>NC_133558.1:827500-6097500 GCF_048773025.1 Camelus bactrianus
GCCTGGCTGTTCCGTTCCGCGGACATGACTGGGGGAGGGATATCTCTCCACAGACTGCGCTCCGTCACTCTTATTTTGGATCCGCATCAGAAAGAAAAATGGCCTTTCCTGGTGGACACTGAATGCGGGCAGGAGCTGGAGCAGGCGGGCATCTCACTCCACAGCGAGCTGGGAGACGCTCCTGGGGACGCCACGCTCCACGGGGAGAGAGGGCGAGGGCCCAGCAGACTCAGGGCACGGGGTGACCTCCCCAGCTCCTGCCCTAGGTGACCCCCAGCCTCCTACAGATGGCGCACAGCAGGACGGCTGCCAGAAGGTCCCAAACCGTGGGACAGACAGCACCTTCTGTCAGGCGTGAATGGTCACTCTGAGCCTGAGTTCCCAGGTGGCTGGGCCAAGAGCCTCCCTCCCCTCGGATCCACTGCTCCTGACAAGAGGCTGGTTTCTGGCTCCTGAGACACTCGATTCCAGGGTGTCCAACGCCAGGGTACTGGTCTTGCCACCCCCCGAGTGGACATGCCATAGGAGAGGTGAGGGGGAGCAGTCTCAGCCTTCTCCCCACTGGGGCCTTCCTGTCCCACTGGCCCCCCAGCAGGGGAACAGCGTCTCCACTGGAGGAAAATGGATGCTGCAGAAGAAATTCGCACTGAAGTGTTAGTTCATGCATCTTCAAAAAAAACAAAAAGAAAAGAGGAGGCATACTTGAATAAAAATACCCTACCCCCTGCTGCAAAAGAGAAAGAGACACCCAGCCAGCTCACGGAGGGCCGCCCTGGCCTCAACAGCTGGCCCCCAGGGGGGCTCAGGCGGAATCACCAGCCAGGTGACAAGAGGGCCTCCCCGCAGCACCAGTGGAATGTCTGCACACCCACCCCACCTCCGCCCCGGGGGGGGGGGGGAGGTAAGGAGCCCTTTCAAACGCGGTTGGCAGAGAACTCAGAGATGCACTCACTCCGCTTTCTCACAGGAAGTGGCATCAAGGAAAGGCCCATGAGCCTTTCCCTCACAGCGTGGTCTCCCGGCTGACGGCCCCCCTCACCTCCGCTCTCTCCTGCCGTGCCCCACACCCGGCTGACCTCGGGTTTTAAATATAGTATTGAACGGCCAGAAGCGGGCACAGTGGGAGAAGACGAATGGAATCTATCCAGGCAGATATTCAAGCAGCCTGTTCAAAACTCAAACCTTTCCCAAGAGGAAGAACACAGCGAGCACTCCTCGCTGCCTCCTCTGGCCCAACTGCGGCGCTCGCTGTCGGTGGACGGCACAGAAAGTCACGCTGTTGGAAGAGCAGGCCCAGGCGGATCAGAGAAATTTGCTTTTGAAGGGACAGGACTGAGAACTTCGAATCTAGCGCTTGCCCTGTGTTCCATGTTACTCAGATCTGCTAGCGCACGCCTTCCAGGCTCTGAAACGTCTACTTGGGAAATGTCTGGCACCTTGGAAAAGAAAGTACGACTGTCCCTTTATGAGCCTCACAACAGACTGTCAACACCACCCGATAACCGACTCTCTGTGAAGTTGGCAACGTGGTGGGGAAGCCGCCAGAGGAGCCGATGCGCAAACCAGGGAGGAGGAGGGGGGCAGGAAGGCCTTGCTCGTCTCACTTCATTTGGTGCACGGTCGAGGAACACTCAAACTCGGCCAAACTCAGGAGAAATATGCAACACAGATTTTTCAAAATTCATTTAAAACTGGCTGCAGTGCACTGGCCTTCTCTCTCCAATTATCCAAAGACAAGCTGAAATGGACAGAGCATCATGGCCTGAGGAAGGCGGAGCCACGCCGGAGACAACAGGCCACACTGCTGACGGTGCTGGTCACGGGAAAGCTAACCTGGACACCGCAACTGACACCCGACAACCGCGTGTCCGTGCTCCCCGCGACAGGAGGAGGGAGGAGCCTGCTTGTTTTCCTCTTATGCCCGACTCCTGCCAAAACATTTTCCTAGTGACAAGTCTGCCTGCCTCTGGACGGGCTCCTTACTAAAGCAAATACACCCACCAGATCATCTCTGAGGGCGAGGACTCACACAGCGGCCAGTGAGGACTGCCGCGGGACGTCCCCTGGGCGGGCACCGGCGCTCTGCCACGTCCACGCGAAGCCCGGCGGTTCCGCCTGGCGGCCGGGCCAGCTCCCAGGACACAGCCACTTGGAGCCGCTGGCTGTTCCTCAGCAAGCAGCTAACCGTCCCCCACTGGGCAGTGAGCGGTCCTCTCCCTAGTAAGTCACGGTGTGTGTAGACGTCGTCTGCTTCAGAGGAGAGATAAGTACAAAAACAAACTTATTACCAGCGCTCACTCACATAAAAAGAGAACGTCTTCTAAGACGATACTGGCACCTTATAAAAGTGTAATTTAACCTTATCTAATCTGGAGCCTGTTTCCTCGCAGGGATATCCAGTAATGTAAACCTTTGTGTTAGAAGGAGCGCGAGGAGAGGCCTCTGCTGGGACGCCGGCCGCCGCGGGACAGACTTGGCCGCCCGGCGACGGTAGGTGAGAAAATGATGGATGGGCCAGGGTACAGGGAAGGCAAAAATGGCCGAGGGAAGCGTTTCCTCTTCCCATCTGTTCAGGAAGGACGTCAGCGAGACAGACTAAACACAGGCCCTGGTGCGGGATTACGTGTGTGCCTGCGGACACAGCGCCGGCCTTTAAAAGAAGCTTCCTCCGCGTGCAAAGGGGACAGACAGAGGGAGGCCAGACGCCCACGCCGGCCGGTCTTGAAGAGAAGCAGGACAGTCCCAGACTGTCGCCAGGGCCGGCCGGCGGGGGCCAGGGTCCCCGGGGAGTCTGGCCCAAGGCGCCCACCGCCTTTTGCGGCCACCGTGGACGAGCCCACTCACCAGGGCCAGGCACTCCTGGCTCTTCCTGGGAGGACGCAGGCAGTCTTGGGGCAGGGCCCTGGGCACCACAGGGGCCGGCACACTTTGCTGCTCGCTCCCTGGGGGAGCAGAGCCCCTGCTCTGGAGAGGCTCCCGAGAGGCCGAGCCCCCGCCCCGCAGGCCTGGCTGATGCTGCAGGGGCTCCCTGGCTCTGTGCCACGGCTTTCCGGCCTCACTACTGGCTTCGGGGTCAATCCTCCAGGCCCAGATCAAGTCCGAGTCGGGCAGAGGAGGAACTGTTTTCTGGAAAGAGAAGAGGCCCAGCCCTCCTCACTCATCCTCTCTCCCACCTGCCTCTCACCTTCCTGGTCCCACCCCCACCTGATTCAGCCTTAGGCCCCCGCTGCCTTGGACACCAGGGCCTCGGTGGGACTGGGGCTGAGGAGCTGGGAGACGTGCTGGGGCCACTGGACAGGCCTCTGCACACTCTGAGTGGGAGCCTGGGCTCAGCCACTTCAGAGGCAGGTGCTCTGAGCCTCGGTTTCCCTCTCTGTGACCGGACAGTCGGGCATTTGCCTCATGGGGTCCTGGAGACCAGCCTGGCTGCTGTGTCCCTCCCCTGCCTCCTCTCTCAGTCTTGGGAGGGCACAGAGCAGGGTCCTGGTGCTCCCAGCGGCATGGTGCTCTGCGAAGGGGGGGGCAGGAAAGATCGCCTTGCCCTCCTGCACCTATTCCCAGGAGGATCTTCCTTGAGAAAGGAAGGGAAACCCAGGAAAGGAGCCAAGACAGCACTGGGGACAGGAGCAAATGCAGCCGCAGGGCCTGGACCGGAGCGTCTGCAGCCCAACACAAGTTACGTACAGGGACAGTGGGTGCAAGCACTAAGGTGGATGAACATTGCCCTGTGTCATCACATTATCAGCATTTACCTTCCCAAAGATGCCCAGCATAGGGTGATGCCTCCGGCTGCTGGGATAATGCTGCCCAGGGAAACCTCCAAATATCTGTGGATTCACTGAATTAATCCACCCATCATCGACCTGAAATGTAATTTTAACATCTGAAATCAAGACGAGACTTCCCACCAACAATGTTTAGGAGTTCAACTTTTTCTTCATTTGGTGGCACATGAGCGATGTCCCTTGTCATAAATGGCATCTTAGAGCTGCGGAGACCAAGGGGAGTGAAGTCCCGAGGGAGCTGTGTGGTGTCTGCAGGTCGCTCATTCTCACATCTTCTTCCTCCTGCACAAGATGCAGATCAGGGTTAAATGAAAAGGCCCCTCTCGGCACCCGGCAGGAAGGCGAACTCATCGGTGCTTTCTGAGGGTCTGCAGTTAAGGCTGGAGAGCTGTCCTAGCAAGCAAGTTCGCACCCCCTCCCCAGCATTCACCCGCTGCCCCAAAGGCTGCCCTCTGCAGAAGGAGGAGGCCAGCTTCCAGAGTGACTTTCTCTTTCCAGCTGGGGTCTTTGTGATCCCAAGCCAAGGGGACGTCGGGAAGAGCAAGCTCTGAGTTTGTCTGTTGCCTATAATTTGCTGTTTAACGCGAGTCAACTGTTGGCCTTAAAAAAATACAAGCGTAGTCACGGTGAATACTACGCAGCTAGTAAACGTCTTCCTACTTCTTCCTTTCGTACCTTTATTTCTACTTATATTCTGTGGAAATTTGCCTCTCTGTTCGCCATAGTGTATCTTTTCTTGTATCTTCGTTTCCAAACTAAATAGTACTAATCCAAACGCATACCTGCCCCGTGCCAGCGTCTCGCCGCGTCTGTCTGACGCGCATGTAAATGCTGAGGCTCCGCGGCGGCAGAGGCCGCCGCGCGCGCGCGCGCACACACGTCTGTGCGTCGTGCGTGGCCGTGCGGGTCTCCGGGCGGAGATGCGCGTGCGGGTGCGGGAACGCGCCACGGCCGCTGCCCCGGCCTCTCTCGCCTTGTTCTCCAAACCGGTTCTTTGGAGGTTCGGTTTTCCGTAATTAAGACTTAAGGAGCGGTTGAAAAACAAGTACTTTTTCCTGGAAACCAGCGGTCTTCATTTGCAACTTTTATTGGCAAACCTGGCTGCCAGTAAATACATTCCTTGGCATCTCCCAGAATGTAATTCACTTGAGGAGGCGGCCCTGCTTTTTCTGTAACATGCACATCAATTAAAGGGGCCGCTAGGAAGGAATGTAGCCGGTGGCTGCAAGCCTCCTACCAGGTCACCTCGGGTCCCAGGAACAAAAGCGCCCCGGCCTGCGCCTGGGCGTCTGAGCCGGTCTCTCCAAGGGACCTCCCGACCAGACTCTTCCTGCCGGGACCCTGGGTAGGTTTCAGGGTGCTAAAGTCAGCAGCAAGACCGGGGCCCTCCAGCGGCGTGGCCTCCCCCGGGTCCCCTTCCTGAGAGCCCTCTCCCCAGGGCTGCTCCGCAGGAGCTGGGAGGGGCGGGCGGGCGTTGGGGCCTCAGGTCGCCCAGAGGGCTGCGGACAGCAGGGGGCGCTCGGGGAGCGCGCAGGGTCGCCGCCAGAGCCCGTGTGGCGGGCAGGCCAGGTCGAGGGGCGGTTGGCCGGGGACCTGCACCCCGTAGCCCGGAGCTCCAGCTTCGGGAGCGGCCCCGAGGCGCCCCTGCCTCCCCTCCTGGCGCTCGGGGGCGCGGCTGGAAGCCTGTGGGGAACACCGGGCGGCGCTCCCAGGCACAGACGTACGCGGGGACTGGGAGGTCGGCTGCGCAGAGCCGGCCGGGTCCTTGCCCTGAGGGCACCGACAGCGGCCCGGGCCGAGGGCCTCACCGCCGCCCCACGGCCTGGGGACTACGCTGTCCGCACCCTATGGGCACCAGGCCGGGCGGGTAGACGCGGGACGCCGGGGGCGCGTCCCAGGGCCCGGGCCGCCCGCACACGGAGGGACCAGGGCTTCGGGACCCAGGCTCCGCAGGCCGCACGGGCGGGAGCAGGGCGCAGCCCAGCTTATGGGACCCCGGGGCCAGTCTGGAGAGGCGGGAAGGCGACTGCTCGCAGGACGGGGCCCGCCGCCATCAGGTGCCGCCGACCCCTCCCCCAGGGCCTGCCTGTCTGCAGGTCTGTCTGCAGGTCTGTCCACCGCCGAGTTCTTTCCTCGGCCACCTGTAGCATGCGTGGGTGCGGTAGACGCCTGCTCCGCGCACCTCGCGTCCCCGCGCCGCGCTGCGGCCTCGGGGGCTCTAGGGTCGTCCGCCGCGCAGCAGATGAGCCCCAGTGGCTAAGCTGGAGCGGCAGGGGCCTCTCCCGTTAAGGCCCCGTTGGCGGTTGCGCCCCAAGTCTAACAGGGACCTGGATGGAGAGAAAACGAGGAGCGCGTGACTAGTCCTTCCCATTCATCCACCCTTCACGAATTTTATTTTTGTCCTGGATGGACAAAGGAAGCCCAGTCGTGCGCAGCCGGGCACCGAGGTTAAAGCTTCACTTTCCCTTGTCCTGCGGTTCGTCCTTGGTACCGAGTTCGCAGTGGACCCCAGAACTGCTCTGGAAGACATGCTTTCCTGCAAAGGGGCGACAGGTGGGCCGACCCGGTGGTAACCACGAACAGGTGCTGGCACACTCCCTCCCGTGAGAGTAATTAATGGAACGGCCTGTCTTGGGGTCTTGGGGGGGAGTTAAATTACCCACCCCAGAAACTGCCTGTGGACGCTGCCCTTAGCAGAGCAACTAAACAATACATTCAAACATGGAGATCACCCTGTCTTTAAAACACAATCGAAAAACAAACGCTCTTTTCATTTATCGTTGGAATTATTTGTCTACTAAGGAGGGAGCTGAATTAGGAAGACTGCGTTAACAGAATCTCTACTCAGAAACCCCCCAGCTAAGAGAGAAGTTGATCCGCCTGGAGTCTCGGCCACCCAGACGTTGGGTCCCCGCCCCTCCCTCCGCGGAGGACCAGCGCTACCTGCCCGCTGATGCTGACGGTTTGGTAACGAATAACAGTAACTGACAGCCGCCTACCCTCCCCCGCCCGGGCTTCTGATCTTCATAAACGAGGCCATATGAAGAACTCAGTCAAGTACCTAAATAGCTCAAAGACACCCCGAAACGGACTTGGCTACAATTGCTTGTGACTTCAGTCTAGCGGGGAGCGTTCATCCTCTACCCATCTCGCTGCGGTGAGGGCGACTTGGAGCCCCTGGGTTGCAAAGCCCCTAGGTCTAGACGGGGAGCCCCTTCCCTCGGCTTGGAAAGCCAGCCTTTCCTGACTCCCCCAGTTCCTGGGCCAAGCGGCCCCGAGCCGGTACCGAGCCAGCTTCCCGGCACAGCCCAGAGCCAGGGCCCGCATACGCTGGGACAGTGGACAGAAGGGGCCTGTGCGTGTCCCGTGAGAGCACCTGACCAAGGCTGGGGTTCGCTGGGAAGTTCCTCAGGGCTCTCTGACTGGAGGAGAATCCTCGCACCTCGGGCTGGGCTCACCCTTCTCGGGAGTGCTCTTCTGGAATCCGGGCCCCACCCTGACCCCTATTCTCTTTTTCTTCAGAAGAAAAGAAAAAGAGCTCCTCGGGCTCCTGGTGGCCTGCATTGGGGCACCACCCCTCCCCTCCTGCTGCGGGGTCACTACATCCCGAACTGGGCACTTCCTGGAGGGCTCACCACCCCCCTTCCCAGTGCTTTTCCAGCCTAGGGCCCGGGAGGCCTGTTTCGGCATGGCTGTGACATCAGCCCCTCCCGGAGCTAAGGCCCTTCGACGCCCCGGGAATTATGACCCTGCTGGCGGGTCAGGGAGGGGATGGGGCGGCAAGGGCCATCGACAGTCCCACCAAACATCCATTACCGCTGTCCCCTGCGGGACCTTCAGGCCGCAGCCACGAGGTGTCAGAAAGCAGCCCAAGGTTTCGGGCGGCAGCGTTTCTGCCAATTGAGTCAGGGCTGTGGGGGAGACAGTGATTGAACTACCCGAGGAGCAGCAAGAGGGGGGGGCAGCAGAAACTCCAACCTGAAAATAAAACCTTTAACCCATTCCCCAAAGACACCATTTCTGCACCTCAATTTTCGTGTAACACCAACAATAACGTAAGTCAAGTACTTGAAATTTGAAATAGAATCAAGCCGTGTAGTGGAGGTTTGCTTCCGAGGAAGCTTATAAAACACAAATGCAAATATCTTTTCCTGGCGAATGTCCAGAGCTCGACCAGGAGAAAGCTGATCTTCATAAACGGCGCCCTTCTTTCTTCCACACGCCAGATACTAATTTCACCACGGCGACTTTTATACCCGAAGCGGGGCCGAGCACAGCCCCGCGGTCGGATTTGCAGTTTATGTAACCAGCTGTTTCCACCTCTCCGGCCGCGGAGCGGGGAGCAGGGGAGGCCGCGCGGGGACCGGGGGCAGCGCCGCACCACCGTCTCCCGCGCGGCGGCCGAGTCGCCATCGCTGCGTTCCAGCTCGCGCGCCAGGAGCAGCGGAAACGCAGTTTAAAGGTCGAAGTCACCAAATGGCGAGGTGTTCAGTGCGACCATTGACTCACTCGGCCTCGAGGCTGATGCCAGAGCGCCCAGAAAGCCTCGGCCGAAGGGGCTGATTCCGTCCGGGTGCAGTGCAGAGGCTGGACACGAATCCCTCCCTTTTTCCTGTCTCGGGGCCTCTCACCTCTTTCCCTCCACAAATGTTTAGGAATACTGAGGCTCCTGCCGATAAGTCGTGTTTCATCCAGCTGTGGCGACGCGGCCTTGCGGACGCGTAGGAAAGGAAGATCGCGAGCGGCCCAGGCGCTCAGCAGGCCCGCGCAGAGCCTGGGAGCCGGGGCTTCACGGCACCAGGCGAGTTCAGAAGGGGCTGGCCCCCACTTCTCTCCATTTAAGGGTCCACTCCGAAACACAGCATGTTAAAACTGCACAAGGCTAACACCTAGACTGGGGTGGCAGTTCGAACTGTGAGGAGTGAGAAAGCCGGATTCGAGCCGGGCAGCCAAAAGGCTTCCCAACACGTCCTCGCAGTTAAAGATTGTCAGAATTTGGGGGATGGAGGTGTGAGTTGCTCTTCCTCACAGCTTCCTAGACTCGCCAGCTCCTCCAGCTTCCAGTAAAGGACCAGGAATGGCTTTTCGGCGTCGCCGGAAAATGCAGAATCGCGCTGCAGGCAGAGGGAGGCCCATCTCCTTCCTGCCCCTTGGGGGTTTCCCTCTCGTTTCTCTCCTCCCCATTCCATCCCAGTCGCCTGAAAACTGCGAGTCTCTGACGCGTGCTCGAGGATTCTCCTCTGTGTTTATCTCCCAGAAACCCTGAGCCGCCCTGCCTGTGCGATTCTGAACTCCCCCCCACCCCCCAATCACACCCCTTATCTCTGCGAGCAGGCAGCCACGCACATGAGGAGGAGGTGGGACATTTATTTGCTTCTTGTCCTCACACCTGCTATTGTCATTGAGCCTGCAGCCTGATCCCTCCTCTGAGCCGAAAGATGCCGGACTCGACGAGAGGGGGCGGTGCCGGTGAGCCCCCGAGAGGAGCCTGGCTTCCCCAGGCTCCAGCAGCGCGCACCTCAGGCACCCCTGATCGCCAACCCTGGCCGCAAGCTCCAGGCAAGGCCCCATATCCCCCTCCCTTATTTCTAATGGGGAGGGGTCGCGGGGAAGGAGAGGTGGGGGCAACAACTCCTCCCCCACCAGGAAAGGAGCTCGGCTGTGACGGAGCCCTTAGAACAGTGCCCTTTGTAACCCAGCTCAGGACTGGAGAGCCTCCAGGTGGGGGAAACCTGGAGACCTAGGGGAGCCAGGGAGACTGGCGCTCGGGGAGGGGAGGGGAGGGAAGAGGTGGAGTGGGAGGAGAGGAGAAGAGAGGAGAGGGAGAGGGGAGGGGAGAGGAGAGGAGAAGGGGAGGAGCGGCTCGGGAAATCCCGGCGCTGGAGCCGGCCACATCAGCCAAGGAATGGGAGAGAGCCAGCGTGAGACGCGGCTCGAGGACTCGGTGACATCTGGGAACAGCGGGCGGAGGAAGGATCTACGTGGGGCCTGGAGGACCCGGGAAGTCTGCGGGAACAATGGACGTCCAGCGGAGGGCCCAGGGTGGAGAACGGGGCCTGGCGCGGGCGGCAGGGCGCGAGGCGCGCGGCTGCGGGCGCCGGCCAGGCGCGGGCCGGACGCCGGCAGGGGCGCGGGCCGGGAGCGGGAGCGGGAGAGGGAGCAGGACAGGCGGGCCGGCGCGCCGGCGCGCGTGTGGTCAGCCCCTCGGTCCTCCGCGGCGGGGCGCAGGCCGGCCCGGCTCGGCCTCCGGCTCCCTCGGAGGCGTTCCCGCCTCCCATTGGCTGCGGCCGCCGTGATGGGGCGGGGCTCCGCTGCCCGGAAAAAATGTAACTGCGTAAAAAAGTCCTCGCTTGGGTGACGGATGCTCAAAAGTTCAGAAGTTTTCCCAATGCTTCCTTAAGCGGCCGGCGCGCAAGAGACTGAAAAAAAGGTGACGCGGGCCCGGGCAGGCGGCCGGCGCGCTGCCCCCCGCCCTGGTTATCTGGCCGCCTTCGCCGGCGGCTGGGGCAGAGCCTCCTGGAAGGCGCAGGCGGTGCGGCGAGCCGGCGTCTTCTTGTTTTCTAGTTTGGGCTCCTTTCTCCCGTTCCCGCCTGGAAGCGGCTGCGCGCGTTCAAGGCCGTGGGCCGCGTCCTCGTCCGGCCCTCTCCGCCGCCCCGACCCTCCTCGGCGGCCGGAGGCGCCGCGGAGTCGCGAGCGCAGGGGAGGCGGCGGCCCGGCACCAGCCCGCGGGCCCGGACTCGGACTGGGCGGCCGGCCCGAGCGAGGGCGGGGGGCGGCGGCGGCGGCGGCGAGCGGGGCCATGCAGGCGCGCTACTCCGTGTCCAGCCCCAACTCCCTGGGAGTGGTGCCCTACCTCGGCGGCGAGCAGAGCTACTACCGCGCGGCGGCGGCGGCGGCCGGGGGCGGCTACACCGCCATGCCGGCCCCCATGAGCGTGTACTCGCACCCGGCGCACGCCGAGCAGTACCCGGGCGGCATGGCCCGCGCCTACGGGCCCTACACGCCGCAGCCGCAGCCCAAGGACATGGTGAAGCCGCCTTACAGCTACATCGCGCTCATCACCATGGCCATCCAGAACGCTCCGGACAAGAAGATCACCCTGAACGGCATCTACCAGTTCATCATGGACCGCTTCCCTTTCTACCGGGACAACAAGCAGGGCTGGCAGAACAGCATCCGCCACAACCTCTCGCTCAACGAGTGCTTCGTCAAGGTGCCGCGCGACGACAAGAAGCCGGGCAAGGGCAGCTACTGGACGCTGGACCCGGACTCCTACAACATGTTCGAGAACGGCAGCTTCCTGCGGCGGCGGCGGCGCTTCAAGAAGAAGGACGCCGTGAAGGACAAGGAGGAGAAGGACCGGCTGCACCTCAAGGAGCCGCCGCCGCCGCCAGGCCGCCAGCCCGCGCCCGCGCCGCCCGAGCAGGCCGACGGCGCCGCGCCCGGAGCGCAGCCGCCCCCCGTGCGCATCCAGGACATCAAAACCGAGAACGGTACGTGCCCCTCGCCGCCCCAGCCCCTGTCCCCGGCCGCCGCCTTGGGCAGCGGCAGCGCGGGCGCCGCCGCGGTGCCCAAAATCGAAAGCCCCGACAGCAGCAGCAGCAGCCTGTCCAGCGCGGGCAGCCCCCCGGGCGGCCTGCCGGCGGCGCGTCCGCTAAGCCTGGACGGCGCGGAGCCCGGCCCGCCGCCCGCGCCCGCGCCCGCGCCTCCGCACAGTCAGGGCTTCAGCGTGGACAACATCATGACGTCGCTGCGGGGGTCGCCGCAGGGCGCGGCCGCTGAGCTGGGCTCCAGCCTCCTGGCCCCGGCCGCCGCGTCCTCGCGCGCCGGCCTTGCGCCCCCGCTGGCGCTCGGCGCCTACTCGCCCGGCCAGAGCTCCTTGTACGGCTCCCCCTGCAGCCAGAGCTCCGGCGCAGGCAGCTCTGGCGGGGGCGGCGGGGCGGGGGGCGCCGGGACCTACCACTGCAATCTGCAGGCCATGAGCCTGTACGCAGCCGGCGAGCGCGGCGGCCACGTGCAGGGCGCGCCCACGGGCGCCGGCGGCTCCTCGGTGGACGACCCCCTGCCCGACTACTCCCTGACCCCGGCCACCAGCAGCAGCTCCTCCTCTCTGGGCCACGGCGGCGGCGGCCAGGAGTCTGGCCACCACCCCGTGGCCCACCAAGGCCGCCTCGCTTCGTGGTACCTGAACCAGGCGGGCGGGGACCTGGGCCACCTGGCAAGCGCGGCGGCGGCGGCCGCGGGCTACCCGGGCCAGCAGCAGAACTTCCACTCGGTGCGAGAGATGTTCGAGTCGCAGAGGATCGGCCTGAACAACTCCCCCGTGAATGGGAGCAGCAGCTGTCAGATGGCCTTCCCCTCGGGCCAGTCCCTGTACCGCACGTCCGGGGCCTTCGTCTACGACTGCAGCAAGTTCTGACAACACCCCCCCCCGCCCCGCCCGCCTCCTAGCCGAACTGAACCGGACCCCCCGGAGCAGGAGCAGCCAAAGAATCCTCGATGCAAAACCGAAACCAAAAAACCCAATTTGAAAAACTTGAAAAACGTCCACCAAACCAGCGAAGAGAGTCCCTCCGTACTTCCAACTCACCAGCAGGAAGAAAAGCATTTTCTTAAAAGACGGATTTGGAGCCACCCCCACTTTGCCGTGTCTAAATAAACAAAAGCGTAAACTGTTTTGCACAGACCGCAGAGGCATGGTTTGTTAAAGGACAGTGTTACTCCAGATAACACGTAAGTTTCTTCTTCTTTCAGAGAGCACGCGTTCCTCCTCCTCTCCTCTAGTGCTGCCTTCACCTCTCACCTGTAAGATATTGCTTAATCCTATGTGGAAAGGAGGGGGGGGAAGGCCCCATGTTTGAAAATCGCTTTCTTTTTATTCATGGACTTGTTTTAAAATGTAAATTGCAACATAGTAATTTATTTTTAATTTGTAGTTGGATGTCGTGGACCAAACGCCAGAAAGTGTTTCCAAAACCTGACGTTAAATTGCCTGAAACTTTAAATTGTGTTTTTTTTTCATTATAAAAAGGGAAACTGTATTAATCTTATTCTATCTTTTCTTTCTTTCTGTTGAACATATTCATTGTTTGTTTATTAATAAATTACCATTCAGTTTGAATGAGACCTATATGTCTGGATACTTTAATACAGCCTTAATTATCATGAGAAAAAAGATTTCAGAGATTAAAACACTAGAAATTACCTGTTCTCCTAAATCTCTGAGTAAACGGAGAAGCCCTCTGACTACTCCTTGCCAAATTTTACATGAAAGTCTCTTCTTGTTTAGACTTTTTTTTTTTTTCCGGCAGCACCTTCTGCAAAATGTACTGTATAGTCAGCTTGCTTTGTGGCTAGTAAAAGGTATTTTCCTAAACAGATCTGAGGTAGCATATACACAAATGCATTTTCTTAGTAATGACAGCACATGACTTGGAAATTTTAAGCCCATGAATCAGCAACAGTCTTGCCACAGTGATACCTGTGTGTGGAGAGAGAGGACTGAGTCCAGATACACAGATGAATATTTGGCTTGCGTATCACATAAAAGCAAACAAACAAACCTGCGATGTGTATTACACGTCCCGGTGAGCCAAATGCTGGATGGATTTTTTTCCTATTAATTTCCCTCCTTTTTAAGAGGAAAAATAAGCCAGTTTTTAAATGTATGTATATAACTCATCCACATTTACTAGCCTTCATGTCTTACGTAGAAGGATTGACTTTAAAAAAAATGTACTGTGGGTTGGAAAGGGATATTTAATCTTTGGGAACCTATTTTAGAAGATATGTTTGTAGAACAGTTATTTTCTGAAAAAGATTTAAAGCGAAAATAAGAAGGAGGAAAGAGCAGAGCATTTTAGTCCAGGCGGTTTCTTTTCAACCCGATTTTTCTTGTTAATTTACAGTTAAACCTAGGGGGCAATCCGGATTGGCCCTCCCCCCCTTGTAAATAACCCAGGAAATGTAATAAATTCATTATCTTAGGGTGATCTGCCCTGTCAATCAGACTTTGGGGAGATGGCAATCTGATTACAGACTTTCAGGGCCTTTCCGTTTGTTTTCGAGATAATACAGTTTCCTGCTATCTGCCGCTCCGATCTAGAGGCAACACTTAGCAGTAATTGCTGTTGCTTGTTGTCAAAATTTGATCATTGTTAAAGGATTGCTGCAAATAAATACACTCTACTTCAGTCAAAAACTGCTTTACGTGGCCTCTGATTTGCTGGGTCCCTGGCTCACAGCCGCAGCCTCGCAGCCAGGGCGGCGCGCAGGACGCCCAGCCGGTGTCCCCCGGGGCAAGCGGCCTGGAGCGGCCTTCCTGCGGCGCCAACCGCCCGGAGTCGGAGCCCTGGGCAAAGGCGGCCTCGCGCTTCCCAGGTGCACCCTTTGGGCTGGGAAGGGGAAGGGTCCGTCGACAAATGTCCTCCTGCCCGCGGCCGCGCACTTTTGTTAGCCCAGCGTGGAGCGGGGTTTGCGGACAAAGGGACGGTGGCGGGAGCTGGGCTGGCCAGGCCCAGAGGGAAGCGGCTGCAGCAGGTGACCAGCGGCCCTGTCCCCCCTAGAGGGGGCCGGGCCCCAAGGCGCGCTGCGCCCGGCAATGGGAGCCCGCACTTTCTGCCGTGGTTGGTCCCCTTTCCCGAGTGGGGGCAGGCGGTGCGGGCTCGGGCCACCCGGGCTTTCCGGCTGGGGCGCGTCTCCGCGGCCCGACGCCCGCCTCCGGGGCCGGACGCTCCCCGGTTAATTAGGGGAATGACGCGCCCGCGCCCCTCTCCAAGCCTGCCTCCTCCCCGACCCGGGGGGGCGGCAGGAGAGAGGCGGGATAGTCGCGGGCCGGGTCGTGGCGCCGGGACGACCGCGCTCAGGGCAAGGCGGCGGGAGCCGCGGGCGGAGGAGGGAACCAGGGACAACGCCGGCGGGCCTGACCCCGGGGCTCCGCGTGGCTCTGGGCTCCGGCTCCGCGCCGCGCCCGCCGCCTTTGTTTTGAAGACGCACGTGTGTGCGGGAGCGCGGCCGCCCGGCGGAGGGGCCACGGCGGGCACTGCTCCCGGCGCCCGGAGGGCCCCGGCCCGCCCGGTCCCCCTGCCCCGCGGCGCTGGGCCTCCCCGGCCGGCCGCGTCTTCGCGCGGCGTGTGCGCTCGGTTTGCGGAGGCCACGGGTCACCGGGAGTGGCCGCGCGGGCGGCGGGGCCGGCCGGTCGAATCCTCCGGCCCGAGACCCTCCACGTCCCCGCGGCCTCGGCGGCCCGGCCTAGGTCCGGCCCCGCGCTGGGAACTCGTGCGCCGCGGCGAGGGTGGGCTGCGAACGGGGCCGGCGCGCAGGAGAGGCCCGGCTGGTCCTGGAGGGCGCTTCCGACCCGGGCCGGCCCTTTCTGGGCCGAGATCTCGGCGGCTGGAATGGGAGCCCGGCAGGAGCGCTCAGCTTCGAGGAGGAGCCCTTCCGAGAGGGGCCCTCGCTGCTGCAGCCGGGAGAGTGTTTTAAGCGCTTGCCTGGAAACCTCTTGGCAATCATTTTTGCCTTCTTGGATTCCAGCGTTTGAAAATTAGGCCTTTAGGACCTGAGTCTAGGAAGGTGTTTGAGTTATACTAGAATCTGGGGAAAGGAGTTATTTCTACCTCATTGTTCAGAAGCTGTGCTTGAGTGGGAGGTCAGAAGTTTCTGCTCATTAAGCTGATTCTTAGAACCACTTAGGTGACGTTCTCTACTATCAGGACGTTTGTTTTTGGATTCTCATTCCCAGTTCAAGAAAAACCAACTCCTGCCAGCCTGAGACGCCTTATTCCTTGCTGAGCATTACTTATCCCCTAGTGCTTTGAGTGTTTCATTTGTATCTTTGGTAGCAACAAGGGTAGTTTTGCTGTAAGAATATTCTAAGAAAAACTCCTTGATATTTTAACAAATTTTGAAATTAGCCTGGGGCACCAGACAGGACCCAGCTGGGGGACTGTGCTAATTTTGAAGTCAGCCTCTGTAGAAAGCTTCAGAAGAGTATTGTGTCTCCTATGTGGCAGCGGGCGCTTCTTAGCGAGCTCCACCATGAGCAGGCAACGCCAGTGCATGGCGTGCCACGTCCAGGCACACCTGGTGGGTGCTGCTCTCCAGGGTTATGTCGTTAGCAGGCCCTTTCCAACAGGCTGCATGCAAACAAGCATGCATTTTACAATTTATCATGCCACACAGTATGTGTCATTAATAATCGGTGTTTGCCGGGGAATAAGGCTCGATTGTGCTGGTGGCCCGTAAGCTCTTTGCTGTTTCCTGCGGGGTCAGAAACAAGGGTCAGGAAACAAGAGTGCCTCACAGCCCTATGGCGCCCGGGAACTTTGATAGGTGGAGAAGGGACATAGGACCTTTTCTCTCCCATCCTGTTCCCTGTGGAAGGGTCTCAGTTTTTCAGGTGGAGAGCCGTTTGTTTTGTTCTTAATGGTGCAAAACCCCAGAGAGGCCCCAAACTCTCTGCTGGTCCAGGCTGCCTGGCCGGGCTGCCCAGGAGGGACAGGAGGCACCCACAGTGCCCTGACACCCAGCAGTGTTCCTTCTCCCATGCTGTTAGTGGCAGCTGGAGTGACAGTTTCTTCTGATCCCCAACCCACATCTTGGAGCTTCTGGAGAGGAGCCCCATTTGCTTCTGAGCCCAGTTCCCATCACTGGGTCCCGCCGGGTGTCTCAAGGCCTTCTCTTTAGACTCCTGTCGACTCATTTTGCAGAGCTGCTCGCGAAGCCATTAGCCCTCCCCACCCAGTCATAAACAAATGTCGCTTTAGGGTCAAGATTGATGGTGGTCATTGAATAACGCTGGCCCGGCAGGACAGAATCCCATTCTGCCGGGAGTTCTTCAGCCAAGCAGGGAGCTTTGGGGGAAGGCAGGCAGAAGGGGAGAAAAGGGACAGAGAGACCATGACAGTGTTCACCCCACGAGTTGTGACGGGGGGGGGGGGGGCAGAGGCCAGGAAGCCCTGAGCTCAGGAGGCTCCAGCAGGGCAAAGCCTGATTGAGTCACATGGTGGCCGTGGATGGGGAGAAAGCCCGCTGACATTTGCTAGGGGGCTAAATGCTGGTTTCAAAAACCCCATTTTTCTGAAAGCTCCTATTTCAGTTACAAGGAGGTCAAGAGGTCCCTCGCAAAGAGCTTTTTACTAATGGCATTTTCGGTCTTCCTTCGTTATTTGGGCTCTGTGTTGGTAGCTGGAACTTTGTGGCCTGCCACCCCCGTTCGCTACATCTCCCCCTTTTGAGTGTGACTCCAACGTGATCATTAAGTTCCGCGTGTCTCTCTGTCTCTGCCCTTCTGTCCTGTCTCTGTCCTTGCCTTTTCCCGCCCTCTTCCTCCCAGGCCTCCACAGAAGGCCTTGGGGCCGAAGCCTCTCCCGGATGTCCCCGAGCCAGCTTGGGCCACCTCGCAGGGGAACGCATGCCCACCCGGCACTGCACCGGATGCCGTGACCAGAGCTCATGCTCAGGCCTCGGACAGACAGGGCCACACAGCAGCACTGGCAGTTCCGTGTCCAAGTCCGGCTGGGAAAGGAACAGTCCTTAATCCAAGGAATTCCAGCTCCTAACTCTGTTCAGGAGAATGAAAGCCGCTTCTCCAGGACATTCTCAACGTGATTAGAAGTGGAAAATTGAGCCAAATGTACCATGTCCGCCTTATTGGAAACCAAAATATGACGCAGGGAGCATAAGGCCAGCGGAAGACCTCTGCTGCGCCCCCTCCCATCTCTCCCCAGCGCCAAAGAAGCCCTCTGCTTTCCATTATCCTGTTGTTGTTGACGTGACGTTTTCCCGCACTGACTTCAGACTTGCAGCATATTGAGCATATCGCAGGGTTGCCGTGGGATCTGGGATTTCCTCACTAGAGGCCAGGGAGCCTTCAGACAGGAGAGAAGGGTGGAGCTCCCGGAAGAGACACAGGACAGGGGAGGCCAGCCTGCCTGGTCCCGAGAGAGGGCTTCGCGTTGCTTTCTGCTCCGAGTCTCCCCACTGTGGTAGGCTGGGTGACTGAAGCTCAGAGGTGCTTCCCCAGGTCTCTTGCTCTCCTAGATGGCACCTCCCGCTTTTCTCGCGAAGAGCATCTTCTTTCCCTGGGAACCTTTGGGTTCCTCCACGCCCACTGCCTGTCCCCTTTCCCTGGCTGCACCGGCAGGTCACTCCCAGGAAGGACGCTGTGTGGGCTGCTCCTTTGCCCCCCCCCCAAGTCAACACCGCCTGGTGCTACTTGGGTGGCCCTGGGCGTTTGCGGGAGTGAGCAGTAGGCAGGCCGCCAGAGCTGGCGGAGGGGCCTCTCCATTGACCTGGGTGGTGGAACCCCAGGCATGGCCTAGAGAAGGAGGAGGCCACTGCCAGGCTCCGCGGGGACGCAGAGCTGGAGGTTGGGTGGTGAAGGGATTTGCTCTAGTGCTTTGAGGATGGTTTAGATCACACAGAGAGAGGGAGAGAGAGAAGAGACAGACACCTTCCCTCCCTCATGACCCAGGGGAAGAGCAGGAAAACCAATACATTTAGCGCCATTAACTCTTAAGGCCTCGCATTTCCTTCAGTATAAAAGCAGGTCATTGGGCCCGGAGGCTGCGTGGGGTCTTGTTAATGGCTACAGATGTACCAACCGGACAGGGGTGGCCAGCACGTGTTTAGGCGGTGGATCGGATTCTTAAAAATCTGCCAGTGGAGGAAAAAACGACAACGCTGTCCTCCGACTAGTGCGACATCCCCGGCCCGGCGGCACCCGGCGGGCGTCCCTGAGGCTGCGGGGGCCGGTCCGAGCCTCCCGCGACTGGCGCGCAGCGCCAGGGTTCAGGCCAGGTCGGAGCCGCCTCGGGGCCACCGGGGTGCCGGGGAGCACCGGACAGCAAAGGCCGCGGGGGCTTCCGCGCGGTCGGTCCCAGGGAGGATTTTTGTGATTATCACCCCGGAAGACACACGCGGGCAGTGTCCGGGCCTCGCTGCCAGCCGCTCGGTCCCAGCGAGAGGCGGTGGAGGGGCCACTGGGGAGAAAGCGGGAGGCCCCACGGTGGCTGCCACGGCCCCGGGCTGTCTGCGTGCGAGACAGTCCCGGAGAGAACGCGAGGGCTGTCAGCCCTGGCCCCCGCGGGCGCTTCCTGCGCGGAGTAGCGGGAGGTGCAGGGCAGTGGTTTCCAGTGTGTTCGGTGACTGAGAGTCAACACGATGCAGCGCAGCTTTTCAGAACCGGTCCGCGGGGCAGGGTCAGAGGAGCGGGGGGTGCCGCCGGGACCGGGACTCCCTCCGCGCCGAGCTGCCAGGGAGAAGTGGCGCTGCAGGAAGGCCACGCCAGACGGCCCTTCTCTGGCGGCCTCCTCGCCATAAAAAGCCAAACTCAAGCCGAGGTCCTGACCCCTTCCAAATATACACTCCCGAGCCCGGAGCGGCCGCTCCAGACCCAGGCAGGCCTCAGGCGGTGCGGCAACCTCACCCTGGCCTGGGCCCAGCGCCTCCCGTCGGGGCGGCCGTTGGTCGCTGGAGGCCCCACTGCAGCTGCCTCCCCCAGTTCACCCACCCACCTGATCGGAGTTTTGGGCTTCGGCCCTTCCGAGCGCCGTCCCCTCGCGCACTGGCGCCTGGACGGGGCCAGGGCTGGGCCGTGCCTGATTTTCTTCTTAGCCAGTTTTCCATCGCGTCCTTGGCTCCCGCCCGCGCTCGGGCCCGGGGCGCGCGAGGCTGGGCACGGGGACACGTGCGCGGGGTCCCGCCGCCCGGGCCGGGGGAGGGGCGCGCGGCCGGCGCATGCGCGCGGTCAGTTCCCTGAGGTTGCCGTCCGGGTCCCTCCGGAGGCGGCGGGGCCGGGAGTGGGGCACGCGCGCCCGCCCGGGCCCCGTGCAGCGGCTTCCGCGCCGGGCTCCGGGGTCCCGAGTCCAGAGATCAAAGCGGGCAGCTGAGAGCGGGGTGTCGGCTGCGTGCGAACCCTGACCCTGGAGGAAGGGCGGGAGCCGGGGCCTGGGGTCGGGCCGCGGTCGCCGGCCTCCCAGCAGAGACGCCCCGTCCGAGGGAACGGGTGAGGGTGGGTGGGGGCCTGCCGTCGTGCTGGGGACGGGGCCTTGGGACAGCCTCCGGCGGCTGGCGGGCACCCCGTGACGGGCCTGAGGGGGCAAAGGCGGCCTCTCCGGCCAAGGACCCAAAATGGCACGAGAGAGAGAGACGTGGGCTAATTCTGGTGGCAAGGCCCCCTGGTGCCTGGCGCGCCAGGGTGTGCGCGGGTAGCCTGGCCTCAGGACGCTCGGGGCAGGGCAGCTGCGCCAGACCATCGGAAAGGGGACACTGGATGGCGGGGGGTGGGCAGTGCTTGGCGTGGCTTTGAAGCCCAGCTGTGGCTGCTGTGTGTGACCCCTCGGCACCCTGCTGATTACAACCTACCAGTCTGGGAGAGGCGAGGGTGGCACTTTGGGACCTGTGTCACACAAACGCACACACTTACGGCAGATCTCCCAACGACCCTGCCCCAAGCCGTCCACGGACTGCGGGAGCTGCGGGTCCTGAAAAACAGATGACTTGTGAACTTGGACTTACGGGGACACATCTTAAAACTGAGAATGCCAGGGAGGAATTCCCAGTACAAACAAGGTGCCTGGAGTGCTTTAAGGCTTTTTCTCGGGGCTTAGAAAGTTGTGAACAATGCACTTAGGGTTATTTTCAAAGGAAATTTTGAGGTGTTGCCTCCAGCCACAAGCTTTAGGAGCGCAGGGAAGGTCTCGTTCACGGGGCCAGGGTCTGCGCGGCCTGTGCTTGGTGTTGGGAGCGAGGGTTAAAGGACACCGCGAGGACCCTGCAGTGGAGTCTGTGCTGGCCCGCCAAGAGCCCGGCCTCCGCTTTCCCAAGGAGCTGTCGTGTGTGCACCTCCCTGCAAGGGTGGCAGCCTGCGCTGCCTGTTTCCGCCACAGACAGCTGTGGAGTGCGTCAGGTTTACGGGCTGGGCCTAGCTCCCTCCTCACTCCTTAACAAAGGACGGCATGCAGCCCACCGCACTTTGGAAGGCAAGTCTGATGCACGCTGCCAACAGCACTGCCCAGGGACCCAGGCGCCTTGCTGCGCACCTCAGGCAGGAGCGTGAGGCCTGACCACATCGCTCTCACGTTTGGGTACTGGAGTTTAACCTTCTTGGTTTTTACTTTAAAGATCAAGGTGGAAGATGTTTTAATCTCCCCTAAAATGAACAGTCAAAGTTGGCAGAGCAGCAAAAAGGAGGAAATAAGTTCAGTGACACTGAGTTGAGATTCGAAGTAGAAGAAACCCTTCAATAAAAATTGTCTGGAAGGAGATCCAGAGGAAGTTCACAGCCCAGGAAGCAAGCACAGACAGACTCCAATCTCCTTTTTCTCCTTTCAAGCACACACGGGGAGGCCAGGAAGCCAATGCCCCTCCAGCCCCATCGTGGACGCTGGAGTAGAGAGGAGACTGCCACCACAAACACTTCTTGTCTCCTTCAGACCGATGCTCCAGGCCGTTTTGAGAAGAATAATGTAACACCGAGGTGACACTGGAGCCCCATTAACCCCCTGCTTGACCCTCTCTTGTCCTCACTGGGACACGCTAGAGTGGGGCCTCCTGCAGTGCAGGTGTGGGCCGAGGGGTCAGAGGAAGAGGAGGGTGCCTGCGTAGCAGGTGAAGGCTGAGGGGAGTGTGTGTATTTACTGGCGAGGTTTGTGAGAGTGTGTGCCTGTGTGTAACTGTGTGTGCCTGTGTGTGTGTGTGCCTGTATCTGTGTGACCGTGACTGTGTGTGGCTGTGTGTGTGCGTGTGTGTGTGCGCCCACCAGCCCGCCTAGTCCTGGGGCCCAGCCTTTCAGGGACCATCTGTTTCCAATTAGCAGCATCCCGGCTGGGAGAAGGCCCGTCCCGGGGCAGCTCCTGAGACCGGGTGGGCCCGCTCAGGCCCCCTGTTCTGCTCCACCGGAGCCCTGGCCGCCCCTGGCCGGCAGGCTTTCACAGCAACTGGGGCAACCACACAAAGAGCCCTCTTTCCTGCACCAGCCGCTGGAGCCTGGGTCCTCCCCAGATCATAAACCTGCCTCTGAAGACATTCAGAAATAGTTCAGCTGCACTCACAGGAGCATGTGCAAAGGCTGGAATTCCATTTGCCGTAAAGTTTTACTTTCCTTGCAGGGGGAGGGAGGGGGAGAGAGAGTCCTGACCTAATTTGTTCTGGGGCAAGATGCTGCATTTCATGCAGAGGTTTCTACCCGAACACAAACCCTTGCTCGATGCGGAGGGGTCCCGCGCGGGTGTCCACCTGCCTGAAGCTGTACAGACATGCCGGACACATGAGGTCCAAGCCAGGCTCCTGAAGGATGCACTCGGGGAAACCGGATTTCTGATTAACCTGATGCAGTTCACCTGCATGCTGTCTGGCATATATTAGGCACTTAATATAAACAGGTTGAGCGACTAATCAAAATTAGACTTAAAGAGCAATCTAGTAGTGAGAAGAGGTTTGAAGTGAGTCTCGTGTGTAAGACTGGAGACCGCAAGCAAAGGCATGGGTAGCCAGGGGCCTGGCATGGAATCTTCCAGCAATATTTACCCTCCTTCAAGTTCCTTATTCTAACTCCCTCTGTTTCTCAAGCCTTCTTTTGGGATTGTGCGAGCCCTGTGGGTTCTAATGACAGTCGCAGGGACCAGAGCCCATGTGAAGGGTGTGAATGCCGCCTTTCTGCAGGACCTGGGTTTCCAGATAAGCCGCACAGTGGCTTATTGTCACCAGGACAGGAAAGCGACGTCGCAGGCACAGAGGAGGACTGGCAGGGGCTCCTGCAGAAGGAGCCACTTCACTCCAAGGCATGGTTGTGTTTTCTTTTGGGATTCTCGGGTCCTGCTTTTGTAACTTGTGAAGACAGAGACTGTGTTAATGCTGGTTCACAGAAAGGCCATTTTTAATAAGAAACGAGAAAAATCATTTGAAAGCCCCACGATTTCTGTTGTCTAGTGACATAATTTCAAGTAAAGTGAACTTGTGATTAAAACATCTTGATTTCCAAAGCCGATCAGAGGAGGCCTCGGAGAAAGGAAAGTGGGCAAACCGGATTCAAGTCCCGGCTGCTGCAAACCTCGGCGGCGCCCGCCGGTCGGTCCGGGCGTGGGGAGCGGGCATCAGGCATCGAGCATCGCGGGGCGCTCAGGCGTTGGGGTTGGTCCTCATGAGCTCCACGTCGGCGTCCACCATCTCCCTCACCAGCTCCTGCGGGAGGACGCGGGGCCGCGGTGAGACCAGAGATTCTGCCTCCTCCCACGGGCGCCCCCCACCCGTCCCCGGCCCTCCTGGCCCAGGGCGCCCAGCCGCCCGGCCACCACGTCCCCTCCCCGGGCCCGGACCCGAGCGGCCGCGGGGGACACTTACATCAAAAGCGACCCGCGGTTTCCAGTTGAGCTTCTGCCTGGCTTTGGTGCAGTCTCCCTGCAGAAAGTCCTGCGGGCCGGGGGACAGCACGGGTCGGCGGCGGTGCCGGTCCCCTCCCGCCGCGGCACACAGGCTCCGCGCTTCTCTCCGCGCCGCTCCCGCGGGCCTTGCGTCTCTGGACGCGCGCTCGGCCGCGGGCACGGCGACTGCCACTCCCCACCCGCCCGCCACCGCGTCCCGCTGGCCTTAGTGACTTTCTTTCTGCACCGGGTTGTGAGGCATGCTGCTCCAAGCGCCGTTTTGGATTCGTGCTCGTCTCCCAGCGCAGAGGGATGCGCCCTCCCGCCGCGCACTCCCTCTCTCCTTCTCCGCAGTGCGCTCCCCTCCTCCTCCTCCTCGCGCCTCCTCCCCTTCCCTCGCCCCCTCCCCTCCCTCGCCTCCTCCCCGACTCCCCTCCACAGGCGCCCCTCTAACCGACTCGGGCGCAACCCACGCCGCGGTCTCCGGACCTCACCGCATCTAGGACACCCACGTGCACGGGAAGAAGCGCGCTCTCCGGGCAGCCCTCCCCCTTGCCGGCCAGGGCGCTGCTCTCCCAGCACTTCTACGCCATTCTGTTCAGCTCCCTTCCTGGGGAATGCTGATCTCGACCCCGACCCCTCAAGACCCACGAAGGAGCCACAGCCTGCACGGGGACACCCGCTCTTCACCAGCCCGCAGCATCCTCCCCCGCGCCCCGGACCAGGGCCCATTTGCTTCCTATGTCGTTTCTCATTCCAGCTGACAGGCTTTATCAACATGTAAAAAACACATCAAGAAAGGACGTCTCCCAGCACGGGGGGGGGGGGGCGCGCGGCAACCCCCCAGGGCTCCCTGCTTCCCTCCATTTAGGAGGCTTCCGGGGAAGGAGACCAGAGGAGCGCCCGCAGGGCTGCACCACAGTCCCTGGGCTCTCACAGCTCCTGGGCCCAAGAAGCCGGATGAGAATTTCAAGATGATTCGCAAGAAGAAAGGGAGGAAGAGAGGGAGGGAGGGCGGAAGAAAAAGGAAAGAAAAAGACTTTGAAATGGGCCATTTTGGGCCCTGAGATAAACACTTAGCGAATTTCCCATGTACAAGTGCACTCACCCGACGGTGCCCAAGAGAGGAGGCCTTTAACAGAAGACAGCGGGGGCTCTGAAAACAGGTTGAAATTAAAAGGCCATACACAGTCCACTGGGACATGATTCCAAAGAACAGCCTAGACCAGTGACAAGGACGGTGACACTCAGCTGTACCTGGAAGGCTTCTGCCCCACATTCTCCCCAGGCTCCCCGAAGGTGGACTTGAGGTGGGAAAGGCCGCGGGGGTGGCCAGGCAGCCCGGGTCCTGGCCCCCAGGCCCCCAGGCCCCCAGGCCCCCAGAGCCACCTTCCCCGCCAAAGGCGTCTGCATCCACTTCTGCACCGTTTGTTTGCCTGAATTCTGCACAGAGAGACCCCAGCCAGCCGCTCCCCCCTCCATCACCCAGCCTCACTTTTCAGGCTCGAATAAATCAAGCTCCCAAAGGCCCTGCATTTCACTGAAGTACTGACTTCCTCTCCAGCCTTAATAATAGTCAAACAAGTTATTTCTGCCGGCCTTCGCAGTCCACATGCAGCGTCTTCAGGAAGAGGAGGCTACAAATATTAACAATGAGCAAGCTAAGATGGTGCTACGTGGAGCTGGAAATCCAAGTGGAAAATCAAACGAGTTTATTTCTCCTTTCCCGAAATAAACGTGTCTACTTCTACAACACTTCTGCTCTGCTGAGAGTCACACACCGATACGCATTCTTTTTCCCCAGAGGGAGCTGTGAAACGTGGCCTCAGGAAGCAACGCGGGGCCTCCTCAGCGCTCCGTGGTCACGCTGGAAGGGGCAGCCTGCTATTCAGTCACCACACCTGCTGTAAGTCCGCCGGCTCTGCAGAGGGGGCTCCGGGCTCCGAACCTCGGCCGGCCGAACCCTAGGACCCGGTGCGCCCGCAGTGTCTGAGCAGGCTTGGGAAGGGCGCTTTGTATTGTAACTCTGTTTCCTGTACTTTTCCACAAGCAGCTTCTGACATAACAACAAGTAGGGAGCTACAGTTAAGGAAAAAGCTCAGACACAGACTTGCTACCCTGCAGGGACTGCAGCGAAACAAGAGACATACCAGGGAGAGCTCCCAGCTCAGTGCCGAGCCCAGCTCCCCCTGGGCCAAGGGCCTGTCACCCTGAAGTTCAATGAGACAAAGAGGATGAGGTTCTGTGAAAACAGCACGGTGGCCCTCAGCGCCGACTGCTACAAGCTGGCGTCTCGACTGGGCCTGTGCTTTGCCGCGAGCAGCTTTTAGGGAAAGATCAGGACATCCTGGCGTGTTTCACTCTTAACCCCTCCTGAAGGGCTGTCTGACTTTTCCCCGGTGCGTCCTCTAGAGGAAAGGCGTAGGGAACGGTCTGGTCTGCGAGGTCCGGGGCACAGGCCTGGGGTGCCCGTGGCTGTGGCAAGGCCCCTGAAGTCGACATCGGGCCCCCGCCGGCCTGCGGGCACTGTGCTCTCAGGGGTCTGCGTGGGGCCGGAGAGGGCCCGGTGTAGCTTTCCTCTGCATCTTGCAAACCCTCTCCACTAGGGTGTGATCAGCTCTCAGGACGGGATCAGCTCTCAGCTCGTCTGTTCTGCTCTTCCTTCTTTTCTCAAGGTCGAGTTCCTTCCTCGTTTGCAGGCTTGTAGCCCAAGTCTGACAATGGGGCAAAAGCTGAATGAAAGTGAAGAGGTTACGTACAGTTTCCAACATGCACTCTGTGTGCTGGGTGGCCTGGGACTTCTCCGCAGGGGAGACAGTGAGGCTCTGAGCAAGACGGGAGGCATCTCTGTGACTGTGACGCCTCCTACGCCCTGGCTCCTGACCCTCACCGCGGCACGGCTGTGCCTTCGGTGAGCTCCGCGGTTTGAGCGTGTGACTTATGGCTGTCACGTTTGATCCAGGCTCGCTGCGCAGCAGGGCGTGTGTCCAGACGCCCAGAGCCCTTTCGTTGTCCGCAGGCTCCAGGACGACTGATGACTGGTTCGACCTTCAGGGCTTGTCCTCCGATGGCCTTGTCCAGCCTTGAGCCCTGGAGTCCAGGAGCCAGCGGCCAGGGCTGCAAACAGCAGCCTCGTAGGAAGGCGTCTTGCCACAGTGATTTTTCAGGTGTTCCTGGTGGGTGTTCTTGTTATGGTGACCTGATAAAGGGGCCAGACGGAATCCTGGAAAAGCCATCAAGCCCGCTCCTGAGCCCACCGTGGTCCACATAAATCCCGGCCACGCTGCACCCGCATCTTCTGCTCTAAGTCCCTCTCCTCACGTCTCCTTGGGGCCAGTCCATCTCCGTCACGGCAGCAGCACACCTTCAGGGCGCTGGCTGGGCTTCCGTCCCTCCCCTCGTCTCGCTTTATTCTCTTCCTTACTTAGCACACGAGGTCCCTTGGGGACCCACCGCTCTCCCTGAAGCTCCGGTGGGGAGGCTGGTGGGCAGACTGTATCACACACTTTTCCAACACTCACAGACTCATTTCTCATTCTCCCTCTTTGACATGACATTGGGAAAATTCAACATTAGTATTTGCTTCAGCTCACGTGTCTCCTCGGCAGGCCTTCTGGTGAGCTTCGCGGAGGACGTCTGTTCAGGTAGAGAAACGTGTCAGGGGTGTGAGCGCTTTCGCCAGATGTTGTTTCAATCAGTGAAGCATCTTCAAGAATTTAAGCCATGGAGCGTGAGTGGGACCCCACACTCATTTCTTTCCTTCCACTTTCCTTAGAAAAGCAAAACCGAGGAATAGCTGGGGCTCCCAGAGAATAAAAGGATGCCAGAGAGTTTGGTCCCCAATCTAACTTTACACTAACGGAGAGTCAGCAGAAGAGCCTGACTCTCGGGGAAATGCTCCTTTTCAGAAAGACGGGCCTGTGAGCAACAGCGACAAAAAGCCTAGTAAACGGAAACGCACTCGGTCACGGCCTGTCCCAGTCGCGATCTGAGGTACGTGGCGCGGTGGGCAAGGCGGGAAAGAACTGAAGGTGAGGCCGGAATGTCCCCGGCGAGTCTGTGGGCGGTGGTCTGAGCTCTCGCATGCTCACAAGCCTGTCCTTGGATGGAAACCTTCCCAGGGAGGCGGCCAGCCCTCTCCCCTCATACCGCCACTCACAGTGAAGGTGAAGCCAGGCCTCCCGTCGTGGCGAGGGTGAGAAGAGACACGGAGGAAACAGCGGGCCGTCTCGCCGGCTCAGGAAGTGGACGCGGGCCGTCCGTCGGCGGGCCCCGGGCTCTCCCGCAGGGAAACCCAGTCCGTCAGTGCAGGCTCCACTGCCCTTGGACAGTGGAGATACAGCGGCAAAGGGAGCAAACAGAGGCAGAGCCAGAGGCCGAGCTCCGCCCGGGGAGGCGGTCGGGACAGGTGAACCGCCATGCGTGGCCCTGGCTGGTGGCCTCACACCTGAGCCGTGTGTCTGCCCCGGGACGTGCTGCCCTGATCCTGGGAGCGCCTCAGGGCCCTGCGACCCCTCCGTGACCGCACACTGCTGGGCCAGGGAGCACTCAGTTCCAGGCTTGTCCCCTGGAACCGGCAGCTGTGTGTGGCCCGGACACCAGCGCGCTCGCAGAGCTTCCTGGGAAAGTGAGCGAGGGCGTCGCTGCCCGACGCGCCCATCTGCGAGGCAGGAGCCGCTCTTGCTCTGCGAGGGAGAGCCCAGCCCGCGTTTACAGGGCAGCCCTCCTCCTCCACATCTTCTTTTTTCACTTGTGTCTAGAGGTGTGGCAGCGGAAGAGAAATGCAGGTAGGGAAGGGGAAGAGACAGAGACACAGGACTAAACGCACCGGTTGCCTTTTAAACAGAGTTTTAAAAAGTATCCTAGAGAAAGCTTTCAGGCAGGCTTGCCCGAGACAGGAGAGGTGAGTTCGGGGTGCGTCCCCTGCAGAGGGGACGCTGTGCGGCCCCCGGGACCAGCCTCTCTCCCCAGCCGTCGGCCCCGAGGCTGCCGTCAGCTTTCCTGGGACAGAGGCGCAGGCCCGGGGCCGCCCCGTCCAGCCCGCAGGCCTCTGGGGCTTGTCCGGTTCTCCAGGCTCAGGTCTGAGCGCACGGGGCGGAGGAACCGAAGCCCGGCCCAGTAGCTTTGGGAGCTGCCTACGTGCAGGTGGGCGCTAAGCGGCTGCTTTACATACAATAAGCAAATGAGGTTTGGGGAGCAGCCTTGCACACACATCTGGGGCCACACTCCCCGCCCAGAGTCTGCCACCAGTGCAGCGCCGGCTTCTCGGCTGCCTCTACTCTCGACCCCCGGCGCTCACAGGAGCACCCCAGGGAGACGGGAGCGAGTGCTGAACCGGACTCGGTCCTGATTCCCGCCCCATCTTCGCTCTCCCCAGCAGATGCGGGGTGACGCACAGTGGCACTGCAGGGCCGGCTTGTGAAAGGGAGATAAGATTATTGCGACCTCAGCGTTCCAGGCTTCAAAGCCGCCGCCTCTGTCGGGAATTACTGGTTGCTGTTAATAACTAGATGGGGGTGTGGAGATTACCCACGCTGGTCGGAGGCGGTGAAACCCCGCGGAAAAGAGATAAAGCGCCTTTAAGTGGCCCAATTAAGGTGGGCGGGGGCTCTGGTGCACGAGACCTGGAGGCTCTTCCTCCGTGCTTGCTGCCCCCAGCAGCCCCGTCCGCCCATCAGCTGATTAAACCCCAGACAACTGAAATGCAACTCGAGAGATCCTGTATCTGCCCCGGTGGCCTCTCCCCAGGGATGACACACCAGCGCCAGCGCAGCCCCGTCGGGTGGGGGCGGCTCTGCGGGGCACGCGCCTTCACCTGGGGACCCACGCGCACGAGGTGAAGGCGGTTTTCCTCAAGCTTGTTCCTTTCCAGTTGTCAGGAGACCTACTCCACCCCTTAGAAAGCCCCCTGCACCGTCCACCGGCCTTTGAACACGAGTAAAGGAGAGTGTAAGCAGCACGAGCGCTTCTGCAGCAGACGGGGGGGCCTGCCTTCGGGTGCTTTGTAACCTCCACAGTACATCGACCGGGTCACTCAGATCCAAGGAACCTCACTTCAGTAAGCCTCCCCCCCTCCAGCCACCGTCCTTCTCCACAACCAAGACAGAAACGCCATGGCTCGGTCATGCCAGCGTACGCTCGCTCCGTAACTTTTTAAACAATTCTAGGCCTAACCAGGCCACTGCCCACCCCAGAATTTCTGTTTCTGGTTGTTTCTCTGGGACTTTCGCAGTTGAGAAGTAATTAAGGCAAGCACTGTGACGTTTGTTAGTAAAGTTTTGGAGCGGTGGGGAGGAATGGCAAGTTAGGACGAACCTTCAGGTTTGCTGTGACCCCTTCATCCGCTCGCTTGGCTTCCCACTCAGGGGGCAGCTTCAGGCTGCCGGGCACCTTCACTGCGCGGTTCCCTGGCACCTTATATTTTCTATCTTTGTGAGAGAAACAGTGCCCAAACCCCAACGCACCTGGAGAGAGATTTAAACCAAACAACCTGACTAGCGCCACAGAGCCATGTAGCGGGAGGGCTGGGCCGGAAGCCAGGATGTCTGGTTCCGGGTCCAGCACTCGCACTGCTCAGCAGGACAGACCCCCCCGGACGTGCCACGAGCAGCATGCTTTACGTCCTCGACCTGAGCAGCAAGGAGGTGTCGATCCAGAGGGGTCAGCGCAGGCTGCTCGCTGCCGGACAGCAGAGCCGGGCAGAAGAGAGGCGCATGCGGGTCCAGCGGGACTGGGGCCCTACAACAGGCAGCCGACGTGGCGGTGGGATCGCGGCTTCCCGGAGAGGGCAAGGAGCCCCAGGGATGCTCTTCCGCCGACAGGTACGTGTGTGTCAGAGTGGCCCCGGCCGCACGTTCACATCTGCGCACTCCCCTCACGCACACATTTTATCCAAGTAACAAAGCTGCCTTGGCACCGGAGACAGAGGCACCACTGGGGACGCCTGCTGTGTCTGTGGCTCGGCCACGGAGCTGTGTGGCCTTGGCGGAATTTCTTAGCAAGGCTTAGCCTCAGAGTCTGGGGACGGGGAAACACCACCCTCCTGGCAAGGCCGTTGTGAGAGTTCACGGTCACACGTGGAAAGCAGCCAGCACTGCTTCTGACTCGTCACGAGGTCTGAGGGCACAGGCTCAGCTGGAGACGAGGGAGGCCCGTGGGAGGTGGAGGCGGCCTGGACGGGGGTGTGGAGAGCATGCAGAGGTGAGAAGGGGGCGAACGGGGGCCGTTCTGGAGGAAGCGAAGACGGGGACTTGCTGAGGGACAGTGGGGGAAGGATTCGGGGAGGACGCCCAGGGCGCTTTCAGAGTCATCCTCACTGACAAGGGTCCCAGCAGAGTCCGAGTGTAACACGTCGTCACACCACGCCAGACACAGAGACCTCTCATCTTCATGATTACGAGACAGACTCATTCAGAAGATGGCTTTGTAACACCACCCACCATCTCCTCATCGCTCCGAGCAACGTGCTGTCTTGTTCTGAATCTTGATTTGATGGCGGCGGTTTTAGGGGAGAAGTCTGGCGACTCCGAGAAGGTAGCTGGCTTCCACAGTCCTGCTGCCTGTGTTCCTTCGAGTGGAAGGAAGGCCCCCACCTCCCCCCACAACTGAGGTGGCAGCCTCTCTGGGCCTGCGGCTGAGCGAGGAAAGGGTTAAGCCAGGCTGTGTCCAGTGTGCCCGCCGGCACGTCCCTTCAGTCCACGGCTGCGGCAGAAGGAAGTGTGGGGGGTGGCCTTTCACACGACATCATAAAAGCCTGATTTACCGCAGCCACCAAACATCTAGAAAATCACACGCTCTCAGGAAGACGCAGTGGGAGGTGGCCAGGGCCTCTGATGGAGGCAGGCGTGGGGACCATGCGCGACACCTGCACGGTGACCCTGGCAGCTGCTCGGTCTGCGCCGGGGGGCCCTCGTGGACAGGCCAGGGCCCCAGCTGTGCACGGCCCACAATGGAGAGTGGCTGCTGTGTCCGCGGATGAAACAGAGTGGGGTCCACTCCGCCAGCCTGCCTGAAACCACACTTCTGTGCGTGTGGAAGTGTCCTGCACAGGAGGGCTCTGCCCAGATGTGGGGGGGGGTCACTGGCCACAGAAACGTGGGGATTGCCCCCTGCACGGGCTGCCCAACCCCCAGCCGCAGGGCAGCACCCACTTCCGCCGCCCACTGTGGAGCGAGTCCACGCCCGAGATGTGCTGTCGTCCGTCATGAGCAAGGGGCTGGGAGGTGACGCAGGAGAGACGCTCGAGGAAACGAGGGGTGGACTCCTGGCACCTCCAGGAACCGTCTCAGGGACACCTGTGCCTTGTTCCTCGTGCTCAGTAACCTGATGAAGCCGCCGACGCGCAGGTGCGCTCTGCGAACAGATGCCAGAGAGGCCCAGGGGGTCCCAGCATTCTGGCCACGTCCAGGCCACAGAAGCTGCTGGCAGAGGAAGCGGCTCCTGAGGCCGCCCTTTCCCAGGGTGCAGCCCGACTCTCCCGGGACCCGGCGGGGACAGCGGGCAGCGGAAGGCGAGGCCCTGTGGTAACTGCAGCACCCCTCACTCCCCTGCGCAGAGAGGGATCGCGGGACGAGGACGCAAAGTCCCTTCCCGAGCGCGGCTTACCCAGCGCCTCTCAGCCCCGCTCTGCACCTCCCGAGGGATCCTCGCCCTCCAAGACGGCCGAGGCCACAGCCAGTCCTGCCCCAGTGGCCTCAGCCCTGCACTCCCGGCTTTGCTCCCGAGTGGAGCTGGGTGAGGGCAGGTGACCCGGAGGGAGGCCTCCCTGGCCAGGCCACGCACCTCTGCCCAGGGGGTCCGGCACACGCGCCCCGTGCAGCCGCGTGTGGGTGTCCACGCAGGGGGTGCGGGTGGAGGCCGCCTGTGGTGAGGGAACTGAGCTTCAGACGCTCATTCCCATGAGGGCAGCCCTGGACGCCTGGGAGCAAGGCCACGAGCAGCCAGGCTCTGCCAGGGCCCAGGGACCTCGGGCTGTCAAGTGGACACTCGGGGTCCCCTGCTTCCCAAGGCTGCATGCCATGATGGATGCCTGATCGTGAATCACAGTGCAAATGGGAGACAGTTCCCATGGGCCCGCTGCCCTGCTGAAGGCCGCTCCCGTGTCAGGAGGCCTCTGCTCGGCCTTAAAAGAGGTCCCCTCTGCGTGGACACAGCCCCCCACCCACTGCGGGCTGAGGATGGGGCTCCTGGCTGTCGGGACGGGGACGCCTAGAGCCAGGGTGCTCATTCTCCCACCTCCCCCGGGGACTCCCACAAACTGTGGGCTCTGTCAACAGTGGACGTGGTGGACCCTGGGCCAGGCCGAGCGGTCTGCACCTCTGCAGGGTCCTCAGAGAGTGTCCGAGAGTCACCTCCTCAGACCACATGCACTCCGAGGGCAGGGACAGTGTCTCCTCAGCCGGGGTCCCCAGCCTGGCTGTTTCTGGGAACAGGGTGGGCGTTACAAGGGAAAGCGCCCCTTCTCCTCCTCCAAGGAGCCCGGCCACCCAGCGTGCGCTGGACACTCCACTCCCACCCACCCCAGCTGGCCTCTCGCTTCCATTACTCCTGTCTCAAGGGCTCCCAAGTTGCTTCAATGAGGCAGGTGGAGCCCACGAACGTCCCTTAAAATGCTGAGCAAGAACGGGGAGGGCACCCTGGAGAGGAGCCCCTGGAGGTCACGGTCTGACCTGGCTTAGCCCACTGGCTCCCAGGGCTCGTCCCCTAAATCCATCCAGCCCCCAGCTGCCCGGGCAGGCATCCCGCTGGGTGGGCCTGACTCCCCGCCTCCTGCCGGTCCTCCCTGGACACCCCTTCGGCTGTGCAGACCAGGCCCAGCAGGCCCATGCCTGCAGCCTCGTCCAAGGATGTGAGGACATGTGGCCCTTCCCGTGACCAACCCCAGGAGGGCTCCCACCAGCCAGGTGACACCTGGCCCCTCGAGGAGACATGGGAGCTGTGGTTGCCTGTGGATGCCGCACAGCCATTCTGTCCTGGTACTGCGGCCGTGACCAGGGGCCCTTCAGCTCCACTGGACGCAGCATCTGACTCTGCCGCACCGCCCCAGACCCCCCGCCCAACGCAGACCCCACCGAGCAGGGAACCAAGCCCCCAGGACTCTGGGCTTTGACGCCGACTGTCCTTTGCTCCCGGTTTCCTCACCACCTTGTGCTCCCCCCAGGTTCCCTGGTTGGAATTCTATCCATTTTACCAGAGCAGCTAAAACCCTGACTTGGGGTCAGTGTGCTGACACCCGGGCCGCTGCTCTGACCCCAGCCAGTACCAGGGCAGGAGACTGGAGCCCCCACTTCTAGTGATCCTGGTGGTCTGGTGGGCACAGTCCCAGGCTCCAGTGTCTTCTCTTGGTGCCACGGCTGCCCTGGTGCCACCGTCTGGGTGGAAATTTCCAGATGGTGCAACCACAATCAGGCATGCACCCCGGGGCCTCTGAGCCCCACACCCCGTCCCTTCCGTTGCCTCCACATACGACGTGCCTTCACCCACCACACCGCGATTCTCCCCCTCAGCTTAGCGCCAGAGACACGCCCACTCTCAAGTGAGGGTGCCGTGGGGCCCTGGGTCCTGATCACTGCACTTCCTCCCCCACCCAGATCAAGTGAAATCATATCTCGCCCCCTGGCAGGGCCCGTGAGGTGTGTGGGGGCTTCCTGCACACTCCCTCAGTACATACACCTGCTCCCTTTCCGGCTGTGTTGTCACCATTAGCTCCCCCGCCGCCCCTGCCAGCCTCTCCCAGGGGTTTAAAGTCATGGTCGGTGTAGCTCCCTCGCCTACCTGTGCCCACGTCATTCACCCCCAAATCTTTCCCAGACGCCAGTGTTCGGGTCCTCCTTTTGCGGCCTCAGGTCACGGACACTTGCGTGATGAGATGAGGAACCACCCCCACGCCCGTCACAGACCGGCGCCCTGCCCCCCGGGGACCCTGCCCATTCCCCCACAGAAATCTCTACCACTCGCCAAATAAAGTCCCAGCTCTTGCTCTGACTTTCAGAATCTTTGACAATTTGATCCCAACCTGTTTTATCAGGTTTGTTTTCCAGTCCTCTCCGACCACACTCAGGACACGTGGGATTAACCACGGAGCAGGCAGGTACACAGGGCTCCCCGCCTTCCTGGAGCCAGAAACTCAGCAAAGACGACGGCTCGAATGCCCCCACGTCCCGGGTTCTGGGCTTTGGACATACAGCTAAACGCCCTGGGGCCATGTGGAGGTCAGCTCACAGCCGGGCCCCAGAGAGCCCGTCAGGTGGTCAGTCTGCCTCCTACAGACCATGCGGACACTCCCCCGGGCACAGGCGGCCAGGCCCGGTCCCGCCCTGTCCCTCCTGGCTTGGCGGCAGTGCGGACGGAGGGGCCGAGCTCTGCGTGAAGGTGTCACGACCTGGCGGGGCTGCGGGGTAGATGCCAGAGGGTGAGGAGCTTGATTCTGACCAGGGACTGCAGAGGGGGCCGGTCCAACGTGCAGTTGTAGAGTTTACTTCCTCAGCTTCTCTCTCTACCAAAGCCTTGAACTTACAGAACATCTGACCTGCTACGTCGTGTGGAAAACGGAAGGACATTCAGAGTGAGCAAGGGTGCTCCGCAGAAGCAGGAAGTTCCCAGAAGCTGGGTCATTCGCAGAGATGCTGGGAGAGGCGCCGGGCTCCTTTGGTCTGGCCTGTGCCACCAAGAATTTAGGCAGCTTTTTAAAAAATTTAAAAAACAGGACATCCCCAGTAGGCGGAAGGGTCCGGGAGCATCCTGGGGCCGAGACTTAGCTCCAGAGACAAAGCACAGCACCTCTGGCTGAGCAGAGGACAGGCGGGAGATGGGCGGGAGACCAAGGACTGTGGCTCGCCCGCAGGGTCGCTAGCGGGGTCAGTGGGGGGTTAAGGGGATGGAGGTGCGAGACCAGGCTCTGCCGAGTACGGGGTCTGGGGTCCGCCTGGAAGGATCATGGAAACCTTCTCAGGCCGCGGTGGGGAGGATGAGCAACTCCTTCTCAGAAGGCCCCAGACTCCACGGGACACCCCCCTACCTCAAACCCTCCCCCCGAGGACCAGCCCGGACCCCCCTGCCCCGTCCGGCTTCTGGGGGCGCAGGGGCTGTTGCTATCGCTGCAGTGCCCGCCGTGGTGGAGAAGCCCCGTCAAGTCCATTAGCGCCAGGCCCGGGCCCAGCAAAGACGCTGCCGCAGCGAGGCCCCCAGGACACCTGCTGAAGAGGGACCTCATCCTTGCTTTGAGCTCTTCCCCTGATTTTCGAGGACAGGCCTCTCTTGTCAGGGTGTTCCTACCACGGCTCTGTGGCAGTGACGGCACCGGCAGAATGGCTGTTCTGCAGGGAAGAGCTCAGAGGGAAGGGCCCCGGATGGTTCTCGTGTACCAGCACGTTTCGGCGTCTCCTCTGACCTGAAGAAAACCCGGAGCTGCTCACTTATTTTGAACTGTCCTCGGAGCAGCGTCAGCGACGTGGGAGGTGCCGCGATGTTTTATGTCACCGCTCGAGGGCGGCAACCCGAGGTGTGGCCTAACGTCACCGCTGGCAGCACAGCGCTATCGCTCTCACAGGAGAAACGTGGGGCGGGCAACGGTTCTGCTGAGCCCGAAAGCCTTGGTGTCAGAGCGAAGCACAGTTCTGGACGCATGTGAAGAATGTGCAGTTACATTCCCCTCTGCTCCTTCAGCGCCTCCCCAGTGAACGCGCAGAGTTGCTCTGCACAGAGAGCCGTCAGACCTCGGCCCCGCGGCGGCTGTCCACCTAGTTCCCACTCCCAAATGATGAAACGTCACAGCTATTAGCAAATTTAAGTGAAAGCATTTTCATTAAAATAGCTGCATTTTATAGGTCAAAGTGTAAAAATACTGTGGGAACCATCGGCTGTGGCCTCTGTGTTTAATTTCTCTGCTGGTCGTGCCAGAGACCTGCTGATAAAGGCTCAGAAACATGAACAGCCTCCTCACAGCTCCTCCGTGAGCTTGTTCTGAATTATCTCTGAATTTCCAGATATAATGGCCGAAAAGGCAACACCACAAAATCAGGAACAGAGAACATGAGATTAATTTTAAGGCATCCTTTTTAAATACAGATATGTGATTTATAAGTGTTATTTTTAAAAAAGCATTGACTTCAAATGTTGTCTGCAAAAGACCACTCCCATGCTAGGTTTCAGGTTTTGCTGAAAATCACTTCCACGGGGCTGGGTTTCCGGGTGTGGGACGCCGTGACGCCTTCTCAGGGGCAGACTGGGGGCAGGGTCTGCTGCCGGCGGGGCACACCGTCCGCCAGGCTCACCCTGCCAGGCTTCAAGGACGCGCCACTCCCTTCTTAGCAGATGGGGGAACTCGGGCTCAGACGTCAATTCAGGGGTCACCCATCTGGCAGTTACTCGGCCTCTAAGCCTAACCCACCATCTGATGGTGGTGGCATCACACAGGTGACGCTGTGCACGCCACCTTCCGTGGAGCACATTTGAGGGTGCGTTTCCGTCTCCTGGTGAGCCCCCCGTCCAACCACGATTCCCAGAGGAGTGAAGTCCTGTCACCGCACCTGCACAGGGAAGCACGTTACACACGCGCAGTCGCAGCAGGTCCAGCTGGCGCCTTCCTCACCGCAGCGCAGCTGCGCGGCAAAGGGCCCCGCCTCCTTTTGCCACATTCCAGCTCCACCCAGACAAGGGCCGGTCACCCTCGTGACCCTCCCAGCCACCTCTTCCCTGCACTGGAGGGAAGTTTACCGCGTCCTCTCTAGACATTTCTGTGTTGCTCCGGTGCTATCCCTGGGATGGAAGGTCCCGCCAGCTCTTTGAGAAAACAGTGCTAACCTGTCTTGTTCCCTCATGCAGGTGGCGGGCTCCTGGTTTCAGAAGTGTTTTCTAGACGTGCCTTCCAGGCCCCCTAGGAAGGACAGAAAGGCCCTCCCGGCGCGTCTCCTGGCCGGTGGCGCTGACCCTCACCCCCTGAAAGGGCCCGAGTGGCTGCCCGGCTGTCTGACCGGCTCTGAGGCCGCAGCGGTGCCCATCCCTGCCCACTGAGCGGAGACTGGTGTGAACACCACCAGCAAGGCGCCCAGAGCTCAAACCGTGGAGGCGGCTGCACCCCCAAAGGCAGGAGGGCAGGTGGGCTCTGCCCTGGCCCAGCAGCTCCTCTCTGGGTGCATCCACGTGCCAAGAAGACAGCCGGGGACACGCCGTCTCCTCCTGAACGTGGAAGTGGCTCCTGGAAGGGCCGGCCCCTCCCAGTGCCCCCAGACGGCTCGTTCCAGGGGCTCCTTGCACCCCGGCAGCACCCCGCAGAGCAGGACGCAAGCACAGAGGGGAACCTCTAGCCTCACTGCCTCTAACTAAGTGCCTTAAAGGACTGCGACAGTCCTATTAGACTGAGAGAGACGCGAACACGCATGAACGGAGCAGGAAAATGCTCAGAGGCCCCCGTGCCCTCTGGGGCAGAGCGGGGGCACCAGTGAGGACGGGGGCTCCCCCGGCCCCTTGCGGGACAAAATCCGGGCCTGGGCTCAGCAGGGCTGGGCCGCAGGGGCACCGCACCTGAATCGGTCTGGTCTTGCTGGGCCTCGCCACCTCCACCAGCGCTCCCGGCCCTCAGGTCTGGTCGGGCAGGCGGCCCTGGGCCTGCTGGGGCACCTAGGCCGCGGCCCACACTCACCCCTGGCCTGTTCTCGCGGTGTCTGAGCTCACACCTGTTCCCCAGGTTAGGACACTCAGGGACGGGCTGGGAAAGTCAGGCAGATCGGGGCCCCCGAGCGCGCTGCGGGCCTCACGCACCAACCTGACGACGTGCGGCATTTCTGGTCCTTGCAGGGAGGGACCGGGAAGGGAAGGGAAGGAGGCCCCCCTCAGATGCTCCAGGAGCCTCCATCTCTGGGTCCTGGGCCACCAGGGCTCCGACGACGCTGAGCGCACAGCCACCCGGCAGTGCTAGGCCGTGGGGTACGGCTGCGGCCAGGGGCTAGGACACACCGGGTCTCATACCCAGAGGCCACCCCCACCACTCCCCGCTCTGACCCCGCAGGAAGTGACCCCACCGTGGGCCTTTACTTAGGGTCACACGGTGTGACCGTCAGCTTCCAGGTTTCTGCGGTGACCTCTCGGCGCCTACTTGTGGGTCTCTGGCTGGAGGCTGGGCCTCAGGGATCGGGGGGAGGGTGGACAGCACGGGTGTTTGGGGGTCTGCAGTCCCGGCCACCTCGCCGACACGGTGTCCACCCTGCCTGCCTGCACCGTCACCGCGCAACGCCCTTCTCCCGAGCACGCAGCGCCAGAAGCCACGCGCTCACCTGCTACCCTCCGCACCGACGGCTACGTCTCGTCGCGGACAGTGACCGTCACAAACCTTCGCCGGAGGGCCAAGTGCTAGAACCAGTGGCGGGAGGTCAGGAGAGGCTCTCCCGGGAGGCCCACGCTTGAGAAACTGCAGGTTTGCTTTCTGGCCGCCCAGACACCGCCGACGGGCTCCCTTCGTCCACACTCCGTGCATCCCTCCTGCGTGTTGGACGGGCACAGGCTGACACACACACACACACACACAGCTGGTCACCCGAGGCTCAGTGCCCCCATCACTCCAGGCTTGTGGGGCCTCCTTCTCTCCCTCCTCGGGCAGCCGGGTCACTGCCCACCGGGCTCCTGGCCTCCCTGCCTCTCCCCCGGCCTGTGCACTCAGCTCAGTCTCCTGCGGGTCCTAACGCGCGGTCCTCTGACCCTGCAGGTGTCAACCCTGATGTGCTCCACTGGGGCCACTTCTCATCTCTGTCTGACTCATTCTTAGAACCTGTCTGATTCAGACTGGCCTGTGGTCCACTCCAGGAAAGAAGATTCATTTTTCCTTTTCTCCAAGATCTAAGCTGGTGCTGTGCTTTTAATGGAACGTCAAAAATAGCTGCAAAAGACACAAATAAATGGAAACTCACCCTGTGTTCGTGGATTCAAGGGCTTCCCATGTCAAGATGGCAGCACCACCCAGAGACGCCTACACGCCCAATGCCATCCCTGTTAAAACTGCAATTTTGGGGGCAGATATAAGACTCCATCCTAAAACTCACGGGTTTGGGAATAGACAAAAGAATCTTGAAAAAAAGAACAAAGTTGGAGGTCTCACACTTCCTGACTTCCAAACTTACGACTGAGCTATGCTAGTCACAGCGGTGTGGTGCTGGCAGAAAGACAGACAAACACACCAGGGGGATGGAACAGAGATTCCAGAATTAAACCCTTGCATGTACGAGCAACCACTTTTCAACAAAGGCGCCAAGACCATTCAGTGGGGAAAGGACAAGCGGCCGAAAAGCCGGACGTCCACACGCAACAGAATGAAGCTGGACCTGACCTTACACCGCTTACAAAAATCAACTCATCATGGATGAGGGATCTAAGCCTTAGAGCTAAACTTACAAAACTGTTAAGAGAGAACATAAGGGAGAAGGCTTGTGACCCTGGATCTGGCAGCACATTCTTGGATATGCCACCAAAAGCACAGGCAATGGTGCACGGGACCACGCCCAAACTTGAAGCTTCTGTGCATCAAGGGCACAAAGAGCAGGGTGCAAAGGCAGCCGTGGGAGAAAGTGTCTGAAAGTCACGTGTCTGATAAGGTCCAGAACATACAAGGGACCCGCAGAGCCCAGCAGTGAAACACACGTCCTGAGTGAAAAAGTGGGCAAGGACTCGAACAGACGTTTCCTCCAAGACACGCGAACAGGCAACAGCAGGTGAGAGCTGCTGACACGCACGGACACACCAGCCACGGGTGCCGCTGCTTCTCGCCCACGGGACGGCCACTCAGAAATGATAAAGGTGTTGATGAGGGCGTGGGGGTACTGTCGGGGCAGCCGCTGCGGAAAACCGCGTGGAGGCTCCTCAGAAAAGTAAAAGCAGAACTAAAATGTAACCCAGCAGTTCCACTTCTGGGTGTCTGTCCAAAATAACCGGAGGCAGGGTCCTGAGCAGACATCTGTGCGCCCACATTCACAGCAGCTGAGGGCGGAGCCACCCCAGCGCCCACCCACAGGCGACAGACACAGAGTGAGGCGTGTGCACACAGTGGAGTCCTACGCAGCTTTGAAAAGGAAGGAAACCCTGACACCTGCTACAACGTGGAAGGACCCTGAGCACACGACGCTCAGCCAGTCGCAAAAAGACAAAAACCGCACGGTTCCAGTCCTGTGAGGTCCTAGCGTCCCTGGATCCACAGAGAAGGGGGGGGCGGTGCTGGCCAGGGGCCGGGGAGGGGCTGGACGCCGACCTGCAGCCGGGACGTGGAAGAGCTCTGGGGAGGGGGTGTGGCGGTGGTCTCCCAACAGCGCGGACGTAGCCAGCCCCACTGAGCCGTACGCTTGCAAACGGTCAGCACGGTAAAATGCGTGTGTGTTTTGCCACAATAAAAAAACTCCATCAATGCTCAACTTAAAAATAAACAAACCACTGAATAAACACAGCAATGAACACTGACGCTCCTTTAACTTTCAGAAGGTGTCCCCCAGCCACTTCTCCAGCGGGCATCGGAGCCTTAATTTCTGCGTCGTGAGAACCTAGTGCGGTGCTGGTCCCACCGTGAGGCTGAACATGCAGAGCTGCTGAAGCGCACGGGTGACTGCGTGACTCTCACTGCTCTTTCAAACTTCCGAAGCCGCCCAGCTGACTATCTCAGGCTCAACTGACACATGTAAATCTTTCTTAAGTGAAGAATTTTCAAATGTAAGTAAAATATTCACACTAGTTTTTTTTTTTTTTTTAAGGTTGAAATCCATTTTCAACACAAAACTAGAAAGGAGGGTGTAAAGACTGTCCATATACATCGCCCGAGAGCGTTTTATTTGGCCGATGGGTAGGTCATTGTGGTGACCGACAGCGTCACAGTCAGGGTCACAACCTGACGTCCAGGACACCCTGACGCCCAGCTCACTTACGAAGAGACTGACAAAGGAGTTCGGAAGCTGGACTGAGGCTGCACAGACGCTGCGAGGCGGCACTCGAACCCTGGGCGCCCGACCCCGGCACCCCAGCCGTGTGACATCTGCCCAATCCATGAGGTGGAAGCTCTTCTTTCTTCTTCGCGCAGGCGAGCTGCCTGCACTCACGGGACTGTTCGACACGGCCCGGCCACTGTCCAGATAAAGGCGACTCAAACCTTCCAGCACCTTGCGAGCCAGCGTCACCTCGCCGCTGGTGCTGGAGCTCTCAAGTGGCCTGGGGACAGCCTCCACTTCGCGAGGTGGCGTCTGCAGGGCCCAGGGTTGGTCGGGGGTGCGGTAAGGCCAGCCAGTCAGACCTCGGAAGGCCAAGTTCACCGTGCCACGTGGCCTGGCTCCCGCCACGGCCCCTCCCTCCACGTAGCTGACACTGGAGGGTGTGAGTTTGCAATCAGATTTCCAAATGAGGACTGAGGAAACGCATCCCTGAATCCCCAACAACCTTATCTTGGGGGCTGTCTTCCCGCCAGCGGGGGGCCCACCACGAGCTGACTGCAAGAATCTCCGTCCTCCACCCCAAAGGTGTGTGTACACGACGCGCTCTCTTTATGGGGACTTGGGCGAAAATATCAATTTTAATTAGCGTTGCTTCTCTAATGAGCACATTCCAACACGCTCACGGTTTCAAAGCTGAAGCCACAGTCTGTGAAATCTTGTTTTATCTACAGCTTTCCCCCCGGACTCCACTGACCTGTGCCCCCACCCAGCCCCCAGGAGGCCCAGAGGGGACCGCCTGGCGTGGAGCTGGGGACGCGGCGTGGGCCGGGGGACCAGTTCTCCACGCCCTGCCCGGTCTACCTGACGGCGCACTCAGTCACGTCAAGTCTACTGACCACCAAGAAACAAGGAATTTCTTGGATTGACTAAATTTTAAAGGCATAAACAAGTAAGATTTAAAAAATCAACATACATGCTTATAATTCTTTTCAAAACCATAGAATCTGGAATATTTAAAGCATGTAAGCTCACGCAGCTGACCTCCCTCCTACCCCCCAGGCCGAGGCACCAGGCCTGGGGGGGCAGTAACGGCAGTGATGTCACTCTGGCAGCGTGGTGCCATCACCCCAGCCAGGCCCTGGCCAGAAACGTCCAAGGACCGAGGCGGGTGTGCCTGGGGAGGAGAGCCCAGTGGGCGGGCAGGGAGGGCCACCGGCCCTCTAACGCCTGAATGACTCCCTGCTGGGCCTCTGGGGCCGGTGGGGCCCTGGGCGGCGGGAGGGGGTCGGTGCTGGGACACCGGGTGCTGGGGCTTGCCTCACGCCTTCACTGTGGCCCGATTCCCACGCAGTACCATTCAGCCTCCTCAACCGAACCTGAGGGGCCTTCAGTCACCGCACTAGTCCCGCCACCGCCCCACACGAGTGTTAGAGCATGGCTGCCCCGTAACAGGTGCGTCGAGGGGCCAGCCTCCCGCCCACCAGTCCCGCCTGGGGACGCAGGGAGACCGAGGGGTGCCCCGCTCTCCCTGCTCCTCCTCGCCCCACGTGGGGCTCCAGCCGCGAGGACCCCACAGGGGGGTGGGCACCATCACCCGACCATCTGCCAGGGCGAACTCCCGGGGGCCTAGAGGGAAACGCCAGCGCTTGAAAGATGCCTGGTTACTCAGGAAACTGAAGCCAAAAGACGGTCAAAATGGCGAGGTCCATTTTGTGAAAACAGCGACGTCAGCTCTCAACCCGCTTTATTCCCCTACGAGGCGGCGGAGGCTCACTAGGAAAGGAGGCCTCTTCAACCCGGGCTCCACGTGGGGCGCAGGGGCCCCAACCCGAGGCCGGCTGTGCTCCTCAGGAGGGTCTAAGTGGCACCTGGAGGGACGCACTCACGCCTCCCTGCCTCGGCGAGTCGGAAGCCCAGCTGGTCACCCAGGGTGCTGGCGGGGAAGGGGCGGCAAGGCCACCAACCCACCTGCCATCGGACGCGAGGGGCGCTGATGGGGCTGGAGAGAGTCTTTCCTGTAAAGCCAAGAACTTCGGTTACAGGGGTTTGAAAAATCTCCTTTTGGACTTAACTCTTCAGACAAAACCTGAAAGGCTGGGGCTCACGGAGTCTTGAGGCTTAGAGCCCCAACATCCAGAAAAATGCACACACTGCCCCGAAGAGAAGGGCCGCTGACGCCACACGGATCGCTCCGGAAAGGCGGCGGGGGCGGAGAGGACACGTGAGGAGGAAGCGGAGGAGCACGAGGGGGAGGACGTGCAGGATCGCCCCTCGGTGAGTCGCCGGCACTGAGCGCGGTCGGACCCTAAGTGGCGGGCACGACTTCTTCCATCAACTGGACAAGAGACAGAGCTCGGACCCGGCTGGGGACCGACGCTTCCTGTTCTGATCATTAGCTGCCTGGGACCCGAGTTCCACCCACCTGTTTGGTTTGTGAGGTGCAGAAAACAGCATCACAGACGATGGCGAATCTAACATCCAAATCCTGCTGAGCCTTTTTCAGACAGACACGACCGCCAGGGACAGGCGGCCAGGGACAGGCGTGCGCACCGCAGCACCCGGCACCTCCAGGGTGCCGCCCGGAGGACAAGCGCGTCAGGGCCTCTTCCTTTCCAGAGGAGTCCCTCGGATTTGCAAGTCTGTCCGCGCTGGTCTCACCAGACGGCCTCCCACCTTGACCCTGAGATACGGTCTGAAGAGGCCGCAAGCCCCAGCGGGCAGGTTTTAACCTGCATCCGAGTGTCGCCACGTGAGCGGGGAGAGAAACCCCAGCAAGCACCGCGAACAGCAAACACACGGCGGGTCCTCCCGGCTTCCGGCAGGCTGCCGCGGGTCCAGGGGTCGTAGCTGCATCCCATGCCGTCAGCGGTCAACCCGCTGGGCTAAGCCGAGGCCCCGGGTGGACGGCACAGTGGGTGCTGTCAGAGCCCGGGCGTCTCGGTGAGTGATGGGGCCTGGGGGGGGCTCTAATGACACACGAGGTCCATCCTCAGGGTCCCTCAACGCGTCACCAGCTGAGCATTTTCCAAGCTCTTCACAAACGTTAATTAATTCGCACGACGCCCCTGTGATGCAGGTAAGGGTCATTATCCCCACTTGGCATGCAAGGAAACAGACCGCTTGAGTGGCTTGTCTGAGCACACGACAAGCCTGAAGTGGGTCTAGAAACAACTAGAAGCACCTGCTCCAAATCGCACGGTGTGCTGGGTGCAGTCACCGGGCTCCGCCCAGCCTGAGCCCTCACCCCTCCTGGGGCCTGCGGCTGCAGCAGATGCTGCCCGCCGTCAGAGGGGAGCCCAGGCCATCTGTCCTGTCTGGTTCTTGATCACCTTCCCACCCAGGACCCTCAGTGGGAGTCTGACCGAGACGCGGCAGGCGCTGTGCTCTGGGCCCAGCCACAGTGGAGGAAGGACGGACCCTCTGTGGGTGCTCCCCTACCATGTGGGAAGTGGCCTCATGTCCGGCTGGAGGGGGACGTCTGGAGGCAGGTGGCCGGGAGAGCCAGGGTCACAGCTGAAGAGCGGGTGGTGGGGCGAGGAGAGCCCAGCGTCACCAGGACAGCAGCAGTGGCAGCAGGGGAGACAGGGAGGTGACCGAGAAGCCACAAGACGCTGGCGCCAGGGCTCGGGGAGCTGTGAGGCACCCGCTCACCCAAGCCCCAGACCTACCCCACTGGGCCAACGTCACAAGGTGGGCCTCCTCACTTCAGGGATGAGAGGTTGAGTCCCAGTGGTCAGTTTTCAGGGGGACATAGAATTCAAGCCAGGCCCGGATTAGGACGATCATCCTGCACCTCCGAGCAGGCAGGACTCCGGGCATTTCAGTCAGGGAGAAGACAGAGACTGGGCTGTGCAGACCACGGCGGCACGGGCTCAGGCTCCACCTGCCACCCCCACTGGAAGAGCTGGAACGGCCGAAGTAGAATGGCCCTAACCGCAGGATTCACACGTCTTCCTTCACCAGAATCGCCTTCACACGACATGTGCCGTGGAAATGCGTCCATCTGTCCACAGACGTTCCCCGTCTGTAGCTCCCTGGGACACAGCCCGGCAGGGAAGCGGCGGTGGGGGGTCCGTCTGTTCCCGCTGTACCCCAAGGTGGCCTGTGCTCCTCAGGACCCAAAGTGTGTAGTTGAGATTACTTTGGAGAGTTTCAGCTCCACGCGCCAGGGAAGTCACAGGCCAGCCCGCGGACCGAGACTGCGGGTGGCCATTAACACGGCCATTAACAAGGGCGAGGGCGGCCGGCCCTTGGCTGCTTAGCGCAAAGGAGTGAAGGCTCACCTTAGGCTCACTTTGTATTTTCTCCCATCTTCCTTCTCGGGCGGGGAAGAGCCTCTGACGGGGACGGGACAGGGCAGCGTGGCTGCAGTTCTGGGGCCCAGTTTTCCTCTTTCATGGGGACTCCTCGCCCGGTGGCCCCATGTGCCTGCTTCGCATTTGGTCGGGAGACGCGCTTTGCGGACGGTCACTGAGCTGAGGTGGAGACAAAGGGACTGGAGGAGGAAGGGGCGTAGGGCGGACAAGGATCCGCGCCACCCGATGGCTCCACCTTCAACATCCCCCTGCGATGAGGAGACCTGCTGAAAACGACCTTGCAGCTGAAAAATGGCGACTCCTAACTACTGCCCTTAATGCAGCCGCTTGGTACGTCTGGGTCTGCTAGGTCAGCTGTGTTACCTAACAGGCAGGAAGTTCCCTTCGGGGGCCTTATTTCTAACTTCGGCGACCTCGAAGAGTTAAACTTGCCCCCGTCCCATCGCCAGGTGTCAGCCAAAGGGACCACCAGCGGGGCAGTGACGGCGACTCTCCTGTTCACGTGGGTCTGGGGCTCGAGAAGGGCTTTAGGTCTCCTTCGACTCTCACACAACGCGGGGTAAGTACGCGCAGGAAAGTAGACGAGACACCAGCCCCGACTACAACGAAGAAACAAAGGTTCGGGGAGCCCCCGGAGGCCGGACGGCTGTGAGGCCCCAGGACTGGGATCAAGTCCCCCCGAGGTCCTCTCACCTGCGTCTCGCCCGCGTCTCGCCCCACAGCCTCTGCGGGGCCAGGGCGCCTCCCCTACTGGTCCTGATCGCGCACCAGGGCCAGGAACATCACTCCGCGTTTGTGCAGAAACACGGCGAACATGGTGGCCCTGCTTCCCGCCCTCCCAGCCTGACTGCATGGGGAGGGTCGTCTCTGCCATCACTTACGGAAGTTTGGTCTACCTGCCTGCTGACACTAAAAGCAGTTTTTGCAAATTTAAGATGTTGTACAGACACACAGCGACCGAAAGGCTAAGGGAAGGACACTTTCACAGACCCGGGGTGACGTGGAGGCCGATGCACACAGTCCGCTTCTCGTGCCGCTGCGATGGCTGACAGGGCTGCTGCGCATTCAGAGCTCGGCGCCGGAGGCCCTGGGCTCAACCGCGCCGGGCCCTGGCTGGAGGAGCCGCAGTCCTCTCCTGCGGTGCTGAGAGCTGGCTTACGACACACGTGTTTTGGCCCCAAGGTCACAGTGTCCTCATAACCCTGGCCTGAAGCAGGCAAGCTGGCAGGATGGTGGACGTCAGAGCTACTTCGCCTCCTTCCTCCGGCAGCAGGAGCCCAGCCGGGCACCCCCTGCCCAGGGGTGGGTGTGCTCACGCCCAGCGGGTCCGCAGCCCTCCTGGGAGCACAGGTTCCCCGGCAGTCGCTCCTCCCTGAGCGGCGCGTCGCAGCCAGCCGGACGAGCATCACCAGAGAGCGGGCTGGAGCGGGCAGGGTGGGGTGGTCGGGGCGGGGGGAACCGGGGGGAGCGAGGCCGCTCACCAGCCTGCTAGGTGGCCGGACCCTGCTGATCAGCCTGCCACTTTGCCTAATCTATCTGGAACCATAATTCAGGGATGAAATTGCCCTGGGTTCCCCCCTCCCCACCATTAAATTCCGTTCAATCATAGGAGGCAAAACGCAGTCACGCTCAACAGCCAGATGTTATCACCGCAGCCCTTTCTTTATAAACCGAGGCTGAAACTTGAGTGGCTGATGAGCCCGGCTAAGCAGCTGTACCTTTGACCCGACTGCATTAAACTTGCCCTATCAATTTAGGCTTAGTATAAACACCCGTTCCCAGAGCCCCTCATGAAGTCAGCTGACGGAACCCAAACATCTGTTAACAGCAGCCGTGTCTGACAGCAGCGAGGGGGCCTGCCGGGGGTCTGCGGCTCCACAAAACCATAGGAACATGCTGAAAGAATCAGAACCCTTCACAAACGGAAAGTTGACGGTGACAGTCCTTTCTGACGACCAGTTGGTGTAATGGCGTCACAGGAGTGCGTGGGAGAGCGCGCCTGAGACACTGTTGTATTTTTGTAAGTCATATTTTTATGAGTTTTTTTTCTTCTGTCCCCAATGTTTACTCTAAAGTTAAGGTGGCCATCCCAGGAAAAAATGAAAAAAAAAAGTGTCCCTCTTATCAGTAGCTTGGACACTTAAGACAGCTGAACACACTTATTGTCCAGGTTAGGCTTTTTTCCCGCCGGCAGTTGGGGCCCTCTCCCCACTCAGACCCTGAGGGGGTGCCCCTGGGATTTCCCCGTGTCTGCTCGTATCCGACGTCTGGGGAGGCCCGGCCTGCACACGCGCCCCGGAGGAGTGAGCCAGTGACCACGGCCCCGCCACTTACTAAGATTCCAGACGGACGAACTTAGATGGTCTATCCAATGTGAGAATATATTCATAACTTATAAGTAAACATGTTTCAATGTAAGGTTATTTCAAGAGAAAACCAACACTGGAAATACCTGCTTAATTTTTTTTAACTTTATATAAAAACAGTATTCAGTCTCTTTGTGGCTTAGCCTCCAAATAAGGAGGGTACTGTCACTTTCTGTTAAAATGTCAAGATAGTTCGCTGGTGAGCAAATAGGTGTCTGATTATAAGATTTACAGTTTGCTTTGAAAAACGTGTTATCAGAAAGATTTTTAAAAGTCTTTGAATTGCAAATTTTACATTTAAAAAAACAGGCAGAAAATGTAATTAGCTTCAGAGACGTCGGGAGAAAAAGGAGGCCAAACGTCAGAGCAGAACACGCTCCGTGGAGGGAAGAGCCCTGCCCACGCGGAAATCAGGTTTCTGTAATACGTGCTGCTCATCGTCTGGCTTTTGCCAGATCAAACAAGCTCAGGGTGTCATCTCAGCGCAACAAAGCTGGGGAGTTAACAAAGGGACCTTCACCCTGAACCTCACGCCCATTGGAGCCAGGGCAGACTGACAGGTGTGCGGGGAGCAGGCGTCCGAGTCTGTGACACAAGAGCTCCTGTCACCCGAACACGGAGGCCTACGGAAATGCCACACGTCTCGGTCGCCTGATTACGAGAATCACAGTTTTTTTTCTTTCTTCAGAGGAGGAGACTGAAGATGCGTACTTCGTGGGGTGAAAGGCACTGAGGCCGGCCGAGGCGCACAGTTCAGGTTCTAGGCTCTTCCCATCTTTGGGCTTCAGTGTTTGTTTAGAGGGAAAAATGACTTCCAGAAGCAGGCGCTGTGCACAGTTTCCAGGAGCAAGGTTCTTGGTTCGATTTGAAAAAGCTATTTCAGTATGAAGTGTTTCTGTGCCCCTTTCCTCGTGAACGAGAAGGCGAAGCTCGCGGAGACGGGTGATTAGATGAACCTTTCCCACTCTACGTAACACACGCGGGAATGCGGGGCTTGTCAAAACTAACTGATGCCTGGGGTTCCTTAATTAATGAGCAGGTCAGACATTTAAATAGAATTCCTTTCTCCACACTGGGACAAGACAGGAAAAAAGTGCATGAATACGAAAAAACTAGAATCTTTTCTAAGTTGGCTTTATAATTAAAAGGACATTTAAAACGAGGCCAGTGGACCTCCATTCTCCAAACGTAACCTTCCGAAGGTAACAACGGCACAGCCGTACTGAGAGATAATCATCTCACAACGCCGTCTGTCTTCAGCTGCATTTTCAGTTTTCACTCTGCATTCCATGTTTCCAAAAGCTGAAGTCATCCGCAGGTCAAACCACGGCCCGGGGTGAGCACCTAGCACTTCTTAACAAAATGCATCTTCCTTCTGAAGCCTGAAAGCTCCTGGCTCCCCGAGCCACGCCTCCCCTCCTCCGGGTGGGCAGGCGGCTGACTTCTGCTCAGTTTGCTGTCACCACATAGCTGCAGGGTTTTTCGAAATTCTAGACAGTGAAGCTCATTTCCATGCTGCTCACCTCCCAGCAACCTTGGGGCCTCCAGGAGGCCTGAGTGCACAAATTTGGGGCAAAGATCTGATGGCTCCATCCTGCAAACCACAGAACCGGCAAACAGACACTGTGGGCTGTCAGCAGTGCACTGAACTGACCCTCTCCCGCAACCCAGGACTTCCGGAGGCGCCAGCGTCGGTGGCCGTCAGTCCCCACCCTCCTTCCTGAGGTTGCAAACACGGTCGTGCGGGTGCACGTGTGTCAGGAAACCCTCCCCCCCAGCGATGCCTCGTCCAGAGGACACAGACTGCTCTTCTGTGATGCACCAGGGTGGCCAGGAGGTGAGAGCTGGCCGCTGGGATCAGGCCAAGGTCACCAGCAACACCCTGCGCTCCTTGGAAGGTGGCCCCTGGTGTCAGGCTTATAGTCACAAATGGACGGAAATGCAGCTCCCAGGAGGGTGCGCAGGAACATGGGATGAAGTCACCACTGCTGTAATGTACGAGGCATTTATTCCTAAATGTGCGCCGATTAGAAACAGGCGAAGTCTCAGCTCCGACACCAACCCCACGCCTTTAACACAGCGTGGACGGGCAGAGCACGGAGCGGGCCCACCGTGGCTGGAGCTTGGCGAAAACAAAAGAGGTCTGGGGCTTCGGGGAGCCCCTCCAGATCCAGGCCAGCACCACCAGCGCAAACGCCCACGCCACTGCCCCCCATCCCAGGCTGTCTAGGCTGCCATCCTTCACACACTGAGGCCTGCTCAGCCCCTGACCCGCAGGGCGGGTGCTCAGGGCGCCACCGGGCCCTTCCCCTGGCCCCCTGCTTCCTGGGCTCGACAAGGCTCCAAGTTTCTCCCTTTGACTTCTCTTAAGCTAGTTTGTCAAAGGGCCTTTTTTTTTTTTTTTTTTCCAGCTTTACAAAAAAATTATACGGAAAGTACATGGAGTTCCCACAAACCCCTTCCTCCCCACCCCCGGCACAACTCCCCCATCATTAATACCTGGAAGCAGGGCGGTATCTTTGTTACAACCGATGAGCCAACTCTGATGCGTCAACTAAAGCTGGTGCCCACGGTGGACACGGGGTGTGCCCCGTGTTGTGCGATCCTACGGGTTCAGCGAATGCACGGTGTCGGGGGCTGCACAGAGTTCTGCTGCCTTATAGACCCTGCACCCCACCCCACGCCGCCTCCCTCCCTCCCCCCAATCCCTGGAACCGGGGCCCCTACTGCCTCCATGGCTCTGCCTCCTCCCGGATGTCAGGGGCGCCATCGCGCAGTGCGGGGCTTCCTCCTCAGCTCGGCGTCTTCCGCTTGGTGAAATGCACTTCCGGTGCCTCCGTAACGGTGCCGTGCGTCTCGATGGCCGGTTTCTTTCTCGTACTGAATAACGCTCCGTTGCCTGCACGGACCACGCTTTGTCCATTCACCTGCTGGAGGACGTCCTGCTTGCTTCCCGTTCTGGTGATTACGAGCACATTTGCTATAAACAGTCATACGCAGCTTTTACGTGGACGTAAGTTTTCAACTCCGCTGGGTAAATACCAACGGCGTGATGGCTGGATCCGATGCGAAGATTACGTTAACTTTTTAAGAATCTCCAAACACTCCGCCACAGCGGCCGCACCAGTGCACTGTCCCCCCAGCGCAGCGTGGGGTTCCTGCCGCTCCACGCCCCTGCCAGCGCCTGGCGTTCTGCACTCAGTCGCCTGGCGCTGCCTCACTGTGGTTTTAACTCGTCTCCCTGATGACATACGACGCGGAGCATCCTTTCTCGTGTTTACCTGCCGTCTGTGTGTCCTTTTTGGTGAGGTGTCTGTTTAGACCTTTCGCCCATTTTCAAATTGGATTGTTCGTATTCTTATTGTTGAATTTTAAGAGTTCTTCATATATTTTGGATACCAACCTTTTACCAAATGTGGGTTTTACAAAGATTTTTTTCCAAGTCTGTGATTTTTTTTTCTTAACAGTGTCTTTCACAAAGCAAAAGGTTTTAATTTTAACGATGTCTCACTTAATGAACTTCTCCTTTTGTGGACTGTGTTTTTGGTGTTTTAACTGAAAACTCCGAGGTCATCTTTGGTGGTGTAACTAAAACCTTCAAGGTCCCTGGACCCTCTAGATGTCCTCCTGTACCACGTTCTAGAAGCTTTTCAGTTTTGCATTTTACATTTAGGTCCGTGATCCATTCGGACTTGATTCCCGTGCTGGATCTAAGATCTGGGTCTAGATTCTTTTTCCTTTTTGTTTGCATGTAGGTTTCTAGTTGTTCCAGTGCTGCTTGTGGAGAAGACTCTCCTCTCTCAGTGACACACCTTTGCTCCCGTGTCAGAGCCTCGCTGACCGTGGGCCTGGGTCTGCTCCTCGGCTGCCGGTTCTGTCCAGGGATCGATCTGTCTTCTCTTTTGCCAACACTGCACCGTCTTGACCACTGACGCCTGACAGTGACAGTGGCCCTGAAGCAGGGACAGCTCGCCGACTCTGTTCCTCGTCAGTGTTGCCCTGGCTGTCCTGGGTGCTCTGCCTTCCACACAAATGTTACGATCAATCTGTCAACGTCCACCAATGTGTCTTATGTTACTTACCTTCTTTATGAAAAACTCGTTAATGCCATTTTAAGGCAAGTCTACTGATGAGAAATTCCCTTAATTTCTATTTGTTTGAGAAAGTCTTTACTTCTCCTTCACTTTTGAAGGATGATTTCACCACATACAGAATTCTAGGTTGATGGTGTTCCCTTTCAACACTTTAAATATTTCACTCCACTCCTGCTGTGCGCATGTGGTTTCCACCGAGAAGTCCGACCTAATGCTTACCCCGTCCCAGCACAAGGAAGGTGCCTCTTCCTCTGGCTTCTTTCCAGATTGTCCCCTTTGTCTTTGGTTCTCTGCACTTTGAACAGGACACACTCAGCTATAAACCTGCTGGCATTCGTCCTGTTTGGAGGTCTCCGAGCTTCCTCATGCTGTGGTTTGGCATCTGTCATTAATTTTGGAAACATCTCAGCCATTTTTACTCCTAATATTGCTTCTGCTCTGTCTTCCTTCTCGCTCTGCTACTCCCGTTATGTGTATGTTGTACCTGCCATAACTTTCCACGACTCTTGGGTCCTGTTCCAGATTTTTCATGTTTTTCCCTCTTTGTTCTTCAGTTTCAGAGGTCTCTGCTGACGTCTCTTCAAGCCCACGGATTCTGTCCTCGGCCCGGCCCAGTCCGCTGCTGGGCCCACCAAAGGCGTTCTTCATTTCTGTTGGAGTTTTTGGTTTCTAGCATTTCCTTTTGACTCTTTCTTAGCGTCTCCATCTGTCTGCTTTCACTGCCCACCGGCTCCTATGTGGTGTCCACTTCTTCCCTTAGCACCCTCAGCCCGCTGATCATAGCTGTTTTAACTGAAACTCTGAGAGTCCCCAGATCTCGTCTCTGTCTCAGGCTGGTTCTGGTGCCTGCTTTGTCTCCTCAAACTCTGTGGTTTGCTTTTTAGCATGTCTTGTAGTTAAAGGCTGGACTTGACATCTTGGAGAAGAGGAGCTAAGTGTGAGCTCTCGTGTTTATCTGGCCAGGAGTCAGGCTGTGTTTGCTGTCAATGTAGCTGTGGGAGTCAGAGGCTAGAATTTCCTCCAGTGTCCTTGTGTTTGTCTTCCTGTCTGCCTCTGGGTTTCCCCAGAGACTCCTCCTTAAATGGGGTCTGAGCCTCGCGGGGTCTTCCGCCGTAAGCCCCCGCTGCCCCGTGGGAGCCCGCTGATGTGTAAAGGGGGGCGGGGAGAAATCCTCCGTGTTCCTGTGCCTACTTCTCTGTCTGCGCCTGGGCCCGTGTCCCTGGCTGTGACCTGCACAAGTGCCCCAGGTCCCCTCTCCCTCTGAAGCGAGAGGGGAGGGCTCGAGCCAGGTGTCTGCTTCCCCCGAGGCAGCGACGCGCTGGGAGAATGGCTTCCCTGGAGGGGAGGGAGCAGGGAGCTCTGGACGGATCTCACCAGCGTGGGGTGACCTTCCTCTGCCTCCACCCTGAGAACCAGCAGGGCTCCTGCGGGCGAAGCTATGGAAGTGCTGGGCCCTGCGAGTTCTGGTCTCTCAACAGCCCACGCTCAGCTTCCAGCCACCAGCCAGCCTCCCTGCACGTGTGCCGCTGGCCTGGGGAAGCGTCTGCTCCCGGCAAGCTTTGCATTCACCGTTCTCTCCAATGTGGGGGCAGCATTTGGCCTGTGACCGCAACCCTCTGGCAGACCTCGGAAGAGCAGGTGGCTGTCAGCTTGTTGAGCTCTCTTCTTGTGACGACGGGGCGTGAACGTCCCCACTCTGATGCGTCGCAGTGGAAACCGCGAGTCCAGTGGACTTTTAATATGTTTTCCTCCCCAACTAAACACTGCTCAGATCTGATATGGAAAGGTAACATACAAGGTGGGGGGGGGGTGTAGAAACCAGACAGGTAGAACGTTTTAACTTACGACTCAGAGGTGAAAAGATTAAAGTAGACCATAATTATTTTTCCACATGACATATTTATAAATTCCTGTAAGGAGGGATTTCCCTGTGCCAAAATATATTTTCAGGCATTTCTTTTGGTTATTTAAACTTATCATAAAAAATCACTTACAACATCTTCATTTACACAAGCAGTGGAACACAGCCCAGTCAGCTGTGTCACTAAACACTACAAGGGCTTCATTATTTGTTTAAAGTGAGCGCCCACCACGGCGCTTTCTGATACCTGGAGCAAGGCTCCAGTAGCCAAGGAACACACTGTCTAAGTGAGAGCTGTTTACCAAAACCCTAGACAAAACTGCTTTTCAAAAGATGTGCACAGCCCCCAAGGTGTGCGTGCACACACACGTACACACTCTGTGCAAACAGGAGGACACCACTGCAACGGGGCTCCTGCGTCCAGGGCACAGCGCCTCGGCCCTGACGCTCCGGACATGCACCTCGAAGGAGCAGAACCCGCCTGAAGCCCCCTCTGTGCTGGGCCCAAAGCCGCACAGGGAGCCCGGGACACCCACTTCCTCGGAAGCATGCAGACCGCTCCCGGCCATTGGGTGGGCGGGAGAGAGCTTTAAAGTATAAATAGAGCGCAGGACAATGACTATATTTACTCCGAGGTGACGACAGCGTTAAATAATTTAGGTCAGCTGACGCAAGAGCCCAGAGGCCGGACCTGACGCCGCCTGGGTCGGGGCTCCTGCGGCCTCAGGCCAGGCTCCCGCCCCCCCCCCCCCCCACCGACCAGTGCCGGCCTGTTCACACCTGCTCCTTGCTCCCTGCGTCGCCGGCCTCGGCCCCACGGGGAGTTCAGGGCCCACGAGGCAAGGACCGGGCGCCGCGGGTGTGAGAAAGGCTCTCTGTGTGGGCCGGGCGCTCCGCTCGCGCCGAGCACCTCCGAGGGCGAGTCTGGCCCTGCAAGCCGCTGCAGTGCAGCGCGCAGCACCGTCTGATAGCGCACAGAGAGCGTTCTATTGCAGTCAAATAATACCTTGCGCTCTCACAACAGCGAACTGCAGGGACTTCAAAGAGATTCCAGTCCAACTGGAACCATCACTACAAAACAAACTTTAGCTTTATTGTTAGCCAGACCGCAAAGGGGCAGAGACGGTGCCAAGGTAAATGCTCTTGAAATCTCCTCTATATATTACCTTTGAACAATTAATTGGTCTCCTGGAGACAAGTGGGGGGGATAAAAGGAAAGAAAACAAAATAAAAGATTGACAATGGAATATATTGTTCTTGGATGTTGCATGTGATGAACGCAGGGATGGTGCACGAATTCCTGCCAGGTTGATCACTCCCGTCAACTAGTCTGTAGCTGCACACACGGGGCCAGGTGAGCTGCTGTGAACTGAAACTACTTACTGTGTAGGTTACGTTTTCAGACGCTCCCAGAGAGGAGACTCTCCTGCCTAAGAGACGCTTTCGTGTTTTACATCTGGCTGTTGCACAGACCAGTCAGCGTCACCGAGCCTCAGAGGTGACCTTTGCTCACAGAGCAGAATCTCCCTGCAGCTAACACAGCTGCGCCCTTCCCGATTCCTCCAAAGTGACAAGACGTGCCCTGGGCAGCGGGCGGGTGGACAGGAGGGTAGGAGGTGAGCAACAGTGACGGACGGGGGCCTGAGCCACTCCAGGACAGAATAGCTGGGTCCCACCCCAGATCTCAGAATCCCCTTGCCTGCGACAGCTATGTCTCCTCTCAAACCTCTGTCTTCCGAACCCCGCCCCGCCTACGGCTCGCTCAGATTTTGGCTCTGATCTTGACGTGGCTCCGTTTCTGACACTGGCAGTGGCGCCTGCCTTCGGGCCTCCCTCCCTCAGGTGCTGAGCCACAACACGGACTGTCACGTGGAAAGGTCCTCGGAGGTCGTCACGTGGAAGGGAAAGCGGACCGAGGGGCAGTGTCTGAGTTGTCAGAATCACAGCCCGGGCTCCCCTAACTGCCCGTGCTCAGAGAGCTCCCCATCCCCAAACTGCAGAGCCAAGTCTGCAGAGAAGCCCAGCCAGCTGAGTGCCTGAGACTGCGTGTCACCCCCACATGACACAAGTGACCTAAGAGGCTGCTTCTCGTGACAAATCCCCCGGGTGACGTTTCCTGAAGCAAAGTCACAGAACTGGGCGAGAGATCATTCAACACTGGGCCTGTTCCCTCTGACAGTCCACGCCTCTTGCTGCCTCCCCAGGAGAGAGGGAAGAGGAAAGAACAACACACACACACACACACACACACACGTGCACGCACACACATGTACACGTGCACACGCGCACCCAGAGAGGGGGCGGGCACAGCGTGTGCATCTGTGCAGGAAGGAATGTGCCTGCACACCTGCCCTGAGGCGGTGCTCTGCCACCTGGACATGCCGGCGCTCGTCCAACGTGACAAGGCTCCGGCTTGACTGACACGCAGGACATCACAGAGTCTGTCCCGTTGAGGGAAGAGTCCCTTCTTTGTCACTCGGGGTGGCTGTGTTCGAGCACGCAGGGCTCCAACGAGGCACAGCTGAAAAGCCCAGGTCTGAGGCTGTGGGGAACCGCCGGAGCTCCGTGGTCCCCGCCCAGGACCACGGGTGTGGCTCTGCGGGGTGGGGGCTGGAGGCCCGGCTGGAGGGGGCCCCTCCACGCCCCCCAGCCGTTCGGGCTTCACGCTGGAAGGTGAATGAAGAATGCTGTGAATCTGACTCTCGAAAATCCACCTGGTGTATATTCACCTGGAAAGCTCTCCTCTGACTTTAGTGGAAGGACTGTGGGGTTTAGACCTGGAAGACCTGGCCCCACTCTAAGCCCTGCACGTGCCAGCGCCGGCCCCCAGCACCGGCTTGCCCTAGGCTTTGGCGTGCTCCCTCTTCCAAAACGTCGGTGCTTTCTAAACACCGATGCACGTGCAGCTGTGGGAAATCTGACGGGACCCGTCTGTTTTATCCTGTAATTTATCCTAAGACAAGTATGAAGAGAAAGGGGTCCATACCCAGGAGAACCCTACAGCACCCTGTAACGCCGCACTCAGATGGGAACAGCAGCATGCTGTCAGAGCCTGGACAGGGACCCCAAGTCGGGGCCAGTCGTGCCAGAGTGTGGCCTCTCTAGACAAAGACTTTCCACTCAGAGGGGTCCCGGCTGGCCGCTCTGGAACCCTCGCCGACCGTGTGGACCAGGCCACACCCAGGCGCCGGCAAGCAGGCAGGCGCCGTCAGCCAGGGATGTGCCCCCACGGCTGAAAGTCTTCCAATTCCTCAGACGAAGAATCTGGATTTTTCTGCAAAATCTTCTGATACTTAAATTCATTAAAGGAAGAATCTCTGTTGGTCCCGTTGGTCCTGGAGGTGCCCACTCTGAGGCCTCTGGACAGGCCCTGTGGAGGACAACCACGCCGTGCTGGTTTCATCAGTTTCCTGTCAGTTGAGGGTCGGTTCCCATAATACACATTTTGTCCCACTGATGGCTCTAGTTTTAAAGGTCTTAGGAGGTCTGTTTTCAGCCCTGTCACAAAGGACAAATTATTTGACCCCAAGAAACTGGTCGAGAGGCTAATGTCAGAGGCCGGGGACCCTGGCTCCAGGGCTGGCTTTGCTCCTGCCTTCAGCAAACAGGAATGTGCTGGTGTAACCCCGGTTTCCAGGGAGGGGCAGGGGGCAGGTGAAGGTGACACAGGCTGGTGTTGGGGAACGAAAGCCTTAGACCGAGGGCTGTTCTCATCCCACTGCGTCCTCCCTGAATTTGTTCCCATTTAACCCAAGGTTGCTCTGCACGCGCCCAACTCTGTTTACAACCGAGGTGAGGTCGTAGAGTGACTCGTCACATTTCATCGGCCCTAAATCCCGAGGTTATCGATGGAAGTCCTGCTACCTTTGAGAACATTCTAGAAGAGAGAAAGAGTGGGCTTTTGGCATCGATAGGCGTGCTTTAGCATAAACGGAACCTGCCCCTCTCAGCTCTGGGCCCCCGCGGGTCCCGTGCCTTCTTCAGGCCTCGGTGTCCTCACAGTGGCAGCAGCACCGCGTTTACAGTGTCCTTGAGAAGCAACGTGGAGCAGCCAGGGCTCAGACGCTGCTGCCGGAGGCAAGACAGCAGAGCAACTCTGAGATCAGTTCGTCCGTGGCCTAAAATACACCTCCCGCCTGCGCCAGCGCCACTCCTTGAGAATTTACCCCATAAAAATAACGTGTCCCCACAAACCTCGTGTGTGAGTTTCAAGGCAGTGACACTCTTATCTCCCCGGAAGGACACCACCCAGGGACCCTCAGCTGCTGAAGGCACCGCACGACTGGGCACAGCCCTGATGGACCCACAGGAGCGCCGTGGACGCACAGACGCCATCCCGTGAAACTCGCCAAAGCCCAGACTCCGCGTGGACAATTCCCTGCCTGTGACACTCAGAAGAGACAAAGTGAGTCCGACCAATCGTAGGGGAGTGGCCGTGTGCAGAAGAGCAGGAGGGGACTCTGCGGGTGATGGTCACACAGTTGTACGCATCGCCAAAGCTCCCTCGCCTGGACGCTGACAGTGAGCGATTCTCACTGTAAACAGGGTGCACCTCAGTGGAGCCGGGGTTGGGGGAAGCCACGCTCGGGACCTGGCCCCGAGCAGCTGTCACTCAGGATTAGCACCTGTCCCAGCCGCGCTGATGCTGCCTGTCACCAAAGCCGCGCTGACCTGACCTCAGCCTCAAGTGCTGTCTTCCCTTCAAGTGCTTCTGACACAGAACCGCCCCCTTGTTCACTGCTTACCTACCAAAAGTAATGAGGCAGTGAGACTTGAGAAGTGATGCGGGAGGACCAGGTGCCACCTGCCCCGTTTTCACCCAGCGCTCCGGGGCTGCTCCCCCACCGGAGCGCGGGCGCCGGGACCTGCAGCCCCGGGCCGACCCCAAGCTGCGCTCGGAGCCCCCACCGCGCAGCCCCTCAGCCCCTCCGCCGCTCAGGGGTCAGCTCTACACAGACAGCACTTCTGTGTCTGCTAGGTGCTAGGTAGCAAAGGAAACCGCTGTTTAATATTAAAAAGTGATTAGAAGGCCACGCGACGCTGTCCCCCGTCTCTCCTCCTGTCAGAGTCCTGAGCTCAGCCTTCCAAACCCAGGTGACCAGTTCCCTCACGGGCCGCCCTTCCTCCTGCAGGAACCTCCCCGGTGTCCAAGTGGGGCAGGCGCTGGGCACCTGCGTCCGACAGGGAGATCTGGCCAAAGAAGGTGGGCAGGGCCAAGGGCACGGAAGTGGGGACCTCAGGTCCATGTGAGGGAGAAACCACGGCTGTTTCACGCAGCGTTTCTTGGGTCACTGATTAATGCATTTTCACCGTCACATACTGAAGCCTTCTGCTGCGAACACCTGAACCCTGATTTCTGCCCACGCTGGGGGACGGTCCATCAGGCGGCAGGGTGGGAGCCCGGGACTCACAGCACAGGCCGCTCTGGCCGGGGCCACGGCCGAGGGACCGTGGGCCCAGCCACCGCAGGCTCCGCGCCCTGGCACCAGGCCGCCGCCACTCTCTGGCACCGCAGTGCTCAGCGCTCAGTAGGTGTTAGGACTTGTCTGGTTCCCACAGCAAGAGGAAGCCTGCCAAGTATCTGTAACCTGCACTGAAGTATGCAACCAGGGACCCCACGCCCAGGAGCCGGTGCACGGCCGTGTAATGAGAGCGACCTCGCTGGAGGCCAGGGGGGAGCGCTGGCGGGGAGGGAAGGGGCTGGGGACCGAGGGCAGGCGGCCCGGCCGACACCCGGGCCAGCGTTCTCTACAAGTCCTCTCCTCCCTGGACCCGGGGGGACATGCCTCTCCCCCCAGTCCTGCTGGTCAGCCGCGGTGTTCTGCTCAGAAGTGCCGTCACTTAAGATCGTATCTGCATCTCGTTCAAGCATCCAGATAAACAGACCCTGATTCGCTTGTCCTTACGTCAGAAGCCCAACTGGACTAGCTCAGGTGCACGTGGCGCCCTCCTTCCCTCCACGCAAAGCGCCGTGTGTGTTTCTAAGGCAGCGCCGGGCAACCGTGCACGGGACGCCCGAGGAGGCGCCTCTGGGGACCGGCCGCTCTGTGCCCCGGGCCAGCTTCACCGCATGGACGGTCAGAGCCACTCGCCACTGTGAACTCGGTAAAGGACGAAACAAAGTCACGTACCACCCCAGGAGCAACACCAAGGTTTTAATGAGATTTTTTTAAGTTAGTAAAGCTGGAATTTAATTTTTATAGTCAGGTAATAGCTCCCAGCAGCGCCATCTGTTGAAGTACTGCAAAACCTCCTTCCCTCCATCCCCAGTGACGTCTACTTTAAGTAAAGGAAGGTGGGAGGTCTGGAGCCACAGGTAGGACTGGAGCTTTGTGGGCTTCTGGTCCGTCCCAGTTTCAGGCAAGATCACAACTATGACTGCTTCCAAGATGAGGGGAACAGGGCGGCTGGTAAGACCCTCACCACACCAGTGTCCTCCCAGGGTACCCAGCTGTCCGCGGACACAACTCCTCCCACGACGGAGAGGCGCAGGGTTCAGGCCCCTGTGTTCCCTGCGGCTTTGCCGTCTGGGAGGGCGGGAGGGCAGGGACAGGCCGCAGCATGCGGTCCCCAGTCACGTCTCAGGACCACTGGATGGCCCAGGCCCCGTCTGCAGGCCGGAGGACGAGGCCCAGGTGCTGGGGAGATCACGCCCAAGGTCAGACAGGTGTGAGCATCAAGGTCAGGACTGCGTGCAGGCCCAGGTGCTCTGAGTCTGGGCCCAGAAAGCCTTCCGCTGAACCGCAGGCCTCTCCCTCAGTGGTGTGCAGAGACCAGCAGGGACCAGTACTAACCAGCCCACCGACAGGTGGTCAGGGGGCAGATTGCTGGGTGCTGGCCGAGTCCTCGGGAGACGGGGGGCACGAAACAGCCTCGGGCCGAGCCTCCACTCTGAGGACGGGGACGCGAGGCAGGGGAGGGTGGGCTGTGAGGGGTTGCTGTTTCTCCGGACTCCTGGGGGGCGGCTGGGGGAGGTGGGGAGCCGGGGAGGGCCCGAGGGAGCAGAAACGTGAGCCCACGTCACTTTAAATGTGTCGCATTGCCTGAGGATGAGCTGCAGAGGCAAGGAAGGATGCCCTGGGGAAGCTGGGGAGGGAGTTCCTGGCGGGAGCAGGCGGCCTGGCGGGAGCAGGCGGCCTGGCGGGAGGAGGCGGCGGGGCTGATTCGGGTGTGCGTTTCCCAATCAAGGGGCGGGAAGGGGGCTCGCTGAAGGAGGAGTGTGGGTCCAAGAGGAGAGGGTCCGGCAGAAGTGCCCACTGCAGGTGCTGGGAGCCGACTGCGTGTCGGGCTGACTGTTCCTACTGGTCCCCGAGACCCAGCAGGGTGGGTGTCACTCCCGCCACTCGGGCGGAAACCCGGCAGATGGCCACGGCCCCGCGGTGGGAAGGGCTGGATGGGACCCAGCTCTGACCTGCTCCCACACCAGTCTGCCTCCAGTTCCCGCCGCCCTCTGGGATGGCCTGAGTCCTCCCTCCTGTCGGCTCTGCCCCGGTACCGCCGTCCCGGCCACGGTCCGCACACGTCCCCGGTCGCGGCATCACAGCCCTCGGCACTCGCAGGAGGCCACTCCCTCCAGTACAAGCCAAGCGGGAGCATCTGTCTGAGGACTTGACACTCCCACGTCAAGCTCAGCTTATTTCTAACACACTGCTGGGAGAGTCTTCGATTGGGGCGTTAGGATCACATAAAGCAGCAGTCCCACAAAGGTGCCAGCCGCCCTTGGGAGGGGCGTGCGGGGTTCCAGAGCAGCGCTTCTCCAGACTTGTATCTATTCGAGGAATGGGATTCCGTTAAAAAGAGTCAGCTCTCCATATAAACACAAACTTCGGCAGGAGGTAAGTGGTGGGCTTGGCACACCGTCATCTGCACTGGAGATCTCCTAAACCTACCTCGGAGAACACACGTTTCTACCGTCGCGGCTGTTGGATGACTTTCTTAAAAAACAGTCCTGTTGTGAGGGCTGCACTGAGAAATGAGGCTCTGAAATGGGACCTCCTGTGCCCCCATCAGCACCAGGGGACCATTACGGACGGTCAGCCGTGTCAGGTGTCTGTCCTAAGCCACTGGAGAGGACGGGCGGTGTGGGGCCCCGCATTTGCCCTGGGCCAGATGCAGACACGGAAGGGCGCGCCCTCCATGCCCCCTCCTCCTCGACTGTGCCCCACCCCCAGGGCCTGCACTCATGAGCTGAGAGAGCCCATAAAATTACTTAAGTGTCGGCCTCTCAACGACTTTGCAACGAGTACTGAAAAGCTTTCACTAGCCACTATGAAGTGACTTTTATTTTCTGAATGAACCGTCTCATGAGTCAAGCCATCCGGCGGTGGAGCAACCCAGAGCCCCCGCCTGAGTCACAGCCGGCGTGGAGCTGCAAGAGGCAGGGCCCAGAACAACACCCACACCTCTGAACCGGGCACTGCAGTGTCCGTGATACACACGCTGGCGACCTGAGCAGGTCAACTGGTAACTCCAGGGCCCGCTCCGCCACCCACGGCATGCAGCTCTCCCTCCCTTCCCTCTGCTGCTCCATTCCCAGGGCTGCTGTCCGAGCTGCCTCCCCTCTGCCCACTGCAACACAGACCCCGTGTGCCCCAGCGTCCTGCGGCTGGGGATCTTCAACACCTTCTGAGAAACCAGTCAAGTTCGATCGGAGCCACGGTCCCCTTCCGCCGAGCGGACGCTGCCTGGCCTAGTAAGTGAATATTCAACAGCACAGGTCGAGTGAGGCCAAGGCGTAACTGCAGGCAAGACCGAGGGCGAAGACAGCGCCTGCTGAGCCAGCGCAGCGGCTGCACGCTGCCACGCCCCAGCGCTGCTTCTACGAGGATCAGCTCGCACAGTCTTGGTTCACGATGCTCCCGGAGCAGCTCTGGGAACCGCCTCACGGGCGTCCCCCGGTCGGGCCGCGGAGCCGCCTGCCAGGGCGCAGCGTGGCCTTCCCGCCGCGGCAGCCCTCGTCTCTGGCCCCATGTGCGCGGGTCCTCTACGTGCTCTCCGTGTCGCCGTGCCGTTTGATTACGAGGCAGCGAGGCGCACTTCCTTCCGGTTTTGCGCTTGGGGTTGGTTGAGCTTTTGGGATCTGTGCGTTTATAGTGTTCGTGAAATTTGGAGAAACTCTATTCCTTATTTCTTCAAACATCTCTTCTGCCCTCCCCTCTGCAGGGCCCCGACCATGTGTACTTGAGGGCACCTGAAGTGGTCCTGCAGGCCTGACACTGCTCGTTCTTTGAAGAGCGTTTTTCCTGTGCTCGTTTGGGTCGGCTCTCCGCTGCTGGGGCTTCCAGGCCACCGGTCTTTCCTTCCACAGGGTCATCTACCGTTAATTCTGCCCGACAGGACTTCCACGGCGGGCCGTACGGATTTCGTCTCTTCGGGTTCAACTGTCTTCCTTCTGCCTAACTCTTGACATGTGGAGCAGGGTCTAAAAACTGGCTTAAGGTCCCTGCCGCCGACGTCGGCATCTGTGCCAGTTCTAGGCTGGCTTTCATAGATTCTTTTCCTCCTCATTAGGGGACATACCCTCCTGTAAAGGTGGTGATTTTTGGCTGGATGCCATACGTTGTGAAGTTTACCTCGTGGGGTGGTAGACATGTCTGTATTATTGCAAACACTCTGGCATGTTGCCCCGGGACACAGCTAGCTCACCTGGAAGCAGTGTGGTCCTCCGGGTCTTCCTCTGAAGCTCTGTCAGGCAGGCCTGGCCCAGCGCCCAGCGCCCAGCGCAGGGCTAGTAAATCCTGCAGAGGCGAGACCCTCCAGCTCCGACCCGCGCCTGTGGGTTCTGCCCTTTCCCAGCCAGCGCCGTGTGAACGCCGGGCGCTCTAAGCCTGGTGGTGGTCCTCCCGGCCTCGGATGGCTTCCTCACACGCATGTGCTGGTCAGCACACTCCGGCATAAACGGGGGGGGGGGGGCAGGGGGGCACATAGCAGATGCCCGGAGCCGTCCGAGCTGCTCCTTCCTGTGTCCTCCTGTCCTCCCATCGCAGGGAGTCTGCCGGTGCTGCCGGACTCCCGGCCCCACGCGCTGCCCTGGACACTCTCGCGCGGCGGGACTGGGGCACTGAGAGGGCATGTTCAGCTGTTTCCATTTCTCAGGGTCACTGTCCTCCACGGCCTGGCGTCCAGCGCACTGAGAAGCACTTTTCCAGATGTTTCGCACGTGCTGGGGAGGGAGAGTCTGGTCTCTGTCCCTCCGTGCACAGTTCGCTCTCGCTGGACACACGGAAGCACCTGACATCCGTGGACAAGGGTGGCCGTGGATGGCTTCTGCCTACTTCAGAGAGCAAGACTCCGTTGCCACAAGCACGGTCCCCCCATCTTAACCGGGTGGGGAGCACTCGCCCACAGGTGGCTGCGTTTACATGCACCCATCTTACTCTCCGGGACGACGCTGTAAAGTAGACACGACGCTCCCGCTTTAAGTACGAGGAAGCCAAGGCTTGCCCGAGTTCATGCAGCTGGCCGGCGGCGGGGCTGCGGGCTGAAAGCACTGCGGGTCTCGAGGACGTGGAGCTCAGTCAGCACGCAGCCTCGGCCCCTCTGCCGCCCTGGGAGTCGCTCCTCCCTGAAAGATCATTTCTTCTGTGACGGCCCCGCGGGGCCCCTGCCAAGGAGGGCAGCGGTCAGGCGTGCTGACCTAGGACGGCGGCCACATCCCAGGGCACTGTCCACGGAGGGTCTCCCAAAGTGCTGGACGCCAGCCCACACATGCGGAGGACGGGATGTGCTGGGCAGACGCCAAGGCTCGCAGTGGCCGCGAGTTTGGCTGGAAGAGCTGAAATCTCCCCCAAACAGGACAAGGACGCAGCACAAGCACCGACTGCCTGTGTCCCAGAGCTGGCACCCCGCGGGGCACAGTCCTGTGGCCCTTCCCCGCCCTCTGCTTTTCTCTCCCCTCGCCACCCCCCCTAACCCGGGAGAGCAGTTTAACCGATAGTCTGTAAAAGTTCTGAGGGTTGCCGTGAACCCCAGTTCACCTCATCTCCAGCTCCACCCTGATGCACAACACACCCAAACGTGCCCTGTCAAAGAGCAGCCTGCAGCTCCGGTGCTCAGGAACTTCCATTCAAGAAGCGTTTCTTAATGTGGCTTCTGTACGGGGAAGAACAGCTATTTTGCATCCATCAAGAGACACAGCCTCCTCCCCTCACCCGGTAATGCACCGGACACCCACCACGAACGCCACCAGGACAGGACTGCGTCCCCAGAACCCTGGCCTCTCCCGGTTCACCCTGAGGTGCAGACAGCTCGACCGCAGGCTGTCCCAGGTGCGGGGCCGTCAGGCTGTGTCTCCTTTTAACTCGGTTTTCGGATCCAGGTTTAGGACTTGAAGTATCACACCCCTCCTCCCCTCCCCTTCACCCCTGGCAGGGGCTTCTTGTGACAGTAAGTTTAGGAACATGGCCCTCCCGCACAGCAGACGTGACCCTGAGTGCCAGTGCACCTGACTCTCTAGGGCTCTGGCCCCGCAGGACGAGGCACCTGTCATCCGTCTGTTTCAGTGACAGGACCGTGGAGGGGGCACCGGCAAGATGAGACGCAGGCCTCGACTCTAACGCGCGAACAGCTTTGCTAAGGGGACAAGCTCAGCGCTGACAACCGTCAGCCAACAAGGAACAGCGCCTTAACGAGGACCGAGGAGTGCGCTGCGGACTCTCTATGCAGTGGGGCCGTCGAGGGGGGAGCAAGCCCCTGGGGGTGGCACAGCCTGCGAAAAGGCAGAGGGTTCCAGGATGGATGCCTGTGGGGTGGGCGCCCTGCCTGCATGGGGGACGTGTGTGTGAACAGGGTGGCTCTGAGCTGGGTGGGCCCCATGAGGCAGGACCCGCTGCAGGGGACGGGTGAGGAGGGGCCCACGGAAAAGGAAGTCCCCGTGGCGGTTCCACGGGAGGCGGTGAGCCCGGAGAGGAGGAACCGCGGGGCTCAAAGAATATCCACAAAAGAGGGGCTGGACAGACAGACACCCCTGCAGGATTCCACCGCTGTGGACGAGGCGGTGAGAAGACGCCTGCGTGCGACCCGTCCCTGCAGAGCTGCCCCGGAGCCTCCACGCCGCAGAGGCTGACCCACGCGTGTCCGGCCGGCCGGCTGGCTGCGGGGGCCCTTTCCTGGTGCCTGATGGTGGTGGGTCACAGCTCCGGTACAGCTGGACGTTAAGTGCTGCTGGAGCATCCGGTGACGACACTCTGCGTGGAAGTGCGGGACAGACTTCCCAGAACGATGTGCCCGCTGTACGCACGGCCAGGAAACCCCACTGAAGCCGAAGGGGTGGATGTTCACATCCATTCAAGCCCCGGGCACCGATGGCTGAGCACGCGTCTGCACAGAACCCCTCCCTCCACGTACGTGCGGAAAGCGGCACAGAACAGCCGTTGGACACGGGTGCTCATGTGAACCTTTGGGGAGCACTTTGGAATTGGGGCTTTTGGCTTTGACGACAGTGTGATGTGTGTCGCACACACAGGTGAACCTCCGCCCTGGTCCGTCCAGGACAGTGCCCGTCTGCCCCGTCCCGGGGAGCCTCTGCCAGCGCCCCCATTGTCCTCCCGAGAGCTGGACACAGGTCATGCGGCCACGCTAATCCAGCCCCAGTTCCCCGTAGTCAGACTCGTGCTTCTTCAGCAAAATAATGGGAAACGGTGAGCGTCCACACTAGACGACATGGATGCATCCTGGGCCGGGGCAGGCCAGACTTCGCTGCCGCCTGGGACACTAGAAACACGCCGATGTCTCCAGAGCTTCTGGACTGTGGGAGCCTGGGTCTGGGACCGCGTGGGGTGGACGGTTCACCTGGGGTGGCGTGCAGGTGTCAGGGGGAAGGAAGCCCAGCGCCCCTGGGAGCTCAGGAGCCGGGGGTCGGGGCATGAGGTCACATCCCGTCCTGGGAGGCGGTGGGCTCCCGGGTCCCCCTGGCAGGAGCCAGACAGTGACGTCAGGGTGACGGGTCCGGAAGACGCCGGGCAGGAGGGACACGTGGGTTGTGCTTCGGAAGGTTATCCAGGCGGCTCCGCAGCTGAGGACAACGAGGAAGGGCCGGGGCAGCAGGGGTGACGTGCACCAGGGAGGGAGGGAGGAGCTGGAACCAAAGGCTTGGCGCTGGTGGGAGGTGGGGGGCGGTGCGGGTCCCCCCTGCTCCTTCTAACTGGACGCCCGGTGGACACACTCGCCTCCTGCCTCAAGCTTTATTTTAACCAATGAACAACGCTGAGGTCTGTGGCTAAAATGCTCCTTTCTTCTCCCACTTTAAGGGGACACTTGCTCGTCAGGGGGCTGGGGGAAGCCCGCACGGGCCCAGCATCCCGCGCAGCCTGGGTGACCATCCACCGCTCTTCCCCGTGGCCAGGCCGCCCCCCGCCGCTGCGGGCACCCTGTCTGACCTGTTCTCTCCCCCTGCACTTCGTCCCAGGCTCTCTGCTCAGTCACTCCGCGGTCTGGATGAAGGCATCTCTGCGTCGTGCTCGTCTGAAGTCTCGCGCAAACTCTCGGGACCGGATGCTGTCCTGTCCAAAGGTCTCTGAGCCCTAAGGACGTTACTCCAAGGGCGAACCCTCATGCCAGTGTCTTAGGGGCGGTGAGGAAGCCCTCGGCATCTCTCACTAGTGCCTTGCTTGTGACTTTCCAAACTTGCTGTCAACTGAACTGGGCATGGAAACATTCACAGGAGTGGTTTGTGGACAAGAGGGTAGTATTTTAGCAGTTAAGTGAGTCTCAAGTTTCAGTGCCTCTCAAATGTTGTTTACCCCAAATTTCAATATTATTATTGGTTTGGAAGAGAAGGAATTAAAATTACATCTCCATGTGCCACGAGAACCACGTCTCTGGTCACCATGCTTTTCTGTGACTTGAAGAAAAGCAAAACCCACTTGTAAGGTTTCAAGGTCAAAAGACTGATTTTTCAAAGCATCTATCTTCCCATCCCTGACCCGTCCGTCACATAAAGGTCCTTCCAGGCCTCAAAGGGGAGAAGATGCTTTAAGGACAGACTGGCCAGCCCGCATGAGGAGTCAGAGCTTCGCCGGGTCGGGGGGGGGGGCACCGCACGGGCTGACCCCAGAGGCTGCCTCCTGTCCTCCCCACCGCCCACTCTGGAAGGACCAGGTCTGGAGCTCAGGACATGCGCCTCCAGAGAGAAACCACCCTGGGGACTAGTCACAGTATTTTAACTAGCACTTTAGATATGTTCCCAGGAAAACAGGCTTTGACCGGGCAGCGCCAGGCCCTAACAGCTCTTGAAACATGACTTCTGGGAGGAACACGTTCCAAGGACCGATGTATCATTGCACCAACTTCACCAAACAGGCTGCGCACCCCCTAGTCACACAGGAAATTAAACTTCCTATGCATTTCCTACAAGGAAAGGGGTAAGCAACATAAACCCCTTCCACCCACGTCAATGGCTCAGAGAGGAGTTGTCCAGAGGCACCGATGGGGAAGGTCTGGTCCTCACCCCGTCAGGCCTGGAGATCGTGGCCACGAGCCACTTGTCACGAGGCCAGGACTCGCGTGAACAGAAGGCGGCGTGTCCCAGGCCTCTTGGGTGGGAAGGCGGTCACTGTGGTGCCAGGCAGGCCCTCTCCACCAGCACCGCCAGCGAGCCGCCAGGCTGTCCCTAGCAGGACGGGCCTGAGTGGGGACCCAGTGGGGTGGGGACCTGCCACCGGGCGGCCCAGGCCTCACTGCTCAGGATGTAGTCTGGGAACAAAGAGGGTCCTGGGGAGAAGTGCCATCACTTTGGACAAGTGGGATGAACTGGCTCAGATCGTGGGAGAAGCAGGTCTGTCCTCCACCTCTGCGCATTACAAACTCCGTAAACTCCGGGAGGACGTTCTTCTTGTTCAGTCGCGCCATCTCCTCTAAGAATTCCGACGGACGCCCTGACAGCAGGTGGGCCTTCGGGGCCCCAGGGGAGAGCCCTGTCACCCGGGAAAGCCAGGAACCACCGGGGCTCACGTCCCCCTGGGCCGTGTCTCACAGCTTTGGCTTTTCCTTTAAATGTGAACCAGCGGCACCGCTCAGGTAAGCGCCAGCCCCACAGGAGGACAGGTGACACGGCGGGTGACGTGCCCCAGCAGGGCCGCCACCCCTGCCCGGGGGAGCGCTGGGGGAGAGCAGGATCCGTGGACCTGCGGCCGGCTTGTCTTGGCTCCCAGCCTCGCTCCTGCAGGTGGCTGGATGGCTGGTGTCCTCTGAACGCGTTGCCTAACTCTGCTCCTGGCTTTGCAGTTGAGGCCACCGGGCGGGGCAAGCACGGCCTGTGCCACAGAGGAGAGCCGGGGGCCTGAGAGTGACTGGAGGTCGCAGGCAGAAGGCGGCTTCCAGGACAGCCCGACTGCAGGGCAGCGCGTCACACCCCCTTGGGGGTCGGACCCAGGGACCTCCGCAGGACAGCTGCCCTGGTGCCCCAGCAGGGCCGGGCCAGATGCTCGGGGCGAGCTCATGGGAGCCGACAAGGCTCAGCCCTCGGCCTCCTGAGACTCTGAAGCTGCCCTCACGCAGCCTTGAGATGGTGCTTCCGTCAGAGAAAGAGAGGAAGAGAGGCTTCTCAGGGAGTCACGCTGGAACCAGGCTTTCGAGCTAGAACTGAGGGTTTGAAGTTTGGGGGAAAGGAGAAAGTCGTGTCTCTCCCTGGAAACCGTCTTTAGCTGTAAACCTGCCCAGCTCGACAGCGGGGCCCTCGGGGGGGACGAGTCTGCACCTCGCACAACGGCTTTGGCTTAACTGCCTGACTGTTTCTGGGAAACAGTAAAACTCGCATGTGTATAGAAAACGATAACATAAACCCCAACCGAACGAGCTCGCCTGATGGAAAGGACTTCAGATCTTAAAAAATCGTTTTCATATTGTCTAAATCCCCGAAGTCTGAGCCCAGGCTCAGCTGGGGGCTTCCCGAGAATCACTGCTTGTCAACACGTCCCCGCAGAAGCCAGGCTGTTTACCTCAGCACGTCTGTCAAGTCGGCCGGTCCCAGCGCTCGGCCAACACCCCCGCCCACCGGACGGGGAAGCTTTGTGCGCACACACGCCTGCGGCCCGAACGACGCAGCGGACCCACGCGTCAGCCTGGCGGAGACGATCAGTCAAACTGATGGATCTGCTGCCTGCCGTGGCCGGCTCACTCCCTCTCCCCTTTCCCGTGCACGTCCGTGGGGCTCGCGTGCTCGGTCATCAAACCCAGAATCAGCAGGTCTTGTGTCACAAACCTTCAGCCGATCAGAGAGGTGCACAGGGCGCTACTGGGGGGGGGGGGGGAGCTTTGTCACAAAGAGTCCAAGACGCACGGCTGCGAAGACGCGGCCAGGGAGCCCTCGGCTGCAGCGCACTTGGACCTGCGTCTCCTCGAAGGCGCTGGGGGAAACCAAGGCTGTCTGGGCCCAAGGCCTCGACTCCCACATTGCTACCATCAACTTTCATCGGTGAACGATCTTCTGAAGCTGCCAAGTTCACCGTGCAGGTCCCAAGACTCCCCTCCCCGGGGGCGGAGTATCTCCACACTCTGCTGGGTAGGGGAGAGCCAGCACTGTTCCCTAAGTGCCCACCGGAGTCACAGGGGGCTTGGCCACCGACTTGTGGAGGGGACGACATCACCAGATGACACACGTGGAAGCTCTAGCCGCTTGGGACGAGCATTTAGGAAATACACCCCACAGAGGACACCGGAGCCCAGCGAGCACACGGGGCCAGCGGGGCACGGGGCGAGCCCCACTGCGGTTTGACTCGCTCGGCGTGGACGCCTGGGGGGGAAGGATGAATGCCCGGAATCACACGCTTCCCCGGGGGAGAACCAGCCTTCGTCTGACTCTCAACGAGGCTGAGGACAGGTGGGGAGAGCCGAGTTGGCTGTGTCACCCGACGGCAGACGGGGTGCCGCTGCCCCGACCGGGGACCCACCCCGTCCCTGAAGAGGCCTGGGCCCTGCACTGTGCGCCTGCTTGGAGGATGCGCCCCAGAAAACTGCACTTTTACCAGCTTCCCGGATCCCAGGCTGGGAGCCACGGGCGAGGGGCCGCCCTTAACAGCACGCCTGCATTCTGCTCACTGCCGGAGGGGACAGTTCACTTTTAACTGGTCTCTGGTCACTTCCCTAAGGGCACGGGTGGTGGGAGTTGTACACCCAGAACAGCACTGGCTTTTACATCCAAAGTGAAACACATCGCTGGGGAGTGAAGGGGGAACCCGTTTTGCTGCTGTTGGCAGGGAACCCGCCCCCCCACAGCCTGCAATTTGGGGTACGCCTCACAACTCCCACAGCTCAGCCCACCTTGCTTATCTCTGTGCTGCCAGTCCGTCTGCACCCGAGACCGCCGGGGCACCCTGGTTTCCCCCTTAAGTGCCTCGGGAAGGCTGGGAGAGCCATCTTTGCAGTCAGCTTGCGTGAGCCGGCCTCACGGGATGACGACATGGGACAGGAATGTGCCGGCACCAGGCGGCCTCGGGACAGTCACCCCAGAACGTGCCCCACAAACCTGCTCCAGCCCCTCGCCCCAGGTCTGCCGGCACCCGACACGTGTCCTCTGTTTAAACTTCCACGACCCCCTCTGAGTCCCTCCAACACCTGGATGGACAGACGCCCCCGAGAGAGAAGGGAGAGGCCTGGGGCTTCAGGGCGGGCCCAGGGGTGCTGACTAACGCAGGCACGTTAATCCAGAGGCCTGGGGAGTTTCTGCTGGTAACAATCACACGGATTCACGCCAATTTGGCGTCTTTGATTGTGCGCTCTCAGCGTGCTTCAAACAGGCGTTTACCCTCCCAGCACTTTTGTGCGGTTGAGCACAACACCATTCACTTAGACGCCCGGGCAGCGGGCGGTGAGTCGGGCTCAAGAGGAAGATAACGGAACGCCCGGCTTTCAAGTGCGGCTCTGTCTTCACTCCCGATCGCCCGGCCACGAGTCTGCCCGTGCCTCCTCGAGATGAACAGACCAGCGCGGCACCGATGGTCTCCGTGAGCAGCCACGGCTGCGCCTCTGGTCCTCAGTGCGCGTCCGGCACCAGGTGCCCAGACAGAAGGCGCAGGAAGGCTGCCGCCTCGCCTGGACTCAGGCCGAGAACCAGGCGCACAGGTCACGTCTGCGCCCGTGACACACAGACCCGGGCGTGAAGTCCAGGTGTCTGGAAAAATTGTAAAGACCGAGCAAGGAGGACAGAAAAGAGACTGAATTGCTTTAAAAAAAAAAAAAGAGCCACATCATGAAAAATGCAGAAAGAATGCAGAAAGGGAAAGGAGAGTGTTTCCAGTGTGAAATGGGTGTTTGGTTTGGATTTTGGAGGAGGCTGGGAGCAGAGCCCCCTGGGGTTATCAGCTAGGGCAGGGGAGGAGGGGGTCTGAGTTGGACACACGGACACGGCGCCAAGCGGACACAGACGGGCAGTGGTCCCTGCCACAGAGCGCTGAAAGCGGTGGCCACGGCACCGTGTTCACCCCAAACTGATCGCGCTGTGAGCAGGGGACGATGAGGGCCCAGCCACGCTGAGAGGCTGCTGGACGGGGAGAGACGCGGACAGGCAGGTGGCCGCTGGGGACAGACGTCAGGCTTCCGTCTGTATTTAGTCACACAGACCCGATGACCACAGGGAAGGGCTGGCCCTCCGCAAACACATTCAAGAGGAGCGGGGCGAGGGCCACGCCCTCAGCACCGCGGTCCAGAGGGGGTGAGCCGACCGGACTCGCCGACGGGCTGTGGAGGTGTCGGGTGCCTCTCCCTCCCTCTGGGGTGGGGCGTGGCCCGCCGGGCTGTTTGCCGCGTCCCCTCCCTGGGCAGCCAGGGGAGGGGGCCGCGCCCTGGGACCCGCCATCCCCACTGGGGGCAGGTGGGAGGTGATTCACACCCAACCCGAGAACAGGCCCCCATCCCGGATGCACAGCCCACGGGAAAGCGGTTCCTCTGTCCTCTCAGGGCCCGCGCTCGGCGTGAGGACCCACAGGAAAATCACAGCCACTCTGCCCACACCCTCGCTCTCTCCTTCCTCCTCATCGCACCCACGGACCCACGGACTCTGACTCCCGCACGTGTCAGCGTAAGTGACACTGCCAGCAGGAGCTGCCCTCGCCGGCCACTCCCCTCACCTGGGAGCCGGAGCCCCACTGAGACGGGGGCGGGAGGACCGGAACGTGGATTTGGCTTCAAGGTCGGACACACAGACGCAGTGCGAACCTGCCCACGCCCGTCCGGCCATGGGCTCCCGGGTGGGTCTGGGTGATCCTGCCCGCAGCCGAGCTGTCTGGAGAGCACGACAGGCTCTCTGAGGGGCAAACGTGCGCTCCTCAGGTTGTCCCCGCCTGTGCCACCCAGAGCCGCCCGCCGTCACTCCTGCCCCAAGGCCCGGGCGGGAACCCCACGCACAGTCCAGGGGGACCCGTGCCTGAGGGGCCGGGAGGCTTCCCCTGGGCTGACGTGTGCACGGCCCTGGAACCAGTAACTCCCGTGTCCTCAGTATGCCCACTGAGGCCGGCGGGAAAGTGTCCCGCCCTGCGTGACCATGGGAACAACAGAAGAGCTGTCAGGAGCTCTGAGGAGATTTGGGGAAGTCTGAGGACTGGGAATAAAACAGCTGAGACTCAGGCCTTTAAAACTCATAACGCAAGCCGGCAGCACATACTCAAATGACCACTGTACTTTCTTTGAAATTTCAGGATTTCAGGAAGGGATACAGACCTTCCCATCTTCCAAAACTAAAACTAAAGCAGCAGCAAGTATTTCTCTTCAACATCTCCTTAACTGGCCTTCGTGAGCCGTGAGCCTGCCACAGTCCCAGGAGCTGCACAGGGTGTCAGACGGTCCAGCTCGGCACTTCTCCGCTGCTGACCCGCTCTCCAAAAGCACCAGAAACCACCAGAAACCACCCGAACATCAAACCTTCGGGGTCTCCGTAGCAGCACTGCCCACAGAACTGATTTCATTCTCAACAAAATCCCTGTGAAACAGGGAGATGTTTCATTCTAAAGTGGAAGAATATGGTTAAAAAAAAAAGCCTGTTTAGACGGACCTTCTGGGAATGACAGTTTGAGGACCCGTGTTTATGAGACGAACTCATCTCTCTCATGAAAGAAAGGCCGTCCGGATCCCCACGTGGCCCTTCGATCATCAGAACAGCTGCAAAGCGTCTAAGGTTCAGTCTCAAGCACAAGACTGGTTTAAGAAACTTGAAGGAACAGGGGAGAGGACAGCGCGGAGTGTGACCGGCCAGTGGTCAGAGACCGTGCGTCAGAAGACAGGTGGCTTCGTGGCGCTTGAGGACAACACGGGGCTGGTTCTGAGACTCACGCGGCCAGGAAAGAGAAGGCGGGGATGCACGAGGAAGGAGACGGAAGGAAGAAAGCACAGGGTCCCCGCCCGCGGGGCACCCCGGGGCGCCTCCCGTCCCCCGCGAGGGCTCTGTGTCTCTCGTTCAAACCACAAGCCCCCCCAGGCGCCCCCCCCCAAGGACCCCCACTGCTGTCCCACGCCTGCTGCTCCCTCAGACCAGCCACGTTCCACGGCGTTCTCAGCCGCCCAGTGCGTGTTAGCTGTGTTTTGAGTGTAACGAGCACATTATGACACGTAAAACCGCCCTTCACTGGAGTCCGCCACCTCTTCTTGAGAACGTGCCTGCCACCCAGCGGAAAGCGCCGTGGCCCAGCGAGGGGCCTGGTGACTAAACTCCCAACAGAATCCCCCGTCGTCCAAGACCCGTCGAGCCTCTAGAAGATACACAGCGTCGTCAACACCTTGATTTTAGTCCAGTGAAACGCAACGCAGACCTCCGACCTCTAGATCTCCGAGATAAAGAATCTGCGCAGTTTTAAGCTGCTAAGTTTGTGATAATTTGTTACGACGGCAGCAGGGAAGCAAGACAGATTTGAGGCTGTAAAGGTGACATCCGGCCAGCTCTAAGAGCAAGTGCAGAGAGAGAATTTGCAGGAGCATTTCCGGGGAGGAGGGGGTGGGGTCGGCAGATAAGGGAGGGACGCGGTCTGGGGTCTTCTCTTTGGCAGTTGATCTCTGGCCTGTGAGCGATACCTAAATTCTGGGAGCAGCCACGGAATTTGCTGGCTCTCAGGCCTGGAGAGCCTCCGGGGACGCAGAGTGTAGGCAGAATCAGAGAAGGTCGCCCACTCCACGCCCCCTCTCTCACCACCCTCACCGCTTCCACCCCTGGGGCAGGAGATCAGGGCTGGCGGTGCTGAGAGCCAACATCCTTTCTGCAGGAAGCTGTCCAGGTACAGAAGTGAACATTTAAATCAAAGAAAACCTCAGGAGCAAAGGGCTCAGGGAGTCCGCTCAGATGTCTTCTGATACTAGCGATGCCACAGGAGAACCTGACGGTGATGATGACGATGATTAAGATGATGACAGTAACAAAGGCGGCAACACGCAGCGCCAGGCACCTGTACTTACGGGAGCCCTTTCATCTTGGAGAATTCTCCAGCGCGTCGCATCCGGCCTTCCAGGGCACATCAATTTGAAATGAGGTCTCTGCTTACGTCTGAAATTCAGTTTTGCCTGGACCGAGATGGCAATCACTGCCAGCTAATGGCAGCTCTTTGGTGTCAGTCTTTTAAGCCTCGAGGAGCCTTGAAGACAGGGGATAATTACCGAGGGCGAAGGCACTTTAGTCAGCCCTATGGCTTGTGGATACAAATGCTTAGTGTGTGAATTCGTAACCGACTTCTTCACAACCTGTTCCTGAGATTTAACTCCTGCATCCACCCAGCTCCTGCCTCCCACACCTGCCTCCCCCAGTGCTCCTCCCAGGGCCTCACTTCTCCTCCTGCATGTCTGGCCCTAAACCTCACCTCCCTACACCAGCTCCCAGCGCCAGCTCGATGCCCCCACTGCAAGTGAGACCTCTCCCCGGGCCCCTGGGGGGGCTTTGGCATCTAGGCCGCCACCACCATTCATTGCTAACCCGCACATCCTGCCCGTCCACCACGGCACCATCCGACCTGGTCCCCAACCCCTGGTCCCCCTCCCTGCAACATCCTGGCATCTCTCTCTGTGTTTCTCGCCTCCACTGCCCCGGTTCAGTGAGCTCCCCTGGTCCCGCCCTGGACTGGCCCACAGCTCTGCGCTGCCCCCTCACCTGGGGACAGTCACTGTCGGACAGGGGCCTCCCCTCGCCCGCCCGCGTCCATTCCACGGTGCTACGAGAGCTCATGTCCACAGCAGGAACTCAACAGACACTCCTTTTGCAGTAAATCTCTAAGACCGCAATCACATGAGGATACTCTGTTTTATAAACACTGACATCTTCTGAGAAGCTGAAGGGAAATGAGAATTGTATTTTATGTGCTCACGATGAATGCCTACTTAAAGGATTGCTGTAATGAATGCCAAAAACTGGAGAAACCTTCAGGACCTGCGGTATTCTCACACCAGGCGTCACGAAGCCGCGCGCGCCTCCCCCACCAGGGACGCCTTCTGCAGCGTCACAAAAGGCAAGGCTGCAGTTTGCCCTTAAGTACAGTCTGTTCTAAACAGTGGTGAATGGAAGCAGGGATTTACCGCCAGGCCAAGCACACGAGGTGTAACCGCGTAGGAGAGAGCCGCGCTCGGAGTCAGCAAGGCCATCAGCTGCGCACACGACCTCAGAGATTTCTGACAACGGCTGCCAAGCGCGCGTCAGCTGCGCTGGCAGGTGCGACAGTGAGCGAGGAAACCGGGCTGCAGGAGTCCGGGGTGTGGGTGCGAGGCCGGGGCGGCTCGAGGGCGAGGCCCAGGCCGGCAGGAGCCCCGGGCAGACACCGGGCACAACGTCGGAAGGGCTGGCCTTGCTGGGAGCGTAAAGCAGAGCAGAGCAGGAAACAGGAAGAGGGACAGTGTTACCTGTGAGGGCTCCGGGAACAGAGTCCTGAACTACTGTTACTTCAGAAGTTAGATACGGCTGTTCGAGCAGGGAGACCACTGCCGAGCTGCGTGAAAAGCAGGCAAAGAGCAGCCAATCGGGGCTTCTCAAATTCTGGGATGGAGAGCTCACAGGCTGGGCCGGGCAGGGGATGAGGCTGAAGTGGGGAGGGCAGACCCCGCCTCCCGCAGGGCTCGGTCTGCAAGGCACCTGGGCCCCGCCCGGCAGGTGGACCCCAGCTCTCCCCCAGGGAAGCGGTTGCAGAGGCCCAGAGGGGCTTCCAAGATTCTGGAGCTTATTTCCCAGATGGCAAGAGGTCACCGCTACGATTACACATGAAGGCAGTCAGGACCTGGATGGCTTTCTGGGAAGAAAGGCAGATTTTACAGGAACTCCCTACTGGTGCCAGGAATGCAAGCGTCTGCAGTAAGGATGCTAGAGAGTTTCCAGGATGCGCAAAAAAACATTTCAAATAAGGGAAGGCACATAGCTATGCCCAGTCACAGAGACCTTCGAACCTGTAATGACATCATCCTAATCTGGATCTAATCGTAACAGCTTCAAGGAAAACCAGGAGGAACTTGGGGGCACTCCAGTCGGGACACAATTATTATCTCATTAGGGACGAGACATTCTTGAGGGGACAGTGGCCAAGGGAAGGACACAGGCTTTGGGAGGAATGTTATCGCTCTGGGGGCTTCGCAGGGGTCCTGTGAAGTATGGGGTCCGCCCCCTGGAATAGCTGAGGATCGCTGAAGAGACTGGAACTTCAAGCTCTGCTGGTTAAGTCCAAGGAAGGGAAAGGGCAGGCGAGGCCAGTGCGATTAAGGGAGGATAGAAAGATCACTGCGAGGAGCCAGGAGCGAGGCCGAGAATACATAAACAGCGACTTAGAGACACAGACTATCTGTAAAGCACAAGCAGTGAGAAGTTCAGAGAACTAGAGCAGAGGAAGCACTGGGGGCGGCACTGGCGGCCGGACTCCACACCCCCGCGGTCTGGCGGCCCTGAAGGCAGAGGGTGTGGGGATGTGCAGTTTCAAGCCCACGGAGCCAGCCACCCAGCCTCCCCCCGGACCGGCCCAGGGACCAGAAAGGGAGGGACTCGCCCTGCACCGGCTCCCACCCGTGGGAACCTGGAGGGAGCAAAGCGGAGTGGGGGTTGGTGAGAGCGGAGGGGTCAGGAGGGCGGGGTGGGGGGGGCGGCAGGAAGGGAGGGTTGGAGTTCCTGCTCGGCGGGTGGGAGGCGTGAGGAGGCGGGAGGGAGGAGAGGCCCAGTCTCCGACCCCGTGCGTGGAGGTGGCGGGGCAGCGCTGACTGGTGTGTGTACGAGCCTTCTGCCCACAGATCAGGTTCCTGGGGTCTGGAAAGTGTTACGCAGCTGTATTCCAAACAGGGCCAGGAGATAGCCTAGCAATTATGGGCCATTTAACTCAACAGCATTTACAGGAAAATATTAGGAAAAGTTTGCTGAGAGGACAACTCGACAAGCACACGGTAATCTGATTAGAAACAGGCCGCGTGTTTTTACTGAAGGAAGGTGTCCGTTTTGAGCAGCTTGCTGGGTTTTGAAGTCGCTACTCTCCCAGCTCTAGAATTTAATCAGGATTTCTTCTACTGTCTGTAAAGAATGGGACTAAACGTTATGTGGCTAAGCAAATACAACAAACGCCAGGCACAACTAAGCACATTAGAAGTACCGCAGCGCGAGAAGTGCACGGCAAAGGAAAGGACCCCACGAGGAGGAATTCAGTTCCGTCGCCGGCAGAACTTAAATTCAGGTGTTTCGGAACAACAGGTGACTTCGATGCTGACCTGTGGATGCGTTTCCCATGCCCCTTCCTAAAACGCGCTGCAGAAACAAGTTTCACTGAAAAACAGAAAAAACCTGGTTTTCTCTTTTTTTACGTGGATTGACCGCTGGGTGTGGTCAGAGATTTGGCACATTAGGGTGAATGCTCCTTAGTCCGACTTCTGTGAAGTTTCCAAGTTGAAAAATCTCAAACAGAAAGAAAGCATCTTTGTGGCTATTTTGAGTCAATAGGTCAGGACTGACTTCCCACAGTTACACAATTCCACCGCACAGCTGCTGAATCTTCAGACAGAGGATCGGAAAGGGCAAAAACCAAGATAAAGCAAGAATAAAAAAGCCAAAGCGTGTGCGTGCACGTCACTGTCTGCTGCAAGCTCTGATCCTACCATGCTCTCTATTCGCTTTTTAGTGGTAAATGCGCGCCATTCACCGACGATGTCATTCTGCTTGGAATAAGGACTGGGTGTGGTAACCGAGCCGCACCCTCCACCTACATCTCCAGGGGGCGGGAGGGCTGCGCCTCGTCTTTGCTGAATTCTTAGGGTCTATCACGGGGTGTGGCAAATTCTTGCTGAATGAATAAATAAATAACAACATAAATATTGGGTATTTTACTGTAAGCCAGACACTGTTCGGAGGAGCATTTTGTATCACCGACCCCATCAATTCTCCAGCAACTCTTTGGAAGAGATTCTATTAATTTTCTAAGTTAGCTAATTAACTAATTAAATGGAGGCACTGTGATTGAACCCAGGACCTCGTGCACGCTAAGCACGCGCACTTCCGCTGAGCTATGCCCTCCCCTCAAAGAGGTTCTACTCTTAATCCCATTTTTAAAGACAGGCGAACAGAGGCACTGTGGAGGCACCTGCCTCGGGTCACCACCTGGCGAGGGACAGCTTTGAACTCAGCGGTCAGCGCCACTGCTTGTCCAGGTGTGGACGCAGGTGGCGAGGGCTCTGTGCACATGGACACATGCAGAGAACACTGGGGACAGGCCAGGAGGCTGGAGAGGCACAGAGCTCCAGTACTGACATCGCCATCACCAAATGCTGGGATGCAGGGGCGATGGGAGCCTGAAGGTCTAATGTCCGGGGTCAAGCTCTGCATGGCGGCAGAACTCCCAGACATTCAAGGGAAGCCCAGAGCTTTGCAGGGAGGGAACACAAATCGGTTCTAACTGAACGCCAGGGTCCTCTTGTTGGCGCAGGAGCAGGCCTGAAGGTTCTGTGGTGGCAAAGCCCACAAGGAAAGCGCGATCAGCCCTGAGGTCGGCTCCCTGGGGGTCGCCCTGGGGGTCGCCCTGGCCCACCACAGGTGAACAGCCAGCCTTGGTCTGACTCTCATTCAAACGACAACCCAGAGCTTTACCTCCCTGGGTCTGGCTTAAGGATGCTGGTGTTCCGAGGCCTGAGATGTCCTTACTGCTCCCCACCGCTCCTCCGTTTTCTTCACGGTTATTTTTTCTTTTGGTCATCCTTGGAGCCACCTGACTGTAAGATCTAGCTTATGCCTTTGGCTTCGGAGTGGCCCACGTGCTGAGGATGCGAGACAGGCCAGTCAGGAGAACACACTTCTCTAGAACTCGAGGAAGAATGAGAAGTTGCCAGAAGCACCGGTGGGATGGACTTGACCCAGAGAAGGGGGATCACGACTCAGACGCGGGAGAACGGCTAGGCCACCCCATGTCCAGGGGTTTGCAGGATTCATGCCCACGACTCCCTGGAGCTGTCGGCCCCGAACCTGTGCGTGAGCTCCCTCCCGGGGCGGCCTGCCGTCCCGGTCGCCCACCTCCGGGGTGGCTCAGCGGAAGGCTAAGTCAATCCAAGTTCTGGGAAAACCACCGCTCTGAGAAACGAGGTTAAAAGTGAGGTCTGCCTGTCGGCGAGGAGCCCACCCCGCAGACCGAGGCCGAGAGGCAGGGACGGGACGAGTGTAGCCTGCAGGCTGAGAAAGATGAAGCGCAGCGGGAAGTCCACAACCCAGCAGTGTAGGGAATCGGAGGAGAGTGAGAGCCGAAGAAAAAGCAAGCCTGTGAAACAGGACGGGGCTCTGACGCGCAGATGACCCCCTGGCAGACGGACCTGCACGACGGGTGTGGTGGTGACGTTTCTATGAATCAAAGAAACGTGGGGAGAGTCTCAGCAGGAAGCAGGGTCGGCCGGACTCGGAGGACCGTCTCATTAGCCCAAGGGCCCTTTTCTTGTTCGGCGAGCCCTCTCGTCCTATCCTCAGCCCCACGCCTTGCCCAAGGAAGAAGACTGCCAGGCCACTCTTACGACTTCCTAACTTTTGAAACTATTTTGAGAAAGGAGAGAGAGGGGGCCGCATTTCAGCTGTTGAGAGGGTCGCAGTTTCTGCTGGATCAGGAATTCCCCCCCACGGGATGAGCCGGTTCAGGGCATCTCAGAGCTCAGGGAAGGGGCGGCTGGGGCACCCCTCTCGAAGAGATGGGGCTCCAGACAGGCCCTGCTGTGTCGGCGGGTGTGCCCCCCGCCCCCAGCACATCCTCTCCCGGGTGCACCCACCCCAGCAGCTCAGGGCACCACTGTTGGCAGGGAAGCCCCGCGTGGCCCGGCCTGGCAGGATGATGCCCAGCCCGAGCCCGCTCCCCTCGCGGCTGCTTGCCCTCCTTCACCCTCGTGCGGACGAGCGCATGGAATGAAGCTCCTTCTTTTGTCTGAAACGAGACCTTTCGAGGGGTGCTCAGTGCGGACGCGCTGACTTTCAGCCTTCCCTCCCCGGGCTGCCCGGTCCCGCAGAGGATGTACGCCAGACAGGAATGTGGTTCAAAACGCAGGTAGAACAGTCCAAAAGGATTCTCCCTTCGCAGTTAACAGACACTAGGCAATCACCAGGTTTGAGCACTTCTCTCTAAAGACACCTGCTTTCTGTCACCATTAGGGACATTTTGCACACTGAGTGTAGTCACCAGAGGGGGACCACAGTAATGTGACAACACCAAGTGGGAAGTTTTTATAATTGGGGAAAGCAGGAGGTTACCTTCTAACAACCTCTGCGTCATCTCTCACTGTGGGAAGTCCTGTATTTAGAGACACAGGCCTTTACCCACCACCCGCCCGTCCATCGTGTGTCAAGCTCTGAGTTTGTTATCGTCTAAGATACTGAAACGTCCTTATCCTCAAAGAGTTCACAGTTTGGAGAAACTCTTTGGAGAAAAACAAGAAAACAGGTGAGCACAATGAATTAAAACAGCTGTTGTGATATAGCTGCGTGCGGCGCATCACACGGACAGGGGAGGGCAGAAACTCCGGCGGTGGAACGATGTGGCCAGAAAAGGGTTCATGAGCAGGACGACACTGGAGCTGAGGCCTAACAAGTGTGCAGGGCTCCCGGCCTCGGGCTGTGAGTGCACGCGGGTGTGCAGGAGAGTGTGAGTACGTGTGAGTGTGCACGTGAGTGTGCGAGTGAGCGCCGGCCCCGGCAGCAGCGGCCCTCCTGGTCTCCAGCCCTGCAGGTCGCGGGGCCTGGGGAGGCAGACGTCCTGCAGGGACCCGGGCTCGGCCATCAGCCAGGGACTCAGCTGATGAGCTCTGCCTTTGACATGAACCTCCATTTCTGAAAGCAACCGTTTCCCTGGGTGTGTTGGACCCTGGTTTTCCTTTACTCAGCAGTGGATTTCATGGCGAGAAGAACATCTCAGATCCAGCCACCTGGACTCTGGTCTGGGAAGTGCGCACCGGAGGTGACAGAGGCCCGAGCCGTGGGGCGTGGCCGCGCGTGTAGGATTGTCAGAGAGCCTCCCCCCACCGCACCACTGGCGCAGCGTGGCCCCGCCCCACCCTGTCCACGTGGCCGCCCCGCCCATGTGGCCCCGCCCCGCCCACATGGCCCGCCCAGCCCGTGTGGCCCTGCCCCGCCCACATGGCCCGCCCAGCCCGTGTGGCCCCGTCCCGCCCCGCCCACGTGGCCCCGCCCCACCCACGTGGCCCGCCCTGCCCGGCCCCGCGTCCTCACCACTTCAGTGGGCCGGTAGTACTTGAGATCCACGGTCACGTGCACTTTGCCGGTCTCCTTGCATCTGCCCACCTCATTTTCATCCTTTCCTTCCCACCTGTAAAGGAGACAGACTCGGTCAGCCCCTAACTGCTCGGGAGCACCTGGCGGGGCTGCAGCCCCTCCCCCTGCGGGAGCGTGGGAACTCGGGAGTTGATGCTTCACCGAGTTTTAGGGCAACAGTGAACCAAAGCCTTTCCAGATCTATTTCAAAAAAGGTAGGGTTTCTACCCTCTTTAAAAAAAATCATGATGGGTTCAGAAGTTAAGACTTTAGAAATGAACAGATCAGCCAGAATAAGGAAATGGGCAACATTCAGGGATTTCAAAGATTTTGTTCTTTAGACTATGCTTGATAAAATCAATTACTATGAATTAATTCATGTCTTCTACTTTCCATTTTTGTAGTGTTAGGGATATTTACAGTAAATCCTGTGCATTCCATCTTGGAGTAAGTTTCAGACCCTACTTAACCATTCATTGCATCCCTTTCCTGCACACAAGTCCTCTCACTCTGCCAGTCAGGGTGGCCCCACAACACATCTCAGATGATGAAACCTCCAAAAACCACATAACGAATTGGCTCACTTCCCGCCAAGGGAGGTGTATCAGCATCTCGTCCTCCCCAATTCAGCTACTACGGTGTCTGAACTCAAGGTTTTTTCCTTAAACGTCCTCCCCAATTCAGCTACTACGGTGTCTGAACTCAAGGTTGTTTCCTTAAACGTCCTCCCCAATTCAGCTACTACGGTGTCTGAACTCAAGGTTTTTTCCTTAAACGTCCTCAGTTGACAACAGTTAAGGGTCAGCCGCCTGCTCCCCTCCCTTGTCATAAATTGAGGGCATATGTTCACCAGTTTCAAAACCAGCTTCTTGCTGGAGTTCCATTTTCCATCCTCATTTTTAAAGAAATGAAGCCACTGGCCTAAAGCTGACCTTTGGATTTCTACAAACTACAAACTAGTTAGCATCCAAACTAAAAAAAACACTATACAACTTGAATATTTTTACAAATGGAACCTTTGAGCAAAGAAAGAAAAGAAGTTACAAAGCAACGTTTGACTTTCATGCTTATCTTCAGTCAGAACTGGTTTGTCTTATCGGCTGGACATGAACCCTGTGACAACAGGACAGTCTGTGATCAAATCTGGATCAGGTCACGTGGGGATCAAAGGCCAGAATAGAGCATTAGTTACTTGACCATGTGGATTACGGTGTCACTGAGGATGGACATTCAAAGTTGATCATGGCTGGACTGTGGGCATAGGTTTGGTATCAGAGACATAAACTGGCCTCACAAGCTTTATTTCTGCTCCATCATTGGAATGTTCTAGCTTCAATTCACTTTTTTGACAGCATTGGGATAGTATTTCATTGTTGGAGAAGGCCACTGGGCCCCGCAAGGCTGGGGCCACCACGTGGAGAACAGGAAAGGTAAGTAGATTGTACTCTGAACCCTGAGACTCCTCGGCCCCAAGCCGGGTATTGGGGTCAGGCTGGTCCCCTTCTGGGGGGAGGCTGGGGTAAGGCTGGTCCCCTCCTGGGGAGAGACTGGGGTCAGGCTGGTCCCCTTCTGGGGGGAGGCTGGGGTCAGGCTGGTCCCCTTCTGGGGGGAGGCTGGGGTAAGGCTGGTCCCCTCCTGGGGAGAGACTGGGGTCAGGCTGGTCCCCTTCTGGGGGGAGGCTGGGGTCAGGCTGGTCCCCTTCTGGGGGGAGGCTGGGGTAAGGCTGGTCCCCTCCTGGGGAGAGACTGGGGTCAGGCTGGTCCCCTTCTGGGGGGAGGCTGGGGTCAGGCTGGTCCCCTAATGGGGGGAGGCTGGGGTCAGGCTGGTCCCCTTCTCGGGGAGGCTGGGAACTCTACTCTGGGCTTAGTCTCCATCTGAATGGCCCTTCTGAGCACCTAGAATGACCGAAAGCCACCACGCTCTAACCACGTCCTCAGCACCCCCGCCCAGCTCTTCAGTCCCCCACTTCTAAACATGAGCAGAAAGCCAAGGATTAGGAGACAGGCATGTGAGGAAAACCACACTTACGGAAGACACCAATCAGGCAACAACAGGCAAATGGAAAACAGCAGCTTGGAGGAAACAGAACAAACAGAGAAGGTAATTAAAAAACAGAACGGAATGAAAACTTCACACACACCATCGCTAATGTCTTCAGAGAAATAAGGGAAGACATCAAAGAAACCAAAGCCAACATGAAGAAGGACAGTTTGGGAAAAAAAAGATTTGTAAGTTGAAAAAAATTCAGAAAATTAAGAATTCAAGAGGAGATTTTGAAGATCAAATTAAAGAAACCTTCCAGAAAGTAGAGCAAAAAGATGTAGCTGTGAACAGGGAAGATAAAAATCGGAAGATGGCCTCAAGAGGTCAGTATAATAGGATTTCCAGAGGCAGAGTAAGGACAGAAGTTATCTTAAATGAAATCAGAAAATTGATCAAAGCAGAATATGCGTTTCCAGACTGAAAGGCCCTGCAGAGCACCCAGATTCCGGCCAGGACTAGATGCCAGTCCCACAGGGTCTCAGAGCTTGGGGACCGAGATGCCTGTGCAGGGGTCGTGGGGACAAGGAGGAAGAGTGGCCCGGGTTCCCACGGAAACATGAAAACTAAAGGCAAGGGAGCAGAGCTGCAGAGTTCTGAAGGAAAAGTACCTCCAACCTAGTAAATGCACCTCAGCTGCCTGACTGATTCTGAGGACGAACAGGGATACTTTCAGATGTGCTGGGGCAAAAAATGTTCGCTTCCCTGCAGCATTCGCAGGAGAGTAATCAAGATTGTGCTTCACCAAACCACGGAGTCTTTAAAAGGACGTTGGAAAGTAGGGGACGGCAACGGCCCACCAGTCCGGGTGGGATCAGGCCAGAAGGCTCCAGAGGGTCTGCTCCGGGAGACGTGCCTGACGGCGACCCAGGGGCCTGAACACCTTCTGGGTGACTGAGGGAAAGTGGGTGATAAGCACACAGAAAGTGAGGCTCACGGAGAAGGACAATGGTCAGCTCCACCGTAAGCAAGGGGCAGCTGTACAGAAAACAGGGCCGGTTTCCTGGAATGGAATCACTGCTCAGTCAGGACAGAGCGACACCGAACATAACCCACCGGGACCCAAACCACAAGAGGACAGAGCATGGGGCCAGGGCCACCGGGGCCAGAGCTCTGGCTTTGAAGAAGGGTTTCCCGAACAGATGCCTGCCTGGAGGGAGGGCATCAAGGACCAGCAATAAAAGCACATTATTCAGACACATGGAGGCAAATGCCAACGTGACCCCCTGGAAGTGTGCAACACTGTAAACAGGATCTCCAGAGAGAGAGGACACAGAACCACAGAGCAGGGCAAACGCTCATCTTGAGGAGAATCAGGACATTTACAGGAGCAGGAGCACATCTCCTGTCTCAGGGTGAAGGGCGGCAGGATGGCCCAGACGGCGGGTAGGACCAGCTGGGAAAGTGGGGGTGTGCAGGGTGAGACTGGTGGGGTTGGGCTGCTTCCTGCTGGTGATCAGAGTTTAAATTAGATGCTGCAGTAACCGGAGAAAAACAGTGAAGAAAAAAACCCCTACGAACAGGAGCTTCACATACAGCAGGGCTGTCGGCTGGGGCCCTGCTGATGCCAGGGGGCCCGCCAGGTGCCCACTGGTCCCTCCTCCCCGACGCAGCCTCCCCCCTACCCCAACCCGATCTCCCCTCCCCCCCGCCCCCCCACCTGGCCTATCCCCTCCCCCACCTGGCCTCCCCCTACCCACATCCAGCCTCTCCCTCCCCGACCCGGCCTCCAGGATGGGCGCGGGAGCAGCTGATGTTTGGAGCCACCATCAGTCCAGCTCCAGGCTCCTCCACGGAGGACACTGCAGGGCACATGACGGGGGGGAGGGGGATGTCTGGGGAGGGGCCCGGGCGTCAAGGAGGATTCCGGAGCTGAAGCAGGTCCCGGGGTGTTGGAAGAGCTGCTCTGATGGAGTGATGGGGGCGGGGGTGGAAGCGGATGAGGGGAAGAGGGAGAGAGGGAGGAGAGCCGACCCCTCCGCACCTTGTGGCTCCATGGGCGAGGAGGAGAAGGGTGCACTTCTTAAAGACGGGGAGGATCTGAGCACCTCACGATGCTGATGGTGGAGGAGGGCGGATGGCGAGTTTCTTGAGAAGGCAGGCGGAAGCCGAAGGCCAGGAGGAGGGACCGTCCCAGATACTGGCGGGGGCACCGGCCGGTGGAGCAGGGGTGAAGGGGACGGCGAGTCCCTTGTTTTAATCCCCAAGCCTGCTCTCACTCCTGAAAGGCAGCACCGGCGGGAAGATACGACTTGTGCACGTGGACGTGGAGACGCATACCGTGGAGACACGTACGGGGTCGGGGTGTGCCCATGAAGACGCGTGCACGTGGGGGCGGTGCCCATCGAGGCGCATGTAGGTGGAGACGCGTACGGGGGGAGTGTATGCCCATGGAGACATGTGCACGTGGGGGCGGTGCACATCGAAACGCATGTACATGGAGACGCGTACGGGGGGGGGTGTGCCCATGGAGACGCGTGCACGTGGGGACGGTGCCCATCGAGACGCATGTAGGTGGAGACGCGAACGGGGGAGGGGGTGTATGCCATGGAGACATGTGCACGTGGGGGCGGTGCACATCGAAACGCATGTACATGGAGACGCGTACGGGGGGGGTGTGCCCATGGAGACGCGTGCACGTGGGGACGGTGCCCATCGAGACGCAGGTACGTGGAGACACGTACGGGGGTGCCCATGGAGACGCGTGCACTTGGGGACGTGCACGTGGGGGCGGTGCACATGGAGATGCGTGTATGTGGAGATGTGTACCCGTGGGGGGGGGGTGCCCGTGGGACGTGTGCACGTGGGGGCGGTGCACTTGGAGACATGTGCACGTGTAAGTGAGAACTGTGCGTGGGTCCAAAACGAGACTCCAGGCCTCCACGTGTGCTCGGTCTCCCACTTGACGTCCTCAGTAATGATCACTGTCACTAACAAGGAGCTCCAGCTGTCACGCTGCGCTCATCAGTTCACAACATCTAAATCCAGGTGTCAGCCGTCTCGGGACCTGTCAGAGTAACGGCTACCTTTACAAAGCTGAGCTCCCCAGCCCTGGGCCGCGGGGAAGCCGGCCGATGCGCGCACCCGCGGCGGCAGGCGGGCACGCTGCAGCGCACACCTGGGAGGGGCTCTGGCGCGCTTAGCCGCCGGCGGGGACGGGCTTGGAGGTCGCCTCCCTCTCACGGCTGGAGGGGGCAGAAGGCTGATGTCTTCTGACAAGGACACTGTCCGTACTACGGGGGTGGGGGGGTCCCAAACGTTACTGCCAGTGAGGCTTGTGGGTTGCTCAGTTCTTCCCTCGCCTTCTTTTCCACCAGCGTCACTGGACGCTATTAAATCGAGAAGCCTGACCTCCACCTGTCTTCTGTCCTGCTGTGTCGGTAGGAACTCGGTGGTGTGATTAACTCAGGGGAGAGAGCCCGTGTGCTCCTCTCTGAGGAGGGAGGTTCAGGAGATCAAATAAAAAAGACCCACACTGTCCCCTCCACTCCGCTGTGCGGCAAGCGTGCGGTGACCGTGCAGGCGAGCTCACAGGCACGGCCGGCTTCTGACGAGCCTGGCTGTCCATCTGCTCATCCTGTTCTATCCGCCTGCTTTATTATTCCTTTCAGCCCAGCCAGGGCATCCCGTCCGCCTGCAAAGCCTGTAGGTGGGGTTTCCCTTCCTTTACGGGATGAAGCAGAATGTGTGTCGGTCCTACCAAGGGGCCGCGGTGGGGAGGAGGCCATTCAGGGACTAGAGCCGCACCTCTGTCGGAGAATCCAGGCCACAGTTCAGGGCTGTCTGTCCTCTGCCCTCCTCTCTGCACCCAAGCTCACCTCCCACCTCCCACGAATCCTGACCGGGTGCCTGCTGAGTACTGGGCACTGAGCTGAGTCGGGCGCTGAGGATGCAGGCACGAGTCTCTGTCCTTGAAGGGCTCGAAGCCTGGTGGCCCCCACAGCAATGTGTGGCGGGGGCCGGAGGCAGACAGGGCCACCAGAGGGCCCGGCCGGGCACCTAGCAGAAGCGTGGAGGCCAGGGTGTTTGTTGGCTGCAGGGAGGGTGTGGCGCTAAGACGCGAGAACGAGTGGGCAGCTCCAGAAGCAGAGGGTTAGGCCATAGGCGTGTGTGTCTTGCCGGGCTCCAGTGTGGCCCGGCTGGTCCAACCCGCCTGCCAGCCTGCCCGCGGCCCCCACAGTTCACCAACTCCTGCCTCCACGCCATTCCACCCACCTGGAGTGCCTTCCCTCTTCCTATCTCTCAGCCACATCTCCTGCTTTGGCCGAGGGCCCACTTATATCCGCCTTCCTGCAGACCTCACTCCAACCTCGATCACCACACTGCCACCTTGGCACTGATAAGTCTGCACGGCACCATCGTCCACTCGTGTGTGTCTGTGAACAGTGCGTTCTTACTGTCACCCAGTTAGCACCTACGCTCCTCAAGGCGAGGAGATGCCCTGGTTCGCTTAGATGCGTCTGGCACCGAGAGAAAACTGTCACGCCGGGTAGGCAGCACGTTGTGGAGACTCTGCTGAGTTTAACAGGGCAGCCGTCGCTCTGAGGATCCGACGGCTCTTTGGTTAAAGAGCTTATCTGACCTGCTCCCCAGTAAGTTGTATCAGCTCCACGTGGAGTGGAGTGAGGGCTGCCCCAGCCCCCAAGGCCCCGGTGACACGAGGGCTCACCCCAGACCCACACTGTCACTGTCAAAAACCTGCTGCTCCGGTAAAAGTTCTCCTCACTTAGACAGCTTTATTTTGGAGTTTTCAATGGGTTAAGACCCCACGTATCTCAGACGTTAGTAGGTGCAAGTCACGGTAGGGCTTAGCCTTCCCACTGCGGGAGGGCCGAGGCTGGAGTGCAGAGCCTGACTCTCCGCACCACGACTAGATGCGGCAGAGGTACTGCTGAAGGCCTGGGTCTGGTGGGGTGTCTCCGCCGGGCTCTCCCAGCGCCCACAGCAGGGACCGGCTCCTGGCAGGCTTCTCCCAGCCCCACGGCACATGCCAAGTGATGTTTCTACCTCTTGGTCGCACAGATGTCACGCAGTCGGTGAGACGGTCGGATGCAAAGACAGAGGCAGCACACCGCAGGTGGGGCTAGAGCTCCGGGTCAGAGGGGGTCTGAAGAGACCACGGAGCACAGAAACTCGGCTACAGCATGAAATCTTCCTGCAGGAGAAAACGCAGAGCCAGGATTTTCCTTCGGACCTCCCTCCGAAACAGACCCCTTAATGTGCGTCATGGGAATTTCTGTTCCTCCAACATGACTGACTGGAAGGATGTGTTTTCCCATAAAGCAAATCAGACACAGTCCCAGGCGTGCCAGCCTCGGGGACACAGGACGTGCCCCGGAGCCACCCCACCCTCCCCCCAACCTCAGGCCCAGGGGCCGGGACCCCACCCAGGAAACAGGTCCCAGTTAGGGGGAGTGTGCAGGAGCCCAGGACGCCTGTTATCTCAGCCAGGAGGCTTTTGGAAACGAGTTTCTTTTTAAACGTATAATAACGTTGGCCTTGTTGTTTTGACTGAAAGTGCAGATACGACACCACAAACGATGAAAAATGTTTCCATTGGCTGAGCCCCCACCTCCCCGCCGCGGCACTCACAGTTGCGGGCTGTTCCTACAACTCTCTTCTCAACATTCAACAAGATTAAGGACAGAAAATTAGTCAGGACAAGCATCGGCCTGTTTGGTTTATGTTGTCATTTCAACTGCAGGAGAAAAGCGCTTCCTTTTCATCTCATTTAGGAAGAAGCCGCTGGGACATGAGGAGCAGAGCCGAACCCGGCCCACACGGCCTCCTCCAGACGCACACACTCACACACACATCACACACACACACTCTCACACGGCGGGATGTTCGGGGAAGAAACAGGTGTTGTCACAAGGGTGCCTCCTCCATGCAAATGACCGGCAGGGGCTGAATCGCCGACGTCACACCACGTGGTCCCAGCACGGCGTGTGGTACGGCCGCTCCCTGAGTACCTGCTACTGACCCGCGGCCAGCGACTGTGTTCTCATAATTCAGAGCAGAAGCCACTCGGTGAAGCCAGGCTCCAGGAGCAGTATCTGTGCCACCCCTAAATGTACAGATGGCAACATGCTGGTCACGTCTTTTCAGTGAAAACGTCAACGGACATTTAGAAAAACAGTGGAAGCAACAGGAAGTTACAACAGATCCCCAAACAGCCAGGTGAGAATGCTATGGGTACTCACTGGCCTGTCGGACGGGAAGGCCATGTACGCGAGGCTTAGGAGAAGGTCCGGGATTTAGAGGAAGTGTCTGCACCTTCCTTCAAGTGGGCAAAGCACAGCAGGCCAGAGTCTCCGTCTTAACTGCTGGCACCTGGCCACCCCTCGTCCACGTCCATGTCCACGTCCCTGGGGTGTGGCCCAGGCCCCTGCCTGCCCTGGCCTCTTGGGAGGACCCTCTGCAGCTGTCACCCCATTGGGAGTGAACTGCACTGAAGGCCTTGCTCCCGGACTCGGGGGACTCCAGTGACCACGGCCTCCCGGGAGGACGTCGTGGACAGGCTGCCTTTACGCGTCCACCCGTCAGGCCCAGTGAGGCCAGACACAGAGCCCTGAGTGTGGCGGACAGCAGGTGCAGACCCATACACGGAAGGCGCTCCGGGAGCTGGGACTTGCTTCTGGCGACAGAGGAAGTCCACAGCCACATGGCGTGGGCATTTCCCTGGAGAGACCCTTCCCACCTGGCTCTTTTCATCGGAACTCGGGCCTCGAACGTGCAGAAGCCAAGGCTCACCGCCCTCCCTGGGCCCTGGCCTTGGTCCGCACGCAGCCATCACAGCATGGAGACCATCCTGGGGAGGCCAGACCCGGGAAGGATGAAAGCACAACATCATGTCTGGACCCCGGCTTTTCTGCCCGTCAGCTGGGTGGCCCTGGTGGGCGTGGAGCGTCTCTGTGCCTCCGTCCCCTTCTCAATGAAGCACAGCCTCAGCCTGGAGCTGAGCCGAACGGGTGTGCGGCCCGCGGCACCCTTCTGGGCTCCCACTCCCCGCTCACTACTGCTGTCTGCCGGCACCTCTGCTCGCCTTTATTCTAGAGTAACACCCCCCGTTGGCAGAGGGCCCCACCCCTCTCCCACTCAAACCCTGGAACTCTGCAGGGCTGCCAGGCACAGAGTCCCCGTCCCCGAGACCAGGACAAGCTCGGGCCCCGGCCACTCTCCGTCCACAATGACTGGGCTACAGGAGGCCGCGGGACCTGGGGGACCAGCCAGGCCCCTCCTCGGGACTGCCCTAAGTGAGCAGCTGTCATGAAAGGGTCTGTCCCTCTGGGACTGTGTTAGGCTGTGTCCCCAGAAATGCTGCCAACCCTGCTCTCCGCGCGAGGGCCCGCGGCATCCCAAGGCCTGGACCGCAGGTCCCTGAGGCTGCACTGAGCTCAGCTTCAGGCCCTAAAGACAAAGGGACTCTGACCCCTAGACGTGCTCGTTCATGTCTCCCCTTCCTGACAAACACCTCCGTTACGCTGGGGGCTTTGTTTCATCAGCACAGACACTTCACCCATTTAAAAAAATAAGAATTTCTATATGTCATCGCTCACAAATTTGGAGCTTAAAATACTCTAATAACAAAACGTCACACTTTATTCCTTCAGAAAACACAAACAAAACGTGTACTTATTTTTAGAAAGTAAGGCGTGGCGTTGCCTCCCCTGTAGAGGAAAGGGTACTCACTCCTCCTCCAGGGTTCGTTCCAATAACACCTGTGCAGCGTCACGTAAAAGCAACAGGAATTCTCTATTAAAAAGATGTAAAAAAAACCCCTCAATCTCAGCACAAGCTCACAGCACATCTGCGCGTCCGCAAAAGAACACAGCTTCCTCGAAGCAGGAAAGACGACGGAGAAGACGGAGCTGCACGCAAAGATGATCTTACGTCCCCCTGCTCTGTCTCTAACGTCTCAACTCCAGATTTGCAGTTAAAATGAAAAGGCCCACACGTGCGCCTCCCTCGTCTTCATCTTCTCTCGTTAGTATGATCAGTCTCCCGCACAACGTTTTTATGCAGAACAAACTTATGTCTGGCAGTTAAGTAAGGAAGAAAATACAGGTGCGTGAAAAGTGACGTATAAAATTCAAGTTACAGGTTGTGCTCCCCACACTACAATTCAGAAGCAGAATTACCCGACGGCGACCTTAACAAGGGCTCGGTCGTGCATGTACGGACTTCTGCTTATTCTTGGGATGTAAGCAGTCAGTGGCGAATGGTTTAAAATGCAAAACGTCACAGGAAAGCATGGTAAACGTCCCCCCAGAGGTAAGCCCTCAGACGTTCTCCAGTGCCCAGTGCTGCTCTCGACAGACTGCCGTTGTCATCTTTGAACGAAGCAAACCACCTTATACGTTCAGTTGCAGGAAGTGCTTGACCCCCGAGGCACTGGCGGCGTGGCCGGTTCCTGGTGAACCACGAGCTCCTCGGGCTCCAAGGTGACCGGGGTCTCGCTCGTCCCACATTAGGGGCCAGTATTTCCAGAAACTCCGGCGTTGCCCTTTGGAGACCCCAGTCTTCCTCCGGCTGCTCTCTTTCAAACTGTATGAAAGAAGGCAGGCAGGTAAGACTCCAGGCTTTCAGGGCTCCTCGTGCCCCCAAGAGCAGTCCCAGAGTCACCGATGTCAGAAATGGGGCGTCCAGAGAACGCTTTATCTCAGTTTACCAGATGATAAATTCAACCCACTTCTGATTCAATTCAACTACAACTCAAGTGACCTCAGGGCTCACTGGAGGTGTGAGGGGCGGAAGGAACGGGGAGGGAAGGAACTAAACCAGCCGCAGGTCTTCTTCGCTGGTTTCATGGGAAACCTGGAATTTTTAGCTTTTTCCATTTTAAAGAAATCTGCCGCCCCTCCCCCCGCCACACACACACAAACCCTAAAGTCAAACCCCCCACTTCCCGGGTCTCTTCTTCCATTACTGATTCATGGACACGTCGACTTATGCAGCATGTGTGTGACACCAAGGTGGGCCCAGAACCTCGTGCTGCCCTTAAGGGGCGGCCTGTCCAGCCCAGGGAGAAGGCAGCCACAGGCAACCAAAGACGAGGTCCAGAGGGTCCCTGCTACTCTGGAGGCTCCAGGCACCCCCCCCCCCCCCTCCCCGGCTCTGCTGCGCAGGGTGCGGTCCAGGGACCAGCAGTCTCCTTAGAGGTTCAGAGCCCCAGGCCCCGCCCGGACCTATTCATCCCAAATCTGCATTTTCACAAGCTCCCCAGCGACCCGCAGAGCACCACACTTGAGAACCTCGGCTCTCCAGGAGAAAAACGCAGCCAGAAGGTGTCACAATCCTGCCAAATGGCCTTTACTGCCCGGAGGCGGCAGAGGTCTTCCTGGGGCCACAACGCCCTGGCTGGGATGGGCCCCGTCCTTCCTCCTGCAACTACCTGTCTGGTAAATCCCTCTGGTCACACAAGCATGAAACCGTGTGACTTTAGTTACTTTTCTTGTCCCCAAACATATCATCAGTTGGCCAGTCCTTCTGTTTTCACGTTTCACTTGCCCCTCACATGCTCTGCTGACAAACACCATTTCCCACCATTACCCGTGTTACCGCTGACGCAGACGCAGACGCGTCAGGCCTGTCCTGGCTGCTTCTCATCTCTCCGCACAGTTAACCTCCACCTGCCCCTGGGAGGCAGGTACTGTCACTGTCCCCGTCCCACAGGGGAGACGCGGAGGCACAGAGCGGATGACAGCCCTGGGAAGCTGCAGAGTGGGGGTTCAGGCCCAGGGAACAGGGCGCCGGGCTGTGCTGTCACAGGTCACGAGATCGTGCCACGCTGTGTGCAGAGCAGAACGGGCGTCTTGGGAACAGAATCGACAGAGTCACGAGAGAGAGAAATGAAATCAGCATCCTTGGGAGAAAGAGGGTCTGGAGAAGTCCCGAGGTTCAGCCCCCGCCCGGGCTCTCCAAGCTTTGTTCCCTCCCGGTGTGTTTTCTTTGCTCATTTCTGCCGGGCGTCTGACTGTGCGGACACTGTTCCCAAGAAGGACTCGCTGGCCCTGTCGAAAGTCACAGCTGCAGCGGGGCCGGGCCGGGGAGCAGCCCTGGCTCCCCTGCCCGGCGTCCAGCTGAGATCGGTATGCTGCTGCCTGGGGCCCACGGAAGAGCCCGGGAGGGACGCTGGGAAGAAAACAAACACTGGACCACGACTCGCAGACAGCGCTTGTCAAGCCATCCTGCTTTCATTATCCGGCCCTGAGAAGGAATTCCACACTTCAGATGCACTGTGAACGCTCTGTTCCCACAGCCCAGACCGCGCAGGTGGGGGCACAGGTGGGGGCCTCTGAGGAGACGCGACGGACCGGCTGGAGAGCCTGCACTTCACCCCGCGCTGGCAGACCTCACAACCCTCCCCCTTTTATCGAGGGGTTCAGGAGCAGTTCTTGATTTCCCCGAAGCGTTCTAGAGCACTCGAAGGCCACGTCTGACAGGAAGCCAGCACTTGATCCGTGGTCCATTCTGTCACTGAAACAAGGTGGGGGTCACTGTCCAAGTCGGAAGTAGACCCAGTGAGGCTGGCTCCGCGCCTTCCTGGGCCTCGTCTGCGGGAGGGGAGGGCCCGCCCGGACACGCGGCGCAGCCCTGCTCAGCGACACCGCTGCGCAGCACACAGGACGCGCCCTCTTCTGCTTCTGCGGAGTGTAATCTGTTTGCTCTTTTCTTCTGGATCAGGCTGGATGGAGGCTTATCCCAGTTCTGGTTGCACTGATCTCCTCCAGTGTTTTCTGTTTCACCGATCTCTGTTTTTCTTGTCTCCTTGGTTCTGTTCGCACTGGATTTAATTTGCTCTTCTGCGTCTGGCTTCTTAAGATGGAAGCTTGGAGAACTGGCCTGGGGTCTTCTTTTTTAATATTAATATTCAAAGCCATAAGCTTCCCTCTCAGCAGCACTTCAACAGTATCCCACAAACTTCGGTGTGCTGCCTTCATTTTCATTTGATTCAAAATATATTCTAATTTCCCTGTGACTTCTTTTTGACCTGTGAGGTATTTAGAAGTGTGCTGGGTGGTGTGCTCGAAACGCCACGTAGGTCAGGGAGGGCCCCTGTGCTGCTCGGTCACCCGGCTCCTCGGGTTTTCTGTCTGCTTGTCCTGCCGCTCACGAAGGAAGCACTGAAGCACAAAGACACAGAGCTCGCCCGTCCTTCCTCCCCCTCAGCTCTGTCGGCCTGTGAAGTATCTGTGGCTGGGGGCGTATGTGTCTACGAGTGTCATGTCTTCACGATGGATCAACCCCGTTAAGGTATGAAATGACCCTTTACTCCTAATTGAATGAAGTCTAACTTGTCGCACAGAAGTAGAGCCGCTCCGGTTTCCCTGTGGCTACCGTCTGGATGGTTTATATTTCCGTCCTTTGACTTCAGGCCTCCGGTGTGTTCACGCTTAACGTGTGTCCCTGTGGGTGGCACAGGGCTCTTTTATCAAGTCCAGCGATCTCACTCTTCTAATTAGAGGCTTCAGAGCGCCGGGACGGACGTGATTCTCGGCGCTGTGTCCTCCACCCGTCCCCTCTCGCCTGTTCACACGCCCTCTTTTCCCGCATTCTCTAAATGGACATCTTTGGGGGTTCCACTTGAACCCCGCTGTTGGCTTACTGCTATTTTTCACCTTGTTCTGTGCTAGCAGCTGCTCCAGACGGTACAGCGCACACTTCAGCTTACTGCGGTCTGTCTTACAGTAATTCCACGCCGATCGCATCCTGCGCAAGAGTCTTACAAACAACACAGGTGACGTTTCCACCCGTGCCCCGCGCCGTGCCACTGCTGTGGTGCGACTTACGCACACATGTACGAGAAACCTCGTAATATACTGTCAGCATTTTTATTTCAACAGCTGGTTGCCTTTTAAAGAAATTTTAAAATGAGGTTAAAAAAACAATATTGTAAATCAACTATCGTTAAATTTTTAAAATCCTTAAAGAAGTGGGAGAGAAACAACTTTTATTTTTGCACACATTGACTGTTTCTCTGGCTCAAAAGATTCTCACTCATTCCACGAAGCCACCATCACTGCGATATCAAAACCAGAGACATCACCAAAAAAGAAAACTATGGACCGTTCCTTCCACGCACATCCAAGCTTCAAACTAGTCTCGCCGTCCTTCTGGCCACGTGCTTGCTGGTGACAGCCGCGTCAGCCTCCGCCTGTCTTCCGGTCCTGAAACGGCTCCCAGTCGGAGCTCGAGCTCCGCTGTCTTCCTGCGGCACGGCTCCTGACGATAGGCCTGCCTTATATTTGCTCCTCTGTAAGTAGTTCTCTTTTTCCCCTGGCTGCTTTTAAAATGTTCTCTTTAGCATTTATTTTCCATAATCTGGGAAGTTCTTGGTGGTTCTTTGTTTCTCTTCCCGGGCCCCCTGGTCCCCCGGGGCCCCACGGACACAGACGGGGCCGGTCGGGGCCCCGCGGTAACCAGAACCTACCATCTCCTGTCAGACCTTTCTCTCTGCGAGTCTTGGACCATTTCCAACATGACGTCGTAAGCTCTCTGGCTTTTCTTCTGCAGGGTCTCACCTGTTCGCAGTGCCAACAGTGGGCTCCTCATTTCGGAGACTCAAGTTTTCATCTCTAGAAGGTCCACCTGGCTCTTTTTAGATGCGTACATTTCTCTCTCTCTCCTCCCCATAGTCATGCTTTTCTTAAAACACTTGGACATCGTTTGGCGGCCATGTTCCCATCCTTCCCGGCACAGACCAGCAGCATCGTTCCTTGGTCTGTTTGCCTCGTGCTTACGGGGTGCACTTTCCTGCTGCTCGGCGTTCCGGCAAAGTCTGGCTGAATGCTGGACATGAAGAGTGTTACGTTGTTGAGTCCAGATTTTGTGGTCTTCCCTTGGAGAACGCTGGGCTTGGCTGTGGCAGGAGGCTCAGTTATCTGTGTCCAGATGATTCTTCTGAAGTTTGCATGTAGACTTCGAGAGCCTGGGTGGAGAGCAGCCTTTGCTCGAGGAACTGTCCTGTGCCCGAGGCTCAGCCCTTCCGGAAGCCGTACCGCTCCCTCTGGTGCGCACCCGGCCTCCCACCAGGGCTGGTCGGAGCGCAGACGCCTCCCAGGCCCAGTGAGCGCGAGGAAGCCCTCAGTTCTAGCGCCCAGGCAGGCCTCATCCAAGCTGCGGAACATCTTCGTCCTCTTCGGTGGAGACGCAGTGGGATCCCTCTGGTGTTTCTGGAGCTCTTTTTCTTTGCAAAGCCCACCTTCCCAGACGTCTGCGCACACGTCCGGGTGCCCAAGGCTGTCTGCGTTCTGACCTCTACCTCCTCGACTCGGCCAAACCGCTCTTCTCGACCAGAGGTGCCCTCCCGGCTCCCGGGTGGGGACTCCGCCCCGGGAGGGCGGCCGGGGGCTGCAGGCCCGCCTCTTTGGTTTCTGTTCTGCCCGGGATCACAGCCCTGAACTGCCACGTCCAACCGCGGCTTTACACACTCTATACTGTTTCCTACTTTAAAACAGAAGGTTTCATCTGATTTCTGTTATTCCTTCATAGCTAGAAGTGGACATTCTTCCTTATATTTTAAAAGTGAATCAAGAAGTTAAACACTGAATTACCACGTGACCCAGCAATTCCACTCCCCAGAATACACCCCAAAGAACTGAAAGCAGGGGCCGGAGCAGGTATTTGCACACCCACGTCTGCAGCAGCGTTACTCACTGCAGCCAGACCCGGGAAGCAGCCCAGGTGTCCAACAGCAGATGACGGACAAGCAGAACACGGTCCGTCCACACACGGAAGCACCACTCAGCCCTACCCAGGAGTGAAATGCTGGCGCCTGCAACAGCACAGAGGAGCCTGAGGGCTCTGTGCTCAGGGACGTAAGCCAGACGCAGCGGACAGACACTGGATGATTCCACTCCTGAGTTTCCCAGAGCCGTCAAATTCGCGGAGACAGAGAGTGCGGTGAACGGTGGGGCCAGGGGCTGCGGGGGTGGGGCCGGGGGCCAGTGTCTAGTGGGGACAGAGCTTCAGTGTGGGAGCATGGAAGGAGTTCTGCGGGTGGGTGGATGGCGGTGACGGTTGTAGAACGTTGTGGCTGTAGCTAATGCCACTGAGTTGTAATTTTAAGAATGACTGAAGTGGTAAACTTTATATTACATTTTTTGCCACAATAAAAAAATCACCAGAAAAGAAGACTCTTGCACCTACAATGAAGATTTCCCCCCATCTTTCAAATATTCCGACAAAAATCTGACTTCCAAACGTGTGCACCGCAGCAAGTGGACGTTGTACGTGATCGTTTGGTACGGCGCTGGCCCAGCCAGCAGCGGCCGTGTGGGGCCCGCAGCTCAGACCGCCAGAACCCACGGCTGCGAAGTTCCTGACGCTGCTGGCTGTGCCGCGGTCACGCAGGCAGTGGGAGACACACAGAAGTGGATGGTGACGGCGCCTCCCGTCGGCAACCTACTCTCAGTGGTTCAGAGAAAAGGAACTTGCTGGTGATGTATTTGAAGCTTTTGCATGGTTTCAAACTTTTAAAATATAAAGTGAAAGTATTAAAAGCTTGTGTAACGTGATCACATGGATGTGTTAAGGGTAGAATTACTGATAGTAAAATCATAGTAAACCACGTGTATGAACCACAATAAGATTTTTTAAATTAAAAAGTTAAAGATCTTAAAAATACATTAAAAAATTAAAAAGATAAGAAATTCTTGAAAGACTGAGCTTAGATGGTGACAACCCTGGACACGGACTTTAACGGGAGCAGAGTCCCTGGTCCGCACTTTTACGAGACAGCAAAGAGGAGGACAGAACAGGGGCCGAGCGCGCGCGGACGTCTGCCGGGGACAGAGGCCGGCCTCGGGCTCACTCACACGATGGTCTTCCCAATGTGCAGAAACGACTTCTCCACGAACTCCCGGACGCTGTGGACCTCCCCGGTGGCTATGACGAAGTCCTCCGGCTCGTCGCTCTGCAGCATCAGCCACATGGCCTGGAACGAGAGCAGACCCGTTACAGGAGTGCCTGCCGCCCCGGGGGGGCGGGGCTGCCGTCAGTGCACACAGGTGGGTGCGGACGGGGGGAAAGGCGGCCCGCCTGGGCCAGAGACCCCCTGCGGGGGTCCGACCGCACGCGCTGGTCCCGACAGGGTGGCGGGAGACCAGAGGTCCTCCCGCAGGGCTGGCGCAAGGCTTCGAAGGAGCCGGCACCGAAGCAAAGCAGAGCAGCAATCTGACAGGCCCCGGCTGGCGCAGCTGCCTCCTCTGGGAAGCCGCGTTCGCTGCTGCTGACCCGTGGCTCCTAAGTGTCACCCCCTCGGGTTCCAGGGCAGCGACTCTGGCCACCGAGGTCCGCTGCCTCCTGGTTTAGACACTCTGACCCATGTATCCAGACGATGACCATGAACTTAATACACTATTCTGACCACCGCGAACAGTCCCGGCTCTCAGCTCTCAGCTGCGTCAGGATCGCCTGGGGACATCCCAGCCCAGACGCCGCAGGCTGGGGGTGAGCATGCGGCAGCATCCCGGTCTGGGCACCAGGGGAACCGCACGCAGCAGGCCCCGGACCACAGGTTGGAGGAACCAGACGTTGACGAGCGTGTGCAGTGAATAACCTTTCAGACCACCTTTAAGAAAATCAGAGTTTAAAGAGCCTCGCCTGATTCTCCTTTGTGTTGTGGACAGAACGTAAGGGAGCATCACTTCAGGACAGATAGTCATCCTCAAAAGCAGAACCAGAGTTCTTAGCAATGAAGATGGAAATTTACCAACGTGGTGACATCAAAAAGCAAGATAATCGAGAACCTTAAGGGAAAAACACTCAGGTACAAGGGGCACGGCTGCTGTTAACGAGTTACATGGCGGTGAAGACGTGTGCGCGGAGTCAGGGTTTCAGCCACAGCGTCTGAGGTCGGGCTCGGTGGGCGCGTCGCGCAGCCCCGCTGTCTCAAGAGGAGCAGGAAGTCTAGCGGGCAGCACGCGGCTGCACACGTCACACCCAAATCAGGGTCCCACTCGGCGGAGACCCTCCCCCAGCACCCGGAGCGGCACGCTGATTTCAAAGATTTAGTTTACAAGACAGAAGATGAGGATTTCAGCTGGTATCTGACAGCCGTCTCTAGGAAAAATCTAAGACCAAAAAAAAAAAAAAAAAAAATCAATGTTTTTATCATTACCCCCACCCACTTTTCAAAACAAAATAGGTCAAACCGATAAGCACCTCATTGGAACAGTCCCCAAAATCATGTGCACGGAACTCTTGTTCTAATGTCTTAAGAAAACAGTCAGACAGTGTCCCCAGCTGCTACGGGGAAGCTGAGGAACAGGTTTCAGGAATCAATGAAGCAACTTACTTTCTTCCAGAAAACGCAGCCAACAGAGTTTAATTCCTCTGTATTCACCTGAATTTACGGCATTTTTCTCGTGAATGGTTTGTATTTTTTGGTTCTCAGGAAGAAGAGATTCCCGGCCAGTCCATAGGCCTTGGGGACGCGGCACCCGCAGAGGGACAGCGACGCTGAAAAGTGACAGGCGACACTGACTCGCCGCAGAGTTTAGTTCACGCCATTGAAAGGTCTGCCCTTCCATTCGGCGCCGAGAGGCCACAGCTGATGAATTCAGCCGCAATGCTTTCAAAGTTGTGCACGAGGGGAGGGACAGATGAGGACCTCGGGACTAACAGGTACACAGGACTACACGTAAACAGACGAACAGCAGGGCCTGCTGTGCAGCCCAGGGAGCTACACTCGGTTTCTTGAAATAAGCTCAGTGGAGAAGAACCTGGAAATACATGTGTGTATGTGTGGACGTGTGTAACTGAATCGCTTTGCTGTGCACCTGAAACGAACATTGTAAATCGACTACGCGTCGATAAAAAACAAAATAAAAACATTTTTCATGAATTATATTAGTGCCAAAGCCCGATGAGCTGCAGAAAGGCACAGCACGTGTGCCACGTTGGGGCCGCCCACCAGCACGGGTCTGCGGGCCGCGCGCTGCCAAGCCTGGGCCCGGGCGCTCTGCTGCGACGCCCCAAGAGCCCCCTCTGTCGTGGGCACCTGGTCGGAGGCCGTGGGGCCCCTCCTGGTGTCTGTGTTCCCGCCCTGGTGGACCCCTTCCCAGAACCAGTCTGGGCCCTGCCGTGGACCTCTGGTCTCGCCGGGTCTCCCTGTGACAACACACAGCACGTGGGCGTCTCTGGGGCCGAGCTGCCCTGTGGTCACATCCCCAGCTAAGCTGAGCCTCTGTCTCCCACATGTGTGAGCACACACTCACGCTCATGTACACACACACACACACACGCAGACGTGTTTTGGTTTTCTTCAAAATACCTTCAAAGTTTTTAGGAAAAATTAAATTATGCTTCTGGCTAGAATTCCTATTTGAACATTTTTCTGAGGGATTAGTGTATATAATTAAATGTGTTTTCCTCGAATTTCCAGTCTAAAAATAACATTTCAAACAGGTCTTTCAGGACTGCTCAGCTTATTTCATTTCTTTTGAGATGCTATGTTGTGCTAGAACGGTCTTGAAGAAATCGTATCTTCAGCCACGAGAGAGAAAGCAAGGGGCTGCTAAGAGCAACGGGAACACACGGCTCCTGGCTGGTGGCGGACGACTTCACACACCGGCACAAGCTCCCGCATGCTGGTCCCAGCCCAGGGGCGTCACGGTCAGTGGGAGCCTCTCACTTCCACAGGCCTGGGCACCAAGGACCTGCTCTTTCCTTCCCCTCAGACGATCTGTGGCCTTTGACCTCTCCATTTCTAGGCATTTCCTTTAAAGTTCACAGCGTCCCAGACCCCAGTCTGGGACGGAGAAGGGAAGGACATACGACTCCAGATTTATTTGTTATTACTGAAGGGATTCCTGGTTTCAACAGAGGGAAAGGGGCTTTGTTTAAATTTCCACCGAGCATAATGGACGGTTACTGAGCGGTCAATGAAGAACAGGTGACACTCGGGGTTAGAAGATGAATGACCGTGTGTCCTGGACTGATCGCGATTAGGAATTTGCTGCACAGCCGAGGCCTGTCACGGTGCTAGACCACGTCTGGGACACAAAGGCCCCTGTGTGGGAAGCGCCCGGCGCTCGGCCCCCTCGCAGCTGCACACGTGGGTCTGGTCCATTTCCTCCCTGATGGATGGCACAAGCCAGGCGAAGCTCACCTCTCCCCACCTTCCTGTCCACATGCTGGACATCTGAGACAGGACCCGGCCAGGCCACAGCCTGAGATCACATCGCCACCAGCCCTGGCTCGTGCCTGGAGAAACGATCTGGGGCCGCGCGTCTTAGACGTCAGTCCCCCCACGCAGACTTGGCTCTCAAGGAACGAGGCAAAAGACGGCATTGTCCCATATCCCGTCAGGGCCCCGGGGGCCACGACTGACAGACCCACCTCGTCAGCACGTGTTTGCTCTCAGCCCTGACCCAATCACCAGTGGAGCGAAAACATGACCTGCTTTTTATTTTTCGTCCATCCCACGGTGGAGGGGGGGACAGTCAGTTGAGGAATGTACCATGGCTTGGGACTCTTCCACATAAAAATGTCCCTGAACGGCAAATGAACAGTGCGGCTTTTGAACCATGCCTCACATGTGGCATCTCGCCTTTAAGGCACACAGAGCCGGGGAAACCTGCCTCCCAAGTCCCCGACGTTGGACGGTGACGTCCAGACGGCTGTGAGAGTTTGCTCAGTTCAGACATGTGCTCTCTTGTCACTGTCACTAACCTAGCTGGTTTACAGGTCTGATTTAGAGAAGTCAAAATAAAACCTTCATTTAAACCCCCCCTCCCCAAACGCTGCTCCCCCTGAGCGACTCTTTGGCCATTCAGATCACGAACGCGGAAGCGGGCAGTGAAGGTCCTCCTCTTTCCTTGACTTGGTGGCTCGGGCGGCTCACCGCCAGGCCACTGGAGGAGAACTGCCAAGTGCACCAGCACAGCCCGGTGACCACGCCTGATTCCACGCATGCCTTTCGGGGTGTGATGTGTGTTTGTATTAAAAACCTGGATTCGACAACTGCTTCCACCTCGCCGTTAACCTCCAGCTCAGTATCCGAGCCGCGGACACTGATTAACTGAGCTGCCATCCGTGAAGAGCAGGTTTGTTAACCAAGCTTATGTTTAACCGTGTTTATCTGGCGGCGGCCGTTTCAGCCCCGCGCCTCTGCTTTGCGGGCTACTGTCACAGAAGCGATCTGTACACACCGCCATGTAGCTGTAAGCGGGAACAGCGCCGACGAAATCATCCCAGCGAAGATCACAGGCCCCTGAACAAACGGAAATGAAAACTCCCAAGGAAGGATTCCCAGGGTGGATCTGTCCCCACGGCTGGCTCTGTAAGCCTTGCTCAGGAGCCGCCTTCAGCATGACCGCCTGGTGTTTTCTGTCTGAAGCCGGACTTCAAGTAGCCCCGGGCCGGGCCTTGCACTTTGTGGGACCACACAGGTCGGCCTGAGGGTTAGCCGAGGGAGGACCCCTTACGCTGACATGGTTGGAAACAGGTGCCGAATGACTAACAAGGACAGTGTATCAAGAAAACCATCAGTATAAAACCAGCCACTCAATCTATTAATTCATTCCCAGGCCAAAACACTGGCTCGTGGATCCCTTTGATTAAGGCCCTTCCAGCCATTTTAAAGACACAGAGTTATTGGGCAGGAAAAAAATCATTAGATAACAAACTGATAAAAACACCAAACGTAGTAAAAGGCAACTTGGGAAGCTACCCAGCCCTTGCTGTGAGCACAGGCTTCAACGCTGATGCCACACGCGTGGAAAGAGGCCGGGCCAGCGCTTGTCCTGTTGGCCAGCAGGGACACCGCCCGCAGGCCGCAGGGTTGTGGAGCAGCACGAAGCCCGAATCTCCTGTCCTGTGCTGGCCGTCCTGAAGTGGCTTCTGGGCCGCCACCTGGCTCTGTCCACGTGCAAGCAATTCAGGTGACATGTTTACTTCTTCTGCTTGAGCACATCTCTCCCCCGTGTGTCCGTCTCCTTTCCAGACTCCTTTCCTTCTGCCTTCCCCGTCTACGCCTCCTGCCTCATCATATTTCTGCTCCTTCCCACATCACTTCAGGGGACTTCCTGCTGCTTGTTCATCTGGCTGTTTTGAGTCACATTTATTTTTATTTTTAAATTTCTTCATTGAAGTACAGTCAATTTACAGCGTGTTAGTTTCTGGTGGACAGCGTGTTTCAGCCATACACATACACACACACACACACACACGTGTTCATTTTCATATTCTTTTTCATTACAGGTTACTACAAGACACTTGTTGTTGAAACTTGTTGTTTATCTATTTCATACAGAGTAGTCAGCATCTGCACATCTCCAGCTCCCAGTTTATCCCTTCCCACCCCCTTTCCTCCTGGTCACCGTAAGTTTGTTTTCTGTATCTGTGAGTCTGTTTCTGTTTTGTAAATAAGTTCACTTGTGTCTTTTTTTTTTTTTTAAGATTTCACATATAAGTGATATCATATATTTTTCTTTCTCTTTCTGGCTTACTTCACTTAGAATGACATTCTCCAGGTCCATCCATGTTGCAGCAAATGGCATTATTTCATTCTTTTTTATTGCTAAGTAGCATTCCATTATATAAATATACCATAACTTCTTAAATTTTCTTGCTAATGTGGCTTCAGTCTCTAGAATGATCTTCTTTTCCTTGTCCACATCTTTCCTGATCACCTCTAGCTTAACTCTTTCATTTATTTCCTTTAAGTCAGGGGTCTGCAAATGTTTTCTTAAAGCACCAGAGAGTAAACACTCCAGGCTTGCAGGCCGCACGCATCTCACACAACTGATCACCTCTCCTGCTGGGGCACAGAAACAGCCAGGGACACAAACCAGTGGGTGTGACCACGCGCCAAGGAAACACAATTCATGAAACCGAGGACTGGCCCATGGGCTCTCGTTCACCTGCTCTGACTTTCAGCAGATGGAACAAAACTGCGTTGCCTCTAATTTCTTTGAGTCCAGGTGTTTCCCTCTGTGCTGCTCCGCGGGACGCGCTCCCGTTCTCTCCTCCTCGTGGCCTCTCCCACACCCACTCACCTTCCCCATTACTGCTGGACATTTGCTGCCGGGCTGAGCACGGAGGAGCAGGGAACTGCAGGGGGGCAGCTCGCAGCCCCTTCGACCTTCTCTCCACCCTCACCCGCCCCACTGCACTCTCTGCCCCAGGCCAGGGCTGCCCTCCGCCTCCAGCGCCATGACGCTGAGCGTGGCCCAGGACAGCCCGGGGGTCCTGGGGCATGAAGTCCGCACCGAGTGCCCTCAGCCAGGGGGCTGTGCCTGGGACGGCGGGCCTGGCCTCTCCTCCCGCAGCCTCCCTGCCATCCTGTGGTGGAAATAAGACACTCTCTGCCCGATGGAACTCTGCTCTGTGGGACTTTCAGGACTGGAGGTCAATGTGAGCCTCTTCCACAGACACGTGGGTGTGTTCAGCACGACGCACTCTGAGTGCAAAGCAAGTCTGTGTGTCCAGGTCATGTGACTGTGAGACGACGTGTGAAAGGAACAATGAGAAACGTGCACAGGAACCAAGGATGTCCAGGTGTCCCCCGTGGCTCCCGAAACGCTGGCCTAAACCTCCCTGCTGCTCAGGTCTCTGCGTGCTCAGGGTCCGGAGGGCTGGGGTAGCTCGCCCCTCCCCATGCCGCTGGCCGCAGTGACTGGCCGGGGCTACCTGCATCCTTGCTGCCGGGGGCCTCAGCTCTCCGCGGGCCCCCTGTCTCTTGTCGGATCCAGCCCCCATTTCTGTACAAAACAAGCTGCACGGCCTCCAATGGCCCCACGAGGCCTCAGCCTGGAAGTGCCCCAGGGCCATGTTCCCCATGTACTGCTGGTTACAGGTCAGCCCAGATCCAGCCCAAGGAAACAGCTCCCCCGTGGGAAGAGGGCACCGAACCACTGCGAGAGGGCAGTCTGGGTGGCGGGCCGTCCTCGGATGTTAGTTTCAGTAGAGCCGTGGCGCCTGTATTTGCCTTTAATTCAAGCACTTCAGCCTGTGGTTTCCCTGAATGGAAGGCTCCGTTTCCCTTGGACCCCGGGCGGTGGCGGGGTTATAAGAAGGCAGCGACACTTCACGGTCCAGGATGGGACATGGAGTCACACTTCAGGTCCTTGCGACTTAACAAATGCTCAAACTTGGCCCTGATACCACCATTGTCACAACACACTTCCCAGAAGTGGTTGCTCCCTGGAGCCGGCCCAGCCTCCTACCTCAGCCAGGTGTTTCCAATTACCTGCGCCCACTCGCAGGCCCAGGTGAGCCACTGAGACGTGGCTCCCGGCTCAGCAGGAGCAGCAGAAAAGCTCCGGGGTGCAGCGGGGCGTGGCCCCACACCCCCGGCCGCCCACTCCCCGCTCGTGGTCCCAGCCACCCCCACGCGCTCCCAGGGAGCCAGCTCGGACTCTTCTGTAGCCTGGCCCCCCGAACCCATCCCCACCACCTGGCCCTGCCTCCGTCTGACTCTGACCTTTGGAATCCAACTTCGGGGCTGGTTCTGGGCTCCCTTGAGTAATAGGTCCTGCCTCGCCATCGACGTCTCAGTTCCAGTGCTGACAACCGTCGTTACCTACAACTGCAAACTGCACACACACCACACATGTGCATCCGGGGAAATGCAGGCGGGACGTCGCACGCTTAGTCTCGCTAACACAGTGCTGCCCAGCAGAGTCATGATGGAAGCCACGTCTGCAATCTACGGTGTCTATCAGCCACATTTTAAAAGTAAAAAGGTGACACTAACTTTAACGTTTTACTTAACACAATACATACAATAAGTACACTCTCACTTCAGTGCAGACTCTTATCAAGGTATTTTACATCATTTTTCTGTGTACTAAGCGTTTGAGGTCCAGCATGCATATTCAGTTCAGACTGGGCTCTGGATGCTCAGTGCTGTGCATGGGCACTCCTGGGACAGTGCGGAGCACAGAGCGGCCCCGCGAAGGACGGCACGCCGACGCCCACAAGGTGCACCGCCCTCCCCCTGCCGCTCGGCCGTCGGAAGATCCCGCCGGGGCACCGTGGAGGCAGCCTCCGCACCGCCACAGCACAGCTGGATGAGTCCCCACTCCCCACTCCTCTGCAAGTGTCTCTGCCTCCTGACTTTGCCTGGATTGATTCCACCAGCAATGCCAACTCAGAGAGAGAGAGCTGGAAAAGCAGCGTGACCAGCTCCCAGGTTAGGACTGTCTGACACCTGAAGGCTTGCGTCCTCTATGTACAAATGGCAGTGATGCCACACCCTCGGCTTTGGGACACCGGGGAGTCAACGCCCAGAGAACCACTGAGGGCAGGTCGATGTGCAGGGCTAACCCAGAGGCAGGAGCTCTCGAATTTTAGCTGCATTAGAACCGTCTGGAAGGTCAAGACGTGGACTGCTGGCCTCCTCTGGCCCCAGATGTACTGATTCCATAGACCTGGGGTGAGGCCTGAAAACTTGCATTTCTAACGAGTTCCAGGGCAAAGCTGATGCGCTGGGTTGGGGACCACACTGGAGCTCAGGCTTTGTGGGCCGCTTGGAGAGCAACTTCTGAAAAGGTCCTTGGTCTCCCACTGCTTCAAAAATGAGGACGATCGTGGTACCGACCTCAAAGGGTTGTTTTCAGGATGAAATCAGTTAACAGAGGAAGAGGTCCTGGGACAGTGCTCGAGGACTGTATCTCCCGTGACGGCGGTGACACAGGCGACAGAGATGACACGGCTGGAGAGGGCTCTGGGGCCGGGAGGACCCAGCTCGTCTCCATGAGCACCCTCGCGTCCAGATGCAGCATGGGGAGGAAGGGCCCAAGGGTGGAGTGAATTTACTCCTGACTCTGTCAGTCAGGGCCGCAGAATCGTGCAGCTGGAAGGGACCTTGGAGATGGCCTCATTCGGTGCAGCTCATTTAAAAGGCAGGTAAACAGCTGACACCTGGGAGACAACGTGATCCGCCTAAAGTCACACACCTGGCCGAGCCAGCGGCGGGACCACAGGCTCTGTCCCAGCTTATCTTCTCTTGACTGCATTACACTCACGTGCGAGGCTGTGGAACTCTGTTACCAGTGGCTGTTAGCGCAGCTGCGTGGATGTCTGTGAGCTACCTGGGGACCAGGCCACTCCACCAAGGGGATTCACTCAATGCCTGCGAGGGGCCAGGCACCGTGCCGGAGATGGGGAGGACGCCAGGCAGGGACAGAGAAGGGAGATGCCACGTCTGCCTGACGGACTTCCAACATTTACGTGGGAAAAGGGTTCTAGAAGTCCAACATCTGATGTAAGGAAGAACTTCCGAGACGAACCCCAGGGAGCACCCAGGAGACACCAGGCAGGGAAGCTTTCAGACACCTTCATGCTAAGCAGCCGTCCCACCCACTGCCCTGCAGAGGAGCGTGCCCGCCAGGAGGGCGGCCCCGTGCCTCCCGCCTCCAGCTCCCTTCTCAGGGATGGACACCTGACACGTTCTGGGCCCAGCAGGGTCTCGAGAGTCTGAGCGCGCAGGGCCACGCTGGGCGGGGCTGCATGACTGTCGCGTGGGAGGCCTGTGGGAGAAGCCACACTGCAGAGCCCGGGGTGGGGGTGGGGGGCTGCCTGGGTGGAGAGGAGGGGAGATAGGGACTACTGGCCTGGGTGGGAGGGGGTCAAGGGACAGGCGCGCAGAGCCCGGGAACGTGGAGCCCACTGCCCAGCTACAGAGTCCCCACCCCACCTGAATCTCTCTGGGTCAGTTCTGCCCTGGGTGCCGCCAGCCTCGGATGAAGATGGCTGGGTCCAAGCACGACGCCGGCGCCTTGTCGGTCTGCGCGCGTGGGCCCAGCCGGCCGTCAGGCTCCAGGAGGCAGTTCCAAGGGGTGCGGCAGCCCCTGGACCTCGAGCCCCCCAGGAGGACCGCGGCAGCCGAGGAGCACGAGCTCACGGGACGGGCACCGCCGGAGGGGGTGCAGGAGCCCGAGGGGGAGGCAGGGGTTACAGCACGGGGGTGCTCCAGGGAATTCCCCACCTTCTGCTTTTTTTCCCCTTTTTCAGTTTTTCCCATAACCTTCCTTTTCTCTTAGAATTATTTAATTGAAGTATAGGCGGCCGACAGTGTGTTCGTTTCCGGCGCACGGCACAGGGACGCGGTCGCAGGTGTACGGCTTCGTTTCCTGCTCCTTACGGTTACAGGTGATCACAAGGTCCGACCCTCCGCTTCTCAGCCCCGTGGGCGCGGTGACGGCGCGTCCCCCAGCTCCCACGAGGTCTGCAGGCCCGGGCACGCGTGGTATTTGTGATAGGGGTCTGGTGTCCTCTCAGCCCATCCCAAACGTGTCTGCCCACAACATCCTCGTTCACAGAGATCCAGACCTCAACTCAAAGGCCACTCTCCCACTCAGCACTCTCAAAACTGTGCTTGAACAGACTGAGATTTAATCATTCTGCCTTTAATTTCTGGTTGCTAAATATAAAATTCCCCAGCATAAACAGCATACAAGCTTGGTTCCTCTGGGGGGCCAGACTGCTCCTACCAGCCTGGTCGCACCCACGAGCGTCGTAGTTACTTCCTGGATGCTGACTCAGCACCGCCCTTGACTGGAGAGACGCGAAGGGAAGCCAGTTATATTTAAGAAAACGTTTATTGCAACAGTCACATTTGAGCCTAGTGATGTGGAGCGGGGGTGGCTAGAAATTCCACTACATGTGAAAACACAGTAGTTTTTTAGAGACAGTATGCCCTCCACACCGCTGAAAATTAGACCAGAAGCTCCTTCATGCTCTCCAAATTAAAAAATAATAATAATAATAATTCAAGAGTGCTCCTAAAAGTTTGACTCTTTCAAAACCACGCAGACAGTGATGGGAGGTTTTTTTTTTTTTTTTTTTTTTTGCGTCTTTATAACTTTAGATGAAATCTAGAAAAACAAGCCTTTGATAAGCTGAATTGATTATTTTCAAAATATTTAACATAATCAAGTACTTAAAAATTCTAAAACACTCCCCCTGCAAAACCAACCAAAACAAACAAAACCTGTAGAGAAGCTCTATGCAGATGACCAGATTCTGAAGAATACACATCTATTTTTGGGGACTACAACTTTCAATAGTCCGACAGGTGTCAGTGACCGCTCAAGATGCGTTAATCACAACAAAAGGCCGTCTACTCCCAGGAGACACCAGCAAGCGCTGACGGTGCAGAGCCGAGGGGCCATCTTCCCTGCTGGCACCACCCGACGTCTTCACCTTCGTCTCATGTGAATGAACAAGGACTTCATTGTTTCCCTGAACACTAATTTAGTGTTGTGTTTTCTTGCAGTGTCAATGAGTGTCAAAATATTGTTCTTTTAATACATGAAAGTATTTGCATGGAGCTTTATGGCTGATCTCGAGATGTTAGCCAGAGGCAAAACAGAACAGAGTAGCTTCAGTTGGGAAATCTCACTAGCAATGAAAAGCAAGAGGCTCCACCATTCTGCTTTTCTGCCAGTGTTTTTCCCAAGTGCACAGTGGCTTATGTACCCCGCAATTGCAGAAATTGAAAGCAGTCTCAGACACAACAAAACCACGCTCCAGCTCTGCGGCCCAAGGGTTCCATTTCCCTGAAAATGAAACAGAAAGGCAGCATGGAGGGACACAAAAGCGCCAGGAGGAAGTCCCAGGAGCCTGACATGAATTAAGATACAATACTACGTCAGCCAGTTACAGAAAAGCCAAGAAACACAGTGTGCCAGCCGTGCGCGGGGAAGCCCACGGGCGGTTTCTCCGTCACGCCTCTCTGCAGCGTCTCATCACCAAGTGCTCACTGCCTCCCAGTGTCTGCGTTTATCCTTGTCATCAAGAAAACGGCCGCCACGTTCTCTGTCCCTTCCAGGCCGAGCGTCCACAGCCAGGTGTCGCTGGGCTTTCGGCTCCGCTCTGCCCTTCCTCCCCAGCGATCTTGCCGTTGTGGTTCTGACCGAACAGACACAATGTGCTTTCACAGAAGCCGGGTCCAGCTGACAGTTACTCACCACGAAACTGCGGGGCTGGGCCCGGCTGTGGTCGGGGAAGGGCAGTCCCAGGGCTGGGAGCCGGGACAGGCCGGCGAAGGCCCGCGAGAAACCAGACCAGCCTTTCAAGTCAAGTGCTGGCTTGCAGACGCGTAAGTTAATCAGCTATGAAATAACCACCACAATGTTCTTATTGATCTCGAAGGCTCGTGACGCAAGGCTTGGCGGGGAGAGGAGCCGCGCTCCCTCGGCCTCCAGCCTTCCGAGAAGGAGAGCCGTGGTGTTTACGAAAGAGATGTTCTTGGTGATGGGGCCCTTCCTGGGAGAGAGCGCATCGTCCCCAGAGCTCGCTGGTGTCTCCACCGCCCACACTTACTAAGGGGGCATCAGAAAGCCTGCTGATAACATCTCAGGACTGAATCCTCCTCCGCGAGGCACAGGGTAACACTGGTAAATTGTTTTTAAATCAATGTTATTGATTTAAGAACAGCTACTGAACATTCGCTCCAAAAATCATAGATTAATTTAAGAACCTGGTCACTTTAAAGTGGTATTCAGTGTCCTTTCACTGCTCTTGTACGTGAGCCAGCGTGAGTCACACTTTCTGCTCAGCCGACACCGAGCCAGCAGCTCCCACTTCTGCTGCGTCCCTTCTGAAATCGCAGAGGAACAGCAAGCGGTGAAGGTGACCTGTGGGCAGAGCTGAGGGTCGCGCTCGGGTGCTGCCTGCCCAGACCGGAAGGCAGGTGAGGAGCCCTTCTCGCTGCGCCCCGCTGTCGGGGCGTCTTCGACTGAATCCTCATAAGCAGAAGTGAGAAAGAACAAATCCAGTTCAGAGTCCAGTGAGACCACCAGGCAGTGGGCCGGAGAGCCAATGAACTGGGCCCCTCGGGAAATCCGGTCGCCAGGCCCGGGAGCCCATACCCCGGCATCTCCCCAGGGCTCAGCTGGCTGCCTGGGGGGCAGTCCCCCAGACGCCGAGGGCCTGGCGGGTGAGGGGTGGGCGTGCAGCTGCACTGACAGCTGGCCCTGCTCCCAGCCCCCACCTCAGACCGCTGCTGGCCCGTGTGTGACCCCCGACCCCACGACAAGCAGGGGCGGAAAGAGAAACCGAGCCTCGGGCCTCCCCCAGGGAGCTGATGGCACAGAACGACTTGCCAGGGGAGAGAACCTCGCTCTGCATGAGCTGCTGTGCCTCTGACTCAGTGCTGGGTCAGGACCCCCGAGAAAGGGATGGATTTCGGGCGTTTGCATCTAAGAAGGAAAAGGGTCCCTGGCTGGGGGCACAGATGTCCTGGTCACCAGCGGAAACTGCATCCCCTGCTGAGACCCCTGCTCTTCGTGGCACGGCTGCCGGTCGGGAGGGTCTGAGGGAGCGGGGCCGGCACCCGGGGCGGCCGCTCCCCGTCTGATGCAGCTCCTCCTGCCAAGGAAGTGAAGGAGCCAAGGGAAAAGGGTGGTTTGAAAAAGGAGACACTGTTTCCAGCAGCACCAGGGGCCCAGGAGCCCTTCCTGGGATGGGCTGCGCACCCTCCTACAAGGTGAGGCGACTCCTTGAAGCTGAGCCTGTGGTGGGAGGCCCGACACGGAGCACCCTCGGGAGGGACCGCCGCCAACACGCAGAGGCCCAGGTCCGGGAGTCACAGCCTGCCTCAGGTCCGGCTTCCCAGGTGACGTGTTTGGACAGGAAGACGGGTGGTCTCAGTGTGATGCAGTGAAGAGAACTTGGACAGAAGTTCTGAGACGCCGGGCTGGTCACCTCAGACAAGTCACTAATTCACCCGCAATTTTCTCGCAGGTTACAGGGTTGGGTCCCGGCTGGGTCAGCTCTTGAGAGCACGCTGTGACGTACTGAGCGCTGCTGCGACCGTAAATGATGACATTGCTGGAGAAGGTCCTGGGTTGATGCCCAAGAGGTCAGAGTCCGCAGCGGCCGCCAAGCTGCGCGCGGCAAGTCCACGGCCTGTTGTCTTACTCGCCATGAAAACACAGCGTTTCTCAGACCACTGATTCCTTCAGAAATGTGCTTTAGAACGGAATCCGTGGCTTCAGCATTTCCATCCTGAAGAATTTCTGATTCCTTGCCCGAAGTATGTCGGTTATAGTCAAGTTTTGAAAGAGCATTAAAAGCCTGGTGATTTATGTATTTGTCTCACACGTGGGGCTCTGCTATTTCAGGAAACTAAATCTGCGCTAGACGGGGGAGCCTGAGCTCATTTCTGCTAGAGACTGACCTTCATCAGTTGGGGTTAATCGTGTTCCTTTGTGCAAAGCTGTACCCTAAGCAGTCAACAAGGTGTTGACAGAAAAACAGATATTTTTCCAATATTTTCCAATGAAGTAGAAAAACCCGTAAGTGGAGCCTGAACTGAGGAGTGATCAGAAGATTCCAACAAATGAAATCTTAAAACAAATAAACAAGCCAAACCCTTTAAAACACATCAGTTAACTGGAGATTGTGCTTTTTGGAACTGGATTCCAAATTAAGCACAATAATAGGTCTAATGCCATCTTTTGTTCACAGCATTGTCCTAATTATCTTGGTCTGAATGTTTCCAAACCTCACTGTTTATTTTGGCAAAAGGAGCTCCCACGTCCACCGCCTCTCTTCCCAGAGCGGGGCTGTGTTAACAAGGAGGCGAGTGGGCATACGGCCCATCAACAGGCAGCAGGAAGGCTGTGGTCTGAGAAACCCCCCCGGACAGAGAGACAGTGACCCGGAGGGTGGCTCAGAGCCCCGAGAAGCACTCACCTGCCGTGGTTTTGAAGAAAATCACCGGAAGGACTTCCCTAACACGTCTCCCGAAAAGAACGTAAATTTCATCATCTTATTTTACAGATGGAGAAACTGAGACGTGCTGGATGGGAGGCGACCTTCAAAAGGTCATGCGGTGGCAGAACGGGGAACAGAAGGCAGATTTCCTGACCACCCTGCCGGTTTCCACCCGGTCCACCCCGTCTAAATGCAATGGCAGAGGCCGAGTGTGACCAGCAGTCCCATGAAAACACGCCCTGTGCCAGATTCTCTCCAGCGCCCAAGACACCCCCAGCGAGGGGAAGGCTCATGGCCCCGCACCCTCTGGACACATGCTGGTTTAGGAGGCAGAGCGTGAGCGGCCCCAGCAGGGCGCCCAAGGCTCAGCACGGGAGCCCCCTCCTTCCCACTTTGCAGCCTGACACCAAGGGGTCTCTGCAGCATCCCTGGGTCCCTGGTGAACGGCTCTGCTCCGGACATCAGGGGCAGACACCCTCCACGGCGGGGGTCCAACCAGCCACCCGCACAGACCCACGGCACCTCGTGAAAACGATGGTGGTGCAGTGGGGGTGACCGCTGGGAGGGTCCCTGTCTTCAAAACGGGATCTCTGCACAGAACTCGAAGATTCGGTTACATCCTCCCTGAGAGCATCAGCAAGTCCGACTCTGTGGTCACATTTTTGACAGAGAAACGAGGTAAGACGGGAAACCCAAGCAGATGTGAAGCAAATCACTGCAAACTGAGCAGGAGAAGGTCACGGGGCCTTGCAGACAAGGACACAGGGGCCCAACGCGATGCTCCAGAGACGGGCCTGGCACAGGGCCCACGCCCGCCTTCCAGGACAGCCGCCTTCCTGGGTCTCCACGCAGGACGTAAGGCATCTGAGAACCATACTGTGAGTCAGTGGAGAGATGACTGTAATATTATGTCTGCTTTTATCCCCAAACTAGGAGTGACTTTCCAGTGAACAAAAGCACTTTACTTTGAAAAGTGATTTCTCTCTTTTAACACAGCAGTGGAGGGAGGGTCCCAGGCAGGCTGGCGATGCCAGTGCCTTCAGGAGTGCCGGCTGGGTTCGCCCGGGTGGCCTGCAGGACCTCCCCCTGGCCGGAGGGGCAGCGAGCCCTCCTGTGCAGGAGGACAGTTCCCGTTCGGGGATGTTGGAACCAGTCTCTCCGGCTCTTCTGTTATTTTATATAAGAGAAACTGTACATCCGAAATGCTAAAAACTAAAGATTATGTTTTTAAAAACTCTCAAATTGTAACTGTTAGCTAAAAAAATAAATAAATAAAACATCGCCTGGACTAGGAACAAAGCACACCAGTGGTCCAGCTCGTGAGATGACTTGAGCACAAACTTGAGCAAGGCCCTTGCGCCCTTCTCCGCACGCCGCCACCGCAGGACGCGCTGAGCTCCACTCAGGTCACGAGCAAGCAAAACGGACAAGCCAGGAAGTGCAGCTTCTTGGTTTGTTCACAGCATAGCTGCCACATTTAAGAAGACACTCGCTTCCCACTTTTTCTGAAATTCTTGATATAGGAAATGCAAACCACAAAGAGAATAGACTTTTCAAACCAGAAACATTTTCCAGTACCAGCCCCCCTCCCCCCGGCGCTGGCCCCAAATGTCACTGAATACACAAGAGAAGACACCGTTTGTAAAGCAGCTAATACCAACCCAGAACAATTAGTCTCAGAGCTCCTGGTTAAGAAGAACCACCACCACCCTTGTATTTCAGTCGTCAAAGTCAGGGAATCATTATTTGTGGAATAAAAATGCCAGTTCATCTAAAGTAGGTCTGGAGTTCAGAAAAAATTAAAAAGGCCAAGCAAAATCCAGCACAGCTCCCCAGGCTCTTCCACCTCCCTGCACGCACTGCAGACAACCACACGGGGACGGAGGGCCTGTCCTCGGCCTCCCTGGACGTCTCGGAGTGGCCGCCTCTCCCAGTCCCCAGACTGACCCCCGCAAGGAGCCAGACGGGCTGAGAGAGACGTCAGACAAGTGCTGAAAGGCGACCTGAGCATCTGGCAGTGAGTCCGGGGCGAGTTTCTCTGCAAACTCTCCGGGGGCTGCTGGTCTCCAGTTTCTCAGGAATGTCTAATGCACCCATCCCTCTCCGGAGAGGTCAGGGAAGCCTGTGACAGCCCCCAGGGCATGGCCTGGCTAAATTAGCAGGAGTAACTCCGGACTCTCCTCCAAACATGAAAACACAAGGGAGAGAATTTCATTAAAAGCAGAAGTCGAGATGATCCGAGTTAATCCCGGCTCTCAGCTGCTGTAGAGACGTCCAGCGTCCATGCTTGGGGACAGAGTTCACTGACGACAGCGCGGCCACGCCAAGTGTCCTTCCTGACCTCGGCTGACCAGACCCCAGTCCCACGGCAGAGGTAAAAAGTGGGTGTAGCGCTGTTAAAAATAAGTATTCAGCCTGTTTACGTGTTACTATATGAAGCAGTAAGATCCTGAGGTCAAAAATAAACATTTCAGTACCTCAGCCTTTAAATACCTCTCAAATTGGGAAACGGGAAACTTCAACAGGTAACGCGAGTCATCCACCATGTGTATGTGCGCAAACACGGGAACGCCTGGTGTCCTCTCGGCAGGGCAGGCGGTGTCGCAGGGACACGCCGTCGTGTAGCTGCAGGTACTGGAGAGAACACGCGGTGAATGTTGAGGACGACGGTGTAACTACTGAGATGCGGGCAAAGAGTGCAAGGACGCCGTTTCGTCCCTTGCTCCTAGCACTTTCATTGGAAGGCGAGCTCTAACAAAGGTGTGAAAGCAGCCTGGCTACAAAACGTGACCAGTGAAACGTGGAAGGATTCAGCCTTGCGGCACTCGCTGGCGCCCTCCTGCTTCAGCCAAAGAAGTGCGATGCTGACCAACTGTTTGATGAATAAGGGTTTCTCATTAGCTCCTAAACCACAACGTGCAGTGTTTGCTTTGATTTAAAAAATCTTTTGTTTCTTTAGAATATTTGCAATCTGTGACGTTGGCTCTTCATAGCTGTCATACACTGTTACTCATCCACTGACATTTTGCAGACTGGACGTTATGCTGGGCACTTTTAAACGTTTCTGTGCACCTTTAGGCATTTTCCCTTTGCATTCCGCGTGCTGTGCCCTGATTTACTGGAGGAGATAGGAGGTGCAGAGCACTATGCCCCGGAGGAGGAACGGCGGCTTCCTTGGATTCCACCATGTCCTGCTGTTACAGCCACGTGCTCAGCGATGAGGATTATGTGCTAGAATATTACACTTTACATCAGGTTGCCTACCCATGTGATTAGGTCCTAGAAAAGCCCTGCGCTGACCCGGTGGTTCTGTGTGACGCACCTCCAGTGACCTCACAGTGCCGACGGGTGCCAGCAGGACACGGTCTCCCACGGGCCTGCATGCGGTTTACAGGGAGAGGGACGGGACCCCGCGAGCGGGAGGCCTGCAGTGCCGTTGGCGAGGAAACAAAACTCCTGAATGTCAAAAGGTGGGTTTAAACACTCTCTCAAAGCTGGGGAAATAAAACACTGGAGACTGTGAAGCGTGAGCTGTATTCAGACTGAGGCTATGAGCAGACAAACAGCACAGGAACACAGGGCTGGACTGATGGGGTCGCCCCAACTTCAGCCTTTTCTTTAACCCACCACGGGCATTTCCAAGATGGCAGGTGGGGCTCAGTGACCCCCGTGGCTCCAGGACGGAGCCGCTGACCGGCCGACGGGAAGACTGAAACCCAACCGTCAATCTCATTAGGTTTAAGCTCTAACAAACCAAACTCCATTTGCTCAGACGTGACATCTCAGCGGCCTTTAGGTAACACAGAGGTTATTAAATCTAGCTTTCTGATGATTTGGTCTCTTATGAATGCTAAATAAAACCTCAGAATATTTTGGGCTGTCTGCTTAATTTCGTAAAGCAGTGATTGTTGCCTTTGCTGGGTCACAAAGCTGGTGAGCAATCAGGAGGGTGCCTTCCTCACGGGAGACACACGTGGGGGCCTGCACAGGGCACACCTTGGCGGGGTTTACGAGAGTCGCAGACGTCCCTCGAAGGCTCTCTTTGGCCGAGAGGTGAGAGATCCCTGACCCACGGGAACAGCACACGGTTCCCCTCGCCTCTCGCTCGCTCGCTCGTGCCGCCGTCTGGGTCACAGTCACTGAAGGCCAAGCTGGGGGTGGGACGCGAGGCTGGGTGGGCCGCGGAGAGGGAAGGGGTGGGCCCTGCAGGGGAGAATCCGCGCTGAAGTGGAGCAGACCGGGGTGGGCCTGTCGGCGCAGCCGGGGCGCCCTGAGGCCGGCAGCCTCCCCGTCTGGTCCCGAGCCCCTGACGGTGACCCCAGCCCTGGGAGCGAGACAGCGGGCGTGAACAGTGCTTTCTTTGTCCGGCAAACCACCGTACAAACGTTAGCTGTCGGGTGTATGAAGTCAAGCTTGCCTTCCCGTTCTGAGAGCCGACCAGGGGGCAGGAAGCAAGAATCGCCCCGGGAAGGGGACGTGGGAGGCAGACCTGAGCGGCAGCGTCGCCGTGCTCTTCTCGGTGAAGGAAGAAGGCGTTTACCAAAAGCTTCCCGTCAACTGTTTTGAAAGTTCTAAAAATGATGATCCTTTAAAAATAAAGCTGTCAAGGTAACGAACGAAGATGTGTTTGCTACAGCTTGAAGCCCAGGGCTCTGACTTAACACATTCTTTATGAGGGTCACACAAGATACATGAATAAAATCAACTGAAATTAAACAGGCATCATCAACAAAAGGTCTCTGAGACATGGCCACGCTGAAACTCACTCACTTCTGTGCCTCGTGTGCCAAGTCCCCTGCCCCCCCGGCCCTCAGACACTCTGTTCTTTTGGAGCAAAGATATCTCAGCCTGAAAATGCGACGACTCTGCGGCTGGTCAGCTGCGAGGCAGCCAGATGAACCACGAACCGGTGTCATCCGCGTCCCATGGAGGCCGGCTCCTCTCCCCCCCAGGTTAGGACGCAGAGAGACGGTGAGGAAAGCCGGGGCCCGGACAGACCCTGGCCGGCAGCCCAGCTCTGCCGCTCAGTGTCCAGGGCACTGGGCAAGTCGCTTCAACTGTCGAGTAAGGGCGACATGCCTCTCCTGCAAGCCTTGAAGCAAGACACGAGGAAACGAGCGGCAGCGTGTGTAAGAGCGGCTGGCCCACGGAGCAGGTCAGTGAGACGGCGACCACCACGCATCTGCACGAGGATGCCCTCCGCTGAGTAAGCCAGGGGCACATGCCCCGCGGCGACCCAGCCCGCCTGCTCGGGGCACACGCTCACAAATGCCTCCCGAGGCGCACAGGACTCTGAGCTCAACCGGCAGGCGTACGGCTCCCCCTTCCCCCGAGAGCACCAGGGAAGGGAGACGCTAACTGGCTTGCGGGAGTCACTCAGCGGCCGGCGCAGAAGGGGCTCAAAGGAGGGCTGACAGCTCCATCCCCTCTGGTGCGTCCGGCCGGGGGGGGGGGGGGGGGGGGGGGCGTGTCTGTTACAGCGACTGCCGGTCCCTCACGACACACTAATACCATACACATTCCAAAGGGCAAAGAGGAGCGACTGGGAAGTGTGATCGCCTAACAAGGAGGCGGTCAGCCTCAAGAGCAGCTTGAGAGCCACAGGAAGGGAAGACAGACGAGGCCAAGAGCAGCCCGACCCGGACGCCCGTGACTTCCCGAGGGGGGTCTCGCGGACCAGAGGAGGGGCGCCAGGTGCACACGGCCCCCGGGCATCTCCAGAATCTCGCGTTACTTTCAGTCACTGCAGCGAGGAAAAAGGGGGGGAAAGGCAGCGTGCCGAAGACCACCGTCAAACCCAGTGCGCTGTTTTACCCCCGAGGGCGGGGCAGGAAGGACCACACTGAGGGGAAAGCAACCTGCATCCTTCCGCCTGGATGGGGACGCTCCTGCGGTGTGTGCGGAGCGATTCTGACGTCTGTGACTTTCCTGAAAGAAAAGGCGTCCGAGCTGACCTTCTGACTCTGCGAGGCGACCTCTCAAACACGGACAGGGCCTTGGGAGACTCCCAGGGCCCCGCGCCGGGACTGCCCCCGGGGCGGCTAGACTCTTCACAGATTACACTTAGCTCCTGAAAGAAAGCGGCTCAAGCAGAGTCAGGGAACAGGGGCACCCGTCTGGCGCACAGCGGGATCCCCCGTCTGGTGCCAGGTGGTCTAGACTGACAGCCCTGAAGGATGCCCTGTCACCGGTCTGGGTCCCTGTGGACCTGGACAGCAGGCTGGTGGCTGTGGGGAAAGGCTGACGGGGAGGAGCTGGTCCAGGTCTCCTACGCTCCCGAAGAGAAAGCTAGAAATGAAAAGAAATATTCTTTATTTCTTCTAAACGCCTCTGCTGGTGGTAGCTGGTCAACAACCAGTTTGTGGAAGGGTTTTACTGACAGCACTGCCTCCACACTCCCACTTGCTGTCCTCGGGATTCAGCCAGGGTGCATGTTTCAGAGCAAATAGGAGGGACAGGGTCGCACGGGGAGCCTGGGTCAGCCCTAGCTGGGACCATTACCAAAAAGTGGCATCGTCTTTCTTTGGGAACGGCAGTGACCGAAACCCCTAACTGCAAACCTTGGGCTCACGCAGCAGGTTAAGGCAAAGGCCGGGCACGACCTCGGCTCTGCCCGGGCGGCGCGCGGGACGCAGGGGAAGTTCAAGGGGAAAAGCAGAGCCGGGACTCGATACTTCGTGCGTTTAGGGCAGTCTGGAAGCACCGAGGGTCCACTCTGTTAGCTTCAGGACACGTGCACTGTTTGAGAGAAACAGCTAAGTTATCCGGGTTAACCGAGGACTCTCAATAGTTACAGTGGCCCCTGGTAAGCAGCGGCGTCAACTGAAGTAACAGTTCCTCAGACTTGACTCCGTTCCTTGAATGCCGTGGTGACGGGAGGCCTGTCTGTCCGTGGCTCCGAGTGTTCAGGGCTCTGCAGGGTCGGGAGGGGCGGTGCCCAATGCTCACCTGTGCTAAACCACCTCAGCCAAGGGCTCTGGGCACCTCCGAGCCACAGCAAGTGGCGACAGAGGACCAGCACCCGGCAGGCGCGTGACAGCAGAGGGACGTCCGAGCACACCTGCCATGACATCTTCGCAGCCCCGGCAAGGGGACCGAGCAGTTCACCCTGGAATGGGTCAGCAGTCAACTCAGAACTCGTGGTCAGCAGCTCGGACAGCTCCCGTGGACAGCGCCCAGTTCTCAGCCAGCGACGGCGAACTATGAACTGCAGGGCTCGATTCTTCTTGAGGGAATGTGGGAAATAAACCCCGTCAAGGAAGTCCCATCTCGTCCCAAGAATGAGTTAATATGAGTCTCCTGGGGGAGGATTTAGACGATTTCAACACTAAGAAGTGCAGCTTGTTCTCAAGAAACATCAGATCCATTCAGAGCTGGCCTTTATCTTAGAGCCCAAATATCTATTATTAGGGCAAAGGCTCAGACCGCTGGACACAACACATTTTTGAAAACCAGGAACTAGATGCAGTCTTCGAGCACCGGCTTCAGCTGGAAGCACAGAAACGCCTACAGCCGCTCAGAGTCAATACCAGCGTAACACAGAACTAACACGAGGAAACCTGAAGGAAGGCCGTGGCCGTTGTCGTTTCTTGCAAAATCCCCAAAGAACACCGAGCATGTCGGAGGCAAGGCCTCAAAAACACATCAATCAAAGCCCTAAGGATGAACCTCCCGCGTCTCCCCTCAGCTGCACTGTTCGCACGCGTAGAACGAAGGACAGGACAGTGTCTGCTGTGGGACGCAGACGGTCTCAGCTCACTGGTGCCTCAGCAGCCCCGCGTCGCAGGGCTGAGCCTCCCCCTCCGGCGGAAAGAGCATCTTGGTTGCAGCATCTCCCCGAGGGCCTTCTGCACGCAGGGAGGACACGCAGAGTCATGAGCTGGTGCAAGATAAGGAGCAGGTCCCACAAGAATGATGAGGGCCATTCCTTCCCAGCTGCAGACAGTTTTCATATTTTGTGAAACAAAGCATGACGCAATCTCTCACTAGGCCATTAAAGTGGATCAGGGCCCGTCAGCATCCCCCAGCGACGGCCGTGCGTCAGTGTGCAGACACAGGCCAACACGGACGTAAACACACACACACTCTGCCCGTCTGTCTCCCCAGAAATCTAGAAGGACGTTTCAAGCTGAGGTTCACGCTGGAAACACGTGTGCAGCAGTTCTGGTTCAGAGAAGCACGGATCTCACGGCAGCTGGAAGTGACCCAAACTCAGGAAGGAATGGTTTCCACAGGTTTCCTTACGGAGAGTAGATTTTCACACTGGTCACTGCAGCTGTCCAGTGACTGCCAGCCACTGTGACCGGACCACGTGTAAGAATGAAGACCTTGGATGACCTCTGACGGCAGGAGGGAACCTGAGTTTCAGGGAGCGGAGGGGGAGCAGCCAGTCGGAGGCAGAGCCACGACTCACTACGGAGGGATTCCCTGGGGACCCGGCAAGCAGCCGCCCGTTCCTGGCGGCAGGGACAGGGGACGGGGGCTTTCCACGCCGAAGCTGAGGGCACTCCACGGCCCCTTGTCTCTGGCTCCTTCCAAAGGCAGGTCTTCTAAAGACAATCCTTTAATTAAAATCCGTAACACCTAAGATGATTATGAGAATACATAAAACAACTCAGGGACCCAAACCTTCAAGAGAAGAGGTAGAGACCCCCCCGGTCGGCAAACGCCTCCGCGGGGTGGGGGTTTTACGGGGAGGCCCAGGGCCGTCTCGGTGCTCCCACCTCCCTCCAGCCCACAATGGCCTCACCTCCACCCACACAAGGGCCGGGACCATGTCAGCGCCAACTAACACAGCCACTGCCACTCCCTGTGAGGCTCCGGCCCAAAGGGCACCTTTGTCTGTTAGAGAAGGTGGCCTTTCCTTTCATTCTGTGGAAAACCTGTACTCGCGCGTCACAATCTGACACTCCGCTGCCACCTGCTAGACGCCCAGCACCACGGCCTGTAGATCAGCGCGTCCGTCAGCACGGCGCCACGCCGGCCGCGAAGGGCCTGACCCCACTGTGCCCCGGAGCCCCTTAAGCTTGTGTTTACCAGACCCCAAACACATCACGTCTGAAGCCTGCACGTGGATGGCAACTCAGTGCCAGCCTGACGCCCCGTCCAGGACTCTGGGGGTGGGAAGAGGCAGCACCCTGTCAAATGCGCCCCCGCCACCCTGACATGAAGGGACAGGAATGGCCCCCGAGGGCCTGCGTTGTGTGAGTCAGAATATTGTTCTCCAGGACTGGTCTACAGAGAGCTGTGCCGCGTCTTCAAAAATGTGACCGCTCGATGGTCTACACGCTGGGTATTTTTTCTTCATGTTTCTAAACTGAATGTTTGTTCTTTTCTATCTTTATGGCGAAAAGAAAACGGGGAGGGGAGGCGTGGGGTGTCAGGGCAGCGTTCTGCTGGGAGTGCAGCGGGCTCTGCCACTGCCCTGCACGGACCCGGCACGACCCGGACCCGGCAGCACGCCCCGCGCAAGGGGATGCTGCCATGGCGGCGCTGAGTGAGCACCGTTTCTCAATTCCTTCTGCATTTGGAAAGTCATGGGGTAGTGCTTGCCTCTCTTTAAACAAATGTTGTTAAAATACGGAGATTCCCACTTAAAACTAAGGTGTTCCTGTGGTCACAGAGCACGACACCTGCCCGGCACTGGGGGCCTCGGGGCCTCGACGCTCACCCTCCAGCAGGCAGCGGCCCCTCCCAGGAGGCACGTGGCCCTCTGGCTCCAGCTCAGGCTCCGGGTCACAGGTGGCACCGAACCGAATCCCCAGAGCGCTCGCATCAGCCTCCCGCCCTGGAGCCTGGTAACAAGGACAACCAAACAGAAGGGGCAAGACTGACTCCTTCTGTCGAGGTCCGCGAGGTCGCGGCCCAGCTCCGGGTCATCAGCCCAACAGCCGAGGAGGCACCAGCACGGACTGTCTGCAGGGTCACCTGGCCCAGGTCACAGACTCCACTACCCCTTCCCTGGGTCGGCCCAACGAAGATAAAGCCCGCCCCGGGGACCCCCACCACAGGCCAGTTACCGGCCGCATGCCCCCCCCCGCCCCCACCCTCGCGGGGTGTCCACGCGGGCGGCACCCTCCTGTTTGACGGCAGAAGAAGTGAGTTAGACGCAGCCTATGCTAACGCCACACAACCCGCACCAGCTGCGAACAGGCCCTCCTCAAAGGCCACGTCCTTTCTGCGTCACCACACCGCGTCCTCGAAGCGCAGGCTGCCCTGGGAAATGCACCAAACTTTACAGACATTTTGGTGTGGCAATTCTAGGAAGAAAAACAATCTGTGTGTACTTTTGTTTTATACTATTTCTACATTTCTTTTTGATGTCGTTCCAAATGTATAGCTGAAGGCTGAGGTCACCTTGTTTTGGGAAACTTAAATACACACACACATACGCACACACACACGTACACACGCATATATGCACACTCACACATACATGTGCACACACACGTAAAGACACAGACGTGCACACATGTATACACACGTGCACACGTTTATACACACCCACACAATGCACGCACACATGCACATGCATTTACACGTGTGCACATGGATACACACATGCACACAGATACACACATTACACGTGCGTGCACACACACTAAACATGCACACACACATGTACACGTGCACGTACACATGCACACACACACACATACGACCAGCAGTCGTAGTTTTCCCAGATGACAATGACATGAACGTTTCTAGGAAAAGGGGCGTGCAGAGCGGGTGTGCCCCTGAAATGCAGCGCGGGCACTGGCACCATGTGTGGGGACGGGCCTGGAGCGTCCGCAGCTGCTCTCTGGACGCAGCTCACAGGCCAGAACAGCTCTGGGGAGCTGCGCGGGGACAGCACGGGGACACAGAACGCCTTCCCGCGTAAACCACAAACTGTCCTCTCCGGCTGCTCGCCGTGAATAATGAAGCAGGGAATTCAAAGCTTTAAACCTGTTAAAGGAGCAATATTAAGTTTGGTATAAATATAGCTGAAATAATCCAGACAGTTTTATGACCTTACACCCCAAATAAAGGTGAAACGCTGAATTCTTTCCCTAGAAACAGCGGTAAACACAGCCAACAGATGGAAGAGCTGAGTGGAAATTTCAGTAAAGGAGGCCACAAAGAAGCGTTTGTCAGCTCAGGGGTGCACGCTTTAAAACAAGAAGCTGAAAAATGGAACTTTGTTTTATTTTGATAGAGTGCCAAAACAGTGCTGCATTCCTTAAAGAGCGAATAAAGGATCGGGTTAGACTGGCCTTCTCAACACCTCTCCAAAGGCCCCCTTGGGTCTCATTTTGCTGGGATGACTGTTTATATGGCAGGTAAGGGAATAACTCTGCTGGATCCAGTTACAGCCGGGCCTCTGTGACCCCCGGGTCAAAAGAGCAAAGGCAAAAGTGACAACGTAGATAATTGCCTGTTTAGGAGAACGGAATACTGACTGAAGGCAGTGATTAGGGCACCTGAAAGATAAACGAGCTGCGGGAAAGGTCCGGGAGATGGCGGGGCGCTGCCGCGCCGCGGAGCCCGGCAGGAGGGGCGGCTTCCTGACCTGGAACTCACTCTGGCCCGGCTGTTCCAACATCCAAAATAGGGTAGTTTGTAAAACATGCCATAAAACAGCAACGCGGCCCGACGCCCCAAACTGCAGGATCAGAGAAACGTCAGTGACCGTGGCCGTCCGTCCACTTTCAGGGTGGGCTCTGCGGGCCCACACGGGCCCCATGGCCACTGCTTCTGCCTGTCACTGGGGGGAACTTTCCCTTCCTGCCAGCTAGGAAACAGCCCGCTGACGCTACAGTGACCCCAGACGCGTCCGCGGGGCCTGGGCAGTGCAGGCCAGGTTTCCCATTGCTGTGCTGGCCTTTGGAGGGCGGCCCTGTCACCGCGCGGGGCCTGCCCTGCCCCCTGCACAGGCCGGTCACCCCGTTTACCAGTCAGGCCGGCCCTCCTCAGGCTGGTCTCCCCGGCGGCCACTGCCGGGAGCCCTTCCGCCCCAGATGCCACCTGATAGGAAACTGGAGGATGGGTGTCCCCTCCCCAGGGTGCCCCTCTGACCCAGGCCCTGCCGACACAGCCCTGCTGACCGCCCCCTGCCCAGTGCTTCTGAGCTGGGCGTCTGCCTCCACAGGAGTTCCCCAAGGCCCAAGGTCACAGCCTGGGACCCTTCCCGGGCCTCCTTCCTCCAAATCCTTTCCAAAAACGACAAAAGAACTATGAGCGACTGAGAAGCTTCTAGAGGCTACGACCTGGAAGGAAGCTTCCCGACTGGCCCCAGACTTCCGGGAGACACAGTGCACCTGCCTCTGGAGGGGCGTCAGGTGAGCAGAAGCGTGGCGTCTCGCACCTGGACTAGCCCTGTTCAGTACTGCATGCGTCTGTCCCTCCCGCTCGTGGAGGGACAGAAACGCCACTGAGCAGATCCAGGCTCTTCACGTTCTCGGGGGTCCAGACGAACGCGGCTGCCCTGACCAGCCCCGCAGCCCCGCACGCTCGCTGTCAGGAGTAGGCACATCGGCGTCCCGGAGCAGTTGGACGGTCAGGCCTCCCACCCCGCCGGCCGCCCCACTTCTGGCCTCTTGAGGACACGCCCTCCCAGCAGCCCCCTCAGGCCCCACGCAGAAGCCACGCCTCAGAGGAGCCGGGGACGGATCCCGGATGTGAACCCGGGAGCACACCGCACGCCCCCCGCTCGCAGCCGCTGCCCACACGGACACAGGGGCTGCGAGTCAAAGTCCTGCCTCCTACAGTCTTGCTTCTAGTATCTTTCAAGGTCTCCGTGAGGACCAGGAAGAATCTGAATCTAGAGCAAATGGGACTGTCACGCAGCATCGACGTGGCCCCAGCGACGTGGTCCCAGCGACGTGGTCTCCCCCACAGAGAGACGAGTGATCTCGTCCAGAGACTCTGGACAGAAGTGCCTCACGGCCAAACGTCTGATTCTCAGAGCTCGGCGATGTTAACTCAGTCCTGGCAAAGAGAGAGTTAGGAGCTACCTGGAAAGAAGGAACACAGGCGAAACGGCCATGTTGATCGAAACGAAATAACATGTTTATTAAACAACGTTATTAAACACGTCCAACGCTCCAGGTACTGTGCTCGCCCGCTGGTCCCATTCCCAGAACCACCCTGTCGAGGAGGCACTGCTGTTTCCCTGGCGGACGGGCGCGGTCAGAGGGAAGCAGGCAGGCTTGACCCGGGGGCCGAGGGCTTGACTGCCCGGCCCCAAGCTCAGAGCCCCTGACAGCCCCGCTTTCCGGAAGGCCAGGCCCAGAGGTTGGACAGGTGCAGCTTCACCGGACTCTGAAATTTTGACGAGGCTGCTGGGTGGCCCGGTGGACACAGGAGGCCTCTCTCCCACTGCACCCGGGGCGCAGCCTGATGAACCTCAGACGAACACGTTTCCGAGGTCAGGAGCCACATGTCCGTTCAAAGTGACTCAAAAGGAGGCCACAGTCCTGCTCCTCTTGGGACACAAAATCCGAAACCAGTCATGAGCTGAAATAACACAGCACACGTAGTGGAGGAGAACGTTTCCTTTTCCCCAAGAAGAGCCGTGACGTTTCACACGGGGGACAGCAGGCCTGCCGGAAGGAATACAAGTTCAGCGTCTTAAGAGGCAGCAAGTGTATTACTGCCGAAAATACACAAAAGAGAGAAATGTGGAAACAGCTACCTGGCAATGCAGCTCGCTGGTTCTCGCAAACACACACACACACACACACACGGACACGGACACGGACACGGACACCGGCTCTCCGGTCCTTAGCGGCAGAGAAGGCGTTGGTAAGTTAAGGCTGGCTTGGGTGACTTACGAAGTCTTGCCCCTTCCCCCGCGTCTACGGTCAGCCCTGGACTTGTGATAATCAGGTAGGTGGTCAGGCTAGATAGGCCAGTCTTTTAAAAAAAAACCCCAAAGCATGGAAACTTGTCAACTTTAGTCAGAGCCCTGCCACTAGCAAAATACGAGGAAGTTAAATCTGCTGCAATAGAAGTGATACTTCGCACGCTGCAGGTGGACTGTTTATGATTGCCAAGTTAAAAACATTTTCTAAGCATAACGATATGTAACCGAGACCAGGAAAGTTCACTTGTTGGTTTTCACAAGCCTCTGTCCCCGCACCTGCCCGAGGATGTCCAGTGTCTGACCTGAGACGGTCTGGTGCTGAGGGACACCAGCTGGAGGGGAGCCCAGAGGCCGGTGAGTGGGCAGCGGGACTCGGGGGGACGGGGGTTTCAAAGCAGAGTCTGGGCCCAGGGGGCAGAGACGAGGCACTCGGGCAGGTGGGCACAAGGGGCTTGGGGACCCACTGCTTTGCGTCCTGTGACTGACACCCCCTGCCACCTCTTCAGAGACTGCAGAAGAGAATGAACCCTCTTTTCAGGGCTTCTGTGGGGCTGGGTTTCACTTCTTTTGCACGAGGCTGACCCCATGGCAGCTGAGTTTCCTCTGCGTTACACGTAACACAAACTGATTCCATCGTCAGGTGCCTCACAGACCTGCCTCCACAGACCCGAGCGGCGGATCGCTGCCACACGCCGGCACCGCTTCAGACCGCGCGGCCCTGCTTGAAACATTACTACCCAGGAAACACGCCGAAAGGAAAGGAGAGCTTTCCAGGGTAGTTTTGGTAAAAAAATAATCCGTGTTCCAGCATCAAATATTTTCTAAAGCAGCATAAACAATGACTTTCTAGTGTCACAAGGCAAGGACCAGAATAAATCCCTGCACGGGAAGGCCCGACGCCCCAAGGAGCCAGCCCACTGCTTCCCAGCAGAGGCTCACGTTGGCCAAACGGGGTTGGGGTGTAGTTCACGAAGTTCTCTGGCTATACCAAACCCAGATGCTGTGTAACTGCACAACAGGATTAAAAACACGTTTTTATTTGTGCTCTTAAGAAATCTTCAGCACAAAGTATAAAGAACAAAAACGAGCTCTCTGGGTAGTGGGCTAAGAAAAACTCCACCAAGTAGCGGGCAGTCTTGCCAGAGGAGAGCTGGGACGGGGCGTGGCTGGGAGAGGCGGCGTCACAGGCCTCTTTTCCTCGGGGCGCGTGATCTAGCCCTGACCATGGCGACGGACGCCGCGACGGCGTTTGGCGGAACCCTGTTGCCCTGCAGGACAGCACGGGACAGCTGTGCTCAGGAACGCTTAGGGTGAAGTTTGGGCCGTGAAGGTAACACCTCATTCTGGAGAAATCGGTCTCTCAGAGAAGAGCAGGACACTGCTGTGGGGACGCGGCCTGCGAGTGACCTCCGTGGTACCACTGCTTGCGGTCAGGTAACCGCAATGACAAACCCGGGGTCTCAGGGCCTCAGCGCAGCCCGTCCCCTGGAAATACACTGTCACCACAGAGGGGACTAACCTCCAGGTGCCGCAGTGAAAAGAGAGCTAGGTGAAGTGAGTTTTAGCACTATCTGACTTAACCCATCCTGTCTCGACCAGTAATTCACACAACAGTTATGAGACACTGCACACTCGTCTCTTGTCCTCCTTCAAATCCAGCGTCCACGTCACACTATCAGCCATCTCAGTCCAGACTCGCCGGGCTTCAGGCTCAGTGGCCGCAGTCCCGGACAGCCACGCCCAACCAGCACAACCCCTCCTCGAGCCCTGCGTCCTCCGTCCAGCTGGGCATTTAAAGACAGCCTTCCCCGTACTGACTCAGGGACGAGGCCCTCACACCCTAGGGGACTTCCCACCCCTTCACTTCAGTTGGCGGGCAGGAAGGCCCAGAAGGACAGGTCAGTCTGCTCTGAAACACGCACTGGGTGGCCTGGACACGGGGATACCAGGAGGCGCGCTTGGGGACGGGGCCGCTGCCTCCCTGCGCGTGCAGGGAGCCGGCAGGGTCCCAACCTCCAGTTTCTTCCTCACAAGCAGGGCAAACCACATATTCCCAACATCCCGAGACTGCTGGGTTCACCAGACAGGAGAGACAAGCCACACCTTGGTTTGGCGCTCGTGTGGTCTGGGGTCAGTGGACGCAGAGGCCAGCACGTCCACTGGTGCTGGGTGGCCACAGGCCCCCCGCGTGACGGCCGTGGCAGCGTGCTGTGTGGTCTGAACCAGTCCTCTAGTGAATGTCACGGTCACAAGGGCCAAGTAACAGTCCCCCGAAGGCGGTGACCTAAAACCACCGTTTATTATGGTCACGAATTCTCTGGGTGAGCAGTGTGGACAGAGGTGTCATCTGGGGCCTCAGGTGGACGACACTCAGGCTAGGGGCTGGACAGCCGTGTCCAGAGGCCCATGCTGACTGCTGGCTGTGAGCCCTGGGGCTAACTCGAGGTTTCTCCGAGGGGGACCACTGGGCCCCAAGGGCAAGCACCCAGGACAGTAGGTCCGGTGGGACCTGTCCCATCTCGGCCACATTCCGTTCACCGAGCTTCCCACAGAGGCCACCTGAGGGGAAGGTTCTGGAAGAGCCTGTGGGGCGGCAGGACCTGCCACCCTGGGTGACCTGCAGCTTCTCTGGGCTTCGGAAGGGCCCTGTTCTCTGCTCGCCCTCCAACACCCAGTTACTCCCAGGAAGAGGTAAAGACGTCCCTAGAAACAGAGCCAGAACGAGTGCTGACGAGGGAGGTGAGGCAGGGCCAGCAGAGACGGCTCTCAGCCAGAAAGCTGAACCTCTGGACAGAGAGAGATGCTGACACAACGGCGGCTCAGGGGAAAAGCACCCAAGCCAGCGTGCTGCTCACTCAGCCCGACGTCCCAGCGCGGCCCTGGCAAGCCCGCCTAACGTTGCCCAGGCCACCCCGTTTATCCTGCACACGACGGCATTGTAGTGACTCCACAGAAGTGCTGTAATAACAAAGCAATAGCCCGGTTCACATCAGCTCACCGAAATCCACTGAATCACAACCATCACTGCGGCTGGTAAGGGCGATTCAGAGACAGGGAGACGGCAGTGAGCCGGTCTAGGACCCGGGCAGAGGGTCCGCGTGCAGTGGAGGCCGCTGGGGGGACCAGGAGGACGGCGGGCTGGGCTGGGCTCTGGGCCGACTCCCGCGGGAGGCCGCGGCTTCGGGGGCAGGCGGGGGATCTCGGCACCTAGGTCCACGCAGCGGGCTTCAGGCTGCAAACCCAGCCCCGGCCCCAGCGGGTCCACGGGGGCCCAGGTGCCGCCCACCCTCCCGGGAGACTGCTTTCTGCTGTGAGTGCAGGTGGTCTGCCCCCCCCCCCGGACGAGACACTTACACACCGGAATTATTCCCATAAAAGAAATCTGTCCACAATTTGTGCCATTTTAATCTTCCTGAAAATTTACTACAGAAAGAACAAAAGAATGGCTATCAATTACTCAGAAAGAAAGGAAGGAAGGAAGAAACTGAGTAAGTTGAGTGTCCTGTATGGTGACCAGCTGCAGACGCCTTCGCTGAAGTGTCCCCAGCCTGCGGACGCCCGGCCAGGGGCCCCAGCAAACACAGCCCTGCAGTCACTCATGACTCTCCCAACTCATCTGTGTCAAAACAAAAGTCTCCCACTTAATAAAAACGAAAGCCTAACAGACTTGAACATTCACAGCGCGTTTTCTGGGTATGTCTTAATCTCCCCCTCGGCTAAGTTACCGTCATATAAATCAGGCCCTTAAGTTATCATTGTTATAGTAGCAATAAAAATAATAATAAAAGTACTGTGAGGTCAGAAAGTGTCAGGAACAGTCAGGAAAATGAGAGAGACGTAAAACCAAGTGTAAGAGGCTCGCCAGGGCGGGAGAGTGCGGGCACTGCACCTCCGAGAGCGCGCCTGCAGGAGGTAGCTGCCGCCGCTGCTTTGTTTAATGAGTCTCCGCGTGAACCCCAGCTGCCCACCACGTGGTAAGCCCACCCCTGCACACGGGGGCCCCCTCTCCGTCGGCTGGTCCTGCCAGCCACTCACGGGAACCTCACTTACAATAAGGGAAAAACAGGTCTTGAGATGCTCCCTTGATTTATGGGTTTTTTAAAATGTAAACGTCAATTGGTTGAACTCTGTTTTTTGCAACCAAATTAACACGTGAAGTCTGTAGACCAAAAACGTGACAAAGGCAGGCGAGGAGGCCCTGGGTGCCTGAGATGCCTTCCACCAGAGGAGGAGGTGGAAAGACACTTTCCGAGCTACTAAGGAGAGAACTGAGCCTCCAAAGCAGAAATAGAGCACAAGGAAATTTCACGTCGCCTACAGTGGTGGCGGGAGGAGGAGGGCAGTCTTGTCCGGAGTGCCTTCTCAGGACACACACTGCCGGGGGCCTGGTCACCGCGAGGCTCCTGGGTCCGAAGCCCGCCGTGTGCCCAGCCGTGCGCAGCCCAGAGGGGGCGGCAGCTGGGGGCCCAGCCTCACCGTGTGCTCCCCCCGCACCCTGGGCGGGCCATCTCCAGGTCTCAGCCGCCCAGACGTCAAACAGGAATCTTCTTTTTATTGAAGTCGGGTTAGTTTCAGGACTACATGAACTGGAATATTGATACTCGGAGGTCAGAACAGACACTGAGAAAAGGCCAGACGCAGGCTCAGAGCGGAGACCGCTGGTCACGGGGCAGCGACCAGGCGGCTGCCACCGAGGCGGCGGCGGGGGAGGGATGGGGGACAGGCTGGAGGGCCCGGAGGGAGGGCACACATCCACAGGTGCGGCGTGTGCCCCTGGGGACGCCACTGGGGCCTTCAATGTCTTCCTCAACTGAAAAGCAGGGCGGGGCATGAGCCTGCAAACGGATTCCTTTTTGGGGCGTGGGCCAGTCCATTCCCAGGCAGGGGGGCTGGCGGGGCTGGGGTCTCTGGCAGAAACGCCTGAGGAGATCTGATGGGAACAGCAGGGGAGGAGGCGGCGGTTTCTGACACCTGACCAGCAGGAGGGGAACCGCAGGGCGGGAGGGCACGGCACCAGCACTCCAGGGGAGGGAAAGCCCTTCAGTCGGGTCCTACGAGCCCCCCTCTAGGGCCAAACACCAGCTCGGGGTGCCGGCTCCACGTGGCTCAAAGGCGCCTGACGCGACTCAGCACCCTGTATTTTAGGTCAAATAACGTTCAAAGCCACACGCTTGACTTCATTAGCTGTCTTAGATTTCTGGGTTTTCTTTCACCTGCCCCCACCCCCGCCCCATTTGTTAGTGCAGAACTGCGACACGATTCGGATAACTCTCACCCTGCCCGCTGGACGGGCCCCCACAGCCCCCAACAAGACTGCCTCCCTCACGGCGGCCACAAGTTTGGGGGCCCTAGGCCGCCGCCATCCTGACCAACCAGCTACAAGACCAGGGGTTCCCATGACGCCCCTCAGGTTCACGGGGCACTAGAGTGACTCCAGAGCTCGGGAGGGAAGCCCCACACATCAGGACGAGACACAAAGGCACACACGGGGTGGTCCGCACGCTTCAACCCTGACGCCCCCGGGTCCTCAGAACGCAACACCCTCCACGCATCACGCGGCCCCCGGGCAGGAAGCTCCCCTGAGCCGTGGCACCCAGCGAGCACCGGGGCTCGTGACCTACTTGACTGAACTGCCTGCTGTGTCGCTGAACCTCACCCCCAGCCCCCTCTCCCCACGGGCCAGGCGGCCGGCTGACCTCCCGGGGCTGGAGCCCCAGCCCTCCCGTCCTGGGGCACGTCCACACGGCCAGCCCCGCCCTCAGACGGTCCAGCAGCCCACCGCAGAGAAAAAGGATGCTCCTGTCACCTAGGAAACGCCGAGGGCGCAGAGCCTCCGGTCCAGGAATGGGGGACAAAGCCCAGTCAGATTCTTTATTACATGAGTTAAACAGAGCTGGGCAGCGAAATCTTCTTACCGCATCTGGCTGTCAGCGACACGGCTAAATCACGCTCACATTCAAAAGACAGGCGTATAATCTCACTCCTGTTAAATGACATCATCTGTACATTTATTAGCTCCAATAATTAAAATGACTTTTGATTCACTCTGATATCGTTCATTATTTTTCCCATCTTGTATCCATTAAGATACATTTCTTTTGCTCTTAAATACACATTGCAAAAATTTTACGGCTGCTGCAGAAGTTACTATTTTTCATGAAATTTTCTCCCTCGCTCCTTCTGTGAACAGTCTTAACCTGTCCCACTTACTTGCATCAACGGTGTCACTGCGCGTGTGGCAGCTCAGGAGTGACCCCCAGGGCCGAGGGCTACAGACCAGCCCCTCCGTCAGAAGAGGGACCATCAATGGACAAAGCAGCAGCAGCAGCTCACACTCGCTGACCGTCTTTGGTGCGTCAGGCACCACCTCGCAGCGACCCGGGGGCAGACACTGCGGCGCTCTGTTTTACAGATGAGGACGTCAAGATTTACAGAGATTGGGGAACTCATCCAAACTCCCGCCGCGGAAAGCGGTGCAGGTGGGTTTTAATCTCAGTTGTTTGACACACGCATCTAACTCCTAACTGTCAATGACTTATTTACCTGTTTCCAGGGAGACAAAGCAAATTACCTGTGAAATTTCAAATTTTCCCAAATATCCAGGTTTTCAATAGTTACAGTTATAACTGAAATTAAATTCAAATCTTCTTGGATGAATGTAACAAGGAACGTGGTTTTACGCAAGTGTCAGTCCCCCGACAACACCCCAGATGCCTGGGATTAAGAGTAGAGGAGCTGTTTGCTCACCGCTGGCCCCTCACTCCCCGAGAGCTGGGCTGCATGACAGCCCCCCAGCGTGTCCTAGCCCCTAACTGTGAACATGCCACTTCACCCGGCACTGTGACTTGCAGGCGTGACTAAGGGTCTTGGGCTGGGGGACGGCCCTGGTTAGCGGGTGAGCCCAGTGTAACCGCAGGGTCTTCCGCAGGAAGCAGGAGGACCAGAGAAGCAGAGGACGAAGCAGAGGTGGGAGTGATGTGATGTGATGTGATGTGAGGGCGGGGGGCACAAGCCGAGGAGCACACGCAGCCTCCAGGAGCTGGACAGGGCCAGGACAGGCTCTCCCGAGCCTCCGGAAGGAGCAGAGCTCTGCCAGCACCTCGATTTTGGCCTCTGTGTCCCACCCAGACTTTGACCTCCAGGACTGTGAGGCGGTGTGCTTGTGCATGTCTTAGTCTGCTCAGGCTGCCCACCCACGATGCCGCAGACCCAGTGTTAAACCACAGACAGCTGTCCCTGCGGGTCTGAGGTCCGGGCACCAGCAGGTTCAGGCCTGGCCCCAGCTCTCTTCTGGGCTTGCAGAGCCCACCTTTCAGTCCTGTGCCTGCTCACAGGAACCCCATCACGAGGGCCCCACCCTCCCCAAAACCCCACCTCCAAAGGTCACTACGTGGGGGGACACAATTCTGTCCACAGCAGAGCTGTTCTAAATCACTAGGTCTGCGGTAATTTGTATCAACAACAAGAAGAAATTAACACACTTCTTTCCCCATAAACGAAATTAACATGTCACTGCACTAACTATGGTTAATAATGCTGTACTGTACGTTTAGAAGTTGTTCAGAGAGATCTTAAACGTTCTCATCAGAAGGAAAAGAATGTTTAGCTCTCTGGGTGACGGCCACTAACTAGACTTACTGCGACATTCTGCAAGATACACAAGCACTGAACCACGTTGCACGTCAATTACACCTCGGTTAACAGCGGCACAGATCTTCCTTCTTGCTGCTTCTGGCAGGCAGGCAGGCTGCATCCTGATACGTTTAGTAAAGACGAAAACTGCACATACGTTTTACTTCAATGCTGCCTATAACATACAGTCAAATTGTATTTGTTTTCAAGTTAATGTTTAAACTAACCAAAATATTACATGTAAATAATATAAGAAATTAAAAAGTACTGAAATCACAATAAAAGATGGAGCTCCCTCCTGCCCGTCAGGCTCCAGGGCGCCTTTCAGCACCGTGACAGTCTGGATGAAGGATAGGAGTTTATTCTTTTATCGGCTGCTTAGTCCACTTCAGGCATCAACTATGGACGTCTGATTGCATCAGCAGGGGGTTCTCAGCATGTTGACACACTTTTAAGCCCTACTTTCCATCCACAATTACTTCTCAACTTCTGGTTACATCAGTTTTCACAGTAGCCATTATTAATCAGTGGATCATGATTGCAGCTTCTCAAAAACCCCTCTCTCCACCGTATTTACCAGCTGCTGGTTTTTTCATCTGACTGGTCTTTCGCGTGTATGTGAGCTTCTCACGCCCAGCAGCTCTTGTAAGAAGGACTTTCCCGCGGCCTCAGGCGGGTCTGGACTCACTGCTTCCTTCTGACTCTTCTCCTCGAGACATGCCTCCCAAAGCCGCCACCTTCAGGCACTGACGGTTTGCTCTCAGCCTGCTGCTGTCATGACCTGGCTCTGCGATGTCACTCCGGGCTCCGTGCTGTCATTCTGGGCTCCGTGCTGTCACCTGGGCTCCGTGTTGTCACCCTGGGCCTCGTGCTGTCACCCTGGGCTCCATACTGTCACCTGGGAATGTGTGTCCTCCTCTCTTGGTCAGACCCCCAACCTCCCGAGTCCCACACCTTTATCTTCTTGTGTTGGTGGAGCATGTTCTCCAGACGCTCTCTCAGAAAAGTGCACTGAGAATAATTTCTCTGAAAGTGACGCACGTTTGGGAATGTCTGTAACACTCTGAACAGGTTCAGGGTCTCCGATGAAGCATCACTTCCCAAATCTGGAGGCTGGCTTCACTGGCTTCGCGTGCCAGCACTGGAATGTAACACCACACCATTTTTGCTCCTGCTTCTTCTCTTGATCATTTGTTAAGAAATCTGTTTTTTCTCCTGGAAGTTTTAGGATCTTCTCTTCAGTCCCAGCGTTGACACATTACAGCAGCGGCCTTTGAGGTGGGTCTTTGTCATTCACGGAGCCAGACACTCGTGAAGCTTTTGCAATCTCAAGATTCCGCCTCTTCAGTTCTGGGGAATTTTCTTCAAATAGTCACTTGATCATTTCCTCCTACTCCCATTATAAAAATTTTTTAGATTTTTTGGGGGGTGGTAATTAGGTCTGTTTGTTTATAACAGGGGTACTGGGCTTTGAAGCCAGGACCTCGTGCATGCTAAGCACGCGCTCTACCACTGAGCTAAACCCTCCCTGCCTCTCCTCACCCTCTGAAGTGAATTTTCAATACCATAACCACCACCCAGCAAGTTCTTTCTCCTTTATGACAAACCCATGGAGAGTCCCACAATTTGATAATTACATTCCACTGACAGGGCTTAATTTCCAGATATACAAACAGCTTATACAACTTAATGACAAAAAAAGCAACCCAGTCAAAAAATGGGCAGAAGACTTAAACAGACATTTCTCTAATGAAGACATGCAGATGGCCCATAGGCATGTGGAAGAATGCTCAATATCACTAATTATCAGAGAAATGGAAATCAAAGCCACAACAAGGTATCACCTCACCCAGGTCAGAATGGTCATCGTTAAAAAGTCCACAAACAATAAATGCTGGAGAGGGTGTGGAGAAAAGGGAACCCTCCTACACTGCTGGTGGGAATGGAAGTTGGTACAGCCATTATGGAAAACAGTCTGGAGATTCCTTAAAAAACTGAAGAGAGAGTCATCATATGATCCAGCAATCCTACTTCTGGGCATATATCTGGAGGGAACTCTAATTTGAAAAGATCCATAAAATCCAGTGTTCATAGCAGCACTATATACAATAGACAAGACATGGAAGCACCTAAATGTCCTTCGACAGATGACTGGATAAAGAAGCTGTGGTATATATACACAATGGAATACTACTCAGCCACAAAAAAGAATGAAATAATGCCATTTGCAGCAAAATGGATGGATCTAGAGATTATCATACTAAATGAAGTCTGACAGAAAAAGACAAATATCATATGATATCACTTATTCGTGGAATCTAAAAAAGGAAACAAATGAACTTATTTACAAAACAGAAACAGACTCACAGACATAGAAAACAAACTTACGGTTACCAAAGGGGAAAGTGGGGGAGGGATAAATTAGGAGTTTGGGATTTACAGATACACACTACTATATATAAAATAGATACACAATAAGGTCCTACTGTACCGTGCAGGGAACCACATTCAGTAGCCTGTAGTAACCTATAATGGAACAGAACATGAGAAGGGACATGAATCACTGTGCTGTGCACCTGAAACTAACACAGCACTGTAAATCAGCTCTACATCAACTTTAAAAAATTACATTCCAAATCCTTTCTTCAGATTTATTACATATCAACTTTGAGCACTTCTCAATCTAAGACATTCTCTAAGAAATCAGTTCTTTGAGAAAAAACTGGGGGAACCGTAACACCGTACAAACTGCTGAGGTGGTGCAGACATGCAGACACGGACACGCAGACAGACGAGCAAAAGTCACGAGGAAAGGAAACTGTGGCGTTTTGCGGGGAGCTGGGGTCTGGTGGTTGAGGCACAGGTGGCCGAGCTGGCGGTATGGCCGGGGACAGAAGTGAAGATGAACTCCTGGAAGTGCGTTAGCCTGGGGGCTCTGGCCTTGGTCTGACTTCACAGAAGAAGCAGGCTGGCGCCCTGTCTGAGGAAGAAGGGACGATCAGTATTGTTTCCCTGAGCTTCCTCTCAACTCCGAGTGTGAACAGTGGTGCCCAGATCACTTCACAGGTTGACTAAAAGCCGCGTGTCTTCAGTGAAGGGACCTTCACGTGTGCATGTACTGGGCATGCTTGTCATTGTTACCCCAGGATATAAAATTCATTTGGTGCCTTTGAAGTGGAGATGAAAACGTCCTGCTCCAGGCTAAATGCATTTTGATGTTAGTAATGTCCTGGATGTTCTAAATGAGAGCATTTTTATATAAAGATTTCTACGTGCTACCAAAGACTCCAAAGTAGTGACTTTTTTTTGTTGTTGTTGTTCCACTAGGAGCTCTCAGTTATCCCTAAAACCCATCAAATGAGAGAAATGCAGACAGTGCTGGTCTATCCGCTTAAATGACCGTGTGGAAGCTAACCTTCCCAACAGCCCCGTCTCTTTTTCCATATTTATATCTTTTAAATCAGCTATTAGAAAGATGATCTCGGTGCTGTATTTCCTCACTGGAGAACAACGAAAAGCTGAAAAATAATTCAGATTTAAAAATATTAACCACGAAGTGACAAATGAGCAAATTAGTAAGAACCACGCCTTGGAGTCAAATAAAACCTAAAGTGATCACGTGTGAACAGGAAGTCCACACGAAAGGCTTCGACAGTGGAACAAGCGCCACAGCGACACAGGAACCCTGTGAAAGGGCGCCCCTACCCGAAAGCACTTCACTCACACTGTGTTCGCCCAATTTAAACAGTGCTTTGCTCTAAAGATATGCAGGAGACATTTGCAATGAGACCCTAAAGAAACCCCCGGACAAGTGCTGGTAACGTCCTGAGCACATCCCCTGCGTGTGTGGCGGCCAGCAGCCGGGGCGGGAGGCGGCGGGGCGACAGCTCCCTCCCCTCCTCCCTGGAGGAGGGGGATGTCTGCAGCCCAAGAGAAAGCGGCAGCACCAGGCTTGACCTCGGTGGGAAGGTGCCCCTGCCCGAGAGGGTGGGCGTGGGGTGGGGGTGGGGGGTGGCCTGCAGCATGACCGAGGGCAGAACTCCGAGGAAAGAGGTCCCTCCACGCTGGCTCCGCCCCGACACTTCTCCCCGAGGCTTACCGAGCACTGGGGTCCACGGTCGTTTTATCTTATGCAGGAAAACACGCAGGGAAAGACGTGTAAGCTTTCTTACTCTTCATTAAGATAGGGCTCCAAAAAACTGGCTGAAGAAACAAAGCTGGTGCAGGTTACACACTACACTTTTACCATGTGTGTTCTGAATCACTTGGAGTGCTTTAAAAATATAAATTCTCAAGCCTGACTTCTGCAGATTGCAATTAGGCGAGCTGCTGAGGGGCCTGGAACGCCTGATTTTACGAAGCTCCCCAAGTGCTCGTAACGACCAAGCCCGGTTTGGGGTTTCAGATTTGATGCTATTTTGGAATGTTTCCTTGGGACACTAACTTCTCCAGTCATAACCTTCAAACTTTGTGTCAACTTGGAATTCTGAACTCCTACGTACGTCCACTCATCTGCCTCCCCATTTCAATTAAAAACAACAAACACAAAATATGACTTTGCTGCGTTTTCCTTCCAAATGCTCACTTTGTTTCGGGAGCAGACAACTCGAGGAAGCAGGGAACCGGCCTTCCCCTCCTTGGTGTGGAGTTTGCAAAGCCCCCTTCCTCCGACCGCAGGGAGTTTTCCTCGTTTGCTACGTTGCAGGGGTCCTTTCCCACTCGCAGATATTACGCCCGTCCGGGGAAGTGTCACCTCGCTTTGGGTGAGAAATGTTTATTCCAAAGGCCCCGGGAAGCAGGAGGAATGGTGTCGCTATCCCCACGTCAGATGGTCACCAGCTCGTAATTCTGCTGCACTGAATAATTTAAATCCTAGAGCCCGCGTGATAAGAGCACAGGTGTGCCGGGCTCAAAAAAAATCCTCTGCCTTCTGCCTTTAGTTCAGGTAACGAACGTCGTCACAGGGTTGTTTCGCCCGTGTGACCTCCCCTGGGACCGCTGTGTGGTGTTCTCCTTTGTGTGACGCCGCGAAGCTCGGCAGCAGAGGCCAGTCCCACAGCGCTCCCTCCACGGGGGCCAACACTGAAAACTAGTCACTGTCTCGAGCATTTCACGGACGTGATCAATCCCTGGTTGGAATCCTGGGAGGTGAATACATCACTGTGTCCATTTTACAAACAGAGACACCGAAGCACAAAGAACGGGAGAGCCAGCCGGGCCCAGGAAGCGGCAGAGCTGGAGTCTGAACTGCAGACTGGCTCTGAGCTGAGCGCCGGCACCGGGTGGGCACCCCGGGCCCCAAGGAGAGCTGCCCCGGGGCCGCCGTGTGACCAGGGCAGGCTCGGCCCTCTGAAATGACAGGCGGGCAGGCAGGGCCCTCTAACTGTGTTCCAACTCTGTCTCTGACTCACTTGGGGTGTTAACGTTAGGAATGTCACAGAGTCACTTCCTGGTTTTATGTACATGCAAAGGGACTCGTGGAAAACACCCTCCTGTCATTCTTGTACCGAGCAGTCAGAGGACACCAAGTTTTCACACTTTCCCAGTTTTGGTTTCAATCTAAGTTTGTACCAGCTTCAGAAAAACATCCTGTAATTCTAGAAATTTCAACTGTGGCTGCATGTGGAAGGGGCCAATCTTGCCCAAATTCTGATTTGAATTTACTTCTAATTACACAGCAATCAGACACACACACTCCCCTCTTAAGAGAAAAACTTTTAAGGATTTAAAAAGCTATTCCTGAAAAATGCAATCCCACGCCACTGTCTTATAATTTTCAAGCAGATGACTATCCTGGACAATTCTGAAAGAAACCAGACTTTCAAGCACGTATTAAGGAAACGTTCCTGTACTCAGTTCTTTCCAGGGAAGAGCAGAACCTGTAGAACCACCAGGCCTTGTGCAAACCCGTGTGGGAGGCTCTGAACAGCACCAGCCCTGCTGGGACCTGGGGGAGTGTAGCGGGGGGGGGGGGGGCAGCGGGAGCCTCTTTCTGATCAGATGGGGACCTCCCCGCAGCCAGCAACCTGCTGTATCTCCAGGAGAAAGCATTCCTCCTCTCGCGTGCTCCTGTCTGGGAGTCCTCTGCGGGAATGTCCCCTGGATGTGGCACAGAACCGGCCACCCTGAGCCGTGTCACCAGCGCCGGCCTTGCAATCAGACCCCACTTTCTGGCTGGGCCCTGCGCAGCCTGGAGCCGGCCCTGCTGCCACCTGCACTGGGGTGTGAGCTGCAGGCTGTGACACACCAGGGCAGCCCCAGCCTGCCTTCTGCCGCCTGCAAGTGTGCTTCTCGCTAGGGCGAGTGGGCCGTGAATTCGAGGGGGCAAGGAGCTGGACCCCCAATTTGATTTCGGTCCCACGACAGTGCTCTGGGCTTGGACAGCCCTTCCCGAGCCAGTTAAAAGGCGTTTCCATCACCAGAGGGACTTTCAAAACCTCTGCTCTTAACAATCCCCAGGACCTCGTTTCGTCCATAGATGAGCAAGAGAAGGGACGGGGAGCCGGCGGAGGAGACGGGTGGGGAAACGGAGGGCAGGCAGGTCCCCAGCCAGGTCCAGGCCCAGAGCCCCCTCCCCCACCTGGCAGGAGTCAGCTGTCCCCTTTCTTGCCCTCAACGTTCAGATAATAAAAAACAGGTTCTCTCTAAAATGCCAAGTTTTTCAGCGGTAAGAGCGAGTGACCCCGATGTGGGGCCCAGACCACACTGGCTGGAAAGGCCCTGAGCTGTGGCCACGCAGCACCTTCCACGAAGGACGGGGGGATAGGTGACTCGGCCCAGGTGCACAAGCCCTCAGTTCCTTTGCCCCAGCTTCCAGGTTCAAAACTGATGCCCTGATGGGTGTGTTTTCAACAGGAAAACATCCATCAAGATAGACCTTTATTGCAAGCCTGAAGGTCTTCATTATTGTCAAAGGAGGCTGAGGAAGGCAGGAGAACAGGGCTCTGGCTCACCTCCCCTCAGCCACACTCTAGAACAGATGGGTGTCCCGGGACCCTCACGAGAACAGAGGAACGGGGGGGGGGGCCCTGAGGGGAGAGGCTGGAGAAGGCAGCTCTGGCCGTGTGTCCATCCATATCTCTGCCCATTAGTGCATGACGGACCTGCAAGGGCTCACTTCATGGCCACACCTACTAAGCGAGACATGCGAGTCTGAGGACGCCCACGGAACAGACAAGAAAACTCAGCCCCACTCCCCAGGCCTCCCACATGTTCGTCTCAGAGGCTTACCTGAACTAGCAAACTCTCCAGGGGCTTAAGGCTAGGAGGTCATCTGCACCTCAGTGTCCATTTTCCTTTGTAATTAAAATCACTGCTATTCAGAGCTCATCTGCAGGGAAAGAGGACGCAGTGGACAGTCCGGCAGCGCCTGCAGGGACCAGCCTTGACCTCTTCCCCGGTGGCCAGCCCTCCCCCTCCCCACTGTGCCCAGGCTGCTGATGGCACCCACGGCGGCCGCCTTCTGGAATCCACTCTGCTCAATGGACGAGGTCTTCAAAGTAAGTAAGGTCCAGTTTAAGTACTCGAGATACATGGAAATGAAGAGGCTCCAGATTCTGAGAAACCTGGGTGTGGATCCTAGCACCTCCACAGCCCAGCCACGCTGATACTGGGGAATTCCTTGGAGTCTCCAAGTTTCTACTGACTAATTGGCAAAAGTGGAGACCAGTGCAGCCCATCTCAGGAGGGCCACGGCGAGGCCGACAGCAGACACCACCACGGAGGTAAGCACGTGTCGTGGTCCGCAAATGCCCACCTCCTAACGGTCTGGCCGGGCGACCATCGACCCCGCGGAGCCTGGGAAAGGCAGACACAGCCAGGACCACAATGAGGCCTGGACGTCTGCGTCTGAACGCACAGACGTGCTTGGGCCGCCAAGAACACGGGCCTCCTGAAGACGTGGGGTACGGGGCAAACTTCTGGGGAGACCTTCTGCAGGAGGGGCTCGGGGTCAGAATTCCTGGAGGGTGTGTCCGTCGCAGGCTGTGGGGTGACAGGTCCTGGCAGCTGGCAGCCCCGTCACCCCGACCCCCGCCCCGAGGACGGTCCGCTTTCAGGCACCCTTTGGAACACTCAGCCCCAACCTGAGACCCAGGTCGGCATGGCCCATCCTCAGTGCAGAAACCAGAGTTCTCTGTGAAATGTCCCCGTTCTCTGAGGCCCAGGTTGGAGCGACCCTTCGGGAGGGGAGGAGTGCGCCTTCTGTAGGAAGCTGAGCACGGCGGGCTTCCTGGGAGCACGGGCGGGCATTTCTAGCCCGCTCCTCTGCGCCTGACAACGCTAAGCCGCGCTATTTACGTGGAGGAGAAAGCCCGGCCGTGGAAGGAAACGACACGCGTGGGTATTGCAGTCCATGCCGCCGGTCCCAGCGGCTGCTCGGCAGCTGCGCGATCAGAACAGTCTTGCTGGACCGTGACTAAGGCTCAAACCCTCTGAACAGAACCGTAACACAGCAGTCACGGCTTTCGGCCACACAAAGCCATCCAGCTGGAGTGCAGGTGACCCCCCACACTTCCCGTGCAAAGCCCACTCACAGGATGTGCCCCCCGCCCCACCTCTCCCCCCGGGAGAGAGGTGGGGCGGGCCAAGCAGACGCAGGCGCAGGCCGGGGAATCTGCCCAGGGCTTCATCCGAGAAGCTGGAACAGTGAGCGCACCTGAGGACCGAGGCCCGGCCCAGCCCACCCCTCCCAAAGGCGAGGGTTAGGAACTCGGGGAGCCTCTGAGCAGGAGAAACAGGGGCACTCCCAGTCTTCAAGGTGGCGTTCCACCGCCTGCTACAGTGACGCGCGCGTTACCAGCCTGCAGGGGGGCAGAGAGGAGGCTGCAGGAGTTTTAGCTGGTGAAGCTGTCAGTGCGCTGATACACTTTTCTCAGAGAAAAGGCCTCGCCAACGAGACCCCCTCCGCCCCATAAATAAACGGCACTGGATGCTGTGATGCTGAAGCAGGCACTGACCTTAAAAGCAAGGTCCCGGGCATTGCTGGTAACAAACTCTGAATTTGGATATTTAAACAAATTGTGTTAAACAAAGGCCCATATTTGCTTTAATAGAAAAACTGAGATGTGGCACCAGTGTAGAAAAGTGGAAGAAAAAAAATGCTCCAACAAGTTTTAGCTGATTGTTCCGAGATAAAATAAAACCTACTTCCTGAAAAGTTTACTTTAACACAGTGGTACGCGTCTTCACTGAGCACGTGGATTCTGTACGTGCTAACGTCATCCCAGTGAACCTGTGAACGCCAGAGACGCCCGTGTGTACAGTCGGCACTCAGTCCCACGCTGCTTGACTTAAAATGGGGGACAAGACAGAATTCTGTGAGGTGGAAAAGAAAAAAGAGGGTTTCTACAGAGCAAGCATTTTCTCTAACAGGCATATCTCAAACTAATAGGCAGGAAGCATATTTAAAAAAATGTTTTTGCTTTAGGTCTGAAGGACTTTCCTTTCCAACTACAAAACAGCTGAACTCAGGCATCCTCAGCCCAACACAATTTCACGCCTAATTTATGGAAATGGAATACCAAAGGGCTCTGGGAGGGAGAGGGTGGTGTGACCTGCCACTCTGCTGCGGGGCGGGGCGCGGCCGGAGGGTCCCTCAGAAACGCGTGTCAGGAGGGAGGAGGGAGTCCGCTGAATGAACTTACTGTTACCTTCCCCCCCCACCCAGCATAAGTCTTCTTCTTCTTCCTGATACTGTCTGAATTTGAAACATCTAATTTAATCCGTTGGAGGGCCAGTCTTCCTTTTATTTCCTGTCTGCCGAAGCAGTCGCCTGTTTCAATTACGACCTTCCCCAGCTCCTCCGTTTCTCGGGCTCCAGCTGGCTCGGAGTGCACTTCCTTGGAAGGTAAAAGGCACTAACTGTGCTGATCGGAGACTGATAGCCGGAGAGCCACAATATTTAATAGCGGCACTGATAAGGAGGTTAAAAAAAAATCCATTTTTGAGCCCAAACAAAAGGATATTATGTAGCTGTACGTTCAATTAAGATCCAGTTAAATTCTTTTCTCCCATTATGTGGAACTTCATGCAGGCAGCCGACATAATTCATAGTGTTATGGCAAATTTCATCGGCACTGTATGTTTGAGAAATGTCTCCCTCCTGCTCGCAGTTAGTTACTGGTGATCTGGGACCAGCTTGCTGCAATTATTACAAAGAACAGAGCTGTGGGATTGATGCAGCATTCTTGCAAAACCTTGGCTGGCTAAAAATAAGACTGTTTTGTAGTCAAGATGGCAAAAAAAAAAAAAAAAAGTTCCCTGGGCTGTAAACACCACTCAATGTATTTCTTTTCTGCTTTATGAAACCACAGTTTTTTTTTCTTTTTTCCATCCCTCCTTGCTCCCAGTGCAGTTTAATTATGGTTTAATCTCTCTCAGCGAGCAGCCCTGGAGAACTGACTGTTCAACCACAGCATTATCAAGGCTAAAGCTACAAACTTATGGCAGGAGGCAGAGGCTTCCCTTAGGAAGCCCCAGCCCCCCACTCCCAAATAAATAAATGCATAAATAAATAAGCAAGTAAATAAATACATAGTGACTTTATTACTAACTCACGCTGCAATTTTTTACGAGGCCCTGGAGAGGCCAGCCCAATAATTAAAGAAATGCCTGCGAGGTGTTGATCAGCACGCACCCCGGTCAACTCTGCTGGGTCAATAAATCTGAAAGAAAACTTTTAAGTTAACAAGACTATTTGGGCCTCCAGTTGCCGAAAGTGTTGGGTTACAGGGAGGGGAAATGAGGTGGGGGAGGGGGAGGCTCAGAAGGAGGGGGCAAGCCCCCCCGGAGGCGCAGGGAGCCCTCGAGCTGTGAGGGGGGGGTGGTGAAGCGCCAGTGCTCTCGCCTGTTCCCGCTCACAGGTGTCAGTCCGTGTCTGATTTCCCTGCACGTCCTGAAAGGGCCGCTCCCATCCCAGGGCTGCAGGGAAAGTTGAGGGGTAGTAACCTTCCCGGTCAGCAGCAGAACAAAACAGATGACAAGATGGAGATGGAACTTTCACCAGCACGTGGTGGGGTTCCTGCACAGGCTCCATTCCTTAAATGTGGCCAGTTTGATGGACAAGCTCCCTTCTCCAAGGAAGCAGCAACAACAGGATCCTTCTACTCGGCGTGCGGAGCGGGCTGGAGGGTTTGCCTTGGCACACGCGTGGTCCTGATGCAAGCATCTCCCTCCCGCGTGCCCCCTCCAGGCTCGCAAGCGCCAGCCCAGCGCTCGGAGCCCGCTCCCCTCTGCTTTCCCCTCCATTACTTCTGCGATTTGGGGTGAAAAGTGCCACCTTACGCTAACCCTGCCAGCGAATCGGAACTTTTGGGCCTGCAGGGCGTCCGAGCGCATCACACGCCCCCCACCCCGATACCAGGACACACAAGCCTCTTGTTCATCATGAGCTGTATACACTTCCGCTTGGAAGTACAGAAATCCTTAACATACTAAACGCAAAACTGAGATCAATCATAGAAAGTTCTAAAAACTTCCCAGAAACTCAGCAGACATCTTTACACAACAGAAATGGGTGCACTCTGTTTTGTGTTGTTCTAAAGCTCTTCACCGTCACAAGCTCGTCTTCACTGGCAGCTGAAACACATTGCCGTTAACATCCTGCAGCCCAAGGTCACCTCCGCCCAGCCTCACGGCACAGAGCTCCAGAGCTCTGGGAGTATTTTCCCAAGTGCTTCAACAAAATTTAAAGCTTTTGTCTGAGGAAAAAAAAGTTGGGCTCCAAGTATCCTGTAGCGAGCCTTCTAAAGAAGCTGAGTGGCTTTCCACTTCAAAGGGAAATTGAGGTGGACATGCTGCTGTCTGTGTCATGCTGAAGAGTATCAGCTTTCTGCCCTTCTTCACCTCCTTTTAGGGGCCGGTGGGACTCTCTCCGCCGCATGGACGCAGCGCTGCCCTCACATCCTCAGGTTTCCATAGGTGGCGTCTTGGCTTGGCCTCTGAGATGGCTTCACATCGTGCTGTTTGATCTGGCTAAGCGCTGATATCGGAAGTTCGAAATGTATGCTTTATCTTCCTTTTTCCTGTTGTGTTCTTATGCACTTAAATATTCTAAGACACACTTCTCATTTTCCAAGTCGGGAGCATAGATTATTAAACACACGTTCCTGTGTCGCAGAAGGTGTCCTGCCGCTGCGCTGCACTGACGGAGCAGGTCAGCAGTCCAACCGCACGGGGTCTCACAGTGTGACCTGGGGACCCGGAGGTCCCTGCCTGAGACCCTGTGAGTCAGTCTTTTTTCCTAACAGCAGGAGACACTGGCTGCCACTCTGCCTCTGTCACGAGGGTGCAGGAGCCCTCCAAGGCCACATGGCTTGTGACCTCGTGTGACTGCAGCAGCAGGTGAGAGAATTCAGTCGTCTTCCATTAATCCAGACGCGAATGGGGCTCTAAAATGTGAAACGATGCCACTGCTCTATCTGACTTTTTTGTTTTCACAAATAGACGTTCTTCATAAAATATGTTATTCAAGTTACCACGTTATTTTTTAAAGAATCAGTAAACACCTCTCAGGTATTACAGCTTTGTTTTCTCAGATGGCACGTGTTGGCAGACACGACCCACAAGAGAAGTGGTCGGAGGCCCTCAATGACGTGCGAGAGTCGGGGTGGGGGGTGCTCTGAGAGGAAAGCAGTCCACGGAACTTGGTCCAGGGCATCGAGACCGCTTCCAATCCGGGCCACTCTACTGCGCAGTTTCAATCTGCATGAAAATGTGGGAATTTGTAACTGTGGTCGGTGTGTAAAAATGTATGCAGAGAGCCAACTCTGCTTCAGGTCCAAGCTAGGCCTCAATGGTGAAGAAACACTTGGACATTTAAAATCAGCTTTAGGAGGGCTATTCCTGCCCCTGTGAGACAGGGCCTAGGGCTTGCTGATCGCACTGACAAAGCCCTGAGCACCTCACCAAAAGTTCCTGTGAATTTCAAACTCTGTTCTTACAAGTGGAGACCTCAGTTTTGGACTCAAAAGGCAGACTCCTCTGGGTTAGGCCCTATGTTGTCAAAGCAATTCAAGTCAGAAAAAGCCTCTGAATTTGGGCACCGGTGCCCCGTCCACTATCCAAAGAAACTACATGGTCGGGAGACCGGGTCTGGGGGCCCGTTTGTAACTTAACAAATGGGGCTGTGGAAACACCATTTCACCTCTATCCCTTTTGGTTTCGGTACAAAAGCCCTCTGTTATTACAGCCATTAGTCTGTGTCAGTGACATATGATGGGCCTGAATTCGCCTAGGCTAGACTTCAGGATTCTTACATTTCAAAGCAGCAAAAAGGCTCTGTTGCTATTTTCACACACTGATACCGACGATCGAAGCACAGGGTTTTATTTAAGCAACAGGTATCTTTCAAAAGTAGAAGCATGAATACCACTCAAATTTACACATCAGCGAAAGGTCCCCCCCTCGGAGCTGAAACCCCTGTTCAGTCTCTACACATCGGCCAGGCTGAGGACGAAAGGGGTCCCGCGCTCAGCCTTCAAGCCTTGTCCGTCGCCGATGCATTCAGCCCCGGTGACACAGATATGATGCGCACGCTTGTCCTTCATTTAGACCAGGGAATCTCAACGTGGGGGGGGGTAGTTTGTGTGCTTTGGAAAAGCATGCTCTGTCTTCCAATCGCTTCTTCTTTTTCAGTCGCAACTTTTATTTTTATAATTCAGAGAACAGATTAGAGGAAACGAGGCTTACTGACAGGGACCCTGTGCTCACAGTGCTCCTTGCTCCCCTGTAAAATCTCCTTCCATCTGAGCCAAAGGGTAGAGCCGCGGACTGTAAAAAGCCCATGAGAGCAGAACCCCGTCTGTGAGTTGCGCGGTCTTGACAGCGACCATAACATGAACTCGGTTAAGGTTCACTGGAAGAATTATGGTTGGAAGGATGAATTTCAAAACCTCATATATTCTAATTTTCAGCAGAGACACCCAGGTAAATTTTTGGCACAGACATCAAAGCAATTCGGTGGGGCAAAGGAAGGCGTTTCCAGTGAAGTCCTAGAGAAACTGGGTATCTGACGGGGAAAAATGGACGCTCCACCCCGCCTCACACCATACACAAGACCGGTCTTGGCTGGACCACAGCTCCCCATTTGAAAGCTAACACGACGAAGCTTCTTGGAGAAGCAGGACCATGGAGATACGCAGATTCTCAAGGAAGACACAACAGCACTAACCCTGAAGGGAAAATGATCCACTGGACTTGATGACGGTGGAAAACCGCTCATCAGAAGAAACCGCTGAGAAACTGAAAAGGCAGCCCCGAGGCCGGGAGAAAACAGCCACATCACACGCAGCGGACCGAGCACGTCACCCCTGGGCGACAGAAAGGCGCCTGCACATCGGCAAAGCAAAAGCCGAGAGCACCCCGGCGTCGGACTGAGCACGTCCACTGTCCTGAGAAGCAGGATCGACACAGCCAGCCGGCCGGCGGCTGGTGGGGCATCCGAGCATCTCTGCCACCTGACCCCGTGCTGGGGGTCATGCACCGTTGATAAAATGACAAGAAGCTTTCAGTTCAACCAGGAGGCAAGAAGGTAAGTGGGAAATTCTAATCGGGCGTGAAACGGCGGTGAGAGCCTGGACGAGGCACGGCCGGCCTGATGGCGTGGCTGTTTCATTTCCTCCTAGCCTTTTTCCTCAGACGTATGTTCCGCGTACACACGGAAGTCTTACTTGCCCGCTCTGTTCCACACAGAGGTGAGGCACGGACCGCGGCGAGGCTGAGTTTGTTACGTGCAGGATGGATGCTAGACGTGATCAACGTCCTGAACTTACTTAATGGAAGGGACACTCTTGGGGTTTTCCTGTTGACTGGGATTTGGAGTTTGGCTTTTGAAACGTGTTCTTGAGCATGTTTCATGCTGGTAAGGATGTCACCGAATTTCTTTAATCCTGGAATTTGTCAGATATACAAGCAAAACAACTGAACCGAAAGAAGTAGATTTCCAGCTTAGAAAACAACAAAAGGTAAGCACTGTGTAACGCAGCTGTTTAGAAAACGATCGGCTGATTTGGCTGAGAAACTCACGATTATCTTTTTCTCTAAACAGACTAAAAGGTAAGGATGGTTGGAATTAAACTGAGGTCAACATTACAAAATACTGCTGACATAAATGAAGAATCAAAAGACAAAAAGAAATCCTAATTGCTCACGCGCACCGTTTGCACTAGAGTCTGCTCTGTGTGTGCACGTCTGTGTGTATGTGCGTGTGCATGTGTGCGTGCATGTGTTGTGTGTATGTGTGTGTGCATGTGTGCATGTGTGTATGTGTTTGTGTGTGCGTGTGCATGTTGTGTGTGCCTGTGTGTATGTGTGTGTGCGTGTGTGCAGGCATATACAGACCTACCTACTTCCGTATCTAGGTCCCTATCTCTCCCTTGAGTATATTTAATTAAGTTTGCGGTCCTTGTCTTTTTCTTTTTCAAAGATGATTTTACATCAGTTATTTTCCATGAACACATCTGGTGTTTCTTTAAAGCCTGAATTTACTAAATATTACATCGAATGAAGAAGGATTTATGCTTTTTCAACATAAATTCATTTAATTTTCTCCAGGCTCCTCCCTCTCTCCTCAAAGCTGATGACTTCTGAAACCAAAATGGTTGGTCAGAATCCAATCAAGAATATAAAGGCAACTGAATAAATAAAACCATGAAGTAAGTGTAAAATACTGGTGTCCAGACATCCAAGATGCATGTGGCCACTGTGAAACCTCCCCAGCTGTACGGGCCCGGAGCCCACGTGGTCCCCAGACTTAACAGGACCCATTACCAGCGAGAGTTTTATTTGCTTAATAAATTACATTCTAAAGCACAATAGCCTAGGTTCATAGCTGTAAAATTGCCAAATATTGTCAATGACCACTCTCTGGTCATAAATAACAAAATAATCTATGACTCATTGGATTTTTGATTCCCAGGGCAATTCTTTCTCACCATTACTCAAAAATGTAGAAAAGCGCCTCTACGTGGCATTTTATGGAGGTTGTAAATTACTCAGACTAGATGACACAGGACAGATTTGTAGGCCGAGTAACGGGAACCAGCCAACTGAACGTGTAAATTAAAGAGTCAGCGACAGAGGAGGGGGCCAGTGAAAGAACTCTGAGATCTGAGGATAGATCGGGATTTACTCGGCAGGGACAGGAGGGGGGCGGGGGGGTGACGGACGGACCTCTCCGGGGCGTTTATGGCAGTGGCACCGAGGGGACCGGACCATCGCCCGGTGGCTTCAAAGGGCAAAACTCGGTCAGCCCTGAAACAGAGTTTACGGCACCGTCTTACTTGCATACGTCAAGATATCTAACAGGTGCCACAGAGATGAACCTCGGAAGGTTATCTTTTTAAACTAATATCAATTTTTAAATTGATTCAAATTGATTCATAGTCCTTGCATTTATTCAGTGCACACATACTGAGCGTTGCTGTCCGCTCACCCCGAGGCCAGGGGCTGGGGTACCGAGGGCGTCAGGCTCAGCCCTGCCGTCCCCGGAGCGCGTGTCTGGAGGAGGAGGACACGGGGCTGGGATGTGCAGACGAAGGGCACTAACCTGGCTGGAGGCGGGGAGGCAGGCTCAGGAGAGGCTGTGCTGGGCAGGATGCGTGGGGGGAGCTGGTCTGTCCAGGGGACAGACAGGGAGACGGGGGAGGTAGGAGGGGACCACGGGGGGGCATCTCTCTGCCGAAGGGCAGGGTGGACATCACCTCGCTGGCAAGCAGGCCAGTGACCAGGCCAGACTGGCGTTTGGAAAGATGGTTCTTTGCGTGGCTAACTCACGACGACACAGATGATCACAGTCCAGCATTTTCAGCTTTTAAAAGAGAACAATCTTGGAAGGTAAAAATTTATCTTTGTGGCAACCAATTCCGAAAACTAGAACAGAAGAGGCTGGTTGTGAAAGTCCACTGTCTTCTGCGGAAAGGGGGGTGTGTCCGCCACGCCGGGGGCTCAGGCAGGCGATGAGGTGGGAGGTCCGGGGCCTGGCTCCCCGCCCTCCCCCGCCACACAGGCTCTCCCCCCCAGGACTCCACGGGCGAGCTGCAGCGGCTCCGGGAGGGCTCTGACTCCTGTGGACGAGGCTGTCCACGCTAAGAGGACAGATCATTCCAACATCTTCTCTTGGTCTCCCAGGGCTTAGAAAGGCGGACGGCAGAGGCCCTGCTGTGCTGGGACAACTCTCAGGCCCACAAAGGTTGAAATGATGAAATAATTCTTTAAAAACCTTCCTTTTTGTCCACAGAAGTCTGTCCTGTTTCACAGAGGCCACCTAAGAAGAGAGTCTTGAGGGCTTTCCTAACCCTGAGTGTGCAGCTGTGACCCGAGCGGCCCCGCGCAGACATCCGCACAAGCGGGTCGTGGCGGCTACTCTCAGCCGAGCTTCCTTCGTGGTATTCTGCACTCGGGAGGTGATTAAATGCCATGTTGAATAAATGAAAGAAATGAGAACTGCTTTTAATTATGGTAGATTATTACATTTTACTATATCTTCCACATACACAATTTTATATGTAAAATCTCTACCAACAGTCTGATTGTTCCCCCATTTTTTTTTAACTAAAGACCTCCATGATGCTTTCGGGGACTCACTGGGAGGAGCAGGAGCCTCCTGTCACGATAAGCACGCCCTCGTTCTCGCTGAACGCGGCACTGCCGCTGCCCCTCCGCCGCCCCGTGTGCAGTGGGAACGCGTGCTCAGGAGCAGCGCCTCACTGGTTCCTTGTCCCCTTCTGCGACCCGCCGTTCTCTGAAGGAGCCTGACAGTCCACTACAGAGAGGACTGTGTCCAGACAGTTCTCCTTGGGTAGCTAACACAAAGGCACGGGAATTAAGTTCCTTATTTAAAAACACATAATATTCTATATAATAGAAAATATTCAATTACTTAGCTGTATAAAACTTTCAACATTGGTAATATGTGGTTCAGATTTAAAGTAATAATAAAACATCACTGACATAAAACAAACAAACAGAAAAAACCACATAATTTTAGAACGAGAAGCTTGGTACTCGCTCATCTTAGTCACCCAACGAGCGTTCACTGAGCACCTACTGTGTTCCAGCTCCAGTGCTCAGTTTACAAGACAATGATACCGTCCTGTTGTCGTGGAAATCACAGGCAAGGAGGAGAGGGGGACCATGCTGAAGCTGAAACACAGCTCTGTCCACGACGCCAAGGACGCACAGCGGCGGGAGGAACTGTTCTGAGTGGGGTGAAGGCGGCGGGGGCAGCACTCGCAGGTGAGCTGTGCGCTCAGGGCCCGCAGGGGTGACCGGCGTCCTCAGGCAGAGAGAGGCCGGGTGGCCCAGGCGGGCGAGAGGAGGGCAAAGGTGCCCCGGGGCGGCGCGGGTGGGATGAGGGACGCCTGGCTCTCCTGCGGAGGGAGAAGGGGAGGCCGAAGTCGGTGAACTGGAACCCGGTGATTTGAGGCTTTGTGTCACTCATGTTGAATTGGGAAACCAGAGATTCCCAGTGTCCGCAGCTGTGGAATCTCCAAGGAAGTTCAGGAAGAGGATGTGGGGGGACAAGGAAGGTGGGGAGGGCACAAGGGGGAGGGGGAGGGGCAGAGAGAGAGAGAGAGGGGGACAGAGAGGCCAGCAGGGGCACCAGCTGGGGGAGGATGGCAGCTCTTCCCGGACCCACACCCGGGCCGGGCCCAGAGCCACGCAGAGGCGGGGCCGCAGCGTCACTGGGGGCCGCAGGCAGGCTGGCGTCCGGGTGTGAACCCCCAGACTTGCTGTGGGGGTGCACACTCTGTATTTTATCTGTTTTCGGAACCAAAACAGTTCCAGCCTGATGTAAACCCCTTGGACTCCAGCACGGAAAGAATGCGCATTGGGAATAGAGCATTTTTTGCTAGAGCTTGCCTTGCTTTATCTCTTTAATAGTTCTCAGTAATTATATGCTTTTAAGTGAGACATTAAGTATCAATATCTATTTGCAAGAATGTTTGAAAATAAAAACCAATAAATAAAGCAATCATTTAAAGGGTTCTTTAGATGAAAGGTCAGAAGGAAAACCCAGAGCTCAGGTGCCGAAGTGAAGTCACTTTAGGAGCCACTACCCCTCCGCCGTTCCTCCGTCCATCCGGCTTTAGGAAAAGAAGGAACTCTAACGGGCTTCCTTTTTCATCTGAGAACTGCACACCGTGTCCCAGGAGGCAGAGCATCGTCAGATCCCGGAAGAGGAACCTTGGGAGCGATTAGCTCTGGGCGGCTGAGGAAGCAGAGGGGCTTCCGAGGTTTTAACCAGAGCATCTTCCAGAGGGTTACGACACCCCCACGAGACACTTAAGACCCAGTACGAGAGAAGAAGCCACTCGCTGACTTTCCTTTAGTCACAGAAGCCTCTGCCGACTTACGCTCTCCAAATACGACTTTTAAATGCTTCTCAGCACCGGTCAGCTAAACACAGAAAAGTCCATCCTGCTGCCTCTGGTTGGAAACTGAAGTGTCGGGGAAAGTCACCGAATGAGCGCTACGCGTTGTTGAACGTAAGCAGTAACACTCAGCCTCACGGACAGCAGCGCGGGGGCTGGGTTACAAGGCAGAGCTGTTCCTTGGGAGGAAACCGTGAGACTCTGGCCTGAGGTGCAGCTCCAAGCACCAGGGTGACCGGAAGCCTGTTCCCCCCTTTCTGTGTTTCCATTTTCATTTCAGCAGCTCCCACACGTCGATAAAAACTAACACTGACCACAGAATTTTACACCAACTCAGAACATCAGTTTGAGCGTGAGCGTCAGCCTGCACCTCCCTTGGCTGCCGGAGGGTTTGCAGCCAGCCGCTCGGCCTTCCTCACGGAGGAGAAGCCCCCACTTTCAAAGGACCGTGGCCAGAGGGCTTTTTCTCCTTCTAAAATAAGGGTACGCTGGGGACCAGGAAGACTCTCGGACCCTTATGATGAGCCCCGTAATGTTCTCAGCATTAAGACCCAAGATAAGGCGCCCAAAGAAGGAGGGCGGCCGCCTCCGGAGCCGGTGGGACCACCCAGGCTGCTCTACGCCGTCCATGTGCCGTGGGGGGAGGAGGGCGAGCTGACGGGGGTTTCACGAGGGGGTTTCACGACGACTTGATAATATAAAAGCCACTCAGTGTCTATAGTTTTAAAGAGCCCTCAAGTGGAAGATGAGCAGATTTAATGTGAAGGCACTTTATGTTTTTGAGAAAAAACCGTGTATGTAATCCAAAGTTCACGCACTGAAATAGTTCTGCTTTACAGCTCAGTCTCTCAGCATCTTAATGCAACAACCAATTAAACTACTGGTATTTATTTTACGATTTTGTACAATTTCTTGATATTTTCAGCTTCAGGATGTTTCAGTTTCTAATTAAAAATGACAGGGGGACAGTTCGGTATTTCGTTGATTTGTGCTAAGAAACAAAAAAGTGTTTACTTTAAATCAAATGTGAAAAAACAGACCACATTTGGGGACAGTAGCAGGCATGCAAGAAAACATCATAAATTCTAACACAAAACACACAAGATCATGTTAGGAAATGCCCCTCTTTAAGACGAAATAAATTCCACTGGGGGTTAGCTACCCACCCGCTCCCCAGAATACAGTGCATCTCTTTCAACACAGGAGGCTGGGACTTTTCTGTATTTTGAGACGCTTTAGGATCATTTAAGACAACTTTTTCCCAATGCATACACAGCCTGCAATAAAAAAGCAGTTCACTTAATTAAAAAATTTCAGCAATCCACCTTAGGTTTGAGGCGAGTTTACAGTGTCAGCCCCATAAATACTATTTTTAACCCAGTAAGTTATATATGCAAATATATAAAGAGTACGTGATATTTTCACAAAGTAACCATGAGATAACTTCTTTATTTTGTGGGGGAAAAAGGTGTGGTAGGAAACCTCAGTGCCTTTGGTTTTGCTATTAAATTCCGAAAGAAGGCGACTGGTGGTCCCGGCGTTCCTGATCACACGGACGGAGGCAGACACTCGGGTCTGGGAGGGAACCTCCCCTCTGCCTGATGACGAGACCAGGGAACAACCTGTTTCTTGGAAAACTGAGGGAAAGTCAGCGCGGACTTTGGTTTGTTTTTCTCCTTTGTGATGACCCACATGCTTTGGACCGTCTTCCACTGTAACGAGTCACTAAGTTGTTCAAGTGAGATTTTAAAAGGAGCCCACTCCCGGCCACGCAAGCTAGGACACGTCTCTCAGCTCCTTTCTTTTTTCCCTCCCTCCTTCCCTCCCTTCCTTCCTTTCTTTTTTTTTAATGAAAAAGAACAGGAGGAGTAAAAAAGGCCAAGGCAAGCTCTGCGGATAACTTCCTACTTCATCACTCGGCCACGAGGGGCGGCCCTCTGTCGGCCTGACACCTGGTTCTGAGGTCCGGCCTCCGTTCTTCTCGTGCAGCTTGCTTTCACAGGAAAACCCTGGCTGAGAGAATATTGCAAAACAAAGGAGAAAACAAAGAACTTCAGCTGGTAAAAGACGTCTTTGTCCGTGACACCGAATACGTGTCCTATCTCTAACAGGTGGTGTTCGCTAAGGATCCCCGCCGTCTGCAAGGAGGAGTCGCACCGGTGAGAAGGGCGGGCAGGGGAGGGGCTGGGGGAGAAGTAATCATTTATCCTCCTTCCTGATTTATGAGAGCCTACTGTGCGCTCAGCAGGTTCCGGGTTGTATTCACGGGAATTCCGCCACGTGCTCGCAGCTTTAATCTCCACTCATCTGTGGACCATCTTAGTGGAACTGATGTTTTTATGACTTACTTCTAGATGAGGAAACTGAGGGTCACAGAGCTCACTCAGCTGTCTTAAATCACATCCACCAGGACTGAGCCGAGCTGCCTCCCAGAGCTCAGGAGCTCACGGTCACTGTATTCCAGTGGCTCCACAAAACGCCACTGAGATTTGTCCGCGGATACGAATGGCGCTCCCTCATAAGCACAGATGTCGAGAGAGAGGGTGTGTCAGACTGCTGCTGGCAACTCACAGAAGGCCCTAATGCATTTTGCTTTGTTTTCTATTTTTTAAAATAAACTTGATATAAAAGTAATACATCCTCCTTGTGTACAAAGACATAACAGACTTTCTCACCTCTTTCAAACAAAGTTGACTCCAACATGCTAACTGCAACACACGGATACACACACACACGGGTTCTTCTAAAGCTGTGGAAGGTCTTCTTTTTGTCTTTTGACCACAGCCGCCGCCTCGGTGGGCGTCTCAGCGGCGGCGTGGTGACAGTCTGGGGAGACTGGGGAGGCTGCCGCAGGGGAGCAGGTCTGGGCGAGGCTCCCAGAGTTCACGTTCCATTGAGAACGGATCGCTCTCCTCTCTTCTGGGGCAGCGTCTAGGAAGGCATCGTGAGCGAATTGGCGGTGACCCCGCGTAGGGACAGTGGTGGGACCACGTGTGTGTGGCGTCTGCGCACGTCTCCGGGTGCCGCGCGCCCTGCACCCCCGCACACACGACGCTGCTGATGGGCTGAGGGCTGCAGCGCGCCTTCCTGTCCCAGCACCACTGGGTCTGCATTTTCTTTTAACTTGGCAAGGTCGAAAAACAGACTCGTCATGAGCGTGTAATGTCTTGAACCAAAATAGACTTCCTTAATGATTTGTTTTCTCCAATTTCACCACAAAATGTAATGCAGCCAACAAAAGAACTATTCTTCCCCCACGTATAATAACATGTTATTCAACAATCATGTCAGAAAGCCTGGGCAGAGGACTGCCAAGGATCTGAAATCGAGTTTCTAACTGAAATGTTTGGGAAGAAATCTTTTTTTTCTTTTTAAAGTTTCACTCCAAGGCTTTGAGTGAAGTGATATAAATATCTCGGAATATACAGTTTTGCTTTACTACGGTAACATGTTTACAGAAGCAGTTACAGTTTACTTTATAACATGGGTCACTGAAAACATTAACCATAAAAACATATAAAAATACAAACAAGTTCTCAGTAGGCCATTTACTTTGCAGCAGAACAAACACGTTAATTGCTTCTGTCCTTGTAGGGCAGCAGCTCCAGGGCAGACGGGGCAGGAGCACCCCTGGCTTTCCGGGGAGCTCCCAACCTGCACGCCAGTCACTGAGCAGCCCCTCGGAAGGGGAAAGGCCTGGTCAGAGGAGAAAAGGCAACCCTGGCTGGGACACCCTGAACGAGGCGATAATAAAATGAAGCCATGGGCTTCTTTCTTTCTTTCTTAAGGAAAATGCAAAGGAAAGAAAAATTATAATGCTGTGAAAAGCTAACAAAAAGAGGGAAAAGTGAATCCTCTGTTAAGTTTTCTGAAATACAGAGTGGGTCCTAAAATATTCCTCCTAATCACCAGGCCGACAGAAAGCTAGAGAAGCCGCAGGCGGTGGGAGAGGGTGCAGACACCGGCGCGTGCTCACGGGTCAGATGTGGCAGAGGGCGGCCACGGTACCAGAACCTGGACCTGCACACTCTGGGAAGCTTCACGGGGTCAAGGAAAATGCATTAGCCAAGAGAAGGCAGAGCTGATGAAGTTCCAAAATTAGAAGATCAAGGGCAGAGTACTGTAATGACTCAGCTTTGTAATGACTCAAAGTTAGGGTTTCTCTAAAAATTTTTCTCGCAAGTGAGAGAAGAAATGCTACCTGGGTGATGGGGTGGGGGGTACTAGTACAAGCACACACACACACGTGTACACACATACACACACATGCATATGCACACACGCTCACACGTGTATACACACATGTACATACATGCGTACAGGTGCACACACATGTATATGTGTGCACGCATCACACAGTATATATACACACAGGTCCACATGCATATATATTCACGTGTATATACATACATATGTATACATGCGTATATACACATCCACACACATGTATACGCATGTGTACACACATGTACAAACACACTAGATTACACACATATACAGCAGGTTATAAGAATAAATGCTTTGCATTTTGGAGTTCGGGAGGGAGCCTGGTGTCAATCCCAGATCTACTATTTACCCTCATGGGGTCCTGGGAAGTCACTTCACTCTTCTTTGCCTCAGACCAAAGAGAACACCACTGACCTACAGGGCGACTGAGGGACATAAAGGGTTAAGATGGGTTAGCTCCCCCCCAGCCCCAGGTGCCTGTTCCAGCAAACTCCAGAGAGATCCAGCCAGCGGGTTTCAGCATTTCTTACGAAAACTGCCAGCTGTAGCTTGTCACATCAGCAAAGTCTCTTGGAAGAGGTCCGCTCCTTGAAAGGGCTTTCTTTATATCCATTAAAAAATCTGTACTTTGGGTTAGGTTTCTCCAGAGAGACCAGAACAGGACAGGCAGAAGCTGCGGGGGTGACGTCAGCCTCCCTGGCCCACCGTGCCGGTGAAAACGCCACGTGAAACGGGGCGGCACGGCGCACGTCGGGACGCTTCATGCTAAGCAGAAACTACCGCTGCGATCTGGAATATTTACTTTGGCAACGCGCACAACAATAAATACACACATCACACAAAAACTTCCGTCTGGTACTAACAGAAACCCCTGTGATAAGACAGCCATTATTTAATGAAACTGCACTTCCTCGTCTGTTGCCGCAGTTTATAAGCTATCTGTCTTTGACCCAGCGCTGATGACGTGAAACTCACACTTGAAAACATATTTAGCATCAACTGTAAGTGGGGAGGACAAGCTTAGGGTGGACTCTGCTCTTCACGCGTTACTGAAAGAAGAGGCATGAACTTTATGATGAAAAAAACTAAGTGTGGATAAAGAACCCCTTGGTAATAAAAACATACACATAAAAAGTATTGGATTTCACAATCAAAATCCAATGAGAATTTTCCCCCTTTGGCAGTCAAACAGAAATTCCAGGAAAATAGTTCAAATTCCCTTCACAAAGTTAAAACGTAGCTATTGGGGTATTCACTTGCAAATATAAGAAATAGTGTTTTGGTACAGGTATCTGACCAATAATTGCTTCTGTTCCCTATAAAATTTACAATGCTTTTTGCATCAAATATATTTAATATGCAATTATGGTTATAGCAGTCTGACATTTATTTACTTACTGTGATTCCATACAGATGAATTATGATCTCCCAGAACACTATTTAAATTTAATGTAAATGACTCACCCAGAGGGATAAACGGTGCTCACGATTATTTTTAAGAGAGAAGAATGTTTTAAAGAAAAGGCTAACTTGCACAAATGTTGAAGAGCAATTTCATTGAATTTCTAAAATTCGGATACGCACCACAAATTACGTAAGGCCGTGTCACATAAAGTCTCAGCTCTGTGAAGGTACCAGGCACCCCCCCCCCAACTCCTATTTTACAGACACAATTGATCAGTTAGGACCTCATGCCTGTGAAGCCTTAAGAACACCCTGGCTGGTCACTAGGTCGCTCTGCACACAAGGGTGAGGGTCCGGCAGGGAACCAGGCCCTGGGGTCCTGGCTCGGATGCCACAGTCCTTCAGTGGTGAAATTTCAGTGAACTCACAGAGCCAAGAGCTTCCAAGGAATTTACCAAAATAGTGATGGAAAGTACTCAAAGAACGCTGCTCTCTGTCTCCCATACATGCACTCCACAGACAGACAGACATTACACCCAATTAAAGCCATCCCGTTGGGGCAATTTTCACTGCCCAGGGAAACACAGACATTCGTTTCTTGTCTCCTGGCAAAAACGGGCCAACTCTAGCATCTCAGAAGCTAGTGGGTCTCTCAGGGGTTCCGAGAAGAGGCTCTGCGGTACTACTGGGCCGGGCAGCCCCCGAGGCCGGGCGGCTGGGGAAAGGGGACGGGGACCAGGCCTGGGCCGGGAACGGGGACGGTGGCCGGCGGCGGGCGGGCAGGCGCTCCACGGAGTGGGCCTGGTGTGGCTGGCCCCGGCGGGGGTGAGGAGCGGAGGCTGACATTTCTTTGGTAATAAAAATGCAATTTATATAAACTATAGGAGACTCGGTGAGAAAGTAAAAGAGGTAATTGTTCGCATTCCAAACGTTTTAATATATAAACTGTGTAACCATCACTCATGAAAAGCGCAGCTGCTAACAATTTCTTTCTTTTTTTTTCCTCAGGATAAAATTCATGCTGAAGCCAAGAGATGTTTCTCCAGTGAATGATATTCTGAAGCTCGGGTCAGAACACAACCATGCCACAGTAAATTTTTTAAGAAGTCAGGCAAGCTTGTAGACAAATGTGCAAGCAGCCCCAGTGTTTACCCCAGTTGGGAAGGACCCCGTTTCGGGGATGAGCACAGCACCGGGCTGAGCCTCGGAGGGAGGCCAGCTCGGCCGCACATCTGTTTCCAGTGCGGGGCTGGTATGCAAACTATTGTCTATTGGAAGTGTGTGGTGGTAGCGTTTGCCAGGGTTAAAGGCTGGGTCAATCTGATCAAGAAGCTAAAATTAGCTTCTGTGTGTTTTCCTGAAAAGAAAAAAAAAAACACTGTAAAGCTCTTTGTTTTCCTTCAAGTGCTGTTCTCAGATTTCAGTTTCTGGTGTGTAAACTACCAGGAAACAGACGGCTCTGACAAGCGGCTTCTTGTTCGCGGGCCTCCGCGTTATGAAACCGGGCGACAGGTTACCCGAGCCGGGGGACGCCTGCCGAAGCAGCCTTCCGCCCCAGCCCACACCTCCCGTTTGAAAGTATTAACATTATAAAATTATTCAAAGTGAATGCATTTGGAAACTCAAAACCAGGGCTCTATGTTGAAGTATGCGATGGTCTGGCAAAGCCCAAACACGTTAAGAAACTCGTCACTCTGAGAAGTGCTGGGGTAAGTTTCAGGTCACATGTTACTGGGAGTCTTGACAGTATCTGACTATTTTCCTAGGAAGTGAGTTCCTTACAACTAAAAAGAGGAGAAAAAAATTCCAGTCGGAACTCCAAGCCCGTAGGCATTGGACAAATTCAAAGAGCAGAGAGAATCACAGAAACAAAATACGGAGCCATGAGAAAGTTCAAGAAAAGCGTCAATATGCTTTTAGGCTTAACAGCTGACGCCCAGATATATGGGAGACAGGGAGAGAGGAGCAACGGAGTTACCTGTCACGTCCAAGCGCTGGGAGTGGGGCACAAACAGACCACGAGCAGAAGCACGTATGAAATTTATTTGCATCCTAAGAGTCGCTTTTTCTTACACTGGAAAAGTGAGGTCACGGGAATCTGTTTTCACTTGGGCAAAATACCTCGTTAATGTTTTAACTACTTCAATATTGCTAATTGTTTAAATGATCTATATAATGGAATGAAATGTGATTTTACGAAGACCTGTAATGCACACAAGAGCTTTGGGGTGTAGGTTTTCCAGCCTAGTTAAAAGTTTCCCTGGTAAAGAGAAGTCCGAGAGAAGAAATAGCCAGCTTTTCTTCCAAACACAAAATGTTACGAAAAATACTTGAACCAACATGAAAATATTGGGCCATTTATATTTGGGTCATTTCTACCACAGGATTTCCTTTTTTCTAAACATCCTCTCAATTTCAGTGACTTTCTGTATTTTTTAAATTTAGAGCTCATTAAAAAAAAAGATTTGGTATGCGTACCAGAACTATGCAAAATACTTGGCAAAACTCACTGATACATAAAATTCAGTTATTTGTAAAAACATACATAAAATTGCCTAATTTTTGTATTTAAATGCCCTCCAGAACTTTACACAGAATGGTGGGTACCTACAAGATGTTTGACTTTTTTTCCTGAGTTAGAAGTTGCTGGAAAAATGCACGTTACATGTTTTGACATAAGATTAACACAATACTGTATGATCTCGGGTTTCTCGCCACCCCCTTTCAGGGCAAAGGCAGTCCTCTCCTCACACGGGTCTCTTCAAGAAGGCAAACGAGGCCGCTCAGCCCCACGGGACCTGGTCCTGGTCGTGTCCTCCTGAACCCCGGCTCTCGGGGCCTCTGGTGGTCTCCCCGGCCCTGGCCTCACCCCACCCGTGACTCCCACCCCGCCCCGCCTCTCCCTCGCACGCACCAAGCTTGGCATTTCCTAAAGCTGTGACCTTACCCGACTTCCCTTTCCATTTCCACACTGTTTTTCAGCAAATTCATCCACTAAGTATCTGCGTTCTAGCGTAAAGATCTCTAAGCCAGGCCGGTGGGCGGACTTCCTGGGGGGGGTCTGTTAGATCCTAAAATTAGGTTAGAATGTATAAATACATGTGTGCTTTTGTTGAGAGTCTAAATTTTCACAGGAAGCTCTCCATGGTAAGACAAAACAAACCCCAAACCCCCTTTGCCACAGCAGCACGGCCACTTCTAGCAGCCCAGCGCTACTGGGGCCTGGGACGCAAGCCCACCTCCGGAGAAAGCCGTGTCTCCCGTGTGTCTTATCTGGCGATGATGTTACCAAATCCCGCCCCCCGAGGCCGTCCTCCCCCACTACCCCCTGCCGGTCCAGGGGCTTCTCCGCCCCGCCCCCACCTGCTCCCGCCGCCCCCCTTGGACGGTGACCCTTGAGCCAGGGGATGGTTTTGCCTTCCGCCTCCTGGTCCAGGATGGCACCGTTTCACAAGCCTGGGGGCTGCAGCCCCGCTGGGTCCCCAGTGAAGGCAGCATCCCGCGGGAGGGAAAGGATGCAGGTACCTGCCTCCGCGCTGCCCATGGCATCCTCCCACTTCCCTCTGCTGTCGGTTTCCTTTTCTACAGCCCTGCTCTTCCGTCCACACTGAACTACTCAGGCTCTGAATATGTCCACACTTTTTTAATATCCTGCTGACCCCTCTGTTCTGGAAAAACACCCCCAAATTCTCGCCTTTCAAAATGCCTGGAGACTCTGCTTGTGTGTCTGCCCAGGCGTTCAGTGGGGCAGCATTTGCAGGACTGAGGTAGGGGCCCAGCTCCAACCCCAGGTCCGGGTGCGGGGCTGCCAGGCACCTTCCGCACACCGCCGACACCCCCCACGCTCACAGCATCCTACTGAGGTGGGGGCAGTGTTGAACAGCCAGGACGTGAGGACCAAACAGAAGAGTGCGTGTCACACGCCTGGTGCATTTTAATGCTCAGTCTTGCAGCCGCTGTTGGAACATCCTCACAGCGAAGCTGCGCTCTTCCTCTCCCCTGCCCTCTGCCATGGATTCTGTCCCTGTCACTGCTGCCTTCTCACCCCTAGCCATGACCTTAGATGCGGGGGCAGGCACTGTTGAATTTAGCTCACCTCGAGCACCAGAATAGTGCCTTGCGTATCAAAGGTGCTTACTACTTTATTGTTTCTCTGAAGCCACTTTGCCTTGGGCCAGGAATCACAGAGGTGGAGAAGAATGGAGGGTGGGGAACCACACAGCGTTTTTTAAAACCTTTTTTAAACAGTTAAATCCTTTACTTGCAAATAAGTAAATCCCCTTGTGGGGGTCAGTCACCATTCAAAGCTGCACTGGGATACGATGCCTGGGGTCTCCACACGCACCAAAGCCGAGAATGTTCCTGATGGAGGTTAATGTGGAGTGTCCTTCAAAATATCTGACTCTTCACTGTATGCAGACGATGTGACACTGTATACAGAAAACCCTAGAAGCTCTACACAAAAACTGCTAGAACTAATCAAAGAATTCGGCAAGGTAGCAGGATGCTACGTCAAGGTACAAAAGTCAGTTGCGTGTCTTTACGCTAATGATGAATCAACAGGAAAAGAAAGTAAAGAAGCAACCCTTTTTAAAATAGCACCCAAAGTAATAAAATATCTAGGAATAAATCTGACCAAAGAGGTGAAAGATTGGTACATGGAGAACTACAAAACACCGATTAAGGAAATTAAAGAAGACTTAAAAAAATGGAAACATATCCCATGCTCCTGGATTGGAAGAATCAATACTGTTAAAACGGCCGTACTGCCCAAGGCAATCTACAGATCTAATGCAATCCCTATCAAATTACCCAGGACATATGTCATAGAACAAGTCATATTAAAATTTATATGGAATCACAAAAGACCCAGAATTGCAAAAGCATTACTGAAGAAAAAGAATGAGGCTGGAGGAATAACCCTCCCAGACATCAGACAACACTACAGAGCTGCAGTCATCAAGACAGCATGGTACTGGTACAGAAACAGACATATGGACCGATGGAACAGAACAGAGAGCCTAGAATTGAACCCACAAACTTTTGGTCAATTAGTCTTTGACAAAGGAGGCAAAAACATACAATGGAATAAAGACAGTCTCTGTAGCAAATGGTGTTGGGAAAACTGGACAGCAGCATGTAAATCAATGAAGCTAGAGCACTCCCTCACACCATATACAAAAATAAACTCTAAATGGCTTAAAGACTTAAACATAAGACAATACACAATAAATCTCCTAGAAGAAAACGTAGGCAGAACATTATCTCACGTACATCTCAGCAATGTTCTCCTAGGGCAGTCTACCCAAGCAATAGAAATAGAAGCAAAAATAAACAAATGAGACCCAATCAAACTTACAAGCTTTTGCACAGCAAAGGAAATCATAAGCAAAACAAAACAACCTACAGAATGGGAGAAAATACTTGCAAAAGATGAAACAGACAAGGGCTTGATCTCCAGAATATATAAACAGCTCATAGGACTTAATAAGAAAAAAACAAACAACCCAATCCAAAAATGGGCAGAAGACCTAAACAAGCAATTCTCCAAGGAAGACATACAAATGATCAATAGGCACATGAAAAAATGCTCAATATCACTAATTATCAGAGAAATGGCAAACCAAAACTACAATGAGGTTATCAGAGAAATGCAAACCAAAACTACAATGAGGTATCACCTCACACCAGCCAGAATGGCCATCATTCAAAAGTCCACAAAGAGAAATGCTGGAGAGGGTGTGGAGAAAAGGGAACCCTCCTATACTGCCCATGGGAATGCAGTTTGGTGCAGCCACTGTGGGAAACAGTATGGAGATTCCTCAAAAGACTAAAAACAGACTTACCGTATGACCCAGCAATCCCGCTCCTGGGCATATATCCAGAGGGAACCCTACTTCAGGATGACACCTGCACCCCAGTGTTCATAGCAGCACTATTTACAATAGCCAAGACATGGAGACAACCTAAATGTCCATCAACAGATGACTGCATAAAGAAGTTGTGGTATGTTTATATGATGGAATACTATTCAGCCATAAAAATGACAAAAATAATGCCATTTGCAGCAACATGGATGGCCCTGGAGATTGTCATTCTAAGTGAAGTAAGCCAGAAAGAGACAGAAAAATATCATATACTATCACTCATATCTAAAAAAAATATGAACATATATAAAACAGAAACAGACTCACAGACATAGAATACAGACTTATGGTTGCCAGGGGGAGTGGGGGTGGTAAGGGATAACCTGGGAGTTCGAGATTTGCTAGTATATATAAACTAGATAAACAAGTTTATACTGTAGAGCACAGGGAAATAAATTCAATATCTTGTAGTAGCTTACAATGAAAAATAGTATGAAAATGAATATATGTATGACTGAAGAATTGTGCTGTACACCAGAAATTGACACAATACTGTAAACTGACTATACCTCAATAAAAAAAAATTTTTTTTTTAAAAATCTGACTTTTGTGGGAACACGTCCATAGGAGATACAGAAAACCTAAACATTTCACAAAGCATACATTTTCTTAACTTTAAAAAATGTACTAGACCGAGTGTACTACAATACTTAAGGTCTGCAGAATAGCAGAGAAGCGAATTAAATCTTGGCTTAATTCAGCTACGCTGAATAAGTAAAGCTAGTCTAGTCTGAAGAACTAGCTTAAATACCTGTGTAAGAGGACCATGCGGTGTTTCCAAGTGGGGAGCCTACGAGATCTACGTGTGCATACAGACTCAACATCCATATTCACAAACTGTTTTTGCACAAATAGAGGCTCCTAAAATCATGCCAAATGTTTAAAAGTTTGGTGTAGGGAGGCATCAGTTTCACTTTGCTTAAGCTGTTCACATGCTAAGCAAATCCTTTCTGCAGATACTATAAAGGTATCTTTACGAATCCAAATGAATGAGACAAGTTAAAGCAGCCTGATTTTAACTAGACAAACCTGGTTACTTTTCAATTCTGAGGTCTTATCAAGAATGATCTAAGGCCCCTCATACACGTCAAATGCTATCTGAAATTATTTCATGTTAGCAACGGAATACGACTGACCCTTGAATGATGCAGGAGTTAAAGCTGGTGCAGTCGAAAATGCACATGTAATTTTACAATCGGCCCTCCGGACCCAGGGGTACTTTGTACACTTAGTTCCTCATCCATGAATTTAACCAACCTTGGATCATGTGGTACTTTAGTATTTACTAGAAAAAAAATCATTATCAGTGGACCTCTGCACTTCAAACCAGTGTTGTTCAACGGTCAGTTGAACGTATAAAATGAAGGATTTATACAGTTACTGTTTAAGATGTTTAACAAATATCTACTGAACACACACTAACGTCAAGGCACTGCATTTTATGTTTGGAAAGAGTCCTAAGGCAGAACCTCTGACATTAACAATCTCACAAATTGGTTTCATTAAAAGGTAAGAATCTTTCCATTGTTTTAACCCCATTGGCTGAAACAGCTTCCAGGGGACCCAAATGAACTACACCTGGTGTTTTGTTTTGTTTTGCTTTGTTGACATTCAAAAACGACTGCATGTTCAGAAATTTAGAAAGTCTGTGTGCCTACCCAGGGAAAGTTGCAGCCTCACAAAATCCCAAGAAGACCGGAATCTTTCACCTTAGGATGACCCTGGCAAAAACACACCCCACAGCAACACAAACAGAACGAAAACAAACGTGGACTCTGGGGCTAAGGAGAATCTGATTTCCAGAGTTAACATATCATCAAATTCAAATGCCCACTTTTCAACAACAGAAGAGAAATAGGAAAGTATGACCTGCTCAAAGGAACAAAATAAGTCGGCAGGAAACGTACCTGAGGAAGCTTAGCCTTCAGATTCACTAAAGCAAACAACTGCAAAAGATGCTCAAAGGGCACACAGCAAAGTCAGGAAAACGGCCTGGGAACAAAAAGAGACGATCAGGAGAGAGATGGAAACTACAACGAAGTGCTGGAACTGAAAAGTAAGTAACTAAAATGAAAAAATATGGTACAAGGGTTCAAAAGTCGGTTTGAGCAAGCAGAGAATCAGCAGACCTGAAGGTAGGAAACGTGAAATGACTTAGTCTGGGGGACAGAAAGAAGAAAATAATAAAGCAAAGGGGGCAGAGCCTAAGGGACCCGTGGGGCCCCACAAGCAGACCCAGACACGCATTGTGGGAGTCCCGGGCTCCCAAGGAAGCAGAGTGAGAAAAGGGCCAGAAAGACTGTTTGAAGAAATCATGGCTGAAAACTTCCAAATCTGATGAAAGACAGGATTCTACAAATCAAAGAAGCTAGACAAACAAGCAGGATAACTCAAAACAGATCTACGTCAAGACGCACAATCTAACTGCCAAAAGATTAAGGCAAAGAGAGGACCTTGGAGGCAGCGGGAGAGAAGACCCTCACAGACGCAAGGAGCGCGCAAAGATCGCAGCCAGAGTCTCACCAGACACCCTAGAGCCAGAGAGCCACTGGCTGGTACATTCAAAGTGCTGAGAGGAGAACACTGTCAGATGCGAATTTCATACCCAGCAAAACTGTCCTTCAAAAAGGAAGACCCACCCCGGATAAACAAATGCTAAGGAAGCGAAGGAAGCTAGACGGTGACTCAAAGCCCCATGAAGACACCAAGAGCCCAGGGAAGATGGCTGCGGAAACATTACAGAGGGCGAGTGCTGCTGTCACTCTGGTTGGTAACCCTTTCATTTTCTATGTTACTTAAAAGGCAGGTGTATGAAAAGATACTTACTCATCTATGCTAGTGGGCACACAACGGAGAAGGAGGTAGTCTGTGGCGTCAGTAACAGAACGAGCTGTACCCACGTTAAACTGGTATAAATTCCATTAGCCTGTTACGGCGTTAGGAGTTCAGTGCAGTCCACATGGTAACCACAGAGAAAGGCTCTGCAGCATACTCAGAAAAGGAAATGAGAAGGAAAAGGGCAAGGATTTGGGTCCAGTCCTTCATGCGCTAACCATGAGGCCCCAGGCTGGCCACTCAGCCCTCTGGAATCTTAGTTAATTTATTTATAATTAAGGTTAATACCACCTGCCCTGACTATTTCAGTCTCAGAGTGAGGAACAGATGACCTAATGTAAGTAACATGCTTAGCAAACTGTAACTTTCCATAAAGAATTTGGGTGACGGATGAGAACACACACTTGTGGGAACGGACACTGCTCTGCTTGAACTTGCGCTTCTGACGTCTCTAACGTCTCCTGCCGTGCCCTCCAGTCTTTGCAAAAGGGGGATGACATGGAGGCCTCACTGTCTTCTGCTCCATTTGACAAACAGTAGTGTTTTATGAGTAGAAAATGTTCTCGTGTTCTCGGTCGGTAACGACACACCCAGCGTTTAATTCTGTGGGTCTCGTGGCAGTAGCTCAGGAATCTCCACACATCGTCTGAATTTATGTCTTGAAAGAAGATAAAGTATGAGTTTACCTCCTTGTTCCAGCCTTTGGCACCGCTACGCCATGATGAAGTGCACTGCCGAACAACCACTTTCAAGTGAGGAGCTACATGCCTCCAGCGGGAGGTACTTACTTCTCAGATGGCTCACAAGAAATCTGTCACCATCAGTACCACTAAAGTTCGCAAATGATTAAAAAAAAAGAAAACCCAAACCTGAGCACATTCAGGGCCATCCCCACACCTAGATGTGGGTCCCTGAGCAAGGGAGGAAGCAGGTGTCACCTGAGCTCGGCACGCCTGCAGGGTGCCCTTCGTGAAGGCACACTCAGAACTCTGCACGGAACTCGCGTATCACAGCATCCTGGGGGGTAACGGGGTCGGGGTGACTGCCCGAGCCTGCAAGTAATGCTAGAATAGCTGTAGTGACCAAGGGGTTTGTAGCAAGTTAAAGACATTTTAGTGAAACCAACTTAATGGCCCAAAGAACTGAGCTGCTTTTTTTTTTTTTTTTTTTTTTTTTTTTTAAATAAAAGATGCGCACCAAACACCAAGGTCCCTGGTACGAGAGACGAGGACCAAAACGAGGACCAAAACCCTTCGCAAGTGAAGCTGAGTAGGGGTTTTGGCGCAAATCACAAAGGACATCGTGGTCTCCGTTTGTCCACTTGTACCTGCAATTTCTCGCTGTCAAGTTAGGAACATCCGCGCTCGGTTCTCCGCTCACAATCGAGAAATCCGCGGCTTGTCACAGGCTCGCCGTACACACTGGAGGCCAAGCAAGCCTTCCGCGCTGCAGCAGCCAGGCGAACAGCGCCGCCCTCCGCGGGCAGGCAGTGTGCTCCGGCGACACCTCCTCCCCTGAGACTCGCAGCCTGTGCCTCTCAAGACGAGGATCCTGCTGGCACTGACGTCACACGGAGCACCACGCCTGGGGTTTGCTTAAAACTCACACGCGGCGAGAGGAGTAGGTCGAAGTGTAGAGTTCGCAGACGCCCCGACGGGGCTGGGGGGCGGGCGCCTGAAGGTTCCTTGTGTCGTACTGCCTAGATCTGTTTGCTTAAAATTTTCCAAAATGAAGTTTCAAAAAGCGAATTCTCCTTTAGTCTGCGACGTATTTGGACCATGACTATCTCAGCGTTCCGTTTTCCCAAAAGCTCTTATTGGCAAAGTCATAAGACATCGCCGTAACGCACACCCTCCACTGTCCTGTCCATCTTCTCTGTTGCTTGCAGCGTGTAGGCGGCGTGAAGGCACAGTCTTCAAGCGTCTGAGTCTGTTCTAACCTGTCCCGGTCACTCAGCAGGCCTGAACCGCAGCCGCCCGACCAGGGACTCCTTCCACGGGGCGCCTGTGTCAGAGCTCCCGTTTCGTGTCTGTTTTGGGTTCTCTCTCATTTCCCAGGAGTTGCAGGAGAGGGATGTCTCAGAACAGACCTCGGTTTTCCTACTGGACTGACAGTGCAGATGAGCGAGGAAAACTTGATTAAAACAATTCTTCTCAGAAATCTGAAGGTCGTGCTCAGCCCCGTCCCAGTGCCCTTTGCTGCCGGCAGGAAGCCCTGGGCCGAGGCAGCTTCTTGCTGGGTTGCGGGGGCCTGTACTTACTTCTCCAGAAGCGCTCCAGATCTCCCCTCTGCTCCGGGCTCTGGAACTCCTCCACGGCGGGCGTGCGAGGGCTTCTGCTACCTCGCCAGCCTCACGGACCTCTCAGCCCAAGGCTCTCTTAACGCTCTGGGAATTTTTCTCCAATGACTTTTAGTCAGAAAACGGACCTCCCCAGATTTATCCGGTACGCCTCCCCGCCCCGTATTTTCTGTTTATCTTTTTGCATTATGCCCTGGCCTAGTTTTAGCTTCTTATTGGAAAAATTGTTTTAGCAATTACATTTTTAACATTCGACCACTCTCTCCTATCCCCCGTTGCTTCTTTACAGCGTTCACGTCCTGCTCTGTGGAGGTGGTGAGCTCTGCTCTAGGCGCAGTCAGCTGTTACGCCGAGGATCCCCTGAAGACCAGAAGTAATACGGTGTCAGGACCGCAGACACCTCGGCTCTGTGTGTTCCACGCGGGGAGCTGCTCTGGACCCTGCAGAGTGTCTCCACTTTACAGGTACAAGCAGCGTGTGCAAGCATTTCACAGACAGACCCTGAGTTAATCCCCTGACTTCAGACCCGTCAGTGACTTCCGCCCTCTGAGACAGGTGTCCACTTTAACGGAGAGCTGTCGTGGGTCTGCGGGGCAGACGGGCTCCCTCCCCACGCCTTCCAGGACCTCGACCCCCGGCGTGTGGTCCTGGGATCCGCAGCACCTGTGTCCCTGGGAACCTGGGAGGAAACGCAGAGTCTCAGCTCCACCTGAGACTCGGGGCACGGAGACGAGCGCAGAGGAGCCACATGCATGGCGACTTGGAAAAGTGCAATTCAAACCGCAGTCTCTTCCATGCCGCTCAGCTCGCGAACACTCTGTGATCTGCTCTGCATGCCGAAGTCAGGCAAAATCCCTCCTCCGGTTTTGACATTATGAGCGTGTCGATCCTTTCTTTTATTGTCTTCCTAAAGGGGCCCGAGGTGGTGGCAGAAACCAGCCCACGCGTTCATTCCCTTTCCTTGAACTGGAATGATCCAGCCTAACTTATGTATATATATATGTATATAAAACGCATATGTATGTGTGATTTTATTTTTTTTTGAAGTGTTGTTGATTTACAGTGTTGTGTTAGTTCCTGGTGTCCAGGAAAGTGATTCAGTTATACATTTATATATGTATTTTTTCATTACAGGTTATTACAAGATACTGAATGTAGTTCCCTGTGCTGTACAGCAGGACCTTGTTGTGTATCTATTTTATATATAGTAGTTTGTTTCTGCAAGTCCCAAACTCCTAATTTATCTTTCCCCACCTTCCTCTTTGATCACCATTAGTTTGTTTTCTGTGTCTGTGAGTCTGTTCCTGTTTTGTAAATAAGTTCATTTGTATAAATTTTTTTAGATCCCACATGTAAGTGGAATAAGTTTGTCTTTCTCTGTCCGACTTACTTCACTTAGTATGATCATCTCTAGGTCCCTCCGTGTTGCTGCTGCAGATGGCATGACCCTTCTATGGCCGAGCAGTGTTCCACTGTATAAATACACCACAGCTTCTTAAACCAGTCGTCTGTGTATGGACATGAGGTTGCTTCCATGTCTTGCTCACTGTAAATAGTGCCGCTGGGAACACTGGGGAGCGTGTGTCTTTTCGAGTTAGAGTTTCTTTTGGATATATATAGACACACATACATATATGATGTTTATTATTTTTAATATTATATTATATTACATATATGTTATTTTCAATGTTTGTATAACTAAATTGAAAAGTTAAACGTTACAAGTAGACGCTTTCCCCTAAAAGGGTGCTATTCACGTTACCCCCCCCAAGCCCATTTGACCCTCACCAGGTAGATGGGAGACTCATCTTAGGGTCAATCACGTCACGCGTGGGCACGTGTGGGGCTTGTTAGCTCTTCCACACGCAGCTAAGAATCGCCCTGTGCGCTGTGATCCCAGAAAGCCGCCCTCGCCCCGCGTCTTTGCCCTGTGTCCCTGTGACACGCAGGAGCCAAGGTTCCCTGGCGCGGAGCTGTAACCACGGGTAAGCCACTGGTCTCCTCTTGTAGACGCGCGCCGTCCAATACAACAGCCACCAGCCACAAGCAGCGTTTAACTTTAATTTTAATTAATAAAAATGAAGTAACTATAAAATTCCGTTTCGATCACACTAGTCACATTTCAGGTGCTCAGAACACACGTGTGGCCAGTGGCTGCCGCGTGGGACGGCGCAGACAGAGGGCCGTTTCATCATCAAAGTTCCGCTGAGCAGAGCCGCTCGCTCTCCATTCGGGTGCCTCACCCAGCATGACTGGCATCTCGTGTTACATGGCCCACCATCCCGGGTCTGTCCTGTGAGGGACGCGTACCCGCCAGGCACCAACAGCATCCCCTGGCTGTGACAACCGACGTGCCTCCGGCCAGTGCCACTGACTGAGAACCGGCAGCCCAGACGCCAAACACCTGGACCAGAAGGACTGTGTCCGCCAGTCTGCGCGCCAGACGCCGACCCCAGTGCCAGTGCCCCGGGGCTCCCTGTACCTTAGGGATGGAGACAAGAAGGGAGATGGGAGAAAAGCCTAAGAAATGAGTATTTTTCCACACTAGCAAAGGTAGAAGTCTTCTCCAGTTTAAAAAAAAAAAAGCCAATAACACACCTTGATGAGGTTATTTTTGCTGAGAAGACAGCGAATGTTAAACTGTATCTGTTCAGAAACACGCGGCTCACTGTTCTTATCAACAAGGTATCAGCGTTGCCTGGTGCTCGGCACCCGACGTCCCAGAGACAAGGACGGATGGAGAGAGGAGGGCCTCGCGGAGAACGCGCCGGGTTTACACTGGTCCGTGAAATTCACCCATCACTCTGGAAAACGCAGCCCCCTTCATTCACATCTAGAAGATGATTTGCCAAAAGTCTTATAATTTTAAAGCTATCCTTCGAAAGCAAGTCCACAAGCATAAGCGTGGTGCTCCTGTCAGGTTTCTCTTGCGAACACAGATGCGGGTCTAACGTTCCCAGATCAGAATGAACAGCACTTCCTCGGCGAGGCCCGACAACCCCATGCTGAGAAGTGCGCTTGCAAACGCCGTTAACGCACGTGAACTGTTCCCTTCTGTATAAGCCGAGCTCTGTGGAACGCGGGCCGGAGTAACCTGGGGCGTGGACATGAGATGCCCCCGGTGCACTTCACTCTGCGGCCACTTTCCAAGTCACAGGTCGCCCGCAGAGCGTGGCAAGAAGGGCACTGGCTACTGGAGGTGGTTGGCAGACCTGAGTGAACCCACTGTCAGCCTTGGGGCCTCTGGCCACTCACACAAAGGACGGGAAGTCACCGGTGCCCCTGGACCTCTGCCCAGCTCGGCCAGCACCAGGCTCCATCTTTGGCGACGAGGGCTGGAGGAGCAGGGGTGACAGGGACCCTTGGGCACGGCAGTCATCGGGGGGGACACCGGGCTTTGCTGCCCAAACTGAGGGTGTCCTCAGCTCCCAGAAACGGGAGGCTCGCAACCCCAGCGCCGGCGTCAGGTGGTCTGCGCTTCCACGCAGGAAGCTCGTCGTCCGGGCGTCGGATGGAAAGTGGACATGCACACCCGCAGCCCCGAGGGGCGGGCCGTCGCAGCGGCTCTGTGAGGTGCGACCGAGACCCCGGGACAGCGTGTGCGACTCCTGCCTTGTCTTTCCTCCCTCCTCCTCCCCGAGGGAACACAGCCCAAGTAAACAACAGGCCACTCGAAAGGGAAGTGTTGACCCCGGACAGCTCTGTGCAGAAAACAAACCCTCACACCCCACACTGTGGGGATGACCCAGTTCTGCCAGCAAAGCAGAAAACGACAACCACGGCTGTTTCAAAACAGTTTTCAGATGGGAGGGCAGTGGGTGAAAAATCTTCATCATTCAAGAGCCCGGAAATTTATGGAGGCAGAAATTAACACGAGCCAGAGTTGCTCATTAAATAAACAAAATAAATGCAGAGGCAGTTGGCTAGCTTCTCCGAGCGTCTGAGTGGGAAACACGCTCCCCTCACAGTCCCAGCGTGCGCATTCCAGCACAGAGTGCCCTGCCCTTCACGAGCGAGGTCTTGTAAGTCGTGGGCACACAGACATGACGGGGTCACCAGGGCGGGGCTGGGGTTTCAGCTAAAATTTATCAAAAACTTAAAGACATTATTAAGGGTTAATATGTTAAAACCTAGCAGTTAAAATTGAAAAGGGAAGAGTTACTGATTTGCAGGTTAGAATGTTTGGCATGCTCTGAAATGAAAACCAGCTGATACTTAATTTCATCAAGTAGCAAGAAAATGAAAGATGCTGTACAAGGTTTCATTGAGGGTCCCCTGAAGGTTAGAAAACACTCAAATCTAAAAGAGATTTCATTTAAAATGTCTGTGGTGGTGGGAAAAAAAAAGTTGGCCTATTTCAAGGTACTCATTTCCATCTGGCAGGACTGCCGGGCCCAGGCTGCTGCGCGTCCCCTAGCAGAGGCTCGGAGGGCCGGCCCCGGGCGAGTGTCAGCGGCCCCCCCCCCTCCGTCTTCCGCCCCTGGCCCAGTTGGGATCCATCTTTCCTTGGGGCCTGACATCTGTGCGGAGAGCAAGCAACTCCCTCTTTCATTAAATAATAAAACACAGCAAAACCCTTTCTTTTCAGTGCTTTTGTGAGAGCTGCTTTAAGCACCAGTGTTTGGTTTTTAATATCCTTCTAACCTGAATACAGGACTACCTTCTTACAGAGAACGAATCGAAAGGCAATTTCTTGTTAAGCTGCATCTCATGCTGCAATTCCACAATACCTCATTTATCTCTGCAGATATTGCACTCACATGGTTAAAGTCTCAAAAATCAACAAGGCGTGTCCTGAGCTGTCTTCATCCATCCCTGACAGCCCCCTGCCCGGCCCCTGCCCCCGCACCCAGGCGCCCCCGGGAATGCTCTCACTCCCGCGCACGCCCCGCCCGTGCCACACCACACTGACACCACTTAGATCTCTACTGATGGGCTCAGGCCACCCCTCCCTTGCCCCAAAGAAAGGAAAAAAGAAAAATTAAGAGAAGTGTTTTGGATTTTTACATCTTATCTTAATTCTGTTCTGTGGCTCTAACCAGCGATACCTGATCAGTTGAGTTTAATGCTTTGGTCCTTGAGTTTGATCTAAAATCAGGGTCCGCCGTCTGTCCGCCTCGAGCGACGCTCTGCTCCATTTTCAATTTTCACATTTTCAGCAACTGCTTATTAAGCATCGACTAATACACGCCTCGCCATCCGTACACTGAGCTTCCAGGCGGAGGTGGGGGCGGCGGACGGGAGGCGATTTTAAAGCGTCATGAGTGGGCCTGAGGGGCTTCCAGGCCACTAACGAGACAAGCCATCGAGACAGCCCAGACAGGGCCCAGAGCAGCGTGTGGCCAGACGTCAGAAGACCCGCTGGTGAGTTCAGACGTTTCTAGGGAAGTCGGCAAAACCACTTCTAACGCTGTCTAAGACGCCAGGTGTTTCAGTCAGAAATCTGTGTTTACTGTGTGCAGGGCTGGGGCAACCTCTCTGCCGCTTCTCCAGGCCCGGGTCTCTGCGCACATGAAGGGGTCTTCCTCTTGCTTCCCGGGGTCACACACGCTCACTCCCCGCGGGTGACGCCTCTTGCACAGGGAGAAGGGACGAACAGGCCAGTGTCCAGTTGCCCAGTGCCAAGCAGCTGAGACCAGAGGCGATGTGGGTGTGGGCAGGGGCACAGGGCCCAGTGCTGGGCCGGGGAGGCTGTCTGGGAAGCTCTTTGGGGACAGGACAGGACATCCGGCTGGCTGCAGGGTAAGGAGTGGGCCCAGAGAGGGGACATGGGGATGGGTGGCCTGAGTCCTCCATCCCGCCAGCAGTGGGGGGAGCTCCTGAGTGGAAATACAGCCGGACTCAGGGGGCGTTGTTATGTCAGACTCGGGGAATTTTTACCCCACTTTTACAGAAGATAATGTGAGACGAGGGTAAAACAAAAGGAGATACATTGCTATGAAACCATCATCATCTGAGTAATAGTCACATTTGAATCACTCAAGGACATGGAAACAACCTAAATGTCCATCGACAGATGATTGGATTAAGAAGCTGTGGCATATTTATACAATGGAATACTACTCAGCCATAAAAAAGAATAAAATAATGCCATTTGCAGCAACGTGGATGGATCTGGTGATCATCATCCTGAGTGAAGTAAGCCAGAAAGAGAAAGAAAAATGCTGTATGATAACACTCATATGTGGAATCTAAAAAAAGAAAAAAGAAGACACTAATGAACTTATTTACAAAACAGAAATAGACTCATAGACCTAGTAAACAAGTGTATGGTTACCAGGGGGAGGAGGTGGGAAGAGATAAATTTGGGAGTTCGAGATTTGCAAATATTAACCACTACATATAAAATAAATAAATAAATAAATAATAAATACATAAAAAATTTCTTCTGTATAGCACAGGAAACTATATTCAATATTTTGAAATAAACTTTAGTGAAAAAGAATATGAAAACAAATGTACGTGGGTATGTGTGTATGACTGAGACATTGTGCTGTGTACCAGAAATTGACACATTGTAACCGACTGTACTTCAATTAAAAAAAGAACCTGTGCAGAAGAAAAAAAAAATTTTTTAAAAATCACTCAAGTAGGTTTATCTTTTTAGGTTTGACGAATCATCTATTTTCTGTCCTCAGACTTCGGTGTATCTAATTCAGACAGAAGGTGCAGGTAGGTGGACATAAGTATCAGCTGAATAGCTGACTGTGACAAACCTTGGATAAAATTACACATAGCAGGTGCTTTTTGGTTACAACAGTTCTTAAAGATACCCATTTGGTAATACAGTAAAAAGTAACCATTTATATCAAGGACTGAGGAGGCTATCAACTGAATGTTCCAGAGGGTCATTAGGGATTTTTTTATTTGCTTTATTATTTTAAATGTATTTTTTAATTCCCTGGTGCCTTAGCTGACAGATACATGTCTCTTTCCCAGGGGTCCTGATGTGTCACTGAAAGAAAAATGCCTAACTCCGAAGTCAGACTTTGATGCGTGGAATCTAGCAAAGACCAAACTGGAGGCTCACAGATGGGTGAGGTGTGTCACCACCACCTCAACAACGGTTACGCGGTTGCACTGAACTCAGAGACGCCTGCACGGCTCGCTCCAATCTGCCCTTACGGCTGGACGTCCGTCCGCATTTTCTACCACGCTACTGAGTGAGGCAGTTTAACGTTTCACTGAATCTGAAAGCGTTCGGAGTATTTTCTGATACAGCAGCAAACGGTCCTGCTTTCATAGAGTAAGACGTCTTGGCTGTTTCAGTTTGCAGGAAAACACTCTTCACACGAAGAGAGCCTCTGGACAGGAGACGGGCAGAGCGCTCGATGACACGCTGTCGGTAACCCCTGCTCCGCGGGAATTCGTCCTCTGCTTGTCAGCTTCTACGGACGCTGCAGACCCCTTTCTTCTGCACTCAGGCGCTCATCTGGCAGGGAGGACACCTGAATGACATAAATCTCTGTCGCGAAGTTACATTTCTGTGCAGAGCGAGGCTTGTCAGGAAAAAGGTAATGAAGAAGAATAGCTCGGACAGAGGGGTTTAATGACCTCCAGCTGCTACTCTGTGTGGCTTGCTGATAAGACTCGGCTTCAAGTTTACAATAGAGAAAGTTTGGGAAAAGGCTAAAAACCCATACACAGGAAGTGCAGGTCTTACATTTCATTTGTTCCACTTCCGCCAACTCCTGAAGCTATGTTCAGACAAGGTTTGATTTTCAGAGTGTTCACATGTGTCACTGTCAGACTTTAAAAATAAAATTTAAATCACACCCAAAAATGTAGAAACATGGCACGGGGGGGGGGGGGGAGCGAGGCGCACGTTCAGGCAACGAGGCCGACTCGAGAAGGCACAGCCTGCTACCAGCTGGCTGCACTTGTGTGCCATTACCGAGCGGACTTTCTGCATCTACGCGCGGGCAGCGGCGGGTGGAAACAGACAGCTCCTTCCCGGTGGCCGCTTCTCCAGAACTGTAGCAAGTTCCCCTCAGATCAGACAAACCAGCCTCTGAAGAGGTCAGGCCCGAAGCGCCCTGCGCCTCACTGAGGACTCAGTTCCAATGCCCTGTGACGGCTGGCTCCCGAATCTGCCCTTGGGGCGCTGGCCAGTGCACCGACCCCTCCCAAAGCTGAGCCTGTGTGGGCAGGAATGCAGGATGATTAACCCTTGCCTGGTGAAGGAAATTAGTAGGAAAATTCTCTGCGGGAGCAAAGCGATTATGACTGAAGGGAGAACCTCGTATCTGCAGTGTGAGCTGGCCCTCCCCGCACTTTCTGCTGCTGGAGCCAAAAAGGCACATGGGAGGCGGGATGTGCTTCCAGGCTAATGAGACCTTCCTGTTGGGAGTTCCCTCCGGGCCGGCGGGAAAGAGCAGTGGGAGGGCGGACGCCCTGGGCACTTTCCCACAGGTCTGGACAGGATCTCCAGCCCCAGAGGAAGAGGAGCTGGAGGGCGGCTGCGGGGGCCAGCCCCCCGGGCGGCGGGGCCCGAGCTCTCGCGGGCCTGGCCAAGGAAAGCGCAGCTTTTCCCACCGACGGGCAGAGGTGCAGGAAGGTCAGCGGCAGGCACCTGTCAGGGGTATGTTATGCTTTTGATGCAAACCTCCCAGGCCCTGAGCTCCCAGGTGCTGCGCCCTCGCAGGGGGGCCTCCAGAGACAGGAAAAGCTCATAAACTGGGGAGGGAGGGGCTTCGCTTTCCTTCTCGGACTCAGCTCAGCTCTGACAACATCTCACATTACAGATCTGCAAACTAATTACTTAGAGCCAGACATATTAAAAATGTCCCCTCCAACTAAGTGAACGCGGAGGGAGTCAGAAGAGAGGACTCGGCTCCAGCCTGGGACGGGCCCCGACTTTAAGAGTCTCATTACGGGGAATCATGTCTGCTATGCAGTTCTCTCAAACACGAGCATTATTGAAATTACTCTTAACGACTTAATTGATCTGACCAATACCTCAAGAACAAACTGCGTGGTAATCAGTGCAGCCTGCAGGAGCCACAGGATGAGGGAGGGGAACGGCTCTGGCTAGTTCTTTTTCCTGCAGGAACTTAAGCTCCGTGAAACTTCGGGTTAGACCGTCTTCCTTGAAACAAACGTATCCATGTAAATCAAAACCTTAAATGGCTGAAGCAGTAAGGTGAACGGGACCACGTCTTGATTAGCATCAAGATTCTTACGGTTTCCCTTCGAGCCCGCCTCGGACAGGAGGGCAAGTGGCAGCATTTTGTGACTCATCCCTCTGAAGCAGCACTCCAAGTGTGATTTACTTAATGTAGCCCCATAAATCACCTAATGCAGAAATAATCTCGAGATCTGCATGTAAACACAGCTATTAAAATACTACAACCCCTCTGTTTGCTTCGTGCTCCTCCGGCGCAGCTCACCCTGAGGTAAACAGCTCCTCCCCGAGGTGGGGCCGCTCGAGCAGCGTCCAGATGACCTGCCCGTCGAAGAATGCCGAACTCAAGTGCAAACCCCGCGTCTGAGCACCGCCAGCGCGCAACCAGGAAAGGGCTCTCACACCCTCAGCTGACGCTTCCCTGCTTTCAATCTGCCGTACTAGTTTAGAAATCAAATTTATCTGATTTCAAAGCTGGTTATTACACTGGGCAGTAATTATGATCGCAGAAAACACTGCAGCTCAGGAAAAAAAAGCGAGCGTGTCTTCGGACTGCAGTTGTTCCCGGGACCTGCAGCCCAGGGCATTCATCTTTGAACGAGAAGTGAGCAGGGACCCAGGCACATCCTTTTGGAAGCACTTACTTTTGACTCAGAAGACTGACCTGTTCAGGGTGGGAAGCGTGGCTGTAAGCAGTCAGCCCCCAGCGAGTACTGGGCTAACCCGGCTCACCACCGACAGTCACTAGCTTGATCCCTCACCTCTGCGAGGTGGTAATCCGGTATCGGTTGTTAGCTGTCAAGTGTATTTCCCTTTGGTGAAATACGCCCTGGATTTAATTAGCAGTCATTCTCGATACTTTATGGAGCTGAGCCCAAGCGCTGCGGCTTCGACGTTTAACCCCTGACCCTTAAATATTTACCAGCTTTTAAACTGGTTGTGTACAGCGATCCCTTCAAGTGCATCTCAGATCCATCATTCCGGCCACGCCAGTCAACCCAGGGCAGGTGAGCCGTCCCGGCTGATGCCGTGACGCTCGCCCGGAACCTGGAAGGAAAACCTTCCGTGCCACCCTCGCTCTGCCACGCGAAGCACCGTGCTGGAAGGAACAGGCTGGGTGCCGAGGCCAGCCGACTGGGTCGGGGCCAGCAGGCTGGGCAGCCGGGGGCTGCCCCGTGGGCTCTCCAGGGCCCTGAGCCCAGGGTGGGGGGTTAGTGCCAGCCTCACTCTCAGCTCACAGTCACGAAAGGGACGTTCTGGCAGCTGCCGCCCTCCGTTCCTTTGTTTGAAACCGGCTTCACTGAGGCCTGGTGTCGGAGGTGCATTTTTTAACCCCTCCAGGCGTTGCAGCTGAGAACTCCGCGAGGCAGGACCACATTCTTCCTGACCTGGACTAAGGCTCCCAGGGCCTCGAACACACAAAACAAGGACTCCTAGGATGTGAGAATTTAGAAAAGTATTTTCATCCCAAAGACTGGGGAGAAAAAGCCCTCGCAGGCAACACCACGTGTTAGAAGACACACGGATGCTGTTCTGCCGAGACATTTCAGGGCCGCACGGCTGGGCAGCGCCGCCAGCGTCCCTTCAGGACGGACACGCCACCTGGAGCGCAGCAGGTTCTCAGGGACTGTTCTGAGTGGGGCGTAAACACGGTCCCAGCAGCAGCCGCACACGGGCGAGGCTGCCACCAGAGACGCCTGCCAGGTTTGCGGGGGTGGCAGTGGCCGGCCCAGAGTGGAGAGAGGCGAGGGGCTGCGGGAGGAGCCTGCGAGGGGAGCCTAAATTCAGGCAAAGGCTCACTTTGCTCCTCTAAGACCCCAAGGTCTGGGTGGGTGCACGCCTGCGGAGGGCGCTGTGTGGACTCGGGTGCCGAAACCCAGGGGTCCCGAGGCTGTCTTCCGCGAGGAGCAGACAGTGAATCAGCGGCACTTCTGAAACAATCTGGGGAGGGCCCTCCCGGCGGGTCCTCGGTGGTCTCGGGAGGCGGCACCATGGTCCCCACGCGGGCGGCAGGCTGCTTGGTGCACCGTCCAAGTCCAAACAGACTCACAGACAACGTGTCCGAGGGGCATAGCTGCTGTCCCCTTGAGGGCTGCACGCGGTCTGGGCATCAGAGGCCAGACGAGCAACACATTTTAAATTCTCCGTAATTTTCCCACGTTTTGTCACCTAATGGTTCAGCGACATAAAAGAGCCAGAGCAGCAGGGGAACGAGGCCGCTAGGTCTCGGGGTCCCACTCAGAGGGGCGCAGACGGGCTGGGCGCGCGGGTGCAAAGCGGGCTCTGTCCGCATCCCCGGCTTTAGGGCATCCCGGCGTAGCCCAAGGCCGTCCTGCTTCCGGTCTGGTCTGAGTTCAGAGGTGCACTCCGGGCAGGGAGGAGGCTGACCAAGCGTACTCAGTCATTTGTAAGAAAACGTGACGCGGGAAAATGTTCTGTTTCCTTCCAAACCCTCACTACGAAATGAAACTGACCTGGACCCCAGCAAGCACACGGGCAGCTGGTAACCAAATCTCAGGGGTCCGTGAAAGGAATGATTCTTCCCTAAGACCAGGGCACGGCTGGCTGGAAATCACCAGATCTTTTTTTTTTTTTTTTAAGACACTTTTTCGCGTCCTCAGACAAGAGAAATTGTTCATTTAAAATAGTCCTGGAGACTGGGCAGGGGAGGCTGGAACTGCTCTACGGGGAAGAGAAATGAGGGGTCAATATTTTGCGCACACACCCGGGTTTGCTGCGATGCCACTGCCGTGTAAATCTCTGGGTGCGTGTGTGGGCGTGTGTGTGCGCGACACACTCTGTGCAGAGCGGCGCTGACACGAGCGTCGTGGAGGCTGGAGGACCCGGGCCCCTTCATCATGCTCCTCAGTTTCCGCCGGCCAGGAAGGACTCCTCTGAGGCCACTTGCTCCCATCCTCCCCTCTGTGGTCCTGGTGCAGAGCCTCCCTTGTACGGGTGGGGACACCAGAGCGGCACTCAGGCTTGGCCACAGCCTGAACGCCCCCCCACCGTCACCTCATTACTCTCAAGCTCTGCAGCCCTTGTGCCTGGGCCCCTCACTGGGTCACGTGACTTCAGACTTCTCAGCCCTCAACAGGCTGTTCCACCCACATACAATCTCTTCCTAACTCCTAACTCTACTCATTCTTCAAAACTCAGCAAAATTCTCCTCCTCCAGGAAGTCTTCTGCGGTAGTAATTTCCCACCTCCTCCCTCCCTGAGAGCAGGCCAGGACGGACTGAACAGCTCACACCTGGGCCCTGGGGGCTGACCACAGACCTCATCTGGGAGGGACAGTCAGAGCAGAGGGCCCAGGAGTGGCCGGCCTGTGACTCGAGACAAGGCAGTGAGCTGGGGCTGGTGAGGGGCCCCCAGGAAAGCAGTGGGCATCGCTGCTCTTCTGATGGAGGGAACGTGGCCCTGACCGCTCTTGGCAGCTGGCTTGCAGCCCCGCTCAGGGACCAGCCAGGGGAGGCGGTGGACACGGGGCAGCAGGGAGCGGCAGCCTGGGCCCCGGGCAACCCCTGGATTCGCCAGGTGAAGCCCAGCCCTCTCTGGACGTCAGGCCATGTGCGACAACACATTTCCTTACCATTAAGGCCGCGTGACGCAAATCTTCTGTTACTCAGAGCTGAAACTACCTAATTTGGTGGGGAGGCAGGGAGATGGGGCTCAAAGTGTACATCTGGGGTCAGAAAGCACCCAGCCCCTGCCTGGCCGGGCTCCGCCTGGGTGGTAGACAGTGGGAGGTGTGGGCGATAAGCCACATGCCAACATGACAGCACCACTGCCCACACCCAGCTGGGGCCCCGCGGAGCGGCAGGGCGCGGCCTGGGCCAGGCAGGTCGGTTCACGCTCGGAGCAGGCCACGGCCAGGACCACGACCACGTGGGGCACAGAGGAGACAGCGTCAGCCCCTGGGCCTCCAGACTCCTATGTCACCGGACCCTCCAACGCAAGGACTGCGCTGTGAAACCCGGCGAGCAGGGCCCCCAGACAGTGGGCGGGAAGGGCGGCGTCCACGGCCGGTCTTTGGTGCTGGTGAGGGTGCTGTCAGCTTTCTGTTCAGACTCGCAGGCGCAGCACTTTCCTCCCCGACCCCGGGTTTTACTCTCACTGAGGGCAGGTGGGCCCCCAGGCCAGCTCCCGCTGCCTGGACCCCACCAGGCGCTGGGCGTCCCGGCCCCAGGCCTGCTCCCCAGGAGCCCACCGCTGGCGGGGTGTGGAGCAGGGGCCCGAGTGCAAGTTTGCCTCCAAACTCTATTTCTCATCCAACTGTGGTGTGTTGTCAAAACAAAAAAGAAGCCAAAAGCAAAACAAACAACCCCAGCAGCTCCACGTAGAATGAGTGACTCTCAAATCAGAGACGAGGGTGGGTCCCTGCTGAGGGCGGGTGGGCGGCACAGACGGTGACTGCGCCCCCGAGGGCCTAGGAGCGCTTCCCCTCACAGCACACGGCCTCAAACAGCTTTCCCCTGCTTCAGCATTCAGCACAAAACCCTTGCCATACCACACTTTTTGCATTTAACCTGAATTTTAAACTCGAAAACACTTGGCATCTTTTGCACATTGGGTTTGAAATTTCTGAAAATCATGGACAGACAATCGTCATTATCAGAGGAAATCTTTCAAAATTTTGTACCAAGATATACAGCAACTTACACCTTTTTTTTTTTCTGGAAAGATACAAAAAAAAAAAAATCAGATTCCAGCAGTGTGTCCTTTGTTGTTTAGAATATTTTGGTTGGCAACACCGGCAAAGATGACGAATGTACAAGCTTCCCAAACTGCCTCTTCCCGGCAACTGTCAGCAGCAGGGCCACAAGAAGGGACGTTTCAAAGCAACTTCTGGGCCAAGTCCAAACACACACTTTTTATAGGAGGCTGCCTCTCCTCTCAGATAACTTCGTGCAAGTAGAAGAGGTCAGCACCAGAGAGCCGCACTTGCAAACTCCAAGGTGACGTTCCTCAGTGAGGACGGGTGACGGCTAAGCCACGAGGCTCTCTCCACAGAAGGAAAGTGGGCCTAGCAGCCCCGGGCGTCCTCGCCCTGCTCAGTGCCCGCCGCTAAACCTCCATGCGTTTGAGTCACGTCTTCCCAATGTTTCGCTCATGTTCCACCTGGGCATGAAACGTGACTCTGGTCACCGGTGAAAAGTAGAAACATTTGAAGTAGCGGCGAGACAAACTGTGTCCGTGTCACAGGACGTCCTGCAGCTGAGAGGGCGCTAACCTGCCGAAGCCACCGCCAGGCCGGCGACCTCTCTCCCCACAGGCAGCCCTCGCGTGCCCGCGCGTTGCTTGACCGCAACCTGCAGACTCGGTGTGTTTTACAGACTGAGGGCTCGTGGCAGCCGTGCGTTGTCAGGTGACGGTCAGCAGTGTCAGCAGTAAAGTGTGCTTTAATTGAGGTGCGTGCGTTTTTCAGACAGAATGCTGTCGCGCACCTCACAGGCGACAGCTCACGGTGAACACAGCTGCATGAGCCCTGGGAAGCCAGAGCGTTCATGCGGCTCACTTCGCCGTGATGTTTGTTTCACCGCGGTGGCCTGGGACCGAACCCACGAGATCTCCAAGGTCCAGCATTAAAGTGAGTGGCTCGTGTAAGGGCACAGACTGCGTTCGTGACAGAAAGCTGACAGAGTTACTATTCGCAGTTTATCGTCCCACAGTCAAGACGGTATTCATGCCTCCAGTGGAGGAAAAGCGCATCCACATTCTCTTTGCAGCGTTTCTCAGTGGGGATCACAGACACTCACAGAGACACACAGCACGTGCGCGCGCACACACGCTCGCCCAGGAAACGCGCACGGATCGCAGCAGAATGGCCTTCATTCCCCAGGCAGACGCTTCTCCTCCCACAGGTACCGAGTGGGCCCTGTAACACGATGGAGACTTTCCAGGTCCAAGGGCGCCGTGCTAGGTCCTCGCAGGACATTCATGCAGGACACACGCGGGGCAGGCATGGAGCCAGGCCTGCAGGGTGGGCCCTGGGCAGGCCCTCATAATGTGAGGAGGGGGTGGGAGGAGGGGGCCAGGCACCATGACCTCCAAGGTCTTCTCGTCTCTAAAATTCTCAAAAGCAATAAAAGGAAACACAGCTACTCCAACATAAAGTGAACCATAGTTGATAAAAAGATAACGAAGAAGTTTCTCTCCACCGGGACTCGGACAGACGGGAAAACTTCACGTGTGGAAGGGGAACCAGAGTTTGGAAGGAAGGGTGCGTCAGCGGGGGTGACACAGAGCAAGAAAACCACCTCTGCAGCTTCGGACGCCCTATTTCCTCCCCTAAATTCTGGGAAACTAGGGCCCGCGGGGCAGGCAGGCAGAGCTGGAGGAGCGTCCAGAGGGGAGGTCGCCCTGCTGTGGAGCCCGGCCCTGGGGCAGCGCCCGGACAGATCTCTCTGAATTTAGAGCTTTCGCCACCCGCATCATTTAGGGTGTAGCAGATCCCTCTCTGATCCAAAAGGCACAAACTCTGGCAAATCGAACGATTCCAGTGGAAGAGACTCCTGGGGAAAAGCCGCAGCTGACATCACTCCTGCCTCCGTGGGGCCTGAGCGCTCGGGGAGCAAGGCCGATGCGGCCCTGCCTTGAGAGTGCACAGTCTGAGGGGAGAGCAGCACCGCGGGAGGAGCGAGGAGGCCGACAGGATTCTCGGGGAAGTCTGAGGCACCGTGGGAGCCCACACAGGGCGCTGAGCCAAGCGCTGGGAACTGGGGAAGACTCTGAGGAAGTGACTCCGAAACGGACGCGAAGGACGCAAGGCGAGAGGCAGTGGGTGGTCTCAGTGCTGCTGTTGGGGTCATCTTCCTGGATCCCCTGCAAATACGGCAACCCCGGTCTTCACGGCTCCTGCTGCCACACAGCGCCGTGCGGGCTTCTCAGCTTTGCTTCGCAGCCTCCAACTTATCTTCCCACTTTCTCCGCTGCTGCTTCCCTGAGCACACACCCCGTCGGGGACTCCAGAACCTTCCAGTGCCTACAGTTCCCACGGCCCGATCCCTCCCGCCCCCTCCGGCCCTCACGGCCCCGAAGGCGGGAAGCCCCGATCGCACTCTGAACTCCTATCAGCGGCCGTCTTGACCCTCATGACTCTCTGCCCGGGGTCACTTAGGCAATTCGATTTAACAAAGTACTGTTTTCTGCTTTTCATGCGGGCCGGGCACCAGGCAGGGTGCTATCAGCAAACGCTGGGAGGACAGCCGGGGAACTCGTCCTCGACACGGTGCCTGAACAGCCCCGGAGATGCCAGGGTGGGAACGTCTAAAGGTCAGACTGCACAGGGCCGGGCGCAGGGAGAGGTCTGGACTGGAGACAAAAATGTGGAACCAGAGCGCAGCTGAAAGCCGTGCACGGAGGAGTCGCCGGGTTGGCGGGGAGGGCGGCCTGCTGCTGATCCAGGCAGGGGAGTTTTGGTCCCGAGGCCGCAGGACGTGAGGCAGCCTCCCGGGCCCCACCCTCCTGGTGCTGGCAGTGCTGCCCTCAGTCGTGACAATCCCCACTGTCTCTAGACGCTGCCAGATGTCCCCTGGGGGCCACAGTCACCGCTGCCCGCGAACCAGCAGCCCAGACCCGCAAGCGTGGGCCTAGGAGGGTTTCTCCTCCTTCGTCACTCACTGATTAAATTCACCTTCAGCCAGTCCCTGGTGAGCGTGTGATGTGCTGAAGGCTTGTGCCCGGTGCTTAATACGTACTCAGTTAACAAGTGAAAAAAATGCTACATTTCAGGGGAGAAAGCTGGTCACGGGCGTTCAGGAAGGACTCTGAACACGGGAAGCGCACAGCTGGAACGTTCCTGCATCCACAGGGCCCGCGTGCTGGTGAATCAGCCCAGCCGAGCGCGACCGTGTGCACCATGACCCCCGGAAGCGGCCAGAGCGGGGAAAGGAGCCAGACACACCTCACTGCCCTCCCTTGTGAATAAGACACGAAGCCTCCTTCTTTGTCACCTGTGAACACGCAGTAACGTTCTCAGGTTTCAGGGGCGAGATAATCCCGTCGCTGGAAAGACAGATCCTAGAATTGCCGAGGCTGTGCTGTCCTCTGAGCCTGACTTTCTAACCTCCTCGCTCTGAGCCGAGGGAAGGTAGGCATCAGCCCAGGACGTCCGGGAGCCCGCGGCTCAGACGGGGCTCTCGGCCGGGTCGCACAGGGCAGCCACGCTGCCTGGCTTGTGGGACACTGTTTTGCAATCTCTTCCCTCTAACAAAGGACTTTTCAAGATCCTTTTCGTGGAGCCAGACTTGCTCAGAAAAAGTGGGTGTTCTTTGCAAAATATAAAGGTCGTTTTTCACAACGAGGAAGTTAGGCCTTAAAGAGCTTTTGTACCTGACAACGTTTGTGTACGTAAAACCCCACTTGTTTCCCCGCAAACCGACCTCACGTTCCTGGGGGGGGGGCCTGGGGACCTCGCTCTCCCCTGGTGCATCCGCTTCCGAGAGCTCCCCACGCGCACGCGCGCAGGCTCCCGCACCCCCTGCTCCGAACAGCCGCGGCCTGGCAAGCGCCTCTCCCCGCGCCGGCCGCCGCTGGGGGCGAGCACGTCCCCAGGCTCTGCTAACCAGGGGCCCTTCCGGTTCCCAAGTGCTGTTCCTGGGAAAGTCCCTGCTGCGACGCAGGCGTGGAGGCCCCTCCACAGGACGCGGAGAAGCTCTCATCCAGGCCCCTGAGCTACGCTTTTCACCCTGGTCGGTTTTCAATTAATTCACAACGCCGGCCTGTTTCTCAGAACTGCAACTGGGCCAGGCCCACGGCGGGCTGGGTGGGTCTGAGAAGAACCCCAAATGCACCTGTTAATTTTGCCTCTGGGTAAACAGTTGAAAACTCCTCTGCTATTTCCTCAAATTGGGTGGAAACAAAGAAACATGAGATTTTAAAAAAATGTCTAGATTAGGGAATTGGAGATGCATTAATTTAGAAAGGGAACAGGGTCAAACTAGGGGCTAGGAGGCCAACAGGCACAGAGTGCACAGCGAGGAGCTCCCGGCAGGGAAGAGCTCACTTAACTCCCCCCGATCTATTCCAGACGCAGCCAATGATGCGTTATTGGATCCAGACCCGTGACTGCTTCCTGAGACCGACCTCACTTAAGTGTCACTGCCCCCCTTAGAAACACTGCCCCTGCCCGAGCCTGCCCCCGGGGAGGGCTCCCTCGGCTGCAGCCCCCGCCCCTGCTCTTCACGGCGCTCCCTCCGCTTCCCGCTCTGCTGTGGGAATTAGGCGTAACCACCGCCGTGCAGACCGCAGAACACCCAAGTTGATCCTACTCTACGAGATTTTTAGTGCTTTATTACACGGAAAGCCAATCCCAGGGATAACAGACTATAAACAACGGCAAACGCTCTATCAGGCGGGCGGTGCGAGGCTGAGGACGCGGAGATTCACCGGAGGGGCGGCGGGAGGAGTCGCCATCAATCACACACCCCTTCTTGCACATCAGACGGAAGAAAGAGGAGGAAGAAGGCTGGAACGTAAGGCAGCCTGGCTAGCATATTCAGAGAACGTGCTTGTTCCGAACACTGAGGGGAGGCTGAGTGACGGGCGGTACTGAGACTGTCTCTGACCTCTTAATTGTTATTAACGTGGAGGGATGGAAGACCGAGAAAAACTGCGCATATTTTACTGCAAAAGGAAATCAGTTTTAGGTGTTTGCTGATGCCATTGAAACATTCAGATGCGCTTGGTGAACAATAATAGACGGCTACGCGTATGCCCGAGAGGTTGACTGGAAATAACAGACGTTATGAAAGTTAGGCGCTTCGGGGCAGGAATTCGCTCCTTGCCTGCGCTATACCTTAAGTCCGCGCGGCAGACCCCACGCTGAGTGGCAGCACAGGGGCGGTTAACAGGGGACGTGTCTGTGGGGCTGATACCGGGAAACCAACAAGGAGGGGCCCCCAAACTGCTGGGGGCTTCCCCTTAGCCGGTGTTGCCCACCAAACGCCAGATTTTTAAACCTAGTAACCGAAATCAAGAAAAGCTGGAACTGAGAACTACCCACATCAAGTGCCTGAATGAAGGCCCGGGGCGACCGAGGACGGTCACCTCTGTAAGGCAGGCATCCCCCACCTCAGGCCCCGCTTCCGTTCCTTACTCAGAACAGGCCCCTGTCATTGGGAGAGAGTCACTCTTCTGAACGAGGAATGAGTGGGAGGCTGTGCGCAGGCACAGCCGAGCACGTGGCCACGCGTGGGTTGGGTCTGTAACAGACGGCACGGCACCCCTGCCTCGCGGGCCGTGGACCCCAGATCGCATCACAGGGTGCCCCCAAACCACGACACTCCCCCTCGCTGTCCCTCAACCACCAGGGCCTGGGAGCCCGGCGGAGCTCAGAGTGCCGATCACGGCAGCAGTGGCTGACGGAGACGGGCAGCTGCACGCCCAGGTGAAGGCACCCACGCCCGCAGCGTGCACGCCCAGGACCCGAAGGAGACAACAGGCTCCGTCTGCCGCGCCCCCTTCCAGTCAGGTCTTCCCCGTACGCCTTCTATCTCTGCAAGATTTTCGCCCGGCGAGTTAACCCAGGAATGGGAGTCAGGACGTCCGTTCCAGACGTGGAGACGCGCCCTCTGCCTTGTGTGCCCCCGCAGTGAGTTTACAGGCAGCCTCACTGTTTATTTGCCCCAAGCTTTTCCCTTCTCTGTTTTTCCTGCAATTGGTGCTTTGAAAATTCTGCACCTCATCTTTCTCATTCTCACTTTTCCCTCTTGACTCTCATTATTAACTATGCCCACTGTTTCCTCTGCTCCTGGGGATGGCAGAGGAGGTGAGGAAGAGGCTGTCAGCCCTGAAGTCTGCACCACTGACAGAAGACTCTCAGGTCTGCCCTGGTTGGAGGTGCGCGTGGGCCTTGCCAGAATCTCCTCCATTTCTTTCCTTTCCTCCTCACCAGGTGCACACAGGGAACTTCTGGAAAGTGCCTGAGACATGCAACACTGGTGACACCAAGCACGCGGCATCATCTTTGTAAAAGGGTGTCTCAAGATCCCGCAGGAGACAACGGCACGCGGCGTGCGCATGAGGACCGCCACGTACGTGGGGCCGGACAGAGCACGTTACTGCGCGCTGTGTCTAAAGCGAGGCCTACGTGTGACTACAGTGGAGTGATGAGTTGACTAAAGGGAACACTCACAACGGGGCAAGCACTTCTGCAGCTCAGGGCTCGGGAAGGCGGCCTGGAAGAGGCAACCCGAAGGCGCTGTCACTGGGCCGACCGACCGTGGGCGATGGAGCACACGAGTCCTGTGTGCGTCAGACCTCGGCATCCATCTGAGAAAATCCCCCGAGCTGAATGAGTGAGTCATGCACCAAGGTGTACATTGTATTTTAAGCTGCTTCCCCCACTCTGGTATCACTGCCAAATCCTTCCCTCCCGGTCCCGCAGCCCCGTGCGTGCAGAGGCGCACAATGCCGCCACTGTTCTCAGAACAAGACTCGGTCAGGAGAGGAGTAACACACTGACCCGTGGAGGCAGGGCAGCCAAGGTGTGTCAGCATTTCCATTATAAAAACCTCTTTTCAAGGATTAATATCGCAGTTGTAAAAATTCACACCCAGGTAAAGTTTGGTAGCAAAAACGGTTTCATTCTGTAAAACTGGGAAAAGTACTTATTCAAGAAGTCTTATTTTTAACGCTCACCAGTTTCTCCTGTGCAGACTCGGGTCGAGCAGACTCAGAGGAAGGGAGTCCCTGTCCCCGGAGTGTCCAGGCAAGGCCTCTGGCCAGGAAATGCGCCCTGGTGGCTTCACTTTCCTGACACCAAGGCCAAAAAGACCACGTACCGACCCGGGATTTGAGTTTTAAAAACTCAGATTTTGTCGTTGTAAAAGCCGAAACACAGAAGACTATGATGACCTTCAACCCTCCAGCACCACCCAGCCTTACAGACAGTGGTTCTCAGCTGGGGAGGTTCTGTCCGCCGGGGGCGTGCGGCGATGTCTGGGGACGGGTGGCTGACACCACGGGGGGAGGGGGTGCTACTGGGGCAGAAGCCAGGCTGCCAACAGGACAGGTGGGAGTGCAGGGCCCCAGGTGTCAGCCATGGCGAGGCTGAGACTGTTCTGGAAGCCTGCCCGGGGCCCCAAGGAGCTGTCCCACGTTAGGGTGGAAATCACCCACGGGCCGGTGCCCCTGCTCCCCAGGGACCCACAGGCCTCGCTCACAGAACCCTTCTCCTGGGGCCTAAAGTGTCTGTGTGTGTTGCCTGTGTGCGTTTAGGGTAGGACACACTTCCTCTGACCATCGTGTGATTATCATACTTTCTTGCTAAGGGTGACTTTCTCTTTTCCTTTTTCTTTGCCGGAGAAGCAGTTAGATTTATTTACTTAATTTATTTGTTTCTTGGTGGCGGTACTGGGGACTGAACCCAGCACCTCACGCATGCTAAGCAGGCGCTCTACCACTGCGCTACACCCTCCTTACCCTAAGGACGACTTACTCTAAAGCCCAGAGGCAATCAGAGTAAAGAAAGAAAAGGCAGGTGAGGAACACGGGGCCCTGTGCGGGCACTGAGCCTGTCTCTGCTCTCATCAGCGGGGCGGAAATGCTGCCGGCTGGGGTTCTCGGTCGGGGAAGCCGCCGTGGGGCTCCCGGCCGGTGCTCCTGGCACCAGACACCGCCCCTCCGCTCTGCTCCCCACGACAAGTGCAGAGTTGACGCCTGTGTTCTATCAGTGGGTCAGTCAGTCCACCTCCGTGCCGCGTGTCAGGGAAGACGCGGGGGCCCATGTGCCCCGTGACCGGCCGGGACGGGTGGGGAGAGTGCAGACCAGACACGCTGGAAGGGGGCCCCCGCGCCCACCCACAGCCGTGAGCCTCGGCGTCCTCCCGTCACCGCCATTTGCCGACACCGCCAGTCCAGCCCAAGTCGTGGAGATTCACGTCTGTGGTCGAGGGGAGGCCCCTACTGAACAGAGTGGACGATGGCAGGAGGCTGGAGGCCGGGCAGGGCCGGCAGTTCCCACCAGACAGAACAGAGACTGAGCATTAGAGTCCAGGACCCCCCAGGCCCACGTTCAGGGCTGGCCGACAGCTCTCCCCCAGGCCCCCCGCGTCTCCCCTCAGCTGCTGTCCTGGCCGCGTCACAGGGTAGCAAACCGCGTCACCCACCAGAGGGGAAAGGACCGAGGGTCGCGTGTCAGGCAAAGCCTTCGACGGGACCACGCCATTAAAGGGTTACTTCTGTTTCCCCAAAGCAGGCGGCCAATCAGCAGATTGAGGGAAATCATATTTTTTCAGGAAAAAACACACAGTCACCCTCCCAGACTCTGAAACGTTTAAAATGGAATTTACGTTTACCCTGCCGACACACTTTAGGCGCTGCATCATGTATTCTCCTTCCTGTCCCCGGCCACTACTGTTACTTCCGTAGCACACACTCGCGCCCACGCACACACACGCGGACGTGCCGGACGGACGCGTGTGCGTACTCTCCTTCTAGGGAGATCCTGGAGGCGGGACGTGGGGTTTACAGACCTTCACACACCATGTGCCTGTTCCAGCCTCAGCTCCAGAGTCCGAGAGGCTGTGCAGGACCCTCAGGCTCCCGCGGGCGCACAGGCTGCGTTTGGTAACAATTGGGCTCAAATGCATCAGCTGTTGGTGGCGACAGTGATAATGATGTGTTTAAGATGCCGCAACTACTGTCATCTCCTGACTCTGGTGAATAAAGCTGCCGAACCCGAGACCCTTCAGTGTAGCTCACCTGGCCTGGTGCTCAGCCACAGACGACTGCGTCTCCCCCACTGCAGAGGTGGCCTGCGAACATCCCCACTCGCAGCTCAGTACCTACACCCTCTCCCTCTGCTTCTATAAATCAAAGGAATCCTCCTGGCCTGAAAAACATTCCCCGTGACGTATGGAGTGCCAGACTTCACCACGGATGGGGCAGAGCTCTCAAAGCTGGGAGCTGACCTGCGTGCACAACTTGCATTTTAATGGCCTGCAGCTGCAGGGGACCCTCCTTTCAGGTGGGGGGTCGGGGCTCGGGGGATGCCGGCTTGCTCCCCTGGCAGCTGCTAGGGTGTGACAGCTGCAGCCCCCAGGACAAGATGCCCCCGACAGACAGAGAGAAGGAGCCTGTATTGCCAGCAGGGTTCGACACGTGGGGGCTCCGGCCTGGCTCCGGCAGCCAGCTTCCAAGAGCTGGACTCAGAGGGGCTCCTTAGCCCCTTGGGGAGTTCTGCTGCCTCGCCGGGGACTCACCCCCGCATGGCCCACAGTGCTGGGGAAGTGACAGACTCACTTCCGAGGTCCATCTGGAGCAGGGGCAGCACGTCTTCAGTGCAACGGGGAGAGAGAGCGTGCGCAATACTGAAGAGTGTTCATGGGTTTCTAAGCACAATTGTCTAAGGAATTAGACAGATGACGTCAACCCTGGGCTGCACACGTGTACCACACGCCCAGGGAATGACACGCGTCCCCCAGGCAGCACTGGCACGCAGCAGTGTCCTCTGGCCTCTGCAGACATGCCCGAGGCTGCAGTCTTAGACCGTCCCGACTCGTCACCACGCACACAGCTAGGACAGGTCTCCGTTGGGATGGAGGGACACACACCCACCCAGGGACTGGGTCTGGCTGTTCTCACGTTTCAGGACGGGAGCCCGGGACTCCCGCAGCAGTGATCACTGCAGTCCGCTGAGGCCCGTGGACACACGGAGGCCCAGGTGCTGGCTGTGCTCATGCTGGACCTGGGGCGGGGAGGGACGTCCGGTCCAGGACCTCCAGCTCTTTACATGTGGAAACCGCGGTCTGGCTCCGGCTGATGGTTGGCTGATTTAGGGTCACAGTAGGGGCTGATTTGGAGGGTGTTCCTAAACTTCTTTTTATCAGGAATGGCCTCTTAAGATGGAACTCACCGGCTTCCTGTTTGTGAGTCTGAGAACCAGCAGGCAGAAGGCAGGTGTCCCGAAGCCTGAGAACACGGGCCCCGCCTTCTCTGCCCGCCCGGACGTCACGAGACACATTTGTACCCTTCACGCTACTTTGCAGCAGGCCCGAGCCCTGTTCCCTGTGCAGACTTGGTTTTGTTTATTAATTAAGTCATAAATATTCTGAGCGTCTAGAAGTTGCCGCCGTTGGAAGCTGCGTTTCTCTGATCACAAGCAAAGGGCGCTATGGCTGTGACCACCACCCTGGAAACTCACCAGACCGAGTTTCATGTGAACTACCACCACATCCACACGGGCTCGTGCACATTCGTGAGCCACGTGGAGCCATCCCGGAGTCCAGTGTGTATCACGTTTGTGAAGCTCTAAGTCCCTCCTTGTCGGAGGAAAGTCGGAGCTGAGAGCTGTGAGTCTCATGCCGAATTAGCCTATGACTCCAAGTACCTCAGCACGTGGAATAAAACACATGAAATCAGACAAAAAGGACCCATAATGTGAAACCTTCGAACAGTATGAAACCTAGAGAAAAGCGCTGAGACGTTCCCCCTCATTTCTTGCAAAGTAAGCTCATATTTAAGTTCAGATGGGCCGGGTTAACAATCACTATTTTTACTGTTAAAATGCCCCAGGGAAGTTATAAACGCACCAAATATGCTGTTAACCTTCCTGTATATTGTGCGCAGCTGTGTGGCTCTGTACCAGGGACCAAACTTCCCACCCGGGCCAGCAACGCGAAAGAGGCTTTTTTCCAAAACCTTTCAATAACAATGCTTCGCTTGTCGCCAGGCTTCCACCTCTCTCTTCTGCTACTTCACGCTGCTGTTGGGCTTAGATTTTCCTCCTTCCAATCACTTTTCGCTGAGGAGCGCGCCACGTATTACCGAGTAGGAATGAGAACAGGCAAAGAGCCGTCGTGAAGAGGGAGACGGATGAGTAAAGTCAGATGTTTATTTCCGGCCCCCAGAGTCGAGGCTCTCTCACCTCCCACAGCCGTCTCACTGGTAACCGTGAAGAGCCGATTCCAACACGTCTGCAGCCCTTCCCAGCGTCATTAACATCAAGAATGATCGACTGATCTCCTGAGAACTCAACCAACATGACGACCTTTTCTCTTTTTTTCCTTACTGTCTACATGGGAGGTTAATCTATTCAACTTTTTAACAGAGAACTTCAATGGTTTTAGATCAGTTACAAGTGCTGGCAGGCCACACCGAAGGAGAGGTGGCAGCCCCAACCCAGCGCCTTTCCTCCCGGGACGAAGGCGGCCCCAGCAGCCCTGCGGCAGGCCCTCAGCTTGGGGGAGACACGTTCTGTCGCTGGCTTGTCCTCAGACCCGCGCAGAAGCGGCGGCTCGGCTGGGCTCTTCACAGCCATTAACCAGCTAGCTTGTTTTCGTGTGATTTTTCCTGACATCCGACCACAGCACCCCTAGGAGCTAAGCGGTCCACAGTGAGGCCTCAGAGGGAAACAGAAACCCACCCAGGACCCGAGTGCTGCTTCTGCTCTGTGGGCAGAGTGCGCCCCCGGAACAGCCAATGACGGGAGGGCCGTCCGCAGAGGGCTCCCTGAAATGGGGCTCGGGACAGAGAACAAACCAAGAGCTTTCTTAGGCAGAAGGTCAGACTAGGCTGAACTGTAGTACACTGGAGGAGAACATTTAATACAAGAAATTGGTTCAGTTTGGCCTAAAATTGCAAAATTTCAGCAATAATGGCCAGCAAGAGGGCAATGAAATAGTCTAACTGCCTCAGTAAGTCACCCTCCCCCCGGGGGCTGGGCTTCCTCCCTCCACCCCCATCGCAGGATGGGACTGCCTGCCTGCCTTTTTGCATCTGTTCTGTAAGGGACAAAAAATGGCACCAAAGCCCTTGCTTTGAACAGCCTGTCCAAAGACCACGGGCCACGGAGGGAGAGCGAGGGGCCTGGAGTCCATCAGCCCCGGCCGCCCGTCACAGGTTGGTCGTGGCCCCAGCCGGTGAGAGTCCCTGCGCCGTCGGGAGGGCTGCCCAGATGAGGCCACGGCCCTTGAACAGTCATATTCGCCCTACAAATCCTAACGCTCGATTGCCCCCAAAGAACAGGCACCACAATTTACTTACTAAACAAACATACTCATCCTTCTATTAAGAAAGTAGTACTGAGTCCAGATTTTACAGGATGAGAAGACCCTGGTTAACACGGACGGACTAGAAGCTTGTAATGCAGGCTGATCCCTGCTGACCACAAGGCTGTCCTGTTCCCCGTGGCCCTTCTACGTTTCATATTCTAGTGAGGAAGAGAGACTCGTTCAGGAAATAGAAATTAAAACCCCACAAAACAGCTACATAATTGTGAGTTAAAAATAAAAAAACACATTCAAAATAAATCATTGACCAACTTTAATTATATAGACTTAAAAAATGAGGTATACATATAATATATATTTGGTATTTAATTAAAATGGTATAATAAAGTTCTGTAATTCTTTTCCAGTTAAAGAACAGCTATTTGCAAATGATGCGACTGACAAGGGCTTAATTTCCATAATATATAAACAGCTCATATGACTTAATAACAAAAAACCCCCACCCAATCCAAAAATGGGCAGAAGACCTAAACAAGCAGTTCTCCAATGAAGACATACAAATTGTCAATAGACACATGAAAAAATGCTCAACATCGCTAATTATCAGAGAAACACACATCAAAACTACAATGAGGTATCACCTCACGCCAGTCAGAATGGCCATCATTCAAAGGTCCACAAACAATAAATCTGGAGAGGGCGTGGAGAAAAGGGAACCCTCCTACACTGCTGGTGGGAATGCAGTTTGGTGCAGCCACTGTGGAAAACAGTATGGAGATTCCTCAGAAAACTAAAAATAGACTTACCATGTGATACAGTAATCCCACCCCTGGGCATATATCCGGAGGGAACTCTAATTCAAAAAACTGCATGCACCCCAATGTTCACAGCAGCACTATTTACAACAGTCAAGACATGGAAGGAACCTAAATGTCCATTGACAGATTTCTGGATAAAGGAGTTGTGGTATATTTATACAATGGAATACTACTCAGCCTTGAAAAAAGAATAAAACAATGCCATTTGCAGGAACATAGATGGACCTAGAGGTAATCATTCTAAGTGAAGTAAGCCAGAAAGAAAAATACCATATGATATCAGTCATATGTGGAATCCAAAATAAAGACACAACTGAACTTATTTACAAAACAGAAACAGACTCACAGACTTAGACACCAAACTTATGGTGACCAGGGGGAAAGGGGATGGGAAGCGATAAATTGGGAGCTGGAGATGTGCAGATGCTGATGACTGTATATAAAATAGATAAACAACAGGTTCCTTCTGCACAGGACAGGGAGCCATCTTCAATACCCTGTAGTGACCCACAGTGAAAAGAACATGAAAAGCAGCCACGTCTGTGTGTGCAGGACTGAAACACTACGCTGTGCGCCGGAGACTGACACGACACTGTGACCCGAACCTCAGTGATAAAAATAAAAGAACAGCCGATCCTCATGACGGGCTGCCACTCAGCAATGGGACGACGTGCAGCCACGGGGTGAAGGCAAGTGAACAGCAGACTCAGGCTGCTGCCGCCGCCGCCGAGGACCACACTTCCACGCTGTGCTGTCAGAGGAGGCGCTGCGGGGCAGAAGACCCGCTGCTGGCCGCAGGGTGAGGCGTGGGGGGGTGGGGGAGGCTGATGACAGAGGAACAGGGGAACCGCCGCGGTGATGGACTGACCCGCAGCTCCATGTGTGCTGGGTACAGAACCACGTGCAGTCACAGAGCCAGGGACCCGCACGCTCGGGAGGGTGCGCTGCACCGTACAGAAGGCGCGCTTCCACAGACCTGACCGCAAGACAACGAGGTGGTACTTTTCACCGATCTATCTACAGTGCCCCCAAGGGAGGGAAAGAGTCTCAGACCTTATGTTGTCAACTGTGAAAGGGAGAAAGGTCTGGTCCACAGGTTTGGATTTTAGGAGCTCAGTTAGGAAGCAAAATCCTACTCGTGGAAGGTTTAGTAAGTCAGGTCCCCCAGCGTGCTGAGCGGCACACAGCCAAGCGCTGGGGGGACGGAGGCAGGGACCTGAGTGCTTCTGCTCCACGCCAGGGCCAGCCCCTCCACCCACGTCTCGGCAGAGCCCACTGTCGGGGAAGGCACCTCCAGCCTCTCGATTCAAGAACGGATGGATTACAGAAACAAGCTGTCTTTCCTCTGCCTGGTGCTCCGTGCAGTTAAACCAAACAGACGTCTGCTTTGGGCTCGGTCACGGAGAGGAGCCTGAGGCGTCACCTGCAGGGCACGTGCTCGCAGGGTCGGGGGGCTCTCGGGATGTGGAGGCCGGGAAACTGGACCCACAGCCCCGAACTTCGGGGCCGACAGTGTTCCTTCCAGGAGGTGACGTATGTAATCGAAGTGCAACAAGAAGATAACATGTATTTAAGCAAAACAAAAGGAGTCTGCACAGTGAAGCAACAGCACTGGGAATCCAAGGGCTCTGGGTGGGAAGACTGAGGAGGACCCTGCGCCGTTCACTGCTCACACGAAGTAAAATCCTTACAAAATAATATTTTGACCTCGGAGACAATGTAGATGACTCCTATTTCCTCTACTAAGCAACAATCTCTCACATGTGAAAACGTAGCTTTCAAGTTTCTACTTTCGGCGACGGTGTAAACTGAAGTAGTTCCTAAGTGACGTTTAAAATTGCTGACTAAATGATGCTGACCTCAGTCACCAAAAGCGCGATTCTCTGTCCGCCTCTCTCTGGTGGCCGGCAAGTTAGCCTTGGGTCGTCCAGAAACCTTAGGAGCTGGAAGGTTGAATAATCTCAAAAAACAGATGCCAGAAGGCTCTGAATGTCATCTCAGCCAGTGGAATCGGGGATCCAGCCCAGCTCTACCGCACAGCCAGGGGGTGAGCTCCTCGGTCCTGCCTTCGGAGGGGAATCGGAGAGCCTGGTCCTGTGGAAAAAGCAGCCTCAGGGCTGCACTCCCGCAGCACACGGTCTGCTCCATCCTCTCATCTCAGGGCCTGAAGCAGCAACGTCAGCGGTGAGAAAAGCAGGGGGTCCCAGGGAAGCTGGCGGACAGGCTGACTGCTGCCACAGCCCCTCCTGGGGACAGACACACTTCCGTCCCCGGCCACATAGAGTCCAGGGGCTCATGAGCACACGTGTCCTGTCGGACTTTGCCTCTGAAAAAGTCAGCCTAGATTACAAAGACAAAATATATTTTCTCTCTTATACTGAAACTCAATTTCATTGCAATGCAAACTGAAAAGAAAATATTCTTGAATAAGTTTAAGGGCAGAGAACAGAGGTGTCGTGCAGACCTCAGAGTAGTAAGGGAGCTTCAGAGGGAACGTGTGTTTCCGTCGCCCAGCCCCCAGGTCCAAGCCTCAGTTGCATTTTAAACCTTTGGGCATTTGACTGGGATTTACAGAAAATCACTTGAACAGGAAGGGTGATGATGATGAATGAACAGATAGTTCTGCACTGGGACTTCTCACTCTTCATAAACCAGACCAATAAAAATAGTGTCTTATTTGATGAGTCAAGCCCATTTATTTACTTCAGAGACTGCAGGTGACCCCTCGGCACTGAAATAGAAGAAGAAGTTATTTCCTTCACTATTTCAAACTGAAACAGTGGTGCTCCCTTTACACAAACACGCCGCACACGGGAGACAACAGGAGTGGACTGGGGCCCTGCGGGCGGCTTCGGGCCGCCGGGGGACAGCGTCACCTGAGCCCATCAGCGGTGGGGCCAGGCGCGGGGCCGGCACAGCCAGCCAGGAGGAGGAGGTCGCTGAATCCATCAAACGTGTGTCTCGGAAAAATTCTCCACATCAGCCAGAGCGAGGCTAACAAATGCTAAAGTCTTTGGTAAAAGGAGCCTGTGACTTACATGTTCCCACAGCCTGTCAGCGCTCGTGCGGACCTGTCTCTGCCGAAGGACCTCTCCCAGTTGCACCCAGCAAGATCCTGGGTTGACACCGGCATCAGGCTCACTCGAAAACATTGATCATTTGATTCGTGTAGTGTTTTCCCAGGTGAAAAATGGTGGATTTATTATTTTGTACCACGGAGTGACAATTTTCTTCAGGCTAAAACAATGGACATCCCCGAGAAGTGAGTAGGGGGGAGACCTCATTGTCATGCGTGTGGCGATTCCGACACTGTAGGGAACGCGTCTTTCCGAGCAGCGCTCTCTCTTCCACGTGCAAAACCTGCATGAGCACCTGACCCAGAACACTGAGGAAACACCCCAAAGCAGAGCCGCCCCGGAGCTGCGCTGAGAGCCGCAGCCGCTTACAAGCTGAACCGCTTCCACTGCCTGCTTTTCAGCAGGGAGGACGCGATGCTTGTGTGTTCCCTCCGCAGAGCAGGACAGAAGCGCTCGCGGGGAACGTGGCTGCAGACACGGCCTGCCTCCTCCCTGCTGCTCCCGTGACCCGTCTTCCTGTGACCGCGAGAGGTGGCCGAGCCGTGGCCAGGGACCGGGTCTACCAGCGAGCTCTGGAAGGCGTTCCAATCACAACCCCTCCTGTCTTTGAACATGTTGAGGAGACCTCACTGCAGTGAAAACCAGCAAGTGAAAAGGAACGTGTTTTAGAATTTCACCTCACAGAGCGCACTTTTCCCACCTGTCTCAGCAGGTCTGCGCACAGGGGAGCGGACGGGAGGCGGCGCGCGCAGCGTTTGGCTGCGCACGCCGAGGCGCTATGTGATGTGCGCGCACAGCGACTCCGCACAGAGCGCGCCCAACACGGGGAAGCGCTGTGTGTGTGCGCGCGCGCACACGCATGTTCCAGTGAAAACAGGGGAGGGAGGGAGGCCTCCTGGTGACCTTAGCCCACACCTCCAAATTTACATGCAGTATCAGGACAGCTTTAAAAAAACCCAAACTTTTGTGTAGCATGAGAACGTGCTATTTTATTATTAATAATTAGAAGATTCTGACACCTCCTAAAAGCTTTTTAAAAATCTTATAAATTAAATTCACTCCTGAAGGTTTAGACACGTTCCCATCTGCTTCAGTTCCCACAACAGGAACACGCGAATTCGCGAGCCTGAGCAGCGCGGCTCCGTGACCGCCCGTAAAACCCTCTGCTCTGCTGTTCCCGCAAAGCGCGTGCTTACCACTGCACGGCCCACACCTCCCACACACGCCCGCCCTCCTCATCTGCGCTTTCGACCAACATGACAAGTCGCCGACGCTTAGAGTCCTGACAGATTCAAAAACAAAGAAATGTATTTTCTAGTGCGTGCCCTTAAAAAGACAGTAGCCAATGTCAGATTAGCCAATAAACCAGTGGGAAATGTCATCATTTTCAATTGAGAAGATTAAATTATCTAAGAGTCCAGACCATGACATGTTACTTATAAGAATTTTAAGTCACTTTTTACAAAACTAAGAAATACGTTTTGTAGCTTATTATCGGTTCAGAAACAACCCCAAGAAGATAAAACACAGAGACATCAGAGTTACTTACATAACTTTTCTTATTATTTACTGGAATTGCTACATAGGAATGGCACTTTGATTAATCTTTCAAAGCAGGGATTTGGGAAGCAACAGTTAACTTCTGTTTTAGAAAAAAAAAAAAAGATACAGAATTTCAACGCCATGCATCTTTCCACAATGTAGCTCCTAACAGCACTTTCAAAAATGGAAGTATAAATTTAACCGTGACAAAGGAAAATTAATGAATTAATCAAAAAGCCCTCTATTCTTATTCTCACAGATTAGAAATAGCAGATCATTTATTTCTACTATAAATAAGAAACGTTAACCGAACATGCTAATCATCAGACAACGGGTCCAAACTCTGACGCAGCAGGCCCATCTACAGGCACGCGGGTCTTCTGTTTCACACGGCGGGTGTCAGCGCGCAGCCGTGGTGGAAGCAAACCTACGACCGCCGTCCCGTCTCCGTCCACGTAGAGTGTTTACTGCATGTGGCAAAGGGAGAATGCCGGTGATGAACTCAGGGTAAGACGGAAAAAATGTGAACCTTGACCTTCTTAACACCACTTAAAAATCAGAACCAGACCCTCGGCACCCCCACCCCCCTGCCTTCAGCCCAGCAAACTGGAAACCTGACCCCGCGTCCACGCAGAAAGGATGCTTGTCAAACTCCAACCAGCGGCCCCCCCGTGGCCCCTCCCTCCAGATCCGAAGATGGAGATTCTAAATAAGGTTACATTTCCTGTGGTGTCCAGAGTTTGCAACAGTGTTGGGCGAAAGGACCATTTTTGCCTTGTTTTCAAAGTTCATTTGCAAAACATGTTCTAGAGAATATAAATTTGTACCCAACGAGAAAGAACGTTTCAATTTTTATTGCTGCAGCACAGAAACTCCACCATCTGCGCTCACCCGTTCCCTTCTTCACGGCGTCCTCACCTGAAACCCACCAAAGTGCCCTGACATCCGCAGCTCGCGCTCTCCACAGACAGACTGCTTTCTGTAAGAAGCAGCTCTCAGCCGAGGGGCTCTTACAGCCTTTCTTCCCCGCTTTGCCCTCGTGTGTATTTATTTTCCCTCTCTCCCTTTTCTTCTTCAACCTGTAGGTTTGCAACAGGAGAAAGCGTAGCAGGGAGAGAGCAACTATCTGGGGTCACGCAGGACACGCACAGCTCCGTTTACGCTTTTTCCAGGAAAAACAAAGATGCCTGAAAATATCTGCTGTCCTCTACTTTTTTCAAACTGGAAAACCTGGAACTAGGCAAAAACGAGGCGAAATTTTACAACAAATTAAGCTTGGGTGATAAAATCCATGGGAGAAGAGGAGGAGAAGCAGATTAAATGACATTAAAAAATATCCAAGTCTTCATTTGATTAACTTTAATCTAATTATAAAAAGCCACCGCTCAGTTCCCCACCAAACAAGGAGACCTCAGAAGGTTTATGTAAAAAAAAAAAAAAAAAAAAAAAAGGTTAGAGCAGCAAAAATAATGCTGAATTAAAGCACTTGGAGGCCGACGGCTTTGAACCTGGGCTCCACCAGCCATGCAGCCGGCGAGGCCGTCTGCAGAGGCCGGGGCCCTCGCTAACAGAGCCCTCATTGTTCCCGAAGGCAGTGAGAAAAATGCTGCTTTATATCAACTCACACCACAGGCTCCGTGCGCAGCCCCAAGAAAGGCGGCCGAGAGTGCACAATCCCCAGGAAGGACAAAACGGCAGGGGGACACACAGCCCCCGACCCACCACCACCACAGCCCCCACCCGCACAGAAAAACACATTTTTCTGCTGTAAACTACCCCAAACTCCATTCCTGGCTCACAAACTGTGGTCGAGGCTGTTATGGTGGTGCATAATTTATAACTGGAAATTCCTGATTCATGTGGGATTTGGGGCATTTCTTCGCCCTCTGCCCACCGCTGCTCAGCTTGCACCTCGGGCTCAGGCGGTGGGAGCCGTCGGGCCGCGGGGCCCGGGCCATCCGGCCGCCAGGAGATAAACACTGCATTTTTGGGGAGCGCAGTTATCCCACACCTGTTTAAGATGTTTATACAGTAATTAAAGATTAACGCTTATTCCAGACCAGATAAATATTAGACAGTGCGTGTGTGGATACACATACATGGATCTGCAAACGCGGCCCAGAACAAAGGTGTCATTGTGCCGAGCGGACTTACTGAAGGGGATCCGCTTGGAAACAGCGTGAGCTTCACAGAGTTTACATTACAGACGGGAAAAAAGGCTTAAAAATGTTAAGTGGTTGGAGCTACCGCGTGCCGTGCAGAGAGCAGGTCGCAGGGTGTGTGCGAGCGGGCCTAGACGCAGCCGCAAAGCCTGGGCCGCAGCCTCTCCGCCACAGCCAGTTCAAGGCCGCCGGGCCCCGCCCCCGAAGGTGGTGGAAATGCCTGCTGGGCCCACCGTGAAGGACACACCTGAGCGGTTGTTCAAACTGACAGTAACGTGCAGGTTTTACCCTTAACTTTGGAAAAGGAACAGCTGGGCAGGGTGTCTGGCTGGGAGCGCGGGCTGCAGGCTGGGGACTCGGGGCGGCCGCTCTGCCTGGGCCCTGGGGGGCCCCCGGTCCCCAGGCAGCATGCGCTGCCCGGGCGGAAGTCGTGCCCCTCCAGGAAGAAAACTCACACTGCACACCACTGGCGGAACGACAGCAGAAATACATTCCCTAGTTTGTAACACTGATAGTTTAGTTAACTTTTTAGTGAGCGCCCCAAATGGTACCAAGGAATCGGTGCCGTCTTTCAGTTTACGCAAAAATACACTTCGGACAAACTGCCAGGATGTATTCAGCCATGTTTCCCAATTTACTAACAATACTTCTACAAGGATTCTAAGTGTTTCCTTCGGATGATACTAACTCTGGTGAATTCTTTAATATGTGAATTCTCTAATATTTACTTTGGACTCAAAAGCGTTGTAAATTGCAACAATTTTTAAAGTTGAAATAGCCACATACTGTATTTTTGAAGGAAACGACAGGAGTCAAAATAAGGACTTTAAAACAGTGGTTAATTCAGGATCGTACATAATCCTTACGTGTTTTCCATAAAGAAAGGGTTTCTTCCTCTGTTAACCAAGACTTGTTCTTCGCACACCAGCACAGGGTGGTACCCGCAGTTAGGCGTGAGCTTTAAAAGGTGACAACAGGTTACGTCTTACAGGTCTGATAGGGCTTGGGGTCAAATGCAGACAGGAGGAACTTCGGCAAACCTAGAGTCCACTCACCACAACACTGCACTCAGGCCACCAGAGCTCCTGGCACCCTAAGGCCGGCCCAGCCCCAAAACAGAAACCCGACAGCCTCCCCTGGCGCTCACGCGAGGCCCCCACCGCGCAGATCCCGGGAAACAAGGGGCACGCGCCTCGGGGCGTGGGGATGTGAGAGCAAGCCTCCCTCCGCCGCTCAAGTGATTCTGAATTATTCACAAGCATGGCTTTAAGGTGCTTAATAAAAATAAACCAGTAAGTCAAAGGAAAATTCTCAGAAAACAGATCAGAATAAAAGTTCAAGGTGGCTGAGAGTGAGACTACGGAGAGCACACACGCGGGGGCACGGGCAGTGGAAGGCAGAGCGCTGGGACGCGGCGCCAACACCACCACGAACCGGCCCCGCTCTCATGGGGTCCTCTCCCCGCTGAGGCGGCTCTCGGCGGGCAGCTCCTGAAAGCTCACCCTGCCCCTCAACAGCTGTTCTGCAATCAGCAGCTGCTCACCCGCAAACGTGGTCACCAGTGTATCCCGGACGGGGAGCCGGGGCAACACTGCCCTGTGCTGACAGGCTGAGGGTGGGTGAGTGTACGCATGACCCACGGCGGCGGCGGGGGGGGGGGGCAGCGGGATTTGGGCTGAAAGCACTTAGCGTCAGGGACTGAGTGCACGTCATCACAAGACCGCCTCGACGCCGGGCACAAAAGAGTGGAGGGAACTGCACAGCACCGAGGTGGGCATCCTTACATTCCTTCCTTCACTTCATGGTTTAAAGGCTCTTTGGGTTAAAGAACTTCACAGATGAAATTTACCTCGGTGGTGTCACAGGCGCAGGGCTGGGGTTCCTTCCTAAATCTCTGACTTCGGTCGAGGGCTCTTTCCTGCACATTCTGTTCAAAGGTGACAAACAGATGTTCAGTACCTGTAGGATGACTGTGCATCTGGGTACGTAACATCCAGGCGAAGTGGCTCTGGGAAATCAGGACCACAAAGACGCACAGCTGTGGGTGAATGACAAGTGAGCACGGGGCCGTGGCACACAGCAGGGTGACCGCAGGTGGCCGTGCCGCGTGGCCAACGTGGTGACCTCAGGTGGCAGTGCCATGTGGCCAACGTGGTGACCGCAGGTGGCAGTGCCGTGTGGCATATTTGAAAGATGGTGAGAGAGCAGAACCTAAAAGTTCTCATTGTGAGGAAAGAAACATTTTTCTATCCCTCGTGAGGACAGGTGTGGCTCTCATGGGGCCCATCCCACACTGTGAGGGCTGCCCTCACACTGCAGCACGCCTTCAACTGCGCAGCGCCATGTGCCAGTTACATCTCAATTAAACTGGGGAAGAAGAGAAATCGGGAGCAGACCCTTTATGTATATTTTAAGTTTAAAATGTTCACTTTAAATTAATGACTCATAACTTACGTGCCCTTCCTTGCAGAAGTGATCTCGGACGTCTCCTAGTGCCAGTGGGTGCGGCCGGCATGACAGCACAGAAGGAGATGCTGAGAGACAGGCCTGATGCCGGGCCGGGGCGGCAGCGGGGGGAGCGTCAGGCGCCTCCCGGCTCCCAGCGGACGGGGTGGGGGGCCGCGCAGCCTGCGCGAGGAGGGCGCCGGTCCTCGGGAGAGCTCGCTCTGGCAGGAGCGGGATGCTCGTACGTGCACACCGCCCAGCAGCACCGGGGAAGCTGGTGAGGGTGCCGCTGGGGGTGCTGAAGTGCTCCTCTGGTTTCCGTCCTTCCTTGCTTTAAGAGCCCTGGGAAGGGGAAGGCACGTGGGTCAGCCGCGGGCAGGCCGCGCACCTGCCGCCCCGTGTGCTCCACCAAGGCCGCCTAACTGGAGGCAGCAAAGAGGCTGGTGGGTCCCTCCTGGCAGCACTGACTTCAGACTCGCTCTGGCAGGAGGTGGAGGCCCGTGAAAGCCGCCCTGGGGGACGTCGGGTACGTGGGTGTCTGAACTGTCCATCTGGGTGATGGCCACAGTGCTTCCATGTTCAAGCGGTAATGCTTCAGACAGTGGAACTGAAAAACCCTGGACCAGCTGGCCCTGCTTGTCCGCAGGGAGAGTAGACGGCAGAAACATTCACAGGCGGAAAAGAGAGCTGAGATCCGCAGGAAAAGACACTGCAGAGCCCAGGATCCGGCCCACGCTGCAGAAAGACGCGAGTCTGTCCCGAGCCTTCGGTGCCATCTCCACGTCACCCTGGGGACACCTGGTCAGGACAGAAGGGGTCTCCCCCACCACCGCCACGGCCCTCCTCCTGGGGGGCAACTGTCATCAGTGCAGGAGGGCCGCTTTCTCAGGACGTTCTCTCAGTCTCCACAGAGGGGAGGCAGCGGGGGGCCTGGGAGCCCCAAAGGAGGTGCCTCCAAGCGGGGGGGGGGGGGGCGGCTGTGGGTGGAGGTGGTCTGCGATCACGCCCGGGAACGTGCTTCCGGGGCAGACACACTCCGCAGTGTTCCCGCCCACACACCTGGTGACAACATGTGGCCGCCGTGATAGGACCGTGTGAGCAGCGCAGTCTGTGGTCGCTGCAGGGACGCCCCCCACCCCGCAGCCGACTGCGGAGCACCAGGAGGATGCTCTGCCCGTCTGCATTTTCAGTGACCATCACGCACGCAACGCTCAGAAGCAGAACAGGTACTCGTGCCCATCAACCTACAATTGGATCTTCCTCTGCCTGAGCCCCTCCAGGCGCACCCACGTGCACACAGCACGGCTGCAGCATCCCAGCGGCTCCTTGCCCGTGACGCACGGAGCCTCAGGCGGGTGGTGTGTGCACAACCTCAGTGCATTTTGTCTTTGGAGAGGAGGACGTGTACTCTGGCGCCAGGCACCGTGAGACGAATACCTTCGAATACACCCTTCCTTCCACGTACTCCTTTCAATAGGATCATTCTTTTCCTTACACCCAAGACCCACCTGTGACGTTTGAAGTCATTTAGGAATAGTATTCAAAACACACGACTAGCTACGTTAAGCCCATGAACAGTTTCATTTTTCTTTGTATCACTTCACAGAAGGCTGGCAGGGTATGTTCTATCAGCTGACTGATTTACTCACGCAAACATCGCCAGCGCCGGCCCCGGGCCACCTGCCCCACGTGCTGGGTGACAGCCCGGCACCCGGGCCACTCCGGGCTCGGGGGGCTTCCCCTCAGGTCTCCAAAGCGCACACAGCACCCCCCACCCCCAGCCCTACCCCCGCACACTTCAGCCGATAACTCATCACAGTGCGCCCTGGTTACGGAAGGGCTGGCGGGGCGGGCAGGGAAACCCTCCAGCTGGGGCCTGCGTGTGACTTCTTGGCCTCACTGTTTGCGACTTTCTGGCATTTTTATTGCCTGTTGTCTCGTGATAATGTGCAAGCATAGAGATATACTAAAACCCTGAGTAAATACATTCAAAGAGAGAAAAAGAATAGGTCATTAGAGAAGACGGCACAAGAACGTTAATTCTGAGGCATGTTAATGCAGCATTTTAATTTTTAAAGTTGCCATAGTAGTGTTAGTTAAGACCATTATTACCTCAGCTGAGCGCTCCGGGGAGCAGGGACAAGCAAGCAGATTTCAAATGAAAAGCGAAGGAAAGCCCAGGTGAACCGGGCCGGTCCCCCTGCGCAGACAGGACCCGGGAAACGGCGAGAGGACGGATCCCACGACCCCACAAAGAGGGGCGCAGCCCCTTCCCGCCAGAAGCCGGCATCCACCCTGACGCAGTGAGGCCGCTGCGTTAAGCTGCCCTGGCGGGTGATGATGACAGCCAGTGTGATGTGTCTTATACGGGTTTTTTTTTTTTTTTTAAAGTTACAAACTGCTCAGTTCTTTTCTTATTAGTCACATAATACTTTCTACAAGAACAAAGTCCAGACCAAGATTAGGAACACGGCAAGAAACTTGCCCTTTTCCCCTTTTTCCTTCTTCTCTGAACGCAAACAATACGTGACGTTGACCTCAAAGCCAGGCGGCCCAGACATGCTGGGACATCATGCCTCCTCGGGCCCCCGCGTGTTCACGGGGCAGGTGAAGCCTAGACCCCGACAGAGCAGCCTGCACCCCATGACTGCACAGTTACCCTCCCAGATCCCCGTGTACAAATTAATCTCTCCCTGCCCGAGTCCTGGCTCCTCCCTGTCCTTGCAGTGGACGGACGTCCACGCCCTGAGCACAGTCCACGGCAGAAATGTGGCCCGGATCCTGAGCAGACGGAGGACAGGCCGCTAGCGGGGACAGCTCGCCCCCCCCCACGGGGATCAGACGCACTGTCATCATTGACCCACATCCACGACGACCGTGCAACGCTCACTCTTTATATTCTTCTGCCTGCGACTTGCATGGTGTGTGACACACACACCTAATAACCCAGAAAAATGCTGATTAAAGCTTCATGGGAGGGCCGAAGGAGAAGTGCACGCATTCGTTTGTAACTGACTCGTCCTGGTGCCCCCCTCCACTGCTCTGTCAGTTTCCACGGAATGTGACCATCCTGCGATAAAATAGCCCACGTTTGCTCGCTACGTGTGACAGTATATCACCAGCACAGCTCACAGAACGGCCGCTCACATTATTTATTACAAGCCACACATGTGACAAATTATTTAACTCAGTTGATCCTAGTAAGTCAAAGAGCAAGCAATTAGCCAGCCCCGTCAGGGGCTGTGTGTGGAATTTATGGACCCGCCCAAGCCGCCGGCCCTTCAAAGCCCCATTAAGGGGAACCTTCTAATGACTCACTGGGGATGACAGGCGTTACACAGCACAGATGGCAGCCGCGAGTCTGCAGCCGGGGCCACTCCGGCCTCCCTGCGTCAGGCCTCCGCAGAGCTGCGGCGCAGCGCGGGCACCCCGGCCACTCGGGCTCGGGGACAGCTGCAACCCTGCACCTTCAGGGGCCGGGCGAGTTACTTCACAGGAGAGGAAAGAGCTCGGACAGCGAGGGCAGCCGGCCGGGGCACCCCAGCCCCATCTCGGGCTCTTAGAGGGACGGTGACAGCGACAGTGAGAGCCAGCCCCCAGGTAGGGGGGCTCCTGGGAGGGCTCGGGGATGGAGAGGGTCCCCCCCTCCAGGTGAGCCCAGGGATGTGACTTTATCGTGACACGGGAGTGCGAATCAGATGGTGCGGTGACTCGGCCCCTTCCCAGCGCCTTCCCTTGACACGGTGGTCACTCGTCACCTGGATCCACATGTCCGAGTCCCCCGCCGCCCCCTCTGGGAGGCGAGCACGAGCCACTGTTCCGGGAGGAAGGACTCAGGAGCCACGACTGCCCAGAGGACGCTGACAGCGGGGCCACTTTCCCTGGACATGGGGCGCTCACAGAGCCCAACACTTGGCAGTCAGGACACGGAGGACGCGGCCTGGGGACCAGGCGGGGCAGAGACCAGGCCAGAGACGCCACAGGTGGAGGGCGGAGCAGCCCAAAGCAGCTGTGCGTTGTTGCTTCTTAATTAAGATACAGCCGACTCACGGTGTTGAGTCAGTCCCTGGTGGGCAGTGTCGTGCTTCAGCTACACACACGTATGTGAATGTGTATGTTCTTTTCCGCTGTAGGTTATTCCGAGGTATTGAGCGCAGGTCCCTGTGCTGGACAGCAGGACCTTGCTGTCTCTCCTTTACGTACAGGAGTTTGTATCTGCTGATCCCACGCTCCTAACTCGTCCCTGCCCCACCCGTTGCTTGTTTGTAAGTGATGGGGTTCCAGCTCTGCACCAGGGGCTGCGGGTGCCTCATGAGGCCAGCTGCTGAGATAGGTGGAATCGGGAAGAGCTTGCGGTGACCGCGGGGAAGCACAGCGCAGCGCCCCCCGCTCAGAGGGGAAGGCACGTGTCCCCTTCCGACGACAGAGGCTCCCGGGCTCCCCTCCCCTCGCCCCGCCTCGCGTGAAACCATCGCTGACTGCTCTCGGGTCCCCCACAGCCACGGCCGCCCCGGAGCTAAGCTGCGCACCTCGTGGGAGGCAGACGACCCAGGAGGGGACCCGTCGTCACGGGGGGACCCGTCCATCATGGGGGGGCTGTCCCACCCGGGGACAACACATCACCTGCCTCTGGCCCCTGAGCCAGCTGTCACTCTGTCCCTGAAACCAGTTGTTCGCTTTGGCTCGATGGCATTTCACCTTTGTTGCTTTGGTTTTACAGAAAAGCCAAAGCGGAAGAAGAAACGTGAAATCCAAGAGGCGACGCAGGAAGAGACGGGGATGCTTCTCCCACAGCGAGGCTGAAATGCTTAACTCCTCCCGGCGGCCCCTGAGTCCAGGTCCTGACAAAGCCCCACATATCAGGGGCAGCCGCTCAACTCCATCAGTCTGAGCGCCCAGCTTGGGGCGGGGGGCATGCAGAGCAAGAGGAGGACACGTTAACTTGAAATAACACTGTCAATCCGCGTTTCCACGACTCAAGGGGTCACGTGAAATCAGAACCCGTTTTTCAAAAGAGGTAAAAGTGAGCTGTAATTACTGTGAGCAGTTACACGAGTCTGCTGTCCAGGAAGCCTGAGCGGCCCCTAACGAGTCCTGTGTCGGGGGCGGGGAGCCCGACCCCCAACCTCGGGGGCGCCTGGGCAGGCGGAGTGAGGCGCTGAAGACGTGTCTGAGGACATTGGATAAAACGGCCCCGTAAAAAGGGGGAAGAAAAAGCTCCAGTATTTCTAAATATCCTAACATTATTTAAAATATGAGTATGTACTTAATTTAGTAAGTGAAACATTTATAGTCATTTGACCATTCTGTCCACATTCCTAAAGTCTTAAATATTCAGTTGACCTAGAATATTTTTGTTTCTTCTGTTTGGAAGACACGGGACTGCCTCATATTTGAGGTCACCTATTCTTGGGCATGAATAGTTCAAATAAAAAGAAGACAAAACTGTAAAATACTGTAAGAATACCCAAAAAAGTTCTAGTCCAAAAAACTCTTCCAAATGAATGAATTTGAACTAATTTAAAAGAACCTCAACTTTGATGTTTATGATTCAGATTTTATAGAAAATATGTAAATATCTCTTACCTGTTTTCTAGTTACATACTACATAACACACACACACAAACAAAACAACCGTGGAGTGTTAGGATTAAAAAGATTCTTAAGTGAATATACATGCTACAAGTCATAAAACATTTTAGTCATTGAATTAACACACGTGCACACAAAATGAATGCCACGGCACTCTATGCCTGTCTCAAAACCATTAAACACCAGAGTTACACACAGATCAGAAATTGTAAGACATTTTCCGAGTATGGAATCCTCATGACTGCTCCTAATGTCACTGTAGCTATCTCGGGATGTTCTCGACGGGTTTTTTATCTTGAGTACTGCCAAATATTTTCGTAACTCCTATTTGCCAATTATGCCAAAGTAAACTTGACAAAGTAAAATCTGCTCAGAACAGGAATAACAGATTGTTAATCTCATGGTTTAAAATCTGTAAGCCAAATAACCTCATGTGTCTTCAACTGCATCTTCGTTAAAAAAGGTAATTCAACGTCGCTAACGTTAAAAATACAGCCTGTGTTTTCAGTTACGCTCAGGAGCTGAAGGTGGTAAGAACGAAGAGGCTTTGAAGTGAAATGTGTAAGCGCTGTGCTTACTGCTGTAAATAATCTTCGATCTTTAACCGGAGGATGTCATCCTCGTGTCGCAGTAAACAGAATGAAAATAAACGTGAAGGTTCGTTAAAGAAACACCTTCTGCTGGCTGCCGGGAGGCCGTGGGGTGAGGCTGCGAGCAGGGGACCCGGATTCGCAGCCCACCTCTGGGCACCGCTGAGCTTTGGTGGCCCTCGTGTCCCTCGGCTCACGTGGGGACAACAGCGCTCACTAACCGGGGCTTCTGTGAGGGCTGATGAACTGCGGCTTCCCGAGGAGAGCTTTCTGAACACTGGCATCAATACGAGAGTTCGGTGTTATTACTGGCTTCTGTTTGTTCAACAGACGTACTTAGAAGATGCCATGAAATAAACCTCTTCCCTTCCTTCTGGCTTCACAGTGAAAAATAAGATAATTATGTACACAGTCCTCTGGTCATCTTGGCCTCTTCCCCGGTGGACAAACCAGAAGTGACTGTGGGGGAAGAACTACCTGGGGGAACGTTGCAGCGAAAACACACAGCAGAACGACTTCCTGCTACGACTCGGCAGCGGAGCGGTGGTCCTTCTGGGAGAGCGGAGGAGACTGGCCTCCAGCGGTTTCTCACCCACCGACGGGCGGCAGGCCTTCCCTCCCACTGGGTCACCTTGGAGAAGTCCCACGGCTGGAACTGCCTCCTCCAACCCTGCATTCACACGACTTCCCTGAAGTGTCACAGTCAGACCCACCGGAGGGCGGTCCCAGTCCGCCCCAGGTGCCCAGGTGTACGGCAGCCCCACTGACGGAAAGAGGTGAGGGGCGGAGAAGGGCAGGACGAAGGCGGACTTTCTCGCCAGGCTGCCGTCATCCTCTCAGACCTCGGCTACGCCACACAGGAGCGTCCACCATCCGTCTGTGGGACACTGAGGGAGGTGCTGGCAGGTGCGCCGTGTTCTCGGCCACCCGGCCGGGCTGATCCTTACCCCGCGTACCCTGGGAGGTGGGGTGCGAGGAATTTCACACTGTCCGAGGGATGCTTCCTCGGGGAGTAAATTTACACGACTTCTAAGATCTATGAGCAAAACGCTTTAGTTCTTGGAGGCAAAGGTCCACCACGTAGACGTCAGCCACACCTGTCTGCGCTCAGCGCACCTGCGCACATGACTGGCCCCGTCCTGGCCTAGCTGCACGCAGGAACGGCATCTCTAAAAAGTCCTTCAGGTCGCTGTGTGAAGCAATCTGCCGTGGTTAATTCCTCGGGGAGCCTCCCATGTGTACAACCATCGGTGTGCTAAGGGTTGTGTCAACACTCAAAACTGTCACCAGCGACCACTGGGGGCCCCTCAGGTGTGCTCCGGGGCATGCACACGGGGGACTGCAACGCTGAGTCCCGCAGCCGGGCCCTGACACGTCCACCGGCCCCGCAGAACTCTGTGTGAAGAAGAAAGTCACACTTACAGAGGTGTGACAGGGGTAGGATGAACAAAGTGCCCATCAGTGTAGACGTCAATGCCCTTAACAGACACTGTTTAATCCCTGGAAATACGAATTCAGGAGCAAATGAAGCCAGCGTACTTCCTGCAGAATCCAGTGGAGAACCAGGTAAGTGATTAGGTATTTGGAAAACAGCCCTAAAGAATAAAATTTAAAAGACTCTGAAAGGCTGAATGTTTTCCCAGTAGAAATGTAATCAAGAGAGCAAACGACAGACAGTAGGGTTTAAAGCAGCCCTCGCTCTCCCTAACACTCCCGGGCCCAGAGCCACCGCCACGCGCAGCACCGCTTCCTGGGACTGATTCCGCGAGCCTGTCCGCCACACAGCAGGTCCTCTGAGGTCATGGCAATTATGAATAATTACAAGAAGTTGTGAATAAAGAAAAAGAGGGAAAAAGAATTCAAGGAGCATTTTTAAAACTTAGTTATGAACATGCAAAAGAAAGTAATTATTTATGCTTATTTTCTATTTAAACGAACACTGGGGACAAAACACAGAAAAATATCTAGACACGGGCGACAAGGACGCCTTGGCTACCAAGCAAGGGGCAGAACTTCTCAGAGTTTTCGAGATGCGACCTCGGCCGGTTGAGGCAGCGGCCCCTAAGGACGCAAGCTGGTCGGGGGGAATGACTTCAGAATTCTGAGCCAGTGCAGGCATTTTTATGTTAAATATAAAATTAAACATTTCTTGAGGAGAGAGATGTATTCTTATTTCTCAGCATTCTACTCAAGTTTTTCATATTGAGTAACAGAGACAAATTCCTTTCGCTGCAGATTTTCGGTCCTTTTTACTCTGCGTTTGAGCAGCAGGACACCTGGTACTTGGTGGTGAACATCCTGGCAGACTGACCCGTCAACCGGCCGGGTCCAGCTGGGACAGACGGCATCCTGCCCTCAGGTAACGAGTTCTGATCTGGGGACCACGCAGGAGATGGGGGAGGGGGGAGCTCCGAGAGGCAGCAGGTCGCTCCCTGGCCTGGCGGGGCAGCCTTTCCGGGTGACAACCCTGCTGACCCAGCTCTGGGGTCGAGGGTCTGGGGGGCGCTGCTCGTTTTGCTTCAAGAACATCTGACCACTCACAGCATCTGAGGTGCGCAGAGCGCTTTGGGAGGTGTGGGGAGAGACCACGTCAGCGAATCACTGACACGTGGCAGAGTGAGTAACAGCAAGTGAGGACGTGTTTTCTAAGAGGAGTTGCTTGCGGGGGCACAAAGGCACAGTGTGACAGTGAAAGGAGGGGAAGGGACGCTTGCAAAAGTATTTCACTGTTATGAGAAAACCTTTAAACTTTCCTGGGCGGAGCTGGGTCTCCTCACGCCCGTCCTACCCAGAACTGCACGGAACCCGGTTCCACCTGGAGCCGTGGATGCGGCTCTGGTCTGGCCACTCAGTCACGGTGCACACAGCTGCGGGCACCGTGGTCCCCGCCGGGGCAGTCGGGAAGACATTTTAGAAAAGAATATGCGTCTGTTCTCAGTAAAGACGACGTCCGTCTAGTAAAGAAGGACCAGGCAGGATGAGGCAACAGAGAGAATCAAAGACCAGAGAGACTGGAGCAGAGGCTTCTCCTGCAGAAACGGAACCCATGGCACGTAATCGACCTGGACGTGCGTCCAGAATGCGGACGAAGTGAACCAGGAGGTGAAACAAGAGGAGAGGCTGCAGCCCCACGCTGAGCGGTGACCTATTTGCAGCCAAGCCTTCGGAGTGAAAGTCAAACTTGGGAGGTCAATAAAGATCTTTTTTTAAAAGATCATTAACCTGCACCCCAATGTTCATAGCAGCACTATTTACAATAGCCAAAACATGGAAACAGCCTAAATGTCCATCAACAGGTGACTGGATAAAGGCGATGTGGTGTATTTATACAATGGAATACTACTCAGCCATAAAAACCGACAACATAATGCCATTTGCAGCAACATGGATGCTCCTGGAGAATGTCATCCTAAGTGAAGTAAGCCAGAAAGAGAAAGAAAAATACCATATGAGATCGCTCATATGTGGAATCTAAAAAACAAACAAACAAACAAAAACAAAGTGTAAATACAGGACAGAAATAGACTCATAGACAGAGAATACAGACTTGCGGTTGCCAAGGGGGCAGAGGGTGGGAAGGGATAGACGGGATTTCAGAATTGTAGAATAGATAAACAAGATTATGCTGTATAGCACAGGGAAATATACACAAGATCTTATGGCAGCTCACAGAGAAAAAAATGTGACGAGTGTGTATATGTCCATGTATGACTGAAAAATTGTGCTGAACACTGGAATTTGACACAACATTGTAAAATGATTATAAATCAGTAAAAAATGTTAAAAAAAAATCATTAAGAAATTAAAAAAAAAAAAAAACGCAAACAACTGAGATTGGAAGTCGAGGCGCCTGCCCTCCAGGAACAAGGTTTGAGGGAAGTGATGCTGGAGGAAGCCCTGAAGCTCGTCGTCGCCCGCCCTGCCTCGCAGCCCCACCAGGGCCGCGTGCTGCCGTCACACAGGCGGCCCTGGAGAACTAACACGTCCTCCTGGAAACTGCAAAGATGTGATTAAAACAGGAGCTGCGTAAATGAGACAAATTTATCTACCAAAAAATGCCTGCTCTGTTTTCCACTGCACCTCTCATCTCTCATCTCAGCGTTTCGGCAGGACTGCTCCAGCTCTCGTCCCAGAAACCCCACTGTGCTTACTGGAAAAAACAGGACTCGGGTTACCCCCGTGACCCAGGGCATCTGCTTCCCTGCAGGACGCACAGCGGGACGAGGCAGGAGACATCGCTCACGGTCTGGCGAGGGGACCGGCAGTCGGGGAGACCTGGAGGAATCACAAGAGGAGGGAGGGCCGGCAGCTCTGCGGAGCCCGGGGCAGGGACAGTGCTGAGGCCTGAACTTGCAGCTGCAGGGAGCGTTAATAAAGGGTCCTGTCAGGGAACTGTCGTCCACGAAAGATAATCGAAGTGGTTATTTTTGAACACGCATGCACGTAGGTTTACTTACGGTAAGTATTTTATTTTTAGAACCTTTTTTTCTAAATCAACCGAGGAAGGCATTGGCTTAAAAACATGGTGTGGCATTTCCAAACTGGAACACACAGTTGACGCTGTCTAAATTAAGCCTGTTCACCAGGCAGCAGGGGTCTGAGAATTCTTTACAGCCCTCGGTCCCTCGGAACTGGAGGGAGAGAGAATTCCGGCACAGTAATCACAACTTAGGGTCCCTTCAAGAGACGAGAGAGAAATAGTGGAATGAAGAAATGCCACACGTGGACTCAGGAGGGGAAAAAACTCCAAAATTAATCCTAGCGCCCTTGGCAACAGCCAGCGAGTGACCTACAGACAGAGAGTCAGTGCCCGAGAGGATCCTGACGGGTTTCACTGCTGGGAGTTACCTGCGCCGGCGTGGCCGCCACTGGCCTCTGTGGACGCTCTGGCTCCTGAATCCGCTGTGTGATGACGTCCGGGCACAGATGTACAAGGATGAGGCAGCGAGATTAAGAGGAGAGCACGGGGACCGGCTCAGGTCTCCCCGCCTCTGCAGTTACACACCTCGGGCCCCCGGTCTCCACCTGTAAAGCAGCGTCGAGACCCCGCACACGTACGTGTGAGGACTGGACATCAGAGGGGGGTCACTCCAGCCGGCCGGAGCAGCTCCTGACACGGGGCCAGCCACCACCCGAGAGAAGGCCACTCCTACACCCGGGTAACGTGCGGAACCGAGAATAACACGCTAGACCTTCTTTCTTAGAAAACATCTTACAGAATCAATCACAATGGTCCTTTGATCTATTTTTTATATATTGATCGATGGATTTTAAAAGTTACTAATAAAAATGTAAATTAAACACAAATTAAGTATTTTAAAGAATATTTCAAATAATAAAAAGATCTTTCTACATATGTTACAAAACAGATTTGGACATTTAGAAGGGCCCTCAGGTTTATCAGCTTTCTAGTCTGTAGCCCTGTGTTACTGAAAACCTTTCGGTGACTCTAACCTTGCACAGACATTACAGAGCAAAGAGCAGGCGAGGGACGGAAAGTCAGCGCCCCGGGACTTAGACACTTTTCCTTCTATCTAATATCTACGCATTATTTTGTATCCTAAGCTAAGTGATCTAGAAGTTTCATCATTAAAATAGCACCATTAAAATTTTAATGCTAATTCAACTTAAATATAAAATATACCAAAAAGGAATTTTGGACTCGTGCTTTATGTGTCCTTATCATGAGACTCAAACACATCGTTACGTGTTTATTTCATCAGAACTACGTATCCCTCAGTTGTCACAAGCCTCGTCACCTGGCTCTGCTTCCGGCTCGTTGAGACCCGACGGGTGGAACACAGCCACCTAAGTACCATTCAGCACATCGTTTTCAGCCAAGACTTGGCTGTAAGGGAACTGTAACTGGAGCAAGAGCCTCAGCTTAAAGGGAAAGCCCCAAGCAGCCTACACGTGGGAACCTGAATGCCTGTCACTGTCCCATCCTCGGGTCTTAGCTTTTCTCACCAGCCGGTCCTGAGCAGCCAAGCAAACACCTGTGTGAGAAGCAGATCAATGCAACCATTCATTAACCCTACACACCTGAGGGCTTCCTTTGTGAGAATTATCCACTGCCCACGAAGGAGAACATGATACAGGAGGGCAGTTTACAAATAACTCAGATCATCAGGCTGAATAAAGCGTACAAGCCCCAGAGTCCCGGGGAGGAAATGGTGCAGGTTCGGCCAGGAGGAGCCTAGAAATAAGACTGGCGGTCAGTTATGTCTTCACCAAAGTGGCATTTTTGCCAACAAGACTCTTGGCAGCCCTCAGGGGTCTAAGCCAGTCCAATTTACCAAATATGGTGGGGAATGTGAAAACACCAGAGATATTAGCATTTAGTTTTGAGGCTAACATAATGCAGTCCCCACGCTTGCCGCCGGAGCCTGCAGCCACCAAGTGATAAGTGAAGCAGGAATTCCAAAACCCACTGGTTCACGTTCGTGTCATGCTCGTTTGTAACCGTTCCCAGTCCCCTCCGGCCCTTAGGGAACCTCACTTGCTTTTTAGGGGCATAACTCTTGGGCTGTATATTAAAAAGGGAGTTAAATTATGAGAGCACCAGTGAGCAATGATTTACTCATTAAAAAGTGCATTAAGCTCCAGTGCCCTGAGCAGCCCGACCTCGTCGCCGCGCGCTGCTAAATTGCTTGACTAGAAGTTAGTTATTTACCTCCTGGCGGGGACCCAAGATTTATCTATTTAAGCCACAAACTTCTGTCATTTGTCGGTGGGCTCCCTACCCAATGTGAAATTCTGAAATGCTGGTTTAATTACAGGAGGAAACTACGCTGAAATGAGTGAAAAATGAATAGAGAACTCTGATAAAACAGGAAACATTTAAGCACTCTGGCACCTCCCTCCTGAGAAGTTAAAAGGATGCTCCACATAATTTATGGATTTAAGGGGATAAAGCTCTTGTTATAAAGAAGAGGGTCAGAGGGCCCAGAGCACTTGACCCAGAAACGTCCTGCTGGACTTCAGATTCTGGAATAGAGCGAAACTGTAATTTATCAGGAAGCCTGTGTGGAAATGAATTTACAGCCCAGTTATCTCCACGTTGCAGAGATAAATATAATTATTTCTTATTCTGAAGCTGGAACAGAATTGCTCTCTGAGAATAAGTGGGCCCTCCCACTCGCTCTCTTTCTGCTTGTTTATCTTCAACATACATCAAATTAATGTGTCTGCAAAGCCACGGAAAGAAGGCGAGTGTTCAGTCTGAGCTTCACGTCGCTCCCTCACACCAAGGAAGAGGCGCAGAAGTGGCGGGATATGTCCCAGCCGGCCCCAGCCGAGGCCACAGAGGCAGAGGGACCCCACAGCGCTTTCACGGAGACACAAGCACCCTGCGTTTGTGGTTCGCAGAGATCGCCTGGGGAAGGGACGAGGCCACCTCGAGGCTGTGCATGGTCCTCGGGCCGCCCTGATGACGGCTGTCCGCAGAAACGCAGAGGGCGGGGGACTGGCGGCTTAGTGGGGAATCCCAGCCCGCTGTGCGATGTGAATGTTTCTGTAATTTATAAAATATTTCCTGCTTGGTCATTTGTCTGAGAAAAGAAGAAAAGTTATGATAGCCCTCCTCCCAAAAGGTAGAAGCAATGCCAAGAATGTCCCCTAAAAATATAACTGAGTGTCCGACCTCAAGAACTTAACACACTGCCTTCCAGTCCCGTCTTCATCAGAAATCCATTAGGGTCTATACTTTCAGGACCTATCAAGTCATTCTTTCTCAGTTGTGTAATTCTGTTGGAATTTGACTATAACAAGCACTAAACAAGCACTAAAATATCAATGGGAAAAGGAGGACCAGAAATGGCACCGATTTTATTTTGCGATAAATCAAATAGCTTCATCACGTCCCAGAGAAGGACGGCAAACACAGCTACAGACGCTGCCGTGTGGACCCAAGTGGGCAGATGTCAGTAGGGCTGCACTCACGGCGGCTGCGGGTCCAACAGCAAGTGTGTTCACAGCCTCAGAGATGAGAGAAGGCCCCTTAGGGTCACCTGATGGGGCAACCGCCTCTGATCCAGGACTGGGCAGTGACCAATGGCCGCCTCACACTGTGATTTATCTACTTTATTTCAATTAATTACACTTTAAAAAAATCAAGAACAATGTAAATATAATATAATGTAAATTGGTGCAGCCACTACGGAGAATAGTCTGAAGTTTCCTTAAAAAACTAAACACAGAGATACCACATGATCCAGCAGTCCCACTCCTGGGCATGTATCGGAGAAAACTCTAATTTGAAAAGATACATGCACCCCAGTGTTCACAGAAGCACTGTTTACAACAGCCAAGATGCGGAAGCAACTTAAGTGTCCATCGACAAATGACTGGATAAAGAAGCTGTGGTATATTTATACAATGGAATACTGCTCAGCCAGAAAGAAGAATGAAAAATGCCATTTGCAGCAACATGGGTGGACCCAGAGATTGTCATACTAAGTGAAGTAAGTCAGACAGAGAAAAGACCAAAATCATATGAGACCACTTATATGTGGAGTCTAAAAAATAATACAAATGAACTCATTCACAAAATAGAAACAGACTCACAGACATAGAAAAGAAACTTATGGTTACCAAAGGGGAAAGGGGGGGCAGTAAATTGGGAGTATGGGATTAACATACACACAATACTATATATAAAACAGATAAACAACAAGGACCTACTTGTTAACATGTTAGGACCTAGTTAGAACAGGGACCTATATTCAGTATCTTGGGATAACCTATAATGGAAAAGAATCTAAAAAAGAATATATGTGTATATACATACATGTGATGGAATCACTGAAACTAAGACAACATTGTAAATTAACCACAATAAAAATGGTTTAACATATTAATTATATTGCAATAACCTTTAATGGAAAAGGAATATGAAAATGAATATACATACATATATATACACGTACACGCATGCCTGGGACATGATGCTGTACACCAGGAACTGACACATTGTAACTGATTGTATTTCAATTTTTTAAAAAAGTTTAAAGATCAGGAACAAAACAGCATTAATTTTACTACACTTATCACCCCGACAGGGTAAAAAGACTGAAGCTTGCACGTCAGAGGTTACTGTACGAAGAGATGGCTAAGTCATGACAACAGCTTCAGGCTGTAAGGTGCACAGAGATTAAACCAGGAGAGCTCTCGTTAACAGCTGGGGGAAATGTTTCTTCTTCTCCGCTGTCGGTCTTTGCGCTGACTCTCAGCGGTGGTGACAGCAGTGGCTGCAGCTGCACTTACATCCCTGGGCGCTCAGGACTGTGCCCTGCCACAGGGACTCCTCCTGACTCGTCACCACAGTCGCATGAGGTGAGTGCCTCCAGGACACCCATTCCACAGGTGAGAAAACAGAGGTGCAGAGGAGTAAGGAACTCGCCCTGAGTGGGAACCCGTGACACTCTATTTGAGGGCTTTATTCTTTACCAATTATTTAGCAACTTTATTTTTTCAATAATACTTTTTAATAACCCTAACAAAACACCCACAAGCAGATATTCTTATTGCCATTTAGAGCAGAGGCCACGGAGTCGGGGAGGCTCGCCCGACTGCGCCACTTCCACAGACCTTTTCCACCTGTCCTTCCCTTTACGCTCTCAGTGACCCTGTCCTAAATCCAATGCTGGTGGCTTCTGGCCGGCCGAGCCCTCAGTCCATCTAACCTGGCAGCCTGAGCTTTCCAAATCCAAGTGACCACACCGCTGGTGGCCAGAGTGAGGCACCCAAGGTGCTGGGGCCTGGGAGCTGAGAACGGCTGTGTCGGAGCAAGGTCCCCCAGGCTCAGCCGAATCTCCGAACTTCTGGAACAGGCGATGTGAATTTGGAGAAACATTAGGAGTGGTCCTGGATGATTAGAAAACTTCCGACTACACCAAAGAAATGATCGACTTGGTGTAAATATTTGAGCTCCTAATTTAGCCGGACAGGCTAACTTTTCTCAGCTCTAGTGATGTATAACTGACAAAAATTCGATGTGTTTAAGGTATCCAATGTGATAGCTGGATACGTGGACACACTGTGAAATGATCACCACAACCAAGCTAAGCAACACAGCACTGTGAGAACACTTACGATCTGCCCTCTGCAGACGTCAAGTTCACGACACAGTGTTAGCCACACTCGCCACGCTTTTCGTCAGGCCTGCAGAACTGCCAGCTTTGAGAACCGGCGAGCCCTCTCCTACTGCTGGGTCAGGACAGGGCTGAACGTCTGGGACGGCAGTTCTCAAAGGTGGTGCCACGAGGGGGGTCACCTGGGAAACTGTTCAAAAAACGCACTTCTTGGGACCCACTCAGAGACACTCCATGAGAAACTCCGCGGGTGGAACCCCTGCTCTGTGCTGAACAGAACTTCCAAGTCATTCTCACGCACACTATAAGTCTGAGACCCTCTCGACGGGGATGGCACAGAGGGGGCTCCCGGACGCGGGAAGCAGAGTTGCAGGGCGACACCAGCATCTGGTCTAGATGCAGGCGCGGCCGGGGAAGCGCAGGCCTCCACAACCCGGCCGCGCTCGCCAGGCCACAGCCGCGCCTCAGCAGCACCCCAACAGAGGGGGTTCTCGCGGTCAGTGCTGACGTCTGAGGGTAGGAGGCTTTTGAAATTATTCAGAACTTCGTGTTCTCTGCAGGAAAAACGATGAGCTGTGAACTTGCTTATTTTGTGATCGCAAGTTCCAGGTACAGAAGCAGCACAGCAGCGATGACACAGCGCCCACTTCCAACGACCCGCGTTCCAGGCAACATCCCCTCTCTCTCGGGGACTGGAGGGCACACCCGGCGAGAAAGCGATGACACACACCGTCCCCGCAAGAAACCAGCCAGCCTTCGGAACCCAGGATCCGCCTTGCGAGCTGCAGTAGCGTATCTTTTACAAAAGCCCACGATAAACCCACTTTTAATCAACCTTAAGGCCCGCGTGAATTACTCACGGGGAACTCGGATCTAAGAGACAGACCCACACCTAGCAGGTGGTTTAGCTCAGTGGGTTTGTGCAAGGCAGGGCACTCTCACCCCGGCGGGTGAACGTGGGCGTCCAAGCCTTGGCCCACCGGGGTCAGACCGTGTCCTGTGTCCTCGTCACAGCGGCCAGCCGCTTCCCCAACCCGGCGGGCGGCGCCCAGACGAGACATGTGACCCTGCTGGCGCTCGGCCTCCTCCTGGCACCGCCGCCCGGTCCCCTCCAGCTGGGGGAGGGGCCCCACCAGCCCGTGTTTACAGCAGCCGCGGCCGGAGGAGCCGGCCAAGGGGACACACAAGTGCAAGGCTGAAACTGAATCCCCCGCCCCCTCAATTTCAGAACTCGGACCCACCCGGGCGGGGGTGGGGGGCAGGCGCATCGGAAGGGGAAGGGCTTCTCATCCCTGCAGCCCCCGCTGTCCCTGCTCCAGCCTCATTTGCAACTTCGGCTGCCATTTTCAGCTTTCTGCACAAACTGAACCCTGTTTTCCAAATTGGCCAGTGAGAAGTTTTTGCCATGCTGAAATCATTTCCAGAGCTAAATCGGGAAACCTGAGGCAGCCGGGCAGCGGGACAGCTGGCCCGGCCACGGCGGCAATAAAGACCGTGTGAATAAGGTGCATTGAGACTAAACTGGATCCATGTGAAGCCGCCGAGCCAGGGTGGAGTGGACGGGGAGGAGTTAATGAACACGAGAAATTTAATTAGCTCCACCAACCCTTCAGAACACATACTGGAGAATATCTGACCTGCCGTGAACCTCTTCCAGCCCGAGACCTTGGGTTTCCACCAAGGACGCTCGGCCGGGAGCCTTCTGGAAGGAAGAGGTCTGAGCGGAGGGGCTGCGGGGAGTCAGAGGATGCGGGCAAGTCAGGAAATCCATCTGGAGCGAGAGACGGGGTCAGCCCAGCTGATGAAAATATTTAATTGACTAATCACGGAATACCTGACACAAAAATAAACACGCCTTTTCATCTTAGCTATCACATTTTTCTTCAATGAAATGAAATCATGACCTATCATGTTCTTGAAAAATTATTGATCGATTTATGAGCCTAACGCTTTAATTGACTGCAATAATATTTCACTCACACTTCTAATCTGATCTCACTGCCGCTCCGAGAACAGCCGTGGGGAAACCACTGCAGGAGTGGCCGTGGTTGGAAGCCAAGGGTTTTACAGACGTGTGTTAATCCTGTCCTGTGAAAATCACTTGGCTGTGGGAAAATTTCCCTTCTTTGTACAACTGAAACACTGACTAACAGTAAGATAGTCACGGAAGCGACTATGATATCAAGTTTCTCAAATGCCGCTTTGTGCTTTCCTTACAGTTCCCAGCGAGAACACACACATCTCATTTTCACCTAGAGCCTTCCTCTCCCGTGGTGAGGAAAGCAAGACAGCGCGCCCATCGCTGGACAGTCTAGTGAGAGAGTTACCGCCCAGTGAGGGGCCGAGCACACGCCGAACACCGCCGGCTCCTCTGCCAGAAGCTCCAGAGAGAGAGAGGGTGGGAGTGAAAAAAATCGTGCTTTTAAATACTTACCTCTTTTTGAATCACATGTTAAAAGCCGAGCTTTCGGTGACAGCCTTTGAGCCCCATGGAGCCGGGGCGGCGTCTCGCCAGGCTCTCAGGTGTGCCCGGCGCCCGACCCGGGTCCCGGCGGGGGCATGCAGGGCGGGCCTGCTGGTCGGGCGCCGGGTTTCCTTACTTTACCCACTAACAGTTTCAGACCTTATGTTAAAAGACCACATCCCCTCAAAGCAAATTCCGAGCAAAAGACATTGTTTTCTCTCCAGTAGGAGCCGTAATTTCCCGGCACAAGTCCTCTCTTCCAGGGCCGCTTGCAGATGGCGTAACTCCGAACCGGGTCAGAGGTCACAGAGGCCCCAGGAGTCCGCACAGTGCGATCTGCGGCGCCGCCTGGCGTGGGGAGCGATCTCACCCCACGGGCTGTGAGTCGGGAGTGCCTGAGGGTGGTGCCCAGACTGCCTGTCACCCCCTCGACTCTGTCCAGCTAAGCCTGCCTGCCGTCTGCCGGAGGTGACCCAGAACTCTGGGGTCTCTGGAAAAATGGGCTGTTTTCCCTGCTGCATTGTTTTTCATTTTTGGGGACTCTGTGTTGGTCGGCATCCTTCCCTGCCCAGGATGAGCCGTGATAAGCTTCACACACATTCCCAGGAGCACGTGTGGTGCAGCCTACAAGCCAGCAGGCTCCAGGTCCCCACGTCCATTATGGGAGCCACAGGCCACACGTGACCATTTAAGTTTACTTTAATTAAAATGGACAAAATTGAAGCAACAGGGTCACAGTGTACAGCACAGGGAGCTGTATTCAGTACCATGTAATAACCTGTAATGAAAAAGAATATGGAAAGGAACATACGTGTACAACTGAATCATACCCTGTACACCAGAGACCATCAACACATTGTAAACTAACTATACTTCAATTTAAAAAAAGGACACACTTGAAAACCGAGCTCCTTGGCTATACCAGCCACACCGTTTGAGGGCTGAGAAGTCACACGTGGCTGGCGGCCGTCCTGCTGGAGCAAGCAAGCACAGAACATTCCAGCACTGCACAATCTCCCAAGGGGCGCCCGCGCTTTAAGCAATCATTCCCGCCATGCTGTCCTGTACAGATCCAGCTCATACAGAGAGAAGTGAGTAACAAGATGAACTTGCCGATTATCCGGGGCCTGTCGGCCGTGCGCCCAGCCAGCAGCCCTCGTGGGCACCCCACCCCAGCCCCTCTGCTTGTCCCATCGCGACCCCGAGATGCAGGGACGCAGGGTGACGTGTGCAGTCGTGGAGGCAAATGCACAGTTGCCCCCACCCCCCACTCACGGCTTTCTTCACCTACTAAAGTATTTAAAATCTGAAAGCTTCTCACTAAAATTCAAGTACCGAACGTCAAAAAGAAACTAAGAAATTGTCTTCACAGCTTCACTTTTAAGTGGCACTTGGGTGGATTTTGGGGGCTCCAGGGAAAACATTTATGCTGTGTTAGTATATCTTGAAACAGTATGATGAGGAATTAGTGTTAAGAAATGCGAAGAGTTGACAAGCAGTTTAATTTCTGAAAACAGCACCTGTAGAGGAAAGGAGATTCAGCGAAGAAATCTTTCTCTTTGACTTGACTGTTCTATGTTTAGAATTTTCACAGAAACTGCACACATTTCGTACAATATTTCACAGAATACACTCGGTTTAAAACAGCGTCCGACCTGGACGCACCTGACTCCCTCATCCACGTGGGAACCACGCCTCGCTAAGCTCGGGGGAGTGTGCTGTGTTCAGGATACGATGAAGGAAACGTGCTCTGCTGGGTTTTCTTCTTTTTGACTAAAACCAAGTATCAGCATTAAAGGTGGAAATCTCAGAAAAAGTGTATTTCTAAACTCTTCAGGGATTGAAAGGAGTCTGAACCACGTACAACGTACCTGTTCCACTGACTAAGTTACTTTTCATACAGGGGGTGAGTACATGCGTGGGAACTTCTAATTTTCAGCTGTTGTGATTTATCAAAATCACTTATCTGCAAATTCACATATAACCAAACCTGGACTGATTACTGTATCATCTGTACGTATAAACACAGCACGAAATTTGCCAGAAACGCCGACTAAAACCTCCTTTAGGTCCTAACTGTGCGTCCTGAGTGCTTGTCTTCTGCTGAGCATTAAAGGGCGTGAATTCTCCGAGGCTCCCTGGCAGCGGCCCTGAGGTTGCTGGAAGGAGGCGGCCTTCCCGGCCACGTCATTGTTTTGAGAGGGAGAAATTAGCTGAATTTGTGCTAAATGTTACAAAAGCCTGCACAGAAAGCAGGTTGCTAGTAGGGGGTAAGTCCCGGGCACCAGGCTCAGGAGGACGGCGGAGTTCCAAGCTCCGGCTCCAGCCCCCAGTGCAGCCAAAGAGGAATAGTGTCTGCGCTGAAGCAGGACCACGGCCACGGCCACAGCCACCGGTAGGCGGGAAGCCCACAGCGTGGGTGCTGGTGCGGGAGGGGTGCGGGGCGACAGGTTCACAGAGGCTGTCCGGGCACACGGGGGCGCCCCCTGCGAGGGGCGCCCTCTGCCCAGGACCACGCACGAGGCGCCTGCCTGGCGGTTCCCGAGCTGCGGCGCTGGCTCTTCTCAGGCAGCCCAGCGCTTTTACGTCGGAACAGGGGGCTCTAAACTTCAAGGAGTCTGACCCAGCGCAGAAGGCCAAGGATGTAGGCTTTCAAAACGCGCATAAACCAGAAAGGCCTGGCTCTGTGTTTTCACGGCGCTGGGAGAGCTCACCCCGGAGCACCCTGTGGGGAGCCCCGGGAGGTGAACGCTCCGGGTCTACAAGTGTCGTCTCTGTGAACCAGCTGCTGGGACTCCTCACCCCCACGCGGGACACGGGTCTGAGTCTGTGCAAATAACTCACGGAGCCTGGAAAGGAAGAGTTTTGGACGTTCTAATTCAAAAGTGAAAAGACAGAGCCATCACACACCAACCTCCAGCTGTTGCTGCGGAAGACAGGCCGGGAGCTCGTGAGCCCAGGACGCACGAGGCCTGGGGCGGGGCAGGGGCCGTGGCGCCGACTCCGGCTCTCGGGGCAGGAGTCCCACGTCTGATGCTGAGTGACCCCAGGCCCCCTTCACTGAGAAGCAGCCCCTTAAACCCTGAGGATGCGGACCCCTCGTGCGGGCTGGACCTGGACCAGAGCCGCCCTTTCTGCACGGGGTTCGGACCCCACAGCCAACCTGCCCCACAGGGAGACAGACCCTCAGAGCCTTGCCTCCTGCTCGCGTCCACCACAGAACACACCAAAGAAAAGAAACCTCCTGAGTTACATTGTTTGGGCTTTTAAAAATCAGAAGTGCAAGGGACCTTAGGAACTCCCTGGCTCAGTCTCTGTGCTGATGCCGGCAGCGCCTGCCCTGCTGGGTGCTTAGCCACACCAAGTATTCGAGAGGAAACAGTGAACGGGTGACTGCTGCCTGCAGGGCCGGCGCGCCCAGGCAGAGGGATACGCACAGGACGTTAGGAGTCTCCTGACGCCCAGGGAAGCCCCACTCTGCCTCTGTTTTCAGCAGGGGATGTTTACTGGTCACGAGGGTTGACTGCAGCTGGGGAGCTGACCCCCTTCAGGAACTCGGAGGAAGAACGCTCTCTCGGACAGACAGACCTGGGTGTGGGCATGGGTTCCCGAATACGGCCTCCACGCTCGACGGCATGCCCTCAGGGAGGGCAGAGGGGCTGCCCCATCTCCTGGTGGCCCGGAAGGTCCCAGGGGAGGTGCCCCCAGTCTCCTCGGAGACAACTCGGAGCAGCGCTGAGGAGCCAAGGCTGTGATACAACCCGAACTCACATTTTCCTTTCTCGGTCACCACGTACCCGGCGTGTCCCCTCCATCCAGAGCACTGCTGCCTCGTTCACCCCCAGCTGAATTTTGTGTAGAAAATCAGTGCGTTAAGCACCGGACGCGCCAGGTTTAGACGGACCGGCAGTTTGCATATCAGCAACTCTTGGCAGTTTGTGGGTTTCATCCTTTTTTTTTTTTAAATTCACTACACGTCTGGCCAACGCAGACCTGCCCATCCCACAGGACCTGTGCCCGCAGCAGCATGACGACCGACTGCAGCCCAGACCCCTCCTCTGCACTGCAGCCCAGCCCCTGGGGACCTGGAAACCTCTTCCCTGGAGAGCAGTCACGAGGCAGGTTTCACACCCAGGAGCGGGGCGGTGTGATGGACACCACAGGTCCCAAGGCCAGGAGACTGGCCCGGGATGCGCCCCTGCCACCTGACCCATCAGCCCATCCATTCCAATGACCGGCTCCCTTTCCTAGAATTGGACAAAACAGCAGTGTCCTCCCTCCTTGCTGGGACGGTGCTGGCTCACTGGCTCGTTCGGTGACTGTGGACCAGGCGTCAACGCGCACTCGGTGCCGAAGTTTCCCCGGCCTCGCCCCCGAGTGGCGCCTGGAAGGGAGACCACACAACTGACTCCAGGACCCGAGGGAGCAGCAAACGGCCCTGGTTCGGGGATGGGAACAGCTCCGGGGCCACGCGGGGGAGGGTGCGGGGCGCCACAGCTCCTCACCCACCGTCTGGTGAGCCTCTCGCCGTGTGATGCACCAGGAAGGCCGGCGACTGGGGACTGAGGAGTGAGTGGGACAGATGCGGACGCCCTGATGGGCTCACGACGGCAGACGAGTAAGACCGCCAGAAGTACGGCAAGCGGACTGCCATGCGACAAAGGCCGGGAGGCAAAGACCGAACCAGTCAGGACAGAGGTGCAAGGCCAACGGCCTCGGTCTTCACAGATGCTCGTCCCGTCAAGATGACCAGGAGGGGCCGTGGGAGAAGGAACCGAAGGAGGGCTCTCTGTCCCCCCACCCCCGTCCCTGTCCCCGTCTGGCTGCGGGCTGGTGAGATGTCCACTGGGAACAATTCCCGTGTCAGGTTTTCCTGAAGGCTCTGACCCAACACTCACGACCCAGAATCTGAAACAGCGTCCAACTTTATCACCAAGACGAGACTTGAAACCGCTGTTCCCGGGCACCAGGGCTGCGTGGACAGCGGTCACGCAAGCCGGGGTGACGTTTCTCAAGGTGGCAAACAGGTAACGACGACTTAGGAGACTCTTCCAGAGTGGGTCCCGTCAGAGGAGACTTCACTCAGAAAGCCCGGAGCGAAGGCTGCAGGGGACCAAAGGGGAAAATCCCTCGGCCGTTGCAGGAAATGAGGAAAAGAGAAGAAGTTTTAATAAGTTTACTATAAAAAATATTAAATTTCAAAGCTAAAAAACAATCTCCTAAGGCTTCAGCAGAACCTCAGCTCAGGCTGTTTCGTAAACATGTCTAATCTTCACTGAAGACGGAATCAGTGGGGATGTGACCGCAAAGAAGTGGCCAAAGACACAGTCGCCCGGGACAGGACGCCCCCCCAACCCCGCGTGGGTCAGCGGGAAAGGCTTAGGTCTCTGCTCAATGAACTGACCCTTCCCGGGAAGGAAGCAGTGAGAAGCAGGACCCCCTGTGCCGGAGGAGGGGCTGGGGCAGCAGGACAGGGTGGCCTCGGGGTCCGATCCCAGGCCAGCCACCCCGGAAGGTGGTTCCTGAGCAGGCACAGCGGACACCACTCAGCCGGAGGGAGCCAGCGCTTCCACCGGGTACGGCCACCGCGGAGCTGCCGAGCGCGCAGGAAGGGAGGGTCTGCCTGGCACGTCCGCACGGAGCCCAGAGCAGCCATCCAATCCACCCTTTATAACCACCTCCTTGAACTGAAGAGCTAAACACTTATTACCATTAAAAACATGTTCAGAAGAACCCATGCTGGTAAGTATGATGTCAAGTTTCATAAATCACGATGTTTTAAAGATGACTTTTACTGAAGTATAATATACGCACAAAAAGTACACATTTCATAAGCATACGGAGGAATGTATTTTCAGACACTAATCACGATGTTTGACGGTCAACCTCTACCGGTCTTTAAAATAACGCAATAATAAGAGACAATGGTGGAAAGAAAACACAGCAGCCACAGAGGCTGACAGGCCCGTTCCCAGGTCTGCTGGACACCGCCAGGTAAGTCACTGACTTCTTCCAGTCTTCATTTCTGCATCTAATCAAAGTAGCCAGCTTCTAAGTGCACCTTCTAGTCTGAAATGTCAGACACCGAAGGTGGGGCTGCCTAACTCCAGAAAAGCACTTCTGGTGGACGCCCCGGAAGGAGAGTTCCCGACAACTCACCTGCGCCCAGCTGCTGCGCGAACCCACGGCTGTCCTGGGGGGACAGGCGGGCGACGCCACAGCTGTCTCCTTCCTCCCCAGCCTCCACCCCTCGGGGCACGCAGGCCTGCGGTCACACCACTGCCCCGTGCTCAGGCTGCAGACAGCCGGTGTGAATGAAGGTGCACTTGCGGCCTCAGCTGTGGAACCTAATGCTGACTTCTGGCTACAGCAAGTTCTCGGTCAGACTTCTCTGAATGGTCGTAGCGTGTTAATACCCGGGCTCGAGGATGAGACGTGCCGGCTGGCTCAGGCCGGGCCACTGCAACGGTGCTCACGTTCACTCTGACCAAAACCACGCGAGGTTTGTCACATTCGCTTTTCACCTCTGTGCGATTGAAAATACAGAAGGAAAAGTACACAGTGGGAAGGTTATTCTGGGAGCCAGGCCACCCGCTTGGGGAACTCCAGTAGCCCCTGCGAATCACGCATTACCGTTCCCAGAAACGAAGTCATCGCAACAGAGGCCGCGGCGTCTTCCCCAGACACGAAGCACCAGGGGAAGCCTGGCGGCCCTCCCCCAGGGCTGGGGCACTTCCGGGCAGGAGTCTTGAAGGGCAGTCGGAGAAGCCTGGGAGCTCCCCTCACCCACCTGCAGAGACACCTGCCCGGCCCGGCGCCTCCCCCTCCCCCACAAACAGCTCGTCCACGTGCTCGTTACTTAGACGCCGAAGAAACCAAAGGGAACAGGGAGACAGACGCACAGTAACTAAGCAGCACCTCACCGCGTGGGAGGCTGCACGGACCACGAGGCAAGACAGAGGAGAAGGGCCGCTGCGGGTGGGAAGGCTGCGGTCCAGAGATGAAAGGGCATAATTTTATTCAAAGGTGAAAACACCCCAGATTAAAAATAAAACAACAGCCTACTGGGTTGGAAACTCTGAACGTCACATGCCAGTTCATCCGCCGACTGCCAGCTGACTAAGTTCTAGCAGCGTGGAGCCCGTCTACGTGGTGAGAGGCGAGGGTGCGGGAGGGCTTAACATGGGCGGTAAAGAATGCTTATTTCCCTAAACCTCCTGTCTCTTAAAACCCAGTTTTCACTCTAGAGACGTGACCTGGGCTCTTCAACCCTGCACAGTCCCACTAAAATTTAGACACAGGGCAAGAAGCAACAGCAAGCGTGAAAGTTACTTATGGACTAAGCAATAAAGCATGAAACGGAAATCCTTCCGAGCATGTCAGCTCTCTGGATTAATGGAAACGCAAGTTTGCAATGAATTACTTTTTCCCAGGGAGTCGAATGAAACAAGCCAAGGGTCCTTGAGGAAGGCCTCAGAAAACCAAGTACCATGTTGCCAGACCCTTAATAACCCCAAGTGGCCCACCAGTCCTCGATAGTTTCAACAGAAATACAGAGCTTGATCATCTGAAAAAAAGGGTGGAACTGTAATTTCTAAGAAATTGCACAGGTATGCTAAAAAGTTTATTTAAATTGCCACTCCAGCCACAAGAATCAGACTATGCAATGAAAAATGCTACGAAGCCATACATAATCACTTACACTGTGGCTAATAAAAGTTCATTAGCTTAAAAAAAATCGTTAAAATTGGGTATGGTTGTATATTTAAATATTTACAAATAACAGTTACAAAAACATTTAGATCACTTCAGTTGAAACCACAATGTTTCTCTGAAGCCTGTTTAACATATATGCTATTTAAGTTCATGAAAAACAGAATGTTCATGTCCGGAGAGTAAACATCAACACAGCACTGTGAAAACGTCTAGCATTCCGGAAAAGCAGAACTTTCTACTGAGAAAAGCTCAATGTTAACATAAAGATATGCTATATAAAAAAGCAAGCTCTCCTGGTCACCAAGAGCCTCGTTTCTTCCTATCAAAGTATTCCAGTTGTTAGCACTGATTATTCATTATACGTGGTGTAGCAATCAGGAGATGCACTTTGTTTTGTTTATGAAGTTTCTAAACAGCTGACTTTCAGCCAGTCAGTAAGGAAAGCAAACACATTCCACGAGAAAGGATTGTTGACCTACTGTTAGTCTTTGATGGTGTCTTTTATTCCAACTTCAGAATCAAATTTCTACAGTGGTTGATACTAAGCTTAAAATCGTACAAAAACACGGCCACCACGTATGGTTTCAAATTACAAGTTATTTCTTGTTTTCCGTTTCAAATGCAGTATTTTGTTTGCACATATGGAGAATCAGTTCACGCTGCACACACACTTGCTCGCAGGTTTGTGCGGGGGATTTAATCAGGGGCCCTTTGGGATGGTCACACGGAACCACGCAGGCCTGAAGGAAGGGCTGGGAGTAGCTCCTAATGCAGCAGCCACTTCCGTCCAATCCAGCTCTCCATGAACAGAAACACCTCCAAGTGTTTTATCCCGCAGCTTCTTTGGTCTAAAAAGTTTACAAGTTCAGTGTGAACCAGACATTAATCTCCTTACAGGTTTTTATTTATTTGCTTTTTACAATGAAAGCACTTTACTGGGCTCATTCTCTTTGTCTTCCTCAGTTAGCACACCTCTCTGAGCACTTTCACTTCCCTTCCACTTAAAGACTGGACACACGCAGCCTGACTCCTTGCTGGAAGCTTGTGCCGTTCCCTCCAAAGAGATGAAGTCCACTCCGATGTGCTGGTGGGCCCCCCACGCCCTCCCAACCTCGGGGGCCTTCCCCGCCCTGCTCCCGCGTCCTCCTGGGTGGGCAGAGCCCGGGGAGACGCAGCCACCAGGCAGCTCGCTGCTCTCCTGGAGCACATCTGGGCTTTATATCAGGCCTTTAATTAATCCTCAGCGAAAGCCAAGCTGTGACATTTTGACTGGGCAGGCTCCAGCTCCGGACAGGCCTTGATTTATTGCGACTGAGTCTCCACCAACTTTGATTTATTTCAGCTCTGGGGAGGAGGGCCAGCCCAGAACAGAAAAGCGCTGTTGAAGGCAGAGCGCGTGACCTGAGGACAGGCCCTCCAGACTTCCGAGGCCGCAGGACAAACGGTTCAGGAGAGAACGGCCTCTGAGAAAGCCCTTTTAAAAAACCGAAGATTTAAACAACATAAAATTGGACAGAACAAACACAATCATGGAGGAGAGAAAACCGTCCCTGAAGCAGCTGGCCGGACGCAGAGGGCTGGGAGCCCGGCCTTATCTCTGGGAGAAGGAGGACTGCCGGCGGGGGTGTCGGTAAGCACTGCGTCTGCATGTGGGGCGCTGCGGTCCTGCCCGGCCCCTCCCGCCGCCCCACCTGGAGGAGAACCCACAGGACGCCCTCCCCGGGCAGCAGCACCAGCGTCCTCTGGCTGATGCAGCTAAGGGCAGGTTCCCCATGCTGATCTGTTTCAGGCAGACAGAGTCCAGTCAAAAGAAGGCAGAGTTATCCCAGCAAACACAAAGGAGTTAGCAGATGTAACTGATGAATCTGCTGCTAGATCCAGCCCTCCCAGGACAGAAACAACACCCCTCCCCAGCCGAGGCCTGGATGGCATGCTGTGGACTCTGCCATCTCCTTGAGCTCAGCCAGGACAGGGACCCAAGTGCCACCTGAGGGTGCACAGAGGCCCCGCACATGGCAGAGCCCTTACCAGGGTCTCCAACTGCTGGCAGGCCCTGGTCCCCCAGGACGGCGACACTCTGACAGCACGTCCAGGGCCTCGGGTCCAGGGAACACGCGGGCGACAAAGGACAAGTGTTAAAAACCATCAGAAGCAAAGTGACGTTCCCCTGGGGGGATAGCGGGGGAAATGAGTTGAAAGCAGAGGAAAGGGGACAAGGGCCTGAGAGGCCAGGGAGAGCCCGTAAGGGACCCCGCTCACCAACTCCCCAGCAGCCGCCTCCCGTCCCCGGGCATCACTCGGCCAGACCCGGCCTCCTCCTCTTCACTTGCAAAACGGGGATAAAAACACCACTTCTGCAGGGCTGTTGGCAAGCTCTTCCTGCATCAGATGCGGCACTCCTGGAGCTCACACAGGTGTCCTGCGGCCAGAGACCGGGTGGAGGAGGACTAGGTGGGGCTCACCTGTGCCCCCCGTCCACAGCACTGACACAGCTCGGGGGCTGGAGGTGGGGTGGCCCCACAGTGGGGAGAGGGGCGCTGGGCCCTGAGCGCAGGAGAAGGAGCACCAAGCAGCCAGTGTGCATCACCGCCAGCCTCCCTCACAGAACCACGCGCAGACACTGTTCCCAAAAACACAGCCATCTGCACCTGAAACCACTGAGTGACGCCGAGCCGCGACAAGGATCACCAGAAACGGCGGCGCCGGGACCAGACAGGGTCTGCGCTGATGAACTGCAGGACTGGGTGAGCAGCAGGTGGAGACCTGCGGCCATGCCATCCTGTTCAGAGCCCACCCCCCAACAGCTCGTGCAGGATGGGGCGTCCCTTGGGTGCGGGTCCCCCTCTGCTGGCAGTCATCGTCCAGGACGCGGCAGGCAAGTCCCAGCAGGGTGTGACCCTGCGGCCCGAAACCCACAGAATCCGAGACCCTGACTCCCATTTGGCCATGAAACACCACCAGCTGTGCGATAACCAGGCGCCCTGGTTCTGCCAGTGCAGTCTTAAATCAACACGGGGTTGTGAGTAACATGTGGTGTGCCTGTGTACTGGAGACAGTGCCCCATCGGTCAGCAAAGGATGCCATTTTAAAATACATGTTCCTTTTCTTTTTTTTTTTTTTTTTCACTTACAAATCTCATCTGAAGTCTCTCTTTGCCAAGCAGTTTATGAGTTGACCAATTTTGTTCTGAATTTCTTTTGGTAAAAAAATACTTAGTGGAATCAAGAGTTTTCTGTGAGATACATGTAATCTGAGTTGTCACATAAAGTTCCACAAAGACTGTGTCATTTGAACGTCATCACCCAGCTGAACAACTGCCCAGGAAGCAGTAGAGGGTCCCGAGAGGCAGCCCTCCGTCTGCCGAGTCTCCCCTCCTCCTGACCTGCTTCTGCCGGTCACCACTCCGACCCTCGTCCGCACAGGGACACCGGGGTTTGCGGTGGCTGTTTGCGCTCATGCATTTGGACTTGCACTAGAATGAGCTGCAGAATCCTGTTTCTTCATATTTTTAGGTAGCTAAAGTTGAGGGCAGAAATCCAAGAATCAAGAGTCCTGGGTCAAAATCCCAGGTTTGCCCCAGACTCATGTCTGACCCTAACGGCGAGCATCTCAGCCCCAGAGGAGTTAAAACACCCACGTTTCTATAATTAGAAAACACTACCAAAAAAAAAGAAACAAAACTGACTTGAGATCCTGACCAGCAAAGCTGCTGCGTCAAAGGAAAGGACAACACGGATTCGCCTGGGAACCCGGGGTATCCAACCAGCAAAATCAGAAGAGTTTAATTTATTTGTATTGCTGCCTCTGAGAACAAAAGAGCACTCCAGGAGATGATGAAGTCCCTTCAAACAGGCATTTGGGTTTCTGTGACTAGCGAGGTCTGGCAGCCTGCAGAGCCAGGCGGGACACGCCACACAGGAAGGCGCAGCTAAAGCTGCCGAGCTACACGGCTCTCAGTCCTCAGGGAAAGCACTAAATCAGCCCAGAGCTCCACCGGACAGCGCGACTTCGCCCATCTCCGAACCACCTGTCTGAGAGAACAGAGTCACAGTGAATCTGCCTGGTCTAAACAAAGACCCAAAGATACACTCTGTCCTCATGGTTAATCCTATGTCAACAAGTACACACTTCCTAAGGTCCTTTTCATAAAAGCACTCTGGGATTCTCTGGACGGCACAAGGACCTGCCCCAGGCTCGAGCTGCCTCCCTTTAACTGGTGCCCCCAGGTCACGGCGACTGTCCCGTGGCCGGCGGTCGCGGGGGTGATGTGCGCCCCAGAAGGGGGAACTGTCCAGCGTGGCCGGCGTGGTGCAGGCTGCAGCCACTTGGAAGCCTCCCTGGAAAGCCTCGCTCTGGGAAGAGACGAGGAACAGGGGCTCTGGGACCCCCTTCAGCAGCAGGGACCACCTGGCCATGGTCCCCATGGGCCCCCTCTGTGGGACAAGGACAGGCCACCGACTGTTGAGCCAGACAACTGCACAGAGAAGCAGCACAAGCTGCTTGTCCAGGAAAAGCATCGTTCAAGCAAGCGGGCCCTGTGTTCTCACGGAGGCCCCTCCTGGGACTCGAGAGCGCAGCTGAGCGCTGGTTTGGGAGCAGGCAGCCTGTGTGCGAGGAGGCAGATCCCAAACCCAGAAACGCACAGGCTGCTGGCGCAGCACTCACTGCCGTGGGGCCGGCCTGAGTGTGACCGCGCGGAGACGTGCCGCAGCGTGTAAAACACCCGTCGGGCTGTGACGACGTCGCCCGGGGAACGAGAAGGCCTAGAAGATGTCTTGATGACATTTTGTATTTTTGACACATTCAGTGGTATTGTGGGTAATAATGGGTTAAACAAAACATCAAGATTAATTTCACCCGTTCCTTTTTACTTTTTCAAATGCGGCTAAGAGAAAATTTTAACTCACAAAAATTTGATGCCTTGCGTGTGTGTAGCTTGAATTAGTGTTTCTATGGGGTAGTCATGTTCTGTAGCATCTGTTATCCTGGTGGAAAAAGAAATCAATGTTCGCTCACATGATTCTAGAATAACTGACGAAAATTGAGAATAAAAGGACGATTTGGGGCTGTGTGCATTGTTTCACTTTGGGATCTCGCAACGGCCAAGCGCGAAGGCATCTGCATCGTTAAAAACAATACGTTCACACTGGATGGTAATTAGACTTCCATGGATAAAGTGTTCACCAAGCTGGACTCAAGCTCTCAGGTTATGGACCTTACAGGACGTCCGACTCCAGCCCCTCACTCAAGCGAGCAGGCCCAGCTCGGGTGGTGGGTGATCTGTCCCAAGCGCACAGCTGGAGGCAGGGGCGCAGGCCAGGGACCCAGCCCAGAGCGGAGGGACGCTCCCCGCCCCGCGCACGGCAGCACGGGCCGAGAAAGCAGCAGGCAGACACACAAGACGCCAGCCTCCATTCAGGGACACGTGCCGCCAGCACAGCTTTTACTTTAATAAAAACAGCTCAGGGGCGTAGTGCCCTCGAGGAAGCATGGTGGAAGTGTGCGCCAAACGCCCTGGGTGTCGGCCTTAGAAAGCTGCTGTAGGAAAAGCGGGGCTGCGCTTTTAAGAAAGACCACTGATCACTCCAGAGAAAGGGCGACGCGACTGATTACTTTTACCCAAAAAGCTCACCGCATTAGCAGCGCCTAGCCTCATTCCACAGCACCCTCGACGCTGCGGCGGTCCCCGTGTGGGGACGGTCGGGCGTCCTTACTCATCCCAGTGACGGGAGGACCTCTTTCAAGGCGGTCCAGGGCAGGATCCCTGCAGTCGGGGATGGAGTGAGGGTCTAGCTCATTTTTGACGCAAAGAAAACAGCGGTGCACACCATCTATTCGACCTGGGAAACAGACAGGGCCGTCCAAGGGGAACGTTCCTAGAAGTAATGAGCACTCTCTCCACACAGAGCCAAGTAACCAGAGCTAGGGAAGCTGTCTCCAGGGGCACGCGAACGTCCCCCCAAGAAGGCCAGGCAGAAAGTGCAGCTGCTCTATCTTGGACCATTAACGCTGGATGTTGAGTCAGGCCACATCCCAAAACACCTACAACTGAAACTCAATTCTTCTCAAATGAAAACTGGCATATTAAGTGTACCCTCTGGGTTTGGGGAATGTTTCCCATCCCAAAATAAATTTCCAAGCACAAAGAGACAGTTAGAAACGGTCACTCTGCTGATAACCGCTTTATTCAGTACCCTGTCAACTAAGGGGAAAATGGCAAAAAGAAAAAACCCAAAACCCCAAACCCAAATCTTTGTTTTAATACCTAGTGCCTGTTCTCCCCCCCACCTTAAAAAAACAGTTGAGCTTGTCCAAGTGTCCAAGCTTGGCTCCTTCTCAAGGGAGAGGTGTCACCACAGCGCGAGGACGCTGCCACGCGCACGTAACAGCTTTGACCATCCTGACTTGCAACAGAAAGTCATCCATTAAAGGATTTAAGTGTTCCTCATTAACTTTTACTGGCCTCAATTTTTAACTTTTTCTCCTCCTCTTGAAGTGAAAAAGGAGCGGTCCCTGAGCTCTGCCTGCCTTCCCGCCGCGTTCAGGCTCAGCGACGCCCGCGGGGGAAACGCCACGAAGGACGGACCCCCTGGGGCAGAGAGCCCTGCAACGTCTCCAAACCCTCCCCTGAGCTCACAAGTCTGAGGTTCGGTTTGCTGAACGTGGGGGGAGAAGCACAGATTTCACAGCCCTATTATTTTAGAGGTTTTCATTCCTAATCACCAAAAAGAAGTGGCTTAATTAAAGCCTCGTGGACGGGGCTCTAACTTAAATTTGAGCCCCTCCTCTTGTTGACCGTAAGCACATTACATGTATCCTGATAAAACTGGGGAGAAGTAGTGCCTTTTATCCACGGTCCCTACAAAGAAGATGCCACGAGGGCCTTCCTCCCACCACGGCTCGTGTGTCTGAGCCGCCAGGTGAGGTGCACGTGGCGGAGGGGCGGGGAACAACCAACAAGACCTTTGACTGTAAAAAACGCCTTGATTTGTTTCTAAAAACAATGATGTTAGATTTAAAAGCGGTCTTTCAGAAAACGAAAAATAAGTGCACATTTGCTCAGACAATTTTCAAAGTATAGGAACGTTACAACATAAAAATACCGAATTTCACCACCATGCACACACACCTCTGTGGAAACAGTCAGCGCCAGCTGAGCTGAGGGCACTGACAGGCCAGGGCAGTGTCACAAACCACCTTTCAAGAGAAGCTTTCCCTCACCACCTGTCACGTGAAGTAGGAACTGAGTATAGAAACTCCTTCAGTAGTAAAAGTTGCTTATGGTTATTATTTATTGCTAATTTGATCCTTTATTGTTGTTATATGATCCTTTAAGAAAAATGGTTAGTTTATATATGAATTTTAAAAGGAATATTATTCAGCCCCGAAAAGGAAGGGAATCTTGCCGTTTGCAACAACACGGATGGACCTTAGGGCATTATGCTGGGTGCATACGTCAGACAGAGAAAGACACATACTGCTTGACCTCACTCCTACGTGGAATCCAAAGAATACAACAAACAGAACGGAGCTCACAGATAGGATACAGAGAACAGGCTGGCGGGTGCCGGCGTGGGGGTGGTGGGGCCGAGGAAGCGGTCAAAAGGCATAAGCCTCCAGCGATAAGGTAAACAAGTCGTGGGGGTTAAAGCACACATGGTGGCCACAGCTGACAGCATCGTGTCGCATACTTGAAAGCTGTCAAGAGAGCTGATCTTAAAAGTTCCCATCACAAAAAAGAAAACAAACAAAAAATGTGTAACTAAGGTGACAGATGTTACCTAGACTTACTGTGGTGATCATTTCCCAATATATACAAATATCAAATCATTACGAGGTACACAAACAAATATGCAAACTGCACCTCAATTAAAAAACTAGTTATTGTTAACTGACCCTAATTTAAGAAAATTTGTAAAACAGGTCGATTACATTCACAGCTGCCTCAGCTGGCTGGCAGGCAAATTTGGTAGCCCCCTACCTAAAAGAAATTTTAGAAGTTTTCTTCCTCAAAGAACAGAATGGTGTAATTCTTTTTAAAGGACTATATTTCAGTTACAGAAAAAAAAACAGTGCTATGTCAAAAATGACAATAATATGCATTTTTTTCACCTTGGAAACTTTAGACTTGAAAGAAGCCCACAGTGTAACTTTTCCATCACTCTAGTTGAGTTCCGAGACCACCAGTGTAACAGCAGCGCTCCGAGAACCGCAGGGCGGCCTCGCCAGAGCACACATCCAGCTGCCGAGGGACAGGAAACAGAGCCAGGTGGTTCTGCTGAGGATGCACTTTTTTTCTTTATAAAACTAAAAAAGCGGTAATAGGTCAAATGCAAAAATGCAGATACGGTGAAACGGAAAGCTAGCAGGGAGACTCATGTAAATTAGACAAGCAGAGCTGCGCGCTCCGTTCCCACCGACGCCAGCCGCGGCGTGGGGGGAGAGCAGGAGTCAGAGTGACACCCCGCTCTGCACTGCAGACCTGAACGGCCTGCTCGATGGGGAGGGTGACCAGCAACCCTGAACCGGGCAGCGCCACAGAGTCGCAGGGAACAGTCGCAGGGAACAGTCGCATGTGCCCGTGTGGACTCGGCACCTGTGAAGCGTCGCAGACACTTAAACAAGGAACCCATCGGTCCAGGTATAAATCCAGGCTGTGCTGCCGGCACATCCACTTTAACTTGGTTGTTCACAAGCACAGGAAGCCCCTGTGGGACAGCAGGGGACACAGGTCCAGGGGGTGGGGACAGCACAGGTCTAGGGGTGGGATGGCCCAGGACATGGGTCTAGGGGGGAGGGCGGAGGGCAGAGGACACGGGCCCGGGGGATGGGGCAGCACTGGTCCCGGCTGCGTGGACGGAGCCACACCTCCCACAAACACACGTGGACATGGAGGTGGACCGAGGCAGGCGCCTCCACAGCAGCACCCCTTCTCATCTCCTTCAACCAGAGAGTCCGCAGAATCAAAAACCTGGCCCCACGAGCCCCTCCCAGAGGAGAGGAGCTGTGGGACCCAGGCCAGGCCACGGGGGGGTGGTTCTTGTGCAGGGTGGCTGGGGCCACCACCGCCCTGGGGGTCACAGGACAGGGACCCGTCAGAGAGCCGGCCTGGGGAGACAGGAACCCCAGCTGGTCCTCTGCCACTCACACCTGAGCCTGATTCCTAAGTGACAGGTGAGGCATGCAGTGACACCAGGTGACAGTCCCCCCTGAGGACCAGGCAGCACGGCCGATGGTCACGTGATCTGCTTCAGTGAAAAGACCGTGGGGCTGGAGTTACACTCAGACTCTGAACTTCTCTGAATGATGAACCGCTCCATCCACCAGAGGAAGGGGCTGGGATGCCCACAGGCGCTGCTGTTTTTAAATCACGTGGATCGGCAAAGCTGCTCTGGCTTGAGGCCCCTCCACTCTCCCGTCTGAGGCGCCCTGGGGCGCTGGGGCTACAGCCGGGGGCCAGACGTGGAGAGGTGTGTGCCTGCAAGAAGCGGCCTGGTCAGCCCGGCAGGGACTGGAGGTGTGAACAAAGAGCTGAGGGACAGCGCGGGGAGGCAGCTGAGGGAGGAGGGCGGCCCCTGAAGACTTGATCGGGGCCAGGCTGGGTTCAGCCCGCAGACCCGATAGGGGCAGGCACAGCCCTCAGGCGAGGGGGGTGCAGGGGCTGTGGTGTGGCGGGAGAGGGGTGGGGCCCCGGCAGGGACCTCGAGCGTCACACTCCAGTCACCGGCCTTGATTCTGCAGTGGAGATGCCACTGACTTCAAGAAGGTTTTCGTGGAGCCAGCTGTGGCCAGCGGAGGCAGAGAGCGCATCCCGGTGCCGGGCACAGGGCAGCTCCCAGTGAAGGGCTGACATCGACGCGGCATGGGGCGGCACGGGGCGGCATGGGCAGGCGGCATGGGGCGAGTGACACGGGGAGGCATGGGGCGAGTGGCACGGGGCGGCACGGGCGGGCGGTCTGGTTTGAGACACGCTGAGCTCCCTTCTCTCTCCAAGTCCTATTTTCGGCCTCTGGGAGGTGGAGAAAGGCTAACAGCATCTATCTCACTAGACTCTCGTGAAAGCAAGCGTCAAGCAGTTTATAGGTCTCAGGACCCGCGAGGGCTTAAACTTGGAAATGAAGAGGCTGAAAGTATATTTTAATTAACGGTATTTCAGGTTCAGAAAAAGGTCTTTGTTTTAACACAACAACTGACACTCAGAGCAGTTTGAGGGCCGTCCTGGGAGATAACTTCCCAGTTCCTCAGACACACAGCCCGGCCGCCTCCCCGCCAGCTACAAGGTAGGACGTGAGCTGCGCCCAGAGATCTCAGTACCCGTGCTGGCGCAAACGCGCCTTCCTGGTGGAACGCAAGCTCCTGTGACGGTCACGGTTTCCACAGAAGGCAGCTCTTCACAGTCACGACGTTTTTGCTCCTGCAGAAAGTGGGGGAGACCCAGTGGCCCCCCCTTGGCTACAGAACGCGGTTCACACGTGCCCAGTGTGGTCACATGAAGGGGCCCAGACCCTCTGAGGCTCACTGGCTGCAGGGAGCGTTCAGGGCACACAGCCAGGGGGTCCACGCTCCAGACGCTGGTAACCCTGGCAGGAGAGCGTTCTGACACTGCCCCCCACCATCGGGGGTGGGGGGAGGAAGGAGGGGAGGAGAGAAAGCAGCGAGAGACGGGGAGGGCAGGGGCTGCGTGCGGGGAGCCGGAAAAGGCCCCATGGAGCCGTGAGAGGAGCCACTGCAGCTTCCTTGGGCCCACGAGCCTCCGGCCGCCCCAGAGCCACAGCATGCGCAATTAAGCACGCAAACCGGTAACTCATTAGGGGTAATTTTAATAGATGACTCATTTGGCCCGGCCGGTGGACGACGCCTCGGTTTCCCAAAGCCTCTGGCAGATATTTAACCACAGTGAGGCTCTCAGCGCCAGGGACACAAGGCGGTGGGCCTTCAGCCGCCTCTGCCCTTTCTCCCAACTTCTAACTTCAGGTTTTCTGCAGACAAGGATCCCGTGAAATGAATTCTGTTAAACCTGTATTTCCTGTACAGAGTCGGTCCCTCCTCCAAACGACAAGGCTGCATACCCGTTCAAGCAGCACTCACTGCGGTGGGGGTCGCGCGCTCGGGCCCCGGGGCTGGCATTGCACTTCGGTCTCTTCCGGTGTCTCAGGCTCGTGCGGCCGGAGCCTCACGCCTGAGCCCCGCCTCACGGGGACCCACCCGAACACGGCCCGGGCTGCCCTAGGCCAGGACCGCAGCCCGGGGCTTCTCCTTCCAAAGCCGGCCTTTTCCTACGAAAAATGCAGATAGCAATTCCTGCCCTTCTAAGCCTGGCCCGAGATTTGCTGGGGGAATCAAATCCAAAGGTGTAAAAGATAAAGCCGTCTGCAGACACGAGAGGATGCCCTTCGGGGTTGGAAAGGTCTGGGGAAAGCACTTTGTGTTTTGTTTTTGAACTTGAAATTTGAGATCCAGTGAAAATCAGCAAGTCATTCTTGACCCAAAGGAGACATTCTAAGAAAAAACACATGAGACCCTGAAGCCTGGATTCTGATCTCTGCTTTGCACCGGCGAGCAGGACAGAGGCGCAGCCGCCACGCCTGGGGTGAGCATGCAGACGGCGGGACGCGGCCACGGGACGGACGAGGCGACGCCACGTCACCTGCCACGAACACGGCCTGCCTCCCAGATCCCGCCCAGGCCCCCACACCGCCGGCCCGGGGCGGCCTCACGTGGCTGCGCGGGAGTCAGGGGCGTCCGGGCTCTGAGCGGGCGAGGAAAGGGAGTCACACACACACGGAGCCTGAGATGCTTGCGGGGCTCCCCAGAGCCACCACCGGACGCTCCGTGCACGAATCTTCACGACTTTTACATGTATTTAAAAACAAGGACGTATCATTGGAAGGTGAGCAGCTCCCAGCCCGTGTGTGTCTGAGGGCCAGGGGGACGGGAAGGAATGGAGAGTCAGAGTCCCCGAAACAACAGGGTCCATGACGGGAACCTTGCTCCACTGAGGAGAACCCTGCACCAAACAACATCCGGAAAACTGAGCGGGAACAGCGCGCGGGCCCCACGAGCAGAGGTTTCTGACAAGCAGGCTCAGTGCCACCAGCCGCACGCGGGGCACCCGACCTTGTAAACGGACGCTGCCCGCGTGGTCTGCACACTTTGTCGGGTACGTCAGGGCCAGCGTATCACTCTTTCTACCCTTCCCGTCTGCCCAGATGTCCTTCTTCTAAGGGAGGAGTGAGGTCCAACACCAGCAGACGGAAGAGGTAACGGGGAACTCCCCGCAGCACACGGACATGCGAGCGCGAGCGCGAGGCCGCGTCCCTTCACGGTCAGCACGCAACGAGACAGAAAACCGCCCGAAACCGTTTAGTTGGAACCAAGTAAATCCATCACAACTCAACCCTAAACGCTGTAAGATCGTACTCAGCGGAAAATGTCTCGTGCTGAGTACAGGAAACACTATTTTAATAGTAAGAGGGATGAAACACATTCCAAGCTTTTTATAAATTCATTTCATGAATTTTTATAAAGAAACGATGCGATAGGGAGAGGCCACTCATTTCAAGCGTGCTGGGCGCGTGTCCTGTGCCAGGCGGGCCGGGGCACACGCACAAGCAAGGGAACAAAGCCCAGTGCGCGCCCTCCGGCCGCCGCGTGACACAGGCACGGCACCAGCGCCCACTGTGTGCGCGCAGGAGGGCTTCGTTCTCAGACACCTCAGGCCCTAGCTCCTGCAGAAGCAGTCAACAGGAACGGTTCAAGTGCAGCCACTTTCTTTACGACATGAGAAAACACAGCAGAAGTAGTCGCCAACATTTCACGCGGCTCTGCACGGCAGCTGCGGCCGCGAGGCTGGAGGAGCTGACCCGTCCCCTCAGGGGCTTCGCTGACCGTTCTTACGTGAGGCCGAAGTCAACGGCGCACAGGCGGTGTCACAGACGGCTTCTCAACTTCGCCTTCAGGTAACTCTGACTCTGCAACACTCCACTTGTGAGTGCCTGGGCTCTGTGGACGGCCAGGTCCCCGCCCCCCTCTGCTAAGATGCAAGGGACCGTCACTCGGCCGTCCCAGCCCATGCATCGGGGCACACCGAGTGCATGCGCATGGCTCGGCCCCCGCACCTGGAGCCGCTCTAACGGCTACCGGGGAAGACCCTGCGGAAATTGGGCCCCAGGAGGATGGTGGCTTTTGCATACTCCTCGGCTACAATAAGGCATAAAGAGCGTGGGACAGAGTCAATGACCCATGTGGAAGCTCGTTAACTAGCAAGTCAAAGTGTCAGTCATTCTAGGCCTGCACAGCGTCCGCTCTGAGCGAGAGTCAGAGCATCGCCGTCTCCTGCAAAATCATCCCTGAATCTAGATGATGTCATGCTTTACGAGGGCAATTAACCTCGATCACATCAACAGTCTTGCTATTAAAGTTAAAGAGCTGGTGTTCGCTCGTGGGCGGGATCAGACAGGAAGTGGGAGACGGGTGGGGGGTGGGGAGCGGACGGGAGGACAGGGACACAGAGAGAGGAAGGAGCCGCCCCGGCGAGGAGGCAGAGACAGGGCGAGGGCGAGGGCGAGGCCGGGCCGGGCGGCCCCGCCGTGGGAGGCGAGGCCCGGGGCCCTCCGGGGACACCTTTGGTGTGAGGGAAGGAGTCACCCCAAGCTTTTCCCACCGTTTCCCCAGGACTTCCAGCTTCAGGGGCAGACCCGTGACTTTGGAGGGGACAGGTGGTCACTTCATGACCCTGGGGCGTGGCCATCATCACAGCAGCACCCGCGGAGCGAGGAGGGTGAGCCCAGGCTTCCGCTCAACACAGGTAACTGCCGCCCACGGGGCGTGGCGGCGTCCACGCGGGCGGCACTCCACTCCACGTGCACTTTCCTCCTCCCGTCTCCACCCACACACACACTTACGTTTGCCAAGAGCCACTTTTCCAATTTAACGTCAGATCCTCAATTTTACCTTTTAAAACACAGCTGAGAACCTGTGTTCGTGCTGTGCCCACCCCATGCCCCTAACCCATCTGTGGATGGAAACTGTGGAATAATCATCCCAGGAGCACGGGGGTGCGGGCTTCACTCGTCAACACAACCATGTCCCCAGGGCTACGGGGCGGGGCGGCCCCCGTCGGTCCCCCCCTCACGTCAGACCCGGCCAAGGAGGTAAGGCAGCTCCGACGTCCTGCGTATCTGTGAGGTGAGGCCTTACTGGGGAGCAGACTCGGGGACCACCAGCCCTTTGGAGAACTCGAACACAGCAGGGAATGAAGCCGCGCTCCCAAGCTTGAGGAGGAAAAACAGCAGTTTGCCGATGACGTTGCAACACACCTCAGGGGGGACAGATGGCCTCTCCCTCCAGAGCTGTGTGGACTGAGGCAGGAGGCAGAACGCCGGCGCAGACTGGGAGACGAGGGAGCAGGCCGGGGACACAGCGAACAGCTCTCCCCAGCTCTGCCCACCGCCCACTGCCCCTCGGAGGCCCCCAGCTCACCCCAGACCTCTGCCATGGCTGAGACCGAAGTTGCCGTGAAGGTGACTCACTCAGAAGCCGAGGAACCAGAAGGGCACCCCCTTCTCGTCGCCCCCAAGCACACCCTCTGCATGGGGGCCGCACACAGCGGGGAAGCGGGCCTGAGGTCTGACAGCTGCCCGCCACTGCGAGCTCCCTGACGTTTCTCTGCCCCATGGACGACAAGTGGCAGGAAGGGGAAGCGGAGAGAAGGTAACTTTCTGTCTCTCTGGGAGACGAGAAGCTCCCCGGTCCCACTGCTCCCTCACCCGGCCTGATCAGGGGTCCGCGCACGGCTGGGGACGGGCTGCCCCCACCTCGGCGGCCGTGGCTCTGAGCAGGCGCGGCCCCCACCTGCCCCTCAGCCCCTGCACCTGTCGCGTGCACCTGGCACGGGAGGACGGACTGCACCTCCCAGCAGGAGGCGCGTATCCTCTAGGACAACGTACGTAACGTCCCCGGGGAGGTCCCGGCGTGCACCGAGCCGAACATTCGGCAATTACTCTTATTTTTATTTCTAAAAGTAGCTTCTTGCTACTGCTCTGTGCTCCCTGACACCCACCCCCCACCAGATAAAAAGGAAAAATAAAGTTAAAACAGAGAAAAGGCTGAAGGGCTGTATTAAAGCCCAGCTGTGTCTCAGGGTGCTCCCTCGCAAGCTGGCGTCCCGGGAGGGCCCCTGGGCCAGGGGGCCTGCCCCGTTCACGCCAGGCAGTGGGACCCATGATGTCTTTCAAATGGTTTTCTGCCGCGTCCTGGGAAAAGTTCAGACTCGGGTCACTTCATGACCTGCCTGTCCCAAGAGCAAAGGGCCGTCCTGTGAGAGGAAAAGCTTACGGGTACTTGCGACCCCGCCCTGACCCCAGCTCACCTCTCAGTGTCTCTGGCTAGTTTATCAGGGCGGAACCACAGGCAACCCCGTGACCCGAACTGCGACCGTCGGCTTTACTCACACACGCGGCGCTGCTGGGCGTGACTGCCGGGCGGCAGGTGAGGTGAGTCTGGGAAGCCCTCAGACCCACGGAGCTCACGGAAGACCTCGCTGCTTACGCATCCATGTAGCAGTCGCATGCAGACTTGTCGGAATTGGGAGGGGGCCCGCTTTTAAAATAGCATTTATCTTTTTCCCTGATTGAAAAGGCTTACACACACTCATTTCAAATATACGGAAAGCAGAGAAGTGTAAAAAAGAAAATTAACACAAGCAAAAGAAGGGATCATTGACAGTTCAACGTACTGTTTCTCTCACCACCAAAATCTGTTTCTCCCAATACAAACTTCTTCTGTGCCCCAGTGCGAAAATGTAAAAGAAACAGACTGAAATTTGGTCTGTTTGGTTCCTGAATCTGGAGAACAAGACCGTGGATAAAGGGGGACACCCACACAGCCCGACGCAGCTCCAAGTACACGCAGGTGGTCAGAAGGCTACACGCCGAAACGGTGTCGTTAAAAAACAACGTGCGACTTTTTACAAAACGTGTCTCAGGATGTGAACAGGCTCAAAGCCACATAGTTTCGGCTTCTCTCGCTGACATCGCCTTTCTCCCGCTTTAACTTCTGAAAGCGTAGCCTTACATTTTTAAATGTAACGTCCTCACAATACATCTAAGGACTCCTATCAGAAGACGCGTCTTTGCACCCACAGCCAGAAGAGCACGTGTAAATGACCTAAATGTTTTGTTGTTTAAAATTTAAAATCGGGCCTTTTTTTGTCCACAGCATGGATCAGATTTAGGTGTTTGAGCACGCAACACATGCAACTGTCATAAACCAAAATGGAAACGCTGCGAGGCCAACGCCGCTGCCAGCAGGTGAGCTGCTTTGTTTGCTTCCTTCGCAAACGTTCACGCTTCTTTGTGAATCTCCTCAATGAGCAAGGAAATTAGGTCTGGTTTCCCCGAAAGGCGTGGTCAAGGACAGAAACGGTCTCCTGAGCACAGGAAGCCTGTGAGCACCTCGACGGCCAAGCGGACTCCAGGGACACACACACAGGGTCACCCGCGTGCCCTGCACGTCCGGCCACAGAACCACCACAGGCCGTGGAAAGCTTACTAATCCAGGCAAAGTAAAACGTAACGATTTGCTTAAAGAAAAATCGCACAACTTGTGTATGTAACATACGTAACCTCAACCAAAACTCAGCGTGCGTATAAATCCCGGGAGTGAGAACCTGGGCCTCCTGTAGCCGTGTCCCTGCCAGCACATCTCCACACTCTTTCTTTAACGGACAGAACTCGCTGGTGCGAAGCTACACGTGGATGAGCGCAGGGTGACAACCCGCCTGGAGCAGCAGGGACGCCACCCGAGACCAGGGCTCTGGGGGCGAGTCGGCAGACACGTGTCCATCTGAGGGCGTCAGATGGTACACGCGGAGAGAGGCCGGCCTCCTGCAGACCTGGGAAAGAGTGCTGGCAACACCGCGGCCCTTCCCAGGCAGTCACACGTGCCGTGGGTAGGGACAGGGCAGGGGGCGCAAGGGCGGGGGAGAGGAAGACGCTTCAGGAAGGAAAGAACACCGTCCAAACACGGTCTTATCCGTCCTCCAGACAGTGACCGGCACCTTCGTTTAACCACGACAAGAGCCGCCACGAAAGCTTCCCCTCCAGCAGCCGCGGCACGGCCGAGGGCGCCGTGGAGCCCCCCAGCCAGGAGGGACAGCGGTCTGGGGTTCATCACAGCGGCACCAGCACAGCCGGACCCACCGCCACCTCGGGTCCAGCCTCTGCACTCAGGCCCGCCGTTTGAGCACCGGCTGATCCAGGTATCTTTACCAACACAGTGAGTCAGTTCCTACCTCCACGTAGTCCTTGGCGTGGCCCCAGTCTCGTTTGGCGTCCAGATTTCCCAAACTGAAACTCTCCAGTTGTCCAAGGTGGATCTTAGCTACTGACCGGCTAATTTTTCGAGTAACAAAATTAGCTCCTACAAAGAGAAAGAAGACGTACTGTCAGTAGACTGCGCCTGACGCTTAACAGTCTGGTGAACCAGGCTCGATCTCGGCCTCTGGGCATTTCTTTCATTCTTCCCCCCCTTTAAAATAGTAAGAGGAGAAAAGAAAACAGACGGCGACCATTAACTGTCATTTAGACGAGGTAAGAAGCTCGAGGCCGAGTGTCACACCAGCGGTACTCTCATAACAAACATTCCTCTCTGGGGGACGTCTCAACATTCCTCCTCCACGGCTGCGACACGGGACCCAGGCGCCAGGCCAGGGAAAAGCTCTCGGAACGCCAGTTTTTAAACAGAGAATTCAGCAGGCCTGTATGAGGGGAAACGCCAGGGCCTGAGACCACCCTGGTATTTTTAAGAACATAAACATCACATATTCCTATTAATAAAGCTGTTTTGGAGCTCGTGGGGAGAAAGGGCGTAACTCACAGAAACGGACGAGAAACGCGCCGGCGGCCGCGAGCGCTGCTCGCCCTCCCCGAGGAGCCGCGCGGCCCTCGGCGCTGGGGCCCAGCCTCTCGGCGGCTCCGCACGCGCTGCGGTGCTGCTTCGCACTCGCCCCGCGCCGTCGCGGGAAAGCAGTCCTGAGCTCGGTACAAACATTTTGAAACGGTCGGACGAAAGGTGCCGTAAACTAAGAACGTAGTGAAACGGTTTTAGTGTTCTCTGGTCTTGAACGAAAGCCTCTGTCTACTTTAAAGAGATCACAAAGAGGACCAAATTAAAAGGCACTTCGGAGCCAGTTTTACCCAGGCCCCTGTGTCCAGGCACGGTGATCACAGAACACCGGGCAGCGCACCCTCTCAGGGCAGTGACACGCATGCGAGCGCGTCAGCAACGGCTTCTTCATGCAGTGTAGACAGACTGTTATCACCATTTATTACATCTCAGTAGCGTTAGCTTTGTTCTTTTGCAGATGGAACAGGGAGGTGAATGTTACAACAAGGCTTTGGCTTTTAGAGAAACTGGCACAGAGGTCCGGGGAGTTTTTCTGAATAGGTTTTCTAAATTCTGGCAAGAATATAGCCCAGCACAAGTTCAAACATACACTAGACTCACACACAAACTCAGTGTCCACATTTACACCAACACCATGTCGTGAAACACGACAACGCGACGTCCATGGAAATCCCACTTTTCAGTTTCTCTAGCAGTTTATAGAGTACATTACGAAATTCAGTTTCAACGTTGCATGGCTGTTTATAAAACACACACGTGCTCCTTCAAAAAAGGGCCTTTCAAAATGAAGTACTTACCAGGAGCAGTCGGTCCTCCTCAGCTGGTCGCCAGTCAGCAGTCTTCTATTTTCTATTAACTCGTAACAAATTTGAATGTGTAGTTAAACGTGGTCTCTCTTTGTATTTTCATGTCAGGACTGCACTCACATTCCAGTTTGCCAGATGAATTTGTGACGCGATCAGCAGACGGAGTTCCCCACACACGGTTCAGGCGATTCTACTGGCCCGTAAACTCACGTTCAGGGGTCCAGTGGAAACCAGTGACCTTGTCCACACAGTCCAAGTCGGCCCTCACGGTCATTCTCTCCACCGGCACTAAGGGCACTAAGCACGAGCACTGAGCTGGGACCCACCGGCACTAAGGGCACTAAGCACGAGCACTGAGCTGAGACGTCGGGACGCAGAGGCAGCCCCGAACTCACGGAGCGCAAGGAGGGCGCCAGGGACAAGCGGATCGGCGCCGCCAGCCGGGACACAACAGGTCTGCAGGGACGGAGACCACCCGGGTCTGCCGCGCAGGTGCTGGGTGGGGCGGGGAACACCCCCCAGGAGAGCAGCCTGGACTGAGTGTGCTGGCGAGTCAGGAAGGGCCAGAGGGCGGTGAGCGGGGCAGGGATCCGGGCAGAAGGGCAGCACGCGCACAGGCCTCCCTCGAGGCCCTTGTGACGCCGCAAGGCCCAGGGCCACCGCCCCTCCCACGACGGCCATCACTCGCAACACGGTGCTGAGCTCTTCAGATGCATGAACTCGACTTCCAGGGTGACCCACGGGCTAAGAATGTTACCCTCGTCTTGTAGACGAAGAAGCTGAGATTCAGGGAAGCCCCGCACACTGGCCATTCTAAAGCGGGATTCACATCGGTGGCTGCGTGACCCAAAGCCGGGGCCTCCCCGCAGCCGGACGTGGGACGGCACACTGGGGTATGCAGCCGCTCTCCCCTGCGCCCAGAGAGCACCTTGGACAACGAGTCAAAGTTACTGGAAATTTCTAGTTCTTAAAACCGAATTTCAATGTTTTTACTTACAACAGCTTCATTAAGATATAAATCACATACCATACAATTCGCCCACTTACAGCGTACAATTCAGTGGCCTTCTGAACATCCACTGACCGGCAGCCAGCACTGCAGGCAGGTTCAGAACGTTGCCGTCACCCCAGGAGGAAGGCGGCCCGCCCCACTGCTCCACCCGGCCCTCGGCAGCCACTCGCTCACCGCCTGTCACCAGAGGTCTGCCTGCGCGAACGCCTCTCACCCGTGGGGTCGCAGGGCGCGTGGCCCTCCGGCTTCTCTCACTCAGCCTCGCACTTTCGGGTCCACCCGTGTCACACGAATCAGTACTGCCTTCCGTCTCAGTGGCTGAAGGGTATTCTGTAACGTGGCTGGACCACTCTTCATTGGTCCCTCCTCAGCAGGCGGACGGCTGGTGGCTTCCCACTTTCTCGTGTGGTGAAGTGCGCTGCCGTGAGCACCGGGGCTCCAGCCGGGCGTGGGTGCTGGGTGCCGGGCGTGCGCAGCTCCTGGGCAGACCCTGCCGGCGGGGCGGCGGGCCAGGGCCGCGCCGCGGGCCACCCGGGGGCCGGGCGCTCGTTCTTCCGCGGCCTCGGCGAGTGGGCGCTGGGTGTCGTCTCGCGGTGGTGTGATGTGCACTTCGCTGACGGCTGACGACGCCGAGCAGCCACGTGTCCACACCCACTGGCTGCTGGTGCGTCTTCTTTAGACAGATGTCCCTTCAGATCCGGGCCCGTCTTTTAAGCGTGTTACCTGTCTTCTGAATACGGAGCTGTAAGCTCTTCAAACGGACTAGGTCTGGTCCTCTACCAAACACACAAGTTGCAAGTATTTCCTCTCATTGTGCAGGTTGTCTTCTCATTTTCTTGATGGTGTCCTCTGAGACACAAAAGGTTTTAAATTTTGATAAAGTCCAATCTGTCTGTATCTATTTTTTCGGCAGTATGAGCTCTTCCTGTCGTATCCAGAAGGGCTTTGCCCAGCAGAGGTCATGAAGAGTTCCTCCTATTTTTTAAATGCATTTTGTTAATTTCACTCTTACGTGTAGGTATTCGACCCAATCTCTGTTAGCTTTTGCGTGTGGTAGGATGACAGGGTCCAACCTTGTTCCTCTGATTGGACGCACAGCTGTCCCAGAGCTACGCGTCTGCTGAAAAGGTTATGCTTCCTCCCATCAGAACTGTCTTGAACCCTTTAGAGAAAACCAGTTAACCACAGGTATATGGGTTTATTTCGGACTTTCAGTTCTATTCCATTGATCTAAATATCTGTCTTCACAACAGTCCCACACATTCTTGATTACCATAGCTTTACGGTAAGGTTTAAAATCAAGAAGTGTTGAGTCTCTCCACTGTGTTCTTTCTTAAGACTGTTTTAGCTGTTCTTGGTCCCTTGAATTTCCGTACGAACTTGAGGATCATCTTGTTAATTTCTGCAAAAACACCAACTGGGATTTTGGAGGGATTATGTCGAATTTGTGAATCGACACGGGATTACTGGCCATCTTAACAATATTACATCTTCTAGTTCATGGGCACAGGGTGTCTTTCCATTTATTCAGGTCTTCTGAAATTGCTTTCAGCGATATTCAGCAGTTTCTAGAGAATAAGGCTGCCACTCCTTTTGTTAAATTTGTTCCTAAGTCCTCAATTCTCTTCGATGTTATTGCTGTAAGTGTAACATTGCTTAATTTTCAGATTAATTTTAAACGTTACTGTTGCTACCATACGTTTCACTAGTTATTCTTGAGAGAGGCTCACAATTTTTTTTTCCAATTCACTCTCATTTTTGCTCATCACACAAGACTGTTGTTTTTAGGCAAGAACTATAAAAAATCATTAAACGTGAGGGCTGAGAGCTTCGTGGTCCCTTTGTCCAACCACCCCCGACGTGCAGGTGAGGAGAGAGAGGCAGCAAGGACCGCCCATGGTCAGGGCGCTGTTTCGCCAACCGGCCTGCGATGCAGGAGGCGCCCCTCCCCAATCAGACCACCCGTGTGGTGATGCGTCACAGCGCACGGAAGGTGGAACTCGCCTAATTACTTTAAACACATACTTGAATCTGAGAGCCTTAAACTAGAAGACCCCAGCCAGGAAGAAGCCCAAGAGATGACGAGGCACTGCGTCTACCGTTCGCAGAGCAGAGGCAGGCAGAGCAGGGCCGACTCGCCCCGGGAGCCCAGGGGAGACGGCTGGGCAGCAGCGGACACCAGGAGGCGCCAGGCAGGGGCGACGCCACCTCCTTGGCCACCAGGCAAGGGAGAGGCTCGTGCCAGCAACTGCGCAGCTAAGGCAAGCAGCACACAGTCCTGAGCACGCCAGGCGCCCCGACCACACGAGGCAGACCAGCCGCAGCTGCACCCGTCTCACCGCACACCCCCGCCACGGGAGCCGGGGAAGACGGCAGGCACACCAGAGAGACTGGCTTCAGCGCCGTGTTACTGCAGACTCAGAATCATGCTTCTTCGGTGAGTTTGTTTTTTGATAAAAGTATACATTTAACCATTAGCAGTGTCGGATCAAGTTACAAAAGCTGAGTGGCTTAAAACAGCTGAAACGCGCTGTCTCCCAGTTCTGGAGGCCGTGAGTCTGAAATTCCAGGGGCCACGCTCCTTCTGGGGATCCATGAAGGAGCCTTTCTCCGCCTCTTCCTGCGTCCGAGTTTCCCTGCTCGCAGCTGCGTCGCCTTCTCCTCTGAGCACCTGTGTCCTCGCCGCTTCTGCTTCCTGGAACAACACGTGTCCTTGGATCCAGGGTCCACCCTGGCAATCCAGGGCGACGCCTTCATCTCAAGGCCCTGCACTGATCACCCCGTAAAGGCCCGCGTGGCAAACGAGCTCACGTTCAGGCTCCGGCGTATCGTTTTGAGGGCCCCACTCAACCTATTCTAAGCATCAAAGATTATAATATTTGGACAAAGAGGACAGAACACGAATCAGGCCTTGTTAGAACATCTTACGTCGCTGACGGGCAGTTCCACGCCTCGCCTGAGCTCAACAGTCAGGCCGCCGCTGGTGAGCGATTAGTTTAAAGGCGGTCGGTCTCCTCGCAGTCTCAGTGGTGCTAGTTTGCCTCACTGACCTGGACAGCTCCCGGGGTCTCCCTCCTCAGAGAGGACGCATCTGCTCGGCATTTGGGACTGGAAATGCTGGGCGCAGTCTCTCTCCCATCCTGCCTTCCTGAATCTTTCTTCTGGCATAATTCCCTTCTCAAAATGCATCTTCAGAAGCTCCTTTAAAGTGAGAAAGTGCCTGGCTCAGATTTGAAAGACAGCCATGCCAACTACACCATCCCTGGTGGAAGATTACTTTCTCTTTGCACACCGAGGGCACTCTCCCCCATCCTCTGGCTTCCACCTCCTGCTCCCGGTAAGCGCAGGGCCACGAAGGTGTCCGTCACCCTCTTCCCTCTCGTTAAAGGCACCCTCTCCGCCTTCCGCATACTGGAGCTTCCGTTCGACTCCGTGTGCCTGATGAGGTTTTCTGCTCAGGGCAGATGGTGCTTCCCTAACCCGTGCTTTCAATACCAGGTCTGGAAACTCCTCAGCAGCCGTCTCCACGCTTTTCTACTTTCCATTTTATTTTCTCCATTTCCTTCTGGGAAAGAATGTTATGAGACCTTCCCGTTTTACCTTCCAATCTCTTAATTTTTTTAAAATTTTCATCTCTTTGCCTCTCTCTGCAATAGAGTATAATTTTTTAATGTCTAAAGTTCTCTCTCTTTTTCAAATCTGTCAGGGTTTATTTTTTTAATATTCTGTTGTTATTTATTTCTTTATGATTTTTCATTTTATTTAAACAGGTCAATACTTTTGCATCTAATTGGATGATTCTAACATTTAAAGCCCTTCGGGGACCAACGTCCTGCTTCTCTGGGGACTGTGACTGACGGTGGTTTGTTCCCTTACGTGCGGGTGACACTGCGAATTCGTGGTCGGTGGTCTCAACCTGCTGGAAACCAGAGGACACGTCTCAGAAGGACAGTCTCCTCCTGAGAAGGCCGGGCTGGTTTCCGGGAGGTGGGGGGCGCAGAGACGCTGACCCCTGCCGCCTGCCCCACCACCCCCGCCCCAGGTTAACGCCGTTCTCCTCCCACTTTGATGTTAAGGCTCAAAGCCAGTCCTTCTAATTCGAGGCTGAGCAGCCCCAGGGCCTGTTAAAGAGACTGCTTCTCGCTGCGCCCACAGGCCTGGGCACCACATCGGTGTCCCTAGGGGCCCCCCCTCCCCCGCCCGTGGGGGGCCTGCCAGGAAGATGAAGACAGACCTAGAGAAGTAAATAAACTCACTTCCCTGCACGTCTGGATACACTGTGAGTACCTGTGCTATCCTGGATGTATTTACTTTTATTTTCATGTTAGACTTTCAGGGAAATTTGGCTTTTGTTTTCTTTCCTATGGCCAGGCGCTCGTCCACTTTGCTTGCGTGGCCTCCCTGCCCGACACAGTCCTCTGCGGCAATTACGTCCAGGACCAGGCAGACCACACCTTTGCCACGTGAACTTCCGACCCGCAGGATCGCCTGGTCTTCGTGGACCCTCCCGGCCCTGGTCTGGGCCCGGTGACCAGGACCCACTGCGGAGCCAGGCGGCATGGCAAGGGGGCGACAGCTCGGAGGCGGCGCCGGAACCGGTTCCGGGCTCCCTGGCTTACTCCCACGCCTAATTCAGACATCAGCGTGCACGCACGTCCACGCACAGTCCTCGTTCAGTCAAACCTACTCTGACGTCACAAAGCGCACAGCGTACCACTCCCACGGTCAGGTATCTTCCACAACAGAAACTGAAGGAAGAGAACTGCAAAATTTGTAACGCACGTTCCTTAAATTGCCAGCATTAAACTCCAAGAGGTGGATAGCAGCGCTCGCTGAAACTAAAGAACTGGAGCATCTGAAGAATCAGAATCTCCACCCCAACGTGTTACTTTAACGGAAGTTTTTTTAAAATACAAAACGCAACACTGGACATCTCTGGACGATGGAGTGGCACTAAAGGCAGAAACATGGGGCCCCGGGGCCCCAGCAGGGACAGCCCTGCATCGCCTGCTCCTTCCTGGCCCTGCAGTCACACCATCCACCTCCTAAGAGGCAAAGCCGCTCTGAGTGCAGAGTGGTTCCTGCCTGCCCGGTGTGAGCTCCTGCACGGGCCTGCGGGGGGCACACCCACGAGCGTGTGTGCCCGCGTCCCGTCAGCATCCAGACAGCATGGGAAGGAACCAAAATTTCTCTAATAAAGATTCTATTCCATTGCCCAGCCTCTCATCCGAAAGCGCTCGAGTTAAAGATTTTCTTTGGAGTTAGATAAAGTACAAAGACAGTTTGGACGACATTCACTGGAGAAGAGAAATGGCTCCAGTTTATCGTGAACCCCACACGACCTCGGCCTGGGGGCCCCGCCTCAGCGCGGGGTGATCTCTGCCGCCCGCTGGGAAGGGCCTGGGCCGGGCTCGGCGCAGACAGGGCGGAGAAGAGGAGACACCGGGAAGGTCGCGGCTGCCGGCGCCGACCGCGGAGATTAGAGCGCCCGGGCCGCACTTGCCGCCGGGCCCTGCCAAGGGCAACACCGCGTCCCGGCAGGTACTCAGGACCCCCGGGCGCGCCGCAGCCGGGCAGCTGCACAACGGGCCTTTCACACTGCGCCTCGTTGGGAGCTGCCACCTCGGGCAACGCTTCATAAATATGTTTAAAGAGAAAGGTTCCAACTGCTTTGCTGTTTCCATCCAAAGCTCAGCGCCTCCCTCCTGAGAGCTGATCAGTCAAATTCCTCCGTCCTCGTTCAGAACAGGCACTCGGGCCGCAGGGTTCCCTTCTGTTGGGGGCCTCCCTGCGCCCGGAGCCTCCACCCCGGGGCCAGGAGCTCCCCGACCCAGCGCCACAGCCAACCCTCTCCAGACTCGGCAGTTCCCCAGGGGGCAAAGTGCCCCACCGAGAACCTGGGCCTCAATCAAACCTGCCCGCCCCGACAAAGACAAAATCCACCAGATCAGAACAGGCCTGTGCAGAGGGCCCTGCAGAAACACACTGTGACCCTGAGTCTCTCTGTTCACCAGCTGCGCTGCCTAAGCCCCTGGGGACAAGGACACGGGGGGCACTGAGCCCCTCCTGAGACGGCCTGTCCTCATCGAAGGCAGAGGGCACTGCTGGTCTGGCTTTGGGGAGGGGAGGGCATTTCCAGTCCCAAGGCCGAGGCCGACTGAGATCGAGGAGGGAAGTGGGCAAGAGAACAGAACCGAACCCCTTGGCTGCACGTGGAGGGACCCTGCGGATAGGGAGCGGTGATGGAAAAGGAGAGGGTGGTGGGGCTGGAGGAGCAGGCCGCAGCCACGGTGGGCTTGGGGCCTCCATGGCCTCCACGCAGGGAGGCAGGGAGGCTGGGAGGCTGGGCTCCCGTGGAGGCTGGGAGGCTCCGGGGGAGGCTGGGAGGCAGGGAGGCCGTTGGGGAGGGGAGGGAAGAGATTGGGAGGATGGGAGGGTGGGGAGCAGGGCCTTTGACAAACCTCTGTGCTTCCCATGGAGGACAATGTACATCCACCTTTTTATTCTGCGTAAGGTTGTCTGAGTTTTGCCATTTTTAAGCCTCAATCAGTGCAGGGGCCGATTCCCTCCCCGTTCTTTCGGGGGGTTGCTGCACAGTCATCCAGGGCTCCTCTCAACCCGAGGCTCCCCTCCCACTAACCTGGTCTAAAAATCTCCAGAGCCTTATGACCCCTCCTGGAGATGAGGAACAAGAGGCAGAAGGGTGAGACTTCGTGCCTCAGGAGAAACACTCGATTTACGCAGGAATGAAAGATGCACCGGGCGACAGAGAACGTACATCATCCTTTGAAATCACCTTTTCTATAGAAATGACGTAGTAACGTTAAACAATGCCTTAACCCACATCGTGCATCACGTTTGGGCCGTAACCCAGAACAGAGGCCGGAGCTGCTTCAGGCCAGCCGTGTGTGCGCTCCTCTGGATGATGCTCGGACTCCGACCTCGGGGACGGCCCTGGTCTCTAGGCCCGTCTGGACTCAGCGCTGTCCTGACACCCGAGACGCAGGGCAGGGCCACTGCATGTAAATTCACACCCAAAGGAGCCTTAAAACACAGTGCCGGCTCAGAGCCATTTCAGCAGGGAGGCTGCAAAGCAAGAAAACCTTCAGAAGGCTTTGATGCAAACGCTCGACCCGACAGAAAACGGGGACAAGACAGGCTAGACACGCAGCAGCTGCGCCCCCTCCCAGAAGAGCCTCCGGGGCCTGGGGCGCGGCGCCTGTGGTTCGTGGTTCACGGGAAAGAAGCTTCCACACTGTGCTCCTCTGTTTTATTTTTTCACAAATTAAATATGCATTTTGCTAAACTGAAGAAGAAAAGCCAAGAAAGTAAAGGACAAAAAAAAAAAAATTAAATGGGAACAAAGGTCTGAAGGAAAACGATCGGGCAGGAAAGGGGCTCCTTCTGGGAAGTGAGGCGGCCCCGCCGGGGCCTCACCTCCGACGGGAAGGCAGTCCAGCCGCTCCCGGGGTCTCCCACCACGGCTCGGTCATCTGACCCGAGGATCAAGGTGAAGAGCAGAGGACCTGCACGCGGCAGGGACCGCGCGTCCGCCGTTCTCACCGCTGCTGCTTAAAGCCTGAAACCCGCGGGCCATCGTCTCAGGAGCCTCCCTGCTTCTCAGGAACGACTGTGCTTGAAGATCCCAGAGTTGGAAGCCCTCAGAGTCCAGCCAGGGAAAGAGGACACGCTGGGGGAATCAAGCCAGTGTCGGCCGGAGGCCTTGGGGACGGGGCCACAGGGCGGTGCAGCCCCCAGCTGCAGGCAAGTGGGGAGCAGGGCTGCCCCGGACGCCCCCCTAGGTGAGGCTCCCCTCTAAGGGCATCCACAGCCCTGAGCCTCCCGCTGGTGGAGGCACCGTGCACACCCTGGGGTAGTGGGGACACTCAGGTCCTGCAACGTTCCTTCTGGGGGGCAAGTTCACTCCAGAACCACCGACCTCTGCGGCTGCAGCCCCCCAGTCTGCGTGCTGGGCGGAGGTGCACCTGTCATTGCACGCAGGCTCTCCTGGCCCACTACGGGGCCGGCAAGGAAGAGCACATTATACTCATCTTTATAATACTTCCAGTTCCCTGACTCACACATACTTCCTATAAGGGACACTTCCCTTTGCTGGCAGCTTTGAGATGTTCCTAAGTGTTCAGCACTTCAGATTAAGTGTCCATCACAAACCCCCAAGATGACTGCCCCACGCTGTCACATGGGTGCAGACGGGCACCGAGGTTCCCAAGGACATCCATTATGTCTTCCTCCAAAAAGCTTAACCAGCACGCCTCTGAGGAGCTCTGCCTCTTCCCTGACAGGAGGCTGGAGTCTTCTGCACAAATTCATTGTGAGGACGGAGGCGTTTCCTGTGACCCCCGAGGCAGCCTTCTGTCACAGCCTGTGGGCACAGGTGTCCCGCCTCGTTGATAAAACTGCCGAGTGCCTACCTCCTCACGGCCGCCCAGGAAGCGCTCCTCTGCGCTCAGACCGGGTTTCCACGTCCTTAACCGCAGCCAACGGTGGGCCGCTTCCCCTCGGGCACGTCCTGCTTCAGCGCCTTTTAAGAAATCTTAAATTTACTGGACATTTATAAGTGGGATTGGAATGTTACGCCTATTCTGGCAGAAAACAGCCTTCTTCAAGGTGAACTTGTGCTCACTGGGGGGTCCTCACCGGGCCCGTCATAAGGTCTGTCCGGACCAGGAATGTGTGTAGGGCAGCACCTGAAGTGCGCACTGACCTAGGGCTGCGTGAAGGGGACGAGGAATGTGCTGAGAGAGGCTGAGCCCAGACTCCAACACGATCCAGGCACAACTTAAAGTATTCAGGTGACCGGACGCCTCAGAGTCCAGCAGCCTGAACCCATCAATGAGGTCAGAGAGGCCCACGTGTCCGATTCCTGCAGACCCAGCACCCGGCCCGCTGACCCCCAACAAACCTAGGGGTCCCGGGAAGTGTTAAATGTCCTCAAAACCAGTTGACTGGTGTCTTCACCCTCCTGGCATTAAACTACTCGAGGGAGGAACCACAGTCACCCTCCTGGACAGGAACTCTGCTGGCCTTGGGGCCCGGACCCCCGAGAGTCTGGGGCTACACGCATCCTGACCTCCGTGGGCCGAGCACTGTCCCCACCAGCAAGTGGGGGAGATGCCCTCTTCCCAGCTCACGGTCTCAGCAGGTAGCCTGACCCCGAAGTAGCGGTTCTTCCATCCCCGGGTCCCTAGTCTCACCATTGCTTCCCCCTTTGTGTCCTGTCCTTCCTCAGCCCCAGCGCCGTCTCACCACAAGGGCGGCCGCCCCACCTGGAGCTGAGTTCACACTGAACTTACCTGTACTTGCTGTAAGTGTGCGCACAGTGTCTGCCCAGCGATAGGACACCCAGAGGTCCTGGCACAAGTCTCCGGTGGCCCTCACCCGCCGACATGCGGTGATCTCAGTGGAGGACGCCACCCTAGCCGCACACTGTGTACGGCGCCCCCGCAGGCGGTCTGCCCTGCCGGCCGGCTCCCGCTTCAGCACCGAGTCTCCATCAGCTGGACTTCATGCAAAAGGCTCTGGTTCCCCCCCTAGCTTCTGGCATTTCTTTTCCCATCTTCTCTGCCTTTCTTTCCAACCCGAATTCTCTACAGGAAAACGTTTTCTTCCGCAAAGTGTGAGCATAGGAACTAAATCCCCCACCTCGGAAAAGCTTTCGTGCTCAGAGTTTAGTCCCTACTTGACCTCCAGGGATTCAACACCCCACGAACAGCGGGAGCGAGAACGCTCCTCTGCCCGCACTCCCTGCTGCTGTTCCGGGACTTCCCTGACCGCATCTTTCCTGCCGTGACCACCAGTTACCACGCTCTGAGAGCTTAACGTCTTTAACCTGCTCAAGAGAGACAAGAGGCTGTCCCTTTACACACTCCGCCCCTTATCACTCCTTTGTCATCATTACACTTTAATGGTCAGGCAGCCGCAGACGGACCCTCCCTCTGCAGACGCAACCGCGGCCGCGGGAACAGCGGTCAGGATGTGCTGCCCCTTCACTTACATCACGTCCTTCACTGCTCACAACAGCCCACGTGCAGACCTGATCATCCCATTTCACAGGTGAGAAGACGGAGGCTCGCAGAGACCCAGAAACTTGCCCAAAGTCCCTCATTTACAGGTCAGGCAGACGAGGACACGGGTCTGCGTGGGTCCCGGGGCTGGACGCACCCTCAGCCCGAGAGCCCAGCCTGCTGACATGGGGGAGCCCTGCCCTGCGACACCGGACGGTCGCCAGCCTGGCTTCAAATGCAAATGCCACAGAAACTGCAGAGCATTTGAAAAGTCAACTGAATAATCCCGGAAGTCTCACCTCACCAGGTGGGAAGGACTTGACTCTCTTCAGTGGTAACACCCACCTCAATGAGACCAAGTACTGCTTCAAAAGCCTTCCATGTTTGTGCAGTTACAGCTCATCTCTCCAAGGAGGACAACCCAGGCCCATGGCTCTGCAACCTCCAAGCACCCGGGTCCAACCGGAGAGGCCACTCGGCACCTGTGGGTCCAGATGAGTGGCCCACAGTCCAAGTGCTCACCACAGACAATACGGTTCAGTGCAAACCTGCGAGGCTCCGCTCAGCCCTAAGGCAACATTGCGCAGCCCCGGCCTCACAACGGGCAGCTGAACTGCACTCAGTGAATTAAGGCCGCGGTGCTCATCTAAAAACTCCCACAGCTCCTTCAACAGACATGAATACAGAGCATTGGGCGGTTCGACGGTGGCTTCCTTGTTTCCAGGTATTTCTGTAGCAGCGTGATTTACCTGTGCAGTCACACTGACCAACACTAACTACGGAATTTCTTGAGGCTTATTTTATTTACAGACACACACGTCCAGGAAGAGGAGTGCTTTCTGTCCATCGGGATTTTAGATGAAAGGAAGTCCCGGCTGTCTCATTCACACTGTGAGTTCTGTTCTCTCTTAAAGCACAAAATACCTGTGAACGCCAATAAGTTTACAGGAGAATTCTCAAATACACACAGTAACATCACTATCATCCTACATGTTGAAAAATCCCACCTCAAATCTGTTTTAATGGTCGCCTTCTACCGGAACATAGAGCCTGCAGCTTACCCCAAAGGAAAGCCGTGTTCTTGCTACAATTTGTGACAAAAGCTAAAAATGCTCATTTACTTTGGAGGTGGAAGGAGGGTCACAGACCCATCTGGACGCGGGTCTGTGGACCAGGGCTCACTGAAGACAGAATTCAGCCCCAAGTGGTCAGGAGAGCCTGGAATGACAGCTCTGTCCCCTGGGCTCCCCTGACCAGGGTCTGGCCTGCAGCCACCAGGACACTGAAGGCCCCACAGGTCCCCGTGGGGCTACTCAGGTCGGGGCCCTTCCCCTCGTCCAGCTGAACGTCCGCCGTAGCTCTCCGGAGGAGGCTCTGCAGAGCACAAGTGACACGGGAAGGAAAAGAAGATCCTGTACTGAAGGTGACACTCATCTAGACCTGGTGGCAAATCGGGGGTGAGGACGGCTGCCCTCGACCCTCAGCACGACTGTCCCCAGCGGGAGGACTGCTGCAGGCACCCAAGATGCTGGCCACACACCCCACCTCCAGTGGAGACAGCCAGCAATGTCCTCAGACACTGTCACACACCCTCTAGGGGCAAGGTCACCCTCTCCCGTCACCCAATCCTCCACTCCTGGGGAGCATCCGATCCTGCAGCATTAATCTTTTCTTTACAGCAATGAATGCAAAACAATCTTTAGAAAAAATAAAAGGGAAAAGTCTCCAGGATTTTACTGTGACTTAAGTAGTTAATTTTTACATGAATTATAGTTTTAAAAAGTCTGAAGATTAACTTATGATAATAAATATACTTAGACATTTTAAGAAGCAAAACACTTGGCAGTTAAAAAAAAAAGCTCAAGTCTAAAATTTAAAACCACAAGTTCATGAATCTTAAGATGCCAGATTCTCTCAGTCAGGTGAACACTGTGATTAGACCGATCCATGTGATTTCTCCTGAAGCCCACACTTGGGGGAAGGTGCTGCATCCTCCAAAAACGGCGGCACGTCTGCCAGGGGCAGCACCCCGTCCCCTCGCGGTGGTCAGGCTGCTCGTTATGGTGCACCTGAAGCGCCTCACCATTTCTCCCTGCCACGTGGGTTCTAGTGCCTTCATGTTAGCTCTGTTTTTCCTCTTGGCCAGTTTTGGTGATACTCAGGAAATGTTATTCGCTTCGTATCACATTTGTACTTAAACATTATAAAACCGGCGTTTGATTACAACTATTTCTGCTGAACACCCGGCAGGGAATATTGCATTTAGCCAAACGAATGGATGCCTTTTAGCAAAGAGAACAGGGCTTCATTCGCGCCGAGTCCCAGCTGTGCCTGCGGAGGGGGGTGTGGTCTGCTCCCTCTGAGCCCCACACACGCGTGAGCCCTACAAGGGGACACGCGTGCGCCACTCCCGCCGGCCCCACGACTGTCCCCGGCCTCACTGCTGACGTCTGTTACTTCTGTGACCTCGGACACTCAGTCTCACACTGCTTCAGTTTCTTCACTGATGAGATAAAGAGTGGAATGATCTTTAAATTCCTTTCTGTCTCATAAATTCTGACGGTACTGGGGAGACTATACTGTGGCGGCTGTCAACTGTTCATCCCCTGAAAGCTCCTTCAGAGAAAGGACGCTACCTGATGGGCTAATAAGTATTTTTACATCAGAAAGTTTTCACACTTTGTATTAATTTCCACATACACAAATATATGTATTAATTTCCATATACACAAAGAAACCCAACTGAAGGTTTTGGGATGTTGAAGACCCAACTGTTCCCCAGTGGGGCCAGCAGACACCTTCCTACAGGGCCGAGCAGGAAGCAGGTGGGGCCCGCTGGCCCCAGGCCCCTACAAGGGAAGCGGCCGCGGGTCCTGCGTGACCCCCAGCGCGGCCGAGCACCACCAGCGCGCCACTTACAACAACAGGCTGGGGGCTGGACTGGGCCAGTGAGCCACCGTTGGCCAACCTCTAGTCTAGAATTTCTTTCTACTAGAAAATACTTCTGTACTTTTTAAGGTCAGAGATTCTCATGGAATGTTATACATGCAGTCAAAACAGCCTTGTCAATTATTTTTTGTTAGAAAAAAAAGCCATGTCCCCAAAAGGCAGCATCCACGTGGGCTCCACTTAATAGGGCACCTGTGGTGAGGTGCCCGAGGCCAGGCCGAGGTTCATCAGCGCAACAGTCAGAGAAAGCGCTCACCTACTTAAGGCGACAAACCCACTCCGAGCGCTGGTGCGATCACAGGCACATACGAGGATGAACTAAAGGGAGTTTGGTTCATTTATAAAGTGTACCAGGCTGAACTTACCCTCAGAGCAGTCTGCCACCAGCTACTATGTATAAAACAGCTGTAAGACTACCGTCCAGCCTGGGAGCACCCAGCATTTTCTAATAACTGTAAATGGCGTGCAGCCTCTGAAGACTGTGAATCGCTACGTTGTACACCTGAAACTGATGTAAACTGTAAATCAACTGCACCTCAGTGAGAAACAGAAGAACAGCCGGCCACCTTCAGCTGCTGTCTGTATGAAATTAGCAAGACGGCATTTATTTGAGACTATCCTATAAACCCCCAGCGTTCTCCAGTGCAGACCGCCTAACTTCCAGGTCAGCGAAGGTTTACCGAGACGTGAGCTGTTCCTCCGCTCGTCCACTGAAAGGTATTTGCTGAACGCTCACGAGCAGACAGGCACCGCTGTGGGGGCTGGGGATTCAGGAACCCGACACAGTCCCCACCGTGGAGGCCCTCTCAGCGTGGCAAAGAATCTCCGCGGAAAACGACAGCGAAGTGTGACAACACGACCACACCACTGTCAGACTAATTAGTATGAAACTGAAATTTCCATTTTCAAGAAGGGCTGTGAGCACTGAGGATCAGTTACCAAGCAAGTATTACATCACTTGCACACCTACCTCGACAGTCGTCATTTTTCATTATTTGCTTATACGAAGGAAATAAAAAATGAGATCTCATTGGTTTCCAGATGCATAACAAGGGGGAGGGTGTAGCTCAGTGGTAGAGCACGTGCTTAGCATGCACAAGGTCCTGGGTTCAATCCCCAGTCCCTCCATTAAAAAAGTTTAAATAAATAAATAAACTTAATTACCTCCCCCCACTAAAAAAAAAAAAAATTTAATGTGAATAGGGAATATTTAAAAAATCCAGATATATAATGAAAAAAAAACAAAGTGATACATGCCACAGGTCAAGTCTTTAGCAAAGGTTAACCCCAGATGCAGCACACTGTGTGCGTGTGTCAGAGACCGGCACCGGCGACACTTCCGCAGGGTGTGAACAGTGGGCTCAGGGCAGGGCCGGCCATCCGCACAGGGAGGCAGGCTTACTTTTCTCCTTATACCAGCCTCTACTGTTTACTTTTCTTTCAAATAAAAAAAATTGCTTTAAAAATGTACTTTTTAAAAAAGTGATTAATGCAAAGACAAAAAACAGCTCTCCTGGGGAGGTGTGCAGTGGAGGACGGGGAGGGACAACCACACGCACCTTCTCGTTCTGCACTAAGAATGCTTTCCTGATCCTAACCTGATCCAGAACACGGGGTTGCATGTATTTCTTGCAGGTGGAAAAGTTGAGGGGGCACAGAAGCCAGGTAACAACGTGCGCCTCCCTGACTGACGGAGGAGGCAGCGGTAGTCGTGGCCTGAACCCACCGCTGAGGGCGGCTCCCCGGGGCCCCAGGCTCAGCAGCGGAAACCCCCCCACCTCTGCCGAGGACAGCCAGAAGCACGGAATTCAGAGACAGGAAGGTTCGGCCGCCCTTCACTTGCTTTCCTTCCCACAACAGGGACCACGGGCTGGATTCTGATGCCGCACCAGCCCGTCGTGGGAAATTTTAACTTACACATTTACAAAACGAAAGGTTCTGACACTAAACACACCTTGTAAGTGTCACATTCCTCCTTCCTTGTGACTTGCTGGTTTAATTACGCGGCTGCACAGTCACAGGAATCTCACTGACGGAGCTCTAAGCGTTAACGGTTGGCCATGGAAACCTTACAATGCTGGACCCCTCGTGCATTCTCAAGCTAAAAGGCTAAACGACAGTGAGACCTAATCAAACTTCTTAGAATCAGGTCGTACGATTTTTGCTCTGTAGAGTGCACGTGTTTTGTCAAGACGCCCCACGCTTCAGTAAATCAGAATTGATGGTAGGAGTACATATTCTCTTACTTAAAACCTAGTACTTGGGATGGGAGAGCTGGCGTGGCGCTAACAGTCTCAACAATGACCGTGGAAAGACCGACGCAAACAAATACGGTTTTCTCCAAAACGCGCTCGCGATTCTAAACATAAGTGATTTCAAATGTATCTTAAATAGTCTAGAAGCATAGTAATCTCTGAGTGTTTGCTTAAATGGAAGGTAAAGCAAGTTTCTGAACACCCTACTGACTCGAGGTGAGAACAGACAGATGACCGGCGGTGCTTCCGGGAGTCAGCGGCGTTAGGGACAAGCCCTGGGCGTTCCCACAACACGTCCTGACACTCAGGCTGAAACCCAGCTGGACAGACCAGCCAAGGAAACAGTGAAACCGGGACTCTGAATAGAAAAGCCAACAAAACTGGTAAGTAACTGAGGAGGATTTACGTTTCTTCATTCACCACAACACTGACGTGCTCAGAGAGAGAACAGACGTGCGACGACGGCCCCTCTGCACAGGACGGTGCAGACACACAAGCGCGAGCGCACGGACCCACCTCTCCTGGGGCTCTCGTGATTAAAGAGGATGCCGTTGACCGCGAAGAGGTTGTACGCCTCTCGGAAGTTCACCACGATCCAGTAGGCGTAGAGCTTCGCCGCCCCTGGTGAGAAGCAAGGGAAAAAGTCAGTGATTATCACACAAGACAGTGATTTTCATGTCAACAAGCAACAACGTGCAAAATTTACAATTTGTAACGTGTCAGGATAGAAAAAAAAGAACCAAAAGCCCAAGACAAAATAGAGGCCCCTTTCCCAGTTAACCATGCGGTGACGACACACTCAGGAGCTCCGTGCCTCTGTAATTTCACAATCCAGTCAACTCAACGGCAGTGTGTGCAACATATCAAAGCACCTTTCCTGCGTCTTACTCCCTTCTTCTCAGCTTTAAGGAATTAGGAAGTAAAAAAAAAAAAAAAAAAAAAGGATATCTTAATAGTCTAGATGCTTTCACATTTTGTCACTTGAGTCTTTCACGAATACTCCTTTTATAAATGTATTAGATGTAACAGACTTCGTTTAAGGGTTGGAGCTCAGGGAGACGTTCATCAGGGAATGGAAATAAAAGACCCGAAACCTTATCTCTTCAGCACAGTCTCCTGACAGCTCAGTAAAACGAGTCCTGCTGGGCCGAGTTCTCCTTATAAAGTGATCGGTACAGAAGGGCCGTGTGAGCAAGGATGGGGACGGGAGGTGGGGATTCCTCCCGGAGGCAACGGCAGGCCCAGGCCCAGCGGGCGGCCAGGTACGAGGTGCGCGTCCCCGCAGGACCGTCGCTTCAGCCAACCCCAGGGGGCCCTCAGCAGGTGACGCCAGCTGGAGGCAGGACAGAACCTCAGCAGGAACACCCGCCACGCGCGCCCTCACCGTATGGCGACCGAGGGTAGAAAGGCGTGGTCTCCTTCTGGGGTATTTCCTGCACTTTCCCATAGAGCTCGCTCGTGGAGGCCTGGTAGAACTTCACGGAGCCGATGAGGCCGCAGGTCTTGACCGCGTCCAGGAGCCGCAAGGTGCCAACCCCATCCACGTCAGCCGTGTACTCGGCCAGGTCGAAGGAGATCTGGGAACAGCAGGGAAGACAGGGCTAAATTCACGGCAAGAGCAACGGAGGTGCCACCGGGGTAGCAGGACTCTGCTTTCTCCTACCCTGAAATGCTCTGCTTGTCAAGAACAGTGCTTTCCAACAGCAGAATGAGACTGGGGCAGCCTCTGTCTCTAACATCGAACGGGACAGGGCTTCATTATCTGCGGTAACACGAAGGCCGCTGTGACCACACGTGTCACCTCCCAGTTCTCGGCTGAAGTCCCCCGACAGTGTTTTTCAAAATGCAGACGCCTGCTCCTCAGGGTCATCCGGCTGCTCCTTCAACACTCAGACAGAACCACCTCTGGGGGTTGGGGGGGGGTGCTGGGAAATTCACAGGTTTACTGAGTCCCAGTTGATTTTTATGCACAATGAAGTTTGAGAACATGTGCTTTTGGAGCGAAGTTGACTTAGTTCTTATGTTTACTTAACCTACAAGAATGGCTTTCAGTATATTCCACCACCTATCTACACGTCGTTTACCTCTGCGGCACACTGAATGCGGCCAGACGCGGGTGCGCCCTGAACGACTCCTGAGGAGGGGGAATTAAGGGAGAATTCAGTGTCTTGCCCCAGTTCTCGAACACATTCTTTAGAAAAGTAACTGTGACTGATACGCTTTTTTCTCACATTATTTGTAAATACAATAAATTAACCTAATATCCAAATGTCCTAAAATAGTAAGGCTGAGAATCTCTGTCCCTGGCCAGATGCAGCAGCACAGGGCGGCTGTGCCTCCCGCTGTAGGCTGAGTGCGCAGCCTGCCCAGTCCCGAGTGTCCCCGTTAGCACGGTGACCTCAGCTGTGCTCAGGGGGCGCAGGGACCTCCCGAGCCCGCCCACCAGGCACCTGACTCCGACCACGGAATTCACCTCTGTCCTCCAGGCCTGTGGGTAAAGCTCACGTGGCAGCCAAGAGACAAAACAGAAGACAGTATGTATGTTTCACTCACAACCTTCCAAAGCCGAGAAAGTCAAATTGGGGGCTATTTTATTATTTTTATGTAACAGTTTGTTGCAATAAAACTGGCCTAACACAAAATTCAGTTTTATACAATCCAGTGGTTTTTAGCATACTCACAGCATCATACAATCCTCTAGCTCCAGAACATCTTCACCATCCCCAGGAGAAACCCCGTGCCCATGCGCGGTCACTTCCCCTCCTGCCCCCGCCCAACAGCCACACTCTGCCTCCCGCCCGGGTGCATTCACCTTCCTGCACAGACCGTGTAAGCGGAACCACGTACAACATGCGGCCTCTGTGACTGGCCTCTTTCACATACATTTTCCCTTCTCTGGGACACGTACCCTCAGTCATTTGGCAACACTGTGTGCACCCTCCTGAGGAAATGCCAGACTGTTCTCCAAAGCGGCTGCGCCATTTCACAGCCTCCCCGGCAGCGAGCGAGGGCTCCAGTTTCTCCACACCCCACCCAGCACTTTTGTGGTCTGTCTCTTTGATTACAGACGTCCCGGTGGGTGTGAAGCGGAATGTCATTGTGGTTTTTCCACTGAGATACAATCGACACATAACATTAATAGTAGTTTCAGGTGTAAAACATAATGATTTGATATACACGTATATTGCAAAATTATTACCGCAATATATCTAGTCAACATCCACACAGGGTTACAAAATTTGTTTTCTTTTGATGAGAACTGTTAAGATCTATTCTCTAAGCAGCTCTCAAATGCACAATCCAGTATTAGTAACTGCAGTCGCCATGCTGAATGTTACAGCCCCACAAAGCACTTCTTACTGGAGTTTGTACCTGTGACCCCCTCCCCCACTTTGCCCACTCCCCGCCATCTGCCTCTGGCGACCACCAGCCTGTTCTCCGTGTCTATGAGCCCATTTCTTCTCAGATTCCACATGTACGTGAGGCTGTACGCCGTCCTCACTTAGGACGACGTCCTCAAGTCCCATCCACATCGCTGCAGAGGCAGGACGCGCTCCCCTTTCGGACGAGCGGTGTTCACGCCCACGCACACGGGCGCGCTCCGCACCTGCTTGGTCCGCTCGCCCAACAGGCGCACCTGGGCCGCCCCCGGGTCTCGGCTGCTGTGAGTCAGACTGCAGTGAACGTGGGGGGCAGATGCCTTTTCTAGTTGGGGTCTTTGTTTTCTTTGATTAGCACCCAGAAGAGGAGTTGCTGGGTCGTGCGGTGGTTCTATCTTTAATTTTCTGAGGAATCTCCACGCTGCTTTCCAGTACTGGCCGCACGGACCCACACCCCCAGCCACAGAGTGCACGGGTCCCTTTCTCCACATCCTCCCAGCGCGTGTTCCCTCTGGCCTTTCTGACGACGGCCACTCTGCCGGGTGTGAGGGGGCGTCTCAGGGCCCTGACCGGCACCCGCCTGACGATGAGAGGTGCTGGGCGCCAGGCCCCCGTCGGCATCTCCACGTCTTCTCTGGAAAAGCGTCGATCCGCAGCCTCTGCCTGTATTTCAAATCGGACTGTCTGTGTGCTACGTTCCCGGCTGTTTTGCCACTGCTAACCCCTCATGAGACGCATGGTTTGCAAACACTGCCCCCCCTCCAGAGGCTGCCTTTTCGTTTTACTGCTGGTTCCCCGTGCTGAGCAGACTTTTCAGGGTGATGCAGTCCCACTCGTTTAGTTTTGCTTTTGTGGCCTTCGGTTTTGGTGTTAAATCCAAAAGATCATCATCCAAATTGACATCAACAAGTTTACTGCCTACGTTTTCCTCTAGAAGTTTTAGGTTTCAGGTTCAAATCTCTGATCCGTTTTGAGTTAACTTCTGTGTGTGGTATGAGACAGTGGTCCAGTTCTGTTCTTCTCCAGGTGGCTGTCCGGTTTCCCCAGCACGGTTTACTGAAGTGACTGTCCTCTTCCTGCTGTATCTTCTTGCCTCCTTTGTTGTACACTTGTTGACCACGTATGTGTAGGTTTTCTTCTGGGCTGTCTGTTCTGTTCCACTGATCTGTCTGATTGTTTTTTTTTGGTCTGTTTTTTCTTTTAACATTTTTTATTGATTTATAATAATTTTACAATGTTGTGTCAAATTCCAGTGTAGAGCACAAATTGTCAGTTATACATGAACATACATATATTCCTTGTCACATTTATTTTTCTGTGAGCTACCATAAGATCTTGTGTATGTTTCCCTGTGCTATACAGTATAATCTTGTTTATCTGTTCTACATTTTGAAATCCCAGTCTGTCCCTTCCCACCCCCCACCCCCTTGGCAACCACAAGTTTGTATTCTATGTCTATGAGTCTGTTTCTGTTTTGTATTTATGTTTTGTTTGTTTGTTTGTTTTTTAGATTCCACATATGAGCGATCTCATATGGTATTTTTCTTTCTCTATCTGGCTTACTTCACTTAGAATGACATTTTCCAGGAGCATCCATGTTGCTGCAAATGGCATTATGTTGTTTTTTATGGCTGAATAGTATTCCTTTGTATAAATATACCACCTCTTCTTTATCTAGTCACCTGTTGATGGACATTTAGGCTGTTTCCATGTCTTGGCTATTGTAAATAGCGCTGCTATGAACATTGGGGTGCAGGTGTCTTTTTGAAGCAGGCTTCCTTGTGGACATATGCCCAGGAGCGGGATTCCTGGGTCACATGGTAAGTCTATTCCTAGTGTTTTGAGGACTCTCCATACTGTTTCCCACAGTGGCTGCACCAGACTGCGTTCCCACCAGCAGCGGAGGAGGGTTCCCCTTTCTCCACAGCCTCTCCAGCATTTGCCATTTGTGGACTTTTGAACGAGGGCCGTTCTGCCTGGCGTGAGGTGGCGCCTCACTGATCTGTCTGGCTTTAGGCCAACACCACACTGTTCCGATGACGGTAGCTTCTACATGAGTTTGAAATCAGACAGGGTGACGCCTCCCCCTCCTTCCTCAGGACGCTCTGGCGATCTGGAGCTGGCGGCTTCGCACGAGTCTCTCTGTGGCTTAAGCTCCTCACTGGGGCCTAGGCTTCGCTCCCCTGACGGCCAGCGCTCTCGGCTTCCTTTCACGTGCTCGTCGGCCATCTGTGCACCTGCTCGGAGAGACGTCTGTGCAGACCCTCTGCACTTCTCTAAGCTGGTTATTTGTCCTTCCACTACTGAGCCGTGAAAGTTCTGCATGTACTCTAGCTAAAGTCTCCCGTCAGATGTATGACCTGCAACTTTCTCCCCTGACGAGGGATGTCTTTTCACTTCTTCCTCCCAGTTTCACCGAGACGCTCTGGGCCTGGAACACGTGTGAGGTCAAGGCATCCTACGAAGCACAGAAGCTCGACTCACCTCAGTTCTCTTTCGTATCCTGTGCTTGTGCAGTCGTGTCTCAGAATGTTCGGCTTCACCCGAGAGCATGAGGTTTACCCTACATTTCATTCTAAGCGCTGTATACTTTTATTTCTCACATTTAGGTCTACAGTGCAGTTCTAGTTCATTCTTACATATGATACGGGTTAGAGGTCCAAACTGTCTGCACGTGGACATCCCACTGCCTCAGCCGTGGTCCCGCCGAGTCCAGGGCCAGAACCCACGCCTCTGTGCACACGGCCTGAGGCCCCCTCGGCCTGAGCAGCACCTCGTGTTTCTGCCGTCTCCCTGAGCTGCGGGCCGTCACTGCACACTGACCCGACTGCAGACGGGATCCTCGATGCCGCCGCCCGAGCTCTCCTCCCTCGTCCCCCCGCAACCCAAACGGCACCTCTTCACCTGCTGCTCGGACCAAGGCCCGGACGCACGCCGACTCCCCCTCCTCACTGACCCAGTCTCAGCACCTCCCCGTCCCACCTCCTTTCCCAGGACGGACTGCTGCCCTCCTCCCACTGCCCCCACGACCCCTGGCCTCCCCTGCCCCATGTGCTGACCCGGCGCCACCCCCGCCTCAGGCCTCAGGCCCGTGTCTCCCCCACCCCGTGCCCACCTTCCTTCTCCCAACTCTGCTCAGCTGTCTCCCTCACACGCCTGGCCTCCACCCACAAAGCCCGGGCCTCCACACTGCTCAGTCTTCTCCACTTGGCGTCTTACTTTATCTGACGGCCCACGCATCACCTGTCTCCCCCTCTGACGGGGAGCCCGTGAGGGCAGGGCTTCTGTCTCGTTCTCTGCAGCCGCCCCCCGCCCCAAGTGTCTGTCATGGCACTTGTCGGGTGAATGAAGACAGCACGGAAACTACTGTGGGGTTTAATGTCAAACGTGCAAATATCAAAATAAAACCACAAAAAGGAACAGAGAAAATGGGCTATCAGAATGACAGAAGAAGGCTGATGAGTTAACAGTGTTGAAACAGGTGACGTCCTAAGAAGAAGGCCAGATAAAACGCTGTGTAAATTTCAAAGCCTCAGCACAACCGTGACAACGGTCTACCAGTTACACTATTACATAAGCTGCAGAACTCAGGGTAAAGGAGGACCACCTTCGACTGTAATTATGGAGCAGGTGTGGGAGGGCAGGTCACCCAGAACCCAGGCAGCCTGCAGTGGGACAGGCACCCACGGGGCGGGGCGTCACAGAGCCTGAGGGCCAGAGCAGTCGAAGTCAAAAGAACCAGTAAACTTAAGTTCAGATATACAGCAGACTGCACTTACCAACACTCAAAGACACAAACACACACGCCCAGAATTATCCTGATTTATATGAGGGGGAGAGCACAGCCTCGTCGGAGACGACAACGATCAGGAATGGTCCCCTGGAGGGACCCGGGTCCGGGCACCGAAGCCTGCGCTGCAAGTCCACACCACCTGCAGACCGGAGCGCAGCGCCCCAGCTCTGGGAGCACTCTCACTGAACCAGACCCTGGCCCTCCGTGCCGGGCTCCCAGCTAACAGAGCAAGTAACGACATCCCAGCGTCCAGCGCAGGGGCCACAGGGAACACTCTTCAACTGTTCAGGGGCCCGGAAGCTCCCGAGGACGAGAGCCTTGCTTTCTGTCTTTCTCGTGCTCCCCACCACTGAGCGAGTGCCCACCACAGAAGGCGCTAAGAACAGTGGCTGGAGGAACGAGACGGCATGAGGTGTGAAGTCTGAGCAGGTAACTTCTCAGTGAGCTGACCGTACAATTAAGAATGCAGCAAACTTCACAGATGAAGCAAATTTGATTTTTAAAATCTCAGTGAAGGAACCAAAGTCTCCTGAATACAAATGTCACCTCAGAAAAAGAGATGATTGTTGGTGCAAAAGAACTCCACGTGGGAAAGACACACGGAGACCAGCACTGCGCTGGATGTCTGACTTCTCAGAGCAGGAGGCGGCTCCGGCTCCGGCTCCGGGAGCTGGGAGTGCCTGGGACCACACAGGCAGCTGCACCGTTTACTGCCCTGCAGGACTCTCCATCTGCAAGGGAAAGTTATTAATCAGGGACAGCAACAGGAAAGCATCTCTCTCCATCATGAATCAGGCTCCCCGGGTCGCAGGAGCCCAGCCCAGCCGCCGGGGACCTAGCAGCTGGGACGGGAAGAGTGAGGCAGGCGGTGGTCCAGAGGGGCTGCAGCCCAGGGGACGCATCCCTGTTTAAGGACCCTATGCTGAGCAGAGCAGCAGGGCACCGTGTCCTGACCACAGGATGGGCAAAGGTGAAGGGAAAAGCCCTGTCCTCCTCGCTGGCCTGACGGGCACAGAGCAGAGGCGTGAAGACAGACGGGTGCAGCAGGGGTGAGGGAGACGTGGCTGGGAGGGTTACGAGGCTGTTGTGGGGGGGGGGGTGTGAGGGGGACAGAAGCCCAGAAGAGGGAGAGATGACAAGGACAGATCAGAGAAGGGCCCCGGAGGAGGTGGCAGACGTGGCCACGTCTGGGAAACAGCGAGGCTGCGGTCCCGATGGAGACGAGGAGAGGCCCCGGGAGGAGGTAACCTTGCACACATCAGCAGCGGCCGTCCGGGGGGCCTGACGCCAGGCTGCGCTCTGCTCCGCAGGCACGGGGCCGGCAGGTCCCAGCGCAGAGGGAGGGCCTCCCGCCACGGCCCCCCCGCTCCCCTCCTTGCCTCCAGCCCAGAGCCTTTTACTCCTCACGTTCAAAAGCCAACTTTATACGAGTTTTCCTTATTTTCCTGCCATTATAGTTTTGTTCAAAAACATTTATAATTATACTTTGAAACAGCTAACAATCAGAAGGTTATTCGTCCACCGGAGTGATGAATTCTAGCCAGACTAAACAAATGTGACATCTTGGACAGCCTTTGTTTGCTCAACGTAAATTAATATGGAGTTTCCATTAAGTTTTCTGAAATATTCGACTAACGACTCCCATCGGAAATCAGAACTTTCATCGTGTTTGGACAAGATAACCACCCAAGCTCCCTAACAACTGACCAAGCCACTGCCTCTGTCCATCCGCCCACCGCCCACACCAGCCAGGCTCTCCCGTCTCGGCCCTCCAGCTCAGCACACAGGACGCGGAAAGAGCTGCTGGACAGACGACGACTTCTTCCCCAGCTTACCGTTTATCCACAGAGGCAAACTGAGACGTTTACTAGTCAGCCTCAAAAAGATAAAGCGTGCTCGGGTCTCAGGGTTTTCTGAAGGGTTTGCACTCTCTAAGAGCACAAGTCTGCGTTGAGACCTGCTCGCTCCTCCGCTCACGGACTCGGGGAGGAAGGCAGGCCAGGGGGCTCAAGGACACGCCTTCTGTTTGACAGTCTCCTTCTCCAAACGGCCGGGGTTCCCCCATTTCAGCGATAGCTCTTTGGTCACAATGCTTTGCCACCTGCTGTGTCCCCCGGGAATCTCTGGTCCAGTTCCTTAAAACTATTCTTGCTTTCCCAGTTAAGACAGGCTAGAACGCAAAACAAAGGTGACAATGACACTAAGTCTCCTGGTTTTGTAGAAAAATCTTAATTTAAAAATACTCTGTGGCTCCAGTTGTCACAAATGAGCCATCTTTTCCCTCCCCATTGTACAGAGGTTTAGCAGCTGGTGAAAAACAAAGAAAAACCTGCCATGATTTTTATATGGGAAAACGGCCCCGGAGGTGAATCCCCAGTTTCCTATAGACTCCTTGTGGACAAGCAGAAACAGCAGGGAAGCCTACCTACTGAAGCCGGTCACGCTGGGTGTCGACCCGAGGTCCTCTGGGTCCACAGACAGAACCCGGGGGCACGTGGATTGGGAGGAGAAACACATGCGTCTTCATTTTCACTAACTTCTACCTGAAATTTGGGATTTCCTTCCATTTTGAGGGTAAGCACCGCCCCTCAGCCGTGGGAGCACCAGGCGGGCCTTCTCTCCGAGAGGATGGCTGTCTGTCTGTCTGAGGCTGCGGGGGCGGCCGCCCGGCCACACAGGACGGCTCTGCCCATCACGGCACTGATACCAGCGCCACCCCAGGGTTGTCTACACGGTGCCAAGTCACATGATGATGTCACAGGCCAGGCTTTTACACTGCAACCGTAACCCAGGGATCCAGCCGCTGCCCCTGTAACCCTCAGTGCTGAGACTCAGTGCCCGGCCTCAGAAGGGGAGGGGAAGCTCCACTGGGAGGCCTGCCGGTTTCAGGATTTTAGGACACGCCTGAGGAAGACAAGCCCGAGGCCCTTGGTCCCTGTGCGGCCACACTCACAAGCTCCAAGCTCCCTGCAGCAGAGCCGGCTCTGACACACATGCCACCTCAAGGTGTCCCGTCCCACCTGTCCCATCTGCGATTCCTCTAGGGCCTGAATCAGTCACGACATTCCTGACATCAGCGCCTAACCATCAGGAGCCCCCAGGCGCACGGAGGCATCACTGTGACACCGGAGCTGCACATATAGTCAAGGTGAACGGCCACACCAGCTCTGAGCTCTGCAGATGTGTGGGTTATTCTGGCCACGCACACAAGAGTACCTAAGAGTCCTGAGGGCTTCGTGGGCGAGTGTGAGGACACAGGACAGACTAGGGGGTTATTTAAATTGGGTGCTTAACCGGGAGCCTTCAGGTATTGATCAAGGGTTCAAACTCTTCGTTGAAGTAACGCAGACACGACTGCGGGATTTAAGTTCAGTTGCCAGTTACACTCGGGCGGGGGAAACGCAGGGAGCCCTCTGCGCAGACAAAACCATGACCAGTTGCTTCAGCTGCAGCTCCGAGGACCGGGCGCAGCGAGCACCCCAGTCTCCCCGGTTACTGTAAAGTATCCCCTGTGCTCCCCCAGGAAGGGCCGCCCCCTGGAAGTGGGAATGGAGCCCACTTCACAGCTGAACAGCCAGTCACCCTTCAGTTAACAGACCATCAGAAAAGAAACGTGAGAACTCACTGAAACGGCTGGGTGCGTCTGAGAAGCCGCCACAGGCCGCTGGCGTGTAACGCGGGGCTCGGCCCTCCACGTGGGAGGGTGCGTCACCCCGCACGGGGAGCTAAAGCTTCCGGCGGGAAACAGTTCGGCGCAGGGAGCTGTGGCCCAGGGGACCCGTGGCCCAGCGGCTGTGAGCCACTATGCAAGACTGACTATGGCCCCGCATGTCACGTGGGCAACAAACTGTTTTCTGTCCTTCGCCCCCCATCTCCTGACCTACTTTTTCTTCCAAAAACGGCATCTAGTGTATCAGTTTTAGAAGGACTAATACGGAAAAAATACCTAGTCCTCTGGGAGAAACGCGCAAAATGCTCGTTGAAGTAAGTGACATGTCACAAGAAAGCTGGGCGTTCTGCTGACGGCGTCGAAGCGGAGGCGCTGGAGGAAGAGCCAGGCGCTCCCGGGGGACACAGGCTGCGCGGGGAGCCGGCGAAGCCCAGCGGGGGGAGCAGAGAGGGGGCTGGCTTTCAATGACCCGGAATCATTTTAAAGAGGTGGGGGCTTTCCACTCTGCTCGCCGTGAGGACAAGGGCACTCCCGTCCCGAACTGCCACCTGAAGTTGGGGGGGGGGGGGACAGCGAACTTCCTAGACCTCGGAGGAGAACTGGGAGGCAGACAAAGCGCCGAGCCTGAGGGGTGGGAAGTCCTCCGTGATGAAGACGCCAGCAGGCTCGTAAGAAGCAAGCGGCAGCCGCACTGCAGGGGACTCAAGTGAGGGGTGTAGTTTTCAGAGAAAAATCTAGCAAGTGAACGGTAATGGGCCGGCTCCACGGGCAGTTAGGGGTCAAAACTCTAAGGGACAGTCACGCAGGTAGGAGGAGTAAGGGGGAAACACGGGTGGGGTCACCCAGACACTCAGAGGCCTCGACACGTGCATTTACAAAGTGATCACAGAAGCTCTGCTGGTGGGAGGAAACCCCACCCCTTACGCGCCAGCAGGGGCTCCGGGCTCCCTGCCCAGCACCCCACCCCGGAACGCACAGACAGAACGCTGCAGCCAGGAACAAAAACACAGAAGCGGATCCCGTCCCCGGCGAGTCTACGGGCTGTCCTTACTCAAAACAATCTGGGAAAGGAGGTACCGGATGAAAATCTCCAAACTTTCATTGTTTTTCCAGAACAGTGAAAAATCAATTATAAACAGTAACTTGCAGATCACATGGAGCTGCCTGAAAGGCTTGGAAAATGGCAAAACATTTCAGACCAGACCATTGGAGATAACGCACTTAAGAAACAGGAGAGGAAAACAAGCACGATGGACCCACAGCCTCAGAGGACTTCCTGAAGATACCAGGCTTTGGTTCGATGCTGAAAGACCAAGAAAACGTGGAGTGTCCCCCACAGAGCAGAGCAAACGAGAAAGCAGTGCCCCGCGTTCCTGCGCAGTGGAGGTAACGTGCCATAAGGACAGCGTCTGGAACTCACGGTGTCCGGAGCACAGGGAAAATGCTCAAGGAAACAGAGCAGCTGTCATGTGGGGAGAGAGTTAAAAGAAAGTTCGCGCTCTCCCGTTTGTGAGCCCTCAGCCAGGAAGTGGCTGCGATGACTAAGGCTTTGTGCAGTGATAAAGGATGTAACAGAGCGCTCACAAGCCAGCTCGTGGGGAGTCCAGGAGACCTAAATGAGGCACGCCCTTCCCCGAGGTCCGATGGAGCACTCAATTAACAAGACAGAAGGGAGCCCCACCTGAAAACAATCTGCTTAATATGCTCCCTTTGGAGCAACTCATTCTCTTGAGAAGCTGATTTTGCATAAAAGAAACCATGAATTTTATTTTATTAATTTTTTTTTAATTGAAGTACAGTCAGTTACAATGTGTCAGTTTCTGGTGTGCAGCACAATGTCCCAGTCACGCATATACATACATCTACTGGCTTTCATATTCTTTTTCATTAAAGGTTATTACAAGATATTGAATATAGTTGCCTGTGCCGTACAGAAGAAATCTGGTTTTTTATCTATTTTCATATATAGCGGTTAACATGTGCAAATCAAGAAACCGTGAATTTTCGAGGCAGGGACTAATTCACCCCCATGGCGGTCTCCACTGAGTGCCGAGCCCTGTGCCCGGTGCACCACGGGGAAGGCAGGCGTAGTTCTCGAGGGAATGAACAAGAAAAGCATTTCAGTATCACCAAATACAGCAGGCGTCCTTGGGAAACACCATGATTTCAAAATTGCTCCTTCCTCTCTGGACGCCTATTGCTAAGTTCCATGTGTTAGTTCTAAAGAGAGATCATTTTCACAACAGCAAAATGATGCAAAAACCCGACGTGAGCATGAGATTAAGGCAATTCAGCATGTGTGGCAGCATCTCCAAGAAGCCAATCACAGTGCTACTGTTACTAACGCTTTCAGTGCTCGTTCAGTGGTGTTAGGCAGCATTTTTAAAATAGTATCTTTCTGTAACAAAAAATGTGGAGAAAATGCTGTGTTTTCATGGTTTTTTCCACATCAAAAGTGCTGTGCAGCACAAAACTCAGATTTTACAGGAAAACAAAGGTCTCACTGGACAGGATATATGTCTTATTTTTTTTTTTGAATGCTGTCCAATTTGTGGCCTGCTGCTCCGTAGGTCAGTTTCTGTTCCCTTGAGGCCTGAGCGGACGTGAGAAAGCGGGGACACTGAGGCCCTGAGGACGGGGTGGCGGGGGGGTGACGGCTGCACCTACAGCAGGTCAGGCAAACAGACACATGAAACCAGGAGGAGGCTGATTTCGGAGTAAAGAGGAAAACAGTCAGCACCCAGGTCGGAGTTTAGCAGGAAAAGAAGACGGAGAACCTGCGAGTTCTGTGAAGCAGAGAAACATGGGCTTGTTATGAGAGTGACCTGCCCAGGCGAGGAAGATGCCGCTGGGGCAGGCAGGCAGGCAGGCAGGCAGGCAGGAGAGACGGGACGGGCTGACACGCAGTCACCGGTCACGGCAGACGAAACGCGGGCTCCAGCCCTCACCCTGTCACCAGCAGCCCGTGGCCCCCTCGGGACACAGCCCTCCACCGTCACTCCCACGTGACCGCACGCGCCCGTGCCTCGCGGCAGCACCCAGCCCAGACCAGGAGAAGCAAGGGAACAGGCAGACGCGCAGCCTCCTGCTCCAGACAGCCAGTAGCCGCTGGACCCGAGGAGCAGTCCGGAAACAAGGCTGGCCTGGAAGGTGAAGGACACTGGGCGGCGCTGGGCGGCCTGTAACCCCCTGGCAACCCCAGCTAGTGCCTGCAGGAACCCACCACTTCGCGCCTGGGCCCCTCGCGACCCTTCATGTGGACCCTCCACACAGCTGCCAACCTCCTCCCTGGCCTTCTGAAAATCCATCCACCAGGTACCGAATTACTGTCCTAAAACGTAAAATCCAACCAGGACACATCCTTCTAAAAGTGTAATGGCTCCCACAGCTTTCAGGCGGATACCAACAACTTAGCGTAATAACTCCAAACAATGATTTACTCCTGCCCTCAAGACACATCACCGAGGCCTGTCACCTGCCATTGTAAGGCCACAGCCCTCTGTCCGTGACACTCTGAGCACAGCAATGACGGCCGTAGAAAGAAGAAAATTAAAAACACATAGTTGTGCGGCCTTAACTCCAAACAGGAGACACTGAGACAGAGCAGGTGTCGAGGCCCAGCCACAGCCCTGCTGGAGATCAAGCCTCCGCTCAGGCCGGGGGTGTTCAGCTCTCGGGAGTGACAGGTGAACAGGCTAACGGCGCCTGGCGGGGAGAGGGCTCAAGCCACACTTGCAGTTTAAAACCAAGGACTGGGGCACAATTATGCAGCCCATGAAAGGAAGACAAAAAAGCTGCTTCTGCCAGCCTGGAACTATGTCTTTTTGTCTGTGTCAACATAAAGCCGAGTTGTCCACAATGAGGGGCCCATGGCAGCCGACAGCTTCACGTGAGGATCTGCCCCAAGACGCCAGAAGGGTCTACGGCCGACCAGACAGCCTGCTGCCCGGTGTCAGGGCTCCCTGGAGACTCTAAGCCATAACGTGGTTCTGGACTAGAACATTCTAGAGGCTGGTGGTGGCCAGTATGAAGCTCAACAAGAAGGGATAAGGCAGAAAGCGAGAGGGGCTCCTATTTAATATAGGCCTGTGAACCAAATTTTTAAAAAAGAATATTAATGTTAAAGACAGAACCAGAAAGATCTACACCCCACGGAAGAATTTACTCCAGAGGAGATGGAGCTAACACTGCATCTGAACCGACAGTAAACATTTCTCTTCAACATCTCTGTAACCTTGACATTACACCTCAAAGGGACCAAGAAAAACTCAGCTAAAAACGAGAAATAATTTTGAAAAACAGGCAAAATGAAGTAAGAACAGAGTTGGAAAAGACTCAAAATTCTGGAAATAAAGCAGTCAGCAAAACCCAAGCTGTGAAGACAGAAGCAAGGTGCAGTCTTTAGGAAACACACCTGAACATCACGGCAAGAACAGACGGCAGGAATGGGTGTGCTTTCCGCAGACGTACGTCTTCCCTCGACCCTCATCACCCAGCACAGAGTCAGGAGCGTAACAGAGGTTGCATGGAAAGAGGAGGGAGACCGAGCTGGACCACCAGACCAGGCCTTCGAGGGCGGGCAGCGGCAGCGGTCTGCGGGGCCAAGAGCCGCTTGCACAGAGTGAGCAAGTCCCGAGCGCAGCGGGCGTCCGGCCCCGGCGCCCCTCCACGCTGAGTATGCCCACTTCATTCCCCACGACACACCACGCACCCAGCTCGGGCATATTTACGATAGTTTGAAAATCAACAACCTAGAAAACACGTGAGCACCAGTAATTTCAAGTTCCAGCGTTTCTGTTACGCAAAAGAACATCACTTTCCTTTGAGATTTATTGCAGTAAGACAAGGGCTTAAATCACGGGCAATTTGCGAATGATGTTCTTTGTGTTCTTAGACACGTCTGAGAGCATGACCTTCCCTGGGAGTGCTCCGAAGCTGGACGAGCTGAGGCTGCCTGCGCTGCCTCCCGGAGGCACCAGGGCTGCTCTGGACGTTAACCGCCAGGAGGGCGGGAGCGCAGCCCGGACCGGCCGACGCCAGGTGGGGACACGTCTAGCCTGACCGCCCTCAGTGACTCAGAACTGGCATTTCTGAGAAGCGTTGGCGATTTGGTTTAGACTCCCAGTTCCCCCCAGGAAGCCTAATCTTTCACTACCTTCAAGGGAGCAGGAAATATATGAAGAATCAAATAACGAAGAAAGCTGCCTTGAGTCGGTCAGCACGAGGGGCTGCACAACCACGGAAGTTTGCGACAGCTTATCTTCAACTTCTACACAAAGGACAAGCTCGCACAAACGGAAACTTCAATGTGAAAATGAGATGGGGGTGAAGGGGGTCCCCTGAGACCCTGCAAATCACAACGATTCTAACCTCCTGTCAGGAACCCTTAATCTGGCCATTAGTTTTAGTTCTCTCTCCGTTCACTGCTGTTAATTTAATGATCTGGGGAGCTGTCAGGGATATTTGGTAACAGCAATTTATCTTTCAGGATAATCTCCAAACCACTGCTCAAAAATGCTCAGCTTGACACTGAATCTGGGTGGCGACGGAAGGTAAGAGCGATGGAGAACGAGCAGAGAAGCAACTCGCCGCACCTTCCGGAGGAGACCAAGCACCGCTCTCGGCTCCACGCGCAAAGCACCGCAACCAAGCAGGCGCGCCAGAAACGGTCGTGCTGCTGGGGACAGCGCCCGCCCCGCGCAGCGAGTGGCTCCAGTGCCCCGTGCGTCTGCGCGCACAAGCCAGACCCAGCTGTGCGAGGGGCTTAACTGCTGCTCGGAAGTTGAGAGGCAGAAAAGGGACTTGAGAAATCACCAGAGAACATCAGTATGAAGATGTAAGAAGATAGCCCATTCGTTTTCCCTTATTTGTGTCAAGGGAAAAGGAGACTGAGACTAAATGTGGGAAAGGAATTTTTAAAACCCTTTTTCGACAACGATTTTTCACTCTTTTCTATTTATAGACATACATTTCAAATACGCTCAGAGCTTAAAGCCCATCGAAAGTTGTCGTGCCTCCCTGACATGGAAGCTCCTCGCATCTGACTTTTCTTTCACTTTTTCCTGCAGATACAGTCACAACATTTGCAAAAGCAGCATTTGGTCATCTTTAAGTATTCCGGTAAACATTGAGAGAGCGACTCACACGGCCCTGGCCCTGCCGGAGGCACCAGGGAGACGGTGCGGGGACCCAGCAAAAGCCCTGCCCGCGGGGGGCTGACCTCCTCGCGCGGCCTGTCTGAAGGGGTGCGATGCAGACGAGTCTCACGGTGGTCAGAGGCGTGCAGGGGAAGAAGCCGGGAATGGGGATGCGGGGTCAGGCTGCACATTCAGGTGAAGGAGGCTCCACTGACCTCAGGAGCAAACACAGCGACAGGCGGTCCCAGCGAGGGCGCGTGCGGGAGGCCAGCCCTGGCCCAGGTCTCCCCCCGCACGCGGTCCTCCCAGCACCAGCACAAGTCTGTGCGTCAGAAACCACCACCACAGGTGCTTCACTCACACTGGGGAAAACCACGCTGAGGGCAGTGAAGGCTCTCCCAGGTCGCAGTCAGCAAGCCGTGGAGCTGGGACTGACACCAGGGAAAAGCAGTGACACAAGGAAGCAACCTGCTGCCACCAGCCCCGCCCCCCACCAGCGGCCCCTCCACGGTCATGTTTTCTGTGCCCCTGGCCAGACACTGGTGGCCCAGTTCTTCCTGCAATTTAATACCAGGATGGTGCTTCTTCTTCCTAAACACAGGGTGGCTGTGATTTAGAATCAGGTTGCCGATGATCGTGTGTTCTAGGTCGTCTTTCTTATTAATTCAGAATACATTTTCTCATCCTCCTTTTGGCAAAGCCCCTCGGCCCCAGGAGCCGAGGTAGACTTTCCTCTACCACCTGGGAGAGTGCGTCCTCGGGTCCAGCGGCCCGCCGCCTCCCTGAAGGCCTCCGTCTGTGCACACGGCGCCTCCCGGGAGGACCCTGCTCAGAGCAGGTGGGAAATACCAGAGGAACCCTGACCACGAGGTAAAGGCCTATCACCCAGCGGCAGACAAAGACACCCCTACAGACGCGCGCTGCACACCCTCTTCAGAACACCTCACTCCTCTGTGTCTGTCCTCAAAGGTCATCAGAAAACTCTAAGTTTTTGCACTGTTTTAAGTTAAAGCTAATGTCACAACATTTAATTTATTCTCGAGACCACAATCTTTAATGACCCCTCCACTTAGAGAGAACATAGGTAAAGGGTAGAGGGGTTTGCGTAAGTTCAAAAAAGCTCTTTTTAAAGAGAGACAAAGATGCATCGTTAGTCACATCTGGAACTTAATTAAGTGGAACTTCAGCTGGCTGCCACTTTCCTGTTTTCCAGCATCATGGACCCGAGACGCGAGGTCTCCCCAGATCCATGAGGCTCTGCCCCCCCCCCACCTCCACACCCTCCCGTCCACCTCTGACCCCTCCACCTCCACACCCTCCCGTCCACCCCTGACCCCCCCACCTCCACACCCTCCTGATACAAGTCATTGGACCTAAGTTCCTGGCTTGGGAAGCAGGTGGAGACGGGCCTCTGACAGGCCCCCCCGATGGAAACTGCTGTCGGGACGCACAGGGAACTTACGAGGAAGGAATTTAAAGACGGGTTTTGTAAGCACACGTTATAGTTAGAATCTGAATAATTTTCTTGTTCATTCAATTTGTACTCATATTCTTTGGCTCCCAAGACATATAAACCCACACTATTTTATTTTCTTGTTCTTTTTACACTAAAAACAGTTGAATTACTCTCCCTGAACACAACACACTCACACACCTTCCAACCAAAACAAACGGGACGATCTTGCCATGAAGCGGACGTGTGAGAGGAGAGGACCGAAGCCTCAGCTGCGCCTCCTGAGAGCGAGTCTTAGTGATTCTGTCTCCCCGGGAGGGAAGTGACAGGCGACAGTCCGCACCCTGCGGCGTGTGACTTCCACCGAGCGTCAGGAAGGCACACCGTACGTGAGCCCAGCAAGCACGGGGACACTTCACCAGCCGGCACGGCGCAGGCTCTGGGAACAGTCTCCGCCGTGACAGGCCTGCAGGGAACCAGGGCCACACACACACAGCAATGCTGAGACCGCTTCAGGGCACAGTCAGAGCTCCAGGAAGCGAGACGACACGCCCGGGTGGGGGCAGTAAGCACGCCCCAAGGGGTCTGGGCCTCGAGCAGCAGTCGTGGCACTTCTGATGAGCCGGGACAGAAGGCGGAAGGGCACGGGAAACCAGGCAGTCGGAGGCACAGAGAACTTCCCCTTTAAAGAAGAAATCATTCTGAAATCAGCACAGCGACATACAATTAAGACCAACAGCAAACAGTCTGAAATACAAGGCAGGGCCACCTAACAAAAGAAAATGAAAGAACGTCTGAACATGAAGCACGTGCCAACGGGAGAAAAAGCACAACCTAGAAGTCAGTTACGCTTTGCTGGGGGCCCTTCTAAGCCCTGAAGCCCGGAGGCGCCCCTCACAGGCTGGAAGGTCCTCTCCGACGAGGCAGGGGAGGAGCCAGGAGAGGGAGGAGGTCTTGGAACACGACCCGGTGGTCGGCACATCAGGAGAGTCCTGCTCGCTAAAGACCAGGTGGCTCAAGTTGAGGAACCGCGCGCTGTCCCCTGCATGGAAGACACAGGAGTCGGGGCTCACTGACTTCATTCCTGGGATGCGCACTGTGGCTCTCCAGGGCCAGTGTCCTGTGCTTCCCACCCTGAGGCCCTCAGGGGACACCCTCAGGGTGGCGGGCATCCTGCTTCCACCCTGAGGCCCTCAGGGCCCAGCATCCTGGTGGCTGCAGGCAACGGCTCGATGGCTGCAGAATCCTCTGTTTACTGACACAGCACAGCAGGTAACACGTTTCATTCACTCATGTGTGTTCAGATTGATGGGGGAAAGCAGCCAGGACTGAGTTACCAGTAACAGGACACACGCAGAGGGTGAAACTTCACAGGCAGGCAGTCACCCCACAGTCCTGGAGGAGCTTGCAGGCCCAAAGCAGCCATCTGGCTGTCAACACGGCCAGGGAGAAATGGGCCACAGAAGCCACAGAAGCCCGGTGGCTAGGGCCGTGATGCCCCAGGCTCCCATGGCAGGGACGACTGCTCTGAGATGTGGGGCCACAGACCTCTCACGATGGAGACGAGGCCCATCGGTGCGGAGGGGATGTGGGAGCCCCTGCACCCCAGCTCCCCTGCCCTGGGCACACTCCCTGCTGGACGAGGTAGCTGTGACCACATGCCCCCCAGACCCCGCCCCGGGGTGAGGAGAGGGAGTGAAGGCAGAACAAAGCCACATGCTCGGGGCTCTGTCGGAGCCTCCAGACACGGAGGGTGGCCGACACGTTCCACTGCTGCCTCGTCTCAGGGAGGACAGGGAAAGAGAAGCAACTCCCCCCATCAGCGTTCCCACGGGGCCCAGGTCCATGGAGACAGTGCACCTGCGGAAACCAACATGAGATGCAGCTCCTCCCCCAACGCCCCACCAGGCACCTCCCAGTATCCCACCTCCGGCCACGGACTCGCAGCCCCGCAGGCAGGTCCCGGACCCTCCTGGGCCCTCCGGACGCCGCCGCTCCCCGAGGCAGGCCGGCGGCGGCACCAGGCACGGGTGGGCAAGGCGCACTCTGCTCTGATCCTCCCTCCGACCCAGCACCTCTGACTGCAGGGCAGGGCCCAACCTGCTGTAGGGACCCTCCCTCTTCCCAGGCCTGCTTCACTGCTCGGGGTTACAGTTCCCGCCTCTCCACCCAACAACCAGCTGGGTCGCTGGGTGGCAGATGGACACACGACGATTCCAGCATAATTTGCTGAAGTGAATCCTTCAAGGGGCCTGGGGCATGGGGCCGCTGGACCACCGCACAGTTCCCCGAGCAGGGAGTCTGGCTCTGAGCCCGCCTCTCCTGGTCCACTCCCCACCCCGACAGCTGCCTCAGTTGGACACCCCACAGTCTGTCCGCGCCAGGTGTCCCTGGGGGGCAGCCAGCCTTCCTGACCAGAGGGTGGCTCCTCCACTGCTATCCTTCCTGTCTGCCCTGCCACTTCTCTCCAGTTCTCTCCCCCTCTGCTCGGGGAGACTGCCTCCAGTAGATGGGACTGGGCTCATACGAAATTGATAGAAAAGAGACGCTCATACAAGAAGAAAGCTCCTCTTTCACTTACAAAAGCCTAGAGACAAGGCTAGTCTGGCAGCCCCACAACTATTAAGGGTCCTGTTCCACTACCCACATAATATGGTTCCCAACCCTTGCTGCAAAGTGGCTGCCATGGTTCCTGCCATGACATCACCTTCCCACAAAGAGGATTCCTCCCTTCCTCGTTACACACGTGCGCACACGCGCACACACACGCACACGCACACACCCACACCTAGCTATAATGGGAGCTGGAAATATAATTATTACAGAAGAACATGTACTCAGTAAACATTCAGAATTCTATCACTGAGAAGGGGAGAACTGAGAACGGGGGACAACCAAGAGCTCCAGCCACATCACCTACACAGATTTCCAACCCAGAACTGAGATGCAGTCTTTCCTGGAGCAGCACCAATTTCCCAGGCAGTTCCTGTGACACCCGCCCCTCTGAGCTTGGTGAGAGGAGGGAAGGGCCACGGCAGCCCCAGGAGGCCGAGGCCCCTGCCTGATGACTCTCCCCGCTTCCTACACAGTCTGCTCTGACGGCAGGGGAGAGGTGGTTGTGGGGGGAGAGAGAAAGTGTGAGTTCTGAGTCCCAGGAAGTGGGGGGGCACAGCTGCTGACCTCATGAATCCGGACCTCGCCCCTCGAGGCGCGCTGCTGTGGGCACAGATCACCCGTCCTGCAGAAACAGAAGATGTCCCACTCAACATCCTGGGGGCTTCCTAGAAGGGGCTGCAGCCTCGCCCGTTCCCAGGCGTCACACCTGGAGGGGATGCTCCCTTTTGGCCTGTGGACCCCTGTGGAGCTTATCCCCATTGACCATTTGGTGCGCAGAGGCCCCAGGGGAGAGCAGAGACTCCCAACCCACTGAGGGCGGGGTCCACCACCAGCCCTGATCAGTTCACACCTTCCATGCAAACCACCCAGCAGTGAAGAATCACAGGCCGCACCGGAGGGTCAGTGTGCAAAACCAGGAGGGGGCAAACCGAGTGATTCAGGGAAAAGGCCCTCCCTCAGGGCGTCAGCTCAGCAGCAGGACGAGATACTGTGTAAAATATTAGGAACAACGAAGGACCGAGGAAGAGCTGGAGGAAATTAAAACACCACTGCTCAGCCAAGATGCTCGCTGGAGACTTCAGGTAATCAAGTAAAACACGGAAGAAAACCAAATTCTTGACCTGAAACCAACTCAGTAATCCTCCAGGATGTGCAGGAAACTGATGAGAGACAAACAAGAAGCACACCCGTTACAGCTGGGGCCGCGGCTCTGGAACCCACGAGGACAGAGGGGCCTTCAGCCACAGGGAAATCGTCCCTGGGGAGCAGAGCCCAGGCCACCCGGATGTGGGCATTTCTAAGTGCGAAACTAGGAGGGGTCTCCGGGAGCCCCGGGGGAGCTGGGGGGGGACAGGGAAGAGACGCTGTAAACAGTGTCTAAACGCTAAAGACGGCGGGGCAAGCAGCACACAATCTGAGCGAAAGGACTGTGACCAGAGCTGAAACACGATGTAACACTAAACGTGAAGATAAAACCATGTTCAAAAGTGAGAGTCCTCAGAAAGCACCCACCAATGCACTCTTCTCCAGCAAGAGTACTTGTGGCAGCATTTCAGAAGGAAAAAACCCCAACGAATGATTCAACCAGCGAGCAGCAAGCAATGAAGACAATAAAAATCATAATTAGCCCAAACCACGTTTGATAATGCGGCTGTGGAATTGGCTGCAATTGTTCGGAAAGATATTAAAACTTAAAAGGTACAATGTAAAAAAAAATCTGATCTAGTATTTAAAATACAGATGATTTCTAAAAACCTAGGATTCAAGTGGGGAAGAGCAGATAAGCAAAAAGCATGCACGAAATTTCCTTTTATCCTTGGCAAGGACGCAGTGAGATGCGGATACTATTAAATTCCTGGAATTCATAGTTTCAAGTGTTCTTATGAGAAACAAGGAGCAAAGCGGAGCTGGAATGCAGAGCTCCCACAGCTGGGGGCGGGCCACAGCTCCGAGAAGAGGAGGTGAGTGAGAGCCATCAGAAACAAGGAAAGAAAGAGAGAGAGAGCACAACAAGTTTCCAAAAACGTAAACCATGATGGCAGGCTTTGGGACAGACAGGTCAGTAGTCAAACAGATGTGAGTGCCTTGAATTCCTCTAAGACTCAAAAGTCCTTGGAGTCCTTTAAAATTTTAATTAAGGTGCTATTATCAAGGCAAATGCCCAAAATATGAAGCAGAAAGACTGGAAACAAGGGGAAAACAAATGCTAACAAAGTAAAAAGCAGAAACACTAATATCAACTGTACATCTAATTCCAGAAAAGAGCATAAACTGGAAAAAAGGTATTTTATACAGTTTTAAAAGCAGGGTATAAAAAAGACAAAATGTTGTGGACACAAAACATATTAGCTTACAAGTGTTTACAATGAAAATAATCAGAAATTCAAGCAGAATTAGACAATACAAGTTTATTTGGAGGATTTCAAGTCTTAGAAGAATAAACAAGTGAAGTTGGGGAGGGAGAAACGGAGGCAGGAGAGTGGGCTAGCTCTGAACAGGTTCTGTGTTAGAAAGTGAAGGGCCAGCCGAGGGCAGGTGGTCACGGCAGGGCCGCCAGCAGGACGGGGTGGCATCTGCCAGGCGGGGAGCTCAGGCACCCTGGGGTGGGCCGAGGGGCTCCAGAGGCTTTAAAGAGCCTGGGGGTCAGGTTTGGGTCCCTCCCAGTGACGGGTGACACGCAGCGTCTCTGCCTGCTGAGAGGTGCCATCCCAACAGAGACCCCACGGGAGCGAGACGGCAGGCCACCAAATACCTGGGAAGAGCGCGCACGTGGAGCGCTCAGAAGCACCGAGGCTTCCGTGAATCCGCCGCAACAGGGCGGGGCAGGCCGTGTGGACGGGGAAGGCCGTGCGGACGGGGCAGGCCGTGTGGACGGGGGAGGAGGGCCGACCGCAGGCGGGGGCGGGTGAGGCGGGGCCCAAAGGGCCTGTCAGACGACGTCGCCTTTCCACGTGGTGAATGTTCTGTGCTGGGGAGTCACACGGTTGCTCAGCCCTACTTTTTAAAAGCAGCGGCTTTATCAAACTGTAATCACATGTTCACAACTGGAGATTTCATTCACAGCTCCCCCATTTAAAGTGCATGAGTCAATGGCTTTTAGTGGCATTTTGAAATAACGCCAGAAAAGACGTCTATCAGTCTTACCCGGCTGTGGAGAAGCTCTCGGTATGCAGGTTGTTTTGAAAAGGTGGAGCGTCTGTGAACCTGCGTTCCAACTAACAAAAGTCATGGAAAAATTAAGAGTACCTCCAACGCGCAGGGCCTGTCTGACTATGCAGACTCCCGGCCAACACAAGGCCGCCTTCTACAACAGCTCGATGATTAAGTGCACGCTTTCTGAGCTAACGTCCCTGCAAAGGGGCGTCAGGATGACAATTGGGGGCCACATGGGGGAAGATTCACTGCCGAGCCGCAGTCAGTCCGTACGCGGGGCGAGCCGGGCTGGTACTGCCGCTGACAGAGGGCGGTATCGTTTGTCTCCGCGGCGGCCGCAGGAGCCCACAGAGGTTTCAGATATTATTTCATTAACACCCCTCAAACCCCTTTGAGGTAAGGAGAGGATGCATATTATTGCAATTCTGCAAATTGAGAAACCATAAATAAAATAATTTACTTACAATTCCAAGGAGTCCAAGCACTGCCAAACTGAACGCCCAGCAAGCACTCTGCTCACTAAGCCGTCCGTGCAGACAGCCCTGGTCTTCATACCCGACCCGACCCCACGAGGATCTGTGACACAAGGGGAAGCAACACTCCCGAGCGGCAACAGCAGCAAATCCCAAGGGCCCTCCCCGGAGTCGGACAGGCCGCTGGCAGCGAGGCGCCACACGGGGCCGGCGTCCTCCCTGACTGGAGCGGCCGCGCCGCGCGCTCCCCGCCTCGGAGGGGTCCCCCTGCGGCGCGGTGGCAGCACTGAGGCCCGCCGGGGACCAGGGAGGGATCAAGTCCTCTCAGGGCTGACTCGACGCCTCTCGAGGGGAAGGGAAAGCACTGCCCCAGGTTAGGGCCACAGCCATCATTCTAAGCTACAACTGCACCAAAGCCTGTGTATTCTGACCCCTTTCCAGCGCTGCGTTTACCCAGGAAGGTTGTTTTGCCCTAAATTTCTGGTCGAGAGCGGTTGTAGGCATTTGTATTTTGACATTTCGACATCCGCACCACATGTTACACTGGGACCCAATGCTATATTCGCGTAATGCCCTGTGCTGCACACCACGTAACTAGATCTTCCACGGCTGCAATTCAGCTTGCCACCAAAGGCCCTCCTCTTCAAGAGTACAAAGCACTCAGTGGCTCAGTGGGCACTGAAATAAAACGCATCTGGGAGTGTATCTCTCCATTTTAAATTACGTATTAACCCTTTTTAGAGAGTGTTGCCGAAACGGCACCCCACAGGGCAACCTCTGGGACCCACAGCTTAGGGACTATCTGCCAGTCACCCACACTGACCCCCACAAGGGCAGACGAGGTTTCCAGCAGCCAGTTTTCCAAAGCACCTTTTCTGGGTGTGGGGCTCAGTGGGTGCCAGCAGGGCGGGCCCGTCAGGGAGCCGCCGTTCCTTCTCCCTTCCGCACGACAGCCGCCGCGGCAACCGCAATGCAACTCAAAACTTGACAGCAGAATTTCGTCATTTTTTGAATTTTACAATCACTTAGTAATTTACTATAATATTAGCTAATTCAAAAAATTAAAGTCGTTCTCATCACAAGTCCTTCCAAGTGATAAAACATGTTATTTACACTGGGGAACCCGGACAGCCCCTGATCCCCGGACACAGAGGACTTGACGCAGAGACTCCACCACCCTCTGTGGCAGGTCCGATACTCTTACTGACTGACGCTTCCTGAAACACCACCGGCCTCGTGGCTGATACCGAGTTCTGGGCTTCTGGGACCGTCAGTCAGGAAGCAGGGAAAGGAATTCGGAACATTCCAGCCACTGACAGTTCTGAAAACTGCGCGTGCAGAGTGCAGGGCTAATGGTTCTCAGGACCGTGGGACAGAACAGCCAGGAGTACAAAGACGGACTTGAATTTTAAGCGCGCTCTCGATGGGTTTCTGGTGTTTGGATTTACCACTGCTCTTTAGAAAATTGCTTGTGCTAATGTTTGACATCAGCTGCTGAACACTAGTGTCTACAACACAGCAACTGGAATTAGACTAATAAAATCTCGCCAAGTATCAATCCACAGATTCCATAACGAGATGAGGGTGATTTGCAATGAGTGCGTAGGTGGTTTATAAGTCAGTGAGAGCTTCTGAAGTACTTAAGAAGTACTTACGGGTGCTTATAAACAAAGCCCTGTTTTAAGTACTTTGAACATTCTTGCTAAAATCTTGTTTGCACTATTAGTTTGCTCAGTGGAACTTTTTTTCAGAGACTGTTACGGTGAGTTTTAATAAGCCTGTGTCTGGAATTGCTCAAATCCTGACTCAGTGGGGCCTGGATTAATAAGGTTTTAAATTACCTCAAAACACAGGGCCCTGTGCACGATGGTGAGTATCACCAGCATTCAGGGAGCCAACTGCACAGGCCAAGCGAGGGGCAAGGAAGTCAGCCAGCCAGCCCACAGGGCTGCTCAGCCCACCGAGAATGACTGCCCCTCCATGATTTCAGCTCAGAAGGAAAGAGGAGAGACAATTCGTGTGGCGTGGCGTGGACAGACACGGGAGTTCACGGCCTAAATCAACTGGCCCCTGAACATGCGAAACCAAGGTTCATAGTTGTCGTTTCTGTTGGCTCACCGTCTATGAGAAATTGCGCTGAGACTGGGGAAAGCCTGTGTATTCCTTACTCATCCTACCAGGACCAAGCCCTCACCTCCTGATCTTCCATTAATCCGACTAAAACCCAACCATTCGTCTTCTCCAGCCCCAAAACCAGTGTGTCCAATCTCACGGAGAAAACCAGAGATACGCCAGTTGGCACACGCCTCCAACGAAAGGCTTCCAGACAGCTGGATCTGCTCCGGTCGGCAGTATTCTGACGCTGTCACTACATGAGACTGTTCCATGCTTCTTAAAATGCACCCTTCCTGTGGTTTCTGGACCCCATCAACTCCTAACTCTCCTCCGACTTCTCTCATCACCCTTAGCCAGGCCCTTCCCACCCAGGACAGCCTTACCTCCTGGTTTTCCCAAAGACCACCTTCGCCCCATAGAGCTCTCTCTGCCAGACTGACTGCTTCACATTCAGTTCCCCTTACACGCTAATCACCCCTAAACCCACGTCTCTAGTTCAACAATCTTCTGAGCTCCAGAAAAGCACAACCAGCGGCAGTCAGAACAGCTCTGCCTGAGCCCGCCACCTCCACCCGGCTGCACGGACGGACAGACAGACAGAAATCATCCGAGCCCCTGGCTTCGGGGCGAAGGAGGAGAACTGGTCCTGAATCTCTGTTCATAGCAACGCAGTCTTAACAGCTGCCTCAAAACCGACTTCTATTTATTAATAGGTAAACCTAAAAGTGAATTTTTACATATGTTTTTATTCTGTTTTACTTATGCATTTTCCTTGTCTTAACTGAAAACACACTTTTCAACATCGTGTTGCTGTCTGCCCACCAATCATTCTCCACCACCTTTTCCATCCTGTAACCAAAAAGTTAGCAAAGTATTTAACTTCCCCCAATACATCAATCATCACAAAAACACATCAGCCCGACCTTTAAATTAATTTACATGAACCCGAAGTGCGTGAAGTTATCAATCAGAGCAGGCAGGAGGGCAGCCCCAGGGGAGACCACGAATTCTCTGCCCTCGAGCCTAGACGAGTTTTGAACAGTACACTTCAGTGGAAGTTTCTCTGAGGGGTCACCACCAACCCGCTGTTAAGTAATGTCCTGTCTTGTGACTTTTCCTAGAGGTAGAAAAGAAGTGACAGAAGGGAAAAGAAGGTTTCACGTAGACTGGTATTTGTACTCTTAAAAATATAACACAAAATAATAAATTTTGAGCAACTTTTTAAATTTTTGAGACTGATTTTCGGCAAGTTTCGATGGGGTGGAGTCGCCAAGAGTCTCAAGGTGTGCAAGGCAGGGGCTCAGCGTCCCCGGGGGTGCACCTATCCCAGGAAGGCACCCCCCCAAGGTGTCCTCTCACGCACTCTGTGGGGAACACAGAGTGCGCGGCTCACTGAAGAAACAGCAGCTCAAAACGACACCATTCTAACGCACCAAAAGCGGCCTCCTAATTACAAGCAATGACGTTCTCTCACGGGTCTGAGCACGCGCACTTCTGGAAAACACTGCCTCCCTGGTGATTTAGAACAAAAAATTCCACGAGAAATTTACCCTTGAAGTTAATTAATATCCCCTTGCGACTTCTCATTTTCTGTCCACGTTCTCTTGAATGTGGGATTACACTCCGTTCCCTCACTATGTTCTCAGATTTACTTGGTTTTCTCATAAAAGGGCCTAAACTTTTCATTTCTTCTCGTGGTTTGAAGTTTAGAGCCAGCTGCACTGTTGACAACGTTTAGCTCTTCCCAGTTAAGCTGATGACATTAGAAAGGGCTACATTTCGGGGGAAAAAATGTTCACATAACAGGAGGATTCTCAGAAAAGCAGTTAACTCAGCTGTGCCAATGGGTATATTCCCGCTTCCCGTGTGTCTGGTTACGTGGCTCTTTTCTGGTTCATCTGTAACTTAGACATAAAACCTTAAAGGCTCACTACCATGTCTTGTAAAGAAAGCACACTATGACCTCATTTTATTATTTTGTTTGATTTCAGAATATTTGAAAAGTTGTAATTTCTACCCCATTTTCTTCTGAAATACGAATTCCAAAACTTGTAATTCACACTCTATTTACACCAAAAGTGCTTCAGAAATAGAACAGAATGATGAGCTCAGACACCATCCCACCCTCTCCCACTGTCTGGTTGACGATGTGCGTCGGCTCCTCAGAAGGCTGAAGCATCTTCTTGGCGCTAAATCTCAGAAGGAAGCTATTTTCAACATCGTTTTTACAAATACAAAACATCCCTACTGCTTCCCATATGCATTCTTGATTAATAACTTGAACATGCGGCTGGATGTGAGTGTTTACAGCGTCACTTCTCACGCTGCCGTGTCAGGCTCTTCCTCCCCGGCAGCGGCGGGGACGACCTGATGCAGAAGGGACTCTGGAGCAGGCTGTACAGTGACGCAGCCGTCAGGGTGTCCTGGCACCTCTTTGACCGCTGCCCGTGACAGGGGCTGCGTGACTCACAGCTCACCCTGAGCTTGCGGGTCAGGGGCTGAGACGCTAACAGTCTGTACCGCTGGAGAAGAGAGAAGCGCGTGTCACAGGCACCGGGCTGAAACTTAGGAACTTAGCTTACATTTTCCTCAAGCCACACCCACAGGCCATGGTACTAGAAAATGGCTCAATTCAGAAAAAAGACCAAAATATTTTAGCTCTGGAATGAGTCTCAGACCACCAGTGCTCCATGCTCTTCCTGAGAACCCTGCCAAATGTTCGCTCAGCTCCCGATGCTCCAGCCACGTGCCCCTCCGGCGCCCACCTGGGCTCGGAAGAGGCCCGACCGGCCACGTGTTTCCTGGGGTCGTGCTCTGGTTTCTGCTTTCTCTCTCACCTGCTTCGCCAGAAAAGCAAGCAGCCGGGTTGGTGACCGAGTTTGTGAAAACGAAGCAGGCAGCTGAAAGCACCGGCTCACGGCTCCCATTTTACGTCCGGTATTTCGTACAACAGTCCACGACTTGGGTATTATTTTCTAACCTGACAAATGAGGAAAGTGGCTGAGTTTGAACCTAGTTCCACTTCTTGACAGCCTGTCACATCTGAGAGCACATGCGGGGCCGTCCGTTCCCAAACTACGCAGAGCCCACGCTCTGCCCTTCCCGACTCCCATCGACGAAGCCGCAGGTGAGCAGCGGCCAGCCCGACTCCGCAGGGAGCGGCGCCTCCGAGGTGGCGCCCCGTACACGTACTTCCCGCGTCCCAGACCCGCGCGGCCAGAACCTCGAGGGGTGGGGAGCGTCACCTCTGCACGTCCAGTGAGATGTAGGAACCAGTGGTTTGGAAAAGCACACTTCAGAGATCTTAGGGCCTATAACTAACTGCTGGCAAAGCCAGAGAAGGTTCCAAGACTCCCAGCCTGAAGCTCTGGGAAGTTGCACGCGCCTCAGGGACGTGACGTTAAAGGCCGGGGATCTGCACCACACGCGCCAGCCCGGAGCCCGGGAAGCTTCCAGCTGTGCCTGCATCACTCCAGGCAGAACTGCCAGAGCCCGCTGCACTGCGGGCCACGCGGGCTCGTCAGCCACCTGGAAGCCGGGCGCTGGGTAAGCGGAGCAACCGGGTGGTACATGCCGCGCCCCCCAAGTGTCTGGTTTTCCACAAATCACCTTCAACTTTTTTCCAGAATTTCGTTTTTTAAAACCTGCTTCATTCTGTTGTGCACAGTGACTTCAAAACCATCTCTGCTGCAGAACTAGCAGTTCCAGACAACTCAGGGATGTCTGCAAACACAGAACACCACAATCTAACACAGGAAGGTGACCAGCAGACTCCAAGGGTAAGTAAGACACAGGGAAAAAGACTGTGTCAGCTCAAGGAGGTTTTCAAAATGTCCTGAATGATTTTAAGAAACGTATTAGATGCGTACTCACCGTATTAAGAGATGAGGTGAAGAAAAATACGTATAAATATACAATCAGCAGAAGAAAATCACGAGCAGGGCATTTGAAATCAGTCATTACTGGCCCACATCCAAATAAATGACACCATACAGACATCAACCCAGAAAGAGGGACGTCTGTCCCAGAGAACAGGAGGCTTTCTCTCTTGAAATGGCAGCAAGACAAAACTTACTCCTCAGTCTGTCACATGTCACATCACTCACGACCACGGAGGGCTCAGGGGAATTCTGGGCTCTAATATTCCAAAAGGATTTCTAATGTTTGTCCCTTTGAACAAAGAACAATCAATGAAGGAAACGGGCCCCCAATGGGGCTTGAAAGGCCGAAGAAAAACTACCCACAGCCTCTCTTCTTTTAACTGAAATGCCAAATCTGAACCGAGTAACAGGATCCCAAGGAAAGAAAGGAAGCAGCGAAGAGAAGAAAGCTGGGAAAAGAGGGGAAAACTATATGTATATATAAAATCTAAAGGGATTTGAAAAGAACCATACGTTAAGCCTGAAAGCCTTGCATTTAATTCAAAAGACAATGACACGTTCAAAGCAGCAGACACAGGTCAAGGTGAGGCAAGGCGGGTCTAAGAGGAGGCTAAATCAGAGAGAAAATTTAATCTGTACCAAAAAAATCAGAGAAGGAAGAGATGAAAACTGGTAAAGAAAAGATAGTACAAATTGAAAGGGAGAATAAATATGATCAAAATTACTAATCCCAATTAGGAATGGAAAGCGAAGAAAGCTGCAAAATTCCACCAAGAATCAAAACATCCGTGTTATGCTATTCATCAAAAGACATCACTTAGATTTACTTTGAACACAGCCTCAGTGGTAAATGGGAAAATATTAAGTGGTCAAATACACATGTATTGAAATACAAGCCAATATTTCTAGATATAACAGCCGACAATCATAATTTAATGAAGAACCATAATTTGAATCCTTCAGATCCAAGAAACCTAATGAATCCCAAGAAGGATAAACACCTAGAAAACCATATAGTTTAGGTTATGATAATAAAACTACTGTAAACCAGGACATAGGGAAACTGCTAAAAAGCAGAGGGGAAAAGCTCTACCAGGAAACAAAGACAAAAATGACTGGGATTACTTGTCAGACGATGTAAAACAGAATACAAAGGGAGGAAGATCTTAAAACGGCTGAAAGTTACTAGTATTCTATGTCCAATCAAAAAAAAAAACCTTAAAAAAGAAGGTGAAATAAAGTGTTTGTTTCAGACAAACAATAGCTGAGAAGATTTACTGAGAGAAGACAGGTGCTACATAAAATGGAACCAGAAGTGCTCCAGGTTGAACCAAACCTGTATCACGTGGAAATCCGCATCTGTACAGAGAATGAAGAGCGTCAGAAGTGAGTATGACTCCTTGACTCATTTAAACATTTCTTCAAAGTCGTTCGAACCAAAAATAACAACAAATTGTCAGGTTACAAAGATATGTAAAAGGGCAACCTATGAAAATAATGGCACCAAGACCAGAATGAGTGAAGGTGGCTTACTGTCGTCGCCCCCGACAGACACGGGCAGGGCGTAGCGCCGCCCGCAGGACCGAGCAGAGACTGGCAAGACAGACGCACGCGGTCCCAAAGCATGAGCGCGCTCGCCGAACATTTAAACAAAGATGTGCAGACAAATGCGATGGAGACTGTTGAAATGTTTTAAAATACCCAGTTCAACCCAAATAAGGCAAAAAAAGATAAGGCCAAAAACACGTGACAAATGAAAAGCAAACGATTCAAGTACATGGCTCACACCTCACCAATAAAGACACACAGACGGCAAACAGGCACACGGAAAGACGCGCCACGTCCTGCGTGATTAGGGAAACGCAAATCAGAACAGTGAGACGCCACTACAGGCCTGTCGGGACGACCAGAACTGGAGCCCTGCCACCACCAGATGCCGGTGAAGATGTGGAGCAACTGGAACTCGTTCATTGCCGGGGTGTAACAGCACCAGAGATGAAACACAGAGTACTAAGCAGCAAGATTTAGAAACCAAAATAATATAAGATCTTAATATTTTTTATATATATATATATAAATGTTTTCCCCCATTGAATTTCAGTTTTATTAAGCGTTTTATATATAAACATATATTAAGTGTTTTATATATAAACATATATTAAGTGTTTTATATACATAAGCACATTTTATATAAATATATTACATTCTATTTATAAATACATATCATATTTATTTATATAAATATATTTATTTATATGTGTGATTGTATTTATTTATGTTATTACATATATTTATATGTCATTTTTTTATATACAAATATATATATAGAAAGTGACGTTTCAATAGCTACGATAAATGTCTACAGGGAAAACTTGCAAAATCAGATGATAACAGAATTATCTGAAAATAACACACCCACCTGCACAGGAAGACATGCTGCTTAAATCGCACATAGGTTTGTTTTCCTTAAATCTTACCTGGAATGCTACTGAAAAGCTTGAAGCTTGAAACTGTGCTTATCTACTAGGCATATCTGGAAAAATAAAACAAACGTGGCAGGCTTTCTAAAGTCACTCTCCTCCACACGTCTGCCGCTCTCGCACCCCCGCTGGGGCGGCCCCGCGCTTCCTCCTTGGCCAGCTGTCCCCTGTGCGTTTGGCTTCAATCAGGTGCAGGGCAGGAACTCAACGTCCTGCTGCCTCGCTCTGATTAGGAGGGGTCAGATTCTACAGATTGGCAGCTTTCTGTGCTTAGTGATTCTACTTGATGAATCATTTGCTTTCAAGTATTTGTGAGGGGCTGAGGGAGGCGGCAGCCCCCGTGCTGAGACTTTCCGGTCTATTTATAACCAGACACTCCCAGGAGCCAAATGCTGATTCTCTTCATCTACTAAACCTAAAATTTAGGAATACAGCACAAAAGAAAGGATAAACGAGCTAATGTCTGAAGTAACAGCAGTGACGACAGCCGCGATGCTGCCTGTCGAGGCCTCAGGACCATGAGAATACGCCCTCCGCAGACGGGGAGCCCGCAGTGCCTTTTCCTAGCAGCCGAGAGGGAAAATGAGCACCCAGAGGCTGAGCGCAGACGCTCAAGGGTCCAGTCTCCAGAAACTGTAAATACAGAAATGAAGATACAAAAAGAGAAAAAGAGCTAAAAATTAATACAATGTGCAAAACACTCATGACTCAGCCTCCACCTTTTGACCTTTGACCTCTCAAGCTCTAGCCCTGGGCGTAAGGCGGCCCAGTGGCAGAGCACAGCAGTCACAGCCACCGGAGACCGGTTCCAAGTGGGGTCCCGCCCCGCCCGTCTGCGGAGGCGGCTCCCGACACATGGCGGCCCGTCCAGCCCAGCCAGGCTGGGAGGAGAGGCGACCAACCCACAGCGCCCAGCGGCCGCGGCAGGAGCCAGGCCTCCTCGGCTGCGTAGCCACGATGTAAAGCGGGTGAGACGGCGAAGCCTCATCACACCCGGCCACTGTCTCTCTTGACGCCAGCAAACCTCAAGTGGCCCTGGGGTCACCCCACTTACACCGAAGGACAAGGAGAGCTGGGCCTGAGGTGGAGGGAACGCTTTTCACGGAAACCCGAGTTTTGCATCTGTCTTATGGCCTGACAGGCCCTGCACCTCGCGAGACGACGGGGTGGAGCTGCACGGGCGACGTCTGTCAGTTACACCACCACCAGGGGGATGTGGCGCCCAAAGGACAGGGAGCAGAGTCTAGAGAAACCAGAGTCGGGGCACAAGTTTTAACTTCATGGGGGTGGGGGCTGAAGAAAAGCAGAGCAAACACATGTGCAGAGGGTGCAGGCCACCTTCAAGGCACCACATGCGAGCAGTGCACACGACACGAGCACCGAGGGGCGCCTCCTGGACCCTGACTGGCAGCGACTGGCGTTCCCGAAGCCGAGGGACAGTGCTGGAGCACTTTTCTGGTATCCTCTACCTCTGTGGGATTCAGAAGGTAAAAAGGAAATATCGTCTGTCTACATACTTACACATGCATGTTGTGTACACCTGAATCGCCCTGCTGAACACCTGAACCTAACGCTGTAAATCGACTACACTTCAATAAAAAAATAAGAACTAAAAATAAGTAAATAAAAGCTTTATGAAAACCGAGAAAAGCAGTACAGTAATGCTACACGTTATTCAAAACATCACAGCGAGTCAATCATTTTTAAAATTTAAATTTTAAAAGGAGGGGAAAAAAATTACAAGTGATATCACCTGCTAAACGTGCTAGCAGTTACGCAGATTACAAAACGAAAGCCGCCCCCACGTTTAACCCGGCAGAAAACTGAGCGTCTGGGAAACACAGCGTTTGTTATCACGCACAGACCACGGTGCTGGGCCCAGACACTCTAGACCCAAATCTGCATTTTTGATTTTCGCTGTGTATTTGAATATACGAGAGAACAGCATTCCTAAGAAAGATAAGGCTCTGCTTTCTATGTACGTCATCTGGAAGCTGATTAGAGTGCTGCAGGGAGGCAATTTCGGGGCTTCAGAACACCAAGAAAAGCCCCTGAAACTCGAATCAGCTTGCTTTCTGAGGAAAACAAAGCCACTTGCCTTCAAGAGCCGTGTGTTCTTAACACATAATTAAGAATTTTTGGAAAGCATTTATAATTGCCGTCTACAGTTCATCTCCTTCTGGACGCAGATCCTGGGCCTACCTGGCAGACCGGGTCAGGCAGTCCTGACGCAGGGCCTAGAATTAGGTGAACAATTGTCAAACTGCGTTCCCAGAGGCGTTTCAGGCATTTTTCAAACAGCTGACTGGAATTTCATTTTACGTTATATTGAAAACCGTCCTCAAACTCACATCAAATTTCACTGACGTTGAAAATAGTGGCAGCTACCTGAGTATGTGCTTCTGCTGTCGAGTTAAACTCATCTTTATGTAGACGTTAGAATAAAGCTGCTCCTGTCATATTTACACCTACTTGAAACTCTTTGAAGTGTGTCATTAATTAGGGTGGTTACAAGCTACAAAAGGACAGGACATCTGTCGCTTCCTCGTACTATTTGTTGAATGAACAAACTGTTCTGTGCTACAATTCTCAGAATTCACAACATAAAAACTTGGCTGGACCCGGGGGGACGTGTTGGGTGCTGCCCGCACCGAGGCAAAGCCCCTGCAGGGAGCCTGCCACAGCCCAGGCCCCCCACCCTGTGCAGAAAGCAGAGTCAGCTCCCAGGAGAACCTTCGCTCCAGGACTGGGAGGTGAGAGTGTGACAGGCTCTCTGAAGCAGGCGTGTTTGAAGTCATCAAAGAGGTAAAAGAAGCAACTACGAAGCAAGGAGGGGAGAACTGAAAAAGGCACCAAGTAGAAGTTCCATACAGTGTGTAAACCAGTAACAAAGTCATCAATGGATGGACTGAGGAGTAGACAGAACATCCAAACACCAGCCAGACTACCACCCCCGTGTGTAGCAAAACTAACGTATTCTCAGACACAGGTAGAGGGTTTACAGCTCATACCTTCACTGAAACCACCACTCAAGGACCACAAACAAGCAGGAACAGGAGGAAAGAAGGAAGACCGAGTAAATTAGCTGGTAAGCATATGGCTAAACCCAAAAAAGTTCTGAGCTATGTTTAAAAACAGAGCAATAATCATGATGAATTTCAGAGATACGCACAGGGTAGAGGGAGAATACTGGGCAGCAGTGCGCTGGGGGCTGGAGGCCGCTGGTCCGCTTAATGTCTGCGGGGCGGGGAGCACCGTGAGTCAGGTTAGACTTTACCAAGTATGGGTGTTGAAACTAAGCATCACGGCAAAAAGAACACGAACGGAAACAGTGCAACTTCTGAACCGGTAGCTGAGGAAAAAGAAATTGAAGACTCAGAGTAACTGAAGGAGAAAAGACGACACAAGACACGCCAAGAAAAAGTAGGAAACACACACTGAGACAGAAACAAGCACCTGCACGGCAGCTGTAACAATAAATGTAAACACATTAAATTCTCCGTGAAAGCGATAAATAATAAAAACTGAACTCACAAGAAAGAAATGCCTAATTCTTTTTTTTTTATAACTATATACTAAAGCAAAAGGACACTGAATGGTTGAAAAAAATAACAGAAAAAGAAATCCCAGGCAACTACTTACAAAAAGAAAGTTGGTTCAGAAATACCAGTCCTCTTTCTGCTTTAAATCCTAGTAGTAACAAGAACAATGAGGCACACTACATACCGATCAAACCATCCACCAAAAAGACACGGTAATCACAAACAAGGAAAAAGATAAATCCACAGCGACCATGAGCAACGTTAACACCTTGCGGGAATGTCGTCATCACCTTTACTGCAATCATTCGGGGGGAAAAAGGACTAAAGGAGCTTAACATTAAATGGAAGAAGAAACAGAACAAAGTGCCCAAAAAAGCAGACGATATTAGAATTGATTTTGTTTTGCATTTGAAAGGAAATCTATTTCCATTTGTATCCACATATTGCTAAACCCATAAACGAAGGTCTGACATAAAAAGATACTGGAAGAATTCAAAACTTAAACTATTGGCTTTCTAAATCTGATGGGGTGTGTGTGTGTGTGTGTGTGTGTGTGTGTGTGTGTTCGATAAATATTTAATGAGTGCCTATTAAATGGCCAGGATAAAATGGCCATTTAACGAGCTTCGAGACTGTTAAAATAAATATTTAGAGCTCTTAATGTGTGCATGTGCACACACACAAATGAGGATTTCTTTCTTTTTGAACTTGAAAAAATGTCAAATCAAGCATTTATTAACTTTATATATGCTGTTATTAGCCAAGTAAATTCAAACTCACATATTTCATGAATAACAACTGTGCTAGCTTAAAAGAAAGTTCTCTCTACCTTGTCCCTTCACCTTTGGATTTAAAATGAACGAACGGGTGAACAGCCACGCAGGAAGAGCAAAGAAGCACGCCGGGGCCAAGCGGGGATGTTCTCTGGCCACGTGGACACATGCTTCAAGCTGAAGTCAGCATTTGGAATATGAAAAATGAAGAAAAAAAAAAACGGGGGGTGGGGCAAGTTCTTTCTTCACCCTAACAAACCTACGGAGAAATAATGCTTGTTTGGCTGTGAAGAGGGCGACTTCACCAGTCACACGTTAACTTATCACATCTCCCTTACTCTAAGATGTCATCTTTTCTTAAAGAAAAAAAAAGTTTTTTAAACGGCTCCATGGCCTCTAAAGGTTTTTAACATGAAAAAAATCACTCTTACAATGAAATTTAAGATTGCTTAGCACATTTTGCTTAAATGCTCAGGCTTTACTGTAATACTTTTAATGTAAAAGGTTTAACCCTCAGAACTATCACTTCAGCTCAGTTAGCACCACTCGGCTGCCAAATACAACAGCGCTCCACGGGCATCGGGGCTGAAGGGCCCACCCGGGCCCCGCGCCGCAGGCCCCAGGCTTTGTGGCCGCGTGGCTCCCTTCACCTCGGGTGGGGAACCCGCCCAGCTTCTCTCAGTTCAGAGCCAGAGGCTCCCCGGCCCCACCCGCCCGCATCGCCCTCCGCCCTGATGCAAACGTACGTCCTCACGGCCGAGCGGCGGGTCTGGTGAAGTGGAGAATGAGGACAGAAAGGACTTTTCAAACACGGGGTCACATGAAACGACCCCTGCAATTTACACACGAAACATGAAGAGAAGGTTTACTATTAATTCACAACCATGCTTCTTGGCAAACGAGAATCCGCTGTTTGAAACCACCAAGAAAACCACGTGGAACTGACGTTTTTATTTTCGACTTCACCGGCTACAGGTGCAGCCTGGCCGTGAGCGTCAGTGTGTGTGTGTGTGTGTGTGTGTGTGTGTGTGTGTGTGTGTGTGTGTGTGTGTGTGTGTGTGTGTGTGTGTGTGTGTGTGTGTGTGTGTGTGTGTGTGTGTGTGTGTGTGTGTGTGTGTGTGTGTGTGTGTGTGTGTGTGTGTGTGTGTGTGATATCTGCACAAGCTCCCAGCAGAACGTTCCGTCTCAGCAGTAACACTTCCTAAACTGCTCGCAGCCTGGCAACGTTTGCCAGGAATCCTTCACAAGGACGGGTTTTGACGACACCCTTGAGACGCCGCGGTGTGAACTCCACGGAGCCCCGTGTGGGTGGCTGAGGGGTGGACGGCCTGGCCACCAGAGAAAGTGGGATCTTCGTAAACAGAGACCACGTCTAAACTAGCAACTTTATAAAATGAATGTCACATCCTCATTGGCTTACTGAATCTTGCCTATGGAAGACCTTTGCACTACTTCTGAGATGTTACCAAGAAGCAGGAAATGAGTCAAAAATTTTTTCCAAAGAAGGATATGGATCCTATAAGAAATAAGACAAGAATAAAGTCCAAGGAAAAAAACAGAATAAAAATTAAAAATTAAAATAAAATTTAAAAATTTTTTAAATTTAAAAATTAAAATAAAATTAAAATAAAAGCCAGAAACTACGAGATATGTATTAGCACACATACAAGCAACAGCAGCACAGCGGACAAAGAGCTGAGACCGGAGAGGGATGGTGTGAAACAGGAGCCTCTAGCGACAAAGGCTCCGGGAAGACGCCATCCCTGTCCGTCCTTTTGAGCTGGGTGTTCTGACGTGGCCCCGGGCCAGGGCGGGGGCCGGGAACGGCTGGGGCAGGGGAGACACACCGGCCAGGAGGTCACGGGGTCCGCTGAGCTGCGGGGACAACCGGCAAAGGTGTGGGAGGAAACCAAGGCGTCCGACAGGGAGCGGAACCGGCAGGGCTCTGACACCCAGGGCGGCTCTCTTCCTCTTGCCTTGATTTCTGGTGTGTTCAGAAGGGGGCCTGGGTGATTCTTCTTCAAGTGGGAGGCAGAGAAAGACGGTTTTTATGTGGGTATATAAGATATGCAGAAATATAGCGGGGGTTCTTACAAGGAAAAGAAGACAGGGGGAGAGTACTAGAGTCTGGACTGAGAACAGGAACGCGCAGGGACAGCAGATTTGGCGACTCTGCGGGAACAGCAGAATTTACTGATGTGTGAATAGCAAATAAGAGACAAGACGCTTCCAGAAGCAGGTCGCAGGTAACCAGAGGACCACAGAGCACGTTGCAGTTACTGGAAGGGAAGGTGGAGTGGCGTGTCACGATACAGACTTAACAAGAAGTCATAAACTTAGGTTTCATAAAGTTGACGCCAAATTCTTTTATTAAAAATATATGATAAACGAAAAGTAAAAACTTCAGGAAATTATCTGCATAATCAAACTGGCTTTCTATAGTTCTAGAACTAATCAACTTACCATCCCTGCACAGACCTTTCTTCTGTGCTCTCCGATTAAAAAAAGTTCCAGTGTCTACAGTTCTTTGAACAAAGGTTTTAAAAAAAACTTTGAATAGTTACAGAGAAACAAAAAATTCTTGGCAAAAGAGGAACGTTAGCGATACCAACTGTACGAGGGCCTGACGAGGTCTTACACACACAGCATCTTGCGGCTTTTCGTAAGCTCAGCTGCGGGTCCTGTGTCATCTTTAAGTGTAAAAAGAATGCTTTATTCAAGCGGAGTCTCCCTCTGTTTGGTACCACTGGTCAGGATGAGTTTGCTCAGCATAACGTGGACGTAACACCTTTATGAGTGGAAAGGGGCCCAGACGAGGAGATAATTTAAGTGGAGTTAAATATGTTTCAAGTTTCTCTCAGCAGAGAAAAGGCACACGTATTTTCAAATCCTAAATCATTTACCCGCTTGCAATTATCTCATCTACCAGAGCTCCAAAATCAATTTGACTGCACTTTCATTTACGCTTTATAATAGGAAAAAATGACACGTTTCCAAATTTAATTAACCAAAGCAAAAATTCCTAGGACACCCCGTGTAATTCTGAGCGGACTAAACAATACACCTCAGCCGCTCAGGACAAAAGGTCATCTGGAAGGGATGTGCCTTTAAGGGCTTACAAAGGCCTGGCCCTCGGTCCTGCAACGAGAGAGGAAACACATCGCAGGGGAGGAAGGATGCCCACTTTAAATAAGGAAGCGGGCCTGCAGGACGCACACATGCTGCTTTCTATTAACGATAAGCACCCTCTACAAAGGGCCTCGGACGCCCTAGCCCTCACGCGGAGAAGCTGCAGAGAACGCCCAACGCAAACAAAGCGCTGCGCGGCCGTCCACTCACCGCTCCGCGGGATGATTTATGCGTCCGCAGCAAAGGCGGTAAATCCTGACGGCGGCACTCCTCTTAGGACCTGTAATTACCGCGCTGGGGACTGTGCCCGGACCCACGCCAGCGCCGCGTCGGGAGAGGAGCGTACTTCGGAGGTTTATGAGGATAATTACACAAGATAGATGGCTTGGCCGCGGAGCTTTTTTCTAACCAGAGGGAATGAGGAGGTGGAGATTTCCTAAGAGCTTCACCATAAAGTAAAAAACATATATTGTGTGTGTCTGAGAAATGCAAAGCCTTGTGTTAAAGTCTGGGCTCCTTCAAGACAGAAAAACGAGCCCAGTCAGCGTCCCGGCAAGCATTAACTTGAACTCGACTCCGGCCACCATTTTCAGCCTCCCATCGCCCTCTCCCTGTGTCCTCCCCACCCTTTCTGTCTCGCACACACCCTCATCAGATATTTTTCAACTACAGTGAAATAAGTCACAACCCTTATTTAATGACTCGGCTGATGACTGTCCAATTGTCGGCGTGCCCTGCTCCTGACCCCACATCTTCCTCCTCACCGTCGGCCGAGAGTCCTTGGGGCATTTTGCTGTTTCTTGGAGCCTCAACTAAGAGGGATGCAAAATACCTAGCAAAACCTCATGACACTTTGTCCAGGGCGTGGGCACGTGGAAGGCAGCCCGGACCACACACTGCGCCTCCCGTCCAGCCCGCCGTCTCCCCACGACGTGAGCGGCACGTTTCACACGGCCGGGACACACATGTCCGTTCCACAGGGAATATCCTTGCATTGTGTTCCCACGGGCTCGGGGGCTGACCTCCTGCTGGACCACATCACGGGCTGAAAAAAGCATGTGTTTGAGGTGCCACGGGTCACCCCAAAAGAGAAACAGTTTGTCTGTAATAAAGTTATCTAGAATTTTGACATCGAACTATTTCAAGGAAATATTTCAAAGAAGCTATGTTAATTTAAGCATGAATTTAAATTTTGTGTCACCCTGAATCACACACTGGGGTGTGGAAGAGGCGGCAAGAGAGATGATTTTCCTTTCTCTGGGTCCCTCAGGATTTTGAACTAGTCCTGATCAAGTCATGACCGTGGGACAGACATGCATGCTATCTAACTGTTGAGCTGTGTTTCTTCCCAGGAGAGAGTGAGCTGCTTACAGACAATCCAGACAGGTGGCCGGGTTGAAGGCGAGGGAAATGGGTGCCCACCCAGGGACACCCCCGCCTGTCAGCCCGCCCTGCACGGCCGCCGGAGCTCCCCCACGGCCGGCGACGGCCAGTCCCCTCCAGAGCCTGAGCCCTTGCTCTGGACTTTTTTAAAAGCTGATTTCAAAGTAAAGAGTGAACAAGATTAAATTTCTACCCACACTTTCTTGAAGTACCTCTAGGGATGGGAGACAAGAAAACCTGCGTCAAATTTGTGAAGCAGGAAAGCCAAGAAGCAGTGGACCAAGGCAAACTTCCTCTGCTGCCTGTAAAGAAGGACCCTGGGCTGTCTTTCTCTCAGCACCTGAGAATTTGTAGGGAGAGGTTAAGGAGGGAACCACAACTTTCAGTGTCGCCCCGATGTTTTTTTGCATGGACCACATAAAATGCTTTCTTATCTAAAATTTCCCCAGGGATTTGCAGCAAGCGGAGTTGGCACAACAGACTTGACCACAGTGTGTCTCAAAGGCTCCAGCCCCTCCAGGGATCAGCGAGATGCGAGCAGAGAATGTTTAAGACTTGCTGTAACAGCTCCTTTGGAGCTGCCGCTTTCTGATGGGGAAAGCAACGGATTGTTTTTAGAAGCAGCACACTTGCCAACACGCACACTTCTCCAAAGAAGGCAGCGCGCACCGAGCACGCTGAGCACGCACAGTCGGACGGCTGGAAGGGCTTCGCCAGATGCGGGCGTCCCCAGGCCAACACGTTCTGCCTGGAAACCGCGACGCACAGCCCACGTTTCGCTAAAATGTGAAAAGCCCAGGACGTGGCTCAACACCAGTACAGTAACGAGGCTCTCCTCCAGGCCCCTTCGCACAAACAGGGCCAATCACGACGCTGACAGCACTCTCCCATGACAACGGTCATACGAGTCCACGTCGGGGTCACAGAGCCAAGCGCCCACAGGGCAAGCGTGTGATGTAAACACGCCGCCAGTGGACCCCGCGCCGCGCCCCTCAGGCTTCCGTGAGCACAAAGGAGCCACCGTGTTGACGTGCACGGCTTGATGCAGGCGTGCAGGGTGGCACCGCCACCACCACCACCGAGAGAAGCGGTGAACTGGAGAGCTCTCTCCCCTCCTGCCTGGCCTCAGGTGACCGTCCCCACACAGGAACCTGACTGGGCTCAGTGCTCATCAATTTCTCAACAGGAGCTGGGAACCCATTCACTCAACAAACATGGAACCTTGTCTATGGCCCAGGTCCCCCAGGCACTGAAGGCACAGGCCTGAGCAGCAGACAAAGACGCAGTCGGAGAGGCGCCCGACCAGGTGGGCAAGTAACGTGCCGGCCGGTGGCCGGTGCTGCAGGGAGAAGACAGAGCGACGGAGGGACAGAGAGAGCATGCGCGCGTGTGCGTGTTCGTGTGTGTGCGCGCGCACACGCGTGTAGTTCTAGACGTGGTGACCAGGAATGGTGTCACAGAGAACACAGCCCGTGAGACGTGTGAAGACAGCCAGGCGGGGTCCAGGGAAAGAGCAAAGCGGAGTGTGAGAACCGCCTGTTACTGGCCGTCAGGGGCCGGGGGCCGAGGAGAGACAGCAGGGAAGAGGCGGGCAGGCCATTAAACCCTAAAGGCTTGGCACTTTCTCTTCTGATTTTTAGATAGCCATACCTTTAGGAAGTATTAGGTTCACGGCCATCACTTTGTGGCCTCTACAGTTTTAAGACTTTGAAAGTACAACGAACATTTTAATAAAACGCTTTCTGAGAAAAAAGCGCTTTGTGTTTTATCATGGCCTCGTTTCCTCTAAACTCGGCACCTCTATTGAAAGTGTGTAATTTTACAATCAGAACTAATATTGAAAATGTGGACACACAAAGGTCCACAAGGAACAAGCACAGATGATCAAAGGGAAGGGAACATTCGCGGCCCTCGTCGGGGCACTGGCGGCGCTGGCTGGCGCGGCGTCCGCAAGGCCCACACTGAACCGCCCTCCTGGTGGGGGTGACAGACACACTCCGCCCCTGTCTCCCTGTGATCAACATTGAGCATCCGAAAGGGACGCTTTTGTCAAGGTCAAGGTCAAGGACGCTGAAGGGACAGTAAATCTAATTTGCCTTTTATTTGCCTGATACAGAATCCTGTGCAGCTGGAAATCTCCAAGCCAAACCTACACCCCTTCAGCGGGAAGTCGGTCGAATTTCACACGTGTGATCTGCACACTGATCTCGTTCCTGGTACTGTCCCACCTACACTTTCCCACTGTCTCAGCTTCTTCCTCAGCAATATTAAGTCTATTTTCTCTCAGCATATTGGACGTATCACTGCACTCCTTAATACTCCTTAATACTCCTTAAACCCTTTTCAAAATAAGTCCTGGAATCCACTCATTCATTAAATATTTACCGAGTGACAGATATTATTTTAGGCGCCTAGCAAGCCCAGAGAACAAAACAAAGATCCCTGGCCTTGTGGCGCTTACAGAAGTAACAATACACATCCAGGCAAACAAGAAGAAGTGACTTGCTCACAAGGAGTCTGATTTAACCAGCAACGTAACTAGTAGTCAGAGCTCCACGCATTATTGCAAACCTGCCAATTCAACTGCTAGCTGAACCGCCTCCCAAAAGGGCACAGTGAAAACAGTGTCGTCCTTGGAACGCAACCCATCTCGACAGACACAGAACAGTTGCTCTCACTGGCTGGCGACGCAACTCACTGAATCCTGGAAGGAGGGAGTGCAAAGAAAACCTTTAACAACAGTTGGGAATTTTTCAAATTTCATTTTTAAAATTCCCAAATTAAAAGTCACAAAAATGAAAGTGAAATAAATAAAGCCCTTGTTAACATGTGGCTGAACAAAGTTACCGGTACTGACTCAGAGGAAAGAATATATAAATCTTGCCGAACGAATGAACCAGCTGAATGAACAGCCAGGCAGGAAGAGAAAGACCGAGGTCTGTGGAGCCCCAGTCTTTCCCTTTCCTGGATTATTTTAAATGGATGTTGTCTTCATTTGTCATTTGAGCCAAACCATATGACCACGGAATGATATACGCAAAATCACTGAGTCAATGATTCAATGATTCATTAACCAATGAATAGTAATTGCTTAAAGAAACCATAAACCCAACTGTGCGGTTAACAGGGAGGGCGCTCCGAGAAGCCCCCGAAGGTCCGGTTATCCTGCTCCTACACCACTAACTGGCGCAGCATTCACCCCCCTCAAGAAGCACCGCATGGTCTGATGGCAGACGGGGGGAAGGATTTCCAGCACTTCTGTCCCGGGGCCCGAGGAAGCCCTCACAGACATTCTGGAAAACACGCGTGTTGAAACTGGTCAGGCACCCACCAAACTCTTCACTTGATCTCTGAAGCTTAAACTGCCTTCAGGGTACTTCCCAAGGACAAAGCGGCAATGTTCGATTCCTCAGAAGAAATGTATGTCTTAAAAGGATGTTCTCATGATATGAACGTTCCTGGAAATTTGCTTTCTTGGGCCCGAGGTTCCCGGCACTGTCCCTGCCACGGGCCCGTACGCGGGACCCAAGAGCCGAGGGCAGGGCGGGGGGCCCGACTGACGTCAGAATCACCAGGTTCTCGCAGGATGCAGGTTCTCCGGCTCAACTCGGAGTCTCTCAGGAGCTCTGAGGCCTGGGTCCTGTGTTCTTGATAAATGCCGAGATGTTTCTAATGCCGTCTATTTATAAATAAATATCCCGGCCTCACCGATCCTGAGCGGAACATGCACCCGTAGAGAGGCACACAGAATCCTTCACCGAGAAATGGAAAAACACTCAAACTTTTATACTTGTTTTTATCGCTTTCATTTCAATTTTTGAATGAATAATTTATACAATACATGGTACTGGACTAGGGTACACAATGTACAAATACACGTATTTGCGTAAATGCACGTAGTACGTATATAGGAGGGAGGTGCTCAAAAATTCCCTCTGACCAAAAACGCACACTGACCTATGGCAAGTCCGCAGGCCTTTCTGTTAAGGGCTGGACAGTCAATGCTTTAAACTCTGCAGGCCATACACAATCTGTTGTACATTCTTTGTGTTTTTCTTTTACAACCGTTTAAAAATGCAGTGACTGCCAGTTACAACAGACTGCGTATTATGTGACCCATTTACCTGAAGTGTGCAGAACGGGCCCAGCCACAGAGGTGGGGGGTGCGGAGGAGATGCCACGGGTTGAGGGTCTTGGACGGAACCAGAGACTGTGACAGGAAAGGGCTTTCTTTCTGGGGTGACGACAACGTTCAAGGCCAACTGTGACAACGGTGGCACAACTTTGTGAATGTGCTAAAAACCACTGAACTGTGCACTCCGACCGGGTGCACCGGCTAGGAAGTGAGCGACCGCTGAGCGACGCTGTCACAGAGTGCAGCAGCCGTCCGACCTCTGGGCTCGTCTGGCCCCCAAGCCACGCCTGCAGCCATTTACCCAAAGCGACAGTTCTCCAGGTGTCGTCTGGGAACCCCTGCCCCAGCGAGGCGACCTCCCAGAGACCACGTGGAAGGGCGTGCGGGGAGGATGGCGGAGAGGAACGGCAGAAGCCCCCGCCGCCCCCACAGCGCCGCGACCGGCCACACCGCCGAGTCGACCGCTTCCAAACCTCCTACTACCTGAGCAAACACAGTTCCCTAGGCTGCCTTCCAGGATTCCGGACTCTCAGCATCACACCCCTCCGAGGGTCACAGACAGAAGCCGGTCCAGGCTCGGCCAGCTCAGGCAGGCCTCCCCGCGAACCGCCGAGGGCACGTCCCCCGCTCGCCCGCGGGGCAGACCTCCTTTCCCCCGTGCTCCTCCGCACCTCTGCGCCGTGTCTCCCCTCTCATCTCCTGAAGTTCAAGGCTCCTCCATCCTCAGGGCCAACCCGAGTAACGAGTCAGCCTTCAGCACGTCTTCCTTTACTGCCCACAGAGGCACCCACTGCTCTCGCCCCCCGCCTCCACCTTGATGCCGTCTCTTCCACGTTTTCCTCTTTTCTGTGTCTCGCGAGTCCTCCAGGCTCTCCCACTCACTTCTGTGCACCCCCCCCCACCCCGTCACATGCATCACGGGAGCTGTCCTAAGTGAAGCTCGAATCTGGCGAGGACAGCGTTCTCCTTCCAGCCCGCTTGGACGTAACACAAGCATTTGTGCGCATAATGAAAATCAACAAACCCTTAACTCCCTTCTCAAGTCCGTGAAGGGGATCAGGGAGACTTAATTACAGGGTGAAATGAGGCCCTTTTAGGGAGGATTTATGACCCTGCTGTGGAAAGCATTTAAGATAACAGGGTGTTGATGAATTAGGTTCTGGCTGGATAAAGATCTAAACACAGCAGTGAAACAGATCGTGACGCCGTCTTTTATAAATGCACGTCGCAGGAATAAACTCACTTACTGATTCTGTAACACGTTTGCTCACTGCAAACAAGATCACTGCTTTTCAGCATCTTGTTGCTGAACATCGGGTTGGTTTGCTGCCGCACCTAGAAGCCCCAGGGATGTCCACGTGGGAAGGTCTGTCGCAGGGACCCTTGGCACTTCTACGGCTCCAGGCTTCAGCCGTCCCCAGTGCGTGCGCAGACACTCCTGGGTTGTCCGCTGCAGTGTCTGTCCACTGTCTATTCCAAATGAGCAGGGCTCCAGGCAAAGCGCCAAGACAGCTTTAAACAATAGAATCATATATGCTGATTAATGATAATTGTCTTCCTGTAAATGTCAGGATGTAAACAGAGGACGTACTGAGAGTGCGCGGTTATCTCCATGAAGAGCGTTCCAGGGGAAATAAACCGAAGACAGAGCTGCTTCATGGAGAGGCCAGAGAGCCAGTGCGGTGCTGCTGTCCTGAAACCTGACAGGCAGTGTCCCCCACGTCAGTGTGGGTGCAGGTCCTCCTGCGGCACCTGGGCCGAAGGATGCACCGTCAGAAGCGGGGTTCACAATAAGCACTCCCTGCACGCCTCTACGTCTCCTCTGCTCCACTGGGATTCGTTTCTGGAGGCAGAAAGGAGGTGGCGGTGGGGACTCAGGAGACAGAAGAGCCTCGGCAGAGTCACGAGCGTCCATGTTCCCTAGTGAGAGGCGTCTCCACTGAAGAGCGCCCAACAGAAAGGGCACACCGATCGTCCGCTCGGCGCTGCGCGGGCCGGGGCTCGCCGAGGCCCTCCCCTCCTGAATGCTCTTTCTTGTAGAAGGAAAAGAAAGAAAGTAGGAGAGAGATGAAAATCTTAGTGGAGATTTGCAAACGGTGCAAAAGGAAGGCAAAGCGGACTGATTCCCAGTCTGAGTGGGTCAGAGCGCTGCCACGTGGCAGGAACAGGAGCCTTCAAGCAGAACATCCCCACTGCCACAAGGGTCCCCGCACGGCGGGGCTGCTCATCCCGGACCCCCAGGAACAAAGACGCTGCATCCTGGCTGAGCTTCCAGAACAATGAGGGGCGGGGGCGCGGGCAGCAAAGGAAACCGGCTCAGGAAAGCCAGAGATCAAATGGGCGGGGAGGGTGGGTCCCCCCTTGCGCCCAGAAGAAAACTGCACGTCTGTGACAGCATCATTGTTCAGCCACATTTTAAAGCAGTTTCTACAAACGAGGCTGTGACGAGGGAGCCTGGACACCCCGCCTGTCTCGGGGTCTCCCCAGTGTTTACAGACCCTGGAGCTGGCCTTCTCATCACTAGGGTCTCAAAGTTGCTAACGTGCACGTTGTTCCTAAAGCAGAAAGATGAGGAGTAAATGCAGACGGGCCGGAGGAGAGCGAGGGCAGAGAAGACAGGACACCGCACCCCCGGCACAGGTAGTGTGAACCCCGGCCCCTCCTCTGCCCTGTGTCTGCAGTGCACCCACTCACTCGGTAAAAGCCTTGCACCTAACATTAGCCTTGAGCCCTGAAATCTAGGGGGGAAGGCCTGGCTCACCAAAGACGCCTCGTGGAGCAGAGCCTGCCGTGGGCCCAGCCCCTCCCACCCCGGCGACACAATGTGGGTTTGTCCCCAGCCCAGGAAGTGTCCCCAGCAAAGGGTGGGGACGCAGGCCTGTGGGTGCAAGGCAGCTGTCTGCTGACAGACTGGGAGCCAGGGCAGAGCTAAGTGAAGGGTCACACCACATCCCTCCCACCGACAAAGTGTCTTGATAGGTGAGCTCTCAGGGCAGAAGCTGGAAAGCGGGCCAGCAGGCCGGGGAAGACGGCAGGTCTGGGTGCTCGGCGCCCTGCGCACCAGTCCTGTCCTGCCCCACCGGCCCCTCCGCCGCAGCGAGACCAGGCTGACTGGCAGAGCCACGTCCTGCTGTGTGGGGACGAGAGATGAAAAGCAAAAACCCTGCAAGGAGACACGGCTCCAGGTCGCTTTTCTCGAAGGCGCTCCCCGGACGCAAAGGCCTGGGAGAAGCAAGCAGCAAGGAAGCGCCCCGCAGAAACGCACCGCCCGACCAGGGGCGGCTCGGCCCCGCAGGGACACACGCTGCTCTCAGCTGCCACTAGCAAGATGACATCTGAGGTCAAAAACGTGATCAATTCAGAGTCTCAGCTACTGAGAACCTCTGCCTGGAGATGCTAACCGAGCACAGGGGGAGGGGAGCCTTGCTGCACACGCTCCCCCGAGAGCGCGGCCCCACAGGGTTCCCCGCCACCTGAATAAGGCTAGACCACAATCATCTCTCCACACAGAGGGAGAGAAAATGCGGATGCGGGGGCGCCTGGCCTCCAGGTTACAAGGACCAAACTGAAGGCCAGTCCAACGTGCACGGTCATCAACGCCGTCAGTATCGAGTCACGCGAGCCCGTCCACTGGGCCGAAATCCTACCGAAGCAGATGCAATCGTGTGAGCAGGCAGTTTAGAGACAGAACCAGTGTGTCTGAAAACAGAGAGCGGCTACTATTCAGAACGTGCACTGGGAAACAGGAACACAACCTACTGGCCCACCTGCTGTCTGAAACGCTGGCACTTTGCAGCGAACACGCTCGCCACACCATCCCTGCGCCCGTTAGTCACCTGTTCCTTACTACCAGAGGGCACGCTGACTTGAACAGAAAAACACATCCGCTCTCAGAGCTGCGAGAGCATGGGGAGCTCTATCCGGTATCCTGTAGCAGCCCGTGGTGAAAAAGAACATGAAAACAAATGTATGCGTGTTCACATGTGACTGGAGCGCTGTGCTGTGCACCAGGACTGACACAACATTGTAAACTGACTACATTTCAATGAAAGAAATACAAGAAAAAAAAGAAAGAAAGAAACAGCTGCAAGGGCACCGAGCAGTGGAACCAGAGGCGAGAGAAGCCAGCTCCCTCGCCGAAGTCGGCATCTCTGGAGCAAGGTGAGCGCCAGCGAGTGGTCAGCATGAGGCCACAGGAGGCCCACGTGCACCCACGTACAAAGCATGCACACGTGGTGCCTGCAGAAGCAGGATCTCTAATGACCGCAAAGCCTTCTGCAAAGGGCGACAAAATGGAGGAACGACGCCCAGAAGAGCGCCGCGGTGCGCACCCCTGTGACAAAGCAGTAAACGAAGAGATAAAGCACAGGGGAGCGTGGCCATTACAGTTGCCCGGAGAACGTGGTGTGTGACGTAAAAGGCTGCAGGTCGCGAGAACAGCCCCCGTGACGCTCATCTGAGGCCATTTAATTAAACCATCGTGCCTGGGACGTTTTTACGGAGCCCTCTGGACACCCAGGCCACTCTGCCCACTGAACCCTCGATGTCCTCCCCACCGTGCACTGCAGACGGCGGGTCCCTCCCAGACCCTCACCCGCTGGGGCCCCCGGGACGGGGGGAAGGGGAGAGCGGGGGTCTGGTGAACACACCGCTTCACACGTGTTCTTAAACAACAACTGTGCATTAAGTATGATCCTGTGAGAACAAACACACTTGGAGACTACCAGAAAAACTTCCGGGGCGAACGGCAGAAGTGCTCCCCAACCAGCCACGTGGAGAGAAAGCAAGGAACCCGTCGGAGGGGAGTGATGAAGAAACAGAGGCAGTGGGTGTGACACGGGAAGTGCTCCGCTCACCCCACGTCCACCCTGCTCCTTGCCGCAAGGGATGGTCTGCGGAGTTACTCTTACATCCAAGCAGAAACACCCCCCACCGTGCACTCTCGGGACCACAGGCAGGCTCGCACGCATGCGGGGATTACCGGAGGCTGACTATGCCGAGTACAAATGTCACTTCACCGGTACGTTTGGACAAACTCCAGACACAAAAATCAGAAGCAGCCTGAACATACACATACTAACACCAACACCCAACTCACACCCTAAGTTACAGGCTCGCCGTAACGGACGTCTGATGTTACCCACTGGAACACAAAGTGACCCGTCTCTGTTGATGGCCGTGCACAGTCTGAGCTGTATTAACATATGAGCACAAAGTACGCAAGCGAAGCATCCTTGTGCACAACCCCAGGAAGCAGTGGCCCGGAGGCATGGGGCGACGCACAGTTCCTGGCCCCAAAGGGATCTCTGTCTTTGTAAAGCAAACGCGGCGTGGAATTCCTCTAAAGTAGCAAGTTGTCTGGCATGGTTGTTTTTAAACTGAATTATATCCAAATGGTTCACATAATTTTTAAGACTAAAGTCTCATAAAGTAAAATTATACATCGTGAGTATTTTTAAAAAGCACTGTCACCCCATAAAGAATATTCTGTCTGGCAAACTACATCTCATTTTAGAAAACCAGGCATCAGTCTGATAACCGGGCTGCCACTCCAGAGGCTGCCCGATGAAGCTGGGCCAGTGTTTCTTCAATGCTCGACCACCGCATGTACACTGCGTACCAACACCACCACTGCAAGGTGCAAAAACCCTTAAAGCCAGTGCCCAGGAGCTCAGTGCTCACTCTCCCGGTGTAGACTTCTCCTTCCTCCAGCTCCCTGACAGCTGACAGGCAGGAAGTAATTCCAGCCGCAAAGACCAAGCAACTAATCTGGTGAACTTTTTACGTCCTGGATGAAAAACCTTCCCCTACACTGAGTCATGAAAACACTCTGCTAATGATGGCCTAGAAGATGACTTACTTTGCTTCAACACTCAGACCTACAGCCCACCTGGAGCCGTCGCACGTGGTGCAAGGTTCTTCCACGTGGCCAGCTGTGGGCAGGACAGTGCGCACACCGTGCTGGCGCTCACGCCTCTGCTCTCCCTCCGTCCTTGGTGCTGTCAGGCCGACACCTCAGTGCTTTAACTACCGTGACTTCACACGAATCGTCGTGAACAACTGAGCCGCCCGAGCTGTCTCCTCCCACGGGGTGTGGTGTCCCCGTCCCTCTGCACTTCCACACACACTTGACCACCAGCCTGTCGGCTCACGTGCACACCTACCTGCTGGGATTGCGATAAAGAACCCACAGCGGTGTCAGGGAAGAATCTACGTCTTCTGACACTTCACCTCCTTTGCTTAGGCCTTTTGTAACTCCTCCCAGTGCTTTTTCCTGTTGTGATACCGTACATTTTTTTAACCACATTTGACATTTTTCTGCTACTGTAAACAATCTTTCTAATATTCCGTTTTCTGCCTATTGCTGTGGTACAGAAATAAAACTGATTTTATTCACTGTATTGATTTTGTATCTGGCAATACCCTGTTATGGACTGAACATCTGTGTCCCCCAAATGTCTATGCCGAAGCCCTAACCCCAACATGATGGCATTGGGGGTGTGGCCTTTACAAGGTAAGTAGGGTCAGACAAGGTCACAGGGGTCCTGGTGTGGGGCCCTCCAGGTGAGACTGGTGCCCTTGTGAGAAGGGACACCAGAGCTCCCTCTCTCCCTCCCGGACATGTGAGGAAACGGCAGGAAGGCGCCAGCCGTCCGCCTGCCAGGAACGGAGCCCTCGCCCGGGGCCCAGTCAGCCGGACCATCAACGTGCAGCCCCCAGAACCACGAGAAAGTGGATCTCAGAGGGTTAAGCCCCAGGCGATGGAATCTGTCACGGCAGAAGGCAGGTGCCGGTACTGAGAGCCGAGCTGCTCTCACAGGTACCTGGAAGCATGGACGCAGCTTTTAAACTGGGTACTTGGGCGGGGGCTGGAGGGGACCTGAAATGTAGACTGGAAACGGGTGCCGAGGACGAGTCTGGTACGGTCTCGGACAGGAACGAGGATCACTTATCAGAAACTGGAGGAAAGGCGATTAATTCTGTTATAAAATGGCAAAGAACTTGGGTGAAAAACCATTCCAGACTTCCGCGGAAGGTGGAATGAACGTACTTTGTATGCAAGAAGGACTTGAGCTCTGACGGATCGGGAGTGGAATGCCATGGAGTTAGTGTGTCCCCCCCCAATTCACATGCAGAAGCCCCAACACCCAGTGAGACGGTATCTGGAGGAGAAGCCCTGGGAGCTAGTCGGGGTCAGGCAAGACCAGGTGAGCAGGGGCCTCATGACGGGAGGGGGGCCCGCGAAGAGCACACGCCACAAAGCCCCACCAGCACCACGTGAGGACACAGTGGGAAGTCACCGTCTACAAGCCAGAGCCCTCGCCCGCACCGATCCCGCTGCACCTGGGTCTTGGACTTCCAGCTTTCAGAACCTTGAGAAAGAAGTCTGTTTCAGACATCCAGACTATGCTATTTTGTCATGAGAGGCCAAGCTAAGTCCGTTCCTAAAATTACATATTAACTCTAATAATATGTCTACAGGTTCTTCTGGATTTTCCTTTGTACACGGTCATGCTCATCTGCAAACAATAAGGGGGTTTCTTCCTTCTCAAACCTGAATTTTAATTATTTTGTTTTCCTATTTGCCCAGTGGCACTGGCTACGTCCTCCATCGCAAAGTCAAACAGCATGGTGTCAGCGGGCAGCCTTCTCATTCCAACAGCAGAAGGATTTTCGTAATTACGCACAATGTTCTTTGTACACTTTCTTTAGCTACGCTGCGCTAGGCAGAATAACACTCCCCCAAAGATGTCCACATCCTCCGACCAGGAACCGTGAATACGACCTGTCTCACAGCAAAAGGTCTCTGCACGTGTGATTCAGTCCAGGATCATGAAATGGTTAAGTGTCCCGGATTAGCAAGGTGGGCCCAGTATGATCCCTGGGGCCCTTTTAAGGCGGAGAGAAGCAGGAAAGTCAGTCAGAGATGGCTCAAAGACAGAGCGGGGGGTGCAGCCACGAGCCACGACGGCACGAAGACAGAGCAGGGGGATGCAGCCATGAGCCACGGCAGCATGACGACAGAGCAGGGGGTGCAGCCACGAGCCACGGCGGCACAAAGACAGAGCGGGGGGTGCAGCCACGAGCGACGGGGCACGCGCACCTCCGGAAGCAGGAAGGCGGGACGTTCTCCCTCGAGCCTCCAGAAAGCTGGAGCTCCGCTGACCTCCAGTGCACAGCACGACAGCTTGATGAGATGCTGATGATGGTGATGATGACGATGGTGACGTCTGTGACCGTCCGTGACCGCACCGGCGTGAGACTAAGCAGCACACTGTGGTACACACTATAAGTTCCATTATTATCAGATAATTTTCTGCTTCTGGTGAGAAAATAAATAATTTTTTCACCTTTATTTAAGTAACATGATAAAATAGAAATTAACTTTAAAATGCTAAATACGTGCATTCCTGGAATGCACTCACTTGGCTAACAATGTGCCAGCCTTACTGTATGTTGCTGGCCTTGCGTACAGATTTTTGTATGAAAGGTCACTAGTGAGAGTGGTCTGCAGTGTCTTTTTCTCTTCATGTTCTTGTTAACTTACACCATCGAAGTTATACTGCTTCCTTAAACGAGCTGCGGAGTGTTGTTTCTTTTACAATCCCTGGAAGAGACTGAGGCTGCGAAGCTGCCCCAAGTGTGTACGAAGCCACGAGATGTATTTCCTGTCTCTAGTGAGTTAATCACGTTGTTCCATTTTGCTGTATTTATATACATTTTGTTTCCTTCTAGCAGTTATAAGGAAAGCATGGTAAAATCTGCTATGGTTACCATTTGTCTACTTCCCATCTTATTTGGTCATTTCTGCTTTATACAGTTTGAAGCTAGGTTGCTAAGTGCAGACAAATCTAGAATTGTTACCTCTTCCTCGGAACGGAATCTTTATCATTGTAAAGGTAATATGTATCTGTAGCACTGCTTTTGGCCTCCAAGTCTCCTTTTCTTTTCTTTCTTTCTCATATATAGAAAGACTTCCCCAAAGAAATTATATCTAAGCTCAGAGTTAAAATACAAGAAACAATCTATTAGGTGGAGGAGAAGAAAATTCCAGACAGCAATAAGGTCCCAGAAGCAAGAGAAAACGACTCTTTCAAGGAACTGAATGAAAAGTTGTTCATTATCTAAAATCTGTTTGTAAGAACAACAGTCTCCCTCCCACCCCTTCCTTGCTGGCAGCCAAAGTCCTAATTTTGTTCTAGTATTCACTCTGCTGTGTGGTCAGGAAACACATGGTCTAGACTGAGAAAGCAAATCATAATTGCTGCAAACCAATTATGATAATTCTATCCCCCTGACCAAGGAGATATGAGGAAACACCAGGAAAAGGTTTTCCCCTCTAATAATACCTTCATGGAACAAAGTCGGGATATCTGGAGCTATAGCAACCATTTTGTGACAATGAGGGGACTAGCCCTAGAACCAAGTGAATACGATAAGGCTGTCAGGCCAAAAACATGGAAGGAGCTTCTGTCCACGCTGACACCACTGACCTGGCCCTGTGCCCAGACTTCCTGTTATGCAAGCTGAAAACCTTTTCATTGTTTGGCGGACTTTTAGTTGGGTTTTCTGCTCCTTGCAGCTGACGCATCCTGTTAAACCACCTCTTGACTTTTTTTATCCCCAGTTTTAAATGACAAGAGATTGCTAAGAAAGATAGTTAATTTCCAAAACTGAACAATCTTTGCAAGAGAATCTATCTGTTACTTTTCCCCAAAACAGACATACATATATATATTCATGAATCCAAAATATTAATAAATTTAAATTTTAAAACATTATCATAAAATATTACCATCCTATGATTTTTAAAAAGTAAATGTCTTATACGGACACTGTTTGAAAATAAAGTCCCATGTTTGGTCGTGATAAAGTGGAAGTACAAAGAATTCAGAAATAATACATAAAAACGAGTATAATTAAATCCCCAAACACACACATTCACACGACGTGGACTGGCGTGAGGCGTTTCATGAGTTTGGGCTCTAGTGGGCTTTTCTGTGATTTTCAACAAATTAGCAAATAAAAAAACAAATTTTATATTTTTTAATTTTTCAGGATAATTTTTCACATCCTCGCTCATACCTATTAACTTTTTTTAGTTGCCCTGTCAAATACTGTATCAAAATAGTTCAAATTTGAGAAAATCATAGAAGACAGAGACACACATTTCTAACTTAATAACGTTCTCAACAGACTAAAATTTTGCAGCACATAATGTAAAATAAGAGATTAAATACATTGAGAAAATTAATGTTTTAGATTCAATATGATCAAGCAAAAAACTAGATTTTTGTGCTATAATCACAGAATAACTTAAAATAAAATATTTCTTTGATGCATATGCATTGCCAATTAGGTTAAAATTATGTAAATCAAGTAAATAGTTGGGCAATTATCATATTAATCAGTCTTTTTTCTATCATTATATAAAAATTTACACAATAGTAAGTCACTTATATTTATGCCCTCCATCCATGGAATTACTTGAATAGTCAAAGCTTTTACACTTGATTTGTGAAAGCTAGTATCTTATTATCAAATCAATTGTTTCAAAATACTAAAGAAAACATTCTAATTGCTACAAGAAACATACAAATGTGCTCATTCAGAATTCAGAATAAATTACACTCAGGAAAGAAACCCAAGTGTCAAAGCCGTACATTCAGTTCTCGTGGGAAATGACACACAAGCTGTAACCCTCCCCTCCAGCACGCTGGAGTGCGGAAATTTCACTCTGCTTCCAACACAGAATGTAACCTTTACATATGTCTCCGTCACAAAAAAACACTTGCAAATATTAAAAAGTAAGCAGTCCAGAAGCATCCTCTTAAAAAGGAAGGAAAAAAATGCCTGTTTTGTGAACTGTCTGCAGATAAGAACTGTAAACCTTGGGCAACTTCAACACAACACAACACAACACAACAGACAAGATATTTGAGAGCATCCAAAAGCAGATTCTGGAGGGAGGTGACACCTGCAACAGAGATAAAGAAGGAATAACTCCAAGTGACTTCCGTGTTTTTCATGAATTTTAGCCTAAGGGGAGGCTCCCATTTGTACCAAGCAGAGACAGGAAACCCACTGTTTCACCGGCTTGAAGAACCAAAGGACAGCAGCGTTTAGGGCAACCACAGCTACCAGAAACGAGGCTGGCAGTGCCGGGGAGTCCCGGCAGAGGCAGGGACAGAAGCCTCAATGCACAGCCTGTGTGTAAACATGGCCGAATCTCCCAAGGACCTGCAGTCTCAGTCATCCAAATCATCTTTTTGCAAAAACAAAAAACAGAAAAATCAACACCATTAGGAGGAATGTAACAGAATCCAGAAAGGAAAGCCTGACCCAGTCTCACAAGACAAGATAATCAGCAAAGGCTGGTGCCGAGACGGTCCGGGTGTCGGGTCAGCAGCTCCGGTGACTCCGACCAAGGACATCCAGGAAAATTCACTCGTGACGAATGAGCTGAAATCTCACTAGAGAAACAGGATCTATTTGGGAAAAAGAACCAAATAAAAACTCTAGATCCAAAAAAAAACATTGCACTGACATGAAATGGGCTTTGCTAAGCAGCAAATGGCCTTCGCAGCAGGTGGGTGAGGACGAAGGAAAGGGCAGCGACGCTGAAGACGGAGCAAACGCAGCTCCGGACTCTCAGGAGCTGAGGGGAGTCACCGCACAAAATGAGAAGACCTCAGGGACCTTCCGGATGACAGTAAAGCATCTCCACAACTGGGTTCCCAGAGAGAAAGAAGACAGTAGTGCAGAACAAATAAATTTTCCCAATAGGGTAAAAGTCTTTAAGTTATAGATTCATAAAGCTCAGCAAACACCAAGCAGGATAAACACAAAGAACACCACACCCAGGCGTGCCGTCCCAACACCTGCAAACCAGTGACACGGGGGCACCGCCCTCACCAACCCCGGCTCACTGTTGACCCTGTGACGCCCGCCGCCCTCCCACACGCCGCCACGTCTGGCTGTGGCTGGCGCTTGCCCTGCCCAGAATCTTGCCTCAAGATGGTCGCGTCATTTTCTCCTTCTCAACCAACTCGCCCCTCGGCCTCGGGCAGGACTAAGCTGCTGAAGGACTGGGAACGTTAGCTCGGATCCCACGCAGTCCGTGGGCTTCTCATCGTGTCACCTAAAAGGCCCCAACCAGCACTAGGTAGTACACACAGGCCTGTGGATTGACGACGCGACAGTCAGTGCAGGAGGGGGTCCCGGGGCTGGGATTTGGAGTCACACGTGTTTCAAGTTTTGTGGCTTTCTAGCTGCCTCAAAATCATCACCTAAAAAACCCTGCTATTATTACTCCATGATGAAGGTTAAATGCTTAGCACCATCTCTGCACATAGAACATGCCCCTAACGTGCCTGGGGGACCAGTCCACTCGACTGCCGGTCACCTGCTTTCCACCCACACGCGGCATGACTCTCACCGCCCGTGAGCTGCCCCAGGTAATAACACGCTGACTGTACGCCAACCAAAAGCCTTCTGATGCTCATGGGATCTTAATTTAACCTCATCACAGTTTTAAATGAGACTGTATTCCCAGTGCCTTTGGGGCGGCTGAGAATGGGAACCTGTGTCCGCGTGGAGGCAGCACGCCTGGCGGCCCCCGTGAGCTGAGGTGACGGGCACGCAGCGGCCCCCAGCCCCCAGCACTCAGGGCGCCGCCGTCTTGGTAAAACTGCCACCTCGAGAGATGGGGTAACCTTCCCACCCTAGTGGCCTTCCTCCCAAGGACATCTGGTCTCAAGCACAGCACACGGCCACCTGCTTCTGTCTGCGTGTCCCACTGACCCGTGAGCCCCTGGGGGGCAGAGACCCTGGCTCTCCCTACACCGCTCAGGGCCAGGACCACGCCGGGCCCCACAGGTGCGTGCGAGGGAGCGAGCGAGCCACTGAGGGCTGCCCCTAGTCCACACTTGCACTGCGGCAGTGCTTCACACACGCGCGCATTCACTTCATGTTTATGTGTTTATTCTTCCTTGTCTGGGTACATCTTAAGCCCTCGCACACTCCAACCTCCACGTGTTGAATTACTCATTTCCATCTGTATTTCCAGCTTCCCCCAAGAAAGTGGCAATTCCTCTGACATCGACTCTCAAATCACAGTCATTCTTCAAAACACAAATTAAACTGCATCTTTTCTGTGAAAACTGCCGGATCCCCACGTACACTGGGTCACCACGCAAGCCACTGTAAGCCACCGCGTCACCGTGGGGACCTGCGACAGTAAGCTCAAGGCACCAGCGGGGGAGCCGCGGACGCACGATTCGCAGCATCTCCTGCTCTTTCATGGCCAAGGGCCCGACACCTGTGCAGAGAAACGCCGTGTGGGAGAACGTCCTGCGAGACAGAAGCATCCTGCACCACTGCTGCCCGGCAGCGCACGTGGGCTCCGGCAACCTGGGGACTGAGGGTTTCATTTCACTTCATTGTAACTAATTAAACATAAGTGTGAATCACCATCACAGACGCCATGCTGGGCAGGGCGGGCCTGCGGGCCGAGCGGTGCAGACCCAGCTCAGACCCAGCACCGGCACTGCCCGCGGCCTTGGCCTGGTCCGTCCATCCGCATATTCAGTCCTGAGATCGAGTGTGTCAGCGACAAAAGCTGGAAAGAGAGGCCAGTGAGCTGGGAGGAAGGGCAGCCCTGACAGAGGCGCGGAAGCGCGGGCACCAGGGTCTCTGCCAGTGCACTCGGGGGAAATGAGCAGTGAGAGACTAAAACGCCAGGCCCAGGACAGAGAAGCAGAAGCAAAAAGCTCACGAGGCCAGAATGACGGTGGCGCAGACCCACTGGTGGACCGGCAGGAAGAGGAAACAAAGCCGACTTTAATTAACCGGAGCTCGCCCGGCCCCAGGGCGACCCCGGCGGCCAGGGGCCGCAGTCGTCCGCGCTACGTGCGGGCAGCAGCTCCCGGGGCGGGGCGGGCGGGGCGCTCCCCGTGTGGGCCGGCGCGCCGCGCCCGCTCTGTGGGTTATCGGGGTGCAGGTTTTGTGGACGGGGGGTGGGGGGGGTGCGCGCCCGCGGAAAACTGTGAAAAAGGCCGCGAGGAATTAACGTGGAATGAAGACACGCCACAGTAACTACTATCACGTCTGGAAGAAGTCGAGTGGAAGAGAAGTTTACCTTTGTCTTACTCCGAGGTAAAGGCTAAAGGTGTCCAGGGAAGGCATCCACACAGGGCTGTCTGGAGGCGGGGGGGCACCCAAGACCCCGAGGAGCATCTCCTACACCAGCGCCGGTGCCCTGGGAAGGGGTCTGGGGGTGGTGGTTACACGGACGCCAAGCTCCCCGTCCAGGAAGAGGCCAACACGCTCCAAAGGAGGGGGTCTGGTTTCCCTCACACAGTCCTGCAAGTCAAACGTCCACCTGGACCCTGACACCCCAGCCCCGGGCCCGGCCTGCCCACGAGCAGAGTGGCTGTCACGGGTCCTCATCACCCAGCTCACACTGCCGGCAGGGCTGCTCGAACACGGCCTTCCCGGCCCTCAGCCCACACCCACAGCCTTCACCCAGACCACCTCCTCTGGGTCCAGAGCCCGGCAAGGAAGAAACGACCATGGCATCCTGGAAGCAGAGGGAACCACTTCCCGGTGGATTGGTGGTCCCCCCACATCTCCCAGGGCTGCCGCTGCCCCTCTGGGGGGTGAGAATGATGTCACACGTTGCTCAGCAGTAACGACCTTCGTAGGTGGCTACCAACCCACGTTCCTGCACCTCCATCCGGATGCTCACAGCAGCCCCGAGGGACAAGAGGGCAGAGGGGCACACTGCTGGTTTACGTTCTGTCTCACTGGTCACCCTCTACCCTCACCTGCGTTAAGAGCTCTCAGTGTTGCTCTGGCTGTGAGTTGTGACTTTGACACCTGGCGCCCTAAGTCACTGCAAGGTCGTGGGCTTGGGTCATTTCCCAGTGCTGAGAGTCTGCAGCTGAGTAAAACTGAGAACTCAGTGATAGCCATTCACGCAACATGTTCCTGACCCCAATTATGCCGAGATCAGCACAAGAAACCAGTGAAAGTGTTCTGCCAGCAACACTCCCTGCACTGGCCCCGAGGCACGGTCACGGGGTTGCGGGGATGTGTCCCCAGGACCCAGAAGAAGCTCTGGTTCACGCACTGAAGGGGGCCGGCGCAGAAGGGGCACCCTGACAGGCCCGAACAGCCGTGACAACAGTCGTTCTTCTGGGCCACTTCCTGCCTTCGAGAAACATCACCTGTGTGCTGGGAATCTCACAGAACTGCACACATAGGTCCAACTCGGGGAAAAAAACTGTGAGTATGTTGTTGGTGGTTTTCATTGTTGGGTCAGAACACGTGCTGTTTGCAGCAAGTTAGGGGAAGGGTTCCTACGCTCAGGACGGGGACCGCAGGCATCGGGAGAGCCCAGAAGTGTGGGAGTCTGCGCTGACCTGAGAGGAAGCGGGCTCCGGCTTCAGTGAATATGTACATCAACCACGTTCAGAAGTGCCCGTCCGCTAACATCTTAAGGCCAGTCCTTCTTCCTTCACGCATCTAACAACCAAAAATCAAATTACAAAAACAACACCTTTATTGGTGATCCAAGTCGCCAAGTTTTACGTTGGAACGCATTGATTTCATCGTCAAGCTGGACGCATTAGTGTAAAGCCTCGGGGAAAGGTGGCCGGGCCGTGCACGGTCAGCAGCTCACGTGACCCCACTGGTCTGGGACGTCCTGGAGAGCGTCAGTCGGTTCTCCCGAGCCTTAGTCTCCTTGCCTGTGAAATGAAGATACTCATGGCTCCTCCTCACTTGTGGGGTAGACAGGTCCACAAAGCCCACTGCCCCCAGTACGCTGCAGTCATCACCACCAGTCTGCCTCGGTCAGAGCTTACACACACGGCGTTTGTCCCAGGGAGCCGGGGACACAGCTGTTACCCACGAGCGGGAAGCGTGGGACTTAAAACGCTGACTGTGTACCTTCTCTGACTGCAAGGAAGGGAGGGTGTTTTAACAAACCCTGAAGTAGGGATGAGGCTAAACTTTTGCATCAATTCCTGCTCTAATAACAGACTCTGGTACTTCCAAGATTAAAGACACCCAGTCAGCAAGAGAAAGGCCTCATTTCTAAAGGAATTCATTTGTCTACAGTGGCAGAGACTTCTTGTATTTTTTTCAATTTTAAAGTAAATACATGTCCATACTTGAGGGGTAAAAGGCAAAGGAACCAAAAAGTACAAGTATTCACAACCATGAGGACCACAGCCGAGCTTCACGGAGTGGGAAACTACACAGAAACAAAAGCAAACCACGGCAAATGCTACAAACGATTCTCAGCACTAGAAATAAAACCAGACTGTTTAGTAACTGCTAACGCAGAATGCGTCCACAGCCACGCTGCCCCTGCAGCCGAGCCCGCCGCGGGCTGGTTCCCGCAGGCACGTTCCCAAGCCGGCAAAGGAGGCTCAGGCCACAGGGCCGCCAGGGACCCGCGAGCGGAGCCCAGGCCAGAGGGAACAAGGCGTGTGGAAGCCGGCGTCTCCACTGCCCTCAACACTGCCCCACCTGTCATGATGTCAGACAGCTGGGCCCACTTCCGTCACAAGACAAAAGTCACTTTTGTTGCAAGCCAAATGTGCGGCAAGAACCGGTCGGGAAAAGCTGCTTGAAAGTTACAAGCACTTGGAGCAGGTGAGAGAGAACAGCAGTAAATAAACCTCGTTGACGCCCCCAGCACCGCTGGTCACAGACAGTCACGAGCTAACAGATGTTACCGGCGGAGCTACAGGCCCGGGTGATGGACCAACCAGGTTACATAAACAGATGACCTGCAAATAAAGATGCCAAGAACGAAGAACTAATCACGGACCACCTGGAAAAGATGCCTCGCCAAGTCAAACCCCAACAAACGGTGCCTCACCAGAGGGTTTTCCAAACACAGAGAGCAGATCTCGGGGTCCCCACCACCCGAAGAGCAAGCCCGTCGTAATTATGTCTGCACACATTACACGGATCGCAGAGGGTGACGCAAGCTCAGGGAGCTACTTCAGGAGTCTGCATTCTGAAGCAGCACACTGTCATCAGTTAATGAGCACAACTGTATAAGGGTAATTACCTACCTTTCAGTTTGTCAACATTCAAAGTGTTTTGGGAAGGAGAAAAAGAGACCCCAAGCCCAAGAGGAGGTTCACAAGAAACGTAGGGGGATGGGGGGGAACTGAGCCCCCTGCTGGAAGCCGCCCGGCCGCCCTCCCAGGGCTGGCCGGCAAACACGCTCCGTCCATGTCCTCCTCCTTCCCTGCGGCCCCACTCCACGCCCCCCAACACCTTCTCCTGGGCTCTGGTCCCCAGCCCTGCCGCCTGCACTTAGCTGTCCCGGGGGGAGCGGAGGGTTCCAGGCTGGTCGGGTCAGTGTAGCTGGTGTGGGAAGACAGAAGGGGTCCCGCCTCCCTGGCTTCCAGAGGTGGGCCAATTTCACATCAGGTGATTTGTTATGAGTCCCACAACATTCCACTGATACAGTGCTTTTTTTTTTTTTTTTTGGAGGGGGAGTCACGCTGAGCACCCCACTCACATCTCTATTACCCTCACAACAACCCTATGATGTCAGTACCATTATTATCCATCTCAGAGATAAGGAAACGGGGCAGAGAAGGACTAAGTGTCTTGTCCAAAGCCACAAAAGCCAGAAAACGGCAGAGGCAGGGTTTGGGCCCAGACCCCAAGCTCCAGACCCCACATTCCCAACCTCTCCCCACTGCTACCCTGAAAGTCTCTTCTCTGAAATCCTCGTCAGAGCACGTGAGCAGCAAACCAAGTAAGGAAGCATGACCGAAAGCACTGGGGCGCAAGCCAGTCTTCTACCGAAAGTCTTGGATATTTAATTACAGATCCACCCCAAAGGTGGCCGAACCCGCCACCGCAAAGCATGCCACTTTGGCTTAAGGGGTATTTTGAGCCAAAGGTACCTGGAAAACAGCAGGAGCACTGAGAGTGCCCTGACCTCCTTCCGCCCTGAAGGCAGCAGAGATCTCCCATGGGAAGGAGCCTCCGACCCCAGGAGGAAAGAGCTGCTCGCCACAGACCTGGGGCGTGGGGGCCGAGGACACAGTGCAAGCCGACCTGCTGCACAGCTCTCAGTGCCCGCGGCCCCTTCCACGCCTGGTGCGAGCACGCTGCGGCCTTGCCCTCCCTGGGCCCCGCACGGGGAGACTCCGGGTGCCCCTCTCTTGCGTCGATTTAGATCTCGAGCCCAGCCTGAGACCCTAAGAGGGTGGAGGTGACGTTCTGACTTCCCTACGATGCAAATCACGTAACAAACAGAAGACAGGAGAGCAAAACAGGCAGGATAATAAAAGCCTAAATCCCCGCACACGCCAGGCTCTCGAGGAGAAGGCGATGGTGACGCTCCATCTCTCTGGGCTTCCGAGCAGCCAGGGAACCAGTCAACCCAACAAACAATTTTAAATAGCTTTTGGATCAAAATTAGGAGGACAAATTGCAACATCGGACATTCACAGTTACATAAATCTCCCCATCTAGGAAGGGAGACACATGACTGGACAGCAGTTAAGCCAGGAATGTGTTAAAGAGCAGAGCACTTAGGCCTTTCAGAGTGGCGTAAAAATCAAAAAAGCTAAGACGGTGTCAGCCACGCAAGTGGAGGGATACCTGCCGCATCAGGGAGGCGTCGGCACCGCTGAGCCCGCAGGACGCATCCTGCCCGAGCAGAGGTGCTCACGGGCCAGGGCGGCCAGCGCGCTGCGCTGGGTGGGGCTCCGGGACAGTGGGGAACACACAGAGGAGGGGTGTCTTGTGTTCCAGAGGAAGGAAGATTTACGTAAAAAGGAGGAAAGTCATTCTGCGTTACTCCAGAACTAGGACTTACGAGGAAGTGTCTCGTGCCCACCCGAATTTAACACATGCAAAACTTCTCCAAACTAAGAAATAACTAACAATACCTCAGGCTGCGCACACGGTATAGAGCAGGTCCTGCAAACAGTGCGGATAAAAACATCCACTCAGAACTCACCCATGCCCCGCTCACTGCAGGCACCGAAGAACCTTCGGGGAAAGAAATTTATCCACCCTGTCTGCCCATAACAAGGAGCTCACGTGCTATTTTTTAAATACCCAGTTCATACACAATCGCAACATAGTATTTTAATGGCTATTCTCACCGGGTAAATAAAGCAGGACTTCTCTCTTGGGGCACTGACACCTGAGGGTCTGGCTAGACCTCGGTGAACGAGATTACGCGTGCTGACCTTTGCAATCACATAACCTCTGCAGAGGGAAGATGATCATGAAAGGGGAACTACCTCCACATTCAACAAGGACAGACGAGTGTGGCTAGGTTCCATCTCACTCTTCTTCAAAATAAGCTCGAATCTTAGCAAGTCAGTCACGAAAGTTACGGTTTTAACTCAACTACCAACAGTTCAACAAGAGGCGGTCTTTGATATCTGACATATATTTTAATGTCATAAAGCTAAGATAATAGAGAAATGGGGCGTAAAGAAAAAGTATTATTACATGTTCTTACCACTCCAAGCATTTGCAGTTAATTTACTTCTGTTATGTTTGCACAAGCAAATGCCATAATCCATGTGAACAATTTTTATATTATTTCCTATTATCGTGCTGCTTCACAGAAAACTGTATTCCAAAACGCTAAACATCTCGTCTGCACGCTCACCTGGAAGGTACAGGGTGGGCTTCAAATCACGGGGCACACTTTCACCCGACTCCACACTGGCTCTCAGAGTGACAGGCGTGGCCGTGGGGGCGGTGGTGGCCCGGCTCAGACTGTCCAGGGCCCCCTGGGACAGGACTGCGACGAGAGCTGAGACCCTTGGCGGTAAGGGGTCTCCCATGCTGAGTGCACACCTGTCCCCCCTCCTTCACCAGACATCCGCTCAGACTTCCGCGAAGCCCCTCTGCTGGGGACACACAGGCCAGCCGCAGGGCAGTGCCCCGCCCCCGTGCCATTTTCACGCCATGGCCCTCCCTGGCCGTCTAAAGCCTGTGGACGCTGTCTCAGAATAATGGATTTAAGGATACAAAATTAAACACAGAAAATTACAAAGGAAGCAAGTTCCGTAGGACATGGTGATACATGTCCTTTATTTAAGATCTAGCAATTTGATGAAGGAAGACACAGAGCGGAGGCTGGAAAAGTGATAAAATATACTAACCAAAAACACATTTTTATAGATGTTTAGAGACATTAATACTGAGGACCCTTAAAAATCGAATAACAAAGGGAAGGAGACACCACACGACAGAAGTCAGGGGACCTCACAGCCGCCCCAAGCACACCTGCGCCCCTCAGTCCGAAGGCCGTGTCTGGTCCGGTTCTCCCCACCGTGGCCCCAGGACCCGCACTCACTGCCCCCCGCTCCCTTCCCAGCACCCCCACAACCCCCCGCTCCTTCCACTCCCTCCTCTCCCCGGCTCTGACACAGCCACGTCCAGAGCACGCACCACAGACCCAGCAACGCTGGACGCGGCTTGGTCCTCGAGGATGCTGCCCGCCTCACCACTCCCACCCCACACAGCGTGACTCGTGCACGACTCCCCGGCCCCAAGGCACAGACGCCCGTCCAGCACGGCCGGGGTCACGCACGCTTCCCGACGCCTCCCCCACCCCACATGGCTGCCCGCAGGAGGGATTTCCCAGCAAGTGCACCCCAGAGCCCCACGTCCAGGTGTTAACCGGGCCAAACTCGACCCGTAGCCCTCAACTCCTGCACCGCCAGCTGAGGTCCACAGCAGACACGTCAGGGCCGAGTGCTCAGTTCTCCCTGCACGTCCTCCTTGCCTGGAGAGTTGAACTGAACTAAGGAATCTTATAGACACCTTCGTTCCTTCAGTGTGAGTGCAGGGGGCGCCAGGCGGGCTGAGGCCTCTGGGATTCCCCCCGGAAGCCCTCTGCCCCATGATGAGCTTCCCGAGGACAAAAACAAAGCCGTGCGCCTTCATTCGCCCCCCAGCTGCCTCCCACGTGAAAGGAGCTCCCGAAATGGGGCCTGAGCAGGACAACAGAGGGAAGACAGGAGACTGAAGACGGGCCAGAGGCTGGGTCTCTAACCAAGAGTAAGCGTCCCGTATTCCTGCACAACAACAGCAAGGACTAAAACACTGGAAAACAATGACACATGGGCTCCTTTACTTAAAAAACAGAGAGAGAAGGAACTAAAACTCTCACCCCCTCAACTGCCATACTGACAGCTTCCCGGGCGGCAGGACAGGGAGCAACTTGGTGACGACCGCCCGACCCCGAGATGGCCCCGTACGCCGTCTGTGCCCATGTTCTCCACTTTTAACGTGACCCTGGGCAGTTCACACCACACACCCAGGCCTCGTTTCCTGAGCCTCTAAATGCAAACAACAGCATAGAGGCCCCAAAGGAAAAATGAGCAGAAACAACGGGAACGCCCTCCGTCCACTCGCACACCCACCTTCGTCAGGGCAGAGACCCGCGCGTGCGTCAGCGGGCTGGCGGGGGACTGCCCTGAACATGCCCTGCGTGGTCACTCTCCCTTCACACGACTCGTCATAGCGCAAGTCGGCAGGAGTTTACTTAAAACACAGCTCATTTTGTTTCTACAGTTCAGATCCCCTAGAACCTGCAAAGCCGGGGGGGGACGGGGGAAAGCCTCTTTGTCCCGTCACTCTACCCCGTAGCCCCCCCACAGTCCCACGGGTGGTCTCCACGCCACCTGCAGAACGCAGGGCGCCCAGCGTGCCTCGGGCTGCCGACCTTTCTCTGTGATAGAGCTGACGGAGCACGGAAGTAGTTCTGCTCCAAACCAGGCTGGAATTTCCAATTCTCTCAAAGCTATTAAGCGAATGAACTATAAATTGCGGGTTCATAGCAGTAGGGAGTGGACTGTGGGAGTCATGGTTTTGTCTCTGAGTGGCCCATTTCTGACGGAGACACACTGGAAGTCATCCAAAGTCAGTCTTCTCTCAATTTCAGTATTTTAGGACAAGCAGCAGGGCCTGCACACTGCATGGAAGAAAATCAATAAACGCCAAGAACAACAGGCATCACTCTTTCAAGACCATCTCGCCAGGACTGAGCAGAGGAAGCACAATGAAGCGTCTGTGAGCTGCTAGAATAACAACATTTCCACTTTGTTACTCACTGTGCTCTGATCTGAACCCCATCTTCCTGTTCCAAGTGCCATTTCAATATTCGAAATCCCTGTAGCTGGTGAAATCACAAACACATCTGTGAATTTCTGCCCCCTTGCAAGGGACGAGTGTGTGACCCTTCTCTGTCTTGGGTTCGGATAGTCTGCATCCAAATACTGTTTTCTTTCTGCATATGTTCTTTTTACCCATCTGAGGCTCAGTGACCCTTCCCTAGAAATATCAACTGTCGGCTTTGTTTTCAACGTTGGAATGTTTAGATTAGACAGTCAGGGCACAGGGAAAATTAATACAGCTCCCACCTGCCATGTCCTGCCACGTCTGCACAGAGCGCACGTGAGCACCTCGGGAAGAGCTCGGGACGGGGAGGCACCGTTTCTAAGCGTATCCAGTTACTCCCCGCCTTCCCGCATCTTGGGAGGGCACCCCGGTCTCCAGGAGGGGGAGCAGGCACTCGGAGACACGTGGGGAAGGAACACACTGGGCTTCGCAGGAACGGCCTTCTGCTTCAGTCCCAGCCCCACAACCACGCTCACCTTCAGTAAATAAAGGGACTTAGAGGCAGTTACACGGGGAACCCAGCAGCCCCCCTCCCTCCGAAACCCTTACTCCAAACAACAGTGGACAAGATGTCCCCTGTGACCGTCCCTGCCCCACTTCCTGCTGCCAGTCTCGAATGTGCATCGCACTTCAGCATCGGAGCAGGACAACACCTTTGGGCACTGGGTGAGGTTTTAAATGAGGTAAATTCCATATAGGACGGTAGGAAAAAATGAAGACAGGATTTGGGGTCATCAGACGCCAGTCGGAATGCCACTTTCTGGGTGATTGATCTTCGGTAAGTCACGAGGTTGAACGACCTGATACAGCTGATAGTCAACCATCTGGGGCCTCAAAATGGCAATTTCATATGACAACTAAGAGGAGCCTCGATTTTCAGTAAAATTGAGATAACATCCCCTGCTGTACGGGAGAGCAGAAAACACCACAGACCAGTTTGATGTTTTTACTAAAGATTTGTTCATCGAGTATATCAGCGAATGTTTGATGTCAGCCTCAGGGAGACACCCATGTTCTATATTTTAAACTTCTGAAGCCAGAAAAAAAGGATCATGGTAAAATCATGACTTAGCGCAAGGAAAACGCCAGTACAAACAGAACAAGAACTCAGGGCAGGGCGGGTGCCCTGACCCCCGCAACACACGGTCCGCAGCCGGGGGCTTCCTCCCAGCGCTGCGAGGTGCCTGGCAGGAGAGTGGCCCGGCCCCTTCCCTGGAGGCCCAGCCCCTCCCTGCTGAGCTCCTCCAGGCCCTGCAGGACTGTCTGTCCACGTCCTGCCCTGGGCTGTCCCGGGCCTCCTGCCCCCGCCACTGCCCCCGCCACTGCCCCCGCCACTGCCCCCGCCACTGCCCCCGCCACTGCCCCCGCCACTGCCCCCGCCACTGCCCCCACCTAGTCATCTGGTCTACCAACCAACCCGGCCTCGCTCCTCCAACCTTGGGTCCTAAACGCATCTGCCTTTTACCTGCAAGACGAACGATGGTCTCGGGCACACTCCGCACTCCCCAAGCCACGACAGACAAGAGTGGCTTTGACTGCAACCCTCTTGTCCTTTCTAGAGGAGGGGTACCCGCCCGGAAAGCCCAGGGTACGTAGCACCCCCATTCCCATCTGCTTTCATGAGGGTTTTGGAAGTCCTGAGTAGATGTGCTTGTTCCTGAGACCACCCCCCACCTCCCTGGGCAAAATGACACCCACAAAGGTGGGTCCCAGAAACACTGCCCACGCCCAGAGCATCTGCCCCCAGGAGGACAAGCGAGCAGAGGGTGTTGTGACCACCAGCCCAACGTCCAGCTCAGTCTCACCATGGCCACACACTGCAGGGGGCTGTAACCAGCTCGTTGTTCTAACGTGCTCGACAACCACATCTACTGCTCATCCCACCCAGGATGGAGCAGCACACGCACAGTAGTAACATCCAAAGTGAAGACAAGAAGCAAGACCCAAAGACACACGACACAGTAAGTGTCCCCCGCGGGGCACTCGAGTCACACACAGACCCACAATGAGCAGACACACACATCGCAAGGCCCCACTGCTCGAAGTCACCGACCAGAGTTTTGGCTCCCGTGCCACGTCCCCCGACGCACTGCAGAGATTTCCTCTTCATAACCGGGGAAGTCGGGTGGCACACGAGTAAATGTCACACCTCTTCTTCTGTCTGATCAGCCTGCCATTAGAATCTGGGTTGCCGAGTCCTGGTGACTTCAGCTCCGAAGGACGACACGGGGGCAGGGGTCGCTGCTGCTGGCCCAGGCAGTGCCCAGGTGACCACCCAGCCTGGGAGTACCACACGGCACCTGCCCGCTCCACCCACAAAGCCAGGGGCTCGGACCCCCAACCACGTTACAGTGAGAATTACAAGTTTGTCACTGCCAAAAACTCACTTGTATTTTCTGTCAAAAAATTATAAAATTGATTTCCAAAGTTCAGTGTTAAATTCTAAAATTGATAGGCCTGAGGACATCTAATCTTGTGCTTTCCAAACGAGAAGTGACGGTTGTAGGTCTCGAAGTTAATTGAAAACAGCACAAAGAACGAACTGTACGTCGTGGGGAAGCGCTCTGCTCTGCTCTGCTCCAAACTACTGTCATTTCTGACACACTCACATGTGTGCACCACACTTCTTCACAAGTGTATTTCTTACTGTGGGTTCCAGGAGGCAGAAAGTCTGAAAACATCGATCTAACCTAATATCCTTATTTGACAGATAATAAAAACTGAGCCCCAAACAGTTAAACGACGTACCCACAATTACACACCTTGCTCCTGGCAAGTACTCGAGCCTACCTGTTCTTCATAAGACGTCTTTTTTAAAAGACACATCTCCACTTTCTGTAATCCACTGTTTTTGGAAGTCTCATAAAACATTAGCATTTGTCTGAAACACAAAATGCAGGCATTCAGGGTAAAATCAGACTGAGGTTTAAAAACAGACACCGTGGGTTTTAATCAGCACAAGAGTAGATACGTTTAACACGTGCAGACTCCACACAAGGTGCACACCTGGTGAAGGCCAAGGTGGTCCTCAGCCACACCTTGACTTTCCCAACAGGAGCCACATGGAGTCCCGGTCACCGAGACCAGAGGAGACCTGCCACAGTGTCTAAGCTAACTGCCCCAAAGCCGTATTATTACTGGACAATTAACAACAACAGTTAAAGTACTGCAGGTCACCTCTAACCCTCAGAGTGTTCTCTGACAGCCCTGGGAAAGCGCAAACCCACAGAAACTCCTTGAGTTACTCCAGTGGGTTACAAAGTACAAAACGGGCAGAAAAACAAGAAGCATGACAACTATTTAAGGCATAAGAATCAAATCAGGGACGTTCCCACCGAGATGTCACCACGGGGTCGAAGGCGGCGTCTGTGCCCTCGGAAAGCACGTCTGCCCCGACTCACGACAGGGGCTCAGCTTCCCCGCGCGCCTTCCTGCGTCCTGAGTCTTCAGTGCCACTGCAGTGTGTCGGGCAGGCCCGTCATCAAGCAATTTTGAAATTACGGTGTATTTACCATTCGCTAGTGATTCCTGACAGGTCTGCTTTTACCAAAACCTTCCAGTTAATTGGGGGGTAGACATTCTAATGTCCCCCATTAACAGAAATTATTTCAACTTGAAGAGAAAGAAAAATTCATGCTAAATAAACGATATTCAAGATACAATGAATCATAAATCAGCGGTCAAAATCCTATGTCTCAAGGACAGTTCTGGTAGAAAGAAGCAAATTGACAAATATTTTATGGAGCAGCCTCTGTATGTAAAGTTCTGCGCTGGACTCTGCATTCCAGGGACATGCTGGTAACTCACTTCTCCCGCCGAGTCTCAGGTCAGATGACAAAGCCCCCTTGACCAGGCAGCCTCAGCCTCTGCCCCGTCGTCACGGGCGCTCTGCGCCTAAGCCTGTGCGCGCCCGCGCACCTCCACCTGTAACGGAGGCGCACCTGCATTTCTGGGTTTGGGGGGCTGAGGGGGGAAAGTCTTCTAACTCGCACAGACCACAATAAACCAGGGAACAGGGGGCCTCCCTGCAAAGACACCGTTTTGAATGAACTAGTTGGTTGTACATTTGAGAAGCTGCTTATTTGTTCAAGCGGCAGACGGAGAACCAATTTTCCAATCTCTGAAATTGCTACCAGAGCCTCGATCAGCCAATTACCCTTCGATTCACAGCAAGAAGCTGTAATAAAATAATCCCAATAAAACTCTTGCCTTCAGCTTCCCAGAAGGAAGAGTCTGGCTCACAGACAGGCCGAGCAGACCGGAGCGGGCCATCCCCTGCGTCGGGGTCTTCCTAACACAACTGAAGTGCAAGGACCAGCCGCGCAACTGTCACGTAAACCCATAACCAACTTCTGCAGTCAGTGCAAACCCTAGGAGCCCGCTCCTTTGCCAGGTTTCGCCAGTTTTCCAGGCGAGCCAAGGAAGCCAGCAAACACCCTGAACTGACGCGCGCGCCCTCAGAGAAGCCCGCCTCTTCTGCAGCAACGCTTAACCAGCATCACGGGGTCCTTAGGTTCCTGGAAGCGGTCCCTCTTCCTCCAAAAAAGCAAACAGCAAAGAGGGCTTCTCTTGCCTTAGGAGCCTTTAGGAGCACGCCCCAACTGCCGGGCCCCGCCCGGCTCTCCCTCCCTTCCACACGGCCCCCCAGACACCTGTAACGTGGCTCACACCTCCTCATTTCCCTTTCCTCACCTACAGCTCTTTCGCTTCACAAGTCAACCAAGCTTACCTGCTCACGAAGTCGAGCAAATGACTGAAACCATGACGGTCTTAATTCAAGGTGGGATGACGGTTCACCCTGAAGGAAGACCATCATCCTTCAGTCACCTGCCTGCGCACCTGTTTCCAGCACCCTTATGCCCCTACTTCTACTTGACTTTTTCACGTCAGTCTCATCAGAAGGAAAACATCTACCGTGAAATTTAGACATTTCGGTCGTCACACAGACCTGTATTCAAATCCAGGGTCTCCCTACTCACGGGGTGTGGTCGGCCCACACAGGTGAAAACAGACACTGCCCCCAACACGAGCTTTCCTTCCTTCCGAGGTGACACCAAGAGGAGCACCCCACTAACGCAGAGTCTGAGGCGCTGGCCCTTTACCTGCAGGCGGCAGTGACGCCTGCCGCCTGAGCCTGGAGGCGGCGGGACCTGCAAACCCCAGCTGACGTCCCCCCCGCTTTCACCCTCTGCTGGAAGCAACACTCCTTTTGTTCCAGGACACAGTCCAGAGAAGCACGTAGTCTTGTACAAAGGAAAATCACACCGTGCACACCCTGGGTCCCCGTCACCCTGACCCTTGACCCCACACACTGAGGCCCGGACCTTCCAAGGCACACTGGCCAAGGAGCAGCTCCACCGAAGTCTCGAGAGAACAGCGGGCTCAGGGAGCAGAGGGCGGGCCTCACCGCAGCCGCCGCCTCGGGCCGGGGCCTCCGTCCTGTGGTGAGTGAGGAAGGCTCCCCGCACCGGCACGCTCGTCAATCCGCACAACAGCCCCTGTGAAGGCAGCTGTGGCTGGGATGCGCTCTGCCTGCACACATCAGGTGTCTTCTCTCCCTCTGGGCCATGGGCCGGCAGAGGGCCACACGAGGAAGGGGTGGCAGTGTGACCCCAGGCCCTCCGCGCACGGCCAAGGCCACGGGAGAAGGGCTCTGACGGGGAGCGCTCGGGCTGCAGGTCCCCCTCTTAGGACGATACTGTGCCCTGGTGGCAGCTGCTGTCGGGAGCAGGAAGAAAGCTCTCAAATATTTGCCTGTGTCCTTCGTGGATCCAGGAGTTTCCATCAGAGAACTCACTTGGAAAATCACAATACTGCTCCAAATAAAATATTAACATACAAAAACCTGATGAAATGCTGAGCTAAAATACTAAAGAGTTATTACCACAGGTGTCACCCACGAGGCTCCGAGCACCTCGGCCTCACGCGGGCTTCTCCAGCCCTGCGAGCACGGTGGGTGTGGGTCCCACACAGCACAGACCACAAAGCACAGGCCGTGACGAACGGTTGGGGTCCTTGGAAACCCCGTCGGACAGATTGGAGGGGCCAGGGAGAGCACGGTGCGACTCCCTCCTGAAGAAACACACCTCACGCGTCCACCTGAAGAAACCTCTCCTTTCTCGTGGATGAAAGAGTGGCCGCTGCTCCTCCGTCCCTCGTCCCGACTGCAGGAGGTGCTCCTCGAGCCGAAGGACTCGGCGTCGCCACCAGACAAGCTGCCACAAGGGACACCCACCTACAGAAGGGGGTCAGCGTGACACTGCTGCAGGAATACCTCCGGGGCCCATGGATTCTCTCCAAATGTAGTCTTAGCAGAAATCTCCCTGGGAGAATTTCCACCAGAAGAGACGGAATTCGCATGCGGGCCCATGATTTCATCTCCACTTTTCAAACGAGAGGACAGACGGCCATGCTGATCCCCAACGCCTGGAAACTGCAGGCGCCCGCTAAATGCTACGCCAGCGGAACCACCTGCGTCAGCACCGGGCCACGTGCGCGCTCCCGTGCCCCTGAGCGCCACTGCACCCGCTCCGGACGCAAGCTGCGGGCCTTAACTCTGAATGGTCCCAAGACCTGTCACAGTTTGACTCTTTGTTCTAAAACATTATCAACATCAAAGAAGTTTTTATTTTTTGCCAAAATTCCGGATTGAGTGACACGTCTATAATCAAGGTAGCTTATCTCCATTGCCCAAGTTTTGTGTCCCAAGACGCTTGTTAGCTCACTGTACACACTCTGCCGACGTGTTCTGTTTGCACAAGTAAGGGCTTTGCTTTCCTAACCCCGCAAGAGTTTCAGGAGGCGCTCTGGGCTTACCAGCCAGCTCGGCGCTCACCCGCCTACCTGTCTCACCTGCTCACGCACTGGAATGGGGAAAGAGCAGTGCTTAAAGAGGTCAGAATGAGAAGCAGACAGCTGTGATAAAACGCTGTGACGAGGAGTATCAATCTTACAGGTGAAAATGCTACAGGCGAAAAGGGACAAGTGTCTTGCCAAGGTAACAAGGCTAATTAGCGCTGGGAGCCCAGGCCAGAGAACAAGCCCGCAGTCGGGAGCAGAAGTGGGGGCGCACGGTCGGGGGCAGTCAGTGCTTCCAGAAGGGACTCGAACGCCCGGCGAGAAGTGAGCCTGCCGGTGGAAAGGCAGGGACAGGCGTCTGCTCTGCCTGTACCACAGGCCAGCATGAAGACAAGCGGAGACTGATTAGAAGACTCAAGAAAATGTCCTGCAAACCCAAGGGCGCCAGTCAGCACGGAGTCCCTCCCACGGGCCTGCGCCCGCCTTGGAACTCACGCGTCCTCTCAGCCAAGCTGTCACCTGCTTTCTCTTGGTCACTGGTTTACTCAATGAATGTCTGTTGCACAATTACTACGTGTAAATCACTCTATGAAGAGCCAGTGCCAACAGTAAAACAAAAGAAAAGAATGCTCATTCTTCAAGGAGCTTCGAGGCGAGCGTGCAGGCTACCACCCCGGCACGCGCCGCGCCGTGGGAATGTGCGGCCCTAAACCGTCACCCAGGTCCCAGTGCCTCGGCCCAGCCTCCGTGTAACGAAGGGGGGTCTGGCTGTGACCAGACCACAGAGAGACCAGGTGGAACGTTCACCTGGGAACGACGGAAGGGCTCTGGGAACGGACCTGATAAGCCTGAGCCTGGTTTGCTGTTGAATTTGGGAAGGAAAAGAATGAGCCCAAGGTCAACTGGAAGGCTCTACAAACAGACTGTGAGGTGACAAGGAAGAAGCCGACCAGATGGCACACGAGGAACGAGGACTAACGGTCCGTGAGGACCCTGAGCCGCTGCAGGCCCCGAGGAGCGCGGACAGCACGGGGGAGAGGCGAGGGGAGCACGAGGAGGAAGGGAAGGGGCGGCAGAGACAGGAGGGGGCTCAGCAGAGACGGCGTCTCTCCGGCGTCCGGTCACTTCCCACAGCGCACCGCGCACCCTCGTGCAGCTGCTGGGGAGGCGTCCTCGTGCCGACTTCCTCCGGAGGGGAATCCTGGTAGCTTCTGTCAGGAACCTAAGGGTTCTACGAATCTGTGAATTCCTAAAACTAAACCTTGGTGTAAAAGGCTCTGGGCTACCAGGTGATATGGTTCCGGATTGTAACACGCCTGAGGGCAGCGTGGGGGACACCTGCCCGGGAGTTCCCTCCACTCCGCTCTGCCGAGCACCAGAGCGACTCTCCTGTGGCACCGCCTGGAGGTGGAGCTGGGTTTACACCGAGTTCACCCTAAACCCAGGGACACTGGCCTTTCACCTCTGCCTCGCTCATCGCACAAGACTGTCAGGCTCGTTCCAGTTGCCCAAACGCTGTCAGGATTAAAACAGCCTGAATGTGTGGCTGACTGCCCCACCTTCCTGAGCTGCTTACAATCTTGTTTATTCTTCTGTTATTTAAGGAGATTTCAGACTTTTTATCCTGTATTTTCAGTTGTTTTCAATAGAAAATTTGATCCAAATAATCTAGCCTACAGTGTCCCTGGATATGGAACAAAACAATGAATTCAAATCTCTGTACACAGAAACTATTGTGGTAAACTAAGAAAATATCTGGTCCAAAATCTCCTGGCAAAAAAAGAAAAAAAGAAAACATGTAAAAGAAATTCCCACACTTAAAAAAAATTAGTATTTGCCAAACCAAGATGGACACATTCGCTTGCTAGGCATAAACAAAGTTATTTACCGCTAGAAACAAGTTACTTCACTAGGCCAGCCGCCCGCAAACACACAGGGAACACCCTGGACGCCGTGCGTGCCAAATACCAACAAATCTCTGAAGTTCTCAAAGCAATACTCAACCTGAACACACAAGGACAGGTTTTTAAAACTCCTAAGTTTATAAAATGACCCGCTTTACATTGCTTTCTGGGATTTAAATCACAGGCTAGAGCAACAAAACGAAAAAACCTCGTTTCTCAATCTTAATTATGGTGGCACAAAACCCGAAAGCTCTTGGAACGGAACTTTGATTTATACTGATACTAGTTCAAATTAAAACAAATACTTAAAAATATTTGAACTCTTACTATGTTTATAATGGCATAAAGTAACGTGAACAAGTCCACAACCCGAGTGGAGTATGTGCTCTACAGTATCAAAGAAGGACTCGGCTGAAGTTTCAAGGTCTCATCACTTACTAGTTCAAACCATCGGCCTAACGGAACTAAAAGGGAAAACGACACTACATTCACGACGTGATTTAAGTGCAGAACACTGCCATGATAAATATTTGGAAACTCCGAGCTTTCATGAAAGCTCACTTTATGCGCAGTATCAGCATTGATCCCTTTGGGGTGTACAATGCGACCGCCACGGGGGAGCGTATCTCATTTCGTTTCCACGCTCCACTTCTGAGTTGCCAACTAAATCGCGTCTAGGTTTATAGTAGGGGAGACGTCACGATGTTCAGCTGGAGCTGCTCACTCTTGAAGTATCTTCATAGAAAGCCCAGTGTGGTCTGAAATGTCCTCACCAGATGTTTGGATGGATGTGAAACCAACACACACCAAAACACCATTAGCTGTCTGCCGCAACCCCGAGCAAACACCAAGTTCAGCGGGTCAGAAGCCAGAGGCAGGAGAGTCGTGGGACCCTGAATCCGCAAGTGGGGGGTGGGGACACCTGGAGGGAGCAGGGCGGGCGCCCCGGAGGAGAGGGGGCCGGGCTGAAGTCGGGAGGGGCGCACACGTGGGAGTAGCAACCTTCCCCAAACTCAAGAGCAGAAACGTAACACAATGATTGGACTTGTCTTGCGTGGGTTCCCAAGGGCAAAGCTAGACCCCACGGGTGCAGAGCCAGCTACAGGGACAGAGGTCTTCCAGCAGGACCGTCTGAGGGCGGAGCGGCCAGTCAGGGTGGTCGCAGGGGGGCAGCGGGTGGACGCGGCGCTCCTCGCTGCGCCCCCCGCCCCCACCCGCACAAGCCCATCTCGGCCCAACCGTCCTCTCGGAACCAGCTCCCTTCTCCGACCATCTCCCAAAGCACAGCTCTGACGCAGCCCCCTCTCTGCAGTTTCCCCCGACATCACCTCTCCTCCAAACCGCCTGCATCCTCAGAGCTACTCACCCCTCATCCAAGGTCACACGGCCCTCTCTGTTCTTCTCCCGCAATATCACCTCCACTCAAGTTTGCTCGAGGAAGAGGGGCTGCCGTTAACTATTTCCGTCTTCTGGGCACACGTGCAGCGCCTGGGACAGTTTTAGCACTCATCGTGTTGCAGACGGGTGCCAACCAGGTTGTGGGCAACAGACGCAGACCGAGAAAAGTCAAGTGCCAGATGCAGAGCCAGGCTGGGTGACTTTCTAAGACCCGGGGGTTCTATCGGTCTAGGAAACGTACGGACTTGCTTAAGACCTCTTAGCAGTGAGCACAGACCATGTGCCAGCACTGACATCCGTATCGGTGAGCACGGAAGAAGGAAACACTACAGACGTTCCCTCAAAATGAAACAGAGACTCAGAATTCAGTGCATTTCTCTGGGGAGTAAAAACAAAAGCTCACCCAGAGAGCCTGAGACATTCCAGAGAAAAGAACGACTTAATTTAATGGCAATGTGGATGGTATTCTAAATAAAGCAGAACGTTTGATGGCTAAGGAAAGATACTGGAAGGCTGTCAGGAAATACAGAGGTATGTGTAATAAGCCAATAGTTACGATTATACAAATTCAGAGAAAAAAAATTATTCATTATTCTGTTTTCTGGGCTGTGTTTTGAACCTGCCCATTGAAACATGCCAAAACTATAAAAAGTAGGGCAAAGCAGGAAATCCATAGTCTCACCACCAGCTCTGTTCCCCACGTGACCAGTCTCCCCAGGTGGACCTAAATGGACTGAGAACTCAGCTCAAACCCACGTAGCCTGTGCCATTCCTGTCGGGCACTCAGAAATCTCTATTTGAAAAGAAAAACACGTCTACAGGACCACCAACATTCTTTAGTATTTAAAAGAAGACAAAGAAAACACCTGGAAAAAAAAAAAAAAAAAAAGACCCAAAACCTGAGGTTTTGTTTGCATTACATACTCTTAATTTTTGTAAAATAAGAAAAAATGAGAAAACAAAACCATGGATTTGTCTTAAAAAGTAATGTTAGGAAAAAAAAAAAAAAAAGGAATGACCATTTCAGATGGTCAGCACGGATTCAACTAACCCCTAGCCAGAGGCGGCAGCTGATGCCCATCACAGTACCCACTGCAGACAGTCAGGGAGAGGAGCCAGAAAAATAATAAAAATGTGTGAGGGCATTTTAACTTTCATGTTCAATATAAATGTAAAGTTAAAAAATCGCCCTAGGTGATTCTTCAAATGAAAAGACACGTAAGATTATACAGCCACTGAAACGCTGCCTATTATTTAAAAAAGAATTATTTTATAAAAATTTTATTTAAAAAAACACACAGCTGAATGCATGTTGTGAGTCCATATAAGTCAACAGACTAGAAAGAAAAACATTAAAAACACCCAGCAGAACATAGTGCCAGAGTTACGATTTTAGACAACGGTTGTTGATTTTCCAAATTTGCTCTGACGCTTTGTTACTTCTGTAATTTAGGAACAAAATTTCATTGAAAACACTTTAAAAGAGCTGGTATAATGGAAAACCAGTGCTTAAGGTAGAAGACAGATTGCTCCAGAAATAATCCTGTGCAAATTCCGCAATCTTCAAGCCTCAATCAAGCTCGCCATGACGTTCGTGGAGAGGATGGCGAGGAAGCAGGGAGACTCTAATTGTCTGAACTACCCTCCCGGCAGGAGCCCAAGGCCAGCGCTGACACTGACCCCCGGGAACACCCTGCTGGGGGCAACACGGGCTCCGTCCCGTCTGCTCGGCCCAACATCCACGTCAGGGGGGTGGACAGGCTTAGGAAACACCCCGCATGCACGAGAAAATGTCACGCTAGAGGTGGCAGTGACACTGGACACTGCATCCCAGAATAAAGTTTTAATTTTTCTGTCACTGCAGGCTGGAAATGTCTGACTTCCACGTATGGGATAGTGACCCAAAGGCAGATCTGAAGCCCTCCAGGAGGCCCAAATATTAGACGATAAAAGTACGGTGGAAGCAAACACAGCAGGTGGCCAAACCCTGAGAAAGACGTGGGCCTCTTCATGGTCACCCAGCAGCAGAGCAGGCTGCCACCAGAGCAGCGGCCTGGCCTGCACAGAAGGCCAGACGGCGGCCACGGTGGCGCCGCGGGCCTGGCCAACCCTGCACCTCACGAGGGATGCCACGGGCTGCGCACGGGGGGAGAGGGCCGACGGCAGGCCCGTGCGAGCACAGAAGAGGGCAGCTGTGCTGCGGCCTGGGGTCCGGGGAGAGCAAGCCGGCGGCCCGGAGACTGGGGAGAAGCAGCTTCGGTTGACCGTGGGGCCTCCTGGCAAGAAGCTGCAGGCGGTTGGTGCTCAGCCGGGGCCGCCGCAGGGAAGGCCCCGCTGCACAAAAGGCAGGAGGAGCCGCCCCGAGAAACCCCAGGCTCGCTCAGCCCGCGCAGGTGCGCGCAGGCTCACCCTCACCCACGCTGAAACATCGCGGCTTTCTCGCTCAGAGCCAGACGGCGGCTGGTTGTTGCCCTGGTGTGGACCAGGGGGCACTAAACAAACGGCATCGAGTTTGACAGCGCGGCACGGACGCCGCCAGCCCACAGAGGCCACCTTCCCCACCGTGGTACCTCCACCATCGGCTGCCCCTTAGGCTGGGCCGGGTGCGAGGACCGCCTGCCCCCCACCTGCACCCACAGGCTCGTCCGGCCGAGAACAAGTCACCGCACACAGGAAGGACCAGAAGGACCCAGTGGGACACAGATGTGGCATTAGCGGAAGCAGCTACTGTCACGGAAGGAAGGTCTGCAAGTCCACGTCTCCTTTCACTTGTGTTCTGCTTTGGGACGTGCACAGGAGTAAAACCTAATGCAAATCTGTGCTAGTAAGTCTACGTGACCTTTTCAGTAAGTGTGAAATGAAAGAACTTTAAGGGGTAGGAAGAACTGTGTCACAGGCTAGTTAGAAAAGCCAACTACTTCCCAATGGTCCGTAAAATAAAACGACAGTGCGCCTGAGACTGAGCGGCGTCTCCCATTCAGGGGCACACAGGAGGTCTCCCGCAAGCCTGGTGTGGGCTTCAGACCGCACCGCCCTTTGCTCTCCCTCGTCTGATAGAATCTTGGAATTGCAAAGCTGAAGCAAGCGTGGGGGTCGTCTGGTCTCAGTCTAGGGTGTGAGCCCTTCCAACAACACACACTGGGTGACAACTTCTAAAGGAGCCCAAAGGGCCCCCGCAGCGGCGGACCCTGAGAAGGCACGCTGTCCACGAGGGCACTTCTCACACAGACTCCACGAAGCACCCCTAAAAGGCCTTGACCACAAAAAAGCAAAAAATAAGACTCAGGCTCAGTGAAGGACACCACAAAGTCAGCAACGAAGTGACAAACTGGAATAGTGTATTTACAGCAACATTTAACTGATAACAGATTTATAGGAATTCCTACAAATCAGCAATAAAAACGGCAGAAGAACTGAACGGACAAAGACTAGGAAAAGGCATTTCACAGAAAGGAACGCCCGGACATCCAGTGGCCACACAGAGCTCAGCCCCGTCGCCGTCAGAGACACAGCTCCGACGTTACATAACTGTCTTCTAATCCACAGGCCGTAAGGACGCGTCTTAACGTCCAGGAAACTGACACAGAATGTGTACTAAAAAGCAGCCCCAAATGAATTCCTTTACAAAGTAAACGCTCATTTTATAGTTAAACATGATAATCCTACTTTGTTTTCTAAATTAAAGGTTTACACATCAGGTTGTTTCGAAGCAGCATAAAAGCTTTACAGAGAAATAAAGTATATTTTACGATTTCCAAATTTAAAAAATATATATATTTAACTCACTTTTCTTTTATTACTAGAATGTGCTTCTGTTTTAAGAAAACACAATACACTTGTAAACTTGAGCACAATTTAAGCACAATCCAATAGGGGAAGTATTCACTGTGTCTGTTTCAGAAATAAAACTCTCAGTGTTAACTGATGAGTGGAAACCACTCCATCAATGGTTTGCCATTTTGAGGAAAATGGTACGGAGGGTAATAGCTGTCACTAGGTCAGAGGCAATTCAGAACCATTAAGAACAACGTACGGTTAGCTCTGAAAAGTATTTCAGTCGGCTGTCAGGCTGTGAGGTCCACACACCGCTCCCCACTTCCAGGACAGACTTAGGGAAGAGAGTTCTCCCAAGCCTGGGGACAGGAAAGCCTCCTCGACCCCTGCCCGATGAGGGGGCTCCCACATCAGAGCAGACGGGTAACAGTCCTGAGGCGCAGGTCCCTCGTGACAACCCCTCTCCCGTCACGACAACCCCAAAGCCAACACCAGCGTGTTTTTCGGTCGTGTATACACACGTCTAGAGAACATTTAAGCTACTGATCACGGGTCTTGTATTTTAAGCTGGCCATGTGTTTAAGGGTCAAAGAATCAGCGTTTTGTCTTTTCTGTGTGTATACTGACAGGCAACGAGAATCTACTTCACAGGTTTCATTTTAAGGTTATCACGCTGTGTGAAATATAAAGAAAATGATGCTACTTGAGAGGAAAAGGGAAAATAAACCACGCAAGTTTGCAAGTTCCAGGCAATAAACAGAAGAACTGCACGAACACCCGAAAGTCCAAAAGAGGCTGTTCCAGACCGTTGGATTTTCAGAATCTGAAGATTCTGCATTCTCACATTTTATTATTCTAGGTAAGAGTGCACACAACCCCCACAGAACAGCGCCTGGCCTGCTGTTCTTGAGAGCCAGCAAGCAGCTGGTCCTATCGACGCCCTTTCACCTCCCATCCACCAGCTATCTGCCCGGGGTGGCGGTGCGGGGGTGGCCAGCACGGCGGTGAACCGGCAGGGCCGCTTAAATCAAAATGGGCAGGCAGAGCAAGGAGGGGTGAACCGAATGTAAATCATGCTGGCTTTAAACATAAGAGTTCTAATGTTTTATTAGTAATAAATCCACCTTCCCCCCCAAAAACTGCTGTCACAACATGTATTAGTGGCCCCTGACAAATGCTTGACATCTTTGCCATCATTATTACAGAGGAAAGGCTTTGAAAGAATTCCAAGCCATCCATCCACGTCACCCTTTGACAAAGCAAGCGAGAGGCAATGGCAGGGAAGGCTGAGCCCTGGACAAAGAGCAGGAGAGCCTCACCTCCAGGCCTCACTCTGCCCCCACACCCGAGCTGCTGGACCCGGGGCGACCCCAAGCAAGGAGCTGAACGTCTGTAAGATTCAGTTAGCTAGTAGGAAAAAAAAAAAAAAAACCTGAAAGAATTGGACTAGGATCTTGCCATTACAAGAAGGTAGGCCCAGTCTAGACAGCTAGGATGGTGACAACAAAAGAAATGTCAAACAGATATGCTGTGGCCACTAATCATAGTCCATAATTAATTTTCAAGTATTTTCTAAACTCAGTACCACAGCTGAAAAAAAAATGTCAGTGAGCTACGCAAAGCATGGCAAACACAGTGCAAAGCTGGCTAAGTATTTCCTTTTAGTAGTAAAACCAAAGAAGCTAGGATATTTTTTTTAAAATTATACGTTAAGTTGTTTTTATAATCGCTCTTCAAATAATGAAGATTTAGTCACAAAGAAAGTAATCTACTTGAAAATTTTAAGCTTTTATTGCAGCTAGCAAAAGATAAAGAACTACCTAAGAATTTATATGTGAATTATAACTTCATTTAGGAACAAATTCGTGAATACTTAGAGTACTTGCACAGAAGAAAGACACGAGGAAAGCTTTTACATAATTATTTGAATTACACGTACAGCAATCCCTGCACAAAACTTAAGATTTTCACATCATATAAGGAAACTTATAAAAAGCTCAGAGTAAATATTTAGGAATGCCCTAATTGGGGTTAAAGTAAGACTGACAGTACGCTTAAGAAACCAACCTAAAAGCAGGTCTGTCGCCTGGAATGCATGAAATGCCACTAAGTGGGAAGGGAACCTGGACGACTTAACAGTAACCGGACCCACGGACGTTTATCGCAGGCGTCTTTCACTTGGGAACGCAGCACTTAAATACAACGTAGCTAAGAGGAAAAGAAGAGCTATGGACTTCCTGTGACTTTTACAAACTCTAGGAATAGACAGTCCCCTTACTCAGAGAAAAACACTAACAAAAAATAAACATCTTGGGAATTAAACCTTCTAATTATTTTTTTCCTGCCAGCTGATGGATTTGGGCTGTGCTAGTAAAATTATGTTATCTTTTACAGACACAGCTTTTAAACTTTCACTTTTTGTTTTCTAAAATCATTGTCCATACTTAACCACCACACTTCCCACTGTAAGCCCCCACTTAACACACATACAGTAGAGTCGCCAATACTGACATGTCAAACTCGTCATCCTACAAGGCAAACGCCTCGTTACCACTCTCCTGCAGTGAATGTCCTAAAAGATGCAAGTCTGCTCTAAATGAGGATTTCACATATTTCTTGAGAAAATCACTATACACTAAAACCTGTCCATTGATTCTTCCCCAAAAGTATGGTTTTTAAGAGAGACTGTTTGAACTTTTCATCCTTAGTTTTTATTAACACTTAACGTTTACATTACACAAGATGTAATTTATATTGATAAGCATAACACGACTGCTAAAGCAAATCATAAAATCACACAATTTTAGGGTTGAAAGAGATCTTAGAGAGCATTTAACCTAACCCTTACTTCACAAAGCCTCATATCCCCATTTTACAGATGAGAAAACTGAGGTCCAGAGAAGTTACATGCTCGACTCAGAAGTTTTGCTCTACATGACTAAAAAGACTCTGGCTAGTCTAATTCCTTTTATTTCTCCTCATAAAGAAAAAACACCCTGTGCTAGTACTGAGAATGTTTTACATTTCAATATATTGATCACAGACATAAGACCAATGAGGCTTAAATCATAGAATAATTAAATAATTGAAACTGGGTTAAATAAATACGTACCTATTAATTTTCAACATACTAAACTATGGTTATCTTTTAGATTTATCATAAACTTCTAAAAGACAAACAACTTACAAATTTTCAGACATTAGTGATGTTTAAATGTCTCTTTTTAATGTCTTTAATTTTTTTTCTTTTTTTTAGTGGTGGGAGGTAGCGAGGCTCATTTATTTATTATTATTATTTTTAACGGAGGCACTGGGGGTTGAATCCAGGACCTCGTGCATGCTAGGCACGCACTCTAACACCGAGCTGTACCGTCCTTTCTTAATGTCTTAAATGTTCCGACAATCAGTGTTTTCATCATTACGCGATGTTTCACTAACGTATCTGTATAAACAACAAACGATTTAATTTTATGAAGCTCTGTTCATAAAGGTCTACGGTCACAACACAAGTTAAATAAAGTACAGATTATTCAGTAAGGGGTCTGGCAGGTGGCAACAAACATGTGTCTTCAGTTGAACACAGACGGAGGATTGCAAATAAACAGAAAACGACAGCAGCAGAGCCCACAGCAGTGAGAGGTCGTGCTGCTGCAAACAGCACCAGGTCACACAGCTAACACTGAAAAAACCTCAGACAAACCTGTGATTGGAACACAACGTGGACGTCATGGGCTAACAGCTGGAATTCGGGTCACGCGGAGGAAGTGCCGGGCCCTTGGAAGTGAAGGTGAGCCTCCCGCCCCTGCACCTTGTCGCTGGTGCTCCACACACAGAAGCCTAACTCAGTGTGAGGACCGACGCCACTGCAAGTTCTCAACTGCACTGCTATTTGTAGGAAAATGAGCAAGGCAAGTCAAAACGCTTTGTAAACTTCTATTATGAAAGAAGATAAAATTACCCTGCAATGTTTCTATTAAATATTTCTTGAGCGTATAAGCTGATATTAAGGTTTCTTTTTAAAAAAAAGTGACAGTGTTCATGTCAAACTTTTACTGAAAAGTTTTTACTGAAAACACTAAATGTAATTTATGCTACATTATAAAGAACAAATTTTCACTAGTTTGTGATTTAAAATCTCTGACCAGATAACTGTGTAACTGGGATATTTATGTTGTCAGTTAAAATACATCTTTTCCCAAATGATACATCTATAAATTCCTTCAGAATTAGCACGGCAGAACACATACGGAAAAAAGAAGAAAATTCAACAAAGCTTGTCAAAAGAGAAAACTCGAGAAAAAATGACAAGCTAATATTTCACACCTTGGAGAGTTTTTAAACTGTGTTTCACGGATTAGCCTCTGATCCTGTGCCAGCAGAGCTGCGCCGGGACGATGTGCAGCCCCTCCAGCGGACCCTCCAGGAGAAACTGAGCGAGAGAGCAGCGCAGAGGAGGGCAGAGACAGCACCAGGGACGTGCGCCTCTCCCAGCACGAGGGCACGTCAGGCCTATGGGAAGTCCCTCCTCAAAGAACACATTACGAGCTCAAGTGCTCGGCCCCAAAACAAAGACGCAGCCTGTGGAAAAGAAGAAAGGAATTTTTAAAAGGATCAATTTGGAGCCAAAATTGAACTTCAGGGCATTTATATGACATTAATCCATTTTTCCACTGATGATTAACACTCCATGAAAAGCAATGGTCACATGAGAAACTATGCTTTGGGGTTATAAGTCTCTCTTGTCTATCAATTTGAAGAATTTAAAAATATCTGCATATTCAACATTTTTATCAGGTTTTTTTTAAAAAGCACAATTTGGGCATAGTCAGGATGAAAAGCTAAGAATTAAAAGCACAAATATTTCGAGGGTATACTCCTAAACAATATGGTGTGCCCCGTTTTACTGATTAACTAGATTGCTACCGAATTAATTACATGGAAGTTAACACAAAGAAAAGCAATATTCAAGACAAGCATTACATAAGCTACCAGCAAATTTTCAAATAGCCAAGATTTTGTAAGATTCATTTTACAAATGTAAAGCCACCACAAATTACAATCGGTTATAAGCTGCCAATAAAAATTTGAAAGACCTCTATAGCTCACATAAAGTCCGATTTTCTAGCTTAAAAGTGCATCAAAAATTATTAAGTGCATCCCTTCTAAAATCCATTTAAAAGGCTGTAAACAAGTTGAAAATGTTTTAATTATTCTATATTTATCTACCTATGTAAAATATTTTAAACGTTTTATCAAAGAACACTAATGTGCCAGTGCTAATATTAAGAAAACCAATACATTGGTTAAAAGAAAAAGTTTTAAAACAATGTCCTTCTGTTAGATTTGCCTACTTCAGGCACGATTCTTTGAAACCAAGAAGCTGGAGGAAGTGGTGTTGCGATATTGCCCTTTTTTTGGGAAACTGCTGCAGTGAAAGGTCACACAAATAATCTGCATGGTACTAAAGCACACGGTCTAAGCTCAATGATGGCCCAAAGAGAGACAGAAAGCATAAAAGAAAAAGTATAATGTCACCTTCAAAACATACTACATTCTGGCTAACAGTTGTTCTCAAACAGCACGTGTTAATCTAAAACAAATCATGTACTTTCGGACCTAAATCTGAAACAAATACATTTGCTACTTTGACAATAATTTATAAAGAAATTGACATATAACTGCCACTCATTCAAACAATAGACTTTGATTTTAAGAACTGTGTGATGGTAAGAGTTTATCTTCTAAAAAAAAATCCATGTAATTAACTAAACTGAAAGCCCAGAAAATAATAAAAGAATTACATGTTTAGAATCCAATTCAAATTTTGATGAGTTTAAATTTGTCTTACTTCTTGTGTTTACACAGCCCACAGCACGAAACAGTGAGAGTAACACGAACTCATCTGTGCACATCTGAAGTCCACACACAGATGGCTTGAAACAGAAAAACAACATACTGCGTAAGCATGTATCTTCCGTGTCCATGGATGTGGGACAGGGCATAACCACGTATCACTAGTAAGCGATGAGCGGCGGCCGGGATCCACCTCCAGCTTCATCCCGACAGCAGCGAGGCCTGTCGGCCCGGCCACCGCGTGCCCGCCCCCCGCCTCAGGAGAGGGACGGAGACTCGCTGTCAAGTAAGCCTTCGTGAGGGAGGAGAAATAAATTATAGTAAGTGTTATTTTTTTGAACCCAGAAATGAGGGAAGGGGTTGTTAAGATATCAAATTTACTAAAAAAAATAATTACGTGAGAAATAAGTTGCTGTCACAAGAGAGACTTGCCAGACGCTGTTTGAGCAACTGGTTACACACACTGTGGAAGGGACTCTGTGACACAGAGGTTGGCCTGTGGTACTAAATCGCCCGAGAGCAGAGCAGAGGAAAGTGCAGGGTAGGGAGCCGTCTTCCTGAGCACAGCCATGGCGACTCGGAGCTACGGAGGGGCCGGCCAAGCGCACGGGGAGGGACACTGACAGGATTCGCTGGTTCAGGGCACGCGACACACTGCTTTTTTATAACTTGCTTCCATGTCACATTTCTAATTAACACGATTTTACTTCATTCGATCCTCAAGTCTGTGATTTCACCACATTCAATTCTGAAACTTGAAAACTGCCTTGGAAATTTGTGGGTAGCCACAGAAAGGTTCTCAGAAGCAGACACATATTAAATATTAATTGTACTGATGACTGTCACCTTTTGCAGTGATTATGTCATCACGGAGGAATGCTCATTAAGACGTAAAATGACTTGTTAATTGCGAGTGCATTCTGAAGAAACACATTTGAACTTGTATGTTTAACAGCAAATCCAGCGTGGGGACCAGACCATAACAGACTGCAGTTCTGTTTTCTGAAACGCTGACATTTGAGCAAATGTTCCCCTGGAATGTTTGCCTGGTTCGTGGACTGACATTTCCTCTTTGTAACTTGCTTAACTGAGGAGGAGACGTGGAGGCCAAGCTCCACAGCGCAGCACGCGGGCAGCGGGCCGCCCCTCCCTCTGCAGCCCGTGTCCGGATTCCCCTCCCCTCCCTCTCCCCTCCCCAGCCCTTCCCTGTCTCTTCATTTTGACCTGCGTGTTATCCTAGCTGATTTCCACCGTCTTACAGGAGAGGGGGACATACCTTAAGCGAGTGAGCCTTCCCCCCAGGACTTGTCCGGAAGCTCAGTACACTCTAGCTCCTCACAGCCTTCTTCTCTCCTAGCTCGGGTGTTACCAACGGTGGCTTGCTTTCTCACTGTTTGACTGCGGACACAGGCACCACGCGGGGCAAGTCAGTTTGTACCCCGCTCATCTTTTCCTTCCTCCCGCCGTCTGTGACTCTCTGCTGCCATCTATGTGCACAGCCAAGCACAGCACGCCTCCTGCCCCAGCAAGTGCCCCCTCTCCCAGAAGAGCCACCTCTCGCTAATCCAGATGGATGACAAGGGAAGCTTCAGGAATAATTTGCTTCCCCACGGAGTTTCTATTTATTCCCCGTGAAGCAGCGTCCTAAAACTGAAAAAGCACCGAACACGCGTCACTGAACATAAACCCAAACCGGCAGTTCTTTCCACTGTTGCTGTTGACAGATTTTAGCTAATACGGCCACTTCCTCAGGGCTATGATTGAAAAAGAAGCGGTTGAAATGTAAAAAAAAAAAAAAAAAAAAAGAAGAAAGAAAGAAAGAAAAAGAAATGGTAACAAGAAAAGTTGAAGTTTTAAGTCACTTAAATGAAATTAATGAATTTTGCAAAATTGCGATCAAAATATCTTGCCAAACGATGCAATGAAATGATCGCTCTCGTAGTGTTTAAGGTAAAGTGAGTGCATGGAAACCAGATAAAAAAGTACCCGCTCATATTATTTAAATCACCAGTAACTCAAATGCTGTGATCCAATAATCACCTAATCACTGTCAGACACTCAACGATTCTTTTCCAGGGAAGAGAGAAGTCAGTTCGAGCCTGAGAGCGCCTCCCGGGCTTCCTGGAGGCTGATACGCTGGCTCTGAGCTGTCCTGACAAATGTCAGTGTCAAAAAAACACACAAACAAGAAGATCACTCCAGGGTGAACCACATAAGACCCTTAAGCAAAACAAACCACTTAACAATTAATCCACACAGTAAAAGTAAAGATTGATATTTCCAATCAGGACTAAAGATGCGTTACTAGTCCTCAAGAATGCTCCCTAAAGCTTTATTTTGTCAACACTACTGACTTGTAGGAGACTTTTTACTGATAAAATAACTGGCACCAGTAAAACGCATGGGTGAGTGCGTGAAGGAGACGCATGAAGAGCTTCCACCCTGACAAGTCCAACGCAGCGGAAAGCTGGCCGCGGCTGCCTCCCTCCGCCGACTTGCTCCCCCACCCCCCCGAACTGCGCGGCAGCTACCAGCAGGCCAGCCTCGGAGAACAGCCCGGCTCCATCATCGACATTATCATTGCCACACGTGCAAGCGCAGCTCATCACCTAAAACTCAACACTTCCAAGGAACTCTCAGCCGGAGCGATTCTAATGACGAACTTAACGTAGCTTAACGAGCCAAACCAAGCCTTTCTGCACAGTTGCTTACAAATAAAGCACATTTGACTTCAACACGAATGACGTTTAAATTAACATCCCCAAGCAACACACACGTCATGTGAATATTACCAGAAGGAGTAACATAATGAAACCTAATAATCTTTGATGCCAGGTATTTTTCAAAACATGGAAATCCAAATTAAACAAATTAATTTATTTCTTGCTGGCACTGGTAAGGTATCTAATTCATGATTTACAGTAGAAATACACAAAAAAAGATGTCACACGTTAAATTTCTTTGAAATAGAAAAGGTTTCATTTTATCTTATTACACCAACTTCAAGGATCCAACTTTAACAAAGAGAATTCTATAAACTCCATTTGTACTAAAAGGATAATGTAGAAATCTTACTTGATACCAAGCTCTATTTGGTGTTTTAAAGGAGCAGTTAAGTTTAAATTCTTAAATTTACACACAAGTTCTGTGTGGGCCGGGGGGGTAAGGGGGCAAATATATTATCTGTGGTATTAAACAAGGTATTATTTATGTCTACAACTCAGTTTATGTACATTATGCATTCTAATCTGATTGGGAATCCAAAACGAGTTTTCCACTCATCGTTAAAAGTCCAAAACAAAAAGCTTCATTCACAGTACCTTCACTGACTTACTATTTGTTTACCATTTGTGTTTATAGATGTATCTAGAAATTGATGTTAAGATACACGTGTTCATTTAGCTATTTGCATTAATTTTACCTGAACTGTTGCAAAGCTAAAACAATACTTTGGATTTTATGTAGTAAACCAGTCTCTATTTTAAGTGAATTAAGAGGACAAAGCCCAACAAACATACCTTTGTGTGGTCCACTAATTTATAAGAGAAATTCCGAACATTATTAGCTGTTATCAAAATTACAATACCACCTAGATCTAATAAAACAGAACAATCTGTTTGAACAGGGAGGAGAGAACTTTCATAGAGTTTTCTCTCTCATATAAACTCTTAATGGACTATAAAGGACTATTTAAGTGGTTTTAGATTTGAATTCAATTGCTCAAATCCGTAACAGGCTTCCAAGGAGAATTTGAGCCAGATGACACACGGGGACCCACCAGCAGAGTACGGCCCCGAGCTGCCCTCATGAACATAAGATAAAAAATGCTACCCTGATTAACCACACTTACAGGAGTGGAGTTTAGGACAAGCACAACCATTAAATTATACAATGAAAAAGGCTTCTTATATTGCAACTTCACCTTGTAACAAACTAAAGCGGTTATCAAATTATTGAATGTCACGGGGGCCGCCCAGGTGACAGACAGCGGGGCTGATCAGAAAGGAATGAAGACGGGAGAACAGAGTAAGTAAAAGCGCAGGCTCACTTGAGCACAGAGGTTTGTCGTCGCCGAGGCCACAGGCCTGTGGAGGGAAAAAGCATCCAGCATCCATCCACTCACCTTCCTCACTTCCCTGAGAAGGGAGCTAATTCCTCCAGAGGCGACACACTACAGAGTGCGTGGACGTCAGGTCTGCATGCAGACACACTCCTACGATACTCACGTCCTCAGAGTCTCCCTCACCACTCTTCACAGGGGAAGCCCTCTGCCCACTAGGGACCTTCACAATTCCAATGTTAATACTTTTCTTTTCTTGCAAACTAGAGTGATTTTATGTTGCTCTGAGCACATGTAAAAATTACATATGAAAATGTAAGCATTAATCTTAAATCTCATAAAATATATGAGCCTGTATTAATTTGTAATCTACGAAGCAGACTAAGGCATCCTCAGAGACCCAGGGCAGCGCTGTAGTCTGTGTGTATCAAAATGTGGACCAAAATGTCTCTGCAGAATTAAACCAGAAGTATTTATTTTTAAATCTTAGAAAACAGGTTAATTGACAGTAAGCTGACTTGGCAATTTCTTTAAAAAATAAGTCCATTAATAGGAACAAATTAGTCTTTCTGGTTATCAAGCTGCTGACTCTTCTGATTCCATAAGTAGCAAATACCATCAGCCTCCCACGGCTTTTAGGGAAACTCAGGCATAGCACAGCATAGGCACTCAACGCAGATACTGAGCTGAACTGAGCTGAAGTCTCCAAACCAGAAAGACTGTGACTGTTCCTGCTGATCAGCCCTGTGGTGCCCCTTTCCCTCCACACTGACTCTGTTTTCGTATCTCTTCTGTGCTAACATCGCACCTCGATGGCTGTATTTGGGCATCTTCCCAGCTATGCAAACACTACTCATATGGTGATCATTATAACCAGTTCCCTCCGGCGAGGAAAAGCAGTGTTTTTAACTCAAACCCGCTGCACTGTGTGGTGTGGGGGGAAGTGACCAGAGCGGTGGGTCCTGGCTGTCCTCCCCTCACAGCGCAGTGATGCCCGGCCCCTAGGACCGCGGTGGGACCAGACGCGCCGTCCCGGCGGCACTTTGTGACACAGGCTCGAGCTGGCTCATCGCCAAGATCTCCTCCGCCTCGGAATTCCACGGCCAATTTAATAAAACACAAAGGGTCCAAACATCACTTCCCTCCTATGACATGTCGTCACCAGTGACGTTTCCGCGGCAGGAACTCCAGGCCTCCGAATGAGGAAAGCCTTTCTGCACACGGTTCCAGTCGGAGCAGGGCCAAGGGCAGGCCCCGCGCGGGGCACCGGAGCCAGCGGCCCACCTGGCGTCCTCCTCTCCGGACACCCACTGAGCCGCACGAGGAGCTGAGCGCACCCGGGACAGGACGGGGAGGGGGACAGAGTGCCACATGTCATGTCCCACCCTCCCACTGCTCCCCCACCCCGCAGACCAGCCTCCTCCTGCAGGATGGACCGGCCCCCCGGGGAACTCCCTGGTCAACAGGAGGGTCAGGAGGCCTGGCCGAGACGCTGACATCTGAGCAAAGCTTGGGGGCAGGTGAGAGAAGGAGGCAGCCAAGACCTAGCAAGAGTGTAGCCCTCTGCACAGCCTTGGACCCCCAGCCGAGGTGGGTGCTCACTTCCCGGGGAGCGGGTGGGTCTGAGCTGAAGCCAGAGACACGCTCGGGGCCGGTCTGGATCTGAAGCTTTAGAACGCGTCCTGGGGGCCCCCTGGGAGAACTTCTGCGTGTATGGCAGGGTCTCAGGACAGCCCCTCCTCCTGCCCCATGACAGTCATCTACTCCAACTCTCATCACCATCGGTGCAGCAGGAGCCCGCTGGACAGGCCTGGAGAAAGGCATGAGGTGGCCGGGACACCGGACTGACGGACTGGGGACCTGCAACGCAGGGGGTGTGGGCTCAACCCCCCAACGTCTAGGGGTGTCCTGACAGCGACAGCCCCCTTCCCAGCAGCAGTGCCCCTGCTACTCCTCATTGTCCTCTCCCTCCCACCTCCCTGTCAGGCCCCCAGGGCCCAAAATCCATGAATGAGCAAAGGCACAGGAGAGCCCTCCTCTGCGCGGTTAGCCCCGGCTTTTCACCAGGCCGCCCTGACCCTCCTGGACGTGCACCTTGTCTTGTTCAGAGCTGGTTAGTCAGGCACCCAGCAGACGTCCAGCCAGGCACCTGCCCTGGCCGTACAGCTCCCCAGGGCCCCGTCCCCTCCCTGTCAGCGCAGCCCAGCAGAGTGGGAGGCGATGTGGGGTCGGGACCACTGGAGACGAAGTTCTTCCCCTCAGGAGCCTGACCCCCTTGCTCCATCCCTCCCCAGGGCCGCCCGTTCCACCCCCTGCACTGGCCCTCCCGCCTCCCCTCGCTCGGAGGGAGGCTGACTCGGCCAGCCAGGCTCCAGCGTCCTGGCTCCCAGTCAGCTCTGCTTCCTGCCTGGCTTCCCAGGCCGGACGTCCCGCCCGGAGGACGACTGAGCCTCGGCCCCTGTGCCCCGAGTTCAGATCTGCTCGCTGGTCCCACATGGCTGGACAAGGAAATCCTGCTCCCTCTCCGCGGGCCGCGCCCCAGGCTACCTTCTGGGCACGTAGGCCTCCTAGCTGTCAGGAAACAGCAAACAAATGACTTACGGAGAGTTGAAAAGGAAATAATAAAGATAATCAGAGAGACATGGACAGAGTCATTCAATTCGAATGAGAGAAACTCAAGGAAGACGTTGTAATAACGGTCTTCACCACTGAGGAGGGATCTGAAAGCATCACAGAAGTCAAAAGAGATGATGTTCTGTCTCCACTAAAGACATAAGGGAAAGAGTAAGCTTAAGGGGAAGCCTGCGTATCCGGGGAGAGACGGGACGTGAAGTGAGGTATTTTACATGAGAATTATTACTAACAGAGATAATCATTTTCTTGGATGGTCTTTAAACTGTCAAATACAAAGTCTCAAGGCCTGGTGAGTAACCAAAGGTGTGCCTTTGAGCAGGAAACTTCACTTGTAAAATGAAAATCATATTAAATTATTTCTCAGCACAACACTGTGAAACAGAATGGTAACACCGGGCGAGATTCACTGTAGAAGGGTCTTGTCCAGCAGAGTGACTTCGAGAATGAAGTCAGGTTCCCAAAGAAGCTGTGACGAATGGTGGAAAAATCCAAAACCAGGACAGTGACTAATGGTGAACAGATACGGAATTTAAGGCAGAAAGTGCTGAAAAACTATTATTTACACGGTACAAAACTTTAAAAGAACAATAAAGCAGGCTCCTAACACACATCCCCACGAAAACGAGCAGGGCTGACTGCGCAGGGGCTAACTTGTTCCTACTCGGGTGATGTCAGCAGGCTGGGCTTAACTGCTTTTAATAACTAGTACATTTCAGTCATCGCTCACTTTCTCCTACAGAAGATCAAATCAGCCTCTGAATGACCTACACTTCATGACTCATAATTTTTCTGTTTATGATTCAGAAAAATGTCTTCAGTCAGTATTTCCCAGACTGCTGTGGGTTTATTCCAAGAACCAATTTCATCTTCATTGGTTTCCTACAGGAAACCAGACCAACTTCCTATTATTTTATTTTCCTTACTTTTAGCATACCATAGCCCACATCAAATTAACTGGAAGTGAGAGCGATAGAAGATGTTATTCTGTGTAAGCAGAAGCCAACACAAACAACGCTCCGTCTACAAGTCACGGATTCAAGATGCAACACGAAGTGTGCTGATAATATTAGAGCCTCCTTTCTACAGAGCTCCAAACCAAACACTCAGAATGTATTCGAATTAACTTCTTACAAACACCCCATGTCAGAAAGAACTTGTGCTTAAAAACTATTGTCTACAAATACAACAAATCCTAGAAAGCTGATTAATACAGAGAAATTAGTTGTAAGGAAGGAAACATGTATTTTCCTTCCTAACCCGAAAGAAGCTGCTGGAAGGACAGGCAGACGGCCCAAGCCCAGCGCAGAGCCTTGGTCGGTGGGGGCAAAGCCACGTCCCCAGCCACCACAGTCTGTCCTCACCAGCTGCCACCAGGCCAGCCCCTCCCCACACCCACTCTTTCCATGACTAAGAGTCAGTCTGACGTTAGATCACAGAAGAAGCACTGGTGTGGAAATGGGCTTTCAAAAGACACTGACAGTGGGCTGTGCTCACACTGTTCCTCTAAGACACCAGGAGTCCCCAAGAAGTCTCCGTTCTCCTGGACTACATGTGGCTCAGAAAAAGACTGAATGTGGAGGACCTTAGAGGCTCACATCGTCATTAGCTGCCAGGGAACAGGACGATTTTATATCGAATTCAACAGCTGACGCATGGAAGGAAGAAGGCCTATGAAGAAGGAATCTAGGGCACGTGCTGCACACGGACAGACTGAGGAGCCTGACACATCAGAGCAGGGTTTCTCAACGTGGCGCCCCAGACCAGAGGCAGCACCACCGGGACACACCCCAGCCTCAGGTGCTCGGGGCCCCCGCGGACACTCACACACGGGAAACCTGCGGGAGGCCCAGCAGCCGCAGCGCGTGCTGAGGGGCGCCTCACGGTCAAGCTCCCGCTCCCCTGGCCCAGGGACTTCCAGTGCGCTGCCCGCACAACCCCCAACCTCCAGACCCCCTGCCTCTGGCTGGCTCTTCCGTCCTGTCACTGGAATGCTTTTTCTAGAAGTCACAGGTCCTCCCCAACCTAACTGCAGGGGCCACTGACCTCTGCATGGGTCTCACGCCCCCGACACCCCCTCCTGCCTCTCCATTACCCACTGTCTCATCCTCCGCGACGACTCCCTCAACTCTAAATGCACCCATGCCCCCGAGGGTCAGTCTTCTGTCCTCTGCTCTTTGGCATCTCAAGAACCCAGAGCTGAACTCACACCCCTCAACCCCAAATCTCCCCCAGTCCCACAGCATGTTTTAAATGCCCCTGACCTACTCCACCTGAGTGTCCCGCAGGTGCTGCGGCACAGCGAACCCAGGAGGGAGCCCGTGACATCCCCAGCCAACTCCAACAGCCCCGTAGTCCCTCCTCCTCATCTGCGTCTCGCCTGCGGAGGGGTCAGGCCTACTGTTCCGTCCTCCTCACACTCACCCCTGCCTCCTTCTTCCCCCAGCAGCTTCCAATCTCCCCTGAAGCCTCACCTCTAGACTCATCTCTAAATCTACTTCTCTCCTGTTCAAAAGCAGACAGGTGCCCAAGCCCAGCCAAGCCTCCCAGTGACCCCACCTCCCATTTCTCCCCCAGACTCTCTGCTCACTAATCCAGAACGTGCATCGTGCCGCAGAATGTTCCCAGTCTTCTTGCCTCTCACTCTTGGCCTCGTGTTAGGACCTCTGTTTCAACCACCAGTTCCCAATTGGGACATCTGGAAACTTTCTTCCTGAATCTCCTCCTCGACACCGTGCCCCAGCTCCTCAGCCTGACGCCCTCGCTCCCCTGTCTCTGCAGACTCACAGACACCAGCGCCAGCCCTGTCACTGGTCACAGGTCACCCCTGTGAGAGCGGAGCCCCCACAGAGGTGGGTTTTACACATCCCCGGGCCCCCACTCCACCACGCACACCAATATTGTTGCGGGCAAACAGTCTCACAAGCCAAAGTTCATAGTCAATTAACAAGCACCATTTCTGCCAATTAACTGGCCTTCAGGAGAAAAAGCAAAACAGAACAAAAGCAGATAAACTTCACACACAGAGCAACGCAGAGGGAATCAGCTCAGCCTCCCGTGCCTTCTGCGCTCACGGTACAGACACTAAGGGCACTTGAAGGAAGGCAAGTGTATCAAACTTTCTGAACCACAGAAAGGGAAAAAGGGAAAGACTGGCTTATTTAATACCAGAATGACAGGGACAGGCCCCCCATAAACAAACCTTTATAACCTTCCTGCGTCTTCCCACCATGCCAGTTACGACCCACCACGCCAGTTATGACCCGCCATGCCAGTTAGTTATGACCCACCACGCCAGTTATGACTTGTAGAGGTGATAACCTCACTGTCCACCACAAAGGAAATGGGTTAATCTGAAGGAAAGCGAATCACAGAGCGTTCGTTCCCAAACACTCCGTTTTATCTGGGGCACGGCGTGCGGCGGGGTGGCGGTCACAGGGAAGGGGCACCAACGGCCTCCAGCGGGCTGAGGGCCACTGCTTCTCCACGGGCAGGAGGGCGACCTCTCGGGGCAGAGGAGGTGTGGACACCCTTTCGGTGGAAATTACATTAGAAACACTGGCGAAAACAGCTCCGCTCTGACCTGGAGGCCCTGACGCCTTCTCCAGCCCAGGGCTCAGGTCCAGGTCCAGAACAGCGTTCAGAGGGTAAGAGAGGAAGAGCTGCTCCTGAGACAGCACAGACAGATGAGAGCAGGCTGCCGACTGCAGGGGGCCGCGGCCACGGCTCGCGTGAGAGCGAAGTGCGCGTGGGGCTCACGCTCAGGCTGGAGACCTGGCCCCCGCCACGTACGCGGGCTCAGCCCTTCGCCGCGCCCCCTGCGCTCCACGGCTGCTCATTCCACCTGCTGGCAACTTTACACAAGGGCGTGAGGCTCCACTCCGCCCAGGGCTGGGGTACGGAGGAGCAGCAGATCACTCCAGATACCTTCTGAAGTAAGACTGCCAATTTCTTCATTAAACAGCTAAAAAATGCCGACAGATTTTTCTGGACCTTTTTTGGGGGGATGGGGGCTGTTTTAAGTTAGAGTTACCTGTTTTTATTTCTAAGCTCCACTAATATCCTGATGGAGTAAGTATCCCAACAGAACTCGTATCATCCCTGGCTTCAAATTCCACTCACTGCGTTAGCACGAGGGTATAGCAACAAACCCTCGGACTGAGCGCACTGCTAGAGCCCCGGGGATTGGCTTCTTGGGTTTACTGAAAAGCTGCAGGAGAGGCAGACAGACTACCAGAGAATCTGCATAAAGGGCGACGAATCACATGCCCTGCGTCACACTGAGGAGACAAGAGGCTAGAAACAGCTTTTCTTCCAATAACTGACTACTTACAATAAAAAGCTAATTCCACTAAATTTAACATATTGGGACTCAAAGATCTTTTTTTCTCAGCCAGTAATATAATCACTACCAAAAATTAATATTAGAATAGAAGTTTCATTGACTTAACATTTTCCAACATTTTAACAAAACACTGCATTCACAATGTGATTTGAAACGGCAGAAAATACATTGAAGCGGGGTTCGTGACTCTAAGATCAACCCCCTAGAATGAATACTGCTGTTTTGATGTTAGCAATTAAGGTTTTCAATAACAGACAACGCACTTTTTAAAAATGTATCGGCATTTCTACTAGGATTCATTAATACCCAAACTAACATCAACAGTGAGACTCGAGGACTGGGTGTGGTGGCTGTGTCGTCGTCCCAAGAAGCCACAGGCAGAAGCAGACCCCAGAACAGCCCAGGAACAGCAGAGGAAGCAGAGCGACGCGGGCGGCTGACCTTGACGTGGCTCTGGGCCCCGAGGTTGTAGATCTCCGTGGGCTTCACCTCGTTGATGATCTTCACGAGGCAGGTGCTGTCGGTGAGGTCACCGTAGTGCAGCTTCATGTCTTCAGGATTCAAAAACACACCGTCAGACACAAGGAAGCAACAGCTGCCCGTTTTTTTAAAATATCAAAATTGGAATGTATATTCTGAAAGTCTGAAAACCAGAGTAGCAGGCTATGACGGACACTTTTAAAGAAACTAAACAGCAGAATGAAATTCACATCCATCGCCCACATCCATAAAGAACTCGTAAAAACTCAGATGAACTTTTTTAAAAGACATAATACCATGGCAGATGCTACACAATGAACATGCTTTGTGACTCCTAGGTGATAAGACATGTTACATAAGAGTGAGGGTCAGACAAAGAAAACTTGGAAACAGTGTGCATTCTCTCAAGAAGTCCATGGTACCAACAGCAGCGAGGATGGCTCTACTCAGATACTCGCATCCAGCGATTTTTAGGTCCTTCGTAAACACCAGTTCTCAGCCACCCACGAAATGCCTGATGCAGGACACAGCTGATTGCAGGACAACTAGCCTCTTCCAACCCTCAGTCTACACAGGTCCTCCCACGGGCGTCATCAGCGTCAGGAGGTGACACAGACAGACGGGCGGCTTGCTGACTGGACTCTCATTATTTCTACGTGATCCTGCTCTACGTCTAGATCCAACGGTCACACGGCTCTGCACTCTGCACAAAGCGGTAACAGTGTTCAAGGAGGCGTCACTGAATGACCGAGATACTACGCTGGAAAGCCTTACTCGGGACAACAGGAGGTCATCGACCTGTACAAGTGGCCCGAACCTTCAAGCACTCGGGGCCCAGAGGTGAGTACAAGCTCACTTATGGTTTACAAGCTGCCGGGGTCAGCCCTGCCCGCTGGAAACCTGGATGAGCGAAGCAGGCTGAACCTGGAGCTAAAAGCCAGTGTCCTTGTCCCAGCTCTGTCTTTCACAAGGGGTGTGGCCCTGATAAAGTCACAGCCTCTCTCTGCCACTATCTATAAAAAGGTCTTGGTCACAACCTCAGGAACTGCTGGAAAGATAAATGAGAAATCGACACCACCGTGTTGTGCAAACAGCACAGCTACACGCAGACAGTTTTATTAACGGAAGTAACAGCCGCAAACACTGACAATGACCTTGATTGCCATCCGTTTTTGGACCTGTCTTCACAAATTATTTGAAAAATCAAGTATGTACAAAGACTGCTTAACTTGACCTCACTGGCGGGGACAGGGACATGGGGAGAAGGGGGATCAGAGGCAGGTCTGCTCTGGGCTCCTGGGCGGCACGTCCTGACTGGAACCCCTGCTACAGCCTAACCAAGGTGACCCTGAGGCCCAGGGCAGGGTTTGCAAAGCGTGCAGACAGCACTCAATGCAGGTAACTGTGGGTAAATACGTGCGATGTGAGGCTGTGAGAAAAATGACGTTTGAAAATACCTTAGCGCTAACAGGAAGTTACACAGAGAGTTTGGAGAGAACGACTTACTTCCTTCGATATGCGCCTGGGGGTTCTTGTACAGGTGTTCAATCCGGCCCGTGTTGAACGAACTGGAGCGCCGGACGATTCCGTGGACCTGCATTTTCACAGCGTGGAAGGGAAGACAAGAACCAATCACAAATGTGCAGCAAGGAGTGAGGAGCAGTTCAGGAGTTATTCTGCTCGTGTCCAGCTTTGTGGAAAAATATGCAACTCTCAGGTGTAGACGTTATTTCCAAATTACGAGAAGTCGCCCTAAGGCTGACGGTCCCCCCAGCCCCAGCCCGCCTGCCACCAGCACCCTCCCCCACCTTCCTCCAGCGTCTTTACTGCAGCCTCAATGAAAGTAATTAGATAATTGTGTGACTTCACAGTGAGTGCTTGGTTGTAGATACTGAAATGTCTCCTTTCCAAACACATACACGTTTACAGTCCTGCTGCTGACAAAAATATCTCTTCCATTTGAAACCGCAGACAGACCACGTGAGGCCAGATTGGGCAAACAGCCCTGGCCGGCCTCTCACTCAGAGCTCGGGGCGGGGGGGGGGGCCCGAAGCGCCACCCCCCAGGGCCTGGGCCCTGCATCTCACACCCGCCCCGCACACAGCGAGGGCCCGCGGTGCCAGGAGGCACAGCTGCCGCAGCGCAGGCGTGTGGAGGAGCCAAGGAAGGGCGACAGCAATGGTTAGGGACGAGACTGCTGTGCTGCCAGGTTTAAGACATGGAGGAAACTCAACTGAAGAGGGAAGTTTTAAAAATTTTCATCTTTGGCTTACCCATGGTATGTGTGAGTGAAAAAAGTCATCGGAACAAGAACGCATACCCGTCTGGTACTGAAGAGAAGGCTGTTTTGTGTCGGACACGTTAGAGACATTGTCCAGGACCCGCCCTCACTCCCTTCTGTGTCAAGACTGCTGCCTCTGTGCCGGCGACCGACACCAGCGCGGTCAGCGGCTGCCCGAGCGCCACCTCCACTGCTGGCAGTTTTAACCCTTCTCTTATTTTAGAAGTGTCCCTTCCAACATTGGGTAGTTTCTTTCCAGCTGAATACACTTCTATATTTTAACTCAATCGTTTTCTGTCTGTTTCAAACAAAAAATTAATCCTTGGCATGACTCAAATATTCCAAATGCAGGGGGGAAATTATAAGCACTTAAGACTCTCTTTCGAATAGAAAGAAATGTCGCCGTCATTCTACATGGCATAGTGAGAAACTGACTTCTACAAAGGACACACCCACAATTAATCATGCTGTTGGCTGGTGGCTTCAGCCAAAGAGAAAAGCATTCGTCCACGTCATTTTCCGAAAGAACCAGACCAGGGAAATCTGGGCAACGTGACAACATTTCGAGATGGGAGCATCACAAACTTGGGTGACACTCTGGAGGGCAAAACGTAAAATCTAGGAAACATTTAAATTGAGATTCGGGTAAACATATGTGTTACTCAATTTAGAAGTAAAGAAAGTAACATTTACATTAAGCTTAAAATTTACTCAGATTCACGGTCTCCAATTTTTCAAGTTGTTACTTAATTGTAAAGCTGAACTACTCTATAAACTTAATAAATTTTGTTTAATAAAATTCAAGTTCACATACATACTTCTACATGTCAAAACTGGTGTTTAGCACCAAAGTCATTTCTGAAACAGATTTCTCAGATGTAGGCTGATAATTAATTGGACAGAGAGGAATTTATATGTTCTAAAAACAGATAATAAAATAAGTAATCTGGTTTAGTCTGTTTTTTCTCTTGATTGCTGGTTTCTCGGTAAGTCACATACTCCCGCAGCCCAAACCAAAGAGAAATGCTACATACGTAAACATTTTACATAAAGGCCTGATTAAATCATTCAGGGTATTGATGGATCCAGTATGAAAATCACAGTTACCCAAAGGCAGTTCAAACAAATAACTCAGGACACTACTGTCACACTTAAAACCAAAACCATTAGGCACTAGCTTTGGGGTCTTTTTTTTTTTTTAATACCAAAAAAAAAAAACAACTGTGTTTTAATTTCCCCTCACTCCCAACTTTTGGTATGTGTGCACAGGGAAAGAGACATCTGCCAAATGCTTAACCCATGACAGCAAGCATTATTCTAAGAACCACTGGAGGCTGGGTCTACTTCTGAGACAGGCGAGAACAAACACGAAGACGAGCCGAAATGTGTGCACACTGGATGATCTAGTTAGGAATTTGAGGTTAGAGGCTTTTTCTTTACAGGAGGGATGGGGGGTTGTTTGTTTTTATAAGGATTTTTGGAGAAAAGGAAATGAGTTAGAAAACCAAAGTGCAAAGATAAATGAGTTACATTTGCTCCCCTATAAACTTAGTCAAAATCATTATTAAATTGTAGCAGTTCAAAAACAAAATAGAATCCTGAAAAACTGAAGTCTTAAACGGAAGTATTTTTGACAAACAAACCTCATGTCCCATTTAACTAATTGAGAAAAGGAAAATTTCAAGTTCTCTCAATGTCAGAACAAAGCTGGACTGACTTCAAAACCTGGAGTCAGATTAGGCAGCAGAACAGAGACACGCTGATTGATGGATGCACTGACTGGCTGATTACAGTCAAGAAAACAGAAAATGATTGCCACTGGATTTAAAGCTCTTCAGTGTCTAGATTTCTCCTGGGGGCAAGGATGCCTCCTGGGATGTTACCGCCACCTGCCTTCTGAGAAGGTCACCTTGATCGCTGGCATGTCCGTGGCAGTGACCGTGACAGACGCTGCGCTCCACACACGTCAGCTCACCTAATCTTCACAACCACATGCCTACTGCTGCCTGAGACCACGCCCCCAGCACGTGGTCGTGGTACCAGGGGATGTGGCCCCTCATGCCGACGCTCAGCGTGGGCTGAGTGGAAGCCACAAAAGCTTTGCCTTTTTTTTAACTAAGGCTTCTAGGATACCCAACAACTTGGAAAAAGTCGGTCACGTGTTCTCACAGTAAGACGGGGTGCACAGGAACCCTGGTTCCAACACACGATCTCCCAGAGACAGCACCAGCACAGTCCCCAAAACCCCTCTTTCCTGTCCTCCTGACACTCCCTGGCTTCAGGTCCTTTCCTGGAAGGGAAACCCACAATTTACCTCTTCTCTCTTTTAATTTCTGATACACTGTGTTGTAGTTGTTACCAAGTATTTAATACAGATTTTTCATGTACTCCCAGATAGATTTTAGCTTTTCAAGGGTTTAACCTTGTCTTTCATTTCCTGGTTTCTCTCTGTATTTTGTACAAAATGAGGACAGAAGCATGTTGAGGGCGTCTCTGCCAACGCGGATCCTCGGAAGGCACCTGAAACCAGAATGAGCTCCACGGGAGCTTCACTTTGCAGGTTTCCTTCTTCCCTGATGACCAGAGGTCCCAGCACGGGGCTGGGACCGAGGCAGTGCCACACGCCCTCCTGTCCCTGACACACTGGGCCGCCTCCACCATCAGCACCCCTGGGCTTGCCGGCACCAGGCGCGGGGCCGCCAGCCACTCCTGCACCACACCGTCTAGACCAAGGTTCCTGCGTGTCCCCCTCGGCTCAGGGCACCGCGGGAGCGGCCACGCCCACCACCCACGTCTCAGGGAGGCCCAGAGCCCACAAGGGCCAGGGGAGAAGGACACACTGAGCCCAAGGGCCTCCTCACCACAGCGAGCTGGACGGCCCGGCGCACCAGCCTGGCTCCGAGCTGGCAGGAAGCGTGTCAGGAGCATTAGGCTCCGCACTTCAACAGTGTGTTCACGCAAACGTGTAAAGTTTTAAAGGATGATTTTCTATAAAACCTGAGAATTCTCAGTCTTCCTCACCGTGGGATGACACCTGTGAGATACTCTATAAATAATGAACGTGGCTGAGCCCCAGGCTTTCGGTGCCTTCCGTCATGTCTAATTGTGAGCAACTCAAGAACGGAGCCGCTCTGAAAACCACAGCTTTAAAAGCTTTCAACAGTCTCTTCTCTGCCAAGCGGACCAGCGATGAAACAACCCTTCTTTCCCACATGAAGTCATCCGTTCAGGGCACGATCCCACGCGTGGACTTCAGTGGCCACATTAGGTGACCAGGCCTCCCAGCCTCAGAAATCTAATGCGTGAGGTCACACAAGGCAACTGATCGCAGCCAGCAGACCTATCGGTACCTGACCTCCTTCTCAAGCCACACTCAAGCGTTTAGCGCTGCTTCCAGCTTCTTAGACCCTTACCAGTTTTCTAGTTAGAGAAGCAAAGGAACGTGTCTCACGTGCTCTGCCGCCTCCACACAGAGGCCGTCTGGGGCCAGAGCCGCCCCTCCTCTCTCCCCAGCCGCCCGCCTCTGTCCTCAACCCGCTTCCCCCCCGAACTGCCGCTTTCCCGTCGGGTCCGGCAGCCCAGTCTGCATCCTGCAGGGCTGGCCCGGAGCTGCCGGCCCCCGAGGACCGCCCCTTCCCTGTCCAGGAGGAACCAGCCCGCATGCAGCCTGTTTCGGCATCTGTGGCTCCTCTCCCAGGGTTGATACTCTGCCACCCCAAAGTATGTGCTTTCCAGTCCTTTCCGAGCCTGTGGCAGTCCTTACACAAAGACTAGATTCCAAATAACAAGAGAGCTCGGGGAAGCCAGGTCCTACACACCACGGTTTCTTAAGAAATGTTGTTCATCTTCACCGTGTAAATGATCTCATCTGCACCTTCATTACAGTGGTTCTCAAACTGCAGGACCTAGAGCCCCGGCAGCAACGACAGGCCTGCTAGGAGGGCCGGCTCCCAGACCGCTGACTCAGCCACCTGCGTGCCTTCGCTGGGGCCCCCAGGGGTTCGCCACCCACTGAAGGTTGAGAACCCCCAAGCCATTCTCTTATGACGACTCCCATGTCACATAAAACTTCTATTAAATAAATTTGTATGCTTTCAATTTAATTTTCAGGCCCAGCCAGGGACCCCGACAGGGTTGAGGAAAGTTTTCCTCCTCCACATTAAACTGACAAGTGCCGTGTTCGGGGCGGGGCGGTGGGGGGGCTGGCCCTGTCAGGATTACTCAATTATTAGCCCCTCCCAGTGAGCCAAGGCTCACTGGGTGCAGAGCCACATCACTAACCCCTCCTCAGCGAGCAAACCCCTGTCAGCTGATCCCAGTGGCTGAAACAAGTCTGTCTCTCTGACAAACCTTTCCTTTTAGAATTATTAATGCATCGAGTTGGTCCAGCCTGAATACGTATCAGTCTTTACCTAAAACCAACTCTTCTATATACAATATACCCTAAAAATCCCTGCTCTGCAGAACATGGATTTGTCACTCAATTATCAAGGCATCTGTGCACACGAGCATGTGCACGTGTATCTTTTCATAATTACATCCGCCTTATTTTGACATCACGAGATGTACACAGCTCTGGACAAGGACACAGAGGTGTAAACATCCCTGCTAAGACCTCCTAAAGTCTAAAAGTCAAAGTTCACAGAAAAGGTTCTGAGCAACAGTGAGAAAGCTAGGTTCCTTTCCTTCGAATTCTGTGGGTGTTTAGACACCCAAGTCCTTGCTGTTGTTTTTCCATCTGCCCAGAGAACACAGTTTGTAAACAGCGCACCTGCCCCTGGGGAAACACGGAATCTGTAATTACTACCATCAGCATGCCCGGAACAGGTGGGTCCTGGGCAGTTCGGTTCTGTCCCGCGTGAACTTACAGAGCTGTGCGCATCTGAAAACTGTTCTCAAAAAAGGTAAGAGCACCACTGAGCTACCCGCAGTCTAACACGTAAACCCTTGCTTCCTCCAGGGAGAGCGGGACAGGTGTGGGAAGGAGGGCGGGGGGAGGACAAGCAGACGCAGGCCGGCCCACGAAACCCTGGCTGCCCACTAGAAAGAGAAATCTCAAAGTGCAAACTTTCATTCAAGCTTGCCAAAGATCAGCCTAGCTCCTGTCGCCCTGTGCAAGCTCCGAGCTAAGTGACGTCCCCGTGAGGGGCCTTTATTGTGCCGCACGTGACGTCACACGCTGACCCCACCACGGGCTGCAGCTGAGAGTGTGGGAAGCATGCAGAGCAGTGAAATGCTAGGGACAGGGGAAGCCACCAGCGCTCGGCCGCAGATAAACAGCACAATGAGCTGGCGCGGTTACAAGCCCGGAGGCACCTTCTTCCCCTGATTGGGATTTGTTATCAGCGTCCGGTGGAAAACACACGCAGCAGGACGGCAGCAGAGGAAGCGAGGCCGCCGTGTCCACGGTCCCACCAGCCTGCGGCGGCTCCGGGGCGCTCACCTCGTAGCCCTTCTCCAGCAGGAACTCGGCCAAGTAGGAGCCATCCTGGGAAGAGAAGGAAAGTGACAAGATCAGCCCCGAGAGGCCAGGACAACGGCGCCCCCCGCGTCGCAGCGGCTCCAGGAGCCGAGTGGAGGCTCACGCGACAACAGAAAACAGTACAGACACTGACGGTGACACTGTCCCCGCGCTCTTGCACAGGCACTGCTTCACGGGCACACCGCCGGAGCCCAGGAAAGTGTCCCCGTCATCACGTCCCGAGAAAGAAGTGAACCCCAGGGATGCGGTCCAGGCAACAGGGAGCACTTGGGAGTCACATGGTCTGGGGTCAGGTTTTGCCCTTGGCAGCTCTGTGCAAGGTGCACACTGCACGCGGCAAAGCGGAAGGCCGTGAGCTGCAGGAACACGGAGCAGGAACCTGACTAACATGGGGGGGGGTGCTGTGAAAAGGGTCCCGGGGGAGGGATGAGACAGGGGCCCCGGGCTGGTGGGGCAGGGCAAGTGCAGGGGAGGTGGGGGGCACTCTCGGGGGCGGCCTTCGGGTACTGGTGGAGCTGGCTTCTAACCCAAGGCTTCTGGAAAGTCACCAAAGAAAGGGTTTAGGGTTGGGGTGGGGTGGGGGTGGGGACAGGGTCAGATTTACATCATCACTGAGTGTGCGGCGTGCAGGTACATGCAGACTTTCAATAAAAGGGGGGTGCTTATTTTTTATAAAATAAGAAGTATCTAAATAATAAGTATCTTAAACCATGCAGTTAGTTTCTACATTATGATGCAGGTGTCTAAACACAGAGATGCTCATCTCATTTTTCAAAATTCTTTAAAAAATTTCTAGGCAAGGGGGAGGTCTCTGTGAAACATTCCATGTGTCACTTTTATGGAAAGAAGGTATGAGAGTCATCTAATTAAACTATTAAGAGGCACAGGGAATGAGAGCACAGTCCAGAGGTTCAGTAAAACATCGCCAGCCCTGCTCAGAAAATGAGCTGGGCTACCGCCAGGGTGTTCTGCAGTCAACCCTGGAACTGCCCTTCTGCCTTCTGCCTGGGGGGGTCCCCTCCACCCCCTCCAGACTTAACACAAAAATGAGAGGCTCCAACTACTGGAAATGTGTGTGCTGGAGACTGGTTGTGGGGGAAGGCATAGCTCAAGTGGCAGAGCACACGCCTAGCACGCACAAGGCCCTGGGTTCAGTCCCCAGCACCTCCTCTAAAAATAAATACACATACAAACCTAATTATCTCCCCCCTAATAATAATAATTAAAAAATTTTTAAAAACTGTTTGGGAATATTTGGGTTTCCTTGGTCTCCTCAGCGTGAGAAAGCTTCAAATATCCCTCTGAGATTCAAAAGTTCCTACCACATATTCCAGGGAAAAGAAAAACAGGGGCGGCTTCATTACTGTCATTACTTAACTTCGAGGTGGAACTGGAGACGTCCTGTGGGTCCTGAAAATGGCAGGGCTGCCAAGGAAGCGTTCACTACATCTGCGCAAAAGTCACACAGAGACTCAGGCAGGATGACAGGGTGCAGTAGGCAAGAGACACAGTTTGTGGTTCATTAAAACCTCCAGCAAATTTCCTTCTGACTCCTGGACATAAATACTCTGGTTTACAGACTCACAGGGGATGAAGAGAAACTGTCTGTGTATTCCTCTTCCCCTCAGTCTGAGGATATGCACACAATTGTGTGGCTTTACATACCCGACGTGCAAAGTCAATCAGACAACAGAGCCAAACAATCCAGGACGAGACAGATGGGTCCACAGGACGACAGGAAATCTGAGAACAATCAGTGGTCTTACAAACCGAACAATAAGAACACAGCTTAATAGGAAAAAACCCTCACAATAGCAGTAACAGTAATTTTACAGACGCTCAGATGGCTCTAGGAAGTACGTTTTGCTTTGTTTTTGTTGGTGGTGGTGTCATTTTGAAGCAGACAACACTATACCACATCTTATCATTTCTCTTAGAAGAAAAAGTTAAACTGCTTTGTGTTCCACCAGGGTTGCCTAGAATGAAAAAAAAAAAACACACAACCAAAAGGCAGAGGTGAAAGTGTGGGAGACGGCGGGGGAGGGCGAGCAGTGATTACTCAGAGCGCTGATGTGAAACAGGCCTGCCCAGGGCCGAACCCTGTCAATAGGTCTCGTTCTTCTCGCCCGGGCCGTTCTCAAACTTTCCAGCCGCGCTGGAACATTCTGCACCAGCAGCCGCACTCACTTCCCCCTCACTTCCTTGCCAGGTCTCCCAAGTGATAGGGCCCAGCTGCACAGTGTGGGAACCCAGCAGGGCGAGGGCTCCTGGTCTCCGGGCCCCCGGCCCCCGTATCAAAGCCCCCCCTCCAAAGATGCTTCCACAGACTGAAGACAAATGTTATGGCAACTGAGAACCTGCAACCAACGTGAGAGGCTGACACTTAACTCCTCAACACCAAGGACCTCACAGGCTAAATTGCAACAACTCGTTCACTGGGAACACAACAGATCTGGGATACATTCCAGGCGGGGTTCAGTCCTTGTTGCAGAAAACGTGTAATTGTTCCAGCTGTGACTCTTCTCAATTTAACTTCGCACGTGGTTGGTGAGAGCACCCATGCCAGGCTAAATGCTGTAACTGACGTTTTACGTAAGCACCATGGCTTTGGCCGCGGTCTGCTACCTTGCTCTTGCAGGAACTCGCCTGGAAGGCAAGCAGCCGCTCGGCACGCGAGGCATGGGAGGCAGGCGGGGCAGGGGGCCAGGATGAGGCCCCCGGTCCCCCATGACTCTGACCTCGGGGACAGCCTCTTCCACCAGGCCTACCAAAACATGTGCAAACCCAACAAAATAAGGAAAAGACCATAACAGACTCAATTTTCAAACCACACTGATTTGGTCATTTCCATTACAGGGTGTTTTATGGATCAAACGGTGCTTCTAGTTTAATCAAGTGACCGGAGGCAGAGAGACTCCATCACCGGAGGACACCCGGAGCCGGGAGGAGGGGCAGGACGCAGCGCAGGGCTCCCTCCGGCCTCTCGCGGGCACGCGCACGACTTGGGAAGCGGCGCAGCGCGGTCTGGGGGTGGACTTGGGCTGGCGGCTGCAGGCCAAGTGGGCAGGAAAACTGCCCCGGGCCCAAAATGCTCAGATTTCGGGGGTGCCTGATGCCTGTGGCCCAATCCACCTTGGGCGCCGATGCTCGGCACCTTCCATGGAGTCCTCAGAACTGTTCCAGGTAAAATTCACAGTAGTTCCAGAAATAACCGAATCATACCTTGACTGAAGTATCAAATTACCTAAAATTGCACATTTGTAAAAAGCGGAAGGAAGCACAGAGAGTTTCCGAGGAGACTGAAATAAGCCCTCACGGCCCTCACGGCCACCACGTCCACCACGTCCTCCAAGTCCGAAACGCAGGTGCCAGGCTGTGTCCCTTCCTGCCGAGGAGAGACAGCATCGCTCTTCTCTCTTCCAACGTGGATTCACTTCTGCCCAGAGGAACAAAGGGCAGGGCACTTTCTTGTGCGCAACTTGAGGACCTGGTCCCCGAGCTGCACGCCCCACTGTCCTGCGTGTTTCTGGCTCGCACCGTCTGGCAGCTTCTTCAAGCAGAGGAGCTGGGTAGTATTGGGCTAAAGAAGGCCACTACTAAAGCGAACCCCTTTGTGTAGACCATCTCCAGCAGCAAGAAATAAACACCGTTCCGTAAGTGGCAGGGACGTTCACGGCACGGCCTGCGCGCTTCAAGTCCGTGTGCTCGAGTCACTCTAAGGTAAGCATCTCTCCAGCTCACACCAGCTCCAATACCAAAGTAATCTGCACTTCCAGTGGGAGATGTACACACACCTCAAAGACTGACAGACATTGTTCTGAACTGGAATGAAAACTTCCATGGGAAGATTAGCCCCTGCGCGGGAAGAAGCCTGAAGCAGAATATATCTGAGAAGTGCTTCCACCTGGCTCGCATCCGTGGCACAAATCACTGGACAAAGTCTCTGTCAGACCCACAGAATTCAAAGACCACAGGGATTAATTAATCCAACTGTCACTTTACAGATCAGGAAATTGAGATTCACAACATTAAATGTTTAGTGAGAAAGAAAGAAAGAAAGAAAGAAAGAAAGAAAGAAAGAAAGAAAGAAAGAAAGAAAGAAAGAAAGGAAGGAAGGAAGGAAGGAAGGAAGGAAGGAAGGAAGGAAGGAAGGAAGGAAGGGGAAAGGAAAGGAAAGGAAAGGAAAAGTCAGTCTCCAAACTCTCAGATCTCAGAATTTTTCACTAAAAAGTACTACAAAAAGATCTAAAATGAAGACCCTGGACTAAAGCCTACAGTGGAGAACCACCTGAAACACACGCACATGACCAGAGCGAAGAACAAGAACGCAGCCGACGATTGGTAGGAATGCGATAACCAGCTGACTCCCTGGTAAACAGGAACCAGGAAAACGCGGACATACCACTATTGAAAGCACACAAATAACTCCCATGTCTTGTAGTCCTTAGAGATGAAAATCACTTCCCCATAAAAGCTGCTGTCGCCAGAGCACCAGCTTGCGCGTCCTTTGAGAGGAGCACAGTGACCCAGAAACGTGACCAACACCCTGCGCAGCAGCCCAGGGCTGAGCCACCCCGCCCGGAACCCGCCCCCACCGACCCTCTCGCTGGGGAAGGAGCCCCTCGGCAGGTGCTCAGCCGGCACAGGCGCCGCCCACATGCGTCCGGGGCGACAGTGGCTCTGCTGCCACCACAAGACCGCCCATAAACCGCGAGGAGCTGGAAGGCCAGAAGCAGCTCTAGACGCAGGCCCAGTACCTCCTGGTCTACCATCTCCCTGAGTACTTCCCCCAAGCATTTTCACAATTTCTCTAATGTTAATCTCAAGTTAACATGCAGGTTCAAAAGATTCTAACGTTAAGTCTTGTGTCCAGTGGCAAACTCAACATAAAACATCACAGAGGGGAGAAATGACCTAAGAGGTTAATTTCAGAAAGAATATTTTCCCAGTTTGATAGGTTAAAAAGTGATGTTTTTCTTTCTGTTTTCTGCTTAGTATTAATACTGAAAGGTTTGTGTTTATGACCACAGACAACATTTCTTCTGGGGCTTATTTATTCTTATCTTTTATGTTTCTTACGCATTTCTCTAGAAGGCTGTATTTTGCCAGGTAGCTTGTCCTTCTCTGTACCTAGAGCATATCTAACATTGACTAATGTTTATCTCCAACAAAAGCCACTCAAAAAATACTCTGAAACAGATGAGCAGATCTTTAGTGGCAGAACACCCACAATAACCTGATTTAAGACACACGTTCCTTTCAAACTGAAAATGACTGTTGTAAACTCTTAGTTCACTGAGCAAAGAATGAAAACACCAGAACCTGACCTCCACGCGGCACGTGCAGTGCCCCGGACCCCGCACGGCAAAGTGAATTTCTGCCACGCGGGCAAACACTGTAAGAGCGAGCTAGAAGGAAGAGCTACTAACGAAGCACAGAAACATAATTTTAATTTTTAATTTTAGATAATTAGGACAACACACACTCTCCAACACAGCCCCAGAAAAGTCTCAAAGGCCTCAAAAGTCACGTGTTAGAGGCGTCCGTTGAGCGCCTGCCCGTGCGCTGGCGCACGCGACGCGCATGAACTGGCCTGCTCGCATCCGCGCGAACAGAAGCGCCAAGTACTCGAGGACCGCCTCCACTGTGTTCTTGAAATGCAAGCTCCTTCTGTCCGAACCTCTGGGCCTTTTCTCTCTCCCATTCTTGACACGCACGCTGGCTCCTGTCCTGCAGGGATGTCACTACAGTCGGCGATGACAATGGTAAGAAGAGGATGCTCTCGGCATACGCCCGCTGCGCTGCGAGCGCCGTAGGTCTGCTAACCTTTCCATCTTCACAGTGACCCCGTGGAGCTGGCACTGTTGTCACCTCCACGTCACAAACAGCCACCGGACAGCCAGCACCCGCCCACGACCCCAGGCAGGAGCCAGAGTGAGGATTCACACTGTTCAGGTTTGTCACGAATTAGTCACACGGCAGTCTGCTTCACTGATAGGTTCAGTCACCCCACACTGACGGGCCCGCAGACGTGTCATCACAAAACCCGGTCTCCGTAGGATGCACTAACAACGCATTGTCACAGACCAGTGGACAGGGAACGTCCGCCTGGCCGCAGGTGTCGGGGAAGACAGGACCAAGAGGAGAGGAGAGACTGCGTCCCGGCCCCGTTGCTCTGACAAGGATCTGGGAGGCCAGGCACTCCCCGGCCCAGGGAGGCTCAGGCCCCTACACCTGACAGACATCAGCAAGCCCACACGTGGGCAGGAAGCGAAAGCATCCATGTAACCTGCACAGTGCATCAACGTGCTCTGCTCGCAGGGACCCCTGCAGACGCACAGCCCGGCCACAGGCAGGGCTGGGGGGTGACAGACAAGGTCCAAAACACTGCCCACCCACCTTCATCGGTCCTGGATGGCGCACGGCCCTGGGGACATAAACACCACCCCAAGCGTGAAATCAAGGAGGGAAGAAACAGGAGAAACACAAGACGCACATCCCTGTCAAAGTCCGTCACAGATCTGCCTAACCGGCCAGGTCAGTGCGCTGTGAGTAGCGCCTTTCAAGCTGAGAACAATGTACTAACTGAAGGTCTCTGTAACTCAAGGCTCCAAGTACACTGACAGAGATTAGTTCAGATCTCTAGGGAAATCAGCAATAAATTACCAGCACACTTCATGCTTAAAAATAATCTTTGCAGTAAATATATATAAATTAAAATTGGACAACAATTGAAAACAGAGTTTCTCTCCTTCCTGTTCCCTTTCTCATTATCTCTCAGAGCGACAGTCCACACAACTAGAGGCTGTTTCTCTGCAAATTTCATGCTTACGTAGTTCTACTCATCCAAGTGATTTACAGAGGAAATGATTTCCTGCAGGTACTCTAACTCAAACAGAGCTGCACTCTGTCCAGCGTTCAAGGCCATGCTTAATGAGAAACTTTAAATTTGGAAGAAAAAAAAACCTTAGTACTGAAAAGAAAAGAGTTATTAAATTTTAGCATTTACCTGATTTATTAACGTTTCCTAGTGCATTTCTTTTTATAATTTGTGTCCTGGCTAACGGAGGAAGACAAAACAAATGTCCTTTTGTCTACTGGCTTTAAAAGGTCATAGGAGTAACAAGAGGAGACACGTGCTGACGACTACGTACCCCCCATGTAACGGCACGTTCGCCAATCAGGTTGACACTGAACCGTCACTGCTGGTGACAAGCAGGATTTAACCATTTACAAATATTCTTGCTGTCTTTACCCGTTTCCTTCAGGGATACAACTAGTTGGTGCAGTCCAGCTACAGCTGTCCCTGTCCCACGTGTGTGCTGTGACAGAAACGTCACCACTCGGCACCCCGACCCACCTCTGCAGAGCCCCGCCAGGCTGGAGACGCTGTGAATCACAGAGGAAAGACCCAGCATAACAACTGTGGTTTGTAGAACTTAAAGCCACTGAACGGCAGACGGAACTCAAGCCCGCGCACGGGAGTGCACGTGGAGACACCTGCGAGTGTCCACCCAGAGAGCTGCGTATCACAAACCTAATGAAGCCGACACTCAGAGCCCGGGGGCCAGGGGGACGGCGCGGCGTGGGAGCGCCCGTGACCACCGGGTCGCTGCTGGTCTCCGTGCGGTGCGGCGTCTGCGGGCAGGTGCTCCCCGGACAGCGCAGTCTCGTGGACAGGAGACCTCTATTTACTTGTCAGCTTTTCTGTATTACGCATTAAGGTTCTGCCACTCAGAGAGGCATCAAAAAAACACTCTGGGGGGAAAACCACGTATGTAAGAGGACATGCCACATCATGCTCGCGGCCCTGCCTCGTGTCACTGCCTTCCAGACGCCGGTCCCTACACAGACCAGGACAAAGGTACCGTCTGCGGGTCAGACTCCGTGGGCTTCTGCTTCTGGTTGTTTCCATCTTGTCATTTTGTCGTCTTTCACAGCCACGGGGCTCAGCTCTCACCCAGCCGTGCACCTCTAAATCTCCACTCAACAGGACTGAGAGGAAACATTATCAAGAATCCCCACCACTGAAGACCAGAGTTTTGTAAGGGTGTCGAGGGGTGGGAGGTGATTCTCTAGGTGAAAAGTGTCCACTCGAGTAGGAACTGGACATGTTCCCCATCTTGGTCACATCAGCTCCAAACTCCCAACCGTGCCAGGGCCCCAGACTGACCCCACGTGTCCCTAACCCTGTCTCACCTGACTGCAACCACCTTGCGGTCCAGTCTTGTAGTACCTAAATATCTAACTGCGGCGTTGCTTCCCAGACGGTCTCCCTCCTGATGTGCATGACTTGTGCAGGGTATCTGACTATGTTTGTAGACCTGGATCGTACATTCAGAAAAACTGGAAGTGGTTCCTTTTCCTACCAGAACACTAGGCTTAAAGTTCAGATGGGCTCTCACCCTAAGCCACACCTTTTAATAGATGCAGTTAATTCAAGCTTACATTATAGCACATATGTTCTTCGAAGTATTTATTTCCATCAGTTAAGAATACCTTACATTTCCGTAATTCTTGATTGCTAAGATAGTCCTCCCATTCGTATCTCACAACATGCGGGTGACACAGCTGGTATCAGCCCCATTTTTCCACGTGAGAAAACTGAACTTCAGAAAGCGTAAACCCTCTGTTCAAGGTCACACAGCTAGTCAGGGAACTCGGCAGTATGGGAAACCGATTTGTCTGGTCTGCGCTACAATATTAGTCCACAATACATCTCTTTCAATCGAAATAAAAGTATTTCAACCACAATAAGATGCCACAGCAGGTTTTTTAAAGCTTTTTAATTAACTAATACATGCATATAAAACTCATATAAAGTTTAGTAAAAACCATCTTTAAATAAGCATCATCAATGACGTTTGCAACAATCCACCATTAAGAATGACTGATTACAACCAGCCCTCCTTCAAGGATGCGGCACAGAACACCCTGTGTGTGCGTATACATGTGTGTGTCTGTGTGCTCACTCAAAGGGACTTTCATGCCATTATCCTGAGGATAAAAAAAAGTAAGTCTGTAGTTTGAATGTGAAAAGCAGATCCCGCAACAACCAGTCAACAGGTAAACATCTATTAAATCTAAAGGAACGTGCAACGCGATACAGCAAACGCAAGTCGGGGGAGGCGCGCTTCCTGCCCTGTGGATTTATGGTCTAGTGAGAGGACAGGAGTCAGCACATCCTCGTCACCAGCACCACCGTGTCAGTGCGGACACTCATGCCATGGACGCCGGGATGTGTGAGGCTGATACCGGCCAGTAGAAATACTGTGACCATGTGTCATTTTACATTTTCCAGTAGCCAATTTTAAAAAGGTAAAAAATCTGTAAAAGTTAATTTTAACAGTATGTTTATTTAACCCAACGTATCCAGAATCCTATCAGACCAGTACTGTTAATGAAAAATTACTAACGAGATATTTTACGTTCTTTTTTGTATTAAAGTCTTTGAAATCTGTTATTTTATACTTACAGCACATCTCAGTTCAGATCTAAATTTTCTTTAGAAATACTTTTTCAGAAATCTATATTTAGATTTCATAAAGTTGGCAGTTGAAAAAGTAAATCCACATACCCAGGTTGTATCAAGTACATATACTTAAAATTCTTCCAAAAACTGAACTCAGTATCAAAAAATCACTTTCCTTTAACATTAGTATACACGTTGGCAAAATTGATTCACTTTGTTTTAATAAAATCTGATCTGACTTTAGAGCAAAAGTCTATCAGCTTAAAATCCACATCTGCTCAGTGAGCTCAATGACTCTCTAACAACTGTGTCAAGTATTAACTGTGACTCCAAAGGAGCATTTGCACAAATGGGAAAGCAGCTCTGAGAGTGTTCTTCCAGGTCTGCCTAGCTTTTACAGCCAGTTTATGTAACACTATTAAAAATAAGACTTTTCTGAATATTGATTCATGTTACAAAAATGTGTAAGATCATTATTATTGATTTGTATTATGGAAACCTTTCATTTCAACATAATTCTCATACCTCCCTAGGTGAGCACAAACAAGCTGTCCTTTTCTTAGAGCTTCAAATTTAGCTCATTCAAAGGCAGTGCAAACCTAAGTGCCTATGGACAGATGACTGGATAAAGAAGCTGTGGGTGTATTTATTCAATGGAATATTACTCAGCCATGAAAAAGAATAAAATAATGCCACTTACAACAACATGAATGGACCTGGAGATCATCATTCTAAGTGAAGTAAGCCAGAAAGAGAAAGAAAAATACTATATGATATCACTCATACGTGGTATCTTAACAAAAAAAAAGAGGACATTACGAACTTATCTACAAAACAGAAATAGATTGGCAGACTTAGTAAACAATCTTATGGTTACTGGGGAAAGGGGGTGGGAGGGGATCAATTTGGGAATTTGAGATTTACAAATGTTAGCCACTATACATAAAAATAGATAAACAATAAGTTTCTACTGTATAGCACAGGGAACAATATTCAATATCTTGTAGTAACCTATAATGAAAAAGAATATGAAAATGAATATATGTATGTATATGTATGACTGAAACTTTATGCTGTACACCAGAAATTGACACATTGTAAACTGACTATACAATTTTTTAAAAATAAAAAAAAAAGCAGTGTGATACGAGCAAGAAAACATGTATCACTCCATCGTGTTTTCTTTATAATTTCTGACTATGCCGCAACAGTTCCTTGTGTTTCAAGATAGAAAAGAAAATCTTATACTGGAGTAAAAGTTCCAGCAGTTCTGTAAAGCTCATCGGTGACTCCAAGGACGAGCACCGGCAAAGACCTGCGACCACGCCCTCAGCCCCCACCTCCCCCACAGGTCTACTGACTGGCTATGAGTCACTGCTTTCCATGTGCAGACCGATCCATTTTTATATGGTACCTGCGACACTCTTGACAGTTAGCTTCAGAACATAGCAGGATGAGCAGTAAGAGGAATATCAGTCTCTTGTTTTAAAATTCTAATAAATGAAAATATTTGACCTCATATAGCCAGAGAACTATCTGTCATGATAGAAATTAATTCTTTCATATCCATCTGAAATTCTCCTTTGACATATGTAAAACATTCAGAAATATCTATGCTACAAATTTGGCATTTCTGGCCAAAAATTTATAGTATTTCTTGGTAAATTTTGAAATCCTTTGAGAAAAAGGGTGTCCAGTGTATTACCGGGCACAGACTAACAGTCTGTGTAAAGCTAAAAAACAGTGCTTGAAGTTTTAAGTCAACTGATCTTTGATAATGTTAGGGAGACCTTGGATTCTACAGGCAACTGTTTGAGGATTTAACTAAATATCTTTAAATTTCTGTAAAACATTTTTTGTCTGTTCTCATAATTTTCTAATAAAACTTCATTAACTGAAATAATGTCTTTTGCCAACTCTCTAAAAACAGTTTCCCCTTTCGTGCATTAATCCAAATTATTTTATAGTGACCAAAGTTACAAGCTCACATCCTGTTAAAATTTTTTAACTTACTGGATATTTAATTCAGATTTCAGGCAAATAAATGCATTAATTTCTTTTCAGACCTTTGAGAAGAAACTTCTAATCAAATCCACTATGGATTTGTTGAAAATATCCCTTAACATTTTCTGATCTGCTCAGGCCCAGCAAACTGCAGACACAGTTCAGCACGGAAGCCCTGTCTCCCAGCCTCGCTGCTCTGACCGTAGCACCAGCTTCTGTCTCTGCACTCAGTTCTGCAACAGCCGTGTGCCTTTGGTTTAAACTTTAAAATTGGTCTACACTTATTTTAACTAGAAAAATTGTGCAATTATATTTTAATTAAAATTATAAACATCTCATTCAATATCTTGCAATAACCTTTAATGAAAAAGAATATGAAAAGGAATACATGTATGTTCATGTGTGGCTGAAGCATTGTGCTGCACACCAGAAACTGACCCGACACTGTAAACTGACTACACGTCATTAAAAAAAAATGATAAACATCTCAGTTTAACTACCAACACTGTTGTACATGCATCATTGAAAGTCATGCTGTCTACATAAAATAGTCAAATAAATAAATTACAATGTTAGACGGAACACGGGGCAAAAAACTGAAGTGAATAAACTAGTGAAACCACCAAGACCTGCGTAAAATAATCAGTTACACTGAATGCAGTCCTACCAACACGAGGAAGTGTGTTTAACAGAAACACGTTTGATTTTGCTTCCATTTTAAGAATTCCAATCCCCAGTCATGAAAAGCACATCTTCATTGTTCAAGGGCCACATGTGGCTTGGGCCTATGACTGTGGACTGGCTGTGTTCTCAGCAATTTACATTTATTAATGTATGTAATTCTCACAACTCTTTAAAGTATTTAATTACCACCCTTTACAGACAATGACACGTAGGCAGAAGCAGTTATATGACGCACCCAAAGTCACACAGCTGTTCCCCAATGAGCCTGGGACAGAGACCCAGACAGTCTGACTCCAGAGACTCCCGCCCGCTGTCCCACACTGTCCACAGGTCAACAAGGGCACAGAGCCTAGGAGCAACGACACAGGAGGGGCAGGGTGTGTCACACCTATAAACTGGCCCACCTCGCCACTGAAAGTAGGGAGACGGGACGGACAGGAAGGCACAGTGAAAGAGGAGGAAGACTTGAGCGTGAAGATAAACACTGCGGATGAGGGGAAAGCAACCCGGGCCACGGAGGAGTGGGCAGGAGGAGCGGAGCAAAGCCTGCTGCGCCGGAGAGGACAGATGACGGCGAGCGGTCGCGTCACCGCGGCAGGACAGATCCCAGCCCCCGAAGACACGGCCACGGCCCGAGCCCTGCCACCAGTGAATGTGGTCTTACACCAAAAACTGCTCTGCAGATGTGACCGAGGCCAGGATCTTGAGCTGGGAGATGATCTTGGATTACCTGGGTGGGCCCTGCATCCCATCACAGGCGTGCTTGCAAGAGGAAGGCCCAGAGGGATTTCAGGCAGGGGAAAGGGAGGAGACAGTACTGGTGGGGCCACAAGTCGCGGGGTGCCAGCTGCCTGCCCACGTCTGGCCTCCAGGATGGAGAGGGGACAAATCTGCAATTTTAACCCCCTGCATGGGGGGTTGGGGGAGCAGCCCTAGGAAAGGAAAACCATCACCACAGGCCTCTCAGGGCCTCAGCGAGCAGGGCAGCCTGGGAGTCAGCAGGCAGAGCGCCAGGAGCAGCGTGTCCCAGGTCCCTCGGTGACAGGCACCCACGCCCTCCAAGGGCCAAGACAGCACCTGTTAGCACTCCGCTCTTCATGGTCCCCAACGCAGCCAGGGAAACCCTGACCCGAGACACACTCTGGAAGGCACGTGGTTCAGGCCGGTGAGCATGAGCTGCACACAGACACATGACACAGCACCACCGGAGGCTTCCGAGAAACACTCGCAGGAGCTCCCCACTTGGCTGAGGAGGCCTCGGACGACACAAGGCTGGACGCCAGGTCTCCACGGTGCGGGACCTGCCACCCTGGGAAACGCAATGCGTAACAGCACAGGAGGCTTCTCTGCCCGTATCTGCATAAAACCACCAGCTCCAGGAGGTGGTTCCAGTCTTCTAAGGGACACTGGCAAACTAAAGTGACTTCAGACAATGACAAATGAGACACGGCGTAAAAGAATGGATACTGTTGTTCCCAAAGAAAATATTCAAGGGGGGACAAAATAGCAGTGCCTTCAAGTAGCTGAAGGACCAAAATGAAACAGAAAAACTGGGCTACGAAGGAGGACCAAAAAAAAGCCAGCAATGAAGTACTCCAGGGAGTGGGGCGGGCCCCCAGGAAGCCCTCAGGGACACCTGCGCGAAGGGGCCCGGCCAGCCTGGAGACTGCGGGGCAGGCCGCTGGCTGCACAGCCATCACGGGAGGAGACGGCCCTCGCTGGCAGGACCTGGGCCCCAAACACCAAGACACTTCCTCCGCTCTAAGACCCCACGCCCCGAGCTGGCCGCAGGCCTCTCTGTCACACACATGCGTCGCCGGAATACTAACTGAAGAAAAACTACTGTGCTGAACCAGGGGTAGCAGCCATGCTGTTACTAAGCTGCAGCACAGACACTCACCCACTAGAGCGGCCGCCCCTCACACGCCCACGGGGTGGAACCAGCCGTCACAAAACCCGCAACAGTGGCCCGGGGCTGACCGTGGACTCGGATGGGCAGGAAGACTGCGGGAGGAGGAAGAATTCACACCACGTGCAACACCCTCTGAACGGACAGCAGGTCCCCAGGCGCAAAGAACCGCAGGACGAGGGGAAGGATGAGCAGGTGGCCAGGAGCCGCTCTCCAGCCCCTGGACCTATGCAGCTGCCTGCAGCTCCTTGGGGCCCAGCGGCCTCACACCCACCCCGCAGTCCCCCAGGGTCCGCTGGGCACCTGCTGCAAACTCTGACCACACCCGGGAAGTCAGGCTCAGCTCTACCTGCACTCCATGCCTGTCCCTGTCTCTGTCCTTGTCTGTCCCTGTGTCTGTCTCTCTGTTCCTGTCTGGCCGTCTGTGTCTCTCTGTCTCTCCCTGTCCCTGTGTCTCTGTCTCTCTTTCCCTCTCCCCCTCCGTCTCCCCCACCCCCATCAGAACACACATGTGGGTCCCACTGGTTTCAGGTTAATAACATCCACTTGGCAGCAACTGTCTAACAGGTTAACACTCAACAATGGGCACTTGTATTTTCTTGCAGGGTGGAGGTAAATCATGGCATGTGAACAAAGACCTTATTATGTAAATTTTACTGTATGTTTACTACAAGCCAGTTTCAATTCTGTTTTTGTCTCTAGGCCTTAGGACAAAGAGGAGAAAAAGTTCACATCTGAAGGGACTGTTTTCTAAAAACATAGCACCAAGCTCAAAGAGGGACCAGTCACACACTGAATAGTGTCCCCCTGAGAATTCATATCCTGAAGTCCTAACTCCCAGTATCTGAGAATTCGACCTTATTTGGAAACAGGGTCACTGAGGATGAATTAGTTAAGATGAGGTCACAGTAGAGTGAGGTGGACTCCAAACTACCCTGACTGGTACCCGGCACAGAGGGGAAACTTGGACCCAGACACATGGGGCGACAGCAAGTGAAGACGGAGGGAGAGACAGGAGAAGCCAAAAGATACCAAACATGGCCCATAAGCCACCAAAGGCAAGAGGACAGGCCTGGACAGACCCTCCCTCGTGGCCTTAGGAAGCAGCCAACCCTTCAGATCCCTTGATCCTGGACTTCCAGAGCTGTGAGTTTTCAGAACTGTGCAAAAATAAACCGTTGCTGTTTAAGGGACCCAATCTGTGATATTTTGCTCTGTCAGAGCCCCAGAAAACTAAGGTAAGATGGGAGAGAATGGGGAGCGGCCAGGATAGCTGTGGCGGTGCCAGACAGGGTTCAGGAGGAGCCCCATCTCCCTGCACCTGCGGCTGGCTGTCAGGAACCACAGGCTCCAGGAGGCCCCGTCCTGCTCCCAGGGCCCTGCCTCCAGCTGCACGGACCCGCTCTGGCTTCATCCATCCCTCCCCAGCTCCACGGGCTGCTCCTTCTTCCTCGACCCTCCTGACCATCCACCTTCCATGCCCCCACCAAGCATGACGCCCATGATTTGAGATGTGACTTTGACCATCCTTTCTTCAGAAAGTGCTTCCTGACCTGCTCCGCCCTGGCTGGGCCTGGCTTGCCCGTCCGAACCACTCAAGCACTCAGCTCTTTCCTTGGCAGCTGCTGTCACCTCCCTTGTGTGTCACTGCCGAAGGGCTGCAGCCCCCCGTGCGGGACCACAGGGCTGGGAGGACAGGCCCACGACACAGCGCGGGCTGGGACCCAGCACGCTGTTCACAGGCACTCAGAGCGCCGCTCGCGTCTGCTCAGGAAGCAAAGCGCAGTGTGCGTGCTGTCTCGTCTCAGGCCCCGTCCTCCAGCAGACATGCCCCCACCCTGCCCGCCACTCACGTACCAAAACCGTCCGCTGGACGCTTTGGTCTCCCTGCCTTAGAACATGGAGTACACATGGGCCTCTCTCTCTCTCTCTCTCTCTCTCTCCCTCTCTGTCTGTCCACCTGTCTCTCTCTGTCTCTCTGTCAACAGTGCTGTCCACTTGCACCTGCCTTGCTGGGCCCTGCCTGGTCCTCCCGCCTCCAGCAGCCAGGCCACCCTGCACCCAGCACACTGGGACAAGCGGCTGGGCTACTCCCACAACTAAGGCCCCTTTCCAGCAAAACTGAAGCAGAGCTCTCTGGTTTCAAGGCAGGGGAGCTGTGGAAGGACTTGGAAATGGGGGGGAGGTCCCCTCCATGCTCTTGGCCTCCCTGCCCTGGTGTCACATCCCCCAGCCCCCGGCCCCTCCAGGCCACCAGGGCCTCTCCAGTAGACCATTGAGAAACCACGGGTCCAACTGATTAAAGCTCAGTTTTCTAGTAAAGAACTTAAAACTCTCATTTAACTATCACTCCATCCCAACAGCCTAACCAAATAAAAAGTGTTTCCTGCGAGCACGTTTCACACCCTGGCTCCCAAAGGCCACACGTATCTCTTCACTCTTTCTTTCGTGCGTCAAGTATCTACTGATGTTCCAGATGGAGTGTCACAGAGAAGCTTTGCACTTCAGAGGATGAGAACGTGGGCGAGGAGAGTTGTGTCGGTGTATGTGCTAACAGTAACAGCAGCAGGCAGCACTTCCCGCAGGGCAGAAACAGCAGCCCTGCTCTGTGGGCGCCAGCCCCGTGAACAACCTGCAAGCGGGGGGGCGGGGGTATCTCAATCTCCCGGGTGGGAATGAAGTCCTGGGGAGGTGAGGGCAGGTCACACGGCTAGGAGGAAGCACTGCACAGAGTCAGAATGAGATGTTCTGACCGCTGCACCCCATGCTCACAGCAGCATTGTTCACGACAGCCACAACGTGGAAACAGCCTCGGTGTCCACTGACGGACGAACGGATAAAGAAGTCCTAGTGTACACACAACAGAATATTACTCAGCCACTAAAAAGCAGGAAACCTTGCCATTTTTGACAACATGAGTGGACCTTGAGGCCATTATGCTAATGAAATAAAGTCAGACACAGAAGGACAAGTACTGTATGATCTCACTTACGTGTGGACTCTTAAAAAACCTCCTAGAAAGAGATCAGACTTGTGGTTGCCAGAGGCAGAGGGTGAGGGGACGCAGACTGGAGGACGGTGGTGGAAGCTACAAACTCCAGCTACAAGATAAACACCAGGGACGAACTGTGCACCCGGTGGCTACACCGAACGCTGCTGTGTGCTGTACAAGGGAGCTGCTAAGAGAAGGGATCTAAGAGCTCTCGTCACAAGGGAAAAACACCATTTTTTTGAGATGATGGACGATAATTACACTCACTGTGGTGATCATGTCACGATACATGTGAGTCAAGTCACCTTGCTGAACATCTTAAACTTACACAGCTCTGTGTGTCAACTATAGTTCAGTCAAACTGGAAAAAAAACAGGTGTTCTGTATTCTTTGACTTCGTGGTCAGTTAGGTACGGCCATCGCATACTGTACAGCATAACGTTTATGAGCAAAAGGCACACGGAACTACCCAGCGCAGGCCCGAGTCACAGTGTGGGCCCCCCTGGCTTTGGCAGCAGGGGCACTCAGGGGGCTTTAACCAGGACTACTATTTTTTTAAGTTAGAGGAAGACTAACCCAGTTTTCATTTTATCGTCATTATGCTTCTTAAATTGCATAGATATTACACATTATTTTTCATGTATTGAGTATTTCCTAATTAAAAATAAAGCACATGGCATAAAACAGGCCCTTAATAAATGGTAAACATTATTCCTTAAGAAGGAAGAGATTAGGACAGGCCAGCAGGCTGGGGAAGGGAGCCAATGGAGAGAGACGGATGGACAAGCAGAAGGGAAGAGCAGCCGTCGGGTCCAGCCAGGGACCAGGCTCCAGCGGAGATGGAAAAGGCCGGGTCTGAGCGGGACAGACAAGGTCCCCCCAGGCCGGGAGAAAGAGGAGGCAGGGTATGTCGAGAACTAAAAAGCAAGGTGACTCGCTAAAGGCCAGCAGCTCAAGACTGACCGGGGAGCTTGAGGAAAGAGGTAGACTTGGCCACTTCTCGTCAGGAGAGCAGAAGGCCGACCACACAGGGTGGCCACCGTGAGCCCGAAGGAGCCTGGAAACTCTGAGTAAAAAGGGAGACCGTATACGTACTTGGGTTACTTTTTCCCAGGAACAGTCAGTCATTTCAGCACAAGCAAGGTTAAAGGGAAAAAAAATAGACTGATTCAGGGCTGGAAGTTTGCAGAGAGGGAAAAAAGAAGGACCAGAACCAAGGAGCTGACAGTGCTATTCCAAGAATAGTTCAAGTCACTGGTCACTGGACGCAGAGCTGGAGAGGGCAGCAGGGAAGCCCAGACAGGACAACAAGCAGGAACGGACCCTTGGCGGCACAGCTGCTCTGAGGAGGCTGGAGAACGGGCACAGGGGGAGCGCGTGCAGACCAGCCGGCGCCCAGGCGCGGCGCAGGTGACGCCCAGGTCAGAGGCGTGCCGGCCCGCGCGACCCCCTGCCCCCCGGGACCGCCAGGCTCCACCCACCCCGACCCCGCCCCCCCGGGGCGCACGGCCGCGCCCCGCGAGGACTTCTCCGCCCTCGCTGCCAAGCCACGGTGCTGCCACGGGACCCGAAACCTGCCTATAGTCTCCGCAGTAATCGCAGATTTCCCCCCCCAACTTTTCATCTTGAAAAATTTCACATCGACATCAAAGTCGATGAAACAATGTCCAGTTTCTCACCTTCGCCCTGTCTCCCTGCCTCGGGCACGCGCGCCCTCCGGCGGGCGGGGCCCAGTGGGAAGCCAGAGGGAGACACAACACTTCACCTTCATGGTACGTCCTTGGCAGGCAACCTCTAAAGAGATGGAAACTCTCCTGTGACCTCAGTACTGTTAAAAAAGTCAGCTTTTAAGTTTCCCAACTGCCCTCAAAATGTCTTAGTAGTTTTTTATTTTTTAACCCAAGGCCCAGCCACAATCTGCACACTGCACGTAACTGTTAAATCACTAAGTTCAACATCCGTGAAAATGCATGGCTTCAGGATCCGTAGGGTGAACAGGACTGATGGAAAACCGGAAAAGCAGTGGGAAGGGAGACTCCGCAGAAAGCCACCTCATGGTTCAGAAAATGGTGGCTGAGCTCCTAAACCAGGGTGGTGATAACACGGAAAAGACAGGCAACGTCACGAGTTTAGGGCAGAGAAAAGGAGGAGCCAGGTGGACTGGGAGGACAGCGTACACTGGGGGACCAGGAGGACGGTGCACACTGGGGGGGCGGGGGGGGCTCACACTGGGGAGACTGGAGGACGGCGCACACTGGGGGGACTTGGAAGAGGATGGGGGACACTGGGGGCTGGTTTGGTGGGAAACATAATTAATTTTAGGCATTTTGGGTTTTAGGCAATAACAAAATACTTAAATGGACATGTCTAGTAAGCAACCTCTGGTAATAAAAGACTGGAATTTAATTAAATTACATAATCCCTAATGGCCCCTACAGCTCTTAAAGAGCTGAATTCTAGGATAATATCAGAAAAAGCCAGTCTCTGGGCTCCTTCAGGTATTCTAACGTAATTAACCTCTCCCCTGCTCTGGCGTTCGCGCACACGCGAACCTGCTCCTTAGCCACCCCCTCAAGGAGAAAAAAAATGATCTCTATATGTGGATGTTTGATTTTCCTTTTCTGGCTTCTGCAACGAGAGAGTAGGTTCCTACGGGGGCGTGAGAAACTGTCCATCTTTCCTCGGAGCGTTTTCTACTATAGAGCTGCTTGCACAGAAAGCGGTTAACATTTTCTCTAAATGTAGTCTATATCCAGGAAGAGAGCTAACTGTCAGGTACAATCTGCCAAGATGAATTTGGGGACAGCCTTTTGAAGATGTAAAGGAACTCAATAAGCAGAGCAGAAGGAGACCCCTTGGTAGGGGATGTGAAGACACAAAAGACGGAGTCACTGATGACCCCCCCACGCCGAGAGCTGAAGCTGCGGGACCAGGCAGCAGAAGAATATGCGGTTCCAGTCTGACTCAGGCTGATTCGGCTACTTCTTAAATTTAGAATATCTATATTCTTGTGATATGTTAGTCAAAGGCAGTACTTTGGAGGAAAATAAACATTCAGAAAACTATTCAGTTTTGATGAAAACTAAAAGAAGTTACCAGGTGGCCAAACTGCAAAAATGATGCTCTGAAACAAATCGTGAACAAAATCAAGATGGAAATTCTTAACCTCTGGCCCAGCAGACTCTGTTGAGACTCAAAAAGCCCCTCACTTCAGTGCTGCATGACAGGGGTTGCCAGCCCAGAAGCACGCACGAGATCCTGAACCTGAACTTTCCAGCGACTTAGTCCAAAAGTTTAAGATATTCTGATAATACTCCAGAGGGGGAGGAAAGACCTACACTCAGATTACTGTAACACTGAAACCCTGGAATTAATTATCTCTTGTCTGGCTTTAAGATGCTGGAAACGTCTGCATCATCGTTCCTGGGTCCTCCCTCTGGAGCCCCCCCCCAGTCACCCGTGGAGCCCTCCCCTCACCAGAGACGCACACCGTCACCGTCAATCCAGTGAGGTCAGCAACAATCTTGCAGTTTTCACAGAGATTCAGTCCTTAATGAGAGGCTTACAATGCAGATCACGCTACAAAACGGAACTGTTTCTAAGATTCTCCAAAAAATATAAAGATGCATCCAAGCCTAGTAAAAGTGCTTTAGAGAAAGCCCCCTGAGCACACTAGACAATTCAGCAACTTAGAAACTAAAAGTAGATTTTATGCATAACGAAATAGATGTGTTGCTGACAACACGTCTTAACAAAATATTTATATATTGACTCACATTTAAAATATGGTAGGAGTATCCGAATTTCAAAGACTCCTGTGTCAAAGCGTCTCTGAAGGTTGTATATTAGACATTCTCGAAGCGGGGCACCCAGATCACAGAACTAAACCTCCTGTTTCAGTCCAGTGTTTTGAAACACATTTTTACTATTCCTGGAAGCATTTTCACATTTTTGTCAGATGTTGAGTGAGCAACAGAGTAAATAACGCTTCAAAAGCATTTTTTGAGCAGTGAAACCTTAAGTTCCCTGCTAAAGGGGCTGATCCAAAATAAATTAAGTGCCGGTGTGACTAAGCCGAGAGTGGTAAATTCTGACTTGCAGGGTGAAAACCTCCAGTTAATAGATCTATTCAGGGGCTCCACATGCACTTCGAAGCCCTAAGTAGGGCGGCCGAGTATAAACACCGGCCTTGAAAGCATCCTCGGCGCGGGCTCGTGCCCACATCTAAGGCGGCGGCGGCCCAGGGCAGGGGCTCTCAGACCTGCTGTCACACGGCGCCGGGTCCCATCAGTTTTGTGAAAGAGGTGGCGTTCCCGGGGCTGGGCCTCATGAAAAGCCACGAGCAAGTCCCCGGGAGCGACGTTCGCGGGGAGTGGAAATGCAGCGGGAGAGCAGCGGGAGTCGGCCCGCGGGGGCCCCAAAGCATCCTCGACGCAGTGATGAACCACACAATTAGCCCTGGAGAGGCCCTGGAGGGCAGCCGAGTCTAACCCCTTCACCAGTGAGGAAACCAGGCCTTGACAACACAAAACACAGACGATGTAAAAAGTAACAGAAACTGTTCTACTGCCGCCCGCGGTTGCGTCAGACGCGTAAGGAGGCTACACGCTCTGCATCAGAGCAGTTACCTAACCGGGGAAGGCAGGTAGCTGTTTCCTTATTAATGGGGAAATCCATGGAGAAGACAGCAGTTTGGCTTGAAGAGGCAGTCGGCTTGGCTGACGTCACTGGAATGGATGGAAGGATAACAGGATGGGGGCCTTTTCTATTTATTCCCCAAACTGCTACTGAGCATTGGGCCATTTCTGTGTCTCCTTCTCTTTGGAAACTTGACGGTGAGGATTATACAAGGTGTGTGCCACGAACTGGCTTTGCAGGCACCTGAATGTAGGTCCATTAAGAAAAAACAAAACAAAACAAAACCGCCCGTGCGGCGCGGAGGAGAGCAGCCGCCCTACACACGCAGCCACAGAGCCGAAAGCATTCCCACGCCAGCCCTCCTCAACCCGGGCCCTTCTGCGCTCTCGCGGGGAGTCAGGAAACAGAACTGCTATTTAAAAGTGCATTTACAAAGACGCCTTTAAGAAGCGTCAAAATAAATTACTTTGAAGTGTTTTTCACCAGCACGCCCCCAGCTTTCCCTTCTTTCCTATTTGCTGTTCCAGAGCCCGGCCGGGACTATATTTAACTGACTTTACAAGCTGTGGGCAGATGGAGCGCAAGGCACATCCCCGCCCGCGCCGCACGCAGTAACTGCGCCCAGGTTTCCGTCTAGGAGCTCTCTTTTTCTTTTTTTTTTTTTTTTAAAGTGTCTTCAAAGTACCTTATGCATCCCGGAAGCAGAAGGAATACTTAGAAGGCGCTCTGTGTCGGTCTGCGGTGGAGGGTGGGCCCTGAAACTCACTTTGCATTAAGAACCACAGGCGCTGGAGGCTAACGCCGCCGTGATGCGGCCCCTGGGGTCCGGGCCATGAGTGCTTCGTTACCTCTGCCAGCAGCGCTCGTTCCACCCAGCACACGCTGCCGGGGAGGAACAAACACTTGTCAGCGATTTTCTTTTAGGACGAGGTACAGAAAGACGAACAGTGCTAGGAACTGACTAGACAACAACCAAACCAGAATTTCCCACAGAGGCGAAATCGGTGAGGAATTCCTCCGAGCGGGGCCCGTCCCCCAGGTGTCAGGTCTCCTTCTCCCTGTGACGCGAGGCCACCTCCGCGGGACTGGAGGGACGTGGGCCGGCGCCCACCTGGCTTTGTCACTTACCACGCTGCCCTGTGGGAAAATCGCTTCCTGCTTTTGGCTTTAGTTTTCTCAACTACAAAATTAGAGCTTGAATTCGAAAGTAATCTCTGAACTTACTTCCACCTATAAGGAGCAATTATTTCAGATGAATAATGCACAATAATTAATACTAAATAACGTTCAGTAGACTGGATGTTTCTGCAAGCTTTGTAGATATTCACCATATATTGAGTTCTAATCACTCAATAAATCTGAAAGTGTTGTGGTTAGCTCATATTTCTAAGTGGATCAGTTCTTCTTTCTTTGTTATGCAATACCAAATATAAGTTATCGTTTTCCATTCCACAAAAAAAATTATACAGACCACAGTCAGAGTTCACAGCTTCCAACCAGCTTGAATATTTAGCAACTGTGAATATAAATCTGATTGGACCTGCTCTTACACTGGCGAATGTCCCTTAGAGATGCCTGAGTTATCAGTGATACAGCAGGATGTACTGAGACAAGGTATTCTTATGTTTTTGTCTATAAAAGCAAATTAGCTTAAAAATACTATATATTTACTGAAGATTCCCTAAAGGAAAGTATAAATTTCAAAAAATAACTGTCACATAAATTTGAATGAGTCAGAGTGGATTCTGAATAAAGTTCACGATGAATGTGCAAGACAGCCACTGGCTAGCCATGCAGTCTCGTGCAAGTGCGCCCCACCGTCTCACCGAGACTGTGCGACTAGGAAGATGAGCTCTGACAATCAGTGCACCGTAATGTAGAAAATCTCTGAATGCAATCGCTGGCTCACAATAATCCCCAGTATCATTCTTACCTTCAGTATTATTATTAAGTACTGCTATTGACAAAACACATAGAAGACTGCTCCTGTTCTCTGAAAAGGTGTGTACAATATTGTTAATCCCAAACTGGATTTTCCAAATTTCAATCTCTCTCACGCTTTAAAAGCTTTCTGACATTTATATACTATTTTTACTTTTTTCTTTAAATTACCTTGGTTTGTCCTTAACCTCATTTTTAAGCAAAAGTCAACCACAAAAACACATACTAGAAACAGAGGAAATACTTTTTTCCTGAGATAAATTAAAATAATTACATGACTTCTAATTTAAAATACACTCCTTAAAATAGTGCACATTCTCTTACCAAAAGGTGTCAGAAACACTGACCTAAAATGGCATTTGCTGATCTGTGTAGGCTTCCAAATTAAAGTTCGCGTCTTCTGGTGGAAAGTCCACCATATTTATGGGCCACACACAAGCTGACAGGTCAATGTCATAAACATAGACAGTCCTAGGAAATGAAAATAATAATGTAAACAAATACCTAAGTCCATGTCTTTATTTCCTTATGATTTGGTTTTATTTCTTTAAAAGTGGTACTTAAATTCCTTTTATTAAACAGAAAACTATATTCAAAAGGACCTTCCTTAAAAAGCTATTTATAATCAAAGTAAATTCAAAGTATTTTATTGGTCAAATTTAGAAAGTATTTAAAAGATAAGGATTTCTTCCTGCTACAAATGAAGACAATTAGATGAGAAAGAACATAAAAATGATCATTTTGTAGATGATGTAATTGTACACCTAAAAAACAAAACTCTTTTAAATTAGCTGGTTACAAAATTATTATTCAAAATCAAGAGTTTTCCAATATAAAAACAATAAAATTAAACTGGGGGGAAATATCTTATTTATACTAGCAACAAAATTTAAATACCCAAAATAGAGTTATATATTAATAATAATCACATAAAGAAAGCTTTAAACTCTTCAAAGATGTATAAACAGAGGTCTTTTCAAATATTCTAGGATAATCCTCGCCCTTGGATTAGAAGGTTTAACATTACGACGATATCACTGAGCCCTAATTAACCTTAAATTTGATTCAATGCAGATTATAGGTTTTTGGACAGAAAGCAGCAAAATTATACACTAGAGTCAAATAAACATGCAAGAATAATCTAGAAATTCCAAAAAAGATTAGTAGGAGGGATAAAATCCTGTTGGTCATGAAAATTATGTATCATGAAACATAAGATAGCAAAGAGACACGGTGATGCAACCGAAGCCTGGACACAGCCCCAAACACACAGGAATGCAGCGGAAGGCACAAGCAGCATGTCAGCCGACGGAGGAAAGATGGACTATTGAACGAATGATGCTGGGATACAGCATTTTAGGAAAAAAAAAATTAAGTCACAACCCTACCCCAGTCCTTACACCAAAATAAAATTCAGGCCTAACAAGCAAAGCTTACAAACACTAGAAGATGGACACGTGTATTTATAATCTTAGAGCAGGGAATACATTAAGCAGGATGCAATATCCAGATTGTAAAGAGGAAGACTGATAACTTGACTGATGACAGAAAAATTTAAGATTTCTGTAGGGCCAAAAAATACCAAATCGTTAAAAACAAAATGAGAAAATGAAGGGGAAAAAATTATCTTCAATACGGCAAAAAGAGCGAACGCCCACAAAGAACATGCCCAGAAAAAAACCAAGCAGTCCAGTAGGAAAAAGACGCAGCTATGAACAGGCAATTAACAGAAAATGTATACATAAATAGAAAATAAATGTTACATGCAAGATATGGACCCCTACTCAAAACAAAATAAATGTAAATCAAAACAAGGTATCAACACCATACTTTTATTCAGCTTCATTCATGTGCGTGAACTAGGCTGTTTAGTCCAGCAAGGGGCAGACTTTCGTGTAAAATATAACGTTTATGCAAATTTGTAAAGGATACGTACTGGCTTGCGCATAAGAACATTTTTGAAAAGATGCACCAAGAACTGTAGTCTGAGGGGAGAAGAGCCCACTAGGGGTAAACGTGATGAGAGACTTTCTACAGTTTGATTTCTGCCTTGTCCACGTAACATTTCGCATAAAAAGTCAGAACGTATTTATTAAGGCTGCTTTTACGTTTCCCTGTGTAACTATCTTCCAACTGTTCTTTCCCATGGCACGTTCAACTCCAAGTCACAATCACATTTACTAAAAATTCAAATAAAAAGATTTGATATTTCATGGTAGATTTTAGATACAGAAGTGGAAAACACATGGAGTATGTTTAGTCTTTCTTCTTCTAAGGACATTGGCCCAATCCACATTTTTTTGGACTTAAAAGAAAAATGCCTTGTGAATACATAAAGTGATCCTATTTGGGGAATCTTTCACTTCTATTTCAGAAATTCCATTCAGTATCAAAATGGCACATAAATAAATTTTCTGTTCAGTTCAGATTTCTGTTAATAATTTTCATTAACTAACACACAAAAACAATGTTTGAAAAGCACTCTTATACTCAAAATTAAATTAAGATACTGGGAAGTGGTTAGGATCCATAATTCTGATTTTGGCACATAAACTAGGAAAGAAAGTCAATGACCACAAGTATGTACCAACTCTTTTTCCAACTCAAACTCACTGAAAGATTTTTTCCACCTAAGCTTAGGCCACTCAACATCCAGATGTTTGCCGTCTGGTGCCACTCAAAACTTTTCTCTTGACTAATTCTAAGTTTACAGTATGAGACTAAACAACATATCAATAAACGCATGCATCGAGATGTAATTAAATGAATGATCAGAGGAAAAGCTAAATTTTTCAAACTCTTTATCACTAAGGACCTGAACTTCTAGCCAGACCCAATCCAATGTTGATTTTTATCTGGCTAAAGGCAAGTTCTAGAAAAGTCTATTGAGATTTTTTTTTTTTAAAGTTTAGCTTAGACCAAACCAGACAATTCCAAAGAGTACCGTGATGGGTTGAACCATACGAAATCTGGTCAACAGTTCAGTTACATACAGCTTTTTACCTATTTCACGTGGCTCAACCTAATATTAAACCTTCAAGAGGCTGGTTATTTTAACCGTTCTTTCATAACCTCTTATGTTCTTCAACTCGTAATACATGTAATCACACTTTATGTGTGAAATGTATTTCCCAAACCAGAGGTGAGGCTCATCCTCAAGGACATGGGTGTCAGGCCCTCCCACCACATGGGCACAGGGACTCCAGAACCCAACTTAAGGAAACAATCTCACTTCTTTCCATGAGGCTTTATGGGCCCAACATGATACATGCAGATGATGCAAATCAGAGATATTTGTTATCACCAGTTAAAAGTTTATGTCTAACCAAGTTTATCTCTACCATTCCCCAATGATTACACTTAACAGACAGAACACAAAAGGAGACGGTAAAGTACAAAAAGACAAGGATTTTTTTCTCTTAATTTGACAATTAATAAAGAAAGCAGAAAATTGTGGACAGTTTCCAAAACCTGAGTAGACTTCTAGACTGACTTGAAAGGTAATTACCATTTGGGGGTATATCTTTTGCAGCTAAACCTTGTGATCGAATGCCCAAAATTTATTCTAGGCGTCTCTCGTGTAAAAGGAAGCATTTGGTTTCCGTGCCACCAATACGCGACGGCTCAACATTTCAGCCTTACTGTGTCTGACCCACAGGAGGAGGCTGGTGTGTCCCAGGAAGCAGATAAGAAGAACATACTTGTTTTAAATATTTCACATTTAGGCACCATGTGCACAGGAGTCGCCATTAATGGAGCACTTGGGAATACCACTTCCTTAAGAAAAATGAAGTGTGGGAGGAAGGCCCGTGATGCCAATTTCCTCTTAAGCATCAGCTCCATCCGACTGTCCTCCCTCTTGTAGGGGAGGGCGAGAGTCAGCGATTCTGCTGAAAGTGGCTTCTCTGAAGATTTTTCAGATGTGAGTTGAAATGTAGGTACATGGAACCAAATACAGTGGCCATAACTTGAAAAGATATTTTAGACCGGACCGGTCTATTTACAAAATCAAACAGCTGTAACGAATAAGCCAACCACAAAAGCAAATTAAAATCATTTTTGGCATTTATTAAAAGCGAGTATTGGGGTTACTTCTTCTTTTAAAGATTCACGGAAGGTGGGACACTTACATGTTGTTATTAAACGTTAAGGAAAATCTGAAGAGATGGTAGAGTGCATTTTTTAAAATCTGTTCAGTTGCTGCCACTTTCTGCCCCAGGGCTTAGAAAATTAAATACACTACTTAGCACCTTAAAAACCGGTTCTTCCCTATGTGTTAAGTTGTATGTTACACTTTCAAGGCAAAGTGTGAAGGAGAAACACTAGGGGCAGACACATTTCAATCACTCGAGAACATCCTTCCGAGGGAATTCAGTTATATGTATGTTCCTATTCTGGAACTTGAAACAAATGCTCTCACTTAAAAAAAACGATACTCATTTTTTTATTAAGAAAATCTAATGAAGACGTCCGAGTCCTGGAGGGAGAGAGCCATGCCTCACACAAGTGTTATCCCAAACCATACGCCCAAGAAGTAAATGATGAAAGAAATGAATGAACTAATGAGTTAGGCCCACGACCAAAACTGATTTTCACAACAAGCTAAAAGGTCTTTGGTTTTTTTAAAATACAGTCTCAGAATATATCACTGGTAACTACCTAAACAGACTGTATTGATACTTTAGGTTTTCTTAATTAAAAAATTTTTAATTTCATAATGTGACCAACAATGTAAATTACCTTCTCCTTATCCTAAAGTCAGTAAGGAACAGAGAATGTGATTCAAAACAACACTGTTAAAGCACATGTATATTTGGGGTAGACATTATTTTTGTCCCTTTGCATGAGAGCTTCCTAATTTCCACACTGAATACGCTCTGTTTTCCTTTCACCAAATATCAACCCATACTCTCTCAGATGTCCTATGAAAATGAGACGAAAGCAAAAAAGCACTCGGAGTTTTAAATAAGAGCCAAATGTCACAGCTTTGCCCACATTGCTAAACTTGCCAAAGAGAACGTAGAAACACAGAACCAATTCTGATTTTTCCCTATCTATGCACACAATAAACTCTATCCCTTTGTATTTCAGAGGAATTTTGCTTTTGCGTAAAGTGCGGAAATGAGTGATTAAACCACTAGCAGCCCCGCCCGGAAGAGCCGTGGTGCACAGGTGGTCTTGGTGGGCTCCGTGGGCTCCGGAGCAGCGCTTCCCACACTTGACTGTGTACCCAAACAACAGGACCTTGTCACCACGCACGCTCTGACTCCGCGGGCGGCAGCGGGGCCGAGACTCTGCAAGTCTGTCAGGCTCTCGGGGACACTGCTCATCTGTGAACCACACGCTTCAGGCACCGAGGTCCCAGAGAGACTCCCGCTAGACAAGTGCTCCAGAGCTCAAGCCTCTTTAGAGTCTGCGTCTTCCTTCTGAATGTGGAAATCACGACACGGTGATGTCTGGGGTGGAAGGGGGTCATCGGTGTCAGATTCGTTTCAAGGGAGCCAGGAAACAAGCAAGTGGTGAAACCCCACTTCAGCCCACTGACAAGGACAGCTGAGCTGGAGCTCCGGACACAAAAGATCCCCCATCACACGAACGTCTCCTGCACGAAAGGAGCCAGAGCTCATCGTGTCACAGGAGTGCACATTTCTGCTGCCAAAAGGAAATCTACAGAGGACAGACCTGCCAAAGAAATTAGGGCTTCAATAATTAGGAAACCGCAAGCCACTTCGCATCCTGCATCAGTCGGAGATGAATGGGGACACTTGCAAAAGTACTTCACCGCCAGCCCACTGGGGGAGAGCGCCCCGGGGAAAAACAACAGGAATTTTTAAATTCCTCTGTTACCCAATACAATATGTGTTCCAGCCTAAATGATGCTGGCACCGTTCAGCAGGACTCCTCTGACCCGCGAGGGCGAAACGACAAGCAGAACAGGCCGCGTGTGTTAGCCTTTCCCGTGTGTCTGGGGGAGACGCCTCTGTTTGGAAAGCAGCATTCAAACCCGCCGGCCTGGCACCCTGTGATTCACTATTGTCTCTGACGGGATCGCAGAGACAAAAACGAACCTCAGCCCCAGCCACACCCACCCCTCCCCTCCACAGCACCTTCTTTCACTCTCGGCTCCCACAGTGGCCCCGTCGCCACCCTGCTGGTTCCAAGCCTTCTTTTCCCTTCACAGCACTGGTAATGTTAAAAAAGCAAACAAAAAGCACACATGCCCTAGACGTGTACACAGCGGAACAGAAACCAACAGGCTGTCCCAGCTCCCATTCAGACGGTTCCTCCGAGAGGGAGCCTCTGTCTAGAGGAAGAGCACGCTTCCTGGAGTACAGTCAGAACAGAACACCAGAGTACAGCACAGATGGCCTGCGACCATCGTCTGGGGCTTTCTCCCCCTGAAAAGTGAAGAAGAAATATGAAGCACAATTTCCAATCAACCTCAAACCCCTACCATCTTGATGCCCAGATGTGCTTCCCTTGTGACCACGCGTCAGAGGACCTGAACTAGGAACCGGCAGCCGCGTCGAGAATCCCAGGGCACAGCTGGTCCCCCTTTGTAGAAATCCCCACTGGGTACCTGCTGGCCATCTGCCTGTCCTAAGTCCACTGCCCTGACCCTCCCGCACCGCTGTGGGGAAGGCCGGGGACGGGGGCTGAGCAAACTGCCTTCCGACTTCTCCCCGACCGTCACCCAAACCACCACATCCAGACACGGCCACTCCGGCTCTTCCTCCCCTCGGTGTGTCCACCTTAGTGAGCACCGGCCTGCCGGCGGAGTGAGGTGGTCGTTCCCAAGTCCTCAGCTGGCTTGACAAACACAGCCACTTACACCAAGAACCTTCAAAGTTAACTCTACAGAAAATTAAATCATGGAAAATAAGAGTGAAGGGCAGGGGGAGGGCCGGTAATTACACGCTCTGGGTACACGACAGCAAACATACCTTCTTGGCCGTATTAAAAAAACAATGATGCATTTTTCCTCTGTTTCCTCAGAGCATTTTCAGAATTTTCACACGTTACAAAATACAACCAAAGTCTCACCACCACCACTTGTGAAGCTAAACCAAGCCCAAACCTTAGCATATACATCAAACGTGGGCCAAAGCGTTATTCTAAAAAATTCTTTGTGAGTAATATGCGCAAATATGCAGCTTTATGGTCACATTATGTGAGCACCATGCACAGAACCGTAAATGAACACGGAAGCCAACAAAAATTATTTAACTGCAAATATAATTCAATGCTTTTAGAGTTACCTATGATATAGTTAAGCCTAAAACTAACATATTTTAAATAAATTTTAAAAGACAAATGTAAATTTCTCTACTTATAAAAAACACATAGTACCATATTTTCCAAAAGCTTTTTACAATCGTTTTTATCTTTATAAATAGCAGCTTAAGGCACATACAACATCTAAACTCTGAGAAGAGTGGATCTGGGCAGTCATCCTTCGCCAGAGGAGCTGATGAGAGCGGCCAGCACTAATGGGGAGCGTCTCGGTCCCGCGAAGCATCTAACAAACAGTGTCTCTCCTTTAACCTGCACGAAGCCCTGGGGAGGGAGCCCTGCGATGGCACCACCTGGCAGATGGAGACCATCTCAGACAGGAAGAACCAACTCCAGATTAATCAGTTGATACGCATATTTCTAAATTAATGTTTTAAAGACAACTCAGTTTGCTAAACACAGATTACAAGTATGCTAACAAATATCACTTCCCTAGGTATGTACTGTTATTCTTGCAAAACATACCTTGCTGCTCTTTGAGATATTTTTAATAAACTTTGTCCAAAGTATTATGCTAAGAAAAATTCAGAGTCTAATAATCTCTGATACTACGTATAAGTTAGTTTCACTCATCAACTGAAACAAGCTGTTAAGTAGTATCGAGTGCCATGAGTGACAGCAGGTGTTCACAGAGCACCCACCGTGCCCACCACACTGGGAACCGGGACAAGATTTACAAACAAGGCAGGGGACAGAAGAGAGGAAAGCCTCTGAGTGTTTCTCTGAGGATGCCTGGATTTCCACCCGGACATACGTGAGGCTCTGGAAATTCATTTCCAACATCGTAACAAAGGTGTGCTGTGATGCGCTGACCCACAGGCGGCTGGGAAGACCCAGGTCCCCACACAGGCCCCTGGACAACGCCTCTTGGACAGAACAAGAACACACACCAGGCTAGTGAAACAATGAAGGACCTCAGCAGAGAAACCAAAGCGCCTTTTTAAGCAGAGTTACCATTTCCCGAACTCTCCCTGAAACACAAATAAGGGTTTGGTTTCAAAGGACTTCCTGGCTGTGACTCAGGCTGCAAAAAAAAAAAAAAAAAAAAAAGCAGAATAAAAAGAAAGCCAAGACCTCAACTGAGCAAGTCACTAATGACAGGAGTCCCTGTCAATAAACTTAAAAGCAAGATCTGCCACAGATAAGCGACAATACAGCTAATTCACTCAGGAGAACAGAGAGCTGGCTCTGCGTGCGTGGTTTACACCATAATACATTCACCAAGAAAAATAATATTCTGCCAAGGAACATCTTAACGACACAGGAAACTGTCTCTGCCTGATAAGGTCACGGCTTTCAGAGGCAGTCTCTGGAGGCTGCCCAGCCCCACAGCCACCCCAGGATGCGTGTCCCAGCGCCGGGTTAAAAAGAGGAGCCCAGCTTCCGAGGACAGACAGCACGCCTGACCCACAGCGTGGGCGCCCGGCTCTCACGGCTCCGCCTGCAGCGACGCGGCCTTGAAGTGTGGCGTAAGACCCGGTTAGCAGGGACCCGGTCTGCCCTGGTGAAGAGGAACCCACCAGACAAGCCCAGCGGTTCTCAAATTCTCCTCCCACGGAACACCAGTGTTCCACAAATTAAGACTGTGGTTTTCCACAGCTAAAATCAAATAATAGACATCTGTTCACAAAGTTCTTTCCCATAATTTTTTCCTTATACCTCTGGGGCTTGAAACTATTTGTCTGCCACGAGCAAGCAGATCTGATTGCTTAACAGAAAAGAGTAAATTTGTTTTTGTGTTTCCGGGTTGGAATTCTAAACTTCATACTTAAAATAGTTACATTTATTATTCCTGGTTCAAATGATGGGATCAAAGGTACTAGGTTTTCCTGTTCCACCACACACACACACACACACACACACACACACACACACACACACACACACATCCCTTCCTGGCGCTGTGCGATGGGGCCGCATGCAAGACTCACTGGATCGGTCCTGGGTCGGACGGAGGCCAGGGTGGTGCAGGTGACACATGCGCCTTCCTCCCGCCACTGCTTCCCCGGGGCTGGTGCCCCGGCCTGGTCTCCAGGTCCTGGGACCCCACACTCTCACCCCGTTCCCGCCATCCCGTGTGCCTGCGGCCACCCTTCGCGGTTGCCGTAAGTGCTCCGTGACCACATCTAAGAATGAAAATGAGAGGGGCGGCAGCCTGTCGATTCAGAAAGCCCTCCAGTTTTCTCACTGACGCCAGCGCTGCGCTGCCGGCGGGAGGCTGGGAAGGTGCTCGAGTGTCCATTGGAGCCTCGACATCGGCCCTGGGGGCTCAGTGTGTAACACTGAATGACAGTGACTGTGTGGCCCAGATGACAACAAAATACTATCCAAACCATGACCGAGGACCAGGAAAACCGCCACTCCACTGTTGGGCCAAGCCAGCTGCTTTGGGACAGCGGGGGGACTGGGGAGGAGGGCTGGCCCGTCGGGAGCAGAGCTGCAGGAGGTGGGGCAGGCAGCCTGGCAGTCCACGCGTGGTGGCCTGGGCGTGCAGGGAGAGCAAGCCTGTGTCTAGAGGAAGTATCTACTCCAGTAAACGCTGCCCGGCCCGTGAGGGAAGTGGTCCAACGCGATGACGGTGCCACACGTAGCTGCCCGGCCGTCCGGGAAGGTGCCCTTTCAGGGGCCCCACGCTGGCCTCTGCCGAAGCCGGGTCAGCCTTGGTGAGGAGAGAGCCGCACTGCTGGGCCCAAGTACCACCTCCACCCCGCCACACGGCCACTGTGCTCAGGAGCCCCCTGGGCGGCGACAGGGCAGGGGGAAGAGGCTGACTGGGACCCACAGAAAAATCCTCCTCTGCTGAGGTCACCCTTAGGTGAGCGTTCACATGGGACGCAAATGTTCCTGCCCATTCAGACAGGTCTATCCACATATCTCTTCCTCAAATTTCCCTGTCACCAATTTTCCACTCACGTTTCTCCCAAGTCCCTGACCATCCAGCCAAACCACTGGCCCCACACCCAGGAGTCCGCCCGTATCGTACATCTGACCACCTAACCCTCCAGGCGCAGTGAACAGCCGGGCGCCCGGCTTACAGTTCTGCCCGCCGGGAGGAGTTCCCGGCTCTGCTGTCCGTCAGGGAGACTGACAGAACCACCGAAAACCAGGCCACATTCTCTTGCTCTGACAGCTGACCCCGGGAGCCCCTGCAAGGACACGGACGCAAGGTGGGAGAAGGGTCAGTGGGACGGATCGGGAAGCCACGTCTTCCTGCATCCCCACACACCCCCAGGCCTGCTCAGCCCAGCCTGCACCTCCACACCCACCCGACGACAGAGCACAGCAGCCCCCCTCCCCGTCCCCCCGCTGCGTGTGCACGTGTGCACCCCGAGGGCCGAGGTGGGGAGCCGGGAGGAACTGCCACGTCAGCGATGCCCACGCCCTGTTCTTCTGAGGGGGAATGGAGAGCAGGGAGGAGGAGAACTTAGGTGGGAGCGGCTCCCTGGAGGAGCTTGTCCCTGGCTCAGTGCAGAGGCTGAAAGGACGCCCCGCAGGGGGAGCCACGCTGTTGTTGGAGACACGTCCTGCCTCGGCGTTGGCGACACTCACCTGATCCAGGTCCGGGTTGGTGGGCCCTGGCAAATGCTGCCGAGAAGGCTCCTCCATCCTCGAGAGCTCCCGACGGCCTGCTGAGCGTGAGTCCATGAGGGACTTACTCATCCACAGCTGGGGAAATGACCACAGGACAGGCTCGGGACCCACCGTGAGACGGACCTCAGGCAAAATTCCACTGACGGTCTGACTCCGTGCGCAGCTGCTCTGACCTGTGACACTGTGCATCTCCCGGAGCTAGTGTCCACTCAGGCCCAGGGTCTCCCAGAACTAGATCAGTTCAGAGCCTGAAAACCCAGTTGTCTCCTTCTCCCCCGTACACGGTCACCCTCGCAAAGGCCGCAGGTCCCGCTGGTGAAGGCTGGGAGAAAGACCAGCAGCGTGAATTTCTGGCAGTGGACGGGGGGTCCTTCTCAAGAAGAGCTGGCCTCCCCTTCGTTTGAGGGGTTCTGGGTCTATAACCTGGCTCAAGGCTGGGCACTGATTGAGGGGATGTGACCCCTCGTTTTTATGATTCGGGTCAGGCTCCTGCCCACTTGGCCCGGAACACCTCTGCCCACACAGACCAAGGAAGAACTCGGCGGCCTTCCTGTCAGTTTCGCTTCTAGGAACATGGCCCTCGACCAGTCGGGCCACAGACTGTCCGATCGCCGCTTTGACTCTGGGTCCGTTACAATAGCCGTGCCTACTGGCCTCGGGGGGTTGAGCGCTGCCCCTTGGCCCCTGCTCCCGGGACCTGATTACTCCCCTGGCATTTAGGTTCCCCTCTTCGGTGACTCCAGTTCCCACCGCAAGGCTGAGCCCCCAGAAAAGAGCGATCCAAGCTCCCGAAGGCTCCTGGGCCCCTCCCAGCTGTGGGGAAAGGGGTGTCTTGTGACCCCCTCCCCGGGTGGGTCAGCAGGTCTTAAACAGTGAACCCATTCTAATATTCCAGTGTCCCTCAGCTTCCAGGTCAAGTTCAGCCACTTCCCAGTCCCTGTGTCAGCCAGCCAACCAACCGAACTGTTACAACACTTTCTGATTTCTGGAGCTGCACCATTAAACGCGGGCTTTAAAATAACTATGTGCAAGAAATGAAGAAAGGAGTCAAATTCATAATGTAAGAACAGGACAGTATGAAATAAAAACAGGCAGCTCTGCAAAAGAAACACAGAAATTCCAGAGGTTAAAATACATAGCCATCAAAGTGAAAAACTCAAAGATGGGTTGACCAGTAGGCTGGACAAAGGTGAAAAATAACAACTAGCAAGTTGGAAGAAGTCACCCACCATGACTCATAAGGAAGAAGAAAGACGGAAAATACAGAAGAAACGCGAGGGACAGACTGACCAGCGCCAACCAGCATTCTACAGGCAGCCCGGCGAACAGAGTGAGAAAACCGGGGAGCGAGTGTTCACGTGACGGGGATGTGCCATCTCCCAGAGCCGAAGGCAGTCCCCAGACTGCAGAAGAGCATCGAGCATCCAGGAGAGTGAGTGGAAGCCAGGCCGCTCCTGCCCACGTCTTCCTGCAGCTCCAGCGAGTCACAATTCCTAGGGCAAGTCCCCAACAGTAAAACCAACATCATCATGGTTGACAGCTGCCGGCCTCCGGGCTGCTACTCCTCATCAGGCCCTCCACTAAGGAAGTGTTACAATTCGAATTATCTCTTCTAGTTTTAACCTTCAAAACATCCTGTGAGAGAACTCAGGGCACAGGAGGAGAAACAGGCTCCGAGGACCCAGGGACGTTAGCAAGGACCCTCAGCGGGAATTCAAACGCAGATCTGACTCTGGGCCCTAGAACCTTGTTCCCTCCGGTGCCCCGGTCAGTCAGTCAGTCGCTCCCAAGGGAGCTGTGTCCTCCACACTGGCTCACAGCCACCTCCTCCTCTCCCCTCAGGGCCCCGTCACTCCCCCGTCTGGACTGCGGCAGGCCTCTCTGGCCACAGCCTCACCCCCTCCGTCTAACCCTCGTCCACAGGACTGTGACCTACCAGAGCGCCATCCAGAACCCAACACCGACAGCATCAACCCTCTTCAACTCTACCCCCTCCCCCACTCCGCCATCAAACACCTCGTTCCTCCAGCGAGATGCGCAGCACCCCACCTCCTCCCTCGCAGTCTCCCTCCGCACCCACAGGTGATGTCTCCATCACTTTACCTGCTCGCTCTCCCTACCAGGCCTGCCCACACGCTGCTCCCCCGAGGACTCCCCACGCGCCCTGCCCGCCCCACCACAAGTCATAGCCCCCGTGTCAGCAACGCCCACCCTCCTGGGGCGCACGCACACCGCCGTCCGCATCAGCCCACTAGTCCCCCGGGCATAACTCTTGTCTTTTTCTCTTGGGCGTGGAGTCCCTGTGGACTCACGCTCAGCAGGCTGGGAGCTCTCGAGGATGGAGGAGCCTTCTCGGCAGCATTTGCCAGGGCCCACCATCCCGGACCCGGGTCAGGTGAGTGTCGCCAACGCCGAGGCAGGACGTGTCTCCAACAACAGCGTGGCTCCCCCTGTGGGGCGTCCTTTCGGCCTCTGCACTGAGCAGGGACAAGCTCCTCCAGGGAGCCGCTTCCATCTTTGTTTTTCCTAAGTTCTCCTCCTCCCTGCTCTCCATCCCTCCTCAGAAGAACAGGGCATGGGCATCGCTGACGTGGCAGTTCCTCCCAGCTCCTCAGCCCTCGAGGTGCACACGTGCACACGCAGCGGGAGGGAAGGGGATGGGGTGCTGCCGACCACGGTGGGACGGGGGACACAGCTCCCTCCGGGCCGACAGCCTCGCCGGGACCACCTCAAGGCCTAAGGCTCAGGAGTGGAAATAAGTGAGAGTGAGCAAACGGTCACATCCATAACAGAACGAGAGCCCCGGCACGCGAAGCTGGAACTGTCACCGCACCTCCCGTCGCATCGCTGTGTGTGCGGACACCTCGCACCCTGTCGCCGTGTGTCCTCAGAGGACTCCCGCCCCGCACGCCGGGGCCTCTGAGCCTCTTCCTCTCTTTGCTACACTCTCTGAAGCTGAATGAATTAGTCACATTCTTCAAATGCCAGCCAGAACACGTCAACTGCTTATTTTAAAACAAACTCTCAAAATGGGGCAAAATCTATGCCAAATAAGGACTCTGTTTCTAAATATAAGTTTAATACAACCACTGTTGGCAAGATCAGAATAATTAAAGGAACTCTGCTTCTGAATATTTAGAGGAATAAAGTTTACCCTGAATTTTCATGGATTTCTAAGTATAGACAAGAGAACAGATATAATAACTGATATTTTTAACTCCATCTGGATGTATTATTGACAAGACACAGTGCAGAGATTGGGAACCATATCACCTTACTGCTAAATGTTTTAAGCAGTAGATAGTGTTTAAAAAGATTAAGATTCAAAGAGAATTCGTGGATTTCACATTAGACTCCACGATCGACTTTCTCGGGGAAAAACTAAAGCTCATTCACCTTTTTAGTACCTGGGATAACTTCAAACACAGGCGGCGTCACGACCACCAGACATAAACCGGGGACGAGAGCCGGGAGGCACGCTGAGAAACTGGAGAGTGAAAGTGAAGATACGTTTTTATAAAAGTAGTTAACCAAAAGTCCATGTGATATAAAAAAAAAAAAAAGCTCAAAAATCCTCACAAGAAACAGCTCACTCAACAACAGTACATGTAACAGTTTAAAGCAACCAGGCAGCCCCCACTCTCCCCAAAAAAAGGCAGTTTTAAACCTGCCGGGAAACAGAGGCTGTGAGAAATGAATGATCACAACTGCAACTCGATGAGGCCATGGAGAACAACTTATTTTTCCCTTTACTTTCATAAAATCGTTGCCAGGACCTGCGATTTTTAGGTCACACCCCTCCTCCATCAGAACACCACCCTCACATGCAGCATCCGAGGGAACAGATGCAGGGGCCTCTTCCAGCTCCGGACGGAGGTCCTCGACCCCACTCCCCGCCCGGACAGGATGTGCTCCACGCTGGGTAACAGAAAAGAGATGGCAGGAGAAGCCTGGTACTGCCAGACTGCTTCAAGGCCCTACCCCTGTTCCTGCACATTCTAAACTAAGTGAAAAAGCAAAATCACGTTAAAGACTCACCCACTTGCCCAGTTTACTTTTTTGGAAGACTTAAAACTCTAAAAACATGTATGACCCAGACTAACAAAAATTACTAGTAAGTATCTGTCAATCAAAACGATACCATTAAAAATTACAAACACACAATAGTAAGGGAGTTCAGGAACCCACGAGCCTGAGGTCAGCAGTCTGTGTTTTTAACCTGAGGAGTAAAGTACATGAGACTGTCACACGAGTTCCCAGGGTCTCATGAGACGCAGGGCCAGCCCTTACCCACATTCAAATGACAAGAAGAATAACAGGAAAAGAGGAAGAGGGTGGAGAAACATTTAGTGTCCCCACATCAGTCCTCTGGCAAGACAGGAGGCCTTGTGTGACAGTCCGCCAGACAGAGTCCACACAAACGGGAAAGAGGAGGGGGAGGGGAGGCATGGAGGGAAGAAAGAGGGGTGGTGGGAGAGAAGGGGAGAAGCAGACGCACTCCGCCACACCCAGGAAGACCAAAGCTCGAGTGCAGAGAGGGTTACTGCAGAGGTAAGGGCTACGATTTAAAACACGCACGTGCACACAAGCACACACACCCAGCTTGAAATTAACAAGCAATCAAAAGTAGCAAGTCAAATTATGATGAAAGTGTCAAAACCCACAAAGTACACATCCAGGAAAAGATGGGCAGGGAAGGGTTAAACGAGGACCAGACGAAGGCAGCAGGAAGAGACCTGTTGGTCGGGCCGGGAAGTGAGCACACGGCCACCACAGCACCACAGTGGTGGCTGGTGTGGACCGACCACACGAATCAGTGCTCTCTCTCAGGTTTCTGCACATCTTGCAAGCGAGGCACTGGGTGCCCTGTTGCTCCAAACTGTCTTTTCAAGGATGTCTGTATAGTGATAGAGCATGTCCCCCCAGAACAGTCAGCTTGCTGCCCACCGTGAAAGACTCAGGCTCCCCAAGCCTGGGGCTCCTGTCCCCCACGTAGCCACCACGGGCACAAATCTCACCCTGCGGTCTTCACGTCGCCCGGAGAAAACAGGCTGGGCACTGAGAGTAGGAGAACGCAGCCCCTGGGTCACTGCTGCTGCTGCGAGTAGGAAAGCCTTCTGTCTCTGACCCAGGAGTCTTAAGGCTTCTGCCACTTCCCATGAAACTGGCAGGCCATCTTGTTAGCCTATAAGTTGGGTAAAATCTTAGACCTTTCACAGGTCTCGACAGGAATGAGCATTTTATAAACATTATCCCCAAGTATCTCATTACCCTATAAGAGATAATCAAAATAAGAGATTATTTTCATTTCATAGATACATTCATTGAACAAATATTTACTGAGTGCAAATTATGTGCCAGGCCCAGGTCCAGGTGCTCAAAGCAGAGCTGTGAAGGTCCAGAGGAAGCCCTTGCCTTCACGGCGCTCCTACCACCAGTGGCCAAACGAGTGTGGTGATGGGATTAAGGTGCAGAGAAGCTGGGAGCCTTGCCAGGGGCCGAGCTGGCAACGCATGTGCATCGTGGGGTGAGGCTGCATCTGGGCAGGGGGCGCTCCGGAGCACACACCTTAATGGCCACCCTGCAGCGCCTCCCGCACTGTGACCATAAACAGGCCCAGCCATGAGGTTTCCACAGACCAGGTACTTAGAATCACCTGGCATGAGATCCCACTAAAGCAACCCAGAGTCCTGGAAGAAACAGCTGACTGTAGGTCTGGGCAGCGAGATGGTCTAAACACCTTGATCCAGAAGGATGTAGAAAGCAAGAAAGTATTCAAGAACACTGGGTTATGTCTGAAGGACGCTGGACAGTGACAATAACTCACTGACAATGACTGCAATGGATTGAAACACATGAAATGTGTCCATCAGGACAGTTTAAAAAATTCCACCTTCACAGGACATCAGGTGTTAGGAGATGAACGGTCCTCCTGAAGCCCACATGCGGAGGTCCTGACCCCAGGACCTCAGGAGGCGACTGTATTTGAAAACGGGGCCTTTAAAGAGGTAACTGAAGGAAAGGGAGGTCGTGTCTCAGTCCAACATGACTGGTGTCCTTGTGAGAAGCATCAGGACACAGACAGCACAGCCCGAGGGACAACCACGTGGGGACAGAGGGAGAAGACGGCCATCCAGCAGACAGCAGGTGAGAGTCCTTGGAGTGACATCGACTCGGCCACACGGACCGCGGACGCCCGGTCTCCAGCTGCGGGAAAGGCAGCGCAGGGCAAAGGCGGCCCACGGAAGGGCGGGACACGACCCTGGCGGCAGGCGGGTCTGCGGCGCTCTCTCCGACTGCAGAGTTCACAGCAGGCGCCTTCCAAGCACTGTGGAGACACCAGGAAAAGGCAGGGTACATGGCGCAACAAACCTCCCCACCCCCACGTGAGGCAAGAACACAGTAAAACTAAGAAATAAGAAGGCAGAACAGAAGCATGTCCAGACTTACCGGCTATGATGGTCATTATAAATGAATTCAACTTCCTGTGAAAGCCTCTCAGGTTAGGGGAAAAAATAAGATACCACCTCTCAAAAAAAAACAGGTCCGATAAACACGCAGCAGGTAAACATACAAGAGAGGGGGCGGCGACACTGACATGAGACAAAGCAGATTTCCAGGCAGAAGCTCTGAGCGGAACAATGGTTAAGATGGAACGGCTGTGAATTTTTGTGTGTCAAATGTCACCGGCCTGAAGAGGAAGCGAAGCTGCTCCAGGTGCAGGGAGAACAGGCCCCACAGAACCCAGAGGGCTACAGCGCACGCGGCTCCGCCTGACGGACCGGCAGGGAAACGCACAGAGCGCAGCGGACGGGAGCCATGCAGCTGGTGGAGGTAACGGATTTCTATCAGACTGTGTAACTCACGTATGAAAAATTACCTCGCTTCTAAGCATGAATGGAACATTTAAAAAAACTGATACCGTATCAGGACACAAAGAAAACCTCAGAAAGTTCCCAACACATATAAATATAACAAAGCCACAGTCTCAATTTCCAAAGCAGCAAAATTAGTGACCAACTTTATATTTAAAATATTACAACCCCATTAAAAAGAAAAGAATCCTACAGCCTTATGTACATGAACAAGTGAAGACGTCCAAGGTATGTCATCAAGTGAGAAATCAAGGCTGGAACTACGTCACCACGACTCCTTCTGTGTTACTTTTAAAACAAAAGAAAGATCTATGCAGATAGTGTCAATAAATATGGCTTCTTCCCAGGAAGAATTATGTGCTACCATGCTGTTCTCTCCTGAACTGCTTCCGCTGTCTGGCCATGAATGGCTGCTGCTTTTATTACCTTAAAAATATTAATAGATAGACAGTGGGGTTGTGGGCGCCTCTTCACTCTTCTCTGGATTGGAAAAAAATAGCAAACATTATTTTTAAGTAACATTTAAGTGAAGAAAAACTTTATAGTAAAAATAAAGCTGAAACTGAAAAAAAATTAAAAAAAAAAAAACAACTACACTAAGTAATTCATGGAACAAAAAGGAAACCAAACCTGCAATTTCAGGTTACCTTAAAAATAACAAACCACTACTTATCAACACTTAGGAAACAGTCAGATACACTCCAAAGAAAACGTATGGCCCACAGCCTTCCAGCGTCACACAGGCAAACAGAGAGCTTCCTGTCCCCCTGCTGATACCTACAGCTCCCCCCAAGGACGGGGTGAGCGGTGGAAACTTTCCGTTCACTGTGAGAAATCAAACGAGCGAAAGCACAAGTCCACAGATTAAGCCAACACACCTCAGAACGAACCCTCTCAGGCCACCTGCACCAGCGGCGGGAATGATAAAGCTAATGCACACCAGATGCGGCCATGTTGTCCCAGGCCCGCAGGCGCAGGGGGCAGGAAGGCAGGCGGACGCGCGAGTTCAGGGTTCAAAAGCGGGGACTGAGGACACAGGAGAGTTCGCCGCGCATTCCTGCGTCTCCGTGTAAGTCCTCAGTCCTGACTGCGCGGGCACACCCTGCAGCTGTACCGACAGGCAGTGCAGACGGGAAGGTCCGTTCACGTCAGTCGTCAGGGAAAACGGATTCACCCGACCACCTGCAAAGGTCGTGCTGCAGACGAGGCGCAAAGGAAGACAGCTCGGTGTGTGAGCCCTGCAGCATCAGTCCCCACACGGAGACAAAGCCTGCACTCAGATTATAAACGGGCGCGTCCACGTCCGCCGCGTGCCAGGCTGGCGTGTCGCTAGGTCAGTTTTAGGAACAGCTTCTACACCTCAAGCACCTGCGTGTCAGGAGCCAGGTAACACTCCCCCTCATCCTAAGGACTGGAGGGGGCAGGCGGGTGTCACCAGTACACCCAGGAGCAAATCAAGCTGCACCACCAGCCAAAGGCCAGGTCACCAGCAAAGGCACACATCGGGATTCCAGCGCCAGGTGCCAGCACAGCACAACTGTTAAGCAGAACGGAGAGGCTCAGTGCCAGGTTACAGACAAGTGGGCCCTGGCAAACACCACCTAGTCCTGCACCCTGGACCCTCTCACTTGTTCAGTAAATGTTTGTTGAGCATCTTCTGTGTGAAGGTTCTGTGATTAGATGCTGGAGGCTCAGAAGTGTCGAATCTCAAAAAATGTGAACTTTCCTGCCCACTCAGGAAGCCTGGGGATTCGAGCAAATGCCTGCAAACGCACTTTAAGAAAAGGTCGAAGTATTTCCTCCCATTCTGTTCTATCAAGGTATCTTCAGGCCTTACACAGAAAAATTTAGAACTCCATGTTCAAACCCCCATTTCACTTTTTCAAAACTACGCCTGCAGAATCGTTCACATTTTTCTAGATAAAGACGATTCTTCTGTTTTAAGGGTATGACTGTCCTGATTTTTTTTCATTTCATTTTCATCCCCAGTGCTATTCAGATGGTCAAAGAACAATACAACAAATGGGAACAGAATTGAAAGGCGCTGACTTTTTTAAGGCTCGATGACATACTCAAAATACAGGAAGCAGTAGAAGACCTGCAGCTGGGGGCGGCGGGGCCCTGTGCGCCACCTCCCTGTCCTTCTGTGTGGGGCAGGGAGGGGCCGCCACCCAAGCGCACCGCGCCCGAGACCCTCACCCACCGTCACAGCCACCGGGGGGCCGGCAATGTGGCACAGCCCAGCACAACCGTGTCCAAGACCTCCCCGAGGACTCTCAGGGCTGGCCAGATTTGGGGACCTAAGAAACCATCACATTTTGGCTTCTTGGAAAAGATGTTTTAGTTATTGACGTAAGTTAACGTAAAAAGCATTCATTCAAAAAGAGAAACAGTGCATCTCCAGCTGTATGAGAAGGGCAAGTGCAAGGTGACTGAAACACTGTTAGCCTTTAAAAAGGCGCAGCAAGTTCAAGCAGTTTACAAATAACAAGAACACGGCTCCCGGGCGGGCTTGACAGAACTAAATCAAAGACTTCCTGAGCTCAAAGAGGAAACTCTTGGGCGAGGAGACTCCACCACGCCCTTGAGGAAGGTGAGTTCCATGTGGGGATGTGACCCCCACGGCCCTGCAGGGACCCCCGGGGGAATGAAGGCAGGCAGCAGCCCTGCGGCCCCAGCTCCATCACCGCCCCCAGCTCCATCACCGCCCCCGGCTCCACTGCCCCCAGACTCACGCCAGGAACAAAACATCCAGGAAGGCTGTTCTCAGTGACAGTAATAATGCCTGCTTGACACCTAACACCCTCACAACTGTTCTAAGCACTTTGCACTTATTAAAAACTCAGTGTCCACGCGCACAACCGGTATTGTCTCCATCTGACCAGGGCTGTTTTTACTCCCACTTTACAGACGAGGAAACAGGGCAGGAGCAGTGCTCCCACCAGGCTGCCCAAGTGCACGGCCATGTCACACAGAGCCCCTCAGAGTAGAGATGCTTGGAAAAGGTCAAGACTCATGATGAAATCTGTGACCAGCACCCCGCACAGTCGCCGGTCTGGAGGACAGCTGAGAAGCAGACTAGTTCTGGTGTGCACCTTTCCCGGGCAGCCTGACAGTCTGGAGCCACCTTTTTCACCATTTGAATTTACTAAAGAAAAAACGGGGTATCAGCAAACACAAAAGTAGTTTTGAAAACAAAGTTCAGGAGCGAAAAGCTAATATGCAAGTTGCATTGTTCCCTTTTTTTCTCTCATTGCCTGAAGGAAAGGACACTGCATGGCAAAGCTGTAGGACTGCCCACAAGGCCACCCCTCACCAGCTGGGCAGCTGCTCCTCTGCAGGGTGAGCTGACACAAACACCTGCCAGCTAAGCAGACACACAGCAGGATGCGCTTCCGGAATAAGCAACAGCTAACGTGGACACATCCTCCCAGCGGTCCAAAGAATTTTTCTGAGTTTCCAAAATATTTGATTAACAAACAGATTTCTTTCTCCAACGTCTCTGAGCCATGAGAGCCAGCTGGAGGCTCCTAGTGGCCTACTTCACTAGGGATTTCCTCGCCAAGTCACCCGTATTTCGTAAGTCAAAACTGTGGAGTCCCACTTTCAAAGGGTTTGTGAGAAGGCATACAGGAGCAAGGAAGGTAACACTTCTCAGTTCCCAACTCCCACCCAACCCTCTTCAAAAAGTGTCTTTCCCTTCAACAAATGGCATCTCTGTTCATCCAAATTATCAAGACAAACACTTAGGATCCACCCTGGCCTCCCATCTTTCCTCTCCAAATCCAGTCAGCAAGTCCCATCCGTGCAACTTCAAACCCTACACAGACGAGTCTGTGGGCAGCACCTTCCTGCCCACTCCACCGTCACTCTCCCCTGGAGGAGGACACCAGTCTCCTGACGGGTACCTTCTCCTCCACTCCTGAACCTAACGTCCACATTGCGAAAGCCATCTTTTTAAACTAGGAATGAGAGACCACACCATGTCCCTGCTGGAAACCATTCGACAATCAGCCAGTCGGCGCTCAACCTCGCTGTCAACATCAAGAGGCCCTTGCCCACCTCCCAGCTCCTCCTCCTCACTTTCTTACTGTGCACCTGGCCTCTCCCGTCCCTAGAACAGAACTGACTAGGCTTGTTGCTGCCCGGAGGCCTAGAAAGATCTCTGGATCTTCAGACTTCAGCTCAAATCTTACCTTCAGGGCGGCCTTTCCTGACCTGCACTCACCCGGCATCAGCACCTGCCACTCTGCCGCAGAGTGCTTCTCACGCTGCCTGTGATGAAAGGAGCCTTTCTCTTCCTTTCCAATCTATCACGGAACTACTTTTTTATAAAGTACAGTAAAAGTGAGTTTCTTTAAAAAATGGAATAAAAAAGAAGACGTACAAAACATACCCTTGAAATTTCAATTATCAGTGGCCATGGTCAAAACCCTGCCCTAACACGTTCCCACAGGGCATCTAGTTTCCTGCGCGTCTCCCAGGGCCTGGGCACACGGCCACGCTCCCCGCTTGGACACACTCGGCACCGAGTCGCTGTTTACTCCTGCCATCGGCACTGGGCGCTGTTCTGGGATGGAGCTGTGTCGATGGATGGCAGAGCAGGACCTGGCTCACAGAGCTCGGGTTCTGTGGGGAGACCCAGGGCGGGGAGGGGGGCAGTCAAGACCGCAGGCAAAACCAGGATCTGAACTCCACTGTGACGCCAAGGCCTTCCCTGGCTTCTGCAAAATGCTCAGCACTTAGCTGATCAGTGAAGAGTGCAAGAGAACAGCCCAGCTAGACGGGAAAGGTGCACGTGGAGCCATGTTGCACAACAGCCTAAGCGTTTTAGTTTCATGTCAAGAACAACAATTCCCTCCTGCAGAGCACGATCAGGCGCGCGGCGTGCCGCCGGCCCAGGTGCAGCCCTCGCGTCCACACGCATCACCGTCTGTTCCTGAAACACTGCACCCCCCTGACTGCATGGTCTTTATGTTACACAGTGGTCAAATAACTGATCAAAATCACTACTTGCAATTTCCAGTGGTCACAGCGGCACTATCAACAGTCAAGACATGGAAGCAACCTGACTGTCCATCAGCAGGCGAGTGGATAAAGAAGTTGCAGTCTACATATAGAATGGAATACTACTCAGCCACAAAAAAGAATGAAATGTTGCCATTTGCAACAACACAGATGGATCTTGAGAGCATTATCCTAAAATGAAGTGAGTCAGACAGAAAAAACCAAACAGTGTATGATATCACTTATATGTGGAACCTAAAAGATAGTACAAATGAACTTATTTATAAAACAGAAACGGACCCACAGACATAGACAACAAACTCACAGTTACCAAAGAGGAAAGGGGGAGGGATAAACTGAGAGTATGGGATTAACAGATACACATCACTACACATAAAATAGATAAAAAAGATTTACTCTGTAGCACTGAGAACTACATTCAATATCTTGTAATAGCCTACAATGGAGTCACAAGAGTACAGATATACACATACATAGGTACAACCAAATCACGTGGCTGTACACCTGAAATTAACACAGTGCTGTCAATCAACTATACTTCAATTAAAAAAAAGAGTGTTCCTGGAGGAGATGCCCCACACGTCCCCAACAGGAAAATGACGTGCGAGCTGTGGGGCTTTGGGGCAGAACCACCCTAGTGGTGTGGAGAGAAGAGGCTGAAACGCACGTGGCGGGTGCACCTCGTAAGCGCTGTGCCGAGGGAGCAAGCTGGACATCAAATACCACACGTGGTCTGATTTCAGCCGAAACGGACCTGCGGTGGAAAAGTCACAGCAGTGGGTGCCCCTGGGAGAGGCGAATCGCCGGGGAGGGAGCACGAGAAATGTTCTGGGGAGATGAAAACATTCTCTTCTTCAACTGTGAAGGTTATATGGGGGCTCTTATTCCTCACAACTGCTCGGTTTAGATTCGCGCCTTTAAAAGTACTTACATCTTACGTCACAAAAACAAGGGACTGAAAAAGTAGCAAAATGAGGAACGGGGTGAAGCTCAGATGACACAGATGGGGCAGACCCTCAGCAGTGGCTGAAGCTAGGGATGGGTCCGCTAGGCTGTCGTGTTTATTTTGTGTACGTTTACAATTTTCTGTAATCAAACACATGTAAAAAGCAAGCTCTGTCTACAGTGCCGGCTGGGAAGAGACTGGTTACTTGTGGGGAGGAGGGAGGAAGAAAGCGAGTGTCGGGGCCTGAGCGAAGCCGATGCCCGTTCTTGGTTGCACAGGTGGACCCACTTGCGACGGTTCATTGAGCTTTACACGACTTCCGCACGTATTTCTGTGTGTGCGTTGTAAATCAATAAAAATTCAACCAGGTATTTTCACAAATCCTAACTAAAAAATAAAACTCACTACTTCTAAACGTGTGACCAATCAGATACCAGTTTTGAGGATCCAACAACGAGGAAGAATTACACTACATCTTCACCAGTGTCTGAAGCCAACAACAGTGGCCCTCCAGCAGCCACCTTACTCACTTCCACAGCTGAGCCGCCAAGATTTGTGCTCAGTGCCTCCGGCCAGCGTCCTTCCACCCTACCTGCGAGTTCCTTCACCCACGTCCCAGGTCAGTGAAGACACTCAGAATTCCTCCCACGGCAGACTCGGTGCCTCAGCAGACAGTTCCAGCTGCCACCCTGGGGCCAGGCTGATGTTAAACCTGCTGCATATATAACTACTCTTCCTCAGACCTCGTCAGCTGGTGGTTAAAAATGAAGCCCGTTCAGAACGTGCTGGGGCCCTCCGGGGCCACGCCCTGAGTGTCTGGAGTCCCACACACAAGCTCACACCCTCCCCACTCCTGTTCCTCCAGCTCCTCAAACCCCTCAGCTGATACCATCCCCATTTTACAGATGAGAAAATGGAGAACCAGAGATATTTAGTAAGTATCTGTCAAAAAGTGAATCCATTGACATACATGTGTTAAATTTTTATTCTATTAAACTCAGCATGATGTCTGCAGCATTGATTCTCAACCTGGATAAGCTTCACTCACCGAAGCTGCCGCTACCGAAGCTGCCAGGTGGCACAAACACAGCCATCCTGGCCCCAGAAAGCAATGAGTTTCACCACGTAAAACCCAAGTGTGCATACGGACAAGAAGAAAGGGGAACACAGGAAGATGAAAGCTGCTCGCGTTTCAGGTTTGCTGGGGTTGTTGTTTTTGATGTGCAGTGTTATTAGAACATTACCTGTGCAGCAACTGCAAACTCACTCGCTTATGTTACTGCAGCACAGAACCGGGCCCACCCCTAAAAATAGGAAAACCAATTACTGGAACCTGACCTACATTTACCTATTTAGCTTCACTGATCCCCAAAATAAGGCCAAGGGTGCCATTTGAAGATGTCCGCTAAAGCAACTGAAGACATGAAGCCACGCGGATGGAGGGCCACGGCGAGCCCCACCCCGCAGCCACCGCTGCGGAGGCAATGGGGACCCAGCCCTGCGCCACTAAGGCGAACTTGCCACCAGCGCTCGGCTCTGCATTTGGTGTCCCTGCCAGCTGCCCTCAAGCATTCACTCTAACACACACTGAAGACCATTGTTTAGTTTGTTTACTAATTTAAAGAAAAAAATTCCATTCTGTCAAGCAAGGACTGAACCACACAAGCGCCTACACGGGTTCACTTATCAAGATGTGACTAATCAAGGCGCAGGGCCGAAGCCACGGTGGCCACACGCCACACCCTCCCAGGGTGCTGTTCTGACCCAAACGGGCACCTAAAAGCAGCTGTTGCTTGAGCTCCTGCCACATTTCAGAAATAAATACATACGGAAGTACACACATTTATACATAATGCCATATGTGGTAAATTCGATACTTTCAACTAAAAGCAGGGCCTACTGTTCAACATTAGTGATTCTCTACGTTGAAAAACAGTAACTGTTTTAAAACCTTTGCCAGACCATTACAATGTCGTACACATGCTGCTCTCAGGGTGACCACACTTGGTGTCTCACTACGCAGCAGGGCTGCGTGACTGATGTTGCAATGGCAGCACTCAGGACCTGCGGTACTCCTCCTTCAAAGTCATGTTCACAGACTACACCCAGCTGGGCTCAGCTAGCCCTTTTCAGCGCTGGGGCAGGAGAGATGACGCCGGCAGCCGGTCAGTGGACTCAGGCCGAGGAGGGACCTTCCTGTATCTCCAGACTCTGCTTCAGCTCCACTCTGCTGGCCGGGGCGAAGCCACAGTGACTTGCAGACCCCATAACGTGCTTGGGAAATAAGCCCCATTCTTCCATTCATCACTCGACAAGCATTCACAGTTCTCTGGATTCAATTTACCTGTGGCCCCATTAGTCACGGCCACAAGCTTGACTCTCAACCCAGGAGACCTAAGCTGCTCCCTGGAAAGGTACCAAGCTCTCAGACAAAACCTGAAATGGAAGCATGGAAACGCCTTGCAGAAAAACCTCGCGTCACGAGAGAGACAGTGCTCGGGGTGTCTCACGTAACCCCTCGGCCCGCTGCCCCCACCCACAAGCCCACGAGCGCGGTGCCAACACGATTCCCCGTTTCCAGAAGAGAACACTGAGGTTTGAAATGAAATTAAGTGCCTCTGCCGAGGACAACATGTCAAGCAAGCAGGACAGAAGGACCAGCACGCGGGGCCGGGACTCCTGTCTGCCTTTCTTCCCGTTAGGGGTGACAGAGGACGGCGTCCACACGAGGACGGAATGAGCAAGGTCCTCACGCTGAGACTGCTGTTTTCAAAAGACTGGTTGTTCAAAAGTGTTTTCAATACAGTCACTTACTAAGAAGCAGAAAGTTATGGATTGAAACCAGTACTCTCATTTCAGAGTCAATGAATTCAGTTCTTGCCTCTAAAACACCAGAAAACAACACCCATGGGTAATTTCCCCCGGAAGCAGAGACGCCCGGTCTCCAGGCTCCATGTGGACCGGTCAGCTCAGCTCGGGCACGGCCAGCACCCACTCCACGTCCCTCAACAGCGGATAAGTCACCCGCCCACACAGCCAGGCCGACAGCCGGCCAGGCCCCCGGGCGGCAGGATGCCCATCCCCACGGAGGAGGGAGGGTGCCGAGGGAGGGAGCAACGGAGGCACAGGGCTCCCCCTGCACAGAACGGGGGCATGGACTTGATGATTTTACCCAAATACTCGGAATTCTCTCCTCGGACACCAGGTCCAATGTAGCTAAAACTCATCTGTGGTCAAATAGGAGTAATTTTAGCTTTCCCATATTTAATACTTTACTTCCTAAACCAAAGGTTATTTAAAGCTGCCTATGAAAACAGTATCAAGAACCTTCTTTCAGCCTCTCCCGCTGCCTCACTGCAGCGTCTGATAGGGTCCACCACAGTCACATCACCAACCAGCCCCTGGAGGTCCCCGAATGCTCCTCTGCAGGGATGGGGTTCATGCTGAACTAGGAAAAGGTAGCGAGGCTGCGATTCTTGTTTTTTTAATTGAAGTCTAGTCAGTTTACAACGTTGTGTCAATTTCTGGTGCACAGCGTGGTGTTCTGGTCACACAGATACACACATGTATTTGCTTTCACATTCTTTTCCATTATAGGTTACTACAGCATAGTCAGTGCAATCCTCTGTGCTGTACAGAAGAAACCTGCCACGTGTCTATTTTATACACAGCAGTTAGTATCCACAAATAAACTCCCGACCTTGCAATTCTTACTCCTTGCAGCAGGGGAAGATTTTCTGGGTGATTTCAATTTTAAAGAACCCACACATGGTTGTTGCCTCGCCTGGAACATCTAAGGTTCCTCACTAAACATTGCAGGGGTTTCAAGGTGAGTCTCGGTTCTCAAGGGGCTCTATGCACAACAACAAGGACAGCCAACAACCAAGAAGCCATCACGCACCGTGGACGACTCCGGGGCGGACGAGGGCACGTCCGGGAAAGGAGGGACCAGGCAGCCTTCCTCGAGCACCTGACACCTGAGCTGGTCACGACGCACAGGAGAGCAACAGGGAGAGGCCCCCGTAGGGACACGCGTCCCCGCAGGCAACAATGTAGCGGTGAGGACAGGGGGACAAGGGTAGAACCACAGTCCCCGTCCACCTCGGCCACACCAGCCACACGCAGGAGACCGAAAGCTGTGCGGACCCTGCGGAAGGGCGGGAGCGCTCGGCACTGCAGTTACCACACGATACCAGCAGGTGCTCTCAGAACAGACCTCACACGTGCCTGAACTGGGGGGCAAGAGGGGGCCAGCAAAACCACCGAGACCGCAGATCCCAGGTGAGGGTTAATGAAAACAGACAGGAACAGTGGCACCGAGAAGGGACGAGGACATCAGAAAAATGACAGGGACAGAACACACGGCAGTAAACGGGCTGAGGACAAAGGGAGCAGAAAGCCATTCAGAGGAACAGACGTCCTGAGCCTGTGGAACGGGGGGCACAGATCCAGCCGACAGCAGGACTAGGAGTTGGGGGCAGTCAGGAGGACAGACGTTTCTTTCTACCTGTGTCGTCTCCGAGATTCAGGGGGAACAGCCAGCAGAGACACAGAGCGAACCGCCACAGGCGCAGGCTGGTCTTCACCTCTGCGGGGTCAATTTTCCAGTCCAGGGCGGCGATGCCCTAACCCACGCAATTCTTTCATCAGAATCGAAGCAAAGACCCCAGTCCGCACCCTAAGAAATCCTGGCTGACTGGGTCTGGACAAGGCCCGGAAGCAAGAACTGGAACCACGGCTCTGTGGAGCCCCGCTCGCTCCGCAGGTCCTCTCCTGCCGTCGTAGTTCTGGGGACACCTCCAGAGCACACTCGCTTTGATGGCATGTGCAGAACGAGAAGCCAGGACGCCTCTCTGGAGGACTGGAAACACGCTTCCATATCTGACAGCAATTCTTCTCGGTCTACACTCCAGTGGTTTGGGGGAATGGCTTCCACATTCTACCACATAACTGATGACTAAGGTCTACCAGTACGAACCACTGTAGCACAAGACCAGCTCTGCTCCAACTTTGTGTGACCGAGATACCTGTGGCTCCATGACTACCAGGTTGGTGACAACGTGGAACAAGCCACTCTCCTTTCAGTGACGGAGCTCCGGGAGCTCTGGGGATAGCGTGTACAGTTAGCGTGAACCTTTCGCAGACTTCGGTAAGGTAACATGTATTTCAGCAGGCCTCTGTCTGACCCTCCACGTCTCCTGTCTCCTTTTCTCCTCAGTTTCAAGGCAGAGGTGAGGTCGTCAAGTCAGGAAGGCAACCGAGCCAACTGAAAACATTCAATCTCCAACTTCCACGTAAAGTACAAAATGCTTTTTCTTTTATATTTTGTTTCTAAAGAAAATAACCAGGGAGGGGGAAGAGCAGGTGTGGAATGAACACCTGATATTACGAACCACGGGAATTTTACTTGTTTAATATTTATAATAAAAGAGCAAACAGTCTCGTATTAGAGAAACCCGGACCCAGTTACTGCCAGCTTTCTGTTCTGTTAAGAGGCAGCGAAGGACAAGCGGGCACACACCTCCCGCTGTGAGACACTGCGCTCTCTTTACACAACGCTTCTCACTTAACTCTGACAGCGATCTTACTAGGGAGGTTGCTTCACTGTCCTCGCTTCTACAGATCACAGAGCCGGCCCTGGGACACGTGAGGTTTTGTTCGCAGTCCCCCTGCTTGTAAGGGGCAGAGCTGAACTGCCACCAGGGCTCCCCGCCGCAGCGGCCCCTGCCCAGGACCCTGAGGGCCGGCCGCGACAGGAGAGGACGCGAAGGTCGGGGGAACAGCTTATCTCAGTAATGACTCGCACCTGACTTTTTCTGGATCCCACCTGCGACCACGTCACCTCTCCTTCCCTTCCACAGCACACATCTGTGGTGTCGCATTCAAGGGTGGGCCCTCTCGGGAAGGAAGCCAGTGTCACCACCCTCGACTCCCCAGCACCCATCACTACCAGCCACGAAGACGGCTCTAGACAGTGGGGGTGAATGAACATGGCCGGGCGGTTTGCGGGAGATGCACCCCGGGCTCGTCCCCTTCAGGCTCTGGGCATTTCTGGAGACTTCCGGGCTGCCGCAGCGGGGCGGTGCCGTGGCACCTGCTGGGGAGGCCAGGAAGGCTGGGGTCGCACTGCAGTGCCCGGGAGTGCACAGCCAAAGACTGTCCTGTGTCCCCACAACCTCCCAGAGTCCTGCTGGATATTCCTGTGCATTTAAAATAATCATTTACAATTATCTGAGGATGAATCCAAGTGGGTTTTTACAGGCACAAAGCACAAGCTACAAAGTACGGGTTAAGAAAAACTACCACTTTATTCCAGACTTAACCAAACTGGACCACCTTAAAAAACGGTGATGCCAGCAGCACGGCTGCCGGCCCTGCCGAGCTGCACAGCCGCCCACGGGCGTCTCGGTCACACCTGTAGCCGCCACGCCCGACCCCACACGAGGCGCAGCAGAGGCTCCAGCGCGGCAGCGTCCACACATTCATGTGCAGAAACACAGGTTCCCTTATCAACTACTTTCCTTTCATTTTTTTTTTTTTGGCTGTCATAAAAACATTATATGGATTTTTAAAAAATTTAATGTATGTAGTCAAGAGATGTTATCCATGAATTTCATTTTAGGATTGTAAAGGCATCAAATACTCCCAAAATGGCCACATGGACCCGAAACAGGGGAAGCTTAGTGAAAGCGCTGTAAAAAGAGGCGCATAAATACTACCTTCCTCCTCAGTTCAGCAAGATGCAAGTCAGGCCAGGCGGTTCCCACGCCTCGGGAAATCCTGACTTAATCTCAGCGTTGTCAACAGCTGGCCTGTGTGCCTGGGGGGAGGCACCGACTGATCAATGCACTTCAATATTCTGCACACATCAGGGCTTAATTTTTAAATTCACTGTAATTTCGGAAGCAACATACAAAAAAATGAAACAAACTTAAAAGAGTTCTAAAGCAGGAGGAAATGGCATTAAAATATTCACAATGCAAAAAAAACTTTAAAGCCTTATAAAGAAATAGGAAAAATAAAGTTGGGGAAAATGTGCTTCACGATTCTTAAAGGTCAGCTCCTTATGGGACATTTTAAACACACACACACAAAGTTGTTTAAACCCAATAAATACATACTATGTAAAAAAGTATTGTAACACTAAATTATATCCTTACATATTTTCTACCAATTTGACTTCCTTCATCAACTTGCTTATCATTATGACAAAAAAGATTCCAAGCCACCAAAATAAATAGAAGAGAAGCAGAAATAAAAAGTGCTACCCACACACACTTTTTGTTGTTTTATTTTCCTAATCATGGGGGAGGGGAAACATGCAACTTGGTCTACACTGTTCTCACACAGCAAGAGTTTTTTAAAGTCACATCAATTTCCTTGACAGAAATTAAAACCTTAACAAAGGTCCATTGTTGAAGACTCCTGGTTACCACATGGCTACCCAAGTAAAGGGGAAATCAGTACAGGCAGTGGAACGTATATCAAGGCTTTCAGACCCAGGAACACCGCTCCTGACCAACCACGGCCGAGCGACGGCTCTTCTGTTGCTCACAACCACTCCTCAGACTTATCCTGGGAATTACCAGCCTCTGCTTCACAAAAGAGGACAAGAAAACAGCATGTTTAACAGTATCAATGAAGATTTTGGTTTTCTTTCTGACGTAATTACACTTGCATAACGTTAACAGAGTAAATAAAATCACGGCCATCTTAAAACATGTTTTTAAAACCTGATTTCATTCTTTTCTCCAGCAAAAGGTTTAAGAATTAGTACAAAGAAGAAAAAAAAAACCTGATTTGAATTTCACCTTCCTTCCCTTTTCTATTATGTAATGCAAGTGACTCTGTCCAAAAGCTGAAGCAGAAAGAAAAAGACCCACATAAACAGGAAACTGGACACTAAATTTTTTGAAGAAGTGTTTTATTTTCTAATTGCCTTAAGCTTACCAAGAAAAAAAATCCTAATTCCAGGAAATCTGTGATTGAAAATTAAAAAGTAAAAAAACCAAAATGAAGATGCTATCCCCCGATCTACCAAAAGAAGTACCCAAGGGTTAATTTTACTTGCACTTTATTGCACGTGTATTCGAAAACAAAGGAACTGTTTTGGCTTCTTAGTGCTTTTTGTCTAGTGTTAGTGGTAAGCTACAGAACAACTCCCTTCTCATGGAATAAAACAGGTTTTAAAAACCCATTCTTCCTGTGAAATAAGAAGTCCACAAAAATTACGTGTTGATTTCTCAGGTGCTGTCTCCTCCCTTTCCAAAGAACAGAAACATAAAATAATATAAACCAGCCTGACTGAGTTTCAAAATGTCTATTAATTTTATTTGTAACTGTGGACAGTATATGTCAAAATAAATAGCGAAGTGGATTATCATAACATCCTCAAATGACAATTTGGGGGCACCTACTTCAGCCAAAAAGGGAAATACTGTTCAAGCTTTTATCTAAGCCTAAGCAAAGCACTGTGTGTGGACCCGAAAGCTTGTAAATCCTAGCCAGGCACACAATTTCTGCTTTAGCACTCCAAGACTGTGGGGGAAAAGTCACTTCTCAGAGGGTTTTCACTCAAGCGTCTCAGGGCAGAGCTGAGCGGAGCTGGCAGGGACTGGCGCCCCCTGGCGGCAGGCCTCGCTCACTGCGCTGGCCGCACTTCCTGGTCCGCTCGCCGTCGAGCTGACCGAACGCACGCCCACCCCAAGTCAGTGACAGTGCACGTCACACCGCACAACTGCACGCAGAGGCACTTGTGGAATTAACTGCTGCTGGCCGCGTAGGGCCAGGTGAGCCTCTTCCCCGCAGGTCTCTGCGACGGTCCTCGTGGACTTCTGCGTGGCAAAGCCCACACTGAACACCGAATCCAAAGAGCTCAGTAACTGGAGACCACACAGCAGGCCTGCGGGTGGCTTTTTTACGCCTTGCCTAGGTCTGGGCAGTTCAGAACAGAGCAGACGCAGCTTCCAACGGGACAGTTTTCACTGTCAACAAGGTAGTGAGAGGTGCCAAAGAGACACGGCTTGAAAAACAGAGGAAAGTTAAAGAGGTGTTCTCTGTCTGTAAGAGGAGAGTTGCAGGATGTCAGTCTCCACGACTGCTTGACATCAGCTCACGTCCACCACAGGAACTCCCAAAGAGACTTCAAGGTGCTGGGATTTTTACAGAAGCAGAGTGTCCAGGGCAGACCTTCCCCTTGAACGAGAGAAGCCTCCCAGCCAGGGACCTGAGACAGGCCTGGCGGTGACGGTGGCCAGGATTACATACAGCCTGACTCCAAGTGGGGAAAACAGTGACACTTTCAGTCTCTCAACCAGTGACGGGGGCGGGGTGGCCTGTCTGGCAGCAGCCCCACCCCCTCCCGGGGCAGGCAGCCGCCTCACCGAGGCTCCAGCGATCTGGTCCGTGAAGAACCACCAAGCCCAGCTCTAGCGGAACCAGCAGCTAACTCACTCACGACAGCCTCTGCTCCCCCGATTTTCCTGGGGGGTGGGCGCGGCACCTCCAGTCAAGGTGCTCGCGCCCCGGGCTCACCCGGGTTCTGGGCCACACAGTGTGCCGGGTGGAAACACGAAGGGAGAGGAGGCTCTATCCATCCTCCAGCCCAGGTTCTTGGTGGAGGCGAGGCTGCTATTAAAAGACCAGTTTCCTGAGGGAGGTAGATAGTTTTAGGAAAAGACCATTTGGCTGGAAGGCGGCGGCTCTCTGGCCAGCTGTTTCTCTAGCTCCTTGTGTGGTCTGGAGCAAGTTGCTAACCCTGACCACGTCACTGGCCAGGTCTATAAAAATGACTAGACTTCCCGTAAAAAGGCCTGCCTGGTTCTGCACCATTTGCCTTCGCAGGGGAGCACCAGGGTGTGAGCACATCCAGGAGCGGGATGCAGGCTCGGGACACGGTCGAGGGGCATTTTCCCCAGTGCACATCAAAGGGTCTCATTTCCCTGAAACGCTTGAACCAGACAATATGGCTTTAATTTTCAAAACTTCCTAATTTTAGGCTACCATGAAATAAACAGCACTGTGAGAAACCAGGGCACTGCTTTCCCACGAGGTCTGTGGCAAGGCAGGGGCGACAAGGAAGAACACTCCTTAAGAAGCCAGCCTTCCCTTAGTCTTACAGTCTGCAGGGCCAACAGTAGGTTTAAGTCCCAGTCTTTCATGCGTCTCTTTAAGAAACAAAAAGGGTGCTGGCGGGAGGGGCTGAGCTTTTGAGTCAGAAGGTCAGGGTTCAAACCCCAGCTGGTCATTCACCACCAGGGAGACGCTGTCCCATCCGTAACAAGGAGCCGGTGAGAGGCGCCCGCAGCAGGTGACGAGAAGGCACTCGTAATTTCCTGAGGTTCGCAGCCCCTGCAAGCTGAAACCAGGGCTGGCTGATGACAGGAGGAACAAAGAACGCAGACCTCAACCAGGAGCTAGAGGGCTGCCTTCCTCGACCATGACGAGCAATCCGGACATGTGGACACATACACCCACAAACACACTTTTGCACATGCACACATGCCTACATGCACACACATGCACACACCTACATGAACACACACACCTACATGCATACTTTCCCATATGCATACATTTATACACACCCACATGCACACACCCACATGGGCACATAACCACATGTACATACATGTACACACAGACACATGCACACCCACATGAACACACATGCATACACACCTACATGCATACTTTCCCACATGCATACATTTATACACATGCACACACACCCGCATGCACACACACACATGCACACATGAGCACACACCCACATGCACACACGCACATACACAGACACACATGCACATACCCACGTGAACACACATGCATGCACACACTTTCCCACATACATACATTTATACACATGCACACACACAAATGTATGTAATTCCTGAAAGACTGTACGCGTCCTCAAGAGGTTACCTTGTTAACAGGTATCTCAGCACTGCCCGCCTCATTACAGGAAAAAATACTGTAAGGAAGAGAAATACGTCCAGAACACGGAGAGGCTCGGCCCGGCTGAGCGCACGCGCCCCGCCCCTCCTGCAGTGCCGCAGCTTTCCGCCCGGCTGGTTCCTTCCTGCGCCGTGGGAAGCGTGATCCGACTCCGCAGTGACTGGAAGGTCTAAGGTTCTACCAATTTCTAATCGTGCCCCAGAGATCACTGGGTTTAGAAACAAAAAGGGGAGGGAACGGAGCGGTGAAGGAAAAAGAGCTGCAGACAAGAACTGAGAAAGGCAAGCTCTACTTTCCTGAGAGAAGGCACTTCACAGAATCAGAAAACCATGGCTGACTGCATGAGACCGGAAACGGAGAACTGTCACAGCCTCTGCCCCACATCAGCCTTCGCACCAAGTTCGAGGGTGGGCCGCCCGGGCACCCCGTGGGGCCCGGAACCCAGGCGGCGGAGGCCTCAGGCCCCGGACCAGCAGCAGCACAGCCGTCCGCCAGGCGCCGCGGGCCCACCGGTGGCCGCGCCCAGCTCAGGGAAGAGGCAGGAGCGCTCCAACGAAGGCGGCAACGCCGCTGAGGGGAACGTTCGCGCTGCTGCCCTAGCGAGAGAGCGTGCTGTCCTTATTCACAAAGCTGAGCCTCTAATTTCTAACAATCTACTCATTTGAAAAGTAATTTCAACATTTGAAATATTAAAAATGCAATTTTGAAATGCAATTTCCTATTTCATCATATAAGACTTCATAATCCAATATTGTTCAATTTTATTTGTCCTAATGGTATATATATTTAGTCTAATTTACTGTGTTTTTAACTGTCATGTCCACAATACATGGTGTTGTTTATTTAATAATTGAGATTTCCCTAAAACCCATTTAATGAAAAAAATTCCACTTTTATGGATGGCAATAAAAATTAAGTATTATACTAAAATCTCTCTATTAGACCTTAACAGGAACCCAAAATAAATTAACTCCCTGACACAACAACTCACCAGCAGCTAGAGATCTTTATAAAATATAAATCAGATGTCCTTTCACTGGCTCCCCATTTCAACTGGGATATAATGTAACCCGGAAACTACAGGGCTGGCCCCCGCTTGCTCTCTGCCCATCCCCCCCAGCCCCAGCCACTGCTGCCCCAGCACCTCCTCCGAGCTGCTGGCTCCTCCTGTCCACTTTTCAGCTCCTGGGACACCTCCTCAGGAAGCCTGCTTATCCACAGCCCACTGCAGGACCCCGGCCCACGGCCCAAACTACGCCTGTTCCTGAAACGGTTCTCATGGTATTTCTCACCTGTTGAAATTATCTTCACTTATTTCCGTCTCCTTTACTCAAGTATGAACTTCTTAACAGCAGGACTCTTACCTGCCTGCCGACCACTTTTCAGCAGTACTGAGAAACAGTACCAAGTACAGAGCAGATACAGGGAATAACTGCTTAAAAACAAACTGGAAAGTCTGAAAATCATATTTCCAAAAGATAAAGGGTTTAAAAATCCCAAACCATATAGTAAACACCGTTCCAGCCCAGAGCAGACTGGAAATACTAGTTACATACAAATACACACACGCGTGCGCGCACACGCACACATACAAACGCTGTCACCTGGAAGCCTCACTCTGGGTACGAACACACCCATCCACTGACTGAACAAGTCTGCCACACATCTCGTGTGTCCGGTGGCACTCCAGGCAGTAGGGACCCGGTGGGGAGTATAATCTTAGCCCCTAAACTTCAAGGGGGATGGACAATGCGCATGCTTTGGGTCAAAGTGCTGCAGAGAGACTTGGGGGGGCAGAGGGGCCCCTGTTTACAACAGAACTCAGGGCAGCCTCGTGAGGAGTCGGCATTTAGCAGGGCGGGGAAGGGAGGCGGTGGGAACGGCCCGTGCAAAGGCCCTGGGCGGAGGGCACCTGGTGCAGTCACAGGATGGCAAGGCGGCCGGCGGGGCTGGGCCAGAGGGAAAAAGTGGTAGGAAACGGTTGAAGAAGTAGCAGGAACCATTTCCTGAAAGGCTACAGGTCCGTTAAGGACTCTGGCTTTTTCTGAAAAGCACGGGTTTTAGGGAGAGGATGACATTACACACGAAGGGTCACACTGATTCACGGCACTGAAGAGGATACAGGCAGCGGGGTGGCGGCAGGGAGACGGGGTAGGCGTCACTGCAGACACGTGAGGACTAAGTGCCTAGGAAGCTTCGTTTTTTCCAAATAACTAAGACTTTCAGAAGTCTGGCCTCTAAATTAGTAGATCAGGGTGCTATTAAACTCAAAGACACACAGTTTTAGATACACAATACAAACACTAACCACAAGACAATTAGTATCAGACAAAGAAGACTTCAGAACAAGGAATATTCCAGGGATAAAGAAATGGCAAGCGAGTGACTTCGTTTTTTAAAAAACAGCAATCTTTCTTTAAAAAGTATGAACTCAGTGACAGGACTTCAGATACACTAAGCAAAAAAAAGACGCATCAATTCATGCAAGAGATCAGGCCGCCCTCGAGGAAGTGGGAACAGCCTCTCAGAGGCTCCCCCGGGGCTGGCCAGTCAGCGCAGCCTTCCTGGCGTGAGAACCCAGTTTGGAAGAACCCAAACGACTGCTCGTTATAGTCTACGCTGGGAGGTACCACCTTGGTGCTCAAGGGCCCGCCGCCCTAGGACCCCTGAGGCCCCACAGCTCCGCACTCTTGGGTTCTTTCTGTGTTGCTGGCTTGTCCTCAGGCCCGGGCACGTGAATTAAAAAGCTGGGCGAATTCTTACACGAATGACTGTAATAGCAACCACCTGAAATCTGGAAACTAAATTCTATCCTGAGCCAGACAATGCTGCAACATTTATGGGTCAAAATGGTGGCATGTTGGTGATTTCACATGGTTTAACCTAGTACGTTGAAAAGAACAACATAAATCATGCCAACAGGTAGTTATTTCATTCTCAACAGTAAGCAAGCGCTCACAGACGCAGCCTGACTTCTGATGTGACCGTTCAGCGGTCCCCGGATGGCCTTTTCTCTCGTGGGCTGTGTGTTGGGTCCAAGCTCTTTTCGTGTGTTTTAGTTCAACCCATTGTGCAGATGTTCAACATGGTAACAAGAAAAATCTCAGATGAGCACAGAAAATTCTTAAGTATTCTGAGTACGAAAACGATTTTTTTTTTAAAACTCAAGCCTTATAGAGTGGTTTTAGGGGGAAAAAAACTTTAAAAAATAACTCAGTATCCACTACGGGGTCCTTTCCAATACATTTATGTCAGCCACTCTTGTTGTTGTCAACCAGCATGACCTCATAACAAATAATGACATGGTGGCCAAGCATGCCTCGCCCCTGCTGGCTCCAGGAGCTCGATATGGGCTTCGCACAGTCGTGGGAGACTGCCGCCCTTCTCAGTTTCTTTGTCTTCAACAGATACAATTTTCTCCAACATCAGTGTGCCTGAATGTCTGGTTTCAACTCAAATGCTCATTTGACTACCTTGCAATTCTCTCTGTGCCCCTGACTGGGCGGAGGAGCCTGACTATGTTCACGGGAATGCAGCTAACCAATGAAAACCATGTACGCAGGGGCAGCCATGATGGCCCACAGGCCCAGAGACCGACATCATGGAAAGGGGGTGGGGGGTGGGGAGGCCCGGAGGAGCTACTGAATTTAACACGGCACCAAGTTGGTTGTGCTCATCTCAACAGAATGCACTGCTTCGGAACTGAAATTCCTCTCACTCTAATGAAGACGAGCTGTGCCCTCGGTTCTGGACCATAGTGGACAGGGTCTGATGCAGAGGAGGAAACAAAGAAGGTCCCCCAGATCACGGTCACACTCCTGGAGAAGCAACCCCAGCCTTTCATACGTGACAGGTTCTGCAGAAAGCCAGCTGGAGTCCAGCAGCTAAGGCCCCTGGGTGGGGGCCATGCACCCACTCTGCCTGGAGTAGTCTGCAGTATTTTCATTTGAAAGGTTTCTAAGAACTTCTCTTGGTGTGTCTTGAATGGTTCATACTTGTTAGTTTTATAGGAATGTGTGTTCATAGGAAGCCTGTTAATCAAATTGCCAACATAAATTACTTTTCCTCATTTTTGAAGGCCTGTCCAATTAATAAAAGGCTGATGCTTATGTACTGAAGTTATTTGAGGCCACTGGGGGGCTGGAGGGAGTTACATTTATTGATTCAATATAGTCTTTCCTGTCACTTTGAGGACATTTATTCAATTTTGAAATGAAAAATGATGGTAAAATTGGGAAAGAATATGTACGAAAAGAAATGTATGAAAAACAAGTCCCCAACTTAAAAATAACACCGCCTTCCCCGCCGGGCTTCACTGCCAGCTGCTATTCATGCGCGTGCTCCTGCCAGCCCGCAGCAGCGGCGGAGAGGCCCACACCGGCAGGAAACCGGGGCATTTATGACCGAGTTCCTGCGATTGACTTGTGCTCACACAAAATGCCAAGTTTCTCCAGACACAGTACAGCGGCCCCACTGTGGGAGCCTGTGTCCATGCTGCTGTGACGTTTAGGCTGCAATTTCTGTTTCACGTGTCAAGATTTTCTTAAATGATTTTTAAAACGTCCCTGCAGTGTTTTCCATAATGATTTGGAGAAAGTGGTTGACTCTAAAATGCACTTTGTGTTTTCAAAATAGTGTCTAACTGGCTTGCCAAAGAAATGTAAGGAGTCTAGGGGGGTCGCAGTGCTGTATCCCTAGACGGGCACCTGCAGGGGCCCTTTCAGGAGGATGAGGGAGGGCGGGAAGCATCTTCACAGCAGTCCCAGAAATGAACCATTTTAAATGGTCATATACTAGCTTAGGAAAACCAATGCGTTTTGAACAAGTAAAAATTACCAGTGAGATAAAATAAGCGTGGCTGGAAATATATCAGCATTTATCATTTTTCTTCAGGGGGTGCGGTGTGGGGAGGGTCTGGTTTCCCTTGAGGCGAGGCTGAGGGCTCTCTGAACAACCTCACATCTCCTTAATCTGAGTGACAGGCATTCTTAAAGAAAGCTGCTGCAGACAGTGGCAAACCAATGCGTTGGGGTGCCTGTGCTACGAGAGTGCCGCCAGTGCACGGTGTGCGAAGCTCCTGTCCCTGGAGCCGTGGACTGGCCTGTAGCGGAGGCCATGACGCCAACACCTCTTTGTTGGCCATTATGCAGCAGGGCAGCTCTGTCCTGGTGCTCTGGACCACCAGGGATCACCACCTCATCCTACTGTGAACCTGCAGCAAAGTGCCTGGGCCTGGGCCTGGCCGAGCGCTCCGTCCGGCTGAGCCCAGGCCCCTGGCAGGGCGTCTGTCTGCCCTCCTACTGAGTCACCGCCAGGCCAGCGCTGAGACAGCCACTGTTCCCACAGCAGAGCTCACCCACAGCGTGTGTCCTGACAGGGAGCCTCTGCCAACACTGACGCTTTTTATGTGAAAACTTTTGCGAAGGGAAGCAGTAATGACTGTCTGCCAATAGGTCACTATGTCAGAGTCGACCACTTGCCTCTGATAGGTCTTGTTCGCAACGCCTGACGTGCCTCTTCTCACTTCACTCTCCCCGCAGCCTCCCAGGCGGGCGGCGTGCACTCTGCGAACGGGGCAGCTGAGACATGACGAGAGCTGACCAGTGCGCACGGAGCAGCGCAGTGCGGCCTGGGGTCCAGAACGCCGGATTCTTCGCCCTCTGCTCGGGGCACATTAGCCGCGCATAACACTTCCTCACCGACAAGCCCATCTCCTCAAGCCCAGTTCTGCAGCAAACCCCATGCATTCTGCCTACAACACAGTTTCCAAATCCGACCTCTTCCCACCGCGCCCTCCCATCCAAGTCACAATTTCCTGGAATCCAAACCATCCTAACAGCCTCCAGCTGGCCCCCCCACCCTCTGCTGCCCTCTACAGTCCACCCTCCAGCACCGCAGCCGGAACAGGCCTGTCGAACCTCAGATCAGAGCACAACACCCCCCAATTCGTTCCCAGTTTCATGAGAATAAACCCTAAATGCCCGGCCAGGGTCTTCCAGGTCCTCAGAGACGTGGCTCTGCACACGTCAGAGACCTCGCCAGGGAGCTCTGGCCTCAGCACCGCGCACCTGCCGCTCGGGCCCCCTGCCTTCTGCTGCCCCGGGCGCTGCATGCCAGCTCCCTTTCCCACGCTCAGCCCAGCCCCCGGGTCTTTGCTTGGCGGGGCTTCTGCATGTGTGTGAGGGCGGCATTCTGACAACGCTGTCGGCCTCCTTAGTGGACACGCTGCCATGCGTGTGCTCTGTTCCATCACGAGTCAGTTTTTCTACGCTGCCTTTTTCAGCAATTTGTCCATCTTTCACTGATGTAGTTTGATGGTAGAACAGAGAACATAATATAAAGCACCGATATCCAAATCTGAAGTCAAACAAAGGGCCGTTCCCAGTGCTGCTGGATGGCCCTGGGCTCTCACGCCAGGTGGGCTGCACTGGCTGGCAAACATGAGTGGTCCTGGGGAAGCGCTGGAAGGCACGGCAAGCCTGAGTACACTCCTCTCTTCCGCTGAGTCACACGCGTGTTTAAGCGCTCCTTCGTGGGTCCACAGTAAATGTGGGAGAACAACTTGAGCAGAAACCACATGGCCATTTTCATCAACTTCAAACCCAACCAGCCCACTGTGGCTGGGCCGACCCCATAAGTGCAGTCCGCTTCGTCTGCTGGAGGGAGGAGATGCAGAAGATCTCAAAGCAGTGGGCCCCACGCCTTGGTCTGCATCTGAATCCCCCGTTACAAAGACTGCTGGGCCCTCCGTCCAGAGTTCCAATCTGAAGGTCTGGGTGTGGCCTGGAGACTACAAACAAGTTCCCAGTTGGTGCCAGAGCCGCTGATCTGGGGAGCATACTCTGAGGACCTGTGTGTAAAGTTTTCCAGGCATATGTGTCCAGGAACAGTGCACTGATACTCTGTAATCTGAGGATTTCCTTACTTGCAACCTGGACTGAGTACTGACTGCTAGGGGCCATGAAGGGAGGAGGGGCACATTTATGAACCCCCCGAGATCTGCTCATTCACGACGTTCACAATTGTGCCGCTCAAGTCGAAGATGACCATGAAAATATAAGTTCCCCAAAACTGGTTGCAGCTGCATCACATAAGAGCAGCCTGGCGGGCGGCAGCCCAGGGCTGGTGCGGCGCTGACGCCAGGTCGACAAGCTCCCTCCATCTCTCTGGCTTCCGTCCTTGGTCTGCTTCATCACCCAACACTGCAGCTGGAGCTCCAGACACTGCATCCGCACACCAGGCAGCAGGGAAGGGGAAGGGAAGGGCTAAGGGGGCGCTCCTCCCCACTCCCTTGCAGCAGCCCTTTCGGAAGCCCCACAGAGCATCACTCCTCGGCCAGAATGCAGGCACAGCGTCAGAGTACCTGCTAATAAGGCCGGAAGATGCCGCCCTTCAAGCTCACTCCGAACGGTGAACCACTGACTGGCCTCCAAGGCCACAACAAAAACAAAACACTGCAGCGATAATGACAGAGTTTGGGACTGTCATCAAGCTAGAAAATGTGTATCAGGTTCAAACTGCCCATCAGCTCATCTGCGCTGCTCTGACGAGGCTCAGTGATACTGTTGGAGGCTGAATGCTGTCCACGAGAGCTGTGTGCACACCACCCTTAAATAAAAACAAAAGCGTCCTCCTCTCAGACCCTCCTTCACTTCTGTCAGGAAAGGCCTCCCAGGAAGGTCACCCAGGAGACCGCAATACTGACATTGCCAGAAGCAACTTTCTTAAGCCTGAGGGGGTTACACAAGTAAATTCCTCTGGGTAGGAAGACTTGAGATGATTTGTCTACATGAGGACCTTGGGAATCAAGAAGTTAAGCATGTGTGTACACCTGCCAATCCAGGAGCTCTTCCCAGGCACGTGCAAGACCTGGGCTGCGGGAGGTGAGCTGGCAGAGGTGGACTAGTGTCCCCTTCCCAGATTAGAAAGAATCTGTCCGTCATCTTGAAGCGTGGCCTGTTCTGTCTCCGGCTGTATCAGAGCTGACAGTGTGGCTGCGTTATCACCACTCTCCATCCCGATTCGTGGACGGCAAAACTGTACAAAGAAAGGCCGAGCAACTCACCTCGGGATCCACATTAAGTCCACAGCGAAGGTGAAGCGGGCAGCTACTACTCCTAGGCCATCACACGTCGCAGCCACAGAACCGCGTGCCAGGCGTACATGGCGCGGACACACACTTTCCTCACCGCCCCACGGGGCCTGAGGAGGTGGCGCTGCTCACAGCCCACGGGTCTGCATCAGAGGAAACTGTTCACATGTCTGCTCAAAACCCTCCCCGCAGGCTGAGGGCAGCCCAGACTCTGCACGAGGCCTGTGCAGCTGAAATTCCCAAAGGGAAGTAAAAGCACTTTAGAAAACCGCGTGCCCAAGACGTGGTAATTTGAGAACCCACAATTTCAGAAAGATCGTTTTTCATTATTTTCTTCAAGTAAAACTTGCCCATTTTTGTTAAATAGCTGGACCTAAGGCCTGCAGAACAGATGACAACAAGGCAGCTTTGGCCCACCCGTCTGAACACGCCCTAGCACCAGCCTTACTTAAGGAGAAGCAAGGAAGCCTTGCGTGAAGGGCACCCACCCTTCTCAGCGGCACAGGTAAGAACCCCGGGGCGGCCGCCGGCACGGACGCTCACCCGACCCTGCGGCTCTGCCCAGGGACCAGGGCAGGGGCGCGGCTGAACGAGGCCCCAGGCTCAGCTCTGGAAACCCCTTCTGGCACTCCCGGGTCACCGTCCCTTGGGGGTCCCCATCGCCTTACCTATTAGTGAGCGTCCTGGTCTACGGTGCGGACCCAGAGTGAGTGCTCACATGGCAGTTGCAAAGAAAGGATACTATCAGAGAAGCCCAGGGCTCAACCCCCAGGCTTCTTACAAAATCTCCTCTCCGGAGGCTGCTTCCTAACTATTCAGGCGTTATCCTTTACGTCAAATGACGACAGCATTCAGGATTAGCACATGACAGGCTTTGCTTGTTTGGGTGTTGTTTCAAGCATCGCTAGGAGACCACATAAGAGCACTGGTGGCCCCGTGCTGAGCTCAGAGTTAGCACCTTTTGCGGGCAGATGCCGCTACGCGTTCCCTTCCAGACGTGACGGCTCATGTCTCCCCAGTCCCAGGACTGCCTTCTCTGCACAACAGGCAGGTGTCCCTGGGCAAGACCTCCTCCAGGACAGGCAGGCCTGGGACACCGGCCGTCTGAGACTTCACAAGTATGAAGTGCAGAAACAAAAAGCCACGTTCAAACCCTGAAGTGTGACGTAGCTTTCAGACACCCACACCCAGACACACACTGAAGAGCCGAATTTGAGGAAAACTCCCACTGCGTACACGACTTATACTTAGTGTTACCAAACACGTGCATTTACTGAAATCTCTAAAAACTGGGTAAGTGGTCCTGAAAAAGGACAAACTAAGATATAAAACAGACTAAACCTTAAATTAAGGAGAAAATCTGTCTTGGGGATTTTAACACATGATTTATCACAACGTTTAACACGGAGCTGAAGACTGATTCTTAAGCTATTTCAATGAAATAAAGGCTCTCTGAGCCAGGTGCCCAGCTCAGCACTGCCACGAGGAGCGGCATGAGGACAGGCGGACGGAGGACCCGGGACCTCGCTGACAGCAGCCACGAGGGACAGCCTGGGCGTGCACCCAGGTGACATGCTGCGGCACACAGAAGCAGTGACAAGGACAGCAGCAGTTTGCTCCACCCTGTAGAGAAGCAAGAGGCTTCGTGTCAGCCGAGGTTTCTAGCTATTGAACGAACGTTCACCAACTCCGCTTTTCAATTCCTCTTTTATTATCGTTAACCAGTGTGCATGGAACACTTCACAGATGGCACTTGGAGAAGGCGAGGTCTGGGGCCCGAGAGCCGGGCTCGCGGCCCAGGGCCAGAGCACTGCCTGGGCCAAGCTCTCCTCTGCACCCTCGGCTCCTGCACCCACGCTTGCACGGGCAGAAGGGTGAAGTGCAATCCTGCACACGCAGCACTGAGCGCAGCTGGCCCCGCACACAGTGAACGTTCAGGACACCCTGGCTGTCAGGAGACAGCGCGCTGGCGCGTGTCTGCTCACCAGCTGTTTTCTAACGAAATCCCACCCCTCCCCGTGCAACTCGGCCCTGGGAGGGCGCCCACGGTGGGCGAGGGGTGCACACGGCTCAGCACAGACGTGACAGGGGGTCGGCAGCGGGCTTCCCAGAAGAGTGGCCGTACTCCGAAGAGATAGTCGGCTTTCTCAGCTGGCTGGTGTACTGTGCGTCTGCCCCCACCCCGCCCCACCAGGATCCCAGGAGACACAGGAAGGGTGTCCGGGGCGCCCGCGGGGGGACGGCGGCCGAGGCGCCCTCCGGCTGCTGCGCCCGGTCCTCAGCACGGGGCCTGAGCAGGGAGGACACCCAGCAAGTGCCTGCTGCAGGCGTCACAGCAGGAGCCCTGCTCCTGCAAGGGCGCTGACGGAGCATCTGTGTTCCAAATAACACCTGATTATCTTCAACCACTCTTCCTGCTAGCATCCTCTAATGTATACTTTAAACCTCAGATAAGACCAGTACAATAGTACTCTGTCCTGCATGTTTAAGGAGGGCTTCTGCCCAAAGCTGCTCTTTTATAGTGAAATTCCTCCCTTTTTTCAAACTTTCAAAGGACATGTAAGGCAAAAAAATTCTGTTTTTTCATTAGTGCTCTTAAAGTCTTCTGTGCTATAGGATCAGAAAGTATTAGTAAAAATGAGGCCAGAAATTTACTGCAGAATTCCAAATTCCCATAAAAATATTTATTCCATTTGAAAACAAAACTACCAAGTTAACAACTTCTAATCTGTCAGGTAAGCCAAAATGGGAATTAGAATTAAGTACTCCTGCAAGACATAGCACTTAAGCAACTTCCCTGTCATCTTTCCCAGTTCAATCACCTAAAATTCAATTAAGCTTTCAACAATCGATAATTCAACCCATCCCTTCTAAGTTACAGTTCATTCAATTAAGTAATTACAGTAGAACTGTGTGGAGAACTTCATAGTGCCTACTTGTTTTTCATTCAGAACCTGTGTTAAATTTCTCTGTAATTCAATTGATTAAAAAGTCAACTAGATGTGCTACGTTATGATGTGATAAAGAGAAGTTACACTCCCTCGGACATGAGCTTTTTGTGACATCTGGATTTAATTACAAAGCACCAGCACTTCAGCTGACTCCCTGAGTGTTATCCTCAAGGCTGTAATTTTCTACCTGGGGCTGTTAGAGTCCAGGAAGGCCTTTCTCAGTGACTTAAACACGCAAGCACATGAACACATTAACGGTTTAGAATTTTCCCCAACTTAGACAAACCTGTTTCAGCAGAGAGCATTTGCAGGACTACAACTCTGAAGAATATGCATGACAGGAAAAGAAATGAAAAATCAAATGGACAAAACTGTGAGACCATTACAATTTTTAGAAAACAATACAAGTTACAAGACACTCCCTATGCAGTTAGAATTGACACTTAAACGTGCGTCTTCTCTGAGAAAGGCACATCTCCATGCAGTTGCGTGAAAAGCGCGCTTGCTGCAGAAAACGTCTCCGGCGGCCTTCGCACTAGGAAGGGGCTGCTTACTCTTCTGGCTGTCTCTTCCAGGAAACTGAAGTGACATCAACTCTTGAAAACTAAATTAGAAATGCTGAGTTTTACTGCTTGAGAATGACCTTAAGATCATCATGCACTTGCGTGGCCCAACACGGACTCTGACCTCAGACCACAGAGCACATTGTTATCTTCCAATTAAGTAAAAAGAGTCATTTTTTTTCTGAATAGCTAGTTCTGTTTTAAAAAAAAATCAGTTTAAATTTTTAAAAAGAAAAGTGTCACTTTTTCTTACAGTTTCTCCTGTGTGGCACGTGGCTTTGACTTCTCTGCAGGCGGCTGAAGGACCCAGGGCCAGGGAAGTGAAAACCACCCCCGGCTGCCCCTGACTCCCCAACTCCCTTACCTCGGTAACGGGCACACGGGGTCTCACTGCAAATCTCCATTCACAGCATGGACTGGAAATCGTAAAACCATAGCGCAGAACAAGGTCAACAGAAGGGAGCAGGTGTGACTCAGGAAAGCCATCTTAGCCCCTCTAGACTCAAAGGTGCCTCAGAATCCTTGGCCAGGAGTCCCCCGAGTTACGGGTGTTGGTGAGGCCCCGAGGAGACCCCTGCAGCCCTCAGGCCTCGTTCCGGCTGCTCACCCACCCGTCACTGACTCGCGGGGACGGGAGACCCACTAACCCACTAAGCTTTCCAGCTTCCAGTTTTCTTCTCTCGTGAAATGGAAATTCAACATAGACCCGACAATCCTGAAGGAGCAGCTGTAGGAACTAAATGAGATTTTTGATGTTCACTGACTTGGAAAAAAGAGAGCAAATAAAATACAAATGAATTTTGTCATAAAGGTACAGAGTTCTATTACTGGGGGCAGGGGCACAGGTGGAGTAAAATACTGAATGAAACCGTGGCAGGCCTGGAAGGCCCGGTCGCAGTGCGGGCAGACGCACCCACAACGAGCAGGCCGAGGCGGGCAGGGGGCCGTGGGGCCGCGTCTCTGGGTCTGAGCTCAGATCTCAGGAGGGGGACCAGCAGCAGCGAGGGACTTGGGGGCGACAGCTGTACACGTGCCGGTACAAAGGCACCTGCAACGACTGAGAAGCTGCTCAGCGTGGAACAGCTGACAGGCCAGCCTGTGCAACAAGGCACGTGGGTCGTGGCCGAGCACCCAGACCAGGGCGGCCAGGGCTCACCCCCAGAGGCAGAGGAGGACAGAACCCCCGCTCCCCGAGCTGCTGGTCCAGTAAGAGATCACAGCATGGCGTGGCAAATGCGTACTAAGCCCCATGACGCGCAAAACACAGCACCAGACGCCACGCCCGAGAGAAACGAAGCTCCAACCGAAGTCCGTGCTGCAGCAGCAGCACAATAAACAAAGGAAAGACTGTGCGTTTTTTATTTAAAGACTTTCAACGTGAAAATAAACCTGCCCTGAGCTCCCTGGAGAAATAACTGATTCCAGATTTGGAGCAGAAAAACACAGGGACGGTCCGGTCACCCCAGGAAGCGGCGGAAGCAGAGACCACCACAGCGGCACCAGAGGACGCCGAGGCCACAGGCCAGGCCACGTGAGCAGCAACAAAGCACCGCGGACCGGAACACGGCAGAAATATGGAATCCACGAGTCAGTAACGGTGCCAAAAAACAGGCCATTAGAAGACAGGATGGACCAACTCAGTAAAAACTGATTAAGAAAAAGAACTGACTATTTTGTCTTTCCTGTGCCTCAGGATAACCAAGCTTCTCTTTTTAGAAGTATTTCAGCTGATTGATGAAGAAGGGGCTACAGAATTCCACTGTCACCACTTTGCAGCCTCTAATAAAACAATGGATCCTGACAGTGACCCTCCATGGCTGCTGTCACTACAGGGAGAAAAACAAGATGTGCTACACCTCCCGACGGAAGTCCAGCCGCAAACGACCCGACCCGTGCCCTCGCCCACCCCTGCATAGAGACCGAGGCTGACCAAGCCTTCACACCTACGACCACCTCAGGAAGCACGGGGGTGGGAGCGGCTGAGCCAGCCAGAGTCACGCTACGGGCACAAGACACAGCGAACAGCTGATACCTTCATCCAAGAGAGGCGAGAGACACAGAGACAGAGACACTGAGAGAGACAGAGAAAAAGACAGAAGCACAGAGACAGAGAGACAGAAAGGACTGAGAGAGACAGAGACAAGGAAATACAGAGACAGAGAGAGAGACAGAAGCAGAGAGACAGAGGGGAGAAGGGAGAGAAAGATGGGGAGGGGCAGCGACAAGGAGGCAGGAAGGGAGAGAAGGTAGGAAGGAGGGAAGTGGTTTAAGGAGATTAAAAGACTTAAGAGACACAAGCCAATTGCAATGTATGGGGCTTATCTGGATGCTGATTCAAGCAAACAAATCATTAAAAACAACTGCGAGACAACTGGAGAAATCTGAATACTGACAGATACCTCATTGTTTGCATTAAGTTGTTAAATACAATAATGGCAGTACGGTTGTTTTTAAAGAGAATCTTTTACAGATAAAATTACTCTAAATAAATACAGCTGTAATAATGTGCCCAGAATTTGCTGTTAGAAACTTGGGGGAGGGGGTCATGGAAGAATATAAAGCTACACATGAAATAAACTTTGCTACCAGCTAATAATTGTTGCATCGCAGAGTGACAAGTATGTGGAGGACCAATATGCTGTGACTTCCATTTTAGTGTATATTTGAAAATTTCCTTAATAAAAAGTTCAAACTCATAAATAAAATTGCCTTATATCATTTTCAGGGTAAGGTAGAGTATAAGTAAAAATTTTAAATATTTGGGATTAAAATGCCTTTTTAAAGAGGACGATGTATACAACTTTAAAGGACTCATATCAGGGAATAATTTTAATTCCTAACTTTATAGTATTTAAGGTTCAGGAACAGGTGGATGACGTTGTTAAACTCTGTAAAGAGAGTAACGGTCAGTGTCACTTCCCAGTGCCCAGATCCACGATCAGTGAAACGTGGACACTGAGAGAAGCGCGCTGTCTGCTGACGCAGGGCTGTAGAAAAGCAGCCGCAGCTGGACCGGAGGGGCAGGCGCGCCACAGGGGCCCTGTGCGTGCGTCTGTGCCCGTGCACACACCTGCTGCACACATGCCTCTCCGTGCACGAAGGTCCAGGCTTCAGTCCAAGGGTCTGAAATCCAAGAAGAGTTTTTAAAAAACCATCTCATTTAGAACTGCTACGGCCGATTCTCACAGATGAAAATTTTACTTCTAAGGATAAAACAGAATTACTAAGTTCAGGTGTATCCCGAGCACACGGCATCTCACATGTGCTCCAGGTACACTACACACCCGACCTACCCGCACAGGGGCCCCTGCCTGCGTGACCCCTCCCCTGGGGCCCCTGCGTGGGTAGGTCCTCTTTAGAGTCCTCTTTAGAGACACTGAACTCAGCCACCCCCACACCGGGGGCCCCCTCCAGCCACCGTGCCCTTGGGCCCAAGCCCAGCATAGCCCGCCCACCACCAGCACAAGGACCGAAGTGGCACAGGCCCCCACGCACACACCCGTCTCCAGCTGCTCACTGAGTCCTGGGGGCCAGCAGTGCTCCGACCCCGCCAGGCAAGGGAGGTGGGCTAGAAGGTGGGCAGGAGAGGTGGGCGGGGAGCTGCGGCAACCCCTCCACGCGGGGGTCAGTGGTACCTGGCGAGCAGGGCCCCAGGGGAGAGGGGTCGTGATCATCAGAAGCCAGTGTCTGTGAAGCCCTTGCTGGGACACCTCACTGTGATCTGCTTAAAACCTTCTCAGCCCCCCTGCGCCCCCACCCTCCCACCTGGCCCTCCCCTCTTCTCCCCTCCGGCTTCTCCTCCACTCCCACCAACCACCCCGCCCGTCACTAGGAAAAGCGCCCTCCCCGGGCTCCTCTGTGCGTCTTCACCTGGACTCGCTCAGTCTGCTCTGCACCCAGAGCTGGGGAGCTCGGCTACAAGTGCTTTCCCGTAATACAGGCCACGGTATATTTGTAATAAACTCTGATGTTGTTATAACACAATGTAACATTTATATAATAAAATACAATAGCATATTGTATATAATACAGTATTTTAGTATTAGGTGAAAGTTCCTATTTGTGGCTTGTTGTTTAATTTTAAAGGAACTGTATATATAACTTCACCAACTTGCTTTTGAACTCTGTCTTTCGCTGAGGTGTGAGGCGAGAAAAGGCCTCCCAACCCCGTTTTAAACACTGAACATCAAGCCACGCTTGCAATAATTTGGTAAATGACTTACGAAGTGATGGTCCCCTCGGGAAGTCCAAACACGCGGACCTCTCAGCACACTCAGGGCCTGGCGCACACAGGCACCCGGACGGCCCAGCTGCTGTTAACCTTCGTGCGACTTAGATGGTAAGTAAAATGGCTTTTGGTGCGGGTCACGGCGTTTCAGGGCACTTTAATGAAAGTAAGAGAGCGCGCTGAGGGCAAGGCGGCCCTTCCTCTTCTCTGGACGGCCCAGCCCCACGAGGGCCCGGTGCACACCACCCACCGCGGGAACACTTACGGAGTGAACCAGAGCCAAAGCTCCCAAGAAACAACAGCCCTTCTTTGAAAGAAGGAAAGACAAGATGAGCTTTGCTCCAGATGATAAAAAGTCAAGCAATATTTTACTCATGTTCACTCGGGCTCTGGGGCTGTTTCAGCTGTGTCTCCAAGACTGACTGAAAGCAGACGCTCCCGGGCCCCAGGGGCGCGGAGCAGCCGCCGGTAAAGCCCAGCGTCACACGGGCCTGGGGACCCGGGGTCTCCCCGTCACCTCTCCCCACAGCCGCACCCTGCTCACCACACAGCAATCTCCAACCCAAGCCTGACGAGCCATTTTCTAACTCACCCCTTTTTAAAAAACATCAGCAGAGCTGCAAGGAAAACCTCAGGGAGCAAGAGGAAAAGAAAGCTGCAGGGTTACAATGAACTCATCTGAGTACCAAGATAACCAGAATCCACCCTCTGGAAACTGGGAGGTTAAAGGGAAGGAAAGTGACAAACAACAAAACGGACCCCACCTTTCTGCGCCTCGAAAGACCCAGGCTCCCTCTCCTCATGGTTGTACTGAGAAAACCTAGGGATGGAAACACCTGCGCCCACACGAGGTGCCAGATGACAGCAGAGCAGTCACATCAGGAGACCCAGGAACCACAAAATACCTGAGTCCACCACTGTCTCCTGGATCATGGGCCTGTCTCTGCCAGACACTAAGGGATGCACCTCGGGGAGCGGAAAGCAGGCGCCTGCCCGCCCCACCCTAGAGAGCGCAGGACTCTACCGCAACCTGTGTTTTCATCCCTCCCACGTGACAGCCCTTCAAGAAACCTAGACACAGGCGTTTGTGATGTGGGATGCTTTACACAGTTTAATGTGTGTGAATTTTCAAGTGTTTCAGAGAAGAGATGACACACCACTTGCTGTGAGCTGGGCTCTGTGCCAACAGCCCTGCACTCAAGGGTCAATTATCCTCATTCAATAGATTGAGAAACCGAGGTTCTGGGGGTGAAGTTTATCGGGTCACAAAGTCCCAAAACCGGACCCAGAGCCTGGGCCCTTCATACCCAACCTGCTGTGGCCTGCTCCCTCCACACCAGCACGGTTGTTACTTAGCCCCTCGTTCAAAAAGAAGGTGCCACTCCCCTGAGCAGCAAGTCCATGCCTCCAGGGGCCCAGGCTGCATCTTGGCACATTCGGGACACATCTAAGAAGATGAATAAGAATGTAAATTGCTCAGAATTATAAATGCTCTATAGCTGTTTGCTGAGGCGATTTCGCAGCCAAGGTTAGGTAACGTCCACTGCGAAATTCCTCCGGACGACAGTCAGTATGGCTCCTCTGTGTGAGGGAGGACGTGGGCCCTGAGGCCAGCTCCGAGCACAGGGGGCAGCCAGTCCCCGCCAACCATCAGTGTCCATCTCACCGACACTGAGCCCGGAAGCAGAAGCCGCTCCTTCCCTCCCCTCGCCACGGGCTTCCAAGACCAGGCTGCACAGCATGCCTGCACCAACTCGGCACCCGGGCCAGCCCGCCGCGGGCCCACGCGGCCGCCCCACGGGCCCAGGGCCCACCCGGGTCCCCAGACAGTTGTCTGAGGCCACGGGTCCTCCACCCCGAGCTGAACACGGCACACAGGCCACAGGCTCAGGTGCGCCTCTGACAGGAGGGCTGGGGAGGGAGCCTCACCTGGACACCTATTCATACTCTCCGTATTTAAATTAGGTGAATTATGACACACTCAAAAAATGGATGAAATTTTAAAATAAAATAAAATCTGAGTAAAAGCGAGATTCTCAGGGAGCTGGGAGCCCACGTCCCTCCAGCTCCAAGCGCGGAGCCAGGTGCCACTGCGATGCTACCTGCTAGAGAAGCAGCGAAAGTGACCACCACTTCTGTGCCCATCTTGTCACAGACCAGTCACCTCAGCTCGAGGACCACGCAGTGGATGGACCGTCCTACTGGGCACTGACTTCAACAGGGAAATCCAACAAAAATGTGCCCAGATTTCAGCAAGTTGCTTTTTTTCTCATATACCATGATTTGTGCGAGCAACTGTATTTCTCTCTGTGTTTTGGTTGCAGTAAAGCTTAGAGACAAAGCTGTGCCTCCTCTGAGAAGGGGTCCACGGTACTCTGCACCTGGCTTCACTGCAGAATTCCACCCTCACCTTCAGTGCCGCCATTCATTCACCCGTCCACATGACTTCAACTGCATTTTACCTTGTCTGGGCTCCCCTAGATACAGTATTACATTATCATAAAGTGTCATCGAAAATGTTCCTTTACAAAGTGACCTTAGTGAATTTCACAGTATGAGTAAAAGACTTCATTAGAAACTCTTACTATTAAAGCAGTCCCAAACAAAAACAAAAGGAAAGATTAGTTTCAGAACGCACTGTGCAGTATGAGACAGACTGGTAGCCTCGGCCCACAAGGCAAGCAGGAAGCTCAGTGCGGCCCCTTTAAGAGGCAGCCAGGCCACCATGAGGAGAAAAAAGAGAAAATGAAAGCTGAAGGGTCAAAAAGAAACAGGTCATCTTAAATAAGAAATAGAAGTTATACAGAAACTCCACCCAGATTATTCTCCAAGATAATGAAAAACAAAAGACATGTTTCTGATGGGCTCACCCACCCAGAGCTGATTAGCAAGAAGCATCTAACCTGCGGAATTTCGACAAGCGACAGTCACAGCGGCAGAGCCGCAAACTCAGGACACCGCGGGAACAGCCCCCCCGGGAAATGCACTCTGGCGCTGAGTTCTGGACCTTCTCAGGGGTCCACTCGGACCCTCGTTTTGATCTGACTGCAGACCTAATTCCCCTGAGGATTACAGACCCCACCTGCCACTGTGACGGGTGACTCCTCGCCTTGGGGTGGTTCCCAAACCGCCACTCTTCTCCCCAGTCTGCTTCCACTCCCACCGCTCGTCTCAGACCCTTTGGCCCAAACTTCTCCACCCCTCCACCTTCTCACTCTCTCACTGCGCAACTGCTCTGCGGGCACCACGGGCTCACGCCGTGGAGACTGGGTGGGACAGAGGCTCAGTCCTCGAGCCATCGTCATTCTGTCCAGGAAGACAAGCAAGTGGAGAAGACGTAAGGCAGAGAAACACTGCTGTGACCCAAGCAACCACCAGCTGAACGGGGTGGCTGGGGAGGCCGGGCAGGGGCGGGCTCCGGGCGGACGGGCAGTCGGTGGGCACCTCAGGCCTGGGGGTGGTGTGGAGAAATGTGTGCACGGAGAGAGAACTCAAGAGAGGCTAAGAAAGATACTGTGATGGTTAACTTTCTGTGTCCTCTGAGCGGGACTACGGTGCCCAGGTATTTGGTCAAACACAGTCTGCAGGTCGCCATGAAGGTATTCTGTACTGTGACCAATGCTCAGAGCAGCAGACCTGAGTAAGGCAGGCACCCCCCACCCCCAGCGGAACGGGCTCCATCCGCTCAGCCAAAGGCCTCACCCAAGGAGGTAGGACTCTGACTCCAGCCCCCTTTGGACTCAGGACTCCTTGCAATGTCAGCTCTCCCCGGGGTCTCCAGCCGGCCCCGTGGATTTTGGGTTTACTAGACTCCCAGGTAAGCCAGTTCTCCTCGTAAACCTCCACCTTCCTGAATCCACACACCCCACCCCCGGAGACCCTGACGAACGCAGATATGGGGAGCACCGGATGCCGGGGTGCACACGCCTGGCAGAGGGGCAGTGCTGCAGAGGCAGGAAAGCACTGGTCACCAGGGGCCCAGGTGCTGGGGGGTCACACGTCCCCTTCGGCAAGAGAGCCACCGAGGGGTGACGAGACCAGATGGTCATTTTAGCTGGGACTCACTGGCAGCAGATGAACGGAAAGGGGGAGGCAAGAACTGCGGCCAGGGAGGAGGGGACTACAGCACCCCAGGCAGGACTCGAGGACCCAGCGGGGCGGCGAGGGGACCACAGACACAACTGCGGGAGCCCCGTGACTGGGTGAACCCAGCAGGACCTGGTGGGGACGGAAGGCGTGGGGGAAGAGGGCAGGATTTCTGACCTTGGCTCTGAACTCGCTGGGAACAGAACGATGAGCAGGACGGAGGGAAGGGCAAGCTCACCTCTAGCCAGTGGAGCCGGAGCTGCCTACGAAACAGCTCCCTGGAAACGCTGAGGCGTCCAGAACAGTTCCGACTGGAGACAGCGCCCCGGGACTCCCGAGAGGGGAGAGGCTGCAGCTGCAGCCACAGGCCGTAGCAGGACAGGGAAGAGAGCCTGGAGTGGGACCTTAAGATGCAGCCACCTTTGTGGGGTCAGGGAGGAGGAGGCGGCAGCACTGACCGTGAGGAAGAAGAAAAACCAGGAAAAAGTGCCTCGTGTCGACAGCGGGGCCGAGAAAGCTAGGAAGACAACGACAAGTGTTTAGCCACGAAAGGTCTTCAGTGACCTCAGATACTGGGGTTTCAGGCTGTGACGGGAGAGTAACCAGTGCAGTGAGGTGGACAGTCCTTAAGAGAGGAGGCAGTGGGCACGGTGACTGCAGACACTCTGCTGTGAGGCCGCGGGGCAGTCAGTGGAGGCGCTCTTCACGTTCCTGCAGACGCAGACCTTCGCCGTAACTCAGTTTTCACTGCAGGGGCTCTAACGGGTACATGACCTGAAGGCAGCCCCTGGGCGCCAGACTCAGACGACCAGGCACCCCCAGTGCGGGAGTGATGGCCAAAGCCCTGCGATGCGCCAATAAACTGGAAACTGTCTTCAATTTGCAACCAACTGCTTCCCAATTAAAAGATCCCAACAATGCTTCTTGTAGGAAAAATACATTAACTGTAAGAGTGCATCAGGTAGTTTTAACCTTTCAGCATGTAAGGCTATCATTACAGGAGCAAAAGGGATCAGTGCTCAGAAATGCTCAGTGGAGCTCGGTATTGCTGTCTCAGAACACGTGTGGACAACGTCCCGAGCACAGCGCTTGCTGACTGACACCCAGTCCCCGCACAGAAACATGGCTGCTCAGACACAAAAAGAAGAGCTGCTGGGGTGTCCTGTCTAATGAGAGCACATCTACAGGGAAGCAACTCTGGGGCAAGGAGACTAGCGCCCAGGTGGTAATAGTGAGAGCGTGAACAGTGAGAACGTCTTACTACCCGCCAGGGGCCGGGCGTGTCCTCCCTGTGTCCTCAACATGCATGTCTCATCCACCCTCACCCTCCGAGGCAGGCAGCATTGCCGTGCCCATTTTATAGAAGAGAAAACCGAGGCGCAGAGAGGCCTCAAAGCTACACATCGATGAACTGGGAGACAGGTGCATCTGCGTGACTTCAAACCCAGGCCTGTATCGCCTGGACGTTCTGAACGGCAGGGGCCAGAACACACTGCGCCTCCACCTGACTGAGGGCCCTGCTCCTGCCACGTAGCTCATCCGGCTGGTCCGGGCGCTCCCTGGGAAGCATGAACTGCTCCCAGCCCACATTTTCCAGTCTGCGTCCGGATCAGCGTGTTTGCTATAGACCAACACTGATGATCAATATCGCAGCAAAAAGGAAGCAGAAAGGCACCTGCAATTACACATCAAGCTGGATCAGGAGGGAAAGACCGTAGAACGTCAGCACAGAGTAGAACAAGGAAGTGCTCACAGGGCGGGACGCGGGGGTGGGTTCAGGAAAGAGGTCTCCACCGGACCTCGACCTGCAAACATCCTGAGTGCTCCTTCCAGAGTCTATTTAATTAAGATTCCACTGTTTGTTTTCTAAGCTCTCCTAAGGCACAGTGAGCACCTACAAGGCAACCCGGGGATGCAGGAGGGCAAGGACCGCAGGAGGGCGGGGACAGCAGGTACAGAGCTCCTGCATCTCACTTCCAGCATGTGAACTCTGTCCCCGGATAAGCTGTTCCCACTCCGAGCCCTGAAGGCCTAACCTCACAAAGAAGAGGGAAGGTCTCCCTGTGCAGGGGGGCAGGGGGTTGACAACTGTGAAAAGAAAGAAACGGGGGTGGGGGGAAAGAAAACAAGTCACACAAGGAACAGTCTCTAAGAGATGACACCCAGCAGGGTGGGCAGTCAAGACTCCCACCCTGTGCTCTGTCTCCTTCCCACAGCTCCCCACGTCCACACAGCACAAGGCCAACTTTCAAGAGGAGGAAATCCACAGAAATCCAGACGGAACCTTCAGCAGGTGAGGACTCTCTACCTCACCCCCCAGCGCTCACCAAGCACACACCTGACTTCCGCCAGCACTGGCCGTGGGTGCAGAGTCCCAGTTCTCGGGGAGAAATAATATAAAACCTTGAAGTGAGCATCCCCTCTGCAGCAGGGCCAGGACATGTCCACAAACTCTGAAAGGGCATGTCTGGGCACGAAGAGGCTGGTGAAACCGTGATCGCCAGCTGGCTCTGTTAGGTTCACACATAACTGTCCACAAAAATAGAAATGCAACAACATTCTGGCGCTGCTGTGTGTTGTAATTAAATTTAAATATTAATAAATCGCGTTCAGTGCTTTCATAGACTGTATCATTAATAAAAGTTACCTTACAAATGCACCCAGGGCAACAGGCCCAACAACGAAGGTGTGAAACCTCCCAGTCGGGATGGGCGGAGTGTGAGCCCCTAACCGCGTCCTCAGGGACCATTACAGAGATGCTCCTTTACTGGTTTTGCATTTAACACGTCTAAATAAATGGACTCTGCTCCTATTTGCATTTATTCCCCTAAAGTACATAATTTCACTCAAAACAGAAAACCAGCAAAAATGAATAACTTTTGAACTAAGACATACAAGCAGAAGTCGGTGACAACTGTCACAGGGGCCTCGGAGGTGCCAGGTGGGTGACACGATGAGAAACCTTGAGGTCCGGATTCTCCTCGCCCTGAACCCGGAGGCGAGTTCTGCAGCCACGACACCCCTGTGCTCCATCAGAACAACTGCTGACTCCTGGGACGCACCCAGGAAAGAGCCCAGATCCCCCGGAGAGCCACATCCTACTGCAGGCCAGGAACGTGTTCTGAAAAGCAGTGAAGGAATTAGAAACGGACAAAACAGTGAGAAAAAGATAACGATGATGCTGCCTGTGGTTGGTTCTGATTTGACTAATTATGAGGGGTTTTTCCCCTGATCCTTTATATCCTCCTAACCTTTCCAACTTTTCTGTAGTGAGCATGAGCGTGCATTATTACTTTCTTAAATGGGGAAAATGCTAAGGAAAAAATGGCTTCATCTTCCAGTCACTGTCACATTCCCTGTGACCGGCAGGTCTCTGCTCAGGCTCGTCCTGAAGGACTGGGAACATTTTCACAAACAGCAGAGTCTAAGTCCCATCCTAAACCCACCAAACTGAACATAGGAAGGGCCAAGACCTTTTCAAGCTCCCCAAGTGATTCCGGTGTGCCACCCGCCCTGAGAGCCATCCACACTTTACAGACGGTTCCGCCTTCAGCGGCAAAAGCCGCTGCATTTCTTCAGAGAGGACTGAAATCGCAGATCAAGACACCAAAAAGGAAAATAAAGGATTCTTTTGGAATGTGCTCCAGATCTAGAGAAATGGCTGACCCTGGTGAGAGTTTCAGGAACTCCTAGAGAGTGAGTGGGAGAAGAAACGCCAGCAGGAGCAGATGGGCACCGTGAGCAAGGCGACACGTTAGTCCCAGCTGAGCTGAAGGGCCGGGTGGGCAGGACAGGGCTGTCTCCGTCAGACTCCAGAATAAGGGGCTGCTCTGCACAGGTGTGCCACAGGTCACAGGGGCAGCTGGATCCCCACAGCCATGCGAGTGAGGAGAAGGTGGCCCAGATCCTCTGGGCTCGGCCACGGGGAGGGCTGCCCAGAACCTGCCTGCAGCCCCTTCCCAGTTCTGGGTGCCAAGGGACACCTGCCCACGCCATCCTTCCACTAGGGAGCAGAGCACGGAAGGAGAGTCAGCAGCAACTTTGACCCGCTGGAGCCGAACCTGGACAGAACCCCCGAGCTGCAGAGGCACAGCTTTCCCTCAAGAGACAAGAAGGCAGACACCTGTCAGCGCAGGCTTGGCTTCTCTTGGACACAAACAGCAAGGCTGTGTCAATGTGACTGTCACTCAGTGCTCACCACATACAACATCTCATCACCTGCAGCCTGCTGCTACCCTCTTTCCTCGCTGCCCACCCCAGCCCCTCTCTGTCCCTACCTTAACCGACCTGCCCTCTGGACTGGTCCTCGCTGGTCTGGAGGGTGTGTGTCAACAAACCCTTCCAAAAATACGCTGGCAAATCAGCGACCTGTCACCTGCCACCCATTTCTGCACAGGAGAGCACCCAGCGGAACACAAACCTGGCTCCAGAGGCCCGTAACGTGCGGCATTCAGAGCATCCCTCCCAGCTCTGGGGGCTCCAGTCCTCCTGGCGCAGACGGGAGCCGTGCAGGCGGACACGCCAGAGAGTGCTGCAGTCCAGACCCACGCCACTGGCTCTCCCCTTCCTCTAGCAACGACTCCTCTCTGCTCCCCGGCCAGGACTAGGATGCCAGAAATGCCCACTTTGCCAAAATCACCAAGCAAAACTATGTGCGTGTTAACACAACCTTACTGCAACTAAAAACGTCAGGGTATAAAGCTACATTACACTTTCAAAGCATACCCTGCTGTTCCACCTGAGGAAGGCAAACCATAACCCAGCTGGTCCCACCTGGACCCCTGCCTCGTAAACCTCAAAGGCTCCTTCCTGCCCAGAGCCCCTGGGGCAGCCTCGGCTGCATGCGCACTGTGGCCCAGATGCCCAGGAACGTGGCCGCCTCTCCTGAGACGGGCTCCGTGGGGCCCTGCAGAGGCCAACCCTGGAGACCTTCCCAAACCCGAGTGGCCCTGAATGCCATCCGCAGTGGTCAGCATCCTCCTCAGAGCAGTTTCCATTACACCTGCGAGGAAGGCACGGGGAGACATCCACTTCTGGACGCCAGCTGCGCATTCATGCCTGTCCTGGAACGCGCACTGGACGAGAAGAAAACCCAAGCCCAGGGCGGAGGGGGGGGCCTGTGTGGTTCAAAAGCCCAGCAGGAGCAGGTCTCTGGACCGACCCTAAGCCCCCACTAAGTGCTGCCCCACAAAGGGTCTCCAAGCACTTCTAGCCAGGCTCCCAACCACTGGCCTGGCTCAACGAAGGAATTCCTTCTAAAACACTCCCTTGTTTTTAGGAATTAAAATCAAAATTAAATAACAGCTGGGCAACAGTATAAACTTTTGGCTATGCTTAGATAGCATAAAACCTAAATGCTCAAATGTCAGTAAAGGTTAAAACACAGCTCAACGGAAAGACAATACTATGTAAGTTGAAATAATTCAAAACTTCCTAAATTAGATAGACGAGGTGGTCAAATGAAAAACCATCAGAGGTCACAAAAAAGCTGAAAGACAAAACAGCAGAGACATTTCAGAATTTGTTCCAACTCCTACATCTCCTTCCCAACGTTTGTATTTAAATGTAGAAATGTCAAACTCTGAAAAATATATTTTGTATTGTCATCTCCCCTCAGAGACAACCCCCCAACACCTTCCTATTCATCCTTGACCTTGTATCTGGGGCTGCCCAACCTCACAAAACCAAGTCAAACCACTCAGAAGTTCCCCAAAACTTGCTTTCAGTTTCAGGCTCCAAGCTAAAGTTGAAACAACACAGTAATTTGCATAGCCCCTCTAAGCACGGCAGAGACTGAGGACAGCTGCAGGGCCAGGGCTGCGAGGGCCCCACGATCCTGGCTCTGCGAGCTCCCTGGCAGGCTCTGTCGGGTGGGAGCCCGCCCCACAGCCAAAGGAAGTGGCACAAAGCGAAATCTCACACAGCCAACCAAGACCTGCCGTGCACCGTCATGGCACCCAGGAGTGAACAGGACCCCGGGAGGCCGCGGCAGTGGAAGGGCAGTAACCCCAGGGTCTCCCGGCAGCCCCAGTGTCCACCATTCAGCCCTGCTCTAGATCGTGCAGGCCAGATGCACAGAAAGTGGTCACCACAGGCCAGGAGATTTATATTTGAGTCCTGAGAACCAGACAACACCTGTGGCCACGCCCCTCTGCCCGGAGAAGTGACCATCTCAAGTCCTACTGCCGCCTAGAGCGCAGCTCAGAAGCACCTCCTCCGTGAGGTTTTCCGCCACCTCCCCTACCACGCCGTGCCCCGGGGACCGCAGTGTGTATTCACGCCGCTGACAGGGCGTGCACACTACCTTAGCTAATGCTGGCGCGCTGTGGCAATACCTCAGTGCGCACTCATTGCCCCCCCCCCCCCCCGCCCCTGCAAAACAGCACCACCGCCAGGTCGGCAGCTGAAATCGCCCCACCTTTACTAGTTCATGTTCTCTCTGGTCTGGAGCCTGGCCCGTGCGGCCGGGTCATCTCTGAGCTACAAGTCAGGTGTCAAGTCTCACCTAAAGCCTGAGTGGATCTGAGCGTTGGCTCTGTCTGTTGGCAGAACTCAGTTATTGTGCCTCTAGGACCAAAGGCCTTACCTCGCTGGCCGTCACCAGGAGACCACCCTCAGCCCCTAGATGTCACCACAGTTCCCTGCTGACAAGGCCACTGGCTTCCTCAAAGCCAACAAAAGAGAATTCTGCTGTTTAATTATTTTAGTATGGTTGATTTATAATGTTATGTGAGTCTCAGGTGTGCATTTTTGTAGCTCATACTCCATACAAAGCTATTATAAAACACTGGCTACATGCCCCGTGCTGTGCACTGCATCCTTGTAACTTATGTTGCACCTGGTGTGCACCAGCAGGACTCTATGGGGCCTTCCCGGACCTCTGCTGACCTCTCCCTGTAGACTCTGCTGGAGCTCCCCTACGAAGTACCCAGAAGACAGTATCTCCTGCAGATTTCCTGAGTTTTTCAGATGCTAAAAACCACCAAATGGAAAAAATTAACTACTTGATGATGGAGAGTATGTAGCCCCCAGGCTTTCTGGCACGTAAACTGATCCCCCCCCCCAATTAACCAATCAGAGAAATGTGCATAGCTGACCACACACCCTGGGACGCCCCGCCTTCTGCTCCCTTTAAACGTGCTCAGCTGAAACCCTGCGCAGAGGTCAGGGAGTTTTGGGGGCACAGGCCACTTGTCCTCGTTGCTCGGCCCAGCAATCAACCTATCTTTGCTCCCAACTCCGATGTTTTGGTATTTTTTGGCTCAACTGTGTATTGGGCCCACGAATCTGCTTTTGTGATAATTTTGGTGAGGCTCAGCCTAGGAGTCTGTGCCCATGGCAGGTTGACTCTGGCCGGGGGCAGCCCCTTCCCTGGGTCCCAGCAGCTGCAGAGCTCACTTTGCTCAAGGGAATGGGGAGGGACTGACCTGCCCGACAGCCTCAGCCACCCCAGCACGAGACTGTTTGGAGCCAAAAAACGTCCACAACTGTGTCCACATTCGGTGTCACTGGGGGTGAGTCGCTCCAGCTTGTGCAGGCTGGAGATTCTCTCCACTCCATCTGGGCTCCACCGGGAAGGCGGCCACCTAGGTCCCTTCTCTTTGGAGAGCTGGGAGGATGTTTGGAGGCCTCCGTCTGGGAGTGGAAGTGGGATTTTTAGACATTTTTGATTCTCTGTCTGTGCGATCATAGCTTATTTGCTGTTTTGTGTTTTTGTGTGTATCATTTTTGGGTGAGCCACTCTGGCTTGAGCAGGATGAAAAATTCTACCCGCTCCACCTGGGTTCATTCCCACCCAGGAATTGAGCCATTCTGGGCTCGCTGGAAGCTCTCCATCTGAGAGTTGGAAGTGGAATCCGGGGCCTACACCTCACTGATGTTTTGTTTGTGGGACGACGTTTGTTGTTTGCATGCGTGTGGGTGTATCAGCACTTGTGCTGGCCAGCTGAGACCAGGGACCCTCCCCTGCTGCACTGGCCACACCTGTGGCAGAGCCGTGGTCTGCGTTTTCCCTCTCTAGCCTTGATCTCTCAGCTTCATCTCTGACGGGTCACTGGTTGGGGTTCTCCCCTTTGGGGGCGAGGGAATTATGACCATTTGAATTGCTGTTTGCTTAATATCTGACGTCAGCTGTGAATAATTAAGTATGGATGATCAGAGCTCTGTTCCAACTTATAGTCCCCTTGGATATATTCTGCAAAACTGGGAGATCTTCAGCTATGCTCCCATGAGTGAAAGACAGTATTTTTTGTTGTAACACTGTGTGGACTCAGAACTCTCAGAGACCTGGAGAACAGTGGCTCCTAATGACTCTGCTATTATATCAAAGTGGGCCTTTTGCAATTTGGCTGTTCTTTGGGGGGGGGGGTGTCTCAGTACCAGAATCCAAATTCTGTTCTCTCTTCATAGTTTTGCTGAAAGTGAGGCATGTGAATGAGAGAGAATCTGTTACTTCTCTAAACTGAAGTGGATATTTGGGAACTGGGAGGGAAAAAAAGCCCTGAAAACAGCCAAGATGGTCGTGTTTTGTAAAAGCAGTTAGAGGAATTTACATTTTCCTTCCTGTACCTTTGAAATGCAAATGATCTACCTGGGCTTTCAAGGGAGAAAAAAAAGCTTTTTTAAACTCTTGTGGAAAAACTGAGATCTCTGGTTCTGCCTTTACTTAAAAAAAAAAAAAAAAAAAACTTGTGAGTGAGCTCTAATTGACTTAAAAGTAAATGCTTACAAATGCTAAGCAGAAAAGAAGCTAGACAGAACAAGTTTCAGGTTTGTGTGATCTAGGAAATAGTATTTTATTGATATCGTTACCGAACAAAAGTTTGTATGCCTGCCGCACAGTGAGGCCAGACCGGAACACGGGAGTTTGGAGCAAAGAAAGGTTTATTGCAGGGCCAAGCAAGGGGAACAGGTGGTTCGTGCTCAAAAAACCCTGACTGCCTGATGGTCTTCAGGCAAAGTTTCTATAGGCAAAATTTCTGGCAAGGGCTGCAGGTGTGTGACTTCCTTCTGACTGGCCGGTGGGGAGGTACTAGGGCAGTGTTCCAGGAATTCCGTGCTCAGCTTGAAGTTACCATCCTTCACCTGGGTGGGGGCCTCAGTTCCTGCAGGACTCAAAGATACTGTTACCTATATTCCGTGAGGAGGAACCAGGATCCTGCCCAAAGATGCACTGTTTTCTTGGCTGTTCTTTCCTTGTTTCAACATTATCTCTCTCTTCTTGGATTAGCAATCCTTTGAAACTGCCCTTTGGGATTCAGGGAAGGTCAGGGAGGCTGAATGAAGCCTACTTCCTACAAACAAGGAACAGGGGAGGACCCCACAGGGTCCTGCTTTGTTTCAATACCTGATATTAAAGCTAGCTTAAGCTTGCTGGTATAATCAATACAGAGGTGTCTTTTATTGTACTGTGAATGAAGAATACTGCACGCCATATCAGTAAACAAAGAATGCTGAAGCCATCAAGTCATCAGCTGCTGCCGCCACCCCCCAGTGAAGACAAGCCTGCAGCCCAAACTCTGCAGCCACTCACAATGGTGCCCTCTGAGGGGACTCAGAATAAGAAACGACAGGATACTGGCTCCAGATAGTTAGGTGCTTGTCAAAGGGATGAATTCAATAAGCCCAAATGTTTGCTTCCTCCCATACATAAAAAAGCGCTAAATTCTTTAACTTGAGATGCCTGGTTTTCTTTAGATAACAAGTAATCTTTTAATATTCTGACTACCTGGTCTTTGTTGTAAAGCTCCTATATACCCTAGCTCCTCCCCTACCTCTTCGGAGCAGTCCCTCAGAGCGATCTGAGAGGCCGTCATCCCGGGCTCGAAGGGTCCTCAGAATGTCCACCAAATAAAACGTAACTCTCAACTTTTGGGCTGTGCATTTATTTCGGTCAGTAGTGCGTAGACTTACTGAAAGTCAGTTAAGTTCATGTTTCTGTTGCAGACCCTGTTCTGTCAGCAGAAAGAAAAAATGAATTAACTCGGTATAATATTCTTGTAAGTGAACTGAATGCAAATGAGATAAGAGCTTTTGGGTGAACTCTTTAGAAATAACCACGTTTTAGGAATATCTAATTGAAAATAATCTCTCCAGATACTTGATAACTTGACACTTTAGAGGTGTGCTGAACTGGGTTAAATGATGGAAGTTCACTGAATAGTTGAGTAGTTAGGTCATTCCCAAGCTAAGATACTGACACATTCACTAGAAATTAAGGTTCTTAAGAACTGAGGATTCTAATTTAAGTATGTAATTGAAGCTACTAAAATTAATGGGGGAAACATTTCAATATACAGCAGGAAAGTGGGATGTGTGTTTTGAGTTAACAAAATGCACTTCTACTCTTTTTTTTTTTAAGGGAAAATAAAGTGATTTGGTCCTAGAGCTGGTTGTTTCGGGATGGAGAAAAAAATAAGGGACGAACTAATGGATACAGAAAGTTGTGGGAAGTTTGTAGAAAGGGAGCCCTAAAGAAGGAGTTTTGTGCATGGTCAGGCAGAAATTAAACCTAATTAGGTAAGTGGGTTTTGTTATTAAAAGTAGCCTGCTTTAGGACTAGATTTGGTTCTTCGCTTGTTAAGAGAACAAGTTTACTTGGAATGCTTCTGATAACAGATTGTATGAAACTTAATTTGCTATTTCTGACAAACTTCCTATCAAATTCTAATTGAACTTCTTTTGATTTCAGCTGATTTTGGGATGCTTCAGAGGGCCCCTGAGACATCTCGGAGAAAAATACTTGACTAGGATTGGCTGTTTACATTAAATTGCAGGGGAAGCATTGTCAACTAACTGGTAAGCCTCCTCGATTATATGCTATGGATAAACGTTGATGTGGACATTCTGGAAATTATGTGGAGCTTCTAAAATGTGGATTTGTCCTGGTATAACGCTATCAGTCATGGTTCTGGCCGTTAGCTTAGACTCATAAAGGGGACTTCCTGACAAGTACAGGTCTCTTTCAATCATGCTGCTAAGCTGGGTAAGATATTTAAAAAGTCTAAGGAAAACTCTGATTTCATGGAACTGTTGCAGAGAGAACTGATGAACACGGCTACAGTTCTCTGATCTTGCCTGAAGTACCACTGGCTTTTAATCTGTTTTCTAATTGAAATTTACCATTGTCTCCCTACCAATATTGCCCGCTGTGTTTAGGACAGAGAATTCGCGAATGCAGTTGTCAGATTGCAACTACTCAGGATGTATACCAATGCTCACTTTAAGTCTACTGCTAACAGCACACGTACGATGCTTGTGTAACAGCTGGGTGTAAGTGACAAACGTACGGCCTGTAAAGTGCTTCCCTGTTAGCATACCTAGGAGCCTGTTCGCGATATCTGGTTAGTTTCCCCCATATGGATAACTAGGCAAATATAAAGGACGCCCAGCACCAAGGGGCATGACCTGCACCTGGGGCAGGAGCTACCACCCAGCATGACAGACAGCTGTTTTGATCACCAATGCTTTCTACCGAAAGAGTTGCAATCAAAAGGGGGAATGACGGGGAGATCTGCACATACTGAGGTCCAGGGTAGTCACTCTGACTTATACGTGGTTTGACTTGGGCTGCTTTGGTCAGTAAAGTTTATTTTATTGCCTTTTGGATATGGGTTGTACATTTGCTTTGGGCTTGAGGAGGGGAATGCATTTCAAAGTCTAAACGGAGTAGCTGTGGTTCAGACACCCAAGGAAAACTAGGTGGCCACTGTGGACATGATCTCAGGCACATTCCTGTTTTGATGAGAACCTGACTTTCTGAGCTGCATCATACTTGGGATACCACCAGCAGTTCTCAGAGTGGTGTCTGCTGGCAGCTGCAAACTTATGACCTCAGGGTCTCCTCTTGTAAATATTAAATTTTTAGACAATTGCTTTAGATCAGATGTTAGCAGAAAAAAAAGATGTATAATGGCCAATAGCTCCTGTTATGTTAATCCCACATCAAAAATTAAAACCTACTTGGATAAAAGTAGACAACTGGCTACCTGGCTACAAGTCTCCCCCAAAGTGCCAGGTCCAGACTAGTTCTCAGGATCATTCTCCTGAAGTCCTCAGGGAATGAGATCTTAATCACAGAAGACTCAGACCCATGACTCAGATCCATGACTTGGACCTCAGGAATATTTCCAACTCAGTGTCCAGCCTCCAAATCGAGGTAGGACTATGCCCTGTTTCAGCAGAAGTAGCCAGAGCTGTCATCGCCCCACTCCCTGAAAGATCTGGGGAAGGATGAAACCGGATTGGAGACAGAAACCGAGCTCCTCTGCCGAGTTCACGATGAAACTCTCTGTCCACAACGTCATTCCCCTTGTCCGGCACCCTTCTCAAGACTGAGAAGCATCACAGAAACGGGGGGAACTGTAACAGAGCAGGATCCTGTGGGGCCCTCCCGGGACAGACCCTCCCCGTATGCTCTGCTGTGGCTCCCCTCTGAAGCACCCAGATAATAGCATCTCGTGCAGATGTCCTGAGTTTTTCAGATGCTAAAAACCACCACCAAGTGGAAGAAATGAACTGCTTGATGATCATGAGCACATGGCCCCTAGGCCTTCCGGCACCTAAGGACTGACCACATCAACCAACCAGAGCTGTGCACAGCTGATCACACACCCCGGAACTAGCCCCCCGCTCCCACCCAGGCCTCGAAAACGCTCAGCTGAACTCCGGAGGGTTGGGGGTTTTGGGGGGCACAAGCCATTCGTTCTACTTGCTTGGCAATAAATCTCTGTTCCAAAAATCCGATGTTTGGGTATTTTTTTGGCCTCACCTTGCAGAGGACACACATAGTTGTATTCAGTGACACGAACAGTTTGTACCTCTAGACCCTTCACCTCTTCCGCCCTCCCCCACTTCCCTCCCCTCGGGTGATCACTGCTTGTTCTCCGTATCCTCGAGTCTGTTTGCTGTTTTCACCTACATGTAAATCTAAACAATTAAAACAGGAGAACTCTATTTTCAGAACAATAATGGTGGTGATGACAGAACAGCTTTCTCCTAGGAGCATGTTGGCACAGACTCCACAGGCCATTAAAGTGCCTGCAGAGCTCAAGTGCTGAATAAACACCTGCTGAAGTGACCCATCCATGCTGCTCATCAGATCACGGTCCTTGAGCACGGGGACATCGGGTGTTCTCCGTAACACCAAAGGAAGGGATGTCTCACCCGCAGAAGGCGTACAAAAATATTTGTGGGATAATTTTAAATGTGCAAAGAATTCCAACATGAAGGAAATGAATGAGGGCTGGAAAAGGAAGGCAGAAAGAAAAAGTTACCATAAACTGTAATGGCTTAAAACAGCCCTTACAATTCAGCAGGTCAGAAGTCTGAAAGCCACAAGTCAACCAGCCTTGGTGCTTTCTGGGTGCTCCGGGGAGGGCCCCTTCCCTGGCCTCTCCCAGCTTCCAGAGGCTGCCATGCTCCTCAGCTTGTGGCCCCTTCTGTCTTCAAAGCCAGCACTGGCCAGGTGAGTCTTCCTCACAATGCCACCTTCCTGACACTTCTGTCTCCCTCCTCCCCATTTAAAGATCCCCTACAATATCAGACTCAGATAATCCAGGGCCTTCTCCCCATCTCAAAACCCCTTATTGAACCACATCCGCGAAGTCCCTTTTGCCACAAGAGGTAACATACTCACAGGTTCCAAAACTAGGACGTGGACAACCTGAGGCTGGAGTGGGGGCATTACTCTACCTACACAGTCCGTTCACGGAACGTAAAGGAAAACACCAGCCTGGATTAAAACACTGGTGACAAAACGTAGAAAAATTAAATCTAGTAAACTTTGGTGATCTGGAAGAGGGCAGAAAAACCTGGGAGTCACCGTGTTCTTGGTCACCAGCCCCAAGACACTATGAAACATTTGACCACTCTGGTCTTGGTCATCACACCTATAAAACGAAGCAATCCCTGCTCTGCCTGCCTCGCAGAACACCACTTAGAACAGTGGAAATGACTTTTTAAATGCTCTGAAAACTAGGAAATAACATACACACATACGGCTAATACCACCGGGAAGCGAAACGACCGCTGAGCAGCGCAGAGCCGCAGGCCACACCGAGCCCTCTGACCTGCTAAGCAGTCGTGCCGCCTGACCTGCCTCGAAGAAAGCATTCCTTCAGTGCAGAACAGCAGACCCAGCCTGACAAAGCGTGCAGGTTGTCAGAGTACATGCTGGTAAGAGCACCAGGACTCACAACCCCCAAGACTTGAGGGACCTTTAGAAACCTGGCAAGACCTCCTGTTTCTCCCCGGAGGGCAGGGTGCGCGATCAGGCCACGGGCACTAGACAGGCGCGCTCGTGAAGGGCAGGGTGATCCCAAGGCAAAGCCAAGAACGGTAAGGTAGGTATGATTTTAAATGAAGCAGGAAAAAGCATTAAGAGTAATGAAGAAAATTTACATTCATCAGTGGGTAAATAAAAAATGAGTGCCAGCATGTGTCCCCACAGGGGCCTGCTGAGGAAGACAGAACACAGCACCCCAGCTGCGATCGGCCGGGGGGAAGCATGGGTGTGCTCTTCCCCTGGGCTGGAGAAGAGTCCTTCTGAGTTGGGGTTCTTCAGGCCAGCAGTGACCAACCTGTCCGATTAAACCTCCTCAGCATCTCCAGAGGCAGTCCTCCTGCGCTGCCCGCCCCTCCAGGCACAGCAAAACAGAAGACGTACAGCGGGCAAGGCCCGTGCATCCTCTCCACACTAAGCACCAAGCCCAGGTCTTGCCATTTTGTTCTTCAGGTAAAAAGGACAGAAAATAGGGATCCAAGACAAGGGTCCAGCTCCCCATAAGGATGTGCAGAGAAGTGGGGGGGGGGGACTTCTCTACACTGTCAAGCTGCTGAGTTTCCACCCGTACCGAGTACACGGAGCCGGGAGGCATTCCTCCCTGGGTCCCACCCGCTCCTGTTCAGTGCTGGCTGTCAAAGGTGCTCTGTAAAGGAGACGGGCTTTTAAGACAGAGGCAGGTCCCTCTCTCTGGAGCAGAGGGAGGATTTGTTTGCTATCCCAAACAACAAAGGTAGTGTCTACCTCCCAGGCAAAGGTGGGGCGGATGCACTAGCAGCCCCCATGGAAAAGCAGAGCTCCCTAACCCTAGGGTTTCTCAACTGTGACGCACACCCATTGCGTTTGCAGCATGGACCTCAACCTGCCACCCCTTCCCCACAGGCCTCGGGGGGCCTGCGGATCTGGAGCAAAGTGAAGCCCCGACAGCCGCCGAGCCCTGAGTAACCAGGTCCTGTCGGACCCGGGAGCACCGTGCCTCAGGCCACCATCAGGGACACAGGAGCCCAGCCAGCCTGAAGCAACCTTGGGCCTCTCATCACCCTGTCCTCTGTCTCCGGGACTCCGTCCACTCCAGTAGGCCTCTTGCAAGCAAGATTACATTTTGAGGAATTCCACTTTAAGCTAAAAGAAATTATGCTTATGTTTATCAACAACGGTCACCAAAAAACAATACTGTGGCCTACACATGTCTGTAAAACTTCCATTCACCATTTTTAAAGAACAAATATAAAAGTATTAAAAAAGAACACTGAAAAACCAACTACTTTTGTGAAAAGTTATTAAAAAGAGTGCTCTTCTAAGAAATATAGGAAATCATGTTATTAAAAAGAAAAAAACAAGAAAAGAAAGACGGCCAGAGGTGCAAACTCGCAGCACTTTCCCTCCTCGTGAACGAACAAACTATCTGCTCTCCGGACTGGGCTGCTCACTCCAGCACCACCTCAAACTCGGTGACCGCGCACAGACGCAGGACCAAGCGCGAGGCGCAACCACTCTGTGAAGACCTTCCAAAATACTTAGTAAATACTTAGTATCTCTATTTCTACAAGCAATGAGTTACTACACAAAACTTGGCGAGAAAACTGCTTACCGACCTGCCAAAGACTAGGTTCGGCCCCTTGACAAGATGCGATCTCGGGTTTTCCACCCGCGGGACCACCTGCTGGTCCGCGTCACACAGTCACCCCACTGTAGGCACTGAGCCCCTACGGGAAGGGCTAAGGGGACTGAACGCCTTGCTTCCAATTAGTCTCGAAACGTGGGATTCCCAATATTCCTCAAACAGGCAACAATCTGAAAGCTGAAGGGATCTCAGACAAGGGTGTGGCATTAGGAATACAGACGTCAATAGAGAGGCAGGGAGGGAGAACTGAGGTAAAACTGAAGTAAGCTTGTTAACTTCAGCCGTGAAACGAAAGGGGGAAAGCTCGTCATACGCCAGGAAGCAGGAACCACAGAAGGTTCTGGGGGTGGGCAAGAGGACTGGGCAGCAGGCCACACAGGGGTCCCCCGCCTCACGGCTGTGGTCCAGGCCGGGAGAAGGCCTGTGTGGCCACGACCTCTCACCTGCATTCAGGGCTTATGTTTTAAATGCCCACAGGTTATCAGAACTTAGACGTCATGCTTACACCTCAAACTCAGCAAGAACAAAACTGAATTCACTACCTGCCCCAGAAAACCGGCCATCCTCCCCAGTGACTGTGTGTCTGGCGTGGCAACATCGCCCAGTGACTGCGTGTCTGGCGTGGCAACACCAGCCTCCACCTCCTCCCCTCCCTCCCCGCACCCACCCGATTGCACAGGCCTGTGGTCCCCCGGTCCCCTTTCCTCCTCCACAAGCAGCACTGCTGCACCTCCATCCTCATCCCTACAGGAGACTCCCGGCAGGTCTCCCTGGCTCCGTGTTTACTCCTAAACCCACTCTGTCGTCTACACCAACACCCTCTCAAAACCCTCTCCATCCTGCACATTCTTCCCCTCCTGGAGAACGTACCCCACAGAACACAAGAAAGAATAAGCACTACACTTTCACAGACAGCACGTGCTGGGCATCACATCTGATCTGCACGTCAGCTGGTGATGTGGGTATAACTAACTGCCTCTTAAAGAAGAGGAAACTAGGGTTCAAGGTTATGAAGAAACCCACGCAAGGATGCTCAGCCAGTAAGTGGCAGAGGTCTTTAAACGCACTTTTTTTAAAGCAGGATTTGAGCCCAGGTTTCAGACTAACCCAAGGCTGAGCTCTTTCTGTCACTCGCAGCCTCCCCTGCTGCCTGCTTCATCAAACCCAAGCCCCGACCCTGCTGCTCAAGGCCTGCCAGCATCTGGACCTCTGGACTTTCAGTGGACTATTTCCCAGAACTCCATCCCTGCACCAGCCTCTTCAGTGCCCTCGGCACCCCTCTCTAAACCTGACTGTCCTTGGAGCCCCACCCACGCAGCCTTCCCAACTGCACCAGTCCCCATGACCTCACCCCCTCCCCACAATCTACAAAGCCGGTCCTCTTCCCACCAGGAGCCACAGGCACAGCATCACATCTCGGTTCCTGCACCTCTGCTTCCTCCCTCCCTGTCGACTGAGTCCCGAGTCCAGGACCACGTCTTACACTCCACACATTAAGTGGTGAGGATACTACAGTGAACAAAACACACAAAACTGCATACTCGTTCAAGTAACCGTATGCCTAGTATTCTAGTAGAAAACAAAGCCATCTGATTTTATACACGTATGTCTCTGGCCATGATACTGGCTCAAAAATTAATTATCAAACCCTAAAAAAAATCAACTGCCTGGCTCACACTAACTCACCATTAGGGACTATACTGGAAATATTCTGTTAAATTCAAATTTGATCAGCCAAAAAAAACCAATCTGACCTGCCCTGTAGGTTATGTCATCACAAGATGACAGTTCATAAATGTTTCTTCACTTGGTCTGTGATTCCCTGGTACAAACTTAAATGTATCTGATCAAATAATTGCCAAGGTCTCCAAATAGAATAAACGGTAAAGGCCGGACAAACTGCTTTTAAGACAGAAAAGTGAGCATGAAAACAGGAACATCCTTGGCTGGATACATGACTATGGAGACTTCCACGTCAAAAAGGAGAATAAAGAAGCACACAGGTGGTCCCCAGACAGCCCAGCTTCCTCCAGAAAGGCCTCACAACTAATCTTTTAACACAACGGCATTTATAACCAAAAACGTTCAAGGGAAGTGATGCTCAATAAATCTGTCGCATTAATACTTTAGATCGTTTTTATTTAAGGGGAGATCGCCTTGTGATTCGCTGCAGTTAACAGTTCACTGGTTCTGTAATCTTTTGAATTCTCCTATTGGCCTTAGTTTTAAAACTGGTATTAAAGGACTGCACTTGTTAAGCACGAGACTTTTTTGCGCACAACCAGTTACAACTTGGTGTTCGATCCCGAGCTCACAGCACTTTACTCTGAATAGCCTTCAGAGGCCACCAGGTCGCGCCTTCCCCAGGCAATACGGATCAAGAAAAAATTGAGGCCTTACAGTTACTTGGTGCAGCTCAGCCCGATTCTCAGGTCCACATTCTTTCCTCAGTTAATCAATTAATTATATGGAATGTAAAGACAGAAAAAATGTTCCTACCACACGACAGTCTTTGATCAAACCAGGACAGCACTCGAGGTATCTTTCTCGTTTCCGATTATGTCACGGCTTTCATCCCAGACTGCAAATCACAGCAAGGAAGATTTAGAGTGGAGTCCACGGCCCACAATCCTCTTAGAAGGGAAGATAAGCCCGGCTCCCAGATCTGCTTTGCACTGTAAGACTCAGCGGACGTCAAATGTGTTGGCCTCCCAGTACCTTACAGCCTGTGGCCGATTCCAAGTACTGTGGAACTTTCTGCCCCTAGATAACAGATCCCTGAACAACCCACGGCTAACTATTCATACGTCCACGTACAGCATCTTTTCCTAGAAGTCCAGGACGCTTATCATCTTGTTGGCGCTGTGAAGAGAAGGTCCATTCTAGCAATGGGCCGACTCCTTTCCTATTTGGGAGGCATAACTCTTCCAACCTGGCAGCAAAGGTAAACAACCCGCCCACAGCAATACAGCTCCCAAGGAGCTGAGCAGTAGTTCAAAACCAAGTGGGCAAAGAAATCCACCTCCTCCTCCAATGGCTCCAAGACAGAGTCCCAGCCTCCAGAAGGTTTGCATGATTAGCTGTCAACATGGGCCCTCCCACGAATTAACTAATGGTCTGACCCCAATAACAGCAAAGAAAATCAAATGAGGGGCATGCAGTGATTAACACAGGCTTATTTTACTCCTATAATCCACACCTTTCCACAACTGCAAGGAAAAAAAAAACTCTTGAATATGCTTTATTTTTCTAATTTGATACACAAATTATTTACTTCTCCTTAGAATGTACTTGTTGATACGAATTACAAACTTGATAGAAAACACAATTGCTGGTATTTATATTTCAAATCTGACTTTGCAAACAAGGATAAAGAGTGATCTTTGGACAATACCGTGAACCTGTGTTCCTTGGGGGTAATAAGAAAACCGCCTCAGAGGAGGGCTCCGCGGCTTCAGAAGCGGTGGAAGGCGGCTGAACACTGCCTGACACTAAGTGAACACTCAACACCGTCAATTACTGTCACCCACCTATCGCCCTGTCACCATCACCATCTGGAACATCGGTGTCACAGGATGCTCACTTTTGTCTGCCCGACACGTAGCTGGCACTCAAACATTTGTTGACTGAAGTAATTTGGTCACTCATACTCCTGTTACTAAGTAGAAGATGATTTACACCAAATGCAATTGCTTCTGGAAGAAAAGATTAATTAAGCATGAAAAAAAAAATTGCCACTGGAAGTTTAGGAGGTATGAAGTAAAGCGCTGCTAGTAGCCAGGATGGGCTGCACAGTGGATGAGAAGCGGGAAGCCACTCTCAGGTCAAGGGAGCATCTCTGCAGACAAAACTAACCCACCAGAGGGAAAGTCAAGTCAAAGAATCTGCTAAGAGCATTTTGCAGGCCAAAAGATTTTCCAGCTTACAAACAGGTACAAGAGTCCAGAATAGGGGACTCCTGAATCTCCTAAGGAAAACCAAACCTGGGCTTGACAGCACGGACAACCCCCTCTGCAGAGAGGAAGGAAGGAAGTGTCTAAGGGCACAGCGAGCAAACCCGGAGCTGAAACTCAGGTCGGCGTTCAGGTGGGAGAAGGCTCACGCAATCCAGCATCTCACCTCCCACCTCCCACCTCCCACCTCGACTCCCCAGCACACTGAACGCTCTGATCGGCTTCGTGCTCATTGGGGCTCTCGGGCAACTCTCCAGTCAGTTTTCATCCAGATACCTTCACCCACGCTGAACCCCAGGCCTCCCTGCTCCTGAGGAGCCCACCCGTTGGATACTGGCTTTCAACCCTCCACCAGAAGCCTGGGGTCTGGGCAGGGAAAGGCACCCTGCTTCATTTTCATCTCTTCCTGTAAAAATGATCAGAGAACTGAGAACACTGGGAAAAGTACCATCAAAGAACTAAGATATGTAAATTACCTACACAGCCAACAGGGACTGCATATATGTAAATACAAAGAAACGAAAACACAAAGCCTGGAATGGCTACACTTGGCTGGTTTAGTCAGAATACAGCTGCTTTTAGTTGAGTTAAAAAAGTAGGACTTGTGAGGGCACTCAGCCACAAAATAATGTCCCCAAGAGGTACAAGGCAGTGATACTCCAAAGCACAGCATGAACGTTCCCTCATGACGAGACAACAGAGGTGAACCCTGGGGGTGGCTGCACAGGGCGGAAGGCAACAAGGCCAGGCCAGAGCCTGATTTTCTTCAAGGTGATTTAATAAGGTAAAGAACTTTGGGAAAGGATTCACAACTACTGTGTCAGTAAGAGAGAAAAGGAAGGAAGCTGGACCAACTGCTGACAGCGAGCACTACAGACGCACAGCAGACAGGCAGCCTGGCCACCGGCACTCGTCCTCAAGTGGGACAACTTGGGACAACACCTGTCATGGGAGCCCTGAGCGCAGCTCCCCTCACCGTGAATCTGAGACCACCTGTCTTAGAGTAAAACCATCTCTGTCTCCCCTACATCTCTCTCTCTCTTCCCCTCCCTCTCTCACTTTCAAACACACACAAACACACACACACACACACACACACACACACACACACACACACACACACACACACACACACCCTGTAATTTAATGTGTGCGGCTTACCACAGAGGCAATACAACAAAATGGCTCCGAGCAACTCCTGGGTTCAAATCTCAACTCTGACGCTCAGGAGGTGTGCGCCCTCGGGGAACACATACTTAACCTCACTTAGCCAGGTGTAAAATGGGGACAAAAATTGTATCAGCCTCTTAGGTAGGGATATATAAAATGGTTAGCAGGATAAGTAGCTCAGTAAGCTCTCACCCAAGAATATTAGGAAAAAAGACACCAGGTTGGATTTTCAGAACCCTGCACTAACCACACTCCAGAGACGGTGATACCCATGCTGGGAGTCACTGTGCTAGAAGATAAATGCAAAACAGAGCAGAGCAGTAAACTCTGTGAGCAAGGATTCACATGGCAACAAGAGTTCTGTGCTGGGGGCTGCAGGAGCCAACACAACACCCAACAAGTCAGGGGACATGCCGAGGGTGGGTGCTGGAGGGAAGAGGGAGATACTGGTGCAGAGGTTAAAAGGAGCCTGACATTCAAGCAGTAAAGTTGGAAATGAAGTGGGGAGTCAAAATGTCTGGCCAGGGAGTAGCATGCTGAACACGTGCTCAGGAAGACACCCCAGTGGCAGCCTATAGGACAAAGCAGGCCGGGCCACTGGGGTACATCCCTGGCCACTGGGTACCAACCAGATGACTGCACTCACGGCTCCAAACCAGGTTTCATTTCTAACCTGCATGGATGCATACTGCTGGTCACTTAAATTGGTCTGAGCTCTACCAATAGTTACATTAACAGCTTAACTAACTCCCTGACGATACTGAAAGCATATAGGCCCTTGACTGAATTTAATGGTTCTCTACCTCAACCTCAGATCCCTGCCCACATAGCTCTACCATCAGCTTTCAAACATGTGTTTATCGTAATTACCTTAAACAGAGTAAGATGCATGAATAACCAGAAAGTAATCAGGTATCCGGCAGTTAAAACTGTCCAACATTCTTTGACTGTAAGTCTAGACAATTTCAACTTCCTTTCTAACCTAGAGAGCTCTGAGAGCAGTTCCAATCCCAACTGGACACTTCCTAGTTGTTTGACCTCAGGCCTCAGTTTCCACATCTGTGAAGTGGGGATCATAAAATTACCCCCGAGAAGAATAGTTGTGAAAATTCAATGAGCCAAGTGACTGGAATGTAATAAGCACAACATGCATTAGCTAGTACTATTACCACCTTTATTTCACAGTAATACTGCTGGCCACCACCAGGAGATCTCCAGGGGCAGGCACACATTTTTTTCTACACAATCATTTCACGAGCACTGAGTGTCGGACGGCACCGCTCGGGAGGACACGGAGGCCGGCCGGCCCCAGCCATGCCCGCTGCACGCGGTGCCGGCTTCGGGGCAGCTCCTCCCGGGCCGGCGGCTGGGAGCGGGGACCGGCCGGTCCCACACGACAGGTGCGAGCGGCGAATCTCGGGTGCGTGTGATTACAGAAGTTTCTGCGACGTGTGCTTTTTATTAAAACACAAACACAGAACACGAAAACATTTCCTGGTCTGTGACAGCACAGCCCCGCTTTTATTTCCTTGTCGGTCTGGAAGCCCGACGAGGGCAGCTCAGCACGGAAGCCTCCGCCCGCGTCCGGGCATCCGCAGGGCCGGCGAGCGACCCGCGCCCCAGACCCCGGCCCTCCCCGCGGGCGGGCGGCCGGGCGGACCCTGGCTCGCGTGCGGACCTCAGCCCGGACGCCGGCGTCCCGCCCGCCACGCGCCCCGGAGCCGTCCCCCGAGGCCGGCGAGCGCACACGTGCCCGCGGCCCCCGCCCTCGCTCACCTGGCCCGTGATGCCCGTGATGAGCGCCACCTTCCTGGGCTTGCCCGTCTCACCGTCCCCGGCGCCGCGGGCGCTGGGGCAGCGCGCCGGCGCGTGGGCCATGTCCCCGGGCTGAGGCGGAGGCGCCGAGGAACGGGGGTGTGCCGCGCGAGCCGCCTGACCGGCTGCAGGAACCGAGCGCTCCGCTCGGCCGGCCGCCACACTCTGACAGGGCCGCCCGGGAGGCCGGCCGGGGCGGGCCGGGGGCGGGGAGGCCGGCGGCGGGGCTGCGGCCTAGCGGGCGCCGCGTCAGCCGCGTCACCGCGCGACGCTCCGCCGCGCCGGCGGCAGGCCCCGCCCCCGGCCGGCGGCCGCACAGCCAGCGGCTGGCCCCGCCCTCCCCGCCGGCGGCGCGCGGTCCTGGCGGGGCGGGGCTCCGGGCGGGGCCTGCGCCTGAGGGGCGGGGCTTTGGGCGGAGTCTACGCCGGCAGGTGCGCATCCTCTGGAGAGGCTAGGATGCCCGGTTTTGGCGCCAGGCCTACCCCTTGCAAGGGCGGGGAGTAGACCGGGCGGGCCGGCGGGGCCAGGTCTTCACCGTCTGCACGTCCTCCCCTCCACCCTCCGAATCTCCTAGGAATCCTCATAGTACCCGAGGATGCTGGGAGGAACTCGGGGCTGACCGTTCTGATAGGAGAAGGCCCTGAATTCCCAATCTAGGCGTCACGGGTCCTGGGTCATCGGCTTCGAAAGTAATTCCTGGAAAGCTGTTGTAATGCCTTTTGAGGAGTCTGGTTCTGCGCTTCCTGAAGGGCACTAGTGATACAAGGCCCCTGAATGCGATCACTGGTGTGGGGAATGACTGGCCTCACTGCTAGCCTGCTTTGGGGCCCTTCTCGCATTTTTCTGAGGCTTAGGACCACGCACAATGTTACAAGTAACTCGATTCAAAATGTTCTAGTCAGAGGCCAGGAAGGCCACGACAAGAAATTCTCCAGCCCCACCCATGTGCAGCATAAGGAAATACTGAAAAGACCTCATGGGTCAGTGAACCTGGACATGTCCAATTTCAAGAGATAATTCAAATGCAATCAAGGTGGGGTCCTAGCTTAATGTCTGTTGAATTTGGCTTCCATGTGGTAGCTGCACGTTGGGCAGAGAAAGCAGGAGAGCTGACTCAGACACTGGCGGGGTAGCAGGTGTGTGTACCTAAGCAGTGGGCTGGAGTCCAGGGCAGAAACAGGAACTTTCATGTCTCCACTGCTCCGCTTCTCTGCACTGCATATTCCTCTCCCCGATAGATCAACGCCGACCCACACCTCACATCACAACCTGAGTGGCTGCAAGACCCCTTACAGACCTCAAATCCCAAGACAGGAAAGCTCAGGATTTGATTAACATCCCGCTGTCCCCTGAGCGTGTCAGGAAGACTCCTTAGCTTTGCAGGGAGACTTGCCTTTGGTTTCACTTGCCTCTCTACCCATTCTGTGCAGAGAAGGACTGAAGGAACGTCTGTTTCTTGCAGTGGCACAGGGCTGCCTCCGCGGTGAATGAAGAGGCCCTGAGGCAGAGGAGAGGAAACACTTTCACTCAGGGGATCCCACTATAATCAAAAAAAGTCTTTGAATTTGAAACGATCACATTAAAAACTTAACGTTTGTTTTAGTATAAACATGCTTTGAATAAACTTGCAGGTAAATTATTTAACATTTCCCCAAAACTGCTGAACAAGTGGATACTTAGGGAGGACGTGCCAAGATTACCCTGCAGCTGAGGCCTCCCATCACACTGCTGGACACTGGACACTCGCCTGTCCTGGTGAGAGGCGTGACAGTAGAAGTTCCGTGGAAAGAAAATCAATTATACTTGGGGGCCTGTAAATAAAATTATTGCAAAATATTGAGGGAAATGGTAGTTCAGAGACACAGTGGAAAGTTTAAAAAGGATATTTCTCTAGAAAACTGCTCTGCAGAAGGGTGGTGAGACAGGGAGACAAGAGTACAGTCACTGTGGAAAGGACCAAGGGAACGGCCTAGAGCAAGTGGGACTGACAGGCCCAGGAAAACAAAGCCCCTGAAGGTAGGGGCTTCTGAGACCATAACCAAAGACCTTCGGAGTAAAAGACTAGCTCCACCTCTGCTCCACTGATATATGTACACAATCGCCAAAGGACAAAAGCAGGACTCTAAATCTGCCACAGAGCAGAATCTCCGAACTCCAAGTTCCCTGAAAGACGTAGGTAAAGGCCTGACACACATCCTAAGTTATTTGGCCGGAAGCAGACAGACGCACCCCCACCCTGCCCCCGCCCAGTGAAAACTGCTGACGGCAAGCATGCAGACCCCAGACTGGTTGAAACCAGAAACCAGAAGGTTGATAATGCTGGAAAGTTCCCCTTGATGGCACCCATCTGAGAACTGAGCCCAAGCTGACCATGCACCCTGTGTGCCCTCCCTCTTGCTGCCTTTAAAACCCCTTCCCTGAAAGTCCTTGGGGAGCTGGGACTTTCTTCCCCCTTCTCCCTTGCGCACAAGCTCTCCTCTTAATAAAAAGCTTTGCTTGCCTAGGAGTCTTGTGGGAGTGACGTTCATTTTTACTGTCTTGCTGTCCACGAGTCTAGAGAGGGCCCGGTAACAGTCATAGGGCAGTACATTGGTTTGCTAAGGCTGCCATCACAAAGTTCCACAGGCAGAGGGCTTAAACGATGGACATCTGCTTCCTTTCACTCTGGAGGCTGGAACTCCAAGATCGAGGTATCGCAGGATTAGTTCCTCCTGCAGCCTCTCTTCTTGGCTTACAGACGGAGCCCTCAGGGTAAGAAGTGTTAGAACTGAGTTGCACTGTAGGACACCCAGCTGATGTCGAATTACTCCTACGTGATATGGGAAACCTTCCCCAAAACACACAGTGGAATGGTGTCCAGAGCCTTATAATGTGTCATCGAAGAATGGTGAATGCAGCTTGTAAAACCTGTTGCCAAGGTCACACAGCTAGTGGCTGGTAATGGTAGAAATCATGACTGGCTCTTCCAATCCCATTCCATATTCTGTTTGGAAAAACTGAAGTGCTAAAACCCACACTTCCAGATCATTTTGCATCTAGTGTTTTGGAAATTGAGTTCTACCAGTCAGACATGTGGCACGTGGAAGTGAAACGGGAGCCATCTTTCTACTGCTGGGCACACTGACCTGAAAGTTTCTGGCAACTGGATTCCAAGTTTAGGGTCTGTCACAAGTCTCATGAGTACGAGAGCTAACTGGGGTGGTGGCAGCAGCAGCTTCCTAAATTCTGGCCTACAGCTACGGTGCGTAGCTTGGCATCAGAGCCCTCTAGCTTCTGTTCCTCTACTCCCTACAAAGATTTTTTTTTAAACCAAGGTTTTTATTAAGATTATTGTAGATCCAAGTGTATTTGTGAGAAATATCACAGTGACATCCCATGTGCCCTTTACCCAACCTCCCCCATGGTCACTTGCCCAAAACCTTCAGTGCAATATCACAAGCAAGACACTGACATTGACACGACTTGCCGCTGTTATTCAGCTTTCCCCAGTGTACTCACTGGCACCTCAGGGTGTGATTCTGTGCCATTTTACCACGTGCGTAGGTTCATTTATCTACCACCAAGGTCAAAACACCAGACAGGTCTAACGATACAAGGATGCCTCCTGCTGTCTTTTTACAGCCCCAACCCTAATGTCTGTCCTCCACCTCTAAAGTTTTGTCTCTTCAAAAAGTGTCAAAAGTGGAATCATACAGCTTGCAATCTTTGGGGGTTAGCTTTTTTCACTCAGCCTAAGTTTCCTGGAGATCCTTTCAAATTGTGTGTATCAGTAGCTCATTCCTTTTGGGGGGTGGGTATAGCTCAGTGGGAGAGCATATGCTTAGTATGCTCCTGGGTGCAGTAATCAGTCTCTCCATTTAAAGAAAAAACAAAAAGTTCACTCCTTACTGTTGAGTAGTTGTCCACAGTGAGGTTGCTCCAAGTTCGCTGAGCCGTTCACCCATTGAAGGGTATTTGGGCTAGAAAGTTTGGGGCTGCTGTAAATAAAGCTGCTACAAATATTCACGTAAAGGTTTTTCTGTGACTATAGTTTTCATTTTGCCCAAGAGTGTAATTGCTGGGCCAAATGGTAATTACATGTTTAAGTTTATTTTTTTAACTGCCAAACTTTTCTTGCAAAGAGTTTGTAAGTGGAATCTCTTGCCCTAAATCCCTTTCTACTTGAAATGCTCTCAAGTGGTTTGTGTTCCACTGTCCACTGAGCGACCAAGCAGGACAGACAGGAGAAGAGACGCGGTGCTCCTACCCTCCACTGAGAGGCCAATGAAATGGCTCCTTGTGCGTGTGCGTGTGTTGGGGCAGGAAAAGATGTAGCAGGGAAAACATACAGGGAAGAAGAAGAGACCATTTCCTTTTTACTTTTCCTCCATTTCAGGATTTATACCAGTTTTCTGTGGTGTAAATGGTTCTCAGGGAAAAAGAGCAGGATAGTAGTGAATTTTTAAGTAGAATCTGATAAAATCCATTGGAACAACTTAGATCTCTGTTCTACCACTATGCTTCTCTTCAGAATGAGATTAACATGCATCTCCTTTTTTAATATTCGCAGCAGGAGCAGCAGAATTTTAGAAACAGAATTAAGAGGAAATAGTGAGACAGCCCAGAGGGTTGTAAGCACTTCCTGAAACCTGTCACCTCCACTCTGGGGTATCCCCCTTGACTAATGAAATCACACTATGGCAAGTTTTTTAGACCATGCTTTTAGAAAAGGGAAAATGTATTCAAAATAGTTGAAGACGTGTATTTCTCATGTCCTCACTCGTACAACTTTCCATCAGAGAGCTCTCCGTCTTCAGGAAAACGTGCCTTGCAAGTATGCATTCTGGGCTGGGTTACACAGACCTCCATCTCTAGTGGAGCACGTGTGTATAACATCACCTTGCCACTCCCTTCTTTGTTTTCAGACTGTCAGGTTTTTTTAGCCAGACTAATAATTTTCAAGCTAAAAGAGCTATCCACTGGGAAAGTCTTCCACTTGGGTGATCTCAGTTGCCTAATTCACAAAATCCCAGGGAGCAGAGCCTCGAGGCCCCGACGTCTAATCAGAATCTCCACTCGAGGCACACAATGCTGTTTTCCCATTACTGGCATCAACCCTGGGAGGAACACGTGAAGCTTAGAGTCTTCCTTGGCTCTGATTTTCAGCATCCTCTCTGGGTGTGAGAACGGCATATGTGCTCAATCCCCTCTTTGTGGTATTTCCTAAAGCCTTGCTCAGTACAAAGTGAATCTCCAGTAACACAAAACACTAGAGGTGACGTAACACATTATTCTTTAAATTAGATGAGGTGATAAAACCCCCTTGACCGCCTACGAAAACTTTCCAGCCCCTGGCTACTAGTCTGATCCTTATAATATGTCGAAATTGCCTCAAGGTTAAGATACAGGTCTCATTTTTAATCTTAAGGATTCTCATTCCAGAAAACTCTACCATCTGCACTAGCATGTTGAAAATACTCAAGATGCTGTCATAAATTTCAAGCTCCTCCAGGCCGAGTCCATTTCAACTAGCAGTGGCTTCCAACCAGCCCTGCAGGGCCTGTATGCCTAACAAGGCCTTGGCTGGGGCCTAATCCATGTGAGGAACGGAGGAATGTCAGGATTATAAAGGCAAGTACCACAAATCCTATGCAGAAGAGAATCTGCTTGTCCTCCTGGGAGGAATGGTGAAAAGAAGTTTGATCCTAATACATTTTTTTAAATGGCCCCCTCCTCCCCACCAACGGAGGACTTCTTTCCATCTCTGGGAGCCATGCCTCAAGGATCTTCTCCAGGATTAGAAGGAGGTCTGAAGAGTCCCTGGGCTCCATCCTCAATCGTATCCTAATCATTCATAAAAAGATTCACTTCTGCTATGGCAGTGGATGGAGCCACCAAATAATCCTCAGATGCAGCTCTGCAGCGTTTCACCCTAAGTTCTTCAAGTAAGCCCTGTAAGCCCTGCCTGAGCGAGCTGCCCTCTCGGGACCTCTGTGAAGAGCAGAGAGTGGGAGGGGTGGGCAGAAGCTTCAGCTGCCGGCAAGCAGCAAGGAGAGCTGAGGCTACATCAGAACTGGCGGTGCTGCTGCCGCCGTGAGTGACGGCGGACGCTGGGGACCCCCAGCGCAGGAGCGTCCAGCAAGTGCGGGAGGAAACAAGCTCCCACAGCGAGTGCAGACGAGTCTGAACTCACCGTGACAATTCCGTTCTCCTTGTTAAGAAGGACCGACGTGTTCATGCGGTGCAACCCAAAGAGATGCTATGGGGACACTGTTCTGCCGTTGTGTCCCCGTATCCTCACTCCCACGGGAGACACCCTAGGTTAGCGCTGGTGATATTCTGCCTTTCCTGGAAGAGGCCCAGCCAGATCCCGCCTGATTACTGGTCACCATTCTCTGGGTCTGTAATTCGAGCTGAGATCCACTGGGCTGTACTTCCGCTCCTCAGGACATCAAATGGGCTCACTGGGAGGTATACAGTGATGGTGAGTATGGTCTGAAGAGCCCAGAAAATCTTCACTCACAGTCTGGTGCCTTGCAGGGAAGGCTGGGAGGCTGGGCTCGGCTAGGGGGTAAGCTGGCCAGGCCTCCCTCTCCAGCTGGTCTCTCCACGTGGCCATGTCAGCATGGCAAACAGTTTGCACAGTGGGTCAGGACTACCAAGCATGGGGGTTCTGAAGGACCTCAGAAGAAACTTCAAGCCTCCTTATGATAACCTTGAAGTCTCAGAACATCACTTCCATCACATTCCTTTGGTCAAAACGAAACACCGAGGAAAACCAGCCCAAACTCCAGAGGAGGGAATTAGAGCCCACCTCTTGCTGTCAGGAGCAGTGTGAACATGCAGAGGGCCCTCTTTGGAAACTGTCTACCACAGGCCATCCTTGGCCACTCAATTCACCTCCCTCCTCATGCAAAATACACTCACCCCTTGCATTAGTTTCCTATGCTATGTAACTAATCACCACAAACGTAGCAGCTGAAAACAATACACATCTACTATCTCAGTTTCTGTGGGTAGGAATCTGGGCAAGGTTAGTCTGGGTCCCCTGCTCAGGGTCTCTCATGTGACTGCAACCAAGAATTCACCTGGGCTATGTTCTCATCTGGGGCTTGACAGGGGAAGAATCTGCTTCCAAGTTCATTGGGTGGGTGGCAGAATTCATTTCTGTGTGGATGTGTGACTGAGGACCCTGGCTTTTTGCTGGCCCTCAGAAGAGTCCAGCCTTAGGCCCTAGGGGCCACCTGCTATCCCTTGCTCTATGGACTTCCTTGATGTGGCTGCTCTCTGCATCAAGCCAGCGAAGAGAATCCTCACTCCAGTATCCTAAGACAGAGTCTTGTATGACATAACCCAAAAAGGCAGTGACATCCCATCACCTTTGCCACATTCTGTTGATTAGAAGCAAGTCACAGATCCCACTCTCACTCAGGGGAGGGGATCCCACGAAGGCTTAAATACTAGGAGTTGGAAATTACTGACCCTAGTGTCTGTCCACCACACCCTCTCTTTAAAGGCCCCAAAATCTGGTGGCGTCAACAAAAAATTATCATCACTTGTAGTTCTGTGTGTTGACTATGTTAAGATGGCAAGTTGTCAGTAAGGTCACCCTTCTGGTTACAGTCAAATGGCATCTGGGGCTGGGGGCTGGAATCTTCTGAAGGACTGATTGCACTGAAAGTCCACCCACAGGCCTCATGCGTGGGTGGGGTAACCAGAGGCCAGCTGGGCAGCTCTTGCTCTCCATGCGTCCTCTCTCTGTGGCTAGCTCGGACTTCTGAGGGTGGGAATTCTATTACAGGGCAGCTGGCTTCACAAGAGGAAACGTTCCAAGAGTCCCAGGCTTTGTATGATCCAGGCTCATGCAGGAGTCATGCATATTCTATTGGTCAAAAGCAAGCCAGCCCATATTCTGGGGGAAGGGGCTGCAGCAAAGCGTGAATACTCAGAGGCATGGCTATTTGGGAGAGCCATTTGTGGAGATTAACTATTAAGACTTAAAATATATCAACCTGGAAAATCAGCATATTTACATAATTATGGCTTCAAAAACTCTCTGACAGGCACATCACCTAGATCCACATCCAGATTCCAGGTGGGGTTCTGACTAAGCACCCAATGCCACACTGGTGCATTATCCACTGGTTATTTAATAAACTCAGGCTCCGAACATGCACAGTCACCCTGAAAGCGTGTAACTATGAAAGCTGTGGGCTTGCATGTCCATTAGCTCTGACAGCTCCAGACCTAAGAGATCAGGGCCTAACACAAGACAGAGTCTGCTGAGAACTTCTGGAAAGGGTTTTCCCACCTTCTGCTTTTGGGTGTTGTTCTCTGAGGGCAAGATGCCTGGAGCTGCAGCAGCCATCTTGTGACTATAAGGGCAAGTCAAAAATTGTAGAGAAGAAATTTGGAACCAATCCTCAAACTTCTTACCTTTAGGCTTCTTGTTATGTGAGATAGTTAAGTTCTTAATTTTTTAAACCACTCTGAGTATTCTGTCACTCACAATGCAATGTGGTCTCAGTGATATAGACCTCTAGGCTACCAAGCAGCAGAGGAGAAAGGAACCCAGCAGCCACAGAACTCGAGTGGCTGCTAAGAGCATGTCATCTCCACACTGCCAGGGAAACGTGGGTCTTCCGGGCTCACTGGCTGGGAATCCAACCTGTAACCATCCTTCCTCAGGCTAGGTGGCCTGAGAACTACTATGTTGCTTTGTTTCCTTAGAATTTTTTTTACCCACCTAATCATTAAATATTCCCCTCTTGTCTAAGCTTCACTTCATGTTAAAAAACCAAGCTTATATTTTAGGGAATTTATCCAGAATTATTAAAACCAGGTGTTGCCTCTGTTTGTTCCACAGACTGTTACTAAGCCAAAAATTGGTATCAGATGATCTGTGGGGTAGTCTCCTGGGGCTGCCTTACCAAAGTGCCACAGACTTGGTGCCTTAGAACAGATTTACTGTCTCACAGTCTGGAGGCTAGAAGTCTGAAACCAGGGTGTCAGAACGGCTGCGTTCCCTTTGAGGACTCTGGGAGAGGATCTCCCCTTGCCTCTTCCAAGTTTCCTGTACTTACCAATTAGCCTTAGCATCCCTTCAGCCTCTGCCTCCATCATCCCTTGGAGTTCTCCCAGCACATGCATGAGTCCAAATTTCCCTCTTTTTATAAGGACACTGAGTCGTACTGATTTAAGGCGTATCTTCCTCCAGTGTGACCTCATTTAACTCGATCACATCTGCAAAGATCTTATTTCCAAATAAGGTCCCATTCCCAGAAGCCTCAGGTTGGGACATCTTTTGGGGGATACAATTCAACCCACAAAAGCCAGTGATGATGAGTCTGTCAAAAGACCGATGTGACAGTGAATCCTATTCTCACCGTGAATATTTGAATGAATGGTTGGCAGCATAAAAGGGCAGATTTGGGAAGGCTGGATTTAAGCAGAGGTGATGGATAACCAGGAAGGAGGATGTAAAAAGAGACTGGTAAAGTGTTCTGAGGATGTGGGGTTGTCCTAGGTGGCCAGAGAAACCGTGTGGGAGAGGCAAGTCTTCCATTTATCCAGCTCCTTTAATTTGGGGGCCATTGGATGAAACACTGCATGTGTGTTGTTTCATTGTTTCTCGGAGCTCTGAAAGATAGGAAGTATCTCCATTTTCTAGAAAAGGAAGTTGGAGCATAAGGAAGTGAAGAAAATTGCTTGAAGTTTACTTAGTAAATAAATGACAGGGCCAGGAATAAAATTCAACTCTGACAGCAAAGTCCAAGCTTTTTCCATTCACAGACGTCTTCTCGCATTAAGTCAACAGATGCTCATTACATGACTGCCATATGCCAGATACTGGACCAGAGGATCCAAGCTGCCTTCCCCAGAGGTAACGGTGGTTTACATGTCCACTTACAGTGCTTAAATATACCCGATTCTCCAGCCCATTCACCAAACTGAGTATGCGGTCTGGAACTCTCCAAAACCTGATGGTGTAAGTGGCTTTGTAATTTACATGTTCTTGATTATTAGTGAAGTTGAGCATTTCTTCAAATGGTTATTTTACAAATTTTATTTATTTTTCCCTAAATCATCATGACATACATTTTGTCCGTCTTCCGTTGGGTTGTTTATCTTCTTACAGATTTGTTAATGCTTTTTATGTATGATGAATAGCAATACTCTGTTATTTTATGTTACAAATACTCACTCCCATTAAGTTGCTTTTCATTTTTCCTTTGTTTTTAGTATTTATTTAGAAAGATAACTCCTCACAGCAAGATTATAGAACTGTTGCCTAATTTTTCCTATATTTGTATTTTTATGTAAAATGTAATATTTTTTTCTCAAATGGATAGCCAATTATCTCAAAGCCATCTATTGATTAGTCTATTTTTCTTTCATTGTATCTTAAACTACAATTTATATATGAATCTTATTACCAGAATCTCATTTGTTTCATTGATTCATTTAATTATCTATTCCTTTTTCAATACCAAATCCTTTTAATATAATAGCTTTATTGCATACAGTATATTTGTTATATCATTTTACTCTGTACAGGTCTTCATTTTCAAATTTTCCTTTCTATAACTGTATATTTTTTCTTTCTGAAAAAATACAAGAATCACCTTGTTAATCTTTCCACTGGGATTTTCAAGGGGGAATAACTTTAAATGAACAGATTAATACAAAGTATTTTTGTTTTTATAGAATTGTATCCATGCTTTAATTTAGAACTTTAAAGTTTTATATTTTTTTGTCACATAGCTCAAACACTTTTCTTACTAGATTCATGCCAAGGTTTTATAATTTATGTTGTTATTGTGAGTGCGAGTTTATTTTTCCCAATAGTGAATGGCTAAGTAAACTGTGGTACATCTGGACAATGGAATATTACTCCATGCTTAAAAGATATGAACTATTAAGTCATAAAAAGGCATGGAGGAAACTTATTAAAGACATGGAATGATGCATATTACTAAGTGAAAGAAGCTAATCTGAGAAAGCTATATAGTGTATGATTCCAACTGTATGACATTCTGGAAAAGGCAAAACTATGGTGACAGTAAAAATGTAGATAATGCAGGACACTGTGCACGTGTAGGGGGAGGATGTATATGAGAAATCTCTATACGTTCCTCTCAATTTTACTGTGAACCTAAAATAGCAAGTCTTAAAAAAAAAAAAAAAAAAGACCTATGCTGATCACAGTAACAGCAGAGATAACAGTTGTCCCTCAAGGTCTCTAAGCGGTAGAAGAACAACTCAGAACCCCCCTCCACACGTTGGACTTGGTGACCAAAGCCTTTAGTTGGTGTCAGAGAAATGGGATTTTTCTAGAATGGCCCTGGCTCACAGAAATAAGTGGTTTGTTAGGAGAAAGGGTAAAGGGTGTGGGGTGAAGAACTTCTGCCCCTTGGAATGGATACCTAGTCACCCACACTGGGAACTGCCATCAGTCACTAATCCAGCTGAGTCCATGGGCACCCTGAGTTCTGGGAGCCACTCTAGCAAATTAGTCCCAGCTATGGAGAGGGTCGTGGCAGTCTGTAGCCAGTCAGTCAGAAGCACAGGTGACAACCTGGGCTTGTGTTTGGTGTCAGCAATGAAAGGCAGACCCATGGGGCTGAGCCCTTAGCCTGTGGGATCTGATGCTATCTTCAGATAAACAGTGTAAAAACTGAGTTGAACTGTGGGACACCCAGCTGGTGTAAGAGAGTTGCTCCTTGGTGGCGTGGGAACGCTCCCTAAAAAGCACACGTTGGAATTGGGTCCAAAACCTTATAATGTGTCATCTAAGAATGGTTATTGCAAATTTTAAGAAACTGTTGCCTGTCTTTTTAAAAATCCCTGAAAAAAAATTCACATAAAGGGCTAATTCATGGAGTTGTAAAGGGCAATGAGAATAAACAGAAGGAAAAGTTATAAAGCATTTCTTCACAATAGCATACAGTCCACTCTGCTACACTGGGAATTTCATTTATATATAGAATGTTTATATGAACGTCTTTGGGATCCAGCATAAATTTTTGATTGCATTTAGAAATACAGGGAAAAAAACATGAAATAGCAAAAATGAAAGAGAATTCAAGGTGAATGGAAACTCTTGGTCAGTTAAAAAGTTTCACACCTCCCTACCTGTCTTTTCTCTGCCTCCTGACTCAAAGCTCTAAGGCATGTAAACACTAGGAACTAGTGTTCCCTGCAGAAGCCTTCTTGGGTTATATAAAACCAAGACAGAGTTCTTAATGAATTAAAACACTATGGAGAAAGTAGAGCACGTCTGGACTTACCAGCTCCTCAAAAGCAAGACTGTGCATTTTATTTCTTTCAACATGCCCAGAATGCACTGGAAAGACATTCAATAAATACTTACTGAATTGAACCTTAATGAGAAACAGACAATGCTGTTCTTCTAACTGTTGGTTCTATTTTATGGGGGCAGCTTAAAAATTAATCCTTTTGGATGATGACATTCAAGGTCAGGAATGTTCGTTCTCCTTCCTTCTTCTTCACTCTATCTGTGCAAGCCTTTTCAGTTTATTGGATTCAGTGTTCCTCCCTAAAATACTGATACTAGTAACCAGAATTACCAATAAAATGTTAAAAGCAAAAAAAAAAAATTGCTCCTGTTAAAAAGTTTTAAAAAGTAATTTTGTCAAGAAATTTTGTGTTCTCTTCAGGTCCAATAAAGGGCTTTGAGGAAAACGCTGGGGAGTTTTGTTTGCTGAAGTCCAAGAAAGACAAAAGGAACCTATATTTAAACTCAGATTGGACTTTGTACTTATTCAGCCTTCACTCAGAAAATATAAGTGCCTACTGCCTACCAGGCGATGTGATAACTGATTGTTAACGCCGGGTTAGCCGGGAAGTAGTATAATGTGAATCATTACAGAGCTTTGATCTGTAGAAGTGAGATAACTCTCTATCCCAGAGAGTTAACAGGAAAACAGGAAAGGGAACTAGGTAAACTCAAGGTGCCCACTAGCTCTCTAACTCTTCCTCCATGCTTATCACAAACCAAGACAGGGAAAATCTCAAGCATTCTGACTTAGAAGGTGTTAACAGATCATAAAGTTTGATAGGGTGAAACAAAGCTATGGGCACCACTCTGTTACCTAAACTTCCAGTAATGAAATTAAGTGAAATGAAACTAAGCATTAGTGGATAATGTAACTTGGTTCAGCGAATCAGTAATTATGGTAACTCCACAATCATAATGAACCTAATTGGTGAAATTTTTCTGCCACTTGAGAACCCAAGATGTACAAGATTAGGTCAAGTGCATTCCATTCTCGAACAACTAAAGAACTCTGGCTGAGACATTTCTAGACCCACCGGCTTCCTTAAGGATCTCTAGAAGTTTAGATACTTTCAGAGCCACCAACCATGTGGATCACCAGAGTGGACCTAGAGGACCATTCTCAGAAATGAATCTGGGGATTATACCAGATAGGTATGATTCTTTATCCTTTTTGCTATTCTGAATTTAATCTGGAATGACAGAATTAGGGTCTAAAAACAAACAAACAAAATGGCATCCAAAGGTAAAACAAGGGACTGAACCTCAAAAGGTGAGTTGGAAATGGAACTGGAGAAGAAAGCTGAAAATAGGCAGTGATGGACCTTATTTGCCACTGTAAGGAGCTAGACTGTTACTGACATTTGGGGAGGGAAAGTTCACTACTGGGTTGTATCACCCCGAGACATCTGGCATACCAGGCTTCCTGATGCCCAGCTGTGACTCTCCCTATACCTTGTTTTGGTTAGGAGTATTTCTTAATCAGATATTGAGACAGAATTTAAATGCAAGTAGTCTATTTGGCAGCTGCAAGAAATCCAGTAGTGGAGAGAGAAAGTGATACAAAGAATGGAAGGCAACCAGTTCAGGGTGTGTTATCAAGCTAGCTACTGCTGATAATACAGGTGACTGAGCCTAATCATGTAGGAAAACTTGAAAACAGCATAGAATAGCACTTTTTAGTTATCTCACCAGGGTGTAGGAGCAGAGGTATTTATACTCCAACTTCTGTTAATCTTGTTTGAAGGCTGCTGATATGATTGGGGGTGTAGAATATTTCTTCAAAAACAGATGAAGTTGGAAACATGGAAGTGTTAAGTCCCACAGGAGGGATGTATGTAGAGAACCAACATTGTTTGCTACCACACACATTTAGTTCTAAATGACCTTCTAGAGGTCAGTATTGATCCTAGCTTGGTCTTGCCCCACCCAACAAGTCAACTGCTTTGGGCTCTCACAAGTCACTGAAGAGTTTTAGAATGTGAAACAATAACTGTCACATGTGCCTTTTTAATAGCATACTCGTTTGGTTATAGAAGGAATGCAACATTGAAGGCCTAGGAGCCAGTTAAGAAGATACCACAGCAGAGAGAGCAGTTAGAAAATAAACAAATAAATAAGTAAAACAGTATGTTAGAAATCAATATGAAAAATAGGAAAAGAGAGTAGAGAAGGGGATAGAGGGTATCAAGAGGTTGAAGCAGAGGGCTGTGTTTCTAGACTGTATGGTTCGAGAAGGTCTCACTGGGAAGGTGATATTTCAACAAAAATATAAAAGAAGTAAGGGAGCAAGCCATGAAGGAATTGGAGGAATGTGCTCAAGGCTGAGGGAAAGTAAAGGCAAAAGCTCTGAGTTGACTATGTGCTTGGCTCTCACAGGGAAAAGGAAAGCGCCAGAGAGCCTGGAGTACTACGAACTAGGGGCTGGGGGCTGAGAGGGTGCAGCATGAAAGATCACCATGGTGGGCAGTCTCCGAGGTGGCTGCAGAGATCCCCAGCTCCTGGGATTCCCTCCTTTGTGTGATCTCTTCCTTTGAGTGTGGTTACACCAATTCACTCACTTCGAGCAAAGAGAAAATGACAGATGGGATGCTGGGAGCAGCCCTATGGAGAGGACCACACGGCATAGTGAGAAGCTGAGGACCTCAGTCTGGCATCTTTCGAGAAACTGAAGCTGGCCACCAGTTACATGAGTGAGCTTGGAAGTGGATCCTTTAGCCTCAGCAGATACTTGAAATGATTAAGCCTGGCCAGCAGCTTGACTGCAACCTCATGAGAGCCCTTCAGCCAGAGTTACTCAGTTCAGATGCTCCCAGATTCCTGACCAAATTGTGACCTAATACATAAAACAATTAAGTGTCATTTTATGCAGCCAAGTTTTGGGTTGCTTTGTTATATAGCTATAGATAATAGTCAGGTAGAGAACTGTAGTCAATTCTGTGATGTTACCTTTTATGCTAAGTGAGAGGAGAAGCCATTGGGAGGTTTAAATAGAAGAGTAAATTATCTAACTTACATATTTAAAGGGTCAGTTTGGCTGCTGTGTTGAGAATAGAGTGTTTGAGGGGAAAGGAAGGAACAGAAAGAATAGTTAAGAAACTACTCAAATAGCCCAGGCAACACATGCTAATGTAGGCTTTGACCAAGATAGTAGCAGTGAGAGGGTCAGAAGGGTTGTACTTTGATACAACTTAAATGTATACTAAACAGAATCTGCTAAAGGATTAGAAAGTGAGGAGAAAGAAAGAAGTCAAAGGTCACTTTGAGGTTTTAGGCCTGAGCAATTGGAAGAATGGGCATGCTATTAATTAAGCTGGAGAAGACTGTGAGAAGAAACAGGTTTGGGTGGGAGACAGGAGGTCAGTTTTGGATGTGTTAGGTTCAAGATGCTTTTTAGGCATCTGAAGGAGCTACTGAGCAGGATGTAGGATATTTCAGTCTGGGGTTCAGGGGGCAGGAATTGACTTAGAGACACAAGATGGGAGAGTCAGACTGCACACAGATGACATATAAAGAGAATGAGTATAGATAGGAAGAGCTGTCTGAAGTCTGAGGCCTGAGGTCCTCCAACATTGAGAATTTGGAGAAATGAGGCATAGCCAGTAGGAAAAATCAGGAGAGTGTGGTACCCTGGGAGTCAAGGAAAAAAAGTCTTTTAAGGGAAGAGTGATCAACGATGTCTAATGCTGCTAATTGTTCAAATAAGATGAGGACAGAGAATTGGCCAGTGGGTTTGGCAGCAGGGTGCTTGATGCATAACCTTGCCAGAAACAGTTTTAGTTGGTGGTACTTGGAGTGAAATGAGGAGAAAACAAAGGGATGGAAACTGAAAACAGCAAAGGTAGGAGTTTGGATTGGTTTTGCTACAAAAGGAAGGAGAGAAATGGAAGGGACTAGAAGGGGAAATGGGGCTACATAAAATAATTGTGTATTCGTTGTATATGGGGACAATCCAGCTAGGAAGGACCAAACCAGTGATGCAGGAGAGAGACAAGGGAGGTCTGCTACGGTGGTGACCCTGAGGGGACAAGAGGGACAGGCACAGGCCAGCCTTCCCTGGGGTCTCAGACGACTAATCCACAGAAACAGGGCACAGGGTAGGCGCACAGGTTAGCAGAGGTGGTGTGTGGTAGTAGGGCTTGTGGGACTCTTTTCTGTTTGTTTCCATTTTCTCAGTTAAGGAGAAAGTACGGTGATTGGCTCAGAGTGAGGATGGGGGAGGTGTTAGAAACTTGAGGAGGGGGTGTGAGAGTCATCTAGAAAAGCAGAAATGCAAACAGATCAGGGACAATGCCTGGCAACCCTAAGGGATCACTCAGTTAGTTGTCACCTATTCAAAAGCAAGACCAGTCAGCATATTAAAGAGTTTTTCTTGGGTTGTGTTCAACTGCATGGCCCACGCAGAGAGTTGGATTTATCCAGAACTGTGATTTTGGTAAAGGGGTATGACCAACGAGAGAGGAGGAGGGTGAATAGAAGAGCGTGTTGATAGTGATAAAACATGGAATTAACATCAACAAGGAGAGAAGGGAGGAAATGAGGGGTGAGGGACAGTGAGTGTGGATTGACTGATGTGCAGTGGGTCCTGGCAAGACAGGACGACTGTGGAAGTGCTGGAAGAAGCCAGAAACAAAATAGGAAACAGTGGCTGGAGGGTGGCGACTTGGAACTGAGATCCTGGCATGGATGCACTGGCTTGGATGCAATCAATGTGGCAGATTGCTATCAGTATCCCTTCAGGAGGACCTAGGAGTCCTGTAACTCTGTTGTCCTGTCAACTGCTTGAGTCTGCTCTTTGGATCTGGGGAAGGCCTAGGAGATGAAAGCCTTTTTATTACAAACATGAAACAAGGGGGCACAGAGGGGCATTTGTACCCCAAAAGGCTCTTCAGGGTCCTGCTTGGTTTCAAAACAAGTTCAATTTTATTTTAAAAAGTTTCAATCAGATTTTATTTGGAAATTTTAAGCAGATTCAGTATATAATATTTTCCTGAATACTTATCATTTATTTTCTTTTAACTGTACAATGCAAAGCAAAAGCAATGGTGTTTTCACCAAGTCCATCCAGATTCCTTGCCATCCCCTGCAGTTTACTGGTGAATGGAGGACTATACTACTTTCCATGACTACCATGAAGTGACATGGTTGAGGGCCACTGATTTCCTTTGGTTGTTAGATGGAAACTTGACTGACCCATTCTGCTCCCAACCCTCCCATAAGACAGGCCCCAACCCTACACTGGAAATACAGTACGTGAATGTCTTCTGGTTATGACTTTCTCAAAGGATGATGGTTATTTCTGCCTGCAAACCCTCCATCCCTGCCCTCCTGGTCACTTCCCACGTTGCTGAGCCGCCCAAGCCCAGGGCAGCTCCCTGGGACAGTGTGAAGCAAGAGGGTTTGTATGAACCTTACTGCTGATGTGATTCCTGCCTGGTAGTGGCTGACCAGCTCTTCTTCCAGCTCTAAGAGGAAGGGCCCAGCTTTCCAAGAACCTGTAGCTCTTAGAAAAATCCTCTCCTCTTCTCCCTGGTATACACATGCTCTTACTCTGCCAGCAGTGGTAAAAAACTAATACCCCTAATTCTCCTCTTTGGCTTGGAATTTTCTTTCCTTTCCCACTGGGTCTCTGGAGGGAAGGAAAGTAACATTAAATTTGCTTGTGTATTTATCACAGACTGTGAGGCTGAGTCTCTGTGTAAGAACCATTCATCTGGCAGTGACGACTACACATTAGAATCACCTGGAGAGCTTTAAAAGCATACCAAGCCTGGGCTGAACCCCAGACAGACGGAATCAGGATCGCTGAAGGTGGAGTGAGGGCATCAGGAGATTTTAAAAGCTCCTCTGGTGCTTCTAGTATGCAGACACAGTTGAGACCAACTGCTCTTAGCTCTACATGTGAAACTAGAACATTAGGGTCTTTAGTTGACAAGAAGTAACTCAGAAAGATCTAAATTTCAATCTCTGTATCAGTGGCATAAGATTACACGTTAGAATCCTAATCAAAAAATTTCAGAGAATTTCCCTTCTTGACCACCAACTGTCTCTCTTTTTCTCATCTCTACAATTTGCAGGGTTCTTTGGGGAATTTTTACAGGCCTGTTCTCATGAGACAGACACAGTAAGTATAACTAATCCAAGTTAATGCTGGGGTAGTGTCAGACAGTTAAAAGACACTCCCTTTTCCAATTCAGTCTCTTTTCCAATATCATTCATTCTCCTTTTCAAATTCATCAGTTTATTCCATGAATATCTAATTATGTACAAGGAAATTCTCAGATATTGTGGCATAAAAAGATCTTGGGACACTTCTGTGGTCTTCAAAGTGCTTTTGGTCCAGTTTTCTACAACTAACTAAATCCAAGGCAGTGTGTGATGCCTTGAGTGAGGTTCAAAAGTTTTATACCCCAGGAGGGTGGAACTGAAGCTCAAAACAGGCTGGAGCCACGTGGGGGTCGGTCCATGTCAGCAACTGGCACTTCACAGGTGATGAGATTAGGAAACAGGGTGGGTGGTGTGGATGACAAAGAGGCGCTTCAGGAGATGATTTTAGCTTCCGGATGAGCAATGAATTAAGATAGAAAGAGTAACTTTAGCTGAGGCAGGGAAACTAATTAGAAGACTACTTCATGGTTTACGTTGCTGTGAATTAATACGGCCAGACAAAACTCATCTAAGTGCAAAAAACCCCAAACCAAAACAAAACTCAGAACCACGGTTACTTTGCGGAGGAAAAGTGGGAGATGACTGACAAGGGGTATCAGGAAACTTTGTGGGGTGATGGTAATAATTCTGTATCTTGATACAGAATTGGGTAAAAGGGTACATTCATTGGTAAAAACAGTGAATGGACACAGAAGATTTGTACATTACATCATACATGAGTTTTATCAAGGAAGAAAAACTGGCAACAAAGAGAGACCCAAGGTGATGACATTTAAATTGAGTATTTACAGGGACGTGCATTGATGACTGTAATTTATTTTTAAACGCCTCCAAAACTAAGATGGACGGATGGATGGAAAGACATGCAACAAAGCGAGTGTACAGTGACTCGCTCACAGTGGGCACGGATGTTTGTTATACAACTCTTTTAACTTTGCTCTGCGTTTACAATGTTTCCTAATAAAACGGGAAGAAGAAAGGCTCTGAAGCCGAGGACGAGACCAGCGGTATGTCAGGCCTTGACCGACGGGGCCTATCCTGGCGGAAGGCGGCAGAGCGGCGGAGACCCCGCTCCGGGAAGGACCGGGCGGGGACCCGGGGGACAGCCGCGCAGCCCCCTCGCAGGAGCGCAAACCCGCCGGAGCCTCGGCAGCGCTCACACCGCTACTGTCTCACCCCCACAGCTCTGTACGGAAATCACTCGTTTTCAGATGAGGAAACAGACGCCCAAGGGGGTTAAGTCCTCACAGGAATGGGCAAGTCAGAAGTCTGAGGGGAAGACGACGAGTAGGATTCTGAGATGAAAGGACATTGAGGAGGTAACGTTACTGACCTTTTTGAGTTGGTCCCCTACAAGGTCCTCCTCCCATGTGTCACTCGAGCCAGCAGAACCAGACGGCCATTCCGTTCAGAAGCAAACGAAAGCAACCTCCCGGGATAAGAAATAAGTGCACAAGCTCGCGCCAAGCGGGACGGCGCCATTTTATAGGTTGGGGAGGGGGCGGGGTTCTTGTGGGTGGGCGTGGCTGCGCCGCTCAGGCTCCGGGTCCCGAGCAGGTGCAGCCTCTCTGCGAACGGCCCGCCGCCGCCATCTTGAGTCCCGTGCTGTGGGCGGGGCTTCTGCGCACGGAGCCGAGGTGCAGGTGCCGCTCTTTCGCACCAGGAAGTTGGTCTGAAGGGCCCGGCGAGGCCTCTGCACGCGGCCGCGCCACCAAGCACGAAGGGAAAGGAAGGTTAGACTTCATTACCCAGGTTCTGTTTTCAGTTCCCGGGGGTCGTTCCGGGCTTTGCTGGTGACAGGAATACCCAGTGGGGAATCAGAAAGCCGCAGCTCTGAGTCCGAGGAGAAGGCCGCACGCGTAGGCTTGGTGACGTCGGAGGACCCCCCGCCCCGTGCCGCTGCGGCAGTGCTGAGGGCAGGTGGGCACCTGAGGCGGCGGGCGGGCTGCAGGGAGCGCCGGGGCGAGTACGCAGGGGCTGGGGGAAGCCCGGGCCGCGGGAGGACCCGCGGGGCCGAGTGCGGCGGGTCCGGGGCTCCCGGGCGCTTTGCCGCCGCCAGCCGGAGACGCACCCCCGCCCCTCCCGACCTCGCCTGGGCGCCCTGACCGGCGTGCCGTGCACGTTTGTGGCTTGTCACCAGTGCTGCTTCCCCTCTCGCATGATTGTTTTTCTTCTCCAGCCCCATTTCCCAGTCATGTGGGGTCCGCCTGGGCCTTCACTCAGTGACCTGGGGTAGTCGTGTCCTCAGCCCCTGCTCCTGACTGTGGACCCCAGAAAGGGCAGCCCGGTGACCACAGCTGGGCTGAGGTGCGGTCACTGCTGCTGTCTCGTCAGCTGGTCGCGGCCCATCAAGCTTTGACCATTTCCCTTTGGATTCTCTTTTAGGCCCACACGAGTCGGTACACAGAAGAAGTGGGGGCGAGCCAGTGCCAGAGGGGCGCACTGTCACAGCGGAGCAAGGAGATCCGAAGACGATGATCTGCAGTCTTGGCGGATACGGAGGAGACTTAGCGGGATGCGATTAGGTAAGACCTTGGCAGATGGCCTTCGTTTGTTGTCTGACTTAGTAAGTGTAAGAGCTTCTGGTGGAAATACCCACAAACTTTCTACTGTCCACTTTTAACAGTCTATCCGAAAAGCAAACTATATACAAATACGTTTTAATTATTTTAAATTGGCATATAATTGACATATAGCACATTGTATTAATTTTAGATCTACAACCTAAATGGTTTGATGTGTTTATTGCAAAATAATTATCACAATAAGTTTAGTTAACATCCATTGCCACGCATAGTTACAATTTTTTCCTGCGATGAACACTTTTAAGCCTACTCTTTAAGCAAGTTCCAAATATACAATACAGTGTTGTTAACAGTCACCTTGCTGTACATTACATCCCCAGGGCTTATTTCTCTTACAACTGAAAGTTTGTACTTTTCTGACCACCTTCACCCATTTTGCTCACCTCCCCCAACCCCACTTCTAGCAATCATTCTATCTGTTCTCCATATCTGTGACCTCGATTTTTTAAAAAATTGAAGTATAGTTGATTTATAATAATAGTTTCTGGTATACAGCATTGTGATTCAGTATTTTTACAGATTATACTCCATTAAAAATAATTTAAAAACAATGGCTCTATTTCCCTGTTCTATGCAATAAACCCTTGTTGCTTGTCTATGTTATAATTATATATAGTAGTTTGTATCTCTTAACCCCACATCCCTTATTGGCCCCTACCAGCCCTCCTTTTGTAACCACTAGTTTTCTATATCTGAGTCTGTTTCTGTTTTGCATATACATTCATATACATTATTTTTTAGATTCTAGATACAAATGATATCATACAGTATTTATCTTTTGATGTCTGACTTATTCACTAAGCATAATATTCTCTAGATCCATCCACATTGCTGCAAATGGCAGAATTTCATTCTTTTCTTTTTAATGGCTAAATAATACTGCATTGTGTATATATATATACAACTTCTTTATCCAGTCATCTGGTGATGGACACTTAGGTTGTTATGTCTTGGCTATTGTAAATAGTGCTGCTATGAACATTGGGTGCGTGCATTTTTTCTAATTACTGTTTTCATTTTTTCTGGATATGTAACCACAGGTGGAATTGCTAGATCATAAGGCAGTTCTACTTTTAGTCTTTGTTGGAACCTCATACTGTTTTCCACAGTGGCTGCACCAATTTACATTCCGCAAGGCTAGGGGACCCTGCGCTGCCCTCTCGAGTTCAATTTTTAAACAAGATTTCACATGTAAGTGAGAAAATTCAGTATTTGTCTTTCTCTCTCTGATTTTATCTCAGTATAATGCCCTCAGGGTCCATCCATGTTGTCACAAATGGCAGGATTTCCTTCTTTTTTATGGCTAAATAACATTCCATGGTGTGTGTGTGGGGGGGGGTGTTCCGTATTTTTTAATCTGTTTATCTGTTGATGAACACAGGTTGTTTCCATGTCTTGGCTGTTGGCGATAATGCTGCAGTAAACATGGGGGTGCAGATATCTTTTTGACTTAGTGTGTTTGTTGCTTTGGCTAAATCCCCAGAAGTACAATTGCTGGATCATATGGTAGTTCCATTTTTAATTTTTTCAGGAACCTCTGTGGTGGTTTCCACAGTGACTACACCAGTTTACACCCCCACCAGCAGTGCACAAGGATTCCCTTTTCTCCACATCCTTACCAACACTTGCTATTTCTTGTATTTTTGATAATAGCCATTCTGACAGGTGTGAGGTGATATCTCATTACGGTTTTGACTTGCATCTGCCTGATGATTAGTGATACTGGGCATCTTCCATGTGCCTGTTGATTGTTTTGTCTTACATACAATATATTTTTTAAAAAGTTACATAATGAGAAGGAAATTATTGGAGGTTTCAAGAGTGTTGTTTCTGTAAAGTGGTGAGGGCAATTTCCAAATTTTAGTGGAGGAGGAAGCATTGGATGATGGGGAAATTGAGGTAATTAATGTAGAATTGGAGATCATTTGTGGTAATGTCTGGCTGTGAAAGGCAAAAGGGGAAAGTGGAATGGTTAGGATAGCAAGTAGAAAAAAGTTCAAGGGCTCTTGGTGAAAAAATACGAAACAAGATCTCCTAAACCTGAGTGTTTTATATGACAAGCATCGTGCTGGACACTGAAAATACAAGAGCCATCATAGCACAGCCTTGCCTTCAAGTATCTCAGAGTCTGTTGGAGAAGACAGATACATTAACATGTCGTAACCAAAGGGAGTGTGAAAATGGAAGCATCAGCATGGGCACTTAAGGGAAGGAGTGTCTCACTGTGTCTGGGAGCATTGGCAATGGCTTCATAGAAGAAGTGGCATTTAAGGTGTGTCTTAATGATGGAGTAGCTTGGAAGGATTTAAGGGAAAGTGAATTTCCAGTAAGAGATACAGCATGTGAAGAGGCTTCAGAAGGTGGGGGCGTACGACATGTTCGAGGATTGATGAACAGTTCAGTTTGACTGTTACAGGGTGAATGAAAGGGGGCAGAAGGAGATAAGGCTAGAAAGGTACACAGGACCAGATGGTGAACAGGAACTTGTCTTATCTGGTAAGGAGTTTGGATTTTATTCTGTGGGCAATAAGGAAGTCAGGCTGAGGAGAATATAGTAAAACTTGTGTTTGAAAAAGATAACCAGGGTCCAGGTGTGACAGAACACATAGATTGCACAATACACCCTCTAAGAACAGCTAGAAAAGTCAGGCAAATCCGTAGTCTAGAAATAAGTTTTGGAAGCCTCTACGTACTGCTGAGCAAGTGGAATTAAGGGCACAAAATCCTGGAGAAGGGAGGACCGTGCAGAGAATTGAGCTGACAGTGTACAGCCGCTTTTCCCTCAGGGCGCTTGTTGATTCTGGGTGTAGAGCAAGAGACCAAGATTTCAGGCCAAGAGATTGCGGATATGATTCCTGCTAAGAACAGAAGAGGTTTCTTACCAAGACAAAATTAGAGACTTAGAGGCTAGATTTTTTTGAGAAAAGAGGTAGGCAACTGACCCCTGTACTCTGTTGGATTTCCCTCAAGACATCTGCTAAATTCTCAGTTTAACTCTGTTAATTTCAGGAGACCTCAAATCACTACAGTATTGAGTCCTCCAATCCGAGAACATAATATAACCTTCCATTCGTTTACAGTACTTCAGTTTCTCTCAGTAGTGGTTTGTAGTTTTTGATGTAGAGGTGTTAACACTTTTTTTTTATTAGATTTACTCCAAGGTTTTTCATCTATTTTTGAAGTTATTGTAAACTGTCATCTTCCAAATTTCATTTTTCTGTTGGTTTGTTGCTAATATTAAAAATACGATTGATTTTTTTATGTTGATCTCATTTCATGAACTTGTTAAATTTACTGAGGAATTCTAATAGTTTTTCTGTGGAGTCTTTTGAATTTTATAAGCACAACATCTTGTTGGGTGAAGATTTCTTTCACCTTTTCTTGTTATGAATGGTGAAAGTTGAGATGACAGAGGCCCTTTGTGGATTGTGATCCCTTATGACAAACTCCCCTGAGAGCTGGCGTGGCTGAACGAAGAGCAATACTTGTGACTTTGTGTCTTGGAATCCCAGTCTATTGGAATGGCTGCCAGGTGTATCGTAGTGTATGCACTTTCTGGGTGGCAGAGGCCAGATTGAATATTCTCACTAGTCATAGACCAAGCTCTCAGGGCCTAGAATAGCATGAAACTGAACCTTCATCCAGTTTTTACATCAGGGACCTACAGCAAAGTTTGTCTAAACAGACGCCATTCTGGTGAGAAGCGTGACCTCACCGGTTTGTGAGGCCAGCTTGAATAACGGGCTTACAGGACCTATGCCTGTGTTCTGCTCTGTGGTTTTCCTTCTTATGACAGGTGACGCAAAAAACAGACTAAAGAGAACAACTGATATCTGAGAGGACAGAGTCCACAGAATGCAAGATACTCAAAGCAGATCTTTACTAGAGTCGCTGCACCCCAGGAACCAGTTTACACAGATGTCTTCTCCTACTGATCTAAATTCAGAAAAAGAAAAGGGCTCTCACCACTCTGGCTTTTAACAGACCAACTCCACGTGCAGAGATGTGGGGGACTGATGTGGTAGGAATCCTCCCCTTCTGCCAGCGCTGACCAGAAGTCCCAGGACCCTCAGCGGCAGCAGCCCTGGAGAACAGCTTCCAGCCGATACCGTCTCCTGGCTCACTTGCCAAAACTGTAGGGGAGAACGACTTTTCCTCTTTTCTCTTCTAAGCTCTTTGACTGGTCTAATAATTAAATTGACATGAGACAGATTAATAGGAGAAATACGAATTTAATTCCTGTATATGGGAGCTCATAGAAATACGAGACTCAAAGAAGTGGCCAAAGCAGGCAGCTTTTATACCTATTAGACAAAGAAACAATAAATTTGTGAAGAATTGACAAGACAAAGAAGTTTGGGCTTTGGGTAGTAAATTAGTGTAGAAGTAACAGGTTTGTTTAAACAGTCTTCTTGGCTCTAAATTCTCTATCTCTGGTGATAAAGATGTCTGTCTACCTCCTGGTACAGGGAGGGTACCTTTCACAAGGGAGATTTATTTCATACTTTCAGGGGAACAGAGGAGGATAAGAGTGTCCTTCATGCATTGGCTGTTTCTTAAGTAACTTTTGTTCAAAATAATCAGTATGCCAAAGTATCATATTTTGGGGCGGCCTGCTCTGAGCCCCATCAAACCCAAATGTTTCCACTTTTTAAAATAATCTTTATACAAACCGTGGGGGTCCAGTGGATCCCTACAGTAGTAAAGTAGGGCTTAGTCACATCTTAGAACCTACAAATTCAAGTTTTTAAGGAAATAATGATTTTATTTAATTCAAAATAAAATACTCTCTAAAATGTGAAATAGGATATCTTTTCACAAATAGGTATAATACTCTATTCTTTATAAGCATACATTTTAGTAGTCTGAAATTCTGATTAAAAAAAACGTTTAACAGCTGGATATCTCATCTTTGCCTGGAATAGTGAGGTATGCATCACCAGAAGGGACTGGAATGTCTTTTCTTTCTTTCTTTATGATTCCTTGTAGCCTGCCTATCATCAGGTTGCTGACGGTGGAGAATCACTGCTAGATCAGGGACCAGAGTATCCTCAATAATCTAATCATCATCCTCTTGATAAAGTTTGGCTTTCCTCACCAGGGAGTGAGCTCTTGGAGATCTCTTCCAGACTGTTGTGAGGATGCTGCGCTAAACTCTGCCAGTGTTCTACCAAAAATTCTCTTCCTTGAGTACTAACCCTAATGTTTGTGAGACAGGATATTGTCCTGGGGCATTTAAAAAATGTTGCTTTCAATTTTACTACTTTAAAAGATTTATTGAGTGCCATTGAACCAGAGACCTTTGGAAAGGTCTTATTACAAAAAAAGCCTCATGGTTGAGTAAGCCTTTTCCAGGAACAAGAAAATCAAAGATGACAAGAATCCCGGAAAAAGCACATATGAGTATACGCACCACATCAGCCCTGTTTTATTTGTCTCACAGTGGCACCACTGAAACACCTTACTGACATCTATGCAGAAAATATCCCATACCTCTGGCCTTTGAAAATTCAATTTTAACATTTCCACTCCATTTTTAATGATGTAAGGGCTCTTTGGGAGTTGCTATACCAATTTTAGATTGGTTTTGAAGTTTTATAGCTTAAGGCTTGGCTTTTTCCACGGCAGAAGTCACTTTATTTGAATACCAGGGTGTGTTTCTGCTCGATCACTGGCAGAGACGATTGGAAAAAAAAAAAGTGTGAAATCTTACTTTATTGCTACCAGAAAATATTAGCCATACGGTGGAAATGTGAGAAACCCCCCACTTTGCAAGAGGAATCCAGTGTATCAGGCCTCTTGGCTCCGCTGAGATGGGTGACGGGTTCTTAGCACTCTGTACCCAGTGCAGAGAATCGTTTAGCCAGTTAGTGTCCTAACCGGAGGGGGACATGGTGTTCTCCCTGCTGCCCTTCCCGCCGCCCTTCCCTGCCGGCTAGAACGTGCTGTCACAGCTGGAGCTCCAGCACCAAGCGTGGGGGACGAGGAGGCAGAGCAGCAGGTGGGAGGAGTCTGGTTCCTGATGGTCACAGAGCTGCCAGCCTAGCCAAGCCCAGGACGACGTGCCCGGGAAAGGCCAGGTGTTAAGCCCAGGTGGCTCTTAACCTTGAGGAAGACATTGAAGGGGATCAGAATAGGCCACCCCGAAATATGCCACTGAGGCATAAGAATCATTTTGAAATGAAAACAGAGAGAAAAAGCAGACACCAGGGAAGCTTTCTGCCTTCTACCTATCTGCCTCAAGGGAGGATGCACATTTCCCTGGTGAAGGTGTCCCCCCCATAACAGGAAGTGAGGCTCAATCTTTGTCACAGGAGATGGAACATACCGAGATGCACCTGCATAAACAGACCTTACTGAATACCTTCTGCTGGTTTCTCCCAGACGTTTACTTTCCCAAACGTACTGCCCCTGAGAGCCCAGACTCTTTTCGTTTGTCTTGGCCTTTCTGTACGAATTTATCGCCCTTTGTTAAAATGGTATATAAGCCTCTGATTCTGGTCACCTCTTTGGGAATTTCATTTTGTTTCTCTGAGGCCTCCCATATACACACAGAATGAACATTTTCCTCCCATTAATTCTTCTTGTGTAAGTTTGATTCACAGACTGAGGGATTTATGGTATTTAACTGCAGGCACACTGTTGTACAGCAGACCCCAGGCATTTCCCACCTTTCACGACTGGCACTCTCTACCCTTTCTCTACCCACCCCCACTCCCTGGCAGCCCCAGTTCTGCTGCGTTCATTTCTGCTTTTGTGAGTTTGATATCTCCAGATACTTCATTTAAATGAATTCACGTAGCATTTGTCCTTCTGGGACTGGTTTATTTTACTTAGTATAACGTCCTCATGGTTCATCCATGTTATAACATGTTTCTTTCTTCCATGGACAGATTTCCTTCCTTCACAGGGATAAATAATATTTTGTTGTATGCGTAGACCACATTTCTTTATCCATTCATCAATTGGTGGATATGTAGGCTGTTTCCACATCTTGGCTGTGATGTGAATAATGCTGGAGTGAACCTGGGAGTGCAGATAGCTCTCTGAGATCCTGTTTTCAATTCTTTGGACAAATACCCAGACATGGAGTGATAGGGAGCCTCCACACTGTTGTCCATACGCCAGTACTGTCTGTAGCCCCTGAATCTGGTCATTTTTGTGCAGTGTCATCTAGGCCACCCCTGAAATGGATGCTGTCGTGTATTTCTGGTTAACAGAAGGAGACAGAGGAACATGTTAAACCACACCCCAGGGGTGCAACCAAGATGCTCACAGTCTAGGTCATACTGTCTTTTGGGCCCAGCAATGCTGCTGCTCAGGGTGTCCCCCTACTTTGTGCAGCCATGCCTTTAGAGTAGCTCTCAGGTCTGGCTCACATGTCCACACTACAGAGGTCCTGACACTGCATGGGCTTGAGAGTGATGTATCCAGATCTATCCCAAGCGGTTTGCACTATACTCAGACTCACACCGTCTGCCACTAGGATTTGGGCTTTCCCTACTCTTCCACACTAATGAAGTCCTGCATAGAACTTTTTCTTCCACTTGTGAGTTAGTTTTCCGGGGCTGCTGGAACAAAGTACCACAAACTAGGTGGCTTAAAACAGAAATTTACTTTTTCACGGTCCTGGAGGTTAGCAGCCCAAGATCAAGTTGTCAGAAGGGTTGGTTCCCTATGAGGTTGTGAGGGGGAGTCCGGTCCACGACTCGCTTCTGGCCTCCGGCTGCTGGCAGTGCTGGCATCACCTGCCTTGTCAGTGCGTCACTCCAGTCTCTACCTCCATATTCACATGATGCTCTCCTGTGTGTCGCTGTCTTTGTTCTCTCTTCTTATAAGTAATATTTAATTCAGGCCCCACCCTACTCCAGTGTGACTTCATCTTAATTACTTACATCTGCAAGGACCCTTTTTCCAAATAAGGTCACATTCTTTTAGGACTTCAGCGTGTCTTTTGGGGGGACACAGTTTGACCACAATAACTAGTCTGGTGTTGTGCCTGCTACTCTAAGCCCACACCTGCCTTCACCCCTCCTCCATGAGACACAAAACTTGGCTCTTTTAAAGGAAACAGGGAAAGTGCTCCTCGTAGTTTTCCACCATGTGCCTTCAGGAAAAATTAGGCACAGCTTATTTTCAGAAAAATTTAAAGATAACCACAGTAGATCTTTCTTCAAATTGAAAATGCATGTATTATTTTTATTAATTGTAAGTGGAACACATACCCACTACAAAAATTCAGATAATTTAGAAACATCAGTAAAATATAAAACAGATCTGTCTTCTGATACAACAGAGGAGAGGAAAGGAAAGAACACTTTGTCAACGTGGTCTAAATTGTTGGAACCAACCCTCAGCCTGAAAACACCTAAAGTTTTGGATAAAATATAAAAGATACTTTATTAAAAGCATCAGGAAACTGCCAAGGTGTAAGGAATTGGCTATCCAAAATCTAACAGCAAAGCAAGAAGGCATTTGAGGGCATTTGCTGACACCAGTGCACCCAGTCTTTGGTTTTGATGACTTCAGGAGGTGACAGAAAGCAAATTCCATGGTCAGCCTAAGAAGCAGGGGGTTGTGGAAAGGGCTAGACCCCAGGGTAAAGTATATCAGAAGTGAACTCTGACCAGGCATCTGCAAGAAAAGTTGTCCCTGAGCTGAGCAGAGGTGGAGTGGAGGGCAGGGAAACATGTCCCAGATGTGGTGATCCTTAGCTCCCCACCTGTATCTGTAGCACACACTCATGTCTCCTACATGGTCAGAAATATTTAAGCCTTAAGTGTATTTAAATGTTAGCTTGGTACAATCCCTTTGGAAGGCACTCTGATAGTTTCTCATAAAGTCATTCCTGTACCACCCACATGACCCAGCACGTTTACAGAAATATTTGTAAGTAACTGTTCATGGCAACCTTATTCATAATGACCAAAACCTGGAAAAACTTCAAGTGTCCATGAACTGGAGAATGGATAAATAAATTAATATGTATTTATGCTGTGAATTACTAGTCTGAAATTAAAAGAGCAAATTACTGGTACACACAGCATGAATAGATGTCAAAAACATAAGGCTGAGCTAAGTAGGTAGACACAGAATCATGCATACTCTATGATTCTATTTATATGAAATTCTAGAGCAGGCTAAACTGATGTAGAATGACACAAAGCAGATTAGTGGCTGTTTGAGGTTGATGGTGGGAAAGAAGGATTACCACAGAGCACAAGGGAACTTTCCAAGGAGAAAAACATTCTATATCACGATGTCAGTGGTGGTTACGTAGCTGTAAACATTTTCAAAAGTCACTGATATACATATATATGTATATATATAATTAAAATATGTAAGTTTTATGTAATTATATCTCAATAGCATTGTTTAAAAAGTAAAAAGATAAAATCAAGTAAGTGGCCCTGGACTGACAGAGCCACAAGATACCTGGCAAGTGGGTAGAGGTACTTCTATCTTAAGCCTCAAAAGAATGTCCACAAGTAATTTTTTATGGACAGCACCTAGCACACAATAAAAAAGTATCATAGATACACTGTATCGTGGACAGGAACCTAATTTTTCAGATACAGCCTTGCAAAGACTTTAGGTAATGAAATTATTGATCATAAAACAGTCATATTCACTATGTTTAAAGAAAAATTATATATGGGGAATAGAACCCTATGAAAAGTGACCTGGTAAATCTAAAAAAGAACTAGAAAATAGAATAAGAAATGGAAAATAAAAAAAAAAACTTTAAAAATGTTTTAAAATCCAATGTTGGATTGTTTAACAGAAGGTTCACCTCTGCTGCAGAGAAAATGAACAAGTTGAGAAGCAGGTCAGAGTACATTATCCAGAATGTAGCATAGAGAAACGAAAGGAACAAAAGATAGAAGAAGGATTAGAAAGTTGAGCTCTAAGATGTCTAACTGGAGTTCCAAAGAAGCAGAGAAAATGACAGGTAATGTTTGAGATGATTGTTGAGGATTTTCTAGAACTAATGAAAGACCACCAGTTCACAAATTCAAGAAGCCCACTGAGTGAAAAGAAACTCTTTTCTAGCTTCAGGTAGATACCATAGTCCAATAACAAATCTTAATAAAACTCATGAAGGACAAAGAACATCTTACAGGCAGCTACATTCAAAATACTAACAGCGCAAAAGCAAGCTTCTCAACAGCGGCCCTGAAGTCAGAACTCAGCATACTGCCAACCGTGTGTTCTATAACCAGCAAAAAATACCTTTCCAAAAGTGAGCTGGAAAGCAGCATCTTCCGATAAATAAAAACAGAATTCACTCTCAGCAGGCCCCCACTTAAGGAAATACTAATGAACATACTGCAAGCAAAAGAAGATAATCCTAGTGGAAGATCTGATGTGCAAGAGAGATAAAGCTTAAGGACAGTGGTGAATACCTGGTAAACCTAGTGAACAGTAGACGAGGAATGACGGCATCTGGTGGGACTGAAGAAGCAAGGTGGTGTCAATCCAAGACCAGCGTGTAAATCAGGAAGAAAGCAGGCAAGGTAGAGGAAAAGAGACATTGAGTACTTTTTTTCTTTTGAATTTCCCTATTTTTTGGTACGTCAGATAAGTGGAATCACAATATTTGTTCTTTTCATCTGGCGTATTTCACTTACTATATTTTCAAGGTTCATCCATGTTGCCACAGGTGTCAGGTTTTCTTTCCTGTTTAAAGCTGAAGAGTATTCCATTGTGGGTGATCCACATTTTGTTTATACTTTCATCGATCAGTGGACATTTTTTATTGTAAGCTATAATGATTTTACTATTGTCTCATTTTTAAATTGAAATATATTTGTACAATAACTGTAAATTTAAGGTGTATAATATGTTAATTTGATACACATACATTGTAACATGTTTGCCATTGTAGCAATAATTAGCACTTCTGTCACATTACATAATTATCATTTCTTTAGTAATTGGAATTAAGTTCTAGTCTCTTAGCAAGATTAATGATTATAATAATACAGTTGTCTGTATTGACTATACTGTGCATTGGATCTCTAGGACTTTTTACTGCTTGTTGCAGGTTTGTACCCTTTGACAACATCGATCTGACCCCTGCCCCCAGAGGTTTGTGGGAGGACGTCCTGCTGAGGCCCTGATACAGGAACAGTGCCATTTATTATTGTCATCTGCTTCATTCCATCTCTCCTCTCTCCCCCAGTCCTGGAGTCCCTTCTCAGAACTCTGGTGATGCTGGGGAGGTGGATTACTCCCCCTGCAGCCTGCACAGCTTGTGTAGCGAGGTGGTCACTCACCACTTTAGCTTTCCACCTTCTCTGCTGGGAGGCCCCAACAGCTGCCACCAAAAGCCCAGGCCCCTGCAGTGTTGCCCTGGGGAGGGGGCCACCTTCATGAGTTCCTGACTCTTCTCTGCATCCAGACTCATCTCTGTCCCACTCCTGTGGAGTGCTGAAGTCTTCCCTCAGGCAGGCTGGAGTTCACAAATTCTCTCCGCTGTGGGTATCTGCTCAGTTTTGCGCTCTCCAGGTTCTTGGTTTCTGGTCACCACGAGCGGGAGTGTGGCAGGTTCACTGCCTCTTTGGGATCTGCAGCCCTTACTGAGGTCCTGTTTATCTTTGGATGAACAGATGGGCTGGAAACCTCCCGGGTCCCTTGGTGTAATGTGCAGAGGTGCTTTTGTTCAATTATGGATGTCGGATTGATTGTCGAAAAAGGGGGTTGGGGAGGAAGAACGACTTACGCTGCTTTGACGCTGGTGTCTCCTCTTTTTCTCAGTGGACATTTGAGATTTTTCCATCTTCTCGCTATTCTGGATGAAGCTGCCATGAACACTGATTTACAAATACCTGTTTGAATCTCTGCTTTCAATACTTTTGGGTATATACCAAGAAGTGGAATTGTTGGATCACATGGCAATCCTATGTTAACTTTTTGAGGAATCACCGTATTCCACACCGGCTGCAGCATTTCGTATTAACTAGCAGGGGTGTGTGGGGTCCTGACTTAGCCACATCCTTGCTAACCACCCTGAAGGGTGTGAAGTGTCGTCTCATTGTGATTTTGATTTGCATTTCCTTCATGGCTTGTGGTGTTGAGCATCTTTTCATGTGCTTATTGGCCATTTGAATATCTTCTTTGGAGATATGTCTATTCAAGTCTTTTGCCCATTTTAAAATTGGGTTATTTTTGTTGTTGTTGTTGAGTTTTAGAAGCTCTTTATATATTTTGAATATGAAACTCTGATCTGTATGCTTTGCAGATACTTTCTCTCATTCTTAGGTTTGTCTTCTCACTCTTGATACTGTTTTCCAGTGAGTCAGAGTTTTTGGTTTTGAAGAAGTCCCACTTACCTATTTTTACATTGTTTTGCCTGTGCTTTTGGTGTCACATCCAAGGAATCACTGCCAAACCCAATGCCTTAAAGCTTCCCCTGTGTTTTCTTGTGAGAGTTACCTTTATGCTTATGTTTAGGCCGGTGATCCATCTGAGCTAACATTTGTGTGTGGTATAAGGCAAGGGCCCAACTTCACTACTTTGCAATGTAGAGGTCCAGTTTTCTCAAAATCATTTGTTGAAAACACTGTCTTTTCTCCACTGAATGATCTCGGCACCCTTGTCCAAAATTAATTGATCATAGATGTAGGGGTTTATTTCTGTGCTCTCTGTTCTGTTCCATTGGTCTATCCCTGTGCCAGTATTTACAGTTTTGGTTTGTTTTTGTTTGGTTTGTAGCAGTTTTTAAAATAACAGGGGTGAGTCCTCCAACCATGTTCTTCTTTCTCAAGACTGTTTCAGCTGTTTGGAGTCTCTTAGAATTTCATATGAATTTTAGGATGGATTTTTCTATTTCTGCAAAAAACATCAGTGAGATTTTAATAGAGTTTACATTGAATATGTAGGTTGCTTTGGATGGTACTGTCATCATAACAATATTAAGTCTTCCAATCCATGAACATGGGACATTCTTCCATACATTTGTGTCCTTAAATTTCTTTCAGAACTGATTTGTAGTTTTAGTATACAAGTCTTTTGCCTCTTTGGTTAAGTTAATTATTAAGTATATTATTCTTTTTGATACCATTGGAAGTATCGTTTTCTTTATTTCTTTTTTGGATTGTTCATTGTTAAGGTATAGAATAGAAATGCAAATTATTTTTGCATGTTGATTTTGCATCCTCAATTCAGCTGAATTCATTAGTTCTAATAGTTTTTTTGTGGAATCTTTACAGTTGTATAATCATTCTTTTAAAATGTTTCTGTAACTTTGTAAAAACTGATCATGTAAAGGCCACAAAGAAAAATCTCAGAAAGTTTTAAGTTAGAAATTCTGACACTTATGCAGTAATGTTAGCAATTAGTAACAAAGCAAAAAGAGCCCTCCCCCCAACAGGTGTTCTGCTAAATAAATTTTGAAGTTCGGAAAAAATTTTAAAACTGTGGTTTTACATGTTTACACTACCACCCACTAGTCTCCTGTTCCTCTTTTCCGCATAAGAGGTGACGACTTCTTGGTTCTTCAGAACGTTCTCCCTGAGCAGATGCAGTCCTGCTACCAGCTCCCTCTGCGTTTCTCTTACTGGAAATAACTGAAGTTGTCACTCTGCTGGCTGCTCAGTAGCTTTTTTTTTTTTTTTTTTTTTTAATATTTTCATTGAAGTATAGTCAGTTTACCGTGTGTCAATTTCTGGTGTACAGCACAATGCTTCAGTCATACAGGAACATACATATGCTTGTTTTCCTATTCTTTTTCACCATATTTTACTACAAGATACTGAATATAGTTTCCTGTGCTATACAGTATAAACTCGTTGTTTATACATTTAGCTTTTTTAAGAATTACTCTCTTCCTTCTCCCCCACACTCCCACCCTCCTCCCCCACTGGCTGTTTAAACTGGAATTGCTACCCATGATCCAGAGAAGTAACATAAGCACAGTGCTCCCTGGTCTCCCACACCTGTGCCTTCAGGCACACCCTGCGGGAAGAGCTGTTCCTTAAAGAGCCCCTTCCCCATCTTATTCACAGGACACATTCACTCTGTTGGAACCCCTGGGAGAGTGTTTTATGACTGACACAGGCTTCAGGCCTTGGGGGTGGGGTCTTTCAAAGTCTGCCCGATGGGGTCTGGATTTTCCTAAGCAATTAGTGTTTCCAAGGACAACGGGTGAACTGCAGGAACCTTGGGGAAGGGGGTGGCCTCATAACCATGAGTCATACTGTTTGTTTGTTCATTCATTTAAAAAATATTTACTGAGCTCTCGCGGAAAGCCCAGCCTTGCTTAGGTGCCGAAGGTAATAATAGCGAGTGCTGGGACTTGGGACTTGAGCAGCACCAGTTACCAGCGGCACTGTTCTAAGTCTGCACGTAAACCAATTCAGCAAATGAGCCTGTCTGCGTGCCAGGGAGACACTGCATGCGGTGTAGCGGGACAGCGGCACAGCTGACACAGCCAGATGGGGCTCAGGAAGGTGGTAAACCAGGCTGACGCTGACATATGCATCCACCAGGAAAGGGTGAGAACCTGCTTCATCAGGGGAAGGAAGGGGCAGGTGAAGGTGGAAGGCTAGACAAGGACACGCACAAACTTGGGCACCAGGATGGTCCATGGCAACTGGGTGCATGGAGGTGGTGAAGGCTGTTCCCACAGCTCCTGCCAGGGTCATGGGACTCCTGCCTTTGGCCCAGCCTGGACTCCAAGCACAAGCATTCTGCCTGGAGGCACAGCACCGGTCCCCCGACTTTTCCAGCCAGAAAACTACTGCACGTACCCCTCCAAGAAGGCACAGCTTAGAGCTGTCATCTCCTGGGTGAACCCAGCTTGCATGTGAGGCTGCCGGAGGCCAGCATCTAGGAGGTGTGCATGCAGGTGGGTCCGCAGGCCCCGCACTTGCCGGGCCTGGCACTGCGCACAGTGCTTCCCCGGGCAGCACTGTACACAAGGCACCCCTGCTGGCCAGGTGGACCCAGGGGCCTGATTCAGCTGCAGAAGGATGGAGAAGACCAGGAGATCCTGGGGTGGGGGTCAGGGAGCAGTCTGGCCACCAAGGTCAGAATCAGAGGTGACAGGAGGTTGCCAGAGTCCTGGAGACAGGAGGAGCCAGAGGCCGAAGGAGATGCGGCAGGCCCACTCAGGAAGCCGGTTATAGATCCAAAGTGGTGCTATTTTCATTGTAAATATTGTAAGACCAGACAGGAGAGTGCATTTCTGGACCAAATGAGGTTTATTTCAAACAGCTCTGTTGCAAATGCCCAATGAATTTTAACCCGAATGAAGTAGAAGCAATCTGTGTCAGACCTGTTCTAAGTTCCCTGGTCCTGCCCTCAAAAGGAAAGACACACTGAACCGAGGAGGCCTCATGGCAGGAACAGGGAGGTCCCCCTGCAGCCTCCCACACCCAGCGTGCTGGGCAGCAGGCCTGCTGCCGGACACCCAGCTCTTCCTGGAACTTGCTGCACTGTTTTCCTTTTCCACAGCTTAGCTCTGACCTGGCATTGGAAAATGGATTAGGCTTCTGTACTTTGTAGGTTGTGAAACATTGTACAACGTGAACAGAATGAAATAAATGCATGTAAAATAGAAAAAAATAAAAGATCAAACCCTGTACAGTCTTGGAGCCTCAGGCCCTTGAAGACTGGCTGAACTGGTTACACAGGCTGCCACTTCCTTCTGCCCTGGTTCCTGGCAGGTCAGCAGCCTTCGGCACTGGGCTTGCCTCCGGGAGTGGCAGCGCAGAGGCCCCGGTTCAGAGGGGTCATACTCCTGGATTCTTGCTGTGTTCTCGTTCCCAGGCTGCTCCTTAGGGGATGCTACAGGCTTGACAACCTTCTCTTCCCTTTGTCCTCAAAATGGGGGGAGACTGGAGTTTCAGTCTGCCGTCCGTGGAGGGCCTGACACACTGGCAGCAGAGACAGGAATTAATGCCTCGAAACATTGTTTTAGTTGCGAGAAGAGTCTTAATGATGCAGCAAAGGAAAGGCTGCACAAAGTAAGGACCTGAGGTCCTCTAAATAAATATTTGTTGGCTGAGAGTGAAATGCAGGGTAGCTGTTTCTCTCCAACCAGAGGCTAGGCAGTCACTTAGTGATTCCATCTCTACAGCAGTGGGTCTCAAGATGAGGACCTGGACAAGAAACCTTAGCGTCACAGGGGAACAAGGCCCCATGTGACCTGGGTCTCAGCAAGTCCTCCAGGTGTTTCTGGAGGCACTCGGTCTCTTTTCTTCCGCTGTTTCTCTGCCTGAAAGAGTCCACTTGACACCCTTCCTGTGATAGTTAGATTTTCAGACTCAGATACTCCTCCAGCGTCCTCTCTCAAGAAAGAAGTCAGGGGACTTTGGCTTTTCAACAGACATCTGTAACCTCCAAATCCAGTGTGTGACTTGTTTTTATACAGCTCTAGAAATAAGGAAGGTTTTACATTTTTAAAAGGTTGTTAAGCAAGCATACTTACAAACAACAAAGAAGAATAGGTGGCAGATACAGTATGAGCCTTGAAGCCCAAAATATTTACCATCTGGGCCTTTAGAGAAGGAGCCTGCGGACCGATTCTGTTCGCTAATGTCCCAAGAACCTTCTTTAATTTGAATTAGCAGTCACGTTGCTTCTGTAAATGTGTTCTGTTCTAACATCCAAATTCATGGTAAAATAAACTTGCCTTAATTTATGGAATTGTGTTTTTCTGTTTGTGAAATTTAAACTCTGCACTGCTTTTTATGACTGCCTAGCCTCTGAATGGAGAGAAACAGCTACCCTGTATTTCACTCTCAACTGACAAATATTTATTGAGAGGACACAACAGTTAATAAAGTTAAATTTTGCTTCTGTTTCCTTAAGCATGCGTTAGAGGAGTCTGACACAGGAAGGGTGCCACATGAGTGTAAGGGACCTGGGGACACGGAGAAGGGGACACTCACTTAGTATCCCGTTACAGGGATGCACTCTCACTGATTCTTCCTGTGCCCCGAGGAGAGAGATTTTGCTTATTTCAGTCTTTCCTTTTTTCTCTCAAAACAGCGTTGCTATGTGTAACCATGTCCACAGCTCCTTTCATCCACATAAGACAAAGTCCCAGGAGCAAAAGAGTTGAAGGCTCTGGGCTGAGACTGAACACACCAACAGACAACAGCCAGATGGTTGTCTACATAGAATAGAGCTCTGACCCATAATCTGCAGCAACCAGCCCAGGAATCCAACCCATTACCTACAGTCACCAGTTCAGAAAACCAAATCACTGTCTGTAGCAACCAGTACAGGAAGCCATACAATAACTTCTCTGTAATAATCAGCCCAGTTGGCCAGGACTTGATTAACAACTGATAGCTTCCCTAATTTTACCCCCGTTTCCAACGTAGCACCAGAGAAATCCAAATACACACCCCTAACCAATCGCACGTACACCCTCTTTTACGTCCCCTGCTGACAGCTTCCCCAGGTCAACAGCCTCCAGTCAGGGCACACCTGAAGCCTTCCCTTGATTCCACTGTAAAGCTTTCCTGCTCCTTTTCCTGGCTTTGAGTCTCTGGCAAACGTAAGTGTGGGATTTTCTCATTTGGTTGGTCTTTGTTTATTTCCATAGTTATAGTGAAGGTCCCGCTGATACACGACTTGCACTGCCTGTTGCCATGGAGCCCAGCCCTCAGCCAGGTGTGGACCCTAGGTTTGGACCCCAGGGGCCCCTTGCACCTGGCTGCTCACAGCACTGATAAGGTGGCTCAGCACTGGGTCTAAACTCCACTCTCTCTGTGTTGGGGTCCTTAGCTGTTCATTCTCGGTTTGAAACCCAGCTTTTGATACTGATTCCCATTATTTTGGCCTCTTTAGTGGAGTCAGGCCATTCTTTCCCATCCCTTTTTGCTGTCTTTTGTTTCTCAGTTTTGTGTTGTGCTGTCATAAGAAGGAGAACCACGGGGCAGGACACAGGCTTTTGTTTGGGCTGACTTTGCAGATCCGTGCATCTGCAGGTCTCACCAGACCAGCGTCTGCTGGGACAAATTCTGCGTCGGGTCACCAATAAATCTGATTAATGAGGCTCCCCTTCTGTCTTGATTTTGTGTCCTGAGAGTTTTGAGAACAGAGAATGTTCTCGCTATTTTTCTGCCTTTTGGGGGCACGGATTGTGGGGAGTAGACTCCTACATTTGGAGGGAGCCAACTGTCAGGCAGGGGGCTGAGACATGGGGAGATAAGCATTATGTTCCTCCTGACCGTTGCCAGCTCTCATGGGGTTGTCTAAGTCTAAATCCTCTCCTATACCTTGAAAAAGTGCTGCTGCTTGTATGTACTGTCTTTACAACCCTAATCTTTGTGCCTCTCTTTCTAAGTGGCAAAACTTCACCAAAGATGATATAGGCCTTCAGTAGCCACTCTGGGGAATATTTGATTTGAACACAATTATTTATTTGAGAAGAAGAAAGGAAATAATATTTCTTGGACCCAATGGGCAGCATTTTTTTATTGATATGCAGAGGTCTCCAAACAAAATTCTGAGTCAGAAGTCTTCACTAAAAGTTTCTTTGACTGAAGCTGATGAGCAATTCAGCAAACCTGAGTAAACTAGACCCATTTTGATGTCCAGCTGTCCTTCTCCTCCTCATCCTTTTGATCCTCCTCCTCCTGTGCCTCCATCAGCTGCTCTCTCAACTTCTCCTTCTTCAGATGCCCTAAGTTTTCCAGACAACTCTCCTAACACCCAAAATGCAGTTGTTTCCCTCCCAGGAGTCTCATATGCAGACAGCTGTAGAATTTAAACCTTGGATCTGAGCTGAATTAAAAACTATAATGAAAGATTTCCCTAAACTCAAGCAAGACCAGCAGATATTTACAGAAGAACTTAAGACATAAGACCTAGGATTACCTGACCTATATCAACTTGTACACATGCTGGTCAGAACCTCAGATGCTAAATCCTGGATGAGGAAAGCTGGTTGGACTGACCTAGAAAAGGATCTACAGGATCCATCTTTCCTCTATAAACTCAATGGTCAAGAAAGTGACAAAAATATAGGTCAAAGTCTCCTAAAAGTCCTATTTCAAAACTTTCTAGCAAAAATTGAGTGCACCATAATTTAATCATGCAAATAAAAAAGATGAAACTATGAATATGTGGAGATTTAAAAACTTGTTACTGAGCAACTATTGTTCAAGAAGAAATCGAGAGAAAAAAATACCTTGAGACAAATGAAAATGGAAGTATAACATATCAAAACTCACAGGATGCAGCAAAAGCAGTTCTAAGAGGCAAATTTATAGTGATAAATGCCTACATCAAGAAACAAGAAAGATATCAAATAAACAACCTAAATTTATACCTTAAGGAACTAGAAAGAGAAGAACAAATGAACCCCGAAGTTAGTAGAAGGAAGAAAATAACAAAGATCAGAGTGGAATAAAATGAAACAGAGACTAAAAAGACAATAGAAAACACCAATGAAATTAAGTTGATTCTTCGAAAAGATAAACAAAATTGATGAAACTTTGGATAGAGTCACCAAAAAAAAAAAAAAGAATCAAATAAATAAAATCAGAATGAAAGAAGAGATACTGCAACGTAAACCACAGAAATACAAAGGATCATAAGAGAGTACTATGAACAATAAAAGGCCAGGGAATTAAACAAAAATGGAGAAATGGATAAATTCCTAGAAATGGATACAACCTACCAAGACTGAATCATGAAGAAATAGAAAAATCTAAACAGACAATTACTAGTACAGAGATTGAATCAGTAATCAAAAACTTCGCAACAAGCAAAAGTCCAGGACCAGACAGCTTCACTGGTAAAGTCTACCAAACATTCAATGAAGAATTAACACTAATTTTTCTCTAATCCTTCCAAAAAACAGAAGAGGAAGGAATGCTTCCAAGTTTATTTTATGAGGACAGCTTTACCCTGATCCCAAAACTCAGACAGGGACTCCACAAGAAAAGAAATATCCCAAGTGAGCGAGATGCAGGAACTCTCAATAAAACATTAGCAAACCAAATTCAACAGTGTATTCAGAGGATGAGACACCACAATCAAGTAGGGTTTATCCCAGGGATGCAAGGATGGGTCAGCATTTGCAGATCAGTCAGCCTGATACAGCACACTGACAAAATGCAGGCTGAAATCATCTCATCATCTCAGTAGAGCATCTGACATGATAAAAACTCACAAAGTAGGTATGGAGGGAACCTAATAAAGGCCATATATGACAAGCCCACAGCTGACACGGTATTCAGTGGTGAAAAGCTGAAAGCTTTTCCTCTAAGATCAAGAACAAGACAAGGACGCCCACTCTTGCCACTTTTATTCAACATAGTATTCAAAGTCCTACCCAAGGCAATTATGCAATTAAAAGAAATAAAAGTAATCTAGATTGGAGAAATAAAATTGTCACTCTTTGCAGATAACATCAGATGATCTATGAAAACCCTAAAGCCTCCACTAAAACACTTAGAACTAATAAACAAATTGAGTAGAGCTGTAGAATACAAAATCAATATGCAGAAATCTGTCATGTTTCTATACATAATAACAAACTGTCCAAAAAACTGAGAAAATCATCTCATTTACACTTGTATCAAAAAAAGAGTAAAATACCTAAGATAAATTTTACCAAGAAGGTGAGAGGCCTATATACTGAAAACTAAAATGTTAACGAAAGAAATCAAAGAAAGTGCAAACGAATGGAAGGACACTCTGCTCGTGGTTTGGAAGACTTACTATTGTAAGAATCTCTCTCTGCCTCTCTCTGTCTCTCTCAGCCTCGCCTCTGACTCTGCTTGTCTTTCCTGCTCCAGAGAGGCTCCATCACAGAGCCAGGGCAGGGCCCCGGGAGATTGAGGCTCACTTCTTTAAGACCTTGCAACCAGAGAAGAAAAAACTCTTCCAGGCCACCTTCAGTTAAAAACAGCTCTGCGATGGGCTCTGATTGGCCCAGCCAGTGTCTGGGGCACTTTGGGGTTGCTGTGATGACAGCCCCCTCTAGGCCACTGCTTTGAAAGAAAATTTTCAAGAAGAGCGGTGAGCTAGGCTGGCCCGGAAAATGGTGCCTGCAGAGGTTGTCTTCCCTGTGGAAGAGAAGAGGGCCACCTCTGGGCCTGGGGCGGCTCCAGATTTGCCTTCTACAAGCCAGTTTGCACATTGCAGTTGGCATTTGTCTGCTTTCGTATTGGAAAACATCTTAGGAAGTAAGGTAAAATGAAAAAAAAAAAAATCCTCCCATTTCCTTTGGGAAGGGTGGACAGATGAGTGGAGAGGCTGAGTGGTGATGAGGTTACAGGTTAGAAGGTGGCACAACTTAGTAGAATGGAAACCGTCCTAGTCGCCTGGAACCCAGATGTGTAGACTGTCTTGATGGGGCCCACGGGCAACCCACTTCAGCATCCTGGAACCCCCTGAGCAAATGCCACTTTGGGATAACAATTTATTTTGTGGGTCACAGAGTGTCCCAAAGCCTTAAATCTAAAAACAACATTTACTGATGTGACTTGATTGTAACAATGCAGTTTGCTGTGTTTATATGTAAAGGTGTGAGAGGCTTTTGTTTATTTTATGTATGTAAAGGATTGGTCTGTTTTTGTTTGTGGAGAGCCCAGCTTTGAAATGCCTGGTCTCTCTCTGGTGATTCCACCAAAGGTAGGGCCCACTGACTTTCTCTCTGCAGTGGTCCGAGGCAGCCCAGTGCTGTGATTGGGGGCTGCAGACACAGTGTGACTGGTCCCCACCCAAAGGATGCAGAATTCAGTTTCCTGGGCATCTACAGGCTGGCTGAGCAAATTAACTGCCTCACAACTCGATGGTTGACACCAGAACCAGCCTGGAGTGGTGAGCTGTGCCCCTTAGACCCCGTTGTTGCTGGATCTCTGACAGTGCCAGGAGGCGTTCACGTTAGCTTGTAATGCGTGCTCGTCTTGTGAGTCTAAGTAAAAACTCATTTACTAAGAAAAAGATGAGTCTCTCAGCTCTACTCTTGGAACTGTAAAGTTTGTCTTAAGGGGACTGCGCGTAAGCCCAGTCAGTGCCCTGCTGTGTGCCTTTGAGTAAACTGCCACAGTGCTCGGGGCGCAGTTACCCACCTGCAAAACTGGAGGGCTGGACTGAGCTCTGCCAAAGGCCCCTCTCAGCCGCAGGGCAGGGCCCAGTGCACGGCGTGCCTGTGCGTTTTTTCTCCTCCCTCCTGCAACGCAAGCTTCTGCGCGTACCTCTGACTGCGCTGCGGGCCGAAGGTGAAACCGCGACTGAGCGGGCCTGTGGTTCACGCCTCTCTTCTCCTACTGGCTAATCTGCTTCGTGAAGTATCCTGTGATCTGGGGAAATGGAAGAAAAAGAAACCGTGAACCCGAAACTCGCATCTCATTCTAAATTCTGCAGATGAGTTCATTAGTCCCGCAGGTCTCCAGAGCACAGACGTCCACAGTTGCTGTGGGGGAACGTGCTGTGCGGCGCGAAGCTGGCAAGAAGGGGAATCTTTTCCGTAAAAGCCTACAGTGCTAATGATTTTTAACAAGGATAAATTTTAAATTTCAATTAAAACATTAACACAGTGTTCAAAGGCTTTCTAGCTAAAGCTTTTACTGGAAAGCTTATACTGTGATTTGCACATTGTGCACAGCATTATGGCTGTTTATTTGTGGCTGTTTTCTCTTCGGCCTGCCCCGAGCCCACCCCCCACAAGGTCCCTCACCAAACCCAGCCCTGTGGACAGCATCATGAGTGTCTTTTGGACCAAATTTTCTGATCTCAGGTCCAGGATTTTTGTTTCTTAATAACAATAATACAATATATGTTTAAAAATACAAAAGATTAGTATGAAATTCCATATAGCTTTAATCAGGGAAAAAATTTAAATAGAAAAAATTTAACACAATGTACAAGGCGAGAATCTATCTGAGAGTCTTTGCACTTGGCTAGAAAAACCCACAGTAGAGTTTATTCTCTAGAAAGTAGTAGGCAGACTATGGCCTGGACGCCAGATCTGGTCTGCCAGCGGGTATTGTGCCGTTCTTGCATTAAGACTGGTCCTTACACTATTAAATGGTTGTGTAGGTACACACAAAATATCCTCAATTTTGCCTGTTGACTCTCAAAACCTAAAGTATTTTCTTTCTGGCCCTTTAAGAAGTTTGCCAACCCCTGCCCTACTTGAAAGGGGTAAACAACTCATGGAGCATTTCAGCAGTGCCTCCTGGAAGGAACACTTACAGCAAGCCCAAAACCTTTGGTCACAAAGTTGTTGCACCAGCACCTACGTTTGTAAAGCGTGTCCTCGCCGCTGTGACCACTTTCACTTTTATCTTGTTGGTGTGATTCCAGGTCCTCATGTCAGAGATTGTTCCACTTTGTGAGCAAAGGAAAAAAACCACAGATAAGTGATATCAAATAAAAATACAGTAAAAGAGAAGGTTGTCAGAAGATCCTGACTTGATAGTGGTGTATAAACTAATCTGAGCAGGCTGCCGTCTTGTTGTGTTTGTAACTCCAGACGTAAACTTGTTTTTGTCTCAGGCATGTGGGGCTCTGCCTGTTGATAGGAAAATTCTCTTGTCGTTCCAAAACTCTGTCCTAGGCAAGGTAAACAGCGGTGCCTGTCTTGCTGTGAAACAGATAAAGTGTGTTCCACTGGTTACGGAGACTTGGAAACGAAAGACACCCCCGTCTCTTGAATGTGAGACATGGAGCCAAGAGAAATAGGTGGATCACCAGGCTTTACAAAGGGAGTTCACAGTAGTCTCTGATAGGATGGAATAGTATCTTTGAAAGTTTCAAAACACAGATAAGATTAACTCATTTGTATTTCTTGGGAGTTACTCTTGAAACAGTAAGTTCCAGCCAGGTTCAGGCTGTTCCCGTGTAGTCAATACCGCCACCTGCTGGCCTCATCATGGAATTCTGTTTGTGTCAAGGTTTATAGAAACTGCTGTAAATGCAAAACTCCTCTACTTAACAGTTCAGACTCTTTACTTTCCCTTACCAGTGGACTTCACAGAAATGTGCCTTTATGTGTGATTGGTTTTTTCTATATGAGTTGATATGTGTTGGGATCACGTACGGCTACAACCATTTCCAGTATACTTAAGAAAGTTGCAGGAGTTATAAATCTTTGTGGTGCTAATGATTCCTTTTGTAAATATCTCTGGTTCCAGCTTTTTTGTCTTTTCATTTTTATTTATTTTTTTAAACTTTTTAAAATTGAGCTATAGTCATTTTACAATGTTGTGTCAAATTCCAGTGTAGAGCACAAGTTTTCAGTCATATATGAACATATATTCATTGTCACATTTTTTTTTTTGCTGTGAGCTACCACAAGATCTTGTATATATTTCCCTGTGCTATACAGTATAATCTTGTTTATCTATTCTGCATATGCCTGTCAGTATCTACAAAAAATGTACGCATATTGAAGATAAATTAAGGAAAAGAGGTGAAACTTGCATTAGCTGTTTGTATCTCATTCATTAAATGGTGAGAGGGAAGTTTAAAATTACTGGTTAAAGTGAGGGTCCAGTGACTGATTCTTTGTACTTTGAATCCATTCTTCGTGGATCTAGAACACTATTATTTTAATGGAGCTACATTGATTTAATCATTAAGTCCTGATGTTTATGTCTGTATGTACCTTTTACTGCAGAAAGCCACTTCCCAATAAACGTGCTGGGAACCACACATTTGATTAGAAATTAGTTTAACCAAACATTTTTGCTACTGTTTCTGTAATATGGCTGCATTTGACATTACTTTTGTATTCGTTCTGAATAGAATGTGTACAATCAGTTTAAAACATAGAAGCTGCGTGGAAGAAACACATATAAGTGACGTTTGTGCAACTGTAATGGGCCAGATTCCTTAGAAGTGGGGGTGGAAGGGTGGGTTGGTTTAGGGAAATCTCCATAAAACCATAAATGCTGTATATTTTGTGATTTTTAGGTCAGCTAAAATATCTAAATCTGCACAAAATGATGATACCATACTTCAGTTTTCCAACATATGTAACTTGAAGGGTAACATTAATGCCTAAAGACAGGAACGTCTGTTCCTAGGCACGATTTTAGAATTGCAGGCTAAAAAACAGCACCTCCCCCGAACACTAGTAGGCATACATTTAGACTTAAAATAACTTCTGTAACGTTGGAAGTTGGTGTTGGATAACTAACAGTGTTTGTATGAGCACACAAATCAAATATTTCAGTTAAAAACAGATTCAGTTTGTATCCATAAAGCAACACAACTTAAAATTCTAAGTAAGTTTTAAGATTCTTGGAGAGCAGCCCAGGTTTCTTCCTTGGTGGCTGCAGTCCAGTCAGAGCGCTGGGTGTATGTACTTCTTCCGACAGTAGTTTAAACCACTACTCACTGCAAGCGCGGAATGACTGACTCTGCGGCCCTGCCTGATCCGGCCCTTTTTTGTTGGGGGAATGGAGGCCCTGAGTGGCTAGATCAGGTCGACTACGCTGTCAAAATGTGTTTCTGAGTCAGGACAAGGATGGAGGTTTAAATTAGTGGTGGTTTTGACTCTGAGTCCTACTTGAACAGTGAATTTATGGAGCATAACTAAGCCATTTTTTTTTGGACTTGCCCACACATTAATTGGCCCACTTTTTTTCCATCATATTTTAAAAGTCTTTTGGGCCTTCAAAAGTTTTTAAAATTTATATTGTGTGTTGATGCGTAAAATGCACAGCATAAAAACCCAGCAGAGTACACGTGATTTCACAATTAGAGGCTTACATCAAGGGATGAAGCCATAGTTAGGTTTTAGGGCTCCGTGCAGCCATTAGACCTGCTCTCGGAGAGGGAGGCTGTGCCACCATGGGGGGCAAGGAAGAGGAGGTAAGTTACTGCCAAGTCCTCGGCTCCTGAGCATCACCTCCCACACTCTCCGCCGCCCTCCACAGACACGGTCCCAGGTGATGCGCCTCGGCCAGCTGTTCACTCGTTCGTTCACTCACTCCTTCATTCTGTATCTGCTGTGTTTATTGAGAACCTATTACAGCAACACCTCTGCTAAATAATATATGGAAGGAGAAAAGATTAGAGATTCAAAAAAAGTGCAGCTGTATTTTTTCTAATTCTCGCTTTTCTTCTTGTGGGTATTTTTAATCCCCCTTTCCAGCAGACCAGACTCTGAAGTTTCCTTGCCTTTTCCTTCTTGTCAGCACCGTTCCCCAGGGCTCCTGCTCAGAAGCAGCATCATGTTTTATTAATAAGGACTCCTGAGACCTCTAGTTCAGATGCACACTCAGAAAAAGCTGGCATGCTGTATTTTTATATTAAATTAATATGGATTAGCCCATGGATGACTGGCTACATTTTACCTCAATCTTTTTAAGTGTATATATGATAGCATGTCTTTCTTCCTTCTCAAAAATGTACTTTAATAAGAAAAATTCATTTTAAATCCTCCAAGTAGAGATCATCATTTGGCAGATTATCTATAAGCAAGTTTTTCCCCCCTGCATCCTGGGACCTCTCCTCTAACTCGCCTGCAGTCTTAGTCTGGTGAGCTCACGAGTGGGAGCCTAGTGCGAGATGTATCAGCACGTAGAACCGGGCAGCATGACGATGTCGCTGAACCAGCTGGAGAGCCACAAAGTAAACTAGTATAAGTGCTTTTTCTTTTCACTTTAATAATTTGGAAATCTGTTACGTCACACAGTACGAAATGCAGAGGTGAGGTTCCAGGATGAGCAGCGCAGTGTCATCACGAAGGAGGAGCTTGCGTGCTCCACCCTTCCATGCCGGCATCTCTGCTTGCAGGAGACAATTACACATACCCTGCCCCTCACCACGACGGCTGCGCTCTGATCCCCGGGAACTGTGAGTAAAGCAAGCAGCAGTTCCCTACTGTGAATTTTTGTCTGCATTTTTTAAGCCAATGAATTCATGGGTCACTGTAAACAAAGCATTTATGCTGTAGTGTAACTGGCTGTACGTGTTCCTGCCTACAAACCAAGTTAATGCAGGGTGTGCAACAATCACATTCAGTATCTGAAGATCAGGAGGTGATCATTTAAGCATTTTACATCCTAACATTAGATACTGCCTCTGTGTTTCTATGTTGCAGTTATGTTTTAGGAAACCCTGCAAAGCAGTGTAACTTTTTTCCATCTCCAAACAATGGGTGATTTTCAGAAACAAATTAATGGTGTTAAGAGGGAAATGCTTGGATTCCCAAATCCACTCCATCCACACCTGCTCTTCCCCGCCCCCCCAGTCTAAGTCCTGTCTCCTGCCTCGGCTCTGTGGTCGCTTCTGGCTGGTCTTTCTGCTCCCACTCCTGTCTTCCCAGCCAGTTCTCCACAAAGCAGCCAGAGTGGCTTTTAAAGACAGTGGTAGAGTAAACCAATAAGGCTCATGATTTCCATCATTTCTAAGTGGCAGTTCAGTGGCATTAACTGCATCCACACTGTTGGGCAGCCGTCACCGCTGTCAGTCCTGGAACTTCAGTGCAAAGCTTGTGCCTGTGCCGCCCGTGGTCCCGTCGCCCCTTCACTGTCTCGGCGGTGCGCCTGGTCACCACAGTAGGACTGTGGGAAAGCCCTGGACCAGTGTGGTTGTGAGGACCCGCGGAGGAGATGCCTTTAGAGTTCCCACGTCGGGGACTGGCTGTCTCTTATCTGTCATCTTTAAGTATACCATACAGGCTGAGCATATTTCCCAGTACCCACTCTGACACAGGCTCATGACCAGGACAGACTACAAACGAAAGAGCCCAGTGTCAACGACAGTCCAGCTCTAGAAGCAGCAGCAGTGGAAACCACCAGACTCATCAGAATGGCAACAGTTAGAAGGCCGGGTGACGCAAGCGCTGACAGAAATGTGGGGAGACGGGGCGTTGCTAACAGGAGTGCAAACTGGTCCAGTCACTCTGGAAAACCCTAGTTTCCGTGTGAAGTTGAGTGTGCATCTTCCCTCGGACCCAGTGGTCCGCTCCTGAAGTTGTGCAGTGTGCTGCTCTCACAGCCCCAGGCCATGGCGCTGACTCAGGACCACGAAATGAGTGGCCGGAATATCCGGGAGGAGGTCCCCCCACCTGCCAGGTATTCCAGAGATCTAGGCCTGTCCCAGCAGCGGTGCCTGAAAAGGAGAAGTGATGACGCCAGTGTGTTTCCAGGACTGAGCGGAAAACAGTCATGCCACCCAGGGAGTCCTCACCTCATCGTGGACCTGAAGAAGGTCTGAAGCCGTGTGCCCCCAGGGAGGGAGGGAGGCCTTGGGAGAGTCTGGGTCCTCCCAGCACTGGGAGTTGAGGGGAAGGGATGCAAGTGGACTCACACAGACAGAGAGGAGGGGCTGCGGGGCCTGGGAGGACCCATGTGGCCAGTAAAGGAGGGTGCGGTGCCGGGGGCCGTGAGAGGCAGGCCAGGGGACCTCAGGGCTGCTGAGGAAGGTGGTGGGGGAGCCTTCCAGGGTTTCCACATCCAGAAGAGAGCAAGGGAGTGCATCTCCTCCAAGGACAGAGGAATCCTGACCCTGGAAGTCCTGTCAGTCTGTAGGGGTGGCGGGGGGGGGGGTCCCCGCTCTGATGAACCTGGGGGCATGCACACGCTTGAGGTTGCCAGCAGTTCCCTCGTGCGGCCCCTGCTCACACCGCGCTTTCCTACCGGATTGCGACTTTCTCAGAAGTGCGGCCTAGCGTTTCCTCTGCTCTGTAGCTCTGTGATCCGGTGCAGAGTCCGAGACACAGCTGTTCTTTGTAAATGTGAGCAGAAGGGGCCAGGGGCTGATGGGCTGCAGAATCAGGTGGACCTTGTGGAGGCCAGAGAGAGGCGGGGGAGCAAGTGGAATCCCAGATGCCGAGGGGCTTCCTCAGAGACCCCCTTTCTGTTTAACAAGAGGGTCACGGCTTACTCCAGGCCATCGGCCCAAACACCCAGTGAGGTAGAGTCACTGCTTCCAGACGGCCCTCCTGAAGGAACAAAGTGTGGGGAAGGCCACTGTTGACAGGGGACGGCTATTCTGTAATCCTGCTGTGTGCTTGCTTGTTGCGGCCCCTTGGAAGTTCATCCTTCCAAACTGCATTTTAAAATCGGGTTTCGTGCTGACCTCTTCTGACCCAGCCAACAACCGAGAAGGTTCTGCCTAGAAAGTTGAATAATGGTTGCAGTTGGAAAAGCAAATGACCCACATTCCAAGAGCTGTTGCACATAGTAGGAATTTAATTCACAATTGTTGATTGATTTACTTCCCTGGAATACATACACTTTATTATAATGCTTTGTACCTGATAGTCCATAAAGAAAAAGTGGGTCATTTCTTCCTAAAGTTGAAGAAGACTGTTCTCTTGTTTTGAAGAAGATTTTTCTTTCGTTTGTTTTCTTTGTTTTCATTTCCACAAATCTTGACCTTTGCTAAGAGAGTTCAGTTGTGGTTTCTCTGTGGTATTTGACAGATTCCAACTGAAGTAAAATCTTCAATCGCAGTAGACGTTGCTCCCTGGAGTGGAAACTTGGGGACGGCATAGTCCAGCCCATTGAGGCTGGTCTGTCTGCTTCACGACAGGTGGGTGCAGACACTTACAGACGGGCTCTGTGGCACTTGGTGGCTGACGGTATTGACACAGGCCCATGCAGACCAAGCTCTCAGCAGTCTCTCAGAACGTGATCCTGTCCTCGGAGGAAGGTGCGTTTCAGTGTTTTCCAACTATATGAACGCACCCCCCACGTACTCTTTTCCTGCTCTCCTCTCCCCTCCCCCACAAGGAACTACTGCACACAGTGAGGAGTCACGATGATTACCCTTGTTGAGTGTTTGTGACAGGCACGGTCGGTGCGTGGTCACACGTCCTCCTTGGGGGTGTTATTTTTACTTCCTCAGGAGATGAGGCCTGGAGTGGGTAGGTTTCTTGTCCAGGAGAGAGCAGCTCGGGCTGGAGACGCCAAGACCGTTGCTCTGATCTGGTTAGAGCTTGTGGCTCAAGTTCATCCCTGCCCTGCCTGGCTCTGTTTGGACTGTCCTGCTGAGATGAGCAGGACGTAAGTGCTGTGACCCCTGCCACATACGGGAACTCAGTTCTCTGTCTCCCCACCCTCTGCACCTCTGGCAGGACAGCTCCAGGCAGGAGCAGCTGCTTAGCTGGGCCAGGGGTCCTCCAGCAGGACCTGTGCTGTGGGCAACAGAGGAAGCCCCCGAGGGTCTGGACTTGCCTGCTGCCCTAGCAGAACGTGCCTTATTTTGCCTGATTCAGAACCTTGAGCCTCACGACGTCTGGATCCCTGTACATGAGGGAAGTGTATCAGACAGTCTATTCTGGTAACTATTCCACTGGCCTCCGGTTACTCATTGTGCTGCTCAACATGCTGGAGGGTTTATGCTGATGAGGCTGTGGGGACGAGGTGCCCCACGTCCCTTCACGTCCAGGGATAAGATAAGGGTGAGGGCTGGGAGGTGCGGTGTGGGAGGTACTCAGAGGTGGCAGCTCCAGTCTATAATCTGATCTCTATGTCGACTTTCGTCCTGTTATGAAAAAGTGAAGTAAGGATTTCTAAGATCCTTTATATGAGATAAAATTAGGTCCAGATGGTTTCACTGGTCAGTTCTTCCAAACATTTAAGGATGAAACAATAATTAAGTTAGACAGACTTTTCCAGAACATAGGAAAAAGGGAATGCTTTCTCTTTTTACGAGGCCAGTCTACCCTGAATATCAAAACCTGAAAAAGACATTACAAGAAAGGAAAATTACAAGATGCTAAACTCCCCAACAAAATTATTAGCAAACGAGATCCAGTGATGTATCAAAGGGATAATACATCATGCCAAGTGTGGTTTATTCCAGGAACCCAGGGTGGTTTAGCATTTGAGACTCAATCAATGTAATTCATCAGATTAGTAGGGGAAAAAATGGGGAAATCATATGACCATGTTGATGGATGAAGGAAAAACCATGGACAAAATTGAATACTCCTTCATGATAAAAAGTCCCAGCAAACCAGGAATAGAAAGTTCCCTAATCTGATGAAGAACATTCACAAAAAAGAGCAGTAGCGTCACACTGGGCAGTGAGACAACACTGGGGAAACAGGCCTTAACCAAGCGGACTTCAGATGTGCCAGAGCACCCCCCTTCCACAAGCTTGTTTGGTGAGTGTGTGTGTGTGTGCGTGCGCACACACGTGTGTATCAGCTTCATAGGCTTCATCATACTGTCTCTCCAAAAGGACCCACACCTGAGTGCTTTCTCACTTCCGTGTTGATTAGAACACTACCTGGGATGTTGAAACTAAGGCAACAAAGCTAAACAGCCCAAAAAAGAAACCTGACATTCGACCAACCGACCAAGACCCCTTCCTACTGAGAAGCTGCTATGATGGTGCAAACGGGGCCTTTGAACGAGTTCTTACTGGAGTCTGGCCTTTGACACTTTATGCTGTTTAGTTCCTGAGCCTCCTTGAACGTTGAAGAGCTTCGTCAGAGCGTCAGTTCCGTCTAGGCCAGTGGTTCTCAGCCTGAAGTGTTCAGACAGCCTCTTTTAAAGAAAAAAAATCCTCACAGAATACCCTGGGGTTTAAGTATGTTTAATATGTGAGTATGTGCAGTCAAAAAAACTATGCATAAGCTCCATTTATTTATAAATTCTGCAGATACGTTACAGAATTTTATATTGTAAGTCTACATTTATGTTTATAGTGCTTTATCTATTGATCAGTGCTATAAAGGATTTTATACCAAATCACTGCTTTCAATGTGAATACAGTATTGAAAATTAAGGTTTAGTTTTTCCCATTTTTAATTCAGTATGACCATTTTATCCTCTTCTGCAAAGTGATTCTGTTCTCCCATCATTTCTCTTGAGTCAAAGCACTAGGAGGTGGTGCTTTAACTCTCTGCTATGCCTTCATTGGTCTCAATGCGTCATTTAGATCAGGGTGGGCAGACTCTGGCCCTAGGCCAAACCCAGCCTGAACCCGGTTTTGTAGGTAATACTGTATTGGGACCCAGTCACGCCATTTACTTCCGTATTGTCTGGGGCTGTCCTGCACGTTCGCCACATCTCAGCCATTTTCTGGGAATCTTAAGTGAAATTCTCTGCCAATGCAGATGGCAGGGAGTTGGCCTGATCTTCCACAATCTGTGCTCCCCTTAAAACTATTTCAGTGCAGGAAAGTGGTCAAGAAAGCAGGACTTGAGAAAAATAAGGGCTTTTCCTTCTGTAGTTTGAAAAGAGGTATTTGGAACACAGCCTCTGAAAGCAGAGAGGATGCGTCCCCATCTCTCCAGCCAAAAGGACGTGCTGAGGGCTCCCCATGTGCCGAGTGTTCCGCTGGGTGTGGGGAGACAGCTGTGAGTGGACAGGTGTGCTTCACCTGTTGTGACTCCCAGCCTGGCAGGGCCGGGGTTTGCACGAGCGTGGGAGAGGCACCCCGAGCCCCTGGGACCCGGAGGTAGGGAACACAGGTTCAGTCAGGCAGGAAAACACCTCAGGAAATCGGACTTCAGCTGAGGCCGGAAGCACGTGTGGGGTTACACAGGCCAAGGTGACTGGAGGGGAACTGCAGGCAGCACGGAGCCTGAGCCCAGGCATGTCAGTGGAAGCTTCTGAGGAATGAAGAAATGAAGACGTCTGCAGACATGTGGGTCGTGTATCCCTGAGGACTTGCAAACTCTGCTTTTCAGCCTCCCCTTGCCTCATCTGGGGTCCACGTCCAAGTATCGAGACCTCGTCCCTGTCACAATTCACAGCTGGAGGTAGCTACGCCATTGTTTCAGTCGGCACAGAGGGAAGTGGTGCTTTCCCACCCACCTAGTTTCCACATAATCTCAAAAGTAATAAAGCAGACAGGCCAGTCTGTATTTGCCAAAGTCTCTTATGCTCTGAGCTTGTAATATATTGGCCTCTTTCTCTTTCCCTCAAAGAAGGAAACTTTGCTCTCATATTTCTTTCTGAGCAAGACAGATGCGCGCACACATATTTCACAGGAGGTAAGAGTGCCTCGCTTCAAGTTCAAGAATGCTCCTTAGTGATGCTTTCTGCCCCTTCCTCACTCAGGCCGATTAGATACAGATGCCCTGAAAGAGACTGGGAACCTGTCTTATTCTGCAAAGGACGACGCGAGAGGAAGTGTAGAGGCAGAGCCTACTGAACGTCTGTGTGTCCTCACAGCCAGCCGCACACCGTCTCTCGTGAGCGGCACAGATGTGTTTGCAACCGGATTCACTGAAAGACCTTTAAATGAAGTCAGCAGTAGAGGCCCTCTTCCTGCTCGTTCAGAGAAGCAGCCCCCCTGAGCCAGCTTGCTCTGTGTCACAGGCGGGCTCCGGTCCTTGACGGCCGCGGGGAACCCGGAGCAGAGAGCACACTTTCAGGGCTTAGCCTCGCTCCCAGCAAACATGCCAGGGCCCTTGGGCAGGTCATTTATACATTTGGGCATCAGTTTCCCATCTAAAAATGAGATACTTGCACAGATAATCTCTAAAGTCCCTTCTGGCTGTGACGTTCTGTGAATGAGTTTAACGAACATGTTTAAAATCCCTAGACAGATGGAAATGGAGGTTAGAAGTTTATTTACTCAGCGTTTTATGGGAAAACCAGCCCGATCACTGAGCCCCTGCATTGCTGGCCATTGTCGTTTATGCTAGTCAGCTGTTGGTAATGATCATAATTTGGTTTGGTTTCATTTCAAGGGAAACTGGGAGAGGGGAGGTTTTGCACTGGATGTAGAGTCTATCAGATGACAGCTAATATGTCCCCCTGCCGCCCCGCCCAGAGCTTTTACCTGAAAGAGGACTGTTCCAGAACACCTGGGTTCTTTGCATGAGTATCGTGTTATTCTCATTATGAACAAGAACATGAACAATTATGTAAAAGTGTGCACTGGGGGAAAATTCAACACTTTTCACAAGGGAATGGGCACACAAACCCCACTTTGAACCTGCAGCCCCAGGCCAGCCAGCACAGCACAGGTGGGAGCACGCAGGTGAGGGTGATGACAGTGTGCGGCCGCTAGCTCACCTGTCCTCAGACACCTGTCCTCAGACACACCTGGCTCTTATTCCCAGCATCAGGGTGGTTGGAGTGGGTCCCCTCCGTGGCACGTGTCAGTCCCACCGTCTCCTTGGCCCACTCCTAGTGCTGTGTCTGGTTCTCCTTCTCCCCTTCCATCTCATCTCCTCTCTCTTCCTACTCTCCTTTCTTCCTGACTCCTTCTTCTGTTCCAAGGCTGTAAACATGGGCAGATTAGAAAGAAGTGGTGAAAACAGATGTCCTGTTTTAATATTTGACAGTCACTGATACAGCACAAAGTGCAGGAATACCACTGGCATCTGGGAGCACATCTGTATACTTTATTCCTCCCGCAGTGTGTGCCCGGGGTGGTTATCTGCCCCCTGTGCTGTGTGACCGGTGCTAAGCTCAGCCCTGGCAGTGACCAAGGGGAGGGCACGACGAGTTTTTTTATTTGGGGGAAGATCCTTTCTATTCACGCCGGGAGCATCTGTCCCTTGATATAGACACATCACACAAACACGTGCAACACACGGTCACAGCCACATACCTAACACACCTCACAACCCGACACACACACACCACACAGATCCTCTCCACCCAGTAGACACACATACCAGATGTGTGCCCACAACACACATGCACATGCAGTTGTGTGAGCACACCCGCAGCCAGATGGGGAAAATCAGGCTCATCCAGAGTCACAGCCAGGAGTGGGGCCGCTGGAGTGAACACACATGTAGAGAGCTCAAGGTGCTTTTCTAATGAAGAGTCTCCCCAAGCTGCCTTTCCCTTATTCTAGGGCTTGGTAGCTCTTACAGTGACGAAAAGAGGGCATATATGCCGAACGTCTTTTATGTAACTATTTGCTTGGTTTTGGTATCTCATGATTTTAAAACAAGCAGCCCCCACCCCAGTCCACCCACACTGTGGTTGATGGCAGCTACCCTCGGGTTGGCCCCGTGTGGTCCAGGGTTTTGCAGCAATCCAGGAAGGAGATCGTCTTCCTGCTTGGCCGAGGAGCCCTTTGGTCAGCACCAACCTGTCTCCTGGCCACATGAGTAAAGATGGAGGAAGAAGCCCCAGAGGGAAACCCAATAGTGTCAACCACAGAGGGTTCATGGACGTGCCCAAAGGTCCACCCCGCCACCCCCAACCCCCGTCAGCCCAGACTAGGCAGCGTGTTTCAAGAGTTACCATGGTGATGACCGTTTACAAGCATGAGTCACCTTCTGTTTTTAGGAAGCCCTCACTTCGCACGTCTCTTTTAGCACAATTCCACTGAATGTGGCTTGGCTGCCAAGGGCAATGTGGCAGTGAGTTACTTGAAAATGTGTCACAAAAAGCCAGAGTCCCAGCCCTGGCTCACCTGTGGACCACATAGATGGCTGTAATTGCAAACAGCTGCCACCCACCACCTACCAGTAAGAGAGGTTGGTTAAAAAAATGTTAAAAATAGAAAGTCTTGCAAGCATCCAGTTCATTTGTTGACTCAGAGGTGGTTGCCATCAAGAGGACTGTTCTGAACATACCACCCCCACAACCATGAACGTCTCAGAGAAGGTGCATCTACCAGGGTGAGCCCGGTAATTAAAGACAGTAACACAATGACAGGAGCTCCCGCGTGTTGAACATTTACCGTGTGTCCTGCCACTTCAAGCATCATGCATGACTGACTCAGTGAATTCTCATACCCCTGGGAAGTCAGGACCCTCCTGTCTCACTGAGGAGAATCTTTCTGAGAGAGGCGGAGCCTTTATCAGTGTGACGGAGGCTCTGGTCTGTTTCTGCAGCAAGCCATTCGGGGTGACTAGAATCCTTCCATAAAGAGTGTTCCTCCACTAGTCTTGTGAGGGGCTCCAAAAATAGTGAAGAAGGAAGAAACAGAGATGGAGGGAGGGGAAAATGGAAGAAAGGAAAAAAGGAGGGAGAGAGGGGCAAAGGGAAGGCCCTGCAGTCAGTTCCAGGTTAAGGACTGTTAAACTGTTCTTGTGGGACTTCTCAGAGCCAGTGCTATTTCTCAGAGGCCACGTTTCCCACCCCTGACCTCGGACGCACATTGCAGCACTGATCTCATTGACACTCAGGGCTCTCTTTCAAGTGCATGTGATTCTAGGCATTCTTAACACCTTTGAGGCAACGGCGGTTCCTTTAGTATCTCCGGTTCCTTTAGTATCTCCGCAGCAGGAGGCAGTGAGATAGTTATGTAAGAGGTGTCTCTTTCCCACCTCTCCTCCCAGGTGAACTGATGTGAAAAGTAAATTTGTGTTTAAATGTTTACAACTTGTTTATTCTGCAGTCTTTTCTTGCTCAATCTTGTTAAAAACAAGGAGAGAAGAATGAATGTCATCTGATGGTCAAGTTATACAAAAATTAGTCACTCTACTAAAATCCAGTGTGGAAATCGGGTAGAGAGGGAACTAGTATAGTGGGAAGAAGACTCCTTGTGACTTTACTCAATTCATGTATTAGTTCTAATGATTTTTTTTTTTTTTTGGTGGCATCTTTAGGATTTCTTACATACAGTATCATGTCATCTGCAAATAGTGGTAGTTTTGCTTTTTCTTTTCCAGTTTGAATGCATTTTATTTATTTTTCTTGCCTAATTGCTGTGGCTGGGACTTCCAATACTATGTTGAATAAAAGTGGCAAGAGTGGGCATCCTGGTCTTGTTCCTGATCTTTGAGGAAAACTTTCAGCTTTTCACCATTGAGAATGATGTTAGTGCTTGTCATATATGGCCTTTATTATGTTGAGGTATATTCCTTCTATACCACTGTGTTGAGAGTTTTTTTTTTTTTAATCGTAAGTGGATGTTGGATTTTGTCAAATTTTTGCATCTATTGAGATGGTCATGTGATTTTTAGCCTTCACTTTGTTAATGTGATGTGTCATGATTTGCAGATGTTGAACCATCCTTGTATCTCTGGAATAAATATCACTTGATTGTGATATATGATTCTTTTAATGATATTGTTGCATTCAGTTTGCTAATATTTTGTTGAGGATTTTTGCATCTATGTTCATCAAGGATATTGGCCTGTAATTTTCCTTTTTTTTGTGGCACCTTTGTCTGGTTTTGGTATCAGGGTGATGCTGCCCTCGTAAAATGTGTTTGGAAGTCTTCTATCCTCTTCAGTTTTTTTTGAGGAGTTTGAGAACCATGACTGTTAACCTTTCTTTAAATATTTGGTAGAATTCACCCGTGAAGCCATCTTGTCCTCAGCTTTTATTTGTTGGGAGATGTTTGATTACTGATTCAATCTCCTTGCTAGTAATCAGTTTATTAAGATTTTCTATTTCTTCATAATTCAGTCTTGGGAAATTGTATATTTCTGGGAATTTATCCATTTCTTCTAGGTTGTCCAATTTGTTAGCGTATAATTATTCATAGTAGTCTCTTATGATTCTTTATATTTCTGTGGTATCAACTGAAACTTCTCATTCATTTCTGAAGTTATTTATTTGAATCTTCTCTTTTTCTTGGTTAGTCTAGCTAAAGGTTTGACTTTTTTTTATAGTTTTAAAGAATCAGATGTTAGTTTTTTTATTTTTCTATTTTTTAAGTCTCTATTTCATTTATTTCTGCTCTGATATTTGTTATTTCCTTCTACTAATTTTGGACTTCGATTATTCTTTTTGTAATTCCTTTAGGTGTAAAGTTAGATTTTATATTTGCAATTATTTTTGTTTCTTGAGGTTGGGCTATAATACTATGAATTTCCCTCTTAGAACCAATTTTGTTGCATCCTTTATATTTTTGTATATTGTATTTTTGTTTTTATTTATCTCAAGGTATTTTTATTTCTCCCTTGATTTCTCCTATGATGACCGATTGATTGTTCAAGAGCATGTTGTTTAATCTCCATATTTTTGTGGTTTTTCTCACTTTTTCCTTGACTGATTTCTAGTTTCATACCATGTGGCTGAAGGAGATGCTTGATATGATATAAACTTCTAGGATTTATGAAATTTGTTTTGTGACCTAACATGTGATCTATCCTGGAGAATGTTCCATGTGCACTTGAGAAGAATGTGTATTCTTCTGCTTTTCATGGAATGTTCTGTAGCTCTCTATTAACTCCGTATGGTCTAATGTGTCATTAAAGGCAAGCGTTTCCTTACTGATTTTCTGTTTGGATGATCTATCCATTGATGTAAGTGAGATATTAAAGTCTCCTATTATTGTATTGCTTTTAATTTCTCCCTCTCAGTCGGTTAATATTTGCTTTATATGTCTTGGTGCTTCTCTGTTGGGTGCATATACATTTATAAATGTTATACCCTCTTGCTGTATTGACCTTTTATTATTGTGTAATGCCTTCCTTTGTCTTATATTGCAATCTTTGCCTTAAAGTCTATTTTTTCTGATACGAGTTTGGCTACTCTGGCTTCTTTTCCTTTCATTTTCCTATGCATAGAACATCTTTTTCCATCCCTTCACTTTCAGTCTGTGTGTGTTCTTTCTTCTGAAGTGAATCTCTTTTAGGCAGAATATAGATGGCTCTTGTTGTCGTTGTTGTTTTCCCTCCATTCAGCCACTCTATGTCTTTTGATTGGCGTGTTCAGTCCATTTACATTTAAAGTAGTTATTGATAGTATGTAGTTATTTCCATTTTGTTAACTGTTTTCTGGCTGTTTTTGTGGTTCCTCTCTGTTCCTTCATTCTTCTTGTTCTTTCTTTCCTTGTGTTTGGTAGTTTTCTCTAGTGCTATGTTTAGATTTCTTTCCCATTTTCTTTTGTATATTTACTGTAAGTCTTTTTTTCTTGTGGTTACTGTGAACAGTAGCTTGTTTTAAGTGGGTAACAGCTTAAATTTGATCACATTTCAAAGCTTTATCTTTTTACTCCTCCCACCATTTTATACTTTCAATGACACATTTTACATATTTTTATTTTATGCATCCCTTAACTAAGTACTGAATTTTAGTTAATTTTATTACTTTTGTCTCTTAATCTTCATGCCTGTTTTACAAGTGATTGATCCACTGCCGTTATTATACATTTACCTTTCCAGTGAGATGTTTACTTTCTTGGGTTCTCTTATATTGATTAGTGTCACTTCTTTTATGCTTAATTAGAAGTCCCTTTAACATTTCTAGTAAGGCCAGTTCAGTGGTGATGAACTTGCTTAGTGTCTGCTTATCTGGAAAACTCTTGATCTCTCCTTCAATTCTGAGTGATAACTTTGCTGGGTAGAGAGTTCTTGTCTGGAAATTTTTTCCTTTCAGCACTTTGCATATGTCATGCCACTCCCTTCTGGACTTCAAAGTTTCTACTGAAAAAATCTGCTGATAGCCTGGGGTTTCCCTTGTATGCAACTGTTTTTCTCTTGCTGCTTTTAAGGTTCTCTCTTTAACTTTTACCATTTTAATTATAATGTGTCTTAGGATGTGTATCTTTGGATTTATCTTATTTGGAAGTCTCTGGACTTCCTGGACCTGGATGTCACTTTCCTTCCCCAGATTAGGGAAGTTTCCAGCCACTATCTTTTCAAATAATTTTTCTGGCATTTTCTCTCTCTCTCTCTTCTCAACTGCCAGCACCAGAATTAGCAAGGTAGCCTGAGATCACAGAAGTGGCTCCAGCAGCGACTCTTTCCCTGGGGAGCATCCCAACTGATTGCTGCCTCTCTCTGGAGGCTTCGAGATTAGTAAATGTGTCCCCTTCCCTAATGGTCTATGCACTTTTCAATCTGGTGTTTTTGTGCTGGCTTTTAGGCTGAGTGAGTCTGCATGTGGGCCCTTTAAGAGCAGACTTACAGTTTTCCTGGATGTGTTTCCTGATGGTTTTCAAGGCCAGGTGTTTGGGGGCTTGTCTCTCGGGTGCAGGACAGAGGAGCTCACATCCCTTTCTCCTCAGGGAAGAGATCTGTGACCCCTCCCTGTCGTGGGTTTCCATGGCTGGGGTGTGGGTTCTTCCTTGGTGAGACCCTCTCTCTGCCTCTCCCAGCCATCTCAGTGCTATCCTCTGTTATGGAGACCATTCATCTAGTTTTCAGGTCCCTTTCCAAGGGAATTATTTTATACATGGTTGTAGATGTTGTGTCCGTGGGAGGAGATGAGTTCAGGATCTTCCTACGTTGCCATTTTGGAGTGCTCTCTTGCTTCTTAATTATCTCTGCTACAGTGAGACAGGCAGCCTCCATCAGGGAAGAGCTGACTATGGTCAAAGACAGGGAGGGGAGGCCCAGGAAAGTAGAAAGAGCCCTGCCTCTACGCATCTGCTTCTCCTGGCCAAGTGCCCTGCTGGCACTCTGGGTAATATACATATGTTCTGGCCATGCTGTTAAACTCAAGTTATAGTATCTTGTTCCTTCTGCAAACACAGAGCCAGTATGAATGGCATTCCCAGTAGCTTTAGTCAGTGGAAAGACTGAGCAACAGAACCCATCTTGTGGCCAGTGAACCTTCAGCACAAGCACATCAAATAGATAAAGCCCAGATTTTGACTACATGGCAGAAATACACGTGTATGTCTACGTATGTGAATGGTTGAGTTGTGCTGAGGAATCAATGAGGACATGGCTGATGGAATAAATAAGGCTCTAACACACACACACACACACACACACACACAAACACACGTCAAAAAGTGCTGGCTGGATGTCCCAGATGTACGATTAATGTGTGAGGTACACACTGTCCTTGATTCAGGAAATAATGAATATGGAATGTGAAGGAGATGAGTTGAGGGAGAAATATCATGATGGTATTTCTCTTTGGGTAAAAAAAGTCCTAATTTTTAAAATTTTTTCAGCATTGATGGTACCAAGAAATTATATAAATAGTTCTGTCTAATTTTGGTAGAAACAGTTTCCCCAAATCGAAGTGGAAGTTGATATTAAAATTTTCTGAGTAAGGAATTCATTCTTTGGACACTGTGCAGTTTTTAAAACCAAGATAAAAGTGTCACTAAGGAAAGGAACCCAATTGGATGGGTGGTAATTGGTCACCGTCTAAGTATTACTAACCTTTTTGGAAAGGACATTTAATCTTTAGATGGTTATTCCAAATTTGACAACCCATTTTTTGCTGAAGTCACAGTCTCACTGCCTGCTCTTCTCTATTCTTTCTTTTAAAAATAAAACTACTAATTCTTTGAAGGAGAACATTGTAGTGAAATTAGCCAGGCAAAAGGAGCCCAGGAGTTACGGTCTTTGATCAGAGCACAGAGTATTGCTTTATGCTAAATGAGAAGTTTAAGATGTCTTTACTTATGTGAATTAAGAAATAAGGGCTGTGTTGAATATCATAATGTAAATAAAAGACATTCTTGGATCGTGTCGTCTTAGGAATGCCTTGTTGCAGGCAAATGTCAGCTGCCAGAGAAATGAAGATAGATTGAATGGTCTAGGAAGTGAGCCAGCACCGACTGATGAAGGACAAAGCCAGCCACCCTAATTTGATGCTGGCTCACTTCTGCCTCACCCCCCTCCTCCGCCAATCCTGGTGCCTTAAAAAGACGTATTTTAACATGTGGCTGGCATCCTATTTAGTTCCTGGCTTCCTAAATTTTGTTTTCCCCTCGACAAAACCCGTTATCGCAGTGACTTCTGTCTCCCCTGACTCATCAGGGGTAGGTGACTGAGGCTGACTTAGCCCTCTGTCTTGCGTCCTCTTCAAATGTCTGTCCACACGACGGACAGCAGGATCTCATTACACAAACTGACACGTCAGGCAACCAGGTATTGGTCGTCGAGGCAGCCTTGTCTAGGAAGTGACCAGCGGCAAAGTCTGAATTACTTTTGGCAACATTTTCAAGCTTTCTGTTCCAGGAAGAGGGAGATGATGACCATGAAACCCAGAAAAATTGGTTTGGGTCAAATGATAGGATACATGATACGTTTCCTGCTTTGGAAAATGGCACGAACAGGGGAGGGAAAGGTAATCCAAATGGCCTTTGGTTAAGAATGTGTTAGGCTCTCAAAGTCCACTGAGGTATGTGTTTAGGGTCTGAAATTCACAGGCATAAGGCAGATGTTTCAATTTCTGTGCTCATTTCAGGAATGTGAGTGAAAACAAAACTGCTTAGAAAGTATCCTTGAGATTTTATGGTACCAGTGCTTACTATGCTGTGACATTTTATGGGAAGAAATATTTTTTTAAAAAGATGAATGTGAAACTTAGAGAAAAAGAATCTTTAGTTTCTTTGCCCAAAAAGGATTTCTTCTCCTTTCTTTCTAACCAGTTTGGTTTCTTGAATCTTTAGTTTCTTTGCCCAAAAAGAAGGATTTCTTCTCCTTTCTTTGTAAGCAGTTTGGGTTCTTTCATCATTGTAACTTGCTTTTGGTTTTGGCAGTTAGTATTGTAAACTCCTGGGTAAAGAGGTTTCTGTTTGAAATTCTAAAAATTCCTCCGAGCAGTCACTTCACACCCAAGTAGCCCACACTTGAGTTTACCCTTGAGTTTTCCAACCAGGACACTTCCTTAGAGCAGCTTTTGGGGGTCAATTTTCTGCAGCATATTGGGTTGTTTAGAATCCACCCAGATGCTCTGCAGACGTGGAGAGCTGTTACCTCATCGCCGGCAGCGGGACGCTGTCACCTCTAGGCTTGTGCTGGGCTCTAAGTGACAGAGTACGGTTCACGTATCCTTGATGAGTAAGTTCTCTTTTCACCCGTTAATCCCTGTTTTTCCCAAATAAAAGGCTTTTTTTCACCCCTACTTATAACTCTCCCATTTGTTCATCATGACACGTTCAGAATGGTTTCCAGTCATCGCTGATTCTCAAAAGACCCAGCGGGGCCAATGCCAGGTGACAGCCCATCAGCCCCGCAGGCTGTGAGCTCATGTGCCGTCATCTGAGGAATGCGGGCACATTTCACCTTCTGAAACGTGCACGTCATAGAGGTGATTTTGAGAAAAGAGATTCAGATATAAAAAAAGTTCTTCTCTCTATTTTTCTGTATGTTTGATCATTTTCTCAATAAAAATTTAAAAATGTCTTGACAGACTCATAAATTGCTCCTCAGTATTTGTGAATTCGCCTACTCACTGACATTTGTCTGTAACCCCGGGATCAGCACTTCTGGGGCTTTGGTGGTCGTTTGTGGACATGCACAGAGCAGCAGCAGATTGGGTTGCCTGATGCACGTGGTCTCAGGTGAGGTGGATGCTCTGCCTCTTTGGTTCAGTTCTCATTCTATAAACAAGTGTCATTTTGCAGGTCAACTTAGGGCCCCGGTTTTTGCACTTTTGTGCCTTTTGTTGGTGATTTCTCTGTTTAGTGGCCCCCAGGTGGAGTGATGAATGCCATCTGGTCCTCCTGAGAGCATGACTGAAAGTCATGACTTCTCAAGGAGAAAATGCGTGTGTTGGATGAACAGAGTCACAGTGCTGCTGGCCCTGAGCTCGGTATTAACGAAACAGTAATGTATATCAAAGAAGGTATCTTTGAACAGAAGCATGCATAAAGCAGGTTCTGTGTTGATCAGTTAACAAAAATGTTCTGATCAGAGGCTCGTGGGAGCCTAACCCTGTATTTCCCCAGGAGCCATGGCTCAGTATCTCTCATTCAGTGCACTGCAAATAAGGAGTTTTTGTGTATAACTGTATCTCATCTACAACTAACCAGCACCGGAAGGTGCTGACTGTGCTGTTCAGCATAGAAGGTTGCTCTGAGAGCCCGCCCAAGGTGGCGCTGTGGCTGAACATCATGCAGGTCAGGCTGGTCATGGTGCACCTGGTCCCCCTGCTCTTCGCTTGGTCCGTTTTAGACATCACCTGGTTCTGTTCCCCGGACTGAAATGGGACCCATAATGCTCTTCAGAGAGTCTTCTTTTTATAATTATCATCATCATCATCATCATCATCATTATCATCATCATTTTCTTTTAGTTTTGGCAACTGGCTTCTTGTGAATTCCCCAGGAAAGAAGTCCTGTTTAAAATTATATTAAAGCAAAAGCTGGCAGGTGTGTCCTCATTGCCTCTTTCTCAGAGTTCAGAGTCCGATAGGCTGCACTGTCAGGAAGGTGAGGGACACTGAGCCCTCCTTCACCAATAACGTCTTTCGTAGCCCCAGGACCTGACACGGCGCCTGGCACCCAGGAGGCGTGCGACTGGATGAATGGAGTACTAATTGAATGTGGAGTCATAACGTGTATTAATTTAAAAATCTTACAAAATAGGTAGTGACTAATGTTTAATGTCACAGCTGGGAAACGCTGCCCTCAGGCAGAAGCTGTCTCAGATGTTTAGAGACTAACTATCGGTTACAGAACCTGTAAACTGCACAGAAAGTTTACATAAGTGTCTGTAAAACACACGTATTTCTTGTGATAAATAATAGGGTTTATGTATTTTATTGGCTTGGCAACTGACAGCAATAACTATAAATAAACAACTGAGGTAAACTTTATTAGTTAGACGCAAAATAGTAAAATACTGCCCAGGGGACAGAAAAGCACATTTAAATAATGATATCCTGGCTTGGGAATTACTTCACAATTAAGGTAACTCCTATCAAGAGGGCGGTATTTTCCAGCTGTTCTCGGCAACCTTCACCACTTACATGATACTTTTTATTTTTGTTGAGTAATAGAATCAGTTAATTCTAAGCATTATAGTTTATTCTGCACTTGGTCACTGTGCTTCTCAAGAGCTGATTTTTTTTTTTATCCAGGCAGTTGAATAGGATATAAATGTCATTTTAATAATAGGAACTGAAAATTTAATAATATGGTATTAAACTGTAAGTATAAGTGAATAATACTAGTTCTAGCTCATTTTATTTCCTACATAATTCTGGCCCTATTAATGGAATTTCTGCTCAAAGGAATGCTGTATTGCAAGGTTTTTTTTTTAAGTGAAGAAGCTTTCAACAGAAACAAAGAGTAAAAGGAAGATAAATGTTGAGATATGTACATGGGTTGTTGGAGATACTTAAGTGAGTACTTATGTGGATTAACTTTCCTCTGCTTGAAATGTCCAGAAGGTAACAGGCAAGTAGAGGAGGTTTTCACTTGGAACATTTCTTTAACTCTTCGTGTAATTTGTGGTGCATATATATCCAAGAATACATCGAAAAAACAAAAAAGTGTTTGCATAAAGTGAAAGATAAAAGAAAACAGAAGCTCTTCCTACAGAACAGAAGAAATAAGCCAAACGTTCTACACAGGGTTTGCATTTGTAACTGGGCTGAATGTTACTCTAAACTTGCCAGAGAGATGTTACCACAATGGCTTAAATTAGTTCTTTTAAAAATAATAAACATAATTTCTCTCTGTTTTATTTTGGCACATAGATGGAAATATGGCTAGATTATGGCAATAAAAAGCATTATTAGCCATTTTATACGCTTAGTCGCAGAACTTTCACTAAAATGAAGGAAAATGAAAGTTATAAATTGAGAGATAATTGATCAATTAAAATGAACAAATGTATCTATTATACTCAACTACTGTATATTGAACCTTTTCCTGATAAAAACATCTTTTTCTTTCGTTTCGCTTTTCCAGCCCGTTACACACACACCCCTCCCCCCAGGCCCACTGCCATAGGCCAGTGGCCTCACCACGCACCATGCTTTCGCTGACAGCCATGCAGCCAGTCCACCCAGAACAGTCTGTGGGGCAGAAAAAGTCTAAAGTTTTCTTTTGGTTGTTTGCATCTTGGAAATTAAACAGAAGTAAACCCCAGTCTTCCTCTTCCACTGTCCCGAACAGATTATTTTATTTTATTTATTTTTAAGTTCTTTCAGCAATGAAGAACAGACGATTAAAGGGATGGGATACTCTTAAAATACCTTTTTTCCATAGACTTGCCTTATATTGTAACTGTGTCCAGGAACTGCCAGTCTTGGCGCTGTGGGCATGGTGACTATTTCTTGGCTGAGAGACAGATTTCAAGCAAGTACTTGCTTTACACCCACCCATCCAGTCCCAGAAGCTTGCCTGCTCACAGGTGATGGGCTTTGTGCAACTAGGCCTGTGCAAGGCCAAGGGGAAGTACGCACAGTATTTTTATTATAGGACTGTCCTTCTTAAAACACAGCCCAAGGAGCCTGTGGTTTAAATTATAGAGTGTCTCATGAGAGCTTCTAGCATCTGGTTTGACAATCATCTTTTTAAAAATGTAGTCCTTTGTGAGCTTATGGCCCAAAATGATGCGGTAAAACTAATGCTGGAGACTCAGAGCTGCTTAAGTTGCAGAAGTTCTGTAATTAGGAGAAGAGAATAAATAAGACTGGACACTGAGTGGAATTTAATAAAATGTAGCATACAAATGGAAGCCCTGTCTATTATCTGTCTACACAGTAGGGGTGAAATGGAGAACCCTCAAAATGATATGTCCACGTCTTAATTCCCCGAATCTGTGAATATGACCTTATTTGGAAAAAGAATCTTTGCAGAGGTAACTGAGTGAAGGACCTGAAAATGAGATCATCTTAGATTATCTGGGTAGCCCTACACCCCGTGACAGGTGTCTTTACAAGAGACACACAGGGAGAGACACAGAGAGGGGAGCAGGGGGCCTGTGACCACGGGGGCAGACATTGCAGTGATGCACCCACGAGCCAAGGACCTCCAGGAGCCCCCAGAAGCTGAGACAGAAAGGATCCTCCCCAGAGTCCCTGCAGGGAGTGTGTGGTCCTGTTGAGACCTTGATCTCAGACTTCCAGCCTTCAGATTCTAAGAGAATGTTTCTGTTGCTTTAAGCCACCCAGGTTATGATGATTTGGGAACTAGTTTATCCGCCTGCCTGCTTACTTTCCACCTGTCTAACATCTGTTTTAGTACCAGTGCTTGCCCTGTCACTGTATTCCTGTTTTTGTCAACTTGTCCTCATTTATTTAATTACATGTATTTAATTATCCCATGAATGCTAAAAATATTTACCTGTTACCCAAAAAAATCATAAATTCTAACCATTCTCAGTTTGAGGCAATATTTTATTTCTGTGCTCCATTTTATTACATGTGGTAAAAAATAATCATTTTGCGTCTGTGCCATCTCAGGGTGTTCTTTAATGGTGTCTGTGTTAGATCTCAAGCCTCAAAGAGGAAACTATACGTCTTAGATTCCTTTATAGCAGCTCTGATGACACTATCCCTTATGGCTCACAATTTTCAGGAATAGCCTTTGACTTAAAATTAAGTCTGAATGTGTGTTAAGAAACAAAACCAGGAAACCAAAGCCATCCCACAGACCTGCTTCTATTCAATTTTCCCTTATGTCAGTCCGTACCACGGGACCTGTGGAGTCCCCCACACCAGCGCCTGGCCGGTCCTGGTCCCACCCTCCCTGGGTGCTTCCCTGCCCTGTGATGTCCCCACACCTGTCCCTCCACCTTCCGGGCACCAGCTGGTTCAGGCTGTTACTCTGACCCCTCCCCTTGGGCCTCCCTTTTCCATTCTTTTCTTCTTCCGTCTCACACACACACACGTGCACAGACACACACCGCAGCTGTGAGCACACACGTGCACACACATTTTCATGCAGTTCTGGGCAGGCGATTCTCAGTTACTTGGACCAGCCACTCAGGCAGGACCGTGGCCCTCTGGCTCCCCTGAGAGAGGCTGCAAACCCTCTGGGCTTGTGACAGACTGTGTGGGAGATGCCGTGGATGCGGGGAGGCAGCAGCAGGCACTCTTCTCTGAGCACACTGTCCGAAAGGATGGGAAAGGCCTGGAACTTGCAGGCAGAGCACTGGACACAGGAACGGGAGCCAAAGAACAAGGGATAGGGGGAAGGGCGCCACCTTGGTCCCTGGATCCCGCAGCGAAGCGGCTTCTGGCCTCTGCCTGCAGGGCATGTGATGCTCTTCTGTCCCTTTGCTGCTTAGGCTAATTGAGTGAGAATTCTGTCACTTGCGATCCAAGTTGTCATGAGTCTAGCTAGCCATGGCCCTGGTGAACATCTTTCCTGTGGCCCCAGAATAAGGCCTTTGCTTCTTCACAGGTCCTGCTGGCCGTTCGCACAAGTTTCTTACTCCTCCAACCTCAGCATCAACCTTCAGCCTCCTGTGTATGGAGGGAACTCAGTAAAAATGCATGTTGGACGGATGCTTGTGTCTTTGTATTACTTTAACGGTCAGGGCAGATGTGGGGAAGGGAAAGATGAGAAATGTGACGATGACAAGGCAGTTTAATGAAGGAGGGGGAATCGAGGGGCACAGATGGATGCACAGCGATGATTTTTTTTTCATAACACACTTCATGTTTGGCTTGGGAGCAAAGAATTCTGAGGCTACTCCATGAATGATCATTGTGGTAGCCACTACATTTTTCTTGGACAAAACCAACTGTGCCAGATCTTGGACAACTGTCAGGAATAATACCAGAAAGTTCAAAGTGAAATCTTTCTCCTTTTTTGAACATCACAGTTGGCTTTCTTGCAGCCAGTCAGACCAGGCTGGCACCGCCCCGCAGAGCCACTGCTCAGGCAGGTGATGACATCTAGTGCCATTGAGCCATGTGAGCTGATGGCTGTCAGCTGGGAATGTCCCCTCCCCACTCAGTCTGTCATGACTGGTCACTATTGCGTCTGTGGCTGCCATGCAGCTTGTGTGCAGTACGGAAGTCGTATGTCACTGGGTACTGATGCTCGGGGAGCCTGAAGCAATTTTCCAGATAATTCAGTCCATAAAAAGCCTTCACATTTTCCTTAACGACTGGAATATTTCGAGTGAACCTGCTCTCTTTGGCCAAAACTACATTGCAGTTGCCTTGGTTCCCTGTCCTCTGGTCATAGATCAAAAGAGCCCTACTGCTTCTTACACGTGCGGCTGGACACCCACACTCTGCAGTTCACCAGACAGTCTCCCAGGGCTTAGCCTGGTCTACGTGTGTGTGTGTACATAGGAAAACCTCTGGCCTCTGTTAGAAAACAGTTTTCCAGATTTGGGGCTTGAATCATGTCCAATCACATACTTTTGTTTTTTTTAATTGAAGTACGGTCGATTTACAGTGTTGTGTTAATTTCTAATGTACAGCACAGTGAGTCAGTTGTACATACGTACATATGTGCTCCTTTTCATGTTCTTTTCTATTGTAGGCAATTACAAGGTATTGAGTATAGTTCCCCACGCTGTGCAGTAGGACCTGGTTTTTCTCTGTTTTACATTATGCTTATTTTTTGTGGAGAGGAGTCATCCACTGAGTTAGGGAGGCTTTGGGAGAATGGTCAGCAGAGAGCAATATCAAGAATGAGTAACAGGCAATGAGGACGCGCTACGTGTGCAGTGTGTGAAACAGTTTTTCCTTCAACCATTCGGCAACTGATGGTCAACAGCACGGGAGTGTGAGAGTTTAGGTCCCCTGCCCAGGGTCCCTTCGCTAGAAAGGCGACAGAGTCCAAGTCCAGGGATGCTCAGGCTTCTGGCTTACGGGTCTTCTCAGTCAGCGGCGGGTAACACGTTTGTCACTGGTACACACCAGCCTGGAAACTAACCACAGAGGGAGTGCAGGTCCTGAATACACACTCCTTCCAGATTGGAAAGGAAGGTAGTGAGGCACCGGCACGTCTTCTACCCATTTCAACCATCCACTGGCCTCCAGAATTCTCACTCTCGTGGTTCCCACTTCTCGCTGTCTCTTTCCAGAAGAACACAAATTCCTCCAGGACCCTTGCTGAAAATTCACAAACTTTCCGTAAGTCTCAGGAACTAGCCATGGCTGCTTTTTTTAATACTCACGGGTAGTTGGGCCCTGGAGAACTTCCAAAGCCCCCTGATTTTGCCAGCAGACTGGAGAAGGGAAACTCAAGTCGCTGGAGATGAGGGGGCAGAGGGAGGCAGTGGTGTGTGACTGGGCGTGAGCCGTGTGTGTTGGCTCTGGATAACAGTGTGCACTTGCTCCAAGGGCCTTAACTGGCTGATAGAGGGACTGTTTTGGCCAAGGGTCCAATTAATACCCAGCATTTGAGGGTTGGTTTTCCAACCCCAGTTGGATGAGTTTCTTGGCAAGAAAGGGCACCTGCTATAAATTCAGTTCACGTCCTTAGTTCTGCACCCACTCTATAGTGCAAGGGTATCACTTTGTCTGGTTAATTCCAGACAAGGCTCTGTGAGCAGATGCAAAATTTGGATTTTCAAATTGAAAAAAAAGAGAGAGAATCATAAGTGAGTGTGAGTTTTATGCAGTTACCTTGACACTCCCTCCGACTTGTGGAAAATATCTGAAGTCCCAGTGTCACAGAAGGCAGGACTGAGAAGTGACGCAGAGCTCTGAGCCTCGAGCCCCAGGCTTGCTGAGGAGCTCTGACCCACGGCCTGCTACGACTGTCAGAGGTCCTGGGAACTCTGCAAGGAACTAGAGGACAGAGCGGCTCACCCCTGGCACGGGACGGGGTCTGAGACGGCCACGCGAGGACGCGGCCTGGAGGCGGCGCGGCACACGCTGGAACAGCAGCGGCGCCACGGGCCAGGAGCTGCCGTTTCTTGGTTGCGAGCACTCAAGGTGCTTAATCTGACTCCTAAAGTTGAGGTGAGAACACTGTCCTTTCAGCTTTTGTAGCAAGGATGACTTCAAAGAATATACGTAAAAGGACAAGACGTTCAACTGACGTTGCCTCCCTCCCCTCGACGCGGGCGGCTGCAGGGGTCAGTCCGACTCACTCTTGCCTTGATCCTTCACTCTGTCTGGGAGAACCCCGGACAGCGTGATGCTTGCGTCCAAATAGCAGCCTCATCATAGCAAATTCCTAGTAAAGCAGGCTTGTGAGATGCAGCTGCTCCCCTGCCCTGTTCACATCCTAGCAGACAAGCTGTCTTAGAGTTTCATCCGCTCGGGTACCGCAGGCTGCCCACTCCTGCTCCTCCTCACAAGGCTTGGCCTTGACTTTTTCTTTTTTCCGTTTTTTCTTGTTTACCAGAGGGAGTGAAGTCTGTTTGTCAAAACATCCTTCCCCTTGATTTACTTTGACCTGATTTTGAAAGCAGCAAGTCACTTTATTCAGGCAGCTGGGAAGAGCACTAAACCAGATGTCGGGGTGCCGGGGTTTCTGGAAGGCATTCCTCTTCTCTCCGCTGAGACGCGTGCTGCATGAAACAGGCACGGCTGGCAGGAAGCCCAGCCCTGCAGCAGCCCACGTGCTCATTCACGTGACCTGTGCTGCCCACCTTTGTCCGCAGGGCCGGGACCCCAGGGCCTGCCTGCTACTCATTCCTGTGTGTTACCCCAACGACCTGGCTCCCCACGGGCACGTCTGCCGGCGGGTAATTCAGTAGCTGAGGGTGGGAGCTCCCAATTACAAGGAATACACCGAGCACTGGAGTTTGTCAAAGGGTCCAGTCCAGGTCCATGTCGTTTTGTTTTAAAGAAGAAAGAAAACTCTCTCAAGATTCCTTACTTTTATTCTTGACTTCTGAGAAGAGCACTGTGGACAGAAAACAGGTCATTCTTCACGAGTGATTAGCAGACTGGGCCTTGGCTTGGGGTGGGCTGTCCCTGACAGTGAGGTGCTGTCAGTCTGCGTCCGCCTCGGCCTCGTGGGCCAGCGCTGGGCCAGCAGTCCTGCCCCCAACCCCGTGGCAAACAGCAAACTGTGCTCCTGGGGGAAGGAGCATTTTTCTCTGCTTTCCGGTTGTTGGTCATCGGGAAGTGGAGCCAAGGGGAATGAAAGGCATTTATTCATGTGTTTGTGCGCTCAGTCAAGGATTACTTATTGGGCATCTATTATGTGGTGGGCACTATTATGGGGAGGAGGAGGGATGAGACATAGGTCTTGAGCTTGAGTAGACTGAGATGGGGGCAGAGGGCAGGCAGGGACAGGCAGACAAAGAGGCAACCATGATGTGACTTGCTGTGTCTGCTGGACAGGCACTGCTCCCTGGGAGGGGGAGGAGCTTTCCAAGAGGGAGCAGGGCCCCGGCATAGACGTGCAGCGTGAGAGGGAGCTGGTCCTTTGCGGGCAGATGGGGGAGATGTGCCCGTGCGAGGAGGCCTGTGGGTGAGAACTCCAGGCAGAACAGAGGGAGGTGGACTCTGAGGAGCCTGGGGCACCCAGGGGCCTCCACCGGTGGAGGCCGACTCGAGACTGGCCAGGGAGCCTGCCTGGTAGGGCCCCTGAGGTCAGGCTTACGCACTGGGCTCTGGAGTAGCCGTTTCTCACATGGGAGAAGTGGTATTTTTCTTCCAGTTCCCGCAGACTTCAGCAGTGTGTGCAGCAGGGAGGTGCTCTAGACGAGTCTTGGTGGTGGTGTGGGTCAGGCCCCACCCCATCCTTCAGAAGGAACGGTCAAGGGCAGAGCCCGAATCTCCCTGAAGGCCTGAGTGATGGAGATGGCAGAGCTCCTAGCAGACCAGATGCCTCTGCAGTCACTGCAGAGCCTCTGAGAAGTGCAGCCTGGAGTCCGGGTCTCACAGCACAGCGATGAAACCCTGTAGCCGGAGTCCCTTCATTGTGGGGAGGTTAGGATGTGGGCTGGTCTACCTGCGGCTGCGAGACTTCCTTGCTTAACTCTTTACCGCTGACACCTTTCACCTTCAGACAATTCCAGTGAACGTTAGAGTGACCACCTAGCTGTCTGCCCTGGGTGAGGAGGTTCTCCTGGTGCTGGACCTGCAGTACCAAACTGAGAAAGCTCTGGGAAAACTGGTATGAATTAGCCATTCTAAGAATGTCAGCCTTGTGCCAAGCACTTCTGTGTTATAGGATCACATTTGCTCTTTAAAGCGATGCTTTGAGGTAAGTATTATTTCAAGTTCAAAGAATGTGTAAATAAGAGGTGAAGTGAGTTTCCCAAGGCCTGGATTTCAGCTAGGTTGCCTGGCTTAGAGCCCATGTCTTAGTTATCTATTGCTGCAGACTTGCTGGCTTAAACCAGCAATAAAGGGTTATTAATTCATAGTTTCTGCAAATCAGGAATTCAGGAGTGTCTCGGCCGGGTGTTCTGGCTTGGTGCCTCTCATGAGGTTGTAGTCCAGTCCGCTGTGGCAGCCTCATCCCAAGGCCTGGATCCCAGTCCGCGAGGCCCCATCGGTGGGGCTCCTCGAGCATCCTCATGGCTTGGTGGCTGATTTCCCTCAGAGGGAGAGACCCGAAAGAGAGCAAGATGAAGCCACAGTGTCTTTAGTCATCCAGTCTTCGGAGTCAGGACTCCTCATTTCTGGAACTTCCTGTTATGCAGTCAGCCCTGCTGCACGTGGCAGGGGCTGCACACAGGTGAACACCGGCGGGCACGGAGCGCTGGGGACGTCCTAGCCCCCCGGAGTCAGGGTCTCACAGTCCACAGCGCCCCAGAGGTCCCGGCTAAGGTGGGCACCTGAGGGGAGTCTGCAGGGCGAGATGTGAAAAATGTGGACGTGTGAGCACACACACACGAGTACTCATCATACCGTAAACACCACGACTGATACTCTCAAATGAGCGCACTTTCCAGATAGGCACCATCTTGGTGGGTTATATACTTACGCTGATGTTTATTTTAATGTTTCCACTACACCAAATGTTTTTGTTTTGAATATTAATTACGAATGATTACTCCTGATTTTCTAAATTTTATAATACAAACATATACCCTACTTTTAAAATTAGAGGAAGGTTACTTTTAAAACCACTTTTTATATTATAATTTATGTTAACACATATACGATGAACACTGCTTGGAGCTCTTCCTGGGACCTCGTAGAAAAGCAGTCTTACCTGTTTGGACGTTTCTGAAGACAAACTAGATACTGTTACTAATAGATACAATTATACATAGAATTATATGTTCCATTGTAAGTACAAATGATTTCCATCGCCTGGAATTCAAACCCGGAGAAGGCAGGGAAGCCAACCACAAGACGCTGGAGAGCAGAAATGGGAAACCCTTGGCATGAATGTTGCTCAGTCTTAGCACCATGTTGCTGGGTGGCCCATGTTAATTTCAGGGGCTGGAAAGCTACGCTTTCTGAGCCTCAGTTACTTACTGCACGTGTGCAGCGGAGGACGACAGCAGTGCTTGTGCTTTCGACTCCCCAAACTGCTGTAGAAGAGGAAGGTGAGAGACTGAGAGACTAGATGTGGACGTTCTGGGGAGGCTGTGAAGTCCCACCTCAGAGGCAGGTGCTGATCGCGGTCACGTGGTGAGAGCTGTGTTGCTGAAGGTGTGGCAGGACCTCCCCCAGGGCAGAGCTGCCCCCAGACCCCTGCATCACAAGCCCTGGGAGCGCTTCTTTGAGCCAGACGACCTGCTCCAGTTGACAGACCCCTTGGCCACTGTTTCCTGCAGCTCTGCTTCCATGTGCTGCCTGGAAGGACGTGGTTCTGTGGGTGGAAACAGGCTGTCGGCAGGGCTCTTACGCCGTCCGCCTGCCTGTGCCTGGGTGGAAGGTCGGGGGGCCAGGTGTGCATAAGGCCTGCCGCCCATGTGGTGTCCACAGGGCTGGCATCAAGCCACGAAGGATCCCCAGAAAGCAAGTCCAGGAAAGGGAACACGCACACAAACCTGTGGCCGCTGCGCGTGCCTGGCCACAAGAGCAGGCCAGGAACAGGGGGAGAGTTGGCATTCTTTGGCAAACATTTCCTTTTCACTCCTTTTCTTATAAAACTATCCCCAGCTTGTTGGGCTCATCCGGCAGCAGCAGGCGGTGTTCCGGGGATGGCAGGGCAGGTTCCCTGCTTAGACTCCCAGCTCCGTGTGGAGAATGAGCTTCTGCTGAGTGCAGTTCAGCCAAGCGCCTCCCGCGGCCCCCCGGGTCTTGTATCTCCAGACCAGACGTCTCCTCGGGTCCAGAGGGCTGCGCAGGTAGATGTTTAACAGCCGCCTCCAGAGGGGAAGACCCTGAAGTACAGCATTTGCCAGTCTCCATGGTGTAAGTATTCTCACCACAGCCAAGACTGAGCCACTGACACGATACCACTGAAGGTGGCGTGGTGAGAGGCGCGGCGTGGTGAGCCAGCCGCGGGACCCTGCTGCATCTAGATTTACATGCCACGTGCATGCTCCACATCTGTACCTGGAGGCAAAATGAACATCTCAGAATCAGCGTGTACAGAGCTGGACTGGTTCTCCCTTCCTCACACAGCCGTGTCCCCTTCCAGGGCTGCCTCCCTCAGCGCACGTATGGCCCCCAGTGCCGCTGGTGTTACAAGGCAGACCCCGGACACCAGAGTCATCCTGTGTGTTCCCCTTCCTCCTCAGCACCACATCCAGGCCACCACAGGTTCTGCCAGTTTCACTTCCTAAATATTCACAGTCTGTTTTACTCCTCCCTAGACTGTGTCATCATCATTAATTGCCTGGATTATGGAAAAAGGCCAAGTGGTTTTCCTGTATCCAATCTTGCACACGCACACACTCAACCCGTTTTCCTACTGCTGACCAGAGAGATCTTTGAAATGTATATCTGAGAACGTCATTCCTTTGCCTGAGCCCTTCGATGGCCTCCAGCGGCTCAGGATAGTCATCGGAATCCATGAGGCGGCCTGCAGGCACGTCTCCTGCCTACCTTGTGGGTCTCAGTCCTGTGCTGCTCTGGCCCTGTGCCCCTCGCTCCTTCTGCTTCAGCCACCTGACTGTCCTTCAGTGCCTCAAACACGCCAAGTCCTTTTTCAGTTCAGACCTTTGTACAAAGTGTTCTCTCTACCTGGAAATTACTTGATCCTACCAACTCCTTATTCTTTGATCTCAGCTAAATTTTTAGAAAGTTCATCCCAAATCTCCCAGTTTGAAAATGTACCTCTATTATTACCGTCCGTAACATCCTGCTCTTGGTTTATACCCTCAACAGCAGTGTATGAAAGCCAACACTTGGTATCAGCAAGCCTGAAGATACTTGACAACCTGGTGTGGTGGCATCTCATTGTGACTTTAGTTTGCATTTCCTAATAAATTTCAGCATTTAAAGTATGTCTGTTGCCCATCTGGGGTTTTGGTGTGTGCATGCCTGTTTGGGTGGGTTGTGTTATTCTTGGTAAGTAGTAGGAGCGCTTTACATAGGGTGGAGACTAGAGTTCGTGGATTACTCATATCGCAAGTGTCTTCTTCCCTTTTTCTCTTGTTTTCTCATTCTCTTCAAAATGTCTTTTGATGAAAATCAATTTTTAAAATTTGAAGTTATCAAATATTTTATTTTTTCTTTTAATTTCTAGTAGTTTTTGTATTCTTTAGAATTTCTACTTGTAATTCAGGCCTTGAAAGAGTCTGTTGAGCTAAGCTCTGTCAGGTTTTGTTTTTCTGAAACAATTTCTTTTTAAAAATTTTTATTGTAGTATAGTTGATTTAAAATGTTTGTTTCAGTTGTACAGCAAAGCAATTCAATTATACATATACATAGTTTTTTTTCTTTTCAGATTCTTTTTCATTGTATGTTATTACAAGAAATTGAATATAGTTCCCTGGGCTATACAATAGGTCCTTGCTGTTTATCTAATTTATGTATAGTAATATATATATGTTAATCCCAAACTCCTAATTTATCTCTGCCCTGCCCTTTCTCCTTTGGTAACCATAGTTTGTTTTCTATGTCAATTATTTCTTCTTCTTGAAAAAATAATTTGACTGAGTATAGACTTTTAGGAGAATATATTTTATATATAGTAGTGTGTATCTGTTAATCCCAAATTCCTAATTTATCCCTTTCCCCCTGGTAACCATAAGTTTGTTTTCTATGTCTGTGAGTCTGTCTCTGTTTTATAGATAAGTTCATTTGTGTCCTTTTTTTAGATTCCACATGTAAGTGATATATGATATTTGTCTTCCTCTGTCTGACTTCACGTCGTATGACAATCTCTAAGTCCATCCGTGTTGCTGCAAATGGCAATATTTCATTTTTCATGGCCAAGTAGTATTCCATTGTATAAATACACCACATCTTCTTTATCCAGTCCTCTGTTGATGGACATTTAAGTTGTTTCCATGTCTTGGCTACTGTAAATAGTGCTGCTGTGAACACCGGGGCACGTGTATCTTTTCGAGTTAAGAGTTGTCGTCTTTTCCGGATGTGTGCCCAGGAGTGGGAAGGAAGAAGAAAGGATGTTGTGTTTGCAGATTGAGTCCGTGTGTCTCACGGCAGGAATCTGAGGGATCTCGGATCTGATGGCTTCTTTTCTCTCTGAACTGGCAGCAGGGCTGCATTTTGAGAGCGAAGGTCCAGGTGATGGTGTGACGAGTTTTAGGCAAGTCTGACTTAAGGCAAGTAGGAAGATGGTAGAATATATTCTTGGCCCAACCAAAGCTGAAAATCAAGAATTCACAGCAGACACGTCTATACAGTTGTGTGACTTCCCGCAGCAGCATAACTAGCTTGCATGTAGGGCAGAGAGGGGCAGCTAAATGGTCCCTGTTCAGAACAGAGTAACATTTTCTAGGCCCCAGAGTTCTTAGCCTTTTGCAAAGAATCTCTTTTTTCTATATAAGGAAGATGTTCCCGTGCTTCTCCTTTAATCTCCCAAACCACACACACACCACACTTCCCTTCTTACACGAGAGGTATAGGTTTTCCATCACGCAGTCTCTGACACCAGCTGGGTATCCTATAATTTAACTCAATTCTAACACTCTGTGCCTAGAATTAATGTTGGGTCCCACAGGCGGTTAGGAGCTCAGTCCCACAAGATTGCCCTCCCTCTACTCAGATGCCGATCACGAGGCCCAGATCATCCTCTGTGCTTCTGACTGATGGGCTGTAAATGAGGGTCCCCACTACCTGCTCCTTGGGTTTGATAATTTGCTAGATTGGCTCACAGAACTCAGGGAGACACTTACTTACATTTACTGGCTTAATATAAAAGGATATGATAAAGGACACAGATGAACACCCTAAGGGAAGAGACACACAGGGCAAGGTACAGAAGGGGTGGAGCTTCCACGCCACCTCCAGGTGTGCCAGCCTCCAGCACCGCCACGTGTTGAGCAACCAGCACTCTCAGAACAAGTACTTTGGGGATTTTAATGGTGGCATCCTTATGTGGGCATGACCCCCTCAGTCTGCAGCCCTGCCCCTCCCTGACGGATGGAGGGTGGGGCTTAAAGGTCAAGCCTCTAATCATGGTTGGGTCTTTCTGGTGACCAGGCCCCGTCTAGAAGCTCTCTAGAAGTCCACCGGGAGTCGCTTCATTAGAACAAAAGACACTCTTGTCACCCAGGGAATGCCAAGGGATTTAGGGAGCTCTGTGTCAGGAACCAGGGAATGGAGGAGGGCAGAGGCCAATGAATATATCTTTTGTTATTTCACATCCCCCCTCCCCCCACTCTCTACACAGTTTCCCTGTTTTAAGACTCATTCTCCTTGATTTAAGTTTTAATTCCATTAGTTAGATTGTTGTTCTCAGTTTCTGTGACTTGACTTAGCACGCTCCTGTCTTCATCGTAATACATCCCTGTGACACTTCATAGGGTTGGTTATTTCTTCAGGACAGAACTGTTCCAGTAAGCAATCATTCCTGCTGGCTTCATCCTCAAGGATTAGTAATCTCAACGTTTGGGGCACATCTCACTATAACCTTCTATATGATGACTGCAGGTGCAAGGAGATAAGGAAACAAGACAGTGCTCGCTGGAGACGTTGTAGCAGAAGCCATCAAATGTCTGCGTGCGCCAGTTACGTGGCATGCAAGTGGATGAGTGGGAACATGGACTGTGGACCCTGCTCTTTTTCTTTTTTATTGTAGTAGATTTACCGTGTTGTGTTAGTTTCTGGTGTACAGCACAGTGATTCAGTTATACATGTATAGGTACATATTTTTTTCATTATGGGCTGTTACAAGGTATTGAATATAGTTCCCTGTGCTGTACAGTAGGACCTTGCTGTTTATCTATTTTTTATATGGTAGTTTGTATCTGCTAAACCCAAACTCCCAATTTATCCCTCCCCATCCCCTAATCCCTCTGGTAACCATAAATTTGTTTTCTGTCTTTGAGTCTGTCTCCATTTTGTAAATAAGTTCATTTGTGCCCCCCCCCCCTTTTGTTTGGATTCCACACATAAGTGGTATCATGGTATTTCTCTTTCTCTTCCTGGTTTACTTCATTTAGTATGACAATCTCCAGGGCCATCCATGTTGCTGCACATAAGCTACAGTAATCAAAACAGTGTAGTATTGGCATAAAAAGAGACATATGGATCGATGGACTAGAAATAAACCCACACACTTACAGTCAGTTACTCTTTGACAAACAAGGCAAGAATATACACTGGAGGAAAAACAGCCTCTTGGACAAGGGGTGCTGGGAAAGCTGGACAGCCACGTGTAAATCAGTGAAGTTAGAGCACTCCCTCACACCATACACAAAAATAAACTCAAAATGGCTTAAAGACTCAAACATAAGACAAGATGCCATAAACTTCCTAGAATAGAACATACGCAAACATTCTCTGACATAAATCTTAGTGATGTTCTCGTAGGGCAGTCTACTGAGGCAACAGAAATAAGAGCAAAAATAAACAAATGGGACCTAATTAAACATAACTTTTTGCACAGCAAAGGAAACCATAAATAAAATAAAAAAACAACTTACCACGAATGAGAGAAAATATTTGCAAACAATGTGACTGACAAGGGCTTAATTTCCAGAATATACAAACAGCTTATACAACTTAATAACAAAAAAACAAACAATCCAATCCAAAAATGGGCAGAAGACCTAAACAAACAATTCTCCAGTGAAGACGTACAAATGACCAATAGGCACATGAAAAAATGCTCAATATCGCTAATTATCAGAGAAACGCAAATCAAAACTACAATGAGGTATCACCTCACGCCAGTCAGAACGGCCATCGTTCAAAAGCCCACGAAGGATAAATGCTGGAGAGGGTGTGGAGAAAAGGAAACCCTCCGACACTGCCGGTGGGAATGCAGTCTGGTGCGGCCACTGTGGAAAACAGTATGGAGATTTCTCAAAAGACTGGAAATAGAGTTACCCTATGACCCAACAGTCCCACTCTCGGGCCCTGCTCTTAGGGTCTCTTACTCAGTGGGTCTGGGACGGAACCAGAGAACTAGAATTTCTCCCAAGTTCCCAGGTGGGGCATGTGGTTCACCTGGGACCACACTTAGAGACCATGGTGCTGAGATGATGGGACAGGTGCTGACAGAGGGTCACAGTGGCGATCAGGTGGTGCTCACCTTCAAAGTGCACACAAAGTCAAGTTTAAAACGCACTCTGTGCATGTGCACAGGAGGCCGTTTCTCTGGGCTCCTCAGTTTCTTTCAGAAGTGTTCTGCTCGTTTCTGTGTCGCACTTACTTAATCGAGTCTACGTGTGAAGGCAGATGGAGGGGACGGGGACCTGGGACCCTAAAGATGGGGACGAAACCACCCCAGCCCCCTAAACACAAAGGGAGATGACGAATGGCTTCTAATGGTTGATGAGAAAGAAATGTTACAATATTTCATAGACCCAGGTCAACCAAAAGCTTTGATTTCAGTAAACCAAACTGGGTCTTACTTAGAATGAGAGCCAAAAAGTGAACTTGTATCAGATATATAGTACAGACAAGACATGCCAAATAAACACTGCTTGTTATTGATAATAAATATTAAGGTCACAAAAATCAAAACACATCAAAATTTCCAAAACTAGTCATCAGGAGAATTTCTGAAGTAATGGAACAAGCAACTGTAACAAGGGGCCTGGGTGAGTGAACTTGGCCAGTTTCCTTGGAAGCTGCCTAAATCTTGTCTTCGGTCTCAAAAGGCATGTCTGCAGTCAGCTCGTCTGAAAAATTAACCTAGCTTTCTTGGTTACATGAGTGAATTTTGTGCTCCAGAAAGAAATTAGAGCACTAATAAGAATAACGAATAGAGAAGCAAAGTTAAATCTGTGGAACTAACTCTTTAGTAACCCAGCTTGGATGTAAGTGCAGTGATCCATCGTGTGTTCGTTGTAATTCACTTTCATTGTAATAATGCGTCCTAACGTGCTCAGAGCGCCGGAAGAACTTAAAGACCCATTAAGTCTTTGGAAGACTCTCATTCATTTTTGTTATCAATCATTTGTTTAATGTTGAATCAAATTTTGTAACTTCATAACCTTATATTTAATAGCTATTTAATAATTTAGCTTTTTATTTGATAGTTCAGTTTATGAAAGTAGTGGGTAAAATATTTAGGGAAGTGTTAAGTGTTTAAAAAATGATCAATGATGATAAAAAAAGTACGAAAAACAGGGAGCATGTTTTCCTCTCCACATATAAAAGCTGCTCAGATATTAAAGAATTTTTGTCATAAAACAGACTGGCCAACTGAAGAACCAGCTAATCTCTTTTATAGAAAAGAGTGGTATTTATTGGGTGTGGAAGACACTACAGTCTGTTTATCAAGAGAGTCCCCTCTCAGCTGGCGTGTTCTTGTTGCTGCAGTCACTCTGCTGGCTCCTCTCCACAGACCTCGCTGCTGAAGCTGCGCATCTTGTTTTTCTTCCCGAGAAGAGCACAGTTACTTATTATCTGGGACCATTTTCCAGTTCCACTAGAGAACAGATGAACTGTGTAGTCCCGTAATCTTGCAAAGGCATTTGGCCTGGAAGATGCTCTTTGGCTGTCTGCCATCATCCGTGGATCCAGGGACAACGCTGAGTTCGTCCAAAATGAGCAACTTTAACCTTAAGGCTTAATTTCTGCTCAGCTCTTCAGAACTGGCTCAATTTTAGTCCCAGGATGAAGTTTATGAAAAGGAATTTCCATGTCCAAGGAAGAACCAAGACTGCTGAGAGGTAACAGTATGAAAACAGAAAAGAAAAAAAACTCTCCTAAACTGATTTTATTAACTGTCGATAATTACTTTAAAATATTAAATATGGTCTCCAACCATATCAACCTGTGTCAGGAAGCCGAATTCACATAATCCTTCTGGGAAGCCAGTCGGCGGCAAGCCTGGCTCGCGTGTTGGCGAGGAAACCAACAGAGGTATGGCAGCTCTCCTGTTCCCTCGCCCCCCTCTTTTCTTCCCCCTTTACCTGCCTTCTCCGTGGACGACTGGCGATTTATGGCCTTTCAGTACTTACAGATGATGTTTTCATAGGCTCTAATGAGGTCCCAGCAGTTCCTAACAATAACAGGACGTTACTGTTCCTAAGATATATTATGTGTTTCCCCTCCTCCTTCTCCCTTGAATGAAATGCTTAGAAGTACGTTAGCTCCCAGCTCCCTTTCCTTTACTGTGATGAATGGTCTACTTACTTAATAGGGCTAAATACTTTGCTGTGACTTTTATAATACTCGCTTGAATTTGAGTAACATCCTACAAGGAAGAGCTTTGGACACTTCCTGGTAGAACACCTGAGCGCGGGCAGAGCACCTGCTGGCCATCGGCCTGGGGAGCCCTCTCCAGCGCCACCTCGCTAGGCCAGCTGTGCATCCTGCTGGCCGTTCTGGGGGCGTTCTGACGCTCGCCCGTCCCCCTGGTTCTGAGTCCGGCCCCAGCCACGTGAGCCGGCCTTACCAAGGACTGGCCCCGCCACCGGGCTGCCTGGAAAGGTCAGGCCTCTGCTGCCAGACCACAGAGCCATCACTTGGAGGAGACTCACTCCTGACGGTGGCGACAGGGCCGAGAGCCAGTCTCCAGGTGTTCTCTCCTTAAAGGTGAGACAGACTGAAAGGAAGCCACACAGAAAGGACCCTCGCCGTGCCCGCGATGTGACACCCGGGCTCCTCAGCACAGCGGGCATCTTCCTTTGAGGAGTCAGGGCCCGGGGACACCTTCAGCCAGAGGGGCTTCGAGGAGGGCGCGCGCCGCGGCCCTGTGTCGGCGCTGGGTGCTGCGCTGGGCGGCTCTCACCGTGCCCTGAAACGGCGTGTTATAAATGGGCTGGTTGGGTCTCCAGCACGGCAAGGAAGCCGGCTTGAAAACCCGTTCTGGGAAATGCACTGACTCATTTGTTTGGGTTCAGAAAGTAGTCGCTGGGCCTTGAGAACTCAGCAGGCTGGCAGCAAGGCCCCCCAACAAACACATCGTGTTTGCGGACCGGTGGCCCCAGTCCTCCTCCATCCCAGGCGTTCGCTCTATGGCCCGTTGCTTCCCTGCTCACACTCAGGACTTAGTTTCTGGAGACAGATCTACAGAGCCTCCCTTTCTGGATTCCTGTGGGAGAGAAACCACAGAGCCGTTCAGCACCACCTGCAATAACCCTCGTTTTCCGTCCTGTCTTCTGGGCAACTGCCTTTGTGCTTTGCACACACGTATCGACTGAAAATGAATTCCAGGCGAGAGCAGAAAAAGCAGCCTGGTGGTCCGCTCCACGCGGACCTGACGTTGTCCTGCTGCGTTCACATCCTTGCGCCCCTGCATCCCAACCCGGACGGCATCCCTCCACCCTGGGGCAGGAGGGGCCCTGCCGACGATGCTCTTTGTAGGGCCGGCTCCTTGGGATCCATTCTACTTAGTGGTTATTGGTCCCTTTTTTCCAAACAAGCTGTCTGTCCCAAAAAAGGATCAAATGGAAAACTTTATAAATACTCCAAATGGTGGAAACAGGAAGAGGAATAAAAGTGACGCAGCTATTCACAGAAAACATGCTGTCACTTCTCCAAAAACGTATCCTATTCACGTTCAGAAAGAGGCTAGGCCCAAAGCCAGGGAGAAGCCCCCACTGCCTCCGGCTTTGGACCGTCTCCAGAGCTGCCCCCTGTCGTGTGCAGGTGCCCTTGGGGTGCGCGGGGGCAGGGAGACCCGTGAGAGGTAGGTGAAATGCAAGTGGTGCCTGGTGGGGGCCCCGGGGGCCGGTGCCCTGTGACTTGTCGAACAGATACGTCCTCAGCACCAAGTGTAAGTGTAGCAGCAGCAGCCATCCCGGTTCCCGTGACCTCAGTCCTAACCGCATCCAACTTCTCCCTGTTACCCTCATTCACATGACATCAGTAATGACAACTGATATGCAGAATGCTTACCGTCCTCAGGGTGCTGGGCTAGGCCTTCACAGGGATCGACTCGTCTCACCCGCAGCAGTCCTACGTGGGCAGTGTTGTCAGCACCCCGTTTTCAGATGAGCAGACTGATGCCCCAAGAACGACTGGCTCTCCTGAGGGCACAACTCGGAGGTGAGGAGCTGAGACTCATGGCCAGGTGGTCGGGCGTTGCCCCATTGCCTTCTTAGTACCCCTTTATTGTGGATTGAGAAAACACTAAAAAGCAACCACTATGAACAAGTCAAATTTTAAAAATTGACACTGTTTGGACCTCATGAAATATTAAATGAATGTAATTTTGATGGGGTTGCTTGACCTACACAGTGAAACAGGTGGCATCCAATCCAGTCACATAACAGAGAGCGTGGAAGGTGCCAGACAGTGGAGACCTGCTGAAGGTGGAGGAGAGACTGGAGTGATGTGGCCACAAGCCAGGGGAGGCTGGCAACCCCCAAACCTGCAAGAGGCTAGAAACGGATTCCCCCCTGAAGCCTCGGGAGGGTAGACAGCCCCACTGACATCGTGATGTCAGCCCAATGATGCTAGGTTCACACTGCTGGCCCCCTGAGTGCGGCTGCCTGAATTCTGTCTGTTAATTAAAGCTGTAGTCATTCAAGGGTCGAGGAGAAAGAAAAGGACTGAATGCCTTATCCTCTGTGGTGCACTGGTTTGAATCAGTAGTTTTCAGACGTCTTGGCTTTGGTGCCCCTTCTCACTCAGAAACGTTGCTGAAGACTCTTCATGCACAGTGTATCTGCAGATATTCAATATATTAGAAGTCAAAACTGAGCAAATTGAAAAATGCTTATTAATTCATATAAAAATGGTAAACCTGTTACATGTTGACATAAGAACCATAATTTTATGAAAATGGCAGTTTCCAAAACAAAACAATTAGTGAGTAGAGTGGCATTGTTTTACATTTTTGCAGATCACCTTCCTTTCTGAAGACAATTGGATTCTCCTACTTGCTTTGCGTTCAGTCTGTTGTTCTGATTGAAGTGTATGGAGAAAATCTGGGCTCACATAGATGTACCTGCAAAAGGAGAATACTTTAATAGCCTTTTGGATAATTATAATTATTCTTCTCTGAGTCTTCATAAAAAATTAATGATAATTATTAAAAGTTAGGTGTAACGTAGGCTCTGGAACAGTATCCTTGAATTTTGGAACCACGCTACTGCAAAATCCATTGGTGTATTTTGTACTTTGGCTCTTTTTCACCCATGAATAATTTTTATTTATTTATTTATTTTAAAATTGTGGTAATATAGGCATAACATAAAATTCACCGTCTTGACCATTTTTAAGTGTACAGGGCCGTAGTTTTAAGTGCATTCACCTGGCCATGCGGCCATCACACCCTCCATCTCCAAGACTCTTTCCATCTTGAAAAACTGAAAGAGAAGGAGAAGTTCCCTCTGCTCAGCCGTCTGGGTCTGCTCGGGCTTCAGCTGGATGTGAGGAGGCACACTCACATCGTGGGCGACAGTCTGACGTCTGTCTGATCGATGCTGATCGCATCCCCGGACACCCTCACAGACACGCTCAGAGCAGTGTTTGACCAGCTGTCGGCACCGCCTGGACCGGCCAGGCTGACACGCAAAGTCAGCCATGACAGCAGCCGTCCTGGGGGGCACGAAGTGGGAGCTCACTGTGCTCTGGCCGTGCTTTTCCTAACGACTGGTCTACCACCTCTCCTCGTGCTCGTTGGCCTTTGTGTATCTTCTTTGAAGAAGTGGCCATTCATATTCTCTCCTCATTTCTGAATCAGTTACTTGGTTTTCTGTTGTTCAGTTGTAGGGGCTTTTATATATGATGGATATTAACATCTTATCAGATATATGCTTTACAAATACTTCTTCCGTCCTGTGGGTTGCCTTTTCACTCTGTTGGCTTGTGTCATTTGATGATAGAGGTTTTTAATTAAAATTTTTTCTGTGAAAAAAAGTGCATAACATGAAATTTACCATCTTAACCATTCTTAAGTGTACGGTTCAATAAAGTTAAGCATAATCACATTGTTGTGCAACCAAGTTCCTAAACTTTTTCATCTTGCAAAACTGCAATTCTGTACCATTAAAAAAGTTTACCATTTGACTCCTCTAGGTACCTCGTGTAAGTGGAATCACAGTTTTTGTCCTTTTGCGATTGGCTTATTTCATTGAGCGTAATGTCCTCAAGGTTCCTCTGAGGTATATCCTATGTTATAATTTCCTTTCTTTTTAAGGCTGAACAGCACTCCGCTGTATGCATAGACCACGTTTTGTTTATCTATTTATCCATCAGTGGACACTTTGGTTGCCTCTGCCTCTTGGCTGTTGAGAATAGTGTTGCATTGCTCATGGGTTTGCAAATATCTGTTGGAGACCCTGCTTTCAGTTCTTTTAGAAGGATGCCTGGAAGTGGAATGACTGGACCATATGTCAATTCTATTCTGCATGTAATTTAACGCCTTACTACTTTCCATAGTGGCTGCACCGTTTTACAGCTCCACCACCAGGACAGCACAAGGGTTCCAATTTCTCTACACCCTTGCCAACACTTCTTTTCCTTAAAAAAAAAAAAATGGTAAATATCTTAATGGATGTGAGGCAATATCTCATTGTGATTTTGATTTTCATTGCTCTTATGACTAATGATGTTGAGCATCTTTTCACGTACTTTTTGGCCATTTCTGTATCTTCTTTGCCCACTTTTTAATCAAGTTATTTGTTTATTGTTGTTGAGTTGCAGGAGTTTTCGTCTTCATATCAACTCTTCTCATGTATATGACTTGCAGATATTTTCTATTATTTCATAGGTTTCCTTTTCAGTCTGTTGATGGTGTCCTTTGATGCGCAGAAGTTTTTAATTTTGATATAGTCCAATTTGTATCTTTTTACTTTTTTTGCCTGTGGTTTTGGTATCGTGTTCAGGAAGTCCTTGCCAAACCAATGTCATGAAACTTTCCATCAATTCTTCCTTCTAAGAGTTCTACAGTTTAAGGTCTTACATTTAGGGTGGATTTTGAGCTAATTTTTGTGTATGTTTAAGATCAGCATCAACTTTTGCACGTGGGTGTCCAGTTTTCCCAGCACCACTTGTTGAAAACACTGTTCTTGGTGCCCTTGTGGAAGGCCAGCTGACCAAGTTGTTCCTGGGCTCTCATTGAGTTTTTTATATTTTCTAAATGTTGACATATTTCATTCACAGTATCAAAATGTCACATTCATAGTATCACCACCAAACTCATCAAAAAGTCCTAAAGCATCGGTAGGCTGCTCGCAGTGATAGATCATGTTTTCCTAGACTAATTTTTACTAGATAGCTCAAATTTTTATGATTGTCAATGAGACTGATTGTCGTTTACCTTGTAGTGACAGGGTCACTGCTTTTATTTCAAGATAATCTCTGCCAAGTACCCAAATCTGAATATACACATGCTGTATAATTCCAGGTGTTGATAAGGGCGGGAGTAGGGAGTGTGGACCAGGGAGGCGTCTTTGAGGAGCTGGCGTTTGAGTAAAGCTCTGGATGAAATGAAGGAGTGAAGTGCGTGCAGATCTTCCAGGGGGAGTCATGTGGACATTAGTGAGGCCGCATTTAATGAGGAGAAGTGACGGTGGAATTGCTTAACAGGTTGACTTTATAGCATTTCCTGAAAGAAGTCGGCCTTGAGTTACACCTTCTGTCACAGACCTGTACGAAGCCTTGGGGAGGCCAGCCCTGTCCCTCGGAGGCCACTGCAAGGAGACGTGCTTTTCCGAGGACCCCCTTCTGTGGGCTTAAATCAGAGTTGACCTATTAGGAAATTATAGGCTGATACTTAAAGACAGGGTTCAAAAACTAAAGAGAAATTTGAAAACCACTGTGTTGAAGTCTAAGAGCTCTAGCATGTGGCCCTCGTGGGCACGTGGCAGGGATGTGAGTTTCCTGGAGAGCTTTGCAAAACTGAACATTCTCCTTCCTCACTCCCGCAGGTCTGATGCTTCCAGCAGGACAGGGAATCTCAGCAACCTACGGGCATTCTTAACAACTGTATGTATTTTTAGGGCAGCTTTAGGGTCGTAGCAAATTTGGAAGGTCCAGAGATTTCCCGCCTGACTCCTGCCCCCAGACGTGCACCGTTTACTGAATTAACAGCCTCCCCCCCAGAGAGGGACACTTGTTACAGCGATTGTCACTCAGAGCTCACAGTTTACATTATGGGTCACTCGGTGTTGCATATTTTGCAGGTTCGGACACGTGTGTGACATGTCCCCAGTGTTGCAATGTCACACAGAGTGATTCTATGCCCTAAAACCCCTCCCCCTGCCAGCCTCTGGCAGCCACTGATATTTTCACAGTCTCCATATTGTCACAGCCTGCCTCCTGCAGAGTGTCATATAGATGGAAAATACACTAAGCAGCCTTTTCAGATTGGCTCCTTTTACTCAGTAATATGCATTTAAGGTTTTCCACGTCTTTCCATGGCCTGATAGCCCATTTCGTTTTAGCGTTGGCTAATACTCTTTTGGCTGGATGGACCACAGCTTGCTTATCCATCCACCTGCCGAAGGACATCTTGGTAGCCTCCAAGTTTTGGCAGTTTTGGGTAAAGCTGCTATAAACTTACATGTGCAAGTTTTTGTGTGGATGTAGATTTGGGTAAATACCAAGGAGCATGAGTGGTGAATGGTGGGAAGAGGATGAGGTAAGTGAAGAAGAATTAAGTTTCTTGGGAGTCAGACCTAACTGAGATTGTATTTTTTGTTAAGGAAACAGGACCAAGCCAGAAAGAAGCAGAGAGTTGAGGATGTATGTGCAGAGAAGTGACTCACTGCGGGGTTTAGGCTGAGTGAGTTTAAGGCGGGGTCTCGCTTGAGAGTGGCTCGCGGAGGGGCCAGGTGGGAGGGTTAGAGGCAGCCATGAGGCGGATGCGTCACTGAGTTGGCGATCAGAGGGGCTGAGCAAGAGAGCGAAGGTGGTGGTCGGAGACAGGAGTTTTCAGTGCTATTAGAAGCTGTATGTTCCTTAAGAAGAGGTTACTTCTTCAGGAAAGAGACCTTCAGCATATCTAGTAAAAGGAGGGGGCACTGTCAAGTCAAAGAAAGAATTGCTTGTCGATCATCTATCTGCTTTATACCCTGCTGTGTGCTTGCCTTTCGTGGGAACTTTTGGTTTAGTTGGACCTCCCACACTTTCTAACAATTGCTAGTTAAGAACTGAACTAGAGCAAATTGACTGTCGGACTTGGGTGCGTAGAGACAGGAGAGGGCGGCGGCAGAGGGGGGTCAGCGGGGGCTCCCCCGGGGGGCTGCTCCTTGTAGGTCCTGCAGCCACTGCCCGCCCCTCCACCCGGCAGGCTCACACTGTGTGTGTGTGTATGTGCATATGTGTATGTGTGTACATGTGTGTATGTATGTGCATGTGTGTATTTGTGTGTATGTGTGTTTGTATGTATGTGCATATATGCGTATGTGTGTGTGTGTGTGTGTGTGTGTGTGTGTATTCCCCAAACACAGGACTTGGGACCCTGACATCTGGAGTAGACTTACCGAGACAGTGAGGAACCCAATTTAACATCTGACGGTGTCCTGGATATCTCAGGATATGTGGCCAACGTTTGACACAGAAGTGCAGTCAGTCACAGTGTCCCTTCCTAATCTGCGCCCCAGTGACACCCAGTGTAAACGCTGCCCTTGGAGTTGTGACCACAGGTTCCCTATGCCTCCTTAGATGTAAATCCTCGTTGGAATTTCTGAACTGCCAAGACCAAGCATCGCAGGAAGCTCGTGTCACCAACTTAGGCGAGCAGACCCCTCACTCCCAGACCCAGAGACCCCAGTGTCTCCAGTTCCACAAATCCCTGTGCCACAGTGAAAACAATGTCACTGTCTCCCATAAAGTCTTGTTTTTTCAGGCTGTTTTCCACTCAGACCCTCATACGTTGTTAACGTGAGAGAGCACAGAGCAAACAAATGCCAGTGGAAACAGAGGGTGGGGCCAGAGCTGACATGCTCGTTTGTTCCCCAGGGCCGACCCTCTCTTTGTGTTCATTCCTTTTCCAGCTGGCCCTGCGCTTCTTATCAGCATCTGCCAGTCACAGTCAGTGGCCTGGAGCTCACCCTCCTCATCACCCTCTGCCTGAATTATTTGTTTAACCCTTTGGTATCGATAGTTTAAGCTGGGTAAGCAAGGAGTTATTCCCCCTTCCTTGGAAAGAGTTCCAAGAGGGTGGGAGGAGACCTAGAAAAAGGCCAAAAAACTCTGACTGCACATGTGGACTTGGGTCACCCTCGGGGCGAAGGGTGAGCCGGGGTGGGAGGGTGGGGTGAGAAGGGACAAAGACGAGGCCTGGGTCCAAACCAGAAGTTATGCCTCTGACAGTTCCTTTCATCTTTTCTTTGAGTTAAGGCTTCACTTCTTTTCTTGCAAACTCAGGCCAAACGTGCGGTCATATTCTGCCCATCAGGGGAGAAAGGAAGAGAAGGTGGTGGCAGGCAGAGCCAAGGCTGGCACGGTGCTCCCGGCCACCAAAGCCCATTTCTCACGCCTCCCTGGTATTTACTTCTTCTAACCAGTGGAAACCAAAGCAGGTATTCACAGAGGAAAGTGTAACTTTGGGACCTTGGTCGGTGAGGTTCTTTCTTGTCCTGTTGTTCCTGGGCGCTTGCTGAGGCACCTGCTGAAGCCCAGTTTCTGCCCAAACGTACTTCCTGTGCAAAAGCAGTTGCCCTGGCCCCGACCTCCTTCCAGATCGTGTGTCTCACCCGCCCTTCCCCGGGCAAGACTGCGGTCTACTTCCTGAGCCCGCGGTGCAACCGATTCTCTGTATTCCGCCCCATTCATTTCAAGGGCTGTTTACCTCATTTACTGAAATTACATAATTTTCTTGAAAAAACAATTTGATCTTGGATATGAGTTCTCTAAGAAGAGGGGCTTATGTCTCTTGCTAACTGAGCTTTTGGCCTGTCCCTTCAATTTTGATACACCTGCTTGGAGACTGACCTAAAAGTATTCGCTGCTAATACCATGAAGACCCTATTAAGTGGCATTAAATTTAACTTCTTGTAAGAGCTCTGTTGGAAAGCTGTTTATGATTTCAAGGGCAGCTTGTACTTTCTAGATGTCCGCTCTGTTGGCCTGACATGTGGGATGGAGTGCCGAGGACAAAAGGTCAAAGGACAGAGCCAGCCCTGCACCCCTGGGCGTGCACCCCTGCGAGGGAGCCCTGGGCCCATGGCGGGGGGGATGACTCACTGTTCTTCACCCACCATCTGGGTCTCCAGATTTCACAGGTCCGGTGACAGACACGTGGGTCCAGGAGCTGTGGTGTAGCTCTTCCACCTCCAGAACAGATGGTGGCCATGGGTAACAACCTGGTGACCCGTGTTGGAGCAGAAACATGCATCTCCGTCTCCAGAGGCACACACTCTGCGATTCCATTTATATTACATTCAGAGCAGGCAGCGCGAGTCTATGGTGACGTGTCAGGAGAGCGGGAAGGGGCGGGGGCAGGCGCCTCGGGTCCTAGAAGCACACGCATGAGTCCTGACCTGGCTGGGGCTACGCCGGGGCACGCTTGTGTGAGTGCTGGCTGAGCTGTCACTCTACATGCAAATTCTACTGCAGTTACGGAGCTAGTAGTCTTGTAGGAGAACAGTGTGGAGGGGAGTCATTTCCCGGGAGTGTGCTGAGAGCTGCCCTGGAGGTTTGGAGGAGACACAGCAAGAAGACAGCCGAGGCTCCGGGAAGGGCTCGGAGAGACGCGGGCTCCCTGGGAAGGAGGTGGGGGCAGCACCCCGACGTCTGGGGCGGGGCGTGTCACTGTCACCCCAGATCACCGAGTGCAGGGGACAGTTGCCGGCTCCTCTGCATTTCAGCCTCTGTGGGCATCTGGTTTCGCCGACTGCTTTCAGAAACGTGGGTCCGAGATTTCGTTCCCCACAGGTCCTCCTCCTCCCTCTCAGCCATCCTGGTCCCTTCCTTTCTGGTTCCCTGTCCCTTGTCTTGGCCTCTAAAGATCACCGACCTGAAGAAGACCTGTGGTCATCCCTCTCGCATGCTTGTCCACCTGTGTCCACGGTTTGGGCCCCATGTCGTCGGCTCCAAATTTGGTGTCTCCAGCCCACATCTCCATGCCCAGCCTCAGAGTGGTCCTCGGACGTGCCAACTGGACTCCAACGTTGGTGTCCTGCAGGCAGCTCAGGATGTAATAACCCCAGACCCAAGCCCCTCTGCCCCACATCCTCTCCTTCTGTTTGCCCTCAACCAGCAAATGGCCCCTGAGTGCAGATGGCCTCTGTCTGTGAGGCCAGTGTAACCGGCACACGCCTCCGCCGTAACTCGGTTCACACTTGGTCTAAGCAGTGGACAAAGCGGTGGCCACTGCTGTTGTGTACCCTCCTCCAAGAAGCCCGCCTGGGTTAATGCTTAGTGGGACATGATTGGGCCTAACATGCTGGCCTTTCTGGCAGGACTCGCCGTGGCTTCACAGCCGTCCCACCCTCCCGGTGGTGTGGAGAGAACACGGCATCGCGGGTCCTGTCTTTCTTCGGCCAGCGATAGAACTGCAGCTGCTGACTTAACGCCAGTGGGGATGTCCTGAGAGGGCCGGGTCTGACCTTGGGCGTAACAGATCGGCCCTCCCTTCCCTCCGCCCAGGCTCTCCATCTGCTCTCCTGCCCGCTGGCCGTGCTCCCAGGTGAGCCACTGAAGGCTCGCGTTCCAGGACTGGGTGGTCGGCAGTTCTCTCTGTGTCTCTCCAGCAAACCTCTCCAGAGAGTCCGTGTGGCCTGACGTGGCCCATGAGCTTCGCTGAGCTGGCCCCTGAGAGCAGGGGGAGGGAAGGCCCATGGTCCAGGCCTGCCCCGGGGGAAGAGGGAGGGGTGGCCTGCCCACGGCTGCCTCTGCCGGGCCGAGCCGGTGCTGTGCTCTAGGCTGGCAGCAGCACCGTGACCCTGGGGCCGGCCCACCTTCCCGACTGTGGTTTAGCCTCTGATTCACTCCATCTGTCACTTGTCTCTCCTGTCAGCCACCCACTTCCTCAGACGGGTCATTGTCAGGGGAACGGGAATCAAAGAAAGGGACCCTTTCAGCCTGTATTTTCAGTTCGCCCTCTGTCCTTGCCTGCCCCGCCCTGTCCCGTGTCATGGGAATGAGGAAGGAAGACGCCGCCGGCAGGTTCTGGCCAGTCCGGGCGGAGCACTTGCAAGTCACGCAGAACAGGCTGCTGAGGGGTCGGGTTTCCAGGAAACGGCATCTCCAGCACCGTCTTGTCCATGGCACCTGGCACGGGCTCTGACCCCCGCCCCTGCCCCTGCAGACTGTAAATCAAAGGACTGTTTGGAGGAAAGACAGAGCTGCTGCCCCGCAGCCCAAGCTAAGATGAGTCGCCGGCAGTGGACAGAGCGCTGGGCGGCTGGGTGGCTGGGCGGCCACCAGCCGACCTCCCACTCCGTACTCGTCCCTGCCCTCCTGGTCTGCGCACGGCCAGGTCCCTGTCCCCGCCCCCGTCCCCACGCTGGCTCGTGCACTCACGCCTGCCTTGACCCCATCTAGGCCCCAGCTTTCTGTCAGCGGAATGAGAAGCCGGACACAAACACTCCTGTTAACTCAACACGTGCCTACAGTCCTGGGATCTTTCACTTAGGAGAAAGCCCACCACACACACAAAACACAGCTCCTGTATTCTGGAGCTGATGTGGTAAAATCACCACAAACCATTTGAACTGTCCAGCAATTTACTAGTCACGCACTTCCCGAAGAGGAGAGGGGAGGCCGCGGTTTCTCCCTGTTGTACGGATTCAATGTGTGCTGTTCCTGAAAATAAAAATCAACGTCGCACAAAGCTGCTGAAAGCTTTATGTGGTCTTAGAGCGCACCACACCCAGACTCGGCGGGGCCCGTTTCCTTGTTGGAGGGCGCGCAGCGGAGAGCCCCACACGATGGCTCCGCTGTCCAACGTGTGCTTCGTGGATTAGCAAAGTTAACAAATGATACCTTATTCCTGGCTCCTTCTGCTGAAACGTAATATTTCCAAAGGCGAATAAGCTGCTCGCACTCGGTGACCTTCCTCCTCCAGGGCCAACATGCTTGCTTCTCTCAGCCGAGGCCTTTCCCTCCCCACAGAGTAAAGCAGAACATCCGGAGAAACTGGGGGGTCCCTTTCCAGGAGATTATGCCTTCTTCTCGGCTCCGAGTTTTCTGGGAGATGAGTCTTGACAGCTCGAAGTTAGAAGCTGGTGTTTGGGTGGCTCGTGAGACCGGCCAAAGTCTGGGGGCCATGCTGTCCCCCTCCTCCCGTTGCCCCTTCTCGTCCTTTCAGGCCCTCTTTCCTTTTCACTGCCTTCCCTGCTCTGGGCCCTGACCCCTGAGAATACAATGCACAAAGGACCACGGCCACACCTGGGCCACCGGGAAGGGAGTCCCTTGCTGACGCTCTGCCTCTCCTCCTGGCCTGGCCTGAGACCGGGGCTGCTGGTTGAGCAGCCTCGTGGCAGGTGGACGGGTTCTGTCCCGGCCGCGGTGGGGGCTTTGGTGTGTCAGCCCTACTCACTGGTCACCCTCCACGCTGCCCCCTCCCATCAAAGAGAGCAGCCTGGCTGAGTGTCTGCTCTCACCGTGGAGCCGACTGGCGGGGGCTCTTTGGAGACAAGGCACAGGGACCACTTACAGGCTGAGGGGAAAGGAGAAGGCCCAGCCGTAGGGCGTGTCAGGAAGGAGCTGGGTTCTCAGGACTCCGTCCTCTCAGCTCCCAGTGAGAAGCTGTGAGCCAGGCTCTTGAAATCCAGCTCTCATGGCATTTGGTCAGAGAGAGAAAGGATGAGGCGAAGGGTCGCTGGAGTGCCAGGAGGACAGGTGTCTGGGAGGAGACACACCGCCCCTCGGGGTATGGACGGTGGAGGCCGAGCGCCTGTGTGTTTGGTGAAAAGCAGGGAGACGGAGCGTAAGTGGCGGGAAGGCTAGGCACCGAGGAGGAGGAAGGCCTGAGGAGCCCCGGCCCGGGCTGGCGGGCTTCCTGCAGGCGGAGTGTGAGACGTGAGCCACGCACACAGCGCTCCCTCCCACGCACTAAGGAAACAGAGCGGGCCGGGCGCGGAGCTGAACTGGGCGCCCTTCTTGGCTCCAAACCACTTCTTTACAATGATGGACCGTTAGGTTTTGGAGGGCCCCGCTTTCCACCAGCCCTGGTGGTGCTGGAACAGAGCGCGGGCCACCACCTGAGAAAACAAACCCGAGGGAGAGAAAGTCCACTTGGGTCGGCAGCCAGGCTCGGCGCCCCCCGTCCCGGGTGGAAGGGGGCATTGGGGACAGGACTGGGACGGGGCTTGGGCAGGAGGGGTCCTCGGCGGGGGCAGGGCCTGGTGGCCCCGCAGCCCCACAGAACACAGAGAGATTTCCAGCCCCCTGCTCCTGAATTCTGTGTCATGGGAACCAGAGGTGCAGGAAGGAGGCAGCACGTATGCCCTAAGGAAGTGAGGGGCAGGAGTGAGGGTGCCTCTGAGCACAGCGCACACTGGCACACGGGACTCAACACCGCAGTCCTGCTCAGCCCCGCCGCACGCGGGTGACGGAGCCCCGGGCACACCCGATGTGGGTGCAGGGTGGCCTCCAGAAGGGTCATCGCGTCTAGGGCTTCTCAGAGAGGGTGACCTAGGGTGAAACCCCAAATGGGCCGTGGCGAGATTTTTCCTCTTTCGCTTGGAAATCTTTGTTTATTCTAAGCAGCTTTCCATACATTTGTTTCTGGTTGGTTCTTTCCTTTTCCAGACCTAGTTGGGTTGAAAACTGCCTTTGGCCCAGAGGGCCCTTGGTGGCGTGTGCGTGTGGAGCCATCTCTGTGTGTGACACATGGGGTCCTCGCGCCCATTCTTCAGGAGCTGGCCGGCTGAGCGGGGCTGACATCCCAGGCTCTTGTCCACAAGCTCTGACGGGGTGTTTCTTCCTGACGAGCTGTGACCCTTCCCGGGGACAGAACTCGCAGCTGCCAGGACGAGCCCTGGCCTGAGGACTAAATCCTGCTTTTAGAGACACAGGTTTCTTTCCTTTTTTCCACACTCACACCTGGATTCTGATTCATCAACTAAATTCGGGTGGAAGAAATCAGATGCGTATAAAAATATTCTCAGAAGTCACGCCTAACCTTTAAGGGGAACGGTCTAGATGCTTCGTTAAACATTTATCACTTTTCGGGGGGGAGATAAACTTTATTTTCCTCTCTCGGGGAATTACCCAGAAGCCATAAAATGTTGTTTTATAACTGAATATCCCGGTTTACATCTCGTGGAACGAAGCAAAATAAACATAAACTTTAAAAATATGGTCACGGCCCATATATTTAGAAAGTGTTGCGACCACGGACCAGCGCAGCTCAAATATGTTTCTTTCATGTTTAACCTTACAGGGTGAATGGGTTCTTCCCCCTAATCTCTATCTTATTTCTCAATTAACTGATTTCTGCTGCAGTTTTGATTAGGAAAAAAGGAGTGTGATGGATTCTTACGTCTATTTCAAAAGTAAACCGTAATCAAAGTCTGAGAAATCTTCCTGGGGGCGAATGCCTTTCCCCGCTGCCCCACCCGGTCCTTCACATGTCCCTTCAGTGGCATTGCTTTTGCTTGTTTTCCAGTTTTGCTTTCCCTTGGAGTTCATAGGCACCTTCTCTGTGACAAACTTATCCTAGTTTAAGTGTGCTCTCCCTGCATATGAAAGTACCGTGAAGGGAGCGGTTTGGGGCCTGGGGTTTGCCTCGGGACACTCCAGTGGGGTGAGGTGGTGGGGTGGGGTTGCAGGGGAGACTGCGTGGCCCGGAGCTGGTCATCACTGAGGCTGTCCGTGGGCACGGAGGTTCGCTGCGTTATTCTGGTCAGAACATGCCTGAGATTTTCCACAGAAGGTCTCTCCTGGGCTCTCTCCTGTCCTCACTGCTCTCGTCTTCTGGGCGCTGGTTGTTGATCCTTATCCCTCCTCGAGACCCTCAGTGTTTACTCTGGAAAGGACGCCAGTGTGCCCCGCTGGCTGCCTCCGGCAGTGGGGCTTCTGGCGCTCTTCCTGGCGGTGCCCCCGCCCCAAGGAGACAGTGCTGATCGGCTGCGTGTCTGCGTGCGCTCACTCTCACTTCTGTCCAGGCGGGTGAGCCCCCCGGGAGCACAGGGTCCACTTTTGCCCCCTCCCTTCTCCTTTCTTCTTTCCTCTCGGTACCAACGCAACGCCCTTTCCTGTATTGTGTCCGGAAAGCTGTCCTATAGCAAAGTCTCAAATTCAAACTCCTGCAGAGTCAGACCGGTGGCCAGAGCGCTCAGCTGCAGGAGGGCATCCACACAACACGCGGGAACAGCTGTCTCCACACAGACACGGGGCAGAGCAGCTCCAAAGGGAAGAAATCGCACTCTGCCTACAGCTGGGGAGCAGACACGTTCAGGGAAAGCCAGGGGGATCTGCTGGGCGAGGGCGTCACCACCTGGAGTCAGAATGCAGAGATGGACTCTAACTTCTGGAAGTCTCTCCACTTTACCAGGCTCCTCAGAACACAGTAAAACTTCCTTTTACGCTCTCTCTAAGGATTCGGTGGGTAACTCATAAAATATTAGATAGATAATAGTACCAGAACCCCAAATTACTTCAATAGACAAGAATGACGAATTAGAGCCAAGAAGGTGAAACACAGTAAAAACAGTTGTACGTCCTGCATTTGGGTGACAAGGCCTGACGGCAGCGATACAGCAAAGACCTGACACTGCACACACAGAGAGGGCCTGCGGTCCCAGAGAACCTAGTTTGAGCCACAGTGAAGTGCAGTTACGGAAAAGAGAACACACTTCAAGCGGCAGGCATGCGTTCATGGTGTCCAGATCAAGGGAGGCAGTAGTTCCGTATGTGGTGCCCCCCTTTAAGAAAGATACTAACACATTTGGGGAAATCCAGAGGCAAGTGAGTGAGATGAAAAGGAGTCTGGGAACGATCATTTGTAGGGTCATGAAAGGAAACTGGGGTGGTTCTCTGGAAGAGAAATGGGGACTAGATGGCAGGTCCTCGCAGAGGGCAGGGGGCAGGTGGTTCCTGATGCAGTGGAGGGTGCCCCCCCGTCTCTCCCACTGAGTGGAGAGGCAGGACCTGGGCAGGGCCGTGGAGCAGGCAGTGGAAGGCGGGCTGGAAGAGAGAAGAGAATGCCGAGTACCACTGAGCGGGCAGTGCGACGCCACCTTTTCCTGTTCCCTCGTTGGTCCAGGGTAGGGGTGTAGCTTTTGGGGGTGGGGCTCAGTAGGTGGGTAACTAGAGCCCCAGATTTCTAGGCGGAGGACAAAAGGGGGCCCCGGGAAACTGGGAAGTACTCACAAGGGCACAGGAGCAAGGTGTTAGGGGAAGTAAAGTTGTTCATGAAATTCTGGGCTCACCCCGAGTTGCACACGAATGAATCTAATTCTACTCAGCACATAAACGGCTTTGAGAACAGACTCAACCCATCCAGGTCCCAGACCAGTCACTGTGTAGCACCTGGGTGGGGGCAGATCCAAGTAACACTGCAAAGGCTCTAAGACTGAATTGACCGTGAAAGCACAGAGATGGCGGGTCGCCACTTACAGCGTGAACCTACCCAGGGTGACTGTCTGCTAAAACACAAGCGTCAGCATGTTCTGTATATTTTAACCAGACCAGACTCATGACATAATAGTCAAAATGTCCAGGATACCATGTAAAATTACTTGGCATAGAAAGATTTAGAAAAATCTCAACTCCCGTGGCAAAAGGCAATCAACAGACACAAAAGAAATGACACAGATGTTGGAATTATGGCAGAGATATTCGAGAAACCGTTATTTACATGTCCCCAAAGCAACTGTGAAAACGCTTCAAACAAACAGAAAGAAAGAACTGGGAAAAAACATAACTGAAATAAAAAGCTCACTAGACAGGCTTATTGAGATCATTTAAGATAATGTGTTTTTAATATTATTTATTTAATTATAAGTGTATATAATGTTTTTTTAAAACAGTGACTGTTTTTAGAAACCTGTTTGCAAACTTCTGAACGTTAAATAGTCAGCTCTTGTGAGCTGGTACCAGCCAGTTCACAGCACAACTGACCCCGCGGGGAGCAACCTGTCTCAGTGAGCAGGAGAGGACCCTGCGCTGTCGGACCTCCTGGGGAAGTCAGTACAGAGACGGGCGTGTGAAATGCCGGGCAGGAGGTGACTGTGCTTCTAGAGGAAGTTAAACCGTGGTCCAGGGAGTATACGTCAGGGAATGCTGACCCCCACAGACAGGCTCCCCCACGATTCTCGTACTCTCCCGACCATGTTTCCCTCTTTCCCTCGCTGCGTGGGCTCCCGCACCCCTGCATCCAGCCCACGTCCAGGCCTTTGCCCTCTCCCGTCGCCTGTCTTCTTTCTGCACCCCCCTCTGTCACGCAGCCCTTGGCACAAAGCAGGCCCTTGTCGCTGTCCTCCGTAGGCGGCAGCCGAGGCTGCCGTCCGGATGCGGCCGTGGGGGTTTCGGGAGGGCCGCTCTGCTCTTCTGCTGCTTCTTTCCCCCAGACCTAGCACGTAGGCTGACGCCCTCGGGACTGCCTCTCACATATCCACACACTCTGCAGCTGCTCAATCACAGAGAAGACGGAGACCGTCTTAAGGGCTTGGCAAGTGGAGCCTCCGGGAAATGTTAGCCAGCAGCTCCCTGCTTGGTGCCGTGTGACTGTCCTCCGTCCCCATCTGTGTTGACCGTCCCCCGACCCGTTACCTGCTGGAGCCCCGAGCCCTCGCTCACAAGAGCGGAAAGAGCCGAACAGTGTGAGGCAGTGTGACTCCCGCCCTGGGGCTCGGAGGGACCGGCGTCACAGGTGTGCTATCGGCGGCGTCCCCGGGTCACTTTTGGGAAGTGCCACTTTTTTCTTTAGAGTATGTTTATGTCAGTGAGCGTCTCCCTGAATTGCAGGACTTGGACCCCATTTCTCTTACTTTGCACACAGCTGTTTTACCTGTGTTGACAGTTTTCCCAGAGAAAAATTTTGCCCCTTGTGGAGCGAGAGCCCCTTTCCGTGTTGCCGCGTCTGAGACACAAACGCCGCGCGCGTGCAGCCCGGGGCGCCGGCCCTTACAGCAAGTGGGGCCTGGGGCTCCAGGGGCTGGGGACAAGGATGCGTGCAGGGGGCGACTGGCTTGAAGACCCGAAAACCTGCCGACCGCTCTTTGGGAACTGATATTTAAACTTAAAATGGCTGAAATAATTAAATTCAAAACAGAAGCCGGCCACCACAAGACGTCATCTTGCCACTCCTCGTATGGGCACTTTGAAATCATAGTTTAAACTTCGGCAAATTGGTTTCCGGGCAGCTTTGCTGACACACTTGCGGATTACCAGTGTGAGGCTGTTGGTTCCCTCTGCACGCTCCTTCAGAAGAATGGAGTCGCCCGCACAGTGTGACTGGGCTGTGATTCGTCACCACGCCACTCAGCAGTATGTCTCTTGTCTGTAAATTGTAGCACACTTCCTTCCTTTAGACCTGCCAGGTGTTTTGGAATATGTAGATTTATTGACTTTTTTTTTACACTGTTCCAAAATTTGTGGTCTCATCAGGGGGATGAGTAAATTCAGGCTGAGTGTCTTTCCTCTTTCTCTGCATCTTGAACTCCTGAGAGAGAGCTTGTCGGGCCGCCTTGTCCAGGCGCACGGGAGAAACTGTTCTAAGACGTCACATATTTGGTAACTTGCAGTTTGAAGCACTGATCATAGTTTCAAGATCGAGGACTCCATTTAGTCACAAAGGGATCCTCCAGGCTGGACAGGGTACAAGCAGTAGACACAGCGTTATTCTAATTATCTGCCAGTCTTAATGGGCAAGATAGAACCATCTTTATTTCGACGAGCTTCAGTGTTGCTAGTAGTTTACAAATACACATCACACCTGTGTTCTCATGGGTGCGTCAGCTCCGTAGATAAAGTTTGCCCCCACTACAATGAATAAAGTCAATTTAATCTTTTTTAAAAAGAAAGAAGGGCAGATCTTACCCCACTTGTTTTAGGCAGTATTTGGCTTAACTCAGTAACAGAGGTGTAATTGTGATCAGTTAAAAATGAAGTTATCGTCATTATAAAGGGGGTTTCACTGCTGCTGCTGCTGAGAACTGAGGAGACCCTCCCCGTCAAGTTCAGAGGATCACACGCCCCTCCAGTCTGTGGTGTCAGCCTTTGTCCAAAACCAGCTTTTGAGAGAGGACGGTCTAGGCGAGGCAGAAGGAAAACAGAAAATTCCACTGAAAAGAAGACATGAATCCGAGCTGTATATTTAAAACAAAGAAACCAGCACTTTCCAAGGTAAATGAAAAAAGTTTATCGTATTTTTCTCAGAAAGGGAAGAGTTGAAAGCTAACCCATGTCTGATGTCAAGGTCATCGGCGGATGAGTAACACAGTCGTGGATCCGGGGTTCACCTTACAGCAGCACGGGATTTAACAAATAGGAACTCCTACAATATTATTTCACCCAAAGCATAATAAATACAGAGAGGAAGGTCACTGGAGTTGATGATTTAAACAAACACTGTCACTCAGGAGATGTCCAAGTTCTGAGGAGAAGGGTGAAAACAGCATTATTCTGCCGGGTGTTTTAAACACCCTCCTCCACCGTGATTAGCATGAAGATAAACCAAGGAAGGCCAGCTTTGCATTTTTCTTTCAGGTCAAGAAAGTCACTGAGATACAGTTTCAGGTCCTACTTTGAAAATCCGGGGTGGGCGTTGTCCTGATTTAGGCCGCGTTTTGCTGGGCTGAGCTGGGAGAGCAGAGTCGCCGCGGGGCGCGGTGACTTCGTTCCTCGGGAGAGCAAGATGCCGGCTTCCCGTGCCTCCCCAGGCGCGAGGGTGCGCCCGTTGCTGGGGTGCGGAGCCGGAGCCCCCGCCTGGCAGGGAGATGCCGCGTCAGCACGCCGGATCAGACGTGACCTTCTCGGGGGGGGGGGGGGGCGTGATGCTCTCATCTGGAGGGCGTCGGGAAGGGTGGTGGAAACAAGCCGCACAGTTCTCTGCAGCATCCGGGAGTCAGCGTGCTCCCTTCAGTTCCTTGCCCTGAAGACTGGCCTTCAGGGGCTGGAGTCCAGGCCCCAGATCCTCTAAGGGTCCTCCGACTTCGCCCCCTGCGACGCAGCTCAGACCAGTGGAGGAGGCCTCCTTGCACGGCAGTGAGCCCAAACATGCTTAGCTCTGCTTCGCAGTCAGCAGACTGGTGCTATTTCAGGGACTCACCAGTCATCACCACATGGCGAGTCTGATCTCTGGGACGTGTCCTCCACAGGTGCTGCTGAGCCACTGTGGCTGCAGGTCCTTCCCACTGGCCCCCGGCCACTCGCCCTCGAGGATTCAGTCGGGTGTCTGAGGACGTGGGACACCAGCTGCCCAGGGAGCGCAATGCCTTTCGTTTGCTCCCCACTGTCAGAAGCCAGACGGGGTATCCCTTATGCCTCGCTCCTGGGGCTGCTGGACCAGCGGGCTCGTTGCCTCTTTCCAGGGCAGAAACCCCGATTTGCTATGTACCCCACAATACCTGCTTAGTTTTGCATATGGAAAAACCCAGGAAGCAGCTTGAACTAGATATTCTGCTCAGATGACCGAGGTGGTAGCAGAATTAATGGTGACAGGTGTCTAGTTCAGGGTCACACTGAGTGGGCTGGTGGTTTGGACCCTCAGGTTCACCCCTGGGCTGGGCTGAAGAGCAGGGGCATCTGATTCCAGCTCTCGGGCTGAGTCCCGGGGTTTGCTGTCAGCCTGGCTTCTCAAACACGTTATCCCCTAAGCTGCGTCTTCCATCAAGCAGAACACGCAATTGGCCAAGTTACCTCCATCTGGCTTTTGGCAGCAGAATAGGTTGGGAGGGGAAAGAAAACTTATCTCCTGTCTTCTCCCAAAGCTGAGGTGCTGGCAAGTCTGCACTCGTTTGTCAATCTATAGACTCCTCTTTATATCTTCATGCAACATAGACAAATGGGATTTTAAATCTGAAGTCCCACAGAGACGGCATGGCACAGTCCTCCTCAGTTTAAGTGCCCCTGGTGTCTGGGCAGAAGGGTTGTCAGATTTAGCAAATAAAGTTACAGGAAGAACAGAGAAAATTGAATCTCAGATAAACAACAAGTAATATTTAGTAGAAGTATATTGCAAATACTGCATGGGACATACACTAAAACATTATCTGAATTTCAGGCTTAAATACGTGTCCTGTATCTTATCTGGCAGCCTTCCTGGGGCTCATGAAACGCGCCTCAGCTTCCACCTGCGGGCAGTCCCGGAGTCCTTGGGTCAGGCTGCGGCGGCTTCCCTCTCGCGGGTTAGCGATGTGACGTGTGACCTGGAGGGGTCTGGCAGTGAGGCGCTGCGCAGAAGGTCCTGCCGTGGAGAAGCAGAAGTTGCTGTGGGAAAGGAGGAAAGGAAAAGTCAGGAAGGAAACCAGGTCTGTGGAGTCCAGGCATCGGGGAGGGGTGCCTCGCAGAGGTCTGAAGTGTAGTGGTTGAAAATAATACTCGGCTGCCCCAGCTCGGTTTAAAGCGGTGTCTTTCTGTCATTCTCGCCAGGGCCTGCCGGTGAGACTCAGGCGGGGGGTTATTCTGTGACATCAGACTGACTGCGGCCAGACGCCAGCCTCACTGTTTGCTCTATGCTGCTACGTTATCTTTACCCCGCACAACAGTGGGGTGAAATGGGACTCCTAGTACATGGCGGTCAGCACCTCAAATTACGAGGTCTGAGAAGCCTGTGCTCATCTTGAAAAAATGTTTCTACCCTCTTCTAAAGTCCACTCATTTATCTCAGTATCTTTCAACTAAGAACCCTACGTTCACGCTCTGAAAAAAATCCCCAACTGGGGGTAAAATACGCTGATGACTGCACATCGTGTTCCCATTACGGTGGGAAAGAGCCCTTCTCCCTTAGAAAGGGGCCGGTCCTGGGCGTGTGTGGAAGCCCAGCAGGACAATGGCGCCCCCCACTGTCCGCCGGCGGGACTGTGTGCCGGGGTGCGGGCGGGCCGCGCCAAAGCGTCTGCAGGCCCCAGGCTGCTCTGCTGCTGGCAGCCCAGGCATGAGGGTATCAGAACACAGGCACGTGGTCGGATCCGGCCATCTGCGGGGGTAATCGCAAGGACGATCCAAAGAAGTGTCACCGGCTCTGGGTGGTAGATAGGAGGGAAGCCCTGAGCCGTGTGAAGTGTGTATTTCTCGGTGACGTCATTTGCAGGGCGCGCGAGCCTCCCCCTGTGGTTAGAGGGCTGCCCCCTCCTGCGCACTGGACTGGATTTCCACGGAGAGAATTAAAATCGGGCGTAGCTCTCAGGAGCGTGAAAGGAGGCCGGGTGTGGCACCGCCCCTGTAACCTCAGCCATGAGCCCGTCTGCTCCGGAGCCGAGGGCACCTGGGTGTCGGGGCGGGCTGCCGCTCGCAGCCCCTGCCACCTCTCCCTCCTCTAGACGCCCGGGGTCAGCCTCTTCCTTTCACACTTTACAAGCCGGGGTGACCTGTCCAGAGCCACGGGTCATCTCTACACAAATATTTTATTTCCACTAGCTGCAGTGTTGTGAATAACCCAAGTACTATTCTGTTTTTAAACTTCGCACTTTGCATGGCAAAGTTAATTTTCAGAGATGTTGCGTAAAGGACAGGTTGTCCCAAAGAGACGTGGGAGGTGGGTGCTTAGGTACCAGCCAGCCCTCTCAGACAGTTTTATTGCTTTTCAAGTCTGTTTTGTTTGTAGGAATGTATGAAGTCACACCCCAAACAGAAGGAGGGCTGGTTCTGGTCTGACGGAGAAGCGTCCTTCCACGGCAGGGTGTGTGAAGGCCAGGGCGAACAGCCGGGCTCCAGGCAGGCGAGGCAAGGTCACAGCTCCTTACGGGCTCATGGCGGTCAAGTTACCTTCAGGGCCAGATTAACGTGCTTCGCAAAATGGAGCAGTGTTTCGGTAAAATTAAACAAGAAGAGACGAACCAACAGTGTCTCGGACACTTCAGTTCTCTTTCATAAACCAAAGAACTCTGAGTCTCTGTGCTTAATTCTTCTCAATCGTAGGTTTACACAATTGAAGAACACGAAAACAAAAATCTAAAAAAGAAAAGGAAAAACAAACTTGAGTTGACTCTCTTAAAAGGTAAAGGTCCTTAAAGCATCTTCATCGTCTGGGCCGGGCCACCAGGCGTTTTTAATAAATTATGGTAAATAGATGTCGAGAAGTAAATTCACGTGGAGGGTCGTCTCTCAGAAACCCAGTCTGGAAATCTCGTCAGGAGTCAGTTGCAAACCGTCCTCCTCCGCCTGCGCGGTTGGGTTTGTTTTGTCACTGCTGTTACTGGGAAAGGCAGCTGTGGGCCATTTCGCCTCATGTTTTCTGAAGGGTGCCACATAGACTTCTTCTGTGACCAATTTCCATAAAGCTCATTTAGCAGTTCAAACTTTATTAAGACTCTTGACAAAAACAGCTGCTAGAATTGCAAAGGAATGTAATAAAAATACAGGGTTAGAAACAACCGGAGTCTATAAAAGCAACGTCTGCAAGGTCCAGGGCCCCTCCCGGGGGTGTGCATGCAGATCACAGCCTCCGCTAGGACCGTGGGGACCCCCGAGTGGACAGCGGGGCCCCGGGCCCGGCCAAGGCTCTGAGGCGGAGGCTGCCTGCCATCACCGGGCTGATAACCTGGTTCAGGTCTGGGCAGGGTGCCAACCCAAGAGCAGGCCCGGGGGTGGGGGGCCTGGGGGGTGCGGCGCGGTGGTTCTAAAGGGTGAGGGAGCGCTGGAGGGAATTCATTTTATGTTGGTTTTATGATTCAGTAAAAAATCTCCAACACATACTCATTTACTGAAAAAGAAAACAATAAATGTTCGGTTGATTGTAGTCTCCATATTAGCACGAAGGGGCGCAGATTAGAACTAGCCAGATACTCCGGGGTGCACCTGGGGGCCTTGGGGCGTTCAGGGTCTGAACAGAAGCACACGGTGGGGACTGGTGTTGGCAGCCCCCTGCTTTGATTTGGGAGAACCTTTGACACACACTGTGTAGTACTGAAATGACATCTGGACGTCTCAGGGGAAATGGGGACACAACAACCGTCATTGCTGTCCACGTAAAAGTGTAATATTCCCGAAACAGAAAATTAGAAAATACAGCTTATTTTTGTGATTTTGACTGAAATCACAGATGAGGCCATTTGAAGAGGCTGGCGTGGTAGTGGAGGAAAGGGACGTGAGAGCTCTGTCCCCGGCACTGCCCCCAGCCTCCAGCCCCACAACACGCAGGCCGAGTGGGGGAGGGAGCCCTCTCCGAGCCCAGGGGGCCACCTCCCACGTGAAAGGCAGGAGCGGGCACGCCAGGCCCCGCCCGTGGTTACTTACGAACAGTCATTCTGGGGGGTCGTGGACAAGTGGCCTTCCTCCGAAACTGGGGGTTACTCACTCTGTCCTGCCTTGAGAGGGTTGGAGTCTGCCTGGGGAAACGCCAAGCCTACAGGAACACGGAGGGGTGGTCGCTCCCCCTGCTGCCCAGCTCCCGGGCCCGCTTACATCAGATTCTGTGGGGTGCAACTGCCCTGCCCCCTTCAATGCGCGTGTGGTCCCTGGGCTGCCCAGTGCTGTGGCCATGTGTGCCTGCATTCATTCACTCATTCAACAGACGAGAGAGCTTGTGTGCACCAGCCACTGTCCAAGCAGTGGGGACCCAGAGGTCCTCGTGCAGGTGGGAGCGGAGAGGGAGGCCGACAGCCTGAGACTTGAGGGACTGGAGGGGGTCAAAGACAAGGCAGCCCTGGACCGAGAGCCAGACACGAAGCAGGAGCCAGGCAGGCAGAAGGAGGCAGCGGGGGTCCAGGCTGGAAACTGCCGACCCGTCCAGAGGGCCAGCTGGTGTGGCTGGAGGGCTGCATGTGACCCGGCCCTGCCTGGCTCAGGGGAGGTGGCGGGCTGGGGGCTTGTCCCCTCTCCGCCTGCACCACCCGAGGAGGTCCGGGGTCTCGCCTTCTCCCAGATCACCATTTTCCGGAAGTGTCTGCTATTCCCCCGGTTGCTGAGTCCTGTTTAAGGACAAGTGAATAGCTTAATTGTCTGAGCTCCACCAGAGGGCCCCTGCTGGTTCTTGTCCCCGCAGAGGCCAAGTGGACCCTGCACGAGCCCTTCCCCCGCACACTGGAAGACGTGAAGGCGCCACTCCCCGGTCCCCAGGTCAACCCCACTGACGCTGACGTGGACAGCGGGGAGCTGCCCCTGCAGCTTCCTGGGCTGAGGTCCCGGCGCTTAGCACCGGGCTCGGTGGCTTTGTCCCCTCCAGCAGCCACATCTTTGGTGGACGTCAGCCCTGCTGGGGGTTGTAGATCTTTTTTGGTGTATGGTGTCTGTCTCTTTTTATTGCCCTTTGGACCTCACAGATACTGAGATTTTATAAACTGAAGGTTTGGGGCAACCCTGCGTCGAGCAAGTCTCCCAGCACCATTTCCCCAATAGCGTTTGCTCACTTCATGTCTCTGTGTCACATTTTGATAATCCTTCCAATAGTTCAGACTTTTTCATTATTATTATATTTATGCTATGGTACCTGAAATAAGTGATCGTTGGTGTTACTACTATGACTTGCTGAAGGCTCAGGTGATGGTTAGCATTTTTTAGCAATAGAGTGTCTTTAAATTAAGGTGTGCACAGTGTTTTTTTTAGACATAATGCTATTACACACTTAATAGAGTGCAATATAGTGTAAACATATATATGCACTGGGGAACCTAAAAACTCAAGTGACTTGCTTTATTGTGATATTTGCTTTTATTGCAGTGGTCTGGAACTGAATCCGTAAAATCTCTGAGGTCTGCCTGTATTTTTTGCAGTTTTATTGAGATAGATTTTACATACCATACAATTCACCCACTTACAGTATGCAGTGGTTTTTGGTATATTACATTATTAATTTTTAAAAACTGTGGTAAGATATATATAACACTTTTTTGCCACTTTAACAATTTTAAGTGTATGATTCAAAAGCATTAATTCCATTCACAATATTGTGCAACCATCACCATATCTTTTCACAAAACCTTTTCGTCACCCCAAACCGAAACTCTGCTTAGCAGGTGTCAGATGCTCCTCCCTGTTCAGGGCTGAGTAGTTCTCTGCTGTGTGGATGGGCCACCTTGTGTTTAGCCTTCACCTGCTGATGACATTGATTTGGGTTGTTTCCACCTTTCGGCTATTGTGAATAATACTGCTGTGAACATGGGTCTGTATCTTTTGAGTCCCTGTTTTCAGTTCTTTTGGGTATATTCCTAAGAGTGGAATTGCTGGGTCATATGGTGATTTATGCTTAGGTTTTGGGGGGAAAACACCAAACTGTTTTCCATAACTCTTTTCCATTCCCACCAGCCATGGAAGAGAGTTCTAATTTCTACACATCCCTGATACTTGTTTTCCATCAAAAGCACCGTGACAACCACCCTGGTGGATATGAAGGGGCGTCTCGCCGTGGCTGTGATCTGCGTTTCCCTGGTGGCTGCTGATGTGAAGCGTTCTCTTGTGTGCTTGCTGGCCGTCTGTAAATATTCTTTGGAGAAAAGTCTATTCAAGTCCTTTTCTGGTTTTAAACTGAGTTGTGTGTCCTTTGGCTGTTAGGTTGTTAAGTTATATGCACCCATCACCCGGCTTCGGCACCTAGCAAAGCTGGCCAATCCCGCTTCAGGTGTCCCCCGTCCTCCCCCTTTATATGTTCTGGATGTTAGAACCTAATCAAATGTGTGATTTCCAAATGTTGTCTCCCATTCTGTAGGTTGTCTTTTCATTTCCAATAATATCCTTTGCCAACTTACAGCTTTTTCAGGCAGGCGAAAGGGTTTTACTCCTCCTTCCCACCCCTGTCTCCTCGCTGTCCTGCTCCGGGAGGGTGGGCGGTCCAGCGAGTGGAACAGGAAGGGGCAGACGGAGACCTCAGTCCAGTTTTCTCAGAGATGCGCTTTCTTTCCTGAGGGCATCCCGCTGTAGAATGGAAGATTCCTCATGGTGAATTAACCCTTCCCATTTTCAGAGACTACCTTTCAAAGTAAATAGTCCAGTCATCTCCTCGCTCCTGAGCAAAGTCCTGGCGCTGCTTGCCACGGCCGCGGCCAGCACTGCGTGTCCGGCCACTGCATTCCATCCATGCTGTCCCAGAGCATTGTGGCCAAGCCTTTGTCTCTGCCGTCCTCAGAATGGGGAGGAGACGTGTGTGAGTGCTTTGAATTAAGTCAGGGTGTGGGAACCTAGTCCTACAGTAAAATGACAGGAACCTCAAAGCTGGGGTCACTGCAAAGGAGGCTGTTCATGTTTTCCATCTGGGTCCAGGATGGACTTGGCGTTCTGCAGAGCGTGGTCAGGTTTCATTAACAGGGTCGGGGCCACTCCAGCTCCCAGGCACCCCCTCAGCTGGGCCTGTGCCCACACCTGCCACCAGCCCACTCCATCATCCGCACCCAACTCAATAGGTCCAGAGGATGGTGAAGACGTTCCTTCCCCCAGGACTGTGCCAGTGAATCTCAGCCAAAGTTTTGTGCTTTAAAAGAAACAAACAACTTTTATTGTGAAAAATTTTAAGCACAAGCAAGAGGAAACCCTCAGGTCCTTGTCCCCCAGCCTCAGCAATGATCAAAGCTGGCCAGTCTCGCTTCAGTTCTGCCTCACCCAGTCTCCCTGCCCAGGGCCATTTTGACGCAAAACCCAAGCCTCCTGTAATTTCATTCTTAAAGGTTTCGGATGTATTTATAAAAGGTAGGAAACTGTGGGTGAGAAGATGTGAATCTGTGGTCGCACGTCCACGGTATTAACCGTGCTCTCTTGCCGGCTGAACCCAGTCCTCACTCACATTTCTAATTGTCTCATCCACGTCTTCTTAACTGTTCTAAGGTTGGTGTGATTGAATCAGGATGCAAAGGAGGTGCACACGTTACTTTTGTCAACGTGTTTCTCTTGATCTATAGGTCCCCCCCACTTCCATTCCCCGCCCCGGCCCCAAAATGCATTTGTTGAAGAAACTGAGTTGTTTGTCCGTTTGTGCTGTGGAGTTTCCCATACCGCACTGGTAACTGCATCGCAGTGGTTAACACAGTTCTCTGCTAACCTGGTGGCTGACTCTGCCAGCGCTGGAGGTGAGGACAGAGCGGATGCAGCCCTGAGTCGTGGCTACACTGGGTTTGAAGTAAGCCAGCCTGGGCTGAGGTGAGGGCGGTACCAGCAGGCTCCGGAGGGTGGGCCTCACAGCAGGCGAGGCCCTGAGTTTAGGTGTCCTGATCCATTCAGGTGCCTTATTTCTCAGGAAGTGCCCTTCGGCCAGAGGTGTGGCCAGTGGACAGTGAGACACTAAATCCTCCGTGGTGTGAATGTGGTCCCATGGCACTCTCGGTCGGTAGCCACCCAAGGTGGGGGGTCGCTAGGGTGGGGGGCGAACCGGAGTGCCACGCCTGAGAAGTCGGGGGTGCCCAGGGGCCCTGCTGGTGTCACGTGACCTTGTCGGGACACCAGCCTCTCAGTGTTAAATGAGGGCGGCCCTGTCTGGTCATGCGGCTGGAACTGAGAGGCACCCAGGCCTTTCTTTAAATCAGGCGCGTCAGGGATTAGAAGCGACAAACCCCAGGCCCTGTAACTTCCAGTGTTTTTCCAAAGTGTCAAAACTACACTTCATAGTTCTGCAAATACAATTGAGAACAAAGCCGGAACGTGCCCATGCACATCTGTCCACCCACACCTGTGCCTGTGAGCTGTGAGTCCAGCTTGGAGCTCACCACTTCCTTGGGTGGGTGTTTCTTTGTCACCTGAAGCCTTGGTGATGTCTGGTGGTCTGTCGCGGTCCCCTCCTCATCTTTTAAATTCAGGGGACGTTTTTGTTTACTTGATCAGCTGACTTTTCAGGCCCTTGAGCTTTAACTCACTGTCCAGGCCCTGGCACTCCCTGTGGACGGACCCTCAGGGCCTCCACCTTAGACCCCGGAGAACTCCTAGGCCCAGAGGTCTGCTGCACCCTCCCTTAGCTGGCAGCCGCACCCTTTCCTGTCTCACTGGCTGCCCTTCTCAGTTAATGTATTCATGTAAATGAAGGAATCAGGAAAGAAAACATATCAGCTGAATCAGGGCAGAGCCCAGAAGTGAAGGAGTTTACAGCTGGAACGTTTTGATTGTTCCAAGAACGTTATTTCTCCCCGAGGCTAGGAACAAAGGCTGCTGATTTGCCTGGATGGGCATTGCCCTACTGGAATATGCTTACTTACTTTAATTTTATGATTGTAGCCTCTTAAGTCATCTCAAGGCACAAGTGCAGAGGAATAACAATTAGTTAATTGAAACACGTGACTGGTATAAAATTACCAGTTTAAAAATCAGTAAAGCATACGAAGATCTCTCTTCTTTATACAAATTAGCACTGAAAGGTTACGCTGTCTTGGCCAAGGACCCAGTTGCAAAAGCAGAGGGTAATTCAACCTCGTGTAACTCCCCAGTTCAAGCTGAGGTGGCGGACGTCCACTGCGCCGTCCACTCTGACACCGAGCGGTTCACCTGAGCACAGTGTTTGACGTAACAGGGCTTGTGGCAGGCCTGGGAGTACGAGGCTTGTTCAGCGTCTCACGATTACCTTTTGCAGCAATAAAAGCCAGAGAAGGAGGGAGAGAAGAAAACAGAGGGGCAGAGAGTGAAGGAGAAGAAAAGGGAAACTCTTGCCGTCCGCTGTCCCTGGGCGGGCGCCCTCTGTTGAACAGGGCTCGGACCAGCCCTGGAGAGCTGGGCGAAGTCCTGACACGGCGCTCAGGTGTTCCCATGCACCTTCTTGGGGGTTTTGTCGTTTCAAGTGTACGCGTTTTGCCGAAGGGCCAAAGAGCGGGACGCTCCCGGCATCTGCCACTGATTCTTCAGAGAAGCCCCCCCACCTCTGGGCACTGAGTACCTGCAGGAGGGGCGGCAGACTGGCCCCTGGCCAGAGCCACAGCCCAGCTGGAGGCAACACTCCTGCTCACTTTTCCAGGAAGTTTCTGGGAAGGAAAGGATGCCTGGGACCCGTCCACCGCCTAACGGTGATGGGTGCTTGTGCAGACGGAGTGCATTTTCAAGTCTGCTTCTTGAGGGCCCGAGCGTCAGAAGAGCCACTGGAAACCACCTTTCCAGAGCTGGCTGGTTGCTGTCCCAGGCTTCTGGGACGCAGCAATGAATAAAGCACATCTCTGGCCTCCAGGAGCCTGCAGGCCTGGAGAGGGGGACGATAGGAAACAGAACGACCAGGATGCGCAGCCCGGCTGTCCTCCCCGGGGCTCCGAGCCCCCGGCCTCGAGGCCCTTCGTTGGGTTTGATGGGTCCTGCCACCGAGGGTGGTGTGCTCCTCTTCCACGTGGCTTTGCCGAAGGAAGATGTGTCGTTAGTTATTCGTCCTTGTCTGGTCGCACTAAGCTTCGTACAATGTTGGGAAAAAGAAAATGACTTGGATGACACCACTGGGTATCAAGTCCCTGAGCCATGAAATGCTTTTTTTAAAAGTTAGTTCTTATTTGGTAACAGTTTCAAAGTCTATCAAAGAAATCCTGCTGTCCTCCCCAAACGGCATCAAGTGTCATCACTGAATTCAGAGGTGTTTGACTTCCAATGAAGGTACATGCTGGTTCAGAAAATTAGATTGGCCTCCAGTTACGTTAATGAAGCAAGATGGCTGTGCGTTAGCGCCAGTCGGTCCACCTGCTGTTCCTAACGCCTCGCCACTGTCACGTCCGTTGAATGGGTGACAGACCATCAGATCTGGAAGGGAGCTTAGTGCCAGGGTGGCAGGTAACTTTTATTTCCAAAGCCAGTGCTGGCTGGTAGTGGCTGCCTGAGCCCTGCGTTGAGAAGGATTCTGAGTTCACGCTAGAGCTCGGTGTCATGACTGACTAATGATGTCCGTGCAGACACAGACACAGGGAGGGTGGCAGTGCCTCTTGTTTGCCGACTTCCTTTTGTTGAGGACAAGGAGTCACCTGCTCTGAACCCACTGACTTCCAGAAAGCCCCGGGGGGAGCTGGTTGCAGAGCGTGGAGTGGAAACCGTGTTTCCGCCATGAGCAGGAGCAGATGGAGGAAGCAGCAGGTGTGTGGGTGTGCAGCCAGGGGCCCCCGGAGAGAGCTTCCCAGCTCCAGACAGAGCTTCTCACCGCTGGAGGCACCTTCTCACAGGTGGACGGGGTGAGCTCGAGCAGCACCTGACCCGAGGGGCGGGGAGGCTGGCGACCAGGAGGGAAAGGGTTTCTTGCGCGAGTGGCCGGTGATTAGTCACACTCGGTTCCAACCCTGGTTCCAGAGCTGGCTTATCTTTAACACCCTGTCTGCCTCAAGACAAACAACATAAAGGAGAGAAAAACATTTTGGGGTCATTTGGAAATACTCACGTCACAGCTCGAATGGCAAAGGCAGTGACGGGCATTAGGGCGCGGAGACAGGGTGGTGCCGGCCCCCGCTCAGGCCGCCGGCCCCTCTCTCCTTGTTGTTAGCAATTTTTTGCCAGGATTTAGAGACTCGTGTTTTCTTCCAGAAGTTCTTTATCCTGTCTCCAAACCAACTTGCCCCCAAATATCAAGAAACATTTCAAATTTCAACATCTGAATTGAGCTGAAGAAAATAGTGTATTTGGGAAGAAGAAGGAATTCCATTGTGGGGATTTCTATGCTAAGGAGCAACATTTGAGGTCTAGGAAAAGAAAAAGCCAAAAAAATGTTGGATTTAGAGGGAACAAAAGACCCCCTATGAGACGAGCAAAGCGAACCCCAGCAGGCAGCCGCTGAGCCTGCGGCCCGTGTGCACCTGGCTACCTGAGCAAAGTGGCATTTCTGATTCCACTCTGAAGTTTAAGAGGAAACGGTCCCTGGTACTTGAGTTAACTGGGGTCCGAGGGTGGGGTGTGCAGGGGTCCATGGCCCCCTGGGCTCTGGTGGACCCGCACCCTGACTCTGTTCTCCAAAACTTGGTTCTGAGTCGCGTCTCGGTCCCCTTTGTCCACCACCTGACAAGCCGAGACCTCACCCACCCCTCGGGCCCTGGTCAGAGCCTCTCATGAAGCTTTGCCGCCCAGTCCCACTTCCCATCTCTCAAACAGCCCCCGTCCTCGCCTGCAGCAGCGGCAACGCCCCGTCACTGCTGTGGTGCCGCTGTTCTGGCCACAGCTCTGCGGTGCCTGAGCAGGTTTGTCTGGAGTCCTCCTGGAGGCCAACTCTGTTGCCTGACTGATAAACTCTTGGTACCAGGGGACCCCAGTTTTCTAGCAGGAGAAGCTGCCCTAGTTTGCTTCCCTTGGGACTGGTGGTTCCTCCCCTTACAAGGAGACTGCAGTTTCCTGCAGGCCCCCCAGCCCCCAGGTTCAGGGTAGCTGAGATTCTGTGACAGTGTTTAATCCTGTAAACAGATGACACCCCGACCCAGACTGTCTGGGGCCGAGCACCCTGCTCATCCCCCGTCGACAGGAATGCTTTGCCACGAGAGGGAGTCCCACGTGCTGGCCGGGCGCCTGCACTGGTCCTGAATGACAAGTCCCGCCGTGCCCAGCTCTGGGACATCTGTCCATGGGACATCTGTCCATGGGACATTGGGACACTCAGGGGCCTGAGCCCTCTCTTCTCTTACTGACCCCTGACCCCTGACCCAATGACGTTTTCTGACAAAGCTCGTTCCTCACCCACACTGTGTAACCTCTGGAATTTCTCCTGAACTTGGCGAATGACCGTGGACACTCAGGACCTTGCTGAGTGTGAAAAGGCCGCCTTCCACGACAACGACTCCCCTCAGGAACAGACTGTTCAGCTGGACGGAGCCGCAGTAGCTCCCTCTGCTGGGGCGGGGGGAGCCTGGGGGTGTGAGGAGACCCCAGAAGACGGCAGGGTTGCCATGGAGACAATGCGATGCCTGCATGAAGGTTGAGGGGTGGGACAAGGGACCCTTCAGAGGGAGAGTCACAAAATGAGCCCTCGTGCTGAGCCCACGTGCACGCACGTGAAGACACTCCAAGCCTCCAGGTCTCATCCTGATATGGAGACCAGGTCCTTCCTGCCTACGATTCTACGACTCGCGCCTCTGAGGCCCTTCCCGGCTGCCCGCCACGTCGATCCCTTTCCCTTCGGCCTCCGTGAACATCCCCCGCTTCACCTTCGCCCACGCTCTGAAGACTCTTGGTTTGTCCTCCTCCATCTGCTCCTTTGACCTCTCCTCCCAGCCCGTCTCCCCTTCTGATGGCCAGACCCGCCCCGGGGCAGACACTGCGTCCGTCCACCTTGGCATGTGCTGAATTTAGTTGAGGAGAAAACGGGTAGGTGATGGAAGGGGGAAGTGCAGCGGTGAGGGGATGCTACGATCCTGGGGGGTCTGCAGGCAGCCCATGGGGAGTGATGAGTGCCCCCAGAGTAGGCGCAGGGGCCATGAGCCCCTAGGCTCCAGCTCCAGAGCTGTGACGGGCCCTGGGCAGCTGCTGGCTGTGAAACCAGCCCTGGGCTCCCATCTTTCCTCTGCGCCAGGGACCAGGCAGCAGGGCTGCGGAGGCAGCCCCTTTCTGGGAGACCAGGGCTCCCTCCTCAGATGGGCGGCGTGGCCAGAGGCCTTCCTGAGGGCCTGGCAAGAACGTCCTTGACTGTGCAGCCGTCCGGGCTGCCACCTCCAGCCTCCCGCTTTCCATTCAGGGTCAGGCTCGCACCACAGTCTGACGGTGCCCCAGCCGCACGGGCTCCCTCCTTCCAGGTGTTTCCCCTATAAAATCCTTGCACACCGCACCCTGACTTGGCACCTGCTTCTCGGAGACCTGGACTGACTGTCAGCCTTGCCCTCGGGGTAAGCGCCAGCAGACACAGGGAAGAAACTCAGGTGCTAGCCCCCAAAGTTTGGAAATTTGAACCCTGATGAGTTTACAGTATCTGCTGTTTCCCACTCCTGGCCAGTAATCCAAACAAACGGCCCGTGTCTGCAGAGCTGTAAGACGAGGCAGGTCTGCGAGACACATGACAGTGCCCGAGCCGCGCAAGGAGAAGGTGGGAGAAAGCAATCCGCGCGGTCCGGTCCCGGGGCCAGAGCGGAGCCGAAACAGCCCGCTTCTGCCAGCTGCCCACGTCTGTGATTTGGAAGGCCTGGCACAAGTCTCTCTGCTGGCTCGAGCAAGCCTACTCTGTGAAAGCACTGGGGTGTAGTTCGTAGGAAATTCGGGTGATAAGACTGTGGAGAGCTCTGTACAAATACAAATGCTTGGACCCCCAGGTGCTCTGGAAACTGTTGTTAATGGAAATAATAATTCTAAATTACACGGTGAAGACGCAAGTGTCTGGCAGGGGTTGGACCGCTCCATCGGGGGCTCATGGTTTGGTCAGGGAGGTGTGGAATGGCTTACAGAAACAGGGACAGTGTGCTGACCTGGCCGCCTCATGGGTGTGGTTTTCACAGCATCTCTATAAAGCATTTGGTGTTATCCCCATTTTGCAGGTGTGGAAACTGAGGTTTAGGGTAGTTAACTTTTGCAGCTAGTCAGTGGAGACTGACCCACAGCTGTTTGGGGCTTGTGGGTCTTCACTGTTTTCAGACTAGACTCATTCAGCAACTACACGGTCACCCTCCTCTGGGACAGTCTTACTTCCAAAAGGCAGGCTCATTGGCCCTGTTCTTTGGGCTGGAAAATCCAGTCACTCAGCACATCACGCCGTCAGCCCTTGTGGTCTGAGTTGTACCCAGTGACCCGGAGGGCTCCTGGTACCCCTAGAAATGGGACAGTGTGTTCTGCTGGGCGAGGTGTGTCCACGCGGCCTTGAGCTGGCCCTTCCACCTGTACCTCAGGAAAGCCTGATTTAAAAGTGTGTCTTTCTTAATACTAAAGAGACATGTTCATTGTAGATACCGTGCACATACAAATAAGCAAAACGAAGAGAGTTTAAAGGCACCATGATCTCATCACCCGGAGACGACCAGTGCTCACACCTCGCACACGCCTCGCACACACCCTCCTGTCCCTGGATACCTGCCCCAGGGCTCCAAAACCTTTCCGCAGACACCCCGGCGCCGACGTTTCTCTCTGCGCCGCAGGGGTGCTGGAGGTGGGGGTTTGGGATGTCAAGACATTCAGAGCAGATACCGGTTAACACCGGTTTCCTACTTGTCAGAACATACAGTAACAGAGTCTTGATATCTTTAATGGAGATACTCTGTATTTAAATATGGTTACTACATTGTCATCAGTTTATACCTGCTACTCTGTAATATCTTTTTCTAAGTTTAAAATCAAGTGAACGTTTTTCTATGTAAATACGTAAAAACACACACCCTCGTTTTAAACAGCAGAACAGCACCCCTTGTCCTGTGTGCGCGGTTCTTGGGCAGCCAGCCGTCAGTTACTTGGTATTTAGTTGTTGTGAACCATCTGCCCCCAGCTCTTTGCAGACAAACCGTTCTCCTGGGAAAATCATTTTACTAAATCTTACTGTTCTTTTTCCCTAGGATATAGACTTCAGAGTAGAATCTGTACTTTGGGTCAAAGGGTATGCACATTTCCAAGTCCTCAAATACTTTTGCCAAATAGCCTCACGGGAAAGTCCTCACCGCCAGTCCCACAGCTGTCTCTGAGAGTGCCCATTCTCCTGCAACACCCTCCTGCATAGACGTATGTTTTGGATTTCCAATCTGATAGAAAAAATTTTAGTTTTAAAAATTTGGAATGCAATTGTTCTTGTAACTTCTTTCCCCATGGTTGGTTTTCTAAAAAATGAACCTGCTCTTCTTAAGAAAGAATTCCTAGGTCGTTGGTGTCTCTGGATGGAAATGCCTGTTTTAAAATAGAGGTTTTATTATTATTCAAGTATGGTGAGGCCAACGGGTCAAGACACAGCTGCCACTTAGAAAACAGTCTGCTCCTCTCAGTTCCCAGGAGGAGGGGCCTCACCAGGGCACGCAGGACCGCCTGGGGAGGCGCCAGGGTGGCCCGGAGGCAGAGGGGGACATGGCCAAGAGCCCTTGCTGTTGTTCTGGGGGAGGAACAGATGAGGCAGGACACACAGGCTCAGGCTGGCCAGGCTGAGACACTGCAGTGGGGCTGGTCCCCGGCCCTACGGTGACTGGGGCGGGTGGACAGTGCCCAGAGTGTGCGGCCCTCATCAGGACGGGGCTGGGGGTGTGGGGTCTGGCTGGGTTGGTCCACTTGTGGGCAAGTCCTTTCCTGTCTCTAGGCACTGGCCCAACCTGGTCTCCAGATTGATGAGGCCCTGGGATGTCCGAGTATCAGATACAGGCAGTAAAAGGCATGGCTGGTTCAGCCAGTCACTGGCTCCCAGAGGGTGTGTGTGTGTGTGTGAAACGACCTGCACTCAGTTAGGCTGTAACCACTCCTTACGTCCAGGGACAGTGAGGCCAGCTGCCACCAGCGCTCAGGCCCGGGCTGTAGGATGAATGGCAGCCCGTCATAGGCCCCTGTGCACCACTGTCCCCCGGGTGGGGCCAAGGGCCCGGCCCCCTCCCACACCAGGATCAGCAGTGCTAGGAGGGTGCAGCCTCAGAACTCAGCTCCTCAAGGGTGGGTGATGGGATCAGACTCCTGTTTGCCACAGGAAAGCTCAGAATCTCTTCAAGTAGGAGGACGAACTCTGTCATTTAGAGCTCTCTGTTTTCTCACTGCATACTCCATTTCTGAGCCATTTCTTATACATCCTATTTAGCCAAGGCTCTTTGCCAAGGGGTGTCCACTCATCGTCTGCTGTTTGGGACCACGCTCGCCGTGAGCTGGGTTTCCTCACTCCTCCTCCCGCCTCTGCCGCCGCCTCTGAAAACTGCAGTTAATTGATGGGGCCTGGGCCACAGAAGCCTGTTATTGGGACATGGAAGGGTTTAGGGGCTGGATTTTTTCTTCTTCTTGAGAAGTTATCAGCTAACCCCAAATTATAGCAAGAATTCTTAAGGTTCAATAATTAAAAGCAAAAGGCGGTCCCCTTGGGAGAGAAAACAGTGTGGTCTGGAAGGCATCTTTCAGATTGAAGCAGACTGTGTAACTCCCAAACATTATGGATACAAATTAGCTATGTTTGATCGCTGGATCCTATTTACCCTAATTGTCTTCATTTCTGTGGTTTCCCATACATTTTGTCCAAAGCACATTTCGTTTAGCAGTTCTGTGTTGGAGTCTGCGGTGGTGGTGAGTGCAGGCTTCAGATTACGAGAGAGAGAGAGGCCTTTGTCAGTAGATTTGTGTTTTTCCTCAAAGACGTAGAAGTCTTATAAATTCAGACCAAAGATATGCTAAAAAACCAACAAATTTTGTTCTGTGAAATGTTTTGCTTGTCTCTTGAAACGATTGATGTGAACCTGAGAGAAATTTGAAATCCGAGCAGCTAAGTAACCAGAACTAGGACCTTATCTAAAATCCAGGCAGAAACCCCAGACCATGGTGGCTGAGAAACCGGGTCAGAAATCTCCGGAGAAGTGGCTTTCCCGCAAGACTGCTGGTGCTTCCGAGCTCTGAATGGATGAGAAATATGGCAGGAATGTACACTGGGTGTCCTTGACCCTTGCTCTGGTTTGGGCAGAAGAAAGGAACCCAGGGCTGCAAATAAACGAGTCCACAAGAGTCCGCGAGAGTCCCTCCAGGGCCGGCTCCGGGCTCCAGCGCCTGGTGGGTTGGGCTGCGCTTCCTCCTGTTCCCGGAACGCATGCCTGCAGCGGACGTGGCACGTTTACTGCAGGGGGTGGTGCTGGCAGGCTGTCCCCTCTGGAGACCTGGATTCAGACTCCTTTGGTTTAGAAGGGAAACAAGGCCATGGTCTCCACCCAGACTCTTGCAGGCCTGTGTCCACGCGGCCCGCTCTGTCCAGCCGTGCGCATCCCGGGGGAGTCCCGGAGCGGCGGCGGGAGGAGGGCGCGTGGGCGAGGCTGGCGGTGGCCTCGCTGTCACCGCGTTTGCCGTGCGTGGGCCAGGGATTTGGCCCGTGTTCGATGAGGACCGTGTCCGCCTCCCCTGTGCCGCCCCAGCCACGCCCCCGCCGAGCACTGGCAGGAGCACGGCCGGGCCGCGGGGCTGCGTGTGCGGCTGAGGGGAAGCCAGAGCCAGTGCGAGTGAGAGGGAGTGTGTGCATGTGTGTGTGCGCACGTGTGGTGGGGCCAGGTCCTGGTCTCCATGACGGACCACGGCGAGCTGCGTGGGTGTCTGACAAGCTGGGTCCTTGTGTCGCCCTCTCTGTGGCAAACCAGCTGTGCTCGCGGACGCCCTGTCCCTGGGGAGTGCTGCCCGTCCTTGCGCCCGGCCCGGCTCCGGTCCTGGTGGCGCGGCGTGGGGCGGGGCGGGGCGGGCCCTGCGGCCGCGCCTCCCTGTGACGCGAAGCTCACTTTGCTCTCTGTCTCCTGAACAAAACTGCAGTGTTACAGACTCAAGGAGGTGTTTTTGATCATTTGGTTTCCTGTCCCCACGTGACGGGCCTCACGCGTTCCCCTGACCGGCTCTGACGACGGGCCATCTTCTCCAGGGGAGAAGGGTGGGCGCGGGCTTGGCGGCAGGAAGGAAATGAGCATCCTCAGAAAGGGTTAAAACCTCACACAAGCACGGGGTCCTCCTGCGGCCACCTGGGGGCAGGGAATTCTGTAAGGACCACGAGGCCGCCACCTGCTTCCTTGAGGAATTTGTTTAAAATCATACATGATTCATAATATTTTGCTGTAAGGTGGCAATATTTTAAAATAAATGACTGCAGTTATCTCTATGCCTTTTATTCTTTTAATTTTAATTTACATTTGCTAGAAACCTTTGCTGGGCTTCCTCTGTTGATCATAACTTATTATTATTTACTTGGCATATGAAAATAATCTCTGTTAAAAATAAATTACCTTTCAGTGTATTTTATATCCCACCACCCAGTAACAGAAGCCAATACTTACGTCTGTCTGTTGTCTGTCCACCTTCCCTTGACCCCTCTGTCTCCAGCACCTGGTCAGTCCCGTTACTTTGGGCCGATGACATCTCTTTAGCTCTTGCTTGCCTCCAGCTTGCAGTAACATAACCTTTCAAAAAACACGTCTTTAAAAGTTCATAGTTCACAGTCTGCAGGTTTAGAGCTTCCCCAAGCTCATGATTTATTTAAGTTCAATAGCTGTCATTCTAGATGTGCTTCTGCCACCAAGAAGCTTGTTAAACCCATAACCACAGATGGGTCTGTTCATTCATTTCTGCAAAACCCACAGACCCAGCGCGCGTGCGTGCAGGCAGCGCACAGCTTCCCGCGTCACCACGCAGAAGTGAGTATCGGCCTAAAACAGAGTTGTAGCAAACGTACACTTCACGTCCATGAACTTGACTCTGTGAGTCCAGCAACAATAGACAAACGCTAAAGCCTGGTCGGTCACTCCCACCGGTGAGCATATTACAGCCCAGCATGCACCACGGTGGCTGGTTCTGGATGCCCCGCGCCCCCAGGGCTGGGAGCCCCCCGTGTCTCCGGTGTTAACATCCCATGAGCTGAGCTTGAGGAGAAGTGGCCTCGAAACTTGCGTGAACAGTTCTTGGTGTCCAAGCAACGGAGCAGCCCATGCTTCCACTGACGCAGGAGCTGTCTGGAGCGGTGCCCGACGCGGGGCTCCCGGGGTCGTTCCTGGTGGTCCCCTGTGTCCCTGCTGTGTGCTGGTTTCAGGAGCTCACTGCGGGGCAGACGCAGCTCCCCCCAAAACAGATGGCACACGGAGGGGTTTCTGCACAGTAGCTTCTTCCTCACGTCTACTTCCGTGACGTTTCTGCGACCCCTTTCTGGACTTCAGCGCCCACGGAGGAATCTAGGGTGAAGACATCCACGTGTGGAAAAGTCAGAACGGAGTCCGCAGGCCGATCAGTCTTCCTTACGGTCGGGGCAGCACCTGAGCAAATACTGTTTATAGAATAGAAAATAATTCAGTTGTTAAATGTGCGACTCTCACAGAAACCTCGGCCTCTCAAGAATTTTCAGGGAATGGCCACATTCTACTCAAGCATCCGACCCAACCTCACCGCCGTTTTTCAGTTTCTGCTTTTAAAAGAACCATTATTATGAAAACAAGCCCTGCCCTCAGCTGAGCTTGGCTGTGAATTTTGCCCTCAGCTGTGGGTGTTACGCCGCAGAGCGAACTGCCTTCATTTCCTCAGCTCCCTTGTCTCACACTAAGTGTGACAAACAGGCCGTTCACAGTCACAGCCCGAGTCGGGCACTTCTGAGCACACGCGATGACGCATTTCTTTGGGGCCGAATGGTCTGAGGTGACTTCTTATGGAATAAAAATACACGTCATAGATTGAGACTCCCCAGATTTCTCTATTTTGGTTATTATTCAAGTCACATGTAATCGAAAGTCCCTTTGCCATGGCTGACCAAGAGAGTCACCCTAATGTCACCAGGCTTGCCAGTTCCGGGCCGCGAGGTCACGCTGACGGGGAGAGGCCAGGAGCGGCAGTGTGGTGGGTCCTCTTGTTAGCTGGACCCCTCCCCGCTGCCCAGAGGCCTCCCAGCTGCACCTCGGCCTGCTCAGGCCTGCTCTGCACCATGGGTGGGGGGACGCTGCTCCACAGAGTCGGACGGCCTTCCCCCCACTCCCACCCACGGGCCGTCCTGCGACTGCATCACGTGAGGCCGTGCTGGGCGCGATCCGACAAGAGTGATTTACAGAGGAAACGCGCAACAGCGAGAACCGTGCGTCACGGATGCGAGCCCGGAGGTGCGCGGGACCCCCAGAGCTGTCAGCATCTGGGCCACTGGGGGCGCTGGTGAGCCCTGGAAGCACGGGTGACCCCATTTCTTCCCGGTGAGGAGCAGGTCCCTTCCCGCCTCGTCTGGACGCCCCACCCAGGTTTGTCAGTGAGTTCCTTGTGCTGCGGAAGCGCGGCCAGCACCTCCAGAAGCCGTCTTCCAGGCTCCCTTGTCTCCTGAGTTACGGCAAGAGAGCTCCGTGAGTCCTGAGGGTCTCACACTTCTGTCGAGGCTTGTTACAGGCTCGCCGCACTCCTTCCACGGTGGCAAGAACTGTGCTCCTGGACACGTGGGAGGAAAATGTGTGGGCCAGCTTCAGGTTGTGGGGGAATCACACGGGCCCTGGGCTGGAAAATGTGCCCCAGGTTGGGACAGAGGGTCTTTGCAGGTGTGGCCCAGTGAGAAGGGTGAAACTGGGGAGGGCGGGCCCTACGTCCAGCACGGCTGGTGACTAAAGAGGGGAAACGACACAGACACGCCGCTGGAGATGGACACAGACGTCCAGGTGCACGGCTACGAGCCCAGGACGGCCGAGGGTCGCCCGCAACCCCCAGCAGAGGCAGACTCTCCCTTGGAGCCTTCAGGAGAAACCAACCCTCAGACACCTGGACTCCAGACTCCCAGCCTCCAGAATGGAGAGAGAACAAATTCATGGTCTTTCAAGCCGCTCACTCTGAGGACGTTCGTAACGGCAGGCCTGGGAAACGAATGCAGGGAGTTAGAACCGTGACTACGTTGGTCACAGCCCCGATTAAGTGAGAAGTCGGAGGCGAAACGCCAGTCAGGAGGATTCGCAGCAGCATTTAAGCATCCTACGCCGGTAGCCGCGGGGCCACGGCAGTCACTTCCCACTTAGGACCCCTCGCCGGGCAGAGGCCTCGCAGGGCTGTCCTCTTGGCCCATCGCAACGAAACGCCTGGGCCTGTGTCTTCCTGTGTCGGGTGGGGCAGAGTAAGAGACATGTTCTCCTGGTCCACTTGATACAGGCACCCCCGCCCCGCCAGCACTCAAGCCATGCCCGGGCAGCACAGGGCAGTGGTAAGGTGTGGGCGACCTCCGGCCCGGCACCCCTGGCAGGTCTCAGAGCCACGCGGCACAGTCTTGTGTGTGCTGACCCCGCCCTCGCCCCAAACCTCTTTTCCTGTCTGCCCTGAACAGCACTGATCAGCGGGGAACGTGGGTCAGAAGCCCCCGACTCCGGACACGAACACACGGTGTGTTCGGCAGAGGACGCGGTGACGTGTTCACAGCAGCCTGTTCCACACCCGCCCTGGAAGCAGCGCAAGAGCCCTTCTAGGAGAGGATGGATAAACACCCTGTGGCGTGTTCGCGGAGTGGAGGCCGGTCCACAGCGGAGGTGAACACAAGCAACAGCGTGCGTGAGTCTCACAACGCGACGCAGAGCAGAAGCAAAGCCGGGCACGGAAGGGCTCCTGCTGTGTGATCCTTCTACGGCAGCTCTCGAGCAGGCAGAACAGAGCTGTGCAGCTGACAGTGAGCGTCCGGGCTGCCCCGGAGGTGGGGTGACAGGGGTGGGGAGGTCTGCGCCTTGATCTGGGGGCTGTGGTGATGATGTGTCCCTGGTCATGTTCCACACACAGCGCTCACCCGGGACCCTCGCCCTAGCCCTCCAGCTGAGGGGCTTGCAGTGACCAGCTGGAGAGAACGGACCAGTAAGAACAGTGACGCTCCGACAGCTTCCCGGGAAGACCCCGCGGGTGTGGAGACCCCGACGGGCTGCCTGGAGGGGCACTGCTCTGGTCTGTCCTTTCTGTACCACAGACGGCTCCGGACAACCCCACATGTGGTGGTGGCTTCGTTCTCGCTTGACCAGGGCTTCCCCTTAGAAGTCAGGGTCTCCACAGGAAATACATGGCGTCTTCAAATTACGATCTTTTAAGGAGGATTTAATAAGGAGGCTGTTTACAAAGTCGAGGGAACAAGGAAGTGACAAGCAGTAGCCTGAGGCATGGCCGTCTGCATTCAGCGGGAGGGGCCAGGGTGTCCTGTGGGGAGGGCCACCTGGGGAGCTGTGACCACAGCACCAGTGACCGTGACCCCAGGAGTCTCTGGGGGAACAAGCACCCTCCACGGCAGGTCAGTACCGGCCAGCCCCCCGCCCAGAGCCACCAGGAGAAGGATGCAGAGTGGGTCTGGGGGCCGCACTGAGAACCCGGTGGAGGCCCCCGGGGTGGGGAGCCAGTGCCGCTCATCGTCCGGTGTGCCGGCTCCAGAGAACGCAATGGGCTCATTTTGCCTAATTCACTAGCGTCATACGCCGTCTCAGAAGCACTTTGATTACTGCTCAGAAAAGGATGCTTTTAAAACAGGTTCAGAAACGGAATGAAGTCCTTGTACAGGTCATCCTGGAAGAAAACACAGCAATAAGACTTTTTTTTCTTTTTCAAAACCTCTTGTCTTGAAGTCTGTTATACACAAATGTAACAAAATCAAAAACCTGCAAGGTGGCAGTTGCTGACTGAACTGTGGGGTGGGTGACAAGCCCACTCCTCAAATCCAGGGCAGACGCAGTCAGTGACGGGAGGTTGGGGTCCAGCGTCTGCCTCCTGCCTGAAGCCGGTTCTCTGGCATCGCAGTCACAGCACGGTCACCCCAAGGCTCAGGGTCCCCACGCACGCTGGACAGCTTGTCACTGGCTTGCTTCTCCCCTCTCACAGACGTGTTCACGCCAGAGAGGCGGGCAGAGGGTCACGGCTTATGTTCACCAGGAATTACGCTGCTGGAGCATGAGGGACACTTGGAAACGTGCCCACAGAAGCAAAGTCTCGGGATTTCCACAGCGCAGGCCCTGTCCACGTGTAGGCCAGGCCGCGCGACAGTGCGAGCTGTGGGCCGGCTACTCTGGGGCGAGCGGGCTGCACCTCAGACCAGCCTTCTTGTTTCTGGTCTCCTCGGAAAATGATGGATTTTCCAGAGGGGAAAAATTATCAGAGAAAAATGCTTGCTAAGAGTTCTGGAAAGGAAAGAAAAACAAGACAGTTAAATGGGACGGGATGAATGGAAGATGATGCAGGAAGCGCTAGGCTGTATTTCGCAGAAAGTTACAAAATGGCATTTTGCAGAAACACCAGTCATCTGTGTCCAACATCCTTCACGTATCTGGAGACAGGAGAACCATTAAAAAAAAAAGTCATGAGTAAACGTCGTTAATGCTGAGCCATTACTCGCTGCAGAGCAGAAATGTCAACATTTGGGATGACTTTAGAGCACAAAGAAGATGTGTTTATAGAAACTTAATTGAAATCTCCAGGCTGACAATGGGCTTAATAAAAACGTCCAGCTCTATTTCTGCTACTTTGTTTATTACCTGGAATTCAGTAGGAAAGACTAATGCATGTGGTCGCTCTGTCAAACCCCCTGCCGCCGCGGCCCGGGGACTTGGTGAGACTGACCAGACTTCACGAGACCTGGATTCTTTTGGTCCATTAATAGTATGGAGAGCGAGCTGTAACCGCAGATGGCGCTGAGGGGAGGCCTGTCGCAGCAAGCCTTCGCGTCTAGGGGCTTACCCCGCTCTCCGCTTGTGTTTCCCATATAGGATTACATAATTGGCTAGCAACTGCATAATGGTTTGGATGTAATAATGGCATGGTCTGACTTCCTAGGGGGCCCTCACTTTCTGAAAACCAGATTCATCCAAAAACTTAAGGACCAAATAAATATTCCTTCAAGTGATTACGGCATTGCAGTTGTCATCTGGCTTGTAATGACGGGTTTCCAGGGCCGCGCGATGGCCTGAGCTGAGAATAAATCTCGCCCCAATCCTCCATGTCAGCACAGGCATTAAAGACCATAAAGCACGCTCCGCCCGCCTGTCAGCCGCTGCCACACTCCGGGCCGAGCTCCGTAAACCTGCCGGCTGGCCCGAGCCCCACCCGACACTTCATGCTGCTTTTCCCTAAGCCAGATGAAAACGATTATAAACAACAAGGGCTCTTTTGACGCAGCCTATTAATAGCCGGGCTGTTTTGGGGAGGGGGGAGTGTTGGCTGGGGATGGGTGGGAAGTGGGCGCTGCCCCCAACCCCCATGCAGCTGCGTCGGAAGTCGGTCCCCTCCCCAGTCCCCGGACGTGCATGCCTGCCCGGCTGCGTCTCCCCCACGGCTCTGGGCCGTGGAGAGGGCTGCTGTCCATCCCTTCTCTGGGAAAGAATGTTCAACATCCGAGCTATTCCAAGCAGCGTCCTTGACGTCTCGTGTCGGGGGTCCGTTTCACGCGGCAGCGACCGCGAGCCGCTCACTTTCATACCTCGGCTGTTTGTCTTGGCGGCCCCCCCTGTTTTGCTAACTGGACGGGATCAGGCCAAGGCGGCCTCCCCTGCGCACGCGGGCAGGGTCGCCATCCATCACCCCTCTGCCAGCCAGTGGGACGCCCGGCGGAGGCGGGGGCAAGGCCAGAGGGCCAGTGTCCCCCATCCGTCTCCGTCTCCGTCTCCCTCTCCCTCCCCAAGCTGTGAGGGAGACGCTAAAGCAGAGGTTTTGCTCACAACCATCTGGACACACTTTGAAGAAAATCCATGAGGGGGCTGGTAGGGTTGAGTTGGCGGTGATGACGGGGTCGGGGGAGCACGCTGGCCCCCCTACTCCAGGGAGGTGCTCCTACCCCATCCGTAACAGGAAGTGCCTGTGAGGGCGGGAGTGTCCACACACTCAAGGGGGTCAAGAGCTCGAGGTTTGTGTCATTTCAGACCTTGAGGCTCCTCAAAATCGCAAACACTGTCTGATGTCGAAGGGAGGACGCGTGAGCAGGAGACGTGCAGCCTAAACACGCAGCCCTCCCCGAGTCAGGATGGACTGAGTGGCCGGCCATGGCATCTGAGGGCCACCACAGAGGGAGCAGATGGACGGTCCGGCACGTGGAGGCAGGACCCCCACTGCTGGCCACACAGAGAAGCAGAAGGCGTCTTCACCCCAGGCCCACCGACGGATCTCTGTGCTTGTGGCCGGTGTCCGACACTAGCCTTTGGGAAAGGTGCGCCGAGTGTCCCGGGTTGGTCTCCTCAGCACTCACTGGGCGTTTCCCTACTGGAACGTATGTTCGTGTAAACACCCTCCAGGGGCGGGAGCCTTCGGACAAGTGTCAAGGCATCTGATGAAGACGGCAGTCCCTGGACACTGGCCGCGGTGACCGCCCTAGTCTCTGGCACGTCCGGGGCTCGGCTTGACCTTGGCCAAGAGCGAGTCGGAATGGGCCTGGAGCGAGTGACCTGTGGGGCGGGGCCGGCGGGGGCAGGACAGGGGCAGGGCTGAGAGCGCTGCGGACGGGCAGGATGGCCTTCTCCGGCGCCCGGCTGGTGAAGGACGCGTGGTCAGACTTCACCCAGCCAGGTGTCTCCGAGGAGGAAGACGCCTGTGGGCACCTTAGCAAGTGGCCGCTGACCGATCAGGACAGGATGTTCTGGAGAGCTTGTCTTAACAAGGAAAAACCAGTTCTGCAGAAGGTCGCACAGGAGTGACGACTCGCAGGGCCCACGTGGGGTCCCTCTCTGGCCGTGTTTGGGGGCAGTGGGAATGCAGTGATGGGGGTGCCTTTCTCGTGTCCTGCTTTCACGTCACTTTGGAGCCGTTTCTCTCGGGCTCAGACTCGCTCACCGCGCTGACCGAGCGGCGTCACTCTCCCACTGCCCGGCCGTGGCCCTGGGGCGCCTCACTCCGCCTTGCTGAGCCTCAGTGGACTCAGCGACCAGCGGGAGGAACGCTGACGACCGCCGGGGGTTCCCAGGATCGGTATCTAGGTAAAGCACGCTGCTCTGCTGCCCGGCTGAAGGTGGGACGAGAGAGCAGCCCGAGGCCCGCAGGCCCCCCACCCGCGGCCGCCCTGTGGGAAGGTGCCCCCGCCAGCCCCTCCCTGCCTGCGCACAGGGCTCAGGCAGCAGGCTCGCAGGGTCTGTGACGTGACAAGGCCGGGCCGCGCTCAGGGGTGTGGGGCGAGCCTCACTGTGTGTCCCCGTCCGTCCCTCTGCAGCCAGCGCCCCCACCGGTTACACTGGCCACGTGCTGTGACCTGAGGGAACCCAGCCATGGCATGGCTGGAAGCAGCCCCCAGGGTGAGTGCAGGGGCTTCCTGGGGCGTCCTGTCGTGAGTGGCCCTTCCGTGAGAGGGAACCTGGGCTGTTGCAGAGCCGCAGAGGCATCGGCCTGGCCCTTGCAGCCCCGAGGCCAGGGCACTTCCAGCTCATCAGGAGCAGAGGTGAGGCCCTGCCTGGCTAGCCCATCCCCACACCCCTGCCCCCCCGCGTTGCAGCTCACCACATCACTGCATCGGAGATGTAACGCCACAGCGTCCCTGCCACCTCTGAGTTCCCTCTGTGGCCGGAGAGATGCCACCATCCTCAGCAGAGGCCTCTGTGTGACGGCACTGAGGGGACCAGAGCCCCCGGAGGTTCTTCAACTTGGAAAGCGGATGTCGGGGAGGGACCGCAGCTTGTGCCTGTGTTTAGGGGTTTGGAGGGAAAATCCACCCACCCCTCCTGCGGTGGCCCCGCAGAGGGAAGGGGGCGGCAGTTCTGCCCTGGGAGCTGCTGGGCCCGAGCGGGCAGGGGTGGCCAGTGTTCTGGAAGCTGCCTCTGTGTGTGACGAGAAAGAGTGTCTCCAAGGGCTGCCCTTTGGGGCTCCAACACTCGGGTATTTCGGTGGCAAGCAATGCTTGGAAGGGGCCTGTCCTCCCTGAGGACCGGGGGCCTGTTGTGCTGGCCCGCCTGCAGCACGGCCCTGCCCCGGGGATCGCGGTTCCCTCCAGCTGCCCTTGGCCAGGACGCTGTCCCGTCTCCACCTTGGACCACAAATCCCTGGGGCTCGTGGACAATTCTGGGAAGGGGGCTCCTAAGAGAGCAATGTTAGGGTTTCATGTTTTGATTTATTACGTGAGAAAGTGAAGGAGATTTGACTGGATCTGTGCCTCACTCTGCTGATCCTGTCAATTTAAGTAGGTCTGAAATACTGAATCACGTTTATTTCTGGCTTCTGAAATGCCACAGAGCGATGTCTCAGTAAAACATTTAATTCTTAAACCCACGTCTGTAACAAAATCTTCACTTACCTGTGGCAAAAACAAATATGAGGTAACTATCCCTAAAGTTAAATTTGTTAAATTTCTGGTCCTGGGCTTTATTCTGATAACGCATCGTTATATACTTTCATGATTTCACAGGGTAACACTTTTCTTCCTCTTACAGAGTGTTTGTGATTTTAAATAATGGGATTTTAAAAATATTTTTTATTTGGCAAAATAAAGATTTGGCAATCCAATACCGATTTCTCAGAATGTTTCCAACTTTTACTTATGTATGAAATCTAGGAGTCCATGAGCTAAAGACCTTTATTTCTCCAAACGTAATCACAATTAAAAAGCGTAAAACACTGCGTAGTTCACATAACATTTCTGTATCTAGTATCTTGAAAGCACCAAGTTAAAGGAGTGGAACTTAGTAATAACTTTATTCTTTGTCACAACTGCCAGGCAAGCTCGCTGTGTTGGCTTCTCTTTTCTCTGAATAGAATCTGGGATAAATCCTGTGATTTTTCTAATCACACTACATTAAAAAAAAACTTAAAAGCCCTCCTCTGGCCACATCTAGCCACCAAACAGGTTAAATTTCATAATTAAAAGATCTGCTTCAATGCAAAAATAACGACTCCAAACTTCTGTGTTTGGGGAAAGAAAATGCATAGCACAGAAAACTGTCCAAATACGGTCTTGCCCCTGTTTCCCTCAGGATCCGCCTCCCTCCCTTGGGATGGTGTTGAGCCGTTGGGGCAAAGCAGCCCTGGGCACCCCGCTCACCTGGTCCTGCCCGGCACCCAGGCCTCGCCGGGCACACAGACCTCGCTGGGCATGTGGATCTCACTGGGCACCCGGGCCTCGCTGGGCACCCGGGCCTCGCTGGGCACACGGGCCTCTCTGGGCGCATGGATCTCGCTGGGCACCCGGGCCTCACTGGGCACCCGGGCCTCGCTGGGCACACGGGCCTCTCTGGGCGCGTGGATCTCGCTGGGCACCCGGGCCTCACTGGGCACGTGGACCTCGCTGGGCACCCGGGCCTCTCTGGGCGCGTGGATCTCGCTGGGCATCCGGGACTCGCTGGGCACCCGGACCTCGCTGGGCACCCAGGTCTCGCTGGGCACGCGGGCCTCACTGGGCATGTGGACCTCGCTGGGCACCTGGGCCTCGCTGGGCACGTGGACCTCGCTGGGCACCCGGACCTCGCTGGGCACCCGAGTCTCGCTGGGCACATGGACCTTGCTGGGCGCCCGGGCCTCTCTGGGCACGTGGATCTCGCTGGGCACTTGGGCCTCTCTGGGCACGCGGATGCTGTGGCCGCTGCGGGTTTTCCTTGCCTCATCACTGTTTGGGGGTTCTGTGGTGATGTGTGTGGCTTTGTTTTCATTCTGGGTCATTTTTTTCCCTCATCTGTCAAACGAGGACGTGTTACCAGGTCCCACAGTGAGCACGGTGTCCTGCAGCTCTTGGCAGTACAGTTCACGGCCTCTCAGGGCCACCGTGGGCAAGGCCGCGCTGTGCCCGAGATGCTTGAGGCTACTCGTTCCTCTCGCAGACGGCTCCCTGAAGTCCACGGGCCTGGGTGACGGTGAGGGAAGGAGACTATCCTCAAATGACCAAGAAGGAAGCGTTTCTGTCACGTGCGCTGGTCCAGACCCAGAGCGAGGGGCCTGAGGCTTAGACAGTTGGAGCTGGAGGGTAGAATGCAAACACACATTGTAGTGGAACTGCTCTTGCTGTGCTCAGGGGGACAAGAGGTAAAGCTGAGGATTTTGGTAGAAAACAGACCATGCCCACAAAAGAAGAAAAGCAAATTCCAGCCCAAATTAAGAACTTACGGGTGTAAACTGGTCGCGTGAGCTCTTGGAGTTTGGGACCCCGGGCCCTGCCCTTCTCCGGCTTCACGGGGAGGGGGTAATGGAAGAGCAAGGGTGGTCCACGTTGTGGGTGCACAGTGTGACCGGTCTTGTGTTCGCTGCCTGTGAAACCATCACCACCATCATCTCTTTTTAAAAGTACTTTATTCTGCAGGCCCTGTGGAAGGGATTCATAGATAGCATAGCCCACCTACAAGTGTATTTTTTAAATCAGTATAACGATCAGTCGCTAAATGTTCAGGTAGCTCTGCACCAGAAAGCACGTGAGGGGTCTGACGGGCGTGTCAGGCAGCAGGGTGCCACCGTGTGCAGGCAGACCAACACGGGTGTCAAACACCGCAGACGGCTTTGTGACCGGCGCAGTGCGCGAGGCTGGTTATAGTCCCGAACGACAGAAGGAACCAAGGGTCCCCAGATCCACACGGCAGTCGTATATGACGCCTGTGCAGAACCACTCTGTGTCCACGCGTGCCGAGGGAGGGGGCATCGCGGCTGGACGCCAGAAGGGTCTACAGCCTCTCGGAACGTGAGATGATTCTGTGGAGCGCTGCGCGTCGCAGGGCGTCTGCCATCCCTGCCCCACCCAGGAAATGCTCCGAGTGCCCTGCCCGCTATCAGACAGGCCCCAGGTGCCCCACCGCTTCTGCTGAGAGCACGGACATCGAGCACGAGGACGCCTTTTGCAGAGACACTTCTTGTGCTCTGGGTGTGTTAGCTAAGTTGCTTCCAGTCATAAATAACGGAAGGTCCCGCTCCCACTGGTTGGAACAACCCAGTGCTTTATTATCTCAGAAGACCAGCTCAGCAGGGACTCGGGGCCCGGCCCTTCCTCCTGCCTGTCCCGACACCCTGCGGCCGGCGGCAGATGGCTGCCCAGTCCGGGCACCGGTCCAGATGCGGGTACCGCCCGAGGAGAAGGGGACAACTCAAAGGTTTCCCCTCTGTCAGCTTCCCTCTCTGGAAAAATGGGGCAACCGTGATTGAGGAAGAGGAACAGGGGTCTCCCAGGGGCAGGAGCTGAGCTCACCGAGAGAGGAGCAGACGCCCGAACAAAATGCAGAAGTTAGAGGGGGATTTGGGTTGTGGGTTCAGCAAAGCTGTCCAGTGTGTTGAGAGACGGGGGACATGGACCGACTGCTCGGGGGGCAGGGGTAGAAACAGACGTGCCTGAGAGTGTTAGGCTTGGATCCTGAGATCTCTGTCCTTTCTCCTGTTTCCTAGGTCGGCAATGGAAGAGGCCAGTGCAGAGGGAAGAAAGCACGGCTCTGAAGACCCGACGTTTCCCCAGCCCTTCCGACCGGAGGGTCAGGTGAGGGTGCTGGTCTCGGGGCGTCTCTTGGGTCTCACAGCTGCAGACTGTCTCCCGCTTGCCATCCAGGGCAGGGGTCACGTGAGGGTGGGCTTCCGTCCTGTTGTGCCCGAGGCCCCGCACATGCCCTGAAGTGCTTGGTGATGCTTTATGGGCCAGCGGGAGGGCGGCTTGTCTGCCTGGTCTCACCACTTGCCAGGGACAGCCTGAATCCCCGCCCCGTCTCACCCTTCGTCCAGCGCTGCCTGCTAACTCCTCCACCTCCGTCTTGATACCAGGGTCATGGTCGCTCCTTCTGAGGATGTTGGGGGAAGCTGTCGCTCTGAGGACTGTCTGCAGAGTTTCTCCTTAGGAATATATCTAAACAGGCAAGTTTGTTTGTGGAGATGAGGACAGGGCCAGGAAGGTCCGGGAGAAACCTCACAGGCTCAGAAAAGAACAGGAAGGTGTCGGGGGAGACCACCACCACCACCAGCAGCAGCAGCAGCAGCGAGAACGCGCCGAGGCCAGACGAGGAAGGCTAGGGGGGAGCAGGGAAGGTCGGCGGCTGCGACGCCCCCGGGGACAGGTGTGGCAGCGGGGCCGGCCTCTCGCCTGGAACCGTCCGCTGTGCTGCGCTATGTGCACCCCATCCCCATGCTCTTTAAGTCTGAGTAAAGGTCTCCTAAACACCCACTGACCCTTGAGAGTGGAGTCTGATGAGTCAGGGGAGGGGGCGCTGGCCGGGTTTGGGTGGACAGAGGGCGGTCCCTGGAGGTGAGCTGGGCATGACATCTCGAGGCCAGCGGGACAGGAAATTGGAACCTGAGATGACCCAGGGAATGCCACCCCCACGGAGTTTACAGGAATCTCGGGCCGGGCCCCGGACTTCCCACAGGATGTGGGAAGGAGGCTCAGCCAACGCTGTTTGAGTCCAGAGGCCCTGGCGAGCCCAGCTGACCTCTGAGTTACACAACCTCCAGCGCTCACTCTTCTGGCCAAAAGTCGAGACAAAGGACCAAGAGACTCGGGTCTCGATGTCACTGCAGATGCGTCCAAGGCAGACGTGTGACGGCACCGGGCAGCTCCGCCACGTGCCCCACGTGCTCCTCCCACCCGCGTGCTGGACGCAGACGTGGGCTCGGGCCGCCCCCTCTGCGGGCCGCCTCACGTGAGACCAGCCGCCCTGCTTGTCCCGACTGTCTGAGGCGCTTCCTCCTCTGTCTTTGTTGTAACAGTCTGCCGCCCTGTCGCCTGCTGCCTGGTGGGGCTGACCTGCCCCCGGGAGTCTGGGAGCTTATCTAGAGGAAGACCCTTTGAGCTGAGTGAGACCCACAGGATGAGCTGGTAGGAAGGAGGGGGCGGGCGGGCCAGAGGAGCAACGAGCATTCCAAGCCCCCGGGCTCAGCCCGGCTCCGCCTCTGCTGACGGACCAGCCCTGGGACCCTCAGAGGGTGGGATCGTCTTCAAAACACTGTGGGTCCGGGTGTCTGTGCCCTGAGCTCCTGCAGCCCCGTGTGCACGTGGGCAGACACACACCAAGTCACAGAGCGCTCTCTCCTCAGCCTCCCAGGCATCGGAGCCTGGGGGGAGTGTGTGTGTGTGTGTGTGAGAGAGACACCCATCCCGCTCCTGCTGTACAGAGAATGCGGACGGGGTGCTCTGGTAGGTGCACGTGTGTCTGGGTGGAGACCTGGGGGCAGACGTGGGTAAGAAGACAAAGACGCCGTCTGGGTCCAGAGTCGGGCTCGGTGAGGCCAAGCTGTGTGAGCCCCTGACCTCCTGTGGCTCCAGTTTTCTGTCCCCAGATATTATCTGTCCACAGGATGGTGGCGAGGAAGGAAAGGGTTAATGCTGGGCGCGCGCTAAGTGCTCACTAGAGATCAGTTGTGGTGACAACAGGTCCTTTAGTTTCCCGACTCAGAGGGGCAAGTGTTGCCGGGTTCTGCCTCTGGATCCGAGAGCGAAGCCTCCCCTCCCGCCACTCCCCGCCGCCGGGCGCAGTCGCTCGGGTGGCCAGGTGCTCCTGTGTAAGAGGATGAACCGAGGGCCGCCCGGGCGGACTGAGAATGTCCCTGAGGGCCTTCGGGCAAGTCAGGCCTCCAGGACACCCTCAGTGCGGGCGACTGGGCAGGCACAGAGCCAGGAGAGGGAGAGCGGGCCGCAGGCCCGGCCCCAGGCGGTCCCCAGTGTGTTCGTCTCTCAAGTAGGTCTGATTTGCTCCGCTCTTGTGGTCCGTGCCGTTCAGATGGGAACGTGTAAACAAAGCTCCGTACAAGTGTGGCCCATTCCACGGGTAATGGTGACACCTGCGTCCGTGTCCCACTGGCGCTGTTCTGGTAAGAAGCCATCATTTCTTCGAGGATTTCTCGAGCTACACGAAGGGAGAGTGGTCGACGTAATTTCTCTGTGACTGCCAGGCGTTTGGGGCTGAAAGGCGGTTTATAAACGTGATGTATGACCGCTGTTGTCTGCGGTGATCGACAGTCTTAAGCTGCCACAAATCAAAAGCAAGACAGCTGGTCCTGGGCGTCCCATTAAGAGTCCCAGAGCCAAGGAGAAGACGAGGAGCGTGGCCTTTCGCCGGTGTAGCTTCCCTTCCCAGAGGCCCCAAGACAAGTCCTGCTGGGGTGATTGAGAGAGGGGCACTTGGACAAGGCACCGCCCAGCTCTCGTTTCTCTATAAAGCCTCCCTGGTGTAAAGTTAGCTGTGCGTCTTTCAAACGAGCCACTTTGAATGACTCTGTCATTAGGAAAGAATTTAGTGGCCTTACATTTAATACAAGCTAATGGTTTCTGGAGGATTTTGAGCAGCAAATAATAAGTTTAAGCAGCCTCCTGAGAAGCCTGAATGACGTACGAGCTCCAAGGCACCTGACGTCAGCCGCCACCGTCTCCAGGAGCAAAGGGTCGACGTTCAGCTTAGTTCCGTACATTTGTCTGAAAAACACTGCCCCCCGTCCTCCGTGTGTGCACTTAGCCTCTCATTTCTCTCATCGTGTGGATGAGTCTCCTTTCCAGCGTCCGTGGTAGCTGTGTGCGTGTTTCCCGCGCAGGAGCAGGCGGGCGGACTCTGTGGGTGCGCGTGGGGAAGAGAAAAGCGCCGTCCACCAGGTCCGAGCGCAGCGCAGGGAATGCGCGGACCCGTCGGCGGGCGCCTGGGGGCCGTCACCTACAGCCGTTCTCGGGCACTGAGATAGCTTGCGTCCGACACCGGTGGCCGTGGGAACGACCATAATGTAATGCCGCTGACAGTGTAGCTTGCCTGCTTGCTTGCTTGTGGTAAAGTACCCGTAACAACACAGTGACTGCTCTCCCCACTTGGCCGCGTGCAGCGCAGGGGCAGTCACACCGTGGCGCAGCCATCACCACCACCCACCTCCGAGCGTCTCACCTTTCCCAGCTGAAACTCCGCGCCATCAAGCAGCTTCATGTTTATCAACGAGCGGATGGGCTGAGATGACAGGTCGCAGCGACACACTGAAATTCCCCCCCGGTCCCCCTGGAGGAGACACTGAGTCATGTCTCCAGGGGAGGGTCAGCCGCAGGGCAGCGGCCCCCCTCCCCCCCGCAGAGGGCAGGTGCTGGGACTGCGCCCCCGTGTGGGCAGGGCCGGTGCCGTCCCCGTCGGCTCGGGTTCTGCTCTTCCTCCAGTAACAACGTGAAGGAGGGCAGCTCGCTGTCCCCAGAGTGGCTCCTTTCCTTTGCTCCAGGCAGACCCCATCTCAAGCCCTCTTGGGAGTGCAGGAATATACCAACATGTTCCCATTTATGGTTCAAGGCTGGTACTTAAAAAAAAAACCCATCTACAAATTTGGCTAGTGCCAAAGTGCCCCAAAGAAATCACCTTTGAGCAGGGGGAAGTATTTGTTACTCCTGGCATGGGGCTTTCTCCCAAGTTAACAGCAGTGCCCTCCCACGAACAACCGGTCTGCGCACAGGGGCGTGGGCACTTAGGTTCGGTCAGAGCCATAAGGAGCCCGGGTCTCAGCCAGCCACGCTGCGGGGAGCGCCTTCCAAGGACGAGGCCTCTTGCTCTGCTGTCTGGAAAAAGCTTCCAGGAGAAAGGATGGAGCCCCCAGAGAGAAGAAAGGAGTGACAGGGCCGTGGTGGCAGGGACGGTGGGAGGAGGGCCGTCCGAGGGCTCTGGCTCTGTGGCTGCAGTCGGCGTGGGCCGGGCGCCGGGTGGCACGTGGAGCCCCAGCTGCTGGCTTCACAAGGGAGGGGGAGGGCCTGCAGCGGGGGTGGACTGGTTTGGGAGTTAAAGATCATTTAGACACTATTTTCTGAAACACAGCTCTCGTGTTTCGTGTTTTCATGACCTAGAATCACCTCGGGGCCGTGAGGGTGAGAGCACCCCCTCTGGGAGGCGAGCGGCACCACGTGCAGAAATTGTGGTTCGCAGGGAGAGTGCTTTTTACCGTCCGCGTGCCCGCTCGGCGCCATCCCCATGGCCACCAGCGTTGGGCAACAGCGCTCTCCAAGGCGCGGACGCTCACACGGCATAAGGGGCTTGGGGAAGACAGACGCAGAAAGGGAAGAGGCACTGCGTCAGTGGACAGCTCGTGGTACCAGCCGCCTCGCTCTGCTGTTGGGGTCTTGGGAGATGAGGCTCCGAGAGCTTGGATGACTGGACAGGACACACGGTTTATGAGCGTTACATGCCCGGCTCCTTGACGCCGCAGACCACGCTCTTCCAGTCACAAGCTCTTGCAGAGACAGTCCGGGCGGCCTGACTGCTTGCACCTCGAAGGAGTGGGTACCGGTCGGGGATCTCCGAGGAACAGAGCCAAAGGGATGGACATCGATTTATCATCTACTGATCAATCAGTGGACCTCTGTCATCTGTCTGTCTGTCACTTATCCTTCTATCCCTCCATCATCTGTCTGTGTTACCTATTATCTGTCACTGTCATCTGTCTAGTCTGGGTTACCTCTCTCACCCCGCCCCCATCATCTCTCCACATCTGTGAGGGAGGACTTACCGTGAGGAATCGGCTCACACAGTCATGGAGGCCGACAAGACAAGACCTGCAGTTGGCGGTGGGGAGACCCTGGAGAGCTGACGGTGTAAATTCTGGTCCAAGTCCAAGTCTGAAGACAGGAAAAGACCAGTGTCCCAGCCTGAAGACGGGCAGGGGGAGTGCATTCTCTCTTACTCAGCGTCTTTGCGCTTTCAAGCCTTCAGTGGGTGGGACGAGAACCCCCGACGTTGGGGACGGCCATCCACTTTACTCAGTCTACTGAATCAAATGTTAATCTCTCCCCGAAACACCCTCACAGACACACCCAGGAAAATGTTTGACCGAATACCTGGCTCCTCAGTGGCCCAGCCAAGTTAATGCATAAATCACAGGGTACTTACTATAAAAGGATTTTAGATACATCATTTCAAGAAGGAATAGACATTAAGGAAGTTATAGTAAAAGGTTTTTGAAAATTTTAGCAGTAGTATTTTCCATTCATATAAAGTAAAATGATGGATTTTATGTGTGATCTAAGAGACTTTATATAGATTTGTAATTTTTTAAACCATCCTTTGAAGTCAGGTACTAATATTCCCATTTTATTGACAGAGACACTGAGGTCCAAAGAGACTGAGTGACTTCCGTAAGGTCATAAGTGAAGAAAGAGGAAGAATTAGCCCTAAATTCAGATCGATCAAAAAGGTAACCATCAGTAGGTAAATTATAGTTTTGTTCATTTGTCTATAAACCTTTTCAAAAGGTTTTTAAAGTAAAAAAAATTGAAAACTAGTACTTGATGTACTTAGATTTAAAAATGCCAAACTCTTTCCAGAATAAAGTCTGTGTGAGTCTCAGATGCTCTGAAAAGTTTTTGCAATCTTAAAACATAATGCATAACACAGATTGAAGCTACTGACCACCAGGGAGGGGGAGAGTGGTTAAGAAAGTCGGAAGAGACAGCAGGAGCCTAGAAAACTGTCATTTTCTTGGACAAGGAGCGTGACCTGGCTGTATGCTGTCCAATAAATGCCGTATTTCTCTGTTCAGCCCACGCCCAGCCCTCTGAGGGGCAGGAGGAGTCCTCTGGATGGAGGGCGGCCCAAGTTCTTGGGGGAATAGGCTGTGGAAGGGACCAGCATCCTGGAGCTGCGGCTGAAAAAGAACCCCAGTTGTCCCAACTGGGGACCAAGACAGTGACTCTAGTGTGTGAGACCCAGAGTCAAACATTTCTCAGCAGAGCTCGGACGAGGGGCCTGGGGGAGCTGTGATGAAGTGCCAAGGCTGGGGGAGCGGGCTGGGGAGAGCAGTGTTAGGAGTGATTGATAACAGCTAGAGGTGTCCAGATGTTTTTATTACTTTCAGTCTTGCTCCCGGCATCGTGTTTGCAAGTAGACTAGTAACGCCAGCTGTGCTCATGCGTAACCTTTACCATGTCATGTAGGTCATCGTGCCTACCTCTGGCCCAGACCGCCCTCTGAGACCCAGGCCTGTGGACCCCCTGCCCGCTTGAGAGTTCCTCGGAGATCTCTCAGAGTGGCTCAGTTCGAACGTGGCCAACACCAAAGTCAGGTTTTCCCTTGAAAGCCTCGCGCTTGCTTAGCTATTATCCCGATGAGTGGCACCGCCAACCAATGACCTGGGGCACACTTGAGCACCCTGGGAGTCACCTCCGGCTCCTCCCCTCCTCCTCCTGCACCCAGCCCGTCGCCCCGTCCAGGCCATCGGCTGGTCCTCTCCTCAGACCATCACAGCGGTCCACTCTGCCTACATCCCCTGTTGCCCATTTGGGTGGAGCTCCCACCCTGCAGCTGGAACAGTCTTGTTAACAATGAAACTAGAGACGGCCACGCCCGTCTCTGCAGGGTCGCCTCACGCCAGTGTCTTCCCCCTGCACCCTGTGCTCCGGCTCCACAGCAGGTCCCACGCTCCCTTGGCCGGTCCATCCCAGCCCCACCCACTGACACGGGCCCCTTTGGTGTATTGGTCCCTCTGCCTGGACCAGACTTTCCTTCTGGCTTTGCCTATGGAACTCCCACTGCTCCGTCTCCTTCACACCTCAGCTCGGCCCCGACTTCCTCCCGGAGTCCTTTCCCGACCTCCCCATCGGGTCAGCCCCTTGTAGGAAGACTCAGAGCTCCCCCAACCTCTCCTCTGAAGCTTGCTTGCTTGCTTGCTTGCTTGCTTGCTTGCTTGCTTGCTTTCTTTCTTTCTCTCTTTCTTTCTTTTTTTCTTTTCTTTTCTCTTTTCTTTTCTTTTCTTGTCTTTTCTTTTCTTTACAATTGTAATTTAACACGTACTCATGTGGTCATTGAATGAGTGTCCCCACTCCTGACACAGGCAGGGTCAGTTTCTGGTTTCATTCTTTTTATTTTGGAATCGAAAGTATAAATAATAAGTGAATCCAAACTGAGCAGGGAATTTCTTATGGCTTTTTGTGGCCACCATGTCTGTGGTCACCGGTCAGTCCCTGGGTGTCACCACCAACTCACTATTGCTCACTCTTTGCAGTTTGCTCTGTTAAACAAGATAGGAAATTGGGAAGCGGCTGGGCTAAGAATTGCACTAGAAGCGCAAACTTTAAAGATTATGCTAAAAAGTCCCTGGCAAATGGGTCTGTCAAAACATAATAAAATTTGATTCTGCAGAACGTAACTTTGAAAACATTTAACCAGACCCCTTCATTTCCTTCATTTCCCCTTTTCCCTCATGCTCGGGGAAGGACAGAATGCATTCCGCATACGTTAATTTCCTAATTTTCTAGTGAATTATCTCCTTATTTTTCCATTATCGCACTTTTTGGTATATCTCTGCACAATCAGGTCTTAACTTGGGACCTCTCTGGGATGAGACGGTCCCACAAACGGGGAGGATGCCAGGCCTGAGGAGAACGTCGAAGCGTCTTGGCATCCGAGGTGAGTCAGCTCAGCACCACGTCCACCTCAGGTGGTTCTTTAAAATTTCTGTTGGTTTTCACCAAAGCGTTTCACATCACACAGCTGAAGTTTTGTGGAGAAGTTTAGAAAGTTGCACCACGGGGTCAGCAAGCCTTCCGTGTTCCCAGCTTGCTGGAGATGAAAGTTAATCTCCACCTAGAGGCACTCAGCAAGCGGAAGTTTGAGTTTTGGGCAAAGCTCCTTGATTTGTGAGTATTTGCTGGCGCTTCAGACCATCTCTGCATTAACATTCTTAAATTTCACACAATTTACAAAGGCGGTGGGACCAAGAAGTGATCGCACACCCGCGGGGACTTTGGTGATGCTGTAAATCAGCCGCTCCACTCGGAGGGCTGGCCAGACCTCTCGGCCTTTGGATTTTCGGAACATAATTCAGTCTCAGCCTTGGGTTCATCTCTGTCTTCTTCCCAGAAGAGCAGGGGGAACATCCTGAGAGTTTTCGGGTTACAGTTTATTAAAGTTCTTAAATCATCTCAAGAAGGGAAATATGACCTGAGTAAAACAAGTGCTTTTTTTTAAAATGGCCATCAGAACAAAGCCTGGTGTCCGAAACTGAACAGTTAACTGTGAACTTGGCTGCTCAGGCCCAGAGAACCACTGCAGGCTCCTGTTGGATTTCAGCCACGTACTCATCACCATGTGTTAATAAGTCTGTCACACTTCAGAAACGTGTCTGTGCATTTTACACGTAACACTCACAATACTGAGAAACTTGAGGCCAGCTTTCAACAGCTGCGGCAGAAGTTTTGACAGTTTTCCTGTGAATTAGCATCATTCTGAATTAGCAGCTTGGTTACACAGTCAATTTGGACAATTTGGACCCCAAAGTGGTGCCTCAGGTCTGATGTATTTGTGTAGCCATCTGGACGACTCCCAGGTGACCGCTCGTGGAGAACACAGGGCAATGCCCTTCCGGCAGGCGGCCCCCTTTCCGGGCAGACGTCTGACTGTGCGGCAGTAAGAATTTGCCTTTCCTGTGATTGAGGCAATGACTTCAGAAGGTCCAACGCTTTCCCTCTTCATTCTTGAAACCCAGACAGCACTGGGAGCCCCCTGAGCCCCTGATGGCAATTGTGGGATGAAATGTTTTAATTGACAAAAGAGCCCCTTGGCTAAATTCTCATCTTTGTAGAACTTGTCAGAAGTGTTCAGTTTCAAGCCAAAAAGCTGCCAGAATGAAGGCCAATCACTAATGACAGAAAGATTAGGAGAGCAGAGGTCTCCGGGCTGCACAAAAGCACATGATGGGACAAAAGGCAGGGGGTCAGCTGAGGGCAGTGAACCCACAGCCGATCCGCACGAGGAGGGACCTGGTACCTGACGCCCAGCACCTCGCGCCCGCGCTGCACACCTGGAGCAGCGGTTCATCTCTGCCCTGAGGAGCTGAAAATAGACACCCCAAGAGTATTTGTAACTATGTGTCTTTTTTCTCATTGTGTGTCTACACTGTTCCAGGCCAGGAGAACACAGTGGAGAGACGCAAGTGACCACACAGGTTATTTTCTGGGGGAGCCTATCAGGCAGGTCCCTATATTCCAGTGACAAACACACACACACACAATATACATGCACACATACACACATGTACATACACACCCCACATATGTGCACACACACACACACACAGTATACATACACACCCACACACATACACACAGTATACATGCACACATATGTACACCCCACATGTACATGGACACACACATGAACACACACACACGGAGTAGACCCCAGACAACCCATGGTGGGTTTTCTGCAGGCTGTGGATTACCTCCAAGAAAGCCCCTCACGGTCCTGAGCTGTAGATGGGCTGGAAGTGGGCTACTTTAGCTCAGTTGAGGAAGGTGTACCAAAGGGCCAGCGGGAAGACAGGCGTGAATGGTCCCGAGGACAGTTCGGCCCAGGCCTTGGTGATGGTGGTTGCTGAAGGCCGCTGCGCAGGGCTTCATGTCGGATACAGAGGGAGTGGGGGCATCTTCCCCTTGACTTTCCCACAGCCGCGCCTTCTCCAGGGCCAAATCACAGGGCTCAGCGGGGTGAAGAAACCGGATTCGAACTGCTCGATCTCGGGACTTACTGTTAGTTCTGATTACCTAGAAAAGAAGTTGGAATTTGGCTACAGAGAAATTTTGAATGTTTACATTTTCCCTAAACTGTGGAATCTTTTGCCCCTTCAGTAGCCCCGTCTGCACCCCCAAACCCCGCTGCTGCCCAATGAGAGGGGTTCTGTCTTAACCTACTCTGCTTCGGGGCCTCTCGGGGCAGGATTAAAGTAATGACCGGGTGGCAGAGGCGGAGAATCTGGGGAGAGTTGATTGGCTTCCAGAAAGTTCTAGGAGGGAAAGGGGTAGGTGGGCAGGGAGATTGGCAGGCTTCAGCTGAACCTGACTTGAAGGAGTCTTTTTAAAAAATTGAAATATAGTCGATTTACAGTGTTGTGTTAGTTTCTGGTGCACAGCACGATGATTCAGTTATACACATACACACATATACAGATTCTTTTCCAGATTCCTTTCCATTATATACTATTATAAGATGTTGACTATAGTTCCTTGTGCTGTACAGCAGGACCTTGTTATCTGTTTTACATATAGTGGTTTGTATTTGCTACTCCCAAACCCCTAATTTATCCCTCCCCCCACACCTTTCCCCTTTGGTGACCGTAAGTTTGTTTTCTGTGTCTGTGAGTCTGTTCAGTCTTCTTGACAAGCTTGGAGAGAAGCAGAGAGAGGTTTGAGGAGATGCTGACATGTGCTGAAGACACTGAAGGATAAAGAGTGATTTCTGGAGTCCTTTATGTGCTCGTATGTTTGTTTTTAATTAATAGAATCCCGTTTTGCATTTTAAAGAGACCCCAGGAAAATACATTTTAATTGCTTTTCTAATGAAAACCATGGATGTCAGACAGTGTTTCTTTGTACTTGACCTCTTGCCAAGACCGGGAGGCGGTGTCTGGCCTACGTGGGTGACAAATGTGACCAAAGCCCCACGTGCCGGTGCTGAGCGGGAACTGCGTCCAGGACCCAGCGTCCCGACGTCTTCCTGTGGCTGTGCCGAGCTGCCTCCACGCGGGCCCGGTGTGCCGACGTCCCCGTGTCCCGGTGTGACGCCCGTCGAACCTCAACAGTTAAGGCTCCAGTAGCAGCAGGAGTGACTAAAGCAGGGACGTAAATATGATCCTAGTCACTTGTGCCTGTTTCAAATCCACACACTTTGAAATAAAATGGCTTGTTTGAAACCTTTTGTGTAACCACGGCAGGGCTAGAACTTTGACACTAGAAGATACACTTTTCTATTTTTAAAAAATGCCACTATTTTCAAAAACAAAAGAGAGCAAAACAGTCACCACAAAGTGAAGGAGTCAGCGTTTGCTGGTGACTTTCCATCTGTGCCAGAGCGAGTTTCACTAGCAATTTTAAAAATCCTGTCATAAGCAGAAAACAGACTTGGCCACGAACATAAACTCCCTTTCCTGCTGGTGATTGAATGTGACTTCCAGATTTATAAACTCACAGGCCACTCACATCGCGTTAGTTGTTGAACTGGGGCAAGGTTTGGCTTTGAAAGATGTTTACAATATTTTTCAAGTTTTGTAATAAGCGAGTGTCCAGTGAAATGCACCATGTGGACAGCAGGAATGAGGCAGCCTGACAGTTTTCTGCTTGTGTTCCCGGTGTCAGCTGCCTGCACGCCCAGCCCCGGGTGGCTGCCTCGCTCGAAGATAGAGGCTTAAACAGTATCACAATGACACGGTGATGCTGAGCTGGGGTGCTGAAAGACGTTATCTATGGCGGCCTACGTACTGACTCTAAGTGAAGTCATCCTTTCTCAAAGTTTAGCCAGTTAAAGTCGTACATTGGTCCTGGGCAAGAAGCCAGCTGTTTCTGGAAACATAAGAAAGGTGCAGATTGGAATCTCCTTTACGTTTTCATGCCGTGTGAGTTCACTCTGCTCAGACTGTTACGTCTGAACCCGATCTGGGAACCCGGGCTGGCAGGTAGCAGCAGAGCTGTCGGATAGCTCAGCTGCCCTGGTGTCCGGTGTCCTGGCGACCCCCGGCCCTCAGAGTGGCTGCAACTCACTCCCAGCCGTCGTCACCAACAGGTCCCTCAACTCGGATTTCATGGCAGGTCGTTGCCTCCAGACCCTTGGCATTTGGAGGCTATTGGAGGCTTTGGCTGTGAGATGGGGTCTCTGCTGGGAATGGAGGGAGGGAGGTGGATGCTGGGAGTGGAGTCGCCTGGGGCCCTCAGATGTAACCAGGTGGAACCCCAGAGCCATCTATTCGGCAATGATTCCCCACTCTTTCTGTAGTCTCCCCCAGGCTGCAGGGTCATTCTGCCTGGGACAGCCCCTCTACACTGCAGGCCTGCACTTTGTCTGTTTCTTTTTGGACCAGACTCAGTACAAAGATGTCAAGGAGGGTGGGGGAGGGGCAGGAAGACACGCGGACTGGCTTGGAGGCCACACACACACACACCTGGTTTCCATGACCCTGCCCCTTTGTGTCTCTGTGTGTTTTGGTTGTGCAGAGTTTCACTCTTTTCTCTTCCTACTTAAAGTGTTCTATACAATGTACTCATTGCTCAGTTTAATGTGAATTAAAGTGAAACCTTTTTGAGAGCTGATCTAAGATACCCTGAATGTTAGGCATGTGTTTGACCGAATGTAACAGAAAATGTGAAGATGTTTAAAAAATATTTGTGCCAGGTAACAAGACATTTTAGTGTGGCTGAAACAGAGCTAATATCAAGGTTCCATCTGTCTTCCTGCTCTGCCTTAGTTTGTGGGTCTTCATCCTCATGGTGGCAAAATGGCTGCTGCAGCTCCAGGCACTACATTTCAGGCAGAAAGAAAGGAAAGGGGCAAAAGGTGGAAAGGGGCAGGCCTACTGGGTCCTTCATCTTTCAAAATCTTTCTAGGACCTTCTTCCCTAGGACATCTACTTATATCTCACAGCCCAGAACAAACCGGCTCTCATATCTACCCTCTACTGCACAAATTCTATAGCTTCCGTATTAGAGGAAGGGGGACTGTATGAATTTTGAGTAGCTTTGTGAGGACTTTAACACTCTAAGATAACCCGTAGGAAATGCATATTTTGAATGTGGACCTGAGGACGGTTTAAAGTGAGTCAGGACTACCTATGCGTAGGGTGACTGTATGTCTGAGCTTGTCTGAGACGCTTCAGTTTAGCCCGAGTTCCTGGCCTAATTGCCGACGGTGCCTCCCTTCGCCTCTCTCCCAACTTGTTACTCTGAAGAAGTTCTGGGCGTTTTCAGCACAGATGATTCTGCCTGTTCTGGGGCTTCAGAGGGCTGGAGTCGCGCAGCAGCCCCTCCTCTGGGCAAGTGGAAACTCAGGGTACTAGTCTGAGAATCACCTAGGTGTGTTACTGTGAAAGCTAATTTATTTCGCACATTTTCTAAGACCCAAATGAACTCTGGGTCCCAGTTGGGTCCAGATCACCTATTTTCAAGGCTTATTTTGAAAAAATCTCTACAGGGAGCAAAACAAAGCCACCTCAGCAACGAGCTCTTCTCTGGGGCAAAGAATGTGGACTCCTGGAAGCCAAGATCTTTATTTCACAGGAAGGAATGCGGGTTTGGGAACTTCTGAATGGCTCTTTTCAAATTTAAGGTCTCTAAGAGATACAAATTAGCAGCACAAAATCTTAGTCCCTTTGAGTGCTTCAGCCTGTGAACTGTAAGTTAAAGTTTGTGTAGCCGTTTGGTGGGGGTTAACCCTACCAGAAAGAGCTGTTAAATATTTTATGGTGTCTCAACGTGCTTGCAACCTTGGGCACCATTCCTGCCTGTCCCCTGGCACATTTTTGTTCGAGTAAGAAAGGGAACAACAGAATGCACATAAAAATATTCCCAGTTAACAGAAGTTTCAATGAATTAAAGAAAGAAAGAACACACATGTTTGCACTTAGGCGTGGTATGGGGCCAATTTTTTCACGAAGACGGCCTTATTACTTGTGCGCTAAACGAAGCTCTGAATGGTCAGCATTTGACAAGGGGGATTTCCCTCCCTGCTCCTTCCCCGATAGTATATATTAAACTAATTGCTTTATTTTAACGAGCGGGACCCTGTTTCCCCCAACCATCCTCCTGACCCACAATGTGAACTTCAGCTCTGAGAGTCTTTGCTGAGATAATTGCGCCACCGATATGATTTAATGCGCTTTCCCTCCAGTGCAGCAAGTCTTCTCTGTCTCTAAAATAGTTTTAACTCTCAAAGGGTCAGGTTCCCATCCTACATAATTCTTGGAGAGTCATATAAAAAATTTGGCCCAGAGTTTCCTTATCATTTATAATTTTCAAAATACTCTCCGAGTCACCCAACTATCTAGTGTTTCAGAGATGAACAATTTGCTGTTTTCCACGAATAAAAATTCTCTGAAGAGTAATAGAAGGAAGCCAATAGGATTAAAACTGTCACAGGGAAACTGTGACAAACATGCAGGCCCCATCTCTGGTCTGCATTTGCAAACAGACCTGTCTTTGGTGTCTTCTAAAAAAATTCCTTGTGATTGAGGTGAACACACATGGGAAACTGGCAGGTGGTGGGGGACTGGCCTTCCTGCCACGGACAGAGACATGGAAACGGGTGCCATTCCAAGGGTCCCCTTCCCTGGAAACCTCCCCCTGATCTGCTGGCTCCCAAGTCCCAGAGCAGCACTGAGTTCTATGGTTTTCCTTCTCACCTCCCATGTTCTTCCTGGCAGGATGCCTCGTGCCTTTGTGGACTTCACACACACACACACACACACACACACTCAAAATACACTTTGCCCCACAGAGAAATCCACGTACATCCCATAACCAACTCCTACATGCAGACACACACACACTTCCACAATTAGCATTATGCTTAATTGTTTTACATTCTACCTGGTCCTTGCTCCTTAAGGAAGAATCTTGCTCTCTTGGGATACGCTTAAGCAAACACTTTCAACGCTAACTCTTTAGGGAAGGCATTGGATCAGTCGGGAGGTAAACATAGTCCGTCCGGGCAGCTTCGGCGGATGGAATGCGGAGGAGCTGGCGTCCCAAGACCCGGGCCCGCCCTGGCCCTGACAGTTTCAGCTGAATCATCTCGGACAAGGTACCTTGCCTTTCTGGTTCTCAGCGGTCTCATCTGCAAAATGGGAATGAAATGACCACCGCCCCCCAGCATTGTCGTGAGGCTGTATGAGACGCAGGCATTTTAAATCCGTAGAACACCTCCAGACAGCCGTCTCCTTTCAGGCGAGGCCGGCAGCTGAGCAAGCCTTTAGGATTTGAACAAAGTGCTAGATGGCAGTGAACACACCTTCCAGAAATGAACAGAAATAAGGTGAGATCTGCACAAAGCTCCCTTTAGCTCTCAGCTGGGCAGGGGCTGCTTTCCTGCCCGCACCTGCGAGGCTGGACACGCCCGCCTGCGTGGGGCTGGCAGCACAGCGCTCCAGGGGATAAAAGGAGCCTCCCAGGAACCGCGGGGACGCGGGGGCGGCCACTCCCGCCCTCCCGGGACTGCGCGTCCTCTCTGCACAGGGAGGCTCCCCTTTCTTCTCGGTTGGGAGTCCTTCCGGGGTCTCAGCAGGGGATGCCCCCCCGACCCAGCACCCGGCCCCACGGTGCGGCGGAGAGCGGGGACCAGGACCAGGGCCAGCACGGGAGGAGGGAAGGGGGAGGCCGCTCATCAGATAACTCGCTCGGTGTCCCTTGTCCGTCTCAGGTCAGCCCCGCACGGCCTTCCTGCCGCTGTCGGGAGTGGGGTCCATTTCGCCTGGAATCGGGCGTGGGGACGAGCATGCTGCGCGCGACCGTGCACGGCCCTGTGTCCTGGTGCCGTGTCTTCCGCGCCCCGGCTCGTGGGCCCGCGCCCTGGACTCGGTCTGCCCTTGTTCTCGGGGGTGGGGGTCAGCCTCTTGTCCCGCGCTGCCGTTAGTGCTGTGGTTTCTCACCCGCTGTCCCTCCGCTCGTGGGCCTCGCTTTAACCCAATTCTTTCCGTTACCTTTTTTTTTTTTTTTAAATCCTTGAATCATTGCCAACCATTTCCAACCACACGCTTCCCGTTTCTCTCCGTGGCAAGTGGGTAGTTGATGGAAACCCAGCGGCAATAAAGCTATAGGTGTGCGTGGCTGCAATTTCTGAGCGATTAAGTTGCACCAAGGCCAGGTAGCCCGTCTCCTAAACGTCCAGCCATCTGTTAACCTAGCACAGGTTTGGCGTTGGTCCCCTGGAAAAGGTCAGGCGTTGGGTGGGTCTGTATAAACCCAACATCCGGGCTGCAGAAACAGTTTCTGGAGGAAGCCCTGCTGGTGGCTCCATCCATCAGTACTGCACGGATGGTACCAGTTTGCCCCCAAATGGCCACCCCCAGCTCCTCCTAAAACTTCAGGCCCCCGGGCTCGTTCCTCCCTTCCTGCAGAGGGTGGATCTTCCTGCGGCTGCCCTGACTTCACCCTTACGCTGAACTTGCTCACGTGTGTTTTTATAGACCTGTCTTCCGCTAGACCAGGGCTCATCAACATTCTTCTGTGAAGCCAGACAATAACTACCTTAGACCTGGCGGCCACGCAGTCGGTCTCAGCTACCCAGCGCCGCAGTGATGGCACAAAACAGCCGCGTGAACATTTAAAGCAGCGGCGTGGCCCTGCTCCAATGGAGCTTGTTTATGGACATTAAAATTTGTATTGAATCTAATTTTTACATGAAATATTATTCTTTTCATTAAAAGAACACTTAAAACTGTAAAAATGACATTTAGCTCACAGGCTGTAAATAAAGACATGGGCTGGATGGGGCCCGCCTATTACAGTTGGCTGAACCCTGTGCTCATGAGAGTGCAAATTCCCGGGGCCGGACTTTTCATGCTGGTGTGTTCTCGAGCCTTGGCCCGTGACAGGTGCTTAATTAACACTGGTTCAATAAAAGAGCAAACTAGAGAATTTCTTCTGAGTCTGTAATATAATTATAATGCATGTTTATTAATATGCATTATATTATGTAATGTTATAATAATACACTGTATGATGTAAATATAATATGTTAACTTATCTTTGTTTAGTTCTTTGCAGTTGAACAAATGCTTCCACAAACGTCGTTTGCTTTGTCTGCATGCCTGTGCTAACAAGCCTGTTTTACAGGTGATGGAATCTGTCCTAGAGTGCGTTTTGGCTTTTGTGAACACATCATACAAACACTGATTTTCAGTGGTGTCCAAAGAATTGCCCTTATAGAAACTGCCTTCCTCTTTTGTTTTTGTTTTCTACTCTTCAATTACTTTTGGAGATGCTTTAGGTGATTTTTCGGACCTAATAATGCATCAGTTTCCTGTAACACATCTCAGCTCCTCGGTGACTTTGGTTCACACCCCGGGGAGAGGGCAAATTCTAACGTCCTCAGGAACGTGAGATCAGGGTGATCGCCGGACATTCTACTGCCAGTGGTGCAAGCTCTGAAGGAAGAAGACTGTCCGCGGGGCAGATGGCAGCTGTGCGGGCCGCAGGGCCGAGTTATTCTCCATCCTTCTCAGCCTGCTCTGTGCCCGGGGAGGCTGGCGTCCAGTTGGGTTTGACCAGTGGACAATGCCTGTGGGCTATCAGAGGATATCAGAGGATGGGGCAGAAAGAGGTTGGAAGTTTACCCAGCTGTCCCAGGTCTGCAGTGACCATGTCCCCCATGGGGAGACTCCCCCGCCTTACCTTTTAGGTGGGGGTGCTAATGGTTTTCCGTGTTGCTTCTGGAATACCTGACTACACCCTCACCTGCCCAAACCTCTGTAAATAATGTCTTCATTAAAAGCTTCCCTGGTAAACTGTGTGAGTCGCCTTCTCTTCCTGTGTGGACCCGGGCTGCCGAGCAGCCTGTGGGCTATGCCTGGGGGACACTGGGGCCCAACTCATAGCGATGACTTCAGAAACTCTCCTGCTGAAAACTTCCTCTTTGGGTCACGACTCCAGGCATCTCTTTGGCATTGCAGACAGCCCTCGCCCACGCCACCTGTTAAGGAGACATCAGTCATCTGTCCTTACGGCCAGCGTGGGGAAACAGGCTAGCTGTCCCACTCTCTTCTGTGACATGGTGGCCTCAGGCCACTGAGGGAATTTCGGCTCATCTGAGCAACTGGAGCCAGTGCAGCAAGAAAGGAAAGCTGGGAACCCACTTATGGAGGTCAGACCGAGTTGGGCCTTCAAAGAGGAGGCTGAAGGCGCACGGCACCCACGGGAGGAGGGAGGGGCTTAACCCTCCACAATGGGTTCAGGAACTGGAGTTGGGGACACTAACGATAATTTGTGTCTATTTTTTCACACTTTCACCACCACGGATGAGCCCTCTGGCTTCTCTTACAAGGACACTAATCCTAGTGGACCAGGACCCCACCCTCACGGTCTCTTTCAACCTTAAGTACTACCTTAGAGACCCCATCTTCAATACGGCCACACTGGGGGTCAGGGCTTCAACCTATGAGTCTGTGGGGGTGCAGTGCCCCAGAGGTTGTCCTCCTGCTCTGACCTCTGAGCCCTGGGGCGTCAGGGCTGGGCAGGGTCCCTGGCTCTGGACGACGTCCCTGCCCCATGGCTCCTCCTGTGCCTCCCAGGCCTCAGGCAGTGCTGCCTTTTTGTTTGCTTATGTCTGTATTTCTGTCCTTCGGTGTAGGTCTTCACTTAGGTTTTGCGAATGACTTACTCATTACATTCTCCGTATTTCATATTCCTTTCACATTGGGGTCTTTTCTTTCATCACATTTTGAAAGCTTGCTTATTATAGAAACTTTCTACTGGGCCATGTTGCTGAATCTGATTATTGTCTGTAATAGTTTTGGACTGACTGTTAGGTGTCCTAGTAAAACAGTATCGTCTGCAGATGAAATGATTTTACTTTCCATTTTCCAATTTCAAGTGCCTTTCTTTTCTTTTTCTAATTGAATTTCTAGTGTCTATAGAACAATTCTAAGTCACAGCGGTGATAAAAGGCATCTATTTTTCATTTCTGAATTTAAAAGCAATTTTCTTACCAAAGAATTCATCTCTTCCTAAATTATTTTTTTTTAAAATCAAGAATAGGTTTGGATGTTGGATTTTACCAATTTTTAAAGTCACCTATGGAGACCACATAATTTTTTCTTTTGACAGTTTTAATATGGTGGATGATGCTAATGGCTTTCCTAACGTCGAACTATCCTTGAATTCTTGAGATCGGCCCACTTGGTAGCGGCACATAATTCTTCCAATATTTTTCTGGATTTTACTTACTGATCACGCAGTAAGCGTTAATCTGTCCCAGGCTGACTTCTGGAAACCTGGCGTCCAGAAGAGGAGCTGCTCTTTCAAGCCACGTGGAAGGCAGCTACAGGCCAGAGTTTAAGGCGTCAATTCTGGTCAGCTGCTAGGTCTGAGCAGGCCGGGACACGGGCTGGTGTTTCCCCAAATGCGACTGCCATTGCGACAAATCCTGCTCTGACTTCGCTCCTTCACATACCTCTAGCTCCACGTTTGAACTACAGTTCCTTTCTCACGGGGGAGGACGGGGAGTCCAAGATTCCCCTCCCCAGTCTGTGAACCTTGGTTGCAGCACAGAACTGAAGCCAAGGTTCCATTGCACCATACCGGTTTCGCAGCTTGGTCCCTGATCACGTCAGGCAAGTGCTGGTGGCCCCTCAGCCTGAGAGTCAGGATCCCTCCCCTGGGGTATCAGGTCTGGCTCAGCCAGAGAGCCAGGCGGTGCCTCAGAGTGTGATGGACAACAAGGGGCCACACATCCCCCAGAGATGTCATCTCTCAGTGTCCCCAGTGCACATTGGCCCAGCAGGGCCATTTGTCCAGTTTGTGTGACGTTGTTAGGGTTTTCTTCATCGGTGTTTTCAAGTGAAATTGCCCTGCAGTCTTCCCTCATGTGAATGTTTGGGAGGTCTTGTTATCAACATTATGCTACTTGCATGAATAGAATATGACTGCTCTGAAACAGAGCGAATAGCATTGGGGGTACTTGTTCCTTAAGCTTTGGTGGAAATCTCTGGAACTGTCCAGACTTGGTGCATTTTAGGGAGCAGATCTTTAATAATTTTATTTCTTCTGTGTTAATTGATCTGAGTGGATTTTTCTGTTCTGGGGTCAATTTTTCTAATTTATACACATTTATTTGTATGAAGGTTTAAACTTAGCCTCTTAGAATTTAGAAAATTTACTTTACATTTGCATTATCATTTGAGTTTTCCACATTTGTATTTCTCCCCTCAACATTCCAATGATTTTTAATGTTTTACTAAAACCAATGCTTATGTTTACTTTTTGGTATTCCCGTTTTTCTATTTTTTTAGTTTTTCATCTCTGACTTGATTTGTAGTTATGCCTTCTTTCTGTTTTCCTTAAATTCATTTTGTTGTTTTTTTTTTTTTTCCAGGTTCTTAAACTGCATGCTCTCTTTGCTCATCTTTCATAGTTTCTTTTCAATAATGTTAAGAATCTAAAGCGACTCCTTTCCTCCGGAAACGTCTTTCATTGTGCCTCAGAGGTTTTGATATGCGCGGTTTTCTAAATATTCAGCTGTTTTGATTTTGGTTTTTCGGTGGCAGAAGAATTTAAAGTTTTAAAAATATTTCTAGATGGTAGATTTATTTGTTTTTAAGTTTCTACTTTTATTATTAATTTCTTGTTTTATTGTGGTATCAAAAAATGTTATTTTTCCTTTTTAATGTGAAAATATGTATGGAGATCTTCTTTCTTGCTGACCAGAATCCATGTGTGTAGCATTTAAAAGGTCATGTGGAAAAAAAGAATTTCTCTCTGATTTTTAGGATACAGAGTGGGATGTATAGCGATCACCTCGTTGTTTGTCAATTTGGTCTTCTATTTCGTTGTGTGTGTCTACACATATTCAACTTTTCACCCTCCCGAGCTTTTCACTCATTTAATTTTTTTTTTAACTTTCACCGTGTGCTGCTCTTTCCTATATGTGCATTTTGCAAAGGCAACAAAATCCAAGTCTGACAGGTCGTCCTATCTCTCCAGATCAGATGAGCTCAGAGCAACTTCTTGGCCCTGACATGCTATGCAGAGGCACCAGGCCAGCCTTTGAAAGCACAAATGGGGGCAAGTTGGAAATAAAGCAAGAGTGACATGTCAGAACAGTCAGGGTGACAGATGAGCTCTTTGGCTGAGGACCCAGTGGTTGAATTTTCTTACCTGGCGGGTCTGTATCCACGTGGGGCCTCAGAACACTCGTCTACACAGTGTGCACAGTGGCTGGAGGGGCCGGGGCCACCAGCTGCCTGTGGTCTTGTTTTCCTGCTTCTAAAAGATGTGCGCCCTCATCAAGGCACGTGTTAGAACAAGAGCACAAACGGGGAGCCCGAGGTAAGGCCAGGTCACCGCAGATTCTGATTCTGAGCAGAATTGGTATTGGGAGCTTATGGTCACCTGGTTACAAATGCACCTATAAGAAAACAGCTAATTTTGTTAAGCCATAAGTAATGGAGGGTGACAGTTGTTGTAGTATTTTATTATGGGACATTACACATTGGAACGTTTATTTCAGAAATTTCAGCAAGCTTTTAAAATTAGAATGGATGAACATACAGATTAGTAAATAGACAAACATGGAAATGTAATTTCAGAGTCCCTTTGTCAGTAACTCATGGAGGATCAGAGCAGTGGCACCAGAGGGAGGGAGCAGGTCAGGTTCTTAGTTCCCTTGTTTAAGCATAAGGGCTGAACTTTGGAAATTATGAGCCTGGAGGTTTGAAATCCATCCCCAGCAACATTCTGGAGCAGACCACTAAATGAGCACTCGCCAGCAGAGATGGCCCATGGGAGGAGCAGACCCCACGCTGCTCTTCTGCTGGGTTTGCAGCAGAGAACTTAGAGGTGGGCCGAGAGCGAGCGCCTCCCGCAGAACTGCCGGGGAATGTGGAGACTCCCACTTCCGATAGCTGCTGAGCCCGAGCTCCATGAGGAAGGATAGCTGGTTCCCAGCTCGTTCAGCGTTTTGCCTGAATACCACTGGTGACATTCTCATCCGCTGGGAGACAGCCACCCACCGCCTAGCTGCCCCCCGCCCCGGCCAGGGGAGCAGGGGAGCAGAGGGAGCAAACGGGCAGTGCTGGGATCCGGGGACCTGGGTTCTGGACCACTCGTGCTCCGCTGTGGCCTTGAGGGGTTATTATTTCACTCACGAGCTGATTTACCGTGTCAGTGAGCACTTACGGAGCTCCTGTTGTGCTAGGTGTGTTTGTAGGTTGAGGGAATCAGCAGTGAACAGAATACTATGAATGAATGAATGAACGAACGAATTCCTGTCCTCTTGAAACTTATACCATGAACCTTGTATCATGTGCAATAAAAAATTAATACATAAAACACATGGGCTGTCAGATGGTAACTGGCACTAGACTGAAAATGAAGCTGGGAAAGGGAATACTTACCAGCAACGGGGTTTTTATGTTAGAGCATCAAGGAAAGGCCTCACGGGGAAAGTGATATTTTAGCAAAGACTTGAAGCATGTCAGGCACAGGGAACAGCAATTGTAAGCACCCTGAGGTGGGAGTATGTGGGCTAATCTGAGGAGCAGAAAGGAAGTCAGAAGAAATGACAGGTGAGATGAGGTTTGGTCAGGGTCTAGTCAAGGACAAAAATATAGTTTGCTTTTTTTAATGTTGCAAGACGTTTATGATTGAGACATTTTGTAATAATATTTTGTTTAGAATCTCATTCCTTTTCCCTAAAAATCAAATCATAACCATATGTGGACATCAAAGTTTAATCACATTCTTTTTTTGTTTTTGTTTTTTACTATTTTTGACCATTTTTAGCCACTTAACCATTTTTTACAGTGTACCGTTGTAAAGTTGTAGGTGTTGATTTTATTGCCTGGATATCAGTCCCTTATCAGGTACACGGTTTGCAGCTATTTTCTCCCATTTTGTAGGTTGCCTTTCACTCTGTTGATCGTTTCCTTTGATGTGCAGGGTTTTTAAGCTTGGTGTAGTCCTATTTGTCTATTTTTCCTTTTGTTGCCTGTGCTTTTGGTGTTGTATCCAAGAACCATTGCCAAATCCAGTGTTGTGAAGGTGTCCCCTTATATTTTCTTTAGTTTTATAGTTTTAGCTCTTCATGTTTAGGTCTTACTCCATTTTGAGGACATTTCTGTTTATGGCGTGAGGTAAGGATCCAGTTAACTTTATTCCTTTGCATGTGGATGTCCAGTTTTCCCAACACCATTTGTCGAAGAGACTGTCCTTTCCCCTTGTGTGGTGTTGGCTCTCTTGTCAAAGATCATTTGACCGCAGTGGCAAGCCTGTTTCTGGGTTCTCTTGTTCTGTTCCACTGGCCTGTTTGTCTGTCTTCATGCCAGCACCACACTGCTTTGATCACTGTAGCTTTGTAATATGTTTTGAAATCAGGAAGTATGATGCCTTCAACTTTGTTCTTTTTCAAGATTGTTTTGGTGATTTGGAGAGTCCATATGAATTTTAGGACTTTTTTTCTACTTCTGCAAAAAAATGCCTTTGGCATTTTGATGGAGATTGCATTGGCTCTGTAGATTGCTTTGGGTAATGTGGACATTTTAACAGTTTAAGTCTGATGTCTAATTTTAACATTTTAAATATTCCAATCCAGACATGGAAAGTCTCTCCATTTATTTCTCTCTTCTTTAATCTCTTCCAGCTGCGTTTTCAGCTTTCCGTGCACAAGGTTTTCACCTCTTTGGTTAAGCTGATCACCAAGTGTCTTATTCTCTTTGATGATGTTGTGAATGAGATTGTTTTCCTGATCTCCTTTTCAGAATGTTCTCTGTTGGTGCACAGAATCACAACTGATTTCTGTCACACTAAGTTTTTGCAGAGGGACATTTCCTATAAAACTATTAACTAGTAAAAGGAGGATTACCTACTAAGAGACAGACCCCTCAGGAAATGGGAATAGCAGATGCAGGGAGAAGCACTGAGGGCTGAGTCAGCACCCAAGGAAGGGATAAACCTGGACCAGCCTCTCCCATCCCAGCAGAGGCACAGATTCAGACGTGTTGGAGAGGGTATGACATGGTCCCCTGGAAGCAGAGATTCACTGATGAACTGCAGGTGGGGCGGAAGCCTTTGATAAGGATCCCAGCAAAACCTTGTAGAGGGTGGACCTCTCTGGACAGTGGGCCTCTCTGGGTCTCCTGCACAACACTGGCAGCTGGACTCTACCCACCAGATCCAACACCACCCTTCCTCCTGCAGCGCCCTCTCCTGACAGAACTGGGCACTGTGCCCTGAGAACGTCACAGGGACCCGCTCCAGGGTGAGGAGGCGGGCAAGGAAGAGCAGGTCCATGTAGCTGTGGACCCTCATGGACACCGGGCATGGGGGAGCTGGGGGCTGCTCTATTGGAACTCACACCATGATGAGGGCTTTTACTGGGACGCCTTCAGAGTGTTGAGTGGAAGACTGGCACGGTCTTATTCGTGCTACTAGCAGGATGATTCTGGTACTGGTTTGAGGGTGGACTGAAGGCAGACAAGGTGGAGCCCATTAAGAGGCTCCTGCAGTAATAGTGCAGTAAGAATTTAAGCATGTTGTTTCAACATCTGTGTAACAAAGCTATCCGAACTGGGATGTTTATGACTTCTTGGCCAATTCTCTCTCTCATGCTTGACTCTAGGTCTAAATAAGAAGTGATGTATCTTTAAAAGAACATATAAAAGTCAATCACCGTAAAATACATGCTGATTTTTCTACTAAGTGACAAGATCTATCAACAAAAGCAAAAATAAACAAGCGGGACTACGTCAAACCTAAAAGCTTCTGCACATAAAAAAGAAACCATCAACAAAATGAAAAGACAACCTGCAGGGTGGTAGGCAGTATTTGCAAACCACACATATGATGAGGAGTTACTATCCAAAATATGTAAGTAACTCATCCAACTCAGCAGCAAAAAACCTAAGTAATCCGTTTTGAAAATGGGCAAAGGACCTGAATAGATATTTTTTCAAAGAAGACATCCAAGAGGTACATGAGAAGGTGCTCAACATCACTGATTGTCAAGAAAATGCAAATCAAAACCACCGAGCTCTCGCCTGCAGCAGTGACTATTAACACGAAGGCCAGAGGTACCAAGCACTGGTGAGGGCGTGGCGAGAAGGGAGCCCTTTGCACCGCTGGTGGAATGTAAATTGGTGCAGTCACTATGGAAACAATGCGGAGTCTTCTCAAAAAACTAAAACTAGAACCACCATCTGATCCAGCAATTCCGCTCCTGGGTACGTGTCTGAACGAAACAAAATCACTATCTTGAGGAGACGCCTGCAACCCCGTGTTCATCAAAGCGTCATTACAATAGTCCAGACGTGGAGGCCTCCTCAGTGTCCACTGGCGGATGAATGAAGAGCTGTGCGGCATGTGTGTGTGCAATGGCCTGTTATTCAGCCATAAAAGAAGGAAGTCCTGCTCTGTGTGACCACATGGAGGCCCCTTGAAGGCATTTTGCATTGTTCTCAGTCAGACAGAGGAAGCCGAATACTGTATGATCTCATTTACAAGTGGAATCTTAAAAAGGAAACCTCATGTGAGCTGGTGGTGGCCGGGGGTTATACATGAGCAAGTCCCGGGGGTGTGAGGTGCAGCCGGGCAGCTCTAGTGAGCAGCGCTGACAGTGCGTTTGAAAGCTGCTAAGAGGGTAGGTTGGAAAGTCCTCGCCGCACACGCAACAGGAGAACCGCTGCTGTGTGGGGTGAGGGGTGTGCCGGCTAAGCTCACTGTGGTAGCCATTTCACAGCGTGTACGCACTTCATGTCGTTACCTCGGACGCCTTAACCTTACATGGTGTTGTATGTCAACTGTATCTCAATGAAGCTGAAAGGAAAAGAAATGGAAAGATACGCAGTAGAAAGTCTTCCTCCTGCCTCCACCTGCTACCCATCCTACTCCCACAGAAAGCTTTGCTTCTTGCGCATCCCTCCAGAGTTTTTAAATATAACTACTAGCAAACACAAATATATAATTTCATCCCTCCTTTCATTGTTACACAGAAGCAATACGCTATATTCTCAGCTTTTTCACCTTGCTTTTTTCACAAAATTATAGATCTGGAGATTTTCCCCCTATCAATTTGTAGAAAAACTCCTCATTTCTTTTCAAATAACTGCATGTTCCATACTCCAAATAGTTCCTACTGATGGAAATTTGGGGTGTTTCCAGTCCTTTGTTATTATAAACAATGCTGCAATGGAAACCTTTTATACATGCCTTTCTGCACGTGTGCAAGTATTCGTAGGATAAGGTTGCAGACGGGAATTCATGGGTTACAGGGTAACGTGCGTTTATAACTCTGATAGCTGTTGCCAAACAGAGCATCGTCGGGGTGCGGGGACACACGCTCCCACCGGCAGTTCCCGCGACCTCACCGACGGAAAGCACTCACTGATGTGTGACTGATGAAAAATGACATCTTGGTAGAGTTTTAATTTGCATTTTTCTTACACTAAGTGCAGTGAGCATCTTTTCCTATATTCCCTATTTTTAAGATACAATTATTGTCTGTTCCTATCCTTTGCCCATTTTTCCATTGGATTGTTGCTCTTGGCTCTGTGTTTTTAAGAAAATGTCAAGTACTATAAATTATTTTGAGTCTAAAAAATCCCAACACATTTTTAATGTTGTAAAACTTACAATAAGCCTGCCATTTTAATACTAGTAAATATGTCTTATTATACTGCAAAATAGCTTCTTTGTTCAGAGGCTGAAATTAGGAATTTCAACATGGCCATATGTATGTGTGTGTGCATATAATGATGGCCTTTTTATAAAGTCACATGAGGCCATAAAACTTTACTCCAAAAAGGGAAACCAAACTCAAATGAGGTCTCTGGAATACAGCTATGCTGAGGCTTAAAAATAAGGTCTCAGATTAGTCTAAGCATAGCTCACACTGAAGGGGATAACATTTCTAATTACATTTCTAATTATTTTTTAAGCCCATTTGTTGAACAGATTCCAGTCTAAATCATTAGCATCAAACCAGAGTCCTGCATCGGCTGTTTGGACGGTGTACAGTGCATTATATTTTTATTGAACTCCATTTTATTAATAATTGTAAAAAGCATAACAGACATTGTGAAATCGAACGTCAGGGCTTGTCACCTTGTCTAATCTCCCCTTTTCCGTCGACCATTAGTAGGGGCTTTGATTCTCCCTCCTCTCTCTTAATTTTCCTTCACTTTTACAATGCTCAGCGCACCTCGCTGTCCCTGTTGTAGGCAAGTCCGCCCAGCTTCCGCGGCGCACGATGCTCTCCACACCTCTGTGCACGCAGCCTTCCTTGGCGACTCCAGGTTTCAGGGGTCACTGGAGAAAACTCTGTAGGACAGTGAACAACTTCCATTGTTCTCTACGTCGATGGGCTTCAGCTCCCCCAGGGGCCCATTAAGCATTTCTGACTAGAAGTCTTCCAAGGTTCCCAAGCACCAGCCATTTCTGCGTCTGCGAGAGGGCCGCAAGGTGGGCAACAGACCCCCCCCCCCCGCTCTCCCGAGGGCAGGGCTGCCCTGCTTTGGGCAGAGTTAGTATTTCTGTGTAGCTTTGTTTCATTCTATTTCCTGAGGTCGTAACAGTCTGGGTTCCAATTACATTCCTGGCATAGTGAGCCTGTTACAGTAAATGAACATTTTCAAGTGCAGCCGAATAACCATCTATTGAAGGTGCCGGCACCTAATAATTTTCCTTGGCAGGAGGAAAGATGTAGGCACTAGGGTGACAGAAGGTGGTCTGGGAAACACCATAGAAAAAGGGGGATGAGCGTTAAGATGGCTCTCGTGCCCCTCTTGGCCCTTGTGTGATGTTGACGTAGGCTGTGGGGGGCGGAGGCCGCGGGGGGGTGGAGGCCGTGGGGGGACGCAGGCCGCGGGGGACGGAGGCCGCGGGGGGCAGAGGCCGCGGGGGACAGGCTGTGGACGTCCTCTGCAAACGCCGAGGCTCCCTCGTCCACGCTGCTTCAGGTCCTAAGCTGGTCTTCCGTCCCCCCCGTGGGGAGCCGTGGTTGATGTCACGTGACAGCTCAGCACCCTGATCTTACTGGGTTAGCGCTCTCGCAAGGAAGGGAGTTGGATCAGGTGGTTGTGTTGAGAGAGTAAGCTTTAGGAACAGATATTTTTTAAAATGTTAGGAACATAGTTTTAAACAAAGCATGTTCTCTGCAACCATATTGCCCTTGACTTTGAAATCTTTTCATATGCTTTTTATCAAGGCAGCTTTGTGACTGGATGTGCGCATGGTAGGTGTCCTGTCAAGAAGGCAAAGAGGAAACTGGTCAGTAGCTGTTGAGTGGGAAGTCCCGGTGGAGAAGACCCTCAGCAGGGTGCGAAGAAAGGCCCCAGGCCAGGGGAGGAGGAGGGAAGGGTGAGGCGTCCCCATCTGCAAGGGCCTGGGCCTGCCTCTCTTGTCGACAACGGCCGCCGCGCAAGTTTCACACGCCGTGAGTAAGACTGATTTCAGGGAGGGCTCTACCCATTTCTGGCCCCACAAGTCTCTGTATGAATTTGTGCAGATTCCTGTCTTTTCTGCATCTGTGTCGTCTACCCAAGGCCAACCAAGCAGAAGCGCCACCTGCACACACGGCACTGAGGCTGGACGTGGCGTTGCCGCCAGAGCAGAGTCTGCTGGTCTGGGGGACGAGCTCTTTTCTGTTCCGCCAGAAAGAGTTTGTATTCATGTAGAACAGACAGTAGCACTCGCTTACAGCTCTGTCCCCGGACTGTTAGCTTTCCCGCCCTCTGTGTCAGCGCAGGAAATGCGGACCGCTGGGCGCCGTGAGGCCGAGGCTGTGCCCCCCCCCCCCCCCCCGCCAGTGGCCGAGCTCGGCGGGAGCGAAGCGGGCCCATTCCTGCAGGCATGGAGCCCTTCCCGTGGGCAGCCTTTACTCAGAGATCTTGCAGCCTGGCTGAGACTGTCTCCATTTCTTGGAGGACCTGAGCTAAGTCAGGTTACACGTATCTGTAAAGACAAGAAGTTAGTTAATAGATGAAGTCAGTCTTCAGCTTCGAAAGGACGGGGTGTTGTCCTGTTGGACGCACATGGGGTGCCCAAGTGAGCCACAGTTTTAGTCTGCAGGTGCGCTGTTGTGTGCTGAGGTTAAGGACACAGCTCACGGAGCCACACCAGCCCAGCTTTGCCCCCCCACGAGCTCACCCACTTTGGGTCAGTAACCCTTCACGTTTGGTTTCCAAATATGGAAACTGAGTGTATCAGCCAAGGTGCAGGCAGGAGGAAGACAGTTCACAAGGCGCTTGAACAGACAGAATTTAAAATAAGGAACCTTAATTTTGGTACAGATTTAACTATGTAAATCAGAAGAAGAAAGGACACAGTAAGATGTCATGGAAAGAGTGGCTTCAGGAAGCACCACCACCCAGGACGGGGGGGGGGGGGGGGAGGGCAGTGGCAGGAATCGCTGCGCTGAGAAGTTCGGAGGGAAGCCCTGCACTCGCTCCCCAGGGCGGCCTTAACGGAGTGCCGCAGACCGGGCGGTTTAAACAAAAGAAACGCGTTGTCTTACGTTTCTGGCGTCTGGAAGTCCAAGATCGAGGTGTCAGCAGGGCCGGGGGCAGAATCTGCTCGGAGCCTCTCCCCTGCATCTGGTGGTTTGCTGGCCATCCTCGGTGCTCCTGTCCGCCTTCGTCTTCACGCGGGAGTCTCCCTGTGTGCACATCTGCGTCCAAATTTCCCCTTTGTATAAGGACACCAGTCCCATTGGATTCGGGCCCACCGTACTGACCTCATCGTAACAACCATAGCTGCTGTGACCCCATTTGTAAAGAAAGCCACACTGGAGGGATGCTGTGGGGCCAGTTAGACGTCAGCATGTGAACTGGGGGGAGAAAATCCAGCCTGCAGAGGCCCCGCAGCGTCGGGGCCTGTCGAGGGCCTCTGCGGGTACCAGCCAGCTTTGACTCAGCCTCTGCTTCGAGAAGAAACTGTAGCTCCTGGATTGAAGGATTGAGTGCTGGGGTGACACCGAAAAGAAGAGCAGGCAGACGGGAAGCCCACAGGAAGGAGGCTCCTCTGTTGACCTTCCAGCCCCTCCCTGGGGACCCGGGAACACGGGGGCCCCGGGGAAGCCGAGCGTGGCTGCAGAGCCCAGCCCCCACGCCACAGAGCAGAGGACGGACGGAGGAGGGCCCCGTGGTGAAGCCAACGTCGCGGTCCTGCCCTGTGTCCACGCCACCTCCAGACGCACCTGCTGCTGTCTGAATCCCGCCCTGCGCCCAGAACAGCCACGTCTGCCTGACAAGGTGTGACTGTCCTCGGGGCAAAGATGATCTTAGCCTCTCCTCCAAGTGAGGAGAAGCTCTTCTCTTTGATGTGATAACTATTTCCAGTTAGTAAAGGCAATCTAGTATGTTTTTATAAACATAATTACTTGTGTGCTTAAAAGAACTACATTGGGTTTAGTGGGTACGGAGTTTCAGTCTGGGAAGATGAGAACGTTCTGGAGGTGAATGGCGGTGAGTCTTACGCAGCAACGTGAAAGGTCTCCATGTGGCTAAAATGGCAAATTTATGTGGTGTGTGTTTTACCACGATTTTTTTTTAAAGAAATGAAATAAGGGCACTGAGTCAGACCTGAGCACGATGATTGCTCCATTTATTAAATTACTTACACTTTCAAAGACCATTTCTTCATCTGCAAAATGGGATAATAGTTCCTCCCTCCTAAGGCTGTTGCAAGGATTAAGTGAGAAATGCAGAAACACTGCAGTGAGAGCAGTCTCCGGCCCCGGCAGACTCAGTGTCACCGCGGACAAGGTGACGACAGCCCCTCCCCAGGCAGCGCATCCGCCCTCCTCTCACTGCAGGTGTCCCCCCGCCCCCGCATCCTGCCCTCTCTGATGTCACCGCGTTTCCTGCTTTGCTGGGTCATTCATACCCGCATGCAGACTTGCCCTTACTTCTCCCAATGGCACCCTCGGGCCCCCACCTCTCCCGCCAGCTACTTTCGGTTCTACTTTTCTGCTCTTCCCGAGAAAATCGTGCAGAACCGCGGTTTCCCCTTCTCCCCTCGTTCTTAGGCTCCTCCCAGTGGCCTCTGCTCAGTCTGCTCCGTGTGGTCCCCGTGCAGTCCCTGTGCTGCCCACGCAGCCAGCTCCAGGGCAGATCCTGGTCCTGGGAGAGCTCGCCCTTGGACCACGGCACCCTCCTCCTCTTGACCCCCAGGACCCTCCGGGCCTCCTACATAAACCCCCATTTCTCAGTCTCCTTCACGGTTCCTCCTCTCTGTTTACATTCACCCCGCAATCTGATGACTGAGTCCCGTCTGTGTGCGAAGGTCCCACAGGCGCGCTGCAGGCCGGTCTCCCCCAGCTCCAGACGCCTGGATCTCACCCCCTCCCGAATTTCTAGCAAAGGCTGGTCCATGGCGAGTCTCCCATACAGGTAGTGGGCATCCCCACCATCCAGCTGCTTATGCCAAGAGGCTTGGGCGTCTCTTGACTCTCCCAACCCACAGGCTCTCAAAGGAAATCGTTGGGGCTCTATCGTCCCTTCAGGATGTATCCAGGACCTGACCCTCCTCCCCATCAGAGCCACCACGATGGCTTTCTTTTCTGAACTCCTGCCACTGGCTCCCCAGCTGGTGTCCCTGCTGCCGCCCTCGCCCCGTGGGCTTTGACCGTGACCGCGGTCACGGCCGCCTTTTTGAGATGCCGCTCACCTCACAGCGCCCTCTGCTCTGGTGCCCGTTCTCCCGAAGGTCTTCGAGGTCCCATAGGATCTGCCCGCCCGCCGCCTCTCTGCTCTTCCTGCTGCTGCTCCACACAGCTCTCCCGGGCCAGGTGCTGCCCCCGCTCAGTATTCCAGGCTCACTCCACTCTCAGGAATGTCCCTCTGCCCGCAGCCCACGTCACGAACGCCCCACCTGCTCCCGGGTGTTGATCAAGTGCCACCCTCTCCGGGAGCTGCCCCCGCCTGCTGCACGTACAGGCTCCACGTGGCACAGCGCTCGCCTGCCAGCACGCGCGCTGCTGTCTGCAGTCCGCCTTCCGCGAGGACGTAAGCCCCACGGGGCAGGGACTTTGTCCGGGTCATTCACTGCAGTTTCCTACGTGCGGCAACAGGGTCTGGCACATCCAAAAACACACACCGGCGAATGAAGGCGCAAAAGCAGGGCCATCACGACAGTGCTGTCTTCTCTAATCTTCGTGTGTCCCTCACTTCCTGATAGTTCATAGAGTGTGAATTTATATATATTTTGATACTGTTATAACAGAGACTTTATAATTTTAATGTGTACATAATATTTTATAACAGGAGTCGACCAGATTTTTCCATGAAAAGCAGGTGGCAAACATTTTAGGCGATGGAGGTCGCGTTGTGTCCCTTAGCTTGTGGGCTGTTTAAAAGGCTGCACAGACTCACGTGTTATGATTAAGGTAACAGTTGCTCCATCATCAGGCACGTGAACCGTTTCCCGTTTTCACTATTACAAGTTCCATGTTCACATTCAATTAACAAAGTGTTGTCTGTTAGGTTTACTTCCATTTTTCCCTATTTCATTGTTTTCTGTATTATTTTCTTCCTTTATTCTTTCTTTCACTGATTGAGAAGTAACATAATTCTCTCTAACATTGCACAAATTCATTATTTCACCTCAAAAAATTCTATCATTAATATTTTAATATAAAGATCACACGTGCTCATTATAGGACAACTGGGAAACAGGAAAATGTGAAGAAGGGAACACACGGCACTAGCAGGCGCGGCTCAGCGCGGCCGCTGCGAGCAGTCTTACGGGCCGTTTCCAGTCATTTCTTCTCAGCATATGTTTATATACTTTTAAAATGAACAACAAAATCAAGATAGCACTATATACACACAATTTTCAGTCTTGAATTTTCCCCCTTAGCCACGAGAGCATTTTCCAATAATGCAGTTTAGATGGTGGCTACATTATATAATAATTTATGACCATTACACCTATTTAAACTGCTGCCATGTTTTAAGCAATGCTTTTTCTGAGTTTCTGACTACTTTTTTGGATCAATTCCAGAAGGGGATTGGGTTTCTTTGGTTTCTTCTTGAGAAATATGTTCTCAGAAAGGACAGACCAACACTCAGTTCTCTGAGCTCTGCAGGGCCCCGTGCGCCTGTCATGGTGAGCTTGGGGACTGCGCCTGGGAGACGGTGACCCACGGGCCCTGCTCAGGGCGGCCTAACCGGACGGCTCCTGTAGCCCCTCCGGTCTGCCTGGCGGGGCCGTGTCCGGGACGACGTGCGTTTGGATCAGATGCTGGCTCAGCCACTTAGTCGTAATGCAACCGTGGCCGAGTAATTTACTCAGTACTCAGTCTCCTCGTTTGTAACGGAGATAAGGACCTGCTTCCGGGGCTGCTGCGAGGCCGGGGCGGCCGGGTGCAGGTGTGCGGCCCGCGGGCTGGAGGACGTCTTCAGTGAGGGTCAGCTGTTCTCGGGTTTAATCCATTCCCTGAGTCGTTTCACATGCACACACTCCTTTTTAATTCTTTTTTTTTTTAATGTTGGACTTTTCTGAGCGCTTCACATTTTCAGTTTGAAAAGGTTTTCATAACCTTCAGATCACTTTTTTCCCTTGGTGTTGTTTTTGGAGTTACTTTGTTGACCTTTTATCACAACCTGGCTTTCACGTAAGACACATTACTGGCCCTTTCCTACCGCCGCTGGACGGTCGGTGCTGCTGCCGGCGCGGCCCCTGCCCGGAGCTCCGCGGGCTGAGTGCTACCCACCACCCGAGGCGAGGCGACAGGTGAGCGGGCAGTTTTACCTGGAGAGGAGAGAGTGTCATGGGGTCACACAGGATGGACACAGAGCTCTCTTCATTTTTATTAATTTAAATTTAAATCCAAGTAGCCACTTGTGGCTGGCCACCACTGTGTTGGATGTGCAGCTGTGGACCACACACTCCCCGAGACTTTCTCTCGCCTTCCTAGTCAGGTACCTGTGAGTGAATAAATGAATTGTATGAGTTGAATTTGACCAAGGAGGCTGTGTATCTCAAACCAAATGTCCTGTATGAAGAACACTCTCTGACTGGTTTCACATACTCAGCAGGACAAACCCTGCAATTTTTCTTGTTGGGTCAGTGGTGAGAACTTGCCAGGGTGTCCTATGCATCATCTGATTAAAATCCACTAATTTCCCATGTGGCACCTTGAGGCAGATTGCATGTACCAATAGTTTTTAGGAAATAAGACCAAGAATGGAATTGTTACTCTGATAGAGGCCAAATGAAAATTTAAAAGGAATGAGAGACAGCTAATCAGGCAGAAACTCCAGAAAGCTAATAAAATTCTTCAGAGAAACAGGCAAAAACTATTGGCTTACATCAAAAACTGACTTAAAAAAAGTTTTGAACCAGCCATATAGACCAATGGAACAGAATAGAGAGCCCAGAAATGAACCCACAAACTTTTGGTCAACTAATCTTCAACAAAGGAGGCAAGAATATACAATGGAATAAAGACAGTCTCTTCAGCAAATGGTGTTGGGAAAACTGGACAACAGCATGTAAAACAATGAAGCTAGAACACTCCCTTACACCATACACAAAAATAAACTCAAAATGGATCAAAGACTTAAACATAAGACAAGATACAATAAAACTCCTAGAGGGAAATATAGGCAAAACATTATCTGACAGACATCTCAAACATTTTCTCCTAGAAGAAATAAAAGCAAGAATAAACAAATGGGACCTAATGAAACTTACAAGCTTCTGCACAGCAAAGGAAACCAGAAGTAAAACAAGAAGACAACCTATGGAATGGGAGAAAATTTTTGCAAATGAAACCGACAAAGGCTTGATCTCCAGAATATATAAGCAGCTCATATGACCCAATAAGAAAAAAATAAACAACCCAATCCAAAAATGGGCAGAAGACCTAAACAAGCAATTCTCCAAGGAAGACATACAAATGCTCAATAGACACATAAAAAATGCTCAATATCACTAATTATCAGAGAAATGCAAATCAAAACTACAATGAGGTATCACCTCACACCAGTCAGAATGGCCATCATTCAAAAATCCACAAATGACAAATGCTGGAGAGGCTGTGGAGAAAAGGGAACCCTCCTTCACTGCTGGTGGGAATGCAGTTTGGTGCAGCCACTATGGAAAACAGTATGGAGAGTCCTTAAAAAACTGAAAATAGAGTTACCATATGATCCAGGAATCCTGCTCCTGGGCATATATCCAGAAGGAACCCTACTTCAGGATGACACCTGCACCCCAATGTTCATAGCAGCACTATTTACAATAGCCAAGACATGGAAACGGCCTAAATGTCCATCAACAGATGACTGGATAAAGAAGATATGGTATATTTATACAATGGAATACTACTCAGCCATAAAAACTGACAACATACCGCCATTTGCAGCAACATGGATGCTCCTGGAGAATGTCATTCTAAGTGAAGAAAGCCAGAAAGAGAAAGAAAAATACCATATGAGATCGCTCATATGTGGAATTTAAAAACAAACAAACAAACAAAGCATAAATACAAAACAGAAACAGACTCACAGACATAGAATACAAACTTGTGGTTGCCAAGGGGGCGGAGGGTGGGAAGGGATAGACGGGATTTCAAAATTGTAGAATAGATAAACAAGATTATATTGTATAGCACAGGGAAATATACGCAAGATCTTATGGTAGCTCATAGGGAAAAAAATGTGACAATGAATATACATATGTTCATGTATAACTGAAAAATTGTGCTCTACACTGGAATTTGACACAACATTGTAAAATGATTATAAGTCAATAAAAAATGTTTTTAAAAAAGTTTTCAACATTAAGACTAAGTTAGCTCAGAGGTCCAGGAGCACTGGAGGCAGGAGCTTGCCCGGCTCCAGTGTGGGTGCCCCCGCGCCGGGCCCACCATCTCTGTGAAGGCAGAGCTCACGTCCAGTGGGTTTAAATGTAACTTCAGGGAGCCACATGTGGCCAGTTGCCCCAATTCAGGGCACTTGGTTAAATCTGAGTTTCAGATAAAGAACGTCAGTCTTACCTGAGAAGTAACTGCATTGCCTGTGTCTTTCTTTGCTAACCCTCACAGCCCTATTTTCAGTCCATGGGGTACACAGCCACGGAGGGTGAAACTGGGCTGTCAGGCCGCAGACGCGCCGTGACGCGGAGTTAGTTCCATGCTCAGCAGTGGCTGAGAGGGTTTCCTCTTTCTTGTCTCTTTGTGTCTCTTTGGGGGAGAAACGCCGTCCTTTCTGCATGGTTTGCTCCTCTTGATCTGGACCAGATTTTAGCATCTTTCTTGCACTGAACGATGCCCTTGGAGTGTAAGAATTTCTGTTTTCATAAAACAGCAGGAAAATGCAATCACCTACGCGTTCCTGAGGACGGTAGCTTTGTGTTTGGCGAACCTCGTAGCCCCACGTCCAGCACAGCGCCCGGCCCGGCAGGTCATCACTTGATGTCCGCTCCTTCCTTAGACGTGCTGGAGGTGGGGTGTGGGCAGAATTGTCACTAGCGTGCCCACATGTGGTTCAGCCTGTCATTCCCAATGCTTTGCACAGTGCCTCGGCTATAAGTGGCGCTCAACCAATGCTCAATGAATTGAACTCAGCTGATTTAAGACCATGTGATTCCTTGCTACCAGGATAGATGTTTCTTGAGAAGCATTTTTACGATTTCACATAGCATGGAAATTCAGCATGGAAATCCAGTACCACACTTATTATTTTATTAGTCTTTTTTACTCCTGTGGGTTTCTTGTTCACAGTACACAGTGCTCTCTGGTGTGGCAGATCTTGGCATTGGCAAGTCCAAACCTCAGGGCTCTCTCACCATGTAGCTCAGTGCAGTCACAGGAGTCCTTGAGGGACTGGGTTCGCAAAGTGGACGTAAGCAAACAGACAGGGTAGAAACAGGTAGGGCAACATCTGGAGGGGACCCCAGCCAGGACTCACGTCTAGCCTGCCTCCATCTCCCCCTCCCCCTGGGTCTCCACGCTCCTCCAGATTAGCACGTGATGGGTCACAGGACATTCCCTTGGGCTGCACTGGAGTCTGTCCCAGTCACCCTCCAGCCCTTCCAGGTAGCAACACCCAAACCAATGAATCGGTCATTTTCCCAAGCACCGTGGCTAAGTTTGGGTCTGATCTTGTACCCCCTGAAAATGATCCTATGTGTAAACTCTTAAATAATCTTTTAAAATCTCTAACTTCTTTGAATGTTCTACACAGCATTCACATACAAGAATTCTAGCGTGGCCACGACCCCTTTAATGAAATTAAAGATAGGACGAAAAACGAGAATGCTCGTTGTCCAGGTGGTGGAATGTTTGGGTTTAAGGTATGCGCACTCTTTCCTGGATCTCGAAGATAGATTTTATGGTTTTAATCAAAAGTGTAAGCTTTCAGGATAATGCTAAGAGATGGTCCATTGAACTGCATTCTTAAAATATGAAAGGTATCCAATCATTTTACAGCCCCCGTTGTAAAATTTTATGTCTCAACTACAGTTAATTTCCCATCACCCAAGCGCTTGGCTGGACGTCCACATTTCTCAGTAATGACGCCCCTCACTCGGCTAGTCATGTTAAATTTAGCAAAAGCTGGGGCGCTGACCGCCTGCGCGTCCCCGTGCTGCCCTGGGCTTCTTTCGTCACGTTGTGGGTCTCCCGTCACTGTGGCCTGCGTTATTCAGAAATCGCTTATTTGGTTGTCCACCCAGGCAGGCCCACCAGTCCTTTCACATCAGCTCGCCTGAGTCTGGAACCTAAACGGGTGGCTGCAGGAAACAGGCCTGGGTGTCCCCGCACTCACACGGGGAGGGGGTAGTTAAGGGTGCTGGCTGACTGCACCCCTGTGTGTGAATGTTTCAAGAGTAGGAGGTGGAAACCCACCTTGTTCACAGAGCTGTGGCTTCGGGGGGGGGGAGGGGCCAAGCCCCCCTGCTTCTCCCCTACACACTCCGCAGTCGGTCTCTGTGCACCACACGGCGACTTACGGAGCAGAAGAGACGGGGGGAGACAGAGGTCAAGGGTTTTCAGGTTTTACCAGTGGCCAAACCACAGAATAATATCCCAAGGACTATGATTCCAGCAGAGGGTGAGTGGTGGAAATGCGGCATGTTGTTTCTCTCTTGTTCTTGGACGTGAGGGGTGTGCTCTGGTCTCTGCTGACCTCCCCACCTGAGTCTCGCGGGCCTCCCGCCCCTTACTCAAAGCCACGTTTGTGCTAGGACAGCCTCATCCCCAGTGCCCTGTGCTCACCTCTACTTCTCTCTGATGTGCTTCTTGATAAGTCTGTTTATCTGCCCTTCCGTGACTCCTCTCCCTCCTCACACACGCATGCACACACATGCACACGCACACGCACACACGCATGCGCGCGCACACACACTGGGACAGATGTGTCTATTTAGCTACATGCAGGCACCAGCCCCCACACACTGTGCCTAGTTCTCCCCTGTGACCAGGGTCCTTGCTCAGAGCAGGTGGTCGGTAACAGCGAATGTCCAATGAGGAGCAGGGTCTCAGAAAGGTGCCCCTCTTGTGGTCAACTGCTGTCAATATTTGATCAGGGATTTCCCACCCATTTTGATTCTAGGTAAGATTCCGCTGATCACAAGTTGCACTTTGAAGGCCAATTACTTCTCCCCAGTTCCCCAAATACACCAACTCAGGGCGAGATGAAGTATATGTGGCAAGGTAGCTGGCAAGAGCAAGGTCATGCAGGCATCTGATCAGCTCCCGTCAGGGACCCAGACAAACAAACCCAACAGCTCCCACTCCTGGACAAACGCCGTCTGCACAGATCACAGGTCAGTATGTACCAGCTAGTGGGGTCAGATTACTGCCAGCTGTCCAAGATCAGCCTTGGCACAAGCAAAAGCAAATTATGTATAAAATATAATAATGTCATGAACCACAGACTAAGAAATTTCAACTGCATGAATGATGTAAGTGAAGATCTTATACACACACACACACACATACACGTATAGATAGACAGATGGATAGATAGACAGACAGATGGGATGACAGATGGATAGATGGACAGATGGACAAAGAGATGGACGGAAAATGTAGACCATACTGAGGGAAGATGGCCTATTTTACCCTTTTGAGGCTGAGGATGAGAGAAGTGAATTTGCCAGCGCTTGAACATGAACACGGGGGGGCGTGGGAGCCTCCAGGTGAGGCTAGGTGGATGCCAGAGAGAGTCTGAGTCAGTGGGGGGTCAAACAGCTCATCCCAGCTGCTTTGGCAAACTCCCTTCACTCCAGGACACGGTCGGGGCCTGGGGAGGCGCAGGGGCGCCCGCAGAGGCCGAGCGAGGGAGGAACAAGAACACAGGAGAGGGACAAGTGGCCTGAGCCCTCTGCCCGCCCCCGCCCTGAGGGCCACGCCTTCACTCCAGACCAGCAGGAAAGATCTTCAGTGCCGTCCAGTGTTTTCTGGAACAGGAACTGAGTTTCTTTTATCTTCCACACCCACAAAGACTGTGCTTCAGGGCCCAGGACGCTGTGCAAATCGGGATGAGGATAAAACCTCCTGATTATTGCACTTGGCAAAGCGTCTCCGCACTTTGTGTCTTGCTCGGCCTGTGTTGGGGGAGGCGGCTCCCGCGCCCACCCGAGGGCCGTGGGCTGCCAGGCCCTCTGTCCCCGGCAGCCCCACCCGAGGCCCTGGATGTAGCAGTGACTCCACCACCATGCGTGGCCTTCCAGAAACGGTGCCCCAAAGACCCGGGCTCGGGGCGTTTCCTGAAGCGTAGTATCTTACAGTAAACGGTTTCCTTATGTTTGATAGCTCAGAATTTTCCTCCAGTGCTCATATTTCTCCCAATGGGATAAACATAAAGATCCTTGCATCTCGAAGTGCAGTCCATGGACCAGCAACACCTGGGGTCTTGTTAAAATGCAGACTCCCAGGCCTCAGCGCAGACCTGCCGATTCAGGGTCTGCATCTTAACCGCATCCCAGGGGGTTTGTGTGCACGCTGCACCTTGAGAAGCTGTGTTAGGCTGGTTCTACGTGCATGAAAAATGTCTACTATATGCAGAAATTCTTAATTTTTAGATTTTGTGGATAAATGCAGTATTTGTTATGTGTTCATCCCCTAGATTTTGTTAGTTTGAATACTAATATTCTGGTGCGGGGAGGAGCTGCATTTATTTATGTAATTAGCTGCATTTATCTGTTTGTTTATTTATTTTTAATGGAGATACTGGGGATTGAACCCAGGACCTCATGCATGCTAAGCACGCACTCTCCTGCTGTGCTGCACTGTCTCCCCCAATTACTAATGTTCTGGATGCTTTAAATTTGCAGTAAGTTGGAGAGAGGGTTTTGTTACTGATTGTCACCCAGCTCTAGTAATATAAAGGACACAGACCTGAAGCCCAGAATCCAGGGCCTCAGGGAGCATCGAGAAGTGGGAGTTACCAGGGAGAATTGTGGCTACTTTTGCACATAGTTTGAGACAAATACTTTAATTCCTGGGTAATCTAGTGTTAATATATTCAGAATAATAATCTGCATGGAACGAACGCAGCTTTATTTATAGCAGCAGGAAGATGGATGGGATGATCTCTGCTGTTCAGGGAGGCCTCACAGAACTTACAACTAGAAGGGGAGAGCCATTTTTTTTTAACTTTTTAAATTGAAGTATAGGTGATTTACAATGTTGTATTTGTTTCTGGTGTACAGCTCAGTGATTCAGTTTTACATATATATGTATATTGTTTTCAGATTCTTTTTCATTATAGCCTATTACATGATACTGAATGTAGTTCCCTGTGCTGTACACACAGTGGGACCTTGTTGTTTATTTATTCTGTGCATAGTAGTGTGTGTCTGCCAATCCCAAACTCCCAGTTTATCCCTTTCTCCTCTCTTTCCCCCACCCCGGTAATCTTAATTTTGTTTTCTATGTCTGCGAGGCTCAGAAAGCCATTATTTTTATTTGTCAGGGTGCATTTAAAACTTACCAAAGGAATCAGGAAGAGGAATTTGGATATCAAGTAACTGACAAGAGTGGGAATTCATAATGGCAAGATTTGCAGCATCCGGGAGCTCACACAACGCACACAACACACAGTCGAGGTCCACGGCGGTCACGCCGGCAGTCCCAGAAGCCTGCTACCAGGAGGCGGGGATCTCAGCACACTTTTCTGTTACCAAGGCTCTCAGCATCATGTCTGACATACAGAATGTGCTCATTAAATACTTTCAAAACTTAAAAACTCAAAGTCATGTTTCTGGGAGTTTTGCTGATCTGTCCGGAGAAGGGCTGACACGTTGCAGACACATTTAGCAGGCCCTGCATCTCTTCTTCCAGGTGCCTCACGCCGACCCCCTGAACATAAAATCCCCACAAACGTGCCTGGCAGAGCAGTGAGCCTCTGAGAAGCTGCCGAAGCAGTGAGAAAGTGAATTTATCTTCCCAAATCCTGCACTTGCCCCTTTGCGGAGTGGAGTCCTGTGGCCATGGGGGGACCTGACTGCTGGATGACCCACAGACACAGCTGAAATCTGGCCGAAGTTACAACTAGGAACTGATCATTTTCTCAAAAATTCTCTAAAAAACCGGCAGAAGTTGAAAAAGTACATTCTAATTTTATACAGATTTATTACTGAGTCAGAACAGAACTTACATTCTTGGAAGAAATTTTCTGGGTAAAAAATAAACTTAAATAAAGGATCGTATCTGATTATTGTTGAAAATGTCTAAAATAGAGCACACCAGAAGAGGAACTGAATCCCTCATACTCATCACTGGGGGACAGCCATGGTTTTAGCTGGATATGCTCTCCTTCCATCTATTTTGTGTGTGTGCAATACACATTCATAAAGCCAGAATCATTGCATTTCTGATTTTATATTTTACTCTTTTCCCCTAACATCATAGCACAAAGTATTTTCCAATATTAATAAACATTCTTTGAAAATAGCATACCAGTGACTGCACATGAGCATAAACAAAACGTATTTAAACCTTCCCTAGGGCTGCGATCCTAAACAGCGGGAAGCACTCCTTGTGTGCAAATCCTGCCCACATCTCTGGTCATTTTCTCGGGGTGGTTTCCTGGGAAGCACGGCTTTCAGAAGAGCAGCGGCTCACTCACAACGTCAGGTGAGGCTAGGGAGCAGCAGTGGTGGGGACCGTTTCGGGCCACTGTCGAGGGCACGTCCTACTGGACGGGCCTCACGGGCACCTGGTGGCCCCTCAGATCGCTGAGTTGCTCTTGAAGAGTTTCTTAAATTTCCTGGCTTCTCAAGGAGAGAGAAGTTCTCTAACATCGACTCCATTAGCTCAGGGGAAAAGGTGGAAAAAATATGTATTTTCCAGCAATGTGATCTCAGCCCACTCATCTTTGAAGGACTAGTGTTAATCTGAAGTCAATTTGAGTTAATAAAGTGTGCTTTTCCTTACAACGACCTTTTGTTGCAGGTATTTGAGGTTTATTTTTATAAATAGTTCTTACTTAAATGAGAATCTTGTTATAAAATTATTTTAAAAGTCAGTTACACTGTGTCAGGGGACACAGAGCAAAAGCTTGCTTTCACCAAATTTGGAAAATACATCTGCCCTTTGGAAATGAAATGACTTCAGTCTGATTTTAGTAGTAACACACGACTTATGCATGTATATGAAATAACACACATGCAGGTGCACATATATAATAATGTATAATTTCATCCACAAGTACACAGCCATTTGCAGTTAACAACACATTTTTCAGCCGTGATCTCTTTGGCAGTCATAACAACAGAACCTTAGGCGTGCTTGGTGTTATTTCAGTTTTGCTGGTGAAAATAATGAAGCTTTAGGTTAACTACGTCGTCCAAGGTCACCTGCCCAGCTCACTGGTTCCTGGATGCCACCTTCCCCAGCCCTCCCGCCACCACTCAGATGCCCTAAGATCCTCCGTGGGCTCGGTCACTGATGAAAAAAATCTTTGTTTCAGTTTCATCTTGTAGAACACGAAGATGACTTTCTCCCCACCGCTCGCAGAGACATTATGGAGACAAGTGAACTAGTCTGAACACTGAACACACACATCCTCACCTCCTGTTTTCAGAAAGGATTTGAGAAGGTTGACACCCACAGGAGGAACAGTAATCATTTCACTGAAAAAGACAACAGCAAAAAAAAGGCTTAAAAATTTTTAGTCACAGAAGCTCTACTATTTAGTACACACCACGTGTTCACACTCTGGGGATGATAGCAAAATGAGACTTTTCCCTCCCGTCGGTGACATCTCAAAGATCAAAGTCGCTCAGAAAAGACAGCAGAGCTCTGCGTTGGTAACAGTGTGAACCAAGTAGGCTACAAAAGAAAAAAGCCAGCGGCCGGCCACGCCCGGTGCTGAGGGTGAAAATGTAAGCCGCGAAGTACAAGCTCAGGGACCGGGGTCTCCCCAGTCTGCCTCCGAAAACAGTCTGCGCAGACACCCCTGAAGCTGTGACTTTCCCAGACCTCAATTTCATTATCTGTAACAAAGAAGCAAATATATTTTCTGGGTTGATATTCGTAATGTGGACAGTTTATATGAGACTGCTTTGTTAAGTCACTTTGGCAATTTTAGCCAGCAAAATCCTTTAAAATAGTAAACCTTGGAGAAAATTAATACAATGTGAACTGCACTGCAGATACGAAGTGTGCCGTAAATGCTTTGTGATGGGGTGATGAAAACACAGACGAGGCTACAAATCGCCAGTTGTACCTCTGACTCCACCACCGCAGAGTGAGTCTGGCAACTGTAATCTTGCAAAGTATAGATTTTTTTTTTTTTAATGAACACAGACCGTGACAGATGTTACCTCTCCAAGCAACGCCTGACACATAAGTCCCGAATAATGTCAGGCAAACTCGGCTTCTCAGCCGTCAAGTCGGGGACAGACCTGCCTCCCCCATCGCTTCAGCCTCGCGGGACAGGCGGGGCCTCTTCCCTGCCTGGTCCTGAGGGTCCCCAGCCCCGCCGGTGGAAAGCGAGACTCCAGCCTGGTTTCCTGAAGGCTTTCTGGGCGGGGATTCCAAGGCACCAGCGCAGAGTTTGCCTTTTCCTGACGCATGTAGCTTTCCGGACAGTCTTGGCTTGACTTTCCAGAAGGGGATTCTTTCTCTCGCCTTCCCTCCCACCCTCCCTTCGTTTTTCTTCTCTCAAGAGTAAAAACTAGCCGAGCTGAGTGATCACTTTGTCCTCGGGCTTGCTGTGGGATCGCTAGCGCCCTCTGCAGCTCAAGTGGGGCAGCTACCCGCTTCTCCCTCCCTCCTACTAAGGGGGCGCACGCCCGCTTTAGTCAGGAAAGAGAACCCTGTCCCTCAGACAAGCAAATGTGTACACACCACGGTGGGTAAATGCGCAGTGAACACCGCTGCAGACTACGATGAAAAGAACTACATATCCCCCAAACAACATACACACATAGACGTGTGCACCTGTGTACGTATGCACGCGTACTTGGGGGAGGATATTTGCACACACACGCACGCGCACGCACTCTCAATAGGTCTGTTCTGGCTCCCAGAGTTTCTGAACAAGCTCTGAGACTCATTGCAAATCAAGTCTCTTCATCCCAGCGCTGAGGTCTGACCTGGTCCCCTCCCACCTGCACACTGTCCACGAGGATGCCACCAACTCCCATGCTGTCCCCCGGGCCCTCACCGAGCGACACAGCATCCTTGTAGGGTGGAGGCTTTGAAAACTGCCCCACGCCTGGACCCCCAGAGGAGAGAGTCCAGTCTGTGTGCTCGGGCCCGGGCCCCAGCATTCTTCAGTGTTTCCCCGAGTGTTTTCAGGAGCAGCTGAGGTTAAGACCTAAGAGGACAAGTCACAGGAACCAGCGGGTGGGATTCTAATGTTTGCACTTGGGGGACCCTGCGTTCTGGGCTGAGCTCACGCCGTGACCAACTGTCCAGTGCGAACCGGTCATCCAGGCTTCTGCTGCCCCGTCAGGCCTGGCACCACCAACGCTATCGCTTCTCATCCACTCTTTCCCCAGCAAACCCGCAGAGGCCTTGGGGACCCAAAGGCCAGCGATGCGGAGTCTGGGGCCACTGGAAGCTGAGGACATCACACACCTTCCCTTGGGGCCAGCCCACCTGCCCTGCGAGCACCACCACATTCCCTCAGCGCTTTGATTTTAAATCCACTGGCTCCGGCACAGAGGTGGCACCTCAGGGCACTGGCTCCAGCCTCCACGTCACTGCATCATCCCCCAACCCCAACTAGTTCAAGGTGTGAAGGAACAAGGAAGGAGGGAGGAAGCAGCGAGAAGAACGGACCGCTGTTTCAGCAGCAGACGCCTCCTGTCCTTCCTCGCAGGTCAAGTGCCCAGCGTGTGTGTCCACATGTGTGCACCTATGTGTTTCCACGTGTGCATGTGTGCGCATACCTGTGTGCATTTGTGTGTCTGCCCCCTGCACTGACTCGGTCCTGGGGCCTCTGCCGTCTGCCATGTGAACTGTGCCTGTGTTTCTCCTGTGTAAGCATCTCGGGCCCTCCTCACCCCTCTCAGTCCCCCAGGGACCATCAACAGTGGTGAGAGTCGAGAGGTGTGGACATGCAGTGCCCAGCAGCGTGCCCGGCCTGTCATGGGGCCCACTCTCTTCAATAAGATGTGCCGTGTGCCCTCCCTGGAGCCCGCTGCCCGTTCAGCACGTAGCGGATGTGCCACAGCCTCATTCCTCAAATGAATGTACAAGCTGTGCAGCGGAGGCTCAGTCGGACTCCAGGGTGGTCCAGCTCCAACCCTGAGGAGGCCCCGCACCATGGGCACCACCCCAAACCCAGCTGGGGGGCTGCTCAAGTGCCCCCACGTCGAGCTCTGGGGCACCCCCAGCACCGTGCTCTTGCCTCGTTCCATTCCTGGTTCTCGCGATGGGAGTGGGATGCAGGAAACAGAGAGGCCCCCTTCCTCCTGCGACCTCCCTCCTGGGAGAAGCAGCCGGCAGGTGGCCAGGCACCTGCACCCACACAGGGTCACAGCTGGGGCTGGGACGGGGGCAGTGGAGGCAGCCTCTGGGAAGAGAGGTACGCCCACTGGGGGGTTTCTTCCCATAATCCGAGTGGGCATCTCGTGCTTGGGGATAGAAGTGGAAACCACGCCCACACCCGTGTGCCCTCCCGGGCTTGGTCTCCGTGGCCGTGGAGACGGCTGCTTGACCACAGCCATAGCTGGCAGGGATCTGCTGGCCGCGGTGTGACGCGAGGGCATCTGGTAAGAGGGGACAGAGGAAAAGCCCATGGCAGGGACGCCCGCGTAGCTGGAGGCTCCAGGCAAACCAGTCTCTGAAAAGCAGCCTGTCGATCCCTCTTCTCTCCTCAAAGGCCAGCGAGACCCTTCCGGGCGTGCGCATCGGCATCTGTGTGCAAGGCCCTCTCAGTCATCAGCTGGAAGTTCATGTTCCACAGACCGCGTGTTCAAAGGCTCACTTCCCCCCTTGTTTATGAAAAGGCAGAGCCCCACGTTTCCAAGTGTGCCCTGGCTCCTCCCGAGGGCCCGCCTGGCGGGTGGGGGCCGGGGGCAGAGGAGGTCAGCGCTCCCTCCTCCAGGAGTCTCGGAGCTTGCTGGAACCTTCCAGCGTGTGGGTGGTAGACGTATCAGCTGACGGGGGAAGGGAGGGCGTGAAGGCGGCCACCCAAGACTTCAGGTCACCGCTGATGGAGCTCAGATCTCAGCCTGGGAGGGCACCTGCTGGCCTTGCCAAAACAAACCAGCCCCGCTAGGGGCACGCAGCAAAGGAGGGGGGCCGGGGGGCCGGGGCTCTGGGTCTCACTGAAACGGCTCAAATAACATGTGCAAGGATGCGACGTTCTTGGGCGCTGTGGGCAGACGGAGGTCCGGGCCCCTGTCCGGATCTGGGGAGCGTCCCAGCGGAGTTCTGGAAAGGAGCCCCCACATCTCTAGCCCTGGCGCTGGTGGTCTTCGGCCGACGGGGCCCCAGCCTGCTGTCTGTTGTCGGAGGGCGGAGAGTCCATCTGGTTTTGATTCAGGAGGCCTCGGGTTTGCCTCAGAGGTGAAAAGGGTACACACTCAATGGAATTTCTCACAAATTCCCAACCAGAAGGTCCCAGTCTTCACATACAAAGCCCGCTCTGCCTGGGCAGCCTCGGCCCTCGAAGCCCGGCAGGATCAGTTTCGCCTGTTTGGCTCAGGGAGCCCGTGGGAGCCGCGTGAAAAGGCTCAGCGACCCGTGTGATCAGACACTGCCTGCCTGCGCGACCTCTCACTGGCCTCCTGGCACTTCTCTTGGCGGGGACGGTGGTTCAGGGTCCTGGTGGGGCAGGTCCGGGTCCTTGGACCAGCCTCGGACTGAGTAGCTCTGGGTACGTACTAGGGTTCAGTATCCCAGCTAAACAGCATTACGGGAGAAGGAAGCTTTGTATGTAACGGGGGACACGTCTGAGTCTGAGCCATTGAAATTAAGATCTCCCTGGAGGCTGCCGGGCAGGGGGCAAGGCTTCAGGTGAGAAACGTTTAGGCTTTTGCCCTTGTTTCAGGGGTCGTCTTGCAGACAGCCCTCATGTTGTCAGGCGGGGGAAGGAGGCAGGACAGGTGGGGTCTCTTCGCAGGAGACGCGGTCCAGCGGGCACCTGCTGGGAGTACCCCTCCACGTGGGGCCTGTCCGCTGCCTGGGGCAGCGCGGGCCTCCCGGAGCTGCAACTTGTCATCACAGCCACTTGTCCTTATTAAAAACCACAGCCCAGACGAATGAACAGAAGGTGAATCCTCTAAAACAGGCACCGGCAAACTCTGGCTGGTGGGCCAGGTCCAGCCCACAGCATGTTTCCATCTGTACAGTTTTACCGGTGCACGAGTGCACGCACACACACACACATGCACACACACCATCGTCACATGCTCACCATGCTGCTGACGCAAGGGCCCAGTTGCGCAGCTGTGACAGTGACTGCAGAGCTGAAGGTACTACTGTGTGCTCCTTCACAGAGAAAGTGTGCTGACCATGCTCCAGCATGTGCAGTTCTGTTTCCTTTAGTCAAAGGACAATGTTCTTCAAAGTGACCCAGGAGATTAAAGGACCCCTGAGGACGGGGTGGCAGCACGGCCATGGGATGGACTCTGGGGAGTCTGGGACACACTCCCACCTGTCTGCTCTCTGTGGAAAAGCCCCCTTTGGTCCCGGAGATGCCAAGGTGCATGAGGATGTCAAAAATATAAGGGCCCTCGTATCTTGGAGAGTCTCGCTGACAACTTCTTGGCTGTTCTGGAGCTTAACTGGCTCATCTCTCTTCCCACAGGTCCTGGGCTGCCCCAAGTACCACCCGCCCCCTTCGTGTTATGACACCACCACAGCTGCACCGTGCACGCTGGCCATGCCGTGACCACGGTGACTGTGGACTTGGGTCTTTCTCAGCGTGGTCTGGTGTGGAGGCCGTGGTTGGCCAGGGAAACGCTGAGATTTCCAAACTTCCTATTCCTCCTCCCCACCTCATCCACCGTCTCTCTTTCCACAGTGAAGCTTCTGGTCGCAGCCACACCGTGAATTAATCCGACACGGACAACAAAGCTCTGGTGTGGCTGGAATGTGAGGGAGGGAGTGGGAATTAATGGACTGAGTTCCGTCCCGCTGCTGCCCCACCCCGCGGGGTTACGGTGGTGGGTTTGCTCAAACAGAACATTTAAAAAGTCATCCTGGGGGGAGGGCTCGGCTCGCAGCAGAGCGTGTGCTTAGCATGCAGGCCCTGGGTTCCATCCCTGGTTCCCCATTAAAATAAGTTATCCTGCTGCACAGTGCTTTCTCCTCCTTGCTGGAATTATGTTTTGTGGTCTTCAGGTAGGAAAAAATGATACTCATCTGTGTTACATATATTTAGGTTTTACATACGTGTATATGCATACATATTCAAAGCTGTAGGAATGAATGCCCTCCTAATCTATCGGTAAAGCCCTCTCACCCTTTCTGGGCTCACAATGACCCCCTCCAACAAGAAACAAGACCTCTGTTTGCCAGAATTGAGATCTGCTTTCTGGTTTGGTTAAGTTAGTCCTGGTAAAGCAAGATGCAGGTGTATTTCCCGACAGGGCCCGACCCCTACACTGTGGTTATTTTCCTTTGTTTGTGACAGGGGTTCTACTCCGTGAGGGAGGAGCCATGGTCCTCTCCGCATTTCTCACATGAACCACTGTGGACGGGGCGTGAGTCAGTAAGATGCCAAGGTGTGTGGTGTCCTCTGTCCAGCCCCGTCCCCAGCTCTGACTGTCCACTAACACCCCGTGGGCACAAGGTGCAGGCTCAGGCAGCCTCCTCCTGGGCACCCCAACCCGGTCTTCTTCAGTCATCATGTTATTATCTAAGGTAGTAAAGCTGTTGGCCTTCTTTTGCAAGAAGTAATCAAAACCCATGGCCCCTTTCCAGAGATCAAAAAGCAGATGGTGCGGCAAAGAGATGGGGTGGGGACCGCAGGGAGGGCACGTCCCCTGCCGCTGTCCCCTGGGCTACCCGGGAACGCCAGCGACACCGAAGCCTGATTTCCTATTCAGAAAAACAGCGCTCCGTCCCTGAAGCCAGCCACACTGGACGACAGCTGGAAAGCACTCCGAATTAGGCAAAAATCTTGGAATTCCCTAATACTCAAACACACACTGGATTATTTTCTCCAGCCTCATCTGTCAGCATCTCGGGCGGGTGTGGCAGTAGTGTCATCAGGGGCCTCTTGGGGTCTTCATGTGAAAAAGCAGCTTGGGACGATCCTATCTCCACAGGAAGAAGAGATCTGGGCAGGGGTCAGCCGTCTGAAGTCCAGCTTTCCAAAGGAGCGCAGAGGGAAGCGGGGAACAGAAAGGCGGCCCTGGGCCTGGATGAATGCAAACCTCTGTGTGCCTTGGCCGGCGCTTTCCTGGAGCCAACAGAGTGCGGCGTGACTCTGGGCTCCCTCTGTGACACGCGGACCACACAAGACAAAGGAGGGCAGTGCTGGGAGCGCAGGCTGTTTCTCCCGCTATGCTCTCCAGGGCATGGTTTCAAGGAGCACGCTAATGGCCTCACTACAAAAGCGTCCTGGGGGTCCCTGAAGCTTGACCCCAAAACTTGAACTCTACCTGAACCGATTTTTTTCTTTTTTTCTTTTTTGAGGTTGAGAACATTTAATCAAGTCTCCTCCCAGGACATTTGGTTTCTGCGCTGCTGCACTTGTGGGCTCCATCTGGGGAGAGGAGTGCCAAAACCACCGCTGGAAAGGCCGCTCCGAGGCATTTTCAGTCCGACAGGAAGCAGCAGGTAACGGAAATCTTATGAGACGGCTTGTTCCCAGGAGAGTTTTTTGGGTCCAGTTTTGCTGACCAAAGCATTCCCCCGGTTTGGATAAACCTTGAATTAGAGACGGCTCTTGGAAACACTGGTTCTTGGTTCTAACTGCGATGGAAGTGCTCGCAAGCCCCACCCCCTGCTCTCGCAGTCTGCTGTCGCTGGTTTGTCCCCTGGAATCCCAACAGAAACACAGGGCTGTGGTGGGGGATCATCTACGTGCTTTCAGTTCAAGTCAGTGAGCATCCTTCCACCATCAACAACATTCCCACCGTGAGCGGGGACTGAGGGAGGCGGCCTGACAGCCTCGCGGGAAAGGCAGACGCACCTTCACGTGACAGTATAAGGAACTCTAACCAGTTCGCATCAAGTTTCAGGAGAGCACTCAGACGTGGCGGAGATGCACCAGAAGTTCATAATTGTTTATTTTTTAATAACTGATCACACAAAGGTCTTTCCCCCAAATGCCAGTTGTTTTAGGGAGTGCTTACTTCTGTTCTGTTTAAACAATAACGTCTACAGACCAGGGAGCAGCAAGCAGTTTTCAAGCCTGAGCTCACTGAACGGACTGGTGGTTGCTCTCTGGGGCACTGTGCTGAGGAGGACTCTGAGGCTGTTTTTGGTCTCAAGAGGAGATGGTGCTGGGACTGACTGGCTGTCCTTGATGCCTCGCGGAGGAGGACAGGCGTTCGGGGCGTGGATACGCCCACGTAGGAACCAACACAGAGTAAAGCCGTAGCCTGCCACGTACACTTCCTTGGCCCCCACGGGGACCGGCAGCAGCACCTCTGTGACAGAGTCCTCCTGATACTGACTTGTGTGCATGTGAGTCACATGCTAGTTCCAGAAATACAAAACACAAGAGGAAAATGAGAGACACCAACACATCAGAGTCCACCTAGACCCCCCACTCTGAGATTATAAAAGGGTCTTGATCCCAAAGAACGATCAGAATAACACCCTCCCACAACGGTGCTCCCGCACTGGAAGGGCGCTGTGGCCTGTCAGTAGGTACAGACAGGATTATTCAAGAACTTCAGATTTACCAAACAACAAGTGGTGATTTCTGACTACAAACCTCAGTATCCACCCAGAGATGTGACACACGTGTGCTTGCTGAGCAGTGGAATTCCCAGCTAATTTTGAAAGGCGGAAAGTCCAGCTAGGGCGGCCCTGACAGCAGGTCACGAGGCAGCTTCTGGTCGTGACGCACAAGGACACACTTACCATCCTGAGGCTTCCGTGGCCAGAGCGCTGTGAAACTGCCCGGGTATTCTGGGGAATGTTCTTATTAAATTAAAGTTCTGTTAAGGTGAAACACACCCCTATTTAGATTCCTGTCCACTGGGCGGCATTTGTTGCGTAACTCTGGCAGGGGAGAACCGGCCCACGGGAACTGGATGCTGGAAAGAGCATGCCTTCAACATCAAGAACACGGCCACATATTTTTTAATTGTTTCCCTCGCAAATAATTTTTAAGCAGCCTTACCAGAACATTTTCCCTGCTTCACTCCCCAGTGAGTTAAAAATGCACACCCGTGGTTGCCAGTTGGCATAATCTCCTGTGATTCCAGCAGATGGCGGTGGGATGTGTGAGGCGATTGTTGGGTGGGGGATTGCTTCTTTGCAGTAGACAAAATGCTCCTCTTTATTCTAACTAATTCCGTAAAGAAAAAGCACCTCCCATCCACAAGCGTTGCCTAATTGGGGGACATGGAAAATGGATGGAGAAACAAGCCTCAAACAGTTTGCTGCCCCTGTTTCAGCCCTAATTAATTGTTGTTGTCAGTGAACTGAACGTGGGCACAAGATTACATTTTCCTGAGTCTTGCCTGGGCCTCTGGGGGGTGGACGTGTGGCCCCAGCTTAGCCTGGTGGTGGGAGCCCAGTGCAAGCAGCCGGGAATCTTGGTCACACGCTCCTGCTGTGTCAAGGCTGAAGTGCTTCACAAGTATTGGCTTGTGGTTCTAAAATGAGACGCTTTTCTACTCCAGCTGTATTGCGGTGGATGAAACATTACAAAATAAGCCTCAAATAGGAGTGTAGCCTTACCCCAAGCAAAAGCACGTGTGTCCAGATGCACTGGTCGTGCGCTGACACCTTGATCCACGCAGGCTGTTCCTGCCACATCTGGGGCGTCTTCCGGGCACAAACTGTAAAGAAGGCAGAAATTTGGATGTGACACTTTCCCAACTCCCTGCATACCTTAAAAAATTTTTAAGCTCTGCTCCTCTGCTTTTTTATCCAATGAGAGCCATCTCTTCCATTCTCTCTCCCACCTTTGCACTGTGCTGTATTCTGGTCCACACAGGTGTGGTCGAACCACATTGGAAAGGTCACTGGCTGGGGAGTTCTTTATTCTTTGACTTATTCAACAAGTATTTTGTACCTATTGGATGCTGGCCTCTGGGCTAGGAGTTAGGGATGCAATGCAGAGCAAATCAGACGTGTCCCTGCTCCCTGCTGTGCAGCAGGGGAGACAGACGTGACCAAAATAGTCCCAAGAATGGCTTAAGTTCACTCCACTGGAAGTACTGTACTATGAACAGAGGGGTTAGTTAACCTTGCCCGGGTGAGGGAAGTGGGCAGAGGTAAGGGAGTCAGGGAAAACGTCTCTGCTTTGACCAAGAGTAGCTACATGAACTGGAGGAAGGAAGAACGTTCCCACATAAGTAGGATGTGCCTGGATCTTCGGGAGTTCCCAGGATGCAGGATTTTCAGAGCTAAACTGGGACCGTCCCTGGCAAACCTACTCGTAAGGGTGTAGCGTGTGCACAGACCCCATCACAGGTGGGAGCATGGACCTTTTAAGGAACAGAAAGGAGACCAGGGTTGCTGGAAAAAGCTGGCAGCACTGCCCCCTCCCCAAGATGTGATCCAATGAGAGAGACAGGTGGGGGCCAAACCACTTAGGGTCATAAAGGTCATGTTAAGGTCTCTATCCTGAGAGCAATGAAAAGTGTTTTAAGCAAGTAAATGACAGGGTCTATTTCCCTCTCAGAAAGTCAATTCAAGTTAGAACATGGAGACAATCTCTGTGCAAAGTTTGGAAGTCTCTCCCTCAAGCATAGCTAGCTGTGCTCCCTCGGCAGTGCTGTGCTGGCAAAGGTCTAACAGCTGGCTCTTTGTGAGGGATGGAGGGAGTGTTGGAGGGTTGAGACCCTGACTGAAAGAATTTGCCAATTTCCATGGTGTAAAGCCTCCACCTGGTCGACTTCAAGCCCCCACATGACATCACTGAATGCAGCGCTGGGAAGGGATGCAATAGCGAGGTCTAAGAGCCGTGCTGGTCCCTTCCGTTCCCGAAAAGCTAGAGGGCTGTCCAGACAAAATCTGACTCCAGTGACCAGTAAGTGTGAGCCTGTCCCCTGACCGCTGAGGAATCCTGACACAGGATTTCTGCTACATGATGTGAAAATGTGACAGGCATTGGCCAGGCTTGCCACGCTAAGTCTCAAGGGTCCCAATAACATACAAAACCCAGACACTGATAGAAACATGAAAGTCACACTAGTTTTATAAAGGCTCTTTAGAAACCATGGAAACATTTCTGCAGCCTCCTGTGATGTAGGATGTCCACCAGGAAGCTAAACGCCAAGACCATTGTGGTGCCCCAACATCACTAAGGTTTCTGCTATCCTGCCACTCAGGCTGACAAATTTTGGAACTCCAACCAACATATTAAAAAAAAAAATCCACCAAACTTCAGGCTTAGAATGCTGTGTGCCCAGGGCTTTGCATTATTTTAACCCTAAACAACCAGAGCTGTAGAAACTCAGGCACAGGGTCAAGGAAATCTGCATTTCTTTTTTAAATGAAGTATAGTCAGTTACAAGGTGTCAATTTCTGGTGTACAGCACAGTGTCCCAGTCATGCATATACATACATATATTCGTTTTCATATTCTTTTTCATTAAAGGTTATTACAAGATACTGATTATAGTTCCCTGTGCTATACAGAAGAAATTCGGTTTATTTAAAATCTGTTTATATATATATAGTGGCTAATCTTTGCAAATCTCCAACTCACAAATTTATTCCTTCCACCCGCCGTCCCTCGGCAACCACAGATTGTTTACTGTGTCTGCCTGTTCTTGACCTCACGAGGAAAGCAGTCAGTCTTTCACTGTTAAACATAATGTTGGCTGTATGGTTTTTGTAGATACTCTTTATCAAGTTGAAGTTTTCCTCTATTCTTACCTTTCTGAGAATTTTTATCATGAATGAGTTTTGGATTTTGTCAAACACTTCTTCTTCACTGACTGAATCACGTATTTTTTGCATTTGGCATGTTAATATTATGGATCACATTGGTTGATTTTTAAATATTTAAAATTTTGTATCTTTAGAATAAACACTACCTGATCATGATACACAATTATTTTTATATATTGATGAGTTCTATTTGCCTGTATTTTGTTGAGGATTTTTACATGTCTGTTAATGAAGGCTATTGATTGGGAGGTACTCCCTCCTCTTCTGTTTTCTGTAAGAGATTGCATAGAATTAGTGTTTGTTCTTTAGATGCTTGGTAGAATTCTCAGATGAAACCACCTGGGTCTGGAGATTGCATTTTGAAGAACTTTTAAATTATGAATTCAATTTCCTTTATAGTTATAGGGCTATTCAAATTATCCATTTTATTTTGAGTGAGTTGCAGTAATTTGTGCTTTTTAGCATTTGGTCCACTTGATCTAAGTTGTCAAATTCATGTATTTTACTATCACCTCATTATCCTTTTGATATTTCTAGGATCTATAGTGAAAATATTTAAATCAATTATGATATTAATGGGGAAGGTAAAGTGACATAAATGGATGTAAGGTCTCTATACTTAACTTAAACCGGCTAAATGTTGATATCCATAGACTGTGACATTAACCACCAAAAAAGCTATACAAAGAGACAGACTCAAAAATATTACAGATAAATGTCACATCAATCACCAAACATAATTTAGAAAATTCAAGAAGAGAAGGAAAATGGATGGTTATTTATCTATATTTCAGTCTTTCTGTTGCTTTTTCTTCCTTCCTGGTATTTCAAGAGTCCTTTCCTATTTTCTTACTTTTTGAAGAACCTCCTTTAACCATCCTTTTAGAGTAAGTCTGGTGCTGGCAAATTATCTTCATTTTCCTTCAGCTGAGAATATTTTAATTTCCCCTTCATACCTGAAGGATATTTTCACTTGATATACAGTTCTTGGCTGACAAGGTTTTTTTTTTTTTTTTTTTTAAATTTTAGCCCTTAAAACACGCTATGCCCCTTCTTTCTGCTTTCTATGGTTTCTCATGAGAAATCTGCTGACATTTGAATTATTCTTTTTTCCCCCTATAGATGAGGTATCATTTCTCTTTTGCTGCTATCAAGGTTTTTCCTTTGTCCTAAGTTTTCAGAGGTTTGACGTGGTATGTCTTGGTGTAGGTTTCTTTGGGTTTATCCATTTAAGGGTTTGCTCAGAATCTTGGATCTGTAGGTTTGTATCTTTTGCCATATTTGGGGGAATTTTTAGCCATTATTTCTTCAAGTACTTTTTTTTTTTTAGATCTCTGCTCTGTCTTCTCCTTCTGGAACAAAGATGACACAAATAGTAGATCTTTTATTACAGTCCCACAGATCTGTAAGCCTCTTTTAATCTTTTTCAGTCTATTTTCTGTTGTTCAGATTGGGAAATTTCTACCGTTATATCACCAGCTTCACTAATTTTTTTTTCCTTTATCTCTTCCATTCTGCTGTGAAGCCAATCTATTGAGTTTTTATTTTTGACCATTGTGTATTTCAGTTCTAAAATTTCCATCTTGTTCTTTTCTAGTTTTGGGTTTTGTGTTTTGCTTGCTTGCTTGTTTTTGACTTTTTCTTTTCTGAAACCTTTTATTTTTTCATTTGTTTCAAGTGTGTTTATAATTTCTATTGAAGCATTTTTATCATGGCCACTCTAAACTCTGTCAGATCATCTGAACGTCTCTGTTACCTCAGTGATGGCTTCTGTTGACTGTCTTCTTTTTCATCCAAACTGTAATTTTCCTGATTTTTGGTATTATGAGTGATTTTTAATTAAAGCCTGGAAATTTGGGGTATTATGTTGAGACCCTGGAGCTTATTTAAAGCCTCTATTTTATCTGGCTTCCTGTGGCACCTCTTTGACAGGGAACAGGAAAGGGACACTGCCTCATTACTGACTGGTGGAAGTAGAAGTCCAGTTTCCCTACGTGACGTCCACAGACACTGGGGAGGTGAGTGGAAGGAAGAAGAGGCTCATTTCTTCCAGAATAGATGAAAGTCCCAGCTCTACACTCAACTTTCTCCGATACTACCCTGCTGAGAGGTCGGGGCTCATTACAGTGGAGGAAGGGTAGATGACTGGGCTCTCCACTTGGCCTTCGCTAATGTGGCAGGGGCCGATGTTTCTTCTGTGGTATTTGGCTGGAGGAAAGCAATTATTATTTGTAAGTTTTCTGTCTTGCTAGGCAACCCTTCCCTGGTTCTTTGGTCAGAGAAAGCAGGTTTTGTTGGGAAGTACTTTTCTGTACCTGTTAATGTTTGTGGGTTGCCCCTCCTTCAGCCCCAAGTCTGGGATATGTGAGGCAAAAAGAAAACCCAAGGAACTCACTGCTATGTTGGTCCTAGGGTCTTGATGTCCCCAGGTGATCTGACCTTTTCAGGGTCTTCTTATGTTTGCTTTATATATAATGGCCAGGGTTTTCTAGTTGCAGTTAAGAGAGCAGACTAGGGGAAAATGTTACTCTGTCTTTCTGGAAGGCAGAATTCCTATTGAGTCCTTTTGTCTTATTATTTTCTGAGTGTAAAAGATGTGTGTTCACTTGAGAAAATTCAGGAATTATGGAGAACTGAAAAAAAATCATTTGTGATCCCTGATATGTTCACTGTTAGCATTTCCTTTTATTCAGTTTTTTAAAGTTCACATATAAATTATAGATTTTTTCTAATAAGGACTACTGTAAATTCATTTTATATCTTATATTGAATGTAGAACATATTATGAATATTTTTCTTATAATTATTGAAAACGTAGTTCTTAATAACTGCATAATATTACCAGTATGGTTGGATTTAACCATTATCCTATTTTAGGCATGGACTTGTTTCTAATTCTCTGCTTCTCTTGGTGCCCTAATACATGTAACAAATACTGTTAATAAATGTTACTTATTAACATTAATAACTAATTAATGTTAAAACAAATAAATTTTGTTTGCCTTTTAGATTACGTCCCTAGGATAGATTCTTAGAAGGTAAAAGGATACGGGCCATTTAAAGTTTCTTACACAGGCCGTCGAGCTGACTTCTAGAAAGGTCAAGTGCAAGAACTACCCGCCGGAGCGCCAGCACCTCCGCCAGCGTCGCCGCTTTGTGTGCTGCCACAGGAGAGAGCCCAGGGGCCCGCTCTGCTTGGGGGCAATACCGTGTGGGGGCCGGCGAGCACGTTCAGGTCCCCCGCGATGCTCTCCTGTGCGTGATGAGAAGAAAGTCCCCAGGGAGGGGCCTGCGAGGGCAGCGTTTCGTCCTGGCGCCTCGGCTGCCGCGCCTCACCACAGTTCGGGGCCCCGGGACCTGCGCGGGCGTGAATCCGGGCCGGAGGGGCTGTGGAACCGCCTCTCGGCCGCCCGCAGCCCTGACGGAGCATCGCTCCCTCGCCGGTTCTCCGGGGCAGGGTTCGCCGAGCTGGCGGGGCCGCGAGGGCTCTCAAGGGCTCTCCTGGGCCCAGTTCCCAGGCCGTCCGGGGCTTCAGGTTCTACCCTCAGCCCGAGAAGAGGGGAAGAGGCGGCCTCCAGGGCTCAGCCTCCGTGCCCTACCGACCCCGGCTTGCGTGGAGCCCCCGCACCCCGACCTCCTCCGGAGGCGGCGTGGACAGAGCGGCGCGGGACTAGGGCGCGCTCACTTCCGCCCGCGCCTCGCGCTCACTTCCGCCCGCGCCTGGCACTGCGCCTTCAGGTCCCGGCTGCTCGAGGGAGGGACGGAGTGTATGTGACCGTGTGTCCGCGGCGCCACCGCCTCAGGGCCGGCCCGGGCGCGGGCGGCCGCCTTGGCGGAGCAAGTCCAACGACCTGACAGGACCGGCGCTTCCAGTCAGCCGTCAGCCCTGGCGAGCTCACGTGTCGGCGGGAACGCGCCCTCCCACCGCCGCTCGGGGCGGGCGGGGCGGCCTCCCTCTTGGGCCTGGCGGGGCCCGCTCCCTCCCGCGGACACACACCGCCCGCAGAGGGCGGGTTACCGCGTGGTCGTGGGCACAGGCTGCGCAGCCTGGGACTCTGAGCGCCCGGGTGGTGCTGGGGAAGTCTGGTGGCCATTTGTGACGGGAAAACAAAACAAGACAGAACAGCAAGACGCGGGGGCGGCAGCGGGGCAGTTCTTGGAAGTGAGGAGAAAGGCGGTAACAAGCCTGCCTTCTCCGCCATGACCTCGGGCCGCCGGCCGGGCGGCTCCGCGTGGCTCCTCTGATGTCATCTCGGACTCGGACGACCCGGAGCTGAGGTCACCCCCTCGACCTGGCTTCTCTCCGGCCTCGGCCAGTGAGACGGCGCGCTTGCCGACGCCCGGCCCAGGGCCTTCGGGGGCGGCCCTGACCGCCCCTTCTTCCCGGCCCTGCTGGCTGTCGTCGGGCTCCGGGTGTCTTCCTCGGAGCTTTCTGAGTCAGGATTTCAAAAGTCGTTGCTCACAAAAGTCAACAGAGTTAAAGGGATCACGGAAGAAAAGGAATTTCAAAGAGGAGAACTAAGCCAAAAGTCGGCGTGAACCAGGGCACCTCCCACTGCTTCGCGGGGCCAGGGGGATGCCTGCGCGGCCCCCGGGTCCCCAGCCTGAGCCTGCGCTGGCCACGTGAGCCCGGGGCCCGGGCTTCTGACCCAGCCTTTCTTGGCTTTGCTGTTTCTGTTCCGACACTCACCAGTCCTCCCCGCCTGCCTCGTGAAATGCCCTCCTCAGCCCTCTGAACTCAGTGGCACCATCAGAGCCCGCCTCTGCTGTGCAGCCTCTGTCCCTGCACCCCCGAGTCCTGCCCGCCCCGAGTCTCCCGCGCCCGCGGCGAGGACAAGGGAGTGTTGCAAGCACAGGCCCCAGAACCGCGCGACGTGGGTGTATCAGGGGGAGCTGTGCAATTCGGCCAGGTTGCTCAACATTTCAGAGCCTCTGTTGCCTCATCTGTACAATGGGACTGAAAATAGGGCCTAGCTTGTGAGGTTGAGAGAATTACATAGCCTTTGCACCCAGTGTGCTTAGTACACAGTCTGGTGATTCATTACTGATCAGTCAACAGATTCCTGTTGTCATTGCTGTACTTTTTCTTCCTGTTTCAGGTTTCCTCTGTTTGTTTTCATGTGGCCATCTTGTCAACCACCATTAACTTGAAAGTTCTTAAAGGGTAAAGATAATTCTACCTTTGTGTTATGTTCTGCCCCCAGTGGCATGTGTACACACACACACACACACACACACACACACAAACACACACACTCTGGACATTGCTGGACATATGTTGGGTGCTGAGTAGATAGTGGGCTGACAAACTTCCGATCTGTCTGTGTACAGGGAGGTGGAGGACTGCGTCACTCTAACGATGAAACGTGGACTCTGAGCAAAGGAGAGGCGGTGAGGGTCCTTCCAAGGAGCACAGTTGTTTAGCCAGTGTTACCCAATGGAAGGATAGCATAATATGCTCTGACCTTGGGGAATTTATAAAACAAATGGAGAACCATTGACAAGGAAATGACAGCTTCTAGATTCAGGATTTCAGACGACTGTGAGAAGGAATTAGAAGAAAGGTGAAGGAAGAGAGGCAGAGAGGATCACAAACCATGGCCCTGGGTGATTTTGTCTGATCCAGGAACAAAATAGACCTCCTCCCTTTCAGAGTCATAGTTCTGACACTATTTCTCATCAAACAAAACTGAACTTAAGGTAAAATTGAAGGAGAAACCAACAAGGCAACTGAGGACAGGAAAAGTGAACCAAAATAGTGAAGGATTCCTTTATAACCTCGTGCCTCAAAACAGAAGGAAAAGACAAGCAGCAACAGCCCCCAGATGCCTCTCTGGTTTCCCAGCCCACGACTCCGAGTCGGAGTCGGAGCACCTCCTCTCATTGTTGTCTCAGTCCAGCCTCCAGGGAACTGATTTTATCTCTTCAGGTTTATTCAGTTGTTTTCCTATCTCTAAAATGCACCATTGTATAGAATCTGGGCATGGCTACAACATCACCCCCTTCTCAGCGTGTGTGCGCTAATCACTAATCACAGCCCCTTCCGCCCACGCTCCCACCTGGGGACGATTAGCACACCTGAGCCCTTTTCCTCCGTCAACACCTTTTAGCACCGTAGGAGAGTAAAAATAGTTAGAAAGGCACGTTTGGGGTATAAAAACCAATGATTTTGACTCTGACCAGACAAACAGAAGAAAAGCCTCCTTCTAGGGAGAGGACCTTCCACTAAAACACAACGACCACAAAATAAAGTCAGGAACGGCAGAATAATGAGTCACTCAGTAGTGTAGAGGTTTGTGTTTTAGCTAAACTCACCCTCTTGGTTTCTGTACTAAATAGATTGGGCTTGGTGGGAGATAGAAGTGGACGTGTTTGCATCCTGGCTAGTGTGATTTCTGCAACTTTGCAGGTTGATGGAGCCAGTTAACGAAGGAAATAAGAAAGGAAGGAATAGAAATGACTGTCCCAGGGTACGCTGCTGGGTCGCACCTGCTTTTTTTTTTTTTTTACAGGTGTCAGATTTCAGAATCAGATTTGTTGCCAGTACAATAAGGACTCAGTCCTGGCGGGGGCCACTGCCTCGTCCCCCTTGCAGAAGGAAGCATCAGAGGGAGAAACGTGCAGGAGCCCACGCCGGAGGGAGTGGTGCCGCTGCCGGCTCTTTATGTAGGCCTAGCCTGTGTCCCAGTTCGAAGTTTCAAATGTTTACTACTTGTAAGTTGCAAAACTTACAACAAGGTCTTACTGTACAGCACGAGGAACTATATTCAACATCTTGTAATAACCTGCAATAGAAAATATGAAAAAGAAAATATATGTATAACGGAATCGCTCTGCTGTACATCAGAACTAACACAACTTTGTAAATCAACTCTACTTCACTTTAAAAAATTAAAAAAGAACATATTAGATAGGCTTGAGACCTAGGGACATCTGTGGGACTAAAATAAAGCAGTCTTTCCCTTGTCCTGGAGAACTGAGACCAGAAATTAAACAGCCAAGTCTTGGTTATCAGAAGGGGTATTACCTGCTCTTTATCTGACAGTTTGGGGCTAGCTTTGGGCCACTCTCTCCATCTTTCAGTCAGAGAGCACAGAGCACAAAGTCCAACTTTACAGTTCATCTAAGCAAAATATCCCTGAGCTGGCAAATCTGCAAAATACCCAAAATTAAAACAACTCCAGACAAGAACTGCATCCTCTGCACACACACGGTGCCTTGTGGAGGCAAATAGCGATCGATGCCTTTTCCATGACCTGCTTCCCTCCCGTGCACGTGAGAACTGGATACTGTGTCAGAATTACAGTCTCCAGGTCATTGCTGGGACCAGGAGGTCTGCCTTTCCCCGGGTTTGAGGAAAACATGTGCCTGGTGGCCTGCCAGACATTTATTGCCACGATCCAGCCCTGGGCTGCCAATGTCGGAGCCAAGAAGGGTGTCTGAAAATGTGCAAAAGTGAGTTCTCGTTGACTGCCTGGCACGGACCCGACCTAAGAGAGGGGAACTAGAGGTTTTCCTGCCAGAATCCAGTCCCCAACTTCATGGAAACTGGGGATAAGTTCTGACGCTCCTTTTGACTCTGCCAAGGTTAATTGCAGTGGTGGTCACTCCACCGCCCACTCAAGTACATCTTGGTCCTGAGATCTTGGCGAGGTCTGGTTCTTAATAATTACACATGTATTAATAAAAACCAGTGTGATATATCATGATACATATATACCACAATAATATAAGGATATTATATATTGATATAAGAATAGCATATTAATATTGTTACTAATTAATACTATATTCATATTAACTGTATTGTAAAATAAGAGCAACATGTTAATATAAGAACACATTACATAAATATTGTGAAAATTGATGCACACGGCAATCGTAGGTGCTGCACTGGTCCATCCAGATGCCGGCGGCCGGTACTCCTGGCTGGCAGAGCTCAGCCCTCAGCCCTCTCCAGGATCTGCTCTTGGCCGAAGCCAGGCACCTCGCCCAGGTTTCCTGACCTCTTCCGGGGACAAGCTGCAGCCACATAACTGGTTGATGTGCAGTGTTAAGGCTTGGTCCCCTCGCTCTAACTTGGGCGAGCTTGTAAGACCAAGCGCTCCCTGTGGGGCAGGGTGAGACCCCCTTCCTCTGCCCACTCCGACTGCCTTCTCTCCCCTCCAGCTGGTACCCCGAAAGGGCTCCATAGCGGACTCGCGGCTGCTCTTCATCCCAGGCCCGCCTCCCGGGGTAGCTGGTGTGCAGTCAGGCTGTCGCTAGAGGCAGCAGACTCTATGGAGGAAAGTCTAGAAGGGATTGCTCAGCAACCGAAGTCTGGGCACAAGAGCTCAAAGGGGTCTTTGGCAAAATATGAAAAGACCCTCATGTCCTGCAGCCAAGGCAGGAGGGGTGAGCACCAGGTTCAGGGTGAGATAGGAGACACCCAGAGAAAGCCAGCCCCCAACCCGGGCGGGTCTGCTAAGCCGGGATCAGGGACCTGCTTGGGGAGGCGGCCCTGTACATCCTAGGGCGAGGCCATCTTGGGGGACGCCTTTGGACACCTTAAATCCCAGACTCTTTTGAAGCCTCTGGGCTGCCAGAGGTGACCCACTCCCCCTCTGAGGCTCGTGCTCCTTCCCCTTGCAGACTACATGGAGGCCTCTTCCCTGTAAGGCAGCGCGCACCCCCTGCCTGGGACCACCCTGGCTTACCCCTCGCCACCCCAGGCCATGCCGGAGGGCTGAGTCACAGCGTGACCCGGCCGAAGACGGCTGCAGGGCCCGCCAGCACGAGCTGCCAGAGGTCAGGAGGGCACGGGGGCCAGATGCTGAGGGGGCTGAGGACGAAGTGTGGTCCGGGAGGCTTTATGGATGTGGGGAAGCCCTCCCAGGACACAAGATCTGACACCCCGTCGAGGAACCTGGAGGTGGTGCTAAGATGCTGTTAGAAGCTAGAAAAAGTGGTGGTCCCACCAAGGGAAGCAGGGAGGCCCGGTGTGCCACCACACGTGGTGGAAGAGGCCCACAGCCCAGAGACGTTCACCCAGGAAGCCAGCCCTGCACGGCCGTGTTCTCAGGACACGCCTTCTAGCTGGAGAATCAGACCCTTCTGGACCGGGGTCAGGGTAGGGGTGCAGGGACAGAGAGATTAGGGACTTTGAGAACCACAGCCCTTGCCCGGCTCCCTCACTGCCCCGAGAACCCCCACCTGATGAGGGGCCCTCACGTGTCTTATCTGAGACCGTTTCCCAGTCAGAGGAAATGGGCCACAGACACATGGGTTCCTCCGAATGCCACACCACACTTCCTTCACAGAGAAGCGGCTCCAGAAAAAAAAATCATTACAGGACAAAAACTGTTGTTAAAATAAAGTGAGTGGAAACATAAGGAAGCCCTTCACCGGCTTAAGAAAATAAACCAAAATCCAAATATTCTGAGAAGCACATTAGGGAATTAGGGGGGATCAGAAAGTCCACAGTAAGGCCAGTTACACGTCAGGCTCAGAAACGGATTTAATTCTGCGCTAATGGCAAGGAGACCTCAGTTCTGTTCCCAGCACTCTCTCATTCTGAGAAAGTCACTTCAGTTTTCTGTTCTTTGTCCACATAATGAAAACAAAGCTAGTCTGTCATTTGGGATGTCATGAGTACTGTTAGGGTGCTCTGAGCTAGCTTTTCCAGAAACACAAGCACCACACTTACTCAACTCAAGGCAGCGCCTCGGGTCAGCGCCCGCCACCCAGCCACGCGCTCGGGGTGAACTCCGGTGCTGCCCAGCCCGCCGTGACACAGAGGCTCCTCTCACCTCTTCCTGCTCACCCCGCAGTCAAGCCCACGTCCTCCGTGAGCACAGGTGCAGACCTAAGTTTCCACATTCTGGAAACAGGCACAAGTGTATATAATTACTTAGTATGTGATAAATGTAGTATTTCATGTGCACAGTGAAGGGTAAATTATTAAATGTACTGGAAAAATACTAGCTGGAAAAATTCAAGTAATCTTTTTACCTTACTTCAAACATCAGAATGAATTCTAGGTGGATTAAAGAGATAAAATGTTAAAAATGAAGCCTTGCAAGTAATAAAATAAATTTAGATAAGTATATAATTTGGAAGTTTGAAAAGCCCTTTCTAAAAATAACACCAAAGGCAGAGATTATAAAATAAATCATCAACAGGTATGACTACATATCATAAATTCCCCAAATCCCATAAGCAATATTAAATGTCACTTAACAAAATAGGACAGGTATGTTATATATGTCCCAGATAAAGGACCAAGATCCTTTGTATATAAAGAGCTCTTGCAAGTCAGTATGTGGGAGAAAAACTCTTTGTCTGCCGATTCCATTTCCTGAAATTCATCCTAAGGAAATGAGCCTGGAAGTGATTATCATAGTACTTGCCCTTTTAACACCCACGGAGTTGGGTGGCCAGGGGACCTCCCTTTCCTAGGAGAGAGTGACTCAGCCAGTCAGCAGGAGGGATGCTGAGGGAGGAAGCATCATCAGTTTGTGGAGGAAAGGGTTCTGAGAACGGGAAGAGGGCATCAGATAAGAGGGGGGCCACACCACACTGGGTGGGTCCACACCTAAAAACAAAGACCCCCCCACTTCGGGGCCCAATAAAAATTGTAACGCTCAGCGAGAGTAACATGGAAGACTGCAAATGATCCTCAAAACAACCTCGTGACCCCAGTCAGTGCTCACATCACCCTGTTTTAAAGGCTGAGAAAGGGTCAGTCACCCAAGCATTCATTCTTGAAAAAGAGGGAAGGCTCAAACGCAGATCTTCCACGTTCAAGTTCTGTGCTCTTTTGGCTGCGTTCCTTCTTGGCGTCTTAGCCCGTGTTTCTCCTTCCGGCATTCTCATGGGACAACGGCAGAGGGTCCTTCTGGGGCAACGTCAATGTGGCCACCTGCAAACCAAGCTCGGGAAGGGCAGGCTTTCTCATGGAAGCGTTTCCCAGCTTCACGGGGCTCTGGACTGTGTCCACTGACTATTGCCAGAAAGCTCCTGCGAGGTCTGGAAGCAGAGAAGGGAGCTCTGTGTGCTGCCTTCAAGGTCGGGTTTCACCCCGCAGGCCTACATTTCCCTTAATAAACTACAGGTCCTGCCACCGCGGTGTGAATGGAGACCAGTAATTGGCGATTTAGGGGCACACGGAGGCCAGACTCTTTAAAAGTCAGTTTCTTTTTGTCTGTTTTTACCAGAAGGTGGAAAGTCGGGTTTGAGAACCTTCAGTGTCTCGGGAGAGACTTTGTGAGCCGGTGTCGTCAGGGCTGAGTTGCCTGATCTGAGCCCGGGTACCAGGTTATTGAAAGATTAAAAAGTCCTTCTCATTCAGACTTGTAGAGGTCACAGGTATGGGGTTAGAGCCTGCCTGCCTGCCTTGATTTCCTCTCTCACTGCTGCTCCTGACTGCCGAGCTGGCGAGTCACCAGTAAAGCCCAGAAACAGGGATTTTCAGGGCCCCCTCCTTGGGGCCGGGCACACGTTTCCTGAAAGTGTGACTGTTGTAGGCTCTCTGGGGCCGGATGGTCTCTGGCACGACTGCTTAAGACCACCGTTTGAAAGTAGCCACATCTTCAAACACCTGGCCGTGGCTGTGTTCCAATAAAACTTTATTTACAAGAACAAGATGTGGCTGGAGGTGGCCCCAGGCCATGGTGTGCCAACCCTGCTCCGGTCAAAACTCCTGAGCTTCACATTCTGTTTTTCCACTTACTCCATCTCTTTTTCTTGCTTCTTCCAAATTTTCCATAACATCTGTAACGTAACCAGCCCACCAGCAACCAAACTGAGGAAGTTGGGGTTTGAACAGTTCAGTACCTGGAACCTGAATACGCCCCCTCCTCCGGGTTCCTGTTCCCAAGGAGGGTGCGCACAGGTGTGTGTTGAAGTGTCGTCACGCATTTCCCAGTCTGGACGGGGTGGCTGTGCTGTGTGCGGATGGGCCCAGCAACCCACGCTGCTCGTCTTGCAGGGCGGTGTCCTGAGGTGGCTTCTCTTTGCGGACACTTGGAGCATTTCCGTCCACTGCTTTCAGCTGCTCTTTGTGCTCAGTTCGCAGGTGCAAGGAGGAAAGCATCCTGACCCCTGTGAGCCCCTCTTGCCCTGCAGCGCCTGCTGCTCGTGAAGGCCGTCGAGACCCTAATGCTTAAGCTTCAGTGTCCAGATGAATTACAGCTCCTCGGAGTGAGGCCCTACTCAGTGCAAAGAGCCCTCCAGCTGCTCAGCCCTCATCACATAGAATCACCCGCCGACTCCATACCCAGCTTGCAAGAAGACACAACAGGCAGACTTGCCCTGCTGTGCGGAGGTGTGGCCGGGATGAAGGCCGGAGTTTGCCTGCCCCCCGCCCCCGGGACTTTATCTGTTACACAATTGAATCGTTATTAATAATTTGCCCATTCAATCCTACGTCACCCACCAAATACTTAGCAATCCTTTCTCATTCCCCAGGGACTGGGCCAGGCCCTGGGGATGCAGCAGGGAGCCAGCAGACGTGGTCCTGTGGGCTCTGAGCTCTCAGGTGCTCACCCGGAGTCACGCCACAACTGCGTCACCTCGGCGTGGCCAGGGCTGTGAGGGAGCCACGCCCGCAGGTGACCCAGGGACCCAAGAATGCTAGCCCGCTGCCTGTCAGGGCCAGAAACTTATTCAAGGGCGGTGACTTCTCTTATTTATTCACCGCATTATGTCCTGTCCTGTGGGCCAGACAGTCCTGGTTTCTCCCTCTTCGCTACCCGAAGCGAGCAGGTGAACGGTGAGTGGCAGAGACCAGGGTGCCTGAGCGGCCTTCTGTGAAGCAGCCAGAGGTAATGAACCTCCCGCACCGTGGGAAGGCCTTAAAAGCAGGTGGTGGGGGGAGTAACAGAAAGAGAGCCATGCGTGGAGGGTAACGCACACACATGGAACTGCCCAGTGTGTTGTAGGAAAAGAATGCGTGATCATTTAGGGAGCACGGGAGACACCTGAGACTGGCCGGGCCCGGGGCCGGGGCCGGGGCCGGGGCCAGGGCCCGGGGATAGCTGCGAAGTCAGAATAAAGGGGGAAAAAGCACGGGAGGAGTCTTGCACGTCTGTACTGAGAAACGCGATTGATTACATCTCTGCCCCTGAGGTCCTCAGAATAAACAATAAAAGCAAAAGGTCATCTGACAAAGCAAGTCGCCTCGCTGTTGTACTGAACAGAGGGTGATGACCTTTAAATGCTGGCCCTTAGCCTCAGGCGGAGAGGTTTCAAAATGGGACACGGGGCAGGAAAGATGGAGGCAGAGAGGCGGGGTCTGTCAGGAGAGCAAGGCAGAGGCAAGCGAAGAGGGCAGCTGCGGGGCTGGCGGGGAGAGCGCCTGTAAACGTGTGCTGTAGAGACGCTGGCTCCCCTGACAGCAAGGACCGATCTTCAGTCCTCCGTGCAAGGGTCTCGAGGGGCCAGGGAGGCCTGAGTGTTTGGTGTCCCCGGGTATTTAAGGGACGGCAGCAGGCTGCTGCTCCTGGAACACCCACTGGGAGGTCTGCTTGGGGTGCGAAACAGTAGCTGGTCCCTGGCACTGATGGTCTCACGAGGCCACGGGCCCTCTGCCGCAAGGTGGGGCTGGTGCGACCCCACGACGCAGAGGAGCAGGCATCTAGTGTCTGCCTCCTGCGCAGCCTGTTCCAAAAGCACTGCTGTCATTTCAGTTCTTTGCAGTAACAACACCACCGCATTTGTTAGGAAACACCACATACATCTTTCCACCCCCACGCCACCCCCTCCCCCCCGCCCGAGGTAATGAATAGCGAGTTTGGAAAGGAAAGAACGCGGACATCTCCCCCAGCAGCCAAGAGCCAAGAAATTTAGGTTCAGTCCTTTGCCTCCAAGTAAAACCTTGGGCCCGAGGGCGGTGACACCAAGAGGGGTCCGGAGCGAGGCTGCTGAGCGAGCGTCACACGGGGAGCTGATTTGTGGTTAGCAGCGTGGCGAGGCAGAGAGGGCATCGCTTATTTCCTGCCTGACCTGGGGCCTTGATTTATCTCAAAACCAAGAGAACTTTCCTCTTGGTAAAGGAGGGCTAATTCTTTCAGTAAGTCTTGGAAAGCTCCTGCCATCAAAAACAATCCCCTGCTGAAGGCACAGAAAGGCTCTGAATTGAAGAGAGGCAGCCTGGGGAGTAGCGGGCTGGGGCTGGTGGGGGGAGGGGTGCGAGAAGGAAAGGGAGCTGGAAGAGCTGGGGGGACGGACGTGGGGCTAGGGGTGCACATGTTAAGATGGAAAGGGAAGGCCAGCATTGGGGGACAGATGGAGTCGTCCCTGCCAGTCCCCTGCCCTCCCCGGCTGACCTCCCCCTGACTCCGGGGGGAGAAGACTGGGGCTCTGTGTCCTCGCTGGGCAGGGCCTTCCTGTGACCCGCCAGGGACCCTGGGCCCTTTCCCACAGCCCTCCCCCCAAGCCTCGCTGCTGCTCCGGGTTTATTTTTTCAGGTGAGTAAACTCTGTATCGAATGCTGGTTTCTCAGTTGCTTTTAATTAGGCTTCTGGGCCCCTCTCTTTCATCTCGGTGAAATCTGCGTCACTTTTCTCCAGCTATTTTTGGTTCTAAAGCCTGGGTTTGCTTTCATTTAGCTAATTGAGGGCACACAGGAAAGGAGAAAGGGGCTAATCCCAGTAACTCGACTTTTCTTAAGGTTGTGATAAGACACACGTTTTCTCGCAGCAGAAAATCGTTTTCCAAATGTTAACTCTGCAGCCTCTTCCCTGAGGGGCAGCGGTGCCTGCCCACCAAGGCTCCAAGGCGAGGGACCTGCGCACTCCCCGGAACCCTGGATTCCGGGGAGAGGGTGGGCGGGCAGGTGAGAGGTCCTGCTGTGGCCAGAGACCCCTCCACACGAGCCTCTTCCCCTGGCGGTCGCCAGCCCTCCAGCTCCGGCTGTGGGGCTGAGTGACGCCCAGCTCTGCGCTGAAGGCCCTGGCAGACACCCGCTGATGTCAGAGGACAAAGCGGGTGGCGATGCCCTTGACATGAACGGCCAGCAGCCAGGTGCCTCTTTAATCCCAGGAAGGACACTCTCTCTATATTTTTTAAGTAAAATTTTATTAAATCTTAATACAATTAAAAGACAATAAAAATAAAAAGACCCTTTGTTTGCCCTCTGGACCAAAAGATTCTGTGAAAACTATATTCACGAAGTATGTATAATTTGTTGTTTTTACCAAGGCTGTTCCATAAACTTTAGATCTTGTTAGGATAATAAAAACAGGCTTATGTCGTACAAATATTTACATTTACCACTGTTACTGTGTTTTTATAATTGCCGATAGGCTTCCAGGTGTTTCATACGTTTCTACAAAATGGAAAAAATAGCCTACGTTTTTGTTGCCAAAGAAATCAAAATCATATTTGCATTTACAGCTCAAGATACTGTTGTCCCCAAGTCCACTCCAGGAGACAAAACAGCACAAACTACCAGCTACTTTTCATCTGAGAAGTAAAGAACTTAGATTGTCCAAAACCGTCCATTGACAAGAAACCCAAATTCCACGTTCAAGTCACTTTCAGAGGACAACAAGCGGTGAAAATATTTGCAACTCATTCACGCAGATGAAATAACTCACACCTAAACAGCCCCCGCCAGTCTGCGCAGAAAAGCCGACGACCCACGCCCCCACGTTCAGATACACGAGAAGACGCTCAGCTTCACTCACAGTGAGTGAAACACAGGTTAAACTGGACTGAGATTCCGTTTTCCAACTCCTAGTTTGTTTAAAGAAAAGAATATGATGTGGTTGCAAAGAAGAAAAAAGTCACTTATGAAAAGCATGTGTATGTGAAAAACATGGGTTCCCACCAGCAGTGCATGTTGTTTTCAGTTTCTATGGGGAATCTGGTAACAGCTGTTAATACTGTAAATGCATATACTCCTTGACTCAAAGTTCTTTTCCTAAGAACTTATTCTATAAATATATTCATTGAAGGGAGAAATAAATAATGCACAAGGTTATTCAGTGTGGCATTGGCTGCCATAGCAAAAGATGAGAAACAACCTAAATTTCCTCAATAAGGACTGGTTAAGTAATTCTGCTACAACTCTTCAATGGACTACTATACAGCTGTGAAAAGGAGGAATCTCTGTGAAGCAAACTCCACTACATAGTGTTAAATGGGAAGAAGTCCAGTGTGTGTAATACATTGTCACTTGTTAACAGTAGGAGGTCTCAATACAGATGATAGTGACAAGGCGTAAAGGCAGGACTCACCTACGGGGTTCTTGTTTGTTTGTTATAATATAAAATAGGTCTGGAGGCACACGTAAGGAGTATTTATGTGCCTCTATAAGGAGTAAGTGGGCTGGAGAAGAGGCTGGAAGAATCTTCACCATACACCCTGTTACAGGTGGAACTGTGTCCCCCAAAGACATGTCAGGGTTTTAACTCCCAGTCCCTGTGAATGGGACCCTCTTTGGAAATAAGGTCTTTGAAGATGTCATCAAGTTCACATGAAGTCATGCTGGGCTGAGTGGCCCTAATGCAACAGGACTATTGTCCTTATTAGAAGGATAAAGAGACACAAGCACACGTAGGCACGCACACACACACGCACACATGCTCACACACGTGTGTGAGCGGGTCATGTGGAGATGAAAGCGGGCACTGGGGTGATGTGACAACGGGCCAGGGACACCAGATGCCGGCAACCACAGCCGCCAGGAGGGGAGCCTGGAGCAGGCGCCCCCCCGCCCCCACCCAGCCCTCGGAAGGAAGCAACCCAGCGCTGCCTCAACTTCCACTTCCGCCCCCAGGGCTGGGAGACAGCTCACTGACGGGGGCGCTTTGCTACGGGGGCCTAGGAGACTAGTGCAGGCCCTCTGCCGTTTTTAAATTTTGAACCATGGGAATGTAATTTCTCTTCAATGAAATAAGTAAGTAGATTAGAAATTTTCTGGCCAAAAGTGAGAAGAAATAAGTAAAGTGGGTCTTCTTCTACCCTGGCTCTGGCATGATTTCTAAGATCAGGCAGAACGTCACAAGATACATGGGGCATTCATTTCAGTCACGTCACCCACCCATAGGCTCGCAGTCTGCAAATGAAAGAAAGAGACTCTCAGAAACCTAGTGGACGCGGGGCCCCGGCCCTCTCTGTGCCTGAGCCGAGACTCGGCTGTGGCCGGACTGGCCCTTTTCTCATCTTGCCTTCCTACCATGCATTTGTTTGTTTCGTTTTTTTTTAAGAAAAAAGGTGAGTTCATTTGATGAGCAGGAAAGCCCGCCTTTGCCCACCAGAGTGAGCAGAGCTGTCTGGAGAGCTGGGTCTGGAGGGCTCTCGGGCACACTGACATCAGACCATCATCCCCACGTACGCCATGACGATGCCGGCGTCACCGGTACTGGGGCTCCTTCCCCACTTATGGAACGAGACTCGGCTTCCTGCCAGCGAGGACTGGATCACGTTTATATCTGGTATTAGCTCCGAAATCGGAAAAGTGGTTGTAACCACAATGCAACCAAGACACCAAAGTGTCTGCGCAACCAATGAAATCAAAACACAGCGGGCTTCAACATCAGATGCTTGGCTGAACTTTTTTAAAACACTTTTTAGTAGGATATTTTAGATTTATAGGAAAATTACAAAAGCAGTGCAGAACATTCTATCTGTCCCACACCCAGCTGCCCCGATTACTGACCTCCCGTTAGTCTGGTCCCTTTGTTACAATGAATGAACCGACAGTGATGACTCTGCTACTAACTAAACTTCACACTTCATTCAGGTTTTCTTAATTTGCACCGAATGTCCTGCTCTGCCCCAGGAGCCCATGCAGGGCACCTCGTCACATTAGTCATCATGTCTCCGTGGGCTCCTCGGGGCTGTGACAGTTTCTCAGACTTTCCTGGGTTTTGAGACCTGGACAGTCTTCAGGACTGCTGGTCAGGAATTTTGTGGAACGTCTCTCAGTAGGGAATTGTCTGAATTTTTTTCTCATGACTCACTGGGTTTATGGTTTGGGGGAGGAAGACCGCAGAGGCAAGAGGCCCTCCTCGTCACCTCCCGTCAAGGGTACGCGTGACTGTCGATGTTGACCTTGACATCTGACTGAGGTCGTGTCTGCCGGGCTTCTCCGCTGCACTGTTTCCACACCGTCCTCGGTGGAAGGAAGCCACCATGTGCGTCACACACTTAGGGGTGAGAGGTTCTGCACCACCTCCTTGAGGACAGAAGTTCTCCATAAATTATTTGGAATTTTCTGCATAGAAGATTTGTCTCTTTTCTCCCATTTATTTATGTATTCAGTCATTTGTTTATATCAGCATGGGCTCATGGATATTTATTTTATACTTCGGGTTATAATTCAATGCTACTTTATTTACTTAGCTGGATTTTTTTATTAAATAGAATGATTGTCTTGGCATTATGAGCAGATCAGCTTAGAACCCAAAGTTCACTGCACAACTATTCACCGTAATCTCTTTATTTGTGCTCACGTGGTAACCGTATTGCTAATAACTCACTGCTGAGCATGTACGCACCAGGTGCGCTCACTGTGCTGCACGTGGGAGGGGGGGAGGCGAGGGGAGGGCAGAACGGGGCACGTGCCCACCCACAGGCGTCGTCACCTCACGTTTGGCTTTTTTATTTGCACACAGCACAGCTTTAGGAAATGGGGGTGACAACAGAGACCATGTAATTCCTGTCTTCAAGAAGCTCCAACAGTCGTTCAAGCAGGCGAGATACACACCCAGGAGAACCTCCCATGCTGTAAGTGGGAGTGGAGTTTGGTGCAGCCACTATGGAAGTCAGGATGGAGATTCCTTCAAAAACCGAAAATAGACTTACCATAGGGTCCAGCAGTCCCACTCCCAGTCATATACCAGGGAAAATTCTAATTCAGAAAGATACATGCATTCCAATGTTCACAGCAGCACTATTACAATAGCCAAGACATGGAAACAACCTAAATGTCCATCGACAGATGACTGGATAAAGAAGCTGTACTATGTTTATACAATGGAATACAACTCTGCCATAAAAAAGAATGCCATTTGCAGCAACATGGATGGACCTGGAGATCATCATAGTAAGTGAAATAAGCCAGAAAGAGAAAGAAAAATACCATATGATACCTCTCACATGTAAAATCTAAAAAAAAAAGACACCATGAACTCATCTATAAAACAGAAACAGACTCTGAGACGGTAAGCAATCTTATGGTTACCAGGGAAAGGAGGTGGGAAGGGATTAAATTTGGGAGTTTGAGATTTGCAAATGTTAACAAATATATATACAAATAGATTTAAAAAAGTTTTTTTTTGTCTAGCACAGCGAACTATGTTCAATATCTTGTAATAACCTTTAATGAAAAAGAATATGAAAGCCAGTAGATGTATGTGTATGCATGACTGGGACATTGTGATGCACACCAGGAATTGACACGCTGTAACTGACTGTACTTCAATTTTAAAAAATTGACAAGAAAAAAAAAAGAAAAAAAACTGAGAGACCTGTAAAGTATATATATATATATAGGAATAACAGTGGTGTGGTTAAGTGTTCTCCGTGTATCACAGCCACTGACAGTGGTTTCCCGTGAGCCAAACCTCATATGATGCTTTGCACAAATGTATTCACTAGGATGTGCTTTTAAAAAAAATACAAACTTGGAAGAGATGGATGCTTTCGTTTCAGGTCTGAGATTTTAAAATAACTGTAGGACTTGACTCTGCATTAGCTTTTACAGCGTGACGTCCATCCTTCCTCCCGCAGGTCAGGTTCCTTGGGTCCTTTCCATTTCCTCCAAGACCATCATCCTCCCTCCTGCTCCCCCCAACCCAGAGGTCCCACCAAGCAGATGCTGGATATGATTCTTCCTCAGAGCCTCGCAAATGTTTGGAAATTACCACAACAGGGCTTCCGAAAGAACGAGGCCAACGATTTTCTCTCAGGAAGCGTGATGTGGTAAGGGGTCCCATGGCAAAATCCCCGACTCCTAGCTGGGGCCCCGGCCACCCAGGGGACCATCACCATCAGGGTCTTTACATCTTAACTTCCTGCTGACATTCAGCTGACCTCACTGGACCAGCGAAGTGGCCTTGGGAACCGAGGCCACTGGGCTCCATCCCCATCCACACTGTTTCCGAGGTGTTGGAAATAGGAGGGGTTCATCAAAAGCCCAAATCCTCCAAACCGAGCTCCCCGGCTACCTGGAGACCCACTGTCTCCTCCTCACTGAGCAGGGCCTCCTCGGTTTTCACACTGAATTGTATGTGTTAAGGAAGTACAACATAAATTTGCATCTTCCTCATCACAGAGGACAAGTTCCTCTGCTACTTACTAAGGGGGAATGGCCCCAGTGATTAAGAAGGAGAGTGACGCCCGGCATTTCTGCCGCTCTTTGGAAAGTCCTGCACATCCGAGGGGTTTCGTGCGTCTTCCTATCTTGTGTTTGCGACGCTCTCTTTACAAACGACATCCTTAGTGTCAGTCTGGCTATAATGATCACAGCGAACCTGGATGTTCATTTTATGTCCATTTACTCCTTACAATAGCCTCTGGCAGGCACTGTTCTCCTCCATCTCACAGAGGAGAAAACCAGGGTACGACAGCCTGCCTGTGCATGCACGCACCCTGTGGCCTGGGTCCTCGCCTGCACTCACGCCTGCTCTGCTGTGTGGCCGTGGGCCAGTTGCCGACGTCTTTGTCTCAGTCCCTCCCCTTTAAATGAGGGCAGTAATACCTGTCACCCGGGGACTCGTCAGAACTGAATGACATAGTTCACATGAAGTTCCTGCCGTGTGCCGCATAGATGTTGGATGGCATTTTTATTTGGACCCCATTGTCCTTTGACAGCGCTGAGCTCTGTTATGTGCCAGGCACTAGCCTCATGCTGAGGACGTCGGTTCCCTGTCGCTGCTGTGACAAATGGTCACAAACCTGGTGGCTTAAAACCACACGGGTTGTCATGTTACAGCCCCACAGGTCAGAAGTCCTCCACGGGTCTCACTGGCTGAGATGAGGGTGTCGGGAGGGTGGTGCCCATTCTGGGGGCTCCAGGAGGCCCCGCTGTGCTGTGCTCCACCTTCAAAGCCAACGATGACGGTTGACTCCTCTCACATCCATTGTTCCGACCTCCTTTCCCAGCACACCTCCTTTTTCCCTGGTTAGGACCCTGGTGAGGGCACTGGGCTCACCCAGGTCACCCAGGGTCACCCCATCTCAAGGACCCTAACTGCAGTCTGCCTGCAAAGTACCTTTCCCCGTGTCAAATAAAATGTGCAGACGTGCAGGGAATTAGGACGCGGACATCTTTGGGGGCCCTTCTTCTGTCTCCAGCAAATGGTAACCAGACACAGTCCCTGATTTAATGAGGTTTACTTTTGACCCCATTTCCAGCTGAGAAAGCTTAGAAATAAGAGATGAAATGGTTTATGGGGGCCGTTGGAAAGGCCAGCCAGTGTCAGACAATTTTAAGATTCTGGGAAACTGAGCTTTTTATAAAATGCATCGATTTCTCTCTAAAAACACAATAATACATCAGATTAAAAAGAAAGAAAGAAAAGAAAAGAGAAAGAAGTCAGTGTTGCCAAAGACATCCACTGTGATATTCTAGTGACCCCTTTGTTTGTCTCCCTGATGCTTGGGGTGTAAGACTGACGTGTTAATACATTGATGCTGGAGGGGCTATTTCAGGAATATTTTGAAAATATAACTAAAATTCTTAATCTGAAGAGAGATTCAGGGAACTATTTTACTTTGTTCCTATAATCAGTCAAATTCACTTTCACAAAACAAATATTCTGCTTGAGGATAGTCAAAGCCAACTCTGCGCCGTGGTCGCACTGCTGTTAACGCCCCTCTCTAGGGCAGACCTCGGCTCCCAGCCCCCGTGCGAACCAGCGCTCCCATGTCCTGCAGAGCTTCTAGAAATCTCCTTGATGTAACCAAAGTTCTCCTTCAGTCTGTGGTGTCACTGAGCTCGGGCATCAGAGCTTTGAAGTCTCAGAGTGTCTGCAAGAAATAGTATTTCCTAGGCTGAAAGTTCATGGTGCCTAGAACTTAATGAGGCTTAGAAAAATAAATAAATTTTAAAAAGTGAGAGCCCACCAGCCTTGCGGCACTGTATCATTACTATTCTGGCCCTTCTGCTGTTGTTTAAAATCTTCTCTAAAAGCCAGAATCCTTCATATCCTTACAGATACTTCATGTAAGCCCCTGTTTGTCAGTGAATATCAAAGAGCGTCCTTACTGAGGGAAACACGGACGTCACAAGCAGCGGCCGTCCACACGCTGCGTGGCAGTGGACTGATTTTGCCGGAGTCAGGCCTCCATGGGGCGCTTTGGAGGTTTAACCACACCGTGTCCCCCCAGGAAGCTGGGACCCCGTAGGGCGTGGGAATTGGCTTTATTCTGACCCACCCCAGTGAGACCCCAAGGCTGTAACAGAAAATTCTCGCCACAAATCAAGAAGACGACTGATTCTCGTGTTTCCAGTATATAGGTCAGTGAGTTCGGAGAAACTGCCATTCAGTTCAAAAACTGGAAGAGATTATTGATCATCCACCCTAATTTCACGATTTTCTGAATGGAGTGAGTAGGGCCCAGAGAGCTGGGGGATGGGCCAGGGCTGCCCTCCAGCCAAGGACAGAGCCAGGGGCGTGGGAGCAGTGACTCACATCCCACCTTCCTGGGCTCTGAACTCAGTGGAGGAAACTCTTTGTCATAAAAATTAAACCTTTCTGTCTCAAAACTACGGAACTTCCTGCCTCTGTAGGGAAAATAACACTTGTGTGTGTGTAAAACCAAGAAAAAGTAGTGAAATAACACGCCATTGAAGAGTTTAATGGTGATGTCAAGGATGAGGGGTCGAGAAAGATACTTTTGATTAATTTTGAAAAAATTCTGGGTGTCAGTAAAGGTTTAAATGTGCAGATAGTGTGCTTCCTCAGTTCACATCTTAAACATGTGTGAACTGTAACACCCCTCCTCTCCTCACAGCCACCTCCAGGACCAGGAGCGGCCATGGCCCCACCCCTGTCCCCTAATTGCTCACCCCGTCCCCCTCTTGTCTGGCCCGTCCTCTAGCACGCCTCCAAAAACCATCTTTCTCAAAATGCAGTGTATGGCTCCGCCCCTCCGGAGTTCCTCTGCAGTGCTCCCGGACAGTCTCAGCACGGGAGCCACTGCACCCACGACCCTGCTCCCTGGCCGCTACCTCTCCAATCCCAAGCTCCTTTCCTCCCCACAAATCATAGGCTCCAGACACTGACAGGGCAGTGTGTGCAGAACCAGCCAGCTTGGTCAGCCCCTGCACCTTTGCACCTGCCCACCCCTCTGATTAAGGCTCCTGCCCTGCCCGCTCTGATTAGGGCACAAGCCCCGCCCCCTCTGATTAGGGCACAAGCCCCGTCCCCTCTGATTTAGGCACAAGCCCCGCCCCCCGATTAAGGCACAAGCCCCGCCCCCCCATTAAGGCACATGCCCCGCCCGCCCCACACGCCCCTACGGCATCCCTGCGGCACTTGCTGGCCTTCAGCCCAGGCATCTCCTCCTGGCCCCCGACTTCCCTGACCGTCTTTTGTGCCACGCTTGGAGCCGTACTGACCTCCACTGTAGCCCGCGGGCCCCTGTGACGGCCACGGCTGTTCTGTTTTCTTGTAGACCCTCAGGGCCTGACACACACAGGAGCTCAAGGCTCATTTGCTGGATAAATGAATACTAAAGGTCTCCGGATTGAGCTTCAGGCAGGAAGGGGTGGGAAAAACCGTCTCAGTCGAACAAGCAGCCCTCCCGAAGGACACGGCTGGTTCTTCCGAGCCGGGTCTTTCCGGGCGCCGTGCTGTGCTTCCCTCTAGGGACTGTGAGCGGCGGGGAGCCTGCGTTTCTAAACGGGAACATCCTGAGGAAGCCGGTCTGTCTGGGGACTTTCTCGCGCTTTGTTCTCTGCCGCTCCTCACGTCTCGTGTACTCACACAGCAGAAACCCTCCTGACAGGGAGCGCTGGGCACGCTGACCTATCAAGGGGTGGAAGCGGGCTCCAGCTCCAGGGCCAGACTGAGAGTTCCCAGAGCCACCTTGCACGCCGAGGAGCTCCCAGGCTGGGGGAATTTCCAGCTCCCCTCTACTCGTGGGTGTGCAAAGTAGCATTTTCTGTACGTTGTGGATACGAGGCTCAGTGGCCGAGCGCTTGGACTCTGGAGGCAGACTGACCTGGGTTCAATCCCAGCTTCGACACCTGCTGAATGTGCGACCTTTGACATGCAATGGCTCTAATCCTCCTTTTTTTCCCTCTTTGAAGCAGGTGGTTGTTGTGAGTCTTGAGAAAATGCAGGGGAGACACTAAGCAGGGCACCTGGCATATAGGAAGCGATCAAAATGCTGAAAGCTGGTGATTGTCATTGCATTGTAACTGTTGACTTTGGGACAGGCTGCTGGCTTGAACGTGTCCCAGATAAGTGCACATGCCTCGTGTTATCATGTTATAACTAACGCTGCGGAAGGTCAGGACAATAATCCTCTTATGATAGGTTGCAGTTAATTCGCCTCAGCTGATGGAATCGTGTGTGTAAATTCCACTTAGTCACCTAAGTGACACTGATTTTCCTGGTATGTTGTGCGTGTGTTTTGGTCACATGTTGCTGCTTAGAAATACTGCCTTCAAACCTTAAATGCATATTAGACCTTAAATGCATGAAAGAAGCCCATCTGAAAAGGCTACAAGCTGTGTGCCCCCCACAATAGGACATTCTGGGAAAGAACTGTGTAAACAGACTGCAATGAAAAGATCAGTGATTGTCGGGGTGGGAGGGTGGAGGCGGGGAAGAAAACGGGATTTTTAGGGCAGAGAAATTATTCTACATGATACTGTAATGGTGGACATGTGACAGAGATTTGTCAAAACACGTAGAATGTACACCACCAGGAGTGACTCTGCATGGAACCTGTGAACCTGGGGGGAGGGTACAGCTCAGCAGCGGCGCACATACTTAGCATGCGTAACGTCCTGGCTGCTACCCCCAGTACCTCCATTAAAAAAAATAAGTAAATAAATAAATAAGCCTGATTACCTCCCCCCTTCAAAAAATAAACAAAATAAAAATAAAACAAATAAGTCGGTAAACAAACTGATTAAAAAAAGTAAGCATGCAAACTAACAAAAAATAAAGTTAAAAACAGACAAACAAAACCTGTGGCCCTTAGTTATAATAACCTATCAACATTCACCCGTCAGTTCTAACGAGTGCACCGCACTAATCCCCGTGTGCAGGAGGCTGGCGGCACGTGAGAGCTCTCTTCTGATCAATTTTTCCATAAAGCTAAAACTTCTCTAAATTAAAAAAAAAAAAATTTCTTTAGTCTTAATTTTTTTAAACTTTAAAACTGTTTAAATTTCAATTTTTCTTTTAAATGAAAAAAAAAATGTTAGTCTATGAGTTTTTTAAAAACTGCCCCAAACTTAGTGAGAGCCCAGAGTCTAAAGAGAACAAGTGGCTTCCCTTCTCAACACAAGGCCGAGAGCTCACGGCCGTCCGTGATGGACTGCAGCAAGCTGGCTCACGTCTCCAGCAAGTAAGATGACCCTACTGGAGAAAAAGATTAAAGAGAGAGTCACTGTTCTCAAGGTTGAATGGCTGCATTTCCCAGGACGCTTCGTAAAAAGCGCTAAGTAACACTGAGGGCTCCGTCACAACCCGCCACGCAGCGCACAGAGGAAGGCTGGTCCGCACAATCGCCTTGCTAGAGGACTGGAGCCAAACTGCATTGTTTCCAAATAATTCACAGGAGGGCTGGTGTAAATTCATGAAAATTTAATTTTATCACTTTCAAGCAAAAGCAATCATTAGACACAGGCTAACTGCATTTCTTACTAAGCTCTTAAGTATTGCAGCAAATGTCCCAGGGAGCAGTGGGGTCCCCCGGGGCCTTCAGGACTCCTGGACACGACAAGGGCCCCGGGAGTCTTGGGAGGAGCTGATGGCTCGGAGGCCCGAGTGCATTGTTCCAGTCTGGGGTCCCGCTGCTTCCCTGGTGGCTCCCGGAAGCCTGCCCCCCCAACCTGCCCCAAGCCTCGGGGGTCTCTCCTCCAGTCTCGCCCTCCTGCCCTTGGCTATCACGTTGCCTGTGTCCTGCATCTTTTCCTAAATGACTGGCATTTGGGTGCACAAAAGCCAGAGGTGTTCTTGGACCTCTTTTCTCTCTGGCCTGACACAGCCTCCTGCGAGTCGGGAGATCTCCAGCCAGATACCAGCCAGACATGTCACAGAACTCAGTGTCATCAAGGGAAGACAAGGAGGGGCGGGTATAGCTCAAGTGGTACAGTGTGTGCTCACCACGCACAAGGTCCTGGGTTCAGTCCCCAGTACCCCTTCCAAAAAATAAATAAACGAGTAAACCTAATTTCCTTCCCCCCCAACCAAACCAAAACAGACGGTAATAAAAGGAAGACAAGCCAAGATGAACTGGGGCGGAGAAAAATCCGTCGACTGGGAAAACAGTGCAATCGTGGGGTGGGGGAACCAGAACATGCTGGTCAAAACGGGCTCGTTTCAGGATTGACAGGTGCAGGTACTAAGGGCCTCTCGGTGGGGGTGAGGGGCGGGGGTGGCCCAGCGGGGCGGGTAGGAGGAAAAGGAAGAGGAGACAGGGGCCAAGGAGGAGGAAGGAGAGGAGGGTGAGACAGCCAGGTTCTGTGGGAAGCAGGTGGAGAAACTCCAGCGAATATTTGACACGAGATAGTCTGAAGTAAGGCCCAGGCCAAAAAGAGCCTCCTTTTTCCCGGTTGTGAGGCCAGGAAGACACAGAGAACCACGAAGAAAGGGCTGAGACTTCCGAGGTGGGGCTACAGGAAAGGTTATCTGGAAGGAGGGGCAGGGTGAGCTCACCTGTGCCGACCAGGGGACGTGCGACCAAGTGCAGCCCGGCAAAGTGACATGGGCCCCTGCAGCGGCCCGGCCTCGGTGACAGGGACTCAGAAGGTGGCGACAGTCTCCGGGGGTGAGGAGAGGAGGGGCAGGACCACAAGTCCCACCGGAGGCCCTGTTTGGGGAAGGAAAGCGTTTCTTCTCCTTTTCTTGGGTGATAGCTGCCAAATTCATCCAAAGGGAACGTCTCAGGAGTCAGGCAGGACCACCCCTCTTCCTGGTACCTGAGCAGCCAGGAAGCTACAAGAACTTTACTTCATAAGCAGACGTTTATAATTTAGTGCCTGGACTGCCTAGCACTGGCTGGCAGTTGCTGAGAGTCTTTCATGGCTGTGAGCAGGCAGAACCGTCCGCCACGGCTGCACTGTTAGCACAGCCTTTCTCCTTGGAGAGAGCAAAAATAAACTCTAGTTAATACTCCCAACCCAAGTTGCAAATTTGGTAATCTACACGCTTTTCTTTCTCTTTGTGCCGCTTCCATTAGAAAGATACGCACCCACGGCCTGTATCACAGCGATAATCACAAACGTCACTAAGACACACCATCTGCTTGGAGAGTGGGAGGGAGCGGATGCCAAGCGGTATTTGCAACCAGCTAGTGAGGGTTTTCCTCTAGAGCCCAGTTACTCAAGTTCAGAAAATCATTTCCATCTGAGGAAGGTCTGGGGCCCAGGGTATCAAGAGGGGTGGGGTCAGCCAGTAATCTGATCTGCAGAAAAACTGTCACAATTATCACCTATGCTGGTGGTCTTGGCCCAGGTTCCAACTGACCAGGAACAAGGGGGAATCACTTCTTGTTCTCATTCCCAGAGGCATGGCTAGCGTAGTTCCGGGGCCCTCTGTGGTCAACGAAGGGTGAAGGGCAGGCTGTCTGTGAGGCTGGAGCCAGCCCAGGACTTGGAGACCCAAAAGCCATCATCTCAAAGCCCAGGACATTTAGAAGACCCCTGTAGGGGGCAGAATTCTGAGGTGGCCCCAAGATTTCCATCCATGGTGTGTGCGCACCTCCCAGCCATTCAGGTAAAGACAATCTGGGCAGTGCTGTGAGGGGCTTTCCCAGATGTAGGTCAGGTCCCAAATCAGTACCTGAAGGTAGGGAGATCCTCCAGGGGCTGACCTGATCACGTGCGGCCTTGAACTCTGGAGGCAGGGCGCAGAGGGTCAGAGCCTGACAGGGACCTGGTGTGCTGCTGCTGACTGGAAGGGGCAGCGGCCACCTGGCGAGGGCTGCAGGGACTCCGCCCCCGGCTAGCGGCTCTCCGCGGACACTAGCGGGGCGACTGGGGCCTCAGTCCGACGACCACAGGGAACTGGCTCCTGCCAGCAGCGAGGATGAGCTTGCAAACGGATGCTTCCCTACAGAACCTCCAGACAAGGGCCCAGCCAGCCGCACTCACAGAAACGTGAGTGATGCTGAGGCGCCAAATGTGTGCGGCTTCAGACCACCCAGCTTGTGCTCGTGCGGTTTTCCGCAGCAGGGAGGGCGCGCAGCCCCGTGCGGCCTTCTGTGCTTGCCGTCCTCCTTGTGTCCCGCTTACCCTCATTCTCTGTCTCTGAAGCAAGTGACACCCAAGGCAAGCCAGGCAGGGGACAGTGATTCTCTGGATCTGAAAGAGGAGGGTCCTTTACATATTTAAAATGGAATTAATGTTTCTGTAACAACGTTTTGGTATTTAGGGTTTTGTTTCACTTCAAAAACAAAACAAGGCAGGTTGTTGACTGTGTACAGTGGGAACAGGCCATCCCCAGTGACGCTGACGACCGTATACCACCACACCCGCAGCCCGCAGATTCTCAGAGATGGGACAGTGGGGCCAGCATGGGGGGGGGGGGGACCGAGCGAGACACAAAATTCCAGGGGCGCCAAAAACTCAGTCATTAAGAGAAATCCTATTTTACAATGTGGGCAAACCCACAGAGCATAAAATGTCCCTTTTAACTATTTTTAAGCTCAGTGGCATTAAGTGCATTCACACCGTTGTGGAGCTGCCCCCAGCACCCACCTCCAAGACTCCTTCCCTCCTGCAAAACCGAGACTCTGCACCCGTCACACAGTAGCTTCCCAGATAAATGACATCTCAATGCAGTTTTCAATTGAACTGTTTTTTAGAGCAGTTTTAAGTTCACAGCAAAATCGAGAGGAAGGTACAGAGTTTCCCATCTGCCCCCTCCCCCCAACAGCCTCCTGCGTTTTCAACACCCCCACCAGTGGTACAGTTGTCATCGGTGAGCCTGCACTGACACATATTCGTCACCCAGCGTCCACCGCTGTCCACGGGCTTGGACACATGTGCAGTGACACATACTCATCACCACAGGTTCACTAAAACCTTCTGTGCACCTGTTCCCCCTTCCCCCAACCCCGGGCAACCACTGATCTGTTCCCCGTGCCCATGGTTTTGCCTTTTCTAGGATGTCATGGAGCTGGAGTCATTCAGGATGCAGCCTTTTCAGACTGGCTTCTTTCACTTAGGAATTGGCATTTAAGTTTCCTAATGCAATACTTTTTTAAAGATCAAAGTTAATGCACAAAAAATCCAGGATGAACAAAATATCAAAATTGAAAGACTGGGTCAGTATTAGTCTTCCCACTGTAGCTCGCTCTGCAATCTGACTGTGTAACAGATTCTGGCCTGTGAGGAAATTGGGGCACTTTCTCTTGACCGTTTGCTGCCAATATTTTCGCTTATTTTGAGGAGAGCAGCTAAGTGAATTAGTAAGTCGGCCGTGACAGATGGGAAATGGAGTCAGGCGTTCCTGCTTGCCCCGCCCCTCCCCTGCCGGACGTTTCTGGGAAGTTCACAGGTGGTGGGTGGTGTAGACTGCAGCTGCGAAGTTAGCTCAGATCACGCAGATAAATAAGGGTTGGAGGCGCCTGTCCGCCCCTTCCAGCTCACACTCCCATCAGAGCTTCCAGAACTTTTGCTGGAGTTACTTCAAAACAACTTCGTTCCAAATTTCAGCAGCAAAGTGCTGAGCATTACTTGGTGATGGGGAAAGCAGAGTGCTGTCCCTTCGCAAGCTCCCTCCCCCTCCAGCCCTCCCCCCCCCCCCCGGGCGCTGACGTGGGGGTGGAGGGGCCGGGGTGCTGGGGGAGCACCCCGGGAGGCACTGAGCGGGGCCTGACTCACCGGGCAGGCGTTTTCAAGGAGCCTCAGAGCGCACTGCCGCGACGGGGGTGGGGGGGAGCTGTCATTGCTCTGAGCCAGGCCCAGGGAGGACGTCGGAACGCGCCGTTTCTGACACCCCCCGGGGGGCAGATGGGCTCTGGGCTTCTCAGATGCCAGCAGTGACTCAGCCAGTGCTGACTTCTCAGGCGGCGGGGTCCGGGGGCGAGGGAGGGGCCCCCTCCGAGTCTGACGGTGGCAGCGGTGCGGGAAGATGGAGGAGAAACACGGAGGTCGGGTGGGGCACGTCCGGGGAGAGGAGGCCCGCCTGAACGCCACCTGAAGCCTCTTCTGGACACAGAGCCCTTCCCAGGGCTGCCCGGCTCCGGGCAGAGGGCAGACGCCGTCAGGTGCTCTTCCCCCCCAACAACAAAGAGCCCCCCCCCCGCTCCCAGGAGGGAGGGAGTGCCCCGAGCAGATCCAGGGGAACCCACGGGCTCACAGGGGAGCGGCACTCGCTCCCTTCTATGTCTGGTCTCCTCAGGCTGTTACGGATGTGCTGCTTTAAAAAGGAATGCAGATGGGTTTTACTGTTGATCTCTTGGAAGTAGCTCTTAGCTTCTAGAATTCTCAAGGGTCTAGAAAATCAGTGGGTGAAAATTCTGCATCTCTTCCCCACTTCCATGAATCTCAACACCAGGAGAACAAAACCCGCATCCTTCGCTAGAGCTGGGGGCCATTCCTCATAGGCAATGTCTCTGTATAAAAGGAAGAGACAGATTGGAGTGCGTTTTGGGGCAAAAACCCTGTGTCCCAGTATTTTCATGTAGGTCTTTGCACCGACCTTTGCACCTGCTTTGGGGAAAGAATTCATCTCTTGATTTCAGTGATGGGCAAACAAGCTCTCAGAGGCTTCGGGCAGCCCCGTGCCTCCCCCCGCGCCCCCCACCCGGGCCTGGAGAGCTGGCCCCGGGGACCTGAGGCCACATGTGGGGCGGGGGTTGAGGGGTGTGAGCGCTGTGAGCGAAGTCAAGTCAGACCACGCGTTTGTCCCCAGTAGTCCAAGGCTTCCTTTTGAGAAATGGAATCTTATTTTATGTGTTTCCTAGCCTGTGAAGCACCAGGTGTCTCCAGGTGACCTGGTCCCACTGGAGGAGACGGACGTCCCTCCCCTCCCCAGGCATCTTCTGTGCTCTCAGCCACCGGCAATGAGACAGGGACCTTTGATGCACCTGTCAAGTGGGGTTCCAAGGCCTAGGAGCTCCCCCGAGTCACGGGACTTTAGCCCGTGTCCTGACAGTGGGTTTCCACAGCAAGGAACAGTGTGGGGAGGACAGGTCCCCTGACATCTCGTGGCGCCGTGGTGGGGCTTGTGGGATGAGGGACCTGGGGTCCCCTGGGTCTCATCCAAGGCCCAGCAGCAGCTGACCCTTCTTTCCTAACCCCCAAAAGAGAGGATGAGTGCTGCTCCCTGGTCTTGCCCAGTGGCTTAGGGCTGGGGTGGGGGTCCAAAGGGGACTATAAAGTTAGACGTCTCCAACAGGGTGAGGATGATGTATCCACACTTCCTCGGGGTGAAAACTCACACGTGGAGCTGTCCAGGGGCCAGGGTGGAGGCTCCCTGGGAAAGCCAGCCCACGGTGAGGCCTGTGGCCAGCCAGCCAGGCCCCAGGCGGCCTTGTCCTTTAACCCATCCCTCACCGCCAAGATTATCTCTCTTCCTGGCGGTGAACTGCCAAGCCAAGGAGCCCACAGCAGAAGGAAAAGGGAACCATTTCAGACCGTGCAGGTGTGTTTCTGTTTCATCCTTTTAGCAGGAAAGTCCACACAAGAACAAAACAAAATACAAATAAAAACACAACCTCAAGCGCTGTGTGTTGACATCCACCCCGACCCGCACCCCCTTGCTGTGTCTTGGCTGCATCCTGGGCCTCTAACTGCGATTTTCTTTCCTCCCCTGTTAGATTCCTGCTCTTTTGAAGTTAGGAAACGTCCGTGGTTTCTTTCAAGCGTTTGGGGCAAGTTTTTTCTTTAAGAGTCAGAGCAGGAAGAGGCGTCCAGCTTACCTTGCTCCCTTCCTGAAGTCCAAACAAGCGCCCAGAAAGCCGCGTCACACCCCTCCGTTCAGCGGGGCTCAGTACCCGGACAGGAGGTTTCAGAGCCGTTTCGCTTTTGTGAAGACCTTTGGAACTGGTTTGAAAAGCTTCCAAAGACTTGGAGAGACAGCTTGGACCGCTGGAGGCTAAACCTGGTGTGGTTATTTCCCTCCTGAGGCAATGGTTCAGAAAAACCCTCCCTTTCCTCAGAGGACTCCATCCCCACTGGCCACCCACATTGGGGATCCACATTGACTGGCGGCTGGGATTTCCCATATCTTGTCCTAATTCCATTTCTCTGTTGCATGGAGAAGGCCACCAGGTGTGCCTGCCGCTCCCCTGGTCCTAACAGAGAATCAGACCCTGAGATCTGCAAGTGATGGAAATGAACAATTTTGAATGAATTTACATGCCCTTATCAAATAGTACCTCTTTAAGACCCTTTTACCAAAACAAAACCAAAACAAACACCATGACACTTAATCCCTACATATTTCAACATGTATCTCTAAAGAGCAGGGATGTTTCTCCAATTAATATATTACAAATACCAATACTATATGTGGCAAATGTAGCAATGATTCCTTAGCATCACCTGAAACTCACTTCATATTCAAATTTCTATTATTGTCCTAAAAATATGTTTTATAACTGTTTCTTTGAAACCAGGATCCAGTAAGTTTCATGCAATAAATTTGCTTATTATGGCTCTTAAAAAAAAGACTCACAGAACATTAAGTTTCTCACTATGCCAAAAAAAAAAAAAAAAAAGAAAAGAAATTCCGACCCAAACTCCCCATTTCATCTCATTTTCTCAAAAAAGGTGTGGAGCTCCCCGTCTTAAAAGATGGTTACAGGGAGGGCTGGGCACAAATCAGCTCAGTTCTCAACCGTAGCGGTCACCTCTTGGTCAATAATCTGTGTCCTGCTTTCCAGATTACTCTCCTTTTAATAAAGCAAAGCAGAAATGCCAAGCTCTGTGTGTGCTAAGGCCCTGGCAGCAGGAAGCAGGCAGTGTCCAACCTCCTCACTTGACGTGGAAAACTCCGTAGACAGTACCTGGCATCATCTTGGCCACTTGACAGACAGAGTGGGTGTGTGGGCGTCCTTAATGCCACAGCCGCTGAGGCTACAATTAACTTTGAGTGGTCACATCTCTGAATAGAAGCAGTGACTCCCAGAGGCCTGCGATGGTGGCTGTGTTGGGTGTCGGCCACCAGGGTAACAAGCTAGTTGTCACCGAGGCAGACAGTGGACGTAGTCACCCATCACCCCCGCTGCTCCATGGAAGCCACGGCTCATCAGAGGAGCCGGCGGGGCTCCAGCCGCAGAAGGAGCCCAGCCCTCCAATGTGGGCTGGATTTTTTTTTAAGTTCCATGATCAAACCCGGGATTTGTAGCCATATTTCATTGTCGGAGTTAGAAATAAAAGCTAGTCCTCCCAAATCACGACATCCAATTCTCTCTGTTAGAACGTGGTTGCTTGCTACTTTTGGGTGAATTCCAGTGACACCATAAATATTGAGCTTCTTTGGTAAAGGAGAGACTACTCGTGAGTGAGCCGTGAAGGCAGCTCTGCTTAACTAGAAAACGTTACAAAGGAAAAGATTCAGTAAATGGGCTTTTATAGTCTACGGGGTTTTTTGGTAAGATTTAATAATGGTAAATATATCTATTCCCCCCAAATTAATTTATATGCTAAATTTAGTTCAAATAAAAATCTTAACAGAACTTATTTTAAAAAAACCAAAAAGATAGCTTCTGCTTATCCTTTTAAGCAGCACATTTTTATTTTGAATCATATCCATTTTGGTTACTTTTTTCCCCCAAAACATATTACGAACTTCTCAGCCACCTTGATAACTGATTTTTAAAAAGTTACAGTAACACACACATCACACAGTTTATGGTTCTCATCAGTTCTCAGCGTGCTGCTCGGTGGTGTTAAATGCATTCACCTGGTGGGACCGTCACCACCACCCACAGGATCCGGTGATTTTCAACATGAATGAACTTTCTTTGACGCTCAGTGTCGCCTTTAAGCCCAGTGCTGCACTGTGTTGTGACATCACTCGCAGGGGGCAGAGAATGATCCGTGCTGCTTATCCCTGTCCATGGGACCTCTCGGGCTGCTAAGGTTGGGGCGTGAGATGTGTCTCTATGGCCCCTCTTCCAGCAGAGGGTCTAACAACCATTTTTTGCCTGCTTTCAGGACGCTTGCCTGTGACACTGCGCCTCCCCGGGCTTTCCGGCGAGTAAGGCTCAGACGCCCTCCGGAGGGGCCTCACAGTGCGCGTCTCCAGGCTTTGGAAGATTCTCAACTTTGCCCTGGATTGTAGTGACTGACATGAGTCTGACCTGTAAATGAAAGAAGACTCTTCCTCTTGGGAATCTTGGTGGCCTGAGCTTCCCTCAACATCAAAAGGCAAAACACAGAATAACATCCGGAGGCCTCGTCCCCACGGTGACAGCAGAGGAGAAAACTCAATTATGGAGACAGAAGAATCTAACCCAAACCCCCTTTTCGGCTACTGTCACTTCCTGCCCTAGACTTGGAAGGCAGGTTCTTTCTCTGTTTGCCCTCAATTTGGCTCGACCATATCACTTTTACTCACGGCATTATTTCTCCTGAATACAGCCGGCAGAGAAATAAACTCGGAATCTGAAGGTCGAGGGCGACCGTGAAGAGGGGAGGCGGGTGGGGAGGCCACGCCTTCGAGGATGGTCTCCTTTCTGCCCAGTGTCTGCCGGCGGGTGAGCGAGGGTTTGCTGGAGGCACCTGCTCTGGGTACTTTATTTGGGGCTTTTAGCTAAGTCAGGGGTTCTCAGCTGGGGGTGGTTTCATCCCCGTGGGGCACTGGGCGAGGTCTGGAGTCTGTTTGCTTTGCACAGCTGGGGAGCGCTGGAGTCAGCAGAGTCCGGGGGGCCCTCAAACACCCCCCAGCACACAGGGACCCCCAGCGTGGACGATCCAGTCCCAGGGTCAACAGTGCTGGGCTGGGAAACCCAGAACTGGGCGGTCCAGAGGCCACGGAAGAGATGGATGCCGCAGGGAGGGGACAGAGAGGGATGCAGTGACCACAAGAGGGTCACCATTTATGAAATGTTAGTGGGTGCAGACTTCCTGAAAACGGACTTTTGAAGCTAGAGGACTATTGCTTTTTGGAGTTTGACCCTGTAAAATGTGAAGGGTCCCGTCACACAGTTAAGGCTGCAAGGTCGGGCTGCCCTGAGCATTCCGAGAACTGTTGTGATCGTGTAAACGGCAGCAATGAAGTGTCTACATGGAGTGAGAGCGCACACCTGAGATCTACAGACATACGGACACAGATGGGTAATGACTCTATACGCGCTACGGGTTCTGCTTCTCTGGGGAACCCTATCGTGACCCCAACTAGTTGAGAAGAAAAACAATTGAAGACAGTTTAAATTCTCAACAGTAGGAGCCAATATATTCATATGATGGAATACAAAATATTCATTAAAATGAACAATTAAACTTATCTTTCCACCTGAGCAGCTCTTGAAAATAAAATGTCGAATATACAGAACGGTCCTAAACACCATACACAACAGGATTTAAATGTACGTACATAAATTTTAAAAATCTAAAGCAATGCCTTTATTATGGAAAATAGAAGTGTAATAAAAATACAAAAACACGGACTGGAAGGGCACACATCAAACTGATTGGCGTCGTGGCCTCTGAGGAGGGAGGGGGTGTGGGGAGGCAGGCGGCCAAGGAAGAGCACGGAGGAGACTTCCATTTCCTCAGTGACACTGGTTGTTTTATGACGAGTGCCCGAGGCACGTGCGACACGTCACTGCCCTTGCTCTTCGCAGGTGCAGCGCCAGCGGGTTGGATTGTGGCCCCTGCCAGTTGCGTCCACAAGGAGCCCGAGAATGTGACGTGATCCGGAAAGAGAGCCTTTGCTGGTGTGGTGCAGGATTCGAGATGAGGCCACCTGGATTAGGATGGGCCCTAAATCCAAGGGCAAGTCCCGCTTCGCACCACGGACTTCAATTCTGCTTCCCAAATCCCGGGGCTGTTATCCCAACATGTGCAAACACCCTGGAGAGAGAATGAAGGCAGCGCCCACAAACGCGACCGTGAGGCCTTGTCCTTCGGCAGGTGGTCCCCGAGGGGGTTTGTTCACAGGGGATCAGAAATGGAAATGGAGAGGAGAACTTTCTGCGTTAAGTCCGCTTACCTTTTGTTTTCTTGATGTTCCCCTAAAATATGGTATGTGGGATGTTCAATGTTAAAGAGTTGTAGGTTTTTAAATTATTTTTATAGTTGTAAAAAAATTAAGTGAACGCCGAGTGTTCTCTGTGCGTTATTGATGTTCCTGAAGGTTCTTTCCTACAGATGGGAGACATAGTTTTTTGCGCTTCGGTCGCTTGCTCTGGTTTTGGCATCAGAATACGGTCTTAAGGCCGTTTAGCCCGCACTCGGGCCCTCTCCTCCGCCGTGGCAGTGGTGGAGGCCACGTGCTCCATGACAGAGCCGCAGAGGAAGGGCCCGGACCCCTGGTCACCTCTGGGAGGGCCCCACCCCCACCCCCACCCCCACCCTGAGAGACGGGCGACCTGCCCTCGGACAACAGAGGTGAACTTCTGCTGTGATAGGAGACCTACCTGAGGGCTCCTCTCTTTCTGCAGCACAGCCCCTGTTTCCTGACTGATACAAGCCGCCTCGACGACCTCTGTGAACAGGTCCCACCGACGTAACCCTCCATCAAGGAAGCTGGCGCAGGCAGCTCCCCTCAGGACCACAGCAGCACTCGTAAGCACGCGGTCAAGTTGGTTTACTGTCTCTTTCCTCGGATTTCACAAATCGCTGCCAAACAGTTTACCTCTCTCCTCTGACTCAGCACGTTGTTGTTTGAACACCTTTGGCACAATAATGAAAACAAAGGTGCTTTCAGAGTTGGCACTGGACACCAGGGCCTGGGCTCTGAGGCCCAGCCAGCACAGCTCTGCCGGGTCACATGCTCCTCCAAAAGGCGGGTGGGCCAGCCCTGCACTGGTGCTGGCGTGTCGGTGCGTGTGTGTGTGTGTGTGTGTGTGCGCGCGCGCGCATGTGTGTGTGTGTATCTTTGCTGAGTCTAAGGCTTCCCAGCCCAACACTGAGGTTTTCTGTAGACTTCTCGCATGCAAACAGCTCACACATGATACATATGTGACTCAAGGAAGCAGCGTAGTGATGCCAGCAGGGGTTGACGTTCGAGGGACCTGGGTTCAAAGCCTGGCCCTCACCAGCAGTGTGTGCTTGTGTCGGCTTGATCTCCTCTTGCGGAAAGTGGGCGGTGGTATCATCCCGCGGAGTTCATCCTGAGTATTGAAGGTGCTCAGCGGAGCACCTGGTTGGTCTTGAGCTCTGACTGGAGTTGACTAGCCACATAGGAGTCCCCAGAGGTCTGCTAGCCCACAGGTCAAGGAAGATGAAGATGAAGGTGGCGACCACATCCTTGAAGTCCTGCCCCCTCGAGGCAGGTGTCATTTCCTCCCTTGGAAGCCGACACCCTGGGAAGGGCCAAGGGTGGACCCAGCCTCGGAGGAGGAGGAGGAGGAGGAGTGGACACCAGGGGCCGGGTGAGGAAACCCCACAGCCAGGAGGGCCCTTCCCTTCCCGGGAATTCCAGGCTCAACCCTCAGGCAAATCTGAAGACCAGAAAGACACCTGCCTCAGCTCAACTAGGTGTGTTGTGACCAATTTTCAAGCAGCAAAAACCTGTGTGTTGGCAATCTTGTCCTGAAGTTGATGCTGAAGAGAGACATCGTGAGGGCTGTTCGTTCCAGTGTTTCCGGTTATCCCCGTATGATGGTGTTCCAGAGGACTTTTCCGAGTTTATTTAACAAAAGCAATCAAGTCATTTTCCTAAGAAAAATCAATGAAAATAAGGAGGAAGCACCCAAGTTCTGAGTCAGAGGCCTGGCTCCAAATCCCAACCCTGCCACCGCCAGCTGTGGCCCTGGGGGAGTCCTGTCAACTCTGAGGACCTCAGTTTCCGCACCTGCAGGGTGGAGCTGTCAGTACTCACCTCCTAGGATTATTTGAAGCTTAAAGTGCATAGCTTACAACCTGCAGAACAGCTGGAAGATGGCTTGGAACGTGATAAGGATTTTTTTAAATTTTAACACTCCAGAACAACTTGGGGAAAGTCATTTTTCTTGGGCAGTGTTGACTTTATTGGAGACTGAGCACCCCCAGGAAAACCGGAGAGGGGCAGTGCTCCGCCTCGCCTCCCAAGGCCTCCGAGTCCCTGGCTTGGGGTGGGGGCTGGGGGAGAAGAGGAGGGGGAAAGTCAGAGCTGCTGAAGCCAGAGGGTAATGTCATCTCCTGTTCAGACTTCAGCTGTCACAGCCAAACGGACATTCAGCCCCAGAGAAGGTACCTGAAGCCACAGCAGCCGTGCAGCTCACCCCACCCACGCTTGCGACCCCACCCCGGCCCTGGCCGACCCTCCGCAGAGGTCCCCCCGGGAGCGCCAGCGGCTCAAGCCCACCTCCGTGTTAACTCGGTCCAGGCTCTTCCCTGCAGGGCCCGTGGTGGAGGGAAGACGCCAGAGGGAGGAGAGGACCCTCCTCCACCACGGCGTTTCTGTAGTTCCTCCTCTTCTCACCCCCTCCCCACCCCTTGCCATCCATCTCCTTCCAAAAGTTGGCAGGTTAGCTGGAGGCGAGTCCCCCGCCAGCTCCTCTGTCTTTTCCAACTTCAGGTTGGAATCCACAGCCGGCTCATCAATAACTTCGCCAGCAGATCCCTCCGCCCAGCCGCCTCTCCGCCAGATTCCGCCCGACTGCCCTGGGGGCTTCCAGCCCCACCATCGCCCATTTCCCTCCTCCCGGGGCCTCAGGCTGTCTCCCCCTGCTTTAACCCTACGCTCACTGTGTCACTGCTGCCACGGGCACTCCGTTGCTTTCCTGCGACATCAGCCACCCTTGGGGACCTCCCCAGGGCTTGCAGTTCTGTAGCAGAGAGGGATTTTCTACCGAAAGCAGATTAATGGTCTTGTTTTTTTAAAATGGCAACAAGCTAACAGAACCAGGTAGTCTAAAGGCGTGCAGCCCACGGCACTCACGTGGAGAGAAATGACTTTCCTGTGCTCAGTTTGCCCCCTTTCCTTAACCAAAGGTGCACAGGCTGTGGCCTCGGTGATGACACTTGAGTCCCTCCATGGCTCATTGGAGGCCCCTGATGTGTGTCCCGCAGGGTCTCCCTCCCTCCTGCAAACAGGGAAGGACCACTGGTGAAGGATGAGCCACAGGAGACCCACCCTCTCGGGCCCGTGTCTTCACAGCAGCTCCAGGCCAGCCCTGCTCCCCTCTGGGGCCGCTGAGCTCTGGATGCCCCCTCCTCCCGGCTGGCAGGAAGGCTCGTGGGATAAAGGCAATGACACCCTTCTAAGTGGACTTGCACACGCACGTCTCGGGGTTTCCTTAGGAGCCAGCAAAGTGCAGCAAAGGGGCCTGGTGTCCAAGAGCCCAGGGAGGGGCCTCGGTCCAGCTCTCGGAGGTATCTCGTTGTCCATGTAACCTTGACTGGCCATCAGCTTCCCCCTCTGTAAAGTGGTGAAGACACGCCTGCTCAGCTAGATTGTTGGGAGAATCGCCTAAATCAAACAGGTAGATGCAGCGTGTTGGATGGACCAGGGGACTTGGCGCAGGTCAGCGTGTGCACGGGCTGCGAGGAGGCGGGCGCGGCTCCAGGGAGCAACATGGGAACGGCCAGCCCTCACCACCCACAGTTCCTCTTGGACTCGCACAGAGGTGTCATTTTCATCAAGCGTCTCTGTTTTTGTTATGATCCCACCGGCGTGCCCCCTGCTGGCTCGACCCCACTGATGTGACGTCCCAGAACCCCGATTTATCATTTCTGCAGCTGCCCTTAAAGTCTCCATCTGAACCTCCAGCCCAGTCAGAACGCTGTCCCCAGCGTCCCCAGCGCCTGCTCAGGAGCTCATTTGCATCAGTCCCCTGAACTGAGGTCCTGCGCCCCGCAGACTGAGCAGGGCCTGCGGGAGCCGGTCCCAGTGCTGGACTGAGAACAAGGGCCGAGCGGGCCCAGCAGGTCTGAGCTGGAATGTTTTGACTGCTCACGTCCCGAGCCGTCTCCCCTCCGTCTTTCATGGGAGCAGATCCATGCACGTGCCCCGCTGGGGAGGCTGTTTTCCCGGCTCGCTGCGGACCCTCCCGCCCGGGCCCTTCTGTCAGCAGATTTCTTGCCAGGTGTCCACCTGCGAGCCTCCACCAGACCACCGTACGCTTCACTGGGGTTGCTTCCTTGCTCGGTTAATGCTTCTGCGAGCTTCCTCTGAAGCAGGTGGGGGTGGGGACTCTGCGGCGGGATGGCGCTTTATAAATCAAAAAATAATAATGGGGTGCAGGCTGAGCGCCCGAGGCTGGAGGGGCTTGGCGTCCGGCCGCGCGCCGGAGCCGCCGGGCGCCTAGTGAATGGCAACACTGCCCCCTGGTGGCCGCGGGCAGAGCCGGCCGCGCGCGGGGCCCCGGACCCACGGGCTTCCCGCTGAAGGCCCGCAGGAGCCCAGCAGAGCCGCAGGTGCCCCCAGGAAGCGTTCAGGCCGGGAAGACGCAGGGTAGAGAATCCCATCTTTTTAGACTTTGCCTTTTTTTTCGTCCCCAGATAATGAGCCGACTTTCTGAGTAGCTCCGAGCTCACTAAAGCAGCCCAGACTTCTCAGGGCAGTCTGTGATGTTGCTTTTCATGCACCAAATGTTCAGGACGTGGCCACGCCTGATAGTGAGGGTGACTGTTGACCAAAAACGCCTGTGAAACTCGAAAAGGAGTGCACGCCTGTGCTTCCTCTGCGTGAAGGAGAAATGCCAGGGCTTCTGTTTAATTATTCAGACTGGGAGCTCCATGTGTAAACGCAGGGCTGAGACTCTTTCTGAGCCAGGAAGCTGGCTCCCGCCCCCGTCCGCACGCCCGTGAGCGTGGCACGCGTGACGCTGGGCGCACAAGCCAAGCCAAGTGAAGAAGCCGGCCGTTAACAGAGCATTTCATTACAGCTCCAGCCGCTCGCTGTAAATATCTCCAGTCTAGACTGAGGAAAAAGTTGTAGCCTGTTTGGAAAACGGGGCGGAGTGTTGTCGTCCAAGAAGGCCTATTCCTTCTGGTATTTTCCACTCTCTCGGCTGTTTCTTCGTAGCTGGAAGAATCCCACTGTTTCCTGTTCTATCCCGTTATTGTGTGGGAAAGATTAATGAGACAGAGTTTTATGAAGCACTTGAGTTTCTTTCAAGGGAACAGCTTCACGATAGTTACTTTCAGTGAAGCATAAAAAACTAGACATATTTAGGGAGAATGCTCCCAAGTGCTCTAAACTTTGTGGATCAAATCTGCCCTAAAATAAACTGGTACAAATTCGAGGGAAGCACACGCGTGGCCTTGCGCATTTATTTCATGGGGCTCACACACCCGAGGAACGGGAACGTCGGTCCAGAGGAAGAGGCGTTCCCCAGAACGGCCGTAGTCACCACAGCTCCGGAAAGTAGAACCCAAACGCGCACAGAGAGGCAGGCGACGGCCCAGCCAGTGCGGCCCGAGCGCCGGCCCTGCTCAGGACCCGGGGAGCTGACCAGGGCGCCACGGGGGCAGAGGACAGCGGCCCGCGCGGCCGCAGGGGCCGCGGCCCCGGGCGGGGCCGGCGCTCGGTGAGGCGGGCGACTGTCTCCTTCACGTTGAGAGCTCACCTTTCGCTGGTTTCAGAGCCGCTCTCTTCCTTTTTAAATTGTGGTAAAATACATCCACATAAAATTTACGATCGGAACCGTTTTTTAGTGCATGGTTGGCGGTGTTCACATTGTTACACACTCATCACCACCGTCCACCTCCAGAACTCTCCATCGGGAAAACCCGAAACTCTGTCCCCAGAAAACGCTAACCGCCCCCACCCCACGTTGGTCTCTGAGAATCTGACTGCTCCAGGGGCCTCGTACAAGTGAAGTCATTCAGTGTTTGTCCTTTGTGTCTGGCTTACTTCACTGAGCATGTTTTCCAGGTCCGTCCATGCTGTGGCCTGTGTCAGAACTTCCTTCCTGTGTAAGGCTGAGCAATGTTCCATTGTCTGGATGGACCACGTTGTGTTCATCCGTCACCTGCTGATGGACAGTTGGGTGGCTGCCACTTTTTGGCTGCTGTGAACATGGCACCTTTTTCTGAGTCCTTGCTTTGAATTCTGTGGGTGTGTATTCAGAAGAATGGAATTGCTGGATCCCAAAGTACGTCTGTGTTTAATTTTTGAGGAACAACTGTGCTGTTTTCCGTATCAGCTGCAGGTTTGCGTCCCCACCGACAGTGCACAAGGCTCCAATTTCTCGCCAACCCTGGTTTCTGTTTCTTAGATGGGCTTGAGGTGACAGAGCTGCCTTCCTCTGATTGATGTGACGCTCGCGCCCCCTGCCTGGGAGTTCTGCGCGTGATTTCTTTTCATGGGATCTCAGACGAGAAAGTAATGTAGTAGTTGTAGTCAGTCAAGGTTTACTCAGCACAGAAGTGATGATTCTCCGTTTCTCTGCTCCACCTGCCCCCACTTTTCCAGCCCTCCCACCTAAAAGGACCTTGGGAGTGGGTGGAGAAGGGACATCCAGGACTGGGGGACCCTGGAGCCCCAGCGACCCAGTGCCTGGCTGGCATCCAGGGGGCAGCAGCGGCCAGGACAGACCGCCAGCCGCCCCACAAAGCCCCAGCACCCTAAACGCATCTGCCTTGAGGTCCAGGGCCCCGTGGAAGCCTGGCCAGGGGCAGTGCTGTTGTGGTTTCCAAAGGAGCCTGGGAATGAGGAGGGACCCAGACTATAGGGGAGCAAGACCCCAAGAGACGAAAATGACCCAACGGGAAGCCATGGTGGCCCTGACCAGGTCCGGAGTGAGGGGGACGGGAAGGCATCTAAGTGGAGCCTGTTCACGGCAGTGATCTGACCTTCCAGGCACGGTTTGTGCTCAAGTCGATGACCAGGGCGCAGTTGTTCTAAACTGGTCGTTGTTATCACTGGCTTTTGATGTACACTTGAAATGATTTTATTGTAGGCAGCAGAGAATGGTGGCCCCAGGCTTCTGCTGCGGTTGGAAAGTACACACACCTTCCCGTGGACGCTTGGTCCCTCCGCCTGTTCTGGGGTTTGAATATTTAAAACAAGATAAAAATAACGTGAAGAGGTCATCTCTCTTCTCAGTTCCCAGCATTCATCTTACTTCCTCAGTTCCCTCCTGAAAAGTGCACACTAGCTCTTTACTTAGTGAAGAGCTGCAAAGGTAAATAAACCTCAATTATGGGCCCATTTCAGAGGGCGGTAAGTGGGGGCACTGGGGGGCCGAGGAGCCCAGTCACAGGAGCTGTCCTCTTGGGGACAGAATGGAATTCCAAGTGTGGTCAGAGTCTCCCCACCTGAACCCGTGAGTGGACTTGGTAAGATGCCCCTGAGTAATCAACCGAGCCGTGTTTCTCCGTGAAAACCCCACGCTGCTGTCTCTCCTCCCGTCAGTCACTCCCCAGGCTCCGTGGCCCTGCAGCGTCTGCAGCGAGTGACCCCCGCCCTTGCTACCTGTGCCCAGGCTGTGCCCTGGAGGGAGGGATGGGGCTGGCTGGGGGCGGGGCCGGGCAGCAGGTGTGACGGGCCCCCAGCCCAGTCGCAGGTGCCCACCCGTGGGAGGCCAGTGCCAGCGGAGGGAGGACACGCAGCCCTCGAGAGCGTGCAGATGGGAACCACTGCGGCCGGATGTTTCAAAAAAAAAAAAACGATGGATGGAGGATTCTTCGATTTGGGGTGGCGAGCAGGTGGCCTCTGAGGGAACTGAGACTTTAGGCAGTTTGAAAGTGAAGCCAAGGACAAAACACATCATCACAGACACAAAACCACGACGGAGAGCAGAGCCGTGTGAACCCTGCTTTCATCCAAAGACTTTCCTCCTCCGACCTGGTTAGAAATGCTCTCCAGGTATGAATTTAATTAATTCACTCCACAGGGCAAGTGACCGCAGAGAACCAGAGGGAAGCCCTGGAGCTCTTCCAACATGAGCCCTCCTCCCACGACTTCAGCACACACAGGCGCAGGCACCCACGCAGGGCACACCCGTGTACACGTGTGTACACACACACACACATCCAGACACATGCACCCACTCACACGTGCATGCACACGCACACACTAATCACCACTGTGTGAATGAATCTCTGTCTTCCCTTCCAGTAACAGATCAGCTTCCTTTTTGCCTGTTGAAAACCGTCTCCTCTTTTCCTGAGATTAGCTATTTCCCAGGGCCCTTCTACACTTCTAAAAATAAATATACTAGTGTATTTTATTTTAGAGAATCTCATTTTTTTTTAATACAGAGGAACAGATGAGGTCACAGAAAACAGAAGCAGGGGAGAGAACAGAGAATCAAAAAATATAGAAAACTCTGGAACGCCGACTCCAACACTCCTAACTGCCTTTTCTAAGACATTTGCAGCGTTCTCCAACCTCTGGCTTCCATCTGTGTTTCCCAGGAAGCCAGAGCTCCAGGTCCTTTTACTCCTGAGGGTGAAACCACACGCCCTCCACCCCCCACACTCACCCGAAGTCCAGGGTCATGAGCCCCTTTCTTAGCACCTCGCTGGCGGGGGCCTTGGGTACTTCCTCCCCCGGGGCGCTGAGCCCCCACTCCACCAGGGTGGGAGGTGTTCGGGGTGTCAGCAAAAGGGGAAGGGAGACTTGAGAGCCTGGGGTCTTGGCCACCTGCCCCCCAGAGCACGGGGGAGACAAAACGAAGACCTGCTTCCTGCAGCCTCCAAATGGGCCAAGTCGCGGAGGCGAAGGCTCGCTAGCTCAGCAGTAACTCCAGCTCTGGCCAGTCGAGTGTGTGGGGAACCGCTTATGGAGTCTGGGGGAGACGGTCAGGGACCCAGTGGCGTGAAAGAACGCAGCACGTGGCAAAGTCGAAGAGCTGACTGCTGATGTCAGGACACGACACAATACTAAGGTCAAAGTGTGCCAGCAGCCCGTGAGAGTGTCGCGTGACCCACGCACCCGCAAGCCCCTCCCCGGGCAGGTGCTCCCCGCACCGCAAGCATGGGGCCTGGCGGGGACCCCGCGCCCGGCAGCCTCATCCCAGTCCTGCCGGAAGCAGCTCCGACCAGTCATCGGCCATGAGGAGCCTCAGGTCCTCACCGGGAGGTCAGTGGCCGTAACGGCTACCTGGGTCAGTGCTTCCCCGAAGAGCGCTTTGGCATCTTGTCTACCAGCAGTATATCTGGGCAGTAAACACACAGAAAGCTGCTCGACATCGTTACTCATCAGAGAGATGCAGCCGGAGGCCGCACGGAGACAGCACCGCTCTCTGCAAGTAAACAGGCTTGACTCGACCCTCGTTCCCAGGGCGGGAGCGCTGGGACTGCCTCCTGCTTGGCGGGGCGCGCAGGGTGCGACCACCTTGGAAACCCACGTGGCTGTGTGGGAAGCTTGTCCTCGCCGCGGCCCAGCCATCCCACGCCTGGGTCTCTGCCCAAGAGAAACAAGTCGTACGTCCTCAAAGACAAACGCGGGCTCACGGCAGCGTTGTTCACACAGCCGGGACCTAGAAACAGCTCAGACGCCCTGGAGCTGCTGAGTGCGTGAGCAGAGCCTGGCGTTCCTGCCACGGAGAACTGCTGAGCAGCGGGAAGGGGCAAAGCCTGCACGCAAGCGGCAACGTGAACGAGACACTGCTGCGTGGAGAAAGCTGACTTTCTTCTCACAAAAACTACGTATTGCTCCGTCCTACTTACAGGGAAGCCCAGAAAAGGCAAGACTATAGTGACACCAATTAATCGATTTAGCTGGGGGCTGGGACCCGGGGAGGGGCTCGGCTGTAAAGACGCACAGGGACGTTCTCGGGGGATGGAAATCTCTCGGATTGTGATGGAGGCAACAGCTGGGTATAAAGTCACCAATGCTCATCACGCCATGTTGCGCGGTGTGTGAGGTGTGGTGTGTGCATCTTAAATATTATTATATGTAAATGATGCCTCAAGAAAGCTGGAAAATCTAAATCCCCCACGAGACATCCATTTCAATACTGCCGTGGGGGCATCTCCCTCAGGGCGGACCTGTCTGCTGGCTCCCACTCACAGGGCAGGTGAGAAGTTTAGGGACCAGCGTCGGCCCAGCCCCCTCCCCTCTGTGCTTTCTAAGGGGACAGCCGTTTTCCTTTGGAACAGAGGCTGGTGGCAGAGCAAGGGGGGCCCGCATGGGACTGGGGAGCCTTGCAAGGAGAGATGGTGGAGGTGGAGCAAAGGGGACAGATCCTGATGAGGCAGAATCCCGGAGGAGGTCTGGAACCCAGTGTGGAAAGGCGGTGGGGAAACCACTTGCAGGAAGGAGCATCCATGCTCCCTTTGCATTAAAAATGAAGACAAGGCCTCCGGTTCATCCCAGTGGCCAGGTGGATCGTTGATTCAAAAAAATCACCTTCTCTTCCACTTGGTCGCATGGTGAGAGCTAGTCCAAGTGACCCAGGCAGGCAGCGGCTTTGTCGGGCGTAGACCCAGCCCCCAGGACGTTGGGATGGTGTCTGTTCCAGTTTGAGTGATTTCAAAAGCAGCCCTGAGACCGGAGTTTGGCCGCAGGTAGTTGATGGGGAACGCCAGCCCGGACGGAGTGCGGGAAGGAGAGAGGAAGACCGCAGGGCAGAGGATCCATGGAGATCCTGTTACTGGGCCCCGGGCTGCGCTCCGCTGGGGGCTCCCAGCCCTGACCATGGAGGGGCCTCAGCCTCCTCTCCAGGCTGTGAGGCTGGGCGTCTCTGATCCGACTACTGTGGGTTGAGGGTCCCCAGGGGTTTTGCTCCAGGTCTGTGGGTACCTGGATGAAGCCACTTTCTGTGGCTCGGGAAGAGGCCCTGCCTCTGGAAAGCCAGCCCAGGCACATTTGCGAGGGCTGGGACCTGCCACCGCAGCTGCTCCCAGATCAGACGTCGGGGCGTGGCCCCAGCAGCAGGTGTGCGCTCAGAAGAGAGGAGGACACCAGTGAGCATCCTTCTGGCCAAAGAGACGCAGACCCAGCACCCTCGGGGGAGGCCAGCCGGGCGGGGCAGGCAGGTCATGGTGCAGGGGACACTTTGGGCGCCCGTCCGTACTGCCTGAGGCAGGAAGGCAAACTGGAGGGCTTCCCACGTCACCGTTGGCTCTCCGATCCTGTGTCCCTGTCACGGGGCGAGTCTCCCTGACTCTGGAAGCTTCAGAGGTGCGAGATTGTTACTGCGTCTGTCATCCTGAAACTCAGACTGAACCGCTGCACAGACAGACGTGTGTGGGGGGGTTCAGTGGTCTCACTTCGCTGGCATCCAGTTCCTCCGAGGCAAGCCGGGGGCACACTTCCTGCCCTGAGCCCCACACCTGCACGAAGGCCCCTCGCGTAAGTGGAACACGAGGGGCGCTGGGGGTAATCTGATACCCCAGCCCCGCTCCCGGCCTGGGCGGTAGGGTGTGCACTTGCGTAACAGGAGCCTCGGGCGGCCAGGCACTTGCCGAAGGCCTGGGGGCTTATCTGCGCCTGTTCGACTTTTCTTTGGAGACAGGGGAGGGTCAGCAGGTCTCTGCCATTTTTGAGATACCAGTGAGTGTGCCCAGCCCGCTCTGCGGATGCCACTCCGCCTGGAGCTCTGAGGAAGTGTCTCTGATTCCCCAAGAAGCTCACATCCTGAAAGAAAACTCTCAGCCTCCCAGAGGAAGAGAGCCGAGACCCCGAAGCCGCTCCCAGGGGGGAGACCAGAGGCAAGAGGGGGGAGACCAGATAAGCTCTTAATAGCGAAAGCCTTTCGTTAACCACGGTGTTTCTCTGTGTCGCGACTTTCCAGGGCCCGGCTGAACACTTTGGGTGACGGCGAGGCCAGCCTATCCCCAGAGTGTACTTGACGCACAATGAAAAAAATTAAAAACCTGCGCTAATTTAAACAGTTCCAGAATGGCTGGCAGATACGAACGAAGCTTTAGACCAGAAGTAAGAGTAAAAATGTAATGGGGCACTTTCTTTTTAAATGAGCAAATCGACCCTAAAACAGAGGTAATACATACGAGCGTGTAACCAGCCAAGCTCAGAGACACGTTTCCAGCGAACAATTGTCTGGAAAACACTGACCCAGCCGAGGAGAGGGCTGAGGTATCAGGTGTCTCTCCCAGGAGCAGCCTTGACCTCCACTCAGGTCGGCGGTCCTTCAGGGCAGGGGACACAAGGCCGTGCCTCGGAGACCCTGCCTGTGAGTGCGTGTGTGTGTCAAACAGCTTCCCATCCTGAACCCAGCTGCACCCTGACGTTTGCCATGTGAATATGTGAGTGTTGGGCTTAACCTTTGTTAGCGGTTTTCCTGAGGGTGAAGCCGTGTGTGTGTGTGTGTGTGTGTGTGTGTGTGAATTCACACAGGATAGAAAACAATGCCAGTGAACACAGGCGTGGGGAGCTTATGATGCCACAAGGGCCAGGAGGCTCCGGCTGCCCCTTTGACCACGGCGGCTGCTGCTGCAATCGTGTGTTAAAGGAGCTTCTCCTCCGCAGCCCTGAAGGAGGCGATGCCTTTTTCACGATGGAGAGAATTGCCAAGTGTCTCGAGGCGGCCCTTTCACCGTCCTCTCCCCGCCCGCAGTGACTTGGTGCCCTGCTCAGCAGGTCAGCTCTCGTCCGCGAGCAAGTCCCGGCTATAAACAGCCACTGGAGGCGGTAGAGTGGTTGACTGTTTGTTGTGTTTTGGGTTAGAAAGACCTTAGGATGATTCCCCACCCGTCCAGTCTCAGAGTGAATGGCCTTCAGCCAGCCACCCAGCTAGAGAAGATTCTGTTTCCTTATATGGAAAGTTGGGATTACAGCAGGATCCCACACTTCACACAGATTACTACGCAGATTAAATCAGAGAAGGACGGAAAACCTCTCAGCACCACGTCAGGCACAAAGTAGCTGCTTAATTAACGATACTGACATGGCCGTGCTGCGCCAGCTGACTTCATGGACATAAGCAGCGGTGCTTAGATACCTCCTTGATTTGCTTCTGTCTCGGGGCCAGTCTGCCTCTTTGGGCAGCACATTAGAACCTCGTTTTTAACAGGTACATGAGAGCATAAACTCAGTAGCTCTAACATTCCATGACTTTTATCCAAGGAAGTAGAGACACGAAGGAGTTAACCCAGTTCCGCCTGCAAGGTTGCCCATTTGAGGGGATCCCATCTGCAGTGCTGTTAGGAGACTGCTGGGTGCTTCATTCTATGATGCAACCTGGACCGTTTCCCACTTGTATCACAGACTTCCTTGGGGTTACAGCTGAAGCAGTGCTTAGGGAAATAATTCACACTAAATGCCTATATAAGAAAAGAAGAAATATTTCAAATCAATGGCCTAAGTTTCCTCCTCAAGAAATTTTTTAAAAAGAGCAGACTGAACCCAAAGTAAGGAGAAGGAAGGAAATAATAAAGATAAGAACAGAAATCAATTAAATAGAAAAAGGGAAAATTAATAGGAGGACAAATGGGGGGAAAGCAGGTTCTTTGAGAAGATTAATAAAATTGATAAACTTCAAATCAGATTGATCAGAGAAAAAGAGACAAGATACAAATCAGGAATGAGAGAACGGGAATCATCACAGATTCTAAATATATTAGAAGGATTATAGGGAAATATGAACAACTTCATGCCAATAAACTTAGAAAATAGACAACTTCTTTGAAAGACACTAACTACCAACATTCACTGAAAAAGAAATAAATACTCTGAATACCCCTATATTTGAATAATTTGATTTTGAAGAAATTGAATGAAATTTGAAGTTATAAACCTTCCCATAAAGAAAACTCCAGGCAAGATAGCTTCCTGGTAAATTCCACCACGCATCTAAGAAAGAAATAACATAAATTCTTGCAGAAAATTGAAAGGAGGAAATATCACCAAGCTTATTCTATGAGGCTAGCATTTCCATGAAAGCAAAAGACGTTACAACAAGACTACAGGATTGCACCTCTACGAGCATAGATGTAAACACTCTGAGTAAGCTTTTATCAGACTGATTCCCGGAATATATATAAGCATGATAAATCATGACCACGTTGGGCTTGTCACAGGAATGCATGGTCAGTTTAATATTTGCAAGCTAATGTAATTCACATATTAATAATTTAAAAACTGAATAATCTAGAAAATGAAAGCCGTGTTGTCATATAAATACACTTTCTAAAAGTATTTTTTAAAGAAAATCCAGTGTCCATGTCCATTTCTGATAAAAAAAAAAAAAACTCTCAGAAAACTAGGAATAGGAGGAAAGGCCCTTGACCCAATGAAGGGCACCTATGAAGAACCTACAGTTAACGTTATACTTAATGCTGAAGCGTTGAGTCCTTTTTCCCAAAGGTCACGAGCAGGACAAGACTGCCTGCTCTCACCGTGTCTTTCAATGTTGTATTTACTGCCAGTGCAATAAGATAGGAAAAGAAATAAAAGGCATCCAGACTGGAAAGGGAAAAAGTAAAATTGTCTTTATTTGCAAACAACATAATCATCTATGCAGAAAATTCAATGGACTTCACAAAAACCTATGAGAATTACTGAGTCCAGTGAGGCTGCAGGATTTAAGATCAATATGAAAAAATAAGTTTTGTGTTTTTAATAGCAATAAAGAATCAGAAACTACAACAACTTCAAAAATAAATTTACCATAGCATCAAGGAACATGAAATGCTTGGTGATAAAATCGGACAGAGTGAGAGACCTGAGTACTGAAAACTACGAAACACTGATGAGAGTAATTAAAGACGCTTTAATTAAAAATATAAGCACCATGTGTTTCTGTGTCAGAAGACTCAGTGCAGTTAAAGATGACTCCTCTTCAGATTAATTTGTAGGTTCAGTGCAATCCCAGTCAAACACCAAGCAGACGTTCTCTGTAGAAATTAACAAACTCATTCAAAAATTCACATGTGGATGTGAAGAATATAGACTAGCCGAAACAATTTGAAAAACAAAAAAGGTAGACTTAAAGTCAGGAAGTTCACTGCCATATATGCCCCTCTAAGCCTAATTTTTATCCCCCAGCTGCCTCTGTAATGTCACCACATAATAACTACTTATAACTAATAAAATGGCTATTAGGTTACCATGCAATAGAAACTCCTACATAAAAGCGAAACAGTAAACACTGTTTACTGCTTACTGTGAGAAAATGGGAACCTTACTCTGCCAAAAAGGGCCAGATCTCCTCCCATCCTGTACTTCAAAGGGCATTATTTTGAAATTACAAGTCCCAGTAGATTGTCACAACAGGAACCCTCATTATCTGATTTGTTCCTTTTTATGTTATTAGCAACGTCCCAGTGTGGTGGAGGGCCTTAGCCACACAGTCTACCTTTTAAGAAACAGCTGGATGGTAGCCAGGTTTGTAAGACAGCACGCCCTGGATTCAAAGAACACTGAGTAAGGCAGAAGCACAGTGAAAACGACTGTGGGAAAACTGACCAAACCTGCGGCGTCTGACTTGCAAGGAGTCAGCGGGAGGCAGGCTTCGCAGAGCAGCAAAAACCATGTTTCACCTTGGAAAGCTGTGAGCTACTGCACCCGAGAAAACCTGCTAAGTTAATTATGGAATGATAAGGTTTGGGACCAACAGGAAGATTTGCAGTGAAAGAAGTTTTTAAAAACTATTTTAAAAGCATTTATAAAGGCAGACCGTACATTGTCTTCGGAAACCTTAGGAAAACTTCATAATGTTTTGGAATATGAAGTTCAGTTTTATTAAACATATGGGTAAGTTTGAAATTATTCAGAATATAAAAATTAATTTGAAAATAATTAAAATTCAGAAAAACCTCAGGTGTGTGTCCAAGTTCTGGACAACAGTAATATTGTATAAAAATTGCTAAGGAAATTTACAGAGAACAGGTGTGTGAAGTAATTGAGGGGAGAAAAAGTTCAGACATTAATTAGCAAGAATTATGAATATCCTTATTGGGTTGTTTTCTCTCAAGTTGACGTATTTTTAAGCATATGTATAGAGGAAATTTTTTTTAAATTATGAGTACATATGGAAAATAAAATCTTACTTATTTTTAATATTCTGTACTTTTGCCATCAATCATTTAATGAGACATGGAAGGAAAACAAAAAAGGGTCTAAACCAAGAGAAAAATATGATTCTAAATATTTTCGGAAATTAATTCAGTAAGTCTTGCTAGTCGTGTTGAAATATTCTCATTCCCAATCCAGCAAAACAAGGATTCATGCATCAAAGGTTAGCTCTGTGAAACTTGGAGAGAAAAGGATCCTTATGCCCAGAATAAGACCACGCCCCGAACTCGAGGGGCGCACAGGAGGGAGGAAGCCAGCCCACGAGAGCAGAAGGCGGGAAAGTGCTGCGACAACGGCTGCGAGAAGAGGGAGGCGTGACAAGGACGTGGCCTTGGGCTGGGAAGGAGGTGGGGCTGGGGTGTTTATCAGGTAGAAAGATGAGTGGAAAACATTTCAGACAGAGAGATGGAGTCCCGGCTCGGAGGACACCGGGCAGTCCCCTCCTCCCAGGAGCGGGACTCGAAAGGACCCAGAGCAGAGGCTGGCGATCTTCTCGCTTCTCAGCTGACGTGCGCATCTCCCCCTGCCGCTGGTGGCCGGGGGAGAGACACACCGCGAGCAAAAGCGCTGGCGGGGGAACCCGGTGAAGGAGGAGAAGGTCCATCAGTAATTCTGCTGGCAATACGAGCTCACTTCTCACTGGATTCTGAAGCCTCTGGGGAACGGTGCAGTAAAGTGACGACACAGTCCCCTACCCCGGAATATTTAAATTAAAGAAAAAAGACGGAGGTGTATAAGGCTTTAGAAACATAAACAAGCCCATGGTGCCAACGCCTTCGGAAATGGTAGAAGCCACCGTCACCAAAACCAAGCTGGGAAAAGCTCTGGAGACAGGCTGCGGGAGGAAGCTGCAAAGACTGGGGACAGTGATCGCGAAAGCTTGAAGGGCCTCGAAGGGCGTTTCACGAAATCCTAAAGACCTTTCACGAGGTTGCGTGGAGGGCTAGAAGGAAAGCGAAGAAAACATTACTTGAAACTGGTAGAGAACAGCCTTTGCCCGCTGGTGGCAGACAGTTCAGCAGCACGGCGACCTGCGTGACGGGGGGCGGCCGACTTAGCGGAAGAGCTGTGCGGTCCGGCCGAGGCGGTTTCCTGGCCCTGCCCAAAGCGCCTCCTGCTTCCTTCCTGCTGCTTGTGATAAAATGGAAGGAGGGAGCTCATCTAAAGGAAGGGCTTTTAAACAGAAAGGAATGTGAAAATTCAGCCTCCCCCACAACCAAACACACTGCGATTAAGACATGGCTTCCAGGCAAAGGTCAGATCCAGGCCCTCTGAGGACACCATGGCCGAGCCAGGAAGCCGAGGGGCTAAAGAGTGGACTGCCGAGAAATGTCGCACAGACATTTCTCCTCTTAAGTGAAGAGTAAGAATGTAATATAGTATTAGAATAATAGTAACGGAGTAGTTCCTACAGGACAGTGTAAGAACGCAGCGAGCTCGGGAGCCCACGGGCTTGGGCGTGGACCGAGGGTCTGAGAACTCGGCGGGGGGGGGGGGTGTTCAGACACTTATGCAGGATGCTGTCACCTGACCCAACTCAACAGTCACCCGGACCTTGCGATTAGAATCTCGTCACACCTGTCCTGAGTGGCCCGTTCCTACAAGGCGCTGTCATAGACACGCAGTGCTCTGTGTAAGCGTGGCCGTCCCGCCACTGTCGCTTGTAGCTGTGGCAGCGTTGAGCCTGAACCTTGTTTTTGTTGTACCGAATACTGCCGGGCAGCCAGGTCCTGGGGAGGAGACTGCTGCCTTCACTCACCCGCCTGCTGGATGCTGGTGATAGTCCTGGGGCCCTAACAGGTGTGATGACCCAGTCTGCTCAGGTCTGTCTGAGAACGAGGCTGCCAGGCAGTAAGAATCTCCACGCATCCATGTGGCTGCCCGATGGCGCACGCAGCCTCAGAGTGACGGGCACCCCGGGAAACACCGCATCGTGGTACCCAGAGGGCTGGCCTCTGGAGGAAGCCAGGAGGCAGTGCCCTTGGCAGGGCAGCAGGTGTCAGTGTACACTGGGCTGCCAGGTGATGTCCGGCAGGAAGAGGCCTCTCTCCTGGCATGCTAGTTCTTAAGCTTGTGTCCAAATTATTTTGGAAGTCTCTAGAAATAACTGGGTGAGTTTTGAGGGGGCTGAGCTCTGCAGTTGAGGCCACAAGCCAGCTAAGCAAAATTAACGAGATATCGCAGAGGGCCCATGAGGTTTCCCCGCCAGGGGAGGAAGTCAGGACACCTCCCCTGGACATCCAGGTGGGAAGGACTGAGGCTTGCAACGGAGACGAAACTCATCAGGACTGTCTCAGCCACGTGCGGGTGTGGGGACCCATCCCTGCTGGGCTAAAACGGGGGTGCTGGAGTGGACCCGACGTCATCCTCAGACACACGGCTCGCAGCTGATCCACCACAGCCGTGTGCCGCCAGGACGCCGGCCCAGAAGCCAATGTGCCGGCCCAGAGCTGGGCAGCTGTTTCACCCTACCTCTTTGGAGACAGACACCTTTCTGGGTCTGAGGAATATCCACGCGGGCACATTAAAGGGTTGGACTGCTGCTAACTGACTGCCTCAACAACCTGTCAAACGCTATTCTGATTAAAGATGCCCTATCTTTCTGTCTTTCTGTCTTTCTGTCTATCTGTCTTTCTGTCTGTCTGTCTATCTATCTTTCTGTCTGTCTATCTATCCCAGTCATATTTTTGTGCTAATAGGGGAAAACCCTGACCCTTGTGCTGGTGCACTGTAACCACTGTGTTTGAACGGGGAAACTGTTTTCCCCACAGGGCTGGCCGGTGTCCCTGGGGACAGTCCTGGGGCCCCTGCGAGTGTGACGTCGCTCTTTGAAGGCAGCCTGGGTCCTCGATATCACAGGACTTAACATGCCAGCCTCGTCACTGAGGAGAGTGTATCGCATTTGCTAAGTCCACCTCACAGAATAAATTAGCTCATGAACCAAAAGGTCAATAAGGCGCACGTTTATTCTTCGATACAATACACATTTATGACTGTTACACGTCTTTATAAGGCAAAGAAACACGGCTGAATGGAACGGTGTTCAGGAACAGAAAGTACACGACACGCGCAATCGCCCCGTTATGCCGCCAGTTTCATTTCTTAGCTACACTGATACCCTCATCAGGAGGGCTCCCGGGCATCTGCCAGCGGGGACGACCACGGACATGCAGACCTCAGCGCAGGCACAGCCGGGCCTAGAATGTTCTCTGCTCTTTCCAGCGGGCAGCAGGGGTGGGGGTACAAGCCTTCATGGAAGGTGAAACTGCCCATATGAAGACCACTAGGGAAAGCATACCTGGCTGATTCAGAGCTAGAAGTACACAGACCTTCTCATGTGGGAAATGGGAGTCATTCCTGCAACGCAAGGGAGTGAGCCTGGAACAGGAATTCAACATCCAGTAAGTCCAGCATCCAGTTTCCTTTAGGACGGAACGCAACTTGCCTTTTGGAAATACATTTTTCATCTCAGAGAGGTTTTAGGGGAGCATGATGGATAAGAAAATGGACTTTGGCTTTAACTTAAAAAGAGAAAGAAGTGAAAAATTTATAAAGATAGAGCAAAAGCAAAGTGGGGGCATCGTGGCTGTCCTGTACCCACGGCGGAACCACCGGGGCAGTGCTGAGATGCGCCCACCGCCCTTGCCCCCGAGGTGCCCGCCCGCCCCCTCCTAACACGTTCCCAAGTCAGTTTTCCAAACAAAGCCCTGAAACAGGCCCGAAGTCCACGCCAAACAAGCAGGTGTCTGACAGCGGCACCCGCGCGCAGAGCCTGGGGTGGGGGTGGTGGGAGCAGAAAGACAAAAACAAATAAAGGGATGGCCTTGCTCATTTCTCTAACATGAAATCTGAATTTTGATTCTAAAAAAAGAAAAGAAAAATCCGCTACCCAGACTTCCACACCAACGTTGAAAATGTCGGTGCTCCCACGCCTTCAGGACCCGGAGCGTCGCAGTCTGCCGTGACCGCGCAGCCCGCCGACTGACGTTTTCACAGAAAGAGAGCAAAATGATGTCAAGTCAGACAAAAGGCAGGCCTGGGGTGCTCGGCCGACGTGCGTCAGCCCGCGTGAGTTCGGGTGAGGATCTCTCCCAGAGGTTTTCACGTCACAGGCTGGCCGGGAGCCCTGACTTTCACACAACAGATTCGGGTACCTGCTGGTGTCTGACAAATGACGAATGCAGACCTGCTTTTTCCTAATAGTCTGTGATGTTTGTTTCTCTCCAGGCCACGTCGGTGCCTAGTTTCCTCCTTTTACGGGAGAAACGGCAGCAGCCTCACCGGGGTGAGCAGAGCCATCACGTCCAGTAAGAGGGCGGAGACGTAATACAGCCATTCAGACCCTGGTGATTTCTTGGAAAAACTGATCACAGTGGCCCAGTCCAGCCAGACTCCGCGTCTTGGGGTCCACGCACGCGGCTGGTTTGATTCCTCGGATGCACAAAGCCCCGTTCCCATCGGGGCAGCCACACCGGGCGTAGAGGGAGGGGACAGGGCGAGCAGGAGACCAGTTCCCAGAACTCCAGGCTGTGATGACTGACTCTGCGATGTGCACACTGTCCTCAGCCCCCGTACAAAAGGCACCCCTGCTGGCCTGGGGCTGCCCCCCAGCCAAGTGTGGAAGTTTAACTGCAAATTCAGTGTAGATCCATTTTCAAAGTAGAGTCTCCTTTCTAAACTCCCTAAAAAATAAAAAATCACACCCACTAACTGTGGGGTCACCAGTGGATTACTTTGGCAAAGAGACCGTGCGTTCATCTGGCCAGAGCTCTCTTCCACGTGCGGGGCCCGGGCAATGAGCCCCCGTGAGGTCAGAGCGCGGCCAGGTGAGTCTGTGCGCCCTGCTGACAGCCCCCTGCTCTGGCCGGAGGGGCGTCCACACCATGCCCTCCACGAGGGTTTCAGATCGGACCCCCTAGTCCTGGTCAGCATTCGACTGGACGCCAGCTCTCTGCGGGCTGAGTATTAACCTTGCCCTGGCTTGGATTTTCCCAGACTCAATGAAGTACCATCAGTAAAGATAGTGCAGTAACTAACACTTCAGTCAGGGCTTGTGTGTGTGTGCGTGTGTTTTAAGGAAACTAAATTTAACATTTAAACATAGTCTCATAACAGGAACAGAGAGACCAACCTGGGATAAACGCATAGGCCCAGGGGGAAAAGAGATGCATCAAGATGTAGGCGCAGAGGCCGGAGAGGGGCACCTCCACCGCCTGCACGCCCACCAGGTTGGCACGTGGCCTGAACGCATTGCACGTCGTCTTCTGCCTCTGCTCCCCCGGGACCCGAAACACGAGGGAAAGGACGCTGCACGTGTGGTTATCCGTGGGCACAGGATGAGGACTCACTCGGTGGACACAGAAACGATGCAGAGAAGCCAGCACACGTCAAAGCCGCCCCCGCCCCGCTGCTGTAGGAATAAGCTGTTCTTGTTTTGTTTTGCCGCTCTCGGGACAGCTGGAGCCTGGAACGATTTAAGCTAAAAATAAGGACACTATTGTAGCTGATCTCAGCACAGCAGGTATCTGCGAGTGGGAGGGCGAGGGAGGTGCGCGAGCTGCGCGGCGGGCGTGGCGCCGGGCCGGTCACGGGAGGGCGCGCGCTCTGCCTGGCCCCTGCGTCAAGAAGCAGCCACGCGCATCTCGCCCTCGGGGCCCCGTGCCTCTCCCACCGGGTCCCGCAGAGCTCGCGTCCCTGGTGAAGAATCTGGGATGGAACGGCCCCCGAGCTCAGGAGCAAGAGGGCGCTCCCAGCTGGAAATCACGGTCGGGTCCCGGAGCGAGTGGAGGTGCCGCTTGCCTTCAGAGACGCCGCGTGGTGAGGCTAGTGGTCTTTGCCCACGTCCAGGGGCACCCAAGCTCCTTCAACAGGAAGCCCCGCACTGCCCCCCCCCCCCCAGAACCCACCAGACCCACCGATCCCCGTGTCCGCGGCATAAAGGGAGGCTCTGGTGTCTGTCAGCGTTACTCCAAAGGCCCTGACTCAGGGACTGGCCGGAAGCAGACACCGCCCGCACTGCCTCGTAAAGCCAGTGAGTTTCATGCAGAGGAGGGTTCAGGCGGAAGAGAGCAGGGCGCCAGGTGAAAGCATGTGTCCTGTGTTTGAAAGTAAATCGGCTGCTTGGAAGAGGCCGCTGCTCTTGGAGGAGATTTCAGAATAAATGGAAGATAGGACGTCTGATGCCTCTCACCTCAGAATTCAAAGAAAGCTTATGTTCCGAAAAGCAAATGATTTATCAGTGGGATTCACCTGATTTCACACCGAATCAAAATAATAACGTCTGAGAAACTATGTGGTCAGTGGGGCACCAGACTCAGTTTTTTCTGACGACCGGCATCCTTGCCCCTTCGCAAGGCGATCCCCACTCTAAATGCATCCAATGTGTTTTAAAATCTCAACTAAATCCCCGGGGTGCTTGCCCCAGGGCTCTGGGAGAGAGCAGAGCCAAGGCCCCCGGCCCACGACTGAGATCAAGAATTTCCCAGCTCAGGAGGGCCGGGAAACACCTCCTCGGGGGGCACCACGTGCGGGGTGGGTCGTGAGGAAGGGGTGCGGCCTGCTGCGTCCCAAGACCGCCGCACTGGGGTCCCCTGTGTGCCCAGAGCTGGGGGTGGCGGCTTCTGCTCCCCAGAGCCACCAGTCCTCACAGGGGTCAGGGCATCAGAACCGCTGATGTTGCCAAAAATCTTCTCAAAGCAGCAGCCACCGCAGCCGTTTTCCTGCGAAGCAAACAAAATACGACCCTTGTTAATTCAGCAGGGCTTTTAAAATTGTAATTAGTTGGTTGTGCCCCTGAGGAAAACCACAGATGACTTTTTATAAAGTATGTGTGTCTGTGAGAAAAAAACAAAAAGAAGAAACCCTTGGAAGATCCCACTGTTGGGCTGGTGGTTTTATTTTTTTTGCTTTTTTTTTTTTGTGCAAGATATTTTCGTCCCGTTTGCAGGATCGAAGGACAAGGCCCCTCTGTTCCCGCTGGAGCGCAGGCCCCTCCCTGCCTGCTGCCGCCCGGCCGCCCCGCCGGCCTGATGCCGGCATCAAAGCGGGGCGGTGGGGGGCTTTCCCCTTGCTTTCCGACCACAGCTGACCCCGGCCGCACACCGGGTGCCACGTCTACGCCGTCCCCATGGGTCCCAGGTGTCTGCAAGTTCTGTTTCACGGGCTGGCCCCAGAGCAACGGAGGTGAGATCCGGATCACCACGCAGCTGACTTTCAGTGTTTCCTCCGCGCATCAAACCTCCCAACAAACCGCAGGAGGTTCCTCTGCCTCAGTTTACCTTGCGGAGCAGCCCTGATTCATAAGGCCTGGGAGTTGTTCTTTTTCCACAGCAATAATCTTCAGCCACCAGATTTTAAAAAAATATTGTCTCAATATTGGTTTTACTCATAGTCTGTCTTGCCAAAAACTCCGCCTTCTCCTGGCAGGAAATATGGTGAAGAATGACCTATTTTTTTAATGAGATTTTTCTCAAATGAGGCTGCCCCCAGAGTTAATATCTTAAGTTCACATTATAATTTGAAAAATTAAAAATGAGAAGGTAAACCAGGAAGCATCCACACTGCAGGGACCGCGGGGACCAGGTGGGTCTCGGCCCAGCTAGGGGCCAGGAGAGGAGGCGGCCGCCCGAGCGGCCGTCACGGGGCGGACCTGGCCTGACCTGGTCCAGAGAGGGCTCATCAGGCAAGTCCAACAAGGATGCTGTGCCGCTGTGCCAGCGTGACGGCCCCAGCGCTTCTGTCTGCCCTCCCTGTGGCCATCACCGCCCGGCTGCCACCCCCCATGGCCGTGGGTTCCAGGAGCCTCAGCCATCTCCCACCGCTGTTTCCCCTCGTCCTTCCCACCAGACCCTGGCGCCAGGCCTGCCTCGCTGTGCTGCCTCCCGCCACCCGCCGAGTTCATTCCCACCGGGCCTCCGGCGTGACCCCGGCGCCCATGGTGGGAAGGCGGTTTGTGGCAAACCGTCGGGGTTTGTGGTCATGGGGGACGAAGCTGCCTCTGGGACAGAGGGGAGGAGGGACCAGCCCAGCAACTGCAGGCTCACAGCACGGCCCCACTGCACCTCGGGGCCCCGAGAGTCGCCCTTCTCCACACTGTCACCGGACAGAGAACTACCTTCTCCTGTCCCCAGACTTTAAGTCCTCGCTATTTTTGACAAACGAGAATGGTCCTTGTAGGTAGAAAGCAAAGCCTTCCTGTTGACACAGATTTCTAAGTTAGTGACCCTCACAACCAAGGCCGAATGCTTTCCTAGTGCTGGCTGGTGACTTTGATTATGAGTCACTGATTTATTTCTACCCAATCTTATTCTACAACAGATTCAAGGCAGCTGACAAGAATACATACAGTCAAACAGACCAGCAGAACCTCAGGCCAGAATAAATATAAACCAGAATAAAAGAGTAAGACCACTGAGCTGTGCAGCTGCAGACCCACAAGTCAGGAGTCCCACAAGGTCACCAAGTTGAGCCCCAGAACTGGGGCGCGGACTCACGGCCCAGGACTAGGAGCCGGCCTGCTAGGGGGCGAGGGGCTCACCCGGGGGTGCAGGTGCTGGGATTTCCAAAAGTCCTCTGAAATAAGTACCCCCTGCCCAGGCCTCACCTTTAGGCCATAAATCAGGCCATACTGATGTAACAGAAGAGATTCATGTGTAAACTGTCTCTCCCTGAATAATTCTGACAACATTCTAAGCAGGGCAGAGGCTTTGTATGAAGAGGTGGCTCCTTGGGGTCCAAGAGTGGACCCAGACCCGCACGCAGCTCAGGGGAGAAAAGAAGTGTGGGCTCAGGGCTGAGACCCGAGAGGATCACGCCCTGCTCTGATCTGGGGCAGCTTCGGGGGCTTGGTTAGTCTCTAAGGCTCTGAGCCTCGGTCCCCCAGCTCTACCAGACACGTGCTCCTTCCCCTGATCCCACACAGGGGAAGGCCTCTGTGCAGGTCCTGCCTCCTGAGCACCTGTTCCGTGCCAGCCCTGGTCCCCGGCTCTGCCGGGGTGACCTCACTGGAGCCGCTCAGCAAACCCAGGGAGTAAGGCGATCTCCAGCCCACAGCTCGGGAAATGCAAGTTTCTCAGCCAGAAAGCACAGAACGGGCTGGCTCCAGGGCCTCCTTTTGGCAGGACCACGGCCCGCTACCTGCATAGCCTCCCCTCTCCCCCCTCTGCCCGCACAGCCTCCCCTCTCCCCCCTCTGCCCGCACAGCCTCCCCTCTCCCCCCTCTGCCCGCACAGCCTCCCCTCTCCTCTCGCTTTGGGCTCAACCACCCTTCAGGAAAAGGCCGAGACCAACCTTTCAAATGGGCGCCTTCCAGGGACTACTTGGCCACCGGGCCCTGGCCATCGGAGCAGCAGTTCTTCATCTTCTAGGGAAACCAGAAGACATTTCGAGAAGGATTCGAACGTTTCCGTCAGTTCCTGACTTAGACGAGCTGACCGGCCCTCCAGGTGCTGCTCAAGCACTCCCCCCGCTGTCCCCCGGGGCCCCTGACATCACACCCTCCCCTCAGGTACACAAAGGGCCTCGCACCCAGTGACACTGCACTTCTGCACGTGTGTGTTTGTCAAAAGTCACTTTGACAAAGCACAAGAGTCGAGACAGACTGACCGCAAGGCTGAGTCAGACACACAGACTGCTTCTTCCCAACGTCCCCAAACCCCAGGGACAAGTTAGGCGCCACAGGACGGGCTCAGGAGGACTGCGGAGGCACCTCCAGTGTGGGGACTGAGAAGAGCTGTCTTAGAGGAGGCGGCTTGTAAAGCAGACCTTAGGCCGTCGTGAGAGTGGGGCTGACCCAGCAGGGGCCGCGGGGACAGGGCTGGAAGTCTGACGTGGGGACATACTGGGGCCGGAGGGGTGCCCTGGGGTCGGGGGCCTGAACTGCTGGCTGTGTTTGGGGTGCACAGCGGGGCCTCTGGAAGACGTTTTGACCCAGGAAGACTGTGAGCAGAGCTGTAGTTAATGCCACGATGCTGTGGTGAGCGAGGGAAGAGTGGGTGCGGGTTACTTCACCAGCTCAGTGAGCTGGAAGAGGGCGGCAGCCGAGGCTGCGGCACAGGGAGCGGGAAAGGTGAAGGCTTACTACTCGAGGGGAATGAATCCATGTCACATCCGCTCCATCTTCCTTCCTCCCGCCCCTAAGTGTGTGACACGCCTGCCGAGGGCGTTGGCTAAGTTCGCACAGACTTGTCGTTTGGGAAGGCTTTGCCGCACCCCAGCTGAGAGCTGTTTCTGATGGCAGACGGGCTGTGCGTGGATGGCGGGGACAGAGGGGAGCCTGGGAACCACATGTCATCCTGAGCCCAGCACCGAAGGCAGGGAATGTCAGGGCCTTAATGTCTGAGGAGGAAAATCCTCCTTAACTTCGTCGGTTGCAGGCGCGCTCGGGGTTCTGAAACAGGACGTGCTCTCAAGCACAGAACAATTAAAAGAGGTGAAGGAAAGTTTACTTTAAACTTTTTAAAATAGAATTTAGAGTTAGATAGTAAATAGTTTGGGTAAGAGTTAAATTTTCCAATATAAAGTTAAATTCTTGATTCTTAGAACCAAGATTATTCCAAACATCAATCTTCTGGAAAAAATTAGTCTCAATCTTTCACTGAAAAATAAAAGCTATATTAAGCTCTAGTACTGGCTTTCAGTGACACCAAAAATGTTTGGTACATGAATGGGTCCAGGAACGCCACAGCCCCCCCGCCCCAGCCCAGCAGGCCCTCCCGCAGGACGGCAGAGTCCGGAGCCTGCCTGCCTGTGGTGGGATGCTGGCTCAGTCACCTGCTCCCGCTGGGGTCCTGGACCAGCACTTAACCCCTGGCCTCAGTTTTCTCATCTACGTAATGAGCCTAATGGCAGGGCCTGTTTCAAAGGGTTGGTACGAGGCCTGAGTGTGTTAATTTTCATGGAGCAGAACAGAGCCTGGCACAGTGCGGTACAACCATAACGTTCATGGCAACTGGCTAGGTTTGCACGATGGAACTTTTTTTAAAATCCTCACCGTTCTTGAAGTATCTATTCACCGTAGGCACCAGCAGTTGGATAGAAGAACGAAAAGGTGATTTTTGTTGTTGGTGTTACATGGCTTAAAACGTACTTTTAAACACGTTTAAACTGTATAATGTCATTAATTACCTGCTGTGGTTTCCATACTGTCCTACCACGTCAAAGTGTATTTGGACACCAAGGAGCTTGGGTAAAAATACACTGGCGGAAAATTGGCCCAGAATAGGTTGGTAACCCTAATAAGCAGTTTATGTAGTCTGGGTGAGGAACCAACTCGGTAATAAGCCTATTTTTACTTGACATCAGTACCAATTATCAAGGAAAGGTATATTCAGACACAAATAAAACTCACTACTGATGCTGAATTTAGAAGGAGAGTTAATTTCAATAAAAGCTGGATGTGGAAAAAATGAATACCTGAAGCAGAGTCATTCCAAGGGTTTGGTCAGTGGAAAGCTCCAGTCAAACCCCCGGGAGGCTGAGGAGCGAAGATGGAGGAAATGAGGGTGTATCAGACGCATCCTGTGCCAGGCGGCCGTCCAGGGGACGCTCGCGACGGAGCCTGGTCCCCAGGGAGGCCTGAAGGCAGAGCCTGAGCATCGCCTCTCTGTGTCTTGCCCAGCTGACCACCCAGTTCAGTAAAGTTACTTAAACGCAACACACCTGCTTCTGAGCTGTGTGTACAATCCACCGTGGTCTGGATGGAGGTAGTTGGGAGGGGACGATCACAGTAATTCAGGTCAGGGGTGTCCCGGCCAAGATAACCATGGGGATGGGGAGGGCTGTGCAGACTCCAGAAATAATTAGAGGAAATACGTACAGAACTTGGAGGTAAATTAAATACGAGATGAGGGGATGGCGGGAGATGCTCCCAGGTCTGGGTTAGGCCGTTCTGGGGGGGCTGGCTGTGGACCAGGTGAGGTGGGGGGAGAGGAGTTCAGTTTAGGACTGAGAAGATCCAGGTGGAAATGTCCAGTGCACGGGTGGCGTTTGGATCTGAAGCTTAGGGAAGAAATCCGTGCAGAAGGCGCAGACGAGGGAGTTGGAATGTAAACGGTAATCCAGGCAGGGAGAGCAGACAAGGACTTGATCTAAAGTCATCCCAGAGCAGGGGCTCGGGTGCTCTCAACACACACCTCACTCATCTCTGCTTAGTCCTCTGCAGGAGTCCCTTCCCATATACTTACACCAATAGCTTCAGAAAGGTGAATATTACAGTTTTTTGGCGCCCAGAGCAGACTAGGCCAGGCAAGCACGGACGTCAGAGTTCTGAGTTCTGTTCTAAGGAGGATGTTTATCTTGAATGCACGTTAATACGAATTCTTCAAAACTCCGCGTGTTTGTACCCCAGGCTGTGTGTGTGTAAGTGTGTGTGTGTGTGTGTGCATAGTTACAGGGGTGTCATCCACTTTATAATGGATACAATAATCAAGGACAAACACAATAAACAGCTCTGTGAAAACAGAACTCTACTAAACAACACAGTCAGCATGCGTTTAAAGAACACAAGTTGCTCAGCGAAAGCATTTCAAGCACGTTAACACTCACACAAGATTCGAAGGCTGTGAGGCAGTAATTAGGGAGAACCTCACTGAAGGCTGCGGTGCCTCCGGCGTCTGATCATCAGAGGGTCGGAGCTGCCTGGGAAAGGGGGAAGCGGGCCGCGGTTACCTGCGCGCTGAGCCTGGAGTGGAGCTCGCGGTCCGACAGCCACGGGTGCTTGAGGGCTTCACTCGCACTGACTCTCCAGCTAAAGGGAAGGCGGGAGGTTATCGGCGGGGACACAGCGCCTGAGACCTTGGCTCTGGCCGCTGCCCGGGGAGACCAGACGGCGGAGCGGCAAGTCCACAGGCAGGTCTGTCTTCCCCGGAGCGGGGACCAGTGACCGTAGGCTCCATCAGATCGGACCAGGGTGATGATATTGGTAAGACAAGAAGGCAAATAACTCGAAGTGCTTCTTAACAACCGATTTACCTTCCGAGGTAGGCGGCCACCCTTGCTGTGCTGAGCATCAGAAACTGAACTCCCACCGTCCGCTGAAGAGCAGGTGTAGGTTATCACCGTGAGGCTAAAACTCTACGATGCTTGGTGATTGCAAAAGCAATTTACGTATTAAAACTTTTTAACAATATGCATTGCTAACTTTTGAATTAAGAAGTTTTGAAGAGTCAAATCCATAGAGAAACGGATGGAGAGTTAGCGTTAGGGTTGAGCGTATGTTAGAAACTTTTGCCCTAGCAAAGGTTTATAAATTTAAAAATACCTGAGGAAGAATTATAACAATATGTTATATCACAATTCTCAGCTTCGTAAACTTGTCCTGTGTGCTCACATTTATCACATGAAATGGAATAACCTTCCAAAATAAAAATTGCAAGTGTGACGATCTGACGTCTATGTCTGAAACAACATCAGAAGAGCAGTGTCAGGTCCTCGTGACGCTCGGCTTGTGAGCCGCTGCATCCGACACCAAGTACTTAAGTACGAGAGAGGAGACAAGACTTGACTTTGGCCAGTGAAGGGTCGCTTGGTGACAGCCTTACCAGTAGGACCCTAAACAAACAGATACGATTTTTTTAAAAAAACTCTCGACTTCCACCAGCTTCAACTGGAAGGCTTATTCTGTTGACTACCATAAATTGTCTGTACTGGACCCCCCAGCAGTACTCCAGTAGCTGACAAGAGCCGAAAAATTATTCCTGCACTCCGATGTCAAACTTGTAACAGCTGACTGTTAAACAGTTAACAATAACATTGCATGAATAACTAAATCTTTGATGCAATTTCAAGTTTATGTTTGTGCCCAATTTACTCTACGATAACAATTCTCAGCATTAACCAGTTAGTTTCGTCCAAGCATCAACTGGAATGCCCGGAGGTGTGGCTGCTGCTCCTCAGGCAAGAATGAGACCCCAGACTCGGGAGTGGGCAGGGCAGGGGCCCGGGGTCCCCGAGCCAGCTGTGCGCTGCTCCGCTGCTCCTGGCCTCGGTGTCCTCACGTGTAAAGTAACGGTGATGCCGTCCTTACACCACAGGGTCACCCGGGGGCCGAACCAGGTAACACACAAAGTGCATCAGGAGCGTAGGTTCTCAGTAAGTGTGCGTCTCTCTCCCACCAAGGATTTGACTTTAGTCCGTGAAGGCGTTTTCCATCTGTTCGCTGCTGGCGTCCAGTAAGGTACCGACAGCGGTACCGGTTACACCAGCTCCCGTGCCGCTCATCTTTCCCATCCTTAAGGACAAAACCAGTGTCTGTTCACCACTCTTCTCTCAAATTGACTCTCCAGCCAGGGTGAGTCGTCCTCACCCTCAGGCTCAGTTCTGGCCCTTGTCAGTATACTCTGCGTGAGTAAAACGTTAGCTCCATTGTTAACCCCGTCTCTCCTGTTAGGTCGTGAGTCGCCTAAAGGAGGGGACTGGGCTTTGTGCGTCTGTTCTCAGTGCCCCAGACACACTTCCGGCAGACTGGAGGCAACCGGTGAAGTCCCTGAGTGGAGGACGTACGCCAGACCCTGCACCAGACCCACTGCCTGTGTCGTTCCCAGCCCCACCCCGAACCTCCTGCCTATTAGCTCATAGTCATGTGTACTGATCACTTAAAAGCCGTAGATATGATAACACAAAAAGCAAGTATTGTTGGCCCTGAAATCTTAAATGTTATCTACCTTTATATAGTTTAGACAAAACCATCTGAAAAGTGTGTGACAGGCAAATCACAATGGCCCCCACCCCCCAGATTCTAAAATGCAAACCCCAGTGTTTCAATATCACTATTCTTCATCCACTGAATTTTGAATTACGTGGTTTGAGCAAGACTGAAAACAGAAGCCCGTGAAATGTAAGTGCACGGCCTTGGGGAGGGTTGAGTTGTGCTGATGATCAGTTCTACCACTTAGCCAGCTGCACAATCTCGCGCAGACTAGTCGGAGTCTCGTGCCTGGAACAGCAATGCCCATTTCCACCTGTGCAGCTGGGTGGGGCTTAAAGAGAGAATGTCTACACAGCAGTCGGCATGGTCCGGTCCAGAGCAGGCTCTCAAATGAAATGGGGGTCAAGCGTTCAGCGGCGTGGAGCCGCCTACGCCCCGTACGTGTGGAAGGGATCGTGGGATAGGTTACCCAAACCCGTCGTTCTGAGGGTGAGTCTGCTGAGCCCAGCAAGACACCCTACTTGCCAGAGCCTCATTACAAAAGGCAGAGGAGGGAACTTTTCCCAGCCCCATCCCAGCCTCGTGGCCAGAGCATCCAGATCTCAGTGACCTGGGTCAAGAGCATCGAATTCACTCTGCCTACAACTCCGTGGGTGCGTCACAGGTGTCACTTAGGGGCACGGTAGCTATCGGACACAAATTCTGACAGCCGGGGACCCCGCCCCCATTATCCCTACTTCCCCCAGAGCACACAGAGAGCCAGGGTCACCTCTTCTCCTTGACCAGAAGCTTGGCGATGAACTCCCTGGCCTCCTCCGAGATGTCCTGAAACTCTGCGTCCTCTAGGTCCCACCTGCAGGCCAGGATGTTGTTCAGAGTCTCAGCGTCACTGTCTCCCAGGAAGGGGGACAGACCACTAAGTCTGAAAGACACAAATCCAGGGTGAGTGTCCTTCACCCACCTGCAGACCCTTCACAGATAGGCTGCCTTCTCGGTTCTGTCCTTGGAAACCACAGGAGGGCAGATGACCAAGAATTAAGCATAATTTACTTATATGTTTTTGCAATCAAGAAAATGCTACTCCTCTCAGCCCAACTCCTCATTAAACAGTGGCAGCAAGGATGGTGGCAGCTACCCTAAATAGTGCAGCTGCCTTTTTAAAGCCTTTACAGCTAGCAAAGTGCTGGCACGGCCTCAGGTGCAAACGCCAGGAGTGTCGCCTCCGAGGAGTAAGGCTACTAAGTCACTGAGGGGGAGGTCAGGGCACGAGTTTTGGGGCTTTGGGGTTTTTTAAAAATTATTTTTAGGGCACTAGGTGTGTCCTAGGAGCTCAAGTGATTAGTGAAGAATACGTACTTCAACTTTTCAGGTGATGTTCGGGGAAGGGGTTTACTGCTTCCACCCACAAGGGTCAGCAGAAGCTCAGAAGCTGCTGAGTCTGGTCCGGAGGGATCTGCAGACCCACATCCGGGCTTCTGTTCAAAGCAGCAGAGCCCCACAGAACAGGCACAGCGCCTGAGGAGCAGCGGCAGAGGGCCAGGGGTCTGCTTACAGCATGTAGGCGATGACCCCCACGCTCCACATGTCCGTGGGGAAGGAAACAAAGTCGTAGTTCACCACCTCAGGGGCAAGGAACTCCGGCGTTCCGAAGTTCACCTTCAGCTTCTCTCTGGGTTTGTACCTGAAATTTTGGAGACAACATGGAGGCATGGAGAGGGCGCATCAGAAATCATGGAAATTGCAAGGATGCAGCCTATGAGCAAAACAAGTACATCCACACGGCAAGTTTAAAATCCTTTTTTGAAGGAAGTCGCGTATTTAAGAGAGAGCGTCCAAAGCTTGTGAGGAAGCTTCCTCCTACCAGACAAGCTCAATAATCTTAAACAGTCATGAGAATAGTCAGAACCCTGAATTACGGAATACGGCGACAGGAGCCCCAGCACGGGCCCTGACATGGGGGCGGCTTGAGCAAGCCTGTGTCCATGAAGAAGGAAGACGCAGTGACTTACAACCATTTTACAGCCTCGCTGATGTGCTGAAGCCCACACACACTCCTTCGTCCCTTGAGCTCCTTTTCCGTATCAGAACCCTTTGCTTACACAGTTAATTTTTTTAAAGGAAATCTCTTTACAGATGGAACAAATATAAAAGACTAAGACAGACACTTACAAATTCTGAATTAATGTCTTCAAATGTAATAACTTCACCGTATTAGGTTTTAATATTCTATATTTTTTCTTGCATGCACTGTGGAAACCCCTGAGTTTGTTCAAGCCCTGAAGCCAAAAAGGGAGAGCTGAAACACAATTTTTGTCAAGTTCTTTCTAAATGGGGGCATGAAACCAAGGGTTAGATCAGATTTATCTTTGCAAAGAAAGAGCGCCCAGCAAGCTCCCCAACTCGGTTCACACACCTATGTCCAAACTGACATACCTTCTGGCCAATCCAAAGTCAATAATTTTTATTTGTTTAGTGTCCCGGTTCACACACAGGATGTTCTCAGGCTGCCAGGAGAAAGACACACATTAGCAACGAAAACAACCATCCTTCACTCAAATTGTCCTTGAACCACAACTAAAAATACAACGATGCTCAGGAAAAACATAGCAGGCCTTTCACTTTGGGGCTGGCTTGTCTGCGCGGGCATTTTCTCCTTTAATTATGTGGTGGGTGAGGTTGTCGGGGCCCTGCCAAGCCTGCACTGCCCTGCCTGCTCCCCTCGCTGGTTCTGCAGTCGACCCGAATGTGTGAGTTCAGGCAGAGGCCTCCCGCCTCAGGACCTTCCCAATGGACTGGTGGAGGCTGTCTCCAGCTTGACATCTGTCCCCCTAAAATTATTAAGTATGAATTTCCCCTTTATGGAGGAATATTTTTTCCCAAGGATTTACGAGTTCCAAGAGAAATGGCCTGATTCCTTTAAAAAGCCACACTGAACACACAATATAATGTGAACGTTCCTGACCTCCAGACTTTCCCTTTGTGCTTAGTCTATGGGAAAGTCATATGTAAAAGGAGGGTTCCCCCACCCCCAATCATTCTTCATTCTCAGCAATTCCAATGTTTTGCTGAGTTTGGTCTCAGTGCCTAAAACCCTTGACAAAGTGTTCCCTTGGCGTTTGACTCTGGAAAGGCTCTGCCCTGCCACTCGGACAGGCTTGGGGTGAAGAGGGAGAAAGGTGAGCTAGCCCGTGCTTACAGGGTGTCCTACAAGGGCACCTGCATTTGTCCAGACAGAAAACCTGAGGTGTGGGGGAGACATGGGGTATGGCTTAAAGCTAAGATCATTCATAAAAGAGAGAGAAAGTTTTCAAAGAATTGCCTGAATCTCTCAAGCTCTTATTAACCCTAACTCTTCCCTATGCGCTGGGGAGGGCGTTAGCCAGGTCGCCAGGTCCCCAGGACCTCATGCCCTGTCCTTTGGGTGGGGTCATGGCTGCCCCCCAGCCTGTCTAGGTGGAGAAGAGGTTAGAATGAGATCAGAAACACAGAAACACTTTATGAAACGACATCGTACCTCCCGTCCATGTTGGTTGGGCATAATGTCTCTGGAAGTCTTTTTCTAAATATCTCTAAAACAGATGTCTGTAAGCAAAGGCAATTTATAGAGAAGTGGGTGCTATATAAGAATATTTGGCCTCACACTTAGGTAACTGATTGATCATGTATAAAGCTGTCCAGCTGCCAAAGAACACTGACATAAAAAAATCTGTTTGCAGAATGTAAAGAAACAGCTCCAAGGGCACTTCAAAGAGTTAATTTTTTTCTAGCTATGAAATTAAAGCATATTCATTGAATACGATTTGCAACACACACACACGGATATAAAAGAGACCACTTTTAAGTCACCTAGGTCACAGTGACAAGCATTCAACATTCTTGGCCGTCTTCCTTCCCGTGCGCTTTCTGAAAGGGACACCTGGTCTGTAATGACTCACCCAGCTGTTGCCTTTCTGACTGTCTCTACATACAGGCCATAACTTGCATCGCTCATTGCAAGTCCTCAGTCAACACTGTGAAGCCACCTATGGTGTTGTCTGACTTACGGCAGGTCAGGTCCTAGCTCCAGCTGCCAATCAGATCCCTTCAGGGATATTTGTAGAACAGTTACACTCAGTGAAAATTCTCCGTGAAAAGATGCACCATCAAACCAGCTCATAGCCACGGGCCTTGCTAATGGTTTTCAACCTCTGACTGTGTCCTTTTATACACTGCGTCCCCCTGCCCCAGGAACAGTGAGGGAAGCCAACAGAGGCCCATGGAAACCACGGAGGAAACTTAAATTCACTTAGCTCTACCATCCCCGATGGCTTCCGTAGATGGCATATTATACAGAATATAAATTTTATCTCCTTGTCGTGCTGTGCAAACAGGGAAACGACAATGACTGAGCCACCCAAGAAGATGCACTTTACGATATTCAGCCCCAATATTAGAGCTGGTCGGAGATATCGGACCTGGTCTTTCACTGGTTTTAACGAGGCACAGTCGGGGTCTGGGGACTTGATAGTGGGAGAGACAGCATAAGGGAAGGGTCGTTAATGAGAGGAGAAGGAAGACTTGGCTCCCTGCTGCTCACAGGTTTTCCACCACTTCCGGCATGGTGCCTGGCCCTGCCCCACCACCCTTAGCATTTTAGCACCTCCCTTCTGGCTGCCCTGTTTCCTTTTGCCATAGGGTTCTCCTCTGGGCACTAGCATGCCCATAGAAAAATAATCCCTCAAGCCCAGAGCTTCTTAAAAGATTTTTAGGAGAGTGCTGGGGATTCTTGCAGAGCTGGAAAATTTGGCTTTTACCAGGGAATTCTCTGTTAGCTAAAATCCTCCCACCTGCTCAACCTAATAATGAGAGGCTGCAACACGGACACCATGGTGGTGTTGGTGGTGGCGAGGACGGTGGTGTTGGTGGTGGTGGTGATGATGATGTGATGATGGGGATGGTGGTGGTGGTGATGGTGGTGGTGGTGGTGGGGATGGTGGTGGTGATGGTAGTAGTGATGGGATGGTGGTGTTGGTGATGATGGTGATGGTGGTGTTGGTGTTGGTGATGATATGATGATGGCGTTGGTGGTGGTGATGGTGATGATGTGATGATGGTGATGGTAGTGGTGATGGTGGGATGGTGGTGTTGGTGATGATGGTGATGGCGGTGTTGGTGGTGGTGGGGATGGTGGTGGTGGTGGTGATTGTGGAAACCATCTTCCATGTGAATTCCTTGAACACAGGCAAGTTACAGGAATCCCAACAGTGGTCCCTAAAGGTGCAGACATGCACATATTAGTGGGTGACAGAAGTTGGGGATGGGGAGATGAGGCTAAGAATCCAAATTTTTAAAATTCCTGAATATGTACTCAGTGATAGGACCACGAGCTGGCATGAAGTACCTGACGGGGCCCATGGATCCACATGAGGGAATGGTCTGGGAAGGGTTTCATTTCATATGATACAAAACACGCCCTACCTTCAGGTCCAAGTGGAGAATGTTCATCTGGTGCATGTGTCTTATCCCCTCACATATCTGCCTGATGAACAGAATGGTGTCAAACTCGGTCAGATTGCAGTTGTCATCAATGATGCGATCGAACAGCTCCCCTCCGTCCACACTGCAGGGGAAGAGAGGGGACGTCCTGAGCCACGACCCCTTGATGAGCGGGTGATTCTCCCATCTAAGCTCAGACTCTCCCAACAGATGTGTACGCAGTTATTTCTCTGCCTTCTCAGTCCAGTGTCTCTTACGCTGAAGGCCCTTATTTTAGCCACCATCAGTTTCCCAAATGGAAAGTCTCAGTTCCTTTCATCCTGTGGCTACAGCTCTGGAGCGAGCCCTCGCCGCCACCGTCTAACACAGACGGAACATAAAGGGGACTCTCAGGAGGCAGGGAGGGAATTCCGCACACGTGAAGGGTGGATGGCGTCTCCTCAGACCAACGTCAGTGATAAAGTGCTTTTATGTGCCGGCTGCTGGGCATTCATTGTCCAGACTTCTCACTGCACGGTGATGAACAAAACCCAAACCAGTGGGAGGAATGGAGTGAATCACAAATACCGATGCAGCATCAGTGAAAACAACTCACTTTCTACGTAGACGCTTATTAAAGTTTTATAAAGGTGATTTTGAGTGGAAGCTTCTCAGCCTTAATTACTAAGAATTTGTCATGAACTCTGTATTAGCAATCAGGTTGAAAGTGAGAGGCAGTTCAGGAGTCACTCTCCTCAGCTTCCCCAGAACAAAGGCGAAGCTGGGGTTTGGACAGCACAGCTTAGACAGAGGCTGACCCACGTCCCACCCCTTGTCAGCCACGCCTCACCCGGGGCTCCTGTTCCTAAGTGAGCTCCTTCCTGGGGCGGATGAGATTCTGACGCGGGCAAGTCAGAATCCGGGGGCCGCAGCGCTGGCTGCAGGACTCCCGAGGCGGGACAGAGCTGCGCCCGCGGGCGGGGGCGGAGGGCGGGGCGGGACATACTACTCCATGACCAGCACGATGTCGTTCTTGGACTCGAAGGCGTCGTAGAGCTGAACGAGGTTCACGTGGTCCAGCTGGTTCATGACGCTGATCTCGTTCTTCACCTCATCCTGGGAGGAAGGGAGGGCTGCGTTAGTGCCACGGGCACCACGGCGAGGGGGGCGCCCCCCGCGCGGCCCTCACCTTGTCCTTCGTGCCTCTCGTCCTGATGATCTTGGCCGCCAGCTTCAGGCCCGTGGCTTTCTCTTCACACTTGTGAACCCGGCCGAAGCGTCCCCTGTAGAAGAAGAGGACAATGGCCCAGCTGAGGCTCTGTCCCTGCCAGGGCCCAGCTGCAGCCACTGCCCAGTGGGGCCCCCTGTCTTTGAGTGTGAATGAGCAAGGCTGCTGTGCACCTGCTGCAGCCAGCATCTTCTAGAGAAGTGCCGAGTTCTGATACGGGCCCCGGGGAGCGATTCTCCGGGGCCACCCCAGACCTGCTGATGCAGGAAGGCCGGGCGAGGCCCCAGGAGCTGCACTTTCACAACACCGCTTGGGTGACTCATATGCACCTAAAGTTTGAGATCTTCTGTCCTAGAAAAAAACAGAATCTTTCCAAATCCATATCAATGTCATAAGCTGGGCTTTGTAAGCATAGGAACCACACAGACTAGAGGTCAGGCACATCAAGTTATTTTGGGGAACTGCATACAAATAAATAAGAAGTAATAACAAAATTGCATATAGATGCATGTAATCAAAAGACATAGTACATATTCAGCTGTGAGACTTGGCAGTTTCACTTGGATATAAATCCTTCGTAAGACAGCTTCTTAACGATTGTCATCACATACAGAAATGCACACTCATGAGCAATTTTCAAGTTGGACTTGCTTGCTGTGACTCCTGATTTAGTTAAACAGATGGGCCCCAGGTGTCTGCCTGTGCAGTGACGGCCACACACAGGAGTGGAAGGGGAGCTTCCCCGACATCGTGGACCTGAAGCCCTGGGGGCTGCCGAGGGGAGGGTCGTGGCACCAGCAGACAGAGGCAGGGCGAGGCCACCACCTCCCACCCTACTCAGCCGCACTCCCTGCGCAGAGGCAGCTGGGTCTTGGGGAATGACATTACCATAAACATAGCCAAGTGTGACTCAATTCCGCCCGCTGCTGAGATGAGGTTCTTTCCGGGAGCATGTGAACAGGAGTGCAGGTGCGGCAGCTCACTGAGAGAAGGCTTTCTCCCCTTAACTAGCCACGGCCCCCAGGACAGCCTGGCCCAGCTGAGAGAGATCCTGTCTGTCTCCTCGTGCGGTTCACTGCACACGGCCTTCAGTGCTGAGGTGGCCTCGCGGGACCCCCGCTGGTCCACCAGGCTGATGACCTCACGCCCACTGAGCGCAGAAGCAGGGACCACAAACACCCTACAGGCCTCAGCACGGGGGTCCTTGCCACGCTGTAATATCTCTGCCGAAGGTGAAAGATAATTTGCTGTCTTGATGCCCCTCTACTGCAAAGGAGGTACACCCGCTGACGGCCTCTGTGCACTTTAGGGCACACACGCACACGCCCCTGCTCCTCCCACTTACTTACAGAGCCCAGGACCGGGTGCTGGGAAGCCGGTCCCGCCTGCAGGACGACTGACGACCCACGCTGCCCAAAGGGGCAGGAAGGAAACTCTAAGAGTCCCTGACGGACCTGGACCAGAAGCAGGCACCAACCCCGGGGTTGTGTCAAAGCCGCTTCTGCGAGTAACTACCCTCCTTCAGAGACACCGTCGCTGGCTGGCCACCGAAGTCCCTCAGACCCAGAAGAGCTGCTGCGTGCAGAGCCCCAGGGCACCTGCAACTGCTCCAGCACCCACCTCCCCCGGGCCCGTCCCCACAGGACGGGCTTCTCCACCGTCAGCCGGCGGAGGAGGCAGAAGTGCAGGGGGTCCCGGGGGGAAGAGGCAAAGGAGGAGCAGCTCCGCGGCCGGCGGCCCCGCCCGGCACCCCGGCCGCACACACCCTCGCCGCTGGTAGGTCGGTCCCACACAGGTCAGTGTGCATCGCCGGCTCTCCTCCTGTTTCACACAGATCCAGTGATGGGGGTCAGCTTAGCAGTTTAGGCCGTGAGTGGCAGGGTCTCCCAGGGGGCCTGTGACTGCGGCAGAAGAAGGAACTCCCCCCAGTGACGAGCCCGCCCTGACTCTTCCTTCCTCCGGGGGAGAGATGGGTGTTGACGCCCTGCTGTAAGCCCTTCAGCGAGGCAAGCAGCCGACCGAAACAAACCACAGTACCTCACACAGTAACAGCATCAACGGAAAACCAGCCATGATTTAAAAAAAAAAAAAAAAGATTTAACACATGCCACGAGAAATTGAGTGTCCTCTCACTTCTGCACTTGGTTCCCCAGTTTTCAAGCTTCGAGCAGCTTCGAAACCTTCTGGTGACTCACGCTGGACCACCCCCCCCCCCCCCAAGATGTGACAACGTGGGAAGTGAAGCAGATAACACATGTGGCGCTTGGTCACTGTCACCACATCAACCTTTCTGGCATCGGTGACAATTTTCAGAAACGGTTAAAACCTCTTAAAGTGTTTACGACGTTTCTGGTCCTCAGATCGAGACTGGCAAATACTTGTGAAATACATCCTGAGCGCTGTCTCTTCGAAGGCGCTCTCCTTTGGCAGGAAGAGTGTTGAAGCTGAGCGTTACTTACCCTCCTAAAATCTCTGTCCTGCTCACGGTATAAAAACTGTTGACCGCGGCTTGCTTGGCAGTGACAATACGGTGGTCGAACGGGGCGGGAGGTGCCGGGGCGTCACCTAGGAGTGAGAGGACAGGGCAGCGTGAAGCGGTCGGAAGTCCAAGCTCGGGCCTCAGCACACATGTGCTCATTTAATTCATTTACTAAGAAGACACAGCAGGCCATCTGCCCTAAGACCCAGGGAGTACAAACGTTCACTTTGTGCTATGATCTGTGAATCACAAAGGGGACACTGATGCCTTTCAGAAAGGATGCCAGGACCCCTGAGCCGTGGTTCATCCCTCCTTCAGGACATCCTTCGGAAACAAACGAAAAAGCAAAACGGTTGACTATCTCCAATCCCAATATGGTCCAAACAGGTAACACTTCCAGGCCTGAGACATTTAATTTCAAACGTGAGAAACCGTTCCACCCATTTTTAAAAACGCACCACTGATATAGTCCAGCATTTTCATTAAAGCAGAGAGAAAAATGAAAACTGTCTTCATGTCATTGAAAGCTATGCATGACTTTCCAAAATACTTTAGCATGTATTTCAGAGACGTTTAAGTCACAAAGATGAGTTTTTCTGGCTTGAAATAAAACGCGCAGTAAAACTGGCTAAGTAGGTAGTCTGCGGCTTTCAAGCGGCTCTCTCTTTCTAGCGTTCAGCCTAAGCATTTAAAGTGTAGTCCACCTCGGGATCCGTTCTAGAATGCGTGATTACTCACCAGCGTCTTGCGGTCTACTCTCTGCTTCCTCTGATCACTGCTGTTAAGATTCTCTTGCCACGAACCTGTTCATTTCCCCCAGTGACTCACTATTTAAGCACCTGCTGTGTGCACTTCTCACGTGCACACAGAGGACACCAAGGGAGGTGAGGAGACAATAAGTCTGCTTTCAAAATTTTACACTTATTCAAAATATGATTCTTGAGCACTTTTGTGCTAGGCACTCTGCCAAGGGTTAATATTTTTTAAGCTTCTGATAATATAAATCTGGAGGCATCTGATTTAATGGGGACATTCTCCCCTCACCCCATAAGTAGGCTGAAAAATGAAGACGTCAAGAAAGAATTCTCTTGGTGGCATTCACCTCTTCAGACCAAAAAAGAAAAAAAAGGTGAATTATGCACACAAATGTCATCACGCGGCATTCTGCCCCCTCCGGCTGTCAGGCTGAGTGACGTTTAGTGGGAAGGGTTGCTGGGAGAGGTTAGGAAGCTTTAAAGGGCTGGGACAGAAGCCGTGTCCTGCCCGTGGGGTTGCTGGGTTGGGCTGCCAGTGGCCGTGGGTGCCTTGCCTGGTGGGCACCCCTGGGCTAGGCCGGTCTCCTGGGGGGTCCTCCTTGCGTGTCCTCCGCCCACCCCAGCCGCGTCTACTCTGCCCCTCTTGTGCTCCTCCTGGACGCAGCCCTCCTCCGTCCCTCTCCGCTTGCTGCCGCCCGTGGGCTCTGCTGGGTCCGCATCCCGCAAGACGGGTCCTGTTGCTGAGTATCCCGAGGTTCGTGATGTAGAAATGGTTTGTATGCTGCTGATACACCTGGAAGATAAAATCCAGCCACAGCTTTCCAAGTTTCCGGGAGAAAACTTTCAGATGGCCAGATTTCTGAGCACTACAGCCTTCTCAGTGGTGTTTTGGTGACGGGCTGCGAGCTTCGTGATGGAGAGTTGGTGATGGCAGGGTCTGGGTTAAGGTGGAGCAGGACGTGTCCCCATCAAACCCGAGCAGCACGGTGACAGGCGGAGGGGACCGGGACCCCAGAGACTCTCCCTGATGACCTCACTGCGACCCACGTTAGTCCTCTGACCTTTTATGAAGCATTTTACAACTACCTAATTTGATTTTCACTTTTCAGTTCCTTTCCTTAAAGAAGAGACAAGTAACCACATGGAGGAAGAATGGTCTCTGAACAGAAACAGCCGTGAGAAGAAGCCTTTATTGGTGAAACATTAGACCTAATTTCAGTTTTTTCAGCAGCTCCAGACCTTACTCAGCACATCTTTGGAGCGGTGGACTTTCTTAGTAAACATTAGAGTTTATGTTTAATTCTTGGGAAACTGGAGTTGTCTACAACTAGGTTTCAAATACGTTATTTAAAAATGAAAAAAGAATTATACCTTCAATCTCTAAGAAGACCACGGGGGTTTGGATTGGGTGCTCTCTGCTCCAGATAGATTCTGTGGCTTATCATAACACAGTTTAATTCATTTTAATTGGCCACATAACTGCCTGAATTTATGTGTGGAACTTTACAATTCAGGGAGAATCATTCAGTAATCCACTTCTTACTTAAGCCTCGCCGTTTTGGGGGAAAACAGCCAATTTATAAATCTGGTCATTGTCCAGTTTTTTTGTGCTCGATACTGCTAAAAATAAGAGCTTTTTACCTGATCTTTTAAAAATACTGGATGCGATTCCTAGTAATCATGATCTCTGCCTGTCGGTTGGTAGAAGGCTTAGAAGACAATAAAGTGCCCAGAAATGTCACAGGCAAGAAGGATAAATGATGACAAGAAAGAGCCACACAGCTGGGCTCTCAAACCACTGCTTTAAAGACTGGCGTCAGCTATCCTCTGCTACGGCCTTAAGTTGAGACAGCGCGCGGCCCTGCGGGAAGCGTCGGCTGCAGATGCGATGCTCTGAGCCCTACCTTTCGTAGAATTGACCACCGTTCGCTCTACGAACACGCTGCTCTTCCCTGGAACTCTTGTCCGGCACCGTGTCATGTGCAGTTGCGGGTTCTCCTCTTCCCTTAGCTTCTCCGTCACCAGGCTCTTCCTGAGAACCAAGCCCATTTCTCTCTCCTTTGCACACGGGACATTCACTGGCACCCACAGGGCTTGGCTGACCACTCCCAGGGCTGCTATTCTCTTGTCCGCTCGGGCTCTTTGGGCATGGACTGCCTCGTCCGTCCACACGTTCTCTTGTCTTTGCAGGATTTCTTAAAGCAAAAGCTTTTACTTCATCTCGTGATCTTTCAGTGTGAAATGTGGCGAAACTTCTCGGAACTAGAGAGGCACTGGTCTTCTCAGTGTTTTCCTTGTTGAGTTTATTAAACTTGTCTTTCTCAGAGGAGAGCTGGATCTTCGGGGAAGATCTCTCTAAAAGCCACCATAGGACACAAAACATTTTAATGGAGGACACAGGTGGTCAGTATAATTGTGGCTTCACCCAATGGCCTCCCTGTCCAGGTTTCTCTTTGTCGGCTGATACAAGCTTTGGGAAAGCAAAGTGGGCATGAATGTGACCAGTGGGCTCCCGAAGACTTTCTAGTCTGTAACTAGCAGGACCCACGCCAGTCAAAGTCCTGGACTCAGACCGCACTTCTCCCAACACAGGCGTCATGAACGGGTGCCCTCCTCTGAGTAAGCCACAGCACAGGACCCGGGTCACAGAGCTTTCCTCGTCCATAAACATCCAGTCTTCTAAAGAGGTTACCTGTGGGGGGCGCTGTCCTTTCATCTTTGGCAGGTGCTGTTTCCGTCAGGCCGGGGTGTGACCACACCTGCTCCTTAGCCTGTGGACACACGATTGAGTAATGAGAAATCGAATTCACACATGGCATCGGGGTCCCCCGACCTCAGCACTGCTGCCCCTTGGGGCGGGTCACTCTTTGTCACGGAGAATGTCCTGAGTACTACAGGACGGTTAGCAGCGCCCGGCCTCTGCCCACCAGGTGCCCGCAGTGCCCCCTCCCAGCAGTGACACCCAAAATGCCTCCAGAAATTGCTGAACTCGCCCCAGATTGAGAACCACTGTATTGCACAATTCAAACACAGAAAAAAATACCAAAATAAATAGTAATTTAGAGGGCAGAGCAGTCTGAATTAATGAGACCCTGTGCAGGCTAGAGTATTTGGAAGGAAATGAACTCACTATTTTTAAAGAAACTTTGTAAAACTCTGGCACTGTCTGTAGAAGAAGGCCCGTCGTCATGAAGAGATGAAAGGCTACTGGTACCACATAGGTTGCCCTTGACCTCTGCTTATGTTGTCTGCATGTAGCTCACATATAAATCAAATAAAAAGGAGATGCGATATGTGAGTGGGTTTTGTAAACCAGAAAGCAGGAGCCTAAAGTAAGCGTTTATAATTGGGGCTTTTACTTTGCTTGGAACAGACGGCCCTTTTCCCAAGGAGATAAACATTCTTCTCCGAGTCCTGGCTTCTCTGATTCAGCTTAGCAAACCCTTTCCAAACACCACGCAAAAGGTAAACATTAGCCCAGCCCACCCAAATTATCACAAGTTCTGACGCTGTGCATTGTGAATTAATGACATTGTCTGGATGTCCAAAGAATCTGTCTTTTTCTCTTTGGGAAGAGAGCAAATTTGCCTGAGGGTGACCTGCAAGCATGAAACACCACGGAGGTGCAGCTCATAGAGACGGAGACAAGTTGTAAACGTACTTTTAAACAACCCAAAGGGCAGTCCCGTAGGTCCAGAGCATTTCCATTTTTCAGATAAGGACCTTCAAACACAGAGGCATGTTTAGTAAATTTGTGGAAAACCACAATTAAAGATTAGAGCCTCGGAGTTTGTAACTTTCTCTTTTAAATAAAAGTACAAGAAACTGCCCTTCGGTCTCCTCAGGCAGCCCCCCCAACCCCGACACTTGCTCAGCAGGCAGCACAGACCCCCACCCCAGTGCAGCCTGCAACATTTCCTAAGCTTTTTTTCTCATTGATTTCCCACTAGACTGTAGGCCTCAAATGGCCAAAGACTGATTCATCTTTGAATCCCTGACAGTTGGCCCAGAGACCAGGATATAATGATGATGGTGGTGATGATAATGGTTGTGATGGTGCTGGTGATGGTGGTAATGATGATAGTGATGGTGGTGATGGTGGTGGTAATGATGGTGATGATGGTGATGATGATAATAGTGATGATGATGGTGATGATAATAGTGATGATGATGGTGATGACGGTGGTGATGATGGTGGTGATGATAGTGGTGGTGATAATAGTGATGATGGTGGTGGTGATGTTGGTGGTGATGATGGTGGTGATGATAGTGATGATGATGATGGTGATGATAGTGGTGGTGATAATAGTAATGATGATGATGGTGATGATAGTGGTGGTGATAATAGTAATGATGGTGATGGTGGTGATGATAGTGGTGGTGATAATAGTAATGATGGTGATGGTGGTGGTGATGGTGGTGGTGATGATAGTGATGATGGTGGTGGTGATGATGTTGGTGGTGGTGATGATGGTGGTGATGAAGGTGGTGGTGGTGGTGGTGATGCCTAATACACACTAAGTACTGACTACATACCAGGCAGCTTCTAAGCATATTGCATTACATTGCATTATTAACTAAGTTGTTCCTCATAGCAACCTTTTGGGATAAAATACTATTACCCTATTTTACAATTAAGTTGGATAATTTCACAGGGTTATATAATTCATAAATGGTTTAACCAGGATTCTAACACAGTTGTATACTTCAGTCTATACTCTCAATTATACTATGCTGTACTGTCGCTCTGAAAAAAAGGAAGAGAAGATTATAGGCAAAGTAGTGGGGAAGGTATAGCTCAGTGGTAGAGTGTGTGCTTAGCATACGCAAATTCCTGGGTTCAATCCCCAGTACCTCCATTATAAATAAACAAACAAATCTAATTACCCTCCCAAAAAAATTAAAAACAGATTATAGGCAAAGCATATCATTAATATTGATTGAATATCTACCACACAGCCAGCACCACAGGAGACAAGAGAAAAGACTAAAAGAGCACAAAATGGAAACAAATTAGTAAAGAAATAATTATTTATTGGCCGAAAGATTAGAATTAACATGGAAGAGAGGAGAGAAAGAGAATTTCAGTCCAGTTTTGAAGATGAGTCAAATAAGATGATTTAATGCATTGCATTACAGGGATCACATAACTTTGCCTTTCAGTGCTGCTCTTCCAAAGAGAAACTGCTGGTGGACGGGCACTGTTCTCCTGGGTTTGTTCTGTGAACGTGATGGTAAAAGCACAGGTGGATTTATTCAAGAAAGCTGCTGTCTGTCAGTTGATTCCAGTCCATCAAAATATGGGAAGTGGAGAATCTGGCTGGAAGCCCCCGTGGCGTGCTGATCCCTCAGCACCGGCCTCCAGGGCCGTCTCCGGGTGGTGGCTGCTCACAGGTGGCGCTCACGTTCTCTGGGCGAAGTGGTCTCATGTGACCAACAGAAGAAGCTGTCGATTCTGAGGAAGGTAAGAAACCAGCTTCCAAACAAGGCTGGCTTTTCCCTCCAGTTATATATGAGATGTGTTTTACCGTCTAAATAACGTAAGAAGGTCTCTACTCATTGCTCCGGGCTGTTAGTTTTCATTTCCCTGTGTGATACTGACATCTGGAGGAACTCTGAGCTGAAGGGCTCCCAGAAAACAGATGGATTTCTTCTTTTCCATTTCTGGACAGCAACTTCAGTATGAAGTTTTCACGTAGTGTTTCCAAGTTGCTAAAATAGGACGCCCAGGGCTATACATATATCTTGTTTGTTGCCCCAAACTGGACGTGTTTGTGCTGATTAAAGAGGACTGGTCAGCGCTAGTAAGTATAATGTCCCAGAAGGATTATGATCACCCTGTGCTAAGGGGTAAAACTCTTGTCAGACGTTGTGCTTCTTTGCTGAATTCACACTGCTGGCCCAGACGAGCACAAGGCCCCTGCACGCACAGTCTCTCATTTGTCCACTCACTGGTTACTCACATATTCACTCACGGATTCCTCCGGTAACCATTTCCTCGCTCCTTTTATAATGTCAGTGGATTTAGAATGACACAGGGAAAAGGGGGATTTGGCCCAAAGGCCCACGTGCTCAGGACACAGTTCTGTTCCCTCCACTCTGCCCGTGTCCTGGACCTGTGTCCTGAGTGCATCGACGTACCCACAGCGTGTCAGCTAGTCCTCGGGGAGCGTAAAGGAAACATTAGAACTAATTTCCATTCATTCTCCACTCTCTCAAAATGTATATTTTACTCCTGTTTTAAAACATTCATTAGTAAAATTGGACACATATAATTTACGGTTTTAATATATCTCATGTTCATAGAAATAAATATACATGTATTACTTATCCATTTGTATAATTTATAGATAAACAAACATATTGGCATATGCTTAAAAATATTCTACTGACAGCAGTGCAAAATCAAAATAATTTGGAGACCATTTTTCTAGATAACACTATTTCTCATGTTCTGCTTTTCTGAAAGATGTGTTTAGAGAAGAATCATTCTAATTAGCAGGTTCGCTGGCAAGTATCTCATTAGAACTCTCAGCTGGATTCTTGCAAACTTTTTCTCCTTAAACAAAGTACTGCTTCTAAGAGATCAGGATTCATTCCTCAAATGACTTTTTTGACAGATCAGACCAATTGTATGCACTTCAGACTCTGGTCTCTGTCATAATTTCACTTAGAGCCGTGGACTCGAGACCTCTAGCAGAAGCAACCCCAGGGCACAGGTGCGTGCCGGCCGCCGGGGCCCTGCGTTCACTCCCGCTGCGGCCCCAGCACCACCCCACACCTGTCCTTCCCCCGAGCGGTGGAGGAACCAAAAGGGAAACCAACTCAACCGAACAGCTTTGCCTGGTCCCTCTTTCATTCCCATTCAACAAAAGTCAATTTTCAAAGTCAATCCTCAAATGGCTTGAACTTTAAAAGAACAGAAAGACTAAGACGGTCGCTGCCTCCTCTGGGTGCCGAGGACACGGGATAGTTTCCCAGGATCTCGCACCGTCGCCGGCTGATATGCCTGCTCCCGCACCGGGACGCGGGCCTCTCTCCACACCTCTGCTCCCCCAGCCCCACACAGAGGGTTAGGGCTCTAGAAAGGCTCGCTGAGCCCTTGTGCGCGAAGGAAGAGGTGCTTTCTGGCGGGTGACCTCCTGGCGAGAACATCCTTTCCGCATCACTGAAAAGAGAGAGCAGCCCGGGCACCAGCTGAAATGCATCCTGTCACTGATGCTCACACTCTCTGCGTCACTTGCCTGATGTTAAGTGATGCCCACAACCCTGCACTGCGGGATTATAGTTCCTACAAAAACTTTTCTTAACATCACAGCGGGACACGACTAAACCGGGCCCTGAGCTGAGGGCTTTTCATACTACTGCTTGTGGAGAAACCAAAATGAAGACTTTGGGGTCATTTTAACCTGATGACTAGAAATACCAAAGTAAAATTGTAACAATTTATAATGACTTTGTTAAACGTTGATTAGGCTCCTCATGGGGGAGAGAGAAAAAAAATGAGCTGAGATGAAGACAAAGAGGGGAATTTTCAGAAAAAACATTAAAACCATGTTTTCTTGCCTGAGCATACAAGATAATTATAGAGATCATTTGTCAATCTACTTCTCTTCCTCCTCAGGGCACACTCAAATTCCCTGCGCATTAAGTAAGAAAACATCCTAAAATCTCTGGCCAAGACAGCCCGCTTCATGATGTGCAGGGCCCCGCAGGACAGGACCTGGATGACTGCAGGAAGAGGGGTGCTGACCTCGACCTCAGAGCCCCATGGGAGGACCCTCCCCAGGCTGCGGAAAACATCGGGGACAATCAGACGGTCTCCTGAGAACAGGACCCTGCCAAGAAGACTGACAGTCCCATGGACAGACTTCATACAGTAAACAGAAACCATCCTCACGAGTGTGTGTCAAGAACGAGCCCGAAATCAAAGGTGCTGGTTCAGGAGAGTCTAACTGGACCACCTGTCACGTGAAGCTATTTGGGTAATTTGACTTTCATTTGATTCTAAGATGCATCCACATCACCAGAACACAGCAGCATGCCGCCAGGGAGCAGCCTCCGCCAGCCAGAGGAGACCCACAGGCCGGCACTGGTCAGATGCTCTGTCAGCTTTTCCTTATCGACTACAGACTTCCCTTAATTTAAATACACTTTCAAGTTTTCTCATCCCCTTAACCCCCGGTATAGCTGAGACAGCTTGGGCCACAGGCTGCGTTAACGCCAGGGTGTGAAGGCCCAGGGTTAACACAGTGAGGTCCAGGCTGCGGACCAGAGCAACAGATTGTTAAAAATATATGCTCTCCTCCACTCTTCTGTCCGGCCTGACTTTGTAGATTTTAAAAGAACTGGTTAGAGTGAACCTGGAGCAAAGACTCTTCTCCTAAACAGTCAGTCACTTGAGTACTTGGAACACAAAGGTTTTATTTTCCCTCGTCTCGTGGCTGATGGATGAGCCAACCTGAGACATCTTATAACTGATTTGTGTTCTTTTGTCTTCTTCCCACCGCCGCCTCTCCTGTCCTCCCCAAACAGAAATGCTCAGCCCTCTGACCTGCACCTGCTCTGTATGCCCCACATGATGCTGCCCACCGGCCCCATGAGCCGCCAACGTGACGCTGCCTCTCAGCCCCGCGCGCCGGCCCCGCCTCCCCCAGCTGCCCAGCCTCTCCTTGGCTCTGACACGGTGCTTCTCAACCACCCAGAAGGTGGTTGGGCCCCAGCCCTGAAGAGTCCGATAAAATCGCCTAAGAGGGCCCTGGACAGTAAATTTTGGGGCCCCGACCCTACCCCGCCGACTGTCATATACATTTGGGAGCCACAGTTCTGTTAGCTCCGGCCCCACCACTCGGGCTTTTCGAGGGATTTTGGTTCTTTTTACCACCCAGGCAGCTCTGCTCCGCCACAGTGTGAACAACAGCAAAACCCTGGTGAGGTCCTGTTTCTCTTAATCCCTGCCGCCTCCCACCCCCCATCCAGGGTCCTTGATCCTCTCCTGGATGGCTTACCCAGCAAACCCCTGCCTCTTCCTCGCCTGCCACCCAGGGACCCATGTGCAAATGAGTCTAGGGGCACGGCCCCAGAGACCACAGCCCTCCCCTCCAAGGTGATCTCGGGGGTCATCCAGGGAGGGCGAGCCAAGAAGAAGCCAGCATTTCCCGCCACCTGGCATCCTCCTCCGCCTGGAATCCTCTGCCTTGCTTCCTGGTCAAAACTGAGTAACTGGAAGTGAGTTCATTCCTCCACCAAAATGACCGTGAGCAGAGGAAGGGAGACAGGTCAAAATGGACAGACACCTGGCAAGGTGTAGAATTATTCATATACTTCACCCCAGAGTGGTATTGCCCCTGCCTTCTTGGGAGTCTGTCACCAGAATAGCATCTGAGTACGTTAAAGACTGCGCGGCGAGGTCACCAATGAATGGCAAGATGTGTGTGTGTGTGTGTGTGTACGCATGTGTGTTAATAACCAATTTCAAATGCAGGTATAAATGGAATTAGAGCTCCCTGGTATTCATTTGATTAAAATGAGTTTTACTCAGTAAAATTCCTCTCTTATTCTACAGAAGACCCGACCCTGGAATGTTTTCACATGAAGTTTACAACATTTTTTCGTCACCTAATAAAACCCTTTGATTCCTTTCCGCCGCAGACAGTTTTATAAGGATTCATTTCACATGGCGTTCTCAGTATGCTTTTTAGTTTTTATTTCAGGCTTGCTTTTATCACTCCATCTCCTGTCTCCTGCTCTGAGTAAGCAGTGGAGGCTCAGCTCAGCCTTTCCACGCAGGCTGCTCACGGAGGTGGGCACACTGCTGGGGGCTCGGGGAGCCCACTGTTCCCCAAGGTGAGGTGATGTGTGGTCCCTTGCTTTTCAGGAAGTTTGGAGATCTGAACTTACATTAACTGAGCAAAATATTTACCCTCCCATGGTTTGCCTTTCCGCTTCTTCCCCAGGGCAGCAAATTTTGCAAACACGCTACAGAGCAAAGGGGCTTTAAAAAAGCTCTTCAGAAGTCTCCGAATTTGGACTGTAGTGCAAACTCTGTAGATATAAACGAATCTTTTATGACTATCCCAAACGTTAGTTGTCCAGTCCCTCCTACCCAAAGCAGGTCCGAGGACAGCATCCCCTGAGAGCTCGTTAGAAGCGCAACCCCCAGCCCCTCCCCGCCACCTACCGAATCGGGACCTGCACCGTAACCAGTCCCCACACGCATTGAAATTTGAATGCGTTGACCTAGGTAACAAACGTAATGACTTGGTGGGAAGAAATAGTTCACAAAATATTCATCACGGCCTCTTGTATCTGAATCTCGCCTCCATCCATGGAGAGGGAGCGTCATCCTTGGGAAGCTCGGGGCCGGGATGGAGGGGGGGGGCGCAGCTGGGGGGGTGGAGGACGACAGTGGACGGGGCGGGGCCGAGGGACAGCTTGGCGGGTCGGGAGGCCTGCGGCCTGTGAGGGGCACGGGCGGTGGAAGTCCAGCCCCGTGTGGAGTGTCAGCGGCCTCTGCAGAACGTGCAGGAGTCCCTGCAGGGGCTCAGAAGAGAACGAAGGCTTGACATCACGGGCCTGGAACCTCCCGCCGACCTCTGGGGTCTCTCCTGAAAACAGCAGCCCTGAGGCGGGAAGGCTCTGCTGCAGACCGAATGCTCGTGTCCCTCCGCTGTCCACACGGTGCCGCCCTGCCCCCCGGGTGGCGGTGCTGGGAGGCGGGGCCGCTGGGAGGCGGGGCCGCTGGGAGGCGGGGCCGCTGGGAGGCGGGGCCGCTGGGAGGCGGGGCCGCTGGGAGGCGGGAGGTTTAGGTGAGTCTCCCGGTGGAGGCCTTACAGTGAGATCAAGGTGTTTGTAAGAAGAGGGAGGCTGTCGTCAAAACGTCTACAAATAACAAATGTTGGCGAGGATGTAGAGAAAGGGGAACCCGCCGACACTGCTGGTGGGAATGTGAAAATTGGTGCAGCCGCTATAGAAAACAATATGGAGGTTTCTCAAAAAACTCAGAATAGAACCAGAATAGAATGACCCAGTAGTTCCACTCCTGCGTAGCATCCAAAAAACAAAAACACCGACGTGAAAAGATCCTGCGCCCCGAAGTCCACAGCAGAGTCACTCACAACAGCCAATAGCCCGTGCGCCCTCGCGGACGCTGGTTGCCGGACTAGCGCCCAGAGTAGCGGTGAACAGAGAAATGCCCGCGGCGAGGGGACGTTGCCTCGGAACCACGCGCTCACAGGCGGAAAGTCCACCCGCGGGATTCCGAGAGCAGAATCCCAGTCTGTCTTCAGTGAAGAGCCTCGTGTAAAACTCTGCGTCTCCGATGTTCACGGCCTGCGGCTGCGCCTCCCTCTCGCAGCGCTTAACGAGCTCGCTCTTCTCCGTGAGCGCTGACTTACACCGAGGCAGCAGCGTTAGGTAAAACCACGGGTAAAACACTCGTATAAAACCACGGGGCCGACGCAGGTTTCCTCCTCCCCTGTTAACTGAGGGGCGCTGCATGCGTCATGCTCACAGGCTAGGCTATTTCATCAAATTCCAGAAAACACACCTAGACTGTGAAATGAGAAACTGCTTAAAGGAAAAAAAAATTAAAAATAGAAGTAACTTTTTCCAACTCTTCTGGCCACGTCTCATTATTTTCATGTATTAAAATTCAGGCAACAGTCTAAATATTCTTGAATTTCACATTTAATGAGATCAGTTCAATTTGGCATTTATTAATCACTGTAAAATTTCTCATTTTGGTTTAATTCCGTTATAAGCAATATACTTTTCAAACTGACCTCATCGCTGGCGAGTGCGTTCGCACAGGTATGTAGCTCACACAGCCACATGGGTCAGATCTAAGCCTGGACACTTCCTCACGTGCTATCACAGCGCTGCTCTTTGCTTTCTATTCACTCCACAGAATTACTCACACGGGCACCAACGCTTCCTATGTAACAGAGAAGTAGTGCTATTTAAAGATAGATAAGTTCAGTTTCCAGGTAGATGTTATAAAAACTAGTAAGTGCTTTTTACAAATTGTACTTAGTATCACTTCCCATTTCTCTCTCTACTAAAAGTTCTGACAACTAATGTCAAACTCAAGTGCAGGGTTTTTTTTTTTTTCTTCTAATTTTAAAAGAAAATTAACCAGATGAGAGTTACAAAATGCAGGGTTTTTTTTTTTAATTTTAAAGAAAATTAACCAGATGAAGATTACAAAGCCTATAAAAATCCACATTCTATAAAATGGGGACTCCAGCTGCAAGAAAATCCTCAACTCAAAATGCTAAAATCTGGGCTTTTTTCAAGTGATTAAGTAACTAAGACTATTTTATAACATGGGTATATATTTTTAATGAAATGGCATACCATTTACATACATTTCTTAATCATCCATATTTTTATTAAATATTGCTCCCGTCAATACTGATTTAACCAAATTCACATCTGCAAAGTGTATATAACCTTTTCCCCAGATGAACTAATATCTTTATTAAAAATTAAAAATAGGAATTATGATAGAATGAACCCCAACCTTGTATCTAGATATACTTCCTGTAAATAATATTTTATTTTAATAATTAACACCGTTAAGATAAGTTTCCTTACTAAATTCAAGCACCAATGAAAGAATATCAGCTCCAAAATAGAAGCTGGGGAAGCTGACCAAATCTGTCAACATACTTGGGCTTAGAAATAACAAAAACGTGGGCTTCCGAGTGATATTCTTTGATGAAAACTCTGTTCTTAAAATTTTGCCTTCAAGTATTATATTTTGTTACATTCTCTTGCAATAGTTTTCCAAATCATTTTTTTCAGAAGATGCCTGAGAGCTGATTACTACTTATCAAAGTTTACCTTCAGACTTGCCACAGCATGTAGCCTTCATCCTAATGAATTTTGGCCATGAAAGGAGAAAAGCCACTTCCTCCACTAACAACACAGAAGGAATTATCCACTCAGATTTGCTGTGACTTAAGCCATCAGTGCCATTAGTCTCAGGTAGCCCGCCAGCTAATTAGTTACTAATACGCTCAGGGATTCGGGCAGTTCTCAGCTTCTCACAGGGCTGTGTTTTGTTTCTATCCGGGACTATATGTTCCTCCCACTTAATCTCCTGGCGTGTTGCGCTGTACTCCCGCTCAGGTTAAACGCTCTGCTCTCCTCCCTGCACGCCTCCCCCCCCCCCCCCCGCCCCAGCGCAGAAGGCGTTATTAAGACTGAGCTCGTCTTCTGGCTGCGACGCCTCAGTATTTTTCCTACAAGGTCACCTCCTTGCAAACACTATCTGGTTTCTTTCTAAACGAGCACGTGTAAAAATATCTAAAAGTTTAACCTCCCTCCGTAAGCCATGTGCCTCTCAGGTTTTGGAGGATGCCCATTCTCTGAGACGACGCTTTCACTCCATCCTAGTTAGACCTGCTCCCAATAGTGGTGCTCATGATCTATGCACGACCAGAAACTGACAACGGTCTGGCATTTCTTCCTGCTTTGGCCACCAGCCCGCTCCACTGGGCTCCTCACTGACTGGTGTATTTGACATTTGCGACTCTCCTCGGAGAACTCACTGACACTCTCAACTAAACTCTATGCAAATGATCTCAAAATTCTGTCTTTAATCCCATAATCCCAATAATTACCAGATCTTAACATTTTGTCATGCTCTAAGGATTTGGAACGGTACAAATCTAAAATAGACCCCAACGTCTTACACCCGCTTGCCTTCGGTTGCCCCAGTCTCGGTCGGCAGTGCTAGGACACTAGTATCTTATCTGTAGACCTGCCGGTGAGGCACGGGGTCCCGCTCAAAGCAGACAGACCAGACTGAGCTGTGCCCTGGAGCCCCAACCCTCCCACAGGGCAAAGTCCACGGAGGAGGCTCACCTATCCTAGCCCCAAGGCCAGGGGTGGCTCCAGGGATTAGGCACACGACAGGCACCAGGACTTCAATGAGTGAGCAAGGAAAAATAAGTGGGGATCCAGAGAAACCCTGCTCTGAATCCTGGCTGAGAAGACAAATCTTGAAAGGGGGCCCCATGCTGAGCGTGGGTCCCAGGACACAGTCACAATCCTAGAGGGGCGGGGGACCCAACAGGCTCGAGGTCTGCACTCAGCCCTCACACACACAACCACAGCTTGAGACGGGACAGCAGAGCCTGGTCCCAATATCTGGGGCCTCCTTGGGAGACGGGGTGCTCTGCTGTGGGCATGCAGGCCCAGGAAGCCCACACGAGAACTCAGGGTGCCCAAGGAGTGAGCGACACATGTGTGAACTGTGCAGAGCCCAGGATCAACTGCAAGTAACAGTCCAATGTGCGGAAAGGGGCCCAGTGTCCGGGCAGACACACTTCACTTCCCAAGAATCCTAATGGGGAGACTTTGCTAGAACAAAGCTCCCCGTCTAAGGAAGGGCAGAGAGGTCATGGCCGCTAGTGTCTGCTGCCTCACCGCAAGCCTGTGGGTCCACAGGTCCCTGAGGTCAGCTGCAGGAAGCCAGGGCCCAGGATCCCTTGGAAAGGAGGTGGGCCCTTACAACTGGAGGTCATAAGAATAGGTTCAAGGTCGAAATGCACATTACAGAGCAGCGACCCTCAGCGCCAGCTGCACGATAGAACCACCTGGAGAGCCTTGAAAAATAGCAAACCTGGCGTCCCGTTCCAAGCCGACTGTGCCCAGACCCCTGGAGTGGGGCCCACAGCTCAGGATTTTCTAAAGGCTTAGATTTGTCAGATTTAGCAAACGAAAACATAGGATGCCCAGTTAAACTTAAATTCAGATGAGCAATTTTTAATGCAAGTATGTCCCTTACAATATTTGGGATGTACTTATATTAAAAAAAACCATTCATTGTTTAATCTGAAATTCCATTTTAAGGGGCATGCTGTGAATTTCCTCGGGCAACTTGTGTGACTAATGTACCACCAAGGGTTGGGAACAGCTGCCCGGGGGTTAGCTCACCAAGGTCCTATCCCTGCAATTTTGCAGAGTTTGTCCTGAGTGGAAAGTCAGTTCTGTCACAGCCAAGACTCCTCTGTCAGGTTTGTGAACTAGCGTTTACGTCACCAAACTTTAGGGGTGTCTGCCAGAGGCAGCAGAGAGGACAGGGTCGCTGACCTCAAGGGACCAACCGTCCTAAGATGAAATTAAAGAAAATCTTTATACTTGATCATGTATGAAAATAAGAAATCATTTCTTTAAAATATTTACCTAAATAGTAACTGATCATGTTGACATTTCTGTTTATGACAGAAATCCATTTGCAGCAAGACTTAGAGAAATAAAACCTTTTAGATGGAACATCAAAATTTCATTCTTAAAAATTAACTGCTTTTACATACTATTTTAAAGCTTCCCACATCCATAGGTTTTTGGCACCGAAAGCCACCTCCTGTTTCGAAGGAGGCCTCACTCCTGCAGGCTCCTCTCCACTGTGGGGCTGGAAGCTCTCAAGCCACAGGGTTCCTTGGGAGATTCAAAGTCGGCTGAGGCGAGGGACCAGGGGCCACGTCAGAGCAGAGACTGACGTACAGCAGCATCAATGCTTGTAACTAATGACGTCCTTGGTTCTGAAACCTGCTGGCCTTTCGTTTTCCAAACCACAGAAGTAAGTTTATTCTCATAATAATGTCTCCTGCACTAACTCGTCTCCAGGTATTTTTGCTTGAACAGGAGGGATGGGGTGGACCTGCGGCCAGTCTGCTGGCCTGTGCACCCCCTGCACACCACCACGGACGCAAGCCCGGGATGGGAACAGCCATCCTCCACACGAGCCACCGCAGAGGACACACTGGGGACCACGGCTCCAGTTGTCCGTCCACAGCTAACACGCGCTGAGGATGGTTCTCTGATTCACCACAACTCCACCGTCTTTTCTTTCATGCAGTCTGCACGCCTCTGAATTACCCGCAAGACATGGTAAGAAACATAATTGCAGAGATTAATCTGACTCGTGGCACCCCCCATCAGCCAGTTTAGTAACCCAGGAGAAAAAGGAATAAAGCGAGTTCAGCATGACATTTTCTTGATGAATGCAAGTTACAAATTTTTGTTGGTGTTTTTGGTGTGGTAGCAGCCTCTATTATTACCCCCAGATGGTCCATATCCTAATGTCCTTAGCTACCAGTTACCGCCAAATTTTCTCATTAAATTCTCTTGCCCGTGGCTCAGTAAAGATGGAATGAAATGAGGGAAGACCTTTTGTTTTCAAACTTTGTTTAGAATGACATAGGAAGAAAATTTCTGACTTTTCTGCAGGGTGTCAGCCCCATGGAATGAACACGCTGGTTCATGAACGAGCTTTTACAGGGTATCTGAGAAGCCCTGACGTGCAAAGATGCTTTGGAAGGGCATCTGAGACGGGCATTTCATACGTAACACTATCTACTAATTAAAAACTATTTTTAAGTCATGCTAACCTTGGGTATCTTTGGTTTAAAAGAAAGAAGGCAACTTTTAAGGAGTAGAATTTTAAAGCAGGCTCTGAGAATTTCATTCTAAAGAGCAACAAAGAACTGACCATCGTTTTGCACGATGACAAAAGCTCCTGGCTGCCGTCACAGTATCCCGGACAGAGGTGCTTCTGTAAAGACAACTGATAAACGAAAGGCGCACACTTTGAAGGTGAGTGCATGGCAGAAGACGTGTCAGAACTGGCATTTGAGGCAGGTTTTTCTTATCCTTTGTTTTGAAGCAGGAAAGGGACTGCTGTTAGCCGGTCTATTTAAGGAAACATCACCCTGCTCCCACTAACACTCCCCGTAACCCGACACCCGCCCGCGCTGGTCCCACACTCCCTGGGACAGCAACTCTGTCATGTTCTGGGGCTCAGACTCAGTGGAGGCCACCTGAGCCAACAGATGACCTCTGGGGACAGACACCACGAAACTCAGCTGGTCCCCTTTGTCTATCAGTGACCCTCACCTGCCACCTCCCTGAGCCCACACGCTCTCTCTGCCACTCGGCTCGCCAGTTCCAGACGACAGACCACTTGGGCGTGGGCTTGCCTATTTGCAAATAGCCTGGTGAGGTCAGCCCAGACCTGCATGTCTCCTCCGGGCCACTTAAAATCCAGCAGGACACCACCAGTCATTCAAAGACCAGCGTCAGGGATACGGAACTTCCCGTGATCTCTGACTTGCGCTGAGCAGAGCAACAACAGAAGACCTAGAAAATGCACTGGTCTATGATATCCACGTTTTGAGAAGTTGATTTTCATGGCCATGATGGCCATCAGCAGTGGTGTCTAAGCTTAAGCGAAGCAGAGTGAACCCGGCTGAGATGCTGAGGCGCGTGGGGAGCACCAGGTGGTGCCCCGCAGGCAGGAGGGCCCGGCGAGCTGTGCCCGCCTTCACGGAGCCGGCCTCTGGGGCTTCCACGCCAGGGTTTGTGGAGGCAGGGCCAGACGCAAGCTGCTCTCTGCCACTGCTCAACGGAGTGCTCCGCTCGGAGCCATCAGAAGCCCCAAAGAAAGCAGGCACTTCAGATGCATGAAATGTTAACTCCTGGTTGTGATCTTCTCTGTCACACTGATCACTGGTCCACAGCCAGGAAGCTGGGTTCCAGTGACATTTCTGCTGACCAACTGCGTCCCCTGACGAAGACATTTCCCCTCTCAAAATCTGTCTTTCTCTCCCTTAAAGGGGCTTATTTCTTCTAGTTTCAAAGATTATTGTGAAGCTAAGATACAGTGACGAATGTGGAAGTGTCTGGGGGAAAAAAAGCAACAAAGACACTGTGTTGATTTAATCTTTCTCGAACAAGCCTGTTCAACTGTCTGCACAAACGGTGTCTGCCCTGAATTCCCCCCACCACCTCTGTCACGTCCACCTCCACCACTGAAACAGGAGGCGTGTCCGCGCCTGACCCGACCCTTGGAAGGACACGCTCCCTTGTACATGTGACATCGGGTTAGCACAAGGCTGTTACCAGTATTATGTTAGAGAGGGGCGCTCCCCACCCCAGAGTCAGGGCACGACTTAACGGTCAGGAATCCCCGGGAGGTCACTGGGGATCAGAGCGCCAGGCGGTGCTGGGTGTCCCAGCCAGAACCTTCTAAAGGTCAGATCCCGTGTTTGGGTCCAGGCAGAGACTGACAGACGTACTCTGAGCTACCATGGAGAACTTTGCTTTTGTCATTCCCCCTCAAAACACTCCCACCCAAACCCAGAATGAAGCATGAGCTTTCCCGAGTGAAAAGTCACAAAAGCCAAAACCACAAGGAGGCACCGCCTCACAACCATCACACCGCGGTGCCTGTCACAGAGACAAAGGGCAAGTGTCGGTGACGCTGTGGAGAAGCTGGAAGCCTGCGCAGCGCTGGTAGAAACGTAAAACGGTGCAGCCACTGGGGAGAACAGTGCGGTGGTTTCTCAAAAGACTTAACACAGAGTTACCATATGATTCAGCAGTCCCGCTTTATACACCCCCAAAATTAAGGGCAAAGATTCAAAGACATATTTGCACGCCCGTGTTCACAGCAGCATTGTTCACAGTAGCCAGAGGTGGAAGCAACTCAGGTGTCTGTTGATGGATGAACAGATAAACAAAACGTGGTCCAACCAGACAACGGAACATCGTTCAGCCTTAGAAAGGAAGGAAGTCCTGACGCAGGCTACAACACGGACGAGCCTTGACAACACGCTCAGTGAAGCAAGCCGTCACAAAAGCACAAACCCTGTACGATTCTACTTACATGAGGTTCCAGGAACAGCCCACCTCAGAGACAAAAAGCAGAATGTGGGCGCAGGGGCCAGGGGAAGGGGGTCGGGAGTTACTGTTCAACGGGGGCAGAGCCTCCCTTTTGTAAAAGGACAGTAGCTCCGGAGGTGGGTGTGGAGATGGCCACACAGCGATGCGAACACACTTAACATCACTGACCTGTGCACCTAAAACGGAGTAAGATGGTTTTACGTGACGTGTGTTTCACCACAACTTTTAAAAAAGTAATAAAAGCTCATTTCATCCATTTTTCGGTTTGGGAACTGTCTGAGGAGAAGGCAGACAGGCCCAGACAGCCGCGGGCAGGGAGCAGGGCCGGTCACGCTCCTGCAGCACCGCCGGGCTGAGCGCGGGGCTCCTATGCCCGGGCGGGCTGCGTGCCGCCTGCCTGGAGCGAGCCGGTCCTGCTGCAGGTGTCTGGCCTGCAGGTCCGCCTCAAAATCACAGACAGACACACCGTGCTCAGGGCCACCGCTGCTTCTGAGAGAGGCGTGTCTTTGTACCACGTGGAAAATGAGGGTGTTTTCCCTGCCAGAGAAGGGGATGAAATGTTCGCACAGTAGAACTCAGCGCACTGAAGTTCCTCGGAAAATCCAAGATTTACGGACCCTCTCCTGTGCGAGCCAGGAGTCCAGGCTTTGTTATACCGCCCCCAACCCCGGCTCCCAAGACCGTCGCCTCCACGGGTTTTAGAGCCTTCGTGCTCTGCCCAAAGCTCTCTGCGCCCCCACGTCCCCTCACCCTCCCCCGCCTCTTTATAAAAAAAGCTCCAGTGAGAGCTGCTTTGTAAAGCGGAAGAGTAACAGAAGTGAAAGGGCTCTGAGTGAGCCCTGCCGAGAGCACGTGGTTAAGAGATAAGATTATTTCTCATCTCTTTCCCTCTTCCCCAAAGTATTTGAGGTTACTACCATGTGGTTAGAACATTTTAAAAATTGGATTTGGAGTTATGGGATCAATACTTTTAACTGATTGACAATTTTTACAGACACAAAAATCAATGGCATTTTCAAGGTAATCACAGTTAGTCAAAATAACGTAAGTCATTTTTCATTTTTCATAAGTTGAAAATAGCCCTGTCTGGGCCAACAATGAGCAGAACGTGTTTAAGTGTGGTCCTGTTTGGATAAACTTTTTACAGCATATATATGTATGCTGGATTTCTAAAAGAAATCACAAGAAACAATCAACAGTGTTCACTGTGAAGGTGAGCTTGAACTGGGACCATAGATAATTCCTCATCATTTTAGAGTTTTCTGTACAGTTTGAATCTGTGACCCCATGCTAGTATGTGTATACTCATTCATTCATTCATTCATTCATCATTCGTTCATTCAAAGTAAAATGCTGGCTGTGCTCAGAGGAATCAGACAGAGCCCCTGGCAGAAAGTTCATATACTCTTAAACCAATAAAAAAATGTTAAAAAAAAAAAAAGAGATAACTCATATACTCTAGTGGGAAAAACTGATAAATACATTATTAAAACAACTATCGTGTGTTATAATTGCTTAAGATACTGGGTTCGCAGCCTGACTAGGCCATTTTTCGGCTGTGTGATCTTGGGCAAGCTGCTTAACCTTTCTGTGCCTCAATTTCCATCTGTAAAACGAGGATAATCGCAGATATTACCTTATAGAGGCTTCATGAGCATTCCATGAATGAACACACATGAAGCACTTAGACCAGGGCCCGGCACATAGTAAGCTGTCAGCAAACACCTGATGTTATTCTAGTAAAGACACAAGACAAGGATCACACCTCACACCAGCACAGGGCAAAGGGCTTTCCTCTGCCTGGGTCCTGGTTACCAAGGCTTTGAAGCGGAGCTGCTACTGGAGCCAGGCCTTAAAAGGCAAATAGGTGTTTGCCAGGTGAACAGGGGGGAAATGACATCTCAGGGAAAAAGAACAGTAGAGGAAGGCGGGGGCTGGGGGTGGACGCCAGGACCACAGCCCCCGACAGGCAATGTGAACTCCTGAACCTCCCTTCCAGGAGCTTCTCAAGGAAATGAACAAGAAAGAGCAACGCTGCTCATTTTTAAAATCCGGAACGTAATCTGTGTAAAGTCTGACCCTTGTGTGGCATTTCAGACTCCCTTGTTAAACTGGCTTTTTTATAGTCTTCTTGGTAGAAGTTCACACCTGATCAAACATCTGTAAATGAGCCAGTGTGAAAAATTAAAATCCTGAAATATACAGCAGACAGGCACGCAGACCTCCGGGGCAGACGTGCAGGGCAGAGCCGGCCTCGCACCTCTCACAATCGAGTTTGCACCTGCTTCTGGGGTCAAGCAGTTTACCATGTGCCATTTGGCATTGGGAAGTGACTTTTTGGCAGTCCTTCCCAGGATTCCCCCATGTGGGTTCCAGGTGAAGGTCCAGCACCTCACATCCTCCCAGGTGATACATTGGGAGTTCGGGATTGGCAGATACTATAATATATAAAATAGACAAACAACAAGGTCCTACTGTACAGCACAGGGAACTACATTCAATACCTTGTAATGGCCTATAATGAAAAAGAATGTGAAAAGGAACATATATATATGTATGTATGTAGAATTGAATCACTATGCTGTGCACCAGAAATTAACACAACATTGTAAACTGACTCTACTTCAATTTAAAAAATAAGAATCAGAGTGTTAGAGACAGGAAGTCTGGACATCTGGCCCTGTGGGCTCCAGGCCACACGCTGAGAACCTCCTCACTGCCCACGATTCCAGACACACTCGGTCGCTAGCAGCCTACCCAGTATCCTGCCCTCTTTCCTGAAAAACAAAATTCTTCAGCCTCTTTGCAGAGGGGGTGGCCATTGAGACATAAGCATAAAAGAATAAAAAGTTTTCAAGGAAAACTTTTTGCCCTTCTATTCCTCAAGCTACAAGAAAAGCAGATGTTGTGGCAGGAGCTCCAGCAACCATCTTGTGACCATGAAGAAAAGACTGGAGAATTTCGAAGACCTTGGGTATAAACCAGCACCTCTGGACTTCTTAACTATCAGGGTCTAAATCTCTACGTATTTAATCCACCAGAATCAGAGTTCTGTTTCTGGAAGCCACATACAATTCCTAAATGATCCACTGACTAAATGTTAGCACGTACCGACTGACAATTGTTCAAATGTTTGTTTGCACTGGTGTGGTTAGTAAGACTCAAACTTATTTGAAAGAATTGATGAATAAAAATAGCTTTTCGTCATGTGTTTTCTCAACAGGAAATAACAGAAGTATAGCTGCTGTTACAGGGGAATCTGTGAGTTTTTAAATCTTACGCTAATAAGGCTGAACGTCACTAGTCTCATTGGAGCCTTAAAGTGACTTTCTAAGGTCAGGTCTCTGTGTCCACGAAGTGGTCTTCTTCTACCTCCCACAGACATCACTCAGGACTGCTGCTGTAGACCCACCAGCAAGGAGTGAGCAAAAGTCCCGGGGCTTCTGCGGGAAAGCCAGCCCTCTAAACACACACACACACACACACACACACACACACACACACACACACACGGTCACTCTTCAAAGGGCAGGATGTGCAGCTAAATCTGGGTTTACAGCCTTGAATCACATCCACCCCCACACAGGAGAAAACACTCCAGGCAGCTTCAGGCACGAAGACCAGCACATTGGATGATTATCAGTGAGGGAGGAAGGAAGGAAGGGAGGGAGGGAGGGAGGAAGGAAGGAAGGAAGGGAAGAAGGGAGGGAGGGAGGGAAAGAGGGAGAGGAGGAGGGAGGGAGGGAGGACAGAGCAGTGAGTTACAGTGAAAAGAGACAAACCAGCCAGACTTCGGGGCACTGGAAGGCTGAGGCACCACTTCCCCCACATTTTTTTCCAGGCCCTGAGAGCATGAACAGCGGGCCGCTGTTTCACAGTAAACTTGTGAGTCTGAGAGGAGTTAAATATAGTAGTTTCCCACCCAGCTACAGAACTGAATGTGCCAAATAATTTTGTATTAATTGACTGTGCAAATGCATGGCATGTTACAGCCCTTGAATTCCTTGCCTGTGTTTAGCGGTTTATTAATTATAAAGGACACGTATAGTTCACGGTTTGTCTTTCTGTTGTTTTCATTAGGGTAAGCCCTCAACAATGCCAAGTTCGGTAGACGAAATGTCTGCAAAAAAAGTTTATGAAATTTGTTTAAAAAGAAGCACAAATTTTATTCCAGTTCTGTTAATTCAGTGATCTAGATGCAAAGCTGAGGAATGCGGCTCAGGGCCCAGCACGGCACTTCCGCGTCACCAGCAGCGCTGGTAACCGGACGAACGCGTTTGCTTTTCTGCATGTAAGTTCTAATAACATCCTTGAGTATCTTTTCTCTGAACCAGTTTACCAATCATCAGTCTTGTTCACACTTTTTTTTTTTTTTAAACCAAGCCGTCTCCCTGCCAAATAGAGAAAGGCAAACTTTAACCAAGTCCGTTATTACTAATTATAAATTAGTAAAGTTTGACTACATGAGGTTTTACTGTCTGACTGACTGTGATGCCAGCGCTCTCATATTTAAAGAAAATCTAGGTTGATTTTAAGCTAGTAGCCCCTTTTCAAATAAATGAGGAAAAGTTAAGCTTACTGCTGATACATGTGTACCTATGTGTGTATGTGTGTATGTGTATGTCAGCATGTGCTGCGGCTGAACTAGAAGGACTCTCCCAGTTTAAAACTCACATCCTCAGAGCATCCTTTCCTACCTGGTCTTAGTCCATGCTCTGCTCCTTCTTTAAACACTATTAAAATAACACTAAAGGGATCTGTGAAATGGCAGACACACACACACACACACACAGTCAAAAATAACAAGAGAAGACACAACAGTGATGGAATTTTGGAAACTGGAGGCACGTGGATAAGTGGGAATCAACCAGGCAAAGCCAGGAAAGCTGACTCTTAAGACAACAGAGGAGGAACATTGAGGAGCAACTTGAACTGTCCAGCAAAACATCCATAGTCTCACCTGGAAAGCTTTGAAAAGATACTGATCCCTTTGTCTTAGTCCCAGAGATTATGATTTAATTGGTCTGGCATGTGGTCTGGACATTGGAGTTTTTAAAGATTTCCTAGGTGATTCTCACATGCAGACAAGTTTTGGGACTTCTGTCCTAACATGAAGAACAGAGACTAAAACTAATGAAACAAAGCAAGCTGGGGGAAGCAGAGATTATGCAGAGAAAAGAAAACTTAAAAAAAAAAAAAAAAAAAACTCATCAATATCCTCAGATAAAATGTATTAAATCTGTTACAAGAACAGAATTCACGTAAAAGAAACACTCAGAAAATACAAAAGAGTTTTTGGAATTGACTCTGATAGTTGACAAGAGAACTTAAAGGAGCTTCCACAATAAAGTAAAGAAACCTTCCTGAAAGCAGAGCAGAGAAGGAAAACAGAAGCAAAAGGTCAAGACCTGGCTAGGAGACCCAACATTCAAATACCGAGAGCCCCAGAATGAAAACAAGAGAATGTGACATCGTCCAGGAAGGTTTCCCAGCGGAAGGACGTGAGAGGTCAGTGAACATCCTGCACGGTGGATGACACACCCGTGTAAGGTCTGTCATTGCAAAATTTCACAAGATCAAGGACAAAGAGAGGGTCTCACAAGCTGCAGGAGAGAAGAACTTCCACCACATACACAGGGTCAGGATCCTGCACTCCTTTGGACTTCTCAACAGCAACATGGAAGCTAGAAAACAATGGTCAGTGTCTTGCAAATTCTAAGAAGAAATTATTTCCAACCAGCCGGATAAACTATTATCCAAGTGCACGTGTAAAATAAAAATGTGTAAGAGCTCAAAAATATGGCATTAGGAAACTATTGGAAGACGTCTTCCATCTAAACGGAAGAGTAAAACAAGAAAGAAAATCCAACAGAGGATGCCCAACATAGGAAATGGGGCTTCTCCAGAGTGATGGAGAGTAGAAATCCTAGGATATCAGCTGTGCTTCAGGCTTAGAGGGCAACCACCGCAGAGCAGAATAAAGCTCAGATTGGTCAGAAGTCTCTGGGATGAATTTGTTCAAGAAGATAAAATCGATAGGATTCCTGATATATCTGAACGTATGTAGCAAAGACTTAGACAGTTAATAGGTAGTTTGCTTTTGAATTCAAGATAAGTACTTTTAAAAGTTAAGCAAATTTTAAAAATAAAGGCAACCAATAATTCCAGTGAAAAGAAAGGTCTGAGCAAGAAGTGAAAATTCATAATAATCCTCTACATGGTTCTCAGTTATGAATAGAATTTTCAATTAAACAATGATTGAAACAATGAATTTTTACTTAACCAAAAATTATAATACAACTAATTTGGGAGAATGGGGACAAGAAGCAGGACATAAAAGGTGTGTTTGAGGGGGCTGGAGGTGGGAGACAAAGGAGATCCAATCTTTACCTTTCTCTCTACACCATTCAACCTAAAAAACCTAAATATGAAAAAGGAAAAAGAATATACATAATATATACAATATTAATATAATATAATATAAAGAATATGTATAATTATTTAGACCTTTGGAGATAATTGAAAGAATCAGCTAAGACAAATGGAAACATTCACCTCTGACGGGGGAGGCATAGGGACAAGAGGAGCAGGATTGCTGTTTCTCATGAAAGGCTTTGTAGAATTTATGGATCTTTAAAGTATGTGAATGTATCATGCATATAAAAATTTTATACAAAAAAAATTAAGATTTTATGTAAAAATATTTTTACATATTTTATATAAAACGTTTTAATAATGAGTGGGTTGCCCCAATTTTTTGCATGACAATTGAAAGCCTATCCTATCACCTTAATAATTCACTTTTACACTGAATAATTCACATTTTTTCAGTGATACACCAACTTCTCACATTTTCACTTCTTTAATTTAAAAAAATTAACATTTTTTTTTATAATAAGCTCTGATTATTATTAAGATGATTAAGTAAGGTTTTGAATGTAGCCTTTCCCATCCCTGTAGAGCATCAGAAAGAGTTTCTTTTAAAGCTTGGAGCTGAAACAAATTTGCTGAAGCAATTCCACATTCAAACGCTTGGACGTACAGAAGGTGCGAAGGCTCCTCAGAAACGCGGGGCCGGCCCTCGTCCTGGGCGCTCCCGCGCTTCTCTCGCCCTCTCTGGTGCCCGGGGTCTGCGCTCGCTCTCGCGTTTAGGATCAGGCTTCCGTACCTCCTCTTCGCCGTGGCCCAGCCAGAGCACCTCCTGACGTTAGCGTTTCGGCTTCTCCCATCTTCGGTAAGCGCTCGGGTGGGGGTGGTCGCGCCGCGGTGCCCCGGCTCCAGGCATCCCCGGCCAGACCGACGCGCTTCGTGAGGCCGCGAGCATCCACAGGAGCCCGGCTATTTCTGGGCTCTTCTCCGCAGAGCGCTTCCACGGCCCCGGGCCCTCCGGGGGGTCGTCTCGGAGGCGGCCTTGCGCTCCTTCACGGCCCTGCAGCCACGGACGGCGTTTCGGCTCCTCCCGCAGCGCCTGCGCGGACGGGCTGGACTCACAGGGGGGGCCTGGCGACGCTTGTCGGTCTTCACCCCCAAACCCGCGCACCCTGGGGGAAGGGCAGGGCTCAGCTGGCAGAGCGCATGCTCAGCACCCTCGAGGCCCCGGGTTCAACCCCCGGTACCTCCTCCCAGGGGAACTCACTGAAGAAACCTAATTACCTCCCCCCTGCAAACAAACACCACGAAGCCAGGCACGCTGGCGTTCCTGCCCCGAGGCCAGCCGGGCTCGCTCCGGGCAGGGTGTGTGAAGGAACGGCAGGAACCCCAGAGGGTTCAGATCCAAAGGGACTCCGGGAAAGGCGCCTGGGCTTTGGTCCCGCGGAGGAGGAGCCACGCCCCGCCGCGAGGAGAAAGGCCTCCAGAGCGCTTTGCCGCCCGGGCTGCGGAACGGAAACGTGGCGGGTCGCTGAGAGTTGGCGGAAATAGTGGAGGAAAGGAGAAAGCTTATTATGTGTTTTTTTTTTGTTTGTTTGTTTTTTTTTTGCCAACACTCACACTACAGAAATGTATCCTTTAGACATTTATGGTCGGTCGCTAACCTCATGTGTACTGAGGCAACATACGTCAGAATTCCGCAAACATCAGGATTCGGTATTAAAACAAAATCAAGCACTCCTGCAGCTGGAGGGGCTCTGAGTGCATCGCTTTCACTCTCCTTTGATGACATCCCGGACGCGCGGTTCTGCTTCAAGCCCACAGCTCCTCCAGCCCGTTCCGGGTGGGACGACCCCAGCATTTGGAAGGTCTTTCTTGCAACAAGGTTGGCTCTCCTGGTCTCTTATCTTCAAGACCCCAACCGCAAGGGTTTCCCAAGGAACAAGCCGCAGCCGATGCGACTGGACTTCTTTCATTGGCAGCTGCAGGCGTCAGCCTGGAGCCACGGGGCGCCGGAGGGCTTCTGAGGAGGCTAGGAAGGGAGCAGGGCCTCCACAGAACCTAGGCAAGCACGCCGCATGTGAAAGTCCAGAAACGGTACCGAGATGCTGGGACTGCAGGATTGCAAAAAAAGAGCAAAATGTTTCAGGTTACAGACAGATGTAATAAAAAGCTGAGAAGACGTGGTAGGTGAGAGGGAGGAAGGGGCTCCGGGCACACAAAGCCGCAGCCATTTGCCAGGAAATGGCTTAAGTGTTTTGAGACCGTAGGTGAGTGGTCTGCGTGAAACCAGACCCCAGTGTCAGATGTCGGTGTAAGTGAATTCCGCCCTTGACTTGCTCTCCTCGTGGGCCCTGCGCTCCCCTTGGAGGAGACCAAGGCCGTGCCCAGGCTGCTGAGGCGGCTGCAGGAGGCGTGGTGCAAAGTCGGAGAGGCTCGAAGGAACCTCAAAGGAGCCTCGACCCTCGGCCTTGCTTGCTGTGTGTTTAACCAAATGGTAATTCAGCCTAAAACAAACTTCTGTGTAAATATCTTGAAATTGGACGTTTATGGCAGGAGAGACCACTTTTGTGATACTGGGAATTGTAAACATGTGTCCCAGGCACTGGTCATCTGAAATGGGGTCCTTGTGAAGTCCCTGCGGGGTTTCAGAGAGCACGGATATGGACAGATGGTGGCACGCCATGAGCATGGAGAATTTGCTCCTTCTGGTCAACCCCACGAATCCTGGAGCCCTGACTCCATCAACCAAATCAAAGTCAAAGGCTGCTACCCTTTAAAACAAAATAGAGCCAACAGGACCTCGAACACAAGGCACTTGGATTCTGTTACTTACAATTGTGGCCACGCCAAGGAGCAAGACACTGGAGAGCCCCACAAGGCTTTCGGGGAGGAAGTGGAAATTGAGGAGGGGGGAGCCATGAGGGCGGCGGCCAGGGCACTACAGAGCTCCCCTTCCCCCAGAGCCATCGGCGGGCGGGAAGCCCCCCAGGGACAGGCATTCTTTGACAGAAAACAAAAGTCATTGTTTCCAAAACTTTAGCATCCTAAGAATCTCTTGAAGATAAGGATCAGAAATTTGATTTCAGGGGCCTGGAGTGGGGCCCAGGAGTCAAGGGCAACAGTGACGGCGACGGACCTGGTTCCCGCTTCCCGCTTCCTCAGCAGCAGCGGCCCTTCCGAGGACTCACCACGGCCTGGTGCCGCCCTTGCGTGACCCGCTTGGCCCAGTTCCCTCCCTTCTTCCCCAGGAGACCGAGGCACAGCGACCCCGAGGTCACTTGGGGAGAGAGTAAGCACAGCCAGATCCCTGTTTTTAATTAAAAGGTAACCCACGCTTTGGACAGCAAAGTCCCACAAGGGCCCTGGGACACTGGGCGGCGGTCCTGGGCACGCTGGCTTGTTTCTCCGTTTGCTGGAAGGTGTTTCTTGTGTGTAGGACGTGGCGAAACCCCACTGCTCTCTGCAGAACGGGGGTCTGCACTCCAGTGCTCTGGAGGGGCCACTTGTACGTCTTTAACCCGTTGTGTGTTGTTTGAAGAAAGAGCTTAAAAATACAGACATTTGAGAAGCCTGGCCTTGAGGAGGTCCCAGCCCTTTACCAGGGTCTCTGCGGGCCTGAGCCGCCTGCCTCTCCACCCTCGCCTCCGCCGCCCCATGTTTTACGCGTCAGCTTGCTGGGCCCCATCTTCTGTCTGTGACCTTCCTCACTGTCCCCAGCCACTCAGGTCAGGCTGGGGCCCCAGAACCAGGCAGGGACCACGGGACGCATCTCCTGCGTTCTGGTTGTCACGGTGACCAACGTCCTCCATCCCTGGTCGGCTTCTCTTCACCAACGTGGAAATCCAGGACATTCATATCTGTTTCTTCTTGATCTTCAGATCAGTCCATCCAGCTGCCCTCTCCCAGTCCCCTCTCTCTGGCTCCCCCCACCTACGCAGGAGACCACCCACGGTGCCCACGTCTGTAGCTCTGCCCTCTGTCCCTCTGTCTCTGCCTCCCCTCTGGCTGCAACATCTCCCAGCACTGTGAGGACATCTCTGCTGTCCCTTTGGTGCCCCAGCCATGGGCACAGGCCCTCCCACTCCTTCCTGTTTCCAGTCCATCAGCTGCACCCATACCTGGCTCCTGGTATCCAGCGTCAGCTCACAGCCAAGGTCCCAAAGCACCTTGTGTGCAGCCCTTCGCTCACAGGCCCTGCCCTGTTCCTGTGCAGCTGAAAATACAGGACGCCCAGTGAAATCTGAATTTCAGATGGGCAACGAGGAACTCTGGGGTATGAGTTTGTCCTAAATATTAAGTGGACATATTTAAGCTAAAAATGATGCATTTTTATCTGGAATTCAAATTTCACTGGGGTCCTGAACTTGACCCGGCAGCCTTGCCCGGGCCCCCGCCTGCAGTGTGGGGCCAGGTGCCTCCCTAGGCCTCTTGGGACACTTTCCAGACTGTGGGCTTCAGTTCTTCAGACGTGTTTTAGTGATGCTGAACCTCTGGGGAGATGCTGAAGGTCTCATTTTGTTCCTTCTAAGAGGCCCCTCCTTGGGGGCCTTTTCCAGTGTTTACTCGGAGACCCGTGGGAAAGCAGACTTGACAAACTACACAGGAGCCTATTAAAGCCCGCCCTGGAGGCAGGGATTTTTGTGATTTTTCATTGACGTAACCCAGAAGGGTCACTGGGGCAGTTCCTCCCAGCGGGACCTCTGGGCCCCAAGCAGCTTTACCTCATCCAGGTGGAGACACAGTCGGCAACCCTCAGATTCTCCCTTCCCGCCTCCCTCCAGCGCCACCTGATCAGGAAACCCACCACGCTCTTTTGCAAGCACATTACTTTATTTGGGAGTGGTCAACAAGGATGCGTGGACAGCTGGGTAAGAACAGAGCTCGGGGCTCCAGCAAGACGTCCACACTGGGTGTGGGGCTCACACGCTGGACAAAGCCACCCGGGCAGGAGGCAGGTGGACCCAGAGCCGCTGTGGCTGTGCTCACGGGGCCCATGGGAAGGGATGCATTCCCCCATAAGCGTGGCCGGCTGGCCAGATGTCAGCCCACCAGGTATGAAGGACGGAGTCCCCGCAAATCTACTGCCCGAGAGGGGGTGGTTTTAAACATTTTGCACGAGGGAATTTTGCCAGCTTGGAGTGACCCTTATTCCGGGAGGACTGCCCAGAATAGGGGAAGAAAAGTGAGAAAACAGGAAAGAGTCCAGTCTCCAAAACCCAGCTTTCCTTACCGCACGTGGAATAAAGAACTCAAACAGCTGCCGACGCAGCTCCCTCTGGGTCAAAGCTCTGGCGTTCACCTAAGAGGCTAATTCTTAGGCCACATTCTCTTACTCAGCACTTTTAATCAAAATAATCAGTCCAGTGTCTGAGGAGGAACAGGGAATGAATGGGGCAGTGTAAGAATCCCTCGCTGCTAATGAAATATTTAAAAACCTGGGACAGGGATGGCCTGTGCTACTGAATACAGAGGAGACTCTCACCGTTCCCTGCCTTACCCTGGCTTTTTCTCTTTTTTTTTTTTTTTTTGCAAGGGGAAAAAAATAGAATTTATGCACCTTAAAAAAATATGAAGTGAAAAATTATCCATTAGCACAGCAAAGACCTATTTCCAGGAAACAGGTTTTAAAAGAAAATTCTTGACGTCCTGAGGTTAAGCCAGGAGGTGTCACGACTTTGAACGTGGACAATAAAAGAACCACTGTGTCCAGGTGCGGTGCAGGCCTGCCCTGCTTCGTCGTTAAGGGGGGCTGCTGAAACCCCTGGTCGTGGTCCAAAAGCAGCCTGGCAGTTCGCATCCTGCATTAAAATTTATAAACCACCAAAGACCTTTTCTCACAGAAAAGTTAATTCAGGCTGGATAGCCTGGAAAGAAAAAAAGCATTCAGGAAGGTAGTCATGAGAAGGGGTTATATGGAAAACTAGAGGTAAGTACTGCTTTTTACTCCCCTAAAACGTACTAAAAATACAGCCATAGTAATTTCAGAAGAAGGGGAATGGCACCGAGTATAATTCCACTTCTAAGACGTCCCAGGACGAGCCCTGGAACGACGAGAACTAACGCGCAGGGCTGATAAGACAGTGACGGGGTGAGCGGCAAGTCGGACCCAACCGCGGGACGGAGGCCGCTCACCTTTGGTACCTGCTCTGGCGCTGGCTCAGAGTCCCCTCTCTCGCTCCGTCTGGGCAGGTCTGCGAGGTGTGGCCCCTTAGCCACGGCCCCACCATCTTCTCCATCTCCCTCTGCCTTCCTCCCTCCTGCACTCTGAGCCTTTACTGAGTGCCTTCTGTATGCTGCCCTGGCTCTATTCCTGCCCACCCTCCAGGTGGAAAGTGGAACACGACCTGCTCAAAGAAACTGTCCTGAACTCCCACAGATGGGGTCAGACTCCCCTGCATCTGCCCTCGGCCAGCCCTCAGCACCCTTTCCACTGCCTGACTTCTCCGTACGACTGTGGAGGCAAGGGGAGACCATTTCTGTTACCCCCACAGTGTCCAGCCTGTTCCACCCACACACCCCCTGATGCTCAGGGAATCTTAGTGAGATGAGTAAATGCCAGACTCCGCGAGCCCAGTGTCACATACCCATGTCGCCTTTTATTTCATCTTTTATTCCAAAAGGACTTGGTGATTTGGCTCTGAAGTTAGCCTTTTAAGGGGGTTGGTCAAGAAGAGAAAGTGGCCACAAGGACAGAGTGGCCATCACAATAGCTGGTCATGACATCGCCCTCGCACGGCAGTGACAGGGCAGCAGGCCCCTGGCTGACAGCCTGGGGTGACCCCGCTCCACACACCTGAGTGAGATGAGAGAATGCCGACCCGGGCTGGTCTGCAGGCCGTCCCAGGAAGCCAGCCAGAATTCCCCAGCCCTGGAGAATCCTGTCGCCAGGAAACGTACATGAACTCCCTGATTCAGATCATCGGACTTTTCAGCCTCAGCTCAGTGACAAGCTTCTGGAGCGATGGAACAGGACCGTTAATGATGGCAGTACTCTGTTTTCTGGGTGCTCACTGTGTACTGGGCACAGTGCTGGGTGTCGCTACACAGTCCGGATGCCTCTGCAAGCAGCCAGCCTGAGAGCAGCGTCACTAACCCCGTTTCAAATACCCACTCAGCAAGCTAGAGGAGGTGACGGAGGCCCGGCCGCTCTGTAAACTGCATCTCTGTGTCCTCCTCATAGGTCCTAGCGGGCACCTGGGAGGCATTTAATACAATCTCCCACTTGGCCTAAGCGCTTCGCTTAGGTCCAAGTGCTTCGCTTCTGGTCACAGCAGTTCCCAGCTGGGCCCACACGTACAGACTGTCCGTCTCAGCTGGACTCTGGCCTTGGCAGAGTTTACTGGCAGCTCCGACGCACCCCTGGGACCGCTGTTCTGTGCCGGGCTGTGTTGGGGGAACCCGGCAGCCCCGGGCGAGTGGGGACGGTGTGGGCCCCACGTTCTGGCGGGCAAGCAGAGTCTTCCCCTAATGCCATCAAACTGGAAACGGAGGGTCTTGTAGGAGTGGCCGGGGGCACTGGTGCTTCGTTTCTGCTGCGAGCGACCTCGCGCTGCAGAAAGTCCGGGCTCCACTCCACCTGCGCTTGGCTGTTCCTCCCGAACGTTCTTCCTCTCACGTCCTTCCTTGACCCTCTGTCCCCATTTACTCTCAGCATCTATTTGCGGGTGTGTTTAGAGCTAACAGCCCTCAGGCTGGATTTCGTTCAGTTTCTCAAGTCTATTAAAGGAGGGTCCACTTTATTGTAATTATTCGGAGACAGGCCCGCTCCCTGCTTGTCACGGTGCAGCGTGACTGTCAGCTCAGCTCTTCTCCAACCTTTGGGTGACATCTTTCTTCTTTTAAAACGGTTTTTAATCTGCTGGTTTCATCCCCGTGAATCCTCTTTTGTCACCTCAACTACATGTTATTTCTCTTCCACCAAATTGCAAAGGAAGCCAGCCTCCTCTCAGAGGAAGGTTCCTGACTCTACTGGGTATGAAAGAAAACAAGGTTTTAATCCCACAAAACATTCGCTGTCTTAGTCTTGCCGTAACCGATGCGAAGATAAAAGAGTCACGGTGGAAAGGGACATACGTCTGTAAAACCCCCATTCCTACCACTGCCCGGGAATTCATGATCCCCAGAGGCCAAGCGGGCACCCGGAGGGCCGAGAATCCCAGCGACTTCGGCTGACGTTCATCGGGCACTCAGAACCGAGAAACGTCTGGTAACGTGTGTGTGTGACCAGCATTATTCTTTAGATAAGGGAACTCGAGTGGTCACGAGGCCAGCTTAACTGGAAGAGGCCGGGGAAATGTGCACCCATCACAAAAAGAGATCAGACATTTCAAGTGTGATGTGTCTGTTGTAGTCTCACCCCCCAGCAAAGACACGCTATCGTCCTCCTAGGTGCCGGCCTGCAGCTCCCGAGGCGAGCGAGTTCAGAGACCTGGACAGGACTCAGGCGGTGTCCCCCGAAGGTGACTGCACTTCCCTGGAGATCCCCTGGAGGGCCGTTCAGAGCAGACCCCAAGCCCGCTCGGGGGGCTTCTGCTAAGTGGCTTTAGGGGCCTGGGGTCCGAATACTCAGCGAGCCCCTGGGGGGTTCTCACCGGCAGGAGCGTCTGAGAGAAGCCACACAACGTGCTCAAAGTCAGGGTCACGGATCTAAAGGGAGGGCCAAGCCCAGATGGACCCACGGGCTCCAGACACAGTGATCTCTCCCCTTGACCCGGGGAGCGTGGGAAACAGAGCCCTCCTCAGACCGGCAGCGGCAGGCCCGGCCGCCCCACCACACGCGCTCGAGTGGACATGCTAGAAAGCACCGCAGAAGGGACTCTCACCAGCCGAAGCTCCCGGATTGCTGGACTGGCCTTTACCTGGCACACGTGGGGCCTCCAACTAGACCACTTGCTTGTCTGCAGACAAGGGAAGGCAAGGAATTTCCACGACGCAGCCTCCGGTCTGGGCCCCAGCTTCCAAACTGGTGAGGAACTTGGTGTCCAGACCCACTGCGAGAGGACAAGTGACCCTGCAAGGGGAGGGGGCAGCCACGCCCGGCACCTCACCCATCCCCCTCCCCAGTTTATCTAACTGGCCAGAGTATGAGTTGTGTATTTTGTCTGCCTGAGAAATCTAACGGAAAGAACTATTATTAGACAGATTTATTTTATCAAGGAAAATATGCTCTTAAAATGTTCAAGAAAGGATACTGTCTGGTTCCCAGGGAACAGCCTGACAAAGCCCTGGCAGAATGTATGACCTCTGTACACACACACAACTATGCAGGCATTCTGTGTGTGTGTGCAATACATAAGCATGTGTTCACAACTGCGGTCGTAAAGGTTTATTTTCCTTACAGCAGTTTTATAGTGAACTTTAACTAAGCCTTGATTTCTCAGTCGCAGGAAGTGTTGAACATTCTAGTGCCTCTCGCCCTGCATGTGCACATGAGGCGTGCAGGGACCTTGTTCCAAGGCAGGTCCGACCAGCAGGTCTGGGCGGGACCTGAGAACCTGCACCTCAGACCAGCTCCCAGGTGAGGCTGGCCGGCCGCGCTCCACTCTCAGAGTCACAAGCCCCTGATCTGTGGTGAGTGACACTCTTCTTCGCACATAAATCAGCCAGTCAGAGATTCCGATACATAAACAAATAATAAAAACTATGTTCACGTTCACTTACTCTTTCTTGGATAATTAATCTCAAAATGGACTTAGACTCTATGCATTGCCTCTTGGCCATAATTGTAAACAGTTTTCCCTCAACGTTGTTAGAGCCATTTCCAAGTGTGAGCTGACAGACAAACGTCCACTTGAGAGAAAGGGGCAGCCAGGGAGGCTGGAGGCGCCCGGAGCTCTGATCTGTGGGCAAGGGAAGAAGGCCTGGGATGTCAGATCCCACCCATCTCTCAGAACCGACTCCGCCAGGCTAGAAATGATTAGAATTTCATTCAAGTTCGCCCTCTTGGAGCTCTCGGGAAGAATATCCAACACCAATGTTATTCCAAGTACCCTGCTATTCAGAGGTTGGCCCTACTCAGTGCTTTGTTTAAATATTTGAAACAAGTATATTAACAGCTATCCTCGTTTCCAAGGCTTAAAATATGAAACTGTCCCTAAATTGTGAAGGAAGTGACCACAACACAAATGACAGTGGACAAGTGTAATAGAGTTGCTGCGAAGGGAATAAAGCCAGGGGACGATCCCCACAGGGAAGGAACCCCAGCTTCCAGGAGCAGAGGCCCGACCCCAGGGGACTCCCAGGAGGGCACTACAACTGTCCACACAAATGCCACAAGGCGCTGACGCAGTGTGCTTACCGGGTGACGTAGTCAGTGCAGACCAGGGAGGTCAGACTACAGCCAGCTGTGGCAGGACTTGCCTCTGACCTTGGAGGACAGAAGGACTCCAGAAGGCACAAGAGAGGAGAGAGAATGAGGACGCGTGTGGTGAGAGGTCAACAAGTGGGGACAGAAGCTAACCTGGGGTCACACCTCTGTGCCAGGCACCAAGCCGCCTGCTAACAGGTCGCTGAGCTCATGTCCTCCTCCCAGCTACCCTGCAAGGCTGGCACCACTACGGCACTTTGGGGAACCAGGGACAGAGACTCAGGTTAAACGGTTCAGGTCACACAGCTGGAAAGGGCTCCCGCGAGGACCTGAATCTGGGTCTCTCTGACACCTACGTCAATCATCGGTTCTCTCTAAACCAGCCCTCCCCGAGGTGCACCTTACGGCGCCTGCGCTGTGGGTGTGAGGCAGGAGACAGAGGGCTCCGGGTCAGATACGTCCTGAAAGCTCCTGGGATACGTAGCGGTGCTAACGGTGTTCAGATGTGAGCTAACACGTGCTGAGCGCTTCCCACGTGCCTGGTGAAAAGCGGCTTTGTTGTTGTTCTTTTGACAGGAGAACCTCTCGGCGCCTTCGACATTCTAACGTGCGTTGAGAATGTCCAATATCATGTGTTGGGGAGTAATGTTAACAGCTCCACACAAAATGAGATTGACCGTCCGGACACATAACATTAAAATAGAATAACTGCAAACGGGCTGATGGGCTTGGCTAAGTCATCACCTGCTGGTGGACAACCTTTGCTTCGGACATCATGCTGGTGTCGGTCCCGTCCTCCCTTCATCCCCAGATAACTTCGTTAGGACACACAGCTCTACAGGGAGCCCTGTGCCCCTTCTGAGCTTGGGACCAGGCAGGGCTCTCAGGAGGGCAGATGGCGGGGAGGGCAGGATGCAGCTTCCCCCGGGGTACCCGACAGCTGGGGAAGTGCGGTCTGGTCACTCATCACTGAAATACCAAGAGACGCAGGTTCCTGACGGGACACCAGTGGAATCTCTCCTGCCCCTTTGTTGGTGACGGTCACTGTTGTAATTTGAGAGTCTGTCAATCTTTGTAAACCCTACCCGTGCCAAGCTTGAATCAGCCACACAGGGCCCGGCTCCCGTGGTGTACTGGGGAACGTGTTCAGTAAAATTAATGGCCTCTGCCTTGTCTCTCGTTCTATTTGCTAAATCCTTCTGTGTTTATCAAATAACACAATCCCACCAGTAAGCATTTGGTTAATCTTTTGATTTTCCAAGTCACGTTCCCATGACAATCCTGTTAACAGTGGGGCGTCTTGAGCAGGGTTCCTCTGGCCTGGGTGGCTGGACTGCCCTCTCCATCTCAGTGTCTCTGAAGATCACTCATCCTGTCTGCACACCTCCTTAGATGACAGTGAGAGAAATGCCAACCCATCTGCCATCATCCAAGATGTCAGAAACCTTTCAAGCAGCCACGTCCAGAATCTGGTGTTGACAGGACGTGACTGTGGAAGCAAAGGTCAACAGCACAGGACGCGAGGCCAAGATCACTAAGGCTCCCCACCGGCTGCCAGGAGACGTGGGGGGAGTTCTGGGTGGGAGGACGCAGAGGAGAAGAGTCCAGGGGAGCAGACTTGGGGCCACAGCCGGAGGTGGCCCGGTGCTGGGCGAGGCCGAGCCATCGCTGACAGGAAGTGCCTGCCTCATCTGGGGAGTGCTGTGTTGACCGCTTCACTCAGCTGCCCTGTGGGCTCGGTGTTAACCAGGATGAGGAAATAGGTGGGGGAGGCTGAATCCTCTGCTCGGTGTCAGGAAGGTGTCAGAGAGGAGAGACCCTGACCGAACCGCGTGCCCAGTAAGCCCGGCTCGCCCCGGGTCCTCACTGTTAGGTACACAGGGCGTGCGCACTCCTGCCAAGTGCCCAGCACCACCACACGAGCCAGACAGGCTGCCCCTGGGGTATCCGCCTTCCCGGCCTGCCTTCCCCCATCTCAGGTGGGAAGTCAGTCCCGTGCAGTAGTCAGGACTTAACTGCGGGGACAGAGACCGCTGCGCATTGCAGAGCAGAGCACTGAGCGTCTGCGGCGCCCCGACGAGCAGCGTTCAGCTCGTCATTTCACAGCCTTACTGAATGTTTGGGAAAGTCATTAGTTCCAGTGTGTGGCTTCCCGGCTTCTCGTGTCCAGGAATCGATGGCTGAAAACGGGCTGACGGCAGCCTCACGACATTGGTTTCAAGAATGGAAGGATGAGAATGTGAACTGGTGCAGCCACTGTGAGAAAGAGTGTAGAGCGGCCTCGGAAACGAAGAACAGAGCCGCCGCGTGGCCCAGCAATCCCACCCCTGGGGGTATGTGTCTGTAAATATATATACATATATACATAGCAATATATGTATATCTCCGAATATGTAACTAAACACTAACCCAAAAAGACACCTGCACCCCAGTGTTCACAGCAGCACTGTTTACAACAGCCAGGACAGGGAAGCAAGCTCAGTGTCCATCGACAGATGGCTGGATAAAGAAGCTGTGGTGTGTATCTATATATATATGAACATTACTTGGTCCTGAAAAAGAAGGAAATTCTGTCATTTGAAACAACGTGACCAGACCTAGAGGGTATTATGCTTACTTAGTGAAATAAGACAGAGAAAGACAAATACTGTATGATCTCACCTGCACATGGAATCTAAAAAATAATACAAATGAATGTATGTGCAAAACAGAAACAGACTCTCAGATCTTCTCACGGGAGAGAACAAACCACCGGATACAACAGGAAGGGGCGGACGAGGGCTGCGGGGCTGAGAGACACCGACGGCCGTGCGCAGCACCGACCAGCAGCAAGGGTGCGCCGCACGGCTCAGCGAAGCAGAGCCGTCATTCTGTAATAATTTTTGATGGAGGATAGTCTGTAAAAATACATCATCACCATGTTGTACGCCTGGAACTGATACAATGTTATTGTATTACACAATAGATAATAGATCAACTATACCTCAATAAAAAAACTAATTAATTAAGTTAAATTTTTTAAACAACCAATTGCAAGGATTAGGCAGAAGTGTTCTGACCGGTTCTGCAGTAACTTTTGCAGCTTCTTCCCACTGGAGGTCACTGTTACATCAGTTCCAGAGAAGAGCCTCAATTTTGTGAGAAAGAAACTAGACCGTGTGGATCCGGTCCTGCTGCATTGGCATAAAAAAGGAGACCAAACGGCGGAAACGGTCAGCCAAGGTGAAGGGCATTTCGGACACTGTGAAGGTAACATGAGCTGTCCTTAGAAAATGCATCAGACGTGGTTTTCAAGTCCTTAATGTTTAATTTCTGGAAAATAAATTCCAGCTAAATTTTCTACAAATAAACCTAACTACCTGCTTTATGTGTTGGGCAAATTAATCCATTCAAAGAGAGGCGTCATGGCACAGAGTTGCATAACTCTGGGCGAGTTCCTGACCTCACTAAGCCTCGGCTGTAAAACAGAGATAATAATTATACCAAATTCATGGGATCGTTGTGAGGATTCCCTGGGATGAAAAGGGCTTAGCACAGCGCCTGGAACACAATAAACACAATAGAAATGCTAGCGATCATTATTACCGTCCTTAGAGCCAGCCAGGTAGGGCCCACAGGCTCAGGTGAGCTCGTATTTGTGCCGTGCTTAGAACAGGGTCCGGCACAGCGAGGGCCATTTACATGCTCGTTAAATGAATAGGTAAATAAACAGACCCTAGCTGAAAGCATACACCCTAAACAGGTGGAACGCAAACATGGCCTCAAGGATATAGGAACTTGCCTAAATCATCATGTCAATTCAACATGTGCGTTCTAGAAGGCCGGGAAAAAATCGCGACCAGACGCTTGTCATCATCTGTCTTTAACTTTCACAGTAACTAGAAACAGCCGGGTGGTCTAAAGGAAGACGCTAACGTAAACATCCTGAGTAAGTACCTTGAGCGGCAGACAACGTGTGCTCTTTAAACAAAGGATCTTGTTTCATCGGATTCTGCCTCTGTCTGAGGCCGTCAGTGACCGTCACTGAGTGGACGTGCTTTGGTCTTCGGTCTCAAGTATCTGCTCTCCGCGCCGGAGGCGCGCTCGGCAGCGACCACAGGGGAGCTCCTGCAGTGGGAGCGTGGTGATCGCTCACCGAGGACATCAGCACTGAATCCAGCACACGCGTTAGGTGAACACTCAGGCCCTGGTATGGGCTGAGTAAAGGCACGGATGCTCCTGCTTCACCAAGTACATTCCTTTCTTTCTTGTATTGAAGTGTAGTTGATTTACAATGTTTCCGGTGCACAGCAAAGCCGTTCAGTTATACATATACATACATACATATATATATATACACATATATTCCCAGATTCCTTTCCATTATAGCTCATTACAAGAGATTGAATATAGTTCCCTGTAGGTCTCGCCAAGAACATTCTTAAGGAAAACCGGCCCTTTGAAAATCAAAAACAGAAGCTTTGAGTGTGTGTGGTGAAAAACGCTGTAGCCTTACTCTGTGCTGAGATGACAGCTGTTTTCCCACCGTTGCTTTTAAGTCATTAGTGCAAACGCCACTGCCATGCAAAAGGCAAAACTATTAGAATCACTCTGCAAACAGTGTTGACGGCGCAGACCTCTAAAAGGGTCTCGGGGTGCCCCAGGGGTCCAGAGACCTCTCTTTGGGAACTGCTGGCCCCAGCACAGACAGTGCTGGACAGGGTCGATTCGCCGTGTGTTGCCCTTGTTGGTCCAACCTCTCCTCTGGGACACTTGGGAAAAGCCCCGGGCCTGCTGGGGCCTTCCTCAGGGTGTAGGCTGGACGGTGTGCTGAGCGCCTTCCGAGGCCACAGCCATGGTGTTTTCTAAAGCTCTCAGAGAACTGATGAGGCCAGAGGGATCCGGATTCGGGAGACGTGGAGGCTCCACGTAAAATCTTTGCCTCCCTGTCGCCCTCTCCTATCTCCTAGTGTCCCAAAGCCCTTTCAGACTGTGGAACCACCCTGCAAACCACACACATGCCGGACTCAGACACCCAAGCTGGAAGTGGGCCCTGGAACGGACAGGTGCCCTGGGAAGGGCCCAGGGTGGGAGCCGCACTTGTGGCGGACTGTCTGCCTGTCAGAACCCTGCGGCTACACATCCCAGGGCAGCACCTACACGCCTGCAGACCCCGAACGATGGAGCGCAACCCAACTCAGGATCGTGCGGCCGGCAGGGCACATGCCATCTCACAGCACCCACGCTGGGCAGAAGGCAGAGTCCTCCCTCCAGGACACAGGAGAAAACTCATGTATGAACTGAACTCTTATCTCTGTCGTTCACTTTCACACGTATCCCCATCCTAACTTAGTTCAGAGAAGCCCTAAATGGTCAAAAAGTGTAAGATCAGGGAAGGGTGACATCCATGTTCACTGCTCACATTTGGATGCAAATCCCACGAGCTGAGGGTCCGCTGGACAAATCAGAGGTTGGACTAGAGCTCCCTTCCAGCCTGGTCTCTGCCCCTTTGTAGAATTTCCCGAGCCCTGGCCACTGACCGTGGCATCAGTCTGCTTGTCACAACCTGAAACTTCTGATGAGCTCCCAGCTCCCAGTTTAAGGCCTGGGGGTGGGGGGTGGCGGGGAGCCTGGGGAGCAGGGGCATCAGGAAGAGGTGGGGGCCAGGGGCCCGGCCGATGATCAGATATCCTGCAAGGGGCCTGAAGGACCTCTGCCCACTGACCCCAGGCCTGCCCCGTGGCACTGTGGCGCCCAGTCCTTTGTGAAGAAGGCTACCTCTGACCCAGCAAAGTGGGGAAAAGGCAGCCTGGATGTGGGTGGGTTTGGGGAAACAGAGCCCCTCAGTGCCACGAATCTGGGGCAAGTCCACTTCCCTGCTCCTGGGCTTTGAGTTCCCTCAGAGAAGGACTCAGATGAGCTGGCTTCCAGGTCCCTCCGAATTGCAGGCCTTCAACGTCTCGTTCGTTGGGGAAACGCCCTGGTACCCTGTGCTCATCAGGGTCTGGGGTGGATGCAGCCAGGGGCCACTGTCCTCCTAGGACAGTCCCAGCAGCTGCACACGAGCTCTGGTCTCAGCTCTGCTTTCCGATGGGACCTCAGGGGCAGACGGATGAACTTGACCTGTTAGGGGTTCCCTATGCATCTGCTATCCAGCGGGAAGGCTCTGGACCTCTCTTCTCTCCTCTGCTGTCTGCTTAGCACCCCCTCAGCTTTGTTATTGTCGGTACGTGCTGGGCAGAATGTGAGAAATGAGGCCCCAAGTGCCCGAGGGCGCAGGACAAGGACCTGGACACAGTGTCCTGCAGCTGAAGTAGGGTCCTCCTGACCTGGGGCTCGGGCTGATGTCTCTGTGAACCAACAAACCACGTTTAAGACGTGCACAGTGTGTGTCATCGTGCACTGGAGAATCTGGAATAAGCACTTCAAAACCATGGTTCCACTCTACTCTTGCTTCTGCTAAAATTTTTAATGACTTGATATATGAAAATATTACCTAATAGGAGTGAAAGTAGTGTGCAGAGGTAGCCAAAAATCAAGGAGGGGTCATGTGAAGCCTCAAGGCCTGGGAGACACTGACAGACAAATGGCTGTTTCACAGCGCAAGGCTGTGGGCGGGCGGTCAGGACACGGCCGGCCAGTCGCATCCAGGGCTCTCGGCATCAGGCGTGCTCCTCCTCTCCTCACGTAGGAACCCAGACCTAATTTGTGATATTTATATGTTTTACTACATTGATTGAACTTTCAGAGCAAAAATAAGATATTTTTCTCGTATTATGCCAAACAGCATAAAACTATCATAATTTTAATTATCCTGAGAACCCGGAATGACACACACATAACCAGAACCCATCAGCGTGTTGGGCGCAGGGCTCCCAGAACCGCACCCGGGCAGGGCCTGCACCCAGCGTGCTGGAGAGCCTTTCAGTTGTTTCATGTCCTAAATGCAGACTGACGCCTGGATGCACTTCGACGCCCTGTAAAAGGCAGCTCCTAAAACCATGTGCTCGCAGAAACTTCTGAGATGAGAGGTCGCCCACACTTCTAAATCATATTAGCACTGAGGAGACGAGGGTATATGTTGTAAAATCTAATTTAAGGGACATTTCTCTACGGTTAAAGCGTTACAAAACCTTTTTCTAAAAACCACGCCCACAACACTCTCAAGTAGCCGGTCTGTCTTGTCGACCCTCTGTAGGGAAACACGTGGGGGGCCACGTCTCACAGCCTAGACAGTAACTCATCCTTTTCCACACGGAAGATGAAAGCTCACAGTGCTTCGCAAAGGAGGTGTGTGCAACAGCCAAAAACGACTCACGCCTGGGCAGCAGTGATGGGCGCACTTATTGTACCAGGTCCCCTGGGAAGTCGTAAAAGCCTGACGCCTGGGGCTCTCGGTCCTCCGAGCACCAGGACGCACAGCGGTGGTTTCTTGTTGGGTAAGGTATAAACAAGGTGTTTATATGCAGGTATAGAGATACACGGCCCAATCCCCCTGGAGAACTTTTTTAACCATAAATTATGCACATTCGACAGAGGCAATATGGCCTCCAACAGGGTGGAAATTGATTCTCCAGGGGCTAAAACATCTCATCCCCTTTATGCATAAAGCACAGATACAGCTGCAGCGCGTGAACAGGTGTGCAGTGTGTCTGCGGCGCTAAGACTCCATGGGAGGGCAGGTGGCCCTGAAGAAAGGTGGGGAGTGCCGCTGTCAGGGCGCTTCCTGGGGGGCAGCCTTCAGAGTGCCTGCTGTAACATTTTCTAAACTGCCTCGTGTTATCTTAAAGATGATTCACCCTGCGCTAACTGGTAAAAGAATTAACTATGAAGAAAGAGCTGATTTCCAGAGACGAATACCCTCTCTTGGGAGTGCTAAAATCCTCAGAGTCTGAATCAGCTCCTTCAGAATTCCACTGTTTTCCCGACTGAATTCCATGCCTGGAACAGCTGCGGGATCTCGGGCAGCGCGCCGGGGGCGGCGGTTCAAAGGGAGAAGCGCGGGAGGCCGCACCAGGTGGCTTTGTCGGGAGAGGGGATCACTCTCTAGACACTGCCTTTGCCAGAAACTTCTTAGCAAGGGGAAAGGATGTTTTGCTTTTGCATCACTTTGTTTTCATAAGTCACACAAGGAGGAGGAGAAGCCATGTTGACGTTATTTTTAGTTCCCAGGAACAAAAATAGATCGCCAACTTTAACACACCGCGGGAATGGCTCCTCCAGGTTCCCCGAAAGTTGGTGGAGAGTCTGAAATGCTACAAAGTGCCACGTGCCTCTCCTTCTCCCAACCCCTAGGACAGCGGGGGCGGCCGGGTGAGGAAGACCGGACGCACCACTGGCTCGGGCTAGCCCGCTCCCCAGCTGGGAACATTCAGACAGAACCGCAAAACGAAGCCGCCGCAGTCAAACGTGCCACGACTACCTGGACGTCCTCAAGAGCGGGCGCCTGCCTGTGACCTCCCCGGGCCATCACGGACCGGAGCACACGCCAGAGGACAGGAGACGAGATAAGGCACAGGCTGCCTACAATCCAGACGCCTTTTCTTCCAAGCGATAAGTCCATTCTCGCCTCCCTCGCCTGGTCCAGCGCAAGCATGCTCCAAGCATGAACCCTGCTCTGAGTGGGAGGCGCTGCCGGGCCGCAGGGCTCCGCAGGACCCTGGTGGCCGTTTCCAGTTACGCCATCAACGGATAATCTGCCTCTTTAAAAGGAAAAATATGATGGCCCGTGTGACAGATCTGAAACAGGTGCAGGGGCAGAGGGAGACGGGCTGGCGACAAGTGACACCACCAAGAACGCGCCTGTCCCCAGTTCAAGGACGATTAGCACAGCGGAAACTGGCATCGGCCCCGACGTCTGGGCCACCGCCAGGGAGCCTTCTCCTGCCCTCACGGGTGAGGGGCGCAAGACGGGGGTGGGGAAGCGCAGTGCCCCAGATCACAAACCCTCCACCCTCAGATACGTTATTTTCAGATCTAAGTTACGGTCATTGTGACCGGTGCGACCGGTGCCGACAGTACAATTTCACAGCAGTTAGGCAGGAAATGCCACCTGCTATTCAATGCGCCAACTGCAGTCAAAAGAGGGAGACCCTGCTTTGCTCCAACCCCCGCTAGCCTCCTCACATCCTGTTCATAGATACTGTGTTCTGTTTGGACCCCCTATACTGGGCTTTTAAACACTCCACGGGCTGTGATCCCTTCCCCTGGGGCCATCCTGACTCCTGCCCCCCAGCCCCCTTTCCTCCCCAGGGGACCAGGCCTTGCGGATGGAGGATGGGGAACTGGGGGTTGCAGGAAAGCGGGGGAAACCAGAGGACAGGAGGCGAGCCCTTCCCTTGGGCACAGAGAGCAGGGATGTCTGCAGTAAACGGCAGCGGGCAGAACGGGATCGGAGCACGGACTCGGGGTGTCTGAGAACATTACCTGGCTCCTTGGTCTCTCATTACACAAATGGAATCAGCGTGTATGCGTGTGTGTGTTTGTATTACACGGCAAATTAGATCCGAGGGAAAGGCAGCAGGGGGAATATTTATACAGGTAACAGAGAGCTAACAAAACGAGAAAACCTGGATTTGATTGTATAAAAAACAATACTAATCATGGCAAAGAGAGCCTTTAGCATTCACGAGTCAGCAGCGCACACAGCAGCCATTAAACTCATCGCCCCACGTGCCAGATCAATTATTTAGCTTTTACGTTATTTCAACACCACATTATGTGGGTTTAGAATTAGTTTATCACAGCGCATCTGCTAAGAGCTTTTAAATTTTTACACCATTTAGGTGATTCTAAATGCACTTTAGAATAGAAGAGAATGAGAAAAGTCATTCGAAAACAGAATTAAAGGGGCAGTTGACAAATAAAAGGAACAAAGTCGAATATGCGGCATTAAATCAAGTCAACAAAAAATAAAGTGGAGGAAAAGGAAGGAGACAGTTAAAAGCAAGTTAAATAGGAAAACTTGGCTAAAGCAGGAAAGAAGAAACTGAGATTCACCAACTACGTTAACAGATACAAATCGTTAAATGTCAGATAACGTCTCCCTGTGAGGAGGGAAAAGCCTCTTCAAGCCCTCAGGGCACGTCCCCCTCACTGGGGCGTCTGCAGCTCAGAGTAGATGCTTCCCAGCGCACCGAAGCAAGGGTCTCTGCAACGACCAGCGGTGCTCATCTTCTCAAAGAGAGAAGGGACCGCAGAGACCGGGGCTATGTGGGGGGACGATGGCAAGCGTGTTTTAGCAGTCCCTGGAGAGAAGTGTGGTACTGGGAAGATTTCCTGGGGCCCCGGCAGGAGGAGGAGATGTGGCGCTGGAGCTCCGCCTGCATTCCTGAGGACACCCGAGCCTGGAAGGCCCCCTCTGCCCTCCCCGCCAAGCCTGCTGGCCACCCGGGCACCCCTCACCGGGCAAGCGAGGGCCTCCAGGGCCGTGGCCTTGGCAGACGGGTGTCCGTCCGTCCCACAGGGCAAGAGAGAGAGATGGGAAATTTACTGCCGACATCTCTGGGCCCTCAGCCACTCACCAAGAAGGAGGTGAATGGACCTACGGTCGTTCCTCCCCACCGTCCGCAGCGGCAACCGCAGGGCCCGGCCAGGAGGCCCAGGTTACACAGGGGACGCCAGACCGACGGCAAAGGACGTTCTCTTAGGGGCTCTGAGGAGCAACAGCCTCAGCGCTTCCCTCAGAAACACCTAAAATACTTAACTTTCAAACCATTTGATTTCTAATATTTGGGAACTGTTCATCACAAGAAGAATTCTTACTAAAAACATGTCTGTTCCAGCTTAGCACCATCTCACTCTTCAGAGATGTGGCCTCCTTACAAAAATAATATCACAGGACCTGGAGAAAAACAGTGCTGGAAACATAACCACATTCAGAGAAACTATTACAGAGAGTTGGTTATTTCAAAGTTCTCCTATGCAGATATTTTGGGGGCAGGGTGTACTCAGTGGTGGAGCGCGTGCTTAGCATGCACGAGGTCCTGGGTTCAGTCCCCAGTACCTCCATTAAGAAAAAAAAAGAATATTTTGTCTTCTCTGTTCTACAGACATTAAATCCTCCCGTTTATTCACCTGTATGGTAAGCAGCCCTCATGGGGAAGTCCTCATTTCTTACATTTTGCCCAAGGAAACGTCCTGGTGTTTGCTGGGCAAGGTGTGAACTCACTGGGGAAGCGGGGCCTCCCAACACCCGGGCTCCAGCCTGACTCACTTCTTCTCTCTGGTCCGTCGTATCTCTCTGTCCCCACTTACAGGGGAACGCCCCGCCGCCCCGTGCCCCCAGCAGCCGGATTTCATTGTCGGCTGCGTCGTGAGAAATGCCCTTCCCACCTGGACAGGGGTTTTCAGGACAGTAACCGGACCAAGAAGGATGTTCCCCAAACTTGCCTCATGAGAATCACTCGCTCTGATTATTAAAAATGGCGACTCCCCGCCCTCAGCCAGAGCGCAGAATCCACTGACATGGACCCGCTCGGTGCGCAAGCATCCGGGCGCCCACCTGGCGCTGTTCCCAGGATGGCGGCAGAGAGCGCAAGGTGGAAAGACGAGAGGCCCCAACCTGGAGGAGGGACCCAGAGGAAGGGGCAAACACTCTCAGAACAGGCAGGGGCTGGAGCGGGAGGTGAGAGGGACCCCGCACTCAGGGAGGGGAGGAGGGCTGCTGGCTGACACCTGCTGACCGCCTGCCCGGTGACCGACACTGTCCTGGGTGCTTCGTTTACATTCAGTTTTCCAACAGCCACGGGCGTCCCGTTGTTCAGGGCAGCCCCCGGGCTGCGTTAGTGACTTCCCACAGATCACGAAGCCAGAATGGGTTCTGCACCAGCGAGGACACGGCGCGCCGTCAGGCAGGGCTCACGTGTCCCCAGCTCTGATCCCTCTTTGAGGACCTCAGGGTCCTCCGTGAAGCAGGATGGAAGCTGGCCTGTTCACAAAGGTTCCTTAATTCAACCCAAGTGACAAAACAGAACCTGAAAACGATCTGATGAACAGCTGCGGGCGTTGCTCTACGTAAGAAAAGATACGGTAGAAACGACACTTTTCGAGAGACTAACTTAGCAGAGACTTACCTCATTTTGTCCAGATCTGGAATCCTGTTCACTAGAACTTTCTTCCAGAAAACATTGCACCTTCTCCACCTCTTCCATGCACTGGAAAAAGGCCATTTTCTCCAGCTGGCCACTGGGGCAACACGTGTTGAACTCTTCCAGCCTCTTCACTGTTAACATCTTGGTGGTGAGTCTGATTACGTTCCCGTCGGGAGTGTGGCTGTCGTCCCTCTCCGCCTCCGACCTGTAAATCAGGACGCAGTCGTGGCTTCTGAGCACACCCTCCTCTTGGCTGCGAAGAGGAGGAGAGTTCTCATCACCGACCCACACGTTTGACTCTTTGGGGAAACGACCAGTGAGAATTCTGAAGTCGCTTCTGTTTAAACTGGAGGAGACGCCCACAGTTAGGAGGAGAAAGGCAAATACGGAGTTTCAGACGCCGGAACTTTGAGAGGAAAAGGGCTCTTCCCTCACCTTCCCCACAAAAGCAAACGGTGAGAAGCAGCCTTCAGTGTCACCGGGCGACTGCGTTTTCCCCTCGTGGGACGAGTGGGGCGCAGCTGGGACTGCTGCCGTGCTCCTCCCGCCCCGCTGGGAAGGCGTCCTGGGTGAGGAAGGGGCTCTCCCGTGCTCCCCCTGGGGGAGTGGTCTCCACCAAATGAGCCACTTCCAGAGCCCCTCTCTGTCTACATCTTAAAATGTTTGGTGTTTATTTTAAAAAGAACTTTGTTTCCTTGCAGCCTGCTCACCCAGCCAAGGTTCCCAGATACCTTTCTTTGCATCCTCACCATCGGCTAAGTACCAAGGAGTTCACATCCCCGTGCTCTCCCTGGAGTCCTTGCCTCACAATCGAGCACACGCGGAACACTGCTCTGACACTGCCCCCACACGCGCGCGTGTCCACACGTCTCGTGATGTGAGCTTGTGCTGCATCCCTCCCGAGGCCCCTGCTGGAGATCTTCTGGAAATTGCTTCTTCCAGCTTTTTCTCAGTTTGAAATCGTCTGTAACTATCCCCACAAAACTTCATCTTTCATTTTCTCAGCCGATCTAGTAAAATGATACCTTGAGTTCCACACCGTTTAAAATCCAGTGCTCTACACAAAATCCTCCTTAGCCACACCAGGACCTTACATTCAGACTCTAGAATGTAAACAGGATCAACCACAGCTCTGCAAAATTCTCTGTAGACCATCATTAGCATTCTTGCAAGCTGTCCCGAAAAAAAATCATTACTAAAACAAGGATTGCTTGGCTGTTTCTAAGACAAATGGCAACTGAAAAATACAACAGGTAATTACAGATGACACTCAAGTTGGATCAGGAAGCTACATAAAAATTAACATATTAAAAGCTTAGGTCCAAGATACAAAAATTTTAAAAGAAACCTTACATGTTGAGCTCTGCCTGGAGTTTGGTACAACTTGTTAAGACAGTGTAGCAAGAAAGGAAAACAGAGTAATTACCGTTTGCAGGAGGACATCCCGGGGTTCAGATCAGCCTGAGGGCAGAGTCCCAGTTCCAGCAGAGACAAGGGAGCTCTGTGGGGTTCAGAATGATGACGCACTTGGCTGGTGAAAGTCCCCACTCACGGTCAGAGCAAGCCTTCTGAGAAGACAAGTGTCCACTCTGAAAGGAAGTGTCCTCTCCCTCAAATGCCACTTTGAGCCCCTGTTTAAACCCAGATGGTCCTTGGGCTCATGTTGCCCAGCTGTCGCCTTCTTAGTCAGATGGGGAAGGACATTAATTTTAGACACGAGGCTTTTCAAAGCCAATGGCTCCATTTCAGAGGTCAGGTAAGGGGAGGACGGACTGTAACCGTGGATGAAATATCACCTTCACCCTCTTGTCTCGTCCGGGCGGCAACGCTCGCAGACCCACAAAGCTGCGTTTGTCTCGGCCGTCAGCCGGCCCGCTCCCCTGCCCGCTCAGGCTCGGGACTTACGTGCATGCTCCCAGCTGGGGGGGGGGGGGCGTGCGGGGACCCCGCCGCCACTGTTTCTGCACACGTCCAGCTACAATAGGAGACAGCTTCTGAAAGCCAAAGCACTTGGCACCTTTCAACGCTCTCAGTCCTTAAAATTATTTGCAACATCCCCAACTGTTTACAGCTCCAGGGAAGGGTGGAAGGCACAGGCACCCGGGGAGTGACAGGGAACAGGAATGAGTTTTCATAAACTCTCCCCACAAGCGACACTGTGCCCCCCCCACCCCGTCTTTCATCACAGGCCAAGAAAAGCAAAGCCGGTGCAAACAGCCCACCTGCCTGATTCCAGCAGCAGCGCAGTCCTGCGTTTACCAAAGATGCATGAATCCTGAGCCCTAGTAGACAGAGCTAGCAACACAGACGACCCTCTAATTCACCTTGCACCCCTTCCGAGCCTTTGCTGACCCCGCTGCTGCCCCCCAACACCTGTCTCTAGCGCCCTCTTGCTTTCCCAAACAAGAAAGGTTTTATTTTTGGTTCAGATCAGTGTATTCCATAGAAAATAAAAATACATGTTTCCATTTTGAGAAGCACCTAAAGAATTATAGCAAAATCCTTAAAAAGCCAAACTCTGGGTGTTTTTCTAGGATTAGAGGGCTTTGTTCTTCAGGAAGAGTAACTAAGCGGAAGTATGCATCTGTGAAAGAGAAATTATGTAGCCAAATTGTTATAAAAAGACAGAACTGATCTGAGGTTACCAATTTTCCTTGGAGTAATTAAACCGTAAAAGTACTATAAGGTGACAACCCCCCCCCCACAAAGAAAACCACGTGTGGCCTTCAACTGATCTGACCGAACCCTCCACCCAGACCGTCCCGTCAGCGGAGGCAGACTTTCCGTCCCCGTAGCTCCAGCAAACCAGCCAGAAGCCAGCAGAAACTGCTCCTTTGCATTTTTAAAATAACTTGTATTAGAGCAGTTTAAGAGCTACGGAAAAGGTGAAAAGTTAAAAAATAGCAGACCCCCCCCCCCCGTGCCTCACACCCAATTTCCCCAAGTCTTAACATCTTATGTTGGTGCGGTACACTTGGCACAACCAGCGAAACAGTGGTGACACGTTATTATGAAATAAACTCCATACTTTATTCAGACTTTATGAGTTGTCCCCTAATGTCCCTTTTCTACATTGAAATCCCACCCAGGGCTTCGTATTCCATTTAGAGCCACCAGGATTTGTGATGGATTAGACATGGCCTGTGACAGAAAGACGGCAGGCAAGGATGACTTTTGGAACTCTTCCTGAGCACTTGAAGGACAGAGTTGACGTTGACTGGGATGGAGGGGTTGATGGGAGGAGCAGCTCTGGGGGTAAAGTCAGGACCTCAGTTTGGACAGGACCACTGGACATCCAAGTTGATCAGTCTGTGAGGTAGAAACCCGGGCTTCAGGGGAGAGGCCCGGGTCGGAGATGCAAGCGGGAAGTCACCACGTGCAGAAGGCTCCAGGCACGTACGTATTGAATAAACGTTTGTTGGTTAATTTCTAGATGGAAGGTTTTTAACTGTGTCTATTTGTCCTAAAAGAAAAGTCCGCTAGAAGAACCCATGCCACTGGTCTTTTAAAACTAGACGACAACCCTGCAGCTCTGCTGTGTCTCTGTTCCCAGCCTCTGTGGCACCGAGGACAGGCGGCCCGGTACAGCCCTGACCACCAGGAAATCCAGGTAGCAGGCACGCACCCACCGTGGCTGCCCGCCGACCTCAGCACCCGCTGTCCACCCCGCACACTAACGGGAACGTCCTAACGATGCTCTCGTGCGTGGAAAAGTTCACAGGGAGGCCAGGAGCAGGCCCAGTGATACTTTTATTGGATTTCCCTTATATTTTGGAGTTATAAGTCTTTTTAAAAAATTCTAACCTCAGGAAAACAGCATTCCATAAAGCCATAGAAATGGCAATTCTTTCCAAGGAACGTTTCCATGAACCAGTAAGAGGCAGTGTTGTCCTCAGAGCACAGGGAGCGGCGTTGCCAGAGAGTGTGTATCCGAGCCAGGCTGGCCGTGCCGACAGCTTCTACTCGTGCACAGTTTCCTGAATGTCCCCAGAACGACAAGGCCTCCTGAACGTCCTCACACAAAAGTGGAGCAATCCTCACAGATACCGAAACAGACGAAAGGCACCCCTGTCATCCACATAACTGCCAAATTTTCTTCCTTTCAAAATGCACCACTGAATAGGACCTATAAGAGCAAAAACTGATACACTGCACTTCACCAAAGTTCAAAGTTTGCTCTTCAGAAGACACCAAAGGAAAATGAAAAGACAAGCTGCAGACCTGAAGAAAATACCGTGAAGTCATACACTTGGTAAAGGACTTGTATCCTGAAACAAACTCTCCCAAATCAACAACATGATGAAACTCAATTTTCAAAATGGGCAAAAGATTTGAAAGACATCTCATCAAAGAAGGTACATAAAGGAATAGTTAATATGCACACAGAAATGCTCAAAAATCCGTCATTATGGAGGTGCAAATTAAAATCACAATGAGAACATTTCACAGCCACGAGAAGAGCTATAATGAAAACACAGAAGGAGGCAAATGTTGGTGAGAATGTGCAGTAACTGGAACCCTCAACATACATGTTGGTGGGCATGTAACTCGGTGCAGGTGTCTTGGAAAATGGTGCGGCAGTTTCTTAAGAAGTTATTCCCCATATGACGCTACAGTTCTTCTCCTAGGTACCCTCCCAAGAAAAATGAAAACATGTGAACACAAAAGCTTCACACATGAATGTTCACAGCAGCTTTATTCACGACAGCCCAAAACTGGGAACAATCCAAGTGTCTAGCAATGGAGTTGATGAACAGAAAAAGAGAATTTATGTATCCATGCAAAAAGATGTCCTAAAAGAAAAGTCCATTCAAAGAACTCGTGCTACTGGTCTTCTAAAATTAGATGAAGTATTGATCCTGGCTACAATTTGGATAAATAAAAATACTGTGCTTAAGTGAAAATAGCCAGAAACGAAGACCATAGACTATAAAATTCCATTTGTACAAAATGTCCAGAAAAAGCAAATCTGTAGACCCAGGAAGTGGATCCGTGGTTGCCTAAGGCTGAGAGTAAGAACAGGGATTAACTGTAAAGAAAATCTTACTGTGGCGATGGAAATGTTCAAAGACATTGTTTAACAACTCACGAAGTTTCCTAAAACATAGTGAATTGTACGTTTACGATGGATGAATTTTATGATATGTAAATTATACTTCAAATGAAGTAGTTAAGAAAATAGAAAACCCAATAATATGAATAATAAAAAGTAAACTTGTTAAAAGAAGAAGAAAAAAAAGCACCACTGAGCAGTTTGTGGCCAGTGGTTCCAGGTCACCCAGGCTGGTCCAAGGAGTCATAAGTCACATCTGACACTTGCTGGGTCACTCGGGGCCAGAGCAAAGGAAGAAGAAGCGGTGAGTGAGAAGGAGTTAGGCGCCCACCCTTCTCCCCTCCTGGTGTGAGAAGCACATAATGCATGATTTTGTAATTAGGAGAAAGTTCATGGAAATTTAAAACGAATTTCTACTTCTTACTTTCTACTTGGAAATAGGAAACTTCAGGTTAGGAGGACAGCGACGTTATGGAACATTCAGACTTGTTTACAACCCCGTTGATATTAGACCCTTAAAATTTCCAAGTGACAGTGAGTAAGTAGCTAAATTTTGTGTAATAAAAAATGAAAATAAAACAGGACTGAAAATACCCAGATAGAAATAGTTGGGCCGCTGAAGAATTAGTCTCCTCAGAAGTATTAAGCAGCTCTCAGTTAGTTCATTACCTCTATAATGGTTGCACACTTTGTTCATCTGACTACGTCCTATTTTACTTTCTTGTAAAATATGAATACGTGTCACTGAGTTAACATACTGCTCGGGAAACAACGTGCGTGACACTCAATAGGACCAAAGGAACATGGTACAATACTATTCATAAATTCATAAACAAATTTCCAAAGCTCATATGGCTTTCATATCCTTCTTGTTAAATAGGTTTTCATTCCTCTGACTTATTTTTTTAGAACTTAAAACCTACAGAGCATTTGCATGAATAATACCACAAATATCCATGCACTCTGCATGTAGATTTATGTTTCAAATATTTACTTTTTTGATATTTGCTTTATCCCTAAATACATTAGCCTCTGTCTCCTGAGAACAAAAACAAGATCCAGTCAAAAGTCACACGGCACATTTAGCTGGCACATCTTCTTAGTCTCCTTTTATCTATTCAGGGAACAATAACCCAGCCTTTTTTTATTTTCTTACCCTTTCATGACATCGCTGTTTTGGGAGACTCCAGACCAATTTCTTCATAAAATATCTCTCAGTCTGAATTGCCTGATTGTTCCTTCAAGTTTGGAACCAGGTCAAGTCCTGGGCATGAAAACCGTGCGAGTGGTGGCGTACCTTTCTCGGAGTGTCACAGCAGCCAGTACACGACATAGCTTGTGTCATGATGAGTCATGTTAACTTCGGTGATCTGACTAAGGTGGCGTCTGCCAGGTTCCTCCAAATCAAAGGCCCCCTTTTTTTCTTTTGTAATCACTAAGTAACTTATGAGATGTTCTGGGTCTCCTGTTGCACAACCATCTGTCGCTCCATGATTGCAGTATCCATTCTTGCCTGAGTCTGTTACCCCCCATGACGGTTAGGTGGTGATCGTCTAATTCCATCATTTTCCTACGGTAACTGGCGCTCCTCTGTGAGAGCTCGTTCCCCGTCCCCGTCCCAATCCCACTCCCTTTTCAACTTCATTGGGAACTCATTCATTTCTAGAAACGGATAAATGTTCCCTGTGTCATTCACTTTGAAGCTCAGTTGGCCAGTGGGAGCATCTGTGTACCTCTGAAACGTCACCATCCTTTTGTGAGCCCTTCCTTACTTTCTGGAGTAACAAGATGTCCAAAGGTCACCTTGCACTGTTCCCGCCCTTTCCCAAAGGAGCCCCGGTTCCGTTTGGAGAAGAATGGTACTTGGAAGTCAAGACCAGGGCAATGGGACTGTCCTCTGCTCCTGGGGTGTCACTGCTTCCAGTCCTTTCAGTGGACGGAGCTAGGAAACACAAGTTTTTTAAATCACGAGTTCATCCTTAGAGCTTTCTAATTCCAACCCAACGCCACGGGATTCTCTCTGTCCCTCCCCCGTTCCAAATACGCATCTCCCTCCCAGTAATTCTTTTAGCCCGAGAATGAGAAGATAAAGTAAAACGCTTCCTACAAGCTCAAATTCATTCTGCTGTTGAGACTATTCTAAACAACTGGGGGAAGTGAGAGGACTCATGCTCAACTTTGAAAACTTCCGTTCTACAGCACAAATCATCAGTTTTTCTTTAGTTGGAATTGGAGGAGGGCTACATTCATGTTCACATTCTTGAGGACGCTTTCCTACCTTCTAAACTGGAAGTCAACTTCAGGAGCTAGAAGAAGGAACAAGGCATGAAATTACAGAAGTGCAGAGTCTGCGCCACGCACTTCCCACCAAACGTTGGCCTGCTTTCCCCAGGGGGGTGAGGCTCGGCAGGGAAATTTTCCATTTCCGATACTGCAGCCGAGAGGGGAACGGTGGCTCAAGGGGAGGTGGGCGAAACTCCACGTTCTCAGGCATGTGTTACTTCCTGTGAAAGGGAAAAGTTGCATTTTTAGGCAGAAAGTACAATTTCTTGGTGCAAAAGGACCACGGCAGCTGGAAAAACGGGAAGAGGGCCTTACAGGTCCCAGCTCTTAAGGGAAGCCCTTTCGGTGCGGACGAAGCCTGGGAGCGCGTGGCGGGGAGGAGGGGCCGGCTCCTGCGCTCCTGCGTGGGACGTGAATCGCTCCCGTCTTCGGGGGGGGGGGGGGGGTCTTGGCCGTGCTCTTTGACCTCACAATTGCATTTCTAAGAATTTTGCCCCAAGAAACAGAATTGTACACAAAATGTTATCTTTGAAGGTGCACATGACGATGTTATTTCTTGTATTTACAACATTGAAACAGAACCTAAGTACAAGCTGGTTTAACAGGTTACGTACGGTTCTTCCATAAGAAAGAACACTGTACTTCCATTAAGTCACGTGTAGAAGAATATTTAACAATATCAGGGGAAAAATGAACGCGATAGTTAGGGGGAAGAGGGCAAATTACAGGATAATATATCCAGTAAGATCCCAATTTTGACTAAAAAACATACTCTGTCAGTTTATTGATGGGTAATAATACAGACAGGAGAAGAGTTCAGATTGCTACTCCAAATATTAACGGTGGTTCTCTCTAGAGCAGCCATGGGCACTATGGTTTGTGTGTTTCTAGGGTTACCGATTTTTCTTAAACATGTACTTCCTTATTAATCTGAAAAATTGCCATTAAGATAATACATAAATGTCATAAGGAGACTGGCCTGGTGGGGAAAGGATGGGCATTGGAAACAGTGTGAGCTTGTGTTTGAGACGTACCAGCTGCACAAACTCAGAGTAGTCGCTCAGCCTCCCTGAACCTCAGGTTTTTCCACCTGCTAAGTGAAGACAGTAACATTAATCTTACAGAGTCACTGAGATGCAAGAAATGAGAGAAGAACGGCTGATGCATCAGAGGGACCTGATAAATGGCAGACTTCGTGGTTATCATTGGAGTATTATTGTTCTTAATGTGACCAAATCTCATAAAAGATGAAAGATTATCAGCTGAAAAATGTAGAGCCTAAGTTCTAAAGAGTAAAAATGCTCCCAAGCATCTCAGTTTTCTTAACCCATCAGGCAAGATGATTGACCGTGAGTGTATGTTAGGACCTCACCAGCGCACGGCTGCACAGTGAAGTCTCATTCATTTAAAATACCTTTTTTCTTTCATTGGAATATATGCATAGAGAGAGCACGTAAAATTGTAAGAACAGTTTAAGAGATAATTATAAACACCCGCAGAGCCACCAACAAAACTAGGAAGTTGCCAGCAAACCGAAATCTCATTCCTTTGTCCTCCCCTTGCATGAACCACTAATCTGAATTTTTTTAGAATAATTTCTTTGCTTTCCTTTGTCATTTCACCACCTGTATGTACAGTCTATAGTTTTGTTTTGCTAGTTTTGGATTTGTGTGCAAATGTATTCATACTATTTAGATTCGTAGCATTTTGTTTTCCGTTAAAACTGTCTGCGTCCAGTTCTTCACGTTGTTGTGGCGAGGTTTCCTTGCTGGTTTTCCCTGTTGCTCATTCACCTGCTGATGAGCGTCTGGCGTGTCCCCAGTCCGGGGCTGTCACGAACAAGGCTGCTCTAACCACTGGCGTCTAAGCCATTCTGTGGACGCGTTTGTGAACGTGTTTTCATCACTCTTGGGTAAATCCTCTGGGAACAGAATTACTACATCTCATGGCAAGGGAGTGTTTCTCTTTTTAAGAAAACTCCCAGATGATTTTCCAAAATGATCCTACCACTTTTCACTCTTATGAGCGACGCCGAGAGCTGAGTTCCAACTCTTCCTGGCCTCCAGCATTTGCGACTGTCAGTCTTCAGGTTTTCAGTCACTACGGAGGGCAGTGGCGTCAAGCTCTGGTTGTCACGTGCCTCTCCCTGTGCATGTTCCCTGCGCTTTTTGGCTACTCACTATCTTCTTTTGTATGTTTTGCCCATTTTAAGATGGGGGTGTATTGTTACTGAGTTGCAATAATTCTTTATATACTCTGGACACAAGTCCGGTGCACATATGTGTACTGCAAAGATTTTCTCTCAGTCTGTGGTTTATGTTTTCATTTTCCCACAAACGTCTTTGAAGAACAGATGTTTTTACATTCTAATTAAGTCCTATATATATATATTTTTTTTTCCCCCAAGGACTAGTGCCGTGTATGTCCTCAGTAGGAAAGTCCCACGTGCTGCAAAGCCATGAAGACACGCTCATGTTTCCTTGTTGGGCTTTATATGTCTAGCTCTCACGTCGAGGCCTGTGGTCTGTCTTGCGTCAATTTTTGCCGGTGGTGTAAGGTGGAAGAAACTAGTTCATTTTTTCTCTTTCGTTTATTCAGTTTGACAGGTTAATTTATTGAACTTATTTTTAATGTCTTTTCAACGGTGTCTCTGAGATTCTCCTCTACACCTGCCTCGTTCAACCAGCCCGTCACTTAGCAGCACCGAGTGTGTCCCCTATTTATTTCTGGAAATTCCTCAAAGAGTTGCTTGGATGTGCTGCAGAGCATTCTGTGGGTGGCAGCCCTCATGGGTGTCTGCAGGCCCCTCCTGCCCTGTGGGGGGAAGGCCTCCGCTAAGGCCTTCCTTGAAAAAGCTGGGCGGGGCCCAGCTGCCGGGGCCCTGGTGCGAACCCGGGGTCGAAGCCCTGAGACCCGCCCATCCCGGGGGCCAGAGCAGGGCTGGGGGCTGCTGGGTCTTCCAGATCTAGATTCATGCCCAGGATGCCTAGCTTCTCAGGAACCGTTAGCTCCCTCTCTGGTCCTCAGCCCCCTGACCACAGGGCTTCAGAGTCAGGTTGACGGACCAGAAGGAAACATGTCAGGGCCCACCTCCACAGCCTCCTCGCTCTTCAGTCCAAAACCCATCCCTTCCGCAGCAACCGGGTCTTTCTTCCCAGTGGCAAGTCTCCTCAGTTCCTAGGAGACCATTTTGTTCTCTCCTCCAAAGAAGCGTCTGTTTCCTTTATGGAAGGTTCTCCGAATACCTGCATGTCAGCAGAAAATCTTCATCTAACCTTTGCACAACCAAAAGCCCCATTCTGGTGGTTTTTCCAGAAGAAACAGAATGCTCCTGAAGTGAACCTTCGGGGAGAGGGTCAAGCCTGCCCTTGACAACTCCGTTTTCACTCACTGGTCCCGTTCAAGTGCATCCCAGTGCCCCCTACACAGCAAGCACAGAGCGTGCACAGTCTATGGTGGAAGTTGGGGCCGCGTGGAAACTGCATACGCACTGACAATGCTATGGGCACCTGTTACAAGGGACGGACAAGGTGTCCCATAAGCAGAGGGCACCTCCCAGCCTGGAGGGTCAGGGACGATTAACACAGCTTCTCTAAACTGAAGAGCCAACGGTAACCCCGACGGGGAGGGGAGGTGTGCAAGTGTGAGAAGAAACAATGGGTATCTTTGGTGTTTTCACCATTAAACATAAAGATGGCTGCTAGTTTGAGGCCAAAAAAGAAAAAAAAATTCATGTTAAGGAGGTATCTTTCTCTATTTTACTAGAAGTTTTTAAAAATCAGGGATTGAAGTAGAATATTGACTCTGTCACTTCATATTTCACTTTACAAGGTAGAGACCCTCTTTCTCCAATAACTTAATAATAACTGGTAGGGGTCAGCGCAAGGCACAAAGAAAACAAAGTAACAGGTAAATACATGGGCAAGAAAGAGGGAGGAGTATGGTTCTGACGCCAGCTCTCCGGTACTGGAGAGCAACTGGGCGTCTGGCAATTCAGTTCTATTCTGACACTGACGCCCCAGAGTTAGTATCAGCCCCACAGCTCAGGGCAAGTCCCCCGCAAGAATGGCCCACTTCAGACACCAGCCTCGAGTCTCAGGGGCCAGCTGCACTCCTGCCAACCCGTTACAAATGTGGGGGTTCCCATGACCCCCTCAGGTTTGACAATTCCCTGGAACAAATCAAAGAAGTCACCAAAAGCACTTAAATTACACTGTTTTAACGAAGGATACGCGTAACGCGAGGTCTGAAGGATCCCAGACACAGGGCTCCCCTGCCTTCTCCACGGAGACGGGGCTCATCCCACCCTGATCAGTACGTCTGCCAACCAGGAAGCTCCACCGATCCCCAGTGTCCAGAGTTTGTATCAGGATTCCATGATGTACATGAGCTTGAACTCAGTGTCCAGTGTCCCTCCCCTCCCAGAGATGGCTGGCCTGAAGTCCCAACCTCTGAGTCCCTCTGGGGACCAGCCCCAACCCTGAAGCTCTGGGAGCCACTAGGAGTCACCGCATTGGCTCTCTTGTCACTCAGGAAATTCCCAGGGTTTTGGGAGATATCTGCCAGGAACCAATGACAAAGTTCAGACATTTTCTTTGTGTATTGTAAGTATCAGTTGAAAATCACTTAAAACTGACACAAATAAATTTATTTATAAAACAGAAACAGACTCACAAACATAGAAAACAAACTTATGGTTACCAAAGGGGAAAGGGGCAGAAGGAGGGATAAATTAGGAGTTTGGGATTAACAAGTACATACTACATATAAAATAGATAAACAACAAGGTCCTAGTGTACAGCACAGGGAACTATATTCAATATCTTGTAATAACCTACAATGAAAAAGAATACATATATATATAATTGAATCACTATGCTGTATAACAGAAACTGAACACAGCATTGTAAATCAACTATACTTCAATTTAAAAAAAAAGATCACTTAAAACTAATAAAAGAGTTGCCTCCAAAAAGGCCAAATATGAAATAAATTAATAAAAGTCGATGCACTTTTTATACCAAAAAGATCAATAAGAAAACAGAACAATTCAAAGGTCTTATTACAACAGCAAGAAAAGAAAATGTATACAATTTATTAGAATAAACTTAATAGAAAGTTTGACACAGATTCTGGGGGAAAACAGGCAAAGTGGGGAAAAGACAGGAGCCTGAGGCTGGGTCACGGGAGACGACTCCCAAAGCAGGAAGGAGAACAGAGGGCCACGGGGCTGACGTGTAGGATGGTGACTGAAGATGTCAGGGATGTGTGTCACGGTGAGATTAACTGGACTCAAATTGTCCCACATACCTCAGGTTTGAATGGGAGGGAGCAAGTTAATGCCTGAAGGTTCGATGACTAGGAGGCTCACTGGACGGCAGCACCCAGGACCTACGGCCAGGCTGTCTTTACTTGTGGCCACTGAACAAAGGGCCGATCTGAGATTTGAGTCATGCACGGAATCCATCATCCCCATTCCGATCCTGGGGCCGGAGGACAGAGAACCCAGTTGGTTACACGGCCCAAAATGACCCGCCAGGGCCAGCTGAAAACAATGAAGCAGTGAGGCATTAGAGGAGGAAACTGAAGCCTAGGGTTTACTGCTTTACACTGATCTCACTTACCGCAGCCTTATCATAGAGTTTGAATGTACTAGTATTTGTGCTTGTTTCAAAAGAAAGTTTAAATTTGGTTAGAAAATCTGGGGTGGCTCACTCATTTTATTTCTATCGCCATCTAGTGGAGAAAACTTTGAACTTCAGGCAGAATGAGCTGAGGTTCAGGAAGAGAGAGTAACAGGGGCCCCATGTGAGCCGCCACCGTCCTCATCCCCTTTACCTTCGTGAGAGCACTTGGCTCTCACCGCTGACGGGAGGGGGGCCTCTGAGACTCGGAAGCTGAGTCTGCGAGGGTGAGAGCTTGCCCAGGGTCACACCGTGGCCAGCTCAGCCCAGATTCTGGGGTGACCCATCCAAACAGCTCGATTTTATTCATTAAATCAATAAATTAAACATATATGGAGAGTTTTGTCTTTTCTTTGTACTTTTTCCTTTTTCCATTTTTTTCTTTAGTATATATAATATATACATATGAGCAAAGCACATGTATCAAAATAAAATGGGGATATACTATAGTTCTGTATCTTCTAATTTCTACTCCATATGTACAATGAATATTTTCCCCTTACAATAAAAACTTTTGAAAATACATATTAGGCAACAATAAAGACAGATACAGAAATACATTTATGTGTAAATACCCAGTGTAATCTTATGCGTTTTAAAAGACTGGAAGAGGGTGCTGAAATACCAACAATGAGGATCTCTGAATATATTTTCCGTAATAACCGTGTATGATTTCTATAAAATCGTAAGCCTTACATTTATTTTTTTAAAAAAGACATTCAAGAAACTTCACAGTTGTCTAGTTTGTTGTCATTTTACAGTATTTTGCTTGTGTTAGAGGTGACTGTATGTCCAGATACGTCTATAAATGTTCACAGCGAACGTGGTGTGTTACACTTGCCGTACTGAGCCACACGCTCTTCCCAGCACCGTGTGAGGACAGCCCCGGAACCCGAAGGGGAGAGCACCCACCACCCCGTCCGCGCTGGCGCAGGGCGCGCGCCGCGAGGGACGCGACCAAGGAGCGGAAGCAAGAGAAGCTCTCTGCTCTTTCTAACGTACCTAACGTGGAAAAGCCACCATAAAAACGTCGGGTTTCGTCCTCTTAACAATTGCCAGGAGCTCGGGACACACACCTCACATCCGACGTCAACCGAAAACTGCTTCCTTGGCTCTTTGTTTACACCGTCTTCATCCTGTTCCAGTTCTTTGCGAGCCGTTTGTTCCTCTTTCTGTTAAATCGTCTCATACGAAGAGGCTCATGAAACCCTGAGTTGTTTGCGCCTGGTTACGTTTCAAGATGTTCTTGTGCAGATTCAATAAAACTCCAGTTTCGTGAACTCTTACGAAAGTCCATCCTTTTCTAAAGTCCCTTTTCTCTCCTGCTTCTTCCTCCCCAGGTCACTTTCCTTCTCTAACCCCCAGCTGCGGGCCCGCGTGCGTCGGGCCGGCGCTCGCAGACCCCGGAGGCGGGCCGCCGCCACGAGAACCAGCCTCCCCCGGAGTTCACCAGGCACGGCGACGCGGGCACCGGCGACGCGAGCACCGACGCGCCGGCGCGCGTCTGAGGTAAAAGGCCGGCCCTCTGGGGGCGGGACTTGACTGGAGTTTCTCCGCCGCCGCGGAGGCGGGCGTTTCCCCCGCGCGCTCGCTTCGTGTTTCCCCGCTCGCTCCCGTCCCGGTTCCCCGCCCGCGCGGCCCGCGTTCCTCCCACTTCCCCGCCCTCCGACCCCGCCCCGCGCGCAGCCGCGGCGCGTTCCCACCGCTCCAATATCCCGTCCGCGGAGGACAGATCTGCGCACGCGCAAACCACCGGCCTCTCGGACCCTCACAGAGGTGGCTCGCGGGGCGACCGGAAGGGGGCGCGCGGCGACCCGGTGAACGGCTACGGACTACACTTCCCGTCAGGCCGCGCGAGGTGTTGCCGGAGGTGAGGGGAGGCGAGCCTCCCCGGACTACACTTCCCGTCAGGCCGCGCGAGGCGTTGGCAACAGCGGCCGGGCGAGTCTCCGCGGACTCCGCTTCCCGGCGCGCCGCGCGAGGCGCCGCGGGCCGCCGGCCGAGGGCGGGCCGACGCGGGCAGCTCCGGACGCGGGGCATGAGCGGCGCCCTCCCCTGGCCCGCGCGCGTCCTGCCGCCTCCCCGAGCGAAGGTCGCGCGGCGCGGGGCCTAGCGGTGCGCGCGAGCCCGGCGCGGCGGGCGCCATGGAGGTGAGCGGGCCGGAGGACGACCCGTTCCTGGCGCAGCTGCACCGGGTGCAGTGCCCCGTGTGCCAGCAGACCATGCCCGCCGCGCACATCAACTCGCACCTGGACCGCTGTCTGCTGCTGCACCCGGCGGGCCAGGCGGAGCCCGCGGCCGGGCCGCCCCGCGCCAAGCGGCGCCGGCCGTCGGAGAGCTCGGCGCTCAAGCAGCCGGCCACGCCGACGGCCGCCGAGAGCAGCGAGGGCGAGGCCGAGGAGCCGGACGACGGCGGCGAGACCGAGAGCCGCGAGAGCTACGACGCGCCGCCCACGCCCAGCGGCGCGCGCCTCATCCCCGACTTCCCGGTGGCGCGGCCCGGCAGCCCGGCCCGGAAGGGCGCGGGGAAGCGGCCGGCGGCGGCGGCGGCGGCGGGCAGCGCGTCCCCGCGGAGCTGGGACGAGGCGGAGGCGCCGGAGGAGGAGGAGGCGGTGGGCGACGCGGACGGCGACGCGGACGCGGACGGGGACGGCGAGGACGACGCGGGCCGCTGGGACGCGGACGCCGCGGCCGCCGCCGCCGCCGCCTTCGGGGCCCCCGGGGGCCGGCCGCACGCCCGGGCGCCCGCGGCCGAGGAGGTGCGGCAGATGCTGGAGGGCAAGCCGCTGGCCGACAAGATGCGGCCCGACTCGCTGCAGGACTACGTGGGGCAGGGCCGCGCCGTGGGGCCCGAGACGCTGCTGCGCTCGCTGCTGGAGGCCAACGAGCTGCCCTCGCTCATCCTCTGGGGGCCGCCGGGCTGCGGCAAGGTGAGTGCGCGCGCCCGCCCTCCGGGGGTCTCCGGGGCAGCGCCGGCCCGGGCTCCGCCGACGCGTTTTCTGGTCGTTACCAAAGGGAAGACGCCCCGATTCGTGTCTGCGAGAATCCGGGGCCTCGGACGCGGTCTCCCGGCGCGTTCCCCACCCCTATCCACCGCCCGATTCTCGAGGCACCGTCGTGCCGGCCGGAACGTCGGGACGCTCTGTTTGTGGGTGTAGGGGTTCCGTTTTGGAAAAAATAATCAAAAAAAATTTTAAGTTTTTACTGTGCTTCCTTCTTGTAGCCGTTGGTTTGAGAGTCTGGCTTTTTATCTAACTCTGAGACTTGACGTACTTAACGGGACTGCGAGTCGTTTTCATGTATCGTTTCCGTAACCGTCCTCACCGCTTCTTGTCCCTGAGAGAAGAAACGTCGGTGCATTTCGGTGCCCAGTTCTGCGTACCTGGGGAGGAATCAGCTGAGACCAGTGGGGGGCACTTAGGATATTGGGGTCTAGAAGAACACTGGAGAAACAGTAGTAAGGAGTCTTAAGGAGACAAGTTAAGACTGAAAAAAGAGAAAGCCAAGGGGTGCTTAAATACATTATTTTTTTTTAATCTGCAGGAGAGAAGGAACCCCAGCGAGTGAAAAGCAAAACCTAGGTCCAGCGTGCGAGGGCGGGGCTCGGGGCTCGGGGCTCGGGGTCAGACTCCTCAGTGCACAAGGGCTTCTAGGAGTTTCCCCCGTTTTTTTCTCTCCAGCTTCATCTCCCACGGCTTATTCACGCCTCCCTTTACTCTAGTTCCTGGAAGGCATCCTGCTCATTTTGTGTCTTATTGTTCCCTTTGGCCAGTAACGATCAGATCTGACCCAGGGACGGCATCCTACCATGTGGTAGCGTTCTCAGTGGGCACTGTGAACTCTTTACTTCGGATCATCCAAATAGCTAGTCAGCTGTTGGGGAAGGCAGATGAGCAGGGTGGGCTCACAGAAGATGCCTGGCAAGAGAGGGGGCGGGCTGGGCTGCACAGTGTGGTGGTTGTTGACCAGTCACAGGCGGGACCTGTAGGCTGGGATTTGCTAAAGAGGCGGCCACGGCATCTGATGGTGCTGTGCAACTTTCAGGAGATAAAATGCCACCTCTCCATTCAGGAGCAGGCTCGTTCTCCTTGTTCTCCGCTCCCGCCCTGACTGCTGACGGTTACGATAAAGTTTACGACAGTTTGTGCATGTGTACTGAGCACGGTTTAGTGCCAGGTGCCAAGCAGTGCTTTCCTGGATCTTATCTGCTTCCGGGGAAGTGCTGGTGTGGTCCCAGTGCTGCTGTCTCCTCTCCTTCCAAAGTGGCCGTTCACACGTGGTGGGGGCGTCCTGAGTGCTCAGGGTCTTCTTGCTCTCCTCTCCTAAGCTGCCCTGAGGAGCTCCCCTCTGTGTACCTGACGGGCCAGGGGTCTGCACCTCGCCCGTCAGCAGTACTGCTTTCTTGGCCAGAAGAGGTCACAGCTGTCACAGGCTCCACTGAATCCAGACAGTCGCTCTTTACCGGGATTCCAGAGATCTCACCCCAAAAAAAAACGAATTCAGCAGGGTCAGGTACAAAGGAGAAAAGGTTAGGAATAGCGTAAGGTCTAGCTGCTTTCCTGTTGTATTTATCACATTTTAATTTAGCATTTAAATGCGCTGCTTGGTTTGATTGCTGCCAAGTGCCTGCCGGCATACAGGGTGCTGCTGCCGCCTCGGGACAGAGGCCACTCTGGTCTGTCTCATCAGCTCCCAAATTCTCTCCTCTGTCCAGACCACGCTGGCTCACATCATAGCCAACCACAGCAAGAAACACAGCATAAGGTTTGTGACGTTGTCAGCAACCAACGCCAAGACAACCGACGTGCGCGACGTCATCAAGCAAGCTCAGAACGAAAAGAGCTTTTTCAAGAGGAAAACCATTCTTTTTATTGATGAGATTCATCGGTTCAATAAATCTCAGCAGGTACGTTCACTTCCTTCTGCCCTTTGGTCGTTGTGAATGTTTACTTGGGTATAAAGTATGTGAGGTCACTGTGCAAATGCCCAGGGCTGGAGGTTGATTATTAACTGTCTACAAAGATGTGTGGACTGTCGGCCCTTCTTTACACCTATTTCACTATTTTTTGTTAGTGGGGTTTTTTTTTTTTTGGTGTTAAGAAAATACTTTATCTGGTAAATGAAATTGGTGGCATATCCTTGAGCTATACATATCAGAAAAGCCACTTTGGATCAAGTTTCCAATTTTCATAAATTTTTAATTAAAGCATCAGGAGTCACGGCGAACAGTTTAAGCTGCTGTTCTTGAACCGAAATTAGGAAAAGAAAGGCGCAGCCGACTTACCCAGGACCCAGCTGGTTGCCAACTGGGGTCGTTTTCTTCTGTTTTCCTCCGCAACCAGGACACGTTCCTTCCCCACGTGGAGTGTGGGACCATCACCCTGATTGGGGCGACCACAGAGAACCCCTCCTTCCAGGTCAATGCCGCTCTTCTGAGCCGCTGTCGGGTGATCGTTCTTGAGAAGCTACCAGTGGAGGCGGTGGTGGCCGTCCTGATGCGGGCAATTAACACCCTGGGCATCCACGTCCTAGACTCCAGCCGCCCTGCTGACCCCCTGAGCCACGGCAGCAACAGCAGTTCTGAGTGAGTGACTGGGTGGGCCCTGGGTGGGGGGCCTGCGGGGCCGGGTGCAGGAAGACCTGCTGGTCCAGTACGGTGTGGGCGGGACTCCGTTATGGCCTCGGATGTGCGCCTCCGCGGCGGCTTCTCTCGCTCCAGAGGTGCGGCGTGGGCGCCTCGGTAGTTCTGGCTCAGCCCCTTGGTTTCGGTTCTTGGGGGTTTGCTTTTGCGCTAAGGGTTTGGGTCTTTTCCTAGCGCGCGTTTCTTCTGAGGCTTGGAAGACCATGGGAGGCCTTGCTGATCATTTTTTTTCATGGACTTTTGACAGATTCATACTCACATTCCAATTTTCTGTTTCTGCAGTTTATTCTTCTAAAAATATTAAGTAAGATCTAATGTAAATGTTACCATAAAATTCTTTAAATCTTTTTAGAATGATTTTTACCTACGTTAGAAGTCAAGCTCAGTTCCATGAAAGTGAAGAAGTTTTAACTGGTCACCTCTCTCTGTGTCGTGAGTGCGGAGCGAGTTCATTGATACGCCGGGTGTGTTGTGGATGATGGGCTAGGGTCCTTGGGTCAGAGTTTTTCCCTTATTTGAATTAGAATACGTCCTTCAGGTGTCCTGTGGGCCCGGGCCGCTGCCCTAACACAGTGGAACAGTGTGAAAGGCGGGCCTCTGCCTGCTGGGGACCCCGCAGCTGCTACCCTGCCGAGCTCTCGCTGCCCTTCTGTGAGAGTTAAAGCACAAGGTGGAGTTTTAGGCTCAGGGCGTCACCCGTCTCCCTGCGGGCCTGGCCTCTGCCTTTAGCTCCTGTGTCAGGTGCAGGCGGAGTCACGCTGGGCCTCCTGGGAGCCCTGAGCTGGGCCGAGAACCCCCATGGGTAAAGCCACATCTTTTTAGGGTAGAGCCTTGGTGGGACAGCCACCCACCTTGTGGAACCTGCTGGCCCCAGTCAGGTGCCCTGCGTGCCCGCTGGGGTTGAAAGAGGCTCTGCCAGCTCTTCGCAGCTGGTATCAGTTTCCTGGAAACGGCATTTTCCCTGCAAAACTCATGTAACCCAGTGATGAAGAGAAATTGGGGGGGTGGGGGAATCCTGACATCGTGTATTCTGTGTACAGGAACTAGTTATCATAATGTATTTTCATTTAGGGTAATTTTACTTACTTCCATCACTATCTCCTTGGGTCGGTATTCAGGTCCCCTCAGGTTCCCCTCCCCAGTCACTGGCCAGCCTGTTGGGAGAAATCTGGAGCTCTTCTTAAAAAGGTTTCTGCATTTTAATACTATCCCGGGTCATCTGCATTGAGAATGGGGACTCCTTTTATTGCTGAAAGTTTGCTGAAAGTAAGAGCCTGATGCAGAAGTGATTCTTCGTCTACTAAAACCGCGTTCCCACCCGGGGAAGGCTCCCGGATCTGCTGGTTAACTTCCACCGCCACTCGTGTGGAGCTGATCCTAACCATATCGTGACTTCTTTTCATTGTGACTTCTTTTCATTGTCTTGTTTCTTTTCTTATGTCCCTCACCTTCCTGGGAGGGTTGAGGGAGAGGAACTGGTCTCTGCTCGCACTCCCAGCGCCGGGCACAGCACGCCATGTGCTATTAGCACGTGCCTCAGGAACGGATACAGCCCAGCTTTCAGCGTGACAAGTCATTTAGTACATTGTGTGTCTGTGTTCCAGAGTGGAGCTCATTGCCCCACTGCCCGGAACCTTCTTCAAGAAGCTTTCTCTTAATACTGTTGCCCAAGCAAACTGTAGCAGCAAGCAGCATGAAATGAAAGACAGTTGGGCTTAATTAAGTGGTCACTTAGCATCTGTGACAGGAAGTTCAGTTGGCAGGTGTCGTAGGCCGCGGGAAGAGCTCACATGTTACTCATCTAGGAGAAGTGTGCCTGGCCGCCCAGGTGCCTGGGACAGAGCGGAGTAGATGGTGTAGTCTTTCAGTTACAGGGGAAATTTTACTTTCAGGTTTCTGTTGAGCGACATTGACTTTGTGGACGTAAGTTAGGTTTAGTTACACCAATCTAGCTGGAAGGAATGACTTTGCCCCCCAAATAATGACTCTCTGGCTGTGGTGTGTGTTCTCGGGTCATGTGCCAGTGCCCCGGGGCCACTGGAGCGATCTTGGAGGAAGTCAGGCTGTCGAGGCTGTGGCCAAGGGGCTGACACCTGCCGCCCGCTGTCTTCATCTGCCCAGTGCAGGTAGAAGTCCATGCACAGGCTCAGCCTGGGCTGAGTGCTGCGAGCTCGCTCCTGGGCCTTCACGCTCGGCCTGTGGGGAAGGGGCTCCTCACAAGCCATGGGCCTACGAAGAGGCATCTAGAAGGTGTGAAGTCAGATGTTTTCCCTTCTTGGAGACCAGACACTGAGTTGAGTTCTGAAGGGCAAGCAGAATTGACTAGACGAAGCCGCGTTGTCGTGTGACAGGCGAGGTGCTGACTCAGAGCGCGGTCCGCACGTTGTGGCTGGAGGCACAGACGCTCTGGGGGGCCTTTTACCCAGATCTGCACATCACACTTACCAGGGTTATAGTTGAAAAAGGCATATGCGGGGGGGTCGTCCCCAGAGACTGGAGTCAGTAAATCTGTGGTCGGATAGGCACATCGGCGTTTTAGGAAAGTTCTTTGTAACGTGACGCACACCCATCTTGTCACCCTGACCGTGGAGTGTCCCTTCTCTTCAGTGAGAGATCCACAGAGTGCTGTTTAGTCGTTTAGGGAGAGGGTGTAGCTGAGCCACGTCTGCTTCTGTTCTGCATGAAATAACAGGCGCATTTTCACTTACCTCATTCCTCCTCCAGCTGAAACATGCAGCCGTCTGAATAGAATCCTCCAAACCCCAGAGAAGCAAGGTGCAGAGGGGCAGCCGGAGGAAGGAGGAGGGGAGGGAGCCGCCCTGCTGCCGTGCCCCGTTTCCCGCTCAGGCCACGCTGCTCCTCGGTCAGAGGGCAAGGCCCCAGGCCTCCCCTGGGTCTTGTGACCCGGGAACGTCATCTTTCCACTGCACTTAGGGCAAACCACTCTCGCCCTAACTGTGGAACAGGTGTCTTAGTCACACTGTACCGTGTAACTCACTAGCTACTGCTTATTTCTCTGCAGGAAGCTGTGAAATTTCAGGCACTCTATCCCCAGAGTAGATTTTGCCTCGTTTAATTCTATTCTAACTTTAGAAAGTTAATTCCAAATGGAAAACATTTTATAAGACTGTGCTTAAATTTTAAAGTAACGTGAAACTCTCTGGACTGGGAGCGCCCTTTCAAGATTGCTGGTGCGGGAGTTACTGTTTGCTGGGAGCTTTGCAGATGTCATTACAGACATTCCTGTTCCGTTGTTCTTGGCATAAGCACTCTCATCTGCTCCCTCTCCTAAGATCTCGGAGTATTCTGATGCACTTTATTCCTCTTCGGAGCCCAGATGGTATCAGCTGGGGTTGGGGAAACACTGGGTGGTGGGTGGAACCTTTGGCCATCTGTGCAAAGTCCCATTTGGTGATTTACTCCTGTGACCATCCTGAGTGCCATCAGCAGACGCTGTTTATTACAAGAACAGAGGTGCTGCCAGATTCATTTGTGTTTAAAAATACTCGTTGTGGACGGGTTGAAATTTGGAATGTGGATCATCTGAAGAGGGGAGTGACGTGGCGGGTGCTGGAGTGGGAGCGCCTCCATCCCTGCCCCTCCTGGCCTGACAGAAAGGGTAACAGCAGAACAGTTTGGACTTTGGTTAAGGGTGGACACGTTGAAGGAAGGATTTCACTTATCATCCACGTAAAGGAGTTGATCCCTGTTTTTCCAGGCTCGTTCACAGTCGGTTAGCTGGCTTCCTCATAGTTCATGAGGCCCCTTCCATCTTTACATGAGGGCGTGGGGAAGTGGGGGAGCAGAGTGAGCACTAGTGTGCGGGCCGCTGCCCACTCTCCCCAAGAGCCCCAGGCCTCTAAATGTGTGGCAGAGTCACAGAAGAGGGAGGGCCGTACATCCGAGCGCCAGCGTGAAGGGCACAGCAGCAGGTGACTCACCCCATCTCTAGTTCTGAACTTTTACGTAATGCACGTTTTATTAAAAAGGAACATTCGGAGTTGTGAGTGGCTTGCTTGTTTTTCAAAATATTTCATTGTTAAGGGTGCGATTCCTACTTTGTTTTAAAAATTAGGCTGGATGTTTACAGGATGGAAATTAACAGGATGTTCAGAAGGTTCTACCTGCCACCCAGTGTGCCCAGAACCCCAGTGTGCGCCACCCAGGTTTAGGAATGTGGAAGGCGCGCTTGTAAAGAAGATTCAGCAAATGACCTGGTGGCTGTTGTCTCTGGGTGTTGTGGATAAGAATTTTTTTGTTTTTTTTTTTCCTACAGTCCATATGTTATAATTTTTAAAATACATGTTTCACTCTGAGATTGTGGGGAAATTGAAGTCAGTCCACTTGGTGTTCAGATACTGTACGTCTGATCTCTGCCAGGCAGCAGGGATAAAGAAAGAGTAAGACATAAATTCCTGTATTTGAGGCCCCTTGTTGAGTGAGGACGAAGAGACAAGTGTCATCACCCAACGGCCCGGCCCCAGGTGGCACGCACTCAGGCTCCGGCTCCATCCTCTTCCTCCTGCAGGTGGTCCTGTGGGCTCTTTGGCTGCTAGGAAGCCTTCCCAGGAGATGGAAATCGTTGCTTTGATAGTTCTAAGATGAGATGTTCAGGCCATTTGGTTCTCCCTGCCCCACCCCGCCCGCGACACAACACGCACACACGCGATGTGCTGTCACCAAGACCCGGACCGCCTGTTAGGGTTAGGGTTTTCACTGTTCTGTAGGAGAGAACCAGAGAGACTGCATGTCAGCAGTGACTTCCTAGAATTGTCCATGTCTCCTCCATACCTGCTTACACATGTGTGCTTACATAGTTGTGTCCCCCGGTATCCGGAGGGGATTAGTCCCAGGACCCACCACCCCCAAAATCTTCGGACGCTCAAGTCCCTTCTCTGAAGTAACCTAGTGTTTGCGTGTCACACAGGCACACCCTCTGGTGCATGTTACATCATCTGTACGCGACTTAAACACCCAGCATGACGTGAATGTTGTAAATGCTCTGTAAATAGTTGCTGGGTGTGCAGCAGATTCAAGCTTTGCTTTTTGGAAGCTTCTGGAATTTTTCCCCTACTGTTTTCCTCCGAGGTTGCTTTTAGCTGCGAATGCAGAGCCGGCAGACGCAGAGGCCGGGTGTACAGTAGAATAACCCTGTGACCCCAGGGCAAGGTGGCCCTCAGTCTTGATGGTGACAAACCCTGTCAGCAGCCTGGCCGAGGGTCCGGGCAGAGGCGTGACCCTCAGGTCGCGGCTCAGGACGCGCCGCAGGGTGAGGCGCGAGTCCCGTGAGTGACGGCGTGCCCGCTGGTGTTGCAGGCCCTCCGTGTTCATCGAGGACAGGGCGGTGGACACGCTGGCCCACCTCAGCGACGGGGACGCCCGGACCGGGCTGAACGGCCTGCAGCTGGCGGTGCTGGCCAGGCTGAGCGCCAGGAAGGCGTTTGGTAAGAAGAGCGGGCAGACCTACTCTCCCAGCCGGGTCCTCGTGACCGAGGGCGACGTGAAGGAGGGCCTCCAGCGCTCCCACATCCTGTACGACCGAGCAGGTGAGTGAGCGGCCCGGCCGCTGCCCTGCCCCGGGGCCCAGGGATCCGTGTGGGGGACGGGATGCCCTCCCGCGCAGGCCCGGCTCCCTTGGGGCGCAGAGCAGAGCCGCCCTGGGGAGAACACAGGGTTTTGGGTGTGACGTCGCAGGAAGTTAGGGATGTTTCCGTTACTCTCTGGCAGCGCCTTCTAGAACACACGGGGATTTTTTTTCCCCCTTTTTTTTAATTGAAGTATAGTGCTCAGCTGGCAGCGAGGGATCCTTGTGATCGTCTGTAGTGGAGGACTTTTGCGATAAGGGAACTTAACGAGAATTACAGTCCTTAATTTTAGAGTCTGAACTAGAAGTTGAGTAAACGTGGAACTCGATGCTTCTGTTTTATAGGCTTTTTTAAAAAGTTGCTTTTGCTTTGTGTGCTCACCTGTTTTCGTAGAATCGCATTTAGTTAACAGATTTGGTACCAGCTCCTGTTGAAGTCCTGACCTTAATGAGGACATTAAGTGTCGTGAGCACAGCACACTTGGGTCTTTTTATAAAAGGTGTGAGTGTGGCGAGCCGGCCGTAGGTCAGATGCGTGAGGGTTTGTGTGATTCTGGACAGAGTCACACAGCAAGGCTCTCAAAGGTGTGGAAAGTCTACTAGTTACTGCAGGGAAGGCTCGTGGCCGACTCCCCACTCACATCTGACAAGGTAGGCGCTGGAGGTCTCTTGGTGTCCCCGTGTCTACGGGTTGGCCAGGCCCGCACTGCTGGCCACCCCCACGTCCATGCGCATCGCTGCTCCAGCGTCCCACAGGTGGCTCATGCTCCGCTGGCAGCTGGAGGGCAGCTGTCAGACCTCACTCTGCTCACTCCTCCCGTGCCCTCCCGTGTTAGCTCAGGCTTCCTTGCAATCGGCCGAGTGAGATAAGCGTGTGGCTTGGATAGCATGAGCCCAGGGCCCTGGCACCCTGCCCACACTGAGTGGGCCTTTCTGGTGTCCAGGCGACGAGCACTACAACTGCATCTCCGCCCTCCACAAGTCGATGCGGGGCTCGGACCAGAGCGCCTCCCTCTACTGGCTGGGGCGCATGCTGGAGGGGGGCGAGGACCCACTGTACGTGGCCCGGCGGCTGGTGAGGTTCGCCAGCGAGGACGTCGGTGAGTGACAGCGGCCCGGAGCCTGGTGTCCCCTGGTGGGTGGTGTGGGCGGAGGGGACGCTGCTGCTTTTGGGCCTAGAAATTCCTTGGTGCCACATAGGGCGGGTGAGGAGACGACTTCAGCGTGAACACAGTTCATTGCTGGGCGTTGTGCGTGTCTGTTTGTTCCCTGAGTCAGCGCTTTCTGTTCCCTCTCCGGTGTGAGGTTCTCCGCGTGAGTGCCAGCACACCTTGATTTATTTGCACTTTGCTGCACTTCACAGACAGTGTGTTTTTCACAAACTGAAGGTTGTGACGACCTTGCATCAAGCAGGTTTGTCGGCACCATTTTTCCAACGACATCTGCTCACTTGCTGTCTCTGTGTCACGTTTTGGTAGTTGTCACAGAATTTCAAACTTTCCTCCTCATTACGTTTGTTCTGGTGATCGGTGATCTTTGACGTCACTGCTACAAAAAGATTACGACTCGCTGAAGGCTCAGGTGATGGTTAGCATTTTTTAGCAATAAAGTGTTTTTAAATTAAAGTGTGTACTTTCTTTAGACGTAGCGCTGTTGCACACTTAATAGGCTGCAGTACAGCGTAAACGTAGCTTCCGTATGCTTTGGACAACCAGACAATTCATGTGATTCGCTTCCTGTGATGTTTGCGCTGGTCTGGGCTGAACCTGCAGTACCTCCGAGGTGCCTGTGTTGAAATAAAAGAAATAGGTTAAATTTGCTTTGCAGTCAGGTGGTCAGGTTTCATCAGACATCTTCTCAGATAAAAGTGGACGATTCTGGACACTGTTTAAAGGAAAAGATCAGAAAGCTTTGCCTTTGGTGTTAGTGTTTTGCTTTTAACGTCTCTGTGGCTGTCTTCGTGGCCGCTGCTCCTTATGTTTGTCGTGTGTGGCCTCCTGTCTTTCCTGCTGGACGTAGTGTTTATCCAGGAGGAGACAGTTCTCGACACGGCCCGGCAACCACCCAGTGACTGCTCTTGCGCAGACCAGTGAGATCAGGCCGCTGAGTGGATTTTTCAGTCAGGCCTGCAGCGGCAGGGGAGGGGGGCCCCCCACTTCAGCCTGTCTTTGTCTGTGTGGCAGGGCTGGCCGACCCGTCCGCGTTGACACAGGCAGTCGCCGCCTACCAGGGCTGTCACTTCATAGGCATGCCTGAGTGCGAGGTAAAGCCACCGCTCCGTCCCTTCGGGGGTGGGTGTGCGCTCCACCCTGGCCGCGGCCTGGAGCGGGGCTGGGGGCCTCAGGTGTCAGCGGGGCCGTGTCCCCAGACTGGCGGAGTCCGAGTCCTGGGTTCAGAGAGGGGCCCAGGGTTTCCTGGAGGCATAAGTGTCGAAGGAGCTGATCACTGCACACACAAACAGCAGCTCCTGTGGGCCTTTATATGCTGGGGTTTTAAGAAAAGTTTCATTTAGTAAGTGTTCAGTTGAGAAGAAAAAAACCGCTGGTGTGGCTCAGCCTCTCTTCAGTAGGAGCGCCTTCCTTCTGTCATGGGCCACGCGGGTCACGCAGACTGCAGGCCGAGGGGGAGTGAAAGCATGGGGCGGGGGCCGTCTCCGAACTTTCTGGAGACCGGGAAGCGTTCGTAACAGCGTGGCCTTCTCGTCCAGGTGCTCCTGGCCCAGTGCGTGGTCTACCTGGCCCGAGCCCCCAAGTCCATCGAGGTGTTCAGCGCCTACAACAACGTGAAGGCCTGCCTGCGGGGCCACCCGGGCCCGCTGCCCCCCGTCCCGCTGCACCTGCGCAACGCGCCCACCCGACTCATGAAGGACCTGGGCTACGGCCAGGGCTACAAGTACAACCCCGCGTACAGCGAGCCGGTGGACCAGGAGTACCTGCCCGAGCAGCTGCGGGGCGTGGACTTCTTCAAGCAGCGGCGGTGCTGACTGCGGCCCCGCTGCAGCGCGGGCGGACGCGGGGTCCCTTGGTGGAGGCACGGTCACTTCAGCTGCGTGTGTGACATTGGGGTTGTGTTCACTTGCACTCTGTGCAGCAGTTACGCTTTGAGACCATCTGGCAGCTTCGTGCTGTGATTCATGTTATGCGGAGTTCTCTATTTTGTCATAGTATTTAAGTCATAATGTCACTTCAGAATTCAGTTCTGTAGGGTTTTTTTTCCTTTAAAAAATTGTATATTCTCAGTAGTTTCAATTGGTAAAAAAAAGTAATTGTGATTTAATACTGCATAGTGTTTTGGGTATTTTTTTTATATGCAAAGGTCTTATGAGCCAATAAAACTATTTCAAAGTACTCTTCAATTCTTTTGTGTTTTTCCCACCTGGGATCCAAGACACCTGTCACCATCACAGTTTGATGGGTAAACACTGAAAGAAGAATCATCGTAGGTGACGCTGGGGAGCATGGTGACAGCTCCACCTGACGCAGAGCCCGCGTTCTCCCTGTGGGTTCCTCCCGCCTCCGCCCTCGGGGCTGTCTTTCTGGAACAGCCTCTGGAGGTTGGCCCTTGTGGACTGGTCCTCGTCTGTGTCTTTCCTCCTTGTTGTCCATCCTGTTTTTGCTCCCCTTCGGGGGAGAGCCCCTCAGCTTCGTTTTTCATCTTTGCCATTGTCCTGGTTCAGATTTCCGGGAGCTTGCTTTTCTGCTAACGTCCCTGCTTTTACGTAGTGGCCCGTGTGTGTGTGTGGTGATTGCTTATCTCACCTCCCTGGGGACATTAAATTTGTTTTCATTTTCTCCCTGTATGCTCTCTTTCCTTCCACGGTTGTTTTTTCTGTTTGTTTTGGCCTCAGTCTTTCACATCACATGTTCCCCGGACGTCTGGTAAACCTGGGTCATGTGCCCATGTTCAGACATGTCAAGCTGAAGAGGAGACTGGCTGGGGGGTTGACTGACCCTTGATGAGCTATTGTTGGAAACCCTAGAAGTCGGTGTCTTCAGGGCTTTTCCTCTTGGGCTGGTTACAGCCCCAGAGAACCTCTTCTCTCGCCCAGTAGGTAAAGGTCTGCTCCCTGCATTCCGGGTGCTCCAAAGACAGGTGTCTCACAGCCACTGGTGTGTGTGTGTCCCCTTGGTCTCTGCATATGAAGTGGGACCCAGGGTCCCAGCTCTCTTCTGGGTCCAGAGATTCTCCAGTCTCCTGGAGGAGAGAGTGTCATCACTGCCACGTAGATGAGACGGGTTCTGGGCTTGGCCCACCAGGACCTGCCCAGTCCATTGTCACCCATCACCTGCCCAGCCTCAGCACTACATCACCCTTGTCACTTGTTCTCCAGCTTAAGGGTTGACAGCTTAGAGATTCCTTTAGCATGGTGGCGGGGGGTGGGGGCATGGGAGGAAATACAGGTAGACGTGGGTCCAGTCCATCAGCTTGACTGATTGATATTCAAGATAATTAAGATTTCCGGGGAGAATATAGCTCAAGTGGTAGAGTGCGTGCCTAGCATGCATGAGGTCCTGGGTTCAATCCCCAGTCCCTCTCTCAAAATTTAAAATAAACCTAATTACCTCCCCCACTCCCACCAAAATAAAAAAATAATAAATACAAAAAATTTAAAAAATAGATTTCTGGCTCACAACCACAGGGACTCAGGGCCTGGAGAGGAGGGGAGGGGACGGGAAGGATCAGCAGGGGACCCAGGGTGCAGGAGAGGCCAGCGGCCTGTGACGGAGTGCCCCGACCCCTCGCCTGCCCCATGAACCCCAGGACCTCCAGGAAGGTCCCTGTGGAAGAGCAAGCAGAGAGGCCGGAAGTGGTTTGGAGCCACCCCAGTGGGCAGGTCTCCGAGAAGTTGTGTGACCACTGTGTCTTTACAGAAACAACTCCACACAATCGTGTACCTCGAGAGAAAGGAGCACTGCAGTCCAGGGAAATGGTCGGATGGAAACAGCACGTGTAGCTTCTGGACTGCAGCTGTCACCAGGAAACGCGCCGCGTTGTCAGAAGGAGCCTGGAAGTGACCGTCCACAACTGCGTCCGAGGGGCAGGGCCAGCGGAGACTCCGCCGTGCTCCTGGGACAAAAGCGGCCGCAAGGCACGTTCCTAAATTCCCATAAGGTCATTATAAACGTAATTCATGACAGACATTATTTAAATTTGATTTTATATTCTCGTCATGCTTGGCATTTAAAATATGATCAGTACGTATTTGTCGAATGACAAAAAGTGAATAAATAAGCTCACTGAGACATCACGCAGGTGTCCTGAAACCGAGGTCGTCCTTGCCGTGTGTGTCCACCAGGGGGCGGGCTTCAGCCGTGACTGCCCATCTCAGCCGCGCCCCCGCCTGGTGACCAGGGCCACACTCTCAGGGGCCAATAAAGTGCTTTTTTTAAAAAGCTGACTATTTGTCTGACTACAGAAGTAATATTTGACCGTTGCCAAAAAGGTACCTGAGGCGATGCAACCAAAAACAACAACCCGCCTTAAAAAAAAAAAAAAATATATATATATATATATACACACACATATACCAACTTTAATTTTTCTTCTCAGTCGTAATGATGGCTAACTTTAGTAAAAAGCATCCTTTGGGTATTTTCCCAACGTGTGTGTGAAAATTGGAAGCAGCACCCCCGTTTTCTCGCCTCACCACGTGGTTTTTCACGTCCCAGGATTGGCTTCTTCGTGTGTGACTTTCGCTGGCTGCACACACCCGGGGTCCTCGAGTTCTGTGTGCTCGGAACACCGGCTGTCCCCCGCACGGGCTGTGACCCTGAGGGCTCCTAAGGACCAGGTTGTGTAACCGTTAGAGAAACAGGAAGACCCTGTCTGACGGCCTCAGGCCCCTGCCTCCGCCTCCTTTTCCAGCCCCTGGACTGCGTGCCCTCCTCTCACCTGGACTGTGGCCCGCTCTTCTGCCCACCCAGGGCGCAGCCCGATCCTGTACCATCAGCCCTTCCTTCTCTTGCTCTCAGTGTAAAGGCGGAAGTCCAGACTGAAGTCCGAGACCCGCACCCTGCCCACAGGGTCGTGCCCACCTGTGCAGCACCATCTCCCGGCCCCGCCCCAAGGTGAAGAGGGAGGCCAGGACCTGCCTGCGTGGGTGCCAGTCCTGACCGAGCCACTTCTGCTCTGTGTGACCGAGGTCAGTTATCACCTTGGTTTCCGCTCTCCTCGTCTGTCGAATGCGGATCAAAATGTTACCTAATTATAACAGGGATGTTCTGGTTTAAAACACGCAGCTGCTGAGAACAGTAATGAGGAGGGAACGATGGCTGCACATGTACGTGCTGATAAGAGTTAATGGCGACCGTTGCTGATCTGACCTCCACTCAACATCACCTCCTTGGGGAGGCCTCCTGTGACCCCCAAGCTGGGCCAGGCTCCACCCCCGCCACACACCCGCCCTGGTGCTCAGAGCTCGGGGTCCCTGGGGTCCCCAGGCCCGGTCACTGCCGGATGCTGGCTGCTCTGTCCCTCTGGACCGTGCAGGGTGAGAGGCCAGCGCCCAGCCTGCACCTCCTTCCATCTCCTTCCCCGGGGGCCGGGCTGAACCAGGGCGGCCAGCCCGGGACGGGAGGGCAGCAGCCTTCCAGGGATTCTTGACACAGTCTCGGCTGGCGCCAGAAATCGCACGTGTGTCCTGCCTGTCCAGCACTGCTGAAAGCGTTTCACATTTATGATCTCAGCCTCTGAAATGACTGCCTGAGCTCCATCTGTCTTACATCCAGAGTAGGACTTGGGGCTCGGGTGCTGCGTCCAGCACAGCTCGGGACCGTGTCTGACGACGAGCGACACAAGACTCAAGAAACAAAGAGACAAAGTAAAGAGCAAAGACGCGACCAGGGGACTCAAGCTCTCGTGGATCCAGAGCCCCGAAAGCCTGGCCGACATCATGTTTATTAGGAGTTACAGCTCAGGAAAAAATGCGATCAGGGAGGGGGGCTTTAGACACTCCATGCCAGAAGCACGAAGTTCTGCTTGCTGGCTAACTGATTAATTTCAGGCCCTTCCCTTCCAGGAACAGTCACCCTCCTGGGGGTTTGCAAAATGTCTAAGTCTATCCTGTTAATGCCTCCGGGACATCTCGAGATAGCAAATACCTCCCTCGGGTTAAACCGCATGCTTTCATGCAGAACCAAGTTCTGTTAATGGGTGATCTGGCTTTCCAGGACTGTCCATTGTCTCACCCTAAGGAAGTACCCGCCCTCCTTCGTGCCCTTATTGTCAATCTCAGGATTTCTCCTCACACATTTCATCTACTGTGTGAAACATTAAAACAAAGCAAGCGTGTGCATTTTAAGCAAGTAAGTGTGAATACAGTATTTTAAGCTCACGGAAATTTAGGTGCGGCTTGTCTTCCAGCAGCTTGTTTCCCAGCACTCGGGGAGGTCAGGTGACTGTCCCTGAGTGACGTACAGAGATGGCTTGAAACCCAGGAGGTCTGAGCGCCCACGTCTTGCCCGTGGTTCCGACCCCTGCGCACATCAGAGCCCAGAATTGCTGGTTCAGTCTGTCTGCGACGGGGCCGAGTTTCTGGCACGTGTGCAGGGATGCTGCGGCCGCTGGGCGGTGTGGGCCGCACTGCACCACCCGCCGTCAGTACCTGGAAGGAAGGTTTCAGTGGCCGACGGGCTCTCCAGACCAGGGCCAGGCGACACTGTCTCCGCCCCCGCCCTGCCCCCCTGCTCGGCTACTTACTCACCTTGTTTTTCTGGCTTCTATCAGGTCCGGTGACTCAGGAGCCCGTGTGGCCTGTGCGAAGTCCCCACACCGCCCAGGCCTGCCTCTGTCCACTGTGAAACCAGTGCGTGGGTTGTGCTGGCCAGGCCCGCCTGGGGACGGTCGGCTGACATCGAGGACAGGGGTCTTTTTCTGGTTCTCACAGAGACACCGCAGGGGCCAGCGGGGACCTGGGGAAGACAGAGGTTTCTGGGCCACGTGCCTGTCCTGATGAACTTCTCACTTCCGTTGCAAACACAGCTTTAACTCAGCGGGCTCCTTACCGAGGAGTGAACTGCACGGCCTTCATCCCGCAGGCTCTCCATCTGCCTGGCCACTTCCTCACCGTTACTCCAGGGAAACGGCTGTTGTGAAGGCAAGGCCTCTTCTTGGGCCAGGGCGTGAAAAGACTCACTTGACCCTGGGCGTGGGAAGCCAGCACCCCAGGGCACACGAGGAAGGGGCCTGGTTCCCCCCACAGGGCTGTGCTCTGGCTCCCCCGGGCCCTGAGGCCGCTGCTTGAGCAACCGCAGGGTCCTGGCGGGTCTGTCGTTACTGGGGGTGGACGTGACACAATCGCAGCCTTGTAACCGCTCAACTGCTTCCTGAAGCAGGAAGTGTTTGAGCTGAAATTCTACACTCCTTCCATTGCGTTTTTGTTTTACATCCTGCCCTAAGATCCACTAAAATGTTGAGTCTTCCCTTAACCACCCAGTGAGAACACGCTGCTCCATCCTCTGCTGACCTCACACCTGGCAGTGGGTCCTGCACAGATTCCGGCTTTTTGCCTGCAGGTGACGAGCCTTCTGAAGGCGAGCGTAGTAATGATCACGACACCTGGTTCCTAGTAGGTTTTTAGCAGGTGCTTGTTTCACAGACTTGCCTGCTGGAGAAGACGCTCACATTTAGGAAGAGACGTTGTCCTGTCTCAGACGGGCAGGCGTGAACTTCCCCTGGCTCGGGGAGTGGATGGTCACTGCGAGGTGCTTCTCCCGGCTGACTCACTGAGCTGGGGAAGGACCAGAAATGACTGTGTAGTTAGGACACGGTCTGAATTTTCTGCTTTTGCACTAAAAGCCAGATCCAGGTCCCTTTTACAGTCTTTATTTAAGCAAGAAACTGATTACAAAGTCAGCGTTTTTTTTCCTTTCCATGACGGTTTTTTTATTTTTATGTTTTTATTTGGGGAAGGTAATTAGGTTTCTGTTTATCTTTAATGGAGGTACTGGGGACTGAACCGAGGACCTCGTGCTTACTAGGCACACGCTCCACCCCGAGCCTACCCTCCCCTCTGCATGTTTTAATGAAGTAGAATAAAAAATATATGATGAACATGCTCAAGGTCGTAATCAAGAAACAGACTGGACAACTCCTGGAATCTCGGAGTATTAACTAGCCTCTCCAAGCCTCCACCTCCTCATCTCTTGAAGGAGGATGGGTTATAATAACCTCTAAAAAGCTGTGCAGTTTGAAGGTGTTCACAGTACAAAACCGCTTAAAGGAAACTGCATTTTGCTGATGAGCCGTTCAAGTCCCTCATCCTTCCATGATGGGAAAAGTGGATTTTGAGACAGAGCCCTTGTCCAGTGTCTGGCAAGTCGCCTCGCTCCCTTGGGCCCCGGCCCCCCAGCTTTAAGGCGAGGACAGTGGTGATTGCTGGGCCCCCTCCTCTTTTTAACTTCCTCCAGGCCCACTTTTACATTGGAAGCTTCTTGCAGAAACCACGTAGGGTAACTTAGGTGATGGTACCTTCTCGCTCGTCCAGTCGAGGGACTGTCACTCTGTTTGAAAGCGGCGGGAGTGATAAGCAGGTGTCGGAGAGGCCTGATGACGAGGAAGGCAGATTTTTTTCAGTAGCTGGTTGACGTTCACGCTGGAAGGGAAGGGACTCCAGGGGACAAGCACGGCCTCTACCCCATCCCCTTCCCCGCGTCTCTCTCTGCCCCAGGTGAGAAGGGCCCGGGTCCAGCACAGGCTGGACGAGTCTCTGCTGCTCGTCGTTTGCCATCTGGGCAGCTGCGGCCGGACCTCCTCGCCTGGGGTGGGAACCTGGGAGCGCACTGAGATCATGACGCGTCCAAGGCCAGTTCATGAGGGGAACCTCCTCTCCGGGCCCCTCTGTCCGGAGGCTGTCGCAGCAACACGCAGGCAGCACCGGGGAGAGACCAGAGGAGGCGTCACAGCATCGAGGCTTCGTTCTCCCAGGCCCGGCCTGAGCTGGGGGTGGTGTCTGACCCCAGGGTGGACGACACATCGTCCAGGATGCTGCGGACGCCAGCTCTGTCTTCAAGGTCAGGGCTGGTCAGGTGGGCGTCTGGGTGCCCCCAGCACCCCCGGAGCCCGAGAGGAACGCAGCATTTCCAAGGGCTGGGCCAGGAGTCCGTGCTGAAGCAAGGTCTCTCTCAAGGGACTGCATTTTTTTTAACAACTTCATTGTGGTACGATTCCTGTACAGTAAGCTACACCCGTTACAGTTTAAGAAGTGATGTTCCAAGTTACTGTAGGACACTCTGGTGCGTAACACCAGGGGGACACCTGGAATTCTGTGTGCCCTCCTGACAGGGGTGCCCTCAGCTCTGAGCCTGTGACCAGCAGGGAGCGGGGGGCTGGCCCAGCTCGGAGAGCAACCCCCTCGGGGCCTGGTTGGTGCCCCACCCAGGCCCAGCCCTTCCTGGGCTCCCTTCCCGTCGTGACACCCTGATGTGGCAGGGCGCTTCCTGCTGGTGGGGACAGCAGGGTGAGGACCGGAGCCAGGGCGCCGGCCAGGCCGCAGGAGTGTTTCCAGACCAGCCACGGCCCCTGTTTCTCTAGGCCGCCAGTAACCCCTTTCTTTCCTCCTAATCCAGGTTAAACTGGGTTTCAGTAACTGGCAACCAAGAGATCAGGCGCTGGGGCGCGGGGTGGGTGGGCGCAGCGAGGACAGAGGCCCAGGCGTGGCCATCACAGTGCGGGGCCACGGCAGCTGCGACGCCGCACCCATGCTCGTGGGCAAATTGGGATTTCAAGTTTCCTATTGAAAAAGTTCCACATTTATTTTGAAATGGGGGTCAAAAAAGAGGGTCTTTGTCCCCAGGAACTAGCAAGTCCGCTGGGAGTGCCTCTCCTCGGTAATCCTCCGAGCTCTCAGTTGGCTGAGTCCCACTGCATTCACCCCCCTCCCCCGGGTCCCCAGGCCCTGCCCCACGTCCTGGCCCCACAGTCGCTCACCCAGGGTGCAGAGGATGGTGGGGGGACATAGGGTTTGGAGTTGGGCCCTGTTAGACAGAGTCCTGTCGCCTGAAATCCTCGCTCTGCCCCTCAGTCTGTTCACCTGTGAAGCTGAGCTATGGCTCCTACTTAGAGGGACCGGGGAGTCGAAGTACTGACTATAAAATGCCCAGCACACAGGAGGCCTGGGGAGGCCCGTGTGACACCCCTTTCTACTGAAAGTAAAGAGTATTCTTTCTGATCCTGGGAGTTTTCAGCAGTGGCCGGGTGGTTTGTGTGCCGGGACCGGTCCATGGGAATTTTCCTTCAGCTTGGGAAGCCAGGGGGGCCACACCCTCCTCCATCTGATTCGGTGCAGGGTCCTTTTCCTGGTGTTGTGAAAACATGAATAAATGCACTGAGCTGGGTGAGTCTCTGGCTCAGCCCTCAGATCGTGTACATAATCGGTGCTGTCTCACAGAGGACAGGAAGGGACTTCTGAGTCGTTTGACGGAGTCCCTGCAGTGGCTGCAGATCACCCACTGCCCTGGTGGCAGAGACTGGACTGCGGTGGGAAAAGAAAGGGCCAGAGCCACTGTTATTTTGATGGATCAATTGTTCCATCATAACTTTCCCCGTTAATACACCTAGCACACGCGCCATCTCCTATTTCAATCATCTTGATAATCCTTCTGCCTGAAACGAACAAACAAAAGACAGCACGTTAAAAAAAATAACCACAGATTATGGTTACGGAGCATTTAGCCTGAGACCTGACTCCTCTCTTGCCCACGTGGGCTCCGTCAAGTTCGCAGGACGTAATTTATTCCCTCGGAGTTTCTGCGGATGTTCCAGGTTCTCTGGAGAAAAGTCCAGAAAGGCTTCCTGTGAACTGAGTGTAGAAGGGAGAAGGGGGACTGGCCTGCCATTCAGAGTCCCCAGCTCACAGCGTCCCATCTCGATGTTAAACCCTTTGTGGGCCCTGGACACGGGCACCTGATTGTGTCCACGCACGCATGCATGCATTCAGAGCTTTCACGTGTGAGCGCTGGGAATACACAAACCAACGAGAGGGCTTCCAAGTTAAGAAGGCAGAAAAAGTGCACGCACTTGTAAAATACTTTCGCATCTAATCGTGGAAGACTTGGCTCTTTATGTCAGATAGTAAACTTGCAGGAACAGGCAGGCTTGTTTCGAAGCCAGCCCCCCCCCTTGGAGAAGCCTGCCGCTCAGATATGTCTTTCTCTCCTTTACACTCGAACACGGCTGGTCCATCATCCTTGGTGTCACAGCGCTTTCTGTGGCCCGTTTTGTACTTGAGTTAGATTACTAGGCTCTGAAGAAGGGACAGAAACAAGTTAGAAGCGGGTCTTTGCCTTCGAGGAGTTTTCAGTCCACCAGCAGCTTTAGACAGGGTCGCCCGCGGTGATTCAGAGGAGGATCTGGTGAGTGTTGAAAGCGGTGGCAGAGGTCCAGGGTGCGCATGAGAGCGTGGCTGTGTCAGGAGAGGAGGCAGCAGGAGGGTCACGGTGACAGGGGGCCTGAAGGTTAAGTGGTGTTTCCACAGGCACAGACGGGAGGAGCCGGCACACTGGTAAGAGGAAGGGCCTGGACAGCCCTGCTTCGCTGGAAAGGGATTCTCAGCGGCAGCACTGTGGACGTTTGGGGGCAGATAGTTCTTTGTGTGGGGCTGTCCTGTGCATTATAGGATGTTTAACAGCATCCCTGCCTCACCCACCAGATGCCAGGGGCACCTCCCCTCAGTCGTAGCACCTAAGAGTGACTCCAGATGTGGCCACATGTCCCCAGGGTAGGGGTCAAAGCCACCCTGGTTGAGAGCCCTGGTATAGAACATACACACACACAGACACACGTGTGAGGATCTGGGGTACCACTGAGGACGGGTGCAGACAGTTCTGGCCGCTTTTGACGAAGACTCGAACAATTACAGAGGGGAGAAACTGTTACAGTTCTTGGAGACAGAGACCCACTGGGGCCCTCGCTTTGTCATTTCCCAGAGCCCAGTGTTCCCACGGTCTCTCCCACTCATAACTTGCTCTCAGATCGTCAGTGCCACAACGATGTGATGACCAAGCTTCCCTGAGACGTCCGTGAAGACTGTTACTCGTGGGGTCAGCGCTTTATTGTAAAGGGCTCCTCGGGTTTGAAGGTAACAGGGTGTAGCTTAGCCGTGGCATCTCAGGCACTAACTAGTCGGAGGGTAGGAGGGACCTGTTGGGGCCGAGGTGCTGGAACCCTTCTGTCGAGGACGGCCAGCACTTCTGCTTGGCTGAGACCGGCCCGGTTTCAGGTACAGCGAGTGCTCTGCGTCCTCCGAGTCTGAATAACAGCTATTCAAGAGTCTTCCAAGGGCGTCACCACTAGAAAAAGGAAACACGCACTGTAGCTTTGTGTTGCAAACTCGAAGTACCACATTCTTCCTGCTCCCCGGGAAAATCCAGTTCTGACCAAGTTCCCTCCAGCACAAACCCTGAGCCTGAACATGAACGTTCCCTTCGCTCCCCCAGGACCAGGGCAGGCTCTGCCGCAGGCCTCACAGGTCATATTTATAAAAACCAAGAATCTGAAAATACCTATGTATGTTTGTACGTGTATAACTGAATTGCTTTGCTGTACACCCGAAGCTAACACTGTAAATTGACTACACGTCCATAAAAAATTAGCATTAAAAAAAAAGTCAACAGGAGTTTTTCCCGCAGTGCTCCAAATTCAAACCAAACTTGAGACGCAGTAACAGCAGGGAACACGCAGCCTCTTACCGGATAATTAAGCCCGCCGTGTCTGTCCCTCTGTTTCCGCCGCATGGCCATGTGGGAAAGTACAGAGACTTAATTCTGTGTGGGAGGGAGCAGGGTAGGGGTGGATTTGCTGAAGACAGAGAAACGATGGTAAGAGGAGATGTGAAATCAGCAAGGAAGCGGTTGCCAGGCAACACCTGGGGCGTCAAGGAGACCGCGCAGTCTTCAGGGACAACGGACCAGCTATCTCCCATAACGGCCCGTAAACGCCTGAGCTAGAAAACGTCCATGTTGTGAGTGTATGGCAAATACTTTTGCAAAGAGCCAAAGCATCCGGGCCCCCGTTCCATTCCGTAAATATGGACCGTGCAGTGAACGTAATGCCTCGGCGTCTGCACATTTGAGGGGTGCAGTGTCCCTGCCAACAGGGACATCCTGTGCCTCTGTTTTTGTTTTCTGGGTTTTTTTTATGGTTGTAGCCCCGGCTGTGTGTTGTATTTTGGCTCAGCACAGTGAGCTGCAGTCACAGGCTGCACCAAACTGTCCCCAGTAGCTGGCTTGGTACGACTGGCAGAGTCTTGCTGACTCGCTGACCAGTATGTGGCCAGGGGACAGTGACCAGGCATGAGAACGGCAGGGTGTTGGGGTCTGAGGGAACCAGACAGGACGCTGAGCCCACAGTCTTCATTTTCCCAGGGGAGGAAGTGGCCTCCGAGACTGACGTGCTGAGCCTGTCTCCTTTTGGTCTTCGCGTCCGCTGTTCCCAGTCGAGCCTGGTCCTGTGCTCAGAGCCCCTGCAGCTGAGCTCGTCCTCCCGTTTCCCTCCGTTAAAGGACCTCTTGACAGCAGGGACCCTGCCGTGCTCTTTCCTGGGGGCCGCCAGCTCGGTACCTGCAAACGTCGGCACCCGGGAGCAGCAGTCCCTCAGCCTGACCAAGGAGCAGGTCGTGGTCGGCTCATCCCCGCCCCCCGGTATCCTGAGCGCAGGACACAGAACAAGAGACCCTCCCAGGTGAACCCTGGCTCTCTGTGACCCTTGACTTGCCTAATACCTCTGTGTTGCAGCTTTGCCATCTGAAACGGGGGCACTGCTTACACCTAACTCATCAGGTTGTCGAGAGGATTAAACAGGCTCACGGCAAGTTTAGAACAGCCCGTCTCCTGAGCACCCGGACTCAGGAGAGTGAGACACTTTCTTCCTTTTAGAATTTAATGTATGTCGAAATCATCGTTGGCCATGTCAGAGCAAAATCTCCCCAGGTTGCAGGTTGGGGCCCGGAAGGGAATGCGGGTGGGCAGGCGGGTGGGCGGGCAGAGGGGCCTTCCCCAGAGCTTTAGGCGTCCTTGTAACAAAACTGTGGTTGAGCTGCTCAGAAAGACGATGGTTTCTGGCGTAACTGGTGCCTTGATTGCTCAGACTTGGAGGCCTTTTATTCTTTTCCTTTTTTTTTTTTTTTTTTTTTGCCTTTTTTTCCCCCAGTATAGTCAATTTATAACGCTGTGTTAGCGTCAGGTGTACAGCAGAGTGATTCAGTTATACATATATATTATTTTTCCTATTTTCTTTTATAGGTTATTATAAGCCATTGAATATACAGTAGGACCTTCTTGTTTATCTCAGAAGCTTTCTTAGGAGTTAATATATCTTAACTCAAAAACACCCCACAATGATTTGAAAAATCCATTTTTGAAAATTAGTTCAGCAAGCAATGAGAGTAAGTCATGTAGGCCATAAAATATAGTAAGAAATTAATGAGTTTAAAAGGCACATAAGTCCTTACCTTGTCATATAGTTAGGTCACGTGGAAGCAATTGAAAATTTTAAGTATCTACTGTCTTAACATCACAGAAAACATCTGGGTTTACCTGAAAATGGAGGAAAAAATTTTTTTACCCAATTTCCTAAATATTACAGCTAACATATCAAATTTTGCACAGAAAACTAAAATTTGTGGTGCACTTATTTTTCGAAAACTGACCTTTAAAAATATTGCACAGTGATCAATATTTGAATTTTTAGTTTACAGGGAACTCTTATTTATCTGCTGAAGCAAAAGATCTTATTGCCAGGACTTGCTGTGACAGATTTGCAAAAGAAAGGAAGTGCTGGTGTAAGAACTTTTGGAGAAACCTCTTTCAGTAACTTCCTCTTGTTCTTGCTACGCCGCCCGGTTTTCTTCAGCCGTCCCTCCTGTGTGCTGGAAGATCCTTTGTTCCATGACAGCCTGTGAGATTTCACGCCACAGATTAACTGACGCGTTCTTTCACTCCACACGGCTCTATCCACACCCAGTAGGTTGGGCTCCTCTCACAATAGCTACTGTTTTCTCAGATCCGAAAATCTCTGGTGTCGCAACGTTGTGTATGTAATTAGAACCCTGAGAGGTTAGAAGTGCGTTTATGCTTAATGACCGGTACGTGCCCACGAGCCGTCAGCCTCTCCCAGGTGGGCGTACGAACAGATCCTTCCTTAGTCCTGAATGATGGTTTGTTTTTTTAAATGATGAATTCATCCTCTGGTATATTTCTTACCCTCAACCAGATGTACAATGTTTTGTAGCGATCTCAGCCCTTGGCAGCGACATTGGAGGGGACCAGGACGCTGAGTTTGTGCTCCGGACACGTGACAACTCAGCCTGTCCCATCTACCTCCAGTTTCCAGGCAATTCCAGGTTCTGATCTGCCTCTTCAAGTGCGAGTTTATCTGAGACTGTAAAATTGTCGAAGGTTTCCGTTCAGGTGGCCGAGAGTCACAGCTGAGGGGGGAAGCGCAGCGTCAGTGCCGAAGGCTGAAGGGCGAGGGTCGCTTAGGGCCGCTTACAAGGTGTTTCTCGTCCCTCTGGACGAGACCGGGCGACGAATCGGGGAGGTTTCTGCAGGGCTGGGCTCTGAGGCCCGGACAGCCTCCCTGCTCTCATCTGTAGCCTGAAGGCAGCAGCGCTGCGTCACCGGGCCGATGTGAACACAGACGTCACGGCAGAGCCCCAGGTCCACAGCCCGCTAAGCCGTGGCGAGCCTCTCGCCGCTGGGAGAAGAGCTGTGGTCAGATGAGAGCTCTGGGACACAGTGTTAGGATGAAGAATTTCGGGTGACAAGACCATGGCAGTCACCTGTTTGAAGAAAGACCGTTGCAGAAATCACCCGACACATCGGCCTTTTTTGGATGATTTTAAAAGCACTCCTGGTTTTGTAATACCCGACCAGCCCCCCCGTTGTCCCCGCCTCCCCCAGATGGGCTGCGCTTTCTCTGGGTAACCCGAGGCTCTGAAGACTCTGAAGCTATCTGGGAGCCAGTTCTCCAAAACTGACACGGCACGAAGTCTGGCTGCCTCCCCGTGTTTGTTTCGTTCGTAGCCTGGGAGGTAGCGGAAGACAGCGGGAAGGTTCTAGAAGCAGAATCCTGCCTGTGGGGGCGTCCTCCCAGACGGCTGCTTGGCCGGCGCCCTCCCCGGGGCACTGACCCGCCTCCACTCTCCTGCCTCCTTGCCTTCTCCCTCTTCATGGTATGCCTTGTGTAACTGAAGTCCTTCATTGTCCCTGGGTGCAGTTGAGTGTCATGAAGATCCAAGTGCCTGGGAATGAATCTGACAAAAGGTGTGCGTGTCCCTTTAAGAAGTCACTCCACGTGCTCATGAAGATACATCCTATTCTATTATCCTCTAAAAGCTTTAATGTTCTGCTTTCACAGCTCAGCCAACAGCCCACCTGGCACTGGTTTTTGTTTAGGTTTAAGGCAGGGATCAACCTTATAATTTTTTTCCATACGGGTTCCCAAATATCCCGGAACAACTTCCTGAGAATTTCCTCCCTCCATTCCCAGCTTTGAGGTGCCACATTCATCATAAACATGCTGACCATGTGATTTATTATCCGAAATGATTAAATCTTGAGAGCAAAAGAGGGCATTGCTCATAGTTCCCATAGGGCGAGAGGCATAAGCCAAAGGCTGATCTGAGCCGAGATGATGGTCACTTGTCACAAGGCTCCTGTCGTGCGAGGCTGCTTCTGGGCTTTCTGTTCTGTTCTGTTCCTGACTATCTTTGCACCAAACCCATTCTATCTGATTTCTGCAGGCTTAGAATAAGTCTGAATTCAGCTCAGTATGCCCCTCTAGCTGAGGCTTCTTCAAGACTGTCTTGGGTAGGGGGAGGGTATACTCAGGGTAGAGCGTGTGCTTAGCATGCACGGGTCCTGGGCTCAATCCCCAGGGCCTCCGTTAAAATCAATCAATCAATCAATCAATCTAATTACCTCCCCCTCCAAAAAGACAAACCAAAAAGAAATTTTTTAATAAAAAAATTTAAAAATTTTTTAACTATTGATGTTACATAGAAATACAAATCGGCTTTGTGTATTGCACGTGTAACCAGCAACATCTTACTTAACTCGCTTTTAAATACTAATAATTTAGACTTGTTATGAAAATAATGATCTAAAATATTATTTCTTCCTTTCAAATCATTATATATTTTAATGAAGGTAGGATCTTCATTAAATTATTGTGCAAGTGGTGGCAACATACATTCATATCTTGTCAAATTGCAGACCATTCTCTCCTTTAATTTCTATTTTTGTTGTTTCATTTTGAGGGCTTGTTTTTGGGTGCATATAAATTTAGAATTGTTTTCCTAGTGAGCTGAATCTTTGTATCTCATGAAGTGTCTGTCTTTATCTCTAGAATAAGAGAAACTCCTTTGCCTAACGTTTTTAGCTACACCGACTTTAATGTTTAGCATTTGCATGACACGTCTCTTCCATTCTTTCCTTTCTAATTCTCAATTTTTATGCTATAGGTGTATCTCCTGTAGACACCAATAGTATTTTGTTTTCAATCCAGCCTAACCACCTTTGTATTTTAACTCCATTTAGTCCATTTACATTTCAAGTAATTACTTAATTATTTGGAGTTTAATTCACCATCTTTCTGTTTGTCACACCTGTTCTGTGTATCTTTTTTTCTCTTATTTCCTTCTTTCGGATTGAGTATGTATTTGTTGTTATTCTTTTTTTCCTCTTTGGTTTATTGTGGAAGCCATAAACCTTTTACTGTTCTTCCAGTGGTTAACTTAAGAGTACAACGTGCACCCTTGACTTATCCAAATCTAGTGTAATTGTAATTACTAAACTTTTGTTTTTGTTGTGTGGAGTCACTATCATTGCGGACGTCAAGACTGTCGGCCAAGAACCCCTTTTGTAGTGTTGGCTTGTCGGAGATCAGGGAGAAACAAGAAGAGGACTGAGGTCAGTCTGGTTTGCAGAATCTTAGGAAAATTTATTAACCAGCCCACCAGCTTTGTGGGAGCAAGAAAATGCAGCATTTCAAGTCTCATTCCAAGGAGTGCGTTGACAGAGGTTTACACTAATCAAAGAGCTCCCCCACCCATCTCCTGCTGCAGCATCGCGTAGCGCCATCCCATTGCCATAAAACCCTGTACCAGACGATGGAAGCAACGAGCCTTTATCAGAAAGCACGGGAGAAGCTGGTTCACAGTGAGACTGCTGCGCGCCCTCTTTGCTTAACCGTCTATCCTACGACATTTTTGTGTCACTTCTTAGTCTCTTTCACGACACCTACTGCTTGACTCCTCGTGACCACACACCAACCACGTACCAGGAAGGATACAGGAGAACAAAAAAGAGAGGGCAGGGCATCGCCAGGTGGCTCTGCCATGATGGCACACAAATCCTGTCGTGCTACACAAGGTCCGAGACACTGCCAAGGCCAAGGCGAGTCTGTCTTCATGACCCGGGCCCTTAGTAGGGCTGCCCTCCTATATTTCAACTGAATATCCTTCAACAGTCAGGGTGTATGTCTATCACGGCTTCCAAAGCCTACCTGTAAAACCCATGACGGTGGGACCGCGTTCCCCACGGCTCTCAGGAGTGTACGGCAGCTTCGTGGATTGCTGCGTTGTCAAGAACCTATACACCTGATTTCTGATTTCTGCTTCTAACTTGATGCAATCAAAAGCGGTCACTGGATTTTTTCAGTATAAAAGAGAAGAACAGATACCCTTGCCAAGTTATAAGCAGACACCAGGACTGTGCTTACAAAGGAAATTAAAGATTCATTTTCAGATAGTATTTTATGGTGAAGGTAACAAAAGCGGTCGTCATTAAAAGAGCAGGTAATGAGCGCGAAGCTCGACCGGTAGCCCACAGTGTCTATGGGGAAGCAAGTCTGCCCAGGAACAGGATGTTAGCGGAGAGGTTGTGCCGAATGAAGAAAATGAAAGGATGGTCGGCGATGAAGTTCTCCTCCGGCATCAGCATGGCGTAGGCGACGATGCCCGCGGTGGCGGCTGCTGCCTCCGTGCCCTCCTCGTTCACTTCCACGAAGGACTTGTGGACAACTTTTGATACAAAGAGATCTCTGGTTCCCGACATGCCGGACAGATCAGCCTTGCTACAGAAGAGATCCTGCACACCCAGGTGGGCCAGCGGGGCGGTCAGGTCGTAGCTCTCCTCCAGCCCGAACCGGGGCAGGTGGACGCTGACCTCAAGGTGCTCCAGACTGTCAGCTTTCGTCCACTTACGCAGCTTTTCCAAAGTCAGCTGTTGCTCAATCTGGAATCAGAATGGGCAAAAAGAGGAGGTGAGCACTGTTCCATAGAAGTGAGTTGATGGAGCATTTTTTAAATGAATGGACCTGTAGTATCAGATGCTAGCTTCCTTCATGTTTGTGCCAAAGGAGAATTCCATCTGGAGGTGTGGATCAACCACCCACCCACCACCTATCCACTCACTCACCCACCCATCCAACTGCCCACCCACGCACCCATCCCCCCACCTAGGACTTACTGAGTCCCTGCCACACTGGACCACTGTGACAGTTACTACCCTAGCTGGTTGAGTGGTGCAAGGGAAAAGTTTAAAGGTTTCTCCTGTTTATTCGATCTATTCTGAACTCCAGTGATCACTGTGGGTATCTGTGAGCTTCTTAACATATTTAGCTCGTAGGTGAAAGCAGAAGCAGACCAAGTGCTTGTCTAAGACGGGAGAGCAGTAGCACATACGAGAGCACTGTCGTGAGGGCTGGACGAGTCCCCCTCAACAAAGCGCTCAGCACACAGTCGGCGCTGTGCGACGTCACCGCGGCGTCGCCGCCACCACTGCTCCCGCACTGGCTCGGAGCCGCGGGCCACTGTGCTGCTGATGCCAGAGGTCCCTGTCATGAGGCTCCGGACTTTCTTGTTTACAATCAGGAAGAGACGAATATGGAAACAGCAGGGAAAGAAGGGACATGCTGGTTTCAGCACATGCTCTGTACCCGCAGGCGGCTGATGCCAGACCCTCCCCGACAGCAAGTCCGGGCAGCGAGGGGAGGGCACACGACGGCCAGAGACAGTGAAGAACCGTCCTCTTCTCGCTTTCCCCGCCTCCTGGCGCCGGCAAGAGCTGCCACAGCCTTGAACCACGAGCAACAGGCAAGGCTCACGCCGGGGAGTGGGCTCATCTCTCAGCCAGCGGGTCACACGGGGCTGCTCCTCTCAGGTAGCTACCTGACATCTAATTCACAGTCCACTTGAGTTGGGGTGAGAAGGAGCACTATAATGATCAGATTTAATAGCCCATGATGAAGCCACAGGCTGTATCGTTTGGGGGTCAATTTTTAAAATTGTTTTAATGAAACAACCCTCATGCACTGCACTTTCCTCCAAAGTTCACCTAAGAGAGCGTCCGTGAGCTGCCACTGGCCAGCGGGACACCTGCTTTGTGCCCTGACCTTCCCACTGCGCTGCTCACTGACAGCACTGAGCATCTGAACTGGGGCTGAGCGGCTGTCCCTGTCCGCGGGCTTCTGCACAAAGGAGGGCCCGAGACCTGGAGGGACAGTCAGGTGGGCTCACTAAACACAGAACTAGCACCCACACCCCCACACACACACGCACACACACCCCTACACAGACACGCACACACACAGACACACACACACCCACACACATGCACACACACACGCACACACACACACAGAGCCGGCGCCTCCGTGGACACACACCTTCCGCAGCCCCGTGGACTCGTCCTCGATGTCGTCGGGCAGCAGGATGACCATGCTGAGGTCCCCGCCCTGGTACGGCAGCTCCAGCACCCGGCACTTCAGGTCCTCAATGTAGCCCAAGGGAAGCTTCTTCTTCTGGTACATCATCCTCACGGTCTTGGTGTCTTTCTGAGCGGTGGGAAGACAGATGGTGCGCGTCACCGTCTGCAGCCGCCAGCCCAGAGCAGCTGCGGGCCGCGGCCGCGCCTCACCTTGTTCAGCCGGAACGTGGCGTCATGCGTGGCCTCCGTCGCAAATTTCTCCTGCCAGTTTCCTTTGAAATAGATGGCGTTCACCAGCACAAGCTTAGTCATGCTGTCCACCACACCTGAAGCCAACAGCTCTGGAATCTTTCCTAAAAAGATAAAGTTACCTTTTTAAAAATACACCTATTGGAATTCCAGATTTGACCTGACCTTCGGTTAGCACAGACATGCGATTCCAGCGCGCCCTTCTGTTCAGTTTCCTGCAATGTGGTGTTACGTTAGCGCAGCCGCCGGAGTGCCTCTGCTGTAAGCCAGCCCTCGGAGGGCAGAGCAGGGTGACACACAAACCAGCCCAAAAGGGCCAGTGCGTCACAGCAAGTCAGATGTTTAAAGGGCAAACAATAGGCATTCCCCTTTTCTGGAGTGTGGGATACACAGTGGGCCACTCTTTTTCAGGAAGAAAAGAGAATTCCCTAACCAAAAGTTTCAGCCACTGGTAAATAAATCCCTTCTTCAAATCCTCCAGTGGAAGCCTCTCACAGGAAAGCTTTGAACAAACATCCAAAAGGCGGGACAGCTCCTCCCCTGAAACACAGGCCCCACTCAAGACAGCGTGGCCATGGCAGTCCCCTGTGGAAGGAAGACAGGTGTCCTGTGGGTCCCCTGACCATCCTGTGACCACGACAGAGTCACAGTCTAAACAACAGCCTTAGGAGATACAGCCCCACCTGCCGTCCCTGACCTCTTAGATAAGATGCCGGCAAAAAAATATTTATGACCACAGCAGACTGTAAATCTTGATTCACAAAATTTTCATTCCTTTCATTCTACTTTTAATATCAGTTTTAACTTTTAAATGTAGTTTGGGGAATTTATGGGGAAAAAATATTTAGCATCTTCAGTTAAATCATGTTTACCTTTCCACTTTGAGGAATCTCTACATTTGAAAGCTGTCCAGCACTGAGCAGTGCAGAGGGGACCCCAGGGTCGGGCTGTGGGGTGACGAAAGGGGAGAGGGGGTCCCCCACTGGCAAGAAGGAGAGAAGAGGAAAGAGAAGACCAGTGCGCGTGTCCAGCCGGGCTGCCACTGCTCACCCTCTGTCTGCCCTTTGACCCACTCATTTATGGCCTTCCTCGCGTCTTCGGAGGCCTGCTGAAAATCCACGCTGGCCAGCTCAGCGCCGTACATTTTCTGAGTTGAAGCTAAGAACTCCTGTTTAATAAAATAAAAAAAAGGAAATGTGATGAATAACTCCTACTACATACAGAAATGGTTCTCCAAAATCTTTTTAAAACAACAGAAACTGTCCCAAAGGATATATTTCATTGTAACCAAAAAATTCTAACCCTTTTACTTTTTTTTATTATAGTGAAAAACATAATGTTCAACTGATGATCTTAAACATTAAAAAAAACTCTTATTGATGTGTATTGATTTACAATGTTAGTGTCAGGTGTAGAGTAAAATGATTCAGTTATACATATACATATGTATGTATTTTCTCTTTTCAGATTCTCTTCCACTATACGTTATTATAAGAAACTGAATATAGTTCCCTGTGCTAAACAGTAGGTCCTTCAGATCCACAGACATAGAAAACAAATTTATGTTTACCAGTGGGGGAAGGGGGTGGGAAGGGATAAACTGGGAGTTTGAGATTTGCAGATACTAACTACTATACATAAAATAGTTGAACAAGATTCTTCTGTACAGCACAGGGAACTATATTCGATATTATAGTCACCGATAATGAAAAAGAATATGAAAACAAATATATGTATGTATATGTGTGACTGAAACTTTATGCTGTGCACCAGAAACTGACACAATGTTGTAAACTGACCACACTTCAATAAAAATAAATAAATAAATAAATTTAAAAGATAGGTCCTTGTTCATCTATTTTATATATAGTGATGTGTGTCTGATCGTAACCATTTTTTGGTGAACAGTTTAGTCGTTTCGGTGTTGTGTAAAATTTACCAATCCTTTTCTAACCTTCGACTAACGTATTTATAAACAAGCGGGTCCTGATTATACTGGGCAGTGAACCGCGGAATTCACTCTTGCTTTAGTGAAACAGCCAGGGTCGGCCTTTTCCTTGTGGAGATGGAGAACGAACCCACATCCACTCGTGGGAACGCTTCATTCTGGATCGTTTTTCTGAATGTTTCTGAAAATTAAAACTAACTTCTGAGACCTGATTGTGCTGGAAAAAAAGAACGTGCTCTGCCTGGCGAGTTTCAGAGCAGAGCACAAGTACGCACGGGGAGGAAGTCGTAGGTTTTCTCTCCGAAGAGCCTGTTAGCGACTTTCAGGGTGTAAGCAGCCCCACGTTTGTTGATATCAGCATTCAGACTCTGGAATCTTGAATGAATCTCCTCAACCTCCTTGAAATAGAGAGCCTAAAAGATGGGAAATATTATTTCTACAACCATTTACTTTGAAATTATAAACTGATTCCTTGGCATTTGCTTCCATCAAATTAAATTAGTATGTTTTTATTACTAATTACTGATGATTCCCCAGCCCAACACTTTAGTCATTTTCACTGGAGAGCAAATAAGAGAAAGTCCAAAATGTACAGCTTTGGGAAACATAATTACATTAGAAACTGTTTTCACATCATTGTTTTTGTTATAACAATGGTTCCACAGATATGAGTGGTTAACAGGCTAAATACTTATACAAGTCAGCTTTTTTCCAAAAAAAAATCATAACTATTATGCTCACATGTATATTCTGTATCAAATACAATTTTACTGAAAATTCTCAGAAATAAACAGTAAAACAGAATCATCAGCTTTGCGGGAACACAAAGAGATCAGAGTGAGGGGCTTTTCAAATTGCATCATTGGCATCAATAACTCATTTAAAAATAACTTCTCTAAACTTAACATTGGGTGATGGGTGGAGGGTACAGCTCAGTGGTAAGAGCACGTGCCTCACACGCACAATGTCCTGGGTTCAATCCCAGCACCTCCATGAAAAAGAAAAAATTTAAAAAGACAAATAAACTTGACACTGGGTAACAGTTTAACCCCCTTGTATCAGTTACATCAAGAGTCCCCTTTATGGTTTTACGAGGCCTGGGCTGGTTCCTTGCTTCTGAAACAAGGAGAACAAACGTCCACAGTATACAAAGTGCAGGAACTGAGCTATGGGATGTCTGTGTGGGTACATGACCCACGTTCTTCCTGGAAATGGGGGGAAAACTTAAGACTGTTCTCTGCTGAGGTTAGAAAGTTCCTGGAAAACCTCAAAGAAGAAGCCGAGATGACCCTGCAGGGGGCAGCTCGCAATTATTAGTACCAGAGTTTTTTTTAACGTGGATTTTGAAAACGTTCAAATGCTTCTGTATCGGCCATGATGGGAAAAGTTGGTTTTCCGTCAAGTGCAGACATAGAAGCTCTGCAGCTGGAACAAGCCCGTCAGCCTGAATCCGGGCTGGACAGTCCCTGGCTCCAGGGCAGCACAACCTGTGGCCCGCATGTTAGAAGGACCTCCACTCTGGTCCTCCTTCCAGGATGGCCAGCGTTCCCCACTCAGAGTACAGGGCACCCAGCACACCTGCGGTCTCCACACCCACCAAGGACAGGAGGGGCTTCTGCATCACCGCTCCCCTACCCCTGCAGGGCCCTCCTGCTCACCCAGGAGCCCAGGTCACAGCCCAGCCTGCCACACTTGGTGCCAGGGCCAGGTCTAGGGACACGGGGTCACACACTCAGTGTCCCCTCCACTTCGCCATTGTGTGTCATTACGCCCAAAAGGACGCAGCAGGCATTATGCGAGTAGCCCAGCATCACAGGCAGAGCGGAAGCTGGACGGTCCTCGAGAGCAGGAGGCGCGTGGCTTCCGGGAAAGCCACGCAGACTTCCACTAGAACAGGGCTCTGTCCGCCTTCTTTGCTGCTCTGCCCTCAGCCCCACCAAAGACAGCGCCTGGCACATCACAGGTGCTCGCTCAAGACTGGATGGTGAATGACAGCCTGCCCCCAAGGCTATTCTTGGGGCTTTTTCTGAAAGTCTGACCTCAGGAGGGATAGCATGATGCACGATGCGGGACACAGAAAGCCAGCTCTGCACGCACTCAAAGGCGCGGCTTTCTGGGGCAGACCATGGCGGGGCTCGGCCAGGGAAGCAGGCCATTTCTGCCAGTTGCTGCTCACCTTGGACATCTGCTCCGAGGTATTGCCTCTGGTCCCCAGAAAGATCATGGCCAGCGCTGACGAAATGCTGAAGGGGGAGAAGAAGATGTTCCCCGCAGGATTGCTCTCATTCACGGTGCGGAACAGGTCCAAGGCGAAGCGGGTGTTTGCCGCGCTCAGCTGCTCCATGGTGAGGCTGCAACACAGAACAGAGCCCCAGCTGCCAGTGTCACACAGCCGTGAGCGCCGCCACGGCCACCTCCTCCTCAGCCTGGCCCAGCCCTGAAGCACCCTGCAACTTGTTTCCTCTCTCTCTCGCCCCCTCACCCTCTCTTCCAGGAGGCAAGAACACTGCTGTGGGGACCACAGACATCTGGCAGATTCCTGCTGCAAGGCCCCTCGAGCATCCAGTTGCTGCCTTTTAAAGACAACAGAGAACATTCCTTTCTTAATACCCACCTGCCCGAGCTGAACTAACTAGACAAAGATCGAACTGACAAGGCCCCGCAGCCAGACCACCAGGCCCCGCGGCCAGACCGCCGGGACCCACCGCAGCTCCCCCCGCCCCCCGAGTCTGGCAGCTCTGCCCTCTCACGACCCCTCCTTTCCCTGCTTCCTCAGCACCCACCAATCAGTCTTGTGCACAAGCTGATCACGCACTCTGCGACCCCTCTGTGCCCAATGCCATGCAAGCACACGGAATTAAAGGTGACCGTCCCTAAAAAAGACCTCAGCAACCCCGCCTCGGGGCTCACCTCCCAACTGTGGGGCCTGCTGTTGCCTACGGCAGAGTAACCTCATAAACTCCTTTCCTGTTTTCACCCTTCGTCTTTGGGAAATTCTCTACCGCCCACGCACTGCCCCACCGGACCCACAACAGCTGTCCCCATGCACAAATGTGGCAGCTAGGATTCAGCAGTGACAGCGGACCAGGACCCTGTGTCCTAAAGACTGGTGCGCCTACGGGACCCTCCCTGCTGCTCCGGGAGCACGCACACTTCCACCCTCCCATTCAAGTCTCTGACTCATCTGGGCCATGAATCCACTGCCCACATTTACCTGAAAAAGAATGTTTCTATTACAAAATCAGAGCTACCTGCTCCCCATTAAAGCCAATTCCAGCAAAGCAGATATAATTACCCTCATTTTTATGACTCACTGGGTAATGTTCAGCGAGGTTAAGTGTCCAGAGTCCCACAGCTGGTGCGGGGTATGAAGGCTGGGAAACCCAGCACGGTTCCCGGGGAACAAGACACCGCCCAGCAGGGTGCCTGCAGGTGACGCCGGGCTCTGCTCAGCCCCCCGCTGTCCCCACCTGATCCCTACTCTCAGAGCACGTTTCCCCTCACTCAGGCCACGAAGAGTAACGGTCGTGCCCGCTGCCCAGCGTGTAAGTAACACGCTCAGTTATTACTGTTGCTGCTGGTAAATAATCTCTAGGTCGGCGCGGCCTCCGCCCCCTGCCCCCCGCGCAGAGCGGGGAAGCGGCTCCGGGCCGCGCCGAGGCTGCCTGGAACCCGGAGCGAACTCCGGGAGGAAGGGAGAGAGAAAACGTCCAAACTTAGACATCGCTTCCGCCTTCGGGCCGCCAGAGAGCGACCTCCTTCCGCGGCAGGATGCCGGGCCTAGCGCTCTCCACCGGCGCTGGGAGCCTCGGGGAAGGGCGCACGGCGGGGCGGGGTGAGTACCGGACCCGGGGACCCGGGCGGGGCGCACGGCGGGGCGGGGTGAGCACCGGACCCGGGGACCCGGGCGGGGCGCACGGCGGGGCGGGGTGAGCACCGGACCCGGGGCGCTTGCAGATCGGACCCGGCTGGCCTCTCCCGCCGGCCCGCCCGACCTCCCCGCGCCGCCAGCCCGGCCTTACCCGCTGCTGTGCTGCCTGGACGGGGCACGAGGTCTGGGAAGAGAGCCGAGCGCGGCCCTTATAGCAGCAGAAGGGAGTGCCGCCCGTGGGGACGGGCGCGGGTGGGCGGGGCGCCCTGCCCCCTGCCCCCTGCCCCCTGCCCCCGGGTGACTTCCTAGGAGCGCGGGCTGCGCTCTGCACGAGGGGAGGTGCGCAGGGCTCCACGCAACGCCCTCCTGTGGTGGTGGCGGGGTCAGCACCTCTCTGAGATCAGGCAAACTCACTCTGTCAACGACCTGCTGGGCAATTTCTCACTAAGGTGTGAGTAACTGAGATGACATAATGGGTCACCTCTTAGAGGGCAAACCAGCCCCTTTTGAATCCCATCTATACACTCCAAACTCTCAGGTTTTTGAGGGGCCTCTAGGGTGAGACAAAACAGTCCTAAACGACATCCTTGATGTCACTGTCCTTCAGGTACTAAAGTGAGTTCAGCCCAATAGTCCCCTCACCAGGCTAGGTCAGCTCACATGCCACACACCCTGAAAACCCACATCTATGTGAATGAAGCATTTCTTACCCGTTATACTAAATTTTAAACTAACCAGTCTTCCCCCTATAATGTTAAAATAGAATGGCTATGGTCGAATAATAAAAGCAAGAACTCCTTCTGTGAGGTTTTCTGTTTGTGTCCCCCCACCAAATGTCTGGGTATGTAATTTCACCAAAATTTACAGTACTTGAGGGTATGTAATAATTCTGCATTCTTGAAATTTCCCCCTGCTTTCTTGCAAATCTCAACATGAAAAAGGGACGAAAGAAAAATCCTACTTTTCAATTAGTTTGGATAATACAGTGTAAGTGGGTTTGTAGATTTTTTTTGACTCTGAGAATTTGTTTATAAGGAAAGAAGCAGAGAAGAACCAGTATTGAGAGAGAAAAATACTCTCCATAGATTTTTAGACAAGAGGGAGAATAAACAAGAGGTTAAGATTGTCACTTGTTTTACAGCTGATTGGAATAAAGAAACCATTTACTGAGAGCCAGTCATAGTTAAGTTTCAATGAAATTGGTAACCTTGTCACCATTTCTTACAGAATAGAGGCCCCTCATCGGCTTCTAGCAAGAGGTCGGTGTGAGGAGGTCAAAAGCCACAGGCTGCACGGAAAGGCTGTTAAATTAAAATCCAAGACAAGTAGAGCAAGGAAAAGGGTTCTGAATTTTCTTTTTTCTCTCCTGACACTTGGTGATCTGAGTCAAATTAAATGAAACAACTTCCTAAATCATTGCATGTATCATATAAGTTTCAAACAGAATGCACCTTTGTACATGAATCATCAATCAATCCACGTCTGTGCAAGGCAGAGGCAGTGGCCACTCTGTGCGTATTTGGGGCTCCAGAGTGTAAAGGCCCCTGCCCAAGGTCATGCGGAGATGCTGGGACTCGCCTGGTGGCACCATCGCCATGTTGCTCCGTTGGGCGGATGTGCTCAACCTGAACGCGTGGTGCCCTGGCCAGGTCAGCAGTTTCACTCCCCGGGGACAGACCCAATAAAATGCACAGACAATGGGCGTGGAGGCATGCCTGATCAGAACAAATCCTGTGTTCATTTTTAACACAAGGGTTGTGAGTGGGTGGGGGAGGGGACCTCTGGGGTGCCGGGGACCTGCTGCTTCCTGACGTGGGTGGTTACACAGGCGTCTTGGTTTGTGATCATGCACTGAGGGGTGCACATAAACGGTGTGCTTTTCTGCGTGTGTTACACTTTAGCAAAAATTAAGTAGCAACAAAAAATGTTAATTGTTGGTGATTATTTTATTTTCTGTATCTGCTCACCCCCCCTGCCACCTCCCAACCAGGATTAATCAGCTTGGAGCCGATCGGGGCCCTTTGTCACCCAGCTCCCCTAACTATCGCAGGTGTGCCCAGGGGACTCAGGTGAGCTAGTGACCCTATGCCCTTCCTGCTCCCGCACACCCAGCAGCACAAGAATCCTCGAATCCAGGTAAGATTTCCCGTCTGATCCCTCATGTGGGGGCCCATCAGTCACTGGTTCATGGTGTGGGATGAGAAAGTTGCATAAATTTTTCGAAGACCCACAGCCGGGTTCATAAAACCCATGGGAAGGAGAAAATCCCAGACAGGCACCAAGAGATCTTTGAGAACTAACTGTCCACGTGCTGCTGACCTCAAGGGTGACCATGTTGTGGTCAGTGAACAAGATCTCTGCACTATTTCAGTCTTGAAACATGTTTTGAGATTTGCTTAATGGCCCAGAATGTGGTCGACTTTTGTAAATACTTCCTGTATTCAGAAATCTCCTACGCCCATTAGGGGCGGTGTTCTGTATGTGGCCATGGGGACAAGCGCACTGATCGTTTAAGTCAATTCTGTACTTAGATTTACTGAGTGTGCTCAGCAAGGTAATGACTAAATATCCATATTTCCATTGACTAGCAACACACAGGAAATGAAATTAAAAGAAAGATTCCACTTAAAATGGTGTCAAAAAATTAAGTACCTGGAAATATATCTAATAAAACATATGCCTAATAAAACATAATAAAACCTCTAAGAAAGATTTTTAAACATTATTAAAAGAAAAACTTTTTAATTGAGGTAGTGGGGATTGAACCCAGGGCCTCGTGCATGCTAAGCATGTGCTCTACCACTGAGCTATAAATCCACCCCTGTATTAAGAGAAATTTTTTTTAATTAAGTAAATGAAGAAATGTGTCACATTCATTGACTGGAACTCAATATCGTAAAGACCGTTGTTTTTCTCTGATTGATTTTTAATCAATCCCAATCTTAATAAATATTCCAAAGAAAGGATATGTGTATGTGTGTGTTTGTGAAGCCAGGCAAGCTGATTACAAAATGTGTACAGTGATGCAAATGGTCAAAACATTCTAGAAGAGCAAGGCAAAGAGGACATGTTCTACGAACTATGCAAACTTGCAGAGCTGCAGTAATTAGCCCAGCACGGCACTGGTGCAGGGACAGACGACAGGCAATGAAACAGAAAGGAGAGCCAGAAACAGGTCTTTGCAGGTACGGATATCTGATGTATGACAGAGGTGACAAGGCTTCAGTGGGGAGATGACAGAATACTTGATAAATGGTGGGGACAACTGAATACCTATATGCAAAAATTAAAGATAGAAAGAAGGAGAAAGAGAGAAGGAAGGAAGGAAGAGAGAAAGACTCCTTACCTCCTTACACTAAACCAAAAAATCAAGTCCATGGATGTTTAAGATCTATGAAAAGCTATGTGAAAATAAAGTGAAACAAGCTTTTAGAAGAAAATGTAGGAAGTTTTTCCATGAGTTCAGGGTAGGGAAGATTTTGAAGAAGACAAAGAAAGCATCTACTATAAAGGAAGTGATTAATAAATTCTACTACTTTAAGAATAAGAATTCCTGTTTATTACAAAAACACCAATAAGATGGTTAAAAGACAAGCCAAGGTCCGGAGTAGGAGGTGGGGGAGGGTACAGCTCAGCGGTGGAGCACGTGCTTGGCACACACAAGGTCCTGGGTTCAGTCCTCAATAACTCCACTAACCAAAAAAAAAAAAAAAGACAAGCCACACAATTGAAAGAGGGTTGAAGGCATACAGTGGACAAAGACTGTTAATCACACATGTAACTTCTACAAATAACATTAAAAACACATTTAAAAAATGAGTGAACAATTTGAAAAAACACTTTAAAAGAGGAACTCCAAATGGCATAAAAAGATGTTAAATACAAACTAACAAACCTAGAACATAACAGGATAACTTACACTCGCAAAGCCAAAAAAGTAAAAATTATGACGATTCTAAGTGTGGCCACAAATGCAGAGCCACCAGCCTTCTCTCATTCCTGGGTTTTGGGGGATTGCAAACTGGGAAAACTATTTCGGAAAACAGTTCAGTGTTATTTAAGAATGTTAACCCTGCAATTCTTCTCCTTGAGAAGTGTGTTCACATTTACACCAAGACATTTACAGGAATGTTGCAGGTAAACCTGTTGGTGAGACCCAAAGGTCAACTACAGCAGAATGGGGATGTAAGTTATGACATATCTATTCGGTGGAATACTACGTAGCAATGAAAAGGGATAGATTATTGCTGCATTGTTGTAATTGTAATTACTAAGTTGAGAAATCCTTGTGCAGGATTGTGAGAGGCTCCTGGTGCAGGAACGGTGGGAAGACATTCATTCCAAGGAGTGTGGATGGGGTGAGCAGTCTCCCATTGCCTGGATCCAGCTAGATGGTCATTCCGTGGTCACTACTCTCCATGACTTCCTGCGGCACATGTGAGGCTCAGTCCCTGGCTGGGATGCAGTGTGGCAGATGCAGCCGTGACAATGAAGAGCTGTGAGGAGGCTGTGCCAGTGAGCTGGAAGAGGGGTCAATGCTAGACTTGAGGGGCTTGGCCAGCTGTGGCAGGGGTGCCTGTAGATGTGAGGACAGACCTTGTCCTCTGAGCATCCACCAGGCTTGGGAGTACTATGCAGTAGTGGCTGAAATTTATACTGTTCTCTTGCTTTTGTTTAGATGTTTCTAGTTGGAGAAAACAAGTTTGGTGGGGGGACCAACTCATGCACTTGCTGCATTAATTGAGGGAACAAACTAACGATTGTGCATTTGTGTGAGAGTACGAAGACCTAGACTCATCTTAACAAGCTGCCAGCCTTGAGTCAGCGTCGTCGGAAATACCATGTCAGCATGGGGACAGCTGAGCTCCATGCTCCAGACTGAAACACCTTCCAGAAAAGGAACTGAAGAGGGGAAATCAGATCCTCAATACCAGGTGAACTGATGATAGAAGGCGTTATAAGGACACGGTTGTTGAAGGTGAATCAGATTTCAAGCAGAACACACAGGCGAGCAGGCACCCCTGCATCAGCCGGTCCTGGTCAGAGCAGGGCGCCCCCTGCCCTGTGAGCACGCAGCGCGCCCCTTCCTCCAGCCTGAGGTCCTAGGAGCACATCCTCCTCATCCCTCTGCTCGGGAGGACGTGTGGACACCACCAACACCGCGTCCCTCCGACTCGTCCCGGCTGGCTGGTCCTACAGGAATAAGGGAACTGTCCGTCCCCTGAGGGGTTTCCTCGTGACCCGAATTATTCCTCCTGCCCACACAGCCTGAGAGGAGAAGTGAGTTAACTCAGACTTGTCTCCACCTTCAGGCAAGTGGGTTACTGACTATCCAGAACCCCCACAAACACCTTGATTTTCTTTTTTCTTCAAAAGTCATTTTGAATTAGCTTGCCTCCTGATTCAGTTTAAGAAATTAAATGAGTGAATTATTATACTTTTAAAAATTGAAGTATAATTGATTTACAATATTATGCTAGTTTCAGGTGTGCAGCACAATGATTCGGTTACACGTACATGTATACATGTATATTTTTTTCCAGTTCTTTTCCACTGCAGTTTATTGCAAGGTATTGAATACAGTTCCCTGTGCTGTACAGGAAATCTTTGTTGTCTGTCTGTCTTACATACAGCAGTGTGTCTACGTTAATCCCAGACTCCTAAGTTTTCCTTATCCACCCCCCTTCCCTTTGGTAACCGTAAGTTCCTTTTCTATGTCTGTGAGTCTGTTTCTGTTTTGTAAGTAAGTTTATTTGCACTATTTTTTAGATTCCACATATAAATGGTATCATATGATACTTGTCTGGCTTACTTCACTTAGTATGATCATCTCTAGGTCCATCCATGTTGCTGCAGATGGCGTTAGTTTATTCCTTTTTTAAGGCTGAGTGAATTTTTATACTTTGATCGCCGAGAAGCTTAATGGAGGTATGGTCTTCACAGCGGTGTCTGTAAGTGTTTTAAGTGGGATTATTATGGACACGTTATCTCCCCGTTAGCGTGCCTTCTAGATAAGACATTTTATTTTAGATGACCAATCTCCAAACATAAACACAATTTACAATACTCCATGGGCATGGAGACATTTTCATCTTAAAAAGTAATTTTTGTGTACCAGGAGCTGCATCCACCATAGTTAGAAGGGACATGTGAGGGTCGTATGTACTGAATTCTTTACACTTGTCTGTTATAATTTATTTTTAACTTGTTAAAACAAGAAGAGTGAGTTGAAATCACTTTACAAATACTCATGTTTTCCTTAAAATGGTCTGAGAATTTTAGGTGAGACACAGTAATTTCATGACAATGAATAATTTTGGACCCTGGGTTGTGGCTGCAGGTGACTAGACCCCCCCTAGGAAATTCTGAGTAAGTTACAGTTTCACATCTTGAGCAGCTTAAGTGACTGAGGCCACAGAAACAGATAAAATAACCTCTCAGAGTTTCATGCAGTCTTGTTAGTTTTCAATAAAATTTCTGTTGCTTTTATTTAACAATAAAATTTCTGCTGGTTCCGTTAGGACCAAAGCTCGTCTTCAGACTTCCGCTGTGTAGCCTACCTTTGCCCTCTTGAGGGCAGCATCTCATCGCCACCGACTGTCTCAGCCACTGAGCCGTCTGGACACCGGGAACTCATGTCGTTTTTTCTCCTTCAGGCAAGCTCAGTTCCCCTTGTTAGGGTAGCTGGAATTTCCATACAATTAACTCCCTCTTATAAATATTCCTGTGGAGTAACTCTGCCAGCACCCTCCTCCGACCTCACCTGCTCCCCGTCGCAGGGCCCCTCCTGTAGTGTCTCCCCCGGGAAGGCCTCTTCCTCCACCGTCTTCCCCCTCATGTCCTCTCCTCCTGGGGGGACGGACTCCTCCTATTCTGCTCTCTTCTCAACACCACCCCCTTGCTGAGCCCCTCCCTGGTCTCTCCTCTCATCCCACGTTACTTTCTTTGGCTTCAAGCATCTGTCACCATCAGAAATTATCCTGTTTCTGAGCAGAATGTCACATGGCGGGAGCAGGGCTTCGGGCCCAGGTTCCAGAGCGGCGCCTGCACGTAGCGGACCTTTAGTTAACATCGTCGAGTAAGTGTGTGAACACGTGAGCGAAGGGCGTAGCCCAGGACAAGCTGAGCAGAGGGGATAGACGATGTGGTGTTGCTCGGTCACGTTCCTCAGTGAAAGGATGGCCTGACGCTGGTGCAAATGGAAGTGTTGTCCAAAGAGGATGAGTTCAAGCCCCAGTACAAACAGCTCTAACGCAAGAGAGAAAATGGCACACGCGGCCCAAGATGGTGCGAAAAGCCTGCCCTGGGAGCTCAGAGCCGAGAAGGACACTTACCCACGCCTTTCATTACTGCTCAGGCAGCGCGCTGACTGCGCGGCAGAGAACAGTTGGCTGGTTGTAGAAGGGACCCAGCGTGTGACCCGCTTGAGACAGCGGTCTCTCGAGGTAGACCTCAGGGCCCTGCGCTTGGTCTCCCTGCACTTCTGCATCGCCCTCTCACGAGCGAGCCACACAGAGGCACAGAAGGACGCTCAGGGTAAACTTGCAGCAAGCGCAACCCTGTTGTCGGGGATGACAGAGCCGAGACTCAGAAGAGCTCCACTGGCTGATGTGTCATCTCAAACCAACACAAAAAACGTCACAAAGAGAATGCAGGTGTTTTAGACGCAGATGTTAAGAAATCAGTTTTGCAAATACCAGAGGTGAGAGGCCTGTTTCATAGCAGTTCACGTGAGACAAATTCTGAAATTGTAATTGACCACAAACTCAACATTCACCAGTATGGTTATGAAGGCCTTCGTATGAATGGAAGGAGGCGGTCCAGCTTCAGTGAGGGCCGTTCCACTGCCCCGCGCTCCGGCCTGAACTGTTCAGAGAATGGCTTTCAGATGCGGGAGCCACAGATACTCAGAGGGGGACGAGAGGGATGTTCCACAAGGAATTTTGGAAGGAATTGGATTGGCTTAATTTAAAGAGGGTAGGACGGAAATGGGGAGGGAGACCATGATGCGGGTGACTCGGCGTGCCGGCTTCGAGGGCAGCCTCCGCGGTATGAGCCCCGGCCCGCCTGCTACGGGCTGAGTCCCTCGGGCAAGTATCTCGCACCCTCAGTGTCCCAGATGCCTCATGTATAAACAGAGAGTGATGGCAGCCTCCTCAGGGGTGGGTGGGTTCCACGCAGCATCTCTAAGCGCTGGAAGCCCTGCCGACGAGGCACCCGGGGTGACAGCAGTGCCCAGCGCAGCGCACAAGCCCCGTGGCTGGGCTGGCTGGGGAGACTTAGGCCCTGACGCTGCCTCGGGACTGGTGTTTAGGATGTGATGACAGGAAATGTGCCACTGACGAGAGAATCTGTCTCAGGAAGCACAGCCTCTCACTCCACCCACTGGCGACCCGTTGCACAATTGATGACAGTGAACCTCCTCTGGGTGCAGGCCTGGTGGGGCTGGGACGACGGGCTCTGCCCCGGCTGGGGTGGCCTGGAGCTGAGCCCGGCGCCAGGGATCCCTGCCGGGGGGCAGCCCTTGGCACCCTCCCCCGCCTCTTCTGACATTTCCTTCACTAGAAACAAAGAATGCAAACAGAACAAAGCATGTAACCCACGCTCTCATTCCCTGAGGCTTCTCTTCTGAGTAAATTTCCTTACTTCCGGCCGAGCTCACAAAGGTGTCTCTGTAAAGCTTTTCGAATCCGCAGCTCGTCCACATGGAGGCAGGGCGTCCAGCTGCGAGGGCACCGCGTCATCTGTTACTGTCTGCATGCTGCCAGCCGGCACCGGCTGGGGTCCTGCGATTCACTTGGCTCCGACACTCGCTGCCCGGTGCTGGGCAGACCCCACAGCTAGGGGTTCCCCGGCTGCAGGCACCAGTCAAAAGTCCCAGCTTCCCACCTGTCCTCTGACTGTAAATTCGGGGGTTCCCGCAGCCCCTCCTCAGTGTCCGTCGTTCTCCAGGACGACTCACGGAGCTCAGGAAGGTGCTCGGCTTACTCCTACCGGTTTATCGTGAAGGACACAGCTTGGGAGAAGCCAGACGGGAGGGAGGCACAGGACGGGGGGTGGGGGTGGGGAGGGGGCTCCCGTGCCCTCCCTGGGACTCCCCTCCCAGAACCCCGATGTGTCACTAACCCAGAGACTCTCCAAATCTCAGTGTTCAGGGTTTTTCTTAAACCAAGGCCACTTGACTGAACTCAATCCCCAGCCCCTCTCCCTCCCCCAGAGATCTTTGTGGCGGGGGTGGGGTGGGGGTACAGGGCACCTGAAAGTCCCCACCTTTCCGGGCTTGGTCTTCTCAGTGGGGACAGCCCCTCCCGTGACAGTAGCCAGTGAGGCACTTCAGTCTCGTAGAAGCAAGTGTACGTGAAGGGGTTCCTCACAGGTAACCACACACCTGTCACTCAGGAATTCCCGCAAGTTTCAGGAACGGGGACAAAGACCAAATCTATTTTGCCTACATCACATATAAACCCACAGATGACCTGGCTCTTCCTGATGCTGACATCACATGCGGTCAGCAGGCACTCCCAACTGAAGGGGCTGAAAACTCATGAGAGCGTGACTTGAAAGTCTACTGTCGGACAGCAGACATCCCTCTGGGGCAAGAGGCTCTGGCCCAAAGGTGCCCGCTTGGCTAACAGCAAGCACAGCCCAGCAGGAGCTCTCTCTGCGGCGGCCTCTCTGGCCACCCCATCACATAGCTCACGGTGCTCGCCCTCTTCACACAGCGTGGCCCTGTCCTTTGCAGTGAAGTGATGGGTTTACTCCCCAAGCGAAGCCTCCGGGATGGTGCTTCCCGGGGGTCTCCGTGTCCACAGCATCCTGGGAGCCTTCGCCACTTCCTCAAGACATCTCCCGAAGAAGCCAGGAGGTGCGTGCTGAGGACAGTTGAGTTTCTCAGGCTGGGAGGTGGGAGTGGGGAGGAACCCAAAGGGCAGTGCTGAGAAGCAGAGGGTGCTTGCAGAGGGGCGCCTGCTGTCACCCTCCCGGGCTCTTGGACTCTCTAGTCAGTAGGGACTGCTGAGAGGCCAGATGAGGAGCTCAGGCAGGGTGTGCCGGGACTCGTGCCACAGCACTGGGAGCGAGAGCAGGGAACGGGGCGAGCTGGCCCTGCGAGCGCGGCGGGGCAGACTGGCCGGCGGGGCTCACAGCCCGGGAGAGGGCGTGCCAGCCGCCGGGAAGGCGGGCGTCTCCCTCACCCCGCAGCTGGCAGCTGGAACTCAAAGGACAGACCCCGGTATCGCTTCCTTTGCTCCCACGGGAAGTCTCTGCATTAGCTTTTTGTTTCAGGGCTGAGCTCTGAGGGAGGAAGCAGCCTGTGGCAGAAAATAAATAATTCCACCATCGGAATGAAAATGAAAAACGGCAGTGCCTGCCTTCTATCAAGAGGCCCCGCGACCCACCCGGCGGAGCTGGCGCCCTGGCCTCCGGCTCCTGGCTGGAGTGCCTTTCTTCCCTCCTCCCTGCTCGACCACTTTTCCCCTGTTTTCCCTTCTGAGCAATAAAGCAGCCGCTCACATCAACCCTCTGCCTCTGCTGTGCAAATTCTTCCATAGCCGGTGGCCAGGATACGCACTTTGGTGGACGTCCTAGTTTGGGGTCCCTCCACCCGCTAACAGTCCCTTAAATGGGGTGAGGGCTGGGGCAGACCGGTGGGTTGGGCCGAGGTGGGTGTGGCTCAGTGGTCTGCCCGCCCCCTTGGCGGGGCGTGAGCAGGGATCACGGGCAGTGCCTGCTTTTGCTCCCAACAACTCAGAAGTGGTTGGTTTGCGGCCTTTTGGTATCACATTGTTAACAACTGTCCCAACGGTACAGTCGAGCGTTATTTTTAGTCCCTTGTAGTTTCTTTGTATCCTGTTGGTCGAGGAGACATTTGTCCGGGCCCAGGCACTGCATCGAAGGGACCCAGGTCCCGGGCCCCAGCCTGTCTCACTGCTCAGGCGGATCCTGCTGGGGAGCCGGCAGCGTGTGAGGAGGGAGAGCTGCCCTGCCTAATGCACAGCAGGCTGCACCCTGAAGGTCTGACAGGCCGCTTGCCCAGCTTCGAGACAAGAGAAAGCTCGGAGTCGGATGCAGACCGCGGGTGTGGAGTGATGTTGCCCCGAGGTTCTAATTTGCGTTTCCCTGATGGCTGATGAGGTTGAGCGTCTTTCTATGTGTCTATTTACATCTGTAACCCTCTCCAACGATCCTGTATTTCACCCATTTTCTAACTGGAATTTTTGTTTTGCTGTTGGCTTTTGAGAGTTCTTTAGACATTCTAGACACAAGTCCTTTGTCAGATATGTAGTTTGCAAATATTATCTCCCCGGCTGTAGCTTGTTTTCTCATTTTCTTCACAGAATTTTCTGCAGAGGAAAAAAACGTTTTTAATCTGATGAGGTCCAGTTTATCAGTGTTTCCTTTTATGGGTTGTGCTTTTGGTGTTAAGCCTAAGAACATTTCATCTAGTTCCAGGTCCTGAAGATTTTTTCTTTGTTTCCTTTGTGAACGAAAAATACTGCAACCACATCAGTAAACAAAGAATGCTGAAACCAAGCCATCAGCGGCTGCCGCCACCCCCCAGTGGGGACAGGTCTGCAGCCCGGCCTCCGCAGCCACTCACAACGGTGCCCTCTGAGGGCACTCAGAATAAGAAAGGACAGGACACTGGCCCAAGATAGCGAGGTGCTTGTCAAAGGGATGAATTCAGTGAGCCCAAATGTTTGCTTCCTCCCATACACAGAAAAGCACTAAATTCTTGAACTTGAGATGCCTGGTTTTCTTTAGCTAACAAGTAATCTTTTATTGTTCCAACTACCTGGTCTTTGTTGTAAAGCTCCTGTATATCCTAGCTCCTCCCCTACCTCTTCTGAGCAGTCCCTCTGAGCCACCTGAAGGGCTGTCATCCTGGCTCGAGTCCTCCCGCCAAATAAAACATAACTCAACTTTTAGGCTGAGCGTTTATTTCAGTCGACACCTTCTAAAAGTTTTCATAGTTTTATGTTTTGTGTGTAAGCCAGTGATTCACTTTGAGTTAATTTTTACATAAGATGTGAGAGTTAAGTCAAGGTCTGCTTTTGACCCGTGGAAGTCCAGTTGCTCCAGCACCTTTTGTTGGAAAGGCTCTCTTTCCTCTGTTAAATTGCTTTTGCACATGTGCCAGAAATCAGTTGGGCACATTTCTGTGGATGTGTTTCTGAGTTCTCTTTCCTGGGTCCATGCATCTGCCCCCCACCGATACCGCGCTGTCTTGGCGACTGCAGCTGGACAACAAGCCTTACCACTGGGCGGAGTGATTTTTCCCACTTTATTCTTATTTTTCACCTTTTGTTTAGCTATTCTAGAAATGCTGTCCTTTGCCTTTCTATATAAATTTTGAAATAAGTTTGTTTGTGTGTTCAAAAAGATCTTTTGGGGATTTTGATAGCAACTGTCCTAAACTGACAGATAACTGGGGAGAATTGGCTGTTTGCGGTGTCGAATCTTCCAACTCATGAACACAGCATGGCTCTCCATTTATTCAGATCTTCAATTTCTTTCATCAGCATTTTGCAATTTTCAACATAAGATCTTGTACATGTTTTATTAGATTTATACCTAAATACTTATTTCCTTTGACATGATTGTAAACGGTACTATATTTATAATTTTAGTTTCTACATATTTATTGTTATTATATGAAAATATTTTCTCTTTTTTTATGTAGACTTTGCACCTTGAGACACTGCTGAATTCACTTATTAGTTCAAGAGGGCTTTTTTTTTTTTCGTAGATGCCTTTAGAGTTATTACACAGACAAGCACACCATCTGAATAAGTAAGAACAGTTTTACTCTTTGTTCCCATCCTGCACGCCTCTTATTTCTTTTTCTTGCCTCATTGCACTGGCTAGAAATAGTATCTCTGTTTTTAGTTGATATGTCTCTTAAATCCCTTTCTCTTCTTAATAGACTTTTTGTTTTACAGTGGTTTTAGATTTATAGAAAAGGTGCAAAGACGGTACAGTTTCCCCTGTTGTTAGCACCTTACGTTAATATTGCACAGTTGTCACAACTAGTGAATCGATGTTGATGCATCATTTGCTGAAGTCCTTAATTTATTCGTCCTGGTTCGGTTCTCACCTGATGTCGGCCTTCTATCGCAGGAACTCAGTCCAGAGGTCACACTCACTTAGCATCCGCCTCCGTCAGCTGTGACAGCTACCCGGACTTCCCTTGTTTCTGACGGCCGTGGAAGCTTAGAAGAGCACTGGCCAGGTGTTTTTTCAGAATGCCTCCCCAGCTGGCATTTGTCTGACATTTTTCTCGTGGTGACACAGGGGTTATTAGCCTTTGGGAGGAAGAAGTGTCTCTTTGCATGACTTCCAGGGTACGTGTCATCTATCGACATGACTGTCACAGCTGATGTCCACCCCGATCACCTGGCTGAGGCTGTGGCTGTCAGGTTTCTCTGCTGTAACTCACCCACCAACTGTAAGAAACCTGGTCCCCACCATCCACAAACCGTGTAATTAGCTGTTCAATGAGTAACACCTCTGTCGGTCACAAGAGGATGCTGATAACAGGCGAGACATGTTTTCGAGTCACAGCTCCTCGGGTGAAACCCCGAAAACCCAGGCTGTGTTTCGGCCCCTTCGGTGCCTGGTCTCTGGGGCTGCTCAGTAGGCTCGGGCCTGAGTGTTAACCTTGCAGTTGACCTTGGAAAGTCTGGGTAAAATGCCAACATTCAAATGTTTTGGAATTCCCCCCCCCCTTCAAAAGCACACAGTTTCCTGTTTAGTTTTTAAAAATGAGTCTAAACCTTATTCTACAGAAATCAAACTTCTCCCCTCCCTGGGTGAGACAGTGCTCATAATTTCTTACAGTCTACAGTCTATCATGTTGTGAAATAAAATATGCATCTTATGGCAAGACAAGAAAAATTTAAACAAAAACTCTTCTCTGCCCTCTGCCCTTCTCTCCCCTTCCCCCAACACCGTGCACTGAGTATCTGCCTAAAGCACCCACCAAACCCCTCCCCCACTGGCAGGACCTGCTCCACCATAAAGAACAATATTCTCCTAGAATCAACAAGACAGCTCCTCAAAGGTAACGTTCCATCTCGATCGTGTGAGGGGCCACGTGAACCACCAGGATGACACAGACCTGGATTGTGCAGACTGTCAGTAACGCATCATCTGATGTCCAGCCCTCTGTCTCAGAACACTTATAAACCTGTACCTTGACGTCTACCCAGCGGAACAGAGATGTCGTTCCTGGCTTTTAATCCTCAAATTTGGCTTGAATAAAAATTCTCGTTTCTTCTTAGATGGACTGATTCGTTTTTTCATCAGCAGCATTTACGTGGTGTCCAAATAGTCTAAATCGCCTTGTCTCGTGTTTCGTGTAAAGTCTGTGCTTAAAGATTCTGTGCCGTGAAGGGGACCAGCTCAGACGGCCAACGCCGAGCAGGAGTCCTGACCGAGCGCCGTCTCCATTCCTTTTGCTGCCAAAATGCTTCAGACTCATTTTCAAGCTGTTTGAACAGCCGAGGCATCTCTACCTGGGACCTTTATCCCGAGAGCAGAGGACAGGAAGTTGTCACTACGAGATGAATGGGTAGGTGGCCTGAGGCACAGGGGGGTTTCATGAAGGTCAAGGTGTGAGTGGGGACAGAGGACACTCAAGGGACAGGAGAGGCACTCTGTGGAGAGGAGGCTGGAGGACCGCGGGTGAAGAGCCATTTGCTCCTCCAAATCTAGAACAGGCGTTTTCTCTCTAAGCCCAAATTACAGTCCGCTCCTGCTCTCCTGCCAGGGTGCCACAGAGCATCCTAAGTCGTCTGAAAATAAAGCAAAAATGCACAAATCACTTAAGTTCTGAGCTCGGAATTTCAGACGAGCACCTTTATTGGAGGGTTGCCCCTGCTGGGGGCTGAGGTCAACTTCACGCACACTGTGATGGAAGAGGGGAGGCCAGCAGAGCAGTGGAGGGGAGTGGAGGGACGTGGCTCCCACGGGAGCAGAGTGCTCGAGATCAGAGGCAGCCGCCCCGGGAGGCCTGTGCGCCCCACACCTCAGCCGGCCCCCCAGGAGCCATCCTGACTGACCGCCACCGAGGACTGTGCGCTACCGTGGACAGGAACAGCTCTGTCCTGGACGACACTCCGGAAGAGTCGGCCTTGGCTTGTCGAGGGCTCGGTAATCCCCAAACTGCCCAGAGCAGACCCCCAGCTGCAGTTCTCTGCCCGGTCCCTTGCTCCTGGCTTTGTCCACCCCTGAGCTTCTCATTCACGAGCTCCTCCTCCACCTGGAAGAAGAGAGGAGCGGGCCCTCGGGTCCCCGGGCGGGCCACGCACTGCTGCCCACGGCCGACCCGGATGTGGCAGCCAAGTCCCTGCCCCTGAGGCAGCGCCCTCGGGTTCAGGCCAGGCCAGGCCAATATCGCTTTTTGAGTTTAAGAAGAAGAAGGAGAAGGAGAAGGAGAAGGAGATGGAGGAGGAGGACGAGGAGCAGAAATGTTAAGCATTTCAGTATGTCCTAAAATTTTGCATTTGACAAACGGATGCTCCTCACAGTGCAGCGCCATCTAGCGGTGCCCTCGCCGCGGTAACCGTGGGACCAGTGAAACTTCGTTGTGGGGTCTCTGTTATGGGATGTGAGCTTAAGTTTCATAATTAAAGGACTTGGGGCCATCTTTTCACTGTGGCTCTACATACAATCTCATTACACAATCATGTCAAGACTTTGAGGCCCAAGAGAAGAGGCCCCAGGCCAGAAGATCTCAAGGCCTAGAAACGACACCAGGTCCCCAAGGACCCTGATGTCAGCAGCCATCGGTCACCTGGGGCCTGCAGGAAAGTGTTGATTTCACTGTCAGCCGCAGGGCAAAAGGAGCTGAAGGTCAAGCACACTCAAGTTTCATCAGTCGGAGGGAACCCCCTCTAGTTCCCTCGTCATCTTAAACCCACAGCTGGTTGATGATGACAGTCAAGCTGATTTCAAATAACGGATTAGTCACTGCTTTCAAATAATTAGTAATTAGTTTCAAGTTTATGTATCACCAGCTACTCCGAATCTATCCGTGAATTGCTGGGTAGCTGATGGTGAAGTGGTCCTGCCCCAGGTCTCAGGCGAGTCCCTGGGACGGGCTGCCGAGCGAGGCGCGCAGGAAAGGGTTCAAGAACAAGCCACGGCAGAGTGAAGGCAGATTTACTCAGAGAGACGCGCCGTCCACAGACAGAGCGCGGGCCACCTCAGAAGGCGAGAGCGCGCGCGGGCGTGCAGGGCGGTCGGTCTTGACGGGCTCGGGAGCTCCGTATGCTGACAAGTGGGAGGGTTATTCCAGCCACTTTGAGGAAGGGGCGGGGGTTCCCAGGAGCTGGGAACCAGCCACCGCCCAGTTTTTGACCTTTCACGGTCAGCCTGGGAGCTGTGATGGTGCCCCTTGCAGTGTCATTTAGCAGCTAATATATTATGATGAGCGTATAATGAAGCTCAAGTTCTGCTGAGGTCAAATCTCCCGCCACCTTGGGCCTCAAGGGCCACCGGGCGTTAAGCCTTCCACCGTCTGGGGCCGAGTCGGTTCTAACCCATCTACGTCGTGTCCTCACTGGCTGTGCCCTGCCCCCTTCCCTCTTGTCTCACTAAGAGGGTTTGTCCTTGGTACATTTTCTTCCACCTCAAAATGAAAATGAAACTTGCCCCAGAAATTTGTGCTGTGGTAAAAGGGTCAAAGAGCTTATGCAAGGAGGGAGCTAACTGTGTGCTATTAGATTGTCACCAAAGGGCAACTAACCTTCACGGAGAATGAGAGCCAAGGCACCTCCACGGCGGGCAGGGGTGAGAAGCCTCTGGTCGCTGTGCTTACATGGACACTCTTCCTAAGGAGCCCAGGTTTTGGGGTAAAACCAACAGTGGGATGTGTTTGAAGAGTGTCTACCAGCCTGTGACGCAGAAAAGGAAGTCCCCTAGGAGCAGAGAGGCTGCTCTCCGACTCTGACAGATGCTCTGGAAGCACTGGACGGGTCCCAGGATGTTCTACAAAGGAAGGAACACCGGTCGCGCTGTGCGGCGTCTGGCGGGGGATAGGACCGCAGGCTCCGGGCAGGGTCTGGAGCCGCAGAGGGACGCTGTCTTGCTGGAAGCAGAGGATAGGTGATGTGGAAAGAGCGTCCGTCCACTGATGGGAGCCCAAGCCAGGCTGGAGGACCCTGATCCCTGAAAACAATGAGCCAAGAAGGAACACAAATGCCTCTCTGAAAAGGGTTCCCAAGGGAGGATGTGGAGAAACTGGAACCCTGTGCGCTGTTGCTAGGAATGTGAAACGGTGCAGCCCCTGTGGGAAACAGTATAGCAGATCCTCAAAGACTTAACTAGAAGTACCATATGATCCAGCCATTCCACTTCTGGGTATGATCCCAGAAGAATAGAAAACAGGGTCTTGAAGAGGTATGTGTGCACCTGTGTTCACAGAAGCATTAATCACAACAGCCACGGAGGGAAAGCAACCCAAGTGTCCTTCGAAGGACAAATGGGTAAACAAAATGGGGTCCATCCATGCAGTGGAATGTGACTCAGCCTTAAAGAAGAAGGAAAATTCTGACACCTGCTACCACATGGATGAACCTTGAGGACACTGTGCTCAGTGTAGCAAGCCAGTCACAAAAGGAGAGACACTGTGCGACTCCACGTGTACGAGGTCCCCAGAGGAGTCAGAGTCACAGAGGGTGGGGGCCGGGGGCGGGGGGAGGGAGGGGTTAGTGTTTAACCAGGATGGAGTTCCCACTGGGGAAGATGGAAAGTTCTGTGGATAGACGGTGGCGAACAGTGTGAACAGACTCGGTGACACTGAACTGTACACTTACGAGCAGTTACAAAGGTAAACTTTATGTCACAGGTATTTTATCACAATAAAAACATAGAAAAAATTAAGTAAAAATATTAGTAAAGGGGAAAATAAAAAGGTTCCAAGATTCGGCCTCAGCTCAGTATCAGCTAAAGCAACCCCTTTCTGCTTCTCCAGAAAAGGGCTATTTCCTGTGTGTGGTGTGTGGGACGGGCGAGAGGACCGCATCACCGCTTCCGACCCCCGAGTTGTCTGTCCAGGGCAGGCCCCCTGTGCCACCAGCTAGAGTGACGGCGGCAGCCCAGACCTCTGTCCCTGCACCCACCTCACTGAGAGTAGACCTTCCGCCACATTTTGTGGCAGGAAATTCTGTGGCCTGGTTACCAGAAATATGCTTATGGGTTGGAAAGCTACTTCCCTTCTGTTAAAAGAGGTAGAAGGCAGACAGTGTAAATAAAGGCTGGCCTAGGGGGAGACGGGAGTCTGCAGGCATTGATGAAACCTTTGTGCCAAGCCCCTCCCGTGGTTGACAAGGCAGACCTGGTCCTGCCCTCAGAGAGCAGACCTGGGAGTGGGCAGGAGTGGAAAGGAATCGGCCGTCAGAGAGACGCTGGGAGGATGGAGTGGGGGCACGCGCTTGGGTGTGTCCGGCAGGGAGGGCCGCGTCCAGCCGGGGGGCCGCTGGGCCTCGCTGGGGGGAGAGTATTTAAGTTCCTGGTTCTCAGAAGGGCGGAGTGGAAATAGCCCAGAATTCAGTTCCCCAAGCAGGAGGACAGGGAAAGGGACTTGGGACACAAAACTTCCCCTTCAGCTGGGCTCAGTCGTGTTTACAGTCACCAGGGCAAGGACCCTTAAGGGAGGTCTACCTCTTTCCTTCCTGCCTCCCTTCCTTTCCTTTGCCAGGCGGCTGGAAGAAGAGACAGCTCTGGCTCAGGGTCTGCAAAACAGTTTGGCTTCATCGCGTTTTCATCAGCTGACGGCAGGAAGCTTTCTGGGCAAAAAGCACGATGTCTCCGTGAGCAAACAGAGCACCGCCCAGTTCACGTCAAGGCTGACAGTAGTCCCCTCTCCTACGGCCCCGCCCCTGGTTCAGGCCCTGGTCCCTCTTCCCCAGCCCAGCCTCCGACTGGCCGCCCAGTCATTCTCCAACCGAAGAGTTTCAGTGGCTTTCACAATAAACATTTCCAGCGAGCTTCAAAGTGTCAGGAATCAGGTCAGGCTCCAGAAAGAGAGATTTAGACAGTGCTCCAGCCTTCAAGGTCACGTTACTCCCAGAGCACAAATAACGGCCTGGAAGTAAGAACAAACGGGTCCCAGACGATGGCCTGGAACTAAGTGTGAATTAAACGCGCTCCAGCCCTTCCGACAGTTGGCACCCCATCTCCGTCCGTCTGTGACCACTTTCTGCCCCCCCCACCTCTGTCCCTGAGGGTCCTTTGGCTTAGTGTGTGCCCTTCCCCCGCTCCCCGCCCGTGCTCAGTCCCTCAGTCTCTTTCTTGGGTTTTTCACTTTATCTCCATCTTCCTCTCTTGTTTGCCTCTCTGTAATCAAACACCTGCATTGTTTCCCCAGATCTGACCCTTACTCCCTCAGCCATCTCGGACAAATTACCAACCTTATCGTCCTGGATTCCTCATGTGTAAAGTGAAGACAACGCTTCCTGCTTTGCTGGTGGCCTAGAGTTGCTATGAAGATCAAATATATACATGGATTGAAAGTGCTCCCTAAATGGCAAAGAGCTCCACACGTGTATTTTATTATCTCATTCTGTCTCGTCTTAAACGTGGGCTCATTTCTCTTTTGGATGCTGCGAACTCCTTGAAGACTAGGACCATGTGTCTCTTCACGGGGCTGGCAGATTTCAACAACGCCTCGGGTCTCAGCCGGAGGAAGAGCAGGGTCACGGGGTTACCCGTCTCCTGGTGACGCGCCCAGCACACTCGATGGGAAAGGCCCTCTGGAGCTGTGCAAACCCTCCCGTCGCCCAGGGCAGCGTCTGAACGTCTCAGAAAATGGGTTGACCTTCCTCTGCCACAACTTAAGTTGCACTTAATTTTTTAACCATCTCTAAGCCAAGATCAGGGGCTCAGAAGGGTGTTTTTTAGCTGCGGGTGTGCAAGCACACTGCCAAGTGATGACTCAGACGTCCGGCTCCACTCAGTCATCGGGCAGCGGGATGACCAAGCCCGGACCCCAGCCACGTGGGTCAGCTCCACCCCCGAGCCCGCACCTCCTCCGCGCGGGCCATGGTGCATCTTCTGCCTCTGTTTCTTCTCATTCTGAAAGAAAGTGACGAGACTGAAACCAGGGGGCCCCAGACAGCTGACTGAAAGAGGAAGGCAAAAGGACTTTAACTTATTGAGAACATAAACTCAACACAGAATATTCACCTGATACAGATGAACAGAAAGTCATCTCTGGCCTTTAGACACTCATTTCCATTAAAAACCCAAAGAAAACATTGTGATTCTTGAAATCTGAATGAGTTTTTGTGACTGCCGTGACAGAGGACCACAGGTGGGGGGTTTAAACAACAGAAATGGGTTGCGTCACAGCTCTGCAGGCTGGAAGTCCAAGATCTAGGTGCCAGTCAGGTTGGCCCCTTCTGAGAGCCTTTCTCCTTGGCTCACAGACGCCGCCTTCTTACGTCTTCCCTCTGGGCGTATCTGTGCCCAGACTTCCTCCTCTTATAAGGACACCAGTCATATTGGCGTAGGGCCCACTCATGTGACGTCAGTTTACCCTAATTACCTCTTTAAAGGTATCTCCAAAATACGGTCACGTTCAGAGGTCCTGGGGGTTAGGACTTCAACATGCCAAGTGGAGGGGACACAGTTCAGCCCATGACGGAGCCCTAGAGCTTCCAGACAGTGTCTGCGCTGGTCCACACAGCCTTAGCTTAAGACTTTTCTCCAACACACTCCTCATCAGCCTGTTTGGATTGTCTTCCTTTGAAGTACATAACGTTCCTGGGGACAGGTTTTGTCAACAAATCAGGGAACTGGCAGGCACCACCTCTACAATTTTGTCTTTTTCAAAAAAGAAAGAGACTGGGTCTACGCAGCACTCACCCACACAGGCTGTAATAACACGCGTGCCCACAGCCCATGAGCCGAGGGCCAGCTCCTCACGCTGCGCTGCGGTCACCACGCCTGCAGGTCAGAGTCCCATAAATCTGCTGTCGCCTTCAGTGACTCCCGGGTTTTCCCAGATGTTTGAAAGTATTCTAAACGAGGTGGAGTTCAGAGAGTTCGGGGCGACGGTCATCCCTGCAAGGAGGCAAATTGTAATTCTTTTAGAAAGAAGTTAGGAATGACCAGAAGGGCAATAGTAAATGGTTTATAAAATAGAGCAACATCCGTAAATGAACAGGCAGGCCGGGTGCAGTGAGACTGCAGCCGTGTTCGGCTTTGTGAAGGAAGCCTTCCGAGACCGAGGGGATGACAACGAGGAGAGTCCTGCCGCTTCAGGTGAGGAGGGACCCAGCGGGACTGGGAGGAAGAGGAGTCCGTGTGGGACCGTTGTGGAGGGTGGGGTGTCTGGGCCTAGAGCCCGGTGACCGCCCTGGGACCTGTCCTGTCCCGCGGGCCGCCCCCAGGGCAGGAGATGCACTGGTGTGTTTCAGCCTCATGCTGCGACCCCTAGTAGGGCGTCCGGCCTGGACCCCGACGCGATGCCGAGCTCGGGAGGGGAGGCGGGCTTGCGCTGGGGGTGCAGGAGCCTCTCCCTCTTCTAACGTCACTCGATGATTGTGCAGGGCGAGGTTGTGTTTTGCTTTTGTATCTCTAGCATCCGGGCCAAAATCAACATTCGATGTGTTTATCAAACTAAGCTTTTGTAAAGGGAGGAAATGGTTTCAAATACCAGACAGTTCTTCGGTACCTCCGAGCACATGACTGAGCGATGAGGCAGGTCACTGCCCCGACGATAAGGGCAGAGATGACGGAAGGGAAGTTCAGCTGCAGTGACTATTGCTACAAAGCTTTTTGTCTCCCGGAGTAACAGAAAGCAGAGCACACGTCCCTGTGTAAGAATCTCACCAGTTTATGGGTGGTGGGAATCTCCATGCAAATCCTCGTAACAGCAGAAAAACGGAATCTCTCCTCTTCAGCCCTTTCTGCCACCCGGGTATGTGGTGATGTGTGGACGCCTCCGGCTCAGCCTGATAGAGTATCTGGCAAGATCCTTTAAAGATTCTTTAAACAATAGAAATAAAGCAGTCCTTCTCGTCCCTAAATAGTGCGCAACTTTTCTGAGAAACGAAAACCCTAAAATCAGGCTGTCAAGATAGTGAGCTGCCAACCGAGGACCCCGGACGGTGGCACACACGGGACCCCGCTGTGCAGGCGAGGGGGGACCCGGCAGTGACTGGCCACCGCTCCCAGGGGAGAGGGGCAGCCGCTGTGGCCCTTCTGTCCCTCCTGTGTCCTGGCTGGATTCAAGGTCCTTAAACGCGGGTTCTATCGTGTGCCTCTGTGACCCCACCCTTTGTGTGGAGCTCACTTAGCATTTGATGTGTAACCCCCACACTTTTCCAGGCTTCCAAGAGGTTATTTTCACTCAGGGTTGTGATTTAATAAAGAATGAATTTGGTCTTTGATCCCAGTTTCTGGCAGAGAGCTCCTAAAACTGGGGTGACTAGGGGGGTTGGAATTTCCAGCTTCACCCCCTGACCTCCACGGAAGGGAGAGGGTTTGGACGTCGAGGTTAATGACATGGCCGATGAGGACTCGGTCACACTCACGTAAAAGCCCCTGTTGCTGGGACGTGGGGCCTCCCAGGCCGGTGAGCACAGGGCGGCGCGGGGAGGGTGGGGCGCCTGGGACGGGAGGCCCCGCCCCTTCCCACGTGACTCGCACGTGTCTCTCGTCCATCTGGCTTTTCCTGAGCTGCATCCTTTATGACAGACCAACTGCAGTGGCACATGACATGCTTTCCTGAGCTCTGAGAGCCTTTCCGGCAAATGTGAGCCCAAAAAGGGGGCTGTGGGAACCCCATGTATAGCCGGCTGGTCGGAACCACCTGGGACTTGCAACTCGTGTCTTAAGTGGGGGCAGACTCATGCGACTGAGCCCTTAAATTGTGGGGTCTGAGCTAACTCCAGGCAGGTGGTGTCAGAACTGGGCCAAGCTGCAGGACACCCAGTCAGTGTTCCATTGCTGGGTGTGGCACAGCCACACGGCTGGTGTCAGAAGCGTGTTCAGTAGCAGGAGAGACAGACAGTGTTGCTCTTCAGTATGTGTAGACTTCACTTGTTAACTTATATTCCGTCCATAAACAAGTGAGGAAAATGCTCTTGTTTACAGCTGTTGTAATTACAATAAAATTTAGAAATAATCATAAGCCCAAATCCCCAAAACTGTATGGGACTTCCATTAAAAAAATAAAATCTAGACAGAGAGATATAAAAAAGATTTGAATAGAGACTCCTCTCATTTTCCTGAGCAGAAAACTAAACATTATAAATAGATTAATTTACCTGAATAATTTATATGCTTAATGTTACGCTAATCCCTCTAAAAGAATCCCAAAGTTTACAAAATTATTTTGGGTGTGGGAAAATTATTCTAAACTTCACCTGGAAGAATAAAAATGAAAAAAAATAGGTGACTGGGGAAAAACAGATTATTTTACAAATAATGTTGAGAAACTGGCTATTTGTAAATAAATCAGATTAAATCTTCTCCTGAATGTCAACAACACAAAAACAAATTCTAAATGGATTAAACAGTTAAATCGATTTAAAAAGTAAAAGCATAAAAGAAAAAATAGGTGACTAATTGGTTTCTCCATGGGAAGGTAATTCTAAGAATGAAAACAGAAAGCAGTGCCAGAAATCTCTTAGGAAAATCTAGAGTTTACTACAGAAAAAAACCCTGCTTATTAATGAAACATTGTAACAAAATTTATGAACAGTTCTCACCAATAATAAAAGAAATGCAGTACATGGATAGCCTTGTGTAGTATATAACATTGCAGATGTTTTAATTTACAGAAAATGTACCATATGCCTCCTTCCGTCTGTTTTTACTTAACATCATCTCTCCACGAGACTGAACACACACCTAGTCTGCGCTCTAGTTTTTAACTCCCACGCGGTGTTCTAAAGTGTGCCCCCCACTCTCATGCTCTCTCCCCACTGGGATGGGCACCTAGGCAGCGTCCAACCTCCTGCTCCACGAAGGAGGCCACAGCGAAGAGCGCAGTCCCAGTGCCTTCACTGACTTCGCCATGACGTCCCCTGGCCACGCATCTGGAAGGGAGCCGGCCGGACCCTGGGACGGACACCCAGTGGGGACACTGATTGATTACTTCCTGTGTGGGTGTCTGGTTCCTGTTCCCGAGGTGCTGTTTCCCTGCTTCCTGGCTTTCACTGGGTTGTATCCAACTTCGCCACACCAGGCACCTGACGGATGTAGACAGGCATCTCACGGTGTTTTGTGTTCCTCTGGTCACTAACTCACCACCTGTTCTCTCTGATTTGTAAGAGTTCTTTGTGTATGCTGTTTAATTCCTTGCTGATTTTTTAAAATTTTGTAACTGAATTTTACTTTTTCTTCCAATTTTACTGAGATATAGTTGACATACAGCATTGCGTAAGTTCAAGGGGCACATAAAGTCTATCCATCTTGTCGTCTTCTGAGAAGCACTTAGGTTGCTCCCATATCTTGGTTTTTGTGAACAATGCAGCAATGAACAGCAATGAACATAGGGGTGTAGATATCATTTTGAATTAGTGCTTTTGTCTTCTTTGAGAAAAATATCCAGAAATGGAATTGCTAAATCACATGGTGGTTCTATTTTTTTTTTTTAATTTTTTTATTGAGTTATAGTCATTTTACAATGTGGTGTCAAATTCCAGTGTAGAGCACAATTTTTCAGTTATACAGGAGCATACATATATTCATTGTCGCATACTTTTTCACCGTGAGCTACCACAAGATCTTGTATATATTTCCCTGTGCTATACAGTATAAACTTGTTTACCTGTTCTATATATACCTGTCAGTATCTACAAATTTTGAACTCCCAGTCTGTCCCTTCCCACCCCCCTCCCTCCTTGGCAACCACAAGTCTGTATTCTATGTCTATGAGTCTGTTTCTGTTTTGTATTCATATATATATATATATATATATATATATATATATATATATATATATATTTAGATTCCACATATGAGCAATCTCATATATTTTTCTTTCTCTTTCTGGCTTACTTCACTTAGAATGACATTCTCCAGGGACATCCATGTGGCTACAGATGGCATTATTTTATTCTTTTTTACGGCTCGGTAGTATTCCACTGTATGAATACATCACATCTCCTTTATCCAGTCATCTGTCGATGGACATTTAGGCTGTTTCCGTGTCTTGGCTGTTGTACGTAGTGTTGCTGTGAACATGGGGGTGCAGGTGTCTTTCTGAAGCACGGTTCCATTTTGACTTTTTTTGAGGCGCTGATGCACCTTCCTGACGATGAGGGATGCTGAGCGCCCTTTCATGTGTCTGATGGCGTCTGTATGTCTTTTTTGGAAAAATGTCTATTTAGGTCCTCTGCCCATTTTTCAGTCAGGCTGTCTGTTTTTTTTGGATGTTGAATTGTATGAGTTCTTTGTATATTTTGGATATTAACCCCCTATCAGATATATTATTTGCAAATATAATTTTTATAGATATTTAATGGTATTTTTATAATATTTTCTTTCAATATGGTTATGGTGTTCTTCAAAACTGAGTAACTTTTCACTTTATCACTTGCTTAGATATTATCTTTCCTTTTTGTCTATTATCAACACTTTTTTAAATTCAGAAACAGTTACAGGTACTGGGCCAATGGGATATCCATATGCAAAAAAAATTAAGCTGGACCCCTACCTCATATCCTAGACATAAGATGGATTAACAATCTAAATATAAGACCTGAAACCATAAAAGTCTTAGGAAAAAACACAGCTGTAAATCTTCATGACTTTGGTTATGGCAACACATTCTTAGCTGTGACACCAAAAGTATAAGCAACAAATGAAAAAAAGCAGATAAACTGAACGTCACTGAAATTAAAACTTTCATGGTTCAAAGGATCTTATCAAGAAAGGGAAAATATAACCTAAAGAATGAGAGAGGAGATTTGCAAATCATGTATATGATAAGGGTCTAGTATCCAGAATACATAAAAAACTCTTACAATTTGACAACAAAAAGACAAACAACCAACGAAAACATGAACAAAGGACTTGAACAAACTTTTCTCCAAAGAAGATACATAACACGTAGCCAGTAAGCACATGAAAAGGTGCTCAAGATCATTAGTCATTAGAGAAATGCAAATCAGAAGCACCACGAGGTTTCACTTCCCACCCACTGGGACAGCCAACATCTAAAAAACAGAAAATTACAACTATTGGCAAGGATGTGGAGAAACTGGAACCCTCATAAAATGCCAGTGGGAATGGAAAACGGGGCAGCCACTGGGGAAAGCAGCTTGGTGGTTCCTCAAAAACTTAAACATAGAAGAATTACCATCTGGCCCAGAAATTTCCTCCTAAAACTGCAAGTACATGCCTGTTCATAGCAGGATCACCCACAGAGAGCCAAAAGGTGGAAACAAACCAAATGTCCATCAGTGGCTGGTTGGATAAACAACATGTGCTCTGTCCATACAATGGAATATTACTCAATTAAAAAAAGAATATGAAAAGGAGTATATATGTGTAACTGACTCACTCTGCTGTACACCAGAAATTAAGACAACATTGTAAACTGACTACACTTCAATAAAATAAATAGATACATACGATGTTGTGTTAGTTTTTCGTGTACAGCAGAGTGAGTCAGTTATACACATACACACTTTTTTATCATTCAGAGGTTATTGCAAGATACTGAGTGCAGTTCCCTGCGCCATACAGCAGGACCTTGTTGTTTATCTCTTTTATATATTGGGCTGCATCTTAACTATAAGAATCTATTGTCCCGCGACCCTGATTAACAAGCGCAAGTGAGTGGTCGGTCTTGGGGAGAAGCCAAGTGTGCTGGCGGGTCACCCAGCCGGATGGGGAACTGGCCAGGCCCATCCTCAGGGTGTGTGGAGTGCGACACGGGACACACACAGAGGGAAAGGCTCCCACGCGGTAAGCACGTCCCCCTCACGGGGAGGAAAACCTGCCGCAGAAGAGGATGCTGTTGGTCTCGTTGTGCCTGATGAAGAAGAGGAAGGGGTGGTCGGCACAGAACCTGGGTCCAAGCTCCATGCAACACTCCACCACGATCAAGGCCGAAGCAGCCGCGGCCTCCGTGCCTTCCTCGTTCACCTCCACAACGCTCCTGTGGGCGAACATGGACAGACACAGGTCCCTCGCGGCCGACAGTGCCGAGAGGTCGGCCTTGCCCTGCTGGAAGGCGTCCACCACCCCCAGACGCCGGAGCACGGACCCCATGTCGTAGTTCTCCTCCAGTTTAAATCTCGGGAGGAAAACTTCAACTTCGGTGCTCTTCATGCAGCCTGGCGAGGTCCAGGCGAGGAGCTTCTCAAAGGTGAGGTTTTCTTCCACCTGCAGAGTCCACCAGAATTCGACTTTGGATTCACACTTCAGCATGTGTCTACGTGCACAAAGGCCTACCCGCAACCCCTCCTCCTCTCGCAGGAGGACCAGCGCCACCCTCACCCGCCAGGACGCGCGTGAGACCGCATCCTTGTGCCCCCCCACAGCTCCCTTCCGGGACAGGGGGACCCCAGCCGCCTGCAGGCCGGGGCCGCGCCGTTCCCGTCCTCACCCACAGCTTTTACAAGACATGCTTTATCCTGACAGTCGTCAATGCCCGGCGGACGACACCTTTTTTTTTCCCTTTTAACTATGAGTATTTTTTTTAAATGACAGTCATCTTTATTTATTTAAAAAATTTTTTTTGTTAATTTTTTGGGGGGAAGTAATTAGGTTTATTTACTTATTTATTTAATGGAGGTGCTGGGGATTGAACCCAGGAACTCATACCTGCTAAGCACGCACTCTACCACTGAGCTATAACCACCACCCACCAGAACCCAAGAGTCTGAACACTGGGCTCTGCTGCCCGGTAACCCGCATCCCAGCTTGAAAGCTGGACCTGGAAGGTGGAGGTGGGGCTTGAGTTCCAGCCTATGGGGTTCAACTCACCGAGCTCAGGGCCACGTGGTGGTCAGGGAGCAGGATGACCATGCTCAGCTCCTCGCCAGCATAGGGCAGCTCCAGCACCTGGGCCTGCACCTCCTCTATGTGGGCGAGTCTGAAGGTCCCTTCCTGGAACATCATCTGCACCGGCCTTTGCTCCTCCTGCCGGAAGCAAACAGACGGGCGCGGGCAGAAAGACGGGTTACCACGGAGGCAGCAGACTTCCCGCAGAGCTGCAGGCGACCCCGGAGGGTTCCAGCACCAGTGAACGGTACTCGTGCTCTGGTTAATAATTACAAACTGTCCGCTCATTCCTTCCTGTTACCACTACAAGGCGTCTATTGTAAGCAGACGGGCTGGCCTGGGGAACAAGATGTTTTATTCAACAAGATAAATGTGATAATTCTGCATTTTCCAGAAAAGGAAGACAGGTTTCCCACAGTGGAAGTACATCCAGCAACTGTATCTCAAGAAACAACATAATCAAATGAAGTTAAATAGGAAATGACTTCTATTTAATTAGAGACAGGTTTTATGATAAAGTGGGATGAAACTTCTAGTTTCACAGGGACGTGACCAGGAGTGTGGACGGACGCACAGGCTCAGAAGGCAGCCTGTCAGTAAGTGTGAGGAACCATGTGTGTCTTCGTGCGTTTAATCCAACTGTCCTGAGCAGGGGAAGAGCTCAGCGGTAGAGCACACGCTTAGCATGCACCAGGTCCTGGGTTTAATCCCCAGAGCCTTTCATTGAAAAAATAAATCAACCTATCTCTACCCTAAGGAAAAAGAAAAAATAAACAAATCCAAGTGTCCCACGTCTGATCCTCTGATTCAAGGAAATAACTTTTTTTTAAACACAGAAGTGCTATATGCATGCAGAAGTGAACTGAAACACTACAGTTATTAAATTCATTTTTAAAAGTTGACACAGGCCATCGATCATAAAAATTAAAACAGTTTCTAAAAGCAATGCTAGAAAAGTTGTTCCCCCTCCCTGCCTTTGCAACCAGAGGGCTGATTAAAGTACATGACCCCCAAAAAGGGCTTTACTCCTATCAGTTTCCAAGCTGCACTAAAAGGGTATTTGTTTAAAGGGTTGGAGGGTTTGGCAAACTATGATAACACCTGCCTGAACCAAAGTTATACCTCCGTGTCGGGGCTAAGGTCTTTGTCAGCTAGTTCTCATACTAGAAAGTTATAAACACTGAATTCGTAATGTTAATTAACAGCAACTCGAGTCTATTGATTTTAATTTTTTAAATACCTGACTAAAGAAATACGTTTCCACGTTTTCTGTCTCTACCCCCACCCCAACACACGCATATCACACCTTAACACCTGGGGGAGTTTTTTGGGTTTGGGTTTTTTTTTTTTTTTTTTTTTTTTTTTTTGCTTTCTATCTGAGCAACTTGGGCTTAAAAGAAAATCTTAAGCTTCCAGAACTGAATGTGTGGACCCATTCAAGCAGTAATGAGTGTATGAGAAATTATCAAAGGCAACAGGTGCAGTAATAAAATGCAAAAAAAAATATACAGACAGCAAATAGTTTTCTGTACCCTCAGTTCTTTTCTACTGAGTTCAAGATCTCATTCAGAAATGTGTTAAGTTTTGAATTATTTTAACCAATCATTAATGCTTTCACAAAGGTAACTTTTTCCATTCAATTTCGTCATCAAAGTAGCAGGATTTTCAGAAGCTTTCCCCACCTGGTTTACTCTAAAAGGCATCTCGCTTGTGTATGATTTGTTGAATTGCTCATTCCACCTTCCTTTGAAGTAGATGGCGTTGACGAGGACCAGCCTGGTCTGCTCATCAATTGAGTTAAACAGCAACAACTCTGGAATTTTACCTTTTGGGAAAAGTAGAGAATATATTCCACTGATTTTTATAAAAGCATGATGAGTCACTTGTGATAGAGCTTACTGGCAGACCCTTAGTTATGAGTCAAGGACCAAACGTTCTTTTTTCCAATTTGCCGAGTTTGGTCATTACATACAGAAATCACACACACGGGTGGCATTCACCGTCACCCGCGCTTCCGGACATATGCAAAGTCAATGACGTGATGGAATTCTCCATCACTCAAGGGAAACACTGCTCCAGGTTGGGGAACCAGACAAGCAGGAAATGAGGGGTGGGCTGGAAGGGCCTCGGTTATCTCACGTGGTCAGACGCCCCAAAGCTATGTCCTGGGCTAACGTTCCACACCTGCGCCTGGGCCCAGCAAAGGCAGCCACGACGAATGGCCGAGGGGAAAGCCTGGCAATGGGCAGCGTGGGTGCTCGGAGGGGCTTCTGGAAGCCTCCAGAAAAGACTTCACTATTTGACCCTCCAGACAAAGCACCAGATACCCCCGGAAAAGGTCGGGTGACAAGTGAAAGATACTCCCTTCTTCCCCTGGAGAGCGAGTGGTCCCTGTCCTATGAACTAAGAGCATCCCTGCTAAAGCGCCGCCTCCAGGGGCCTGAGTGGTAAACGCAGATGGGGGAGACGGCGCTAAGTCTTCGAGGAAGGACAACCTCTTGTTCTTCACTGTCCCGTGAACTCACAGAAAGAGCAACGTTCCTACTGGAACAAAGTGAAGCTGGCGCAGAGGGGCCTGCGCGGGTCAAATGCCACACCCTCAGTGATCGCGGGGGCCAAGACTGGAACATGCCACCCTCCGAAACAGAAGCAAATAAGGCTCAACCCCCGCCCCTCCAAAAAAGGCTGATTTCCGTCTGCAGAATCCGTCAGCCCCAGGGAAGCCTGCAGCTGGCCTAGCACGCCTAGGGAAGGGACCGGAGGCGGAAGACAGGAGAGAGGCAGGAGGGCAGGCACGGGTAACGCCCGGGGCAAAGGCAGTGGTGCTGGGCCCACATGGACTCTGGAAAGAGGAGGCCCAGGTGCAGGATCCGACGGCTAGTCTCCTTCCTACAGACGTGCTGGGCGCACCCGACACGTGAACGTCAGAGGCCAAGCGACAGCACATTTCACTGTAAGTTATTAAGCTGGAAACCTGGCCTGTGAGTTTCTTTTGTTTGTATCAGTCACTCTGGCCCTGGGCCAATGGACAAAATGAAGTCTCTCTTGTTGAAAATCCAACATCTGGACAGAACCTCTGTGAGCCCACTGAGGTTCAAATGTGCCGTGAGGCCCCTCCTGCCAACCTGGCGCTGACCACTGAAAGACTAGTGACGTCAGAGAGGGAAGGGATGGGGAAGAGAAGAGGAAGGATGGGAGGAAGGGTGGGTAACATGTGGTTCTGACCTTCAGTCTTTTTTGAGACCCAGGCGTTTATCTGTTTCCTGGATGGCTCTGCAGCGCTGGCGAAGGAGAGCTTCTCCAGCTCGGCCCGGTAGAACCGAAGACAGGACTCCTGAAAGGTCTTGAGGAGGGTGGGGGGAGAGCGGCCAGTGAGGCTATATTTCCTCAACAAAACGCCAGCAAGCTTCCAAACATCCTGAACATCACACACTTTATATTAAAAAGACCACACAGCTCTTAAAACTGATCATCTTAGTCTGCGAGGTATTAAGATATCACTGTTTATGCACAGGTATGTACTAAGCCATGAGAACCAGAAATGGATAAATGAACTTTGGAAATATCAAATTTTAAATAATTCAAGGAATAGTTATAGAATTAGAAGTTCTTAAAGTAACATTCATAAGCTTCGCTCCCCTAGGGTCTTTCTCTCAGACTCTGTATTTTGATGACCACTTTCGCTGTTCTGTTGACTCAACTTACAGAGAGAAATTCACAAGTCTCCTCTCCAAAGAGCCCGTTGGCCGTTCTCAGCACGTACTGAGTGCCTGGCTTGTTCAGTGCGGCGAGAAGTGACTGGAAACCCTGATGAATGTCTTTCTCTGGGTTTAAAGAAAGCAGCTGTTGAGATAAATAATTCAGAAATGATCAATGTTGCTCTTCAGTCTCAAACAAACTTGTGAGCAAAATTCTTTTCTCAAATACTTCACAAAATTTTCCTTTAAAAGGACAATCACTTTCATTCTAAGTGCAGATTCAATACATACTAAAGAAGTAACACCACGTGGGGCTGGGGGGAAGATACAGAGAGAAAGAGAAGGAGGCGGGGAGAGAGAAAACAGAACAGAAGTGAGAGAAAGACTCGGCTTTTCTGTCCAGGTAGGTCTCTCTTGTTTAAAGAGGAATAGCAGGAAAGAATGGCAGGGATGAGGAGGGTTCAGAAAAGGAGCTGTTTTATAACCTTGCCTCCCAAGGAAAGCACTAAGTGTGCCTTAAGTGGAGGAAGACTTACTTCTAAAATTTACAAAAAGAAATAAAGAGAGAGATGTAGTTAAAAAGCATTAAAAATTCAAGGAGAAACTGGCATCAGTATAATGGGAAGACAGCACTTTGAGTGTCTGCCAGCTTAAACAGAGGCCAACCTAGCCCTCTGAAAGAACGTCCCTTAATGTGACAAGCAGCAACGTGGATTTAGCATCCTGTTGCCCGTTACTGTCCCGCTGAGCACGGGAGGGCGAGGACCGCTCCATGCCACATCTCACAAAGTAACCAGACAACCTGGGGGCTCTCCATGAAGCTCCATTAGGGGCTCGTTGGCCTAAAACAGCAAAGTTCATCAAGCAGGAAGAAACCCCTCCACACCTAAACCTTCGCTCCCACCTGCATGAGCTGGGGAACGCTTACAATGAGTAACCACTGCCGACAAGGGTTCTCAGGGCAGGAGAGTCATGTTGAAACAGGAAGGCACATGACGAACACTCCCGCGTGGCCCAGGTGGGAGCTCGGGCACGGTATCAGTCTTCTGGTTTTGCCCTGGGCACGTGTCTACTGCCCACTCTGCAAAATCCCCTGGGGACAGGGACAGACTTATTTTGGATGTTGACTTAATATTTGTTAGACTAATCTAACTAGCGCCTACGTCCTCTGTACACGTGAGAAGCACACGCCTTTTCACCCTCTCTGCATATTTCTGTCTGTCCCCTTACCGAGCCGGAGGGCATGTTGGTATGCCAATGACTTGAAATAGATATTAACCTACCGTTCCTTACCAATGAATAATTATACTTACAAAGTCTTTTACTCTAAAAATGAGATAGATCTTAGCTGCTGGGATTTCAAACAATTTTGGTATCATTTCCTAAACAAAGATAAAGTGCTCGGACAAAATTTTGATAGTTATATCGAAGTTATTAACTGGAGAAACGTTTCCACAAAAAAATCTCAGCTAAGGAGACCCCAGCCCTGCCGGCTGCATCTGCTTCCCAGGGCAGCCCCACCTCCCCGAGACGGCACCTGTGTGCCCATGAGGCATCCACCCCGCCCTGCTTCAGGCAGCTCTGGAGAAGGGCTGAAGCTGGGTGACAGAACAAGAGCAGAAAAGGCAGTCCCTGCTCCAGGCTTACCTGGGCCACCTGGGCAGCTGTGTCTCCTTCTGCCCCTAGGAAGACCATGGCCAGGGCAGAGGAGATGCTCACTGGAGAATAAAACACGTTGTGCGAAGGGTCATCTTGACATAGAATCTTTAAAAGGCGGAGAGCAAAGGTGCCAATTGCTTCCGAAAGAGCATCCATGATGCCAGGTCTGGAGACAGAGAGTGAAGGGAAAGGCTGTCTCAGTAAACCCTCAGTGCAGCTGACCTAATGCATGGCCATTTTGGAACTGTACTTTTTTCATCTGAAAGCTCAAAAATATTTTAAGCTGGAGGAAGATCCAAAAAACAAGTCCAATGTCAAGGTAATTAGCTAAGCACGGTACTGGCAACAGGTCAAACTAGCTTGGGAGCCCTGGGAAAATCAAGAGATGGCTCATAGGTGCGTGTGCACCCATGTGCGTGCGCGCGCGCGCGCGCACACACACACACACACACACACACACACACACACACACACACACACACGGCTCCCGGGAACTCTGAAGTCCAGTCATTTCCCATCTGAGGAGGAGGCCAGGGTCAGGGAGGAGGAGGGGGAGGAAACCCCAGATGAAAACGCGCAGGTTCTCTGCCTGGTCCCCACAGCACCACGTCTGTTCTTGCGGACGTTTACCAAGAGCCCTTGTGAGATTTTCAGCTATACACCAGACCATGGTCTCCCCGTTTGCCAGCTGATACTTGGAAATTGCTAAACTACGTGGATAGGCTGGAATCGGGCATAAAGTTGTCTGCGAGGCAGACAACTTCCACCCACAGTGGCTGCGCAGTCTGGGGACAGCCCTTAGCTCCTGCTGGCCAACAACTCCTGCTATCACCCAGCTCAGAGGGCCGCTGCTCGCTGATCTCCCGACCTCAGGGGACCTTCGGACATTGCAAACCGGCCCAGACACTGTATGTTGTTTTTCAGGGTGTTTTGTTTCGTTTTGTTTTTTGGCTCAGAAACACAGGTTTGGAAGCTTCACTCATTCGTCCCAGCAAAAGCCACCAGACTGGAGTCCCCCCGCCGCCCCCCTCCCACGAGGCGGGGGAAGTCAGTGCCCGTGGGACGCGGGAAAGGCCCGGAGGAACGGGGTCCAGGAGAGCAGAAGGGACGACCAGGCACTGCCAGCGAGAACGGGGAGGCCGGGACTGCGAAGCAGGGGAGGTCAGACGCACGCGCTGCTGGGCAGGGGGTGCCGACAGCTCACCTGAACCTGGGCGCACCCGCCATCAGCCCCCAGCATAGCTTAGCAATGAGACCCTCAGGCACCCAGGTGCTCGCCTCAGGCCCTGAGAGCCCTCGCTGTCCTCTCCCGCCCTTCAGCCCCCCCATCCGTCACCAAGGCTGCCTCTTTCCCCTAAAAGCTCTGGACCGGGTCTGCCTCTGCTGGTGCCGCACCTGGCCCGGACCCCGTCCCCCACCCCTTCCTGCCGCCGCTTGAGAGCCGCAGGCCACTCGCCCCGTCCCCTCGCCCCGAGCTCTCCCGCGGCCCTTAGCGGCGGCTCTGAGGCCCTCGGCTCAACCGACTGAGCGCCGCCCGGCGCCCGGCTCCGGCTGCAGCCCCTCCGAGCCACCTCTGAGCCTCTGACGCCTGCTTCCCGCACGCACTCACCTTCCTCGCTGCGCAAGCAGCGGCCTCCGGCGGCCTCTGCTCCCCTCCCCGCGCGGCCCCGCCCGGCGGCTCCCGTGAACAGGCCTGCCCGCCCGCCCCGCGCCCTGCCGGAGGGGTCCCCCACGGCGCGCCGCGCCCACCTGCCTCCTCGGCGCCGCCGCCCGGACCCGACTGCCCCGGCGCAGACCCGGCCGCCGCGGGTCGTGAGATGCGCGCGCTCGGGACTTTCCGCGCGCCGACCGCGGGCGGGGCGGGGCCGGGGGGCGGGGCCGGGCCCCCAACTCACGCCCCCGCCCCGCCCCGCCCCGCCCCGCTGAGACCCACGGATCCGCCGCGACCCCGGCCGCCGGGACGCGGGAGTGTGGGGGGCGCCGGGCGGGGCAGGTGCTGCAGGCGACTCCCACAAGAGGTTCTGAAAGGGAAGGCGATTCACAGTGACCGCCCGCCGTGCTCCGAGGGGACCTCCAGGCTGGCTGTCCGTCCAGTGAAGAAGTGACCCCTGGGGCGCCTGCTGACAGGCAGAGGGCCCGGAGCCCTGGACTCCTCTACTTCAGGGAAGCAAACAAAGGTGGAGAGGCAAAACTGTTTTAGGGTAGGGAGGTCGTGGGTCTTTATGGTGGTGTGCTGTCTTACAGGGACGAAAGATTTAGCCAGAACGAAGTGTTCGTTCGAGGTGCCACCACTGATGAGCTGTCCTGAGCCCAGGTACAAAGCCAGGCGTCCTCACTCCTAGGGTCCGAGATGCTGGTGCTTGGACGGTGCTGCTGGCGTGTAAGCAAAGCGACAGAAACAGATGCGGGGTCAGACTGGCTCAGGACGTGGGGGTCCAGAGACAGGACAGCTTCCGGCTGGTGTCAGAGGTTTGGGGTGTCATCTGTGACCCATCTCATCCTTCACGTGTCAGTGTTATCCCAGGCTGGCAACCAGAGGCCCCAGCGACTGGAAACATGTTGACCTGATGATGTCCAGAGGAAGGGAACAGACCCAAGGACTGCCTCTCTGAAGCAGGGAGACTTTCTCGGAAGCCTTGTCCCTCAGCAGATTTCCCTTTCTGTTTCAAATGAGCCCAAATTAGTGCATTCTCCTGAGGGCCTGAACTAGGGTGAGGCGAGCCAGGTAACTCAGGCACAAAATCTAAGGGGGCACACGCTCCTGCACCTGTGTGACCCTAGGGACCAGAGCATCCTCACATTTTGCACCCTAAGTACCTCCTTTTTTTTAAATAACAACTTTATTGAGATATGGTTAACATATAATATTCACCTTCTTAAAACATACAATTCAGTGGTTTTTAGTCTATTCACAGCTATACAACCATCACCACTAACACCAGAAGAGCTCCATCCCCTCAAAAAGAAAACCGAATCCAATAGCAATATCCTCTGCTCCCTCCCCACCCCCCAGCCCCTGGCGGCCACTAGTCCATCTTCTGTCCCCGTGGGTTTGCCTGTCGTGGGTATTTCATACAGATGGAATCAGCGTGGTCCACACATCTGTCTCTAACCCTCAGAACTACATGCTGGGGGCAGCAAAATTACTATCCCACTTTGGCCGGGAGGAGACGTCACTGATGAAGTCAGGGCGAAACGTGCCGTGAGATCCCAGAGCCCAAATCATTTCATAAGACCCCCTACTGCTGCTGGTTCTCCTTCAGTTTGGTGTCTCGAATATAATCATGAACAATGTTCCACGAATATAGAATGCAGTTCTCTGCAAATAAAAACCTCGTTTCCATCCCCATGTCACGTGGAATCAGCTGGGCAGATTTCACCAGATCTGGAGGGCTGGTTTGAGACAGTCCAACCTAAAATGGGGCTCCATGGAAAAGACAAACTTTACGTTGAATCAGGGGGACTCCAAAGAGACACCCGTTTTCCACTCAAGTGGCTGAAACTGGGCTGGCTTGCCACCCCCACCCACCCACCCCAACCCCTGGCAGGGACGGCAAATGAGAAGCTCCAACTGGCAGCCCTGGGGAGGCCACACCCTCTAGAGGCTGTGATGCGGAGTCAGCCCCTGGCTCTCCTGGCGGCTCTGTGAGGCGCACTCCCAGGTAAGGAACAGCAGGACCCATCCGTATGTACCCTGGAGAGCAGGAAAAGAGGAAGAGATACCCTAAAAGAAGCTTTGTTACTAAATCAAAAGCTATTACAGTTTACTCTTGGTTATTATAAGCTTAGAAAATTATCAAAGTGCAGCACTAATGTTTATTTCTATTAAACCTTACTTAATAAGAGTGGGGTGAGATTTTTGACTGGGCCACGACTCGATAAAATACTGAATTTCATCAATGCAACTGTGTTTCCCCAAGTCACCTTGCTGCCACAATCGTGGACATTTTGGGAAATGAAGAGACAGATCACCCACATACCATAACCTTGCAAGCTGTTTTTCCTCTATTATTTCAGCCTTTTTTTAGATGCGTGTATATTTTTAGCTCAATAGTTTTAAAGTCATGTAAGAAAAATATGTTCCAGTTTGGGAAATGAGAAGATAAGCCACAAAAAGTGACTGGAAACTCCACCCAGAGATAAGGAGCATCCTGCACAGATTCTTTTTTTTAATTTTTAAAAAATTGTAGTAAAATACACATAACAAAATTAACCAGCTTAACCATTTAAAATGTACAGTTTTTTTAAATTGAAGTACAGTCAGTTACAATGTGTCGATCTCTTGTGTACAGCACAGTGTCCCAGTCATGCATACATATCCCCATGTTTGTTTTCATAGTCTTTTTCATTAAAGGTTATTACAAGATATTGAATACAGTTCCCTGTGCTCTACAGAAGAAATTTGTTTTATTATCTAATTTTCAATATAGTGGTTAACATTTGCAAATCTCAGACTCACAGTTTATCCCTTCCCACCCTCTGTCCCCGGTCACCATGAGACTGTTAAGTATACAGTTTGAGACACTGTAGCATTAAGCACACTCATGTTGCTGTGCAACCATCACTCCCATCCATCTCCAGAACTCTCCCCATCTTGTCAAACTTAAACCCTGTCCTCATTAAACACTAACTCCCCTTTTCCCGGGAAACCACTATTCTACCTTCTGTCTCTGAATTTGGCTCCTCTAGGCGCTCGTGTAAGTGGAATCCTACAGTATTTGTCCTTCTCTGACAGGCTTATTTCACTCAGCGTAATGTCCTCGACGTTCATCCACGCTGTGGCATGTGTCAGAATTTCCTCGCATCTTCTAAGGCCGAGTGCGTTTCCACTGGACGCCTGGACTGTGTTTTGGGGGCCAGGTGGGGCGCCTGCACCTCTTGGCTATTGTGAATGATGCTGCTGTGAACACGAGTGTGCAAATCTCTCTTCATGACCCTGCTGTTCACTCTTTCGGGGACACACCTGGAAGTGGGGCTGTGGACCGTATGGTACTTCTGTGTTTAATTTTTTGAGGATCTATCCTACTGTTACAGATTCATTTTCATAAACAGACAGATCTCTGACCTTTCTTCCAGTTTCTGCGCGGACTGCAAAGTGCTTCGCTGTGAAGTTTTGCAGCTGGGCTCCTTTCAGCCCTGGGAGGGGCCTGCTGAGTCTCTCGGGGCCCAGCGGGAGGAACGCAGAACTGGGTGGGTACGCCTGGGGGTTGGGCACAGCCATTTCAACCAGGGCATCTCCAGTGTTTGATGCTCCCTTTGAGAGCCTGCTATCTGTCACTTAATAAATACTCATTTTACTTCCTTGACCTCCGTGTCTCGTCTCTGGACTCTGTCAGCAACGAGACAAGAACCTAATCTCCAGCAACATCTCCAACATTGGGTGGGGCTGGAGAAGGTAACCCCACCCAGAGAGACTGACTCGAGGAGAACGGCTCTCTCTCCCTCAGTCCCATTTGTAAGGTTTTAGAAATGGCTGGAACTTTAAACAACATGGAGCTCCCCCAACAAACGTGAAAAGGAATTCATTTTAATACAATACAAAGCAGGACCGATGGGTGGCAGGTCACAGCACTGCTGTGTCAACACCTGTGCTGTGGGAATGCGTGACTTCCAGCCATTAAAATGAACTGGCATCAAATCCATTTTCCTTTTGCAGGTGAGCACATAAGGCCCGGACAGCTCACTTGCTGGAAGTGCTCACAGAAGGCGGGGCACGTCTATCCCAGAAGGAAGCCCTCCTTTCCAGGCCAGGGGAGCCCCCGGCCGCCTCGCACGCCATGAGCTCCCGCTTCTCACACCCTGCCCCCAGTGAGTATTCAAAGAGCACACAGGTAGAGCTTTCCTTATGTGCTTTGGGGGAGAAAAAGAAAATTAGATGCCACAGGTCCCAACGTGGAGCTCAGAGCCTGGCGGAGGCCAGTCGGGTGAGAGCAAACTGGCCGTCAGCCTGACTCTGTCTTTAGGAAGAACAAGTCCAGGCCGAAACGGAGGGATCTGCGTGGCTTCCTGTGGGAGATATGCTGAGAGGCCGGATGCAGGCCCTTTGGTCTGCCGTCTGGAAGGCTGCACAGAGTTTTAAATACAGCTGGACATGAGGCGTGTTGGAGTTTTAGGAAGAGAATGCGCCTGCCATCTGGTGTGGGAAGCAGCTGGGGGCCTTTCTGCAGACCAGCACTGGGGCCTAGGGACTGTGGGCTGCCCGGGAGACACCTGCCGGGGAGAAGCCTGCAAGCCAAGAACAGCTCGGTGAGGGTTAAGTCCCCAGCCATTGCCCTCGCTGACCCACAGTGCACACTGAGAGGAATTCCGGAGGGAAAACCAGGTGGGCTTCGGAGAAAAAACTCTATGCTTTGGAAAAACAGGCCCCCTACATAGTTAGATGCACACCTCAGGAAGAATTTTAATGACCCCAGATTCCTGAATCTCCCCATACATAGAAAAGCTCTAAAATCATTAACTTGGGATATTTGTTCTTTGTGACTAGTAATCTCTCTTTTTTTTTAATTGAAAGTATAATAGATTTATAATGTTGTGTTAGCGTCTGGTGACAGCAGAGTAATTCAGTTGTCAATATTCTTTTTCATATTCCTTTTCATTATAGGCTATTGCAAGATATTGACCATAGTTCCCTGTGCTGTACAGTAGGACCTTGTTGTTTATCTACTTTATATATAGTAGTTTGTATCTGCTAACCCCAAACTCATAATTTATTCCTCCCCATCACCCCCTTCCCCTTTGGTAACTGTAAATTTGTGTTCTGTCTGTTATGTAAATAAGTTCATTTATATCATATTTAAAATTTTTTTAATTTTATTTTATTATTTTATTTGGGGGGGGAGGTAATATTTATTTATTATCATTTTTTATTTAACCAAGGTACTAGGGATTGAACCCATGACCTTGTGCATGCTCAGCATGTGCTCTACCACTGAGCTATACCCTCCCCTGAGCTGTATCATATTTTAGATTCCACATATAAGTGATATCATATGATATTGGCCTTTCTCTGTCTGACTTACTTCACTTAGTATGATAATCTCTAGGTCCATCCATGCTGCTGAAAATGGGCATTGTTTCTTTTTCATGGCTGAGTAGTATTCCACCATATATACCACAACTTCTTTATCCAGTCATCTGTCGATGGACATTTAGGTGCTTATATGTCTTGGCTATTGTAAATAGTGCTGCTATGAACACTGGGATGCATGTGTCTTTTTGAATTAGAGTTCTCTCCAGATATATATGTCCAGGAATGGGATTACTAGACCATATGGTAACTCTATTTTTAGTTTTTTTAAGGAATCTCCATACTGTTTTCCATAGTAACTGCACCAATTTACATTCCCACCAACAGTGTAGGAGGGTTCCATTTTCTCCACATCCTCTCCAGTATTTATTGTTTGTGGACTTTTTAATGATGGCCATTCTGACTGGTGTGAAGTGATACCTCCTTGTAGTTTTGCATTTCTCTGGTAATTAGTGACGTTGAGCATTTTTTCACGTGCTTATTGACCATCTGTATGTCTTCATTGGAGAAATGTTTAAGTCTTCTATCCATTTTTTGATTGGGTTTGTTTTTTTGTTGTTGAGTTGTTTGAACTGTTTATATATTTTGGAAATTAAGCCCTTGTCAGTCACATCATTTGCAAATATTTTCTCCCAGTCTATAGGTTGTCTTTTCATTTTGTTTATGGTTTCCTTCACTACGCAAAAGCTTGTAAGTTTGATTAGGTCCTGTTTGTTTATTTTTGCTTTTATTTTTACTGCCTTGGGAGACTGACCTAGGAAAACATTGCTACAATTATATAAGAGAATGTTTTGCTTATGTTCTCTTCCAGGAGATTTATGGTGCCCTGTCTTATGTTTAAGTCTTTAAGCCATTTTGAGTTTATTTTTGTGCATGGTGGAGGGAGTATACTAACTTCATTGATTGACATGCTGCTGTCCAGTTTTCCCAGCACCACTTGCTGAAGAGACTGTCTTTTCTCCATTGTATGTTCTTGTCTCCTTTGTTGGAGATTAATTGACTGTAGGTTTGTGGGTTTATTTCTAGGCTCTCTATTCTGTTCCATTGATCTATATGTCTGTTTGTGTGCCAATATCACGCTGTTTTGATTACTGCAGCTCTGTAGTATTGTCTGAAGTCTAGGAGGGTTATGCCTTCAGCTTTGTTCTTTCTCATCGGTATTGCTTTGGCAATTCTGGGTCTTTGTGATTCCATATAAATTTAAGAATTATTTGTTCTAGTTCTCTGGAAAATGTTATGGGTAATTTGATAGGGATCTTATAAAATCTGTAGATTGTTTTGGGTAGAATGGCCATTTTAACAATGTTAATTCTAATACAAGAGCATGGGATATCTTTCCATTTCTTCAAATCATCTTTAATTTATTTAATCAATGTTCTATAGTTCTCAGCATGTAAGTCTTTCACTTCCTTAGGTTTATTCTTAAGTATCTTCTTTTCCTTGATGCGATTTAAAAGGGATTTTTTTTTTTACTTTTGTTTTCTGATATTTCATTTACTGTAAAGAAATGCAACAGATTTCTGTATGTTAATCTTGTATCCTGCTACCTTGCTGAATTCATTTTTCAGCTCTGGTAGTATCATGTCACCTGCATATAGTGACAATTTCACCTCTTCTCTTCCAATTTAGACCCCTTTTCTTTCTTTTTCTTGTATGACCGCTGTGGCCAGGACTTCCCATACCATGTTGAAAAGAAGTGGTGAAAGTGGACATCATTGCCTTGTTCCAGATTTTAGCGGGAAAGCTTTCAACTTTTCATCGCTGAGTATTATATTGGCTGTGGGTTTGTCATAAATAGCTTTTATTATGTTGAGATATGTTCCCTCTGTACCCACTTTGGTAAGAGTTGAATAAAATGCTGAATTTTATCAGATGCTTTTTATGCATCTATTGAGATGGTCATGTGATTTTTGTCCTTTCTCTTGTTGATGTGGTGTATCACATTGATTGACTTGTGTATGTGGAACCATCCGTGTGTCCCTGGGATGAATCCAACTTGATCACAGTGTGTTATCTTTTTTATGTGTTGTTGGATTCAGTTTGCTAATATTTTGAGATTTTTTGCATCTCTGTTCATCAAAGATATTGGCCTGTAATTTTTCTTTTTGGTAGTGTCTTTGTCTGGTTTTGGAATCAGGGCAATGGTGGCTTCATAGAATGACTTTGGGAGTGTTCCCTTCTCTTCAATCTTTTGGAAGATTTTGAAAAGGATCAGTATAAGTTCTTCTTTGTACATTTGGTAGAATTCCCCAGTGAAGCCCATCTGGGTCCTGGACTTTTGTTTGCAGGGACTTTTTTAAAATTACTGATTCTGTTTCACTTTTAGTGATCAATCTGTTCAAATTACCTGTTTCTTCTTAATTCAGTGTTGGGGGACTGTATGTCTCTAGAAACTTGTCCATTTCTTCTAGGTTGTCCAGTTTGTTGGAACGGGACTGTTCATAGTAACCCCTATGGTTTTGTTGTATGTCTGTGGTATCGGTTGTTCTCTCTCCCCTTTCATTTCATATTTTGTTTATTTGGGTCCTTTCTCTTTTCTTCTTGGTGACCCTGGCCAGAAGTTTTGCTTACTCTTCCAAAACGCCAGCTCTTGGTTTTATTGACTAATTTTTTCTATTTTTAATCTCTATTTTATTTCCTCTCTGATCTTTATTATTTCTTTCCTTCCACTAGCAGTAATCTTTTACCAAGATATATGCTTGACTGCATGCATTCCCCAGCCAAAAATCATTTACAAACCATCTCCTCCCCTACCTCTTCAGAAAAGTTCCCTGGGAGCTACTGAGAGGCCATCTCCCAGGATACAATCCTCAGAAATTTTCCTGAATAAAGCTAAACTCACAACTCTTATGTTGTGTGTTTTTCTTTAAGTGGACAAGTGGAAGATGGGGTTGCCAGGTCAGGTGGCTGATCACATAGGGCTCAGGTGCAGGAGGTGTCAAGGATTATGCTGAGCTAGCAGGTAAATGTTAACTTAAGTTGAGCTGTGGGCCATGTGGACGTTTACATGAGGAAGCCAGCTCGGAGCAGGGAAGACGACACATTCCTTTCTAGGTCTGTGGAACATCCCAGCTGAACCTGGAACCACCAACAGCCAGGGATGCTGCAAATACAGGCTGTAGCTCCATCGTAAGACGTCAGGAACCATCATATCCCCATCCTGGGAGGTCTCATGTGAGTGATGGAATTACTAGTGTGCAGTGGAGGCACAAAGGAAGACAGTCACCATATGCTGTGGAATTTCTGAGATTTGAAGGTAGTGAGAGGAAGGGGGAGGGGAGACTGGGAACCCGCAGGGGAGCTGGGAGACCCAGGGAAGAGTTATGTTGCAGCTTGAGTTCAAAGACCTCTGGGGGTGGAGCTCCCTCTTTGTCAGTGGACCTGAGTCATTCTCAAAGTCTTCAACTGACTGGATGAGGCACATCCCCATGACGATGAGCAGTCCACCTTACTCAAAGCCTCCTGATTTAAATGTTCATCTCGTATAAAAAAATACCTTCACAGCAACATCTAGACTGGTGTTTTACCAAATATGAGGGTACTATGGCCTGGCCAAGGTGACACATAAAATTAACTGGGCTTTAGTCATGCTGGGCTTCCTCTTTTTCTCACGATCCAAGGACTTTAAGTGGGGAGATGCAAGATCGTATCTGTGTTTTAGAAAGATCCCTCTGCCTGCTTTATGATGGGTGTGTCGTGGGAGTCTGCACTCTCGAGCAATGGGACGAGACGTTAGGCAAACACGGGGAGTGGGAGATGAGGTAGGCTGACATGGCACAGATGCAGGAGGGGTGCAGAGGCCTCACCCCCAACCCCAGTGAGGCCACAGGGACCCAAAGAGAAGGTGCCAGACCAAGACTGAGAGTCTCAGACACCATTCCCAGCCTCATCCTCTGTCTTCTGGCCTTGTACCTTATTATTCACAGCTCTTCAACTGATACCTGGGCGTACCTGCTGGTTCCAACTCCTGATCCTTGATGCTGGTTTTCAGAATGCTTTGGCTCTGGACTTTCAGACCCCAGAAAAGATATCTCAGGCTGGGCCTCTCAGGACCTCCACCTGGACTTCGGCTTGCCCAGGAGGGGTGTGGGGTAAGGCAGTCGGAGTTCCTGGGGACTGAGATCCCTGGATGCCTCCTAGTCAGATGAGGAAATAACTCCTTGTTAAGGAGTGCACTTGGGACTCACGGTGAGGAGGCCCCCTTAGCCATCCAGGGGCTTCCAAACGTCTAAGCTCAGTGACTGGCCATATCTTCCAGCAACACGGCTCCTTCCTCTGCAAACCTCACCTCCCACTTTCCCCAGTATTCCTGTGGATTCTGTGTTTTGCGAAGCATGGGGTAAAAATGCATTTGCCATCGTGACTTCATCCTTGGAGGGCACAGAGAGCGCGGAAACTCCTCTAGACAGTTGACTCTGCTCCTCATGGCCTGCAGGGAAGGTGTGGTGGGTGGGAGTCATGCAGGATCTCACCAGAGCCAGTCCACACAGCCTCTTTCGCAGAGCAGGGCTTTCTCTTCTGCACCTGTGTTCATGATACTGCCACGTGCCCCACACATTCTGAGAGGGAGGAGTTTAACTAGGAGCAAGTGTCAATGAGAATTAGGGTGTGGTTGCTGCGAACCCTTAGAGAATGGGGTCTCCACCTCCTGAGAGCAGCCGGGCCAAGAGGCTCCGTTGAGTCTCCGTGCACCTGACGTGTGATGCTGCTTTGCTGGAACTATATAACCTGAAAATGCTGCTCAGTTTTTCCACCAATTCTGTTGAGTTTGGTGAGAATAATGCGTGTATTCACCTTGCTGAAATCGCTTATCTATTCAAACTGACACAAAAACCTTCCTGGATGCAGACGGCCAGGCCACAGAGCTCGTGCATCAGCCACGCAAGGTCTACAGTGTCCTTTTCCATCACCCTGCCGCTATTAAATTAATCCCGCTCAGGACCAACAGGGCCCGAAATTTGGAGCATCAGCTAGAAAGTCATGCAGATGATCCAAAGTGTGCTTATATTAAAATCTTTAGATTTTAGCTACCAAAAGCATCACATTAATTAGTTTGCCAGGCTTTGTATTTCAAGGAATTGTGAGTTTTCTGACATGACACCACCTGCTAAGTGCCATTAGTGCCTGGTTAGCGTATTGTCACCCTTTCCGTTACTTTTAAGGGTGTTACCTAGAAGTACGTGTTAACTTATAAGGGGTTGGGTGGCAATTAGTGTTACCAGCCCTTTAGAGTTGGTCCCCAAGAGGGTCCACCTGCCTAGTGTGGCTCCAGCCAGTAGAGTGAGACAGAGTTCCGAGTTCCGTTCGGAAGCAAAGGAAAGCAACCACCTGAGGTGAGGGATGAGAGCACAGGCTATCGCCCGGCAGGGCCGGGCAGCTTTATAGGCTCGGGGAGGGGGCGGGGTTCTCATGGGTGGGCGTGGCTGCGCCGCTCAGGCTCCGGTTTCCCTGGAGGTGCAGCCTCCCTGCGCACGGCCCGCCGCCGCCATCTTGAATCCCGCCGTGCTGGGGGCCGGGCTTCTGCGCACGGAGCTGAGGCATGGGCGCCGCCATTTCGCAGCACCAGGACCCTGGGCTGAAGGGCCCGGCAGCGCCGTGACCGAGCACGAAGGGAAAGGAAGGTTAGACCCTGCCTTCTCACCCCCATTCTGCTTTTACTTCCCGGGAGTTGTTGTCAGGCTTTGCCCGTGACGGGCCCTTGTGTCCTGCTCCTGGGCCCCCGGCGCGGAGGGCGCGGGCCCGGCTTGTGGGACGCCGCCGGCCGGCAGGTGCGGCTGGTGGGCGCCAGGCCCGAGGGAGCAGCGCAGCTGGGGGTGTGAGGTGTGCGGCGGGGGCTCTCCTCTCTGTCCTCGTTTCCGCTGGAAAGGAGGCGTTTTCTTACATCACCTCGAGTGAGAGCTGAAGGCAGGAGGGGCCGCGGGTGTTCCGCGCTGGCCCAGGGGCAGCCGGGGGGCCCCGGTCCGTAGGGCCGCCCCCAGGTTCACCTCCCAGGCGCGGGGAGGAGGGCCCGGCCGCGCGGGTGTTTCCCGCTCCGCCGCTGCCAGCTCCCGCCCGGGGCTCCGGGTGGCGGGGCTCCCGGAAGAGGTGGGTCACCGCCGCGCTCCTGCCCGGGACTCACACCCGGGCCTCCCCGGAGCTTTTATCCTCATTCCATCTCCTGGCGTCCCCATTACCTGGGCCTTCTCTGCTCTCACGTCCTGGCTCTCAGGGCTGGTCGCTGTCCTTTACCAAACCTGACTGACGCCGGAGGGCACTGCTGTTGACCCCGGAGGTGGGCGAGGCGGGCGGGAAGCCATGGGGCGGCTGCTCCTGCCTTGTAGGGGCCACTCGGTTGTGCCGTCGTAAGTCAGGGTCAGTTGGAAACTGGAAGATTAGAATTTAGGCAAATGTGAAATATGTACAGAGAAATAGGATGATCCACTCTAATCCCGTTACAGAGGACTACAGGGGAAAAAAATTCTCAACTCTCTGGGAACCGGTTTTATTCATTGTAGAGTGACGATCTACAGACATTTATTTTATTGTTTGGTTATACTTTTTCATTTTGCAATAAATCCTTTCAGCAAACAGGTCAAAAAGTAAGTACTGAATCTTCACATCTCAAGAAATAGGGTGTGTGTTGTGTGTGAAATGTGGTTGACCACCCACCATAGGTAGCACAGTGTTATCTTTAACCATATGCGGACTAGAAGATGCTAGTCTATAAGGAAAGACCAGCATCTCTGTCAAAAATTAGCAGTTAATTTAAAATTTTATCCAGAGAACAATCTAACAAGTGCACCTGCACGGGGCTCACTTATACGCAACTCCCTGAAGCCGACTTTTCATCAGATGACTGTTTCTAAACTAGTTCCTGCCGTTTTCAAAAAAGTAAAGCTATATGTGAAAGTATTGGCTCCATTAACAGAAGAAAAAGCTTGTATTTTGCTAAAGCCAGTTTCATCCCAGTGTTCAAATAAAAAAACATTTTATATTTTTCATGTAATTCATGGTTAGAATCAAAGTTAAACTTTCAGAAGTTCTCTCTCCCAGAGGTGAAATATGCAATACTTTGTGAATGAAATTTGGTCATAAATTTAATTAAAGTGTGTATCAGTGAAGATTTTTGTACTGACAGTATGATTCCAATTTCAGTAGAACACAGCCCTGTGTAAAAACAATATTCTTACCAAATTATGCACCTTTGGAGAAGAAATGACCTTACAGTTGGTTATGATATACCCACAATTCAGGCTGCATTGATCAAGTTGCAGTATTCTTCCAAACAAAACAGAATCTATAACTGTCCAAATTTACAAATTTTCTTTATATAATCACAACTACAAAATATTTGTGAGGAATCTGTTAACGAATACAAAAAATACGTCAACATGTCTGTACATGCTCTGTGCTGCCTATCAGCAAATGGAATGAAGTTACATGTGCTCCTTTGAAGAACAATTTTAAATCAGGCTAGCTGTTCATCAATGATATTAACCTTCTTTGAACTGAGTGCTCAGACTTTCAGGTGCATTTTGTTCAAAGTCAATTAGAAATACTTAATCAAGATATTCAAAGAGTGGAGCACTTGTAGTTGAATTTTGGTAGTTTTGAAATCATCAAAAGCAAAATTTGTAAACAGAAAGATAGTCAGTTCTGTGTACAAAAACAAGGGAAAGTTAAACAAATAATGTGAGTGGAATACATGACTTAATTCTGAAATTCTAAAATTGAATTTTGGAATATTTTGATGTGTGGTAAGAATCTTTAGATAAAGTTCCTATATTTAACTGCATAAATTTATAGTCTATATTAGAATGCAGTGAAACTGAGGTCAAAGATTTTAAAGCGTGTAAATTTGGTGAAAACGTCAAAAGAATTACATAGATAGTTTGATAAATTATATCTGGTAAAAGTGTTTGGATAGGAAACACATGTATATAGGCAAAAAGGCTAACTATGGAGATATTCTGACCAAAATACTTATAAATTGTAATAAAAAAATTGGAATGAGAAGATCTTTCATTTCTCAGAATTTTTGGTCCTCAGCACCTGAAAAAAAGAATATTTTTTCAAAAAAATGCTGTAGTATACAGCAAAACTGGCTACAAAATTTGCAAGGTCCAGGGCAAAATGGAAATGCAGGGCCCTCTGTTAAAAAATTATTAAGAATTTCAAGATGATGATGGCAGAGTATTAAACGAGTGTAGGCCCTTCTGCAAGGGGCCTGGTGTGCCTGCACAGGTCACGTGCCTATGAGGCCGAGTGCTGATCCACAGACAAGAGTCAACTGATGACAACAGTAATTTCAAATTTATTATCACGATGCATGAAAAATTGTACACGGAATTTTATTAAAAATTTTAAATAAGATCCATGGGAAAAGACATTAGTAACAAAAAAACACTGGATAGCCAAAGTAGTCTTGAAAAAAGAACAGAGCTAGAGTCATTGTACTTAATGATTTCAAGCTATTACAAAGCTATAATAATCAAAACTGTATGATATTGGTGTAGAAACAGATGTATATGGGTCAATGGAACAGAATAGAGACCCCAGAAATAAACCCACACATACAAGGTTCCCTTTCAACAAAGAATATACAACGGTGAAAGGACAAACAAGAGGGACAGCTTCAAACCAAAAAGCTTCCATACAGCAAAGGAAACAGTCAACAAAATGAAGAGGCAACCTATGGAATGGAAGAGAATATTTGAAAATCATCTGTTGGATTATGGGTTAACATCCGAAATATATGAAGGACTCATACAATTCAAAAGCAAAAAAATCCAAACAATCAGATTTTTAAGTGGGCAGAGGATTTGAACAGACATTTTACCAAAGAAGACATACAGACCAGCCAACAGGTACATGGAAAGATACTCAACATCACTCATCATCAGGGAGATGCAAATCAAAACCACAATGAGAGAGCACCTCACACTTTTAGAATGGCTATTATCAGAAAGACAAGAAATAACAAATATTGACAAGGGTGTAGAGAAAAGGGAATCATTGTGCACTGTTGGTGGGAATATAAGTTGGTGCAGCCACCATGGAAAACAGTATGAAGATTCCGCAAGAAGTTTAGATTTCTTGCAGCTTTTCAACTCACCTGGAACCCAAAGGGATTTTGGATCACTGTTCAAGATGGTCCTGACAGCCTGATCCTGGGTCCTGTCACTGTGGAAAGGCCTTTAGAAACAGTGAAGCCCCAGCGAGGAAAGGAGCCCAGCTAGGCCTAGACCCCAGACTCTGCAGGTGCATCCAAATCCCAGCTCCTGTGCCTGCCCCTCTGGGACGTCCCTTTCCCCCCAACCCCCACCCCTGGTCCCCATCCCCTCCTAGCAGGGATATGCTGGGCAAGTCCTGGGGCCCCGGCCCCATCCTTCCCACCAGTCACTGACTGAGATCAGGGTCATCATGTGTACGAGCAACCCCCGCCTTCCACCCAGGCTCTGGTGTCTGGCCACTGCCTGGGCCTCCACAAATCCCATGCCTGGACCCCTCTGCGACCGTGGTCCTGTGGACACACACCTCGCCACCTTCGTGGTTAGACCATTGTGCTACACCCTGCAGTATGCAGAGCTGTGCGGGGAAGGAGGGGTAGGAGAGAGGACGGCAGAGACAACACCGCCTCCCTATTCTCATCCCACTCATAATGACAACGTTTCCTCAATCCCAGTCCCTCCTCATGGCTGAATTGCTGGCTTGGGCACCACAGGGAAATAGGACCAACAACAGAATGAAGATATGAATCGCGTCACAAGGTTAGAGAGAACCCAGCCCCTGGTGAGTGGAAGTAGGTCAGTGGGGGAGCTCTGCGTGGCTGTTCTGGAACACAGCACTGCTCTCCCATGTGACCCTCAGCATCAGTGAGCGGGGATCATCTTTCCAGCAGGTAACACAAGTGGCCACAGAAACCTTAACCACCTTTTCTCAGTACTTGTGGTAAATTAGAAAGTTACCTGGCATATACTCATAAAGTTGTCTTAAACTCCATTATTGTGAACTGACTGCTGCATCTCTGGCCACTGGGAGCAATTAAACATTTTCAGAGAATGTGGACGGTTGTGCATTTGAACAGGTCTGTGACCACAGATCCCCCCAGTGCAGAGTGAGCAATGGGACTGGCTTGTCGTAGGTCTGGGCTCTCCCCGCCCCTCTGCTGGCTTCTGGAGAGCTCGCAACACATTTTGGAATAGAGCTCCTGCTGAGGGTCTCTGAGGCCTGCTCCCCCCAGCTGCACGTAGCTGCTGCTTCTCTGTCCTCTAACAAACAGGGCCACTTACCCCTGGTGCCTGGCACGGTGAGGGCAGAGGGATGACCCTCAGAGCAGGGGGATTTGCTGAACAGCCAGCACTGCCCCTGCTGGTGTGACCACTGACCCTCCAGAATGGCAGTTTCAGGTCCCAGAAAACACAGGACATGTGAGCACACAAACACACGGGTACTCTCAACACGGGATTTCACCATCAGGCACTTTATTTTTGGACTGTCACCGAAGGCCACTTTGGGTTGCAGGCATATCGTGGAGTGTCAGGGAAGTGGGTCTGCAGGAGACAGAGAGGTGCATGCGCCCCACCGCTTCCTTACGGGGAGCAAAACCGGCCACAGAACAGAAGCCCGCTAGTTTTGCTGTGCTGGATGAAGAAGAGGAAAGGGTGGTCAGCACAGAACCTGGGAGTGATTCTGATGCAGCGCATCAACATGATGGCAGCTGTGGCGGCTGCCGCCTCTGTGCCCTCCTCGTTGACCTCCACAAAGGACTTGTGCACAACCTTGGACAGGTGCAGGTCTCTCCGGGACGACATCCCGGAGAAGTCTGCGCTGGCTTCCTCGAAGGCGTCAGTCATGCCCAGAGTGCGAAGGACACCCTCCATGTCGTAATTCTCCTCCAGCTTAAATCTGGGGAGGAACACCTCCACCTCCTCCTCGTCCATCATGTCCGGCCTCGTCCACTCTATGAATTTCTCATACGTAAGTTCTTTTTCCACCTAGAAGAGGAGAGGGGAAGATTTTAGGATCCAGGACAGTGCGGCCCCGCAGGGCCATCTGCTGTGATGTGCACACTATGCTGGGTGATAGGAGAGGGCAGTGAGGGGGGGCCGCCAGCTTCAGACAGAGCTTGCTGGGAAGTGGGGAGCCTGCTGGGCAGAGGTTCACACGTGGTCCCCTTGCCCCACAGCGCAGTTGCCACCAAGTTACCGTTTCCAAATCCGTGTTTTCATTTGGTAGCATGATGATCATATTCAGCTCTTTACCAACATAGGGAAGCACCAGAATTTGGGTGAATATTTCCCCTACGTAGGTCATTTTGAATGTAGATTTCTTAAACATCATCTGCACAGGCTTCTCCACGTTCTGTGAAGGAAATGGGTGAACATCAAGTTGAACAAGACCCAGTGGACACCTTTGATGACTCATCGGAGCTGGCCACTCTGGACCCCCAGAGGTGTTTTCTTGGCTTCCAGATACCACACCAGTCCCCTCCTCTGCCAGCTCATCTTCACCACTTCAGCCTCCAAGCTCTAGGGGACCCAGGGCTCAGGCTTTTTGCTGCTCTTCTCTTGGAGATTTCATTCAGTCTTGTGACTTTAAATAGTTTCCAAATTTATCTTTCTGGCTGGGATCTCTCCCCTGTACTCCAGATGCATGAATTTCAGTGCCTACATGACACCTGCATTTGGACATAAACCCCCAAGGTCACCTCTCATACTGGCCCCTAGCATTCCCCTCCACGTCTACTCCATCTATAATTTTCCCCATCTCAGCTGATGGTTACGCCACTCACAGCAGGGTCAAAAAGCCTCCTTCACACCCCACATCTGACTCACTACAAACCATATTGTCTCTATTTTTGAAGTAAAACAAAAATCAGACCTGTGCTTCCCCCTTCACTGCCATCAGCCCAGCCCAGGTCATCATGACTCCTAAGCAACCTCCCTGCTCCTGCATTTTCACAGGGGTCAGAGGGATCCGGGGAATCAGCGCTACTGTGAGGAGAGCAGGGTTCTGTGATAGCTTAGAAGATGGGTACCGAAACCAGGATGGGGGACTGCTGGAGAGAGAGGAGCACACAGGTGTTGACGGAATGAGGATGGAGAAACAGGTAGGACCTGGGTCCACCAAGAGCTTCACGTGCCAAAGTTGGGAGTTTGAACTTGATCTCAAAAGTTCTGGGAAGCCAAGGACCCTCAGCCTGAGAGCTGTGCCAGGGGACTGGCCATACAGACAATGCCCAGCAGCCGAAGAGGGCTTATGCAGCCACCTCCGATGACACTGAGGAGGAGGGGCAGGAAGAGAGGGAGGCCCCGGGCTGGCTGGGGAGTACGGATGCTGGGCTGCCTGAAGCCACCTGAAGCAGTCACTTGAGGTAGGGAGTCTTGCACGTTTGTTAAACCAGTGTGAACACAGAAACTTTCCGAGAACCTCCTCTGTTACTGCAAAACATTCACCTTGCTGACTTTAAACGGCCTCTCCTGGGTGTGCTCTTTGTCAAACTGATTATCCCAGTTTCCTTTGAAGTAGATGGCATTCACAAGAACAAGCTTAGTCATGGGGTCAACTGAATTTGGAGACAGCAAGTCTGTAATTTTCCCTGAAAAGGAGAATTAAAGAACCAGTGAGCTAAAAGGGTTTCCTGATGGATGTGTTTGGGACAGTGCTCTTGGGCCATCTCCGTGAGCTGTCAGGTGCCCAGAGGAAGGCGCTCACTGTCCCTCAAACATAACCATGTACAGGGAGACTGGTCCTTAAAGGCAGCAACAAAAACTTTAAATGCTCTGGTCAGAAAAATACCATCAGTTGAATAAAACACATAAAATGAACAAAGTAATAAGAGTAGGATAACTCACAGCAAGAGAGAAAAGAATGTTTGGTGTTTACCACGTAGGGGGATTATCCAGAAGGAGAGAGACTGTAGCGAGTGTGAACACTTAAGTTAACCATAGGTGGATGAGAGCTTAACCAGGTGTCCTGCAGTGATGCTTGGCGCCCACAGAGCACCAGCAGTGCCAACAGGCAGGCAGCTGAGACCTGTATGCAAATTTTTCTTTGCCCTTTTTATGAAAAGAAAGACTATAGTAATGTAAGAACAGCAGCAGTTAAAACATGGGCTGTCCCGGAAGAGATGCACCAGTATTGATGTGGACAGGGAAAAGGCAGAGGAAGTAACCACACATTGACAGCTCTTCAGAAGTGGACTTCAAAAGTTTACAGTTATTTAGAGAAAAAAAAAATTTCCCAGTTTACATTTGATGGTCTTGTGAAGGAACTGGTGATAAGACTAAAATAGTATGAAAACAGAAATAACGACATATTCTCACCTTCTGTCTTCTGGGCTACCCAGGTGTTTATGTGTGTTCTGGACTCCTCTGTAGCATTGCTGAAGTCCAGCTCCTCCATCTCCGCCTGGTAGAATTTGCGGCAGGAATCTTTGAAAGACTAGGAGAGACAGAGCAACATAATCACGTGGCTACAAAGATAATCAACAGTTTACTTCCACATAGTGCCAAATCAGAACATCAATAATTTTATGATTTACATGTGTAACATACAAATCAATACAAAGAATAAACCAAAAATCCAATTTCTCAGTTTTCAGCTACTTTTCTTCTTAGCTTATAAACTAACTAAAACTGTAGTCTGGAAATCAAATAAACGCCGTGAACTGCTCAACCCTTCGCAGGAGCCCCTACACTGCACCGGCTGACCCAGAGGCATCGTGTCATCTAACCTGGCACGGTTCACGCTTTGTCAGTTCACTGCTCGGCTTGTGAATCAGTGCTTCTGGGAAGACAGTCTGGAAGCAAACTGGGCACCCATGTATTGCTAACTCGTCACACCCTTGGGTGATTTCCACAACTTTTAAACACATTTGAAACAACTGCTATTTAAATTATCCTTTAATAAGCAATGACTAATCAAATTAAAGGAATACCTAATTATATGCAGCAATTGGTATTGGATTCTTGGAATACTAAATCACTATGGAACGACTGACAAATATTTCTAATCTCCTTGTTTTACAGTCCAATATCAAAATAACATCTTAAATATCAATGCTTTTCCTAAAATACCCACCAAAAAAAATTAAGGAAAATAAGCCAATTATTTGTGTTTATTATTAGTTTTGTTTTTCTGTATATCAAGGGCTTCATTAAAAGATGACAATAACCTAGGATGTTGCTAAGACTGATAAAAATAAGTAAACCAACTTGTAAAAGAAAAACAAAAAAATAACTGGTGTACAAATCTTACCAATATTAAACCTCATCTTGACTACATTCACTTTACACCATTTGTTTTCAGTCAATTTAGATTCTGAGACAAGTGTGAAAAATAATGAAAAAAAAGTAATAAGATTGACCCAAATGTACAAAAAACTCATAAATTAAAAAGACATCGATCGAGCCCAGATGAAAAATTGCACAAAAATATATAAATAGGCAATTCTCAGAAAAGATGCAACAGTTCAACAAACAAAAAAAGTTGTTCAGTCTCATGAATGATCAAAATTGTTAAAAGTTCACCACATGCAACACTGGCCATGGTGGGCTGGAATGCACATTCTGCTAATACCCCTGAAGAGAATGTAAAGGGCTGCAGCATTTTGGGTGGGAGTTTGGCAATATTCACTAAAACTTGAAAGCTTCACTCCCTTCCTCTCTTCTACAAATCCATCTGGGACTCACACATACACAGGCACATTCAATGGCAGCATGGTCCAGGTTGGATATGAGCTCTGCCCATCGAGGGGCTGGCTGGCTGGTCACAGAACATCCACACCTGAGAACATCAACCCCAGTGAAAAAGGATGAGGCCAACCCTCAGACTGAGGTGCAGCGAATCTCAGACTCAGCATCAGGTGAGCAGAAACAAACTACAGAACGGTAAGTATGGGGGGAGGACGTTATGTCGGGAGAACCCTGCATTCCTGTGTGTGCAGGGGGAGACACGTCAAATCTGTCACATCTGCAAAAGCCGTTACAGTGGGGGGGTGTGTGTGGAAAGGAGTTTGGGAGGACTCTTGCTTTGTCTGCTTTATTTGCATCCTTATATATTAAGAATAAACTCAGATTGAGTAATTTTTGAAAAATAAAAAATCATGAAAGCACTGTAAATAAATAGAACCAGCGTAATTAGACAAAAACTTTAAAAAATTCTGCATTGGAAAATACAATCAAAATATTTACATGTGTAAAAGTGAACAAGTCTCACAATGCACAAAAAACTATCAATATGTGAAAAACAGTGATCAGAAATACTCATTTGATCACTTTTGCATTTTGGCCAGCTCATCGCGAACTGTGCTGTGCTCCATGTTAGTTCTTTTATAGTTTCTGTATTTAAGCATCAGAAACACCTGGACAACATTATTATAAGGCTCCTTTTACAGGGGATGAACCTGAAACAGTTACAGGAATTGCATGAGGTTAGGGAGTGGAGCCCAGGGTGCACCCCACCTGTGTGAGCTTGGCTCACAAGCTCTCTGCTATACCACAAGGCCCCTCTGTCCCCACGGCCTTGTTCTCAGCTTTCTTAGTTAAAACAGCACGTGTGACTTACTGAGAGGAAATCATAAGACTTTTCTCCGAAGAGCCTGTTGGCGGTTCTGAGCAAGTACTGAGTGCCGGTTCTGTTAACTTCGGTGAGAAGGTTCTGGAAACCCTGGTGGACATCTCCACCTCCACCACTGCTTTTGCTTAGAGAAAGTGCCTGAAATCAAAAACAGATGAAAACGCACAACCTCAGTATGCCTTGACTTCAGGAAATGGACACCACACCAGACTCAGCCTAAAAGGTCCTTCACTGCAGCTTAAAAGAAGATTCACCCAATTAAAGACAAAACGTCTGTCGGAAGCCACCCAGCCACCCTCCCTGTAACATCTCCCATTGGAAGCCAGAGCAGCACTGGCAGGAGCAGAAATGACCCTTTGCAAACCCAGTTCTGTGTGCCCACTCCTTGTGGTCTGTCTACAGACAAGGCATACCGTCTCTGCAAACTCAGGCTTTGTCCTTGGATCTGGGCTGGCCCTGGGATGTGCTCTGACCAAGGGAACACAGGAGAAATGACACTGTTCCAGGCCCGGGCCTGAAAAGACCTAGCAGCTCCAGGTTTGCTGTCTTGTCCCCCAGCCCTCATGGTGTAAGGTGTCCAGGCCATCCTGCTGGGGGGTTGGGGGACACCCCTGGAGACCTGGCAGCACATGAGGAGAGGTCCTTGTGGGAGGACAGAGCCCCAGCCCCCACCAGGGCCCTTCCCCATAGTCCGAGAAACCATCAGCATTGTCATTTCCAGCTACTGAACTGTGGGGCCGTTTGTTTTGCAGCCACGGAAGATCCAGGCGTGGTTCTGCCCTAACATGACGCTAAAATATGGACGCTGGCTCTGGACCCGGCAGCTGCTGAGGCTGGAAGGACAGTGAAGAAGCCGTTGCTGGCAGCTGGAGGAAGGGGGCTTGCGCAGAAGAACTGGAGGGGCGCCACCTGCCACGGCGGAAAGGCTGGACCTCCTCCCCCTGGGAACTCGTGTATCCAGCCAAGGAGGCGCCCAGAAAGGACGTGGCGTCTTCAGCCACCCCGGAGAGTGTGGGAAGAGAAAGATGAGCTGAAGTGGGACCTGTTTTGTTTTCCAGCAGAATTTAAAGGAAATACTTCCAACCCAGGACTGGCTGGGTAGAAAATGAAAATGTTTCTCACTCCCAGCCTCTCCAGCTGGCCAGTGACTCTGAAAGTAAGTGACAGCCTCAGAGCAGAGGTCAAGCCCAAGGCACAGGCCTTGGGGCAGGATTAGGATCCACTTTGTTAGACCCTGGAGATTAAGGCCGTGCCGGCAGACCCTCTCGGCCACACAAGCGCCGAGCGTCTTCAGGACACTGTTCCCCAGCCCAACAGAGCCCTGCCTCCAGCAGGCTTGTGCATGTGCTTGTCCAAAGAAGCAGAATTTCAGTTGATAAATAGAACCCCACGTGGTTTAGAAGAAGCAACCTGGACCTTGGACACCCAGCATCCAGGCCTGTGAGGAAGTAAACTGCTGCTGTTTGGGTTACTCGGTCTGACTTTGTCAGACCAGCACTAAGAACCCTCCACCACCGCTGGGAGACCCCTCCCTGTCTCGCTGCCTGTGTTGGGGGTTGGGCAGCAGATATTGTCTGGTTCACAAAGCTCTGCACCCAGGAGCCTCAATAGCCCTGCTCTTCTAGATGTGGAGCCTGGGCCGGCCCCAGGAAGGGAGGCCCTGGGGCCTTGGGAGGGGTGAGCGGGCCTCGCCTGAATCCTCAGGGGCCAGAGGGCAGGCTACAGCCACCATCCTGGCCCTGTGAGCCAGGCCTTCACACCCCTGCGGCCCCTCTCGGGCTGGCTCTGGGCTTGGCCGAGGAACTAGCCTTGGCCAGCGGGGCCTTAGTAAGTATGACAGGGAACAGAACAGAGGCTGGATGAGCACTTGCACATTCGAGCTTGTCCTCCTGGAAGCCAGGTACTGAGCTGTCAGGAAGCCCAGGCCCCACTGCCAAAGAGATACCATGTGGTGGGCCCTGGGGAAGCTGTCTGTCAAGAGCAAGCTCTTTGGGATTTGAAACCAGCTCAGCTGACAAATTGACAGCATTTACTGTTATCCAGAACTGGCTTCAGGCACGTACCTGGGACATCTGGGCCGCCGTGTTTCCCTCTGCCCCCATGAAGACCATGGCCAGGGCAGAGGAGAGGCTTATGGGCGAGAAAAACACATTTTTCAAGTTGTCTTCACCCAGCTTTTTCAAAAGGGTCAAGGCAAAGGTGCCATTTGCTTCTGACAGAGCATCCATGATGGCGAGTCTGAAATGATGGGTTTAAAATCAGTGTCGTGTAAAGTTAGGCTACATGTCGACCTCATCTCACTCAGCTATTAAGAGTTACCATGGATGCTTTGCTTCAATGAGCAAATAGGTACACACACAAAACTCATTTTTGGTGGGGGGGGAAGCCTCTGAATTATTTTGTGGGTTTCTAATATTAAGTAAACAAAACTGAATAGTCATGTTGGGGACAGGGAGATCAAGATGGCCAGTCCACTGGGAGAGGCCGTGGCCCCACGGGCCTCAGTGAACTGAGGAAGGACAGAAGTGTAGGCCCTGTGCACACTGGGTCTCCTGCAAGGTCACCACATGTCCCCTCCCCGCCCATCTGCGCTTCTGTTTGACCATCCACACAATTTTCCCCTCAAATGTTGAAGGAGTATCAACTCAAATGGAAATGCCAACCTAAGAGAGGCCATTAATAAAGCACTCTGTCTCTGGTAACTTGGAACGCATCTGCTGCAGGCTCTAACCTTCCTGTCGCTGACCTTGAAAGGCACACCTGCCCGCCTCTCCCAGCAGGAAAGCAGTAGACTGGGCAGCCCACAGTATCCAAAGGGATTGTGGAGAAATCAGTGCAGTTGTGTTTATTTGTATCAAAGGAATTACAGCTGACAGATGAGTAGTCCTTCACTGGAGAACAGCTTTGGTCTTAAATCCTGCGCTGGGAAGCAGCAGGAGACTCAGGAAGAGTTGGGAGGCCAGGGGACAGTCCCAGCTCAGGGGCCCCGAGTCAGTCACTCGATTTCTGCTCCCTGCGTGAGGACGGGGATGTGCCAGATAATCTGTGCTCCGGGCGGGTTGCAAGGAAGGCCAGCCCAAAATACACCACTTTAGCATACTGAGCATTGTGAATTAAAGTTACTTGAGAAATAGCTGGTGTAAGGATACTCTAACCCTCCTTTGTCCCTCTGAAAGTGGAGAAGAAATCTCCACGTGAAGATGCCCTCCCTGTACCAGGAGTAGAGAGACAGCTTCATGGCCAGAGACGGAAATTCAAGGCCGAAAAGGCTGTATAAACAAACCCCGTTACTTCTTCATTGACCTGTTACCCCAAGCAAAACCCACAGCCAGTTGTTTCTTTATCTAAAAGATACAAAAGCTGCCAACTTTGGTCGCTTCTTGGCGCCTCATGTCTGTGGGGTTCCCGCACGCACGAAATTAAATGTGATTGTGTCTCTGTTGTGGATCTGCCTTACGTCAGTTTAATTATTAGACCAGCCAGAGAGAACCTAGGATGGAAGAAACATCTCCCTCCCCTGCATTCTCTTCTATCTTTAATATCCAGTAACTGTCAACGTTCACGCAGAGAAAAACAAAAATTCAGCCGTCTTCAAAGGCACAGTGAGGCTGGTAACGGCATCTTTTCCTCAACTTGTCTGACAATGACATCTGATGGCTGTGGAGGGAACAGTCATGTCTGCGCCACGTGAAATCACTAAGCAAAAAGGAAGCCAGCAACCAGTGCTGCCCTAGGGTTGATCCAGGATGTTCAGGACAATCTCCTGGTAGAAAATGTGTTAATCACGAGAGAAGTGAATAGCCCACTCGGTAGAAGTCCTGGAATCAAATGGGAAACGATGCTTCTGACACGTCCCTCGTCTGTGTCTTTGAGGGCAGGACATTCGAGGCAGCTCTCTTGTTCCCCAGACGGGAGCGTGGTGCGGCCCCTGCCCCCCGGGGCCGGTGTGAACTGTTCCACTGCTTCAGGCCAAGGCAGACACAACTCGTGAAACACAGTGAGAAGGAAAGTTACCAGAAATAACAAAATAAGCATAATTAGCAAGCTATGTGGTGTTCCTGCAGAGCAGCCAGGATTGATGACATACTCCTAAAACTGAGAAGAGAATGGAATAAAATGGGCTCCAAAAAGAGTTGATTTAAAAAAAAAAAAAAAAACTGACTTCAGCAGAAATCTGTGCAGGGCTACAAGCAGCAGAGTGAGGGCTGGAAGCCCGGCCTGTGGCTCTGGGATCCACCTCTTAATCCCTGCGGCACACGGCAACCCCCCCACACACAGGTGGGTGGAGAGCAAATGAAAGACGTCTTTTTAAAACAAGAACTTTCAAAAGTTCAAAAACCATTAATTTCCGATACTGACAAAGTAAGATAAGTATTCCTTCTTGTACTATGCAAATGATGCTATAAATTGATACTCTAAATATTTCCATTGTAGTTCAGAATAATGTAAAAAATAAAAATAAAGGAAAAGAAAATGCTGTGAAAAGTCATACTGTTTGAGCCAAAAATTCCACTTCTAGGAATTTCGTTAGAGGTAGAACTCACGGGTACTGATAGAAATATTATGCACAAAACCAACTATTAAGTTGCTTCAGAAAAAGGTTTTAAAATACCCGAAAGAGGCCACATTTACTGTCACATTCATGATGGAATATTAAATGGAGGTAAAAAAATTATAAAAAATCATCCTAATGTCACAGGAATATACAAAATTAAGTGAAAAAAGATGTCAAGCTATAAATACAGTTTTAAAATCGTATCTATGTGAGTTAGGAGGAAAAGCACACGAGAGCATAATTTACACAGAATGGAAGGAAATGTGTACACCAGATGTTTCTGGGTTGTGGGCAACTTTTATGTTTTTTATGTTTTTCTGCATTTTCACATTTTTTTACAGCATGTCTGTATTATTTGGGGGGTCGTTCTTTTTATGAAATTAATACACATGCACTTAGTTTAAAAGACAGATGTTGCTGGAAGAGGTGTCTCAGAACTACAGGGCCTCCTCCACTGCTGTCCTGGCCTCCAGCCACCGTTTGCTCTGTGGTAACAAGGAGTGTTCAGAGCTGAGCCGGGCACTGTACCTACGAGGTACCTTTCCTTCACATAACACTGCTTTTCTGTATGTAAATACTACCTCTCCCACTGCTCCCCAGTTCTTTAGTTTTCTATGTACCCATGGCAAGTTTCCCCCAAATGTCATGTCAGTCAAGCCCTTTCAGTAATTTTCAGATATAAGGAATCACCCACCAGCTCCCTCTTCCCCTCCCACATACTGTGGCCCTGCTGGTGAGCACAGAGATTTTCATTCTCAAAGGAATTTTTTCATAGACAGGGAATAACAATCCTTGCTAAATAACGTGCTCTCGTCAGTGGTCAATTCGCTGTTTGTCAATCTGATAAAAATAGTTTTTCCTCAAAGCAGCAAATAAGTTCTTTTTCCTTAAATATTTAAGCATTGGTTACGTATTTTAATATATCAGATTTTTTAATGCTCTACTTTTTTTAAAGCAAACTTAGAAATTTCACAACCAAACATCAGTAAACATGTAAACTCCTGTAAACCTAATAAATCAAGATTTACAAATCTAGTAAACTAGTATCACCTAAGACTATCAAATATGTTTAGAAATACACAGAGCAGTATAATGGTTACAAAACTTATTTCTACACCTGTACTTAAGTCCAGCACAAAAGTATTAACACCGTGGGTCTAATTTTTTTTTAATCTTTTTATATCTCCTAAAGTGACAATAATGCTTATTTTAATGGCTCCCTGGGGTTAAATTAACCTTAAGGGGCCATCTCCTCCCCACGCAGGCTGCCTGGTTCCTGTCATCCCAGCTGCTCCACCTGCGCTCACTGTTGGCCAAGCACATTCTTGGAGGCAGGGAGGTCGGAACTTCAGTTCCCCCTTCGCTGGGATTTTACAAGGCCTCAGCCAAACACCAAATTTCAGTTTCTTGTAAGTCAGTGTCCTTCCTTAAAATGAAGTATTTGAGTTTTCCTCTGACTGGGTTGTATAGCCCAGAGTCCTGTCATATTACGTGGCTCTAAGCCTTTTAGTTTAATCTTTAGGCCTTTAGGTCGGTCTGTGTAACCACCGTGCTTGTTGGCTCAGAGCCTGGAATAAGCTGGAATAAATTTTCACGCAGCAGTCACAGATGGGTCCTCGGACAGCACGTCCTGAAACGTGACTGAAGTTCTCTTGTGCCTTTTTAAAGCTCATCTTGTTTGCCTCATCTGAACTTCTTAATGGTCATGACTTTTTACAAATAAGATATTTCAATTAGCTGATGGTCCTTTTCTTATTGGTGCCAAATCGTCATAACTTGGCTAGTGGGGTCCTTTTTAAATTATTTTGTCTTAAGATGTTGATCTCAAACATCCTCCCTTTACAGCAACAACAAGGTCTTGTAAATCCATCTTGAATTTTTTTTTTCTGAGTCCAAAGACACCAAGCGTCAGTCCCTTTCTTTTAATAGAGAAGAGTTACAAAGCACAAAACTGAGTCCTCAAGGAGCGTGCGAGTCTTGGCACCGTTGTGGCAAAGGTAGACAGGTGTTTCCTTCCGGATCCCTGATCCACCGCCCGTGAAGTTTTTATCTGCCCGACTTTCCTCAAACACAGCTGCACTTAGAGGATCCATCTGGGCTGCAGCTGTCCTGCCCCCTTTCCTGTACTTCTGTGTCTGGCCCACGTTTGTCAGCCACGCTGTCCACGTGGGTCGGTCTGGACCTGCTGCTTTCCCCCACGAGATACCCCTTGGCCAGTACTGTCCTTTGTGTTGGGCCCCAGTGTCTTCCCGCTTCGTGGTTACTCCCCTCTTTGATGAAGCCAATCGTCCGATAGCTTTTTAAGACAGCACACATACGTTTCGTTTTCTTGCGTGTCTGAAAATGTCCTTATTCCACCCTTCCACATGACTGCCCGCTTAGCAGAGTCTGGAATGGCCGCACGTCATTCTACCTCTGAGTCTTTGAGGCACTGCTTCTTGCCCCTCAGCCTTTGGCTCTGCTGTTGGGAAGTCTGATGGCATTCTGACCCCAGATCCAGCCCTCCGCCCTTCCACCCTACTCTTTGGAAACTTATGAAATCTGATCCTTATCCCCGATATTCTGAATGTCACAGTCATGTGCCCTTCAGATGGGCCTGGTTTATTCATTTTGCTGTGTACCTGGTGGGGCCCTTTCAATCTAACAAATCAAGAAAATTTCCCTTCCTCTGGGAATTTTTAAGATACTTGTTCGTTTCCTCCAGACTGACTTCTCTTTTTCTGTGCCGCCTGTTCACACGTGTGGCTCACACAGAAACTGACACTGCCCGGCCCTCTGGGACGCACGGCTGTCTCACGTTCTTCCTTCACTTGCATTTTCCATCACAGTGACTTTTTGTTCCATTTTCTGGGACACATTAATGACTTTCTCCTCCAAACTTTACCAATTTTCTCCAATCTCAGCCATTGTATTTTTAGTTTCTGCAGACTGTGTTCTCTGCTGTTCCTTCCTTAGGTCCGTCTTCCACTCCAGTTCCCTGGGTAACACCAGTCAGTTTACTGCATCGTCTTCTGCTTCCTGCATTCTTTCTTTTCCTGGGGTCTTTTCTTCCTCGTGGTTGGTGCCTACTTTACTCCACAGGCACCCAGCCCCCTCCTCTGTCTGGTCACTTCCCTCCTCCCAAACCTCTGACATCTCTTGTCCACTGTTTGTCTCCTGTCTCGTTTCTCTGTCCTTGTGTTTCCAGTGCTTCACAAGGCCCTTCACTGTCATTTTAGCAGAGTTTTATGAGAGGAGGAAGCGAAACACATGTGGTCACGAATCTACAAACTTTTTATGAGCAGAATAAAATGGTATTTTCATGTTTAAAAGTCATTTCTCCACCTATTCCCAGTTCCTCTGTTGTGAAATAAATGCCCAAGCATTGAGTACCACTTATTAAAATCCTTCGTTTGTCCTGAAACGTGAATTTGAAAATAACCTGCACTATTACATAATCATAAACTGACTTTCGTTACCACTTTGCAATAAAATGAAAATCCTCAATAATCAATCATAAGATTAAAGAGATCTTTATCCTAAAAAAGAAAGAAAAATAGACCCAAATTTAAACATTGATTCATTGCTCACTAAAATATTCCAGATATCAAAGAAAATTATAAACAACCTAGTGAGATTTTTTTTTCCTTAATTGAAGTATAGTTGATTTACAATATTATGTTAGTTTCTGGTGTGCAGCATGGTGATTCAGTTTTACATGTAGATATTCTTGTTCATTATAGGTTATTATAAGATATTGAATGTATTTCCCTTGCTGTACAGAAGAACTTTATTGTTTTATCTATTTTATATGTAAGTAGTTAGTATCTGCTAATCCCAAACTCCTGATTTATCCCTCCCTTCCCCTTTCCCTTTTGATAACCACAAGTTTGTTTTCTGTGTCCGTGTCTGTTTCTGCCTTGTAAATAAGTTAATTTGTATCATATTTTAGATTCCACATATAACTGATACCATGTATTGGTCTTTCTCTGACTTAGTATGATAATCTCTAGGTCCATGACATTGCTAAAATGGCATTATTTCATTCTTTTTTTATGGCAGTGCGATTTCTATATTGAAGAATATCTCTTTTCCATTCAATGCTCATACCAGTGATAAGGACACACATTTCAGAGATCACATTGCAAACTAAACACCTAACAATGGCTTTCCAAGTTCCTACTTTTTAAGCTTCTATAGGTAACACAAGCAAAAGCATCCTTCATACAAACACATGCACACACACATGCAAAATTCATTATATATTTAAAAATTATTTACTGCTTCAATGAAATTGTGCCTTTTGAAAATATATATAATCATGAACATAAAAACCAGTATCAAGGTTTTGTTAATGAAAAATACACACGTGTGTGTGCATGTGTGCATATACATAAAACAAGTCTAACAAATTATCTTTGGCACCATTTTTTCCCCTGTAGCACCAATGGTAACTTTCAGCAGTTAATGTGCATAATTGATTTCATTCAACTGATCAAGTCTTAGTTATTTTTTAAGGTGTCACTAATTATGCTTCTTGCCTTCTTGGATTAAGAATGTACTTGTTTCCTACATGAGTTAACTGTTAAAAGATTGGTTTAATGTAGACTTGGTCTCCTGCTTTGTCAGATTCCATTCACTCTAATTTCACCTACTGGTTGGAGTTAACGGCAATGAGCTGAATTGTAATAAACTGCCTTGTATTCGAATTGGCATCATACAGTTAAATGCTTAGTTCACATGGCCAAGTATGACAAACTGTGACCTTTCCCTGGGGTGGCATAAACTGGGGACACAATTAGTCACGAGTGGTAGGGAATCCTGAGACCTGCCCCAGAATACTGACAACCTCAGCGCTTCCTGTTACACCCCGCAACGCAGGCAGTAGGACCCAGATCGATCCAAAGGTTACTCTACCCAGGCTGCCTCCCCACATCGGCCCTCCAACCACACCCGGGAGGAAACAGAACTGGGCTGAGAAGCAAAGGGGCCAACACTGACCCAGCTCCCCACAACCCGGAGCAGTCCTGTGGGCATGCGAATTAATTTTCCAGACTCTTCCCCCCAAACTGAGCTTTATGAGGGAAGAAAAGAGAAGAAAGTAACGTGTCAATTTCATCTAGTAGCAAACCCCAAGTATCATTAAACTCTCCACCACGTCCTCAGCCCCAAAGACACCAAACCTTGTTTTGCCTGCAGCGAGTTTAGCAAAACAAAAAACAAACAAACAAAAAACAGTCGTAACCAGATCTGGACGGTCCTCAGGGTTATCTTCGCTGGCCTGGAACGTTCCCAAGCTCAGGCCACACCCGCTGTGCCGTAAACAGGGCTGGGCTGCAGGGTCCGCCAGGCACTGACCCGGCCTTCCCTCCGGCCTCCATTCCCAACGCCCGGCGCGCGCCCGCGGGGTCACCTGCGCGCGCGGGGCCCGGCGCAACACCCCGGGAGGCTGGGCGCCGGCCCCACGCGGGCGCGGGCGGGTCGGAGGGGCCTCCGCGTCCCGGACGCCGGCCGCGCACACTCACCGCGTCGTCACGTCTGCCGCGGCCGCCGGAGCTGACAGGGGAGCCGACAGGGAAGCCGTGCCGGACGCGCGCCCCCGCCCGCCGGCCGCCGCCGTCACCGCCGGCCGCTCTCCCCGCCTCCCCGCCCCGCGCGCAGGCCCGACCCCGCGGCCCCGGCGCCCCGACACGTACCCGAGCGCGCGGCCAGAGCAGGCTGGGCGGTGGCGGAGCAACGGCGGGGCCCCGGGGCCTCAAATACCGCGGCGGGGAGGCGGGCGGGCCCGGGCGGGGCGGGGAGGAGCAGTGCGTGCGCCCGGTGAGCCCCGCGCGCCGCCTCCTTTCCGGTCCTAGTGCGGTGACCGGCCCCACTGGGCCAACAGGGGCGTGGATGGGAGGAAGGCCTGGCCCTTCGGAGCCTCTCAGTGGGGTGAGCAGCATGTTACTGTGACTTTGGGGAGGCTGTGACTTAGGTCCAGAAAAGTGCCACCCCTGGCACCTGGCTTAAGTGGCACAGCGCAGAACAGACTTGTGAAATGCAGAGAGCCAGGCCGCTTCGCGCCCCTGCGAATCCGGCTCCGGTCCGATAAATTGTACAAATGCTGCGGAATCCCGGCCTGCCGCCTCCCAGCAGTCTGCGAGAACGGAGAGGCTCAGGGGCTGGAGTGGGAGTGCGGACTGAAATAAACTCACGCAACATGAGAGTTGTGAGCTAAGCCTTATTTGAGGCAAAATGAGGACGATAGCCCAGGGTAGCCTTTCAGGTAGCTCTGAGGAGCTGCCGGGAAGACGCGAGCGGAGCTCAGCAGTGTGTCTGATTTTAGGGAGGGCAGGGGTTACGTTCAGTCAAGCACAGTTCAGGCAGAGGCTTGTTGCTAGTCACGAGATGCTGGTGTCACTATTAACAGTTTCAGTGCTTTTCTAGATATGAAGAGACGCAAGAATCTGGGCTCATAAAGTCTTCTCCCAAAACTGCCTGTCTGAAGGCCTGTGCTGCCAGTTTTCCCAGAGCACAGAGCGCCTCGTTCCTGATCTCCACCCTGAACTCCTTTCAGGGAGTGTTGAAGGTCAGTGGCTGCAGTGGCTCATGATTTAATCCAAGCAGAGGCAGCCGGCAAGTGCCAGTGGGATCCAGCCCTTGTAGAAGCAGGTGGCAAGTGCCGGTTTTTAGTTGGCAGGGAAATGCTAGCTTTGTATTAAAAATACCAAGTTCAATTTCAGAAACGTCAAATTGTTTAGTGCCTCCTCTGTCCTTACTATAAGCCAGGGGTTCTCTGCATCTACACCTGTGACCTCTGAGCCGGGTAATTCTTTGTTGTAGGAGGGCTGGCCTGGCCCCTCTCCCCACTCAGTCGGTGCCAGCAGCAGAGCCCGCCATCCCTCCTCCCCAAGGTGTGGCTGCTTTGACTTTATTTTTGGAGTAGGGACACATGGAGGAATGTTTGGGGATTTCTCCCTTCCACCCTTGTCCTCTCCAGTCCTTTTCACCTCAGTTTGATTAGCTCGGCTTTATCATTGCTGCTTATCTTTTTGCAGAAGTAAGCAACATGAACATACTATGAAGTGATAAATAAAATTGAGTCACTTATGTCAAGGGGCTTTAAAATGGAGCTGGAAAGCCATTAGAGAGGTGGACCTTATGCACTTCCTCACCAGGTGGAACCACGAACTTTTGAACTGGGCCAAACTGCAAATATGCCAAGGACTTTGCAAAAACACCTGCAACTTGCCACAGTAATGGACTTTCCCCTCCTTCTAGTGATGGCCTTGGCGGTCAATCACCAAGACTAGCTCCTGCCTCCAGCTCCAGTTATAATCCTCTGTACGGCAGCCCTGCCTCCTGCCTTTCCAGCCCCTGGCCTCTCTTACTCCCTAGTGGGATGCTGGGTTGCCACCCAAATCTGTGTGCCCCAAATTGCAATCCTTTGATCCCCAGTAAACTCTTTTGGTTTGATTGTTGCTTCAGTGTGTGTGTGTGTTTGTGTGTGTGAGATATTACATATATTTTATATGTTAACGTATATCTTATATATTTTTGTGTGTTTTATGTGTATTCATTCTAATTTCAACTCTGTTCTTACCAAAAGAGCAGCACTCAATCTGTCCACCTGCTGTCTGTCGATAGTTCTGCTACTTTCTTTTTTCCACCTAACACTAAATTTTGGAGATTTCTTTAATCTGGCACACAGAAATCATCCTTGTTCTTTCTCTGGCTGCTCCGTGTTCCACTGACTGCCACTGATGGCAACCATCTTAACTAATTACAAACAATGCTGTCATAAACAGCCCAGTGCTGGGCTTCTCAGAGTTTAATGCCATGCCAGCGACCTGAGGGTGCTGTCAGAATGCAGATTCCGACTCAGCAGCCCCTGAGAGCCTGCGTTTCTAACAAGCGCCCGGGAAGCTGAGGCTGCTGGCCCACAGACGCACTTTTGGTAGCAAGAGCTTGGTGTGATGATTGTTTTCTATGATTCTTAGAAGCAGGGTTGCTAGATCAGAAGGTAAATACAGACGTACTTTGGGTGCTGTCAGACCCCTCTCAGGAGTGGTGCCGCTTGGCCCCCTCCCCCGCTGTGCCCGAGGGCCGCTTCGCGGCCGCGCTGACAGCTGTGCTTGGCTTTTTCTTTGGATTTTTACCAGGTGACAGGTGAGAAACACTGTCTCCCGTACCCTAATTAGCATTTGCTTTATCATGAGTGAGTCTGAACATCTTTTCTTAGGTTTAAAAGCCATTGCCTCTTCTTGTTTTATTCCCCCCATCCTGTGAATTGTTCATGACTTTTGTTCATTGTAAAAATCGCTTGGTCTTTCTTTTCGGTTCTTACATGCTCTGTATATATTAGCATAATTAGTCCTTTATGAGCTATGGCACAAATAGTTTCTCCCAGCTTCTCATCTGATGTTTTCTGGGACTGCTTCTGGTGCTTTTGGCATACATTTTTTTATGTAGTCAAATTGAACGATTTTTCCTTTATGACTGATAGATTTTTGCATCATAGTTAGAAGGCCTTTCTCTGAGTTATACAGTTCACCAGTGTTTTCTTCCAGTATTTGTATGGCTTTACTTTTTACATTTAGACTGCTGATCCAGTTAGAGTTTACCCTGCTGTTAGAGAAATGTAGATCCAATTTTAACTCCTTCAGATGGCTTTCCAGCTGTTCCAGCTCCTTTTGTTAAGAAGTCTGTGATTTTCTCTGATGATCTGACAGGCACTTTTACTACATAGCGAGTAGCTGCATGCCCTGGGGTCTGGTCTGTCTCTGGACACTGTATTTAGCCCCACTGGTCACTCTTTCAACCACAGAGCTTCCATGATATGGTTTGCTACTTGATGGGGCCAGTCCCCCTCATCACTCCCCTGTTTCAGGATTTTCCTGGCTGTCCTTGCTTCTTTATTTTCCCAGGTAAACTTGAGAGTCAGCCTGTCTAACTCTAAAAGAAAGAAAAAGAAAGTGTTGGTGTATTTGTTAGAGTCATACTGAATTTACCTTGCGGTAAATGAATGTCGTTTACTGATTTAGTTGTCCCGCCTGGAGAAAAGCAGGACAGGCCACCCCAAAATGAGCCCCTTTGGCGTGTGAATTTCTTTGAGCAGAAGGCAGCCAAGACCCAGCAGACTCAGGAAAACCTTTACCTCTCCCTTAGCTGCCTAAAAGAATTTAGATAGGGGGCCTGGCCCAGAAAGAGAGCTATAAACAGAGATAACTTTTTACCTGAAAGACTTACCTGCAGGGCAGGGCAGACATCTGATTACCAAACCCCTGCTCTTATCTTCCTGCAAAAGGCCCTCCCCCCTGGGAAGCCCCAGCTCCATCCTGAGCCCTCGGCTCTGGGAGGCTGGTAAGTCTCAGTTGCCTGGCTGCCTTTGGGTCGTGTATTTTCATGGACTCCCATACATAAAAAGCTAAATCTAGTGGGGAGGGCTTAGCTGAGTGGTCAAGTACATGCTTAGCACACAAGGTCCTGGGTTTAATCCCCAGTACTGCCATTTAAAAGTAAGTAGATAAACCTGATTACCTCCTCTCCCACAGAACAAAACAAACCACCCCACCACCACCAACAACAACAACAAACAGAAGCTAAGTTTGTTTTTCTCGTCTTACTCTGTCGTATGTCAATTCAATTATGAGACGAGCAAAAAGAACCTAGAAGGGGAGAAGGTAAGTTTTACCCTCCCCTACATAGCCAGGAACATTCTGGATCTTCCTGTTTGCCCAAATACTTGTTTTTCTTTTTCAGGAGTGTTTTAAAGTTTCCTTCATAGAGGACTTGCACATTTCTTGTTTAGCTTATTCCTAGTTATTTTATTTTTCTGTTGATTTTATGCAGAAGCATTTTTCTCCCTTTATGTTTTCCAGCTGGCTCCTGTTGTATATGAGAGGATTGTTTCCATGTGTTAACTTTATCACTTGCTACCTCACTGAGTTTTCTTACTATTCGTGTCAGTTTTCTTTCACTGATTCTTTGGGTCCTTGTGTCCTACAGCTGTATTATGTCACCTGCAGATAGAGATAGCTGTATTTCTTCCTCCAGTTTTCATGTCTCTCACGCTTTCTCTTGTTTGAGCGCGTTGGCTGATACCTCCGATAGAGTAAGTTCCTCAGCCTGCCTACATTTTGTGCTTCAATACCTGCAAAATGAGAGGGTGTGTACAGGAAGCCAGCACGGCTCCACACGGAGCAGGCCGTTCCGGGGGAGGGTGCAGCTCGGGGCGGAGCGCGCGCTTAGCGTGCACGGGGTCCTCGGCTCACCCCGCAGCGCCGCCACTGAAAAAAAAAGGGGGCGGGAACAAGTCCTTCCTCAGGCGCCTGCTTTTTCCAGCAGCTTCACTTGGCGGGGGGCCTAGGCAGAGGTTCTGTAGGCCAGTGTTCTCTGTCATCCTGCCTGGATTCAAATTAGGCTGGAGGGCTGCTTCCAAGTTATGCAGGCTAACAGTTCTGGGCTCAGAATCCTCCGAGAAAGATTTCACTTAGCATAGACTTGAGTGCATATTTACCGTATTTTCATAACTTAATATCCTAACAGGCTTATGATGAAGAACAGAATCAAAACGAAAAGTAATCAGATACTTAAAAATAAATGATGTGAGTACTCAGCTGAAGAAGTACCTGACCACGAAGGCCTGGGGTTTCAGTTGTCTCCGGGCCAGCGTGCAGCCCCAGCCCGGTGTGGTGGTGCTAGAAGTGCTCACAGCGCCCCGTCCCCCAGCCCCGGGCTCACAGCGGGCAGAGGCTGCTGGTCTTCTTCAATGAAGACCCCTGGCCAGTCAGCCTCCAGAGCCTCATGACTGAGGATCTAAAGGTTATCATTTCCCGGTCACTTGGAGCTCTTCTGTATTTTTTATCCTCTCTTCCTCATTCCTATGCTCATTCACTAGCTATACCACTGGCATTCATTCCCTGATGGAGAGGGTCCCTCCCTGTGGACCACAGGTCATGGAGCGGGAAAGGCAAGTGGGATGAACCAATGAAATCCTGGGTTTTACCTGCATCTTCATTTACCTCAAGGCTTCTCAATGTTTGGCCCTTCACTCACAGGATGACCCAGGACGGTTGTCTTGGAAGCTGAGCCGGAGGGGTCACTGGTGGGTGAAGAGTGCCTCAGTCTGTAGAAGGACACACACAGCTGTGGCGCAGTATGGCTTGGTGATTCACTAGTGTCTGATGCTTAGAAAATTCGCTTCAATATAGCAATGATGTCAACAAAAAGTCACTCCCAAGAATGTCTTTATCTTTCTGATCCCAGCTAATTGATCCCTGCTGCTAACCCGGACAGAACCCTGGCCCTCACTCAGCAATAGAATGGCATTTTCTTTCGCCAGACATCCTTGAACGGGGAACCGTTTGGATTTCAGCTTCAAAGGACTTCAGCACTCGATGTAAAATAAAAGTAAACAGAGCCTTTTAGGTGTTTACAGTCAGTAACTTGGGCACAGAGACGAACAAAAGATCTTGACCATGGGTTCTACACAGCTCTTTTTAATTTATGAATTTGGGACTGTTACAAGTAAATATTTTCTTTCACTGTATTTTATCTTTGAAAATAATCCTTCTTTCAAATGATGAAAATAATATTTTGGCAAAAACACATTCAAGAAGCACATTGCAGCCCACACCAGCTCCCTCATCACAAGGAGGCTTTGCTGTTGGAGCCCCCCCCCCCCCGCCCCCACCAGGCCCAAGAGCAGCAGCCGACCAGCTGCCTGGGTGAGTGCGTTCTGTTCTGCTGACACGTCGGCTCCAGCGCAACAGGAACAGACGGCTGCTCCCTCCTCACTGTGGGCCTCTCACTGCGACTTTTGTGCCATTAGCACGATTGTGTTCCATGTGCATTTTTCAGTATGGCGTGGACCGACTGACTCACAAAACACAAAGACCTTTCTGCCCCATCCTGCTGGAGTTCTTGGGACGACCCATCATGGGTCTACCACTTCCACGCCCACAATTAAGATAATCCGCTCTGAGGGTGAAGGACGAGAGATGAAACCAGGCTTTGTCTCCTGCCCTATTGATAGTTTTGTCCCCCACTTTTTAATATGAGAAAAAGTGACTTCCTTTTTTTTTTTAAACGCGTAACCACCTTTCACATCCAGGTGCTTGGACTTCATAAACCCTCCCCCGACATCTTCATACACTTGAAGCCCCGCTAGATAGCAGAGCTGGAAAACCCCAAACCCCATTTATTAGACAATTATTGTCCTGAGTATAGTATCAGTTCCCAAAGAAGTTGAGAAGTAAATGGAATGAAACATGGTCCATTCTCTCCTAGCCATTCAGATGGATAGAAAGAGAAAGTGTTTCCGCGTAGTGGGTGGTGGCTCTGATGGGCGTGCGCAGCACGATGGGGGCAAGCCGGAGCTGGCTGCACGGCGGGATGACCCACAGGGGTGCCAGCTGACCTGGGTGTGCAGGGAGGAGTGGTCTTCCGGGTGGGGAGGGGAGGAAGAGCAAACTAAGCAGAGTCCCTGCGTGTGAGGGGCTCGCAGGAGGGGGCTCTGAGGGCGGGTGGGGGGTGTGGGCTGGGAGTGGTGGGGGGCGGGGGAGGGGCTGAGCAGGCTAGAACTGGTCAAGCGGGCTGGACTGTGAAGGGCCCTGAGGCCATTCTGAGGAATTTGTGTTTTATTCCAGCCTCACACGGTAACCCAGCACCTGAAAGATGGGTGCCCATGGGCAGAGGCACTGAGAGACTCAGGGGCGGTTCATCTAAGCTGTGAATCACCTAAATCCTGGAAGGTGTTCTTCAGAATTTGGGTTTCAGTTATTTTACTTTTTTCAGTTATTTTATTCAGTTCATTATTTTGCAGTTACACTCTCATTTAAAATCCGAGTTAAATTAACAGAATCTTGTTACTCCGGAGATTTTTTAAATGTTTCCTGATTATAAGATTTCAAGAAATAGCTAAATAACTGAATAGAAGTTTCTCTCTCTCTCTCTTCCTTTCCTTTCTTTCCTTTCTTCTCATCTAGGGAAGCTCATTTTCTCATCTGGTCTGGAATCCTTTGGGTGATCCATTTCAAAATTAAGTGAAGAGCAAAATGACCAGAACTCATCGGGCATAGGGGTGCACCAGGGGGACAGCTGGCTCTGGGCAGCCCTGCTCCAAGGTTCCAGGCCTTGCTGAAGGGAACTGCATGGATTTGCATGAGGAGCTCACAGAACTGCCTCCTCAGATGCTGAGTTAGAGCGACCTAATGCCTTGACCAGAGCAGCTCTGACGGGGCCCCGCAGCACTAAAACTAAACAAGCAAACAAAGGGACACGGTGGTGAGCAGGCAGGCTCTGCCGTGCAGGCCCGCCTCAGCCAGACGCGCAGCCAGGAGCAGCAGCCCTCCAGCGGTGGGAACTGGACTTGAACGTTCACAGGGCGGTGGCCTTGGAGGCCCAGGAGGGTTAGTGCTGCTCAGTGTCTGGGCAGTGGGACACCCTTGAAAACGCCCTGGATTTCCCACAAAGGGCAGGAGGGTTGATTCCAAAATGCGGTCTTGGATATGTTTATCTGAAGCAAAAGGACCACCAGGCATCCTCCAGCAAAGACGGTTTATTCAGGATCAGCAGAGAATCTCAACCACTGGGAGACACAGGCAAGTCCCCGTCCTGCAGGGAAGGAGAAGCTTTTATAGACGGGACAGGACGTGAGCTGGCTTAGCAGACAGTCCCTGGCTTTCCACTGGCCGAGTCCTTGTGGGAAAGAAGAATCTTTCTTCTGTTAAGCTCTGCTGTCGTCACAGGGGTGAGAGCTCCCCCTGCTGGTCTCCCAAACCTATTTAACTGAGTTCGCATGTTAATTTTTACAGATACCACAGAACAAAAGCAAAAAGGGAGATGAGATATACATTTTCATTATTCCTGCTTGGGGAGAGTAGTCAGAACACTTTACTTGTTTTTAAGTGAAAGCAAGAAGTCCCAGCCCGTTCTAGGCACCCATCCACCGGAGACAGAGAACCTGAGCCCCTCAAAGGAAAGGTGAGTGTTCGCTGAGCCCCTGGACATGGCGGGGTTGGGGGAGGGGCTCCACACCCGGTCCCTCCGCCGCCTTACCCTCCCCTCCCCACCTCCCACCTGCGGCACACACTTCCAGGGCCACCCGACCTCCACCTGCGCCAGGCCCAGGGAGTGCTCATCCTGTGGGTCATCTAGGCAACACGATGGGCAAAGTCCCTGGGTCATCCACAGCATTAACTTCGGCTAACTTGATGTTTGCACAACAGCTTTAATAACTTTATTTCACGAACCACTGAGCATTCATGAAGTGGCGACCGTGACGCACCAGCTGGTGGAATGAATTATTTCATTCATACCACAAACTTTTATTGAGCACCTACTGTAGGCCAGGAGCCACAGTAAGGTCTGGTGATACGATGATGGAGACACAGTTCCTCTTCTGAAGGTGCCAGGTAGACATCGTGAGATAACGGAAAAATGTAAACTGGTCTTGGCCACTGGCTGCTGGCACAGGCCTCCTGGAACCCCTGTAGTGCCTGAGTGGTAAGAACCCCGGGGGCAGCTTTGTCTCATGTTTGGTCTTTCACCCTGGCTCCTGACACAGGACTCCTGAAACTCTTGTAATTTCCTGGGGGACAGGAGTGTCCTTTGTTCTAATGAGGTGACTTGGGGTGGCTCCTGGGTGAGGGCTGGTCACCGGGAAAACCCAGCCGTGATCAGCAGCTTGGACTCTTCAGCCCCACCCCCTTCCCTTGAGAAGGGAGAGGGGCTGAAAAATGGAATTAATAACTGATCACGCCCATGTGAGGAAGCTCCGTAAAATCCCAACAGTACGAGGTTTGGAGAGTTTCGGGGGGGTGAACACATCCACAAGGGGAGGGTGACACACCCCAGCTCCATGGGGACGGAAGCTCCTGCAAGCAGGACCCTCCCAGACCTCACCCAAGTATCCTTCCATCTGTGTCCTTAACCACATCCTTTAGTGAACTGGTAAACGTGAGTGTTTCCCTGGGTTCTGGGAGCTGCTCTAGCAGATTGATCACACCTGAGGAGGGGGTCGTGGGGACATCTGATTTGTAACCAAGTCGGACAGAAGTTGTGGGTAACCTAGGGACTGGGGACTGGCACCTGTGGGACAAGGGAGCAGCCTTGTGGGGCTGTCTCCAGGAGCAGAGTGTTAGCATTGAGTTACTGCAGGACACCAAGCTGGTGTGCTGGAGAATTGCTTGGTGTGGGAAGACCTCCCACATCCCACACATTTGGTGACCAGGTGGTCAGAAGTGAAGTGTCTGAGGAGTAAAGGAGACATGCAGGAGAAACTCAGGAGCAAAGAAGTCAGTTTTTCCTGATTCAGGGCAAAGAGTGAACTGAGCTGGTTTTTTAAAATACATACATGCAAACAAATGAAATTTGATGTGATACGTGCTCTAAGGGGCAAGAACAAGTAGCAGCAGCAAGATGTCTGGCTGGCGGAATCCAGAAAGGTGTCCCAGAATCCGCAGCAGTGGCTGAAATCTGAAGACTGAGATGCACGTGACACCCTTGCGTTTCTTCACAGCACGGGATTAAGTGAAAACGGGACTCTGGGAACCCCCGGAGGTGATGTTCACTGTCGATGCTAGCTCGATTTATCTCGTTTTAATAGCACCGCTTCCTCGTTAGACTCAGGGTAAACACACGGTTACGACTTACTCGTTTGCAGTAAATGCTCAACCCCCAGTGCCAGTTTGGCAGGAAGTTCTGTTATCTCCCTTTTTCGAATGGGCTCCTATTGAATCAGCCCCTGGCGCTTTCGCTATGGAGGAGGCCGGGAGAATGACCGCAGGCCAGCTTCCCTTCCCCAGGGAGACCGTGCTCAGTACCCGTCTGCGATGCCTCCTCGCGGCCACAAGACGGTGCTGTGGCATCGCAGAGACGCAGGGTCACAGCGCAGCTGCCGGGCCTCCATGCGCCTGCTGGTTTTCCGAGATGACGCCACATCCTGGCCTCCTTTGGAGCTCAGCTCATCCCTCCCACACCAAGGGCTAGACGGCTCCCAGGCGGGTATTCCACAGTGCCCCGGTCCTCCCGCGGGGTCCACCCCCCCGGGGGTCTGGCTGTTTTCCTTACATGTCTTCGCTGCACAAAGACGCGAACACTCCCCTCCCACTGGACAGTAGCCTCACTTGCCCTCCCTGTAAGGAAGTCTACCTTCAATTATTCCAGGGCGCCTGCACCCACCTGCCCCAGTTTGACTCATTTATTTTCTGTAATAATCTGAGGGCATCATCGCAGTGAGTCTCACAAGAAAGGGGGAAAAACAACCCCAAATTTCATCTTTGAGGACATTCTAGTACATTCGGAAATACCGTTAGCACTTTTCCCTCTGACAGAGGTCATTCTAAAATGAAAACGACTTCCCGAGCTCACAAGACAAGGTGGCCTGTCCACTGCTGGCACGAGAGCGTGTCAGAGAGGCCACGCCCTCACTCCTGAACCCGAGGAAAGCAGCAGACAGACCATCCCAGCTCTGGCGTGCAAACTGCAGCTGGGGTGGTTCTCACTACATCGTGAACGCGAGGGAAGCCTTCCTGCTGCTCCATGGGGCCATCCCAGGACACGGGAATCAGGCATAGACCTGGGGAGACTGTGGGTCACAACGGTAGGTGGGCTGCCAGATGAGGTGGTACAACCCAGAAACTGCTGGAAAAAGGGAAAAAGAGACAATTAGCCTGAACAGCTCACCAGCACCCCTCCCCGACACATCCGCAGGCTCTGGCTCAGTACCCCTCTGCCTTCTGCGGGATAGCCTTGACCTTGAACGTGCATCCCGTGTGCCCCCTATCCAGCTTCCCCAAGGAAAACATCCGGCCAAACTGCAGGACAACGTCACCCCCAGGAGAGTCACTGATGCTTTCAGATACTGAACGTTTCCATCACCACGGGGTCCCGCCATGCGCTCTTATAATCACACTCCCTCCAGCCCCAAACCCTGGCAACCAGTAATCTGTTCTCCGTTTCTAGAATTTGTCATTTCAAGAATATTCCACAAACGGAGTCGTACAGTAAGGAGCCTCTGGAATTGGCGTTCTCCGCTCAGCGTAATTCTCTGGACGTTTGCACAGGCTGCTCGGTGTATGACTAGTTCATTCCCTTTGATCGCGCTCATGCCAGGGACTTTCCCTTTTTACCCTGGATACCCGCCTGGGGCGGGAGGAGGCGGGAGGCCCTGGCAGGAGGGCGCCGCCTCTTCCCCGCGCGCGGTTCCCGCCAGCGGCCTCGGCGCGGAGCCCCGCGGTCCTGCTTGGACACGAGGGGCGGGGACAGGTCGGGGAGGGGACATGGGGCGGGGCGCCGAATGCGGGGTGAGGTCCGAACAGGTCGGGGGCGGGGCGTGGGCGGGGAGTTGGTGAGGGTCGCCTAGGGGCGGGGCCGAGGCGGCGCTCGGGGGCGGGGCGGGGTGGGGCGTGCGCGCTGCCCGAGCCCCCGCGCCCATCCCCGCGGAGCGTGCCCGCCGCCCTGCGCCCGCCCGCCCGCCAGTGTCGGTGAGTTCGCAGCCTGCGCGGCCAGAACGTGGCGTGGACGCGCAGCGTCTTCCCGGAGGCGTGCCCACGTCCTGCTGCTCACCCCGGGCGTGCGCCGGCCGAGGTGAGTGTCCGCGCCAGCCGGGGCCCGGGCCTGGGGACCCTTCCCGGGGCGAGGGTCTCCGCGGGCTCCCGCTCCCTGCGTGTGGCCGAGACGACGACGACTCCTCCTCCGAGCCCTGCCACATGGCGGTGGGGGCCAAGCGGTCGCAGGCCCGCCGCTGCCCTCAGCCTGGACGTCGGGAAGCGGGCAGCCGGGGGTCAGCGAGGGGGCCGCGCGGTGACCCGTCGGGCGCGGCCTCTGCCCAGGGTCCCATGCAGTCTGTGCCAGGACCTGCAACTCAGCCCCTGTAGCGTTAGTCTCTGAGAATGTCAGCCAAAGAAATGTAGAAAGAGGAGCTTCCTGCACGGCTGTTTATGGTTCCGGGGAAAATGGAAAGGGTGCAATTTGGGAAGAGAGAAGCGGTCGGGGATGGGCGTGCAAGCCCCAGTGCAGCCACCAGGGAGTGTTAACTGGCTGTTAGCATGATAGGCGCTGCCTGGCCGTCGTGAAATAGCTTTTGGTTGCGGATTAAGATGAAATAGTGTGCATCAAAAAAAATCAGCCCATTTGATGTGGTATATATATTTGATAACCACGTGGCTCGTTTTTCCTGTTGACCGCTAAGTGCGTGACTCCTAAGGGAGGAGAAGCCTATCCGTGCTGTGGATTGGGGCAAGGAAGGTCGGGGGGACGTGGCAGCTCCAAAAGCAAGTCAGGAGCCCAGCTTGAGTCTATTTTGGACAAGTAGCCTACTTCCTGGGCCGCAGGTTTCTGTTCTGTACAACTTGGGGAGCTGGACCAGAAGGGGAGTCAGAAACCCAAAGGCCTCAAGTGGCCTGGCAGGTGATGTAAACACAGCAAGTGGGCCGAACAGAGCAATAGGGAATGGTGAGGCCTGGGGACACGAAGAATGCATGCCCTGCTGCCAGCACGAAAGTTAAAGCTTATCTTCCAAACCAGTGTCTTTGGTCCCTCACCCTGGGAATCTCAGGATGAGGTGTCCCCTAAGTCTGCAGTGACACGATGACCTGTCTGAGGTAATCAGGTCATATCACTCCTGCATAACATGTCACAATGGCTTTCTTTTAGTCTCAGGATACAATCTTGGCCTCTGTCCTACAGATCCCACCCGGCTCTCTATTTTAACCACAGGCGGGTCAAACAGGCTTTCTGTGTCATGTTATTTTTTTTAATTTTGTTTTGTCTTAGGGGGGATTAAGTTTGTTTATACATATATATATATATTTAATGGAGGTACTGTAGATTGAACCCAGGACCTTGTACATGCTAAGCATAAACTCTACCACTGAGCTATACCCTCCCCCTGAAACAGGCTCTCTGGAACCCCTCACACCAGTTCCCACCTCCTGCCTTACGCACGCTGGTCCCTCTGCCTGGACCTGTACATGGCTGTACATTGACCTCCCCGCCTGTCTCCCCTCCTTCCTCAGCGTCTGTTTTCTCTCCTAGGTTGTCGGGGTCACTAAGGAGAGTGACTGAGCCTGCAAGCCGGGCGCCCACCACACTCAGCCCTTCTGTGCCCAGAATTAGCAGCGCAGCCTCCTCTTGGCGGGATTCAGAGAGAGCGTCCACCTCCTAGAGCATGGCAGGTCAGCTACGGGGGGGGGTTAAACTTTTTAAAACTAAAATGTTATTTAGAAGTTGAATACAGTGTTATAGAAGCTCCAGACAACACTGAAGTGTAAAACTTGTTTATAATGTCGACTGCTCTCTGGAAGTATCTGGTTTTGTATTTTCTTACTTGTTTTATTGTCTGTTTCAACCCCACCGAAATACAAGTTTCTCAAAAGTAAGGGTGGTGCTTGTCCTGTCTCGGCCCTGGAGGCAGCACTGCCCCAGAAGAGAACCATTGGTGTGGATATTTCTTTTTTTCCCTTTGGTTTTTGTTTGTTATTTTGTTGGGGTTTGTTTTGTTTTGTTTTGTTTTGTTTTAGATATTTCATTTGAATCCATTTTCTACTAAGCCCCCACATAGAGTTACTTAATAACAGAGTCTGAGAAGCTCAAATAAAAGTGTTAATTATTAATATAACTCACAGAATTCAACCTTTACACTCAGCTGAATGCCCCAGGACTGTTTGCTTCAAACTAACATTTATATTTGTTCCTTAAGGGCTTAAATGGAATAATTAAAATCAAGAGTTTAAACATTTTGGTCTTAGATGTTCCCGGGGAAAATTTAAACAAACCCCCACAGCTGCCTCCGAGAAGAAATTGGTGGAACCTTTCAGACGAGGGAAATGCTACTTCAGAGGCTGTTAACGACACAGGCAGGACCTGTCAGAATCCGCTGTTCTTACAGCCTCTTGTCAGCCTTGCTCCCGAGAGCCAGACTCCGCACAGTCCCTGCCTCCCCCGGGGACGAGGGATCCGATTTTTCATATCTTGTTTAAGTGTCAAATTTTGACGAAGGGGAAGGAAGCAGAGCTGTGTGTCTGGGACAGATGCCTGCTGGCGAAGGGTTCACATGGAAGGTCCGTTATGGTCTTGTCCTCTTACGATGTTGGACAGCAGGGCTAAATTTCTCAGAGGATGACCCGAACAGAGGGGGCTGTTACAGAACTCAGCTGTGTTACTTTCGGGGCGTCGTAATTTGACCCGCTGTGTAGCTGTGTATCAGTGAACTCAGGTGGTGATAAACTACAGTACAGCCAGATTGTTTTAAATGCTTGTGATTTTAAAACTGCCACCCATAAAATAAAAAAGGTCGGTATTTCTTTGCTTCGGCCATTGTGACGCACCTGGACACTACCTTGTCCCCTTAGTGATTGCTGAATTCTGACAGAGGGGTCGTCCTTCAAGAGCAGTCGTTTCTTGTCCAGGTTTAGGTAAGAAAGTGCTCATAGTCTACGCACACCAGGAGCCCAGGTCTTTCAACGGGTCCCTGAAGGACGTGGCGGTGGCGGAGCTGGGCCGGCAGGGCTGCAGCATCACCGTGTCTGATCTCTACGCCATGGACTTTGAGCCGAGGGCCACGAGGAACGATATCACTGGTGAGTCACGGGGTAAACCGGCTTTTGAAGCTTCCTCGTGTGTGCGTCTTTTTCCTGAGGAGTAACTGACATAACATGTTCGTTTCAGGTGCACACCAGAAGGATTCGGTGCTTGTATACGTTGCAAAATGGCCACCACAATAGTTACAGTTTTTTCCTCTTGTGTTAAGAACTTTCAAGATCTGCTCCTTCAGATGTGCAGTTGTCTTCACTGTGGTTGCCGTGCTGTGCATGGCGTCCCCATGACTTACTCATCTAACAGCTGAAAGTTTGTCCATCTGACCCCTTCATCTGTATCACCCACCACCCCACCCCCCGTGCCAGGCAGCCACCAATCTGTTTTCTGTATTCATGAGCTCGGTCATTTTTGGTTTGGGTTTGGGTTTTAAGATTCCACATAAAAGTGAGATCATGCAGTATTTGTCTGAGGCCTGCAAGGTCCATCCTTGTTGAGGCCTTAGCATGAGGCCTGCAAGGTCCATCCTTGTTGTTGCAAATGGCAAGGTTTCCTTCCTTTTGATGGCTGAATGGTACTCCCCTATGTGTACAGATCACAGCTTCTTTGTCCAGTCGTCCATCGATGGGCATTTAGGTTGTTTCTGTGTCTTGGCTGTTGTAAATAATTCTGTAGTAGACAATGAGGTACAGATTTTTTTTTTTTGAGAGAGAGAGTGCTTTCATTTTCTTCAGATAAATACCCAGAAGTGGAATTACTAGGTTATGTGATAGTTCTATTATAATTTTTTGAGGAACCTCCACACTGTTCTCTATAGTGGCTGCACCAGTTTACATTCCCACCAGCAGTGCCCAAGGGTTCCTTTTTCTCCACATCCCCCCAGCACTCATCTCTTGTCTTTTGGATGAGAGCCATTCTGACAGGCGAGAAGTGGTCTCTCACTGTCGCTTTGACTTGAATTTCCCTGATGACTAGTGATGCTGAGCATCTTTTCATGGGCCTGTTGGCATCTGTATGTTCTCTTTGGAAAGATGTCTGTTCAGATCCTTTGCCCATTCTTAAATCAGATTGGTTGTTTGGGTTGGTTTTTTTTTTTTGCCTTATTTATATGTTTTTAATTAAAAAGTGTTTGAAAACAAAGCTAATCATTGCACATGCTGTACAGTTCTCAAGTCGAGAAAGTCTACAGTGCAAGTCTTCTTCCCCATCCCCCAGCCACCAGGTCTCTCTGCCCCCAAGTGTCACCTGCTGTCTCTCGATCTTTCTGGAGATTGTCTGTGTCTGGACACACCCTAAGGCGACTCAGGGTACACCCTCCAGTTCCCTGCGCTCTTTTCAGAAAGGGGAGCATGCGCCGTACTTTGCTTTGCGCGTTGCTTGCTTTTTTGCTGCTGCAGAGTCCCCCACGGTGTGGAGGTGCCACTAAAGGGCATTTAGGTTGTTTCTCCCTTCCGCTGTTACAAACAGAGCGCAGCGGGCAGCGCGGCCAGGTGGGCCGTCCTACCTGTGCACCTGTATCCAGGAGACGAGCTCCGGTCGGGGGGACTATGGGTTTTTCGTTCTCGCAGATGATGTCAGATTGCTTCCCGTTGGTGCTGCGGCTCGTCTCCCACAAGCAGTGCCGCAAGTGCTGGTTCCTTCCCTCTTACCAATTTTTTGATAATTGCCAATCTGATAGGTGGAAAAATGGTCTCTCTGCACAGTTCTCCTTTGCCTTTCTCACACTGTAAGTGAGTGTTACCATTTTTGTATATATTTAAGAAGCATTTTTTCCAGCTTGATTGAGATATAATTGACAAAGGATTCAAGGTGTACAATATGATGTCTTGAAGATTTTTTTTAATATTCTTTTAAAAAAGCTAAATACTTGTAGCTTTTCATTTATGTTAATATTTTATATTTATAAATATTTACATTGATATTTTAATAAAAATTTAAATATTTTCTTTCCTGTGAATTATCTGTTCATATTTCTTACTTACTCTTCTGTTAGTCTTTTTTTAATTGATTTTGAAGAGCTCTTTATATATTAAAAAATTAGCCTAGAGTGTGGGATATGAAGTGTAAATACATTTTTACCTAATTTTTTTTAGTTTTGACTTTGCTTGTGGTGGGTTTTTTTTCACACAAGAGTTCATTTACTTTTGCTTAGTTGGCTTTTGATTAGCGGTCATTTTTTAATATGCAATTTACTTTTTTCTTAAAATTTTTTTTATTTTTAAAATTGAACTATAGTTGATTTACAATGTCATATTAGTTTCTGATATTCAACATAATGATTCAGTTATACATAAATATATTGTTTTTCATATTCTTTTTCATTATAAGTTACTACAAGGTACTAAATATAGTTCCCTGTGCTGTACGGTAGGTCCTTGTTGTTTATCTATTTTATACATAGTAGTTTGTATCTGCAGATTCCTAACTCCCGATTTATCCCTCCCCACCTTTTCCCCTTTGGTAGTAATAAGTTGGTTTTCTATGCCTGTGTGTCTGCTTCTGTTTTATTAATAAGTTTGTTTTTATCATTTTTCCAGACTCCACATATAAGTGATACAGTATGATGTTTGTCTTTCTCTGACTAGAGGTCAAACTTTCTGACACCTGGATTTTGTGTCATATAAAGTATATAAGCTTATTTTTTTTTTACATTGTTATAGTTTCTTGTGATATTTGACAGGTTCCGCTTTTTAAATTTAAATAGTTTATCTGTTCGGGGTTTATTTTGGTGTGTGATGTGGGTCCAGGTTTTTTCTGAGAACCTAGCTGTCTCACCACCGTTTATTTCGTGACCCAGCTGTTGCCCCGATTTAAAATGCCAACTTCGCTGTGATCTAATTCCCACGCAGGTTTGACTCTGTCTGCTCCTGGCGTGCTGGTTTGGTTTTCCCCTCCGTGACTCAGTACCACGTGGCTTTAATTATTTTGGCAAGTTTAACGTCTGATGGAGTTAAATCACCCTCTTTTCCCTTATTTTCTATTTTTCCCCAACTACTTTTATTTTTCTTTTCTACTTTGGGGGATGGGGAGGTAATTAGGTTTGTTTATTTATTTTTAATGGAGGTGCTGGGGATTGAACCCAGGACCTTGTGTGTGCTAATTAAGCACGCGCTCCACCCCCTGAGCTATACCCTCCCCCCTTTTTACTTATCCCTACAGTCTTTTGAATTAGTGTTCCAGATTCAAAACGTAACGGGTGATGCCTCTATTGAGGCCCCGTTGAGTTTACAGATGGACTTTACGGGGCCGAGTGTTTTTGTCCCGGAGATGGGGGTGGCCCTTCTTTTGCTTTGTTCCGTTACAACCTTCCAGGTCTGTTTATGAGTTTTGTTTATGCAGATACTGCGTGATTCCTGTCACCTGGGTTCCGTTACCCTACGCAAAGAGGTTTACTGTGTGCGTGTCCAGCTCTGTGAATTTTCTCACTGTAGTAGTTTTCAGCTGATTTTCTGGGGCTTTCTGATAGACAGTCAGATCATCTGCAAATAATCATTTCTCCTCCGCGTTTCCGGTATTTAATTCCTTTGCTTTCCTTCTGTCTGTGGTTGTGTTAAGGACCCGCGACTTAAAATTTAGTGCTGATGGGAGTAACTGGCATCGTTGTCTTTCCTCTCTTTTAAGAAACCAATCAACTGTTTCCTCTCAATGAGCCGCGGAGCACAGGCTGGGAAAACTGAGAGGATTATGCGAAGGGACTCCTGGTTTTCCAGTGAATCAGGTGGTGACAAGGCTCGCTGTAAGAAGCATTTTAAGTGCGGTGAACTGACGGGCAGAGGGGGGACCCTGCAAGTCCGGCACGGCCCCGGGGCAGCGGCCCGGCGTTTCGCTGTGGCTCCTCGCAGATCTTGCTCTGCCCACGAAGGGCCTGCTGGTGCCAGCTTTGGACGTCTGCAAGTGCAGGTGTAGATGGGGACCTGCTTTATTCACTGGCGCTGCCGGAGTCTTGCACACCGGCACCTCGCCGCATGCGTGCTGTAGCTCGCCAGTTCTCCTGCTGACTTGCATCTTCGCTGTCGGCTTCTACTTCAAGCCGTCAGTCAGCGTGTGTTCGCGGCTCTTGGATGTCCTCTTTCCCCTAGAGAGGCCTCCCCACACCACACTTACAAAAACAGTCCCATGTCCCGTGATACCTGGATACCTTGGCTTTGGCGCTTTTTCATTTTACCTGGAACGTATAAGATGGCCCGTGCGCATTTTCTCGTCTGTTTCCCATGATCAGAAGCACCCAGTGTCCACGGTGGGCACCACACCTTGGACCCGGTCCCTCCTGCTAAGGGTCCCACTCAGGGTCCCCGCGGAGCTTTGTGCACAGAAAGCGTCCAGCAGGGGCTGAGAGGAGGCGGTGCCCTGGGATGTTCTCAGCCCTTGGTGGCCCCTCTGCAGGCCCCCCGTGGTGGCAGGGTCACCCTGGGCCGTCTCCCCTCTGGTAGGCGGGGAGCTACCCTGCTCACAGGTATTATGAAGATGGAAAGGTGACGTGTGCAGCACAGCCCGCGGTGGGCGGCGAGTCCCGGTGATCTGATCGGTGCCTTTGGGTGACGCACTCTGGTTGTCGAGAACCCACTAAAGGCAAAGATCAAAGTGTAAACTTGTCTTTCGGTTTAGTGCTGCGGGCGTCCGGCAGGCCTCAGCCCACACCTCCTCCCACCCATGCTGCCGCCTGACCTCTCCACCCCAACCAGACCTGCTCCTCAGTCCCTGCGGCCACAGTGACTCCAACCCATTCGGAGCGTTTCTGTCTATGGGGAGTGGCCCCCTGTGCACAGGAAGCTTTAAGCCCCTTATCAGGGCTCACGAGACCTGGCCCACCTCTGCTGACACGTCCCCTGCGGCCCTCCCAGCCTCTCACCCCACGTCCTCCCCATGTGCTCCCCATGGCCCTTTCCTGGCCGGCCAGCTTGTCCTTGCCCAGAACGTCCTCCACTTCCCTCCAGTTCTCTGGGCTGCCTAGAGAACTCCTGCTCCGTCGTCAGAACCCCATCCACAGAGCTCACGCCCAGGGTCACTGGGCCGGTCACTGCCCTTTGGGCCACTGCGTTGTGACACACCCCAGTGTGAGGCCACCCGCGTCCCGGTGTGGGATGTGAGGCTTATCCAGCCCTGATGTTACACGGTGCGAGCAGACTCATCGTGTTTTGTGTGTTAATTGTTTGATTACTTATCCACGTCTCCTACTGGACTTGGAGTCCCTTGAAGGTCAGGACAGTGGCTGCTTCTCTTTGTGTCCACAGTCTGACCACAGGGCCTGGCACCTGGCGGGATCTCAGTGACTGTCTGGTGCCTTTAGGGGGTGAGGTGGGGGACGTCCAGGTGACAGTGATGCATGCGCTGCAGACGCCACCTGAGGAGAACATTTGTCGTGTTCCCCAGGCACCCTCTCTAACCCCGAGACCTTCAGTTACGGGGTGGAAGTGTATGAAGCCTACAAGAAGGCGGCTCTGAGCAGTGACATCGTCCAGGAGCAGAAAAAGGTTCAGGAGGCCGACCTGGTGATATTTCAGGTTTGTCTTTCCTCTGATCTTCCCGCCAAACTCCCGTCGTTCTGTGTGCAGGCCCTTCCCGGTGCTGAGTTCCCAGCACATCTGCACCCTCACTTCTGTCTACTTGGGTCGGGAGGCCCAGGGGCCGACACCGTCTGGAAGACCCTGACCCCTGGGAAGCGGGGTCTCCCTGTAGCCCGTGGTCCTGACACATCTGATCACATGGACGGCGCGTCCTCCGTTCCCCTGCCATCCCCTGCCCTGGACGTACTGGGGCTGCGTGAGAACCAGATTTGTCCACATGAGTGTTCTCAGGGTAACTTGGGCCAAGTGTGACTCCTGTCTTAGGCATCCTGGTCGTCAAGATGAGAATCTTCCTTTGTTGTCCCCTCACTGATGGCCTCACCCACCCACCCTCCCGTATTCGCCCACCAGTCATCCCAGATGGGGAGCTATTTGCAAATCAGGAAAAGGAGGCATAGAGAGGTTAAATAACTTGCCAGCACCCCACAGTGGAAGGTTGTGGAGCTTGGATTTTGGTGGCAAGTCTGAGTTGGATTTATAGTGAAAGCACATGAAATGTGGGCTTCTTTCCACCTTTGGTAACATTATTTCCTGGGCTCATATCTTTTCACTGATGGCATTGCTGGGTGCGGGGTTAGGGCAAACGTTGACCGGGACCAGGGCGGACGCCAGGGCATGCTCCTGCTGGTGTGTGGGATCTGAGGACCCCGCTTCAGTTTGTGTAGAACCTGAACTTTCTCAGAACCTACACCCTCACCCCCCCCCCAGCGTGGAGGGGGCAGATTTTTTCCCACACCTGCCCTCTATCCCCTGGACTGGGTGGGTCACAGGACTGCTCCCCAGAGCCGGGGGCCAGCAGAGCTTCCAGTGGGCATCTCCCAGCCCTCTGGGTTGGGGCCGGCACCAGGGGGCACAGAGCCACCTGTGACAGCAGCCAGGACGTGGTCAGCCCTGCCTGCTCTGCACACGGTCACCTGGGTGACGCTTGCCCGGCCCCCGGGGTGGGGGTGTGGAGGGGGGAGGGGGGAGGAGGGGAGGGGAGGGGAGGCTGCCCGAACCCCCAGATGGACAGACTGGAGCTGAAGCCCCTCCGCGCCGCGCCCGCAGTTCCCGCTGTACTGGTTCAGCGTGCCCGCAATCCTGAAGGGCTGGATGGACAGGGTGCTGTGCCAGGGCTTTGCCTTCGACCTGCCCGGCTTCTACGACGACGGCTTCCTCAAGGTAGGCGCCCGGAGGGCTGGTGTGCGTGGGGAGGGAAGGGGTGTCTCAGCAAGTCCTTTCTCATTTGCTTTTTGTCCGAGCAAACGTTGACTGGGCCCCAGCTGTGTGCACAGCCCGTGTGCTGCTTTGTTCCTGAGGTCACGGGCTTTTCCTGCAGCAGGGGTCCAGAGAGCCCCAAGCGTCGTGCTCGAGGCCAGGGCGCAGGGCGGGCTGGGGGCGGAGGGTGTGGCTGCACGGGGTCACCGGCTCCGGGGGCACCTGTTGCACAATGCGGTCCCTCACCTGGCCGTGCACAGGCTCGCCTCTGAGCATCGTGTACCCACCTTGAAAACAGGATAACGTGGGAGGAGGGTATAGCTCAGTGGTAGAACATGTGCTTAGCATGCATGAGGTCCTGGGTTCAATCCCCAGCACCTCCATCAAAAATAAATAAATAAACCTAACTACCTCCTCCCCCCAGAAAACAGGATAATGCAACGCCCGCGTTCAGGGTGGGGATCGCCAGGAACCTGGCAGACACACAGCTCAAGGCAGCTGTGAAGTTCCCGCTAAAACAGATGACATTTTAAATTCTAAAAGCCTCAGAAAATAAATGTGTATGGAGAAACTCTGAGTTTTGGACCCAGAAGAGATGCTGCCCTTGCTGGGTGGTCCCAGAGCTGGGCGCTCCAGCGGCACCCCTCATCCCCCCAGCCACCCCCCACCCCCACCCCCTGGTGTAGCCTCGGCCTGGCCCCGCCCATTCCTCACCCGCTGCCCTGAAGCCTGCCCCATCTCCGCCTGCGCTGGGGCCGTTCCCTCTGCCTGTTGCCTGCCCTCTTCCTGTTGGATGTAGCTGTCACCCTGGGCTTGACAGGATGGGAGTGTGTCCATCCCCGGGTTTTCCCTCCTGGTCGTCACAACCCTTCATGCTGGGGTTGTGTCTGTCGCCTCTGTCACTCTGCTCAGCTGGGGTCCCTTCAGTGCACGCCTTCCCCCCTGCAGGGTAAATCAGCCATCCTCTCCTTGACCACCGGCGGCACGGCTGAGATGTACTCGAAAACTGGAGTCAGCGGAGACGTCCGATACTTCCTGTGGCCCCTCCAGGTACCCCAGCCCCTTGGCCCCACCCTCCCCAAGGTATAAAGTGAGATGTGACTTAGGCCTGAAAGCCAGGCCGTTTTGACGTGCCCCCCTCCAGATAGAGGAAATGGTACCCTCTCGCCTCCTTGATGCTTTACTGAGCAGCACTGAAATGCTGGCGGATGAGGACACACGTTATAACGACAGCTTTGATCTTATGTGGACGGAGGCCAAGCCCACCTGGCTGGCTGGCCCCTGCCGGGGTAAACAGAAGCCCCCAGGTGGCGCTAGGTGTCGAGAGCTGGGGGCGTAGAGCCACCCACACCCTGGCTGTGCTGCCTGAAGGCAACCTTGCCCCCGAACCCTAGCCAGAGGCGCCCCGGGCCACATCTGCACAGACTCACGCCCACCCCATCCCCAGAGCCCACCCCTGACTCAAGGGGCCCAGGACTCAGCCCCTGGCCTGGGGTGGCGGGGTGGGGTGGTGCCAAGGTCTGCTGTCTGCAGAGGGAAGCGGCGGGCGCTGGGCCAGCAAAGTGGACAGCCCCGGCTGGGCCGCCATTTCCAGTACGGAAGTCCCAGCAGACCCGGAAACCTGCCTGGGGACCGCTCATCCAGGTTGTTGAGAGGGACCTGCGTCCAGCGGGGAGGAGGTCGTTGTCGCCTTTAAATGGGCTTTAAAAATGCAGACAGTGGGTTGGGTTCCACCCGCCCACCCACCCTGATGGGGAGGCCTGGACAGGGGTGTGGGTTTAAGGGAAGGACAGTGATATTTCTAGAAAAAAAATGTCTTCTTGGAAAGGAGACGGGTTAGCGATTCCATCAAGTGACAGCCCAGCTGCGGAGGAAGGCCACTTACAGCGTGGGCTCCCTCCCCTCGGGCCGGCGTCTCTCAGCTGTCGTTAGTCTTGCTTTTTAAAAATCTTCACCTTTTTTTTTTTGGTTTGCCAAAGTACATATTAGAAAAAAGTGAGACTGTAAAATATAAAAACAAACTGAGCCCTCTTAATCCGCCTTGGTGACAGCCGCCGTCAGTCACCGGGGGCATTTCTTCACAGGCGCGTGGCTCCTCAGTGTGTACTTTTTATTGTTTGGTTTGTTGCGTTTATTTTTTTTACATAAACGGTGCCCCACAGACACTGCTTCAGCTTTCCCACTTTTTACCTTTAACAGATACCCTGATCAGCCTTCTGTGGTTATAGCTAGGAAAACCTCCCTCTAGAATGTTCCATCACATGGTGTGCCGTAATTTGCCTCATCAGTCAGAACCGTGAACTTGGTGTCTGACTCAGCAGCAGAGATTACAGAGTGATCTCGGTTTTCAGGGTAGAACTGGAACCTGCCGGCAGGGAGCTGGGGCGCGGCGGGGGGCCGCGCGCTGAGGCCCCAGGGCAGGGGTCTGTCCCCCTCCTCCTCCCCTTTGATGGCTGAACGAGCATGCGTGCGGGCGGACCTCTGACCAGCTCTCCTCCCTTGTGGCTGCAGCACGGCGCACTGCACTTCTGTGGATTTAAAGTCCTCGCCCCTCAGATCAGTTTTGCTCCCGAATTTGCGTCGGAAGAAGAAAGAAGGGGGATGGTGGCCTCCTGGGCCGAGAGGCTGAAGACCATCTGGAAGGAAGAGCCCATCGACTGCAGGCCCCCCTGGTACTTTGGGCAGTGACGCCTGGGCCGCGGACGCACCACGTGGCGCCTCCCCCCACCCCGCCCCCGGCGGTGCAGGCCCGTGTCATTAATAAACGACCCCAGGACAAAGCAGGCGTGCCTGGTGCTGCGTGTCTGCGCCCCTGGGGCCTCCGGCCAGTCGGGCCTCGGGCGCCGCGGCTGTGCTGGTCCTCCTCTGCGGGGCCTCGGCCTCCGGCTCCTTCCGTTTTGATGCCTTCTCTTTTCTCCTATCTTTTCGTCTCCCTGTTTTCGGCCTCACGGGTCGTGCTGTTTGCGGATAGTTCTCTGGGCACAGAGCTGGATCTGTCAGGTTTCATTTTGTTTCATTTCATAACTCAAATTTCATTTCGTTTTGTTTTGTTTCATTTCATAACTCAAATTTCCACTTCTCATAGGGAAGTTTAATCTCTTCACGGCTAGTGTTAGTGCTGCGCTGGGACTGACTTCTGTGTCTTTTTTTGGCATCATGACTGTGAAGTTTTAATCGAGCAGCCACTTAGCACATCTTTAAAATCGCCGAGTGCAGGTGACGGTAACGTTTCCAAGCACTAGTCCGCAGGCGTCCTGTCGCTGCATGTGTTCAGGGAACACTGCTGAGAATGACCTGAGGTGCAGGCTTCTGTAGCGGGAGTGTCTCCCCAGAGCAGGCTGAGACTCGTCCTCTTCGGTTCTCTCGAGATCGTTCTCTCCAGACTTTGGACCTGCCTGCTTCGGATTCTCTTTTGGGCCCTGTTCTGGGGTGTCTTTTCCAGAAGCTGCTTCTTCACAATCTCCCATCTTCTGTTTTGTCGAGTATCTTTCACGTAGAGGTTCCCTAAATGCCAGGTTAGCTGCAGCTTCTCAAGCCTTCATCCTGGATGTGCTGGGATGGTCAGAAAATCCTCAGAAGGTGCTTACTTCTGAGTGTCTGTCCACAAGAAGGAGCTCCCTGATCGGCCCAGACGTTGAACACACTCCTCCCACAGCCCCTGGGGACCAGCCCCAGAGTCCACAGGGTGAAGTGTCTTTTGACGATGACGGCTCACGGGCGCTCAGAGCGCAGCAGTCCCGACTCGGCAGAGACCCTCCCTGGGGCGCCGGGACCTCTCCCCAGCCACATGCTCCCCTTCAGTGTCTGAGTCCTAGCTTCTGATTCTATCTTCACCCAAAAGTCTTGATGCAAGACCCACAGATTCCCCTTCGGTGACTGCCAGGCTGTCTCCTCTACGGTCTCCCTGGGAGTCAGGCGAGACGGAAGTGCGGAAATGCCTCCACCGTGGTGTCGGAGGCAGACCCGTCACACACACGTTTGCATTTCTGTCTGCAGACTTTCTCTTTCTCCTCTGTTTTGGATGTTTGTGGATTTGGGGTTTTCTCTGCACCATCGTGTATATTTCCAGGCGCGCCGTCTTAAAAAGCCCCGGTTAGCCCGATGTGCGAAGGTGAAACCTTCAGTGATGCTCGGGGGCCAGCCTCTTGTCCAGGGTGTCAGCCCCGAAAGATCGGCTTCTCGGCTGGGGTTCTCCCGGCTCTCGTCACCCTCGGTGTCTCCATGCAGTTCTCGGGCTCACAGCTGCTCATCGAAGCCCCTTTGCGGCCCGTGTTTCCTGCCTGGCCCGGGAGCGGGGTCCGGGCGGGCCAGGAGGTCACCGTCACCCCAAGGCCTGCCTTCTGTCCTGTGTGTCTCTTTGCCTAGTTTTCTGTGGCAGAAGTTCCCTCACGTGCCCTGGGCTGCTGCCGATCGGATTCTGTCTCCTGAGTCCCGCCGAGTTTCTGGTCCCCCTGGAGAATTCTGCCCACTGTCTCCCGGGCACCTCGGATCCAGCACGTCGTCAGCGGGGCTCGGCCTTCTCCTTCCCATGCCTCCTCACCTCAGTAAGCGGCAGGAGCCGTCGCTGGCGCTCGGGCCTGGCCCTGGGGCCCGCCACAACCTGCGTCCGGTCAGGCCGCACGCGTGGGTGAGCGGCCTCCCGCACATGCTTGTCTTGCCCACAGGCCTGAAACCCGCCTGTCCTCGTGCAGGTCATCGAAGTCCTCTTTCCCTGGGACAGCTTGGCCTTGAACACGCGGGATGTTCACCCTGGCTTCCGGGCAAAGCTGTGAGCACCCGAGGCTCGGACCCGGTTGTGTCTCGCTAGCTCCCCCGGCCCTGGGCCCCCGTTACACTGGTTTTAGAGTCTCCCCGCTGAAACACTTAGACCCACTCAGCCTCGGCAGGGTGGCAAGAGTGGATGGCAGCCTTAGAAGGTTATTCTAAGCCTTGGCGCCGTTTTTCTTAGGAGCATTTTTGGGGGCCTTTTAACATTCAGGAAGTTCTCCTTGGTTATGCAGCGTTAGGGTTTGGGTGGAAGTTGGTTAAAAAAAAAAAAGAGGAAAGAGATTTCTCTACCTGAGATCAGGAAGGTGTCACGGGTTTGGGAGCAGCTGGGAGTGTGGGAGAGGGAAGGGGCACAGGTCTGGGGGGCAGGAGAGAGGAGGCACACGAGGTTGGGGGCCCACAATGAAGGAACCATGGGGCGGCCGCACCCAGGTGGCCCTCCGTCTGCCAGAAATATGCTCGGGCTGTACTGTTCTGCCCTTAAAGGAAGGTTCTAACCCCAGATGAGACCCGACCCGAGGGCTGGAGATCACGTGGGTGTCCCCAGCACCGAGCAGTCCGCCTGTGACACCGTCTGGCAACAAGTAACAAGAGCTACACACACTCTCAGCCTTTGCCCGGACAACTCCGCTTCCAGGATGGACGTCAGGAAATGCTGCAGACAGAGCAAAAGCAGCTTGCTGAGTTAAATTTTGTTTCCTTAGGGACGCTACTTGTACAGTGAATGAGAATAGCTAACACGTATCAGATGCTGAAACCGCGCTGTGCCGGGGCTGGTATAAATTCTCCACGCGTATTGTTGGCTCACTGAATCCTCATGTCAGCCCTGGGGGCAAGTCCTCTGATGCCCCCACGTTACAGGTGGGGAAACTGAGCCAAGTTCGGTTAAGACACTTCCCAAGGACCTCAGCTCGAGAGGCTGGATGTGGGGTTTGAGCCCGAGTACCCAGTCCCTCTCTGGAAGCAGCCCGTGTGCCTGGGACCCGGGTGGTGACAGCGTCGTGGCTGCACACCGGGCTGAGACGGCAGGCGTCGTGAACGGTCATCACCGTCTGTCCTGCACCTACCCCGTTTCTTCTCGTGGCCACACCAGGCTTTCCTCTGGGAAACATGGCCTTTCCACAAGCCGTGTGGTTTCATGGGGTGATGGCTCCTCGGCGCCCAGGAGGGGCACCAGCACAGCTGACTGCGCAGTGTCCCTGCCCCAGGAAACCCGCGCCAGGCCGTGAGCTTTGAGCTCAGGGAGGAGGAGGCTTTTCCTGCTTCTGGACTTCGGGCTGTGATGTCGGGTTGGCCGGAAGCCACGATGGAGAGCTTGTCTGTCTGCAAGTGGAGCCACGCTGAGGGGACCTCGTCCAAGCCATGGAGGCGGCTTCCTATGGACATCCTTGACACCTGGACCCATCCCTGCCTGGAGCAGGATTTCATTCCTCAGGTCTCCGGTCACATAAGGCAGTAAGTACATCACCTTTTTTGCTTAAGTGGCTTTATAGCGACTGCAGGCAGAGCAGTGCTAAGCAATTCAACAAGCGGAGTTCGCGTTACATGGAAACATGAATTACTCCAGTGAAAGCAAAACAAACTGACTTTGGAGTAGGATTATGGTGACATAAAAAAACACACAGAGGTGTATAGAATTTGAACAAAGGGTGCGGTAACACATCAAATTATTTTTCTCACCAAGTGGGTTAGATAAGAAGAGGAGGACTCTGCCCCGTGGGGACCGAGGGCGGCACGGGGACCAAGGATGGCCCAGGGCCCGGGCCCAGTCCCGGTTCTGCACTGACTGACTGACCTTGAACAAGCCTTGGGCCTCAGTTTCCTCACCTGTGGAAGAAGGGGGTCAGGCCTTCCTAGTGGGCCCGCTGGTTGTGCAAGATTCCTGGGGGCCCTCAGCCCTGCGCGTTGTAGTCTTTTTCTGGAGGCCCCAGGAAGAGCTGAAATGCTGTCTGCGGTGCCCCTGGCTGGGGCCAGTCCTGACTTGGCTTGTGGACACTGGTAGGTCCGATTCCTGTTTGCCTCCCACTATCTCTTCCTGTAAAGTGGGATGGGTGCTTTGAAGTGTAAACGCATTCAGTCATCAGCTTTATTAAAATGTGCTGAGGACTGAGTTTCTAGGGAATCAGATCGTGTGTCACTTGAACCCCTGCGTCACTAATGGAACGGCTGTATTTTGTGCAGATTTCTCCCAGCACGAGCTGGTAGCCTGTAAGATTTTACTATCATCTCCATTTTACACCTGGGTAAACTGAGCCCCTCAGAGTTACAGGAACTTGGCCAGGGCCCCCCTGCTTCCTGTGGCAGAGCTGAGGCTCACACCAAGGCAGCCTTTTCCAGAGTTTGTGCTCAGAACCACTGAGGCCCATGAAGCCGTTGGTGGGGGGCTGCACTGAACAGAGGCTGTTTTGAGGAATGACCCTCCATGACCCCACAGGGGCGCTCACAGCGGGAAGAGGAGAAGCCTGAGTGAGGCCCCCCACTCGGCAAGGGCTGAATGTTTTGTGGGTCAAGGATGTTCTGCAGCATTTCTGAGGTTGAAAACCCCACTGAGACGTTCACTTCCTGCTCTCTGCAGACGAGATTTCTCAGAAGCCTGCCTGTGGCAAAATTCCAGAGGCCAGACAAGCCACAACAAACACACTTCTAAGTGCATTGCTCAGGTCATAAGAAGCAAGGGGAAATGGCAGGGCATATCCCAGCCTGTCCTCTCCTGACCCCGAACCTTGCCCCATAGCAACAGAAACCTCATGAGTTGCTGACGGCAGAATGATAAGGAATGCAGAAATCAAGCTGCCTCAGGGGCCATGTGCTGGTATCAGTGCACTGTGTTATCAGTACTCTGAGTGATCAACACTCCAGCAGAGAGGGGCACGACCAGACCTTGCGGGAGTGGGTTTGCAGAAAGGAGCCGCTGGTACCCCCGCAATGTTCGAAGCGGCGACGCCGACCCGGGGTCCACGCGCAGCGAGATGAGCCCCTGAACCCCTGACGAGAGGCGCAGCCGAGCTCACGGGCCTCGGACGGACCTCCGGCGTCCCTAGACCAGGGCCTGGAGGCCAGCCCCTCCGGCCCGGCAGCTGGCGTGTACCGGTTCTGTCCGCCGCTCTGGGGTCTCCGGGCGTCTGGCGCGGACGCCTGAACGGAGCGCGCGCGGCCGCGGTAGCCAGTGAGGCGCGCGCGCAAGGGCTTCGCGTGAGTGCGCGGCCCTGCGCGGCGTCCTCCCCTCCTCTCTTCCACCCCAACTACAGTAGGTGGGAAAAAAAGACAGCAGATCAGAGGTGCATCAGCCTGAGAGAAAAAATGCCTGGCGTCGAGCACAGCCCGCAAAGCTGCTCCTGGGAAGCGCTGCCCAGGAGGCGCCCCTCGCAGCTCGCCTGACGCGTCGCGCTTCACGGCCGCGGGCGGGGACCCGGGCCGCGCGACTCAGCGAAACCGGAGCCGGAGCTTTGCGCTCCTCTCGTGCTGGTCCCCCGGCCCCTGGGTCCCGTGACGGCAGCGCGGAGGCCCGTCGCCGACGCCTTCCCACGCAGAGGTCGCCTTCCCGGCCGCCGGCCGCAGAGGAACGGGGCGTCACTGCTCTCAAAGGAAGCGGCGGCCGCCCTGCCGTCCCTGGGGAGGGACGTCAGCCCGTCCGCGGAGGGTGCCCGCTGCAAACCCAAGTGAGGAGGCGCGGGCCCGCTCGGCACGCCCGGCAGGAGCTCGCGGAGAGCCAGGGCCTGGCGCGGGTGCCTGTCCCAACTGCAAAGTGAGAACTGGGCAGAAAGCACGAAAAGGTGTTTTGCCAATGTGGCGATGTTCTCTTTAGCCGCGTTCTCTGCACTTGTCATCCGAGTGTGTATTTATGTGCGCGTGGAAGTAAATTCACACGCGAGGACCGGGCGGCGAGCACTGTCGGATGTCGGTTCTCAGAGAACCAGGGAAGGGAATTCGCCCCTCCTCCTGCCGCTCCATCCCCGCTTCTCTCCTTTGTCAGAGGTGCCCCCAGGTTGTCCCTGTCCTCCCTACAGACCACAGAGAGTACGCACCCGGCTCTGAGTGTCCCATGTGGCAGCGGTGGCGCTGCACCTGTCGGCGGGGGGCCCACGGGAGGGAGCTCCAGCTCTGGGATGTCCACATCATTCATCTATGAATAATGATACTTTTGTTTCTTCTTTTACAACTCTTGTGCTTTTTTTTTTTTTGGCTTTTTGTGTTTTTAGGGAAACCTTCTATACAATAGATGGACATGCTTATCTTGTTATTGATGTCAACGTGAAAGCTTTTAAGGATACAGCATTAGTATGATGAATTGTTCAATTTATCCATTATTTTATGCATATATTGAGATAACCGTGTTTTTAACTGTAATCTGTTGATGTAGTAAATTTCAGCGATTGCTCTCCTGATCTTAAACGAGCCTTGCTTTCCTGGGAAACCTGGCCATTGTGTGTTACCTTCTTTACATCCCCATGAATTCTGTTTGCTAACAGCATAATGGTAAACGTAGCTAGAATACAATTCAGAATTACTTGGCATTCAAAGAGCCAGAAAAATCTCAACTTGGCATGGGAAAAGAAAGTCAAGAGGTGCTAACACCAAGATGACACAGATGTGGGGGTGATCGGACAGAGGCGTCACAGCAGCTCCAATTATAAAAATGCTCCCGTGATCAAGCATTGCTGTGAAGCTCCGGGTCTTATTTAAATTCCATGGAGAAAGTTGTTATTTTTGTTTCAGCAGGTAATCAGCCTGGTTAGGCTCTGGCTATGGTTCCCGGTCAGCTCATCTTTCTCAGCCTCTGTGGTGCGGCTTGGATCCGCTGCCAGTGGTCGCCACCCAGTGGCCGGTCTGGGACCTGAGCGGTTCCCGGTTCTCAGTCCGCAGTCTGGAGGCTGGAGTCAAACCTACAGTTGTAATTAGGTTTGTTTGTTTGTTTATTTATTTATTTTTAGATAGAGGAGGGACTGGGGATTGAACCCAGGACCTCGTACATGCTAAGCATGTGCTCTACCATGTGAGCTACACCCTCCCTAACAAGACACAAATTACTGCTATAATGAAAAGAGGGGATATCACTACAAACCTGCAGACATTAAAAAGCCAATAAGCCACTAAAATAATTGTATGAACATCTCTATACACATAAGCTTTAAATGAAATGGACCAATTCCTTGAAAACTGCAAACCGCTAAGATGTGGACATGGACTTTGGTTGGTTCATGAATTGTAGCAGATGCACCACACTGACGCGAGGTGATGGGAGGGACTGTGTCCGAGGGGGTCTGGAACTGTGCTGCCTGTTCAGTTTTTCTGTAAACCTGAACTGTTCTTAAAATGGTCTGTTAGTTTTTTAAATGCTGAAAGTCATCAGCTAGCTGGCTGGTGCGGGTCTGCTCCCTCCGCTCCTCTCTCTAGTTGGCCTGTGTCTATCCCTTTGCTGTTCCACACTGTACTCATTAGTGTCTTAAAGTTGGGCCATGTGGATCCAAATGTGTCTTTTTCAAAATGATTAACCACTCTAGCCTCTTCAGCTTTTTCCTGATCTCTTCTTTTTTTTTTTTTTTTCAGTTCCAGGATCCCATCCATGAAACCATGTTAAATTCAGTTCTCATGTCTTCTTAGCCTTCTCTCATCTGTGAGGTTTCTCAGAGACTCGTGTTTTTGACAACTTTGACGGTTTTGAAGAATACTGGTGAGGTACATTGTAGGGTGTCCCTCTAATGAATGTGCCCGAATTTTTCTCATGGTTAGACTGCAGTTATGGGTCTCGGGGGGAAGATTGCAGAGGGGAAGTGCCATTTTCAGGACACCCCAGCCAGGGTACGTGCTGTCAATGTGATTTATGAGTGTCGGCGTTGAGCTTGATCTGGCCAGCAGCTGAAACAGCTGTGTCCTCTCTCCCCCTTTGCCTGCTGTGTTATTTGGGGAGAAGTCCCTTTGTGGCGCCCACACTTAAAGAGCAGGAGTTACGCTCCCCGTCTTTAGACTGGAATATCTACATGATTTATTTGGAATTCTTCTGCATAGATTTACTTCTTCCCCACTTACTTATTTATTCAGTCATTTGCCTGTGTCAGTGTGCACTCATGGACATTGTTTTACACTTCAGGCTATAATCTATTGCTACTTTACACAATTATCTTGCTCAGCTTTGTTCCATTGGAAACGCCTTTAGAAACCAAGATCTGGCCGCCAGGTGCGCTCGCTGCCACTGAATGGTGTGAGGTCCTCCAGGCTCCCTCAACTGACAGAGCAAGGAACTGTCTGTGTGCACACCAACCCATGTATATACGTACGTCTATAAATATTTCTGTGAGTAGCCATCTGTATCTACACGAAGTGCTTACCATCTTCCACGCTGTCCCAGCCCCGCTGTCCCTTCCTTCCCTTTCTTACCTGTAAATGTCCGCGTGACTGAGGTCAGCCCCTTTCCCCCTCCACGCTCCGCAGTGAGCTTGTTTTATACTTTGGAAGTACAGTTAGACTCTCTTGCCACGGTCTGCATTTTTTCCTTGGATCTCCTGACCTCCTAAATTATTCTTTAAAAAAGTTTGCATTCATTAAGGTTCACTCTGTGTGTGGTAAAGGTCTGTGGGTTTTGACAAATATCTGATGTTACGTATCCACCATTACAGAGTCACCCAGAACAGCTTCACTGTGCTGAAGCTCCCTGCGTTTCCCCTGCTCGTCCTTCCCCCTCTATACCCACGCCTTTGGCCACCACTGATCTTTTTACTGTATGTATAGTTTTGCCTTTTCCAAAATGTCGTATACTTGGAATCCAACAATATGTAGCCTTTCAGACTGGCTTCTTTTACTGAGAAATATGCATTTAAGGGTCCTCCATGTGTTTCTGTGGCATTTCTCCTTATTACTGAATAATACTCCATTGCATGGGTGTACTGTAGTTTATCCTTCACCTATTAAAGGACATCCTGGTTGCTTCCAGTTTTTAGCAATTATGAATAAAGCTGTTATAAGCATCAATGTTCAGGTTTTTGTGTGGGCATGAGTTTTCAGTTCATTTGGGTAAATACGTAGGAGTGCAATCAGTGGGTCACAGGCAAGACAGTGCTTAGGTTTTTAAGAAACTGCCCAGCTTTCTTCCACAGCGGCTGTACCGTTTTACATTCCCACCAGCAAAGAAAAAGTTACTTATTTTTCAGTATCCTCTCCAGCAATTGGTATGGCCAGTTTTTTTGTTTGTTTAGCCATTCTGATAGGTGTGTAGTGATGACTACAATAAGCGAGCAACTCGTTGTTTTAGTTTGCAGTTCCCTAATAACAAATGATGTTAAGCACCTTTTCATATGTTTATTTGCCATCTTTGGTGAGGTGTCCAGATAGTTTGCCATTTTTAATAGGGTCGTTTGTTTTTGTATTGTTGAGCTTTAAAGTTTTTTTTTTAATATTTGAATACAAATCCTCTATCAGATATTTGCTTTGCAAACATTTTCTCCCAGTATGTGAAGTCTGTTTTCATTCTCTTACTAGTTTCTTCCCAGAGCAAAAGTTTTTCATTTTAATAAAGTCTAACTCGTCAATTTTTCTATTGTAGATCATGCTTTTGGTGTCATATCTAGAAACTCATCACCAAATCCAAGGTCACCTAGATTTTCTGTTATGTTTTCTATAGAAGTTTCATAGTTTTGCATTTCAAATTTATGTCTATGATTAATTTTTAGTTAGTTTTTGTGGAACGTAAAAGGTCTGTGTGTAGATTTCCTTTTTTGCATATGATGTCTAATTATTCCAGTACCATTTGTTGCAAAGACTACCATTCTTCTATTGAATTGCCTTTGCTCCTTTGTCAAAGCTTAGTCTGTTGTAGATGTGTGGCTCCTCTGGGTGTTCCATTCTGTTCCATTGATCTATGTGTCTCTCTTTCGCCAGCACCGTACTGTCTTGATCTTTGTAGCTCTGTACTTTTGAAGGCAGCTGATGTCAGTCCTCCAAGTTTGTTCTCCTCCAGTATTGTGTTGGCTGTTCGGAGTTTCTTGCCTTTCCACATAAACATAGAATCAGCTTGTCTATGTCCCCAAAATAGCTTGCTGGCATTTTCATTGGCATTACATTGAACCTATAGATGAGTGGGGAAGAACTGACATCTTAACAATATTTATTCTTCCAACCATGAATTTGGAATATCTTTCCATCTATTTAGGTCTTCTTTGATTTCATTCATCAGAATTTTGTAGTTTTCCAAACTTAAACCCTATGCATGTTTTGTTAGATTTATACCTATTTCATTTGCTAATACAAATGCTAATACAAATGGTGTTGGTTTAAGTTTCAGCTGTTCATTGCTGGAATAAAGGAAACTGATTGACTTTTGTGTGTTAACCTTGTGTCCTGCAACCTTCCTAAAATTACTAATTAGCTCAAGGAGGGTTTTCTGTCTGTTTTGCTAATTCTTTGGGATATTCTACAAACAGAATCATGTCATCTGTGAACAAAGGTGATTTTATTTCTCCCTTCCCAATCTGTATATTTTGTATTTTCTTTTCTTGTCTTATTGCACTAGCTAAGACTTCCAGTACAATGTTGAGTAGGAGTGGCGAGACAAGATTTGCCTTGGTCCTGTTCTTAAGGGAAAAGCATTCAGTTTCTCACCATTAAGTGTGATGTCACCTGCAGGATTCTGTAGGTGCCCTTAATCAAGTTAAGGAAGTCCCCCTCCGTTCCTAGTTTGCTGAGAACTTACCACGAATTGGTGTTAGATTTTCTCAAATGCTGTTCTGCATCAACTGATATGATCTTTAGCTTATTGATGTGGTGGGTTACGTTAATTGATTTTCTAATCTGAACCAGCCATGCATGCCTGGACTACGTCCCAATTGATCATGCTATATGATTCTTTGTATACATTGTTGGATTGGGATTTGTGAATATTTTGTTGATTGTTTTCATATTTATGTTTATAAGAAATACTATTGTTTTCTTGCAATGTCTTCATCTGATTTTGGTAATGCTGGTCTCATAAAATGAGTTAGGAAGTAATCTTCCTGCTTCTGGTTTCTGGAGATTGTGGAGAATTGGTACCATTTCTTTTTCAAATGGAACTCATCAGTGAAACCGTCTGGACCTAGTGGCTTGTCTTATGTAAGATCATTACTTTTTCAAATTCTATAATAGTTGTAGGCCTACTCAGATTCCCTACTTTTTTGTAAGTTTCAGTAGTTTGTGTCTTTCAAGGAACTGGTCATCATCTGAGTTATTAAGTTTTGGGGCATAGGGTTGTTCATAGTGTTTTTTTAATTTCCTTTTTAACGTCCACAAAATCAGCAGTGATGGCCTCTCCTTGAATTCTGAAACTAATTTGTGACTTCCCTCGTTTTCCCTTGGTTAGCTTAGTTGGAGGTCTACCAATTTGATGATCTTTTCAAAGAACAGGATTTTGATTTCATTGATTTTCTCTGATGATTTCCTGATTTCAGTGTCATTAGTTTTACCTCTAATTTTTATCATTTCTCTTTCTCATCTAGCTTTAGCCTAACATTGCTCTTCTGTCTCTAGGTCACTAATGTGGAAGAACATCATTATTGATCTTAGGTCTTTTTTATTTTCTAATACTTGCATTTAATGCCATAAGTTTCCCTCTATGCACTGCTTTTACTGCATCCCACAAATTTTGATGTTTTATTTTATTCAGTCAAAATATTTAAAAAATTCTACTGAGACTTCTTTTTTTTGACTCGTTGTTATTTAGATGTGGATTCTTTAAGCTCCAAATATACTGAGATTTTTCCAGCTTTCTGTTTTTTGTTTATATTTTAATTCTCCTATGATCTAAGGACATACTTGGTATTGTTTCTATTATTTAAATGTGTTAAGATACTTATTATGGCCTAGAATATGGTCTATCTGGGTAAATGTTCCATGTGATCTTGAGAAGACTGTGTATTCTACTGTTTTGGGGTAAAATGTCAGTGAGATCCAGTTAATTATAGTACTGGTCAGTTCAGATAAATTCTTACTGATATTTCTGCCTGCTGAATCCATCAGTTACTGAAGGAGGAGTCCTGAAACTTCAGGCCACAATAGTGGAACTGTCTGTTTCTCCTCGAAGTTCTGTCAATGGTTCTTCACACACTTTGAGCCTCTGGTGTTAGATGCATGTACATCAAGGCTCTTTTCATCGTCTTGGAGAACTGACCCCTTTATCACTATGTGATTCCCCTCTTTATCATTGATCCTGGCTCTAAAGTCTGCTTGGCCTGGAATTAATATAGCTGTTTCAGCTTGTTTTGTTTTGTGTTGATTACTGTTAGCATGGTGTGTCTTTCTCCATCCTTTTGCTTTTAACCCATCTGTGCTTTTGTATTTGAAGTGAGGTTCTAGTAGACAGCATATAGTTGGGCCTTGTTTTATTCTGCACCTGATAGTCTTTGTCTGTTATTCAGTATATTTAGATCAATTAATGTTAAGCGATTATTGAGAGAGTTAATTGAGACCTGCCATGTCTGTAACTACTTTTTGTTGCACTTGTTCTTTGTCTCTCTCTTTTTTTAAAACTCCCCCTCTTTTTATGCATTCTCTGGGTTGAACTGAGCATTTCATTTTTCCATTTTACTCTTCTTGGTATATCAATTATACTTCTTTTAAAAATTACTTTAGTGGTTGCCCTAGAGTTTGCAATACACATTCATGACAAATCTAAATCTGCTTTCAAATGGCATTATACTGCTTCCCAGCCAGTGCAGGTACCTTATGGTGGAGTATCCGTAAGTCTCCCCGCCATCCCTGGGCACACCGCTGTCATTCCTCTCACCTATGCATACGCTCCATCACTGAACGTATTGTTACTGTTCTTACTTTGAACACTTACTTATTATATTAAGAATAATAAAATGTTTTATTTTACCTTCATTTTTTATTTTTCTAACATTCTTCCTTTTATGTAGATCTGAATTTCTCACCCATATCATTCTCCCTCCCCCTGGAGAACTTCTTCTAACATTTTTCACAGGGCACGTCTAGTGACAGATCCTCAGTTTCTTAGAACATTTTTATTTCTCCTTCAGTTTTGAAGGATAGTGTCAATGGGAATAAAATTCTAGATTGGTGTGGTTTTTTTCTTTCAAAAGAATATATTTTACTTTGTTCTCTTCTTGCTTGCATGGTTTCTTGCAAAAAGTCAGATTTCATTCTTTTGGTGGAGGGAGGTTAAAAGTAGTTTTATGGAGGTATAACTGACATATGGCAAATAGTACATATTTTATGTGTATGATTTGATAAGAAATGACCATATGTACACACTCACAAAACCTTCACAAAATCAAGGTAGTGAATATATTTGTCCTTTGAAAAGTTACCTTGTGCCCCTTTGTAGTCCCTCACTTTCAGCCCCTCTTTTCCCATCACCACCAAGAAACCGCTGGCCTGCTTCCTGTCACTATAGACTGGTTTGCGTGTTCTAGAATTTCACGGGAATGGACTCATGCAGTGTGTATTTTCCCCCTCTGGCTTCTCTCACTCAGCGCTGTTGCTTTGGGATTCAGCGCACCACGGTCAGGGCACCATTCACTCTTTTTATTGCAGAGTGGAGTTCCACTGTATGACTGTACAGCTTGTATATTCATTCACATGTCAGTGGACATCGGGCTGATTCCAGCATTGGGCTACCACAAATAAAGTTGCTATGAACATTTGTGTACATCCCTTTTTATGGACATACGCTGTCTTTTCTCTTAGGTAAATCCATGGAAGTTGAATGACTGGATCAAATAGTAGGTACACGCTTAACTTTCTAAGAAACTGCCGAACTAGTTGACTATTTTACGTTCTCACCAAAAGACTTCAGTGATTTAATTTTAATTTTTATTGTGCTAAAAAATTATAAATACTGTCAGGCCCCTGTGTCTGTAAGTTCCACCTCCTCAGATTCAAGAAACCAGGGATCAAAAATATTCAAGGGAAAAACATTTCCGGAAAGTTCCAAAAAGCAAAACTTGAATTTGTCGCATGACAGCAACTATTTATATAGTTTTAAATTGTATTAGGTCTCGTAAGTAATCTACAGATTGTTCAAAGTCTGCAGGAGGATGTGCATGTATTACACGCAGACACTATGCCATTTAATATAAGGGACTTGGACATCTGCAGATTTCAGTGTCCATGATCGGTCCTGGGACCAATCCCCAAAAGATACCAAGGGATGACTGTGTGCCATTTTAAGCATGTTAAGTGTACAATTCAGTGGGGTTAATCACATCCACAGTGTTATGCCATCATTACCAGTATCCGTTTTGAACATTTTTCATCACCCCCAAACAGAAACTCTGTAACCATTAAGGAGTAACTTTGCATTCCTCCTTCTCTTCAGCCCTGACAGCCTCTAATCTGCCTTCTGTTTTTATGAATTTGCCTGTTCTAGATATTCAGACAAATAGAATCATACAGTATTTGTTCTTTTGTGAGTGACTCATTTCACTTAGCATTTTGTTCACAAGGTTAACCCATGTTGTATCGTGTATCGGAACGTCAGTCCTTTTTATGACTGAATAAAATTCCACGTATGTATAGCTCATGTTTCATTCATGCACTCCTGTACCGATGGGCACTTTGGTTGTTTCGAGTATTGTAAATAAAGCTGTGGTGAGTGGTGGTACATAAGGATCTGTTTGAATTGCTGTTTTCAGTTCTTCCGAGTGTATACCCAGGAGTGGAACTGCTGAGGCACGTGGTAATTCAGTGTTCGGCTTTTTGAGGAAATGCCAAGCTGTTTTCTGCAGCGGCTGCACCATTTCACATTCCCAAAAGCAATGCTCAGGTATTCCAGTTTCTTTACATCCTTGTCAACTCTTGCTATTTTTCACTTCTTTAATTATAGCCATCCAAGCAGGTGCAAAGTAGTGTCTCGCTGTGGTTTTGAGTTGCCTTTTGCTAATGACTAAGAATATTGAGCACTTTTTTGTGTGCTCGCTGACAATTCGTGTATCTTCTTTGGAGACATGTCTATGGAAATTCTTTGCCTTTAAAAAAATTGGATTCTCTTTTAGCTGTTGAGTGGCAGGAGTGACTTATAAATCTGGATATTAAACCCTTATTAGATATATGGTCTGCAAGTATCTTCTACTCTGTAGGCTGTCTTTTCTCTTTCTTGGTAATGTTCTCTGATGCAGGTTTTAATTTTGATGAAGTCTAAGCAACCTTTTCTTTGTCGTTGCTCATGGTTTTGGTGTCATATCTAAGAATTCATTGCTAAGCTCAAGGTCAGAATGATTATTCTTATATGTTCTTATAAGATGTTGGCTGATAAGGTGTTAGCTCGTATATTTAGGTTTTGATCCTTTTTGAGTTAATTTTTTAAGGTGTGAGGTAGGGCTCCAACTTCATTCTTTGCACGTGGAGCTCCGGTTGTCCCAGCACCATCTGTTGCAAAGAAATAGCTGGAAGTCTGTCCATTTTAGGTCAACATTTTGGTGGCCCTTGTGGGGACCAGAGAAGGCCCCCAGTGGCTCTGGGGCTGGGGAGTAAGCAGTACAGTGCCCACAGCCAAGCCCATTGCCACTCGCTGCTCTTCTTGCTGACCATCGAGTTTGAAGTTGTCTTTCTCCTGGATTCAAGCTTCTGCCCTCTTTGTATTTTGATATTCTCCAAGCTGTATTCCGGACCTATTGTAAGGTTTTTTCTTTCTGGCTAAGGCCTTTTTCTGTGTGTACTTGTACTTGCTGGCAGTTTGGTCTGGTTTTGAAATCAGACTATTTCACTGGAACTGGCCTTAGCATCGGCCCATCCCTTTGGAATAGGGGCTGTTCTACAGGAGCTGGGCTGAGCCTTCTACCTGGCTTTTCTGGCTCCTCCAGAACCAAGACTGTTCCCTGAGACCTGGCTGATATTAAGCCTGTAAGTTCTTTGAGCTGCTTGAGCTGTTTAAACTGTTTGAAAATATTCTCTTACTCTAGAGAAAAACCTCCAAGAAATGGGACCCCAGTTATCTAAACATTTTGAGGCTGCCCCCTTACAAGGACCCTGGCTTATTTTATGTTTAAAAACCATGATCCTTTTTTATGTGCATTTATAACTAAGTGGAATGACCTAACCAAAGGCAATTTAGAATATCAACGGCTATTATGGGGAATTTTTGAAATCCCCAAATTTAATTTCCTTAAAAACAAACTGGACTATAATAGCTCAAAAGTTTTCAAAACTGAACAGAACGCCTATTTTGATTGGTATTTTGGGACTTCTGAACAGTGTTAGGAGCCTAAAATTGCCTCTCTACAAAATAAAAGTTTAAGATTAACTAAGGCAAACAAACAGGAGAAGGTCAAGTGGCTTCTGAGCCTCAGGCCCCTGTTCCTTGGTCTCTGTCTCCTGCTCCGCGTCTGGCGCCATCTTGTCCCCCCGCTGCTCCTCGCGCCCAGGGCCCGCCCCCCCAGTGCCATCTTCCTTATCCCCTTCTGTGTCTGTACCTCCTCTGAAGCCTCAGCTTCCCCAAACTGATTCTCTCGCCAAACTTCCCTTTTCCTCTGAACTTATCAGAACCCATTCCTTTAAAATTAAGCCTCTGAGAATCCAGAGGCTAAACTCTTAATTTCTTTTACTCCCTGGACTGAAGCTGGACTGTGAGCCACAGTCAAAGATTTCCTGAGGTAACCGAAGATACTCTTACATTTACTGAGGAACTTAATACAGCCATTCAAACCTCTCACCCTGGTTTCTCTGGCTTATGTCAGCTATTTCATTAGTGTGTCAGTGAAGCCACATCCAGCACTGGATTTGCCACTAATTGGCAGAATCTTTAAAGGTCTCTAGAACCACACTGGGAAACCAGCCCACTAACTCCTATGATCAGCCTTGAACAGTCACTCAGCAGCTTTGCCAGGCAGTTCCTAGGGCTTTGCTAACACCCGTCGACTGGAACACAATGCAGGCTTGCACACAATCTGAGGAACCTGTTCGTGACTGTTGTAATCGACTTCAGATTATTTTTAAAGAAAATTCTGGCCTTCCTTTCAGATGATCATGCCACTGAAGTAGCTTTTAACTCTATGTTTCTTAGTGGGCAGAACTGGGACCTCTCCCTTCTAGTAACAGGGACCAGGATAGACTGGAAAACTGTATCCACTCCAGATTTAACCTGGCAGACGAGCTCCCCCACACTCTAGTGAGTCACCTCAAAGGAAGACGGCCAAAATTCTTAATCTTCAGCTCCTGAAGAAAACCCAAATCCTCCCAGTCTCTGCTGTTATTGCAAAGAGCCAGGAGATTGGAAAACAGATTGTTACAAATTCACATGCTTTAGGCGACTTCAGCCCGCTAACCAGCCCTTCCCGGGTCCTCTCCATCTTCAGTGACGGGGCTCAGAGGAACCACAGGGCTCTTCCCAACCTCCCTCTTAACTGGCTTGGAGAAACATTTGTCCAGACTGGGGGTAAATCTCTCCCAGTCCTGACACTGGAGCCACAGTCTCAGGGCTCAGCCCCCCTGCTACAAAGCAGCCCCTGCCTCAGATGGTGCAAACAGCAGGGATCTCAAATGAACCTCAAGAGGTTCCTGTCTGTCTCTGGACCTACTGCATCTTGTTTAGCTCCTTTGAGAGACGCGCCCCTTTCCTCCTTAGTTCCTCCACCACCCCCATTAATTAGCCTGAGATTTCTTAGAGAAGCATCTTGCCAGAATTCCTTTCTCCCAAAAGAACTTGGCAGTTTCTAGAACTTGACAGCGGTCATCAAAGCACCCAACCAGGTGAACTAATGACCCTTTGACCTCTTTTACTTTCTCCATCTCTGATGGTACTGGAGCTGATTCTGGAAACACTGATCACTTGTCCCTGTTGAATCAGCTGCCATCTTCCTTATGGGCAGAATCTCAAACTGAGATGGGCAGAACTCACAGCACACCTCCCATCAAGATTCAGACAGGTGCCTCAAAACCTCTTCCCAGAATTAATCAGTGCCCGGTAAGTAAAGAAGGCCTTCATGACATACAGCCCATAACAGGTTACAAGACTGAAGGCCTCATTACCTCTTCCACTGGCCCCTGTAACACTTCCATTCTACTGGTAAGAGAACTAAGGATGGAGGTTCGTCCAGCACCTCTGAGCACTAAACAACTTAGTCACCCCTCAGCACCCGCTTGCCACTCACACCCATTCCCCCCTGGAAGCAGGTTCTTTGCTGTGAGTGGTGCGCGCAGTGCAGTCTTCGGTGTCCAGCTGATGAAACCAGCCATACCTTTCTGCCTCCATTGGGGAGAAAAGCTGTTCACCTGGCAGTATCACCTGAAGGCTTTGCTGAGAGCTCTTCTTATCTCTCACCGGTCCCGCAGGGGGTCTGGATGATGCCAGGATTCCCTGAGGCTCTGCCTTGTTGCATGTGTGGGTGGTCTGCTCCTTCGCTCTCCTCCTCAAGCCTCCTCACAGGAAGACGGCATCCTCTTGCTAAAGCGTTTAGCCTTAACGGGACATAAGGTCACCAAAGGAAAACTGCAGTTTCCCCAAACGCAGGTTCAGTATTTAGAGCACATGGTATCAGAACAAGGGTAACACCTAGATCCAGACAGGCTTTGTGCTGTCCTGGGTTTCCCAAAACCCCAAACTCAGCACTAATGCAAAGTTTCCTTTGGTTTGTTGGTTATTGCCAACACTGGATACCAGATTTCTCTCTCATGGCCAAACTAACTATGTTTTACTAAAAAATAACAACTTTCCCCAATTTTATGGGAAGAATGGGACCACATAGCCTGTGAGGCCTTCCTTCGATGAGCCCACCAGCCCTCTGTCACCCCAGTGATCAGATTCCCCTTTTCCTTTGTGTGTGAAAAAGGAAATGCCCTTGGGGTACTCGGCCCCAAACATGGAGACCACCATTAACAATGGTGATTATAGGCGACGACTGGACCCTGAGGTACAGGGTTACCCCCTTGGCTTAGAGCCATTAGTGCCACCGTGGGACCCCCTTTCACCACTTTTGTGCCCCACGCAGCAGAAGCCCTCCTGCTCCCTCATAGCGCTCGGCTGCCCCACCTCGGCCGGAGTCCTTTGTCCGCTGCCCCCCCCCGGAGCTCTTCCACCGTGGCCCTTCTCCCCGCGGCCGGCCGTCGCCCAAGCCCCTCACAACCACTCAGCATCCAAGGACCGCCTCCCGGTTCCTCATGATGCTCTTCAGGAAGTTGCTCTAGGTAACGCTGACTTCTTGGGGCTCGCCGATTAGTTCTTATTTAAAAGCTGAGAACAGTGAGCACCGCGTGGTGCTCAGCTCTGTTACCTATGGCTGCCGCAGCCCCTCAGGCTGAACGAGACGCTTTTATGCAAGCTCGTGCTTTAGCCAAGGGTAAAACTGAGTATTTATACTGATGGCAGGTATGCTCTCAGAGTGGCGCGTGATTTAGGAATGTTATGGAAGCAACGTGGCTTCCTTACTTTGAGTGGAAATAAAATTTAAAATGGCCTTATGTTCAGGAATTATCTGATGCAGTACTTTTACCTGCCACTTCAGCTATTATTTAAGATTCTGGGAAATTTTAAACTTGACTCCCTGGAAGCTCAGGGGAGTCACATTGCTGATAATTTCTGCAAGGAGTACTGCCCTTAAAGGACCAACAGCAGCCGGATCTCTGTCATGATTCAGAGGTATTTCTCCAAATGGTAATTTAGAAAAACTGTCTAGAGAAGCGCAACGATTGGCCTCAAATAAGGAAAAACAGGATTGGAAATTCAACAACTGTTGGCTTGGTAAAAAGAGAAAGCTCTGGTTTGGACCAAGTGACAACCCAGGCCTACAAGACTCATAAAATTCCCACTCCTTACCATGGCATATGCGTTTAACCATTAGCTGAATGACAAAATGACAGCCTTTGTGAATCAGTATTGGTGGGGAAACACTAACAAGGCTGCACAAAGTACCTACCTCACTAGTCCCACCTGCGTGAAATACAACCCGGGGAGGCCTGTTCCGTGTCCCCTGGTATTTTAAACTGCCTGATGGTCCAGCCAAGGTCTGGCAACAAATTTCATACAATTACCTCCGTCTCATGAACCTGCTTTACTCCAGTTCTGCATGTTTTCCCACTGGACTGAAGACTTCCCTGGCAGACAGGCTGCTACCACTTTTTGTGGTCAAAGCCCCTTTAGAAAAGATTACCCCCACTGGGAGACTCGTCTCGAACTGTATGCGCATCAAGGAGCCCGTTTTACTGGTGCGGTACTTCAACAAGCCTGCGCTGTGTGGCTGGCTTTACAACGCTTTCACTGCACTTAGCCACCCTCAGCTCTCTGGTTTAGTTGAACATACTAACAGTGCTATTAAGATTCAACTGGCAAAATTTGCAGAGGCTCTGCAAATAGCTTGGCCAAAAGCACTGCCATTGGTTCTTCTGAATCTTAGATCCACTCCTTTTTAAACTCAGAAACCCTCACCCTTGGAGACAGTCACAGGACACCCAATGCACTTGGCTCCTGCCCCTTTGATCCACAAGTGATAAAAGAGATATTCCAGTATCCTAAAGGCCCAATTACTGCAACTAAAAATAACCATGTTTTGGTAGATAAACTTTTTAGTGTCTCCCAGGAAATGAAGACCGTATCACACCTGGCAACCCAGAGATCTCCCCTACTGGAGCGGAGACCTCCACAGACTCTGTATGCACCCTCGCTAGAAAGGCCCCGTCAAGCACTGCCGACCAAAGTTGTGCCCCCAAACTCCATGGAACTGACTCTTGGATTCACATTACGCACTTAGAGAGAGTGTCAAACCCTGATTCAACCTGCACATTATCTGGTGACCCGAAAGTAAAGATTTCCCAGAATGGAAGCAGATGACATCAGATGAAACAGCTTTCCCAAAATATCTGGGAACGCCCAACAAGTTTGTCACCAAACCTTTGATGATGACATAATGCTTCAGATGATCTCCAGTGTCTCTGATCTTGGTAACACACGAACTTTAGATTTAAAATGCCTGATGATTCTCTCTCCTATGCCTGCTGTTAATCAAATGTCACCTCAATAGGTTTGCAATCTGTGCACTTTCCCTCTGACGTGAGACTGCACACAGGAAAGGTCCCTCTTGGTATTGAAGGACAAAAGGCCACTGGTACCAAAAAAAAATCCTCAGGCTTGATCAGTGATGCTTTCAGAGAAAGATGTTATCAAAAGGAGAAAATGTAAAAACAAGAAAAAGCAACCCCCAAAAGAAGAGAAACCTAAATAGTCAGGACATAAGGGGGCGTTCTCACAGCCTGCAGCGATAGCAGGGGCCACCAGGAAGCAGACAGACCTCCTTTTCTTTCCTGGCAACTCAACCAATGAAAAGCCATCCACTCTTTTTCCTCCCCCCTACATCCAGCCCAACTTCCTTTCCCCTCTAAAAAGTGTCCTCTTTTCCATTTTTGCTGGGAACTTGCACACAGCATCATGTGATTGTTGACTCCGAAACTGCAATTTTTGCTGGTCCTGAAGAAAACCATTTTTTGCTGAAGAAATAGTTGGCAGTCTATTATTTTAGGTCAACAACGTGTAGTGGCATCTCATTGCCTTTTCAAATTTAGTTACCTGTTAATGACTTACAATATTGAGCATCTTTTCATATGCTTACTTGCCACAAATGGTAAGGTGTCTGTTCTAATCTTCCGCCCATTTTCCAACTGTTGTTCCTTTTCTTGCGTTTTTAGTGTATTTTGGAAAACGGGTTTTATCAGATACCCCTTTTGCAAAAATTTTCCCTTGGTTTGTGGCAGCTCATTCTCTTGATGTACGTATCTTTCTACAGCACGTAATCATGCTCTGCATATAATTAGCTGTTTAACATAACTTTTAGCAAGCCCTTCCCATTTTGCTTGAGGCTTTCCCAAAATCATTGTAAATGGCTGCACAGTATCCCATTTCTCCCTCCATAGCCCCACTGAGGCTTCATTATTCCCCACCGTGCAGGTGAAGGAGATGAGAGAATGGTAACCGCCTGCGGTTCCAGCGCGGGTGACCCGCAGAGCGGACTCCCCCTGGGAAACCAGCCCAGCGCTTCCCGCCCCGCCGGGAAGGTTTCTGTGAGCGGTTTCTAGGACTGGGCGCACTTCTCTCCCAGCGCCCAACTCGCGCTGAAACAGCGAAGCCGCGATCCTCCGGCGGCGAGTCCGGGATTTAAGAACCGGCCAGGAGGCCCCGCCGGCGCGGGGCGGGCGCTCTCCACATCCTCCTCCGGGGCAGGAGCAGGGGCGGAGCGAGTAGTCCACGCCCTCCGCCGGCCGATCTCCCTCAGTCGGCACGCAGACGGGGCGGACACCGGAGCGGCCTGCCGGAGCGCACGGTCCCGGAGCGCGGCGTCCCGGCCGGCCCACCCCGCGAGGAGCCCGAGCGCGCCGACCCGCGCGGGCAGCACGCGGCGGACAGCGGGTCCACGGAGTCGCGCGCGGTGACAGCGGGGCGGCCCGGCCGGCCTCCCAGCTGACGGGCTCCGCCCGCGGCGACCCTCGTCAGGCGGGCGTCCCACCCCAGCCCGCGCCGGCGAGGCCCCGGGCGTCGGAGCACTTCCGGACTGCCCGTGCCGCTTCTCCCCTCAGCCGGCCTCGGGCCTCAGGAAGTTTCCCGCGGAAGCGAAAGTGAATCCTTCGGTGCGTTTGCGCGGGGCAGCGGCCAGGCTCACGGGGCGGCTTCCGGCCAGGGGCGGGGCTTCCTCTGTCGAAAGTTGGGCGGTGGGCGGGTCAGCTAGCGGGCGTGGCCCGCGTAGCTCCCGGAAGTCGGGCTGTGGTCCTGTCGTGCGGTGGGCGTGGCCAGACGCGGTCCCCGAAGTCAGGTGAGCGGGGCCGGCGTCGCTCCCGGAAGTAGTGCTGTGGGCCCGTCGGGCGGTGGGCGTGGCCAGGCGCGGTCCCCGAAGTCAGGCGGTAGGCGGAGCCCGCGGCGTTCCCGGAAGTCGCGCGCGGGGTGGCTGACTGTCGGCGCAGCGCCCGGCTGGGTTTCTGCGGAGGTTAGGGTCGGTCCGCGCGGGGGGCTCTGTGACGCTGGGCGGGCCGTCACGCTGTGGCCATAGCTTGCGTGTTGGCGGCGGTGCTGGGTCTGTGCGGCGACATCAAGCAGCAGTAGCGCGCGCTCCCGCCGTCGCGGGGCTCGGTGGCCTTGGCCTGGCCCGACCACGTCCCGAAAGGGCCTTCCCCGGGCGCGGGGGCCGCGGGGGCCGGCAGACGGCAGACGGCAGACGCGGCCCGCGCGGTCCTAGACGTGGGCTGGCAGTGGGGACGGAGGAGCGCCGCGGCCGAGGGGAAGGCTGTCACTCTCCCGGGCCTCTTCGGTGGCCGCGGCGTTCGCTTTTTCGAGTGCTTCGTGAGCCCCGACCTTCTTCCCTGAGCATCTGACAGGCCCCCCGAGGGCGGGGGGCTCGGTGGTTCAGTTCTTGGTCCCCTGCGGATCGTTGGCTCCTCCTCGCTCAGAGCTCTTTGTCTTGAGCAGAGCCTGAGGCCGTCATTCTCAGCCTCCTTTGCAGAGGTCCTTTGGTCTTTAGACCACCATTACTTCTTCCCCTGTTTACCTGAAGAAATCAAGACAGGAGTGAGCTCTAGAATGTGGAGCGACCTCGTATTAGATCTGAATTTTGTAACCATCCTATAGAAGCGAGAGTAGGGAGGAAATTGTAGTCAATTACAAACGTGGGAAACCGCAGCTCTTCCGAACACGGGACGTAGACTAAGCTTGTTTAAAATAAAATTGGAGGTATATAATCCTCATAATTATTATTGCTAAAATAGCAGTAACAATTAACTTTAATTTTCTTTTTCCTCTGTCTGCTTTCAGGATTCTGAATATTGATAATTAAAAAAATCCCTAAATATCAACTTCCAAAATCTCAAACTACTATTGGGTGCTTATTAATCCACAACATGTTAATACCACGAGTGTGATTTTAAACACAGAGCTTCCCATGCTTTTGGTTCGATATTATACTCTGGGGAAAATGACTGCGTTGATCTGTAGAATATTGACTTTGAGCCACATATTTTCATAGGTTTTTAAAATTTAGTCCTACATTCCCCATGTTTCTGACTGTAGCATACTTAGTTAATATAGGTGAGCAGGCTTGTAAGATTAGGTCTTTGCCTCTGATTTTAATAAAGACAGATTTCCCTTTGCTATCTGGAGAAACAGCGTATGTTAGTGACTTGATGGGGGACGTTTGGGTGAAGACCTGGCACTTTAGGTGAATCACTAAACTCCAGATTTTAGTGTCTTTATTTGGAGCAATGAGCCTAGAGTCTACCTGACGGGGTCCATCGTGTGCTAACATACACGGCAGACAATGCTTGTTGAACCCATCCAGTCTTCTCTCCTGTACATCATTTGATTCTTCCTTGCCCAGAGTGCGTGTTTATCTGGGGCAAATCATCAAGCTGTTCTAAACAAAGACCCTTGAGAAATCCCCTTGGATACCTGAGTATAAACAGAGTCCTACTGGCAGGAGAAAAGGGGGACAGTGATAGGTAGGCAGCCAACATTTTCTATCAGACTCATTATGTATGGTCATCATTGAAAAATTGAAGAAATACCCCTCTACCGCTTAAATATTTTTAAAGTTTTTAATTTTATTTTATTGAGGTATGACATAAACAGAAAAGTGCACAAATCGTAACTGCACAGCTCTGTTAAGTCTCACAAAGTAAACATTCAGAAGAAATAAAATGTTGTCGTCACTCCTGAAACGTCCTGTGCCTCCTCTTGTTCATGCTCTCCTGCTTCCACCTGTTCGTAACCACTGCCCTGTTAATATTGTACATTAACGTTGCCTGCTCTTTGGTATTATTATTAATAATTTATATTTTCCACCAGTTTTACTGAGGCATAATTGACAAAATTGAATATACATATGAGTATTTTTATATACAGACCTACCTGCCTTAGGAGGTAATTTGTGTAGTTTCTTGGAATTTTCAGTTAATTTCAGTGGAACAGATTTGCTTCCCGAAGTCGGTAAATTAAATACTTAGGCAAAAACATTAAGAAATCCTATTAAAATGGACACAGTCACATTCTTAGTTGAAATTAGCTATCTTAAGAGGCTCTAACAGGCTAATGTGCCTTTATTAATTCCTTTGTAACATGGCTTTATAATGTGGTTTTCTACCTGCCTACAGTGTTTTTGTGACTCGGGTATCTAAGTCACTCACAAGGCCTTCCTAAGGTATTTCAGTGCTTATAAAATTGAGTATTTCGTGGGCAAATAGGGACGAAACAGTTTAAACAAACTGAATCATTGGAAACCGTGCAGAAGGTGTATAAGGTAGAGACCAGACTAACCCAGCAGCCTGCCAACTGAGGAGAACGGCCTGGGTCGAGGCAGCCTTACGAGGTGCGGCAGGCCCGCTGCGCCCCTCCCCTGAGCGCCGTCCCGCCTGCAGGAGGCGCTGCAGATCCTGGTTCTCGGCAGCTCAGGAGACAGGATCTGGGCCAAAGGAGAGACAGCAGGTGGAACTTATCCAGCTGCGACGTAATACCCAGAGGGACAGAGTTCAGGGTACAGTGGTAATTCCCTCCTGTTCCTTCTCTTGTCTGTGAGCCTTTTTTTAATGTCACTAAACATTCATACATAACATCATTTTTGAAAACTGCTAGATGCATTTCAGAGTGTGAATGGGCCATAACTTACTCTCCTTTATTTTGTGTTTGTCGGCTGTTTTATGTGCTTTTGCTGTTCTGTATAATGTTACCAGGAACATCCTTGTATGTAGTCTGTATTCGGCATCTCTGATTTGATTCCTTAGAATGAAGAACTACTGAGCGAAGGAATTATTCTCTTAAAAAAATAAATTTTATTGTAAAGATAATTCATGTCAATTGTAGAAAACTTGGAAAATGTAGTAAAGGTGTAAAGAAAGTAAAAGTCACCTGGCCATCCAAACACAATCCTTGCTAACATTTTAGTGTCTTTCACTGTCTTTTTTCCTGTACGTGTATATCCATCCAGCCATCCACCTGTTAATGTGTTTTTTATTTTTACAGATCATAATTTTGAATGGCTGTATCATGCTATATCTTATGAATGTGCTACAGTTCATTTGACTGTATTCTTTTAAAAAAAACACTTTTTCTTTTATTGAAGTACAGTCGGTTTGCAGTGTTGTGTCCATTTCTGGTGCATAGCATCATGTCTCAGTCATACATATACATACATTGATTCCTTTTCATGTTGCCTTTCATTATAGGTTCTATTAAGAGATTGAATATAGTTCCCTGTGCTATATGCATTTAACTGTATTCTTTAGTTTGGGACAATTAAATAGCTCTTTTTAATATGCATTTAATGACCAACTGCCATGTGCTAGGCCCTGTAGACAGTGCATGAGACAGTTTCCTGCCGTCTGTGAGCTTAACTGAGATGACTCCCAGTTACAGCTGTCTTAACCGGCTCAAGGCAGAAGCAGTGGTGCTGGGATGAGTCTAATGGGAGATGAAGGATGGCTTCCCTGAGGATGTGAGGCCCTCAGGCCTGAAGGAGGCATGGCCTCTAGCCAGGAGAAGACTGTGCCATGAGAGGGGCTGCAGGGAAGGGGGACGAGTGACTCCATCCCCTGACCCGTCCTCACAGGCTGGTCAGCACAGAGCTGCAGAGCAGCACCGCTCAGCTGCACACTCCACTCTCAGAGCCCAGGGGCTGGGGTCAACGTGGATGAGGGTCTGGGGTGGGCCAGCCCTAGGCAGAACCGCGAAGCAGGTGACAAGTGTGTTCACGTGTTTTTTCTCACATAACCCTTACCAGACTTGTGAGGCAGGCATTGTTGTTTCCGCGTGCAAATGAGGAAGCTGAGGCTTATGTAAGTTACCCGGGACACGAGGCTAATACGCTTTAGGGCTGGAGTTCACACCTGGGAAAAGCCTGTACTCTTCCCACCATCGTGATGGCCCTGCTGCCTCAGCCCTGCTCACCCCTGCTGACCCCTGTCCCTCAGTCCCCGTGCCCTGCATCTGGGCAGCCTTCCCACCCCGCCTCTGCCCTGCAGACGCGCTTCTCTCTGGGGGTACTTCCTCTTGCTTGGAAATGGCTCATGTTACTGGAAAATGGTTCCTACGTGAGCTCTGTTGGGGTGGCAGGGCCCACCGAAGCCTTTGCACAAGATGCAGGAGGTTGGTTACCTGATTTGACTTAGAGGCCACTGCACGAGATTGCTGTCAGCGTAGGCATTTTCAGAAAGTTCTTCAGGTACTTAATCAAAACAAAAAAACCCCAAACAAAAACAAAAACAAAAAATCCTTCTGCTTCAAACATTTCATTAAGAAGAACTTCAAAGTGCAGAATTTAAGATTTTATACCTACAGCTAACATCATACTCAACATTGAAAAACCAAAAAAATATTTCCTCTAAGATCAGGAACAAGATAAGGATGCCCAGTCTTGCCACGTTTATTCAGCGTAGTAGTGGAAGTCCTAGCCAGAGCCATTAAGCAAGAAAAAGAAAAGGCATCCAAATCGGAAAGGAAGAAACAAAACTGTCCCTGTTTGCAGATGGCATAATATTATATGTAGAAAACTCTAAAGACTCCTTCAAAAAAACTGTTAGAACTAATAAATTCAGCAATGCTGTAGGATACAAAATCAGTATATAAAAATATGTTGTGTTTCTATATACTAATAATAAGCTATCAGAGGTTAAGAAAACTATCCCATTTATAATTACAACAGAAAGACTAAAATCACTGGGAATAAATCCAACCAGGGAGGTGAAAGGCCTGTATACTGAAAACTATCAGATACTAAGGAAAGAACGTGAAGACACAAGTAGATGGAAACATTCCACACTCAGGCATGGAGAGAATTAATACTGTTAAAATATCCATATTACAGATTTAATGCAACTCCTATCAAAATTCCAAAGGCATTTTTCACAGAAGTTGAGTTTACAGTCCTAAAAGTTGTATGGAACTACAAAAGACCCCAAATCACCAATCTTGAGAAAGAACAAAGCTAGAGGTATCACACTTCCCAATCTCAAAGTGTACTACAGAAGCTGTAGTCATGAAAACAGTGTGGCACTGGCATAAACACGATAGAGCAGGATAGAGAGCCCAGAAATAAACCTACACATAATGTGATCAATTAACTTACAGCAGTGGAGCCAAGAATACAGACGGTCCCCAACTTATGATGGCTTGACTTCGGATTTTTCAAGTTTATGATGGTGCAAAAGCAATAAGCATTCAGTAAAAACTGTATTTTGAATTTTGATCTTTTCCCGGATGCGATACATGGTACGAAATTCTCTTATGATGCTGGGCAGCTCCCAGTCAGCTGTGCAGTCATGAGGATAACTGGCCAGCATGCTTACAACCATTTTGTACCCAGCCAGCCACTCTGTTTTTCATTTTCAGTACAGATTTAGTAAATTACATGAGATATTCAAATTTTATTATAAAATGGGCTTTGTATTAGATGATTTTGCCCAACCGTAGGCTAATCTGTGTTTTTAGCAGATTTAAGGTAGCCTAGGGTAAGCTGTGATGCTTAGGTTGGCTGTATTAAGTGTATCAAGTTTATCAAGACAACCCCATCGTAAGTCGAGGAAGATCTTTATACAGTGGGGAAAGGACAGTCTCTTCAATAAATAGTGTTCAGAAAATTGGATAGCTGCATGCAGAAGAATTAAGTTGAAGCGCTATCTTACACCAACACAAAAATTAACTCAAAATGGATTAAAGATTTGAATATAAGACCTGAAACCATAAAACTAGGTGGTAAGCATAGGTGGTAAGGACCTTGGCATCAGTCTTAGTGATGATTTTTCAAATCTGACATTAAAAGTAAAGCAACAAAAGCGAAAATAAAATGGGACTATCAAGCTAAAAACTTTCTGCATAGCAAAAACCATCAACCTACTGAATGGTAAAAAATTTGCAAATCATATTGATAAGGGGTTAATATCCAAGGATATATAAAAAACTCATGCAACTCAATTACAATAACCAAACAAAAGAAAACCTCAATCTATTTAAAAAATGGGCAGAACATCTGACAGACATTTTTCTAAGTAAGACAAAGACGGTAAAGAGGCACTGTGCTGGCATGAAGTTACCGCCATGAAGACCTGCTCAGCATCATTAACCATCAGGGAAATGCAAGTCAAAGCCACAGTGAGTGGCCCCCTCGCACCTTAGGAATGAACGGCTGTTCTCCAAACGACAAGAAATAACTTGGCTAGAATGTGGAGAAAAGGGAACGTGTACTGTTGGTGGGAATGTAAATTGGTGCAGCCACTATGGAAAACAGTACGGAGGGTCCTCAAAAAACTAAGAAAAGAACTATATGATTCAGCCATTCCACTTCTGGAGTTTATCTGAATAAAATGAAAACACTAATTTAAAAAGATATATGCACCCTTATGTTCATTACAGCACTATTTATAATAGCCAAGATGCGGAAACAATGTACGTGTCTATCGTTGGATGAATGGATAAAGAATTAGTGACGTGTGTGTGTGTACACAATAGAATATTATTCAGCCATTAAAAAGAATGAAATCTTGCCATTTGCAACGACATGGAAGGACCTTGAGGGCATTATGTTGAGTGAAATAAGAAAGACAAATACTGCGTGACTTCTTATATGTGGAATCTTTAAAAAAAAAAATCTCATAGATAACAGAGAACAGGTTGGTGGTTGCCAGAGGCAGGAGTCACGGTGGGGTGGGAGAGATGAGTGAAGGGGTCAAAGGTAAAAATAATAATAATAATAACAGTAAAAAACCCAACAGCTACAAAATACAGTGGGGTATCCTGGATTGGATCACGGAACAGAGAAAGAGCATTAGTAGAAAAACTGGTGAAACCAGAGCAATGCAGGGAGTTTAGTTAACAGTGACACTACCAAGGCTGGTTTCTTAGTTTTGATAAATGCACTGTTAGGAGAAACCGAGTGGGGCTGTATGGGAAAAAGTAAAACTGAATATGCAGAAACAAAAAATTAAAAATGAAAGATTTTGCAGTCAACTCTCATATATGCACTGTGTGTCATTCTTCTCCGCGTTCTCACGTAATGACCCAACTGCTTACCCTTCTCTCCGTCCACCAGTCTGTCTGCAGGGCGCCTCGCAGGTATCAGTACACTTCCCCGGAAGTATTTCAGCGTGCACACCACTAACGAGTTCAGTGTGTTTACAGACAGTTTATGTAAAATTTGCCTGCAATTCTTGAGCAGACATTTGCTGAGTACTGACAAACACCTTTGCTTGTGTAACCTGAACCCCCACTGAGATGACAGAATGTTATCATCACCCAAGAAAGCGCCCTCACCGTGTCCCTGGGCAACCAGTGTTCCTTTCCCACTACAGACGAGTTTGACTGTCCTAGAACTTCATGTAAATGAAGTTATACTGCGTGTGTTCTTTCATATAAGGCGTCTCTACCTCAGCACAATGTTTTTGTCACTCTTCCACACTGCTGTGTGCGTTAGTGGTTCATTGCTTTTGACGGCTGAGCGTTATTCCATCCTGTGAATACAGCACAGGGTTTTTTACCCATTCTGTTGATGGATGACTGTTCGCAGTTTGGGGCGACCATGAATAGAGCTACTGTGAACACTGCACAAGTCTTTGGGGACACATGTTTCCATTTCTCTTGGGACTGGACTTTCTTGGCCATAGTGTAGGTGTATGTTTAGTTCTATAAGGAACTGCCAGACCCATCCCAAAGCAGTTGTGTCTTGTCTTCACCAGTACTCGGTGGCGTTAGCCTTTTTCATTCTGGTGGGTGTGTAGTGGTATCTCATGTTGGTCCCCAGTGGATTTTTAGTCTTCATTTCAGTTTGGGGAAAATGAAAGAAAAGAAAGGAAGAAGGCTGAAGCAAATGGTTCTGTTTTGAGACTGTGTGCATTGCCGGCTTCATAGCACAGCGTGCAAATTCTCCAATCCTCATCCTCTCCACATCTTCCTATTCTGTTTAGATAGTACAGTCTTCTTTTTTGTATTCTTCAAATTCCTTTTTATGTTCATAATTATTTTAAACCTGTTTATTTCTAAGGATGTTCAATAGATTACTTACCTGAAGTTCTTTGGTGCCTAATACTGCTCTTTTGCTGGGTGTGTCTGGCTCATGCTTTGTGTGTGTGTGTGTGTGTGTGATAATTTTGGAGAGGTAGCTCATATTAAGTTAGGCTTTTCTGTGGGAATCCTGTCTGATCTGGTTTGCGGGTGTTTTGTTTGCTTTAGCCTCGTAACCCAGTGATGTTGTCAGCCTGTGACCACTTTCTATATAAAAGTTCTTAATTTGGGGTTTCCCGGCCATAAGAGATAAGAGGACTGTAAATTTAAAGCCCAAATCTGTTTGAAGACAAGCCCAAGGTTATAATTTCCCAGAGACTTTTTTTTTTTAGACGCCCAGTCTAAGACAAACGAGTTCCGTTGCTAGTGGACAGTTCTTTCTGTAGTCCATTCTTTCATCGAGGGCTAGGGTACCTTGGTAAGTGCCCTGTTAAGGGGGAGTCTTTGTTCTAACCCTCTTTTCTTGCACATCCTGACCTCCGCTCCTGTCTCTGGCTGGGTCTTAAACCCTGACCTTGGATGTCAAGGTTGGCAGCCCCACAGGGCACCTGTCTTAGTTCGGCTGCTGTAACAAACGACCGCAGACCGGGTGGCTGACACAACAGACATTTATTTCTCGTGGTTCGGGAGGCTGGAAGTCCAAGATCAAAGTGCTGGCAGATCCAGTGTCTGGTGAGGGTCCACTTCCTGGTCTGTAGAAGGCCGGCCCTGGTTGTGTCGTCACATGATGGAGAGAGAGAAAGCAAGCTCTCACGTCTCTCATAAGGACACTAATCTCATTCATGGGCCTCCTGCGTGACCTCAGTACCTCCCAAAGTCCCCGCCTCCAAATATTATCACATTGGAGTTCGGGCTTCAACATACAAACTTGGGGTGGACACACGTTCAGTCCGCAATGTCCATCACGGGGCTCCTGCCCCACCGCCAGTGCCCTGTTTGTGTCCAGTCCCTGGAGTTCTTTCCTTTCCTTTCTGCTGAGCCGAGTGGTGCATTTGAATCGACGTTTGTATTATGTTTTCCAGTACATACAGGCCCTTTGTAGCAGGAGGGTTTTCAAAATGTTCTAGTCTTTCATTTGTCAGAAATGAAAAGTCCAAGGAATAAAGACGGTGGCCTTCTGTGATGCTTGGAAATACCTTCTGAGGACTGAATCTGTCCTCAGAAAATGAAGGCACGCCCAACGCGTGGTGGAACTTTACATAATTTTGTGAATAATGGCTTTTTTGCACTAACATGTACTCTTATTTTCTTCATAGGGCGCAGCTCCGAGGGAAAAAGAATTTGTGTATTTGGGGGGCATCTGAGCGTTCAGAAGGAAACCAGACATGTCCCTGGATGACATCAAGATGAAATCTGCCGACTTCCTGGAGCAGGAGGACCTAGACAGCGGGGGCTTCGGAAGGGTGTCTTTGTGCTTACACAGAACCCATGGACTCGTGATTCTGAAAAAGGTGTACACAGGCCCCAAGTGCACCGAGTGAGCTGGGGGCAGGGCGGCGGGCCGCGGGCCGGGCCGGCGCGCGAGGCGGGGCTGCGCGGGCGCGGGTGGCGCGGGCGGCGGAAGCAGACAGGCCGAGGTGCCCGCGACCCTGCAGGGCGGCTGCTGGCGTCGCGTGTCGCTGAGGAGGACTGGGCCGGGCTAGTGAAGAGCTCACAGCTAGTAAACGGGGGAGAACACTGTCGAGGAGGAAAAGGAGAAGGAAGGAGGCAGAGGGTGAGGCAGGACTGGGGGACAGTGACGGCAGACTCGCTCGCTTCGCCGTCTCCGTGAGGACCAGGCCCCAGTGTGGGCGCAGGAGGCGGTTCGGGGCAGAGGCTGCAGAGCCTCCTTTCACGCAGCCGGCGGGTCGCTGGACGGCGCCCCGCGCGGCCCGCCCTTCAGGCCGCGATGCGGCGCAGCCGCCCGCGTCCTCTTCGGTGGCCCATCCGCCCGTCCCCTGAACGGCCGCCGAGCGCCCCGTGCCGGTCCCGAGGGACGAGGGGCGCACAGTGACCGGAAACGGCGCGGGCTCGCCGGGCTCGTGGTCTGCGCCTGGAGGGGCGCGGCGTGGCGCCGGGAGGCGGGGAGGAGGCGCTGCCCCTGCCGCTCTGAGCCCGCGCTTCCCTCCCGCAGGTACAACGAGTCCCTCCTGGAGGAGGGCAGGATGATGCACCGGCTGAGGCACAGCCGCGTGGTGCAGCTGCTGGGCGTCATCATGGAGGAGGGGAGCTACTCGCTGGTGATGGAGTACATGGAGAAGGGCAACCTCATGCACGTGCTGAAAACGCAGGTAGGGGCTGTGCCCGGCCCGCCGCGCTGCCTCGGTGGCTGGTGCGCGGGTTAATCCTCCGTCAGTTGCGGGACTATTTTGAATTTCGTGAAGTCAGCCCCTCTTCAGATCTTCCTTGAGTTTCCCTGCCCAGAAGGTGCGCTCACCCCCCTCTCAACCCCTGCGTACAGGGGTCCATCCCCACTTGGAAGGTCCCCTCGAGGTCGTAGTGTTGAAGGTGGCTTTTGTCAGCCGCTCTGAGCCCCACGGTTCAGAGGCAGGCACTGTCTCCATGAAGCACGCGGTCGGATGTGGGGCGCGTGCATAATGGGTTAGCTAAATATTGACTGATAAATGATACCATGAGCAGGTGGAAGATGAATGACTGCACTTTGATGCCACTGAAGAAGCTCACGGGTTAAATATAGAGCCCCAGAGTAACAACACTGGATGAATAAGGTTTAGAACAGGGAGATTTAAATTGCCTACCAAAGCCGAAGAGGTTTAAAGCATTTTTAAAGTGTAGGTATCTGTTCGGAGCAAGGCCTTGTGCTGGTTGCTCAGGAAGCAACAGTAAATGTGACTCAGACGAGTAAAAGGGGACAGACCAGGAGGTGAATGGTCCAGTGTGTGTGATGGCATTTTGATTGACGCCTTCCTGGTGTGGGGTGTGGGTGCACAGGACAGGCTCTCACCCCAGCGTGGGGGAGACGGGAAGGGGTTCCAGGAGGAGGATGCTTGAGCCAAAGTCTGATGGACAGGTAGAGGCTTGAAGCAGAGAACCAGGGAGTCAGTAAGTGTTCAGCAGAGAGAAGGTCATGTGCAAAGGAAGGGGAGCCGAACCGGGGAAACTGCAAATGCTGGGGTTTGGGCGAAGCAGAGATGCACAGGGGGTGGCAGGGCGTGACTGTCCTTATAGCAGACATCCCCGTCTTCCCACCTCCCCCCGCCCCCGCCACCCCCTCTGCCTGAAGCTGTGTCAGGTCTCCTAAGTCAGACACTGCTCACAGATACCTGCGGGAATGAGAAACGATAATCACTTACACACGTCTTGGTGTAATTTGATGAGATCGCTCCTCCTCCCTAGACTCGAGTCCTGCTACGTGAAGTAAGCAGGCATTCTGATTGGGAGAAAAACTGGGACAAGAGACATTCTGCCGGCTCAGGCAGAGATACGGTGCCTCAGACAGGGCTCCGGAAGAAATTCAGGGGGACGTAAGGGAGAAGCAGGAAGAGGGCTCAGAAGTGTTTCCTAAATCCAGAGGTACGGGGGAAGCTGGGGGCTCTTTAGCTTTTCTTTATATGGTGGAGATCAGGCTGCTGATATAGTAGTTCAGCTACGTTATGACTTAAAGACGTTTGGGGGCTACACATACATTTTTAGGAAACAATCTGTTTGTAAACTAGAGACTGCAGGGCACGCGCGCGCGCGCACACACACACACAGAGTGAGAGACTGTTTTTCAATGTTAAGCAAAACTAATATTTAACTACTTTAATAGAAACTGGAATTACTGTCTGTATTAACATTGATGTTCCTGTAACTAGAATATAATTGTAAGTAAGGGTGACTGAGAGTCTGCAGAGACTTGAAATATCTGATACCAGATCACCGTACATGTTTTTAAGCAGTGGGAGCACGTTCCCTTGTATTCTTTTTGCGTTTAACCTTATTTCATACACATACTTCCATGACATTGTTTGCGTATTTTATAGCAGCACGTCATATTAGTACGCCGTAGAGGATATTTGTGATTTTTGTTTACAATATCAGTTCATTCAACAAGCATTACAGGCATCATACAAGGTACTCAGGCCACATCCTAAATAATAATAATAGTAATAATAATAATAGTAATAATAGTAATGATGATGATGATGATGTTTGGTTCTCAAGAAGCTTAATTTTATAGCATTTTTACATACTACCATATTGGTACGGAAATTTTGCTTTTACACTGACAAACCCAGCATTAATGCCCGTAGCACTGGGATGAAATCTTTCTTAAAAAGAGGCTTGCTTTGCAATGACAGCAGCCCTGCAGAGGATGAAAAGGAACCTTGTAGCCGTTCCCTCAGGTTCTGACCCCGTGACTCGTGAATGAAACAGGTGCTTTGGCTTCTTGGATTACCGTTCCATTTCACAGACTTACTATCACTCGTTTTAGATCAGTATTCCTCTTTCTGTGAAAGCAAGGATAATTATGGAGACCATTGAAGGAATGTGCTACTTACACGGAGAAGGTGTCATACACAAGGACCTAAAGCCGGAAAATATCCTCGTTGACAGTGACTTTCACATTAAGGTAAGCCATCACCTAAAGGCTCCTGGAAGACTGAGGTGACTTTAGGTGTAATTCTCCCTGGAAATCCATCTTTGGACGTGGTAGAGGCTAAAAGAGGAGCCAGCTCAGCTTGTAATTGGTAACGGTGGGGCTAAAAAGCCCTACCAAGGAATAAAAGGAAATACAGACTGGTTGGGGTTTATATTTCTTATGTATTCATTTACTTTCATGTCTTTTTTTAAAATCAGTCTCCTTTTGAAAACTCTCTTTCCAGTGTAGTAAAGGGAAAGAGATTTTCCTTCCGTTTACTCAAGAGCAAGAGTTAACTAGGTGCAGCATCTCACCTGATTGGCTTTGGCAGCAGACGTCTAAGCACAAGCACCTGAAAGGGGAAGTCGCACTGGGGGGAGGACTTGGGAACTGCTTGCACAGGCGTCCCTTTACCACAAGACTCTGCTTCTAACACTCTGTTCTAGTCTTGGACAGATATTTTTATTCCTATGTCTTTAAAAGAAGGTTTTCCTTTACATTAATAACTTGGCTCATTGTTCTGGGTTAGAATTTGAGGATTTTAGACAATCACATGCCAGAATTCATCCCCAAATGCTTGGATTCCTCGAGCAAAAGTGAAACTGTGACCTCTGATTTCTTCACTGCATTGTTCTGTCGCTTTGCCCCGCCACCTCCCTCTTTGCTCTGTGTCTGACCTTGGTATTTTTCTCTTTGCTTTTTTGTCTGTTTTTCTCCTCCTTCCCATCCCATCTTCTCTTAGGTTCAGGCTTGCAGCTCAGAGCACGTAGCACTTCAGTCCTTATCCTCAGTGTGTCTTGGGGATCCTGGGAAACTCGCATCCACGGGCTTCTGGACGCCTTTTGGGGAAACAGCAGGTGCGGTAACTACTCACTGTATGCTACACACATCTGCTGAGACCAGAGCACCTGTTTTTCCTAACCTCAGAAATAGTTGAAAAATACATGCAGAATAAATGAGCAATGAGAACGAACATGTTTTGTTGTTGTTTATCTCAGAAACATCTTCTGCTTCTCCTCCCGTCAGCCCCTGCCTCAGGTTTTACTGCATTAGAGTTGAGATACCAGAATTCCCCATGGACATTTATTTCTTACGGGGGATTTCCCAGATGGCTGAGAACATACAGTGTCTGTGAGTCTGTTCAGAAGCAGCTGTTTTAAACCTGCTAGTGCAGCCATTTCTGGAAATGTCACTGTGCCCTACGTCTGTCTACGGGGTCAGCCCCAAAGGTGAAGACAAACCCGCTGTGCCTTCACAGGGCCAGCCCACTGGTTTGCTCTCTTGCAGATAGCGGATCTTGGTGTCGCTTCCTTTAAGATGTGGAGTAAGCTGACTAAAGAGGAGCATAACGAGGAGAAGAAAGCGAGCAGCGCCTCTCAGAAGAACGGCGGCACCCTCCACTACATGGCCCCCGAGCACCTCAACGACGTCAACGCCAAGCCCTCGGAGAAGTCGGACGTGTACAGCTTCGCCATAGTGCTCTGGGCCATATTTGCGAATAAGGAGCCATATGAGAGTAAGGCCTTTACAGGGGGGTGGGATTTGGGTGTAATTCCAAGCTGCTCGGTGGAGTCATAGCCCTCAGCGAAGTCGGTTAGGATTCATCACTGTTTGCTCACTGAGTGTCTGTCTTACCCGCTGGACTGTCTGCGCCCCGAGGGCTGGGACCACACCTGGTCTATTCACTGCTCTCTCCCAGTATCTGCGCACACTGTGCCTGGAACATAGTAGGTGCTCATTGTTGAACGAGTGAGTAATCTCAATTTAGGGATCAGGGACCGTGGGACAGATAAGAGCCCTGATGACGCATCGAAGCTGGGGAGGCGCTGTGACGCTCCGGGACTCCTCCGGGACGGGAGGAGGAGCGTGTTCGCTTCTGCCTGTGAGGAGTCTCCCCTTTGCGCCACCAGCCAGACACTCCCTGCTTCCCTTCGTCCACTGTTCCTTCCTTTGAGAGTCGTTTCTTTTCGGTACTTAGCATGGGCACTTTATTTGGAACTGAGAATACAGAGAGAAAGACATGGCTTGTGCAGGAGAACAGATGCGCCCATAGCCTTTCCTCAGGTTGTGAAGAACCTAAGCTAACGGGCTTTTTCCTCCGCACCCTCCTGGGCTGGTTGTCAGCCCCCACGGTTTGACCATCAGCTCTCTGCTGGCGCCTCCCAGATCTCTCCTCTCCAGCCCTGGCCTGGGTGGCCACCTGTCCGTGAGTCAGGTCCAGTCCGTGTACCAGAGGAGCCCCCAAGCAGCATCTCCCCAAACCAGTTCACCTTCAGTGCACACCCCTCGCAGCCCACTCAGCTTTGCTCTTATGTTCAGAAAATGGCATCACCGTCCAGCCACCGACTTGTCCAGCCAGAAACCGCAGCCCTCCCAGATTCAGCCTTGACCCTCATCTCCCACGTCCAGTCAGACTCAGAACCTGTGAGTTCCAGGTATATACGACTCAGGATGCATCCGGAATCCATCACTTCTCTCTCTCCCTGCAGGACCCTATGAGTTCACACCCTGTATTTCTGTGCGGGATCCTCACGCAGCCGCCGCTCACACTGCAGCCAGGCTGCTCGTCCTGAAACGCAGATGGAGCCATCTTCTCACTCATCTATTTAAAACCCTCCCAAGATACCTTTGCCTTTCAGGGTAAAGTCCCAGCTCCTCAGTAGGGAACACAGGCCCTTTCTGACTCAGGTTTGTTTCTCTCTCTAGCCTAGTTCCTCGCCTCACTCCCCTCAGTCAACATGCCCAGTCACTCTGATCGTTTCTGGGACACATCATGTTTCTGCCACTTCCGAGCTGCTCATGTCCCGCTTTCTTAGCCGGGAACCTCCCTCCCTGAACCCCCTTCCTCATCCCTCACCTGGGCAACTCCTGCTTATTTCTGGACGCAGCAAAGCCCGCTCTGCCCTTCCAGTCACAGGTGTGTTACCAGAACCCCTTGTGCTTGCTTCTTGAATAGCAATTATCACTCCGTATTTTAAGTTTCTAACTAACCTGAGCTCCTTCACGGCAAGCGCTGCCCCACGTGAGTGGGTGTGGGAATCTGGAGTGTGTCATTGACCTTACTCACATACTCCGCTCGTTCTACCAGGCGGCAGCCTTGCTGTGAATCCTGTCTTCCGTCTGCAGCAACAAAAGTGCTGTCTGGTCGCCTCTGCAGTGGGGCACACGGGTCACTGTGCTGGGGCCGTCCTGCCCTGCCAGATGAGGCAGCTGCACTAAAAGAGAAGTGGCACCGTCCAAGTTCTGTCACCTCCTGGCTGACAGGAGCAGGGCCTGAAAGAAAGTCTCAGCTCAAGTCCCTCTTTGCTTTGCAGATGCCATCTGTGAGCAGCAGCTGATCGTGTGCATTAAATCTGGGAACAGGCCGAGCGTCGGGGACATCATTGAGCACTGCCCCAGGGAGGTCATCGGCATTATGAAGCAGTGCTGGGACGTGAACCCAGAGGACCGGCCAACGTTTGCTGGTGAGAGCGGCCCTTGTGACTGCGCGGTCCCCCACGGGGTGATGCTCCTGGTAACATGCCGACAGGAAGTTGCTTTGAGGTTTTAGAAAAGTGAGTTCCACTTGTGATTTCAAACACTTTGTTCAGTGAAAAGACGCCCCCCTCCCCAAAGCATGAAGGCGTCTAAGGTCCTCTTGTTTCTGGTTTTTCCCCCGACAATTAGCTTTTTAAAAATTTTGTTAAAATACACACGGCACGTAACTTACTGTTTCAACCACTTGTAAGCATCCCGCTCAGCAGCATAAGCCCATCCACGGTGCTGTACGTCCGTCATCACGGTCTGTCCCCAGACGACTTCATCTCCCCCAGCTGAAACGGCCCACTGAACAATAACCCCGCGCTCCTCTCCCCCAGGCCCCGGCAACCGTCAGTCTACATTCTGTCTGACTGCTCTGGGAACCTCATGTAAACAGAATCATACAGTGTTTGTCCCTTTGGGACTGGCTGCTTTCACCGGGCACAGTGTCTTCAGGGCCATCCATGTCATAGCCTGTGTCAGCATCTCCTCCCCTCCTGCTGCTGCGCACTCCCCCGTGGTGTGTCTGATGCCACATTTCGTCTGTCCGTTCGTCTGTTGGTGGATACTTGGGTTGTCTCCACGGGCCTTCTTGTTTCTTAGCTTCTTTTCTTTCCCCTCCCCTTGCGCAGCTGGCGCCCCTGGACATGTGATTTCTCACCTGGATTGGGCCCATAGTAGAAGGGGAAGGAGAGGGACGTGGATGTTTGTCACATCCTTGTACCTCTTCTCACGTCCCTACGTCACCGAGGACTGGCCAGGATCCTAGAGGCAGAGGATAAAAGAACATCAGAGGAAAGGGGAAAGTCAGGGGAGGAAGAAATAAATCGTAGGAAGGAACTTAGGAGCCGGCAAAGGGTTTTGTTCTCACACTTCTGCTGTGGGAAAACAGAACTGAAGCCCATCTCCCGCTGCCACCAGAGGGTCAGAGTTGGGATTTGGTCTAGTTGCCTGTTTCCTTGTTCCCTCAGTCAGCCTGAATCTTGTCCTGGCGTGGTTTCTTCCCTTCTCTCATGCTTTCTTCACTTTTTAAAAATTAAAATTCTTATTTTGAGATAACTGTACATTTACATGCAGGTATAAGTAACACAGAGACGTCCCATGTGCCCTTTGTCCAGTTTCCCCCCGTGATAACATCTGGCCAAACTACAGCACAGTATTACAGCCGGGGTCCGGACACGGACACAGTCAGAAACGCCTCCATCACCACAAGGGTCCCTCCCCCTGCCCTGTCATAGGACTAAAGCTGCTGTAAATATTCATGTTACAGGTTTCTGTGTGAATGTCTTTATTTCTCTGGAATAAATACTCATGGCATGTGATAATTTCATGTTTAAGTTTTTCGGTTTTTTTTAAGAAACTGCCAGACTGTTTTCGAGAGTGGCCGTACCATTTTATATTCTCACCAGCAGTGTGTGAGCGATGTAGCTTCTCTGCGTCCTTGCCAGCACTTGGTGGTGGCGTTCCTTTGTATTTTAGCCGTTCTGGTAAGCATGTAGTGGTATGTCACTGTGGTTTTAACTAGCGTTTCTCTGATGGCTAATGACACTGAGTATCTGTTCGTACGCTTGTCTGCCATCTGTGTATCTCCTTTGGTGGAATGTTGTTCTATGTCCTGCCCGTTTTCTATTTGGATCTTGTTTTCTCACTGTTGAATTTAGAGTGTTCTTTATCTATTTTATATAGTATTCCTTTGTTGGATATGTGGTTTTTAAATATTTTCTCCCAATCCGCAGCTTGTTTTTCATTCTCTTAGCAGAGTCTAAGTTTTTTATTTTGAAGACTAGTTCATTAACTTATCCTGTTGTGGATTATAGTTTTGGTGTTAAGTCTAAGAACACTGTCAGGGTTAGATCCCAGAGATTTACATTAAAGTCTGTGTTAAGTCCATTTTTTTCCTATGATTGTAAATGAAAATTCATTTTTGCTAACAACAAAACTGATTTGGATAGGAGACCTTTTCTCTTTTCTAACATATCTGTTTAATGCCATACATTTCCTTCTCAGCACTGTTTGGTTACGTCCCACAAATTTTTTTTCTTTTTTTTTTTTTTTTTGTAGGGGGAGGTAATTAGGTTTATTTATTTATTTATTTTTTAAATGGAGGTACTGGGAATTGAGCCCAGGACCTTGTGCGTGCTAAGCATGTGCTCTGCCACTTTGAGCTAAACCCTCTCCCTCCCACAAATTTTGATATGTTGTATTTTTGTTCACTTCAGTGCATTTTTAAATTTTCCTTGAGACTTTCTCTTTGATCTATGTATTATTTAGAAGTGTGCTGTAATTTCCAAGAGTTTGGAGATTTTCCTGTTACTTGTTATTGATTTCTGGCTTGATTTCATTGTAGTTAGAGAACATAGTCTCTATGTTTCAATTCCTTCAAATTTGTTGAGGTTTATTTCAGGCCCAGGATATGGTGTATCTTTGTATACGTCCTATGGGCACTTGAAAATAATGGGTATTCTGCTGTTGTGGGGTGCAGTACTCTGTAAGTCTCAGTCAGACCTTAATTAGTCGATGGTGTTGTCGGGTTCTTCTGTATCTTCACTGACTTTCTGTCTGACTGTTCTTTTAGTTGTTAGGAGAGGGCTGTTCGCGCCTCCAGCTCTACCTGTGAATTTGTCTGTTTCTGCTCTTGGTGCTATCATCTTTTGCTTAAATATTTTATATGTCTTTTGTTTGGTGCCTGTGCACTGAGGATGGTTACGTCTCAATGAATTGATACTTTTATCATTATTTAAATGCCCGTTTCTGTCTCTAGTAATCTTCTTTGCTCTAAAGTCTACTTAGTTGGATATTAATATTACCACCTTGCTTTCCTTTTATTAATGTTTATATGATAGACCATGTTTTTACTTGAAGCTGCCTATAATCATTATATGTAAAGTGAGTTTTTTGTGATGGCATATAGTTGGGTCTTTTTTAATATATTCTGCCAATCTCTGTCTTTTGATTGATGTTTTTAGACTATTTACATTTAATGTAATTATTTATCTGTTAGGGCACATGTGTGCCATTTTATTTTATTTTCTGCTTGTTCTGTTTTTAATTTCTTTTTCCTGCATCCTTCAGGTTCTTGAACATTTTTTAGACTTCCATTCTGATTTATCTACGGTATTTCTCAGTATAGTTTTTCTAATGGTGCTCTAGGTATTACATTTACTATACATAGTTTATCACAGTCTACTGATGTTATATTTTACCAGTTTGAGTGAAGGATAAAACCCTTATTCCCTTTACTTCCCATTACCTTCCCCTGTGTATAATTGCCTCAAATATTTTCTCCATGTACATTCAGAACACATCAGTCTTACAGTTTTGCTTCAACTGTCAATCATAGTTTAGGAAACTCAAGAGGAGAGGGGGAAGCCTGCTGTATTTACCTATCCTTTTCATTACTGTGTTGTTGTGTCTTTTTTGGCAACACTACTTCTGACACCGACTGTGTCACTAGCAGGGTGTCCTAGAATTCTGATGCTACCTGGCATTATTATCAGACTCCATTTTTGCTGGGTTGACAGTCTCCTCTTCTGTTGGCACTTAAGAAATATTGTGCCAAAGTTGAGAAATCCTCTGTCATTTTAAATGTTTTTTTATAGGTAAGATATTCGTTTTCTTGAGCTCCTTTCAAGATTTTTTCTTTGTGTTTATTTTTCAGTTTAATTATTATTTGTCTTGGTATGGATTTCTTTGGGTTTTTTGTTTGGGTTTTGCTCGGCTTTTTGAATCTGTAGGGTTATGTCCCTTGTCAAATTTGGGGAGCTTTCAGCCATTATTCCTTAGAGTATTTTTTTGGCCATACTCTGTTTCCATTCCTTCCAAGATTCTGATGACAGATGTACTAGATCATTTGTTATAGCCCCACATAGCCCTGAGCTTCTGTACATTTTTTTCCTCTCAGTTTATCTTCTCTCTCTTGATCGTATTGGGTCATTTTTATTGTTCTGTCTTCCAGTTCACTGACTTTCCTCTTTCTCCTCCATCCTACTATTGAGCTCATCCACTGAGCTTTTTAATTTGGCTTATTGTATTTTTCAGTTCTAAAGTTTCATTGACATTTCTTTTATAGCTTCTACTTTTTTGTTGAGGGTTTCTAGCTTTTCAGTTCTTCCTAGATTGTTCATAATTGCTTATCAAAGCATTTTTATCATAGTGGTTTGGGAATCTCTGATGGGTAATCCTACTATCTCTGTCATCTTGGGGTTGGCATCTGTTGACTATCTTTTTTACTCAGTTTGGAACTTACTGTGTCTCAGTATGATGAACACTTTTTCTATTGAAACGTGTACATTTTCTTACTGTTAGGAGATTCTGAATCTTCTTTACGCTTTGTGTCTTACCTGGCTTTTTCTGACATGGCTTTGACAGAGGAAGGGTGGCTGCCACCTTGTTAGTGCCAGGTGGAAGGAAGTCCAGGTTCCCCACTTGGCCTGCTGCATCTGAAATGGGGCGGGGGGTGCTTCTTGTTACTACTGGTCGGGGTGAGGGTCCCGGGGGAGTCCACGTGGTTTCCATGGACACTGCGATGGAGGAGAAAGTCCTGACTCCCCCAGGCCTCTGCTGATCTGGGAAAGAAACATCTTGTTACTGCAAGGTGAGGACACAAGTCCAGCCTCCCCCTGTAGTACACTGACATGACAGGACTGGAGGGGCTCACTGCCATCTGACTGGGAGGAAGGTCCTGGCTTCCTATTTGGCCTTCTCTGACATCACCCTGCTAGGGTGCTGGAGCTCCCTGTTACTGTCTCCTGAGGTTAGAAGTCTCTAACTTTGCTCAGGCAGTCTTTGCTGATAGGGGTGGGGGGTGGAGTCACACATTTTTCTGTGGCATTTGGCTGGAGAGTGGTTATTGACTAACCACTCTGTCTTGCTAGGCTGCCCCTTGCTTAGTCCTCTGGCCAGAAGGAGCAGGCTTTTGTTGGGCTTTTTTTGTGGGATTGCCAGCTTCTTCAGGTCTACGTCCAATTTATGAGGCAAAAAGAAAACCCAGTAAGCCCACTGCTGAGTCTTTCCTCAGACCCCAAAGTCCCTAGCTGGTCTGCCTTTGCCTCTCCTCCTTTCAGAGTCTCCTTGTGTTTATTTTATATACAATATACAGGGGTTCTTGTTGTACTTAGCGGGAGAAATAAGGAAAAGTCTGTCTATTCCATCTTCCCAAAGGTGGAAGTTACCTTTTTCTTTTAAGACCAGTAGTTCTAACTCCTTATACCAAATCCTTATTCTGAGTATTCCATCCTATAATATACCAGAGGGACAGAAACCAGGAGTCTGCTCATCCTTTTTCACTGGGAAATCAACTCATATTAGGTGGAGCTTTGTGCTACAGCCAGAGAAACTACATGCTATTAGGCAGGAGCCCTTGGTTTCCAGTGTTACGCTATCCTTTGTTCTGTCTACGTAGTAATTAATTAGTCTTGTTAGTCTCTTTATGAAAGGCAGTGATTTGGCATTTAAACATTTATTTTACTGCTTCACCCACAGATTAAGGTAAGTAATTCAAAAACAATAGATTACTGATATTTTAATTTTATTTTAGAGAATACTTAAGAAACTTAAAGTACTTTTTTTTTCACATAGGCATTGAAGAAAAATTTAGACCTTTCTATTCAAATCAATTAGAAGAAAATGTAGAAGAGGATGTGAAGAGTTTAAAGGTAGGTAACAAAGCAGGTGCTCAAAATGTTAAAATATTAAAGCAATATACTGTCAGTCATGAAAACCAAAGCACTATCATTTATTACTAAGATCTGAGGTGAGCTAGCTTGGTAACCACATAGAACAAAATGAGCAGTTTTATGCAGATAGCATCAAGTTGGCATACTGGACCCATTTGTCCATTAAAACTAATGAGAGAAAGTGTATATAGCAATATGGAAACAAAAGCACAACACGACTGGAATAGAATGGAAAGCACCACAGGTGGACCGGTCATTCTGAGGAATTCATGAAAGAGAGAAAGCCAACAGAACGGTACCTGCTGAGACATGTGCCGGGAGAACTTTTCACAATGGCTAACCCAGAACGTAATGCAGTACAAGTGCTGGAGGAGCAAGTCTCGGGTCAATGTATAGAAGAAACAGATGGTCACCTGTGACATTGATAGGGACTGTCACTTGGGAGCCGTGGTTGTGTCAGTTTTAAAAGTTAGCTTCTCTCCCTAATTCCTTTGTGCTAAACAACAGATGGGAGCAGCAGCTGTCTAGGGATGAATCCGTGAGTTTGGTGCTTGGGATCAGAGAGGCACGTCCAAGCCAGTTACCAACGAACAAACGAAAAGGAACAAAGACCTCTCCTCCTTACACACTCAGGAAGCAAGCTGCTGTCATAAGTCTAACAGCAACATACTGCTATAATCATGAAATGGACACTACAGTAAATGTAACAGGCAGGCAAACGGAGATTTTAAAATACACACACACAGACAGTCAAGAATTGCCAGACTTTTGAGGGATGCCTAAAGAGAGACAGCCAATACAAACCAAGAAAGTAACCAAAAGGGCATCAGGAGAGATAGTCACTAAGGCAAAAGAGCACTACTGCAGCAACCGGGACTATCTCATGACGATAAGTTTCATTTCACCAGGAAGATAATAACAGCTTTAAGTACGTATTTGTCTTTAATATACATGACTTCAAAATATACAAAGCAAAAATTGATAAAACTCAAAGAAGAAATAGACAAGTCTATAATCATCATTGGAAATTTTAATGCAAACTTCCCTTTAGTTGATAGAACAGACAAAAAAAAAATCAGTAAGGATATAGAAAATTTGAAGAACATTATTAACACATTTTACCTAATAGAAATATATAAGATGCTACACCTAATAACTGCAAAATTTCCCTCTAAAGGCTTTTCAGGAACGTACAGAACATTTTCAAAAACTGAACAGGTGCTGGGAAATAAAACAAGCCCCAACCAATTTAAAAGGACTGTAATCACATGAAGAATGTTCTCTGACTACATTTCACTGATGCTAGAAACTCATCTTAAAGGATAATTAGAAAATCCCATGTAATTGTAAGTTAAGAAATAGACTTTTAATTACCCTTTGGGTCAAAAAAGAAAATCACAATGGAATTTAGAAAATATTTAGAATTGAAGGCTAACAAAAACACCAAAAACACTACAAATTAATAATTACAGAATATACTTACTAGTAAAGTGAATATATATGTAGTAAATATAAATATACATGTTCTTATGACTGTGTATTATGATTAGATATATGAAAAGCTAAAAATGAATTAGCCAAGCGTTCATCTGAAGAAAACAGAAAGCCATAAATAGTCAGGAAGAGCATAAATCAGTGCTATAGAAAACAGGTAACAGACAGTCAAAAAAGCTAAATCTTGGGTCCCTGAAAAGGCTAATAAAATCCACTAATTATGAGTGATCAAGAAAAACAGACAGAAGACAGAAATAATGGAAAAAGAGGCATCACTATGGCTCCTGCAGACACCAGAATGACAGTAAGAGGAGATTCTGAACAACTTTTTGCCAATTCACTTAAAAATTTACATGAACAGACTTCTAGAAAAAAAAATACAGTTGACCCTTGAACAACACAGGTTTGAACTGCATGGGTCCACTCATACACAGAATTTTTTTCAGTAAATACATGCTACAGTACGTGATCCTCGCTAGGCTGGATCCTCAGGTGCGGAACCACCAACACAGAGGGCCAACTGTAAAGTTATGCTTGGATTTTTGACTGTGAAAGGAGTGAGTACCCCTAACCCCCATGCCGTTCACACGACAACCATCTAAGTTAGCAAAACTGGCTCAAACAGAGATAGAAAACCTGAATATCCCTGTAAGCATTCAGAGGCTGAATCAGTGATCAGAAATTGTCCCACCAGAAAATTCCACAACCAGAGAGTTTCATCAGCGATTTCTGTCAAAAATATTCAGTGAAGAAATTATCCTAATTTTATACAACTTGTCCAGATAATAGAGAAGAGGAAACTCTCCTAAACCCATTTTATGAGACTAGCATAACCTTGAGTCCCAAACCTGAAAAGAAGATACAAGAAACGAAAATTACAGAACAATTTCACTTAAAAATATAGATGTGAAAATCCTGAACAAAACATAAACAAACTGAATCCATCAATGGACAGTAAAGGCTGAAAAAGAAGGACACGCAGTCTCGTGCAGTATTGGTAAAAGTGCAACTTGGTGAAGTTTATTGAAAGGTGAAGTATCTATCAAAGTTTTAAAAGCACATAACTTTTGCTACAATTCTACTCTTTGCAATCTATCCTACTCACATGTGTGCTCAAAGATTTGGCTTCAGGAGTTTTTTTGCACCTCTGTTGAGAGTTAAAATTTGGAAATGACCCAAATATCTCTAAGTAGATGTAGTAAATTATGACTCATCCAAACTACAGAATACTGTATAGTCATTTAAAAGAGGTAGAAACCAACAAATGACATGGAAAGATCTTCAGGACTTGTGAGTAAAAAAAATAAATCACCAAACAATAGAGTGTGGCCCTTTAGATCTTAAATAAATATATGTATGTGTGTGTGTGTGTATATTTGTATATTTCCATGCCCAGAGAGAATAAAAAGATCCACAGCATACTCTGGATAAGGATTGCCTCTAGAGAATGGAAGAGAGTGGGGCTGGAAGGAGTGACATTTAAGTGTTGCTCTGCGTGATTCTGCAGTTTGAATCTTTTAAAAGAAGTTTGCATTTATACATTTTGTCTAATAAAAAATAACTGGAAAAAGAAAACAACTGTTTTTGTAAAATTAAAGTAACAAAAGTGCTTATCATGTTAAGTAAAAAGCAATATACAAAATGCTACAAACTTGGCATGTAGTTAGTGTCCTGTGTCATTCATTCTCCCTTAGATCATTCATATGTTCATTCAGTGAATCTTTTGGGTCATGTGCCTATGGAGCAGGCACTCTATCAAGAGAAAAAGGAAAATATGACTAGGGAAAGGATCTTGAAATACAAAATGTTAATTTTTTTCATTTTAGTGTAGGTTTCTTTTTAAAGATAATTCTGTACATTTTCTATATTTTTTATAATGAGTATTATTTTATGGGGAAAAGTTTTTCTTTTTTTTAATGTAAAATGTACATAAAATTTACCATTTTAACCATTTTAAATTTTAAAAAACCAGTTCAGTGGCACTAAGTACACCCATAATGTGCAACCATCACCAACATCCATTTCCACTTTTGTTGTCCCAAACAGGAACTCTGTCCCAAACAAGTCCCCATTCCTGCCTCTGCCCAGCCTCTGCTGACTCTGTTGTACTCTCTGTGTCTATGAATCTGACTCTTCTAGGGACCTCATAGGCAAGGGCTCATACCGTGTTTGTCTGTGTCTAGCGTATTTCACTTAGCATAATGTTTTCAAGGTTCATCCATTTTGTAGCATGTATCAGAACTTCATCCCCCCTTTTTTTTTAACTTTTTTTTGAGGGGGAGGTAATTAGGTTTTATTTATTTATTTAATGGAGGTACTGGGGATTTGAGAACTTCATTACTTTTTAAAGCTGAATAATACACCATTATATGCGTATGTCACATTTTGATTGTTTTTTCATCTGTTGATGGATACCTGGGTGGTTTCTACCTTTTATCTATAATGAATAATGCTTCTATGAACACTGGTGTATAAGTATCTTTTTGAGTTCCTGCCTTCAATCCTCTGAGGTGTATACCTAGGAGTGGAATTGCTGGATTGCATAATTATATATTGAATATTTGAAGAACCATCAAACTGTTTTCCATAACAGCTACCACATTTTGCATTTCCACCATCAGTTCACAAGGGTTCCAGTTTCTCTAACACTTTTCATTTTCTGGATTTTGTTTTGTTTTCATATCCATCCTAATGAATGTGAAGTGGTATACATCATGGTGGTTTTGATTTGCATTTCTCTAATGACTAATGTTTTTGAGCATTTTTCATGTGCTTATTGTCCATTTTTATGTCTTCTTTGGAGAAATACCTATTCAACTCCTTTGCCCACTTTTGAATTCAGTTGTGTTTTTTGTTGTTGAATTATAGGAATTCTTCATATAGTCTGGATATTCATCCCTTATATTTATATGATCTACAAATTTTTTTCCCTGTTCTGTCAGTTGTCTTTTTACTCTGTGTCCTTTGATGCACAGAAGGTTTTAATTTTGATGTAGCCCACTTACCTATTTTTACCTTGTTGCCTGTGCTTTGGTGTTACATCCAAAAAAATCACCGTCAAATCCAATGTCATGAAGTTTTTCCCCTGTTTTCTTCCTATAGTTAGTTTTAGCTCTTAAGTTTAGGTCTTTGATCCATTTGAGTTAGTTTTTGTCTGTTTGTGTATGTTGAAAGGTAGGGATCTAACTTCGTTCTTTTACACGTGGCTATCCAGTGTTCCCCCACTGAATGGTCTTGGCACCCTTGTCAAATCAATCGGCCATATGAGCAAGGTTTATTTCTGGATTTGTTACACTCTGCATGTCTTTCCTTAGGCCAGTACCGATGTAGTGAGTTTCGGAATCAGGAAGTTGAGCCCTCCAGCTATTCTTTTTTAAGATTGTTTTGGCTAATTGGGAAAAAAGGTGTTTTTTTTTTTTTAATTTACCCCTGGTAAGAGCTATGTGAAATTTCTGCCTTCTGAAAAATTCATTCTTCTTATAACAATTTCCTGCAACTATTTTCTGCTGTTTACTAAAGTATATCTTTATTCTCTTAATTTTAGAAGGAATATCCAGGCCAAAACGCAATTGTGAAGAGAATGCAGTCTCTCCAAATTGACTGTGTAGCAGTACCTCCAAGCAGGTCCAATTCGGGTAACTTACACAGTGATTGAAAATCTACTTTTTCACTTATTTGTCTGCTCATTCATCTACTGTCTAAAATGCCATTTACGATTATATGAGAAACAGAAGAAGCTATTAAACTGAATACCTGCCTTAAAGGAATATATATTTGGAGTTAAGGTACATATATTTGAAATATTAAGTAACAACATGTTCACCCAAATCTTACAGTTATCTTGAACACAAGAAGTGTAATGTATCTGATGGGGAGGAAGTGACAACTCAGGAAAAAGAAAGGGATGTATGTGGGAGCAAAGTCCTTGAGAAGGTCAGTGACGACAAGATCCCGAGTACACGCAGAGAGGCTGGTTTCCGATTCAGGCAGGGACACTTTTTTCACTAACAAAAGGGAAGGCAGAGTGTAAGATGCTGAAGCCACTCACAAGCTGTCTGTTCCTTAACTTCTTGTAAGCCTCACCCATCATCGTGATAATTACTCCTACTCTTGTAAGGCTTTTAAAGAATGAAAGGCTCCGTGGGAAGTGCTCAGCAGGGAGGGGCGGCCACGCTGATTCTGCAGCACTGCATCCCAGCAGGGAGACACTTCCTCTGCTCTTCCTTGGTCGTTCCCACAACAGCCCCTTTTCTGTTGCCTGTTTAACTCCTCTAGTGCTCTGCCACTGCCAGGCAGGGGCGACTGCATATTACCTACATGATCCATAGGGGGAAAACTGCCTCGTAAACACTTTCTATTTGTTCTCAAAGTTCTCAGTATGTTACTCTGAGGTCCAGATCCATGCTGGCACTCAGGTTTTGTTTTGCTTCTTTATGTTTCATAAACGCTTTCCAACACTGATCATTTCTTTTCAGCCACAGAACAGCCCAGTTCGCTGCACAGTTCACAGGGATTCAGGATAGGTCCTGTGGAGGAGTCCTGGTTTGCTCCCTCCCTGGAGCATGAGCAGGAGGAGAATGAGCTCAGCCTGCAGAGTAAACTCCAGGAGGAAGCCAACTACCACCTGTATGGCAGCCGTATGGACAGGCGCACAAAAGAGCAGCCCAGACAGAACGCAGCTTACAGTAGAGAGGAGGAGAAGAGACGAAGGGTCTCCCATGACCCTTTTGCACAGCAGAGACCTTATGAGGCTGCTCAGAACCCAGGGATAAAAGGCCCCGCTTGTTCCGGTGCAACCAGTCACGGCAATGCAACACACCAACCAGCAGGGCTCACCAGCCAACCCCGTTTACTATACTGGAGCAATGGATCATGTAGTCCACACGGGTTTGGAACAAGACCATTGGATCTGGGAGCAGCAGGTCCAAGAGTTTGGTATAGGCCAAATCCAGGCCATATGCCAAGCCTGTATAAAACTCCAGTGCCTGAGACCAACCTACTGGGAAACACACCCACCATTCCATTCAGCTCCTTGCCATCAAGAGGTAAACAGGCCTTTCAGTTACACTGTTAGATTTTTAAATTTTTTTCTGAAAATAAAGTAGGCATTAGCTCTGTTGTAGACTCTAACGTAGCAAAGGACAAGTTGTTTGGAGTCTTCAGCTGCCAAATGCACCCTGCCACCTTGGACTAGTCCGCATCAGACCACTCGGCCTAGGTATATTTGGGTAGGATTCCTTGCAGCTGCCCACAAGTACTGGGTGACAGGTCCTTGTATCTAGTGAGCATCTTCCAGTCAAACCCCAATCTCGGTAGTCCGCTCGTATCCAGTCTTGGATGGAAGTGGAGGTATCTGCTTATATTCTTTCACTTGCTTGCTGTTTTCCAAAGGTAAGACATGAGTCTTGGATAGTTTTATGTATCTTATATAGGCCAAAGACTACCATTTGTGATGAAAAGCACAGTGCTGGGCTACCATCACCACCATTCATCTCAGGAACTCTTTTCTTCTCCCAAACTGAACTATACTCATCAGGCAATCACTCCCCATTCACTTCCCTCCTCCCAGCCCCTGGCAATCAACCTTCTACTTTGTTTCTATGAATTTGACTTCTCTGGTACTTCATATAAGTGGAATCATATGGTATTTGTCCTTTTGTGACTGGCTTCACTTAGCCCAATGTCCTCAAGGTTCATCCATGTTATGGCATGTGCCAGATTTCCTTTTTTTTAAAAGGCTGAGTAATACTCCATTGTATGGATGGACCACGTTGTGTTTACCCATTCATTTGTTGATGAACCCTTGGGTGGCTTCCACTTTTTGGCTATTGTGAATAATGCTGCTATGAACATAGGTGTAGAAGTGTCTGATCAAGACCCTGCTTTCAATTCTCTGGGGTATATACCCAGAAGTAGAATTGCTGGATCATATGGTAATTCTGTTTTTAATTTTTTGAGGGACCACCACAGTGGCTGCATCTATTTTGTGTTCCCACCAGCAGTGCACAGAGGTTCCAGTTTCTCCACATCTTTGTCAACACTTGCTATTTTCTGTATTTCTGATAGTCGCCATCCTAATGGATGCGAGGTGATTCAGCCACCTTCTAAAGAAGACTTCCAAGGGTGGCACAGGGTAAATAAGTTAACTTAGGCATTTGGCATAAAACCGTGCCCTCTTGCCACGTTTTTTTCTCTCGCTTTCGGTCTAGATGTACTTACTGCGTGTTTCTCTCTAATCAGACGAGTCTGTAAAATATACCATACACAGCAGTTCTGGCATTCAGATTGGAGACCATAACTATATGGAGATCGGTGCAACGAGTTCTTCCGTCCTGGACAGCATGTTCGTGAACGTGAAGGAAGAACCAGCTTCTAAGTACCAAGATATCTTTGGTAAGAAGCCCTTCAAGGACCCACTGTATAGCGAACTGGACTTCCTTACTCACCTAGTGTTTCTCTCATTATTCGCCCTGAAAGTTGCCCTCTCTTTCCTCTCTAAAATAGCTCTGTAACTTCCATATAACTGCTTTCTAACTAGTAATGTTTAATATGGGGACAATTAGACTATCTAATTCGTGGATTTGCTGTGAAAGTTAACCTAGTCAATATGAATAAAGAGCTTAGCACACTGCCTGGCCCCACAGTATCATCTATAAAAGTGTTAATCATATCATCATCATCATCATTACTCCTTAGACCTAGGAGCAGCAGCTCCCTCAGGTCCTCATCAAAAAAAGCTTCTGTAAAAGACAGCAGACTCTGCCCTCAACTGCTCCTGTGCAATAAAAATAAGAGGGCTTTCTCTTACAGGGTCCCACTCTGCAGGCTCATAACATGAAACCCAAAACACAACCTGGGAAAAGCACTCATGAGGCCAAAACAATGGGATTTTAGAACCCAGCTTTCTAATTACCCTAGGACTGGCAAGTTTTTAGAAAATCAAGGGCCGGATAGTAAATGTTTTAGGCGTCAGTGGCCCTGAGGTCTCTGTTGCAACTGCTCAGCTGACACTGCAGCACAACAGCAGCCACAGACAACGTGTACACGATGAACATGGCTGTGTTGTAGTAGAACTTTGTTTACAGAAATGAGCAGTGGGCCATTTTTGATCCACAGGCCATGGTTTGCCAATCTCTGGTCTAACCCATTTGAAGGCTAGTCTTTAAATACCCAGAGCAGAGGTTCCTAACTTCTGGGGTGACAAGGGTACCTCTCCTAATGAAGTACTGACCAAAGTTGGCAAATATCTTGGGAGGTTTTCGGACTGCCATTGTCCACTGGTGATGACAGAAGCCGCACTGTGGGGAGCTGAGGAAAGAATGGGCCTTGAGCAGAAAAAAATAGGCTGTCTTTCTCCTTACACTCAACTTACTGAAGTAGGATGAGGATCAAGGAATATGGTTTGCTTGTGGTGTTGTGGTGGTTTTATACTTTTATTTGCTTCGTTCTATTATTTTTATGAAGGCCTGAAAGGAAGCAACCAACAGAAAGAGAGAGGTCATGGCTATCGGAGAAGAGAGGACAGCATTTGGGGTGGAAGAGGGGTGAATCCAAAAATAGACCTTGAAGAGTGTAGATACCTCATCCTTCAAAAGACAAGGGAAGGCCCTATAACTGAACAAGCTCACACTTGGTCTCAGTTCCCTCGATTAAGTGAGAGGAAAGTGAACTGTTGGGTGAAGGGTATCCAGAAATGAGCGACCTTAACTCTGGCCAGATGTAAGTGGAAAATGCCCAAAAGGAACAAAAATGGCGTTTCCCCTTTTACATAAGGAAGGTCTAACATAAACAAAGGATGCTGGCTAAGGTTGTATAGAATAGTCTAGTAGCCAAGCAGTGGTTTTGTTCTCAAAACCATCAGCTAAGGCTCAGAGTCACATCTCCTAGGAGGAAGAGGTTCCCTGTTGTAATTCACACACAGACTCCATATGGGTTAGCGGACACGTGAAGCATCATCCAGAGTCAACAACTATATAATTAAGAAGTTATCTTTTTCACTGTCTCCCCTGGTACTCTTTGCTTTATACAGATTTTTGAAGCTAGAATGTTTAAATGGTCATAGCTTGATGCCTCCTTCTCTTTTCTATCTGGCAGGTAATAGCACTAGTCTGACTGATAAACACCTGGACCCAGTCAGGGAAAATCTGGGAAAGCACTGGAAAAACTGTGCCCGTAAGCTGTACTTCACTGAATCTCAGATTGATGAAATTGACCATGACTATGAGCGAGATGGACTAAAAGAAAAGGTTTACCAGATGCTCCAAAAGTGGCTGATGAGGGAAGGCAATAAGGGGGCCACAGTGGGAAAACTGGCCTATGCACTCTACCAGTGTTCAAGAATAGACCTTGTGAACTATTTGATAAACATCAGCCAGAACTAACTCCTGAAGGGGCTTTTGCAGCATGAGATGATTTCCTCACTTGGTGAGTGACCCACCGAAAGTGTACTGCCTCAGATTGTTCAGAATTCTTTCCTGTTACGGGGTCTGTGTCTAGATAAAACATTTCCTGCATTTCATAGCTGGAGAACGGGAAAAGAAGTCTGTAGCAAACAACCCACTGAACAGGAAGACCTATTTGTGGCCATGGCCCGATCAAAGCAGCAGCTTAACTGGGTTTTGAAAGGGAGGGAAGAGATCCTTGAGGCAGGTGATTTTCTTTCAGATTGTTTCATAACCGTCAGGCTGTTCATTCAGCTTCTTGGAGTTTTGTTTGAGCAAGCAAAATAATTCAGAGAACGTAAACTAAGTCAACTTTCTTATTTTGTGCTCTTCTCCACATAGGCTCCTTTTATAACCAAAGTCCTGTAAAATTCTAAGTTCTCTTCAAACGAGGTTTTTTGTATCACAAGCACAGTTCATTACAAAATTATAGGGTCTTTTAACTTCAGTATCAAATTCTGTTTTCAGTCACTGTAGGCTTCAGGAATTATATGCAAAATCCTCACTACATACATTGACTAAGGGGATTTTAAGGCATACTAAGGAGGGGGCAAGAAAAGAACAAGAACAGCAGACTTTCCTAGCGTGCTGGGGCACGGAATTGCTACTGTGACAAGTACAAAAATTCTTAAGTTTTTATGTTGTTTCCTAGCATTTGATACTTTATGTACTTCTCCAACCTGTGTGCCCTAATGGAGGAGGAGATATGGGGGGGATATTGACCTCTTCACCCCTGGCTGTGACTGGAGCCTCAGGGAAGATGACTGTTGAGCACTTTCCTCAGTTTACCGCAGGGTACTATAGAAATATTTTCATTTTTTGTGTGCGATTGTGATATAAAAGGACAGCTTCAGAGTCTGGTAATTGTGCCTCTAGGACTCAACCTTTCAAAGCCTACCTGAAAAAGACTGAGTGAAGGAACTTGAGGATTAGAAGACCGAAGTGACCAGGCCATTCAGCATCACTGCCAGCACTCTGCTAAACAGAGAGGGTGTGCCATTGTGTTTCGCCTCCCAGGAGGGTGGGAGAGAAGGGTGCAGGACGGTCAGTCTGGCTGCCAGAACAGATTCTAGTGTTTGGTGGTTGAACACAGTATTGTTGGTTCTGATTCTGTATCTCCTCCAGTCCCAGCAGATAAACACACACACACTCCTGAAGTGCAACTGTAAAGCAAAATTTCTCAACCTTGGCACTGTTGGCATCTTGGGCCAGACAATTCTTTGTTGTGGGGGCTGTCCTGTACGTTGTAGGATATTTGGAAGTAATGCTGGCCTCGGGTTGTTAGTGGTGCACCCCCTCTGCTCCCCCTCGTCCCATCCCTTTTTTGACAAAATGTCTCTTGACGCTGCCATGTGTTCCCCGGAGAGGCAAAACTGCCCCAGTTGAGAACAGCACTACTATAAAGTAATGGACCTGTTTTCTTGTCCATACATGTCTGGGCTCACGACCTGTTGCCACACAGCATGAAGTCATGTAGACCAAAAGGAAAAGTGGAAGGGGAGACAGTCCCAGGCTGGCTAGAGGGGGCTGGATGATTTCTTTTCTAAATGCATCCCTGTATCTCTAACAGTGTTCTAAATTCTCTAAATTCCTAAGAGATTGACTACTAAATGATAAGAAGCAAAAATGCAAAATGTCTTTGAATTTCTCAAATAAAATTTTGAACCTCAAATCAAGCCACTGAAATGATGTGTGTATCTGTATAAAGGAAACAGTTTGAGATTTGAGATTCTCCGCGGTGACTTTACCACGCAGGCTGGCATTTTCTGTACATACTCTCCTTTTCACGCCCCTGTTGTTGGCAGGAGAGAGGAAGCTGGTAACAAAAGAGGAGCTTCTGGTGGCAGCGCTTTCGGCTTTCAGGATGAAAAATCCACGGCCCTGAGAGCCTGCAGCACCGCTCAAAGGCCTTACCTTCAGCCCCCACTCTCAAAAAACTGGGCTGAAAAGAGCCAAATTTGTATCTGAGAAGTTTCAACACAAGGCCCAAGCACCACAAAACACTAGTCTTGGGCAGAAACCAATTAAGTGAGATGACACAGACTGCAAAACGAGCAAGAAGACTAGCCACACTGGCTCCAAAAGGGGTATTCGGTCAGACCCTAAGGTTTATACTAGCAGATCTCACATCCTGCTCAGCAGACTTCCGACTTCTTGCTATGGTCATAATCTCTGCTTTGGTTCTGTAATACGAAGTTAGGTCTTCAGGAGGGAGGAGCTATTTCCCACAAAATGTTTTAAGTAGTATTTTGATGTACAGTTTAATGTGTGATGTTTATAAAGAAAAGTTTTTCTAATTACAATAATAATTAAGTAAAAGGTGTTTATATGGCCATGGTTTAAGAAGCGTTTGATTACAAAGAAATCACTGAAGGGCTAACGCTATTACAGTGGATTCTGTGATGTGTAATAGTCCAAGTACAGGGTTCTGAAATCAAGCCGCCTTAAGTTCCCCTCTGCCACTCTTTGGCTGTGTACCAAGGGCCTGCGTCTTAACCTCTCTTCGCCTATAAATAGGAACAGTACATAAGATTGATGTGAGGATTAAAATAAGATAATGCATCATAAGATGCTTGGCAGAAAAATAGGATTTTTTTAAGTAGTTATTTTAAAATTGCACAACACTGTTACACACAAAGAACCGGTTCTCAAGCGTGCGCTTAAAAACCATGACGCCAATAACCTAAAACCTCAGCACTACCGTTTTTGCTTACCAGGAGGATAACTGGCGTTAAAATTGTACAATTATGTTTAATCCTCATCGTCCGTGACAAGAAACCCAATCAGGAAAAAATAGGATGTTGACCCCACCAAAGACTTCTGAAAGTCCGACAACAGCAGCAGAAATATTACATATTTCTCTTTTGTTCCACGCAGGAAATTGATGTGCTAGCTCCACGTTGAAAGAACGTAAGTATTTTAGCATAATCCACACTCAGGCCAAACTGCTCAAGAAACTCCGGCGGGCTGGCGAGGGCACTGCCGGTACCGAACTCTCCAGGGCCGGGACACAGGCGCTCTGAGCGCACAGGGCTGCTGAGCGCAAGGGTCTCTGCGAGGAGACACACGCCGAGACGCGGGGCCCCGGCTAAACCGCAGCCCGATCAGGGAGGGCAGGGCACAGGCCAGAACGGGAGCCGTAGGTGCTTGCCCGCCCCCCACCCCCACCCCCAGTGAATCTTCAATTGCAGACAACGTTTACCACCTTTTCAGTCTGATTTACATGGTCTGAAGAAGAAGCAGAAATCCAGTAGCGGTGAGGTACACGTGAAGCCCGCCCTCGTCACCACCCTCAGCCGCACGGCCTGCGGCGCCCAGGAGTCAGCGCCGCGCTCCCTCAGCGCCACCCGCCTCCTTTCTCCTCGCGAAACCGAGGCCCTGACCCGCCAGGCACTCACCGCCCGCCCCCTCCCCGGCGCCGGCGCCGGCGCCCGCCGTCCCAGCTGCCGCCCGCGAGCCTGACGGCGGCGGGACCGCACACAGCCGGCGCCACCCGGCGCCCGTCCCCCGGTCCTGCACCCGCCCGCCTCCCCGAGCACGACGGCCGCCGGGCTCACTCGCGCCGCGCGCTGCGCGGAGCCACGTTCTCCTGATCCATCACCCACCGACGACCCCCGGTGCTCCTCGCTGTGGCTCCTGCGAGTGACGCCGCGCCGGTAGCACAGCTGTCAGAGTCCCGGCTTGGCACTCCCGGGGGCGCGGCCGGAAGTGGGGCTGCGGCCCGGCCGGAAGTTCCAATTCCGTTTTTTCGAGGCCCGGCGCCGCGCCGCCTCCCACGGCGGCCGCAGCGTTCCGCGTCCCGACGCCCTCACCAACACTCATTAATTTCTGGGGCTTTTGAGAATAGGCGTCCTGGAGGGCGTGAGGCGGTCAGACGAAGACAAAAGTCAAACCCCATCATCCCTACAGTCAGCCGCCCGCCCCCGTCGGCAGCCAGACGGGAGGCCCTGGGCGCACCCTTCCGTGGGGGCGGAACGCCGGGCCCCTCTGAGCCAGGGCTGGGGTCTGTGCCGGCGTCTCCGCGGGGCACTAGTTCACACGCTCCGGCCGAGCAGCCAGGCCAGGCGAGCCGGCGCGACGGCGGCCAGCGCGCCCTGCACATGCGTGTTCCTGGCGGCGGGGCGGACGCGAGACGGCAGGTGGGCTCCGCGCGGCAGGTGAACCTGGCGCCTGCGAGCGCGGAGCGGGGCGGGCGCATGCGCACGCGCACGACCGGCGAGCATGGCGGTGGCGCTGGGCCCCAGGGCTGCGCGGCGGCTGCTGCTCCTCGTCTCGGCGCTGAAACCCGGGCTCCACGTCCCCCGGGCCTGGCCCGCGGCCTCGTTCGGGTAATGGCCCCGCTCCCCTCAGGGGGCCCCCGCACCCACGTCCGCGCGCTTGGGGCGGCGGGGCCGGGGACGCGGCCGAGGGAGCGCGGGCGGCGGCGGGGATGGGGGCGGTGGCCCGCCCCTCCGTCGTGCAGACCGAGACCCAGGGGGGAGACCCGGGGTGGACCCCAGACCCTCGCTCCCGGTGCGGCGCCCTGGGCAGCTCCCCACGCCTTCGGGGCCAGAGCCAGCCTGGCAGTGCCTGTGCCCCGTTGGCTCTTACAGTCGCGGGTCCCAAGTCCCTGAGTCTCCCTGCTTTTGCCGACCTCGGACTTTAAGGTACCTTGTCACCTGGGGAACTGGGAAAATGCAGAGTCCTGGGCCCAGCGCCCAGACGCTCTGAGGTCATGGGTTGTGGAGACGCCAGGAATCTGCCTTTCTGTCTTCTGACCCCCGTCCCCGGCGCGCACGCGCACACACACGCACACACTTTGAGATAAACAACAAAAACTCTGAATTAATCTCTGACCTACTGTCCTAAAAATGGGTGCCCTGGTCGCACGTGGTAGTAGGCAGAGGATGTGGATAGAGCCACATGAAGCTTGTTTCACTTTATTCCCTGCCGACCTGCCTACGCACACACGTGCACCATGGGTCCGTTCCATTCATGACTAGGAAGGAAAGTCAAATGCTAGGTAGGTACCTGGCATTTAGAACTTCACTTTCTCTAATGTGGAAACTTCTCATTTGGAAGAAGGAGAGAGGAGGAAGAACCTGACCAGCTTTACGTATTTATGCTGTCATTGACTGGCTCTTGAGTTTCAGATTTGATTTAGGTTCTTTATTGTCAGTTTAGATCTTTTACAAGATTTTCAGGACAGTTTTGATACAGAAGGAAGATGTGTCAATGTCTGCAGCTGTGTAAGTCGGTATTGAAAAATGTCTTTATCCATTTTCCTGTTTGCAGAAAGGATTGAAATGAGGTTAGTGTAATTGTACCCATATCAGTTACAATAGGTTATTTAATGGTTGCAGGAAGGCTTCATCCACGTAGCAGTGCAAATCATTCTACTAAAATACCTCTGAAAAACAAGTTTCTCTGGATTTTGAACTGCCATTTTATGAATGTAGTTGTAAATTGATATGACATGTGATGGAGAAAACAAGCAGTGGTGTTGGTTAATCCTGAAACAAGAATCCAGCCCCATGGAAGCAGGTAAAAGTGCTCCTGTAAAACCTTTGCTCCTGAACAGCCGGTGCCCAGCATACCACTGAGCTGGGTTCCAAAACCTTCTCCGTAAGTCTGCTGTTTGGAACTCTGACTTTTTTCGTATTTCATAATCTGTAAAGTAGTCTAGCCCAGGGCCAGGTCAGAAAAGCCTTTTCTACCTGAAATTGTGTGTTATGTGCAGTTACAGTATTAATAATTTATAGAACCTAACAACCTGCCTGAAGAGAAATGTTTTCTTGTTCCATCTGGGGATGCCTTTCTCAAGAGTAAGAGAACCACCTTCCCCTGGCACCTGCCCCCACCTTCTGTCCGGCAGTTCAGGGTGAGTGTGGCCCCAGGACCAAGCCCTGCCAGGGACTCTGATCAGCTGTGAGGTTACAGAAAAAGCATGAACACGAGCAAGTCACTTAAGCTCTCTGAGCCTTGTGCCTTGCAGAATTGTTCTGAGGATTTGAGAAGATGAATGTGAAAGGCTGCATGTAAGAGGCCTGGGACACAGTAGGAATTAAGTAACTAGTAGTTATAATTAATAATGATACAAATATGAATATCTAAGTCATAGAACAGAGTATGAAAGATGTAAAAATAAGTCATCAAAATTCATGTCAATCCAAGCCCTCAGGATCGCTAATACTTTATTGTAGCTAACGATTATTTTGGAAAAAATAAACAAAAGAAATAGCTGACATATACGATACAGAGAATCTGTAGGACTTTCAAGGTAAGGACACATCTTATTAAGTGGCCCCCATTTTTATTTGTAAGCAAAGTATGAAAATGCCAAAGGCACTGGTGTCAACATTCAGGTGCTCACTTTGACTTTGCAAATTACCAGCAGAGTGACTGGGGCAAGTTACCTAAACTCTGTTGTTAGCAATGTTTACCAGAGGCCTGACTGCCATCTGAGAACCTTTGATGAGCTGGAGGACAGATACAACACTCACTTCAGTTATATTTATGTGGAAAATCATTCAATAACTTTTTTTAAATAAAACTTTTTTCTTATGTTTAAAATTGATTTGCTTTTGTTCATGAAAGGCTGTCTGTCCTGTTTCCCCTACCTGGAGATTGACGCAAGGTTTTGGGAGCCTCCGTGATGATGGGGTACCTCTGATGGGATGACACACAGGACATCGGTGATGAGGTGCCAGGCACTTTTTCTTTCCTGGCAGCCTGGCTGGAGTCCCCTCACCATTTGGCGCCACGTTTTGCTCCTCTTGGCCCCACACTGCTGTGGAGCTGAACCTACCTGTCCCCACGTGTGTCCCTCGCTCCCAGGCCTTTGATCATGCCCTTTCTTCTACTAGAAGTACCTCCCCACCACATTCTTTTTTCAGAATTTTCCCCATCTTGGAAATTCATCTTAAATGTTAGTTTTTCAGTCTTCTCCAGATACCTCTGCCCAACCCTGACAGGCTCTGTCTGAAGCCACCTTCGAAGTCATCTGCCTTAGGGACGCTTCCCTGACATTAATTTCCCACTGTGCCCAGTTTGGACCGCCTGGTTTTCTTTCTGTATTCTTAGGCAACCAGAAGAATGTGGGGTAGGGATGATTAGAAAAGAACTATGGAATGGGGAGTCAAGGCATGGATAGAGCCAAGCAAAGAAGGAAGTTGGAGCTTTTGGCAGAAGAAGCTTTGGACTAATCATGAAAGGGAAGCCCGTGTGAACTGGGCGGCTCGTGTCCGTGAAACCCACTGGCTTAGACATTGAGAAAGATTGGGGGAGGGGGCTTTCATTGTACGTAACACCCTCACTGTGCAAGATGCCTTTGAAAGCACATCCTTGACGCTGCGGGTGGGGGTCCCCCAAGAATCCTAAGGACGCGAGGAGTGATGCAGGTGCTCTGCCCGGCCCTGAGCTGTGCGCGGCTGTGCGGGGAGCCGCCTCGTCCCACGCTGAACACGGGAACATAATAGCTTCTGTGCGGGCGGTGCCTCAGGCTCTTTCCCAGCCTCACCACCACTCCCTGAGGGTTTGCAGGCAGATGTGTCCATCAACCATCATTTGCCAAAATGAACCTTATCAGGAAAGCATTATTCGCCTTGACCTGCTCCTAGAGGAGCAGGACGTTAGTGACGGGTGACTCGGCAGGGGCACCTGGGGCGCTGCTCTTGGCCCCCCCGTGGTGTTTCTGTAGATTGTGAGCTTACTGCTGTGTCAGGCCACCCGGGCCTGTCGTCCTGTCGCAGGGATTGTGTGTTAAGACTTGATGTGGTTTTATTCAGCGCGTCTTTTCCAGCACCTGCCCGGGCGCGCCGTACCGCCCCTTCCGCCCTGGCCAGGCGGGAGACCGTGGGGAGGCGCCAGGGCCCCGTGCGTGCTCCGTTGCTGGATATTCCGCGTGGTTATCCCGGCGCTGCCCGGAGGGCTGCCAGGGAGAGGCTGTTCAGGGCAGAGCCCCTGGTATGCACACGGGTTGTTCAGTCAGAACACACCGTGCCGGTGGCCCCCGCCCGAGACCCTCTCCTGTGACGAGCAAATCCCATTGATGCTGCGTCACGGGAGGCCTTGGGCCCAGGCGGGTTGGCGGCGGGGGAGGGCTCTTGGTGTGGACCCGCTATTTAACAGTCAGCACAGAAACATTTCAGCATCTTAAAAACCAGTCTGCCCTTGTTGGTGCAGACGGGCGTTCCTGAGCAGAGCCCTCCTGTATCTGGCTAGAGAATGGAGAAGCTACTTGCCCAAGGGACAGCCTTGGGCTCAGGGCCTTCCCCATGGACCCTGGGGCCAGCCTCACCCTTGGGAACACTGCCAGGGTAGCCCCAGGTCCAGGCGAGCAGCCCCAGGGTCCTGCTGGTGCTCACCTTGCATCATGCCAGGTGGAGCCCCCCACGGCTCCCGGCCTCAAGCTCAGCGGGCCTGTGCCCGGGGTGGGCGGCCGGTGGTTTCAGCGAGTCTCACGGTGCTCCTGCGGGGTAAGCCCAGCGCGGGGGCTGGGGGACGTTCAAACGTGATGACGAGTCCAGCTCTGCAATGTAGTGAGGAAGAAACAAGCTTGTCCCTTTTTAGGTCGGGAAAATGGAAGCACATGTCAGAGTAACCCGAGGGCCCTGGGAAGGGTTCGGAGTGACTCATGTACAAAAGCGCGGTTTTGTCCTCACGTCTGTGCTGCTCACCCGTCTCCCTCTGGGGCTGGGGCTTTTCTCTTGCAGCTCCTCCGTGACCTCTGCCAAAGTGGCTGTGAATGGCGTCCACCTGCACTACCTGCGGACGGGAGAGGGCGAGCACGCCGTCCTGCTGCTTCCGGGGATGCTGGGTCTGGAAGCGTTAACGGCCGCTCTCGTGTGCTATGTCGTCTGTGACGTGTTCATGATCGTAGATGCCAGTCTTGGTCTTGGTTAACTTTAGTGCTTTGCTGAGATGCCTTAAGTAATATTTCCTATGATCGATTTTAGGTGATTTAGAAAGATGCTTCTCCTTTACGTATTTTTTTCTTCCCTTAAGTACCCAGTTTTCCCCCGTGCAAGTCCAGCACTGTGTAGTTGCCTACAACTTAGGGGTTGACAGGGGTCAGGGAAGGGGATGTGGGGCTGACCAGCCAGCCAGTTTGCCTGGAATCGAGGGATCCAGGGTGTGAGGCTTTCGGTGCTGGAAGCCGGACTGATCGCCCTGTTGTGCTTGACTGTACGGTCAGATAGTTGAGAGCTGAGAACAAAACTGGGCTTAAAGCCCTTTCGAAGATCAGAATTAGATTGGCACGCGTGGAGGGTGGTAAACCAGGTGGGTCACAGTCTCCTCTGACCGGTGAGTAGTTTAGAGGTAGAAGGTTCTGGGGGAGTTTCCAGGGATCCAGGACATCTCAGATTTGGTTTTAAGGGCTTTGGTATTGTTTTATTTACAATTTAGTTAAATAATCCCAACACATATTTATTTCCTTACGATTTGCTACTTTCTCCTCAAAGGAAAATGCTGCATTTTTCAATTCATGGTGGTTTCACTTGACGTAGCATCAGGTGATCGTGGTGCCCTTGTAGCTACTGCGGTGTCTCCATCCAGAGAGTCTTGCGATCTTCCCCCACCTGCTGTACTGGGGCAGGAGGGTGTTACTCCCGTGGCCGATGGAGAGCTACAGTGAGCTGCGAAAGCAGGGAGCAGTTGGCCAGCTTCCTTTGTCGCTGTTTCAGTACTGTGATCGTTATCCAGGGATAAAGAGCTTTGGGTGACTTAATTTTTGTTTGTGTGAAACATTCACCTGATTCAGAAATCAGAGTGAGATTCTCTCCCAACTCCCTGTGCCCCCCCTACAGGCAGCCGCTGTTGGCTGTTTCCTTCTTAGGTCTCATACATCGGTAACTGTTCCTTAAAATAATTTTGCTAAAGGCTTCAGTGCGCTTGCGCTGGTCTTCAGCTGTATACCTGTGTGCCAGGAAGCACGCGCCTCACGTTGCTGACCTTGGTCTTGAGTTGCACTGTTCCCTCCCCCACCCTCTCACCTGCCCCCTCCCTCAGGGTAGTTTCCTAGAAGTCCCTCCGGGTTCAGGGGTCATGAGCGAAGCTTCAGATGTCAGAGCAGTAGGCGTGTACTTGAAATCCATCTGTATTTTTGGCTTGAGTTTTCTGAATGGTTTGCCTGATGTTGAGAAAGGTACACCTTGTCAGGAAGAGCAGTGGTCCTTGGTGATGTTAAATGACCCTACAGCATCTTGAAAGGCATTTTCTAATAATAGATAGTTTTTTAAGCGAGGTGTTTAGTATCATTTGTGGCCTGAGCTGTGAGTCCTTAGAAACCAAGCAGAGCTTAGACGTGAGATGTGGACTTGCCCCTTGAGTCCGGCCCTCCACGCTGTGATCTCCGCACGGGACGACTGTCTGCATGCTCTGCTTTCCACCACCGCCTTGAGGACGTAGTTCTCCTTGTTAACACAAGCTGTTGCAAATGGTTTTAATGAAACAAACTACTTTGATTTCTTCCCTCCATACCCTGCCCTTCTCCCTCACTTCAGTGTTTTTGTTTAGTTTTCTGGTTTCTAGTTATAACCAGAAAATAAAATCTTCAAGGCTGTTCACATTTGCTCAGTAAAGGACATCTGGGATTTTGGATTTCTGCTTTGAATAACTTGAATCAAATCTCATAAGTGTGTCTACAGATGTTATCAAGATCTCTCTCATTTATAGCAGTCCTTTAAAAAAAAAAAACAAAGAAAAAAAAACCCAGAAGCATATTATATCAATAAGCCTATTTCTATGTAGTTTCATGCTTTTTTTTTTTTTTTTTTTTTTTTTTTTTTTTTGAGGGACGATTAAGCTGAAAAAAATCAAAAGTACTGAAATAATACAGGACCAGTCAGGGCCCCCGTCCTTCTCAAAGTAGCCACTAGGGGGAGGGGAGGGCGGGTCTGAATCCACCAGGAAGAGGCAGCTGTGGGTTCCTCACTGCGGGGCTACCTGGCTGGTTACACCTGATGTCTCACTTTGGGTAGGAACTAGTTACTTGAAGATTGGAGTTGTTTCTGCTTTTCAATGTGGTGCGTTTGAAACAGTGACAACATTCACTTGAGTGTAACCAAGGGACTGTTTTTAGGAAGCGGAGAGACTGATTTTGGACCTCAGCTGAAGAACCTAAACAAGCAGCTTTTCACAGTGGTCGCCTGGGACCCCCGAGGATACGGGCACTCCAGACCCCCAGACCGAGACTTCCCCGTGGAATTTTTTGAAAGGGATGCAAAAGACGCTGTCGACTTGATGAAGGTGGGTCCCTTAGGGAAGAGCCCGGAGAGGAGGAGGGCTGGGCCTGTCTTCATTTAGTTTTTGTTTTGTGTTTCTTCGAGGGTGATACCATGTAATTCCTACAGAAAACTCAGCATCTGAGCAGGTGTAAGGGAGGAGGCAAAGCTTCCTGCAGTCCAGCTCTTTAGAGACCCTGCTGCCGAGACTCTGAGGCTCTGCCTTTTTGCGTATATGAGTGTTCTACTGTATATTGATGGCATCCTGCTGTACCTAATGACTTTCCAGCTGACTGTTTCATCGAGCAGTTTATCAAGGGGATGCTTCCATGTCAATAAACACAAATTTACTCCGGTCTTATAATAGGTACTTAGTATTCCATTATATGGATACACTGTGTCTTAATTCCTCTGTCTTCTGGTGGTAGATAAGTAATTTCTGAGTTGCCTTGTGTATGTGTGTGTGTGATTATAAGCCGAAGTGCAGTGAACATTCTGTTGTCCGTGGACATTCTGGTTCTCATTTTTTTGTGATTGTAAGCAGTGCTGGGGTGGACAGCCCGGACCTGTCTCCTGGTGCACGTGTGTGACCGTTCCATACTAGCTGGAAGATGCAAATACTCATTTTGCAAGATGGTGCCAAATTATTATCCACAGCCTCTACACCAGTTTATAGTCCCATCAGCAAGTGTCTTAGACCGATACTCGTTAATTGTTTGTCTCAATCACTCAATTTTTACTTTGAGGCAGTGTCTCTCAGGTGTAGTCTTTGTTCATTTTCTCTGTCAAATACATTTGGAAGCATGTAACCTGTGCTGTGCGTTCTGTTGTGTTTGTCACAGACATTGCAGTTTAAGAAGGTGTCCTTGCTGGGGTGGAGTGACGGCGGGATAACGGCGCTCATTGCTGCTGCGAAATATCCATCTTACATCAACAAGGTGATGGTCTGGGGTGCCAACGCCTACGTGACCGACGAGGACAAGGCCATTTACGAGGGTAGGTTCCCTCCCCCCCCCAGAGTGTCCTCCTCCCCCTCGCCTACCCTCAGGCCTTGTTTCGATGCGTGTTGACAAGTCCTCAGCTCGAAGGTGGGAGCATGATGCCTTCTCAGGAAAGTAATGCAGTTTAACTGGTCAGTGTTTTGAAATTTTCTATTTCCAGAAGTGACACTTTTATGACTCAGGAAAAGGCTAATAAGTAAAGTCAGTTTTTGCATTTCCTCCTGTGATCATGCACCTCAGGTAAGGAGGGGTTGACGTGAAGCGTTACTGGTCACCTCATTTAAAGGCATGTGAGTGTGGAAGGGAACATTGTCCTCAAGTACGAAACCTTGTGTTTTGATAAAGAATTGTTGTGCTACCCACACTTTTTAAGGTTGTCCTTCAAGCTTATCTTTGAAGATTTTTAAAGACACAGGGGCTGGCAAACTGTGGCCTCTGGGCCAGACTCAGCCCCCTGCCTGTTGTTGTAAGGCCAAGGCTCTGATGGAGGTGGCCGGCGCCATGCGGGCTGCAGACTGAGATGAGGTGCCCCCTCTGGTCACTGCCCAGCGCCTGTTCTGGTGGTCCCCTCACATGGGCGACTCTTGGCACTTACCAGGCACCTAGTCACAGCATTCCAGTTGGCAACTCAGGAGATGCTCAGCCTCCAGCACGGCGCCCAAATCGAGACCCTGGGGCTCCCAGGAAGAGAGGAGAACGTGTTGAGATCTGGGGGTCCCTGGGGGGAAAGTCAAGCTGACCTGGGCTGCCCTACTAGGACCCTCCCCTCCAGGCCAGTAGCTTTTGTCCTGGGTGTTCCTCTTGGATCCCAGACAGCCCACCCCGGGAAATGAGGACCAGGCAGGTCAGCAGTCTCTCGCCTGTATCTACAGAACGTCTTTGATTTTGCCTCTCGGCCTGAGACGTCTAAAACATTTACTCTCTGGCCCTTTACAGAAAGTTTGCAGACGCGAGCGCTGGAATATCACAGGCCGGTTCTGCAGCTCACGTGACCTACGTGAGCCACGTGACAGCAGTGTCCTGTTGCAGGGTCTCGGTTCTTTGCTGTCTTTCTGTTTGGTAAAGGCTGTGGGACTCTTTGATGAGAAGTCTGGTGTAGTCAGCAGTCCCAGCCGGCACTCCTGCCCGTCCTTTTACTGTCCCTGCTGGGTCCTGGGGAGGGTGTCTGCTGTGTGCTGAGGGAGCCCCTGCGCTCTGCAGCTGGTGCTGCCCCTCCCGCTGCCCCTGGGACGCCTGTGGTTCTGTCTCCACTCCTGTGACGCTGGCTCCTCCCTCTCAGCCGGTAAAGGTGGGCTGGCTGCCCCTCCTGCCTCCGGTCTCTGCCTTGCCCGCCTTTGTCGTTCCCACGAGCAAGCTGAACTCTGCTTGTACGCGTCTCCTCTCCACCCATGGTCAGGCCGTCCCGCCGGCCCCCGCTCCAGCCCCTCTGCCGAGCCTCTCGCCGAGGCCTTTGATCTCGTTGTCCGAGCTGTCGTGTTCCCTTGTTACTCTAAGCAGTTTGTAAGGTCTGTAGAGGTAGCCCCTCTTTTTCCCCTGGGACTGGTGGTTCGTGTCATCTCTCTATCCTGACCCGCTGGCCTGGAGAATTATATCAGGAACTCGCTCCTGGTTTCATTGATTTCTTTCTCTTACTTTTCTGATTTCAGTTGTCTTGTTTCTGCTCTTATTTTTTATTATTTTCTTCCTTCTGCTTAGTTTGGGTTTTAATTTGCTTTTTTCCCCTGATTTCTTCAAGTAGAAGCTTAGAATGTTCAGACCTTTCTTCTTCTGCGCTGTAAGCAGTTAATGCCACAGAGTTCCCCGAGCCCCCCTTGGGCTGCATTCTACAAATGCTGGTATGTTGCGTTTTCATTCAGTTTAACGATTTCTGTATCTTCAGACTTCCTCTTTGATCCAAGGTATTTAGAAATATTACTTAATTTCCAAATATTTGGGGTTTTCTCAGATACCCTTCTGTTACTGGTTTCTAGTTTAGTTTCATAATGTTCAGAAAACCTACTTTGTATAATTTCACTTCTTGCGCATTTGAGTTATGTCCCAGAATGTGGTCTGTCTTGGTGGATGTTCCACGTGCACTTGAGGATTACGCCACCGTTGGGTGGAGTGTCCTGTGAATGTCGGCCAGGCGAGCTTGGCCGGCGGTGTTTGCAGGTCTTCTGTAGTCTGGTTTCTGTCCACTTGTTCTGTCAGCGACTGAGGGGAAGGTGCAGCCTCCAGCTGTGATTGTGGATCTGTCTTTTGTCCTCTGGGTTTTGCTTTGTGTGTTTCAGACACCGAATCTGGGAAGTCGTCCTCATTATTCCTACAGGTGTTTTTTCTGTGCCAATATTTTTCTCCCCTTCTGGGACCCCAGTGACAAACATGTTAGAATGCCTGCCTTAAAGTGTCTGATGATGCCAGTGTCTGGGTCATTTCAGGGTTGACATTTGTTAATGGTCTTTTCTCTGGCAGATTTGTCAGTTTCCTGGTTTTTTGGTTTGTTTTGTCTGTGGTTGATTTGGGGCCATTTTTATTGTAATTATGTTGTGAGACTGATCCTGTTAAAATACTCTGAAAAATGTTGACTTTTTTGCTTTTTTTCCTTGGCATTCAACAGCGTGGATTCAACCAGCTTAGATTCAGGCTGCAGATTTTGTTGCTCCTTCTGTGGGCGGTGGTTCCAGTGTCAGGTCAGTTCCCGAAGCCTGCACCTGCCCCATGTGTGTCCCTGCCCCGCGTGTGTCCCTGCCCTGTGTGTGTCCTGCAGGGGCTCCCCCGGGACCTGGATGGCAGTTAGTCCTGCGGTTCAGTTCTTGCGGCCTCTGCCCCGGGCGTCGGTGCACCTGCCCCGTGTGCAGAGCTGAGGGGCCGTCCCAGGACCTGTAGCAGCTCAGATGCAGAATGAGGGGGTCCCCTGTGGGTCCCCTTGCTGCTGCACAGTTCTGGAGCCATCTTTGGGGCAAAATGGCAAGAGAAAAGAGAGAAAAAAATAATGGTCATTCTGCGTGCAGTCAGCTGTCAGGACCCCTTGCCCTGGTGCCTTTGGTCAGAGAGCTGGCCTTCTCCTGGGGTCTGGGTGCTGCCTTGCCGCTGGGAAGGGTGGCCCCAGGCAGTGAGCTTCTCTGCATGGGCAGGGCTGGGCAGAAGGAGAGGGCGGAGTAGGAGGAAAAGACACAGTGTCCCCCACGCCGGTCCTGGTTCTCTGGCTGACGAGGGGCTTCTTCTGAAGCGTCTGCTCTCAAAGCCGCTCGTGAGTTTCCGTGAGTCACACCCCACCCCCTCCAGCGCATGTGCACCCGCTCGCTCGCGCGCACACATTTATGTCAAAGTGGGAATCCAAGGAGGACGTCCCTTCTTTCTGCAAACAAACTACAAGCTCTGAATCTCACAGCCCCCCGTAGTTACTGACACTGAACCCCCACGCCCCTCCCAGCCATCATCCCCCTTCCTCACACCCAGTCTCCCCTGACCTTGGGCAGGATGGACTCTGACCCTCCAGTGCCGGGAAATATCCCTCTGTGCTTCCCAGCCTGTCGGACACGTCCGGCAGCGTTGGGAACACACGTGATGTCTGTTCATCACACGCCTCTTCTTGAAGCGTCTCTGTCCCGAGGCTCTCGCCACCCTCCCATCTCTGGGTGTCCTCTTGCTCTGACACCTGCCCGCTCCTCCCTGCCGGCCTGGGACGCTGGGTCCTCCACACACAGCTTCTTCCCCCCTCACATCAAGCAGCTCAGCATCCCTTGGCCTCGCCAGGTCTCAGGTGGTCCACTTCCTGTTCAGTTTTCTTACTGCTTGCCCACCTGGACCGCACACTCTGTGTCGGAGTCGTGGTCCTTTCGCCAGGCTTGTCCTTCCTGGTCACCCTCTCATCGTGGGAGGGGATACTGATGGAGAGAACCATTTCTCTCCCAGAGTAGTGTCTCCAGGCGCTGTTACTGAGAGCGTGTTCTGTGCCAGCGGTAAGGTGGCTGTGCCTCCGCTGGTGTCCAGGTGTGCCTGCCGTGGTGGCCTGACGATGCCCAGGCGCTTGACCTCGTGCTGCAGTCCCCACACCCCGCGCCTGCATGCTCTGCGCTGCCTGGAGTCCATGTCGCCTTTTCCCTTCCTCCTACCAGGCTCCAGGCCCAGGCCCTGTCAGTCCCTGGTCCCCACGCAGGGCGATGGACACTTTCCTAACCACCCTCTGCCTTTACCTGCTTCCAGTCCACATTCCACTCTGTCCCGAGCGGACACTCAGGGTCTCCCCTAGCTTTTCAGTAAGTCAGCTTTGCTCCAGATGTGAGGGACCCGGGACCCCTGCCTTTCAGTCCCCCTGCCCCCACACACTTATCCTCTTCTTCAGCCACTGAGATCCCCGAATCTCTGGCAGTCAGTGGCCTGGCTCCCTGCCTCTGTGCCGCCGCACATGCTGTTCCCGCCCCACGTTTGCTTGCCGGCTTCTGTTCTCCCAGACCCAGGGCCAGTGCTGCATCCTCTGGGAAGCCCTGTGGCCCTCCTCTGCCCGCCCCAGCCTCTCCCATCACTCAACTCATACAGGACTCTGCTCCTGTGGTTGTTTACAAGTTCTCTGCTGGACCGTATGGCCCTTGAGGGCAGAGAGCATATCTGCTGTGACAGACACACAGCAGGCTTCCAGCAGCGCTGACTGGATTAATTCAGTAATTAGTGATGAGTGTATATTTGATTTATGTTCTTCATGACGATTCCAGTGGTTAGCACAAATCGTATGTTCAAAAAAAGAGAAATGTATCAGTTTCTTTGGGGATAAAAATTAGTTCTGTTTTGGATCAGCAAACAGTTTGATTCAAATGGTTATTTTAGGAACTTCCAACTATGAAAAATAATTACTGCTTGTTTTTTTGGAGGAAATTATGCTTTGGGGAAAACTGGCTTCCTCTTGAAAAAAATGAGCAAAAGTAAATATTTAAATACATGGAGTAGTTTCGAGTGCTTGTTGTGTGCCAGGCACCGTTGGCAGCACATTTCACTCTTCATGTCAGAGTGTTACAATTCTCATTTTCAGGTGAGGAGACTTGAGCACAGAGAGGGTAAGGCGCTCGCTCGGGATCCCAGAGCCAGTGAGTGCAGGAGCCGGGATTCAAACCCAGGCAGGCTGCTCCCAGGCCAGTGCTGTGAACCAGTGCTCGATGCGCGCCTGGGGCCCGGCAGCTGCAGCCGGGCTCCCTGTCCCTGGGGGCGCAGGTGGTGGTGCCTGCGGACGTGTAAAGCCTTGCCCTGGAGTTTACGTCTCCACGGGTGCCTCTGCAAATGCCTGAGGCTCTCCCGCTGTCCTCATAGGAAGAATTTACACTTTAGGAAGAAAAACATCTTCCCATTCCCGAATGTTAGCAGCTTGGTTCTTAAAGGTCTTAGCCTTCCCATCACAAGGGCTTTTTTGATTTTATAGAAATTTGTATTATATTTATATTATATATTAATAATGTTATTAATACGTAATGTATTGATAATACATTAAAATACATTAAATGTATAAATTAAATATATTTATATGAAATATAAATTATATGTATTTTAATGTATATCTTAAGTAATAGAATATACTATAGTAAAAATATATAAATACGTATTTTTATAAGTGTATGTTAAATGTAATATATCACGTTTATATTGCATATACTCATATTGTGTTATATAAAATATCTTAAGATATATTTTTTAAATTTATAATTTAACATATAATACTTTTATTTATTTTATAGTTGAACTTTTAACTTAACTGTATGATATTTGGTCCCTGTAATGCAACACATGTGACACGAATGGGTTACACCAGGGTCATGTGCACGTGTGCTCTCCCGTCCACCCGACCTCCTGCCCAAGTCGCAGTCATCCCTGTGCCTTTCTGAACACACTTCTGTCACATATGTTTATATTCCTAAAGAACATTTAATTTCTTTGCTTTTGAGCTGAACAAGGTGGTCATCTTCTGTGACTCGCGTTCCACGTGGCCTCTTAGAACACGGTGCTTCTGAGGCTGTTCGTGGCGTTGCTGCGTCGTGTTCCGTTGGGCCGGCGGGCTGCCCTTGGCTTTCCCTCTTTTACGGGAGCCTGGCTGTCAGCACCTGGGGCGTGTCCTTGGGCCACATGCGCAGCGGCCTCCCCAGGGAGGACGCCCGGTGGCCGGGCTGGTGCTGTGTCTGGAGATCTGCTGCGTTCCCGGTGATGGATTGTTTTCCAGCAAAATAAATTTACATTCCCATCCCTAACTCACACCCTCCACAGGACCCGGAATCACCAGACCTTAATTCTAGCCGGGCAGATGGGCGTAAAATGGTGCCTTACTGGGGGTTTTAACGTGCATTTTCCTGTTGCTGATGAGACTGAGAATGTTTTCCTGTGTTTATGCACCAGTGGGGTTTCCTCTTCTGTATCTTACCTGTTCATGTCTTCTCACTGATTTTCGCACTTTTGTTATGTAATATTTGATACATATAATACAATGTGTTTCACGGGTATATGTTAGGAAGTGTAACTACAGAAACTCCGCCCAACTCAAGCTAGAAGGCGTCTGGTGTTATTACAACGTTACCGATTTGCACGGTGGTTTCGTTTTTTCATTTCTGGTAATCCGATTCCTGACCCCTGGCTGATTGGCCTTTGTGTTAGTGGCTGTGTTACCAGCCCGCGGCTCGTCTTTTTGCTTTCTCTATGGACAGAACCATTTACTTTTAATGCGGGGAAATGTTACAGTGTGTTGTTGTCTCTTGAGCGTGGTGAGTTCTCTGAGGCAGGAAGGACACACCGCTGGGTCTGTCTTTACGGTTGCCAGCACGCTTATCCGTATCTTTGCTCCCCTTTCCTCCTTCCATCTCAGGCGTTCCTACTGAGATGCTTTCTTTTCCCTGAAGCTATTGGTTAGAAGTTCTTTGAGGGCAGGTCTGTTAATAGTCAGTTCAGCTTTTACTTAGAAACGTCTGTACTTCACCCTCGCTCCTGCGAGGGGTTGCCCGGCTGAGCACAGAAATATAAACGGAAAGTTGTCTCCTCTGCGGCCCAGTGACCCCCTTGCCGGCCTCACCTGCTGCTGAGAAGTGTCGTCGGCCGACTCTCCTTCCTTTGCGGCGGTGTGCCTCGTCTCCGGCTGGTTTTCAGGGTTTTTTTCTCTCCCTCTGGCGCATTGCTGCTTCACCACCCCATGTCTACGTGTGGATTTCTTTTGCTTTATCCTGTTGGAGCTACGTTGGACTTTTGTCTGTGGGTTCTTCCCTCAGTTCTGAGAAGCGTGGTCGCCTGCTGGCCCCTCCTCCTTCGGGGACAGGTGAGACTTTGTAGCCCAGTCTCTCCATCTGCCCGTCTCTGTTCATCTCTGGGTCTGGGGTTCTGCCTCATTTCTAAGCTTTCTCTTCCAAGTTCCTAGTTACTCCGTTCACTTTATAAAGATTCGGATTGCTTTGTGATCTTTGATGAGGAGCATATATTTGCTTACTCTTAGTCTGAAAACAAACAAAAAGACAGTGCGCGTTGAGAGCACTTTCATTCCGACGGGATGTCCGCTTGCTGCTCTCGGGCACCGTGATGGTGCCAGGCTGGGGCCATTTTCACCTCGGCTTCATGCAGGAATCTCAGGTTCTGGGGTCCCGCCCTTCCCCAGCCAGCAGTCACATTTCCCCCGGAACAACCCTGCCTTTGAGTGGTCTTCCTACTCCCAGCTGTTTTCTTTCACGCACACACACACACTCTCTCGTCTCCCTCAGCCCCCCAGTCCAGCAGCGCAGCAGACACGAGTTATCATGAAAGATCTGCTTGTTGCGCTGCCAGAGGCCTCTCGGAGGGTGTGGCCCGCTCGGCAGCCCAGGGCAGAGCCGTTGGCGGGGACGTTTTCACTGGCCGCTGTCACGGCGTTCTGCCAGCTGCTCCCTCCCTTCCTCCCTCGCTTCCCTCTGCCTCCTTCCCAGGTCTCCCCCCACCTCTTCATTGTCGGGCTGCTTCTCTGCACCCCCACGTGATGTCCCCTCCGTTTCATGCAGAGCAGCGCGGCGTCCTCAGCCTCTGGACTGGAGCCCGGGCTTCCATCTGCAACTGAAAGGAGTCAGCGGAGGACAGGCAGGCGCTGGCTGTGGCGGGGCTGCCCCGCTCGGAAGGCCACTGGGGCTGAAAGTCGCAGTTTTACCCCATGCGGTCATTTCCTTTCCCCGGCGTGCACTGGGTGCCCGCCAGCTGCCGGGCCCTGCCCAGGGCAACGTGCCGGCTGTCGCTGGGTGGGGATCCTGATCGCGGCGGCCCTGCTGTGTCAGGGAGCGTCGTGTGGGTAAAGCACCGTGTTCAAAGCCCTCGACACTCGATGTCCGACAGGCTCAGGAGGGCAAGGGTCTTCCTGTCACCACCGGGTGTTTCAAGAAGTAAGGAAAATACTGGGCTAAGGAGTTGAACTTGCTTATTCGTTTCCAAGCTGGTTTTTAGCTGTTAGTCCCTTTCCTAACAGTGAGTCGCTGTAGCGCAGTCTGCAGTTGGTAGTGACGCCCCTGGGGCTTCAGCAGCAGAAGCTAGAATGAGTGATCTGTGTGTGTTTCTCAGTGTACGTAAATGCAGTGCAGAAAAACTCCTCTTTTATAAATATGTCCTTTTTACTCAGATGACCCTAATTAAGGGAACATCTGCTTTTATCTCACGCCTTTAACGGAGAAGAAGCATTACATGCAGATCTCATTTCACTCACTTGGTGAGCACCTGCTGGTGCCCCTCTTGTGCCGGAGGGACACAGTGGGGGACAGAAAGCAAAACCCCGCCCGTGGAGCTCACATCTGGGTGGGGACACAGCCCTCAGCACAGACCCGGAAGCCACTGAAAGTGGCCAGGCTGAGCAGCCCGGGCCAGCCGGACGGCAGACGCCGCAGCTCCGAGCTGCCCTGCACTGGGGGTGTGGAAAGATAAACTCGTGTAGAGACTAACCTTATTCTTGCCCTCACTTCTGTCTCGCAGGTATCCGAGATGTTTCTAAGTGGAGTGAGAGAACAAGGAAGCCTCTGGAAGCCCTGTATGGGATCGACTACTTTGCTAGAACCTGTGAAAAGTGGGTGGACGGCATAAACCAGTTCAAGCGTCTTCCAGGTGGTAGGTTGCATGGACGGCTGGCAGGCCCTTTGCGGATTAGAGAGACCGCTGAGCTCCCCCGACGTCCCGGAACTCCTCGGGGTTAATGTGCTCGCCCGCTGTCCTTGCACACGGGTGTGTGAACAGAGGGTGCTGGCGACGGCACACAATACGGGTCCTTGTGTGACACACCCGCCCTCCGCCAGAGACAGACTGTGCACAAAGGTTCACATTGTTGAGTCTTTAATAGCAGGCTGCTCTTTTCTTCTCTGAGTGCTTTGTGTGTGTGATGACAAATAATTCTCCAGAAGCCTCGAATAGTCTTCATTTTCTGATTCCAGAATATGGGTGATTAGGAAGCCGAAAGCTGCAACAGTCCCTGTATTTTCCGCCTTTTCACGTTTAGAGGTGTCACCCCACTGTGTCTCGTGTGACAGAAGAAGAGGGACTGTCTGTCGTGGCCTTCAGCCCCAGCAGAAGTGGTGTGAGGAAGAGAATGTTGAGTTCTTTTCCCATCTTCAGAGCTAAACTATGTCCCGTTAGCCATCAGGTGTCTTCCTGTCTTAATCTGGAAAAGTCACATGACTTCCAATAACAGGAAGAATTGACATCCTGAAGAGAAGTTATGAACTCAAGTCCGTTTTTTTGTAGCTACTTCCTCTCACTTTCCTTTTTTAATTGCTGAAAGAAAGGGGAATAGTTGAGATCTAATCTTGAAGCACATTCAGTTACAAACTTGCTGAGATTGAAGGACCAGTTTGGTCTACTCAGGAATCATTTCCAGAATGAGTCACCCGTCAAGACTTTCATAATGAAAAGCACGTTTGGAAATGCGACTTTTTTGGTGTAAGTTCAAAACAGCAAGTAGATCCTGAGCAAAGGCAGGATCTGCCCGGAGAGACAGGTCCTTGAAATGAGCTTCCTCACCTCTTAACAAGAAATGCTGTGAACAGTGTCGGAGACAGTTCTCCACCAAAAAAGGCAGATTCGTGAGATGTAAGCTTCTGTGTTTTCTTGAGGAGGGTAGTGAAGAGGCTAGAACGCTGAAATCAGAAGTGGAATTAAGTCAGCAGTTCAAAGTATGTCCTGTGTTAATTGTTACATTAAAAACTGACTCTGGCAAAGACACTTTCCAGAGAATGAAAAGACAGGCCACAGACTGGGAGAAAATGTTTGCAAAAGACCCATCAGCCAAGGACTGTATCCAAATACGCGGAAAGCTCTTCAAACCGAACAGTAAGGAAACGGCCCGATTCAAAGACGGGCCGCCGCACCTTCTGGGACAGCCAGAGCAGAGGGGCCGTAGGGCAGTGGAAACGCTCTGTGTGGCGCTGTGACGGTGGGTCCGTGTCGTAGCCGTCTGTGCAAACCCCCGACCGTGCACACCAGGAACGTGTCCCTCAGGACGCCCGGGCTCCGGTGACGTGTCAGCGCAGCTCCTCGGCTGTGACAGACGTTCCCTCTGGTGGGCGGGGCTGACGATGTGGATTGTGCGTGTGTGGGGCCGGGTGTGTGCAAACTCTCTGCCTTCTGCTCAGTCTGTTACAAACCTAACACTAGAAGTCTGTTAAAGAAAAAAAGAAAGAAAGAGAAGGGGGGGAGGATGCCATAAAGTAGGGAGTCTGGCGACGTGACTCACCCTACAGCAAGACTGTTGGCAGCCTTCTCGTCTGCCTGCTGGGTGGATCACTGTGGCCCGAGCCCTGTCCCCTGGGCACTCAGGGCCGTGCTTCCAGGGAGAAGCCTTCCTGCCACCACGCACCCGTCACCGTTGGCAAACAGGGAGCTGCCCCCTGCAGCAGGGAGACCAGTGGAGCTTTTGTTCGCCTTAACTCCTGCTGTACCTGGATTCTGAAGGTAAGCAGGCAGAACTGCATGCTTACTAGTAGATCTTGCAAGGAAAAACACCAGCAAAGAAACAGAAAAGGAAACCCCAGGAACTTATCTGACCCAAGCCAGTGCTGCACAGACGGACGCTGAGGTCTGCCCTGCCCCGCCCGGCCCCGCTGACCCCCGGGGACCTCTGTGTCTTTCAGGTAACATCTGTCGGCACCTGCTGCCCCTGGTCCAGTGCCCCACCCTGGTCGTGCACGGGGAGAGGGATCCTCTGGTCCCGCGTTCGCACGCTGACTTCATACACCAGCACGTGAGAGGGTCCCGGTGAGTCACGCCTGGGCCAGCGCTCCGCCCCGGGGGCCTGGGGGGCAGACGGGAGAAGCCGTAGGAGGAGAGGAAGTGTGAGGCTCAGGTTTAAGGGGTACCCCGCCCCCCTTTGCCAGTGTCAGCCAATAGTCCTGTATTTCCGGAGCGAGGGGCACAAGGAGCCTGAGCTGTGGGTGACGAGTTGGGACGGTGGGCGCTGGGGCTGCAGCAGTGGTGACAGTTCGTCGTCAACCATAGCGGAGTAGTAATTTAGGAGCTTTCATCATAAAAGCACCATCCACCCGGCAAAGAAAGTTTGTCAAATCAAAGGAAAACTAAGCACCTGTTCCTTGTCACCCACTGAAGTACTTGTGTTAGTGTTTTTTCAATGTGGGATTTTTAAATCATTTTTTAAAATCTTTGCTCATTTTATTTAATTTTCTACTTAATACTTTCCTAATGACGGCACTGGGGTTTGAACCTAGGACCTCATGCATGCTAAGCACATGCTCAACCACTGAGCAGGGGTACCCTTCCAACCCCCTGTTATTAGCATTTTTGTGTTTCTCCTTTCCAGTATTTTTTAACATAGATACAATTATATTCTATATTCAACTTTGATTCCTGCTTTTTAAAAAATTGTTCTGTAAGTTTTTCATGTTATTTCAGTTTTAAGTATGTACACATCAGAGGAAAATCTGTAATTCAGAACCGCCAAACAGTGGGGTCTGCCAGGCCGGCCGGGTCAGGGGCTCACTCGAGCAGGTGGCAGAGACGTGTTACTCATCCTGGGCATCCTTGTTTCGGCCAGCGAGCCTGGGGGCGCCAGAGAACCTAGTGAGACATGTCGGTGGAAATTCTGTTCTTTAGCCCCATTTGTTTTTGTGTGGAACAGAAATTTATAGTTTAAATACTTCGGCTGACAGGAGAGTCAGCTTCTGCTGGTACTTATATCAAGGTGAAGATTCCAAGGTGGATAAACTCAGTGTTTCCTTGGCATGTGGTGGCTGTACATCCCATCCCGTAGGTGAAATTGAGGTGCGATCAGGAGATAGTGGCCTGGTTTCTCTGAAAAACAAAAATACTGGAAAGTAAGCACCGAGGGGAGCTGTGACCTCCTCAGAGACTGCATATTAATTCCAGAGATGCTGTCATTACTCAGGACGTCTTTGGAACCGTACGGAGTTCTTTTGAAACTGGCTTTATTAGTGACGTAAGAAAACCCTCCCTTCCCCGCCGCCCGCGAGCCATTCCCGACGCCCGCTGGGGGCTGGCGCCCTGGCAGGGCCGGTAGAGGTCCCTGAGCTGCGGGTCCCCACGATGCAGCAGGGAAGGTAGGCTCAGAAACCGTTCCTCTCCTTCCTAGGCACACTGTTTATTCCGTGACATATTTTACAGACAGATTTCTCCAAGAACTTTTAAATGTGGAGGACATGCTTCTCAGTCTATAATAAAATGTCATTACTGTAGTCCTGTATAATCCCTATGTCCAAATAGCATTTCATATTTTAAAAGGTATCTTGTATACGATATCTAATTATACTTCACAACAAACTAAAGGGGGGAAATATTGCACCCATTTTAGAGATGAGAAAATCGAGACCAAGATGTGTTAAGTAACCTTCCAAGGCTGCATAGCTCATAAATGACAAATCCTAGACTTTTTCCCTCCTAACACAGTGCTTTCCACCCATGGCACAGCTGCGTCTCGTAAACATACTCTTATTTTAATATGATGGTAAAATGCCTGAAGTGTGTACTTGCTGACATGGTTGTCTTCTAGCTTCAGAAATGACAGGTTTTTGCAGACTGACGCTCGTGATAAATGCAGTGTGTTCCCTTAGAGAGCCAGTAAATTTCTGCGAGAAAGTTTAATTTAGGAATTCTGTTCCAGACCTGTCTCCTAGCAACAGAACACATCAGTATGGGAGAAAAATATTCCCTTACCGCTGAGATGTTAATGGTTTCAGTACACTCCTTTATAGAAGGTCGTTTTCTTAGAGCAGAATTCTTTGGAACAAGTGAGTCGAGAGTGCTGTGTTCCTGGCAGTGACCGTCTGAAACCGGCTTGCGTGTTACACTGCCACCTTCCTCTGCCGGGAGAGCCCTTCATGCTGGGCCTGAACCTGAAACACGGTTCATAATTTTGGACCCACAAGGGGAGGGTTGATTCCTTGAGCACCAGAGTCGTCCTCTGACTGCACACCAGGCCTTCCAACACCAGGGAGCAACTCAGCGTGCAGGGCGCAAACGGTGAACTTGATGTTCCGTTTCCCCGCCGGGCACATTTACAACTAAACTTAAAGACACAGTCTGTCCCCCAAAGACCTACTGCAGAGAGAGATCAGGTACGGAGCAGATGCTTCTCTCCTGGAAGAGGCTGGAGGGAGGCTGGGCCGTCAGCAGCCCTGCTTCCTGCCTGTCAGTCCTTCCTGTCTCTCTCTGTTCGCTCTTTGTGGGAGAGGAATCACACAATCTCTTGGAGGCGAAGAGGCATCAGAGATAGGTCAAGTTCAGTGGTTGTAAGGTTTGTTTTGGGGCAGTTGAACGCTTCTTCCTAACAAAGCCTTCTGCAGAAGTCCAGGTACACAGCAGAAGTAGGAGTCACCCTGATTCCAGCAGTGACGGGGAGCCAGCCCTGCCCCCAGGGTCCCGTGTCCTGCCCGCCCCGTGCACCCACTGCTTGCCCAGCCCTCCCTCCCGGACCGCAGAGCACTGACGCTGCCACCTGCCTGCTCGCCAGCCCCTGCCTGGGCGACTCCTGTTGCCAGGTGTGCGCTGCCCGCTAGGCAGCCCAGCTCGCTTTCCGAGAATTTGTGTTGAGCAGAGGCCAGCACTCAGCAACCCCTCGGGGTGGGAGTGATGGGCAGGCCAGGCAGGGGGCTGAGCCGGCTCGGGAGAGGGGTGGCTTCACAGCGAGCTGAGACGCGCGGGTGCTCGCCGGTGTGTGAGTCAGCTCCGGCTGCTGTAACAGGTAGCCGCGCAGCGCGGCTTAAACTGCAGACGCTTCTCCCCTCATCGCCTGGAGGCTGGAGGTCTGAGGTCCAGGTGTCGCCGGGGCTGGTTTCTCCTGAAGCCTCCCTCGGCTTGTAGGTGCTGCCTTCCCTCTGTGCCCTCCAGGGTCTTCCCAGGGTCTTCTGTGTGTGTCTGGGTGCTGATCTAGTCTTCTTACGAGGAGACCAGTCAGGTTAGATTCGGGCCCACCCTTAGGACCTCATTTTAACATGATCACCTCTTTAAAGACCTTCTATCCAAACAAGGTCACACTGAGGTCCTGGGATTAGGACTTCAGCACGTGAATCTGGGGGACCTGATTCACCCTATGACAGTATATTTCTGAGGTCTTAGATCTCAGGAACTGGGGGCCCCAGCAGAGAACAGGATCTGGGTTTCAGACGCAGCTGCCCGTGACCAGCGCCTTGCCTGGAGTCCTCTGTACCCCGCCCTGTCCTTGCCTGGCCACGGGCACCCAGCCTTCCGATCACAACTCAGATGTCTCCCCGTCCTGTTCTCCAGTCACGCATCTTTCGGAGGCCACGCGGCCCCTCCTGGTGCCTTCTCTGCAGCTGAGCACGTTGGCCTCTGTCCTGGGCTGCAGGCTGTACATCTCAGAGTGCTCGGACCACGTGGAAGGAGAGCATGGGCAGCACATGGGCCGTGTCCCTGCACTGCACGTGGACGGCATCCCTGCAGGTGACTCGGGCCCAGGAGTGTGGTGCAGAATCCACTTGCAGGTTGGGGCCAGAGAGCAGCCCAGGCAGGCAGGAGCCAGAGCCAAAGTCCACGTGTGCGAAGAGTTGGCACCTTAGGTCCTGTGTCACCAAAGGGGAAGGGTGGGAACCAGAGTCTAGCCTGGCGCCGGTGGTCAGGAGCACCACAGGGTCTCGGGGGCCCTGGGCCCGAGGGCCGGCTCTGTGACGAACTGTGCCCATAAACAGGTACCTGTGTTCTGTTCCTGTTTCCTGGGCGCTACCTGGGGAGGATCATGCCTCTCTTCTCAGAATAAGGTTTTGAGGAATGAATGAGGAGGTCTGTGTACATTTAAGATCAGTGAGAACTCGGCACACAGTAACTGCCTCGCGTGGCTGGGATGGTACAGGTGTAGGTGATCAAGGCCCAGGAGGCAGCAGCGCGTCGCATGGCAGTAGGTCAGAGGCTGACAGCCCTTGGTCACAGCTTTCAGCAGCATGTGCACACACACACAAATACACACATACATACATGTGCATGTGTACACATTATATATCCTTAGAGAGGGATTGATTTGCTGCAGGAATAAGGAATCGCAGCCGATTGTAGAGGCTGAGAAGTCCAAGGTCTGCAGTCAGCAAGCTGCAGACCCAGGAGAGCTGACGGTGTCGTCCAGTCTGACTCTGAAGACCTGAGAACCAGAAAGAGCTGATGTTGCCATTTGCGTCTATAGGCAGGAAAAAGCCAATGTCCCAGTTTGAAGACAGGCAGGAGTTCCCTCTTACTCAGGGGGGGGTCAGCCTTTTATCGCTGTTCAGCCCTTCAACTGATTGGATGAGGCCCACCCACAGTGGGAAGGGCAATCTGCCTTACTCAGTCTACTGAATAAAATGTTAATCCCCCATCTAAAGACACCCACACACAAACATCCAGAATAATGTTTGACCAAATATCTGAGCACCTGTGGCCCAGCTGAGATGATGTGTAAACCCAGCCATCACAGTTGGGAGCACCTGGCTTGAACTGTCTGCAGAGGTCCTGGCCTTGGTGGGGAATGGCTACGGGTGCCCAGGCCCTCTAGTCACAGGCCAGACGCTGTCCTCTGTCTGAATCACGGAAGGAATCTGCAGCTTCCTAGCCTCGTACAGTCTGGCCACCAGCGGAAAGATGGCCCCAGGCCTCCAAGGCAGGCCAGTGGGAGCCGCGCCACCAGCAGTGGTGAAGTGGGAAGGATTCATGCTGGCGGCAGGTTCATTCCAGTGCTGTGGAGGGTGAACCTGGGAGACACCAAGGGAAGGACAGCTGCCCTGGCTTCAGTGCTAGACCCTCCAGGCTGAGGTGCCCAGGGGACCTTCCTCTCCCACCTTCTCCTCCAGCTGCTGCTGCAGGCAGCCCAGGAACCCCTTGGGGCCAGGTTACAGGACCAACTCCAGACAGGGCCAGCCTCGTCCTGGTATCTCACAGAGGGTGGGGTCTCGTCCTTTCTAGATGACTCTTACCCATGACGTTTCATAAAATCTCTTTAAGGTAAGAAGGTTCCAATTGCAGTCAGTTCTGTTAGCCAATAAATGTAAATAGTCTCGCAGGTTGGAGCACTTGATTACCATGCTGAGCATAATTGGAACCTTCCTGAGGACTCTCTCACACTGTGAAGTGCCGCGTAGATGGAATTATGGGCCAGCAGCGAACACGTATGAAGTGTTTACCGTGTGGCCACAGTCAGTGTCGTCTTCTGAATTACCCTGTGGGGGGACACTGTTACTGTCCCCATTTTCCCAGTGAGCAGTGGTGCTGTCACTTGCCAGTGGAGACCCCGTACTGAAGAGAGGACATGTCTTTTTTTTTTGTTTAACATTTTTTATTGATTTATAATCATTTTACAATGTTGTGTCAAATTCCAGTGTTCAGCACAATTTTTCATTCATGGACATATACACACTCATTGTCACATTTTTTTCTGTGAGTTATCATAACATTTTGTGTATATTTCCCTGTGCTATACAGTGTAATCTTGTTTATCTATTCTACAATTTTGAAATCCCAGTCTATCCCTTCCCACCCTCCACCCCCCTGGTAACCACAAGTCTGTATTCTCTGTCTGTGAGTCTATTTCTGTCCTGTATTTATGCTTTGTTTTTGTTTGTTTGTTTGTTTTTGTTTTTGTTTTTTAGATTCCACATATGAGCAATCTCACATGGTATTTTTCTTTCTCTTTCTGGCTTACTTCACTTAGAATGACATTCTCCAGGAGCATCCATGTTGCTGCAAATGGCATTATGTTGTCGGTTTTTATGGCTGAGTAGTATTCCATTGTATAAATATACCACATCTTCTTTATCCAGTCACCTGTTGATGGACATTTAGGCTGTTTCCATGTCTTGGCTATTGTAAATAGTGCTGCTATGAACATTGGGGTGCAGGTGTCATCCTGAAGTAGATTTCCTTCTGGATACAAGCCCAGGAGTGGGATTCCTGGGTCATATGGTAAGTCTATTCCTAGTCTTTTGAGGAATCTCCACGCTGTTTTCCATAGTGGCTGCACTAAACTGCATTCCCACCAGCAGTGTAGGAAGAGAGGACATGTCTTGCCCCCATCAAGCCCATGCCTTTAACCCTGCGGTGTCACCTCCGGTTGCCTTCAGCTGTGACCGGAAGCAAGCTCTCTGTGAAGGCAGGAGCCTCAGCTCGGGCAGTGCTGGCAGCATGGGCCAGGCTGTCCCCTCCGCACACCAGCAAGGGCGTCCGTTGGCCAGCAGATTGTGTGAAAGCCACTCTCCCATGAGCCCGGAATCAGACCCTTTTGTTATTTGGATGAGAGCCTGGGTCAGCAGCCGTGGCCATGCTGTCCCGAGGGGAGCATCGCAGGTCAAGTGCAGGGACTCCTGTGTCAGACCTCAGGGAGGGGCTCTGCTGAGGACCTGGAATTGACCTCCAACGCCACCAAGGAGCAGAGCAGTTTTCTCATACCCTCACTTGTCTGTCTGTCCATCTGTCTGTCATAGTCCAGTGCCGCTCTGAGTGTAGCTGCCTCAGAACAGGGCCCCCGTACTTTAAACAAGGGCCCAGTTTTTATTTCCCGAGCCCTGGGTCACTTCAGGAAGGGTGCAGGCGGCACTGAGCCTACAAAGGATTCACGGCAGGTGTCTCCTTCCTTCTTGGGAATCTGAACAAATCATGGGAGTGGGTTGGCTGCCCACAGAGGAGGGCTCCAAGTGAGGCGGGGCAGGGTCCCTGCTTTGGAATCCAGCTCGGCACAGCCTGGACAGCGCCATGCAGCCCAGACGTAACCCCTGACTGCCAGCGCCGTCAGCAGGGGCTGCTTCTGTGGCTCCTGAAAGCCCACACTGGGAGCCTCCCTGCGAGCCCTGCTCCTCGGGGAGGGCCGCTGGGCTCCATCCTGAACAGCAGGGGCCTCAGAAACATGCCAACAACAGGTCCTCCTTTCACGTCGACGATCCTGATTTTCTGGGTACCTCCACCCGACCCCAATGTGGTCCAGTCGCAAGAGACCCAACACAGTCCAGGGGCCGCTCCGTCCCCGGCGCCCTTTCCCCACGCGTCCTCCCTAGTGCTCTCGGCCCCCAGCTGTGGAGAGCAGCATCAGGCAATGCGGGAACTAGCATTTGGCCTCAGTGTAGTCATTTCAGCGTCCGGTTGTTTTTGTGGACAGAACAGCTCAAACTAGGGCTTACATCCTGGGAACTTTCATTCGTTTAAAGCTTACGAGTTCTGCACATTTATAGCTAATAAATGTAGAACTCAGAGAAGTCTGCTTTTATTAAAGAAGTTACAGACCAGCCACATTTGACCAAAGAAAGCCCTGTTGAAAAGAAGACGCCTCATGAGGACGTGGGGTTTGCCACAAGAGCCACATGTGGGCTGCGGAGCCGGGAGACGCGGGCTCCGGCCTCATGCGCCCGTGTACCTGCCCTCCGTGGGTGCCCGTGTGCGGCCTTACGCAGTCCGCCAGAATGGCAGGGTGATCTGGAGCCTTGCACTGCAGGCCTGTGGGGGCTCTGAACTCTGATTTGGGTTTTCCCACTATTCCACGAAGCTCCAATCCAGTGGATTCAGGGCATTTCATATTTTTATCATCTTTCCAACCCTCTCTCTCTTAAAATCAACCTTATTAAAATGATTTTTTTAAGGTAACCACCAAATTGCATCTCCCTACTCTCAGTCAGGTTTATAGTCAGACCATTTCTCAACCCGATTCAATTCTGAATACAGTGTGTGTGCTGTCACTGTGACGTCAGCCTCTGGGCGTTCACTCTTAGGTCTGTATCCCGGGAAACTTCATACTGTGCACGTTTTCTCTGTAACAGCAGTTAGAAAAAAAGTGGCAGTTTCTCACGGGATGCCCGTGGCGTGTCGGGAGGGTAACAGGTTTAAATGGTGGGCCACTAACCATGAGCTTTTCTTTTTAGGCTGCATCTGATGCCGGAGGGCAAGCACAACCTGCACTTGCGTTTTGCAGATGAATTCAACAAGTTAGCAGAAGACTTCCTACAATGACGGTGTCGCTGAGAACAGGTGGCCTGGCGCTGCCTCCGAAACCCACCCCCGGGACAGTCCTCAGTCCACCTGCCTTCCCAGGCTGCCTCCTGCTGCCCACAAACCACTCCTAATCAAGCTCGAATAAGGACATACTAAAAATAGCCTCTAGCTTTCATAGCTACAAAAATTAAGTCTGATTTTAAACGCCGTTGTGAATTTCTACCATTGTCTTAACAAATAAATTCCTACCATGATATACTTTACTTTCAAATGAATCGTCAGGGATGCATTTGTAGTGTGCGTGACGGCTCTTGTAGGACGTGAGTTATGCAGTACCTTTTTATCTGAGAGGTACAAGCGCTCACTGGTCAAGAGAAGCAGAGAAATCAAACACAGTCTGTGCCCAGGGCCCCCGAGTCTCCATTTTCATAGCGTCCCTGCAACTGCAGAAATTCAGGGAGGAAGGTTTGTCCTCTGATTCCTATTCCCCTCCACACGTTTACGGGATTCCTTTAATACTTTGGGCCAGTGAAGATTTTGTAAAAAGAAGTCTTTTTATCTCGACCAGAAAGTCTATTAATTAAAAACATTAAAGTAGAAATCCTATTTTTTTAAAATTGCTTGCCCCAGAAACATTTTAAGAAGTGTTTAGTTGGGGGAGGGTATGGTTCAGTGTTAGAGTGTGTGCTTAGCATGCACAGGGTCCTGGGTTCAATCCCCAGTACCTCGTTAAAAAACAAACAAACAAATAAATTAAGCCTAATTACCTCCTGCCTCCAAAAGAAAGAAAAAAAATTGAGAAATTATAAACAAAAAAGCAAAGAAGCATTTAGTGAAAAAATAAAAACATTTAAAATAAAAAGATGTTAGGTTTTAGACATGCTTTTTTATTAGTATAGATATCTTAGACAATACTGTAATTTTCAGAGGAATTCCACATTATTACATCAACAGTGAATTTCTGACAGAGGCAAAACGGAGCACCATAGTATACAAATAGAAAGACCATGCTTGATTGAGGACAACAGAAGTTCACTAAGGATGCACAATTGATTTGAGAAGTTCTTAGGCCTCGTCTTCACCCTCCTCCTCCTCGAACTCGCCCTGCTCGTCGGCCGTGGCGTCCTGGTACTGCTGGTACTCGGACACCAGGTCGTTCATGTTGCTCTCGGCCTCGGTGAACTCCATCTCGTCCATGCCCTCGCCCGTGTACCAGTGCAGGAAGGCCTTGCGCCGGAACATGGCCGTGAACTGCTCCGAGATGCGCTTGAACAGCTCCTGGATGGCCGTGCTGTTGCCGATGAAGGTGGCCGACATCTTGAGCCCGCGGGGCGGGATGTCGCACACGGCCGTCTTCACGTTGTTGGGGATCCACTCCACGAAGTAGCTGCTGTTCTTGTTCTGCACGTTCAGCATCTGCTCGTCCACCTCCTTCATGGACATGCGGCCCCGGAAGATGGCGGCCACGGTCAGGTAGCGGCCGTGGCGCGGGTCGCAGGCGGCCATCATGTTCTTGGAGTCGAACATCTGCTGGGTGAGCTCGGGCACCGTGAGCGCACGGTACTGCTGGCTGCCCCGGCTGGTGAGCGGCGCGAAGCCGGGCATGAAGAAATGCAGGCGCGGGAAGGGCACCATGTTCACGGCCAGCTTGCGCAGGTCGGCGTTGAGCTGGCCCGGGAAGCGCAGGCAGGTGGTGACGCCGCTCATGGTGGCCGACACCAGGTGGTTGAGGTCCCCGTAGGTGGGCGTGGTCAGTTTCAGGGTGCGGAAGCAGATGTCGTACAGCGCCTCGTTGTCAATGGAGTACGTCTCGTCCGTGTTCTCCACCAGCTGGTGCACGGAGAGGGTGGCGTTGTAGGGCTCGACCACGGTGTCCGACACCTTGGGCGAGGGCATCACGCTGAAGGTGTTCATGATGCGGTCGGGGTACTCCTCCCGGATCTTGCTGATGAGGAGGGTCCCCATCCCAGAGCCCGTGCCGCCCCCCAGCGAGTGGGTCAGCTGGAAGCCCTGCAGACAGTCACAGCTCTCGGACTCCTTCCTCACCACGTCCAGGACCGAGTCCACCAGCTCGGCGCCCTCCGTGTAGTGGCCCTTGGCCCAGTTGTTCCCGGCACCACTCTGGCCTGCCGGGCGGAAAGGAGAATGTTAGACACTAAAACTTCAATAAGGAATTCTAAATTCTGTCATTTTGACTCTGGACTAGTTTTAAAGGGGACAGATTCTTTTAGAAACCCTTTCTACCTACAGAAAACTCTTCTTATGTCAGTGACCCTCAAAAACACTGGAGATCTAATAAAGGAAAAAGTTTAGTTTATATGAGGTTATTGAGTAAGAAGATGGTTTAACAAAACCCTACTGGTTTACAATTAAGAACAAACAACCTTCTGTAAATACTTAAATCAGCCACGGTGAACAGACAGGGCAGAGGCAGTGAGGTCCGGGCGCCGTGCGCTCTCAGCAGCTGTCTCAGCTGCTGCTCACACCTGTGCCTTTGGCCTCTGGCTTCTTGCAGTGCTTGCCTGCTGTCACTGGTCCCCTGAAATGACGCGTTACCTGCTGTCTGAGGCCTTTCTCTGCTCTTTGTTCACTGCCCTTCCCAGGCTGCTGTGTCGGGGGTGATCGGGGGGCTGCAGCAGCCTCTGCAGGCGGGCCCTGTTCTCTGAGCTGCCCGGAGGGGCTGGAGGAGTGACAGCCCGTGGACCGGGTGCAGTCAGGACTCTCTGTGGACACACGGCCTCCACCCCGCACTCAGCAGTCAGCAGTCAGAGCTGGGATCTCCACAGGGCTGAGGAGGAAGGAGACCCACTGGGCCGGTGCCCCTGGGTCATGGCTACGTACCGAACACGAAGTTGTCGGGCCTGAAGATCTGGCCGAAGGGTCCAGACCTGACTGAGTCCATGGTGCCCGGCTCCAGGTCCACCAGGATGGCCCGAGGCACATACTTGTTACCTGTGGGTACAGAGCAGAACTTAGACCTGAGGTTGGCAAAGGAATCCCAGACAACGCCCTGCTCTGTGTGCCTGAATTCACGGCAGAATTCATCAGAGAAAACTCCAGCAGGAGACAAAAGCAGGAGATCAGAGCACTTTCTGCTCTGACAAGGGAGGTCAGGCTTGCTTAGTCATGGCAGACGTGCAGGAGACTTAAGGAACTCTGCCGTGTGATTCTCAGCCGTGGACATTTAAAACGAAGGCAGGAGGCCCTTTGTCATTTGCATGTTCCTAGTACTCTGCGTCTGCCACAGAACGGAGAGCAAGCGAGGGGGCAAAAAATGTTCCGATAATCACCAGCGGCTTCATTGTAGTACACATTGATCCTCTCCAGCTGCAAGTCACTGTCTCCATGGTAACTGCCGGTGGGGTCGATGCCATGCTCATCGCTGATGACCTCCCAAAACTGGGGACAAAAAAGGAGCACGTGACGGGCTGGCACGCTGTGTCAGGAGGGATCCCCTTTCTTCCTCTCGTGCCCTTGGAGCAGCGGCGTTGTGGTCGGACAGCGAATGCGTCCCACACAGACCAATACCCACCGCCCCGTCTCCCAGCAGCTGCTGCCGAGGGGCTCTGGAATCTGCAGAGCATCAGCCATATTCTGGAGACAGACTGGAAAGCTGGGAGGGGCCCTGCGGGGGAGGGTGGGCACTGCAGGTCCCTTCTAGGGAAGCTAGGGAAGCTGGGGACGCTGGGGAGGCTGTCACTCCCAGGCAGGGCTGAGTGTCAGCATCCTAGCTGATGGACGGGTCCAGACAGGACCCAGGACCAGCTGGACCCCGCCCTGCGGCTGCCCGCAGGGCTCACTGTCTCCTGGCACAAAGTGGCCCAGCCCCCCACCCCCCAGCAGCGCAGTGTTATGCACTGACATTCACACTGCCCTCTGGCCACTGGCCGCAGCAGGAGAATGATGGGGAGGGGCGGGCAGGAGGCTGGGGAGCCCCCTCGGGGGCAGTGGCTGGAGCTGGCCCGGTAGTGAGGGGCTGGCTGCATTGTGAATCTGCAGCAGGAAAGGGGGCGGGAGGCTGGGGTGGGCAATATGGCGGTTCTGAAAGAGACCACGTCCTTGTCAGGCGCCCGCCCACACCCATGCACCATGCGGCTGCGCCTCGCCCACTGAGGGCGGCTGTCACAGAGCAGGACTGCCACCTGCCACCTTGCAGACCGGAATCGGACTCCGACGTGGTATGTCATCCTGTCTAGATGGTGCTCGCATTAGAGATCTGTCTAACATCCTCGTCTGTGGGACCCATGAGACGTCTCCCTAACATCTATCACCCGATGACACTGCATTTTCTCATTCAAACTATAGACAAAATATACAAATTAAATTCCGCATGAGGACCTTGGGTTAATACGACCGCAGCCCCCATCTAAATCTCAGAGGCTAATCTACCAGGGAAATACCAACCACGTTCCGCACAAGGGCCGGGTCCGAGGAAATTTCAAAAGGCCTTGATTAAAGGCATACACAGCTGCATTGCCGCGCGCATCCGGGCAGATCAGGTTTTGTGGTTCCTGGGCCCCGCCCGGCGCCTCAGCCGAGAACGCGCCACCCGGGGCCGCCACCCTCTCTCTGGCCCCTCTCCGGCAACGGCGCGTACCCTGGGGACCCGCCACCCGCTCCCCAGCCCCTCCTCGGCCCCGGCGCGCACCCTGGGGACCCGCCACCCCCTCCCCGACCCCTCCTCGGTCCTCACCCTGTGGACCCGGGCCCTTTCCTGGTCCCGCATCCTGGGGACCCGCCGTCCCCTCCTCATTCCCTCCCCGTCGCGCACCCTGGGTACCCGCCGCCCCCATCCCAACCCCTCCTCGGCGCACACCTTGGCGCCAATCTGGTTGCCGCACTGGCCCGCCTGGATGTGCACGATCTCGCGCATGGTGCCGGCTGCGGAGCGGGTGAAGCCTCAGGCCCTGGACTGAGCGCGGCGCGGACCGGCAGACTCGGGCGCAGAGACCTGCCGCCGCCCCCCGGCCCCGCCTTTTATAGCGGGGGACCCGCCCCTCCCGGCGCGGTGACGTCAGCGGGCGGGGCGCGGGGGCGGCGCGGCGGGGACGGCGGGGACTGCGGCACCGCGAGGGGGAGCTGGGGCGCGGCGCGAGGTGCGCTGGTCGGGCGCTCAGGGTCCCTGGGGGCTGCCTCTGAGCCCGGCCCTCGCCCCCGCGTGCCCCTGGGGGTGGGCAGCCCAGAATTGCCTGTGGGGTCGGGTCCGCAGCGTCCCTGGGTTTCCTGCCCACGGGCAGGCTCCTCGGCCCCGGGCCTCGTTCTCTATTCGGGGTGGGAATCGCGGCGGGTGTAAACGCCGGGAGCGGGTGGTAGGCGGGGAGGACTGGGGGTCCCCGGTGGGGGTCGACGGGCGGCTGTCTTCAGGGAAGGCGAGGATGGCGGGGTGGGGACCTTTAGCCTCTGCGCGTAAGGGAGGTGGTCGGTTTGGAAGGGGCAGGAAAAGTGACTCGGCGCTGGATCTGTCTCATGCCTGCTTTGGGTTTGGGGTCCTGGTAAAGGCCACTTAACGTGGACAATTCCGCCGGCGTGCGTGTCCGGGAGAGAACTTAATGGCCAGGCGGCCGCCGAAGCGCGTGCGCCTTCGTGCATGATGTCCCCTAATCCCCGCGTCCGGCTCCAGGCCGCAGCCACGCGTGGCCACTGGACAGCTGGGCCACTGGACAGCTGGAGTCTGGGTTCACGTGTGCTTTAATGTGGAATGCTCGTCATATTTCGTGGACTCAAGAAGTGATAAGAATGTAAAATATTCCAATCCTAATTTTGTTTATTACTTATCAAAGTAATATCTTGGATATATTTTTTGAACTTATTTTCACTTTTTTCTGTCAACTTTTTTAAATGCCTGCTAGATTAATACTGACTGCTAGAAAATTTTGAATTACCTACGTGGCTCCCGTTGTACTTCTGCTGTTCTCGAGTAAACTTTGTTCCTCCCCCAATTTCACAGCTTGGAGGCGGAGGCTGGAAGAGCTGACCAGCCCCAAAGCTAGTCAGTGAAGGCATCTCGCTCCCTTCTACAAAGGGAGAGCCCAGGTGAGTTTTAGAGGCTTGGTCCGGGTGAGGTAAGACCCAGCCGTCATTGTTCTCAGGGACCATCCCAGCACATCCTCTGTTTCCTCTCTGGGGCCAGTTTCTCCAGCTATGAAAGGATGGTAATTATAGGTGCCCCGCAGCTGGCTTTGTGAGTAGGAAATGAGAAGCTCTATATGAAAGCAGGTCCAGTTTATGGAGCAAAAACACCCCCATAAAATCCAGGGCGATGCTGTCATTATAAACGTTTAAGCCCATTTGCCACATGAATGGTGGGCAAAGTCACGGCTTCGTCACCCACGCTTCAGGAGGCCAGTCCTCAGGGTCCCTCCAAAAGCAGGCAAGCAGGTGCCGGGCACCTCCCCGCAGCTCAGGGATGGGTTTCCTAGGCCACCTCCTCCTCCTCCTCTCCGCCCCCCTCCCCCATGCTGCTAGGCCCCCAGGGCTTAGCCCCTCCTACAGATGCTCTTTCCAGATGCCTAGGACCCGGCCTCCACCGCTACCCCCAGCTCCCATGTCCTGGGCTCCTCACGACCCGCTGGAGCCTCGCAGAACCTCTCCAGAGAATGGCCCTGCTCCAGGTAACTTCTCTGATTACAAGGTTCCACCAAGATTTTTCTGGAGACTACTGTCTTTTGGTTTTTGTTTCATTCAAGGTGGGAATTTGGGGCCAAGTAGGAGCAGAAGATGAGACCTGGAAGGGACGGTATTGGGGACTTGGGGACCCTGACAGGTGGGCATCTCCGTGCTCGTGGGAGGATGCCCACTCTGCTGCATCCTGGTTGGGAGGTTAAGCAGGTCACCTAAGCTCTCAGCCTCTGTTACTGTGTCTGAAACATGGGAATTGGCTTTTGTTACATTGTGAAGACGAAAGACAATGTCTGTGAACTGGGTGTTTAATGACTATGTCAGTGACAGCATTCATTCCAGCAGGCCCAGGCCCCTGGGGGTCACTGGCAGCAAACGTTCTTCCCAAGGCTGCCCTCTCTGCCCCACAAAGTGCACCCAGCCTGCCTCCTCGCCAGCCCCCGCCTTCATGTCTGTTCATGTATAATCAGATGCACACACAGGCAGAGTTTTGAATGATGCCTGCCTGACCTAAGGTGACTCATCCCAGGGCTGTGAGCTGCCCTCCTCCGCCACCTGGGCATCCCAGACCCCGCCAAGGGCCACACAGCACCGTGCAGACAACAGGAGGGAAGGGGGCCAACTGAGCCTCCCTGCCCCAGAATAGACTTTGAAGAGTTCTGGGGAGAAGGTGGGTTTTCCCCTTTTCTCTTTATGTCTAAAACGGAGCAGCTCTTCTGGCTGCTGGGCAGGGTGGTGGGGGAGGGGAGCCGACATCCTCCAGCCACGTGTCATTTCCTGCTTTGGGCGTGATGTCACTGCCAATGACAGAGCCTCTCCCTCTCCCAAGGCACTCTGGGCTGATGATGACAACATTCAGACTGGAGAGGGAAGGTGAAGCCTGGGCCTGCGTTTTACTGAAGGTCTCAGGCTCCCGTCTCTCAGTCTGCCTGCCCACCCCTCTCCTGCCTTCACTGAGAGCCTTCGAGTGCCCTCTGCATGCGTGGTACTCCGGTGGTGGTGCCATCTCTTAAGAGAGAGATGTGATCTAGTTGAAATATATTTAGTGGGGGTCCCAAAATTTTGAGATCAGTTTCCCCTGTAGAATAATGGAAACCCAAGAACCATCCCAGCAGTAAAATTGTATCAGTCATTCTGCAACAGTATCACGTTCTCTTCTTCTGTGCCCTCAGAGAAGGCCCAGGGGTCAAGCCATCTCAGTCTCTCCTTCCTGTGACACTTACGTAAAAGAGCCCTGTCTGCTCCTTTGACTGAGTGCACACATCCAGGTTTATAATAAAAGCATCTCTTTATGAAGATGGAGGAATTTTGCTTAAAGCACTTGAGGTGCTTCCTTTTTAAAAAGACTGCCTGAAGCATGAACAGTCTGAGCTCCAGTTTAATTTACTTTGAAGACGTCAAGTCCAAAATTTATAAATTTTTGCACCAGACAACAACAGTTTGGAGTAAATATATAGTAATGTTTTTCAGCTACCTTCTAGAATGTTTCATGTCCCAGTATGAATTATGTTTACTAGCGCTGTCAGTCAGACCTTTCAAAATTGAGAAAAAAAAATATAGTATACAGTGTGTGACTATGTAATACACATATGTAACATAAACATACACATTTTTAACGTGGTAAGAACATATTTCATATAAACATATTTTCTGAGTACACAATTAGGAAATGTATCAAATACTAAAGAACACGGGTGTGTCTTTCCACCCTCCCCTGGATGTGTTTATTTTCACGTTCATGTTTGACTTTTTCCTTTTTTTCCCCCTTTCATGGGTTGTTTAGATGTTTTTGTTTATTCCTTTTTAACATAGTTTCAATCATCTTTGCCTTGGACATTAAGAATGGGAAGTACTCTGTCTTCTTACACCGTGACTTAAGTGAGACGTAGTCTCATAAATTCTCAAATGTATGGAACCTTCTTCCAGCTGCTGCCGTTTCCTCCGTAATCTGTCTGGACTACACTGGTTTCTCTGATTAAATCTGCTTCACACGGCCACGGCTGTTCACATGAGTGGAGTGAATTTCCCCCCATTCAGCCCACACCCCTATATTCCCTGAGTGTTAGGAGCACAGGCCTGGATGGATGGGAGTGGATGCAAATCCTGACTTTGCCACTTATTAGCTGTGTGACTTAGGGCAAGTTACTTAACCTCTCTGTGCCTCAATTGCCTCATCTGTAAAGTGGGACTAATAATTGTACCTAGTCCCTGGGGTTGTTACATGGATTGAATGAATTAATATGGGAAAGCACTTAGAATACCCCCTGATCCACAGTAAATGTTATGTAAATCTAAGCTATTACAACTGGTATGACTATTTCCCTCCCTCCTTCCAGGGAGCTTTTCTCTATAAATCAGTGCTGAAATCCAGTGTGGCTCTCTCTGTGATGCGCCCTCCTTTGTGCCTCGTGATACAGTGTGCACACCTCCGTGCTGCATTCCCGGTCCCTCGTGCCCCAGTTGTCACAGCAGGGAACAAGCAGCAGGACTCCTAAGCAGGGAGCCGAGGCCCCATCTGAGTGCTCTTTCCACACCTGAACCCCGAGGGTCTGCAGGTCAGTGGGGGGGTCCCCACACCCTGCAGGACTGTTCTGAGCCCGAGCACCCCCAAGGGCAGGGCTGGGACTAGACCAGCCCCTGCAGGAGGCATGGGACCCAAGGAGCCTGTTCCAGCCATTTTCCAACTGCCTGGCTCCCTCGCCACCTACTTTCTGAATACAGGCTTTCTTCACACCAAAATCTGAGCTGCCAGAGAATTTGGGTGAGGCCAGCCGCGCCGATGTCCATGGGGCCAAGCCAGGTGCAGAAAGGGTGCTGGTCATCTTCTTAGAGCTCAAGGTTCGCTCTGTTTCACTTTCAAGACAGAGGTTATGGAAAGACTGACGTCAGCATCCCCTCCCCGAGGTGAGAAAGCCAGCAGGTCCTGCAGAGCCGAATGATTCCGACTTTGCTGAACATGTGCAGGGAGGCAGGTGGGGAGAGCTGCCCCCGGGCGTCCAGCCCAGCCGCTGGCCCTGCTCCCTCGTCCCCGCCCTTGTCCCGCTCTGCTCTCCCGGGGGCTCCGTGGCTCACCGGTGCCCCGTCCCAACTTGCCAGTGTTTTCACCTGCAACACGGGACTCTCCCCTCTCTGCCCCCACCACGGGGTCTGGACAGCTTTTTCTAGAATAGTCTTTGCAGTGGGGGCAACAATCAGCTACCACCAAACTTGTAAAATCTGCAGGGGGGAGATGCACTCGAAATGTGATATGCCTTTTTTTAACAACAGAATCATACTGAGGGGCATTTTTAAAGTGTTTATTGGACCTTCGAGCATTTAAGTTATGGAAAACTCCAGTCCCCAGGCCTCCTTAGTCGTGCAGCCAGGAGTCTTCAGAGAAACCCCCAAAGTGTTTCCTGTTCACGGTTCCCGCCTTTGTTTGCCCACGAAGTCCCAGAAATACTTGACTGGGAAGAAATACTACTGCTTATTTATCATCGGCTGTTGCCTACACCTAATTGTCATGGAGCACAAAAATAGAAATAGGTGTCATTTCAAGTACAGGGTAGATTAATTTTGTTAAATTTATTATTCGATTATACCAGGTTTTGTTGAACACTCTAAGTCTGATGTGTATGTAACTTGTTTTTCTTACTTAGAAGAAATATTTGTTAGGTCCAGTCTTTTCTGAGCAAAGCCAAGTTACCATGGGGCACTGTAAGCATTGCCCTTGCTAGTGTCCAGGGCCTCAGACATCTGAGATAGGGGTGGGGTGATAGCTCAAGAATAAGGAAGGAAATCCACAAGAGTAAAATTAGTAAGTGTTTGGCTAAATGTCTATGAAACATATCACATTGGTGAGTCAAATGCAACTTAACTCATATCATAACATATAAGCTATAACTAACGTAAACATTTTAGAAAATAGAAATTTAAATATGTTTGATATAATGTCGGTATGGCATGTCCAAAAAATGTTAATAGTGGCTTAGATCTGCAGAGCTCTTAAACTGGCTTCATCCATCCCTCACAGTTAGTATCCCTGTCTGGGTGCAGAGAAGTAGTTAGAATCTTTTATAACTAGAAGGAAGAAGGCTACTACAGAAGATGGAAACGCCCGCGCAGTAAAGGAGCCAGGGCTGTCGAGGGAGAGTCAACAGCTGTGAACGCCGCAGGTGCGTGCCTGTTGCCTGGGAGGAAACCAGAGGTCTTGGACCCATCACTTCCCCTCACCGGCTGGCAGGGGGTGCTTAGCTGAGGACCGCTTGGTTCGGGGTGTGTCAGGAAAAGAGGGGGGAGTTTCGGTGAATTACAGGACAGAGGAGCAACGTGCAGCCAGTCATTTCTGTGTCCTGGGTGCTTCAGAGTCAGATTTTTGTTAGCTCCTGGAATACTTGTATGCTGTACTGATTCACAGATTCTTTTAATGTTGGATAGTTTTGTAATTCACGAGGGGTTTGGGTCCCTCCCTGGAGATGTCAGACTGAGGCCGAGGCAGGGCGGACATCCACAGTGGAAGGGCACAGGCTGAGCGGGGAAGACTGGGGGCTCAGACGCCCTGCAGGTCAGGGGCTGGTCCTGCCGGGAGCAGTCAGGTCTGACCAGGTGTTAATGTGGGCCCAGGGTTGTCGCTGGGCTGCAAGGACACGGCGGGAAAGTGGGACAAGGGGACCAGGAAGCGCTCGGGAGGGGCAAGTCAGACGGGGACTCTCCCTGCCGGCCGCTGCTCCGAGTCCAACCAGGACAGGAACTTCCGTTGTAACTGCCCATAGTTGCTAATTTAAACTACTGGATTGGAGCCAGTCTGAAGTGAAATTCCAAGGGTGGCTAAGCGTCCTTTTTTATTCTTTCTCCCCCAGTTTGCACACACAGGCTCCACCCCATCATGAAAATCTGTGCCAAAGAGATCCTTTAATACCATTCGATTAAGGCCTTATTCTGATGAGCAAGTGTATTAACCCTTCCAAGAATGATCACACGGAGACAGACTTCTGTGGTCAAAGACACCTGGAAATCAAATCTCCCAACGTTAAAAGGTACCCAAAATAGATCGACCACAAGGTCCTGCTGTGTGTACCGCACAGGGCGCTATATTCAGTATCTTGTAATAACCTCTAATGGAAAGGAATCTGAAAAAGAATATATATGTGTGTATGTGTGTGACTGAATCACTGTGCTGTGCTTCTGAAACTAACACAACATTGTAAATCGACTGTACTTCCAAAAGAAACTTGAAAAAAAAAACCCAGCTATTCCAGAACTGGTCTCCCCCGTGAGGAATTCCCAACAAGAAGCCACAGGGCCCGTCCTTGAGCAGCGGGACACTCCCTGCAGCCCCCGCTGCTGTCCTGCCGTGTGACAGGGGCCTGACGGGTGTTACTCATGTGATCCTCGCAGTCGCCCTCTGAAGTCCGGACGGTTATCGCCGTTGTCTGGAGAAAGAAACTAAGGCTCAGACAGATGAAAATACTTGCCCAAAGCCCTGTAACTGTTAAGTAGAAAAACGCTCACTCTCTGAACGCAGGTCCAGATGTCAGAACCAGAAGTTCCAGGGACCGAGTTCATTCCACACCCCAAACCGTTCTTTGTGGGACGCAGAATTCTAAGCCCCAAGGTGCACCCCGCCTGGTGTGCAGCCACCTTTTCCCAGGTGTTCAGTCAAACTCTAACCTAGGTGCTGCGGTGAGGGGATTCTGCAGGCGTAATTAAGTTCTCAAATCAGTTGACCTTGAAGTCGGGAGATGACCTGGCTGGGCCTTCCCTAATCACATGAGCCCGTTAAGGAATTTCCTCCAGCTGGTGCAGAAGACGCGGTCAGAGTCTCAAAGCAGTGGAGACACTTCTCCAGGTGGCCTGGAAGGGGCGGCTGCTGTGCTGTGGGCCGTGTGGTAGGGTCGGCAGGCTGCCCTGAGAACAGCCTCTGGCTGACAGCCAAGACCAGCCCAACAGGGACCCTGGACCCCAGCCGCGAGGAACTGGGTTCTGCCCCCACCTGAGGGGCAGGGAAGGGGCGCTGCGCTGCAGATGGAGGAGCGGGGACAGAGTCCCCACCGTGCCCTGCCAGACGCTGTAAGATTATTGTGAGGGTTACGCCCCGGGTTTGTGCAGCAGAGAACTACAACCTCATCTGCCCTGTGGTCTGAGGTCGGGCCCCAGGAGTGGGCCTGAGACAAGGATTCTGCTTTATCTTAGTTATTAATTTTTATTATAATATGCTCTTCTTTGTTGAAATACAGTCAATTACAATGTATCAGTCTCTGGGGTACAGCACAATGTCCCAGTCATGCATGTGCATACATATATTCGTTTTCATATTTTTTCCATTAAAGATTATTACAAGATACTGAATATCACTCATATGTGGAGTCTAATAATATGCTCTTTTTAAACATTTTTTTTGAAGTATAACTATATTAAAATATTGTGTTGATTTCAGGTGTACAGCAAAGTGATTCAGCCATATATATATGTATTCTTTTTCAGATTCTTTTCCATTATAGGTTATTACAAGATATTGAATGTAGTTCCCTGTGATGTATAGTAGGGCTTTTTTATTTATTTGATATATAGTAGTTTGTATCTGCTAATCCTGAACTCCTAATTTATCCCTCCCCCCTTTCCCCTTTGGTAACCATACTTTGTTTTCTATGCCTGTGAGTCTGTTTCTCTTTTGTAAATAAATTCATTTGTATTATTTTTTTAGATTCCATATATAAGTGGTATCATAATATTTGTCTTTGTCTGACTTCACTTAGTATGATAATCTCTAGGTCGATCCATGTTGCTGCAAATGGCATGATTCTATTCTTTTTATGGCTGAGTAGTATTCCACTGTATAAATATACCACCTCTTCTTTATCCAGTCATCTGTTGATGGACACTTAGCTTGCCTCCACATCTTGACAATTAAAACAGTGCTGCTGTGAACATTGAGGTGTATGTGTCTTTTTGAACTAGAATTTTCATCTTTTCCAGATCTATGGCCAGGAGTGAGATTGCTGGATCAAATGGTAAGTCTATTTTTAGTTTTTTAAGGAAACTCTGTACTGTTTTCCGTAGTGGCTGCACCAATTTACATTCCCACCAACAGTGTAAGAGCCTTCTGTTTTCTCCGCACTCTCTCCAGCATCTATTATTTGTAGACTTTTTGATGATGGATGGCCGTTCTGGTTGATACGAGGTGATATCTCACTGTGGTTTTGATTTGCATTTCTCTAATAATTAGCGATGTTGAGCATCTTTTCATGTGCCCGTTGGCCATCTGTATGTCTTCTTTGGGGAGATGGCTGTTTAGGTCTTCTGCCCACTTTTTGCTTGAGTTTGTTTTTTTTGATACTGAGCTGTATGAGCTATTTGCATATTTTGGAAATTAAGCCCTTGTCAGTCAGATCATTTGCAAATGTTTTCTCCCAGTCCATTGGTTGTCTTTTTGTTTTGTTTATGGTTTCCTTTGCTGTGCAAAAGCTTTTAAGTTTGGTTAGATTCCATTTGGTTATCTCTATTTTTCTTTCTTTTGCCTTGGGAGACTGAGCTAGGAAGATACTGATACGATTTATGTCAGAGAGGGTTTTGCCTGTGTTCTCTTCTAGGAGATTTATGGTGTCCTTTCTTACATTTAGGTCTTTAAGCCATTTTGAGTTTACTTATGTGTATGGTGTGAGGGACTGGTCTTTTTCATGTATATAAATATATATTTTTTATTGAAGTGTAGTCAGTTTACAATGTTGTGTCAGTTTCTGGTGTCCAGCACAATGCTTCAGTCATACGTGAACATACATATATTCATTTTCATATTCTTTTTCACCATAAGTTACTGTAAGATACTGAATATAGTTCCCTGTGCTGTACAGTGGGAACTTGCTGTTTAGTGAGGGAGTGTTCTAATTTCGTTAATTTGCACGAGACTGCCCGGCTTCCCAAACACCACTTACTGAAGAGACTGTCTTTTCTCCATTGTATATTTTTGCCTCCTTTGTCGAAGAGTAATTGACTGTAGGTGTGCGGGTTTATTTCTGGGCATGAGACAAGGATCTGAGTGGAAGTTTGTAGGGGGCTGATCCCAGGAGGCGGGTGGAGGGCGGTGGGGATGGAGCGGGGAGGGAAGGAAGGAACTGCGTTCCGTGTGGGCTCGGTAAGAGACCCAGTCACCGGGCGGCCCCTCTGAGTCAGGGAAGCGGGGCTGTTTCACCTCCAGTCCATCCTTGGCTGGTCCTCCTTCCCAAGGGGTGTTACAGGCAGGACATGCAGAAGAGGGTCTGGGAAGGGCAGTGTCACAGGAACAGGGGACGGTGTCGGCTACAGAGACACTCAGCAGGAAGCCCCTCCCCGTGCGTAGCCCTGGGTCCTGGCTTGGCCCCTGAGCTCATGACTGTCTTCTCCACACTTTCCAGACACCTGCAGTTTTCAGCTCCTGCAAGTTTCATGTTCCCAGGTGTTCTCTTCACTTGCCAGACATCTCCAGTCTCTCCCCGGCCCCCAGGAAACAGGGATCTGAGTCCTCATCTCGGGAGGCGCTGGGCTCAGAGCTGGTCTGGTGGTTCTCGGCCAAGAGCTGCAATGAATGTCAGCTTCCAGGCAGCCCCCTCATTCTGGTGACTCACCTGAAGCTGCCTGGTTCCTGGTGGAGATGCAGAGCCATCGCGCCCTGCCTGCCTGTCTGCTGGGGAATTGGGATCGTGGGGCAGGACGTCTCACCGCTGGGTGAGCTGGGCCCCGGCAGGGCCCGGCTCTGGGGGACGGTGCCGTGTTCACGGCCAGGTCGCCCAGGCCTGCATTCGGTGTTTAAAGGACCTAAATCAGCCACGGTGAACAGACAGGGCGGAGGCAGTGAGGTCCGGGCACCGTGCGCTCTCAGCAGCTGTCTCAGCTGCTGCTCACACCTGTGCCTTTGGCCTCTGGCTTCTTGCAGTGCTTGCCTGCTGTCACTGGTCCCCTGAAATGACGCGTTACCTGCTGTCTGAGGCCTTTCTCTGCTCTTTGTTCACTGCCCTTCCCAGGCTGCTGTGTCGGGGGTGATCGGGGGGCTGCAGCAGCCTCTGCAGGCGGGCCCTGTTCTCTGAGCTGCCCGGAGGGGCTGGAGGAGTGACAGCCCGTGGACCGGGTGCAGTCAGGACTCTCTGTGGACACACGGCCTCCACCCCGCACTCAGCAGTCAGCAGTCAGAGCTGGGATCTCCACAGGGCTGAGGAGGAAGGAGACCCACTGGGCCGGTGCCCCTGGGTCATGGCTACGTACCGAACACGAAGTTGTCGGGCCTGAAGATCTGGCCGAAGGGTCCAGACCTGACTGAGTCCATGGTGCCCGGCTCCAGGTCCACCAGGATGGCCCGAGGCACATACTTGTTACCTGTGGGTACAGAGCAGAACTTAGACCTGAGGTTGGCAAAGGAATCCCAGACAACGCCCTGCTCTGTGTGCCTGAATTCACGGCAGAATTCATCAGAGAAAACTCCAGCAGGAGACAAAAGCAGGAGATCAGAGCACTTTCTGCTCTGACAAGGGAGGTCAGGCTTGCTTAGTCATGGCAGACGTGCAGGAGACTTAAGGAACTCTGCCGTGTGATTCTCAGCCGTGGACATTTAAAACGAAGGCAGGAGGCCCTTTGTCATTTGCATGTTCCTAGTACTCTGCGTCTGCCACAGAACGGAGAGCAAGCGAGGGGGCAAAAAATGTTCCGATAATCACCAGCGGCTTCATTGTAGTACACATTGATCCTCTCCAGCTGCAAGTCACTGTCTCCATGGTAACTGCCGGTGGGGTCGATGCCATGCTCATCGCTGATGACCTCCCAAAACTGGGGACAAAAAAGGAGCACGTGACGGGCTGGCACGCTGTGTCAGGAGGGATCCCCTTTCTTCCTCTCGTGCCCTTGGAGCAGCGGCGTTGTGGTCGGACAGCGAATGCGTCCCACACAGACCAATACCCACCGCCCCGTCTCCCAGCAGCTGCTGCCGAGGGGCTCTGGAATCTGCAGAGCATCAGCCATATTCTGGAGACAGACTGGAAAGCTGGGAGGGGCCCTGCGGGGGAGGGTGGGCACTGCAGGTCCCTTCTAGGGAAGCTAGGGAAGCTGGGGACGCTGGGGAGGCTGTCACTCCCAGGCAGGGCTGAGTGTCAGCATCCTAGCTGATGGACGGGTCCAGACAGGACCCAGGACCAGCTGGACCCCGCCCTGCGGCTGCCCGCAGGGCTCACTGTCTCCTGGCACAAAGTGGCCCAGCCCCCCACCCCCCAGCAGCGCAGTGTTATGCACTGACATTCACACTGCCCTCTGGCCACTGGCCGCAGCAGGAGAATGATGGGGAGGGGCGGGCAGTGGCTGGAGCTGGGACCCTCCTGTCAAGGAAAAACATATGCAGACTTAGATACAGAGCAACTTGAATCAAAAAGACTATTACTCTGGGGAGGATGCTCTGGTTTCAAATCTGCAAGCACCTGAAATCAAACAGAACAGAACTTTTTCCTACAGGGAGACATGAACAGGGCCAGCAGGAACTTTGCAGGCGGGGAGGGAGAACGGGTTGGTCAGCAGGTGATTTCGCACCTGTGGGGGTATTTTCCTCTGTAGTCGGCAGATCCCCAGACTGCGGTGCTAAGGGGGCAGCGTTCACCTGTGTGCCTGTTCCGACGTGGGGGCGGCCAGGCTCTGTGGGCTGTAGGTGGGAGAGCCCAGCTGAAGTTCGGAGACACAAAGTCAAGAGTGAGAAGCGGGCACCTGGGAATCCTCAGTCGTTGCCCTGTTGTTTAATAGGGACAGACTCTGGTTAAGTGCGGTTGGGGACGAGTCACCGTCCTGTGAGGGCGATGCTGGCTCAGTGCGTCATCGAGGTGGGCAGGCTTCTGTGTCCTCGTCGGCCCCAAGGACCAGCTGTTGTCATCTGCTGAGCCTGGTCCTGGGCTAGCAGTGTCAGAGGGTCTTAGAGACCAGAGGCTTCACAACAGGTGTGCTTAGGAATATTATAAGAAGAACAATGATTACAGGTTAAATTAGGGAGTAAAACCACAATTTGAAGTTTGAAGGGAGCCCAATGAGGCTCGGAGATGCCGGGCCTGAAGGATATTTAAATGGAAGAGGGAGGGCGACAGTTGCAACTGGACAGATTCCTCGGTTTGCGGTGAGTGTTTTGGCTGGTGGCGTAGATATTTATGGGAACACACGCGCAGCAGTCCCTCTGACCTCTCTGCACAAGGGCCCCCTGGGCGGCCGGGACCGTGTCCAATGCCAGACAGCTGCCGAGGACCACTCGCCAGCGTTCCTGGAGTTCCCTGGTCATGACGTGAGTGTCTGGGCTGAGACTGCCCACAGTCTGGTCGTTGCCTGAAGCAGAGCGGGGAGAACGTGGGGGTTCGGGCCCACTCGCCGAGTGGCCCACCGAGCCGCAGGGGCCCGCACGTGATCTGCTACGGCTGTTGAGCCTTCGAGGGGTCTCCCGACCCCTGAGCCTCTTGTCCTAAGGCTTCTTGAGAACCTGGCAAGGAAAGAAGGTCAAAGCCTCTTTCCACAGCTGGGACTCCCACGTGGGCTGGTGGCTGTAGCACGCGTCCGTTACGCGAGGACACGCACAGCGAGCGTCTGGACCATCCAGTGCCTGAAAGCTGAACCAGAGGTAATGTGTGGCTACGGCAGTCTGGCTAAAGGTGTGATAGGGCCAATAAAATCGGCTAAGTGACAGTATCTCTTCCAGCCACAGGTGTGACTTTTCTGTTTTGGCCGGTGCCCCTCCCTGTGGGACTCATTTGTGGAACCAAGAAGTTGTGTCCACCAAACCTGCCACCGTGTCCCGAATCCTCGGATGTCTGAATTTCCTACCCAGACTCTCCAAGCCCACCCCTAGTGCGTGTCTAAGCCCCTCTGCCTGAGTCTCCCTGCGCCTCCCGGAGGGCAGCTCGTGCCTGCAGTGTGCTCCTCTAGGACCAGGGGAGGCCGGCTGGGGAGGAGGTGATGGAGTTTGGATGTGCGGGCTGAGACAGTCACAGAGCTGCACCTGGAGCCCAAGAGAAGCTCTGAACACTGAGGCCCAGGTGCACTGCCCAGGTCGCGGTGCTCCATGCATGTTGTCACATGACGACGCAAGGACAGTGACGTGTCCTGCCTCCGTGGGAGGACAGCAGAAACACTGAGTCTGATTCTTCTCCAGACTCTGCCCCTTGCACTCTTCCCTTGGCTAATTTTAGGCTGTATCTTTTCCCTGTGAAAAACAAAACTGTAACCGTGAGTGTAACAGCTTTCATTGGGTAAGTTCTGCGAGTCCTCCTCGTGACTTAGCAAACCTAAGGGTGACCTTTGACCCTGCAGTTGGCATCAGAAGTGGCACTGACTCATGCAAGCACATGGTTCCAGAAGAGGAAAAGCGGCAGGGTGGGGGGTGACGACCCTTTCATTCCAGGGTGACCACAGAGTCACCTGAGGTGCAGAACCAGAGCTGTGCTGCGGCTGGTTGTTGGAGGTAAAGTTACCAAAGGAATTTTGAAAAGATGGCTCCAGCTCCTGAGGAGATGACTCACTGGGTGAATAAGAAAACTCAGGGCCACAAGCAACAAGCGAACCTCCGCGCCTTGGTGGTGGTTGTCTACAGTCACCACAGGAAAGGGCGAGTTGGGACGGGTCTCCAGGCTGAGCCGCGCGCGGGTCCAGGCGGTGCTGCGCTAACGCAGGGCTGCCCCCAAAGGAGAGAGTTAAGCCGAAGCCACGGGCGGCTAAGGTTCGCCAGACGGTGGGGGAAAGGCGGGGAGTCAGGAGCCCCACCCCAGCAGGGTCGCGCCTCTGAGCGGTTACTTCTGGGTGAGTAAAGCGGACACTGCCGGAGTCAGAGTAAGCGTCTTACGGCAGCACGCTCACAAGGCGGCTGGCCCCCGGCAGCCTCTGCTCGTCCCCCCACATGCAAGGGCCTTCAGTCTGCTTTATTCCCCCTGGTCTGGAGGAGCTTTAAAGGCTGGAAGGCAAAGATGACAGTGGGAAACCTGACCCGGAACCGCCTGAGGCGATGGCCCCCAGCCTAACCAAGGGCCCAGGGCACGAGCAGGTGAGTGGCCCGGGCCCACGGCCGGAGGAGGCCTTCCTGGGACCGCTTGGCATGGGCCCCTGTGCCAGGATGCCAAAGCTTGTGGGGGAGTCCCAGCGGGCTGCAGTTAGATCCGGAGGGTGTGGGGATGAAACAGCAGGGGGCTTCAAGTGAAAGCTTGGGTGAAAAGTGAAAGGTTCGAACAGACTCGGTGAGGTGGTCGTGTCTCCTTTACCCGAGTGTGTCTGGGGACGGACACTGTGTCTGACTGGGGAGGGCTTCCCCTACCTCGTATTGCAGGACGGAGGGCAGGTAGGGCCACCCGCCAGCCTTATTTGGCTGAGTGCGCAGCCACGTGGGCGTCACCCAGAACACCTGAGCCACACAGGCGCTGAGTGGCGGGGGAGACAGACGGGCAGGTGATCTGTACGGTGACGCTGCGGGGGGGGGGGGGACCGGGCTTGTGGCCAAAGCCTGTGGGTGCTACCCAGCAGTGACCCCTGGCATTTCCACTGGAAAATTCCAGAAATTTTCCATTTGAAAGACAAGTACTGCTCGCCTGCTCTGGGACATTGCTTGAAACTGCCCCTGTGACTGAAGGACATAAAATAGTCTTGAAACCTGAAACACCCCTACTGTTCTGGGGGATGTCAGAGAAATGCTCTAAGAGGGAGGGGTGCTCTAATGGGGAGAAGGGCTCCGTAATGAAACGGAAATGGCTCAGACGTGGAAGGGTGCTGTCGGGGTACGGGAGGAGCGGGCAGCCTCTCTGCCCCCAGGACTGACTTCAGAACCACCTGAGGGGCTGCTGCGCCCTACAGCCACCTGGGGTTTGCCCCATAAACAGCTCTCTGTGGGCCAGCAAAGCGCTGCTCGGCTCATGGATGGCGGTTCCGGAGTGCACAGGTAGCGCCCCGTTGGGACAGCGGCCACTCTAAATGACGAGGGTAAAAGCAATCAGCTCAGTGGCTTGGAATGCAAGCCGTTTGCCTCTATGTTTGAGTTTTAATGACTCATGGGTTGTGGCCAGTGGCCTGGCCGTAAGGTCAAGGGGACAGGCAGTGGGAAACTGGCCTATTAAAGGGACTCCCACCTGGGGCACTGCCCTCCGGAAATCACTGGGGGATTTGAGGGGTCCCTTCAAGTAGGACACATCACTGCCCGTGAGAGGAACCCCTTCTGGGATCGGGGAGAGGGTGGAATTGGCAAAAGGCTATCCTGGTGCACTGGCTTGAGGTGGCCTCCTGGGTGCATGGAATTCAGGGACATGTGGGCTCTGCAGCAACACAGAGATGGGCTGAACCTAGACACATTCCTCTTGCCCCCTGGGAGGCACAACACGCCAGCTGTACAGTGTGCCTAGGGAAGGACAGGAGCTGTGGGCCCGGGCCAGGGTCTCCGGGGGGAGGCACCGCACATGCTGTCGGGTGGGGCCAGGGCTGCGGCCGCCCTGATGGCAGCAGACACCTGGGCTGGGTGTGCGTGCCCGGTGGAGGGGGCAATTGTATGAAACACTGTAAAAGGACTGGAATAGAAGGACTGGACCACCTCGGACCACCCAGTCCCATTTCTTCAGGTCAAGGGCAACGCTTTCATCCTGAGAAATGGTTTGATGGGTAATTGGAACAGGCAGTGACGAAGGCACGAGGGGCTGGCGTACACGCCTTCCTGAGTGTTGCCCACCTGGGACATGAAGGGGCGGCGGGGTGTCCCCTGGGCAGACTCGCCCGCTTTCCTGTGGCATCTGGGGCGCGTGTGGTGGGGGAGTGACGCTGCACTTCTTCCCCGTGTCACCTCAGCCCTCTTTTCCCTGACCCGCCGAGGCTGGCCCGGGCCCAGGCAGCACCCACGGCTCCGGGAGCAGAGGTGGTGCCTGAGCAAGAAACTGTCACGGCAGCTTTTAGTCCTTACGTCAGACTTGCTAAGGGCCCGACGGAGCTGGCCGTGCCTCGATCCTGTGTGACAACACAAGGTCAGCGGTGAGCGCAGCTGGGTTGCCTAGCGGTCAGGAAAGCTCGCTGGTTCTGGACCCCGCGACCCTGCCCGGCGTGCAAGGAAGGGGACCGAGGGGGGTGCGCGTGCTGGCCCAGCGCTGCTGCCGAGCCCGAGGACACGGAGCCCGGGGGGCGGCAGAGAGGCCAAGCCCAGAGTCCTTTCCAAACAACGGAGGAAAGGCTGGTAAAAGTAAACCGGTAAGTGCGGGGAGAGAGGGGCGGGTAAGGAAGAGGTTTCCGCGGCGAGGGAAATGCAGTGCTTTCACTGGTGTCTCGAGGGAGGCTCAGAGCAAGAGGTGGCCCTGTCCCTCGGCCAGGTCCCCTCGGCCCCGGTCCGCCGGCTGCCTGAGAGGGTGGGGCTGTCTGCTGCCAAAACCACTCTTGCTTTTGGAACCTGAATGGGCCGAACGGGCGCCTACAGGGCTGAGTGGCATCACTCGGGGAGACGTCGTGGGTACGATGACGGCCAGTGACTCAGCGGGGCTCGGGTCCTCATCATCTTTGACTCTCACTTGCCAGGTTGCTGTGCTGTGACGGGGTGTGACACCGGCCTTGCCGGTGAGACTCAGCCACCTTATGTAAACAGGTCTGATGATACTGCTGATTTGACAATCAGATACAGTGAGCGGCGGGGTTAAAGCTTCCTCGGGATGTGACAGGATGACTGTCTGGGGAAGGACTGGATTTAGCCAGCCGTCAGCTGTTTCTATGCTCAATCGTTCTGTACAAGTTTATCATAAGGTACGAATAGGAGCTGATCCAGAGGGGAAAAGAGTAATCAACTTAGTGCAGTAAGACGGGTGTAGTGCTTTACAGGTGCCTGGAGGAGCTGCTGCCTGTTGGTCTGTCTGGTAAACGCTACACTGAGTATAGATGCCCAGACAGAGGTGGTGGTTTTGCTGTAAGAGAGCCTTGACCAAGGGCCGGGGGTGGCCTGTGTAACGAAGGACTATTCTAACCCAAAGAGAGGACTGCCCTTTGGCCTCAGCTACGGGGAGGTGATTTCCAGGCCCCTGGAATGTCCTGCCTGATACGAGTGTCTGTTTGTCTGGCGGCTTTGGCCAACGGGAGTCTGTCCTAGTGACTTGTGGTGGGGTTTCTGGGCCACATGGCGTCGGTTCAGATCTCCCAGGAGCTAGAGACCAAGGGTCTCAGCCTTCGGTCCGGACCTCCAGGAAGAGCTGGAGACTGGAGACTGGCCACATGGGCGGTGTGTGTCAGGCCGCAGAGAGGGCCCTGAACACACAGGCTCAGGGGAACGTGCTCGCGGGCGGTGCGCTGTGTGGATTGTCACACGTGGATGCCAGGGGTTAACACATCCTGGACCCCCTGGGAAGAGGGCCACGGGGTCCTCTGTTGGCCCCTCCTGGACGCCTCCCTGTGCTTCTCCTCCCTTGACCGATTTTAATCCATGTCTTTTCCCTGTAATAAACCATAGCCATGAGTCTGACGGCTTTCAGCGGGTTCCGTGAGTCCTTCTGGCTAGTTATTGACACTGAGGGGGTTCTGGGGAGCCCCTCAAGCTTGCGCTTGTCGGAAGTGAGGGCACCGTGTGTGGACACTGCGTCCTCCAAAACTTCACAGTTGGCCCTCATGTGAGGCGAGTCTTCTGTGCTGAGCGCTGAAGCCTCCAGGCTCCTCCTCGGCTGTCCGGGTGCCGGCGGCCGGGCGCAGGGAGCAGGACGTTGTGAGGGTGTTCTGAGGACTATGGGCATCTCAGGGATGGAGCCCTGACAAGAGTGATTATTTCTGCCATCCTTTGCTGTGTAACAAACCGCCCCCGAATCTGGTGGATTAAGACAAAATACTTACTTCTTGTCAGGGGCCAGGCCCCCTGGGGCTCCGTGTCCTCGGGCAGCTTCACTAGGACTGGTGGTTGGCAGGCTCGTGGGTCCAGTGAGGGGCTCGCCGTTGTGGCTGGCAGTTGGCTTGGTGTCAGCTGGGCCAGCAGCCATGTGTCCATCCCCCATCATGTTAATCATGCTCCTTCGTGTGGTGGCAAAAGGTCCCCAGCGGCAGGAGGGGCCAAGTCCCACCTCACCAGTGGTCCTCCAGCCTGTGGCCTCACACTTGCTGATGTCCCGCTGGCGACAGCAAATCACGGAGCCAAACCCAGACTCACGAAGTAGAGAACTAGCCCCCATCTCCCAACTGACAGAGGAACAAAGCCACATGTGGAGGAGGGGGTGTGAGGGCTCCCGAGACAGAACCCTGAGAGCCTGAGGTCTGGAGGACGGGCCGTGGGTGGAAACTAGCAGGGTTTCCATCCCACGATCTCGAAGGGGTTCTTCTCCGGGAAACCTCAGGGTTTGCTCCTAAGTCATTCAGCCTATTGGATGAGGGTCGTCTACATTATGAGGGATAATCTGTGTGATGTGAAGCCAACTGATTACAAATGTGAGCCATGTTGACAGAATACCTTTGCAGCAACCTTTAGACTGTTTTCTGACCCAAAAGCTGAGCTCATAGCTTAGCCAAGTTGACATAAAATTTCACCATCAGAGCAAATATTCAGCTGTTACTCAACCTATACACTGTTATTGATGGTTCCCAAGCAAACAACCGGACAGATCACCCGTGATTCACCCAAAGAATCCTGCAGTCAAAAAGCCCCACCCATGGGCTCAGAGATTCCAACTTGCTTCTTGGTGTCTCTTTCTTAAAAGTGAGCAGACAACCAAAGATTACCAGATACCTGAGGAAATCCTCTACTGTGAAAGGCAGAGGCTCAAACAAGCAAACAAATGTTAAAAAAAAAAATGAGAGTGAGAGAGAAACATGAAAGAAGAAAACATCTCTAAAAATTCTCGTGACTCTCCTCAGATGAGGGATGACGGGCATCTATAAAATAGAACAGTGCTAAAAAAAGAAAATGTAAAGACTTAAGAAAAAGTTCTTGGCAGTTGAACAGTGTAAGAGCAGAAACGAAAACTTAATGGAGACACTGGAAGAGAAGGTCCAGGAAATCTAGAAAGTACAGTCAGAAGAGAGGGAAATGGAAAATAGAGCATCGATCAGAAAACGGGAAGACTCACCTGGGGGTCCAACATCAGACAAATAAGAACTCCGCAGCGAAGGAACTGGAAAAAAGGGAAAACTGGGGAGAAACGTGATTGCAGAAATATATCAAGAAAATGACAGAAGATGTGAGTTTCCAAATAGAATTCTGGGTGATGGGGTCATCACTACCTCACCTCCAATCCAAATGCGTGGTTTAAGTACTGAAAGATAATTGTCTTCAGCTGGTTCCTCGGGAGCCAGACTCAGAGTTCTGCACAAGGAACCTTTGGGCAGTGAAGGCAGCAGCCCTGAGAGGAGGAGGAGGTGGGCAGGGGCAGTGAGGAGTTGAATTGGGCCCCCAGGGAAGGTCTCAGAAATCCCAAGGGTGCTCCAGAGCTCAGATGGCCCCCCAGAGATGTCCTAAATTGAGGTAAGGGGGTAAAGCTCTGTACTGCCCCCCGCTGACCAGCCCTTGCAATTGCGGTGTCCCTGAGGAAGGGACCATGACTCTGGCTGCGGCAGCTCTCTCTAACTGAAGGTGGCGCTACAGAGGGACTCAGCTGAGGGCCATCAGGGACCCAAACTCCAGCAGTCAGGAGATGCGACCCTCACAGTCTGGAAGGGGACACAGGAACACCTCTGATTACGCTGCGTCACTGCCATGGTGGTCTTCCCCCGGGGAGAGTGTGCTGTGGGCACCAGTACCAGGCAGCCAGCTTGGTGAGGGGTGGGTGGGAGGGGCCGCCCTGGCTGGGTGCTAGGCAGGGGCAGGCCCCGGTTGTGCAGCTCGGCCTGGGATGGGAGTGTGAAGTCTTTCCAATTCTGGAGCAGCATTAAAGGCCATTGTCACTGTACAGGTCAGACATACGGATTTAATCAGTGATGGTGCTGCCACAGTACCAGTGATGTGTCTGACCTCCACGCCCGCCTCCCGTCTGGTCTGAACTCAGCAGAGCACACGGGAGAGCTACTTCGAAGGCCCTTCAGCCCCTACTGTGCAGCTGTGCTTAGTCAAAGAGGATCTAAAACATTACATTTAAAAAGCTCCAGTGGGGAGGGTGCAGCGCAGTGGTAGAGTGCCTGCTTAGTCTGCAGGAGGTCCTGTGTTCGATCCCCATACCTCCATCAAAAAAATAAATAAACCTACTTACCTTCCCCCCAAAGAAACCAAAAAGCAAAAAAACCTCATATCTACCAAAGTGATAAATAAGAAGTATATGCATTTTTTAATTATTTTCAATTTACAAAAGATTTATCATCTTTTGTACTCATTTGGACTTTCTTATTAAGTGTTAAATGTCATTCCAGTTATGAAAATTGAATTCACTTCACATTTCTTACCTAGACTATTTCTATAGCAGATCTGCCTCTCAGTTATTCAATGGTGCCCAGTGAGTAGGCGTAGAAGTGCTTGTGAGGTGCATAGAAAGAGGGGGACATCCACACTGAGCTCCCCCTGTGTCCTACAGCCAGGCTCGCGCGCGCTCACGAGGTGGATGGTATTGCCTTGTCGCACACGAGGAAACTGGGGCAGAGGGGTTAAGAAAACGGCCTGGCATCACGCAACGTCAGCAAAAAAATCAGCAGTTGCACCTCCTGCCTCCCGACAGCGTGTTTCCTGGAGTTTCACATCCTCGCGGTTTCCTAGGTAACCGCCACACAGCCTGTAGGACGGTCTGCATGAAAGGAGGTGGGGGGGGGGTCCATCCAATGTCCACTCTTTTCCTCTTTCCTGCATCAGCAATGCTGCAGCCCTTTGTCAGGGTGTTAATGTGGCGAAAACAGAAAGCCCAAAGCTGGCCGGTGGGATTACTTTTCAGTCATGACATTTCTGCTCCCTGAAGGACCAGTAAGGACCAGGTTCCCTGAGAACCTCGCCCCTCAGAGCAGCGAGCCATTTCTATTTTTATTCCCTCCCTGCCTTTGCCTTTCCCTCAGGCTTTTTGTCCTCACAGCAGGCTCCCTGTGCTGGTTCCGCAGCTGCAGTCGTGAGAACTTCTCGCTAGGAAGAGCCTGTGCCCTTGACCCTGAGACCTGTTCCCCACGGACAGCGGCTCTGCATAGCCCTGCCCTCCCCTGACCTGCAGGTCCCGGGCCGGGGACCAGGGCCTAGGTCATCCGGTGCTCAGTCTTTGTCATCGTGTCTACCCTGGGATGGTCCCTGCAGGTGGCCACTGGGACCTCAGGAATGTGCTCCCCTGTCCTGCTCCAGAGGGGCTTCTGGAGGAGAAGAAACATGTGAGGGGAGGAGGGTGGAAGCAGCCCCTCCCTCCCCGCCTTCGTGGCTTTGATCTTCCTCAGCCCAGAGCCTTTCCTCGCCTTTTCTGTGAAGCTGAGATGCACTTTGCTCTTAGGAGCCCCTCTCTGCTGACATAAATATTAATGAAATGCAAGCTCACGGGTGCTGCTGCTGAAAGTCACTTTTGTGAGCAGCATTATGTGCACGAATATCTTACGATGCGTGATTAACATCTTCTTTTGCCATTTTAAATACCCGCGCACAGCTCCAGCACGGCCCGGCTCCCGAGGGGGATGTACCCGACCAGCCACGTGCTGACCCGCAGGGATGGGGAACGTGGGCTCAGGGATGGGGTGTGGGAAGGCGTCCGCATCTGGGGGTCTGAGCTGGTGGGTGAAGGTGCCCGGCACGGTCTCTGACAGTGTCCTCCCCCAAGTCAGGCTTTTCGTTCTGGAAGGCGGTGGGCAGGGCAGGGACGGCTCAATGCCCAGGTGGCAGGGGCGGCAGCCAGTTCCAGCTGGTGTGCGATCCCCGGGCACCGCCGCTGGATATCAGGTGATCCTGTTGAATTAATGACACGTTTCCTGGGTGTGGGAACGGCGCTGCGGCTGTGGGAGAGACTATCTGTCCTCAGGAGGGGTGGACGGGAGCTTACAGGGGGCTGGGGCATGAGGTCTGCGATCTGCTTTCAAATAGTTCAGCCAAAAACATATACAGACACAAGCAAATGTCAAAGAATGTTGAGGGCAAGGTGTAGCTCAGTGGTAGAGTGTGTGCGTCTCATAGGCGAGGTCCCGGGTCCAATCCCCAACCCCTCCATCAAAAAAAAAATAAAGTGGGTAAAACATTAATAGCTGTTGAATTAGAGGAACCGATACTGGGGTTGGCCGCCGTTCTTTCAGCTTGTAGGTTTTAAGTTTTATTTTCTAAAGAAGTGTTGTTTAAGTTGGTTTTCTAAAGGGCTTAATGATTAGCTCTAGGCCTGACACACGAGGCAGATTTCCTCATAATCGGCCTCGAGCTAAACGCTAGAGTAAGCAGTGGGTTGTTAATGTTTTGCCGGCTTCCTCCCTGTTAGTGCGGAGCAGCCCCGCCAGGACAGGCTGCTGAGAAGGCTGCCTTCACATCCACCTGCTGAAAGCATGATTCATCAAGCGGGCTGCTGAGGTCTATTTTTAATCTTGTGTTTTCTTGTTCTCACATTTTCAGTGCTTAATTGTTTTTCTCATCTGAAAGAGTGTTTTTATCTGCCCAGCCGTCCTGCGGCAGGAAGTGGAAGGGAGTTCTGTCTGGAGATTAGGCCTCGAAGAGGACGGCGAGTCCTCCAGGTCCCTTTCAAGCTTCTGCTTTTATGGCCTTGAGGCAATAACTCCATCAACCAAGACGCACACAGGGCTGCCACACATCTGGCCGCCTGTGTGTAACTGGCAAGATCACTTAAAAAATAGATATTCTTTATTTTTTTCATTGAAGTGTGGTTGATTTACAGTGTTGTGTTAGATTCTGGTATACAGCATGGTGATTCAGTTATACACATATATTCTTCAGTGTCTTTTCCATTACAGGTTATTACAAGATACTGAATATAGTTCCCTGTTCTTTACAGTAGGAACTTATGGTTTATCTATTTTATATATAGGAGTTTGTATCTGCTAATCGCCAAATCCTAATTTATCCCTCCCCTCCTTTTCCTATTTGGTAACTATAAGTTTGTTGTCTATGTCTGTGAGTCTGTTTCTGTTTTGTAAATAAGTTCATTTGTGTCATTTTTTAAGATTCCACATATAAGTGATATCATATGGTACTTGCGTTTTTCTTTCAGGCTTATTTCACTTAGTTTGACGATCTTCAGGTCCATCCATGTTGCTGCAAATGGCATTACTTCATTCTTTTTCATGGCTGAGTACTATTCCATTGTATAAATATACCACAGCTTCTTTATCCACTCACCTGTCAATGGACATTTAGGTTGTTTCCATGTCTTGGCTATTGTAACAGTGCTGCTATGAACACAGGGGTGCACATATCTTTTTGAATTGGCATTTTCTCCAGATGTATGCCCAGGAGTGGGATTGCTGGATCGTATGGTAGCTCTATGTTTGGTTTTTTAAGGAATCTCCATACTGGTTTCTATAGTGGCTGCACCAAATAGGTATTCTCTATTTTGATGCTTGTGTAAATCTAGCATAAATGCCCAGCTCAGATGGGTCAGTGCCTGGAAATTACATGATGCTGTCTGTCTCCCTCCTACGCTGTGAGTTCCTTAGGGGTAGGGTCAGTGTCTGCCTTGTTAGTATGTGCACCCTCACTGCCTAGCACCATAAATGTTTGTTGAATAAACTAGTGGATAAATAAATAAATAAATGAAAAAAGTAGAATAAAGAGATGAGATATTTGAATTCTACAACTGCCAAGGATTCTGCAGATTCACAACACCATTGTTCCTGTGATTTATCATGTTTGCAGACAAAATGTAGCAGATGGATGTCCAGCGCTTCAGGGGAAACGCTTAGGTAGCGATTCAGCATTACAAGTGGGTAGAAGTCTGTGTTGTTGAACAAGGATTAGATGCTAAAATTTTTTGAAAAGAAACTAACTCTTGCATTAGAGTGGTGAGATGTGAGGTAGCCCTCTTTGTCCTGGGCACCATTTTGGTTTTAATAAAAGTAACTCATAAATGAGCATCAGCCCTGCAGGCAGGCCCACTGAGGCCATTGAATACAGAAAAGAGGTAGCGCGACGTGGAGAGTTACTTGTCTTCGTACACGTGGGATCCAGATTCAAAGAAGTCCGTGTTGATTTTACTAGAATATCGGCGAAGAGAAGAGAGGTGTGGGAGGTAGCAAAACCCCGGGCACACTGAGCCCGGTGCCGCGGCCTTGTTCCCAGCAGCTGACGGCGGGACAGCAGGAAGGCGCACAGGTCGGTGCCCGGGTGAGAACCGGGCTCTGCCTCCACGATAAACAGCATACACACACACAGAGGGCAGAGGGTCGGCCTGAGCGAGGGGCATTCGTCCCAGGTGGTCTGTGTGATGCTTGACAAATTGAACCTACTCAGGCTGAAGGTGCAAGCAGCAGCAGCCGTCTCTGAGGCCGGGGGTGCGTCTGCCAGCCCTACAGTGTCCTGCACTGTGAGCGGTAACTGTGGTGCATGCAGAGCCCAGGGAGGATGGTGCCCCCAGGACCATATGAATGATGCCTGTCCTCACTGGTAATTAAGAAATGTAAATAAAATAACAGCAAGATGCCATTTCTCATCAGGTTGACAAAATTTTTGAATTTGATGATGTCCATGGTTAGAGAATATGAGTTTTAGTACATAAACTAAAAATGGATGTTTCTTAAAATTTTCTTTAAAGTTTTCTAAATTTTCTAAAATCAACCTCAATTTCTATCTCAAGAGCCCCTACTCTGTTTGGCGGAAACAGCCCCAGCTTGGTCGCTGTGGGTCAGTCTTTGTCAGTTCAGAAGACCCTCCATCAACTCAGGGTTTCACCCTGTCCTCTTCCCACTGAGGCTGATTCTAAGGCGGAGATGGTGTAGGTGATGCCAGGGTGTGTGGGGTGGGGGTGAGGGTGGGGCCTGCACTCCCCCTTCACTGTCACATACCCACGCCCACACCTTTCAGGTGCTCACGTTCCCCTGTCGTCTCCCATGGGAAAGTTCCTGCTGACTTATCCTGCCCGGTCCCAGTGTGATAGTTAATTGTATGTGTCAGCTTGACTGGACCCTGGGTTTCTCAGTGAGTCTGTGATGGGGACTCTGGATGGGATCAGCATTTGCATCCGTAGACAGAGAAGCAGGGTGCTCTTTCCAGTGTGGTGGGCATCGCCCAGTCCGTCAGAGGCCTGAGGAGGACACAGATGGAGGAAGGGAGGAAGCTTCACTCTCTCTGCCTGACTGTTGAGCCGGGACATCAGTCTCCTCCTGCCTCGACCTCGCTCTGGACTGTCAGCCTCTGGACTGTCCAGCCTTGGGGCTGTGACTGGAACCACACGCCTGGCTGTCCAGCATCTCCTGCTTGTAGACGGCAGATCACAGACTTCCTTGCCTCCATAACTGTGTGAGCCAGTTCCTCCTGATGAATCTCTTTTTGTATATTCTGTTGGTTCTGTTTCTCTGGAGAGCCCTGACTAATCTGACTAGTACACCTGTTGTCTAAGTAATGTCTCCCTGGTTCTCCTGGCCCTCTCCCAGCTGCCTCTGCCCTTCCCAGTGAAAACACGGGGACTTTCTGAAGCTCTCTTGCGCTGTGCTGGGGCCCAGCGAGGCTCCCGGGGGCTCTCGGCACCTCTCAAGTCTGGACGTGCCTCTGCTGTTTCCACTCTCTGGCTGGTACAGCAGGCTGGTGGGAGGAAATGTGGTTGGGTTTGCCGTTCCCCAGAACCCAAGATGGAGGCTGGTATTCAGGTTTGTGGCTTGAGAAATCAAAGATGCTTTTGGCTGAAAAAAGCAGTAGATCCAAGTGACAGTGGCTTTAATATTAGGAAACTGATTCTCTTGTATAACAAAAATATTGATTGATTACTATCTCTTCTAGAGGTTTTGTGGTTTCTGGCCTTACATTTAGGTCTTTAATCCATGCTGAGTTTATTTTTGTGCGTGGTGTCAGGGAGTGCTCCGTCTCAGTCTTTCACAGGCAGCCGTCCAGCTTTCCCAGCACCACTTATTGAAGAGACTGTCTTTTCTCCATTGGATATTCTTGCCTCCTTAGTCGTAGGTGAATTGACCTTAAGCGCATGGGTTTATTTCTGGGCTGTCTATCTTGTTCTGTTGATCTCCGTGTCTTTTTGTGCCAGTGCCATACTGTTTTGATGACTGTAGCTTTGCAGTATAGTCTGAAGCCAGCGAGCCTGATTTCTCCTGTTCAGTTTTTCTCAAAATTGTTTTAACTACTTAGAGTCTTTTGTGTTTCCACGTATGTGTGGTTTTGATATGTATGGAGGTTGCAAATGGAAGATTTCAAGAGAAGAGCAAGAAAATCAAATCTTTTCCATAACCCTTTTCTCATAAAAAGAAAGAGTGGATTTTTAGCAATTCAATGACATGAAAGTGAAATTGTTCCAAAGCCGCCAAGTTAGGAAAGATTAACTGTTCTGAACATTAGTTGAAGTAAGAGAGAACTAGTTTTAGAAGCTCAGAGCTTTTGAATTCCCTTTTCATCTCATTAGATCCACAGCTGAGGGGTTTCCAGGGGGGTCTGAGGCCCTGGCTGCCTCCCTTTCTCCGTGGTTCGGGGCTCTTGGCAGATGGCAGGAACGTGGCCTCCTCTGCCTGCTCGGTGTTCTCCCCACCCTGACCTGGCAGGCTTTAGGGATGCTGTCCTGACAGCTGGGCTATAAAGGGTTACCTGCCCAAGTGACGCACAGGCACCTGGAACATCTTCAGTCCTCAGCAGTCTCTAGCCCGGCCAGGGCGGCCAGGGCGGAGGACCTGGAAGCAGGTCACACCCTGGGCATCTCCAGTGGGAAAACCCACAGGCAGGAGTTCCTGCCAGGTGGCGGAGTGCTTACACCAAGACGCAGTTTAGCAAAAAGGTGTTGATGGTGAGATAACTGAGATATTTCCCCACCCTTGAGAAATGGCCAGTTTGGCAGAGAGAAAACCAGACTTTCAGTGTAAACGTGTCTAAACCGAGGGGTGCAGGGGCTCAGCTGGTGCTCAGAGAAGACTCCCTGGGGGGAACGGGGGTGGGAGGAGGGCGGGAGCTGCAGCCGAGGCTGGGCAGTGGGTGAGGCTCTGGCCAGAGGCAGGTGGGCCGTCGGGAGGGCTGAGCCCACCTGAGCAGGTGTTAGAAATGCTGCGTCAGGGCCTCGCCCTCCCTGCTGCGGGGAACAGGAGAGTAAGAGGAGAGCTACCAGGGTCGCCTTTCATTTCTGAGAGTGACTCCCGCCGCAGCACAGAGCATAGGCTGGGGCTGCTCTTGGTCGCACAGCATCTCTCACGTGAAGGCGCTCCATATACGTCTGTTCAGTGAATGGTCCATGAAAGACAGGAAGAAAAAACTCGTTTTGAATAGGCTTAGTGGGCTGGCAGCAAAAAGTGAAGGTTATGAAACCCTTCAGGCAGGTGGGGGCATGGAAATGTGGCACAGATGTTGCAGGCTCTGCTGCCGAGGGCTCTGTTTTGTTTTTAATATGCTCATGTTGCAAGGGGCAGATTCATCCTGGGATCTCGGGAGCTAGAACTCTCACACCCCACCGACGTCACCCTTGGACCCCGCCCCCCAGGACAGTGGGGCGGCAGCATCACTGGGCGCTGGTTAGAAATGTAGGATTTAAGAACACAGGGAACCATATTCAATTTGTTGTAATAATGTATAATGGAAAAGAATCTGAAAAAATATATATATTCATGTATGACTGAATTGCTTTGCTGTACACCTGAAACTACCATTGTAAACCAATTATATTTCAATAAAAAATAAAATTAAAAGAAAAAAGAAAAAAAAAGAAATGTAGGATTTAAAAATAATTAAAAATTTTTAATTTAAAAAATTAAAAATTAAAATAAAATAAAACATTTTTAATTTAAATTAAAATTTTTTCAATAATAAAATGTAAATTAAAAAAATTTTTTAAGTGGTTAGAAGAGGTGGTAGGTATTGCTCGATGGTAGGTTGCATGCTTAGCATGCATGAGGTCCTGAATTCAATCCCCACTACCTCCATTAAAAAAGAAAGCAGTTAGAAATAAAAAGCAAACATTTAAAAAAAAAGACAGAAAGAAATGTAGGATTTAAAAATAAATAATTAAAATTTTTTCATTTTAAAAATTAAAATTATACTAAAAATTTTTTAATTTTAATTTAAAAAATTAAAAAATTTTAAGTAGTTAGGCGAGGTGGTGGGTATAGCTCAGTGACAGAGTGTGTGCACAAAGTCCTGGGTTCAATCCTCAGTACTTCCATTTAAAAAAAAAACATTAAAAAAAAAGAAAGAAAGCAATGTAGGATTCCTGGCCCCACCCTAGACGGACTGAATCAGAATCTGCATTTTATGGAGATGCCCAGTGGAGCAGGCAGTTCAGAGTTTGAGGGACCACGGAGATGCAGAAGCTCTCCCCACTGTGCTGAATCGTCCGGAGAACCTGGCGGGGGAGCCAGGGGACCTGAAGTCCCACTGTCCCCAGCTCCTCCTGCTCAAGGACAAACGTGGGGGCACAGGAACAGAAATGTAGAGTTTTCTCCCTCCCCATGCTCCAGCAATTGCTTATGGTGCAGCCTTACAGCTCGGGGGTGCCCAGAGCCCCCTCCTCGGTTCCTGTGTGGTGTCACCATCTCCTGCTCACAACCTGAGTGCATCCTGAGGAGACAGGGCGAGAGGCACTCTGTTCAGGAGGCGACCGTCCTCACCGCCTTGGGTGTAATCAACCACCACGGCTACTGGTGAGCATATCGGGCGCTGCCAAGTCCCAGGCGCTGTTCTAGGTTCTGCATTTGAACTTGACCTTTGGAGCAGTCATGACGACCGTTCCTATTTCACGGGTGCAGAAACGGAAGCCCAGAGGCATTAGGTACTTGCCCGATTCCCGGGGCTTGTAAGTGGAGTGATGCCTGCCTGCATCTGGGCCCTAGTGGCAGGGCTGCCCGAGACTCGTCAAAAACTTTGCCAAAGAGCTCTTGTCACTTACTGCTGGATGTATGAGCTAAAGGCTGGAGGAACCACTCAGGAGGAGCCAGAGACGTAGTGAGTGGTCTGAAAACGGGTGAAGAAAGCTAAGATGTGGAAAGAACCTGGTGGTTCATGCTGCTGTGGGTAGACTGTTCTCAGGAACCCAAGGGCCCCACGGAGTCCCCACGGCTGCAGGAGGACCAGGCCTGGAGTCTGGCCTGAGCCACTGGGACATGCAGAAGGACCTCCCTGAAGGATGCAACTACCGTGGGCAGTCAGCTGTGAGTGAGGAAGGCTGGACAGGACTGAAGAAGTGGGCAGAGGTGGCGGGGGAGTGGGCCAGGGCCTGAGACCTCCAGGAGAGAGGTAGCTAAAGGCTTTATCCAAGAAGTCCCAAGGGAGGGTGGCTTCACCTCAGTTGTCCAAGGGTCACTGAGGGCACAAAACGGAATGGCCGGGCCATGCCTGGGGGTGAGAGAGAGAGGAGCTGGTGCCCAGAGGACTGGGGGCTCTGTCCCAGGCCTGCTGTGGTCTGAGTGACTGAGTTTCCCAGTGGGCGGCGAGCTCAGACAGAGTCCAAGTCAGGAGGAGCAGACGGGAGGGGAGGCTGTCTGGGAGACAGCTGAGTTAGGACAAGAACCCTGGAACTTGGAAGTCCTTTGCTTCCAAGCCCTAGAATTCCTAGTTTCCTCAAGGAAGTTTCTAACCTCGTCTTATGAAACTTTTCTTGCGAAAGGGATTCCCTCGCCTGGCTGAGGAGGTGGGGTGTCAGTGGAGCCCTAGCAGCCAGGAGTGGTGCTGACCCAGCAGGGACTTGCCTTGAGGCCTGGGTGTGCGTCAGGGGGTGCCCTCTCTCGTGTAGAGGTGACCAGGCACCCAGAGGGCGGGGTGGGGTCAGCTGAGGGCCACTGATCCCTTCTCTCCTGGACTCTGGTCCTCCTCCTTCTTGTCCTGTTAGTCAGCATCTCTGGCTGTGTTCACCCTCAGCAGGCATTCCCTCCCCCCCCCCGCCCCCACCCTGGACAGACATGGCTGGACTGACATGGGATAAGGCCTCAGCTCACCCCATCTTCCTCCCGCCTCCTGGATTCAGGGGTGACTCCTGAGCTTCTGGGCCTGTAGGAAGCCATTGCAGCGTGGACTGAGGAAACACCGCCAGTTCTCAAAGATAACCACATCTTCTAAGTCTCTTTAAAATCTCCAGTTGACCTTTTGCGTAATTGAACACTGGATTCAACGCTAAAACAAAAAACACCCCACAATTCACTATATGAACAGAAGCAGGATACACGCATTGGTGCTGGATAATGAAGGGTCTGCCCACAGAGATGCTCTGGGTGAAAGCTGGGTGGATGGCAGCCTGCCCGCTTCCTGTGCCAGCACACACATCAGCCCGCTGGCTTTTTATGAGAATATCCAAGCAAAGGGGTGTGATTATGAGAAACGCCGGCTGTGGAGCCAGCCTGGGAGCCTCCCCAGGTGCTGGGGGTGCAGGGCGGGGGATGACCGTCATGGGTCAAGAATATAAGTGGACTTTTCAGCAGAAGAACAGAAAGATACAATCTGGGGTGTCTCCCTTGGAGAGAAATCTGCACCATCCTGCCTCCCTCCCCAAGACCTGTCCGGATTGCTGGGGGAGGAGGAAGGCAAAGCAAAGACAAAGGAGGCCAGACTGACGGTTACGGTGAGAAGCAGGCAGCTCTGTGAAGGAGCCAGCATGAATGCTGCAGCTGCACTTTCTGTAATAATGTAGCTTGGCTGTTTCAAGAACTGTTGTTTAAATGAGCCTGTCACCCTCCTAAGAGAACCCTGGTTTTCATCAATATGTGAGTCACAGCAGACCTTCCGGTTTGGTGGGGGGATGTAAATGTTGCTTTTCTGTGGAAATTGGCCTGATTTCAAACCAATGAGCGTAAGTCATGTCCTCTATGGTTTCCATGGCAACCTCACAGCATCTCCTGCAGCCTGGTCATGCTTAGTTGTGCTTCTACTTGCCTGCTCCCACCAGCTTGGAAACTCCTTGAAGGCTGGAGTACGTTTATTCATATTTGTCTTCTTAGCACAGTGTCGGGCACATAGCAGGTGCCCAGTAGTAGTTGTTGAAATAAACAGAAGATGAAATAGAAGCACGACGACTGAAACTACGCAACTTTGGAGATTCCTGGATTCTAGGCTCCTTGGAAGACAGTGGCGGTGGGACCGTGGCTGTGAGTCTCCCTCATCATCGTCCCCTCACCTCCCCAGCTGAAAAACAGACCAAGAAACTAACCCTGTGAACTCGCAAACTAAAAAAATCAAAATTCCCTTTTGGAACAAGCCTTACAGGAAGAAAAGCCACTGGAAGCAGAGTCCGTAATACAGAAGATGGGATTCATAGCAGCGAAGGAAAGAGAAGATCCAGGTAAAAATGAGGGAGGCAGCACTGAAGATCTCAGAAAGTTATCTAAGAAAAATAAATCACTTTCTGAAAACAACCAAAGGGGGAGCTGTAGAGCCACTTAGCTCTTAAACTGGCCTGGCCTGGCTTTTACTCCTGAAACCAGAGGAAAACCCATTTCGCTTTTTTTTTTTTTTCCCCAGTTTCACTTTAAAAAGGGCAACAGAAAAAGACAATGATCAAATCCCATACAAAATTATTAATAAAAGCAGGAAGAATTAGAAGCAGAATAATGTCTCTACAGGTGGTGAGAGTGCGCCAGAGAGACAATAATTCCAAACGGATGAAAAGTGTCACCTACAATCTCAAAATATCTAAAAAAAAGAAAAAAAAATCAAGCAAAGGAAAACAGATTTGGGAGGAAAAAAATTAAAATGAGAAAACTCTGAAATGAAATTCTTGGGAAAAGAAATATTTGTAAATAGGTGAAAGAACTGAGAAAAAAAGTAAAAATAAAGAAAAAAATCATAAATGAAGTTCAAACTAAAAGCAATACAGGAGCAAATACATAGGACAGATACTACCATAAGAGAATTAGTAGATGGAAGGGGAAAAAAACCTATATTTTAATCAAAAAGAAATGAAGAGAGGAGTTATACTTTCAGCCAAGATGGAACAACAGGGGCTGGATTTACCCTCCCGACTGAAACAACTACAGAACTGGGGGAAATGTGTGAAATAATGGTTCTCAAGATGTTGGACACCAGGCAAAGAATGACTGACTGCTGAGGAAAGGGAAATGAAGCTAGCATATGATTGTCCCAACTGACCTTCTAGGGCAGTTTCCAGACTGCAGGGCAGGCATGGAACCCAAACGGTGTTCGGTGATCCCACTGAGTTGAGGAGCGAGACATCAGAACTCTGAGGGCCCACATCAGGCAGAAGCACAGGGCAGACGCAGAAGTGGAAGGAACCTCACAGAGTGAGCTCTGGACACCTGCAGACAGGTCCTCGCGAGTCTTTGGCTGAGAACTAAGGAGCACAAGCAAGACCAGAAACTACTGCTTTACAAGAATGGGGGAAAAAGAACAACTGGAAAGCAGTTGACCAAACACGTCAAGAGCTCACACAGAGCTGGGAGTAATTTGTGTTCCTGTTGGCTAGAATGGAAACACCTCATAATGCAGGAGCATGGCCGTAATCGTGGGCTGAAATTATCCCTGGATCAAAGACTACTTTGGACTTACCTAGTAAAGCTCAGAAGCATGTTTCAAAAGGATCCATCCGATTCCGAGTAAAGTAATTGTGTGTCAGAACAAAGTCCCGCCACATTTAAAGGACTATAACAAAATCCAGCACTCAACAACATAAAACTCACAGTGTTTGTCATCCAATCAGAAGATATGAAGAAGCAGGGAAATATGGCCCATAACCATGAGGAAGACCAATTAAAGAAACAGACTTAGAAATGACAAAGATGACGAAATGAGCAGACAAGGACCATAAAGCAGCTGGTCTATTGCATGCTCCATGTATTCAAGGAAGTAGAGGAAAGCATGGACATGAAGAGGAGAGGAATGGAAACACTTTAGAAGACACAAATAGAACCTCTAGAAATTAAAAACCTATTAATTTAAATTAAATAAATTTATTTTTTATAAATTAAAAATATGAGATGAAAAATACTTGTATGAGACTAACAGCAGTTTAGACACTGCAGAGACCAGTGAATGGAAGGAACAGCAGCCAAAACTCGAAGCACAGAGAAAAAGAATGAACAAAAAATGAGCAGATTTTCACTAAACTGTGAGATGATGTCAAGAAGTCTAAAATGCATGTAATTGGAATCCCAAACAAAGTAGGGGGATAGAAAAATATTTGAAGAAATTATGGTGGAAATTTTTATGAATTCAATGGAAACTATAAGCTTGCAGATTCAGGGAGCTCAAGGGATCCTAGGTAGAATAAAACAGAGAAAACCACCCCAAGGCACATCATATTAAAACTGCTGGAAAATAGCGATCATCTTAAGGATATTGACTTAAAAGTAGCCAGACAGGAAAAGAAACCATCACATGCAGGGAAGCAAAGTTGATAATTATTGATAACATCTCGTCTTAAACAGCACAGATCAGGAGACAATGGAGTAATGTCTTTAAAGTGCTGACAGTCAACAAGTTGTCCACCTGAAGTTCTATATCCAGTGAAAATCCCTTTCAAGATGGAGGCAAAATGAAGACTTTTCCAGCCAAATAAAAGCTGAGAGATTTGTGGCCAACAGATCTGTGCTACAAGAAATGTTAAAGGAAGTTTCTCAGGCAGAAGGAAGTGTAACTCACCCAAACAGAAGAAGAGGCCTAGATTGGTAGCTATGTAGATAAATAGATTTTTCTCAGTATTTAATCTCTTAAGTAAAACTATAACTGTTTAAAGCCAATGCAATAAAAATATGTGAAAATAAACTGTGTGGCTACAAAAGCGTAGGAGGCAAGAACCACACTGTTGTGGGGATCTCACCCTACGCACAAGGCAAAAAAGGTTTATTTGAAGGTAGATGGAGGTAAATTAAAGATTGATGTTATAAATCCTAGAGCAACCACTGAAAGCACAAACACACGTCAGTCAACAGTGGAGACAAAAGTGGAATAAAACACTCATAACCCACAGGAAAAGCGAAGTGAAAAGGGCGGACCCACACCGAGGCCGCCTGCTTCCTAGGAGTGCGCTCTTCCGATGACAGAAGGCAAAGAACGTGCCCCTTAGCGGGTCAGAGTAAAGGGAGCTTTCTTAGGGGGCGCGGCCCCTAGACGCGACGCGAGCGGGAGAGCGCATGGGGAAGAGGAGTGAGTGAGGATATTCTGGGGAGAATGAAGGCATGTGCGACGGTGGAGGCGGGAGGTGGGGAAACACAGCACTGTTAGTTGGAGGAGTCTTAGAGAAAGTGAGAAGAGACAGAGAGGGAAGGGGGTTCGCAGACAGCGGCGAAGGGCCTCGGATGGAGACGCGCGCCTGAAGGCAGGGGGAGCGTCTGGAGGCTGGCTTCTCTCCGAATGGGGCCCTCACCCTCAGTGCTGCCCGAGAGCATCCCTTTTTAAATGGACCACACTCACTTTTTTTTTGGTGTTATATCACAAACATCATGCACTTTGGAGTCAGAAAACCCCAAGGTTTTTATGCAGGTCCCGCACTTAGAGCTGGAAGATTTGGGGGCAAGTTACTTAACCCCAGTTCTTTCGGGAGTGGTCAGTTCCCCAAAGGATGAGACCAAAGGGCCAGTCACGTGGTCCTTCCTCGTCCACCTCATAGGAGGGCAGTGATCCAGGCTGGTCAGCCAGCCTCCCTTTTCTCTGACCACGTGACTGATCCAGGGATGGGCCTGTGACCCCTGTCTGGCCAGTCTGGGTTCCTCTTTTCTCTGTCTCTGGGTCTCTAGGTGCAGAGTGGAAAGGACCTAAAGTTACCACCGGGGTGGGGTGGGGGAGACACTGCCACCCCAGGAAGCCAAGGTGGAACCCGGACACCATCCTGATGTGTTCAGCGGCTCCAGAGGCAACCATGATGGAGCCGGAAAGGTCTGTCCCCGGACTCCTAAATTATGAGAGTGATATTTTCCCAACCTTAACCCCTTTTGAAAGGAGGTATTGAATTGATTTTGGACACAATCAAAAGCACCTAAATGAGACAGTATCCCGGAGAGGATGAAGTGAGACCAGCGTGTAGCCAGCACCACCTCTTCAGTACATACTGGCTATCGTCACTCTCTCATCACTGCCCGTGCCTCAGCGCCGTTGAATCCTCTGTGCAAGTGGATATTAAGAACATGATTTTATCAAGGAGTTTAGAGAGGTGAAGTGACTTGTTAAAGATCCCAAAGTTAACAAATGGCAGAATTGAGATCTCTCCCCTCTGCACTGGCGTCTCTGCAGGAACATTCCTGGCACTTGGCACACGTTGGTCCCGCCCCTTTCCTGTAAACAAGACCCTCAAACCACGCCTGTCCACCCAGAGGGCTAACAGAAAGCAGAGGCTGGACAGTTGCTTCTCTAGATTTTGGCTCACTGAGCTACCGTTTGCTCTTCAGAGCCTTGTCGTTTTTTTTTTTTTTTAATTGAAGCAGAGTCAGTCTACAATGTTGTGTGAATTTCTGGTGTACATCAAAGTGATTCAGTTATATATATACATATATATGTGTATATATATATATATATATATTCCTTTTCATATTTTCACTATAAGCCATTACAAGGTATTGAATATAGTTCCCTGTGCTCTACGGTAGATCCTTGTTATTTATCTATTTTATATATGGTAGTTATCTATAGAAAACTCCCAGTTATCTATATAGAACTGCAAATCCAGAACTCCGAGTTTATCCCTCCTCCACTCTTTCCCCTTTGGTAGCCAAAAGTTTGTTTTCTGTGTCTGTGATTCTGTTTCTGTTTTGTAGATAAGTACATTTGTGCCATTTTTTTAGATTCCACATATAAGTGATAGCGTATGGTATTTTTCTTTCTCTGACTTACTTCACCTAGTATGACAATCTCCAGGTTCATCCATGTTGCTGCAAATAGCATTATTTTATTCTTTTTTATGGCTGAGTAGTATTCCTGTGTGTGTGTGTGTGTGTGTGTGTGTGTGTGTGTGTATACACTACATCTTTATCCAGTCTTCTGTTGATGGACATTTAAGTTGCTTCCATGTCTTGGCTGTTGTGAATAGTCAGAGCTTTATCTTTGAGTGATCTGACCTACTCAGTGCTTAATTCTTCCTGTCTTAGCCTCCAAAGGCTGGTCCCTCTCAGCTGTCCTCCCAGGGGCCCAGCTGCTTCTGGAGGTGGGTCACCCACAGACTCCCTGCACGGCTGGCCCTCCAGCCTGTTGACTTGCATTGTTCCCTGACGTCTACCCTTGTCGTCCTGGGCACGTGGCCCCCGTGACCAGGCGACCCCGCAGCTGCTCACGCCCAGTGCGCACCCGTGCCCTTTCCTCCCACCCAGCTCACCAAAGTAGTCTTGGTGCTTTCTCCTCAGTGACTAGGTGTGCGAGTCACAGTGAACATACTCATGAAAAGAGTCCCATCGCTTTGGCCAAACACGTTCACGATCGGTGCAAGCTGACATGAGCGCTTCACTCGAGATCACTGAAAGGGGTTTCACGGGAAGTCACGGGTACGTGTTGTCGTCCGTTAACTGAAAGTTAGGAAGGCCTTGAAGTAAGAGGAGCAAGCATTTTGATCCAGAAATGTGGCGACACGGTCTTCAGCTCCCCGCTTGAGAAAATGGGGACGCTTAGCATGAAGCGCCTCGCGAGCTCATGTCTGCAGAGAGCATGAGACCTGGGTTAGTGTCACTTCTGAGCCGCTGTGGTTATGGAAGAAACTTCAGGTTGCCCATCCAGGGTCCGCTCTCCCCTGCTTCCTGAAAGACCTCTAGGCTGCTGGTGGGGGTGGGAGGGGTAGTGTGTGCGTCAAGACCACTTTGCTCTCCTGCAAAAAAAGCACGGCCAGCGAGGTGCAAGCAGAGGCCACTGAGGGGGCCCCTGGCACAAATCTCTAAGGTGGCTTCACCAGCTGGAAGGTGCCTCTTTTCCCTCCTTCTCCTCCCTTCCTGGCAGAAGCCGATACTGTGACGAGAGGTGCAGTGGTCGCCGCGCAGCCTGGGGAGAACGCGAGGTTGAAAGCCACCAGCAGGGGCGGTGGCAGAGCAGAGAGGACACAGTGGGGGGGCACACAGCCTGCACTGGGTGTCTCTAGACTAAAGTTAGAGGAAAACAGGAACTCTAACCCCTGTGTTAGCGGCTGCACATCAGCCTCAACTGGACACTGACCCGAGCACATTGCTTAATTGGCATCTTCATTTCCTAATTTACAAAGTGATGGAGTCATATCCCATCTCTCCAGGTCCCTCCATTTCTAAACTACTGTGCTGAGACCTAGATGATGTACACGTACGAAGCCCGAAGGCTTGTCTGATCTCGGGTCCATCCTTCAGGGCGAATCTGAAAGCACGTGCACCCCCAGGTGGGAGTCACGGTGATCATCGACACACAGTTGTTCCCCGTGACCACTCCTGGGTGTACACCCCGGGGGAGATGGAAACAAACATACACAAAAACGTGTACATGCATGCTCCTAGCAGTGTTGTTCTCAACGGTTAGAAAGTGGAGACAAGCTACATGTCCGTCAGTTTGGACAGAGGGGCTGCCGATGGGTATGGGTGATGGAAATGTTCTGGAATTACATATGGTGATACTCGCACATCTCTGTGAATGGACTAAAACCCAGACTTGTACTCTATTAAATGGTACATTTTGTGTCCTGTGAATTATACCTCAATTAATAGCAAAAGAAAAAGTGACTGTGCAGCAGTCTGAGGAAACAGACTGCACGGAAATCAGCTTCTGCGGGTCCCTGTCGGCCAGCGCGCCTGAAGGAAAGCATGAGGGTGAGGGAGGGTGGACGCCCCTAAGAAGCAAAGGCACGAGTGAGTCTTTTCAGGTGAATGGCCCAGCTTTAAGGCATTTAGAGGCATGACCTGGCTGGAGACTTCCTTACACACTGGAAAGAAATCAGCATTATACGAGCTGTCAAGCAGCGTTGTCTAGCACACAGGCCGCATCTTAACTAAAACGGGGCTGTGTAAAAGGCAGTCCCCCGAAGAATATTCGTGAACTTCCCACTCATTTTCACAATAACTACCCCCGATGGAATATTCTTCTTGCAACCGTAGTTGCATTAGGGCATGTTCATGTGGTGTTTTAGAACCAGGTGATCCTGCGTGGCCTGTGGTGACCCCGTCAGAGACAACACCCTCGGCACTTCTGAGCCGTGGGCCGAGGGGCACCGTAGGGTTGTTCCTTGAAGCCGGAACATTTTTCTTTCCCGTCTTCATAATCCTCGTGTGGCCTTGTAAACCGTGGGACCTGAGAGGTGCAGCCTCAGAGAAAAGACAAAATCTGAAATCTGATTTGTACAGAAAGTTCTGTGAACTGAGACAAAATTCTCTAACCCTCCGTTTCCTTACTTACACGAGGAAGTCAAACTAGATGATCTCTTAAGGTTACTTTTACTTCAAGTTTCTCTTAACCTAACACTTTAAGTGATGAAATGGGAGATCATCTTAGATCATCTCTGGGGCTGATGTAGGGGTGCAGGTAAATTTGCAGCACACTGGGGTTCTCATTCTCTCAGAGTCTTGGGGTGACTCCAACTTGCCCTCTCTAACCCCAACCTCTGAATCTTACATCACACCCCAGTGGGTCTTATAAATTGGGCACTGTGCCTGCTCAGAAGTGAACATCCGCCAGGTGGCATCACCACCTGTGGAGGCACATCAGGGAGGGATGGAATAACCCCTTTGCAGAAACGGCGTTGAAAACATACCATCACCACCATCACCAAATCCCATTACACAATGGAAATGTAACAAAGGAAACAGTTTCAAAAAGTGTCTCTTAATCCGGGTGTTAGTCTGTGCATGTTCCTGCTCTTGAGTTGTCTTGCTAAGTATTTCAAGTTAAGATTTTACAACTGGGCTTTACAAGCTTTGCCCAGAGCATCTGTTTGCCAGGTCAGTCTGGCACCTCTGTTCTAATCACGCTGAAGGGAGTCCTCGCAGTGTGTGCACCTGAGTGTGCCGACAGGCTGGCAGCCCGGCCTGCTTTGTGCCTCCTGTCCCCTCTTTTCTCACAAGGTGGAAAGAGAAGCAGGACACGGACAGTCTGCCAAGAGGCACCTGGCGGCATGCCCTCCCTTCTCCAAAGTGGCGGATCGTGTGTCTGACAGGCTGTGGGGAAGGCATGGCTAAGGGCAGATCCAGGGGGTCCTGGTGGCTGACCCAAGTGTCCAGGGCACTTGAAGCCAATGTTCCCCTTCAGTGAGGTTGTTGGAAACTTTACAGAGGCTCAGCAGGCAAGGCACCTGCCGTTCACTGTTAAATGTAGAAAACTGAACCAGAAGCCGCTGGTCCTCATCACTGGGTCTGGTTTTCATGATGGATAATAGTCATAAAGTGAACTGCTGCCCACTGCCGTTTAGGGGGCCATTTGAGAGAGTTACCTTATTTCACACTATTTGGAGTGACACAGCTCACACTTTTTCTTTGAAACTGTTTTCAAATATACGTCAGACATACATCAGCCACTGTAATGTGTAGATCCCTGATCCAGCCTCGCCTTCCTCCTCCTTTTCCTCCTGTTCCTTGCCCTCCTCCTTCCCCTCCTTCTTCTTAAAAGCAAAAAACAAACAAACAAAAACTTAAGTAGGAGTAGAACCAAGTAGAGTGAAATAAATACAGCATCAGATTTAAGGTGATATTTTCTTTCATTTTGAATTTGTCTAAAAATTAGAAAAATCATAAATCTACAGTTTTTTGGTGTCTTTGTCTTCCTACCAGGGTTTGTAAGTACATTTTGTACATGTGTTTATTACTGACACTCTGCTTCTCTTCCAAAAATGTGAAACTGGCGGCCCCGATTAAGGCAGAGCGTTGGTCCATTTTGACAAAATGTAATTGATCCCATAGAAGCACATAATTTTTGCTGAAAGTCAGTTGTTAAAAACCCACAGCTTCTTTAGTGACTCAGTTCCAATCTAGAGGCAGGCTTGGGTTCAAATCCCAAATCCCAATGCTTCATGGTAAGAATGCAATAAACCAAAAATGATTGTGGTTTACCTATTTAAAGTAATATTCTCCAATAATCCAGAATGTATAACTTCATATAAATTCAAAGGTAGTTAACTTGTGTGCAAATAACTTGTAATATAGTATAAACATAGCTGCTGGGAGGAAAAGTTCCTTAAGAATTCTCGTGTATTAACACTTTATAAATCTGTGGCTATTCCTAAGTACAGGGGATTTCATCAACTTAAGATGTCATAGTATCATATACCCTTTGGCAGAAAATTCCGCTTAAAGAAGTTTACAGAATGATATATGCACAAAACTATTCACTGTGGCACTACAGGCTAGAAGGGCAAACAACTGCATGTCCCTGCGTAGGGGACTGGTTAGATACAAAACAGCACAACTACATAATGGATACTCTGTATCCACTGAAAGGAGGCAGCTCTCTGTATTTTAAAGATACACTAGGTAGTGAAAAATCAAAGCAGCAGAATAGTGTTAGTATCATAATATGTGTGAAGAAAGGAAAAAGGGAATAAATCTACATAGGTTTGAAGACATATGGAATATTTCTGCAAGGGTGCAAGAAAGATAACCATAGAGGAATGCTTGCCCTTCGGGGGCAAACTGTACCAAGGGGCACAGGAGGAGAGACTTCTTTCCACTCTGCAACCTTTAGAATTTTGTGCTGTGCGCATGTAGAAAGTGTTCACTTTTTTTTTGGAGAGGAAATAAAGGTAGTGTAGGATTTCTCCGTGAGAACACAGTCTGCGCTTCCAAGGAGGCATCTTTCAGCTAATAAAAATTGTCTTAAAGGCAACTTAAAATTCAGATTGCTCTCCCACCTAAGGCGGATATGACTATGCTTGGTTTAATTTTACCACGCTAGAGAGTAAAATCATTTGCGCTTTTACCTGTCCCTTGTCTTTTCCAAAGGCAGGATTCAATACCAAGTGTTCTGAAAGTTACATTTACATTGACAATCGGAGAAGGAGGAGACAGAAAAGAGGAGACCATTAGGACACAAACGTTTATGTGATTTTAGCTGTTACAACAGTAGCTCAGAAAGATCTCAAATGTTACTTGGATGTCATCGAGATTACAAAAGAAAAAAAAGGAAAAAATAAACGAGTGGCAGGCAACAGTGAAGAGCACCAGAGAACCAGACCCCAGCCCATGCTTCTCCTCCGTGGGAGCCCCCCTCCCCCTCGCTTTCCTCCCGGCCTTCCCTCCCCGGCCTCCACCTGCGTGCTCAGGCCTCGTCCTCGCCCTCCTCCTCCTCGAACTCGCCCTGCTCGTCGGCCGTGGCGTCCTGGTACTGCTGGTACTCGGACACCAGGTCGTTCATGTTGCTCTCGGCCTCGGTGAACTCCATCTCGTCCATGCCCTCGCCCGTGTACCAGTGCAGGAAGGCCTTGCGCCGGAACATGGCCGTGAACTGCTCCGAGATGCGCTTGAACAGCTCCTGGATGGCCGTGCTGTTGCCGATGAAGGTGGCCGACATCTTGAGCCCGCGGGGCGGGATGTCGCACACGGCCGTCTTCACGTTGTTGGGGATCCACTCCACGAAGTAGCTGCTGTTCTTGTTCTGCACGTTCAGCATCTGCTCGTCCACCTCCTTCATGGACATGCGGCCCCGGAAGATGGCGGCCACGGTCAGGTAGCGGCCGTGGCGCGGGTCGCAGGCGGCCATCATGTTCTTGGAGTCGAACATCTGCTGGGTGAGCTCAGGCACCGTGAGCGCGCGGTACTGCTGGCTGCCCCGGCTGGTGAGCGGCGCGAAGCCGGGCATGAAGAAATGCAGGCGCGGGAAGGGCACCATGTTCACGGCCAGCTTGCGCAGGTCGGCGTTGAGCTGGCCCGGGAAGCGCAGGCAGGTGGTGACGCCGCTCATGGTGGCCGACACCAGGTGGTTGAGGTCCCCGTAGGTGGGCGTGGTCAGTTTCAGGGTGCGGAAGCAGATGTCGTACAGCGCCTCGTTGTCGATGCAGTAGGTCTCGTCCGTGTTCTCCACCAGCTGGTGCACGGAGAGGGTGGCGTTGTAGGGCTCGACCACGGTGTCCGACACCTTGGGCGAGGGCATCACGCTGAAGGTGTTCATGATGCGGTCGGGGTACTCCTCCCGGATCTTGCTGATGAGGAGGGTCCCCATCCCAGAGCCCGTGCCGCCCCCCAGCGAGTGGGTCAGCTGGAAGCCCTGCAGACAGTCACAGCTCTCGGACTCCTTCCTCACCACGTCCAGGACCGAGTCCACCAGCTCGGCGCCCTCCGTGTAGTGGCCCTTGGCCCAGTTGTTCCCGGCACCACTCTGGCCTGCCAGGCGGAAAGAGACTTCAGAAGTCACTGATGATTGTGTTAAATTCTCTTTTACCTTAAGCCCTTTAATATAGCTCAATGAGTCACTGTTTAGATAAGATTATTTCAGGTTATCACTAAAATGACCAGACATTAAAATATTTGGTCATGGACATAATTATAAATAAGGAAGGTTAGGAACCTGGCTATTAGAGACTGAAAGGCATTTTGTTTTAGCTTCTATTAAGACAAAACCGGCACACAACTCTATACTTTCTCTAGGGCAGTCACTCTCCTCCACCCTGAGGTGTCCAGCGTAAAATGAGACTCCCTTGCCGCGCCCGTCACTCACCAAACACGAAGTTGTCAGGCCTGAAGATCTGGCCGAAGGGTCCAGACCTGACCGAGTCCATGGTGCCCGGTTCCAGGTCCACCAGGATGGCCCGAGGCACATACTTGTTACCTGCAGGGACAGAGCTGGACTGAGACCTGCAGGCAGAGAGCTATGAAGAGGAGGGCCTGGTACCAGCATCCTTCTTGCAAGCACTGCTGTTGCCCCCAAAGACCGGATCATGGGATTCTCAAAGGGGCGCCCACTGTAAAACCGCAGTGAAAGAGTGGGAATCCTAAATCCGCTAGGCCACCCTCCCCTGGGGCCACACTCCTGGGGTCAGTCCCCCCTCCCGGGGTGGGGGGTAAAGGCAATCACCGGTGGCTTCATTGTAGTACACGTTGATCCTCTCCAGCTGCAAGTCACTGTCCCCATGGTAACTGCCGGTGGGGTCGATCCCATGTTCATCGCTGATGACCTCCCAAAACTGAGACACAGAATAAGGTTGCATTTAGCCATGCCCCACCCCTCAGAGAGGCCACGACTCTAAATGAAAAGCCCCCGACTCAGTTCCGACAACCCAACCAACCGTGCAGGAGCTTCAGGGTAGCCTGACCCGGCACAGACGCAGGGCTTGCGGTTTGCAGGGTCAGGGAGTTATAATGGGGCGTTCCCCGGGAGAACAGCTGCTCTCGGCGGGAGGTGGGGGTCTCGGCGGGGATGGGAGGGACCAGTAACTGGATCGACGACCAGGGCAGCGGGGAGAGGCGGGCGCGCAGGAACTCCGGCGGCGCCCAGGGGGTGGGCGGGGGAACAGGGACCCGAAGGAGCTTTAGGAGGTGGGGTTTATATTCAAAGCACGTCCTGAGACCTCAAGACGATTGTTCCGCCCCCTCCCCTGCAGCTCGACTCGGGTTCAAGCGAGTAAAATCAATTCTCCCGGCGTCCGAGCCCCGCCCGCAGACCCGCGCGCACAGCCGCGCGGACACACCCGCGTCCTCTCCGGGCCCGCGTGCCGGACTAAGTTAAGAGCAAGGAGGAAGGGGAGGCCGAGGGACCAGGATTCCAAACGCGTTACGGCAGAAAGTTAACAGGGGTCCTCCCCCTTCCCCGAAGGTCTCCTCCGGGCCCACGCCCGGCTCCGAGGCACAAAGCAGCCGGGAAAGTCTGCGTTCTGGAGCCCGGGGCCGGCTCAGGACCACGATCGCGCCCGGAACCCCGAGGGGCGTTAGGCTAGGTTGCCGCCCCCACCCCGACCCCTGCCGGGCGGCGCGCCCACCTTGGCTCCGATCTGGTTGCCGCACTGGCCAGCCTGGATGTGCACGATCTCACGCATGGTGCTAGCTGGCTTCCTCTGGTCCCGGTCGGCGTCTGGTCAGTATGTCCGTCCTCCTTACACACCCACTGCGGGGTCACCGGGAAAGCGCTCGGGAACCAGCTGGCTGAGAGCGGCGGCCCAGCGGGCTCGGCCTTTTATGCGAGGAGGGCGGGGCGGCCCGCACAGGCCGCGCCCCCAGCCCGAGCCCCCCAGTCCCCTTCGAGCTAGCGCTCTCCAGGCCCCGCTGACGTAATGCTCCAAGCCCCAGGGACCGTCCAGGGGGCTGGACCAGGGGCCCGCGGCCAATCAGCACAAGATTGCGGACTGGGCGAGGAGTGGGGGCTGCGAGGAGCAGGGTGGGGGAGTGCGCATTGTCTAGGACTAGGGGGATGTGGAAAAGCTGGGCACTGAAAATTGGGGGTGGGTGAAGGAACCGAGGGTGGAAGGGTGGCGAGGCGAGGGTGACCAGTGTGGCAGGCTGGTGTAGGGGAAGAGCTGGCGCTGGTTAGGTGTGGGCAGGGGGACTGCAGCAGGTGGAGAGGCCGTCAGGTGCGCCGGAAAGGAGCGCGCTGTGCTCCGGGTACTGGCAGGTGGTAGGGCTGGGGTGGCGCGGATTTCGCTGGCGGCGCAGATTGCGGCACCTCCTCCGCCAAGGGCCTGAGATCCCTAAGCCACCCGTTTCCTGGTGAGACCACTGCCCCTTTCCCCCAACCCTTAGAGGGCAACAAATGTCCGCGCCCGAACCTCGGTCACACAGAGCCTTCGGAGAAGTCAGGAGGCCCCAGGCGGAAGTCCTGTGTAATCAGAATGCTGGGGTCTGAAGAGCCGTGACCCCGGACACCTAAAGCCCAAGAGCCTCAGGGTGCCCTCCGCCCGCCCCCCCGCACCCGCCCATCCTCTCTTTTGTCTCTATTAAAGGCCTATTTTCCCTTTCACTGTGGTTGCAGCATCCGGGGGTGGGGCGACCTCAGGGTCTCCTCTGTCACTCCCGACCCTCTCCAAGAGTCCATAGGTCCCCGGCTGGTACCCAGTACCCCTCCACCCCGAGGGTCGGCTTTTGTTCCTTGGGAGTCGATGGGGTGGGTGTGGCTGGCGGTGCAGTGTGGACTGTCCAGCGGACAGAAAGAGGGTGGGGTTCGGGGGGCGGGGCTGCGGCAGAACAAAGAGCTCGAAAATGCATGGGATACCTCCCACAACTGAGTATTTAAAAATCACACCCCGGGCGCCCCCCCTCTTTGGGTTCGGTTCGTCTATTGTCCACTAAGGGGATGGATTCCGAGGGAGGTCATCGCCCGCTTCACTGCTAACATTCTCATCTTCTATCAGGCGCCGGACTCGGAGGCAGCCACGAGGTCCCCAACCTTCGTGCTGCTGATGCGGGTGAGGGGCGCGCCAGAGCATTGCAGCACAGCAAGGGGGCGGCCACCCGGGACCCTGAGGTGCACACAGCGCGCGTGCGCAGACGCGCAGCCCCACACTCCATCGAACCGACAGTTTCTAGGGAGTCCAGGAGCTGATTTCTTTGTTACTTTTCGTGTATGTGTGTGTGTGGGGGGGGGGGGGTGAGAGAGAGAGAGAGAGAAGGAGCTGGAACCTGGCTCCTCGCAATTCCATGGATGAAGCGCCCCTCCCCCACCCGACCCGTGACGGGTCATCTGAAACGTGACTTGACCCCTTTTCATCCTGAGGCGAGAGGGGCCGAAATGGCCCGGGTTCCCGCGGCCGAGCAGAGCCCGCAGCTGTTGAGTGAGACCCTCCCAGAACTATCAGCAAGCTGTCATCGCCTCCCTTTCCCGCTGGGGATGGAAGGGGGGCTTTCAACCCAATTCCAGTGCACAAAGAGAGACAGAGAGAACAAAAGCCCAGCCTCCTTCAAACACCCATTGCGCCCGGACTGCAGCTCGGGGCAGAGGTCCCCAGACGCGGCTGCCGGCGTCCGGGTTAGGCTGGGGTCGGGCGAGGGGCAGAGCGGCGGAAGGTCCTCCCACAGGCCCGGCTGGTGGGGCTCCCTGGACCCGGGACCTGACCCTGGGTGTCTAATCCAGCTCCCACAGACGCAGAAGCATCGAGGGCGAGCGATGCCAAGGTCACACAGCCAGTTAAAGGCAGGGCTCAGGCTGGAATCCTGCTTCTAGGCGCCCAGCCCTTGGGAAGGTGGCCGCGTCCGGGCAAAAGGGCTGCGGCTGGTGTCAGCACGCGGACTTTGGGGCGGCGGCTCCGCTCGGGCCTGGGGAGGAACCAAGCCAGGGCCGCAGAGGCGCGCCGAGCGGTGAGCGCCCAGCTGGGGCGCAGGGGCCGCCCGCCGCGCGGCTGTCCAGCGGATCTGAGCCCCGCAACTCTCACCGATCGGTTTATTTCTCAGCTTGTTTCACAGCCAGGTCTCCGCGGAGTGCCCGAGGTGGAAACGCTTGTTAAAGTATATGTAGTTAAAAGAACCCTTTCTTTTCGGGTTTCTTTTAGGGGAAATGTTTAGGATAGAGCGAGGCTGGACCTCATCCTTCCGAAAGCCTGGGTGCCCTTGGGGACTCAGCACTTTTGGCTAAAAATCTGCTTTCCTTTGAGATGTTCTGCCGGTGCCGTCCCCCGCCCGCCTCTTCCGAGCCGGCACCCGCGTTGGCCGTCCCACGGCCCTCCCCCGTTTGAAAGTATGATCCTGCGTGTTTTCCTTTTCACAACGAGCTGGCTTTGCGTCGGAATGCTGAGTGTTGATGACAGCCAAGCCTCTCCCTGAAGTCTTTCGGTTTATCTGCCCACCCTTATCAGTCCTTATTCTGTGTAGCTCCCAGGGAAGAGGCTGTTGAGGGGCTGTCAACGCAGAAAAAAAAATCGCTCCCAGCTGGGTCCTCCAGCATTTCTTCTCATCTGTTTATTACCCACAATTTCTCTCCATTTAAGTCATTTTATATCAGACACGAAGGTGTCAGAACAATGTATTTCATCATCACTTACTTGCTATTAATTTTAATGAGGCACTAACATTGCTAAATTCTTCCTTGCTGAGACAGTTGTAGAAACAGCAGTGTACAGTAAAATCCAAACTTTATTTGTGCATAACTGGTTGTGTGGCCGAGGTGAGTAAGATGCCCCCTTAACTATTAAAATTCTATTTGCGCTCACATTTTACAGACTATTTTCAGTGGCAAATTCTCAAGTGGTTTTGCATTTATATATTCCACAGAATCACTGTGCTAATTAATTGAAGTCTGATAGAAAGGGGGCATTACATAGCCGATTTGGAGTGAAATTTCAAAGCATTATTTTCTCAAAGCAAGATAAATGTTCTTGCACACATTAAAATCGCAAGGCTTCTAGCGTTCAGATTTTCCCACTGCCCGCCCGCATTCACCACTTACTTAATACACAGCTCGCAGCCCGTAGCCTGACAGCCGACTCTGCCGCCGAGATGCGCGCGGTTTCCTAGGCAACCGACACTTAGCCAATGAATGAAGAAGAACTGAAAGAAAGAGACTGCAAATCCATCATTATTTCCTTTTTTACTCTTCTCAATGCTCTCCAGCTAGAAATACTGGAAAACTACCAACCCCAACATTTATGTAAAGGAGTCAAACAACCAGAAATTTGGGGCGAGGAAGGGGTCGCAGCTCTATATTGTGACTGCGGGGAGTGGGTGGCGGAGGGGGTTCCTGGGATCCGCTGAGACCCGTGCTTTCTCAGCTTTGTCACTCCCTCTGTTTATGTCCCACTGTTCCCCCTTTTCTCCCAGGCCTCCCCTCCCCCCATGAGAAGCCAGCAGCCCCCGACAGAGCTGCCCCCGTGCTCTTTACTCAAAGGGCTGCCTGAGTGGGAGCCGCAGAGCCCTTGTCGTTCCGCAGTCGTGGGGCTCTGTGGGGACCAGTTGGCCCAGGTAACAAAAGACGGGAAAGAGCAGAGAAAATTCGGAGGCCGTGAATGCAGGGCAGGGCGGCGACGTTTACTTTTGTTCCTCCTTAAGGCTGGCTGTTTTCTCATTGCCGGCGTTCAAATTTGGGTTCAAATGGCCTCAGTCCAGAGTGAGAATGCTGAGCTTTCACCACTTCTTTGTCATACAAATCGGCAGAGGGAGCAGGACTAAGGCTTTCCAGGACACCGGTTCCCTTTTATAAGCAGCCTCCCCTCCCCCACACTGTCAGTGATTCGTAAGAGTCTTGGGCTGGAGGAAGGCAGGCCGGACAACGCTGGCTCTGTGAATCCTAGGTAAATGGCATTTCATGATACAGAGCCAGACTGTGGAAAACAGAAGCAAGAAGTAGAAAATGCCCTTGAATGGGAACATGATAGAACACTGAGACTGACAGGTGCAGACTATGAAATCAACAAACGTATGAATCAACCCCTTCTGAGAAGCTGCCCGCAGGAAGGTGTTGTGTTCCTCGAGGTCTGCCGCAGCCCTTTGCTTGCCACTTAAATAAAATCAAAACATGTGGGTTTGGATAGATGGAGCCACACAAATACATACAGTACCACCCTTTCTTTGCCTCTTGGATTTAGGTGCCTGGTCAGCATTAACTATGTCTTAACTGCAGAAACAAGTCAGCTTCTGAGCAGGAACTCCTGGCTTCATGTGTCCAGCCTGTTTTCAGTGGCCACCACAATTCATGGTACATTTTCAGGAAAATACTGCATTATGAGAACCTCTGGGACAACTCACTACCTCTTAGAAAATAACCCCCAGAAAGGAAACATGAAAAGATTTGTTGCTCATATGTACCCAAAAGAAGTGAAAGCAGAATCTCGAAGAGATATTTGTACACCTACATCCATGGCATCACTGTTCACAGCGGTGGAGAGTGGAAGCCACCCTAAGTGTGCGGTGACAGAGGAATAGACAAACCACATGTGATTGACACATACAATGGGATACCACTCAGCCTTTCAAAGGAAGGAGATTCTGACTCAGGCTACAACATGGAGAAACCTTGATGATATTATGCTGAGTGGAATAAGCCAGTTGTGAAAAGATACATATCGTATGATTTCATGGATGCAAGATACCTAGAGTTGTCAAATTCACAAAGACAGAAAGTAGGATGTGATTGCCAGGAGCTGGGGGAGGGGGAAAGGGGAGTTTGTGTTTAATGGGGACAAAGTTTCAGTTTTGCAAGTTAAAGAGTTCTGGAGAGGATGGTGGTGATGGTTGCACAACAGTATGAATGTCCTTAATGCCACTGAACTGTATATTTAAAAGATGGCAAATTGTATGTTTACGTGCATTTTACCACAGTTTAAAAAAAAGGGTTAGTTTCTTACTATTTCCTATATATCTAGTGGCATTTTTTGGTCTTGATGTTAACATAGTGCCCCGTTTCTCAAAGATAGATAGATAGAGCTTTCTAAAACCAGTATCAATTTCATCATTTATTGCTCCTTCCGCTGGCCAATTTACCACCGGAAGTGGTGCTGAAGGCATCCTGGTACTAATTTGGATCATGGCTCTTCTTTTTCAAGCATCTCCAAGACTCCCTGTCATTCACAGTCTGTGGTCCAAAGTCTTAGCACAGAATTCAGGCCCCTCCAGCCTGGGTGGTCTACCTTCTTCTGTTCCCTGTACCCTTCTGCCTCCCCACAGTACATTCCAGACTTGGATCAGCCCGCTGATCGCGTCTTTAGGATGTGCTCCCTGAGCCTCTGAGTCTCCACTCACACTGTTCCATCCACCTGGACTTACTCTCTCCTCTTCTTCATCCGGTGACATTGCATGCATTCTTCACCATGCAGCTCAGCTATCTGTGATTCGTCCCCCTGTTGCCAGGGACAATGAACTGTCTGTACGCTGCTCTCCCAGAGGTTTCTTAACGCAATCAGTGCCGGTTTTGCATTTATTATATTAAAGCAGTGGTCACCAAGCTTTTTCATTGCACACCCGTACCAGTTAAAAAAAAAAGTTGAAAATACATCCCCAATATATGTATATTTATTTATCCTTAAGTTGCATATATTTATTTTTATAAGCCAGTATCTCAAGGTTCCATATACTTAGTATTTTACTTAGAGATATATTGTGAATGATATCAGATGTGAATCAGTATTTCAAATACACTTTTCTATTACTTTTCATTTTATTTTGGCCCGCGTCTTGCCAGACTTGATTTCCTCATGGCTTGACCAAGGGTCTATAGAAGGAGCAGAGGGTCAGCTCTGCCGTCCCTTGTTTTTTCACATGTTTGCATCACTAATACCATCTTCACTTTGCAGTTTCTTTGCTGTTGTATTTCAAGCCACTTGCCCAGATGTGAGGATGAGTGGAGCAAAATCGAGATGACATGGTCAGTAAACCCACTGCCAGTTCCTCCTTCCCAGGGAACGACTCACGACACAGGACCACAGGCACAAGCCTCCAGTCAGGCGCCAGCGTCACTGGGGACGTTGGCTATTCAAAGCATCATTTCCTTGCTTTGTAGGAAATAAGTACAAACAGGAGTTCTTGCGGTTTCCCCGGACTGCGGAGGCCGCTCTTGCCCACCCCGCTCCAGACCTCTTCGTGAGGTTAGAGTTCTGTCCCTAGAGGGAACCCTTGCCCGCTGGTTTTTGACCCTTTGATGGCAGGAACCATGTGTTTTTAGCCTTTGTATCTCTCACATTTCCTGAAACCAAGGGCAGGCAAACAATAAATATTCTTTGAGTAAATAAAATACCTCAAAAATACAGCAACCAGAGAACCCAGCTATTTCTAACCCAGGGGAAAAAAATCACAGTTGTCCAGACTTTTCTAGCACAATATTCAGTGCTAGAAGATGAGAGAACAAGTAATTCCTATAAAATTTTCAAGGGACGTGTGTCCCAATATTTGCATACCCAGTTAACTTGTCTTTTAATTTTAAAGGTAACAAATATTTTTGAACATAGAGGAACAAAGAAGATGCAGTTTCTGTGAGTCATTTTGGAAAGAGAAAAAAAAAAGGATCCCAGAGAATGTAGAAATAGATTGTAGAAAGGTTGGCTGTTTGATAGCACGACCTCGGGGATATGGAGCCTCTGCATGCAGCCTAGAAACCCATACAGATGTCCTTCCACTGGGAAAGTTGGAGGTGCTTTCTCAGGATGCCGGTGATGACCGTGGCCAGGGACCTGAGGCTGCCAGATCTTCCTCACGTCCCTGCGAACTGCAGTTACTGCCTCCTCCCAGGGAACTGGTTGTTTCCGTTTATTCTGGAAGCTGCTCTACCACAAAGAGAATGGAAGGTATTAAGTGATGGAGCAACAGACGCTCAGACATTTTTTTTTTTAAATATCATGAAAAAACAAAATTCTTAACAAATTGTAAGGTTTCAGACAGAAGATCAAAGCAACAAGGCACCTTTTGAAGAACTCGGTATGCAGAGTAAGGCTCTGTCTGAGAAGGCGAGTGGGCTTAGAGACACATCGGAGGCTTGAAGAAAGGAATCAGATTGCAGTAAAAAAAATTCGTTTCTAACTTTGACAACTAAGGATGAATTCCATGGAAAGAAACAGGACAAGCTATTGGGAAGCCAAAACTCTACAGAAATGTCACACATGTTTGTGAGGAATTCTGTGGAACTCACAGAGGCAGGAAAAAAAAAGCTGTGATGAAGCTAAATTAGCAAAGAAATGATGAAGTCTAAACTCCACCAGACTTACAAAGAAAATGACCAAATTTAAGAGGAGCACGGAGCAGTGATGGAGGAATCAGAAATGCTCTGAGCTCAGTGAACAAACAAAATTACACGGGAACTCTTAGGAAGATGTATAAGGAGCGTCACTCAGAGAGAAGAAAATTGAAGTTTTAAATCACTGCATTTTGCAATCGATGCAGAGACTGATTACTGGAGTGAGAAGATTAAAAAAAGAAAGAAAGAAATCAGAGACAGGAAGATGAAGAGCTCACAGACAAATCTTCGCTAGACCCTTTGTTTCCAACACAAGCTGACTGCTGAGGGGTCAGTGAGGCATGACATTCGGCCAAAATTCTGCGGGGAAGCGAAAGAAAAAACCTTCCGGTACAAAGTAGAGATCCGTCATGACCTCTCTCGAGAAACACGCGGTTCTGAAAAAGCAGCTGATTCACGGCTGGTTTACATGGAAGAAGTGGCAGAGGAAGTGAAAGCTTAGAGGCAGAGGAAGGAAGACACCTTGGTGAAGGATGGGCAGCAGAGAGATCTGACAAAAGCCCAGAGCGCTTCTCACGGCGGGGGGGGGGGGGCGCATGCCCACTGCCCACGGTTCTTGCTGGGGGGGAGCTGAAGCAGACCGGCTGGGGCTGAAATTGAGGGAGCTAAGCCTGTGCCTCCGGGGAGAAGTCCCCTGCTCCGCCGACTAAAGCAGAGGTGCACACGGCTCTGCCTCCCTGGGATGAGGTACCCATAGCTCCGCGTGTGTCTTCTCGAGGGAAGAGAAGCGCCCCAAGTGATCTGGGGACGGGCCAGGAATCGCATGAGGTTTCTGGAACAAGATGTGCCTTGGCCATGGGCTCCTGGCGCCTTGGCCAATAAGCCCAGGAACCTCTTCCCTTGTACAGTGATGACTGTCACAGGTGACGCTGGTCTCAGAGAACCTGGACCTTCAACAAGAGGGTGGAGGATGCTGTGGGGTCCACCTGGACACCTCCACACTGTGGCTGGTTTCCAGGCCTCTGTGCCTTCTTCAACCCCTCATTCCTGCCCGGCTCCTGCTCCAGACCTAGGGAACACTGCCCCCTGGCCCCAGAGCAGCTCTCACAGGGGTAAGGGTCATATCTTCTGGCCCTGCAGAGGGTCCCCCCTCTACAATGCGGGGCCCTCAGTGCTCTGCTTCTGACCTGAGGTGACCACGCTGCCCTCCTCCTGTCCCTCGGCCAGGCACTGGTTGCCTCCATCTTTTGCAAGATTCAGGGATGTCATTGGGCTCCAGAGGGGACCCTTCTCTCGTGGCTGGCCACAGGATGGCCCTCAGCCTCTCCCAGACCTTCCCTGAGACAGTGAACGGGCTTCTGGAGACATCCCTGTGCTTCTAATCCATCTCCATTGTTCTGTTTTCTGTTGAAGGTTTTGTTCACCTAGGCTGACCTGCAATTGTGCAGTTTGAGCCGTAAATAAAGAAGGCTCTGCAGATACAGCCCCGACAGTCACCCGACTGTTTTGTTTTGGTTAGTGTAATTCGAGTAATGAGCAAATTATTTTAAACAATATGAAATATTATGAAAATGAAACAACTTTAATACATATTTTTGAAGTTCAAAAATGTCAAGATACCTTAAAATGGAGAAAGAGAAAACCTGACTGTAATTTGAGTGCAGTGAGGTGGTGTCCATGTCTGCATCATGGTAACTTCCTCACTTGGGAATCAGATGACCTGGGAGGACCACATGGGACCCGTTCCTTTGGCCTGGTCGCTGCCTTTATCCTGGAAACCCACCGAAATCCTGTGTGTCCCTGAGCGGGGCAGCACTCCACCACTTTAAAGGTGCCCAGACTTCTCAGGGTCACTTTTCTTTGTGATCAGAAGGACCCAGGGAGAGTGGGTTACATCACAGTGGAGAGTGAGGATGAGAAAACAGAGCTCACGTCCCACAGCCACCTTGGTCCTGGTGCAGGCGAGGCTGATACCCTGGCACTTGCCCCAGGTGGGCAGAGGAAAGGGCCTGGCGGGGCTTCCTCGGAGACTGGGGTGGCTCTGGCCTCCTGCTGCAGGGGGACCCCCGAGGTGGGGTCCCCATGGAAATACTGACCTACAGCCACACACCCAGCTTCATCCTTTAAAACAGCATGAGAGCCCATCAAATTCATCTGACAAATATTTACTGTGTGTCAGGCACTGTTCTAGGCCCAGAACAGCAGTCAGGGAATCAGGTGCAAAGCCCTGCCCTCCGGGAGCTAGGCGGCAGCCCAAGGCGTCAAGTTAGAAAAGCAGGTTCCTGACCTGCTGTTGTTTCTTTCTTATTTCCTTCCCCTTCACTGGTTTTCTTTCCATCTCATTTTTATGCTTATCCAAACCTTGCTTTTATCTGCTAACTCAAGAGTGAGGTCAGACAAAAAAATGAAAGGTACAGAGGCCTGAGTGGCAGCGAGTCTGGGCCGGCGTGTTAGACGAGGTATCGGCGGGCGAGTCACACTGACCCTCTGGGAAGGACACTGATCCATCCTCCCGTCTGGCTCCTGGCCCCGCTCTGTTTCTCTCTCTCTGATTGATTACAGATTCCCTGGTGGGGGAAAACAAGCGACTGCTTCTGGGATTTCGTTGAAACAAAGCAAAACAAAGCAAAGAAGCAAATCCTCAGCCTGAAACTTGGTGTCTTCAGTCATTATGGGATCATCACTAAGGGGCAGGCATTGCGTTCACACCCCTGCTTCACCCTTTAGGTCACTGTTGGCGGCCAAACCGGTACTCTGTGCAATCTGGGCTCCCCTTGGAAGCGTCTTTAAGGCTTCCCTCCGAGTTAAGAGGACATCATGACACGTCTGTGTCCCCCAAACACAGACTCAGTGCCTGGAATCCTGGCTTCTCACGTCCCCTCAACGCTGTGGGCAAGTAGGTAATTGTTTACCCTTGGCCTCCGAAGCCTGATGGTGAGGTATTAACGCCTCCCTGTGGGGTTGCTGTGAGGGCTAGAGATGGTATTGGGGTGCAGGCAGGACTTGGCAAGGGATGGGCAGTCTCTAAGCAGTGGTTCTTCCTGTGCTGAGAAGCTGTGCTCGGAGGTTTGAGCAGCCACTTCAACAGGGGTGTCCAGACAGTGGCTACTGACCCACTGGGGCTCTTGGAAGTGGAGTTGGTTCAGAAGATTGAAGAACTATCCAATAGGGCCTTTGTAGCATCAGCCTCAGTTTGTGGTATGTCCTGGGTTCTCAGAGAGGACCTTGTCGTCTGGGCAGCCGAGTACAGAGAGGTTTCTTAGGGCCATGGGACTTGGTTATATGCATCTTGGGAATGCATTTGACCTTTCAAGCCAAGGTCACCTTTCTTTTCTATTTAATTTTTAATCATGGCGAAACACATGTAAAATTTACCTTCTGACCCATTTTAAGTGTAGAGTTCAGGGTATCGAGTGCATTCACGCTGTTGTGCTGCTATCACCTCCCTCCGTCCACACAACTCCTTCCGTCTTGCAAACTGAAACTCTGCACCCACTGAGCACTCGCTCCCCATTTTACCCCCCAGCCCCTGGACACCACCCTTCTACTGTCCATCTCTAGGAATCTGACCGCTCTCAGGACCTCACTTAAGTGGAATCATCCAGTATCTGTCCTTTTGTGACTGGCTTATTTCTGAGCACAACGTCCTCAAGGTTCCTCCAAGGTGTAGCAGGCGTCAGATTTTCCTTCCTTTTTTAAGTCAGGGTCGCCGCTTTTTAAAGTGGGTGCCCAGACGTTCAGATGAGGGTTTTTCATGGGATCAGATCAACTAGGAGAATTTTGCTGAATTCAGTTCTGCCCTTTTTCTTCCACATCACTGCCCGTTCTCAGCTCATCTCTCCCCCTATTCCTGTAACAACCTCTGAACCCGCTCTGCCCTGTGCCCCCAGCTGTGTCCTCAGTGCCCCCCCCTTCTGGTCACCTTGCGTCTCCCCCTCTTGGGGCCTGTGCCCCTGCCCCGGCCTCCCGCCTGGTCCATCTGACTCCTCCTATCCTCCCTTTCTGCTCTGTGCTGCCTCTTCCAGGAAGTCGTCCTTAGGACCCCATCTGGCTGGGGGAACCACCTACGTCACCCCATTCCTTTTTAGCTCAGTTCTTACTGTGCTGCACTGTAGTTATTTGCTTCATCATTTCTTTCACTAAGAGGAGCTTTGTCATCTTTTTTTGTTTGTTTTGTTGTTTCCCCTGGAGCCTGGCACACAGCAGTCGCTCCATAATTGTTTGTAGGATAAACATATGCATGAATAAGTGAAAACCTGCTTGGGAATCTACCTTCTGAAGGGTGGCCTTCAGTACAAACCAGATGCCATCATTAGGACCAATGGGCTTGATTGCTGCATTTTAGGAACTGAGATGAAAAAGACCTTTTTGGTGGAGACACGGTGAAGTTTGGGGCGATTACTGAAGGGGCCAGCATTGTTTAGATCCAGTCCTGTGCAAAGGCAGTACGCAGGACACTTAAGGAATAAACCCTTTAAAGGCCTCTGGCTCTCCGAGGCGTTATACAGGCATCTGTACACACACACATGGGTTCTTAAGCTGTTCAAGGATAGATTCAGAAGGTGCTCAGATCACAGTAGACGGCTCGATGAATGTCCTAGTGGACACTACGTGCCTTCCAGAGCCCCTTAGGGACCTCCCTCCCTGGCCCCAGAGAGTGACCCCGATCCTGACCCTGCCCCAGGCGGGGTTCTCTCCGAGATGCAGCCCCGCAGTGTGAACGCGTCTGCGGCTCCTCCCTGCGAGGTTCATTCACCCCCCAGGCGCGTTCACACACCCGCACTGAGAGGCGTGCGGGGCGGGGATGCGGAGCGCGCCGCCCTCCCACCGCGCACGCGCGGGCCGTGGCGCGGGTGGGCCGCGGGGCGGGGCGTGGCGTTGGCTCAAGGGCACCTCTGTGCCCCCCGCGCTCCCGCGGGGCCTGGAGCACAGATGGCCTCGGTAAATGTTTGCCCAGAGAAGCCGATGAATGGGCGTTTTGTCACTGGCTCTTTTCATTTTCCCCTTGGCTTGCGCCCTGACTCTCCTTGAAATACAGCTGCTTCCACGGGCCGCGTCTTTATGGAGCGCGGAGCCGGGCTTGTGCTCAGTGCCAGGAGGAAACGGCAGCGCAGAAGGGACCCGCCCGGCAGCCATCTTCTCCTTTGTGCCCAGGACAGGCCCGGCCGCGGGCGAGGTGGGGGCCCAGGGGCCAAGCGGCCGGGCCGGGGTGACTCGCGCCGCCCAGGTCTGGGCAGCCACCCGGGGGAAAGGGCTTTGACATTCCGGGAAAAACCCCACCACGTGCTGAGCAGCCCGCCCACCTGCCCCTCCCTCCCGCGGGGCCTCTGCGTCACATGATCGGTTTCAGCAGGAGGGACACACGCGGAGAAGCAGCCTTTTGTTCTCGGTCCCCTGGCTGCCATCTCGGGATTCTGATCAAGCCCCAGGAGCCTCACCCAGAGGCCGCGGGCCCCTCCTCAGCTCTGAGCTGGACCCAGGGATGTAAACCCCATCGCCTGTGCTGGCGGAGTTGCTTCTTGGCTTCCTCGGTGAGCGTCGTTGTGCCTTACCCACCCCAGGTGCGCTCCAGAGCCTTAAAGTCACCCCCAGCACAGCCACACTCAGGACAGCCACGTTTCCCTACCCGAAGGGTACACACCATCCGTGAAAAGACCCCCTCCAGGTGTGTGAGTTTGCTTATGACCCACACTTAATTAGAATATTAAAAATTGGGATCCCAGAGGGAGAGGACTTAAGCCCCACTAGCTTTGGCGACGCGGCCCTGGAGGCCCGGTGCATCATCAGGGCCTCATCGGAGGTTCAGCCACGGGAGCGGATATGGGGAGGCGGTGTGAAGCGCCCCCACCCCCGAAGCCCGTGTGTTCCCTCCACCCTGGCTCCTTGCCCTGCATACCGGCTGCCTGGCTTCCAGGATGGAGGCCCACCTCCGCTGGAAGCACCCAGGTGCTTTCAGGGCCCCTTGTCTGTTCTGGGGCTTCATTTCCTTGTTTGAAAATATGAATGTCGACACAGCCACTCGGGGTTTTTATGAGACTCAACCTGGATAATATGAGGGTCCCCAATGTGTGACCCCCTCTTACTGACTGGACTTCCAGGACACAAGCTGCCCCGGCCCGCCCCCACCTGTCTTGGTGGCCCTGGCGCATGTGCCTCTCTTCTTCAGCCTGATTGTCCCCTCGTTCCAGGCCCGGCCCCCTGCCTGGCCTAACCTGCCCCCCAACTCCTGGCCTCACCCCACAATGTGGCCTCGAGCCTGCCCCCCATTGTTAATTATCCTCTGGTCTCTGCCTGGGGGTCAAGAAGAAATCCTCTTCCCAGAGCTTGGGGTGTCCTAAAAGCTGCTGGGGGAGCAGGGCTGGGGGGAATGAACAGCCACGCCCCTTGCTGGAAGCCCCCTTTCCTGCTTTCCTCTCCTGAATCCCAGGCTCCTGTTCGCCCTGCCCTGAGACTGCGTGCATCCAGCCGGGGGCTCCCCTGGCCAGCTAGGCTGGGAGGAACCTTTTTATTCATCTCCCATGGCTCATCCAGAGACAGAGGCCAGACCTGCTCCAAGGGAGGGGGGAATGGGGCTGTTGCCCAGTCCAGGGTGGAGTGACAGCAGCCTCCATTGTGGCCTGGAGGGCGGGGCACCCAGTCTGCCCAGAGGCTGAGCAGATAAACCTCTGGGTGGCGCGGGGCTGTATTGAAAGATAGTTGGTAAAGAAACTGCCTTGACATTTTAAAAGGAGTTTTAGAAAAATCTCATGGAGGGCAATTCTGGCAGTGAGCAACTGATAACTCCCTGGGTTTCCGTGCACTTTAAACGTTGTTTCTGGAGCAAACTGATAGGATTCTCGTATTTTCCTTTGGTGCCAGAGCCTGATGACATCAGAACGTGGGCAGGGGTTTTCCTTTGGGCACTAAGAAATGCCGTGGGACAGCTGCTACCAGCAAAAATACTTTGTCTGCACTTGTGACGAGCGAGTGGGGGGCGCTGGGGCGAGGAGGTGGGGGAGGGTGGGGAGGAGGTCCATGCACTGGGAATACTAGCCTCTGGGGGGTTCGAGGCCTGATAGGAAAAATTAGACAAAAATGGGAATGGTTCTGATAGCCCCAAGAAAGGCGAACATTCTAGAAGTCTTCCCTGGAAACAGGCTGCTCATATTAGGCAATTTTGGTTTGAAAATCTAATCCTTCTATTTCAAAAATGAGGTCAGAGGAAAGCTGTTTCAAAGGAATCACTCTTTTATGTTGAGGGTAGGTGGTAAGAGGGTGAGGGTGGAGGCAGGGAGGCCATTTAGAAGGTTAGCATGAGTCCAGACGGGAGGTGATGGCGGAGGTGATGGACGGAGCCAGCGGGACTTGCTGATGAAGGAGGTGCAGGTGTGAGAAGACGCCTGAACCCCCCAAATCAGGGGCACATTCCACAGAGGAGACCGTGGGAGGCGCGCTTCCTGGGGGACCCCGGCGCAGCTGTTGGTTTCTGGGCATGTTCAGATGGAGATGCCGGAGGGGCCGCTGACCTTACCGGTTTGGAGCGCAGGAAGGAGATTGGCTCTGGAGACACAAATTTGGGAGAAATCAGTGTGCAGAAGGAACAGAAGCCATGGGCTTGGGTGGAGGGGGTGGGGCCCCTGGCAGGGAGAGCGGTTGGAGGAGCAGGTGGACCCTGGAGCACTTCAGGGGAGGCTGGGACTGTGGCCCAGGACCAGCGGGGGAGCCTGACAGGGGGGCTGATGGGAGGAGGCAGCCCCGAACAGGAGGAGCCTGCGTCAGGCTGCGGCACTGACACCCGAGGTCTTTGGTGGTCTCGGTGGGAGCGCCCAGTGATGGGAAGGCAGCCTGACGGAGTGAGTTCAGGAGAGAAAGGGTGTGGAATTGCAGGCATGGGGTAGGGGGTGATCACAGTCAATGAGGGAGACAAAGATGTTTAGAGATCACGCCTGTGTGCCGGTGGGAACAGTCTACCGGGGAGGAGAAAATCGAGGACGCAGGAGAGAGTTGCAGGCTGCTGGGTGCCGTCCTGGGGGGAGAGGAGGGGCCAGGGCGCCAGTGGAGGGCTTACCTCCATCCACAGTCATGGGACGGAAGTGGACTCAATGGGTCAGTTGGAGAAGATTTGGTGGGAGGAACAGATCTGCAGCAGGATGTGGGTGATCATATGCTCTTCAGGTCAGAAAAAGACTCAAAGAGTTTAGCCACTTGTTGGGGGAACACAGCTTTGGGCAGCACCTCCTGACCTCAGGCCACTGGAAAATCTGGACAAACGCTGGTTGGCAGACGTGGTAACTCTCAGTAAATCATGACTTGTTTTGTCACTGTGGCAGCACAGTGGTGCTCATCAAAATTCTGCCTGTGTCCACATTTGGACCCAATATCCCCCTCCCCTGCAGCCCTCTGGTGGGTAAGCAGTGACAGGTGACTATTTCTGGCAATTGGGCTATGATAGGATGTGATGGGTCACTTTTCAGTCCAAGCATCAAAAGGATGGACCCAAGACTGCAGCTTCCGCTTCTGCTGCTGTGACCAAGGTGGCAGCTGGGGGTCCCTGAGGGACCATATGGACCATTTCAGGGCTAAGACATGATCATAGCATAAGGTGGTCTACTACTAACCCGAATACCGCATTGTCAACCATGGCTTGTAACAGAGTTTGGGTTTGATTTTGGGTTAAAGGCCCAAGGATCTCATGAGAGACTCTTATGATGCTGTAAACATCCCGGATGCTCCTGAGATTCACTGGTACCATGAACGCACCGTGAATGCACGGGGCGGGCAGCTGCATCTCCAGGTGGTGCATGCGATGAACCTAGGACTCACCTTCGCCTGGAAGGGAGCTGACAGGCGTCCTCCCCAAGGGCAGTTCTCTTATCCATCAACTAAAATCCCATAGTTCTTGTTTCCGAATGAGATTCACACCAGACAAAGGCTCACAACCCAAAGTGGTGGCAGAAAGAGGAGAGGGATCAATCATACCACCAGGGTCCCGCCCTTGCTTCAAGCGGACAGCTGGTAGGCTGGCTTCTTTCGTAGCCTCCTGCTGGTGCTTTTGCATCTGTGGGCTACCTGAGAAACGGGATGCGCTGTTTCACCTGAGCGTTCTAAAACTGCGGAGTTGAGACAAAAGACTGGCCCTGACAGAGTTTCTGAGTTGAGGATAGGAATCCGGAGCCTCCCCATTCGCTTTGCAAAAGCCCAGGCTGCAGGGCACGGAGCCCATTTCCTTCCCACCTGCCGCCCAGCGGCCCCCTGCGGAATCACACCCCTGCTCAGGGCGGACTGAGGGATCTTGTTCCGGGTCTACGTTCTTACCTGATCTTCACAGGGTGCTGGCCCTGGAAGGCACCTTGGAGATGGTTGAAGCCAGTCTTCTTGATTTACAGCTAGGATAACAGACCCAGCGGAGAGGCCCCGGGCTAATCAGTGGTGGGCTAGGCCGGGAGCTGCAGCCCTGAGGAGTTCCCTGTGGCCTCCTACAGGCAGGGCCCCGGCCGGGTACCACACTGAAGATGAAACACCCCGTAGCTGCCCTGCAGGAACTGCCTCAGAAGGAAGATGGGCCTGGAAAGGTTACATGACATGATTGCTCTGTGGGGGTTAAAACTGAAGGAAGGCCAGGAGAAGCTGCAGCCTGCTCAGCCGAGGCAGGGAAGGCTTCCCTAAGGGGCAGAGTTGGGGCGAACCCCCGGTCGAGGGGTTTCTCCTGCAGGAAAGTCAGGACGGGGGCGGGGGCACTGCATTCACTGGATGGAGCACAGGGCAAACGGAGGGGGTGGTTCTGCTGCCTCGTGGAGCTCAGCGTCTCCAGAGCACAAAGTAGGGAGGTGAGGGGAGGAGGGACACGAGGGAGACCAGCAGCTGGGGGTCTGCCAAGGTGTGCAGGCTAAAATTCATTGAAGAAGCCTGTTTCACTAGGGGGAGTAACGTGGGTGGGCCTGTCCATTCAGTAGATCTCTCTGTGACGGTGAGAAAGACAAACTGGGAGCCAGTGAAGCAGACAGCAGGAAGCCAGTCCAGTCAGGGTGCTCCAGCAGCACCCAGGTGAGAGAAGGCGGGTCTGCCCCAGGGCGGCGGGCCGGACAGGCGTGGGAAGGCGTCTGCAGGCGGCAGGTCTGCAGAAACAGGGACAATTCCTGAGTTTGTGTTTTGCGGAAAGGGCGTGACAGGTGCGCATTCACCAATGTAGGGAGAGGGCTGGGGGCAGCCTGAGCGGATGGCTGAGAGGATGAGTTCAGGTGTGGATGCACTGAGGGTCCAGGTGCTTGGGGACAGTTAGGAGTGTTGGCCGGTAGGCAGCTGGGCTTGGATGAGAAGAAGAACCAGGCTGGCTGTAGACTCATGCTTTAGAGAGTGGGTGATGCGCAAAATCATGGCCGTGGATGAAGCTGCCCAGGGAGAGTGTCAGGTGAGCTGAAACAGGCCACAGAAGGAGCTGTCCCAGGTTGGGTTCTGTAGAAAGCAAACCAGAGAGCTTAGTCTGAACATTTATGAGAGAAGCACCATGGAAGGGAGGGAGAAGACGTAGGATGGGGCAAAGGGAGAGGGAAGTTTCCATGCAGATCTGAGAGTCTTGGGGAAGCCACCACCACGGTTGATGGAGTGGGTCCCTGACGACGTGGGGGAGGGGCACCTCTCAATTAATGAGGGGAAGGAGGTTAAGAATGGGGTCGCGCGAAGGTTAGGGTTTGAGTGGAGCAACAAGGAGCTGGGGAGGTGGAGCCTGACAACCTGTATTTTCTTTGTAAAATCAGAAGCTGGGTCGTCTGCTGAACTTGGGCTGGGGTAGGGTTTGGGCTTGTGGAGAACAGTCCTCGAGGTAAGTGAGAGGACGCGTCTGGGGACCGCAGTGCAGTGTTTGAGTGGCAGCTGATGGTGCAGGGCCTGGAGGCCGTGAGCTGTGCCTGCTGGGTACCGCGGCTCGCCCCGCAGAGGAGCACGCAGGTGGGTTGGGGGGAGGACCCCGCGGCAACAGGGTGTTGGCTAACTGCCTGAGTTTCCCCAGATAATTCTCGAAGATTCTTTAGAGATAAACTCTCTGTTTTAAAAATGGCTTTTGTTTTCTAAGGAGACAAAACATTAGAAAGTATTCGAGTTGATGTGTGTGTGACATTTTCGGCTCCGTTAGTCCAGTTTATCAATTTACCCCTTTATGCATCACGCTTTTGGTGTTTTATTATGGAATCTTTGTCTAATTAAAGGTCACAAAGGTTTCTCCTGCAAATGCAAATTAAAACCACCCCGAGAGACCCCTTAGAATGGCTACAATGAAAAAGACTGATACTGTCCTGGCTGTTTGATGAGGGTGTGTGGGACTCAGAACTCTCTCATGCTGCTGATGGGAGTGTGTTCAACGGTACAGTCACTGTGGAAAACAGTCTGTCAGGTTCTTAAAAAGTTAAAAAAAGACACAGATGAACTGATTTACAACACAGAAACAGACTCACAGACATAGAGAACAAACTTATGGTTACTGGGGTATAGAGGGGGTGGGAAGGGACAAATTGGGAGTTCGAGATTTGCACCCCTTGGGGAGTGATGGGAATGTTAGGTATCTTGATTGTGGTGGTGGTTTCATTGGTACATACATCTATAAAAATTCATCAAATTGTACATCTGAAATGTGTGTAGTTTACAGAAATTATATTACAGTAAAGTTGTTTAAAATTTTTTAAAAAAACTTACACATACAACTACCATGAGAAGCCAGTTTACTGGTAGGTATTTAACTACAAAAAATGAAAACATATGTCCATCCAGAGACTTACTTGTACATGTGTGTTCATAGCAGATTGACTCCAATATCTCCAAACTGAAAACAGCCCCAAAGAACATCATGTGAGGAATAAACAAGCCAGGGCACCTGCCTGTCACTAAGCAGGAATGAACGGCACTCATGTGCAACAACCTGGATGAATCTCAAAATAATTATGATGCATGAAAAGGCAGACCCAAAATTGTACATACTGTACATTCCATTTATAATAAAAGTCTAGAAAATGCAAACTACTCTGCAGTGACCAAGTGCAGCGCAGAGTTTGGTGGCGGGCAGGGAGGGTTACGGGGGCTTGAGGAAGCCTCGGGATGGGGGTGGTGATGGATGCATACATTCCTTGAATGTGGTGATGGTTTCACGGCCTGTAAACATGTCACAACTTTGTATACTCTACATAGTGCAGTTACTGTATGTTAATTATACCTTAATAAAGCTGTTAAAAAATGCTGACCTGAAAATTAAGTATATGATGATCATTGACAATTAGCGAATAGAGCAAACTTTTAACAATAGTGTCTTAAATGTCAATTTAGTCAACCTAGACCTTTTAGAGGTTTAAAAAGCAGAAGTCTGATAATTCTCCCCTCCGCACACGGGTCACTGAGGCCTTTTTATTTTGCACACAGAACCACTGGGGACCTTGCCTGTAGACACTCGGAGATTACAATGTGGATACACGTGGCTCCAGACACCTGATGGAAGCGAGGTGAGAAAAACGATTTGGGCCAATCACATGATTACAGAGCGAGGGTTTCCAGCAGGGTTCCAGGTGGTCAAGCTCAGCTTCTGTAGCAGGTCTAAGGAAGAGGGGAGGGCAGTTAACTACCAGAGGCCCCTGCAAAGAATTCTGAGTGTTCCAAGGTAAAACCCAAGAGTCAATTGTAACAGAATCTGGCAAAAATGGGCGCTGTGTACTTTTACCAGAAACATTCTCTCAACACACAGAAGACTTTCTAACGTCAACTGAGTTACTCTGTTGTCCCAGAGTGACTACAATTCAAGGCCCCTTTCACCCTGCTTCCTTCCCGCTTCTCTGGGAGGCACCTGCTCTTACGTCCATTTTGCAGGTGGGGAGACTGAGTCTCAAAGAGGTTAAAAGGTTAGCCAAGGCCCACGCTTGTGCAGGACATCAGCTCAGAGGGTCTGAGTCCAGCGGCCCGCTAGCCCGCCCCTCCCACAACTCGGTCTACTCAATTTTCGTTTTCAGAGCTCTTCCCAATATCGTTGTCATTCTCACGCCACCTGCATTCAGGGCTTCCTACAGTTACGGCGCTGCCGGGGGCAGGTGGATTTCCTTAACCCTAACCAAGCACTGCTTGATGGAGGTGGCTGCTCCGAGTGCCCGCGGCATGGACTCAGCAGCACTCATCTTTCCTGGGCGGCGCGTCTCCACTCGGGAGGATGCTCCGGCACGTCCCTGCTGCCCTCAGTGAGGACGCCGGCCCAGCCCGCCCGACACCAGGGCGGGTTTTCCCCGCGCGCGCGAGGCGGGACTGGAGCGCGGGAGAGGCCGGGGCACCGCGCAGCGGGGACTGGATTCACGCCTCAGCCGCGCAGCCCGGCCCCGCCCCTCCCCGGACAAGACCCGCCCCTCCGGCGTCCCGCCTGGGCGTCGCCCTTCCCCGGAAAGCCCCGCCCACCACCAGGCCCCACCCACCGGAATCGAAAGCAAAGGCGCGCTCGGCGTCTCGGCGCTCGCCTGCTCGGGTCTGGCGACGGCGGCGGAGAGCGGGTTCGGCGCGTGCGGCCAGCCCAGCGGGCGGGATGGAGGGGCCGCGGGCCGCCGCCGCGAGCGGGGACGTCTCCCTGCACAACTTCAGCGCCAGGCTGTGGGAGCAGCTCGTCCACTTCCACGTCATGCGGCTGACGGACTCGCTGTTCCTGTGGGTGGGGGTCACGCCGCACCTGCGCAACCTCGCCGTGGCCATGTGCACCCGCTACGTGAGTGCGGGGAGGGCGGGGGGCGAGGGGAGGGCGCCGGGTGGGGGGAGGGGGCGAGGGAGGAGGGAGGAGGGAAGGGGCGGGGGGCCCGGTCCCGGAGCGGCGGCGAGAGGGGCGGCGAGAGGGACGGGGAGGGTGGGAGGACGCGGGTTGAGGGGTGGGGGTCCCTGAGGCCGGCCGGTGGGGGTGGGGGTCTGGGTGGGACGGTGACCGAGGGCTCTGGGCAGTGGGGGTGCCAGCGGGGGCCTCAGGCGCGCTTTTCGTGCCCACCCGGTGCACGCCTGGGAGACAGTTGACTTGGTGGCCCCCAGGTTTCTCCTGGGCTTGGGGAGGGGGTGCTTGGGGCCCTTCCTGTGATGTCCCAGCGGACTGGGGTCGGTCGGGGGCTGCGTCCGGCCAGCGCTTGGCCCCGGCCGCCCAGCTGGTTCTCCATCCCCATTGCAGTGTTTGGAGTGGCCAGGGGCTACCTCGTATCCGGTCACACTCGCCCTGGGGGGTGGCAGCTGCCCCCTTTTTTTCTTGCCGGCTCAGCATTGACCTCATCTTTTTACATGTCCAGCAGGGATCTCTTTCCTGTCTCTCCATTTGTGTGCCTCACTGGGAAGTCTAACAGGCATCTCTTACTAGACTTTCAAGACCAAACTCTCGGCACACCTGCTCCTCCCGCAGCCAGCCCCTCTGTTACAGCAGGTCTGTCCCTCTTGTAGGGGCATTCTTGGATCCTCCCACAGTTAACACGCCCGCCCAGCGTCAGTGAAGCAGCGGGCACTGCTCTCAGCAGAAGGTGCAGAATCCAGCCACTTCTCACCTGCCACCTGGGCCAAGCCCACCCATCTCTCCTCCCTGGCTGATGCCCCCTTTGCTGCCTGAACGGGTTTCTCAGAGCTGCTGTAACGAAGTGCCACAGACTGGGAGGCTTTAAACAACAGTGATCGATTCCCTCCCCGTTCTGGAGGCCCGAAGTCTGAATCGGGGTGTTGGCAGGCCTGGTTCCTCGCGGAGGCTCTGGGGGAGAGGTCATCTCCGTCTCTGGGCTTCTGCTGCTGCTGGCAGTCCTTGGTGTTCCTTGACTGGCAGCCTCGTCACCCCTATCGTGCTGCCCATGTCACAGGCCTTCTCCCTGTGCCTCTGTCTCTTCCCTTCTTCTAAGGACACCAGTCCTGTTAGAGGAAGAGTCTGTCTCATCTCAACTTACGTCTCAATTACATCTGCAAAGACTATTTCCAAAGAAGGTCACCTGCCCAGGTGCTGGGGGTTAGGACCTGGACCTGCCTTTCGGAGGACGTGGCTCAGCCCTCAGCACTGCCCTATGGCCCGTTCTCCACGGGCAGTCAGTATTGTCATCTTTCTGCTCAGATGTTCTGAGAGAGGAATTCGGAGCACAGTCCAGAGACTGCATTGACCTCCAGGCCCTGTCACCTGGTGGGGCGCCCCTGCCCCGCTGTCCTCACGCCCACTTGCCCCTCTTGGCCACTCCAGCAGGCCAGGCTGCTGCTCCCTCTGCAGTTTATGGTCTCCCAACCGCATCCGTGCCGGGGGTGGGGCCTGTCTGTTCTCTGGGTTTTTGTCTCCCTGGTGCCTGACAAACTGCTCACTAAACCCTCGTTGGAGTGGGACGGAGGCCTCTCAGGGAACTCCGGTGTGTGGGGACTGCCGGTAACGGGTAGCCAGCTGGGCAGGCAGGAGTGCCCTCAGGGATGGGCGCCTGCAGGGTGAGGGGAGGTGAGAGGTCATCAGGCAGAACCTGGGCACAGCTTCAGAAGGAGACAGCCCCTGAGCCGGACTCTGCACGCCCTCCCCCGGCCTCTCTTCCGCCCTTTCCCTTCTCGCTCTTCTCTTCCTGGGCCTGTTGTCTCTTCCTTCCTTTCTGGTGGGAGCTGGCAGGTGGGCCTTTGGGCAGGTGGCTGTTCCAGGTGATTCCACTGGGTGGGTGTGGCGGCCGGAGGGGGAGGGGTGACGAAGGAGGCTATGTGTTTGCAGGTCCTGGTGCCCTGGGAGCCACCGTCCCCTCACTCCCCAGTCCTAAGGCTGTGGTCACAGGCTTTGGGCAGGGCTGTGGGCCACGAGGGGCCCAGGACTGCTTGTTGGTGAGACCAGGCATGCCATTGCCTGTCTCACGGCTCTTCCTGTGGGCCGCGTCAGTGGTCTGACTGCTTGGCAGTCATCACTCCTGGGAGGGTGTGTCATCTCAGCGGGAAAGCCACACTTCACCAAGATGGGGCAAGAGAAGGAAAAGGCCGGTCCCGACGGGCCCCACTGTGCGCTTGGGCACTGATCTCCACGGCCCGAGGGCCAGGCCACAGCTTAAGGCAGGAAACCCCAGATCCCCGTGGAACGAGGCTCAGCAGACTGGCCTGTAGGCGGGCCTGCCGTGGGCTTCGTGATGAGTTTGATCAGAACACAGCTATGCCCACCGGGTCAGTTGTGTCTGCTGCAGCGTTGTAGTTGGATGGCAAACTTGAGCAGCTGTAGCTGGACCTTGTGGCCCAGAAAAGCTGAACTCTTTACTGTCTGGCCCTTCCTAGCAAAGTTTGCCGTCCCATGTGTGGGGATGGCCCCATGGGGTCTGTGAGCTCTCCCTCCCCCAGGCCCCTACATGGGTGGCAAGAGTGTGTGGAAGGGAACCGCACGCCCAGCTCCTCCGGCCGCCTGCCCTGCACTGCGCAGGTCTGTCACTGCCAGGAGGGTCTGCAGAACTCAGATCACACGGGGTCCCCGCAGGGTAGGCGGCCTGGGACCAGGAGGGTGGGGTTGGGACCCTGAGGGTCAGACGACCCAGGAGTGTTTGGCCCGCTCTAGGGAGTGGATGGTGCTGCTCCAGCCCCAGCAGGGCCGTCCGGCACGTGTCTGCCCCGGCGGGGACTGGCTTGGCACAGAACGACTTTGAAAATAAGGATTAAGGAGGGTGACAGTGTGGAGTTCTTAGTTGTTTTGTTTTTGGTGGAAAAAGATCACCCTGTTCAAGTATATGTTTCTATCTTCAGGAGGTTTAACTGTCAATACTTGTTTTTTTTTGACTGTCAATACTATTAACATACAGCTAAACCTGGAACTTGAGATCTGTAAACATCAGATTCATTAAATAAGATCTTATTTTTGCATGTTTTAACAGGAAAGCTTTCAGGAAATGCTTTCATTCTTATCCTGTGTTTTGGCTTGTCTTTTATAGATCTGAGCAAATTCTGTCTTGAGTTGAAGAGGCTTTGAGCCCTGGGGGTGGGGGCGGTCTCTGGCCTGTGATCTGCTCAGCGGCTGGCACCTAGTAGTGCTCAGTTCACCTGTCCCCGTGGGACAGTGGGGACACTGTACCCCAGGGCCTCTGACCCAGGGCTCATCCCTCTAAAACCTTGCCACTTCCAAGTCTCCCTGACTTCTGTACCAAGCCTGTGTCTTTTCATAAAAGTGACTTGGCTATGTTGTAAGTTAGTGAGTTTTTTCTTTTGAGCTGGACCTTTTTAACGTGAGGGGGCTCACTCCCAGAGTGACTGGAAGTCAGATCACTGTAGGTGACAGAGGGGCCACGTATATTCAGCCTTCGTTTCACTGCTGCTTGTCTGAAATGAGGCCTGGCCAGGCGAGCTGAGAAGTTTGTGTATTTGTCTGGACGCTGATGGCTGGCATCCTTTTGCAGTGTCACAGGGTTGGCCGTCAAGAGCCCAGACGCCATCGAGGGAAAGGGTGCATTCTCTTCTAGGCACAGATGAGGGGATTGGGGTCCTGCTGCTCGCTGGCAGCTGCCTCGGGGGCAAGTGGGCAGGAGGCACTTGGCACCCGGGCTCCCTGTGGCTGTGATGACTGGGTCCCGTCCCTCTCAGTCAAGATGCTGCACCTCAGCCTGCCTTGGAGTTTGTGGCACTAAGAGAAGTGCTGGGATCTTGGAGCAGCCCTGTGATGCCAGCTCCCAGGGACTTCTCTTCATCTCTCCCCGAGGTCACCTTGTCTGCATCAGAGGGTCACCCGCCTGGCCGTTGACCCAGACACCCGGAGCTCTCGCCCTACCACTGCCTCGGGAAGAGCTGGGGCCGTGGGGGCTTGGCTGGTTGTTCGCAGCTGCAGCTGCAGGTGCAGGTGGAGAAGCACCATGCTCTTTGTTGTCCTTTCAGGACCCCATCCCCGTGTCCACCGCCCTCTTTGGAGACACGTCCGACACGACGTCCACCGGCCTTGCCCAGCGCTTAGGTACGTACCCGCCGGGGCTGCTGGAGTGGCGGGTGGGGACCTTGCTGTTCGGTGGGGCCGGGAGGTGGGTCACTATGGGAGGAAGAGGCTGGATCTGGGAGGTGAACCCCCGTCATGCAGGGCAGCCCAGGCTCCTTCCACTGGTCTTTTCCAAGGTGACGTGGTACCACCGCTGCGCCACGTCTCAGGGCCTGCGTGCTCCCATGTCACGCCTTGGCTGCCGTCCTAGCCTATGAGTGACTGGGATTGTCCTCCTCCCTCCTTCGTGGGAGAAGAGGGTGAGTGATGCCCATGGTACCCAGCGGGCAGCCCTGGGCCTCCTGGGGACTTGGTGGGGCCCGTGGAGCTGGAAAGACTGCCCGTCACCGCACGTGATGTCCGTCTGAGCTCAGAAGGGAGACCAGCCTGCCTGAGTATGGCTTTGAGGGGCCGTCGAGCAGGAGCCCGAGGTTGAGGACCGCAGCCTCCCCTGTACTGCAGATGCCTGGTGGTTCAGGGAGGCCGGCAGGTGTGCGGCCCTTGGCTGTGCACACTACCCAGGTGGCACCAGGGACCTCGAATGGTTGGGCAGCCTTGCCCCCCGTTTGGTCTGCAAGTTCACGCGTGTCGCAGCCGCTCTCAGAGCCCCATGTCCTGGCAGGGGTGCAGTGCTGAGGCCCCGCCCTGATTTTGAGGAGCGCATGTTTTAGTTGTGGCGACAATTCTGTCAGCCTGATCCCTGGGGAGTAGGAGTCTGTGTGCCCGTCCCCTGGGACACACACACGTAGACGCACAGCCACACAGTGCCGGGGCACCGGCAGTGTGTGGAGGGCAGGGCGTCCCGGCCGGGCCATGCTGAGGTGTGTGCGCGGCGGGGGGGACCACCAGGCCAGCTGCACATTTCAGGCATGTCCCTGTACTCGTCCTGCAGCCTGGATTTGGAGACACCTGACTAGGCAGTTCCCTCGGTAACTTGCTATTAGGAAGCAGTTTTAAGTTTGCAGAGGAGTTGTAAGGCAGATTCAAAGAACCCCCACTCGGCCGTCACCCAGGTCCCCAGGCCTCCTTCCTTCTCCGCTAACGCTGTTGAACTGCTACCTGAATCACGTGGAAGTGATAAGAGGTGACACCCCTTTGCCTCACTGTGGATTTGCCCATGTTTTGGGGTGACATCCGCAGTAGGCAGAGTCCTGGGTGCCAGGCAGGTGAAGAGGGAGGCTGCCTGTTTGCAGAGCTGGGACCAGGCGGGTCCCTGCAGTGTGGGCGACAGTCGGGTGGAGGAGGGCGGCTGGAGCGCGTCTGATGAGCTGCAGATAAGCTGGTTGTTCAGTGACCAGGATGTGCTCTCGGGGGCCGTCCCAGGACGGAGGCCAGTTTGTATGCAAAAAACTCGGGTCTTTCCTTTTTTTGTTGAGTTTTATGCAAATGTTGGGGCTCTTTTTAATGAACATTTTCTCTCGCGGTTTGCATCAATTTGTAATTTACTTGAGTTGAAGCAGAACATAGGCCAAGGTGCTTTCTACCTTATGAAAGATATTAATGGAGGGTCCCACTTGCCTGTATCAGCAAACCCAGCAGCCCCGGCCACTGGCCAGCAGGGACGGGCGCATGGGGTGAGGTGCCGGCACCCTGGGGGGCCGGAGACGTGTGTGCTGAGATCACAGAGGGCTGTGTGGCCACCTGGAGCTTGGGGCGGGACCTTGCAGTTGGAAATCCATCATTCCCTATTGTGAGTTGTCTGGATGGTGAGGAGAGACAGGTGTCCCAAGACAGTGTCTCATGTAGAGAGGTGAACGACCTGGAGGCGCAGGGGGGCTTCAGTGTGGACGAGGCCCCCTGCCCTGTGTGGCTCTGCTCCCTGTGGGGCCCTGTCTTAGCAGGGGGTGCCACGGGAATCAGTGGCCGCCCGGAACAGGGACTTTCTGACCACTGAGCGCGGGAGGCGGAGCAGCTGTGACTGGCCGGCCCAGCTTCCCTCCCTGCCCCTCCCCACCCTCTGCCTCTGACGGTGGGACTGGGGGGTGTCTGTGGGGGGAGCCCAGGGAGGGGGCTGGCTCTGTGTGGCTAGTTCAGTGGCTCAGGCCCCGCCGGCCCACCTTCAGGACGCCGTCCTGCTGTCCGGTTCTGGCCACGGAGCTGTGCTCGGTTTTGTGGTTGGAGCAGTTCATCTGTTGGTGGCTCTGTAGCAAGGGGCCGGGACGCGTGCTCGGCGTCAGGTTGAAAGTTAAACCTGTGTGTGTGCGTGCACATGTCTGCACACACTCAGGACACGTGTAGGGTCTCCTCTGGGAGGAGGCTGGGGCTGGCAGGGCAGTACTGAAGGGGGACTGTAATATTTTATTTTTACTGCTTGGACGTTATCTGTGTATTTAGAAAGCAGAACCACCAGCCGGTCCTGTGTGCAGAGTGGTGGGCCTCAGATGCTGGTGCTGGGTCCCCGAGGGCCGTGCACAAACCCCGTGGGGCCGGGGATCACGCTGTCAGAACCGCTTCTCGGGGACGAGGGGGGTCCCTGTGCCTGTCGTCTGCGTTTGCACAGCTGTCCGTGGAGCCTCGGACACTGGGGTGGTCCTCTCCCCGAGAAGCCCCCCACCTTCTTCCAGGCCTTCGTCGGCTCGCTGTGAAAACGTGCTTTCTCTTTTTAGCCAGGAAGACCAGCAAGCAGGTGTTTGTGAGCTATAACCTGCAGAACACAGACAGCAGCTTCGCGTTCCTGGTGGAGAACAGGATCAAGGAGGAGATGGAGGCCTTTCCAGAGAAGTTCTAGCTGCGGGGCGGCAGCGGGGGCCTGGCTCGAGCAGAGGCTTAAATAAATGGACTGGAGCTCTCACTGCCCTCTTCGGGTTCCTGCGTCTCGGCTTGTTTTCCTGGGTGGGTCTCTCCTCCTCCTGCCCCTCTCGGGGTCAGGGAAGGCTCCCCTGGGTCCTGGGAGAGGTGAGCGTGGAGGGCAGATGCCATGGTCCCCGTGGGAATTGTGGGGTGACAGGGCCACTCATTCCCCGAGAGGAAGTGTAACGACTGTGCCAGGTCCGTCCTGGGGGATCCGCGTCCACCCTGCTCCCCAGGTCTCTCCCTCCTCTGGGCCTGTCTCCTCGCTGTAGGGGAGGGGCCCCCCCTCACTGGGCTCTTGTCAGACGTGCTCTGGGGACCCTGAGCGCCGGGGCAGCCGAGACGCTATGGTTTTACCCGCTCCCCTCCGTGCTCCCTGCCACCGTGGCTTTCCCTCCTCTTCTCTCCCAGTCCCGGGCCTCCACATGGCCGTGTCTGTCCTTGGCCTCTTTCTGGCTGCCCCTTGAGGTGGAGGCCAGTCTGTCTGATACGTTGGCTTCTGGTCGAATCCCTGGGGGAGCTTTTTCAGATTCCCCTCCCTGGACTCAGACGGCAGGGGGCCAGGCTCTGTAGGGTTGGAAGGTCCCCTCAGCACCGGCGAGGTAAGGGCCTCTGGCAAAGGACTCTGACCTTTGGGGTCCACCTGGACCCCTTTTGTCACGAGAGGCTGTTAGTTTCAGGCCCTGTAACACGTTTCCTGCAGTGACAAGGCTCGAGTTGAGCCAGTATAGTCTGCTGGGGTGGTGACACTTCGGCCGGGACTTCGTCAGGCCACTTCTGGGGACTGGGCCTGGGGCTCAAGGCACTGACCTCCGAGGCCCCGGTGGCTTGGAAGCACAGTGACGCCTGTCTAAGAGTAAGTAACACAAAATCAGGGCTGTGGAGAGGAGTTTGGTATAAATGCTTTATTAAAGAAATATTGCTTTCTTGTTAAAAAATACTACATTAAAGAGAGCTCTGGGCTATCAGTCTTTCCCTCCGTCACAGTGTAAGAGAACCCTTCCGGGACCTCTGGGGCCTTCAGGCCACAGGGCAGCAGGACATTGTACACGAGAGAAGAGAACTCAGACACGTGCCCCCATGTCTCAGGCGGTCTGGGGATAGCACTGCCGCCACCTGTGTCCGCCCACCTGAGGGACAGGATGCCGCAGGCAGAGAAGCCACCCACTGTCCCCGGGGGCTCAGGTTCACAGGCGCTGAAGTAGGACTCGGTGAGACCTGAATTGACAGTGTTTATTACTCGTAGTCAGTGGTGTGAAATGCCCTTCATTGGATACCATCAGATGAGGTAGGGAAGACATTCCAGAGGAGATTCGTTAATGGGGCAACATTTTTATTTCTGTACATTTACATACAAATTTCCCCCCAAGGTACAACAGCCGTGACATCATGCAGACATGAGCGTCGAAGGACAGTTCAGAACCGGGTGCAGGTTTGTGCTGTGAACAGGCACCTCCAGGTGGTCCCGCCCGCACGGGCGCTGTGCGGAGACCTCCAGGTGGAGCTGCGGGACGGGGAGGGCTGCCCCGCGTGCCCAGTGTCCCCACGGCCCGGTCGCCCTCGCTCGGCTCCAGGAGGTGGTGGTGTTGGAGGTGGTGCTGCTCTGCCAGGTGTCTCTGCTTGCTTTCTGTTCTGCGGCCAGACCAGCTTACCAGCCCCTTCCCCTAGTGGCAGGTGACTACACACTTTCAGAAGAAAAATTTAAAACTTTTATTCTGTCTTGGGTGCTAATATGCAGGATGTCTCATGAGTTACCAACTTCCAGAAAAGAACAGAAAGCAGAAAGCCCTGGCCCCGTCTCCGGTGCTCACATTTGTGCCTGACTGTTATTGGAAGGGACCCCTGCTCCCTGGTGGTGAGGACAGGGCGCAGGAGCCGTGCTGGAGGAGATGCCGGCCGCTTCCCGGCCGCGGGGGTGGAGGCGCCGGGCAGCGGCAGGTGCCTGAGAGGTGTTTCCCTGCTGGGCACGAGGGGCGCAGGGCACAGGGCTGAGGAGCCCGCGCGTGACCGCGGGCGCCCCAGGGAGCAAGGTGGGACTGGCCCGATGGGGCTCGGGGCGGGGGCCCTGCTGCCGCGCTCGCTCGGCGGGGTCTTAGGGGGCTCAGCCCACAGGAAGCGTTTCTGCTTTGGCCACGTTTCACACACAGCAGTCCCTCTGCTGCACCAGCAGGGACAGGGGCTGGGCTGGACCCCAGGGTAGGGGCTGCTCTGAGGAGACATCGCCTCACTCACACCTGCTTGGCTTTGGTCCCAAGAGCCCAGCCCTCACAGCCCGCTTCTCCGGTTGTCTGGGAGCTGGGCCTGACCGCTGGCCTGACGACAGGCTGGTCTCCTGGACCAGTGCCTGCGGTCATTTAAGATGGAGATGAGACCCTGGGACCGGGGTCCAGACGTGCTGTGCTTGCCTCCTCCTTCCTGGAGGCACCAGCCACACTCGGCGGCTTCAGCGCATTCCCTCGAGGTCTGCAAAGCCAGTGGAAGAACACATGTGGTCTGGGGTCCAGAAAGTGGCCTGGCGTTGGGGTGACGGATGCAGAGACACCTGGCAGGTGCGACCCAGGGCCCCTGCCAGCTGCTTCCCCCACCCCCAAGCCTGGCGCTGCGTGTCGCATCCCGGACTTGGGGGCTGTGCTGCCGGGGGCCTGGCGGCCAGCACGCTGAGAAAGGCAGAAGGTACTTCGCAGGTTTGGCACTCGAGCTGTGCAGATGTAGAGAAAGGCCTTGTGAATTAAGGTGAGTGCGGACTGACACTGAAACTTGGGACAGAAGTGACTTAAAAGAGACAAGGGAGGGGAGGGCGGGTGGGCTTGGAGCTGGGGACCGGCCACACGCCCGCCTCCTTGCCAAGGCTGTGCGGTTTACCTGCTGGGGTCACGCGGGCCTGCACGTCTGCTCTGGTCCTCACAAAGTTCTCGTGTCAGCGCTCCTGCCAACGTCAGCCAGCTGTGGGAGCGCAGCGGGTGGGGGCTGGAGGGGATCGGGGCCATGGGCCCACCTCGCTTCCTGGCCTCTGAGTCCAGGCAGCTGCGGGCTGGGGGTCACCGTGCTGCTTCACACGGACCGAGACCGCACTTTCCGGGAGAACACAGCCCCTGGGCGAGATGCGCCACGAAGTGGGGAGGGGACACTTCTAGAAAGAACCCAAGCTGTCCCCAGAGCAGGGGCCCATGCTGCTACAAGTAGGCAGTGCCTGCTTGGCCAGTGAAGGTGGGTTCTTAGTGTCCCCTGCGTTTCCTCCGAAGCAGCCCCTGGACAGGTGCAGGAAGCTGGGCCCAAGACGGCCTCCAGCGTCGGGGACGAAACGAGGGACAGGACGCAAACCCTCAGACAGTGGGATGGGGTAGGGGTCCAGCTTTGGTGAGTTATTGCTTCTCTCCAGTGGTCTTGGTGCTCTAGGCGGCTGCGGCCAGTGGGGCGCCCCTGTGAGGGGCCCGCTCCTCACCCCAAGCCCACCTCGGGGCTGATGGAAGCTGCAGGCGGGGGACCATCTCCTGCAGGCGCTGCGGTCTCAGCCTGCGGCCAGCGGGAGCCGGGCCTCCAAGCTGGTGATTTCTGCGCGGCGGGTGCTGGGACAGGCTGACGGGCCATGTTTGGGAGCACACCTCCCTCCTGGGGGGCTGCCGTAGTTGTCTGTTTAGTTATTTCCCTACTGGTTTTAGTTCAGAAAGTAGCCGTGTGTTCAAGCGGTGCTGACAGAACAGCTGACTGAGGGCCTTCCTGCTGCAGCGGGCCGGGGGGGGGGGGTTTAACAGTCACTCGTCTCGGCCCGAGATGCGCCAGCTCCGCCAGCTCCGCAGGCGCTTAGTGGCACGCCTGCATTGGAAGACTGCGTTTAAGATTTCTGGTGACATGGTTGATCTTCTCCCCCAAAGAGCTTCCAGCATCAAGTATAAAAGGATGATCTTGGGAAAGACTATGCTGGTTTTAATGACACTGTGAGCTGCTTTCCCCCAACACATGGGGCAGCTCTTACCTTACAGAAAAAACCCTTTAAAAACCACAGACTCTAGCGGAGCCCTGACTGCTCCCATCTCGGTGTGGCTAAGGCGCAGCCGCGGGGAGCTCCGGACGGCAGCCGGTCGGCGCTGTGCGCAGCCGCGGGGGCACGGCTGGCTCGGGGCGGCGGCTGACCTCGGGGGAGCCTGGCTGTGCGGTCCTCAGAGCGGCTCCTCGGCCACCGCATCCCTCTTCCCGAGGCGGCGGCTCCGTTTCGATCGAGATCAGTGAAGGGAAGGGAATAAAGTGCTTCTCGTAAAAATGACCAAAATAAATACAAACGTTTAATGGCAGAAAAGAAAGTCCTTGAAGGGTCGTCTGCAAAGTCAGCTTCCTCAAACACACGCTCCTCCGAGGCCTGCGGGGGTCCTAGCGCCAGCGGCAGCAGAGCCGGGTCTCCGGGCCCGCCCGCCCGCCCGCCCGGCTACATGGGCCGCCCGCCGTTGGCCGTGGCGCCGTCTGGCAGCCCGTCGCCCGCGGTGGCCGCGTCGTGCAGCCCCGAGTAGTCCTTGAGCTCGGCGTTGGTGAGCAGGAGCGGCTGCTCCCCGCGCCGGGGCGGCAGGAGCGGCTGGCGCGTGTAGTGCTCGCCGTCGGCGATGCTCTCGGGCAGGTTCTGGTCCCGGCTCTCGGGCAGCAGCAGCAGGCAGATGATGCAGATGAGTGTGCAGCAGGCGAAGATGATGTGGTGCAGGAAGTAGCCCTTCTGGTTGTGCAGCTCGATGATGGGCGCCGTCAGCATGCCGAAGCCCGCGCTGGCCAGCACCAGCCCCAGCCCGCCGCACCTGCCGGAGCGCGGGGGTCAGCGGGCGGTCCGGACGGCGGGCGGGCGCCTGGCTCCGCCCGCCGCCCTCCCTCCTCCCTCCTCCGCGGCCTGCCTTTGCGCCGCCCACGCTGAGTCAGCGTTTCCTCAGCCCAGCACTTGACTCCGTTTGTTCTGAAGGGAGACTTTAAATAAGTACCACTCTAAGTGGAAGACCAGCCTCCCTCGGCGTAAATAATAGACAGTGCTGAGGAACAAAGCACTATCAACTCATGCTTTCCCCCCAAGGTTTGCTTTTCATCCAGAAGGGGGGCCGTGGGGGGAGGGTGGCCAGGGCTTAAAGACGGCGTTCAGGACACAGCAGATCAAGGCGGCGGCGGAGGAAGACCCTGAGCTTGCCTCCTCTCAGGAGCACGCCAAAATCACAACTGTCTGCAGAACCACTACTGATGAAAAAGACCGAAGCCTACCAGAAAAACTACAACTGAGGACAAAGAGGGCCCACAACGAGATGGTAGGAGGGCGGACTACAAGATAATGAGTTCCCAGGCCCCCAGGGGGCAGCCCACAAACTGGACAGTAATTGCATCACAGGAACTATGGGAGTGCGCGTTCTGAGCCCCGTGTCAGCTCCGCAGCCTGGGGGTCCTGTGCCGGGAACAGGAGCCCTCAGAGCATTTGGCTTTGACGGCCAGCGGGGCTTAACTGTAGGAGCCCCACAGGACTGGGGCAAACAGAGGCTTCGCTCTTAAAGGGTGTGCACAGACTCTCAGGGTACCAGGACCCAGGAAAAAAGCAGTAACATCATGGGAACCTGGGCCAGACTTACCTGCTAGTCTGGAAGGGTGTCCTGGAGACGCGAGGGATGGCTGTGGCTCACTCCGGGGACACACACACTGGCAGCACCACATTTGGGAGTTTCCTACCTCTGGACGCTGGTGTGGCCAAGCGCCATCGCAGGATCCTCCCCCAGCTCATCAGCGCCAAAACCCGGCCTCACCCAACAGCCTGTAGGCACCGGTGCTGGGATGCCGCAGGCCAGACAGCTAGCCAGGCAGGGACACAGCCCCACCCATCGGCAGACAGACTGCCTACGGACTTCCTGAGTCCACAGCCAACTCTAAACACACTCCTAGAGGCGGGCCTGCCCACCAGAGGGACCCAGCTCCACTCGCCAAAGGGCAGGCACTGGCCCTGCCCTCCTCTACACCAGCCTCACCCACCAGGGGACAGACGCCAGATGCAAGAAAACCACGATCCTGGACCCACTGGACGCAGCCTGCCCACAGCAGGCCAGACCCTACCCTGGGACCAGCTGGGCCCCAGCCCTGCTCACTAGGAGCCCAGTGCAAGCTCTGGGACACCTTGGACCCCATACCCGACTGTATCAGGAACTGCCTCCCCCCCCTCCCCCAGAGATCTGACACCAGCTCTGGGACCCTTGGGCCCTGCGGCCAGATTCCAGCACCCAGCTCTGCCTGCCAGTAGTCCAGAATTCACCCCAGGACCTGGCTTCACCTGCCACTGGGTGGGCAACAGCCTCAGAGTCTTTGGGACCCTGACTCTGCCCACCAGTGAGCCAGCACTAGCCCTGGGTCCCCTAGGATTCCACAACCAGTGGCCCTGTGACCAGGCCCTGCTAAACAGAGCCAGCAGCATCCGCACAAGGCAGGGCCTGGCAACCAACCGGGTTAGTAGGGCCCAAGCAAGGCTACCAGACCACCCACACAGCCAGCCCACCACAACAGGAGGGCCCGCCCGGCCCTCTCGGGGGACCCCCAGAGCATATAGCTTGGGTGACAAGAGGGAAGTGCACTGCTGGGACGATAGGACGCCTCCTGCAGAAGGTCACTCCTCCAAGGCTGGGAAACGTAACTAATCTACCACGCACATTAAAAATACAGATGGCAACTTAGACAAAATGAGGCAGCAGAGGGACATGTTCCAGACAAGGAACGAGCTGAGACCCCAGATGAACTGAGTGGTGTGGAGACAGGCCGTCTACTGGAGAAAGAGTTCAGAGCAGTTATCGTAAAGATGATCAAAGAACTTGGGAGGAGGATGGATACACAAGCGAGATGTTAGAAGTTTTTAACAAAGAGTTAGAAAATATGAAGAATAAACAGATGAAGAATACGGTAATTGTAGTGAAAAGCACGCTAGAAGGAATCAACAGTAGACTGAATGATAGAGGAATGCACCAGTGAGCTGGAAGACAGAGAAGTGGAAATTACTGCCACTGAACAGAAAAAAAAAAGAATGAAAAGAAACACGGACAGTTTAAGAGACCTCTGGGACAACATCAGATGCGCTAATAATCACATTATCGGGGTCCCAGAAGCAGGAGAGAGAGAGGGGCTGAGGACACATCTGAAAACATGATAGCTGAAAACTCCTAATCTGGGGAAGGAAACAGTCACCCAAGTCCAAGAAGTGAGGAGAGCCCCATACAAGATTAGCCTAAAGAGGAACACTGAAATTTGAATGACAAAAATTAAACATAAAGAGAGAAAATTAAAAGCATCAGGGGGAAAGCAACAGATCACGTTCAGCGGCACTTCCGTAAGGCTGATTTTCTTCAGCAGAAACCCCGCAGGCCATGTGGGAGTGGCATGATGTATGCAAAGTGATAAAAGGGAAGAACCTACACCCAAGAGAACTCTTCCCAGCGAGGCTCTCGCTCAGATTCGATGGCCACGTCAAAAGCTGTACAGACAAGCAAACGCTTAAGGAGTTCAGCACCACCAAACCTGCTTTGCAACAACGCTAAAGGAACTTCTCTAAGCTTTCTGAAAGGCCGCAACTAGAAACAAGAAAATTACGAAATGAGAGAGCTCACCACTCATGTTAAAGGCACACAGACAGTAAAGGCAGGAAGTCATTCACACACAAAGCAAGGAGAGAGGTTAAAAGACAAAAGTAATAAAATCATCTGTATCCACAGTCAGCAGTTAAGGGATACACAAAATTATTAGATGCAAAAAATGTTATCAAAAACAATAATCATGAAGGGAGCAGAGAACCAACGCAAGGTTTTAAAAGTGCATTTGAAATTAAGAGATTATCAATTTAAAATAAGCCTATCTATCTATCAATCTATCTATCTATCAATCTATATCTGTGTCTCCTGCTATATAAAACCTCATGGTACCACAAACCAAAAATCGATAACAGATACACACACAAAAAAGAAAAAGGAATCAAACCATAACACTAAAGATGGTCATCAAGTCCCGAGAGAGAACAAAAGAAGGGAAAAAACCCTACAACAACAAACCCAAAACAGTTTTTAAAAATGGCAACAAGAGCATACATAGTGGTAATTACCTTATATGTAAATGGACTAAATGCTCCACCCAAAGGACACAGACTGGCTGGCTGGATACAAAAACAAGATCCATATCTGCTGCCTACAAGACTCACTTCAGATGTAGAGACACACACGGTCTGAAAATAAAAGGATAGAAAAACTGTATTCCATGCAAACGGAGATCAAAAGAAAGCTGGGGCAGCAACACTTGTATCAAACAGAATAGACTGTATATTGAAGACTGTCACAAGAGACAAAGGAGGACACTACATAATGATCAAGGGATCAATCCGAGAGTAAGATACAACAGTTGTAAATATGTACACATCCAACATAGACGCCCATAAGTGTATATGGGAGATACCAGCAGGCATAAAAGGAGAAGTCGACAGTGACACAGTAATGGTGGGGCCTTAACCCCCACTACGTCAATGGACAGAGCGTCCAGACGGAAAATCAATACGGAAACGCTGGCTTTACATCAGGAAATACCTTAGACCAGATAGACTTAATTGAGATATATATATGTATATATATAAGACATTCCACCCAAAAGCAGCAGAATACACACTCTCTCAGGTGCACGGGGAACATTCTCCAGGACAGGTCACCCACTAGGCCACGAAACAAGCCTAGGTAAATTTAAGAAAATTGAAATGAAGTCAAGCATCTTTTCTGACCACAATGCTGTGAGACTAGAAATCGAAGAAGAAATCAAAACATACCTAGAGACAAATGAAAATGAAAACACGATGATAGAAAAAGTATGGGATGCAGCAAAAGTGGTTGTAACAGGGAGGTTTGTAGTGATACAAGCTGACCTCAGGAAACAAGAAAAATCTCAAATAAACAACCTAACCTTACACCTAAAGGGACTAGAGAAAGAACAAACAAAACCCGAAGTTAGTAGGAGGAAAGAAATCATAAAGATCAGAGCAGAAATAAATGAAATAGAGACTAAAAAAAAAAGAAAAAAGAAAAAAAGGAAAAGAAAAAGGAAAAAGAAAAGATCAATGAAACTAAAAGCTGGTTCTTTGAAAACATAAACAAAATTGATAAACTTTTAGCCAGACTCATCAAGAAAAAAGGGAGAGGGGCCAAATCAATAAACTCAGAAGTGAAAAAATAGAAGTTACAGCCAACACCACAGAAACACACAGGGTCTAACTGCCTACCACAAATACATGCCAGTTAAATGGACAACCTAGAAGAAACGGGCACATTCTTAGAAACGCGCAATCTCACCAGACTGAATCAAGAGGAGACAGAAAACATGAACAGACCAAGTACCAGTAACGAAATTGAATCAGCAATTTAAAAACTCCCAACAAACAGAAGTCCGGGACCAGACGGCTTCACAGGTGAGTTCTACCAAACATTTAGAGAAGGGTTAACGCCTGTTTTTCTGAAACTATTCCAAAAAATTGTAGAGGAAGGAACACTTCTAAACTCAGCATCACCCTGATACAAAAAGCAGATAAAGTTATCACAGAAAAGAAAATTACAGGCCAGTATCACTGATAAATATAGATGCAAAAATCCTCAGCAATTGATGAGCAGACCAAATCCAACAAAATACTGAAAGGATCACGCACCGTGGTCAAGTGGGTTTGATCCCAGGATGTTAGGAATTTTTCAGTATCTGCAAATCAATCGATGTGATACACCACAATAATAATGAAGAATAAAAACCACATGATCATCTCCATAGACGCAGAAAAAACTTTTGACAAAATCCAACATCCATTTATGATCAAAACTCTCCAGAAAGTGAGCATAAAATGGAACATCTGAACATAATAAAGTCATGACAGGCCCACACTAGCATCATACACGGTGGTTAGAAGCTGAAAGCGTTTTCTCCAAGATCAGGAACAAGACAAGGATGCCCATATTCTTGCCACTTTTATTATTTCTGTAAGTCCTAGCCACAGCAATCAGAGAAGAAAAAGAAGCGAATCTAAATTGGAAAGGAAGAAGTGAAACTGCCACTGTTTGCAGATGACACGGTGCCGCACAGAAGAGATTCTAAAGATGCCGCCAGAAAACTACTAAATTTCATTGATAAATTTGGTTAAGTTGCAGGATACAAAATTAACACACAGAATTACATTCAATTCTATACACTAACAACGAGTGACCAGAAAGAGAAAACAGGGACACAGTTCCATTTACCACTGCATCAAAAAGAGTAAGTTACCTAGCAGTAAAGCTGCCCGAGGAGGCAGAAGACCTACGCCTGGAAACCCACAGGACCCTGAGGAAGGAAACTGCCGATGGCACCAACAGGTGGAAAGATATACCGTGTTCTTGGACTGGAAGAATCAGAATTGTTAAAATGACCACACTACCCAAGGCAACTGACAGATTCAGGGCAATCCCTGTCAAAATGCCAATGGCATTTTTCACAGACCTAGAAGAAATAATTTTAAAATTTGTATGGGAACAACAGAAGACCCTGGATAGCCAAGCGATCTTGAGAAACAAGAACAGAGCTGGAGGAATCAGACTCCTTGAACTTTCAGGCTATACTACAAAGCTACAGTGTTCAAAACAGTGCGGTGTGTGCACTGTTACTCCTGGTTTCCTGGGCCCTTTCTCCCTCCTCTATTGGCCCCACAAAGCGGGAACATCTATGTCCTCCTCCCACTCTGGCCTGCAGATGACGCCTCAGCCCTGTGCCCCTCCTCTCTCTCCTGGGGATCCTCTCCTCCGAGCACCCTCCCACTGCCCCTTGCGCACATGCACCCCTCCTCCTGGACCTCTGCCCCTCCAACCCTCACCCCAAGCAGCCGTCCAGAGCCCAGGCCCAGCTGCACACCTGAGCTACAGCCCTCCTGTGTCCGCACATCTGTCTCTAATGGACTCCGAGTCTCTCAGGGCAGGATCAGGGCCGGCCCCGCCTGCCACCCCTTGCGTCTCCCAGGAGGCCTGGCTGGCCCCTGGGCACTTACTGGGCACGAGGGGGCACCGCCTCCCAGTGTCCAACCCTGGTGCCTTGAGTGGGAGCTGCACCTAGTATCTGACTTTCTACCAAAAAATGCAGCAAAGGAAATGAGATGTCCCTTTCGGGATTAGGTCACAAATGACTGACTTCTAGCAGGTTCTCTTGCTGGCTTTGATGAAGCAAATGGCTGTGTTACTGGGGTCCACGTGGCCGGGAACTGAGGTGGCCTCCGGCCCACAGCCAGCGAGGAACTGAGGCCCTCAGTCCAGCAGCCGGTGGGGACCTGGATTCGGCTGCTGCTGTCACTGCTGTGCCCCCAGTTCGTGTTGAGCTATAACCCCCCGTGTGATGGTGTTGGAGGGCGGGGCCTTCGGGAGGCGAAGAGGTCAGGTGGGTGGGATTACTGCTCCTACACAAGGGACCCCAGAGAGCTCCCTTGCCCCTCCCACCATGGGAGGACACAGTCTGTGATCCAGGAAGTAGGTCCCCACCACCCCAGTCTGCCGACGCCTTGACCGTGGAAGTCCAGTCTCCAGGAGTGTGAGAAGTAAGTGTTGGTGTTCAGACACCTGCCAGTTACTGATCGGGCTCGGAGCCGACCCCATCCCAGCTGCCTGCTGCCTGTGGGAGCCCCCCTGAGGCCCAGCCAACTCCTGCCTGACACTGGGAGATGGCAAACATGTGTTTTCAGCCAGTAAGTTTTGGGTACTCGTCACATGACAACAGAGACTGAACACCCTCGGCGAGTAATGGACTCCTAGCCCCACCATGGAGGGAAGCCGGTGCCCCTTGCCTGGCTGTGCATGTGCTCGGCACCGAGTCACCAAGCCTCTCTCCAGGGGCGACTGGAGGCGCTGCAGGGACGGCCGCACCCCAGGCTGCCGGGCGCGGGGGACACCAACGAGGAAAAGCAGGGTGTTGGGGAGTGTCTCCCAGACTCCAGCCCCGCCTTGGGCAGAGGGTCCCAGACCCTTCTAAAGACTCTGCACCCCTGTGTGGCTGTTTGCTCCTGCACCTGCCACCCATATTAGTCTGTGAGCCCTTCAAGGCAGGGCTTCTCTGGGACATCCTCATCGCACACTGTGCCTAATGAACACGGGGGTGCAGGTCACCCCGGTTCCCCGGCAGAGGGCCACTGGCCCGGTGAACGGAGCAGGTTAAACATGACGACCGTTACCAAGTGCAGTGTGACTGAGCCCACCTGGGAGATGAATAGACGAGTCCCTAAAACAGCTGCCCAGCCTTGTGGGGGTCTGGCCGCTCCAGGAACACACCAGGCGCTGCAAGGGGCACGCGGGTGCTGGGAAGCCGGGCGTGTTTCACGGGCCTTCGGTACCAGTAAGACATCATCTCCCGGAAGCCGCCCAGGGGTCCGCCTGACCTTCCCATCACTAAGTGCAGACGGTGCTGCCGACAAGCCCGGGAGGGCCCTCCTTGTGCAGCGCGTGTGAGCGCACACGTGGCCAGTGCTCGGGAAGACGGGGCGCGGCCCACCGTGAGGGGGCAGGCCTCCCTCCCGGCCCAGGTGAACCGCGTCCTGTTGGCGCAGCAGGTCAGCAGGTCACGTCACGTGAGATGACGTGTATCTGATTTACGCAGGATTTGATGACCCTTTGTAAAAAGCACCTACACGTCTAAAACTCACGCATGTAAAACGCGGTCTGTGTACATGCATGTGTAATGTGCAATACATTTTTACATATTTTTTTTACAAGAAAGCAATTTTCTGTTGGTTTTCCTTCAAGGATACCTTGAAATTAGTCAGTAAGATTAGGAACAGCTGTGGCAGAATCTGGTCTTCCATTTTGGCTCTGTGTTGCGTTTAGCAATCTCAGTTTAAAAAAGGGACACAATGAAACGTTTGTTGCTGTCTGTTGATTGTGGTGATAATTTCATGGTGCATGTGATACATCCGAACTCACCAATTTGTGCAGGGTTTTTTTTTTTTTTATATCAATTACACATAAGCTTAAAAAACAAAGGGACAGAGGGAAACTTGTGCACGTGCTGGCTGTGCACTGTCACCTCGCTTGGGGTGATGGTACCTGAGGTGTCTGCACGTGTCCTAACTCATCAAGTTGTGCAAACTTAGTACGTACAGTTCTTTGTTTATCAGTTACTTCTCAATAAAGCCGTTTTAAGAATAAAAAACCCCTCAGTTTAGAGCATGGGATCATCATGTGCTGGGTTCCCGGGTGCTGACTTCTCGGTTCTCCCGCACAGGCTGACCTTGTACACCTGCTTTCCCCCAGGCCACCACGAGGGGGTGGCAGACGCCCGCGTTTAGACAGGAGGACGGCAGTGCCCCGAGCCACAGGAGAAAGAACCCGGCCCGGTCGCCTCCGGCGCTTTAGAAGCACAGAGGTTTTAATGTCCACCTCGTATGACTGGCTTTATGCTACTAGTAATGATATCCAAGTTGCTTTAAGGAGAGAAAGATAGACTTCTTACAAGTAGCAAGCTTAAATTCAGAATTCTGGAATCTTCGGTGGGGAGGGTACAGCTCAATGGGAGAGCGCGTGCTCAGCCTGCACGAGGGCCTGGGTTCAATCTCCAGTCCCTCCATTAAACAAACAAACCAACCTCCACCCCACATCCCCCCCAAAAGAATGAAAAAAAAAGAATCGTGGAATCTTCATATCATCCTTTTCAGCACATGAACACCAGCATCCCGAGTCCTGCCTTGAGCTGGCCTGGCCTCCACTTGCCTCCCACACGGGAAGGGAGGCTGGAGGGGCATCCTGCTGGCTTCTGGGCTTTATCCACGGCTGAGTTACCGCCACGCTCACAATTATATTCAAACAAAGCATGCATGCTGGAAAAGCTAATGACAGTCCCACGCCAAGGTCGGGAGCTGGTCAGAAAGCCACAACTGTCACCACCGGGAAGACGCCGTGACTGCAGCAAAGGGAGGCCCCTCACATCCAAGAAGACCTGCCATGTCGCTGTCACCTCAACAGCACCACACAGCGTGCACGCCCGCCTACCCCTGCCCGGCCGGGCCCGGAAGGCCCCCAACAGAGCCAGCCTCGCCTCACGGCTGAAGCAAAGCAGCTAAGCGCAAGTGAACCCCACCTTCCAGAAAGATGGAACAGCCCGGACCCCGCGAGGGCCGGGCTGCGCACTCGGCCTCTGCCCCACACGCGCTGTGCTCAGTGAGGATCTGTCATACCAGTCAGGGGTGTCACTTGCTGGGCTCTAGTGACATCGGCTTCTCAGGCCAGGAGAAAACCAAGGCCTTTTCTACCCCACTTTTAATCCTGAGACAGACTCTTTACTGAGTTCTCCTGCGAAAGTGGACAACATTTGATTTCGACCGAAGCACACACATAAGTCAAGTGACTTCCTGACCTCCCTCCTCTTCCAGGCCCTGCTGTGTTCCTTGTGCCACCAGAGGTCCCTGCTCCCCGCTCCTCCAGCCGCCTGGACAGACCCAGGGCCCAGCTCTCACCTGACTCTCGGTCACCTTGGTGGTCAGGGAGGAACCCCCGGCTGGAAGCTGACATGCCCAGCACGGCCACACCTTGTCAAGAGGCCAGTGTGGGTCAGACCCTGGTGGTTCACTCACTGGGAGCCCTGCTACATGGCAGTCCGCCCCACGTCCCTACTGTGTCCTCCGAGGACGGCTCCGCCACATACCTTATTACCGTGGGGGTGATCTCTGCACAAAAGAACACGCTGAGGCTTCCCACCGCGTGGGAGGCGAACATGCCCACGATGGAGAAAGTGATGGAGAACTTGTCCTTGACACTGTCACTCATGCCTGGGGGAGAACCAGAGGGGGTGAGGGGGCGGAGGGGAGGGAGGATGCTGGGCGGTGGGAGTGGGGAGGAGGGAGGAGGGCAGCCTGGGGCCCAACGAAGGGTCTCCCCTCCTCCCCTCTGCCCGGTTCAAGGTGCAGACCAGGTGCTCACTTCCCTCTGGCGACGCGGCAGCACGTCCAGGTGCGGGAGGTCAGAGCCCTCTTGGCAGGAGCCTGTGTCGGGTTTCTGGGAGTCCCTGTGGGTCTAGGACTCCGGGCTCAGGCTGACTCTGCCAGAAAGCTGCAGGCCTAGAGCAGCCACCAGGGAGGGAGAGAGAGCTCCCCAACATGACAGCAACGCCCTCCCCTCCAGCCTCCCGAGTCAGCTCTGCAGAAAGGACTGTGGCTCCAGAGAGGCTGACCATCCCGGCCTCTGGCCTGACCAGTCCAATCCATGGGCCAGGGTATCTCAGGCTTGACTGAGGAGAAGGAAAACTCAGATACTCCAAAGGGAAAGACTGATGGGGCTGGAGGGAAAGTGCTCGACCGACTCAAGCATCTGACAGGTGGCACCAGGTCTGACCTCACACCCAGGGACACGAGGCAGAGCAGGGCAAGCTGTCGGGGTGTCGTACACCTGGGGTGCAGCTCAGGACCCTGCAAGGCTGCACCAGGAGCCCTGGCTCTCACCACGGAGGCCCTGACAGCCTAGGCTGGGATCGGGCCAGGCACGCGCAAGCAGCAGCGTCACGTGCGGGGAGCGCTGTGCCGTCCCTGCGGCCGAGAGCAGCGAGCTTGCGTGATGCACAAGCAGGGGCGGCTGCGTCCCCTGGCAGCGCGGTCAGCCCGGCCTCCCGCCTTCCCAGGGCTTTGTGATCTGGCCTGGGGCTGTCCCTGAGACCCTGTGTCCCAGCGCAGGTGCTGCTGGGCTGCTGACCGCTGGTGCCAGGGGAGGGACGAGCGCAGCGTGCAGGCTGGGCTTGGACGGGGGCGAGCGGGCTTTGGAGAGGCAAGAGGGGCAGAGAGGACAAATGGATGCGTGTCATGTCCAACCTACGGCCAACTTCAGCTGCAACTCTTGGGGTGCAAGATGGGGGAGAGAGAGGAGAGGGAAACCACAGGTCTGTGAGTCTCTATGGAAATGTCCATTGGGTGCAATAAAAAGATGACAGTGCCCGACTTGTGCACTCGGGGCTCACCTGAGTCTGGGTGCTGGCTGTACTTTCCAATCACTGGGCCGCAGAAACGATGGCGGATGGGGACACAGGTGGGAGGAGGGGAGAGAGAAAGCACGTCAGGACGTAAGTTATGACCATGTGTTGCCATGGGACTGGAACCCCATCCAGGTTTGGAGTGGCCCCACTGCCAGCCGGCCAGGCCCAATGGGCAGCATGGCTGAAGCCACCAGGGGTCAGAGAGCTGGAGGGATGTGGGAAGACATGGAGGAGGGCCCAGGGCATCAGGGTTGCCCTTTGACCAAACAGAGCTCCTTCTGTTCAGAAGGAAGGGCTGGGGCAAGGAGCCTGCCCTCAAGCCAAAGGGTGAATTTAACTGTGTTCAAATTTATGCAAGTCATTGCCGGTCTGTGCTCTGGGGGCACCAACCGCCATGGGCAGAGCCAGCACACAGCATCACTGTGCCATCCACATGGACCACACACCTGGTCTCCTGGGCATCCTTGCTCGGCCACTAAGAGGGCGGCTGGGAGCTCCAGGGGTGCTGCTCCCCTGCGCGTCCGCCCAACTTGTGTGAGCCATGCCTGGAAGTCTCCCCTATGGGCAGCTAGGGCGGTCCTACCCGGGGAGAGGCCCCACGTCATCACAGCTAAAAAGAAGACCAGCCCCCTGGCAAGATGCAGGGTGCAGAGGAACCTGCTGAAGTCAGAACACTGCTCCCGCGTCTGACACTGGCCAGTCTAGGATCCAGTCTGCACGAGGCTGGATTTCTTTCTCCTACTTCTGTGCTGGACACTGACTCCCCACCTCGGGTGACATGTGCAAGCCAGAAACACTAGAGCCTTTTTGCTTTCTCAGCAGCTCTGATCTGTGGGGCACTGGATGGTCCCTGCGTCTAATCAGATAGCTCAGGAGGGAGGGGAACCATTGGAAACATCTGGTCCCTGCAGCGTCTGAGCTGGTCGCAGGGGCCGTCATGGGAGGACAAGGCTCAGCTGCTCTTCTGCACGGGGTGGGGGGTGGCGGGGGAGCGGCTTCTGCTCACGGGGAGCTGCACTGAGCTGGCCTCTCAGAGCTGGACGGGCTGCACGGATTCTCTAGCTTTTCTTCAGGTTATTTTTTAACGTTTACTGAGAAACTGGCCCAAAGAGCGACCGATAAACTTGGGAACATGCCCTGAAGAGCAGTGTCCCAGCGCAAGGGCGTCAAAATGTATTTATCTCCCCTTGGGTTCACTGGGAGCAACAAGCCCTATGTTCTTGGTCACGTGCTGGATCACAAAGGGACAGTGTGGTGGCCGGGCAGGGGGCGGAGGTCACGTCCACCAGGACTCTGAGTGCCACACCTGCCGGAGAGCCCCGGGCAGCCGGGAAGGCTCCGAGTTGGAGCCCCGGGGTCAGGTGGGGAGGAGGGGAGACCCCCGCACCCTCGAGGCTGCGGCCTCCTGTCCAATGAAAGCCCGTCCTTCCCAAAGCAGCTGCCCCAGCCATTGATCTGGGGAGAACAGCTGAGGTCACGAAAGCTTCCCCGGTGCCCCCGGCCCCGCCCCCTGGTCCCCGGCCCCGCCCCCACCCACCTGGGCCCCGCCCCCCGCGCCCACTCACGGTTGAGGAGCCCGAGCTGCAGCAGCGAGGCCAGCGCCGTGAGGATCATGAAGAGCAGCAGGCCCCCGCGGCGCCCCAGGAGCCGCACCACCACGCACATGGCCAGGCAGGACGCCAGAGCGATGCCGGCCGCCGTGTAGTAGTCGGCGTAGAAGTTCTCGAGCAGGGGCACCTTGGCCTCGTGGCCCAGCATGCTGCGGGCGAAGCAGTGGTGGATGCCGTAGCCGGTCAGCCTGCGGGGACACAGCGGGCCGTGTGCGGGGCAGGCTCGGGAGGGGCTGCGCGCTCACCCGCCTCCGCCGGCGCCGAGTGGAGGTGTGAGTGTCGGAGCAGCGGGGCCCTCCGTGCCAGCCTTGGGGGGAAGGCACGTCCACGGAAGGCGCGAGGTGGGACGGCCCCGCTCGCGGGTTTCCGTGGACGTGAGCCTGCTCGCTGCCGCCCTGTGCTAAGGGGCCCGCGCAGCGCGGATGGTGGGATGCCCAGCCCGCTGGGCGGTGGGGGTGGCTGGGCGCCAGCTGCCCCGAGCTGGGGGCTCCCCACCTTCCACACTTGCAGCCCTTCCGACATCTGTCCGGAAGCTCTGACGGGGCTCCCCAGACTCACCCGGGCCCCGTGGCAAAAAGTGGAGCCCTGGGCAGGCCTCCCCCTCTCTGCCCTGCTTGGCCTCCCTGTGGGTCCCTGTGACTCACGAGTTCACACACAGGACCACGATGTTCTTCCACAGGTTCCGAGTCCCCACCACCTTCACGATGCAGACCTTCTTGGGCCTCCGGGAAAGCTCCTTCTCCAGCTCTGCAGAGAAAGGGGACCCGTGAGTGATGCTCGAGCAGCCCCAGACAGCCCAGTGCGTGAGTTCCGGCATCAGGAGAAGGAGAGGTTTGTCTCGATTTAGGTCAGGTGCGGGGCCTGGATCTCAGGATGGAAATGTGCTCACGGAGACTTTGCAGCTTAAATGCCCCCTGGGGGCCCGCAGGGGCCAGGGCCCCAGCGGGACTTCTTCCCACCACAGCGCCTTTCTCAGGAGCCAGCGAGACGCACACAGACCCCCAGCCCCGGGGACTGTGTGCACTCGGCCTGGGAAGGCCTGCGGAGGCGGAGGGAGGGCGCGGAGCAGGCAGAGGTTCTCTTCTGCATGGAGCCTAATCCGTGTGCGTCACCCTCTGCTGGGGGATGGGAGACACACCTGCTGCTTGTGGTCCCCACGCTCGGGGCAGCACAGGCTGGGGCTGCTTCCTCTGCGCCTGTCCCTGCCATGCCCGCGTCTTAGGAAGAGAAGCGATGAACACGTATGTATGTGTGTGCACAGACGTGTGTGCTGGAGCGAATGGGGCTGAGCAAGACCGACCGTGTTCTCGCTCCGGAGGGGCCCAGCTGGAGCAGCTGGCATTCTGGCTGTCCACCCACTGACCCTCTCAGCCCAGGACTGCCTGACCTCTATCATCTTCTCTGCAAAAATTTGCAAGTTTGATTTATAGACATACTGTCCCCACGACTAAAACACCAAAAACGTTTTAAAGCACATAGAAACATTGTGGTTCACAGATAATGTTGATCTAATGATCTGAGTATCTTCACTGCCATAAAACTAGTCGGGAATCTACGCATAGCCACACTTGCCCACCGTGGAAATCTTCCAAGAAGAGAAATTAAATGTCCATTAGCACGTTTATACAAGTTTAACATTTTCTTTTTTTTTTTTTTGTAATGTGGCCCAAACTTTACTCCTGATACATTCTAATACATGAAGCAGACGTTGTTAAGAAGCTGCAACAACTGTAATCATGACCTGCGGGTGTTTTAAAGGCTAAACTCCGGAGCCCAAATTGCCTGTCATCTGTAGAGGTAGCTGCATTATTCTAGGTGGAGTTACACTGACTGCCCTGGGGCCGTTGGTGTGTTGTGTCTGTGACACACATCGCCAGCCGACAAACAACATCACAGAGCTTCTCGGCACCAGGCCTGTGCTTCTAGGGTGACACTCACAGCGCTGAGCCCAGGAAACACTACGTGACCTCCGAGATCCTGAGGAAGTGAATGCCAGACGCCCTTCCGTCTCTCCAGCCATCGGACAGAAATCTCAGGGGCTTTTTAAGGTCCTCACGTGTAGCAATAATAGGGTGAACGGGCCAGCGAGACTAGACCAGACTCTGAGCACCGAGGAAGCAACTGCCGAAAGCACTTCTCTCCCTGGGCCTCTTCCCTGCTCTCCGCCCTCCTGACTTAGAGCCAGAAGAGAAATTCCGAGACCAAAACCTGGCCGAGCCTCTTTGATTCCAGGCCCCTCTGACGCCACCCGCGTCCCCAACCGGCCTGCTCCCGTGCATTTCAGCTGCTCCCGTGATGTGCACCCGGAGGTCCGGCTTGGCCCGGGCGGGTGACTGCTGTCCTGCGCTGGGGGCAGCGAGGGGTCTGGGAGACCGGAATCCCAGCTTTCACCCGCCTGCTGAGGCTCCTTGCTCTGTCCCTCCATTTCTCCTCTGGTAAGTGGCAGTGCCCCCTCCTCCGAGCGCTGTTATGAGGACCGATGGAAGAAGTCGTGAAGGCCGCCTGGCCTGCAGTGGGCAGCGGCCGTCCTGGCCCCGCACCCCGGCCCACTGAGACCGCCCTGACCTCTCACCACCCACCCAGAGGGGACGGCGTCCCCGCAGGCCCAGGAAGGAGTCACGACCTCCCCATAGTTCAGAGATCCATGCTTCCCAAGGACAGCGCAGGGAGGGGCCTGGCCTCCGAGATGCAGAGAGACACCCCACAGGGTGGCTGCGTTCGCTTGGACGGGCGCACGATGATTGGCTTTGCTTTTGTACTCAAGACACTGCTAGTGTGTTCCTGGTGGAACTGGAGACACTTCAGTTACGGAAACTAAAACCAAAGAAAGGCAAGACGTGGGGCAGAGGAAAGGGGGAGGGAGGAGGAGGACACTGCTTGTAGGAAGGACACTGGGAGTGATGCGTGGGAGCTGTGGAAGACCTGCAGCGATTCAGCTGCAAACTCCTCGGGGAAGCAGCCAAAGATAAACTGAAGACCGCTTTAAAAGAGGAAAGCACAGGGAACATTCTGGAAATGTCACATTTTCTTCCAGCATGAGTCCAAGCCTGGGGTGCACTGATGGGGCAGGACCCCAGCCCCCACCTCTGAGCCTGAGACACTCCTCTGCCTGGAGACAACACGACCATCAAGGGCAGCGGACGCCCCAGCCCGCCCTGAGGACGGGGACCGTGGTCCATTTCTCCCACGGGGGCTCCTTTGGAGCCTGGTGCGTCAGGGCTGGAAGTGCTGGACGCGGGCCCTGAACGCCAGCCCTGGGGACGAGCAGCCACACACCTCCTCGGCTCCTATCGTCCTTATTCGGATGCAGGCACCGGACAGGCATCACCGGGGGGCCCAGCCAGGCCTGGGGAGTCGGGCTGCCCTGGTCTCCTGGCAGCTGGCCACACGAGAGCGGGGCTGAGAGGACAGAGCTGGAGAGGGGCGGGCCCAGTGGAGGGGAGGCATGCGGTGCCCCTAGAGCCTGGCGGAGGTGACACAGGATCTCAGTGTCTCTGTCTCCCTCGCCTCTCAGAAGCAGCACAGGGAAGCCACTTCTGCTGGGCTTCTGGGCTCCAGTCCCAGCTCTCCTCCTCACTAGCAGTGTGACCTCCAGCAAGATACTCAGCCTCTCTGTGCCTTAGTTTCCCCACCTGCGAACGGGGATAATTACAGTACCTCTTGCACAGAACTGCTAGGAAGAAACATAAATTAATAATGCAAAGTGCTCAGGTTTAAATATTAGTTAATATTTGCAAGTCACTGAGAAAAGTGACGTTGTCCAGTGTCAGCGTCATCCTATTTAAGACCCTGCCACTGGACGCAGAGCCCCACGGCCCTGCTGGCCCTGTCTCCCGGCTCCTGGGCAGGGATGCATCCCAGCCGAGCAACAGCGGCATCTGAGGAACTTCTGACACCAAACCCAGATCTCCTGGGTCAGGAGTCTGATGAAAAGCCCGTCTGGGAAGCATGGGAAAGGCGACTCCAGGAGCCCTTCCCGGCCGGCGAGCTCCCACGTGCCCGATTCCCTTCCCCAGGTGCTCCTTCCTGCTCACCGCGTTCACCCCCCGACAATCGCACGTCCACTTCTCCCTCGTCTGCCTCCTCCACGTGCCTGTGATGTTATTGCCCTGATCTGGCTCGTGGTGATGTTCCTGATAAACATGAATTCTCTAGATGTGAACTTTCCTGCCCAAGCAACAGGCCCTGAGAGTTGCAGACAATGGCAGCTCTTTGAAGGTCCTACTTGGCACAGGTGGTGAAGGCCAGTGGCCCCCAGGCCGGCCGCCCCCAGGCCAGCCACACCCCTAGGCCAGGACTGCCGGCACCAAACCTGGCAGGCAGGCAAGGCTGTGTGCCAGGCTGGGTTTAGCCCCCCCCAGTTCCCTTGAAGAGCAGGGCATGTCAGGCTCATGCCTCCCCAGGCTTTGGACTCGAGCACATCCTGGTCTAGCTGAGGACCACCATCATGGGAAGTTAGACAGCCAGCTGGGGCGGCCATCAGGCAGAACAGAGCCAACGCAAGCACCATGGGTGTGTTGTGGGCTGGCTCCTGGTCCGGACGGGACAGATGGCGCGTCCCCCAGGCCTGGCGAGGCCGTGGGGTTGAAGGGAACACGTGCTCACCTGGCATCACGCCTTTGATGTCACTCTCGGGGTTCATGCGGTTCTTCTGCGTGAAGTGCAGGATCAGCTTCTTTGCAGATTCAAACTGCTGCGTGGCCATGAGCCAGCGGAGGGACTCGGGGAAAATCCTGCAAAGAGACAGAGGGGTCGGTGAAGGTCTTTAGACTGGACGCGGCTCCGTCGCGGTCCGGGAGCTCTCAGGCAGGTCGGACTCGGTTTCTGCCCACAAGTGGTGGGACCAAGCCCAACCAGCAGAAGGACACTGTGGCCCTAGGTGTTCCTCATTTTCTTTCAGAAAAGGGTAAAACCTGCAGCTCTTCAAGTGTGCAGACAGGAGCAGCATCCTACCAGCTGCATCAGGAACTCCGTGCGCGCCCTCCACCGTAACCATCCGTGCTCACTGCCCACCATAACCAGAGGTTTCTAAACATGTTCCAGCCGCTCTCACTGAAGGGCTGCTTTTGTGATATTTTGTCCCAAAAACCTCATAGAATGATTTTAAGTTTAAAAAAATGCCCCCATAGCGGCCAGCTGGCGGGCACTTTCAGGTTCGAACATTTGAAGGCTTCCTTTCCCAGGGCCCGGCTGCAGAATTATTGTCACCTTGCTGCTAACTGCGCATGACAGCTCCCTGGGATGGTGGTGTTCAAGTGTTACTCGCCACAGATTCCTTGAGTTTGTGTTTAGGATTAAATCTTGTGAGGAGTCCCAACAGGAAACAAACAAACAAACCAACAAAACCCCAAACGAGTGCTTTACTGTCAATGCACTTTGTAAGTTTGCATTAATGACAGTATTTGCAAGCTTACCAAAGAGCAGCGTGCCTGCTTAGGGCAGGGGTTCAGCTCACTTTTTCCGTAAAAGTCCAAACAGTTAATATTTTAGACTTTTAGGCTTTAGTCACAGGGCTCTGCAGAAACTGCTCCACCCTGCCTGTGTGTGCCCCGGCCACAGCCGCACGCAAAGGAATGGGGGCTGTGTTCCCTTGGGACTAAAGTCCTGTGAAGCAGTGGGCACCCCCGACTGGGAGAAACAGAAGTTGGAAATCAAAGGTGGGGAAGCCCGCGCAGCCTGTCAGCCCGGGGCCCCAGGGCCGCTGCATTTTATCTCAGTTACAGTGTCCAGACCTGCCCTGCCCGCCGTGGAGCCTCTGACCGGAGTGCGCCAGAAGCCAGGAAAGCTACCAGCGGTAAACTTGCACTTCAGCGTCACATCCCTAATGCTGTAATGGCGGGCACGCCCTTACCTGTTGGAACAAAAATCAAGTTGCTATATGCTTACGATGAATTTGCAGAGACACCTGACTTCAGCGGCACATTGAGACGGTCTGGCCGACTGTTCACCTATGCTGGGAGACCTGGGCCTTCACAGTCCAAAAGCCACCCTCCCTGCACGAAGGCACAGGAGGTGCAGGAGGGCTGTGTGCCCGCCCCGGGGAGGTGGGCCCCGGCGTTGAGACAGGCTCAGAAAGTCTCATGTCTTTTCACAGAGGAGCCCATTGGAAAGCTGATGAAACATAGGTTTCAAATTGTATGCATTGTTTTTTTAGGTTAATTAGATTAAATTTATTTAAAAAACGGAACCCAGGACCTCATGCATGGTAGGCACACGCTCTGCCACTGAGCTAGACCCTCCCCACCCTGCACTGATTTTTTAAAAAAATAATGGAAGTTAATGTTTTTTTACTGGTCTCTAGTTTTTACAAATTAATTTTGAATAACATAATTCAAGCAAACAAACACTCAGAATATGGCATAACAGACATCAATATTATGTAGGTAGTAACATCTTACCATGTTTTATCAGGTCTTTTTTTATGATGAAATAACTGAAGACAAATGCCCACCCTGTGGCTCTCGCCCGTGTTGTCTCCATCTTTCTGATTTATTTGGATTTAGTGTCATTTTCTAATTTCTTAAGATGGACATGCAGATTGTTAACTTTAATTCTTCTTTTCTAATATATACACTTCAGACTTCATAATTGCATCTAAGTATCATTTTACCTACATTTCACAAGTTTTGGTAAGTATTTCCGGCTGTAGTTTGATTCTAAATATTTTGATTTCTATCAGGGTGTTTCCTTACCTATGATAGACAGACCAGCAGATAGACATTTCAAACATACGGGTTTTGAGAAGAGGGTAGTGGAGGGGCTGCTGTCTTGTTTCCTTGTTTTTTAATTTCATTAGATCACTTTGAGAAAACGCAGTCCGCATTACCGGCCTTCCCCGCGCTCCCTGGGACTGGCTTGGTGACACAGGCTACGACTAGTGTGTGCGTCTTCTCTTTGTCCCTGCAGGATTCCACATGCAACTACCCGATCAAGCTTATTTTTTGTGTCTCACTTTCTCGAATCCATCTGATCAAGTTGTTGCGAGCTGAGAAGCTGGCTAATCTGCCCCTCTGACTGTAGATTTGAGGTCCTGGTTTGGGCACAGCCCCCATCTCACTGAGCGGCACCTGCCCTCCCCACACCCCTGCCCTGTGGGTGGCAGCAGGGACCCAAGGCATCACGACTGAGCAATGCTGGGCAGGCTGGCTGGAGAGACCCAGGGCAGCCAAGAAGCAGCCCCACTTTCAGGGGGACCCACGTGATGCCCCATGACGTGGAGGCCGTGGTCTGTCACCCTGACCGCTGGGCACAGTGGCAGTGCACCCCTGAGCTTCTTTTTTAGAACTCAAACATTTATTTGGTCACCAAACTTTTTTGCCCTCATACGTACTGAGCATTGTCACTACAAATACATCCCAAAGGGACACGTACGTCCCTGACCTCAAGGAACTGAGGAGTCTTGCAGAAGAACACCTCTGTGAACAGACAGGTAAACAAGGCAGACACACACACGGACACACTCCCTGTGGATTTACAAGTGACTTGGACAGAAGCCCATACAGTATGGGACGGGACAGGGCCCAAGAAGAGAGTGGGCGGTTCCTTCCAAGAGGAAGGGCAGGACGGGGGCGGCAGGGGTGGGGGCAGAGCCGAGGCGGCGGGGGATGCTCGGGCGTCCTGGGAGATGAGCAGGTGCTGGTCAGACCCCCTGTGCTGTGGGGGAGGTGTGGGGACAGGACCCAGAGGAGAGGCTCTCACCCGAGAAACACACAGCATGTTGACTGGGGAGCCGCAGGCTGTAATGCCAGACTCCTGGGTCTGGGAGGAGAGATGGGAGGTGGGGCCCAGGTGGGGAGGACCCCAGGTCACAGAAGAGCGGCAGCCCCTCCCCCGACCAGAATGAACCCAGGTGCAGAACCAGGGGTCTCCCTACAGATTTGGGCCCAGGTGACAGGTGGACTCCTGTTGGCCCCACATCCTGTCTCCAGTGATGGATGGCGTTGCCAGCCACCCCCCTCCACGACTGGCCTGCAATCACCAGGCCCCCTCCACACCCTTCCCATGTATTTCAGTCTTTCAAGCTCATCATGTGTTAGGAACATTATCCCCATTTCACAGATGGGAAAACTCAGGCAAAGAAAGTTCAAGGACATTGTCCAGATTCCAGAGTGGTTAAACGCAGAGCTGGACTTGAACCCCGGCAGTGGGGCTCAGGAGCCCACATCCTTAACCTCAGTGGACGCGGCAAAGGAACAAACCGCTCGTGCCTAGACAGTGCCGACGCCTGGGGTTTGGGGGAGACTGTTCCCGGGATGCTTCCTCAGGCCTCCCCGATGCCATGTATTTGAATTTGCTGCAGAGTCACAAAGAGCTCGTTGAATTGTCAGCCGATGAGAAAGCCCCCAGATTGCTGCCCCAGTTTGGAAAATTTGCAGCGTGGCCACATTATGGGAATTTAATGAAATCTCTCTTGACAAGTACATAATGTAATAACACCACGAAAATGAAATAGTCAGCCGCTGGCCCAGGAGCTGGCAGGAGTGTAGCTGAGCCTCCAAGAAATCCATCATTTTCAACAGAAGGAAGAGTAGGGAAGGCGGCTGGAGGCCGCGTCTGCGGGGCACACTCACGTGCGGGTCATGCGAAAGTGACCTTGGCAACCGTGAACGGAAGCGAACACGAAAGCCATGGTGGCGTCTGTGGGAGTCTGCAGTCGGGGCTGGAAGGGGCCGAGGCTCCGGGAGCAGGGAGTGGTCCACGGAGGAGCCAGCGGAACGGGGATTTACAAAGCTGGAAGGGTCTCACTCTCTCGAGCTCGTTACGTGGAGGTACTAATGTTCTCTCTTCTCCAAACGGGAAGACCAAGGCAAAGCACGTCCAGGAGCGCTGCCCGGATTACAAGCTATTAACGTGGCAGAGCTGCACCTGAACCATCCTGACCCAGAGATTTTCAGGCTGTGATCACTCCAAGCCAGTGGCTCAGTGGTCTTAGGGCTTCTGCACAAAGGATGCAGGCCACGCTGCAAAGTCTCTGCTCGTCCTGCTCGAGTCCGAAGCCCCTGGCAGGATGCAGGGCACAGCGAGGACATGTGCGGAGCCCGCCGAGCAGAGTCCGTCTCTTCCCTGCAGTGGTCACACGTCCGATGGACCTCTTGCTCCAAGGCACGTGACAGGCTGGTCCTGAGGCCTCCAAAATATGTCCAGGATGGTCAGACGGTCAGGATCCCTCGCTTATAACTTCAGGATCCAGAAGGCTCTGAAATCCAAAACCTCTTCGTTTAACTCACTTGCACGGAAATCGGAACTCCCTGGAGGCAGAGCGGCACCTGGTGGGGGTGAGGGTCTGAGCCTCAGGCACGGCTCTCGAGGGACGGGGACCCCTCCCTGCAGAAACGGGAGTGTCTGGTGCGGGTGCCACAGAGCATGATGTGGGCTGGACCAGCAGCATCCACACGGCGTGGCTTCACCTCCACGGCCCTGCCCCCGCGCTCTGCCTGCCTCGCCTGCCTCCTCTTCCCAGAAGCAGGCGGATGTGGGGTCAGCAGCAGCCGTGAGTCACAGGGTGACAGGCTTTGGCTATGAAGTTAATTCTCAAGTAAGCAAATCACTTAAATCCACCCTCTACTTAAAAACTAAAGTATTCCAGGGAAGACAGAAACCCTCCCTAACCTCTTGCCCCCGTCCCGGTGCCCCTGCGCTGCCCTCCCCTGACCAGGCTGCTCCCTGCCCCCTGGGTGAGCGACCTGCCCACCACTGGAGACCCCACGGCTCCCACTTTTGGTGGAAAACGCCAGTCTCACTCTCTGAAGTCCCCTTCCTTTCAGATTGGCACAGTTGCCCCCCTGGTGGTCTGGAGACCGACACCCCTCGGTGTTGTGCACAGTGGCTTCCATTGTCACGCCCTGGACAAAAGCCACACCGACTTCCTGCCTGTGCCCTGGGGACAAAACACAAGGTCGTCCCAACCTCGGGACAACCCGAGGAACCCCCCTTTCCAGCTCGTCCTTAGAACAGAAATCCTCTGCCTGGGCCCACAGGCCACTTCCCCCGTGGCCTCAGGTATGCCACAAAAAGCCAGGAAGCGGAAATTAAGTGCAGAGGCCTCCGATTGAGGGCCGTGGAGGTCACAGAGACCACGCACTGGAAACCCAGGCTTTCTTCAGAGGAGGACCCCCAGGTCTCAGATGACTGAGCTCTGTGTTAGGAAGCCCCAGGTGGGGACGGGGAAAGGGATGGGGAGGGGAGAGGCAGCTGGGAGCAGAGAGGCTGGCAGGGCCAGGGCAGGGGGCCATGGGCAAACTCCCCACCGGGAAGGCGTGGGTGCCCTGACCTTGCTCAGGTGACACTAGACGTCACTCCACACCATGGTCCCTACTGCAGGATGACACTTCTGTGGCACAGGTGTGCCTGATGACACACCGGAAACCCTCAAACCACTCCCCAAGAAGGGCAAAGGCACAGATCTGAACTTCAGGTCAGAGGGGGCCACAGATCTGCACTTAGTCTGGCCCCTCCGGGCACGGCCGGGGAGCCCTTCCCACCGCCAGCACCTCCTGGGTGGCACCGATGGCCGGGTGCACCTGCAGCCTGGCCTCTGGATCCTAGAGCAATGTCACCTTCCCCACTTCACAGCACGCTTACAGTCCTACTTAAAACGCAGGACCGATGCACGCGAGAAAGAGGCCCGCCCAGAACAGCGGCCGCAGCGGCCGATCCTCAGAGAATGACACGGAAAATATACTGACGTGGACCTGTTTTCCCGACGGTACCGGTGTCGGCGCTGTTACTGTGTCACAACAGAACGCCCCCGGTCCTCTGACTGATCGCACCAGAGGCTGCTCCTCAAGCCGGGCGTCCGAGGCAGTTCCAGCTGGGGGACCCCGCCCCCCGCCCCCCGCCCCCCGCGAGGTCGCTGGCGCACCGCGTGCCTTTCAGACCAGGTGCTTTATGACGTAATAGTGACCTTTGCTTCTGATTTGCTTTCCCATCTCTGTCTTCATCCCTGCCTTTTCTTTCTTTTTAATTTTTAATTTAATTTTAAAAAGTGAAGTATAGTTGATTTACAATGTTGCATTAGGTTCAGGTGTGCCGCACAGGGATGCAGTTATATATTTATGTGTTCTTTTCCACTGTAGGTCATTACAAGACACTGAGTATGGTTTCCCGTGCTGTGCAGTAGGTCGCTGTTGTTTATCTATTTTATACATAGCAGTTTGTATCTGCTAATCCCAAACTCCTAATTTACCCCCCCCAACCCTTCCCCTTTGGTAACCATGAGTTTGTTTTCTATGTCTGTGAGTCTATTTCTGTAAAAAGAATGAAATACTGCCATTTGCAGCAACCTGGATGGACCCAGAGAGGATCATACTAAGTGAAGTAAGCCAGACAAAGACAAATGTCATGACATCCACTCATACGTGGAACCTGCCTTTTCTGTTATTTGGCTAAGTCTCAAGCCCGTCGGACTTACGTTCATGGGTCTGTTTCACATCGTAGCCTCGAACCTGCACGGCCACTCGAAAAATTGGAAATTAAAACGCCATACTATGATCTTCCCGTAATACTATGAAGTTGGCATTTTTTTCCTTAACATTTAGAAATAAAACCGAGTGTCCCTCTGCCCCACTGGAGGATCGGCCACAGACGAGGAGGCCCTCCAGGCTGCCTTCCTGCGCGTCCACTTAGCACCCACTCTTGGCCACCTCTACACTCAGAGCACGGCCGTCTCTTCAAGTCACTGAACCAGAACATTTACTCACGAGAGACTCTGGACAGGAGGGAAGACGAACCGCTGACGCTGTGTGAAGTTAACTTTATCCTCGAGCCGTTCTGTTTTCCTGACGGACTTAGCTGCAGGTGACACACCTGCTGACACTTGTGATGGAGCGTCACAGCCCTCCAGGGATAAACGCGGGCTGAACTCCATCAGCCTGCCGGGCTGGGACACGTACATCAATAGACGCCTTACGGGGGGTGGGGGTGGGGGTGGGGGGTTCTAGCAAACAGGTTAGAAAGGGCGGCCGGAGGGGCAGAGCTCAGAGAAGCTCTGCAGAGCTGCGGCTTCCCAAACGCGGGTGAGGGAAGGGCCCTGGCCGCCTGTTCCAACGGTGCTTTGATTTAAAGAGGCGACTTCAGCTGTTGAGGCTTTGGGGTGTTACCAAGTGTCACAGGCGTGACGTTCTGAAAAAATTCTCTAAGTAAAAAAACTCAAAGACTAGAATTGAGTTAAATACCAGCTGGAGGAATATCTTGTTTCTGATTCGAAGCTCTCACAAGAAGATACACCTGGTTCCAGTAGCTAAGCTTTCGCTTTAATTTTTTTTTAACTTTAGTTCTGTTTGGTGTCAAAACGCAGGTTCATTTCGGGGTATAGCAAATGCATGTGAATTAGCGCTTCTTATAAAAAGTCAAGCTGATGATTTAAATTTAGTAAATTAGGGAGAAGGGCTGAGTGTCATGAGATCAAAGAAAAGCTGGCTCTCAGGATGGCTGGACCCCAAGGTGTTTCTAAGGCAGATGAGCTCTTTTAGCAAATCTCTCTGTAGAACAAGGAATTTTTTCGTAATTAAATGGCCATCCCACTAACTCATCTGTCACATAAACTTGGAACAGTGTGTCTCTGCTGTTTTTCAAAATGATGCACATCTAAGCTCCAGAATTCTTCCATTACAGCAAAATTCTGGAGGGAATATATCAGGAAGCCTGGGTTTGCAGACCTGTTGTGTGACCTTGGGCAAGTCTCCTAACCCGCGGGGCCTCAGTGTCCCCATCTGTACAATGGGGGTGGGAGGTGGGGGGGGGTGGGGTGACACCAAGGCCTTCCTCACCCCAACACTCTCTCTGTAATTCAAGGGGCCAGTGGTAACTGCTGCCTCCTCCTGAAAGTTATAAAAGATGCTGGTCACGCAGTGCGTTGGGCAAATATTCTAAAGCAGCTTTAGGTTTTGTCGGGATGAAGGAGTCAGTACCTAAAACACCTTTTAAAGGCTGAGCAACTCCAAACATGTACCAGTGGGATAAATTTAAAACGCTGCTCAGCTCACTTTAGAAACAGGCGAACACCTGGAATTCAGCCGGGTCACCTTCCTCCACTTTCTCCCCCGCTTTGACTCTTCTCCTCCTGCTCCTTTTACGAACTTATCCATGCAAGCGTCAGGCTGCAGGAAGAAGGAACGCAGGGCTTTCAAAACGGACCACTCTAAAGGGAATTAATTTGGCATGTTCGCAAATGCTGAAAATAAAAGGGGATGTTGAGAAACGATGTGAGGAGATAAGTGGGCAGAAGGAACAGCGGCTCTGTGAGGGTTCTTCTTCTAACTGGAATTTTACTCCTGTAACCCTGTCGCTGCCCTAGGGCTGTGCATTAACCGTGCCTTTTTATTTACTGTATGTCCCGACGTTTCTGGGAGGGAGAGCTGCTCCTCCCAGGGTCAGCGAGTTCCTAGAGAGAGCAGACAACCCACCTGGGGACCAGACGCACACCAACCTTTCCAGAGCCCCCTCTGCGGGTCGCACACACTGGCCACTGCCCACCCGCCTGCATCCCCCAGGGCTGGGTCCCACACAACCAGGATGGCTCCGTGCCCCAGAGCCCATGGAAATGGTCCACACTAGCCCATCCTAAGCCTGCTCACCCGCCTCGCCTTCTCGTCCTCAGAGACCACAGTGAGGGCTCTTGTCCACCCTCCCTCCCTCCCTCCGCCTCCACCCCCCACCCGGCGAGCCCCTCCTCTTGGGGACTGAGAGCAACAAGCTGTCTTCCCAGTGTCGGCCATCTCAGTTGGCTGGCCTCGCCATCCCTGTATCGAACATACCCCACAACTTAACACGGCTGCGTTCCGACCACGTTGCTAAGCTCTTCACAGCAGCTCCTTTTTGCCCTCAAGTTCAACACCCTCCCTTTTCCCAGACTTCCCTCAGAGCCCCTCCATTTCTGTCACCCTAGACTCTTCCCTGGGGACTTTCTGCTCTGGCCCCAGCTGGCCCCATGTATCTCGGGCCCCAGTCTCCCCTCCCAGGAGACGGTCCAGATCCAGGCCGTGGGCATCTCACCCTCATGGGCCACAGCAGACCCACCAGCCAGACTGCCTGGGGCCACTTCCAGAGCAGACCCAGAATCAGACCCCCAAGTGCAGGCACCGCCATCTCCCCTGCCCAGCACAGCCCCACGACCGCTCCCTGCACAGCAGACGGGTGATGCTCCCAGAGCACCCCCCGGGGCACGGCCCCTGCCTGGCCGCCAGCCTGTGTTTGGGTCTCGGCGAAGATCTGCACACCCGAGACCCCGCACGTCTGACCCCCCGAGTGCGTGAGCTCGGCTTCTGGCCCCTGGGCTCCAGCCACGCTGGCCGCCTTCCTCATCTACAAAAAGCCCAGTGAACCAGCTTTTGCCCTGGCTGTCCCCGCTCTGCCTGGAAGACTTTTCCGCCCAGAACCTGGTATGATTTCATCTTTCAGATGACTGAGCCTCAGCCCGAAGGCCACGTCCTCAGAGGGGCTGCTTCTGCCCCGACTGCTCCTCGACACCCCAGGGTTTTACCCCATCTCTTCCTGCTGCTGATTACTTGAACGTGTGTTGTTTGCCTGTTGATGGGTTTATGGTCTGTGGCCCCCTCACCCCCGGCAAGTGTGTCTCAGTGAGCAGCCCTGGTCGCAGGCACACACAGCCACCTAGAGTGCCTGGGGCGAGGGCAGCGTTTGGTGCGGGGAAGTGTGACCACTTAATAAACTAGTTAATTCACTTCTCTTTCAGGCAGCTCTGTTTTGCACAGTCCTGAGAAGCAGACCCCTGATTTACAGATTTCAGCTTTGGTGACGGGTCCCGTGGGCTCTGAGTTCTACCCGCGAGCTCATCCTTGGTGAGAATTTTCTTCCACGTGAGTCTTGGCTCTGGTGATTCTCCACAGAGGTTTCATTTCTGATCCTGAGGATCCAGCGAGCTTCCCTGGTTCTTTCGTCAACTTCTCAGCCTTGGAGAATGGTTGGAGTTTGGAACAGAACATGTAGCCACATGGGGGGCAGACTGCAAGGCACCACTGTCTTAAGGGTGAATCCTTTCCGCCCACGGCCCGGGGCAGCCAGCAGCTTTGGAGTTGAGGCCCTGAGCCAGGCAGAGATCTTCCAGCCCTGTTATCACTGACGCTCTGAGTCCCGGCTTCACCCTGGGGGCTCAATTCAAAGTCCAGAAGGGGCCTGAGATCTCAGGAGTGCAACACAGGCCCCTGGGCCCCTTTCTGGGTCAGATGCCCTGCAGTCGTCTCTGTGTCACTCCTGGAAGGCTGTTCTGGGTCCTTCCTGCACTGGAAGTCAGCATGGTGTCTGGACGTCCCCGTCGGCCCCACCTCCATCTGCACCAGAAGACCCCCATCTCCACCCTTTGTCTCTGTGCTCCTGACCCTGCATCCCGGGGACCCTGCGTCGTGTGGTTTGTCTCATGGCCCCTGTGAATGCACCTGCTCCTCAGAGGAACTCCCCAGCACAGGCCTGCTGCTGGCACCCGGGGCCCACGCCATACACTTTCGCTCTCAGAGGAGAGAGTGGCTGTCAGTATTTTGTCAGAAGCAGCTGGTCACCCCGCCAGCTGCAGCCACCGCCTTCCCAGCAGCCCAGTTCAGCCGGTCACACAACAGAGCCCGCAGGAGCGAGGGGCTCCCTGGCAGCAGAGGGGAGAAGGGCGGTCACTGGGAGACGGTGGAGAGGGAGGCACTCTGTGGCCTTTAAAAGCCAACGACTCCACGGAGCTGCGCACAGCTGCAGGGAAGGGGGCGCGTCTCCCTGCCCGCCGCCTCAGCCGCCCGGCCCTGTCGCAGCCCGGCTTCCGGAGGGGTAAGGAGTGACGCCATCAGGGCAGAAGCGGTGATCGCAGCCGCCGGCGTCTCCGCGCACCCACGGCAGGCCGGGCGTGCGCCCAGCACCTTCAACTGTGGCATAAGCAAAGCACACGGTAGCGATGGCGGTGCCCACCGTGGGCGGCGCGGCGGCCGGGCAGGCGTCCCAGCCCTCGGGGCGCATCCCTCGGTCTGTCTGCACACGTTTTCCTCATCCCAGGACTCTGGGTGCCCTTCTCACCATAGAGTTTTATTTTTACGTTTGTGTGTTTCAAAGAATTTCTTTTAGGTTTGATAATGTATTTAAATAAATGAACATTTTTACCTGTCATTAAACCTTGATCTATTTTTAAAATTTCAAATTAAAAAATAAGATAAACAAACCTTCCATCTCTTTCCCACAAGGTCCCGGCCCCCATACCTGCTCCAGGAAACCCTCCTCTGCCATTTCTCCCTGTCAGGTGTCCTCCTACCTGGGACAGGTGGGAGCAGGGGCTGGGCTGAGACTCAAAGCCTGGCACTGATGGAGACGGCGCCTGTGAGTCTCCAAGAGTCTGTGCCCCCAGCCCCCAGGCCTCCAGCCCCCGGGGGACGGCAAACAGCACCGCTGCCCTTGGGCGCTGTGGAGGCCAGGATGTGAGAGGACGTGGTGGGGGGTTCCTGACTGCAGAGCGGAGGCGCCAGGGCAGCGGCTCCTTTTGGTCTCAGGGATGAGGGATGGAGGTGCAGGGAGGCCAGCAGGGCCCGGGCTCAGGGACCAGCTGGCCGTTCTCAGTTTCGTCATCTGTACAATGGAGCGAGGAGGTGTCCAGCCTGAATGATGGACTCTGCATAGTGCTTGCGATTGTGTCCGGCCGTAAACACTGTAAAGAAGTGTTAAACCAGGAAACGTCCCCGAGCCCAGCTCTGGAACAGCAGGGGAAGAGCAGCAAGGGCTGCCCGCTCCACCTGCTCTGGGGGCCGACTTCACCCTCGGCCTCCTGAGACCCTGCTGGAGGGAGCAGGTTGTCCCGAAACGCCCAGGGCTCCTGCAGGAGGGGCGTGACGTCCGACCTCGGCCGGGGAGGTTGGCGAGGCACAGGCGAGTGGAGCACGGTGTTGGCAGCGGCTGCCCGGTGGCCTCCCAGCAGGTGGCCTTTTTCTCATCTGTTCCTGCCGCTAACCCACTGCTGCCGCGGCACTGAGGACACGCGAGCCAGAACTAGGCTCCGGAGGAAAACGCACCTGCTCTTGGGCTCACAGGGTCCCCTGCTGGGGGGCCTACTGCCAGGGCGGGGGTTGGCTCAGTCTGTTAGGTCAGAAGGTAGCTGCTGTCTCCCCTCCCCGGCATCTTAGATAAGAAAGCCCAGTTAACAGCCGTCTCGGCCGCAGGGAGCACGTAAAGCTAAGACACAGCTGTGCTTGCCAGGCAGTCGGCTTTCATGGGCGACTCAATCACAGAAACCAGTGCAGTCGGGGTAAACCTCGCACCTGCGGGCGAGGTGAGGGCCGGCCCAAGGAGCAGGCGGGAGGGACGGGGAAGAAAGAAAGAGGTATTTACAGAAAGGGTGCAACACTCAGTTTTTGGATAAACATCTCTCTATCCAAGAGCAGTGGTTTTAACCTTGGCTAAACATTAATCCCCTGGGGAGTTTAAGAGGCGTGTGTTCAGTTTTTTTGTTTTGTTTTTCCCTAAAGTCAACAAGCCCAAAACTGAAAGTTACACCCAGTTCTAAAAGTCCTGCTTGACTCGCCTAGAGCAGGGGTGGGCAGACTTCTTCAAAGGATCAGAGTCAGTGCTTCCGGCTTGGCGGGGCCGCACTGCCTGGGACGCGTGCGCTCAGCCCCGACGCGGGGGGCACGTGTGACCTGTGAGCACAGCTGGGTTCCAATAAAACTTCACCTCCAGAAACAGACGCTGGGCTGGGGTCGGGAGGTGAGGGGGCTCTGCTAAATCACTCCTGGACATCTCCAAGTGTATTTCCCGATCCCACCACGAGACCCCGCCCTTCACAAACCCATTCATAAAAATCAGGTCTGCACACCCAGCAGGCAGGCGTCCAGCAGGGGGCAGATCACCAGAGCCGGGCAAGGGCATCTGGGACTCAGGTCAGCCCTCCGTCTACTTTTGTGTATGTTACAATGTTTCCCAAGATACAACATTTAGCAAATGAACTTTGAGAAGAAAGGAAAATTCCACCATACAAAAACCACAAGCTGAAACTGGTGGGAAGTCTGGGGCCCGTGGGACCCAAGCCCTGGATCCCTGTCTTTGCCCAGGATGAAGCCCCCAGGGGGCGGTGCAGGTGCACCCGGCCGGCGGCGGGCAGGATACTCACGACCAGTAGAGCAGCATGAGCAGGAAGGGGCAGACGATGAGGGCCTGCAGGACCTGCCAGTCCCGGCACAGGGCGGCCAGCCCAGGCATGAGGAACTGCCCCGCCATGGCCACGAAGCTCGCCACCATCGTGATCATGAACCGTTTTCCAGGGGGACATAGCTCTATTCCTGGAACACAGAAGGGACAAGGGAGACGTGAGTGCCCTGCCCCATGGCCGGGGAGCCGGGAGTAGGGGACGGGGGTTTCGGGCCAGCAAGCATCCCCACCGGCCAAGAAGCACAAGATCACTTTCGTGTGCTGGTTGCAGGAGGGCCCTGCATGTAGCTCAAGGCTGAGATACTTGTTTTTACAGCCGGACAAGCCTAGGCTTGGACTACAGAGGGAGGGAGGTGGTTGCTCAAGGTCACTGAGCAAGTCATAGCAGAAGAAAGCTGTCATTCAGAGCGACCCAGCCCAGAAATCAGGAGATGCGGCTCCGCCTGGAGGGAGAGTGTGCGCCTCCCCCGTGGCTCCCACGCCCTCCGCTCTCGGGGTGGCCCTGAGCTGGGCCAGCACGGCCCCCTCTCGGGCCCTCTGCCGCTGTCCCTTCTGTCTCTGCTGCTGGACCAGGGGGCCCTCCCAACCGCTGCACAGGGCACAGCAGTGTCGTCCGCTGACGCCCACCCACCTCACCACCCTCTCGGTCCCAGTGCTCCCGGAACTCTGGGTTCCAGGCAACCCACTCACACGAGAGACAGACAGACAAGCGGCGCCCAGACTACCTTCTGAATGAGAAGAAACCAAAGCCTAAAGCAGACTCGACCGCCCTGGAGCCACCCCTCCCTCTCAGAATGCCCTGCCCCCCTTTCTCTGTCCCTGTTAGGGGACAGCTCCCCCGGAACCAGCGTGTGCCTCAGTTAGTGTCTGCTGAATGGAAGGACACCACAGTCCCTCCTGTGGTCAAGAACCTATGCTTTTAATCTGAACTTCAGTAAAAAAAAGCCGGTCACCAGCCTCACACCGTAGCAGCCGAGGGACAGCCAGCGCAGACCTGCGGCACAAGTCCTCTCGCAACGGCCCGCAGCACTGGGAAACGCAGCGGGTTTTACGCGGGATTCCCTGCAGAGCAGGTGAACTGTTTGCTGTTCTTCTATGCATGATATGCATTATTCCTAAAGCTTGCCTTCTTTTCTTCTTCTTCTTTTTTTTTTTAAGTATAGTTAAAATGATTTCTACAGAAAGAAGACAGACCCTCAGGAGAGAACGCGTCTCCTGCTCTGTTTCCAGAGACAGTTGTCGATGAGATGCCACAGCCCATCTGCCGGCGTGCAGAGGCCGGGGCGAGGTCGGAGGCCGAGAGGCAGTAAGGAGGGAGGCGGGTTAGGAGGAGAACAGGCACGTGACACGTGGCCCTGAGGGGGAAACCCGAACAAGGAAGGACAGGGCACTGTGGCGGCCAGGATCTACCCCAGCCCATCTGCAGGGGAAGAAAGAATAAAGTCATCAGTTTTGCATCTCTGCTCTGCCACAAGCAGGGCATCATGGGCCGTGGGTGAGTGAGAGAGAAGCCGGCCTCGCTGATAAAGACCTTTCGCCATTTAATTAAGAAAACAGGGTTGAGCAGCGCTCGCCTGGCCACTTCCTGTGAAGCTGGTCCTTTCAGTGCGCAGGCCAGGTCCCCTCCCTTCCCTTCAGGCAGTCACCCCAGATCTGGCATTTCTGCTCTTAGTAACAAAGATACCAGGGTCTTTTTACAAAAAGACCCTGAGTTGCCGGTTCTAGTTTTCACTTATTAAACACAAACCTGCGCTTCAGACACCAGAGCCTGGCCTGAGCCCGGCCAGGATCGATGAGCGAGCGCAGCGCCTGGCTGCGCCGGCGACCTGAGAACAAAGTCAGAGCGGGGACGCCCCTGCAGCACGCGGCCTCGTGGCCTAGGCTCGCTGGTTTCCGTGATGCAGGAACTATGAACGTACCTGTGGTGACCCCTTTTCCCGCAGACGCCCTTTGGGACTCGACACTGTGCGCTGTCACCCCGAGGACCCCAGGCAACTTCCCAAATCCGTGCCTAGGCTTGTGGATGACAAAGGACCGTTGTCCCCCGATGGGCCGATGAGCCCAGCCTGACCTCCCCCCCGCCCCTCGCAGTGACCAGTGGGTACCAGGGTTACTGCCGACGTGGCGATGAGTGAACTGTCTTGGTTTCCCTCCTAAAGGGTCCTCTCCTTCCTCTCCCATACGCGGTCCGGGCCACGCTCCAAGTCCCGGCTCCTTGGACCTGAAGCGTCAGCCTCTCCCGGGAGCTCATTAGAGACGCAGAGCCTCGGGCCCCGCCCAGGCCTATCTGCTCAGCTTCTGCATTTTAATGGGTCCCTGATGACTCAGTGGGAAGCACTGCTCACTGCTCACCGACCACACTTCCCCCAAACCCTGTGCATCACCCACAGCGGGAGAAATGTTTTTCCTCCCAGACACACACCTACGAGAGCTGAATAAGCAAAATTGCGGCTCCTCCTCTTCAGGCCTTCCTGCTAGGAGCCCTAGCAGACTCCACTGATCGCATCAGGAGGAAAATGCAGGGCATTACAGCAGGTACCCGGCGTTTCAGCATTCCTGCCGGGCAGTGAGAAACACGGCGCGTCGCCATAAGGACACAGGTGTGACACTTGCAGACAACGACCTTTTGGCCTTGACTCACCAGGAATTCCTTCTGAACTGCCTGAAGTCAACTATGTTCTGAAGGTGGCTGTAAAGATTTTTTTTTAAAAAAAAGCAATTATCCAAGAACCACAGGCACTTTGGGTTTGCCATTAATCACATGCTCCTCTCGGATGATGAGAAAGCAGCTTTTCTGAAGGGAGGAGAGGAAGGAATACTCCAGAGGGCTGGCATCGGCAGGGGTGGGGCTGCAGGTAGGCGAGGGCCTGACCTCGCTCTGCAGACAGGAGCACTGGGTGCAGCGGGGACCCCGCCTTGGCCCGGAAGGTGGAGAGACCTGCCACCAGCAGAGGATGGTGTCCCCAGTGCCACCGCCTGGGCTCCATGGGCAGATGTCACAGCGCTGACCTGCAGCTGGACAGCAGCATTGTGGGACGCCTGGCGGTGAGTTGTGTCACCACACTTCTGAGAGCCACTTCCTTGGCCAGTGGGGCCAACGTCAAGCTATCCTCAATTATGTGCTTCGTTACGTAAAACAATTAAGGGTTATTATTAAAAACTATCATCTTAGGTGATGCCTTATAGATTCGAATGTAAAAATGTCTCAAGAGTTTTGCATACAGCGCTTTCACGGCTGCGGGTAAGAGCCTAGATTCTGGGGCCAGATGGCCCGGGTTCCGATCCTGTCCCCAGACGTACGAGCTTGTGACCTGGTTTGGTCCCCTAAGAGTTCTGTGGTTCAGTGTCTTCATCTGTAAAGTGGGCCGTTGAGAGAATTACGTAAGCAGAGCGTGCCTGAATGAGGTACGTGCTGTGTGTTCACTTACACGTGCAGCATTACGCGTCATTGCCAAATGCAGTCATGTAATTATTGCCAACTCACTCTGGTCTCATCTAACCTCCTTTTGACTGACCCGATCTGGTGAATTTCAGGGTAGGACTGACGTTTGTTTTTTAAAAGACTGAAAAAGAAATAACCTACCATGATAGTCAACCCTCGTTCTTCTCCTTGTATTTTATTCTGTGGAGATTCTCTCAGATCCATCATTAAGAAAACAGGACTAACTGAACCCAAGAAAACTGCACCCCAGATCCCCACCACACCCCAGATCCCACCGCACCCCAGATCCCATCACACCCCAGATCCCATCACACCTCAGATCCCCATCGCACCCCAGATTCGCATCGCACCCCAGATTCCTATCACACCCCAAAGTCCCATTGCTAGAATCACATTTCCCCTAATGCCCAATGGAGAAGGCATTAGAGCTGTTTTTACCAGCCTGATGTGTTGTTGTCAAGCAGAGCGATTTCTGATGGTTATGAGAATGAAACAGCATGTAATTAAGACTTAACTGAGGCATTTGGCCCCAAAGACGACAGGAAACCCCAACCACGACAGCCTGAGCACCTAGGTGACAGGAGTTGTAGGGGCTGTAGCTCCGGGGAGACCGCTCCTCAGAGGCTTTACAATTTTCCTGGAGGAAAAGAGAGCTGTGCCGCCCAGATCGGTGACCTCAGGAGACAGAGGGGGTGTGAGGGTCAGCTCGTGTGGCCCGGGCTGGGCCACAGCCAACAGCAATGTAGGTGTCACTCTGCGTAATCAGGCGACTTTGAGCAAAGGAGACTGTCTGAGATAGTCTGGGTGGGCCTGACCCAACCAGGTGCCAGGCCTTAAGGAACGGAGCTGAGGCTTCTGGAGGAAGAAAACACCCTGCTGAAGAGAGCTCCAGCCTGCGCTTCCCGCCGACCCTGCCCGCGGATTTCAGCCCTGCCTGGCCTGCCCCACCGCTGCGTAAGCCAGTTCCCCGCAGGAAACCGTGCCCTACACACCCCTCCTGCTCTGTGTGTCTGATTGAGCCCTGACACAGATTTTGGACTTGCACTCACACCGGGTCACGCGGGGCGCCTGGGGAAGCTCTGTCTCAGAAGATGCTCACCTGGCGGCTGCCTGACCCCCCTACAGCACCGCCCACAGGACCAACACCTGGCCCTGCTTCTCCTCCCAGGCCAGCCTGCACCTGCTTCCCCGGCCTCCCAGCGGGCTGTGAGCTCCGGGGGCCATCTCAGTGAAACCCCAGGAGGGCAGCAGGCATCATTCGACGGTCTTTGCCAGCCCCGTAGACGGGCTCCCAGGTGAGACAGCCAAACCGCACTGGGAACAGGTGGGGACAGGTGCCCAGCATCCTCCAGCAGAGGGGAGTCAGCGGCAAGAAAGCTGGAGTCCTGGGGGCGAGACGTGCGAACTAAACTTCAGAGTCCAGAAAGGGTTTCGTGAATTCCGCAATAAGAAGAAAACGCCACAGAGGCTTTTATCTTTGTTTTGGGAGCAAAAAGGTTAGGGAGAGGGAGCTCCGTCCCATTGACTACCTGCTCCTTGGGAATCTGAGGGCCAGGCCCCTCTCCAAGGCCCCACCCGGCTAGGAAATGTCAGAATCCCAGACACCAGCCCCCGAGGACTTCATACGCAGATGAACCAGATTTCAAACACTCCCCCTCTTCAAGTGAGGGCGCCGCAGCCAAGGCGGCAACATCAGCCCCGCAGTCTGGACGGAGGATTCGAGGGCGCGGGGCCCAGGAAGAGCCCGGGGAGCTGCATCTCCGAATCCCGCTCCATGGTGACCTCTGCACACCCCGTGGGCTGGTGACAGGGCACCTCTGGGGGAGTCTGGAAGTCGCGTGGCTTCCTGCTACAGAGGAACCGAGTTCTTCTGGAAAACACCCACCTCGTCCACCGAGACCTCAGGCCGTCTGGGAGGCTCTGGGTGGGTCCTGCGCCTGAGAGACTAGCTCACTCCAGTGAATGAAGTCTCCCCAAGGGACCTGAACGATGCTGTGTTTCAGGCAAAGCTAGGTCAGAGCTGACGACTGGGCGCACAAGCCCCTGCCGTAGGATTCTCCAGTTTCAGTAGCCTCCGCTCTCTGGGGGTGCTGACAAGGCTGCTTGGGAAGAAAAGGCTCTCCTCTGGGTAGGGGTCCCGTCTTCCTGCCCCCGTGACCCCTTCCGGCTGCAAGGCCCAGGCCCACCGCCCCCGTTACCAACTCATACACCAGGTTCCCAGGAAAGAAGCAGGGTCTGCACGGGGAGAAACAGCACAGCAGGACTTAAAGCTCTGTGACTCTCCACGCTGCTTCACAGAAGAGCGGCCCCCGCAGGCTCCCTGGGCACTGCCCGGGTCACCACCCCACATGGGACAGGCGCCCCAACTCGCCAGAGGAGGGAGACAGGCTCCGGAAAGGACGACATCTCCCCAAACTATACTCTGGCACCAGAACTAAACCCGCTTCTGGAACAGCTGGGGAACGAGAATTGCATCAGTCCATCCTGTGATCTGCCCCTCCCTGGGCACTGCTGAGCGGCTCGGCCCTGCGGGCCCCTGCACAGCCCCAAGGCAAGAGCACACATCCCTGTGGCCACCCTTCCAGCCTCACGACCTCCCACGCCGAGCCCGCTCCCCGACCCCGGCCTCCTCTGTCATCAGCCACGGAGCTTCGGAGCCACCAGAGAAACCACCCAAGGAAGGAGGTCCCGCAGGATGGACGATAACACCACCCGCCTCCCCTGAGCACCGGCTTCTCCAGCCTGGCCCTGGCCAGGCCACCTGGGGCCACCAGATGCCCTCCTATAGCCCTTGGCGCGGCCAGGTCCCTCTCACCCCTCCCCGCCTGTTGAGGTGGGTGTGCTTGCTGGCCACGCCTCCTGGCACCTGCCGGCCTCTCCCCTGCCCGGCAACTCCCCGCTTCCTGCCGCTCCCAGGCCGGCCCTGATGGGGACTTGCCACCTGCTTATTACAGCCCTGGCCAAGGCTGCCGGCCCCCGGAACACTAGAAAATAGACCTCTGACACGTGACGGTGGAATTCCTTATTATAGCAGGAGGGCCTGGAATTGCCAGTCACGGAGACACAAATAGCGCTGGAGGGCGTGACCAGGAAGGGCTGCTAATGCCACAGCAGCTCCAAGTCTTCCCCTCCGTGTGGAAAACTTCCTTGTCCTCTTAATTTAGGACCCACCTAACAGAACGGTTAAAACCACCTCCATTTAGAGAAAAAGAAAATTAAAAAGGTGCAAACTTAAATATTTCCTGCAAATCATGTGCCAGCGTCTGCCAGACACACAGACACAGACGGTCGATTTCAAATGCAGAAGAACCACGTTAATTCCCAGCTGAGGTCTCCAGGGCTCAACACGTTGGTGGGCACTTTTCATGCCTTAAACTCACTTAATCTGTACAACTCGATGATGTAGGTAGTTTTCAATGCTCGTTTTACACAAGGGGACCCTGAAGCTCAGAGTGATTGAGTGCCTTGTCCAAGATCACACAGCTAAGGAGGGAACTAAGTTGGAACTGAAGGCAGGTCCCCGTCCCCCTGGGTGCGTCCCCACCCTCGGCTGCAGGCAGGATCTGTCTCCAGATGGAGCCCCCGGTGGGTCAGGACCCCTGACTGTGCCCCTCCGGACCCAAGCTCCGGAGGCCAGGTGTCCCCGGCTTTGCTCACTGCGCTTCCTCAGAGCCGGGACGGTGCCTGGCGTGCAGCAGGGGCTCCGGTATCTGTCACATGAAGAGCCTGGTAAAAGACCCTTTCTGTCTAGGTCGGCCACTCTACCTGTGTCCCACTTAGATTTCTACAACGGAGTCTGTTAGTCACAGGGAGATCAGTCGGTAAATGTGCAGAAGCCAGTCTTACACGGCGCTCACCGTGGTCCACAGAGTCACACGCTGATAAAGACTGGGGCAAACAGCAGCCATAAAACCCAGCTATCCTGTGTAGGCCGTCTCGTCACTGCCCTTCCCAGGGAATACGTTCTTTCTATCACCCTATTTTTTTTTTTTTTTTTTTAGAAAAACTAACATTAAAATTACTCAGAATGAGGAACAGGGATTTAAATGCCCACTAATATTTCTGCCCAGGAATCTCTTCTGTTTCAAAACTGACTGATGAATTCAGCAGTAGGCACTTGAGGATTTAAAAGAACTCCACTTTCAGTCTCCCAGTATTTAATAAGAGAAGAAAAATCCAAGGACAGAAATGACCTAAGATGTCAGAATAGCCTCAAGTCAGTAGGATCCTTGCATTTCAGGTCTGCTGAGCAGAGAGAGCGGCCGACATTCGAGCCAAGAACACACTTTAGGAATCACCGTCCAGGTCTCCAGCTGCCAGTTCCAAAGCGACAATCCTCAGTCCTCACCTTCCTTGGTACCATCCACTCTGGGGATCAAACCACACTTACTGACCAACCACGTTGGTGTGATCAGATTATGCATCCAAGCAAAGAGAGGCCGCACAGGCTCAGATGTGAAAGCTCAGAGGAGCGTGGCCACACGGAACAGCCCTCATCACGTCCACGCCTGCCCTGTCACGCAGCACACGGCTCCCCAGATGTCGGAGGGCAGGGCCAATGACCTAGCTTTCTGCTCTTCACCAGCGTGGCCAATGGTTGGTTGTTATTTTATGAGCTTGACAAGCAATTGGGAATTTGGGGTTGGGTTAATGGTAAACGGAACATATCTCAACACGAGTTCATGGTGTCATTGCTGTGCAATATCGGGTAATAAACAGTCAGTGCAGTTCACTCTCCGGCAGGGTTTTCCTAAAGACGGAGGAATTATTAGCCGCCGAGTCTTTCTAAACAAGCTCTGCCTTTTTTCTTGTTTTCTTCTTACCTTCCCACTTCTCTTGCACCTGCATTTTTTAAAAAACTTCTCTTTGGGAAGTTCACACGTTCACAAAGAGGAGAGAACAGGGTGGCAAGCCTCCGCAGATCACGCGCACCGTCAGCAACGAGCCCTATTTTGCTTCGCTTGGTTCTTCTGCCTCTTTTTTCTCTTTTACAGTTTCCTGTAATGTTTTCTTATTGAGCTCTAGTCGGTTTACACTGCTGCGTCCGTTTCTGGTGTTCAGCATAATGTTCCAGTCATCCATATACATACATATATTCCTTTTCATATTCATTTTCATTCTAGGTGCTCCCTGTAATATTTTAAATCAAATTCTTGAAATCATGTCGTTTCACTTCTAAATAGCAATACATCTCTCGACAAAAAGGACATTTTCTTACAAGACAAGCCCATCACCACGTCTAACAGAATTAATAATAATGACTTAATATTATTTAACAGCCAATCTATGTTCAAATTATTCAAGTACCTAAAAAAATCTCTTTATGGTTGTATTTTTTTAAAAAAAATCAGGTCCACGTGAGACCCACAAGCTTGCCTCTAAGCCTCCTTCAATCTAGAAAATCTCTCCCCTTTTCCCTGTCTCTTGAAAAAGCCAGACAGGCTCTGCTTTTGTCTGAATACCTGCTTCCTCGAGCTGCTGCTAACCTGCTCATTCACTCGCTGTTTTAACCTCTCAAGCTTCAGTTGGACCTGCTGCTCCCGCTGGACTCAGGTGCACCGTTTTGGTAAGAATGGTTCGCGGTGGCTCTGTACTTCCTGCTACAGACCCCAGGGGGCGCGCCTACTCACAATGGCCGGTGGGGCCTGGGGCTTGGCTCTGCCTCCATGACCCCGGGCTACTGAGTTTTCTCTTCTGTAGAAGTAATACTGGAGAAGATTACAAAGCTGTGGAGGGGACAGAAGATACCACTTTGGTGGAAAGATGGTTTTCAGCCGAAGGCAACTGAAAAAGGCCAGAAAAGCTGTCTGCCTACAGGCAGCGCCCAACTTCCTCTGTGGGGTGCCCTGTGTCCCTCTCCTGGTCCAGGAACAGGAGACCAGACGACTCCACGGAACCTGCCTTCCTGAAGCAGCCCTTGTCTTCCACGAGTTTCCCCATATATTCACCTCTCCAGAATTTACTGCCCCTAAAATTCCAAACCCTTTTCCTTGGTCCAGTCACTTCTCCACAAATGTATCACCTTTTGTTAAAACTGCACAGAAGTGCTCAGGCTTCAGTGTTTCCTTGGGTTTTCACTTCCTTCTCTGTGAGACCTGAGTGTGCTTAAAATTTTAAATATTCAAACATTAACATCAAATAAAATCTGCATGCCTTTTATCCTGTTAATCTGTCTTTTGTCAGTTTAATTTACAGGCCCCAGGCACTAATCCTAAGAGGGTAGAGAAAAAAGTTTTTCCTTCCCCTCCAATTGCATCCTCAAAATGGTGACACTTCCTAATTGGGCGATCACTTTTGTCTTAATTATCGGACAAGAACGATGCTGTTGGAGAGTGGGAAGTCTGAGCAGCCTGTGAAGCAGTGGCACTAAGATGAACCCTGTCGCACAGGAAGGTGCAGGCTTCTGGATTTTCTTTTGTCTGAGAAGGTTGGCTCCTTGTGGCCCAGAGTCGCTATTTCATCAACAGTAACCACACGGAGGCTCTTTCTGTTTTGTAAACAAGTTCATCTGTATCAGTTTCTTTTTCAAGATTCCACATATAAGTGATATCATACGACATTTGTCTTTCTCTGTCTAACTCCCTTCACTTAGTATGATCATCTCCAGGTGCATCCATGTTGCTGCAAACAGTTACCACAGGGGAAAGGAGGGGAGGGATAAATTAGGAGTTTGGGATTAACATACAAACTACTATATATAAAATGAACAAGATCCTACTGTACAGCACAGGGAACTATATTCAATATCTTGTAATAACCTATAGTGAAAAAGAATATGAAAAAGATATAGCTGAACCACGATGCTCTACACTAGAGACTAACACAACATTGCAAATCAACTATGTTTCAATTAAAATAAAGAGAAAAAGATTAACCACGTGGAGCAAAAGGAGCAAGAAAGACCCCAGGAAGGGTCTCCAGGGGGAGGGTTTGGGAGCCCTGGGGAGCGCAACAGAGGAGACCCCAGATTGAAGCCTGAGGTACGTGGTGGAGGGGCCAGGTGAGCGGGACGGAGAGGACACGGCAGCAGAGCAGCAGACGGAAGGCTGGGGACAGCTGTGTGGCTCTCACCCCCACCCCGAACAAAACCCAAGTCAGCCTTCTGCCCCCAGGGGTTTCGCATCCTTTAAAACTCCTGCCCCAATTTGGAAAAAACTGCTTTCCCCTCACCATGATGTGATGGCCTGGCACCGCGCACAGGCCTTTGGTGGGGACATGCTGACCACCAAGCTTTGCCCCAGAGCGTTTGGTTCCCTCACTGGGGCGCCCGGGTCCCCGAGCCCTGGCCCCACGGCTCCCGGGGCAGAGCCTCAGGCCTCCAGCTCATGACCTGGAGGGACACATTCCCGGAGCCTGTCTCCTGCAGATGTGTGAGGTTAAAGGGGGCTGTGTCCTGAGAACCCCCTGCCCGCAGCCCCCTACCTATCAGCTTATCCACAGAAACACGACAACCAAGACAGACAGCCGGCGGAGGCCGCGGAAAGAGCGGCAGGTTGCCGCCGGTGGGAGCTTCCATCTTCAAGGACAGCTGTGTGGCCTGGGGCTGGGCCTTGGCACCCAGGTCCCTCAGGAGGGCTGCAGAGGGCTGGGGGGGCGGGGACGGGAGGCCAGCAGCCTGGCACATCTGCCCCGCACCTGGAAGAGCGCGTTCGAGTCACAACTCAGGGACCTGGTCCAACAGCCCGGGGGCTGCGGGGACTGGCTCACGACTACAACAGAGGCCCCTTTAGCTCCAGGTAACCATGAAACAAACGGACTCTTGTGGAAGTGTATAGCCGTTGTGGAAGCTGGGGATTTTCTGCATGAGAATGACAGCTTCCAAAGTGACCGGACTTGTCACCACAGTCGAAAGGCCTTTCTAAATGATACCCCGTGTAAAGGCGAGAAACGATCCTCAAGGCCCCCTGTGAGGAGGCATGGGGCAACTACACAGTAAGGGCAGGAGCGAGGGGGCGCAGGCTGCACGGAAGGTGGATGGCCCGGCGGGGGGGAAGGACCACCCGGGGCCCTGAGGACCGGGGGCCCCACAGACCTCCCTGTGGGTGCTGGTGAGATCCGCCTGGAAGGGACACATCTTGTTCCTGGAAAAGCAGCAGAGGAGGCACAGAGGTCCCAGGTAAGTCTATCTGAGGGAGCAGTGTCTTCGCAGTAGGCCCCTTCTTCAGGCATCGCGCTGGCCGGCCCGGAGCCCCGTCACACTCCCGCCGGACACAGGCCGTCTCGGCACATGCCCCTCTGGACCGTTTTATGCTCTTCAATAGGGCCTCCTGCGGGGTCGGGGTGATGTGGCTTTCCCACGAGCTCTCAGTGCTGAAGAAACATGTTCGGGACACACAGCACTTTATGTAAAGAGAAACCCCACACGAGGCCTTAGAGAGGCTGACCTGAGTCACGGGTGCGCCGGGGGAAGGGTTCCCACAAAACCTTCCCTCCTGTGGAGCTGAGAGGGGACATGCCAGATACAAGGGCTTTAAAGTTCAGAAAAGCTTGTCATTGAACTATAATATATATATTTTTTGGTTCAAAAGGTTTTATTCCGAAGGCGTCCTTTTTATATGGTTCCAGAAGCTGTTTCAAGGTGAGGTCCAAGGGCGCACCTGCAGGTCACGTTCAGTGAGGCGACCGTCAGACCTCATGGAAACATCCACGCAGGTTTGTTTCATTCGTTCTCCCCCACCCCACCCCACCCGTTCTTTGGTCCAGAACATAAAACACAGAAGTCACTCCCCGTTGGGTGGGATGCTCCAGTCACTGGTAACCACTTCTCTGGTGTCAGGTGACATTCCAGCGTGAAGGCTGTCACTCCTGCCACCCCAGAGGCTGGGGGAGTGGTCGGCCCGCACGTCCGATTCACCCTGGGCTGCCTGTGACCAAGCTGACAGAAGAGAAAGAGACGAAGGGCAGAAACCAAACCCACATTCGTCATCCAGCATGACCGAGCGTCCCCGCCGGTGTTGGGGGGGAGGGCGACAAGGAGCCAAGCGTGGGGATAAAGCAGACGGGGAATGATTCCACCTGGCTCGGGAAAAATCAAAATTCAAGTGACGTGCTCTATGCAAAATAAATCATGTAAATTCCTTGAAAGAAAAGTTAATAGATTTTTAAAAATCATATAACCTAAATCTCTGTGTACTTTTTTCATTTCTTGAACGAATTCTAGGGTCCAAGTGATGAAACAGGCCAGGATGCAGTCTGTCTGGGAGAGGTAAGAAGGTATCCCAAGTTTAGTAACACCTAAACTAGCACGTTATTCCTCCAGGTGAGCAATCGGGTTTTCCTTTATCTCTCTTTTTTTTGTCTTTTAAAAAATGTCTTCTTAATAATATGGGTTTAAATGGTAGGTGTGTCTGCATGAAAACTTACATTCAATCACCATTTTGTTTCAAGATAGGACACTGAATTTCAAATTAAACCCATTACCACGTGATATTTTAAGGATATGAATCCGCTTAACATAACTCAACTCCTTCAAGAAGTCATTGTGTGGTTAACAATTAATAAAGCAAAATTAGTAAAAAAAAAAAATAATAATCTCAATTCGTTTAGGCAACCAAATACGGAAACTGAAATTCAAAATGACGTACAGACCCAGAAACCAGGAAAGTGAGGCGATGCGGGGTCACCCCCCAACACACCCACGCACGCTTTGTCTTCCTATGTGCAGAGGTCCCTAAAAGCAGTGCTTCTCAAAGTGTGGCTTCCTTAACCCTCTGCACCAGACCCCCTGGGACCATATGTGCAAACCAACAGAATCAGACACTTTCATGGTAGAAGCCAGGGTTTAATGGGGGGCCCAGGGGAGTCTGATGTACCTTTGCCATCGAGTGTCAGCAAAGGTGCTGGGATTTTGCGCCTGCCTCAAACCACCATCAGACAAACACCACTTCCACCTGTTAGTGTCGGGAGGAAAACCTTGCCCTCTACCCTTTTAGGTTCACTCACTGGGGCCTGTGAATTAAACTGACAAAAGACAGATCTGTAGGAGAAAAGACAAAGCTCATGGCTGATGTGTGGATGTGGGGCTCACAAAGAAAGTAGTTCAAAGAAGGAGTTAGAATTGGGGCTTATGCACCATCCTGACGCAGGGAAGGAGCCAGGATTTCAAGGGACAACAAATGGTGAGCAATGAAGGCGAAATCTGTAGAGGAAAGACACTCCTGGGAGGTAAGGTGTGCTTTAGTGAAGCCTGTTCAGGTAGCTTCTCATCTCTGGTGACGGGAGTCACTCTCTCCCCCTGGAAGGGGAAATTTCCCGTAAAGCGGGATTTATGGGAGTTGAGTTCCATCAGAAGGATCTGCTGTTAGTCAGGGGAGTGCAGAGCACGCCCCTTCCTGGATCTGCCAATTCTCAAATGTCTTCAGCTTAAAATGAGCTTTATGCACCGACGCAGATTCCAGACCTCTTCCCCAGCAAACACAGCCACTGCCTTTCCTCCTGACCACGCTCTGAGCATGGAAACAAGAGTTCTTCCCACCTTACGGGGTGGCCCCAAGGAGGCCTCAGGTCACGTGATTCACAGCACCTAGAACTTGGATTCAGACCTTTTGGTTTTAAACACCAGATTTGTCTTTCAAGAACCAAGCAAACAACCCTGCCCTCCAAATGCATACACGGAGCCCATCGCTTAGAGAGATTATCTTTCTATTAGTCATGTCTTTTCAGTGAGACTCACAATTTATCACCACGACCATTAACGAGACCAGCCCTTAACAAGCCAGGTTTATCACCGAGGGCTCACCCCGGCGTTTGCTGAGACATAATGAAACACTCAGCCACCAGCCGAACGTCCAAGGGTCCCGGGTTGCTCTGGAACTGTCCATGTTTCCAGCATAACAACGCTGACTGATGACCTTGGGGGCCAGGGTGTAGTTAAGCCGCGTGAAAAGCGAATCACTGTCTGACACGAGTGCCGACCACAGAGCAGCCCTTACACACCAGACGGAAGAACATTTTATTTTATTTGGAAAAGGACCAGTGGGAGGTACGAGATGACAGAAGAAGGAACCTATGTTCTGTAAATATTCAGGACATTATGTCCTTCAGTGGGTATTATCCTTGATTCAATAATTCCTAATATTTTTAAAGAAGATTTTTTGCTAAGGAATGGAACATAAATTAGAGTATACAGCCCTGCCTCTGATAGCCCTGGAGGAATATTCTGGCATCGACGTTTTTTTTCTTCCAGAATTGCACCTGTCCAACATGGCAACCACTGAAGGCTTTTAAAATTTTACTTAAATTAATGAAAGCTAAATGAAATGAAGAATTCAGTTGTTTAGCTGTGCTAGCCACACTGCACGTGTTCTGCTGGACAGCACTGATCTGGAATTTGACGTTGAAGTGTCAAAACAAAGATACCTTGTCAGCATTCTCAAGACTATGTAAATAGAAAGGAGGAAAAAACTGAACTTAAAAATTACTTTGAAATTATGAAATATTTCAAGTATACTGAGAAAATACTGATGAGAATAAATTGAGTAAGAAAATGTTTTAAAATCTAAAAAAAATGAAAAAGTATAAGAAATAATAGGAAACACTGTGTTCCCAACACTTGGCTTGGTCAAATCCTTACGTTTACTATACGCCTCCTTCTTAGTGAGGATAAGAAAATACATCAGGTACAGTGAAAGCCCCAAGAGGCCCCTTTAATGAGCCCAGTGAACGTGCTACTGAAAGCCCAAAGGAGACCTGCGTTGGTTCCGGCGGAGAGCCAGGGCTCTGGGACCAGATGGCACGGGGTCTAGGCTTCCTGGAGTCCCCGGGACGTTAAAGGGAACTCATTTGGACGCAGAGAATGATGCATAAAGATCCTTCTCCCAGAGGGAGAGTTGGAGAGGTGTCTTGAAAGAAGCAATTTCAAACCTCAAGCACGTTAAAATTAGCCATCTTCCGGCACAGATTCCTTCACCAGCACCTTTCGGTCCTTACAAACTGCAGAAACAAGTTCCTACAACTCTCCACTTGCTGCCCTCGGAACCAGAGTAAAGGTGCTTCCCCAGCTTGAAGCAAACCCATGGGAAACGCCGTGTCCCCGGCCGCCCGGGGGGGGGGGGGGCGGAGGCGGCCACCGCCCTAGCCTGGGTAAATCGTTCAGTAAGTTTTAATGTCAGGAAACAGGCAGACCTCTCACCGAGCAAGCTTCCTTTCTACAAACAAAATGGCTCATTATCGTCCAATACTGGACAAAAGGTCCACTGCTAAGCCTGTGATAAATATGAGCCTCTGTCCCGAAGCAGAGGACATCACATCTGCCTTCTTCAGGCTCCTCCTCTCCAATCCTGGGGACCCCAGGCACCCGTTCTGCACACAGCGCTGTCCAGGGCTACAGAGATTCAAACGCAAAGACGAGGGTTTGTGTTTCGTACAGTCCAGCTCATCCACGCCACGGAAACGGTTCTCAGAGGGACATCACTCATGTTTACGTTATAAAGAAAGTACACTTGGCCTGCATTTCTAAAACCACGGTGCCCTTTGCAGGACACGACGCGGGCTCGTGTGTGTACAGGGAGGAGGTGGCGTGAGCCCGGGCCGGGGTACGTTTCTCCTGCTGTGCACAAACAGCTCTGCCCCCGGAACCGGGGACTAAAGCTGCCTTCCCCTTCAGCACTGACGGTGTCCCACCTGCAGCTGACGAGTGGTTCAGCCTGGCACCACGGCAACCTCTTCCCACTCCAGCTTCTCAGGGCCGGAGACGGGCTCCTGTCCGCTGGGGGGCAGGGCTCCCCTCCGGCACGTGAATGACCCAGCCTGACCTGCCAGCACTGCCGTCCCACTAAGCTCTGCTCCCCTGCCGGACAGGTTCTGCTGCGTCTAGAACCTGCTACTGAACATCTGGACCTAAACTCACCACGCCCCCCCCCCCACAAGTCAGCCATCCCACTGACTTCTTAAGCCTGTTAATTTTGCCCCCCTCCCTCCCCCAGGTTGAGGGTCCCCTACCTGGGCTCAGTCCGAGGGTCCGGCAAGCACCCTCCCTACAGACCCTTTTAGACCTGTCCACCCCATCTCATCACTCCTGCTCCAGCGCGGGCAGGGTCCGCCCCTCACCCTCTAAACCTCCTGCCCCCTTGGCCTACGAGACAATTCCTTTGCTGCTCCCAGTCCTCCCACTAGGAACTCTGCCCACACCAGGACGAACGGAGCCCGGCTTCCAAGACCCAGCCGGGAGTCCTGGGACCTGGTGGGGCTGTTTTGGGTCAGGACACACGGCATGTGCCCCCTCGGCAGCACATCTGACCTTTAAAAGTGAAAGACAGACCTGGGGGGAAATTTTGAAAACACAGGAAACCATACGCTAAGTGAGTCACCGATAATCCGAATGTCCAGCATTCATTCCAGCGTATTTCCTCCTGATCTCGTAGAGAATTATGTAGAAAACAAAACTGGCTGTCAGCCTTTTTTTTTTTTTTTTGCAAGACACTGTAAACACTTCCTTGAGTCATTAAGTGTTCTCCCTGCGTGAGGTCTCATGCCCGTGTGCGGTTTGGCTGAGTGGCTGCCCCGTCAACCCCGCCTCCGCCCATTAGGCAGCTGCTTTCGTAGTCACAGCGTCTCCCCAAAGGGGCCAGAGTGCTTTCGAGGGCCTCGGGCCCGCAACCTGGAGTGGCCCTGAGCAAACCCAGGGGACTGCCTGACCTGGGCAGCTCTCCCTTCCCTTCTGCGGAGTACAGAATTCGCCCAAGACAGAGGCACCGAGTCATTGCCCCGGGGACAAGCAGCAGGACCCAGCCCGGCGGGAATCCCCACATCTACGCGGAGTAACTCAGAGCTCTCTGGGCGCCCACCATGGCCCCGATGCCGCGCTGGGCACGGTGCTTCCCCTGCTCCCAACACCTGGGCCTGGGCTCCGCGCCGCAGCCCAGGGTCACTCAGATCCGGCTGGGAGACTGCCTGGGGAGAACACAGCTCAAGTCCTCCCCCTGCGCCGTCAGTGACCCTGACAGCAAGGTCCCGGGCCACGAGAAGATGACCCCTGACCGACCTCCAGGGGCTGTCACCTCGGGGCCGGGCCGGGCCGAAGATGCCCGCGACATTCAGAGTCTCTGTCCTGGGGAGGAAGTGACCAGCATTCTCCTCCCTCCACCCTGACCTCAGCCTTCATCACCACCCTGGAAACAGAGGCTAATCTTTCATTATTTCTTCAGAAGAGTAAATGTTTCTCTTTCTGGGTAAACGAGAAAGCCACACAGCCCCATCTGAGTAGGAGACCAAGGAAGCATGCGTCTTCCGAGGGGAAGAGCTCCACTCACAGGCCTCTGGGCCCCCACCCTCCCAGCCCCACCTTCCCTTCCTCCTCCCCACCCCATTTTCTAGAACTGGTCCAAGGCAGGAACCTAAGGTCTGTCTCTCCTCCTTTCTCCACCGCCACCGTCAGCACCTCCCAGAAGACTCTCCAGCCCCACTGACTCTGACTGCCAACTCGCACAGCCCAAGGCTCAGGGCATCCCCCGTGGGCCCGGAATGACTGCAGTGCCAGGATTCCTTCCTGCCTCCACCCCCGCCTCCTCACCGCCTGGCAAACAGCCATGGTTGGCATGACTTGTTTTTATCAGATTAAAACGTATCACCCCTCTTCCCACGCAGGGTTGCATTTCTGTTTGGTGAAGAATCCTGAATCCCCAACCAAGAGCTTTAAATATCACTCAGTCCGGGAGGCAGAAGAGCAAAGAGATGGAGACAGAGTCTGGGAACTACCTGTCGAAACCAGCAGGACACGAACGCAGGAAATTCCTGCTCAGTGGGTGTCGCCCCCAGCCACCTAGCATCTCCAGGGCAGACCCTGGCCTGTCTCCATCTCTGCGGCTACAGACCCAGGAGGGAGAGCGACGCCGCACGGACCACACTCCCCTCCGTCCCCTCCTGCTGCCTAGCACTAGCTCCCCACCGAGTCTGTACGCCCTCAGGGAGCACAGAAGTCTGGGGGTGGGGAGGGCTCTGGTTGACATAAAGTTCTTTCCAAGTACTAGACAGCATGGTGACCCAGCGAGCACACGCACACACACGCGCACACACGCGGTTCATGATACAGAACTTAACACTCACTATGTGTGCTGCATTAATTCTATTCTTTTCTTTCTAAGATGCTGGGAAGGACCCCCCACCCCATGGACTTGCTAACCCACTGATGCGTCAGGAACTGCAGTTTTAAACTGCTGCTTCGGGGCACGGTCCCGATAGCTGCAGAAGCAAGGGGACTCCGAGACCTGGGACCCAGGCCCAGCCCTGCCCGCCGCCTGGTTTTCTGCAACCTGCCTCCTATCTGTATTCAGCCCGGGACGACAGGTTTTCACGTTTTCAAAGGGTTCAAGACGACCAAAGGAAGAAGCCTATTTCTTGTGTGAAACGTATGTGCAGGTTGGATTTGAGAGTCTGCGAAAAGCATTTTGTTGGAACCCAGCCGCCCTTGACCACCTGCAGACTGTCCGGGCCGCTGTCACTCCCACGGCCTCCGTGAACAGGTGAGGCACGGACTGGACAGGCTGCCCGGCCTGAAGGGACTGAATTCCTGGCCTTTCAGAGAAAAAGTGTGCGGAAGGTGCTCTGAGGCTCTGACAGGTGCAGACTGGGCTATCGGGAACCTTTGCCGAACGGGTTCCAGGGTTAGGATATTTTAGTTTTACTTCGATCTGTTACAGAATTACCAGTAACGTCCCCTGCAGAGCACAGTGACCTTCCCTCCGAGAACCAAGTCCTCGAGAAGCCCGAGCTGCCCTCATGCCCGGAGGAGACGGTGGGGCCTCTCAGGCTGCGGGGGGAGGGCCCTCCTCACCCAGGACTGAGGCCAGTGAGCAGGTTATCAAAGGGCGGCTTAATTTTTAATGCTCTTCTCTCGTTGAGGCATTTAATTGGTGGTGGAAGAGAAGGACTGTTTACAAACTATCCCTTTTGTAACTTACAACCATGAGCCTGCGTTTCAGTTACAAGAGGGAACAGCAGGCTGACTGGAACAAACTTCCCTGAACATTCCAGAAACCAGTGTGGATGGAAATGCCCCCAGGACGGCTGCAAACAGAGCCCTGGCCGTGGCCAAAGCTGAGGCGGGCTGTGCAGACTCACAGGAAACAGAGAGGGCGGGAGGCCCAGGCCGGGGAGGACCCTCAGCCCGCAGGCCCTGGTCCAGGGTAACCCGAGTTGGGTGGAAAACGCTGGGATTTAGCCTCCTGGGGTGGACAAAGCAGGAAGAAGAGGGAGAGGGACCTGAGGTGACAGCTGATGCTGCAGACAGACCCCAGGGTGTCACAGGGGTGGGATGGCTGGGGCGGGCGGTGGACCAGGACCCCGGGCTTTGTCTGAGGACGTGGCCAGCGGGCGCACTCAGCCACATCTGCACAGTCAGAACTGCTGCGCCGTCATCACGGCGGAGTGAGTGGTCCCTTTGCTGCTTCCCCACCACCCCCCCGCTCCCCACCCCAGCAGTTCCAGAAACCTCTCTCCTTTCCCCTCCTATATTTTTTTCCAATAAAAATTGGGAGGATTTGAATATCCAAGTCTTTTTTTTGAAAGCAAGATCAATGCAAAGCAAATCAGAACATCTAATTAATAAAATTAACAACAATCCAGGGTAAATTTGTTACATAAATTGATCCATTTATTACAGGCTCACAAGCGTTGGTGCAGGAAGGTGCCAGTGGCCACTTGGAGGACTCGGCAGCCCTCCCCGCTCCGGCCCCACCACCCACGGCAGGGGCCCCGGGGCTACACTTCTGCCACGTGAACCAAAACGGGAGCCCCGGACACTCAGTGCTTCCCTGAAAACTAAGCAGGAGACCCAGGCTCTATCTGAGGTCTTCTCATTAGCTACACACGCTCCACCAAGCAGGACGGATTCAGGACAACAGGTGGCCAGGCCTGCCCCATGCCCTGTGGACGGTGGGACCACCAGAGGCAGCCCTGCATCCCGAGGTCGGGTGAGTAAGAGAGCAGGAAGGGATGCCCAGGGCCAGTGATGCCCGAGGCACAGCTGGCAGCCGTCGACACGTGAGTTGAGTCAGGGCAAAGCGTCCCCAGCCTCCCCCGTGCGGGCGGGGCTGCTGGCAGGTGGGCGGCCAGGCCTTGGAGACCAGGGATGCAGCGGGATGGGACCCACAATGTGGAAGTGCCTTTGTCCTCCTCGTCTGACAGGAAAGTCACACATGCACACACCACACCTTCCACACTCACCACTCACACACAAACACACACACAAATACATATATACACACACTATATACCCTCCACCACACACAAATACATACACACCCCTCACACACGCGCGCGCACGCACACACACACACACAGAGCAAGACAGCGCCAAGCCTCAGCGATAACCACAAAAGCTGCTTTAAGGATTTAATTTCTACAGACTCTGTTCTTCACCTCCACCTCATCCTCATTTTTCCATCTTTAAATAAGAAACCTGTGCTGGGAATCGCCTGAATCACGGAACCGGGATCACCTGGGCCCTCCCATCAGCCTCCCATCACGTGAAAACGGCAGGCGTCTGAGCACAAGTGTCTTTGTGTCCCGAGAATGATTAGTGTGTTTCCCAGTTTTTTAAAAATTCTAATTCTGTCATTAATCTGGAGCTGGGGTCGGGGGGCGTTGGTGAGAAGGGAAGGATGCAGCCAAGACTCAGCCTAGTGAACACAGCTGGGGTCTGACCTGTGTGCTCGCGTCTCGTCTGGGAGACGCCCGCCTTCCGCTGCAAACAGGCCCAGCCCTGGAGGCCAGCGTTGTTCCAGCAGAGCCCTGTCGCTGAGGAGTAGGGTAGAAAGTCTTACGTACAGACGAAGGCGGCGGGAAGGAAATGGTATTACTGGACAAATGTTGCCTGCTGCCCGCAAGACATCGGGCCATGTCAGGTGTGGCCAGTGCTCTGCTTAATCCACAGCAACTCAGAGGAGCTGCTTCTGCTCAAAAGAACACGCTTGTCTCTGACTGGAGAGACGGGGGCACGGGCTGAGGGAGCACCCAACAGGGCCTCCACCCGGGCGTCCGGCACCTGAACCCAGGAGAGGAGCCCAGCCCATCAGCTCCCACACGACTCCCGGGACGCCCGCAGGGAGGTGCCTCCTTCCCCGTGCTCCCAGGCGCCAACGGCACCTCCTCAATGGTGAACCCATTTAAACCACCTCCTGTGTCTCCTGAGGTCTCTAGTCACTCGACCCCTAGGCCGGGGTCCCACCCTGGAAGCAGGCTCTGGGCTTCAGAACGTCACGCTGCCCTGTGCAGGACCACACAGAATCCAACACCAGGAGGGAGGCTCAACTGAAGACGGGAGACTAGAGCTCCTGGGATTTTTGTCCCCAGATCACCAAATTGGTCAAGCATGGCTCTCCCAGGTGGGGGGAGGCTGTGCCCTCCGCATCCTTTACTGAAGCTCTGATACGGTTCTCTCTGCCCCTCCTGCGGCCACCCCCACGTGCCCATGTGACGTCTGCTTCCATGATGACGGTTCCCGAGAGCCCTGACAGGGAGCCCCCGAGGGAGCCCTTCTCGGCAGAGCCGGCTCCCCTCCTCCACGGGCGAACGTTTCCCGGGACCCCAGCCCCGCTGTGAACCTGACCCGGGCAGAGGCGCCAAGTCCCAGCCATCGGTTTCTCCAGAGCTCCTGCAGTGCGCTGCTCTGCTTTTTCTAGGAAGATGGTGGGGCAAACACCACCCCTGGGGCAGGCGGGCTGAATTCTCTGATGTGTTCTCTGGGGTGACAGGTGGTTTAACCACCTTTCCGACCAGGTAAACCTCCCTGGCGCATGTGGGCGGCTCGTGGGAATTTCGATGACGGTCACGGAGATCTCCCCTCAGGGCTGCAGGACCAGGAAAAGCGGCTCAGGGAGAACCAGGCAGAAACACGCACGTGGGACGGAAGGACCGCCCCCCCAGAGGCACTCAGGGCCCTGGATGGCGAAGACACCGCCCTCAAGACCCTCCGTGTGATTCAGGAGAGGCACACCTGCCTGGAAGTGCGTGAGTCAGGCCCTGAGACACCCCCCAACTCCAGCCTTCACGTGGAGGGGTGGGTGGCACGGGGAGGAAGGAGGATCCCAGCGAGGCTGGGCGTGTGCCCGCCCCACTCCCCGCTGCATTCAGTCTGCGCCCCCATCGCGGGAGACGCCACGATCCTTCTAGTGGCCTGAGTCCCAGTGTCCTCCCATCCTCAGAGCCCACATCCGGCAAGCACTCAGTCAGTGATGGGTCAACCACCTGCTTGTGGGCGAGTGGAAACTCGGTGTCTGTCTTTCAGGAGGTGTCCCACTATGGGTGTTGGGAGAAGACGGGGAGGTGGAGGGGTCGCTCAGATTTCCAGTGTCCACACTGTCTCTAATCTCCTACCAATCAATTAAGTAATCAGAGAGTGTCCACAACAGGAAGGAGCCATTCTGGGCCAGGTGACCCCGTAACTGGTTGCTGAATTTTGTAATTCAACGTCCTCCTCTTCAGTAAGCACGTGTCACTAGAAGGCATGTGTGCCAGTCGTGGGTGGACAAGATGTGTTAATAGAAAAGAGAGGATGTGAGGGCCAGCGGTCACGGCCCTGAGTCTGTCCCTAAAGGCATGACGCATTTGAGTGCCTTTGCACTGAACCTTTCCCTTCAAACAGGAGGCAGGAAAAACGCCGAGGCTACTATTACTATGTTTACAAAAAGGAAAAAGAAACAATGCTTGTCCACCTGCACAGCACGGGACCCAAACCCCGTCTGTGGGTTCCCTCCTCCGCCTACCTCTGCGGTCACTACCCTCACTGATGGAAAAGAGTGCTCTCCCCCCAAATCATGACCAGCATCTCTTCCCCTCGGCATTCTGAAGATAAAACAAGATGAACAGAGGCCCTGACACCTTCAATTTCCTCATCTTCAAACAGAATGTCAGAGATAAAAGATCAGGGGAAAGAGGTGAGCCTCCGATCCGCGGGAAGGAGCCTTTGACTTGAAAACGAGGAAGACAAGGTTCCTGCTCGCTGGTTCTTCACGCCCGTCCTCGGCAACAGGGCCGTGTGTCCTTCTCCCCGTTTGTACGACAGGAAGGGGGGCGTGGGGGCTGCCGGCCGGGGGGAGCGTCCGTGTGAAGGAGGCGGCTCGAGCGAGGTGACCGCCCTACGACGCTGCGGGGGTGGGGGGGTCCGCCCTGGGCCTCGCGCCCCTCTCCCCACACCAGCCCCCCTCACAGCTGCCGAGCCCGGTCACCTGCCGCTCTGTCTCTCCCTCCCGTGCCTCCAGACTGGACTCCAACACGGAGGAAACAGAAGCACATGACTTTCTGGCTCATCCACGACCTATTTCTAAGTCAAAGCCCGAGTGCACTGCTGAGCAAACCCGACTCTCAAAGCCAGCATCACCCCAGTTCACCCCTTCTAGCCACGTCCACGTGGAGGAAACTCCCAGACAGTGCTGAGTTTTAAGAAAGAGAAAAGGAAAGTTCAGAAGAACAAATCCATGGGGCGCCACTTCCCTCAAGTTCCTCTTTTAAAGGAAAATGGTACCATCCCACATTCCAGATTCAGCTCGGGGAAGAGTCCGGATGGACTAGGACTAAAGGAAGTTCCCAGGGATGATGGACAGTGACAGGGCGACAAGGAGGGGCAGGAGGAGGAAGCCTGGGGGGGTGGGCTGCTCTAATAGGGCCTGGTGGATGCGTCTGGGGGGCGGGCGCGTGGACGTTTGGTGTCAGGACTGTTCCAGAGTTACCACTAATAAAAGAAATCAAAGCACACACGTTCCTTCCTGCCTCCCCTACGCAGGCATGCCCTTGGGAGCTGACCGCGGGCTTCTGGAACCTTAAGGAGATGGGGGCTGGACGGGACGCCGGGCATCCAATCCAGCAGGCAAGGGGAGGGGGCCACGCCCCCGTCTTGGAGCCGGCAGCAGCCTTCTCAGGAAGGGAAACCTCAGAGGAGTGACCCCGGCGGCCTCTCACTTCCTCATCTGCTCCTGAAAACACCGCGGACCCTAAACTTAGCCTCCGTGCACCGGCCCCCTCCTGCCAGCTTCTCCCTTTCACTGGGCAGGTCTTCAGCAGAGGGTTTATTTTAGAACCGAGCCCTCTGGCCAGGACCCCGTCTGTGTAGAGCACATCTCCCTGAGTCCGGAGAGCTTTGCTGGGACCGTGTTGTCAGCGATGAGGACCGGCTGGCTGGGGCCTCTGGGTTTGACATCAGGCCCATGATATCAGCGTCCGCCCGCAGTAAGGTGCGCAGTGACAGCGGGCCCCTCGAGGCACTTGGAGACACGCTGCGTCGTGAGCCCTCGGTAAATCCTGTGCACACGGATATCAGGCCCTCTCCCCGTTTCCAGGATGGGAAACCGCACCTTCCCAGGTTCCCTCCACTGCGGGCCAGCCTGGGGCCCGCAGGGCTTGGGACACACACAGCCTTTCTGCAGACGACCTCGGCGTGTAGCCCGGAGGAGAACCCCAAACAGAACGAAAAGCAAGACCCAAGGCAGGTGCGGCGCCCGCACCGCGTTCCCCGAGTCTCCAAAGCCCAGCAGCAGTTAAAGGCCTTGGGGATATTTCTCACTGCTTTTGCCAAACAAGCCGACCCTTACCTTAAGCAAAGGTCAGAGGCACAGTAAGACCCCCAGAAACCAGCAGCCGGAGGCCTCCCCTCCCCTCCTCGGAACGCCTGCGCTAATAATTACCCAGGCCCCGCTCTTAGGTCGGGCAGGCCGGCGGCCTGGCGGGAGCGCAGGCACAAGTCCGCTTCTCCACCAGCTTGAGGAGGTGACCCACACAGAGCAGGCGCGTCCCCAGCTCCCTGCGCCCTGCATTAGCCACGGGTCTTAACTTCTTTAAAACACTGAACTCTGTCTACTGTGCTGTGCACCTCTTTCTAAATATCAAAAAGGTATCTAAATGCCTGCCATGAATAAAAACTCAAAATCGACTCTTCTGGTTACCAAGTTAAAAGCTCCTTGAATGTAGGGACAGTGTTCTTCAGAGTCCCGTGTCCAGCTCTTGACCCGGAGAGAACGCCGAATAGCGGTGAGATCAGGGCAAACAGAAGGTAGTTGTGCACAGCAGACACACCCGTCCGTCCGCGTGCTCGGGGGGACCATGCCGGGGAGAGGCCGGGGTGAGTGAGCCGTGGCGCGGCCTCGGGGGCCGACAGGCTGATGTGGAGGCTGGGGGATGTGGAGGAGGGAGCCAACCCTGGGGAGGACGCTGCAGAGGAAGCAGCAACTGAGCTGCTCTTAGGGGAAAGGAAGTGGGGCTGTCCTGCCCTGTGGGTGGCGGGGCGGAGGCGGCTGGGAGGGGGGTCTGGCAGGAGAGCTCAGCCCCGGGAGAGGGCGGTGCCAGAGAGGCTGCGAGCAGGCCTGAGGATCCTAAGTCCCAGGAGCGTCTGTTTCAGCAACAGCGCCAGAAGGTGCAACAGTCCACGAGGAAGCGGCTGCGGGGATGAGCTGCGGGAGACTGACAGGCAGGCGTGGCAGATGCTGCGGATTCACAGGGGCTCTGGCTGCCCTCGGGCACCACGTCCGGGGTGGCCTCTGCTCTCTGTGCCCCACAGCATCTGAACCAGGCTCCCCCACCTACCCTGTTTCTGCCTCAGGTCTGCCACCGCCTCCCCTCCTCACCCCGCCCCATGTGTGGCTCAGGCATTTAAAATGACAGGAGGAGGGGGTCCCAGTGAAATGACTGCAAAGAGGAAACTCATTAATTTAGTGCCAGAGAGACAGTCAGAGACCAGGCAGGCTACGTCCAGAGTCACAGGTCATTTCAACTGAGAAAAGGATGGGCACTGAACAGGGGTGGGGGACCCATCTCACTCCGGGACAAGCAGGGCTGGGCACCTCACGGAGGGCTCGCCACCGCTGGGCAGACACAGACCAGCCCAGCGGGCGGGCTAGCGCTGGCACATTCATCCCTCATCACTGAGCAGTCCTTCTCAGGCCACACACACAGACATCCATCTAAACGAGGGTCTTGAGTGCAAGTTTAAAACAAAACGGAAACCAAAGAAGGTACACAGACAGCCCACAAGCAGGTGAGAGATGCTCGGCATCACCAGCCGTTGGGAAACCCTAATGCAAACTACCACGAGACACCACGTCACAGCCCCGAGGATGGCGACAACGCGGAGAAATGGGAGCCTGCGCACCGCTCATGGGGATGGAAAACGGTGCAGCTGCCCTGGAAACCCGTGGAGGTTCTTCCAAAAGTTAAACACAGAATTACCACGTGACCAGTGATTCCACTTCTGGGTATAAACCCGAAATAAGTGAAAGTTAAGACTAAAAGGTATCTGTATACTCATGTTCATAGCGATATTATTCATAATGGCCAAAAGGTGGAAATGACCAAATTCCCACTGATGAATGATGGATAAACAAAATGTAATCTATACACGCGATGGAGTATTATTCAGTCTTAAAAAGACAGGATATCCTGACACAAGTCCCAACGTGGATGAACCCTGAGGACAGTAAGCCAGTCACAAAAGGGCAAATCCTGGAGGATTCCACTCATACGAGGTCCCTAGAGCCGTCAAATTCACAGAGACAGAAAGCAGAGGGGTGGTTGCCAGGGGCTGGCAGGGAGGGGCTGGGGAGCTAGGGTTCACCAGGACAGAGTTTCAGTTTTGCAAGATGGAAAGCTCTGGAGACGCAGCCACACAACAATGCAAACATACTTGATGCTGCTGAATCGTACACTTAAAAACAGTTAAAATGGAAATTTTACATCATGTGTCCTTTCCCACAATAAAAAAATCCCCTTCCTAACAAAACCGCAAAGTGGAAAGTAGGCATATTTGTCTTTGGGGCTCTGACCCAGTCTGTGCCCACCCACGCCACCCACCGGGGTCCTTGCTGCCCCTCCCCTTCAGGGGATCAGATCAGCTCGGTCGCCACGAGGTGGAAGTGATTCCGGGAGCCTGTTGCATCACCATCCTCAGGGCAAGGATCCCGTGTGGCTAAAAGTAGGACTAGATCCTAATGGTCAGATGTCAGGCACTGCTCAGCAGCAGGGGGAGGTCACTCTGGGGACTTTTCACCTCCTGAGGTCAACTCTCACCATCTCATTCCAAGCATCTCTCTCCACCTAAGCCCAGAGCCCGTCCTGGTTCCCTAGGAAATGGGCTGAGCCCTCTGCAAGGACAGAGGTACAGACAACTCCACGCAGTGGACATCCTCTGATGGACCCCACAGGCTTCCCTGAGAGGGAGGGGGCGCCTGCAGAAACAGTGGGTGGGTAAGAGGGAGCAGAGGCCAGCAGACCGAGACTGGGGGACCCTCCATCCAGGCCATGGACAGCAGCCACGTCCTGCATTTCCGTAGTTCATGGATTTCCTGTTTCTGTGCTGGTCCCAAGTTAAACTGCTCAGAGGACTTCAGCCTGAACCAGCTGTGATGTGGACGAGGGCTTCCCTCCCAAAGAAGTCTCACGGCTGCGTCTCACGAAACACACCTTCTGACAAAACACATCTTCTCCCAAAACAAGGAACCAGACGGCACTGCAAGGGAGGGGTGTGGGTCCCCCCAGCTCTCCCTAGGAAAGGAGCTTGAAGATTCCTACATCATGTTTTACCTTTTCAAAAGGCCAATGAATCAAGTCTGTGCCAATGGCTCCTTCACCCCCAATCCTGTCCTCCCGCCTAACCTCACCCCTCAGGCTCCCCCCAAAAGCATCCGACTGGCCAGGTGGGGACGCTCATGTCACAGTGACACAGGCATCTGAAGCTCAGTGACTGGGAAGGCACACAGGTCAAGGTCCCGAGAGGAGTGGTGACCCTGACTGTCACACGTCCCGTTTCCCAAACTCCCAGATTCATGGAGGGTGGGGCGGGGGTGGGGGCTCTGGAGCATGTCACCCTCCTCCTCCTCCTCCGAGAGAGCTGGGAACGCCCTCCCAGTGTCCGACAACAGCAAGCCCTACACGATCCAAGAAAAACACCCGCAGGTCTGTGTCCTAACGCTCCTTCGCTGAGTCGCATTACTGGGCAGCGAGAAATCCGAGCGCATCGCAACAGGTGCCAGGAGGCATTTGCCGTGAGCGCCAGCCTAGGGCACGTGGGAGCCGATTCCCACGCCAGGAACCGAGCGCATGAGGACGCAGCCTCGCCCGGGGGACTACAGGCAGGCGCAGGGAACACCCAGGTCCAAAGGCGGCACCGCCACGTGCTGTCACGCGGGGCCATAGAGGAGGAACACAGGGGCCCAGAGGGAACGTCAGACATGCTTCCCCGGAGGGTCATGGGCACAGCAGTGACCCAAGGGCCCTGTGAACCTCTGGCAAAAACTAAATGTTTTAAAGTTATCATCTCAAAGTATGCTTTAGAAAATTAGTACACATTTTAAACCAGGATTGAAACACCTGAGGAAACCCTTTTCTGACCCAAATAAGGCAAGGGCCCGCCCTCCGGGGCTCTCGTCACGGAGCCAGGCTCCGCGGTCGGGGCTCACGGCTCCAGCAGAGCCCCCAGGCCTGTGGGACGAGGTCACGTCTGTCCTGGGCGCCCTGCTCACACCACGGGACGGGGTCACACAGAAAGGTCCCACACGGGGGTGGGGGTGTCAGGAGGTGGCCCCACTGCTGCACTCCAGGTCGGGGTGTAGCCCCTCTGTGAAGGGGCAGCAGAAGCGGGGAAGTCCCTCCAGGCCACGAAGCCCCCGGGGGTCCGGAGGAGACGCTCCCGCGCCAGCTCCTGGGCCTGCCGCTCAGGATGGGCCCTTTTAGGGGGTGAAGCCCCAGGGTGGCAGGAGAGGCATGGAGCCAGCCCACTGTCGGGGACACGCAGGGTAAGACGGGGTCTCTGAGGTTGCTAAAGGCATATGAAGCAGAGGAGTGACGTGACCGCTTGGGTTTAGAAAGATCTCTGTGTTGTGGAGCGGGGAGGGGTCACAGGGGTGCCAAGATGTTAGGGTCCGCGGGGGCAAACCAGGCCCCGGGGCCAGGCGATAGGAGTGGAAGAGGGGACGAGGTCAGCTGTCTGCTGTGGTGGCTCCGGTGGACAACAGACGCGGCCTCAGTCCCCCCTGGGCTCAGGCGAGTGCAGGAGGCGACACGACAAGCCCGTCTCAGCGCGACACTCGAGGAGAGACCAGGGCCTCCCGCGACGCGGGCTTCTCGGTGGGGCCCCAGCCGCCACCGTGTGTCTGCCGCGTCCCCGTCGCGCACCTGTCCTTGGAGACGCACATTTTCTACTTTACAGTGTTTCCAGCAAAGACTCAAACATTAAAGAACGCAGGGAGCACCTGTAACCACGGAGACGCCAACCATGAAGTCTCCAGGGTAATTCCACTTGAACTATTCTTTTCTGTTGTTACCAGATGATGTTGGGTCATGTGTTCATTTTTTCCCCTAAAAATCTTAAAACATTGAAAATATAGTTATTAGGTCTAATACAAGCGTCTGTATCCTGAATTCTTCTGGGAACCTGAGAGGCAAAAGGAAAAGGGAAACCAGGAAACTTTATTTTCTAAAACGGCTTATTAATTTACCAACCAAAGGACATGCTGCTTTCTTAGTCTCTTATTCACTGAATTTTTCTGCGGCTCCTTTAAGTTGTGACAGTGACTGTGCAGGTACACGAGGGCTGATGGCATCAGGAAACAGCAGGGAGGACCGTGGGGGTCAGGGTGACAGAGACACGTGAGCTATGATCCCACCAGAGAAGGCCGCGTGGCCTGGGTCCACGTTCCGAGCCACAGGATCTCCGGCGGCAGAATGGTGGTAAATGTTTAACTCATGGTGCTGGGGGCGGGCAGGGGGGAACGAGTTAATATGTGTTCACTGTTAGGATGGTTCCTGACTCAAAAGATAACTTACTCCTTTATTATTATCACCACCAGTAACATATATGGATTAACTTTTCCTGAGTTATTTGGTACTGAAGACAGCGAGCGAGGAAAAATACTTCTATAGGCTTAAACAGTTGCTCGAGGCCACAAAACTCACTCAGACCTTTACCAAGCAAAACACCCACTCCAAATATCAGTCTTACCACGAAGTTACAGGACTCGCTCCCAGCAGAAGCCACCGTGGACCGCGGGCATGAGGGGTCCTAGCAATGGGGAAAAAAATCTAGGACAAGCAAGTGGTCTCTGTCTCCCACCTCATTCTTGACCAAAAATAAAATCTTGGAATAACCTATAACGGAAAGGAATCTATACGTATGTGTAACTGAAGCACTGTGCTGTACGCCTGAAACCAACAGCACTGTCCATCAACACTAACCCCGTTAAAAAAATTCACTGTGATTTTCCAACACTGCAGCCATCACCCCAGAAGGGAGGGCGGGGGGTGATCTCAAGCCTCAGGCACCAGAGACCAGTAGGTCCCACTCACACGCTGGCGTGGCCACCACCCAGCCACGCCGTGGCTGCCGGACAAGCCGGCGCTGTGAGCCAGGCTTTAGAGAAAGTGCACGTGGCCCTCAAAGGACACGCTTCTTTGTGGACCTTTCCACTTCCCCGGCTTCTTGGAGGTCACAGCAGTGTCCGTGCCTCAGTCTCACAGTCCTCGGAAATTCAAAGCACTTTTCTAAACAGTCCGGAAATGAGAGATTCAAGGCAGGAAGAGGGGTCGGGCTGGTGCGCTGAGCTCAGCATCTCTGAGAGCATCTATCTCCACCCATCGTCATCTCAGGCACCGGGGACCAGGCCCGAGGGCGCGTCCTCCCGCGGCCCCAGGATCAGCACCTGCAGACGGCTCTGTGGTCCTGTCACTCCCCCCTGCCCCCAGCAGGCAAGGCAGGCCGAGGGCCACCCCGGCCAGGACCGTGAGCGCAGACAGGGCCAGGCACTCAGCGCAGGGCTTACAGCCCGGGCGCATAGCAGCTCGGAGCGGCATTCCCACCGCCCAGGTGACACGGAGGCCGGGGCCCGGGCAGGCGACCCAGGTGGCCCAAAGTCACACAGCTAGGGTGGGGAGTGGGTTCAGACTGAACCCCAGGTGAGCTTTCCCCAGCGGCTGCCACACTGGGGGGTGCTCCTGACTATCTGTCGGCGCTGGAAGATGCGTCACGTGACGTAAGACTAGAAACCCTCTCCCACCCCGTGTCCCGGTGACCTCGAGTGCAACTCGAAGGAGCACACTCCTTCCCTTCCGCTGGGGACACGGAGCCCCGGCACCAGGCTGAGTCGCGCTGGCTCCAGTGCCAAGTCCTGCTCTGCTGTCTCAGCCTCTCCAGAAGCTTCCGGCTCCCCGCACCTTCACCGGCAGCCTGAGAGGCCCGTCACCCGGAACAGGTGGAGGTCCTCACCGGGCTCCAGCAAGGTCAAGGTGACCGAGGGTGGAAGGCAAAGGCGGGAGACCTCCTGGGGTTGGCAGTCCCAGTGACTTACTTCCCTCCCTTTTGGACAAAAGATATTTTCTGGAAATGGGGGCTTTGACCAAAATTTGAATCCTTGGTTTTCTGCGACCAAGTGCTTGCTAGACCCACACCTTGGGAATCCGTTCCCAGCCCCAGCCCTCCACATAATGTGTCTTCTAGGCAAACCCAGCGTGTGCAACGCAAGCCAGGCTCCCCCAGCGTCCTCACCCCTCAAGCCCATCCCGAGTCGAGTCATTTTCAACCTGGGACGCACAGACGTGTTGGGGACAGCGTGAATTTTCTGCAGTTTTCTGTAAGGCTGTGTGTGCATGTGTTGGGTTGGGGGGGATGAGGGGGGCAAGCATTTCCCCAGGGGAAGAGCCAACCCATTGTTTTCATCGAATTCTCGAAGGGGTCTCTGACCCAAAAAAGACACAGAAGCTTCAAAAGGAGCTTTCGTTTCTGTCAAATTGGCCACATTTCAACATAAAGTGGGTCAGAGCGATTAAAAGCTGAAAAAAGTCACGGATGGGCAATTCTATCTGTAAGATCTCAGGGACATGAAGACAAACCCTCCGAGGGAAGACATGATGCAAGAGGGCTCCAGCAGGAGGGGGGCCTGTGCGCCGTGGAAGGGGCGGGGCTCCAAGGAGACGGGTCAGGAAGGGGAGCCAGAGCCGCCGGGAACGCCAGGCGGACGCGGTCACTCCCGTCCTTCCTCCCACCCCGCGCCCTGCACAGGGTGGGCTCTGCGTGCAGCCGGCTTAGGCTGCACACTGGCTCCTAATTTCACTTAAACCTGCTGGAAAAACGTGTGTGCAGCACAGAAGTCCTGGCCTCCCCCTGGGACCAACCTGCTGACACATCAGAACCGATCAGAGAGATGAGCTAATTAAGATTCCGTGGTCTTTCCCAGAGATGCCTCTATTTTTAACCTAACTTTGTCTGTCACTTCAAGTGTGAGGTTTGCTTTTTTTTTTCCTGAGAAAATACCTTTTCCTTCTTAACATTTCCATGAATAATTTAGCCTCGTTGATCATTCCTGCAGTCTCTTTCAAGCATTTCTTCTAAAGACAGATGGGGACATTCTGGGCAGAAGGGAACTAGAAAAACATGTGAATCCCCAAGTCCCACCCTGCAGGGACCCCAGTTAAAAAGAAAAGAACAACAGCAGCAGAAAGACAAAAAGGGCTTCAAAAATCACCATCGCCTCCTTGTGCATCTCCTGCAACCCTGTGTTCAACGCAACACCCACCTCACAGGTGTTTTCCAGGCGTCGATGTGTGACTGGCTCATTAGAAATAATGGAGCAGACATATGTTGAGGTTCTCCATTGGAAGCCACGTGTTTTAGGGGCCCTGGGCTAGTCTCCACAAGCATTTTAGCCCAAAGACTGCTGAAATGCTTCAACTAAAAACGTCGTTGTGTTTAGACAATATCACTTCCACATTAGAAAAGGGTTTTTTAAAATGTATTTTAAGCCTAACTTCTTCTCTTGTGGAAATTTCCATCACATACCAGTACACCTCCATATTCAAGAGAAAAAAGACAAACTCAGTCCACAGCAACCATGATTAATATTTGTTAACATCCCACCTTTCTTTTAGGAAAATGGCAGATTGTAAGATAATAGATCCAATTTTATTAGAACGACTTATAGAGCGTGGACTGTAACGTACTCCACTGAACTTCACTTTATGGAATCCATGCTTCCATTTTTTAAAATGCTTTGGTTGGGGATTTCTTCCCCTAAACTTTCCCACTGACTTTCTTTACAAAACTGAAGGTGGTTAACCACATCTAGGAATGCAAGAAATCTTTTTAAAATTAAGCTTTTTTGGATACAGGCACCCCAGTGTTCATACCAGCACTACTTACAATAGCCAAGACATGGAAGCAACCTAAGTGTCCACCATCAGATGACTGGATAAAGAAGTTGTGGTATATATACACAACAGAATACTACTCAGCCATAAAAAAGGATGAAATAATGCCATTTGCAGCAACATGCATGGACCTGGACATTGTCATGCTAAGTGAAGTAAGTCAGACAAAGAAAAATATATAATATCACTTCTATGTGGAATCTAAAAAAAAATGATACAAATGAACTTACTTACAAAGCAGAGACAGACTCACAGACATAGGAAACAAACTATGGTTATCAGGAGGGAAGGGAGGTGGGAAGGGACAAATTAGGGGTTCAGGATCTGCAGACACTAACTACTATACATAAAATAAACAACAAGGTCCTCCTGTGTAGCACAGGGAACTATGTTCAATAGCTTGTAATGGCCCATAATGGAAAAGAATCTGGAGAAGAAAATATATACGTGTAACTGAATCACTATGCTGTACACCAGAAACCAACACTGTAAATCAACTATATTTCAGTAAAAAGAAAGATGGGAGAGTTAAGTGCTTTAACTTCAAATTATATTAAAAAATTTGATGTCAAATTATATTAAAATTATTAAATGTTAAAAGCCAAACGGACAAACGAGGCATATCAATGTTATAGATTCTTTTAGTGTTTGTTGGGAATTTTAAAGTGCTCTTAAATATTAAAAAATAAAATAAAATTAAGCTTTTTTGGGGAGGACTTCAACGGAAGTTGTTCAGCGAGACAGTGTAACGCTGAAACGTGTTTGGAGGAATTGTGAGTTGGCCCCTGAGGAGCTCCGAGTCCCACAGGGGCGGAGGGGTGTGTGCGACCCTCCAAGGGCAGGGACCCACTCCTGGTTCTGACTTCACGAAGCTTCCTCTGCCCAAGTGGGACCCTCCCTGGGACCCTGGCTCAAGAGATAGCCATGTCGGGGTGGGAGAGCTCCCCGGGTGCCAGGCAGCAGAGCTGGCCCAGACCTGTGGCAGCAGCCACCCTGGGCAACTCCGTCCTGGACTCTGAGGCTGTGCAGCTCCCCGCTCACTGGACAGCAGGCCCGCCTGCCCGACTGCTGGCTCAAACTCCAACTTGAGCAAGTTCCCCAGTGACCTTGACACGCCCACACTTGGGGCCGTGTACACATCTAATGGGGAGGGGACATCGAACCTGGCTCAGTGTCACTAACCTGATCGATCTTTTGAAACCAGCAGGGCCTTCAAAGCAGGACATCCTGGACCCACGTCTCCCCTCATCTGCCACAGGGTCTCTGGACAGCCGAGCCCCCCAACCTGCACTGGGTTCTTCTCTGCACTGGGGGCCTTTCAAGAGCTGATGCACAAAGCCAACTGTTCGGTTTCCTGGAAACAGCTCCCACCTGGGACTTCCCCACCCAGGACTGTGGCCTTGTCCTCAGGGAGTCACTTAATTTTATTTACTCTCTAGGAGACACCGCAACACAAATGTGACCTCATTTGGAAAAGTGTCTTGGAGGGTCTGTGATGAGCATTTCACTTTGATGTTTATCTGGTGCCCTGGTCACCAGCCCGACTTCAGATTTACTCTCTAGACTCAGGACCGATGACAGAAATTCGATTTAGCCGCTGCTGACTGAGCACCTGCCAAGCGTGGAAGATAAGAAGTGAACGAGACTCTCCTCCGACAGGCACAGGTCGGTGGGCCAAGAACAGATGGTGAATGTTTCAGGTGCTGTGGGCCACGTGGTTTCTGTCGGGACCAGCCTGGCACCGTGGTGCAAAAGCCACCAGCCTGCCCGTAACCATGTGGGCAGGGCCACATCCAACAGAACTCTACCGATGGACGTTGAAACTCAAATTTCTTACAACTTTCACGCATCACCAAATATTCTTCTTCTTTTGATGTTTCATGACTTGTAAAAAATGTAAAAACCACCCACATTTCACCGACCACGTAGGGCGTGGCCAGCGGCTGTGGCTTGCAGACTCCTGGGTCTGCCCTTTCCTCAGTGTGTGTGGACGTTCCAAGTCTTGCTTTCCTCATCTGTAAATGGGGGTGAGAAACTTTGTCTTGTGGATTCTGACAGTTAGACACCTAAACACAGAGAGCACCAGATGAATGCCAGCTGACCTCCTTCCTGGAGGGGAGGCCCCATGATAACGGCTAAGCCTCCCGAACGTCTGCCTCCTGCCGCACTGTGTTAAGTGCTGCCTGCTTTTTATCTTATTGGATCTACGACGCCATCGATTTTAAGATGCACCGTTATTGAACGGACTAGCGAGAAAGAAAAACGCTGCCACCTGACCTCTGACACGGCATCGACTATAAGGTGTTATCAGCGTTGGTCCCGATTCCACAACTGCTCAAACGCGTGTGTGCTGGTGGTCCTGGTGGACGTCGGCCTTGCAGAGTCAGTGAAATCCAGTGTCTCCTTTATGCCCACAATCATCCTAGGAGGTGGGACTCTTGCCCCCATTTTACAGATGAGGAAACTGAGAAGCAATTTCCAGTCTGTGCTCAAACGGCTGGGACTGAACACGAGACCTGGTCCAGAGTCTGAGCTCGGACTCTCGGGCACGAACACCTGGCAGGAGCTGAAACACTGCTGGGACTTTGCGTAAGAAATGACAGGGTCTGGAGCCCGGCTAAGATGGAATCGCATCCTCTGTCAGAGAGGACACAGAGCAGGCCAGCCAACTGCGTCCCTCTGGTGTGTCCGCGCAGGGTGTGACCACAGCAAGCGGTAACAGGAAACGGGTCTAAAATCCGGATAAACACGGCAGGACGCACTAACATCTCCCTCGCGGGTGCCTTCCTCCTGGCGGCTGTACTGGGGGGCGCTGCTAAGAGCCGAGCAGGGGGAGGACACGGGAGCGGTTTCGCCCCTTGGGCTTCATTTTCATGTCTGCGGGGTGAGGCGTCCACAGGCTCAGGGCCGCCTCCAGCTCCGCACCCCCGGGTCTCCCCCTTTCGCTGCCCGGGGGCTTCCCACTCGGCCAGAGCTGGGGCACAACGCGGGCGCCCGCGCCAGCTCCGGAGCGCAGACACGCCGGGAAACGCTCCTGCAAATTCTGCTTGGGTTTTCCTCTCGAAATTTTGGCCTCAGACCTTTCTCCCCCTTGTGATTTCATCACCAGGTATTTGTAAAGTGCTTCCAATATGCTTAACAGGACTTCTTTTTTCCCTGCAAAACTCCACTTACTCCAAAGCTTGCCCGCACGCAACATGAGCCCGTCTTTGTGCAGAGGGGGCAGCCGGCAGACCGGGCCGCCCTGCTGGGAAGGCCGCCTGCCGAGGCTGGCCCGGGATTCCAGGAGTCGGCCCACCACTCCGCGGCCGCCGCCGTGCAGTCAGGGCGCTTTGCGCCCAATACCCACGACCTCCTGAGGGCCTGCAGCCTGGCCCCCGCCACGCAGAGGGGCCTACGTGACCAGCACTAAACAAAAGCCCTGGGCTCCGGGCCTCTGATGACCTCCTGGTGGACACCACTCCACACGTGTCGTCACAGCCCATAGCAGAGGACCCCGTGTGACTCCCTGGGAGGGGACGCTGGGGCGTGGGCCTGGCTCCCTCCAGACTCTTCCCTGTGCTGACTCTGCCTTGTATCCTCTTTGCGGTAATAAATCACGGCCAAGCCAGACACCAGATGCTGAGTCCTGTGGGCTCTCAGTCCTGGGGGTCGTCTTGGAGACCCTGATACAGCCATCCTCAGCTGGTTCCTTTTAGCACATCATCCTCCTGAAACAGGGCTGTGCCAGGCGCAGGAAGGCCTGGGGGAGGGATGGGGGCCGCTGACCGTACCGACCTCGAACCAAAGGTGCGCGAGAAGCCAGGTGTCAGAGCATCCCCGGTCCCCCTCAGTGTTGACCCAGTGCACTCCTCTGGGATTTCTGCCTTTGGTGGAGGAGCCAGCACTGGAGATGGTGATGGTGACAGTGGTGACGGAGGTGACAACGGCTGATGCTTCCCCAGTGCCTGCTGTGTGCCAGGCTCGCGCCAGTCTTTCCACGTTAACTCAGTTAACCCTCCCAGCAGCCCTGGGGGGTGGGCACTTTCCTCATTTCCATCTTTAAGACCAGGAAGCTGAGCACAGACAGGTTAAGTTACCGCCCTGGGTCACACAGCGGGCTACTGCCGACACATCCTCTGGCTTCAGAACCGGGGTTCTCAGCCTCTACCCTGGACGGTCTCCTGCTGGACAGAGGCGTAAATCTGAACCAGCATAAAGAGGCCCAGCCTTACCTAAGGTTTCACTTTTAAAAACCAGTGCTTTTCACATTCCGCGCAGCCACAGAGCTGCCTGTGTGAATGTTTTACCGCTCGAGCTGGACTCAGGGCTGTGTGGTCAGCCCGTGCCCGGGTGACTCGGGGTTGCCTCCTTGGCACCGCACTTTGCATGGGGTAAGCGTTCAGATGCAGACAGGTGGGAGGGGGTGGGGGGGCCAATGCAGACTAGGACTGAGATGCTGGGTCTCGGGACAGGGCGACCCTGGGCGGGGTCTCCGAGGTGAGTTCCCAACAGTCAGAGCGAACGCAGGCATCCCACGCGCAGGAGCAAAGCGAACAAAAGGTGGACCTGGTGATGATCGGGGGGGAGTCTCCAGGCCAGAGAGGCAAGCGGCCAGAATCCAGGATGTGCCTTGGCAAAGCCAGGGGAAGCCAAGCTGCGGCGACCCTTACGTGCGAAGCCGGAGTGGACAAGTGGTGGGCAGCCAGCGGGGAGGACAGTGACGGTGTGGTGAGATTCATCTGGGGGCAGAGTCGGGGTGGGCCGGAGCCCTGGCGGGGCGAGGGCTTGAGGAGTTGCTGCGAGGGTCCCCACACGACGTGAGCCAGCGTGAAACCCAGCCGGAGCCCAGCCGGGAGGTGGCGCAGCGTCAGGTCTGCTGCTGAGACAAGGAAGGCCTTGGCCAGCAGGCCTCTCTGAGCTGACGGCCGCTGCCTGGCGCCCTCAGCCTCTCCCACTTTAACCTTGTAGGAGTCTAAGAGATTTGGGGTGGAGCTGGTGGCCGCCGGGGGTTGAAGGACCTTTTCTGAAGCGAGCATGGATGGAATCCAGAGCAGCAGGGGTATGAATGGTGGCCCTGAGCGAGTGCAGAAAACCAGGCGACTGTCGGTGGAACTGACGGGAGTACAGAGGTCAGGAAAGAAAACTGAAGACAGTCTTTACCTCCCACAGGAAACTACGTTCAAAGGGAAAAATCATCTTAACAGCTACAGGAAGTGAGACTTCAAATGACAATAAGCTACAAGAAGAAACGGCAGGAAAAAATTAAAAGCAAGCCCCAGAGGAAATGAGCTCGCTGACGGCTGCTGTGTCCGGCCCATGTCATCGTTTACCAGCCCAGGACTCCCAGCTCCGACACAGACCACCACCGTCAAACTACTGCGAACACAACTGCGGCTGAAGCTGATAGTTCTCATGATTGGATCTCAGCACATTCTGTGTTTTGAAATAGAATATTAGCTACTGACCCTCGGGCAGTTAATTGCGTTTCCATTTCTGAGCACAGTCATGCATCCAACTAAACCACTCACCTACTGTGGGGTTGTGCCTCCCATGAGGCCAACGTGGGTCCGGGGCTCGCCCAAGGCCGTGACCGTGGGCAGCGAGAGGAGTTCTGGGGAGAACCCGCTCAGTCCCACTGTGTAACCTGTTTCCTGCAGGTGTCATTTGCTGCTCTGTGCACAGTCTCTCTCTGCAGGCAAGGAGACTGCAGCCTCTAATGTGTACATTATACGGTCGCATATTCAATGTACCAGGCTGGTATCAAGTATGCAAGACCAGTGATTCTGCAGTTGGCCCCTTCCAGTTAATTATCTCACCTTGTACACATGTCCTAGGTCACGACTGGCAAAGAATGATTTACAATTTAATGGGACAGAAAGAAGAGATGCAGATACAACCGTCTATCCACTGCCTCTCTTCTCATTAAAATATTCCCCTTGGCGGAAAGCATATGCCTCGTCTGTTTACTTGGATTTGCTTTTAAGGAGCCGATACGCCAGGAATTTTAATAGTAGAAGTAGATTCATTCGGTGCCATGTGTATTTCCATTCCACTTCTAGCAGGCATTAGGAAGCCTCCTCAATACTTCATTTCTGAATATTTTATAGCCATATATAAGTCTTTGGAAAAACACATTGCACTCGGGTTAGTAAAGATTGTGCAGATTTTATTAAACGCTTGTGCCGGTAAGAGCACAGCAGGAAATGCTGATGCGGCTTCAGGACTCAAACGTGTATCGTGCCGTCATTTCAGAGTGGCCCCCACCAGCGAGAAGCCACAGACCGGACCCGGCCTCCCCTTCCTCTGACTGTCCAGTTGGAGCAAGTCACTTAACCATGGCTGTGCCAAGGCCACAGTGAGACCAAGACCAAGTCACGGTGCAGAGGGAACCCCCCACCGCTCTTCTCTGAAGCCCACCTTTCAGGGCCAGGTTGGAGCCCCTCCCAGCCCTGCCACCTTCCGCCTCCCCGCTCCTCCTCCCTTGCAGCCCTCACTTCGGTCACCACGCGTCCTCTCCCTGCAGGACGTGCTCTCTCGTCTCTCTGACATGAAACTCCTCCGTGCCAGGCCCTCCTTCCCACAGGAAAACTCATCTCTCAAAGCTCAGCCACTCCTCCTGAATTTGCAGTGACGCTCAGTCACCTTCGTCGACTGATTCACTTACATCACAAATGTCTCAGCGTCTTAAACCCAGCTCTGTGCACGTGGGTGCAGGTCACTGTACACGTACTGGGTTAGGTCATCTGGACAAAAGCTGATGGGACACACACTAACTGGGGGGGCTCACAGGAGAGAGAAGAATGCTTGGGCAGGGGTTCAGAAACGTTAAGATGCCCCCCTCCCCGGCTTGGGGGTGGGGGAAGGAAGATCTGCAGAGAAACAGGCCCTCTGGGCCCCTCCGGGCCACACAGGGACGAAACCCAGAAGGAGGCAGAGATTAGCCCAGCCGCTGTACAGCAGGGCAGGCAAGTCTGGGGAGCACCCCGTATTTAAAGAGGGGAGAGCAGGGGCCTCCTGAGCTGGCCCCAGGAGAAGTGGGAGAATTTGGAGATGCAAACGGCAGGTGGAGGAAGGAGTGCATTTCGGGTGGAAGGATGGGAACAGGTGAAGGCTTGAGAACAGGGCTGGGTGAGGAGCACAGAGGTGGGGACCGGGAAGGGATAACGAGAAGTGTGGAGAGACCCCCACCCCCAGACCTCGTCTCCCTCAGCCCCCAGGACCCCCTTGGCTGGGCAGTGGTGGGTTTCTCGCTCTCTGGTCTGCAGGCAACACAAGGGCAGGCACCCTTCCAGCACACTGTGCAGTGGCCCACGGGTCCCTCAGACCCATTTTAACAACCATTCCATCTGAAAAGCTTAATTCTTTAATAGTCTAGATAAGTGAAAACTATGAATGCTATAATACTTTAAAATCTTATCAATAAGAGAATCAGTTGAAAAGCACATTTCTCTAGTGGCAAGAAGAAACATGCATATTTATTATTTTATTATTCTTCCTACATAAAATGTTACAAAGAAAACAAAATCTAAAGCAGCACTGTCTTCTGGTTTCATCATCACACTACCTAGTTCAAACTTGTAATTTAATTATAAATAATGACTGTATTTTTTGCCTCTCATTACTCCTATTTGAAAAAACATCAACATAAAATTCTTATTATGCTTGTACTAAGTTAGACCAGGTAGTTTACAAAGAATATAGTGACCTTAAAAATCCTCAGAACTAAATGATCCAGAAACAACCTAAATGTCCTTTGATGACTGGATAAAGAAGTTGTGGTATGTTTATACAATGGAATACTACTCAGCCATAAAAAGAATAAAATAATGCCATTTGCAACAACATGGATGGACCCGGAGGTCGTCATTCTTAGTGAAGTTAAGTCAGAAAGAGAAAGAAAAATATTGTATGATATTACTTATATGTGGAATCTAAAAAAAAAAGACAAACTTACATACAAAACAGAAATAGACTCAGAGACATAGAAAATAAACTTATGGTTACCAGTGGGGAGAGGGGATGGGAAGGGATAAATTGGGAGTTTGATATTTGCAGATACTAACTACTACATATAGAATATTTAACAACAAGTTTCTTCTGTACAGCACAGGGAACTATGTTCAACATCTTGTAGTAACCTATAGTGAAAAAGAACATGAAAATGAATATATGCATGTATACATATGACTGAAACATTATACTGTACACCAGAAATTGACACAACATTGCAAACTGATAATATGTCAATTAAAAAAAATAATGACTAAATGATCCAGCAACTCTGCTTCAGAGATTAGACCTAAAAGAATGGACAGCAGAGATTTGAAGAGATATTTCTACATCCGTTTTCACAGCAGCATTATTCACAACAGTCCAAAAGTGGAAGAAACCCAAGTGACCATAAACAAAATGTGGTCTGTTCACACGAGGGAGGAGCATTCAGCCTTCCAAAGGAAGGTCATTCTGACACCTGCTACGACATGGATGAACCCTGACAGCACGACGCTCAGTAAGATAAGCCAGGATGATTCCACTTGTATGAGGTCCCTGGAGCTGTCAGACCCAGAGAGACAGGAGGCAGAGTGAGGGGCCAGGGGCTGAGAGGAGGGGGGTGGGGAGTCAGTGTTTACCGGGGACAGAGTTTCAGTTTTGCAGGATGAAAACCATTCTGAGGTGGATGATGGAGAGACTAAGAATACGAATGCACTTAATGACACTGATGCTTAAAAAGGATCAAAATGGTACATTTTAGGTTATGTATATTTTACCAAAAATAAAATAAAAAGTTCCCCAACACGGGAGTCTGAACTGAACCACACAACTGCTGCGTTTATTGCAGACTCACCCCGCCCCTCGCTGTGGCCCTAATCGACTTGGTTCCTTAAAAGTCTGTGGGTTGGTTCCCCGGGGAAGGCATCACAAGCTGGCCAGGGGTTGGACATCCCTGCCCTCCCCGTTATGGTACCCATCACCTGTGCCAAAACAAAACACTCCTCAGAGAACACGCTGTGGCCAGGACAGAGGGATGCATCAGAGCTGGCAGGTCATGAGGGCAGATCTGGACACCTAATTTGTTCCAGCACATCTTCTCTACAGAACATCTACAGATGAACCCATCAGGGCATCAAGATACAGGGACAAGGGCCCCAGCTCTGAATTCAAGCAGGAAGCTGCCAAATGAAATGCATCGCGCTCTCAATGACACAGCTCTGAAATTCCCCACTAAACATCGGTCCCTGCTGGACATGAGGCGGAGATTTCAAGAGACTTGAAAAACAAACCAGGAAACCCCAGCATCTTTCCTCATTCCTCCTAGGTCTTCAGCTGCCTGGGAAGATGGATTTATTAAATGACTCAGCTCGACGTTAGCTAGAAATATGACATTGACGCCACCAAGATGCGAAGAGCACCTGTGAGTTTAGAAATGGACCAGAGGGAAGGTGAGGGGGAGAGAGACGGATGCTGTGTGTGTGCGCGCGTGCGTGCGTGCGTGCGTGTGTGTGTGTGTGTGTGTGTGGCGGGGCCGCCGGAGGAGGCCCCGCAGGAAGGCAGGCAAGCCTCAGGGTTTTTTCTCAGTTGTAAAGCACTCTGCTTTCTTTATTTCCTCCCTGATTTTAAAAATAATACGTGCTTACTGTAAGTCTTACATTATAGAAAATGCAAAAGCTGAAAATTTCCCCAGAATCCCAGCCTCAGAAATGACTACTACTCTCTTTGGTAAATATCCTGCCAGACTTTTTTTTTTTTTTTTTTGTATATAGGGGTAAATGAACAGGACAGAGTGGAACTCTGAGACTCCCAGAACACACGCTCTTCTGCCCTTGTGCAAGATGTCAAGCAGTCCTGACAAATAACTGACCAGTTTCTCCAGAGAGCTGCACACATTTGTTTTCAGAGAAGATTCAACCACACAGTGGGTGGGAAAGTCTCAAAGATTTTCTAACTATTCAATATTAAATATTGTCCAAATTATTAGAGGTGAAATAAAGTTTAAAAAAACAGGAAATAAAGAATAATGGTTTGGGTACAGAGGAGAAAACCATTCAGGGAGAGAAGGAAGAAGAAACACTCGCTTGTTCCACAGAAACTGTGAACAAAGCAGCAGTGATGACCTCAGGCATTGGGCACTCGTAACCGCTCCTCCCGGGTCCTCTAAAAAGGTGGCTTGTCTGGAAAGTCGGAGAGGGGCTCCAAATAAAGCAGCCTCGGGAGGTTCTGGGTTCTTCTAAGACAGCCTTGTTCTTGGTGCCCGGAGGGGACTGGCACAGCCGGCCGCCGCCGCCCCGCGGGCCCTGCCCCTCCGCAGCCAGGCCGAGCGGCGCTGGAGACAGCCCGGGCTCAGAGCGGGTGGGAGCCGACGCTTTTGTTTCACAGATGACGAAAGTGAGTCCAAATGACCCAGCAGTCCCACTTCTGGGTCCACACCCAAAAGCAGGGAAAGCAGGGTCTCCAAGAGATGTTTGCACACCGGTGTTCGCAGCAGCATTATTCACAGTAGCCAGGAGGTGGGGGTACCCCCAGTGTCCATCCTCAGATGACGCATAAACAAAATGTGGTCTAGACCTAGCACGGGATATTACTTGGGCTGAAAGGGGAAATTCTGACAAAGGCTGTAACTCGGATGAACCCCGAAGACCTGATGCTCAGTGAAACAAGCCAGACGCAAAAGGACACGTAGTGGCTGATGGCACTGGCGTGAGGTCCCCGGAGTGGTCAGGCTCACAGAGACAGACAGTGGGCTGTGGGTGCGGGACCAGGGCTGGGGAAGGGGTGTTCGCGTTTGATGGGGACAGAGCGTCAGTAGGAGATGGATGGTGGCGATGGCTGCACAGCAACGTGAATGTGCTGAGCACCATCCAGCCACTTAGAAAGGGTTAACATGGTAAATTTCATACTGTCGGTTTTTTTTTTTTTTTTTTTTACCATTATTAAAAAGGTTTTTTAAGAATGTAAGCGGAGAGTTAGGGTGTGGTCAGAGAAACAAACTGGTGAATTCTGCGTGAACAGGAGGGAAGCCTCTCTGAGGAGGGACGGGGGGCAGAGGGCACGATGACCGTCTACACAGAGGTCTCTGGGATCTTTTACCCACTGCTCCCTGGCTGCTTACCCCCACCCCCTCCACCTTGTGGGGCTGCTCTCCTGCAATCACCCCCTTGTGTAACCTCACAAATCTACACTCCTCGGGGAGTGGAGCTCCTGCCTCGTCACCTGGCCCGGAGCCGGGCAGCAGAGAGCACAAGGAAAAGTCCTCCTTCCTGATTTGTGGTGGCACCACCACCAAGCCCTGCAAACCCGGCCTTTCAAGTTGTCGCCGGCTGCGTGAGCCCCACCGCACACCTGCTGGCAGCAAGCCGTCCTGGAGCCAATTGCAAAGATTTGCCCCCAGCATGTGCCTTTCTTCGCTAACTTTGCAAACTTGATGTCACTTGTCCTCAAAACATAATACTCAGGCTGCCAAAAGGCAGGCCAGTATGACAAAGGGACATCCTGATGTTACGTTTCAGGAGAGGCCCCGTCTTGGATGAAGTGAGCAGACCAGACACAGCCAGTTGCTCCCATCTGTCTGCTGCCTCGTCTGGAACAGCTACCAGCTGGGAGCCACGTCGGGCACAGAGAACGGGGCTCTGTTCACAGCTCTCGGTCTAAGCTATGCCTCTCGTCCAGGCACCCTGAAGGAGGCATGACGCCTGGACATTTTACACACGTTCGGCCATCTCAAGTAACCGGCCTCAAATCACAGACACACTGATCCGATTTTTAAAGGTTCCCTTCTGCCCTCCCGCTCCATGCAGAGCGAGCCAGGCACATTGTGGACCCTCAACCTGCCCCATCCCTCTCCCCTCCGTGCCCAGAGCCTGGTCAAGTCCCAGGCAAACCCACGCCATGGGCCAAGACTTCCAGTCCCATCTGCAACCACCCGAGTGCCAGGCTCTCCCACAAGTGCTCGGAGTCCGGAGTTAGCCGAGAGCTCCGGGCACACTTCCTGCCCCTGCAGGTTGACCATCTCCTAAGGATGGACCTGGGCCAACACATGATCCCTGTGGCCACTTGGGCTCTACGTGGGACCCGTGGCAAGCGCGGGTCTGGTGGGCATCCCTGGACCCCGAGTGAGGATACAGAGGATATGGAACTCGGCTTTATTTCCTTAACATTCGTTTCAGGTCCTGAGAGCTTAAGTAAATTGCTGGCTACCAGTCAACCCCAACAGAATGAGAGCCAAGGACGCTGACACTGACGCCGGAGTCAGTCCAGGGGCCCCCACACCAGCACGATCATTCCTCTACAGACACTCGCCCCTGTCCTGGGAGCACATTTTCACGAAAGTCACATCACAACCAGGAACTGCCGTCACCCCTGCATGAGGGAAGGCAAACAAAACTTGACGGCAGAACACAGGGAAGGGGGTCCCCAGCAGCCAACAGGGGTGGGGAACAAGCTTCCCAAGTTAACATTTAAAAACAGACAGAAAACGTGTCCAGGCACTTTCCTGAAACAGGCATTGCTAACACAGGGGAGGGAGAGCTTTCTGGAACATGTTAGAGAACGGCTACCTGTATTCTACGTCCTTAGTGTCTCACTGATGAATGGAGTGTGCCAGGTGGGACGGGGCCCTGGGGACTGGTGTCTGACAGCGGAGCCCAGGTCCCCACATATGATTCGTCCAGGAGAACTTCTCCTTTAGTTTATTATCCTCCTGCCATCAAAGTGGTTGGGACTTTAAAAATGCAGTGTACCGAGCTCTGATGTTCTTGTAATGAGCCATAATGGAAAAGAAACTGGAAAAATATAAACGTATGTATTTATATGTATAACTGAATCGCTTTGCTATACACCTGAGACTAACAATGCAAATTGACAACACTTCAATAAAAGGTAAGAATTTTTTTAAATGCAGCCTGTGGAGCTCTGAATGGGTGCCACAGGAGAAGTCACTTACTGAGCTGGCCACGGGGGAAAGGGCTATGAAGCGTTTCCCTCTCCCACCTGCCCCACCAGCTACCCTCCTACATGACACTGGCAAGTAGCCAGCCCCAGTCCCAAGCTCCTCTCTAACAACGTTCTCCAAGCTGGCTCAGAGCTCAGAGAAGCCCTCACGTGAGGCCCTTTGGAGGAGGAAAGGGTTGAGGATTCCAGCATGGGATTCTGGCTCTCAGCAGAACGGTGGCCGTCACCCGCATAGAAGCACGCGCTCAAACACACCTACCCACCAACACTTCTCTGGACCTTCCCGTCCATCCTCTCACCCCTCTGCACCACCTTTCATGGTGAGAAACTGATTTAGGTTGTTAGGCCCCTTTCCCAGGATCACACTGGGTGGGTGGTGGGGCTTGGCTTCACCCAACACTGGAACCTCCCCAGGGTCTCTCCAGTGGCTGATGTGTGATCACGCGCATGAGTACATGTGGGAAGGAGGGCGGCTGCACGGCAAGTCTGCAGACCCCACCTTCAGTGTGAGCCACAGAACATCCCTCGGAGGACAAAACTGCGTCTCTAATTCAGCTGTAGTTCTGAATTCCCAGCTATTGAGCCAAGATAATGTGCTGTTTCAGGTGACTTCAAGGAAAAACTCATTGCCGACTTGCCTTCTAATTCAATTTTTTCTACCCAATTATAATGAACATTTACCACTATTAAGTTATTTGCTTGCACAGCAACGTGGATGCACTTAAGCCACCAACTTGTATACTTAAAAAATGGCTGTGATGGTAAATTTTATGTTATATACATTTTACCAAAATTTTTTAAAAGTTATTTTCTTTCTAAAATACTTAACATGAGGACAAGATGGTATTCCTCTGGGGAATACGTGAATTAACACCCACATGTGGAATTACATGGATTACATTATCACCAAACGTAATTCAAGTTGCTTCTGCCCCAGTTACCTCTGACCTACTGGGCAACCGTTGCTCCATCCCAGGGCCACTTCTCAACCCTCGTCTTGCATCACCGGACACTCACTAGCCCCTTCTTCGCGCCCTGGGTATCAGGCTTTTCCGACTTCCCACTGACCAACCACTCGGCCCCCTCCTTCCCACCCCTCCACTGTGCCCCTACCTCCACCCATTCATTCCTCATGTTACACAGGCTCCGGGCAAACCCAGCCACTCCACAGCCTGTAACTGCTACCCTGATGCAGAGGACACAGACTTGGTTCCTGAACTTCTGAACAGCCAACCACCTGCTAAATCAATCCCTCAGATGCCCCTAAGGCACCACCAACTCGTCCTGTCTAGAACCGAAGCTGCCATCTTCCCCCTGTAAACCAGCCAGAGGAAGGGAGAAGCCTGTGGCTTCAAAACCTATGGGCTTTGGAATCATAATGCCTGGGCTGCATCTCCCGTGACAGCATTTGGAGGAACACCTGTCCAGGTGCCCAAGCTGTCACCTGGTCCCGCCCTGGCTCGCCTCCATTCGTTGGTCATCTGGGCTTGGATTCCTCCTCCTCAGCGTCTCTCCTCCTCCGTGGCCACAGCCTTCATCCAAGCTCTCCCTCCTCACCCAGATACTGCAACAGCGTCCAGCTTTCAGCTTGGCCTTCTTCCTTGGTCTGCTCTCTGCTGCCCCAGCCTGAGCAATGGCCCCAAGACATGCATCTGAAACTGCACCTTCCATGCTTGAGACCCTGCAGCAGCCTGGCACTGTCCCAGGGTCATGGAGGACAGAACCTTTGTGCATCTTCCCAAGCCTCCTTCCCAGGCTTAGAGACTCATGATTCAGAGTCTGGGCTCCACCCAGTCTCTAGTCACCCACAGTACCCAGGATGCACTGGGCTCCTCTGGTCCCTAGTCACCCATAGTACCCAGGATGCACTGGGCTCCTCTGGTCCCTAGTCAGTCACCCATAGTACCCAGGATGCACTGGGCTCCTCTGGTCCCTAGTCACCCATAGTACCCAGGATGCACTGGGCTCCTCTGGTCCCTAGTCAGTCACCCACAGTACCCAGGATGCACTGGGCTCCTCTGGTCCCTAGTCAGTCACCCACAGTACCCAGGATGCACTGGGCTCCTCTGGTCCCTAGTCACCCATAGTACCCAGGATGCACTGGGCTCCTCTGGTCCCTAGTCAGTCACCCGCAGTACCCAGGATGCACTGGGCTCCTCTGGTCCCTAGTCAGTCACCCACAGTACCCAGGATGCACTGGGCTCCTCTGGTCCCTAGTCACTCACTACTCAAGATGCACTGAGCTCCTCTGGCCTCCAAGTATCCACTGCTGCAAACAGCAAACCCCTACTCTCACTGGCCCTACAAAACTCACAGCTCAGGCTTGCTTTCCAACACTCTCAGTCCCGCCAGGTCCTGTCCCTGCATCTTCGCTCACTAAACCCTGAGTCCTGGAGGGCAGGAAGGTGTGTCTGCCTCTGCGTGCTCAGCACCTGACAGGGCCCAGTAAGCACTCAAGTTCTCCACAGCTCCCCTGGCACCTAGGAAGCCCTCGAGGGTCTGCCAAGTGAATGAGTGAGGAGAAAGCAGTCTTGTTTTCACAAGAGCCACCAAAAACAAAACTCTGCTTCAGAGTCTCAGTTTCTCCAGTGTGACACAGAGTAGCACAGCCGCTAGCAGCGAACGTTCAAGGCCCTGACTCCCTGGAGTTACACTTCTCTCTGTTCTCTCAGCCAAGAGTATGTTTTTTTGGCCAACAGGAGTCTTGGCAAACCAGCAATGATTGCACATCCCACCAGGTATGTCTGGATGTTTTGAAGACGCCTGGTCTTCTCTATTTGCTTTCACGGTGACATTGATTTCCTTTCTCTTTCATTTCAAGAGTGAAAAACAAAACAAAGCCAGTCCAATATTGCTTCCTCTCTTCTCCTCAACCCTCTCTCCTAGTCACCACATCGTTTAGCCACATCCCTGCCTGTCCTTCCAGACGAGAAAAGAAAGTTCTGCAGAGCCTAGAGGACCCCTGGGACAGACCTGTGAGTCCACCTGGCAAACGTGTGGTGTGAAAGGTCGGGGGGCAGGGGATGCAGAGCGTGAGAGAGGCTCCCCCAGAAGGGGTCAGGAGGGGCCTGGAACCGCGGGGAAAGGGGAGCGGTCAACCAACAACCCTGCCCCTCCCTCACCTCTTCCCAGACCACCTCGTGACCTCAGACCCCCAGGGCTCCCTCCAGAGAGCAAAAACGCAGGTCACCAGTGTGAGCTGGGAGGACACCACCCGGGGTCCACGATGCATGTCCTCCCCCCCCCGGCCCCCGGAGCTATGAAATCCTCACCACTGAGTGGGGGCTCCTGGCTGAGCTCAGAATTCAGAAGCCACAGAATTCTAAAGCGGGAAGCTGCGGCGGTTCCACTCGGTTTCGTTGTTTTATTTCCACGGCAGCGTTAAATGCTGGCCTGTAGAATCCACTTATTTTTCTTTCCTTCTACCCATTGTCTCTACAAATGGTTCCAGGAAGGGGTCCCACGGCTCCACGGGACACAGTTTGAAAACCTGACTCTGTAGATGGAGATGGAAGCTTGAGGATGAAGCATTTTGCCGCAGACACAGAGGCAGTGCACTCACTGCAGGGCTCACACCAGCCCTGGGTCTCCTGACTTCCAGATCTTTCTGCTCTCCTTTTAGTGTGTGAACAGCTTGTTTCAAATGAAGCTCTCCAGGCACCACTGAAATCCAGTCTGGGAAAAACCTGGTCCTTCAGGAGACACACGGCGTTAATAAAAATCCTCCACTGTGTGGGAAAGGCATCCAAACACTAATTTTAGAATGCCAGATATCTAAATATTTTCTGTTTTTTCTGCTGATTCTGAGACAGGACTGTCTTCACCAAGTTCAAAACACCCAGTGAAATATGTACTTTCAAGCCTACTTGTTACAGATTCAGGCTAACTTAACCCACATCTGTCCATCTGTCCTAGCTTCCACCAGAAGACTGGGCGGACGGGTCTCGGTGACGCCACCCAGCCGCATGACTTTCCTCTGTCCTGTTGCAGGTGACGTGATACAATCTCACATGACCTGAGGACAGACAGACATGCGCATTTTTTCAGAGAAGTCTCAGCATAAATCCAAGCTGTGGCTACATGTAAGCAGAGGGAGAGAGGTTTCATCACTTTTATTTGCAGAAGTGGTGCAATTTTGAGAAAAGTTAGCCCTCGGGGGTGTTTTCTGGTTCCCTGCTGGACGACTCGCCCCTCCAGTCTCAGACCAGCTGCAGCAGGGCGTGACCGGAGCCACCCCATGCCCTCCGGGGGATCGGATCACTGACCAGAGCCTTTGCTCTCATTCAGTGTTCCCGGGCTGCGCCAGGAGCTAGGGTTCCTGAGGGGCGTGACGGGGCAGGTGGGTGTAGGGGGCAAGGGCGTCATTACCTTTCTGTTCTACATCTGCTCCTTTACTGGTCACAGTCTCTCTCCCGCGTTAGTAAAGTGTTTCCCATGAAGGAAAAGCAGATGGGAAAACCTGAGTCTGATTTCCCAGCTGTGCCATTTTGAATCTGGATCAAACCAAAATTCTTCTGAAGTTAAAAAATGAGACAAATGAACTTATTTACTAATCGGAAATAGATTCACCGAAATAGACAACAAACTATGGTTACCAAAGGGGAAAGGGGTTGGGGGAGGGATAAATTAGGAGTTTGGGATTAGCAGATACACATACTACATATAAAATAGATAAACAAAAAGGTCCTACTGTACAGCACAGGGAACTATATTCAATAGCTTGTAATAACCTATAGGTGAAAAGAATCTGAAGAAGAATAGATATGTATACGTGGAACTGGATCACTTTGCTGTCCACCTGAAATGAACGTAACATTGAAAATCAACTATACTTCAATAAAAATAAATTCAAAAAAAATTCTTAAAACATGTTTGCAAAAATATGAAAACAAATACATGTATGTATATGCATGACTGGGAATTGTGCTGGACACCAGAAATTAACACCCTGTAACTGACTCTACTTCAATAAAAAATGTTAATTAAAAAATATTTTTAATTAAAAAAAATTAAAAGAAACGGATTTTAAAAAAACGTTTGCCAAAGGCTTTGGGTAAACTCTGACTCATTTCCTTGGTGGACAAAGCCCTGTCAGTAGAGCCAGTCCCACCAGAAGAACGGGGCCGTGGCTCCGAGGGCAGCTGCTGGGAAGGCCCGGGCTCCGGAAGAGGGGGGCTGCGGGGGGAGAAACGAGTGGATGGCTCATGATGACCAAGCACACAGTCACGTGAAACTGTCCCTTCACCCAAATGCAGAGCAAATATTTGCTCCCCAGAAGGCGCCCCACTGGCAGCTGAACTTACTTATCCTTGAGAGCAGCCCCCTCGGTCCTGCTCACCCCCCGACTCAACCGCTCACTCCACGGGGCCGGTCGGTTCCGTGGATCTTCTCTTAATTTACAGCACAGCTCTGATGCTCAGCAACCCTGCTGAGTGGGATATGATCCAAGGAATATCAGTTCACGAAAACATCAAATTATAGAAATAGAGGCTAGAGGGGGGAAGGCAGTCACTCGGTGCACCTGAACGTCCTCAGCCACGTAGTCAGAGTCCAGCTCCAACAGGGCGAACGGGAACACCACCCCACCCACAGCAGACTCAAGAGCCTTCCATTTACCGGTTAGGACTTGGCTTCTAATTGTGCAAAGTCATCAGTAACTTGGTCACCTGTGAAACGTCTGGTCACTGGCTGACGATGTGCGAAATTCATCCAATTATTTAGGCTGTCTGGGTTGAAGGAGGGTTATTATAATGAGAACACGAAGCTTTGAATTTTTCAAGAAAATTCTTCATTGTTGTCAGGCCAGAAACCAAAAACAGTGGCATTCATTCCTCCCCAGGAACTAAGATATGGGCTCTGCTGGCAAAAAGTAGTTCATTACTTCCCATCAGGGTGGTGGTGGGGGAACTGGGAAGACAGAGACCAAATGAGGAGAGAAACTCAAAAAGGTATATTACAACATTCCTCTCCCCCAGGACTCATTACATCCGACATCAAATCAACTCAAAAAGCTATACTCTCTCTGGGCTTCTTTTGAAGAAGGACACATCTTATCAAAGCTACATTACCCTGTCCGTGATGCTACCGATCCTAGTTGGAAAAAAGAATCCAGACCCCAGCAAATCACGTCGGCCCGTGTTGAAAAAGCAGTGATTTCTTTGGTCTGTGACAAGACCTCATTTTCATAAACAAGTAGGAAATGTGATGATTGCTTCTTTCCTTGGTCTGTGGTTCCCTGCCCCTTGCCCCAGCTGAGTCAAGATTTTCAACTTTTTTTTTTTTTTGGCCAGAGCTAAAGGGACACAATTAAGCCACCAGGGCGGCCGAGTGTGCTTAATGATTTCAGTGTCTCCTGCGGCCTCAGAGGTGGCAGGGATCTCGGCCGCTTCCTCCACAAACCGCTCAGCATTCCTCGCCGTCCCTGGCTGCTGCCCACGTGCGTCCGAGCGCCACCTCCGGGGGAGATGCCAGCAGTCTCCAGTTTACATCCTAATTACACGAGTACAGCTCCCTTAGTGAATTCAAGGAAACCAAAGTGTAAAGGAGAGCGTCTTTAACTGGAATGTACCTTAGAAAAACTCCAAAAAAAAAAAAAAAAAAAAAAAAAGAAAAGAGAAAAAGAAACCCCTGACACAGCCTGGCACAGAAAGCACAAAACTCTCACAGGTCAGCAGCGTTTCTCAGAGCGAAGAGTCCGCCCTGACCCGAGAAACAACATCTGCAAAAATCACGGCCAAGCTCCTGCAAGACTCAAAAAAGAAGGCTGTTCCGTTCTCTTTTGAGAAAATACAGGTCTTTCCAGCAGATGCATTAAGTGAGATAAAAACCTCACAGTCGAAGGAAGAGAAAATGTCAGGACCATTAAAAACGTATTTTCCAAACAATCAATGCCCCAAGTTTCAAAACCTTAGGGTCAAGAAATACCTCTACCCAGCGACCAGGGGTGTCAGGAATTCCCTTTGGGCAAAACAAATTCCCAAGCGTTCCCTGAGCGCGTATGCTGCTCCTGGACGAAACCACTCAGGTGAGAGAGCTCGCAAGCGCGCTGGCTTGGAGACTCAGAGTCACCTGCCCTACTGGCCGAGAGCTGGTCTCATAACTTCTCATCACCGGCCTCTGCCCTAGCCCCAGACTGCCGGGGAGAGGGGCCACCTGCCCAGCACACGTCCGCGCCACCCCACTGTCGTCTGCGCGTTGTGATGGCTTCCTTTTTTGATTCTCTCTCCCCAAAGTCAGCTCTCCTGCCACCTCTCAGTCACCGTCCTTGATTCGCGCTGTTTAAATATTATCTCAGTGAACTCCAAGGAATCATCTACATCCTTTTGCTTTATTTTAACTTTGTCATATCCAATAACCTTATTAACTCAGACAGTGGGCCGCTGGTGGATACTTGGAAATTTTCATCGCAGTGGAATCTGTCATGACATTTGACTGGTAATCCCAACCTAAGAAAATATAACTATTTATTTATACCCTGCTTCATTTCAGAGCGAATTTTAGACCTTCACACAGATCCACACAATAAAATGACACAAATTAGGGAGACAGGAAAATGGGGCAAAGGAGCAAGGAAAGCAGAAAACTTCAAATAAAACTAGGAGAGAGTCCAGAATTTAAGGCTTGTAAGCCCACCCACATGCTAGATCAGACTGCAAGCTTTCCAAGCTTCCCCGCAGTCAGTGGAAAGAGAGAAACACTTACTGGTGCCTAAAATATTACGGCCCGCCGGTCGCGTCCGCCCACCATCTGTTTCTGTAAATAAAGTCTTACTGGAACACAGCCACATCTATCACTTACATATTATTTATGGCTGTTCTCAGGCCACGACAGCAGCTCTGAGTAGCTGTGACACAGTGAAGTACCTGCTACCCGGCCCTTCACGAGAAAAAGTTTGCAGATCCCTGGGCGACTTGGCTCTGTGTCTTTAAGACAAAAGCACAGCAGTTTCCTGGGAAAAGCACATGCTGTGTGTTGTTCTGAAGTGTAAGAGGACTTCCTACTGTAAAGAGCTCTCCCTGTGATTTAGTGAAAAAACATCTGTAGCTTCATTTTTGATCGTAAGTACAGCAACAGATTTCACAGGGCCAGTGGCAGCTCTGTGTGAGGCTGGGACATGGTGCCGCGTAGGGGAAGTTCCCTCCTGGTCTGGCTGAACTCAGGGAGAGTCTGCAGAGACGCCCCCTGCCCTCCTCCCTTATCACAGCAGACAGGGCTCAGGCACCACGGCCATCCTTCCGCCGAGCCCCAGGTGTCCTTCCGAGGGGTCCCTGAGTGCTCTGTCAGCCTCAACCCATTGCGAGCAGCTGGACGCAAGAGAAAACTGACATGTCGGCTTGGCTTTAAGGCGCTTTTCCGTGAACATTTTCTCTGCGGAATTTGGCGAGAGCTGGGTGGCAGGGTTGAGGTTACGGTTTCTGCTGAGCCCCCAGAGTGTGGCTGTTCTGTTTTGTCAGCATGCAGAGCTGGCCCCTGAAACTGCATCCTTGAGGGCACACAGAATGGACACCCTCCCGTGAGACCCGGAGCCTCTCGGGGATGGCGGCCTGGAGAGCCGACCCCAGGACACCTGTACAGCAAGAGGGTCTGAGAGCAGGGCCAGGCGTCTCCCCCAAAGAGAGCGCGGGACCCGCGTCTCTGCAGTCCCATGACAGGTGGGCAGGGCCCGGCCACCTGGTCCAGCAGCGCTCAAGCTCCACACTCACCCATGTCGTCTGTCCAGAGACGCGCACCTCCAAGCAGCCGCGACTCGACCCACTGGCCTGAAACGTCCATTCCTACAGAGCCCCCGAGAACAAAGTTTCCCCCCGAAATGCAATAACCTGGAAACGGTGATTTCCAAGAAACTACAATTCAACTCCCTGTCAGAAGAAGACGGCAAACCCGCCGACTGTGCATTGAGGAGACCACATCTGCAGCCCATTTCTTCTCCGTGATTATGGAACCACATTATCATCGGTGGCAGTTCTGGTCCCCACAACGGAACAAAGTGCGGGTTGTGTGAAAGCGTTGTTTAAAGGGATCACAGACAGCTGTACTTTACGATAATCGGAGCCACCCTATCGACCTGGAAGCTTCTGCTTCACCTCCAGCTGACCCTACCCTGTTGTCAAGCGGAAAGAAACAGAAACACGTTACATGCCATCTCACATTATTCCTAACAGTTCTTTCTGCCGTGATTAAAAAGCACAAAACTGGAAAATTAGTAAACATCCACGCCTCAAGCCTTCCTTCTCCTTGTGCGCTCGTGGCTGTGTTCTAGAAAACACTGGCCACGAGGAAGCGAAACAAAACCATCCTGACAGGGGAGTTCAAACGGCCAACAAACATGAGGGTCGACGGAGGGAACTCTTCTTCCCCCTGAAAGGTTGGGCCTTCCCTCCCAGCACTAGCACCCGGGGCCCACGCCCCGACCGCGGGGACCGCATCTGGTGCGTGGGAATGTGGAGAGTTTGGGCTCCGCGTGGCCTTAGGGAGAAAAGTAAGAAACACTCTTAAAGAGCCAGTGGAAACACGGAGCCCACGGCACACATCGCAGGTACGCGGCGTCCTCTTCCGGAACCAAGCGCAGGGATGCCCGGGTACGTGCAGAGAACGTCAACACAGAGACTCCGGGGAAGAGCGAAGCCCTCCGTATCCGCCGTGGGCTGCTGCCCGCGTGTCTAAGCAAGCGTGCCGCCCTCCGCGCCCCGCGACGTGACCGGAGCCCAGGTGGAGCTCAGGATGGAGGGAGGCTGGGCGACGTCAGGCGCTCTCGCAACAGACGAGGCCCCCAGGCCTGCGCCTCCGGAGGACCGCGCCGCCTCGGCTCGCAGGGACCCTCCCCGAACCCCGCCCGGCGGCCCGCGGTCCCGCGCTTCTTCCAGGCCGGCCGTGGAGGCCCCCACTTACGTATTGCGTACAAGGTGAGAATTATCCCAGCGAGGCAGAATCCTTCGAAGAACCTGAGCGTGCTGAACATGGTCACGTTCACGGACAGCGCCACGGTCAGTCCGAAGATGAGGATGAAGATGACGCAGAGGAGCAGCACCGGCCGCCGGCCGAACCTGCACGGGGCGGAGAGGGAGCCGTCAGGCGGGCGCCGCAGGGTCGCCGGGACCCCGCGGTGCGCGCCGGGCGCCGTGCCTTCCGCGCCGCACCCGCCTCACCAGGCCCGCGGGAGGGGCCCTCGCGCGTGTTTGCCCAGCCCCTCCCTGCTTCGTAAATAAGGGAGCGCAGATCCAACAGCACCTGCACAACAGACGGGAGGCAGGAGCCACTTCCTGCTGGCAGGTCTGCTGCTGAGCAGAAGGGGTGGTTCAAGGCAAGAGGAACAGAATCAACAAAACTCCCCAAACAGACACCTTGCCACGCCCGGCATAAAGTGGCTTAAGAAATCGCCAACCTTTGGAACTGGCTCCAAAGTCAACATGCACGCTGGGGGAGCAGCTTCACGTCTGCGGGCTGTTACCCGCAGACTCCCGCAGACCTCACCTTGGGCCTGGGGAGCCGAGGGCCAGGCCGGCGGCCGGCTGGTCTCGACTGCATGGTGAGAAGTCGTATTTGCGGGATCCACAGACTACACTGCTGCAGCCTGAACTCCACCTCGTGGGTGCGGGCTGAAAGCGAAGCCCCCGGAGCCCGAATGGGTTTCTGGGGAGCGCAGCGCACACCCGGGGCTGGCGGGGCGGGGCGCAGCGCCGGCCCGTGCGAGCTCGGGAACCACGAGGGGGCGCTGTGCTGCGGGGCGCGGCCGGGGACGAAGGGATGGTCCACGGGGGTGGTCCACGGGGATGGGGAGTCCCTGGTTCTACGCTCATCCTGTGCTAACCTGCCATCTTTCCCAAACAAACCCGAACTCTGCATCCCACAAAAACAGAACCCAGCAGCGTGAAGTAGAAGGGAAGCCCACAGAGAAACTGGGTTCTGTTTTCTAAGGGAGCAGAGCCCACGCCCCCAGACGCCTACGCGTACTTAGGACAAGGCAGCTACTAAAAGCAAGACGCCCAGAAAGAGCAAACAGAGAAACGGAAAGTGGGTTCGTGTTGCCTCGGGCTGGGGGGAGGATGGGGTGACTGCCGACGGTCACGAGATGGTATTCCTTAAGGCCGAAGTCTGCTGATTGTGTGTAACTCTGTAAATATCCTAAAACTCACTGAACTGTGCACTTAAAAAGGTGAGCTTTGCGGTATGTAAATCACCTCTCAATAAAGCTGTTTTTTAAAAAAGCGATACTCCGGAGCGCATGGCTTTGCCCCGTGCAGGAGACGGATGTAGTTTCCAGAGAATCTGGGAGCGGGAACTGCGGGGCACACTTTCATCCAGAACTCAGGCTTCTAACCAGCACCCCCCCCCCAGCCACTTTTGTTCAGAGAAACGAGGCCAAGACTATGAGCTCAACGCAATGTAAGTCCATTTTCTTGCTGAGATTTCAGCCATCACTTCCCTTGACTCATGCTGGGGTTGCTAAGCCCTTACCAGGGAAGACTCTGGGGGTGGTTTTGTCCAAACCCAACCCGTTTACAGAAATAATGTAACTATGGCTTAGCTGGTTTCTTAAAATGAAGAGAAGCAAGTCTAACTTATCTCCCTCTCCTTCCCTTGTCTCTGGAAGAGGGTCAGCCGTCTGCTTCGGTATGAGACCATGAACAGAGGACGGCCGAGCACCGAGCAGCTGTGGGGACATTTCCTGCATCCGCCTCTCCCACGCCCGCCAGGCAGCTTGCCCCGTTGTGACACGTCAGCAAAGATCCTTGATTTTTTTTTTTTTTTAACTTTCAGAAATGATTCTGAATCTCTTCCCTCCCAAATGGTTGCTAAAATCCATAAGTGAAAGTTACTACTAGGAACTGTGGGGCAGACATGGTCTTCAGTCCCCTGCCGGGCATCCAGACTCACACAGGAAGGACTCCTGAGAAGACTGGGCTCGGGCACACGAGCCTTGCATCTTCCTCAGGAGGGGCCAGCAGGTGTGGACACGTGTGAGTGGTTTAGCGACCACTGGCGTGCTGGTGTGTGCTGTTCCCTCGAGCAGTGTCCCCCTCCCCCAGAGTGACTGACAAAATCGTGCCCCAAGTCTGTGTTGCAGGGGCTCCACCAGTCAGGCTCTGTGATGGGGGAACCACAGCTCTCGAGGGTGTCCCCATCCTAACCCCCAAACCTGTGCCTCCGTTGCCTCTCACGGCAAAGGGGGCTGCACAGATGTGTCTAAGGTCAGGGCCCTCGCGGTGAGGTGACTGTCCAGGTGGGTCCAGTCTAGGTACTGGACAGCCTCTCCTGGCTGCGAGGAACCAGAAAGAGGGCCTCACGAGAAGGACCTGACCAGCTACTGTGGGCTCTGAAGCCAGACGTGGGGCCAGGAGCCAAGGAACGCGGACAGCCTTTAGCAGCTGGAAAAAGCGGGGAGTGGAGTCTCTCCCAGAGCCTCTAAGAAAGAAGCCCAGCCCTGCCCGCACCTTGACCCCAGCCAGCTGTGAACCACAGGACGGTGCGAGAACCACGTGGGCCACCCAGTGCCCGGCAGCTGTTGGATCAGCCCTGGAGAGGGAAAATGGGGTCTCAGCAGGAAATGGACAACCCCCTCAAGTGGAGGAATTCAAGGAGGTTTTAATAAAGGGATGATTTAGAAAAGGTGGGCAAGCCGGGGGGAGAGCCTGGGGCTACTAACAGCGGGGAGCGGGGTGGGGGGGGGGTCCTTGGTCTGGAACCCAGAGAGAAGGACGCAGTGTTCGGGAGGGGGCTGACCTCGGCAGCCTACAGAGACCAGGCAGGGTCTCAGTGGCAAAGCGTGTGCTCAGCATGCGCGGGGTCCCAGGTTCCATCCCCAGTACTTCCTCCAAAAATAAATAAATGAATAAACCTAATTACCTTTTCCTCTCAAATGAATAAAATTAAGTAAAATAATAATAATAATAATAAAAAATAAACAAATTACCTGCCCTTCCAAAAACAAACACAAAAAAAGAACAAACAAAAAATGTAAAGAAATTTTTTTAAGTAATAAAAGGCCCCCACCGCACCACCCTCTCCCTCCGATCTCCAGCTGGCACCCCCTCCCCACTGGGAGGCTCAGCCGGGAGCCAGAGGGCAAGGCGGTCCCCAGTGCCCCTCATAAGGGTGGCCTCCCAGGCTGGATGAGAAATGTAGGAGTTTCGGCAAGAGACCCAAGGAGGGGGGGTCATGGGGAGAGAGTCACGCACGGTCTGGTCCCTCTCCCATCCCAACTAACACGTGACAGGACAATACAGCCTGTCTAGCCCCAAACAGAACAGGTGTGGAGAACTGACTTTTTAAAGAAAAAAGCTTTAGTCTCATCGCATGCTGACTGCAGTCTTAGAAAGTTTAACCTGCGCCTTCATAAACCTCCCCGCGCAGCCACGAAACAGGGCCAACAGCTGCGAAATCTGGAGTTTCCCCTAAATGTGCTTGTTTCCTTTTAATGAGCGCTCTAGCAGGGAGGGAAGTGCCAATAATAAATAAAGAAAGGGTGGAAAACACCAAGCAGCACCAGCAGCCTGCCCCGGCCCTCCCGCTCCAGGTGCCCCTTGCCAGCCCACCACCCCCCGGGAAACGTGGCTGCAGCGCTGGACGCTGGTCACTCCCCTGCCTTCTGTCCCAAGGCCTGAGTGTGACCGGGAGGCCAGGCGGCACGTGTGTGCGAGACGTAAGACATCCCAGCCTGCAAACAGTTTAAACCTCGTAGACTGTTCACAGAAGTCCATGTTTAATCTCCCTACCAAATCGCTGACGAGGGACACGGAAACCCGGTCAAGTCTGTGTGTTTTTATAAAGAAGTGACATGGATTACATCACTGTATCTTCCCAACCTATTTCAGTGCAGATTTCTGGGAAACAAAAGTCCTTGTAATTAAAATATTGGGATTAGAGTCTCTTGTTCAGAATAGCTCACTCTGAAGACCTTTAAGCTCAAGTATTTGCTTTAAAAAAAAAAACAAACAAAAATTACACCCTTTCTCAACTCTGCCAAAAAAACCCAAAAAAAACAAAAAAACCAAAAACACACCCACAAACCCCACAGGTAAACCCCTGGCGCGGGGTTCCCAGGGTCACTGACAACTTCTCTGTTACTGTCCCCAGGCAGTGTGTCCTTAAGAAAAACTTACACATGATGATTAAGCAAATTCTGAACACACAGGAAACTGCACTTCATGCTAATGCCAGCTAATGCCAGCTTTTAGAGAGGCATTTCCAGAACCTGAAAGTGGTCCCTCCGGGCTCCCCTGCCGCACTGTCCCCTAGCTGTCCCTGGAGCTCCAGCCAGCTGTTTCAGCTGGCCACCGTACACAGGACGCCACAGAGCAAAGCCACAGGCATGAGGAGTCTGCTCTGAGTCACTCTTGGTCCTATCTGTCACTGGGTCCAAGATGTCCTTACTCACAAAAAAGTTCCCCTAAAGAGACAAGAATGTCGGGGGCTGCGGGGGTGAGTGGGGGGGGGACAGGACCCCCCGCCTCTCTCCTGGAGCAGCCCTGTCACCTGAAAATCCCATCAACACAGGGCCACCGCCTCCCTGCTCAGAGGTGTTGCCGCTGCGGGCCTGTGAGCACCGAGCGGCTCAGGTCAAAACGCCGCAGGACGGTCCACACCCAGGGTGGTAGGGGGAGGCTCGGGGCCACCACAGGCTTAGTCTCCAACCTAAAAGCTCAGTGAACCTGGGGTTTCACTTAAACTGTGCTTCCGGTTTTGCACTGTGAAACAGGGGTAGCAGCAGTACCGACCTGACGGGGCGCTGAGGACGGGCCGTGCTGGTGCCCGGACAGACTTAGCCCAGCGCCCGGCGACAGCAAGCGGTCAGTTCAGTGAGGGCTACTGATACTGTCACTGTTACTGTGATCACGAATGGGGCCAGGAGCCAAGGAACGCGGACAGCCCTGGCTCCCCGCCCACCCTGCATCTCCATCTGACCAGCCTCTCACGTCACCCTGAACTGCACACCTGGCCCCCACACCCACCCAAGTAACACATATTCATTGTTGCCTCTGGTCACCTCTCCTCCTCTGCCTGCACTGCCCATCTGTCACCCAAATGCTGTCCACTTTTCAAGGTCCCGCTCCCTGTGGACCCGCAGGGGCATCTTCCGGCCAGGCCGACGACAAGGGGGTTCCTCTCTAAAATCTGGGCTGCGTCAGCACAGCCCTACTCATTCAGTTCTTGAGGGGAAGGGTCTCGGCTCCCCCTCCCCATTACTCTATGCCTCCTGTTCGTCCACCCACTTGGGGTCCAGGCCCTGGAGCCCTGAAACTACGTCCTCAGGCTCTTCCTAAGTGAACCCTGCCTGGCAGGGGCAGCGGGGCTGGGGCTGCGAGCCGGTTCTGCTGGACTCCAGCCGCTGGGGAACTGCAGTGAATTTCAGCCCCACTCCAGCAGGGTCTGCGCGGGCACTGGCCGAGGCTCTCGCTCTGCGTTCTGCGGGGCGGGGGCAGCCCGGGCGCCTGCTGTGGCACCACACGGGGCAGAGGGAAGGCTGGGGCGCGGGAAGCTCGCGCTGACCGCGCCGTCGGGCTGCAGAGGCCGGCGGGGGTCCCGGCCTCGCGCGGCAGGCTGGGTGGTACTCACCAGTCAGCAATGCATCCAGTTACCAGGTAGCCCAAGATTAATCCAACCAGTAAGGAGAACTTAGCGACGTGGACCCTCCAGGCGCTATCACACACAAGGTCCCACTAGAGGGGGCAAACAGAAAACAGGTCAGACAGGAGCACACGCAGGCCAGTCAGCCACGCGGCGGCACGGGACCGCGGTCGGGGTCGCGACACCGCCTGACCACCTGCGGCTGTCACACGTGCATACCACTCAGGGTCGCTTCAGTGTTTCTGAAAATCCCATAACGAGAAATACAATTTGGCTTGGGATTTGCAGATACACACTACTAAAAATAAAACAAACGACAAGGGCCTACTGCACAGCACAGGGAACTATATTCAGTAGCTTATAATAACCTAGAATGCAAAAGAATCTGAAAAATAATGTGTATATGCATAATGGAATCACTTTGCTGGACACCTGGACCTACCACAACACTGTAAATCAACTATACTTCAATGAAAAACAAAGGAACACAAAAGAAGTATAGTTTGCCTACAGAAGGCAGTGTAAGACTTTAGTCCAGGACAAATGATAAATTCTGCAGGGTATGACAGCCCCATGAAATCTGGGGATGGTGTTCCTTCTGTCCCTGACACCACAGGGAAGGTGGCCGGCGGGAGAGGGAGGCCGGGCACCCCCGGTCACTGACAGGGCTGTCACACGGCCCTGCAGGTAGGAAGCCCCTGCCAGCTTTTTGCACAGGATTATCATAACATGATGATATTAAAAGTAACCTTTGTGTTTCCATCTCTCAAAACTCCCCAAACTTCCTAAGTCATCTTAAAAATAAAAAGTAAATGTTGAAATAGCAATTTTGAGCATTCTTATTTTTTCCTTGTAAGCGTCCCTGGTGTTTTCCAACAATCCACAGTAAAGGTACCAGCTCCACGTGGAGAGAAAGCCAATCAATGGGCGAATGTAGTTAGATTATTCTTACAACTAAGTTTTATTATTTAAAAAATAAATTAAAACAACCCTTAGTTTTTCCTTCCTCCTTTTATAGAAGCGAGAGAGAAGTGCTTTGTCTATCCCCTCGAAGTGACGCCTGTCCAGGTGGAGCACGTGGGAGGACGCAGCACTCAGTCCACAAACGCCGACGTCCGGCCCAAGGGGCAGACCGCGGGGGTCTCCACTGGTGACGCTGTGAAGACGGCAGCCGCCTCCCCACCCCGCCATCACCCCAGCAGTGGTACTGACGCCTCCTCCAGTGGAAGGAAGTGACTGAGGCGCCAGTGCCGGACTTGGACTCCAGTCAGTGGAGCTGGAAAGGCTGGAGGAGGGAAAGAGACGCCTGAGGTGAGGACACTGAGATGTCAGCACAGAGCGCGGGAGGCAAAGGCAGGGAGCACGGGCCAGGCGTGCGGTGGCCTGGGCTGAGACCTGGTCTTCGTCTGTCCTCCTCCATCCTTCCCCACAGTCGGGCCAGCTCGAGACCTGGAGCACAGCCCACCCTTGGACAATGGGGTGGGTCTGAATGGCCCTGGTCCACATCTACACAGACTTTTTTCAATGGTAAACACTCAGTACAACTCAGTCTGAGGTCGGTGAATCTGCAGACACGGCGGAGCCTCAGGTACAGGGTGGACCACAGATTATACGTGGATTTTCCAGTGCACGTAGGGACGGGTGCCTGTGCCCCTGCGTTGCTCGGGGGTCTCCCGTATAGTGTAGGAGGTCCTCTAGGTCATTGTCTGCTCAGCTCCTGCCCCGCTTCCTCCCTCCCGGAGAGCCTGCAGCCGGCCCCAGCTTTGGGAAGAGCCAAGCTCTGCATCAGTCACCGCAGAGTGAGGCGCTGGCCCAGACGGAGCAGGAAGCCAGCCGCCTGCCACCTCGTCCTCTGGACCCCTTGGGACACACACTTGCTCACCGGTGCCCCCAAGGCACGCTCAACCTTCCAGGGACCTGGGGAGAGTGACCAAGTCCTCTACTTCAACTGCTTCCAGAGTGGCATCTGGGCCAGGATGTCCAGGCTCAGGAAGTAGTGGGGGGATGTGCAGGCACGGAGCACATGGCCCGTCAGCCCCGCCAGCCCCGCCAGCCCCGCCAGCCCCGCCAGCCCCGTCAGCCCCGCCAGCCCCGTCAGCCCCGCCAGCCCCATCAGCCCAGAAGGGGCTAAGGTTTGCTGACGCTGAGGTCTGTTTGTGTGTTTGGGGAGCAGGGCACTGCTGGCTGCCCAGATCCCGTCATTAGGAATTCAGACGCGGGAGTTCTCTACAGGATCGACGTCCTCCCACGCCTGCTCCAGGGCCCGCAGCATCAGCACCACCCGGGGCGGCATCAGAAGTGCCCGTCCATGGGCCTAGGCCAGACCCTGAGGGAGGAGTCTGGAGGGAAGCGCGGCAGGTGGTTTATCAAGCCCTCCAGGTGGCCCTCATGGCCCTTCCTGCCCACGGTGAATGGCTGGCATCGCAGTCCTGGGCTGGGGTTCAAACAATCAGCGCCCAAGAGTGGGGGTGGGGGGGTGGGCGGTCAAGGGCTACAGGAAACACAGAGCAGGGCTGACAACTGCTTCATGCAGCAGACGCGGAAAACTAGAAAACTAGATGTGACCTCGGTGGCTTGTGGGGGCCAGCCCGGAAAACCCACACTCACGTATGTGTTGTTTGTAGGAGAAAATGTATTTTTAATAATAAGCACCTTTTAAGGTGCAACTACGTGCAACTTCGAAAAGGCAGGTTCTGCCCCCTTAATGCGAGCTGCCGCGCCGGAAGTCCTGGTGTGCGCGTGCTCTGCTTCCCCAGCCTGGTCTACACCTTCGGAGGCGGTTTCTAAATCGTTTTCTCTCCTCTCTGTCCTCAAAGTAATCGATTCCAAGAGTGAGACCCTCGTCTCCAAGCACGCCTGGCTCACTAGGAGGGGAGGTGCTCACAACACCAGCCACCACGACGATCCAGTCACATCGTGCCTTCCTGTGCCTCTGCCCGGCGCATTCCTGGCGGGAGCAGGGCACGCCCAGCCCAGGCTGCAGCCCGGGGGTGGGCACCCGCTGCTGGCTCTGTGGCCGAGAATCAGCCTTCCTGTCTCCACCCAGACTTCCACTGATGAGCTTATTTGAGGTTAAGTGGTGCAGAGGCACACAGTCTGCTGCTACTACACAGCTGGGGGACAAGAGAGGTTTCCTAAAAGCATTCAGGGAGGTGGGGAAATTTCCAGGACCGCCGTGAGCTCAGCCCCCTGAACAAGAACCCTCCCTGGCCTTGGGCGCCACGACCCAGTTTAACTGCTACATGGTGAGATGTCCTGCAGTCACCTGGGTGCGAGCTCTACCCACGAACAGGGCAAGGGTAGAAAATTAAAACAGTAGAGAGAGACAGAAGGAAAAGACACAGCCAGCAGGAAAGGAAGCAAGCCTGGTCAGACGTGTCTGCCGGCACTGGGTCCTCAGCCTCGGGGGGCGGGGGGTGGGGGCACCCAGGACAGGGCGGCCGCCTGGCACCTTAACGCCCTCAGTCAGGCTCTGGAGCAGACAGCATCTCTGAGCCAACAAGCAGACGGACCCCAGACCCCAGCAGGCTCCCCAAGATAAAGTTCCTCCTGCCTGGGGGTCCACCTGACATCCCTATAGCCTGGGAGCTGCCCCCCGAGGCTCAGTCCCCCCCCACTGGGTGGGGCCGGGAGTCCCCTGGGACGGCAGCCCTTGCTCGAGCTCTGCTTCTATAAAAATAAAATATGCTTAGGGATGGTATGATCTCCAACAGGATTTCAGAAGAATGAGGAAGCTTTGAACTCACCTTCTTTCAAAATTTGCTCCACTATCAATAAGACACAGAAATCGGTGATTCCACTAAGCAAAGGCAGAGGGACGTTAAAAATCTAAATCGTGCAGAACCAGGACTCGGTGTTGTGGGTTTTGTCTCTGACTTTATCACCCCATCGCCTCCCTCTTCTCGCACCCCCAACACCAGTCAATCACCAGTTCGAGGGGAGCCCCCTTCGAAGCGTACCCTGCACCCATCCCCCACTCCAGCACCACCGTGGATGGCCTGATTTGTGGGGATGTGGTGGGGTTCACTCAGCATCCTTCGGGGTGTGTTCCTGCAGGGGGTGCTGGGAGGCAGAAAGATACCGCTTCCGGACTCCCTTACCACTAAGGTTTCACACGGGACTGAGGTTCTGCTGCGCACTGGCAAACCCCAAAACAGCTTTCAGTGCACAGCCTAGTTCTAATTTTGGGGATGACTTGAATTAGGAAGAGCGTTAAGCAGAGAGTACGTGGCACGGCTGTTTGGCGGTCAGATCAGGCAGGGCTCAGTCTGCGGTGGCTAAGGTGTGATCCCAGAGCCTCGGGTGGACAGTGACCTGATTCCCCAGCCTCCCAACCGTGACACAGTCCTGGGACTGGCCAGACCTCGGGACCTGCTCCAGGCAACCCTCGGGAGGCCCTGGCCACAGGCTCTCACAGTTCAGTGAGCACTGATGTAACGATCAGAGCTCCCTGGGATGGAGTGTCCGGAGGAAGGGGGCAAGGGTCTCTGTGCGTTGACCCCTCAAAGCCATTCCCTGCACAACAGCGAGGACAGCCCTCTAAGCACACACTTCATCACTTGGTCAGCGGGTTTAACGAGCCTGTGAAGTGGCTGAAGTCACGGCTCTATTTCATCATCTCAGGCCTGCTTCCTTTGCCACTGCTCCAAGACCAGGGTCCACCCACGGTGCTGCCCCCGCGGTGAGGGAACTGACCCCAAAAAGTGACCTCGATCTTAGCTGCATGTGTTCTGTTCATGAAAAAGGACGGAAGTTACAGAAAATCTGGTTGACTGTTTCTCTACCTACACAGCTCAAGGATAAGCGACAAGAAATAAAATTTATATTATTTTCCAAGGAGTCATCTAATTGCTTGACTTGCCAGAGCAGAGGAATGCTCACCAAGGAAACGAATGGAATTCCTAAAGAAGACAGAAAATAAACGGGAGACGAGGAAAACAATCTTATTTTCAGCAACAGTGAGTACTAGGACAAAGTCAAATGCAAAACAAGAAGATTGAAAAAATCGGAAGGAAAAAGATGACTTGTCCAATTTTGCAGGGGAGAGAGAGTCCCGAAGGCTAAAAACCGAGGGGAAAAAAACTGCCCAAGGCAACGATGCTGGGTTTTATAAGTTTATCTGTTACTCCTTAATTATTTATTTATTTTACTTATTATCTAAAACCTCCATGCATCAAAAATACCATAAAACAAAACTGTGAAGACCTAAATCTGTAAAATACATCAGCGAGATCAGAACAGGACACTGCAGAATATGCCACTTTGGCATAAGGATGACTTGGAGCAGGAGGCCAATGAGAATCAGCAGAGACAGAAAGAAGCCGCCTCTGAGCTCCCCTCATCTGCCTAAAAGCAGACACTTGTGAGAAACCAGCACGGACATGAATCCCCTTCCCCGGGGAAGTTCTGTGGCCGTGAAGACAGGAAGTCACAGAAAGTCAGCCCCGAGATGTGTCTGCGAACAACCTCCTTAAAACAACCCTCATTTCCATTGGTTCCCTCACATTGCTCCCTCTCAAGCTCGCCGCTCCTAAAAGCCTGAACCCCTTCTCCTCTGCCTCCTTGTTTCTCTACAAGTATATTTTTCTTTTGCTAAGATGCTCCCTGAGCCCAAGGTCCAGCCACCCCTTTGAGTTACTGGTCCCCACGCGCTCCCGTGTGCAGCTGCATGTGGCAATGAACCGTTTCGTTTCCCCCCGTCCAGCCGCCTTTCGTCAGTCTGGTTTCCCGGGCCCCAGATGCAGAACGAGAGGGTGGAGGAGAAAGGTTTTGCCCTCCCCTACAATATCCAAAGGGTTACTATCCTTAGTAAGTGTTCGCACAGCAGCGTAGACTGATACTCCAACTAGAGTTGGGTGAAGCGCCCGACAGCTAACAAAATGCGAAACAAATGGTTAAAACAAACAAACAAACAAACCACAAGGGAAATGATCAACTCCGCTAGTGAAAATCAAATCTCAGTATTTTGTTTTCAAAAAAAACTTTTTTAATTTCCCAAAGATGGAGGATAAGTAAAGGGGGTCAAACCTGGATTGGGAGGCACTGTGCTTCTGGAAGGCCATCCAGCAACACGCGTCCCATGAACACTCTATCCCAGCACCTTCCTTTCTTAGAATTCTTTCCCAAAGAGATTATCAGAGATGCCCACAGAGGTCCTGGTGCAGTGCTGTTCACTGGCTGTCATTTGTAAGAGTGAAAAGATGGGACCTTGACTTAGGTCCAGCAAGGCTACACAGCACTAACATTTCTGCTTTTGAAAGCTAACGAGCAAGAAAAATGCTCAGGACATAACAGGATGAGAGAGTCTCGGAAAAAAGAAAGTGTGAGCAGAAGAGACGTTGACGTATGCACGGAGAGTTAGGAGACACCCCAAAATATTTAAAGTGACTGTTTCTGGAGGCTTGAGTTTTATTTTCAATTTTATACTTTCCTTGACTCTTCCAAACTTTCTACAATAAATCTACAAACCTCATAATGAGAGCAAAAGACACAGGTAGAAGTAGTGTAGGTGGTACTGCCACAGTGGTAGGTGGAAGTGAGGGTGGTGGGTGTGAGACAAAAACCATTAAAAACGAAAAAACAGCCACCAAAAAACCGCCTCACCTTTTCAGGAATACGCATTTAACACAACCTAGGAACTCAGGCCCCCGGAAGCTCGTTTGCAAAGTGATTGGAAACAAACCAGGTCTTCGTTTACTGATGTGAACGCTCACTGACTGAAGCAAAAAACGCTTTTTAGGGAACTAAGTGAAAAACTGCCCCCCAAGACCCCCATTGGAGCTCAGTCCATCAGAAACCACGAGGGATTCACCAGTTACTAAGGCAAAGTCTGCTCTAAACCCAAGGAGTCAGTGGAGATAAAAGGAAACATTTCTTCTCCAACTACAAAGGGGATGAGGCCGCTTAACATTTCAAAAGCTTAAATAAACCAAAACTCCTGACTGAGTTGTGAGAATTTAGAGAAATGCAGGGTCAGCATTCTTCTGCAAGCTTTTCCTCCCCCTAAAGCAGCATTTGAGTGGCCCCTCATGAAGCCCCGCTTCATGCACTGAGGATTTGCCCTGCTCTGCCTTTCTTAACTGGAGACAATGGACGTGGCAATACAGACACAGGCAGACAGACATTCGGACACACAGACACAGACACACACACGCGCGCACACACGCACGCACGCGCGCACTCCATCCTGAAGACTGGTCACGTGAGCTGAGCTGATGGAGCACAGTAGCCACCATCAGCTTCTCAACTTCTAGGCAGCCTACTCTGGCCTGAGATTTTCAGCGGGTTTTTTTTAATCTAGCAGTATTTGGATTTCTTTTCCCCTAAAAGACTATCAAAATTCAGGAAATGCCGCATGTTTTGAAAACCCCAAATTACTCTCTGCTTCTTGCCTCTAAGCTCATCCTCCAATTTTAGAAGATTCACTGCCGGCAGTAGCCAGCACAACTGCCAATTAGAGCTGGCACTCTTGCAAGCTTCCTCGGACGACATAACGAACGACCTTGCCAGATCCGCCGGGAGAACTTTTTCTTTTCTTTTCCTTTTTAGTTTTGTTTCTGTTTGTCATTAAGTGCGGCTCAAATGGCGCTTCCACTTTCTTTTTTTCCCCCAACTTGGTGCCAAAAACCCAAACACGGCTCGCCGAGGGCAAGAGCTGGACGGGCCGGCGCCTGCTGACGGAGATGCGTGTGCAGGGCGAGCGTCACAGCTGGTCCACCTCTCCAGCTTCACGTGGCCCCATTTTTGACTAAGGCCATCATTTCAGATGCATTCCAACCCTCTCGCGGTGACCTCTGTGTTGGTCTCTTTTCCTTCCCGCGACAACCGTCACTCCACCGCCCTCTCCCTGGAGCACCGCCTTCCCCGGAGGGAGACAGCCGGAAACAATTGCTTCCAATTGTCACCATTGGGGGCTTTCCCAGTTCTTGCTGAATTTGACCATTTTTAAAGGGCTGGAGACATAAAACCTCTAATTTACTCTACAGCGCAGGGAACTACATTCTGTATCTTGCAATATAATGACAAAGAATTGGGGGAAAGAATATAGATGTATACACACATACCAGTACAACCGACTCACTGTGCTGCACACCCGAAACTAGCACAACATTGTGAATCAACTATACTTCAATAAATAAATAATTTTTTTGAAGAGAATTTAAAAGGGAAAATACAGAAAATTAACCACCTACACAGGCCCTAAGTAGCGGCACAGAATCGTCTCTGGGAGACGACACCGGGCACTCAAGCTCCCTTTACTTCTTCTTAAAGGAAACAAGGGTGTATATACAGCTCTCAGCAGGGGTTGACACTGCCTGGTGCAACGCCCTCTCTGGCACGGGGGGACGGTGAACACGTACCCCACGGGCGGTGGAGATTATGAATAAGCAATGCCCTTCTTTCAACCAACATCTTGGAGAGTATTTCTAAATCCTGCAATGCATAGTTTACTACCTCAAAGAAGAAGGGAAATTAAGAGGAAACCCTATAAATTAAAGAGGGCTATTGCAAAGCCAGAAAGAAAGAGGGGGAAAAAAACTGCACAGCCCTAAGCATTCAACCTGAGGAAATATTCACCCAAGTGAGATCGACACACCGGCTTCCAGCCCATCATTGATATTAAGTAACTGAAAGGCTCTAAGTGAGAAATTAAAAGCTTGTTTCATGTGTTACTAAAAGGCATCTTTCAGGAGGATACAGTACAAGAGCAAAACTGGACTTTAACACCTAATTCTGGAAAGGAGCCAAGTGTGGGGAACTTCTCACCATAGGATCAGGGAATCCTTGGAATGAGAAGAATCTCATGACGCAGGTGATCGATCCGATCCGGGAAGGAAACTTATCTTTCACTTGCGAAAACAAGTGCCTGGTCCCTTCCCTTCGCACTGCCTGGAAGGCAGTGACCCTGCCTTAGCGCAGCCCCGTGAAGTTCCTGTGTGCCTGACTCACTGCTCCCCTCTGTGCACCGGCCTGCCCCCTGCCTGCCTGCGGCCACCAGCAGCTCCCCCAAGCCTCAGTGCCCTCTGCCCATCCCACAGTATCCACACACACCCTAGTTTTTCTGGCTCCATGTCTATTCAAAGGATAAAACTCATTTCAATCAAAATCATTTAACATTATGTATCACCTGCGGCTTGCAGAATGGCAGACTTTCTGTAACACTGGCACTTTCCCTTTCAAGGGGCGTCTATTACCTTGGCAAGCACACGACTCATTACAAGGGGTCCAAAATTAGAAAGACGCAGTGAGTACATTTCCATATTTCTATCTGGCTTAATAAACGCTATTGAGAAGTTCCTTCTGCCTAGCATCCCTGCTCTGTACTTCTGTGGTGTCCTGGACGCACGGTTAACACCCAGACACTTTATCGCGACGTATCACGACTGCCTGTTGTTTACGGATCTTTCTTTCCCAGCTCAGGGGCTGGTCAAATGCGGCCCTGCCACCTGTTTTGTACATAAAGTTTTACTGGAGCCCGGCTGCACTGGCGTTCACGCGCCGTCTCTGCCGATACCCAGCTGCGTGTGCAGAGCTGCGTGGTTACAACACAGACCGTCTGGCCTGCAAAGCAGAAGATGTTTACTCTTCAGCCCTTCGCGGGAAGTCTGCAGCCCTGACAGTAGACAGGGAGTTCCCTGAAGAGAGGGACCACGTCCCTAGTCTCCAAGCCAACGTCTGGGATGGGGCAGGTGCGAGGGGACAGCACCCAGGAGGCAATGACCGTCTTCTCAACCCTCTTTCTCCCTGCGATTATTGCTTCAGATAGCACTCAAATAATTCATACATCATTATTTTACACAATTTATACAGGCAATCTAGTTTTTAAATGTTTCTGCCAAGCTTTTCACTATTAGTAATTTTCCCCGAGGAAGAAAGAATTTCAGGTTTCTTATAAAAGTCAATAGAATATTGGATATATGAGAAATTTATTTAAAAGAATAATTCCCTCATAATAGAACAAGTCTATTATGTAAATTAAGCATCGTCTCAACACGTGTGAAGCGCCCACCATGGTCTGGGCGCACACGGCTCGCTGCTTTAACAACAGTTCTCTTCCCGGCACCATGATGGTCCCACAACCTGGGCTTATTACAGGCGTGTCCACTTTACAGGCGAAGAGACTGAGGCCAAGGGGAAGCAACTGGTCCAAGGTCACACAGCTCTTCAGGAGAAGATTAGAAATCCACGTCTGATTAAAACTCATGTTCCTCCCCCCCAGTAAACTCAAAGAAACAGCCCTCGTTCATGCAAATACAAACAATTCTCTGGTTTATATTAAATTGTTATCGGTTTATAGCATTTGTCCTGCCAAGTACTCGACAGTCTTCAGGTGGAAGCAGGACGGGTGTAGCTGTTACTTCATCATTACGATGACAAGAATAGCTCGTGAAGTCCCTGTGAGCAGCAGGAGAGCAGTAAAAGGCAGCCATCGAAACTTACATGCCCAGAGCTTACCTTTCCATAGCATTTTAGTACCAAACTGCCGGGAAAGTCAAGGTCAGCCTCCTAATTTTAAAACTGAGAAACCTGAAGCCCAGAGAGGGGAAATGACTTGCTCAAAATAAAAAAGCTTGTGGCCGAGCCAAGCCTCCTGGGCCGCAGTCGGCCCAGCCTGGGAGCCGTGGAAAGTCTTCCCCTGACAGGCCACCCTTGTGTGTAGGGACACGTGGCTCTCCTGCAGAACGGCCAGGGCAGTCACAGCCGAGCAGGACAAGGGTGTGTGGCCCAGCTCCGGGCCTCACGGTCATCTGTCAGTCCAAGGCCCTGGCATCATGAAGGGTTTTTAAAAAATTAACTCAGCACTTTAGCTGAGACCAATTCTCGGGCTGCTTGTCAGGCGGTTATATGAGCATACGAATCAGGGTGGCCGAGCAGCGACCAGCTCTCCTGTTCCAGCACCGGCCAGCCACCTTGAAAGGACATGAAGGACATCGAGGGGAATGGCCTTTATAGACAAGCGTGTTGTCTGCTTTGTCTGCCTTTAGCTGGGAGCGCACAGCCGGGACTCTAAATGACCACCTCCTCCAGGAAGGCAGCCACGCCAACCCACTAGAACAAGGTTCACAGAACCCTCGGCGGCGCCCACCCCGCTACCAAACTCACCAGAAGTCTGGGAGAACACTGATTGTGGAATTTTTACCAACGTGGCCCTTCCCTGCGTTGCACTGAGTTGGGCTCTGGTTTGACCGTGGTCTCTGAGGAAGAGCATCGTCTTATGAATAAGAGCTGGAGGCTCGGAAGGTAGAGCTGACCTGGGGGCTGGGCCGGGGGCGGCCGCGGGAGCAGCAGGGCATCACGTGACCGCAGATGCCCGGCCCACGGGCCTGAGTTTTGACTCATGTCACGTGACTGGGGTAAGTGACCTCGCGTCCTGGGGCCTCAGCTGCAACCTCTATGACAAAGGAGTCATAAAAGCTGTCATGCAGGTGTGTGGTGAGTCAAAATTAATCTAAAGCAGGTGCCTCGCGTCACCACGGCCACACGTGACTACGACTCACTCGTCTGTGTCGTTGAAGCAGCTCTGTGGGGGCTTCTGTCTGGCAGTGAGTAACACCTGACTGAGAACTGATCAAGCCGCTTTGCCAAGGGCCGGGATATTGAGAGTCTGCGCCACTCTTCGGGCCTGACCCTGACGGGTCCCAGTGCAGGGGTGCTTCCATGGGGACATCCTGTCTGCACAGCCGGCACCAGCACAGAGCGCGGGCGGGCGAGCAGGTGCTCCGGGCACAGCTGTGTGCACAGCTGGGGGACCAGGCACCTCCCACGCGGGGTCCACACGCGCTTCACGTCCCTCCCCAGAGTGTGGATGTGACGCCCTTTGCTTTGACCTCGTCAGCAGAGATGGGACAGCATACAGCCCCACGTCCCAGACGTCCTGCTGTCAGTCATTAAATGTATCATTTAAGAACCAACCAAAGGAGGTTGGTTCTCAAAAGCTTACAACCCTATTCCACCAAAAGGGTGTTTGCATTTTTTTCCCTTGAACCAACTATTAATCTCCCCAAAACACTGAGCTGAACTGGTAACATGACAGAGCAGTTTCCCCGAGGAAGGGCCCTGGCTGTCCACTCCCGGTGCCTCCGACATCCCCTGGGACAAGCTCATAGACAGCTCTCCGAGGTTTTCCCCAAATAAAACCGAAAAGTGTCCTTAAGCCACAGCCAGCATTGTCTCCCCGAGGAGATCGCTCTCTGCTGTGAACCAGTTCCCCCGAGGACAGACCCCAGGGACCCGCATCAGCCCGGCCAGCACAGGGGAGGGGAACCGGGGGCAGACCCGGCAGAGGAGGGAGGAAGGGGCAGAGACCCCTCAGGCCAAAGTGATGGCAGGCAACCAGGCTGGGCCTCAGATGGTCTCCCACGTAGGCCCCCGACGGCAGCGTGGGTGTTCTGGGCCCCCATCACCCGCCAGGCCAGTCAGAACCACACGGGGTGTAACACTGGCGACTGGCCTGGGACAGGCAGCTCCGGAGAGACGTCTTCTGCCGGGAGTGCATTTGGGACGACGGCACTCGGGACCCTGTGCAGCAGCGCAGCCCGAGAACCCCCTGGAAACCGGCTCTCTCTGCGACAGTACTAACTGCGTCTGAGTTTGGGGTTTGGTGCGCTCAGCCTTGCTAATTAAACCAGGGTACCTGGACACCATCCCAGCCGAAGGCGTCCTCTGACAGGGTGCAATTCACAGACGACCAAACGAAAAGGTTCCATTAACCACCCGCTCCAGAGAGCGGCCCTTACACGGCTGGTCACAGGGGAACCAGGACCACCTCTGGCACTCCCCACGCCTCTCCCTCCCTCTAGGGCTCACAGGAAGCAAAAGATGGGACAGGGGAACAGACCGTAAATGGAACCTGCGGCTGGACTGTCCTGCCTCGCGTGACTGCATCTTTAAGACGCATTCACTTCTAAGGCTGCAGCTGAGGCATTTTCTGCAGGTGCTCGAAAGGGCACCGATGCCTGTTCATCTGGGTAACAGCTGGAGTGGAGCTGGAGTCTCTCCCGCAGGACTTCTCAGGGCCTTTACCATTCCCGTGCACCGTGAAGCCCGAAGAGGGAGCTCTGTGGCGGCACTTCCCAAACTCAGGGGCCTTGGAAACCACCCCCGACACACACATGTTACTGGGCATGTTTTCAGGTTGCAGCACGAGAGGTGTTGCCCTGGACTTTTCCTTGGGCCTGTGACCTAATCTACGGTCATAAGACAAACTACAGCACGTGACAATTCGGGATTTTGAGCCTGGGGTAAAAATTCTGCCACCCCTGCATCTCCACAAGGGGAGGAGGGCTGCTGTTCATGTGTGTCAAAGGGCAGTCAAAGGAAGCACAGGGCTCTGCTTTCCACCTTTGACCAGAGAAAATAAAAATGACAATGATGCTCCTCTGACTTCGCCAGAGACTGTAAAGGTTAATTGGTAACAGACGGACAAACACTAAATACTCGCAGGAAATGATATGCAAAAGGTCAGGCACAACAAAAAGCGGCACCGTGTGCAACTCAGCCTCCTTGGACAGAGATGGACCTGCGCCGCACGTCCCCATCGCTCTGGCAGGAGGACGCTCGAGCCCAAGTCCAGTGGCGTGTGCGTCCTCTGCAGCACCCTGTAGGGAGTCCACACACCCAAAAGACGCGAAAGCAGGGACACAGACAGATATCTGTACATCCATGTGCAAAGCAGCTTTATTCACAACAGCCAGAAAGGAGAAGCAGCCTGTGGGTCTGCAGACACATGAATGGACACAGAAAAGGTGGTGAAATAATATTCCACAATGGAGTACTATTCGGCCCTGAAAAGGAAGGAAATCCTGACACTGGCTACAACATGGATGAACCCTGAGGACATGAAGTTCAATGAAATAAGCTCATCACAGAAGGACAAATACTGTCTGATTCCACTTATATGAGGTCCCTAGAGTCGAACGATTCACAGAGACAGAGGACGGTGGGTGCTGGGGCGGAGGGAGGGGCATGGGGAGTTAGAGTTTGAAGCAGGTGGAGTTTCTGTCTACGAAGATGAAAAAGTTCTGGAGATGGATGGCGGTGATGGTTGCACCACACTGTGAATGTACTTAGAGCTAATGAACTATATATACACCTAAATGGTTTAAATGGTAAATTGAATTATATATATATTTTACCAAAATTTTACAAAGTGAAATAAAATCGTGTAATGACAGTTCTATCAATGACAAGCCCAGGAGGTGAACGGTCATGTTTTGCTTCAACACAGAAGGCACGCCCTGTCTTGAAGAGCTGGAGTCCCGGACACCACTCCCTGCCTGCACGGTCTGTCTTCCGGATTGGTCTCAGAAAACCCCCTCCAGGGCCCGACCTCTCTGCCTGGATCCGCTCTCCACCGGAGAGCACGCTCCTGACGGGGAGACATGAGAAAAGGACGCGTGACGTGCCTTCCTGCCTCTCATGACACCTGCTCCCTCCCTCGGCTTCAACTTCTCGCAAAGCTCAAGCCAGGCTCCCAGCTCTTAGGTTCTGACCTCACACAAATTGGTATGTCCCTCTGTGTCACCACCGGGGGCATCCTGGCCCAGGCCCCTGGGGGCTCCTCTGCGTGTTCAGAGGGTGGCACGGCTTCAGTATTTAGTGACTTAATTACCGGTTGGACCCCAGGAAACACGGGGCAGAAAGTGTTATCCTTGCTGTCAAGTCTAAGGGTGGAAGACAGGCTGTGGCGGCAGGTGCCCTTGAGATGCTGGGAGCGCACATCGGAGGGGCCCGGGGCTCTGTCTGGCCGCGACTTCCGCTTCTGAACTTTCCAAGCCTTGGCCAGGCAGGGGCTCGGGAGTTAGTGGAGAGACAAGTGCACTGGAAGAGATCAGAAGTCTGGGGCAGGAAGGAGGCCAGCCCTTGGGGCAGGCACGGAGTTAGAGAAGGGCGGAACTCAAATATCAACTGAAATTAGACCTTACAATGGCTCCAGCTTGACGCCCCTCTTGTTAGAAACACCCTGATCAAGGAAGGCAGCCTTGCGGGAGGGCAGAGCGTGTGCTTAGCATGTACAAGGTCCTGGGTTCAATCCCCAGCACCTCCATCAAATAAATAACCGTATGAATGAATAAACCCAATTACCTCCCCTGCCAAAAAATAAAACCAACAAACAAAAAAAAGGAAGGCAGCCTTTCTGAGGAAGAGGACCAAATCCCTGAGCTCACTGCTCAGGGGACAGAGGAGAGAAAGGGAGAGAGTGACTGGGTGCAGAGGCATTGGGGGGGTCGTCAGGTCCAGCCTTGTTTCACACGGCACCCACAGGTGGGCACCCTGAGCACAAGGGTGCAGACTCTGGGTCAGTCACTGGTCAACAGACTGAAAAGACACGAACGAGCCCAGATGAACTCTCGGGTCATTTATACCTGGTGGGAGCTGCTGCACCTCTTAGCTAAGCCTCGTCGCCCAGGTGTTTCCTGAAGGCGAGAAAGCAGTGTAGCCACGCGTGGCCGAGGCCCAGTCGGCTGGCCACACACCACCTAGAAGGTCCTTTGCCGGGGCTGATCTCAATTTCGTCCCATGACCTTCCAGAGGTTTTGTTTCAAGGTGCCAAGTTAACAGCTGGGAAACTGTGGGAGATGTACGATGCATCAGGCCGTTTACAAGAGGACCGCCCTCCCGGCCCAACAGCGGCTTCTTGAGAAAAGGACTCGGGTCTCAAAGTGCACACTCTTGGGAGAGGGAGCTCCAAGATGGCATTTCACTTAATCCCCACAAAGCCCATGCATTAAGCGGCATCTCTGCCTCAGAAATCAAGTTCCAGGAGGCTAAGTAGCTCCGGGAGGTGGAGGTTTGAGCGGTGAAGTGAGAAGACCTAGGGATGGAGCCCCGGGTCTCCTGCCCCGGCCGCCGGGCCCCCTGCGCTCCGCACGGCCCTGCCCGCGGCACAGCTGTCTCTGCCGGGCCAACCCCGGCTCACGGCTGCCAGTCCGTGACCAAGCCCCCAAGTAATCATTTTTCAGAATGTCTTTTTTCAAATCATAGGGCTGCTTTTACAAAACCTGAAGGAACCAAGCTTCCTGGCTGCTGTGTACAACCGCCATCCGAAACCCCACCGACCCACGCGTGGAGCTGCCTCCAGGGAGGTCCTGCTTCTTTGGCTCAGTAACTCCAACAGCCACCACGATAAAGCATCATTTATGCCGAACGTGGTGGGACTTCCAACTCGTAAACCGCCCTCCAGGAAAGTGCATCCCTGGTTGCTTAACCTGCTTCCACAGGCGCGCGTTCATCCTGGGAGGATGCGTGTGCCCGGCCACAAAGACGCATCCCGACAAAACGCCAAGTGACTCACAAACATGAAGAAACGCAGAAACCCTGTGAAAAGCGCCACGGTTTATCAATGTTCAAAAACGGTGGGAGCCGGCCACCTGCATTTCCTTCCGTTAAGGTCTGCAGGCTGGATGGGGGCCCTGGAGGGCTGACTCTCCTCTCACGCCCACTCCTGCTGGGAATAATTAACACCGTGCCGCTGGCCAAATTCCGTAGCATCTTAGCCTCCGTTTCCCCACCTGTCAGATGCTGAGAAGGGCGGGGGGGGGGGGGGGGGGGCGCTGCTTAGAGCGGCCAGCGCGCAGCTGGGACGTGCTGCTCAAAAGGAGTGGGTCCTCCCCGCGAGAACGTCACAGGTGAGGCCATGACTCTGCTCTGCGCACAGATTGAAGCAGGTCACTAACGGAAGGCGCTGAGCACCGTCGTCCTCACTCGGCAGGAGAAAACGCCTTTTAAAGACTGAAAAGCCCACTCTTGGCATCGTAACTGGGCCTCTAAGTTCTGGTCACCTTCCGCCTGTTCAAGGTCATTTCCGTTCCCCTCCAGACTTACCGGCTGTAGTTTTTCTTTCTCCACCAGCCTCCCTTTAGTCACGTATCTGAGACTCTGTGCAAAGCAGGACCAAGTTTACAAATGCGGGAAAACAAGATGGCAGGCGAGAAGCTAATTACGGAGTGAAGCCGCAGCTTATGCTTAAACCACAATTCAGTTCAGCTCAAGCCTGTTATCAGCCGGCACACGGAACCAAAAAATGCAAACCGCCCTCCTAGCCTTGATGATATCCGCTTTTGAAAAGCTGCTTCTTATGGGACTTCCCAGGAAAAGATTAAAAACAAATCTTCTATTACAATGGAATAATAAAAACCCTGCTCTGGAGCCCAGAAGAGCTGGCGGCTCAACGTGCCACAGCCCCAGAAGTTTCCGAGCTGCGGACAGGCCCCGACAAGGGCGTGCCACCTTCCCACCTTCCTCGACCTCTCACTGGGTGACCACTGGTCGATGCATCTTTGTTTCCTACTCAAAAGTTACTGCTGAGAGCCAGCTAAGACACCCACAGCCCCGGACACTCGGCTGCGTCTCCCACCTGCAGCCCTGGGCTGCTCTTCCCCAGGGACGCAGGAGCGCCAGGCACAGAGCCTCAGGAGGAGGACGGCAGTGGGCTGGCTGACGGACAGTGCTGTGAGCACTTGAGGACAAAGGATCTCGCTGGCTGGGACAGATGGGCAGGTGGCGCCTGGGGTCTGTGCCCCCTGGAGCCGGGCGGTCGGCTCCAGTTAGTGGAGGGGCCCCTGGTCCGCAGTCCTGGTGACCAGGCTGACTTTCAGAGGGACACGTGTCGTGGGGGATGTCATGCTAGGACCACCCCGGGCGCCCCGCCTGTGCAGAGGGGGCCACCCAGCTCTGTTACTCAGATACCGTAAACCATGTTTGCGTCTGGCTCTGGCCTCTAGCACTCTGTGTCCCTGTCCCCCGGGGAGCTCTCGTTTCCTGTCGCTGAAAACACTATCAACCCTCCTTAATGGGAATTAATTATGGAAAAGGCGAGTCTGAATGAGAGCCATGTTGAAAATAAATACCTTTTACTTGCAAATAAATGTTCCCTTTTCAAGTAATTAACCACCGTTCTAAGCAGAGGGTCAAAGGACCCATTTAACGAGTGGGTCACCGGCACTACCCGTTTGTAGGTAAACACGCTGGGGCCTCCCAGGCTGGGCTGACCCCGTGTGGACCCTCGGGCTGCAGCACTCATCCGCTCAGCAGACCCTTCTTCGGGGGGCGAGGCCCGGCCGGGTGGTCGTTCACTCCCTGCAGCATGAGACGCCCCCTGCAGGGGAGCCACGGTCTCACCCGGGCTGACCCCGGGCCGTCTGCTGGGCGAGGTCAGGGAGCACAGTGAACTCCTGTACTAGCCGCACCAGGGTGTCTCCGACTTGGTGTTCCTGACATTTGGGCCGGGTCACCCTTGGCTGCGGGGGGCTGTCCTGTGCCCCGTGGTCAGCAGCACCCCGTCCCTGCCCACCAGATGCCAGTAGCACCCCTGTCTCCGCTGTGACAACCAAAGTGCTTCCGGGCACTGCCACGTGTCCCCTGGGGGAGGCATTGTACCACGTGGAAATGTCCAAGATCTTTCTAAAAAAGCCGGGTGCCCAGGCCCCCCAGGTGTTCCGCAAGCTCCCCAGGTGACCCTAGGGGCCCCTGACGCCACCCCACCAAGCCTAGACCCAAAAGACTAATTCTGTCTGCACAGAGCTTCACTCGGAGAAAAGGCTCCGTGACCGAAAGCCCTGAAAAGCAGCGGCTTGAGAGGCACGGACTGCTCTCTGGCCGGGGGCCCCACTCGACTGGCCACCGCCGCCGGTGGTCGATGGCACCCTCCTCACAGTCTTCCCGGCTCGCTGAGCTCTGACCTCCGGCCCGAGCTGCCCTGGGGCTCTGTCCTCTTCTCTCTATTCTTGTCATCTTCTAATTAAATCGCCTTACCCCCACCCCAGCACTCCTTCCGGGGCTAGGAAAGGCCTGAAGGGGGCAGGGTGACGGGGAGCGGATTGGGATTCTGGGCTGAGGGAACACCCCTGAGCGTGGTCTGAGGAGCGATAGGGGGCTGGAGCACAGGGTCCCATCACCGCATGGTGGGGGCAGCGGCAGGAGAAGCAGGCAGGGGCCGTGAAAACCCGCCCACCAGGCCCGACTTCCTTCTAAAGGCCACGGTGTGCCACGAAGGACTTGAAGCCCGGGAGTAAAAGAGCCAGTGGGCTAAATTTAGACCAAAACACCGGGATCGGGGGCGAGGGGGTGGATGAGACCAGAGGCTGGAGGAGGCGGCCAGACCAGCAGGTAATCGGATACACAGGTCTGGGGCTTCGAGCAAACATCCAGGGTACAAGGTAAGGCCCTGGGGCTGCCCTGCTCAGGCCGCCCACTGGAACCCAGGTGTCCCCTTTGCCCAGAAGACTCTCCCGTGTGAAGTCCTGACCCCTAGCACGTCAGAACGTGGCTGTGTTTGGAGATAACGCCCTTGCAGAGGTAACTCACTTACAGTGAGGTCACTGAGGTGGACCCTGATTCAACAGGACTGGTGTCCTTATAAGAAGAGATGAGGACACAGACACACACAGAGGGATGACCTTGAGGACACGGGGAGAAGGTGGCGTCCACCAGCCCAGGAGGGAGGCCTTGGGAGAAACCAGCCCTGCCGACACCTTGACCTTGGATGTCCAGCCTCCAGACTGTGAGGGAATAAATTTGTGGTGTTTCAGCCACCCCGAGTGTGGTGCTTGTCCCGTGGCCTGTAAGGAGCTAGGACACCTGGGGACGACCTTAATGGGTGGATGATGAGAAGGACTCTCTCAGGAGACTGGTGGCGGGTACACCACGGAGCAGAAGGGAATCCAGGGAAGGTAGCGCCCACCCTGAGATGGGGTGGAGGACCGAATTGTCAGTGCCAAGGCCACAGAGAGGCCACCTGACATCCCTGACGCTGTCCACGGGTCTGGCATCAGGCCAGCCTGACTCTCTCTGCGGCACTGGGACCACGGGGCCCGGGTGAGGCGGGACTGGCAAAGCTGGCACCTTCCAGAGGTGGACACACTGAGATGGAGAGGCCCTCGGTCAAAACCTCTGGGAAGGGGGTGCGGCAGAGGCTGCACGGAGGGGCTGGAGGGTCCTGAGGACATGGCACGGATGGACCGGCCTGAGCACTGCTCCCCAGCCCTCCTGGCCAGCGAGGCTCCTCAAGCCAGGCACACTCCCCACCTGCCCACACCCCAGGTGAGCTCACCCCTGCGCCCCACACCGCAGCTCCCACCCTGGAAGCCCTCCGCCCAGCCCGGCCCAGCCCATGTGTGCCTGGAACCCTCCACCTGACTCTGGGCTCTGCTACTCCAGGAGTTCATCTCTGGGGCAGAGGCGTCTTCTGCCCATCAGGTCGCTGCCCAGGAAGGAGCAGGTGTTCTGAGAGCAGGACCAGTGCAGGCGCCACACGGGTGGCTGCGACACGGCCTGACGGGGGTGGGGCTGGACATAACCGTTTTCAAATCGTAGGACACACCTGTGTTCACAGCAGCATTGTCACAACAGCCAAAAGGAGGAGGCAACCCACTGTCCACTGACGGACGATGGATAAACACAAGTAGGATCAACACAATGGAATATTATTGTTCAACCACAGAGAGGAGGGAAATCCTGACACATGCTACAACGTGGATGAACCTTGCGGAAACGTTGCTCACTTGAAACAAGCTGGTCACAAAAGGACAAAAAATGACTCCACTTCAGTGAGGTACTGAGAGCAGTCAAATTCACAGAGACACAAGCAGAACAGTGGGGGCGGGCGGGGGGCAGTTGGTTTCTTTTTTTCTTCTTTTTTTTTGCTCTTTGGGAGGAGGAGGGTCTCAGCCCAAGTCCTGGGTTGCTGCCTAGGTCCAAACTGATACAGCATTTTCCTTTAAAAAAAAAAAACTAAATAAAATAAAAGGAAGTAAACAGAAGAAAGAGGAAAAAGCACTGTTTCTAAGCCAATCACCCAATTTTGTTGTGTGAGTCGGAGTCTGAGTGAGTGAGGTTCAGTTTGGGAAGATGAGAGTTCTGGAGATGGATGGTGGCGACAGTTGCACAACACTGTGACTGTATTTAATGCCACTGAACTGTAAGCTTAAAAAGGGTTAAAATGGTCAATTTTATGTTATGTATATTTTGCCACAATTAAAAAAATTTTAAGTTGGACAAAAACTATTTATTCTGCAAACAGACATGTATACCCACTTGAGAACCGTGGGTTCCTCGGGAGGGAACAATCAAGGGTGTCCAATTTGCAAAGCATCTCTTAAACACGCAGAAGGAGCAGCTTTTAATCTAATCTGGGAGGAAACAGTCTGCAGTGCAAACTGTGAGGCTAAGTGTATGACCACCCACAATTTAACAGGACCCCTGGGATTCTTGAGGCTGGTTTACGCCGGCACCCTCTCCTCTGGGCTCCGTCCTGAAATGACGCGAAGAAATAAAGTGTGACTCTTAGCTAGTAGGATGATGTTGTGTAAAGGCTGACCCTCTTCCCTACTTTAAAAAAAAGCCAGAAAACAACAACAACAAAAAAGGCTGATAAACACTTAACCGGCATTCCTCCGACTTGACACTCCTCCCCGCAGGCTCCTGTGACTCAGCTCTTGGTTCACCGCTCAGATAAGAAAGCTGACTGTCTCGCCCCTGGTTCGAAGCCTCCCAGCTCCTTGGGGCCCCTGCAGGCCCCGGGCTAACCGAAGATCCAGAACTAAACCGGTTGGGGCCAGCCCCCCCCACCCTCGCCCCGGGTGAGTTATAGCTTCACTGCAAGAAATCGAGAAAAAGATACAAATACAGCAAAGGAATGGGGACGCAGAAAGGATGTGAAATCAGGAAGGACTTGGAAAGGCACAGGGAACACTTGCGTGGCTTTGCTTCCGTGACAATGGCTCTGTGATCACGACAGGCAGGGGGTGGGGGGGTCCCCAGCAGCGGAGCCTGGCTCACAGGGGCCACAACTGGCTTAATGCTCTGATCTTGGTAATTGTTGTTGGACAAGGGGCCCTGCATTTTCAGCTCGCGTGGGGCCTACAAGTTACGTGGCTGGTCCTGGCTAGAAGAAAGGCTTGGAGGAACCAGGGGACCCGCCCTGAGCTGGGCAGGGGCGGGGGCCAGACTTTGATACACATTTCAGTGTCTGCCCAGGGGTTCGCTCTGACCTCCCTCTGATCTGGAGCCAGTAACTGAGGCCATCTCTACCTATTTCCTCAAAAGGGTATTCCTGCTAAGCTGAAGGAGCCAGGTAAATTACATCCTGAATCTTTGGGAAGAAAAAGAACACTTTATCTAAAGCTCTTAATGGTGAAATCACCAATATTCATTTATTTTCCATCAACTGTCCAAAATATCCATCTCTAGTCCCTTCCACCCCAATGAAGAGCAGATACAGCTGCCCCCTGTCCCATGGTCTGAAGGGGTCCCCCCACCCTGGGTAACCACACCCCGTGCTCTGCAACCTGCCTTCCCTGCCCAGCTGCATATCGGAATTGCACCCAGGAATCTGGAGCGGGACAGAGGGCTGCTCACCTCCGTGCCGGCCGTGGTCTGACCAGGGACCAGGTGAGCAAAGCCAGTCTGAAAGGGGAGGGAAGCTGATTTCAGGGGAAGCCGATGTAGCTTCTGAAGGGACTGAGGTGACAGCAGGGCTCCTGAAACAGCCCCCCGCCCTGTTTTCTGGTCTCGGGTCCCACCCTCAGTTTCCTGAGCCAGCCCTGCATCTTTCCAATAAATTCCGTTTCTACTTTGTTAATTAATTTGTATTTTGTGCTCATGACTTGCAACCAAATGAGTCCTAAGAAGAGAGGTTTGCTAGTGTTCGACCGCGCGGGCTGTGCTCTAACACAGCCACGATTTGTTTTAGGGGAAATCCACTTAAATCAGTCCATAACCCTGACCCCTTTCCCAGAAACACAGGCTTGTGAATCTCCCAGTCACTCTTTCGGGGGAGGCAGCCCATATATAATGACCGGCACTGGGTAAACATTGAGAGAAGCTAAGATCGCAGAGTCAAGTCTGTGGACGACCGAGGTCAGGGTCAACGCCTCCTGCAGACCCAGTGGGGACGAGACTCCAGGTGGGCAGGGGCCGCTCTACAGGGCCTGGCCCTCTCCCCGGTCAGCACCTGCCCTGAAGTCAGCTCTCTGATCCCTGCGGTCACGGCTCAGGTTACCATCTGCTTCTCTTTAAAATTTCACCTTCTCTCTGATCCATTTCCTCCCAGCACAGCAACTCAGACTTCTAAACTGCATAGACCATCCTCCGTCGAAGGTACGAACTCAGATTTCTGACCCCAGACCTCAGTGAAGGCAGAGAAGCACTTGGCAGAGCCCCCTCCCATCCCAGGGCCCCAGCCAGGAAGTTCTCTTCCTTTTCAGATCCCAGAGCCCTGCGGCCAGAGACACCTGCTGTTTTCAGATAAGAACTCTGAAAACCAACCAGCTCCTTAAAGGGTCTTTCAGCCCAACCCCCGGAGGTCCTTTTTGGCTGGACTCCTCAGGCCACCAGGATTGGGCATCCTGTCTGAAGGGCACACCTCGCTCCCCATGTCACCAGTTTCTGGGCGAACATGAGAGGCAGCTCGGACCTCCCATGGAATCCACCACTCTTCCAGGTGTGGTGCATCAGCTCCACCCCAGCTAAGCATTTCTGACCTGACTCGTTCAGCCAGTCCTCACCCCACAGATGAGGAAGAAAGGCATCAGATCTCCTGGTGCCTCCTGTGAGCCAGGCACCTGGAGGGAGGGCGGCGGGGGAGGAGGGCTCTCTCCCATTCTGCCCCTCTCCCAGCAGCCCTGGAGGGGAGGGGACCTCTGGGCCCACTTCACCTGTGAGGTTCCTGCAGATGAACGGGTCATAACCCACACCTGCCAAACTGAAACGCTCTCACCCTTTTCATGACATCAGCTCAGTGAGGCTCAGACATTCACAGTGAGGACTTGGTGGGTGAAGTGGGAGTAAGGCACCCCATCCAGGGGGGAGACAGATAGACAGACACAGCTGGGTGCTGCGAGCACTGTGTAAGGACTGGGCTGATCCGAAGGAGGAACAGGGACCAGCCCGCAGAAGGAAGGAGGAAAGGGTTCCAGGAGGTGGGCTCAGAAGGGAAGGCTGAAGGAGCAAAGATTAGGGAAGTCTGCCCAGAGAGGTGGGCACAGCCCACCCCAGGGGGCCACAGGTAACCACTGCACAGGGTCACCCTGTCCTCGGGGAGCAGCAGGACCATCTCCGATTGGCCAGTGAAGACAAGAGAAAGGGCGGCAACCCCCCCACCCCCAGCCCCCAAACCCCAGGACAGGGGCAGGAGCACCCTGCAGGGTGAGCAGGTGAGAGGTTCTGGCCCTGCAGCTATGGCTTTGGACACGCCAGCGACCTGCAGGCTCATTCTTCTCCATGCACTGAACTTTGGACCAGAAGATAATGCTCGGGTTAGCCGTGCCCAGGACAGATTTTACCTACGCTGGGCGCTGGGCAGACGTGAAGCTGTTTGAATGAAGTCGGTTCTGGCCGGGAGCTTCCCATTTCAGGGTCTTTCAGTCTGGTGGAAATTTAATGAGCACCCTCCCCTTCTGAGCCAGAGGGTAAGAGAAAACACTAGAACTCTCTAGGTCGGTGCTTCTGCTGCCCACAGCCCTGGGAGCAGGGGCCGGCACACTTGCCTCAAGCCTGGGCTGGGCCTGCGAGGCTCTCACGGCTCCTCCCGAGCTCCTCTCTTAGCAGCCTAAGCAGACCTGGGCCTCCCCACTGCCCGTCCGCAGCGACCCACGTCTCCACCACAGGCACAGGGCCAGCCCCAGGCCCTCTTCTCACCCCACAGGCTCTCCCTGGGCCGCCCTCGTTCCCAACCCAGCCCTCAGCTGGCCGGGTTCACCTCATGGCTGTGAGTCACCCAGCCCCGCGTTCCCAGCTACACTGCCCCCGCCAGTCCCAGGCTCCTGCGGGCCACAGGGCCCTTGAAGATGCCGCGCCCTCGCAGGGACACGCACACACTCTCCCTCCGCCTCAGCCTCATCTCAGAGCCAGCCCATCTGGGCCAGGCTCGTTGTCCTCTCCCTCATTACCCTTTCTTTCTGCTCACTTAACTCAGTTAGTAATTAAAATGTGATTATAATTAGTTAAGGTGTGTCTCCCTCGTTAGTCTCTAAGCTCCACGGGGGCTGCACAACTTCCGCCTGTCATATCAACACAAAGCACGAAGCCTGGCCCCGAATCGGCGCTCAGGTCTGTGAAAGGAAGGAGGGAGGGAAGGAGAGGTTAAAGGAAAAAAAAAAGAGGCGTGGCCCAGGGTCACAGGCAATGGTGTGATGATTGCTTCACAGCTGTTTTAGTGCAAGAAAAATAAACCCAGGTGTGTGCCGTTTGCTGATTTCCGTGGTATAAATGCTCCCGCCCAGCCAACGCCCGGCCACCAGCCCAGCTGAGTCCTGAACATGCAGCCGAGCCGGCTCCAGCACTGCTGGTCTGTGGCGGCGACAGGACGAGCATTCAGAGGCCAATCCTACCTTGGACTGAAGGCCAAAATGAATTGAGACTTGTGAAAAAATGCTAAAGGCAAGAGGTTTTGCAGCCAGTCCAGAAAAGGATGCAGGAAAGGTGAGACCTGGGGACAAATCCCCCTCAAGAGATGGAAGAGCTGCTTAGCAACTGTGCAGCTTCTGGTCCCTCCATCAACAGGGATGAACCAAGTTCTAAGGGTAGGACCTTGTCATGAGCAAGTCGAAGCCTGCAGGACATGATGTTTCAACCTACCAACCTAACGCCGGCTTCCTTTCCTAGCAATTTACCCACATAGCTCAACAGGAGCAAATCAGAGAGACACTGAGATCATAAAAATATTAGAAGAGAACATGGGATTTTTTCCCCTAATATTCCAGGATTATGGAAGCCCTAAATCGAACAAAACCCGGGAATCATAAATGAAAAGATTAATTCATTTGATGCTATACAAACCAAAAGTCTCTGCATAACAAGAGCACCATAAGCAAAATAAAAAACCAAACAAACTGGGGAAAAAACAGTTATGAAATATCCAAAATGATTAACTTACTTTATGCATAAAGTACTTCCATAAATCAGTAAGAAAATAAAGTCCCCCCAAAATATATACACAAAAAAGCGAAGGCTGTTAAGAGACATCTGCTCAAAGAAAAGGAAACACAAACGGCTCAAAAACGTCAGAGATGCTTAACGTCCCTTGTGACAGGAGGATGCAAATGACAACAGTGACCAAATACAATTTCCCACACACCAACCTAGGAGGCATTTAAAAGGATGATAACCCTCGGGTCCAGGGGGTGTGGGAGCGGGACCTCACACACCATTGATGCAAGTGTGAGTTGGTAATGAGATCTCTGTGGAGAGCACTTTGACAACCTCTATCAAAATGAAAGTGTAGCCCCGTTTGACCCTCCACTTCTAAAAGCTCCATGTGTGCCAGAATTTCATTATATACTGTGTACTAGCAGAGACTGGAAACAACCTAAGTGCCCCGTACTAGGTGATTTGTTACATTATTACACAGACAAGAGTGCAGGGCTCCCTGTACTGACATGAGCCCGTCCCCAGCAGAGGTGAACAAAAGGCACAGAACAGTGTATATGGTATGATACAGTCTGTGAGAGAAAAATATATACATGAAAATATGCTTAGAATATTTCTGGAAGGATACATAAGGAACTGGTAACCATGGTTGCTTCTGAAGAGGGAAACTGGAGGCAGAGACGGTAAGAAATGTTACTTTCACTGTCTGCTTTCTGCCCAAGTGAGTACCTTACCTATTATAGGCAATTTCTAAAGGCAGACGTGCACAAAGATGTTCCCTGTTGTGTTGTATATACCAGACAAACTAAATAAAACCACCACTAGGATGACCTGTAGGTGAGTTCTTCCTAAAGATATTCTGACTTTGATAATATGGTAATTATTTTTCACCCTAATTAAACTGTACTGAGTCACTTTAAATAACTTCTAGTCTTGAGCCCCAGAAAAGAATTGAAATTACTTCCTGGGATATTTAAACAACTCTCAGGTTATTTACAGGATGAAAGCCAGCCATCTGAGAACTCAAGGAGAACAGAAGTATCAGAAGACTGGAGACAGACAAACTTCCTAACTTTCATGTACAGAAAGAGTGGAGCTTAGAAAACGTTGCTGACACTGATTGGGGGGAAATTCTAGGGGTTACTCAAGGAAGTGGAGAGCGCTGGAAACCAACAAGGGTTCCCTCTGAACAATGCAGGATAAACCATGCAAATTATTGAGAGAGGTATTTTAAAGCCAGTGGGTTTGTATTAAGTAAGAGCTGACAATCCTCCATGGATAAAATGGAGAGTTATAAACCGCACTGGGAAGATGAGTACCTGGCTCTGGTATGGAACACATGACCCACCCAAGGGTGGTGAACTGACTTAAAATCCAAGACAACGCTCAGGTTAAGACTGGCCTTGGACTGCTCAACGTTCTCAATCTAAGGAAATAACATGTGAAAATGTTTTGAAAACTTTACAGGTGGGCACAAAAGAAAGGTGGCGTTATGGTTACTAGTGTTATTGTTTTGAAGGCGTTGCAAATTCTGGAACCAATAACAAATGCCAGGGACAGAGGCGAAAAATAGAAATAAAAAAGACCCTAACTGGAGAGATCTGATAACCCCAAACTAGCAAGATGAACCCTACAGCACGCGCCCGTCACTCGAGCACAGGCTGAGGAAGCCCTGACTTTACGGGATCCCATCGAGGTTTGGTGGCTGTGGCCTCGGGGTGGACAGATGACATGTCTACAGAAAGCCTTCGTGCATCGACTGTTACCTTTGTTAGCTCTGAGGACACGTATGCCGAGGGGAATGATCAGTACGGCAAGTTCTGCCCCGCATGGAAGGACTGAAGGAGCTGGACACTTCTCAGCCAGGAAAGAATCGAGTACTTAGGTGTTCTCAGACATCTAAGCACGTATCACACCAAGGAAAAAGAATCCTTCCAAGGAAAGAGCCGCATAAACAGGCATGAGGTGCCCTGAGCTACAGCCACCAAAACCACGCCTCTGCAAGGAGGAGTGACCGCAGCGGGTCCGCCCAGCGAACAGGGCATCTGGAAGGGTCGGCCACACCAGGGGTGTTACTCCGGAGTGGGGAGAGGGCCTTGTAACTCTAATAACCTGGGACTCGACCTGGCTTGGCAGTTCCCCGTGTGTCGATGCTACTATGGCCTATATGATATATGATATTTATGCCAATAATATATATTTACAAACTAAATTTAGTATAATGAAATATGTGTCTGGTGGGTCTTCTGTGTCTCCCTCCCCACCTAGCACTTGGGGACAAACAGGGCCTGTGTTGCGGGGAGGGGCACATAGCTGCTGCAGGTCTAATGATAAAGACCCACCAGAGGCTTATTTGCAAGGGGGGAGATGGTGTGCAGTGGAGGAAGAGGGGACAAAAGGCAACTTCTCACACCCCGAACTTTCATCCACTAACAGAAGCAGAAGCCTTCCGCCTCTGCTCCCACTTGCCAACAAAGCAGTTGGGCACCTGACCCCTGGAATCAGCACCCACTGCATAGACATTCCGCGTTCGGACATCTGACACGGGATCCGGCGGACACAGCCCGCAGAGGAGAAAGTCAGCCTCGGGACCTGCCAAAATGTGCTTTAAAAGCCCTTTAAAGCATTGGTTATGGAACAGAACACTGTGGAAGGACAGGCCTTTATTTAGATCTTATTGGTGAAAATCAATACGTCCTTCCTAGTCTTTATCTTACAAGAAAATGTGTCTCTGCCTATTGTCCCCAAGTCTCCACCACTTGGCCTGCCCTGTCAGCTGTGTGCACCTGACGCATCAGGGCCCCCAAACCATGTGCAGCCTTTGGGCCATCTCTGACCCCCTCGAGGGCCTGCTGAGAACACCTGCCCAGCTCTCCCAGCTGCTCCCACCGCCTGCTTTCAAGAACTGTGTTAATTTTCTCTTCCCACCATCCGTGGCAGGGTCCTCACCCCTAAGATAACATTCTGTCTCACCTCCTGACTTTCAAGTTGGCCTCCCCTCGACCCCAGAAAAGAGCGCCCTCTGCACACATCTGCTGTGATCTGTATTACTCCTCCTCTACTTTAGAAAGAGGCTTAATGTATTTGGAAATGTTGCAAGTCCTTTCTTCCACAGACATACAAAGAGTGCTAAGATAGTCATTGTTCTTAATTTTTCCTCGCTACGAGGCAAAAAACAGATATGGCTGCCCCCAACTCTCCCCCGTCAACGGGAAACAGAGTCACAGAAATGCCTTTGCAAAGGACAGGCTGACTGGAGGGGAGCAAAGTGAACCAACAGGAGGGTCCTCCCGGTCAACAGTCCCCAGAGGACAGATCGCTTCTCGCCAGGCTGGTACGAGATGAAGACCATGGTTATGATGATGTAAGAGTTTCATTTTACACATTCAGGAGGCATGCCTGTTTACTAACACATGTTGGCAGGGGGAGGTATGGAATACATGCACAGTGATTATTATAAGCTGTCCAGTTTCAGTCTTGAATTTAAACAAAGCGTTTAAAACTCTGCCACGAAATACCCAGACGTGGGGGAGTGGTCTACATGGACTCTGAAATGCAAATTAGTCCTTTAAAACACTCAAGGGGCAAAAACACTCAAGTTGCTTGACACATTGTCGTACAATCGCTCCTATGTTCAGAAATCCAGCTGACAGCAGGCGCTGATTTTCTAGTAATGCCTGTTCTGTCTTCATGCGGGCTGTGTTAGGACTCTCAGCACACTCCTGCTCCGTCCACAGGGTGCAGCGCCTCAGCTAGAGGGGCCCCACTGGACTGGAGCTCTTGGATACTCAGCTAAAGCTGACCAGGATCTGATCTCAGTGCCTGGACAGAAGAGCTGCTGTGTAAGGGTAGGGGTGGTCCCGGAATACCAGAAATTCTTAGCATCCTTCCTGTACCCCAGTGGTGTTTTCTAAAGCCCTGGGGAGATATTTGAGGGAACACCGGGGTGGCAAAGCCCAACGTGAAAAATGTCAACCTTTGGGGCAGGCTGAGCTTGGGGACAGGGAATTTTCAAAAGCTGTTTGCTTCTCTGGCCACAACTTGGGTTCCTTAGTGGACTTTAGTCTGTTTCCAAAGTCAGCGATAGGTGGCTGAGGTCTGCCAGAGATACCGCCTGGGAAGGCCTGTTCTCGCGAATGCTATTTCTTTGTGGGAGATTTGGGGGCAGCTGGCCAGGCACAGGGCAGAGGCCGGGTCCTGGCTCCAGCCGGAGACCTTGAGAAAGGTGCGTCCTCTCCGGCTGGCTGGTGACAGATCAGGCCTCGCCATCCGCGGGCCACCCCAGCCTGAACGAAGTGACAGCTCGAGAGTGGGGGAGGGACGCTGGAGCCTTTGTAGAGGGAGGGGAGCCCCTTCCATGTGTGCGCTGGGACGGAGTTTGGATGCCAACGCGGGAAGGCTATGGCGCCCCTCGGAGTTGGGAGGCACTGCCACCGCGGAGGGCTGCCGAAGCCTGGCATCCCACCCGGGGAAAACCCGTGTGCTTGGGGGACGGACGGAGATCAAGCCCACGTGAGGTGCGTGGACCCGCGGGCTCGCACCACTGCAGGACCTGGGTCTGCACGAGGGCGCGGGGACCGCGGAAGGCAAAGCGCTCGGGAGGGGGACGCGACGCCGGGCGGCCGTGGCCCTTACCTTGCTCACCACGTTTTGGACCAGGCCTGTGCGGATGCCGTAGTCCCACTCGTGGCAGTCGCAGTTGGAGACGTTGTCCCCCTTGTCCGGAGGGGACGGCAGGGGCGGCGCATCGTCCCCGTCCGCGCCGCTGCTGTTGCCCAGGGTGCCCGCCGTCCCCCAGGCGGCGGTGGGGAAGGGGGTGGTCGAGGGGCTGGTCCAGTTGGCCAGGTCGCCGCCGCCCCATCGGCCCGCGGCCGTGACCCCCGCCGGCTCGGCGCCCTTGCCGGCCCCGCGGCACCAGAAGTTGGGCTGGTCCAAGAGGAAGGAGTCCGAGAACTGGCTGAAGCCGATGAACAGCGCCGGGATCCAGGTGAGCAGCACGAGGGTCTTCTGGTAGCCGCCGCCCAGGCCCCCGAGGAAGGGCAGCACCGACCCGTCGTAGTCCAGCAACAGGAGGCTCGGGTGCGGGCCGCCGGCGGCATGAGGCGCGGGCAGCGCCTGGATGTCGCCGCCGCCGCCGGGGCCCGAGCGTCCTCCGAGGGGCGCCGAGGCCGCCGCGTCCCCAGGCGGCAGGGCGCCGTTCTCCTCGGCCGCGGGCGGCAGCCGCCCGGCCCCGCCGCCCGCCGTGTCGCGCCGCCGATCTATCGCCATGGTCCGGGCCCGCGGCGCCCGCAGAGGCGCATAGAGCGCGGCGGAGGCTCCCGCGGGGACCCGGACAGAGCGCGCGGGCCCGGCGCCTCCGCCGCCGCCGCCGCCGAGGAGGGCCCGCCGCTCGGAGGGACGCTCGGCCGCCGCGCGCGTCAGTGCGCCCCCATGCCCGGCCCACCTGCGCCCCGGCTGCGGCCCCGGCGGGCGCCGGGCGGAGGGCGGGCAGAGGCCGCGGCCCTCAGCCGCCGCCGCTCATCCGCTCAGCGGCCCGGGCGCCGGCGGCCGAGCCCGCCGCTCTCCGCGGCTCCGCGCCCGCCGCGCGAGGAGGAGGAGCGGGCGCCGCGCCTGTGCCTGTGCCGGCCGGCGGGAGCCCTGCGGAGCGCGGCGCGGGCGATGCGGGCGGTTCCGCGCTCCCCGCGCGCTCGGGATGTATTTATCCGACCCCGGCGCCTCCCGGAAGCCGCGAGCTCGGTGCCAGCCTGCCGCGCCGGCCGCGCTCCCCGGCTCGGCAACCCGGCCTCCCTCCGCCTCCCGCGCCCCGGCCCGCCCCCTCTCCCCCCGCGCGGTGGAGGTAACCGCGGCACCTGCTGCGCCGGCTCCTGCGCGCGAGCGCCCCCTCCAGCCCGACGCGCCACCGCCGCCGCTGCGGGAGCCCGGGAGGGGCGGGGACACGGGATGCCCGGCCGCCCGACTCGAGGATCCCGGCCCGGGCCCGCTCCGAGCCCCGCGGGGCCAGGAGGCGGCGCGCGCTGCCGCGGGCGCGTGGGCTGGGAGCCCGGAGGGGGCGGCGCGGGCGGAGCGAGTGACCGGGTGGTCCTCAGGCTCCGCTTCCCTCCCACCCTGCGGGCACCGTCTCTCGGTGACCTCTCCTCGCTTCCCAAGGGCCCGCCACCAGCAGCCCGCACCCCACGCCCGGCCCCGAGCCCGAGGGTCGCCAGCGTACGGGAGCCACCCTCTCGCGCTTTTTCGCGGTGGCGACGCGGTTGATTTTTGGATCCGCGGAACCGAGTCGAGGAGGCTCATTTGCCAATTTCAGGCCGCCGGTCACCCGCAGGGTCGGATCACCCGCGACCGATCGCAGCACCCTCTCCCAGATCGCCATTTCTTGCCCTGCTCCCAGAGGAATGCAATCGAAGTACAATGCTGTAAGGATATATTGCCAACACAAGTTATATGCACATGACCGTGAACGGTTCTGCTGTTCCCCACCCCCTCCCCAAGCTCTTGCATTCCCTTTTCCGCGGAGTGCACAGGCGCACACGCGGGGGCCAGCCTCCCCTCCTCTCCCGCGCTCCAGCGCCAACCGTGCCCAGCCAGCGCCGTATAAATAACACCGCCCTGCGGCAAACGGCCGCATTCGCATATTTCCTCCTGCACCCAGACCCGGCCGGCACCCTGCACCCAGCGAGCCCAGTGTTGCAGACACGATATTCTGAGAAGTTTATAAATGGAAGTCTTAGATAAAGCAGTCCATTTCCAGCCGTGTTTAAGGGGAAAAAAGTGAAAGAAATGCTTTTGCTTTCCAAAAGAATAGCCTCTAAGCTGCATGTACTGAATCTACTCTTGCAGTTCCGTTATTTGCTTACATTTTTAACCTGCAGCTCTTTTTATTATGGGCAGCACGTCCTTCCCATGTGAAATACTGGCACAGTGGAAAGAGAATTCTTTCAGAGGCTGCCAGTGGGTGGGCCTGGGAGGTCTTAGACTTTCCAGTGGGGCTGAGAAGGGGAGATTAGATAAGTATGGGGGGCGGGGGCGGGGGGAGGGGCCCACCGGGCTGCAGAAAACCCCAACCTCTGCGAAATGGGTCTCAAAACCTGAACTTATTTTAACCCTAAGCACTTGCTAGTGTTCAATATCTCAGGAAAGACTGAACTTTGCAGGGTTGGCTTTCAAATGTTCAATCAGTCCTCATGGGACCCCCCCCTCCCCCCACCAAGAAGTGGGTCTTCAAGATGAGGCTGTCGGGTTAGGTGAGTACCAGATCAGGAGTCTGCCACAGCAGAGCCAAACTTCTGGCTTTGAACCAAGTCTTCTGACTTTACATTCCAGGATTTCTCCATTTCAACACACAGGGTTGAAAAAAAAAAAAGTAGGCGTTTTAAAAGATATTTGTCATATTTTTAGGTGGGGAGAAGCCCCCACCCTGGGGTGGCGTTTCATTGCCAAGCTGTCATTAGTTCTTGTCTCAAAAAGGTGGTACAGATCCTCAAATGGTACATTCCCAGAATTTGGGGACACACTCAAAGTGATACCCTTTGGAATTCAAGCTAAAAGGAAGTCACAGAAAACGTCTGGAGTTAAGCAGCTGCACCACCCACCTAGGCAATGTAATTAAGCTGCTGATTAGATGAGAGGTTTCCCTAAATCCCTCTTGGGTCAACCTGCCCCACCCCCACTCCCATCTAGTGGAGAAGATTAAAAGGTAACAATTAAACTGGCCTTCAATTTATGAAGACAGACCACCAGTGACCTCACCGAAGGACCTAGAACAAAAAGGGGAAGGAGGAAGAATTTGACGCTTGGATAGCGCCAGGGTGGGTATTTAGGTTTCCCGGCTGGTACGGGGCAGCCGACCAGGCACCTGCTATCACGTTTCCCTACTGTACTGTCCTGCCTGGTAGATATCACTGAGTGCTAGTTCTCTTGTTTACTTATTTATTTATGACCTCCTGCCTCTAGAGGGTTCCTGTACTCAGCTGTGCTCCTGGAGCCTGGCGCAGACAAGACACATGCATTTGTTCAATACATGAGGGTATCCAGTCACTCTCATTCGGTGATATCTGGTAGGGTCCTACACCTCTGTTTACTTTGATGCTTAAGTCACCAATCAACCTTTTCACGTTTCTTTAATCTCTCAAATATAGTGCTCAGATCAGCCAGCCTGAGAATTCAAATGATCTTGGCAATTCTGTTTCTTATTCTAAGTTATCGTGGTTCGTGGAGCAGCTCCGAGTGTGAAGTTCTTGTGGGCAGCTGCCAATTTGCAGATGGGTTGGTTTGTAGGCCAAACATGTCTCCCAGGCCACACACAATGCTTCCAGAAAAATAACTGTCAACACTTGAAAATTAGGAGATGGCACATTTTTTAAGGACACAGCAGAAGCCCTGGCCCTTTCTGATGCCGTGTTGTGGGCTGCAGGGCTGCGTTTCTTTGGAAGGCAGCAGACGGGCAGCAGTTCTCCAGCTCCCTTTGTTCCTGCCAGGCACACAGGGCTGAGCGTCACATCATTTGTCTGGCCTCAGAGAACATTTGAGTTTGTGACTCTAAATTTATGTCAGTATCCTGAACTCACTCATCTCCATAAAGAAGGGAAACTGTTCTTTCTTCTTTTGAAAGCACGTTAAATAATCTGCTTGTGATTTCCTAAACATTGAGAAAACAATGAAAAGAAATAAAAGATGCACACTAATCACCCATAAACTTTAACAATTTGATATCCTTGGAGATAGCAGGAGGAAAAAAATATGTTAGCTTACTTCTAAAGTCTATAGAAATTGAATTTTAAATCCTCCATGATTCTGTAAAAGCCAGTTTCAAGGAGCTGGTGTCAGGATTAATCACCTTAAACTTCGCAGTACTAGTCATGGCAAATGGATTGCACGTTGGATTTTTTTGCCTGTATGTTCATGCTTTTATTTATATTTGAAATTCAGATAGATAATATTTTAAAATATCACATGTCTTTTTTTTATTCCTGCAGTTTGATTTCTTTCTTTCAAGTAATTATTTGCAAAGTAGGTTATCTCGATTTTTGGAGGAAGGGAGAAAGTGATATGAAATTACTTTCAGCTCTACTTGTGTGCACTTGAACGTTGTTTATGCCATCCTTTGACTTTTGGAATGTTAACTTTGACTAACAAAGATTTTGACATTTACAAAACCTATCATAAACGAAACTGAAAAAGCTGCTTTTGTTCTGTGGAAGTAATAAAAATGTCACATCATCTAGCCTAAAAAAAAAAAAACTACAGTTAATATCTTGAGAAAACCTTACTGAGTACAAGCCACACTCACTCCTCCTGATCAAAAGGCCAAGCGAAAGTGAATAGAAACATGAAGATAAGACTTCTATGCCTAAAGCGGTTCAACTGTAAGTGTGATTGATAGGGTCCAATTAAAACCTTGGTTAAAATGTAATTTTGAACTCTTCAGTTGAGTTTAAAAATAATTAGCACAACAAATTGATCTAGAATTCAAGGTTGACTTTTGTTTGCTAAAAACCACAAATGTCATGTTTGCCTTATTGTGCTTAAAAATATTTGTTGTCACACACACACACACAGGAAAAAGGACAGAATGCCAGGACTTACAAATGAACACTATGTTTCATGCCAGCATGGTAATAACCTCTTTTATTTGATAAGAATCGTCCCCAAATTTGCAAATGAACCTCAGGTGTTGGCAGCGTGAGGGATCTGAAGACAATCATTGTTGAGAGGGTTTGTGGGACCACAAATAATGAAAGTTCAGGGGAAAGAACTTTCACTTCCTAAGAAAATAATGCTTTTTAAACCACTCTTCCTGACTCTTTCCCTGCTAATTCTAAATGGGGATGAAGAAAGACCCAGCACTGCGTGGTCTGGGTGGACCCCTAGCCATCTCCAAAGCTTGTAGCCTGATTTCCTTCAATTACTGGAAACCAAAAGAGGGTAAGAGTAAGGAACACACCCAAAAGAGGTGGAGCATAGACCCAAACGGCCCTGCACACAAGGATGGGGCTGCATCAGAGGGATGTCAGAACAGCTGAAAGCTGCTCCCAGTGTGAACAACGAAATAAATAGTCATGTTGGATAATAACCCGAAATATAAAGTAACTGTCCGTGGGTCCATACTGATATAAACAAATGACTGAATAAAAAAGGAAATGGGGAAATTCTCCCACACAGAAGAATTGCACGTCATAGGTGTAGGGACCTGGCCCTCAAGAAGGCGGAGCATAACTCTGCACTCATCAAGTGTCATCTGCCTGTAGCATTTCCTTCCGAAGAGGACAATGTGGGGAGAGAGGTGGGGGGAGGAGGTTACAGTGCAGAAACCTGACCATCACCACCTCTGCCAGGTGATCAGGGTCAACCCCAACAGGGACAAGTCATCCTGAGAGCATGTGGCCTGGACCCGATGTGGTGAGAAGGCCCTTTACCTCCGGGGTCTTCCTCCCAAATAGCCCATAGCCCCAGCCTAACCATGAGGAGACATCAGACAAATCCCAGCTGAAGATTCTACAGATCCCTGCCCAGGACTGAAAACTGTCCAGGTGCTCAAAACCGGAGGCCAGAGACAAGATGACAAGGTGTGACGGGGCATCTGGATGGGACCCTGGGAGAGAAAGAGGACATCCCCAAACACGAGGAAAATCGGAGTGAACTATAGACTTTAATTAATAAAAATGTATCAGTATTGGTTCATGAGTTGTGACAAATAGACCAGACGAATGTAAGATGTTACTAACAGGGAAAGTTAGGGGTAAGGGACATGGAAACTCTCTGGACGAGCCTTGTAATTTTTTCTATAAGTCTAAAAATATTCTAAAATAAAAGTAGTATTTTTTTAAAAAAGGTGATTTAACACTTTCAAACACCATTTCATTTTAAGCTCTAAAGCAGTAAGTCCCCTCTGTATAGCTTCCACCCCTGTGAAATTTTTAATTGAGTAAAGGTTTTTTTTAATTGAAGTATAGTCAGTTACAATGTGTCAGTTTCTGTACAGCACAATGTCCCAGTCATGCGTATATATATACAAATATTCATCTTCAGACTTTTCCATTAAAGGTTATTACAAGATACTGAATATAGTTCCCTGTTCTGTACCAAAGAAATCTATTTTTTATCTATTTTTATATATAGCAGTTAACATTTGCAAATCTCAAACTCCCAAATTTAATGGTTTGAAACCCAAAGTTGATGGAATGAAAAAAAAATTGAAAAATAATTGAAAAGTAAATTTTAGTAAAAGCTTGTTATAGTAACTAATTTTTTAAACTACTCCAAAATGTTAAAAGACACCAACAGCAGAAAACCTGCCTGCTGTGGTCCAGGCTCTGGTCTGTCTGGAAGGCCAGCGGGGCGGGGAATGCCCCTCCAGCCCAGTCTGAGGGTTGTGACGACTAATTTTGTTCAAATTCTCCTGTATCCTTTGAGCTGACATTTCCATCTTTTCTCGTGTTTTGATCATCGGCCCAGAAATGCACTTAGACTGGTTTCCCTTTAATTTCTCAGAGTTTTTTTCCTCCTGTCTTGTTACCCTCCTTAAAGATGCCTTTTTAAAAAAGTTAACAGGGAACCTTGAGGGAGGCAGCAAAATCCAAGTGTGTGGGGCAAGCAGCATGCTTTTAGGTGATGGAAGAGGGTGGCTGTAGCCTCCAGTTAAGTGTCTTTGACAGGAGCCAGAAAATGCCGGGAATATAATCTAAGGGCATTCAAGTAAAGCTCCATTTCTAGTAGGTGTCCCTACAGGACAGAGACCCCGTTTATAGGTCTCAGTAGCCCCACTGCCTGGGTAGCATTGCAGGTTACATGGAAAGTCATAGCTCACTCTTTGAAAGTGATACCTTTGGGGTCACCAACCCACAAAAATTGTCACTGTGGCCACTGTTTGAACAAAGGACCCGGGCTGGACAGAACTTCCATCTGAGCTGGCCTGGAACAGCTTACGTTCTCCCCCTCAACCTGGGACAGGTGACTGCGGGGCAGCTCCCTTGCCTGCTGCCTCGTTCTAGGGTCTGGTTCTAGGCACCGAAGCCTAAGTCCAGGAGGATGAAACTTTCAAGCCCCCAGAACACTTGGCAGGACCCGGGAGTGAGAAGGCAGGGCATGCAGAGTCAGGCTGCCGGACTTTCTCCAGGCCTCACGACCTTCCAGCTGTGTGAGCTTGGACCAGTCACATCACTGTGAGCCTCACTTTCCTCATCAGTAAAGTGGGAGTAATCGTAACACCTGCCTTACCTACCTGTCACCTGACACACAGGCTTGCGCTGAGCAACATGCGACGTGACATGTGAAGGGGGACTTGGAAGGAAAGCCATCGGGCCGTATCCAGTATGACCTGGATGCCGTCGGGGGTGGCCATCCGGGCCCCAGCCATTCAAGAGACCCAGACTGAGCTTATCTGAGTCCTCATTCCCACAAACCCGGGTCGGATTCCAACATCAGTCAGACAGAGAAAAGGGGCTGGAATCCCCAAGACATTTCATTCCATTAGCTCTGCTAAGTAATTCCATGGTCAGTCCCAGCAGACACAGCTGGAGCGCGCTGCCTGCGGTCAGACCTCCGTGCGCCGGGTGTTTCTGGCCCAGACCTCTGCGTATTGTCCTGAATCCCCGGTGGCCCCTTTGCCTGGGGGCAGGCCAGCCGGTCCCCAGTCCGGTGGACTGGGCTGAATCCACATCACTGAGAATGGAGGACCGCCATACCCCGGCCAGTGTCCTGTCCACCTGACCCAACCCCGCCCAGGAGCAGCCCCGGCCCGGGTTCCCTGGCCCTGATTTTATCCCCAGGCAGAGTTAATGCCGGGTGCTGGCCCCACTGCACCCAGCCTGCCCTGTCTGGCTGCAAACATGTCACGCTGCATCTTTGACAGAACCAGAAACAGGACACGTTCCTAACAATCTCAACATCCATCACAGTTGTCCGCACCCTTCCACATACGTTGCCTCCCTTGAAGTACCTGCACACCTGGGAAGGCACGGCGGGGGCCACGGTGGCAATGAGGAGGACAGGTGGCTTTAAAGGCATGGGTCACCTGCCCAAGGCCACATGGTACCAAAGCCCAGACTCAAAACTGGAACTCAGACCGGCCTCATGCCAGACTCAGGGTCTTGGACCCCTACAGTAAGCACCCTGCTCTGGCAGAAAAGAGCTTGGAGGGGCAGGGAGCCCCCCGACCCAGGTCTTCCTGATTGGATGGGGCAGGGGATCCACATCCATCTGACAGGCTCACCCCCAGCTGCAAGGCTGCTGCCCAGTCCTCTCAACAGAAAGCCGTGCCCTGGGGACCTCCTTGACCCCTTCAAATGCCTTTGCTCCTGGAGTAGGTTTCCTCTCTGCCCCCTCACCTGGACCTTGGGAAAAGCCAAACTGCTTCCCTATAGGAAAGTGCCTCCTTACAGCTCCTCAGAGAAGGCACCATCACCCACCAGCCCCAGGGGACACATCTGAGCCCCTACGGCTCTCAGGAATCCTTTGTCTGGTCAAGGGAATCATTCCAGCACTCACTCTTAGCGTCCAAAGCAGAGCCCAACACAGCAGGGCTTCTGGAAACATGCCCACTTCCCCTGTGTTTGGGGATCGGAAGTAGTCCCCCGCTGAGGAGGCTCTGGAGTGTAAAATTCTCTGTCCTTCTTGTTTGAGATGCTCAGAAAATCCCGCTGTTGGACACAGAAATACACAGAAGCACAGGTGAGCACCCATCCCTGGAAGCCCCTTAGGAGTTTGCCGCCTTGGGCTGGAGCTCAGCCCTCGAGGTGCTGGCGGAAGCTTTCTGCAGAAAAGATCCCAAAAGGGAAATCCAAACTCCATTTTCCGTGACTCTGTTTTGTGTTTTTGTCCTTTTTTTTCCCACCGAGTTCATTGCAAAATGACCTTCATGCCTCGCATCAGATGAGAGTTTTACATATAGAAACAGGTGTTTTTAAACAATCAGGCCCGAACGTGCACGTCTGAATCGCTCGTCCCCGGAGGACGACACGACGAGGGAGCAGCCGTCCTTCACGCCTTTCCGCCTCTTTTCCTGAAACTGCACTTGGAGTCTGCAGAACATTCTTTGAATTTTCTCAGTGGTGAAAACATTTTTTCACACTCTTCATTTTAAGAAAAGTGGCTGAAAGTCTGTTGAAACCAAGTTTGGCGATGAACCGAGAAGTATCTCCGAGGTCTGGAAGTGACCCGACTGTGAATTAAGGAGGAGGGGTTTCTTGCGTTGTTGTGTGTGGCCCTGATGGTCACAAGTTCCTTCTGGGGCTCGGGAGGCTTTCGTGGAGAGGAGGCCTTGCCCCGGTGACAGTGACAGTGGCGGGCTTGGCACAGCCACCGAGTGTCCTGGCTGCTCGGTCCTCATGTTAAGCGCCACTCCCTTTTGATCTCCGTGGAGTGTTCGTCCCTCGCCTCGTCATTTAATGAGGGTGACAACGTGTCCAAACCCCAGGAGGAACTGGAGAAGGACTTAAATCCGTCCTTGGTCACGTGTCCTCCACACGGAGGCGTGTTGCATGATTGCTTTCACTGGGAGGGGCCTGGCGTTCTAACTGGGAGATGAAAGGATTCCAAGACAAAGTCAAAAGTGTTCCGATCCTCCGGGGTCTCTCTTCTCCAATTTTAAGGCTTCCCCCACCCCCCTGCTTTCAGAGGAGAAAACATGTGATGGGTGCCCCTAATTAGATCTCAGGGTGTGAAATTCTGTGGATCCTGATTTGGCAAGTTCAACTCAAATGTGCCTTTATCAGTAGTTTGATGGGGACCTTCAGTAACCTCAGGATAACCTGCTAATCTCCCTTTATGCTAGAAGGGGACTGATTCAGGGGGCTTCTTTCTGGCCCCTAATTACAAGCCCCGCGGGTTCTGGACTGGGTGCTGACTCGTCCATCGCCTCCAGCAGCGTCTCCCCTGCAGGTGGGCCTCGCTGCCGTCCGGAGTTCTCTGTTGCTGAGAGAGGCTGTTCTGCATGAAACTCAGGTGTGAACTCACTAATTAAGGCCTGTAGGAAGCTCTGCAAATAGCCGCCGTGCCTCCCCCCTGGCGGGCTGGGCGGATCTTTCCGTGGCCTTCCTAGCTGCCCCCCGGCCCAGTGGCGGCCAGCGGGATGCGGAGAAGCGGCTCGCACAGGGCCGAGCTTGCTCGAGTGTTTGCCAGGGCATCGCGGCTGGTTTTCCTCCGAGGCAGCAAGAAATCAGTACCGACTCCCTTTCCGTGGCAGGGAGGTACGGCTCTTAGATGCTGCCGCGAGGGGAAGCGAGGCGGGGGCTCCCCCCGCACGCCTTAAGCCTCTGGACTTCTGGGAGAGGAGACTGAGGCCCAGGGAGATCGCATCCTTTGGCCTCAACGGAAGATTCCCCCGGAGGCCAGCCCGGGACTAGAGCTCCATTCTGCTGCTTCCCAGCTGCCACATCCTCCACGCCGCTCCCTAGAGACTGCGCTTGTGCAGAACCGCTGGGTGCAGTGATAACAGTGCTGACCCACGACCAGCAGGGCGAGCTCCCTGACACATCTCCAGCCTCATCTCTTTGGAAACAAATAGCTTGAATGTGTTCATGTGAGTCCTCCCTGCGCTCTCTCTCGCTCTGAAACTTGAAGCTCCCTGAAGATACAACTGTGGATCCTTTATATTTTGTAGCTTGCGGTGGGGGTGGGGGGGGTGCTTTGTAAGTGCAGAATGCCAGGCAAAGCCAGCTGCCCCACAAGGACCCCCTCCGCTCTCCTGAGGGGGCCGGCTAGTTAACCAGCCTCTGAGCCATCTCCACCATCTTTCCCTCTATTATTTTGACAAAGTTGGCTTATTTTAAAAACATCACTGCAACATTTGCAGTAAATTAAAATAACAAATAAAAATGCTACTCACCCAAAGTTTCATTTTATTTCCTGAACTAAATTACCTGAAACCCCCAAAGAAAGGGGGTTCTCCTGGAAAGGCCAGCCTCTCTCACGAAGGCTACCCTGCTAGAAACATCTAAGCCTTTCTTCAAAGTTTCTGGGTCTTTTTCAATCAGCCTCTGACCTCAGCACTGAGTCCTAGGGGAGCCGACTTGTGTCCACAGGGAATCACTGCACAAACACCTGAGGCACCAGGAAGGTGAGCAACAGCCCAGGCCCCGAGGCCCAGCACTGAGCCATAGCCGCACAGGTCTGTGGCTTCTGTGGCTGCTTGTCCAGGGCTGTGTGGACGTGTCGGGGGCTGCGGGCCCGAGTGGAGAAAGAAATCTGCTTCCTTTCTGGCAACATAATTGAGACGCCAGACCAACACAAAGTGAAAGCTTTGCAGAGTTAAAAGTGGTGCGTGGAGACAACCTAAGTGTCCATCCACAGAAGACTGGGTAAGGAAGTGTGGACCCACAAACCTTTGGTCACTTCATCTTTGACCAAGGAGGCAAGAACATACAATGGAATAAAGACAGTCTCTTCAGCAAATGGTGCTGGGAAAACTGGACAGCAGCATGTAAATGAAGCTAGAACACTCCCTTACACCATACACAAAAATAAACTCAAAATGTACTAAAGACATAAGACAAGACACCATAAACCTCAGAAGAAAACATAGGCAAAACATTATCTCACATACATCTCAGCAATGTTCTCCTAGGGCAGTCTACCCAGGCAATAGAAATAAAAGCAAAAATAAACAAACGGGACCTAATTAAACTTATAGGCTTTTGCACAGCAAAGGAAACCATAAGCAAAACAAAACAACAACCTATGAAATGGGAGAAAACATTTCAAAAGATGAGACTGACAAGGACTTGATTTCCAGAATATATAAACAGCTCATATAACTAAATAAGAAAAAAAACAAACAACCCAATCCAAAAATGGGCAGAAGACCTAAACAAGCAGTTCTCCAATGAAGACGTATGAATGGCCAATAGGCACATGAATAAATGCTCAATATCGCTAATTTTCAGAGAAATGCAAATCAAAACTACAATGAGGTATCACCTCACACTGGTCAGAATGACCATCATTAAAATGTCCACAAATGATAAATGCTGGAGAGTCTGGGGAGAAAAGGGAGCCCTCCTACACTGCTGGTGGGAGTGCAGTTTGGTGCGGCCACTGTGGAAAACAGTATGGAGATTCCCTGAAAAACTAAAAATACACTTACCCTATGATCCAGCAATCCCACTCCTGGGGATATATCCAGAGGGAACCTTGATTCAAAAAGACACATGCACCCCAATATTCATAGCAGCACTATTTACAATAGACAAGTCATGGAAATAACCTAAATGTCCATCAACAGATGACTGGATAAAGAAGTTGTGGCATATTTATACAATGTAATACTATACAGCCATAAAAAAGATAAAATAATGCCATTTGCAGCAACATGGATGGACCTGGAGATTGTTATTCTAGTGAAGTAAGCCAGAAAGAGAAAGAAAAATACTACATCATGTCACTTATATGTGGAATCTGAAAAAAAAAAGACAAATGAACTTACTTACAAAACAGAAACAGACTCAGGCATAGAAAACAAATTTATGATCACCAGGGAGGAAAAGGATAGGAAGGGATAAAATGGGAGCCTGAGACTTGCAGACACTCACTACTGTATCTAAAACAGATAAACAAGTTTCTTCTGCAGAGCACAGCGAACTATATTCAACATCTTGCAGGAACCTATAATGAAAAAGAACATGAAAAGGAATATATACGTGTGCATATATACATGACTGAGACATTGTGCTGTGCACCAGAAACTGACACAACATTGAAAACTGACTATACATCAGTTAAAAAAGAGAAAAAACAAGAACAAAAGAATGGTGCAAATACTATTATTATTATTGTTGTTGTTGTTGTTGTTGTTGTTGTTACTATTATTATTATTATTATTATTATTATTATTCCAGAGTACTCCCAGGCGCAACGACTGAAAGTCGGGGAAATCACTCTTGCTGGAAGCTGGCGTTTCTCCCGAAGGGACTGGCAGTGGCTTGCTACAAGGGGCGGGCCCTGGACTTTCCTTTGAGGAAACGAGCACCAACTTGGGGTGGTTAGACCTTACGATCTGGGCTTCTGACACCACCAGGGTCTTGCGCAGAGGCTCCTCCCATCCCTTCATTCCTTCTGGTGTTACTTGTTTGTTGCACATAAACCGCGGGGCTCTGAATGGTGCTTGTGAGTAGAGCGAGATATTCCCACTGCTTTGCTGACCACTTCCAAGGCCCTTTTCTGTATCTTAAAAAAAGACACAAAACCCACTTGATAAAATGCTGTTTGGTCCAGGTGACTGAGGACAGCTCCCTCCCTCCTGTCCAGTAAGGGTGGCTCTCGTGGCGGCCTCCTGTCTCCTGGACCCACAGGTGGGAAAACATCGCTTTTCAGCCAGCGAGGTGAGCACTTTCAGGGTGGTCGTGATTGTCACTGGGTTGCTGGGACTGTTTTCACAGCAAGAGAAGTGAGTTCACTGCCAGTGTGGCGTGCTGGGGGGTGTCCACGGGCGCTGTGCTCCTGTGACCCAGGGAAAACTCCAGAACAGGGCCAGGTGAGGAAGGGCCGCGTCCGCAGCCTGGTCAGCGGAGGTCAGGGGCTCCTTACTGGGGGTCTGCGGACCCTGCATTGTGTACCAATTATGTGCATTTATCTGGGGAGAAGGTCCTATCTTTCCTCGGGCTTTCAGACGGGGCCAAGACGTCTGGAAAAGATTGAGTCCTGAAATGCGGATCTTTTCTACACCAATTGACTGAGATGTGCCAGAAAAAAAACAAATTTTGCTACAAATTTTTTGCTACAAAATTTGAAAGATGCACTTTTAAAAATATATGGATAATTGAAAAGTGAATTTCATTTATTTTAGATTTGGAACTTTAAAAGACAGTGAGAAATTCACTCCATGCATGAAAATGCTGCTGGACCAGGGACCCCCATTCCCTGGAGCAGCGGTTTGATTATGATGATGGCTTGACCACCGTCTGAAAATGTGGGTTCTTGTTCATTCATAAAACATCCATTGACCTTGACGCCGTGTGCCCATGTCCTGCGACGGGACAGCTGCTCAAAGGCCAAGGGGACTGACGGGGGCCTCTCAGCCCGGTCAGCAGTCGGTGGCGAAGCTGGATGTTTTGAGAAGAGCAGCTGTGGGACACACACAGCCCTCCTGCCCCAGGTGGGGGCGAAGAAACCAGACCACAGGCAACGCGTGACTCACACCCAGCGCTTCAGAAGGTAGCGAGGCAGCGGGGGCGGCTCACGCGCACAGGAATCCTCTGGGGCTTCTTGAAATGCAGGCTCTGATCCTCTGGGGCTGGGCGGGACCTGGGAACCTGCGTTTCTGAGAAGCTGCCGGCTGACCCCGCTCCGAGCAGCTCAGGGAGGTGGGGGTGAGAGAGGGGCCCGGGGTGGCTTTGTTCCAGACTCCTGGGAGAGTCTCTCTCGCTCTCTGAAATGTTTCAAACATTCAGAAAAGTACAGAGGGTAATACATGCAGCTACCGCCCAGATTTTACAAAGGCCGGCGAGGCTGCCTGGTGGTTTTTAAAGATACAGTCACCGTTCACGCTTGTCCTTCCTCCCACCCCCTCTCCTCAGCAGAACCCCTCCTGGGTCCCCGTGTCTCTCTTTTCCATCCGTGTTGTATTTTTACACGTGGATGTGTAAATGAGCCATATGTGGTGTTTGGGGGTATTTTGTAAGATAACACCTCACATGGTTTTCCGCAACTTACATTTTCACTCCGTTCTGTGTTTTCAGCATTCGTCCCGGTGCTCCCTGAAGGCCTAGGACGCTTGTTTGCGCTACCACTTCAGTGCTACTCCTGTGAATTTGTTACAGTTTGTTCATTTGTTTCCCTATGGGTGAAGGTTGAGGCTGTTCCCAGTTGTTCTTTCTTAAATACAATGATTTGGAGGGACTTTGGCGGCTGCCGGATACTCACCCTCCGTCGCCTGTGAGTGTGGCAGACGCCTCCTCCCAGTCTGGCTGCTTTTGTTGCCGGCATTGGTTTGGACTTTGTTTATAGCGCCTTTTGTGACATGCAAGCACTAAACTTCAATGTGGTCTGTTCCTGTTGCTGTTCGTCCGGTTTATAGCTTGTTTCTGTCACAAAGACGTGCTCTTTAATTCAGTGGGAACCGGCTGAGAAGAGTCACTGCAACATCGCAAGTGGGCCTGGCGGCAGCTTCCTTGACCATTTTCTTAACTATCAGTGCAACGGTGTGTCCTTGTGGTAATTATCACGTGGTCTTGGTCTCCTGTGATCTGCCTCTCCAGAGGACCGGCAGGTTCTCCACATAAACGCAAGTCTTGGTGCGTCCACTTCCTCCCCTAATCTCCTTGCGGTTCCCGATGTCCGCCAGCCACCCTGGAGCTCTCCAGGGGCCCCAACTGTGACCTCGCTGGCCTGACTCAGGTGTGGTCAAAGGGGCTTATTTGAATAACGAATGACTTATCTCTGTTTAAAGAAAAAAAAAATAGAGCATTCCTCCTCTAGAATCTTCCTTTTGGGGGGAAATAAAATGTATCCACCTATGCATAAAAGAATACTGGAAAGACACACCAGCAACTACCAAGTCAGAGACGGGAGAATGGCTTTTCAACATACAGATTTTTTTAATGTTTTTTAACTTATCTAATGGAGGTACTGGGGATTGAACCCAGGACCTTGTGCGTGTTACGCATGAGCTCTACCCCTGAGCTGTACCTTCCTGCCTCAATGGACAGATTTTTTTAATCAAATTTTTTCACTTGCTTTGATTTTGACCACGTGTGTCTATTAAGAAAAATCACTTCTCTGTTACGTCTGACAGATTTCAAAGTCTCTCCAGCGTGTGTGGGTGATGACCTGATGCTGGGCGCACGCACACCCTTCCACACTCCTCCACCTCCGCCCCCCACCCCCGTCACTGCATGTAGGTCACAGGAAACGTTCCAGGGCCGTGTCTTTGCCACCTCTCTGCTCATCTGGGTTGAGCTAGAAAATGGGCATTTGAATTAATGGCCTGGGGAGAACACGTTCCCGTTGGCGACGTCCTGTGTACGTGAACTTGCACGTCACCGAAGGCGGCCGTGAGAGACGAATGTCCACGCAGGGTCTGGATTTAAAACGATCTGAATACGGCACAGCACGTTCATCCCATAGGGGTTTCAAACCAGGTTCACCAGCCGCTTGATGATCACTTGTCTGAAATGGGTCCCTCAGATGTACCAGGACGTTAAAAATGACGGTGAAGCACGTTCGCTTCATGTTTTATGTTAAAAACTAGGAGGCACCCCGCTTGCTGTTCGGGGTGAGGGCGTTTTTCTCATCCTGCAGTTAGTTCCCTGAGCACGCGAAACAACATCTAATTCCAGCCTTAGGAGTAGCTGCCTCTTAAAAAAAAAAAAAAAAAGCCAGCTAACATATGCAAGTGCAGATGCAGAGGCCAAAGTAAATCGAGCGGGGCCTGCTTTGGTGCCCGGAGGTGACGAGACACAGGGGAAGGAAGGAGAAGGGAAGACGTCGCTGGGAGCTTGGCGCCCCCTCCTCGCCCCCTTGAGGCCCAGGGAGCGGGGGCTCCCTGCCTGGCGGGAGGGACGGAGTAGAGCTGCGTGACGGCCACGCTCCGTCGGGGGCGCGCCAGGGCGCACGGAGGCGAGGTGCGCGTCAGCGTGGGCGAGCCTGCTTGTGCCGGGGTTTGCTTCAGTTCCCGTGGTGTGTGTCTCTGCCGCGGTGATGCGTGGCGGTCCCCTGTAACTCCGGGCTCGGGGCTTCGTGCGTGTGAGCAGGGGTTCGCTCACCCCACGTCAGTGCGAGGCGCTCAGCTCATTTCTGCGGATACCGAGGACTGACGGGGTGGCCGCTTCTGGTTTAACCATTAAACACCGCTTACCACCTTCTGACATCGTGAGTCCACATCCTTGGACAACAAATCCCCGTACTGGGGCGGGGGCAGCAGGGAGACTGAGGGCCTAGAAACCTGAAAAGACGAGCCCAGTCACCGGCCACCAGGGCCCCAGCGGCCGGGCCAAGTCTGGCCCCTTCCCCAGTGCCCTCGGCAGACACCATCACCCTATCAGGCACAGACGGGATGCCTCTGTAACCTGGGATTGGCTCTCCTAGGTCTCTGTTCTAAAAAAGTGTCCCCCAGAGAGAATGCCACGTCCCCCCACTGACTAGCAGGCAAGGGGTCGGTATGGAGGACAGAGATGGGTTTGGTTGTCTGACTGTTAGGCCTCGTAGGGGCCGAGAAGGCTGTGACTGGAGTTCCTTGGGTGTGCAGGGCACTAAGATGGTTGCTTTCACCCTTGGGACAGTCTTGAGAAAAGGTCATGTTCCCCACCATCGCCACCCACCACGACTGAGACCCATCGTGGTTACGTGGCTCCCCGTGGAGAAAGGTAGGGTGAGAGTGGTTGACCTGACCACTCACGGCAGTGCTCATGCCACGATGCCACTGGCACCTACACGGACGGCCGTGGGACACGCGGCATGGACTGAATCGGCAGACAGACCTCTTGTGTTCAGAATGTTGGTAGAGACATGGATGTTAAAGGCTATTCTTACAAAGTCTCACACAGAAATGAGGAGTGTGTCATTGGGAACTGGAGGAAAGCAATCCTGGTTATAAGTCACCAAGAACCGGGCTGCCCTATGCTCTAGCATTGGGTGGAAAGTAGAATTTGCAAGTGACGAAATTGGGTATTTAGCTGAGGAGACTTCTAAGTCAAGTATTGAAGGAGCAGGTTGGTTCACTTACAGTAAAATTTGAGAGTAGAGAGAGAAATTAAAAGCAGAGACTGGAACACGTATTTGCACACTCATGTTCACAGCAGCATCATTCACGATAGCCAAGAGGTGGAAGCACCCCAGGCGTCCATCGATGGATGGCGGATAAACAAAATGTGGTCCATCAATACAATGGAATATTACTCAGCCCCAAAAAGAAAGGAAATTCTGACATGTGCAACACGGATGGACCTTGAGGACAGTATGCTCAGTGAAATAAGGTGTATCCAGTCACAAAAGGACAAAAGCTGGATGATTCCACTTACATGAGGTTCCTAGAGCTGTCAGATTCAGAGACAGGAAGTAGAATGAGGGGTCCCAGGGGCTAGGGGAATGGGAATGGGGAGCCCATGTGTAATGGGGCTGAGTGTCAGCTTGGGAGATGGATGGTGGTGAGAGCTATACAACACTGTGAATGTAAATGCACTGCACTGGACACTTAAAAACAGTTAAAATGGTAAAGTTTACATTATGTATATTTTACCACAATTTTTAAAAATAATAAAAATATTTTTTAAAAAGAAAGAAGCTCTCCAGCTAATTCTCATGCCACTAATATTTGCCCTAAACTTTTTTTTTAATTGAGGTATGGTCAGTTTACAATGTTGTGTCAGTTTCTGGTGTACAGCACAGTGCCTCAGTCATGCATGAATATATGTATATTCATTTTCATATTCTTTTTCACCATAAGCTACTACAAGATATTGAATATATTTCCCTGTGCTCTGCAGTATAAACTTGTTTATCTATTTTATATATACCAGTCAGTATCTGCAAATCTCGAACTCCCAGTTTATCCCTTCCCACCCCCCTGCCCACTGGCAACTGCAAGTCTGTATTCTATGTCTCTGAGTCTGTTTCTGTTTTATATTTAAGTTCATTTGTCTTTTTTTTAATTTAGATTCCACATATAAGTGATCTCATATGGTATTTTTCTTTCTCTTTTTGGCTTACTTCACTTAGAATGACAATCTCCAGGGCCATCCATGTTGCTGCAAATGGCATTATGTTGTCATTTTTATGGCTGAGTAGTTTTCCATTGTATAAATATACCACAACTTCTTTATCCAGTCATCTGTCAATGAACATTTAGGTTGTTTCCATGTCTTGGCTATTGTAAATAGTGCTGCTATGAACATTGGGGTGCATGTATCTTTTTTTTTTAAATTTTTTTATTGATTTATAATCATTTTATAGAATTAAGGTTCCCTCTGGATATGTGCCCAGGAGTGGAATTGCTGAGTCATATGGGAAGTCTATTTTTCATCTTTTGAGGAATCTCCACACTGTTTTCCATAATGGCTGCACCAAAATGCATTCCCACCAGCAGTGTAAGGGTTCCCTTTCCTCCACAGCCTCTCCAGCATTTATCATTTGTGGACTTTGGAATGATTGCCCTAAACTTTTTACGTCTCTTACCTCCAGAGGCCTGCAAGTCTCTCATTTCCTCACCCTCTGCATCTAGTCTGTTACCACATCCTGTCGTTCTTGCCAGGCCTTGTCCTTTCTCTCCCGCCCGCATCCTGCTTCCCCAGGCCAGCCCACACCACTTCATCCCTCCTCTCTGGTCCGCGTCTCTGGAGCCTCTGGTCTGGTTCCTGCTCTACCTGCTGAATGAGTTGATCTCTGAATCACCCGCCTAAGGCTTCGCACATCCAGGCTTCCCACGTCTGCTGGCAGCTGGTTAAGCTGTAGTCCCAGCACACGCCCTCTGTCCAGGCAGGCCAGCCTCCTTGAGGGGCCCCGAGACCTCCTGCACTTTCCCGGCGCCTGCTGCCACTGTCACCCGCACAACCTGTGCCTCCCTTTCTGTGCCCCACCTCCCCACCCACTCCTGCCCCAGTCCTCTTTCTGCCCCAACCGCTGTCCCCTTCAGCACCCACGCACCTTGAAGCACCAGCTGCCGTCCTCACCACCCGTCGAGCCTCCCCAGGCAAGGGGGAAGCGGCTTCCTGGTAGGGACCACTTTGTGTTTCTTTTGACCCAAACTCCCAGCAGATATTCCACAGCTGCTGGTTGACTGATGTGAGCAGATTTCAACTCAGGCAGCTGAGCTGAGCAAACGCCAGGTTACTAATCACTTTCCAAAACACCAGCTGCGCTATCTTAAATCTTTTGAGGAGGCGCAGTCCTGGCCTGAGGGTGTCCGCCAGGGGCAACAGTGAGCCGGGCCTCCTCGTTTGGGAAAAGGCAGCTTTCAGGGTCACCTGAGGGCGAGGCTGAGAACCTCAGGTGGAATCGAGTGGGAAGGAGTTGAAACGTGTGAGACAGCGGAGCTGCCGACAAGGAGACGTCAGTCATCTGGAGAAATCTCTCTGCAGAAAAGCAGCCTGGACTCCGGGCTCTCAGACCTCAGTGGTGAGGGGCTGCCAGAGACTCCCGCTGTCTGGGCAGGGTGGGGGGAGTGAGGGTCAAGGCCGGAGAGGCCTCACCCTCCCAGCCTCCCGGGGCCACCACCTGCCCCACCCCCACCCTCCCTCCCCATCACCCCACCCTCCCCACCCACCCCCACCCTCCCGTCCTGCTAAAGCTGCATCAGTCTCAGCGAATGAAAGTCTGAAAAAGCACAGGGCACGTCTCTTGATGGTGAGAACCTGACGATTGTGTCCTCGACACCCCGGTGCCCCTTCATCACCTGTGGCTGAGCCCCCCCATGCCAGGCGCTGGGACAGAGCGAAACTGCAGACCAGACTGCCCTCCCGGTGCCTGTGTCCCTGAAGGAGCCTTAGGGGCAGGCCCTCCCTCCCTCACGTCTTCAGGAGATGTTGGAAGGCTCTGCCTGAGTGGTGTTTCTTTGGCCGCCGTCCGTGTGCACGTGCACACGGGGCCTCGAGGGGGCTGCTTGCTGGGGCAGGGGTGGCTGCAGACCCAACTCAGCTGCAGCGCACGGGCTCAGGACCAGCGGCGGCCGCGAGGAGCCCTGAGGATGACGCCGAACTCACAAGCTCTCTGTGGAGATGGGCCGATGTCGTGCAGATGTTACCGAGTCCCAGCCTGGACCACTCGATGCACAACAGGCCGATAAATCGAGGGACGAGTGGTTGAGGCAAGGAACTGCGACTTCACTCAGAAATGCCAGCAGACCGAGAAGATGGCAGACTGACGTCCCGAAGAGCCATCTTGCCTGAGTCAGAATTCAGGCTCCATTTATACTAAAAGCGGAGGGAGGCCAGTCAGACAGCCCCTGTTTCCGGTCAGCCTCTGGAGGGTGCGCGTTAATGTCTTCCATCCTGCGTCCTTCACAGGGGCGCCTGGTCGGGAGGCCTCCTGGGAGCTGACAAAGGTATTTTAGCTTAACACTCATCACCTGGGAGGCAGGGTTCCTGGGATGGGCCGTTATGTATAATTTAAGCTCACAGGCAACATCCCGTTAGTGATGCACTTGTGGAAAAAGCAATAGAACACAAAGGTTAAAGGGAAGAAACATCCCGTCTGGAGTCAGATCTGTTCTTCCCTCGCACACGAGGTGAAGGCCCGCAGCGGCACCAGCTGGCGTGGGGCACAAAGGAGCGAGCCGGTCAGAACTGGCGTCAACGCCCCGCACGCCGGGCCCCCAACGGAGCTGACAGCCCGTTCCCGTCCTGTCTCCTCGCGGCGCCAGGCAGACGGGACGCGGTGTGCGAGGCGGCCGTGTTTTGCGGGGCTTGGTTGTTAAAGACACAGGAAGTGCTGGATTCGAAGGAGACTTGGGTAGTCAGTCCCCACGTGACCTCTGCTGCTCCCTAAGGTCACTCGGCCTCGGTTTTCTTGATGGAAGGTTAAAATGTGAGCCTGCTTGCCTCCAGGAATTATTAGGAAAATCCACATGTGAAAGAACCTGGAAGTGTTTTGAGCTGGGAGAGGAAGACGCTTGTGTCACGGGGTGTTGAAACGCTACTTCTCCTAGTGTCTTATTTTCTGGAGCTAAACCAGAGCAACCAAAGAAAAATACAAAGAAACAAAATCAAATCAAAAAACACAACAAACAGGGACAAGTCCTTTCGAGAGGTGCTGGCTACATGGAGAGGACAGTTCCTCCTGCTCTGCTGTCTGACCTCACACCTCCCGCCTGCGCACAGGAGATGGACCGGAAGAGGCCGGTGGGGAGAGGGGACTTCCGGGGCGAGGCTGGGTGGGGCTGGGTGTGATGGGAGGGCAGGTGGGCATCAGGGCACAAATCCCGGTGCCTGGGCAGGTCTCAAGGCCGGAGCTGACGGCAGAGGGAGGAGACAGCGCGCATCTGTTGCTCAGCCAGTGGCAGAGCAGGGGGACCGTGGGCAGTGGAGAAGGTGGCCAGGTGGGATCTCACCCAGAGGCCACCAACAGGCAGCGTAACACTTCCTGTGCCTTGTGTCTCCTCCCCCCCCCGGGGGGGTCGGAGGTGGCCTGGCGAGGGGTGGGCAGGCAGGGCAGAGAAGTGCCCCCCACTGCATGTCTCTGAGCCCCCCTTGGATTGAAGCTGCGAAACAGCAAAAGAAATTGACATGAAAGGCTTGATTTAGGTCCCACCAGACTCTTTGTGCCAGAAGGCCAGTCATTCAAATCAAAAAGGGTGAGACATCTGTCTGAGAAGGTACAATCCAGGCACGGGAACGAGAGATTTGACCCAGGGTGGGGATTTGAAAGAGAAAGGAAAGCCATTTCAAGGCATTTTCCTCGCTGAGGGCAACTTGTTCGAACACCTGTCACACCCACGGGAGCTGGCCCGTCTCCACGTGGCCACGGCAGAGGGCTGCGTGCACACGCCATCGGCCCACAGCAGACCTGAGCTTGGGTCAGTTTGGATGACATTATGGTGCTGCGTAAAACCATGCCAGCCGGGACTGTTGCACGCTCCCTGGTGGAAGTTGCTAAAAAATCTGAAATCGTATATATCCATTAGTTTAAAAATAATTAAGCAGGCATCGAATATGGTTATGTTTACATACTACGGTACAGATACATTAATTACAAAACATCATGATGCACAGGGTTTAATCACAGATGAGAGAAAGTTTAAACAGAAGGGATTCAATCCAAGGAATTAGATGCTTATGATCATCTGTAAGAAGAGGTTACAGAGTCCAAGAAATTACGTCTCAAAGAACACCGCAGAACAGGCTTGTCAGAGGAGCTCCCATCTCCGCCATGGTGAAGAGGCTGTAAGATCGAGGAGGTCCAGTGTCGCCCACTGGATGCCATGGGTCTCCGCTCCGGGTTAGGAAGCTCCTGGTGTCTAATCTGTCACACTGAGTCCCTGGTGAGGCACTGCTCCCTGGGGCGACCAGCCCGCCACCTGGGGCAGGCGGGTGACAGGGGAGCTCCTCCACCACGGTGAGGGCAGAGACCCATCACAGAACAGGCACGTGTCTGGATGTGGGTAACGCCTTCCCCGCTGGGACTGCCGCTGTGGCCGTGGGAGGCCTCGTCCCTGCCTGAGTATTCTGTTCCTTGTCCCAGCATCTCCGAACTCTACTGGTTTGAGATCTTAGTCTTAAGGGACAAGGCTTCCACCGTTGGACACAATAGCCAGAAGGAGGTCGGAGCTGACCAACCCCCCCCCCCCCGTCTGGCCTCAGATGCACACAGTCCCACCCCCCACAGATGCACACAGAGGAGAGAGGGCACGAAAGCTTGAGAACAAGCACTCGGGCCCTGATGCTCTGACGTCCCTTCCTGCACCGCAGCGGGCCCTTCTGCCGACACCTCCGGGGAGACCACGGAGGAGCAGGAATAAACAGCCACACAGTAGTGCTCTGTGTCGGGACAGCCTCAGGCCACACAAAGGGCTTCTACAAACAGTAAAGCATTTGAACCCAAACCCAGCTTCCGACGGGGCCAAGCAGGTGCCTCCCCGCGTCACACCTGAGGAAGCTGAGGCCAAGAGGGCAAGAGCTGCTCACCCCCCGTCACGCGGTCCCTGGTAGCAAAGCTGCAGCTTGAGCTCTGCTGTCTTCTTGGCCACACGCCGCGGAGCTTCACGAATGTTCTAGAAGAGGTTTGGGTCTGGAAAAAAATGGTGGTCTTGTCCCTGGGTGCTAAGAATCGTGTATTATCTTTGATTTTCCTTCTGCTCAAGGCCGAAAGCTGAGTAAATGTTTAGGGAGAAAACTTCTTTTGAACCTTAGGTAAAATGTCATCTAAGGCTGTAGTGCCAAGAGTTTAAGGGATTTGAAAAGCGTATGAAACAGTCTCTCCTGTCTTCTTGCTGCGCCCTTCCAGCACGGACTGGTACGTCCAGGGAGGGTGGCCGTTTCGGATTTCCGTGATAAAGCAACGTTCCCCACTGTTCACGCTGTAAAAGCCCGGAGTACATGGTTCGAACACTTCTTAAGTCATGTGAGCGAGTTCTGAAACAGAGAGCAAGGAATAGGTTGGGTAGCCTGTTTCTAAATAAATCACGTATGGGGGGGGGAAACTCCATGGAGATTAAGAAGGAACAAGTTCAAAGATGTCCTGAGGGACCTCGGTGACTCAGACGGCAGACAAATAAATTACACCTTTGGTTCAGGCTGATTCTGTGTGTGTGCGTCTAAAAAATACATGCAAACAAACGTGAGCAGTTACTTAAGAGTTTAATCGATTTAATGTGTTAATCACTACGTTGCAAAACCAGGACAGAAAGCGAGCAAATTTAATTTTGGAAAGAGAATCCAGCTGAAGACTCCATTTGTCGGGGAACGATTTACTTCTGTCCTCTCCAGTTTCTGTTGCAGCAGGGAGGAGGCTTCATGGAGACCTTGTGTCACCTGTTTACTTTTGCACCATCGAATCAGGAAAGAAATAGGCAGGCTGACTGGGATCAGTGCGCAGGGTTCCCGGTTAAAACCCACAGGGACCCAGCTGGCTGTTTCTCTTACTCCTTGTTTCTACGGAAGAGGCCCAGGTCACCCTCAAAAGAAATCTGTTTTTGAAAAGGAACAGGCCTAACAGGTATTCTCTGCCTCTGAGGTTACGGAGCTGCGCTCAGAGCCGACGGATCACAACCTGGAATCACACGGGCCCGAGACTGAGGTCCCCCGTCGTCCACTAAGAATGTATCCTGCAGCTCGCTCATCTCTGCTGGACTCTACGGAGGAAACACAGAGTCTTAAAAGACTGTTCCCTGGCCTCGGGAGCTTCGATTTATTTGTGTCCTCCTGGGAGATTCACCATTCCCCTAAGGGAGGGAAAGAGAGAGAATGAAAATCAAACGATCTCGAGCGCGGCTGGCCGCGAGGTGCGCGGACGGTCCTGTTAGCCGCTGGTGACTGTTCCTACTCTTCCCCTCTCTGCCCCGGAATAATTCCCCAGGGAGCCCCTCCAGTCACACGACTAGGAATCTGAGCTCTGGGGTCAGCGAGGCCCCACATCAGGTTGAAATCTGGTGGGGTCTTGGGGAAGTTACTATTCTCATCGGTCGCACGGGGATAATCACACCCATGCTGTGGGCAAGCAGACGACCTCAAAGAGCCAGGAAAGGAGGCGAGATAAAGTTCTGGGCCACGGGCAGGCTCTCCCCACACACCTGCCTTGGTAAACACGGCTCCCCACCGCCGTGGACCTCTCCTCCAGAAGCACGTATTGGCACAGGGAGGGGACACAGGTGCGGAAGAGTCACCTCCTCCAACACAGGCTCCTCTTTTCCTGTTCTCAAAAACCTTACGAATAACTAAGACAAATTGTGTATCCAACTCAGCCACAAAATACATGCATTTTAAGCTGAAAGGTCCCAAAACTGACCCACGCAATGGATGGAAAGACACCCTTGTAAGGCACGTTCCTGAAATATTGAAATACCAGTAGGAAGAAAAGAGCCTAAACGCCTCCGGGGAGAGAAGGTCACAAAGACAAGAGGTTGTGGACGGCTTTCATGAGGCCTTCTCCAGAGCCGTAATGGAGCCAGAGGACGAGGGAGAAAGGACATCAACCTGGCCCCCGTCCATCCCGAGGGAGGCAGAATCAAGGCGCTTTTCAGACACTCATGGTCTGAAAGCACTGCCGTCTCACCTCCCCCCGTGTGAGTCTTAGAGGCTGCGCTCCAGAAGCAGAGGGGGCACCAGGGTGAGACCAGCGGTGAGGAAGGCCGGGCTCCACAGCACGGAGCCTCTGACCCCGGCGGAGGCGAGGGGCCCAGGCCAAGGCGGGGGGCCGGCCGGCATGGCCCCGTCCAGACTGCAGTAGAGGGCCTGGAACGAGGGGTTAGGAGGAAGAGGCGGGTCCCAGGAAACACTGGAACCGGTCAGTTACATGTCTGATCCGTTTGGTCATTAGGGAAATAATAATGTTCAGAGGGTTTTCGTAATGCTGCTGGAGATTTTAGGAAGAATTAACAAGCAGACAAAGCAAACAAAACATGATTAGCTACAAAAATGAGAGCTATGATTAGATCCAAGGGAAAGAATTAACAAGATGTTTAAGGAATGAATTAAATCACAGCTCCCGGTCTTCAGATGGTAAGTGCAGCCTAGTGATCCGTCCAGTGATGGGGAGATGGGGGAAGGGAACTGGGGAAGGAGGGGGAGGTGGGGCAAGATACAAAATGCCCATTTTTTGGGGGAAGATGCAGCTCAAGTGGTAAAGCACATGCTTAGCATGCAGAAGGTCCTGGGTTCAATCCCCAGTCCCTCCACTGAAAAAAAGAATGTAAAAGGTTGAGGCTCTGAAGCTGTACAGGAGGCTGCGAACAGTGCGTGGGAGAGGTGGCGTCCCACCCATCGGAACGACGCCCCAGCAGAGGCAGGAGGGGGCGCGGTACCAGGAGGCGGCCCTGGGTCCATCTCTCCCCACTTCCCACTCTGTGGGCCAAACCTCTGGTGGGAAATGAGAAGAGACGCCTCAAAAAAGGCTGGGAAACTGAGCATACGAGGGCCTTGTGCTCCACTTCCCAGGAGAGGTCTGGGGCCCCAGCAAACCTTGCAGAGAAGACCCCGGACCTTTATGGAGCCGTAGCAACAGAGGGAAGGCAGGTGATGGCTGGGTACCCCCCTTGCAAAGGGCCCCAAGAACCCCTTTCATCTTTTGGCTGGAAAGCATCATTCTCCCGGCGTTGGGCAGGACAGGCCAGGGGTGCGAGGGTCTCAATGGTTTAGAACGGTCAGGGTTAATCTCTTGTGCAGAGCGGGTGTGTCTGCTTCACACTGTCCTCACCTGAGGACCGGGAGGATGGCAACGTCACTGACGACTGGGGTTCGGGGAAGCGGGTGTGACTTGCCCCCGGGGCTCTCACGTTTCCACCTGGAAGAGACGAACATCCGTCCGCTCATGTCTCATCAGCCAAAACATGTGCAGGGCCCCCCAGTGTCGAGGGGGAGGGAAGCGCAACTTCCCTGTGCGCCCAGAGGAGGAAACTATCCCAACAGAGTTGCTGACGCCGCAGGGGCAGAGCGTGTAGACGTACTGGAGTGGGGGGATGCGAGGCCCCCGGTGGACTGGGGGGTGCCAGAGGGACAGATATGACGCCCGTGGCCAGTCGGGAGATGCTCGTCCCCGCGTGTGTGTGGGGGGGGGAGCAGGCAGAGGTGGTCTCGACAGACCACCAGTTGAGATGCTTGCTTGGAGAAGGGCAGCCGGAGCCCACCCAGAAGCGAATGCGTTTCCTGTGAGCCTGGGGGACCCGGGGAGCGGCTGTGCGGAGGGTTTGGCCTCCAAGCAGAATGGAGGCTCCAGGGAGAGAGGAGACTGAAGAAAAGTGAAAGTCCGTTCGGAGACACCCTCCCTCTGTTTGCGGACATCCCCCACCCACGCACAGCGTCTGGCGGGGGTAACCTGGATGGACGGCTGCCCCCCATCTCCTCACTCCCGAGCCCGGTTCTCGTTCCACAGCATCTTCCAGGCTGAGGACTCGGGATGTGGCGGCCGGAAGCGGCGGTGCCGGTGCCGGGAGGGACACTTCTGATAGTTGGGTGGTGAAGCGGGAGGGTCCTGTGGACCCCAGCCCCCCACATCCTCACACGTGGAGGCAGGACCCCGCTGGCCCTTCTGTGACGGGCTCTGTTTCCATGCCTCCCGCACACGGCTGCCACTGAGCTAGAGGCAAATGCATTCCATCCACTTAAATGCCCGAGTGAGAAAGCAGGTCCTGATCCTTTTGTTTTCCAAAGGCAGGACGAGCAATGAAGAAATGGCATTTCCTTTCAACGTGGGGCTTGGGAGACTGGCACAAGGCGAGCTCCAGGAGCTGGAGGGAAAGGGTGCTTCCTGGGAAAGCTGGCGCTGCCCCGGTCTGTGACCAGGGGTGGGCAGCCGCGGGGGGACCCTGGTTTGCGCGTCTGCGACACGAGTGGATTGAACGGAGGGTCTCCCGAGGTCGCTTCTGGTGTTAGCACTCAGGCCACTGCGACTGCAGAGGGGAGGGAAGGGAGGCAGATGTGGGCGAGGAGGGGGCCCTGGGGAGGTGCTGGGGTGGACAGAGGGGAACCCAGCGTCACCTCTTTGAGAGTAAAGCCTGCGTCTCCACCTTCTGCCTCCTGAACAGCGCTGGACACATGATGGAAGGAACCACAGCTGAGCAAAGAGCCCTCAGCAGCGCATCTCAAAATAGAAGTCTCGGTATTTACTTGGGAGACAGTAACTTCATTTTCCAGGGAGAATTTTCGGTAAAAAGAGTTCACATGGACCATTAAGTTCTTACCTTTCAACGTATCTGCCTAAAAGCTATAAAAACAACAATAATGTCTTTTGTTTCCTGCGAGCCAGCACTTTCTAAGGACGTAAATCACCTAATTGAGCCCTCACGGCAACAGTGATGTCGGTCCTGAGAGTGTCCCCGCTGACCAGCGATGCGCACTGAGGTCAGAGAGCTTGGTCAGCCGCCCGGCAGGAAGGCGGGAACGCCAAGATCCAACCCAGGTCTGTTTGATTCCAGAGCCCATGCTCTCTGCCGGTTTCTCCAGCTCTCCTTCATCCTCGTGTCCATTCTTCTCCGTCCTTTGGAATAAGCACCACAGTTGTTCTGTTCACGAATCGGGCCAGTAGGGAAGGAAGGTGCTGAGACATCCAGTCCTGCCCCGCCCAGCCTCCCGCGCCTGCCTCCACCCCACTGTCTGCTGTCCCCCGTCCCCTGCAGTGTCCCTTCTCTGTGCAAACACAGGAACGTAGACCTGCAGCCCGGTGACAGACCCCCTCTGGCAGCACCGACGTGGGTTTGCTCTTGCTTTCCAGCTGTGCCCCGGGGGGGGGTCTCTCTTGCTGTGCTGTGTGGGGCACGGGTCCCCCATTGCCTTCCCCAACCGCCATCCCCTCGTCCCAACACTGTTTATCTCAAAGTCCACCTTGACCCACTGAGTAGAGTTCCCACGTTTGTCACATATTAATGTCCCACGTGCATTTGGGTCTATTTCTGGATTTTCTCTTCTGTTCCACTGGGCTGTGTGTCTAGTCATACTCTGTATTAATCACCAAGACCTTCTGTAGGGTTTTAAGAACCGAGGCGCCCAACCCCTCCTCGTTTTTCTTCTGTTTTAGAGTTTTCCTGGGCTGCACGTGCCCATTTATTTCAAGTGAGTTTGCTCGTCTGACTCTGAAGGAAGGAAAGTGTTAGGAAGTCGGGGAGGTGGTGTTAAACGGATGAAGGGCTCACATCTTCAGAATCAGTCGGTTTCTCCTTTAAAACAATGATTTGTCAAGAAACTTGTTTGTTCCCGGGTTTTGGCACCAAGAACGAAAACAAACACACAAGAAAACCTCGACGTCGCTACCTTACCAAGCGAGGAGAGTTCTCATTTGCAGTGGGGGAGGGTCTCTGCGTGGGACGCACCGAGAACACGTCTCTCAGGCAGTGTTCCTGCCAAAAGGCACCCGCATCTTATCATGAGAACACGTATGTGAAATCAAACTGGGAGCATTCTCCAAAAGAGGTGGCAGGCACTCCTCATGAACATCAGTGTCGTCAACGATACCTCAATAAAGCTGGAAAAAAAATGAATGTCCTTAAGGACAAAGAAAGGATGAGGACTTGTTCTAGATTTAAAAAGACGGAGGAGACAGGCCCCCTCCATGCACCACGTGGTCCTGTGTGGATCCTGGATGAGGAAAAACACGTCCACCATGGATGCGAAGGTACCATCAAAAATGGAAGCTGTACCATAGGTTCCATCATAGTGTTGCTTCAACGCCAAATCACCTGAACAGATCGTCATCCTGTGGTTATGTCAGGGGACACCCTTGTTACAAAACGCACGATGGAACATTTAGAGGTAAGAGAGTGTCCGCGGCTAACTTCCAGACTGTTCGCCAGCAGTAATCGCCTGGATGCACGCGCACAGAGGAGCCATAAAGCAAGCGTGGCAAGGTGTTCGGAAGTGATAACCGGGGTGAACAGCACAGTGGAGCCCCGGGGCTCTTCTTACAGCTCTTCCACGAATTTTAAGTCATTCAACGTAAAAAGTTAAAACAAGAGTCTGGGCGAGTGCACAGGGAGAAGAGAAGGTTACAGAGATGAGCTCTTTCCTGCTTCCAGCCAATCTGACCTTTCAACACATTGTTTCCAAACCCAGAACAACATCAACCACCCGGTCAGGCAGTATCAGTCAGTCTCATTTTCAGCTCCTCAGCTCGTCTCCCCGCCTGCGATGGCAACACGCAGAGCTACACACAAAACCGTTCACCCGCAGCAGGTGCGGCTCGCCGTTCCGGGGGCGCTGCCCCACGCCCAGGGCGTCCTCCTTGCGGGGCCCCGAGAACAGGCCAGGGGGCAGGGCTTGCTCCTGGGATGTGGGTGCCCCGGTGTCAACGACCGGAACAACGCAGTACTGATTTTGGTTTGCAAAAGCGAGAGGGACGGCCCCGGAGCGCGAGCCTGGGTCCCTCCCCATGGCGGTGAGAACGGCAGCTGCCTCCTCTTCGACAGGTGGGGAAGGGGGCCGACCCTCCCCACCCCGGCAAGTGGTGGGAATGGGACCCAACGCTGGCCGCTGAGTCCAGAGCGCAGTCCGCACGCTCCTCCCGCGGCGGCTCCACAAAGCCCAACGTCGGGGGCCACTTGGGTGGAGGCTGTGAGGCGCCAGCCGGCCATCAGGCTCGGGCTGCAGTAAAACTGGGAGGAACAGCAAGAATCCCTGGGGACGGACAGCTCTTGGCCTCTCAGCGTGAGGACTGGTGCTCTGGAGGACAGGAGACTTGGTGGCCGGGAACGCAGCCCCCAGACACCGAGAGGAGGAGGATTTGGGAAGGGGCTGTCCACAGATGGGGCTGCTCCGGGAAAGAACTCACAAATAAACCCTGTGGACGCAGAGGAAGGCAGGCACGGGCTCAGCGACAGAAGGAAACAGGGCTCAGGAAACAGGTGCTTTTTCTCAGATGGACACGGAAACGAGGTGCCTCAGCGGGCCGGGCGGGCCGCAGAGCCACCCGACTGCTGCGGGGAGGAAACGGGGACCTCCAAGTGTCCAGAACAGCCTCCGAGAAAAAATGTCCTGTGTTTGGTTGTTACACCCACATGCAAACACCTTAATTCTTTCGTTATTATACGTGAATGCCCAGTAATGAACCACACTGAGCTACGAGGGTGTCACACACCATTACCCATGCCTCACGTGCAGCGCGTTGTTCCATTTGGGCGCAGGGTGCTGCTTTACTGTGTTACCATATTCTGTGTAGTATATTGCTACGTTATATTAACATGTCCTGCATAATTTAGCAACTTTGTCTAGTAATTGATTATTAAATATTAGATATTATTCAGTTATTACTTACTTATATATAAGTATTATATTAATATTATTGAAACATTATTAACATTTAATGTTGTATTTCATGTAAGTTAATATGTAGAACTGAATATTACCACCCACTGGCAATGTTATATACTATGTGTGATCCGTGGGGTGTAGTATTAGTGCAGAGGTCCCAGTCTACTTGGGGAGAGGGGAGCAGTCAGCCCTCCATGTGGGGCGGGAGAGAAGGGTGGAAGGAATTTTAGGATCACCTCTGGAGGGTCTGTGGGGACTGGAGCTGCATTCGGTGGACGAGGACCTACTATCCACTCTGAAGGCTGCACCAAGCACTTCCTACAAGCAGGTGCTGCCCTGGGCACAGGAGAGGCAGCCAAGAGTGACACAGGTGGGACCCCTCCCTGCGGAGGCCAGCAGTTCTTGTGGGAGACCGAACCTGGACGGGATCACCCTGAGAGAGAGGAGAGCCATGCAGGGCACCCCAGTGCGGCACAGGGAGGGGCTACAGCAGGGCGGGGGGCGAGGACTAGGGTGGGGGGCGCTGCCTGGTGCACCAGAGAGTTTCAGGCCAAAAGCCAGCTCCTGTGAGGTGCTGAGCGGGAAAGGGGGGGTTCCTCCAGGGCAGGGTGAGGCGTGGCTGGGATGCGGCCACCAGGGAGACAAGGTAAGGGGTCCAGCCACGTTCAAGTCTGGATGTGCTGTGGGTGGCAGGCGGCCTGGGGCAGGGGGCAGAGAGAGGTGGTCACCATGGAAGGCAGGGCAGGGCTTCAGCAAACTTCCTCTGGGGCGGAACAGCGTCCAGGAAGAGTCCGAGGCTCTGGGCGTGGTGACCGGGAAGAACCCACCGTTACTGAAGACAGAGGATACATCTTGGGAAAAGGCTGGGGCTGGTTTTAATATTTCCAACGTTAGCATCTACATATTGGCTGAGCGTGTTTCCCTGGTGTGAAATTCAGGATTTCTGCATTCAAATAGACCTGCAGCATGAAAATGTGATTTAGAGAATTAGCCACTGATAGCCTCTAGCTGAACCAGTCGCTGGCATGCCCGCGAGTCGTCCAGAATTGCCAAGACCGCGCACCTCTGTGCTGAAGTTCCAGCCCAGCCTCCCCTGCAGCTGCCCCGGCCCTGCCCAGGGCCCCCTGGCTGCAGTGGGGCCGCCCGTCACCCCAGGGGGAAGTGAGCTTTCCTTTCCTACACAGGTCAGGTCTCCGCTGGCTTCACTGTCAGTTGGCTGGTTCACAGCATAGACCTTGTAGAGTTAAGCACGTGACAGCGTCACAAATTCCGATGGGAGTGCACAGAGGCCACGCTTCAAGGAGGTGAGAAATAGCCCCCAATGGTGACCCACGACCCCGTACCCCCGTGGGACCCTGGGGAAGCCACAGCCCATCTGGGTATCCCTCTGTCTCCTCCTCCGTGGGGAGAGGACGCCGGACGCAGTGATCTCTGAAAACCTCTATCACCTGACAGCTTGGGGAAGAACCTAAATGAGTCTGTGATTTTCTCCATGCCCTAGTTCTCCCCAGGTTACAAAATTAGGAAATCAAGCCAAATCCGGACACCAAATCCCACCCTGGGTCGCAGCGGTTTGTCAAGGGCGTACAGGTCCAGCCTCGCCCCCAGTCACCAGAGTCTGGGCTTCTGTCTCCCGAGCAGATGACTGTGGTGCTCACAGGGACACGCTGCTCCCTGCCCAGCTTCCCCCAGAGCTCTGCACACACACCACCCCCCCACACCTGTCTGCGCTAACACCTCTGGGGGAAGATGGACAGCACGCCCTGGGGGTCGACACGAAAATGAGCCGGGGCTGGACATCCCCGAGAAGCGAGGGGCTTTTCGGGCCAGAGGGAGCGCTTGGCTCCTGCTGGGCTCCGGGGATGAGTCAGCACAGGACCGGCAGACACAGTCTGTCAGGCCCCGAAACAGATTGAGCGGAATATTGATTGCACGGGGTAGGGAGGGGGAGAGAGCCTTCCGTACCAGGGAGACGCAGGTAAGGCGTGAGAGGCACGCAGCCCTGCCCTTCCCTCCCAGGAGCTTGTCAGTGGTAGCTAAGGCCGGCTCTGTGCTGAACCCTGAGCTCCCTGTGTTGCCTCCCAAATAGGCTGGAGGTGAGCTGGCGTGGAGGGGAGGGAGGCGGCGGACGCCAAGGCTGCTCATGGGCTGTGGACGTCCAGAGCCCCCGGCAGCACTGTCAGCCCCAGCACTGCTCGCTGCTGAGCTGGGCTGCAGTCTGCAGGGAAGGGGCTCACGGGTACCACCCATGGTTTTTTACCAGCAGATTCTGTTGTCCAAGAATGAAGTTACTGCATTGCCAGAGGTTATGCCTTCAGAGCAGGAGGCATGAAATATCTTCTAGAGAAAAAGAAGGGATTCATTTTCCCTTTCAGTATGGGGTCAGCCCGGCTGAGGGCCCCTGTGTCCTCTGCCTCTCAGCTCTGCCTGGACTTAACCTCCCAGAGTCAGACTGCTGAGCGCAAAAGAGAAAGAAAAACGCAGTCCCTGAAAACCAGACCCCATGTACCTCCAGGAGAGCAAGATTCCAGAGGGCACATCGGCGCTGGTTTTGTTGTAGCTTGTCTGGTACAGCCCTCTGCGTGATTAGCAACAAAATCGCCCAGTCTAGCGAACGTCTATGAAGCAGCAGCCACGCACCAGGCTGCCGGCCGCCCGAGCGCCCAGCCCAGCGCGGCTCGGGTCTGCGCCTGGGCTTCCTGGTGGTCCTGGTGGCTGTCAGGGACGAAGCTAGTGTTCGAATTACCGGATGGAACCATCTCTGAAGCAGTCACTGGGGTCTTTAAAGGAATACAAATCATGACATTTAAAATTTACTAATTTTCTAAAAGAACAAAAATAAAGTTGAGACAAATAAATGTTTCTTTGCACAAAAGAGGTTATTCCTGTTAGTAAACATGATTACAGAAAATGTGCAGGCTGGGGTTTTACGTGCACAACACTCACGTGCACACTTGCTCACGTGCACACACGCTCACGTGTACACACACTCACGTGCACGCACTCACATGCACACACGCTCACTCACGTGCACACTCACGTGCACACACTCACATGCACACACGCTCACTCACGTGTACACTCGCTCACGTGCACACTTGCTCACATGCACACTCGCTCACGTGCACACACACTCATGCACACACACACTCACGTCTATACTGGTGTCTCGACGCTAGGACGCACCCATTGTCTCCTTCCAAATGGAGAAGAGGACGCTGGCGTCCATGCAGCTTCCCTTTGCCCTCCTCCTCCTCTGAATCCCATCGCTGTACTATTACTGTTGGTTGGAATGAGTTCCCCCAAAAGACATGTTCAAGCCCTGCCCGCCGGCCCCTGCGACTGAGACTTTGTTGGGAAACGGGTCTTTGCAGACGTCATCAGGTTAAAGTGAGGTCACACAGGATTACACTGGGCTCCAGCCCAGGGACGGTGTCCTCAGAAGGAGAGGGGAATTTTGGCACAGACACAGAGGGAAGGAAGCCGTGTGAAGACAGAAGGTGAGACTGGGGTGGCGCGTTCACCCGCCGTGGAACGCCAGGGGTCGCGGCCACCAGCAGGAGCCAGGGCATGGGGAGGGCAGAGCTCAGGGTGGAGCGCGTGCTTAGTGCGCGTGAGGTCCCAGGTTCCATCCCCACTGCCTCCATCAAGGAAGGAAAAAAAAACCACTTCATTACCTCCACAAAAGTTTTGTTACAAAAATTTTTTTAAAAGAAACTGGGAAAGGGGCCTGGAACCGAGTGCCCCTCAGAACCCCCGGAAGGAACCAATCCTGCCGTCGCCTGGATTTTGGACTTGAGCCTCCAGAACTGGGGGAGAGTAAGTTTTGGTTGTGTCCAGTTTGCAGTCCTCTGTTACGGTGACCCCAGCAGACCAGCACCGTCACTTTTAGATCGTCCAGGTTTACGTGAATCCCAGTCTGTTTGGTAATGAATACTTCTTACTGTGTGTGTGACATGTTTTACATACAGACTCATGGTTCACACTTGTTCTTTAGTTGTGTGCTCTCCCTTTCCTCCCAGTGGTTATGTTATCTCACCTTTGGGCTTTCAGTAAATCCCTCCCATCTCCCTACTCCTCCATGTCCCTCCCCCCTCCCCCTCCCTCCCCCTCCCCCTCCCTCCCCTCTCCCTCCTCCATCTCCCTCTCCCCTTCCTCCCCATCTCCCTCCTCTCCCTCCTCCATCTCCCTCCCCCCCATCTCCTTCTCCCCACCACGTGTTGGCATAACTGCCCAGCGTCTCCTTTCATCTGACACATGCTTGCAGAGCTCCCTCCAGACATTCTGTTTGCTCTGAATTAAAGAGTTAACTCGCCATGAACTCTCTCTTCTCTGAGACCAAGTTGTTTTTCCTACAAGTGTTTGAAGTCTGAGTATTTCTCTTTCTGTTGCCTTAGACAACTGCACGGGCAGAGGGAAGGGCTTTGGTGGACACAACCTGGTATATTTATTGGACAATCTGGACTGTCTTTCATGAACAAGAATTTCTTTTTTTAAACAACAAATTTATTTTCTCACAGTTCTTTTCATTGATGTATAGTTGATTTATAATGCTGTGTTAGCCTCTGGTGTACAGCATAGTGATTCAGTTATACATAGCTATATATTCCTTCTCCTATTTTTTTCACTATAGACTATTATAAGGTATGGAACACAGCTCTCTATGCTACACAGCAGGACCTTGTTGTTTGTCTATTTTATATATAGTAATGCACATCTGCAAATTCTGAACTCCTAATTTATCCCTCCTCCCCCATCCCCCCCGGTAGCCATAAGTTCGTTTTCTGTGTCTGTGAGTCTGTCTCTGTTTTGTAAATAAGGAGGTTTTACTAAACACCCAGCACCAGGATATGCTCTGTCTGCCTCGCTGCAGGGCAGACCTGTTCCCACTGGGAGACTGCCTGGGAATCGGGGCGATTCCCCCAGGCAGTGGTGGTCCCCCAGCCTCGTTCACCCTCGTCCTTATTTTACCCATTTCTCCCTCACAACTGATTCTCCCCGTCTCCATCAGAGAGGACAGCCCTCCCCACAGCTTGGGGGACCCCCAGGGTGGCTTTGGAAGTGGAGGGGAGCTGGAGGGGGTGCTGGGAAGACCGGCTGTGCCAGCTTTGTGCCCTGCGCTCCTCCCCAGAACCTGCACGTCCTTGATGTCCAGTTTTTAAATACACTTTGTTTTCATTGTGCTTGTTTCTCCCTTGGTTGCTGTCGGGGAACCCCCCCCTTTTTTTGTCCAGCTTAACTGGTTTTTCGTATTTTTATTGGAAATTGGGAAGGGGAAATTCTGTAAAGCCATCTTAACTCAGAAATTCACTCTTAAAAATTCACTCTTAAAAGTTCACTATTAAAGCTCGTGAACTGACACTAAACTTGATGTTTGGCATGATAGCACCTAATACAATACAGTAATAAAGGGGGGAGGGCACAGTTCAGGGGGGGAGCGCCTGCCCAGCAGGCACGAGGTCCTGGGTCCAGGCCCCAGTGCCTCCATTTAAATAAACAAACAAACAAATCTAATTATCCCCCCCAAAATTAAATTTAAAAAAATCCAAAAACCCCAATAATAATAATAGCAACCCACGTTGACCGGGTAGAGGGGTGAATAGATGGTCACTCAGACCCCGAATCCTGTCCCCCTCGCCCTTGGGAGCTGGCAAAGAGGAAAAGCGCCACGAGGGCGGTTTTGGCTGGAGAGGCAGCGTGTTAGTCAGGGCTCCGCAGTGAGGAGCCAGAAACCTCTCCCACAGGACCGATGCCTGTGCGTCCATGTACATCTGTGTCTCTACCCTTATCCGTGTCTGCACCTGTATGTGTTTCCTCTCTACCCATCTACCTATAATCTATCTATCGATCTATCTATCTATCTATCTATCTACCCACCATCATCTACAGAGACGTTTACTATGGGGAACTGGCTCATCTGTCTATGGAGGCTGAGAAGTCTGATAAACTCAAAGGCCCAAGAACCTGGAAACTCAGCGGGTGAGTCCCATTCTGAGCCCCAGGACAGGAGAAGGTCCACGTCCCAGATCAGCAGTCAGGCAGAGAGAGTTCCTGTGCCTTCTTGTTCTACTCAGGCCTTCACAGGTTGGACGAGTCCACCCGCACTGGGGAGGGCAGTCTGCTTTACTGAGTTTATGGATTCAAATGCTCGCTTCTCCTAAAAACACCCGAACAACATTAACCAGATATCGGGGCGACTTGTGACCCCATGAGATTGACAGGTTAAAGCAACCACCACAACCCGTACCCAGCCTAACAGCCAAGAATTTAGATCCCGGAGTCAGGCAGACGCAGGCATGAATTTGGGGCTCTGCTACTTACATACTGTGTGGCCTTCTTCTGGTTTACTTCACCTCTCTGTTCCGTAGACTCCGTGTCTGTAAGATGGGAATGAAAAGAGAAGGACCACCAGGGCTGGCTGTGAGCATGAGAAGTGATAACAAGCGAAAACTATGAGCTTTATGATTGGAACTTTAGAACGTTTGAGCTGGAATTTATCTTGGAGTCAGTCTGACCCTTTCTTATGTGCTATATGGGACAATGAAACTGGAGCCCAGAAGAGCTCAGCCTCCCTGCCTCTGAGTGGAGGGGAGGGTAACCGGTCTCCTGCGTGGCGCGCAGAATGGAAATATGGAGTCTGTTTTATGAGATGTGAGATGATAGCGAGCCTGTAGATTGGGCCACAGGGTGCAGTGTGCTTTGTGAGCCAGGGAGCCCGGCCAAGCTGCCCGGCTTCACCAGTGAGCCCAGACGCGGGGCCGGCCGTGCCCCCAGGGCCGGGGTCCGGAGCAGGGTCCGAGGTCAGTCAGGCGCTTGGCCCTTAACGTCAGCCTATTCTATTTGTGTGAGCTGTTGTATTTGTCTCAGCAGAGCAGTCGCACATCCCCCGCCAGACCTCTCCTTTAGCTTCATCTTTTCGCTCTTACTCAGTTCCACCTTTGGCGGAGGAATTTTTATTTTAAAGCAGTGAGGCGGAAGCTGTGGGAGCCCATCCAAGCCATCGTGAGTCACAGCATCAATTCTCCCCATGACTTATTCATCGCGGCGAACCTCCTGAGCCCAAGGCGCTCGCCCGACATGCCCTCCGTATCCTCACGTGGCCTGACGGCGCATCGGAGCGGTTCTCCCCCGTCCTTGGGCCAGCGGGGAGGAAGCAGGCACAGGAGTGGGCAGCGCTTCCCGAGGGCCGCTGTTCAGCTGAGGGTCTGCACGGCTCAGGCCGCACGTCACCTCCCGGCTGGGATGGGTCTCCAGCCCGCTGCGTTCCCGCCTCGGTGCCACCAAAGCCAGGGGAGCGCGACCCCTGGGCCCGGAGTAAGGCTGTTCGACACTGTGACCTGAACGGTCTCACTTAAACACGGTGCTTCCCAGGGAAACGGCTGCACGGTGCCCCGGCCCCTCTCCCCTTTGTGACAACGGGGACTACAGAGCGGGGCCCTAAGTGAGCATTCTTTCCCCATTTGACTGAGAGGATTCCATCTACCCGCTGACGGGACCACAAAGGCCTTCCCGCCACCTGACATTTTGTTATTCCCACAAATAACACCTTAATCAGTATCTTGATTATCTGAGGCCACCCGTGGGGAAAAATACCCCCACTGCCCAAAATAAGAGCAGTCTTGGTAACTAGGAAACAGGCAGATAAACAAACAAGCAAACAAGAAGTATCCTTACAGACAGGAGCTGGCACTCGGGAAGCCCCCCCCCCCACCCGGAACCCAGCCGGGAAGCCCCCCCCCCACCCGGAACCCAGCCGGGAAGCCCCTCCCACCACCCGGAACCCAGCCGGGAAGCCCCTCCCACCACCCGGAACCCAGCCGGGAAGTCCCTCCCCACCACCCGGAACCCAGCCGGGAAGTCCCTCCCCACCACCCGGAACCCAGCGGGCTCTGCTGGGGGGTGCGGGGGGTGCCCGCACCTCAGACCTGGGAAGACCTGTCTTAAGAGCGTCAGTAACAATGAATTGACCTTACCGAGGGTCCTTTTTTTCATGGGGTCGCCCAGGGTCTCCTTTATCTTCACTTCAGCAGGGTGCCTGTGGTCCTCAAGGCTTCACCCCCCGCCTGGCAGGCAAGCAGGAAGGGGACGGGGTGCCCCGTCTGTCCCTGTCTGCCTGTGCCATTTACTGACCTCGTTGCAAGGGCTGTTTGTCACTGGCCTCACTGTCACTGCCTGGCTGAAGAGGGTTTGCTCCTGTTATGAAGCAAAACCTCCCGAAGGCGGCACCTCTCTGGAGGGGAAGTTGGACGTCCAGCCAGGGCTCCGGCAGGGAAGTGCGCCCTCCTCGCTGTTCCGTGGGCAGGGGTGGACGTGAGCCCAGGAACCGGACGCAGCTGGGGCTCCCGCGGAGGTCAGCTGCTCTCCACCTGCCCTCAGCTGTGAGCTCACCACCAGCTCCCGAGGCCTCCAGGAACCACCAGTTCAGGACTAGCTTTGAGTCTGATTCAGATCCTGCCAATGATGAAATAGGCCAAACCTTTTCTGCTTTTTAAGGGTGAACGAAACTTTAATGGCCCCCAGGGAGCAATTAGATTCCCGGACAAGAGGCTGCTCAACGCCTTTGCAGAGTCTGAAAGAGTTAATTAGCTCTACCTGGGGGAGGGAGACTCCCCACCAAGGATCTTAGGGAGGGGGTTGTCGATACGATATCTGGATATACAGATAAAAGAAGCCCTTTCCGGGGCAGTGAATGAACGGGAAGGTGCTTCACTCCCCACGTGGAGCTCTGGCTAATAAACACTTTTTCTCATTTTGGAATCAGACATTTATGCCGAGATCTAGACCAGGAGGAGGCAAGCTTTTTCCGTGAAGGGCTGGTTGGTAAATACTTCAGTCTTTGTGAGCCTGACAGCCTCTGTCACCACAGCTCAACTCTGCCATTGCAGCAGGAAAGCAGCCAGAGACAACAGTAACCAACGGGTGTGGCTGTGTGCCAATAAAACTTTATTTACAAACATACACGGCGGGCCGGATTTGGCCTGCAGGGACTTGAATGGGAGCAAGTTCCTCTAGACGCAGTGTCTCCCTGAATTGCCTTACTGAGTCCTCCCAGTGGCCGTTCACTCATTTGACGGATTTTTGGCGGGCACGTACTCTGTCTGGAGGTAGCATGGTGAATAAAAGGCACATCTTATCTTCATGAAGCTTACAGGCAGGTGTAGTGAGGATACAGATAAATGAACAGGCCATGACATGACACCCCTGTGTGGAAAGCTCTGGACGGTATCATTTAAGGGGTGATCAGAGCAGAGGACTCTCCACCCAGACTTGAGAGGTCAGGGATGTCTCCCTGGAGGAGGTGGCCTCGGAGCTGTGGCTGGAAGAGTTGGCCAGGCTGTCCAGGGAGGACAGCTGGAGAGGAGAAAAGGGATCAGCCTAGTGAAGAAGAACGTGTGAATTTGAGAAACAGACACGAAGTATCGATTCCTGAAGCAGTGAATTCTGGAGCCGGGGTGAGTGATGAGCAGGAGAGGAGGGAGGGCCTCAGAAGCCACGGAACCATTTGAACTCTGTCCTCAGGGCTCCGGGGAGAAGTGACATCTCCGGCTTTGCCTGTAAAGAGGAATCCGTCCATTTGTGCTGCAGAGAAAGGACCCGGGTGGATGCGGTCGGGGGAGATGAGCCAGGCAGCCGGAACCAGGCGGCGCAGCGCAGGCGGGAGCAGCACCTGTGTGCGGGGCACGCCGGGGCCAACGCAGCAGGTGCTGGTGAGTCTGCACAGGTGATGATGGCGCTGCTTCTTAGATGAAGATTACGTGGGTTTGAGGCCGGTGAGGGGACAAGGGTTGGCCTGGATCTAAACTTGGATTTAGAGTCAAATGGGCCCTGGGGAGTCCCAGGTGGAGAGAGGGGACGGTGACCATGATGGAAGGATGCAATGGTTTTGTACGTAGTTCAGCAGGTCGGCGAAAGCTGAGCTGAGGCACCACCACGACTGTCAAAGGTGCGCCAAGTCGGGCTGTAGCTACAGTGGGGAGGACAGGCTTTAATCAGGAGCACCGACTGCAGTCGGGAGGCCCGGCGTTTGACCTGCATAGAGGAGGGCAGAGGTGACAGGCGTGTTAAAGGGAGAAGGAGGGAACAGACAGGGGGGCTGGGGCCCAGCTTCCAGTGGGGCTGGGACAAAGAGTTCTTTCGGCAGCCTTGAGTTTTCAAAGGCAGGCACTTGGAGGGGGGCACAGTGTCACCTGGGGACACAGCCTCGAGCGGTTAGAAACTATGTTAGTGTTTGTTCACGTCTTCCCAGGCCAAGGCTGAGGCTGGCAGGGTTTGGTGAGGAGAGCGTCCCCGTCACAGCAGAGGGTTAGTTCCCAGTGGGGCCTTGGGGCTGGGTGGCCCTCAGCAGCTGCTGGGGGACAGCGGTGTGACTTCAGGCAAGGCCACTCTCTGGCGGTCGTCAGAGAAATTGTTCACTCTGAGTGGTTCCACGGCATCTGAGGTGGAGGTTTGGACGTTCGAGGTGGAGCCGTGCCCAGGACGGGAGGGCATGAAAGTCAGGGCACAGGCTGTTCAGGGAACACGCACCTCAGTGTCCACAGCAGCACCATTACAGCAGCTGAGACGTGGAAGCAACCTACGTGTCCACTGACAGATGACTGGATAAAGAAGATGTGATACGCTTATAAAATGGAACACTACTCATCCATAAAAAAGAATGCAGTAATGCCATTTGCAGCAACAGGGATGAGCCTAGAGATTATCACACTAAGTGAAGACACCAGAAAGAGAAAGGACAACACCATATGATATCACTCATATGTGGAATCTAAAAAAAAAATGACACAAATGAACTTACTTACAAAACCGACACTCACAGACATAGAAAACAAACTTACAGTTACTGGGGGGAAGGGGGAGGGTGGAGGGATAAATTTGGAGTTTGAGATTTATAGATACTGACTATTATATATAAAATAGATAAACAACAGGTCCTACTGTATAGCACAGGGAACTATATTCAAATACCTTGTAACAGCCTATAATGAAAAGGAATATATACATGCATAACTGAATCACTTTGCTGTTCACCAGGAACTAACATAACATTGCAACTCAACTATGTTTCAATTTAAAAAAAAAAAAACCATAGTGATGCTGAATTCCATCATCCCTCTGCCTGTGACCTTTCCCTGCTCAGCAGAGCACAGGGAATTGTATTCAGAGAGATTTTCCAGCCTTGAAGGTAGCTTGCAGCTGCTGGCAACACCCGAGCCTCTTCGAGCTTGCAGGTGCGGGACTTCACACGCTCCTGGAAAGCTCAGAGCTTCCACGGTGGGACCATTACAGGTGATCCAGCGATTTTCACTCTGGTGGTGAAAGCAACCGCTTCAGCCCCACTCTGTAATCAGCAAACTCCAGTGAACCTGGCATTTTCCCCCAAATGGAGCAGGTTAATAGGTTTAGCTGCTATTCAGAGAGGTGGCGAGTGTGTGTGCTCGTACGTGTGTGTTTTATAAAACAAAACCCGAAGTCTAAAAAGCAGCAGTGAACACTCCCTGCTCCTCCAAGGGTGACATCAGAGGCTGGTGCTTTTCCCCTCATCCCCACAGTGGGGTTTGGAGGAGACCAGGCACCCAGGACACACAGACACCTTGTCTGTGTCAGCGACCTGAGAACAGGGTGTGTGGCCGTATATGGAACAGCGTCTCATCTGCTTTTTCTTGTTTGTTTTTTCCATCCTAATATCGAAGGTCACGCCATTCTAGTCCTTTATCTGGGAAGGACTCCAGGTTTATCCTGTCCCTATCATCAGGGATTTGCACACAATAGGTGTTCCCCTGATATTTGCCCAATGAATGGATGCTAAATTTTGCTTTTTCACCCAAGCACTTTGCACGATGCAATGACTGCAATGCCAAGGGAGGCTTAGGTCTTGCCAGATGTCACCGCTAATGCCAGGATGTCGCAGGCATCTGCGGTGGAAGCCCCCATGACACCTTCCCACGCACGCACCGAGCATCAGGCGGACAGGCCTGTAGAGGTGGCCGGTGCACATGGCGCAGAGAAGACCATTCGAGGTCCCAGGACCCGGCTGCTGGTGTACCTGGCCCCATCCGCGTGAGGGTCACTGTCCAGGCCACTCCGGTGCGTTGCCACACGAGGGAGAATCCCGTCCGGACACCAAGGACCAGAGAGTTCCCAGGAGGAGGCACTGAAGAACCTCCCTCACGGGAGGGCCTCCCCCAGAGCCTGCCCGCCTCGTTTTAGTTATAAACGTGGTCGCCCCGTTGCCCCTGCACTAGGAGCTGTGGGTTACAGGGCAGGGAGGGACCTGCCAGAGCAGGGCACCGAGCAGCTGTCGTCACGGCCCCTCCCGCCTGTCAGTGGACGGGCTATTTTGTCACCACGTGAGCCGCCAACCACGCGTGGTCTCCGCGCCTTCTCAGCGCCCGGGAGCCTGCTCTCCTGCTGCTGAAAAGGCCTCTGACAGCGTCAGGACCGGGCCTCAGGCAGGATTTCTCCAGAAGGCGGCTCAGCTCCTTCTTCCTTGGGCAGGTTTTTTTTTCAATAAAAAACTTTAAAAAGTTGCTCAGAGTTAGGGGTTTTAATGATTCGGGATGAAAATTGTAAGTTGTTCTTTATTTTATTTTCCGTGGTCAGTCTTTCCCTCCCGTAAAGGCTGCTGTGTGTGGAGACCCGCCCTCCCTCCCCGCCGCGTCCAGAGGGGCGGGTGCTTTGTTCTGTTCTGTTGGAAGCATGCGTTTTGTATTGAAGTAGAGTCGGTTTACGACGGTGTGTTAACTTCTGGTGTACAACACAGTGATCCATTCACACACGCAGATTCCTTTTCATATTCTTTTCATTATAGGCCATTACAAGGTTTTGAGTAGAGTTCCCTGTGCTGTATAGCAGGACCTTGTTGTTTATCTATTTTTATATCATAGTTTATATCTACTAATCCCAAACTCCCAATTTATGCCTCCCTGCCCCCTTTCCCCACCCCTTAACCGTAAGTTTGTTTGCTATGTCTGTGCGTCTGTCTGTTTTGTAAATCAGTTCATTCGTGTCCTTTTTTAAAGATTCCTCATATAAGTGATATCACATAAACACACATTTTAAAATAGTTTTTGTTTCTTCAGTTTCTATTTGTGGTGTAATTCTATATGTCACGAAGACAGGGCTGGAAAAGGAGGCCTTCAATGTATTTGCAAAAAGAAACCCATGGAATCCACTCTGAGAGAAGGAATGTTATCAGTACTTAAAGTTCTCTCTCTCTCTCGAAAGAGAAATAAGTTGAATTTTTTTCTGATTAAAAAAAGTAACATGAAATCACTCTCCAAATTCAGGGACCCCAATGTCCCGCTTCATTTCACTACAGCCAACCTTGGCCTCTATCTCTTTGGGGTCGTGTGAAGGACCACGAAGCTTTGGAAGGAAGGGAAACTTCCAATTTGAGCTTTTTAATTTCTTGCAGCAGCAAAGCAGGAGTGTCAGTGGAACAGAGGAACTCCCGATGGGGCGCGTGGGTGACCAGGAGCCGCCGGGCACGCGGGTGACCAGGAGACGTCGGGCGCGTGGGTGACCAGGAGCCGCTCGGCGCCCGGCAGAGCAGCACTCAGAATGCTTGGGGCGGGCGGCTCAATCAGAAATATTTCCTAACAAGTGTAATAAATACTTAAGGGTGGTTTTCTGATTTGGGGTTATTTTCACTTCTATTAATTAAACGAGGCTGGAGCCTGAATAAAACACAATTAAAGGTCTGGTGGAGGGGGGGAGGTCTGACGTGGTCTCTTCTTTATTTCCACCTTAAACATCATAATAGACCCCGATTCTGTTCAGCCATCGGAAAGACGAGACGTCATCAGAGAAAAATGAACCTCACCCAGCTCATCTTTTAGAGACCATGTCCACACCGCACGTTATTTCGCATGGATTTACAGTGGGGCCTCGCCTCTTCTATTCTCAGAAAGCTGAAAGCGGACCCCTTGGAACGAGGGGTAAATCTAAATTCAATAGCTGTTAATTCAGGGTTTGTTTATTTATAGATGTAAGGCAAGACGGTGTCGCCTCTCCTAACTTCTTTGTTCTCCGTCAGTTCTTAATCCCCAAGACCAGAAAAAAAAAAGGATTTTTAGGGTAAAGTTGTTATAAAAACTTCCCCCATCCTTTTTCCCACTGTTCTCCAATTTACAGGAAAATAAAGCTGCAGTGAAAACCCTGACAGGTGCCATTGATTGTGCCCCCGGGACGCCCCACCTTGTGCTGTGCGGCGGATTCGCTTTTGGGGGGTTTTCTTTCCGTATTTCATGGCAATGGAGACCCAAGACTAAGGGAGGTAAAGCAATCTGCCGAGGCCATAAATGTGCTGTGTGGTACGTCCAGGCCCCTTAACTGCTGCCTTACTCGTCCAAGTCCTCAAAAATATAACTCTTCCTTCAAGAGCAAATGGCACTGAAGTATCAAGTTTAATAAAACTTTGTGTGAGCAATGACTGGAAGTTATGTATTCGAGGGTAACTTTTGGTACATGGGGTCTCACTATTGAATGTTCTAGAAAGGGTGACCGTACGCTGGCCTTTCTTCTACTCGATACATGTTTGACCTCCCAGAACAGAGTTAAAAAAACAAGTCTGAGCAACAGAAATTCTTCTTTAACACAACCCTGCTCCCCCCTCGAGAAGCCCGATGTTGTCGGCTGAGTGTCATAGTAAACTGCAAAGCCAGCAGGGCCAGCTGTCAGCAGAAGGGGGCTTGCAAGCGGCGTCTGGGCCAGGCTCGATGTTGCAGGTACCGCTTGTGGAGAAAGAAAGACAGGTAGACGGGGCACGCGTGGGCCTCGTCCAAGGGCAGGGGCGCAGCGGGGCAGGCGTCTGGTCTCGATGCTTCCACCTCATTAGACGTGGCCACTGCTCAGCTCTTGACGGCTGACGGGGCAGTCTTTGTATGTATTTTTAGACTCCGATTACCTTGTCCCTCCAGGGCGTCACTCGCAGCCACCAGCACGGACACTCAGCAGCATGTGGGAAGAGGGAAGGTTCTAGAAAAGCCTCCCTTGAAAGATGTTCCTGTCGGCCTGGCCGAGTTCCTTCCGGTCTTTTCTGAGGAGCAAACCAGTTCCCTAAGAGCCTGGGGAGGTCACTGCTGTCTCCTGTCCAGTCCCCAGAGCCTGACAGCCACAGCGACAGGAGGTGGGAAGGAAGGGGCCGTAACAGCTAAGGGAGGTCACCTGTCGGGGGAGAACTTGTTCTCGGAGCCCCTGGAAGCCGTGTCCTGGTCATTCTGATTTCTGGGGAGCTGACTCCTGGAGACACGGAGTGAAACCCGGAACTCCCCTGGGCGTTACAGGTCCTCATTTCCTGGTTATTCTAAGACCTTCCCTGACTCCATGAAGTAAATAGCGACAAATATCCTATGATGCCACTTGTATGTGGAATCTTCAAAATTGATACAAATGAACTTATTTACAAAACAGAAACAGACTCACAGACAAAGAAAACAAATTTATGGTTACCAAAGGCGAAGAGAGGGAGAGGGATAAATTAGGAATTTGGGATTAAACAGACACACACTGCTATATATAAAATAAACATACAACAAGGTTCCACTGTGCAGCGCAGGGAACTGTATTCAATGCCTTGTAATAATCTGCCATGACAAAGAGTATATACGTGTGTAACTGAATCACTTTGCTATATTCCTGAACTTGTAAATCAACTACACTTCAATTAAAAAAAGCAGTAATCCAACTCAAAGACGGTAACAGCAGCCTCCCGCGTGCGGGCACCGCCACATGGGAGGCAGGCAGGGGCGGTGTGGGGGAGCGGCAGTTACACGTATATTATTTTTCATTATAGGTTATTACAAGCTATTGACTATAGTCCCCTGTGCTGTACAATACAACCTTGTTGTTTATCTATTTCATATACAGTAGTGTGTATATATTAATCCCAAACTCCTAATTTATCCCTTCCACCCTCTTTCCCCTTTGGTAACCGTAAGTTCATTTACTATGTCTGCAAGTCTGTTTCTGTTTTGTAAGTAAGTTCAACTGTGTCATATTTTAGATTCCACATGTAAGTGATATCATATGGTATTTGTCTTTGTCTGGCTTACTTCACTTAGTATAATCATCTTTAGGTCCATGCATATTGCTGCAAATGGCATTATTTCCTTCTTTTTTAACGGCTGAGTAATATTCTATTGTGTATAGACCACATCTTCTTTATCCACTCATCTGTTGATGGGCATTCAGATTGCTTCTATGTCTTGGCTGTTGTCAATAGTGCTGCTGTGAACATTTCGATGCATTTTAAGCAGAAGAGGGATGTGGGGATAACGGTTAGGTCTGTGGGAGCGTCTGGCTGAGTGTGGAGAACGGTTTAGTGCTGCTGCACTACAAAGGTAGGAGACCAGCTCGGTGTTCAGTTCTCTGCTCATTGAATCCTGTCCCCTCCAGCTTCCCACACAGAGAGAAAATTCTAGATATCCAGGACTCATCCTGGGGATCACTAAGGCTAAAGGCGCTTCAATCACACGCCTGCTTCCCTCACTTGGGACGGCCCCCCTCCCCTCTTCCCCCTCCCCCTGCATGTGCCCCCCACATCCCCCTCCAGTGACCATCTCCCGCCTCCTCTCCCAGCCCCCACCTCCTCCCGCAGCTGCTGCTCTTCTTGGAATAAAAAGTCACGCTGTGCCATCTCCCTGGCAATTCTTCTCCATTAACGTCAGAATTAATTATCTAAATCTGATTTGCTAGGGGGCTAATGTTTCATTTTAACATTTCCTGAATTAAAACCATTTTAATGAATGGGATTCAATATACCAAAGAGGTACAAACTATTAAAATAATTTAATTTCTTAACACAGAGCTTTTATTTTTTTCCTAAAGATGAAAAATAAAAATTCATTTCAAAAAATGGTAAAGAAGAGCACAGACAGCGAGGAACTCTTTGCCTTGACCCCGTGCTCACTGTCACCGTGATTCCGCTGCAGTCATGTCACACTTTACGCTGTGACGTATTCTGTCCGGGGAAACGGCAGAGATCAGTGGTCACAGACAAAAGCGAGCCAGGCTGGTTTCAGCGCCAGGAGGGGTCCACGAGCCCTTCGGGGTACAGTTGTCATTCTGCTGCTCGGTGCCACGGACGGTGTCCCAGTCTTGGCCTGAGATGTGGACCGAATCACGTGATTCCAGAAAAACACAGAAAGGGGTGGACCTCCGGCCTGTGATAAACATCTGCCGGAAATACGGTTTCTTTGGCTACGTTATACTGAGAAATAAAAAAAAATGCTTGTGTGTTTTGTTGTTTGATCCGAGCAGCATCTTGTGGCAAATATTTTGGGTTTCGTTTTCCCAGCGGCTATGTTGACTGAACGTGACGTTTCTGACCATCATCCCATTCTGAGGAATTCTGACAAGGGGCTCATCCCGCCACCTCCCCGGCTCTGCTCCACCCACCCCCGCACTGCCCGACACCCCGCCCCCAACGGCCCCCGGGTGCCGAGCCTGGTCCAGGGAAGGGCTGGATGGGAAATAACCAAGGAGAGACATGGCCACACATTTCTGCCTCGAGGCAGCCTGGCTGGCGGGTGTCCTGCCTGCCCAGCTGGGGTCGATCACGGCTCCGGACACCCCAGTGCCCTGCGTCCATCACCAGGACAGCAGGTGGCCTGGGTCCGTGTGCAGCTGTGCTCGCGACCCTGTGGCTCTCACCTGGACCCTCTCTGGTCCTTGCGTTTGGTGTTGGCCCACGAGCTCGTGTGTTTGACCCTCCCCTGGGGACCTGGCCTCCCTTGGCTGGTCCCTCTGGCTGGGCGCTGATTCTGGCAGAGGAAATGTCCTTTCCTGCTGGGAATAAATCTCCTCAGGTCCCTGCCCCCGACCCCATGCACTTTATGGGCTGAATGGTCGGTGCCCTCCACCAAGGCAATTCCAGAACCCCATGGGAGATTTTCACACCATCAGTAGCCAGGGAGGAGATCTTGACTCTGAAAAATTAGAATTGGCCCCAAAAGAGCAGCCTCAGGCTCCTGTTAACACATAATAATGAGGTGTGTCAAAGCCGTCACCACCCTCCCCCAGCCCGGAACCTCAGTGTGCCTGACGTCGAAGTCCTGGGAGCTCATCCTGTCCTGAAGACGGACAGGACAACAGCCAATGTTTGTTTTTATGGGAGGAATCGCTCCGTACATTTGATGTTGAAATGCACACGGATCCTCCGGGCCCACCTCCTGCAGGTCAGGCTGGCAGCCAGGCTGTGCACCACCCGCGGGCAACAGGCCTCGGGAATAGCTGCTCTCCGGGGCACCGTGGGGACAGGGGTGTGGAAGCGCAGGGCTGGGGCCAAGGTTTTGCTGCCAGTGCCCTTTGCTGTGTGGCCAGAGGGCACAGCCCTTCCCCGTCCTGCATTAGTCACAACTGGCTACAGCGCCCATGGGTGCTGTGTGGTCAACACAAAGGAGGAGGGTACCTTCACCGCCGGGCGGCCAGGGCATGTGCCTCCCCTCCGGCGTGGGCACCAGGTGCGCTTCTGTCAAATTCCAGTTACCATGGTCCTTAATGTCACCATGGGTGGAAAAACAGATCCTCAGAGCTCGGCTTCCTGCTGTGCCGAACTTGAAAGACAGGCTTTAAAAAATCCCTGCGGTGATGGGAAAAGGCCACTCAGTGCCTCACCTCCCATTAGAATCATGTCTTCAGCCGCATCGCGGGAAGGGTTCTTAGAAACATCACAGTGATGCAGGAAACAGGAAGTGCAGGGTGCTCACATCAAAGAGATTCAAAATGCAGGTTTGACAGTAATGGAAGCCCTTTCTCTTTTGATTTTCAATTCCAAGTTTAATTACTGCCCAGAGAGATAGTCCTGAGAAGCTGTGTGAATACAGAATTTTTATACATGCATGTCTGTTACATCCTTTACATCCTTATAGAGTGAGTCCCACCCTTTGATCTAGGCAAGCTGGCTCCTGCCTGTGGTGGGTGGGGATGGCAGGGTTCCCTGATGGTCTGAGACCACGTGTGCCCTGGACCGCACTTCCCCCTTTGGGACAGTCCCCAGCCCACCGCCCTGCAGCTGCTGTGTGGGGTTGACTAGATGGCCCGGAGCTCTGGGTCTTGCACAGTGCAGCCACTCTCTAGGGTTGCCTGGCAAGCAGCTCACTCTCATGGGCTGGTGCCAACCTTCTTTCATGACATCACATGAAACTGGGCAGCCAAATGATGCTGATGGGTTAATTTTGAGTGACTCATTTTGTTTATATAATAGGACCCTCCCCTCCACACACACACACAAATGTTGCCTCTCTCTTCCCACCGTACGTATGCATAGAATAAAAATTCCACTAATTCTAAATTTCTGATAATTTGGCCAGGAGATGATTTGACATTTTATTTTATTTATTTTATTATTTTTTAATTTTTGTTTTTTGGGAGGAGGCAATTATGTTCATTTGTATTTATTTATTTACTTATTTTTTTAGTGGAGGTACTGGGGATTGAGCCCAGGACCTTATGCTTGCTAAGCACGCACTCTCCCACTGAGCTATGCCCTCCCCACTGATTTGACATTTTAATTTTTACCATTAAATGTTACAGTGGTGGGATTAAAGCCTGCCATGTCAGTACATGTGCTGTGGTCAAAACACTGTCGCTGGCTTTTAAAAGATATCAGGATAATAAACCAAGTTATTGTATAATTTACTCTAAATTTTTATCAACACTTAGGAGGTTGGTAAAGATTCAGTTATGCTTTAGGCTGAGTCATAACTCTTAGAGGAAATTTATAATTTATCTTCTTTTTTATTTCCTCAATTTTATTTACTAAGAAGCATAACCCTTAAATTTGATGGTGCAATATATGTGAATTCTTTTCTCTAATATATTCCTTCTTCACATTTTATTTTATTTATTGTATTTTTTAAATTTTTATTTTTGGTGTTACTGGGATTACAGTAAAAGCACATGTCTGGCTGTTGGGAAGCTTCAGTTCCCTGAGAGCCCCTTTTTCTCACATTATTACTTTTTCCCTCAAGTCTGTGTATCTCTATGAAAACCCCTGGATAAGGTGAATTAATGGTCAACAAAATACCTGAAAAATAATTTACCTTTTACTCCTGCTGAGAGAGTGCCAGCTGTGGGACCCCGGGGCCAGATACTGCACCTCTCCTGGGCCCCAGGTCCGCATCTGTGAGGTCATGGGCTGGGCGCAGTGGCCAGTGATTCTGTGTCCTGAACCTCCCAGGCGTTTTCCAGAATACAATTCTTTATAAAAAAGAGGGTGCACGGCCAAGTAAGTGTTGGGGGGCGCCTGACATTACATTGTCCCTGTTGGAAATTCCCACCATACTGGCGTAAGGCCCTGAGAAGCACTACGTAAAAGAAACATGTAGCTGATTTAACTCGGTGGGTCCCAAACTCTCTGGAGCAGGAAACATTTTCCCAAACAACATCACTGAACACCCTGTAAAACTACTGCTCCGCGTGGCACGCTCTGGGCAGACTCGCGCTCCGCGTTGGCACCCGGTACGTACCCAGTTCGTCCGCGGCCCTTGCCTTCCGTCTCACGCCCAAGCGGATGCTGGAATCTGGGCTCCCCTCTGCCATCGCATGCGGGGCCGGCGCGGTCCCGCTCGCTGGGTGGGCATCCAGGTCTGCGTGGTGCTGCCTGAGTGAACCCCCAGCCGCCTCTACCGGCCTCGGCGTCAGAGCCCTGCGGGCTCCGCTGTGGCCCCACTGACGGGCTCTGTTTGGTTCTGCTTCTGGTCCCAGGAAATGTTTTCTTGATTTTGGGAAATGCTGGGTCACGGCAACTCTTTTGGTTTTGCTTTGTCTGCCACTGTTTTGTGTTTGGAGTCAGGGCGCAGGGCACACCTCAGAGACAACTTGCAAGGCCTTCTGGGCCAGACATCTCTGTTCCCAGGTCTGCTCTTAAACAGACTGAATTTTCCAAACACAGTGATTTGTATTCAGCTGAAATCTCTTCTTCTGCGGCTTCCCTCTGCTGGTCTTCGTCGTGCTTCTTGGAGCCACGTAACGCCTTCAGGTTCACAGGAAAGGTGATTTGTACCCGTCCCATTCCAGGCTCACAGAATGTTAGGACTGGTCGCCCATTTACAGCTCCTCTCAACAGTGAGGCCTCAGAGAGGGGAAGCAGTTTTTCCAAGATCACCCAAGTGGGCGGTGGCAGACCCAGGGCTAAGCCTAAGGCCGCGGCTTCCCCCAGCGCCCCGTAGCCAGAGGGGCGCTGGGTCAGGGGGCAGAGCGAGTCACAGGCGCCACGAGGGAAACCCCGGGGTCCGCACCACCAGCCACACCAGCGTGCCTGCCGCCTCCACCTGGAAACTCTTCATCACGAGTCTCCCTTATTCTGCAAACAGGTTTCACTCTCTTGAGGTTGCAAGCGAAAGAAAATATTCCTAATGAAAAGCAATCAGATCTTCGCTGAGAAACAAACTCACAAAACGGTAGTAGGGAAATTTCAAGTTAGTGAGTATGTTAAGATATTTCTTTATTCCTTTCATTGGATGAAATAGTTTGAAATGTATTTGCCAGAATAAAACCACCGGTATCGACTTATTTCATGTTTCCAGTTGATATGTAGATATTAATTCAACTCAGCAAAGTGCTCTCTGTAAGGAGATACTCTTTACTCTTGATAGAAGAGTACATTGACATTCTTATATTGTTGAATATAAAGATTAGTAACACGTATCTTCCATCTGTGTGGCACTTTGAATTTTTCAGATTAGTTTTAATTATGTTTGCATCCTCTTTAACCCTATAAAGTCCTCTGGGGTAGGTGGTGTTCATTGCATTATCCCCTTTTAAAAAATGAGGACATTACAGCGTGGAAAGAACCCGTGACTCATCTCAGATCAGACGTCTAGTTCGTGTCAGTCTCATATCTTCCATCTGCGCCACTTTCCAGAAGACGCAAGTCCCACGGGATCTACAGGACCAGGTCTGGTCCTACCTGCTTCAACGCTCTGTCTCTGATGACGACACCAAAAAAAAGGAGACTGGATGAGAACACAGGCACCCTGCCGAGATGAGGCTTGGTGATGATGACGTGGGACCAAAGTAGCCTGAACTCCCTTATCCTCCCGGACTGCTCACTGACTCCCTTAAATGTCTGCTGACCACTTACTCTGGGGATCTGTGCCTTTTTGCATTTCATGTCATTTTAGCAGCCCACGGAAAGTCTTTCCTCTGGTGAGGAAGTTGAATTTGCCAGTGGGTGAGGCTGGGGGTGCCTCTATTAGCTCAATGGCAAAATACGCTACGATAGAGCGGTGCCTGTTTCTCTCCCGCCTTCGTTTTGGAAATGTCCAAATCTGAGGGGAAGTAGAGAGGCGTGCAGTCCACGTCCCTGCACCCTTAACATCTGAGGACACTGCCCCTGTCGTTCTACACGTGGGGACTGAGCTGCTGCGGCTTGGGGGATTGCTTCTGTTGCTGTCACTGAGCCGTTGTCAGCAGGTGGCAGACCGCACGACAGCTCACCCTAGGCCCCTCGGCAGGCGTCTCCAGAGAAGAAGGACTTCCCCCTACGTTGTCTCTGTTTTCAAAACAAACCTTAGAAGTTTTCAATCCTGGAAAGAAAGATTTTACTAGTAAAGAGGTCATTGCACTGAGTAGATCAACGCTTTGCTCTAAATTTCCCCACTTCTCTCTCTGTCTTTCTGTCTCTGTCTGTCTGTCTGTCTCTCTCTCTCACACACACACACACACCCCCAAGTACTAGCCCTGCCACACCCTTTTTGATGTCTCTCTTTTTGAATTTGGTGATGTCATCCTGTTTCAGTGCTTGTTTGAAACCTCATGGAATGAGAAAGTGGAAGACAAGAGCTCGGGTTTATAGACACAAAGGGTCTTAAAGTCACCGCACACGGTGGACAAATCTGGTGGTAATTTCTGAGCCCGGGCTTGCCTGGCGTCTCATTAGCGCGGTCCTCGCCTGGGCTGGGGGAGTCTGCAGCTTTCCTCCCACTCGCAGGGTCGACAGAAGGCTCTCCCCGTGTGTGCCGGGGCTTGTTCAGCTGCTCGGCTGTTGCTGGGCCGTGGAGTTGTTCTCAGGCCTCTTACAAATAAAGCGGCTGTGAAGGTCTGTGTGCACGTCTTTGCTCCCTCTGGGGAAAATGCCAGGAGCAGACGGCTGGTCATAAAGTAGGTGTCTCTGTGTTTTTAGTTTTATTTTGTATTGAAGTGCGGTTGATTTACAATGTTCGTTTCAGGTGTGCAGCACAGCGACTCAGTTATACGTGTACATACTTTTTTCCATGTTCTTTTCCATCGTAGCTCATTGTGAGAAGCTGGGTATAGTTGCCGCGGGTCCTTGTTGACGGTCTGTTTCACACGCCGTGGTGTGTCTGTCGACCCCAGGTAAGGTGGTTGTTTTGAAAGAAACTGATGAGCTGTTTTCCAAAGTGGCTGTCCCACCCTGCGTTCCCACCGCAGGTGCGGGAGCTCCGCTTCCTCTCGGCCTCTCTCAAGCTCGTGTGATCCGTCTTTGCACTTTCAGCCATTCTGGTAGGTGCGTGGCAGCATCACACCCTGGCTTTATTTTGCAGAGAGGGCGGGATTTAAAGTGTAACTCAGAACACAGGCTCTGGGACCGCCACCTGCACGACACGCACACACCTCGAAGGAAGTCATCGAATGCTTTGCAGGGCCGTTCTGTCCTCTGAGACTTAGGGGTGTGAACACCCTCCTTCTTCTATGAGCAGAGTCACAGGAAGTGTAAAACGCATGCGGTCCCACGATCGGGTGCACTGACTATGCCCCCCCCCACGCTCCACCCCCAGGTCACTCAGGTAATTGTCATTCGTAGGGAAGTCGCCCCAATGCTCCTGCAGCTCCAGTGGGCTCTGCGGCCGCTCTCCGGGCTGCTGAGACTCCAGGCCCTCCATCCGTGTCCTGCACCCTCAAAACTGCAGGGACATCTTTGGGTGGGGGCGGTGGGAACGGACTCACCCAGCTTAGCCTGTAAAGGGTTCCCAGAGCAGTGCTTCGGGAAATCTTTGTTTTTTCCTAGAGTCCTCCCTCCCTTGAAAATACACACTTCTTATTTTATTTCTTTTGAAAAACTTTTGGGGGAGGTAATTAGGTTTTTACTTCCTGATTTATTTTAATGGAAGTGCTGAGGATTGAACCCAGGACCTTGTGCATGCTAAGCATGTGCTCTACCACTGAGCTATACCCTCCCCTTACCTCTCACCTGGAAAATCAAGGTTTTGACCATTAAAGTGATTTGCTCGAGATTATGTCTTGAGAAGACAGTAAACAGCACTGTTTTGTTCCATGTTTGTGGCAGGAGGTAAACATGTCCCCCAGTCACTGAAAACCCGTGTGCGAGTGAGATGTGTCCCTGGTGGCACACGGCGTTCCTGTAACACACTTGACACAAGGTAACTGAAGTGGTTTTAATGCCATTTGGATCAAAAAATGATCAGTTACATCATGCTGAGAAATAATTTTATAAAGACCATTGAAGAGAAGTTGTGAGAAATAAAATAAACTTTCAATTAGTAATGCCTCAGGGACTGAAGATTGCAATGAACACAAACACAAGGGTTGAAAACATTGTTCTTTTGCTTTGATTTTTCATTATCTTCACTGAGCAGGTCTTGAGGAACATTTTTTCTTTCTGAGAAAATTAAGTGCCTTTTTATTCTACTTAATATTAGCTGTACTTCCTATAAATGATGAAAATATAAAGCCTCATTTTTATTGTCAGGAGATCTAGTACAATGACCCCACTGAGAGCTCTAACAGCAATTTGCGATGTGCAGAACAGGCCGGCAACAAGAATTATCTGAAGCCTTAAATACAATATTTGTGTGTCTGGCGGGGCTCTGAAATTTCCGGGATGAACAAAGCGGGTGATGAAAGCAGTTAACTTTCCAGAGCTGGGATGGGCGGTTCTACTGGAACGTGGGTTTTTCAAGCTCAGTGTATCTTCACATCACGTTATTCGTGGAATTTAAAGAGAAGGTGTAGCTTAGCAATTAAAGAATGGAAGCAAGGTCAGCGCGGCTTTGCTTGGGTTTGGCATCCCCAAAGTCAGGGACGGCGACAGTCAGCTCATCCGACAGAGCCTCCTCACACGCACACCCAGGGTGTGACGAGGATGGTGCTGGACAGAAACGCACCGCACTGCACGTGTGTCCCACGGGAGCAGCTCTCCTACATGTGAGTTCATCATACAGCAGGTCCCCACTTAGTCCCTGCTTGTCCAGAGGGAAGAGGAGAAAAGATGCTGGCTGCTGCTTGTCATTTTAACAAGGAGACAGAGTTCCAGGCTTCTCGCCCTTAAACAACCAAAAATTACATGAACGTCTCCATTCAAATGTCAGGACGGCATTTACCCTGACAGCTTTCTTATCATAATGCCCAGAGAGTGACTCTGACCAAACCCGTCAAAACCGACTCACAGGCAGGGGCCTCGTAAACACAGAGTCAGTATCTCAGCCTCAGGTCGCGACGTTGAAGCTTGCTGGGAGCTGCGGAGAGAGATGCCGGCCTGGGTGCCCTCTGGCTCCGGGAGACCCAGAGGGTCCCCTCCTCCTCCCCAGCATGTCTGGGGACGGAAGGAGCCAGGAAGACACAGGAGGGGGCTTGGAGGGCCACGTTCAACAGGCTGCTTTGGGGAAGACCCTGGACTCCTCCGCTGTGGGGGGTCTGGAGACAGAGCCGGGGTGGCCCATTCTGAGAGCTTCCGGGACCCCGGCCAGAAGGGACGCTGAGGCCTCACTGGGGCGAACTGGGACTGTGCTGCCAGTCCTCAGTGTCCACGTGGACTCCTGACCTAGTCTGTGACCCAGACATCACATCCCCGGCTGCTGAGACGGTCCACGATGGACGGAGAGTCGCCATCAGTCCCGGGAAGGCTGACGTTGCTCTGGTGAAGTACGCAGCCGCCCACCCTCCAACCGCTCCCCCGCCGGAGCCCGAGTCTCCCTGGGGTCTGGCTTCCACAAAGGCACCCCCGTGGCATCAGGACCGATGGCGCCCTGAGACTTGACTGGGCAACTCAGAAGTTCTCTCTGCCACTTTCCCTGAGATTCTAGACCCTCCTGGCTGCTCTGAGGCCCCGCTCTGCGCTGCCTCCTGGGCGGGAACCCAGGACACCCCCCAGATCCCCAGGGGCGGGGCCACTGAGTCATCAGGATGAAACCCCCCCGCACAGGCCCAGCCCCCAGCCCTGAGATCAGGCAGCTGAGAGGCCCCGGAGCCCACACTGAGCGTCAGCGACAACTCTGAAGACGGGGAAGGCAGCACAGCCTGCTGGTTTTTATGGGAAGCACGCGAGTAATTTTATTATCCACATTTTAGGCAGTTTATCTTGTTTATGACTGACAATAAATCGTGTGGTTCGGAAGATGACGCCTAATGAATGCATGTAATAAATCCCTTATTTTGGCCATAAAGAAAAGATAGATGACATTTATTTGTAAAAATTGCCCCCACTTATAAATAAATGTTGAATTGTTGTTTAAAGAACATCGTCCTGGAAAGGTCCAAACTATTCTCAGGGCACCAGTCTGTCTTGGCTCTGCCCAGGTCTGGGGGAGGGGGCAGGGATTGGTAGAAATTCCTCAGTATTTGGGTAAAATTCCTTTCTGCCTCAGCAGCCCTTCAGGGACAAGGCCGTCTCTGCTCTGTGACTCGCAGGGTGGGGGTGGGAAGGGGGTGGGAGGGGAGGGAGGGAAGGACTTCATCAAGCACAGGGGGTCCTTCCCTAACCCCCTGGGGGGCGTTCCCACAAGAACGCAGAGAGGAGGGAGGTGGGGGGGGAGGGCAGGGGAGGCCCTGGTCTTTGTGATGGAGAATGTGCTAAGTGATAACCCGCAGGCCACTGCTGGCAGCAACTTAGGGGATGTTGGCTCAGCACTGGCAAGGTCCCCTCTGAGAGGGGACAGAGCTGCGACAAGAGCTTCATTCTGGAACACACCTGGTCCCCTCTGGGCTTGGCCCACCAAGTCTCCTGTGCTCAGACTCCTGGGCGCCAAGTGGAAAGTGTGCAGACTCCTCCTTTAGGACTGGTGGTGGCCAGCACCACGGCTGGGGCCGGCCAGCCAGGGAGCATCCCGGTCACCAAGGGGGCCAAGGCCGGGTCACATGTCAGTCACACGGTCACCGCCTCACCACTGCCCATCCCAGGGCAGGTCTGCCTGTGCCCTGGGGGCCCCATCACAGGATGGGGGGCAGGTTTGCACTAGGGTGCTGACCCCCACCCCCGTCGGTGACCCTGCAGGGCTGAGTCCACGGGGTTCTAACCGAGGGCCTGAGCTTGCCGGAGAGAGGCCCCCATCTCACTTACTGCCCCCAACCCCTCTCTTTCTTCCCCATCCAGCTGCTTCAAGGCTGGGGAGCATTTAGGCCAATTGTATGGAAAGTTCAGAAAGGGTAAAACACAGCTGTGTCCAGACGGACACACAGGCTCGTGGGCTGGGCCACACGGACTGCACACATACTGAGGTCTGGGGAAGTCATTCTGGCTTATGCAGGAGTTAACTTGAGTTTGATGCTCACCAGCACAGCCTGTTTGTGGCCCATCAAACATACATTGTCCATCTGCTTTACTTATTAACAAAAAGGGTGCACTGGCCAGAAGTGAAGAGTGTCCATGTTAAAAATAAAGATTAAACGCCCCTCTTCCTGGGACGCCCGTGCTGGTCCTCCCTGCTGACAAGACCCCCTTCCCAGGTGCCAAGGCCACACTGGGCGTGCTGGTCTGTTTTTGGAGACCTTGAAGAAGTGTGTCCCTGACTTGTTAACGTTCTTTGTTCTGACAGGACATTAAACTGTGCTGGAAGCCCTGCTTCTCTGGAGCAGTTTCTCAGAGTTACCCAGGAAGCAGCTTCAGGGCTGGTCTTCAGTTTGGCTCAAACAAAACTCTTCTTATTCTTATGACTGATTGATGACTTTCGCCGACACCGGCCACGCGCTTCCCAGGAGAGCTGCCACTCTGCTGGACGATTCCTCCGTCACCCACCACGCTTCGCTGTCCAGGGGCCCCAGCGGTCCAGGCACCGGCCCTGATGTGGGATGGGAGGGACCAGCCTGCTCAGAGTGAGCCCGGCTCTTCCAGGGGCGACACGGCCCTGGGGTGGCCAGCGACCTCTGGGTGATGGTCGCCCTCCTGGTCGTCCCCAAGACCCTGGTTCCGGCTGCGACCTGAGTTACAGGAGGCTCGGCTGCTGAGGTGGAGATGAGTGACAGAGTCCCCCAGCTCAGCCCTCGGGGTGCCTCCTGACGCCGTCAGTGCCCGCATCTTTCTGACACACGCCCGATCCGCCTCAGGAGGGGCTGACCCGTGAAAGCCTGCATTTTCTCAGGGTCCAGGTCAAAACCCACACACTTGTCACCAAGCGGGGCAGACGTCACCTTGAATGTTTTGTGGTATGTTGGTTGTCAACTTCTTGCAAATTAGACTTCCTGTAGAGTTTTACTTACATCAAATAAAGACCAGCCTTGCTGTTGGTGGTGGCACAGGGACCGGAGGTTGTCATGTGATGGGTGGGGGTGGGCTCGGCGTGTGGGTCACGTCCCAGGACACAGGCCCCCCTCCCCCAGCGCCCTGACAGCCAGGCTCCAGAGCACTGGGCAGACTCCCCATCCGTTCTTTGTAAGGACTCTCTCTCCCGAGGGGGAGGCCCCTAAGCGCCATGTCCCCGGCTGTCTCTAAACGACATCCCTGGGTGAGCACCGCCCTCTGGGAAGCGCCCAAAGTTCTGCGTCTTTGACTCCTGAGCGCAGTCATTTTCCACCACCGCGGGGCAGAGCGGGGCTGCTTCTGGGAAGAGGTGAGAGGATCTCTCACCAGGGGACCAGCGAGGGGCCTGGGGCCAAAAAGGAGCCTTAAAGTCCTCTCGAGCCTTTCCCTGACGAAGCGAAGCCCCTGCCCGCCTCCCACCTCCGACCAAAGCAACGGGGTCTCTCGCTGGTTTATCATCACGTCGCCACGGGGACTCAGAGCGACGAGGCGGCACAGTCCACGCCCGCCGGTCTTGGTTTCATTGTCGTCTGTTCTCAAAGACGTCTAAGAGCAGCGGCAGATCTGAGCCGTGTAACCATCTGGAAGGGCACTTCAGTGCAGGTGGACGAGCTCCAGGCCCTGGGCCCCCCGGGCGCCCTGACCAGGAGAGGGGTCCCCTGACTCTCATGCCATCTGGCTCCTGCCCAGACCCCCAGCGTGTTCCCTCTGAGCCCCGGGGGACGGCGCTCCCAGACGCCAGTCAACAGCTTTCCGACTTCCTGAACCACAACCACTGTGAGGACGATGCTGTACATTGGAATGTTGTATATGCACACGTGTGTGCACATACACGACACACATACATGACACACACATGTACGTGTACACACATGTACACACAACACACCCACATACATGCACACACGTACACACATGCATACACACAACTGCACACAGAACACACATGCACACTCACACACACACACACACACACATACACATGCACGCACAACCCAACAATCAGCAGCGTGTGCTGGCACCTCTTCCATTTGGCCCGCCTCCCAGCCTTTATTTAAAGCTGCTCGCAGCCTACGAACCTGAGTTCAAGAGCCACTGATGGGTCACAACCCACAGTTTGAAAAACACGACTTAGGCCCACCAGGATCACCGGCCAAAATGGAGCCTGGGCCGCTCCCCCGAGCCGTGGGCGCTGGGATTTCCCGGTCTCTACACAAGACAGTGTCTCTCTCCCCCTCAGACTGAGACCTCGTTCAGTCCCCCTGGGGGGGGGGGTCACTTCCTTTCTGTTCCTGGTGACTCTGCAGCTAGTCCCCCAATCTGTGCCTCCCAGGGGCGCCCCGCCGCCCCTCCTCCCCATACGCCGTCACCTGCCTTGGCCTGAACTTTCACTTTCTCTGACAGCCTCTGTCCTTTGTGAATCTTGGCCTCACACTCGGGACCCCCTCCATGTGCAAAACGGCCGCGCGTCCCTCAGTCCTCTTTTAAAGCCCCAGTTCCTGAAACTCATGATGGGCTGAGGACCCTGCCTCCGCTCAGTGAGACGTGAGCACGCCCACGGCGCCCCTCCGCGCTGCCGAGTTGCTGATCCGAATCACATGCAGAAAAGTTAACAAAAACTTTGATGCGTATACGGGCCACTGCTCTGCCCTTGGGCGGCTGACAAAGCTGTGGTGGAGGCGTTTCCTAGATGCATGTTCTTACAATCTTGATCCAGGGCTTCAAGTCTATCAGGACTTCAGCACGTGCATGTGGGGAGACACACCCCATCCCACAGGGACAGCCACACATAAGTTGAGGTTTGGGACCAGCCGCCGCCCTGCTTCTGGTCTGACGGCACCTCTGTCTCTGAGCAGCTGTTCGTCGCCCCCGGGAGCCTGTCAGAGGTGCAGGTGCTCAGGCCCCACCCGATACCTGCTGAATCAGAACCTGCATTTGAACCAGGTCCCAGGTGACTCACACGCAATTAAAACTCAGTAAGTGCTGATTTAAACACCCGTCCCAGTGCAGCCCAGAGGAATTTCACAGCTTCATGCTGACAAAGGAGCGCTGAAATCACCCCCAGGACGGTCTCTGACTTGTTCAAGGTGTGGAAGTCAGCTGAGCCAGGCTGACCTGACCTGACTGGGGAGGGTTGGGGTGGGGGTCACAGCTGGAAGCTGGCAGAAGCAGAGTGGTCATCTTGATTAAAGGTGCGAGAAGCTTAGAGTGACCAAATAGGGTTGCCAGGCTTAGCAAATAAGCATACTGGCAGTACAGGGGACGTGGTCATAGTAAACACGTGTTTGCTGTTTATCTAAAATTCAGATGGAACTGGCATCCTGTACTTCTTCTGCGGCCCTACAGCAGAAGCCAGCCTCCCCTGTGCAAGGCAGACCCCTTTCTCCTTCCTGTCCCGACCCTGCCCCTCCATCCTGCAGTCGTCCATAACTGCGGGCAGGCGTGGAGCACAGAGAACAGTGTTGGCCCCGGGACACTGGGAGGTCAGCTGTTGCCGTCGGTCCTGCTGGTCTGGTAGAGCGTCCCCCCAGCAGCTGGCAGCCGCGGAGGAACTGGTCCCCAGACTCCCTGCTTCTCTCCGTCCTGGGGTCACCTGTGACCTGCCGCAGCCCAAGAGCCCCCCACTCCCAGCCTCCGAGCCCCAGGACAGAAGAGGGGCAGAGGCTCCCAAGGGCCTCTCCAGACTCCCCCTTCACCTTTGTGCCCGGGGTTCTTCCCAAAACGACTAAAAGGCTTTCAGCAACGGTAGCCACCAGTCCAGCGAAGGAGAAGGGTGGTTTCTCAGGCAAGAAACCATCTCTCTGCCAGCGCATCACCGTGCGGGCTTACGTGAAGGGGGGCACCTCGGAGGCTGGAGACAAGTTCCGGAATGAAAGCTGGAGAAGGCCAGGAGAGGCTGGTGTCACGGCTGCCAGATCCAGAGAGGGTGTTGCTGCTGCTGACCTGCTCGGGGCCTGGCGCGTGGGGGCGCCCTGAGCTTCCGTCCTCCGGGGAAGGGCGTTCTCACAGCCTCTAAAGAGCAGGCGAGGCGGGACACAACGCACCACACCCGCACCTGACGAGCCGTTCCCGGCCCATCTCTGTAACCAGAGCACGTGTGTCAGGGGGACCCAGACAAGCACCCCAGGAGGGCAGAGTCGATGCCCTGTTCACAGATAACCGGCACTTCCTAAGTGCTTATTGGTTGACTATTGGTTCATTCAAGTTCTGCGGCCGCCGAGAGGCGGAGTTTGGTTCTCAAATCGGACCCACACACGTGGAAATCAAAGGAGATCCTGATTTGCTTGGCAATTATCTCAATATTTGTCTCTTCCCCCGTGAAGGGTTCTGGGAAGCAGGTTGAAAAGGGCAGTAGGGACAATATCACACCTGTCTTCCGAGGACAGGTGTGGTCAGGAGTTAGAAAAAGTGCACAGAAAGAGGTCAGCATTCCAAAAAAGGGAAACGGGCCCCGAGGGCAGAGAGCTTGGCAACGCCAGTGTTCTCTCAACCCGGAAGTCATCGGGGAAGGATCTCCAACTCTGTGCCTTTAAAGTCAGTTGTTGGGAGGAGGGTGTGGCTCAGTGGTAGAGCGCATGCTTAGCATGCCCGAGGCCCTGAGTTCAACCCCCAGTACTTCCAGTGAAAATAAATAAAATAAATAGATAAAAACCTAATGACCCCCCAAAACACACAAAACCAAACAAAAATAAAGTCAATTGTTATTAGTGAACACAGATGTAGGAACACGCAGGCAGGTGGGCATGACCGTGGTTTACACCAAGTGACTGAACTCCTCCCCTCCCACCGACCGGAGGTGCCCTCCAGCTTAGAATCACGGTGAAACCTTCCAGGTTCTCTTCTTTGCAAAGGGGCCTGGGGGAAGGACAGTCTTCGGCCTTTTATTGAAAGCTGAGTTTCCTTTGGGAAAGAGGCAGAGGGGCCAGGAGTGACCACAAAGTATACATTTGTTAAAAATCTGGAACATGTCAAGTTGCACGTGAAGGAGGAATCAGAAGTGAAATAAATGAGACGACACAAGGTTGGGTAAGTGGGTGAGGTGCGTGGATGGATTTGGACTTGGCTGCTTGGGGAGGAGGGACCAGCCCACGGCGTTAGCCTGTGAACCGGAAACTTCTGACGGCCGGGTCAGCTTGTCTTCCTGTTCAAACGCAGCGAGATTCCCGGAGTTCCACCAGTTTCCACCCCATCTCCTCTGCCCTCAGCAGCAGACAGTACAGACCATCCCCCACCACCATCCCTTTCTCCGAGGGGTCAGCGGGGAGTGGTGTCTGCTGGGGAACGATCTGCCCCCTTGCCGACCACGTCACTTTCCTGAAACCTGTGCTGACTGCCGAGGACCTTGGCGCTCTCTGCCCTCTCGCTCTGACGTCCCATCAGGTGTGCATGAGCCCACGATTCGCCCCCATCGCTAAGTTCAAACTCAGACTCTTAAAAGCTGGATGGTTAAATCCAACCGCATCTGCCCGTTTTTATTATTTGCCTTGGAATTTCCCTCTTCGTTTTTGTCTGGGCACCTCAGAGGAAAGTTAACCTATTAGTTATTAAATCACTGAAATGTCACCTCGTATGAGAGGAGCTGCTTGGCGTTTAAGCGCCTTTGAAAAGGATACACGGAACTTTCCAAGAACAAATTAAAACACATGCACTTTCTCTGCCACAAAGATAAAATGCAAATGAAGAAAATCCAGTTCCAACGAATTTATGCACAAGAGCAAGTTATTTATTGGCTCTTGTTGCGGAGGACAGAGATGGAGCGGGCTTCCGGGATGACTGGATTCATGGGTCAGATGCCCAGGACCCCCTCCCCCCACGCTTCTCTTTACAAGGGGACTCCACTCTCTCCTAGGGCAAGCTCACCTCCTCCTGCAGCCCCCCCCCCCAGAGTGGGTCCCCAGCTCTGCTTAGAAAACCCTGGACATGGGCCTTGGCCGCCTGAGGTCAGCCACTCACCCCTTGGCAGTTGCTAGAACCATGGAGACAGTCACGCATCACAAGAGAGGGAAGGGAAGACCTCCCTCAAAAAAGTGCCGGGCAGACAAAGCGACAATCGTCTCTTATTCATCATGTCTTTTTGTTCTATACTTGAGGCTTTGATCACTGGGGCCTCGAGGCCCCTGGATGGCTGGCCCCTGCCCCGCAGCCAATGCCCAGAGACGGCAAACAGCTTCACTGCTGGTGAGTCTTTCACATGCAAACCAGTCAGAACAGGGCTCCTAGGCCCAGCCACCTCCACCACGGGGCTCTCAGACCCAGGCGACTCCCCCCACCCAATCTCCCGGGTCCAGCCCTGTGCCCCAGGGCCCCCTGAGCCATTCAAAGTGGCCAGTCCCAAGCCTGCAGCCTTGCCTGGTCCTTTCCTCGGCACAGAAGCCTTAATAAAGACTCTTGCCCGCATTTTCCCCTCCCCCCCTGCCTCCCGACAGACCCTGGTGCCCACCCCCTCAGGTGGCCCCACCAGCGGATGTGCTTCCTGTTTCTGGGAATCGGTGACCAGAACAAACGTCTCTCTTGGTGACAATGATTGCCCTGTCTGCGTGTCTTACTGTACCTGACTCGAACAAATCCTGTGTAAGGGCTCCCTTAAAACATGTCTGCTACGCCAAACAGCCCAACCCAGAAGCAGCTAGTGGAACCTCTGTGTTCATTGTTTGCGTGGTTTATTTTTCTAGGTCCCAAATCTAAAGGAAGTTTGGAGACAAAGTGTAGAGAGGGATGGACTACAGAGTTTGGTGGAATCAGAACAAATCTATGAGCTGTTTTCTAAAACTGGAAACATCATACAGTGCTTATGATTGACAGACAGGTTGGGAGAGATGTAAGTGGAAGGTAAACGGAACGGCCATCACCCTGCTGCTGTGGTGGGGGGGGGGGCGTCACACCAGAAAATCCCAATGGTGAGAGCTCGGACTGTTTCGGACTGCCTGGGTTCAAGCTTTGGCAAGTCCCTCTGTAGATGTGTGACCTCAAGGAAGGTGCTTAACCTGTGAGCCCAGGTCCTCACCCTGAAATGAGGAGAATAGAGCCTGCTCCCAGGGCTAAATGAGAAGCTCCTTGTGGAACAGGCGACCAGGCCTGGCAGATGTCTAACACAGCTGCTACTATTTCCAGCTTTGTCCTCATGACATAACGGGGTTAAGTGTAATAGGTGAATCACAAAGTAATACGGGCAGCCTCGCAGAACAGTGTTTCCATTCCTTTGAAATAGATAAGGCATTTCTAAGAATGACACACAACACAAAAGCCACCTAGGAAGGCCTGGACAAATAGGACCACATTAAAATGGGGGGGGGGAGAACATTTCTAGAGTAAAACCACTGAAAAGAAAAAGACAAATGATGATGTACTAAAGGGGAAAAACCCTATGTGACACTTACTTCAGGTAAAGGGTTAATTTCTCTACAATGCAAAGCTCTCTACCAAGTCATGAAGAACAAAGGAAATGAACCAAAGGAAAAACAGGCCAAGATCAGGAGCAGGTGGCTCTCAGGAAAAAGAAACCAAGTGGCCAGTAAAGATGAGACAAGATGTGCCGGGAGAGCTCGAGGCTGCAAGAAGGGCACCCAGACAACGGTGCTCCAGCCTCCTGGGGTTGACGTTTTCACGAAACGGAGCGCCTGCAGCAGGCAGGCAGGCAGGACCCCTTGTGTGCGTTGGTTCAACATTAAAAATCATTGCAAAGGAAAAAAAAACAACCTCCCTTTGTGTATTTGGTCCTTCCCTTGAACTGTCACAAAGCAGACTACAGCCCCGAATATTAGAACCGAGCTCAAGACAAAGAAGAGGCGTCGGGGCAGGGGAGACAGAGACAGCGGGGCTCCCCTGCGCACCCCGGCAAGCCCCCTGCGGGGCTCACTGGCTAGAACTGTGTCCCAGCTCACCTCCAGCTGAAAGGGAGGCTCAGCGATTGAGGGCTGGTGCGTGATACAGAATTTGGTTGGTTTATGTTCCCATATCCTGGGGTTGCCCAAGTGGGATGTCTCTGTTATCCACGGTGGGCCCCCGGGGTGGCATCGGACAGCGTAGTTAACCAGGTGATTCAGGAAGGGGGTGATCACACTGGAAAGACCATATGAGAGAGGGCCGGGGCTTTGAGCCACTTCATGTCAGCCTGACCCCTGGGGAGAGAAGGTGGCAGGAGACTGAGTTCAATCTTGTGGCCAACGATTCAATCAATCCTGCTTACGCAGTGAAACTCCAGTCACAAGCCTGGAGTCAGGCAGACACATGTGCAAAGACGTATGTCCAGAAATAGCCCTCACAGCAGTGCTTGTAATGTTGAGACACTGAAATAAGCTTGTTCATATGGGCAGGACTCCCCTTAAATAACGGGTCTGCCCCTGCGGTGGAATGCGCTCAGCCACGGAGGAGGGGGGGTGGACTCACACACACTGATACAAAGTCTTTGCGAACTTTAAAAAGCCAGGGACGGACCAGTCAGCTCAGAGGTGGCTCTCGAGTTCCCGTTCAGTCTCCGAGGCAGGTTGATCAGCCTCTGGAGCCCTACTCCCCTGTCCTGCGAGCGGAGATGTTAGGAGCCCCATTTATACGTTGGCTGTAAGTGGGCAGCAACTGAAAGTGTACGGCCAGTGTCTGCTGTGCCGCGGGCCCTTCCTGAATGCTGGTGGACGCCAAGACGGCATTTCTCATTAAGGTCGTTTGAGTTGCGCATCTTGGGTGGAGATGCTGTGAGATCATCTCTTCCGCGTCCCTGACCAGCAGCTGCTCTGGCAGAGCCCTGGGCTAGTGCAGACCGTCCTGGCTGCCGACGGTGCGGCCTCGGGGCCTCCACTCTGGCCGGAGAGCCTAACCTGAGAGCAGCAGGTGGCTCTCACCTCCCGCTCACAGCTCCAGGCTCTCCTGCCCCATCCTGGTGTGACGAGCAGAGAATTCCTGCTGCAGCCTGGCCGGCGGCAGAGGGAAACGCTGGGATGCAAAGCAGCCACTGGCAAAATCTCTGCACATCACCTGTGTCTACAGCACACGATGATGGCACGTGTCCTGAGCTGAGCACAGGGGCTAGGGAGCCTGGGGGCTTCCAGCAGGCCCCGGGACACAGTGAAACAGGGATGTCTGGCAGGGGCGGGGAGGGCTTCCCCACCATGGTCACTCAGCTGCCCCCAGTGTCTGCCTTTGCTCATTTGCTGTGTAATGCGCCCTCCCTCCCTCCATCTCTGTCTGCCCTGACTCCCCGCTGCTCCTGGAAGCTGGTACCCAGTGTCGGGCTCCTGGGCATGAGGGTGGTCTGCCCCTTCTCTGCTGGGCTCTCCCAAGGCCATGCCGCGGACTGGCTGCCCTGAGTGAGGAACCCTCCCGCTCCAGTCACGTGCACCCCGGGCAGCAGGCAGGGTCGCTCTGTCCAGTACGGCCAGGTAGCGTGGGAGGTGCTGGAGACTGTCCCAGAAGAATCTCCTCTTCCACTGTGTTACAACCTCCGATACCTGAGACGGACCCCGGGCGGCCTCACTTTCCGTGACACAGAGCGGGTCCCAGGGGCAGGCAGGTGGCCAAGTATTCACTTTCCCTGGAGGGAAGGAGACAGAGTGGCTCTGTTTCAACCATGCAGAACTTTCCAGCTTCCAGCGTGGCTTTGTGTAAGGTATTAATTGTTGGTCGGTGTCGTAGGAGCAAGCAGCAGGTCTGAAGCTGGAAGGAAGGAGGCTAAAGATGGAGGATTTACAGCACCGGATGTCAGGCTGCAGAAACAGTCAGTGTCGCCCAGCACAGACGGACCAGACCAGCGAGAGAACGGCGAGTTCAGATGGAGCTGGGTGGTGCACTGGGTTTGGCCAGAGGCAGGACCTCAGGGCTGTGGGGAGAGGGGAGCTAGGTCAACTGCATAAACACATGGAGAAAAAAGTGGACCTTGACCACCCCCCCAACCGCACACCAACCACGCAAACCAATTCCAGGTGGATCAAAGGCTCAAATAATGACAGAGGAAACAACAGAACTCCGGGAAGACAGTCCAGGAGACTCTCATCATCCTCACCTTGGAACAGGAAAGTGTCTCTCAGTCAGTATAAAGGAAAAGACCGTTTGCATTAAAATTAACTTCCATTCACCAAAAGACACCACGTAGGAGACTGAAAAGGCAAGTCGTGTAATAGGAGAATATATTCAAAACACACACACACACATATATACACACATGACTCAGAACCAGAATGCATTTTACGAACCCGCCTACAAATAGGCAAGAAAACGACAACCCAAGATTTTAAGAAATGGGCAGGAGATTCAAACGAGTACATCACAAAAGGGGCTATCCAAATGGCCAAGAAACATACAACAAGGTGAAGTGTAAATTAAAATCCTAAATAAACCCTAGCACATACCCGCCAGAACGGTTTCCAACAACGACAACACAGATGGATACTGCTAAGCTGGGCAACCACGCAGGGTGGCCGCGTGTCCAGACACTGCTGCTGGGAGCACACTTCGGCCGATTGTTTTGGATAACTCTGTGCCTTGCCTACTACGGCTGAATATCCTAGGTGTATATTCAACAAAAATGTTCACATATGTGCACCAAGAGACGTGTGCAAAAAAGGGTTACAGCCACGCTGTTTGCAATAGCCCCAAACTGGAGACAACTCAGTAATATAAAATTAAAGTGTTTTTTATTTTTAATGGAAAATAAAAATATTTCCATTAAAAATAAAATACACAAATGAATTATAAATTTAATTTTATCATTTGTTAACTTATTACTTATTTATATGTTTAGTCATATAATTTATATTAATGATTCATTTGGGTAGTTTATTCATTAAGCAAATGGTGGAGTATTCCATAAAAATGAGCAAACGTCCACAAGCCCCAAATGGATGAACCTCACAAGTAATTAGCCTCCATTTCATAAATCATACAAATCACAATTCGCAGATCGTTGTCTCAGAAGAGCAAGAAAGCTTCTGAATTCCTGGAGTCCGTGTTTTGATAGAGCGTCATAGACAGTGAAAGGTTTACTTAGGCTAGGCGTGAGCTTAGTATATGGGAATTAATAAAACTGGAAGGTTTTTAACGTTGTTTAAAAAAAACAAAAATATTGAACAAAAGAAGCTTGACACGGAAGAGCAGTCAGTATGGTTCTACTCAGACGACACTCAAGATCAGAAGGGTCCGTGGTCAGAGACGTCCGTGTCTCTGGTGGGGGCGGTGAGTGGGTGGGCAGGAGAGGCCCTTCCCTCCTGCGGTGCTGGTCACATGACAGCTCCAGCCTGGGGTGGGGGTTGCATTGCGGGTCCACTGGGTAAAGATTCGGGGAGCCCCCGAGCTTATCATCTGTGTGGTCTTCTGCATTGACATAGTTCCACAAAAACAGTTTAACTAAAAATAAATCAACAAGACCAAAGCCTATCAAAATGCACACAGTGGCCTCCACAGAGAAGTTGCAAGAAACTTTTGTTTTTTTGTACGACCTTCTCACAGTGGTATTTCCTGGGTCTTCTGCAACTGGAATGCTTTGAATGCTTTCTTTGTGTAACGAAAACTTATGAAATATACCCTTTGAAAGTCTGAGATTTGCAAATACTAACTACTATATATGAAATAGATAAACAAGCCTACACTGTCTAGCACAGGGAACCACATTCAATAGCTCGCAGTAGCCCACCATGAAAAAGAATACGAAATGTACGTACGTACACGTGCGCCGGAAACAGGCTGTACGCCAGCAATTGACACAACGCCGTAAACTGACTACACTTCAATTTTTCAAAACTACATACTTCAAAAAAATAAATAATTATAGTCTTTAAGACTGCATTTTAGATAAAACAAATGACACAGAGAAACCTAGAGGACACGTGAGTTGAAAAGGGACTGAGAACCAGTAGGCCCCACCAAGTCCGCGTACTGAAGACCACCCGTGAAGGCCCACAGCTGGCGGCCTGTGCGTCCCTGCCGCAAGTGGTCTGCGACCCCCGGTGGCAGCAGCACTGAGCTGCTGGCTGGTGGAAGTGGCGGGGGCACCCTCTCCACAGATGGCTCCGTGGGTTTGCCTTGTTTCTGTTTTTCTCTTGACTCACCCTCCCTCAGTGCAGAGTCGGATGAAAGGGCTGTCAGGTGGACGTCTGTGTGCGTTCCACCAGGGAGGCAACTGAGCCCACAGACACGGCGCACGTACTAGCCTGTTTCCAATGTCCTATTTTGCATAGACCTCATCTGTCTCGCTTGGAATTATTTCTCTGGGCTTGATAGCGCGGGCTGAAGGGTCAAGTTTGCTGGGGGAGAATGCAGGCAACGTCCCACGGCTGTGCCCCCAGGATCCTCTGCGTTTGGGAGCGGAGCTGTGGCTCCCGTGTCCTGTGTCTGAAGGAGGCTCAGCCTCCTCACCCGGGCGCCTGCTGACGGAGGGAATGGATTGTCACCTTGTCTGCACCGCCCTCCCCGCCCCCTGGGGATCTGTGACCTTAGCGTTTTAATGACAAAACGGAGGCTTCACTCCTGCCCTTAGAAAGCCCAGGGCTAACAGAAGACAAGGGATAGTTAGTGAAAACCTGCACGTTTCTTGCCACATAAAGGGCCGGCCTGAGAGTTCACGGTGAGCACAGCCGGTCGCACAGCCGTGGCCCGGGTGCCAGACAGACCTCTGAGAAGCAGGGCTCACGCTGTGGGCTTTCGGGAGTAAGAGCAGGTGTTCGAGGTACAAAGCACCGGGTCTAAATTGAAAAGGAGAAGTGGAGAGAGAACGAGTCCCCGAGGGTGAAAAGGTGCGACGTTTGGATGCCCTGTCCTTTTGCTGGTCACTGTCACCCTCAAGTTCCCGCCTGAGGCTCAGAAAATGGGGCAACAGCGGGGTCAGGGCACACTGCCACCTTCCCTCCCGGACGGCCCACCTCTACCTGTTTTCCGTAACTGTGGTTGTTTTTAAGCAAACAGTACTTCTCAGCCATACTCCTCCCTCTTCCCTCCCCTGTTACTCACCATCCTAGTTAGACAGTCCACCTTCGAGTCCACAGGGAGCTGGATTTATCCATGTCTGTGGGTAAATCGGTCATAGTATAAATTCCCCGAAGACAGGGATTCTGACCTTTACCGTCTCGGCACCCAGGCAGACACGGGTATCTTGAACAGTGCCTGTCGATTGAGCTGAAAGAAAGATCTGGGGCGCTGTGTAATTTCTGGAGCCCAGCGCAAATTAAAAAACATAAGGCTCCTTGTTCAAAAAGCAGTTTTAAAAAAGCGCCTTTCGAGGCAGTAAAACAGTTTTCTCCTTGCTTCTGGGGTCTCCTGCTCAGCCTGTCGTGGTGTTTTTTTATTTGCTCTTTATCGTTGTTCTAAGTAAAGAGGAATTAAGGTTTTTAATTATTAGCATGACTTTTCTGTTCCTCTCTTGGATTGTGCGAAGCCAGTTTAAAACGCAAATGTAGAAGCATTCGGCGCGTGTGGGGGATCACGGAAATGACACGCTCCCTAACTCACGGACGGTGTGGATTTCACTCTTCGCCGAGGAGTGGAGACGCTGCCCAGAACAACCTCGGTTCTTTCTCCTTCACTTCTTTTTTTCTTTAATTGAAGTACAGCCAGTTACAGTGTCCATTTCTGGTGCACAGCACAATGTCCTAGTCATACATATATGTACCATTCATATATTCATTTTCATATTCTTTTTCCTTAAAAGTCATTACAAGATATTGAACTCAGTTCCCTGTGCTGAACAGAAGAAATTTGTTTTTTATCTGTTTTTATTTGTAGTGGCTAATATCTGCACTTCTTAATTCTACCCACACATTCTTCACCAACACTGACGGAGCAATCCCAGCGGTTCCCCAGCGGTCACAGCCCCACAGGTACCAGCCCAGCCCTCCACCTGCCTCAGGCCATCCAGCCCCTATTCTCCAAACACCAGCAGGTGGCAGACTGCTGAAACCACACTTGTAGGGGGTGGGAGCAAAAACAACAGGAACCCTTCCTTCAACACAAAGTGCTGAGTGTCCTCTGGGTTGCTCGGCGCCTGGCACGACTTGGCACACGTGCACAGAGAGCAGTCGCAGAGCTGACGGTCAGCCAGTTCCGGCTCACTCCCCAACTGCTCCCGGCTGGATGCTCTGACCCGTAGAAACCCGGTACGTTTCCCTCGTCCAAATGGTCCATCACTCCTCCCTCCCTGTGCCGTTCCTCTGCCTCATCTGAATTTGTAACAAATTATGGGTCAGGCAGAGGTGAGAAGTGACATTTCTTTGATGTTTCTCTCCAAGCACGCTGGAGATGGCTCTGACCCCTCACACACCAGCTGCGGAGTGTCTGCACAGGGCAGGCTGCTCTGTGGACCACCAGCATCCTCCCATGCCTGGCGCCTGGCCAGAGCCAGCTGATGCTACACAGAAGTGCGTCTTCAGGTTTCTTGCCTTTCAGCATCGACCGTCTGGGCTTCCGCCAGCCCCTGAAGACTTGCCAAGACATAGTTGCAAAACATGAGGCACTTTGATCTTATCCCTTGGTAGAAAAAATCAATTTGGAGCTTGTTGGAGAAGCTCACTCTGTGTGAGATCAGGTGGGTGAGGGTTTTAGTCCCTGTCTTTTTTTTTTTTTTTTTTTGAAGTCTAGTCAGTTTACACTGTTGTCTTAATTTCTGGGGTACAGCATAGTGATTGAATTATACACATGCATATGTATATTCCTTTTCATATTCTTTTTCATACAGGCCATTACAAGGTATCGGATACAGTTCCCTGTGCATCCCTGTGTTTGTTGGTCTTTATTTTTCTCCATCAACACACCTGCAGGGAGGCATCCACACGTGCCCTTAGTTCACATTCCCTTTCGGGGTCTTGAGTCCAAGTCTGGAGGGAGGTGAGGAGGGTGGGGAGAACTTTGCTTTAGAGAAAGAAAGAAAAACATGCTCCATTCAGAGCCCTGTGCCTCCCGGAGCGTCACTGTCCCTCCCTCAGTGCAGCCTGCCAGGATGTCCACCCTGGATTTGTTTGTCGGCGCAGGGGACCAAGGGGGCACCCATTCCTGTCAGAGACCTAAAAATGTGTGCAAATCTCCCGATAATATACGCAGGTCTTGTAGACGTCTGAAACCAATGTGATGTTTGGGGCTTTTTTCTTAATGTACATATAATGTGTACGTACAATTGAATCACTTTGCTGTACACCTGAGACTAACATAACATTGTAAATCAACTATACTTCAATTTAAAAAAAGTTTTTAAAAGATTTATATATTATTTAACCCTTGGCCAGTATGATGATTCAGTGACAGAATTCAGAATTGTTATGCCCTCCGTCAGAAACCTGAGTGGCAAAGATGGATTCAGACAGCTCTTCCTGGAGAAGGGGCCCTGAGGGAGGTAAAAACACGTCTCCTTTGGGGGACCCACGACCACAGTCCAGTCACGCAGATGCCAACTTGTGAGACGTGCTCAGAGGTAACACACCCACCTCCTAACCAAGGGGCTGATGTCATTAAGCATTTAAACGTCAACCCTCCCGACTTCGACCCATTCTTGTGGTGAGCCTTGCTCATTCTTGACAAATGGGCATTTATTAAGGGCCCATTAGGTGCCAAGCACGCTGTGTTAGGAATTAAGTTTTCAAAGCCCACACACGTGAGGGGCTGGCCGCATTTCACAGAGACAGACACAGAAGCATACCAGTCTGGGGTGGGTGCACAGAGAAGGCAGGAGTGAACTGTGGACTCCAGCCCCCGGGGCCTTTCTCCCCGTCCGCGTGAAGACCTCAGATCAACAAATCCCCAAACCTAGTTCAGATGACAGTGGTGCCGCCCAGCCGGCAGCCCCCGCTTCCACTCACACAGACGCACGCAGAGGCACGGGTGACCCGGGTTCTCACCTACCCATGGCTCCTCCCTGGGGGAGTGTGCGGGTCTTGACAGTTCTCACTGCCAGCTCAGGTTCCCAGTAACTGTTTTAATTTATGACACTGTGCCTTCAGTTCTTCATTCATTTCCTCAGCAAAGATCACACTGCCCCCCGACATCTCCCCATCTGCCCCCCGCCTACAAGGAGGCTGCGCTCAGCCACACAGATTTTAAGCTTCACAGGTAACGATTTAGAGGCTTAGAATGTCGGATTATTGGACGTTCACAAGAACCGGCTCACCCTTGACCCTTGCCAGCCCTTCCTGGTGAATGTCAAGATCCCTGCTGAGCCACACTATTCTCAAGCCCCCCCACCCCCAAATCCCAGAGCCACCCATCCCACCTCACCTCTCAGGCCGTTTCCACCAAGCCTGTGTTTCTCCAAAGAGTCGCAGGCAAATCCCTCTTTTTTTTCTGGGCTCAGCGCATTGATGCAGATCTGAGGTCACAAGTTCCCTTCATTCTTCTGCAGAGAGTCTCCCACCTGGACCTGGGCCCCAGAAGGACTCTGGTAAGAAAGCATCTGTTTGCCTCCAACAGAACTCAGCTGTCAGTGCCCACACCTGAGGACGTTTATTGCTGATTGATGTTCCAAAGCAGCTGGCCCAGGCTTAGGCCACTGGCCCCAAGATAACATCAAAGACAGGGTCAGTCCTCCCTCCTTGTCAAACTCAGGGCTCAGGGCTGTTCCCACCTCGATCACCCGGAGCTCCAGGCAAGGGGTCTTCACTCCTTTTCCATCTCAGAGAGAGAACTGTCGCTCGAGCCCCGTTCCTGCTCAGTCCACTTCCACTCACATTTCGTTGGTGACTCACACACCCAGTCCTGGAGAAAGCCCCACAATTAACTCGGATGACTCAAGACTGGTCCAGGGATGGGGGAGGTGGCCACACTGCTGACCCCCCTCCCTGAAAATCTGGATTCTATCCACAAACCAGAAGGGGTGTGGTTGTTGGGAGGCAACCAACAGAACTTGGCACAGTTGCTTTCACGAGAAGTTATCCAAACACAGACACAAATCTAGTATTGGACCCCAGCAGGGGCAGAGCTCTGGGCGGTGTCGACACTCGGAGAGGAGGCTTGGGTACCGAGGCCACTGAGGAAAGAGCCTTCACATCCGAGCCTCCACATTTAAGGTGCTGAGTGGCCTGTTTTATCCGCGGCGTGGCACCAACTCTCGACAGGGAAAAGGAGATCGGCCAAGTGCATCATTTCGTCCGAATCCAAGTGATTCAAAGCAGTGACAGAATGAGTTCCTTCTTTGTTAAAATGTGTGTTTTCGTTGATGCTGCTGAAGGTCTCCCGGGAACAGTGGGGAGTCCTAGAAGGAAGTTGCAGAAAGTGGCAGAAAGATGAGAAACTTCTAGCCCCACTCTGCCCCTTGCGTGTGTGTGAACATAACTCACACCCAAAGTTCCTCCCGCCGTTTGTAATCAGTCTCCCCGCCCCCCGCAACCCCCACCCCCAGGGGACCCTGATCTGCTCTCGGCCACTGCAGTGAGCTGCCTTTTCTGGAATTCGTCACAGATGAATTCACAGTCTGCAGTCTTTTTCAGCTGGCTTCCTTCACTCAGCGTACTTATTTCGGGATTTGCCCGTGCTGTTGTGTGCGTTAATAACTCTTTCCTTTCATTAACTCTCAAGAAATAGAGACAAATGAGCAATTTAAGTAAAGCTCATCCCGGAGCCCCGTGGAAGCCCAGTGGAGGTCCAGCTGTGCCATCTACACCCACCGGGTACCACAGCAGCAGTCAGGCCCCAACCCCGCACGCGCTCGCTGCGCGTGCGCCGAGGGCCGGGCGGGGCTGGCCGCCAGGGAAACGGGTGAACAGGTCGCCACTCCATCCTCAAGGAGACTCTGAGGTGAGAAACTCCACGCTTGCGAGCTCCAGAAGGACCTGCTGCATAAAAGGATGATTGAATTACTTTAAATGTACCTTTGGTGGTAAGTGTATTTCACGATCTTATAAAACTTTTGTGATGAAAAAGAGTTGGCTGATTATCCGTTGCTGTATAACGAATCACCCCAAAATTCAGCAGCTTAAAACAACCGAGGTCTGCTGTCACAGAGTGTCTGTGGTCAGGGGTCCTGGAGCAGCTCACTGGGTGGTTCTGGCTCAGGGTCTCTCATGAGGTTGAAGCCAAGCCATCGGCCACAGCTGCCGTGGCCCTGAAGGCTCACGTCGTGGTCGGTGGGCCCAGCTCTTCCCCGGCTGCTGGTCAGACACTTCAGCTCCGGATCCCATGAGCCCCTCCGCTGGGTGAGTGGCCTCATGATGTGGCAGCCAGCTCCCCCAGAGCGTGTGACCTGCAGAAGCCAAAGTCTCTTTATGATTGAATATCGGAAGAGACATTCCATCACCACTGCTGCATTGCACTTGCACACAGACCAGTCCCTGTAAACGAGGACGGGGACGGCACGCGGTGTGGGTGCCAGCACGGGGCCATCCGGGAAGCTGGCTAACCCAGGAGGTCACCTTGAACAATGTGTTTACTTAGCCTTTGTACTTGAGTTTCCGGCATATTTTGTGTAAGTGAAGTTTAATGATTAAATCTGTCAAGAACATTAAAGTATCACAATGGGTTTTAATAGGACAGATTGTGGGTAAGACATTTGATGAATAGAGTTGCCACACATCACATTTACCCCCATTTATCCCCCCTTACTTATTGACCTGTCGTGGATTTGTTTCACGGTGACAGTTCCCTAGTTACCATGGCAACAGTTTCGAGGTAAATTTCACTCAAGCACAAATGCAGTTTGCAGGAGAAACAAAACTGAGGAGACTTTCAACAAAAAGCAGAAAAGCTGTCTTTGTTTTCACAAATGGAGCTGGTCAGTTTTAAATTACACAGGAAAAGCCAAAAAGAGAGCCCCCAAAGGAGGTTATGCATGATTTCCTCTAAAATAAATGTAACAGACACATTTTGAAAAATTGGAATCCTGATGGCAAGTACTCAGAATGTCCGTAGAATATGTGTTACAAAAATTTTGAATACGAGGCTGGGATGGAGCGGGAGGTGGCAGGGGGAGTGAGGTGGGAGGAGACATGAGACGCTGGTCCCGGACCAATTAGTTTGGTCCAGTGGTTGGTGACCGCTGTGGTCTGTGGTTTCAGCTAAATCAACTGACCTCTAGTGTCACTGGCACGCTCCCTCCACCTTCTTCCCACAGCTGCTGTGAACGACGCGAAGCCAGCATTGTGAGGCTCTCACGTGTAAGACGCCGCGCCGCGGGAGGACACCAGAGAGCTCTGAGCAGGACTCCAGGTGCGGTTTCTCTGCCTGTTCACTTCACACATTAGGAGGATAAAAAGAGGGCCACATCGCTTCATTGGAAAACAATCCTGCCGTGCGTAAGTTTTAAAAAAAATACGTGTCAGGAAACTGAGGTTGGTGCTTCCTCTAAACGCCAGCCCAAGGTCTTCCCAGAGGAACTGGTCCCCCTGCCCCCTCAGAATGACGTTCTGTGACGAGTAAGAAATGGGCAACTGACAATGTCTGACATGTTCTCTGAGATTTCCAGCTATCATTGTGAGTTTGTCAATTTCTCCCTGTAATGCTGTCCATTTTTTGCCTTGTACTCTTTTGAAGCTATGTTTTAAAGGCATGCAAATTGCCCAGTTTTACATAGTTTTTTGACCATTAATTAATGCCTTTATCAGTGATCTTCTTATATCCCATTTTTTCCTGATATTAATTTTGGTATGTCACCTTTATCTTAGTAATAAACTTTTTGAATTATTAAATTTTAGGTGTGTTTCTTGAAAAATCAATTGACTGGATTTTGAAGTTTTTAATCTGATTTGAGAGTCTGTGTTTTGAAATTGTCGAATTTAATCCATTTACATTGATTGGATTACTGCTATATTTAGACTTTTCCTGCCATCTTCTTTTGTGTGTTTTATTTACTGTTCTTTTTTTCTTCTTTTGTTCTCCTTTCCTGCCTTCTACTGGATCACTTTTCTTTATTCCCTTTTCCTTCTATAATTTTTGAAGTTGTAAACAATTTCTATTCTTTTTTGGTTACCTCATTTTTGACATGCATTCATAGTTCACATTTTTAAAAGGCAAAAAGCTGATCAATATGTTTGTCTTATTCCTCAGAAAGGCAGAAACATCTAACCCCTCTCCCATATTTTGTGTTATTTCTGTCTGGTACCAAAACTCCACTGTGTTTTTAATCTTCCCTGTGCAGTGAGTTATTAAAATTTTAAGAGCCAATTTTTACGGAAAGCCATCAGCAGGTCATTCTAGTATCTTTGCTTAACAATGCTTCTTTCGCCCGACTTGAGTTTTGTGGATTCATTTTTCTTCTTGATACAGTGAATCCTTTAGGGTTCTTTGAGCAAGAGATCAGATCAGTAGGTGGTAAAATCTCTTAGACTTTGTTCATCTGAAAAGGTATTTATTTTGCCCTCTGTTAAAGGATAGCTGTGCTAGGTATGGAAGTCTAGGCTTTTGATGATTTTCTCATCAGCTTGAAGATATTATTCTATTGTCCTCTGACGTTTGCCATTGGTAATGAAGAATCTGGTTGTCATCCCTTTGTAGATAATCTGTACTTTTTTTCTGAGTAATTTTAAGATATCTCTCTGCATTGGTCTTTTTGTAAATATATCTGTTACTTAGTGTGTTTCTTTTCCTTGGGGTTCAGCACAATTTCAATTTCAATATAAAGAGTCCTGTCTTCAGCTCTGGAGTCTCAGCATTTTCTATTTGACCGTAGCCCCTCCCGTTGACCTCCACTCTCACCCCCTGGGGCTTCCACGCCTCTGTCAGGGCTTTCATGTCTTCCGTCTTCGTTTCTGCATTTTACATCTCACACCACAAAGGGGCTCTATTTTGGATGATTTCTTCAGCTATTCCTTCCAGTTAGTCGTGTTTTGTTCAACCTGTCTATTAAAGATTATTATTTCAATGAGTACATTTTCCTTTTCTAAAATTTCTATTTGGTTGATTTCCAAAGCCAATGTTCTTTTTAAAAAATGTTCTATTCTTGCTTTATACATTCTATTACTTCTTTGTTTTAAAGTTATCATTAGATTGCTGTTATCCATAGCTCTTTGCATGCTTTTCTCCCATGGATTGTACAGTTTAGTCCATAGTATTGGGGCAAGGTTTGATCGAATTCCCTATCTGCTTTGTAATTTTGGTCTGTGAGCTCATCTTTAGTGGGATCACCTGATGCCAGAGTCCTAGAGACACACTGGGCTGTTGAGGGGTTCCTATGGGAATGTTTTTCAATTGCCTCTGAAACTATTCCAGAACTTCTCAGGATTTTAACCCTGCATGGGTAGTGTTAAGAATTCTGGACAATTTGCAGCAACACGGATGGACCAAGATTATCATAGTAAGTGAAGTAAGTCAGAGAAGGACAAATATCATATGACGTCACTTATATGTGGAATCTAAAAAAATGATACAAATGAACCTATTTACAAACCAGAAATAGACTCACAGACCTAGAAAACAAACTGTGGTTACCAGCGGGGAAAGGGGATGGGAGGGAAAAATTAGGAATTTGGGATTAAGAGATATACATTACTATGTATAAACCAGATAAACAACAGAGACCTGCTGCCCAGCACAGGGAACTATAGTCAATATCTTATAATAACCTGTGGTGGAAAAGAATCTGCATGACTGAATCACTTTGCTGTACACCTGAAACCAACACATTGTAAATCATCTACACGTCAATAATCCATAAATAGAATACAAAACCAAGAAAATCAGTAACAACAACAACAAAGAATCCTGGTCCTACGTCAATTCTCCGCAGAAGCTACGGATTCCAGTTTCTCACAGCTGGTTTTATCTTCACCCACAGTTCAGGGCCAGAAACCTGCTTCCTGGTCACGTCTGTAGGCCGTGGGCAGAGTTTTCTTAGTCTTGGTTCAGACACAAAATAATCTTTCCCTGGCTCCAGGCTTCACAGAGGAGCCTAGTTCTAGGTGTCCCTGCAACTGTAACTCTCAGCCTTAAGATTAAAATCTCAGTCCTTACAATATATTTCTAGTTGAGTTACCTTTATGGGCCACACAATTTTGACTCTTACTCTTCGAAGTAGATTTTCTGTTTTTTCCTGATGCCTGGTAAATTTTGTAAACTTGCTTTCAGCCTTAAAATTGTTTAAGGACAAGTTTATGGAGCGGGAGAGAGGCTTCCTGTAGCCCTTTAGTTTGCGATCTTGGCTTTGAATCTCAAGAATGGCGTTTTCCCTTAGAACACACATGTTGATCTAGACTGACAATGGGGAGTTAAAGTCTCATCAGATTGTGAGCATCTTTGTGGCCGCTACTGTCGGAAGCTTCGTTAGGAGTGAGACACAACAGGTCAGAGAAGAAAAATGTCAGTGTGTGTATTGAGTTACTTCCCCATCCTCTTCAGAATTTTGTTGTGTGATTTTACGAGCAAACGTAGAGGGCGTGAAGAAGTCACTTTGATGCTCTTCATATTTGTGCTTTTCAAAATGTGCCTGTAAGTGTACATGCGTTAAAAATGTGAATTCTACCTTGCATAACTCTAAGCTCTAGAAGAGCAGCTGGAGAGAGGATAGAGGAAAGCTGATGACCTTGGGGTTTGCATGGGATAGAATTCAACTTTTTTAAGCACAGAGGTTCCACCGGGGAAGCTGAAGCGTCCTGCGGGTGGACGGTGGTGATGGCCACACAACAGCGTGAGCGTACTTAACGCCACCGAGCTTCACCCACCAGCGGTTTGAATGGTGAATTTTGTGTTGTGTCTATTTCACCGCAGTAATTTTTTTTAACAGTGAGAACTGAGTAGCCAGCAAGCAGGGAAGAACGAGAGTTTGCAGCCAGAGGCGGCAGAGTTTGGTGTATTGTTTTGGGGCTGGCATAGTTTCGGGTAATTTGAGTCCAGGGCCAGGCCGTGAGACTGGGTGGCTGAGGGGCCGGGATGAGCACAGGGGCCGGGACAGGAGGCTCCACGTTCGTCCGGGGCCTGAGCTCTGCGGATTTTCCATTTCACGCCCGCTGCACTGGGACTACGATTTCTGCCGGAGATGTGTTTCACAACTACTCGCAAACACCTTCACCACAGACAATGGAGAATGCAAACACATAAGACGTCTTGGCAGAGCCACCACCAGCTTGAGATCAAGTGTAATCTGACTGCAGGAGCCTGGCCGGGGGACGGGGTCTAGCCACACTGCCCCTCCGTGTCCCTTTCCCTGTCTGGAGAGCGCCAGCAGGGTCACCGCTCCCTCCAGCAAGAGCCCTGAGGTCAGAATGAGACACAGATTCCACCAGCACCGGAGACCACGGGGCCGCATCTCTCCAGCCGAATGCCGTTCAGGGGTCTTGTTTTCTACAAACCCGGCCTGCGCATGCCAGCTCATCGTCTGAATAATTGATGTAGCAAGCATGAATAATTCAGGCTCAGCTGGGACCCACGTTGAGCAATGCTATAGCTGGCTTCCTCACACAGTGTGACAAGGCAGTGACAGAGAAGGAGCCACCCCCAGCGAGCCAGTCCCGCCATCCAGGTGAGGGCGCCTGCTGAATCATACAGTGTCCCCCGATCCGTCAAGGCCCGCTGGGGCAGGTGGGTCCCCCTGAGGTGGGCACTTCTGGCTTTCTGGGTCCCTGTTGCTGCAAAAACTTCTAAATCCCAAAACATTCCCCCTTTGTAGGGAGAGCAAAATTTTCTGGGGTTTCATCGGAAGATGGGCGTTCACAGCCCTGGAAAGAAGCCAGCCTGACATGTGTCAGCACTGTGAGGGCCACTGGTTCCCCTTCCCTCACTGCTCTTGGACAGCCCAGGGAAGAAGCTGGTAGACAAGCGTCCAGTAGCTCGGGGCTGAGTACGTTCCTGCTCAGGGGCTTTGCAGGTGCTGTTCCCTCTCCTCGGCTGCTCTTCCCTGCACCCCCTCCCCGACTTATCCTCTCTCCACATTTTACTTTAACCACCTGCTCAGGAAAGCCCGCCCAGGCCCCCGGGCCCTGACTGGATGGGGACAGCAAGGGTTTCAAACCACTTCTTTTGGGCAGCAATGCAGGTTTCAACTAGATTTCAAAGCCCAGGTGCTCTCCTTCAGCTCGCAGCAGAAGAAAGGGAAGGAGGAGACAGGGCTTCCAAAGCCATGACCACAGCTGTAGGATGGCTTTACATAAACCGAATCTGAGTGTCCTCCTGAAAACTGAGAGCTGGAGGTGAAGTCAAGGGAGGGCTTTCCCAGCCCCCGTGCCCCTGGCTCACAGGACCCCAGGCAAAGCCGGGCCCCCCCACCCCCGCCGCGGCTTCGCTAGGACCACTCAGGGTCCACGCTCAACACTGTTTCCGGGCAGCTCCCCCCCCGCCCACAGGCTGCGCCTGGACTGCACCTCGGAGTCCTCCCTCGGGGCCGGGACTTTGACCCCTGATAGGATTCTCAGTACAAGGAAGGGGTGCCTCCCCGCACTGCGACCAGGCGTCTGCAGCTCTGGGTAAAGCAGCGTCTGGGGCAGGTTTCATGAGGTGAAGGAAAGCGAGGAGGTTTTGCAAACCCCCTGACCCTCCCTGTGCTCATTTGGGACGTAAACTTGCGAATGTGAACATGAGCCTCTCGCTTCATCTTTAGGGAAACAAATATAAGTTGTTCTGGACCAAACTCTACTACAAATTGCTCCCCAAGTAGGTGTCCGGTGCCAGAGTCCATCACCGGTTGACCACACGTTATTTTCCAGACACTGCAAAGAGTTTCCCACCCTCTGTTTCACTTAATTCTCATGACAAGCTATGAAGGACTTCTGATGACTCCTGGTGAACTGGGTAAAGCTGGGTAAACTGAGGCTCAGAAGGGTCACGTGATGGCTTAGGGTGACCAGTCCTGCAGTGTAGCCGGATCTGAACCCTGGTCTGTCTGGCCCCAAAGACTTCCAGCTCCTCTGCCGTGGCTGTGACTTGTCAGAGCAGCTGTGACACGTGTCACTACCACCTGGCTGGGCGAGAAGGTTGCCGCAGGACCCACTTCACCCCTGAAGTGCAGCTACAATTACAGACAGAGGTTAGCAGCGGAACAGAGCTTGGACCTGTTCCAGGCAGACGTCAGGAAGGAGCGGGGACCCGTGGCTTACGAGACCAGGCTTGGCAGCTTTGTGTGTGAGACGGGAGCCGTCAGGTTCCAGAGAAAGCGGGGGGATCCCCAGCGTCAGGCTGTTCGCAGAGCCCCCAAGACCAGCGTGATCTTGGCCCCACTCAGAGGCAGCCTTTCAAACTGACTCCCAAGATGGTAATAAAATCAATGGTGAAGTCTCCCCAGGCCCCTTCGATTCTTAGAAGAGACTTGTGGAGACCCACTTCCTGGGGTGCTCCATTCAGCCCATCACCCAGATGCTCCTGACCTCCCCGTGCAGACCAGCCGCACAGAATGGCTGTGATGTGGGCTCTGAGCTGGGGTGGGGGGGAGACACACACGTCTGTAAAGCACAGACGGAATGAATCTCTTGGTAACCGGAAGCCCCGCTCATGGTGACGGGACGTTCTGATGGCGGAGGACGGGCCGTCTAGGGGCCATGGCGGGACAGGGCCACAGCCACAGCCACAGTTTGGATCAGGGCAGCGGGGCACCTGCCGGAGGAAGGCAGCTGTCAGGGATCCGCACAGAACAGGCAGGATTGGGAAAGGCCCATGTGCTGGGGACCCGGGCGCCCAGCAAATCCAGGCTCAAGTCCAGGCTCCCCGGGGGCGAACGCGGCAGCGGCTGCAGCAAAGTCAGCAGCCCCGATCTCAGCCTACCTGCCTGGGGGAGGAGCCCCACATCCGGCTGCTGCCCCTGGACAAGCTGGGAACTCCGGAACCCAGGCTTCCCCTTTGCTCCTAGTGACCAGGAAGCCGAATGACCATCCCCACGGCCCCAGGAGAGCGCAGCCAGGGCCCTGGTCATCCTCGGGCCCAATCCCAACTGTCTTCCTTGAGCAGCCGCACCAGACTGAGAAAGTGTCATTGACACGTCCTCATTCTTTTTTCTTATTTTCTTTCTGGGAGGGGGACAGTTACACCCATCCCCCCAGCACCCAGGGGCACTGAAAATCCAAGAGACGGATTTCCGGAGAGTGAGTTCTGCCCGGGTGCCCGTGGTGTCTGGGAGACGTGCGAACCTGTCCCGCCGCTGCGACAAGCTCTCCCGGCGCTGGAATGTGCAGCGACTCTGTGTCTGATGGGCAGACATCTCGGGGCCTTGCTGGCCCTGGAGAGACTGCCCTCTCACAGGATGGGCCAGTTCCAGGAGACAGCTGACGGCTTGTCTTGGAGAGCACCTTCCAGATTCAAACCAACCCGTCTGGGGCCCACAGCCCCTCCGCTTCCTCTCTGGGGTCTCACGTGCCGGCCACTGTCCACCTCCCAGAATCACCAGAACCAGGTATCGGACCACTGGGGCAGCCCTGCGCCCCACAGTCCACGAAGCTATTCCACCTGGCCCATCCTAAGCTGGCTCACCCCTTCCCTCCCTAAAAGCCACAAGGAAGACTCTTGCCCACAGCTCCCTGCCCCCCCTTGCCCCCCGACCAACCCTGGTGCTTCCCTGTGTGGCCCTGTGTGGTGTGGTGAGCCCTGTCCCGGGACCTGAGAGTGACAAGCTATCTTCCGACAGCAGTCGTGTCCTGATCTGTTGGCCCCTTCATACCTGAATGACAATGAAACCTACATTTTAAAACAGTGTGAGCAGAACACTGGTCTGCAGGAGGCACGGCGGCTCAGCCGCAGGCAAGCTTCACCTGCAGTAAACATGCTTGTAATTTGACAGAAGCCCTCGTAATGAAGAACAAGAACACACTCTGTCCGCAGGGGGAGGAGGTGGAGACGGTCAGGACACACCGCTCAGGGCAGGTTGGTGTCCATACGCCTACGTACGCTCCTGTCACTGGGTGTTAACATCCGTGAGAACCACACCTGACGGATATTACCAGGTAGCTGGTGTGGGTCGGCTGTCCCCCAACAGGGGCAGAGCCGCCCAGCGCGTCAGTTCTGTGGGGCCAGCAGGGGGCGCACCTGGACCACATCCACACGTGCGTCTGCTGCTCCAAGCAAGCCTCTTGCGTGAAATCCAGGATTTACAAGACAAAGAGGGGGTGATTCCTCTGCCTTTAACTAGCATCCACTGAAGGTTCCTTTCAAATAGGAAACTTAGGTGACCTAAATGATTTGATTTGCCAAAAAACCTAAAAGCTTTGTTTTAACTGCCCCCCTGCAGCCCCCGCAGGAGCCTACCTAACGCAGGGAACGCACCTCATGACGGCGGTCCTCACATTGGTCAGCAATAAAGGAGTGTCGGGCCACCACCGCCAAGGCCACCTGGTCAGCCGTGTGGCGGGAGGGATATGTCCCAGAGCAGGTGAGGGGAGAAGCAGGCTGTGTGTGCAGGAGCACAAACGTCCCGCCTGCCTGAAGCCCTCTTGTGCCGATTCTCTCAACTAATGGTTTAGAGGCTGCAAATTCCTGATTCTCTCACTCGGTCAAGTTTCTGGTAGTGTTTTTTGCAACACTTCAAAATGGGGATACTTCACATAGGAAGTCGGATTTCCGGCTTCCAGTGAAAGACGGGGAGAACGGGCCATGCTGGGCCCACAGCACCCAGTCAACAATCAGCTAAGCTCAGCAGAGCAGCTGCTCCCATGCGTGGGGCACAGGCTCCCTGTTTGCCACAGTCCCCACCCCTCCACACTGCCTTCCCACCCGTAACCATCTCTCACTGCACTTAAAGAAACGCTGATCTGTATGTCAAGTCCTTTCAAATGTGGGAGCATAAGTGGGTCTATAAGATCATGTTTTTCCAGAAAAAGAAAGGGAGGGGGGAACCAGAGAGCACTGTGATGTGTTTTATAGGAAAGCATCCAAACATCTGACCCGACTTCAGAGATCTCGTTGTGCCCCGACTGGAAGCAGGGAAGCTTCTCAGGGAGAGCTGACAGGGGGCTTGGGGAGCAAGCTAAGGCCCTGAGGGGCAATGCCGCCCAGGCAAGCAGAAGAGCTCAAGGCCCGACAGGCCGGGGGAAGCACCTCCATGGGCCACGGAAGATGAGGAAAACCCAGGACTCAATCACTGGGACTTGGATGGTAATTAACTGATTGTGACGGATTCTAACCCTGCCAGGCAGGAAGCCCTGCCCTGTGCAGAACTGAATTCTACCCCTTGAGAGAGGGAAGGCAGCTGGTCGGCCCCATCAGCCACGGGACAGCCTCTCTGAAGGCCGGCTGCACGACCCTGAACACGGCTGGGTGGCAGAGGGAGACGGGGAATCCACAGGCCCCCGTGTGCTTCACGGCTGGGCCACAGAGGAGGCTTCCCCTGGGCCAACAAGGGACACGGAGGAAAGGGAAAACCCTACGTCAAAAGAACCAGCTGTCTGTTTACTTTCCAGTTCAGACAGATCATCCCCTCGGGTGGCCACGACGCATTTCCTACATAACACAGAGTGCTCAGGCCACCCCGAGGGGCAGGGTGGGGCATCCACCCCGCCTGGCAGAGAAGACAAACAGCCATGCCTTTAGACAGGAACTCCCACGTCAGTAAAAGTAGAAGCATGTGTTTTATTTAATTAAAATAGATTAAAAACAGACTGTGTAGAAGAATTAGGACTCAATAATTTACTATTATTTACACGAGCCAGTTCTGGTCATTAATAGACTCTGTGAGGAGACACACACACAGAAAGCAGGCCTCCCCAAGGGTGAAGGGAGACCCGCTGGGGACACTCAGCGACCGGACCCCCCTGCTCTCAGGTTAACGCGTCACTCATGTCCCTGAGAGCCTGGTAATCGGCAGGAGGGGGCACCTCGGCCGCCGTGCCGCAGCGCTGTGACCCCGCACAGGAGTGCCGAGGAGACGCCGGCAGGAGCTCCCTCATCCTGGGAGAACCGTCCACACTCGGTGCCCGTCACCCGGGCCCCGGCCAGTGGCTCCCCGGGCCCATGGCCAACTCCCCGGCTCAGGACCAGCCTTCCACCAGCAACCCCTTGGCTGACACAGCCCAGTGTCCGGGGAGCAGGTGAAAAGCAGAAATGACAGCCGCACATCCTAGTTCCCGGGGAAGCTGGGGAGACAGTACACACACCATTGTGCCGTCCCCAACTTGGTGACAATTCAGAATCTCACACGAAATGCTTTGTGCGCTTACCAAGTGAGGGACCTGGGTTACCCACCAGGAGGAGGCGTGGGTGTCCAGCCCCGGCCCCGGGACGTCCTGTGGGGACCTGGGGCTCCTCCACGTGGGGAAGCAGCAGGTCCCAGGGATGCCGTGCAGACGGGGAGACCTCTAGAAGCAGCAGGGGCGCCAGGCCCCCGTGACCTGACTCCCGGTTGTTGGAGACATGGGGTCCCCACTCACAGGACACCTGGCTCCAAGGGTGCGGGCAGTGGGGTGGCCGTCCCCGGCACAGCGATGGCAGCAGGGCCGTGGCCACGGTGGGGCAGGGGGGTGGAGAGACCCAAGGAGACTCAGTCCAGAATGTCCGTCTCAAAGGGCACCAGGTGGTAATAGGACAGGTTGGTGACATAAGCCGCCGGGTCGTCGCCGTCCTCCAGCTCTGGGGCAAACTCCCCACCGCTGTCAAACCTGAAACAGAGGCGACAGCACAGAGGTGAGGCCGGGCTGGCTCAGTGACTCGCCCCGACTCCAAAGACGTCCTGCTCCGGCTTCACCCCCTCAGAGACTGTTACTGTCCCTCGCTGAGCAGTGTTTGCCCAGGCCTTCGTCCACCTGGCCACTCCCTCATGGGGCGGTCACCTCTCTCTCCGACACAGCTGCTCTGTGTCAGGCTCTGGGACGCAGCAGTGGACCGGGCCCGGGAACCTGCCACGTGCTGGGCACAGACATCGGCAGCGAAGGGAGGAGGGCCGTGTGGTCACGGCTCCTCATCCAACTGTGGCCCGGGCCACCTGCGCACGCCCCCTGGACCCGGGAGGCAGGTGGGGCCAGGCAGGCGCTGGGTGGGAGTGGAGGAGGCTGGCGGAGGGGCCCCTTCTAGAGGGAGCGTGTGCTCAGTGTGGGGGCGACACGGGGGAGGGGTGGGAAGAGCTCAGGGAGGGACCTGCACCCCCGGGAGAGGTCCCCTAAACACCTTCCCAACCTCGATTCCCCCTGAACAGAGACGTTCCCGCCTCCTGACCCGGACTCAGCCTCCTGAGCTGGAAAAAGATTCCAAATTGTCAAAGACGGCGAACAGAGCAGACGCGCACGAGGGCCTCCCCCAGGCGGGGAACGCACGCTGCCGGTGCTTCTCCCATCCCCCTCAGCTAAGGACCAGGCCAAACAAGGGGCGGGGGCTGCCCCGTCAACCTCCCACCCACGGAGCCGGCCCCGCGCTAGCTCAGGGGACCCGCGGGTCGTGAGCTTTCTTCACAGACCCTGCGAGCGCGCCCACGTGGGGAAGCCGGGGGAGGGGAGTAACGTCCCAAGCTCACACAGCTGGGAGAGCCGCAGGCACGGCCCCGACGGTCACCAAAGCCAAGTCGTGGCGCCCCTCAGGCTGCCGCCCGGAAGCATACCCAGGGGTCGGGCTCTCCTACAGCCCTCATCGGGGTCCCGAGGTCTGTCATCTGAGAAAGGATGGTGGGTGTCTTCTCTAATCCATGCATCCCACGACCAGGGCAGGCCTGTGAGCCACACAGAGGCCACCCGGGAGGCGACGCAAGGCCAACCTGCAGGGGATGCCCCCTCCAGGAGACCAGGCCCCAGAGAGGAGGCAGGTGGTCCCCAGACCCCTCAGGGCCCAGCACAGCACAGGCCTGAAGCTGGGCGGCAACTCAGTGTCCCCCATGCTCAGTCCAAGGAGCTCTGTCCCCACGGGTTTATGAATCAAGTCTCCCTGTCCTGTGGGAGGAGTGGGCACCTCGATAAGTCCCCAGTATTGGCCTCATCCATTGCCCTCCTGCGGAGCTCCGTGTGGGCGAGAGCCCCAGCCCCGGCACCGGCCGACCGGCTGGGGATCCGCGAACAAGACGCGAGTCAAAGCAGCGTACTCACAGGTGCTCCGCCGGGTCCACGGCCAGGTGCTGGTCCTTTCCGTTCGGGATACTGTGGTCAATAACGATCGTCTCCGTGTTCGCTAAACAGAATCCATTGGACCTCATGATTTCTGAAAATGAAAGCAAGAAGGGAGGTATTTGGAAGGGGGTCAGGTCTTGAAGTTTTGAAGTCTGGCGCTCATACAGACCTCCTTACTCCCCCCCCCACCTACTGTGCCCCCTTCTCCCCCACACCGAGAGGACGCTTGGCCGCACGGAGTCAGGGCTGAGCCTGTGCCAGCCAAGAGGTGCACCTCCCCCCGAGAAAGACGCTCGGGTTTTCCGAGCCCCCTCCCCGTTCACCCTCCCCGTGGCTTTAAAGCTGGAGGAAAAAGACTCTGGGTTTGAGGCCAGGCTCTGCCCAGGTAACCTGACCTCTCAAAGCTCCCTCCCCCCGTGTCTGAGGCGAGGGGACCACTATCTACCGCCTGGGGCTGCCACCAGGGTCAAGGAGATCAATGTGCCTTTGCAACCAAATGGGCAACTTCACCTTTTACTTTATACAATTTTGTATTAAAGCTGCCTTTTTATGAACAAGTTGAGGTAATTTTTGTTGTTTTTATATATATAACTTTTTTATTGAAGCACAGTCAGTTTACAATGTTGCATCAATTTCTGGTGTACAGCATAATACTCCAGTCATACGTATACACACATATATTCATTTTCATTCTCTTTTTCACCATAAGTTACTAAGAGATATTGATATGGTTCCCTGTGCTGTACAGTATGAACTTGTTGTTCATCTATTTTATGTGTAGTAGTTAGCATCTGCAAACATCCAACTCCCAATTTATTCCTTCCCACCCCCTTCCCCCAGTGGTAACCATAAGTTTGTTTGCCATGTCTGCGAGTCTGTTTCTGTTTTGTAAATAAGTTTGTTTGTCTTTTTTTTTTTTAGATTCCACACATGAGTGATATCATATGGTATTCTTCTTTCTCTTTCTGGCTTACTTCACTTAGAATGACATTCTCCAGGTCCATCCATGTTGCTGCAAATGGCATTATTTTATCCTTTTTATGGCTGAGTAGTATTCCATTGTATAAATATACCACAGCTTCTTTATCCAGTCATCTGTTGATGGACATTTAGGTTGTTTCCATGTCTTGGCTACTGTAAATAGTGCTGCTATGAACTTTGGGGTGCATGTATCTTTTTGAATTAAGGTTCCCTCTGGATATATGCCCAAGGGTGGGACTGCTGGGTCATATGGTAAGTCTATTTTTAGTCTTTTGAGGAATCTCCATACTGTTTTCCATAATGGCTGCACCAGACTAAGATGTTTATTTTTCATCTTTCTAGGTATTTGGGTCTCAGTTGAGTTTCCCTCCATGTGAAAAGAATTAGGGAAACTACACAGAAAAAAAGAAAGAAGAGTGGATTTCTTCCCCTTCCCCCAACCCAGGATGAAATGACCATTCATCAGATTTGCCAAGTACTTGCTCAGATCTCCACTTTACTTTCTGGAGAGGCGACAACTCAGGTTGGCTGGCCTTTTGTGGTCAGCCAGTCTCGGCGAGACACCAGCACCTGTCTCTTCCCCACCCTCCCATCCCTGGCTGAGCACCCCTAAAGCCCAATGGCCTTGGGGGACCTGTAAGTCGCAAGGAGACCATGAAAAGTCTGGTGAGTCTTTCATGGACGGGGCCTCCGTCTGCCCGGTGTCCTTGTGCTCGGGAATCTGCAGTGACGCGCCTTCCCCATGGAGCCCCAGATCGGGGTGTGGCATCATCAGCCTTATTCCTGGGGTGTCCTCTGCTCTCTCGGGTAAGGACATTTCTCCCAAGTCAGGTTACTATCTTCCTCTTGGCACTTAAGCAATATCTTGGTGGGGATGTGTTGAGACTGTGCAAATCCTGTTTCTCTTTAAACTTCGGCCCACTGATCTCGGTGACCACCAGTGATCTTTTCTGCAACGATGCCCACTGTCCACCTGGTGGTGATTTTCTTTTCTTTTCTTTTTTTTAACCTAAAGCTTTGTTTCCACCTGCCCCACATGCTACCGCTCCTGAGTTCATGGATCCGTCTCTTCCCTTTCCCGCAGACAGTGCAGCTGCCTCCCTCTCCAAGTCCCTCTCCTGTCCTACTCCCAGCGTCCTCCAGCAACAGAACAGAGCCCGGAGCCATGCCTTTTCATTAACTGGCGGACAAGACTCTCCCCATGTGGTGAAAATTAAGGTTGAGACTGTACAGATGCCTGGTTAGTGAAAAATGAATTTATAACTCATTTCCAGGCTTCTCAGACCTGAATAATCTGATTTTTGTAGCCAATATCAATTCATCCAAGCAGCCAGGCCAAGGCTGAGGTGGATGCTGCCTTTTAAGGGACAGACACAGCCATGGTGCAGAAGATGTAAGTCTTCTTAGCCTCCATGATGAGCTTTCAGATGAACATGCAGTGAAGGATGTTCAAGGCATCAGCACAGAGGCCACGCGCCTCCCAGAACCCCGGCCCCGGGAGGTGGCTGGTTCTCACACCGCGAGCGTCTGGCGCCATCTAGTGGAGCCCCGCCCACAGACACTGTGACTCCTCCTCTGCAGTGTCCCTGGGTAGGGGAGCACGATGCCCCCAGAACCGAGGCTCCTGGCTTGCCCAGGGAGGCCAAGCCCCCGCCTTCCTAGCCCTGCACCCCAGGCCTCCTGAGCTCATGGACAGTAGGGAACCAAACCCTCTGTCCTCAGTCCTCGCCATGACCCAAGTATGTACTTAAAACCTCGACGTGGGACCCTAACGTTCTCCCCGTAAAATTCCATCTCCATCCTTTCAGCACTTTAGGATAAACCTGGGTCGTGCATTTACCCAAATCACCGATAAAAACGGCACCAAGACAGAGGGCTGGGATCTCCCTCCCGAGTTACCCAGACAGCATCAGCCTGTTCCCCACACACCCCGGGGCTTTCGGGGTCACCCGAAGCAGTGGGCCAGTGCCTGCCGCCAGCACCAGGCACTGGGAGGATTCTTCCACTCTCCCGTTTGCTCAAAACAGGAAGAAATAAAGCAAAAGAGGCGCGGTGTTGGGACCGCCCACTCAGGACCGACGGGCTGCCCGGGCTCAGGGACGCAGACGCCCACCCCGGATGGACGGCGGCCGTTTGCAGGCTCCTTAGAGAAGGTTCTGCACTCGCGGACGGGCCCCCAGCTCTCCCGCGGGGGCTCCCTGCGAAGTGCCCCTCAGCCGCCTCCGCCTCGAGCAGCGCGAAGACGAAGCCCAGCGTCCTGACGACGCGTGCGGCCCAGGTCCTGGGGAGCCAGGCCTCTCCTCCGCGCCCGGACCCGCAGGCAGCGGCCAGAAGGGGAGACCCGACAGCGCGGACGAGGCCCCCGCACCCCAGGGCTCCGGCCGGACGGCGCGGCCCGCGGCTCACCGCCTCGCGCCCCATCGATGCTTCCGTCGCGGCTGTTTGAGGGTGGCCCAATTTACACGCCAAACAACTCGCTTTGGAAGCAGGCAGAGCAGAAAGCGCAGGTCAGTGGGTAGGAACGCCGGCTGGTGAAAATCCGGACACGGCCCCTCCCCGGCTACTGCCACCCCTGCTGGCTCGTCTCTCTGGGTCCCCAGGGGGCGAGGTGGGCCCGCGCGGGGACAGAGGGCAGCCCGGCGCCCGGAAGACCAGCCGTCCGCGGGGCACCGCCCGCCTCCCGCAGCCGCTTACCCGAAATCTTCACCGGGCTCTGGAAGCTGGGCTGAATTTTATGGACGTTGTCGTTCTTTAACACCTGATCCAGGGGAGACCTTTCGAAGAAGGTGAGCACGACTTCGGACCTGGAATACTGAGAAGAGACACGTTCGTTCCTAAAAACTCTCCTCCCGCCAGGTGGCTCCGACGGCCTGACTGACCCCACCGTCGGGCCTGCGTCCCCCACCCGCGCCAGGCGCGCACGTGGCTCGGAGGCAGGGCCCAGGCACAGGCAGGCCGGGGCCGGTGCGGACAACGGCTACCTCTTCCGAGGGCCGGGTCTGTGCGGGGCTTTCGCACGCGTCTCCCTCCACCTCACAGTGAGCTGGGAGCCCCACCTCCGCTTCTTCCCCGGAGAAAACGCGGGGCACTAGGGCCCGGGAGCCCTTCCTCCCCGCATCGCAGCCCACCCGCAGGCGGCCGGGCACCCACCTTCCGCGGCATACTGATGACGGCCTTGAGCAGCTTCTCCACCTCGTTGAGCCTGGTCTCTATGTCGTGGGCTTCCTTTATGGCGACCAGTCCTAGGATGGAGATGCAAGCGGCTCAGGCAGGAATACAGACCAGGAGGTGTGCTCCCAAATGAAACACAGAACCACCGGCAACCTCGGCAGGGCTGCCACCCCGGGGTCCTGCTCCGTAGATGTCTGAGAAGATTTACCCGCCTCGTGAGGGGCAGCCCTGCCCTGAAAGCCCCGCTCCAACCCTTGATCTAAGTTTCAATGACTCGACAAGTGATTAGCGTGTGTACTAGACTGGCCGCCGACCACAGAAAGCCACAGATGGACCATCGAAAGCTCCCCCCCGGGGCGGAGCAGTCTGGCCAGCTCCGTCATCACCCTGGACAGGGCTGCCGCTCGGCCCCCAGCAGCGTGGTGGCTGCAGGCCTGGGACCCAGCTGCCCCCCAGGACACAGTGGAAGGTCGCTCTGCTGACCACGGCAGCAATGGCCACGCGGTCAGTGCAAACAAAGCCCATGTTTTTTTTAACTTTTTTTTGAGTGAAGGTAGATTTATTCAGAGAGACACATGCTCCAGAGTGCAGGCTGTTTCAGAAGCAAGAGAAAGGCCACAAGGTGTGGGAACTGGGTGCTCAGTTTAAAGTAAAAGTAGTTACACACTGCACGGCGTGCAGGCGTCTCACTCAGAAGGGAGAGCGGCCCGAAGTCCATATTTAGACAAGCTGTTTACACGCTGGGTTTGGGATGAAAAAAACCCCAGCTCTTTTCCCAGAGAAAACCAACGTGGCATGACTCACAGCACCTACCAGAAGCCCAAACATCACCCTCCTCACAGCTTCTGGAAGTCCTGACTGGCTGCTAGAAATGGCAGTGTTTTGTCTTTAAATCACGAGAGCTGGCGGCACGGAGACTGGGGTGCATTCCTGTCTCCGCACGAGCGGTGTGGCACGGATACATCAGCCTCCCCCGGATGGAGCACCTCAGCCGCCAAGCGCATTTCACGTGGCCCAAGATGAGGTCTCTGTGAGCTCCAACCAGACCACGGAGGCTGAGAGCCGGAACTATTTTCAGTCACTAATGCTCAGTTTTCAGAAGTTCTGGTTTGGTTTGGTTTCATACGAAAGAGGCTTTTTTCATTTTGCAGGCAACTCACTAACTCTATCTAGTGGTAAAAATTAACTTCCTGGACTATGCGGTTGAAATTAAGAGGCCCCAGAACAGAACGCTGGGTCCGTGGAAACCAGCGTGCCCCAGACCCGGGGCGGGGGGCGTTTCTGGAATCCTGGGCTGCAGCTGGGGGTCCCCTCACAAAGTGGGGCACGTTGAGTCAAAGCCCAGAATCATTCCCTCACTTCCTGGAGTGCAGGCCGGGCACCCCTTCACCTGCCCACCCGGCGTCCCCACTGTCTGCCTGCCCAGCTTCCCCAGCCACACGGGCCCAGGCAGTCATCCTGAAGACCACGGGCCTCGTCCACACAGCCCTGCTCCTGCCCCACCAGGACACCCCAGTGTCACCCAGAGAAAGGGGCCGGACCACCTTGTCCCCTTCTCACCCACCCCACAGGCTGGGGGCAGCCAGGAGAAGGAAGAAGGGACAGCCAGGGTCAGTCTCGGGACGCCACCTGCCCAGCCCTGAGCTCCCTGCTTAGAATTCCAGACACGCGCGCACACACACACACACACACACACACACACACACAGCTCCGAGATCTCCTGTTTGCTACGGACAAGTCTACAGACGGAAAGAGAGACAGTGCAAAAATCCTCTGAAAAGCTGTTTTTAGAGAGAAGACAATCATGTGAATCATCCCCACAAAGTGCTTCCTCATTCTAAATCAGAACTACTGCTGTGATTCAACATTTATTACACTAAATGGACCGAGTTTATGACACAGTAGTTGTGCTTTTGTATCTTGCAGGTGCGATAAACAGGACGGTTGGCCTTCCGTCCAGTCAGTGCATACGACACGTTCGCACGCGTTTTATAGGACGTAAAGCAGGTCTGGCCCATGGTTGGGTTTACAACCACCAAGGGCACCATTTAGTCAGATACATACATCCTGCTGTACGTTGCTCTTCTTTTAGGGCGGCCAGAATTAGCAAGTAAAACACAGGACACTTAAGTAAATGTGAATTTCAGATAAACAATGAACAATGCACTGGTACGGAGAGACAAACTAAAAACTTTTTCAGTGTTTATCTGAAATTCAAACCTACTTGGTGTCCTGTACTTCATCTGTCTTCTTGGTGACCTGCTTTCCAGAAGGAGGCAGAGAAAGGAAAGAAGTGTGTGGCCAGGCCTCCGGAAGCACATCAGTGTTTAGGCTCCGTGTACAGACCCTCGGGGGCCAGCCTGCTTCGCCAGCTCTGCGCCCTGCGACTCCCCACACTCTGACCCCAACCCCGGGGGAAGGGTCCAAACATGAGATCCAGTCCCACTGGCCTCCTCCACCTCCAGCTCGTATGTGAAAATCACCCATCGCCTTCCAGTCTGTGAAGCTCCCCGCCCCCACCGCCCCCACCAGACCCTGGGCTTGGTCTGCTCTTGGTTCCCCGAGACCTCCATCTACCCCTCCTACTCCACACTGGAACTGCTCCCTCACCTGTGTCCCCAAGTCTACCTGCGAACTGAGGGCAGGAGGTGCCCATGGTCCCAGCCACCAACACAGGCCCGACACTGACACACGCCAGGGAGCCAGTGGTCGCCAGCTGTGCGTTGACGGAGTCAAGCTGCACAAGAGAGCAAGGTCAGGTACGAGTTACCTTCCTGCGTCATCAGCCCGCATCTCGTGCTTCTGGGCATCACCCCAGCCAGACCCCAGCCGGCGGGCTCAAGGTCCCAGGCCTCACAGGCGAGCTGCCCGAGACCGTGGTGGCATCAAATCCACTGAGACACCGGCCATCCTAGTTTGGCTCCATCTGTGGACACAGCACACCTTTCTGCTGCCCTTTACCTGTCTTTCTGTTTCTGAGAGGTCCTTGGAAATGGAAACAGACTTCAGAACAAAAGGGACTGAAGACACACCAGTGGGGGAAAGGAGGATGCTGGAATCCCTCCAGCCTGAACGGAGGTGACAGGTGGCCGTTTTTTAAGGTCTGGCTTTGCATGGGGTACATTTCCATCATTTATGTCCCCATCGCAGCTGCTGGGTGACAACCAAGGGGCGACAGGGATCAGCCTTCCTGAAGCAGGTCCTCCTTTCTCCGAGGAAACCCGTCTCCAGGAACAATGACAAGGTCTTCCCCAGGGGCTGCGGCCAATTAAAGGTAGAGACTCATGGAGCTTCAGCTGGGATGACTGACACCTGCCTCTGGGCGGCGGGCGGCGCTGACCCCAGCACGAGCACAGGGGTGAGGTTGGCACGTACCACAGGGCGGAGGCAGCCGCGCCCCAGGAGGGCCCCTCTCACACCCCAAATCAGTGCAGGAAGGGGACACCACTGGCCACGTTGCTCCCAACAGCCTGGCCTTCTTCAAAGTCTGCATTTCCTCCTCTCCTGGGCCTGGAAATCACCTCCGCCCCCACCATTGTTTTACAAGTGCTTCCCATCACACAGCAGGTGTATTAAATGTGGATGGAAAACATTAAAACAAACAAACCCAGAACCGGCCTCTGGGGCCATAGTGCAGAAATGAAGTAAATCTTCCTTTTAAAATTTCTCACTGTTTCAGAACTCACTGGGGCCCTTCCCACCATGTTTCTCGAGTTCAAACTGACAGGAGCTGAGCACCTGCTGGCACACCCGGAATGAGGGTCGATCCCCACAGTGACAGTGACGCAGCACCACGTGAGGTGGGTGCAGAACCCGGGGCCCGGGACAGACGGCGTGCTGCTGCCCCCCCTCAGGACGTGCAGTCGGGATGCTCCTGTTCTCGCTGCCGGGTTTAACTTTGTGACCCAAGGGCTTTGGCTGTAACTTACTGCTAGAGCTTTTCCAAATGTCACCTGTGTACAGTATCTATCTTAAACTTTATTTTTAAAAATGTGCTTAAGGACAATAATTTAGGATTATCAAAAGCTTTTGTATTCCAGATACTGCTGATGGAACGGAAACTCAGCGGGGATCTTGTCTGAGACTGTCATTTAAAAACTGCAGGCGGGTACAACCATTGTGAATTCGCATAGTGGGACAGGAAACCTCACACCCTTCTGGGTTATGAGGCTGTCGTTCCAGAGCCGGCCAGCAGGGGGCGCCGGCAGCCCGTGGAAGCCGCGGGCTCAGTCCAGTGAGGACCACAGGAGGGGACATCGACTACCTGCCGCGTCCAGGTTCTCCTCTCAGGCGGCTGACTCAGAAGACCTCACAGCCCCGGGAACTTTCTAATTTCTGATAAAGCATAATCACTAATCTGTTTTTAAGATTTCACTCGACACAATTTATGATGTCACAAATTTATGCAGGTACAGCCCAAAAGAGTCAAATATTTGAAACCAAATGATTGATAACACGGCTGTACAGAAATTGCAGTGTGTCAATTTTACACACCTTTGGGGTTAAAATTCAGCCTCGAGCAGTCAGGGCGTCCTTTCTGTCCAAACAAGTGTAGCCTTGAAAATTGGCTTCTGTCGGTTCCAGGGTTAACATCTTTCTGGCAACACAGACGCCTGACTCATTCTTGGGACCCAGACTGAACACGCTGCTATCAGCACAAAGGTCCATCCACGAGAGCAAACACAGACCAGTGTCCTCACCCCAGACGCCTGTGTCCCCCGTCCCTCTTCCGGGAGTGGAGGCTCCGGGCTGAGCACCTCTGCTAACTGTCCCCGCTTCCTCCCACATGGACTCAGGTCTGAATATAACTCAGCACCTTCTGCTGCTAAAATTCTGAAAGTGAAGACAGATGCTTCTCAGGTCAACCGGGAAGGAGCGTCCGTTACCCAAAGAACATCGGTCTCTTAAGGGGAGACTCCCACAGCAGAGCCCCAGGGAACTTTTCTGTAACGTGAACTTTCAAACTGAGCAGATAAGAAATCACATCTCAGAAGCCTGTGCACACACTGTCCAGGGGAGCAGATGGCTGGGGTGAGGTCAGGGTCACAGGGTCACCTTGCCTGCACAAGAGACATCTACATTCCTTCAAGGCTGAGCAGCAGACAAAGTTTGGAAACGAAATACTTCCAGTTTTCCAGGAAAAACTTTCAATGATTACTTCCTAAGTGCCTGTCTTCTAACAGGTGGTCGCCACTTGGGAAGTGGGGCCTCACTGATCAGCCGGAGAGCCTCAGCGAGGTGGTCATTCACTTAAGCATCCCTGCGGCAGGCCCACCTCCCTGGGAGCCCGGGAGGCCCTGTGATACCACAGGCTCCCCTGTGGGTGGCCCACTCCTTGACCCCGCTCCCGCCCAAGGCTCGCAGCCCCTCCCTCCACCGAGGACCCAGGAAGGGGCAGAGAGGGGACTTCCCTCCCCGTCCTCTTCCCACACCTGTGAGACGCCCCTCCCTGACCCCCCCTTCCCTGGACGGCTTCCTCACTCTCCCACCGCCAGCAGAGTCCCCTTACCGAACTCCAGCCTTGACGTGTCTGAGGAGCCACTCAGCCTCCTCTGCCTTAAAACGTGGAAGGAATTCAGGGAATGAGCACACCAGCCGCTCCAGGCTCTCAAAACAGGAAGCACTTGATCCTGAAGCACTGCCTGCCTTCGGCTGTACCAGGTGCCCATCAGGGGACGGGGGCGGAACAGGACTTACAAACACCTGGGGGCAATGGGAGCCAGGGCTCCCCACAGGCTGTGCCCCCATGGCGGTTCTCTTCCTCATGGGCAGGCGCGCGCGCGGGCACACACACACACGACCCAGGGAGTCCATGGTGTCTGCTCCCGGTGACACCACCTCCCAGCCCAACCTGCACAAGCACCACATCCTAACTTCAGGACCAGCAAAGCCACAGGCCTGGTGGGTAGGGGTCCTACAGAGGTTTCAGGGTGACCCCACCTCTGGGCGCTGGGGGCCAAGATGGGAGGAGGCAGGCCGCGTCTGCACCCCTGTCGGGAGGACTCTGGGCGAGGGGACACTGCATGTTCCAGAGCCAAGGGCAGAGTCACGCGGTCCTCACTGTTCAGTGCTCACAATGGCCCTGCCCCACCATCAGTCACACAGTGGGGACTTGTGCTGACTGACCTGCCTGAAGTCACGTGGAGGGAGCAGGTGACAATGCCAGAACCTATCCTCGCCTGCCTGCTTCCAAACTCAGCACTGCCAACTGCTTAGCCTGACGCCTTCTGACTGTGACCTTGTGCCCCCAGGAGGGTCACCCTGACCTTGACCTCGTGTCCCTAGGGGTGTCACCCAATCTTGCAGGACCTCGACTTCCTCATGTGGGAATTGGGGGGCTCTGATGGGGTGAAGAGACACTGCAGTCAGAGCTGTAGCCCCCTGTCCGCCCCCCACCCTCTGTCCAGTTGCTGTGCCCCATGTTCCCAGTGAGCCTACGTTGCAAAGGACGACGAGATGTCTGTTTTCAAGATAACGTGATGCACGACGTGCAAGTTAAGTCAGCGGAAGAGCAGAGCAGTCTCGTCCACCGGCAGCACTGAGCCGGAGGACCGTGTCACAGGACGTGGTCTGTGCTCCCACGTGACACTCCCAAGCAGAGAACCACGTCTGTGCTGGCACTGTTCAGGGCAAGCCAGCCCCCTAGAAAAGAAAGGTGCCCGGCCCCCCTCACCCCAGCCTCCTCCCTGCCCCCACCATGGGGGGATTCTGACCAAGGGCCCTGGGGCGTCTCAGGGTTCAGGGCTCACGGAGCTTTTTGATGAGCCAAGCAGGACAGTGTAACCCAACCCAGAAACAGTTCAGGAAACTTAGACAGAGGGGCTCTGGTGGGGGTCACCGCGGAGCCTGGCAGCCCCGGACAGCACACATGCCTGACGCCCTCCGCGTGCGCGGTCAGGGTGTCCCATCCGTTCATGAAAATAATAAACCTGCCTGGAAACGAGGCGGCATCTTCTTTTCTATTCCTGTAACGTATTTTACTTAGAAAACAATTTCTCTGGGCCTGAGAAAGGAGAAGGACTCCCAGAGTCTGCCTGTACAACAAGCTCAGGCACTGCCGGGGGCGGTGCCAGCTCGCCCCCAGGCAGAGAACCGAGGGCGAGAGCAGAGATGAATGTCGCCCCTCCTCTGGCCCCAGGCCTCCATCTCCTCTCCTCCAGGGGTGCTGGGAGGGCCTTGCAGGAGGCACCCCCCCACCCCGATCAGGACTCCAGCTGAGAAAAGAGCTCCCACTGCCAGCAAGTCAGGCTGTTAGAAAGTCCCTTACACCCAACACGGAGCCTCTAACCACTCCCACCGCAGGCACCACCCCCCCGCAACAGCCCCCCCACATACACACCTCATGCCCACTTCTGATTTTTCCGCCTTTGGAGATTTGAAAGCAGCTGTCACAGCCCTTTCAGTCTGGTTCCCTCCCTGGTGATCACCCTCTTCTGGGACCTTTCTCGAGCAGGTGGCCCCCTCCGTGGAGGCGCTCTAAGAGCTGACACCTCGCAGGCCCAGAGCAGACGCAGCACAGCGAGCACGCGCGCAGACGGACAGAGCCGGGGGGTGCACAGCGGGGCAGGTGGCGCACACTCACCTGCCTTCTGCTCCGGGGAACGCGGTGTCCTCGCCAGGCCCCCAGCAACTGAAGCCACACCCTCCTCCCTGCTGTCTTAAGCCCCCGCCAGAAGCCGCTGGGGGTGAAGTCGGAAACCACGCTACTGCTAACCCCGGTACCACACACGCCAGTCCTCACGCAAAAGTAGGCCTTAGGTACCATGTTACAGGGGAGGGGCCGTGGGGAGCCCGAGTCCCCGAGTCTGCCTGGACTCACCTGAGCGGGGTCACCTGACCGGGGGCGAGGGGCGGGGAGGGCAGGCGCTCCGCCAGCTCTCAGGGGCTCCTGTTTGTTTACGGCCCGACTTGTTCCAGAAAAGACGTAAGTCGTTGAATAAACTGCAGCTCCTTCCTATGAGCTATCCCGGTTTGGGTGTTCAACTGGTACATTTTTAAAAGTGAGTAAATAACACACACACCCAAACAGCAAATCAAGGCAAATGGCTGCCAAGCTTGAAATAATACTAAGCGACGTCCAGAGGGGCTGTAAACGGTGGGGACCTGGGGCGCAGGGCCTGGAAGGCTGCCCGTCTCGCTCAGGGCCTGCAAGCTTGCTGGCTTTAGGAACCTTTCCAAGTGACGTGTCTGCCAGAGGATGTGTCATGAGAACAGCTAATTATCCACATAATTCACACGCTGGGGTGGAGGCTGTCACCAGGGGGAAGTGGAAATTATCTCAGGACCTCAGGCAGACCGCAGCAGAGGAGACCCCCAATAGATGACGGCCTTCAGGAAATGCCCCCAAAGGTGCCCCAGGTCTCTGCTTGGAGGAAGACTCTGGGAAGTGTCACCAGATTCTCAGAGCTGCAGGTGGTCAAACAGGTGGAGCGGTGAGGAGGGGGGACCCCAGTCCTGGGTCTCAACTTCAGCCTCTCCTCCTTCTCCTCTGGCCTCCCATCCGCAGGCCTCCAAAGGCCAGCCCCCGGACACGAGTAAGAAACGGGAAGCCACCACAGTTCTCTGAAAACTCCAGTCCCCGCGAGCCAGGAAAGTCACAAGGCCAGGGAGGAGGCGGCCACGGTTAATCAAACCCGAATGCGGACCCACCCTGGGCGGCCCCTCCGGAGGAGTGACAGAGGCCGCGTGGCACCTCGCACTCGGGCTGTCGGTCACCGGGGAGGGGAGGCGCGGCCCTGCCCGGGGAGGGCTCCGAGGGGGCTGCCAGACGCGCGGCCCGGGCTGGACGATGCCCTCAACGCTACCCAAACGCCGCCCCCTCCCCCGCGCCCCTCCTGCTGCGGCCGGGGCGGGGGTTGCGGTGGCCTGAGCCGCCCGACACAGGAGCTGGCCGGTGGCTGGCCTTGGGGACGGGGACCGTCAAGGCACCCGTCCTGCCGGCCTCCGCCGCTGGGGCTCCGGGCTTCGTGCGCCGTCAACTCCGTCCTCCCGCCACTGCCGCCTGGGCGCCCCCGCATCTGGGAGCGGGCAGGGGTCTGAGTGTCCCTGTCCAGTATCGGGAGGGGGAGCCACAATCCCCGCTTAATAGCAGCCCCTGCGCCCCCTCCCTGCCCCCAGCCCTGGAGCCCGCCCAGCCCCTGTCCCAGAGTCCCCTGAGCCCCCGGCCCCGATCCCCCCAGGCCCCCGAGACCGGGCCCGCGCCCACCTTGGCGCAGCGGCCCGCGCGCCAGCTCCGGCCGGTCCTCTGGGAAGGCGTCGCGGAGGCGCTGCCACAGGCGGCCCAGGTCGGCCAGGCTGCGATGCAGGTAGAGCACGCTGCGGTCCGACCACTCGGTGCGGATCTCGAAGAACTCCTCCTCGTCGCCGCGCCGGCTGACGATGAGCCTGCGGATGCCGTTCACCCAACAGCCACGCACGAACATGTTCACGAGCGACGTGCCCTCAAACACCGCCGAGGCCATGCCGCGGGCCGTGCATGCCCCCGCCGGCAGGGGGCGCGCCCGCCCGGGCCGGTTCCGCCCGGGGTCGGGGTCTGCAGGGAAGGGCTTCTCCCCGAGTCCGCCCGGCGCCAGGGACTGCTCCGGAGTCTGTCTGGAGCCGGGGTCTGTCCGGGGTCTGCCTGGAGCCGGGGTCCCCCTGGGGCCGGGGTCTTCCGGGAGCCCACCGGGGTTGGAGTCTATCTAGGGCCGGAGTGAGGTCTTTTCAGAGTCGGATTGGTCCGGGATCTGTCCAGAGCCGGTCGGGGGTCTGCCCGAGGTCAGTCCGGGGCTGGGACCCGTCTGAAGTCTATCCCGGGTCGGATCAGGGATAGACTATGGGATCCGCCAGGAGCCGGGGTCAGGCCCAGGTCCTTCCGCAATCTGTCCAGAGACGAGATGGTCGGGGGCCTGCCAGAGTCCGGGTGTGCCGGGGCCCGGGGCCGTGCGGAGAGCGTCTGTCGCGGTCCGCCCGGCCTCCGCGCGCTCCCCGGGATGGCGCGGCGACGAGCCGCGGGGGCGGCCGAGCGGCGGCTTATAAGGCACTTCCCATCGCGGGCGGCGCGGTCGCCGACGTCGAGGCCGCGGCCGCGTCCGCCTTCCCCGCCTCCGGGCGAGAGGACGCGCCGCGCGCGGAGGGGTGGCCTGGCAGCCTCGCCCCGCGCCGCGCCGCCTCCCGAGCCCGCGCTGCTGGGGCCGCGGGGACCCCGGCCTCGGGGCGGGGCGGAAACCCGAGCGCCGGCCCCGCCTCCGCGCCCCCGCCCCGCCCGGCCCGCCCGCCCGCCCGCCGCCTCCCACCGCTCTCGGCCCCGAGCCGCCGGCCGAGACGGGACCGGACTCAGGGCGGGGTGGGGGTGGCCGGCCTGCGCTCGCCGGGTTCCCGGAGAGTCTTCTCTCTTTCTGTTTCTCCATCCTCAGGGACTCTCGGGCCTGGGGCTGCGCGCCCCACGCGGCCCGCGACGGGGTGGCAGCCGCACAACTGCGGGGCAGGGGGCGGGGGCGGGGGCGGGGCGCACCCGCTCCGGGGACCCGGTGCCGGGACCATGTGCCAGGTTCCCGTCTGCGCGCCGCCCACCCATCCCCCGGGGCCGGGGCGGGCTGGGGGCCGAAGTCCGCCCTCCCCGCCCCGCGTCCCCCGCGCATTCCTTTCGTGCCACTGTCGGGCCACCGCCTGGACGCGGCTGGAGACAGACGGGGACTCGGCGGCACAGACGACGCGGCAGGCCCGCGCCAGCCAGCCACGGAGAAACCGGGATTCACAGCGGCCTGTTCCTTAGGCTGTTCCTAATTGGGAGGTAATTTCAAACGATAGTTCAAGAATCAAAAGTTAGTCCAAGAATTGGAAGTTGGTTCCACAGTGTCTGGAGTGACCTGACACGGGTGCTTTGCAGTTTTAGAAGGTCTCTGAAGCCCAGCTAGGGCCCAGAAGCAGAACGGGCCGAGAGCAGGCAGCCGGTCACTTGACTGAAGCCAGGCAGAGAGGAGTGTCCCCCCGCTACCCAGCCCCCAACACACACACACACACACGTCCCTCACCACCTCCAGCCTCACTCAGGCTGCTCCAGTGACTTGCCATGTCACATCTTCAAACTTCATCACCCGAGTTCAGTACACCGGGAAGAGAAGGTATTTTCCACAACCTGGAGACCCCTCAACGTGGTGGCAAACAGTAAGTGCTGGTGACTGATGGCCTGAGCACTTAGTGTGCAGGAGGGCCATGAGGGCGGAGGCTGGGGCAGCCGGCAGAGCTGAGTCCCACCGCCCCCGACAAGGCCCCATTCAGGCCTCCCCTCATCCTCCCTGGGCACGCGCCCCTCTCTCCCACTGCCTCTGGGCCGAGCGGCAACCCTGCAACTTTAAAGGCCAGAATTAAGATGCTTCTATGCGTCCTACAAAATCTTCCCTAGGAACAACCAGGGCTTCCTGTTGCCTGGAGACCTGACTTTGCGAGGCTGCCCTCCAGATGTGTGGGGCACTCTGGTCACTAAAGAGGAGGAAGCATTTCCTGTCAGCGATGTTTGCTTGTCTGAAGAGACCTGGAACCAGAGAGCAGAAATAGCAGCGGCCCAGTGTCACTGATCATTGCAGAAACGCACAGCGAGACACCACGGACTGCTGACTTTTAGTTCACTGAGTTGATACAGATTTTTTTTTTAATCTATTAAGAAAAATGATCCAAAATCTGGAAATAAGACCAAAAGGATAGTGATGCTTTCAACATATTGAAGCGTTGTTTAAAGCCTAAGGTTACGTGCTTTTCTAGGAGAACGCACCACTGTTTGATGTTGCTGTTCACTATTAATGGAAGGCCAAGACCCCATGAGGTTATGTATCAACTTGTAGAGAAGCAAATAAAATAATTCTTGTCCCAAAGAAAAGGTAACTTCAAAGGGTATAATGTATTGTCCTGTAGAACATTAACCATTTACACACCTGGCCTAGCAATCTTATTTTGATATAGCTTAAGGACTGTATAAACCCGTTTCCGCAAATGGTCTTTGAATCAGCTTCTTCATCTTACAGATTTCCTCATCCATTAATGAGGTGAATACACTCTTGGCACGTGGGCATGCCATATTTGTAGAAACATTTGAAAGTCATTTAACTTTTGAAAATTATACTTGGGCAAGTCTAACAAGAACAAGAATTTTTGCAAGGTTGTAGAGGTGCTTAACTTCACGCACTGATTTTGGGGGAATCCATTGGAAAAGGCCTTTGGAAGGCAGGGGTTGTTAAAACTGAAAATGTGCATCACTTCTGATCCAACACTTCCTCCTCTAGGAGTCAAGCCTAGAGAAACATTTCTACTCGGGCACTAACAGAAATGTACATTCACTGTTGCAGTGTTCACCACAGCGAGAAACTGAAAAGGACTTAAATGCCCATCAAAAGTGGAACGATTAAATTAGTAGCATGTATGTGATGGGATACTATACAGCCACAAAAAATGAACCAGTCCTAAAAATATGGATGGATCTCAGAAACATGTCAGTGGAAAAACTGGCAATGAAAATGACTGACGGGTACAGTGTCATGGATATATGATAAAACAGCGCTAAATCTGGAAAGATACTTGCCAACAGAAAGGTGCCTTTGGGGTAGTGAACAAAGTCTGGATGAGAGGATGTCAGCAGGGACTTTTGATTTGTCTGGAGTGTTCTTTATACATTTCTGAATTCAGTGACTGCACATGTTACTTGTGTAATTTTTTAAAGGGGTCTATAGGGCGCTGTGCATAGCTGGAATTAAATAGAGTGTACCCAGGGCTGGACTCTGGGCAGTGAGAATGAATCCTGTTGAGAATTTCTTCTTGGTGTTTTTCTGTTACTTAAATATTTTCTGATGATGATGATGATGATTAAAGAATCTCAGAAATAAGTACTAGGACTTCAGACCCCTGGTCCCGCCCAGCACTGAATCCCACCGAATGACCTGACACTGCTCACATGAACGCTCTTTGCCTTGATTTGCCTTTCCACGAGTCAGGAATTTAAAGCTGAAATGTAAAAAGCCCACGTCTGCGGTGAGGACAAAGAAAATGGTAGACGGCTGAAAGGGTGCTGTAACAGGTCTTAGAACCGTGTTATGTAAACGTTAGGAACAGACGCAGAGCAGGTGGGTGGTTTCAGGTGGTAAATGGAGCTGATTCGCCTGTGGCTACACAATGGACGAGAGGCGCCCGCTGGGTCACCTGCCGGCTTCCAGGCCCGGGTAGAGTTACGCAGGTGTGTCCGAGGGGCTGGGTGGCAGGCAGGAGCCTGGGAAACCAGACACTCTCATCTGATTCTTACAAGTCAAGACCGGGAGTAGAGGCTTCGTGAAATTCAAAGCCTGTTCTTCTGAGGGGATGTTTATTTTTCTGTTTAGTTTTCTTTCTGTGGTTGCTTTGTTTGGGCTTAGATCATTATTATTTAAGATCTATCGTTTCTCTCTAAGCCTCACAGTTAAGGAGAAAAAGCCAAAGTTGGTGTCACTCCAGGTCACCCTCTGGGTCCCACTCCATCTGCAAATGCCAACGTAGTAGGAGGGTGGGAGCCACAGCCAGGAAGCGAAACTGAGGCGGGGGGCCCCAGGGTGGCCCTAAGCCCACAAGTTCCAGTTTGTAACCACCCCTACCCCTCCTCTACCTCCCCCACATGCAGAGTTAGAGCTAAAAGTCTTTTGCATGAGTGCCTGGCCTTGGGGTGAGTTTTGTAAACCAGTCACAGGAGCCCCACAGTCTGCTTTGGGTTTTGCCTCACCGGCTGCTCTGGACACGGTCGGGTGGCTGGGTGAGCACCCTGTAAACTCAGCCCTTCTCTGTTCCCCTCCAGACGAGCAGCCACAATGGGGCTGCTGTGGACGTTTTAGACACATAGATTGGTCTGACCCTCATGACAGCCCTCCGGGATGGGGCAGGCAGAATAACGGCCCCTGCAGGTGAGGAAACTGGGGCTCCAGGTGGGGCTGATGCGCCCCAAGCCCAGGTCTCCCTGCGGATCCCACCAGCCTCACCTGAACGCGGTCCCGGCATGCGGCTTCCTTTACCGGCTCAAAGCATCACCCACACGGATGGTGGATGTCGGGCTCCCAGGCCTGGCGGGCCTCCCCACTTCGCCACCTCCCTGGGGCCCCGGATTCCCACATCCCAGTGGGCCTGGGAATCCCCTGGGAGCCTGTTAAAAAGCAGACCCTGGTTCGGTGGGCTGGGTGGGGAACTTGCACTTCTGACAAGTCCCCAGGAGGTCCCAGGGCTCATCTTCTGCAGGTCATTCTAGTAGCAAGGCTGACTCTCACCTCAACCAGACAAAGCGGGTCTGGGCGGTGTACCCTCTCTGAGTGTCTGCATCTGTCCGTAACTGTAACTAAGTGTTAATCAGGTTTTCCTGGCTGGAATGCCGCCTCCCTGAGGACAGGCTGTAACTGCCTCCTTTGTGCTTTTATCCCCGGCACCTAGCACCGTGCCTGGCTCACTAAACAGCTGTCAAACCAATGAAACGAGTGAAGGAAACGAACGGCTGAGCCCAGAGCCACCACTGTTCCTCCCACCAGAGCGATGCCATCCCTCTGTGTCCATTTGGGAAGGTTCACAGTCTATCATCAACTCAGATTTTCCCGAAGACCCAAATCCCAGGCATCGAACCATCGTAAAAGGGGTCCATGGTGATCGTCTCTCAGGAAGGGGGTTACAGACTGTTACTTTCTTTTGTGCACTTTTCCTGTTTCCCAAGTTGACTGCAATAAGCGAGAGTCACTGCAGTAATTCAAAGGGAACTGAGGCTTCATGGCATCGGGTTCCTCCTTGTACCACCTGTGCGGCCACCTCTCCTCTGTCACTGCAGGTGCTGAGCTGGCTGTGTCCCAGTGTCCCCGTTTCCTGACTACAAAGAAGGTGGGGCTACAGGTACCACTGAGACTGTTACTCCCAAGGAGTCTGAACCCCATTCCTTCATCTCTGCCTGTTCCTGCCAACCTGGACACTGTTTCACGATGCCCCTTTTCCGAGGATGGAATTTTATTACTTAAGGCCTGGGTAACAGCTTTCCCCCTTACGTGCAGCTCAGGTGTCTGCGCAAACTTAAGTTGCCATTTTTAACATGATGCTAAAAAAAATTGGGGAAAACCCAAGGCTGTTTATGACTACTATCAGCACTAATCACAGCATTAAACATTCCCGTTGAGAAGGGTTGCTGGAGTTTTACACTTTTCACTTACCAACATTCAGTAAATATTCTTAAAACAAATACATAACTTGGGCGAGGTCATTCAGCAAACAGCCTGTGGACAAACGAAGCTTCTGTGTCTCTTCCCCACACCCACTCCACTCTCCCCAGTGGTTTGGATGCACGAATATATGATTTAACACGATTATGTTTGGCTTGAAGCTAAGCATTGTCCTCACGCTGCCAGCTTGCTGACACGTTCATTCAAGCTGCCTTCTACGGGCTGCCAAGAGCAGAGCTAGTGAGCAAGTTTGGGGAAACTGCGTGGAAAAACTAAAGAAAGTTTAAAGATCACGACTGAATTATTTGGGCATCAGCACTGTCACTTGGGACATAGCTCCTGACTATAACGTTTGTACGCAGACTGTTTCATCAGGACAAACTTCAGGCCTCTGTGCAGGGCTGCATTAAGTAAGGAGTCGTCGTCACTGCAAGGGCTCCGCCTTTCCTTATATTCCGGGCAGAAATAAAGTTCAATGCCTGATTTTTGTTCTTACTGGTTCTGAGCTAACATAGCTGCTCATATGAACCAGCAATATAAGCCCAAAAGAAGCTGTAAAATTTTAAAATACTTCCTGCATAGATGGAGTGATACAGAGACATAGGTATGTCTTAGTTGATTCCACAAAAAATTTAAGATGACTTGCCAAAAATATATATACAATACAAAGTACGTAAATTGGAATTGAAGGCCAGGGGAAATATAGGAGAAGAAGGAGCAGAGAAAGGCGGTGCCCAGTTATGCAGGTGACAGAACCTCACTCGGTTACTAAATGTGGTTTGCAAATGGCATTCCTCCAATGGATTCTCACCTCAGAGTTAAATTCCAGAACCGCAGCCTGGCCTCCAAGACGCAGGACCTGCTGCATACGTCGCCCGACCATCACTCCAGCCCCCGGCCCTGCTCCCACCCGCCACCCTCAATCCAGCCCTCTTCGGACACGCCCAGCAGGTCCCTCAGGCCAGCTCCACACCGCCGGCCATTCCTTGACTTCTGCATGGCCACGTGTGCCGCTGCCACGTGCCCTCCCTGTCCCCACTCCCTTCCCCCACCTCCCAGAGCACCCTGCAGCACGGTCCCCACACGCCCCCAGTGACAGGCCCTTTCCATTCCCCTCTTTCCAAGGCAAGAACTCTTCCTCCTGACCCTCTGTGGCTGGTTTTTTTTTTTAATCTCAACAGCATCCTTCTGGGATGGAGAACCCTTGTTTACTTCTCCTTGTCTTCTTGACACAGTCATTCTAGTTCTTCTTGACGGTTAGTCTAAGAAAATGTGGGAAAATGTTCATCAAGATAATGTTGGAAGGTGTCTTCTACTGGCCAAGAGTCCCAGATGACCGTTCCTTTACAGCAAATAATGACATCCCGGTTTCCTTTTCGACTTTTGTGACTCATTATATTTTCATTCGCAGATGTGTTCAGTGCAGGCAACGCTGTATGAATAAAGCCTCTAATTTTAGCCTCTCTCCTTCTCTCTGGTTGACCTGGATATTGACTTCCAAGGAGCAGCCCAAGTGACTTAACTCGGTTGTCTACACATCCCAAGTATTTCAACCAATTGTCAAATTTCTGCTACCCGTTGCCCCGTAACTGTGACTGCCTCACCACTGGGGCTTAAATTCTGCCCAGGCACAAAGGGCTCAGTGAACTGAAACCAGAAAAAAGCTCAGGGCAACGGAACAAATGCCCACATCTTGGCTCAAGGAGTTGACTTTTATAGAAGTAAGTACATTTGTAAGAGTTGTTATGATGAATTGCTCTGACAGTCTTCCAGACAGGGAAATAGCTGAAGTTTCTTTTCCCAAGGGCTCCTTAAATCAAACATTCAAAATGACCTGGCTTCCATTGGCCCAGAGCAGAAGTCATAAGATTGAAAAAGTAAGTAAATAAAGTTTTAAAGAGATGGAGAAAACACTGCTCTCTGAAAATACCCGATTCAGACCAGTGATTGAATAGGAGCTGAGGGTACGTGGAATGTTTGCTTCCTCCTTATTTCAAACTGTTTAAATTGCTTACGATGATTTTATCCACCCTCTCTGAGCGAGAAGACGTGTGTGCAGGGAAAGCTCAGGCCTGAGGGGATTTCTCTCCACCCCCCACTCCCCAGATATGCATATTCTAGAAAACTCGTGCTGGTCTGGAAGCCAGCTCTGGGTTGAGCTGCAGTTTAGAAGTCAAGCCATTGCAGACTGCTCCGTCAGGCTTTGCTGTTTGTTAATGACCTACTTCAAGTTCAGCAGACCGGCACCTCCTTTGACATTGATTATACTCCTAGAACTCCTCCAAGTTCACCGTCAGCGGATCCTGGACAGTAAGTGAGGTGGTTGTTTGGGTTTGCTGGGGGAATGCATCTGAAAGACAGACTCCACCCAAGGCAGCTGCCCCTCCTCGGCCCCTGACGCAAGGCAGTTTGACTTAAAGGCCATCTCCCCCAGAGAGCTGGTCCACCCGGGAGGCAGGGTGGGCCTGCCCCGGGAACGCGGCCAAGGAGTGCGTGATCTCCATACCCGTGACCACACCCTCCTGTTGTTAAGCACTGTCTAGTCTTCAATGATAGTAGCTCCTGGTGATTAATTTTGCTGCTTTTGGTCGCTGGCAGGGAAACAGGTTTTGACGTGTAGTCAGGATCCTTCCAATTGAGAAAAGATCGCATTGAGGGAGCTGTTTTCCAATTAATCCCAACAATTTTAAGTCCCACATTAGAAAACAATGCAATTCTTCCTAGAAGACAAACACACACAGATGGTTGTGTGACTTAGGGTAACTGTTTCCTTCCAAAAAGGGTCTGAAGTGGCTTCCAAAATGCGGGGTAAAAGAAGGAAACTGACAGGTAAGGATGTTGGGCAGAAACCCGGCATTTCCAAATTACCTTGCTCTCCCGTTCCCCTCTCTGTTCAGTTCACTTCAAGAGGCTTAAGAAACGAGGAAGGAGGGCCGTCCTGGGGAAATGACGCGGGATCTGGGACTGCCCTGCTTCAGCCATGGGCCCACAGCAAACCAAACAGGCCTCGGGGTGCTATTCAGCCCCTTTGTGACACCGTTTAACTGTTACATACACATACAGAATGAAAAGCGTTTTGATAACGTGGGTGAAAATATCTACACATGTCCTAAATCAGCCCACGTCGGGCACCCCGTCCTATCCACCCTGTGCCGCCCGCCTCCTCCCACCGCGAGGCTCAGTCCTCCATAGCTGAACTTCTCCTCTGAATTGGCTCCCAGCTGGGAGGAACAGTCTGTTTTCAAACAAAGGCCACTTCCAGGAACTCATCAGTCAAAGAACTGGTCCAGCATTCTTTCATCTGGGACCAGCGGGCAGGAGGGAGGCAGTGGGAGGGCACTTTTCTGCCTCCTCTGAGTCCGGTGCTTGGTGGTCTCCCGGAGTCTTCAGTGGAACAACAAAATGGCCGGAAAGCACTTAAAAAAAAATTTCTATGACAACGTGTTATGAATGAGCGCACTTCCTAAGGAAATGAAACTCCTAAAAGCCTCTGTGACTTGACTGGTGACCTCAAGAGAAGGTTTGTTTTGTTTTTTGTTTCTCAGCTCACTGATTATAAACCCAGGTTCAAAACCTATGACTTACCTACCCAATGAACCCGTTAATTTTTTAACATGTGAAATAAATATTTGTCACCCCTCCAATTTATTTATTTTTTTAATATTCAGCTAACATGAACTTTCTCTCCCTAGGAAAGTCTCTCTTTGTCATATGTCCGTCAGTTCATCACTCCCTCCTTCACTCATTCAACACGTTTTTATTGCAGGTGGTAAATCTAGTGAGGGCAGCACCACGATGAGCAGGAATCCGTCTATACCTTCGGCTGCTTCTTCATAAAAGATAAACAATCTCTCTGGACCTTAATGAAACAGGAAGAACAAATCTGACTCCATATTATGTCTGTTCCTTTGGCTCAAACCCTGGGCTCTGTTTCCTGGGCTTAGTCATGCTGGTTCTGCACCTTTTGTAAAACACCGCTGCCTAGAGTCTTGAAATGTACAGGAGAGCCCGTTCTCCAGGCTCTGATCTGTGAGGGTGTAATACTTTCCCCATTCACGTAGAGATAAAAAGTTGCAGAATAAAAAATAACATTTGTTTTGTTGGAGGTTTACAGGAACACCATGACCTGACCCACGTGCACAGCTGCAAGAACAAAGGATTCTGACACCAAGACGTTTGCAACAACCAACCCCACCCCCTCCCCTTTTTAGTATAAAAGGAGCCTGAATCCTGACTTGGACAAGATAGTTCTCCAGGACGTTACTCCCCCATCTTCTCAGTCTGCATGCTTTCCAAATAAAGTCATTATTTCTTGCCCCCAACACCTCGTCTCCCCATTTATTGGCCTGTCATGCGGTGAGCAGAATGAGTTTGGACTCGGTAACACTGAGAAATAACCAGGTGGTTAGGGTTTTCATTTATGTTTTTTACATTTAGATTTGCTATCCCGAGAGATCAGGAATTGCTGGCTCGTGAAGAAGAGGACAGAGGAAGGATGACATTTCAGAAGCCCATCACCTGGTACCTCTGATAAGCCCACATATCAATTTTTAATGCCACCACGGTTTCATTTCAAAGCAGAAGAAACTTGTAGCAGACTGTAAGCAGGAGTGCGGCATTCCTGACTGTGATCGAGGCGACCCTGTTTCATGTTTAGTAGGTGGCCGTGCTGTCTACACCTCCTGGAGAACGCTACCTGGAGATAAGGCTTGGGTTTTTCCTATATACCCAGACATCAGACCATTCACTTCTGCATCAATTTTCTCCCCCACTTTAAGGGACCTTTCTCGGTGGTCATGAGTTCATTTATAGACTGACATTTCAAGAGGCCCCGTTTTGGAAGTCTCTAGGAAATTTAAAATAGCACATTAAATTTGTCACAGCAAGTGTCTCCCATTTGCTTTATAAAATTCACATACACATTTCTTGTCCAGGATTTAGGTGGCCCGGGGGAAAAAAGGAGAGAAGTTATGGATACGTAACTTTATGAACAGGAATATCCCAAACTTCCAATCTCATTCTTCTGATGAAAAGAATGATCACCGCTTGGTAAACGTTTGCTGTAAGGACCTTTGCAGAAACACGCTAATAATTACTAGTAGCTAAGAGCGTCGTGTCTGAAAGGAAGGCAGAGACAGGAGAACAGCCCGCTGTCACAGTAGATGGGGAGTAGCCATGCGAACTACAAGGGTAAGGACAAAAATAATTGTTTCATTCTTTCCCCTCCTTTTCACCCTAGTGTGTGGTTCATTTGCATCTTCAGACCCAGGCGGGGGGCTTCCGCCTGTGCCTCCCCAGAGCCACCGACCACTTTCTGTGGAGCCAGCCAGGGGCCAGGAGAGGGGCCGTCCTCTCCAGGGGACAGCTCTGAACCCGTTACAGCTTTTCTTTAAGAAACAAAAGGCCTCGAGATGGCTTTCTTTCTATTTTTCATCACCTCCCCAATACACAGGCACTGTATTTGCATAATGTATTTCTGGTCCGCATGGGACCCCATCTCCAGCTTCCTGAATATGCATCTGATTCTGTGTGATGTCTGAGCGTTGAGCCTCTAATCTCATTACCAGCCTGGGTGCTTCCAGTGAGTTATTCTCTGGGTTTTAGAACTGCACCTCCGATTTGTAAGCCTAGCTAACAATTACATTTTCGTCTCTGAAAGACGTTAAATGAAGGAATGCTTTGTCGGGAGAATAATCAAAGGTCTCAGCATGAGCGGCCCCTTCACCCCCGGCCCAGCGTCCGTGCTAACTCAGTGGAGGCTGGTCACCTAAACCCCCTTCCCCTGGAGCATCCGTCTTCACCTGGGGACCCTTGCAGGGACTACGTTCAAACCACAGCACTGTTGACCCCTCTTCACCAAGATGCTCTGACTTGATCGCCCCAGAGGAGAATCATTTCCCAGGCTTGGAGACAGGGCTGAATTATTGAAGTGCTGACTGAGGGAAACGGCGTGGGAGCCTGGATTGTTGCGACTGGTGAATAAACCGTCCAAGTTAAAGTTGCAAAAAATGTGATAATAATTTCGTGGAGTAAGGTCAAAGGCAGAATCAAAATCACTCTTGAAGGTCACTCCCATTTTTTCGGGTCCTTAGGTTTAGCTGCTCTGGGGCCAAATGCTTTGCCCAGATGATTTCTTTCCACCTTTACCACGATCCTTGGAGGCGGTTTTTATGTGGGTGTGTGTATCCTTGTTATACAGATGAGGAAGTAGAGGCAGGTGACTGTCCCTGGGTCACACGGTGAGAGACGGAGCTGTAACCGGGCCTGCAGGGTTGCATCAATGTGCAGCTTCAATACTCACCCAGTCCTGGGTCTAGCCCTTCAGTGTCTTCCTGCCTTCATGGTGGCTTTCTCAAAACTCCCGGGGCAGGCCCGCGCTCACGTCCAGCCTCTCAGATCTTCCGGGGCGGGCCCACACTCACATCTGACCTCCTTCCCCCAGTCGTGGCTCTGCCAGCTGACACTTGCTTTGCTGCCTTCTTTTTGCCTCGGGGACCTGCTTTCCGCCAAGCTGGGTGCTTCCCCCACCAGGTGCATCACCCGAATCACCTAGGTGCTTATTAAAAACAGAAGTGCCTCAGGATCTCTTCAAGACTCTGAGTCCTGGTCCTGGGGGCGGGCGAGGAGCCGGAAGCATCTCTGCGGCATTCTGATGATCAAGTTGGCAGAGGCGCCATTTCCCCAGTTTCGACTCATGCACCCCTTTCATGTGATACAGCTTCTGAAAAACTCCCTCGAAAAACTTTTAAAAATTATTTCCACATGATGTTAGCCAAAAGTTGTTTTAACTTCAGCATCTTATTTCAGACACTATGAAATCAAAGGATGCCATAAAGTATTTCTAATGCAATGTTAATGACGATCATAATTTGTAAGGCACATTTTCACTTTTTCTCACTTAATGAATAGCTTGCACTATTTAACAGACTTTAATTTTATATAAAAAACACAATTGGTTGACAAGCCAATTTTAAAGTAACTTTGATATTGTGGTTGGTTTGGGCAAACATGAATATTACAATGCAGCTTGAAATGTAACCATGTTAAGTGCATCACAAGCAGATCATAGACTTAATTTTTTAAAGAATTTTCGTATTTTGTTTCAAAACGATAAGGGAGAGGGTGTTTCTTTCGTTAGATTTTGCTTTCGATAAATGGAAAAGCAATTGGATAAACTGGTGTTCTCTCTTTTATTAGACAACGGTTTTGAGACACTCGAGACTGGCATCCTCAAAGAATTTCAAATCTTTGAATGTAACTGGTAGAGTTTTTGAAGCTTATGTGAGGCATGATTGTGCTGTTCTCTTTGTAAACTTGTATTTAAATGTCAATATTCCAAATGCTTTGTTGATTTAACCAGTGGCCCAGAGTGGGCGAGAATTAAACAGGGTAAAACAAAGGCGAAGAATGATGAAAAACCGTGTGGCCGTGAGAGGGCAGGAGAGGTGCTCAGCAAACCGAGGGGCAGGGCGTGACCCCAGCACCTGACGTGGGCGCGCTCCTGGGGACTCAGCGCCAGCCGTTCGGTTGTAAAGGGGAAAATCTCTGAAGAGTTATTTCTCTCATTTGTTATTTTTTAAGGAAGTGTAGGAGCAGGTGCCATTAGCACCTCCGTGACCTGGCCCTTGAACGCTTCCAGTCATCAGCAAGGCTCTCAGTCCTGACCGTCCGTCAGAATCCGTGGATGCCCAGGCCCGGCACACTGTCAACCAGACTCTGGTGGAAGCTTCTAGTGTCAGGACCGGTCTCTGCAAGTGAGTTTAACGTGTGGCCTGAGAATCAGCAACCCAAAGGGATGGGACTCTGTGACAGGCTGAGTAGGGGAAGATGCTTGGGGACAATTAGGCCTAAGCCCTGAAACCCCAGTAGGACCCCGGCCATCTCCCAGAGGCGCCCCCCCCCCCCGACCCCGTGCCTCCTAGGAGTCCACCGTGGCTTAAGGAAAGTGTGAGCCCCGCAAGAAACGCTTTGCCTGAAGGATTCTGGAAATGTGCCTGCAGGTCACTGTTAAAGACTGCACCTTTACAACGCAGGCTTGCTCGGGCCACCCCCGGTCACGGCCCCCGCCCCTCAGTGCCGAAGCTCCCGGGCCCTGCCTCAGCACAGGGCCCTGTAGGAGACGCAAGCCCCGCTCGCACTCAGTCCCGGGTGCTGGCTCTGTGCGTGGCCTCGCTGAGATGGGAGCCCTGAGCCCCCCGGGGACCCCCGGGGCCCCCAGGACAACAGGAGCTGCGGGTCAGCCAGCCCACTTGCGCCTGTGGGAGGGGGTCTCTGAGCTCCGGGCCGTTGGGGTCCCACATCAGGATGGTGGCAGCCTGGCCGGGGGATGCTGGTTGGAGCTGCCCTGGGCCCAGGGGTGGTGGCTGAGCGAGCTGGCCCTGAGGGCGGCCCCTCCTCCCCTGGGCTCTGCTTCTCAGCCAGGAGCTGATTTACTCACCACAGAATTCGCGAGCCAGCCTTTTTGTCTGCTCTTTTCTCTCCAGATAAATAGATCAATGAGTGCTGACTGCCAGCAAAGCAGGAAGAAACTGCGCTCAGCCTCCTGCCTCCCGTCGGACCCTCTCCACCCCAAAAATGGGTCAGGAAAGCGGCTTCAGGGCTGTGTTTCTTTTTCCCGCCACCAACATGTAATTTTCATGCAGCGGCCTGAAGTTCCTTCCAAGAAAACCCAGTGAGATGAAGTCAGCGGGGCGGGTAACGACACGTAGGCTAAAGGCTGTGAGACCCGGGACCGCCAGAGCCCAGGATGCCCGGCTGGAACGGAAGCAGAGCCCTTCTTTAGCAGAAAAGCAGTCCGAGGCCAGTTAACCCAGTTCAGCCAACTCTCCTTCCCGACTCGTAACCGAGATCTGTGTCTATGTTTGAAACCACATTCACGTGAATTTATTTGTCCACAACATCCAGCCATGAACCTCTTGTGGCCTCACAGTGTGTGTGTGTGTGTGTGTGTGTATGTGTGTGTACGTACATGTGTATGTGTGTGTGTGTGTGTGAGTGTGTGTTGACTGTGTGCGTGTAGCACTTTACCTCTCACGCTCCCCGTGGCTCTGGACACCAGCTGTCCTGCCTAAGGAGTGAGATCTGGATATAATACAAAGCCCAGGGGTGCGTCCCCTGTGGATGTGGCATGGATCCCCGGATGTGAGGTTCCTCTCACCCCAGCAGCGGTTCCCAGCCCCCAGTACCTCTAGCTGGTAAAAGTCAGCATGGAAGGCGGTTTCGCAGTATCTGACAGATTGCGCTGATTCCTAATTAGCCCTGTAAACTCCCTTCCCTGTTCTCTGCTTCAGGTCCTTCATGTCCCAACCAGCCTGAAGTTGCTCATGGTGTCTGCATTTGACAGGAAACAGTAATGCTCTCCTCCTTAAAACACTAATCATGCATCATTTCTGTGCTGCCGGGGAAAAAAAAATGACTCTGATGTTACCTGAAAAGCACCAGGACGATGGAGCTGCGCTCTGCGCAGGGTGCGCTCAGGCGGGACAACACCCTGTCCTCTCCGGGCAGCAAGCTCCCGCCAACGCTTGGCAGCTCTGATCCCCGCAGGCACCTGTCGGAGCCGTCCGTCCCAGGTGGGTGTTCGGCAGACAGCCTTCCAAAGCCACGTGTGATTCGGCCAGTGCATTTCCACGCCAGGAGGCTGCCACACCCCGTCTGCGTATCTCCCAGGCTGTCCCACTTCTGTAGGAGCCAGTGAGCACCCGAAACTCACCTGCTCCCAGGGCTCTGCAAAGTCGCGGCGAAAGGGCCTGAGAGGCTCCGGCCAGCACACTCTGCGCCTGGGGACCTCCGGGCTGCGATTATTCTCTCTTCCTCTGTTCTTCCCTGAAACTCTCAACACCAATGGAACTTTGACCAGATAATATGTAACAACACGCAAGGCATGGGCACCCAGGGGTCAGGTTGGGCGCTGGCTGAGGAGGGTCCCAGAGACTCTCAGCTGGGCGGGGTTACCCTCTGGACGGAGCCCATGGAGGCCTGGGGGAGGGGGGCGCGGGGCGGGCTGAGCCAGGGCTGCGGATGCTTTGTCTTGGGCAGTGTTTGTTTCTAAGCCACGAATAGGGGTGCGCAGACGACCAGGTCTGCAGGTTTGCCACTGTGGGCGCACGTCAGGACCACCTGGGAGCTTTTAAAGATCCCCGCACTTAGACTCTGGCCCCCACCAAAGCAGAGTCTCTGGGCGTCTGTGCTTTCAGGCGACACCAGTGAGCAGCCCTGCTGGAGAATCTGCTTCCACCCCGGGGCTTCTCAGACCCGAACGAACACGCAAACCGCCAGGGCGTCCTACGAAGACGCAGGTTCTGAACGCAGGTCGGTGGGGGGCCCGGGAGCCTGCATTTCTGACGTGCTATCAAGTGACGTGATGCTGGCCACAGCTGGAGCAGCGGAGCCGGGAACGGGCTTGGCCGACCGCGGCTCACCCGCCACATGCCTATTTTTGTAAGCAGTTTTACTGGGGCCGAGCCAGGCCCGGCCGGGTCGTTCTAAGAGACTGCATGACCTGAAAGGCTGAAGTACTTACTCTCTGGCAGAAAAACCCTGCAACCCCCGGTTTACAGCACGTGAATTAACGCTGGCGTAACTGTTACGAACTCGGTGGCCCAAGCTGGTGGGCCAAGATCTGTTTAACAGGATGGGGGCTCAGAAGGTCTCACAGGAGTGGCAGGGCGCATTTTTAAGTCCCAGGAATCATTAGATCTCCTTTTGAAGCTTTTAGATTTGGTTTACAATTTTGGTGGTGAAAATTGTTTGTTGTGCCTAAAACATACCAGAAAAAAAGAAAGGATAATTTACACCGCTCTGGAAGTTCTCTGGCTAATGTCCTCAGCTGGGCGACCTACTGTCTATAAAACTCTGATGAATTACTGTCATTTGAAAGCGTTCTACCATTTAAAACTATACAAGTGATGTGTGTTTGTTGAGAAAGCATCTGGACATCCAGAAAAACCGCTATAATGTTTGCTTGCATAATTCTCAGGTCATTTCTATACACACACGTATACATGTCACCGTGTCTCTGGCCCTGGGGTGTCAATAGATTAAAAGATCAAGTGCGTAAAGTGCCGAGCTCATGTTAATAGCGCGAAATATGTTACGTCTGGAAACGGGCTTCTTTTGTTTTATAAACTACCCCGAGGATTTGGGAGCCGGGCATAAAATCAGCGCACGCCACTCCCATCACAGCTCTGGACAGAACCTGGTCACAAGACCACACCTTTCTCCAAGGGATTCTGGGAACGGCAGTGCAGCTGGGCAGCCCCCAGCTGAAGCCAGAAATTCGGAGTCGGGGAGTGGATTTGGCAAAGGCAAGCCCCATGCCCTGCAGTCCCTCTACAGCGGTCTCAGTGGTCCCCTAACTGTGCCCTCAGGCCACAAAAGCACATGGAATGAATACTGTCCCTAAATTACATCTACAAACTATTTCACATCTCCCGTAGAACCACCCCCACCTCCACCTTGGACTGAGTTCATGGCTGAAGGAGTGAGAGTGATCGCTGTAGTTGGTCAGCCACATGACTCCTTGGCACAGTTCTGAAAAATGTGACCACAGACGGACAGTCCCTGTAATTCCCCGTAGGAACGATGTCCGCACACCTGTGCTTCTGCCCTTGCACCGTGCCAGACAGCTCTGTGTTTATTGTTCTCACTTTCCCAGTGGAGAGTTTGCTTCCTTCCCTTTGCTTGTGAACGTCTTCAGCAGCCCGACAGCAACTGCCCTCAGGTCTGTTTACAGCCAGCGGGTTGGGAGGGGCCGCGGTGTCCTCTAAGGGGTATTGTGTGTCTGTGTTCACAAGGGACAGTCCAGTTTGCTCACCCTCTGTCTCAGTCTCGATCTTTTCTCTCTCTAGACTCCTTTTCAGTAACAATCTAGAGCTTGCCTTTAGGAGAATGGTATCACTCCGCATCCCGAGGCATGGGTTCCAGCCCTGGCGGGGCTGCTCCCTAACTTTCGTCACTTAGGGGCCCACCTTTGTGCATCTCGGTGTCATTAATGGTCGGTCAGAGGCAGCTGCACCTGCCCTGTCCACCCAGAGAGCTGGGTGCATGTCTAACTGAGGATTATTTCAACAGAAACAAGTGGGTTGATGGAGGAGGAAGGAAGATGAGCAAGACACGGTCTCTGCTCTCAGTGGAAAACCAGCAGGGAAACGGCTGTGGCATGGACGTGGGTGAAACAGTGTTGAAGCCTTGAAATGCTTCCGTGGAAGGTTATCATTGCTTAGTATTTGTGGAGTGACTGCAGCTTGGGAGGCGGTGCCAGCCCAGGAATCTCTAAAGCTGATTTACTGCAGATGACCGGTCCCGGTGACAGACGTCTTCATCGGGCACCAAGAGCAAGCTCACAGTTCATCTGACGGAAGCTTCTGGAATTGCAGACAAGGTTCCTAGGTAGAAATGCCTTCTAAGGACTGACCTTGCAAGGAACAAATCCATTCAGTCACAGTTTTCCCAAATTGTGTTCCATATTCTCTTTGGAGAGGTTAGGAAGTGTGGTGAAAAAGAAAAAAAGACGGTGGGCTGAAATATGATTGGGAAACGCTATATACTGCACGCCCCTCAACAGCTCATGATACGTGTGAGCAGGCTAGACTCCAAAACCAGAAAGCATTAAAAAAAATCTGTTTAATTTTGATTAATTTAAATGTGTGCATGTAAGACTTTTTAGGGTCCCATTCTGTCACCGCTGGTTGACAAGTGTTCTCCCAGGCACCAGGCTGGGAAGTGCTGAATGGTAAAGGTGGTGGCCAACCTCACAGGTGCTTACAAGAGTAACAGGATGGAAGACAGAGGGTGTGTTGGTACAAATCTATTTCTAGAAAACGAAAAACAGCCCAAAGCATGTGATCAAAAGACAGGATAGTAAAAGTCAAAGCACAGGTGCACGTGCTCATGTTTTCTTATGTGTGACTTCTGCGGAGGCGGGGGTGCTACTCCATCACGCGTTCCCTCCTTCACCCCCTCTTTTTTGCGTGTGTGTGTGTGTGTGAGTGGAGGTACTGAGACAGGAGGGAAGGGGGCAGGGCACAACCATTAAAAGAACGGCACAGCAATTAGCACCAAAAGAGCAGAAGAGTCAACTCCTGCTAGACCTTGAGGCTCAAGATGGTGGAAGACTTGACTTCAGTAGACCTTGACTTCATTATTGTAATACATTGCAACATATTAATATACAAGGTGTAATATATTAATTGTAATATGTTAATATATTAATATTGTAATATACTAATATACAAGATGACAACACCCACGGCACCATGACAGTTCCAAGGTTAGCCATAATAGGTCAAAAAGTGGATGGTGGTCCAGTTTCTGGGAATCTCAGCCCCTTCTCCACAGTAGTTGGAATGATCCTTCCACTTGTTAGCATATGGAGTTACCAAGCCCATAAAAGCTAACAACCCCCACACCTCACGGCCAATCTCACTTTTCTAGATGACCCGACGCTCTGAGGCCACCACCCCCCATCTCTCAAGACAGCCCACACTCTGTCGGTGGAGGGCGCATCTCTCTGAATAAACCCACCTTCACTCTGCTATGGCTCACTCTTTAATTGTTTTTTGCACAAAGCCAAGGACCCTCTCTCGGCGGGGCACGCCCCAGGGACTTGTCCCACGTTCTCCTGTACCAGTGCTGGGGACTGAACCCAGGACCTCGTGCACGCTAAGCACACGCTCTGCCACTGAGCTATACCCCCCACCTCCCTTTTACCCTTCTTCTTAACTTACTTACATATTTCTTATTTAAGCCCAATCTTTTAAACCTGAGCCTTAGTGCCCTTCAGCTGCCATGAAGGTAAACCCCGGCGGGTCTCGTCTGCCCCACAAACTGTGGCTGAGAACACACACTGGTAGCAGGTTTCCATGAAGTCCGCAGGATTCTGAAACAAAGACGTTACTAACTGCCCGAGGCTGCGGCAGAGCTGAGGGGAATTTTGTTTTGTGCTTGTTCATCTCGCACAGTCAAAAGACAAAAACCTAAAATAGGTTTCTTGATTTCTGGTGCCACTTCCTTTTCAACCCCGGGAGAGGAGACCGTGGGTGTGAGTGTGAACTCATCAGATGGCCGAGGTGGCCCTGCGGCCGGGGAGGCTGCGGCCGGCCCAGGAGGCTGGGGAAGGTCCCTCCTCTGGCAGGGCTGGGGCCGATGTCACCCAAGAAGCTCACTTCCTTTATCCAGTTTCTTGTTTTATGTGTGGACTTGAATTACTTGAGGGGGAAAGTTTCTGGCAAAAACCCAGGAGGAAGTGGCACCTGCCTGTGCATCCCTGACGTCTTAAGGACTGGGGGTCTCCTTCCTATAGTGGGTCCACTTTGAGGAAAGTGGGACCGTCCATCCAACCACCCACCCACCCAGCCACACTTACTGGACACCTCCTGTGTACCAGGCTATGCGGCCCCAGCCCTCAGGGAGCTTAGTGTCTAGGCGGGAACGACGTTAGTGTCCAGGCCTCTTGATGGAGGGTCCGCACACAGCTGTTCGTGGGCTCCCTTCGGGAACTGCCTCCTAAGTCAGCAGCACAAGCATGACTAACTGGAGAAGTACCGACTGCCTGTTAACCATTGACGGGCACTTAGCCTTTTTGTCTTTATCCACTATGCAAAGTCCTGGGTTTGCGAATTTCTGATACTTAAGAAGCTATCTCTGCTTCCAAACACAGGTGAAATTGTTAGCTCAGACTCGAGGTTTACTGTCCGGTATGAAGGCATCTAAGATAAGACGTTTTTGTTTCACGAAGCCCAAAGCTGTATGAATGCTTCAGGTGCAAAACACTGAAAGAGCCCAGGCTTCTGGTCTACCCCGCGGAGCAGCCCCTGACCCAGGGCACACTGTCCTCCCAAAGCATCCCTGATCAGGGTGGAGGAAGTACGACCTTCCAGAAACAGGGCAGGTGGAGATGGCAACAGACGGTTGCCATGTTTAAATGTCAGGCACTGTGTAGATAGTTCATGAAACAGCTCATTAAATCTGAGCCTGAAGCACAGAGAGAAATAACTGACCAAGATTCCAATCCAGGTCTGTCTGCCTTCCAGACAGCTTGGGGAAGGTGGTGACATCTGATGAATCGAACGATTGAACAATGGTATCTCAGTAGGAGGGGTAGCCAGCTGTCTTCAGCCCTTGGGGTAATGGAATAAGAAGCCTTAAGTGGCTCTGCCCTTTACTCGCCGGGTGCCCTTGGGTGAACCACTCCCAACCCTTATCAGACATCAGTGTCCTCGGCCCCGAAGTGAGAACAACAATGACGCTAAATGAAAATACCCGTAAAGAGGGCTGGACAAGTAGAGTGAATTCTCAGATCTTAGAGAGAGGCAGACACACATCTGAATCCAGGGTCTACCACTGATGAGTTACGTGACCTTGGGGGAGTCATTCAAATCCTTTAGCTTCAGTTTCCTCATCTGACAAATAAGAAAAACAGTAACATCCCCCGCATGATGCGGCTGCAGGGATTAAATGAACAAATGGCTGCATGCAAGGAAACCCTGTGCACAGCGATCAGAAGTTTTTGCGTAAGCACTCAATGAAGTCAGCTACCGTTGTTACTCACACGGACTCACACACAAGACTGTTGTCACCCTTGAAACTTAGAGCAACAAGTGTAGGAAGATGTTTTGTAAACTGTAAAGTTTCCTCTCCGCGTTACTTACCATTAATGGAGGCAATGGCTGAGGCCGTGGTGAGTGCTTACTGTTACTATGTCTCCCAGCGCTTGTTCTTAGAGTCATGCTCTAAGAGAGGCGAATGGGCCCGCTACCTCTTACCCCGGAGCACAGAGATCTGAGCCAAGTATTGCTGGATCTGGGGAGCAAAAATACCACATGAGTAAGAGCGAATTCACCCAGGGTGGCCATTACGGGTGAGATGAACACCTGGAGAAGAAACACTGGCTCCTGCCCGTGACTCGGCTGCCCTGCTCCCCCAGCAAGTACTGGTACCCAGCCGACTTCAGGATTCACCCCGATCAGGTGGTCCGGAAAAGCGCAGCAAAGAGCCGCCTGGATGCCAGGCAGAGAACAAGGCGGGCGGGCGGGCGAGGTAGCGCAGGAGCTCCAGGCCCACACCCGGCCCCCTGCAGCTACGTCGGGGTGCCAGGCTCTCCAGAAGCAAGACGAAAGCGGAGCCGGCCCACGGGACGCGCCGCCGGCCTCCGGAGCGGGAAGGCGCCGGGGGCGCTTGCGCTGCCCGCCCCCCCCCCCCCGGCCCCCGGCCACCGGCCACGCACACCGACCCTGCCCCCCGCCCCCCGGCCACGCACGCAGCGCCACTGATGACGCCGCCTCTCCCGCTCAGCCCACGCAGAACTGCGCGTCCTTCCCGACGACGCGCGCCAGGCCTGTGTTGCCGAAAGCTCGGCATTTGCCGGCAGAGTGGAGCCCGAGGAAATGTCCAGCATCAGCGTTTCCCAGGAGGGCGGCAGTGCAGCGCCTGTGCGCCCCGCCTGACGGCGCTCCCCTCGTCCTCTCTCCGGGCGCGGTCTGCGCTGCAGTCTGGACGCTGAAAGCGTCAGGGGCTCGGTTTCCCAGCCCCCTCTGCTGCAGGGACGTAGTTTGTGTCCTCGTCCTGGCTGAGGGGACACGGGGGAGGGGGAGCCTCCTGTGTAAGTTCTGGTGGAAGTCTTCCTTCCCGATAAAGAGAGATTTGAGAGAGAAACCCCCCTCTTTATACTTGGAACTCGCTTGTGTGAAGATGCAATGCCTGGGGCCGTGGCCACCATCTCGTAACCATAAGGCGCCAAGCCAGTGCTCTGTGGACGGTGGGGCGGAAGGACACACACAGACTGACAACAGCGGTTGCCTTTTGTGGGCGTGGGGTTAAGCAATGATGAAAAGGGACTCTGGCTCTACCTGTGATATTTTAATTTTGTACGATGAGAGTGTATTCAGAAATTGCATTTTTATTAATTTAATTAAATTAAAATAATATTAATAAAATTAAATTAATTAAAAGTAAACACAAACATTTAAAGCAGTGAAACATGTTTTCCATGGAACTTATATTCCCCTAGAACAAACCTGTGGATCCCAGTTCCAGAAACACCTCTTCCTGCTCCACCTTACTGGAACCAGTCACAAACAGACATCCGTTAATTCAGGTTTCCATGGATGACTCTTTAGATGCGTGGCTAAGTGTAAACTGGTCCTCTACCCACCCAAGTGGTCCATCCCCCCAAATGCAGAGTGAGACACCTTGAATGTGCTCATCTTTCCAGCTGTGTGAATATTGACGGCACAGCCACTGGTCTCCATCAGTTGAGGCTGACCACACGGTCAGTTGAGGTTCTGACACAGACAGTGTGCTGAAGAGGGGTGTTTCCTGCGACCCAGTGGTTTGTTTTATTGCATAAATTTCAGGCTGTTTAGTGTGTAAACAAGATGTTGTGTTCAGAAAATTGCCAACGAAAACCCAAGATATAATAAAGACCCCAGAAAAATGGAAAATGTTTTCAGAGTAATGAAAGCCAGGAGAAACAAATTTAAAATCTATTTGGAATGAGACTGTGTTATCTCCGTTCTTTGTGTATGTGAGTGACTAATTGTAATCCAGTCACAAGTGATGGAAAAACTGAAAGGCAAGACAAACCCCAATACAGGAAGTTTCAATGCTGCGTTAGAGTCAGCGCATCTCATAACCCCTAGATGGGCCGATGGATGTGATTTTCACCAAAAGAAAATTTGTTTCTTCTCACCTCGTAAGTGTGGAATACGCATGAGAAAGATATTGGCTGGGAGTGGGGCTAAATTTGTAGCTGCCGAGAAACCTCATGCCGGGCTCCCTCCTGCTGGATGGGGGCTCTGTCTGCCTGCGATAAGGGCCCCAACTCTTTTATTAATTAAAAATTTTAATCCATTGTTCGTGCACTTAGTTATTAATGAAATCAATTTATTGAGCACCTGTTACATAGGAGGTGCTGGGAATGCAAAAATTAGTTAGCCTTGCCTGCACTCCCAGAGCTCAGAGAGATGGATGCCCAGGACAGGGGAGCAGGACTGAGGTGAGACCCAGTCCAGCTGCATGACCAGCAAAGGCTGCAGGAAAACGGAGAACAGAGGCGGCCGGGATGCAGGGTTTAGCTGGACGGCCCTTCCATGCCGGCAGTCGGGGGCCCTGCTCTGCCAAGAACAAGAGCCAGAGGTCGCTGCTGGGGGTGGGGGCAAGAGTGGGTGGGTGCCAAGACCAGAGGGGGACCACCCTCTCCTGGCAGCTGTCTTGCTTAATTATTTTTTAAATGACATTATTAATTAAGTACTATTTTTTTAAAAGGAGAAAATTTATAATTTTGCTTTCAAAATACAGTTTGTTTCAAGGCGTTTAATAAAGTTGATGAGAAGCAATAAACTATTAACTAACACATTAGTCCGGTAAAGTCTATTCGGGGGGCAGTAATTCATGTTTACTGAGCACTAACTAAGGCCAAGCCTTGTCTTTTTTTTTGGAAGTATAGTCAGTCTACAATGTTGTGTTTATTTCCAGTCTGGGTCTGTGAGGGGTGGGCGTCGAGACCAGAGCCCCCCCCCCCCAAACTCCTGCCAGCTCTCTTGCTTTAGACCCGGGGCCAGTAAACATTTCTGTAAAAGCAAAATCCTTAACCTTTGTGGGCAAGAGCCTGAGGCAGGGTCACCGTCACTGAGGACACGGCTGTGTCTCCCAGCCCCCAACCCCCGGCTCCCTGGGTGTGACTGTGCAGCCTCGCTTCCCGATGTTCATTTGCTGTTTATCTGCTGATGCGGGTGCTGCCGGGTGCCAAGCGCATGCAGGGGGGATGCGGGGTTTCCTGCACGCAGCTCCGCGACTCCCTGACTCCTGTGCACAGTGCGAGTCTCCAGGGCCCCTTACGTCTGGGCCTCTCCAGCTGTCAAACTGCGCAGGGCCTGGACCCTGTAACCCCAGCTCCTGCTCTGTGAAAGGAGGCGAAAATCCCTTCTCCTCTTCCTCCTCCTCCACCAGCGCCGCACACTAGCCAGCCTTCCTCACTGAGAAGTACGTCTGGGAGATGCGAGTTCCAAATCCCCAACTGCCCTGGAGTGACCTTGACTCCAGGGGAACTTTATAAACATTATTTTTCCAAGACCATTTTGAAAAAAGCCCAGGCATAATAAAAGCACATTGTGCTGCCCGGAGTTTGTGTTGAAGAAGTGTTTTTCCACTGGTGTTCTGACTGAAGGGTTTTGTTTCTTCTTTCATTTCTCCTCGAGGCCTTGGCGGCCGTCCACATACCGAAGCTGCACCCTCTGCTCGCTCCCGTGGATAAGACTTCCAGACTCAAGCTCCTTGCTCTCAGGAGTTGGCCGAGCAGCCAAACAGCTCCTGTCGTCTGTGTCTCAGAATCCTCAGGGCGGCGCAGGCTGTGTTTTTTCAGGACCTGGACAGGATGCCGAAGGGATGATGTCACAGCCCCGGCACCAGCCCCTCCGCTTCCTGTCCCTTTCCGCCGACAGACTCACGACTCACGGATCCACGGGACTCGGGCATGTTTCCCTGTTCCGCAGACATTGGCACTTACAGGAGGTGGGAGCCAAGTGTAATCAAAACACGAAAGCCTGAGTGAATTTACTTCCAAAGCTGGAACACATGCCCTCCCGTCTCCAAAGAAAGCACAGCGCCTGGCTTAACTCAGCGCGTTCCGGCCAAGCGTTCCGCTCCCCGGGTCAGACGGCGGTGATCTCATCTGAAAAGCTGGAAGCTCCCAGGGCTGAGCAGGGCAAGGGCCCAGCCTAGGTGGCGCCGTGGCCCCTGTGCGAGCCCACTCTTGGCCTTGGAGGAGAGAGTGCACCCGGGGCGGGGGCGTCGGAACAGTGGACCCAGCCAGGTGTTTTGGACTCTGCAGGCAGATGTGGCTGGGACTCTGTTTAGCCATTCTCCCTGGCCTTGCATCCCTGCCCTCGGGTGACAGTGTTGATACGAAAACAAGTCTAACAAAGAATCTCGACCCGTGAGTGTGAAACGGAAACATCAATGACTCTAAATATGAGGAGGGTCTCAGGGAGTCAGAGACAGGAGTGAACCAGGCACTCGGCCCCCGAGAAGGTGAGCTTACCTGCTCGCAAACACACATGGCTATGTTTATCAAGAACTCACCACCTGACAGGCCAGCTCTCAGGGCTTTACCTGCAAAGCTCATCTCACGTTCACAACCCTGGGAGGTAAATACAATTCTCGCCGTCATTACAGGTGAGGAAGGAGACACTGGGAGGCACCCGGGCTGCGGTCGCACGGCCAGTGCACGTCTGAGCCTGGGGGCACCGGGAGGATCCTGCGGTCACACGTGAGCCCTCAGACACGAGAGTGTAACACTATAGATGCAGACGTTCAGGGGTTTTCTGTGATCTTTTAAAATTGAAGTATAGTTGATTTACAATGTTGTTTCAATTTCAGAGGTACAGCAAAGTGATTCAGTTATATGCACACATATATATTCTTTTTCATATTCTCTTCCACTATAGATTATTATAAGAAATTGAATACAGTTCCCTGTGCTGTACAGTAGGTCCCTGTTGTTCATTTATTTTATATACAGTAGTGGGTATCTGTTCATTCCAAATGCCTAGTTAATCCTCCTTCACCTCTTCCCCTTTGGTAACCATAGTCTGTTTTCTGTGTCCCTAAGTCTGTTTTTGGTTTATAAATAAGTTCATTTGTATTTTTTTTATTCCACATATAAGTGATACCATTTAATATTTGTCTTTCTCTGTCTGACTTATTTCACGTAATATGATAATCTCTAGGTCCATCCACATTGCTGCAAATGGCTTTCTTTCAGAGAATTTCAGGGTTTAAAATGAATGTACTTATTTCAGAAATTCCAGGTGTATTTTAGTACAATGTATTTGGTGTAATGAGATTTGACATGTGTCTCCTGAGACATACGGCCAGCCGAGGGGGGAAACACACAGCTCAGCACGTGGACAACGTGGACAACATGGTCATGGAACTCGTGGGAGCCTGTGTGTCCCAGGCTCCGGTCTGTGTTGGGGCCGGTTCCACAGCCACCTCTGCAACTGCCAGGGCTGCACGTGGAGAGCCTGCGCGCCCTTCATCCCTGGGTTGGATTCCACACGAGGGTCCTCTTGGGCAGCAAGGCTACTTTGACCGGGTGATGCTAACTGTTTCCTAAAGACATTGGTCAGGCCGGGCTTGTCCACACTTCCCTGCATCTTTGGATGCCGATTATCTTGAAAAAGGCTGTGGCAGCTGAGTTCTGACTCCCCCAGCACTTGTCTAACGAGGAGGAGGGGGTGTGCACTGGCCAGGAGGCCGTGGGGGTCAGATGGCAGTGTCCTTTCCTCAAGGGACCAGGAGGCCCCCTCTGCTGGCCCCGTCGCCACGTGCGCCCCGCTTTGTCCTCCTGGTAAAATACTGTCGGCCAGCCTGGTGTTGGAATGGCTTTCAGGAATTTATCTAAAGGCAATTCAAAGAGCATATTCCCAGGAACTCTGCAATCTCCTGAGAATTTGTATAGCTCGTCCATGAGGGTCGCTTAGCAGAGGGTTTCCTCACATATGGTAACAAATTCTAAACATCTGTGTCATCAGTCATAATTTCTTGAAGCTGAAACTTTTCTAAAATACCAAGAACTATCTTTGCTTAACCTGGTTACACGAGAGACTGAATCATACCTGTCTATTCTCTCTGTGGAAAATACCATGATATTGTTCCCACACGAGGAGGCAGTAGCCAGCTGCCAAAAAGTGCAGGTGTTTTAGACTGTTATGTCATCTTGTGAACAGCTTTAAAGATGCTCGGGACACAAGGCAGTAATTAATCCCGAAGAAGGAAAGGCCAACATGAGCAAGAGCAATCCAGGAGACCATCGGGGAGGCAGGGAGACCAGGGCCTCAGCAGGTGAAGGACAATGGAGGCCAAGAGCAGGGCTCAGTCAACTGGCAGCCGCTTCTGTCAGTTACACCCGCCTTCAGTTCTGCTGGCTCCGCCTGCGTGCTGATTGGTTGGCGCCTGCCTTGGCAGTTGGTATATGTTTGCATGTCATCCCCATCAGTTAGAGAGAACAGTATTAGCAAAGGCACAGAGAAGGAATCGTCTTGGCCTGTGTATCGAACGGTAAGGAGATTAAACTGGCTTGAGTTCAGCTGGGGCAGTTACGGGGAGTACAGCCGTGGTTAATTGTTATAACACTGGTTGTGAAGAGTACTGCACGTCAAGCAAAGAAACCTGTACACAACCCTGCAAGTGGTGCAGGCAAATGAACCCTTTCGGTAAAGTAATGACAAAATGGAAATTTCTGTTGTATCTTAGGAAGATTACTGAATGGGGGAACAACCAGGAAGACCGTTTCAGGACGTGGTTGCAATAAGCTAAGCATGAACTTATCAGATGTTACCTGGGGAAACAGGAGTTTAGGCTGGGTTGGATATCACTTCCTTTACTCAAGCTTTGTATTATCAGCTTATAGTGGATCACGTGTTGAAGGCCCCTAAGGCCCCACTAAAACCCTCTGGCCCCATCTCCTTCCGGCCACTGCAGTGAGCAGCTCTGCTCAACTAGCTCCATGCTGGAGCATCCTCTGAGCGCCTCTTCTTGCTCCCATCTTTGGCTTCCTGATGCGGTGACTGGCTGGGATGTCCAACCACCCAGCCCACTGGGCACTTAGGCAGCTCAGAGATGCAGGGTTGTCGACACCCGCAGAGCAACTGTGGACCGCCGGGGACGTGAGCTGCAGGGTAAACGCTACCCCTTCTCTCCCCACCTCGCTATGATGATGACACATGTCTAGAGCTTCCAGAAGCTCTCGAGGGGTCAGACAGTCCTCCACGGAGACGCCACCTCGACCGTATAGGCTTTCCTCCTCGGCTTCCCGTCTCATCCTTGCACTCCCTCCTGCTCCCCAGGACCACGTTCCCAGATAAACCACCCACGGAGTGGACCCTCTTATAATGTTCTGCCCCCTCAGGAGCATCAGCCAAGTGGTGATTCTAAGCTGGCAGGGGGGCCGTTTGGAGCACTAGGAAGAGCAGAGTTCAGAGTCATAAGATCCAGATTTGAGCTTTGCCGCCTACTAGGCAAGTGATCAAGCCGAACACGTCACTCTCTTCGTCTTTAGTGTCCCATCCATGAAACAGGGAAGTTAGTGACCACCTGTAGCAGCCAGGCAGTGTGTCTGTGGTGGGTGTTTGCTGGTCTGAGTGCTTGGCTGTCCTGCTCCCGGCCTCTCGGGGATGCGACTGCAAGTTTTGTTTGGATGGTTAGTGACTTTCCCCGACACATCCCACCCCTGCCGCACCCCGCCCCCTGCTCCAGGGTAGGTTCTGACTGACCAAATTGAAAGAGACCATGTATCATTTTCCTGGACGCCATGCCTAGAAAAAGCAAGAGGAAACGTGTTATGGGGTCTGTGAAGGAATCTCCCTCACTCTTCTGAGAGCAACCAAAGAACAATCTCTCTTTGCCCTGGACATGAGACAGCAGGTGGCTCCTGGAAATTGCCAGACATCATCTTGTGACCTTAAGGCGTGTCAGCCTAGGGGTGAAGCAGGCAGGAGGGTGAGATTACTGACCCGAGTACCGCCACATCCAAAGCGCCACTGACCTCTGGTCTTTTCAAGTGAATGAGTCACTGACTCCTTTACTCAAGCCGGTTTGAGTCAGGCTTCTCTCACCTGAACAGGAAGACTCCCAGCTGATGCAGCAGGTCAACAAGCTTTGTAACATGCAAATCCCGATAAAACATTTGTTTTTATTATTTTTATTACTACTAGTTAGCAAAAATACCATGGAGCACGTTGAGAAATATTCCTAAGTTTTCATTTTAATGTACCTTCTTTTGGAAAAAATATCCAAATCATTGCCTTATAGTATAATCAGAAATAGCTTCCAGCTAGATTAACTATCTATGTAAAAAGAAACACTCATAAGATGACCCTACAAAAACGAGTGAATTTTTAAATATACATGAAACTCATACACCAAAAAAAATCCTGTCAGATTTGGCTACCTAAAAATAAAAATTCAAAAACTACCATGTAGCCAGAAAAAAAAAATACCATAAACAAAGTTAAAATTCAAAGAAGAAACTGGGGGAAATGTCTGGAGCTTATATAGCAGGAAAAGTGTTGGTATTCTTAATATATAAAGAGTTCTTATAAATCAATAAGAAGAAATCTCCTCAATAGAAAAATAGGTTAAAAATTTTACATGAAATTTAAAGAACATAAGATGTTCAACTTATAATCAAAAAAGTCAAGGGCTATCAGGTTAAAAAGAATTACTAATAATTGTGATAACTAATATATATTAAATGCTAGGCACTGTAAGAATTCTCTCACAGAGATGTAGGTATAAGAATAATCATTGTAGAGTTAAAAAACACAACAACTTAAATGTCAAGCAATAGAAAATTGGTAAAACATGTTACAATACATTCTTACACTGAAATACACTGGGGCCATTAAAAAGGATCTGATAGGTCTTTAAGTGTTAGCATGGAAAAAAGAATGCTATATCATCTGAAGTTATCAAACAATGTACAAAATGATCCCACTTATATTAAAGTACATATTTATATGTACATTTGAAGTCCTGAAGTAAATTCCAACTATTAATGATTATCTCTCAGGTTTGGGTTACATAAAGGCCATCTTATGTAAAGTTTTTACAAAATCCATGTAGTGTGAAAACATTTTTAAAAAAAGAAATGAGCAGAAATCATAGAGAAATCTGGGTTGGGAAATCTAGGGCCACCGTGAGGGTGGAATTCATTCCTCTTATCCTTGGCATCTGAAGGCTGATGAAGTAACTGGTGGCACTTCATCAACAGCAACTGTCGTGTTTGGGAAGGCTGCGGTGGGGCGAGGAGGGGCGAGTGAGGGCTACACACGCCACCATCTCAAAGTGGTGCCTGGGGTGGGACTGGAGGCTTGAAGAGGACACGGTGGGGAGGGGGCGTGGTTCCCAAGGAAGTAGAAGAAATTGCTCAGCTAGAAAAGTAGGAATGGAAAAATTTCACAATTAGCTCCCAGTGAACATGTGGGATTTGATTTCTATGCTCACTGCCCTAGAGTCAGCTCTGAGCAAAGGTGTTAGCAGTGGGTCCTTGGAAAGTCTGAGAAGCATCCATTTGCCAGGCTCTGGCTGTGAAGGCCCGACGCTGCCCCAACTCCTCCACCACCAAGTCAGTCGTTTCCTGGACTTAATCAAATCCCTTCCCAGCCCTTTGGATTTGCCTTTGGACTAACCTGCTAACACGTCAGCCCTGCTGTGACCAGCCAAAGCCTGAGACGGTCTGTGAGCAAATGTCTTTGGCTGAGCTGGCATCTCCCCACCCCACCTGGAGAAATTTGGATTTCCAGATAACCAGCACCGAGGAGGAATTATGCAAGCAAATCAGCTCTAGGCTCCCTAATCCATGTCTCGTGATCAACTTGGATGAGTTATGAGAAAGTCCTCGACTGCATAACTCAAAAGGATCAGATAAACCAGTTCGCAATTTTTCAGACGACGAAACTGAAGCGTAGAGATAATACAGCTTCCCTGAGGCCGTAACAAACTGTGGAGCCGCAGTGAGGGCCCAGCCCTCCCCACGTGGCACGATTTCCACTCTGCCAGACTACGTCTTGGCTGCCACACTTCCAGCTGCAGGGTTTCAGAGACTCGGGGGTTTGTACAGAGTGATCATTTACACCTTCACTCTAAATAGAGAATTGAAAATGAAGATGTAACACTGAGCACTTTACTGTAATGCCTCGTGTTTCTAGTATCAGTAGTGTCTCAATGTCATATAATCAAACAATGTGACATTTCTTCATTCAATCATCAAAGATTTATTGACCGTATACAATATTGCCAGGCCCTGGAGCAGGGCAAATGAAAACACACACCAGTAGCAAGAGGACATACAGCCTCTCAGTAATTTTAAGCCATATATCCTCACCCAGTTAATCTGGTGGAGCCCATTGGAGTCTTGGCCTGTGGCCATGGCAACCCTCATACAAAGAATTACTCCATCAGTGCAAAACCCATCAGCAATCAGCTCTTGGACGCAGTCCCCATGGATGGTGGTCTGGTGGGAGTCTCAGAGGGTCAGAAAATGAAGAAGCTTTCAACGCTTACATTTCACCTACTGCTGGAATCTTAGCATCCTTTGAAGCACCCATGTTAAGTCCTACCAACTAGGACAAGCTGCATCGTCAACACCCAAGACCCACTCCTACCGCTGGGACCATCATGGATAATTCCACTGGCTCAGCAAAGATCCCAGCCAGTTAATTTTGGCTACAAAGAAAGTATGGCTACATGTTAGCGGATCACAAACCACAACATCCCATGAACGGTGTGTGTGAGAAGGGGCTTTCCTTGTGTCGAGATGGCCACCTGTGCATGTCCTGAGTGGAGGCAAGGGGAAGCTACCCTGGCATCCTGAGGATGGACGCCACTGACAGCCAGCGTCTGCACACGCGCAGGAGCCTGCATCCACGGAAAGAGGCCGTGCACGAACACCAAGGACACGGGAAGCATCCTGCTTGGTGCCCACTCCTTTATTTTCTGCAGTCAGTCCCCAAATTCACCAACATTGAAGGACAAAAATCTTGTCTACACCAAAGATTTTACATTATAAAGAGAAGAGACAATCTGATTTTTTTTTATGTCTAGGAGACAAATTGGTCACTTAAAACCAAGAATGATGAAAGAATTTCTTTAGATGGAAGGGAAATGATATAAGAGGGAAACATGCAACTTCAGGAACAAAGGGCGAGAAACGGAAATGGCAAATATCTGTGCAAAAATAAGCAAGTGACTCCTTTTCTTGAGTGCTTTCTGTGCGATGGTTGAAAGCAAAAAGTCCAACATTGTCTGACGGGGTTTCAATGCATGTAGGTGTAACACATACAATAGCTACAATATATGGGGAGGGAAAAGGGACTTTCATGGTGATAAGGTTTTTCATTACTCAAAGTAGTAAAATATTAATTCAAGTAAACTGAAAAATTAAGAATATATGTTGTAATCCCCAAAGCAACCACTAAAAATCCACAAAAAGATATAGTAAAAACCTCAACAGATAAATTAAAATTGAATACTAAAAACTAATCAAGTGATTCAAAAGCAGGCAGTAAAGAGGAAGCAGAGGAATAAAAATAGGGGGGAAAATAGAAAATAAATAATAAAAAAGCAGATGTAAATCCCAACATATCAATCAATAAAAACATAAATGGTTCTGAGCACATGAATAAGACAGAGATGCCACAGTGGTTAAAAAAAAGAAAAAGATCCGACTATATGCTGTCTACAAGAAATCTACTTTAAATATATTGATATAGGTAAGTTAAAAGTAAAAAGAATGGAAAAGATACACCACACAACCACTAATCAAAAGAAAACTGGGGTAACTAAAAAAGTAAGAAAGATTACTAGGGATAAAGAGGGACATTATGATAATAGGGCAACCTACCAATAAGATATAACAACCCTAAATGCATATGTACCTAACAATAGAGCTTCAAAATACATGAAGCAAAAATGTATAATACAGAAAGGAAAATGGAAAAAATTTGTAATTATAATTGGAGGCTTTATTGCTTTTTTCTCAGTAATTAATAAAACACATATACAGAAAATCAGCAAGATATAGAACTGAACCAGTGGATCTGACACTTTTAGAGCACTCCAGTTAATAAGAGCAGAACACACATTCTTTCCAAGTGCACACAGAAATTTACTAACACAGACCATAACCTGGATATGGAACAATCTTTATAGATTCAAGAGAATAAAAATCATACAAAGTATGTTCTCTGACCACAATGGAGTTAAACCAGAGATCAGTAACAAAAAGATGACTGGATATCTCCAAGTATTTATAGATTTAAAAACACACTTCTAAATAAATAATCCATAGGTCAAAAAAGAAATCTCAAGGGAAATTAGAAAATATTTTAATTGCATGAAAATATGAACACATATAAAAATGTGAGGGATCTAGTTAACAGAGAGAAATTTACATGTTTAAATGTTTATATTAGAAATGAAGAAAGGTTTCAAATCAATAATGTAAGGTTCCACCTTAAGAGATCAGAAAAATAAAGCAAACAGAAGGAAGGAAAAAATGGAAAGCAGAAGTCAGTGAAATTGAAAACAGCAGAGAAATTTTTAAAAATCAAAAGTTGGTTCCTCGAATAGATCAAATTCAGTAAACTTCTAGATAGACATAAAGAAAAAAGAAGACACAGTATAAGGAATGAAAGGAAGGAAACACTATGAACTCTACAGACAGTAAAAGGAAAATGAGAGAATCATACAAAACTATGCACAAAAATCTGACTACTGAGATGGAACAGACCAATGCCTGGACAGCCTTCACGATCTCCGACTGAGGGAAGAACTCCTAAATAAGCATCAAAAGCACAATCCATGAGTGAACAGATAAGAAATTGGACTTCATCAAAATTTAAAACTTTTGCTCTGCAAAAGACATTTAAGAGAATAAAAAAAAAAGAATCTAGACTGTAGACGCTATCACAAATCGCATATCTGATAAAGGACTTGTGCACAACTCAATTTAAAAACTCTCAAAACTCAGTGATGAGAAAACAATGCAATTAAAAAATGATCACCTAGCCAGAGCAATCAGGCAAGAAAAAAACAAAAACAGAAATAAAAGGCATGCAAATCAGAAAGGAAGAAGTAAAAGTGTCACTATTTGTGACAGGTGAGATATCACCTCACACATATTATTTTTAAAAAAAAGACAAGAAATAACAAGTATTGGTAAAGATGTGGAGAAAAAGGAACTATGTAAACTGTTGGTGGGAATGTAAATTGGTGCAGCCACTATCCAAAACAGTATGAAGTTTCCTCAAAAAATTAAAAATAGAACTGCCATATGATCCAGCGATTCCTCTTCTGGGTACTTACCTGAAGGAAAGGAAATCACTGTCTTAAAAAGCTCTCCACGCCCCGACGCTCACTGCAGTGTCATTCACAGTAGCCAACACGTGGAAACAACCTAAGTGCCCACTGATGAACGGATAAGGAAGATGTGGTGTATATACATGCTAGAATGTTATTTATCCATGAAAAAGAAGGAAATCCTGCTATGTGTGACAACACAGACTTTGAGAGCATTATGCTAAGTAAGTCAGACAGAAAAAGACAAATAGTGTGTGAGGACCGGAGGACTGTGATGGCCTCACACGGATGACTGACCAGCCTGGCTTCCCAGGAGACACAGACCCGCCGCCCGGGTAGCCGGCTTGGAGCATGAGTGGTTTTATAAAAAGCTCCAGGTGCCCGGGGCAGCTGCCCCCTGGGCAGTCCCAGGGCAGACGTCCAGGAGCAACGGCCGATGTGAAGGGGTTCTCCAGAAAGTGCCTGAAAGTGAAGGAGCTGGTTTGGGCAGAGGCTTGGCTGTGGGGATGCGGCCGGGGCGCCCACCATGAACAACCCGACTTACGTAGTCGCACCGTGAGTGAGATTTCTCTGTTTGACACGGGAGTCGTGGCCACACCTTTCCCATTTGCTCGCCATCAATAGTCCCCAAGAGTGCCTGGTCCATCCTTGCTCACCTAAAGCCAACATTTCTTATCTCGGACATTTTCTTATCTCAGAATTTAATTTTCTGAGTGAGCTGGGCAATTGCTCTCATCCACCTCCAGGACCACAAAGGTGGTATCTTGGGGTCACCTCCCTCCCCATGAACCCTACGGAGTCCATCCTAGAAGCAACCCCAGAGACAGGTGTTCCTGCTGTCACCCCCGTGCTGGGCGCTCAGCGCTGGCCGGGAGCAGGTCAGTCCCAGCTGTCAGCCCCAGCTGTCAGCCGGGCTCCGGCCATGGGTCCAGCAAAATGGCAGGCCCTGCTCCTGCAGATGAGTTCTGGACCCACGGTCACTTCCAGGAGGGAGAAAATTAAAGTCTGAGGTAATCAATCAGCCCCATTGTTGCCCCTTTGCCACCATCTGAATGGTGGGCTTTCAGGAAAGCAGGAAGAGCAGGTGGCGTTTAGATAAACTAATAATCTCCGCTGGGGACAAAGATCAAAACAAGAGGAGGCACTGCTCACGGGGCCCAGAGCTGACCTGAACCCCTACCTCGGGGCCCCCGCTGGGCGCCACCTTCTCCTCGCCTACGTCCCTGTAGGCGTGCAGGCAGGGAGGGGAGTCCCCATCTGTCTAGAATATTTTCTCTTCTAGGGAGACATCTGACTTTTTCTTTTTCTCTGACATTTCTCTGCGAGTGTGAGCTCCTTGCTGCTGTCTCATGCACCCATTTTCTGTCCTGTCCCTTCACTTCTCTGGCGATCCTTCCAAGAGCTGGCTTTCCAGTGGTGCTCTGCAATCAGAAACAAAAGGTGTACCACCTTTAGAAAGAGAAAGAGGGTCAGAGCCTCCTGTCCTAGCTGCCCTTCACCTGCCACGTGTCCAGGGAACCTGTTTCCTCCGCCCGGCCCACAGCCACCTGGGTACAGGCGAAAACTCCCCGGATTTCTACTTGTGAGAAAAATGTAAACGACATAAAAGTATCCTACCACACATGACATTGGCCACAGGTCTCCCCAAAACTCCTTTTATCAAATTAAGGAAGCCCTCTTCTGGGTCCAGCTCGCTGAATGTCTGAGTTCCACCTGCAGGCACTGCGATGTCTGAAACGCAGTAAACCACGCACGCAGAGGCTCTAGTGCTGCGTAATCGTTGAACGAAGCCTGCTCCGCCCGTTCAGGTGTGTACGTTCAGGAACTGCTGGAGTCGATCTGCCAAGTTTTACCCGGGATTTTTGCCACGACGCTTATCGATAAGACTGGAATATAACTGAGGTCCTTGCATTTTTCTGACCTGGCTTGTATGCTAACAACCTCCACGACAGCCTCTTCTTCGCGTGAGCTGGCCAGACGTCTGAACCTACTGCTGGGAAAATGAAATCTTCATCCGCCAGAAGAAGTCAATCGATAAATTAAAACTGATCAGTCACAAAACAGCAACATAAGAGCTAGAAAAAAAAGAAGGTAAACGTGAGAAGAAACATCAGTAGAGACTGAAAGCGGTCGCCTCCAGGGAAGACTGTGATGGGACTGGGGACTCAGTGCTGCTGTTTTGTTAAAAGAATCCTTTTAGTACACTTTTCTTTTTAAACCATGCATATGTATCACTTTGAAAAAACTAAAGACAAAATTTAGATCTCACAAAACTCAAGAGATATTTATGGTGCAGAATCGATTTTGAAGTCTGTGGCATCTTCTGTTGTTTTTTTTCTTTTTCCCCGGTGAACACACATACAGAAGTCACGGGCTGTTTGTCCGCGCTTTTTCCATCCAGTATATTTCGTACTTCCCCGTCTCTGAACACGTGAAGGCTTTCCCCTGACCCCACCCCGCAGCAGTTAGCACCTAGGAACTCGTGTGGAGAATTCTTAAAATCAAGATTTCAGACTTTTAAGAGAGATCTGCTTCCTTCTGTTATTTGCTTTTCCTACCAACCGTCTCAAAGAGTTGGAGACTAACCTCGTTAATTGTGGAGGCTGGCTAGGGCACAGGGAGACTGTGACTGAGTTAAGAGGATGGATGCTGGGGAAGAGGGATGATGAGGCTGGGGGACTGTACTGATATTTGGGTTCTGATTAAACTGGAGGAAGGGTGGTGACAGCAGACATGGCGGCACCACAGTTAATTGGATTAAAATGTGGCTGGTTGGATTATCTAATTGAAAGAGGAGACAGCCAAGGAATCTGTCTCACACTATGTCTATTAAAGGTAATGACTCAGGGAGCCTGGAGAGAGGAGGGGAGAGAGTTAAGATTTGGGAGATAGACACTTTCAGGTCGTGATGAGAACCCGGGTGCAGAAGTGAGGAAGGAGGCAGGGGATGGAGGAGCAAGGCAGGAGAGCCAGGAGGACAGCAGGGAATTTCTGACGTGACAGCCACAGCGGGGACAGTATCCCCAGATTGCGTGAGCTTCAAGGGAGCTGGGAGTTTTAAGGGAAACAGAAGAAATGTTTTGAAAGAGCAGGGCCCCCACCCCACTTTCAGTTTGAGATGACGAGACACGTCAGAGGAAAACAACCTCCCCTCTAGGGAGCTGCAGGGAGAAGTGGTCCCCGGGGAACAGCAGGCTGAGGGCAGCAAAAAGACAACAGGAAGGCTCCCAGAGGTGGCTGAGGGTTTGGGGTTTGCTGATGAGCGGCTGTGTTTAGGGGGCACAGTGGAAGAGCTGGGGTGGGCGGAAGGCTGGATGAGACGGTGGTTCAGAGCTTACGGGGATGAGGTCCAGCGGATGACAGCACTGCGGGGCCTGAGGCAGGAGGGACTGGTCCCGAGGGAGGACAGTCCGCTCAAGCTGAGGGCAGTGAATTAGGGGGCCTCCCTCTGCTTTGGCTAAAACGCCAAGAAGGCAGGTTTGTGTTCAGATGCCCTCTGCCTCCTACAGCTCCCACCCAAGTGGGCTGTGCCCTCACCACACTTAAGCACTGGGCACTGGGTGGACTCAGCAAACACTCCCTGCAAGAATGACTCTTCAGGGAGGGGTAGGGACAGCACTGAGTGCGGTCCTGCCTCCCCCGTAACAGGCTGATGGGAACTCAGCTGACTTAACACCCTCTAGGGAGGTGCTGCAGGTTGCTTCGCTCTGACCCCCTCTCCCCTCACTGGCGTGTGTGCCTGGGGGGTGGGGGGTGGTGCACCTGATTGAGGAGAGAGTTGCCAGTCCAGGCCCAGGTCCAGTGCAGGCTGGATCTCTCCGTGCTGTGACTGTTGTATGTCTGTGCTTGACGGGGTCCGTGGGCAGGTGCACGGGCCTGGCCAGGCAAGAGTTTGCTCAGTAGACTGACCCTCTCCGTGTGCATCTCCCCAAACCCTGCCTTGCACCAGCCTGTACGGAAGCCACAGTCACATGGGGCCATTGCAATTGAAATGAATGGAAGTAAAAAGCCAGTGCCTCCATGAACGACGTTGGCCACATTGCAAGCGCTCAATAGCCCGTAGGGCTGCGCGACGATCAGAGCGGCTACGGAACCTTCCACCGCCGCAGGAAGTTCTGTAAGAGCGCGCCCGCCTAGACCCGACTGCGGTCAGAGCTGTTCCTCTGGCCCCTCCGTAACTCCCGTGTTTTTGTTCCCTGCCGCAGAGTCCAGGCGTTGGCCCCGAGCCTCCGGGCGTGGCTGGCGGCGGGGATGGCGCAGTACAAGGGCACGATGCGCGAGGCCGGCCGGGCCCTGCACCTGATCAAGAAGCGCGAGAAGCAGAAGGAGCAGATGGAGGTGCTGAAGCAGCGGATCGCCGAGGAGACCATCGCCAAGTCGCAGGTGGACAAGAAGTTCTCGGCTCACTACGACGCGGTGGAGGCCAAGCTGAAGTCGAGCACGGTGGGGCTGGTGACCCTGAACGACATGAAGGCGCGGCAGGAGGCCCTGGTGCGCGAGCGGGAGATGCAGCTGGCGCAGCGCGCGCGGCGGGAGCAGCGGCGCCGGCAGCTGCAGGCGCAGCGCGAGCGGGAGCGCAAGCGGGAGCAGCGGCGCCAGATCTGCGGCCTGTCCTTCTCGCCCGACGACGGCGACGGCGACGGCGACGGCGAGGCGGCCGAGGAGGAGAAGGAGGCCGGGCCGCCGGCGCCCGGCCGGCCCCGCAGGCACCTGGGCAAGGACCCGGCCGTGGACACCAGCTTCCTGCCGGACCGCGAGCGCGAGGAGGAGGAGCGGCGGCTGCGCGAGGAGCTGCGGCGAGAGTGGGAGGCGCGGCGCGAGCGCGTGAAGCGCGAGGAGGTGGAGGTGACGTTCAGCTACTGGGACGGCTGCGGGCACCGGCGCGCGGCGCGCATCCACAAGGGCGGCACGGTGCAGCAGTTCCTCAAGAAGGCGCTGCAGGCGCTGCGCCGCGACTTCCGCGAGCTGCGCGCGGCCGGCGTGGAGCAGCTCATGTTCGTCAAGGAGGACCTGATCCTGCCGCACTACCACACCTTCTACGACCTGATCGTGGCCCAGGCGCGCGGCAAGAGCGGGCCGCTCTTCGCCTTCGACGTGCACGACGACGTGCGGCTGCTCAGCGACGCCACCCGGGAGAAGGACGAGTCGCACGCGGGCAAGGTGGTGCTGCGCAGCTGGTACGAGAAGAACAAGCACATCTTCCCCGCCAGCCGCTGGGAGCCCTACGACCCCGAGAAGAAGTGGGACCGCTACACCGTCCGCTGAGGCCGCGGGCGCGGGGCCCCGGCTCGGCGCGGCGGCCGCGACCTCCGGGCTGACACTTGCGTAATAAAGACGGAGGCTTCGCGTTGTGCCCGCGTGGTCCTTCTGTGGCGGACGCTGTGTTGGGTTGTGGGGCTGATTTCGGGGGAGTTTCGGTGCGGCCTGGCTCTGCCGGGCCCCGGGAAGGCACGCGGCCGCCCTGGACAGCAGTGAGAGTCAGGGCCGCGTTGGGACCTGGGTCACGGTGTTCTAGCCCGGAGTCAGGGGCGTGGACTTGACCCCCCGGCTGTCTGGGTTCCGGGCCCAGCCCAGCTGCTTACTCGCTACTGATGGAAACTCTGCGTGGTTTCCCCGCCTGTAATTAAGGGTGACAGTAGCGCGTAGCGCACAAGGTGGACCCGAGGATGAAATGGGGTAACAGCTGTGAGGCACTTAGCGCTCGACAAACACCTGCTCGTATTCTCATGGTCTTGGCTAAGTGACTTAAAGGACTGCTGTGACCCACTTCAGAACCATGTGCGGGCAAAGTGACCTGCCAGCACTTTCCCCAGGATCGGGGAGGGAGTGGCTCACAGACTGGGGGAGCAGCCCCGCCTTGGGCGTTCCTTAGCTGGGTCGTTTGCCCGCAGGAGTCAGGGGGTGGGGCTTCTCCTTTTGCTTCAAGCTCCATCGCGCCTCCACACAGCACACATGCCCGAAGGTTTAACATTTTGATGTTTTATTCATTGTGTTACCTTTGTTTCTTAAAACATTGCATTAGAGTATTTATCTTGATGACTCTGTTTAGGGGCATACCCCACCCCCCACTCTGTCCTATACTTACTGCCCAAGGCCAGTGCCTCTCTCACTTTACCGGGTCCCAGCTCCCAGCGAAAGGAGGGACACTTTTTTTCCCTTGGAGTTCCTGCCTCTACCCATAAATGAGAGCTTGCACAGGAAACACCGATGCTCCAAGTCCGGGAGCCTCAGCCTGGCTACCCCTTGGGATCACGTGGGAAGCTTTTAAACCTCCCTGATCCCAGGTCACACCCAGAGCCCACTGCCCAGCTCCCCAGGTTTTCACTGTGAGTAGGGTTGGAGAAGGAATGTGTCAGCGTTGCCTTCTCTCTACCTCCCTTTGCTAACTCCTCCCTGAGACTCCGTGCAGTAAGGGCACCGGGGTCAGGGCTCTGGGTCTCTTCACTGGGTATGAAGTGGATGCTCACTGCCCAGAGCATGACCCTTGGACCAGCAGCAGCTGCATGTGGCAGCTTCTAGAAAAGCAGGCACTCAGGTCCCACCCCAGACCTGGTGAATCAGAATGTGTGTTCCAACGAGAGCCCCGGGGCCTTCACGTGCACACTAAGCCACGGGTCTACTTCCCAGCATATCCGCTCAAGGCCGACTCTTGAGCGCACAGTGGAACCCCACATCTTTGGTTGCAGGTCCCAGCCACACTCTCTAATCCGGCTTTGATTTCAACATTGGTACGCTATCGACAGTCCAACTCCCGCATCAGTTTCCTAACTGATTTCGTGTTACCTAGGTTCAGGTTCTGCTGCACGTGACAAAAACCCCAAAGTAACAGTGGCTTCAGCAAGCCTAGTTCTCTTCCTCATAAAGGTCTAGAGGTAAATTTGTATTGAATCAAGGACCCAGGCTACTTCCATCCTGTTCTTTCATCAAAGTGGCCTCCATATCTATAGTTACCTCACAACCCAAGATAGCAGCTCCAGCTCCAACCATCATGTCCCCATCCCAGGAAGAAGAAAGGAAGTAAGGGGAGAAAGAAAGTGCAAAAGGCACAAGGTGGCTGTCTCTTAAGAATTCTTGTAAACCAACAAATAGTACTTTGGTTCAGATCCTTTTTGCCAGAACTTGGTTACTTGGCCACACCTTGCAGCAAAGGAAGCTGGGAGATGTAGTCTTGAGTACAGCTGTGTCCTGTGAGGCCAACATGACAACCATCACGCCATGAAAACACAATTCCAGCTGTGACAGCGGATTCCCCCGTCCTTGCGGTTAGTTCTCCCAGTTTTCATCCTCACCTATTTTGATGCTCTGTTGCTAAAAGCACACAGTGTTAAGGACTATTACATCTTCTTGAAGAACTGGCCCTTTTATCGTTACAGAATATCCTTTTTTATCCCTAATAACCCTCCTTGCTTTGAAATCTGCTTTGTCTGAAATTAAATTTAGCTACTCCTGCTTTCTTGGGATTAGCACGATATATTTTTCTCCACGTATTTACTCTTAATCTGTATATCTTCATATTTAAAGTGGGTTTCTTATGGAGACAGCACATACAGTTGACCCTTGAACAACATGGGGGTTCGGGGTGCTGACCCTCCCTGCAGTCAAAAATCAAAGTATCACTTTTCAGTTGGTCCTCTGTATCTGGGGTTCCACACCTGCAGAGTCAACCAACCCAGGATTGTGTAAGGCTGTAGGATGTAGTTAATGAAAAAAAGAGTCCATGTGTGGTGGACCCACACAGTTCAAACCCGTGTTGTTCAAGGTTAACTGTGATTGGGTTGTAGTTTTTGATCCACCCTGACAATCTCAGTCTTTCGGTTGGTGCATTTAGGCCACTGATATTCAAAGTGATTATTAATATGGCTGGGTTAATGTCTATTTTCTATTTTCTGTTTGTTACCCTTGTTCTTTGTTCCTGTTTTTGTCTTCCACTCTTTTTCTGCCTTTCGTAGTTTTAACTGAGCATTTTATAGGATTCCAGTTTCTCTTCTTTCTTAGCATATCAGTTATACTTGAAAAAGAAAACTTTTGTTAGCATTTGCCCTAGAGTTTGCAATGCACATTGACAAGTAGCACAAGTCCACTTTCACGTAACACTGTGTCACGTCACGGTGGTGTGGGTACTGGATAATAACAATACGGTCCCAGTTCCTCCCTCCAGTGCCTTGTGTTATTCGTGTCATTCACTCCGTTGATGTGTACGGCACATAAGCACATATATGACATGCACACAAGCATACGTTACCAAATACATTGTTGCTATCATTTTGGCCAAACTTACCTGTTAGACCAGTTAAGAATAAGAAGGGGGCATACAGCTCAAGTGGCGAAGTGCATACTTAGCGTACACGGGGTCCTGGGTTCAATCCCCAGTACCTCCTCCAAAAGTAAATACGTGATTAGCCACCCCCAAAATAAATAACTAAATAAAATTTTTTAAGGTTAAGAAAAGTAAATTTTTTGGTATCTATTTATTATAATATTTTAATTTATTATAAGTACATAATTTATATATAATATATATATAAGTATCTGTTACACACGTTAAGCTCACTCTTCCTTCAGTGGTCTTCCTTTCTTTAGGAGGATCTTTCTTACGTGGAGGTTCTGTCCTGTATCATTTTCCTTCTCTCTGAAGAACTTCTTTTAACACTTGTCACAAGGAAGGTCTATTGGCAACAAATGCCTTCAATGTTTACTTGGCGAAGTCTGGCTTTCCCCTTCACTTCTAAAGGATGACTTCACAGGGTAGAGAATCCAGGTTGGTGGGGTTTGTTGGTTTTCCTTCCATCGCTCTCGTTTCTCCCTGACCATGTGGTTTCGGAGAAGCCAGGCGTAATTCTTGCCTTTGTTTCTCTGCAGGAAAGGTGTTTCTTCCCTCTGGGTTGTTCCAGGATTTCTTTTTTTCTCTATCTTTGATTTTCTGTGTTTTTAAAATGATCTGCTAGAGGTGATTTTTGTTTTGCTTTGTTTTGGGTGCTTTGAGGGGGAGTGTTTGTCCCGTTTGGTCTTCTCTGAGCTTTGTGAATCCGCGGTTTGGCGTCTGGCGTTAACTTGGGGAAATCCTCGGTCATTACTGTTTCCTGTATTTCTCGGGTTCCTTCCCCTCTTCTCCTTCAGGTAATCCCATCGCGAGTAGGTTCCATCTTGTGTAGTTGTCCCACAGTCCTTGGCTATTCTGTTCTGGTGTTTTGTTTTTGTTTATTTGTTTAATCTTTGTTGTCTTTGCTTTTCAGGTTGGGAATTTTCTGGTGAGACATCAGAGATCAGAGACTCTTTCCTCAGCAGGGAGCAGTCCACCAAGAGGCTCCTCAAAGGCGGCCTTCATCTCTGCGGCAGTGCTTGACCGCTGGGCTTTCCTTGTGGGTCTTAGGAGTTCCATCTCTCTGCTTGTGTTGCCTGTCTGTTCTCAAATGCTTCTTACGCTGCCTGTGAGAATATTAGCATATTTAAATTCTGGATCTGATCATTCTAACATCCCAGCCATGTCCAGTTCCAGTGTGTTCTCTGTCTCTGCAAATTGTGGTTTTTTCCCTTCTGCTGAGCCCGGTAATATTTCTCTCGGTAGCTGGACGTGATACAGCAGGTAACCTGCGGAGGAGCTTCTCGTGGCTTTCTCTCCCCGCTTGGGTGGAGCAGGGCGGCGAGCGGTGTCTGGATCTGGGATGTCCCTTCCCCAGCAGGGTCTGATGACACCCCAGCAGGCTGGGCTCTGGGAGGACAGAACGCTCTGGTGTATTCAAGACCCTCTCCTCTCCCCGCCCCCTGCTGGAGGCGGGAAGGGATTTTTCTTCGATAATCACTATGGGAACCTGAGCGAGCTGCTGGAAGTAAAACTCGCAGAAGTGTGCCCACTCCCGCTCCAGCCCCGTGACCGAGTCCCCTGGAGTTCTCAGATCTCAGAGTTGCCCACAATGAGCGTGGTGTAATCCACCGATGACAGCCCGGGTGTCTGCTTTCCAGCACCGGTTCCTGCAGAGGCTTCCGCTGTTAAGTTGTGATGCTCTGTATCCAACTGTCTCTCCAGTTTTGAGGGCAGCAGTGTGCCCTATGACCTTACTTCTCTGTGGGGTCTAAGAAGAGTTGTTGATGTTCTCAGTTTGTTTGACTTTTTACTTGTTGCCAGCATGGAGTGGCGACTTCAAGTTCCTTATATGCCTAAGCCGGAAACCAGAAGCGCCCCTGACCCCCACCAACATTTAGAGGCATTCTAGTAATTGCAGCCTCTTGAGCGCACACGTCCTGCAGCCGCCTGCCCGCCCCAGCCTGCGCCGGCTTCTCTGTGCTCTGCGCGCCGGCCGCTCCAGGCCCTCCCTCCACCACGACCCCGGGAGCCCCCTCCGCCTGCCTCGAGGGGTCAGCTCCGTGTTTCCGCATCTTGGGTCTTCTTTTTGATTCACTTCCTCTTTTTGATGGAGAACATCCTCCCACGGCGTTATGGTCAAGGAGCTTTGAGAAGTCTTTGTTTTTAGCGCTTGCATATCTAAAATTCCTTCTACCCTCCTCGGTGATTAAAAGTTTGGCAGATGGAAATCACTTTCTGTCCTCATGTTAAAGGGGTCCTAGCCCAGCCCTGGAAAGGGGTTCCGGCCAGAAGAGACAGTGTGTTCCAGGCAGGATGGCAAGGGCTTTGTTCCTAGAGACGTCACACCGCCTTGTGAGCCGGCGGAGACAGATGGTCTCGGTTACCCCGGGAAGAGTGTGGCTTCTGCACTCTCCTTCTTCCTCCCTGGGTTAAGCTGCTCTGGCCCCGCCTCACTCCTCCTCGGGGGCCGTGTGTGACATCAGTGCAGCTGCAAGGGCTCGTCTGTGGGAGCACGGAGCTTGAATAACTGCAAGACTGTCAGGGCCCGCCGCCGCCCCGCGCGGGACGGAGAGGCGGGGGCGTCGCTGGAGTCCCCGACGGATCAGTTCAAGGAGCAAGGGGACTGGTGAAGCCATGGGTATTTAGGGGGAAAAATTCCTAACTGCCCCCGAATATTATTTAACCTGGATTCATCTGCTTACCTGAGTGATTGTATGTAAGTTGTAAATGACTTTTATTGGGTTTTATTTTTTGTATTAAAACTGTAACACATGCTTACTGTAGAAAAAATTTAAATACAAAAAAAAGAAACAAATCACTCATACGTAGTTGTACTACTCAGAGAAGACAACTGTTGCTATTTTGACATTTTTTTCTTCCCATCATTTTTTTCCCAAGTGGGGGTGTGCGTGTATATTTAATAGATATTTGTGTCATAAAACTGTACATGCAAGTATGTAATATGCTTTGTAAATTTGCCATGGAATCGAGGCATTTTCCCCACGTTGTCTTCAAAGACACCCCACAAAGTATTCTCATAGCCATCTCTCCCTTCCCAGTCTTTTAACAAATGTATGTATATTCCGTACACATCTTCAAAATATACAGATTTAGAAGATGCAATTTTTCAGTGTTCTAGATTTTACAAATGCCTGCCCTAGGTAATGACAGGCCAAAGTAAAGAAAACACAAGCTTTGCTTTTATTTTTCCCCAATTGCCTTGAAATTAGGCTCTGGGTCTACGGTGGCCACATCTCCTGTGTGGTCTTTGTGGTGACTTAGATGTGCATTTGTGTGACCTGGGAGAGGGCTCAGAAGGTCTGCTAATCTAAACACTGGATGTTTTAGCAGGGGGAAACAGCAAAGCCGCTCTCCAAGGCAAGAAACTGTGGAGCTGAGTTTCTCCCGAGGACCATTAGAGCTTGATTTTCAGAGCACCTGACTGAGGCTCCACCCTCCAAAACTTGCAAACTCCTAACAACTGTGAAATGAGAATCCTCCTGAATCAACTGACTAAATTTCAATGTGGGGATGGGAAGCAGGTGGGGGGCGGGGAACTTTTTAAAAATTACAAAACCACCCCACCCCGCTGCCCTCGTGTGCCCAGAATATTGTTCGGAATTTTTTTTTTTTCTAAGAGGATTAAAACCCATCCCCACCCAGATCCAACCACACCTCCTCTGCTTTTTCCAAGAGCCCATTAGAACCCAGGCCAAGACCTGGTCCCAGTTTACCTGCAAAGGACAGAGCCCTCCCCTGCTCAGAAGTGGCAGCCCTCGCTCCTCCCTGTTGATGACATAATAAGCTGCAAACTCCTCATCTGTAAAATCTGTCCTTCTCATCACCCCACCCACCTTTAATGCCTTTAGATGTCTGGATGCTGGCTTCACTCCCGCCTCTCTGACACGAGGCAGCCTTCAGGCAAGAGGAAGGGAGGGCGCTAAGGTCCTCTGAGCCGTGTGCGGCTCCCATAGGAACAGGGTGCCCTTCCCCCTGGACCTTTGAACGAGTGTGACTGACCAGGCGGTCAGCGGGGAGTTACGGGGTTTTTACCTGGGCAAGGTAGGTTGCCACAGATCAGTTCTTCCATGTTTCCATGGATGCCTAGGCACCCAGGACCTGGGACTGCCTTTGAAAGCAAATCAATATCCTGCCCAGAAAGGAGGTTCTGATCTCATGAGCCTGCAAGGTCACCAGAGGATCAGGCTGTGGCTGAGTGAGCAAAGGGGATAAGCTGGGAAGCTGTCTACAGGAAGGAAAAGGGACCATGAGCACCGTGCCGTGCACACAGGACCCTGCCTGCTGGGAACGGGGTGGGCAGCCCGAGGGGGCTTGGCCCCGTGTCCCCAGGAGCCTGTGTCTTCCTCCTGATGCTGACCTCAGGCTCCGTGTGGACCGGCCTTTATGCCATCGCCTCTGAGTCTCCCCCTAACTACACCCCAGGGCTGCACTGGCCGCCAGCCCACAACCTTCAGGTTTCAGAAATGCAAATATTTGACCAGCTGATTAGGGTGTGGGTTGAGTCTGACATGTTGGTCTAGATTTGGCTTTTTAAGGTAGTTACAATTTTCAAGCCAGCACATTTTGAACTGTATCAACCACCTAATGTCAGTGATAGGACCTGGTGCTGTCGGACACAAGGTGACAGAGTTCAAGGTAAACACCTGGATCTTCCAAACCCACTTCCGTGGTTGCACAAGGGTTTCCGCCCCTTGTGCCAGACAGTAAATGAATTAGACGGGTCATTCTGAGCTGAGTTGCTGGGAGGAGATTCCCCTCCACCACGGCCTTCACACTGAAATGTAAGGACGCCAGGACTGATCTCAATTTCTGTTGTAAGCAGAGATCGAAAAAAGAAAAAGGAAATGAGATCAAACTTTAAAATTTTTCTTTGGGACAAAAAAAAATGTGTGTTTGTCGTCTCGCTGTTCCCTCCTCATTGTACATGATTTCGCATCACAAGAACTTCTCTTACAGGTCAGCCCCAGTTCTGCCTTTGGAAGTGGCATCAGAATACAGCTTGTGGGAAGAGGGGGTCCCTCATCTACAAGGCCAGCACTGAAGGACAGGCTGCTGGTTCTCAGACTCCAGTGACCTGGAGTCCCAAGAGCTCCTCAAAACTGCAAAGTCCTGCCTGGGCCCCACCAAGACGTTCGGTTCAGTAGACCCCCACATGATTCTACTGCAAATGAGTGGGGCTGGTCTTCGAGAAACATGGGCAAATACGAGCGGAAACCCTCTGCCTTGACAGCGTGTTGACCTTGGGGAGGACAGGAAGGGGCTGGGGGTGAAGAATTGGCAGCAGGAAGGTGGGGACGAGAAGAAACTGAACCCCAGCCTGCGGTGGATACGGAAGAGAGAAGGAAGATGTGGACGTCTCTTTTACATTTATGTTAGAGAATGGAAAGGTTTAATGTGTTTATGTGCTGAGATGAACCAGCCAGTTGTGAGGGAGAGGCTGACACTGACAGGAGACTGGAAGTGACCGAGGGAGTGAGACCCCAGGTAGGAGGGTCAGATCCATGCCTCCGCACGGGGCGGCCAGCCACCTTTGCAGGGGATTTACCCCTTGAGTCAGAAGGAAATCCGAACAATAACTCGTTGAGATAAGAGAAAACGGATGGATGGTGGCGTCTGAAGTTTCTGTAGCAGTGTTGCTGGGCAGTTTGGCTTAACTTGAAGTGTTGAAACAGGAAAATAGGATTCGGAGGGACTACGGATACGAAGGAAAGCTCTCCTCACAGCCCAGATGGTACCAGCTTCCAAGCAGCAGTGGGGTCTCGAGGCTCAGGAGAAACCGCTCCATCTTCTCACCAGAAGGGGACACACGGAGCCTGAGCTTCTTACTAAAACCGTGCTGTATGGCCAGACTGTCATTCACGTGGGGCCGGACAGCCCCGTGACTCTCGGTGGATAATACGTCGCCCAGCGCTAGGTCGTGTTAGAGGGATTTGATGCATTGTTTTTGATGTTGACCTTGCATTGGATAAAGGTTACATGCATACATTATTACATAAATGTACATTCTTGTTCCAAAAATTCAGAAAATACAGACAAGCAGAGAAAGGGGAAGAAGTCACTCCTAGTCCTACTGCAGGAAGAGGACCACTGTCGAGACTTGGCGCTGTGAACCCACCTGCAAGATGACCCCCAGTAAGCCTTGCCTCCCAGCGTCCACGCCCGGGGGCAGCCCCTCCCACGCAAAACGAGGGCGAGCCCTGCGTGACCAGGAGGACGTGGCAAAGTGACCGTGCGGGACTGCCGAGGCCAGGCCATAAAAGACACAGCAGCTTCCACCCACCACGCGGCTCCCCCGCAGCGGCCCCACTGCCGATTTGGGCCAGCCACTTCTTTGCTGTGGGCGCTGTTCTGTGCATTGTAAGACGTCCAGTAGCAGCCCTGCCCCCGCCCACTAGGTGCCGGTACCACCTCTCGCTCAGTTCTAGGAATCAGAAGTGTCTCCAGACGTTGCTGACTGTCCTGGGGCCACCGACCTACATTCTTGACTTGCGAGCTCTGGGGGAAACCAGCCACCAAGCGTCGTGGAGGGGAGCTCACGGGGAGGGGCTGAGGCCCCCAGGCCGAAGGCTGGCACCTCTTGCTGTCCATTGTCAGGGGGCCACCTGGAGGTGGACCCAGCCACCAGATGACTGGGAGCCGGGCCGCAAATTGTTGGCAAAGTTCATGGGAGCCAGAACCGCCTGAACGGACTGCTCCCAGGTTCCTAACCCCGGGAAACCAGGAGAGGTGAAAGATAACGATTTTGTTTTAAAAGCCACTAAGTTTGGGGGTGACTTGCTTAGTTGATTTCTTCGTTTAGCAACCATTCTTGCTGTCTGAAGCCTGACTACGTTTTCTTTCCTCGAGCACATTTCCCAAGGGCCTGGCGCAAAGAGTGAATAATGACCAGTGTGATTGTTCCTCTGTTACCTAAAGTTACCGTGTGACACGAACTCATTCACAACATTTCAGGTCGAGAACGTGTTACAGCCCCAGCCCCTGAGGGGTGTGATGTCCGGGACGCTGTCCCCCACGCTCCAGTTTCCGTGAACTCAGCTCCTGCCTCCGAGTGGCGAGTGGTAACAGTTAGGAACGCGCCCCTCTGTGCCCGGCCAGGCCTAGAGAAGAATTCTGCACACACCTGAGGGTCTTGGTCCCTCACTCTTTTCAGGTCATCAGGTGAACTGAGGCGTGATCGCACCCCGTGAATTAGGCTAATTCCAACAGACTGCCCTTGGGTCTAGCCTACCTCCATGGGCTCACAGAAGATGTGACTGTCACTCGCTGTGTACAAAACCAGATCTGCCTGTGCTTCTGAAACAGGTGGGTGCGCTGCTCCTGCAGGAGGTGCCTGTTGGGGTGGGAAATTGAGCGCTGTGTTCCCGGAGCCAGGAGCCTGAGGCCCCGGGTGCTCTGCGCCCTGAGACTCTGTCCCAGGAGCGGAGGTCTTGTTTGTGTTGTTGTGTGCTTCACGTAGTATCGTCGTTTGACAATGGGTTAAACTCCCTGTATGTCCCTTTTCTAGGCTACAGTGGGCTTGGAAGGGTTGTGCAGCTTTGGCTTTTAATATTGTCAGCAGAAATGGACTATTCCACCTCTTACTACTGTCAACAAATATACATTATTCCATTTTTCACTACAGTCAACAGACACGTATATGATTCCATTAGCAAACCTGTCCGCTGACTTTAGAATTGCTAAATCCAGTTACCCAGTTCTAGAAATATGAATGTCCTGCCAGTGATTTTCCTAAAACGAAGTATCAGAGGAGAGAAAACTGGAAACTAGGGAGCCAAGAACTGTAGATTCTCATTTCCTCGCTTTGGTTTTGAAGTTCTACCAGCCAACAGATCATGGAGCATTTATTTGAGGAAAAAGAACAGAAGGAAAGAAAGAGGAAAAAGAAAACCATTTCGGCCCTAAAAGGCCAGGCACCATTTCTGCATGTTATTTTTAACTCTTCCTCTGATACATAAATATTTAACATGGTTATAATCCAAGTGTACATATACTTTATGTGTTATTTTTTCCATAAGATATTATATGGTTCTATGTTTCAAAATAGACCACATAATTATCATCTTTATGGCGGCATAGTACTCCATGGTCTTGAGGTGCCGCCATTTACTAAGCCACTTCCTTATGGCTGGACATCTGGTTTGTATGAGTCAGACTTTTAACGAGACATGACTTCCAAGAAGACCTAGAATATTGTCAACAGATGGTTCATGGAAGGGATTTTGCTATCACGGCACATGTATTGATTCTGTAGTAAATGAAATGTAATGAAGGATCGCTCACAAGCTGGTTGGATATGCGAGTATTACATATACAAACAGAATTTAAGGCAAACTAGAGAGAGAGAGGACATTCAACAGAAAGATGAAAGTTAGATGTAGGTGAGAGGGTAAAGGCCAAATACACATAGAAACAAAATGGAGCTGACTTCACTTAGAATGATGGTCTCCAGTTCCATCCATGTTGCTGCAAACGGCATGATTTTATTCCTTTTATTTTTTTTACATTTTTTTATTGAGTGATAGTCATTTTACAATGTTGTGTCAAATTCTAGTGTAGAGCACAATTTTTCAGTTATGCATGAACATATATATTTTCCTTGTCACATTTTTTTCTCTGTGAGCTACCACAAGATCTTGTGTATATTTCCCTGTGCTATACAGTATAATCTTGTTTATCTAGTCTGCATTTTAAAATCCCAGTCTGTCCCTTCCCCCCCACCCCCTTGTCCTACTCCGCCATCTTGCTTCTCTCTCTGATTTTATTCTTTTTCGTGGCTGAGTAGTTTCTAGTGTGCAGCACAGGGAACTATATTCAATATCTTATAATAACCTATAATGGAAAAGAATATGAAAAGGAATATATGTGTGTAAATGAATCACTGTGCTGTACACCAGAAATTAACACAACATGGAAAACCGACCACAAGTCAATTAAAAATAAATAAATAATTAAATTTAAAGATACAAAACAGAGCCAGATACATAATAAAGATATGTTAGTCACATTACTCATTGACATGTTAGAATTTTCATGGTCTAGGAGTTTCTCTACCTGAATCCTTGGTTCTATCTAATCTTGAAATATCGAGCATGGTTGCCAGGTTTTTAAATCCCTCACATGGCTAAATCCTTTCTCGGTTTCTCCCCAAGATTATTTTAACTCCATATTCCAAGATTAAAGCAACAGTTTTGAAGGTGAAAGGCAGGGATGGGAAGTGATGGAGTAAGGCACTGCCCCAGTTACATTAAAAAAAAAAAACAAGAAAGTGAAAATGAATGTATGTACGTTCATGCATGACTGAAGCACTGTGCTGTGCGCCAGAAACAGACACGACATTGTAAACTGACTCTACCTCAATAAAAAAAACGATAGAGGAATCCCAAGAGTGACTTTTGGCCTGCGGGATGGAGGAGGTCTAGGAAGGCACCCCAGGAGGAACAGGAAAGGTCTCTTCCTGCAGGCGCACCGTCGTTGGCAGAGTGAGGAGTCACACGCGCTCCTGGATCAGACACACTCTATGGCTTCAGTCCTTGCCTTAGGTCTTAAGGGGCTGAAGCTGTCCTTTTAAAAGAACCAGAGTCTCATCCCTGCCCACACGGTTCCAAGTTGAGAAACGGGGCAAATTCTATGTCTCTGGAATATTTTAGCAGTTGGACTGACAAACTGGAAAATCATTCGCTTTGCTTTGGCCCTGAGAGGAACCAATGTTTCTTTGTTTTCCTTCCCTCCCTCAGAGTTGGTCCAGCTGTAACTTTGCACCAGCCTTGAAAATTCACCCGACCTGCTACCCAGTGGGAGGATCTGTCTGCTAGCAAATAACCTGGTAGACAAGTTTTTTACTCTGAGCCAGACCGCGGTGACTTGTGTGATGGAACAAAACCCAAGTCCTAGATCTGAGCAGGGTGACAGCCTGTCATCCGAAGTCCTTTTCAGCATCCGGTGGAGCATGTGTCTGCAGTGGGAAATGCACACTTCTTCCTTGGGCTTTATCTGCTCTGCTTAAATGGTCGTTACCTTCAACCCCTGTGTTGAGGAAGTGATGGAATTCTGTCACACAGATGAATATACTTAAGTACACACCAGTATCTTCTCGGTCACGTATCAGTAGTTATTTGAGTTATAAATCAGTAGACTGTTACATTATGAAGGTTTCTCAGAGAAAACTGACCACATTTTCTATTAACATACACATCATGATCCTATCATGATGACAAGTGTAAATTTGACCTAATTTCTGATTCACTGATGTATTCAACAGATATTGACTGTGTTCTGGGCCTGGGGAAACAGCAGGAAATCAGAGGACAAGGGCCCTGATCTCACAGGGAGTGGCTGTTCCGGATCAGAAGGTGGGTAATAAGCAAATAAGCAGAAAGATTATCACGATAATTGCATATCTTTGCATTAAAACATCTTCTAATAGAGATTTAACATTATTTCATCTGGTCTTTTCAAAAACCCTAGAAGGCAGGTAAAGAAGGCATTACCACATCCATCTTCAGGGTTATTTTGAAGTCGTCGCCAATGCACTGAAAACTAAGAACAGTACAAAGATCTCCTTTCCACCTGGATTTCCCACTTTTTAATACTAAGCGTGTAACGTTACTAATTACTAACGTGACTGCACTGCTCCATCACTTTCTCCGCCTCTCTCTGAGAGATGGATAGATGTCTTCCTGACTTCAGGCCCCATCGCCCCTGAATGCTCCCCACGTGCCTCCTACCGACGAGGACCGCCCCTCCACCCCGACCACGCGACGCTCCGACCGGACGTGCACACGGCGCGGCCGCCCAACCCGCAGGCCCTGGGCCCGTCTCACCGCGGGCCTGGGCGGGGCCTCCCCCGCTTCCCCGCGGAGCCTGCCCCGCGGAGCGCACACCGCATCGGGCCGTCGGCCCATCAGGCCCCCTCCCTCCGGACCGCCTCCCCCGCTGTCCCTGCCTCTGCCGTCCTTGACTGTCTCTGCAAGGGCACAGGCCCTTCCTGCCTCGGGGCGCACCTGTCCCGCCGGCGGGGCCGCGACCGCATCGCCTGTCCAGCTGTGTCTGCCACTTCCCTCGAGCATCTGATTATTTTGTGGGGGTATTTTGCCAATATCCTGCTTCTCATCAAAACTCCCCCCACCGGTGACACACACGCACCAACTGCTACTTTTACTGTTGCCTGGCCTTAATTGCTTATTCCCAGGTTCCTTCCACGTCTCTCAGTTTGCCTTCCGCTGTAGGCGAGCTCTCCCCTCTCTTCATTTATCTCTTTACTTAGTTTTGTCAGCACGGACTCACGGACTCCTATCTCATGCACTGGGTTGGAATCCAATTACTTCTTTTGATGCTGAAATTATTCTAAAATCAGCCAGTGGGAGCCCCTTCCAGCCGGGTCTGTGTCTTTTCAACACGGTCCATCACTCTGGCCTGCTGCCTTGCTTTCCTACTCAAAAAGACGTTTCGGGCTCATCTTGTACTCCTCCTGCCCCAGCAGGGGAATCAGCCCCACTTCTCCCCCCGAGATCTGGGTGCTGGTTGTGCCACTCCTGCCGGGGTGTCACTGCTCCTCGGCCTGCTCAGCTGACAGAGGTTGGAAATACATGTAGGTCTGTCTGTGTGAGCACACATGTGTGTGCACAGGTACGTGTCCACATCACATAAATACACGTACACACACACAAACTCACACCCATAACAATTCCTACATCTAGTTCTTGCCTGTGGCCAGACACCACCCGTGTCTTGCTGCTGCTGTTTCCACCTTCCTCTTAATGCTTCCAAGCCCCAGGCACGCTCGGCTCGGCTCCCTCCTTGTCCGGGGGGATGCAGGTTTATGTAAACGGAGAATCAGAGCCACGCGCCTGGCCCCAGGAGAAGTCTATCCCCAAGATAGACCTTGGGAGAGCTGGTGTTAAGTATTAAAGTGTGTGTATTAAAGCTCATGCCTTCGTCTCGTGGGAGAGGCCAGCATGTTTGCAGAACCTGAGCTCTGCCTCCCTGGGACCCCTTCTCTGGCTCCTCTCAGATCCACATTTATTTAGTCAAAATAAAGCAAGGTCATCTGCGCCTTGTCACCTGCGCAGTGCTTCCCTCTCGTTGGGTGGGGGCCTTTGGCCTCTTCCCTGAGCAGAGAAGCTGCCGTGGCCGTGGGATTCCAGTGGGAGGCCGGACGTGGCAGGCGCACAGCAGCAGACGGCGGATGGACGTGTTTGTTCCAGCAACCACAGGGCTGTACTCATCTTCCCCGGCTGCCTGCTGCAAGGCCACCGACTCAGACTCATAGCTCACAGCTCCTGTGGTCAAGGCAGCGGGGTCCACAGGGTCTCCTCCAGCTGGAATCCCAGGTCTCCTCCCAAGCTCTTAGCTGCTGGTAGAACTGGGGTCCTTGTGACTGTATGAGGTGGCCCTAGAGGCCACCCCTTCCTGGCCACATGGGCTGTGCCACAATAAGCAGTGCTTCTGGGCTGACAGGAGAGCTGCTGCTTCAAATCTCTCTTCTCAGGAAGTGCTCTGTCAAAGGGCTCCCCTGATTAGGTCAGGCCCACCAGGATGATCTTCCCCTCAATGGCCTCAAAGTCAACTGATTAGGGACCTGAATTATGTGCGTGAAATCTCTTTATCTTTACCTTCTGGTCAACTTAATGACAGGAGTGAAATACTGTCCCATTTACAGGCCCAGGCCCCACTCGACAGGAGACAGGAATCAGGGGCCATCTTAGAATCCTGATTCCTTGAGTTAGACTTACCCCATTTTTTAAAATTTATTTTTATAATGGTGGTAAGATACACAGAACATAAAATGCATCCTTTTAAACCATTTTTAGATGTGCAGTGCATTCAGTGGCCTCCACATTACCATGCTACCATCGCTGGCACCCCCACTCCCACCCTCTTGTGCACCAGTGTTTCTCAAACCCAAGTGACAGCCAGGCAGGACTCGGTAAAATGGAAAGCTCTCCCCTCTCACTTCCAAGGCTCACGGCCTTACCAGAGCCCAGTGTCTCGCGCAAGTCAGCGCTGAGTGTGCATCTGGCCTGCTCTCTAGGGGACCTGTGTAGCCCGCCTGGGCTGGGACTGCAAACTCCACTGGTCCCCTTGCCGGACAGAATTCAAAGGCAGAGAGGAGTCAGGTGATGGGGACCAGACACGCTACCTGACCCCGCACTTTCCACCTCAGACGCGGCGCTGGCAGCAAAACTTCTCACGCAGTCAGCGGGACGGGACGAGGGCTCGATCTGGGAAAGGAACTGAGTCCAGAAGGAATGAGGAACTTTTTGTGCCTCAATTTCCCAACCAACTAATGGGGTCAGCAAAGTCTACATTTATTTTTTTTTAAGTCACATGCCCCTGGTGTAGACAGAAGTAGTGTACTAGAAGAGTCTGGAATGTTTCTAGTGCTATGAGAATTCTGGCCTCAAGTTGCACAGTCAAGATAATTTTTCAGTTTCTTGGAAGCCTCCCCCCTCACAGATGTGTTGTTGTTGGGTGGGGTAATGAACGTGACTTTGATTCTGTTTCTGATTGAAGCCAAGAATCATGGGTGCAAACCTGCCTTCTATAGTCGGGGAGTCTTTGGCCCAGCCGTGTCCAAGACATGGGCAGATTCTGTCCCCTCTGTTTGAGCACGGGTGTTGTGTTTTGTGCACAGTCGACTTCTGCAGCTTAGTTCACGAGGCATAATTCCTTCCAGACGCGATGCTGGCTCAGATGACTGCCTCGTCCCCTATGTGGCTTCTGAGTTTCGCAAGCAGCAAACACAGTGTTCCTCTCGCCAGGCCTTCTGTGCATCCTGCTAACGTGGCAAAGAGCAAACTCGTAATTTTCAGCTTGGATAAAGTGTTTCCAGAATAACGTCACGTGCTGTTCACATTCCAAACCCACATGCGTAGAAACTATAATCCCGTGTGGACGGCAAGCCTCATCTACATACAGAATAAGGGTGATCTTGCCGACGGCACCTGCTTTTGAGATGCTCCCGCATCCGGAGGCCCATCCACGTGGGGCGCCCCGCCGGATACAGCGAAGTAGAAGCTCCGAGCTTCCTGCCCCGACACCCTGCCCGGTCTCCGTTTCCCAGCCCCCAGCAGAGCTGAGAAGAGAGCTTGAGGGGGCTGCTGTCTGGGCTGGTGACCACAGAGGTGTGTGGATGAAAGTCATCAATAAACAATCAGTCATAAGAATAGAAAAGGGTTTTATCTGAGCCAAACTGAGGACCAGCCCGGAAGCTGCTTCCCAGATGACTCCGCAAAACTGCTCCGGAAAAGCAGGGTTTCCAGCCCAGTTTTATATCTTGCCAGAACAAAGAACACCACACAAGTCAGAAATATGTTTCTTCAAGGCTTGAAAAAACACACAGATCAGCCCGTCCACAGCGACTCAGTGTGGCCTTGGCACCCGGGAAGGGGGTCTCGTCAGCAGAGGAGGACCAGCATGGGCGTCCCAGGAAGAGGGGTGTTCAATCTTTACTTTAAACATGGACACTCTTACTTCTAGTCAGTGGGCCCTTTTCTTTAGTAATTAAAGCAAATGGACAATGTATGTTTGATGGGCCACAAACAGGCTGTTCTAGTACACATCAAATTCGAGTTAACTCGTATATAAGCCATAATGGCTTGCCCAGACCTCAGTGTGTGCACATTTCTTTTATCAGATGCATGGAGCAGTGAGGAACCTGTGGGTGTGGGGTCTTCCTCAGGGACTGGGTTTTAAATAGTGAAACAGATACAAGTTCAAGGGCCTTCTTGCTTTTAAAAAGGGGCGGGGGTTAGTTATATTGCCATCGATAGTTTTAATGTACTTTAAGGTAAACGAAAATTCCATAAACAGAGAGAACTCTAACTACCAGCCCCTAAAGATTCGTGTGCAGCTGTTTCTACCTCCTCCAGAGTGGAGGGAATTCCAGGCCTGTGATGTCACCGCGTTAGCCAGATGGTTCTGAGGACACGGCTGTTCGGATGTGCAGACTTTCTGGTTGGACCATTTCCTCTGCGTGTCCCAAAGGCAGACAAGGAGGCCCAGTCACGGCAGCTTCAGCAAGCTGGGCTGACCCGGGACTGTGTGTCCACATGCGCGCGCGCGCGCACACACACACACACGGCCATTCCTGCAGCACTGCCTGCCCGGCCTCCCTCGCTGAGAGCTCCGAGCCTCAGCCTTGCAGGGAAGCTCCCTCCCGGCCCCTACACGCTGGCTGGGAACCCGCTGGAGCATCCTTGTGTGCACGGCGCCCCAGCTCCTTCTCACTCTCCCACCCTCGCCTGGATCACTATTTCCTTCCTCGGTGGTCCCCCAGCTTCCACCTGACTCCTTCTCCCGGAGGCACCCAGGAGCTTGGCTCAGAGACGCTCAGCCTCACCTGTGTCCACATGTCATTTCAGAGTCCTGGGTCGCCCTCGCCCCTGCGCTCTCTGCATCTCCCGTTCCAGCTGGAGCAACGGGATGGTCTCCATGCTCCACAGATCTCCCCTGCACCCCCACATCGTGCTCCTCTGTCCCCTCAAGGTCTTGCAGACTCACCTTCCTTTCCTCCCCGTCACTGTCTCCATGCACGCCCTGGGCTCGCCATGGGTCTGATTCCAAAACTGGCGTCAGGGGCAGACCAAGCCTTGGGGAGGCAGGGAGTCCTGTCCAGCACCATTTAAATAACTGTAAGTTATGGCTGCAGGAAATGTGCAGAATATGAAAAGAGTTTACAATAGAATCAGCCAGAAATAACACTGTGAACTCCATTCCCATAGTAAGAGACACGGCAGGAAGACAGAGGTGACACACAACTGAATGTGGGGAGAAGGTGTAAATCAAGCTGTTTCCAGACAGGGACACAGCAAGTCCAGAACCAGCACAGCAAGTCCAGAACCAGGCGCAGCTTGGCCGTCAAGGAAATCCATCCTGTGTGTCTCTAGCTCTGGCTCACACACCCCACCAAACCCCCTGCACTGATGCAACTCCACTGTCAGGGGTCCCCAGAATTCACCTGGGAATTCAGCCCCAGATTTATTTAGAGTGATATCATTTCCTTAGTGAGCACATGACATTTGATCTTGAAAAGACACAGAATTAAGTGTAAAAATGATGAAGATAAGCTGCACCTACTTTTGAAACACTGGGGTCAAGGAAAAGCTTGTGCATATTCGGTGTTTTCCCATTTGTTACGTGTAAGAGGCCTTTGTGTGCTGGTCACACACTCACAGCTCTCATTTAAACCACGTGGTTAAACAGTTGATTTAGATTATGATAGTATGTTGACATTTTAAGAGAATGTAAAATGCATCGTGTGTCCAGATTTTGTTTGTTATCTTTCCAGGAATATTTCTTAAGTGTTTGGCATGATCTGTTTGTTAATCAGACAATTAAGGAAATCAAATTATTACATGTGCAAACGCTGTTTAAAACGTCGTTTGGTTTTCTAAATAGGACAAAGATTAATCAAAGGCCCTCTCTTAAAAGTTATTAAATATTACCCAATTCATTGTTGAAAATTAGACTGGCAGGTTGAATGGCAGGAAAGGACACTGCCACTGCGTTAATTAAAGAACATTTACAATATTCACCAGTTTTAATTGTGGGTGCATTTCTGATGAGGCACTTTGGCAAGGGTCACATTTTCTTCCACTGAAAAGACCATTTCAGACACTAACAAGCATGTGCTCACAGAGAGGCAGAGAGTCTGGTCTGAGCTCAAGGGATGTGGCTGGTTAGCCTGTTGACCCTGAGCCTCTCAGCCTCTCAGCCTCTCTGAACCTCAGTTTCTTCATCTGCAAAATGACGTAAGAGCATCGCCACCGCGCAGCCGATCGTGAGGACAGAAGGAAACCAGGTGGGCGAGGAGAGCCCCTGCCCGCCCCGCTACAGTGGGCACCATCACGGTCTCTTTCGGGAGGACTACAGTACAGTAAGTGCAATATTCTTTGCCTGGGCCACCACTTTCTCGGATTTTATCAGAAATTTATGCTGTAAGGAAAACTTCCTGGTGACCCTGTTAGAATGCAAGAAATAAATCACACGTCGGCTTGAAACCCAATTCCCCCCAACAGCTCCATCTCCATCAGGGGACCAGGACTGTGGGCCCCCATCCCGCCGCAGGCCGCCTCCTCGCCCTCTGACCCCCCCCCCAACTGCTCCCCCCGGCCCCGCTGCGCTGCGCGCGGACCTGCCTCGGTGGCGCCTGCCCCTCTGCCTGGGAGCGAGACGTGGATTCCATGTGGCTGCCCGCCGCCCGCTTTCAGGCCTCTGTTCACACAGCGCCTGAGCCCCCTTAAAACTGCACCCCACCCCTCCCGCCTGGGCACCCCACTGCCTTGTCTCTTTCTCCCAGAAGCCCACATCACAGTTAATCAGACCCCTGTGTGGGGACGCATCTGTCTATCCACATTCCCGACCAGAATGTGAACAAAAGCCGAGGCTTTGCTGATTCTGCGTGCTGTCGTGTTCCCCAGGAGTAACAAGGGTGGCGAAGCAGCGGAGGCCAGAACCCAGGGGAGGTGGGTTTTAAGCCCAGTTCTGAGACTCACCTGTTTGGTGACCTTGTACGAGCACTCCTGAGTCACTGCCCCCGTCCACACAGCAGGACAGTGACGCACCTCTGGGCCCCTCCCAGGGGCCCACAGCGTTCCCTGGGTGTAAGGGCATGGGTACTAGAAGGCGGAGCAGAAACGCCACAGGTTATTCTCACCAGCTGAGGACACTTAAAAGACTGCCTGCAGGCGCACTGTTGGAGATGTGTTGTTTTCCCTTATGCAACGAGATTGCTACATCGAGTGGACTCGCATCTCCAGCCTCGATGTTCAGCCCTGCGGCATGACGCGGGGAAAGACGGTCACTGCGAATTTTCTCAAAACTGGTGGAAACAGGGTCAACCTGCAGATTCTGAGATTTGTCAAGGAGGCCGTGTTAGCATCTTTGGAATTAGCCTCATTGTTCTGTGAAATGCCTGGAGTGCGTTCTCCTGGGGGTTTCTGAAAAATCATGTGAAGGGAAGGAACCTGATGAAGTTCATGATCCCCGATAGTTAACAATTATGGCCGCAGCGGTAGTGGAAAAGCTTAAGAGGTAGAAACGTGATTTCGTCACTGTTTGTCTTGGGTTGCTCAGTCTGCATTTTAGAAAACTCCTCGCGTGCAATTCAGAGATGCAGGTTTTTCCTCTTGCAAAGAAGAGGCCCAGGCCTGGCTGCAGTACCGGGTCAGCGTGAGACGTCACCTCGCGGCACTACAGAGTAAGGCCGACGGCTCCCCTGGCTGAGGCCGCAGGTTCCAACACAAGAGACTCAAACCAGTCACCGCGCCACCACCCCAAACACGGCGCTCAAGCTGGCTTAGGCCCTGGTTCCGTGCGGGGTGGGACAGCCCTGTACCCCGTTTCACGGGGACATAAAACAACGTGCAGGCGTCTACAGTGCTGCAAAGCAGGTGGCAGGCGGTGCAGGAGGGTGGACACGGAACCTCTTCGTGGCCCTCCTAATTGCTCTGCAGCAATTTGAGGACGAGTTTGGGAGCTAAGACAAGAGATGAGCGCCACCTTGTGCGAAGACCTGAGGGTCCTCCTGGTTTCGCGTCCCCCAGCCCCTCTTCCCAGTCCGGCATCTGCCAAGCCCACCCGCCTTCACCGTCGTCAGACTCAAACCACGGGAGCATCTATCTGACAACATCCTTTCAACTTTCCAAAATAATAATAATTTAACAGCTAAAAGCCCTGCTGGGGCCCCCCAAGGTGCTGTGTGCCTTACTCACCGTGACTCACCCCCCAGCTCCTTTGCTCACCCAGGCCTCCCCCACTTCCATCTCACCCCATGTGATTTCAGGCAAGAAGCACCTGTTAGGTACTAAATGCCGCGTAGACACTGGAGATGCCCACTGCCCAAGGCCGGGCCCGGCTCTGGGACCCCGTCTGGCAAGGAGTCAGGATAACAGACACAGGATAAACGCTGTGACTGCGGACAAAGACAGGGACAAATGAGTTGGGGAGGGAAGGGGGGCGGGCCTGGGGCTTCAGAGCAGCCGTGGCCGCTGCCAACGCCCCCAGTGTCCACCTCCCTCAGTGCCGCTGTCCAGGCTCCTCCGAGTTCCAGCTGGAGCCGCTGCGGTGGCCTCGCCGACGAAGCCCGTCCTCGGGGCCTCTGGCCTCCCTGGCAGGGCTGGCCTGGGTGTGGACACGCTGCTTTTCCTCTCAGACCGTCCAAGGCAAGGTTGGAATTTTCCAGTAGAAATGTTTACTAGGCAACTAAAGGAAAAAACAGAAGCAAAAAAAGGAAGCACAGAGGTATGTAAGAGAGCTTGCTGAGCGCAGCCGCAGCCGCCCGCACAGACGCCTAAAGTCCAGGGCTGCTTCCCCGCACACATCCCCTCTGCCTCCTTCGCCTTGCCGCGTCTCCGGGCTGCAAGGCCAGCGGGGGCAGGATGGGGCTCCCATGGCTCCCCGGCTGCTGAGATCTGCAGGACATCCCAGAAGCTGCTTCCTCAGCTCTGCTTGGGGAGACTCCGGGCATCACGTCCCAGCCTCCACTGCAGCCTCTGCGTCCTGGCCCCGAGAAATGGAAGCCCTTTCCTTCTCTCCCTCCTCCTCTCCCCCCTCCTCCTCTCCTCCCTCCTCCTCCCCCTCCCCCTCCTCGTCTCTCCCTCCTCTTCTTTCTTCTCCTTTAAGACTAATGAACATTTGAGTTACATCTGAGCTCAGTAAAGATTTATTCTGGTTACTCTGGGACAGAATCTGTAATCTAATTTTCTGCCTTTCTCAATCTCACCTTGAGATGGGATTAAATACCTCCCGCTTCTAGCCAGTTCATGGGGACAAGCACGTTTAGTCTGGGAAAACTGGAACTGCTGTGAAGCAACACCGAATTCTGGAAGTCAGTCTTGAGGTGGCGTTCATGTAGCAGACACAGAGGACAGACCTGGAGGTGGGGTGGGACTCTTCGTGTCCTGAGCGATCAGCAGGCCATGGAAACAAGGGTCCCCAGCCCTGGTTCTGGACGAGGCCTGAGTCCGCATCTCAGCTCTGCTAAGTACTCACCGGGCCCACCCAGAGCGAGGCTGCCAGCAGGCCGTGCGCTGGTGTCCCTGCTCACAGACCACAGGGAGAGACACAGTGAAGGCGCAGGGCGGAGCCTGGCCCAGGGCAGGTCCTTGGGGAAGGCCCAGCCCCACCAGTGCCAGGCGCCTGTGGCCTGGACTCTCACACACACCTCGGGACAACACTGAGGCCATCACTTAGCTCTGCCTGTTACACCTAAACGGATCAAGTTTTGAAAAAGAGGAACTTTCCTGAGGGCACGTTTCTAAGCAGCAGAGCTGGGCCTCGGACTCTAGTTGGTTAATTGCCAAGTCTTTTTTAAAAGACTTTTTTTTTTTGAGGCAAAACACATGTAAAGAAAAGTACTCAAATCGTCAGAGTGAGTCAGAATTCAGCTCAATGAATCTCCAGAAGATAAACACACCGTGTAACCAGCGGCGGGTCAAGAAACAGACCGTTCCCTGCACCCAGAGACCCCCAGCCCCCGGCCCCCAGCGCAGCATCAGCAGGTGCCCCTGGTTGGAGAAGCAGCCCCCAGGCAGGCTCGCCTCCCTGGGCTCCTCCCCCCGGCTCCTCGGTGCCGTCTCAGTTCTCTGATGTCCGAGACACAGAGCATGTCTGTCCTGCTTCTCTAGGAGGGCTGGTCGAAACCACCGCAGCTGCTGTTACCAGAAGCCAACGCCCAGACCGCCGAGCCACCTGCCCCACCTTAGAGGAGACGTCCATCTTCACCACCTCTAAGAGTGTGTTGCGAGCGGCACTGTGTCCCCCGGACTCACACGCTGAGGTCCTAACCCCCAGCACCCCCGAGCATGGCGGAACTCGGAGACGGGCTTTACAGCGGTGATCAAGGTAAGAGGAGGTCATACAGGTGGGCTCTGACCCTCGTACAGGAAGAGACGGTTCTGACACAGACACACACAGGGATGCCTGTGTGAGGACACGGGGAGAGGGCGGCATCTACAGGCCGAGGAGGGAGGCCTCTGGGGGAGCCCCCGTGACACCCTGACCTTGCACGTCCAGCCTCCAGAGCTGTGAGAACATCCGTGCCTGCAGTTTGACCCCCAGCCAGCTGGGCCCGCTCAGGGCTGAGGGCAGGACCCCGCCTCCCTTCAGCACGTGGGGGCAGGGGGCTCGTCAGAAGCAGGACGGGTGACCTGGAGCAGGTCCCCAGGCCCCCCTCACCCCAGTTTCTTGCCAGAGTCTTGTCTGCAGGTCTCAAAATGTGCCTTGTGCAAACTTGCTTATGTCATTCATTTTTAGATTAAAAAGACCCAGTACTGCAAGGAGGAAGCACTTGACTTTTCTCTCCGGCGGGCTGCGTTCCGGAAGCCCGCGCGGAGCCCGAGGCCGTGCGCTTGGTGGTTTCCCCCAGGGCCCTAGCGGGCTTGGCCGACCCTGGCTGCACCGCGCCGGACCCGTCGCTGGACTTGCCGACGTTCCCTGTGCATCTTTTATCTGAAAGGGAAACACCAGCGATGGCCTGCCCGCTACTTAGGAGGCTCGTGCAGCAGTTCTCACAGCCCTCGGTCACGGCGTCGCGCCTTCCGGCACCGTGCTCCCCCGACGGAGGGCATTAGCAGGCTTTACTGGGGTCACGGGAACGTTCTGGCCTCGTTCTGAAGTCTTCTGCTGCAGGTGGAGAGTGTCAGGTACCCTGGCCAGCTGTGGCTTCCTTCCTCCTTTCTGAAGAGGACTAAACGGGCCGGCTTAGTTAGGTCCACTGTCCTGTAAAATCACATCTGTTTTCTCTGCGGATTGTCGATGTGAAGTGTGAACCCAGCCTGGGGCCTGCGGGGCAGGGAACACCCATCCACCAGCCTGTGCTCCGTCGCAGCCCATTATACCCCATTATCCCTGCAGAGGCTCCGACTGCGTCTCGTTAACCCTGCTCGTTCCCCCTTGTGGTGCCAGCCACTCGCCTCCAGGGCGAGGCCACGCTTGGCTGGTTTCCAGCATTGAGTAACTGGGGCCCAGGTGCACATTGTCCAGGTTGGGGCGGGCGGTGTGAGGGGACAGATGCCCACATCTCTCCTGCTGCTGACGGGGACACAGTGGTGGCCTCAGGTGCCACATCCTGGGTGGCCCACAGGTTGGGCCCCTTCTCTGACACCCATTACTCATCCTCGTCACGCAGCGATTCAGTGACCTGATGGCTTCCAGGCCTACACCCGGCGCTGGGTCATGGGCCTGCACAAGTCCACGGCCTGGTGGGGAGGGAGGGAGGGCCAGGGAAGCCACTGACCCCAGAGCCGTGCCAGGACCCAGGAGTCCCCCTCGTGTGATCCCCTCAGGGCCCTGTCCCGTTAGGATGTTCTCGGTGTAGGTGACAGAAACCCACCGTCCATGGATCAGCGATGGGGAAAAGGAGTGTCTCATGCAACAAAGTTAGAAGAAAAAAGAAACACACACACAGAAACCTAACGTAGAAAATAAAGGTAAAATTTAAAATAAAAACACTGTGCTTCAATAAAAAGCATAAACAATGAATAGGAAGTAAATAAATATGACAATAGGGACAATAATGGTAAAAAGTAAAATACAACCCAATAAAAGTAACTACCATATTGTATACCTGACAGGCCTTTCGGAGTGAGAGGAGCTGGATAACGTCCACACAGCTGCACGTCACTTCAGGGCTGCACGCACGGGAGGCATCGTTAACGTCACATCTCCAAGGCGCCCCTCGGGAAGATGTGACCGTCTGAGCATCAGGAAGAGTTAAGAGCAGCCGCGGACGGAAACACACCTCCATGTTCAGACCCGTCTGTCCCTCTGCCGCTCAGGCAGGACAGCGGCCACAGCAGCTGGCTGGCTGGGCGATGCTAGGAAACCAGCTTAGTATTTTGAAAACAGGAAAACAAGGGGAAAGAACGGAGCGTGCGCCTGGCCTTTCCTGTGTGAGCTGAACTGTGGTCATCAAACAGCCAGCGCAGAAGCACCGCAGGGAGCAGGCCGAAGAGAAGAGGGTCTAAGAAACGAGAAGATCTCCATCCCGCCAACTCTAGCGGCATAACCGAGGCGCTGCTCATGAACAGCCGGGCGTTCTGTGGTCCCAGCTGAGGCACACGGCACCGTCTGTGGAGGGGTCTTGACAGAAAAAAAAAAAACTGACCCCGAGCTCTGACCTCCAGAAGCCCAGAGGGCAGAGACACTTGCTAAAAGATAGCACGTGACTGCGGTGAGCAACACCCATGCCTACGGGACAAATAATTTGGTTTCTCCAACAAATATATTCCGAAGGGGAGGAAAAAAGAAAAGGAAAAATCAGAGATCTCAAGAGACTTGAGAGGAGCATCAATCCGCTGCAATGATTTGACCTTCTTTGGGTCCTGATTTGAGCAAATGTAAAAAATAAAGGAGACAATCTGCAAAATTTTAACAATGAATGGATATTTGATGCCAACAAGTAATTAATTATTTTAGGTGTGATGTTGATATAATGGTTTTTTAAAGAGTTTTACTATTTTAGAGAGCCACACTGAAGTACTTAGAGACAAAATTATGTGGTATCTGAGATTTGCTTCAAAATAACCCCGATGGAGTGTACAGATGAAAAAAGATTGGATATGCTTTGGTAATTAGGTTTTTTAAAGTTAATAATTGTTAAGCTGAATGATAAATACATGGTTTATTACACTATTTTTCTTCTTAATATTTGTGACAATTTTATATAATTTTCCATAATAAATTGTATCAGTCCCAATTTTTATCTCTAGGATAATTAATGTACATATTCCACCCAGGGAACATTTTGTTTAGTGCACACCAGGGACGTAGGTAAGACTAGCCACGCTGTCTGGACCGTTTCCAGTCCTGGGTCAATGATTCGCTGGCTTCTGCTGGAGTAGATGTGGCAAGTGTCCACACAGGAAGCAATTTCAATTCAATACTCTATTAAGCATGAAAGATGCTGTAGGAAGGAATTTTTGACCACAGCATCTTACCATCCTGTTTGTAGGCAGTAGACCAGACCAAGGCATCCATGTAGGTGGTGACATTCACCCCCATAGCATCAAGAACACCCAGAAGGGGCACCTCCGTCACTCGAGGATACACACACCCTTGTTCTCATAACCAGGTTGCGAGAAGCTCTCCTGATCGCCTGGGCCGTCTCACATCACACGCCCCCTTTCTAGCCAGTTGATTCTGGAAGCAGGCTTGCTGTAGGTTAAGCTTCACTGCAGCTTGACCAGGAAAGTGTTACTTCGGTGGGGATGCTGGAAACGCATGTCTTACTCCATGGTGTGCATCCGTAGTCACGCCGCTGCCCTATCTGCGTACTTCAGTGGCGAGCAGCGCTCTGCTGAAGTTTCCAGGCAAGGAGAGCAGAGGGCTTTTCACAGCAGGGGCTTGGATATCAGGGATCTGAGTTCATCTGGGGAAGTCCTGTGGTGCAGTAATGCGGCCACCCCTATCACCCTGTCTCACACCCCAACTCCTCAAACTCTGAGGCAGAGGGAGCCCCCAGTCGGGGCACCGCAAGTTCAGGAGGAACAATACAGTGAAGCCGTATTGGGCAGACGGGCAGTCTGGGAGAAAGATTCCAAGACGAAGAGCTACAGCTGAACTGGGGGGAATCTGGAAATGCCCCCACCTCCCTGCAAATAGCAGGAGGAGGCTGGTCTCCCCACCAATGTAGGGAGGAAGCGGGTCTCCCCGTCAGTGTAGGGAGGAGGCTGGTCTCCTCACCAATGTAGGGAGGAGGCTGGTCTCCCCGTCAGTGTAGGGAGGAGGCTGGTCTCCTCACCAATGTAGGGAGGAGGCTGGTCTCCCCGTCAGTGTAGGGAGGAGGCTGGTCTCCTCACCAATGTAGGGAGGAGGCTGGTCTCCCCGTCAGTGTGGGGAGGAGGCTGGTCTCCTCACCAATGTAGGGAGGAGGCTGGTCTCCCCGTCAGTGTAGGGAGGAGGCTGGTCTCCTCACCAATGTAGGGAGGAGGCTGGTCTCCCCGTCAGTGTAGGGAGGAGGCTGGTCTCCTCACCAATGTAGGGAGGAGGCTGGTCTCCCCGTCAGTGTAGGGAGGAGGCTGGTCTCCTCACCAATGTAGGGAGGAGGCTGGTCTCCCCGTCAGTGTAGGGAGGAGGCTCGTCTCCCCGTCAGTGTAGGGAGGAGGCTGGTTTCCCTGCAAATGCACAGAGGAGGCTGGTTTTCCCAGCGTTTGTAAACTGGGGGTTTGAGAAACTTTGTTTACATTTCAAAGGATGTGGTGACCCCAGTAGCTGGAGGACTGGGCCCATCTATGCAACTAACAGTTGGATGCGCCCCGTCCTGTAGGCCCAGGACCCGATTCAGCAAAAGTGATGCTGAATTACTTGGGGTTACTCTGAAGATGCTGGTTTTAAATTGAGCAAAAAGAGGCCGCACACAGATCTGTCTGTCCCTTTCCAGCCTAGAGTCTGGCTGGTGAACAAGACCTTTTTCACTTGGTGCCATAAATAACACGTTCAGAGAGATCCTATCAATTCAGCCCTGCGGAAATGCTGGGGTCAGAATCAGCAGCACTGCGCCCTTTGTAGGACGCGGGCCCCGCCACGGGGGCTCGCCGGCACCCGCCACGGGGGCTCGCCGGCACCAGCCCCGCCGGCCGACTTCCTTCGTCACACCTTACAAAGGAGCCCTGTTCGCTAAGAGGTTGAGACAAAGAGGTGGATACATAGTTCCTACTCATTTTTCTTTTCCATAGAGTTACTTTTTAAAGAAACTGAAAGAATCATCTCTAAGGTTTTCATTATGAAAAACACTACCGTCAGAGAACGTGGAAAACCGCAGGACACAAGCAGCGCACGCGGCTCCCGGGCTGGCCACGCGGCGTGAACGGTGCGGTATGTTCCTGGGGATGTTTTGATACATTTCTTTGCAATTTTTTCACGTTTGGTTTTTTTTTTAGAAAATTAGGAAATCTTTCAAACCTACAGAAAATAATGTAACAGACACCGACATGCTCATCACCAGAAGTGTGCCAGCGTCTCCTCCATAACTGGATAGCTGTAATTACCACAGCCCCCTCTTTTAAATAGATCAGAGATGGCAGGCACAGGAGAGCTCCCGCCCTGAGCTCACGTCCCCCCACACACGCCCGCACGCTGACGGCGGCGTGCCTCGGTCCCGCTCTGCTTCTGCTTTGTTCACTGCGTGTTACACGCACCCGTAAACAGCTTCTGGGTTTTTGTGTCTTTGAAATATATATAAGTGGTAACCTCTTCTATCTTTTTGTCTTTGTTTTTCCTTCCGACATGCTGCTACTGTAACTCGTCCGCCTTCACCCGCGGCATCCGTGCAGTGGCCTCCCCGGGGGCCTGTCCCCTCCAGCCCCCAGCACGCCGTCCGACAGCAGCCCTGTAAAGCACGCCAAGGCTCAAGGCCGCCCGGCTTCCCCTTTCTCTAAGCGCTGCCCATCAGAGCTCGTCCTGGGCCGCTTAGGTGACGGGGCTGCACACCGTTCCTTTCCCAGGACCAACGGCCCGTCCACGGCGGGGCTCTAAACACCCACCCTCGCGAGTTCCTTCTCACGCCGGACCCGCGGGACCCATCTCCTTCCTTCCTTTACGCCGTGTTCACACCCACCTCCCGGCCTTGGCGCGCACCCTTTCCACAGCCCAGAGTCCCCTTGCTTGTCAGTCCCTTGCAGCCAGGTCCAGGCCCCCCTGCCCGAAGCCCGGCCGCTGCCGGCCTCGTGCTGCGACTTTGCTGGGCCCTCTGGCCAGAGTCACTGGGTCTCCAGGCTGCTGACTCACAGAGACAGGAAGGTGGGACGCGCTCCCAGGGGGACGACAACTGATGGAACGTATTACGTGCTGAGCAGCGTGCAGTTTCCCCGCAACCTCCACCACAGGCCTGGGAAGTCGGTGTGCTCGCCTAGGCCGCGGACGCACACGCTACGATCTGAAATCGGCTTCCAGGCTGCAGCTGCCTGAGGGAAGTCTGACTCCTCCAGGGAAGAGGTACACTCGCTCCCGCCAGAGTCCGCGGGTGCTCCAGGCAGAGGCTGCTTTAAAAGGGGTCCCACACTCACCCGGTGTGAATTCAGTCCACTGCCAGGCCACAAGACGGCTTTCGGTTCCAATCTTCAGCCACGTCTCAGTGCCTTGCTCCCCATGTGCCCAGATGGAGGCAGACGTGCTCCCCCACTCACGTCTCTGCAAGGAAGAGCTCTGTCTCTCTGCCCTTCACGGAGAATGCCTTTAGTGTCTCAGCTCTATGCGGGGGTCTCCATTAGGCTCTCCACCTTGGGCATTTGTTGTTTCCTAGTGGTGTATGAAACACGGCTACGTAAAGTCGCTGTGTGCATCTTCAACCCTGTGATACTGAAATCCCATCATAAGTGGAAAAATGAAGGAAGGGGCCTTGCGCCCGTGGATGAAGGTGAGTGAAGCAAAAGCGCAGGAGGCTCTGACGGGGGCTTGTCGGTCTGCTCATCGGCCGCCGGCTCCGACCCACACCCCTGGGTTAGACCCCGAGCTGATCCGCTTTAGTCTGCATCCCAGGCTCAGGTGAACAGTCGTCCAATGAGGTGCACACAGCTTGGTATACAGACTCACGCAGGCAAACACGCGGCATTCAGTTTGCCGTCATTTCAATCTTCACATCGGGATGGAGAGAGAGAGAAGAAGCTGGGAGCACATCTCGGAGCAGGACGGGGCTGCGCCCCTTCCACGCCAGCTCAGCCAGTCGGAGGTCAGTCTCCAGGAGCGCCCAGCCACACTCAAGCCGGTTGCAAGATTGCTTTGCTGGGTAATTTTCTCCCGCACGTTACTGAGTGTCCTTTCAGAGAAAACCACGAGTCTGAGCACTTCTCAGCAACTCCACACTCACCGACACGGGTGACCCTCAGAGACGTGCTGTTGCGTGGGTCCCTTCAAGTCGAGTTCAGAGATGAGCAAAGCCAACGCCCAGGGACAGAGGTCAGCGGGGGGCTCCCCTCGGGGGCGTGCGGCGGTGGAAGGTGCTCGCGGCGGCTCGGGGATGCCTGTGCTGAGGTTTTCCCTGAGCTGGGCGCTTGCTGCATTAATGTGCTCATTTTGTGGACATTCTTGGAGCTGAACCCTCGGAGCAGTGCACTTCTCTGTATGAATTATGCTCATGTAAAAGTTTTACTTAAAAAAAAGGAAACCCAAAGCACCCTGAAAACACCTGAGGGTTTGGAGTTGCTACCAAGGAAGAACAAACTCACAAAGGGAGGAAGGCGTGAGGAAAACAGAAAAGAGATGAGGTGAGGCAAATAGCGGGCAGTTGGAGCTGCTGGGCACCAGACTGCCCGTGGGGGGCAGCGGTCCAGATTCCCAGCTGGGCTTTGCTCGAACAGCATTCACGCCCCGTCAACCGCCGCTAGGGTGGCTGCATTCTTAACACACTTCTGGGATGCTTAGCAAACACACAAAGGGAAAACTGAAAACCGGGCTGGCCACTTCCAAAGGCAACTGGTGGCTTGTCCCCTGGCCTCCCCAGGTGCAAGGAGGGGCGTGGAAGGAAGGCGCAGCAAGGGTGCGGACGAGGCAGTGTCCACGCAGCGCTGCGCTGTGACACTCTCACTGGTTGACGGGCTCAGCGATCAGAGGGTCCTGGTGGGACTGGCATTTTAGGGAGCCACCCACCCAACAGGGGGGAACAGCACAGCTGAGCTGTGACCTCGCCTGGGACACAAGGAAGGAAGAAGGAAGACGTTTCGGGCTGTCAGAGGAGCGAGCTGAGGCTCTGTGAAGCTGACAGGGTTGCTGGCAAGAATGAGTGGACCAGGTCCCGGCCCCTCCAGGCGGATCTGTGACATGTACGTGTTTGTGTGGAAACACACCGCCTGTCTGGTGCCCGCGGGGATTTACATCAGGTTCTGCGGATTCTTTCTCCCACTTACAAAGCAGCCTGTGTGCAGGGGAGGAGTGACCCGGAGAGGTGGTGATTTACGCTGGGACCAGCCCTGGGGGTGGGGAAGCTGATCCAGGGGGCCATGGGGCGGGGGGAGGTCTGAAAGCAGGGCTGTGTCTGCAGTGCTGGAGGAACATGTGTGCATCTTTGTTTTCTGGACGGGCAGAGAACAGGGACTTCCTGTCTGAGGCTCAGGGAGAAAACTGAGACTCTATTTCCTGTTTCCAGGGAAAGAAAAAAAATCCATCAGGCAGATGACTCAAGGTTCAACTCCCACACACTCGCTGGATGAACTGCAGGACGGGGCCTTACGTGCAGGATCGGGCCTGAGCCACCGGGAGCCACTCGTTAAGTGAACAGTCCCGCAAATAACAGCCTGACAGCCAGTCACTGGTGTCTGCTGCATCCGCAGGCTCTGGAAAATTGCTTCCAGACACGTTGGCATTTTTCTTTTTAATGTTGTTCCAAACCAAGGGAAAGCTGTGAGACTGCTGACTCCCAGCACGTGTTACATCGAGCAGCCACAGGAAGATGGCGCTTTGCCCTGCGAGTGGCAGAGCGTGGTCCCCTCTGGCTCAGCGGGTCGAGCGCTCCCGGCACAAACCCCGAGGGCTGAGCGTGTCTCTGCACCTGCGATGCCATCTTTGGTTTGGAGCCCGTGGCTTCTCCAGGCAACGGTGCCCCAGAAGGACCAGCGTAAGAGCAGCCTGTGACTCAGGGCAGGTGCACCTGGCAAGTGTCTCACTTGTTCCAAGGAAGGGCCCCCCTGTTTTCTCTGAGGACGGCTGTGCCTTGGAGAAAGGGCTTCTCACCAGCTAAGCAGCTGGAGAGACACCAGCTCTGTCTTCCTTCACAGCAGGGTGTGTTCTCCGGGAAACAAGAGACATGAGTCTTGCCAGCGGTCCTGGAAGCCCGACCCTCTGCTGAGCCCTGCGGTTGTGCGGACATGGACGCAGGGCGCATCAAACCCACTGCTTCCTGGGCGAGCAGCCTGCCTCCAATCGCACCCCCCCCATCACAGGCGGCCAACAGCTTACAAATCAACATCTCCACCATTTTTGCAAAAACGACAGCTGTGTGGAATACCCATGTCCAGTCCACATGAACTGAACATGTCTCCCCAAGACGGTGGACTCTCCCCTCCTACAGAGTGTGTGGACGAGGAACAGGTGAACATAAGACCAGGAGGCAGGGACCCTGGCTCCCAGCCCGGCCCCGCCATGAACAAGCTGGAGATCTCCCTGAGCCGTCACTTCCAGGTCTGTAAAATGGGGATCAAAAAAAAAAAAAGCCTCCTTCAGAGAAGTCAGTGAATTTCAGATTTATGAAAAAGGGTATGGGAGAGCTCTGTGGAAACTCCAAAACCAAAATATCACGTAATGAAGCTGTGAAACAGGGCCAACATAACCTGTTGTCGTGATGAATTTAACAAAGTGACCTCTGTGATCTTTACCGAACTGTTAATATGGTTTCCATAAATAAGAAGCAGCTAGTAGAAACTGACGCAGAAAAGGTTCAAAACTATTGATCGGTCGTGCAACGGGCTGGGGGAAGGAAGTGGCAAATTTTTAGTTAATGTACAAAAAGATTAAAAAGGAACACAGTGAAAATGCATGAGCTTATGACAAACATAAGAGCATGACAAAACGTCTAAGCACAGTTTGGACTAGAAGACGGAGCTGGAAAATGAAGGGCCGGAAGCAAGTCCACTTCCTGAATTCCCGTCCGGCCCAGTGGAGGGGTCAGCCGTCTGTGTTCCCGTGTCCCTCCCTGACCGGACGGAGGGCCAGTGCGCAAAGGCAAGCACTTTGAAGGCTGGGGCCGGCTGCCCGGGTCCAGGGCGGGCGGGGCGCACCGGGGAGGAGTGCGGGGTCCCCCCGCACACAGCGCCAGCCACCCCCTTTCCCGTGGTCCCCACTCTGCCGACTGGTGCAGCTGTGACGTCCAAGTCCAACCTGCGGAGGGAAGAGGGAAGTCCTGGAAGCCGCTCTGCAGTGTCCAGGGTCTGGTCCAGGGAGCAGGTCTGCTGCCACTAGAAAGAAATGCCCCTGGGTATGCTGTCCTGTCCGGCTGACTGCACTCTCAGGGATGGCGGCTCTCCCTTGCTGTCACCCTCCCCCCTCCCCCTCCTCTAGGGACTCTTCCATGCTTGGCTCTCCTGGAGGGTCCTGGCTCCACCAGCTGGCCCACAGCAAGGTCCTGGAGGCCACGTTGAATGTGGGCCTCAAATTCTCCCCTCGTAGAAAAGCATCAGGAACATGCCGGCTGCACTGATGGCTCTCGTAGCAAAACTCCTCTGGGTTTTATACCAACGAAGCTGTCTCTGCTCCCTCTCACCGCACACCCCTCTCCCACCAGGTGCAGGGAGGGCAGAGGGAGCTGGTCCTGCCTCTGCTCCTTAAACAGTTCCAGTATCTGCAGCATCAGACTCTGTCCCTTCCGGGGACCCGGGGAGGAGGCCACCCTTTCTAAAGTGCACAGAGCCCTGCAGCACAGAGGCTGCCGAAGTCACGTCTCCGGACAGCCCACTGCCAGGGAAAAACAGGCTCTCTTTTCACGTAGAGGCCTTTAAAGATAGTGAGAGAGACAGGAGGCTGGACTGAGTGACCTCTGGGCCTCCAGGCGAGGCTCAGGAAATTCTGACAAACTCAGAGATGTAGGTTTTTGGAGACTGGGGGCTTCGCACAATGAGGCCCTTTTTAGCATCTGCTGCTGCGGGCTGATGATCTGAATTAATCACTGTTCTCCGCAATCAACTCAAGAAAATGGCCTTTCCTTCAGAAAGCAGCTGTCAGCAATGAGCATAAATTGGCTCATTTTATGCGGAAAGATGCCCTGTGATAGGCTGTCAGCTAGATGAATGCTGGCTTCGCTGTGCCTTGAGACAGGCTGTTGGAGGTGACAACCTATGAATGAACAAGACGGGAATGAACGTCTTCAGTCACACCAAGGCACCACAGAAGGGACACGAGGGTGAATTTTGAAGCTGACAAGGAAAAATCGTAATCCTCACAACGATGCCGCCTGCTCACGTGCTCGCTTCGGCAGCACATATACGATGCCGCCTGCTCACTGGGCACCGATCACGGCTCCGGCACCGGACTGTGCACATCACTTGCCTCATCTCAGCCACCATTAAACACGTCCAGGCAGGTCTGTTTGCTGCCGAGAGCAGCCAGGCTTCACCAAAACCACAGGCCCGTGTCAGTGGCCCAGATGCACCAACTGAAAGACAGAGATTGTCAAGGTGGGTCCAAAGCATGACCAAGTTGTATGTTGTCCCCAAGAAACCCACTTTAACTATAAAGTTGCGTGGAGATGAAAAGTAAATGGATGGAGAAAAACACATCACGTTAATCTCATCACAAGAAAACAGGAGTAACTATATTAATTTCAGACAGAGGGGACTTCAAAGTGAGACAAGTTATCAGGGATAAAGAAGGGCATTATATTCAGCTAAAGGGGTTGATTCTCCAGGAAGACACAACAGATCTTCAAGTGCACGTGCCCCACAACAGAGCGTCCAAATACATGGGGTGAGAACCGCAAAGACAGACTGATGAATCCACTGTCGTAGCTGGAAACGTTAACCCCTTCTCGGTAACGGACAGTCCCGCAGGCAGAAAATCAGTGAGGCCACGGCTGGATCCCGCAAACCGTCCGTCCGCCGGACGTACTGGCATCTGTGGACTACTTCACCCCAAAACGGCAGACAACACATTTTTTTCTTCAAGCTCACATGGAACATTCACCAAGATAGATCACGTTCTGGGCCATAAGACACACCTTAATTAATTTAAAAGAATGAAAATCTTATGTTGTCTGCTCTCAAATTACAATGGAATTAAACCAGGAATCAATAATAGAAAGATACCTGGAAAATCCCAAAATATATGGGTCGAAACAACACACTTCTAAATACACATGGGTCCAAATAGAAGAGTAGACTTGAGGGGTCACCAGTCCCCATCACATCGCGTCCCTCTGAGTCACTCGGCCCCGGGCCGGCATGGAAGGCCCTGCCCTCCTTCCAGCTCTGATGTACTTTTTCTGCAGCAGACGCATCCCTGCTCACAAAGCAGCTCCCATAAAACAGCCTCGTGAAAATCCCCAGAGCACAGGCCAGTGATGCAGGCTCTTTCCTGCTGTCGCTCTTGGCCCCAGGAGGCTTCGCAGAATCTCCGCAGGGGATGGAAGCAGCTCAAGCGTAACTCAACGTCTCCCCTCCCCCTAGAACGGGAAAGGCCTAGACTCCTGGGGAGACCCTGCTACCCAGAGCACTGACCCCGCATCTGGGCCAGCAGGTGACCACCTCCTCATTCCCCAAACCGAAGGGCACTGAGCCCAAGCCCCACCTCGACCTGTGCCCGGACATTCCACACGTCAAACATCACTGTTTAAAGTAGGCCAGAGTCACACCCTCGAGCTGTCGCCTCCTCTGCTTCTGTGTTCCATCAAGGTCTCCCCCATCCTCAGCCTCTGACTATTTCTCTGTGTAATGAATACACACAGCCCCGCCCCACTCCCATCCTGGCTGTTCCCAGTCTATTCAGATCGTGATCCCCTCAGTGAAGGTGAGCACCAGGCTGCTAGACCACAGGGCAGTTTCCCTCGGAGAAGATGCTCTGACCGCCTGCCCCCTGGAAATGAACCAGCGGTCAGATTCTCCTGGCAGCCACTCTTACGTTCAGCTCAGCCTCGGACGCTGATGGAATCACAGGGCGGCCTCCCGCCTGCTCCAGGAGAACCGTGTTGTGGTCAGTCTCAGGATGACATAGTTATTATGAAATGAGATTAAAATATTCGTCATATTTGTACATTTGTAAGACTGGAATAGATTGCCCCAAGTGCATATTTTAGTTTTATTATGGTAATCTGTGCTCACATTTTTTTTATAAAGATAATGACAATGTCGATCACTGTTAACGTCTGGTAAGTGATCCCGTCGCTCGCTGGTAAACGCTGGGCGACTTGAAGCCCCACCAGCAGCTGTTTGAGGTCAGCCAGTTGAAGTGAGGTTCACAGGTTTTTTGGTGAATCTGTGACACTTGATATGAAATAGAAAGAAATTTACATTTCACTTTCTGGCTTTCATTATTATAACTTTGGGCATAGAAATTACATGACTCGGTTGTAAAAATAAAGGTCATCCACATGACACTATGTATAGAAAACCACATAAAAACTGCTAGAACTGATGAACAAACTCACCAAGGTAGCAGGACACAAGACTAACATTCAGAAATCTGTATTAAAGGGCTCTAACAAGTCCAACAAGAAGGCAGACCAACCAATAAAAACTGAGCAAAAGATTTGAACAGACGCTTTGCCAAAGGTAATACATAAACGCAAAAGAAGATACTCAATCATCTGGGAAATGCAAAGTAAACTCACAGTGAGATAGCACCACATACTCCATAAAATCTCAAAATTAATTAGACTGTCGGGACCAAGTCCCGACGAGGGGGTGGAATGACTGACTGGTTCCCGCAGTGCTGGTGACAACGTGAAATGCGCATCTACTCTGCGCAACACTGTCGGTTTCTTCCAGGGTTAAACACGCACTCGCCATGTGACACAGGACAGCCCACACGTTCACCGAGAGAAGAGAAGACACAACCCAAACGACGTGTGCACCCAAGTTCACAGCAGCTTTGTTCAAAGAGCTGAAAAGTGGAAACAAGTCAAATGACCTTACACCGGTGAGCAGACAAACAGGCTGTGCGCCCACACGGTGCGATCCCGCTTGCGCACGGGCGGGCATGAACTCCTGGTACAGCGGCTGTGCGCGAGGGACTTCAAAGGCGCTGCTCCAAGTGACAGCAGCCAGACACCAAGACCAAGTGCTCTATGGTCCCACATTAGGAAATTCTGTAACTATCAAAACTAAAATAACAGCAAGTACATCAGTGTTGCCAGAGGCTGGAGACCGGAGGAGGGGCTGAGTGCAAAGCAGCAGAAGGAAGCTTTCTGAGGTGGTGGGGATTTTCTACGCACTGACTATGGTGGCGGCCACCCTACCATATACGTTGGTTAAACATTACAAACAGTACAGCTGAAAATGAAAATATTACTTCAATTAGTCTTATTTTAAAACCAAATAAAAATACTGTGCTGAGCAAAAGAAATCAAAACCCAAACTAGAGCATACCAAACTGAATAAAATAAAACAGGACAAAAAGCTTAAGCCCATTTGGGTTTACAGACAAGTAAACAGTCACACAATTTCGGAAGCTGGAGAGTCGACGGGCAGGTGGAAACTGACAGCAGACCCAAGGAAGCCGTTTCCCAAGCCAGCTCCAGGGAAGGCTGGAGATGGCCTGGCGCACGTTGCCCGAAGGTCAGACAGACTCTGGGAGTTCTCAGTGTCTCCTCCAGTCGGGGTGAAAATGGGACTGAAACAGGTTGTTTGGTTCAAAGTCTATTTGAGAAGCAGTCAGAGCCCAGACGTAGGGTTACCAGATAATATAGGAAGACCAGTCAAATTTGAATTTCAGATACACAATAAATAATTTTTTCTTTCATCATTTTTTAAAATATATTTTTAATGTTGGTACTGGGGATGGAACCCAGGACCTCGTGCATGCTAAGCACGTGCTCTACCCCTGAGCTATACTCTCCCCCCAATAAATAATCTTTTAGTATATCACAAATATTGCAGGAGACATAATTATATCCAAAAATCATGTGTTGTGTATCTGAAATTTAAATTTAACTACACGTCAGGGGTGGGGGGTACAGCTCAGTGGTGGAGCCTGTGCTTAGCATGCATGAGGTCCCAGGTTCAATCCTCAGTACCTCCATTAACGAAAAACAAACAAAGAAGGAAAGAAATTTAACTACCCATCCTGTACCTCTGTTTGCTGTCTGTCAGCCCTACTCAGATTCCTCCTCCTATTTTTGGCAGAAGACTGGAGGGTAGTTCTCCGGAGATGGTGAAACAGAGTGTCGCCCAAGCACAGCTGAAGGCAGAGATCCTGGATGGGAAATTTCAGGACTGACTGAAAGTTCATGTAATTGATGTCTTAGACCCTCAGCATCTTCCCAGAACACAGATAGCCAGCACTGTCATCTCCAGGTGGGAGTCTGGAAGGTTCTTCCCTGGGGAAGATGGTCAACTGAAGGCAGAAGATCTTAAAATAATTGACTTTGGAAGTTCTCCGATGACACCGGCCTGCCAGGCCACCCTGCCATGAAGCCACAGTTGACAAGGCTCTCCACTCCCCGCGCACAAAGAACTTCCGATCAGCATTACTGGCTCCACTCTTAACGTGAACAGATAGCCAAGAGCACCAGATGTGTGAGGTGACCTGATGTGAAAAATACACACACACACACACACACACACACACACACACACACACACACACAGAGGGAGGAAGACAAGGCCGGGAGAAGGTACCTTTTATATATTTTGTATCTTCACGTAAGTGAGAAGATACTGAGTGCATGAAAAAAACAGCATGTTATAAAAATGGAACAGAAAACACAAAAGAGCTCACAGAAACAAAAAATACGATTAAATTTTTTCAACTTAGGGTTCCAAGATAAATTTAAGGAGATTTCCTAGAAAATAGAGCACAAAAAAAAAAAAAAAAAAAGACAAAGAGACAGAAGAGCTAAAAGATAGGAAATTAATGGCCTAACAGAGAGGTCAACTGCCCACGGCAGAGCTCCAGAAAGTGGGGCGGGGGAAGAAGGGGAGAACCATGGGTGCGAGGACATCTCTAATGGGGTGAGCGCAGCCCAGCTGCAGGCTCTGTCTCCACGCAGGCAGGGACGAACGCGCCCTGGGAACAGCGACAGCCTCTGGCAGAACGGTAACCCTCACGTGAGGACGAGTGGTGTGGGCAGCACGAGGGCTGGCTCTGCACGGCAAAGGCTCAGCCCGCGGCGGACGGCTCGTGTTTGATGACTCCTGAGTCCGTGGGTACAATTCGGAGGCACAATTAGGAGGGTACATGTGTGAAAGGATGAAGATCCGGACAGGGTGGCAGCCACAAAAATGGACAGGGCGGGGAAACTCCACAAGGAAGTGTGGGAAACAAGAACAAATGGGGCTCCTTGTTGAGCGCAGAAAGGTACACGAGTCAGAGCTCTTGGAGCCTGGCCCCCGGCCCAGAGAGGCGCTCCTGGAAACAGGGCCAAGAGGGCTGTGCCTTCCGGAAGCAAAGATGAGCTCGTATTTGGACATTCTGAGTTAGTTGAGGGGGAGAGCTCTCACAGAGAATGAGGTTCTCTTCAAAGAATGTTCTTGTAAAACTGACTAGCGAAGTAGTCCCCGGGGAGCGCTCATTACCTCAAACAAAGGAACATTCTCTAGGTTTTTTAAATAGACAAAGCTTAGCTCTGAGCAAATGTGATGTATTGATACAGATCAGGCCACATCAGACAGATAGAAGGCAGACCATTAACACAGAAAGTGAAGCAGACTTGGTGCCCGCGAACTCGGATAGGAAAGGTTAAACCGCGACTTTGTCCCGAGCCCCCACTGCGGAGAGATTTGGCGGCGGCCGGCTGGGGCACAGAGGTGTCGGCGTCGTTCCCAGAGAGCAGACCCTCCCGCTGCTGTGAGATCCCATTCGGGTTGCTGTGTGGCCAGGGAGGGAAGGGGTTGTGGCTGAGTGACAACAGGGCTGCCGGGATGGGGCAGGCAGGGTGGGGTGGGCTGTAAATGAACCCAGGAAGTGAGAGCCATCTCTCTGGGTCATGCAGGTGACCCCCCCCACCCCACCCCAAGGGGAGAGAAGTTCAATTCCCGTCGTGGGCCCTGGGCTTCCGCACGTCAGGGGGACCCTGCAGCGGCTCGAGGTCTGCTCCTTTGCCTGGCTGTTGGCATTCGGTGCCAATCCTATCTACTTCCAGTTCCATACCTTTACAAGAACAGACTGGGAGGACACTGTAGGAAAATATTTCAATATAAATGCCAAGCCTTGACAGGTGTAATATTTCCACAATTTCAGAGTTAAGCTTCTCCCAGAGAAGGACAGAAGAGTTGGGGTCATCTGTGTGACGCATGGCTGACAGCGTGTATGTTAATTCCAAGGATTTATTGGCTCAGCGTGACTCACACCATGGCGGGGTAGCTACAGAAACCACGGCACAGCTCAGGTCTCCTCTGTGGGAAAAAGGACACTAATGCTGAGACAGGAGGGAGGGGCAGGGCACGACCACTGAGCGGAGGACACGGCCGATGAGCATGTGACCTAAACCGGCTGGAACCACCTGGCCTGAGCCGCCCTCCTGCTCCCTGAGACGGCCCCCACTCTGCCTGTGGAGCGTGTGTCTCCCTGAAATGGACTTTCACTTCACTGTGCCTCACTCCTGTGTTCTCTCCTGCACGAGACAAGAGCCCACTCACTGGCAGTAATGCCTGTGTCCCACGAGACTGGCGTGAGCGCTGAGCGGGGCGACGTGGGTGGCGTACTTCGCACAGGGCCTAGCGTGCAGCTGGCACTCAAGCGCCGGGGGAAAGATCTGCAGCGCTCGACAAAAGCAGCTACCACACGTTCACAGGAGAAAACAAGCATGTTTCCCAAGGACGAAGTGTGTGAACAGGAAGCACAAATAAGCAGAAACAATGTTGGTTAATAATCAGGGAGGAAGTGGCCGCCCTACCATAGGAATGCAAAATAGAAGAGCGGCAAGAGGCAGGGGAGGAGACAGTGTCCTTGACCCTCTCTGGGCCCCTGGCTGCGTGTGCAGATTACAGGCTAAGAGGGGAAAAGCACACACATTTGTTTAATGCAGGGTTTCGGGCAACGGAGCCTCATAAGGAAACGAAGGCCAGGAGCGATGGTGGCCCCCGTGAGCTGTGCCCGTTGGGTGAGGAGCAGAGACTCGTGGAAAGACGGACGGACAAGGGGTGCGGCGACCGGGGAGCGGCGCGGGGCCTGGCGGCTCAGCCTCCGTCGGCTCCCTCGGCCCCAGGTACGAGGCTGCTCCTTCCCTCGGTATCGGGGGCGCCTCTCACGTGAGGGTTTTACCACTTGCTTCAGGGGAGAAGGGCAGGAGGAAGGTCCTAGTGACCTTCCTGCTTCTGCCGTTTTCTCAAACCTCCTGTAACTTAGAAGATTCAATACGCCAGGGGAGGGTATAGCTCGGGGTAGACTGCACGCCTGGCACGCACAAGGTCGTGGGTTCAATCCCCAGTACTTCCATTAAAAAACAAATAAACAAATAAACCTATTTACCCCACCCACAAAAATAAATAAAATAACATATATATTAAAAAATAATCTGCACGCCAAGATGCCAGACCGTGGATCAGTGTGTCCTGAACTCCGTGAGCACCTATGAGACTGGCAAAGACTTTTTTTTTTTAAAGACAATGCCCTGAGCTAGTAAGTATATAGCTAAATTCAAAAACAAAAAAAACCACTCTCTCATGTTTTATTGGGAGTATAAATTGGTGTACTTTTTAAGGTAATTTGTTGGTGTTTATTAAATTTCAACCTTCACACCAATTTGCCCTCACAGGTTCACTTCCAGAAATTTGTCCATGGAAACACTTATTCAAGTAAGTAAAACACACGTTATCCACAAGGACGGCTGCAGGTGAGACCCAAACTACAAATAAGGAAGAATATCTGTCATGTGAATTCAAGACATATTCACAAACGTGTGCAATAATTTATACCGTATAATCTATTTGGTAAGAAAAATAGAATTACAACATACATGCTAATCTACTCATAAAAATATCTACCCCTAGAGGTTAAGGTTATATAGCATTTTCCCTTTCAGTGTTATTTTTATGCTTAAACCACAAGCATTTATAAATCAGTACTAATGACATACTAGTGATCATCTGTGATCATCTCAGGGTTGGAGAGGAGACACCGGCGTGTAAGAGGAGGTCTCAGGAGGGGATGAGATGGGCCTGAGGTCACGCAGGAAGGGGGCAGATGCCAGGGGTGAGAGTCACCAAGAGCCCGGTGATGACCCACCAGCCACGCTGTCTGCACCCCATCAGGTAATATTCAAGTTAAACCGCTCACGCGCTCATTGGCAGTACAGACTAACCACTACTTGAACTTAAAAAAAAAAAAGCTGCCCTACTTTTCCATAATTTAGACTTTGCATTAATTCTGAGGAGGTCCTTCTCGTGCCTCCTCATCTCACTTGAAATTACCTCCCGCGTGAAAACTCAAACACATCTGTGCAAATGCTTTGCAAAGCTCCGAAAAGTGCTAGACGGTGCACATCTGGGCCAGACCTGAGCGCAGCAGCAATCAGCGTACGGAGGGCTCCGGGGAGAAGTGAGTTCTGTGGCTCCACGTCAGGAAGAGTGCACGTGTTTACCACATTTTGCCATGAAACTTTATATTTTAAAAACTGCACATGAGTTTTGAACACAGTCTGTGAACACAGCACTGATTCTCCACCAGTGTGTGGTCACTGCCTGAAGCTGCTGCTTAGTTTTGCCCCTGAAACAATCTCTCCCTTCATATCCTTACCTCTAAATTCATCCCACACTGAGTTTAGACTGTTAGCATTACATAGGCCGTTCCCTGTTTAATTCGCCAATCCAAGTCATTTACTCCTAATCTGAAAACATGCTTCATTTAAAAAAAAAAAAAAAACGCACTCAGGGGAATAAATGCGCGGAAATGGAACCGGCCCAAGGGCCTCACATGAAGGCAGATACAAAAGACATCTGTGCAGTAATCCGGGAATCGGATTACTCCGCTTGTCATCGGTATTTTTCAGGGATGGTAGAAGGAACCGGTGTCACCATGGAAATGCTCCTTCCTAAAACACAAATCTTAAACAAAACCCCAAAGCCTAGGAACATCAAGGAAACCAAGAGGCCCAGCCTTCCAGCGGAGACTCCCGCATTACCATGACACAGAGCGGCCGCCGAATCCTTCCCACGGCGGAGAGGCAAGAGCTACAAAGGCAGGCCTTTGCTTCCACCCCGGGCAAGGCGCCTTCCATTCTGTGAAATAAAACACTTGTCAGCAACCACAGAAATAAAATACGTGTCTGAAATTTTCCTAAGGAGGACTGTTACTCAGTAGCTAGGTTCAGCCACTTTCTGGAGAGAACCGTGGTGTGGCGTTTCAGTCCTAAAGCAGAGCTGGACACTCCCCACGTGCTGGTCAAAATGGGGCAGCACTTTGGGGAACGTGGATCCCTCCTGGCCTAAACTAAACGGAAACAACTGAAACTTGGACAAATTCATATATGGACAATAAACACTCTTCTGCCAAGGAGGCTGGGGTCTGGACCACCAGTAAGTATTTATCACACGTCCGTCGCATGGCAAACACTGCCAGGTGCTGGACAAACAGCTGCCAACAAAACCAACACGACCTCTAGTTTTGCAGCACTTAACGTCTGCTTTAGTGGACAATTACGAAATAAAGTAAAGGGGACAAGGGTACATGGTCTTAAGTAGCGGGAAGGGAACAGAACAGGGCAACGTGGAGAAGGCGACGGGTGAGTGAGGCTGAAAGTCTACGTGCGCCTGAAAGCTACTGAAGACGTGAGCTTCCCCTTAGACCTGGAAGCCAGGGAGAGTGAACGTGTTCTGATGGGCAGGAAGAGAGGCTGAGGCCGAGGAACCAAAACCCAGGATGGTTCTGAGACAGGAGAAAGCCTGGAGAATTAAAATAGAAGAAAAGAGGGTGTGGCTGGCACTTAAAGAGCCCAGGAGAAAATTTAGGGAGGGCGGGCCATGCCGGGGCTGATGGACCACAGTAAGCAGTTTGGATTTTACTGGATGTCCAAGGAGAAAACACTGATGGGCTTTTGCTCTGATATGTCCTCAAACATCCCTCTGCTGCTTTCGAGAAAAAGGACTAGAAGCAGAGGGGCCAGGTGAGACATTATGGTGGCTTAGACGAGGACGATAAAGAAGATGGAGATGAAGATAAGGCAACATCTGGCAACATATTTCATGGCAAAGTCAACAGGCAGGCACTTGCCCTCCCCTCCCCTCAATTAATTAACCGTGGAAAGGCACGTCACTGCAGGAGCAGGCGTGGGCTGACCTCAGCCCTCCTGCTTATTTTAAACTGCGGTGGCAACAGGTCTCACCCTCCAAGAACTAAAGAAAAATTCTCCTGGGGCCAAAAGAGACAACTTGGAAATTCGCAGTGAAAAGTCATAGCTATTTCGTAAGTGTAAAAAAAAAGTCGAAAACACATTCTGAAGATTCGGGTAAATAAAAATTTGCATGTTTCTCTTTTTAAATAAGCCTGGTAACAGAGCTGCTTATTTAAAACAGACAAAAGCTGGTAAATAGTATGAGGACAAATACACAGGTCAGAGTATAAGACATTAACCAAATAATGTGAAATGTGAAATTCTAGTCAAGACTGGGAAAATATAAAAGATATCTGAAAAATATATATAGTTGTGTTAAGAATGGATAAATGAGGAAAGAAACGAAAATAAGATAAAACAGTATTGGAGGGTGGTGAGATATAATATGCTACTACAGTAAAAAAAAAAAAATCATACTTAAAAGAGAAATGCACTGAATGTCTGAATTTAGTGTAGCAGAAAAACAATGAATTACACCCAAGTGCCATGGTTTCTGCTCTACGGAGAAGGAAATAAAGTCTATGTTCAGGTATATGCTGTGTATAAGTTGGCTTTTTATGTGTCCAAATCATTGTTCCAATCAGGCATGTATTATTACATTAATTGTGATGATCATTTCAGAGACCAATTTTCTGTGAAAATCTATGGGTTTCTCTAGATATCGTAACACTTTAGTCAGAAGACTTTTTAAAATATGTATTTACCAGGAAAAATACTTTCTAATAAACAGATGAAATATAGCCAACAATATGGGAAATCATGATGCATTCAAGGATGATCCAAAACCACTGGTGTGGGCACTCACCATTTGGAATTCAGGCTGGCCAAGCACCAGGGCAGGCCTTGCCCTCATGCTGCTGGAGAGGGTCGATGGGCAGGCATCCTGGGGGCTCAGGGCAGCACCTGGTGCCCACCAGTATGGAAGTCTTTTTTGTATGTCAACAACCAGTACGGCTGCACCAGCGGAACATCATTCCTGAGCGTGTCTATCTAATACAGTCGTCTGCGGCCACCGTACACATCAGTATTTCACGGCATCGAGAGCCGCACCATGCCATGTTGTTACATGAATAAGGCAGGCTAGTAACAGCGTGTGTCTCCTGACCCTTCAGGTAAGTCGGCGTGTATGTGCAGGAATGGACAGACAGGACCGAGACGATTTATAGCCTCTAGTAGGATTGTGGGTGATTTTTTTCCCTAATGCTTATTTATAGCTTGTAAATGTCCTACAATAAAAATACAAGGTAAAATATTATGCCTAGAATATAGAATTATACTATTTTAGAAATTACAATGATTGGTAAAGAAAAATGGAAAGGGGGATGCGTATCAGTGAAGAAACTCTGATCCAGTCAAGGAAAGCTGCCCCCTACAGTTGGCCCCCTGTGTCTTCCTTCTTCTATTACCAAGAGTGACACTGTTCTAGAAATACAGCCCTATGCTCTTAAATCAGTTGATTAAGACTCTAGGTCCTGAATACTGGAATTCTACATACCTGAAGTTTTATTTTACTTTCAAAGAATCATGGAATTTTTCAGCAAGAAGGATCCTTAGAAGATCACATGCTCTGTGTTGAGGCTGGCAGACTTCCATTCAGGCATGCTTGGCAGGATGTGAATCCTGCTCTCTGCCAGGCTGGTTAAAATTCAAGGATCTGCCTCTAATGGGCAACACAACATACCCACTCTAGGTTCCCGACAAAAAGGATAAAATCAAATTCTTTGCTGTTCTATATGGATCAAAAGTTTAGTCTCAAAACATGTATTCATGGAGGGTTGCTCAGAAGAGGTGAAACCCACCTGTTGACCTACTCAGCGTATACTCTGTCCTTGGATCACACCGTACAGCGGAAGCGTCACACAGCACAATCATACTTCCTCCTACGTTTGTCACGTTAAAGAACAAACTTCAAATTAGGAGTTTGGGATGAGCAGATACAAACTACTATCTATAAAACAGATAAACAACAAGGCCCTACTGTACAGCACAGGGAACTATATGCAATATCTTATAATAAACCATAATGGAGAAGAATGTGTACATATGTCTATAACGGAATCACTCTACCCTGTTGTACATCAGAAACCAACACAATATTGCAAATCACCTGTACTTCAATAATAAATAAACAAACAAGCTTCACGCCATCACTGTGGGATTGTGATGAAAAATGCTGTTCATAATACCTCGTGGCACCAGTGTCACAAACACCCAAGGAAGGAACGTTTCCCAGGCCCCACTGCCCGGGGAAGCGGCACTTCCTCTGAGCAACAGCTTTAATTCCGTCAGGCCCGTCCTGAAGTCTTGCGGACAGCCCCGCTTCCCTTTTTTGTTTGACTTCCAGGCCGCTCTGCACCTACCTTATGACCGGTGCCGCGTGTGTGAACCTTAGTTGGTGGCTCTGATAATCGGATCAGAGCGTGAAGCCTGGAGCCGCACTAGCCACTAAGCACGTGACCGCGGGCAGTCACTTGACTGTGACTCAGTTTTCTCAACTGTAAAATGAGGGGGCTAATAGTCCCTACTCCTCAGGACTGGTTGGAGGGCTAAACGCGTAAACACAGGTAAACCACGCTGAGCAGTGCCTAGCACGCAGTAATCACTCTTATGAATTCAGACCTTTCCTCCCCTGTGAGGATACTGACACTGACCACAGGTCTCTTTCCAACGAAGGGAGGCAGCTTTCCTACTTGCCCAATGCTAACTCAGACTTTTGAAAAGCAAAAGAAAATAAGTAACTGTTTACAGCCAATGCATTTGAAGATAAGCTTCAAGTTGGTTTCAGAGCTTCCTTGTAGTGGGATGGGGGTGGTGGGGGTGGAGGTGGCTGCCTGGAGATTCACAGCATCTACGTAAATAAGAGGTTGCTCAGGAAAGCGCAGAAAATGGAGAATTAATGTCTTCCTCTCCTCCTGTCTTGACTTTCTCCTTCTTGCCTGGCATGCAGGGCAGATACAAGGGAGGCGCAGACCTCTTCCACAAGCTACAAAGAACACAAAAATGACCAGAGGGAAAGAATCTTTTGTTTTTGTTATTTTCTTATTTCCTGTTCTTGATCGAGCTGGCTGGCTGACTCAAAGGACTTTACTAGCTTCCAGATACACAATAAATGGATGTTTGAGAATACAGAGAAATAACCATCATAACTGCAGTGACGATGCATTTCTAACAGTTGATGACTTTTCTGTGGACCTTTCCCCTTCGGAAAGCTTGAAGGCAAAGAAAAATATACTAGATTCAGTTTGTTTCAAGTATGGATTACAGCACGGTGAGTGATCTGATGAAAAGTTCTGTCTCGAAATTTCAAATCAATGGCCAAATGTAAATGGAGTTGGAGAAAATGGAGGTTGACAATTCTGGTATGTTTGACGTGCTGGTGGACGCGCTGCTGGAGATCCCTGGGGAGAAACTCTGTGACCACCAGTTTGCGTAAGGATCATAATCATTTCTATACAAGTGAACAAAACAAGGGTCTATTTTTCACTGGTCCTCAGTTCTGCTTTTCTTCATTCTAAGATGCTGGCCAGAGCACAGCCTCTACCTGCCAGAATCACGGCAGAAGGAACAGGTAACAACAGTGAACCAGGTGCTGCCTCACAAAACTTGTGTTCACAAATGACGGGCATCACTTCCGCTCACATCCGTCCATCAGACCGAGTCACGTGGCCCTGCCTGACTTCCACTAGGTCGGGATGTATAATCCTCCTGCAGGAGGGGCCAACAGTGAGACCACGCCGTGAATCAGAAAGTAATACTAATGTATCTCTGTGAGGTTCATTTTTAAAAGACACAAAATGAAACAGAAAATAATAATCTCAGACTAAAATTTTAGATTACTCAAAATACAGGCATGTCACAAGGGAGAAATGGAGGAAAACATCAGGTTAAAAGCCTGATGTTATCTGACAGCTAGAGGTTAGACACTGATTAACTCTCAAATTGATAGATATATTTCAAACACGGCCAACAAAAATGTAAGCACAGAGATAAAAACCACCATCAATGAAACTGACAGGCAAAGGAGAAAAAAGAAATAATCAGGAAAGCTTAACAAATGAAAGCCATAAAAAAAAAAAGCCAGAAATAAGGAAAAACGTAATTATTACACTACTCTTGTGAGAGTTAAATGAGGATGAAACAAACTCAGTGCCTCACATCTTATTTTATTTACTTAGAAAATTAAAAACTGGAGTTAACAAATTAACCTAGGCCATTCGAGACAGTAAAAGATTTTGGTACATGGTTCACATGCATTTAATTGGCTTTAGAAGTTACATGAATAAATGATAACTGGTCAGTACATAAATGTGTTCATTAATTTAAAAATATATAAGTAGCCACCTCTGGAATGGCCTTTTTCAGACCCTAAAAAGGACTTTCTTTAAAATAGTAAATAATGCCAAGACTGCAGGCTATCGGGTTAGCCTTTTCTAGGTCCATCTTTTAACTGTTCTTAGCCTCTCCAGGACACAGAAATCCTCTTGTGTTTATTAAAACCATGTGAAGTAGGCACAGCTATTCTTCCTCCCCTCCACCCTTTTTCTTAATAGACGAGGAAACTGAAGTCCAGAAATGTTAAGCAGTCTTTCCATGTTACACAGCTGGCAAGTCACGCTTGTAGCATTCAAATCCCAACCACTGACGCCGCAACCAACATTCAATTACACGGCCATCTCAGATACCACAGGCCACGTGGGATGGTCCACTCTGCAGTACAAGAACCACATTAGACCGTACCAAAGACCACCTAGAAACGATGGAAAGCTGTAACCATGCTCTCTGTTTTCCCTCACTCTTGGAAGATTTCTAATATTTAAGTTTGCAGTAGGAGCCAGTCTCCAGCGTAAGACTGCGTAAGAGCAAAATCAGGACGGTCCTTTGCTGCCCTCTTATGGAAGACGTACAAAGACACACAAAAATCTCCAGGCTCACTCTGCCCTAACTGAAGTACTGCAGGTGTACCTGGCTTCAAGTAACAGAAGAGTTTCTCGAACGGTGCAACTGGCATGTAAGAGGTACCTGATGAATGTTTACAGAAGTGAGCTGGAGGTTTTATCTGCTGAGTCTCTGATATGTACTAGAAACTTGACTTTGTAAGACTCCTACAAGTTATTTAGTTTATTTAGTTAAATGACTAAACACTTTCCAATTTCTAAAATATATTTTTAATTGAAGTATAGTTGATTTACAATATTGTGTTAGTTTCTGATGTAAAGCAAAGTGACTCAGTATATATATATTCTTTTTCGTGACAGGTTATTACAAGATCTTGAATACAGTTCCCTGTGCTGTACAGTAGGATCTTGTTGCTTATCTAGTTTATATATAGTAGTGTGTGTCTGTTAATCTCAAGTTCCTAAATTATCCCCCCCCGCCCTTTTCCCTTTGGTAAGAATAAGTTTGTTTTCTGTGTCTGTGAGTCTGTTTCTGTTTTGTAAATAAGTTCATTTGTATCATTTTTTTAGATCCCACATATAAGTGATATCATATACTTGTCTTTTTCTGTCTGACTTACTTCACTTAGTATGATCATCTCTAGGTCCATGCATGTTGCTGCAAATGGCATTAATTCATTCCTGTTTATAGCTGAGTAGTATTCCATTGTGTGTGTGTGTGTAAATATATATATATCATATCTTTATCCAGTCACCTGTTGATGGACATTTAGGTTGCTTCTATGTCTTGGCTATTGTAAATAGTGCTGTTATGAACACTGTGGTACATGTGTCTTTTCAAATTAGAATTTCCTCCAGGTATATGCCCAGGAGTGGGATTGATGGATTATGTAGTAAAGTCTAGTTTTTTATGGAACCTCCACACTATTCCCCATAGTGGCTGCACCAATTTAGATTCCCACCAACAGTGTAGGAGGGTTCCCTTTTCCTACTTATTATTTGTAGGCTTTTTGATGATGGTAACTCTGACTTGTGGGAGGTGATACCTCAGCGTAGTTCTGACTTGCATTTCTCTAATAATTAGCAATGTTGAGCATCTTTTCGTGTGCCTTTTGGTCATCTGTGTGTCTTCTCTGGAGAAATGTCTGTTTAGGTCTTTTGCCCATTTTTTGACTGGGTTGTAAACACTTCTCAATTTAATCTCCATGGTATACAGATTGGCATATGTTTATTTAAAATTATAAAATCACATCATGTAGCCAATTTATTCACAATGAATAAATAAAATCATAAAATTTACAAAATAAATAAAAATCGTAATCTAAAATTTTCACTTTAATCACTTAAGCACCTTTGCTTCTTTTCAAAGCCCAAATCTAACAAATAGTCAAAGTGAACAGTGCAAGTTTCTTCTTGTTTCCTGCTCTTTGTTTAGCCTGTTGGCTGTGACCACAACCTATTAGGAGAGACTTGAGCTCTGCGCTAGAACAGGCCTAATCACACTCAACAAAATCTATAAAGAACCGCATTGCTTGAAGTTTTAATGAAGATAAATAGCTACCTCCCTCACGATTTCCTCAAACTGATAAGGTTGTTAACGATTATACTAAACACTAAAGTCCATAATCTTTTGACTTCAGAACAGTGAGGGATTTTCATAGCTCAGTGGTAAAGGGAACTGTTTCACTGGCTCATGGATACGTGGTCTAATAAATGACCCGAGCGTTTCCTGGGGCCCAACCCCAGTCTGCTTCTAACACCTAAATATGAAACTAAGCCACTGCCTCTTTATCCACAGTCACAGCCAATACTGGGCCAAAGATCCCTGGATCCTGTCCAGCCCTTCCCACGCCAAGGGCTAACCAAAGGCAAATTTTCATCAAAGAAGTTTTGTAATAGATGATTTACTAATCGAGGTATCACTTAATTAGGTATAAACAACCTGTTTTCCAAAGCAAATTCTACTAAAAAGGAAACTTGCAATTGTATGAATATTTAGCAAAAACCATGTATGCACTATGTATTTCCAATTTTAAAAATTGATATGCATTTATTCAGAAAACATTTCCTAAATACATACTCCATTCTAGACAGTCAGCTATGAATGCTCAGAATGCAGAAGTGCACAGTGGGAAAGAAAGTAATTTTCATTAGAAAATACAAGTTATAATACAAAACAGAAACAGACTCAGACATAGAACACAAACTTGTGGTTGCCAAGGGGGCAGGGGGTGGGAAGGGACAGACTAGGATTTCAAAATGTAGAATAGATAAACAAGATTATAGTGCATAGCACAGGGAAATATATACAAGATCTTGTGGTAGCTCACAGCAAAAAAAAAAAGTGACAATAAATATATGTATGTTCATGTATAACTGAAAAATTGTGCTCTACACTGGACACAACATTGTAAAATGACTATAACTTATAAAAAATGTTTAAAAAAAAGAAAATACAAGTTATATTAACATCTAGTGGGCTTATAACTGATATTTTAAATTAATCACTAAGCATTTTTAAATTTCTAAATTTTAATATTCATTACAACAAATATCAATAGACATAATCCTCATAAATAAAAGCTTTGCAATAATTTGTAAGGATATAAAGGTCCCTTGGTTCAAAGCCACTGAGCACTGGCATCGCAGGCTCAGGGAGTGCGCGCGGGAGGGCAGCTCAGGGGGCCGCTCTGCCAGCCTGACCGCCCGAGCGGGGCGATGACCACGGGGAAAAGGAGCGGACCTGAGATGACGTGGGTTAAGAACACTAGCAGCCCTAAAACCCTAAAGGCCACAGCGCTCTCCCCACCAGGTATTCAAAATAAAGCGATACTAAACCACAGAATAAATGTCACGAGTCTGAACAAATTTCTGAGATTTCCTCTTGTTTCTTTTCTAGCTGTATTGAAACATAATTGATAAAAATGTTATAGATTTAGGTTGTACACTGTGACTTTTTTAAGGTACGTAGCATGATGATTTAATGTCTGCAGGTATTATGAAACGATGGTCACAATACAGTAAGTCAGCACGTCTCTCACCTCACACAGTCACGTGTTTCTGGCGCTGGGAACAGCTAAGATCTATTGTCTCAGAAAAGGTCAAGTGCACAGTATAGTATTATTAACATAGTCACCATGCCGTACCTTAGATTCCCCGGAACGTATTCATTTTATGACTGAAATTTTGTGCCCTTTGTGCCCAGTATCTCCCTGTTTTCCCCACCTCTCAGTCCCTGGCAACCACCACTCTACGCTCTGGTTCCACCGTGACTTTTTTAGATCCCACATACAGGTGAGGTCACACAGCGTTCGCGTTTCTGTGACTGTCTTATTTCACTTAGGATAACATCTTCCTGATTCATCCAGGTTGTCGCAAAGGGCGAGATTTCCTTCTTTTTATGGCTAAATTGTAAATATACGTGTCTTCTTTTTCTTCCAGCTTTATTGAGGTATAATTGACATAAAACACTGTGCAAATTTAAGGTATCCAGATAATGATTGGATATCTACTGCAAGATGACTGCCACAATAAAATTGGTTCATGCATCCGTCATGTCACATAGTTCCACATTTTTTTTGTGCGGTAAGAACTTTTAAAATCTGCTCTCTTAGCAACTTTCAGATATAGCTGACCATACAGTATTGTTAACTACAGTCACCATGTTGCTGATTACATCCCCAAAACGTATTCATCTTATAAGTGGAAGCTTGCACTCTCTGACCACCTTCACCCATTTCCCCCCACCTCCCACCCCGACCCCAACATAGTCTTATTGTATGTTATAGACTGAATTGTGTCCTCCCAAAATTCATATGTTGAAGCCTTAACCCCCAGTATGACTGTATTTGAAGACAGGACCTTTAGTGGGTAATTACGGTTTACTGGGGTCAGCAGGGTGGGGCCCTGAGTGATTTGATTGTTGTCTTTACACGAGGAGGAACAGATACCAGATCTCTCTCTCTCTCCCCCCAACTCTCTCTCTGGAACACACGTAGAGGAAAGGTCGTGTGAAGACACATCAAGACGACAAGACAGGAAGAGAGGTTTCGTCAGAAACCAAATTTCCCACATCTTGATCTTGGACTTCTTGCCTCCAGCACGCTGAGAAAATAAATTCCAGTTGTTTAAGTCACCCAGGCAGCTGGGCAGACTAAGTCACTGTAGGATCCAGTCATGGTCCTCCTGCGTATTTACCCAACTGAGGAGAAAAGGTATGACCACACAAAAACCTGCATGTGAATATTTTATAGCAGCTTTGTCCAGAATGGCGAAAAACTGAAAACAACCAATGGGTGAACGGATAAACTGTGGTACATTCAGACAAAGAAATATTATTCAGCAATAAAAAGAAATGAACTATCAAGTACCCCACCCCAGTGCCAAAAAAAAAAAAAAAAAAAAGACACGTGGGAAACGTAAATATATATTGCTAAATGAAAGACACGAATCTTCAAAGACTATATGCTGTATGATTCCAAGTATGTGATATTCTGGAAAAGACAAAACTATGGAGACAGTAAAAAGATCAGTGGTTCCCAGGGGTTCAGGGAGGGTTGGGGGGATGAACAGGTGGAGCACAGGAGATCTGGGGAGGCAATGAACCTAGTCTGTATGATACTGTAATAGTGGATACATGACATTATACATTTGTCTAAACCCACAGAACTGGAAGATGCAAACAGTGAACCTTAATGTAAACTACGGACTTCATGTATCAATACGATTCATTAATTATAACAAATGTACCACATTAATGCAAAATGTGGAGGTGGGAGAAGAATATGGAAACTCTTTGCACCATCTGCTCAATTTTTCTGTAAATTTAAAAATGTTCTAAGTAACGTTTATTAATGTTTAAAAAATCAAATGATTTGGAAGGGAAGAAGTACAAGTGTTTTTATTTACAAACAAGATGATTAATAGATGGGAAAACCAAACAGATCTGTATAAAAGCTACTAGACATAATGAGTGAGTTTAACAAAGTGGCAAGCTACACAGCCAATACACAAAAATCACTTATATTTTGTACATCGTAGTAAACAAATGAAAACTGACATTGGACAAGCACCACGGCACTGGGAAAGCTGAACATGTGAGGATAAATTTAATAAAATGTGTAAGACATATACTGAAAACTAGGAAATACTGCTCAGAGAAATTTTAAAAGATCTAAATAAATGGAGATTTATTCTATGTTCATGGATCAAAAGACTCAATATTGTTACCACGTCAGTTCTTTCCAAATTGAACTACAGATTAAGCACAATTCCAGTCAAAATCACAGCAGAAGTTTTTGAAAAATCAGTAAGCATACTTCTGTGGTTTCTAGTCAGACATGTAAAGTGCTTTGGAGTTTTCACTCCCATCCTCAGAAGAATAAAGCTAAACAAACTGAAAATCAATTAACTCTTCTTAGAAACATGAGAGAATCAAGGTCACAGGGAAACTGTTGCCCCCCAAACTATGGAAACAGGATACAAAGGATCTGAGGTACAAAGAATCACAGTGTACTGGGAACAAGCACCGGGGAGCAGAGCTGACAGCTGGAGCCAGTGCTGGAAGGAACACTTGAAACTGTAATTGACAGACTGCTGGAGGCTTAGTGTGGAGAAGCTTGAGGGTTAAAATACCTAAGGGGGCCCATTCTTGGCGGGGGGGTGTCCCCACACTTACATGAGTTTTACTTCCAGGAGTCCTACTGTGAAGGTCAGAGAAAAACCCCTTTGTGCTCCCAGGAGGGCCTGGTACCAGAACCTACCAGCTGGGGTTTTACCTTAGCCTAACTGGCCTAAGGGGAGGGAAGTAATTCCATCCTCCCGTAGCCTTCAACGTGGGGACAGGGAAATAGTCAAATCAGGATCACTGAAAGACTGAGACCTAATTGTAGGACTGCAGGATGCTTCCCTCCCCAGACCTGACCGCAAGATCAGCAGAGCGTCTGCATAGTCAGGGGGGTTGCAGCTAAACGAACAGCGAGTGTCAGGACCTATTTAAGGAGCCTCTACCCAGGGGCAACAGAGGACACAAAAACAAGGGCAGCACAGGAGATTTTCACCTCTGACACCACCGCGGCTACAGCCAACCGTACATGAGCCCAACTCTAAGCCAGATACACGTAAAACCTCATGCTAAAGGTCCACCCGCCTCGCTTCCTCACACATGGCTTTCAACAAAAAATGTCAAGGCTAAAGGCTAAAAATGCTAAAAATCGAAAAAACATAGTCTGGAGATATAAAGCAAGCATCAGAATCCAGCTCAGATATGGCAGGAAATTTGGAATGATTAGATCAAGAGTTTAAAAAAACCATGGCTAATATGCTAATTCTGGGGAAACAGACAACAGGCAAGGATGGGTAACCTAAGTAGGAAGATGGAAACACTAAGAAAGAATCAAAAAGAAATTCCAGGAATCAAAAACTCTGTAACAGGAACGAAGAATGGGTGGGCCCATAACAGAAGGAACGAGACCGAGGAAAGAGTCAGAGGTTGAAGACAAATCAACGGAAACTCACAAAACCAAAATGCAAGGAGAAGGTCGGAAAAAACGACACGGAGTATCCAGAAACTCTGTGACAATTGTATAAGGTATGACATGTGTGTGATGGAGCCACCAGGAAGAAAAGGACAAGGGACGGAAGAAATGTCTGAAGGAATAATAGCAGAGGATTTCCCCAAGTTAGTGACAGACACCAAACCACAGATCCAGGGATCTCAGAGAACAGGAGGAGGATAAACACCAAAAAACAGACACCAAGGTCTATCGTATTCAGACTGCAAGAAATTAAAGACAAAGAGAATATCCTGAAAGAAGCCAGAGAAAAAGACATGAATTACATCAGATTTCTCACCAGAAACCATGCAAGCACTAGTGGAGTGAAATATTTTAAATTTTGTGGGGAGGATGGTGGGGATCTCACCAACCCAGAAATCTGCACCCAGCAAAGTTATCCTTCAGAAGCACCGAGGGCCATCCCCCTGGTTCACACAGGGAAGGCAGTGATGAGGTTTTTCTCAGGGGGAGGGTTGTAGGAGAGAGGAGCTAGAAAAGGCAGGGAGAAGAGAGTGAAAGATGTGATCAAGAAAGAGTAAATGAAACAATGCAACATGGACTCTAAACCAGGCAGGGAGAGGAGCAAAGAGAAAAGAGGAAATGGAGGAGTTGATGGGTTTAGGGGTCCCAACAAGACTGAAGATGCTCATAGTGGCTGTGGCTGGAAGTGGATGTTTGAATTACTGGGCTTGGCAGAGAAGCAGGTCCAGAGTGTGACCTTACACATAGGCGACCAAAGGAAGTAAATAAAAGGACGCTGGAGAAGCTGTGGCAATAGGGTTAGAATTTTGGGTGTCAAGACCCCATTTTATTTTCCCTTTCTCCTTTTTTCTCCAAATTTCTTTAATGGAATAATGAGAAAAATTAAATTAGCTTCTTACACCCACTGTAATTACCCACCCTTTCAAACCTAAAGTAGTCTAACTTTATTAAATTAACCTTTTATGGCGGAATTAAATTTTGCTTAATATAACAAGTTATCTTACAGCTGAGTGGAATTTGCTAGGTTTAAACAAGAAAGACATGAAAGACTTTTAATAAAAACTGAATGTATAAAAAAGTAAAGGAGAAAGGTGCAGTCACTGTGGAAAACAGCTTGACAGTTCCACAAAACATTAAATATAGAATTACCACATGACCCATGAATTCTGCTTAAAGATATACAATTGACAGTTGAACAACATGGGTTTGAACTACAAGGGTCCACTTACAATGTGGAGTATAATAAATTGAAATTTTTTTTTCCAGTGAATACACACTACTGTGCTACACGACCCATGGTTGGTGGAATATGAGGATGCAGAATCATGGATATGGAGAGCTGGCTGTAAAGTCACATGCTGGTTTTCAACTGCGTGGAGGGTCAGCACCCTTAACCCCTGCATGGTTCAAGGGTCAACTGTACATCCAAAAGGACTGAAAGCAGGAATTCAAACAGATATCTCTACACCCATGTTCACAGCAGCACTGTTCACAATGACCAAAAGGTGGAAACAACCCATGTCCATCAGTGAATGAATGGATCAAACCAACTGTGGTGTACATGCACATAGTGGAATACTATTCAGCCATGAAAAGGAAATAAATGTTTATATACACTACAACGTGGACGGACCTTAAAGACATTATACTCAGTGAAATAAGCCAGACACAGAAGGACAAATATTGTATGATTCCACTTTTACGAGGTAGCTAGAGTAGGCAATTCACAGAGACAGAAGGCAGACTAGAGGCTCCTGGGGGGTGGGGGAGGAGAAAGGAGGAGTTAGTGTTTAACGGGAATAGAATCTATGTCGGGGGTGATGAAAGGTTTGGGCATAGACAGAGCTGAGTACACAGCGTTGTGGATGTAACCAATGCCACTGAACTGTACAGTTATGAATGGTTAAGGTGATTTAAAAAATTTATAGTTTACCACAATTTAAAAAACTGTTATTAAAAAAAGGCAAAGAGAAATAAACAGTTTCTTATACAAATAAAAATTGACAAATAGATTCTAAAATTACGTGGGAATGGAAATGGAAAGGACCCAGAATAGCTGAGCAATTCTGAAAAAGAACAAGGTTGGAGGTCTTGCAGTGCCTGATTTCAAAACTTGCTATAAAGCTACAGTAATTAAGACAGTGCAGTATTGGTGTAAGAATAGAAATGTTGATCAATGGAATAGAACAGACAGTCCAAAAATATAACCATGCGTATATGGCCATTTGATTTCTCAGCACGAGGACCAGGGTAATTTAATGGTGTTGGAACAATTGGGAATCCATATGGTAGGAAAAAAAGGGGGGAATTTGACTCATCTTACACCATAATGAGAAAATCACTGGACAATCTAAAACTACACAACATCTAAAACAAAACATAAAAAAAAAGCTTTCTTTTACTGAAAATACATTTCTTGTGCAAGAAATTGTGTTATAACAGATTTCAAGAAAAAATACAATTAGTCACATATAGTTAAGATTAATATGACTTAAGAAGGGCACTGAAACAGAAGATGTTTCAAAGCAGACCAGGCAGTTAAAATAAGAAACTCTCCTAAAAGCGGTCAACTGTATTCGGTAGTGTTTTTTTAAATAATCAAAGCATTTCATAATTAGATTTATTTTTATACATAGTTTAGAGAAGTTAATTATTTTAAAGGTCTCTATTAGATACATATTTACCTAAAACTATTATCAACCACCTTTCTAATCAATATTATACCTTAGATCATAGTACTAAAAGTAACAAACTTCCCAAGAGTAATATTTAGATAAAAATTAGCTAAATACTTAAATGAACAGAAAAAAAGATCAGTAAGAGGATTAGTGAGAAAAATCACATCACTAAGAAGATAAAAGATTGTACCAGTTTTTTCCTTCATAAATTACTAACTCAAGGGAGGCGGGTGTAGCTCAGTGGCAGAGCACATGCTTAGCATGCACAAGGTCCTGGGTTCAATCCCCAGTCCCTCCATTAAAAAAAAAAACAAAACTCAAGGATAGTACAGATTAATGAAAGATGTGGACAGTTGTATTTCCTCTTTCATGTTTTCTGAAAATCTAATTATATAAAAAAATTGAGAAAGATATGTATAATACTTACTACACAGTGAAGAAGGGACAAAATTATAGCGGTGCTGGACCATTCAATGGGGGAGGGATAGATTAGGAGTTTGGGATTAGCAGATACACATTACTATGTATAAAATAGATAAACAAAAAGGACCTACTGTGTAGCACAGGGACCTACATTCAACTTCTTGTAATGAGCTGTCAAGGAAAAGAATCTGAAAAAGAATATATATGTAGAAGAATATATAACTAAATCATTACATTGTACACCTGAAACTAACACTGTAAACTGACTACAATTCAATAAAAAATAAGAATTAAAACAATAAATAAAGGAGGGGAGGATATAGATCAGCGGTAGAGCACACATTTAGCATGCACAAGGTTCTAGGTTCAATCCTCGGTACCTCCATTAAGATAAATAAACCTAATTATCACCCCCCCAAAAAATAAATAAATAAAAATTGATGTAAAAATAAAAAAAACAAATAAATATTAAGATTTTTTTAAAAAAAGGAATGGGGCATTGCTAAGTTTTTAAATTAAAGAAGTAGAAATACACGGTACCTTAGAAGAGCATTTTCTGGGACCCAAAAGTTGCTCATTCACACAGAACAATAGGAAGTGATTCAAAGCTCATTATTCTTAAAATCCTTTTAATTAACATGGAATATTGGAGGCCAGTGCAAAGTAGCAGAAGGAAAAAAGAATTAAGATAATCTGTCCTTAACTACTTGTTTCAAATCCTGTCTCTGCCGCTCACTAGCTATGTGAACCCGGGGAAATTACCTAACCTCTCCGCAGACTTTTCACCTGTAGAATGAAGACGGTGTTGCCGACTGGACAGACTGAACATGAAGCTGAAATGAACTGCTGTGTGTAATGCAGTCATTACAGTGTCTGGCGCATACGGCTTAGCGATCATCACTATTACACTGTTATCACTCTCCTGGAAGGTGCTGTGGAAAACAGATTTCCCAGAATTGTTTACGCAAATGGTTAGGAAAGTAGATTTGACATATAGAGCCTGGTTCCAATTTCTGTGTCTGAGTACAGTGGCCAAGCCCTGCCCTCCTCCGCCCCGGGTCCCACGTCTGAGCAGGACTGGATGCTCCTACTTTGGTGCAAGTTCAAACCACACAAGCCCAGGCCGGGTCGTGGGAACCCCGCCCCAGACCACAGAAAACCCCAAGCCAGTCTCCCTTGCCTGCTCTCTCAAGCCACTTCCCCCCAGGCTGGGAGCCAGCGGCTCCCTCCCCAGAAAGCCCGACTGTGTACGTAAGTTTTCCTTACCCTCTCAGTGGTGCGCAGCATCAGAACCCAGTTCTGGGTGGGTCTGTCCTCCTTCTGCTGTGAGGTTTTCCAGAGGGAGAGGAACTAACCCAAACACAAAACTAAGTATATAGAAAGGGCTGAGGAATGTGATGAGGAAAGACATGAAGTCAACTGAAAGATGCTGTCAGACACATGTTATGGTGCTAAACGTGTTTATGAAAAGCAACTATTATCGTATTTCAAACCTTCTAAAATATGCCAGTAGCAATAAAAAGAACAACAACTACAGCATCCCTCAGAACCTGTGGGGGACTCGTCCCAGGACGCCTCAGATGCTAAAACCCCTGGAAGCCCAAGGCTCGTACACGGAATGGCACAGTGTTTGCACAGGACCCACACACATCCTCCAGCACGCTGTACACCACCCCTGGATTACTTATAACATCTAACACAATGTCAGTGCTACGTAAACAGCTGATGTGCAGCAAGTTCAAGTTCTGCTTTTTGGAACTTTCTGGAATTTTTTTTCCCCTGAATATTTTCAAATCCTCATGGATGCGGAACCCATGGACATGGAGGGCCGACTGGCAGGGTCTAAGTTTCTCTGTTTTATACACCTCAGGATGTTATCAACATAGTCAAAATATACAGCGATTAAATGGCAAAATAAGTATATGGTTGGGGGCAGGGGTTGTATACTTCTATGTCTAAATTCAAGGTCCATTTTTAAAACAGTAACACAGAATATTTTAATTTAAAACATTTTTAAGCTTTTTTATTTCATCCATTAAGTTTTGCCCCCCTCTACTGGTTCTACCTTAACTTTAAATGACTGAAAATAACCTGTGTGTCAAATTGGAGCTAAAAAAAAAGAAATGTTTTTAAGGAAAAAGCCAGAAAAAAAGGACTGGAAGGAAATATATCAAAGTATTAATCAGGCTCATAGATAATTTATTTTTCACTTTATAGCATTCCGTAGTTTCTGGATCATCTTCTAACAGCAACATACCAATGCAGTTTCGCTGCTGTTGCCATTTGGTTCTGTTTTCTTCACATTCATTGGACAAATGTGAATAGGAATTGTGGGTATGGGCATTGAGATGCGTGGGAATCTCAGGCAAATTTTTGTTTGTCAAAAAAAAAAGCACAAGGATATATATAGTATGTTTAGACGATCTATAATCTTCAAGATGATAATGAAGGCCAATCAGAAATACTCACTTTAATTCTATGAATCACAGTGCAGATACAATATAAACCCGACCTATATATTCGCAGATTAATATACATCGTATCAAAAGTAAGTCCTCTAGGGATGAATAAAGCAGAAGAGTAAAGTTACAGTCTATAAAAGGGAGCAACACGGGAAGACGGGACCACTGTCCCGAGTCTCAGGCACCCTGGCGTCCCCTGCGGCCCCGTGGTTCTGTTCCAGGTGGTCCCCGCTTTCTTGCAAGTGCTTTGCCCTTGCTCTCAGCGCGTTTACTTTACTAACTCCCAGTAACTCCTCTGGACATACTCTTAGAGACTGCAAAGCGCTTTTCATGTACATGTTTGTAATTAGGGCAACTACTCATATTACCCATATAAGACGGCAATGCAGCGGAGTTGTCTGACGCATTCCAGGCCGTCTACAGACGGCTCCTTGTAGCAGTAATATTTATAACCAGACATTTGTTCCTGGCAAAACGAATGAACTTGTTTGTAGTTAAAAATTAGAATCATCTCGCTGGCACCTCTCCACAGTAAGGGTATACCATTTCAGAGTTTACAAGCCACTCTTATACGTTAGGACATTTAATCCCAAACAAATCTAATTTTCCAAAAAATACTGCCTAGGACCTAAACTTGAGGCAGTGCCCACCAACCAAAGGAAATAAATGACTTCCTTCTAGCAGGGTGGGCCAAAGTTGTCATCAAGACAGGTGAGACTGCTCTTCCACTGAAGTGAAAAGGAACAGGCTGGTGACCATTCTCTCTTTCGAGAGACGAGGAAAACACAGGAACATGTCCATGGAGACACAGTGGGCCAATAACCTAATTCTGCAGCCGACTTCTCTCCCTCCTGCCTTCTCTGCTGATAACCACATCCACAGCAAGCAGTCGGTCATCAGGTTAATCAGCACCCAAGTAGGCAGCGGCCAGCCTTGTTTATTCCTAATAGTTCGTGAACATGGCAGAAGGCTCTAAGGAGGCAGCAAATAACAGGAGGAAACAATGACAGAAACCAAAGACTTGTCCCCAACGTATGAAAGCGGCATGAGTCCTGGAAGCTTCGGTTTTACCCTTTCTCTGGTCTTTGGGAGGCTGGTCACGCATAGCTGTCCAGCATCTATTTACTGCTTTGGATTCACTGCTACTTGGTTGTAGTTTTCAAATTACGCCTAATTCCTCCACCATTAATTCTTGAAAGCAAACGTCTGCCCGATTAAATTTCACAATAATTTCCAACTAGAAAACATTACAGAATACACTGAGGCAAAGTAACTTGCCAAAAAAGGAGGTAGAGCTCCTGGACCAGCGAAGGTAAAGAGAGGCGGCAGGTGAGACCGCAGCGGGCGGAGGGCGCGCTGCCTGTGGGGAAGGGCCCCCCCGCCCCCCGGCCCCCGGCCCCCGGCCCCTAACCCCACTCACGGAACGGCCTCGGCCCTGCACACTTCCCCAGTGAGATCAAGAGCCCGCACGGCCTGCGTCGCCATCACCTCGGTGGGCGTGCACCTCCCGGCTCCGGGCTCCGCGCGCCCCGCCGCGCTGCTCCAGGGGGTGCGCAGCCACGCCCCCAGCGTCGTGATTTCCGACTGCCCAGCGGAGGGTCCGGGTCCTTCAGCCGCACAGAGGGTGTGTGCAGGCCCGGTGTCACGCATCGGCTGCTGGGGGAATTGCTGGCCATGGGGGAACGACACACACTATTTCTCAGAGCTGATCTTGCTCTGCCTCTTCTCCGGTGAGTAAACGCGTTGTCCCACCCAGCGCGAGGCTGTGTTGTGTCTCCCTTTGCAACTCCAATAGCAGCTGATGAGCTTTGCAGTCCTGAGCGAGTCCCAGTCCTCCCTGGCCTTGTCAACCCGAGCACCGTGTGATCCCTCCCTATTTTGTCCATTTGACTAACTTTTCTAACTACCACAGCAGTTCTCAAAGTGTGGTCCGTGAATCGTTAGGGGGTCCCAAAATGTTCTCATGGGGTCTACAATGTCAAAACGACTTTCAAAACAACACTAAGACGCTGTCTGCCTTTTTGGCTGTGTTGACGTTGTACTGATGATGCGAAATCAAAGGTGGGAAAACTGCTGGCACCTCAGGGCACAACAAGGAGGTGGCACCAAACTACAGGACTTCACCACTGTGCACCACGGTGAAGGGGCTGCAGGCTCGTCAAGACATGCAGAAAAGTTTCTAACTCTTCAAAATTGTGGGCATATATTCAAACAGAGGTTACAAGGAGACAGTATAATGCACACACTAGAAAATTATTTTCTACTCCCACATACTTGTACTAAATTCTATCAAACTGCCTGAAAGTATGCAAGCTACCAAAGGTTAACTGTAACCAGTTGCACCACGAAACACAGGCGCCATGACTGTCCACGTCCAAAAATACAACTGGCTGAATTTCATTTAAGATGAGTGAATAAGAACAGCAATGATAAAAAAAGAAATGCTCTAAACTTCCCAGTAAAATTGTTCTCCAGAGACTTAAATGAGTTATCGTAATGAGAGGTCTCCAGAGACTCCGTTTGTGCTTAGCTTCACAGGAAGCCGAACACTCTGGACACTAGAAAAAAACAACACTGTGATGACTGATTCCTCTGTTTCCCCCCCCCCATCATTTTGTGCCAAGAAAACTTCTTCCACATCAAACACTGATGATGACTTCTACTAGCGCGTGAAAAATTAAGGGTCTTCCCGTTAAGTTCTATTTAGTCATCTCAATTACAGTAGACATGTGTAAATCCAAAAGGCCTCTTTTGACGTTTACAATGTAATTTAAATATAACTTTGTTCTAAAATATCAGGCTACATAGAAGGTTCTTTTGGGGAAGGGTATAGCTCAAGTGGTAGAGCACATACTTAACATTCATGAGCTTCTGGGTTCAATCCCCAGTACTGACTCTAAAAATAAATAAATGGCTGTACTAATATCAGATGAAATGACCTTTAAAATTAGAAAAAATGTTACTAGATACTACATATAAAATAAACAAGGTCCTACTGTTTAGCACAGGGAACTATATTCAATATCTTATAGCAACCTATAATGAAAAAGAAGTTGAAAATATGTTTGTATGACCAATCATGCTGTACACCAGAGACTAACACAATGTTGTAAATTGACTTCAATTTAAAAAAAAAGTTACTAGAGAAAAAGAGGGACATTTTGCAATGATAAAAGTGTCAATTCAATAGGAAGATATAACATTTATCAACATGTATGCACCTAATAACTGGGGACTAAAATACATGTAGCAAAAACTGACAGGAATTTAAGGGAGAAATGGACAACTCAACAGTAATTGAGGTGTTTAAGACCCCACTTACACCTAGACGTCTCATAGCCTCCTAAACTCATATGGCTGAAACAGAACTCTATTTCCTCCCCATTTAAAATCTGCTCCTCCCTTAGTCCCTGTCTCTGTAAGTGGCAATTGCATGCACCTAACTGCTCATGCCAAAATACCTTTAAATCACTGTCTCTCACAACCCACATCCACTTGATCAGTGAATTCTATAGCCTGTCCTTTCAAAATATATCCAGAATCCAACCACTTTTTTCCACTTCCACCCTGGTCTAATCCACCACCATCACTCACCAGGATTTACACTCCTAACTGGATTCCACCTTCCTTCCCCTGGTCCCCGGCTGTCTATCTCCACACAGAGGCCAAGTGAACCTTCTAAAACATATTAAATCATGGCATTCTTCAACTAATATCCTATTGTCCTCATGGTACTGATGTGTAAAATGAGGCTCAAAAGGTTAAACAAGTTGCTTGAAGTTGCAGAGCAAGTGGTGAATCCAAGGTCTGCCTGACTTGAATGGTCATGTTGTAAACACTACTGTAGACACTGTCTCATCAGAATCATTACAACAGCGCAGCACAACTGGCTAGACACCCAGGAACAAACAAAAGGGACACCACATAGTCACAAAAATGTTTACCAAAATTAGAATTATGTGAAAATTCTTGGGCATGTTATGTGAAAAGGCAAACTACCACATTCCATACAGGAGAACAAGGAAATTTAATATTTCATATGGAAATAGGCCAGAATAAGCCTATATACTAACGTCGGTTCAGTTGGGGTAATGGAACCCTAGGTGGTTTTCAGTTTGTTCTCTTTTGCCTTGTTACATTTTCCAGAATTTAATGAATGTTCTAACTGTATCAGAACTGCTTTAAAACAAAATTTTCATGAAACAAAGGGAAAAGTTTTTGTTTTGTAATAAAGGAAAAACTCAACCCAGTGTCTTCCCAAACATCTACAAACCCCAAGCCTAGATCTAAACTAGATAAAGCCTCATGTATTACCTAAAAGGCCATCCACATTCTCTTAATTGACACCTGGGGACTCTGCACGGGCCACTTTTTCTTAAAGGACTTAATGATCCTTTTTACTTTTGTTTGCTGCCAGCATTATAAGGAGCCTATTAAGACCTTATCGGGAATGATGCTGACCAGGTAGCGGGGAAGGTCCAAATTTAATAACCCCTCTCACGGGAGCAACGCCATTCAAAAGCATTTCCGCACTATCTCCAGAAGGTTTGTCTTGCAGGAAAACACTAATACTTGTAAGGCGGGAAGCCCCATTAAAAGACCAGCAAGGCAGGACCCCCAAGCAGGGCCACTACTCCTGCCAGCACCACCCGGTTCCCTGGCCCAGAGGCTCTATCTCACTCTTTGCCTCTGAACTTACTCCTAAAATTCTATTGGTTCCCTGAGCTCACTTTTGATTGGTTATTTCCTTCACTCCTGATTGGTTATTACTCTCACTTTTGATTGGTCCTCTTCCCTAACTTCTGATTGGTCCATTTGTGATACTTTATTTGCATGGAACTCACTCCAGATTGGTTATTTCTCTCACTCCTGATTGGTCTATTTCTACAAAGCTTGTTCCTAGTTGGTCAAGTTTTGTTATACTTTATTTGCATATGATACTGCAAAGTGTAAACTGGCAGCCTATAAAGGCCTGTGTAAATGTGCAGAGGAGTCCAGAGCTTGGAGTGTGAATTCCGTTGGCCGTGATGGTGAAATAAGCCTACTTGGTGTCTCGCTGGGATCCAGGTTGCTGTCACAACTGAGCTGTAACATTTTTCGCAACGCTTGGAAGATAGTACGAAAACGTCCAAGTGTGCAAAAATGCACGCTAGTCCCCGAAACCTTGCCCAGTGACAAGTGAAAGTGCCTGGCACCGTCTGGTAGTACGGCGACAAGCACTAAAGGTCCCACGGTCCTCGCTGGCAACAGCGAGCGGACCTCAAATACTACTCACCACCCCGACCGCAGTAGCGGCGTCTTGAGGGCGGGCTCGCCCCGGTGAGGAGGCGCCCCGGAAGACAGCAGCTGGCGGCTTCAAACTGATGCTTTAGGGCGGGGACGGGCGTGGACGGGCGGGGACCGCGGCCGCCGCTGTCCTCGGGCCCGCCCATCCCTCCCCGGGCGCGCGCGCACGCACGCACGCAGGCACGCCCGGATCTGGGCGGTGCGCGGGCCCAGTGTCCCAGGCCGAGAAACCCGCGCTCGTGGAGGCACCGCCCCTCCAGGGACTTCCGGTGGGCGGGTCAGTCTATAATCAGTCCCCCGGTTCCCGTGGGGTCCAGCCGGCCAAAGGTTCCCGAATTCTGGCAGGAAACCAGCGAGGATGAAACGATGGACTTCAAGTTTGAAAGTGAAAAAATTGCGCTTAAGTTTGTCGCTTGATAAACGTTTGCTGAATGTTTCAAGTAGTAAGTGGATGTTTGCTTTAAGTCCGCCTTCAAAGAACCCCGTTTTTTCCAAAACTGCAACAGTTTGGGGTGAGTCCGCGACAGATCCTGCTGCTCTCCGAACGTAGTGCCTGCAAGCGAACTTGGTGAGAAATGTTTAAAGGAAATTTCTTGCCAGCATCATCTCCTGAAACTTTTATTTGTTTTTAATCTTGAATGGTTTGTCCAAGTCTGAACTTCAGCCAGTCATAATTAGGCTTCACACCTGAACCTTAGTTCCTATCTCCCCCACCCATCCTTCCTCACACTCGATATGCTTAATCTCCGCATTAAGCATACTGCAAAGAAACGTAGAGCAGGGGCGGGGGGCCAGGGCGATCATATTGCGGCTGAAGAAGTTGAGATTGGCTTATGAGCTCTCCAGGAGCAAGGAAGAGATAGCTTCCAGACCCAGAGAAAATAAGGAATTTCTGGGGGCCAATCCAGTGCTTTCCATTACCTTTATTCAGAAACCATTTGGAAATCAAAGAGCTCTGTGTGTGCGTGCTAAGTAGACGCCAAATAAATGACATTTCTGTGGGAAGCAGCACAGTAAGAAGGAAGAGGACAGGCTTGAGAGATTCAGTTCAAATCATAGACTGGCTCTTAGAAAGTGAGTCATCACAAGCAAGTTACTTTGTCTCTTAGTGGCAGTTTGCTAGGCTTCTTTTGCCTTAAAGTATATTATTCCACTTTATATCCAAGATGAGATCTCTACAGGTTTGTGCTCACTTCCAATAAGATATCTAATAGATTTGTACTACATGCACTATGTTCTTTTATTTTAATTTCAAAATTATTTATTTAAAAATAGTGTAGGGGGAGGGTATAGCTCAAGTGGTAGAGTGCATACTTAGCACGCAGGAGGTCCTGGGTCCAATCCCCAGTACATTTAGGGTCCATTTAAAAAATAATAACAACTAAATAAACCTAATTACCTCCCCCTCCAAAAATTAAAAAAAAATTTTAAACGTACTAATTTTCTGCTATTTTAATAACATATTTGAGCTATAGAGAATATAATAATCTGTAAATACAAGGCTGTATACGTTAATAGCTTTGAAAAAATATAGGGATTACAATCGAGAGGTAGGAACAATTAGAACTCTGAAATCCCAACCTACACACTATTTGTACGTAAATATATGGTTGAGCAGATAAACCATTCTTAACATATTTCTGAAAACTATTTCCTTTGAAAGAAGTCTTCCAAGTTATATCTGAATTTGATTATTAAGGAGAAAGAGGGAAATACTTCCTAAGAAAACAATATAAGGACTATAAGAAATGCTTCAATGGGTGTGGGGTAGGGGGTGGGGGAAACCCACAAAAATCAATAAATATCTAAGGACTGATATAGTTTTCCATATTAATAAAGTCCACGAGGGGAAAACGCTTAACATTTTAACACGTTTGGGATTCAGCCAACTGTGGACTGACTTTGTAAGAATATTTGTAACTCTCCCTCTGTGAAAATCAAAGAGATATATAAAAAGCTCAGATATTCAGAGCTCAAATTTCTAGGTCAAACCTAAACTCAGTTATTACAAAAATGAAAGTGACCATCACCCTGCTTTGAAGTTCCAAAGTGTGGAGAAAGACAGGTTTTTTGGTTTGTTTGGTTTTTTTTTTTTTTTTCTGAAAGAGAATGTAAAAACCTACGTGGTGTTGAAAGCTCTCCAAGACACAATAAATGTCTTCTTATACAGTATTTAATTTAATCTCATTACTGTAGATGCCATTATTATAGGAAAACAAAATCGCATAAAGTTACTTGGACAAAAATGCCACTTAAAAATTCAATTTACAGAACCCGCGAACCTGAACAGGGGTAACGGACTTCTGAGCCCTTACCCCTGGATTTGGCAAAAGCTCAAACGAAGTTCAAACGTTTCAAATAAATGTATCATTAACAGTCCCCTAGGTTCTAGGTTCAGCCCTGCCTTTCCAGTATTCTCAAGATGCTCTTCCACACGCTTTCCTTTAAGGCCGCATCAGACTGAGTTATCTAGGCAGCGAAAAGGCGTTTCTTATGCCCCCAGCGCTGCCCAGAAGCAAGATCATCGCCTCGTCTGCCCTCATTTGAGAATCTTAACCCAGCTCTGGGCCCCACTGTGAAACCAGTTTTCGGAACCGCAACCTCGGTGCAGACAGCCCTCTGCCGCCACTCCCTCTCCATCTGATACCGAGAACTAACCTCGGGCTCTACACTGGCGAGAGCGCTCACCCAATCAACGCTCGCCCTTGAAGCGCTGCGGGCGCCGGCGCAGCCCGCCCCGGAAGTGCGTCATGACGCTCGTGCGCTCTGTCCCCGGATGCACTTTTATATCCGGATTCTACGAGCGGACTCGGAGCTCCACGGTCCCCGCCGCGGTCGGCACATGCGCGACGGCGCCGCTCCCTCTTCCTCCGCCTCCACTGGCTCGCTCCGTCCGGGCAGCCGCCGCCACCGCCGCCGAGGAGTCAGGAAGTTCAAGATGGCCGCCGCGGAGGCCCCGTCGCTGCGGGAACAGCCAGAGTAAGTGGTCCGGGAGTGCGGAAGGCCGGCCCTGGGGCCGGCCGAGGGGGGACCAGCGAAGAGCTGCCCGGGCGGGCGGGAAAGTTCGGGCCCAGCGGCCGCGGCCAAACTTTGCCTCCCGCGCGGCGTCGTGGGGCGCGGGCGGGCGGGCGGCCTCCGCGCTCCGCCCTCCCGGAGACCGCGGCTGTTGGGTCGAGGGCGGCCGGGCCTGCCGCGTCGTTGCCCTGGGAGGCGTGGGCGCTAGCGGCCTCTACAGGTCCCGAGCGCGAGGCCCCGGCGCGGGCGCGCCTGCCCGCCTGCCCTCCGCGGGGACGAGCGGGCTCCCGGCCGCGGCTCGGCGGCCTGGGTGCGGGGCCCCCGAGCAGCAGGGCGGCAGCTAGCGAGCCCTGAGACCTCCCCTCCGCAGGCGGTTCCCGCGGTGGTCCTGCTGCCGGTGGCCGTCTTAGGACTTGAAAGCAGAGAGAAGGGGTGCTGGGGCCGCCCTCCTTGACCCTCCCTGAGCTGTAGTTTGTGGCTGGCGGGCACTTCATTCTCCCACCCCGTGCTCTTTGCTCCAGCATCCACCCGCTATTTTTCCTCCTGCCTATTGCACTTAATTGCCAACTTGCAAACTTGAGGCAAAGTAAGAGCAAGTTCTCGGTTTTGAGGCCTCGCGTTTTTGGCCAGAGTTTATAGCCCTTCTTTGAGAGTACAAGAGGAAGAAGTAGTGGAAATTGTTAGCTACCTCCAGCCCCCAGCACCTCGTGTCTGTAATTAGGCTAATACACGAATCGATGCGGCGGAGTGGAAACATACTTCTGTGTGCTGCAGGGCTCACCGTTGCTTAACTAAAACCAATATGTTGTTTTCTGTGTTTTTGCTAGGAAAACTCAAACAAGAACCTAAAAGAGAATGGATTTTAAAACAGTATTCCTATAGCGACCTTTTTTTGTATCAGCGTTATCTGATTTGTTTCCAGCCATCTTAGGAAAGAGGTAAATGTAGTCTCCCAGCGAGTTTCGACTGAGAGAGGGGAAACCTCTGCCACCGGCCGGCCCCTCGCTTCACTGCTGTGCACCCGGTTCTGGACTGCTCAGTCCTTTGCTTTACTCAGCCGGAAAGAGAAATGCACGAGGTTTTTCACTAAAGGGTTTTGAAAGCTGAAATTATCTTCACAATTTGACTTAAAAGAGAGCAAATGGATTCTGAAGTTTTAACTAGACTTTGCCTCTTTTTGTTTCTCAAGTTCACTATGCGGCAGAGTTCTGGTCTTTGTGCTTATACCATACAAATCTTATGCTTTGCAGCTGATTTTTCTAGTAATCTATTTAAAGTTCTGTGGTGTTATGTCCATGTATTTGAGTTCAGGGGGACAGTTCAGATTCGTTTTGAGGAGTGGTTCAGCCTTTTTTTTTTTAATATTCAAATAACACTATGTTTAATATTTATTTATGCTCCTCCAATATAAATGGCAGAGATAGTCTAATGCCACCCCTCTTTCCCCAGAACACTTGGTATACATGGACTCTCTTGTCTATGTCCCACTTTGACTTACTTGAAAATGTTTAACAAAGGAAATGGCAGTGTGATAAGAAAGTAGGTACCATGTTGGCAGCTCATGGTGAATGCTGGAATGCAGTGTCTGAACAGCTCCCAAGAACACTGAGGAGTTCACGTTCACAGTTATATGGAATCTATTCCAAGTAGGATTTTTAGAAATATATAAACATACAAACAAACATGTGAAATAGTGTTTAAGCTCTCTGAAGGCTTTTTAGTGGCTTTTACATTTGTCAGTCTCTTTAGCTCAGCCTTTCTGATGGTTTTTAAACATTTAAATTTTTATATGTAGTAACTTAATTGCACTTACCAAGACCTGTTCAAAGCACTGATCAAATCTTAACGCACTCAGTTCTTATGAGAACCCTCTGGGGGTGGGTACTGTTATTTCCCACATTTTACAGGTGATGAAACCGAAGCACAGAGAAATTAAGTTAATTTGCCCAGGAGCACACTAAGTCAGAGAAGCAGGATGTAAACCCAGGCAGTCTGGTTCTGGAGCCCTGCACCTCACTTGTGCTGTATGGTCTCCCACTGTACATTGTGACTCTTTTTTAAAATGGCGGGTTCGAAGTCATTTTTATTCGTTTCCAGGTCCCAGAAGGTCCATTTTTTTGATATGACAGTTCTGACTCTCTGAAACTTACTTTCCCAGACTAGATTTGGAGAAAGTAGGTGTGGAAAGGTTCTTTTTAAGACTAGTTGGTGTTTTGAACTCATTCTTCTTACATCTACGTTAGTTCTGTATTAAAGTAGTTTAACTTGTCAGAGAAACAGGCTTAGTTATTTCCCTGTGTAAAAAGCAGTGGCCTTGCCCTTGCTCTCTGAAGATGTTATTAAGAATATGCTTTTTAAAAAATAATGTGAAACAGGAAGTTAGAATAGCACTAGCTTTTGGTAACAGGGCACTTAATTTTAAAGTTGTTTCATGGTGCCAGATACTGCAAGACCCGGTTTGTTTGAAGGGTGAAACTTGTGCGTTGCGTTTAACCAAACACGTGAATAAAGACTGCTAGACACTCCCGTGTTGTCTGCGCCTCAAGTTCAGCTTTGTTTCCAAATGAGACTTGAAGGCTGTTACTCAGTAAGTAGCGTTATGACAAACCTGTCGTAGACCAGCTAGGTATAGACAGACCTGCCAGATGTGTAGTGTTACGCTGTAAAGCACAGATGGGCAAGTGCAAATTTTTATACTTGGCATTTATATACCTGTATTTATTGTTGATATGAACTATCCAAGAATACTGTCAGACTTTTTGACCAGAGACATTTTCCTAAAGCTTTCGAAGAAAGTTGTTGGATAATGGACCTAAGTTGGCTGACCCAGCACAAGCTCGTTCATTCCACGTGATATGTTATGGGTGTTATTGACCCACTGAGTTCAGGTTCTCCTCATTCACCTAGTCCGACTTCAGTTTCTCTGACATTTGCCTTGAGAGCTCAACTGAAGAGACAGAGGGTCTGCTCTCTGCCTGCCCTCAATGTAGGAGGACTTCGCGGTGTCAGGGTTAACCTAGCTGGCCCTAAGGTGCTAACAGCATTTTATTAGTAATCTAGTCATTATTAATTGAGTTAACATTCATTAAGTTACGGTGGAAACGGGTCACTCGTGGGAATGACTGAAGTGACGCTGGGCGTTGTGATGTGAGCCTGATCTTCAGAACTTGAGGAGCTAGGTTGTCTTTTGAAGGAAATTACATCCTTTGTGGGTAAACTCTTAAGAATTCTGATTTGAAGCTCCTTGTAAGACTTGTAAAGCATTAGAAAAGGGTTCAAAGGGCAGATTTTCCTTGTGAGGAGATGATTAGGTCATTTGGGTTATTGCATTCAGGAAACAGGTGTGTGCCCTGTGTGCGACACTGCAGGTATAACTGAGCGAAAACAGTGCTTCCCATCGAGTGCCGAGGGTGAGTGCCGAGGGTGTGGTATGGCGGCGCAGACCGGCTGTGGTCAGAGCGCTGCTTCTACGTTGGTCTGTGTAAATCTTTTCTCTGACGCGGCAGATACTTCCTCAGTACCTCCTCTACCTTAGATAATCTTCTGGGCCTGAGGGATAGAGCTGTGGACTAAACAGATTAAACTTCTGCACTCATAGAGCTTATGTTGTAATAGGGAGAGACAAACAAGAATTATATTAGGTGGTGGCAATCTGGAGAGAAATTAAGCAGAGAAAGTGAGTATTTGTGTGGTACGGGGGGGTGGGGGTTGCAGTTAAAACGAATTGATCAGAAAAACTCCACTGAGGCAGTGTAATTTGAGCAGAGACCTGAGGTAGGTGAAGGAACCAGCGGTGTGGGCAGGGAAGAGCATTGCAGGCCCTGCAGGGGGGTTGCCTATTGATGGGGGGTCGGTGTTGGGGGGTTGGGCCGATTGTACGAGGGTTTAAGTTTTCACTCTGAATGAGGCAGGCGGCAGTAATTTCACTCAGAGTGGTGATACAACCTGATATTTTAAAAGCATCTTCAAGCAAATGCAAGAGGTCTGACTTCAAATGTAATTACCAGCCTTCCCACCAGCTGGACGTACACATGACCTTGGGTGAGGCCCGTAACCCTCCTTGAAGGTGGGGTGTCATCTGTCACGGGGACATGGAGAGACGGTATTTCTTGGGCACTTTGTGAGACAGCCTTTTGTACGTATGAACTCACCGCTGCAGCAGACCTGTGATGTGTCAGTACTGTTAGTTCCCAGTTTCTGCAGTGGAGGAAAGTGAGGCACAGAGGGGCAGCTTGCCTGTGCTCGCACGGGGTGTGTCGTGCTGCAGGCTGCGTTGAACAGGCAGTTTGACTCTTGAATTCATGCTCTTGACAGTATTCCTTAAAATCATTCTTGGGGCCATCCCTGCAGCTCCTCAGTGGCATGGTGAGTAAATTTATCCAGTATCTGAACATTCGTAACACTTATTTTTTGGGCACCTGGTTTGTGCTAGGCTTTTCTGAGCCTTGACATCTGTTCACCTGTGCGGTCCTCACCGCCCGCGTTGGGGTTGGCACCACTGGTCTTAAACTTGCCTTTGGCTGCACAGCTAGTGCGCAGTGGGGTCAGGATCTGAACCCAAGTGGTCTGGCTCTGGAGACTTCACCACCCAGCCATCCTTTTTCTTGAGGGTACTTAGATGGTCTTTAGATGGAGTTTTAGCTTACTGATGAGAATTTTGTACTTTAAGCATTTAGATTTTATATCCCTGAAAATCATTCTCAACCTCTAAGAAGGTTCTCCATATCTGTCTCCATATCTTGAATTAGCCTGGTTCCATTTTTCTCAAACTTTCCCCCTGTAAGTCAAGGTTCAGGAAAAGAGACACACACTCTTCTTCTGGGTTGTGGGCCGGAGGGTCCAGGGACCAGGATGGTTGCCTCTTATAGCCTGTAAAAGAACACAGAGTTGAAATGTCTTTGTATCTTCCTAAATCTGTGATTTCCTCCCTCCATACTAGTCATGTTGGGTTTTGTTTGTTTGTTTAGTACAAAGATACTACACTTTTTCCAAGTCTTTGAGAAAACTTGATGATCCCAGAGCACTAGAGTACTTGTCCTGGGTCCTTACACCCCTTTAGAGAGAAGTCAGCCCGAACTAAAACCTGACTCAACCTGAACACAGCTTCCTCTGCAGCTCTCTCTCATGCTGTTTCCTTTCCCACAGTCCATAGTACCAGAAATGGACATTGGCCATCTGACACCCACAAATTCAGAGTTCTTTCCATGTGGTAGTTATATGTTCTCCACACCCTTTCACTGTTGTGACTAGTAACTTTCCAAGTGTATCTCCAGTGTGTTGTCCACACACCCCCCCCCCCAGCCCCTTCCCTCCTAGTTTATTGAAGACTGAGACCTGGCTGGAGGACCATAATGGACCAGTATATTGCAGACAACCCAGCCAGCACCCCAAACTTACAGTTCCTGGGTGTCTGACTATTTCAGCCAGATCTTGGAATCTCGTACTATGTCTTTTCAGCTGCTGGAACCGGTCCACTTGAGATCCTAACCTCCATTAGACCAGTTTCTTCCATGTTTGACACCTGACAACACTAATCTGCTTTAGTTTGCTGTATTATGTAACTCTGCCTTCTGCACCATTTTTCCTGTATCTGAAATACCCCTTTACCCTTCTGGTTAGTTTCTTATTCTTTAGGACAGTGTTATTTCTCCTTATTTTTTTAATCCATGTATCTTGTTGATAAACCGTTTTTTCTCTCCCCTCAAAGTGCCTGCTGAACAAATAGCTTGGGTTTTTCCTGTCATCTCCTACGAGGTACCTTCCTTGACCACTTTGGGAATGATTTTAGGTGACGTCAGTGTTCCCATAATGAATGTTCTTATTCATGTCTTTGTCATTGCAGTTCTCCAGTGTTTCATGTGACTTCCTTTTCCACTGGTCTGTAACTTCCTTGAGAGAGGCAAATGCTGGTCTTGTACAGTTTAGTTTCCCTGCTGCCTGACTTAATGCCTACGTTATGTGTGGGGGATTTTTTTTTTTAATGTTAAAAGAGATTGAATAGATTCATTAATTCTTAACTTGCAAGGAGCTATTTGTAGTATATGTCGCAAATAATAAACTTACTAAAAGTATAGGAGTGTATAATTTGGAGGACTTGGACAAAATAATCCATTATCTTCTACCAAAAATAGTATGATGGCCTGAATCCAGATAATTTAAAGTCTGGTTTTGGTCTCACACTCTAGGACATGATGGTTTAGTATGGTGTGACTTTAATGGGGAAAGTTAAGTACTGCTTTATTGTAGCCTGCGTTTAACCTAGGATTACTGAACAGCAAGGATTTAGCAAAATAATTTGGAATCATAAACTCTAACTCAGCATAGTCCAAACATTTACGCACAGAAGCACCTTCTTTAGAGAGACTAAATAGTCTGCTGAACAAATATTTGGTTGAACCGTATGAAATTGCTGATGTTGGACTGTTGGCCTGCAAAAGACCCTTTGATATGTTTCAACGAAAACTAGATTTGTCCCACCTTATCCAAGGGGGATACCTTCCAAGACCCCCAGTGGACGCCTGAGACCAGGGATAGTACCAAACCCTGTATGTACTGTTTTCCCTATACGTACATGCCTGTGATAAAGTTTAATTTAAAAATAAATTAGGCATAGTGAGACATTAGCAACAATAACTAATAATAGAATAGTTACAACAATATACTGTAATAAAAGTTATATGACTGTGGTCTCTCTCTCTCAACATATCTTGCCCTACTGCACCTGCCCTCCTCCCCCTGAGGGTGTGAGAGAATAAAGTGTCTGTGATGAGCTCGGGGGGCGGTGAGTGACGTGGCGTCGGGCTGCTGTTGGCCTGACCAGATGTCAGAAGGCTCGCCTGCTTCCAGTGACCCTGGGTTATCAGCCGTGATGATGTGGACTGTTGACCATCAGGAGCAGACGGTGGCCGTGGCGGGGGGTCCTGGGCAGGACGGTGCAGGATTTTATCACACTGCCCAGAACAGCACTGGATTTAAAATACGAATTGTTTATTCTGGAGTTTTCCATTTAATATTACTAGGATGTAACTGCGAGTAAAACAAAACCGTGGAGGGTGTGGGGAGTGGGGGGACTACTGTGCCGCATGGTGGCCAAGTGACCACTTAGCAAGCCTCGAGTCCTCACCCCTGGTCAGTTCACTTTGAAGTTTTAGCCCACGGGGTGTGTTCACACTGTCGGCATCAGCCCTCGGCCACCAGGGCCGGACAGGGAGCGCTTGTTTTGGGTGTAGCTCAGTGTTGGCTCTGGAGATTTTTTTTACATGTGTATCTCTGAACTTTAAGTGGAGAAAGAGATTCGTGTCTTAATATACGTCATTAATGTTTTGTGGAAAACCAGAGTTGGGGGCTTCGTTGGTGTTGAGTTTGAGGGAAATGCTGGTTTAAAAACCAGGTCACTGAGTGACTGTTTAACCAAGTATTAACAGTTCACTGTACCTGGTTTGAATTTCCTTTTTCTATCAAGTATAATCATGTTAACCTCCCCCATTATGTATTTCCTCTAATGCTTTTGATGTTTGAGTTTAACCACTAGAAACTGAAGTTAAATCACTATTCATTTCAACTCATTTCTTGCCATATACCTTTGAAGTAAAATATTTCAGTGGCTAACTTCATGTGTTACATTGAGGTGTATTTTATCATTACTATTATTTTGATAAATGATGTGACTTTTAAATATGTTTGATAATTTATAGGATGGAAGATGCTGATAATTCTGAAAAGAGTGTAAATGAAGAAAATGGAGAAGTATCAGAAGACCAATCTCAAAATAAGCACAGTCGTCACAAAAAAAAGAAGCATAAACACAGAAGTAAACATAAGAAACATAAACATTCCTCAGAAGAAGATAAGGATAAAAAACATAAACATAAGCATAAACACAAGAAACACAAAAGAAAAGAGGTTATCGATGCTTCTGACAAAGAAGGTATGTCTCCAGCAAAAAGAACTAAACTTGATGATTTAGCTTTGCTGGAAGACTTGGAGAAGCAGAGAGCCCTGATTAAAGCTGAACTTGATAATGAGCTGATGGAAGGGAAGGTGCAGTCTGGGATGGGGCTCATCTTACAGGGCTACGAGTCTGGCTCTGAAGAAGAGGGGGAGATTCACGAGAAGGCGCGGAACGGGAGCAGGCCCAGCACTAGGCCTTCCAGCACGAGAGGGAAGCTTGAACCTACGGACAATAAAAACAGCGCGAAAAAGCGAAGTAAAAGCAGATCCAAAGAACGGACTAGACATAGGTCTGAGAAGAAGAGAAGTAAGGGAGGCGTTGAAACAGTCAAAGAGAAGACAACGAGGAGTAAGTCCAAGGAGAGGAGGAGGTCCAGAAGTCCCTCCAAAAGAAGCAAGTCTCAGGATCAAGCGAGAAAGTCGAAGTCTCCCGCCCTGAGAAGGCGCTCTCAGGAGAAGAGCGGGAAGGCCAGGTCGCCCGCTGACGACAAGGCCAGGGCCGAAGATAAAAGTAAGTCGAAAGATAGGAAAAAATCCCCAATTGTAAACGAAAGTAGGAGTCGTGACCGAGGCAAAAAATCTCGATCCCCAGTTGACTTGAGAGGTAAATCCAAAGACAGGAGGTCACGGTCCAAAGAGAGAAAATCGAAACGGTCTGAAACTGATAAAGAAAAGAAGCCAGTTAAATCTCCCTCTAAGGATGCTTCCTCTGGGAAGGAAAACAGGTCGCCCAGTAGGAGGCCTGGTCGCAGTCCTAAAAGAAGAAGTCTGTCTCCGAAACAGCGTGATAAAGCGAGAAGGAGCCGCTCTCCGCTCGTGAACGACAGGCGGTCCAAGCAGAGCAAGTCGCCCTCCCGAACTCTGTCTCCTGGACGGAGGGCCAGAAGCCGGTCCCTGGAGAGGAAGCGGAGGGAGCCTGAGAGGAGGCGCCTGTCTTCTCCAAGGTAACTCGGTGTCAGAGCCTTCGCGTCCCCCCAGCGCGTCCCACTGGAAGGAGAAACTGGAGCCTGGGGCGGTGAAAGTGGTGACGCTAGTGAGCTCTGTCGTGTCAGCGCAACGCTGACGGTCGCCTGTAGTAATAGTTGCGGTTTTGTCAAGTGAGCGTCTTGACTGGGGGTGATTTATAAATATTGAACTTGGTGACACAATTGGTTTTCTTTTTTTTTCCCCCTAGGTCTTTAATTTAGTGTCTGATTTGCAGAATCACTCCCGTAAATCCAAGTAGTTTGGCTGAGAGAAGTCCGTGTGTACCCATTTATGGGAAGGGGAGGTCGTTTCTAGGGCCGGGATTACTTGAACAGTATAGGCTGAAAATTTTACCTTTAAAAACGGAGGTATCAGTTTAAGGATTGTGGTCTGTCCATTCTTTTTGAATTGGTATGATTTTGAATTCTAACAACGTAAGTTGAAACTACAGATTTTTTTGGTCCCAAAAACATAATTAAATTGAAAGTGGAAATTTTTTTCTGTTACTAATTCATGTACTTGTAATCTTGTTGATGAGTTTAGGAAGAATAGGAGATGAAATGATTTTATTTTTTACCAGCAACAGTGAAAATTCATATTTATGTAATACATTTGCTCCATCATTTCTTTTCTCATAAATTGTCATGATTATTTCTCATGAGGTGGAGTGATTCTCATACTTAACTTCTCGGTCCATTTTCTCACTTACAAATTATTTAGCTTACCTAGGACTGTAGAACCAATAAGTAAAGGAACAGAAAGGATTTTAGCAGGGAGGGGAGGGCCTCATTTAGCCAATTTAAACTACTTTAGAAACTGGTTTTTTAAAATTTCTTTTATATTCAGTAGTTAGGCATGTGAAATTAGCAACCAGGCTGCACTTGAAAGAAAACTGGCGTCTGCCGTGTAAAGGTGTTTCGAATTCCTGCTTGTCTGCTGCTGCTGCCAGTGCTTACTGTCTGCGGGTATTAATGCAATACGGGTGTAAGTAGGCATCCCCGGGAGTTTTAAATCATTCTCATTTCTGAGAAGCTTCAAGAATACTGTTTTCGGAGCGCTCTGTCTTGAGATAGGCTTTACTTCTGAGTGTTCTGAAGAATTCTAGGATTCTTTACTCCTCTGTGATGTTGTAATGAAATGGCCCCCTGCCTTTAGTTTTCGGCGTGGAGACAGTGTTACTGAATTGTGTTTCCTCAGGATCCTGTTCAAAAGTTGCTTTCAATTTGAAAAGAAAATTCTGAGGAGTTTGTTAGGGACCAGAGTTGAATATTTGAAATCAGTTTCTTTTTAGTTACAGAATAGATACGTGCTAAAGAGAAATTTAAATTGTCCTGGAAGCCTGTGAAGTCTCTCCCTCTCTCCCCCACTACCACTCCTAAGAAAGCTGTTTGTTTCTAGCCCTTTTTCTATACACGTACAATTGTATGTGTATGTTTTTTCTTACAAAAATGGAATCACACCATTTATTTTAACAGTGACTTTCTTTTTCATGAAACACAACTTTGCAGTGCATAAAGATAATTTTTAATTCTTTATCTAACAGCAAAATGATTGTTCACAGTGCAGATGTACCTAATGTATTTAATCAGTCCCTTGTTGAAACTGATGAGGATTGGGGCTGGTTCCAGTTTTTCGCGATTGTATGCAAAAATGTCCATTGATTATGTGTGAAGTTTCTTTGTAGAATAGATTCATAGAGTGGGATTTGGTCTGAGGTTACATTCATTTACGTTTTAGGAAGTTACTGCCACATTTACTTCTAGGAAAGTTATACCAATATTTACTTCCATGCCTAGATTAACTGTCCTTTTCCCTGAACCCTCACTTACAGTTCTCTGTTCAGAGACTCATGTTGATTATAAGCTGCTTTTATTCTTAGTTGATATATTAGAAATAAAACTCTTAATTGCAAAAATGTTAAAAATTTAGAAAGAAAACATCTTCAAACCAAGGGAATGGAATATTATTACTCACTTGGGCACATTTTATTTGAGTTGTTTATCTGAAATTAGAATCAGTGGCTCTACCAATATAAATAATCTTTAATAATTCTTCAAATTTTGAGACCAGAGAAAACAGACCTTCTATTGCATGTGTGCTGTGTCACCAAAATGTCATTGTGACCATCGAAATTTGTTTTGTTGCAAAGTACACCCGTCTGTGCCTACTGTCTTTAGGTTAGTGCACCCTTCCTGAAGGTGTTCTCGACATGTGGGGGAAATCGTTTATTCTGATTTGATTTATTCTTCCCTGAACTTGTCATTTGGTCCTCTTAAGAACACGACCTCGAGATGACATCCTCAGTAGACGGGAAAGGTCGAAGGATGCCAGCCCGATCAGTAGGTGGTCTCCAGCCCGAAGAAGAGCAAGCAGGTCTCCCGTCAGAAGGAGGTCTCGCTCCCCGCTCCGGCGCAGCCGGTCTCCCCGAAGAAGAAGCAGGTCTCCTCGGAGAAGGTAGATCCCTTAAACACGTGTTACCCGTTTGATCCATGCAGCTCGGAATGTTTTTGAAGCTCCACGTTAAAGGCCTTTTTTCTCTGAAACGTAGCTGTGACCCCATATAGTTTCCTGTTACCAACAAGTGATATTTCACACACACTGATTTTTCTTTAATATAATTTTCCCTCAAATTTAAGTAAGTCAGTGTTCATTAGGAACTCTGTCTTTTTCAAGAGTTGGACATTTTTTCTGTTTTTCAAGAGGTAAATTCTGATGGAGCTAGGTTCAGGATTTTTCTTTTAATAGCAGGATAGATCACAGAAAGTAAGTATCCTGTCGTTTCGTAATTGCAGCTCTGTGCTTATTGTCCTGTGAACTTGGGTAACTTGGGTTTGGTCCTCTGAGAGCACCAGCTGGAGACGATGACCTCAGTAGCCGTGAAAGACTTTAGGCAAAGACCCCTTTAACTCACAGCAGTAGAAACCCCTCCCTGTGAAGCATGTGGAGCCAGCAGTTGGTTAGTCAAAAAGGTTGTTTTTTAAAGCAGGGAATCATTCTGAAAATCCATATACACATTAAATATTTTGACCTAAAGCATAAGTAGACAGACGTTCATTTGCCAGTCTTTTATCATTTTTAATTAAACTAGTGCATGAATATAGTTTTGAAACACAACACACGAAAGGCTCATGTTGAACCAGTGGATATATCTTTATGTATCTCAGAATTTTTGCATACTAGATTCTCAGAAGTAGAAATGCTTTGTCTGAGAGTGTGTGTGTGAATTTTTTGAAGTTACTGCCGCATGCATTGCTTTCCTGTTTCGGAGGATCCTGCTTTTTTTAATACCGTCCCTCGCACATTTCTGCCTGATATCACATTTGCGGACGCACGTGCTCATTGTTCACGCAGTCATTGTGATCACCTGCATTTCGTTCGTTGCTGAGCAGGTCGTCGGGAGCAGAGGGGACCAGAGGGCCTTCCTTCCCGGGCTCGTGGCCTCCAGCCCAGGCTGACCAGTGGGCCAGCTTAGACGGTTGTCGCTGTAGGGCTTGCTTCCCCTTTTCCCTAGTCCTCGTTGCTGTTGTCACTCCGCTTCCTGCGTCCAGGGTCTTCCTGCGGTACCTCCTTGCTCTGGTAGTGCCTCTCCGGTATCTTCTTGAGCAAAGTGCATGGGAAGGACATCTGGGGGGACCTGCATATCATTCTCCTTGCTGATTTGTCAAGGAATAGAACTCTAGGTTGAAATCACTTTTTCTTTGGAAGTTTTAAATTGTTACCCTCTGAGTTCTTATTTTCCGTCATTGCCGTTGGGAAGTCCTCCTCTACTACCTGGGCGTCTCTGTAGGCCTCTCTTCTCTTTCTCTGCACGAAGTGTCCTGTGTTCTGAAGTTGCGCTGCCATGTGTCTTGGCGTGTGACTGCTGCTTCCCCTTCCTTTTGCTGGCGCTGCATGGGCCCCTCGGAGCAGGGCAACCGCGGCCGCCTGTTCTGGGAGCTCTTCTCTCGCTTGTGTTGTGTTGCTCGCTGTCTCCCTGGTTCCTTTCTCTTTTCCCCAGTGGGACCTCGTGTGCTGCTCACTGACTCCCCCTTACTCATCTGCTTGTCCTTTTGTTCTGCTTTCAGTCTTGAGAGGCTTTCTTCTTCTATCCGCTTACTCTTCTATTGATTTTTTTTCCTCTGTGCTCATAATTTTTTAAATTTCCAGGACCTTGTTGACTATTTTTTAATAACATTTTACTCTTGCTTTATAAGAAATAACGTCTCTTACGTCGAAGATGATAATGAGTTTATTTTGTGGAGTTTTTGCTCTTTTTAGTTTTTCTCTTACCTGTGCGGTTTCTTCCCAGATTCCTTTTGCTGCTTGTTCACTGTTTCCTTTGAAGACTGTCCTCCAACAGCAGGCTCTTTCCTTGTTGTCTGTTCTGATTTAAAAGTCAGGCGCTGAGAAAGCCGACTGGAGGCTTGCTTCCATCTGACAGCCTAGAGCTTGAGGGCTGGTGAGGACTGGCGCGTCGGTGACTGAGGGTCTTGTCTTTGGGCTGGTGGGTTTTCCAGTCCTCCCCCCCACTCGTGAGTAACTCACGGCTGCCAGCGGGGCTGGTCTCTTTCCCGCACCTCCTGGTACTCAGGCCCGTGTTACAGCCGCCATCTCTCTGTCAAGCGAATGTTGAGTATCCTGCCAGAGCGTGGAAGGGGGAGCTGGCACCTTCCACTGTGTCAGAAAGGGGACTCTGCCATGCCGAGCTGTCCCTCGAGGGTGTGAGCAGTTCTCTCAGCTTCTCCCTCCCTCCCACGCCGCAGAGGACGCGGTGCCCCCGGCTCTGGGCTCTTAGTTCCCTTGTCCGTCCCCGTTGGACCACGGCTCAGATTTCATTGCTACTGCTTTTCTGCCCACTTGGCACATGTCAAGATTTTGTTGGCATCTCTTGTCACATCTCTTCACATTCTCTGTGGCTGAGCATTTTACTTTTCCATCATCCCTTTCACTGTTGTTTTAGTGAGGTTTCAGAAGAACTGAGATGAACGTGCTCAGACGTGACAGTATTAGCAGGGAGTTGCGGCCCGCTGCGGGCTTCCGGCCTTCTCCGCTCGGTCCCACAGCGTCTTTCTAACACCAGCGTCCGCTTCGGGCTTGAACTCCAATGCCAGTTCCTGTCTGTTTAACAGCAGGCGCGGCCTTTATGCGTTTGTAATGGTGTCCGAGGGCTGTGTTAGACCTGGAATTTTTGTCAAAGACTTTGTCTTTCCCGTACCTTAGCAGTGATCTTTTTTAAAGCTAGGCTTATTGAAGCATATCATTTACATAAAGTAAAATTCACCCCTGTTGGGGTAGAGTTGTGAGTTTTGGCAGACGCATCTAGTCACATAAGATACAGAACATTTCCGTTGCCCCTCCAGGTTCCCTGGTGCCTCTGCAGTCAGTCAGAACAGTAGCTGCATTTTAGTTATCTTTAGTTAAGCTGATTATTCCAGTCTTACTATATGTTAATTTTACCTTAAAATTTTAACTAACTTTTTTTTACAGGACTTTTTAGTTTTGGGTTCATAGCAAAATTAAGCTTTTGAAAAGTACATTGAGTTCCTGTAACACCTGTAGCCCGAACACACTCGCAGCCTGTCTGACTACTTGACCGGTAAAAAAAAAAAAAAAACACACACGTGTCTTCTCCTCAAATAGGGACCGAGGTCGGAGAAGCAGATCACGCTTGAGAAGGCGGTCTCGATCTCGGGGGGGTCGTAGGCGCAGGAGCAGAAGCAAAGTGAAGGAAGATAAGTTTAAAGGAAGTCTTTCCGAAGGAATGAAAGTGGAACAGGAATCTTCATCTGATGATAAGTAAGAATGAAACTTCCCATAATTTCCTTTTTCCAATTTAGAGAAACACTTTGATTTGGAAATCTTTCATTTCCGCCTGAATGTTTTAAGCAAATCCATCAACGTGGTCTCACATTTAAGTTAATCTTCGTGCGTACTTTATAGGTTATGTGACAGGTCGTGGTATCTGAACACAGAGGTCTCAGTTTGGCTGGAGTGGGTGTTGGGCCTTTGCTGCGTCACGAGCCTTCTCTGCTTTATTTTCACCAGGAACCACCAGTGTATTAGACGGTTCTGCCAGTCTTAGTTACCGGTTTGGGGGGTGCGATTTGTATACTAAGTGTTTTATGTAAAATGATACATACTTTGCAGTTGAGGCCAGCTGGTGCCAGATATGCCTGTTAGATTGTGGAAAATGCAGAAATATTTGTGTCTAATAAAAGTGGGGAAAATTTTTTAATGCAAACTTAGTTGTCTAAATGGAACATCTTAAATAATACTAAATTAGAGCAGTGGGTCTCAACTGGGGGTGACTTGCCTTCCCGGGGACTTTTTGACAATGTCTAAAGACATTTTTATTTGTTACGTGGTGGCTGGAGGCCAGGCCTTCTGTGTCTTCCAGTGCATAGATGACCCCCACAGCGAAGCGCTGGCCAAGCGTCGCAGTGCCGAGGGGAGAGGCCCTGGTTAGAGCTAGGTGATAAGGAAGTTGGGGGGGGGGTGGCACACGTGGATCTGATACCTTCAGAGCTCGGGTCCTGGGAAAGGCTGTGCTGGGAGGGAGCATAAGGCCCGTGGGAGGCTGGGCCGGTCGGGGCGGGGCTTGGCGGTAGACCGCTTGCCCTTCAGATCATATGCAACTGTCTACGCGTGCATTTTTGGTGGGGAAGGATCTCTATAGCCTTCTCAGGCCCCTGTGACCCAGAAAAAGTACCAATTTACATCTCTTTCCCAGCCCTCTCTCTAGGAGTGAGAAAAGGGGCTGGAGAGGGAAAGTGCCTTTACCACATGGCACAGCTAGTGGTGACGTTTTTAAACTTCAGGATGTTTCTTTTGTTCCCTGTTTGGTGCCGTGAAACAGGTGAGGAGGTTACGTTACCTGCCAGGGCTCCAAACCAGGACCGTTGAGAAGCAGGGACAGAGTAAGGCGGCTTAAGGCTTGCTTCGGACTCACTGGTGGCCTGCGTTTTTCAGCTCTTTTAAATGCACATGAGTTATGGTCTTGGAATCTCAAAGGATGTTTGGAATTAACTGCGCGCGTGTGTGTGGTTTTTCTAAGCCTTGAGGACTTCGACGTGGAGGAGGAAGATGAGGAAGCCCTGATAGAGCAGCGGAGGATACAGAGGCAGGCGATCGTTCAGGTGCGTGACTTTAGTAACAGTTTGATCAACATTCCTTAAATAATCACTGTTTTAACAAAATAAAGGTTTTCACTTTAACGAAGAAGTGATAGTAGTAGCAATTGAACAGGCCTTGGAAGGAAGTATATGTAAACTTGTGAGATTTGAAAAGATGACAGTTTCTTCATAAAATAGGCGTCCTTGTTACACATAAACAGGACTCGGATGGAACCTCTTGTGTAAGACAGAATGGGAGCTTTGCTTTTTCTTTTTTTTTTTTTAAAGTTGATGAACAGGAAAACCATCATAAATGAGTATAAGTTGGAGGAATTTCATTTGGCAAAAACATACCCTATTATGTGGGAAAATTTTTTAATGCCTAATGAGATGGATTTTCTGATATAAATGTGATTATTTAAGTTGAACATCTCAAGAGTAATTTGAAGGCTGCCCGAGAGCCAAGAGACGGGGAAAGGGGGGGTGGTGTCATGCACAGGCCTTACTGAGAAGGCGGGCCGCCTCCGAGGGCTGCCAGTTCTCCTTGGCCGTCCTCAGATGAAGCCTGGCCGCTCGGTCCTCGGAGGGCGGCAGTCCCTGCAGAGTGCCTTCTCACCATCAGTGATGGAAGGTGAGTGGTGGGGTTGAGGGGAAGAACAGCTCGCCCAAACATACACAGCAGACCATGAATCTGGTGACAGTGTCTCAGAGCAAAGGAAAGGCCTGGAACCACCAGAGTACGGGGGGCATGGCTGGAACTCCAGGGGAGCCACGCCTTTCTGGGGCACTGGTGAACCTTACTAAACCGGTAGCCCTGAAGACTTGGTTGAATCTTTTTGTTCTGAGCCAGGCCCGTAATCCCTTATCTCCAACCTTGGGGCCAAGAAGTATTTGCATTTTAGCGGGTGATGTGGTTCATGTGTGTGCATCACGTAGCCCCATCGTCGGGCACGCTGAGTGTTCCCGTAGTGAGGCATACTGTGCTCACACGGGGGAGGCACGGAAGACTTCAGGGCCTCGCATCTGTTCAGGTCAGGTTTCGGCACCTTGTGAATGTGCACCAAAGAAAAGAGTACTTAAGAGTTTTGTGGATTTGAAATTACGTGTAAGGGATTGTGGGCCTAATTCAGTTAAGACGTAGATACCTTTAAAGTTTGTTGATATTATCTGACACTTCGTGTTTCAATGCAGCACCTCTTAGCAAATATAAAAATCTTCAGATAAGATCTGGGTTTGTGGAGATAATGCTGTGTCGTTGCTACAGAAATACAAATACCTTGCTGAAGACAGCAACATGTCCGTGCCGTCCGAGCCCAGCAGCCCCCAGAGCAGCACGCGCACGCGCTCGCCTTCCCCGGAGGACATCCTGGAGCGGGTGGCTGCGGACGTCAAAGAGTACGAACGGGAGAACGTTGACACGTTCGAGGCCTCGGTGAAAGCCAAGCACAACCTGATGGCCGTGGAGCAGAGCAACGGTGAGCCGGTTAGGGTTTGCTTCCGCTGGCCGTGCCTGTCTCCTCGCAGCTCTTCTCCCTGCTGCGTCGCAATGAGGGTGTATTTGGGGAGGGAGACACGCCCGGGACTAGGAGTGTGTTGCTCCCGCTGGTGCAGGAGCAGCGTTAAGTGCTTTCATTAGTTCATGTAACTGTGCGCCCGCCTGCCCCCTGCCTTCTGCGCTGCTTCCTGGAGTGCTTTACAGCGGATCCCAGCCACGACTTGATCTCATCCGTGAATGCTTCAGTTTGTACTTGTTAGATACAGGCTTTTTAAAAAGCATGACTCGTACTTGGTAAAATTGACTTTGCATATCTGCTGTCTAATTGCAGATGGTTGCTTTGACTCAGAATCCAGAATGAGACACACGTTGTATCTGGGGTATCTGTCTCTTAGGTCTCTTTCTCAGTGGTTTTCCAGCTGTCCCCATTGAGGTGCCCCCGCACCCCAGCCCAGCCCCTCTTGCCGTTGACTTCGGGGACTGCCGGGGACTGTATCTGGGCACCTTTTCTACTCTGATGTTGTCTGACCTTAGTCTTGTCATTTGCTGCCCCTGTCCTCTGTATTTCTTGGAAACTAGTAGTGGTAGAGACTAGTTTAACTTTTCCATCCAGAGTACTTGGTACATGTGTCCCATTGGGTGGCATGTGGTGTATGGCTGTCCTGTTTTTGTTGAGATGGTTAGACAAGACAGGCCTCTGGGTCTCCTCTTGGCTGTCACCGTGCAGTTAGCCAGCAGCCATCCTTGCTTAGATCCATTATTTCATGGGGAGGTTCCACAGTGGTGATTTTTTTACATTTCCGTCATTCCTTTTGAATTACTAGCTCTAATTCTGTAAAAGAAGTTTCCATTCTTTGATTATCTCAAAATAGAATTTGTGCAGGAAAGGCATGACAGGCGTCTGATTATTCTCCTTTGCTAGCCCGGTTTTGGCATGGAATAGGGCTGGCGCCCCCCAGAGGTGACCAGTGAGACTGTGGAGGCCCTGGGGTCGTCATGCACTTCCTGTGCTGGAGTCTGCTGCTGCCATTCTCCTGACGCTCGGGCTGTTTTCCGTCGGGGGTGGGGGGGGTGCTTTTAAATTGGTCTCTGGTGTCTTTTTGACCCAAACCCTGCAGTTTTTAACATGGCTGTCTTTCTAGGACAGGGGTCCCCTAACTTTCTGTAAAATGTCAGAAAGTAAATGTTAGGCTTTTGTAATTATTTCAGACTGCTCCAACTGCTGGACTCCACTGTCGTGTAGAGTGGCCTCGCCCCCGTATGAGTGAGCAGGGCCGCGTCCCCAGGACACTTGGTGGATTGAATGTCATGTGGTGTTCACGGGTCACGAAATACGCATCGTGTTTTCCCCCAGACCTCTCCAAATGTAAAAATGGGCCATACAGAAAAAGTGAGGCCGAGGTTGCCGACTCCTGTTCCACCACAGTGAGTGATCATGGCCTCACCTGTGGGTGTCTTGCTCTAGAACAGGATCAGCTGGTGCTCCAGGAACCCTGGGTCCATTTAGTAGGAAATGCCCCTTGGAAACTACAGGGCACTGAGAGATGCCCATTGCTCCTGGGCCCTTCCACCAGACCCAGGTAGGAAACACACACGCTTTTGGACACGAGGCGGATGTTGCCGATTTGGATTTGAGGTTTATAGGGGTTTTGCTAACTTCCTTGACTTTACATTTTATCTTTTTTGCGGTGGAAAAACTTGGTTCCCTATAAACATGGTTACTTAGGTTATTACTTTGAAACTTTCATATGTATAGTCATCACTATGATTATCAATATGAAATACATTGAATGCAATTAGGAAATGTAATTTTCTTTCTGTCCTTGGGATGCAGTCCAAGGTGTATAGTCAGCAAATCTGTGTCTTAAAGTTAATTTTTCTGTCTGGTTATACCACCAGTTTGATAAGTTTTGGATTATTTTCATTCACTTCTGATTTTTAGGGATAATTTGGGCTTTTAAAAAATTATTTAAACATTTCATATAGGTATGCATTTGCATTCCATTTACACAAGCACACGAAAAATCACCCTGTACACACTTACCTGTCTGAGAAGACCTTCATTCCTTTCTACAGCCGTGTAGTATTTCAGTGTGATGAGGGTGTCAGTTTACTCAGTCTTCTAATGGGGGTGTTTGGGTTGCGTCCTGTCGTTGCCTGTTGGTTGGAGCATTAATCATAATTGCATTGTGCATTAAGGCTTTTTTTCCTACTTGCTACTGTGTCTTTGGTTTCCTGGAAGTGGACTTGCTGGGTTTGAAGAGTCAGTGAATATGTGATTTTGCTGTGTATTTCCAGAGTCCCCTCTATGGGGGTTATACAGTTTGGCCATCCTGTAGTCAATGTCTGAGTACTTTTTTATCCAGGACCTTGTTAAGAATATTGTCATACTTTTAAATTTTTAGGAAGCTCATAGGAGAGGAGAGAAATGCTATTTCATTGTGATTTTAATTTGTGTTTCATTTACTGTGAGATTGGGCATATGTTCATATGCTTAATGCCATTACGTTCTTTTTTTTTTTTTTTTCTTGTTCTTTTTTTTTTTCTAAAAACGCCTAATTTTTTTTTTGTCCAGTTTTTTAAAGGAGTTATTAGACTTTTTAGGAGAGAAATACAGACAGCTATCTATAGTGGGGATATTAACCTTTTGAAATTTAAGCTGCAATTTAGAAATAAGACTTTTTTAAAGATGAGCTTTCATTTTAATAATTATTACTTAGCTAATAGTATATTAATTTAACTAATGTTAGTGAAAGTATTAGGCTTGTCAACCTTCTGAAATGCATTCTTTTAGTAAAAAGTGATAGCTTTATAGATCTTAAGTGTTATAAAGTGATTTTAAGTTGGGTAGTAATGAAAAACTGATGTGCAGGTGGGGAAAAAAGTTTGAATTGCTGGTAGTGATTTTCCAAAATTACTATTTGTGGTTTAATGTGTCTCTGCATTTTTCAAATATTCATGCTAATTCCTATTAGTTTACCATTATTTCCCATTAAGGTTCATCTCAGAAGAAGCTGTTGGCACCTGATATGTTTACAGAATCCGATGATATGTTTGCTGCATATTTTGATGTAAGTAATTTTAAGTCTTAAAAATACAATTGTCAAATAGAAAAGCATGTGTAACAAATGTGTTTGAGTGGTATATACACACGTAGAGAAGGGTAAAGCAAATTAACGTTAACATTGGGGCAGCCTGGGTGAGGTGTATCTGAAATGTCTTGTACTAGTTTGCAACTTTCCTTTAAGCCTGAAGGTAGGTCAAGTTTTAAAACAAGTGCAGTGGGATAGTCTGAGAACTTCATTAAAGTTAGCACTGAGTGACTTAAGTGTGTAGATGGTTTCTTTTTAGACAGCTGTTTTCTTGGATTTACAGATGTGTGGCAGGGAGAGGCTGGTTGTAGTGAGGTGAGACAAAATGATGCCAGTAATTTCCAGGCCTGTTTGGAACAGAGTCCTCTTCGGGCTCCCCTCGTGTAGGTGATTGGGAACTTGAGGGTTTGGAACCTAGCAGAATTCATTGAAGAGTTGGAAATGTTATAAGGAGTGGGTTAACACATTTTGGTCTTTTGGCTATTTTATCAGTGGTTTTTCTTGAACAACTTAAAACATACTTAAAAGTCTGAGACCATTTCCATCATAAATTGAAGAGAACATGAGAAGTAAGGAGGCTTTGGTAAAGGGAGGTGGGGTGGGGAGGATGGACATGAAGAGGGAAGTTAGAAGTGGAGTGAGATCCTGGAGACACCGGTGAGTGATTTAAGTGACGTGTCCCTAATGTGACACGTTGCAACAAGAACACACGAAAAAGATGAGTTAAGAGAGGATAGAGTGGTTTTGAGCCAGTGAAAGTACCGGCACCCATCACTTGCCTGGACGATGTTGAAGGATTTTCTGGGGGGGGTTGGAGAGGGGTCTGTGACAGAGACTTGAGAAGTCCCAGAGTTCCTGAGTTCCCACGCAGACTTGTCCAGTGCCGCCAGTGACGCTGCACACACAGCCGGGCGGAGTGGCGGAGTGTTGCATGGACGGGGCAGGGAAAGACATGCAGGTTGATAGGGAGTTAGACACCGGTTTTCCTGAGTGCGCCTCTGATGTCTGTCTGTCTCTCTGTCAGTAGCCATAGAAAATCAGGTGTGGTTTTGAGATTTTACTTTCATCTATAATGCCCCAGGCATGTTCCTGGAAGTTTCTGAAGATTATGTGTTAATTTTTTTCCCTGAGCATTACTGTATGCAAGAGACTTTGGTGTCGTGTTTTAGCTGCATCACATTTACATAAGTCATAGTAAGAGTTTATTGAAGTTGGCATAAAATGGTTTTATCAGATCATGGCAGGGTTTGCCCGTGTTTCTTTTGAAGGAAGTGCTTTCACTGTCTGCCTCGTCGACGGCTAAATAGCTCACATTGCCGCCTTCATTTCAGAGTGCGCGTCTTCGGGCTGCTGGCATTGGGAAAGACTTCAAAGAGAACCCCAACCTCAGGGACAACTGGACTGATGCCGAAGGCTATTACCGTAAGTTCACGGCGCACTTCAGGCTCCTCGTAACGTTCTGTAGAATTAACGCTGCTTGATGCCTGCACACTTGGGAGGACTCTGCAAGTAGCATCGCAGTGGCATCACTTGTAAAGTGTGGCACACGTGGCAGCTGTGTGAGCCCGTGCTGTGTTCTGCCGAGCAGCCCAGAAGCATCACAAGTTGAACCAAGGTGAAGACTTGCTGTGCAGCTGAAGGCTGCGCAGAGTTACTTTCAGCCGTGAGATAACCCTTCAGAGGGTAGGGTGTGTCATTTGCTTGTCTTGAACCGAAACCAAGAAAAACGACACACCAGGACCCTGGGTGCCAGCCGTGCGGTTTGTCCTACAGTGCGCGCACAGCTTCCCTGCTCGCTGTTAAGGTCGTCAGCAGTTGCCGGGACAGCGGAAACGCTTGTAACGGTTGGAAATCGGCAACTTTAACCACAGTATGCCGGAGGCACAGGGGAGGCGAGGCCTGGGGTCTCCGGGGTGTCCAGGAAGACACGTTTGACAGCACTGTTTCGCCTGCTTCTTGATTTATCATGCGTATCTCATAGTTTTGCCTGGTGATCTGTTAAGGTCAGAATTCTAATTTTTTAATTTATCTCTTCAGGTGTGAACATAGGTGAAGTCCTGGATAAGCGTTACAACGTGTATGGCTACACCGGCCAGGGTGTGTTCAGTAACGTGGTCCGAGCCAGGGACAACGCCAGAGCCAACCAGGAGGTGGCCGTGAAGATCATCAGAAACAACGAGCTCATGTGAGTCGGGGCCGCGGGACACGGGACACGGGACGCAGCCCTTCCCGCCCGGGCAGGCCAGGCGTCGGGCCCCGTGGCCTGTGTAAGGCAGGCACCGCGCGTGAATGGCTGGGTTTTACCTCACAGCCACGCGATTCGGGTGTGAAGTTCTGGGGCTGCGGGCCAACGGCACGTGGCTCAGCCCAGTGCGTTTCAGCACCCACTCTGTGCACCAAGACCAGCGTAGACATCTGCCTTCTGCCGCTCGTCGTAGGGCTGGCCTCGCCGCGCCTGCCTCCCACTGGGGGCCAGAGGTGAGAGACAGGACCGCGCTGACTAGCCGTCCCCGAGCGTGTGGCGGCTGCGGGAGTTACCTGCAGCTTCCGTCTGTCGCCTTTCCTTCCATCGGCGGGGAGGTACCTGCTGTCTTGTGCGCTCGGCTGTAGTCTGTGCCGCCCACCGAGCGGCAACAGTCAGCTTACTGTTGGTCTGAGAACACTAGAAAAAAGGGCTTAGGTTTACACTAAAGTCCTGGGCTTCCCTCGGCTTAGAGAGTTTTTTTTGTTTGATGGAAATCCCCAGCTTCCACATTACAGACAGTAAATTTAAAATGCAGACAAATTATAGCTAGAATTTCAGAGGATAGTATTTACATGAAGATGTTCTGAGATTAAATGTGCGAGATTGATCTCCCTTCAAGTGTGGTGGCTTTGTTCCTCGGTGTTTCTGTTTTGTTAATTGATTATTCTGGAAATCAGCTATGGAAACAGTATTTGGCTGAGTGTTAATTATTGTGTGAATGATACAGAGACTTCTCAGTCCTCAGCAGATCTGTTATTAGTACTTTAAAAAAACACAAACTAAACTTGTGATACATCAGACTGGAACTAACAAATACTTATTATTTAGTTTTCCTAAACTTTGGATGTATTCTGTCCTGACCTAATTTTCTTTTTCATTTCAGGCAAAAAACGGGTTTAAAAGAATTAGAATTTTTGAAAAAACTTAATGACGCTGATCCTGATGACAAATTTCATTGTTTGCGACTCTTCAGACATTTTTATCACAAACAGCATCTCTGTCTCGTGTTCGAGCCTCTGAGGTACGTGTGAGAACGTGTACGTCACCCAGAGAGCTGGCCGCTTCGCCCCTGCCAGCCTCAGTTCAGGGATGCTGGGATCGATGATCTGTGTCCCTGACTTTTCTCCAGTTAGCTCTAGTTTTTGCTTTTTATTGATGAAGAGCTAACTTCTTGAAAGTCATAATGTGTGAACATGAACTGGCTGTGTTCTGGGTGCCGCACATTTACCTCGAGTGGCCTTCAGCTCGGCAGAGAGAGTCTCTGAAAATTAAACACTTTAAGGAAGGGTTGAGCTGGAATGAAAAGACATGAGCATAGTGGGGTTTGATCTTCAAAAGTATGGCTTCATTTTTCTGCCATCAGCTGTAAGCCCATTCTAAAATCAACAGGGATTTTTACCACTGCATGTCTTCCCTTCTGTTTACTTGGAAAATAGTGTTGTGTACACAGTTTCATGTGCTCGCCTTTCAGTGTAGAATCTAATTTATCAAAAGTTTGGGCAGCGGGTGGGGGGGTGGGTTCTTGAACCAAGTATTTTCATTGTAGTTCGTGTTTTGAACTTGATTTTATTTTATTTCCATTTTGCATTTTAACCCCTAATTTTGGTTTTTCTTTTCTTTCTTAAAAGTATGAATTTACGAGAGGTGTTAAAAAAGTATGGTAAGGATGTTGGCCTTCATATTAAGGCTGTAAGATCCTATAGTCAGCAGTTGTTCTTGGCACTGAAACTCCTTAAAAGATGCAATATCCTCCATGCAGATATCAAGCCAGACAACATCCTGGTAAGTCAGAGATCAGCGGCCCTGCCCCTCTGGGTGGCCTCTCACCTGGTGTGGTTACCGCTGTGTTGTGCTAGAGGTCGCGTCTTAGGAGAATAATTCAGCATATGAGTTACCCGTTACTATGCTTGACCAGCTTTTGCTTCTTTTGGAAAGTGGGCCGTGAAATGCTCTAGTGAAGTGTAAGGAGAGCGGGAGGAAGCAGCGCACTGTCTGCGTTTTCCCTCCTGACGGCGGGTTTAGTGCACGCAGATCCCGGGGCGCCGCTGCGCAGTGACGGTGGCGTCCTCTGGTGTCTGGGAAGGTGCTGCGATGTTACTGTCTTGAGATGCGTATTCACAGTCCTGGACAGCGTGAGGGACACTTAAGGGCGTTGCCCGCTCGGGACGCGCGGAGTTGCGTTCCGGGTGTCCGGGGGGTCCCTTGCCCTCTGTTCCTTGTGCTGTGGAAGCTGCGGCTGCCGGGGCCGCGCCCAGGAGAGCTCGCTGTCCTAGCTGGCCCAGCCGCTGGGCGGGAGGCACAGGCCTCGCTGTGTGTTTGAAACTTGGAAGTAGACCTCGTCACCGCGGAGGGGTGGCGCGTGCGCAGCCCTTCCCTCCCTGGCCCTTTCTTCGTGTCTGTTGTCGGTGCGTCCCGGCGGGGCCGTGCTCACGGCTTGCGGGGTGCGTAGCTCGTCCGTCAGTAGTTAGCATGTGCCACACGTTAAAATAAGATACCCCGTTAAGGTTTGTTCAGGACTCCGAGGCAGTAGCTTGGCACTTGATTCAGAGTTCTCTTTTTCCTTTCTTTTTTTTAATATCTTAAAAATACCCCCTCGCAGATGAGCACGTTGACGCTGTGTTGTGCCGGGTCTGAGCGGGCGACCTACCGCATTTCCGATCTGACTCGGGTGAGGGGGGGCTGGGTGACGGCAGGGAGGTGGCAGGCTCGGTGTGGACGGCTTGCAGACCTGCCTAGTCAGCTTCATGGGTGACTTTGACCTCTTTCTCTTTTTTACATTGCAAAGTACACCATCCCTGTCACGGAGTGTGTGAACTGTGTACAAGTGAAAGGTAATTACTCAGGGAACGTCTGTGTGACCACCGTGGAGGTCAGATAAGACATGGGTGAGGATTTTAGGAGCTCTTGTTTTTACAACTTTGTTTTTCTTCAAGTTTTGCTAAACTAGTGTAGGTTTTCACATGGATTCAGACAGCTTTCCCTTCTTCCTGAGAAAGGAAAAAGTAGACGTCAGAGACCATGTGGGGCTGTTTGTCCATGAAAATGCAAAGCGCTCCGCCCAGGTTGCAGCTGTCAGTGTCCTCCGGGGCCAGCAGAGGGGAGAGCAGATGTGGGCCCTGCTGTTGAGGGCGTTTGTCAGTCTGAGCTCCGTGGAGAGATGATGATTTTAAAGCAGCCCTGGGGTTTTCTCTGGGTTTTCACGCTGCATCCTGAAGTCACTGAATGCAGTTTACGTTTAAAAGCACTTTTCCATTTGAAGATTCCTATATCCCTGATCCCCCAGAGGACCAAGAGAGCGGTGACTGAAGTGGCAGCTGTAATCCTGTCTGTTGTCACCGTCCTCTGGACGTCAGCTGCAGCGGGTGGTCTGTACCGCGCCTGGAGAGACTGCCTGGGGCCTTGGATTTACAGTGCTGTGTCTCTGGGGCGGGAAAAGCAGGCCTCGTTCAAGTCCCAACTCGGAATCTGTGTGTGTCTCTTTTGAAGGGGGGAAGGGACTCTGCACTGTGAATTGCCTTCACTTGCTAATCCCGAGCCTGCCTGTGACTCTGACTCATGAGTGGCGCAGCCATGGGAGCAGCTCCAGGCCTTGTCGGCAGGTGTCACTGTCCCTGTGTGTGTGGAGTGTTTCCGAGGGAAGAGGAGCAAGTGGCTGATACAGTGTTCGTGTTCCATCAGTTTTGCCAAACATACTTAACGTTTCCTGACTAATACCTTCTTCATGTTTAAGGGATTTTATATTTTTTATACTCGAAGTGAGTAAATTTGGGATGGCCCAGCAGCTACGGATGGAGAATGTTTTTACGCTGTTTTGTCTATAAATTTAATCTGACTCCTCCTGCTTTCTTTGCCATCATAATTTTCCGGCAAACGAAAGTTAACTTAAGTCAGTTGTAGGTTAATCTAATGAATGTCTTCATGTTCCCTGTAAGTAGTAAGTTGACTTTATGCAGGTTTTCTGGGGATTTTTAGAAGTTACTTCAGTGCTTTCTCTTAACTACTCCTTTCTTTTCTAAATAGTATTGGTTAAAATTAAGTTTACTTGGTATTACCCCTATTTTCTCACTGAAGAGGTTCTCTTACTAATTATAATCAAATATTTGATAGCTCATAATTATTCATAATTAGGAAATTAAGTTATAACATAATTTAGGGCTAAGTTAAAAATAATTAAGGAGTCAGTGAGTGACTTTGTCCTCAATATTAGAAATAACTTCTCAAAGCCAATTATTTTTATCTGATTATTTGTCTTAATTATTCCTGGCATGAGTTCAACTTCATGATAAAATATTTTGCAGGTTAATGAATCAAAAACCATTTTAAAGCTCTGTGATTTTGGGTCGGCTTCACACGTGGCAGACAACGACACGACGCCCTACCTTGTCAGTAGATTTTACCGCGCTCCTGAGATCAGTAAGTGTCCTCGGGTGCTCTCTGGCCCGGGCCGTCCTGTGCGGTGGAGGCCGCGCGGTTGAGGCTGAGCACGGTTTTCCGTCACGCTTCAGCCGCTGCACGAGCCATTCGTCCCCAGGTGGAATGACGTAGAGTGACAGGAGGCTTGGCCGTGTCTGGCAAGAGTAGCAAGCAGTTGTGGACAGTCCTCCCCTTGAGAAGACTGCTCTTGGTTACGCAAGGTCTGATCGTCACATGTATGAATTGCGTGGGACCTTTGTCTTTTCTTCCTGTTGCCTTGGCCGAGGCTGGTTGGCACGTCTGCCAAAGATGAAATGAAGAGAGAAATGCGTTTCCTTCTGCCCTTCAGTGCCTTCCCCACTCCCTCATGTTTTAAGGTTTTAAGTGTGAGTCTGTATTAAGAATTAATAGGAAAGAACGTGAAACTAATGCCAAAGTGGTGTTAAAATTGTGGATCTAGAGTCCAGGCTAAGTCAGTCCCCTGTTAACGGAGATGAACAGCAGCTCATTGGTTTCCTCCACGTGTGCTGACGTCTGGTTTGCTTCAGTTATAGGCAAAAGCTATGACTACGGCATAGACATGTGGTCTGTAGGCTGCACCTTGTATGAGCTCTACACTGGAAAGATTTTATTTCCTGGCAAAACCAATAACCACATGTTGAAGCTCGCCATGGATCTCAAAGGAAAGATGCCAAATAAGGTAGGGTGTTCGTGCGAGCCTGCTCTCCTCGGGGCCTTGACGGTGCCTTCCTGTAGACACGTGCTCCTCCCCAGAGAGTGGCTCTGAGACAGTTTCAGAGGCAGGCACCTGGCGACTGTGACTCCTTAGCTCTTCCTCATTTCTGGTGTGTAAATTAGTGCTTCTGAACAGCCAGGCGCTCTTGAGAGAGAAGACGAGAACTGCCTTCTCCTTTTCTCGTCTGCAGTCTGTCTGTGTGCTTTTCTTGGCCCTCCTGAATCCTAAGCAGGAGGGCAGGGGCCTGCTGTTGGGCAGAACTGGAGTTGAGGAGGACAGCTGACGCAGGCACCTGGCCGCGTAGATGGGGCTGTTTTCACCTCCCCCTCCTTGTGCCTGGCCGTCACACCGCGGGGGCCCTGGGAGCACGGCCACACTGCCACAGCTGGGCGGCAGCAGGTGCAGGCCAGGTGGACAGACAGGTCAGGACGGCCTCGGTCATCAGGATGAGTGGGGGGAGGGGATCAGAAGGGGCACTTGATGGCGGTCAGTTGGAAGTTATTTGGGGAAGGAAGAGGGTTTGGAGGAAACTCACAGGAAATGACATCTTTTTAACCTAAAACCCTTGATGCTTGAGCTATAATATCAGTTTCTGTTTGATTAACACAAATTAAGAACTTTATAGACATTTTATAAAAATGTCTGCAGGCTGTATTATGGCCTTTTATGATTTCAGCTTTTTTGCTGAATTTGAGAGATTTATAGATTTTTCTCCCTATAGGTCAGAGGCCATTGTGTTTTTTAGTTATGTCCAAATTCTGTTTTGTTGGACTTTAGACTAAGTTACACAGAAATTAGCTGTCTTGACATTTGCTTTAATGAGGTCTGACCTGTGTCATTTTAGGGCTGTTAGAACATAATTTTAAAAACGTCGTTAGGTTTCTTAACTGCCGGAAGAAAAGGCCCCAGTTGTCTAGTACGTTTCCTCTCTCCAAACAAATGATTTTTAAGTTTTTATTTAATCCTCAGTTTCAAATAGTGAAAGCCTGGCTCGTGTTGTAACTGGCCTGGCTCGCTGCCTGGGGAAGCACAATGGCACCTCAGTAGGTGGTTTCAGGTGCGACATTTGCCAAAGATGTTACTTTCTGGAAAGCAAGGAATCGGATCATTTTCAAATAATGAAACAAACCCAGAGAGAGAATGTTTGTGTGACTTGTTACATGTTAGCTGGTCAGTAGACCAGACTTTTCTAAGAGCTCAGAGCCCATGTTGGTTTTGCTTTATTGCCAGATGATTCGGAAAGGCGTGTTCAAAGACCAGCATTTTGATCAGAACCTCAACTTCATGTACATAGAAGTGGATAAAGTGACAGAGAGGGTGAGTCTCCTGTAGGTGTGGTTCATTAACTGGCCATCTGTTAACGGAGTGAGTGCGGGGGGCGGGGGTGGGTGCTGTTCTAGCAGATTTGAATATTTTAAAACACTAAAAATAATTCCGTCTTGCTGTTGACCAGTTCCTGAACAAACATCAGATTATGGAAAAGATGAAGAGATTTTAAAATGTTTTCCTAGTAGAATGAGTTTATTTTTACCACATTTAGGCCCTTTTCTCTCCCCTTGGATCGCTTTCTCGGTCTGGCCTCCTGTCCAGCTTGCGTGCTACTGCCAGAGTGGTCTTTTTGAAAACAAATCTGATCATATCACTCTGCCAGCCTAGAAGTCCTTCAAGGGCTCCCTATTACTTATAAAATAACGTGTTTCACTCAGAAAGACTCCGTCCTCAGCAGTAACCCCGCTCCTGGCGTGGGCCCAGGTTGGCTGCTGTGCGGCCCCCAGGCCTCCGTGCACGCACCGCCCCGACGTCGTTGTCTCTTGTTCTCCCTCCTGATTCACAGCACCTCGTGGTACAGACTCGGGTGCCTGCCTGCCTGTCACCTCAGAGCAGGGAAAGTGCGGTTCAGACACAAGTGCTGACCGTTCATGACTTTTCATTACATAACGTTCTTTTGAATTCTTATAGAATTCCTTTCTCTGGTCATTTTGATCTTAAGTTACGTATGTTTAGTGACTTATTTAGAGACACACATTTAAAAAATTATTTTTAGGAGAAAGTTACTGTCATGAGCACCATTAATCCAACCAAGGACCTGTTGGCCGACCTGATTGGGTGCCAGCGACTTCCAGAAGACCAGCGTAAAAAAGTCCACCAGCTGAAGGACTTGCTGGACCAGATCCTAATGTTGGACCCAGCTAAACGGATCAGCATCAACCAGGCCCTGCAGCACGCCTTCATCCAGGAGAAGATTTAAACGAGACGAAGACGCTCCCAGGGTTTGCATAATTAAATACAAAGACTGAAGAAATTTCACAGCAGTCTATTAATGTATATAAACTTATAAATATTTCTCCAGCAAATTTGAGGAAGCATGATATATTTGAATTAACACCAAGGGTGATATTTCTTTTAGAAATGTTAGTTTACTTGTTTTGTGTCTTACGTGAAGTTTCACTGTAGAACTGTTTTAATTGCCAAGACTGCACAGAATCACAGTGCTAATGTAAGTGGTTGCAGCTCACAGGAAAGACAGAGCATCTGTTACAAAATGAGTAGTAATGCTGGGTGGTTGATCTATTTAGCAGAGTTGGCTTCATTGTGGTGTTGAGGTGGGATGGCCAGCATAAATGCTGTTTATATTCACGTTTCCCTAGGTGTGTGCGCAGGCCACAGCAGCATGCCCTGGGTGTGGTCAGTGCCGCAAGGGGTCTGTTCCTTCTTGAGCCTGCCTGCAGGGATGGTCTCCTCTTTTAAAGCAGGTTGTGTACAACATTCAGTACACTGAAGGTAAGCTAAACCATCAACATCACTGGTGTTTTAAGATGTTATTTTATTGGAACAATTGACAAATGAGGGATATTAGCTTTGTGGCAGAATTCCCTGCATGTGTGATAACTGATCTTGTTTTATTTTTGGCATTGCAACTGTGGCATAGTTACAATTTCTGTTCTGTTCATCACATTTAAAATTGGAAGAGTATGCGCTTGATGGATAGAGCGCCTTCAGTGTACTGTTTCTTATTAACTTTAATTTTTTTAAATCAACTTGCTATAGACTTTATATACATTTTGTTAAATACAGTTCCTAGTGACATAGAAACAAGGCGTAGTTTTCATTTACTAATAACAAATGTTGAGGCCCGATTCTGGAAGTCCTCATGTTTAAAATTTAGCTAGACAACATAATGAAATTTTTAACTATTTGTATGTCATTTTGAAAGTGTACTGCTTTATGGTAAAAGTGTTTTTCATTTGTTCATTGTTTTCATTATTTGTGATCATGTTGTCTTTCAATACAGGCATAACCCTCCCACTCTTGAACAAAGCAGCTGCTTTTTAAAAGCGGTAATTGCTTCTTTACCTTTTATTTCTTTTGTAAATGAAGCTTTTCTTTAAGAATGTGACTTTAAAGTGTTGTCTATTGCATAAAACAGTTGACACTCACTTATTGTAAAGTGAAGATTGTTCTACTGCATGTGAAGTGGACCATGCAGATTTCTGTATGTTCTCAGTATGCATCACTAGATAATAAAGTCTTTTGTGAACAAGGCATTTGTAGCCATTTTTAAAAGTTTTTGTCTTCAGTGCTGGTAAGTCAGGTAAACCGTATATAGTTAAGAGCAACCTTGTGTTTTTTCCTTTAAGTCTTAACTGAAAGAATTATTTGTTAAAGATGTGAACCTAGCCACAAGTTTATCATTTTATTAATAATTAGGATCCTAATCATTTCACCAAAAAATTCTACCAGTATTGTCAGCTTTCAGTGTAGTGAGGTAATTCCTATAGGTTACGGGGTGTAATTCAGGATTTAACTAATGTTTCTGCTATTTTCTCACTTTTCCTTCTGATGGTGCGGAAAGAGAAAAAGGAAAACGGGGCACAGGCCACTCACCGCCTTCTCCAAGGGGTCTGATTTGCTGAGACACCAGCTTCACCTTCTTAACAAGGTTATTTCTGACAGCATGTGTAGATAAACATTTAGCAACAATTTAAAACAAAATCATGTAAATCAGTTTGGTTTTGCAACACAAAGGAATTTGTATTTTTAACATGGTTGAAGAGAATTTTTCAGAAATGTATGTAATCTTTTCTGTTTGGGTGGTAAAATTTATGCTTGTCTCCCTGAGGAATGTGGAAAAATAATCAGATTTTAGGGGTTTAAGTAGTATTTAAAAATTGTAAATGGGATTTTTTTATTCACCCAGGCTCCTAATTACAACACACATGCACATTTTGGTGCATCCAAGAATGGAAAAATCAGAATAGCAGCATTCTCCTGGTGGGTTTTGCTCCATGTGAAGGTGATAGATGCCATAATCATGATAGCCAGCTCTGACTCCACCCCGACTCCTTGTGGCTTAGACTTAAAGTCACCTAGATGCAAGGTGGTGTTGGCCTCCAGGCGTGAAGCCTTTAAACAAGGCATCACGCATGCAGCCCTCGTGCCGTAAGGACGCAGCAGCGACGTCCCACCGTTACTTACTCTGGTGACGATACGCTGCCTGGTCAGGTCTTCTGTAGTTTTTTCACTCAGAATAGTTACCGTTTGATGTTTCTGGTGATTTTCATGGTTCCATTTTTATACGTAAATGTTTAAGTAAGTTAACTTCCACTAGAAACCGTTCATCTTATGCCTTCAAAACTGTTACATGTTCTTTAAAAAACAAAGTTGCTTGTTACTTGTTCTTTGTGTTTTAGGTGCAGCTCAGTGGAAGATGATGACACCAGAAGACATGAGCTAAGGTTTCTGTTCTGTAAAAGATTAAAAAAAAAAAAAAAAAGAGAGAATCCTCCACTTAATTCTGTCTGGTTCTTTAGTTGGCAGCGTTACGATTTGGGTTGCTTTGCCGTCTGGGACTCAGACCCGCAGAGCAGCCGTGCTGTGCCCGCTGTGAGGTGCTTCCTGCCTCCCTGCCCCGGCCCTAGAACCAGACCTGGGGTCAGATGCAGCAGCGTAAGGGGCATGGGTGGCGAGGTTCCACTTAGACGAGGTTGTCAGCTGGGCTCCCAGGGTGGTTAGAAGACCCCGCCCGTGGGGGAGCAGTCTCCCAGGTAGCTGGCGGCCCCCTTGGCTGGTGCCCAGGGAGAGACTGCACGCCGGGAGCTCTGCCCGGCCCCTGTGGCGCTCTCCGTGTCTGCGCCCATCCAGGGCTCCTCCACGGGCTCGGAACAGGCCCGATATGCAGAGCCACTGCCCCTTTTCTTTCTCGAGGGAAATGAGGTGACAGTCCGTAGATCTTTGATGTTCCCGAATTCGGCATTCCTCTGCTTATCTATTTGAAAGGAGCCCCAAGAACGGTCTTTGTCCTGCACACAGCCTCGTGTCCTAATCTGCGGCGTTGCCGCAGCTGGAGCCCGGGGCTCTGCGGGGCCGAGGCCGGTGGTGAGCTGTCCTGGGCCGCCTGCGCTCCTGGGCAGTCGCTGTGTGGTCTTCAGATAGGGTTCTCTTGTGAAGTTTTTGCTTTATTATACTTGATGGCAGAAACGATGGTTATCAGAAATTAGGCTAGAATTTCAAGCTTTTCTAGGGAGGGAGCGTCTTGTCATTAATATTAAGACCCTCCTGGCATTTGTAGTCACCCTGAAGTCCTTGTTAACAGTGCCTGTATCCTCGTTCCCCAGCGCCTGGTTCATTCCAGTCTACTTCTTTTTCTCAGAATAATTGTGTTTGAAAAAAATTTTTTTTGCCATTATAATTACTACTTTCTTTTCCTAATAACTAAAACACTCAGGACATTTTTACAGTACGAAAAAATTGTATAACTTGCGGGGTGTGGTAGAGGCAGTGACAGGGGACGTTCTCAGACGCTTCCTCATCTGCACTTTATCATCACTTCGGAGCAGAACTCCGGCTGGCGAGGTAGAAGGGAAATCTGAAAGTGAAACAGGAGTCGCCTGTCTTCAGATTTAGGCCAAGCGGTTAAGGAATCCCCCTTTTAAACACTGAGACAGGAAGGAAGCCCCAGGTGTTCACGTACGCGGTGCTTTCTGTTACGATGTCATTAGACATCGGGCTTCACACAGTGCTCTTCATAGTGTCCTAGCTCAAGCGTATATTCCATGTGAATTTTACCATTTTCCAAGATGAAGTGTCCTTATAGAAATGTTCACTACGAATCTGTGTTTTTTACATGGCAATTAATGTGCACCAAGTTGAGTTTTGAAAATGTTTTCCAGTTATTTTTACGTCATCATGGCATCTGTGATTTTTCTTCTCCTTCTACGTGTAGGGTAAGGGCCTGTCCTCCTGAAGAGCCTTTCCATTTAGTGATCAAGATGTGGAAGCTGATCTCTCAAAATAGCGCGTGCCCGAGTTGCTCCCGGTGACACTTGAATTGCAGCTGGGATTTCAGCAGCAACGTTCCCAAGTTGACTTACTAGGAAAACTTAATAAAATATGCCTCTTGTTACCATACTGCCTCCTGATTGTTTCATTGCTTAAGCTTGGCATTTTACATTTAGTTTAAAGTTAAAAACACCATGTCTTACCTGATGTCTCTCTCACCAATCTTCGCAGAGGTGCTTTGAAAGGCATTTTGTGCCCAGAGATGACTGGGAAATGCCAGGTCCGAGTTCTCAGAAGACACGGGCTGTGTGAGCCTCGCGGGTGGGGAGGGGAGGATGTGCCGGAGGCTGGCCGCCCGCCTGCCGGCATCTGCCTGCCGGAACCTGCAGCCTGGGAGCCGCCGAGTGAGCGTAGGTGTCCTCGCCAGCGGCCAGACTCACCGAGCGACCCAGCGCAGGGCACACGGCAGAGTGTGCTGTGTTCGCGTTCCTGGGACATGTATTTGACTTCACTTTCCTAGTGATAAACACAGGAAGTAATGAGAGAATCCCTGTTTCTGTACAGACTTGAAGAAACGGGTTCACTGCAGATGGGGAAGCCCGACGAATGCTGGACTCATCCTCCGGCCACCCGTCATTTTCTCCTGAAGAAATGTCTCCAGCTTTAAAAAAAAAAAAAAGTGATTAAAATACATGGTAAAGACAGGTTGTGGGAACCTTGCGCACGTGCAGCGCGGGACCGCAGGCCGGAGGGCCGGGGCAGCCGTGGAGCGGGCGCGGAGGGGCGGGGGCTCCGGGCAGCCTTCTCGTAAACGCGCAGTCGTAGTTAGGCCTGAAGACTAAGAGCTACATCCTGTCACCTGAAGCTCACCTAACGTGACAGCAGGTCACGGGGGAAGTAGCGTGTAGGGTGTACTGGGTTGGTACAAACTTCTAAGAGGCCTCTCCCGTGTGCTTCCTGACGTGGCAGAACCTGCCTGTGTTAAGATCCCAGACGAGCCGAGAAAGGGCATCAGTGCTGGGGAGCTAAGCGTGGGGACCGGGAGCGGCCGAGAAGCCCAGCTTAACTAAAATCCCCTGAACGGAAGTACTTTATATGTGCTGCTGCAAATTTTGCCAAATGTTTCTTCAAAACTAGTGGTAGAAGTTGGCTTCCAACAGGTCCGGCAAATAGCAAAATCAGCATTTGTAACTATATGCCCACCCCGCCCGCCCCTGTGGTGCATTCTCCCCGGTCTGCATCCACTGCCTGGCTGCCCCCAAGTTGTGCGAGGGGCTCTTGGTGTTTCCTACATACTCCCCACTTCCAGCCTCAATTTAGGGACTCGGTTTACAAAGAATCGCAACAAGTGTATTTTTACCAAGTGATCGTGTGTTAAAATTATTAGTCCCTCGAGGGATATAAAGGAAGACTTGGGGGAAAGGACCAAGTACTCAGGCCGTCGAAGAGTCCTTGGGACAAGCAACTGGCTATTGACAAGGTTATTTTGTAATGTTTTATCGAACTTTTTGTTTAAAGCTCTGCCTCAGGCGGCAAGTTCATTTTATGTGCCATTTTGTTGCTGTTATTCAAATTTCTTGTAGTTTAGTGAGGTGAACGACTTCAGATTTTATTATTGGCTTGGATATTTGAGGCAAAGCTTCCTTTTTGTTTATATAATGCTGAATTTTTTTGTTTGAAATTAAACAGATTGGTAACCTAAAAAAAAAATAGTCCCTTGGCCTCATAATTGAAGTCGGGCAGGGTGCTAACACATTTGTTACATAACTACATTTAAAGCAACTTGGTGTTTTAAAAAAAAATGCAACTGGGGACTCTCAATGGAAACCTCTGGTAGGGGTTTCGGTTGTTGTTTTCTTGTACTATCTCCCCCTTCCACCCTTAGGTCTAACGGCATTTTCAATAACGTAGCCTGGTTGTGTTTTCAGTAAGAAATTGCTCTTCCCTGTCTCTAAGGCATTAAAGGCCAGAATTCCAAAAGACAGGATAACTAATTTGAATTCAGCAACCATCCACCAAAACCAAAACCCACTACCCCTGAAAACATCCAAACTCTGCTCTATGCATGTTACATCAGGTTTTCCCCTTGATAATGTTTTTCAGAGTGCGAGCCAAGAACCACCTGCGTTAAAATCACCTGGGATGCTTGTTTACTCTGAATCCCCGCGCCCCACTCCCAAAGACTCTGTTTCCACAGGCCCCCAGTAGAACCCAGGACTCTGCCTTTTAGTTTCCCTGGTTTTTAGGTGCAGTAAAGTGTGACAATCACATAGTATTCCTTTCTCACCAGTTAACGAGTTAAGCTTTCGCTGTTTGAGTTTCAACTAACCAGGGTTAAGACTTCCGGCAACAAGGAGCCCTGGGAAAACCCCATTAACCTAAGATTCGGGCTGCTCTGTGTACAGTGACCTCTTCCCATTTTCCTTCAACGGCCTAAGGCTACTAGATCCGAGGCAGGATGGTGGTTTCATGCCCAAACCCGTAGTTAGGCCCTCAAAGAACCGACCTTGCTTTACTGTGTCTGACCAAGGACCCCGGAAAGGGAAAGGCTCTAAGGGTTCATGGGGGGGCCCAAAGGACTCTGTGTGTCAGTTTAACAAAATAGCACTTCAGCTTTTCATGGCCAAGCAAACACCCAAAGGCTAGGTCAGAATAACAGACAAAGGAGATCTGTGGAGATGGGAAGGGAAATGAAAAAGGTACCAGTGGAAAAAACTGAAAAAAAAAAAAAAAAAAAAAAAAAAACCACTGAGAAAGACAAATACCGTATGCTATCACTTACATGTGGAATCTAAAAAATGACACAAAGGAACTTATTTACAAGACAGACACAGACTCACAGACATAGAAAACAAACTATGGTTACCAGGGTGCGAAAGGGAGGGGAGGAACAGAAGGAACAGACCGGGAGTGTGGGACTAGCAGATACACACTACGTGTGAAATAGAGAAGCAACAAGGATTCACAGTATGGCACAAGGAACTGTATTCAACATCTTGTAATACCCTATAATGGAAAATAATCTGAAATATATATGTATAGCTGAGTCACTTGGCTGTATACCTGAAAACTAACACAGTATTGCAAATCAACTATACTTCAATTTAAAAAAAAAACACTGACTCTCATGCTGTATAATAGAGCAGAATAAAGGGGTGTTGTACCAGCAGTAAGTCGACGGCACCATTTATTGATGGAATTATACGGGAAAACAATCACAACAAAAGGACCATCTTGACTAGTTTTCTCAGTGAAACTACCTTTGAAACGTAACATGTGGGAGGCTGTCCAGGGGGTCGGCAGGGAAGCCCCCAGGTTTCCCTGTCGACATCTCAGCTGGGTCTCAAGTTCTACTCCCCGGCGCAGCCAGGAACCGCGTGGAGGGCATGGGTGTTTCTGGCCCGTAGCTCAGGGTGAGTGACCATGCTTCAGCCGGGATTCCTGGAGTAGACCTGCTCACATTGAGAAGCAGGGAAGAAAAGAGTTATTTCTGGTCGATGGGTGAGCACTTGTCCTTCTCTATCAACGAAGACGACAGACAGTTTAGCTTCTGAGCACAGAATGGTTTGTTCAACACCACGTTTTTTCGGTAAAGTTTCTTTTGGGTCCTTGGTACCTTAGCTCCTTCCCTCTCATTTTCGGGAAAAGACAGAGATATAGGTGCAACTGGTATAGGAGACTTTGGTGGCAGACATCGGGTTGGGACCATTTTAACCAGCAATTGAGCTGCCCGGGCAGGAGCAGGCTTGGCTGAGAGCTCTTGGCCTGGGTTTAAAGTGGCACTTCTGGGGTTCTTAGAGTCGTCATAAGTGGCCGTCACTTGCTTTGTGGTGGAGGAGCTTTTCAGAGATGGTCTAGAACCCCACCTGTACCTACCAGCACTGCTCCATCCAGTCCCACCTGGATGTGCTGCACTCAAGCTTACAAGAACCAGGATCGCTCTTGCTTTTTTCATGACTTTTATCTGCACAAGTTGTCTGAAGACTCAAAGAGTCAGAAAGCCTGGGCTGCCTCGTTTTGGGAACGGGTTTGGAAGAAGAGGGTCTTTCAGGGGCTCCGGGAGTGCAGCGCGGGGTCTGCAGTCTCGGCCTTTCTTTTTGAATTGTCACATGCTGCAGTCGTTCCATTTCCAGTAACAGAGTTATCAAAGGCTCCAGGGAGCTTTCTGGAAGCGCCGCTGTCATTGTCCAGTTTGCAGACCTGGAGAAGGCTAACCTGTGCAGGTCCAGGGCGCCGAAAGGCGGGGGCAGCAGGTCAGGATATGGGAACGCGGCGCTCGGCTCTTCGGTGAAAAAATCATCAACACTTTCTATTGTTTCTGGCTTTAAGCTCAGGCCCATCTTTTTAAAATAGCTGAGTAAAGCTTCGTTTGCTCTCTCGTTTCCTGGCAAGTCACTTTCATCTGTTGAACCTTCCTCCACACTGCTGCGTCCACACTTCAGATCCCAAGTCGGAGTGGTTAAAATGTCCCCACTGTTGTTTTCTACAGCTGAGCATAAATTCACCTGAGGCTCGTTTCTGTCTTTGCAAAAGTCTCCGTCGGCGTGTGGCCAGCAGAGACCTGCCGGCGCCCCCAGGCCAGGGCAGGCGCTCACCCGCTGGCCCACCGAGGCAGCTGCTCGGGAGTGGCTCTCGGCGAGCAGCATTGTGGGACTACTGGTCACGTGATAGCCCGTCTCCATCGAAGATCTTCTGAAATCCCTTAAAAAATGATGTATTTAATGAATGGTTGGTTGACTAGCATTAAAATGCTATTAAAATGATAATGAATAAGAAAGCCTTATCAAAGACTAGCTAACCTTTGGTTCCCAGTGGCCTGAGTGTGTCTCTGTAACAGAAACATGTTAACTTTCAAATATGCTCGAATTATATCCAACTATAGACACTTTTTAAAGTATAGATTGGGGGAGAGGGTACAGCTCAGTGGTGGAGCACATCTTAGCGTGCACAAGGTCCTGGGTTCAATCCCCAGTACCTCCATTAAAAAAAAAAGTATATTTACTGTATATAAAATAGATGAACAGCAAGGTCCTACTGTAGAGTATATTCAATATCTTGCAATGGCCTATAATGAAAAAGAATAGGAAAAGGAATACATATATGTATTTATAACTGAATCACTCTGCTGTACACCAAAAATTAACACAACACTGTAAATCAACTATACTTCAATTAAAAAAGAAAGAAAAGAACAGAAAATTACAGTGTAGATTAAAATATTAGCTGGACATCTGTTTGTACATCACAGGAGACCAGATCACCGTGCCTGCAAATGGTTAGCTGTGGCTATGAATGGCCACTAGGTTGGAAGTGGCCAGGTGTTTCCATTTGCCTACAAAAATACTGTACGTGCAGTTATGATGTCTGAAAAGGAGGCTCTCAAACTGAAATTACAGTGAAGTGTGTACTGACTCAGAATTAGATCAGACGAAACTCGTAAAGAACATAGTTAGGTTACTTAATAAAGGCTTCTACTTTTAAAAGCCACTGTGGTTTTAAAATTATTCTAATAAAAAAGGAAGTAAAACAATGTCTATCAAACAACTACTACCCCAGATCTAGTCCACAGTAATTGTCACCTGACGGTGCTTTTTTTTTTTTTTTTTTTTGGAGTAATACTTCTAGGTGTTGTATTAAAAGGAAAACTGCAAAAAAAGCCTTAGAATACTGAGTTTACAGTTCTTTTAGCGCTTACTAGAGATGCTGACATTGAGGGGTTTGATGCATTAATCGACACATAGACATTCTCTACTTACTTTTAAAGCTCACTTACACTCGAGACAGCAAAGTAGCCTTGAAGAATTTTGAAAATTACTTTCATTTTGATACAAAACGGTAAAAACTTACTCATTTAGCTAAATGCTAGGTATACTGACTTGCCTCTGAAAAGCCACAGGAAAGTCACTTTACGTCTGCAGTGGATAACAGACACAAGCCACGCAGTCTGGGGAAAAGGGCGTGGATCCGCGCGTGAGGCGCAGGCCTGGACCCCTTTGCCGCCAGCGAGCAACATGCGAACTCTCATCCACGCCCCCTCGGAGGGGCTCCGAGCAGCAAGCCCGTGACATGAACGTGCTCTGCAGGCTTCATCGGAGTGACAGCTACCACCACCTTGATTCTCTGAATTGCTGACGGCAGGCTGAGCTGAAGCCCCTCGTGAACGCTCCCCTGACACCCAGCTCCCAACTCGGCCGCAGCGTCAGCACCCCTGCCCCGCCCACCAAGCACGCGGTTCGGTTTAGTCCTCACGGCAGCGCAGGAGGCCGGCGGTTGCGTTCTCCGCCTTTTACGGACGGACGCGGAGACGGCGCGGCGGGTGAGGGCGGCGCTGGGAGGCAAACCCCGCGCGGGCGCGCGGCCGAGCCCTGCTCTGCGCTCCGCGCACGCCGCTGACTGCCGCGCACCCGGCTCGCCCCTCCCTCCGAGCTCTTTCTGGTAAAAGCCAGCCTCCCCCGCCCCCCAGCACCTCGTCCCTCAGGACGGCAGTCACAGCCCAGCATCCCTCGGTCGTAGTGTTAGGTGAGCTGCGTCCTGGGCCTCACAGAGGCAGGTCCTCCGACGGGGACTGCTAACTGAACCACCGATTGTCAAGGCCGGGGACAAAACAAAGGCGCAGAACTCGGGGCCACCGGGAAGTAACTCATTCCACGTAAGAGTGACTCACAGCAGTGTTCAACAGATGTTCGTTTCCAGAGAGCAGCAGCCCGCGTTTTCAGACATTCTAGCTGGTTCTCATGCACACAGTTTAAGAACCAAAAAGTAAGAATTCAAACCCAGGGATGGGGATCTGGGAAGCAACATCCCGTGGTGGCTGGAGCATGAACCAAGGCCTTACAGCCCGGTTCTGCCACTCAGTACTGGTCACCTGGCGCCACATCCTCGTCTGGGAAGTTGGGATGATGGCAACTGGACAGACCTTATAGGACGTCGGGGGTTAGAAGAACTAACACACGTAAGGAATTAACATCGTTCCTGGAGCACGGATTGTCACTTTCCTGTGACGGTTTCTTGTCACTCCCACAAGAAGTCCAAACTCTCTCCACCTGAACGCTGCAGGTAGGGGCACAGTCAACTCTGAGTCACCCCACACCGACCCCTCCCGGTGTCCGCGGCCACCTCCTATTTTAGGGTGCATTTCTGTCGTTTCCCACTATTCACACACAGTTCTGTTTTCTTCTGGATGTTTTTCGTCCTTGTATTTGAGATGACTAGTTAACTCACCTGCACTTAGGGTTATTTCACCAATTTCAGGGTTTACACAATATGTATGCTCTCACCTGTCCTCCGCGATGCTTCTTCCGTCAAGAGGAAAACTCCGTAACTGGAATACCCCTTGTTTACCGTTCTGGCAACAGAAAAATCGTGACAACATTTTAGGTAGTAACTGCATACATTTTTATTTTTTAAATAATACTTTAGAAGTATGATGTTAAATTCCCACCCGTGTTCTTTTGGGAGTATGCTCCGACAAACTAAATTCTAGCATCAGCTACTCTGCTGGAATTTCCAAATGGTTCTACAAAGACTTTTACACACACTGCGTCTCTGGTCCCTACTCTTGTTCTAAGAATGTATAATTCTTGTTCTAAGCAAGCAATACACAGTAAAGTCCTATATAACAGTCCCTCGTTACATACAGATGCTCGTCTCCACTGACTTCAGCAGGATTTAGGACAGTCTGTTTACCAATACCAGCTAAACAGTGTTAACAGTGTTAATGACTCTTGAATATCACTGTCTTCATTATATTAACAGTTAACTATTTTATACTTCGATCAAAAAAAGTAAATGAAAGATTAATTTTTTCACCACTTCAAAACAAAATAGCAACTGTTTCAGTGGCTTCAAGGTATCTTAAGGTCTGAGACCACTTCCCTTTTGTCAATGACTAGAAATGACTAGAAAACATTACATACATTACAATATTAACTTCCATTTATAATATTGTTACTTGAAAAAAATAATATAATAAGATACGAATTTAATGACCAATTTGCAGCCTTGTAAAATAGTCAATAAAGGCTTCAACTTGTTTGAAGAACTCTATGGAAATAAAATTTAATGTTTAACTTTGAGGAAAGAAATTCTCTTTAAGGAACATACATATAATTTTAAAATGTTCTGTGAATTATTTAAAACCAAGCATTTATCCTTACCTTGTTAACTTTGCCTGAAAGAATGTGTATGAAAAAAATGACAATAGTTACACAAAACATGTTATATTATAAACAAGCCCCCTTTAATATGAGCAGTTGTTCATATTATAAATATGAATCTAAGTTTCCATATATTTATAAATACAAGTATCAACACACACATCTAGGATTTCTCACCACCTACGGCACTGTCCCTTCCAGGCAGGAGGTTTTTATTTTCAGGAACAGGCACTTCTGCATCCAAATTCCAGTGAGATAAGTTCTAAAACAATATTTGTTTTAGGATAAACTTAATGTAAGAGAAACCCGTGAAAGCTCAAGCACATAATTTTACATGTTCCTTGGGTAAAGCAGGACAAAAGACACAGGCCTGGGGACCGCCCTCCCTCCTGCAAGGCCCACCCAGCACGCCTGAGGAGCCGTCCTGCTCTCTTCACCCTGCTGTCAGCTTGCTAACACCACCCAGGCAGGCAGGGAGAGGCCCTCCCAATAACTGATGGTTTCGTTCTCATTTTGTTAAAAATAATGGCACACACGTTTTCAAAATTGACTTTAAACATATGATAAACTGTCCAGTTCAGCACATTCACCAAACTGCATGTATCTGAGTACCAGATCCGAAAGTCTGTAACGTCTTTCCACCAACAGAGTGGAATTCTCTGACCCTCACATCACACACAGCACTGACCAGCCCACCATCCTGGTCTCCAGATGCTGAGAAACACTCGGGAAATATTTTTTTAAAGGCGAAAAAAAGGACTGAGTAAACGTATAATCTCTATTGAGGATTTATGTTCCAGACATTGTGCTGAGGGCCATGGGGGGTGGTGCGAGGAGACAGCTGTTGTAACAGTTTATCCTCGAAAAGGGAAAGTGAAGAGGTGAGTAGTTTATTTTTTTAAAAAGTAACATTTGGGGGATGAACTCACTTTTTTTCTCTCAAGTGAGAAAATCCTTTGCAAACTACCCTCTAAGCAACATGCAAATGAAACGACAGGTGGTACCAGGTGCCACCCCCACACTGAGGAGGCTCAGGGAGAAGCAAGCCTGAAACAGGGTGCGGGCTCAACAGGCCCACGAGGAAGTCACCTCGACAGGAAGGCCGGCGGAGCGCCGCAAGGCGGCTGCAGATTGTCTTCCTCTGGAGGCTTTGGGAACATAAAGTTAATAAAATCCGCAAACTTTAGCCACCGCAATAGTTAGTATATGTTTGCCAGCTACACAAACGTCTCTGCTCTCTGAGACTGTGTGCATTGGATCTAGTCTCTGCATTCGAATCACCAGGGGAGCTCTTTTTTTTTTTAATTAAAAAAATTTTTAAGCTTTTTATTTTGGGGGGGTGGGTAATTAGGTTTTATTTATTTAATGGAGGTACTGGGAGTTGACCCCGGGACCTTGTGCGTGCCAGGCATGTGCTCTACCACTGAGCTATACCCACCCCACCCCCAAACTTATCTGTATTTTTAAAGCTTCCTTGATGGATTCTCAAGGTTCTCTCAGCTCTGTAATCAGGGTCCACTAAGGCACAAAATGACGCCTGTGAGAAATATCTTTACAGGGACACGACAGAGAAGCTGGTGAAAACCGTGCGGCTGAGATCCAAGAGTAGAACTAACGTAGCCAATTGGTCAGCTGGTAAGGAAGGCTGTCCCACCGAACCAGACAGGTCGCAAACTCCCCGGGGTGGACACTGGTTATACCTTTTGATACCCCGCGGGCCTCACCAATATTCTTCACAAAGCCTGTGTAAGAAGACTGAAAAGGTGAGCCCTGCCGCGTGGATCAAGGTGGCATCTTTAACGACACCCAATTGCAATTAGAAATGTTTCGAGGTGTACAGAGAAGCTGGGTGAGTTTTCCTTTGTTAAAAGAAATTAAAACTTTCCATTGGACAGCCCAAATCCCAGGCCAGTCCGCTCCCGGAGAGGAAGCAGCAGGGCCGTGGGCAGGGCGCCTCCGTGGGGCGAGGCTCCGACGCCGGACCGGTTCCCCGCGCGGCCATACCTCCCCGGAGCTGCGGGCCGCGCGCAGGCTGGTGCCGCTGCTGTCTCCGTTTCTTCTCCCCATCTTGCTCCTCTGCTTCCTGGCGGTGCTACACAGGAGTGGGACAGGCACACGGAGCGTAAGGCCCAGCGCCAATTTAAGAGAAAGCACAGCTCTGGCTCTCAGCCACAGGAGGTTAAGGAAAGGCTCAGAAAGCGGAAGAGAGGTGCCACGAGGGCGGGCGGGGTAACAAGGGGAAATTAACTAGAAACGAGGGGCACGCCAGACCGTAAAAAGCAAACTGGAAGATCGAAGTGACAGAAGATTACACAATTCAGGCCCAAGGCGAGAAAAGAGATACCGTCGGATAGGAGGATAAGACACAAATTAGAAAAAACACAGTGACTCATCTGGCACTTACTAAACTGCTTTTTACCATTTAGAACAGGTGCTCCGTTTGAAAGCAGGGTTAACCTCGCACACGGGCAGAGCAGACACCCCCCACATGCTGCAGGGGCACGGAGAGGCCCGCCACTCCCACCCCAAACTACCACGGCGTCTAAGCCCACTACCGCGAAGGCAGCGGTGTCGGAGAGCCGTGAGGACACGGGAGAGGCACCGCTGAAATGGATTCAGGCATTGATTAAGGCATGGCTACCTGGAAAAAACCACAAACTGAAGCCAGCGGTAATCAGTGTATTTGCTAGTCGTTTACAACTGTCTCCCGGAGGGAAAGGTGGGTCCTGAAGAGACAGGAAAGGCAGCTCAGCAAGTTTTGCATCTGAACCTATCGGGCCCCCACCTAGACGCCGGGCACCGGCTGGAAGAGGTGAGTCTGCGGTGCGGGCGGGCCGCCGGCGCCACCGGGTGTGCGGCCCGGCCTTTGTGACAGGGCCTGGGAGAGCGGTCGGGCCGGGGAGCGGGGAGGTGGGTGTCTGGCAGGTGCGGGGGGGCCCGCCGCCTCTTACCGTTCGGCGCCGCTGGCCCCCGGCTGGTCCCCGGCGGCGTCTCCGCGGGCACTGCCACCCCGAGGTCCTGGCCGCTCCGCGCGCAGAGCCTCCGACTTGACCGGCCTGCAGCGGGAGGACAGAGGGCAGCGGGAGGCCGAACATCCTCGGGGGTCCCGGGCCCGGATCCAGACCCCGCCCCTTGACCCCCGGCCACGCCCCCGATCTTGACCGTGCGCTCGACCCCGGACCTAGGCCACGCCTCCGGCCTCGAGCCCGACGGGGTCCCTGGTCCCGACCCCGCCCCCCGCCCCCACCTTGAGCCCGACCTCACCTAGCACCCAGGCCCCGACTCTGCCCCCAACCCAGATCCAGAGCCCCCCATCCCGACCCCTGAACCGCAGCCCCGCGCCCGATCCCCGACCCTCGGCCCTGGCCCTGGCCCTGTCCCCAGCCACCCGCCTCGACCCCGCCGTTGACTCCGCTCCCACCCCTCACCCGAACCCCGACCCCAGCCCCGACCTTAACCTCGGCCCCGTCCTCACCTCCGGCCTCGCGCCCGACTCCGTCCCCGGTCCCGACCACGGCCTGCATCCGAGACCTTGAGCCTTACCTTGCCCCGAATCCGAACCCGGACCCGGATCCAGATCCCCGACCCCTAACCCCGCCCCCGACCTTGCCCCCGCCCCTACCTTGAGCCTGATCCCGCCCCGCCCCGAGCCCTGACTCCGCCCCCCCGCTCGGACCTCGACTCGCGGCGCTCCGTGCGCCCCCTGCCCGGCCAGCCCGGCCGCAGCGCTGAGTGTGAAGTTTGTCCGCGCTTCTGACCTGCAGTGTCTACAGAACTGATTAAGTTCCGTAGAGGGAAGGTGTCCCCGCTGAGCGCAAGCCCACCTCCAGTCAGGTCCGGATTAGGCCAGATTAGGTTACCAAAGCAAACACGGACATTTGAGGAAGAAATGGGCCCCTCTGCCGGTGCTACCACTGCACCCTGTTGGTACAACACCCTGCTCTGGATTCAACCCCCACAATGTTCCATTAAGCATCTAAGTGCACTGGTTCTTAACATTTGGGGGAAAGGAGTCCTGCGCTCCTCGGAGTGTCTTCCCGGAAAACTGCGTGCACGCCAGATGCTGAACACATCTCAAGGTTCCTCAGGGGTCTGATCCCCGACTCCGCTTTCAAGAAGCCCTTAAGCAGTGCTCTTTGAAATTATAAATATTCAAAATAAAATAAATTATGTGGGAGATATACACACAGTAAAAATAAAGAAGCCCTCTGTGTGTCGCACAGCCGTCTTGCTTTCTTCCCTGCACGCCTCACCCTTGTGTTTGCGTCTCTGTCTGTCTCTTCACCCGACTGCAAACCCTGGTGAGGGCAGGGGCCTTTTGCTTTTCTAGTTCGTTTCTATCCCCATCCCTTTAGAACTGCTGGGCGCGGAGGGGCCCGGTGAATACAGGTGCATTAATATAGAAGGAACATAGGCCTCCTTGGAGGTCTCCCTCCCGGGCGCTGGCCTCCTCCAGACTGGTTTCTACACCGCGGGTCTAAAACCCACACCTAGTGGGAGGGTATACTCAGTGGTAGAGTGTGTGCTTAGCATGCACGAGGTCCTGGGTTCAGTCCCCAGTACCTCTATTAAATAAACAAACCTAATTACCCCACCACCAAAAAAAAAAAAAAAAAAAAAACCCAAAAAAACCCCCCAAAACAAACCCCACACACACCTGCCCCCATGTCCCCCTAACGCCTGAAGTTCCACATTCTGTAGCCAGGTTGTAAGTGTCCATCTGCTCGTTACCTTTCCAGGGTGACTTCATGTCAAATACATCAGACCTTTTGCAATTTTCCTAAACACTCTTTCCCCTCCAGGACATATATCATTTTTATTTTCCCTATAATAGAGCCTCCTTTTTATCCCCTCCTTCCTTTTATCTGCCAAAGTTCTGTTCACATAGATCTAGGTCCTAAATCATCTTCCCTGACTCCTCAAAAAGAATAAAAGGCTACCTCCTCCAAGATCCCTATTTTGGGTTATATTTTAGTGATTTGTTTACACTTTCTTACTCACTGCTACATTATAGCTATTCATTCTCTTTTCCACACCTTGAAGGCAAGATGGGCCTTCTATCTGGCAGAGTACTTGGCATAGGGTAGCCACTCCATAAATGTTTGAGTAGAATTAATTGCTCTGAAAATTACATTTTCGAGACTATATGGTGTGGTTACTCTGCGCCAGGCCTGCGCTGAACACTTCAGACGACCCAGTCTGATACTCAACACCACAGTGAGGTCCTTACTACTATTTATTCCTATTTTATAAATGAGTAACCTGGGCCTTAAATAGATTAAGTGACTTTCCCCAACTTACAGTGACTTGAAAAATAGTGAATTGGGTAAACGTGGGGCCCACGTGTTCCCAGCTAACACTTCCTACAAATAACTCAAGGTGAGAAAGGTTTTTTTCTGTCCTCTGGCTGGGGGACCATCGCCTCCCCTTCCCCATCCACATCACGGTTGAACTGACAGTGTCACGTGTTTAACACTATCGTGCCAGCATAACCCCTGCACAGTGTTTACGGGGAGCACCCAGCCAGAGGGGTGAGGGGACACGGCTAGGAGAGAGGAGGACCAGATGTGAAACGCGGTGGACGTGGTGGATCCCGGGCACCGACGTGGAGAGCCAGACTGCAGTGAGAGGCTGGTTTGAGTCTGGTTTGGCTCTAGGCCAGCCTTCAGTCGAGTCACAGGTTGAACGGTAGGCTGTTTTCCATAGCAGCTCAGGTTGGTCCAGCCGCGTAAAGCCAATCCTCAGCCTTAAGAATGCTTCTTCTTTCTTGATCATCCCAAGGCCACTGAGGGGCTTCCATTTTGAGTGGTAGCCCAACTTGCCTGACCTTCAACCTGTACCTCTTTATTAATCCAATGAAGTAGAGCCAAGTAGACACTTTGTCTCGTGGCATTTAACTCGCTCTGATATCAGTTACAAAGGAGGTGGTCTGAGTGGGCGGAAGGGAAGGAGATCCTGGGGCCCACCACCTAGTGGGTAAGATGCCTTGCAGCCACCTCGGTTTCTCCTGCTGTGACAAAGGTGGCAGCACTGACCACTGACAGCTATTCTGGAAAGCACTTCGACAGACATTCCCTTTCATTGTCCACGTTTATGCACAGAAATGTCAGTAGCAACAGCACTCAGTTTCTAGTTATTCTGGAGAGAAAAGGTCCCTACTTCAGCCTCCCTCTGTGAATACCTTTCACGGTTCACATTTCCTGAGTATTTGCCCCCTTGATTTTCCCCAGCCTATGGCCAAGTTCATGGCTGGTCGTGTTTTACCCTAGACTCTTGTTCAGCGTAACTAGGTAAATTACGTTTTCAGAAAGTCAGGACAATCTTTTCTAATTAATAATGTGCATTTTCTCAAACAATAGGATGCTGAGTCTGTGGGAAAGTTTTCAATTCAATTATGAGCAATTTGCATTTACTTTATTTAGATAACTGGTCTTTTTTCCCCTTTTCCAGTTTCTGCTTTGTCTTTCAGTCAGGATCAATTACATGAATGCCTGATCCGGGGCTCCAGTTCTATGAGTTTTTACTGTAAACCCCCTAACTCTCTTGTGTTTGTATAATTCTGCTGTAAGATATACACATGGAAATATTTTTACTTAGAAATTGTGTTTTTGTTTTAAAAATTAAACTTTAACACTTTTCTCCCTTATTTTAGCCTGTAAATTTGGGAGGCTACTGTATTTTTTGTTGCAAAAATACAAGAAATCTTGTCTAAAATCTACTTGTTCCTACAATGAACGAGAGAGTGTTGTATGTGGCTATAGTTCCAAACGTACGGTAAACACACACAGCAGTAAATTCCGGTCTGCACGCGCGGCAGCGCGCACTTGTGACTGGGTTCTCAACAGACCTGCACCTTTATTTAGACTTTTCTGCAAGACGTGGTTTCTGCAGTTCGAGCTGCTTTATACGTCTTCCTGCGCTGCAGATCCCTAGCGCCCGCAGCTGCATTCTCTCAGCCTTACCTCACGCGCACACTCTGAATTTCGGTTGGGGTTTCGGGGTCAGAACTTACTTTCCAGCGCCGGGAGAGCTGCAGCTGGAGTCCTCTTTCGGGAGGGTGGGCCCTTCCCACCGCATCTGCCTGGAACGGAACACTCTCTTGAGAACGCTTTCTTTAAGGAACTTGGAGATGACCTTTTCTCTTCGGACGTTGCTGAACACTTTGCCTCTGGAAGCCAGCTGAGCCTGCCACGTCCGCCCGCCGTGGCGGAGGGGCAGGGGGAGGAGTTCCGGAGACGCGACGGCCCTCTTCGGAACGAAAAGAGGAATTGCCGTTTACCTAGAAGTCACGGGTGAGAGATCAGCCCGCCTAGAAGACGGCCGAGAGCCTGCAGCGGCCGCGCTGTGGGGTCGGCTTGGTCGGCGGCACGGGGCGCCTCCGGCGAGCGGCGGGTCCTGCAGGGCAGCGCGGCATCACAGGAAGGGGGCAGGGCCGGCGAGGAGGGTTCCCGGGGGTCTCCCCGTGGGAGAAAATAACGTTCTATGACAAACGCGGGTGTGAAAGGTAAATCTATCGGTCCCTGAAGAATAGAATTGTAAACAAGAGGCACAGGACACAAGGTGTACAGCGGGAGGATTTGTCCCACCAAAGACCGTTAGCAGCGCAGGGGAGACCCGGGTGGCTGCGGTGACGACCGCACAGCTGGTTAGCAGCTGGGCCCCGCCCGGCGGCCCCTCCTCTCTAAGCCTGTTACCTCCCCGCGCAAACACACAAGGATCAGAGAAGATGAATGAGCTCGATTCCTTGAAGAAGACACACCCAAGGCAGAAAACGCTCATCTGTGTAGGTTTGTCCTCTAAGCCTGCGAGTCTGTTTCTGTTTTGTAAATAAGTTCATCTGTTACCAGGACGGAAAGCTGGGGGGGTGGGGGGCGGAGTTTGGGATTTGCAGGCACTAACTGTTCTATATGAAATAGATAAACAGCAAGGTCCTACAGTTTAGCGCAGAGAACTATATTCAACATTGTATAATAACCTGTAATAATAAAGAATATGAAAAAGTATGTATATGTATAATTGAATCACTATACTGTACGCCTGAAACTAGCACAACATTGTAAATCAACTATACTTCAGTTAAAAAAAGAAAACGTTTATCCACCAGATAGTTTATTTAAAAATAAAACGTAGTAATTGTGGCCTCCTGATTTCAGCCATGGTCAATGAACTTCAGATTGCTAGGAAGATTCCTACATTCGCTAATAAGAGATTGAGAACACATAGATTGGGGGAAGGGTATATATAGCTCAGTGGTAGAATGCATGCTTAGCATGCATGAGGTCCTGGGTTCAATCCCCAGCATCTCCATTTAAAAAATAAATTAAATAAATAAATAAACCTAATTACTCACCACCACCACCCCCAAAGAACATATGGGTCAATTTACATGGAGTGAAAAGAACCAATTTTAATAGATCACTTCCTTAGCCTGTTGAATGGTTTAAAACATAGTGTGTTCTTTCCTGTTTATGTAAATGAGGATTTAGAGTGATACACTCAAACTTGCTAAGAAAAACACCTCTGGCTATCAGAATAATTCTGCCTGCCCCTCACTTCCACCAATTCCTTTCTCTCTCCAAAGACACCCGTGAAATTATGAGAATCACATTATATTCCAAATGGTTCTGGTTAGTCCTACACCATACTTAAAATATATTTCTATTTAAAGTATAGCTTTCTATTTATTTTTTAAAGTTTTACTTTTTAAGTTTGCAAGTGGGACATTAAGAAATGGAGTTTTGTCTCCTGTGCTGGGCACTAATGGATAGTAAAATCATCATGATTTCTTTTTTACAGTCCTGGAGAAGGGTTTTTAAGTTTGGTGAACTGTGAGCTTTTGCCATGGCATGCTTGGCTCACGTGACTTTCCCTGATGCTCACCATTCTGCAGTGTGATGGCGCAGCCCGTTCACGGGAGGGAGCCCTAATGGGGGGCTCGGCTCCGTTGAAGGCGCATGCTGAAATTCAGGAGTGGCTACAAGCCGCACGGTTTGCATCTTTGCCCCAGTTCTGAGAGTAGCTCTTGGCAGCTCCGTCTTGCTTGGGTCTGTGCTATCAAGCGTGGAGGGTTAAGATTCTCTAGAACTTCTCCTGTCCTGTTTGTGATCCACAATGAAGAGTGGCTTCTCCACTAAAGCCAGAACTGAGGATTTCTGTTTGTTTGCTTTTGTCTCCTGGGTGCTAGTTTGTTTAAGCGAATATGCCGCAGGTGCGCGTCTTACCTGGGCTAGCCTGGACATTTCCTCAGTTTTAGAAGAGGAAGCTGTTCCCTCAGTTCGAGGACTGTGCTGATGTAACCTCGCTCCCTCAGGGCCTCGTAGATCTGTGGAGCCCTAGCTACGTACACACAGGGTGCATGGCCTCCCCTGGGGGCCAGATGGGAAAATAGCACTGCTGCGTGCACTCCGGGGACCCCTCTTCCTTTAGGAAAGCACTCTGTCTTCCTCAGATATTGTCCATGTCCAGACAGGAAACCTGGGCTTCTGCCTAAAGTCCCTGTAAGACTCGGTGGGATATTTTTGAAGGGCTGAGTTCGTCTAGTTTGAAGCTGTGGAATGAACACTCAGGGTTCCAGGCTGAGATCCGGGCCATTGTGACCCTCAGAATGTGAGGCAGTCAGAGACCAGAAAACAGGACCCATGGTCCCTTCCTGGAGATGAAGGCAAGCCTGGGAGGAGAGCAGCTGCAGGGGACTCTGCCCTCCCCATCCTCTGTCTGCTCTTTTCTGTCACTTAACGGGCCATCATGGGAACAGCCAGGAACAACCAGATTGAACTGAAACTCCCACTCCTTGAGAAGTCTAAGACCCCGAAGGACTACGGCCATCCTGAGGTCCTCCGCCACACCTTTGAGAGCCTGTCTAACCTCCACAAGCTGCTTCCAAATCATCTGATGGAGCTGCTACATTCCTACAAGAGTGACGAGGACAAGAAAAAGTGTACGTGAGCGGCGGAGGGGGGTGGGGGCTGGGGGTGGGCTCTTCAGTCAGCCTACACTTGATCGTGGTACCATGGCCCCTTCGTTAGTCACGAGTGCGAATTTATTCTTACGGTGCAGGTGATGCAGGAAAAACGGGGCGTGAGAGGACGGTTGTGTCGTGAGTCCCTGGGACGCACCCCACCAAGTCGGGGTCCTTGGCTTCGCGCAGGGAAGAGTTCAAGGCGAGCCATGGTTGAGTGAGAGTAGATGTATTCAGAGACATGCGCACTCCGAGGACAGAGTGCGGGCGTCTCAGAAGGCAAGAAAGGCCTGGGAGAAACACACGCCACAGGCAGAGTGCGGGCCGTCTTCCACAGAAGGGAGCGTGGCGGCCTCAGAGCACGGGGGCGGCCAGGGAGAATGAGGGCGGCCACGGGGGTGGGGGCTGGTGGCTTTTATGGGCTCAGTAACCTCACATGCCAACAAGTGGGAGGATTATTCCAGCCACTTCGGGGATTCCCAGGAGCTGGGCCCTCACCCACATTTTGACCTCTACGGTCAGCCTGGGGGCTGTCCTGGCGCCCTGGGAGGGCCGGTCAGCAGGTACTGTATTTTAGTGGGCGTGTATTGAAGCTCAAGGTCTACTGGGAGCTGACTCTTCCAACATCTTGGTGCTAATGGCTGTGTCTTTTTGGGGGGGGGGGTAGGTTATTAAGTTTACTTATTTATTTTTATTTAATGGAGCTACTGGGGAATCGAACCCAGGACCTCGTGCTTGCTAAGCACGTGCTGTACCACTGAGCTGTACCCTCCCCCACTTGTTGTGTCAATCTTTGAATGGCGGTGCCCCGCCCCCTTTCCTCCTGTCTCACAGGTCTGGTTGGTCCTTGGGACCCACGGCCCGTCCACTCTGATTATGCTGTAGGGCCCAGGTGCACAGAGTGGGAGGGGAGCTTACGCACCTGCACTGACCTCACCATCGCTTCCTCCTGTGCCTTTAGTCCAAGTTAGTCTTTTATGAACCAAGATAGGCCATCCAATCTTCTTCAGGCAAAGTATACCTGTGAGGAGACAGACAGGGGACTCAGTGATGCAAGCCAGACAATTTACGATTTCAGCTTTAGGTCTGACTTTCAAGATCAGTGAGAGAACTTCCAAGTTGAAGGTCAGGCTTTGAAGTCTATTCTTTGGCTTTAGTTCCTACTGCTCCTTCCTCCTATCGCCAGGATTGCACCAACCAGAGAGACGCTGGCTAATTCCCCAGAGGGTCATAAGCCAACTTCACTTTTTGCAGTTTGGCGTGGCCCCTCCTGGATTCAGTTCCGGAGGTGGCTAACTGGACCGACTTGCAGGGTTGGCTGGAGCCTGACTCCTGAATTGTTCACGCTTAAGTGAAGGGCAGAGGTAGGTGGCAGCCACGTGTGCCCAGGAATTTAGCAAAATGGCAGCTGCCGCAGCAATTAAGACACAAGTCCCGGGTAGGAAGTGGGTACCGGGGTAGCAATTTTTAAAACATTATGGCAAGTTTGGCCATTTGTGTTCTGGTTAACCCCTAATCCCTGAATCCAAGTATTGCGAATCAATCCCAATATCCAGATTACACTAAAGACTACATAAGAATCATCAAAAAATATATAAGTAATCTAATAGAAGAGATCAGTGTTACAGACAGACAATCCGCAAGATGAAATACAAACCATCAGTGAGCATGAATGATGTCCCAGCACGCTGGTAACCAAGCACACACCGGGAAAGTCAAGGAGACATTTTCAGGCCGTCATAGTGGTCACAGTGAGTGAGACCCATAATGATGAACGTGGGGAAGTGAAACCCTCACAATCTAGCCCCTGCTAATCAATGGAGGCTTTTTCGAGGATAGTTTGGCAGTCTCTCTCTGTCAAAATTTAAAATACACGCTGCTGGCATATTGAACGAGTTGAACTTGGTAAAAAGCAAGCAGAACACAGTTTTCTTCTCTTCTATGACTGCCCCCTTTGGTCCCTTCTGCTGATCTTTGCTCATCAACTTGGGGTGCAATTACAAGCAGATCTTATAGCTGTCCTGGGCATACTCAGATAAAAAAAAGTCCACTCTACTATCCAAACTCTAACCCCCCACCCAGTCTGAAGCTTCTCTGCTCCCCACCGCACTAACCTGATTTAGACTCAGAAGCTGGAGTGGGCTGGCCGTGGGCAGGTGTCTTTTTCTTGCTCTGTCCCCTCCCTTGCTGGCTCCTGTTAGGTTGACAAGGGTGAGGGTGGGAGGAACTGGAAAGCTTCTCCTTGACTGGTGACATATCGCACTGTCCCCTGTCCTCTGTGCTCTCCGGGGGTGGCCGCTTTCAGAAGCTGACCTTTTCCCTCCGGGGCATTTCTGTGGGTTCTTTTGGGGCTTCTGTGGCTGGGGGGGTCTCAATGGCACAGCCTCCTGCTGACGCCCCCTCCCTGGCATCTGTATGATACGCTTCCATCCTGTTCAATCACGGCTGCTTCACCCTTTCAGAGTCCTCTTGAGATCCTACTCGAGATGACCCAGAGCTGACTCCTTTCGGGGGAACTCACAGCTCAGAGGAAATGTGAACCCTGTCCTCTGGACTTCACCCAGCTGGCGAAGGTGCAGCTGGTTTCCAGCACTGACCCCTTTTCTCTGTGGCCACAGGCAGCTGTAGTCCCAGGCACTTACCATGAGACTTTTCCAGGTGTTAGGGGCTGAACTGCATCCCCAACCCCCACCGCAGATGTCTAAGTCCTAACCCCCAGTGTCCTGGGATGTGGCCTTATTTGGAAATAGGGTCCTTACAGATGTGCAGATGTAATTAAGTGAAGATGAGGTCATACTGGAGCAGGGTGGGTTCTTAATCCAATGGGACTGGTGCTTCCAAGAAGACAGAGACGCAGGGAGGAGATGGCCATGGGACGGGAGAGGCAGAGCGTGGCATCTGTAAGCCGAAGAGCACCGGGGATCCCCAGCAAACTTGAGAAACTAGGAAGAGGCAGGGAAGAACCCCCTCCTAGAGGTTTCAGAGGGAGCACGACCCTGACGACACCCTGGCTTTGGACTTGAGCCTCCAGAGCTGTGAGACAATATGTTTACTGTTATGGCAACTGATACCTCAGGTGTCGGGGCCACAGCCCAGCTCAGCTCGAACTCTTAAAGCACCTCCCTTTGCCAGGAGGCGGGGAGATGCTATCGTACTCGCCTAAAGAAACTTCACGTGCCTTAAAGAATGTTTAGTCTTTTTTAGATAGATAAGCACATTGTTCATAGATGGGTATCTGGTGCCACTGGGATTTTTTTCAGACTCTGTGGCCTTAGGACAAAATCCTAAAACAATGCCTCCATTTCCACTGGAGACAACAGGACAGTTCATGTTTTAACATTCCTTTACACATGCCTGTCCTTCAACTCAGCAACCCCACTTCTAGTTAGCGCCCTGGAGAGACTGGCACCTGTGCACACAGAGGCATGAACAAGAGTGTGCGTTTGAATCACTGTTTTCTAATGGTGGAAAACTAAAAACTGCCTAATATCATTCAGTGGCAGAATGGCTAAATAAACTGATACATCCATACCATGGAATACTATTAAAGAGAACGCTGACATTAAAATGTCTCCAAAACACACTGCAGAGTTTTAACAAACAAGATGCAAGATAAGAAACGATGATTCCATTTGTGCCAAAAGAAGACAGTGTACTTGTAGATACAAATATGTCTCTAAATGCAACAGGGAGAGTTCTGGACAGACACACACCGAATTCAGGACGGTGCCTGCCTCTGGAGGAAAGGCAGAGGCTGGAGGAAGGAAGGCGTCCCCTTTGACCGTTGCTGCCTTGAGACAGACAGACGGCCAGATACTCTCCAGCAGAGATGGGTTTATTCGGATCAGCAGAGAATGGCAATTCGGGGTCTCAGCCACAGCAGGCCCCGGGCAGGTCTCCCCGTGGCAAGGGGAGGAGAACACGATTATGGAGGGAAAGGGAGTTGGGAGGGCAAGAGTAACAACTATAGTAAACTCGGTGTCTTTCCTGGGCTGAGTCTTCCGCAGGGCTCGGCTGCCCCCGGGGGCGAGAGCGCCCCCTGCTGGTCTCCCCACTCCGTTTCACCCAGGTTTCTGCTCATCAACTTCTCACACTCCGTGCACCTTCTTTAAGTCGTTTGAGTTCATTGATTCCAATGTAAGCCTTTCCATGTGTTTTTGTGATTAAAATGCAGTTTTACAGTCGAGGGCGCAGTGAGCGTTTATGTGAGGCTGGAGGAGCAGGTCTTGATTTCCCAGGGACATTCCCGTTACAGGTTGATTGGGGTTTTTTTCTCAGCCTCCCCGCATAGACGCTCACGGACACGGAAACACCTCTGGTAAGCGTTTCCGACACGTAAGCCAGCCACGAGTTCGCTCGAGTTTGAGATCCTGACGACAAAGCGAACCACCTGCTCCTGTGCCTGTGAGGCTCCTGGGGGGCGCTGTGCGGTCACTGAGCTGACAAACGGCTGCCCAGACGGCGTGTGTTCCAGGCCTGCTCCTGACTCACGTGGAGGGCTTTCGGGTCTCTAAGGATCAATCCATTCATCTTACTTTCCTTTTCAAATCGAAGTTTAGTTGATTTACAATGTCGTGTTAGTCTCTGGTGTACAGCAAAGTGGATCAGTTATACATAATATATTCTTTCTCATATTCTTTTTCCTTATAGGTTGCTACAAGCTGCTCAGTATAGGTCCCTGCGCTCTACAGTAGGAGCTTGTCATTTATTTTATATGTAGTAGTTTGTATCTGCTAACCCCACACTCCTAAGTTATCCCTCCCCTCTCCCCCAAGGATCAATCTAATCATAAAGTCATTATGTACCTTCCAGTCAGAATGCCAAGCTAGGCTTCCCTGAGCCAATTCTTTGTTCCTTGGGGTCTCTGCCAGCTACCCTGCCTGGGAGGGACCTTCAGGCCTTCAGCCTGAGAAGGAACGGGGGCTGGACAAGCTCTGATCTAACTCCTAATCTCAAGCAGGATCGCCCAGAGTCTGCGGCTCGCTTCTCTTCCTGCCTCAGGTTTGGGACAGCGCTCCACTCTTCTACCCACCCAAACGGATTACAGAGCTGCTCACAGCGCAGCCTGCAAACCAGCTTTTTTTCTCAAGTTGTTCAAAGTTGGCAGAGATAAGCAGCTTACATCACAAGATGACTCAGCCACGTCACTAAACACCCTGTGGAGTTCAACTGACTTCCCCTCTCTCCCTCTTCCTTACTTCCCTCCATCCTTCCTCCCCGCCCACCCTCCATCCCTTCCTTTCTTACATTCTGGCATAAGCTCTTTATCTCACAGCAGATGAGCGGTTTGGCTAGGGGCCAGTTGAGGTCAATGTGAAGCAGTGGACGTGATGTCAAAACAGAGCGTGGTTAATATTACTGAAGATTAAAAATAATTGTACAGTTACTGACCATTCGTTTGAGAATCATGCACAGATCACACAAGGAACCTTCAGGAGCCCTAGCGGTACCAGCACATCTGCTTGTTCGTTCACTCATTTACTGCAGTGCATCTGCTAGATGCCTAGGACCAGGCCAAGGTCTAAATGTTGCTCAGTGATATTTCTGGCAGAGCCAAATCGCAGTTAAGTCGCATGAATGTTCTTTCTCAAACTGATCCCATGCTACGCTTGCCGTGCAAAGATGGAAAGGAACTTTGAATTGCACTAATGCTTGTCCTCTTACTAGGTGAGAACTCTGAATTCTCTGGCTTAGAAAGAATCTTAGCAAGACATCAATTTCCAAAAGAGATTAATCTGACCCCCAAACCAAGCAGTATGCCCCTGTGGAGAAGGAAAGTCAACAACAGTGCAAATCAGGGGTGGAAGAAATGCCATTTGTGGAGCAGAAACATTAACGAGCCTCCAATGTCAACCATAGTTGTCAGGTAGGTGTTTGACTGTGGTCCCACGAGGGCATACTCAGAGGGGTACAGGATGACGACAAACCCTCTTTATGCTTAGCTCGACAAGGACCTAATGTGGCCTTTGACATTCACGGTGAGTGTGAAAGCAAGCATTGCTCGGTATAAAAGCACACGAGCCCCATTGTCACACACCCTCAGTGTCTGGTGGAGCCCTCGCTGGGAGAGAAACGCGTGGAGGCAGGAGCAGGTGTGTGGGCTCCCCATGGGCCGGTCCAGGTCAGCGAGCAGAGACCTGGCAGGGCTGGAGCGGGATTCTTGGAGAGGGACGCAAGCACTCGAGCTGTAGGGGTTCTGTGCTGCCTGAGTGCCAGAAAGCACCAGCCCGCCCCTTGCGGGACCAGAGGCCGAGAGCACAACCGCGCGAACGGTGGGGCCCTGGCCTTTACACCTGGTCCGCCTGATCTGACACGGATAGAAGCGGGAGGCCATTGCAGCGTCTTAAAAAGAGGAGTGGCACCATCTGATGTGAATGCTCCCTGGCCTCCAGGGGAGCAAGTGTGGAGGCGGAGAGGGATGCGGGGCCGTGGGCCAGGTGCTAACAGTGGGGATGTGCAATTAGTTGGCTGCTGGCACTCAAACTTAAAAGCTCTGGTTCCTGGGCAAATCATCTCTGCTGCTCACTCCGCCCCTGCTTATGCCAGACAGACGGTGTTTCTATGTTTCTTTAGTATTGTGAACGTATTGCTGGTCACTCATATTCATAGTGTCTGCACTTTGCACATAGCAGGTATTCAGAAAGCACTGTTGCCAGGCTGACAGTTGAAATGTGCGATTTGCTATCTGGACGGTGTTCTCTCCTTTGAAGGTGACAGACCCTGGGAGAGAACTCCAGCTCACTCATTCGCCTGGATGGGAAGCTCTGCCCAAATGAAGTGATGTTTTCGTCTACTTCCCCCCCCAAGTGTCCTCAGTGGTGTAAATGACAATTTGATTAAAAAACCTATTTTCAAAGAAGGCGAAGATGTTATAAAAGAATCAGAACCGTGGTATCTTCTTCTTGTCCGATGGGAGGCACTCACTCCGGCTTCTTCTCTGGGCCTCAAACGTCCTGCCGTGTTTCCCTGCGTGTAGTTTCTGTGCATCCCGGGGTCGGCATTCAGCTTGCACTTTTCACGTGTCCCACTGCCAGCCACCGCCTTCGCGGGCTTCTAGCCTGAGATCCAAACTTTGCCAATGTTTCCCACCGGAACTTCGAGTCAGGAAAGACTGACTGCGGACCAGCCCGTCCGCAGCCCACGGACAGGCCAGCAAGTTGCTGCTCCTTCCGTCCTGAGGGAGGGAGGCGGGAATGAGTCCAATTCCCTCTAACCATGCAGGGGTGAGTGGGGCAAAAGTAAGTAAAAACGCCACAAAATTCCCTATCATTTTTAGTGTGATGTTTTTCTTGACTGGACATTCACTTGTTCGCTGTACGTGTCTGGTCTCCTTAGCTGACCTGATGTTTCTGGGGGGAGGGGGTGGGGTGCCTGGAACGTCCTAGTCAGCATCTTGCGGACATCACTGTGCTTCTTCATCTTTCCCCAGGGTTTTCTTCTCTCTGTACGTCACACAGTTTAATTCCTACTGATTTACCTTCCAGGGTTGTTGGCTCCTCCCCTTAACCATCTAAAGACTGCCAGCGAGTCCCTCCAGAGAATTGTCTTTTGATTTCAGTTCTAATTTTTTTTTGGTAGTTTCTTTCTCTGCTGAGAATTCATATAGTTTTGATTGTTACAAGTGTGCTTTTCTTTACCTCCGTGGAGGACAGTTCTAAGGATGACTTTAAAGTCTCTGTGTGACAATTCCAACATCTCAGTCACCTCAGGCTTGACAAGGGTGGTCTGTTCTCGCCTGAGTGTGTGTCCACAGTCTCCTGATCTCTTGTACATCAGATCACTTTGGACTGTTCCATGGATGCCATGTATGTTAGGTTGCAGGGCCCCTGGGTTCTGCTGAAATTATCTGGAGAATGCTGCTTTCTTAGGTTCAGACAAGGTCTGTCTTGATCTCCTGTGGGTCCGGTTAAGTCTGTTACTTCTCAAAGCCTTTAGCATGTTGCCTTGAGCCTGTCCCACTCGTGACCCTGAGACCATGTGGGGTTGTACACAGAACTAGGGGGATGCCTCATTCTTTCTCAGCTCTGGGGTATCCCTCTTCCTGGGAAGATGTTTTTCTTTGCCTCAAATTCTGTTTTGCCAGTGAGACCACGGCCACCACTGCACTGCTCCCCATGGGGGTCACCTCTGAGGTGTCACATGGTCGTGAGAGGCCCCAGCGACTCCTTCCTAAATGCCCACGGCCTGAGAAGCTCCTGTGCAGGTGCCTCTCCACATTCTGACTCCCTACCGCAATCTGCCTGGCCTGTTTACTTTCAGCATCTTCCAACAGGCACTTTTCCTTTTGTCCAGAGCCATTAGCTGAAGGCAGTAGGAGGGACGGGCGGCCGCTGGCTCCCAGGGCCTCAGCGGGGCTGGGACTCTTGACGTGGGCAAAGCTACTTACACCTCCGTACTTCGGGGTCCCTACTCGTAGAATGGGAGCAGCAACAGTACCTACTCTATTTTTAATTTCTGGCTTCTTTTTTTTTTTAAAGGATCACTTAAAAAATTTTTCTTCTCGGGGGAGGTAGTTAGGTCTATTTATTATTATTTTTAATGGGGTTACTGGGGATGGAACCCAGGACCTCGTGCATGCTAGACACGTGCTCTACCACTGAGCTACACCCTCCCCCTGGCACTGTTTTTTGAGAATAAAATGTGATGAGGGACACTGAGCACTAGAAAGGAACAGGAAGTGCTCAATGAACATTAATGGATGTCACTATGAACATACTTTCTATAAGACTGAACACTGTGAACTAGGATTACTGGAATTGAAAAAAATAAGAACTAAGAAGTTACAGGTTCGATGGGTTGGCTACCTGGATGCTGGTGCTTGAAGGGGTTTATACAGAAGGGCAAAATATCCCGGGCCAGTCCTGCAGCCACTGGAAGGGCCCTCGTCCCTGTCAAGCGATGCATACAGCAGCCATCAAAACAGAAAGTTGCGAGGACAGATGGGGCAGCTTTCAGGTCTGCCTTTTATCAAATACCACCACGTTCAGTGAGAATGAAGACTACACGGTAAGTGAGGAAGTGATCGCAGACACATCACTTCCCATCGGAAAGAGCCAGTTCTCCTTCGTGCCTTTTTATTAGATTATGGTTTGGGGTGGGGGAGAGAGATGAAACTAAGATGATTTATTCTGTAGGAACACTACCCCTTTGGTTTGCTGCCCTGCAGATGGCTGAAAAAGAACATGGGGCCCACCGAAGACCTGGACTCGGTCACCCGGAGGCTGGTGGTGTTTGGGCCCATCAAGTCGGTGACCCTGTGTGGACGGCAGAGCGCGGTCGTGGTGTTCGAGGACACGGTCTCGGCCTGTCAGGCCACGAACGCTTTCCAGAACAGGGCCCCGGGCACGATGCTTCAGTGCTCCTGGCAACAGCGGTTCATGCGGAGAGACGTAAGGCTCCCTGCGACCCAAAATGCCTACGAAAATCCTTAAAGTTCATCTTCACATGGTTCTTTATTCAGCAGGGCCCTAGGCGGGTACACCCATCACAAGCTACATCCTAGCACTCCAAAAGGCACAGGGGGGCTCACTTAGTTCAGAACTGGAAATCGGAGACAGGAGCCCCTCCGGCCACTCAGAGCTTCCCCCTCCTGGACAAGAAGCGCACGACAGCGCTGGTGCACTCCTCGGACAGCCAGCGCTGCTGCAGGGCCCCGCACTCCTCGGCGTTGACGGCGTGCAGCCGCTCCCTCCCCTTGCTTCTCATCACCTCCCTGGAAGTTCTCACGGCCTGAAAAACCAAAAGCAGCCAGAAGGTTAAGAGGAACTCTCATAGGAGTGGGGTTATCCTGCCATCCTGATTCCTGTCTCCCTTGTTCATTTAATCCTGTTACCTGAAGAACGTGTGCCCACAAGACGGGGCTTCTCAGCTCTCAATGCACGCACCATGGTGGGGGGCGCGGGGACACGCGGCTCGTGAGCACACATCTCTAAGAAGCTGCGCGTAGAAATTGAAGTTTCTGGGGGAGGGGACAGCTCCGTGGTGGCCTGAGTGCTGAGAATGCACGAGGTCCTGGGTTCAGTCCTCAGTACCCCCATTAAATAAATAAATAAACCTAACCACCAGCCCCCCGAAAAAAAAAAAGAAATTAAAGCTTCTGGTTCTAGGACCACTCCAAGCAGTAGGAATATGAGGTACTCAGCAGCTCTCACATACAAAACCAGAAGTGCTGCCTGGTAAGAGCGTCAGCCAGCCTGTCTGGCATGCCGGCAAGTGCCGCCCATCCCCCTCCGCAGAGGCAAGCCCAGGAAGGGCTGCCCCTCTGTTTTCACAGCACAGAAACGGAAGGCCTCTCCGCTAAGTTTTATAAAGATCAGTATTTCTAGCAACTGTTACGGCCACATTTAATCAGAAATGTAGACGTGCTTAAAGCCACCAAGATATATTTTGGTTTCATTTATTTTTTAAAAGAATTTTTGAAACATTTGTTCGATGAACCTATATTTTATTTTTAAATTTTTGGTTTGTTTGTTAATGGAGGGACTGGGGATTGAACCCGGGACCTTGTGCATGCTGAGCACGCGCTCTTCCCCTGAGCTATACCCACCCCCCACCCCTGTCCCTGTCTTGATTTTAAATTGCTTGCTATCCTAAGGCAGGTAAATTATTTCCATGTCTCTTATGAGTTAAAAAACAACAACAACCAAATACTAACGTTTGGAGGGAGCTTAGTGTAGGCCCTCAGCCTGGTCCAAACTTCCTTCTGAAAAGTGCTGTCAGGAAAGACTTCGGTCACAAGTCCTTGAGCACAGGCTTCCTGAGCTGTCAGCTTCCGCCCAAAAATGAGCATCTCTGCTGCCTGAGGGGAAAAGCAAGATTGAGACGTTAACGCAAGGAAACGAGGCCTCCAGGTCCGCGGGGAAATTCACTCCTGGTCTTTGAGGTTGCCAGTACTTCTCCGTAAGGGAGAAGCCAGGTCCCACAGGCAGTGATCTGCAGACTGTCTTCGAGGCTTTCTAAGTTTGCAGAGGTTGCTGCTTCTGTGTTTGTCAGTGTCGGGGGGGGGGGGGGGGAAGGAGCCTTGCGGAATCAGATGCTGATTCTACAGCACAGGGCAGCTGTGAGCTTCTGTTTTATACACTATAAACAATTGTCTTAAAAAGGGAAAAAAACAGAGAAAAATCACGGTCACAGGCAATGCTAACTAACCTTCAGAAACACCAGCTGTCCAAGTCCCCTCCCCTGGAGACTCACGGTGGCCTGGCTCTGACAGCCGCCTTCCCCTGCACGGCTGCCCACTTTGGTCCTACTCAACTGAAGGAAAGCGAGGAAGAGCAAGGCTCAGTGCCTGACAGGACGGGGCCCCAAGCGGCGATGCTTCCCCACGTCTGCCACGTCTCTTCCGCGGAAGCAAAGACTGTCTCACAGCCAAATGCTCTAAGCCTTAGACTTGGTTCTGCCCAACTTTTCAAAGTTAAAATCAGTGTCACAGTTCAGGGTATGTGGCAGAATAAACAGATTTCATATATATATATATATATATTCACATATACATTATATTTACATATATATTTGAATACATATATATATTTACTATGAAAACCTAACAGCAGAGAACAGAGGCGCACCTCCCACTCCCCTCTTTTGGGTCTCGGAGAATGTTTGCTAAACCTTTCCCTGGGCCCTGGCTCTCGGTCTTGCCATGGTCCCCTGGGGTCACACACACAGAGGGGGGGCAGTAGGTCCCGGTAACAACAGGGATGGGGTGGGGAGGGTATAGCTCAGTGCTAGAGCGCGTGCTAAGACAGCACGAGGCCCTGGGTTCTACCCCCAGCACCTCCATTAAAAAAAAAAAACCTAGAAAAAACAGCAGGGTCAGACCTGAGTGGCCACAGCACCACTCGGGAGGACTTCCCGCCCCGTTTGACAGGCTGGTGACAGGCTGGACGCGCTGTGAGCACCAGGCAAACCAGCCCTGAGAGCAAACCCCAGTCTGAGGGCTGCAGAGTTCCTAATTCCCTCCTGCCTCATTTCCCAAGCCTGGGTCCCCGACGTTTAGAACACTCAGACTCGGTGAGTAAGTAATTCCGTCTCTTCTGTCTGCGTGACAGGGGAAGAACAGAGTGTGGGGGTTGCTTTTGGAACAGAGGTGACTTATTAACATTCATTTGTAAGGCTTCCAAAAGATTACCTTGCTGGGGCCCATCATCTTCGGAAAGGTGTAGGAGGAGCAGCCTTCCGGACTCAGGCCCAGGGGGCCGAACGGAGTGTGAAACGTTGCCTTTCAGGAGGAAAACACGAGAAGAGAGAATCACTTCATACATCAGTTCAAAAAAATCACTACTTGTCTATATCCTTGTTAACACTTAATTGAAGAACAGGAAAAACAATTATTGCTGTGGCTTGACTACACAGGCAGACCTGGGTTTACCGTGCTTCGCAGACGGCACGCTTTTCACAAACTGAAGCCTTGCGGCGACCCTGTGTCAAGCAAGCCTATCAGTGCCGTTTTCCCAACAGCATTATTTTTAAATTAAAGCTGTTTTTTAATGTCTAGTGGTTTTCTTAGACATGACGCGATCGCACACTTAACAGACTGCAGCATAACGCAAACATCACGCCGTATGTACCGGGAAACCACAAAACTCCCACGACGCACTTCACTGCGACGACGTGCTTTGCCCGCGACGCGACACCCCGAGGTCTGCCCGTGTGCGCACAAGATCCGCCCTCTCACAGCACGAGGTGTGCGGAGTTTTAACAGGTGCATTCGGTTGCGTGCGCGCCGCCATCGCCAAGATACAGGCTAGTTCCGTCCCCCCGAAGTTCCCTTGCGCTGCGTTCAGTCAATCTGCTCCTTTTAACCCCTAAACAGCCACTCAACTGTTTTCTGTTCCTGGTTTTGCCTCTTCCAGAATGTTCCATACATGGAATCATACATTCTGTTGCCCTTTGTCCTTCTGTGGGCTTCTGTCCCTGAGTCACCAAGTTGTTGCATTAGGGTTTGTTCCCCGTTCTTTCTGAGCAGTAGTCCACTGCACGAATGTGTCACAACTTATCCATTCACCACTGTGGTATTTCTAGTATTTTGTATGTTAAGAATAAGGTTATTATGAATATATGTTTTCAACTCTTTTGGGTAAATACCTAGGGGTGGAATTGCTGGGCTGTGCAGGAAACGTGTGGATTAACTGTTTAAGTAGTTGCCAAACTACCATCCAAGGAGGCGCACCATTTAACAGTCCTGCCGGCAGTGCCTTACTTCCAACTGCTCCACATCCTCCCCAAACCTTTTTATTACGTCTTTTACATTTTTTTGCGGGGGTGGTGGTGGTGGTGATGTTTACTTATTTATCTATTTTTAGAGGAGGGACTGGGGATGGAGCCCAGGACCTTGTGTATGCTAAGCATGTGCTCTACCACTGAGCTATACCCTCCCCGCCAGTCTTTTAAATTGTAACCACCAGTTGGTGTGCAGTTGTGTCTCGCTGTGGTTTTAAACTGCACTTCCCTCACACTAAGGATGGGAGCATCTTTTCATGTGCTTACCAGCCATTTGCACGTCTTCTTTGGTGAAGAAGCTTACAATACTTCGCCCACTTTTAAAAAATTGGATTAGCTGTCTTTATGATTGAGTTGTAAGAGTTCTTTGTATACCCCGTTTGCAAGTCCTTTCCTTAAGGGTGTCTCTCTCACGTGCATTTAAGAGTCATTTACGCTTTATTTTCTGTGGGCTACTCATTCCTCTGAACTGCTCAACTTTGTATCAAGTTGTTGATCCATCACGTCACAGACATATTTAAATCTCAGATTAGCCTCTATTATGTGAGCTGAAAACTACTTCCCCAATCTGTCATTTGTCTTAATTTTGCCCCAGTTTTTTGATCAGCTTTAAATGTCAGAAACTACTTTAATATTGTTACTTAGAATATAGTCATTTTCAGCTTTTTTCTAGATCTCAGAAATATTTTGTTCCTTGATGAATGAAAAATTCTTACAAAAGGAAGTTAGCTTATAACTGACGGTTCTGCAAACAGAATATCGAGACTTCATTTCCCATCACCACACCTGGTGTTACTTTTCATGAATGTTGTTAGAAGACGTACATACATAATGTAGGAAGCATATACAGTAAAATAATAAAAATGTAAACAGTCATTAATGTCACCTATTGTCTCTTTTCCCCCTAAAAGAAAACTTTGAGGAAATGTACTGTGAAGTCTTAGCCTAAGGAACAGAAACAGAAAACTGAAAAAAAAAAAAAAAAAAAAAAGCCAACCCTGGTAAGGAGCCACAAGCAGGTGTGTACCAAGCTGCTAACGAGCAGCATTTAACTTGTGTATAGACATTATTATAAACAGCTAGCCTATTTTAAGAAACAGAGCAGTAGGTGTAATTAAGGGTCAGACTGGCGTCAGGCTCCCTGGTGGCCCTGGCGTTCCTTGACCTCCCTGGACCACAGGCCCCCCTGTGCAGAACAGGGACGGGAGCGCCTGTCTCACGGGGCAGTGACGCGGGCACGCCCTGAACACGTTCAGTGCACGTCACCTCAGTGCCTGCCACGCAGCGCGCACCCAAATATTTATCGTTTTTATGATTTCCGCCTTTCTACTGACCCAAAGAGGACATGTGCCAATTAGTGACAAAAGCTAATAAGGATTCATTATTGCCCACAGTGAAGAAGAATTTCGGCACATGGGTTAAATGTTAACCCTCATTTACTACAGTATTTATTCATGAAGCCGGGAATGATAAATCCTATAAAAGCAATTCTTCTCCACAGCTTCTTTCTTCTGTGTCTTTCCCTGATTTTAAATTGACCTTTGGTTTAATTCAGTTGTGTGAACTCTTAGCAGTGGTCACTAATTGTCAGATTTTTCCTTTGGGCCAAATCTTTTGAGCATTTAAAAAAATATATTTTAAGTACATACATATCTTCCTCGTCTCAATTTTAATTCAAATTCTATCATAAGATGGAAGTCCTAGAAGTCTTTAAAAAGACAATGTATACGACTCCCTTTTTGAATTCAGTGGGAGAGTCAGGATAAGAGTCCAGTGTGATGGCATCTGGCCTCCAAGCACTAAGACTGAGGCCTCCCAGCCCAGCTCAGGACCTCCCGACCCCACCCCGGTTCAAAGCAGCTCACTTCACTGATCATTTAACATACAGAATGTGACCAAAGACTACTAATTTCTGCTTTTGAGAGGAAACTTCCACCTATAAAGGTTAGGTAGCCCCACATCGAGAATCCCATTTGCTACTTTTGTGGAAAAGTTATTTAGTAACAAGAGTTAGATCTGACAACACGGCCGATCTGACTGAATGGGACCCAGTGAAAGACGAACCAAAAAAGTTAAGGACCCTAATATAGGGTCCTACTAGTGGAGGGAATGCCTCCGAACAAAAGCAGGGACCTCTTCAGCGGGGAAAACCACACGCTCCCTGCCCGGCTCACGTGAGCCAGTTCCACGAGGCAAAAGTGAGAGTCACTCTAGGCGCCATTAACCCTGAGAGGTGGTTCTTAGTCCTGCAGCAAAGGTTCGAGGGCAAGAGCTCCAAGACAAATGTTCGTCACGTCTTTGTTTACGGTGACAAAAGCTGGAAATACCCTAGTGTGCCAGCGTCAGGGACTGGTGAAATTAGATAAATTGCCCAAATGGTAGCACTGCTTGTCTCTGAATGGTGAGGTGCGAGTGACTCTCCAATTGACCCACTTTTCTTTGTACTTTTCCATATTTTTCAAAATTTTATTTTCTACGACATGTATTTGCTATGACATGTATTCGTGCATGGAGGATGAATAGAAATTAAAATCTAGTTAATTCGATGGTGAACAGGAGGCAAGGAACTTCTCCGAGCTTTGGTTTGCTTACCTGCAAAGGAGGGAGTGAGAATACATAATGCCTGGAAGTCCTTTTTTATTCTAGAATTAAATTCCAGAACTCATCTAGTTGGAAAAAATGATCAAATAACTCATCTGCAGAACCTCCAAAGCTGCTGTCCACACCCCCATGCCAGTAACGAGCTTTCGAGGACTCCTGACTATTTGGGAATAAAATGGAGTAACTGCTGTGTAACAGGAATAGAATACAGAATGAAGGCGCTGGGGTGATGCTCACAATGCTGGTGTTTAGGAAAACTCAGGTTAATAGTGAAAGGAAAATAAAACGAATTGAATTAGACTCATTCTCTGGGAAATACGTAACTGCAGTCCACTCTACCGCGAACCGCCCGTCATCAGCCTGCTGCTCGCAGCAGCAAAGGAGAATTCAGAGGATCTCATTGTTACCCATATGACGTCTGAACTTCTGGGAGCGGACTCACCCTGTCTGATGCGTACACGAGGTCAAACAGGCCGAGAAGGGTGACGGAGATGCCCACGGCTGGGCCGTTGACCACTGCGACCAGAGGCTTAGGAAAATCTATGAAACAGTCTACAAATTCCCTACGGACATGGAAAGATAAAAGTATGTGTAAACGTTTCTAAGGATCATTCCTCAAGTGCAGGCGACATGGGGCGAGTCTGAGATCACACCCTTTTCTGGCCAGGCCAGGCCTCCGCATCGCCCAGCAGGGCCTCCCTGTCTCGCCACCTCCCTGGCCTCCCACACCAGACCCCTCCAGGACCCCATCTAGTGGCACTGAAGGGACACTCACAGAGTCCCCCAGGTGCACCCTGGTTCAGGCCGTGTGTGGCAGGCAGCGCGGTCTGCGCCGTGAGTCCCATCTACTACAGACTCAGAAGTGAGGCCGGCTGCCTGAGCACGTGCCGTGTCGCAGCTCGGCGGGGACAGATCAGAGTGTCAGAGAGAAGCCTTCGTGTCCTCTGTGTTTGCTGAGAGGACTTCAAGTCTCCTCTTCCCCCAGCCATGGGAGTCATGCTCTCCTCTGGCTGGGAGAAAACTGGCTGAATTTCTGTGCCTCAATAGCAAAGAACCATGTTTACTTTGATGCTTTCCCACCAAGTCTCGTGCGGAGCAGCAGGGAGAAGGGGTGACAGGAGTTACAGGGATGAGGCGGACGCCCACCCATTGACAGGAGCAGCCTGGACAAACAGGCTCGTCCAAAGTCACGGCTGACAGTGCTGACGCGCGAGGGGCTGTTTGTTTCCCTTCTGCTCGGCTGCCTCCCACGCTGATGAACAAGGATAAGCCCCCGGGACAAGCGGACGCCCCTCCTACCTCAGCAGAATGGCGTTAGTCCTGGCTTTCTCCTCCGGCCCTCCGGGGGGGATGTCAGTGAAGTTGGTCAGGTCATTCCCACTGCAGTAATACTCACCGTTTCCTGCAAACAGAGTCCATGAGTCACCACTCATCCGTCCTGCTGCTCCTGCCACGCGCCAAGCCCGGTGCTGCGCTCAGCAAACACCCTGGTGAACCAGCTACGGCCCCTGCCCTGACGCCCACACTAGGGCATCAGCTGGACCTGGACTGAAACACACGTAACTAAGTGTGCGCAATGCAGCCGATACCCAAGGGGGTACCCGAGGACAGGAGAGCGTGCAGCAGGGTTGGCTCGCATCAGGGAGTTCGGGGAGGAGCTTGGCTAGAGGAGGGACAGCTGAACTCAGATGTGAAGGATGGGCAGGTGAGACAGAAAAAGGGAGTGAAGTAAAAAACAAGGACCTGCTTGTCCAGCACAGGGAACTCTATTCAATACCTGGTAATAACCTGTAATGGAAAAGAATCTAAAAAGGAGCAGATACACATAAAACTGCATCCCTGTGCTGCACACCAGAACTCACACAACCCTGTACATCAACCAGACTTCAAAAAAAAGGAAAAGAAAAAGGAAGTGGGGACAATATTCATGCAGCGGCGACAGCATGTGCCAAGGCCCTGGGGAAGGGGGACCCCAGTGTATGAGGGGCTGAAAGCACCATGGAGCTGGAGCAGAAGGGACCACGTGGGGCTTCATGGTCCAAGCTCTGTCTTTTTAAATTGAAGTACAGTCAATCACAGTGTGTCAGTTCCTGGTGTGCAGCACAATGTCCCAGTCATGCATGTACATACATGTATTTGTTTTCATGTTCTTTTCCATTTAAGGTTATTACAAGACATTGAACACAGTTCCCTGTAGAAGCTCTGTCTTGATTCTAAGAGCCATGGAAGGTGTTTTGCTTTGTGTTAAAGCATGCTTTACATACACTAAAATGACCAGTTTTAAACACTCGGCTCAGTGAGTTCTGATTATAAAGACCCTGCACGTGCTCTCCACCCAGAACCAGCCCCAGCCCCTCCATCCCCCCGGCTCTCGCGCCCCTCACCAGCCAGGCCTCCCCACCTCACCGCCAGGCGATTGCTTTCTGCCCTCAATCACCACGCGTTAGTCTTGCCTATTTCAGAATGTGACCAAGGTGGAACCACACGCTATGTGCCCCTATGGGTCTGTAAGCTTTTGCTAAATCAAGTTCTAAAGATTCACCCGTGTTCCTGTCTCATTTTTTTCACTCCTGTTTATCACTAGTAGCATTCCACTGTATGAACAGTCAGCAATTTGTTTATTTGCCCATCTGTTAACACACACGCTGAGTTGTTACCAGCTTTTGGCTACTGTAAATCAGGCTGCCACGAGTTCCCGAAGAGCGGCTCTGTGGACATAATGCTTAACTTCTCCCGAGGGCCTGCCTGGAGTGGCCAGGCAGGCCACCAAGCGCATGTGCATTTAACTCCACAAGCTACCGAGCAACTCTCCGAAGTGCTCTCACGTGGGAGATGTGCAAGGGGTCCAGTTACTTCACGTCGCCACCAGTGTTGGCATCTTCTGAATGGATTTTAGCCGTTCTGGTGGGTGGAACACCTCACTGTAGTTTGGGTTGGCATTTCTTTGCTGACTGGTGGCACTGAGCCCCTTTCCATGTGTTTACTGGCAGTTCACATACCTTCTCTTCTGAAGTGTCCGAGTCTTTTCTCCAGCTTTGAAATCTGGTTGCTCATCTTACTAATTTTCAGGGGCTCCTCATGCATTCTGGATTTCAGTCCTTAATCAGATTTACATACGGCAGCTTCTTTTTTCCTAGCTGGGGTTTGTATATTTATTTTCTCACTCTTGCCTTTTGATAAGCAAACATTTTACATTTTGATGAAGTCTAATTTGTCAATCATTTCTTTTACGGTTAATGCATCTGTCTTGCGCAAGAAGCCTCTGCTTCCCCCAAGGCCACAGAGCAGTCTATGTTTTCTCCCAGAAGCTCTCTGTTTCTGGATTTTATGCTTAAATAACTTTTAAAGCCCATGCAGGGTGTGCGATGTGACTGAAGACCACCTTCCCTCACGTGGATATTTAGTGGCTCTGGCATCATTTATGAAAAGAGCTTTCTCTCCCCACTCAATTGTCCTGCTGTCACTGAAGAGTTTTAAATGGGCGAGGAATAAGATTTTTATTTGGAGAAAGATAACACTGGATGTAGAGAGGAGACTGGACTGGGCACGGGGGGGTGTCAGCAGCCAACGGGACCAGACAGACCAAGGAGCCCACGGAAGCCAGCACCAGAGGCAGAGACAGAGGGCCGAGTCCAGAGACGTGAGGTGAATGGGATTGGAGGGGACATGGGAGGTGAGGGAAGGACAGGCGTCAATACTGAATGTTAGGATTCTGGTCTCCACAGCAGGGTAGATACGGAGCAACCACCGTGACATGGAAACTGAAGAGGGTCGAGAGACAGAGATGGAGGAGGAGACACCAGGAGGGAGTGCCAGGTGGGGGACTAGCCAGGAGCCCCGTGGAGGGTCCCGCATTGGAGATGCAGACGAGGGAATCACTGGCCTGCGGGCTTTTGGGGGAGGGTGGGCGTGGATGACAGGGGGCCAGGGAGAGCACTGAGTGAGGACAGAAGACTGCCCAGGGCTGAGCCTTCAGGAACTCACCTACTGGTTGGCCACATGGAGGAAGAGTCTGCAGAGGAGGTCAGAGAGGGCGGCCAGAGACAGGAGAACAAGGGCGGAGGAGGGGGACCGTGGGGGAGACACGCTGGTGCCCTGGGAGAGCAAGGTTCACCAAGGAGGGAGAGGCAGACGAGGCCTGGCACGTGTCCCTGGTCTGATGATACAAAGCTCAGTGGGAACCCACGCAAAGGGCAGAGGAACACACCGGAATGGGCTCAAGGGCAAGTTTCAAAGGAAAAACCCTGAGCACGTGTTTGTGGTCTGGCTCGAGATAGCTGTATCTGGGGCGCTGAGGAACAACGAGCTACGTACGACTGAGCTAGGATTTGTACATGATAAGTCTCTTCCTTAAGTTTTTCCCTGTGCTTCTGCCAGATGAGAGCAGTGTCATAAACAGTACTTTCAGGAATTTCATGAACAATGAGACTTCTTCTCCAAACTAAGAGCTGAGCTGTCCTGTGGAAGTGGCTCAAAACAGAAGCGATGGGCGACAGAGAGTGACCGGGCAGGGTTCAGGAAACAATGCAAGCGGAAACCGCAACCACTAAAGAAACGGCGCTACCAGGAGCGGTGGAAGGGGGAAGGGGCAGTGCTGAGAAGGCGACCAGGGACTCGAGAGAACTGAGCAGAACACACGAAAAACAGAAGAGTTAAGAAGTCAGAGAAAATAACAGATAATGGTCCTAGCAGACCAGACGTTTCTTTTTCAAAATCAGAATTTTTCAAAGAGATCAACTGAAACAAAAATATTCAGAGATATTATCAAAGAAAACTTCCAACAATGTCTTCATAATCTGTTTAAAAAGGATATGTTATTTCCTAGGAAAAAGTGATAAAGAATGGAAAAGTACCCCATGGTCTTCTGGGGGGAAAAAATGACCTTATGAGGGTGCTAAAAACAAAATTAACGGTAGCCTCGAACTTCTCGCCAGCAACATCTGATGCTAGAAGACAACGGAGCTCTATTTAATAGACTCTAAACTTGGAAGAGAGGTTTGAGGTGGAATTCACACTAACTTCCTTGCCTTTCACAGGGGCAACTACAGTGCAAAGGGAGTAACGTACGACAAATGCTGATGGGTACCACATAGGCCTATAAAAGTAATTACTAAAAGCAGTTAAAAAAAAAACACTTCCAAACCATGAGAAATAAAACATACAAAGCGAAACAAGAAAAACACAGACCAGGAAGTGAAAAATAACAATCAAAGGAAGCACTACAAACAGAAAGCACGTAAGACGCTCGAACTACGATGTGCCGCAGCTGTCACGTACGTGAGTCCAGGCAGGTAAGCGCTCCTTTACAAGAAAACTCAGACTGGACCGCAGGGGCGAGACCCAACCATGTGCTGTACGAGACACAGCCGGTAAGACGTGATTCAGAGGCATAATGTTAGTAGTGAGGTATTAAGAGGCATCAATTCTACCATCATTTTGTCAAAGGTGGCTATAATTTGAAATTTTGCTAACTTAGAAAAGCATCAAATGGTATCTCATCATTTTGATTTATGTTTGTGGTTATTAATCTGGTTGCGTTTTCCTGGACTTTCTCATATAAACTGCCTATTCATTTCACCAATTCATCTAGTAGGTCTCAGTACTTTCCTTAGCAATTTGTACCTGCTTTTTACATGATAAAGATATCAATCCTCTACCATACTTTTTACATACTTCAGAATTAGAGTGCCTCAGTACTGGAAAAGATCTTAGAACTTATTTACTCGTGGGAAAAGCCCCCAAACAGAGATTTAATTAAGAAACCCAAGAACATATCTTACCTGTTAGAACAGTCAGGACCGAGTCGTCCTTGCTGGCAGCCTGAAGTGCAAGCATGATATCTTGATACATCTAAGTGACAGGGGGAGGAGGAGGGAAAAGAAAAAAACTCTGAAAACAATGACCATCACCCGGTGGATCCCAGATGAAGCCCACTTTCTGTAAGGTGCTAAACACACTGGCTGTATTTACAGAACCCAAAGGGCAGCCCAAGACACCACAAAGACTTCCAGTGCTCCCCCAATCACCTGATGTGTGTGATGCACCAAGTGCGGAATACCAGACGCTGGGGAACACGTCCACTTTTCCCCAAACGTGAACAAGTAAGACACAGTCCCTGAGCTTCTGGAATGAACAAAGGTGGGTAGCTCTAAAACGGGTATAAAGCATAAAGCAGCAGAAAGCTCAGAGGAGGCATTGGTCCTTTCCTGGGAGGGTAGGATGCGGGGTGCCCAGAGAAAGATTTCCCCAGAGCAGTCTTCCACCTGGGACGTCGAGAGACAGCAGGCGTGTGGCAGGCAGTCCGGGAATGTTAATGAGAGTCAGAGGCCGGATTCTGTCAAGAACAGCGGACCCAGTATTTTAAATCAGCAATGTCTCTGAAAATCCTGGATGTGCAGCTGGTATAGCTTTTAATGCATTTAAAATCGAGGCAGCTTCTACCTTAGGTGAGACTTCAGTGCGGGAGAGGGTGATGGAAGGCTGGCATTTACAGATACACGTTCTTGATTGAAAAAATAATGTATGAGCAAAGGGGAAGTCGTTTCCACTGAGAGAGGGAGCAAGGAGCTAATCCCACTATTAACTACAGTTACAACGACACCGCAGGACGGGGTGACAGTTTAAGAGCCTGGATGCGGAGATGGGAGATCAGGGCTCCGACTCGGGTCTTCCTGTGTACTGGTTATGTGAACTGCAGCGAGCCAGTGCTCAACCTAGTCATTCTCTTGTTAAGTAGTAGTAACAGTGGCTCCTTGCGGGGATTAAAGAGACCCCCAATCCCCCGTCTAGAAAGTACTGACACGCCCGAGGCACTCGGCGAAGCGAACTTGTTACTGTTACCATCACCATCACATAGAAGTGAGTCAGGAGGAAAGGAAACAAACGCTTTGTTAACTGAACAGCACACAGCCAACTTCATGGAATTCTTATTTAAGACAAAAGTTAGCATACTTTTCCTACCACAATAGAGATGATAAACCCAGAGAAAGGAGGTTCAGCACTCTTGACTCTGACCCCCCAATTCAGCACCAAGCACCCAATTAATTCCCTATTATTTTTCTTTCAAGGGGAAAGAGTTGAAGTGGCTATTTTTTTTTTAAACTGTGAGTCATTAAAAAAATATGAGGTATAGACATTTAACATTTGTTTCAGGTGGACAGCATGATTTGGTAATTGTATGCACTGCGAAATGATGACAGTAAGTCAAATTAACACCCGTCACCACACAGCTACAATTTTTTTCTTGTGGCAAGAAGTTATAAGATTGATTCTCTTAGCACTTTTCAAGCAGGCAATACGGTATTACTAACTCTAGTTGCCGTGCTGTCTAGGACTGATTTATTTTATAATTGGAAGTTTGTACATTTTGCCCCCGCCCCACCTCTGCCAACCACCCATCTGTTGTTCTCCATATTTTTAAGTGAGATCATATGGTGTTTGTCTTTTCTGAGTTCACTAAAAGGCAGCAATGCCCTCAAGGTTCATCCATGTTGTCACCAATGGCAAGATTTCATTCTTTTTTATGGCTGAATAGTATTCCACTTTGTGTGCATGAATACGTGTGTAAACCTGTGTGCGTATCACATGTCCTTTGTCCAGTCATCCACCGATGGACACTTAGGTTGCTGGAGTGGCTGTTTTTATTGTTGTTCGTTCTAGTTCAAGGACAGATTCGCAGACTCCTGCTGCCTGTGGGAAGCGGCCCCCTCAAGCAGAGCTGGATTATGATCCATTTAAGTCCTTCTCTGCTTCTTCCTTCCACATGCACAAGATACGGCTCCATGTGAGTAGACTAGTGCTCACTCTCAAGCCCAAATGACACGAAGATACTCCCGGGGTGTCAATGCCAACCTTAGAGACCCTCTGTGTATATTCTGTAACAGCAACATGGGTCTCATTTACATTTAAGCCCTTTATCTGTGCTTCCATCATTAGGAAAGTTGCAGTGCCTTCCGGACACATCAAACCTACTTGAAACTCACAAGTTTAAATAACGAATGCCCAACCTGGCTGTACGAAGCAGCCACAATTACTGATCTTCCTGAATGAACCAAACAAGAGGTGTCACAAAAACAGGAATGTAGCAGGACAGGCTTTGAGTGACCTGGAGAGAGGAGGGAAGGAGCAGCGGGATGAAACCCCGGGCAGGTGATGCTACCTTAGTGGTGATTGCATTTTTTTTGGCGGGCCGGTTGAACGTGATCGTTGTGATGTGGTTCTCAGAGGTCACCACCAGGTCACCTCCCGCTTGTTCCCCGTCCGCTGCAGGCTTCGCCGGGCTGGGGGGCTCGGATGCAGCACTCAGGCTGGACACCAAATCCACGTAGTTCTCCCTGGCAGTTTCCTGGGGAGACACAACAACTTGTTTCAGTCCCTGGTCAACGAAGCAGCAGGCTGAGAAACTCCGTGTGCTAACAAGGAGCCAGCTGCGATGAAGAGAGGAGAGAGGTTCTGGTGCAGCAGAGGGACCTCCAGATCTAGAAGGTGTGCGTGTGACAGCTTAGTCATCAGACGTACCCGACCTCCCCCAGGAGCACAGCAAGTAAAATAAAAGCAGAGTCACCCGTGAACACACCTTGGGCAGACTGCCAAGAGCACTCCACGCGTCCCATTTGGCCTTATTGACCAAGTCCATCATATCTGGTTTGGGCAAATTACACGGTCCCTCGGTGGCCTGAGAAAAGGAGAGGGGCAATTATTGGTCAAACCCCCACGCAAGCTGGAGCCTTGGATATTTACAACCCAGGAAGCGCACATGAGTGTGAGTCCACCGTCCCCTCCTGAGCAGTCTCACAAGGCACATAAGCCGACCTGGGTTCCCCCCTCCTTTGGCCTCTCTTTGATGCTCTTGCTAAAAATGTACAAACAACAGGAAAAAAAGACTAGAGAGACAAAACATGCAACAGGCTATCAGTCCCTAAAGTAAGTTATAACTGCCTGCATGTGAAAGCAATGCAGGATAAGGGTTCAGGGAAAGTATTTAAAAAAGAATCCAAATAGTTCATTAGTCCTACACTGACGACCACAGTCTTCATGCACAATTGAAATATTCAAGCAAACGATCTTCAAAGGTAACTGGCCGACAAACGTGTAGAAAACACAGTATATTCTTAAAGCCTGTTTAAAGGTACTACAAATCACCCACTAATTTCGTGCTGGATCTCTGGTAACTGAGCAACAGAGCTGTAGCTGGGGGAGCACGAGGGGGGCCCTCAGAGCCACTGGCCCTTAGGAAACCTAACTGAAGGCCACGTGCACAGAAAACAAAAAGCAACTAAATTTTACACGTTTGAGGGTAGGGGAGTGAGTGTTTTGAGATGAATAAAACAGGTACTCAATTACTCTTCAGAAAGGGCAACTTACCACTCCGTTTAATAATCACATTTTAAACATTTAAATTTCATGACATAATTAGCTAAGAGGAAAGAGGCTTCGAAAGCCAAAGGCAGCACAGGAGTCTAAGACTTTCCAATGAAAAAGAGGTTAAGAGTCACCCTGCAAGAGTTAACCATCTGAAAATTAGAGGCAACACTGGCCGTCAAACTGCCCCCCACTTCTGATACCAAGTGCAGGATTGAGGGGGCTCCTGAGCTGGGGGTCAAAGAAGGTCTAGATACGTGGTTGTTACACTTTTCAGTCTCTTTTACTCTAAAGTGATCCCGAGGGGCTGCTTTTCGCCTCAACAGTATTTTGAGGTCTATTGTGAGAAACTCTCTAGAGGAAAGGCAGCGACACAAACCCTAGAAACATTCAGGCTGCATTCTAGGAAAACATACAGCACATCGATCTGAGGAACCACCTGCTCAGAACCTCTCTCACCTGCTTATACAGCGCGTAGAGTTTCAGCTTCACTTCGTTTCCCGGGTCCTTCTTCCAGAGTTTCACCTGATGCACTGCGTTCTCCAGGTCCCTCTGGCTGGCCCTCGTTGCTGTCCTGCCCAAGTGCAGGGGCAGCGCCTGGAGGCAGGGGACCTGCAGGGGACTGAAAAGGGGAGCTGGCTTCCCGCCCTCCCACCCTCCACACCAACACACTGCATCTCTCCAGAAACATCCTCCCTCTGCTGGCCCAGCGACCTGCTGAGTGCTTTCCAAAACAGTCCCCAGATAAGGAATCAATACAGAAGCCAAATGCGGTCATTTTTAAATTAAAACAGCAGCAGCAGCTACAATCTGGCGCGGCATTTGTAGCAATTACGATGAAACAGGTAAAAGCACTCAGAAGCTGGAGAGCCCTGTGACTCTGCCCCCGGCACGGAAGAACTGTGAGAGGGGGAGGGGTGGCCGTGCATTTCTCCTAGAAAAGGCACATCTCAACTGGCTTTGAGACAGGATGGAAGGGGGCATGGCACAGCTACTCAAAGAATGCCACAGCAATTAGCATCAAAATTGTTAAGGATTCAACCCCAATAGGCCTTGAGGCTCAAGATAACAAGAGATTTAACTTACAGTAGACCTTGAGCTTCATGATTCGCCCGCTGTAATATATTAACATGGTGAATAACACACCCAAAGGCGCCATGACAGTGCCAAGGGTAGCCACGAAAGGTCAAAGGGTGGGAAATGGCCAACTTCCTGGGAATCCCAGCTCCTTCCTGAGGCTACTTAGACTGGTCCTTCCACTTATTAGCATATGAAGCCACCAAGCCCATAAAAACTCGCCTGGCAGCTGACCCCCTCTCTCCTGTCTATGGAGTGTGTACCTACTTTTAATCTCAGCACCCAACCCCCACACCTCATGGCTGTCCTCTTGCCTTTCAATGTATCTCTCTGAATAAATCTACCTTTACTCAACTGTGGCTCGCACCTGAATTCTTTCCTGCGCGAAGCCAAGGATCCACACTTGGCGGGGCACGTCCCAGGGACATGGCCCTTCTCATGCCCCACGTCTGTTCTCCTGCATCAGCTTTGGACTTTATGTTTGTCATCACCCCTTGCCTGGAACAGTAGTATCTATCATCTGTTTGGGGGATATGATTTCTTCACTGGCTTATTAAGAGACATTCTCCTGTGTGCTACTAGCTTCTGAAATTATGATAATTCCCATGGTGAATTAGTGTTAAACGAAATATTGGCAAAGACAATCTTGGTCTCTGAGCACAATGTGCCTGCCCCACCCCCCAAACAAAACCTGGATACTGAGACCAGGGGGTAAAGTGCACAGAAAGGATTCAGGCATTTGTGTCCCAAAATCCAGAAACAGTCTCTGCGGTTGAAAACTGAGTCTCCCCACAACCAAGTCCTGAGAGCGCGAGCAGGAGACTAACAAAATAGCTTCTCTGATGCTAAAGCTGTTTGCCGATTCATTCGGATGTAAAATGCTTGCAACCGGTTTTTCTCTCTTATCTGACAAACCCCCATCTCTGCTTCACTTGCTGAAGAGCTTTTTACACTCTCCACTCCCTATGCATTCTTTATCGGGAAGAGCTGTCATTTAACCCAGGAGCTCTATTCCAGAAAGGTGATCACGGGCTGATAGCCTCAAAGAATGAACAGACCCTCCAGGGTTTCTCCGTGATGCCAAGTGGATTCATCCAGAAGCAAGCAGCAGCCCAGAAAACACCGATTGCTGCTGCCTTTCTGTGCCATCCAGTTTTCTATAAAACCTCAGGACACCAACCCCAAGAGGGATTCACGGTCTTTAGCCTGTGACTCTCCTTTGCCTGGCAAAGCAATAAAGCTGCTCTTTTCTCATTTTCCCAAAACTCTGCCTCCAAGTCTCAATTTGGCCATTGGGGTACAGAGGCCAGTTTTTTGGCAACAGTTCCCTTACTGAGTTTAAGATTCATCTCTGTCCAAAACTTTATGCCCTTTCTGGTCCCTTCGGACTTCAATCCTGTGCTAAGCGAACACTAACCAGAGTCAGACAACTAAAATTGCTGTTGTTGATTACATCATTTTTGCACGAAAATTGCTATTACAGACATCATTGTTAACGTGCATCCTCGCTGACGAGCTGATGAACCCTAGAGCCATGGATCACCTGGCCTGAGAGGTGTAAACTAGAGCCAATTAAGATGTGTCACAAGAGGATGAGTAACCCCAACTTCTTTGCTGTTCTCCATAAACAAACGAACAAACAAATCCCTAATGAGAGACCAAGCTGGAGTGGATCTGAGGCTTCTCTCCCACTGGCTTGCTTGGCACCCTGTAACAAATCCTTCCTTTGCTGCAAACACCTGCTGTCAGAGTTTGGCTTTCTGCCCCGTGGGTACACAAGTCCTTTGCTCAGTCACACAGTCACTGATTAACAAAGTATAAACTATTATCAGGTCAATTTCTTTCTCTTTGCTCAGCAAAAATGTGTCTCCTAACACACACACAGATGAAAAGAGGGTGGGATGAAGACACAATCAGTTTTTCAGAACAGATGAGTGGTAGCTGGCATTCCAAACCCAGAGCGCTGCTTTCTTATGGAGAGGTACTGACCTGGGGGAAATCTACCTGCCCTGGATGCTAGTCTGTGAAGCCGGCTGAGCAGACCCACTCAATCCTCACCCTGTGACATTTAACCAGCCAGGTAAAAGCAGAGCAGTAACAGCAAGCACTGCCGAGTAAGAAAGTTTTTAAGCGCACACAGGAAGCAGAGGGGAGGGTAACCTCCACGCACAATAGCGAGGTCACAAGCAAACAACGTACAAAGTCATAACTGTAACAAAGTTAATGGCATCAAAGATGATTAAAATGATACAGCTGCAAATAAGTCACAAATACAGTTACAAGCCTGACAGATGTGTCACCTCCGCTACAATAATGTGACTTTCAAAAAGTATAATGAACTCCAGGTTCAAACCTTGAATTAGTGTGTCATTCGATAAAATTAGTCTATAAGTTTAGTATTAAATAGTTGAGTTAGTTTTTTCGCCCTAAAAGGGAAAAACTCTGCACCCTACACGAATTTGGCACCTGGCAAGTTCCAAGTGGACAACGAAAGGAAAATGCAAAATGTCCATAAAGGCCTAAAAGTGCAAGTTCTCACAAAATATGGTGCAAACTTATTTTAAAATAAATTGATTTTAAAAAATAACAGAACACGACCATTTAATGCATAAAATCGGGAAAATCACTCACAACCAGCACGCGGCGGGGTTTTCTCGTCCCCTGTGCACAGCTCGATTCTGGTGTCAGGGAGCCCGACTGCGCAGCCCACCACCAGCCCTAGAGCAGGACGGTCTCCAGGAAGCTGACGGGTGCACCCGGCCCGGCCACAGGGCGCGCGTTCCCGCGGCGGGCACGAGCCCGCAGGGCGGCTCACTCGCCCCTGCGCTGAGCAAAGCGCTTCCGCGCCTGGCGGCGGGGACCGCGCGCGGGAAGGCCGGGGACCGCGCGCGGGAAGGCCGGACCCCGCCGTCCCGACCCTCCCGGCCCGCGGGAGCGCGACGGGAGAAGGACACCTGACGTCGCTCTCTCCTGGAGACCCGAAGACAGACAGGGCCGCGCCCCGCAAGGACGGCAGCGTCCCCCGGCGACCTTGGGCCCGCTGGGAACTCACCTTCCCAGAGCGCCGAAGCACCAGCGCCGCGCCAGCCCGCAGATCACTTGGGCCATTGTGGTCATGGGACGTGGGCAGGTCTTGGGAGCCGGGCCCCAAGTGAAGGCCCGACAACAGGTCCGGGCCGGAAAGTGATAGGTCGGAAAGGGAATGGGCGGGGCCATTGTGGGGCGGGGCCAGCATGCAGGGTGCGATGCCGGGGGGGGGGCAGGACGTGATAGGTTGGAGAGGGGCGCGGGGGCGGGGCGGGGCGGGGCGGGGCCGGCGCCCAGGCTCTGGAAGCCGTTGTAAGCTACGGGAACCCGCAGGGCGCGGAGGGGATCGGATGGGGCGGGAGATGCTCGCGCGTCCCTCGGGTATCCCAGCGCCTTGAGGCGCCCTGGGAGGAGCGACTTTGTGAGGGAGACACGAGCTCTGCGAAGGCCGGGCTGCCGGAGACGCGCGGCTCTCCCCAGGGCCGGCGGGCTGGCGGGGAGCCCGAGTGGACGGCCCGCATTGGAGGCAGGAGGCCGGGAGACAGCTGAGGGCGAGTGAAAAGCACGTGTCCACCCCGCAAGATGAGCGGGTCTCAGACCTGGTACAGCGCCGGGCATCGGAAGTGCTTTGTCGAACAGTGTAAACCCGTCTTTTCGGGTAGATAATCGGAAAAGGCTGAGTTCTGCCAAAGCATTCAACAAACTGTTTTGCGGAGGAAGACACCCTGAGGGTTGGAGGGGCCTTTGGCCGTCACCTCGCCCAGGTCCAGGAGGGAAAACCTTAACTGCTTCGAACCGGGTGCCCGGGGCCACTCTGATTTTTTAAGTCAAGGAAGCTGACGCCTGTTCTCCACCTGTAGGGAGCCAGCCTAACTGTAATTCTCTCAGCAACCCTGCAGGGAAAATGGTGTTGCCCTGTTTTGCTGATGTGTAATGTGAGGTCCAAAACTTACCCAAAGACTTGGTAAGTCCTCAGAGTCCCAAGTAGTTTCATGATTCTGTGCTGATGTTCTTTGCGCTCCTCAGGCAGGTCTGAGTAATAGTGTTGGTAGGGGCAAGATCGAAGTCCTGGTAGAACAATTTGGACTCATTCTGTGAACCTTTCTTCAGCTATTACAAGCTGATGGTTGGTAGGCTGAGTTGAGACTCAAAATACGGGGACCCACTCTCAGACTGACCTAAGTAACCCTGGGAGGTAATGGAAATGCTTAGCAAAACTTGCAGCTACTGGAAGATTCACTAGGTTCCAGATGATGAAACACTTCTCATAGGAATATTAATTTAAAAAAACGTCTGACTGGTAAGGATATTTGGATTGTGAAACTTCATAAGTGAACTCTTTCTTCTCGGGCTTATACCTACTGTATTTCACACAGAAAAACGCGATATGGGAAATTTGCTATTTTGGTGAAAGTATCCATTAAAAAATGTAGAAGGAGCGTGTGTCAAGATTTATTTAACTCATTAATTAGGGAAACAGCATGATGGCAGAAAAAAAGAATTTGACAGACTGATTTATACAGTGAGTGTAAAAAAGAATGCAGGACTAGATTGCAGGGTTAGGTATAAAACTAGCTGCTGTCCTTCAGTAAGACAGCCTCTGGGGAATTTTTTTTTCCTATTGGACAAATCAGTTGAATTTCTACTAGCTGTCATGTACTGCAGACCCATTCTCTGCCAGTGTTTGAGTGAGGGAGATGGTTGAGAAGACAGACATTCCTGGCAGAGTTCATCTTGGATCCACCTTTGGTCTATTGTTATCAGGATCCAGGTCATGCCAGTGGAACGTGGTTACTGTGGCCTTGGGTTTGGAGACCAGAGTTGTGTAATGCACCACATGATCGTGAGGATCGTTGTATGGATGCTGAGGAGGTTGGACTCTGTGTAGAGGGCAGTGGAGGCCTACCGAAGATAAAACCCATGTGTCTGGTTCTTCGGTTTTTAGCGCGGTCATATGTGCCCGGGAGTATAACGCTTCTAGGTAGGATTAAGGAATGCAGAAGCCCAGCCAAGACCTCATCTGAAGCTCTAACTGCCACCCTCTTATATGATCAGGTTCTCCCTGTGTTTCTGAAGGCTTTGGCGGGGGGGATGCCCTGGCGGGTTAGATCCTAAGTTAGAGTATTGATTGTAGGAGAAGGGTCTGCCTCAGAGGGGAGTTGATCCTGTTGTGCGTGCAGAGAATCCCACGCACCCCCTTGTGGTCACAGGTGCCCAGGGGTAGCTGTCCCGTGCTGAGATGAATCTTAAGGGCCAGTTATGTCCACTTCACAGTTGTTTTCAGTGTTGGGGCTAAATGTTTATTTGTTAAGATCGCAGAGTAGAATCTCACTGATGACTCTCCGTCAGTCACAGTGATGATTTTAATTTCCAACATGGAAACCATCAGATGCTATTGTTAGGACATGTGAAAAGTCTGCCGCGTTCACACGAGGAACCACTCTGACGCCATCGTTCAGTTAAGAGTGGAAGCACGAAGCTGGGAAGTGCCCGAAACCCCTCAGTCTCACTGATGTGTCACTTCCGCTGGTTGCCAAGTCACGGTGGTCCTGTCTCCTAAATATTTTTGTCATCTTTCTCCCCCTTTTCCCTCTACCACTGTCTTCCACACGTGCACATCATGTTTGGTTTGCTGTGCTTGGGCTGCCGTCGCTCGGGGTACTGGAACAGCCACTTTCCAGTTTTGCTGACCTCGGCCCCCATCTGCAGTCCATTCTGGTCCTGCCTCCTGACTGCTTGCCCCACACTGTAAACCTGACACGGTTCTCAGAATTCTCCCCTCGTTTTCCTCTAGGGTTAAAAATCTTATAGGGGGACCTCTGTCTTTTGAACAAATCCAGACTTCTTAGCCTGACCTGTAAGGTCCCCACGACTTGGCCCTGACTGCCAGTGTATGCTTCGCTTGCCCCGCGCATGAGCCCTCTGTGCCCGGTGAGCTTGGGACGCCCAGTCTCTCTGAAGCTCTGTGTTCTCATGCTCTCTTGGTCCAGGCCCCGTGTCACCTGGGAAGTCCCCTCTGACCCTTGGCTGGGTCTGTCCTCTACTGAGCTCCTGTGATTTCCCCAGGCTTCTCTTTGTCTCAGAGTACCTGTCACTAGGCTATGTGTCTGGTTAGTAATTTGCCGCTTTACTACCCAGGGCACGCCTGGGGGGACGTCTCCCCTTCCAGGAAGCCCCGTGTGCCTTCTCCTGACACACAACTTGACACAGAATGCTCTGTGCGTGTGTGCTGACAGTTTCTATCTAGGCTGTATTTTTCCACATTTGACAATATGTTGTGAGCGCATTGCTACCTGTTTATTAAGTTGTCAGAGGAATCAGCATCAGTCTTTCTGCGCTTTGAAATACTTCGTTTGCCGTGAGTGGTACTCAGGGAGAAAGGATTTCTCTGCTGCTAGGTTCCTGCAGTAAAGCAAACTGGAAAAAGTGGTACCAAGGAGACCGTGCTTTTATTTAACTCTGTAAACTTCCATGGGGAGAATACACTGTCTTTTTTTATTGATCATTGAAGATTATTTGTCCATGTTCCGTGTACTGGATCATAACTGTTCCCTGCGACGTTTCTTGAGATCAGTTAAACCTCTGCTTCTGCTGTGCTTTCTTTCCCAAATTCATCCTTTTTTTTTTTTCCTAGTTAGGCTTTGTGTTATTCCCCTACACAGTCTTATATATTCATGTCAGAGGTATTAGTAATAATGCTCTGGAATCATATGCCTTTGAGTGTTTTTCCTTATTCCCAATTGTAATTTAGAGAAGAAAGACATTTCAGAAGTGAACATTGGCTTCACCGTGTCACCTCTGCCTCAGTTCCCTGTGCCCATGTGACATCTTCACTCGCCCAAGACTGTTGTAACCATGTTTTGAGTGTTGCACAAACATTAGGGCAACCACGTGCTCGCGGATTACTGTTGCTGAAAGATCAGCTCCCGTCCCTGACAGCCAAATAACTCAGAGACCGCGTCTCGGAGCTTAAGAGGCAGCTTTGTTACTTTCCTGGGCAGAGGGGACTCACAGCTAGTGCCTGCCAAACTGGGAACCCGTCTTGGCTGGGGCTTAGTGATTATATAGTGAACAAATTGGGGCATAAAAGGGGATGTTAATTAACCAAAGTCTCTGGTAAATCTTCCTCTGAAATCTTGGCATGTCTGTCCCATGCCAGGAGGCTGATCTCTATTGATCTCTATCGGATCAGACTCCTCAGGTGCCAGGAGGAACTTCAGAGCGTTCTGGCCATTCTCCTGAGATTATCATCCTGTGACTCCCTTCCTGGGGGAGTGACTCAAAATCCAGACATGACTGTAGATTTCAGTTACCAGAGTAAGGTAAACAGGGGCCTCGGTGGGCCTGGGGCTGGGAGCAGTGTCCCGGCAGTCAGACTTGCTGACCATCTGAAAGCAGATAGTAAGTGCAAGGCCAAGAATGAGTTAGCCTAAGCCTGGCCACTTTATTACTTCTCCTTCACTGCTTCTCAGCTGGCAAAGGAATCTCCCCTAGGCACCGCCTCTGAGAATGATCGGAACTGATAGATACTATTGTGCGTGAAATGACTGTTTTTCCAGTCATCCCAGTTTCTCTTCTTTATACCAGTGCTTTGCTCACAACCTGTCCACATGCATAGAAAAGAACAAGGGCAGTGGCTACTATAAAAAGTCAGGCCAAGTAGGGAGGGTGTAGCTCAGTGGTAGAGCACGTGCCTACCATGCACAGGATCCTGGGTTCAGTCCCCTGTACCTCTGTTATAAATAAATATCTAAATAGATAAATACCTAATTACCTCCCCTGAAAAAAAAAAAAAAAAAAGGCAGCTGAGAAGAGCCGCAAAAAATCGTAAGCTGTGTATTCAGCACAATGTTATATAATTTACATTGATTTCAAGGCTTTGGAGGAGGTCAGAGAATGGCACCCATGGCTGAGAGAGCAGAGGGCATCCTTGTCCACTGGCAAAGGTGACCCAGACTGTCCTCTGTGTACAAGAAAGAAGTTAAAAGTTCTATCTTGGGGGAGGGTATAGCTCAGGGGTAGAGCGTGTGCTTCGCACATGCGAGTTCCTGGGTAAGTTCTGTCACTTAACCAGACGTCGATCATTTCTACCTTTTTTTCTTTATTCCTGAAGTTCCGTGTTCCCCTCTGAGAACATTCTCCTCCAGCCTTGACTTCCTTCAGTAATGTCTCTTAGAGCAAACGTGCTGGCAGTGAATTCTTTCATTTTCCTTCTGTGAATACCCATGCTTTACCTTAACCACTGAAGGATGTTTTCCCTGGATGTAGAATTCCGAGTTGGGGCTTCTTTCGGCACTTGGAAGGTTTTGCTCCAGCGCTGTCATGGTTTCTGAGGAGGAACCCTTTGTTTCCCCTAGCGTCTGTGATGTGTGGATTACTGGTCCCCTACGCGGGTGGAGCGCATCATTTTGCTATGGTTGCTTTCAAGATTCTTTCTTAGTTTTTGGTTTTCATTGTCTTTTGTGTAACATGGGTTTGTTCTAGTTTTGTTTTTTTTTTGGTTTTTTTTTGAGCTTATCTTGTTTGGGGCTCACTGAACTTCTTGAATCTATAAATTTTTGTCTTTTACCAAATTTGAGGGGTTTTTAGTCATTATTTCTTCAAATGTTTTGACAGTCACAGTATCTTTGTCTTCTTCAGGGATCCAGTGATGGGGGTTTTGCCCCACAGGTCCTCGTGACTGTGTGTGCTGCAGTCCTTTTTCCGTCTGTTCTTCAGGCTGAATAATCCCTGCCGATCCGTCTTCGAGTTCACGGGCACTTTTCTCTGTCATCTCTGCTCCGCTGCTGAGCCTCCCCGATACTCCCCCCACCCCAGACATTCTGTTTTTCAGTTCTGAAATGTCCGTTTGGCTCTTCCTTATGGTTTCTCCTCCTCTGCTGACAATTTATTTTCATTTCAGAAGCACTCACATTTACTTCATAGAGGAAGGTTACAACGGTTGCTTCAAATCATCGATTTCTGTTGGTTTTATTTGACACTGCCTCATGTATTTGGTCTGCATTGGACCTCTTGGATTTTCTCTGGTCCTGATGCACTCTGCTGGACTCCCCCACCCTCACTGCCCAGTCCTGCGTCGGGCAGTCCTGTACTTGACAATGCCATGTCTGAGGTATGTCTTGGCTTCTCAGCTAGGCTATTAGATCTTTGTTGATTAGTTAGGACTAATGATTCATTTTAGACCGCCTCCTTCAACAGTGTCTTTGATCTTGCTGGACAATTTGAATTAAAGTGAAGGGAGTGGGCTCATTGACAGAAAAGTCACACGTCCAGCCCAGCCAGTGTGCTACTTTATTATTCTGTGATTATTATCTCAAATAACTCTCTTCATTGTAAGCACCTGTGGAATTTCAGGGAAGAGATGTGGTACACGTTCCATGTCGCCCTATATCTTCAGCCCAATTATAGTTGCAGGCAGCTCTCATAAGTATAATTCTGTACTTTGCAGAGACTCCATGGATACCCAGGCCAGTTGGAATTAACACATTAGAGTGTTGTCAATCACAGGAAGCTGAGACAAAGCATTTACTAACATGACTGATGTGCAAGGAATGGCCTGCCATTCATCTACCACGGTCACCTGCTTCATTAAGATACTGGCAGCATTTAGCAAGGCCAGAAAATTGACTGATTAGTTGGTTGGTCAAGTGAGTCATTCCTTCCTTCGGCAGACATTTTTTGATCATTTATTATGTGTCTGGCATAGCAGAGGATGCTGTTGTAGTGTGGTTGAAGCTTCTGGGCAGAGCCGTGGGCGCCCACCAAGTGACCACCTTGTTGGGGAGAAGCTGTGGAAAGGCAGGTGTCCACTCTTTGTGCTGAGGCAGAGAAGAGAGGATGAGACTCCAGCAGAACCGGTCCAGGAAGCCACCAGGGAGGGAGGGTCTCAGGACCCATGTTTGCTAAAACAGCATCAATAGGAGTTCAGTAACTCTTAAGTTCAGTTACTTTAGTTCAGCAGTGTCAGTAAGCCACAATGTGCCACATATTTTATCCAAAATTGCCACAGAGGTAGGTACAACTATTTTTGTTATTTCACAGATCAAGAAATTGAAGCACAGAGAGCCTGAAAGCTTGCCCAAGTCCCCCGGCTAGTAAGTGGCTGATCGAGCTGGAAGCTCCAACTCTCAACCACGGCGTTCTCTCGCTGATTCCTCTGCTGGTGGTCAGAGAGCCAGGGACATGGATAATGGTGAACACATACCCACAGAGTTTCAGGTAAGCCATAATTTTTTCTAAAGTCAGAAAATACAAATATTGTGTCCAAAGTCAAACACCTTATTATTTTAATCCAGGTGAATCTAATCCATGTTAAATTGAATTTGGATAAATGAATTTGATATAAATAGAAAAGGACTTGGGGGAAGGTATAGCTTAAGTGGTAGAGCGCATGTTTAGCATGTATGAGGCCCTGGGTTCAACCCCCAGTACTTCCTCTAAAAATAAATAAACCTAATTACCCACCCCCAACCAAAAAAAAAAAAAAATCCTAAATGGAAAAGGATTAAAGATTAGAGAGGTATGATGGAAAATTCACAGGAAAATGTATTTAAGAGTCTAAGACCATCTGACATTAATATGTGGAGATTCTTATTAAAGGATCAGATGAAATTAATGAATTGTAATTATCATTGATTTTTAAAATTATGATAAAATACACATGACATAAAATTTACCTTGTTAACCATTTTTAGTACAAGATTCAGTGGTTTCAGGTTCAGTCACATCATTGTGTATCCAGTCACCAAAATTCTTTTCATCTAACAAAAGGGAAACTCTGTGCCCACTAAGCAGTAACTCCTCACTCTTTCCCCCCCGGCCCCTGGCAGCCACTGTTCTGCTCTCTGTCTCTGTGAATTTGACTGCTCTAGGCACCTCATTTGAGTGGAATCATAGCATATCTGTCTTTTTCAATTGGATTGCTGCAGGAAGATGGAGCATGAGCGCGTGGCCTTGGCCCTAGCCCCAGGCGGTCCCTGGGATGCAGCCTGTCGAGTCGGGGTCCTTGGCGTCGCACAGAAAAGAATTCAAGAGCGAGCCATAGCTGAGTGAAGGTAGATTTATCTCTCTATAGACAGAGTCCAGGCTGTCTCAAAAGGCAAGAACGAGAGGCACAAGGTGGCCCCGGAACATGCAGTCCTCGAGGAAAGAGAGACTGGCCGCCGGTCTGGGACTTGTTGGTTTTGATGGGCTCAGGAATTTCATGTGCTAATGAGTGGGAGGATTATTCCAACTGTACGTGGGCAGAGATTTCCAGGAATCGGGCCCCGCCTGCTTTCTGGCCTTTCAGGATCAGCCTGGAAACTGTCATGGCGCCTGTGGGTGTGCCATGAGGCTCAAGGTCCACTGGAAGTCACATCTTCCACCGTCTTGGTTCTAACCAGTGTACGTCCTATCTTCAGTTGCTGTGTCATCCCTTCAGTGGTGCTGCCCCTTCCCCTTCGCTCCTGTCTCAGGGTTCTGTCTCTTACCGTGATGTCCTCAGGTTTGTCCATATTGTAGCGGTGTCAGAATTTCCTTCCTTTTCAACGCTGAACAATAGTCCGTTGTATGTATACACAGCATTTGTTTAACCATTCATCTGTTGATGGACATTTGGGTTGCTTCCACCTTTTTTGGCTACGTGGATAGTGTTTGAATATAAGTGTGCGCTACTGTCAGTTCTTCTGGGCACATGCCCAGTTGTTGATTTTTTGGGGGGTGGGGCGAAGGTAATTAGGTATATTTATTTATTTATTTTTTAATGGAGGTACTGGGGATTGAACCACTGAGCTGTACCCTCCCTCACCAGTTGTTGATCATTTTTAACCAATATTCTCCAAATACTTGTGAATCTCTCAGAAGATAAGCTGTATGTTGTAATAAAGAAGAAGAATAGGTTATTTCTGCAAATTTTCTCAGGAAACAGAATCTCCCTTGGTTCACAAATTATATGAGCTAGCTTTCCATTTCCTTTTTTAACTTTTTTAAGAATTGAAGTATAGTAGTTGTACCGTATTGGCTTTCCATTTTCTCCTAGAAAAGTATAAGACTAGAAAGTAAGTGCCCTTCATTGAACCAACTGGTAGCTGTTACCGCGGGCCCGTAACTTTCGCCCCAGAGCACGTCAGAAGGCCATAAGCACCTTCCTGCTCTGGTGGGCGTCCCACCAGAGTGAAGACATTCAGCCGGAAGACATGCTGCCGCCTTGATTATCAATTCTTAGTTACACACAGGAGCACCATCCAGACCGCTGGTGGAGCACACCCCCTCAGGCCACAGGCCGGAAGCAGCGTGGCCACTGCCTGCCTTCGTTTGGGAATGAAGGGACCAGAAAAACCCTCTGCTATCCTGAAATTTCCATTTCTTTTCAATAAAAAGAATCAATTTGAAAGGAGAGACCACCTTCTTCTGCAGGTCTTAGGAGAGTAGGGGAATCTTTTTTTTCCCATTTCTTTCTTCAGGAAGAGGCTCGAGGTGATCACTGATCCTCGCACACGTTTATTTACCCTGTGAAGGAAAAGCCACGCTGGTCTAACAAGGTAACTCACAAGTCTAGGAATGTGAAGGAGAGGCTGGGCTGGGCTAGCAAGATAACTTACAAATCTAAGTATCGGAATACTGATCTGAGTTCTGCTGGACTAACTCTTGAATCTGAGTTAATTAGTGTTGGTTTGCTGTTCATGTTTTTTGCTAGCCAGCTGGATTTTCAAAGATATATATCTGGCTTTGGAATGTTGGTTTGCTGCCTCCCTGCCTCCACTTTTGTGGTAATGATGCTGCTAAAGCTGTTCCATGCCTATTGGCCAAATACCCCAAGCTTGTACTTTACCCTATAAAACCTCATGTGCACATCTTGGAGGCGCTCAGAGCTTCGGAGCAGAAGCCCCTCTGAGCCCGCTGGCGTGATACATCTGAGTGCTCCAACCCTCCGAGTGGTGCTTGTTTCTTGGCTGGCCTGTCGTTTCCGTAACAACCCTGGAAAGGGCAGCCCCTGAGAGCCTGGCTTGGCAGACCGAGCTGGCTTGACCTCTGTTTGTCCCTTTCCCAGGGGCTCTGAGGTAACAAACATCCCCGCACAACCAAGCTTCTTTAGAAGCACTGTGGTGGCCCCAGGGCCAGGTGCCTTGTGAGACAGTAAATGCTTGTTCATTGTGCAAAGCGCCTGGTTGTTTGGATCAGCAAATAGCAAGGATCTACTCGTGCTGGCAGACTCGGGAGAGCTAGGTTTGGGAGCCACCGTTGTGGGCTGGAGTGGTCGGGAGTGGGGAACTTAGGAACGTGGGGAGATGGAGACACATGGCAGGCAGGGAGAGGTGCTCTATCTTCAGAACGTATTTTGCCTTCTTCCTTTGATGGGCCAGAGCCGGTGTTACACAGCAAACAGCAGGCCTTTAGAGGGGCAGGAGGCACTGAGTGTGACAGACACAGCGTATACATCTTCCTTGGGAACGCCATGGAAGGTGGAGAGCTCCAGACAGCGTGTCTGCATGCTCAGGCCAGTCACGGTAGCTGTTCTCCTGCTCTCTGTACGTCCCCTGCTCGACCAGGGCCTGCCCCACCTACACCTGCTCACCTCACACCTTCCTACAGCTCGCCCCAGACCCCAGCTAGTGCCTGTTCTAATCAGAGGAGGGGGTGAGGGGCGTGCCCTTCTGCTGCTTTCCCTGGTAACAAATTGAGACGGCACGCAAGGGGGCAGGGCACAGCCATGCAAGGAATGCCACAGCAGTTAACATCAAAATAGTGAAGGATTCAACCCCTAGAAGGCCTTGAGATGAAGAGATTTAACTTCTAGCAGACCTTGAGCTTCATTATACGCCCACTGTAATATTAACATGGTGAATGATATGCAGCCCCGAGGCTAGCCGCAAAAGGTCAAAGGGTGGGAAATGGCCAGCTTTCTGGAAATCCCAGCCCCTTCCCCAGGCTACTTAGACTGGTCCTTATTAGCATATGAAGCCACCAAGCCCATAAAAACCAGCAACATGGCAGCTCGTGGCCGCCCTTTTCACTCCCTCCCCTTCGGAGAGGGCCCACACTCTGTCTGTGGAGTGTGTACCTTCTTTCACCTTAACCTGAGCACCCAACTCCCACAGCGCTTTCCTTGCCTTTCTCTTGCCTCACACTCTGTGCAGTGTGTGTCTCTCTAAATAAATCTACCTTAACCCGACCATGGCTCACACTTGAATTCTTTCCTGCGTGAAGCCAAGGACCCACACTTGGTGGGGCGCGTCCCAGAGGCTCAAGCAGGACCTGGGACTCGGCCCTCCTCACACCCCACATCCGTCTTCCTGTATCAAAATGAGGCAACCAGACATCAGTTCCCCCTATGACTGCTCACTGCCCCCCACCCCCAGGAGCCAAGACTGCGGCCCTGTGCTGCCCGGCTCCCTGTGGGGAGTTGCTCCAGGACCGAGCTTCAGACTTGTTGGCTCCTCCATCCACTAAGCTATGGGTGTCCCAGTGGGCCCAGTGGACTCGCAGGTGTCCTTATAAGAGGGAGGCAGGAGTCTGGAATTGTTTCATTGTCCGGCTCTCTCCCCTCTTTGCTGCTCAGCCCTGTGAACTTGAGCTGCCTGGGGCTCCCTGGACTCCAGCTCCGTCCCCTCAGCTCAGAGAGACCACGGGGCTCCCACCGGTCCCCCCTCGCTGTGCCAGGCTCTGGGACTTTCTCAGGGCGGGGCTGTAGGTCACTGCAGGCATCCCTTTGTTTGCTTCGCGTCTCTCTGGGGTGGCTGCCCTGTGCTGCCCGTTACCCAGTGTCTGAAAGCCACTGGTTCGTGTATTTCGTCTGTTTTTCCCAGTTGTAAGCCTGGTCTTACTCCGTCTTGTCGGGAAGTAGACGTCTTCCTTTTCTTCCCACAAACCATTTTTAATTGAGTGGCTGAGCTGTAAGTTATTTAGGAAGCCACTGTTGTTTGTGATTGCTGAAAGGCTTTCATCCTATTGTTTGACGTTTGGGCTGAGATTTAGTTTTTTGTTTTGTTTTGTTTTGTTTTTTTGCATAAGCAAGTCTGTGAGACTGGCGTGCAGCCACACCCTTGCGGCTTGCATGCTGATTTCCTTACACACGACTGGCTCACGGGGAAGCAGCACCGGAAACCAGTCCCATGCTGCCACCATCCTCCGGAGAGATGGAACCAGCCTACACGCTGCCCACGTGTAACTCATTTGGATGCTGAGTCTTCCTCAAAATCACTTCTTCTCTTGCCTCTTTTATGTTATCTTCTTTGGTACGAACCTCCTCATGTTGGTGGGACCCTCCATCATTAAGAGTTCCAGAATTAAATAACACCTGACACTTTGAAAAGATTAATATTCAGACCATTCCATTAGTCTTGATTAATTTGGGCTCCTTCTGGATTTGGCACTCCCCAGACTCTGTTGCTTCTTGAAATTCTCCTCTTTAATTAACTCATTGCCACTCTTGGACCAAAATATTTATCTAGTTAAAAAAGAATACTAGTTTGCATTGATATTCCCTGTGTCAATCTTAGTGCTCACAGATACATTTTTTTAAGGTTTTCTTTTGGGGGGAGGGGGTTAGGTTTATTTATTTATTTTTAGAGGAGGTGCTGGGGATGGAACCCAGGACCCTGTGCGTGCTGAGCATGTGCTCTGCCACTTGAGCTCTACCCTCCCCGCTCAGAAATCATTTGAAACTCAGTTCTACTGTGGGTGGGGCCGCAGAAGTTTCTATCAACAGACAAAAAGTTACGCCCTGTCTGGTGAGGCATTGTTACCGGGCCAGGATTCCGCCTGGAACTCTGTTCCTTTGAGATGAGTTGTTCTTTCCAGGCTCCCGGGTCTGGGTGGGCCTGTTCCACCACCACCGAGACCTGCTCATTCAGTGGGAAGACACCAAGCTCAGACTCACGGCTGCACGTGCAGCGTCATCGTTCCTAGGTGGCAACTCGTGTATTTAGTATCATCTATACACAGGTCTCGCTTAAAGGGAGCGAATTCATGAGAGAAGGAATTTTGTTTGTTTTCAACCATGGAGCCTCCAGCCTCCAGATCTGGTGTAAAATTTACAGCTGGAAGAGTGGAAGTTGCTTCAGGAAATCTTGTTTTTCTTTTTTCACCCGTAGGATTATCTCTAGAGACAGACACACAGTATAGATAATTGGGTAGGAAGATCCAAGCACGTCTGGTCAGATCAGAGCCCCATTGGGCCTTTTGACTCGAATGCTAGGCTTCCACCATGAACCGATTGGCTGTTCATACCAGGTAACAGTGGCCCACGTGCCCAGTGTTGCTGTGAGTCGTTCCTTCTAAAATGCTTACCTACTCTGTGTTCAGTCGGTTCTCTGTTCATCGTACGCACGTATTGAAGGATGTTAAATCACGTGGTGATAGAAGTCTAAGAGCGCGCTCAGTCCTTCTGTAGGTGGGAAGGTTAGAGCCAGAGGCGGGGAGGGGCTGGTCTGAGGACACGGCTGCCATGACTGGAGCCAGAGCAGGACCTCGTTCAAGTACACTGATCACTCAGCCAGTGACTTTCCTCAATTAAATAAGAAATAGGAGTGCTGCTCTGCATGAACGTATGTGGGTGTGTGTGTGTGTGTGGACGGGCTGGGGAAGCAGGGAGAGGGAGGAGACATGTAGAAATTAGTCAAACAGTCTTTGTTATTTTTTTAGTACATTTAAAAAAAAATTGAAGTGTAGTCAGTTTACGGTATTGTATCAATTTCTGGTGCCCAGCATCATGTTTCAGTCATACGTATACATACATGTATTTGTTTTCATATTTTTTTCATTATAGGTTATTACAAGATATGGAATATAGTTAGTTCCCTGTGGTCTACAGTATAAACTTGCTGTTTATCTATTATGTATGTATATATTAGTATCTGCAAACCTCCAATCCCCAATTTATCCCATCCTTCCCCCTCACCGCCCCCGGTAACCATAAGTTTGTTTTCTGTGTCTGTGAGTCTGTTTCTGTTTTGTAAGTAAGTTCATTTGTCTTTTTTACAATTTTAATTCCACATATAAGTGATCTCATATTGTATTTTTCTTTCTCTTTCTGGCTTACATCACTTAGAATGACCATCTCCAGGTCCATCCATGTTGCTACAAATGGCATTAAAACAGTCTTTGAAATATGAACTAGCGGAGTGAGACAGCATCATCGCCGTGGGTTTGGTTGATGGTCTAGACACCTGATTTCAAAATGAAACACACAAAAGAAAAACTCTGCACGTGTTCTTCAAAACCCTTGATAGTGAGGCCTAACCTCATAGTCATCACATTTCATTTCTGTGTGAAAATGTGTACTCAGAGCTGTGAAGGAATAAAAAAGTACACGTTTATAGCCCCTGAGCTCTCAGTAGGTGCTCTGGACCAAATGTCTGTGCCTCCCCAGACTCCTGTGTTGAAACCTGACCCCCGATGCAGTGGTCTTTGGAGGTTGGGCCTTCAGGGGGTGATTAGGTCGAGGATGCAGCCCTCGTGAAAGCTACAACAGGCCAAGACCAGGTCTGTCTGCGCCCAGAGCTTCATCTCCAGGGTGTGCACACAACAGGCGACCCACAGTTGCATGAGTGACCACGTGAGCGTTTGTCTTGGCCCCATCGCTCTTCAAGGGTGAAGCTCCTCCCCCTTCTGCCAAGCAAGGACATGGTGAGAAGATGGCTGTCTGACCAGGAGGCAAGTCCTCTGCAGACACCAGATCTGCCAGGTCTTGATGGGACTCCAGTCTCCAGGGCTGTGAGAAGTAAATGTCTGTCATGTAGCCACGCAGCCCCCTCATCCTGGTGTGCACACCACTCCTCCGTCTAAAATTCCTTCCTGCCCCCTTGTCGAAGCCCCAGGGTTTTCACCCACTGAAGTATCGCCCCGGTACTTTCTCTGACGTGCCCTGAATTCACATCATGTCTACGAGGCTGTGAGGCTCTTGGGGGTGGAAGACGGTGCTTCGTGATGTCCTGGTCTCAGTTCCTCACGTGCCGTTTCGTCTGGGTCGTGAGTAGCGTTGTGTTTCTTTCCTGTTTTCCTTGATGCCTTGTGTTGTGCTGTGTACTGATTAGGACCTCGGTAAAAAGAAGGATAAGACGTTATTCATCTAGGAGAGCGTTTGCCCACTCATCCTGCTACAGAGACACTGCAGAGTCAGTGACATGGAACCCCACCCAGGGGACCCAGTTACCAAAATAGGGTGCCATTTAGCAGCTAATATACTACAGTGAGCATAAAATGAAGCTCAGAGTCTGCTGAGGTCAAGCCTCCTACCATCCTGGGCCTCGAGGCCCACGGGAGTGGGATCTCCCGCCGTCTTGGTGCTAACCAGTTTATGTCCTGTTCGCAATGGCTGTGTCATTCTTTTAATGGTTGTGCCCTGCTCAGAGAACGGGTCACCTGGTGCCCCAGGCTCTCCTGTGGGAGACAAGGAGAGGCGCAGAGAGGGGGGCCAGCTGCGGGCTGAGAACTGGGCAGCAGGACGTGCAGGCCTGCACGTGGCTTCACCCTTGAAGAGCGATGGGGCCGAGACGGACGCTCACGTGGTCACTCATGCAACGGTGGGTCGCCTGTTGTGTGCACACCCTGGAGATGAAGCTCTGGGCGCAGACAGACCCGGTCTTGGCCTGTTGTAGCTTTCGGGAAGGGGAAGGAGGCCGACCTGGATGAAGTAAGCACACACCTCAGTGTGAATTCCAGGCCTTGGAGGAGGGGTGGCTGCAGGGGTGGAGGCGAGAGGAATGGCTGAAGTAGCAGCTTCTGCCCAAGGCTCGTGGTGTGAACTGTGGCGGCGGCTGCTTTTGCCTGAGCGCCCCGCGGCGGCCCATGCCGGGGAGCGCTCACTCCGGGGCACTGTGGAGCGTGTGTTTGTCGTAAATGCCCAGCGTTTGTGTGAGTGATGGATCCCAGGCTGAGAAAGGACCTTGGTGTCTTCGATCTGATACCCATCCTCCAGGCGGGATCTACCGCATCCCTAACGGTGTCACGTTCTCTGAGTACGGCCTCTCGGGACAAGGCCAGCAAGTTGGGATAGATACCTGGCTGTGCAAAGGCCATCTGAGAAGAGAGAAGGAACACGTGAGCCCAGATCAGGCCCGAGGGTGCCTGGGACAGTGGGGGAATGCACATTCAGAAAACGAACCGCTCTAAAGCGGGGGTGTCACTGCCTTCCAGGAACGCCAAGGGGAGGCCACGCAAGTGGATCAAGGGACACCTGGGGTCTAACAAACTCTCTGCTGCCCTGAAATTCCTACCCGGGTGTTTAATTGACATGATGTATTCAAACCGGTTCTACGCTGTGGGGTAGTTGTTTTCGATCCCACTAGATGCCAAGGTGGCATGACATACCTGAGGCCAAGAGCAGAAGCAGCACCGTCACCGAGGCCAAAATAAAGGTCAGTGCTTTTGTGACCAAAGCCTGCAGACGGACGTCGCAGAAGTCCCTCTGCTGCCACCTAGTGGTGGCGGCGTGAATACGACTGCCCAGAGGTACAGTCTGTGAACACCTAGTTTTGATCCACATCCATCTTTCCAAAAGGAAGCCTGTAGTCCTCTCCTAATGCTCTGTCTTGACCAAAACTAACAATCATTTTTTACTTCAAGAATTCTTATGCATGTTTAAAACCAGCACCATAAGATATTAAATTACCACTTTCAAGAACCTAAAAGCTTTGTCAGCAATTCAGGGACTAGACAGAAGATGAATTTAACAGCAGTCTCTAAAAACGCTGCTGTATTTATCTAAAAAAAATATGCCTCTGGTTCTTGAGCACTTAAATTCCTTTATACCCCTGGGTATAGCCATCTGAAGGCTAGGGGCTGTGGAACTTGGTCCCCAGTTGGTTGTCTAGCTTTTTCTGGGTGGTGTCTGAAAGGATTTTAAAGAGTGATTGCAATTCTGATGTCTGTGTGATGTTTCCCGTTATGAGGGAGAATAAAGGGAAAGGACCGTGGCTGTGTCGTGTTAATCTCTGTCTGTTGTTCCAGTATGGCCGCGTCACAGTAGGTGCTGGTTACATGCTGATGAGTGTGGGAGGGGCCCTTGTCGGTGGTCCGAGGGGATCAGAACTTTCTGGTACTGTCTCTCCCTACCATTTTCTGGAGTGAAATGCTGCCTAGTTGGAAGCCCTGCCTCTCACAGGTGGACTGAGGTGGGCACAGAGGGTGGAGAAGGGGCACTGAGAGCCTGAGGTGGGCTGCCCAGCCTTTCCCCCCTTTCCTTCTGCTCCACAAAGTGACAGGTTCTGGAGGCCATGCAGGATGTGGGGCAGCAGCGGCTGACTGCAGGTCCTGGGGGCAAATAACTCAGATGGTGCTGCTAACGACAAGACGAGTGTGCCTGGGCCCCTGGGTCCTCACCTTAGGGTTTGGAAATGTGGGGCTCAGGCTGGGCCTCTGGGTCCTCACCTCAGGGTTTGGAAATGGCACTGATGTGCCACAAGGAAGGGCAAGAAATGCTGAAAGCTTCTGTACCCAGCCCTCAGGCTCTGACTGATGGTCCGTAAGTCCTTGCTGGCTGGACCCCTGGACCCTTGGGTCTGCTCTGTCCCTGCCTTTTCCGAGTCTCTCTGCAGAGTCTTTCTCATATGCTCTCATTTAACTTGAGTTGGCCAGAGTCAGATTCCAGGCTTGTAACCAAGAGAACCCAAATCAACCCCACTTCAACCCTATGCAGTGCAGCTCCCGGAAGATTCCAGATCCCCGAGCCTGGCTGAGAACCCTCTCTCCTCGGTTGGTCTCAGCGGGCCGCGAATGGCTTTTATGGCCCTGATGCCCAGCACCATCTCTGCCTTGTGATTGGCGTGTGATACGTGCTTGTTACGTCCCTTCACTAAGAATAAACAGAGCAGTCGGGGAGGCGCAGTTTCCCAGGAATAGATACTTTCCACCATTTTTAATTAGAATCTTTAAACAATGTATACACTCTCTGCTGTAAGCAGCCCAACCTGAGCAGGGTTCAGCCCTTTCTCGATGACTTATGCAGCCCCCGCGGTTGCTCTGCGCTGGCGTGCAGTTCCGCCCTCAGCACCCCCTGAAGGGCTTTGTCCTCCGCTGGGTCTGCAGCCTCTCTCCTGTTGCTGCTGTATTAGCCCTTAGTTCTCAATGTTCCTTTGCTGTGTTATTTCACGTTTTTATGGAAAGCCTGGGTGGGTATCAGAGATGCAGAGATGTGGCCACGGCTGCTTTCTGTAGGAGAGCACCATCTGGGGAGGGGCCAGGCAGGTGACCAGGAACTCAGAATAGGCAGAGATGTTCCGCCGGGAGCACGTGTGCAGGGCTCGCCATCCAGACAGGCGGTCAGAGGAAGTTTCCTGAAGGTGAGCCTTGTATCCAGGGAAGGGCTTTCTGGACTTGGGTGGTGGTCGGTGTCCGGGGACGCCTCCCTTCCTCCTGGATTGGCTTCAGCTCTGGGGCTCTCCGGGTGCTGCTGTGTTCACGGAGTGCTCCTCCCTGCCCCCCCCCCCCTGAGTCCTGCTGTCATGGGTGGGCTGAGTGGAGCCCCATCTCCTTGACCGCAAGTCAAGGAGGGCGCCCTGAGAGTCCTCCCCCGTCTGGAACATTTGAATTGTCCCTGGGAGAAAGTCTCTTCCTGGAGGTCAGAGCAGCAAGATGACGCCCCTGTTTCTTGCCCTGAGAAGCTTCACGGCCGTGGGGGGAGCATGGGGCTACCAAAGGGAGGCACAGACAGTGGGGGAGGGCCGGGGACACCCGGATGCTGGCTCTAATCAGCCCTGTCTTTCTTACAGCCTGCTGGTCGCGCCTTCCCTGGATCCCATGATGCATTCAAGTACTTCCCGATACAGTCTTAATTATTTAGTAAATAATTTATAAGCAAAAGAGCCCTGGCACATGCAGTGCCCTCATCTCTGAGACCCTCACTGGCCGGGGGTCACCGGGGACGGGAGGACCGAAAAGTGGGCCGCCTGCTGGAAGAATGTCTTCCCGTGCGCCGTGGGTGTTGTGGCTCCAGCAGTGCTTGACGTTTGTGAGCAGGTGGGGCTGTCAGTCTCAGCTGTCAGAGCCACCTTGGAGGCTACAGTCACACGCAGGCTGGCTCCTTACAGACCATCAAGGTCAGACGCTTAGTTCCGAGCACCGGCCACCCAGGAGGAGCCCCCGCCTGCCTTTGCCTCTTCTGGGCCTTGTCACCACAGATCTCAGCCCGCCCTTGGCTTCAGGCGACCACATCGGCCTCGTCCGGGCCAGCGCTGCGTGCTGCTGACTCAGTCCTGGACCGCAGCCTGTTTCTCTGTGGTGCAGCCTTGGATTTTGTGCTTACTCGTTTGCTAGCAAATGACCACTCTCTGGAGTCTGGAGTTTTGACTTCTTATGTCCAAGCTGAAAACGTAAAGAGACTGTTGAGCCACGAGGGGGCCAGCCTGTGTGGGAACTTCTTAAGGACCAGCCAGACACTCAGTGACTGAAAGACCTGTAATCACTTGAGGCAACCATCCCGAACCTGAGGGACAGCTGAGGCCCAGCAGGCCCCAAGGGATGGTGATGAAACCTCTGAAAAGTGAGAAGCAGAAACAGCTAAGAGGAGAAGCGTCTGGAGCACATAAGGAGGGGGTGAGGAGGAGAGCCGGGGCTCTGGGAATCTCCTGGGGCCAAACCCTCGTGGGCTGTCATCCGCGTCCTTGAATGTCCCAAGGCTGGTGTGGTCCGGGGAAAATTAGACTTCCATCAGTCCTCATTAGGAGATTTTCCCAGGCGTCTGTGGACGAGCATCTGTGCCCAGAGTTGGGGCTCAGCCCTGAGTCCCAGTTGCTGACAAAATTCAACAAAAGCGTGGACTCTGATCCTCATGGTGGGAGCAAAGTCCAGTCCAGTTTTCAAGGCCAGCGTCGCCTCTGTCCTTGCACTTGGCTCTCCCATCCCACGCCTCTCAGAGGCACTGAGTGTGTCAGGAAACCGCAGGTCATCAGAGACACTTCCCTCCGAAAGCGCAGAGCTGAACAGGTCTTCAGCGGTCACGTTCGCCCAGGCAGAACACCACGCCCACTCCCTTGTTCCTTTGCAGGCACTAGCCATCTAAAACACAGAAGAGGTTTCTCCCCTTCTGGAGAGGTTTTCTGGAAAGGACCTTAATGGGCAAAGTGAGGCTAGCAGACGTTGACCTGCCCTCTGTCTCCCCCTGCACCCCCGGGCCGCCGGATGCTTACCCGGCTCTGGGTCGTTGCCTTAATTCTCTTCCTGCCGAGAGAGATTTGGAGGGGAGATAAGACAAGGTGTTCTGATGAAGTGGCTTTTAAATATAGAGCCAGGCTGGCCTTCTGGGAGGTGAGGGGAGCCGGAGGCTGGGAAGGCTGCATGGTCCCCTCTGGGGTGACGGCCGTCAGCGGGCTGGCCGGCGCCCAGGCCGGCGCAGCAGGGAGGGAAGTGAAACAGCCGGGAAGGGCTCGCGCGGATCCCGCCCTGAATGAACAAAGCGTGGGGCTGGGCTAAGTCCTAAAAAGTCGGGGGAAATGCCGGAGGATGAACGCCCCTTGAAAGAAGTCGGCAAGGCTGGTTGTAAAGTCTCGGCAAAAGCCCTGGCGGGGCTCACCGGGGGCTGGCGCCTGGGTCTGAGTCGGGGGACCCGCCTCATGCGGCCGCGACAGCAGGCAGCCCCCCGCTCCAGCCCTGCCAAACCCAGACGGGGTGGCTCTGAGGGGCAGGCGCCTCGCCACGTCCGCGGAGAAGGGGCAGTGCCCCCGGCCGGCCGGAGGAAGCCCACGGAACGCGTTCCTAGTGCAAGGAAGGGGTGTTTCACAGTTACTGTCCAAACACGCACGAGCTCGCCTCTTGCCTGTGTGCTTGCCGAGACTTTGCAGGGGAGCAGAAGGGCTGCAGGGAAGTGGGGCGCCCGAGGGCATTCGTGCCCCAGGCCTCGGGCGAGCCCCTGGGGCAGGCCACCAAGCCGCTGTGGTTGAGTCTGTATTGTTCTAGAATTTCACGCAGATGGAAGCACACCGTGTGTGCTCTGTCTGATTTGTTCCACTCAGCACTGTGAGTTTTGAGATTCAGCCATGTTTCTGCCTGTGTCAGTGCTTTAACCCCTTGTTACTGGTGAGCAGCATTTATTGCACAGGTGTCCCGATCACCTGTTGGTGGGCATTGGGGCTGTTTTCAGTTTGGGCTGTTATTACCAGTGAAACTGCTGTGACATTCATGCGTATTTGTGCACTTATGTTCCTCTGTATGTACACTTTCACTTCTCTTGCGTAAACACCTAGGAGTTGAATGGTTGGCTTGTATGGTATGTGTGTGTTTAATCTTCCAAGAAAAAACTGTTTTCCAAAGTGGCTGCAGCACTTCACATTCTCACGGACAGCGGGCAGCGTTAGGAGGTCTGGTTGCGCCGTGTGGCTCACCAGCACACGGTGTGGTCGGTCTTAGACGTTATTCATTCTGGTGGGAGTGCGGCAGTCCCCGACGGTGACTCTGACACACATCTGCCCGCCGGTGACTTTGGATGGTCAGTGTCTCGGCGCACGCTTGTTAGCAGTGGACCTCTGACGAAGTGTGCGTTCAAACCTTTAGGGTATGTTTTTACTGGTTCAGATGAATTCTTACTAAGTTGTAAGAGTCTTTGTTGGAATTTGTTGCATCTATGTTTTGTATGTTTTCTCACTATCTATGTCTTTTTGAAATTTCTTTTTTCATTTCCTTTTGAAGAGCAAAAATTTAATTTTGACAAAGTCAAATTTATTTGCTTTTTCTTTTGTACTTTGTGCTTTTTGTTTCGTGTTTAAGAAATCTTGGCCAAAACCAAAGTCAGTAGGATTTTCTCTTCTGCTTGCTTCTACAAGTTTTAGTTTTAACTCTTACATTTAGGTGTTTGATCCATTTCTCTTAATTTTTTTTTTTTTTTACTGAAGTCTAGTCAGTTTACAATGTTTGCATTTCTCTTAACTTTTGTCTATGGTGTTGGGTAAGGGTCCAGGTTGATTTTTTTTGCCCGTGGACACCTAATTGTTCTAGGACCATTTGTTGAGAGCATTCTTTCCCCCTTGAATTGCCGTGATACTGTTGTCAAAAATCAATTCACCGCATCTATGTTAGTCTGTTTCTAGTCTCTTCTGTTCATCGATTTCTGCATCTTTACACTAAAAACTACAGCATCTTACATATTGTAGATCCATAATACGTCTTGAAATCAGGTAGAGTTGGCCTTCTAACTGGGTTCTTCCTTTTCAGAGCTGTTTGGGCCATTCTGCCTCCTGTTCCCTTGGCCCATGCCAACCCCACCCTCTCGGAACAGCTGAAGGGCTGTCTGACGTCTTGACGTTCATCGGTGCTGGCTCCTTACCGGTGTGCTCGTAGCCACCCAGGTGCAGAGCTGCCCCCACCTCCAGCTCCCTGCCCACATATCGCCTGGGTTCTCCTCTACCCTGGGAGGGTAGAGGGGACCTCAGGACAGACCTCAGGACAGAGCAGAGCGTGTGGGAGAAGAAATCTGCCCTTCCCGCATGGGGAGTTTCTGCCCGAAGGCTGCCGGCTGAGCCAACTTCCAAGTGGAAAAACGTGGTCAGATTCTGCCCAGAGTTCTCGAGGTCTGAGCACGTCAGACATAAAGACACGTTTGTTTGGGAACGGTGGTGAATAGCAAGGGAAAGGGTGGGAGATGTTCCCATGGCTTCTCTTTGAAATTCTTTCACCGCAGCATGACAGCGTTTGTACAAAGAGGGAGTTTGCTGGCAGGTTCTGAAGGAGCGAGGGAGACAAGGTTGTTTCCAGGCTGCCAACGCTCTTACGTGTATATGGCGTTTTTCTTCTGGATGACGAATGCTGTACGAATGCTAAACGGCCAGTCAATCCTTCTACCCCCACCCCCAACCGTGAAGTGAAGTCCCCGGATGAATGGTTTGAGGTGAATGCAGATGGCCTTCCACCCAAGACCACCCATCCCCAAAGCCAACAGCAAGTGACGGAGGAACTCCTGTTTTATGTGCAAATGTGCAGTTAACGTAAATGTACACATTTACAAATTGTGCTTCAGGAGACAGCAGGGAGAATGTTTGAATTATATTCTTTATAGAAACGATAGAATTTTAGGGCAAGAGGGAAATGTTAAATCATTTGATGGGTTTTGTTTCATGGGTGAGGCCACTGACAGACAGACAGATGAGTGACACCTGCAGCCCGGGGACAGAGCTACCTAGAACCCAGCTCTCCAGGCTCCCTGCTCAGGTGCCCTCCCCACTGGGGAGCACACACAGCAGCGCGCCCTAACTCCCCGCCTGCAGCACGCCTGCGGCGGGAAGCACACCAGTGCCACGCGGTTCCCACTGGACCCACCTCTTCTTCTCCCACTGGAGACCCAGGCAGCCCCGTGCTCAGCAGGGTCAGCACGGGCAGCGTGGGAAGGTGAGCGCGGACTTCGGAGTCTGCGGACTGAGTGCAGCCTGCGTTATTTCACTGATGGCTGGAAGCTTGGACAAAACTGCTCCCCTCTCTGAGCTGCAGTGTCCTCCTTTACAGAAGGGGGATAATGCTCAAACCTGCCCCACGGGTCTGAGTGGAGGGTTCACCGTGTCCGGTCCTGTACAACAGCACACTCCGGAAGTGCTCAGCCCTTGTCGGCTGTGATGGTGATGGCAACTGCGACGGTGATGGCGACGGTGATGGCAACAGTGACTCCTTTGTGCCATCCACTCAGGCCACATCCGAAACCCAGTGGGGGCTGCCATTCCTTCCTCCATTCTCCTAGTGTGTCTGGAGCGTTGAAATTGGAGCCCTGCTGTGCCCCGCCCCCAGCTGAGGCTGAGCCCAGACACCCTGTCATCCATCTCAATCCTGGGCTGTGTTACGGGTTGGAGTCCCCACTTTCAGGACCTCAGAAAGTGACCGTATTTGGAAATGGGGTCCTTGCAACTGTAGTTAGTTACGATGAGGCTGGGACCACCTGGGCTCTCTCCCGGCCCAGCAGTGTCACCTTTGCCCAGCGCCTGCTGGCTTTCTGAGCTCCGCCGATCCTGTTACCAAGTAACCTGCTGTGTTTAATTGTGGGGGAAGGCCTGTGGTGGGAACCTGAGTCCAGCCCCGAGGCCCAGAGTGACCCCCACGGGAGCAGCTGTTTGACGGCTCATTTTACCAGAGGATGCCGCCCGCTGATGAAGACACCAGTGGACACTGTTCTCAACTGAAACTGAGACACACCCTGTGATCTCTTCATCTCTCTTCTGAAAATGATTGCCTTTCCCCTCCAGTACACACCCGCAAAATCAAAAACATAAAGTGATAAAAGCTGGAGGTCTCTGGTTGGAACTGTGCCCTTCTCTGTGGACGCTGTGTCCTGTAGAGCAGTTCCGGGCAGAGAAGGGGCTTCAGAGCAAGACAGACTTGGGTCTAAATGCATCTCTGCCCCCTAGTGCTCGTGAGACCCTGACCAAGCTCTGTCACGCCCCAGCACCAGTCTACTTGTCTATAAAATAGGAGCAAGAGTAGTTACAATAATTACACACACACATCTAATTCTGTACATGAAAGCATAGCATACAAAGTATTTTAAAGTACGAAGTATAAATATGATCATGTGAATATAATTTATAGGTGCAATTATAAAAAAAAATGTTATATGATTATATATAACTTTGTATATATGTAAATATCAATACAATAATTGCCTAGAGGAGTTATATTAGCTATGATCATTCCATTATTTATTTTTAAAATTTTATTTTTTTATTGAGGTCTAGCTGATTTACAATGTTAGTTTCAGGTGTGCAGCAGAGTGATTCAGCTATACATACACATACGTATGTATTTCCTTTCCAGATTCTTTTCCATTATATGTCATTAAAAGAAATTGAATTTAGTTCTCTGTGCTCTACAGTAGGTCCTTGTTGTTTATCTATTTTATATGCAGTAGTGTGTGTCTGTTAATCCCAAACACCTAATTTATCCCCCCCATTTGGTTATTAATGAAATCATACAGTATGTCAGAAGGTTGGCTTGTTCCGAGCTTAACAAATCAACCTGATAGAAACCAATAGCATTTGGGGAAAAAGAATGATCTGTGGGAAGGTTTGGGACATGCATATCAAGGACTGTCTCAGTGACGGTGACGTCCCCGAGGTAAGGACTACCTGGCATGGGAAAATCCGTGGGAGAGACCCTGGGCTGACGCCTCCTGGGCCTTCACAGCTGCTGCTTCTGACTTAGTGACACTTTTTAAAAAAACGTTTTAAATTGTGAATGATTTCACACCTCCCCAGGAGCACAGAAATCTAACAGGCACTTCCAAGGCCCTCTGATGGCTTAAAGGTATGTGAAGATTTCGCCATTTCTGCTTAGAAGCGAATCCTTCTAAGAAGCCTTACGGATCCCTTCCTTCTTGGACCCTCCCTCCCCGCCCAGTTCCAGGCGTCATCAGCATTCCAGCCCACGTCTGGCTGCTTGGTATCCATAAACAATGACACGGGTTTTCGTTTGTTGGAAACCTTTAAATAGATGGTATAGACGGTGTATTCTAAGTATTCTTTTCAGATTACCGCTTTACCCCTCCTCAGCTTCTGGAAGCTGGTGGCCTTGCCCCTGTGTCGCAGAGGAGGCTGACCCGAGCACAGGCCCCCGAGGCCTCACCTTGCCCTCTGCTGCGGCTCTCGTCCGCTGGCCTTCCTGTTGGTGCTCCCGGCCTCTGCCCTCGTAGTTCGCCCCCCTGGTTCCTACCCTGGCCCTCGGCAGCACCCGTTCTCTGCTTTAGACCGGCTGAAGATGACCTGCATCTCCCTTCAGCCGGTGGTCTGGGGCGTGGGTAGGTGACACACAGCTATCATGAGAAGATGAGGCGGGAGAAAGACGCGAGTGTGGGTGACTCGTAGTCCTCCACGCGGAGCCCCTTGGGGTCCTCCTTGGGTCTTCATTGTGTGTCGCGAAGAAAAAGCTGCGGTTTCATAGAGCGAGCAGAAGCAGGTGCCGACTGCACGATTTACTGCGCTCATCTCACTCCGTGGGCTTTGAGGCTCCCACGCCCCTCCTCACCTTCCACTCCTGCACCTCACTTCGGGATTTCGTGCGGCTCCAGGGAAGGCTCTGCCTCCTTATCCCTGGTTTCTTGGAGGAATTAGAAATGGACCTCAGAGCCCACCGTTCATCCTTTATAATCACGTCATGATTTGAATGTCATTCTTCTGCAGTCTGAGTGTAGTCATTCTCAACTAATGCTTTCGGAGTCTTCTTAAAGTCTTTTTTTTTTTTTAAACAACACTGCTGTAAATAGTATATGTAAATATCTGGACGCTATGCGGACAGTCCTAGTTAAGCATCTGAAGTGCAGAGTGAGCAAAACCAGGAAGAGAGCCCGGCGCAGAATTCTTAACCCTTTGTATTCCCGTTGGGGGAACTGCATGTTGCAGCAGTACAGGCGGCAACTCTGAGACAAGGAGGTGACCACACACTTACAGAAAAGGGCGCGGATGTTGGGGAGGGGCCTGGTACAACGAGGGTGAGAAAAGTTCAGGGTCAAGAAGAGTCTCCTGGTCCGGTCCTTGGTCCAGCTTTGAGAGAGCTGCAGTGTGTTCTTTCGGAACTCCAGCTCTGCCCAGTTTCTGTTTCCAGTTCTGTTCTTTCTGGGCTCTGGCACCTGATCCCTCTGCGCCCGGAGCAGAGCTCAGTCGGACTCCACCGAGGACCAGAAGCAGAAGCTATGATTCCACATCGGGCGGGAGACCTGCAGGACTTCTGCAGCTTCTCTGCTAACTGCTTTGTGTCGGTGGCTGCGTCGTTGTTCATCCACAGTAAACGGTATTCTTGTGACGCAGACACGGGGCTTTTACTCACTACACACACGTTTCCAAGGCTAACTTCACGCTTTTTCTAACCTCCCTCCTTTTTTTTTTCCTGCAAATTTTGGTGGCGTTACCACTCCATTTAGTCCGTCTTCCCACAGTGGTTTTCAGATTTTCAGCTAAAGAACTTTCAGTTTCTTCTTCTGCTTTGAGGCTCTCAGCACAGCGTTCTCGGTGTTACGCACATCAGAATCGCTGAGTGCTTGGATCTCCCTCTCGGGCTGATTGCCCCTGGCTTCCTCTGTGGGGAGCCGGTGGCTTCCCGACAGCCACAGGCCCTGCCGGGATGGGACGCAGTTGCCCGGGCTCCTCTCCCTGTCCCCAGCGCTTGAATTTACACTTTCACCCGAAGGAAGGGCTCCTGGTTCCCACCACGTGATGTGATTATTTCTGAAAGCCCCGTGGGCTCCAAAGAGCTGTAATTAAGGAGCAAGGGATTCCTTCTGAGATAATTGAAAGGCGGTGGCAGAGACCTCGGAGTTAAATACTTTTTAGACCACATTTCTCTGCACATTTTCGTCTTTAAAATCTGTTCCTTGCCTGCAACTGCTTCATTTCTGGATGACCACGAGCAGTTTCAGTAAGTGGAAGCAATGGTTTGGATCTACCTGAGACCTCTGCACGGTTGATCAACCGGATGGTGCAACTTGGCACCTGCTCCGCGGTCTGACTCAGCGACTCCCACCTGCCCCTGGGGCTCCACGTGGCCACCAGGAGTCACCATTAGCAACGAAGCAGGATTTGGTCTGCTGAGTCCTGCAGGTTGGAGGCTTCCTCCCTTCTCCTCCTCCTGGTCCTGGGGCTGCTGTTGTGTGGCAAGTCACGGAGCCCCGTGGATGAAGCCATCAATGTGAGATCCAGGATGTCACCAGCTCCCTAGTTCTTTTTTTTCCTTTTTCAGTTTTATTAGGTAGAATTATTACAGTTTGACTGCACATACACATTATATTTCATGTAGATATTTATAGACAATATACTGCACATATTGTTTTTAGTTTACACATGTGTACTGATCATTGTTTCTAAGAACAGTTTAGAACTTTAGCTTTTTAAACTTACATAGTTATCAAAGGAATAAAGCCAACCACAAAGTAAGAATCAACAGAATGCAGTAATTCAATCATAAAGGACAGTCAAATGTGCTTGCACATTCTCAAGAAATCAATCATGTAAAACTTATAAATAATAAGGACTTCATTTGTGTCCTTATTTTTTCTTTTTAGATTCTGCATATGAGTGATGCCATATGGCATTTTTCTTTCTCTTTTTGGCCCACTTCACTTAGAATGATGATCTTCAGGTCCATCCATGTTGCTGCAAATGACATTATTTTATTCTTTTTTATGGCTGAATAGTACTCCATTGTATATATGTACCACATCTTTATCTAGTCATCTGTTGATGGACATTTGGGTTGTTTCCATGTCTTGGCTGTTGTACATAGACCCTAATTCTTGAGGTAATAAGGAATCTTGGCTTGAACTGCCGGAGTGTCCCCTCCAGGGGGAACTTGGCCACCTGCTCCTCAGGCTTCAGCGTCACTGGCTACACGTGTGGCTCCACCTGTGGCTCGTGGGTCATACTTCCCAAGACCACATGGAACTGCCAGCGCGGGTGTGGACTGGACAGGAGCCCACTGCCGTCACAAGCAGGCCATGTAACGTAAGGTTGCACCTGCAAGGCGCAGGCCTGGGGGCACAGCCAGCCTCGGAGGGTGGAGTCATGCCACAGAAAGGGCACGGCTAGCCTCAGAGGGGCGAGGCTGGAAATAAACCCTGAGAAGAGGGAAATAAATAAATAAATACATCCAAAGCCCCTTCCTTTCTGGCTCTCTCCCCAGAGGACGGGAGGAAACTTCTCTGTTCTCATGACTCTGTTCCCGCCTCTGTTAATCGCGCCCACCCACTGCCTTGTAAATACCTGGGTGTCTCCCGTTTCCCTGGGGCCCCGTGGACACACGCAGGGCAGTGGCGCCCTGCTCAGTGGGTGCCCTTCCTTGTCCTTCCTTTACCCCTGGGTTCTGATGATGCTTTGATGTCACTGACTTTCTGCTCTGGCCCCTCTCACGTCTCACAGCTCTGCCCCCCTGTCCAGTGCCCGGTGTCTGATTGGCCCTCGATAAATACAACTACGTGAAGGAGTTCTGGTATCCTTTCTCTCTCTCTTTTTGCCCCCGTTGTCACAACGAGGGTTGCTGGGTGAGGGGCAGGCTCTCACCCCTGATCAAGAAGTCCAGCTCTTCTAGCAGAATCGTGGCTGGTCAGAAAGGTTGGCAAGGACGGGTCCCACAAAGTAGTCTCATTTAGCAGCCCCTCCTTGGGGTTGGTCCCTCCACCGTGTGTCTTCTCAGACATTGGGTTGGAGGACGTTTGAGTAGCACCACCCAGGGTCACTCCCAGGACCGTCCCTGCATGCCAGTCCCAAGGTTCTAGACTTGAAGCCCTCATGGATATGATGGGCAGGCAGATTCATGACAGTGAAAGGAATATTTTCAAGGAGTCCTGCTCCTGACTCACGTGTTGCTAAGTGCTTATCTCTGGTTGATTCGACTTTCCTTCAGCCATAAAACACACAGGTGCAGGAGACAGAAGACGGATACCCAGCCACCCTTTGGACTTTTGGGTCCCACAGGTGGATGAGCCAGACTTTGATGGCATGCTAAGAACCTAGAAGTTTCTTGTAGCCAAATCTCTATGCAGATGTGTCTTGGCATCACCATGGAAACATCCCCACAACAGTCAAATAATGAGATGGTAATGGAAGAGATGGGATATAAGAAACTAAAACAGAACAGAAGTGCAGAAAAGGCAGTTGAAGGAGGAAGCAAGAGAAGGAATCAAAGAGAGGCGGAGTCAATTATGTTAAAATCTAAGATTAGGACTTGGAATCTGAGTGTTAAAAGGTTTACAACCTATTTGAGGCCTGTTCCAGTGGACGACTGTGAAAATTAATAAAGGGAAAGCTCACTAAACTGACGTCTGGAGGCCAGAAAGGGCGCTCTCGTGCATGTGTCACTCCATGTCAACACAGATCCCACCAGGAAGAGACGGACCTTGCACCTCCTGCAGGAAGTGACCCTGCCTTACCACCCAGCAGGAAGCGGGACGATTTCGCCTCACCTGGCAACAGCTCAGCCAATGAAAAGCCACGATACTTCAAACTCCCAGTTTCCCCCAATGATCTTATTGTTTATAACAGCCCCTCCCAACTCCCTCGTCTCCTCTAGGAAAGAGTTCCCCTCCCAGGCTCTACCAGACTTGCATGTGGCCCACCATAGTTGCATGGCCCCGAGTTGATACTCTTTACTGCTCCCGTGTAAACCCGATACGCTGGTAAAAACAACTGGCTGTTTTATGGTTTTAGGTTAACACTACTATGATGCCCTAACAAGTAGAGTTTTTTGTTTTTTACAAATAGAATTTTGATTTATGAACTTCATCCTCCTCACCTGCTTCAGGCCTCAAATGGTCCAGGGGGCTCAGACAGTGAGGCCTGACCAGTTCGGCTGCTGCCCGTCCTGGTCCTCAGCCTGCTGGGTGGGCCGCTGGAATGCTGCGGGAAGGACAGAGCAATTTGGTGGGAGCAGCACAGCCCTCTCGTCAGAGTGGAGCCTGTGAACCTTGACATCACCTAAAGACAAGTGGTTTTTCCTCCTCAGATGCTTCCCCGAAATTATGGGCATCTCCTGTGGTTTCTTGTTTGAGAGTAAATGCTAACTAGTGCCCAGAGTCCCCATCACGCGCTGCATCTTAAACTGTGGGTCCTACTGAGTGGGAGGAGTGTCTGGGGTGGACTGGGGGCTCTGTTTGTGTGGTCCCTGTCCCTGCTGGCATAGCTGCCTTCTCAACAGACCAACATTCGCGAATTTCCTGAGAGTCTCCTTGAGTCTTGGGAGGCTGCGTCCCAGCTAGCTACCAGGCAGCTCCTTTGGTGGGGGCGGGTGTAGCTCAAGGGTAGAGCGCGTGCTTAGCATGCACAGGGTCCCGGTTCAGTCCCCAGCACCTCCGTTAAAAATAAATACGTAAGCAGATAAAATTTATATAAGAAAAGGCAGTTACTTTTTTCCTGGTGAAGATGATGAGGAATAAGGTTCCACAGAATCACTGTGACCCCTTGTGGGCCTGGCTGGGATTGCATCCCAGCCTTGGGCTGTTCTGAGTAATAGCCCGTCCGGTCCTGCCGTCCCGCCAGGGGGCCGCCTTTGCTTTCTCTTCTGCACCGGAAAGCCTCCCGGTTGCCTTCTCGACAGCATGCCCTGAAGGGCAAGCGTTCCGGAGTAGCAGTACGTGGAGGTGGCATGCCTGACTCCGTGTGGCAAGGCGACCCTGTTAATCTGCTTCTGGCTCGAGCTGAGTTTTCAAAACGATCTCCGCCCTGTAGACACAGGATGGGGCCGGCAGGAAGTGTGCTCGCGCGCCCTGGAGTTGGGGACGCTCCCTCCCAACGCTTTTCCACCTCCCTCGGTGACCTCCTCATCCTGAGGCAGTGGGCCTTAACGGTTCACCTGCAGCAAATACACTTTTCTCCCCCAGAGACAGGTTTCCATGGAAACCAAACCAAGAGGGAGCCCTCTGGAGAAGCGGGGTTTGTCAAGCAAAGTGTGGCGGAAACCACAAGAGAGGTGAGGGGAGAGGACACATTAGAGATGTGAACAGAAACACAGTCAAAGGCAGAGGAAGCTTGTTAAAATGTAAAATGTTTTAACAACGTTTCTATTTAATGGGAGTGAAAGACCCTAGAAGAATCAGAAGGCCATACGTAGAGCCCCTCCCGTGTGCGAGGCGTGCTGCAGGGCGCTGGGAGGGGTCGGGGTCAGATGTGACCCTGCCCGCGGGGGGGCTTGCAGCCTCGGTGCGCACAGGTGGTCACACCAAAGAAGAGCAAGGCATGAAGGCACCAAACGAACTGGGCCAGCATCAGTGGGCAGGAGGCACGAACGACTCTCACTTCAGGCCGCTCAGATCACTTTGGGGGCCAGTCTGTTCTCACTGGGCTGCTCTGTTGTACTAAAATCAGCAGTGAGGACAGAGCTGCTCCAGGGCGGCCCCGAGGAGCTCCGTCTGTAGCCCTGGTTCTCAGCCCCCTCAAAGGAGAAGTTTTAAAGTAAATACTGGAAATAGGAAGGCGTGGTTTTATAGTGCTGGTGGTGATCCCGGGGAGAGGCCTAGTTGGATGACTTGGGGGAGAGGACACCGGTTTACAACCTTGGCTGCCCGTGCGAGTCACCTGGGGTGTTGCAAAAAGCACTGGTGCCTGCCCCCTCCCCACCCCCACCCCGGAGGGCAGGAGGGCCTGTGCACTGGGAGTTACAAAGTCTCCCCAAATGACCCAAGTGCCCAGCCAAGTTTTAGAACCACTGAGAGGATCCTTTTCCCATCACTTTCCTCCTCCGGGTTCAGTGACACCCCCAGCGCGCACGCGCGCACACACACACACACACACACTCACACACACCTGCCCTTGCTCTTATAATTCTCAGCTTTGTAGAAAATGGATTAAATATTAAACGGAGAGGGACAGATTTCAGAATACCAAGATTCAACTATCTATTTAATATGCTAATGAGGAGAGTGCCGTGGCCGGAGGCGTACCGTTGCAATGGCTGGTGGGAAAGACTTACCTTGAGGCTCTAACAGGTGCCTCTGGGCACCTGCGACATAATTTCCCTCCAGCCAGCTGTGATCCTGACTCTGAGCCAGTGTGAGTGAAGTGATGTGTCTGTGCCAAGGGTCATGAAATCATAGCAGGCTTTCCGGTGTCAGTTACACACACTGTCCCCCATGTCCCTGCTCTCCCCTTTCCCTGGGCCAGTGTCCCTGCGGCCCTCTTCTCCTGCATTCTGTTTGCACTCATGCTTTTCCTTCTGAATCTCCATTAAAAAAAAAGACAGGAGTTTAACAGAACGAGGAGAACTTGTTCCATTTTCTGACAGTCGTGAGCAAACTTGAGGCCATAAAGTAGAATTGTGTTTATTTTGTTTTCTGGTGGTCAGCATCGGCCATGACACGTCACATACTGCTGGTTTTCCATTGTTTGAGTGATGGATGGTTCGTTGCAGGGATGAGGAGTTACTTATTTGGTGTGATTTTAGAAATGTTAGGAAAATCCTGTTTTCCCCTGACAGTCAAGTTCCTGTTGAGGAAGATCAGCCTGGTGGTAGGCGGGGCGGAGTGTACCAGGGGCTCATGGGCTGAGGGATTTATCGCAGGAAGATGGGGGAGGCACAAGGAGATCCTACGCTGGGGAAGTGGCGGGGGAAGAAGGAAGAGGTTGGTTGTTGGTTCACAAGACATTCTAGGGTAGATTTGATGGGATGACATTCTGAGTGCAGATTTGATGGGATGGGGCACTTCTTAGGATGATCACAGGATCTCAGACCTGCGTGGAGGGAAGAACAGTGGCTGATGTACAGGGTCAGGGAGAAGGAATTGGTGGTGGGTTCCATACATATCGAGCTTGAAGTTCCAACGAGAGTCCACGTGGAAATGCTCAGCAAGCAGTCGGAGCTGAAGAGAAGGTTTAGAACCAGACGCACAGATTGACTACCTCAGACGTGCGAGAGCACTAGTAATTGGCATGGCGCGGAAGAATGGATAAAAGGGAAAAAGAAAGTAATGCCAGAACTTTGGAAGAATTCCGACGTTCATGGTATCTGAACAGCAAAAGGTGCCAACGAAGAACCAGGCAGAGGGTGAGAATGAGAACCAGCATGTGACCCAAGCCAGGCAAGGAGAGCTTCTCAAGGTGCCGGTGGTTAATCCTGTGAGACGCTGCCGAGAGGTCATGTGTTCCAGGGCCTCCCACGAGAATCACCTGTTTCGCCGGGTCCCCACGTGCTCACCCCTTCCTTCTCTCCCTTTGGGTTTGAGGCACCTTTTCCCACTTTCCCTCTGGGTCTTGGTCCACAGCGTTTCCATCCTCTTGGTCCTTTTTCATCTTCTACTCTTTCCTCCGGTATCGATGCTCTTGCCGGGGTCCTGTTCCGAGCCCTCTTCTTTTTGGAAGCCACAGACTCTCCTGCACGAGGCCATAACCACTGTGACCAGCACCAGGTCAAGGAAGGGGACCTTGACAGCACCTTTCCCCGAACAGCCCCGCACTTCTCACGTGAGCAACCACTCTCTGATCTTTCTAGTCCTTCCCACGTACCTACTTTTCTTTATCGTTTTGTCAACCCTGCCTGTCTGCTTGACTTCTGCGTCTTTGAGATGATCGTGTGGTTTTTATTCTTCGGTCTGCTAATGTGGCTATCACACTGATTGATCTTCAGATGTTGAAAAGTCCTCACGTCGCTGGAATAAATTCCAGTGGATCGTGGTGTACGATCCTTTTACTGTGTCATTGGAGTTGGTTGGTTAGTGTTTTGTTGAGGATTGCTCTATTTCAAAATATGTCTTTTGAGTCTATTTTAATTCCTAGGTGTCCCTTAGAGTTTTCTTTGGAAAAATCTCACCATAAGTGGTATTTTGTTCTTCACTGAGAAGCATAGAATGTCTGATTGTCATTTTTGTCCTGCTAGCAGCCACTGACAACCAGTGCCTAGATTCTTCACTTCATTAGAAACTGTGGAATGGTAACAGTCCTATTCATCATTTCTTCTTTATTTACTAGCTGGAATACTTCTACAAAGAGAAACTTGGGCTCATCTACTATTTGATTACCCAGTGGTAGAGTTTTCAAGGGAAAGGCAGGACCATAGCTTGAAATCTTCTCTGTATTTGCTGGTTTTCAACATAGAGTCAGGTCCCTAGCATCCTCTAACGGCAACTGATTATGGTTAGGGTGTTTTCTGTGGAGGGCAATTTAGAGACTCAGGGAGCAGATAATATTTGATGTGTTTTAACTCACCACAGCAGTTATCTTTATTAGCGCTCAAGTTGTTCTCTCTTTGGTCCGTGGGAGTCTTTCTAGTTGGTTCCTTCGTTCTTTGACCAACCCTCACGGTCTTTGATGGCTTTCTTGCTGAAAGATGCGATTTTCCAGTTCATGTACTAGATTAACAACAGGCAGTCCCCTCGACTCCTTTGAGCCTTCTTTTCTTTATCTGTAAAGGGGATAATAGTGTTGATCCCATTGTGTGATTGTGGCAATCAAAGCAATAGTGCATGTGAACTATTGTAGTATAAAATCTGTGTAAAAAATACAAGCTTTTATATTTTTAAAGCCAAAACTTTTGACACCTCCTTTTCTCTCTTTTCCCTGTTTATTCCATGGCCAAGTCCTGTTGATTTCACCTTTAAAATACACTTCAAATCCAGTCAGTTATTCACCTCCACAGCCACCATCTTGATCCAAGTCATTGTCATTTTTCACGTGGACACGTTCAGTAACCTCTTAATCCATCAACACGTGTTCAGTCTTACTCTCTCCAGTCCGTTCTCCACAGAGCAGACTGACGACTCACTGCTCAGATCTATTCAGTGAATAAAATGTAAGACCTTAGCTGATGATAGGGCTTTACACAACCCAGCCTTCCTCCCCGCACGCTCCTTCTCGCTCAGGATTGTGTGGTTTCAACTGCTTGGTAAAAGCAGTCTTTGTTTTGGAAAAACTCAGTCCTCCACCTCTTGTGTCTCCTTTACTGATCACACAGAATACTTCATTTCTGATACTTCTGGTCACCAACTGTGAGGGTTTTTCTCCACACTAAGCAATGCTTTGAGACACTAGCTGGGCGTCCTAGAACTTAACTCAGTGTTGACACTGTCTACCTGGAGATAGCTTGAGGTCCCACAGGGTAAGGGGTCAGTCTTGCAAGTCCATCCCCTGCCTGCAGCCCCTTCCGAAGCCAGTCACAAGCCCACGTTATCGCTTGTGCTTCTGACCAACTGGCCATTGATCGGAGCTTCCGGTGACTCCCTCCTTGGGTTTCATTAATTTGCTACAGCAGCAAGTTAGTCTCATAGAACTCAGAGAAGCATTTTACTTACTAGATTACTGGTTTGTTATAAAATAATATCACTCAGAAACAGCCAGATGGAAGAGATGCACAGGGCAAGGTATGGAAAAGAGCGTGGAGAGTCCATGCTCTCTCTGAGGACACCATGCATTCGTCAGCCCGGAAGCTCTTCCAGTCTCATGTGGTACATTCCCTGCCCCAGCCCTGGAATCAGCCATGTCTCCAAGATCATGATCTGGAAACCAGCGACGCTCCCTGCTGCTGGTTAGGTCACCACTTCCAGGCCTTTTCAGTGGGCAGAACTAGGATATTCACAGATTAAAAGATATACCTCATGAGTTCCTGCTGTCACTTCCTTTTCAAATTCACGGCTCTAGGATGATTATCTCCTCTTTCGTACGTTTGTATCTGTTGGTTCCCAAACCAGGAATCCTGATTCCCAGGGACGTGTAGATGAGAGAATTAGCTATCACAAAGTTATTAATTTGATTTTTCCAAAGCACTTTCAGAATAATATCCCCAACACTTTTACCATTAGGATTATGGAAGAAAATTAAAATTAAAAAAGTTTTCGCATATGCTCTGCATCTTTTACAGTTATACTGCAATCTACATTGTCAGAGAATAGAGACGTTTTATACTCTCTCCCTCAGATCTCTCATTTGGCCTCCATTGTACGTTTAAATGTATATTTAATGCTCGGTGCGAGTGTTTAAGGTGTTGCCTCCCAAGGCATTCTGGTTGATTGTAGCTCTTTCTCTAACAGAGTCTAAGGGAGGGCTCATGAGAACAATATTCTTTTAGTTCTTGTGTAATGATGACAATTTGTCTGCTGCTTTTACACTTGAAAATAAATTGGCCTGTGCACAAAGGTTTTGGCTTGCATTCCCCTCCTTTGGGGACCTTAAATATGTTACTACATTTTCTTCTAAGAAAGAGTATTGTGGTCAGAAAATCTGATGGTGATCGATTTTTTTTCCCTTATGTGTGACTTGATATTTTAACCTGGATATGTAAATTAACTTCTATCTTCTTTAAAGTCTAATAATTTTACTAGAATCTCTCTCGATCTTAATCAGTCTGCATCAGTCTTCCCGGACATGTGAGGTGTCCTGTCAACATGTAGGGAGTTTCAGATCTCTTTCCATTTCAGGGAGGGCTTCCTGAATGACAGTTTTCAGTATTTGTTCTGCTTTCCTGCCTTGCTTTTTCTTCTGCAGGGACTCCTATTGTTTATTTTTTGCATGTTCTTTACCTGTCTTCTGCATTCCCCGCTTCCTGCCTAATCCAGTGTGCCTTTGTCTTCATTTCTGCATTTTAACTTTTTGATGTTCTGTGTTCATTAAGGCATTACCCATTATGTTTATTTGCTCTTGTGTTTTCCTCCTAATTTGTTTTCATTTCTGAAATGATTTTTCTCTATTTCTAATTCTTTGCCGAGTTTTATCACTTTCTTTCTGAGATTTCTACTCCAGTTGTGTATTTTCCTTTTATGTATATTACCATTTTTTGCTGTCTTTTTGCTCATGTTGAAATATTAGGTTATACTTTTCTTCTGTCTTCGTGGGATTCTGTCTCGGGGATGTGATTTTGCTTCTTTGTCTCTTTGACCTTGACCACTTTTAATTGATCATTTTTATGTGAAATTAGTTTTCCTGAACTTTTAGAATGAGATGGGCTTCAAGAGAGATTTCCTGACCCCACAGACCCCCCCTCTTCTATTGATTTTACATAATGTTAAAAAAATATGGCAAGTTGTGGGGAGGGTTTAGCTCAAGTGGCAGAGTGCATGCTTAGCATGCACGAGATCCTGGGTTCAGTCCCCAGTACCTCCTCTGTAAATAAATAAATAGACCTAATTACCTCCCCTGCCACAAAAATAAATAATTTAAAAAAGAAACGATGGCAAGTCACTCCTGATGTTTCCTGGTTCTGTTCCTCTTACCCATGCTGGTCTGTCTTTCTTTTTCCCTGTGTCTCTTGTCCTGTTTGGATTTTGTTTTCAGCTGTTTCTCCTCAGTGTGGGACATGACCTGGGGGCATTTAGTTACTTTGTTTTGAGAGTTCATAGACTATTTCAGCCTCTGCCACCTTCCTTAGGACCCCTGGACTCACCTGCTTCTGGGGTGGGCAGACCCCTGCCAGCCTCACCTCCTGTTCTCCAGTTTGGCTTGCTGAGCTTTTCAGGTGGCTGTGGATGGTTGCTTGCAGTTCTTGGGTCCCTCAGATGCCTGTCGTGTCCCTTGGTAGAGGTGCTGATGCTATGCAGATCTTGTAGCTGCCAGAGGTTTGCACCTGCTTGGGCTTCTGGACTCTGTGGAACATCTTGTCAGCCTGTTGTGTTGTAGGTGTTGTCTGTGGGTCTTGGTCTCACCATCCTAGTTTTGTAAATTATTTTTATGGAGGTGTTTTAGGAGGTAAACAAATACGCTGCCACCACTGCTGCCTTTTCCTCTCCCATTGCCGTTTCCCAAGGTCTTCCCCAGATTTTGGTACTTGACCATCTATTCCTTTTCCATGTATATTTTGAGTAAACACATTTCACCCTTTGCTTTTATTCTGAGAAACCCTTTACTCCTAGAACCACATCTTCAGCCCCAACCTCTCCCTGGAGCAGCAGCCCTTTACTTTCTCCTGCCTCTGAGCATCCTCACTTGGATGCCCCAGGAGCACCTCACACTTACATCCCTGTTACTGTCCTTCGCACATACTCTCACACCTGTTCCTCTTTTCTTGGCAAAAGTACTTCTTCAGGGAGAATTTATTTTTCGAACCAATTCAGTGTTGTTGGCAAGAGATTCCCTCATTGTCCCCAAGTATCTGGAATAGGATTTACTTATAATATTGGTCTAGAGACACAAATAAACTTTAGTAAAATAGAATTCTTTTAAGGAATTTGCTTATTTTGTTTTCCTTTCTTTTGACAATGTAATATTTAAAAGCTTTAGAACATAAATTTCTTATTATACAAACAATACAGGCCTATTATAAGAAATTTGGAAAAATACAGAAGTCTCACAACCCCACCACCTAACGATAATCACTAGTACGTTTTGGATTTTCACCTTAAATTTTAAAAAGTTTTGATGCACATTACTTATAGTTGGTGGGCACTTCCCCCACGTCATTTGGTAATCCTGGAAAGCATGGTTTTAAAATGATAGTATAGTATTCTGTTATGCGGATGCGCCATAAGTTATTTTTATATTTTAATTGGCATTTAAGTTGTTTTCCAACCTTCCTACTACTATAAATAGCACTAAAATAAAGATAATTGTGTATGAATCGTCATGATCTCTGATTCTTTTCCTTTAGGATTAATCCCTAGAAGTGAAATTGTTGAGCCAAAGGATGTCCGTATTTTAAGGCTTTTGATACATGCTACTAAATTTTTCTCGAAGAACTGCATACCGATTTGCTAGTGTACCATCAGCACATAAAATTCAAAATTTCTTCATGCGGTTGTTAAGGAAAGTTAGTGCCAGTTTGAAAAACCACAGAGCACTTCACTGCATCCTGAATGTGGACTGTGTGTGTTCCCAGGGTGGTCAGTGCCCTCTCGCAGGCGCGGCAGCTGGCAGGCGGCATGTCAGCTTGCGTCACTTCCCAGCACGTGGTTGCCGTGAGTGGGAGCAGCTTCCTCCTCCCAGGCGTCCACCCTCGCTGCGCTTGAAGGACTTCAACTGCAGTGTCTGTCATCGTCAAAATGACTTGTTAAACAGCGTTTTCAGTGAGTGCACCTTTCACAGAGTCGGCTTTTATGTGGATGATTAACATGTTATTTTAAAATAAGATTATTTAAGATTCTGTTAAATAATGAATGGTCATCCCATTCTCCCTCACACCTGCTGGTAGTAAGAACAGCCATAATTCATTCTGTATTTGCTAAGCACTTTGCAAACAGTGCCTCATTATCACAGCCTCGGGAAGCCAGTGCTGTGTTTCTGTGTCTTCTGTAACCAAGCGAGCCTCAGACATCCGAGGCATGTTGGCCAAGGTCACGGAGGTCTCGGGTGTAAAGCCAGAACTGAAAGTCACCTTAAAGCTGACTGTAAAATCCACCTTTGGAATCATTAGGCTCTGGGGCTTTTCCCCACTCTGTGGTTCGCAACTCTGTTGCACATTAAGACCGTTGGAGAACTTTCAAAAAGTACCGAGGCCACGTCATATAATCCAGACAAATTGGGTCAGACTCCCTGGGGGTGGTGCCCAATCGTTCGGGTGTTACACAGGCTTCCTAGGTAATTGTGACGTGCAGCCAGGTTGAGAGCTGTTGCCAGTTACTAGTAACCAGCCTGGCTGAGGAAATAGTCTTGATTTGTCAAGGTCAAGTCCCCAGTGTTCCCTGCTATTCATATTCCAACCTGTGTTTTCTCCCAACTCAGTTGAGTGTTCTTATTACTTATCCTTCTCCGCCCGGCCACACACACACACACACACACACACACACACACACATACACACACACACAGAGTCTAGTGCAGAATCTCTGTTTATAACAAGCAGTAGTAGGGATGCCAGACCCAATCTGGGATGCCTTCTCTGGGTGCCAAGGTCAAAGACAGAGCTGAAACATTAATCACCTGAAGGCTGCACTGGATCAAGCCAAGAGAGATGAATTGAAAGGCAGATCTTGGGAGAGCTTGAATCAACAGATTGGGAGAGAGCCTTCCAACCACAGAAACAGGACAGAAAAATAATCTGTGGATGAGGCATCCAGGGACAGCCCCAGATGGTCTGGAAGAGGGATTCTTGTAGACCACTGGCCGTAGTGGATATGAGAAGAAAGGGACCCGTCTGTGCAGAGGTCACAGCCGATTGGCTCACAGATGTGTTTTGTTTGCCTTTCAGTGACATTTCCAAGACACCTCTGCATTGCCTCCTGTCTTCCTGTGGCCCAGCCCACCTGCCAGCACCGTCACAGCCCTTCCTGTGTTTCCTAAGAAAGTGCTAAATACATCTGGCACTACTCCGGCTGTTAATAAATGTTTGCTGAGACCGTTAGCGGATAACAGAGAGAAATGAAGATATGAAACAGGAAACAGCTCAGAATGCTCCCCTGGCCCCGCCTCTCACCATATTTCGGAAATCCCCTTTCCCAGCCTGGGCCCTTTTTACTTCCTCCTTTGCCCTTTTCCAGTGGGAGTTGAAAGTCATTTAAAATTAGATCATCATCCACATCCCAGGGACTGACCTTTTCTGTTATTATAACCAGAACTTTGGTTCCCTTTTAATGGACCTCCCATTGTAGCCAGTACATGGGGTCTCACCGTTCATAACCAATAACCCTCCAAAGATTTATTTCCCTAAACAGAAGCCCCACTCCCAAGTTCCGGGAGCACCCTCACTCTCCCATCTGCACTAGGATGGAGAAAGTAAGTTGCCAAGGGCCCGGAAGACTGAGCCAGCTTCTAGAACGTGTGGTTTGGTTTCTGTGTGCTATGTGCCAAATAGCCTTGCTAAATTCAGCCACTGAGTCTGATAGTTTGTGAATGGTTCTGAATATTTTATGTACACGATCATTATTTTCAAATGAGAGTTTTATCTTTTTAAAATTAAAAAAAAAATTATTTATTTATTTATTTATACAGAAATGTTGTGCCTTGCGTATTTTTCTGGTCAGATTATAGAGACTAACACCACCAATGCAGAGCTGGAAGGAGTGACAGTTGGGGACGTCCTTGTCTGGTTCAGTCTGAAAGTCAGGGGAGAGTGTTTCAGTATTTCAGCTTTATGTATAACGTTGGTGCAGGCTTTTGGATCTTCCCTTTATTAGACTGAGGAAATCTCCTTCTTGTTCTAGTTCGCTAAGGTTTTTTTTTTTTAAAAAATAATGTTATTGTTATGAATGAGTATGAAGTTCATCAAATAGCTTTTCTGAATCTATTGAGATGATTATATGTGTGTCCTTTGTTCTGTTAACGTGGTGAATTGCGTTGATTGATTTTTGAATGTTAACTCAATCTTGCATTCCTGGGATAAACTGCACTTGCTGGATTTGATTTGTTTCTATTTAGGTTTTGAAGTTTTACATCTTAGGCTGACAGAAATTAGCCTATAATGTTACTTTCTTATAATGTATTTGACAGGTTATGATACCAGGGCCTCATAAAACCAGTTGGGATGTATTCCCTCATTCCCTGTTTTCTAAGGGTTTGCGTTAAGAGAGGTATGAATTCTCCCTTAAATGTGAGGAAGAATTTACCAGTGATGCCTTCTGGGACTAGAGTTTTCTTTGTGGAAAGGTTTTAAATTATGGATTCAATTACTTTTACGGATCTAGGGCTCCTTAAATTTTCTGTTTCTTGTGACAATTTCACTAAGTTGTGCTTTTTGAGGAATTTGTCCTTTTCGTGTACACTGCCCAATGTATTGGCATAAAATTCTTTATAATATCTTTTTATTACCTTTTTAATATATATTGAATCTTTTAAAAAGTTATTTAAAACAGACTTTGTAGGGGGCAGGTAATTCGGTTTATTTATTTATTTAAATGGAGGTAATGGGGACTGAACCCAGGACCTCCTGCAAGCAAATCACATGCTCTGCCACTGAGCTGTAACACACTCCCCGCCACATTGGATCTTGATATTGTCAGTTTATGTTCCCTTTCTTTGTTTTTCTTTTTCTTGGCAAGTCTCACTGGGGTGGGGTGGTTTCAATTTTATCAGTCTTTGCGAAGAACCAGCTTTTGACTTTGTGGATTTTCTCTCTTTTCAACTGCTTTCTAGTTCATTGCTTAGCTTCTTTTTCATTTTTAATTGTGGTAGAATTGAGATATAACTTCAGTTTCAGGGGTACGACATCATGATTTGCTATTTGAATTCATTGTGAAGTGATCACCACAGTGAGCCTAGTTAGCATCCGGCATCATGCATGGTTAAAAAAAGTATTTTTTCCTGTGACTTTTAAGATTTACAGTCTAAGCAACTGTGAAGCATGCAATACAGCATTATTACTGTAACCACCATGCTGTGCATTATAGTTCCACGCCTTATCCGTTTTATGACTGGAAGTTTGTACCTTCTGACTGCCTCTCCCCACTTCTCTCCCCACCTTCGCCTCTGGAAACCACCAGTCTGTTCTCTGTATCTGTGAGCTCTGGTTTTGTTTTTGTGTTTTAGATTCCACATATAAGTGAGATCATACAGTATTGGTTTTTCTCTATCTGACTTATTTCACTTAGCATAATGCCTTCAAAGTCCTTCCATGTTGTTGCAAATGGCAAGACTTCCTTCTTTTTCATGGCTGAGTAATATTGCACTGTGTGTGTGTGTGTCTGTGCGCACGCACGCAGACACACACACACATATATATAATACCACATCATCTTTTCTTCACTTATGCCTCTATCAGTGGACGTGTCGTAGGTTATTTTTTCGTAGCTTCTTGATGTGGATATTTTTGATGTTTCAGCCTTTCTTCTTTTCTAGTATGGGCTGTGGCAGGCACAGACAAGCCTTCAAGAAAAAGCCCCCCCCCTGCGATCAGCCTCTGGCAGTCACCTCCCTCAGGTCTGCTCCAGTTTCAAGTCAAGGTGATGCTCTTCATGGGGAAATCTTCGGGCGTTGTCTGAACCAATCAGGGATAGCTGACCGCTGGTTCTTCTCAGGGCCACCCCCAGCCAGTGATGGAGACAAAACAGGGGACAAGGGCCCAGGCCGTGTCCACGCAACTCTTCTAAAGGACAACCTTTGCTCTGCAGCTCCTTTTGGGATGCAGAGACCTGAGGTCGAATCGGCTTTGTGGTCTGATGTAGGATAACATCCTGATCTGCAGGAAGGAATGCAGATGTTATTGAAACGTGGCATCCCTGGGAAGAAAGTCAGTGGCCTATAAAGGTGTGTGTGTGTAAATATGTCTATAGACTCAAAAGAAAACAAGAATAAAAGGAGACTGAAGGTGTTCATCCTTCAAAAAAGGTACGATCCCTTGGCCACTTTCTGGGTATCTTCTAATGACCTTACAAAAAACAAACCCACTGATTTCTAGTTTAATTCAGTACTTTGTGTGATTTCAGTCCTTTGAAATTTGTTGAGACTTGCTTTATGGTCTAGCGTATAGTCCATCTTGGTCAATGTTCCACACGCTCTTGAAAAGAATCCATAGTCTCTATTTGCTGGGTTTTGTGTGCTATGTAAGTCAATAAGTTAATTATGTTGTTTAAATCTACTGTGTTTTTGCTGACATTTCCACCTTCCTGATCTATCAGGTACTGAGACAGATGTGTTAAAATCTCCAGTTATTCAACACAAATACCTGCACGTGAATGTTTACAGCAGCTTTATTCATAATTGTCAAAACTTGGACGCAACCAAGATGTCTTTCAGTGGGCGAATGGGTAAGTAAACTGTGGTCCAGGCAGAGAATGGGTAGTCCTCAGTGCTAAATGTAAATGAGCTATGAAGCCATGAAAGACATGGGGGAAACTTAAATACGTTTTACTAAGTGAAAGAAGCCAATCTAAAATGGCTACATACAGTATGATTCCAACTACATGACACTCTGGGAAAGGCAAAAAACTCTGGAGCGGGAAGAAGATCAGTGATTGCCGGGCATTGGAGGGGAGGGAGGATGAAGGGGCAGAACACAGGGGGCCTGGGGGACGGTGGAACTGCTCTGTACGGTGCTTTGTAATGGGTACTTGTCACTACACGTTTGTCCAGACCATAGACTGTGCAGCACCGAGAGTGACCTCTGATGGAGGCAGTGGACTTTGGGGGGATGGTGACGCATCAGTGGCATTGTCAGTTGTAACAGGTGTTCCCCTCCGGTGCGGAACGTTGACGATATGGGAGGCTTTGCTTGTGTGCAGCAGGAGGATATATGAGAAATCCCTTTACTTTGTTTCAGCTTTGCTATAAACCTAAAACTGCTCTAAGAAATAAAGTCTATTTTCAGACAGTCAGAGGAGGGAGAGTTGGCTGGGAAGGAGTTGAAAGGAGCTCTTGTGGGGCAGGTAATTTTTTTTTTTTTTTGAGCTAGGTGTGTTTGCTCTGTAACTCCATTAAACTTATGAAAAGTAAATCTGCAGCTGGGATTGAGAGAGAACCCGTTTGCCTTTTTAGCTCTGTGGCTTGCTGTTTATATCTGCAGCTAAGTATTAGATGCATATACACGGTGTGTGATTTCTGCGTCGTCCTGTTGAACTGATCCTTTTATCGTTATGAAATATTCCTCCTCATCTAGTGATTGACACCTCTTGTCGTAAATGCTACTGCATCTAACATTAACATGAGCCTCTGCAGCTGCCCTTCAGTGAGGGTCCTCATGGCATGTTTTTCCCATCCTTTTACTTCCAGATTTGTAAGCAGCACGTAATCGCATCATGTTCACGTTATTCATTCGTGATCTGAGTACATTGTGATCATTAAATTTGCTCTGTATGATACCAGTTCTTTGACATGCGTTGAAGTATAGCATGTGATAAATGTTCATAAATGCTTCATGTGTGTTTGAATGTAATGTGCTGCCTATTTGGCAAACATATTTATTGTGCTGTTCTAGAATTCTGTATCTTTGTTTTTTTTCCCCTTAATTTACCAAATACTGACAGAAGAGTAAAATCTCCCGGGAGCTGCCACCCCTTATGTCTGCGGCCTCTGACCGTCCTCACTTGGGCACCCCGGGAGCCCCTTACATCCCTGTTATTGCGCCTCCTCGTGTCCTCACTCCCGTTTTCTTTCTCAAAAACACTTTTGTGGGGAGGATTTTTTTTTCTAATGAACTCAGTGTTGTTTGCAAGAGATTCTGCCAATGTTTTTATTTTCTAATTGATTATTTTATTTTTAAAATTTATTTATTTTTAAATTTTATAAAACGGACATACAGTCAGTTACAGTGTGTCAATTTCTGGTGTGCAGCACAATGTCCCAGCCATGCATGTACATACATATATTCATTTTCATATTCATTTTCATTAAAGGTAATTATGAGATATTGAATATAGTTCCCTGTGCTGTACAGAAGAAAATTTTTTTCTAAAATCTAGTTTTATATATAGCTCTGCTGGTGTTTTTTAAGCCAGATTTTTAACTGTTTTTCATTGGGAGGCTTTGTCCAGACAGCTAAACCATCACTTCAAGGCATTAGCATGTACCTCATTTTCTTGTGGGTTTTTTTTGTGTAAACTACTTATTTTATTAGAAATGTATCTATGGAGATTCCCTGAGGCCTGGATTGAACCTGAGGACTTGTCTTCCCCCCTCAGTCCTTTTGGAGGCCTATCAACCCATGGCTGCCTCGCGGTAAACTTTCTTTTTGAAGTTTTACAGATTCATAGGTAACAGGAACCCAAGTCCACGTAAAGTCCAACTTGTGGTTAATAATTCCCCGGGGAGCACTTTAACTTGACTCCTCCCCGCCCTAAAACTGAGATGGCCAGTTTCTTTGCTGCTCCCCTCTGCTCGGTGGGGCCCCCTGCAGGCAGAGGCCTCTGGAGTCCCCTCTTCTTGTATGAGTCCCACTTGCCTTCTGCCTTGGCTGCGCTCCAGGCTTTCCCTTCTGCCCCTGTACCTGGGGAAGTCATTAAAACACACAAGGAAGCCAGGTTTTGCCAGAATTTTCCAGGCCGGATGCTGGCTTTGGCACTTCCAGAGTTCCTGGTCTCTCTTCACTTTGGAGGTTGACATACTTTTACACAAGCTTAATATTCAAAACAGACTGTAAAAGGTTCCTCCTCCAGGATTTAAAGTGTTTTATCTGGTTGGGTCGCTCGCAGTGGCCATCCTGCTGCATTGCTGGAAAGAGGTTTTCCACAGTATATGGTTTTCTCTTATAAACTTTCTTCTTTGCGTATTTCTCTTAGCTGAGTGTGTTGCAGCTGTAAATATGTAATGATTAAATGCTTTTTTATCATTACTTGGGGATTTTTTTTTTTCCTGAACAGTTTAAAATTTCTACTTTCAAGTTACTGTCAACTCTCTTTCTCCCTCTTAACCAGGCAATTGAAACATGACCCTCTGAAAAGCTGGACAGCCAGCCTGGTTGTGAGCAGACAGCAGGACGGCGATGTGTCTCGGGTTCTTTGCCACCAGTTGAGAACATGGAGATCAGAGGTGACTTACTGTCTTATTTACACATAAAGCGTAGGGGAAAACCATTTCTACACTTAGCTGGAAATGCTCATAAGAGACATGGTCTCTCAACAAACAGTTGCGGATCTGGGGGTTAGAAATGAGCCCAGAAGGGCTACAGAAAGGCTATTTCAGCCAGTTAACAAAATCCAAGGAAAAAACTTGCGTTCGAGTTGGGGAAGGTTGCGTCTCTCCAGATCTGCAGAGCATTAGGTGGGATCGGGCTCAGGAACCGGCTCAGGAAGACACGCGTACACCCGTGTACACACATGCACGCGCACGCTTGCGTACCCGCACGGACACACGCACTGCAAACACACACGCGTGACTCAGCACTTAACACAGGTTGGGGAGTTCTGGCAAGTGAGTCGTTGGATTTTGTTTTTCACTCCAGCCCTTCCTCTTAGATCTGGAGGTAACACATGTTCATCAGAAAACATTGGAAAGTCCAGAAAAATCATCCACAATGCTACTTCCTAGTAACAAACAGTGGCGACAGTTGGCACATTTTTTTCTTTGCACGTGTTAAATACAGATCAGCTTGGACAAGCAGTTACACTCAGTCCTGCTTTTCTCTCCCACTTAACACATCTGTATTCTGTATATCCCCGTGTTTCTAAATAGTATTTTCATCATGACAAAACATTCTTTCATGTGGGTGGTTCACAATTTCCCCAATGCTCTCTCATTAGACATCGAAGTTGTTACAGTTTTTCCAATAATAAAATGAGTCACTGCGGTCAGCTCTCCCTGTGTCCTCTGTCTTGGTTGCCTTCAGTTTCGGGTGTCAGTGAAGTCCCTGAAAGGCTTGAGTTCAGTCCTCAGTCTGTTGTGACCCTGACACTCTCCATGGGGTTTCCCACCTCCAGCTTCTACCCTCATCCTGGTCACAGCGAGCTTTCCAAAGTGTTTCTCCCAACCACGTGTGGTGTGTGTTCCCCTCGGGGGCGGGGGGTTCTAGTAAATAAAAAAAATTCCCATCTCACGATATTTCGTGTGCTATTTAACCCCACCCCACCCCAGCCCCGGCGTGTATTCACGATTCATTAGTGCCAGTTGGCGCCTTGTGAAGGTGCTGGATTATTCTAGATCTGCAGTGTAGGTGTGCAGTGAAATGTGGCTGGTTCAAAGTGAGATATAATGTAAGGGTAAAAAGCACGCTGAATTTCAAAGACTTAGTCTGAAAAAAAGAATGTGAATTACATACTTTATGGATAATATTACTGATATTGAGTACATGTTTAAAACGATACTGTTTTGGATACATTGGGTTAAATGAAATATTTTAGTGTGGCTACTAGAAAACGTAAAATTACATGTGTGGCTTGTGTTTGTGGCTTTTACAGTATTTCTGTCTGAGGCCAGTTTAGAGCGTAGTGTTGGAGTCTGGGGCCCCTCACCAGCCCTCCCTCCCTGGACTCACAGAACGCCCTGCTCTCTGCTCAGGCCTCCGGGGACGGGGAATCTGGGCAAGGGAAAGACAGCAGCAGGCCTCTTGCTGTCCCACCCTCTCCCAGCATCCAGCCCACGATGGAGCGCAGATGACAGCACGTGGAGACAGAGGAGGAGCCGTGGATGGGAGGGTGAGCCCGGTGGGCTGGGTACGCTGCTTTATGGACTGTGGGGTCCATTCTGTGTTCGCCTGGCTGAGTGACAGCTCCTCCCAGGTGGGCAGGCGGACTGGAGGGTTGGCCAGATGCTCTGTGGTCTGGGGCTCTGACTGCAGCTTTGAGCTGTTTCTTTTTATTCCTTCTCCACCTGACTTCAGTCAGTCCTTCTGCAGAAGCCCCAGGCTCCCCTGTGCCCGTTTGCAGGGATTCGGCGCTGGGACTCCGCAGACCTTCTTGTCACTTCAGCCGCCAGGCAGACGGAAGCAGTGCTCGGCTGAGCTCCCGGCCCTGAGTGCTTGGGGGGAGCGGCGGGATGGGCACTCTGGGTTCAGGGGGGCCCGAGGCAACCGAGGCTGTTTCTCTGCATTCTGCAGTTTTCTAGGCCTGCGCGGACACTCAGCCTCCTGCACACCTCAAGGACGTGGGCAGGAAGAGCCGACTTACCGGGTGGTGGCCGGCACGCGGTCCTGAGCCCGCAGCGCAGGGCGTCTGTGCTCCGGCCTCTGCTGGGACCTGGCTCAGGGATGGCGCAGGGCCCTGGGCTGGGAGCCAGTCCCTGGGGGTGGCTGCACGGCGCCCCGGTTTCTGCACTGCGAGGTCTGGGACTTCGAGGGCAGCTGAGGTTACCTGCTGCCCTAACCCACTTAGAAAACCGGTCAAGCTCCCATTCAACCAACGTGCTTCCTGATCTCAGTGTTCTCGCGGGGCACCTCTGCCTGCACAGAGAGGCATCCTTCCTGCCGTGTTCGTTTAGTCTCTTCCTCCGCTGCGCCCTCCCTCCAGGCCCGCGGAGTCTTGCCTACGGCGTGGTGCCGCTTGAGTCTCCTCCAGGTGCGGCTGGAAGGGGCCGGGCAGATGCCCCTCTGGGAGGAGAACTTCCTGTCTGCCTGATTCCTAGGACCTGGAGTCCAGGAGAAGAGTCGGATGTTGGGAATTTCCCACTCGCGCGTATTTCCCACTCACAAACTCCCGAGTGTCCCTTTCCTGTGGACTAGGCGCCAGGCCAGCCCCTGAGAACGCAGGTGAATCAGGTATAAACCCATCCTTGTGGACTTCTACAGCCTATGAAAAGTGGAGTGCCGCCAAGATCTGCACACAGGGGAGCTGGGAACTCAGGTGGCTTAGAGCAAACGGGAGCGAGAGAAGGAACTGTGGGTGTTCTGCGGAGGTGAAATTTGAGCTGGCGTGAAGGCTGGGAGTAACTTGACTCTAGACCAGAGTTTATCATACTTGGCTGTGCTGACGTCTTGGACCAGACAGTTCTCTCTTGTGGGGACCGCCCTGCACATTGTAGGATGTTTAACAGCCTCCCAGGCTTCTACCCCCGAGGAGCCAGCAGGACCCCATCCGCTGGGACAACCACAAATGTCTCTAGACAAGGCCCAATGTCTCCTATAGAGGGAAAAACCATCCTGGTTGAGAACCACTGTCATAAAGGAATAACCAAAAGAATATTCCAGAAAGAATTAAAAATGTGAGCAAACGATAGGCCCTGCGTGAACATTTTGCCTGGAGTGAAGGAGACCTTAAGCCCCACAGAGTGGGGGTTTGGTGTGTGTGTACCTGTTTTGTTTCATGATGGACCCCAAACACATGGAAGAGGGTGTGGCATACAGTCAAAACTCACTAGTTTTGTTGTGTGGAAAGAGTCTAAGATCCTTTTATAGAAGAGAGAGCACTGGGTTGCAGAGTATTGGTTTTATTCTGTAAGTAACAGGGAGACATTTGAATGTTCTGGAGTAAGAGATCGAGGCAACCCAATCTAGATATCAAGAATATTAGTCCAATAGTCATATGTCAGGGAAATTGGAGAAAAGGATGACCCCTGGGATAAAGAAACTACCAAAAGGCTGCTGCAGGAGTCCAGGTGACAGATGCTAGGGGCTGAGCCACAGCTAGCATGTGGAGAGAGTCAAGAAGTTGTATAGGACCGCAAAGATTTGACTGGATAGGAACGGCCTGGGGAAAGGATGGCAACGTATAAAAGCAGGGGACCCAAGAGAACAAAGAGGGAATGTGGGAAATGATTTAATTATTTACATTTTACATTAAAAGAAGAATCAACACAAATCCTTCTCAAACTCTTCCAAAAAGTTGAAGGGAAGGAAATACTTCCAAACTCACTTTTTGAGGCCAGCATTACTGGATATTAAAGTCAGTCAAGGCCACTACAGGAAAAGAAAATTACAAGCCAATATTCCTTACACACATAGGTGCAAAAATCCTCAACAAAATACTAGCAAGTCAAATTCAACAGCACATTAAACATACACCATGATTAACTGGGATTTATCCCTGAGATGCAAGGATGGTTCAATATATACAAGTTGATAAGGGTGATACGCCACATTAACAGAATAAAGAACAAAAATCTTGTGATCATCTCAATAGATGCATAAAAAGCATCTAAAGCATCTGACAAACTCAAAAAAAAAAAAAAAACCTCTCAAAAATTAGGTAGAGAAGAAATGTACATTAAAAAGTTCGTATATGAAAAGCCCACAACGGTGTACTCAACGATGTAAAGCTGAAAACTGTTCCTCTAAGGTCAGGAATAAGACACGGAGGCCCACTTTTGCCCCTTGTATTTAATATAGTACTAAGAGTCCTAGCCAGAGCAATTAGGCGGGAAAAAGAAAGAAAAGGTGTCCAGATCAGAAAGGAAGAAATAAAATTGTCTGTTTGCAGATGACATGATCGTATATATGCAAAATTCTAAAAGCTTCACCAAAAAGCTGTTAGAACTAATACACAAATCCACTAAAGTTACAGAATGCAAAATCAGCATACAAAAATAACTTTCATTTCTTTTTTTTTTTTTTTAACATTTTTTATTGATTTATAATCATTTTACAATGTTGTGTCAAATTCCAGTGTGGAGCACAATTTTTCAGTTATACATGAACATACATATATTCATTGTCACATTTTTTTCTCTGTGAGCTACCATAAGATCTTGTGTATATTTCCCTGTGCTATACAGTATAATCGTGTTTATCTATTCTACAGTTTTGAAATTCCATCTATCCCTTCCCACCCTCCGCCCCCCTTGGCAACCACAACTTTGTATTCTATGTCTATGAGTCTGTTTCTGTTTTGTATTTATGCTTTGTTTGTTTGTTTTTGTTTTTTTTTTTTAGAGCGATCTCATATGGCATTTTTCTTTCTCTTTCTGGCTTACTTCCCTTAGAATGACTTTCTCCAGGAGCATCCATGTTGCTGCAAATGGCATTATGTTGTCGTTTTTCATGGCTGAGTAGTAAAAATAACTTTCATTTCTATACACTAACAACAAACTAAACTCTGAAAGAGAAATTAAAAAATCAATCTCATTTACAATAGCAGCAAAGCAATAAAATACTTAGGGATAAATTTAACCAAGAAGGTGAAAGACCGGTACACTGGAAACGGTAAGACATTGATGGAGGAAACTGAGGAAAACACACAATTAGATGAAAAGCTAGTCTGTGTTCTTGGTTTAGAAGATAAAGATTCTTAAAATATCCATTCTTCTCAAAGCAATCTACAAATTCAGCACAGTCTCTATCAAAATTCCAAAAGCATTTTTTCACAAAATAGAAAAAACCATCCTGAAGTGCTTGTGGAACGACAAAAGGCCTTGCGTGGCCAAAACAATTTTGAGAAAGAAGAGCAAAACTAGAGGCGTCGCACTTCCTGATTTCAACGTATACGGCAGACCTCTCTGGTGCTAGCGTCAAAAGGGGTACACAGACCAATGGAACAGACTAGAGAGCCCAGAAAAAACTCCACTCAGTATGATTAAAATCTTTGACAAAGGCACTAAGAGCGCGCAGCAGGTCGAAGAGAGCGTCTTCAACACGTGGTGCTGGGAGGCTGGACGCCCACGTGCAGGAGAATGAAACTGGACCCCTATTTTGCACCACTCCTAAAACTTCACTTGAAATGGATTAAAACTTACATGTAAATCCTGAAACTATACAACTTCTAGAAGGAAAGAAAAGCATTGGGGAAAATCTCCTTGACGTTGGTCTTGGCAACGAGTTTCTGGACATGACACCGAAAGAACAGGCAATAAAAGCAAAGCTAAGCACGTGGAACAACACCAAACTAAAACTACTGCGCGGCGACGGAAAGGGGAGGAGGCTCCAAAAGTCCCCCAGAGAACCTTCCAGGGCGAAAGTGTGCTAGCAGTCGGTTCAGGTCAGCACCCGCTGGAGCATCACTTCGGGTACAGAGAAGAGCAACCTCCGGTTCCTCAAATTCAGGCCTCTCCTTCCTTCCGGCCCATTTCCTTCTCCCGCTGCCCCGGGGAGCCTTCACTTCCCCAGCTCTGTGCCTGGGCTCGGGTGGCTCCCCTCCTGAAAGTCCTCCCTCCCCCGTCCCTGCCTCCCAGGTGTTCCCCATCCTCAGATTTAAATGCCATCCTCTCTGGGAAACTGACCCTGGTCACCCTGTGGGTACGCACCGTTCTCCTCTCAACTCCAGCAACGCCTACTGTCTAACGTGCTCTTGAAAATGAGCACATTCTGTCTCGTGAGTCAGCCTGGTTTTCAGATGGGCGTTCAGCTTCCTGGAAGGGGTGATGCCTCTGGCTTCCGTGCGGCCCTTGGGTCCTAGCAGGCTGCCTGGCACAAAGTAGATCTCCGGACATAGCTGTTGGTTGACTGATTGCAGCATACTAATTTTTTTTAAGTTGATGCTTTTTATTTTTTATTGAATTATAGTCGATTTATAATATTATGTACAGCAGGGTAATTAATTTATACACACACATATGTATTCTTTTTCATTAAAGGTTATTACAAGATACTGCATATAGTTCCCTGTGCTGTACAGAAGAAATTTGTTTTTTTTAATATATTTTTATATATAGTGGCTAAGATTTGCAAATCTCAATTCCCAAATTTATCCCTTCCCATCCCCTTGCCCCTGGCAACCATAGGTTTTTATTTTTTATTGGTGAGAAAACTCTCGATCTTATTCTCTTAGTGAGTTTCCAGTACACAGCACAGTGTTGTTATCTGTAGTCGCCACACTGCATTAGACGCTGAGAACTTAATTCATCTTGTAACTGGAAGTTTGTCCCCTTAGACCAGCAGCACCCCATTTCCCCCACCCCCAGCTCCCAATAGCCACCATTCTACTCTGTTTTTATGAATCGTTTTTTTTTTTTTAATTTGATCCCACATGTAAGTGAGGTCATACAGTGCTTGTCCTTCTGTGTCTGGCTTATTTCACTTTGCAACATGTCCTCCAGGTTTATCCATGTTGTCACAAATGGCAGGATTTTCTCTTTTTTTAGCTGAATAATATTCCGTCGTGTGTGTGTGTGAGTGTGTGTATACATCGTGTGTATATGTGTATATCATATTTTCTCTATCTGTTCATCCATTGATGGACAGTTGGGTTGTTTCCATTATCTTGGCTACTGTGGATGATGCTGCAGTGAACATGGGATGCAGTTATCTCTTCAAGATACTAATTTCATTTCCTTCAGTTAAATACCCAGGAGGGGAATTGCTGGATCCTATGGCAGTTCTATTTTTAATTTCTTGAAGACCCTCCCTACCGTTTTCCTTAGTGTCTGTACTAATTCACATCCCCACCAGCAGTGCACAAGGTCCCCTCTTCTCCGCATCCGTGTTTGGAAGATGGACTAGTGCAGGGGAGCAGAAGAGCTTTCAGCAGAGTGAGGAAACGTCAGCGAGTGTGTGTGGAGGCTGGGAGGCTGGGAGGCTGGACAGGCGTCAAGGCTGAAGCTGTGAACCAACAGCCAGAACCCCCACCATCGTCTGTCAGAGCCCCTCCCCCTCCCCTCCCCCTCCCTCACCGCTCCCGGCCCCTCACCTGGAGCCCCCAGACCAAGCCTGCTCTCTCAGAGCTTCACAACGCCCACAAGTCCCCGTGAGCAGCGGCTGGTCCCGGTCTGGTGTCTGGGGAGTGGTTGAGACTTCACTGATTCTATTTTTTTCATCAGGAAATAACCATTATGCAATCCCTAGAGACAGCAGCCTGGTTTCTTTCCATAGTTGATACCATCTCTGCATTGATGTAGTCAGATCTGTCTCTTCCTCCTCTTTCTCTCCTAGGGAGAGCGTGCCGGGGCGGGGGGGGGGGGTTAAGTCAGCCCTGCGGGAATGACTAGGTTTGCAGACGACTGTGCTGCCAGCGGGACCAGCTTATCACATACCAGCTGCATCTGTGAAGGCCGCCCTGGGAATCCTCTGGCTTCTCCCTGCTTGAATGAATACTTGGAAAGAGGAGGACAGTTATACTGTCGTGGGAAGGGAGCGCTGTGAAGTCCCAGTGTCAGTGGTTGGCTTTGTGTTAAGCCCTGGAGAGAAGTTATGAAGCACAGCATTACGCAGGTCAGGAGGAGTGGAGGGGACGTCTGGGGGAGGGAGAAGGCTATGAAATTAACTTGGAAGCTTTTGGGGGGGTCGGGGACACCACTGACTTCTTTGAGGAGCTGATGAAAACTTTGGATTCTTACCCCAGACAGACTCACATAAGCACACAATACAAGTTCCAGAAGCATCCTTGTGGGGCACCGGGTCTCCCGGAAGTCCACCCATGACTCCAGGGTGGGTCCAAGGAGGCCAGGTGAGGCCCTCTGGGCCGTGACAGGCTCAGAGAACACTGGGAACACCAGCTCCTTCGGAGCCGATGGCCGAGACAGGAGAAGAGGGCGGACAGCTCGGCAGGGAGGCTGGGTGGAGGTCCAGGGAACGTTGCTGTCTTCCGTGGTGGGTGCCGGGCTGTCAGACGTCCGAGCAGGAAGCACACCATAGACCAGGGATCCCGAGCCTTGGACAGATCACCTTTCTGGGCTTTAAGGGCATCACCTGTAAGTGAGGATGTCCTCAGGGTCAGCGTGAGAACAAAGTGAGATAACATTAAGAGAAGGTGTTTTGTAAACCTTCCAGGTAAGGAAAGATGAAATGGAGGTTTAGGGAGCTTAAGCGGATTATAACGTGCAGGGTACATTCACTCACAGCCCTCAGCGATGGAGCAGGGAGCACCTGGTGTGGTTTGAGACTATTAGTCAGGGCAAGAGAATGAGAGGATTCATGGGCACATTACAAAGTAAACCGGGTGGAACGAACTTATCAGTTTTGAAATGAGGGGTAATACTCTTAAAAGATGATTACCATTTAGTCTGAATGGAAAGGTCTTGAGTGAGATCAGGAAGAAGATGAGGAATATTCATCCTGAAAGCCCCTGAATTTTTCCAGAGGTCTTTCTTCCAAAACCAGATGGTCCATGAATTAGATTCTTGGTGAATTATAAGAATATTAAATTTTATAACCAAGTCAAATTGATGTCTTAGGCCTGGAACCAATGCACTATTGAATCTACTGGGAACAGCTTACATTATCTTAACTATTGATTCATGAAAAAGGTTTTGGCAAATGATCTCAAACCAGGAACAAAGCCAGAAACAGCATTTGTCAGACCAGATGGGTTGACTCACCCTTTGGACTGAAAAATTCACCTGTCTTTTTGTGAAGACTGCCTAGTGGTCTATTAAATTGGTTATGTCATACATCAGTGCACGGGCCTTGATCATCCAGTGTACATCAGCTTCGGGGACACCGTGGTTTGGTTCTAAATGGTATCTATGAAGCTGGTCTTTTGGAGAAACTTAATAAAAAACTTAATAAAAACCCATTTGGACATCCAGAGTTCAGCTATTTGGAAGAAGAGGAGGGAAATTGGCCCGTAACCACCGTGGGAGAAAAAAAGAGGTTGTTAGAGGTTGAGAATTTACTACCTGCAAGTGAGGCATCGACTCCACAGGATGGAAAATAAAAGATCACGCCTCGTGGCAGAGCACGTGCTTGGCGCGCGCGAGGTCCTGGGCCAACCCCGGTGCTTCTGCTGAGGGAAAAACAAAAATAAAAGTCAACACAAACCCAACTTGAATACTCGCTCCTCCAAAGAGCTTTTCCTGATTTCACTAAACTGAAAGTAACCCCTGCTGCTTTCAGCTTTTCTGACACTGTGTTTGGTTCCTCTCGTAAAGTATGAAGCACTGTACACAATGTCTGGCCTCCGGCACTAGACCAAGAACCAGCTGAGGGTGGGGCCCGGGCTCATCTGTCCCGCCTCCACAGAGCACCGGCTCAGAGCCCTGCACACAGGGGACCCGCGGGCAGACCTGTGGGCCGAAGGGCTGGAGCCTGTCTTCTTGTTTGGGTTCAGTTTTATTTTAGGGCCGGGAAAATGCAAAGCATCCTGGAATATATTAGTCATGACTGTTGCCAAGAGAAGAAATCCGTCTCCTATTTGAAGAGCTGCCTGGCGATGGACTGTGGTTTGAGGCGTGAAAACAATCACACAGAACTTCACGACTTGCAGTGGGCTTTATCGCCTCGTGTCCTGTGGGCTTGTGAGGTGACTGTGAGGTGAGAGGTGTCGCCAGGTCATGATGGAGGAGCCAGGGCTGAGGAGAAGTGTGTCTTGAACACGACAGCCAGTGCGTGTGGGACTGGTCCTCGAGTCTCGTGACTCCAGCTGGCACAGCCCCCCCCTTGCCCTGCTGTCCTCTAGTCCTCGTTGTGAGGACAGTGATGAATCCGCACTGCACTTTAAGGAGGCGGCCCCCGAAACGCCAGAAGTTCCAGGTGAGTATTCATCCTGGGCGAGAAGAAGTGAAGACCAGCGAACTCAGCTTTCCGTCCGAGAAGCTGGGGTAAAGGGCTAGTTTAACAGTGGCGGAGTTTGAGCAGACAGTGACTGAGGCGTTTCGTGAATTAAACGGACAGGACTCTTGCCTGTGAGCTGTGGGCTGGTCCGGCCGCGGGGGCCGTGCCCGATTCCGCTCACCTCCGAGACTGTGACGGCCGCAGGAGGGCAGCGAAGAGCCCAGGCTCCCGGCCTGGGGAGGCTGGGCTCAGCCCCCTTGCTGCTCCCGGCTGCGCGGCTTTGAGAAAACACTGTCTGCGCCTCCATTTCCTTATCTGTAAACGAAACGGCCGTCGTCATCACGTCCCGGAGGCTGCGCACTGACGACCCCGGCTCTGAAAAGCAGGCGTTACACCGTCGTCATCACCATCATTATTAGCATTTGTGAATTTTTACGCCTTCTTAATTTTACAGACAAAGAAGTAGGTTCAGGGAGGTTAAAAGCCAGAGGCTGCGGAGGAGATGAACCATGGCCCATCACTCACTAACCCATGTGCCGTGGTTCCAGTGTGGCACCCAGCGCGGGAGGGGAGAGCCCAGCCCAGCAGAGTCCACGTGTGGGACGGGTAAGAAAATGTGTTTGGAGTGCCAAGAGGATATTAATGAGTTCCCTTCTCATTTCTTTTAACAAACGTTTGTGAATGGATTAAATATATCCAGGTATCTGCATTTCTTCAAATCACGTTTGAATTGTAGACCCTCTGTTTAATGATGGAGAGCGATCAACCATGTTCCTGTTTCTGCTCGGCCTTTTTCCGTCGAGACATTCCTGGGGAAAGCAGCCACCAGCACGTGAGGCGGAGCCCAGGGCCACCTTCCCCCCGGGAGCAGCAGGTCCCGCCGGCTGGGAAGGGCCCTGAGAGGCAGCGAAGAGCCTTTGAAGTCCTGCTCTTGCAAACACAGACCTATAAATGACCGCGTGTATCATAAGCACAGTCGTGAGCTGCCTTGAAGCTGGGGTCTGCCTCCCTTTTAATGTTGATTGGGGACTTAGAGAAATTCCTCAAGGCAAAACAGACCTGGGGGAAAAAAAAACACTGGGCAAGAATTATCCGTGGATCCGGAAAGGCTCAAAACTGTATTTCACACAGATGGTTTCATCAGACTTTCTCACCCTTCCTGATGGTCATCTTGCAGCAGTGTCCTGGAAGGATGCTAGTACTAAGAGACCAGAGAACATGCCAGAGGCATGAGGACTTTGAGGACCTGGAAGGGGGCAGAAGCACAAGGTGGACAGACCAAGACTCCGCCCAGGTTTAGAATCTTGGTTCTGCCTCTTGTTGGCTGTGTGACCTCCAGCAATGCCTGTGCGCTCTCCAAACCCTGGCAGAGATCGCGTGGTCTTCCTCAGATCACCCCCTCTCCCCCGGGCACACCACAGAAGCTAGCAGCGCCCCTGGGGTGCGCTCTTGCCCGTGGGATGTACACAGAAGGAGTGTGCGCCATGTCTAGGCTGGCCACGGTCTCCCCCCTCCTTCCCTGCCTGCCGGCGGGAAGACAGCTCTGCGCGCTTGGAAGAGGGCAGACCACGGGGAGAAGGGCCGGCACGCCAGACGTGGTCTGTGGACGTGACTGTTACGTGAACAGGGAATAAACTGGTATCATGCCGAGCCACTGCTGAGTCAGAGCCGGTCTGTTCCTACAGCTAGTGTTTCCTTTCCTAACACAGATTTGTTTTCTTTGTCGGTACCAGGGGGTCGCAGCGGTCCTGGTCTCAGGTGTTACAGAGTCAAAGGCAATCATGAATAGGAAGTCACTGCAGGAAGCCTGAGAGCCCGAACCGTCAGCTCTATTAATCAGCCTCGTCGCAGAGCTCACGGCACTTGCCGAGATGCACGGTTTTCCTGTGCCTGTCGACACCGGGCCAGGCTCCCCCAGCAGAAGGAGTCCTGGAACCACAGGTCCCCACCGTGAGCCCTGCCGTGACCCCCCGGCCCCTCCTTCTCCCCAGTAATGCAGCAGAGGAGGCTGGGAGGTCAGTGGGCGGGGGGTAGTGGAGATTCTTGAAGGAGACTGGGGGGAAATCCCTTCTGCACCGGCTTCACGGAGAGGCGCTCGCTGCCTGAGGGAGAGCGTGAGGAGCCCTGAGTCTCTCCGAGGGTCAGGCCAGCGCCTTTTCTTGGGAGGGTCTGGCCTCACGTCGCATGAGCTGATGGCTGCGCTGTCAGGCCGCACTTCTTGAGTGTGGCTTTCTTTTTTAGTTAGTTTTTACCCGCACCCGAGCATTTAAAAAAATTGAGCTGTACTTAACATACCATAAAATTCCCTCTTTTAAAGTGTACAATTCAACAGTTTTAACATAATCACCAAGTTGTGCAGCCGTCACTGCTGCCTAATTCTGGAACATTTTCATCACCTCCAAAAGAAACCCACACCCATCAGCAGTCACTCTCCCACGGTCCCCTCCCCCAGACGACAAGCATTTTGCTTATTCCAGACTTCATGTAAGTGGAATATAGATACGTGTCCTTTTGTGCCTGGCTTCTTTTACTCAGCATAACATTTTCAGGTTCATCCATGTTGCAGCAGGGATCAGAACTTCCTTTTTAATGGCTAAATAATAGTCCATTGTAAAGCCAAACCACATTTGTTTATCCATTCATCAGTTGACGGACATGTGGGTTATTTCCACTTTCTGGCCTTTATGAATAATGCTGCTGTGAATATTTGGGTACAAGTTATTGTGTGGGTATGTTTTCAGTCCTCATGGGTGTATACTTAGGCTGAGAACTGCTGTTTACCTCCATGTCTAACTTGTTGAAGAATTGCCGTACAAGTTCCCAAAGGGGAAACATGGTTTCCATTCCCACCGGCAATGGATAAGGGTTCCAACGTCCCCACATCCCCACTGACACTTGTTATTAGTCCGTCTCTTTGACTATAGCCATCCCGGTAGGCGTGAAGTGGCATCTCACTGTGACTCTGACTTGCATTTCCCTAGTGGTTAGGGAAGCTGAGCAGCTCTACATGTGCCCACTGGCCGTCTGTCTGTCTTCTTTAGAGAAATGTACGTTCAGATCCTTTGCCTATTAAAATGGTTACTTGTCTTTTATTACTGATTGGTAAGAGTTCTTTACATATTCTGGATACTAGACTCTTAACGTAAAAGATCTGCAAATATTTTTCCCATTCTGTGGGCTGTCTTCTCACTTTCTTGATGGTGTCCTTTGAAACACAAAAGCGTTTAATTTTCATGATGTTGGATTCATCTATTTTTTCTTGTGTTGTTTGTGCCTTTGGTGTCATGTCTAATCCAGGGTCACAAAGATTCACTCCTGTTTTCTTCTGAGAGCGTCACAGTTTCAGCACTTACGCTTAAGTCTCTGATTCAGTTCAAGTCAGCCTCATATGTGGTGAGAGGTACAGGTCCACTTTCATTCTTTTGCACGTGGAATTACAGGTGTCCCAGCACCATTTGCTGGAAAGACTATTTTCCCCCATTGGATGTCTTGGAGCCCTTGTTAAAAATCAATTAGCTATAAAAAGTGATTTTATTTCTGGACTCCCAATATATGTCTATCCTTACGCCAGTGCACACTATCTTGATTAGTTTTTTCCTTTTTTTTTTTGGTCGTGAGTTTTGAAGTTGGGAAGTCTGTCTTCCCACTTTAATCTTTTTCAAGATTGTGTTGGCGGCCTTGGGTCCCTTGCATTTCTGTATGGATTTAGGCTCTACTTGTCAGTTTATGCCAGCAAGTCAGCTGGGGCTTTCAAAAAGATTGTGTGGAATCTGTAGACCAGGCTGGGGAGTGTTGCCATCTTAACATTGCTTAGTCTGCCAGTGTTACTCTTAAAAAGCAAAACAAACCACAGACCTCAATAGTTACTCAACTCACATAGCCAACAATGATTAGGCTTTTCTGCAGTAATTCCTATTACCACCAGCTACCTGTAAAAATGGACCGCTTTGCCCTTGTAAATGCATTCTCTTCTTTTAACAGGCAAGCTGTGTATTTCCTTTTTAGACCCTAATGACTCCGTTTTAGTAAAGTTACTACATCCCCCACCGCCCCGCCCCATTTCTGCTAGACCTCCAGGAGGCGCCTGTCATCGGATTGCCAAAGCCATGAAAGGGTGCTTTTGGGGATTCACTTATTTTTATTTCATTTTATTTTATTTTTCACTTTTATCACCTTCATTTTAGAGACGAGGAAACTGAGGCACAGAGAAGTTAAGTGACTAGCCCGGGGCCGCACAGCTGTCAGGCGGCCAAGTCAGGATCTGAACTCAGTTCTCTCTGGAGTATTATGGGAATCTGAAGCCTGCCGCAACTCCTGGTTTGGAGTTGGTCTCCTTCCCCGGGTCATGGGGGCTGGAGGGCGGCCTTCTGTCCCTGGCTTTGTAGGACATCGGCATCTGAGTTGTCAGCGCTCGGAAGGCAGAAGCTCTTGAACAGTTTGTCCGTTGTCATTAGCGTTTGTCACACTCAAAGAAGATGGGATTGCCCAACGGTGGCAGAAGGGAATTTGGAATGAAAATAGCTGCTCAGTGAATGCCATCTCTCAACTTGGCCGGAGGTGGGCTAAGCTGCCACCAACGTAGGAGGACGATGGTGAATAAATAGGGCGCGCCGGGTGGATGCAGGAAGCCAGCTTTATTCTTCTCTGTAACTGCCCCTAAGTTGTTTTGGCGGTGTCCCACTCTTTCCCTGGCCTGGGCTGAAAATCAGGGCAGGTCCCTGACTCTTCCGGTTTTGGAGGATTCATTGAAATCTCCCCGCCCTGTGGGGCAGCAGAGCAGTGCTGTTTCTATACAGGTGGAGAGAACGTCTTCTCCCCCTTAACTGTAGCAGCTCTGCCCAGCCCCGGAGTCTCCCTGAATCATTCCTGAACAATCCTTGGGTCCTTTTATCCCTAACCTGACTCCAGGCGGACTGAAGTGCTCGGAGGGGAAAGGCTGCCCCCTCCACTATTTCCCTTCGCTTTGATCACCTCGGCCTCAGCCCCAGGTCGCCAGACAGAAGCTGGATGAACGCCAGCCCCCCTGAAGCAAAGGAGTGTGTGTGTGTGTGTGTGTGTGTGTGTGTGTGTGTGTGTGTGTGTGGTGGGGGGACCATCTCAGCAGCAGCAGCTGGGCACCTGGAGCAGGAGTTCCTGATGGCTGAAAACAGTGCCTACCCCGAGGGGCGTTAGGAGGATTAACCAAGTAATGCAAATAAAAACACATTAGAATCATGCAAAATAAACATAAAATAACGCCCCTCCCCAGTCTCTGGTACAAAGCAGACGTTCCCCCGGAGTGTTAAAGTAACAAAGTGACAGGATCCCCTTTGGGGTTAAAGGCACATTTTCCAAACACCCTTTGCAACCCCAGCGGCATTCCCCCAGGCCTGTGAATCCAGGGAGGCCTCCTGGACTAACCCCCACCCCACCCCCGCCCCCCATGGACTTACGTGGTTCCAGCAAGCATGGGACGCAGTCCAAACCCCGAGCCAGAATGCCTTGCCGCCTCCCCTGCGCCCACTTGGGGATGAGGGTTTGGGCAGCTGGTGCCGGACCCTGGGGTGCGATGCCTCCTCCCTGCTTTCTGCCTCAGAGGGGGCTGGAGGGGCAGAGGCTGTCCCCGCCTACCCTCCTCCTGCCCACAGGGCCCGACATCTCAGTACAGTCACTCCCTTTGGCTTTGGCCAAAAATAGAAGCTGCTTTCATCCACCCCTGAGCAAGGCCTTTCCCCTGACTCCTCCTCCCTAGAAATCCCTGCCGCTCTTTGGGAGCCGACCCCCCCCCCCCCCCCCCGAGCCCTCCATCCCATGCCCCTCCCGCTTCCAGGGCCGCTTCCTAGGCCAGCGGGAGCGGCCGCGTCCTCCTTCCCGTCGCTTCTGTTTGGGCACACGGTGTGTCCAGGCATCCTGACAGAGCTGTCCCCTTTCCAGTCTGGCCAGACTCGTCACTGCGCTCCGCCGGCCACCTGGGCCCCCGCACGGCCTAGACCCCGGAGCAGCAGGTGGGCCCGTCGCAGACCCCCCGCGGGCGGAGGAGCAGGAATCTGCGTTAGTAAGTGGGTTAGGCGGGTGGCAGCGAGGGCAGGGCTCCGAGAAGTTGTGAGCCAGGAACCCAGCCATGTGAATTCTCAGATCTCCTTTTGGCTCCGTTTCAATCAGGAGTTATTGGTTGGATGTCTGGTGTGTTTGTGGAAGTGTGATGGATGATTCCAGACGGCAGGAGGCAGAGGGAGAAGGAGGGCTGTGTGAACCAGGCCCTGAGCACATAGGTGCCACACAGGACCGCCCCCCCAACTCCGAGAGCTCACTGTGGGGGGGGGGGATGGGGGGTCAGGCGCCAGAAGCACAAATACATGACATTGTGACACGTGTGATAGTGAGAGGCGTTCAAGGTAGAGAAGTGAAGGGAAGGATTCCTTCTGGCAAGTCTTCAGGGAGGTCTGAGCCAAGTTCAAGACTGACCTGGGTTTACTGTGCGGATGAGAACGTAGCCCCACGTCCTGTGTGAGGAAACAGGGTCTTCAAGCTGGCAGGGTGGGAGCAGAGGGGACGTGAGTCAAGAAGGAGCCCCGGGGGCTGGGTGCCCCCTCACCTCCTTCAGAGCCACCTTAAACAGCATTCCAAGCAGGGACAGCGAGCTCGCCGCGTGGATGCCACGCTCTCTCCTTCTGCTCTTGTATGTTAACTTGAGCAGCTTCTGGGGGTTGTGGGACTTTGGGGAAAAGGGATTGACTGGGACAGAACCAAGAATAGACAGGCCTGTAAAGGGCGTTGGATGCCATGCTAATGGGCTTAAACTTGATCCTCTGGGCTGGAATTTGCAAGCTGATGCCATGAGATGAATTTTTTTTAATCCTAGAAACTTGCTTTGTTAAATTTATAAGAAGTTTTAAAAGTCGGTATCTTCCTAGTATCTCTTGGTAGACTGGGAAGACGTGACATCACTGCACTCATGATTCTGTAGTGAGCAGTTGTGGGATTACTCTGCTACCTTTAAACCAGGCATGGGCTCTCTGTTGGCCTCAGTCCCCACCATTCCCTCATGCCTCCCAGGAACCTTACAGGGCTCTGCAGCACTTCAGCATGCCCCCTAGAGGCAACTGGAGCCACTGGTTTTAAGGTAGGGGAGTTGAATGCAGGATTTGGAGTAATAAGATTGGTAGGTGATTGGATGTGAGAGGAAGGTATCGGAAGCAGGGAGACATGCCAGTCAGCATTAGAGAGGAGGGGATAGGTCCCAGTAACAACAGGAATACATGTAGGGGAGCAAAACTTGATACCCCAAAACGTGTCTCTTTGGCATGAGGATTAATTTGCACTGATTATTTTTGAGGCTTAAAAGACTCCAGAAGAACCTCTGACCTTCCCCTAACTGCTTAAAGAATGTAGATGGAGGCCCTGTTCCAGGAAGGGAGCATCACCATGGATACTTAGAGTACGAACTAGATGTGTCCACAGGGAGGAGCCCAGTAGAGTCTGTACGTTAAATTTCCTCTCTGTGTCCTGCTGTCTCTGCCTGGCCCGCAAGCATTTGTTTACCAGGTGTTTGCTTTTCCATCTCCATGTCAGTTGCCTCCCTCCCCTTTGAGTTCTCAAACCACTACCTACAACATCCTCTTTTGTCTTTGGCTGAAGATGGTATTTAAGGTGAGAGTTCTGGCCATTTAGGTGAGTTACTCAGTTTTCCTGGGTCTCTCCCATGTACACGTGGTTCTTAAACTGTTGTTTGATTTTTCTCTTTTGATTTGTTAATCTCTCATGTCAGTTTAATTCTTGGACCAGCCAGGAGAACTTTGATGGGGAGAGGGAAATGTCTTCCTGACGCACGCTCCCCCCATGCACACACTTGCAGACAGGCGTGTGCGCGCACACACACACACACACACACTTAAAATATGGCAGTATGGCTCCCTCTTCTTCAATACTTGGAGTCCTTACATTTCTTAAGATTACTTTACCTGTCTACATTTAGTTAAATTTCATTTAAAGATTACTTCTGAGTTGTAGAGGGAAGCACAAGTCTGTTTTCCCAGGGACCGCTTCTCCCTTCTGTCCCCCCTCCCCCTCAGAGGTGGGCGGGGTGTGGCCTGGGGAGGACAGCATGTCCTGGACCATTGATTTTTCTGACCTCAGAGGCCCTGCAGGACTCAGCCTCATGCTCTCCCAGCCTGTCTAGGGCTCAGTCCCCACAGAACCACGCCACAGTCTCCCTATGCATGGCCAACTAAAGTGCCATGAGGGGGGAAATAAGAGAATTGTAGGTGAAGGGTTGGGGGGGATAAAAGAAAGACGAGGTACGCTGGCTGACCCCAGAGCCATGTGTGGTCCGCTGCAAATCCCTTTCCAAGTTACAAGCCCGGCTTGTGGAGGAGAGAAGGGAGGGAAGCCGCGAACTGCGCGCCTGTCCCCGTTTCCCCTGCACTGCTGGGTGACACACCCCGAGTGGCGCTGGTCTCTGTTCCTGCCACAGGAGGCAAGGAGGACGCTGTGGTGCCGGCTGAGTGCCGAGCAGATGGAAAGCAAGTGGTATAATATCCCTGGCGAGTGACCTCGCCAGCCCTGGCCTCTGCCGCCTCAGCCCATTTCACCCTCGGGGGCCGTGTGGTCTATGACTTAACCATCTCTTCCGCTTCTGCGTCTCAACTTCGCACTTGGAGGTAAAATCATGTTCCCGTGGCTGTGTCCCGGTTACAAATGCCAGCAGAGAGGGGAGTGAAGGTCTGAAATTCCCTGCTGGGTGTTCGCTCTCCCTGGCTCAGAGCACGCGAGGCTGCTGGCAGTCAGCTTTCGTGCACCAGCCGTGGTGTGCTGGGTGGGTGGGCGGGCGGGGACTGGGACAGAGGCTCGCTTATTCATTCAACAAACATTCCGTCCTGGTGTGGCTTCTCAGGGAAGCAGATCCCAGTCAAGGAACTGAGAGCAAGATCTTTCTTGGGGAGCTGAAGTGAAGAAGTCAGACAGAGAAAGACGGCTGCCAGTAAAGAGTACATTGTCAGGTCAGCTGCCACTGGGGGGCTTAGTCACGCTGGGAAACTTTGGGATTCAGTGCAGGTGAATCAGAGTTGTCCCACCCGAGAGGGCAGGGGGCTGAGGTACTTGTAACCAACCCCATCGATCACTGATTGAGAACTGCTCCCAGAGCAGGAATTCCCTGGGACTGCTGCCCTGCTGCTGGGGTAGGCAGAGCAGGCTTCGGGGACCAGGGACAGTTCTCAGGCGAAGGGACACAGGTGCTGGTGGCTGGAAGCGGGACCCGCCTGGACTGAAGTGGTAAGGACAAGCGCTCTGGGGGGCGGGGCAATGCCGGCAGCTGCCCCCTGTTCTTTGAGGGCTTCCTGCGCTGCAGGCACGGTCACACAATGGTCACTGAGACGGGTTTTGTCTCTGCTTTCACAGAGCTTGCCGCTCAGCGGAGGAGCAAGCAAGCAACCAGGCAGCACTTCAAATATTTCGTGATGGTAGAAAAGAGCCGTGTGTCCGGGCAGGTCTCCTGGAGAAGGTGACATCTCACTAGACCCGCATTAGGACTAGAAATTGTGAGTGTGCGTGACGACACCTCTGGGTGACTCCCGCCTGCCCCCAGCCGCTCAGTCCCTCCCTGCCTTCTGGCCCTCTTGCCTGGGGCTTCCGACCTCCCCACTGTGCCCACCCTGAATTTTTGGCCCAGAGAATCCAGGGCTGGAATGAGTTGATGGTCTTAGCCCACCAAGTTTTGGGGTCAGTGTCATGCAGAAGTAAGTAACTCCTGCAGCCGGAGGCCAGGCGTATGTAGCTGAGCCCCTTAGAGGACGAGCTAACACCACGTATGAAAGGCCCGAAGTTTGGGCTGCAGACCATAAGCGCCGTTTGGCAGGTCACAGCAAAGGAGACTGGACCGCTGTCTGGAGTTTTCAGGGAAAACTTCTTAGAGTTCAGGCTTGAATCAGCCTTGAAAGATCGTGACCTCCCCGAAGTCACTTCTTCTTCCAAACAGAACAAAGCTCCTTTGACAAACCTCTCCTCCCCCGTCCTCGTCTGCCTGGTGTTGATGCTTCAGGCCAGTTGGGCTGTGATTGGATGAAACCGTGGTTGGTTCAGAGCCAAGGAGGCACACGCGCCCAGGACTTCGTGGAAAGGAAAGCTTCCTGTGTTTTGCTTGGAGGACGCCTGCAGACACTCAGAGTGGAATGAGACTTCTACTGAAGAGCGGGAGCCCGGGGCTGTGGAGGGGTGTGGGCGCCGGGTGGAAGCCTCCCCCGGGACGCGGACTTGGGGGACGGAAGGGAGCCGGGGGGACCCGCGACCCCGGATGACGACGTTTGCTGTGCTGCAGGAGCCTTGCCGGGACCTAGTCCCAGCCTCTGAGTCTTCAGTGCTCTTTGTCATTCAGATGAGTTTTAACTGGATTTTCTGGGACTTGCAACAGAAGGAGTCCTGACCGATCTCAGTGGGCAGGGTTTGTCACCTGTCAAAGAGGTGAAGCACTTCAGGCAAAGGGACGGGTGTCTCCCTTGTGGGGCAAAGCCTGTCTGATAACAAGGGAGAGAAGGCCCCGCATCCAGAATGGCGTTTGGTGTAACGTTTCCCAAAGTTGCACTTTTCCTTTGGTGGGTCAGTGAGCAGGGAGGAGCCCACCGGCGCCAGCACTGTGCTGGGCGTGGGGGTCAGACGCCGAGCAAGAGTGGGGGCCCCGCCTCCGGGGAACCTGCATCCCAGCGGGAGGTGCAGACAGCGTGCTGGTCATAAGGTGATGACTGAGGCCCAGGGGGACGGAAGACGCTGGAAGCTGTCACAGGGCCTCGTCTAGGTTGGGAAGAGGGGTAAAGGAAGGCTTCCCTTCTTCCCTGAGAACGTGACATTTAAGCAGGGTCTGAAGGGTAAGCAAAGATTTAACTAGCCGGTGGGGGAGGGGCTGGGGGATATTCCAGGCAGAGAGAATAGGACATATTTAGCTATGAGGCTTCTAAGGGCCTTAAAGTGTCAAAGTGCATCGTGAGCCCGGAGAGGGGCCGAGGTGGGCGGTCCCCAAACGTGTGGATGTGGAGTCCAGTTTATTCGAGACGCATCTTGCAGGACTTGGACAAAAGAGGCGTGTCTTCAGGAACGAACAGAAGTTTCTGGGGGCAGAGGGGGCCTGGTGCTGGTTCAGGTAAAGGCCTACGTGTGAGAGTAGAGGGTGGTAACAGACAGCTGATGGATGGACAGACGGGTGTTGGACAGATGGATAGATACGAGGTAAGTCGATGAGACGACGGGTTGTGGACGGACGGTGGATGGTGGAGGGAGAGAGGGATACAAGACAAGGCCCCCAGGGCCAGGGGAGGGAGGGCTTCCACATCAGGATAAAGAGTTCGCTGGTGTCTGAGCGCAGATTCATGGCTGAGGTTTATGTGAGGGGCTTGGGGGCAGAAAGGAAGTTGCAGTGATCCGGGCGTGAAATTCTAGGTTAACGTGCAAACCAAGGTGGGAGAGAAAGGCAGAAATTTAAGAGACAGAGCAGAGGAGGAGCAGGCAGTTGCTAATGAGAGCGATCGGAGTGAAAAGAAGGTGAGGAAGCAGAGGTCAGAGGCCAGGTTTCAGGAGGCAGAGGATCTCTAGAAAGAAATGCAAAACCTCCTCTCCGCCGACGACTAGGTCTCCGCGCAGCGGCAGGACCGCTGCAAGTCACCAGGTTCCCAAACATTTGCCGAGTCCCTAGCGGTGCTGGTAAGCCTGGGAAGAGAACTCAAGAGCGATGGTAAATCGAAGCTCCGAGATTTTCGGTGGGTTTTGATCACCCGTGTCAGCGTTGCCGCGACCGCCGAGAGCTGCCTCTGTTCTTGTTCACAGTGGTGGCGGGAGGAACGTCACTGCCCTCAAACCCGAGCAGCCACTTTTCATTAGGAGGAGAGAGAAATAGAAGTTTCCTTTCAGGTCAGGATGTTAGCAAGATGAACAAGAGGAGACATTTAAGAGAAAAGTCACTCAGCAGCACCCCACCGATCACTCTCTCTGTTTCATCTCGCCTGACCCGACACCCCGAAACATCAGGGTAAGAAATGCAGGCGCAGGCAGCGTTCGGGGCCCAGGCCTCCTCCCGGGGCGGCACCGGGACTAGTACAGCCGCACACGAGTGAGGGGGGTTCATCCCTTCCCACTGTTGCTTCTTTGGGGAGTCGGGGCCCCGGGTTGCGAGCATGATGAGGCTCTGCCTGCAGCTCTGGTGGCTGAGGGGCTGGGGTGTCACAGTGGGGTGCCCGTTGCAGTGGCTGCAGATTCCCAAACATCTCAGAAACCCGTGACCGGGCTGGTCCCTGTGCGAATCCCCATGGGTCACCCGGGCTGGGAGGCGGACCCGCCAGCCGTGCACGCTGGGAGGTCCTGTCTCACTGGCTTCCTTACTGTTGGTGGTGGGCTTTCTCCAGATGAACACGGGGGTGCCATCTACCCTCAACATCCCTTCATGCTCCTGGCGTCTGAAGTACACGTTAACACCACGAGGGAATTATTTGTGTCTAATTTAAAGTGAAGTGTGGATCGTAGATGATTCCAAACAAGTTTTTCAACTACATGAATGTCCGGAGTGATGTTTCAAAATTCTGAGGGGTGCTCTTCCCCGTGGGGGATTGACAGTGTAGGATACTCCGCACCCATAAATGCCAGGTGCCCCCCGTAAAAGGCCCCCACCGATTTCCATCACACTCTGGCTATGGGGCGGAGTGACCTCTTTGAGAACCTGTCACCACTGACCTGTGTTTACTGACATGGAAAAAAGCCTACCATGTGTATTTCAGCACAGTGCCGGCTAAGGGGACCCGCACAGATCAGTGTCTGTAGTAAGATTCCACGTGTGGAAAAGGAGTAACCTAAAGGCCCCATTTGCATGTTCTAATGTCAGGTTCTCTGAATTGACTGAGTTTTTAGTAATGATACATAATCAGAAAAATAAAATGATTTCCATTGGGCAGTCAAATAACAGACAAAGGCAATGTTAACTCCCGCACCACTAGTTTTTGGGGCTGGAGAGTTCCGCATTGCCCTGTGTGCTGTGGGATGTTCAGACGCGGCCTGGCCTTGGCCCATCAGGTGCTGGGAGCCCACCGCCACAGACGCAGATGGGAACCGAGGGCCTCTCCAGGTGCTGCCAACTGACCCTGGGGGAGGCGAAACCTGCCCCGGCTGAGGACCACGGTCGCAGAGGACTCAAGACCCAGGCTCTCGAGACTCATTGCCCGGGTTCTAATCCAGCTGTGCCGTCTGTCCTGTTAAGTAACTGAATAACAGTGTCAGGTTCCTTGCTGGTAAAATAGATGATGGCACCTCATGGGGTTGCTTGAGGATTAAATTTAAAAATGTACATTTCAAGGACCAGCACAGTTCCTGGAATATAGTAAAATGCACAAGAATGTGAGCTTTGATTATCAAGAGAAGAAAGCCTACTTCTAGGGTGGTGGTTGGGGGGATGTTAGAAATGGATAAACGCATCTGGTATAGGAAGGAGCTGGACCCCACAGGCCACTGTCCCCAAGGACTGGTCTCTTCCCACAGGGTCCCTGAAGCCCCTCTCTGGGCTGGTTCTTTCCAGGGATCTGGATAAAGTCGCACCAGGTCCCAGTCCTTTTCTGGTGCCTGGAGAACAGTCTCATTCCATAATCAAGACGCTGTCTGATGTGTAAAACTCCAGGCTGCGCTCGGAGGTGATGTTTGCCCCTCCCCAGCCCGCGCAGTGGAGGGGGCCTGGGAGTGTCTCCCTTCCTCACCTTGTGCCGGGGAGGGAGCGTCGAGGCTCCGCCTCCGGGAGGAGGGACCAAGACTTCCACCAATCGCGGCTCGCCCTGCCCCCAAGTCCTCCTGAGAAGATGCTCAGAGCCGTTCTTTTTGGAGCGGGGTTGCTTTGGTCAGTTTCTCAGGGACCCTCCCTCCCCACTACTGTCCACCCCTGCTGTGGATCCCAGGACACAAGAGACACCCCTACCCCTGCTCCGTATCGTGGGGGGAGCTTGTCCTCCACTCCTGTCCCTGCCGTGCGGGCAGCGGTGCACAGGTGTCCCTCCATCACCTAACCCTAGGGGTGCCCCGGTAGCCCGGCAACCTGGCTCCAGGTGAAGGGAGCAGCCTGCCGCTTCAGGCCGTGGGGCCGAGAGGGTGAGGGGTGCGGGGTGCAGGGCGCTGCGGGACCCATCATTTCTTCTCGGAGGAGTCGCTGCCTTCAGCTGTTCTCACCTCGGTCCCTCCCACGGGGCCAGCGGATGCTGCAGGGACCGAGAGGTGTGGCTGTCGGGGTCGTGGTCTGGGAGCCTCGGACCAGAGAGAAAGGGTTTGTGGGTGCCCTGAGGCCTCCCTTCCTGGTCCCCTGTATTTACAGATGGCTTCTCTGTGGTCCAGAGGCTCCCGGCCACATTCTCTAACCTTTTCTCAATGAGGCAAGACGAGATAATGTCCTCGGGGAAGCCTGTGGTTTTTCTCCAGAAACTCAGCTGCCTGGGCCCAGCTCCATCTGATAAATCAGGATACAGAATCTGTCTGCCCTGAGAAGCAAAGGTACCGCCGGGTGGAAAGGGAGGGTGCTGTGCAGACAGACGATTAGCTCAGACTTGGAACCTGTCTGAGGCACCAGCAGTTCTCAGAGCACCACCCACTGGAAGCCCCTGGGGCAGGACCACCTTCATCGCCTCATTTGCTCCCAAAGTCATCTCTGTATCTCAATTCAGAATACTTAATCTGGGTAAGAATTCTGAGTCATCAACAAAGAGCTAAATTACACCTATGGTCTTTTTTTTTTCCTTAACTGAAGTATAGTTGATTCACAATATTGTGTTAGTTTCAGGTGTGCAGCACAGTGATTCAGTTATGCATATACGTATATATTCTTTTTCATTATAGGTCATTACAAGGTATTGAATAGAGTTCCCTGTGCTGTGCAGTAGGACCTTGTTGTTTATCTATTTTATAGTAGTTTGTATCTGCTAATCCCAAACTCTTAACTTATCCCCCCCCCCCCACCTTCCCCTTTGGTAACCGTAAGTTTGTTTTCTGTATCTTACGCCTATGGCCTTATATAACAAGGTGGAAAACCATGAAAGAAAATGGAGACATTTACATTAAAAATGCTGAGAACAGGGTATTTGGGACCTTCCTCTCTTGTCGCCACTTTGTGCCTTTTAATCTCTTCTCAGATAATAGTTTTCTTCCTTCCTTCCTTCCTTCCTTCCTCCCTCTCTCCCTCCCTCCCTCTCTTTTTCTTTCTTTCCTCTCTCTCTCTCTTTTCTTCCTTCCTTCCTCTCTCTCTCTCTTTCTCTCTTGGGGGTACTGAGCACTGAACGCAGGAATGTGGCCGTGCTAAGCATACGCTCTACCACTGAGCTAACCCTCCCCCTCAGATAATAGTTTTTGATTTTGACTGTGGGATGCTAAAATTAAACAAAAAATTGAACGTCTTGATCCAGGTGCCACCATTTGGATTATAGCTGTCATTTTTTTCCATGGAGAAAAATAATTAGTCTCCTGTTAATGACCCTGTTTGTGCTCAGATAACAGTTCCAGAGACAAGAGGGCGTCTCCATGTGTTCTGTCATATTTTATCTGCATCGTAATTTTGAGATCACTTCAAATCTCCATGTAACCATCACCACCCTCGGTGAAAGGAAGTTGTCAAGAGGTTAACAAGGCCTTCAGAATCCATTTAGCTTAAACAATGCATTACCGAAGGGCCAGCCTTCCACCGCGAAAGCCGGCTGCATGAGACACTTGGACTGAGTGGCCCCAGGGAAACTGCGCTTCACTGAAGCTGCGTTTTGCTTGCCATAGGATTTATCATAAACAGGTAGGGAATTCCCTGAAATGAGGCTTGTTCCGGACATAGGCAGTCTGCTTTCAGCTTCTGTGTGAAGATAAGGATGTTCATCAGATCAGCGAGTCCTCTGTGCGGATGGTTCCCTCCCACAACTGTCTGAGTGTATTTCAGACCCGAGCGCTTGACAATGAAGCAGTCTTCCCCGACATTCCAAACTGCATTGTCCTGGAAACCCCCAGGTCCTGGAGCCAAAACCACAATGACCTTCACAGGGATAAACAGAAACATTCTCCCCAGGCCCCTGGGCCTCCCAGGCAGGGCCCACGGGTCCCCTCGGGGGCTTGTCCTCTTCTCGTCCTCTCAGGGTGTGGAGTTGCGGTGATGTTCAGCTTTTTTGTATCTCAGGGTCTCACCCTTTCTCTCAGCAACAGGCTTGCACTGGGAAGACCCAGGTTTGAGTTCTGGTTCTGCCTCGTCCGGTGTGACTGTTGGCAGAGTCACAGTGTATCAGTGAAGCTGTACTTAAACATGCAAACCCACTTTTACACGTATGTGACTGTATCACGTACCAGAAAGAACATGAAAACACTTTCTCATTAGGATTAGGACCTTGCATCCAAGGTCATTCAATACCAGCTAAAGTTGCAAGAAGCAGTAACTTTTCTCTCTGAACTCTGGGTGTCCCTCTTAACCTGATTTCACAAAAAATGAAAGTACTGGGAAAGGACAGGGGAGGTTGGGTCCTTGGGGTGATGTGCGCAGAACCTCACGTCTGACCCTGCCTGCGACTGGCTTCCAGGTCCAGTCGCCCAGCCTGAGGGTAAGGTCAGCTCTGTTACCCCCAGGCACATTCATTCCCAGGCAGGAGGTGAGTGATGCTCGGCCTGGGGGCCGCCCTGAGCTGGGCAGCCTTTGCCCTGAGGAGGGTCGCCCCGCCCACCCTGCGTGGGCTGCTCACCAGTTTCCAGGGGGACTTACCCGCCCCGCGTCCTCTCATCTCAGCCAAACAAGTGGGCGGCCTCGCGGCCCGCCACCACGGGCCCTGGGTGACTGGGCCGTCCGCACTGGTCACAGGGCAGGCGGGGACAGCGGTGGCGTGTGCGGTGCCCGCCCCCTTTCTGGAGTCAGGAATGGTTCCGCTCCCGGAGGGGACACTTCTCAAGTTCATCCTTTACAGTAAGTCTTGGTCGAGCCTGGAAGGTTGCTCTGAGTAATGACTGCCTCCTCCTCCCTGAGCCCCACGATGGAGCAGTGATCCTCTTGCCCAGGACGTCATGCTCAGTGCACGTGGCTCTTGGTCTGGAGAAGACCAGCTGCTTTCTAAAGGGCAACAGGATGACCCCTGTGAGGATGGCCCACCGCAAACACATCACAGGACCTGAGCCTCTGGAACGCTAGTGACATTCCAGGCGGGCTGTGAAAATTCGCAGTAAATTTGAGAAAACATTCTTGGCTGAGGGACGAGGTGGAAGCTGTTTTGATAGGGAAATCGCTGCTAAAGGCCTGTTTGTCCCGGGGCTGCCCGCATCCTTGGTGTTTTAAGCTCTCTTGAATTGGGTCCCCGCTGCCATGCGTCACCCCCGCCCCCATGCGTCACCCCCGCCCCACTCGTGTGTCCTGGGTCATGAAGGAGCACTAGGGGAGCACGCTGTCAACGCCCCCAGTCACCTCTCCCTGCAGAGCGGCTCGGAGCTGCGCCTTCAGTGCCGAGAGTTCCGCTGGTCAAGACGTTAACCATCCCAGGGACCCCAAACTGGGCAGAACAGGAAGCAGCCACCCCGCAGGTCTGCAGTCAATACACCTGTATTTTTAGCCCAGGCGGCCTGGCTGAAAGCTCTGTGTCTGATGCTGATCCCGGATTCTGCCTCCCTCCTACTGCCCAGCAGCCGCGTGACCCCGGGACGTGCCTCGTCGCCCTCACCTACAAAGCAAGGGGCCGGTGGTTCTGCCCCTGCACAGAACAGTTCGCAAGAATCATCCGGGCAGCCTGTGGAAGGCAAGGACCACTGGGGCAACTCTCCGAAATTCTGGTTCTAATATCTCCCCACGGCTGTGGATGCCGATGGTCTGTGGACTCCAGGTGGGACTCCAGGTGGGACTCCAGGTGGGAAAATGCTGGACCAGATAGAAGCCTTCTGGCCTCAGGTGTCTCTGATGGGCTCCAGCTCTGATACTAAATTCGTTCTCTCTGGTTGGCTTTAGCGGTCCATTTATTTTTATAGACATAACATCTTTTTAATTATCAGGGAGTTCACACTCTTTTCTTCACAATTACCTTTGGAAACATTTAAGAGAGTAACAGTTATAAGGAGAGCTTCTTTGGGCCAAGGGCTAAGTGTACAAAGGAAACAGATGAGGAGGTGGCTGTGTATCCATTTTTCTCCGCAAGACGTTCTGGGAGGAGCTGCAGGTAGTCATAACCCTCCTACCTGCATCTTTCCTTTCTTCCCCATCCTTCCTCCCTCCTCTCTTGTCTCTCTCAGGTGAACCAGTGCTTTTGGGGGGGCTCCCTGGATCACAGCTGCTGCCAAATGTAGAAGCAAATAGGAACTGTGGGTTTAGGGCCCCCCAATTGCTGATCTGAAACTTGGCCGGGCTGATGGACGTGTCCGAGGTCACTGTGGAGCCCCCGTTACCTTGTCGGGAATTTTTACCAGTAAATTACAGCATCATTAAATACTGTCAGGAGTTTTACCAGAACAGGAGGTGCCCTCAGCAGTTTCTCCCTCGCTCTGACAGCATCAAACCTTGGATCTAGAGTTGAGGAAAACCAAAATCATCTGGGCAGTGGGGAAAAGTTGCGGATTCAGCTTTAATCACAATGAAGCGGAATTCCCAGATAAGCACCTGCATCTTCTAGTTCAAGTGCTCCCAAAGCAGTTGCCCTTCCAGTGACTGTGCAGACTCCTCCTGTCATTCACGCATTCAGGGTGCCTGGTGCTGGGGAGGCAGGGGGTCCTGCCCGCAAATGCCACTTCGGCCAGTGCAGTGGACGGAGGGACCATGCGCTGTGGTCTGGGAAGTGGGGGAGCCTTCCTGCGGATGTGACAAGCTCTGAGATGTGAAGACAAGGAGGAGGGAACCAAATAAAGAGAGGCTGGAAGGGTGTCCTGGGTGGAGGGAGCAGCATGCGCAAAGCCACATGGTGGGGAGGAACCCATGGCAATGAGCTAAAATAGCTTGCACAGGGAGATAGCGAACTGTATCCCTCCTCAGACAAAGGAGGAGGGCACCATCAGGACCCGTCTGCCTCCCTCGGGAACCCAGGGATGTTCTCAGAGGGGTCTTCCGAACCGTGCCGCCTGGCACACAGTCTAATCCGACGCGTGTTGTTGAACTTTGCCACAGGAAAGTTAAGGCACATGCTGTCTCATTAAGACATTTCTATTACATTTTCCTTTGACTGGTACTTCTAAATAATAAACCGAATGTTGCTTAGTTTAATTTTCAAGTTGATGAAGCTTCCTTTCCTGTTGCTAAATTAAGCCACTTAAAGTGATTTTTGATTAATCTGGGATAGGGAGCTTTTGTCTTTTTTAATTGAAAACATTTTGAACCAGTAGAAGACTGCACTAAATTACCCAGGAAATAGCGGCCTGGAGCCAAGGAAATCCTTTTTCTTTTAAAAATCTCAGCTTTCAGAGAATTAATTCCAAACTGTTGCAACAGTCTGACTGAAAAGGGTTATTGAACTCTCAGCCGGCTAATGATGACTTATCTCTGCTAATTAAAATAAAAACCCTACTGGCTTCTTCAAATCGACGCGCGTAATTCCAACAATGACCATAATCTATATTTGCACAGATTTCTCTTATTTACTCTTTCCCACAGCCTATAATTGGTGGATGGTGGGGAGTTGATCTCTGAGAGTAAGATAAGACTAGCCCTCCTTTTATAGGTATAACGAGTCAGAGCTGAACTGCAGAGCACTTTGGAAGGGAAGCCTGAGCTTGGGTGTTAACTAAGGAAAGAATGTCTTACAATAATCAAGACAAGAATGAAATCCCAAGTTCATCCCAAGTTCGCCGCGGCCTGGGAGCTGGCTCCCTCGCGATGAGCCCCTGCTCGCTTCTGCAGACTCATTTTCTGTGACTTCTCTCCGCACTCCGCCCAGCCATGCTCTCTGCCCCTGGAACACTCAAAGCTGGTTTCCTGCCTCAGGGCCTTTGCACTTGCGCTTCTCTCTGCCTGGAATGCTCTTCTCTCTGCCTGGAATGCTCTTCCTCTGTCATTCTTGCAGTTCACTCCCTCACCACCCCCTTTAGGCCTCTGCTCAAATGTGCTTTGTCAAAGAGGCCGTCTCTGCCCGAGCTATCCAAACAAGCCTCCCTGACTGTCCTCTTCTCTCTCCTGCTTAATTTTTTTCTATAACACTTATCGTGAACTGACATATTTTATGTATGTATGTCCATATATTGGTAGGCTTTTTGGTAATGGACTTCACTTTTTAGAGCAATCTAAGGTTCACTACAAAATCACATGGAGCGTAGAGGGAGTTCTCATTTCCCCCGGCCCCTCACGTACATAGTCTCCTCCGTGGCCAACATCTGGTTCGTTTGTTATAATCCGTGAGCCTGCACTGGCCCATGACCATCTCCCACAGCCCATGCTTTACAGCCCTGAATAGTATTGAGTCTTACCCACGATCCATTTGCAGCAAGGGCATGTGGTACCCACCTAAAATCCACATTTCCTTGTCTTAAGATGCAGGGTAAGATGTAACAAAATACAATTAAGCAAATTTATTCCAAAATAAAGTATTTCACTTGAATAGACTCAGAGTTAGATACTTTAAAAAGTACATAAATGCTATAAAATGTCTCTTACAGAATTCTTATCCAGTGAGACCATGACCTGCGTCGGGCGGTCAAGGAAAATCTGCAGGGACTCACGAGAGCGACCACACTCTAATCTAATTTAAACATACGTAAACATTCATTCAGTAATCTTTCGATGTAAGGCCAAGATCGTTTCTCTCTGCATGGTCTGCTGATTGGAGTTCCTCATTACCTTTCTTGAATAAACCCTGCCCATAATGCATTTTTAGCAACCTTTAAGTGGAGCTAGAACTTAAAGCAGTTTCAAAACCACCTGCGTGCAGAAGGCGTCTAGATTTGTCAGATTAGAGTTCCTCTAATTAGCCTTTTGTGTGTGTGTGTATACAGTTCTGTAAATTGTAACACATGTATAGATTCACCGTAATCAGCGTACACAGCAGTTCTACCTTCCAACACGTCCCAGCCTGCTGACCCTTCAGGGTGTGACTCCATCCCCTGCCCCATGGCCCCTGACAACTGATCTGATCAGCGGCACTATGGTTTGTCTTCAAGAACGTTTCATAACAGAATCGCAGACTGTGCCAACGTTGCAGCCTGGCTTCTTTCCCTCAGCGGATTCAGGCATGCTGTTGCCCGTGTCATAAGCAGGGCACTCCTTCGTAGTGCCGGGCAATGCTCCGTAGTGTGGCTGTGCCGCAGCTTGTTTATGCCGTCACTCGCTGAAGGGCATTTGGGTCGTTTCCAGCCTGGGCTGCTATGAACAGGGCTGCTGTAAGCGTTTGTGTGTAGGTTTCTGTGTGAACATCAGCTTTCGTCTCTCTGGGGAGATACACTGGAGCGGGGCTGCTGGGCCACACATTACATACATGCTTAACTTTGTAAGAAACTCGCAAAGCAGCTTCCTGAGTCTGTTTCCCTCAGTGACACATCAGAGTTCCGCTGTGCCCATGCTCACCAGCACTGGGCATTGTCAGTCTTCTTAATTTTAGTTGTTCTAGTAGGAGTGTGGTGCGGTCTCCTCGTGGCCTACATTTGGGTTTCCCCAGTGGTTCCTGGTGCTGCCCATCTTTTCACCTGATCATTTATCACCCTTATAGCTTCTCTGGTGAAGTGTCTGTCTATGTCTTTCACCTATTTTAGTTTATTGGGTTGTTTCTCTTTTATGCTTGAATTTTGAGAACTCTTTATATATCATATGTACAATTGACATGAACAGGTTTGGGAATAAGCTGAACAAATTCTTGGTAAGCGTACATGTCAACTGGTGAGGGCAGAGGTGTGTCCATGGGTCATGGTGACCTACTAACCTGTGTGTCACAGGGACCTATTAATCCATGTGTCACCGCTGGATACTAGCTGCAAAGAGTCAGCTTGTCCATGGGAAGAGTAAACGGAGGGTTGGGTAATCCGACAAGTTAGGTAACTGAAGGTCGTTTAAGACAGCGTCTATTGAAAGATCTACATAAAAGAGACAAGAAGGAGATAAGAATGTTCAGTTTCCATGATTGCATTTAAATGTACAATTAAAGGTATCTTGAGCACATACACAATATATTTTATACTCACCACAATATTTCTACTGAAGAAGGATTTAAAGAGAAACGAGCACTACCATGTTTTTGAAGAATATTTAATGATACTGGGAGACCTTAATTACAATGTAAGCAAAAAGAACTGGTGATACAAAGTGTTACGTGCTATGTGATCCCAAATCTGGTTTTAAAAACCCATATATTTAGTTATAGGAAAAGATGAAAAATATATCAAAATGTTTGTAATAATTATCTTTGGCTCTTAGGATTATGGTTGGCTTTCATTTTCTTTTATTTTTTCACATTTTTATATTTTGACAAGGACCCTGTGTTATTTTTACAATCAGAAGAAATATGATTTTGTAAATGAAGAGGAATTCTTTACTGACTTTATTTGCCTCATTTAAATGTCAGGCGACAATACTCCCACTGTTTCCTTGGGTTGAAATAAACACCATTACAGGGTTTGGGCCTTCGCTACCGATTTCCTGCGCTTTTAAGGAATCAAGCAAACTGCAGTAGATTCTGCCATTTCATAAATTACATTAATGGTTATGACAGCCATAATTATGAAGCCTTTATAAAGCAATTTATTTGATAGCTGTCTATTAAATTTAATAATAATCATAGCTATAATGTAATAATATGAGTATGTAGAGTTAGTAATACTTATTTCATCACTGTAAAGACTTTAAGGCACTACAGGTAGAGCTCAGGGCTGATTTCACATTTAGCCCCTTCACAACCACTCAACGCTTCATTTTAGCTGAAGGAATGAGCCCTGGTGTGGAGTGTCCACCCAGAAACCATCAAAGACAGTTATTTTACTCTGTCTTCATTTCCTTGCAAGGGCTACAGTTTGCTGACAGTTGTCAGAGTTACGCATAAAATTCCCAGGTCAATAGCAGGGGCTTTTAAAAATAAGCTTCAGAACATCATGCGACTTTTCATCTCTATATGAAGGGGAAGGTGCTATACCCTTACAGGTCAGAGCCTGGAGAACGGGCTGTCCTGTGTGTTTCAGGCTAGAGGCAACTTTCTTTTACAAAAGGTGCAGAACCAGCGTGACTCAGCACAGGAAACAGAGCCCAGGGTTAGCGCCAAAGGGACAGATCAAATACGAAGTCAGATTTGTTCTTCCTTGTTACAGTTTCCTCCGGGTTTCAGCCCCGCCAGCCCTGCTGGAGGCCCCGGGGAGGTGACAGGCCTCTGAGTCAGACAGCATCTGCTGTTACTGGAGAACACGGGCGGGCGGGAAACGTCACCTAAGGGAGCTCATTAACCCCATCCGCGCGTGGAGCCGTCTTCGCGTCCAGCACGGCCCGTCCAGCCCTGCAACCTGGGAGAACCCAGGTGTTTTCTGTTCTAAGACAGGTCTCTGCAGCTCCCTGCCCCGGGAGGAAACTTACTGAGCACGCAGGCACACACACACTCACACGCACACATGCACAAGCACACACGCGCGCGCGCGCGCGCGCGCACACACGCATGCGCACATGCAGTAATAAAACAAGCGAGCTGAGCCACGTTGGCCACGCGGACGTCGCGGGCCTGTGGGGTTAGGCTCCGGGGCCAGGTTGGTCCTGGAGCCGCCCTGCTGGTCGTACAGGGATATGGTTCCGCCCCGATCACATTCTAGGGAGGGGTTGCTTTTCACATTCTTCTTTTTTTCTGTAGAAAAGGTAGCAGTTACACATCGTTAAAAATCACATTTGGGCTCACATTTAATGCATTGTCTTTCTCAAAAAGAATAAAATTGTTACCAAACACAAGTTCGTGTGTCTGACACACCATGAGGCCCAAGAAACTGAAACATTGGAGTTTGGAGCAGAGAAATCCTTACTTGCAGGGCGGGGCAAGGAGGACAGGGGCTCATGCCCCCAGAACCCAGAACTCCCCAGAGGGTTTCATCAAAGAATACTTAAAGGCCGGGGGGGGGGGGGTCGTAGGGCACGTGACCAGCTCATGCACTATCCCCTGATTGGTTGATGTTGGGGTAACAGGGGGTCAACACTATCAACCCCTGGGTGCCAGTGGGTCTGGGGGCCACGTGTTCATGATTATCAAGTAGTTCATTTCTTCCCTTTGTAGCATCTGAAAAACTCTGCATGAGATACTATTACCTGGGTGCTTCAGAGAGGAGCTGCAGCAGAGGACATGGGGAGGGCTCTGTCCCAGGAAGGCCCCAGAGGGTCCTGCTTGGTTACAAAATGACACAGACATCAGTACTGTCTGGGGGAATTCCAGAATGTTCGGTGCCTCTGAGCCACTGCCAGTGCTGCAGGGTTTTGTGTCTCGTTGAAATGATACACTCGTTAGGGGGTGAACCCAACTCGGGGAGGGTGTCTTCAGAAAGACAGGGGGCCCATTTTTAGAAGAGGGAGTTGGGAAAACTTCATTTCTGAGCCGTTTGTGGGCAGGCGAATGAATGTGTGACTTCAGTGTTTCTGACGGTCCAGGGAGGGCACCTTGGGGTGGGGGGACCACTGAATGAGCCCCAAGGAAAAGTGAGTTGAAAGCTTTCTGCCACATCGAGGAAGTGGGGGGCTCCTGTGGCCACCCCGGAAGGGCCTTGTCTCCCTTGGGCGACACAGGCATAAGGGAGCTTCCTTTGGCGTTTTAATGATGCATAACTGTCTCCTGAGGATCAGGAGGGATTTCTGTCTGTGGAAGATGCTAAAAATATACTTTTGGGAAGAAAGGAGAAAGGGATGAAAGGAAGGAGAGAACAAGGGATAATTCAAAGCAGCAGGAAGATTCCTCTTGGTCAGCCCGGGAGAGCAGAGGGGTGGAACAGCTCTGTGGCCCGGGACTTCACAGCCACATGCCCGGCTCTTCCCCCCTAATGGTGTCGCCTTGAGTACATGACTTAACTCTTCTAAGCCTCAGTTTCTTCTATAAAATGAGTCTTCCTCCACAGGAATTTGGTGACAATCAACACACAAAAACGAGCACCTGCCACTTTGCAGTGATGCCCAAGGCAGGTGCCAGGCAGCGCCTCCTACAGCACCCTGTGCTGCGATTCATCCAGTTCTCACAACATCCGGTCAGGGTCCTGCCCCGGCAAGTGGACGGGGCTGAGGTGCACACTCGGCGAAGCCAGTCCACGGCAGGACTTGGCTTTGAACCTGTGGGAGGCTGGCTCCCTGGTCTATGCAGGGTCCCTCCCTTCTCAGCGTCTTATTTTGCAACAGCCCGTCTTTTGACCAGTTCACAGGTGAGATGCTAATTCTGACCATTTTAACGATGTCACAGCACGTTGAAAAGATGTGTGCTTGAGTCAGTCCAGGCTCTGGGCAATTTGGGGATTCTCGGTGGATTTGACTTCTGCGGATAATCGAGCTGTGTCCATACTTCATAATCCAAGCTCCGAGAGTATAAAACCTAAACCCACCAGTGTCGCCAAAGTTCCGAGTGTGCGTTAGTAAAACAGTGAAACAGGTTTCATACAAAAAGCGGCAGCTTTCCAAGAACAAATACCTTTACTAGCGGGGGAAGTTGGCCTTTTGGGTCACTTAACTTAGCTCTTCAAGGAAGAGCAACTATATAAAATGGACCTTACGTTGGTTGTGATGCTGAGCAGCTGGGAGATAGTTCGTTTTACACCGATGTTTAAAAATAACCCCATACAGTGAGAACCGATGAAGCCCTGGAGGGAAGAAACCTCAGGGAGTGTCTGGTTTCCTCTGGGCTTGAAACAGACTGGCGTATCTCATCGGGTCGGCAGGATCTCTAGCATTTGGACATCACATCTCTCCTGGGAGGCAGAGCGGTTCGCTGGAAACATCTTGGCAATCTCAGATTCCTCCAGGTGCCAGCCTGAGAATTGTTTCCTTACACTGAGGATTTTCTTCCAACTGGGCAGAGATGAGAGACGTCTGGACTTGTTTGGGAACATGACCCCATCTGTAGATATTTTTAGACCTAACCCCTGCCTTTCAGTAGCCCTCCAGGGATCCCGTTGATTTAATTTTTGTAAGTTTTAGGATGTTAAAATGGGAAAGCCAGATCTGGAATTTACTTTTTATATCTGGTGTCTGCTAACTCAGGTTAACCTGGATTCTGATAAGCAGAATTAAAAGTGATTAACCATTCTCAGAAGGGCATTTGTTTACTAGATCCACTGGTCCGAGGGTCTTATCACACAGAGATCCATCGTTCTCTGACTCACACACACACTCACTTAGGAGACTGTTCTTGCTGGTGCCTTTCAGCCCTAATTAAACAGTTTATTAGGGAGAATTTCTCTGGAATCAGTGTTGAGCTCAGAAGTGACCTCAATGTGAATCACACCTCACTGTTGACATAGCAATGCAGATTATCGAGATGAATGGAGAGGAGCCAGCCACCCTCTTTATTTGTCTCAGAGCTGATCAGCCCTGATATTTCTCATGTGGAGAGATTTATTGGTAATTGTTGCAGCAGACACGCCCATCTTGAAGGAAGCAAAAATGTTCAGGCATTGAGGTGCTTCAGTAGCAGAGGGAACTTGGGCGTGTCATTAACTCAGGTACTGAATTAGATGGAAGTAAGGCAAAGCACTGACAAGCATGTAGAAAACAGTAATCAGCGTGTGTTGATTTTCTTCACCCGAGTGTACATTTTCTTTCCGCCAGCCACTTCCGGGGTGATTTACACTGTATATTTTCAGGTTTCACGTTGGGGAAAAGTGTGTTGTGGGTGGCGGGGCAGGGATTAGCAAATCTTAACAAAGTGCACTTGGGCTCATTTTTTTTTTTAACCTGATAAGTCTAGTGCACATGTACCCTCCCCACACCATTCATACCAACTGCTTTCAAAATAAATTTTATTTTGATTTCTCCAATCAGTCCAAAGATTTGAAAAAGTCAATGGTAAAACTTTGAGTTAGGAGAGTTTTTTTTTTTTTATTTTAACGTTGATATCAGATCGATGAGCAGATAATGGAGATGCATTTGTTAACGGAGATGAAAAGCTAACTGTCTGCTGCGGTCATTTATCAGGTGTCTGGCTGAGAATGAAGACGTAGACTGCTCCATCTCCAGGCTCATTTCCACAGCAGACCTGCAGAGACCCAGCCAGGATTCTTGGCCTCTTCTCTAAACATTCAATTAATAGAAGTCTATTAACAGTCTCTTATTTGACACTAATGGCCTTGGTGCGTAATTTCTGCAGGTCACAATGAATGATTTGTGACTAATGGTGGTTGTGTTGGAAAAGAAAGGGCAGCATGAAATGTTTCAGAACAATTAGTAAGAGAAGTTTCTTGGCTCCCAGTTTGAGAATGAAAAACAATTTCTTAATCTCTTTCTCTGTCTCCCTCTCCCTCTTTGTGACCTAAAAAAGTTAATGGTCAGAGAGTAGAGACACAGACCACAAAGACTCCTCGAAAGTCTTCCCCTGGAGCAGTTTATCTTTTGCCAGATTGGTGGAAAGTGTGTTCTTTGCACCATCAACTAAACCTGACAAACAGAAACAGGGACCAGAGGTCGAGCCAGTGTTTGTGTATTTCAGGGCCGAAGTGCTTACCTGGCTGGATGCTCACCTGCTTTTGAGGCAAGAAGCTGCTTGCTGGGAGAAGTGACCAAGTTGACTGTCCTCTCTTGAAGCCTGTGCAAGAATTTGTTGGAGAGGCAATGGGTGATTCCACTTGATCGGAGAAGCCTCTTTTACACTGGGTGTTGCAGAGACCCAACTGGGGTGTTCTTTCCCCACGATCTGATGGTTTCATAGCCTTTCCTCCACTTACAGACCTCGTCAGAAGGACTGGCTACTTCCAGTCTGTACAACCATGAGAAGGCCTTGCTGTCATCGTGGGAGACTGGTCTGAGTGTCGGGAGAGCAGAATTCTGGTCTCAGGCCCGCGGCTGACTCACTGTGACCTGGGGCCAGCCCCTGCCTGGAGGAAGAGGGGTTGGGGGGTCCACAGCCTGTGGCTCCTGCGAGTGCTCTGAGCTGCCGGCATTCCTACCTTGTCATTAAAGTCCCCTGAACTGACCCCCTCCCGGCTTCCCAACTTTATCCCCGTTCCTTGCTCTGCCAGCTGGGCACGTCGCACCCCTCTCTGTCCCTGCACCTCTGTGCCACCCCTCTCGGAGCCAGGGTGTCTCCTCTTCCTTTCTGGACCTTGCTGGACTCTGCCCCTGCGGCAGCGCACCGAGACCCAGCCCCACCTCGACTTCCAGCAGAGCTGCCAGGGACTGTTTCATGTATTTATAACCCAAATCCAGGTTTTACGCCGACAAAAAGATTCAAGGCCAAAAATCAGTCTGAAATTTGCTGACTGCAATGATCACGGAGGAGCACGGGCTGCCGGCTGTCTCCCCGGGACTCTCTCCAAGGCCGGAAGAGAGTTGATGGTTCCGGGAATTGAGAGCAAAGACTGTGAGCCACTCCCGGGGAGACAGGACCAGAGCGGCCAGGGCCGTGGGGCCCCAGAGCGGGAGAGCAGGGATGCGGGGGGCGGGCCGTGGGCACGTTTTCCAGGTACTCCCCGCCCCTTTTCGTCTCCAGCACCACCCACCAGTCACGCCCCGCCCCTTCTCTTCTCCAGCACCACCCACACTTTTATGGGGGATGAGCCGCAGCTCAGAGCCGGACAGAGGTGGGAGATGAGAGCAGGAAGCTGCAGAGCCTGTGGGTCGAGTAGTGTAGGAGTGACGGCAGCTGGAGGTCAGGAGCCTCCGGAGCGTTGCTTTGTCCTCCTCACTGGCTGCCGCCCTGTCCGCGGGCAGCTCTTGGGAGACAGAAGTGCCCTCCCAGCTGGGGAGGGGTTGTTGAACCCATATTGTAAAAACAGATCCTTCCCCTACCTCCACCCACTCATTCCTAAATTTAGGAAGAGGCACAAAAGCTAGGGCCTTGGCCTTTTTTTTTTTTTTAAATCAGCTTTATTAACGTACAATTTACATCAAATAAAATTTACTGACGCTTTGACAAATGGGGACATTCGTGTAAATGCCAGTACAATCAAGATCTGGAATACATTCATCTGTTCGAAACATTCGTCACTGACCCTGTACCGAATCCTCCCCCGCCTCCGGTCCCCCTCGCACCCAGCCCCGGAAGTTAGATCTGCTCTCTGTAGTCTTGCCTTTCCTGTAATTCTACAACGTACATAAATAGAATCAGGAGGTATGGCTTCCTTCAGGTCTGGCTTCTTTCGCTGACATCAATGCTTTTGCGGCTCCTCCGGGTCCTCGAGGATGGCGGTAGTTTGTTCTTTTTACTGCTGAGGGATCTTGCACTGTATGGACGGACCAGAATTTGACCAGCCATTCAGTTGATGGGCTTTGGAGTTGTTTACAAATCTTGACTCTTACAAAGCTGTTATAAGCACTTAGGTACAACGTTTTCCGTTTTGGGGGTAAATACCTAGGAGCCAGAAATCTGGGTCATATGAAAAATATAGGTTTAACTTCATTTAAAAAAACTGCCAAAGGGCTTCCTACGGTGACTGTACCATTGTGCAGTGTCAGCAGCCACGTCTGCAAGTTCCAGTTCTCCACATTCTAGTCAACACTTGGTGTGGTCAGGGTTTGTGTTTTAAACGTTAGATATTCTAATAGCATGTGTTAATATCTCTGTGGCATTAATTTGCATTTCTCTTGTGCCTAGTGATCTAACGTTATGAATCTTTTTCGTGTTTTTGTCATTGTATATTTTGTTTGGGGAAGGCACTCCTCAAATATTTTCCCCATTTTTTAACTGTATTGTTTGTGTTATTATTGAGTTGCAAGAATTCTTTATATATGCTGAATACTAGTACTTTATTACATATATGTTCTCTCAGTCTTTTTATTTTCTTTACAGTGTCTTTCAAGGATTCAAAGTTTTTTATTTTAAGTCCAATTTATCATTTTTTCTTTTATGTTTGTGTCTTTTTGGGGTCATGTCTAAGAATTTTCTACCTAACTCAAGATTGCAAAGATTTTCTTCTGGAAATTTTATAGTTTTAGTTTTTACAGTTAGGTGTATGTCCCATTTGGGGTTGATTTTTTTTTTTTTTACATGGTATAAGGTGTCAAGGTTTGTGTTTTTCCATATGGATATCTAGTTGTTCCAGCACCATTTGTTGGAAAGACTATCCTCTCCCTTGAAATACCTTGGCAGCTTTGCCAAAAAGCAGTTGACCATATGTGTGTGGTCTATTTTTAGACCCTTTATTCTGTTCCACTGATCCATATGTCTACCCTCACACAATTACCACAATGTCTTGATTATTGTAGCTTTGTACTAAGTCTTAAAATTAGGCAGTGTAAGTTTCCCAACTTTGTTCTTTCTCAAAATCGTTTTGTCTAGTCTAGATTTTTTATTTTTCATATATATTTTAGAAATAGATTGCTAATTTCTACTAAAAATTTTTGCTGGACTTTTGATTAGAGTTATATTGAATTCATATATTGATTTGGGGAGAGTTAATGTCATAATAACATTGGAATCTCCTTATGGGTGATCATGGTGTACCTCTCCATTGAAATTATATCTTAAATTCCTCTCTGCAATGTTTTATAGTTTCCAGTGTTCCAAATTTTCAACAACTTTTGTCAGATTTATCCCTAAATATTTCATGATTTTAGATGTTACTATAACTGCTTTGACTTTTTTTTTTTTAATTTCTAATTTATAGTTGCTACAAGATAGCAATGCAGGCAAATAACCATGAAGGTGCTGCTTTCAATGCCTGAAATGACTGAAGGAACACACCACATAAGGTCTGAAGATGCCTTCTCGACGGGGGTGAGACTGACCCCAAGGAGGGAGAAAAACTTTACTACTTTAGTGTTTTATATATACACATTTACACACTGGTATATAAAAAGGTGTCAGTGTGACAGTGGTATTACAATTTCATGGGCATGAAACAATTATTTTAAAACGTTTTTAAAAGGGCTCCTTAGGGGGACAATAATGAAGAAAGTAATTGAGAAGCCCGGGCTTGGAATATTGTTCCTAGCTCCTGGGATGTGTGACACTAGAACATCCAAGTATCGCGCTGAGTATTTTGGCACCTAATCTCTACATTTCTTCTGTATCGATCAGATTCTAGCAGAGAAAATTGGTCTTACTGACTTTTAACTCAAGATGTACGATTTCAAGCAAGGTTGACTGATACAAACTGTAAACAGATTTGAAATGTTGACCAGCAAGAACTGCAGCGTGGCGAGTGCTGGGTTTTGCTGTGCTCCTTTACGGGGCGTCGCTCTGGGTTCGGCTTGCAGCGGAGCCCCTGCAGGGGGACTGCGGGCTCCCTCGCAGGTCTGCTTCTCTGCTTCTCCGCGGGGCCCGGAGCGGCCCGGCTGCGCACCGGGGGCCCTTCTAACAGCTCTGTCCAGCTCCCCGTCTTACGCGCGCTCTGTATTCGGCCTCTCCTGATTCCCAGCCCCGCAGGGACTCCAGGAGTCGCTGGGCCCGCTGCTCTCCCACACACGCGCAGGTCCCTGTGCCATCCAGGACTCGAGGGACGGGGACGCCTCTGCTCTCCAGCGCTCCCGCCCCAGGCGGCCGCCTCCTGTGCAGCCGTCGGTGCAGCCGGTTCTCGCCGCCTCCTCCCCGCGGACTCCGGTCTCGTCTCCGCGCAGCGACACTGCTGGGCTTCCCGGGTGCCCTCCCCGCACTCTCGCCTGCAAACGGCCTGCAGGCCGAGAGCTGGTACCGCGGCAGGATTCACATCACCGCTTCCTTCTCTCTAGGGCTCAGTCTTGCGCCGCCTGTTGCCCAGTGTTTGAAAACACTTGTTTAATATATTCGTTTTCCAGTTTTCTGATTGTTTATGGTAGGAGGTCAACGACAAGCTTTGACAGAACCAAGGAAATACAAGTTCAGAGGAACAAATGATGAGATAATTAAAGAATGCAAATACCATAAAGTCACACAGTAAACCAGAGCAAAACATTTGAATAAGCTTATACATACCTTCAAGCAGCTGGGAAAGGATATTCAAACCATGAAGGTGGAATAATGAAAACCAACTGCAGTTACTGAGGTTTTAAAATAAAATATTTGACTGCTTCCAGAAATATTGCAGACTAGATATTCTGGAAAACATCCCATGGAAAAACATCTTGATGCTGGGTACATTTTTAAACGTTTTAAAATACCATGTGGAATCCCTGAGCTCGGAAGTCTAGCTTACACTCCCCCTCCCGCAGCAAATGCAGAGTTGAATCAAGTGTCATCAGTGAAGGTGGAAATAAGGCTGCCCCCGTTAGGATGTAGCTCTGTGAGGCAGGGACTTCTGACTGTCTGATTTCTTTCTTTCTTTCTTTCTTTTTTTTTAATTTTTATTGAAGTATAGTCAGTTACAATTTCTGGTGTACAGCATAATGTCTCAGTCATGCATATATATACATATATTAACTTTCATATTGTTTTTCATGTTATCAGATGTTGAATATAGTTCCCTGTGCTATACAGAAGAAATCTGGTTTTTTAAAATCTATTTTTATATATAGTGGCTAACATTTGCAAATCTCAAACCCCCAAATTTATCCCTTCCCACCCCATTTCCCCCGGTAACCATAAAATTGTTTACTATGTCTGTGAGTCTGTTTCTGTTTTGTAGATGAGTTCATTAGTGTCCTCTTTTTTCTTTTCTTTATTTTTTTAATAGATTCCACATAGGAGTGGTATCATATGGTATTTTTCTTTCTCTTTCTGGCTTACTTCACTTAGAATCATGATCTCCAGGACCATGGCATTATTTTATTCTTTTTTCATGGCTGAGTAGTACTCCCGTATATAAATGTACTGTATCTTCTTTATCCAGTCATCTGATGGAGCACAAGCCTTGAGACAAAGCCTGGGACAGAATGAGTGCTGAGTAAATGTATGTCGAACAAGTGAGTGAGTGAACGAGGGAATGTTCTAGGGCAAACGGTGATCCCAAGAACTTAGAACTCTGAGTACTCATAGCTTGTCCTGGGGGGAGTGGGGGAGACCCAGGGCACAGGCGAGGTAGGAGGACCACTGGACCTCTCCCTGTGAAGCTAGGGGTCTCAGAGTGCCACATATTTAGTGAAAGGGTTAGCTTAAAAAATCCACTTGCCCAAGATGAGGGAATCACTCAGGAAACACGTTTGTCTCCAGCATGATGTCAGGAGGGAAATACTCCAGCAGTGATGCCCTGAGACTTCCCCAACACTGGCCTTGCTTCGCTTGGCTCAGCTGTTGAATTTATACTCCCTGATGGCCCGAGAAACATTACTTTAGAATTAAATTAAAATAGTTCCAAGTGTAGCAACCTCGGGTACCCAGTGAAATCAAATACAATTTTTTTTAGTGGAAATCATCCCAGATTCAGGCCCTCAGATCTTCTAAAGATTAAATTCAGCCAAATAAGCTCTCACAATTTAAAAATATATAAATATATCAAAACCACGAGGAAGCAGGCTTCCCTAAATGAGAGTCAGAGGGGACAACCCCAAAGAGATTTATACCCCAAAGACTTCAAACACTGGGATTATCTGAAACAAATTATGGAACAACTATAAATAATCTATTTAAAAGTAAAAGATTATCCTAGAAGAAAACACAGGCAGAGCACCCCTTGACGTAAATCAGAGCAATGTTTTTTTTTTGGATCTGTCTCCTCAGGCAAAGTAAACAAAAGCAAAAACAAGCAAATGGGACCTAATCAAACTTAAAAGCTTTTGCCCACAAAGGAAACCATCAACAAAATGAAAAGACAACCTACTGAATGGGAGAAAATATTAGCGAACGATATGACTGACAGGAGTTAATATACAAAATATATAAACAGCTCATGCAACTCAATATGAAAAAAAAAACAACCCAACTGAAAAATGAGCAGAAGACTTTAAAAGACATTTTCCCAAAGATGATGTACAGGTGGCCAACAGGCACACAATCTGGAAGCAGCGTCCCAGTTTCTTATGAAGCTGAACATACATACCCCAGTCACCCAGCGATTCCACCCCTGGGGATTTATCCAAAAGAAAGGAGAACCTATGTCCACGTGAAGACCTTTGCACAAATGTTCACAGCACCTTCATTCGTAACAGTCAAATGTGGAGTGAACCCAAACGTTCGCCAGCTGATGGATGGAGTCCACGCACTGGTGCCCTGGTCACAGCTCAGCCACGCGAGGGGTTGACCTGCAGGGGTGACTCTAAAAACGTGATGCTGTGACAGAACGTCCACTGAATGACCGCACTTCCAGAACAGGAAACAGGTGTGGGGCATAGAAATCTCAGCACTGGTGCCTGTAGACGGCGGGGACTGACTGGAGAGGGGCCAGAAGGAACTTTGTGGGGAGGTGAAGACGTCCTGTGTCGTGACTGGGACGGTTATACTGATGCACACGTTTGTCAAGAATGCGTCAAACAGTACAGATAAGAGCTGTGTATTTAATGAAAGAAAACGAATTTACCTAGAAATATGCATGTATCTAGAATAATCCCATAATATATTTCCAGGGATCGTGACTTCCTGGAGGACATAGATTAAGCCCTTTAGAAGAGGTCCTTTCTGGGGGAGGGGAGGACATGAGGATGATATATAAAGATACTATAAAAATAGTAAAATGGAAACTCAGGGGCTGAAGACAGCGAGCTATGAAATGAGGACAATGGCTGGGTGTAAAGCTTGCACCTGAGACGAGGAGGGAGGGCAGGGAGGAGGGAGGGAGGGAGGGAGGGAGGGGAGGAGGGAGGGAGGGCAGACAGGAGGGAAGGGAGGAGGGAGGGGAGGAGGGAGGGAGGGAGGAGGGAAGGAGGGAGGGAAGGAGGGAGGGCAGACAGGAGGGAAGGGAGGAGGGAGGGAAGGAGGGAGGGAGGGCAGACAGGAGGGAAGGGAGGAGGGAGGGAGGGAGGGAGGGAAGGGGGGAGGGAGGGAGGGAAAGAGGGAGGGAGGGAGGGAGGGAAGGGAGGACGGAGGGAGGGAGGGAAGGAGGGAGGGAGGGAGGGAGGGGAGGAGGGAGGGAGGGCAGACAGGAGGGAAGGGAGGAGGGAGGGAGGGAGGGAGGGAAGGGGGAGGGAGGGAGGGAGGGAAGGAGGGAGTGAGGGAGGGAGGGAGGAGGGAAGGAGGGAAGGGAGGGAGGGAGGGAGGGAAAGAGGGAGGGAGGGAAGGAGGGAGGGAGGGAGGGAAGAAAGGCAGGGGAGGAGGAAGTTAGGCAGAGATGGGGGAAAGGAAAGTGGAGAAGGACACTGGAGGGAGGGGAAAGAATGGTCAGAACACTATCCCGTGTGCCTGTCCTTTCTTTGTCTGTCCTCTCCCTGCGTCCAGTCCCAAGTCCCAGGAGGGAGACACCCCAGCGGAGCTGGGCATCTGTCTGTGGCCGGACATGTTGGCAGACTGGCTGCCTAACAGGCGGCCAGAGACTGCGTATCCAACACCAGGTGTGCATTTTGGGGCACAGACAACTCTTGTATTGGGGTTCAAGAGAGGACAGCCTGGGGAGCCTTTCGGAAGTGCCTCTAAGGCAGGGGCCTCGGTGAGTCCATGAAGCAGGGCTCCCCTAGGCCCCAGTGACCCTGTCAGGACCGAGAGGGCCCCCGGGAGGACTCCGTCTGGCTCAGGGCAAGGGTTTGGGGGTTTACGAGGGGAAGTCGGTGCCCACATCTTTGGGAAAGGGGTCTTGTGTCTTTTAAGCGTCTGTGGAGATGTTACTTAAGGATTCGATTTCCCTTTTTGTTCGTCTGTAAATTACATCTTCATCATCCTGTAGAGCTGAATTGATTCCTAAACACAATCATGGGCTACCAGAAGTCAGAAAGGAGGAGCAGCGTCACCTAGGGACGCGGGCGTTTGCCTTCTGTTTTACAATGATCCTGATACATGGAGAGAGAGACACAGAGAGACATAAAGGAGGAGGAGGGGGCGGGAGCAGGGGAGGGAGTAGAGGGAAGAGACAGAGAGAGAGAGGTGATCTGCCTCCCAAATGTGTGACTCGGTACTCACCGCAAACCTTGCTATCAGCCCCACCTTAACGCAGCTGGGCCGCAAGGCTTTCTGGAGCCCTGGTTCTATGATCCCAAAGTCTAAGCCACTAGGTGTCCCGCTCCGGGCTCTTCACAGAAAAGCCACCCCCTGAAAGCCAGCTCACCTAAGAATCGCTTCCGCAGGGGCCACTTGTCAACTGTCCCAACAAATCCGTGTTTCTTTCACCTGCTTATTATGAGGGTCCCAGCCACAGGTTACAGAAGCCTTTGCAGGAGAGGCCCCGGGAGACGGAGGGAGAGGACCCCCCCCCTCCCCAGCCCGGGAGGCAGGGCTCCTGGGATTGGGCCTCAGCCTCCCTCCTCTGTCCTCCTTCTCAAATAACAGTCACCAGGTCAGAGATGCAGGCTGGGTTGGCCGGGTGATTCTGGCCTGGGGGCAGGGAAGGGGAATCCCCATGAGCACCCCACATGTCTCACTGGAGCAAATGAGGCCAGTAAGATCAATGACAAATCAGGAGAGCCTAATTTTTCTTAAAAATAAATCATTTAAAAATCTTTTCCCCAATTTATCCCCAAATTGGGGATAAACTGACTTGGAGTTTTGTAAATATTCACTACTATATATAAAATAGATAAACAACAAGTTTCTTCTGTCTTGCAAAGAAGGTGACATTCAGTGCCTTGCAGCAACCTATAATGAAAAAGAATACGGGGGAGGGTGTAGCTCAGGGGCAGAGCACGCGCTTAGCACACACGAGGTCCTGGGTTCAATCCCCAGTCCCTCCATTAAAAAAACAAAAAAGAAAAGAAAAATATGAAAATGAATATATATGTATGTATATGTATGCCTGAGACATTAGGCTGTGCACCAGAAATGGACACACTGTAAACTGAGTATACTTCAATTAAAAAAAAAGAGAAAATTCCAGAAAAAAATCTTTTTCCTGTTCACGAAGCTCTGCTTTTCCCTCAGAGAACAACCGTCTGCTTTCGCCTCACCTGACGGCGTGTTTTCAGGCACAGCAAATATTGTGACTAAGGCAGGCGTCCCAGTTCCTCTCCGGAGGTTATTTCTGGAATCCGTCTCGGGCCTCCGCGCAGACAGCGCGCGTCTCCCTGAGCGGCTCTGCCTCTTTGGCTCCTCTCGGCCTGTCCTTTCCTTCTTTGAAAGGGAGGACAAGTCGCCAGCCCACTGCGCCCAGTTCTGCGCATTTAGGAAGGTCCACTGCGTTTCCCTTCGGAGGGCTGACCTGGGGCGGAGGGAGGCGGAGGGCCGTGAGGAGCCCCAGGGGAACAGCAAGAGCGGATGGAGCTGAACGGCCACGACCTCCAGCCTCAGTGACCTGGGGTTCGTCTTGGGGCCGGCGCCGGCCCAGGGCGAAACCACCGAGCGGCTAATTCCCTCTTCAGAGTCTCACTGCCCCTCCCCTTCCACGAGTGTGGCCTTCCTCGCTTTATTTATTCCTGAAAGGATGTTACATATCTACTGTTTACGTGTTGCTAGGAGTTTTTACTTTATTTTTTTAAGTGAAGTGTCGATTTACAATGCTGTGTTCGTTTCTGGTGTCCAGTACAGTGGCTCAGCTATACATGTATATATACATATATACATCTCTTCTTTTTCAGATTCTTTTCTGTTATAGGTCATTACAAGATAATGGGCTGTACAGTAGGACCTTGTTTATTTTATATATTAGTGTACATCCATTAATCTCAAATTCATAATTTATCTGTCCCCCACTCCCCCCTTTGGTAACCATGCGTTTGTTTTCTGTGTCTGTGAGTCTCTTTCTATTTTTTGAATAAGTTCATTGGTGTCTTTTTTAGATTCCACGTGTATGTGGCATCATATGGCATTTGTCTTTCTCTGACTTACTTCACTTAGTATGATCATCTCTAGGTCCATCCATGTTGCTGCAGATGACATTATTTCATTCCTTTTTATGGCGGAGTAACATTCTGTTGCATATATAGACCACCTCTTCTTTATCCAGTCACCTGTTGATGGACATTTAGGCTGTTTCCGTGTCTTGGCTGTTGTAAATAGTGCTGCTATGAACATTGGGGTGCAGGTGTCTTTTTGAATTAAGTTTCCTCTGGATCTATGCCCAGGAGTGGGATTGCTGGATCATAGGGAGAGTCTATTTTTAGTTTTTTAAGGAAACTCCATACTGTTTTCCATAGTGGCTGCACCAAACTACATCCCCACCAACAGTGTAGGAAGGTTCCCTGTCCTCCACACCCAAGGAGGAGCTGGCTTTTGCCTTGAGGGGTACATAGCGTCTCTGTGGGCACAGGAACCAGGTTGATCCTGACTGGCAGATAGAGGAACAGTCTCTAAGTGTCAGCTAGGAGAAGGGGCGCTCTTGGGCCACCGCTTGCCCACTGCCCGCCCGCCCCCTCCCCCGTCCCCCCCCCCCCCCAGGGCAACACCAGTGATCGATTGTGGTGCCTCTTCCTGGCCTGAGTGTCGCCTCAGAATCCATATGCGTCTCAGCCAACAAACACAAAGATGTGGGTGTTTTGTGGCAGCCACAGAGGTGCCCACTCAGCTCTGCCTTCAGGAGAGGGTTCTGCGGGGAGCGCAGCTGACTGACACCCCCGCGGCTGCACCTTCAGGTGCTTCCAGGCGCTCACACCCGCTGCACCCCCTCCAGCTGCTCCTGGCCAGTGACTCCGCGTGGCAGGGAGACTGGAACGGGCTTCCCTCGCCCTCGGGGGCTTCTCTTCTGGGCAGCGCTGGCCCTCAGACTCCTGGTCAGTCTGGCTGGGACCCTCAGGGCTGGGAGGTCTGAGGCTCTTCCTCCCACGCCTCTCTCCCTCCCTCTTCCAGGTGTCGGACGGGCACTGTGATCAGAGGCCTCCCCACCTACTTCTGCTCCCCCCCACCTTCCAGTAGTTCTCCCCCAAACCTCCCAGACCCCTGATCCCATCTTGGTGTCGGCTTCCGGGAGGACGTGAACCAGCGCGTGTCCTTTCCTGGTTGACCGAGTTGCACTGAAGCTGAACCCTTTCTTGTCCCTTCTGCTCTTGAAAATGGGAACCCAGGGGCAATTTGGGGGCCGGGGTGTGGGTAGGGCCACGGGGTAGCAGTACCTGCCGGACGTGTTCCACCTGCAGGAGTCGGGGGACCAGGGATTCAGGTGGTAACGACCTGGACAGGGGTACAGGTGACACTGTGACATTCACCTGAACTGACGGCCCTTGTCACCTGTGTCTGTCCTGTTAGCCAGGAGGACAACGATAAACAGAGGGGTTCAGAGGAAAGAGCCCTGACGACGAGTTCAGCTATGAGCTAACCAACCAGGCACCTGGGGAAGGACCGACCTCAGCTTCCGCCACCCGTGAACAGACACATGGGATGACCGGACCTTGACATCCCCCTCTCGTCTCACGTGCTCCCCAACCTTTTAAAATTTGGGGTAAAAATACACATAACACAAAATTCACCATCTTAACCTTCCTGAACATACGGTTCAGAACTGTGATGTGCGTCCACACTGTGCGCTGCCGCCAGCAGCAGCATCTCCAGAGGGCTTTTCCTCTTGCAAAACTGAAACTCTATCCCCTTTAAACACGGACTCCCGCCCCCCTCCCCAGTGCCTGGAAACCACCATCCTCCTTTCTGTCTCTGGGAATCTGGCTACTCTAGGGACCTCGTATGAATAGAATCATACAGTATCTGTCCTTTTGTGTCTGTCACCATGCTTAGAATAATATCTTCTAGGCTGATCCGTGTTGTGGCTGGCGTCAGAATTCTTTTTTTTTTTTTTTTTAACTGCAGGGTAATGTGTTTATTCATCTGCACTAATAAGAGAAATAAGAATAATGTCATGAATTTTAAAACATTTCTTATAAAATATTTAAGACGTATAAAATGTATCAAGGTACAGAGAATAATACAAGAAACATCTGTGTACCCACTGCCTACCTCGCTGGGAAAGAAAGCATTAAATACCCTTTCTTTCCTTCTTCTTCTTCTTTTTTTTTTTAGAATTCCCTTCCTTTTTAAGGCTGAGTAGTACTCCATTGTCTGTGTAGACCACATTTTATCGACTCACCCATCCGCGGACGCTTGGGTGGCTTCCACCTTGGCTGTTGGGAACAACGCTGCAGTGAGTGTGGGTGTATCATGGCTATTTGAGCCCCTGCTTTCAGTTCTTGGGGGTATGTACTGTGATACTGTGATTTATAATAAGAAATATGTATTTGGTCTCCGTCCCAGGTCTTGGCACAGAATTCCTGACATTCTTGAAATTTCCAAAGTGCTCAGAGTGGCAAGGGTGTCTTTTGTTACGTTAATGAAGTGACTCTCAGAAAGCCCCTCAGATGAGGAACCAGCAGGATGGGGGCTGGCGGACCTGGAGTTGGCACTTTTAGTCCTGCTTCCCTCACCTCTGGGGCTGAGAGAGGGCTGGAGGTTGAGATCAATCACTAATCAGTCATTCTTATGTAACAAGGTCTGCGTAAAACCCCACCATACTGTATTCTGCTTTGTTTTCATATAAAAGTGATGTTTTAAATGACACTCCCGTTTGAGGGTCACTGTCTTGTGCAGAGTCCAGGAAGGTCCCTGTCCCACAGCGCTGGTCCCAGGGCGTCCCCCGTGGCTGTGGGGCACAGTGTGATGAGCACACAGACTGGGTCACCTTCAGGATCCCCCCCCCCCGGCTCTTACGTCTTCAAGCAACGCCCTCCCAAGGGATTTCCATGTTACACCACGAAGACCTGAGAGAAGGACTCTTGGAACCAAAAGGAATGTCCCCGGAGGTGGGGGCTGCGGGCGTCCCTGTGTCTGCGAGGGAGCCTCTCCAGCACTGCAGTGTCACAGAGGCACGGCCCCTGGTGGCTCAGGCACAGGAGGAGCGTTCTGTCAGGAGATGCCGAGGCCTCCCTGGGCCCACTTCCCAGCTCTCGGGGGTCCTAGCAGGTGATCCTGGCTCTGACTCATCCGTTTGGTACCGTCCCCGAGACCTGGCCGGCCCTGTTCCCTGGATTCCACTGAGAACCAGGGCGGAGTCTCGGTGTGGGCTGCCGGTTGGGGTTCACCTTGTCTGACTGTGGATTCTCCTTCGGGGGTGTGCGCGGGCGGAGTGGCAGCTGGCCCAGAGCCCCTTCCTGCTTCTGCAGCAGCCGTGCTGGGGAAACACCCCCAGCAGGTGCTGGAACTACGCGGGAGGCGACTTGAGGTTTTAGCCAAGGAAACGGGAGCGAGAACGCTGGAGAGCCTCCTGGGCCAATCCAGCCAGCGCCCAGCCGCCGCGTCCCGGCGGGCGAGCCTCCGCCAGAGGTGGCCGGGGGCCTTTGCCCTTCACTGCTTTGCTCCCCTGACAGCCTGTGGTCCAGGTGAGACGAGCAGGTGTCCGTGGGACAGGAAGGGAGGGGGAGGCGGGGAGGGGACATCTCCCTGGGAGAGAATGGTGCTCCAGTGGATAAAGGTCACGTTAACACGACCTCCCTGGAGGGGGAGGAGTGGAGCTGCGGGTTAAAATCACGCTGACATGAATCCCACGCTGCGTTACTTTCACACCCACCAGGACGTGCGGGAGAGTGCCATGGTCCACATGCCTACAGTTCATGCACCTGAGGATTCTCACTCCGGAGCGGTCCCGCCCCAATCCTCTTTGAGGAACGAAGGATCTATTCCCCACAGCTGTCATCAGCCGATGTCTTCCAGCTGCCAGCTCTTCTGGAAAGGCCGCAGCTAAAGAGAGCTGCTTGGCCCAAGGGCACGGCGCTTCCTGAGGCCACCAACGGCATACTCAACATGATGCAGAAGCTAACTTGCAAGAGGTGGAGAAAAGGGGACGGATCAGAAATGGCTGTGGGCTCAGACCGCAGTGCTAGCATGTGAGCGGGGTGGTGTGAGCCCCAGGCCCTGGGCGGGACCACGAGCACCAGGAGAGCAGCAAGACCAAGGCTGACCACCCCAGGCCCCTGGTCTGAGACCGTTCCCCAGCGAAGCCAGGGAGGGCGCTGGACCAGGCAGGCCATCCTCCCCCAGGGCCACGATGACAGGGGAGATGTGGAATGCGTGTGGGACCCTGGGGAGAGGCAGGGGCAGGAACACCCTGAATTAACCAAGCTAAACCCAAGTTGGCAGAAAAACCTCGAACTGACAGAGAAGCCGCTTACCTACCTACACAAATCACTGATTTGCTCTCACACACCTGTCACTATGACCCCCATACCTGCTACCGGTGTTTGCAGTTCGAAAGGCCCCTCACTGCTTTTCGCTGCGAGGGTCCAGGCAGGCCAGGGCCTGCCTGCCAAGCCGGGACCCGAGGCCGGCAGGGGCCCGCCAGGGTGGGGGCCCGCGTCCTCCCAGGGTGGAAGTCAAGTCGGGCTCACTGCTGGGAATCTGCCCCAGCACAGGAAGCAAACCGATACCATTCTATCTGCCCGGGGCGGGACGCCAGCCAGGGAGGGGCCCTGCTCAAACCTCCCTCCCGGAGAACCTTCTGCAGAGAGCGTGGCTGACCTGGTCCAGGGTGGGTGCCCAGAGGGTCCCAGAGCCAGGCCGCCCTGCCCTCAAGGGAGGCCCCATCAGGGCAGCTCTGACTTAGCAACTTCCTACCGGCTAGGCTGGGACTCTTGGGCCTGAGTCGTGAGGTTCTCCCTGCCTGCACCCCCTCGCCGCCTGCCTCCCCAGGTGTCACACCTGTGTCGCAGGATGAAGGCCCTCCCCTCCTGTTCCTGCTCCCTCCCCTTCTTCACAAGTGTTTCCTCCAGCAAATCTCTCTCATGCTTTCTCTGGTCTTGGGGACCTCAGCTGACTCAGGGAGGAGGAGGAAATTCTCTGGGAAGAGCTCTGCAGGGAAGTAAGAAATACCGAGAGCATCTTGGCCCAGAACAGCCTTGCCAGAGAGACGCAGGGGTGCTGAGTGCAGCATGGCGTCCTTTATTTGACTCCATCCCAGCCAAGCTCCCTGGAATTCCTGTCTGGGTCCTGGGTTCAGAGCATATGAACAAAACTTTCCGTGACACTTTGTGACACTTTGGGGGGCCCTTTACCAGAGTGTAACCGCATGGGGGAGCCAGTCCCCCAGTTTTGGCCTTGAGCCCAGCTTGGGTCCCCTGAGCTGTCCATGCGTTCCCAGGGGAGACCCCCACCCGGCCTGCAGTGGCAGGAGGTGGAAACGCTGGAGCCGGTGGCCGACATCGCAGTCAACTGCACACTCGTTAGTGCTGGGCTTGAGGGGGCTCCTCCGATGACCAGGCGCGAGGGGGAGAAGGCGGGGGAGGCCCTGAGAGGGCGTGAGCCCGGAGCTGAAGAGCTGGTTTCGGGACCGGAAGGGTGTGGGGATGGACGGAGGCAGCGGGTCAGCGGGTCCTTCGTCCTGGCTCAGACGCCCCGATCAGAGAGCAGGACTTCATAGATGACCAACAGCGAACTTTTTCTGCAGAGCACAGGGAACTATATTCGATATCTTGTGGTAACTTACAGTGGAAAAGAATGTGAGAAACAATACATGTCTGTATGTGTATGACTGAAATATTATGCTGGACACCAGAAGTTGACACAACATTGTAAATCGACTACACTTCAATAACAAAAAAAAATTTCATAGACGAAGTAATGAGGCTTTCGTGTGAAAAGTCGGCACATCCGCATCCACCTTTTCACCCCCCGGGAAGCGTTTGCTCTTTGAGCTCTGCTCCCAACACTACGCCCGGCCTCCCTCTGGCCTTGGCTGAGCACTGGCTCATCCGAGCCCCTCTCGAAGTCTGTTTCGCATCCCTGTGGCCGAACCAACGTCTCCGAGATGCTGCCAGTCTTTTTACGGACGTCCAGCCAGGGCTTCCTCCAGGTGGGCTCCCGGCCCTGGTGCAGGGAGATGGCCAGCCTCTGGCACCTGCCTGGTGGTCCTGGGGCAGAGCCCAAAGCCCGGGATAGGCCTGTGGGAGGGAGGTCGGGCGGCTCTGCTTTGAATTTCATGTCACTCTGCACACGCTGAATCACCCTGGACCAGTGAGAGGTGGCCGGAAAGACGCTGCCGCTGGGAGAGTGGAGCAGATGAGGGGTCTGAGGTGCGTCCTGAGCCGCAGTCACGAGGGTCACCTGTCTCACGAGGGACGGGGACGTGTGCAAAGGGCGGGAAAGGTGGCGGCCTCCTCCTTTACCCATGGGGCTGGGGTGGGGGTGGGGGTGCGGAAGAACACCTGGGTTTCAGATCTCACCCTCGGTGAAGGAAACCCGGCTTTTCCACACCCTTCTGATTTGTTCTGTATTTAATAGTGCAGCCTCCCCTTAAGATGATTCTGCTGTTGATCAGACTTGAATCTAAATGGGTTCTTGCCACTCCAGGATAAAGTTTCAGCCCTTGGCAGGGCATTTAAGGGCCTCCACGGTCGGGCCAGACCACAAAAGCATCGTGTCCTGGGAACAGCCCCGGCCTGGGACGTGAGCCCCGAGGCTGTAACGATCTGGTTCATTCCCAGGACAAGCCTGTCCTGCTCTGCTAGCCAGCCGTCGCCTCCTGCTGGCACAGTCTCCCGACTCCTCCTATCCCGGCTTCCCAGACTCCAGTCCCGTCGTGGTCTTTCCAATCTGCAAACCTTTGATGGCACTTGGCAAACAGAGGTGAAACAGTAGGGACTCACACCTACAAACCTGAACTTAAATTCCAGAGTCTTCCTCCTCCTGACTTGGCCATCCCTCTGTGACCGGCTGTGTAGACCTTACAAGACACAAACCTCTTTGACCCTCTGTTTCTTCTTCTGTAGCAGCGGTCTCGGGTGCGCTGGAGCAGCAGATGCTGTGTGAGTGCTGGGCTCACAGGCCCCCCTCAAGGCTGACCCCACGGCCTCTGCTCCCACCCCTCTGATGCTGCCGCTGCCTTAGGGGCCATCAGATCCCCGTGGCCGCACTATGTGTAACTGCGTTGCCATGCTTGTGCCCTGGCTCCCTGGCTGAGCCGATGGCAGATTTTTCACTCGATCTTTGGCTGGAGGGTCTCTGATGTCCCACAGGTCGTGCTGGGCACCTTTTTTCCCACCAGGACACCTCGTCTCCTGCTTCCCCTTCTTTGTAAAGTTGCCACAGATACTTTTCAGAGACAGGCAGAGTGAAAATAAACAGTGTTTCTCCACATTGTGAGGCGCTACCAGGCGCCAAGTAAGTATCTGTGGAGGTCTGAGCTCGGGCGTTTTAGATGAAGGTGTGAAATGCCTTCCTGAGATTCTTATTATTTTATTTCTGAGCTTAACCATATTTCAGGCATGACCAGAGAGGAAAGACGGAACTTTCACAACAGCAGTCCTGGGAAATAATGGCTCACGGCCTGGAAGGATCGGCCCCGGGCCTCCTTGAAAAGCCGCCAGCCCCCCGGGCTCGGGGCTTTGTGTGTGTGTGTGTGTGTGTGTGTGCGCGCGCACGCACGCATCCTGTGGTTACCAGTGGGGTGTGAGAGGCAGGGGCTGCTCTGACAGCCCCCTTCAAAGCGAGCGGGGCCGTCAGGCACTAAGTGACCGCCGCGCGAGGACTCTCACGTAAGTCAACGGGGGAGGCAGGCTCAGGTTACAAACACTGCGTGACGCGCAGTTCCAGGCACACCTCCCTCCCCGCCAGTCGCCAGTCCGGCTGCCCTCCTCACCCCCAGCCTGGGGGCCCTGAGGCTGGCCCGGCCAACGGGTTGTGTGACCCACTCTTTCAGAGGGAGTGCTAGCAAACAAAGCATTTCAGATTCATGAAAACGGCCAACCCCTGTCGGCACAGGAGCCCCCTCCGGGCCCTTCCTCCATCCTTCCTCAGGCCCCACGGAGCCCCACGCTTCTCTGTCACCTCTGGGAACCCCACTGACGCGTGATGGCCCAGGAATAAGGCCCTGGCAGCATTTGTGGGCCTCGCTTCCCGGCTGCCATCCAGGGGGTTAGGGTTAGGGTTAGGGTCACCTTCTGGGTTCGTCACCTCCACTCCCGGGCCAGACTCTCCCCCGTTCCACTGAAGTGGCGTCCATATGCAACGTCGTGTTAGTCTCGGGTGCACAGCATAGTGACTCACTTATACATCGTAGATGCTCGTTTTCAGATTCTTTTCCATCACAGGTTATTACAGGGCCTTGAGCAGCGTTCCCAGACTCTCCAGTAGGGTCCCTGTTTACCCACCTTACATACAGCAGTGTGTGTCTGTCAGCCCCGAACCAGCATGAGCTCCCGACCTCTGCTTCTGGGCCCCCCGGGCCCCCACACGCTTCCGTAACACTGAATGAATGAACGAGCCACTCAGTTCACACGCTGCTCATCACAGCAGCCCTCAGAGCTACTGCTCCAGCGAACAGCCCAGACCCGGAAAGGCAGAGGGACCCGCCCTGACACTCAGCTGCTTTCTTTGCCAACTTGTAATTCCACTGAGGAGGAATCACCCTGCTTTGCACAGACTTCACGCCGATTCTGGACACCTGTCCTAGAGTCTCACCGCTGTGATGGAGACCGAAGTCCCAGGGAAAGAGACGGTGCTCAGAACGACCAGGGCAAGTTCCCCCACGCCCCACCGTCTCCTGCCCTTCACCTCCCTGTTCTAACTTACTGGAGAAAGTCATCCTCTTGGCTTCTTGCCTCTGACCAATGAGGCCCTGGTAAGAGCCAAACTGTACCCCTGATGGTGCCCATAGCAACAGGCTTTAGTGCTTGCTGTTAACCACTGCTACAGAAACCTCCATTCGTACCCGAACATTACTTTTTAAAACACATTTAAATAGAATCTGATGGGGATTTTACACACAGCTATAAAGTGGTTCCACCACAGTGAATCGTGAATATCTAGACACGCTTTATGTTTATGATTATGGTCCTTAATCTCCCCCATCATCATCAGCCTAACGATGTGATGAATGGCATCCGGGTCTGTGTGACTGTTCATATGCTCAAGATGGAAAGACGTTTAGGGGAAATGATACCATCTGAAGAATCTTCGCGGATAAAGACCCGAAGGGTGAACTGGTGTGTTAAGGGTGACCTGAGCGTTAAGTCTGTGAGCGGCTGGCCTGCTTCCCGCTTGGGCTACGGTGTGGAAAGCTGCTGCCATATTTGCATCTGCAGATAAAAGGGACGGAGGCCTTTCTGTCAAGCGACGTGTCTGCATCGTCCCTGCTTCCGCAGTGGGACCTCTGTCCGCCCCGCCCGGACACCCTCACCTGGTGCACCGCAGTTTAAAACGTGCCAGTCAGAGACCGCTCGTGGGTGAACGTCTGGCGGCAGCTGAGATGGACAGACCGCCCAGCGGAGAGAGACGTCCAGGCTCTCCGACACGTCAGTCCCTGGACAACCCCGTGGTTGTCACCTCTGCTGAGCTGGCCCCTGGGAGATGCAGCGACGTGGAGAGCAAGCGGCCAAGGGGCGGAGTTCATGTTGTGTGAGCCAGAGTCTGAGCTCCCGTCCGTCCACTGCATCGGGGGTGTCCTCCAAGCCCTGGAGTCCTTCTCATGTACACGTGGGATCGTCAGTAAAATTCTCAGTAACGGACAATGAACGTAGTTTAGGGAAAAGCCAGAAGCACCGTGTGAGGTCGAGAGCCTGCCGCCGAGTTCGCCGGATTCCTGTCGGAGCTCTGATCAGTTCCTCTCCCGCTGACACGCGCACTTGCCCGAAAGCCTAGTCTAACCCACCAGGAGGGTAATCCTCCCGCTGGGCTTCGTGGAAGCTCAAGCGTGTGCCCCGTCTGACAGCGGAGCAAAGGCGGGCCTCCCTCTGCCTGGACTCGTCTTTGGGGGCCCTGGGGGAAAGCGGGGAGACCCTTCCCTCCGAGCTTGAGATGAGCACGTGGACGACAGCCGGCTTCCTGGGCTGGGGGATCGCCGTGGCAACGCACCCCTGCTCCAGCCCTTCTCGGCCCAAAGCCTCCAAACCAGGACGTTTGGCAGAAGTCTTTCATTACAAAGAGACAGTCTCGCCTTCTCTCTCCAGTCCTGCACCGAGCCACACCGCCCCCAAGCTCGCAAGCATGCATCCAGGCAACCATGCCCACACACCCGCCCAGGGACCTTAAAGGAGGGACTCCTTCCAGGCCTCTGTGCCCCAGAACAGACATCTTTATCCCAAGGGGCCTCCTCTGATGAGGGAGGAGAATTGACAGAGTCATTATTTGTCAACACGGGAGCCATTTCAAAAGCAAAACAGGAAAGTGACTTCTTCCCCAAATGATGGCCCTGGATGTGCTGGAGCCTCCATCTCCCTAGTCCCACCGGCAGCGAAGCCTGGACGCCAGCCGGTGCTCAGGCAGCGCTTACCCCCGTCCTCCACTCAGGGCTGCCAGGAGGAGGAACTGCTCTCGGTCTTTCAAATGGAGGGCATTTAATTGAGGGAATGGGTTACACAGGAATGAAAGGGCTGGGAAGCTAGCTGGCGACAGGTCAGCCCCAGAGAAAGTCCTTCCAGCCCTGGGGCTGGGAGATGCACGAGGCAGAGATGGGGAGGCGGGCGCGGACTCGGGCACAGGCAGGCGGGTCCAGGCCAGCGCATCCCCCGGGGGCATCTGTGTGTTCCTCATCTGGAGCAATGGTCCATCTCTCTGGCCAGAGCCCAGAGCGACCAATGAGTCATAAGGGCTCATAAGGGGGTCAGAGCACGCTCCATCGGCTACTCGCGGCCTCTGCGGCATCGCTCCCTTAAACACCCTCTTCCTTAGCAGTCCCTCCTTGTCTCCGTCCCTCCTGCCCGTCCCACGCTCTCCTCTCCCGCTTTCAGGACGCAGACGCCAAGCGGCCCCCAGGCCCCCTCTGGCGGAGCCGCGCCGGCACGGAGAGCTAGCTTCCGCACAGGCAGGCGGCCTGGCTTTACGGAGCCCGGTCGGCCCCTAAGCTCTAGGGAACGCCAGGGAGTGCGGCCGGGTCTGCTCCGCTGAGGACGAGGCTGAGCCGCGGCCCGTGGGCTTGTCTGAGGTCACCCGACACGTTAGCGGGAGGTGCACGTTGAACCCCGAGCGCCCGCGTCACGGCTGGTGACAAACCCCATCGCACCACGTGGCTCGTCGCGGCTCTAAAAGGAGCCTCCCGGAGGTTTGCTGAGAGAAGCTGGGTGCCGGAGCCGTGTGTGCCCCTTGCTGGGCGGCGGGCCACCAGCCGCCTGGGTCAGGGGAGAAGGTCTCCGGGAGGAGGGTTGGGAGGCAGCCTTCTACCTTGACGGCCCAAGGTCAGAGCAAGACACGGCAGTTACTGCCCCTACTGCAGCCGGACCCACCAGGAGCAGAGAAAAAGCTCCTTCTCAATCGTGTGTCTGCTCATAGCCTTTGCTGAATGTCTTGGTGTAAATATTCTCCTCGTGGCCTATTTCAAGCTACTGACGTGAGGCCACTGGACACAGGACTGAGAAGCGACGCGCTGTCAGCTCCAGCCCAGCACGGCCCCAGCCTCGCCCCCTTCTCCAGGCAAGGACTGTCACCTCGCACTGAGGGTGAATCTTCCATCCAGAATTCATCACGTGAGATGCCCATCCCGAAGGAGTAAGGCCTCCGATTCCCCGGGGTGGGGTGGGTGTAGTGGGCTTGGATGGTGACTTTGTTCAGTTGTGCCTGCAAATAAACGCAGGCCTATGCTTCCAGCTCCTGCTCCACGGCTCAGGGGCTCAGGGCCGGGCGCTGCCTCGTGCTTGTCCTCGCTTTGTTACTTATCAGCTCTGCGACCACCTATTTCTATGGGCTTGGTTTCCCCGTCTAACTAGTACTAAGTACAGATCTCATGGGTGGTTATGAGGGTTAAATTATTTAGAAGATACAAAGCACCTGAAAGAAAACAGTGCCTGGTACCAGGGAGCTCCGAATAAACGTCACGCGTCACTAGGACTGTGTGTTGGTGGACGGAGGTGTCCCTGTTAACACACAGAGGTCGGAGAAGCCCGTCCTTAGGTCATTCTCAGGTGTAGCGCGGACCAGGGGAACACACAGAGAACAACATTCTCATTTCTGGAAAAGGGTCTCAGGGACCTTTAGTCCAAGCGCCCACCCGATGAGGAAATCCCTTCTGCTGCAGCCGTTTCTGCCGGAACACGCCCCCAAAATGGGAGTTTACTTCCTAACGTTACTTCCTGAACTGTTAGCCCCGTCCCCAATTCGGAATCAGAACCAGCCTCTCAGCAGCACACAGCTCGCTGGTTCCAGTTGATCCTGCTGAAACCACATGAAAATTGACCCCTCTTCTGCGGAGAAGTAAGTTGGCATTCTTGAATTACCAGCACCAGTAGCCCACTCTGTAAACCAACTCTAAATGCAAGGGACATTAGGCTATGAGAGCTGACCCCTGGCTCTCTGAGGATCTCAATACCAGAAGCGCCTGGCTGGTCCCTCGGACCCTGGGGCCAGGGGCAGCCTCCCCCAGCTCACCACCAGGACTTGCACGGGGAGGGCTAGGTGGCCAGCTCAGCTTGGATGCCACCTTTTGGCTGGGGGAGCAGAGGGCACCCTGATAACAGTCCCACGGGGACTGCACATGGTGAGAATGAAGTGGGTCGCAGAAGACAAAAACCAACACACCAAAAACTCTAACCAAAGAGTAAGGTGATCGAAGGTGACGTCTTCTAAAGCAGCCCGTCAGACGTCCGCAGATGCTGCCCTGACTCACATCAGGTGTCCCTTGCACTAAAAATCCCGATGTTTCCCACCCTTCAGGGGCAGTAGGGAGCATTATTGGTGAGCTTGGCTTAGGCACTGAACTGAGCTCACATCCTTGGGTCCCCGTTTATGACCTGCGTGATTTGGGAATACTCACTTAGCTTCTGAGGTCAGTTTCCTCAGCTGTCAAGTGGGTGCATGAGAGCAAAGACCTCAGAGATGCTGGAAAAATGAAAGAACATGTCAGAGTGGTGTTTGGTGCTCAGTCATAGGCAGGGTTACCATCATTCTAGTTTGGCACAAGTGTGCTTTTGCAAACATAGTAAAAGGTACTTTTTTTGGCCTTTTTGGGGGGGTAATTAGGTTTGTTTATTTACTTACTTATTTTTAATGGCGGTACTGGGGATTGAACCCAGGTCCTCGTGCATGCTAAGCAGATACTCTACCACTGAGCTACACCCTCCCTGCTAGGAGTCACTTCTTTCAAAAAAGCAGCATCGTAAGTTATTAGCTGAATGTTACTTAATTGTATTATGTCGCCGTAGGGTCACCACGGAGTCATCTGGGAAGAACGTGAACAGCGAGACGCGGCCTGGCACTTTCCTGACTGTGTTCTAATCGCTGCTGCGTGTCCTTTGACCCCCATTTTCCCTTCCAGGTCTAAGAAGTAAAAAGTGGTTACTCACCCAAAGTTATTTCATCTGGGTTATGGGTTAATATGTACGTATGCATTTATTTTCAAACACTTTTTAAAAATTGAAGCATAGTTGGCTTACAGGTTGTGTTAGTTTCTGGTGTGCAGCACAGTGTTCAGTTACACATACATGTATTCTTTTTCATATTCTTTCCCATTATTGCTTATTACAGGATATTGAATATTTCCCCCTGTGCTGTACAGTAAGTCCTTGTTGTTTATCTATTTTATATACAGTAGTGTGTATGTGTTAATCCCAAATGCCTACTTTATCCCTCCCCTTTCCCCTTTGGTAACCATAGGTTTGTTTTCTATGTCTGTGAGTCTGTTTCTGTTTTGTAAGTAAGTTTATTTGTGTCATATTTTAGATTACACATGTAAGTGATAATGTACAATATTTGTCTTTTTCGGTCTGATTTCACTTAGTATGATAATCTCTAGGTCCATCCATGTTGTTGCAAGTGACATTATTTTATTCTTTTTCACAGCTGAGGAGTATTCCATTGTATAAATATAACCACAGCTTCTTTATTCGATCATCTGTTGATGGACATTTAGGTCATTTCCATGTCTTGGCTGGTCAATACATATTTAAATGACTAAACAATAATAAAAACTTAAAATCAAACACATGAGTATCTTAGCAACAGAAGGATCCTTTGGGAAAATGGGTCACCAGGATCCTGTAGGCTTCAGTGAGCAGGACAGACGTGAGGCTCTGTCCTCGTGGCACTTACATCCTCCCAGGCGGGCAGGACACCGCGACCCCACGCTGTCCACGTGACACCGCGAAAATGTGCACGTGTACATTTCACCTGCTGCTTCCCTGTTCTAGACTCTCAGCCTTGCTCATCTCTGTTCCCAATGCCTGTAGTGTACACGGGGTTCCAGAGCATTTAATGGATTAACAAGTAAACAAATGAGGGGATGAGTGAACAGACCCAGGCATTCGTAATATTCCTTGCCTCCAACTTACAGTGTTAGATTTTCTAAAACAAAATTTTCCTCTGCAGATGAACCATTAATGATGGTGGTGAAGGATCGAGGAACACACTCCTGGCTGATTTCCTTCTGAAAGGAAGGCAGAGAATGAGGAACTGTGCTCCAGGGCTGTTTCCCTGTGACGCATGGGGGGCACTTGGTGGAGACGTGGCCGGGGGCACAGCTGGGCCCAACTAAGCTGCCAGGAACCCGGGAGCCACAGCCGGCCACTCCCCCCAGACACCTTAGCCTGAGAAATGCAGCACTTCTCTGGGATTCATTCCTCCCTTGCCCTCCTCAGGGAAAGAGACGGTGACGAGGGCTCTGATGGGCCCATCACTGTGCTTTCAGAGGTTCCCCCCAGTGACCTCTCCTCCACACTGCAGAGCAAGTCCCAGGAGCAACACGGACCAGGGAGTCATCCAGGGAAGCCAGGCAGGGTTCCCGCACAGGCCTCGGACAAAGGAGCCGCTTCCACAGGGCAGGTCTCGGTCACTGAAGCAGGAGGAATCTGAACCTGGCCTGCATCTCCATCCGTCCAGTTCTGTGAACATCACTGCACCTGCTGTGTCCCCAGCACCTGGCGTGGGTGGCAGTGATCACAGCAGTGGGAGTCCCAGCAGTGGGGGTGGTCTGGGGGCACGGTCAGCCCCCTCCCTCGGCCATCTGCTAACCTACCTCTGCTGCGTGCTAAGTTGTCACCTAGATGGTGTGTCGTCAATGTATGCATCCTATTTCAGCATCCTTGATTCGGCATCCTCCAGCAACCCTGAAGCTTGGATTTGGGCTGTGTTTGCAGAGGACACTGCAGACAGCAAGGATTCTGTTCTGTACCAGCTAGAGGCGGTGTGTGTGGGGGTGTCAGGGCTTAATTCCATGAGTGCCCATTGGGCTCCTGTCCTCTTTCGACCCCCTGAGGAGATGCCCTGGCAGGAGCCTGCCAATGTCACCCGTGTCTGTCCCCAGCCCTGCCCGGCCCAGCAGCCTCAGGCTCTCAGACACTCTTGTGCCTCCGCCGGCCCTCCGTCCTCCTCCCACACCCTGCGTCCTGCTGGATGCGGTCCCCGGTCATCTCTTACTCTCCACCCTTTTCCTTGCTGACCTCCTTCACTCTCACACCTTCAGCAACTACAGCCTGATAATTCCTCAGGTGTCTGTACCCCTTCTCCGCCCAGCTCTGGAGTCCGCCGCCTGGGGGGCCACCTGCACCCGGGACGCAGCCCCGCGCCGTCATGACGCTCCCACAAACGTTGTTTGCTCCCTAAACCTCCAGAGTGTGCTCCCCTGAGACGGGACGAGGGCCCCCCAGCACCTTCTCCTCGGGCCCCCCGCAGCCAAGGTCGCCCGCCCTGCTGACAGCCTGAACATTTCCCTTCGTATTTCCTTCTTCGTCTCGGCCATCGCTGCCCTGAGGCCCTCTTCCTGTTCTGCGCAGAGGACGGATGACTTCCTGTAATAGCCTCTCTGTGCTGCACCTAAGCACCCTTGTCCCCGTCCACTTTCCAGCCTCCGCCAGAGCGACTTCTTAACAAAGTTAATCATCCGATCGCCCCGCTCGCGGCCCCCGCGGCCCCCTGCCCCGCAGGGCGGTGAGAGTCCCACGCTCAGGGCAGCTGCGCGCAGGGCGCGTTAACCCGCACGGCCCACGAGGCACAGACGGTGTTCACCCCCATTTTAGAGCTGAACGAGCTGAGGCCGAGAGGCCACTTGCTCGTGTACTAAGGGGTGAGGCCGGAACTCAAGCCTCTGTGAGTCCCCGGAGCAGAGGGGCCCTTTTGTTCTCGAATAAAACCTCGCGCGGAACCCCGCAGCCGGACATGGAAGCCGCGAAAGTGCAGTTCTCGCGATGGAACGGGGGCGGGGGGACAGGGAGGGGGTGGACACAGGACCTGAAGCCACACCCGCTCAGCCTCTGCCCCCCCCCCCCGCCTCCCCCGCCAGCGGCCCCGAGGCTCCCTCCTGGGGCACCGGGCGCTGCGGGGCCTGGGGGCTGACGGCCGGCTCAGCCGGCACTCCGGCTCAAAGCAGACCCCGGGGCTGCGCTCCCGGCCGTGCTCAGCGCAGCGGGCCGGGTGAGGGCGAGAGTCCGGGCTTGTGGGCGAGGAAGGCGTGAGCCCAGTAGGCAGGGCGGTGCTGAGAGGAACCAGGGTGCCAGGGAGGTGGGGTCCCAGGGTGGGGACAGAGCTGCGGGTCAGAGGGCTCAGGATGTGACGTGAGGTGTGCCCCCTGCGGCCCAGACGGGCGGGATCTGCAGGCTGAGCGGCCTCGGCTCAGGGTCGTCCCTGCTCCCCGTCCCCCGCCCCCTGCTCCTGCTCCGGCTCCGGCTCTGCACCCATCCCTCCGCCTGGCCCTCCGTCCCGCCCCCCGCCCCCCCCCCCCCCCCCCCCGGCCAGGGCCCACATGCGCCTCCAGACACAGCTTCTGTGCCCCTGCCCTCCGAGCCAGGGCCCTTCCTGACTCACCTTGCCTCCCTCGGTGCTTCCCGGCCACTCCGCCTTTGCAGTGGCACCTAGCATTGCCCGGATGTCCTGATCTCTGTCCCTGGTCCCCAGACCAATCTCATCAGAAGGCACTCGGGGTCCGAAGGCATCAAATCTTTCAGCTCCCAGGTGATCCTGTGTGCAACCAAGGTGAGAACATCTGAGCATGAATGGAGAGTCCAGGGCAGGGAGCGCCACCTCCATCTCCACCTCCTGGGGGGCCTGACCCTGACAGGTGCTTGATGAGGGAGTGCGTGAGCCAGAGAGCCTTGGAGAGCAGAGCAGAAGCTGCCTGGGCAGGGCCTGTACCCCACCCTCCCCCTTCTCTCCGAGGATGCCCTGCACACAGGCCCAGTTTTCCTCTCCCCCTCCTTCCAATCAAGCTGGCTCTCCCAGGCTTGCTCGCTGAGGTCAGCAGAAACCACAGACTCTTTCAGAGTCCTGACTGGCCTTTGATGTCGTCCAGTTTCCTTTTCATCAGCGGCGTGAGCCCATGGGGACTAGTCGGGGGGTGGTGCAGTCACTGGCCACCCTTCACCCAGCCACAGCGTTCACTGCCTGCTATACCAGCTCCCAGGGGTCAGGCCAGCCGAGCTGCCCGCAGGGTCCAGGAGGAGGTCCTGCCAGAGCCACAGGACATGCCCACTGAGCATCCAGTGAGACGGTGCCTCTGGGTGCCCGATACCAGGCTTGTCCCCACGCTAGGAGCCCCTTTCCATGTCTCATAATCCACGAGCCCAATAGGAGGCAGTGGGGCCGGCGGGGACACAAAGGTCCCCCACCTGGTGCAGGAACAAGAGGTGCTGAGTCACCCCAGCAGGGGCCCCAGTGAGACAGGACCAGGCATGAAACACGAGCCCATCTCTACCAAAGTTGCTTCCTCTGTAGCAGAGTCTTTATCCCATGCTTGCTTTGGTATGGATGGTGGCCCCCTGGCCACCACTCCAACTTAAAGAATGACCTCAAAGAAGGCCATTTTGGGGTGACTGCCATGTGCCTGGGTCCCCGCCACTGAAGCAGGGTCTCCCCACTGTTTCCCACATCCCCAGCACATGCTCTGGTTGTACAAGCCTCTTGAACTGTAGTGTCCGACTGGCCATGCAGCCGTCGTCCCCTACGGCCCCCTGCCCACGGTGGAAAGCACCCCAGGCTTCTGAGATTAGCCCTGGTTGGGGGAATTATCTCGCCCTTTCCCTCCCTGAGGACGAAGCCCCGGAGGCAGGTGCCCCAGGCCACAGCGCGACTGCACCAGACACTCCCTCTGACTCAGTGAAGCCAGCACAGCGAGCTCCTGGGCTGAGCGTGCGACCGCCTCTTTATGGAGACAAGCAGCCATCTCCACGAACACGAGATGGAGTAATTAACGCAGGCTTTCATAAACATCTAGGAAACATTCCCCAGGAAAACCTGTTCTAAAGTCTCCTCAATCTAATTGAACGCCTTCCTGGTCGTCTGTCTGCTGTGTCGCAAAGGGACGGCTGCACTTGATTCTATCACCCTAAAACTAGCCACTTATGAGACGCGTGTCCAGGTACCAGAAGTGCCAGGGGCCCGGCTCCCGGCCGCTGAGCCGGGACCCAGAGGTTACGGCTGAAATGGGAAACGTTTGAGGGAAGTGGCAGGGTTTCCACAGCGGGAGGGGCGCTGTTAATACAGGGCATGCGTGTCCCCTCGTGGAGGACGGCCACACACGGCTGGTGCCACAGGGCTCCGAGAGGCCAGGAGGAACATCTGGGAAGTGATGCCCTCCCTCCTCTGAGAGCCGGCCTGCCACACCAAGGTCCCCGTCACGCCGGGGCCTGGGATTCCCGCTGGGATTCCACCCTGGGGACCATCTGTTGATTTTAGAGCCCGGCTGGCTTCCTCCTCCCTCCTCACTGATGCGCCCGAGGTCAGGGAACATCCGTGAAAACCTTACTCACCTGGCAGCTGGCTTCCGGGAGCCTCCGGGGCTGGGTGGCGGCTGGCCTGGTGTTTCCAGAACGCTTGCTGAGAAGGCAGGCTGAGAAATGGAAACTACCACGTTGACCCTTTGAGAAGGGACATTTCACCTGTACCCAGTGCTTGGGGGTTTTTAATGATGCAGAGCGGGTTCCAGTGAGGAGGGTGCACGGATGAGAGACGGTGACAGCCGGGAGGGAACTGGGGGGGCTGCCCCCGCATTCTGATTCGCACAGGCTTTATGTCTTCAAACACTTTCACGTCTGGCTCCACTGGCTCCCAGGAGCGATAAGACCATTACACAGATGTGGGTACAGAGGCTCAGAGACACCTTGTGAACTGTACACGCTGAGACCCTTGAGACGTAAATCCGGGTTTTCTGACTCCGAATCCAGTGTCTAACAGAGCTGGACAAATCTTCCGAGAGCAAAGGAAAACCCAGCACTCACTGAAGACCTACTGTGTGTCTAGGGCATTGTTTTCCTATTAAACCCTCACCCAGGCCAGCCCGGTAGGTATGACTGCCTGTTTCACGGAAGAGGAAGCAAAGTCAGCATTAAATAATTTGACCGGCTAGAAAGTGGCAGGAGTCGGGGTTAAAACCCAGCTCTGCCTGCCTTTAAAGCCAATTTTCTCTCCTCGCTGTTAATCTAGTCCTTTAAAATTACATACGAGGAAACAGAGACCCAAGGGGTTAAACGCGACCTGCAGGATGCACAGCGGGTCGGGGCAGAGCTGAGCCTCGACGCTCACCCGTGGCCCCATGAGGCTCTGGGACCGTGTTATTGTCTCACTGTCGCTGCCCTGAAATCTAACAAGACCACAATGAAGGACCCAGTGAGTTCTTTACAAGCAGCGCTAACATTTAGCAGAACTGAGTGATGAAAGAGGCCAGGGCTTCAAAATGCCCCAAAGAATGGCATCAAAGCTCGCGGCCAGGGGCGGATCCGGGTCAGTCCTATATATAGATATAATTGTCTGCCAGCATTTTCAACTAGCTTGTCTGAGCTGCCTCGTAAACTCTTTAAAGTCCTGTTTCTCCACGGGTACCGGGCTCTGTGTGGGGAAATCTGTGGATGTCAAATGGCTAACCCTATTGATTATCTCATTGTCTGAAGTGGCCGACTGTGACTCTGTTCAAACAAATAAAGGGACCATAACCCAAGGCAGCCACCTGAATTGTGGGCACACAGTCCACGTGGTGGCTGCGGAGGCATGGAGCCCCGGACGGCCCCAGAGAAAGACAGATGTGGAGGCTCCCCCGGCAGTCCTCCCAGCGGTGACAAAATGAGCCGCAGGCGGAGGAGGGCATTTGGACATATGGTCACTATCCAGGGAGAAGCAGAAGAGATGCTGACGTCAAGACAAAACGGGGGCTGTGACCCTCGCGGTGACTCTGCTTCCTGTTCCAGGCTAGTTGGCAGGGATGCTGGTAGGAGGAACACTTACTCACTGTCAAGACTTACTGGTCTCCACTCTCCACAGTTACCTGAGACTCTGAAGAGATGGGAGGGTCTTACAAGTGGAAGAGGGTATTTCTCAAGGACACTGGTTGGGGCTCAGATGCTCTGCGTGAAGTTCTGCCAGTATCTCTTTGCTGTTGTAAATTTTCATGAAGGCCAATTAGGATGGGGCGGGGTGGTGGGGAGAAAGTGGATCTGACCCACACACCAAGAATAAAGCAGCCCGCCCCTCCCAGGGGTCGGAGTAAAGCCAGTGAGGGGACAATGGGACAGGGTCTCAGAGCCGGCAGGAAGGAAGTGACGGGGCATCAGGTGGGGACGCGGGACGTAATACCTGAGGTCTGACTACCCGACTGTCTTGCCATGGGGCTGGGTTCGCGGCTGTCTAAGAGGCCCTTCGGGTCTTGTGGAACCTTTCCCAAGCTATTTCCCCAGTGTCCGGCTGGGGATGAAATCGGGAAGAGAATAAAACCCACCCATTAGGATATGCTGACCTCAGAAATCCCCGCTCAGCTGACACACCGGTTACCACACTGAGTGTGCTGACACTGTTCAGGGCTCTCCAGAAAGTCCTGGAGAGGTGCCTAAATTAATCAAATGATTGACAGCCTTCCATAAGAGGGAACAAAAATGTGGCCTCTTTCTCTCCAGAATGGTAAGGCTGAGAAGGAAAATCACAAAGTTGTACCAGGTTCATCCAAAGCAAAGACAGGGAGGTGCTGCTTCAGTGCAGCAAGAGGAAAACCTGGAATGGTTCCTAGAGGGGGAGCCCGGAACATTGGCAGTGTCGGGGGCCCCTTCTCACGGGTTAGTCATTAAGGGCAGCTGTGCCTTCTCAGGACCTTCCCTGGTGACACTACTGTCAACAGACAGGCTTTGAATGGACTGTTGAGAGGGGCGTGCATCTCACCCATTTCAGCGTTTTGTTTTAACGTGATTTGGGGAGTTAAGGGCATTTTGCAAGAATGCTGCGGACAAAGTAAGCTGGGATGTTTGCCGTGAACTCCAAACTAATCAAACCCTGAAAGTCACATGTGAGGTTTTTTTAAAAAAAAATAGCCAACAGTACACAGAAAGCAGCAACCATCTGAGATCTGTGCTTCCTCGGAGCCACTGGGGACAATGAGCCGCATCTAAGAAGGGAAAGCAAGGACGACCGGCTGTGGCTGGTCATAGCTGGGGGTCATGCAAGTCCCTGGCGCCATCCGTAATGCAGAAAAAGTCTTACGCAGTTTAGGAAATACGAGGCGACCAGCGTTATCCACTGGCTGCCCGGATGACTTGATCGGTAATTGATCAGGCTCTGCTTTGTTACAGCTTTTCTTCTGTCTCAAATAATTGACTCCCAACCCACGAGACAAGAATCACTGGCAGGGCTTCAAACCCCTTTGCCCAGCACACGTCACCCGTGGAGTTGGTAACGTTCATCACACATTATACGGACTGCTGTTTTTCATATCAGCACTGATGGGGTTAATGAGATACAGGTGTAACAGAAAACGTCACTGAAGTTTACTGGCCCTTTTTGTCATCTTCAGTAAACGTGGGTGCTGAGTACAGATACTGTTATAAGTTTATGTCTTTCGTGGGGAGGGTATAGCTTCGTGGTAGAGTGCATGCTTAGGATGCATGAGATCCTGGGTTCAATCCCCAGGACCTCCATTAAAAAATAGAGAAAAATTTTAAAATATTAAAAAAAAAAGTTTATGTCTTTCAGACTGCGGTTTAAAAACAGTATCTATTATCCCTGTTCTTTGATTATAAAAAATAATGAATTCTTATCTTCCATTTATTGACCAGCTGTGACGTGTCTGGCTGTATGTGAAGCCCTTCACGTAAAATATCTCATTTAATCCTCATGACAACTTAACAAGTTAGTGCAACCCTTGTTTTATAGATGAAGAAACTGAGGCTTGAAGAGTTCCAGGAACTTACCGACGGCCCCACAGGTAACAAGAGGCAGACACAGGCCTGGCCTTTGTGAGCAGGCCCACCGATACTTGAATTAAAGTGAAAGGAAGTGTCTCTCATACCCTTTCTGTTCAGACGAAAGGGCGACAATATCTGAGGTTTTGTCCTCCAGTCATTTTTTCCTTGTTTTTTTTTCACTGAAGTGGTTTTATGCAGAACATTTTACTTTATATTTTCATAAGGCATCTTTATATATCAATTTTTTCTATAGTATCATGCACTGTCCGTTGTATGATTGAATTATGTTTTATTTGACCGTATTTCCCTATTTTTGGCCATTTAGATGGTTTCTAACATTCATTATTAAATAACATTATGTGGCAGATTGTGACACCTGCCCGCCCACTTAGTATTTGCCTCTTGTCAAGATACACAGTTCACTTCTCCAGTCCTCAAATCTGTTTTGGCTGTGTGACTTGACTTCTAGGGGGATGTTAGTAAGCAGAGACTGGAGGTGTGCTTGCACAATGGGTACGGCTTCTGGGCTGTTCTTAGGAACCCTACAATGGCCACCACCTGAAGAAGCCAGGCCAGCCTGCTGGATGATGGGATATGTGGCCCAGTCGCCCTGTCACCCTAGCCAACAACTTCCCAACTGCCAGACCTGTAAGTGAGGTTATCTCAGATCATCCAGGGGCCAGCTAACCTGCCAGCTGACCACAGACATGTGGCAGAGCCCAGCAGGACTCAGACAAGCTGACCTGGATGAAAAGGATCACTCAGCTGACCTACAGAATTGTGAGCCTATTAAACGGCTGCTGTAAGACTTGGGGTGGTTTGTTACACAGCAAAGCCTACTGATACATGTTGCAATGACTAATCTCTCACACACGAGCTTATGAGTAGAAGTTACAACATGAAGTGAGGATGGAGTGAGGATGGAGTGAGGCCTAGGAATGGGATAGGGTTTAGAGATGAAGTAAGGAGAAGGGGGCTCAGGAATGGGACAGAGTCATAAATGGAATGAGCATTTAGGACAGAGACGGGAGGATCAAGAGTAAGTGAGGACATCTGTATGCATTCACTCGGTAACTTTCAAAATCTGAATGTTTCCTAGATTACTATGTTGCACCAAAATGTTGTCTACCAGAGAGTGCGTATTGCACCCTGTACTCACTAACAACACGTATTATTCTTTTTCCTCTTTGCTGGTATGTTAAGTAAAACTCACATCTTCATGCTTGGATCTTGCACTCTGCGGTTATGGGTGGAGCTGAATTTGTTTTCACAGTCACTCCATTTTTCTTTTCCCTATTCATGTCCTTGGTCCATTTTACACTGGACGTTCCTCTAACTCTTACTAATCTTCAAACTTTTTGTCACAGATGTTGCAAATATTTTCCTAGATAACAGTTTGCCTTTTGATTATTTTTACAAGTCTTTTAAAAATTTCAACTTGATCGAGATACAATTTACGTAAATAAAATGAAGCCATTTAAAGTGTGAAGTTTGATGAGTCTTGACAAATGTCTATACCTGTGTAACCACCATCACAACCAAAATTTGGAACATTTTCATCACTCCTAAAATTCTTCCATGCTCGTTTCCAGCCTTTCTACCCTGGCCCCGGGGAACCCTTGTCTACATTTTCTAACATTATAGATTAAAATTGTCTAGGCTTTTTGATATGCAAAGTGTATTTTAAGTTTCTTATTATTCAAATCTAACAACCTTTTCCTTTAAATGGGTTAGTTTACAAGGCCTTTCCCACACCCAAGGTTATATAAATACTCACCTGTACTTGCTAGTACTTATTTTTGCATTTAACCTCTGGTTCACGTGGGATTTAGTTTAACGTATAAGATGAAGCATCTATCCTTATTATTTCCAAAGAGTTTATCAATTAGCTAATATTATCTTCTTCTGCTGATTTAAAATGCCATTTAATATTTTGTCATATATTGAATACTGGCAGACTTACCCACAGACACTTGGATCTGTTCCTGCTATCTGTTTTGATCCTAAATTGTTGCAGACTTTCATCATCGCAATGGTTTTATAGTCCTTTTGGGTCACTGGCAGCGTTAAGCACTCTGTCCTCCCAATCACTGCTTGTAATTCTCTCCAATTTTTTTCTTGGCACTTCGTGCCCAGTTTTTCCTCCCCAATGAATGTTAAAATCACTTTATCAGGTTCTTAAAAAAAAAAAAAAAACGCCTGGGCATCATGGTCTTAAATGATTATTTACACTTTTGTTGTGATTTACATTTTCACTTCTTCACGTCTCACTTGTCTGAAGAGGTTGTATGCGTCCTAAGGAGAAGAGTCACATCTCATTTTACGTCTCTGGGTCTCCACGATGCCCGATGTACAGGAGATGCCCAGTGTGTGCTGTTACAGCAGCCACTCCCCACTCCCCAGAAATCCGTATCGCCAGAGCTTTTTAAAAATGTGTTTTTAAACTACCTATCAAAGGAGGAAGATACAGCGGGTAGTGCACAGCGGGTTCTAAGATGTATTTTCAAAAAAACTCAAGTGAAACGGTTTAAAAGGGAAACAGTCACCAACACTGAAAGTAAGTTAATAGATCACATGTGAAATTAATGCCAGAAAACCTATCCAGAGTCTTCTTGGTGCTTCACTTTTATCGTCATGCTGGAAGTTACTAAATGTAAGTTAAGCCATTACTCGGACTTTGCATTATTTTGCATTTTGTGTGCATGTGTGTTTGTAAGATTCACTTTTGTTACAGGAATGTCTCCGTATACGAGTTTTGAAAGTACAGTACTTTAAGAAAGGTGAGCTAAGTCTAGTCATAGTCCTGACTTTCGGACCTCGGCTGTGTCCGCTTGCAGAGACGCCTACGGTATCACGGCTGGAAGCTCCTCGAGAGCCGGTTCCTCCATGTAACTGGCAAGGAAGCTGAGACCCTGCACGGTGAGGTCTGTTTGTAGAACGAGCGGACGCAGAACTGGGGCTGGAGCCAACTCCGCTCATCCCAGCCGAGTGACCCTTCCATCACACTGGGCTGCAATACTGCAAACTCCTTGATGTTTTCTTGAAACCAAATTAATTTAAAGTTATTGTTTTAGAAGCATGCCTTGTAAAATTCTGGCCCTTGTTCTGGAGGGAGAGAGTCAACAAAGTCAGACAAACTACTAACAAAGGCCGGAAACCTCGAAAAAGATGAATTTTTGCTGAAAGATAAACTTGCTCTTTAAAAGGAGCAACAACACTTTCAAAAGGACACGGCAGCCCAATAAAGCTGCTGAAGATGGCGGACATAAAAAGTGAGAGGAGCGAGAAGGGAAGTGTGGCGCCGGGCGCCACAGGGGAGCGACTTCCAACCAGCAAACAGTCTAACTGATGGCAGATCCGTCAGGCCCCGGAGAAGGTGGACCGAGGGGGAGGGAGGCAGCCAGAGTCGTGTGGGGGACGACTGATGTGGAGGGAGAGTGGCTCGTGCTTAGAACGACTGTGTATCTCACAGGATGTCAGCTGCGAGATCGGCACAGGGGGACCCAGAGGCTCCTGGATCCCGCAGGAAGCAGCTTTATGATGTAGCAGGTAAATAATCTACCACGAGGAGAAGGACCCCTGGCTGGGGGCAGTGCAGCCAGACGGGGGGGTGGGGGGGGGAGAGCAGGGTGCTCGGCAGGCGCACCTGCAGAGGCAGGGCCCTGCCAGCCCCTGTTTCCCCTGCCCCGCGGTGCAGGGCTGAGCTGGGGCCAGGGCTGATCTCAGCCATGGTCCCCACGAGCCGTGTGCAGAGAGCAGTGAGGGGCTGGACCAGATCACGGCCCCGCCAGGCCAGTCCCGGCTCTGCCGCTGAGGTCTCCAGCACATTCCTCAGGACACTCAGCCCCGTTCGCAGGAGGCCTGGCGGGAGAGCACACGTCACTTTGCTGGTCAGACATCCTTTCATTTGCCCGTCCGCCTGTCTACTCGTCCAGCAGATGCTGGCTGAGTCTCCTAGCTTGGTTTTCTACAGTAGAAAGAGGCGGTGGGCTCCACAGAGGTGATCTGATTTTTACAGGTGTCAAAGGCTCACCTTGCAGGGCCAACCCTGGACGGAATGATGGGACAAGAAGTGGATTTCCACTCCTTCCCTCTGCTGTGCCCCCCCCCCCAATCCCTGCCTCCCATCTGCTTCCACATGGGACGCAAAGGAGCAGAGCTGATGGGGCTTAATTTCAGCCTCCACTTGGACTGGGGCGGCCTCATCCTTTGATCCCTTCCGTGCCTTCCTGTCCCTCCTTGACATCTTCCCCGTCACAGGTCGTGTTCAAAACTGGACATTGTATATTAATGAGTCTGACAAACGTCCAGAACAGCCTCACTTCCAAGGTACTGTGTCATACATTTCTTCCAATGTTTTGGGGATTCAGCTGGTTGCTGGACAGCAAGGCCTGATGAAAACCCAGTGCAGCTGTGGGAACACACTCGTGAAGGGACCGGTCATGGGCCCCAGGGCCCTGAAGACCTAGACGCACACCTTCCTCTGAATGCGAGTCTCCGTCCTCGCTGGCGCACCCACGGCGGCGCCACCACCGCAGGACAGGGTACCTGACTTTGGGCTAGAAGTCGCTGGCCGCTGGCCCTGGGGCTTGGCTCCCACCCCTGCCACTCACTCACTGGGACTGCTCTTCTGGGCTTGGGGGCCTGTGAGCAAAATGAGAAAACATGTAATTCTGTCCCGTTCCTCTGAAGGTAAACATTCTTTTTCTTGGGTTCTTTTTTGGAGAAAGCAAAGCAAAATTAAAGGGAAAGACAGTCCTAAGCAGCAACACCTGAGGCTACACTGTAGGCCTGAAAAATGCAAACACAGAAATGAGTGCAGGCATCTCTGCGATGCTGTGTGGTTTTGAGTAAGTTACTTCATTTCTCTGGACCTATTGCTGCTCGGAAGATTCAACAGTGCGATTGTCAGGAATAGCTCTGTGTGCGCGCATGCGTGTGTGTGTGAGTGTGCATGTGAGAGTGTGTGTGTGTGTGTGCTCCTTGATTTATAAGGTTTCAGAGCCCACTTACCCCACAATGTGAAGCGCCCTCCAGGCGCTAAGCGATGCTCTTATGCCCTGCTGTGGGCATAAGCAGGAGAGGGGGCTGTGGTACTGCATTCAAGGAGCTAAGGCTGCTATTATTTTTTGTTTTGTCAGAAAGCTCAAGGCAAAGACAGAGTTCTGCCGTTTAACGCAAACTCCACGGGCTGAACGGCAGCGCGCCCCAGGCTTTGCCCGTGGGGAGACAGCACCCTTTGGAAAACGCCCAGGCTTGTTTTCCTCTCTCTGTCTTCCAGCACGAGGGGAGGGGAGGTAGCTGGGTTCCGTTCCCAGCAGTCACCAAAAATGAGGTGCAGAAAACAACCTTACAGTTACTGGAGGGGGAGGGGGGTGGAAAGGGATAAACTGGAAGTTCGAGACTGCAGAGACTCCCTACTATGTATAAAACAGATAAGCAAGTTTCTCCTGTAGAGCGCAGGGAACTATATTCAATATCTTGTAGTAACCCATAACGAAAAAGAATGTGAAAAATAATATACGTGTGTATGTGTGTGACTGAAACATGATGCTGTGCACCAGCAATTGACACAACACTGTAAACTGACCCCACTTCAATTAAAAAAAAAAATAAAGACAACAAAAATGAGGCAAATGAGAGAGCATTCCAAAAAGGATACTCCCACTTTCCAGGGAGAAACGTTACTTGAGACACAACACCGCGCTTGCCAGTGACTACCTGCTCTCCATCTTAATTCACGCAGCACGGGCGGCGGGATGGGGCCAGGGCACGTGTAAGCGGGAGGGAGCCGAGACGTCAGACTCTGCAGATGGGGGATCCCACACCGAGCCAAGTCCCTACCAGCGCCAGCGGGCAGGACAGTGGGATGGGAAATGCACGTCTTGCCAAGAAGCCCAATGTGTTTACAGATATAACTTCGTTCTTCACAGCCCAGCATGTTTTCAGCTTAGGACGGGGGTGAGGAGGGGGCGCAGGACAGGCCGGGGAGCTTTTCGAACCTCACATGCTCTCTCCCGTCACAGGGATCCCCGTGCCCTCCTGTTTGAGAAGCGTTGTGCTTTTTACGGGCATGTCCCCAGAGACGGCCCGGGGCACTTCCATGCTATTAGTGGGTCAGAGCACAGAAAATGAAATTCCACTGTTTCCCTGCCAATCAAACTCCCCCTCAGGCCAGAACCCCCGCCCAGGTGATGGAGTCTCAGCGCCAACTCACCGGGCTCTTTACGAATTTGATCTTTTTCATTTAATTAAAAGAAATCATTTAAGCTTCCAGGCAGCATGAAGTCCCCCCCGGTAGCCACGGGAGACAGCAGGTCATAGATAATTGATATCCACCGACAGTCCCCAAACTTCACCTGGATCTGTAATTCCAACGCCCCCTCCAAACACGCTCTTTCCGCAGCTGCTAGTAATGTAGCCGCCTCGCCTGGTTTGGCCCCCTCAGCCCGGCCCCAGCCCATCTCCCCATGGAAGCGCTAAGTACTCAAAAGGCCCGCGGGCAGACGCTGCTTCCCACAGCACAGAGCAGCTGCGCGGCTGTACACGTGTGCCCCACGTCAGTACCGCTGACACCCCAAACCCAAGCCTGAAATTAGTGCACGGGGCACACGACCAACAGATGGGTTTTACAAACAGGGTTCTGCTTCATAAACAGACTCACTATGAGATTCGTCAGGCCAACAGGTAATAATTTCTCCAGGTTCTCAGACTCTTTTAAGAAGTTAAAGAACATCTCTGATCCTTTCCCCAGAAAACTGTATTCACATATATATATATATATATATATATATATATATATATATACACACACAAAATGTCACTTCCCACGGGGTGGGCGTCACAGAGCTGCCTGCAGACACAGCGCAATGTATCAGGCCTAATGTGAGGGGTAAGCAGATGTGACTTTTTCTCCTATTAGCTGACAACCTGTAAGAAAGAAGAGTAGACGACAGAAGACTGTGTGAAGGGCTGCAATTAAAGGGCGCCAGCAAAACGTACACATAATTTAATGACATGAATTTTGTCAGGAAGCGTGGACAGATCTGTCTGGGTTACCTGAAAGACTCCCGTCGCGGTGGTTCAGTGGTAGAATTCTCGCCTCCCACACAGACTACCATCTACACCCCTATAAAGCCTACCATCTGTTACTAGCATCTGAGACCTCCTGGGAGCCTCTGCACAACCACACAAGAGGGCAGAGCAGGGACCACTTGTTTCTGACAAGAACAGGGTTGTCAAGAATGACATCGCAGAGAGGGAGACATTTAAATGGAGCCCGGAGTGTAATTTGGAAAGAACTTCAATAGGTGAAAAGACGTAATGTTAACGTGTCATGAATCACGGCCAAAGGAAGGCGTGATTTTCTATGCTCTGACCCACTAATTCTCCCTCTCTGGAACTGACAGTCATCGGCATTTATCAAAACCCAGAAGCATGTCAGACACTTAGGTGATCAGTCTATTTGAAAGCCATTTTCTCCTGCCTTTCTTCATATTTTCAGAATTTTATTCAAAGAAATGTGTTCCCTCCACAAAAGAGGTCCTCACAAACTCCGTCTGAAATGTTTTGTTGGTGCTCTGGGCCTGGGGCATGGAGGGCGTCTCCCCACACAGGGCAGGAGACTGAGATGAAGAGCCAGGTCGGCGTAAACACACACGTGGAAACTGCCAAACCGGAGCGCAGCCTGGGGAGGGAGGCTGTGATGTAAAAGGTGTCACTGCAGTTTCAGGAGGAGATGGCTCCTCGGTCGGGAGGGCAACAGAGGGACAGTCCACTTTGCACAAGCCAATGCCAGGCACGTTCAGCCTTTGCAGTGCTTGGCGCTGAGCAGCCTTGCAGAAGCCATTTCTTGGATAAGTGAAACCGACACCCGAAAGGAGTCCCCGGAGTAAAAGCCCTTCCGTCCCTGTAGCAGTGGGGACCGGCTGGTCGGGCATCGGGCTCTTTTTTTTTCCTTTTTTAAGTCAGCATTTTATTGAGAATCTTTAGACCAGGTGTTTTAAAAAGTTAGACCTGTTTTGAATTAGAATTGTTTTTATTTCAAATAAAATCTAATCTCTAAGCCTGTGAAGGGGGGAGTCGCCCTGGTGAGCGCAGAGCAGCCGGCAGAACTGGGGCGGGCCCAGCAGCAGCCCCCCGGGGGGCTGGGGGGGGTTGGGGGCTTGTGGGAACTGCAGCATCTTAGACCCCGCCCAGACCTGCTGGGCCAGAATCCACACTTTCACCAGATCCCAGGTGACTGACAAGTTTGAGGAGCTCCGCCCTGAGGCGCCCCCGCCTTGTGCAGTGTTTGCCAAGGCAAACAACGGCCCAGAGGTTGAGGCTGTTCTCACTTAGAGACGGACATAAACTACAGGCGGCGTTACTTTCTCTGGCAGCTTATGAAGCAGGGAGAGACCCGTGGTCGATCACCGCCTGCCAAAGATGCGGGAAGTCACCGAACGCCCTGCAGGCCCCACTGACCTTCCCAGGAGCCACAGCGCCTTGTCTCTGACACTCAAGCTCTGCTGCTGGTCTGTCCTTGGGGGTCCCACCCTCCTCCATTTCAGAGGCAGCAATCTCCCACTTACCCTCCCCCAGCCCAGCGGGCAACCGCGGCGGTCCCTATAAATACACTGGCACCCCCATCACCAGTGTATTTTCTGGGCCATCCTGGGGACGTAGTTAGAAGGTGGGTGAGCACGTTCACAAACAGCCCCGTCTCCCCGTGTTTGTAGGCCTCTTTTCAACATACCTAAGAATTCTGGCATCCTCACGTCATTTCACGCAAGCTACCTGCATTTCAGTCACCCAAACGTGCAAACAGAATCATCTCCAGCTAGTCAAGAGTTAAAAATCTTGGACAAGTGTACCCATATTGATAAATTTCACCCCAAACCACTGCAGAGGAATTGTGGCCCTGACGTCCCCAGAACTAAAATTGTTCTAGGCAGCCCTCCAAGGTCCTGCTTGATTTATGTAACAGAAACAAACCAAAGGCAAACAAGCAAACAAATAAGCCAACAAAACTTCTTGGCTGGTGACCGGAGGCCACTGGACTGACACCGAGGGCCCAGGTCACTGTTTGGAGTCATGGCCTCTCACCCACCCCAGGGGCAGTTCAGAGACGCAGAACGAGGGACGCGGCACCTGTGAAGCAGGACGCTGCCCAGCAGCACAAGTGCACAAGACCCGTCTTCCCTCTGGGCGTCACGAAGGTCACTGCCCTGTCCTTGGACCCTGGCTCTAAGCTAATGTGACTGCGGGGGGCCTGGGGCTGTCTCTGTGGCTTACCAGAAGGAGGGGGCCTTGTGACGTTTACCTGATAAAAGGTTTCTCATCAAACTGTGTCCCCTGGGAAGCCATCTGGGCTTGTGCCCTAGTTCCTGAGCCGCGCCTTCGGCACAGGCATGCTTGGGAATCCCCGCGCTGTGCGGCGAGGGTTACTACAGAGGGAAGAGCTGGGTGGGAGCCTGGGGAAATGCCCCTCCCGACTGCAGCGGCCGGTCAAGGGCAGTACCTCCCCCCAGGGAAGCTTCAAAGGAGGCCGCCCCTTGAGGGACGCAGGAGACACCCCCGACTCACCCCAGCCTGCGGGAAAGACTGGTGTGGGGACCACGTAAAACCAACCAGATGGAGACGCTAACCCAGGTGCCCTGCCGGGAACAGACAACTTACTGGAGCAAATCAGTATGAATTCTAGAACCTGGCATGCAGCTGGTGGCCCAGGCAACACGCCTTCCTCCTTTACCACAAGCGGAGGATACCAAACACATTTTTATTTCACCTGGCAAGGATGGCAACACACTTTCGCAGCCTTGCTCAGGGTGTCATCCGTTCTAGGCCTCTGTGTCGGGTTTAGTCTGCAGAACACGTCACCGCGGATGCACTGCCCTGAACGCGTAACGCTGGCGGGACTAGATACCTCGGTGTGATACGTGTGCCCCGGCACATGGGCGCTAAGCCCCTTAGAAACGTTCCCGGCTGGTGGTTTAGTCGCATTTCCAGGGTGTGACACAGCAGTTTGGGGCACGATAAGTACCCTCTTTGAAATTACACACAAGCTCTGTGCCTGGCACCCCCGTCAGTAACAAAGAGACGCACAGCCTGATGCGTGTCTTTGTGTTACAGAGACAACCTGTTTCAAATTGGGTTGTACTGATCCAGGCTGTTCACCAGCTAACCACAAGGTAGCCAGTTTTGAGGGGGCCCACAGCAAGAGAAGCCCCTCCCAGCTGGCTCAGGCTGCAGCCCACGCAGCCTCGTCACTTGGGACTCATGACCTGATCCCTCAACATGTCTGTGACAGCACGAGGTGCCGTGTGGGGCCCGTAGCAAGACCCGCCAGAGGAAAGCAGCCCCGGTCCCCAGCGTTTGGGATAAATCCCTGTCTGTCTCTTTGAGGAACAGGTCATTCAGTTTCTCCGAACCTGTTTCCAGACAGTAAATCAGGGCAAGTATGGTATCTTGCGGATGTTGTAAGGAGTCAGTGGAGTCATACGAACTACTGTTTATTGAACACCACGGGCCAAGCACTGCGAGAGGCCCGGATGCAGCAGCGGCAAAGGAAGAACAGAGGTCGAAGAGGCCTCAGTCAAGAGCGGAGCCCACAGGCGTCCCAGACGCACGGTCAACAGTAGCTGCCACTGCTCACTGCCGAGAGCCACTGGTTGCCAACAAAGGCCTTCTCTGAACAGGCAGAAAACCACCGTACATTTCCTGAGGAGAGCAAAGAAGTGAAGGAGCGCTGTCGGGACACACAATCTGTCGTCACTCGGACACATCGTGGCCCCTAGTGACTCACGGCAAAATGAATGTATGGTCCACTTGGGCAGGTAACTTTTAATCTGATGAAACAGGGGACACAGCAAGGCCTTTGTTGTGGGACTAACCTGTAATTTGCATCCATGGCTTTCCTTCTCTTATGTAATTAGGATTTAGGGCATCAAAACCAAGACATATGATCTGAGTGTATTTGGGAGAACAATGGCCCAGGGAGACAAGGAATTGGGGTTGTTCCAGTGAAACCACGATCTGTGGCCACCGCAGAAGCAGCCTTCACTTCAGACTCATCGTAAGGAACCTGGCCTGCCAAATCCGTCTGTAGTTTCACTCCCCTAGCATAAAGTTTCTACCTTTTATGTCTTGCCAGTGTTATTAAGGCTCCTTATAATTAGCTGCGTACTTGACCAAACTCATGTGGGAATTTCAGTGGCAAACACACAGGATTCCGGTCGTGTGGAGCCTTGTCAGTGGGGAGACAGACAGAAGCGATCACACTGATTTAATTACAGATGATACGACAGAGGAGCGCAGGAAGCTGTAAGACTACAACAGGGAACAGTTTGGGTGGGGGTCATAGAAGATGCATCAGTCAGGGCTCTTATTGGCACGTAGCAGTGACTAATTCTGGATGATCTAAGTGGGAAAAAAATGTGCTGAAAGGCCGCTGGGTGCTCACCGGATTGCGGGATGGACTGCAGAACCCGGCTCAGAGCCTCCGCAGCCAGAAGGGACACTACAATCTTACCACAAAATGGGCTGGTGAGGACACCGCAGCCCCGGGGAGCACGACTGCTGCCCCCTAGACCTGGTGCTGGCTCCCCAGATCACCCTCCTGACTCAGAAACTTGGCTCTCTCTTCAGGGTACCTGCTTCTTTGCATCACTAGCTCCTGATCCAACACCTGGGAGGAATCACTGGACTGGTAAAGCCTCAGCCACTTACCTGCCCCCTCGCTGCAGAGAGACTACGGATGCAGAGTTCTGTGTTCTTAACAGAAATACTTCCCCTTAAGCCATAAGCTCCTCAGTGTTCTTAAACCTCGCAAGAGAAGTTGCTCCATACATTTACTTTGAAGGTAACTAGGATGAATAAAACAACTGCCACACAGAAAAACAAATGTGATAATTATCAATTATTTTCTGAAGTAGGAACAGCACAAAGATGTTACCACCATGCTCTCGTTGGACAGTGTTTTGGGAGTCTCCCAAGTAACAAAACTGCACAAAAAGAAGCAATAAGTGGTATAAAAGTTGGAAAGGAGGAAGCCAAATCATTATGGTAAGATTTATGCTTTCATTTTAAAAAACCCTAAATTTATTTAAAAGTAAACAAGGAAAAAAATAGCAAAAGATATCATGTGGTGGTCAATTACTAATTTAAGAAGCAAAATCACTAGTTTTCACATACAAATAACAACCAGTCAGATAATATAATGGAAGAAAATTTCCTATTTATAACTGCAACCAAAATGGTAACACATATAGGGCTTAACTTTTAAAAATGTGCATATTTTTACAGAAATAAAATAGTAAACCTCTACTATGGTACATAGAAAAACTAAACACAAATAGGAAAGAGGTACTGCGTTCTTGGATGGAAAGCTTTGCAAAGATGGCAGATATTCTTAATCCATAAAATCAATGTGATCCCTGCAAAGACACCAACAGGACTCATTTTTTATAATCTGGGCCTGTGGTTCTCAGCTATGAGTAGTTTTGTCTCCAAGAGGGACAACTGAGACTCTCATGACTGGGGGAGGGGGAGTGCTGGCTTCCAGTGGGAGGAGCCTTGGGATGCTGTTGTAAACATCCTGCAAGGCAGGACAGCCCCCACTGCAAAATGTTAACAGCACCGAGACTGAGAAACCCTGACATGGAAGAACTGATCCTCAAGTCCGTGGGTGGCAGTGGGGAGGAGGAAGGGGTCACGCAAGACTCTTCAGGATAATTCAGGGGGAAAAGCATGAGTAATGTTAAGGAACCAGCCTATTTGCATGTCTAAAATCATTCTGTGGCGCCTACAGTGGCTGAGACAGCAGGGCTCTCGTCCTCGGCGGTACTGACACTTGGGCCAGCAGCTCTTTGCCGTGGGGTGCTGTCCTGTGCACCTTAGGGTGTTGACCACCATGCCATAGATTCCAGGAGCACCCCCTCCCCTCAGCTGTGACAATCCAGAATGTCTCCAGACTTTGTTAACTGTCCCCTGGGGGAAAAACTGCCCCTGATTAATTACCAATGAAATAGACATATTAATGGAACTGAATAGAGGATCTATAAATAGACATAAATACATGGTGAATTTGATGCTATAAAATCAATGTTTCAAATCAGCTGGGAAGGGACAGATTAGGCAAGAAAAAGCAAAAGCAATTCAGTCAGCAAAAGGCAGTCTTTCAATATGTGCTGCTGAACAGCTGGACACTTGTAAGTCAAAAAAATGAACACTCACCTAATCTCATGTCTTATACGAAAGTTAACTAGATTTCTGGTTTCTGCCACAACAAGTAAAAAGCTGGAGAGTCACCACTTCCACACTTACAACAAGAAAAGTCTGAGCAAACTGAAAAACCCACAACTCTTCTTAGATCTTTTAGAGAGCTAACATCACAGGGCAGACTGCTGCCCCAAACTGGAGAGACAGGTGAGTAATCGCAGCCGAGCACAGAGAGCCACAGCCTGCTGGAAGCCACGGGAGCGAGTGACCAATGGGCAGGAAACTTAACTGGTGGCTGACTAGCTGTTCAAGGCTGAGTGGAAACTAGCGTGAGGTCCAAGACGCCCGGCCCATCCTTGGTGGGGGAAGAAGGTGCCCACACATTTATGAGTTTTACCTCTAGGAGCCCCACCAGGCTCTCAGGGTGAAATCAGAGAAAAATCTCCACCTGCTTCCAACAGGGGGAGGGGAAAAGTAACTATTTTAAAATATGCCCAGAGAGATCTTTTCTAATCAAAAAAGCCCTTCCCTCAAAGGAAACTACTTTACCAGAGACTTAGCAAATGTGAGGGAAGGGGAGCCGCCAACTCCAGCCCCCTCTCGCCTTCCTGTCTCTCCTGGGTGGGCTGGGGGAAGGGAAGGCTGAGAAGCACTCGTGAAGGTCACAGCCCATGGGCAGCATCTCCCCAAGAGACTGAGTCTTGATCACAGGATCCACCACACATTCCCGCCAAGCTGGCAGGCTCCTGAACACTCAGGTATACGGGGTCCCAGCTGGAAGAACGATAGGGCTGAGATTCTTTTAAAGAAGGAGTCTCCAGGGAAGCCCCAAGACGACTAATGATGCAAACACAAGGACACTGGAGGGAACTGAAGACTGACGGCTGCAGCAGCAAACACACAACAACTCCCCGCCAGATAAACATAAAACCCCACATCACAGGCCCCTTTGCCTCAGTTCCTCGTGCTAGTAAATCATGTCTGGCTTTCAAAATAAAATTATCAGGTATGCTAAGAATGTTTTTAAGTCTAAGACACAAAGGATCAGAATCAGACTCAGATATGTTGCTGATTTTTGTAATGATCAGACCAGGAATTTAAAGTAGCTATAATTAATATGCTAAAGGCATAAATGGAACAGATGGTTAATGTAAACACAGAGAAATGAACTCTAGGAAAGAATCAAAAGGAAATGCTAGAAGTAAAAGCAGTAACAGAAATGAAAAGCACCTTTGCTGGGCTCGCTAGTACACTGGACATGGGAAAGAATCAGTAAGCCTTAGGCTATGTCAACAAAAATTTCCCAAACTAAAATGCAAAGAGAAAAAAGAATAACTCACAAGGAAAAGAACATAATATCCAAGAGTCGTGGGACAATCACAAAGGGTGTTCGGAGACACACGATGAGAGTAACAAGAGGAGAAGAAAACGAGGAATGGACAGAAGAAATATTTGAAGCAACAAGGCAGAGGGTTTTCGAAAGTTAATGACAGAAACCAAACTATAGATCCAAAGGCAGAGAACACAAATCAGGATAAATACTGAAAAGATCTACACCCAGGTATAGCATATTCAAACTGCAGAAAGCCACGGACAAAGAGAAAACCTTGAAAGAACCTGAGGTGGGGGCAACATCTTACCTGTAAAACTTACTTCTCTTCAGTCTTTTTCCGTAGACGGCATGACTGACGATGTACAAGATCCAAAAGCAACAGACAGAAGAACCCCCCCGACACGAATAAGCAGTTGCCGCCAGGCCGCGGGACACGGGGTCACATCCAGACACCGACGGCTTTCTTCACGCCAGCAATGAACAGGTGCGCTCGGAAATTTAGACCAGAACACCGTGTACATCAGCACTCCCCAAACTGAAATCCTTAGCTCTAAACCTAACAATATACGTATAAGATCTGTATGAGGGAAACTACAAAACTCTGGTGAACAATATTAAAGTAGAAATAAATAAATGGAGAGATATTCCATGTTTGTGGACAGAAAGGCTCAATATAGTCAAGATGCCAGTTCCTCCCAACTTAATCTTAGATTCAGTGCAATCCCGGGGCAATCCCACCAGGTTAATCTGCGGATGTGAACAAACCGATCCTGAAGTTTACATGAAAAGACAGAAGACCCAAGATAGCCAGCCCAGCACTGAAGGAGAAGAACCACGCTGGAGGAGTGACACGCCCTGAATCCACACTTACTGTAAAGCTGCGGTCATCAGGATAACGTGCTGTTGGTGAAAGAATAAACAAATAGATCAACAGAATGGAACAGAGAGCCCAGAAATAGACTCACATAAATACAGTCACCTGATCTTTGACAAAGGAGCAAAGGCGAGATAATGGCGCAAAGATATTTTTTTTTCAACAAATGATGCTGGAACAACTGGATTCCACATGCAAAAAAAAAATCTAGACACAGACCTTACACCCTTCACAAAAATTAACTCAGAATGGATCCTATGCCTAAATGTCAAACGTTAAACTCTAAAACTCCTAGAAGACAACATATGTGTAAACCTAGGTGACCGTGGTTATGACCACGACTTTTAGAAGCAACACCAAGGTGTGACCCATGGAAGAAAGAGCTGGTAAGCTGGACTTCGTTAAAATTAAAAACGTCTGCTCTGCAAAAGACAATGTGGAGAGAGCGAGAAGATGGGCCACAGATGGGAGAGAACGTTTGCAAAAGACACATCTGCCAGAACTGTTACCCAAAAGATACAAAGAACTCCTAAACCTCAACAGTGAGTAAGCAAACAAAAACTGGGCCAAAGATCTTAACAGATACCTCATCAAAGAAAACATGCAGATGGCAAATAAGCACATAGAAACATTCCAAAGATGATACGTCAACAGGGAAATGCAAAGCAGGACAGCAGTGCACTGCGACCACACACCTGCCAGAATGACAGGGGCCTGGAGCACTGGCGACGCCAGCTTCCAGTGAGGATGCAGGGCCGCAGGGGCTCCGACGTGCTGCTGGTGCAGGGGCAAATGGAGCAGGCGCTGTGGACGACGTTTGACAGCTTCTTACAAAGCTAAACATAATGCTACCGTACGACCCAGAAACCGCATTTGTTACGTTTACCAAAAGGGGTTAAAAACGTATGTCCACACAGATACCTGCAAGAGGGTGTTCACAGCATCTTTATTCATAATCGCCAAAATTTGGAAGCAAATAAGATGTCCTTTAGGAGATGAATGGATAAATAAATTGTGGTACATCTAGGCAATGGAATATTATTCAGCACTAAAAAGAAATGAGCTGTAAAACCATGAAAAGACATGGAGGAGCTTTAAATGAATATTGTTCAGTGAAGAAGCCAATCTGAAAAGGCTACATATTGTGTGATTCCCAACTCTATGAGATTCTAGAAAAGGCAAAACTGTGGAGGCAGTGAAAAGATTGGTGGTTGCCAGAAGCTGGAGGGTGGTGGGGAGAAGGGATGGATAGATGGAGCGCTGAGGATTTAGAGGGCAGTGAAAATGCTCTGAGTGATACCACGATGCCAGACACATGACACTGTACATTTGTGCAAGTCCCCAGAATGTCAACACCAAGACTGAACTGTAATGTAACCATGGACAATGGGTGATTACGACGTGCCAGTGTGGGTTCGTCCGCTGTGACAAGTGCACTGCTCCAGTGGGGGACGTCTGCTGATGATGGGGGAGGCTGTGCATGTGTGGGGACAGAGGGTGTATGGCAACCCCCTGTACAGTCCTCTCAATTTTGCTGTGAACCTAAAACTGCTCTAAAAAAAGTCTTAAAAAAAGAACACATTGCCATTTATATTATCACCATGTAAAAATGAAACTGGCGTAATTCCAATAAACTATTTACAGAATCTGTATGAAGAAAACGACAAATCTCTGGTGAAAGACATTAAAGAAGGTCCAGATGAATGGGGAGCTACCCCATGTCTCCGGACAGAAGGACTCAATGTTGTTAAGACGTCAGTTCTTCCCAGCTTGGTCTGCAAATTCAACCCAATCACAATCAAAATCCCAGGAAGTTCTTTTGGGGATGTTGAAAAAATGATTCCAAAGTTTATATGGAGGTAAAAGACCCAGAATAGCCAACAAAATACTGAACCAGAAGAATAGTAGGGGCCCAACGCTGCCGACTTTACACTTGCTGTAAGGCTTTGGCACCGAGGAGAGCACGGTGTTGGAGAAAGAACAGACAAGCTGAGCCCGGAAACAGAGTCACAGATAGTCAGCCAGCCTGTGGCAAGTCAATGGAGAAATACTGGTCTTCTTAACAGTGATGCTGGGGGAACGGGACTCCATGTGCAGGAAAATGGAGACACCACCTGCATTAAAATCCTCCCAAAGTTTCAATTAGTGGTGGTAGCGGCTTTCCCGAGAGCAATTTTAGAAGGAGGAAGTGGGGAGTGTGCGTAGGACACCAGAAGTTGTTTTGCTATATTTGGGTGGAGGTGTGGGTGGGACAGCTGGGAAGAGAATGTTTTTGGAAAAGAGAAGAAATGCTGCAACAGGAGACTGAGGTCGCTGAGGAAAAGCTTTCACCCCACCCTCCTGCGCTGCACCTTGCCTCACCCCTGTCTTCTGATGACATCTTTCATGCACCTTAATTCCAGAAAGCCTCGCCCTGGAAAGCTCTCCCTGGTGCCCTGTTCACCTGGGCGAGCAGGTAAGGGACAACTCAGCACCCACCGCCCCGGAGTCCCGGGGTTGCATCATCTCAGTCTGACAGCTGCTGGCTGGGACGCGCTGGGGCTCCCCGCCGGCGTCCTGGCCGAGCGTAAACAAGCACGCCTGGCCGGTTCCGAGCAGCCTTGCCGGCTTCCCGGGGCCCGCCGCTGTCCTGCTGGGACTTCACCGTCTGCTCTTGGAGCAGGCTCTGCCCACGGGCTCCCCGGCTCTGTGCCACAAGCGGGTCCTTGGCATTCGGATTAATAATTTCACCCAGGTGCTCCCCTTCTCTCCGAGAAGTGGTCCCACATGTGGGACTGACGGACCAGCAGGTCCAGTAGAATAAGGCAGCGCATAAAGTGTCTGTTTATCCACCCACCGGCCGCCTTTGCCTCCAGAAACAGCAGGTGCACAGAGATATCGCCTGCTGACATTCTGATTCTTTAGTCCTGAGGTCATGAATAGTCACATATGCTGACAGGCCACCCCCTCCCCTGCCATTGGTCAATCATCTGTTACCGACTGAATTCTCACCTGGAGCCGCCTCTCAGCCCCTGGCGGGCAAACCGCGGTTCTAAACGTAATTAGACGCGCACTGTTCCGGCTGGTAGCTCTCCAGGCAAGGCTGGCCTTTGGAATTCAGATTCCTCGCACAGGCAGCCTTCTGGCTTGACACCCCCGCCGTGCATTTCCGAGTCCAGCGCTCTGAGACTGGATCAGGAGTCTGTCCAGGCCACAGAAAACGACCGAAAGCGGTTTTTCCATGTAGTGCTCGTGCGTCAGAAATTGACCCCAATTCATTATGTATTTGCTTTTTCGGATCACAGGGCCGAAGCAGAGCTGGTGGTTCTCCTCTCCTTTTAAAAAAGTTCCCCTGGAAGCTGTTAGCTGCTGTGACGGACGGGGGGTGGGGGAGGGGGGCTCGCTGAAGCGTGAGGCTGCGGGTCCCTTTCGTCCTCGCCTGGATTTCCCCAAGCAGCTTGGGAGCCCAAGGAACTAAGTTTTCTCGAAAGACTGCATTTCCCACAGAGAGGCCAACCTTAACCATTGCACGTCGAGACTTTGTGGCCCTGGCCCTGCACATGTTTCCCCAGATCCACGTCCTGGGCTAGTCAAGGCTGGGCCTTCTAATGGCAGGAGGGTTCAGAGTTTGGGGACGCCCTTATATCCCAGTTTTTTCAAGCCCAAGATGAGGCCAGATGATTTGGCAAGTTTTGCGTTCCTACCACTGTGAGAAGCCCCTAATAAAGACATCAGAATAAAATGGCATTTCACTAGGGTGCGGCCCTCAGACTCAGGTGCTTGGGGGCCCCCTCTGGCCTTCACGGGGCCAGGGCTCCCGGGAGTGCAGGGGAAAGTCCCACCTGAGCACGGGCTCCCCTTTCAAGTGACCATTCCCAAGGGGTGACCAAGGGGTGGTTGTTTGCAAGAGTGGGGGCTGGACAATTGACACACATCCAGACGAGGCTGGTGGTCCTCCAGGTATGGAAGGGGGTGGGCTGCCCAGGGGGCTGGGGTCCCTCTGTCAGGGGCAGGATAAAGGGCACCATTTAGCAGCAGGAGGCCTTTGTACCAGTGGCTCCGCACGCCCCCCAGGGATGAATGTGGACCACCTCCTGTGCCTACAGCCCCCTTTGCTGTCTCGCCACGCCAAACCGAGTCTCACCCTGCCCTGCCTCCAGAGTGAGATGCCTTCTTTACATCCCTGTAGGTCTCCACCAAGAAGGACCAGTCCCTTGCTGGTGCCTAACTCTGGGCTGCCCGCCTTGTTCTGTTACCTTCTGACTGCAAGTCTCTTCCCCAAGAAACGGCCCTGGAGACACAACAGTACTGGGCTGCTGAACGGAGAAGTAGCCCCCGACGCGGCCTGTGGGTGGGCTTTCTGTAGTAACCACGTCCTCCAGTTTCTGTATTTGATGCTTTGGTATCTTGGGATGACCCAGGAGGGACAGCCCCTCCCGGGGTTAGCCGTGGCCGAGAGGCAGTAAGAGACCCCCCCGCAAGGGCGACTTTCCTGCGCAAACCCACCCACCCAGAGCTCGCAGCCCCGCCTCCTTTCTCAGGGCGCACACTTCAGACTTCGTCCGCCTGCCCGCCTCACCCAGGGCTGGGTGCCACTCACCCGGGGGCCACCCCGGTGCCCCAGAGTCCACCGAAATGACTCCAACTAGCCAACCCTAAGCCTGCGCACCCTGCCTCCTGGGTTTCTTCCCACAGAAACCACCAGAGGCTCTCTCAGTTTTTCCCCGGCCTCTGCCTCAGGACGGACCCTGGCGCTCCCCCACCCCCACCCCACCCCCGCCGCCGCCGGGGCGCCTCTTTTCGCGTGTGCCCTGCGTCTTGGGAGCAGCGAGCACAAGCTGTCTTTTCAATCTTGTCATCCGCTGACCTGTTGACCATGTCCCCACCAACTGATAACAAAACCTACATTTTAAAACAGTCTCTGCCTTCCGTTAGGAAGGAAGTGGGCAGCCCTGGAGATGGTAAGTTCGGGGCTGATCCCGGAGCCGCCTGGCATGGGTGTGGGGAAGGGGCGTGCCCCCCCCCCCCCGCCCAGGAGCACAGCGGCCCCGCTCCCAGGAGCTTCCCTGAAGGACTCTTCTCTCCGTCCCCCAGGAGGGAGGGCACGGAGGGCAGCCGCGAGCAGGTCGGGCACTGGGTCCAAGCTCGGGCCCACTCCTCCACGAATCGGCTGTGAGACCTTGGACAATTTACTTAACTCTGTTTCCTTATCTGTAAAATGCGGCTAAAACTCCACCCACGTCATGTCAGAATAAAAGAGATGACGGGCGTGCAGCTCCCGAGCCGTGTCCAGCCACAGGCACACCCGGCGAGCGCAGGCTGGGAGCCCCCGGCTGTGAGCCGCTGGCCCTGCGCTGGTGGCCCGGGGGTGTCACCGCCAGCGAGCCCTAACTTCAGAGCCTTTGGGAAATAAGGAACTTCAGTATTACACCCAGGCATGTAAAAACGTGCTGTCGCCTGGACCAGTTTGGGGACGCAGCTCACTGGAGACGGTCCCCTGGCTGGGAGAGATTTCACTGTGCCTGCCCCATCCTCCGACGGCCAAAGCTTTCTCAGCAGCAGTGGTTCTCAAAGTGTGGTCCCCAGACCAGCAGAATGAGCATCACCTGAGAACTTGTTGGAAATGCACACTCTTGGGCCCCACCCGCTGAACGAGGAGCTTGGGTTTGGGGCCCAGCAGCCTGCACGCTAAGAACCCCTGCAGGTGATTCCGGTGCACCCTCAGCGTGAGGACCACTGCTGTACGGACGTCAAGCCGCCCAGCTACCGCCGGAGCCAGCCGGGGCCCCAGACGGCTTCCCCAAGGGGCTGGGGATTTCCAGAACTCAGAACAAATAGAGACAAAGTAGCCACTCTGAAACCTGCTATCCCCAGGCCCATACAATTTGTGTGCGTACTCCCACTTCTAAGAACCAAGACGAACCCGCTTCCCGGTTCTGGACCCGTGCCCCGGGCAGCCGCACCTGCTCCACTTACCCCCTTGCTCCCTGACTGGCATCCTCCCTCTGGACAGCCTTTTCCAGCGGCGTGTGAACATGCTCAAGTTTCCAGCAGCAGAGTTAGCGGTTCTTCCCTGAGCAGGCTCTCCGATGGCACCTGCTGCATTTAGAGAGGATGTCTGACTACAGGAAACACAGGCTCTTCGACCTGGATATCGTGGTGAATTTTATATCAACTTGACTGGGTCACAGGCTGCCCAGATATTTGGTTAAATGTTATTTTGGGGTGTGTCCACCTGGGTGCATCTGGAAGAGATGAACATTTGAATCAGCGGACAGAATAAACCAGATTGTCCTCCCCAGTGTGGGTGGGCCTCACCCAATCCGTTGAAGGTCTGAATAGAACAAAAAGGCAGAGGAATGGAGACTCCCTCTCTGCCTGGCTGCTTGAGCTGGGTCATCAGCCTTCTCTTGCCCTTGGGCTGGAACTTACATCACCAGCTCTCCTGGCTCTCCAGCTGTAGACTGCAGAGGGTGGAACCTCTCAGCTTTTATCATCACAGGAACCAGTTCCTTACGACAAATCTCTCATAAATAAGGACATAGATACTTTTCTGTTTCTCTGGAGAACCCTGACTAGTACACCACTCCCACGCAGACATCTCTTCCTCCTGGACACCTTATGTGATAGACATTTCCAGGCTTCCTGGGCTCTTCCCTGGGGATGGGGACACAAAGGCCTCCTCCCGTTCCTGGACCCTGAACTTACCCTGGTGGTTCCACCCCCACTGCCCACCCAGCACCCTTGGTCCCTCTCAGGGACTCACACCAGCACGCACTCTCCTGTTTCTCCTCTGGTTCTTCTTTGTCCTCTCAGTCCAGGAAAATGTACCCATGCTTAGGAGGGAAGGAGCCACTGGGGAGGGACCAGCTCTGGCTGGTGAGGTTGGCTTCCAAATCTATCAGGAGTCTTAGGCTCCTGAAGTTCAAAGGCAAGCATTTCCTTCTTGGCATTTGTTTCCCAGTGTTTTAACTCCTCTCTGAAAAATCAGCTAGCTGATTGGGTAGGAGGATACACAGGGAGGAAAGGAAGCACCAGTTAATATTTCCAAGTGTCTTTCTCACCCCACTGTTTCAGTAAAATCAAAACTGGTCTTCTTAGATCGACGTCAGCATTAACTAATGGAAACTGTGGTCAGAGGCACGGTGTGACAGGATGTGTGGGAGAGACGGTGACAGCTTGGCCAGCACAGCGACAGGTCTCTCCTGTTGCAGCCCAAGTGAAGCTGGTGCAGCAGACACAGCTACAGACCTCATAATCTACAAGACTGTTGGTTGTCCCCAGTACCCGAGCTCCTTTTCCTCTGTAGTGGTAGCATTTTCACTGGGTACATGGCAACCCAGAACAAAGACTATGTTTTCCAGCTACCCTTGCAGCTAGATAAGCCTTGTTGGTTCCAGCCAATGGACTGTGAGCATATGTGTTGTGTGGTACTCTGTAGGAATGTTCCTTAGAGTCAATGTGAGTGGGCACTTGGCCTCTTCTCTACTCTCCACTTTGCTGGCTGGAATGTGGATGTGATGGCTGGAGCAAGAGCAGCTTTCTGAACCATGAGATAGAAACCATGTATTAATGATAATGGAGAAGTAGGAGAGAAGGAGGCTGAGTCCCTAGTGATCTGGAAGCTATCACCTCACACCGGGCCTGCCTGCATTTTCCTGAGGGGGCACCAAACTTCTGTTTTGTTTAAGGTCCCACTACTTCGAATTTTCTGTTCTTTGTAGCTGAACTGAATCCTAACTAACACACAATTTGGTACCAGGAGTAGGATTCTAGAGGTGGTTTATTGAAAGTTGTGTGGCAGAGGTGGTGAAGATTCAATATGGCAGCCTGGAAAGCGGTAACTCCTATTATTTCAATTGCAACATAGTTGGCGAAACCGCCAACTATGAGCAATGCTGTTCAAGCCATATTGTGGCCTGCCTTCTCTGAGAGTCTGATAGTTTGTTCATCAGCCATTTGTAGCATTTTCTTTTAAAAATATTGCATTAAAATATTATTTATCTTGATTGCTGAGGGGTATTTTTTGTTTTGTTTTTTCTTTTTTCTTTTTTTTGGTGCCCTTTAAAATTTGGACTTGAGGGAAGTGCTTCACTTACGTCTCTCAAGTCCCGGGCTGCCGTGAGGCTACACCGCACTCATCCAAGGGCGTGTCAGTAGTAGAGATTTAGAACAGTTCTCTGTGTTGGTAACTCGTGCCGCTTTCAACCAAGTCCTACGAGAGAGAAATTAACTCTGGTTACAGCTAGCTTATCTCCAAGCAGAGATGACGGGGATGACTTTGCAAAGTGAGACTCTTTGCCTGTGCTCTGCAATCTAAATTCACTGAGAGTCAGTCATTCAGTCCCTCCGAGCAGAAAACATCAACTGCTTCTGCAGCCCAAACTTACAGGCTTCTAAGCAGTGACTTCAAAGTGCCAGCCTCTGACCACAAGATTTTTTTAAGCAACTTCCTCTCAGTTTCCTCTGGTGGACAACAGCAGCGTCCCCAGCAGCAAAGCCAAATCAAGGTTTTTGTCTTCCCACGTACGCCTCTGGCATCAGATGGCCTCCAGGAAGCCACCATCGTGTCAGAAGAGAAGTAGATGGCAGAGCACAAAGGCACTTAATTCAGTCCTTGGGTTTAAAACTTTGTCTAGACAGATAGTCATTTGTGGTTATTTGCTCAAGAAACTGACTAAAGCCAAATAGACAGAAAGCTTACTTATTTTTTTTTTTTTGCATTTTAAAATTGTATTATTTAATTATTTTTATTTTGTTGGGGGGAGGTAATTAGGTTTATTTATTTTTAGAGGAGGTACCGGGGATTGAACACAGGAGCTTGTGCATGCTAAGCATGCACTCTATCACTTGAGCTACACCCTCTCTCCCAAAATCTTTTACTTTTGAGGAGATCAAATTACTAAGAAGTCATCGAGCTGGCCTGAAATAGCCCAAATTGCTCAATCCTTGAGCAGCTCTCAGAGCCCCACCTGGCCCGGCCGGGAGTGTTGGGAGTATTCTCCAACGCCCCCTTCCAAGGCCGCCACGCAACACAGCCCAGCAAGGACGTGCCGCCCCGCAGAGGGCAGATCCAGGCACGGAGCACAGTGAGCGCGTGGTTAGACCGCGGAGCAGCACTAGGGTCAATGGGGAAACAATGCTTCTCCATCCTGCTCGGGGCATCTCCTTGGAAACATAACAGACCCAACACGATGTGCAAACTGGTGATTTCATAATGCAAGATCAGGAGCCTCCAGACTCCCTCACCTAAGATTGTTAGCTCCAATAGTAACTTCAGAGACCCCCCACACACAGGCATTCTGGACAAAACAGAAGTTTGGTGCTTCCAGATCACTAGGGACTCAGCCTCCTTCTCTGCTACTTCTCCATTATCATTAATACATGGTTTCTACGTCATGGTTCAGAAAGCTGCTCTTGCTCCAGCCATCACATCCACATTCCAGCCAGCAAGGTGAAGAGTGGAGAAGAGGCCAAGTGTACACTCACAATGAGTTTCCATTTTCTCTACAGAAGAACCGAAGTTAACTAATAAAATAATCTAGATAAAACTAGGAATGTTTCATGAGCCATGTCAGCATTGTATGGCATTCAGACATCAGCCGAACATCCACGTCAACTGCAAAGCTACTTAAGACTTTGAAACAGTCTCTAAAATATACCAAAGTGGATTTTTATTCATAACACACAGTGCACTGGCTAAAATCCTCTTTTCCCCTTTCTTTCTCTTACACTAGACGGAGCAGCAGCCCCCCAAATCCATCTTCCTGTGCCGTTTCTCTCTCAGTCTCTCCCCACCTCCTTCTTTCTCCCCACCCACTTCTGTTCCTTTTCTGGATTTATTCTTTTCCTTTGGTACAAAGATTCTGCTCTTTGAAATACAAGTAAATCGTTTCACATTCCTTTCAATTCTCTGTCCCACGTTGATCAACGTAACAAAGTCACAGCCCCAAAGCTCCCCACACAAGGAGAAAGCATTCTTCTCTCAGAAAAAAGCAAGACTCCTCTGTGAATACTCATGTGCTCACATTTTTTCCCCGTCACACTCTGCTTACAGCTGGTCAATTTGAGAACCCTTAGGTCCCCTGGAATAGTTTCGTCCACTTTACCTTAAGAAATATCGCACTGAAAGTAAAATGTTGTGACTTTAAGCCATCACTTGTTATCAAGATGATCATGAATGTGAATCTCTGGCTAAAAGGTGCTTATCCAGGTAAGCTAAAACACGGTTACCTTATCATCACCAAAATAAAATCACAAAATTTAAATATTCTCATAAAGATCTTCTGAATGACACAGAATATACCTTCACCCCTCCAGGGGCCTGGGACACCTAATGAAGAAATGCTGGTATAATTCATTTCACATATTTTGAAAGTTCTATCACATTTTCAAGAGCTATAAAAAAAATGTTCTCAGGAATTTCAAGTACCAGCTGCTTTTCCTATAGACAGAATTAATGATAGTGACAGTGTTTGTTGTTGAGTTAAATGAGAAAATGTGTGGAAATTGCACAGCTTGTACAAGCATGAAGATTTTATATCATGTGAATTCACGAGTTTGTGGCTGATTCAAAGTGACAAAATTTTTTAATATTGGAAATCAGTACTTACAAGATACACTTTAAAATAACAACAAAAAGTATCACACCAACAATTTCTGGCCAGTAGACCAGCTATTTTGCTGTCTAATAAATTTACTAACATAATAGGGTTTATTGATACTGCTTCTCTGTGAAACAGAAGTATTCTGGGAACAGATGCAGAAAAGATAAATAAATATGTGGGTCTGGCAGAAGAGTTTAAACAAATGTGGAATTAGAGGACATCAAAGCAAAGCCAGTAATTATCTCTGGGACTGTGTGATTCCACATATGCCAATTAAGCAACCCAAGATGCGTCAGATCCATTAACTATCACTGGTCAATTCAGAAGGCACCAATTCTGGATGCCTGCCAACCTAATTGGATATTTTTGTCTCTCCAAGACATAATTACAATGTGCTTATCTTGTGTTATATACACACTGAGACCAGGTTCATCGGAAAATATACTGAGCAGTATCCTGGGACTCACTCTAGTTGGAGAACGTGTTCCTCTATAAAAATGAGGTATAGTCAACATTCCACATCCGCAGGTCCCGCATCTGTAGATGTGACCAAACATGGACTGAAAATATTTTTTTAAAATTCCAGTAAGTTCCAAAAAGCGAAACTCGAATTTGCTGCACATTAGCAGCTAGTTATTTACACAGCACTTGTGACATCATTTAATAGAAGGTACTTGGCATCCTGGGGAGGTCCTGGAACCAATCTTCCATGGATGCCGAGGGACGACTGCGCATTCAGGTACAGAAATGGCATCCCTGATCATGGTCCAAATACACAAAGGCAGGCATGCTGACGTGGAACTAACTGGCCCGGCAGCAAAGCTGATCATTTTAGAACACGTCTCTGGACTGTTTCTTGCAAGTTTTACTCTTTAATGTCTAGACAGGTGTAACATGAAGTCAAACCCTAGGTGGCAAAGGAGTGGTGCACTGCATGTACCAGGGAGATGGAAGGCAAGTGTCTGGTGCAGGTAAAATGGGAGGCTGCACGTATCACGTGGCAGAAGCGGTGGAATCTTCCAGGTGGTCTAACCTACTGAACTTTCTTGAAAGTTATCCACTGGGTTCTGCGGGAGGCCGATATACTCACAACACAATGACCAAGGCAGGAGGAACCTGAGACCTTCACTCCCTTTGCTGGATCAGGGATTCTCTCGAAGCAGAGGACATGGGCCCTTCATGCACTTTCCCCCAACGGGAACATCTCATAAAACCACAGTACAGCATCACAATAGTGTAAGATGTTGTCACTGACACAGTCAGACACAGAGCATCTCCATCACCACAGGGATCCCTCATGTTGCCCTTTACAGCCACACCCACTTCCCTTTCATCCCTGCCCCCTCCTTAATCCCTAGTACTAATCTGCTCTCCATTCTGTGATTTTGTCATTTCTAGAATGCTATAAAAACGGAATCATTCATGTAGTTTGGGGGGATTCATTTTTTTCATTCAGTATAATTATCTGTAGATTCATCCAGAATGTTGTGTGTTAGCAATGGTCCACTCCTTTTTACTGCTGTGTGGTATTCCACGGTGTGGATGGACCACAGTTTTTTGAACAATCCACCCTTTAAAAGACATCTGAATTGTTTTTAGTTTGAGCTATTCCAAATAAATTCGTATAAACATTCACGTACAGATTTTTGTGTGAACATAAGTTTTCATTTCTCTGGGATAAATGCCCAGGAGTATAACTGTTGGGTCACATGGTAATTGCATGTTTAGTTTGTTTGTGTGTGTGTATGTGTTTTAAAGAAACTGTCTTCCAGAATGGCTGTACCATTTTATATTCCCACCAGTGATGACTGAGTGATCCAGTTTCTCCTCATCTTCACCAGCATTTGGTGTTGTCACTGTTTTTTATTTCAGACATTCTGATGGGTGTGTAGTAATATCTCATTTTGGCTTTAATTTGCATTTCCCTAACGGCTGATGATGTTGAACATCTTTTCATGTGTTTATTTGCCATCTGTGTATCTTCTTCAGTAAGATGTCTCTTCATGTCTTCTGACCATTGTCTATTTGGATTGTTTGGTTTTGGCTGCTGAGTTTTGAGATTTATTTACTTATTCCAGATTCTGGTCCTTTGTCAGTTATGTGGTTTGCAAATATGTTCTCCAAGTCTGCAGCTTGCCTTTTCATCTTCATAATAGGGTCTTCTGGAGAGCAAAAGTTTTTAATTTTGATGAAGTCCAATTTGTTTTTCCTCTTCTTTTGGTGCCAAACCTCAGAACTCCTTCCCTGTTCTGAGGTCCTAGACCCTAGATCTGCAGATTCTTTTCCTATAAATGTTTCTAAAAGTTTTACAGTTTTACTTTTTACATTTAAGTTCATGATACATGTGGGGTTAATTTTTTTATAAGATGTGAGAGTTAGTCACTTTGTTTCCTTGAAAATTTCCCAGACTTCCTTGCAAGCCTAGCAATGGGTCAGAATCAATTTGGAGGGGAGGAGTTTATCCAAAATTTACTTGTATTATAATAGAAGACTCCTCTACAATATCCCTTTAGACTATCTAATTCACCAAACTCCATATTTATTTTAATTCCTAAAATAAGTAAGTCAGGCTCTGTCACTACCGAACATCAGATTGCCAGTGTGGCTTTCGCTCCCCCGCATCTCACACGCGGCCTGCGAGCGCCTGAGGATGGGGCGGGGGGGGGGGGGCTTTTGTCTCTGGTGGAGACCAGGGCTGGGGCTCTCCCTTGATTTTCTGCTTTCAGATCAGAAGTCCCTTTTGCTCTTTATGTGGCTCTGCTTACATGCTTGTCTGCATTACAATTTTAAAATTAAACTAATTCTCGTAAGACACGATGACTTGAAAAGATTTCTACAAGAAAAAAAAAGCGCATTCTCCGGACTGAAGGTATTACTAACACTGCAAGCACGGATGAACAGCGAGACTGCGGCAAACAGGCCCCTCTGCGCCCGGCGTGCGCCCTTAACCAGTCCCGCCAAGAGTGAACATAGTGATGACCCAGTCTAATCGGACAAGGGCTTGCCCAAAAGTCTTCAGAATCACCAAGGCAACTTTCTGAAACATGGATTTACTATGATTATCAGTGAGACCTGCCCTAAACGTGTCTTGTTCCGTAGCGTATTAGCCGTAATTGTGCACGTAGGTGTGCGGGAAGGAGGCCTTCAACTGCACGAAACAGAAACCCACCCATGGTGACCCAAGACAGAAGGAGGTTGCTTTCCTCTTGTAGCAAGAGTCCTGAGGCAGGCAGGCGGGCAGCCGTCAGCCGCGTGAGGGAGTCATCACGAGCCCCGGTGCCTTCCGTCTTCTCCCTCCGCCTTCCTCACCGAGTGGCCTTTGTCTCCAAGACAGCAGACACACGTCTCTGCCAGGCACCCTGCTGCACTGCAGGCCTGACGAGGGGCACAGAGAATACGATGGTGGGGAAGGTATGATTCCAGGTTTCAAGCAGCTTTCTGCCCAGCACATTTCCTTAATGATTCCCCGTTTTTTTTTTTTTTTTCATCTTCCTTCTCAGAGGAATTCAAAGCCAGAGTCTCTGAGGGTGTATGTCCCAGGCTACACAGGAGGAACTCTCTATTGCCTTCATTTGAAGAGTCATTTTCAACCACCTGGCCATTCCCTGCTACAGAAATCACTAGTCACAGCTGTCAGTTTGTCACTGTTAATGAGATAATGTTAGTTTCATCATTCTTAATTTACCATAAAACTTAGTGTCAGCTCTCCTGTCAGCAAAAACAATTCAGCGATGGGAAAATATTAACATTAAGAGCATACTGTCCCTTAGTAACATTACATGTGGTTGACCTCTGAGTTTCTTTAAGGATGTGATACACGCTCTCGTCACTACAGGGCTGTCACCTTGCTGAGATGTTTCACGGTGGTGTTTTCCTGGCACTGGTGACTCCACAGTGATGCTGAAGTGTCTTTTCCCAAGGGTGGAGCTGCCACCGGGGATCCCAAGGTGATTCCCTCTAGAGAAGAGGGAAAAATACAAACACCATTTCTGCAGAACTCCCTGGACTGTGCTGTGTGTGTGGATAAATGTGAATGTTAAACACAAACAGCCAAAAGCACATGTGCACACGCAAAGGCGAGGGCTATGAATGACAGCCCACGTTTCCAAATGGCCAAGAAATGTACATTTCTTTAATTTCTTGAACAGTTTAATTTCTGTTTGGCTAATCAGCCACGAAGACATGTCAGCCTCCGTCTTCACGAGCACCTGCCACCCCTACAGCGGCCGGAGCGCGGCTGCAGCACCCCACACGGTGGCGAAGCGTGGGAGTTACAGGGAACCCCCCCCCTTTGCCATCTGCCCACATAAGTCGCCATGGAGACCACCCACCACCCCAGGACAACAGCTCCTTTAGGGCTGGCAGCTCTCCACCTTTCTGAGTCATGGCGGGGACACTGACATCTTCCCAAGGCTGCGCGTCTCCCGAGATGCCCTCCTCCCAGCCTTCTCCTCTAGGGTCTCACCACCTCCCCGCACAGGTTTCCTTCCTCTCTGCCCACTTGCCTCCTAGGCCCCGGGCAGATCCTCTTCCTGACTGGGGATGGGGAAATTCCGCGTTCTCCACGGTTTCTGGCAGGACGTTCTGTCCATGCCCCACATCCCTTCACCTGCTCAGGCTTAGAGTTAGAAACTAAACTAAAAAAGACTCACAGTGATTTCTGCGTTTGATCCAGACACAACTCTCCCCTCAGACAATTAACCGAGTATCAATGAGCCGAGTATCTGATTGAAAGTAGTAGAAAGGAAAGAGAGAAATGTGGAGAGGGGAAAGGTCAAAGGTCAACATGTCAAAAATATTTTCCTGCCGTAGATTCTCTGTGTGCTGATAAATACATACATCTACACACATTGGAGGTACATACGTACACAGTCTGCGTGCAAATGTCCTAGCTAGTGTTCATATTTACTGTAACAGAAGAAAAATTTAAATTATGCACTGTATTTCTGTTACTACGTTCAATTCAATGTTTTCGACTCTCACTTTGTCTTTGGAAATGGAGAAAATAAAACATACTAAAGAAGTCTAAGTCTTGCTTTTCCCCTCCAAAAAAGTCCTAACTGAACTGAGGTTTAGGTTCTAAGTGTAAGGATACATACAAAAAATAAACAGGAAATTACAACAATTCAACATGTACAGAAGTGCGTGCGGATGTAACTCAAACAACATATGGTCATGTTGAGCGGAGACACTCGCGGTAATTAACATTTGTAAATTGCTTTCCATTTTACTTGCATGTGTAAGTTAATCTGATACTTGCAATAGCCCTGAAAAGTATGTTGTGATTACCAGCTCTGTTCTACAGATGAGGGGGGAAATAGGACACTGAGATGAGGCACTTTCTCCAAATTCACACAGTCAGTCGGTGGGAACCAGGGTAGGGGTGGTTCATGCGGAAAGTCTGCCCAAGCTACAGATTCCAAAGGGAGGCGAAAGACAAAGAAGATACAAACGTATACTATGTGAGGATGTATTTTGTACAATGGAATGTCTCGTGTAACTATCTCGATTGGTACGCTAAGCTGTGTAGTGATCCTGTGGCTCTAAATCCAGCTTACTCGGGATCTCTGGGGGTGCATCCCAGGGACTGGTCTTCTTAAAGCTCCCCAGTTGCCCTCTCATCGGCATCCAGGGGTGAGAACCACTAGTCTTTGTGGCTGTTTTGTACACAAGCGAGGGTGTACTGCGTGGCAGAGGGAGAGGCGAGCCTATCAGAGCAGAGGGAAGGTGGAGCTTGAAGAGGTCAGGCATTCAGAGCTGCGGAGGGGCAGGTGGGGAACCACCTCCATAAACCATGTTTTGGACAACGGTGCGAGTTCAGAAAGCACCATTAACGCAGGACGTGATGAAAGATCAGTCCCTTTACTTTCTATCAGTATTTTCAGATATGCCTGAATTTACAATAAACTTACTCAAAAAATTTTAAACACTTTAATTGGTTTCCCAGCCCTTTGGAGTCTCTGTTCCCCCAAAAGGATAAAAGCTGCAGAGCATTTTACAGTTTTTGAGATGACCAGAATATGAAAACGAATATATGTATGTTTATGCATGACTGGGACGTGATGCTGTCCACCAGAAACTGACACATTGTAACTGACTATACTTCAATTTAAAAAGCAAATAAATGAAATAAAATAATAAGCTATTTACTTGCCATGGAAATTTACAAAATGGAAGCAAAAAAAAGTGGTTCTGGAAGTTTCTTAACCCAAATATTACATGGCTCATGCTAGGTACCATTAAATTGATCTCCCAAGCAGGTGTATAGAATTACACTCACATCAACATTGTATAAGAGATTACAGTTCTCCATATTCTTACCACACTTAGGTGGTCACTCTGACCATCTCAGCTTGTAACTGCAGGGCTCACCACGGCAGGGGAACAAGCCCGTGGAGAATGAGTGTCTGCTCGTCCCTGCTCTGACCTGAATGACACACGCACTTGCAGGACGTGCATGATGTCATATACTCCCACAAGAACCCCATCAGTAAGACGCATTATTATCCTCATTTTGCAAATCAGAAAATTGAAGCTTAGAAAGGTTAGTTGATTTGTCCAAGGTCACAGAGCAAGTTAGTAAAGGAGGCTGGATTCAGACCACCGTCTTCAGGACGACAAAGCCCGTACTGACCACCACTGCGCTCACCAATCCCACACCCCGACCCCGTGTTCGCGACGGCCAGGCCTTTTATTGATTCTGGAAACAACCCTGCTGGATGGACAGCGTGCCCTCCTTTCAGAGCGGATGGCACAGAGGTCTCTTTGACTCCCAAATCCCACGTGAGAGCACTCAGTCAGCCCTTTTTCTGCTGTTTTGATCACAGCGTGTGGATTCTTTGGACTTCCCTCAGCTAGATTAGGTTTATGCATGATACTCTGGGCCACACCTGCATTTCACTGGGGCCAGAATGATGCTTACAGCTCTAGTGAGATCTTCTTAGATGATCTCCGGGCTCAACTGCACAAGCGCCTTCATATCAGAAGATGTGACGTCCTTGTACCTTGAAGCCCCTCCCCCAATTATCTATTGTACCTCCGTCTCCCTCCGACAGCACGTGACGTTTTCCTGGTTTTGCCTCATGAACTCGGCATTCATCACCCGGGAGGTCTTTGTGTCAACTGCAAACTGGAAGATTGAAACACATGCAATGAAAAGTCAAAAGGGACGATGGTCCTTGAGGAAGAAACTCTCAGGAGTAAGGTTCCCAGCTGTGTGGTTCCTCTGGGTCCAAATTAAAAACTCCACGAAGCCATCCCCCGGAGTTCAGCAGCACAGCGGGTTCGGGAAGTCTGGAGACCCGCCTGGCTGATGTCACAGTGGCTGGTGAGCCCACCTGCTTGCTTTTCACGTAACTTAAACGACTGCATTCCCAGGCAGAGCGCCTCCGTGACCCTGTGGGCCTGGCAGGAGCCGTGGGTGAAGCGGAGGGAGAGTCCTGCGGTCTCTAAGAGACCATGTGAACAGCAAACAAGCAGTGCACGCTGGGCAGCTGGCCCACGAGGCAAGCGGTCCACGCAGCGTGGATGTTAGGATTATGCAGAAAACCTGCATACCAGTGGTTTAACTATACAGTGTTTTGTGTGCTTGTCTGTTTTGTCTCCGGAATAAAAGCGGTTCAAAGGTCAGCAGAACGTGGCTGTAATGGTGGTTCCGTGACGTCACCAGTGACCCGGCGATTTGGAGCTTCTCTGCGCCCTGCTGGTGGCATCGGTCCAGCAGAGGACGGCTGCTGTGACTGCAGCACGTGTCCCAGGCTGCAGAAGGAGCGCAGCGGGGCAGACCCCCGCGCAGTCTCGTTAACCACCCACGCACGGGGAGACTGGAATGCAGCTTCTCAGCTGGTGCACGGCTGTCTTCCAAAGGTGCCGGTGCTGAGGAGCAAAGGAGAGACGGTGTGAGGTGGTACGTACGCTGGCCGCGGCCCCGCGACGACTCCGGTAACCGCACGCGCTCACAGGCGACTCCCGGGGGCCCATCAGCCGAGGCTGAGGGGATGCTCATTTCACTGTGTGTCTGCCCTCCAGGGGGCAGTCCAGGCCGCCCCCTCCGCCCCCCGCCGGTCGCTACTACAGTGACGTCACCACCGCCCCCAACAGCCCGGCCAGCGGGCAGAGGTCCCTAGACACAGAGGCGGGCTCCAGGCTGCAGACGCGTCACCGCCACCGGCCGCCCGGCTCTGCCCTGGCATCTCACACAGCCGTGAACTTAATCCCATAGCCCAGCATGCGGTTCTCTTCCAACTCGAGAGCCTTCTGCTCACTGACACCCCACCTCTCGGCTGTGCCCTTTACTGGCGGCACACTGACCACTGAGCAAACGTAGCCGGCCTTGGGCTTGGTGTGGAGTCTGCAGAGATGAAGAGCACTCCTCTTCTGGAGAGTTCAGGGACCAGCAGGGGCCCACGTAAACCGCCGTGATGCAGGAGTGCAGCCGCAGAGGTGGGAAGGAGGCCCAGGGATGGCGCGGCGGCCCTTGCTGTCGGGCCACGCGGCTGGACGGTGGAGCACCGCAGGCGGGGCAGCTGGTAAACAACAGACAACTATTTCTCCCGGCTCTGGAGGCTGGAAGCCAAGATCAAGGCGCTGGCAGAGCTGGTGTCTGCTGAGAGCCTGCTTCCTGGACCACAGACAGGTGTCTTCTCCCGGTGTCCTCAGTGGCAGGGCGGTAAGGAATCTCTCGGGGGCTCTTTTATTAGGACACTAATCCCACCAGGAGGGCTCCACCCTCAGGACCCTATCACCTCCTAAAGGCCCCCTTCCCCAGTCCATCACCTTGGGGATTAGAATCCAATCTGTGAGTTTTGGGGGAAACAAGCATTCAGAGCATTGCAGTGGTGGACCCCAAGCTTTAGAACACAGAGCACCTGGGCGTCATAGAAACGCAGGTTCCCCAGGTGTTGTCACGCGGGCCCCAGTGTCACAGCTTCTGAGTCTAGATCTACCGCCAGGTCTCCAGCTCTGTCCTAGGAATCTACTGGCTCTTTCCCACAAAAACCCCAGGTGACGCCCACCCAGCAGTGGGCCCCACTGTGAAAACTGCTCTACAGGGTGGGGTGAGATGGACATGCTGGAGGAAGGAGGCTTCCAGGCAAAGCGCTGTGAACTAATCGGGCACCCGAGGTGGAGGGGGCAGCGTGGGCACAGAAGCCCGGGAGGTCTGGTTTGTCAGAGAAAATCTGCCCTGGGGACTGGAGCACGAGGCTGGGGCGGGGGCCTCCGGGGTCGAGGCCAGACTGTATTCACAGCACTTCACACGACAAGGGTTAAGCAGTTCTCCTTCTGAGCGACAAGTCTATGAGTCGGGGACCCAGCCGCCTCCGCGTTTCCCAGGGAAGGGCTGGCTAAAAGGACGGCGGGCGCTTGCACTGGTCCTGACTGACCACAGACGCGTCCTGGCTCCTGTGCCCGGCTGCCTGCCCGGCGCCTCGGCCCTTCGCGCCCCTGAGACTTGGCGTGTTCATTGTGCGACTCAGGCTTAGCCACCCTTCAGTTTCTGTTTCCATTTCTGACTCTCGATAATTTAACATCTAACAACTTTCTGTTTTGTCCTGGCCACCCCTGGCAGACCAGATCAGCTGCTTCTGGACAGAGACAAAGGCCGTCCTTGCCATGGAGCCAAGAGGAGGCAGGGGCTCCACAGCTGGGTCAACAACTCTCCTCCAGCTCACTGCTAAACCCGGGTGGGCCAGTGTCCCCCCCAGCCGGGTGCACACTTCCTAGGAGACTGAAGGCTTTCCATCTTCAGGCAAGGAGAGTCACAGGGGCAGTGACGTCTGTAGAAACTCTTCGCTAACACTGATCTGCTTGAATTGAGCCTCTGTTCAGAATATACCTTTCCCTCATCCGTCCGTCTTGTTTCAGCTCTTTGCTGCAGGAGGGTGCATGAAACAACGGGATGAATTAAAGTTAATGATAAACCGAGGCCCTGAAGCTCACCAGGCTTTCTGTCCTTCCCTGTCTGGTACAGACTTCTGCAAGAAAAAGGGCATGTTGGCCCGGAGGGCCTCGTAACTCAGAATACCCAAAGCAGCAGCAGCTCGTGGTGCTGATCCTTTAAAATGTAACTTTTGCAAGTATTGGATTTCCCAAAACACAATAAATCAAGCACACAAACAAAAGTTTCACCCAATACCTTTCAGACAGGGAGGGCACGCTTTGTTCAATAAAGTAATGAAAACTGGTTTTATCCAATAATATGAAATACTTACTTAAATTAGAGTCAATCCAGATCTTATTTCACCACAGAAAGTATTTAACACTGCCTATCTCCTACTAATAAGAAATAAACATTTAAACGTATGATGAAAAATTTTAGATGCAAACTTAAAAATAGGTGGATGAGTACACAGATTTTCAAAATTCTTTCACGAGGCTCACCAACCAATGTTTGAAGACACTGCGGGAGGACACTTGCCAGCAAGGATCAAAGTTGTTTTTATATTTGTAATATATTTTATAATATAAATAAATTATATTTTTAATTTATTATATAATATAATACATATTTCAATGCATGTTAAGTTCCTGCTCTGGGCCAGGCGGGGTGGGCTTTCTTTGAAATAGGTGGGTCTCTCTGTGCCCAAGAAAACGCTGGTCTCTTGGCGGTGGGTCACCTGTCTCAGAGCTCTGCTGTCCTCCCACGCGGAGGCACAGTGCGTCAGCCTCCAGGGCCAGAACGGTGACACGCCCAGGAAGCCACCGTGAGACGGCAGCTCGCACCCAGTCACACACTTGGTGCCCTGTGTTCTCTGGTGTCCAAGTGCGTGAAGAAATGGCAACTCAAGATGGGTGGCTCCAGACTGTCTCCAGCGGGGGCGGGTTCCCCTGGGAGGGTACCAGTGACCCAGACAGCCAGGCCACGCAAGCAGGACGCACACAAAGTCCACCAGTGAGGGATTTACACACTCACTGGGGGCGGTGCTCAGACGTGTCCCTCCCAGGGTCAGGAGTCATCCGGGAGATCTGTGTGGGGCGTCACCCAGGGAGCCTCGGCGGAGGCAGTGGGCTGAGCCCGACCTTGAGTGACGGACAGAACGTGGATCCCAGAGAGATCCAGGGAAGGCGCCCAGGTGCAGTCAGCCAGGCAGGTGTTTATGGAAACGCGGGTCTGTGCCCAGCTCTGCTCAGACTCCGGGGAGCTGGGGGAAGTGCATACAAATTTGATGAGGGATCCAGGTGCAAACTTGGGGAAAATCCAAGTCTCTCAGCCAGGTGGTCTGTGATTAAGGCGGTGTCTGTGGTGCAGGGAGCACCCCAGGAACTCAAAATGGGAGGTCCCACAGCGGGTCAGACTGGTGAGGGGTCAGGGGGCCTGGCACAGGGTCCAGGACTGGGTGGGACCAGGAGAGGTGAGGAGGACGTGGGAAGAGGCTGGGGCCTCCTGGGTGGAGAGACCGGGCCTGGGCATGGGGAGAGCTGACCCAGGTGGGCTGCACGGGGGTGGGGGGATTAAATATCGGGCCCGCCTGGCTGCTAAGACACGTTTCATCGGTCTGCAGACATGCACGGAGCCTGTTTACCGGAACTGCGGCATCCCAGCCCGGAAGACAGCTCAGCCTTGACCCTCGCAGACCCTGAACAAGAAGGGGCCTGTAAGCCGGGCTGGAAGATGAGGGTCATATCGTCCGGAAGGTGGTCAGCAGGAAGTACGCCAGGCGGTCTAGCCCGGGCTGGGGCAGATGCAGAGGACACAGGTCTCAGGGTAGACTGGCGGGGTTGAGGAGGGGTTGAAGGTCTGTGATGTCAGACCAAGCGCGTCTCCAGAGCCAAGGGGACCAACCGCTCCTCGTTTCCAGTGCTTTGTGCCTTGGGGACCAGGAAGCCATCGTACGCTCTTCCCTGGGGAAGAGACTTATTCCCAGTTAGGCTGCAGGAGGAACCACATGAGGCAGCTTGCAGGATGGGCTGGCACAGCGGGGGAGCGGTTCCCGGGAGCCAGTTGGGGAGATGCTGGGAGAACTTCAGAAGAGCAGAGCACATCCTGCATTACTGGGGTCTGGGCCCACAGCAGGACAGGTGCACCCAGGCCCTGGACTTAAGAAAAGATCCACATGGCGGCTCCACAGACAGCTTCATTGTCACCACCGACGTGCTTCCGCGGGAGAGCTTTGGACACCCCTGGGGGGGACATATATATAAATTACACACACACACACACACATACAAACCACGCAGGAGACGAGGTTATCATGGAAAGTACAGTTACATCTCCCACGTTCGTGTCAAGCTCTACCAGCTTCACTCTCTTTCTATTCTGTTCTTGTTCTCTTTAAACATTTTTAATGTTCTTGCATGAGTGTGATTATTATATTCAAAGTATTTGCAATGAGCCCACCCGAACTACAACCACAGCTCCTAGGATGTCACCCCAGCCGGGTCTGCACCCAACAGCACAGAGAGGAAATGCAGAAGTGGGGTCGGCCTTAAGCTGCCCATGAACGGACGATAACCCGGAGCACATGGTCACATTCCAGTCAGGCCCTTAGGAAGCGCGTGAGTTTTTACGTAGCTGGGATGTGCGTGCGTAAGTCGTCTCCACACAACCCGGTCCAGCACAGGCAGGGCTCTGGGGGCAGCGGTGGACCCCGTGCCCTGAGAGACTTCTTTCTGCTGGACTTGGTAACAGTCTGTCCCCGCTGGTCTGAGCTGGAGCCAGGAACACTGAAGCTGCAGGTTGCATTTGTGGGATTCATGGAGAACTGCCCATGCCACCAGCTGTGCCCCGCCTGGCCAGCCCGGACCAGGGCAGGCAGGTGGCACCAGTGGTGTTCTCTCTGGGAAAACCAGCTGCACGCTCAGCCTCTAGGGAGGCGGGGCAGGGTCCATTCTACCTGCAGACACCTCGTCGGTAATGCCTTCAGGTCCCCTCCTGGGGCCATGCGCCAACTATAAGGTGCAGCCCCATTTAGACTTTAGGAAGGCACCAAGAGCCACTGGGTTGATCAAAGGCTTGGACACGGCCGGAGCAGAGATCTCCTTCCCATCTTTATGGAAGATCATCGGTTCTTGATGCGGAAAAGTGTTTAAGGTCAAGGGAGAGTTGGTGTGAATCATTGTAACCAGAGGCTCAGGGAAGCAGGTGGGGCACGACCCCAGCCGTCTCCCCCAGTGAACACAAGCACACAAGCAACAGTTTCTACAAACGAGGGTCCTGAGCACCAGATGTTGAACGGCAAAGCGTACTAGTGACATCCGAAGTATCCACGGCGACCGAAGCAGCTCTCCTGCCCTCTACCGCGAGCTCCCGCGTGACAAGCTCGTCACTGTACCCCCTCTTTTCCTTTGAGATGTTTAGCGTGTGTGTGAGCTCACTTGTGGCGGCTCCCGTCTACCTACAGGGAAGAGAAGACGTCAAATCACTGCTGAGCCAGACGGTCTGGCTTTATCTTCATTTTTGCTAAAAATGAGAAGCAGCCTGTTCTGCGTTGCCAGGCACAGCAGGTGTATCCCTTCGCGTAAGCCGTGGTCACTCTTTCTCTCAAGAGCCCCCAAGCTGCTGCAGTGAAAGCTAGGGATGCTCTCAGGCTGTCGTTGATGGCTTTATTCTAAGAAGGCAGCAGCCATAGTGGAGGTGTGTTATTTTTACCAGTTTTACTGGCACCTGTAATTCTTTCAACAACATTTCCCATTCTGCCGCCAAAGTCGATGCCCGGCCTTGATCTACTTTGTAAAGATACATCTTCCTGGACTCAAACCTGAGGGGTCGGGGAAGAGTAGGACGTGCAGAAGGGACAAATAAAGGGTGAAAGCATGAAATCTAAAAAAAGATTAGTCCATGGAAATCATCAGCACGTCGTCTTGGTTGTTACTCAGACGCCTTCCAGATTATTGGATGCTCATGTTGGAAATCAAAACATCAACAAAAATATTTATAGCCAGTAAGTCCAAAGATTAATATTCTTAGCGTATTTGAAAAAATATTTGGTTGCACTGATAGTCCACAATTTTTGACCTATGAAATTGTTAATTACACACGATTCAGTTTAATCCTAAGACCTTAATGGATAAGTGGGCCCAGATTCTTAGCAGAAACTACTACTTAAAACATATGAAAAATGTGTGGCCTTACTAATAATTAAATAAATGCAAGTACGAAGCAAGAGCAATCCATTTTCAGCTCATAAGTGGCAGGGGTGTTTAGAGAGGCCGACTGTCCAGTGCTAGTGATAGGGGAACAAGAACAGAGCTGGAGGGAATCAAGATGCACAACCTTTTTGGAAAGCAAATTGGCAGTCAGGGAACAAAAGTGGGTTATTTTAATTGAAATACAGTTGGTCTACAATGTTGTGTTACTTTCTGGTGTACAGCACAGTGATTCAGTTATACGTGTATGTATATATATATATATTTCTTTTCATGTTCTTTTTCATTATAGGCCATTACAAGGTAATGAATATAGTTCCCTGTGCTCTAAAGTAGGACCTCTTGTTCTTCTATTTTATACATAGCCGTTAGTCTCTGCAAATCCCGAACTCCCAGTTTATCCCTTCCCACCTCCTTTCCCCCAAGTAACTGTAAGTTTGTTTCCTATGTCTGTGAGTCTGTTTCTGTTTTGTAAATAAGTTTATTTGTGTATTTTTTAGATTCCACATATAAGTGATACCATATGGTATTTTTCTTTCTCTGTCTGGCTTACTTCACTTAGTATGACAATCTTTAGGTCGAAACCATATTGCTGCAAATGGCATTATTTTGTTCTTTTTGTGGCTGAGTAGTATTCCATTATGTATACATATACCACATCTTCTTTATCCAGTCATCTGTTGATGGACATTTAGGTTGCTTCCATGTCTTGGCTATTGTAAATTGTGCTGCTATGAACATTGGGGTACATGTAGCTTTTTGAATTAGAGTTTCTTCCAAATATATGCCCAGGAGTGGGATTGCTGGATCATAGGGTAAACCTATTTCTATTCTCTGTACTGTTTTCCATAGTGGCTGCATCAAACTGCATTCCCACCAACAGTGTAGGAGGGTTCCCTTTTCTCCACACCCTCTCCAGCATTTATTGTTTGCAGACGTTTTAATGATGGCCATTCTAACCGGGGTGAGGTGATACCTCACTGTATCTTTGATTTGCATTTCTCTGATAATTAGTGATGCTGAGCATTTTTTCATGTGCCTATTGGCCATTTGTATGTCTTCATTGGAGAAATGTTTGCTTAGGTCTTCTGCTCATTTTTTGACTGTATTGTTTGTTTTTGTGTTATTAAGTTGCATGAGCTGTTTGTATATTTCATATGTTATATGAAAATTCAAAGCATATAGTTCAATAGAAATCATGGTCCAGACTCTGTAGAATACGTCTAGAAAAAGAAGAAAAGAATGTATGAAAGAATTTTTAAATTAAAAAAAAATTGAACAGGGATTATCTGGGTTTTGGAATTAGGAGGGACTTTCCTACGTACGTTCAACTTCTGTGTCGTCTTCAAGCTTAACCGTAACGGGCATGCGTTGCTTTTGTCACTGAGAAAAGTTAAACTGTATTTTCTAAAATACAACACCCCTGGTGTTGGCCTCCAGACAGAGCAGGTGATTGTTTTTGTCCCTGGCTCTCAGGCAGGATGGAAGGGCAGCTGGGACTCAGGGACAGAAACCAGACAAGGAGCTAGGGCCCCTGGCTTCAGGGTCCTGAATCTGCACTTAATTCTCTGCACCCCTGGCCAGCGTGGACCATGGAGCAGAGGGGACAGCGTTCAGGGAGGCCACGGCTTCACTGTGGAGACCACAAGGAAACTCTCCTCACTCCTTCTCAGATGCTGCTCCACTCTGGTCCTCTGAGACACCTTGGTTCCCTCTCCTGCTGGTGGTGGTATGAAATAATTTGGCTGAAATCTTCTGTCAGCTCCTGTCCCTTTTTATGGGTTGAGTTGAGTCCCTCCCAAAATTCAATATGTTGAAGTCCTAACCCCCAGTCCTTCAGAGTGTGACTTTATTGGGAAACTGGGTCACTGTCGATGTAATTAGTTCAAATGAGGTCATTAGGGTGAGCCCTACCCCAGCACAACTGGTGTCCTGATAAAGTGGAGATCTGGACGCAGAGACAGGCAGACTGTGGGCACATCCTCCGCAGGGAGAATACAGTGTGCAGATTGAAAGTACACGGCCACAAGCCAAGAAGCTTCCAGAAGCCAGGAGAGGGCCCTGGAACAGCTCTTTCCCAGCCCCTCCAGAGGCAGCCTGGCCCTGCTGACACCTCGACTTCACACTTCTGGCCTCCAGACTGGGAGGCACTACGTTTCTGTGGTTTGAGGGCCCCGACCGTGGTCCTCTGTCACCCAGCCCCGGGGACGGAACAAGCCCCCTTTTACCGACTCCATGTCCTACTCCCCTCCTTTCCTCCCCTCCAATGACAAAAATGAAAGGCTTCTGGATCAGATGAGTGTCCTGCATGGTCCAGTGGGCAGAGCAGTGCGCAAGGCCCACCCCCAGGCGCTGAGCATCTGTGACCCAGTGAAGCCACTCAGTGAGCCATTCCGGGTCCGACCACGGCTGCTTTCAGTCACATGGTGGGGAGTGAGGGGGCGTCCTGTGTAAACTTCCACCTGTTGCCCAGGTGCCTCTTCAGGGTAAGAATCTCATCTCCTTGGGTGGGTGTGTATCTTGTGTGCCTTTGAAACGACAGAAGAAAACACTGGGGGGACGGCACTGAGAACACACCTAAATTCCGGTATTTGTTAAATAAAATTATTAAGTTTGTCTGGATGCAAAAAAAAAAAAAAAGGCCCAGACATGGCCTAACAAAGGAGAAGTTCCCTCCGTCTCGTGTGGAAGTCCCGGCCGGCCTGGGGCCTTGCCAGTGAGGCGCTTCTGTGCTGTGCGCTGGGTCTTCGGGTGAGTCCAGAAGTGCCCTGCAGAGGGGCTCCCGGGCTCCCGTGACAGCCCCCGCCCTCCACGCCCTCCGAAGGCCGGGGTCGGGGGGCAGACGGCGCAACTGCGGCGTGAAGATGAAGAAAGGGAGGGTCTCCAGGGGAGGCAGTCGGCACGGAAGCCCCCGCGGTGATTCGCGGATGTAGTAGTGTAACAGCGTCCCTCTGTCTACGTGAAAGCAAGCTTGTATTTCAATATCGTTCCAAAAACATTTAAATTATAAGCTGTAGGAAACACAGTTGATCAACCCACTTTCTAGTTAATTTTTTTAAATTAAACACTTGGGCGGGGGTTGGGGGAACAAATTAGGTTCTATTTTCAGAATCAGAATCTTAGAGATGTTTGTTACTTGGGAATGAAAGTCGGCTTCTTCTGAACGTCCACCACCGCGCCTCGTCCGCTGCCTCGTCTCCACCGCCACAGTTCTGTTCTGATGGGGTGTGTGTACACATTACAGTGTCTGTGAATATCAGACAAAAGCATTTTTAGTCTCTCACAAGTTTGCAATTGCTTTCTTCAGTGGATCTTGATTAACTTTATACTCTCCTCTTGCAGGGGAGCAAAATTCACCACCTCAAAATGTGTCTTCAGCGTAAGGATTAATCTAGGCTGATTGTTTCTAAGAAACAGAAGACTCAGGAAGTCCTTCTTTTTGCCTCCCCCTTAGCTGCTAAGGAATTCGGCTAAAGGGCCTGCTTCTGGAATAGACCAGAGACGTCTGCAAAGAGCATGGGCCAGGTGAGCAGGGGGACACCCAGGCAGGCCGAGACATCAGTCTGCGCTGTGTCCTGCTGTCTCTGCAAGACCCACAAACATTGTCCCCCGAACATCTGCCTTCCCGTCTTCCTGGGAATTGCCGCCCTCCCCTCTGACGTCCCAAACCACCCCAACGTCCTCTTTGGCTTCAGCTGAAGGTGGTGTTTCAGGGGACGTTCTGGGCATTTTGCTGAGTTTCTCAGTCTCCCTGGATCACTCCCACGTGTTATTTAACTTTTATTTGACTTTCTCCTGCTAATCTGTCTCATGTCAACTCTTGGACCAGCCAGAGAGTCCAGAAGGGAAGAGGAAACCTTCCTCCTGCCCACACTCTTCACGCTGCTTCCTCATGTCCTGGTTTCAATCAATAATTCACCACCATGTCTTTCTCTTCACCTCCAGCATGGACCACGGTGCCGGCACAGCGCGGGCATTCGATAAATATTTGATGAGTGAGTGAATCCACATCAATGGTTCTTCATATTTGGAATAAGGGCTCCTCGGGGAGCGTGATGAAACCGGTGGATTCTCTCCTCGGGTAACTGAACCCACACACCATTTTGTGTGACGGCTTCCAGGCTCATAAAACCTATCCTCTGACCTCGGGGTTCTTTAAACCCCAGATATCACATTAAAGTGTGAGCATCTTTGAAAACACTGAAAGCTGTTTGTTACAGGCACCTGGTGTAGGAAGGGAAGGTGGTCTCTGATCCTAAATTTATGACCTGGCAATCTAAGACACTCTCTCACTACCGATCCCAGAGGCACCGTCTACAATGAAGAAAGACTGTTGGAACTGGTACCCAAAGGGCCCTCAAAACTAATTTAGCACAAACCACCCTCAGGGAGGCCATCTTGAGGTCTCCTGCACAGAAACGCTTTGCCTTGGGTTGAGCACAGCCGAGTCCTGGCGGGAGGTGGGAGAGAAGGGTGGGGAGCCCCCCTCCAGGCCCTGCAGCGCCTCTCCAGGGACACTCAGGGAGGCCGCTCCAGCCCAGGCTGTCCTTTGTTATGTCCTTTGTCCCCTTGTTATGTAAATGAGCCTTTTAACCCCCCAGCCAGTCGATCTGGACGTTTGTTGTTTGTTTTCTCCCACATGGGGGGATATTTGAAATTTCTGACTGATCTTCTTTAGGGGAAGTGCTGAAAAGTAGGTCATGCTTCTTTCCCTAAATAGAGTTCAGGCAGCCGGCGGGCTCCCACGCAAACTTTGGTTTCTGTCTTCTGAAGGCGGAACCCGGGCTTTCTGGGAGTAGTGGTCAGGCTGTGGTCCTCGCAGGGGTCTGTCCACCTTGGCACTCCTAACACCTTGGGCGGAATAATTCTCGGTAGCGGGCTGTCCTGTGCCCTGTAGGAGTTTTAGGAGGATCCCTGGCCTCTCCCCACCAGATGGGTAGCACCCCCACTCACCTCCCTCCACCCCCTGGTACTGACAATCAAAAATGTCCCAGACATTGGCAAATGCCCCCCGAGGGCAAAATCACCCGCGTTGAGCACCACTGGTCTACACCAACGCTTGGTCCTCTGAGCCTGGGCATGGTAGAGGAGAGCAGCACCGGACTGCAGAAGTCCTGGGGCAGAGCCGCCTGCTGGAGATTTACCAGGGACAGACCGCCAGAGTGACTCGCTCCTCCCCAGACCCACATGCACACTGCCACACCTGGCTCGGGGTCCTTGCCGAGACTACAAAAGGGAGAAGAGAAAGCCGGGTGGTTGAGGCAGTGGTTGGAGCTTGACGCCCTGGGCACTAATCCACCTGTGACCTGGTTCTACAAGCTCCCAGCTGCCCCTCAGGTGAGCTTCTAGGGGAGAGGAGAGCCTCCTGGGCTGCTTGGCAGGGACCACAGAGGCGGAAAGGACTTTGACTCCAGAAGACACGTAACACACAAAGGGCGTAGCCGCCGTGGGAAAGGCGGGTCCCACTGCACCCGGGAGGAGAACACAGGTGTCACCCGAGGGGGACCAGCGCGTTTCACTGTCAGGCGCAGCTCTGCCGAGACCCAGCTCCCCCAGCACCTCCCAGTGGCCCACTGCTGGGGGAGGGGGGCCCACATCCCACTCATCACTCCCACTCCATCCCTGGTCTCACGCTCCCCTCCCGGCTCCCTCCCAGCACACGAGCTTGCCTGGAGAATTCAGGAAGTTAAAAACACCCGATGCACTGCCTTCCCGCAGACTCTGTGGGAAAAGGCCCCCCCACCTGCCCCTCTGTCGGGTCCAGGACGGCCTCACGCAACCCAGCTCAGCCCCGGGGACGGGCTCCATGGTTCCGACCGGCCACTGCGCACAAAGCCAGCCAACCACCAAGGTTAAACCCCAACCCACAGAGACAAAGGTATCGATACGTTTTAAATCGCTCCGTCGGTTCAGCGCCACAGGAGCTCTCAGGCCAGCCACAGCCCCGACAAAGGGGCTTCTCTCTTTCCCCCCGCCACCCGGACCCTCCAACTCCCCTTCCTACCCCCTACCCTCCCGCCCAATCCCACTCTTCTCCACTGTTGTCTTGTCCACACCCTCACTCTCCAGTCCTTCCCTCCAGGAGCTCTCATGACACTGCGTTCGTGGCACAACCACATCTGTGTGGCCGGCGGTGTCCTGCTGTAAACGCCACGCTCTACTGGTGAAGACTGACCCCCAAAGCCCTTAGGTGTATCCTGGTTTTCTCAATAAATGCTTGTGAAAAAGATGTGCTGAAAGAAAAACTGATTTTGTTTTTCCAAATAACCGGTTCACATTGTGGATGCTCTTCATTTCTGATTGACCTTTTATTGGCAACTGGCCCCATCACTTAAAGCATCTCTGCGTCAGACCTTCAAGTGAACGGCAAGCTCTGGACAAGCACTTAGGTGTGCTGGAGTGGACTCTTCAAAATCACGCACAATACTGAAAGACCAGGAGCAGCCAGGGTGTCAAGGTGAAAAGCAAGTAAGCTGAACCTGTCCTCATACAGCGCAGCAAGTGCCGTGAGCCACACAGTCTCAAAGAACACAATCTAACAGCAAATTTCCAAAATTCTAAATTATGGCCCCATTAAGTAAAGAGAAATTAGTTAAAATTACAGTGATGTTCATACTTTAGGGGAGAAGTGGTGTTACGAGTGGACTTTCATTTCCCTCCTTGGGAATCCCGAAGGATCCCAGACGCTGCCCTGTGAACTGGCCCCTGCGGCCGCCCCCGCCCGCCATTCTCTCCCCAGCACCAGCTCTCTTCCTTCCTGGCGTTTACCACCCTTGGGAATCCTACCGTCTGCCTCCTTGTTTGTCCTCCCCACCAGCGTGTGAGCCCCCGGGACGGCGGAGTCCACACGTGTTTGGTCACCACTGTATACCCAGCACAGGGCCCGGCACAGGTAGGAGGGCTCAATAAAAAATATGTGAGAAGAAAAACAAAAAGGCATCTGTGGAATGGGAGAAAATATTTGCAAATGACGCAAATGACATCATTTAATTTCCAGGATATGGAGCCAGCTCAGCTAACTGACTGGGGATGTTAAATCTGAGGTGGGCGGGGATCTGCCGCACTTGGTGATTTCAGAAATTCCACTCCCATCATTGGTGCTTCACAAAATCATTCATTAACATAACAAGACACCCACACCCCTCTTACCATTTAGGAAATTCCAAGGGTTTTAGGTGCTCTGTGCCAGGAATGGACAAAAATCAAAATACGTATTTCTTACTATAAATCCCAATATCACAGAAAAGTACCCAACTCGTATGGCTGTTTGGAGGCTTAACTGAGATGATGCGCTAAGATGCTCCACGAGGCACCTGGCACGCCATCACGTGTTCCAGCGCGGTGCTGGTCTCCCGGTGCCTCTGCTCTGCAGCCTCCGGGGCGGACACAGGAAGTGTGTGCTCACACGGAAGCGCAGCGTCCAGCTGGATTTCTGAAATGGCATTTTCAATCAATGCTTGATAAAACAGTACTTTCATGAACTGGCTGTGACTTAGAAATGCACACCACAAAGTCACTGCAGGAAGAAAAAGTTTTAAATCTGCAAGAGAAGTCGAACATCAGGAAAGAGCCGAGCAGGAAACTAGTACCGAGGGCGGCTTCCTTCCCTGCAGCTGCCTCTCCCCGGGGCCATCTTCCTCTCTCAGAGCCGAGATGGTGGAGTCACTCTGCATCCTTCCTCCCCTGCCGCCCACCCCATCCTGGCAGGGAGGCGGGGCCCGCGTCCCGCCGCCGGGGAGCCTGGGCGGCACAGGCAGCGCTCTCATACTGCCGTCGTACTCCTTCTGGGATCGGGATTTACCCTGAAGATTATCAGAGGGAAGGACAGCCTCCGGGTCCTTGTGACAGCAGCTGTCATTTCCACGCTGGAAACAGAGGCTGGGTCCCCAGTGCAGCTGGGCTGATGGTGTCCACTCGGCCTCGCTGGGACACCTTCCTGGGACACAGGCAGGGAGCGTGGGACACCTGCCCTCTGTGCTGAGCAGGGGCCCCTGGGCTGGCTGCAGGGACGTGAGTGTGGCCCTGTTGAGTCACCGTTTCCACCGTGTCCAGCCCTAAAAATGACGGGGGAGCATTCCTGGGCTCAGGGAGGGGAGACAAACGCCAGGAAGGGGAGAAAAGAATGAATAAAGGGAGGCCCAGCCTTTCTGTGCCTTCACAGCCCCTAGGCCAGCAGGTCCTCGGACACTTTCCCTGCCCACCGACCTGTCCAGAAAGAGGGGGTGGGCTGCCTGTGGCCACAAGCCAGGAGACCCTGAAACTGTCCTGCCCCAACCTCTGCGTCTACTGTCAAAATCCCGCAAGGGGCTGAGGCCCAGGTTTAACGTCCAGGCCAAGGGGCTGCACGCACCAGCCCATGGACTCCATGTCTGCTGCCCTCTCTACACCCGGGGTTTTCATCTCTGCGGAGGGGTGAAAACAGTCCTCCCCCGGTGGTTTGTGAGGTGAGGAGGCTGAGGGGGAGTGGAGTCGATTCTGCAAAGCACGTGGGGTCTCCTGGCAGCTGGCAGACGGAGCTCAGGCCGCGTGGCCCTCAGGCGACGTCTCCGTGGCTCAGGCCCCCGGAACAAACACACAGACTGGGAACTTACAAACAACAGAAGCATATTTCTCGCAGCTCAGGGGTCACCCTTCTGAAAACGTAATCACGGGGAGGAACTTTCCTTTTGCTTTACAATAAATTGTGGATTTAAAGGAGACAGCATGCTGGGCTTTCGTTTTAAACGGAGCCTCTCTGGGCGGTGGGGGGGGGGGCACAGTATCCTTGGCTCTATTTGGTTTCTGGTCGAGGCCAAGGGCATCAGAGCGGTGTAATCCCCGTCAGCCTGGCAGATACAGGTCCCTCCATCCGTCCTCAGGCCCTGGGGAGGAGGGGAAGCTGGAGGCTCAGGGGACAGCGGGTGCTCCCAGCGGCGCCCGGCTGCTGGGACCCTGGCCCTCAGCCCAGGGCCGCCCGGACGGAGGTGGGGAAATCAGGGTCCCGAGCAGGGAGGGCCAGGGAAGGGGCGGACGGCAGGACATGGCTCTGAACGTCGCGCAGCTCCCGGCACGGGGTCTGGGCTCTGCCCCCACCTCTCACCCTCTGATGCCTTTGGGCAAGACGTGCGCCTGCACTGGCCTCATCTGTGGATAACACCACCTGTTCTGTCCACCGTGCAGGACAACGACCGTCGCTATTAAGGGCTTGGCCATCTGCAATGTATTTTGCAAACAGAAAGGGGATACTCCTACGGTTAAATTAGAGTTTTTCCCTCCTTCCCTCCATTTTACCGTGTTTCCTCCACTATCTATATGGGTTTTTTCAGTCACGACCACAACCTTTATCGAATGTAGGAAGCAACACTCCGTGTATCTGGGATGCTGCTCAGAGAACATCCCTCGGTGTCTTCTCGAACCTACGCTCCCTCCTGCTCACCAGTCCTTTCTTTGTCGCCTTGGCGGCGACTCCGAGGACGGGGGGCTTTGAAAGGAGGGCAGGGGGCCGGGCAAGGGGAGTAGCCCCCCGGAGTGCTGCCCGGGATGACCCCCAGCCCCGTCCACGTCCCTCACCATCACCCGCCACCTGGGGCCTCACACCAGGCCAGAGAAATGAGAGCCCTGGTGTGCGACGAAAGGGCTGCCGTAACAAACGGCATGGACGGGGCGGCTAAACCGCAGGCACATCTTCCCTCACAGTCTGCAGGCTGGAGGCCCACAGTCAAGGCGTCGGCGGGGCGGGCTTCTCCTGAGGCCCCTCCCGCTGGCTTGCAGACACCGTCTTCCCCGTGTCTCCACGTGCCCTTCCCTGTGTCCTAACCTCATCCTTGCGTGAGCTCGCCAGTCCTGCTGGACCAGGGCCCACCCCCTTTTTGTAGCCGCCGCCTCCCAACACAGCGCACTCGGAGGCACTGGGAGCCAGGGCGCCAGCTGACGCACCTGGGGGGGGGGGGGCTGCACAACTCAGTCTGCGGCAGACATCCGCGAGGTGGCAGCCCTGTGACGGGCCGCGCTGCGTGCAGGGCTAGGGGCCCGTGGACGCTGCACTTCGCTCATCTTCAAACAAGCCGTTGGAAGGAAGAAATCAGGGCAGCACATAGACTTGGGACACGCAGTCACTGACTGGGAGTCAGGGCTCTGGAGAGCCTCCCAGCCTCTCCTGCCGACAAACCGGTTTGTCCTGCCGCCCTCTTCCTACCATTATGACCCCAGGAACAGAAGCCAGACGTGTTTAGTCACCAAATGATAAAATACTGCGCTGCTGCTCTTTGAAGATATGACATCCGTCCCTGAGATCTTTATCTTTGCCGCAAACGCACTGAGGGCGAGTCTTCTCGCCAATGGGAGGCAGGACCCTCGGGGTAGGCCCGAGGGGAGCGGGGCTGGCGGGGGACCAGGAACGGAGGAGGAGTCTATTCCTGGCCGTCGCAGGAAGCCGGGGAGAGGCCGACAGGTCCCTGCCAGGCTGCGGGAGCTCCAGGGAGCCACGCTGGACAGAGGAAACGGACACAGACTCACGGGGACTCCCCGGGCCGGGCCCTGGGTGGGCAGGGGGACCAGGGAGAGGGGCTCCTCAAGGCCAGAGAGGCAAGTCCTGCGCTCAGGAGCGGGGGCTCCGAGGGCCGGGTGGGGCAGGGAGACGTGCCGTGGAGGCGGGAACAGGCGCTGGGAACAAGTGAGGGTCACACCCAGGCAGCAGCACCCACTTCGATCTCAGGGGCTCGCCTGGTCCGGAAGAGGGTGAAGAGAGGGGTCAGGCTCAGGACTGAGCTCCCCGGGGTGGGCCAAGCAGGCTGCTCTGCGGCTATGGGGTCGGGACTGAAAGTGATCTGGACAAACAGGGCCATCTATACGCTTTTGACTCCTTTCCCTGTTTCTTCTTAAGAGTCCAGTCTTATCCCAGCCAAAGAGAAAAGGAAAGCGCCCTCATTTCCGTTCAGGGCTGGCCGAGGTTGCTGCGGTGAGGGATCCGTCCTCCTCTGGCGGCTCCAAGAGGCGGGGCTGGCGACATGGATCAACTCCTGAGCCAAGAGCATCAGTGGAGTGAGACGCCAGAATCCAGGAGCAGACGTCAGAGCCTGAGAGTCTCCGGGCCACAAACACCCACCTGCTGCCCAAAGGCATCACTTTCCCTGCTGTTTCCAATGAGACCAGTCAGAAGCTCCTGCAAATGAGCCAAAGAGCAGCTGCTCCCAGAGGAGCTGGGTCCGCCCGGCAGCCATTCACAGCCCGGGATCCTGGGGTTGTCCCGGGGGGCAGTGCGTGGGCAGAAAGGGAGAAGATGGCGCAAGGCTGGAGCTCGCCTGGACCGCAGCCCCGTGGGCCCTGGGGGCCAGACAGCAGCGGAAGCGCCGTGCGCCAGGAGGCGGAGGTGGGCCGGGGACAGAAGGCTCACCTTGCCTCGCTGGGGAAGGGCCCCATTTCCAGCGGGAAACCCTGTCATTCTTCTCCACTGACTCAGGAGAGGGTCCCCCAGAGAATGGTCTTCAATTAAAAGTGAGCCCTGGGCAATATGGTTTCAAGACCCCAGGACAGCCAAGACCCAGCACCCCAACAGGCACCTCAGAAGTCCTCCTGGAGCCTGCAGTTGGGCTGCCGGATAGCATACAGGATGCCCAGTTCAATGCGGATTTCAGACACCCAAGGAGTAATTTTCTAGTATTAGCATATCCCGTACAATATGTGGGACGTGCTCATGCTGTAAAAGTTCTCTATGTATCTGAAACTCAGATTTAACTGGGCACCCTCTGTGTCGTAGCCCCGGCCTACAGGGTCACCAGCAGTTGTCATTGTTAAGATGTAAGAGTTGGATGGAGGTGGACAGGCTGTCCCTGCAAGCTGCCAGCAGTGTGACACACAGATGGTTAGCTGGGCTGACCCAGGCGGCTTCAGCCCTTTCTAGGGGTATCCGTGCTCTTGGCTGCCATGTACAGGCATCTGATTCAACCAGTTCGACCGGAAGAGCATTTATGGTGCCCTGTCACCGGGAATCCAGACAAGGCGTGGTCAGTGGTGTGAGCCGTCAAGAACCTCCCGTTTGCCCGCCCTGTCATCCTCTGGGCTGACTCCACTGTGGGCTGGGAGCAAGACGGCGGCAGCGAGCCCAGTGTCGCCCCAGACACAGCCAGGCCACAGCACCGGCCTGACTTCTGAGCTGCGGTGGAAGACAGGACAAAGGTAAAGGGCTGTCCAGGATCCGGGACACCCACGTCTTGTGGCCAGTGAAGAGCATGAAGAGAAGGGCAGAACTGAGTGGGAGGGTCACCATGTCAGCTGGAGGAAGCTGGCTGACGTGTGTCAATGTATGAAGCATGTCGATAAAAGGGAGCGGAACGACGACATGGAAAAAATTGGAACTGACTGATGACCGGAGGAAGGAGCAGGGTACTGATGGGGCCGTCTGACTGCATCCCCACGCCGTGTCCTACAACGTCACGTGGCTCCCGAGCAACGGGCTGAGACTTTCAGTCGGCTTCATCCCACCTTTGGGAAATTAACCTGTTGCTGAGAAATGCACCAAGCGCGAACCCAGCAGCAGCTTCCTCTGTGGTTTACGGAGGAAAACACCGCGGTCGATTTACGGAAACGCTTTCCTCCTGGATCATCTCAGCAAACGAGACCCCACGTGCACTTGACCTTCATTCTCTCTTTTATCTGTTTTATACGTCACTTCTAGAAGCAGAGGACTGTTTATCCAGGAACAAAACTAGGTGAACAGTGTAGACGCTTTTCAAATGTCATTTAAAAGCAACTCTCTGAGAAATACTGCCAAAGGGTCCGCACGTTGCCAGTGAGAGAAAATACACGCTGGCGGTCATGCCCCAGCTTTCTCCTGACTTCTCTAAAAATAAAAAACACAAGGAAGACCATGTCAAAGTTTTGGAAGATCAAATCCCATATCAAATTGATCAGATCTGATTTCCAATTGTCTGTGAAATATGAGGGCAGTTAACACAGGTCATAAAGATCTTAAAACTCCTGGCCTTTCATTGTCATTTCTACTAAGTGAATGTCCCGCCAAGCAGCTCACCTGCAGCCTAGAGCATGCACCATAAAAGGAGAACACTGTCGTATCTTCAGGCCCCCTTTCTCCACCAAACCACTCAGAAACCAGCATTTACCAAGATACGCTATTTATCAAATCTTGTCCAGAAATCTTGAAAATGCATTCATCTCAAGGTACTTCTGAGGGTGCTTCCGATCTAAAATTGGTAGCGGTGGAGAGGGGTGTTAAGTCAGAAGGCTGGCTTAGCTAAGCGGACCTGGGTTCCGGTCTTAGTTCTGGCCACACTGCCACTGTGACCTCGGGCAAGATGACACTTCTGGGCCTCAGGGTGCCAGTAAGGACGGCATTCAGCTGCCAGGAACTGAAAACCTACCCACCGTGGTGCCTCTAAAAAGCACGAACTTCCTCAGAAATGTAATGCCCGGGGCTGATGCAGCAACCCGGCCTGCCCTTCACTCTCTGCCCCCTGCAGGCTGTCACATTCGTCTCTCGTTTGCCATCTTCCGGTGGTGAGACGGCTGCTGCACCTCCAGGATCACACAAAGACGGAGGGGAAGCGGGAGGCAGAAACTCAGCTTCCCCAGAGACCCTGAGGTGACGTCTGTGTGTGTCACGAGACCCCAGCCTCATCTTCCCCGCGTGCAAGGGGCTGGGGGTGTAAGGCGTTTCCCTGACACGCTGCGGCCCCAGTAAGATGGGGGTTCAGATGACAAGGGGGAGAGGGAAACAGAGTTTGGCTGGCAAACAGCAGGGCTGGCCCCGCTGGCCCCGTTCCGCTGGTCACCCGCGCGTGCCCTCGACTAGTGTGCGCGGAGCGCCTCCCCTCTCCAGGCGGACTTTGAGGCGCTGGGATACAGCTCGGTTTGGACACAACCCGGCAGAACAATAAATACCAACTGCCTCGGGCCACCAGCCCTATAAAGTGGTTCTGTAAAAACCGAGAGCTGATACAAAACAGAGACTTCCCTTCCTGATCCAGTGGTCTGAGCACGAGGAGGCAGTGGGTCTAATCATGGCCTGAACTGTAACTTGTCTTCCTCTCCTCTCCCTCCTCTTCAGAGCGCCCCAGCTCTCCTCCGGCCCACCAGGAAGGGGAGCCCCTCCTGGAGGAGAGAAGGCCAGCTCAGGAGTCCAGATCCTCTGGTGACCCATGAGGCACACCTGCCTCCTCCTACCTGGGCCCCAGGGGCAGCAGCTCATCAGACACCCCTCCAGGCAGTCCACTTCCATATCCCCTCTAAATAAGAACTCAGCTGAGCACCCTGAGCCCTGCACCTGCTGCTGCCGCCCAGAGGGAACTGTGTCGGCCTCTGGGAGCCAGCAGGGAAGTCACATCAGATGCACCCAAGCCTTTACTCTCGCTGACCCACGGCTCTGACTTTACTGCTGGGAACCAAGCTTAGGAAAGTTATTCAAACTGGAAAACTTTTATCCACTAAGATGCTCACGGTGGCATCTGGCATAACAGCCCAGCAGGGGAAGCATCTACACACTCAGCAGTGAGGGAGCACGGTGCACACGCTCCACGAAACATGAGCCACTAACTGCCATGGTTATAAGGACCGAAGCGCATCAAGAAGAATGCTTACATGACTGCGTCAGTGAAAACTGCAAGAGACAAACTTACAGCCAAATTATCATTACAATTTTAAGTCTACATACAAGGAAAAATACTTTAAAAACAGTAATGGGGGTAAGGATTATGCAAATACGGGTGGTCAGATTTTAAGCGACCTGTTTCTCTTAGTCTTCAAATTTTTATGCATGTTTACATGACTTTTTAATGGAGAAATAAATTCATAATTTGAAAAAGTGCAGGGAAATTCAAGGCTTTGTGAACTACTTTACCTTCTCTAGAGTGACATATAAATTCTAGGAAAAACAATAACCCAATAAGTAGGTCTTTTCACGTGTACGGTTTAGAAGAAGGACGGCAGGAAGAGAGAAACAGAAAGGCAATGCTTTTTCTGAATTTTCCCAGACTTGATAGGACTTGCGTTTTTAAACCTATTCTTAGCAGTTGAACAGAAATGAAGGAAGCTCTTCTCCTTCTACTTAAATTCCAAAATTCCACAACCCATCTTCCTGCGGCGAACAGAGGATTAGGCAACAGTCGGGACTTGCGGGCCACCACGGATGTACCAAATCACCTCAACAAGCCAAGCAGAAGATTCCCTTTTAGCCCAACTGCAACTTTATTTTTCAATACAGAACAAGTTTAACCTGTTTTTCCCTTCTCCCTCTTCACTAAAATTGCCTCAGCGAAGCTGGCCAGTGCACTCGCAAGCCACGTTATTTCCACACTTGACCAGCCTGCCCCAACCCGTCCCAGGAGGCACACAGGAGAGGAGAGCTCTTGTCCCACCCGTGGGTGCAAACTTGAGCAGCCTCAAACGGGGACGCGGGCCTGAGTGTCCCAAGTCTTCCCTCCATTCTTCTCCCAAGGCGAGCTGCGGAGGGGTGGCTCCCGGGGCACGCGGCCCTGGTGAGTCCTGACCTGTGGTTACTTGTTGAGTGTTTCCAGAGCCCTGCCTGCTTCACAGATCTGTGCTTAGCCTCCCATTGTTGGGGACACAAGAACGTCAAGCCGCTGCCTTCAAGGAGCTCACAGTCTCGTCGGAAAGGCAGACGCCCACAAGACACAGCCCGCACACGAGTCACAAAGGGCCACGGAGGAAAGCTGTGGGCTGAGGAGCCGGGCGTGGGCTGGGGAGGGTCAATCTCACAGTTTCAGGTTCAAACACAGGAGACAGATCGTGGGTGGGGCCAATTTTCCACACCTTTCTGGAGGCTGTGTCTAGGGTGTTCATGAATTCTTCACATCTTAGCATCCGGAGCAGTGGTTCTGGAGTTTGGGAGAGGGTGGTGAAGAGGGCTGGACTCTGAGAATCAGATGAGCGCATGGGGCCCGCCCCAGGAAACGTGATCACCCTCTAGGCGCTAACATCTGCACGTAATTCGGAAGATTCATGGGCTGCATCCTCCCAGAGCCAGCCACGGGCTTCCAGGACAACAGGGTCAGATTGTAATCATTAATACTGAGCATTTCCTGCATGTTAGGACCTGAATTCATTCTGTACCTATATTCTTTCCTTCAATCCTCACAACAAAAATAAGACACATGAAGCATTGTTTCAACAGTACACACGAAAAAGCTGAGGCTCGGAGCAGTTACTCGCCCAGATTAGAAGGTGGATTCAAACCAAGCCAAGCAGCAAAGTCTGAGCTCTTTCAAATAACTGGCTGAGGTAGGCAGCCACCATCACCCGCCTCCACCACCACCACCACCACGGGCTCGCCGATGAGGAAACAGGGGTCTTGGGGGGTTAAGTAACTGGCCCCGGGCCACGCGGACCCCGGACTGAGAGCTCTTGCCAAAGAAGCAGGACAGAAGGTGACAGAAGGTAAAAGCTTTGAAACCCCAAGTGAGGCACACTTGTGGGGAAGGTTCTTAAAGCAAAAAACTTAACATCTGGCCATCGGGCTTGCCCCTGGAGCGGTGGTTCCTCACGGGCCGGGGGCAGGGGGAAGGAAGGCTGCGGTTGGCCCTGTCCTTTTACTGCGACCCTAAGCAGCCTGCGTGGTCAAGGAGCCCAGGCCCCCAGCCAGACTGAGTTGGCGGGAGCTGGAGGAGATGCTCTGTGAGAACCACACGCCGACCTGGAAGCTCTGGGCTCAGGCCAGAGCTCCGCACCCCGCTCCACAGGACAAAAAGGAGACAGGCGAGCAGGGACTCCCTTACCTGCAGGAGATGCTGGTGTGCCGCCCAGCCACCCCTCCACGGCGTCCTGCTTACTGAAGCCCCACGCTGTGCCCGGCGCCCGGGGAGCCGTCCATTCCTTCAGGACCAGGGAAGCCAGGGCGCGGCGGGAAAACGGGGGGACCGTCACTGGCCAGAACCGCACACACGTCTTCAAGGCTCCCTCACAACAGGCGTCTTCAGACAGTTAACGCTTTCTTCTACCACTGGAGAAACCGTTTCTAAACGTCTCGTTCAGAAACATTTCCAAACCAGTGATAATACCTGAGTCTTGCCGCATTTTAGACTGGACGTGGTACTAACCAGCCTATTCATCATGCTCGGTGCCAGGGACTGTGGGCTGTTTACAGAAGTCAAGTTCACCAGCAGGGCATAAGTATCTGCCAACTTCCACGGACAGTCGTAAAACGTGGCTCTGAGAACGAGAGGTTGCTTCTGATCGGAGCAATCAGACATGCCTTGCTTTTACTTGTGTGTAAATCTCACATCAAACCTAAAAGAGACAGGACAGAACAGCGGTTAGATTACAAGCTTTGATGGCAAAATATCCTTGTCCAGCCACTTGCTAGGTATGTGGCTTTGAGCACATCCTTGAGGCCTCAGCCTTCATCCATAAAATGGAAATAATAATATTATTTCAAAAGGGTTGTTGAGAGGATTAAACAAGACTGTGGGTGCTGGGTTTGGCACGGGACACACACTCAACAAAACAGCAACTACAATTATTATTCAAAAAGTTTGAGAACAAGACCCTATGCCCTTAGACTATACAGATTAACGTTAGACGCCCATGTATTTAACGACTAAAGAAATAATCTTGTAATTAGGTGGAACACTTTCTCCCTAAAACTTATATCCTTCCAGTGGATCCATGCTGGCAACAGTCTAGCATCTAACTGATACAGGAAAAACGGGGCGTGAGAGGGTGGTCATGCCTCGGGTCTCAGGTGAGTCCCTGGGACGCGCCCCACCAAGTGGGGGTCCTTGGCTTCGCGCAGGAAAGAGTTCAAGGCGAGCCATGGTTGAGTGAGAGTAGATGTATTCAGAGACATGCGCACTCCGAGGACAGAGTGCGGGCGTCTCAGAAGGGAAGAAAGGCCTGGGAAGAAAGGCCTGGGAGATACACACGCCACAGGCAGAGTGCGGGCCGTCTTCCTCAGGAGGGAGCGTGGCGGCCTCAGAGCACGGGGGCGGCCACGGAGAATGAGGGCGGCCACGGGGGTGGGGGGTGGGGGCTGGTGGCTTTTATAGGCTCGATAACCTCATATGCTAACTAACAAATGGGAGGATTATTCCAGCCACTTCGGGGATTCCCAGGAGCTGGGCCCTCACCCACTTTGCCCTCTACGGTCAGCCTGGGGGCTGTCCCGGCGCCCTGGGAGGGCCGGGCAGCAGCTACTGTGTTTTAATGGGCGTGTGCTGAAGCTCGAGGTGTGCTGGGAGCTGACTCTTCCACCATCTTGGTGCTCACTGCTGTGTCATTCTTTTAATGGCTGTGCCCTGCCCCCTTCCCTCCTGTCTCATAACTAACCAGATTTTTTTTTCAAGCCAAAGAAAACTGTGTAACTATGCTAGAATTATTCCCAACCCTGCTATTTGTGAGGGCATCCTGTGAAGCTCAGAATTTTCAATTATTTCTAGTGAAAGCAGAAATACAACAAAATTCCTTCCTGGTAGCAGAAAGAACACTCAGAGACAGGCTACCAGCTTCTCTGTCTCGTTTTGATCTCATAAAGTACATAGGAAAGAAAACAAACAAAAACAAAACACTTCAAATGTTCCATTGCAGTGAACTCCAACTGAGTTAAAGCACTGCAAGCAGAATAGAAACTGGTGTCTTGCTTGTCCAGCTCTTCCCAGGACAAATAATTTGGAGGCAGGAATCACACAGCTCCTGTGGCTTTGGATCCCCAGCACCCAGCACAGTCCCCACCCACTGGAAGCCTCAGTAAGTGATCCAGGGTCAAATCTTATTATTTAAAGGCCGCTCATAAACAAGCCATCGGAAGCCATGAGAAGGCAGGGCCAGCTTGCTCTGCCTTCCCCTCGTCCGGAAGGCCCTCTGCACCCAGAGTGGCACAGCCAGCAACCGCCCAGGCTGTCCTGCAAGAGAGAACCTGCAGCGTTTCCCCAGAAGGTGCTCAGCGGATAAAGCCCCATGGTTCCCAGCGCCACCTCTTCCTGCTCCTGACAAAGTGGGCTTTCTCGTCCCAAGCACGTCCCCAGGCCTATGAAAGAACAGTCTTGTGCGTCGTTGGCACTGCCATGAACACGACCCCGCCAAGGGGACGCTGTGTGACTGCCCAGGGGCGTGGGCTTCTCTGATCGACAGCATTGTTTTGCGCCTTTTCATGTGGACGGGGCGGTGGGTGACATCCTAGGGGCTGTGGGACGTCCTCCCAGTGCAGCTGTCCAGCTAGTTCAGAGGCAGACATCTTTCTGAAGCATCTCGCCCAGAGGTCATACTGTAGAACCTTCCACAATGTTGGCCCTGGGGGTCGGGGGCGGGGGCAGGGGCAGGGCAAAGCCGAGATGCCAAGGCCGGCCCTGTCCCCTCCGGGCTGAGCCCCGCTTGGGTCTCCCTCGCGCGTCCACGTCGCAGGTGGCAGAATCAGAACCTGTGGACCAAATCCAGGCAAGGCTGCATTTGCTTTGTCTGCATGGTGCTGGCCCACACGGGGATTTTCAGAATTTTTATTATTTTCTAGAGTGGTTTAGAATCAGGAGACCTGTGTCAAAAACCCAGACACTCGACTTCTCGGGCAATCTGATGATGCGGGGCCGTCACTCCTGCAGGGCAGCCGGCGGCTGGCCCTGGGCAGCTTCGGCCCCCTGGAGAACAAGCCGTCCGGCCCGTGCCCTGCTCTGTCCCCCCCCCACCCCCGACTATTTCACCAGCCATCACACCTGCTGGGTCCTCACGTGACTGTGAATCCTGCCGCGGAAACTTGACCTTAGTCTCCCAGGCCAGCGGCGCACGAGGTGCGACCCACCAGGGCCGGGTTTCTGGCTGGCTCTGAGGAACCAGGCCAGAGGGAGCAGCTGTGCAGCACCTGGACCCTATCTGGACTCCACCACACCCCCCACTGTCCTTGTCTCCTTTAGTGTGCCCAGGAGGCCTAGCAGCCCTCAGCAGCAACACCAGTGAGCCCTGGGACCCTCAGGGACCCGCAGAACAGCCTGAGAAGGAAAGGACCCAACCTGGACTGATCGCCCACCACGGTCCTCAGGGGCCCAGAGTGCTCTGTCTTCAAGGAGATGTAAGACTTAAGACTTAACAACCCCCAGCAAATAGGGAAAGGCGTCTAGGAAGAAAAGTACCCAAGAGTCTCCCTTGGCAGCACGTTAAAATGCCCACAAACCTCTCTCTGGGTGAGGGGCTGTTTCCACAGCCAGCCAGTACTACCCCTGGCGCAGCTTCCAGGTGCCTCATCTTAGCTGACCACGAGGAATCCCGCAGTACGGCCCAGCGGCCCCTGCAAAGCACGCCCGCCCTTTGTGGACAAGGCGCTATTATCGAATCACCCCGCAGCCTTCTCTTCTAACCAGTAAATCTTATTTCTCAACCTTTTAATCAAGCTTGTAGTTCTCACCTGCACCTTCTGTGCGTTCTCTGCATCTTTCCAGGTTCACATAACACAAAACTAGACGCAGAATTCCAGCAAGGCTCTGAGCAGTGCTAAATATAATAGAGATTCCTTTGTGGTTTCTAAGTGTGTGGTTTATTTTACACTCGATTTCCAAACCAGAGCACTTCATTGCTGACTCCTGATCAGCCCAGATTTGAGGGGGTGGGTCTCTCCTTTGCAGGCACAGCCCCTTCGTCTCTTCTGAACTTGGCTTCTGTTAGTTTCTCTCCAGTTTTCCTAAGCCGTTCAGAATTCTGAACCCAGTTTGGTTTCTCTTCTAAACAGATTTTCAGCCCCCCCCCATCACCGCTCCACCCGTTCGCTCAAGCCGCGCCATCCCCTGCCTGGACCGTTGCAGTGCTTCCCGGTCGTCTGTCTTCCGCTTTGCTCCGCACAGTCCATCTCCCTCCCAGAAGCCAGGGCCATACGATTCAAATGTAAGTGGGCCCCCACCTCGCTCCCCTGTAGGGTGGGTCTGTCCCCCGTGGAGGTGCTGCTGCACCTTGGGGAGAGGGGCAGTGACCCTATCCCAAGGGTCCAGCCAGCTGTAGGGGACAGGGACACAGGGACAGAGGGGTCACAGGGGGCAGAAGAGGGTAGATGCGGCCAGGCCAGAGGGGTCCAGGCACAGGCCCCTAGGGAGACAGGGGGCTGCAGTCCCTCCTCTCCCCAGGTTGTGGTCTGGGGAGCCCCACAGTGGAAGGGGAACCAGAGGCCGAGCCATCTTTTGAAAAAAGGATAGCAAAGCGGTGCGTGGATGTTCACACACCACACAGCCCCGTGACTGGGCATCTCCCAGGGGACCCGCCGTGACAGCTGTGCCGGGAAGACGTATATTCACGGACACCCTGGTGTTTGACTTTGCCCAGGTCAGCAAAGGAGGAGACGTGATGAACATGCACGCTGAGTGGTGGCAGTCAGGGGCTGGACACGGCCAGCCCAGGCTCTGCAGTGACTGACCACAGGGCGGCTGTCCCTTGAGGAAGGTCCCTGCCAGCCTCTGCTGCTCAGGCACACGGGCTGGGGGTGGGCAGCACGTGGGGCCACCGTGGAGACAGTGGAGGGTGGCCAGGGGCCAAGGTCGCTGCTGCTGCCGTGACATCCGGACCAGGGAGGCCGTAACCTCGGGCCCCGCTAAGCAGCCGGGAGCAGGGGGCCCTGAGTGTTCCCAAGACCACTGCAGCTTCCCTTCCCGCGGCCAGCGGGGAACCGAGATGAAAGAGCTCAGAATGAGAGGCATCCTCTGCCGGACTCCACGCCCCACAGCCCAGTACTGACCACGCAGTGGACTCAGTGATGTCCCCGAGCTGAGCCACGTCCCTGGTCCCCAGGGAGCCCCCACCTCGCAGCCTCCCTCAAAGAGCCAGGGTAAGGGCATAGCTTTGGTCCCCAGGCTGCTGGCTGGCTGGGAGGCACGCCCTCTTCCCTCAGCTCCCCCAGGACCCTGAGTGCAGACTTCATTCCAAGGCCACAGAGCAAGCAAGGGCAGGATCTCCGTGCTCCCTCGGGATGCTCAGGGACGGAGGACAGATGCTTTGATCTTACTGGAGGCTCGGAGATACTGTCATGTAGACGTCGTGATTCCAGAGGACTGAGCTCGTGTTCGGAGACAAGGGAGGAAGGCTGGTGGGGAAGTGGTTCGTAGCGGCGAACGTGGGGAGCCCCCAGACGACCCCGACCAGGGGAAGAGAGAAAGTGTGGACGGGCAGAGGGGGCCCAGCACCGGGTGGGGCTGAGCAAGCCTGCACCTCTCCGCACACTGTCGGGTGGAAAAGCAAGTTGCAGAAGGAAACGCACAGACCAGCTCAGACGGAGAACGGCGCCGGAGGCACGTGTCTGCAGCAGCAGCAGCAGCAGCGGGGACCGGGGGGGGGGGGGGGGGGGGGCCGGGCGGGAGGTGCGCGGGGCAGGGGGCGGGGCTGTGGCGGCGCGGGGACGTGTTTCTGAGACGCAGGGCTGCTGCGCAGCTGCCACCGACCCCGTTCTCTCACATTTCAGCGTCCCCGACGTCCGGCTGCTCTTCGAACTGCCGTCAGCCGGTGGCGGCTGTGAGGTCGTCGCGGCGCCCTAGAAGTGCCTTCACCGCTTCGCTCACTCAGGCTTTCCTTGCTTGTGTGTGCGCAGTCTGCCACAGACCTCCGCCCCGGTCTGAAAGGCCACTTCTAAAAGTAAAAAAATTCTAAATGACAAAAAATAAATAAGTAAAATCATGGAAGTCAGGTCACTTCAGTCTCTCCTGAGAGCGTCTCAGGGACCTCCCCTCACACTGAGCCCCCAATTAAAGTTCTTCCAGGGGCCTTCAGGGCCTTCAGACTCTTCCTCCTGCCTCCTCCCTGCTCACGGCCCTTCTGCCCGGGCCCCCCTGCTGCTCGGCCTCGCACCGCTGTTCCCTGCCCAGACCGCCCTTCCCCTAGGTGTCCTGTGACGCTCTCCCTGACTTCCATCTATGCAGACACTCGATAAACCTCAGGGTCTCTGGACACTGATGCCAAGTTGTCCAAGGTAGAAGATTCTAGAAAGGAGAAGACTCATTTCAATGGAAAATCTCATGCTCATGCCTAATTACAATCCAACCTGAGTTTCAAAATTGATTTCTTGGTCAAACTTGGCATCACGGACAAGAGAGAAGCTGACATCATGAGCTTCCTCGGGAAGTTCACGCTTCACCTCCGAGGAGTCCTTGCCAAGAACGTCTTCCTTAAATCTGATCACGACACCAGCAGATAAATCCAGATTGTGGTCCATTTTACGAAACAACTGGCCTGAACCCATCAAAAATGTCCTACCGTCCACCACCACAAGGCCAAGGGGAAGTGCAGCAGTGCAGCGACCCGCACCACAAGGGAGGCTCGACGCGCTCTCGGGGGTTTGTGAAGGGCCGTCGGGAGCCGGTCAGGAACACCTGGCCGCGGCCCGCACGTTAGGTTATGCTGAGGCGCGAGCGTGGCTCTGGGACACTCAGGAGAGTGCCGCTGTTCTTTGCACACTCAATGGAAACGCGTGGAGGGGACATCGGGACGTCAGCAGTTTTCAAATGTTTTAACAAAAACACGGAGGAAAACAAATGTGACAAGAAATAAACCACTGAGGAATCTGGGTAAAAAGATTTCTGACGTTTATTGTGTTAGCCTTTCAATTTTTTATGTCTACAATTTCTAAACAAAAAGATTAAAAAAAATCAGCTTCTTCTATATCAGAGCAAAATAGACACCCAAAAGAAAGGTTTAAAAAAAAAACCAAAAGAATATTCTGGCGTTTTCAGTGTTTAAGTAACTCACGTAATTTGAAGAATGACAAGGAAAGTGAGCGCAGCACACGCGCGGTGTTTTCCCATCGACCTGACAGGCGAGCAGGCGAGGGGAGCAGGATGCTGCTGGGCTTCGGTGCGCGACGTCGGAGCTGAAATCCTCGTGCTGTTCTCTAAAACGCAGTCTGGGTCCCGTGCAGGTGCTGCGGTGCCTTCGCAGCAGCGGTCAGCTGGGCGCGCCTGCGACACTTGGTAGCCATCCGGATCTCTTTAGCTTTGCCAATGTATGTCATCAGCGGATAACAACGTTACAATTTATTTTCAACCTACTTAAGGTCTATGATGTCGCGAAAAAGACTGTAAACTATGGCACCATTTCTACATTTCAAGAATACTGAAACTAGTAAACATTAAAAAATCCTTCAAAAGACGGTTTCCATGACAGCAAGGTTTGTAATTATTTCAAAGTATTTACCTCAAAATTTTCTAATTATTGTGATTTAAAATATGAACTATCATTTCATATTCAATAATTTTATGTGTAACTCACTTAGAAAGGCTTTGTTATAATTATTTGTAATTATTATTAATGAGAAATAAATAATACACTCCTCTTTTTCTTACGTGAGGAAGGACCACTGTTCTCTCATTCACACAATAGCACTGAATCGTCATCAAACCTGGTTAGGTGAGGTGAGTAAGTAAATGATAATGGTAAAGATAGTGAAAAAATAAAATAAAGGAATAAAAATACAGACAATGGAGTAAAAAATTCAAATCCATATTATTAGCACACTGGTAGACATTTAAAAATCAATTATTAGCTTTATAAATTAGCTTTATAATCTTTGAAATACCGCTTGCATGTTTTGTTTCTCTAAGTCAATTAAAACAACCAAGAGTATGTGATACTGTGAGATTTGTCAGCACCTAAACTGAGTTTGCAATCAATGTTTAAATTTGGGGGAAATCAAATCTATTAAATTCATAAGTTCTTTTTCATTTAATCTTTGTGTAACTAGTGCCTGAATATTTAGATGAATGTTGATTGTTTGAAGATTAATATATTGGACATTCGACAAAGTAGAAACTATACTGAGTATTTCTCTCCATGCACAGAAGCTCCAGATTCTACCAAAACTCACCGCACCCAGGAATCGATGCCCAGATGGCACATAGGAAGCTGGTGGTCTGCCAGGGAGCCCGGCATGAGAACCCGGCCCCGGCGGGACTCTACACCGGCAGCGACCAGCCAAGGCAGTCACATCCCCTCTTCGAGAGTTTGAGATAAGCAGTCGACTGTCCACGTGGAAAAGCAGGCAGAACTAGCAGAGCAGAGACGACGCTTGTTTGCAAGGCCAGTGGAGTCCCTGCAGGAAGGACGACACCTGCTCCCAGGCGAGCAGGAGGGAGCCGGTCCCCGGTGCGGCCGGGTGCCCCAGCTCTGTGGGTCCTGAGCATCCGTGAGCCGCGGTCTGGGCTCCACGGGCCTCCTCCCGGAAGAGCTCTGTGTTCCCTCCTCCCGCAGCCTGTGGCGCCGGGCGGCTTCCCGACAGGGCAGGTCGGGTGGGATCGCACCCACACGCCATGCAGGGACACGTGGGAGCATCTCTCGTCGTCACCGGTGCTGGTCTCAGCACACAGGGTAAACAGAATGTGCCCTGTTCACTCTCAAAACACGAGTAATTTAGCAACGGAAATACACCGTCCAAAAGGCACCAACGGTGCATCTGAACCAAGACAACGAGGCCACGGAGAGGGGCGAGTAATGCCTCAGAGGCTGAGCCAGGAGGACTGAGGTTCGGGAAAGACTGTGCAGAATGGAGCATTTGGGTCGGCCTTGAAAATCACCATAAGGGATTTTACTAAGACGCAAAAAGGGGGAGACGGATGCAAACCAACGGTAGAGGGGCAGCAGAGCCTGCGGGCAAGGGGACAGACTGTGCCCCACCACGGCCCGTCTTCACATCCAACCTTACACTTATGACCTGCACGATCTGGAGCAAGCTCCATAACCTCTCTCGCCCTCAGCGTTCCCATCCGTAAAAATGGGAAGAAAAATAGTGCCTGCTCACAAGGTTATGATGAAGACTGAGTGAGCTAAAGCATGTGATGTTCCTGGACCAGTGCTTCACCGGTGAGCAGCGCTCAGTAGTATCAGCTCCTGTCACCACCATCTGCACACCGCGTGCTAACGGAAACCCCCCAGCTCTGCTTCCTTCCTTCTGCCTTGGGTGATTCTGAGCACACTTTGCGCTTGGCGCTTCCACGCGCGGGTGTTTTGGCCTGGCCTGCGCAGACCGCCCCCTGCCCAGCGGTGCACGTGCTCATGAGGTTCTCCTGGCCCTCCCCGTCTGCAGGCGCCAGGCCCTGAGCTAGACGCGTCCAGAGCCAGGTCCCCCGTCAACCTCAGCGGGTCAGAGACACTTTAAAACGAGCTCTTGATCTTGAGACAGATCCAAACTCAACTCTATCCTTTGCTAGCCTGTGCATATTAAAGTCTCTGAGCCTTGGGGTTTTTATCTGTAAATTGAGGGTACTGACATCTACCTCATAGGGCTGTAATTGTGAGGCTTAAATGAAAAGACGTGAGCACACAGAGCTGTTGGCCCCAGCGCGCAGCGTGTAATAACTGCTCAGTGAACACCACCAGTAACACACAGAACATTACTCCCTTGCCATGCTGCACAGACGCTTACATTTTGTTCAGTGTTCTTCTAGAAAGAGTCATAGCTTTTATGAGATTATCAAAGAGATCCTTCGTCCTGCCGGGTGTCTCCCCAGCGCTGAGGGCCTCCTGCTCAGCTGGGAATGCTCACAGCAGCCTGCAGCCCTCCGCCAGGACCCTTCTAAGGGCATTAAAGAAGCAAAGAAAGCCTCCCCCAGCCTCCCCCAGCCTCGTCTTCTGTCCGTGGAGTCGCCTCCCGTGAGGGTTTCAGGGGAGACAGGCGTGACTTGGAAAATAATTGGAAAGTGAGCTGAGTAGGGGCCCTCCCCTCTCCCTTCTTCCCCCCACCCCCAGGTCCTAGGGCCCACCCCCATTTGGTTTACTTCCTATGCCAGCTACACTTCTTCCAAGAAAAGGACCTGAGAGGTTCATCAGTACTAAGACCAGGATGAGAAAGGACACAGGATTCCCAGGAATATCTGCCCGTGACTCATGGGGCAAAGCTAAAGTCAAAGAGACGAAGGTCTAATTAGGGAATTACAGGCTTCGAGGATGCCAGGGAGGAAGAAACGCTGGGTGCCTGGGAGACGTTCCGGGGCCACTGTAACGAGACCACACGGGGCCCGTCCCAGGTGCGGCCGTCTGTGGCTGGCCCCAACAGGAGGCAAAAATAAAAATGAATGCCTGACTGTTCTAAATGTTATATTAAAATGTAAAAGGGCCTAACAGCCTTGAAAAAGAATGAGGTGGTTATCTATGAGCTGGTATGGAAAGAGACTTTTAAGTGGAAAAAGCAAGATACAGATCAATATGCACAGAATGAATATACATACATATACTTGAATAGAGATGGAAAGTTCCAGAAAGATACAAAGCAAATTGGTAACAATGACTGTCTCTGGTGAGGGAGCCCAGGAGGAGTGGAAATCTGGGGTGGAAGAAAGATTTGTTTCTACTTTTTTTTTGACTTATATTCTTTTATACTATTGATTTTTTTTGTCATATGTATATATCACTTTTTTAATTTAAGAAATAAGTTTTAAGGGGAGTGTACAGCTAAGTGATAGAGGGCGTGCTCAGCATGCATGAGGTCCAGGGTTCAATCCCCAGCACCTCCATTAAAATAAATAAATAAACCTAATTATGTCCCCACACAAAACAGAAAAAAAAAAAAAAAAAAGGTTTGAAAAGACAGCATGGGTAAATTCAGTGAGCTATGAAATCTTTTGAGAAAACCAACAGCATGAAATATTATCTAAAAGACTAACAAGAGACCACAGTTAACAAAACAGGATGTCATAAACCAAACCCACAGCCAAAATATTTCTCGAGGATTCAGAATTCTGCCAAATTTTGTGATACAAAGTGCCATTAAAGATGACTGAAGCACCAAGAAAACTGAGAGGAGACACGGCCAGGGCTTGAGCTGGTGTTCCTTCTTAACGATGTAAGTTTTTATTTTAGAAAGAACGTCCATACCTTTCCACATCTACTTTTGAACAAAGGGAAAGGGTTTCGGGAAGCTGCGTTCTTCACTAGCTAACTCAGCCCCGCTCCCCGCAAGCCTGCCCTGGCTTCTGAGAACCAGCCCTGCACACGCCAGCTGCCCTGGGCCTCGTAGATCGCACCTCCCTGGCAAGCCTGGAGTGGTAAGTACTCAGGTGGGTCGAAATCAAAAGCCACGGGAGCTGTGGGTGTGTGCAGGGGCACCCGGTCACACACATGCCTTTAGGGACCACTCAGAATTTCTGCTCAGTCCCTCGTGTTTCTGCTTTGGGGATTTGATTACATTTGTTGATGGAGAAAAACAAAACAAAAGCCCCACAAGTCCTGAAAATTAGAAAATTTCCCAGCGGAACATTCTATTAAGAAGGAGAAGGGGAACTCCCACCTCCACCAGCCAGACACCACCGTCGATTCCCAAAGGCGCTGAGAGCAGCGAGAGAAGGCACTCCTGCAGAAACTTCTTAGAAATACTCTGCTTCACCAAATACCACACAACCGAAAATAAACTAAAATTTTCTTCTAAAAGCTGGCTTTGAAAAGACACCGTTAACATCCAAAATTCTCATACGCTCTAGGCATCATGAAAGTAGTAAATAAATTTTTGAACTAAAAAGGCAACTGAGACACTAAAAAGGCAACTGACAAGCATTTGAAGGCAGACGGATCTATGAAATCACATGGTCGGCGCCACGCTATAGGCAGCTTCCTGGCGAGCTTCTTCAAGCACGCTGGCTCAGACCACCACCGACGCTGGTGGGGAGACAGATCCAGAGAAACAAGCTAATCCGCCACCTCCTGCATTTGGCGCTTGGGACGTGACAGGGAGACTCCCCATCCTGAAGGAACTACTCTGTTTAAAGACACACACTGGAAATCTCGGCGACAACGGGAGTAGCACCGCACAGCAAGCAAGAGCCAAGTGAGGGCCCACAGTTGGTTTTTTTTGTTTTTTTTTTCCCAAATTAACATCTGTAGCCAGTTTACAGTCCGCGCCAGGCACTACGCTTTGTGCTTCAAATGCATTATCTTGTTTAATTCTCACCATCTCTGCGTCACGAGTGATAAAGCAGAGGCGCAGAAAGGTTGCGAAGCACCAAGCCTGGCGCCCAGGCCCCGAAGCGCCACGTTCCACTCCCGCCGAGCGTTTGATCAGAAACGAGCAGCAGGCAGCGCCGCGGGACAGCCACGCCGCTCCGGGGCGCCTGCGGTCCTCCATCCACGTCAGAAACAGACCGCCTGAGGTTTTCTATGACCTGTCAGCTCTACGTGCACCTGTGCCAAAGCCGGGCCCTAAAAACGTCATCTCGGGCCTCTTCAGGCACCTTTAGAAACGGCCCTTCTTTGCCAGGTTTGACAACGTAAATATAAGACCCGGAAGACACACTGGCCAGCGACGAGGGGGGCGTGAGCTGCTCTGTGTTGTCGACGTACAGGCTATTCTGTCAGCACTGGGAGGTCACAGAGAATTTAATTTCCTCTTCCCTGATTCAAAAATGTTCTGTTACGTATGCAGGAAAAATTAGATCAAATCAGAGTGTATTTATCTCATACAAGAAATGTGTTTCAGGAGAGTGATGTATACACAGGCTTACCTGTTAAATACACTAGGGGGATGGGTTATTGGAAAGAAGTTTCCAGTGAGTCGTTTTGCACTGCACACAGTTCTTCTGTGTGGATTTATTTATAACTCACCCCATACCGAACACATGCTCCAGGCGGCCTAGAAAGGTACATATAATCCAAGATAAAATAAAATTTGAAAACAGGAATGGATTTAAGGCCAACGGAACATAAACAACAGTCAGGAGGGGAGTGAGTGCACAAAATCCTGGAAGGCCTTTGGCCACTGCAGGGGTGGGTCCCAAATTTAGCCCTAAGCTGTCCAGCCGCCAACATCTAGAAGGAAACACGACCAGTTACACAGCTGCAGGTGTGTGGAACAGGATTTTACAAATCTGGTCAATATTTTCCAAAAGATCCCCGTGCCTCCCGACCTCAAGGAGACCCTCGTCTCCTCCGAAACCCTGCTCCCCCGCAGCCACCTCCGCCAGGCGGCTCTGTCTCTGGAGCCTCCTTCCTCCAGGCGCACCCAGGTCAGGTCAAGGCCATCCTCCAAGGACACTGCTTCTCCCAGACCTTTTTTAAGCTACATTTTGTCAGAGCTTCTGCTCCTCTTGTCATCTTCCAGCGTCCAGTCCCTTCCCTTCATCCCTCGCGGACAGGCATCCGGCCCGCTGTCTGCCCCCGATGTTCTTTCTGAGAGTAATTCTACATGAGGGCCCGCACCTTCCTGTCCTCTAAGTATTCACTCCCCAGTTTATCTGTCCCGCAAGTTCCCATCTTGGTACGTCTGATGGAGCACACCTATACTTACATGGGACCCAAAATACAAGTGATAAGTGATTTATGATGAGTCATGTTCCTACCTGTCTGCTTAAGCCTTGCCACAGTGGGCAGATGCTCCAGGATGGCCAGCCTGCTCTCCCCTGAGGAAGAGATGGGGTGAAAGCAGAAGATGGGGACTGCAGGAGCCTCTAAAAATGACGCCCGACTCAACTACAAAAAGTAAACAGCACAGTGCAAAAAGGGGCAAAGGACTTGAACAGACCTTCCTGCAGAGGAGACATATGGATGATCAACACGCATATGAAAAGATGGCTAACGTCACTAATTAGCGAAATGCAAATAAAAACTACAATGAGATGCCGCATCACCCTCGTTAGGATGACTACTATCAGAAAAGACGAGAAGAGAAGGGAAGGGAAGGGAAGGGAAGGGAAGGGAAGGGAAGGGGAGGGGAGGGGAGGGGAGAGGAGAGGAGAGGAGAGGAGAGGAGAGGAGAGGAGAGGAGAGGAGAGGAGAGGAGAGGAGAGGACAAGCGTTAGCAAGGATGTGGAGAGACTGGAAGTTGTGCACTGTTGGTGGGATGTAAAATGGTCCAGCTGCTATGGAAAACAGTATGGCAGGCCTTTGAAAAATTAAAAATAGGACTACCATATGATCCAGCAAATCTGCTTCTGGGTCTATGCCTAAAAAAGTTGAAAGCCAGGCCTTAAAGATGTATTTATACATACATGTTTATAGCAACATTATTCGTAATAGCCAAAAGATGGAAGTAATCCTGGTGTCCACTGATGAATGAATGGACAAACAAAATTTGATACATGCATGCAATGGAATATTGTTCAGCCTAAAAGAGGCTGAACAGAAATTCCGACACATACTACAACATGGATGAACCTTGAGAACACTATGCTCAGCAAACTAAGCCAGTTATAAAAGAACAAATGCTGTCTGATTCCACTTATACAAGGCATCTCGAGTCATCAAATTCACAGACAGAAAGCAGAATGGAGGTTGTCAGGGGCTGAGGGGTGAATGAGTGTTTAATGAGTATGGGGTTTGGTTTGAGAAGATGAAGGAGCTCTGGAGGCAGATGGTGCTGATGGCTGCACGACAATATGAACGTACACATCACTACTGAGATGTACACTTAAAAGTGGTTAAGACAGTAAATTTTATGTTATGTGTGTTTTACCAGAATAAAAAAAAAAATGGGAGGACAATGACCCTCTGACTTTAAAGAAGGCAGCTGTGGCCTGGGAGAAAAGATAGGTGAAGGAACTCCAATCTGACTGGCGTTTCCATGAGAAGCAGGTATTTTCAAAATCTGGTCTGCAGTGTCACCAAAGATACAAAGAAACACAAGGCTGGCAGGTGTGTCAACTGGAATCACCTTTCTGGAGGGCAGCGTGTGTGCCCTCTGATACTGCAACCCCACTTCTAAGCATTTCACCTCCAGAAATGATCACAGATGTTCACAAGGTGGACCAGTAAGGACGAACATTTGTTTACAATATCAAATGACTGGAAACAACTTAAATACACAAAAGTGGGGCATGGAGGAACAAGTCAGTGTTACACTGCCACTATACAATTAATAAAAACCCGATTGTCAAAGAATATTTAGTGGCATGGGGAAATGTTCTCTCCATAAATCACTAAATGTTAAAAAAAAATTACAGAACAGTTAAGTCCACTATGCATACAGTTTTGCTAAAAAATTCTACATACATATATACAAAGAGAAAGTTACAATTCAGTTGACTTTATCTTCATCTTTCTACTTTTACTCTTCCAGAATTTTCATACTGTACATGTATTATTTATGTGATCAGAAATAAAAATAATGTACAAATATTTTCAAGTTAAATCTGAGCCTCTTCATTTCTAATTGCAAAACACTGAGCCCAGGCTAAGGTGAAATACGCCCTTGTCAGATACAAAGGTGGCAAAAAAATGCCCCTTTTTTATTGTCCTAAGTCAGGTTTTACCATCAAAAACCAAACTGCAAGAGAGGGCTTAAAGTGTTAATGAGAATAAATTTTTTGCAATCACTTCAAAAGCACCTACTTGCATGACAGCCATTGGTATGTAAATTTCCAATCACTCCCATCTATTCATTAAAACCAGTCACCCAAGGTTCTCTCCAATCAATAACTTAGGGGAACGGGGAAGGCAGAGGGGGCAGGAAGGGGGTGGCCTCCAGAACCTGGAAATAGAGCTACATTTCCTTCAGTATCAATTCTATATTTTAGACTTTCAGAGTCTCACCTCCACCAATCCATCACCCGCTATGCTCATGCCGTTAACTTTTATCCTCTGAAGCCGCCCATTTGTGTTAGTTCCCCACTTGGATGCCTGCTGGAACTCTGTATTTTTTATTTGTCAAGTTAGTGTGGACTGGATTTGGAGCTACGTTCCGAATACCTTGCCAGAAAGTACCTGGGGTGCTGCACTGTGATCCCTGCGAGAGGGACAAAGTCTGGGCGAGGTACAGAGACTGAGCGACATTCGCCCATGGGAGGGAGATGCCCCTGGGTTCATCAGAGCAGATCCCTGCAAGGCCACAGCCCACGCCATTCTCCCTCGGCTGTAAGACTGCAGACATCAATGCAGGAATTCAGGAAGGCTGGTTACAAGGATACAAGGCTCAGCTCCGTGTGGTCCAGAGGGAACCTGTCCTTGAATCCATGCAGGCCCGCTAAGCTGCTTCCAGGACAAGGAGACCCTCAAGAGCCAGGTAAAATCGTGGTCACATTCACTTCAGAATGAACCCCAGGTGATCCACATACCAGACTAGAAATGTGTACGACGTTCAGCGATGGGGGGAAGAGGAGGACAGGCTACTCAGAGAAGATGCTTGGGGAAGGCAGTGGACTTCCCACGCTTGGTAGAACAGTAAGGCAATCCCAGGGCTCTTAGGGGTCAGGGTAACCCAGGTCAGGACAGGCTACATGTGCAACGTGAACTGAATTTGCAAGGTCCTTACAATGATGCTTCTGATTTCTGTACGGGGGCAGACAAGAAGGGCCCGGCTGTTCCGGTGTCCGGACCTGCAGTGTTTCTCAGCTGCCCACACCACGCAGTGCTCCGCTCCATCCTCCCGGCTCCCAGGGTGCAGGCCAGACCCCATCATTCCCAGTCCGCGCACACCGAGGGGTGGTCACACCACGTGGGGACTCAACACAAAAATCCAACAGCACCCAGCCTGGCCTCCTCACTGCGCAGTGAAAAGAGCCCTGTGGTGCTCGGCTGTGGGCGTCAGGCAGCGGCACGTGGCAGGGAAGCTTCTAGACTCTTACTCTCAACTGCTGACTGACCTTGCTCCCTGACAGACACTGGGCTGCACTCCAGCGTTACATTTTTACATTAAACATTGAACTTTAACCCATTAAATGTGACCGACAAAGTTTTATGTTAACATTCAGCTTTATATTAACATAAGAGGAAGTCTCTCTTTCCTACAAGTTCTCGCAGCCCTGGGGTGGGGTCAAGGGGAGACGTAGGCTGCGAGCCAGGGGCGGAGGACAGGGTCTCCCGGAGGCTGGAGGGGCTTCCAGACCCCAGGGAGGGGGCGGAGCTAGGAGCCAACTTTAGAACTCAAGGCTGGAGTTCTGTTTATATACAAAATGGACTATTACTCAGCCACTAAAAAAGGATGAAATACTGCCATTTGAAGGGACATAGGTGGACCTCGAGATGATCATATTACGTGAAGTAAGTCAGGCAGAAAAAGAAACTTCCTATGTGGACAGCATCGCCAACAACGGAACAAGCTCCTCCCATCCCTCAGGCCTCCTCGACTCAGTGCTGCTTATCTGACAACACTCTGCCCCACCCACCCTCCACTCCCCAGCCGGGGCATGGAACTGTTTCAGACCCACTGTGTGGAGGCTGCAGGAGTTTGCCAACCCATCCTTGCTGGTGGTTTCTGAATCAAAGCATTTGCCTAAGAAGAGGAGGAGAATTCCATGCAGGAGGGGAATTCGATGGAGGAGGGCCGAGGGGCACGGCACAGCTCGGCAGTGCCCGGAGGCCCATGGCCTCCCTGCTTGGAGGCGGGTCTGCAACAGGAGCCGGACCCCTGACCCGGCAGAGCCTGGACCACTTACTCATCATCGAGGGGGGAAATCGGTTAAATAAATAGATTAAAATTACCAAGACTACATTAGAAAGATATGAAATATCTTTTATCTGTGAAATAAACCATCACAGATAAAAGCTAGAATGTTTAAAAAGTAAATAAATAAATAGTATATGCTAAAGAATCACATCAAAAGGGTGAAACAGGATTATTTCATCCTTTCAGGGACGTCTGCTGTGAGAGTGCACTGAAAGAGGGTGAAGGGGCAAATACGAGAGGGAGGCGTGGGACCCCAGGCCTGGGGCCCGAAGAACAGCTCCGGGGCCCTGAGGGGCAGAAAGCGTCCTCTGCCCTGCAGGCAGAGATGAGCCCGTGAGCTCTTCCAGGTGACTTCCCTGCGGCCCACCTGGCAGGCAGAGTCATTCCTCCTCAGACAGGCCACCTGCCGGGAAACAGGCTCAGCACTCAGGGGGGCTGACCAAGGAGAACGTAGGATCTGCTAACAAGGCCATTTCTAAACACACCCTGTTGCGGACGGGGGGAAGGACTGGGATTCAGGAGACAAACCAGACTTCAGGAAGAAGGATGCACAGGCGTGGTGCCGGCGGCGCCCTGGCCCTGCTCACTCCCTAACCAGCCCTGGAACTATGGACAGTCAGCTCCTGACAGCACGGCACCGCGTCCTGTAAGAAAATGCAGGCAAAGCACGGAGCTCGAGGGTCACTCTCGGCTCCCGTGGTGTTGGCCCAAATCCACTCGCCTTCCTCAAACTGGTCTGGGCAGGTGGGGGCTTCCTCTGCCCGCCCCACCATGCGCACAGCAGGGCCTGAGTCCGGGAAGAGCCAGGCCCCAGGGTCTGTCCCATCTGCGCAGCGGGGCAGGTTCACCACAAGCGGCCAGCACCGAGGACAAGGCCAGAAACCCGAGGCAGGCGAGGTCAGGCGCCCGGGAGGAGGCGGGGGAAACCCCAGGCCTGGCCGAGAAGGCAAAGCAGAGTGGAACTCAGATGGGACTCAGCAAGGAACCTGCCGGGGTGACAGGGTGAGTCCGAGGATGGGGGCTGGGGACAAAGCCAGGCTCTGGGATGGGCAGGGCCGGGTAAGGGCCAGGGTGCTCCTCCAGGTGACTGTGGCTACAGGAACAGGCTGTTGGGGTCTGCCTAAAGCCCCAACCTGACCCTCCTGGCAGGGGCTCACGCTCAGACTTGGGTACATCTGGGCGTGGTTGTCACTGAGAAGCCCGCCCAGCCTCCCTCTGAAGAAGGACGTGGGGCTCAGCTGCGGGGAGTGTGCCACAGAGCCCCCGCTGCCAGCCCCTTCGGGGTCTGTCCCAGACTGACCCAGGCCCGGCTGTCTCAGCCCCGCACGTGACACCCAGCGCTGCCTCCTCCCCTTCTCCATCTCTGAGCCTGCTCCCGAGAACCCGCGCTGCCTAGAGGCTCCGCTGTGACCCTCCGCCCCCAGCTTGCCGGCTGCATCCCCCGGACAGCTGGCTGTTAAACTCGACCAGCTCACCACCACTTCCGGTAATAGCGGGCCTGGGCCAGTCACAGAGACCCACTGTGCTCCGTGGCCTGTGGTGCAGACAGCACAAGATTGGACAGGAAGGCAAATTAGACGAGGTATGGAATAAAGCTGCAGGTGAGTTATTCCCCAGCAGACGTCCCGAGGGAGCTCCTGGGGGCCCCTCCTTACGGGGGATGGAGCTGAGTGGGCGGAGCACAGACGGGAACCCCAGCGCGGCATTTCCACCACCTGGAGGAAGCCTGTTCAGGCTCCTGGCATCACATGTGCAGCCAGGCAAGGCTGCCTCCTGACTCAGGGGACTGACGCTTCAGCGCAGCCCTCAAACGTCGCTGGGGGAGTCGTCTCCTCAGTGGCGAGCAAGGCGGCCAGCAGCACACTGAACAGCCTGCCGCTGTCCCAGTGGACCCCCATCTGGACCCCTCATCTTGCTAGTGAGGTGGACACACTACCTCCTCCCCCCTTATCCAGTCCCCAGCATTTCGAGAGTCACCCCACTGGTACCTCCATGTCCCTCCAGGGACCTAAGAAAGCAGGGTCTCCAACTTAGCATCTCGGTTTTGAGCTGCTGCTGACCTGTGATCCAGGATGGCAGCCATGGAAAGCGCTGAGCACAATTTGTGGAAAGGAAGGCAAGTCTTTTACAGCCTTTTCCATGTGGAATACCATTTGTTTGACAAATAAATATCCAGGGCCCACTGCAAGGCATGTTGCTGACTCATTCTGTGCAAGTGACAAGAGCCACCCTGTGAAAGGATGTGACTGGCTGGGTCCAGATGCACAGAAGACAGTGAAACTCCGGGCCTGACAAAGGGCAGAATATGCTTGCTGTCCTCGAAGTAAGGATGGAGAGGAATTTTCCATGAGGCGAGCACCTTCTCCACGAAAGGAACAGCCATGGGGAGGTGAGTCACCAGCCGTCTAATGATGCTCAGATGCGGCTCATAGTGGGAACATCAGAGACACAGCTAAAAGAACAAGTGAGCCAAGCCGGACTTTCAGGTAACCAGGGATGGCTGATTCTGCCTTACAATATGTAAAATAAATAAACACTTAAAAGACAGCCAAAGAGAGACCCTCCAAATGAGCTGACAGCACACTGCCTAAGAGAATGGGTATGTTAAGAAAAACAGGAAGCTTACCAGGGAACCAGATCAGAACTGGAAGGAAGGTGCTCTGCCAGCTCAGCTGGATGACGTGAAGGCAGCAGAAGGGGGAGGGGCCTAGCTGTGTCCAGTTTTGTGTCCTTGGTAAAGAGAAGGACCAGCGATCTAAGCATCCTTGAGAAGGAAGACGCAGGTTTTGACACTAAGGCCACCCGCAATGACGCTTCATTAAAATCCTTCATAGAAACCTGAGCATTTAGCTCCTTTCTTTTTGATTCCCCAACACCCGAGTGCTTTCATCGTTGAGCGGCGGACTCCAGGACACAGAAGGAAAGCTACACTGGCAGAAAGCTAACGAAGAAGGGTGTTGCCACCATGCACAGGGCTCCAAAAGTGGGCCACCACTTCAGAAGAGCACCCTCCTCCCTTGCAGGGGGTGGACAAGAAGTGAAGAGACCTTCCTGTGCTTCTAGAATTCTCCCGAGGGGCCCTGGTGGAGAGGTGGGCCCAGCCTCCTGCCCTGCAGGCTCTAGTGTCCAGGCGGGTCTGGGCTGCCCCACTGGGGTCTTGCCAAATGGAGAAAACCGCTCCACCCAGCGGGGCGGCGGGACGGCAGTGACCCTGATGTTTCAACTGAACCCAGAAAAACCTTCACTCCAGCCAAGTTCTTCCTGAACTTCTTCCATAAAAGGACAGGAAGCCAAGGCGAACCGTGAGTCAAGAAAAAAAATGTCTGCCTTCCCACTGAGAAGGGAATTTGGAAATAGCAAGTGAGAACGAGTGAGGCAGGAGCCCAGGCTGGGAAAGATACTGCGGCTCTCACAGAACAGCCCAGCTCCCCACCAAGGCTGGCCATGGCCTCCTGCTGGGACCCCACCCTCTTTCCATTCCCTCCAGCCTCACTGCTAGTGGTGTGGGTGGCCCCATGGCTAGTGGTGTGGGTGGCCCCGTGGCTAGTGGTGAATGTGGCCCCGTGGCTAGTGGTGCGGGTGGCCCCGTGGCTAGTGGTGTGGGTGGCCCCGTGGCTAGTGGTGAATGTGGCCCAAGGCACAAAGGCCTTGAACTGAGGAAGAAAAAGTGTACTTTTCAGGTACTTCATCAGCACAGGGAAAACCATGGCCCTGACAGTAGTAACCCTGGAGCTTCCAGAGTCCCACAGAGTGAAACCCAACCTCAGCGGGTGCTGAGAGCCTTTACCAGGTGCGTGAGGGCAGCCCGGTGATGGGGGGGTGGGAAGCGCAGAAGAGACAAGCTCCTCCCCTGCAAGGACGAGTCTCCTCCACGCACCAGTTTGCGTCCAAGCTTCCAAGGCTGCCTGTCGTTCTGCAAATTAAGAAAATAGAAAAAGACTAACAGAAGAAAAACACCAAGTAAAATAATGAATACAAGATAGGAAGTTTACAGAAGGTTTTTTAAGGGCTAGAGAAAAAAACTGTTAAAAGGAATAAAAATTTTTAATGAGATTATTATTTTAAACGGTAGAATTTGGAATAATAAAGTAAAACAGATATTTAAGAGGGACGATTAGAAGTCAATGAGATCTAAATGTTAACAACACAAAGTAAGCACCAAAAGACAAAAATCATTGAGATGATGTGTTTACAACGTAAATGCAGACGGTTTTGAGGATAAAGAACAAGAATAAAAATACAAAAGCTATAAAAATAAGATTTCTGGAAAATGCTTTCAAAGCAAAATAAAAGCAAAAGGCTTGGGAATTAGAGCCACAGCAGAGGGGAAAGGGAAAGTACAGGAGGAACTACTTCAACATAAATCAAGGTAAGAAAACAAGCTGCTTCCTTCACGAGGTGACGCGCTAGCTGGAGCGGAGAGCCACGAGTGTCCCCTTGGTAATTTCCATCGAGATTTCCTCTTTACCCCGAAAAGCTAGTTCAGGAGCTGGGCTGATAGCTTACAAACTCATGAGGTCATTGCTTGTATACTTTTTTTTGGGTTAGATTTCTAATTTAATTGCGTGAAAGTCAGAGAATATGATTGTGCTATTAGTGAATCAGTGTTTATAAATGTTCAAAGTGTGCCTGGAAATACCATGTGGTCTCTCTGTTAGATGCAGGGCTCCCTTTTTACCTAGTTTGTCTTTTTATTTAGTTTAATTGTGCCACTGAAATCTTTCATATCTTTTTTATCAACTTGACCATTCAACTTCCTTACAGATTTTCCTTGTAATTCTATTAGTTTTCGCTTTAAATATTGAGGCTATGCTGTTAAGAACATACAAATTTATGAGTGTTACTTCCTGCAAGATTGTTCCTTTCTTATTATGAATGTTCTTTTTTTATTCCCTATTAATGAATCTTTGCCCTAAAATTGATCTATTTAATTTTTCCAGTTTTATTTTCCAATTTAACTTTTTATTATTCTGTGTCATTTCTCATGTCTCTTATAAATAGGACAAAGCTGAATTTAATTTTTAAGAATCAACTCTGGAAGTCTCTCTTTTAAAAGGCCTTCAACTATTTACTCTTATTGTGATTACTGATCTATTTGGAAATATTTCTACCACCTTCTTCTTGTGGCTTTAGCTTATCATGTTTCTTCTGTCTTTCTTTCTTTCTTCTTTTCTTTGTTAACTTCTTTTAAATTTCAACAATGTTCTCTTAATTCCACCCTATTTCCTTTGCTGCTTTGGAAGGATACCTTTCGTTTTGTCATTTTAGTTTTACTCTTCAATTTTTAACAATCATAATTAGCCATAAATAATAAAATTAAGTTTATTCAGTGTCTTTCTTCTCCTTTCAAGTGAAACAAGAAACTCAACGTGCTCAACCACCCCTGGGAATACCCCTCCTAGTGAATACTGTCCAGAACTTCAGTTGCACTTTTTTAAACAGACACACAAAAATTAGATTTCTTCTCATTGATTACCTTTGGTAAAACACACATTTCTAATTACCTGTGTTCACCGTTGCCTCTTAGATCCCACTCCTCCCCTCTTGGTTCTCTTTTCCTCTGTTTGAAATACATCTGTGTTAATTCTTCCAATAAGGATCTCTAGGTGGTGAACTCATTTAATCTTTGCCTGAAATTTTATTTACTTTGCCCTCATTCATAAATAACATGTTTAGCTAGGTGCAGAATTCTAGATTGTCACTTATTTTTCATCAGCTTTTCAAAGATACCACTCTAGTGTCTTCTGACATCTCCGGTTGTGAAGCAGATGTCTGATACCATTTTAATGATTGTCTTTATAGGCTTATTGTTTATTTTTTTCTAACAGCTTTTAATATTTTATCCTTATTCTTGATATTTAATGTTTCACTATAATACATCTAAGTATGAATCTACTTTTATTTATTCAGTGTACACTTTTAATCTGAGAACCAATGTCTTTCAATTCTAAAAAACTCTCATCAATACATCTTTAAATTTTACTTTCCCCATTGATTCACTTCTTATTTTCTTCTATTTTATGATTATTGGAACCCCTTGAACTCCCTTCTGTGATTCTTAACTTCTCTTTCATACCTTATATATCTTTTTCTCTCCATACTACATTCTGGTAATATTTCCAATTCATCAATTTTTTTGGTCAACTGTGTCTAGTGTAGCATTTATTTCTTATGAGTCTTAAAATTTCATTTATTACTGTTTCTATTTTTAGGATTTCTAGTTGGTTCTTTTCTGTATTCATCTACTGGTGTTTTATTTCTGCCTGTTTTTCATTATGTATTATTCATCATTTTTTCATTTTTCATTTTATCATTCATCTTTTAAATAAATTTTCCTTCCTTGATCCCTCTGCAGATCCAGAGATGTAATGGCTCAACACAACAGCAGCTGCCTGGTTATGTAACAGTCTTGTGTGGGTGAACAGGCTGGTAAGCCAACTCTACTCCAAAGGGTCACCGAAGGACCCAAGCTGATGGAGGGTCTGCCCTTTTCCATGTGTGCTTCCAAGGTTACAATGGGTGTCTCTATCCCAGTCAGCTTGTAAATGGAGAAAGTATTTGGGAGGGTGCACGTGGGAAGTTTTTATGAGTCGGGTATGCAAATGGAACTCCCATTTCTACTCACATTTCCTTGGCTGGGATTCAATCATATGGTCATGCCTAATTGCAAGGGAGGCTAAGAAACGGAGTCTAGCTGTGTGCGCAGCAAGAAAAGGAGTGCTTGTGACCAACCGGTCTCCTCCTGTTGTCACTGTGCCCACAGCGAACTGGTCTGCCAGCAGTTTCTTTTGCTGGTGGTCTTCCTTAGGGTTCCTTTTCAATGCGTTTAGGAATTTCAGGGAATTCTAGTTTGCAGGCTCATCCTGGGTGGAAGCCTCTCTCTCCTCTCTCTCCTTCCGCCACCTGCTGCTCCCTGCCTAGCAGTCTGGCGGTCACCTCTGCATGCCCCTCCCTCAGGTCTCCCGGTTTTGAAACCAATATGCTATTGATGACTCAGGACTTCCACGTTACAGTGAATGAGGTATCTCAGATCTGTCATGAGGCAGCAGGCAGCCTGGCCTGGGTCCTGGTTTCAAGACTGGGTCTGCTTCCTCCCAGCTCCCTGGTATTTGTATAAGCCAGGGGCTGGGGCCCCAAACAGAATAAGCAATCAGCAGTACATTCTTCTAGCTTCCATCACGGCAGGAGACCCACCCTAGCACCTAGATTCATGAAATGTGAAGTGCTTTTACTGCCTGTGACTTTGCAAAATACCAATTCCCATCCATTGTACCTGCTTCAGGACCTAAGCCAACAAGAACCAAGACTTCAGTACATCTTCTTAGTTGTGTTTCTGTTATGCTTTTGGACCATGGAAATTTTGTCATTTCAAATACGTCTCTGATCTGTCAATGTCTTATTTTTTTGTGTTCTCTATCACTGTTACGTAACTTGGGGGGAGGAGATTTATTACAGGAGTTGTAAATTTACAATATCACCTAGACCTTGGTAAAAAAAAAAAAAAAAAAAAATCTAAAAGTCCTTGAGGGAAGAAGTTGAAAAGGTGAGTGGAAATTAACTGAAAGAGGATCAGCAGTGCCAGCGAGCCCAGAGGCCCTCCCTGTTGGCCTCCTGATGTCATTTCAATGTCCTGCATCCAACCACGGAGAAGTAAAAAGCAGAGATAACACGCTGCTTTTACTCATAAATCCAGAGGATCCTCCTCAACTCACAGATGTCTCAGCTTTTACCTATAAGGGCAGGACACAGTCGTTATACAGACGGCCGCAGGGCCCCAGGACAAGATAAGTGGCAGTTATTCTGGCTCGTGGCAAACACATGCCCAGTGTAAAGCAGGCGCATGGACGGTGTAGCGGTGGGAGCGTGGGCTCTGGGCCAGGCAGCCCGGGTCCAAGCCCGGCCTGTGCCACCTGTGGCCTACGGGAACCTGGGCAGTTTGGGAGCTTCTATGAGCCTCAGTCTCTCATCTGCAAATTAAGGATAATAATAGTATCTTCCTCAAAGTTTCATTTATATCCAGTGACTAAGTATTTGCAAAGTGCCTTGTACAGGGCAAGTGCTATGTACATTCTTGTTAAATTAAAATACATAAGACATGGGATTTTCCTTCATTACCTGGTCATCTGATCCTCTGTCAACCATGATCCGTGACTAGTAGACATCTGTATCTGTGGTCTAGACTTTCTCCAGAACCCTGCCTATGGTCTGTCTCTACTTGGTTGTCCCACCAGCACCCAAGCACAGCAAGTCCAAAACTAAGTTACCTTGCCTTGCAAATCTGCTTGTCCTCCCATGCATCCTTCTCGCTCAACAGTATCATCATCCACACCCAAGGAAGCCTGCAGTCCCCGAGAGCCCGCTCCCTTCCTCACCCCCCCCAAACCACCAGCTTCCTTGCTCCTCCGACACACTAGCCTCCCCTTCGAATGAGACCACACCTTGATTCTGTTCCCCCTTTGTACCCGCCCTCTGCTTTCCAGCCCCGCTACTGCTTGCTGCCTTGGTCCCAGCATCTTCAAGTTTCTTAGGAAGTAAGAGGGGAGAATGGATGCTGAGGTAGCAACAACAACGTCCACTAAGGAGCAGCACAAACACGTTCCTGTTACTGAAAACGAACAACTCTCCTCCCAGCAACCATGTCGAACTGAAGGCAGGTCCCCTGCACCATCTTTCCCGTGATGGGAAGCTCCGCTCCTCGTGCTGGAGCCGAAGGACAGCGCAGCCTGACTGCTGAGAGAAGACTGATAACATAAACAGCCGCCACGAGCAGGAAACTGTGTGAACAAGGCCTTGGAGCAGAGCCCAGGGCTTACATCAGGGCAGAATAAAGACATTCTGAAATCACAGCCTATCTCAGTCCCCCTCTGTTTTCCCTTCTCTGTGTAATTATTTGAATTAGAAAGTATGTAAACTTAAAATGTTAAAGATATCAACAAATTCCTACTTCAGAGTGATGGACAAATTTTCATCCCACCAAAATGCTGGTGGATGCAAGTGTCTCCAGACCTGGGCCGACACTGGATATTACTGGACTTGAAAGTTCTGCCAATCTGACAGGGAAAACTGGCACGGTTTGCATTTCTCTAACTGTGAATAAAGCTGAACGCCTTCTCATATGATTAAGTCATTTTCATCTTTCCCTATGAATGCCTATTTATGCCCTCTGTGCACTCGTCCCTCATGGAATGGTTAATCTTTCTCTTACTGATTTGTAAGAGCTCTTTGTATATTGAGACAATTAACTGTTTGTAATATGAATCGCAAATATTTTCTCTAATTCTGTCTCTTTTTTTCCTTTCTTTTTGTGGTAGACTTTTCCACACAGTATTTTCTTGTTTCTGTGTCATAAAACACAGTAATTTTTCTTTATTATGCATTGGTTTTATGTCTTAGGGCTTTGAAGACTTTAAGAATTAAAGTGTGCATGGAGAACGTTACTGGTGCCCGCTGGCCCTGACACCCACCCCAGCAGCCCGGCTTCCATCCCCATGATCTGAGCCCTCCCTCCGGCAGGGCTGACACTCCACGAGGCCTTTCTTGATCATTCGTTTGTCACAAACTGAGAGCCTGTCCTATGCCAGGTAGTGTTTTGTCTCTGGGGATAGAAAAGATTCAGAGACGAGTAAGACTTGGCCCCTGTCCTCCAGGAGCTCAGAGTCTAGTCATGCGAACAATACGTTGTATACAGTGTATGACAAAAATCTGTACAGGGTAAAGTGAGACCAAAACAAAAGGAGACAAGCCAAAAACTTTTTATAAAGGCGGTGATTTTGATTTGTCTTGGAAGTAGAACAGGTTGCCATCAGGTAAACCACAGGTGGATGGAGGAAGGGCACTCCAGACAGAGGGACCGTGTGAGTCCAGCAGGGGACCACAGCAATGGGAAACTGACCACATACAGGGAATTAGTCAAATAAACAAATATAATGAGAATTATGGGTTTTCCCGCTATTGGAGTAGGGAGTTACAAGCGTGGAAAGAGAGAAACTCATTAGAACCCTGCAGTGGTATTTTAGAGCTGGAGACTGTGTGAACGCATGGAGACTGGCAGACACAGACGAAGCCACAGACGAAGATGCAGATACAGATCCCAGGGTAGGAGTCAACACAGATACAGACGCAAACACACACACCGGACACATTCGCTCGCTCAGCCCGCTGAGGGAGGCTGCAGCGATGGCATGCGGCTACAATGAGAACACTTAGTATCCAGACTTTGGCTTCTAAATATCATCCTTCACTGAAGGGAACCTAGGCTTCTTGGAGAAATGGCTGATTCAACAATCTGAGCCTGGAACATATGGTTCTACCAGAAAGCGAGGAAGGGCCCCCAAATTAGGGGGCACTTCAAAAGGATGCAGAAGCTACAGAAGCCAACTTACAGGGGCTCCCAGTGACCTATCAGGGATAGTCTGAGCATCAAAATAAATAATCGCAGGGCACTGAGCAAAACAGGAGTTCCTGAGTCCATGCTGATACAAATATGCAGATAAATAAATACACTAAAAATTTCACATGGAAGTACATGTTCACATTGTCTAAACATACTTCCCCACCACGTGCCTACTAAGTACAACAGAAAACGAAGTAACTCCACAGTGGAGAAGTCTGGCAGGTACGACTTTCAACAAGTGAGCAAAATAAGCATCTCCAGCGATTAGACATATTGACACTACGTACCAGGCGGTAGGATGCAGGGGGTGAAACACGGCATCACTTCTGCGCTGCTCTCGCCAAAGGCTCAGAACCTGAAGCCAGTGAGGACCCATCAAATGACCCAAGCTGAGGCACATCCGGTAAAATAACTGTGCTATGTGTGCGCTTTTAAAGTGTCCAAGTCACAGAAGCCAGGGCGTCCATGAAGGACACTACTGGGACTAGCAGCAAAACCCGAGCAGAGGCTGGGTGAGACCACAGGAGAATGTATTTGCTCACAGGAAATAAACTCCTAAGTGATTCTGGTGGATGGAACTTCAGGTGGATGAATTACTCTCAGTAGTTCAAAGGAAAAAGGGTTTTATACAGTTTTCCTGTAATCTAAGATTGTTTCAAAACAAAAAGTAGAAATAAAAGAAAAATTCTTAAGATACAAGGAAGCCATTGCAGGAAACGTTTAGAAAAGTTCTTTCTCCGCCTGAAGAGATTCTGGAAAACACTTCGTTCCCTTCTGCACAGTGGCAGGCACCGGGGTGGGATCACAGCAGTCCGGTCACCCGACTGCAAGCCTGAGGGGAAGGCAGACCGCGAGGGAGGCCCCCCGGCGCCCAGGCCCGGATTAGCCAGCCTGGAGCCCGCCTCCTTCTGAACCTGGTCACGGGAGTCACTGCAACTGCTGACTAGCTAAGCTAGTCATGTTGCGTTTTCCACTGTTTTCCCCCAAGTTCCCTGACTGACCCTCAGTCACTGCAAAAGGACACCAGGGCCCTGTAGCGATGACTCTCACACCCATCACAGCAGATGTCGCCGCTCCCGGGTAAATCGAGTGGCACCTGTTCACCAACACGGACCGCAGGAAAACGTGCGTCCTGGGCGTCTCCCAAAGCCCTCTCGCCGTGACGTTCAGGTCCCGAGTGAAAGGCAGAGCAGAGAGCGGAGAAGCGCGCTTAGTTTATCGCAGAGGGTGAGTCCTGCCAGCAAGACGGGCGAGCACCGAGCGAGCAATCACGCCACGAAGTTGAACAGAGTCCGAGAGAGTGCCACAAGGCCGCAAAGCCTCCCCAGTCCTTCCTTTCCTGCTTAAAACCCTGACGTGGTTCTATTTACATTTCTATTAATTTTTCTCCTCTGGTTCAATTTTATTTTTTTCTTCCTCAGAAACCTTGAACAGCTGAAGGACAAAGTCTTTTATCCAATCATAACACTCAAGGTCCTTCCTAAGAAGACCTGGAACCACCTTTCCTTCTGTCCTCTCTCTGCATCAGCCCTGCTCCCAGCCGCACTGTTCACACGGGGCTGTGCTACGGGCTGAATGTCTGTGTCCCCCGGGAATGCGTACGTGGCAGCCTAACCCCCAAAGTGATGGTGTTGGGGGTGGGGCCTTTGGGTGACTGACGCCCTTACAAAAGGGCCCGCAGAGCTCCCCTGCTCCCTCCACCTCGTGAAGACACAGGGAAGTGGCAGCGTCCGTGAAGCCAGAAGGGGCCCTGACCAGGCACCGGATGTGCCAGCCTTGATCCTGGCCGTCCAGCAGCCAGAACTGCAGGCATAGAGGTCTGTGGTTCATGGAACACCCAGCCTCTGGCATTTTGCTACAGCAGTCCAAACGGACCAAAACAGGCCACATTCCACAGCTGAGAGGGAGTTACAAACACGGAAAGGGAAAAAGCTAGACTGAACCCTGAGGTGTTGTTTGGGATTGGAAGACTGTGCGAACTCATATTTCAGGGCACACAGATGGGTATGGACGTCGATGCAGACACAAATGCAAGGATGCAGCAGGGTCTACACCCTGCCCACGGAGGGCCCTGGAAGCAGCAATGCCCCAGTAACCAATGAGAATGCTTACCCACCGGAAACACCATAAATTTTTATTTCTTCATGCTTTTCTATGCCTAACCCTTCAGTTTCCTACATTAAAACACCTTTGTCCAAAAATAGACTTACCGTATGATCCAGCAATCCCACTTCTGGGCATATAACCAGAGGGAACTCTAAATTCAAAAAGACACCTGCACCCCAATGTTCATAGCAGCTATTTACAATAGTCAACACATGGAAACAACCTCAGTGTCCATCAACAGATGACTGGATAAAGAAGTTGTATATTTATACAACGAAATACTACTCAGCCATAAAAAAGAATGGAGTCATGCCATTTGCAGTAACATGAATGGACCTGGAGATCGTCATTTTAAGTGAAGTAAGCCAGAAAGAGAAAGAAATATATCATATGATATAACTCATATGTTGAATCTAAAAAAAGAAAACCACAAATTAACTTATTTACAAAACAGAAACAGCTTCACAGACATAGAAAATAAACTTACGGTTACCAGGGGAAAAGGGGGTGGAAAGGGATAAATTGGGAGTTTGAGATTTGCAGATACTAACTACTACACATAAAATAAACAAACAATTTTCCTCTGTGCTGCGCAGGGAACTATATCAGTATCTTGTAGTAACCTATGAGGAAAAAGAATATGAAGAGGTATGTATATGTATGACTGAAACATTATGCTGTGCACCAGAAATTGACACATTGTAAACTGTACGTCAATAAAAAAAATTTTTTAACCACCCTCATCATGCTCTGGCTATCAAAATTCCACTGAAATGAAATTACAACACATAGAGCACCAAGTATATGTCATTGACTAGTATTTATCCTGCCTCTCCATCAAAACCGGGCTCAGAAGTCACCTGCCCTGTGAGGCCTCCTCTGGACACGCAGGCAGGTGAGCACCTCCTCCTCTGCACAGGGAGTGCTTTCCTCACCCTCATGGACATCTGGTCACCCTCCTCGGCTTTCAGGCTCATCTCCCCACTCTACTGTGAATTTCTGTGGGCAGGGTCTGACTCTTCTTCATCTCCCAGCCCCCAGCAGAGGGCCTGGCAGATATTAGGTGCTCGGTTAGGGCATTTTAAATTAGAAGGAATCTTTCTCCAGGGACCACACTGAAGCTCCCTGGCCTTCCTGCAGAGCTAACTCCCGCCACTGGCCTCGTTCGCTCTGGGCTCCACCCACGGACGCCGCCATTCACAGGGGATCCGGGACAAAACCACCAGAGTCCTTTGTTCAGCCCTATTTCTGTAGAAGACCATTTCACTTTGCTGAACAGGAGGCTGTCTTCAGTGCAGTGACTCGCCTGCTTAACAGGTCTATCTCAGAAACGTCTGACTTGATGCTTTGCTTTGGCTGCAAAGTAAGCCCTGCTCTGCTTTGCCGCTGGAGGTGGCGGATGCATGAAGCAAGCGTTTGCATTTTCATGACGGCCTCCCTGGAGGCTGGCTGGGCAAGCTCCCTGGCGGATGATGAAACCCACGTTCTGGCTCACCAGGAAGCAGAGCTCCAAATACGCTGCGCTGAGGACACTCCTCAGCGGGAAGACAGCTGCTGTGAGCAGAGAGGAAACCCTGCGCTCTCAGCTCCCAGGCTTCGTTGCTAACTTCACAGACGAGGGGGAGCTTCAGGGAGGCACTTTGCCCCCGAGGATCTTGGATAGAAGAGGAAATGGCAAACCTTCCCCAAGGCTCTGACCTCGACAAAGCCCTGTATTCATTTTTTATTGCTGCCAGAACAAGTCATAGTAAATTTAGTAGCTTAAAACCACACCATTTCTTATTTCACAGCCTGCAGCTCGGCTGTCCGGGCAGGGTGGCTTCACCGGGTCCTCTTTTTAGAGTCTACGGTGAAATCAAGCTGTTCGCGGGGCCATGCTCCTTACTGGGGGCTCTGAGGCAGAGTCTGCTTCCAAAGTTCACTCAGATTGCTGGCCAAATTCAGTTCCTTGTGGTTGTGGAGGTGAGGTCCTTGTTTTCTTACTGCCCATCACCTGGGGGCCCCCTTATCTGACCTCCCTGGAATCCTTGCAGGCGGCGTCTCCATCTCAGAGCCAGCAAAGGCACACTGAATCCCGCCCAGCACTGGAATCTCCCTGACTTCCCTTCTGCTGCATCTCTCCGATTCCATCCAGAGAAAGGTCTTTGCTTTTTAAGGGCTCAGATGCTTAGGTTAGGCTCACCTGGGTAATCTATCTCCCTGTTTCAAGGTTAGTAACCTAAGTAACATTGGCAAACCTCCTTTGTTAGGTAAGGTACGCCCAGGTTGCAAGATTAGTGTGCGGACATCTTTGGGGACCACACTGGACCTAAGTATGATGGACCCCCATATTTACACCACAGAAGTAGGACCCCACCTGGCATGAATACAACCAGGCTTTTTCAGTTCAGTACAGCTGGCCTCTGATTTCTGCTACATGGGGGAAAACTTCACATCTCCAAACGTTGAAAATCCAGGCCTTTGAGCACGATGCTGAGACATACTCAATCTTAGCTTTATGGAATTGCACCCATAGCTCATTCCTGACCTCTGGGAGCGGCTCCAGGATCTGGAGTCCAAGAAGTCCCTTGGAGCCAGGGAGAGCCCAGTATTAGCACACGCAGCAAGCCTGCGGTTTAGTTATTACAGGACATGCTCTGAAAATAGGTCCAGAACAGGCTGAGAAAGGGCTGCAAGGCAAAATTCCCATTTGGTGATGGCTTCCGTGAAGCTTAGATTCTAGGGTCACATCCAAGCCAACTGCTGTAAGCAGGTGATGGACAGAAGGTCACGTGGAGGCACCCGACCTCCGCTACCATCAGAGCTGGGGAGAAGTAGGTGCAGGTGTCTGATACAGTTGAGGGAAACTGAGGTCCAGAGAAAAGAAATCCATTCTCTGGAAGAACTGGGGACTGTATAGTAAGGAATAAATGCAGGAAGTGGGGTTTTACGGTCAATGCAGGTCCACATCTGGGATCAGCCAGATGAGAACAGGTCAGCCCTACAGAGCCCTGCTTTAGGGCTGAACCAGATACAGAAGGTCGGGGGCAAGGTCAGAACTTTAAGAAGAAAAGGGAGCCACTGACACTGTGGCAGGCCCCGCTCAAGACATCAGAGATGTAACTGCGCACATGTCACGCTCCCTCCCTCGAGGACCACGGGGTCTGGGGGGCAGTACTCTATGAGAAGAGCCCAGAGAAGTCAGCAGCAGGGCTGCGGAGGAGAAAGAAGAAAGGCTTCTAGAAGTGGTTCCATGTGAAGACTCAGTGGCCAAGGAGCTGTTCCCCTGGTAAACAAGCAGTCTCCGTGAGGATGTGGCAAGGCCCGGAACGGAGGAACAACGTGGCCTTTCAGGAGTCTGGTGAGTGGCTTCCTAAGGCTAGGGCTTTTGAATATGAGGTCTGCCTTCCTTCCACTAAAACCTCACTGCCCAGTGTTTCATTTTCTCTCCTAGTGTTTGAACAGTGTTCTAAGGCTGTGCAATTACAATGAAAATGTCTGAAATGGTCTTCTCTATTTCGGTTAGAAATTTCTCTCCGCCCCTTCTCTCCACTGTAGGATATTGTCAGAATTCAAGACTAACCTATTAGCCAACATTTAACTTCAGCCTTAAAAGAGCTGGAGCCAAGACTGATTCCTAGACCGGTGGCCTCAGGTGCAACCACGACTGGAACTGTTCTTGGTCACCTGTTTAAAAATGATTCTCATCTGGCCATAGCCCTGTGTTTCTCAGAAAAAACTTCAGTCCAGAAAGACATTTATTTTCTCCACTGAACATGCTGCAGCTGTCTACTCCTCACCAATTTGTCCAGCCATGGTCCCTGCTCAGCCTGAACTATCAGGACAATCATTCAATTTAACAAGCATGGTCCAAAGCATAAAGCTAGGTATTGCATTGTACGCATCAGGAATGTTCATTGACTGAAACTTTGTTGAGCCAGAATTCTAAGATTAGCTAGAATACCCAGGGGTTAACCATCAACGTGAAGTGTATTTTGTGTGTGTGTGTGTGTGTTATTAAAGTTTGCTTTATTTTTTTCAAACAACAATATAACATTTTTTATTGATTTATAATCATTTTACAATGTTGTGTCAAATTCCAGTGTAGAGCACAATTTTTCAGTTATACATGAACATACATATATTCATTGTCACATTTTTTTCTCTGTGAGCTACCATAAGATCTTGTGTATATTTCCCTGTGCTATACAGTATAATCTTGTTTATCTATTCTACAGTTTTGAAATCCCATCTATCCCTTCCCACCCCCTGCCCCCTTGGCAACCACAAGTTTGTATTCTATGTCTGTGAGTCTGTTTCTGTTTTGTATTTATGCTTTGTTTGTTTGTTTTTGTTTTTTGTTTTTTTAGATTCCACATATGAGTGATCTCATATGGTATTTTTCTTTCTCTTTCTGGCTTACTTCACTTAGAATGACATTCTCCAGGGACATCCATGTTGCTGCAAATGACGTTATGTTGTCGGTTTTTATGACTGAGTAGTATTCCATTGTATAAATATACCACATCTTTATCCAGTCATCCGTTGATGGACATTTAGGCTGTCTCCATGTCTTGGCTATTGTAAATAGTGCTGCTGTGAACACTGGGGTGCAGGTGTCATCCTGAAGTAGGGTGCCCTCTGGATACATGCCCAGGAGTGGGATTCCTGGGTGTGAAGTGTATTACTGAACAGAAACGTTGTTCTAATGGTTTGCCCTCTGTTCTATACCTGTCTTCTAACGTTGAGTCAAACGAACCCTACTGGCAAGTAATCATCATGCCCTCCTTTCTATAAATAACGTCCAAACATCCTCCAACAAAGGTAGCAAAGATCTTTCTCTGAATTTTTAGCATACTTGGAATTGTCTGTGGCTTGAGCTCATCTGAGCTTTGCTAACAGCAGAGATGATCAAAGCAAGCAGGAATGATGGACAGAGTTAGTCAGGGGTGCTAACTCTGAAGACTCTGCCTGCTCCAGCTGGTTTCTTCTATCTGCGTGCAGTCTTAGGAACAGAAGTCCTGGAAATCTGTGGAGCTGCCATAACTAAGCCTCAGTATTAGTCAAAGCTCTTTAGGGAAGGACAAAACCATATATATATACCCACATTCATAATCTCACAAGATTATGGAGATGTGCAAGTTCAGTACTTGTAGGATAGGGCAGCAGGCTGGAGACCCAGAAAAGCACTGAGGGTGCAGTTCAAATCTGAAGGCTGTCTGCTGGCAGAATTCCCTGTTGCTCAGGGGTAGTCAAGTTTCTGTTCTATTTGGCCCTTCAACTGCTTGAATGAGGCCCACCCACATCATGGAGGGCAATCTGCTTTATTCAAAGTCCACCAATTTAAACATTAATCTCATTCAAAAAACACCCTCATGGAAACATCCAGAATCATGTTTGACCACTCATCTGGCCCATCCAAGGTGACACATAAAATTAACCATTATAGCCTCTAATCAGGATGTCCCCCTTTTCCTTTATTGACAAAGGCCCTGAGACCAACTGTCTTTCCTCCCCTCTTTGTGACTGTCCCACCTCTTAGTCCCCTCTGGTTCTTCTGCCCCCAAGCATGGCTGAAGAGAGGCCCAACCTCCCCTCCTAGCTCTGCTGAAGACGGGCATCCAGGCTTACTTTGTCTGCAATGCTTTGCCACTAATCATGACCAGAAACAAACCAGATATAGCAGAAGCTACAAACGTGAAGATTCAAGGCTTAGAAAATCATGCTGTGTTCATCTCATCCTGGAGCCAGTTCTTAATCTCCTTTCTGGGGTAGTAATTGGGAATGTCAGGCTTTTTTGTCTACATAAACCCTTGAAGGTAGATCTTATCCAGCCACTGGTCCCTGAACACCTGACGTTCCACCAAGGCAAAACAGAAGCCACTGCCAAGGCCTTTAATCTGAAGAGGATTGTTTGCATTTCTGAGGCGGTTCTAAGTCCCCGCTCTGGCTCTGTTCTTCAAGCAGGAATATCCCCTTGGGGTACATTCTCCCTGGAGGTTTATCCCTAGAGAGGAATTTACAAATTCTTTAGAACACTGTGTATAATCATTTCAAAAAGCCTAAGTGGTCAAGGTTCTTAACTGGGCAGGAAATAAAATGTTATTAATCCTTCCTCCTCTTGTACCTCTCACTCCACACCAGTAAAGCCAGGAATTCCCATCTTTTCCAAAGAAGAGAATCCAGTGGCCAAGATGTCAAGACCCTCAGCTCCAAGCTCTGGCCCAGCCCTCCCACCGTCCCAGACCCCGTGCCCACCAGGCCCCTGATCTCTGTCCCCGGCTTGGGCTGGCCCTCCACCACCTTCTCCACAGCTGAGCCAGAAGGGCAAACAGTGGGAAGTTGTGGCTTTTTCTCTCTTCTTCTTGCTTGTCTGGAAACGTTTAGGACTTTTACTATTACTGTTCCAGAGTCGGGGGAAAAGTAGGCAGAATCTTAAGAATTACTGAAACCACCAGAAGAGCCTGCAGGGTGAAAACGTCTGTGGAGCTCTGGTTTACTTCATCTGACCGTGACTACTTCTCTGTCTCATCGCCGCTGGTAACAGAGGAGTCTAGAGCCTCAGCATTTGGTGCCTTCGGGACCCCAGCTGCCTCCTCACTGGCCTCCCTCTCACCTGCTGTCTCTGCAGTTCCTCTGCCCTTCCACCCATCCTCCAAATGGCCCTCAGGTCACTGCTTCCTAAAACATCCCCTTCAGACAGATACATCCCCATTCAAGACTCCCAGCGGGTTCCCAGTTCCTACCCCAGACCTTCCACAATCCGAACATGACCTAGTTTCCCAATATGCCCACCGCTCCCTCATTCGTTCACTCATTCGCTTAATAAATACACACATCAAGCATCCAGTCTGTGTCAAGGGTCACAGGTCAGGGTGACTAGGCTCGACAGGCTCTGCTCTCCTGGGCTTACAACCTGGCTGGGAGGAGAGATTTCAATAGGCCATTTCAGTGAAGTGTGATGAGGTGACAAGTGGAGAACTGAGGTGCCCAGATCCCCACCCACACTCGTGTGGGCCAACCCTCTGTCTCCACGTTGCTGGTTCCCTCCATCGGCCACTGAAAACAACGCACTCCCTGTGAGCATCTGCACAACCACCTCCTTCCTCTAGGACGTCTCACCCCAAAACCCACCTGTCCTTCAAGGGCCAGGTCACGTCCTGCCTTCTCCGTTTTCCCTAATCCATGAAACCCACCAGGAGCCTTCATTCCCACGCACCCACAAACACTCATGAGCCCAGAGCATGGTTCCAGGCAGCACCTTCTAAACCTCGCAAACTGCATTCTGCATTCCACTTCGTCACGAGAACACGCATCCTGTCTTCTTAACCATGGGATCGCACGTTGGGGAGAAGCAAGAGACCCCACGACCCTACCCACCCCTTACCCAGCCCTCAAAGCTCCAGGCGCTGTGCAGATGCTGCCTTGTTTCCTCATAGCCGCCCTGCAAATATTTACTAACCCTGCTTTAGTGGGGGAAAAAACTGAGGCTGCAAGAGGTAAAGTAACTCGCCTGGGTTTACCAGGTGTGGCCCCAGCTCTGCCTCCTGCAGCACTTCCGGCACCCCTGCCGGCTCGGCCCCCCCGGTCAGCTCCCCTGAGGGTCAGGGGCTGCTTCCCCTCCGAGGGGGAGGGGCCCAGGGGAATCCCAGGGCCCGGACCTGCTGACTTTCTAATTAGCCTGGGAGAAGGCACCACTTGAAGTCAATTATCCCTCCAGCTTCGTGGCTGCAAAAGACAGGCCAGGTTCTCACGCTGAGCGGGTGAAGCCTCAGGACCCCTCTTCAGGCTCCCCGGCCCTGCGATCTAACCTGCACTGCTGCTCATCTGCACGCAGAGGCGTGCAGGGCAGCCTGGCTCACAGAAAGGAGTGGCGGTGTGGGCGTGTGCTGGGCGGGAGTCGGGTTCCAGCCCTGTGTCTTCCTCAGTAGTACCAGCTGTCAGCTCAACTCCTCACCTGCTCTGCCTCATTCAGTCCAGTCCGCGAGTCACCAGAGACCAGCATGAAGAGAAGGAGCCAGCTCTCCCAGAAACAGCCTATTTCACCTGCGCCTGGACCAGCATGACTCAGCCTCTCTGCAGAGCCCTTGGGTCAGGCTGTGTGTCGGAGGCTGTCTGGGGCCTGCCCAGCCCCAAGTAAAGGGAGAAGAGACGCGCCACCGAAGGTGAAGACCTGTCCGGGGACCCCAAGCCACAACAAAGGGGTCCTCTCTCCTCCTTTCTAAAATACATACACGCACCACCGCCATCGCCTGCATCCTCCACCAGCTCTTACAGCTCCTCAGCTGTTCGCACATCATCTGCATTATTCCACCAGGTGCTGGAAAAGGTGCGGATTTCACCCTGCGTCTACACGTGCACGCGCATCTCACTCACACACACACTCACTTTTTTATCTCTTGGAATCGCAGAATGGCAGCACTGGAGGGATCTTTAGAGATTCTCTAATGGCAATGAATAACAACAACATTCCTCCTATCAGTCAGTGTTTCTCCCGGATGTTAATCCCATTCACAAAAGTAAAACCGGGAGTTTGAGCTGGACTGTCACTTCCAAGGTTGTGTCTCTCTCAGGACCAGGTCGTAGTCAGGGCTGTGGGGTGAGCTTGCCCGGACTCCAGACTTCTGCTGCCTCCTAGCTTTGTCCCCTGTGCTCTGAGTATCAGTTTCTTTTCTGTCAGTTGAGAAGATGTTAATACCTGGTCAAGTGGATTAGAGAGTAAGGGAGAAAATGCTTGCAAAATTCTGCGCAGAGACCGACACACACTAAGGGTTCTGTACTGACTGTCTATCGGCCCTTCTCGCGCACAGTTACAGGCACTCGCTGCTTACAAGGCTCCGCCCTCCCCGCCGCAGCTGGCTACAGGTTTTAGCCACAACCTGCAATAAAGATAAATATTGTAGCAGAGGCCTATTCAACCAGCAAGTTAACTCCCTGGAACCACTTACAACCACAACTGATGAGTTTTCCTCACAGAACCCAGGACCGGTCCAATCCTGAAATGCAGCATACATGGCGCTGGCTCTGGGCACTGGAGGGCGGAACGGACAGGGCTAAAAGCCAAATCATTTCTTCATCCAATTTTACATAATCCTTTGGTTCTGACTCATGATATCTTTCTTCTTCCTTCTTCCTGAAGAGGCACCTTCACCAAATCCTGTCCTCTTCTCTTGCCCTACACAGCTTCCCGCTCGGGCCAGCCCACATCCAGGGCTCACTTCCAGGCTCTTGTCTCCTGAGTCTGTTGCTCCACTTCCAACTTCTTTCCAGGACTCCAGTTCCAAATTTCCAGCTGTGGGATGTTTCCACCTCAATGCGCCCCCAGCATCTCAAACCCCGCAAGTGGAAAACAGCTCATTATCTGATCCCACACACCAGCTTCTTTTCTCCATTCATGGCATCCTCATACTCCTTGTCACTGGGTCTTACAGACCTCAGCCATCTGTCCCCACCTGCACCCTTCAACCCATTCTGCAGCTACGCCCTGTCTTTTCTTCCTTTAGGCATCAGTTGTTCTTTCCTGCCCATCTGCTCTACCAGCCCTGTCTGCCTGGCCCTGCTCACCTCCTGCCCAGACCTCCTGTACCAGCCCCCTAACCCTGGGCTCCAGGCCAATCATCTGTCCAGTCCAGTCTATGCACTGCCACCAGACTGACGTCTGACCCAGGCGCAACCTCTGCCTCAAATCCTTCCCCCTCCACGTTGCCTGTGACTGTCTCTAGCTCTTCCATGTAGGAACCTCCTCACTTCCACTTCAGCTTAACACTCTCCCTTTAATTTTCCACAGGCTCAGCCAAACAAGCTCACCACAGCCTCCAAACATGCACTGTCCTTGTCGCCTTGTGCCTCTGCGAGCTCCTCCCTCAAATCCAGCCTCACCTGCAGCCCTCCCCACGTGAAATCCTCCCCCATCCCAGGCAGAAATAACCCTGCAGAAAGTCTCATTCCAATTTACAAATGTTAGCCAGTATATATAAAAATAGGTTTTTTAAAAAGTTTATTTATGTACAGCACAGGGAACTATGTTCAGTATCTTGTAATAACCTTTAATGAAAAAAAATGAAAACAAATGTATGTATGTGTATGCATGACTGGGACATTGTGCTGCACACCAGAAACTGACACACTGAACTGACTGAACTTCAATTTAAAAAAAAAAAAAGATAAAGTCTTGAATCAATGGAACAGAATAGAGAGCCCAGAAATGAACCCACAAACTTTTGGTCAACTAATCTTCGACAAAGGAGGCAAGAACATACAATGGAATAAAGACAGTCTCTTCAGCAAATGGTGCTGGGAAAACTGGACAGCGGCATGTAAATCAATGAAGCTAGAACACTCTCTTACACCATACACAAAAATAAACTCAAAACGGCTTAAAGACTTGAAGACAAGACACAATAAATCTCCTAGAAGAAAACATAGGCAAAACATTATCTCACATACATCTCAGCAATGTTTTCCTAAAACAGTCTACCCAAGCAATAGAAATAAAAGCAAAAATAAACAAATGGGACCTAATTAAACTTACAAGCTTTTGCACAGCAAAGGGAACCATAAGCAAAACAAAACGACAACCTACGGAATGGGAGAAAATATTTGCAAAAGATGAGACTGACAAGGGCTTGATTTCCAGAATACATAAACAGCTCATATAACTAAATAAGAAAAAAACAAACAACCCAATCCAAAAATGGGCAGAAGATCTAAACAAGCAATTCTCCAATGAAGACGTATGAATGGCCAATAGGCACATGAAAAAATGCTCAGTATCACTAATTATCAGAGAAATGCAAATCAAAACTACAATGAAGTATCACCTCACACCAGTCAGAATGGCCATCATTCAAAGGCCCACAAATGATAAATGCTGGAGAGGGTGTGGAGAAAAGGGAACCCTCCTACACTGCTGGTGGGAATGCAGTTTGGTGCAGCCACTGAGGAAAACAGTATGGAGATTCCTCAAAAGACTAGGAATAGACTTACCACAAGACCCAGGAATCCCACTCCTGGGCATATATCCAGAAGGAACCCTACTTCAAAATGACACCTGCACCCCAATATTCATAGCAGCACTATTTACAATAGCCAAGACATGGAAACAACCTAAGTGTCCATCAACAGATGACTGGATAAAGAAGAGGTGGTATATTTATACAATGGAATACTACTCAGCCATAAAAAATGATAAAATAAGGCCATTTGCAGCAACATGGATGGACCTGGAGATCGTCATTCTAAGTGAAGTAAGCCAGAAAGAGAAAGAAAAATACCATATGAGATCGCTCATATGTGGAATCTAAAAAAAAGAAAACAAAGACAAATGAACTAATATATAAAACAGAAATAGACTCACAGACATAGAATACAGACTTGTGGTTGTCAAGGGGGAGGAAGGTGGGAAGAGATAAACAGGGAGTTTGAGATTTGCAGATACTGACTGGTATATATAAAATAGATAAACAAGTTTATACTGTACAACAGAGAAATATATTCAATATCTTGTAGTAGCTTACAGTGAAAAAGAATATGAACATGAATATATGTGTATTCATGTATGACTGAAGCACTGTGCTGTACACCAGAAATTGACACAACACTGTAAATTGACTATAACTCAAAAAAAAGTAAAATAAAATAAAAATTTTTTAAAAAGAAAGTCTCATTCCTCTGAATTCTCAAAGCCCTTTTGAGCTCTGTTTGGATGCTTTCAAGAATTTAATTAAACAAACACACACTGAACACAAATGAAGTGAAACATAGTTGGCCCTGGGCACCAGGGAAGGGAGCAGAAGAGAGAACAGGTCCTCTTCTCCCAGCATCTCAGTCATCAGACCCACAGGTCCACAGCTCCGAGACGCAGCAAGCTTTGGTGGGGCTGCGAGGAACGTGTCATCAGAGTAAGGAGTCACTCAGCACCCTTCCTCCCTTAGCGGGCCTGTAGACTCCACTGCCAGAAGCCAGGCTTCCGTGTGAGACTGCCAGCTTCGATGGGGTCCTTTGGAAGTGGAGGCAGGCTCTGAATTGTCTGTGGGATTACATTCCTTTATTATGTTTTATATATTGTCATGAGATTGTTTCTGAATGCAATTCCTTTCCCTGCCTTTATCCAAATTACACCTATAAATATCCAGAAAATGCTCATTTTCTCCCAAAGACGAAGGCAGGGCCAGAGTAGGAACTCAAGAGAACTGTCACCAAAACGAGGGAAACGCATTAGATGTGTCATAGTGCAGCTTAGGTAATAAACAATGAAAAATGGAAAAGAAAGTGTGAGCGTAACTCCTCGGAACCTCTGTTCTCAGCCTGCATGTGTCGGTGTCTCATGTTTATCATGTTTCCTGAGGTGCCCCTCCCCTGTCCAGCAGCCCCGCTCCACCCGGCCCTGCTGCCAGATGAACCCCTGCTCCCGTCCCCTCCTAAGACGTGCCACGGCCAGGCAGCCCGGCCTCGCAACAGCCAGATCCTACTGGACAGCACAGGGAGCGATACTCAGTAACTTTTAATGACCCATAGTGAAAAAGGGTATGAAAGGTTATATATATATATATATATATATATATATATATATATATATATATATATTTATGTATAACTGGATCACTATGCTGTACAGCAGAAACTAAGACGACAAAAAAAATCGTAATAAGTTAACTTTTTTTTTCAAAGAAGCCAGATGTCAAAGACGCTACTTGCTGGCACACACACGTACTTCTTTTTTCATTCTTAGTGTGAACTGTTGCATTGAAATTTACATACGTTTACATGAAGAAAACATACACGTGGGATTTAATGACTGATCAGAGAGTGCATTCTTCTGTTCCCAGAAGCCCCCTTGTGCCCCCCCATTGAAAACACACCCAACCCCTGCATTAGTCTGCCTGAGCCGCTGTAACAAAGCACCACAGACTGGAGGTTCAACAACAGACATTTACTCATCGTAGCTCCGGGCTGGAAGTCCAAGCCCAGCCTGTCCGCATGGTCTGCTTCTGGCGCGAGCCCCTTTCCTGGCTTGCAGACCTCGCAGCCTTCTCACTGTGTCCTCACGAGGCAGAGAGAGGAAGAGGACACTCTCTGACGTCTCATCTCATCACCCATCAGGAGGGCTCCACGTGGCCTCCCGACCTCACCTCAGCACAATCACCTCCCCATGGCCCCACCCCCTAATTCCATCCCAGCGCAGGTTACGGCTTCAACATGGATCTGGGGGGGAACACAAACATTAGGCCCGTAACACTCCCAAACGTGACCATCTATGTATACGTCACCACGATACCCCAAAGTTTAGTCTCACCTGCTTTTCAGCCTGAAATGGATGTGATCACAATGTGTTCTTTGTCTTGCTTGCAGTGCTCAGTATTATGTTCTGAAGACTGACTCCCGCTGTTTTGCGTGGCAGTAAGTTTCTCCATTTTTCTCGTTACATCGTATTTCATTTCATACTAGAATTTATGTATCCATCCCACAGGTGGCGAGTGCTGGGTCGTTTCCCAGGGCAGCCGAGGTGAGCCGGGCTGCCATGAGCATCCTAGCAGGATGTACTCTGCTGCATCCCTGCCGAGGCGTCCCCGGGTACGGACCCGAGGGGGGACTGCTGCACCACAGGGTGCGCGCGTGCCTTCCATCTCCCCAGACAGCGCAAGCTGCTTTCTAAAGAGGTACTGGCAGGTGACAACTTCCCCCAGTTTCTGCTGCCCCAAATCCTCGCTGACAATTAGAATTTTCAGAATTTTTAGTTTTTGCCTCTCTCATACGTAACGTTACCTCGCTGAGGTTTTAGTTTGCATTTCCCTGATTACCAATGAGGTCGAGCCTCTCCCTTTCCCTGGGTGTCGTCCGTCTGGATTCCCTCCTTGGTTTCATGCCTGTCCAAGTGTTCAGCCCATTCTTCTATCGGGTTATTTCTATTTTTTTTTTAATGATTTGGTTAAGTTCTTTATATGTTTGACATCCTAGTCCTTCCATCTGTTTTTGTGTCGCAAATATCTTCTCCCACATTATGGCTTGTCTTTTCATTTACTTTATGACGAACTGCACGCTTCTGCCTTCTCCCGTTGCACTTACGCTTACAAACTAGAAACTGTGTCTCCAAGCCTGCTCAGCCTGGCTGTAATTGTTATTTTGTTTCCATAACAAAACGTGTTGAATGCTTTGGGAAAACTTTATGAAGATTAGCTATTTAAATATATTTACATAGACAGAGAGTTAGCTACATAGATGTAGAGATAGAGATACGGACTTAGGTGAGGCGATGCAGTTGTAAAAGAAGTGGCAGGGAGAAGAAAATCTAGAATTCTGCCTTCATCCTTATTCACAAGTGTCTCTAAGCTGTTACTCCAGGCTGAAGATCCTGAACCTAGAATTTGCACGTGATACACCCTGGGTGTGGTTTACGCAAGGAAGACCATGCTGAACTCCACTCAGCAAACCTACGCACACAGAAAAAGACACTAAGATTGGTGAGTAAATGTACATTTAGCCATTTTAAGTTAAATTACAATACAGTATAGAAGCATTATTTTTAGTAATTCTCCACTTTCATTGATTTTTTAAATTAATTATTCAGTGATTGGTTTCATTCTTCACATCAGTAAGAGAGCTACAAACCAGCACAAATTATGCTTTATCATCATTATTTTGTATAACAAATTTTTTAAAATGTTAACATGCACAAATATTCCAGTATTTGCTTTTTTATTCTGATAAAAGGTATATAACATAAATTAACCATTATTAAGGGTGCAGTTCAGTGGCATTAAGCAGATTCGTGTTGCTGTACACGACCACCACCATCCGCCCCCAGCACACCGTCACCTTCCCAAACTGAAACTCTGCATCCACTCAACACGCGCTCCCCAATTCCTTCTCTCCCCGCTCCTGGCAACCACCATGCTCCTGTCTGTCTCCATGAATCTGCCTATTCTAAGCACCTCATATAAGTGTAATCAGACAGCATCTGTCCTTTTGTGTCTGGCTTATTTCACTGAGCATAATGGCCTCAAGGCTGTAGAATGTGTCAGAATCCCTTCCTCATTCTAAATAATCTCCCATTATGTGTATACATCACTTCTTGCTTCCATTCATCCTTCAGCGGACACTGGGGTTGTTTCCGCTGCTCGGCTGTTGTGAATAACGCTGCTATACTGGTGGGCCGTGGTCTGAGTCTCTACTTACAGTTCTTTTGGGTGTATACCCAGAAGTGGAATTTCTGGGTCATATGAGAATTCTTTAATTTTTTGAGGCATGCCATACTTCAGTATTTGTTTTAATAAGATTTTATAATTTCAGGGAATCTGTATAGTCCCATCCCACAGGCTCCAGTCACATATACCGTACTGTTTCTTGAGCTCCTTAGAAATTAGTTTTGGATCATTGAGCAACCTGATGCCATGCCGGAAGGGATCCTGGAGGCCGTCTAGGCTGGCCCCCTCATCCCGTGGAGATGAGCAGGGCAGCGCAGAGAGGCGGTGTGACTTGTCTACGCCTCTTGGGAAGACAGCCAGGGCAGAGCCTGGGCCACAGAAGGGGCACCTGAGGAAGCAGGTGTCCAGACCTCTCTAACCACAAGGGACATGCGGCCCCCAAAGAAGGAAGTGTTCTGGACTGAGTCTGCCTCGCCAGCCTGGCTGCAAGGCTAAGGGCCTGCTCCCGGGCACAAGCCAGCTTCCCCGAGGCCTGGCTGCAGGTGCTCTGCTGGCCCCTCAGGCGCCACACCCGCGGCCACCCTCGGATGCCCAGTACCTGTCACCAGTCCACCCCAGGAGGCCAGGCCCAGCACACAACCTGTTTCCTTGCTTCCTCTGGGGAGTCTCCCGCCCTGCCTGCCGGTCTGTGTTACTCTCGTCAGAGGCCCATCCTCTCGCTGAGTCTGAAGTACGCACGCAGGAGCTGGTGGAGGGTTGCTGTTTCCTCATGCCCCGGCTCAGTGGTGGCTGAGCTGGCTCCTGGCAAAACGGGGTGAACTGGAGTTGGCCGGCATTTCCCTTTTAGTTTTCTCCCCTCCCCGCTCAGGCTCTGCAGGTTCCCACGACGGGTCGGAGCCGCAGGACAGGAGGAGCTCGCCGCCGCAGCGCCCGACCTCCGCGGGGCCTCCACGGGCAGCGCCGTCCTCCCCCAAACCCTGCCCCTGGCTGCCGGCGCGCTGCGGTCCCGGGGGGGGGGGGCGGGCCCACACGTCTCTTCCAGCAGCAGTGATGGCACTGTCTCGCACGCTGCCAAGTGCGCTTTGCTATACAAAAGTCAACTTCTCGTCTGCTGTCTCCAGGCATCCCAACCACAATCCTGTAGAAATATGTGGGGAAAAGATGAAAGTCTGCCTTGGTTTGATGAGAACGCTGCTCCTCAGGAGGGTGAGTGCTGTGCCCAGGGGCACATCAGCAGGAGCCCAGCCCTCAGGGGACGTTCCCGCTGTGCCACCGGCTCTAGAAGGGGCAGTGCCAGGCAAGCGGTGAATGGGTGAGTCCTCAAAGGGTGTAAGCATTTCAACACAGGGCTCTTGGGGCTGTGATGATTTGGCAAAGGAGTGACTCTCAAAGCTGGGAGCATGAGGGACTTGAGAAGACTAGTGGGAGCCAAATCCCACCGAGATGGCAGCTGCCTAGGACTCAAGGAGTCAGAGCCCTGCTCCGGGAAAACAGCGTCTCATGGAAGGACTGGGCCCTGAGCAGGTGGACTGCAGGCCCCTGTAACACCTAGACGAGGCGCCCAGGTTGAGGAAGACACAAGACTGCAGGTGCAGAGCCGACCCTCTTGGGCTGAGCGTGTTCCTGCAGGGTGCAGGGCTGTGTGCCTCCCAGCTCGGGGACAGTCCCCTCACCCTGGCCCCCAGTTCCCTCTATGAATGTGCAAAGCAGTGGAGGCGAGACATCGGGTGAGCTGCAAGACCTGGGACAGCTGCACTTCTCAGCAGGAGGGGCCGGTTATCAGAAAGGCACGGCGATGCCCTGGGGAAGGACAGGCAGGGCTTCAGCTTAAAGCTCGGCTCTGCATCTCCCTGGCCGGACGGATCAGAACAAGGACAGCTCTCCCAAAGAACACAGTCAGGGCTGATGGAAGCAGGGCACTGGGGACCTTCCAGAAACACGTCTTTAAGGAGGTTGTTGAGAAGGCTGCCTGATGCCTCGCCTCCATCTCTGTGTTCTGCCGTATCGGGGAGAGGACTTCCTGAGCTGGCGGAGGAGCTGTGACCCTGCCCCTTCGCACTTCCTCGTGGCCACTTCTCCCCTCCACGGTTAACTTCTGACCTAAGGGCTGGGCCATGTACCCGGTCAGTGAATTCTAATGACATTTCAAGCTCCTGGGACAACATTTCCCAAAATGTGTTCATTGGAGTACCAGTTTCAGGAAATTTCAATAGCTGTCTGTTGTGGGTTGAACTGTGTTCCCCAGAAAGATCTGTTGACATCTGTACCCCCGATAACTGTGAATGTGACTATATCTGGAAAGGGAAACTTTGCAGATGTGGTCAAGATGAGGTCCTATTCAGTCAGGGTGGTCAGAACCCAGTCTGACTGGTGTCTGTGCAGCTGTCCTGGGAGAGGAGAGGCCCAGACACACCCCGGGAGACCCCGTGGTGACAGGCGCGGAGGCTGGGTGATGTGCCCACGGGCTGGGGGCGAGGCGTGGACAGACTCAGCCCAGAGCCCTCAGCGGACACGCGGCCCTGCCAGCACCTTGATCTTGAGCTCCCAGCCTCCAGTACCACGAAAACACTAAGTTCTGTTGTTTTTAAGCCGCCCGATTTGTGGCACTTTGTTACAGTTCTGGAAGACTGATACAGTGTCCTTACAAAAAACGATTTGAGGTCAAAAAGGCTGGGAACCCATGAGCACTGTCCCCCTTTTGGAGGTGTTCAGTGCACCCGGGACTAGCAGAGGTTCTGAAGAAGGTGTGCAGAAGAGTACTGGTTCAACCTAGCACGCCCTCCAGTTTACTTAGCGAGAAGACCAGTTTATTTGTGGCACAGCTAAACAATGATGCTTAGTGGAATGCTGAGTGTCCCAGGGGCACAAAAACAACGATCATATGTATCAAGGGGCTGAAAGCCACACAGGGAAGAGTTGAGGAGCATGCCTCCACCAGCCGCAGGATCCCAGCAGCGCAGAACGGACGGACGCCGTAGGGACGAGTTCGCTCAGTCACTCCGTTTTGCACGTAAGGCACCTGAGGCTTTTCGCCAAAATGCAGAAGACGCAGCCCTCTTGTCTGCAGAACTGGGAGGCAAACTTCCTGCCAAATGCTGAAATCTTTCAGCTGGGTACCGTGGGGCCTCCTTCTGAACAAGCCTGTCCCACAGAAAGGCCGGCTCCTACCTCCCTGTCAGCTTGACCGAAGCCCCACTCAGGGAGACGGTATTCAGACTATGCACCGGGCCCGCCAGAGGAGGTACCTGAGGCCACCCATGCTCCAGCATGGAGGAACCCCGAACAGTGACCCTACAGGGGACGTGCAGCGGCCTCCTGGCAGGTAGGCCCTTGGCCTGTGCGCAGGGAGGGCAGCTGAGAGCCCAGCGGTGTGAGAGGCTGTCTGGGAAGTCCTGGGCTCTGGGTGCTTTGCGATGTGACCAGGTGGGCACAGTGTTAAAGGTCAGAGCCTGGGGCCCTTGTTCCAAGCAGTGACTGGTCCAGGGAGCGCCCTTAGGAGAGCTTGGGAGGAAGGGAGGGAGACTAGGAGAAAAAGGGGACAGGTCGGCCCTGAGACCTAAGCTCTGCTCGTGCATTCGTCCAACTCTAGGGTTTAAGCCACCAAATCACGCTGCGGTCACGCCGTCTGGGCTCGGGAGAGATTATCAAACATCTAGAAGCTTTGCAAACCGGTTATTAAACTACTGGCCACAGTGGGAGTATTTTTACATCACGGCCATCAGCAGATGTGACAAATCAGAGTTGTTCTGCAGCCTTCCCAGAGAGCTGGCCTCCCAGCGCTGCTCGCGGGCGTACAGAAGTCCCTGCTTCCCTCCAGCGGGCGCTGCGCCGCCGGAGCCGGGACTGCAGCCGCTGCCCGGCCGGCTTGCTAACTTTAGCTCGCCGGGTCTGTAATCTTGCTGTGGGAATTCGGGCTCTTTGGCCTGAGCTCTGCCCACGTCGGGGGCAAAGGGAAAACAGAGCCAGAGAAAAGGACAGCGAGACCTTCTGGATGCAGAGCCTTCAAAACACGGCTCCTCCAAAGCCATTTTTGGGCTCCGTGGCTTCGTGCCCTGTCTCAAAAGCACCGTGTAACCAGAAAGGCAGGCTCAGAAAGCCGCCCACTGCTCCCCACCGACGAGGAGGCCGGCGGCGCTGCGCCTGCAGCGCGGCCGCGGCCCCTCTGCCAGCCTGGCCCCGCTGGGAGCCCTTCCACCCCGGGTGGGAGCGTCCTGGTTTCGCTCCAGATGGTGGGAAGCCGGGCCAGGGGTGTGAGTTTGCAGCTTCCGCGGAGCAGGAAGGATGAATGGCTCTAATGTGTGTCTCTTCAGCCACTCGACTCACTGCCCCTTCCTCCATTCCTGACACCCAGCCAAGACACCCTCCTCATTTCCTAATCGTCCCCCTGCAACAGCCTTGGAAATCAGCTGTCTCCCACTCACCAGGACACATGCGAACGGACGCCAGATGAATGGAAAAGAACACTGCCTGAATTCCCTTTCCAGGCAAGATGAGCAGGAACAAGGGGCCGGTCAGACCTGTTGAAATTCTTGCGTGCTGGTCACTTGTGAGTCATCTGTACGTGACCCTGAATCGCCTGGTCCGGGTTTAATTGCAGTTTGGCCGGCTGCCTCTACGGTTGGCTCCGTTTGGTTATGGAGGCCACAAAAATAATGATCTGCTGCCTCGGCAGCTCAGAGAAAGGGGTAGCAGAGTGGAGAGGGAAGCAACCGGCCAAACTGGCCAACAACGCAGCCCCTTTGACGCTACCCGGGAAACGCCGCCTGCAGAAATGTGGGGAGGTTGATTCCTTTGAGACAGGAAATTGTTGATATCTGACTGCTTCAAGCTTTTTTAAAATGGAAGTTTTATATAGTTCAGCCTAATAGGTATCTGCCCTTGATTTTCAAGTAAACACGAATGTGACATCTCAGGACTGCCTGGGTTGGGAGTAGGGGAAGCCCTTCCAGTTAGTAGGAGAAAGAAATTGCCTCTTCACCTCTTGCTAGGGTTTTTACACGTTCTTCTTCTCAAGTATAGTTTAATGGGAAAAGCTCTGGTTTAGGAGTCGGGAGACCCATATTTCAGCCCCCGCTGACTTCCCACATGGCCGCGGACAAGCCATTTCTTCTGTAAGCCTCGTTCTCCCCAACGGAAGCAATACCATAAACATTCTCCTGATGCCCAGATGAGCTGATGGATGGGAACACGGTTTTTTAAAGTGAAAATTACTGCATCAATCCCTTACAAAGGCTGCACACATTAACCTATTGCTACGTGAGCATGTGGACACTCCCTCCAGAGGGAATACATTTTGAATGCAATCCTAACTGATGCCCCTCTGTCCCTGCGTCACTTCTGATCGGAAACAATGTCCAAACAGTAACAAACTGCTGTCGTGTTTTCCATTAGTCACCAGCGTGTAAAGGTTTGATAAATAGCGAGAAAACACGTTGGCTCTTCAGGGTGGGAAATCTGTGTTATTGACAGTAGCAAATTGCATTTCTTTGAAAAAGATGGTGTCACGGTTCTTAGAGATTATTTGCTTGACTGCCGAGACACAAGGAAACTCCAAGGAGCTTCTGAAGGTCTGTGAGACGGACAGCCTGGTGTTCCCACCCAGTCCGCCTGGTTCCCCCACCCAGTCCGCCTGGTTCCAGCATTTGTGCGACACGGCTAGGCAGCTGCCTAGGACGAAAACATTTCCTCCGAGCTCCCTGACCCACCTGGGGGCCTGTGCTGGGGGTGGGGGGGCAGGCGAGGACGTGGAGGGTGGGCTTTTCGAAAGCCGTGCCCCATCCTTGTCTTCGCTTCTCTGCAGCTGCCTCCTGCCCTCCGGCTCCGCGACAGCCCGGGCAGACGTCTCCCTCCGGAGTGGCTGCCAGCCCCACTCCACCGGCAGCTGTTGCCGCAGCCCCGGGGAGCAGCGTGACCACGGGCACATCTGCAGAGCGTCCCCTGCCCCTGGCTCCAGGCCCGCGGGCTCAGCTCCCTGCCGTACACGAGGTTTCCAGCTGGCACCACTTAACATGACCCCTCTTCCTTCACCAGGGAGGCCTCGGTCCATTTGATTTTTCGCCTCTGAGACGTCCCACTCTGCTACGAGCAATACGGTGTTTTCCAGATACACATTTGTATTTAAAACGTCCAGGCTTAGAGAATCTTTTTAAAATTCTATTGATGATTTTTTCGGAGTTTAAATGGGTTAACCCTTGGATGTTAGGAGGAAATATTATTTTAAAGGTAGAATAAAAGAATACCAATCTTTGAGGACATCATGCTAAGTGAAACAAGCCAGTCACAAAAAGACAACTGCAGTGCGATCCCATCCATTTGAGGCCCCCAGACCCGTCAGACTCGTGGAGACAGAAAGCGGAACGGCGTCTGCAGGGGCTGGGGGGGGGCGTGGGGAGTTTCTGCTTTGCAAGAAGTAAGAGTTCTGGAAACTGGTTGCACGGCAAGGTGAGTATAATTGACACTACTGACGCACACACTTAGACATGGTTAATAAGGTCAATTTCACGTGATGCATAATTTGCCACAACAAAATTTTTTTGAAGTTTTAAAGAATACCAGACCTAGAAGTAATGAAGTTCAGAGGCACCTACATCAGAGCGGCTGGAAGTCAGGAGGATTAAAAAGAAAAAAATCCTTCAAATAGACATGTTCACGATCATCCAAAGCAAACAGCCCCATGTTTCACTACCTGGAAGTTCTCTCTAGGAAACCTGCTATTTCTAGTTGCATTTATAAAAACGATTCCAAACACATGAAGTCAGATAGCAGGTAGAGGCTATGGTCCAAACGCTTGTGCTGCCCCAAGGTTCTTGTTGAAATCCCAACCCTCCGAGGTGATGGTGCTGGAAGTGGGGCCTTTGGGAGGTGATGAGGTCATGAGGGTGAAGGCTTCATGGTGGGATCAGTGCCCTTACACAGCAGACCCCACGGGACCCCACTGCCCCTGCACCATGTGAGGACACGAGGGGAGGTCTGTGACCCAGAAGAGGCCCCTCACCGACCCGCTGACGTCCTGGTCTCAGACTGCCAGCCTCCAGGACCGTGAGAAGTGAGCTTCTGATGTGGTGTTCTGTTAGCGCAGCCCAAACAGACTGAGCCTGCAGACTAGCAGGGTTATGGAACTCCCTAATGGGGAAAGGCAGCCCCTCTCCAGGGCCGCTTCTCCTCCCTCCCAAGGCTCAGACTGACAGATGAGACCCCAACCAGGAGTCTGACTCACAACAGTTGTTCAGTTTGTACCAGGATGTGCCTCCTCGTTCACAGGATGGATGAAAGGGGGACCCTCGCTTTTCATCTGGCTCTGCCTCCCTCCGGATCAAAATGATGGTTCTCCTCACTGCTGGGCCGAGTCCTTTCATCTCTGTTTTGACCAAAATGGAAACCAGGATCACGAGGATTCCTCGGGGCTAGGGTTGAAAGGAATTTCCCCTGTTCTTGCCAGAGTCTTGGGGGTGGGGTGGGGGGTGGGGCATGCTTCCCTCGGTGAGTAATCGCAGTTCCATGTGGCAGACAAAACAGCATCTCCTTGAAAACAAAACCAAACCAAATCATGGAAGGAACACAACTGAAGAAAGCTGAGCTGAAAGCCAGGCTGGCCTCAGCACCCGCGATGCTGCGCTCGACACCCGGAGCGCCCTCAGAAGCCACTCCAGGGCCAGATTCCCGCGGACGGTAGCAGGTCTCCTTTGGATCCACACTGCAGGAAGTCACCTAAGCAAGACAAACGAAGGCAGACTAAACCCAGCCGAGTGCCAGACCTGCCCCGGCTTCCGCTGGGAACGCACCACCAGGCTAACGTGGGAGCGGGGCAGGGCGAGCCTGGGCCTCGGCGGCTCTACTTGACTGGGCCCCGAGGCTGCCTCTGTGTTCACGGGTTCTTGGTGGGGTGGTCACTTCTCTGCCCCGCTTCTGCTCGTCAGCACCCCTGCAAGTCCCCCTGCACCTCCGTGTTCCTCACTCACCAGCCAACCTCTGGTCCACTGCCAGCGCTGCGCCCTGACTGTGCCTGTCTGTGGAACTGGACAGCCAGACCTCCATGCTGCTCCAGACTCAGTCCTCTCCAGCCCTCCTTTAAGTCCCAGCCGTGCTGGGAAGGACTTGGTCCCAGTTCGACAGACACTAACTTTGAAAAGATGACCACTGCTCATGGTTTCATGTTGCAGAGAGACAAGAAAAGTGGAGCGAGTGGAGCGAGACAGGGGCGCTATGACCACATTTGTCCCAAACTCATAGTTGAGCTAGAAGGTTCTACATGCAAACACAGACACAGGGGTCAACCGAGTAGCTCCAGAGAATGAGCATCAGCAACTAACCGCGCCCACTCGTGCTGCCCCCGCGGGAAGTATCACCCTCTGGGTTCTCAAAGAACACTGCGCATCACCTCGCCCCGCCACTGTCCCACGTCGCTGGTCTGTGGTATGACTCTGCAGTCCTTCAGAACGAGCACCGTCTGTCGGCATGTCCCAGCACCTCCACAGGAGGTGACACGGAAGAGCCACTACTCATCCACTGGTGCCGTGGGGGACCACGGGCCCAGGACCACCAGTGCCCAGCCACTTCCGTCAAAGCAAGGCTGCGGAGTCCTGTCTTCCCAGACCACGAGGCACAGGCCTCCAGCAGGTCTCCATGGCTGTCACTTCCCAGGAAATGGACTGAGTGCTCACTTCCCCTGCCCCTCCTCCAATCTTACCCACCCCTCACCCCCAGGAGAGCAGTCATGCCGTGTGTACACCGTGCTAAATAAAGTGGGCCGCTGGTAAAGCTGGATGATTGTCCGAGCACAGAAGCAGATTCCTGGGCATGTTACTGTGACGAGTGTAGTTCATGAAATGCTCTTTGGGCCAAACTGTCCAATGAAAGGAGACCCTCAGCTGCCAGACCGGGCTGTTCAGACCCCGAACAGACGCTCCTCACTCAGCCCCAGATAGAGAGCCGCGCTGCTGGAGGGCCTCCGCGGAAGGAGGCCGCCAGAGCGCGGCCTGGGGTGGTAAGAAGTGTGGGGCCAAGGGACCCTTTCAACTTCCCTGTTCTTTCGATTGTTAACACTTGTTTTAGGAAGTTCTGTTCATCCAGATGGGCCTTTTGGAGGCGGCGTGCCCCGCCGTCCACTTCAGAGCCTCTTACAGAGGACTGAGCGCTCTGGAAGGACTGCTCTGGGGCAGGAGGCTCAGATGCTGCCACGGGAGGAAAACGCTCCCCGTCCTTCGGAAGGAGCTGCCGGGGGAAGAGGGCTCGGAAAAGGAGCCTTGACCTCCTCGTGCCAACACCTGCAGGTCGGCACTCCAGAGGGCAGGGAGAGGACACAGAGCCCTTCACAGCAAGCACTTGGAGGAGCCTGTGTGTGAGCTTCAGCAGCATTTGCAGTGGCCCTGAGACCCTCCCGCGATGCGGCGCACGAATCTGTCAGCACGGCAGTAAATATGGCCTCACCATCCAAGCTCGTTCTGCAGACTCGTCGCCTAAGTGAGGCAACCAGCTAGAACACACTGCTGCAGCACAAGCGTCCATTCCAAACCTCCGCACGGCGTTGCTCACGGGGAGATCCAACTGTGAGTCAGAAAGACGCGTGCGCTCCAAGGACCTGGGGCTGGCGGCGCCTCTGTCGTCCCGGAGTGGAGCTGGCTGCCCAGAGGACAGCAGTGCAGCAAGCGCTCGGCCCACAGCTGGGCCGGAGAGCCGCCCTTCCTGCGTGACGTCTTGGCATGACCTCAAGTTCCCCTCACCTTCTTCCCCCTTCACCCAAACCATGGCCAAACAGCATTCTCATTTTTCCTGTGGCTGCTCCTGGAATTCTGATGCTCGAATCCAAGGAGAGTGAGGCAGCTGCCGGGCAGACCTCACCCCATGACTGCAGCCTTTCCATGTTCTCCCAGAGCTGGTCTGTCTGGGGGACCTCCTCCCACCTACTAACCCCTTGTCGGCACATCTTCTCAGCAATGTGCTCTTCTGCCCGGGCATCCCCAGAAAGCTAACCCTACCCTCAGCGTGGGATCGGAGAACCCAGAGCCAGACAGCTCCACATTCAAATTCTGGCTCTGTTCTGGTGTGACTTTGGGCAACTTAACGTACCTCCCTGACCCCTCCGATCCCTCTGTGATCCCTGACAGGCACCTCCCAATGGCGTCCAGCCCAGTATCTGCTCGTCACGGCCATGCTGGTCACCTGCCGTCTGCTCCCAGCTGCATCCACGTGCTTTCTCTCCTTTTCTCTTCTTGGGCTGTCTTGTGAGTGGCTTCCCGGGAGTCTGGGCCAGAAAAGGGCTCTAGGGATGAAGAGGGGCCAGGGTCCTTCTCCCTCTTGCCTCAGGAGAGACTCCATCTCCCACCAGGAGCCCCTCCCTCCACCATCCCAGCTCCCACTCACCAGGCCTGGACTGGTTCCCACCTCCACCCTGTGCCCCAGCTTCTGGGCTCTCAAGTGAACACACCTGATGCCACGGCTGGTCGAAGCTTCTCACTCTGTTAACATTTAACTTGCCTCACCATCTCCTGTGTGGCTTCTCAGTTCTTCTCATGTAATAAATTCTTTGCATTAAATTCTCTCTGTTGAAAACTCTGTTTGGATGCCTTTTTTTTCTGACTGGACCATGAGTGATGGAGTGGTCCCCTCCCTTCACCCCCATCTATGAATCCAGCTCACTGGATGCTCCCAACCTCTGAGAACACTTCGCACCTGAGTGTGATCCCCACCGTATCTTCCTTCTGCTGTTCCAGACCCCCACCCCCTTCCACATATCCAGTTCCCCTCTCCCCATGATAAACACTACCCCTGTACAGCTGCCTGGCTCCCCACCAGCCCCTCTCAGCCTTCCCTGGCTAAGGAAGCCTTAAACATTTTCCCACCAGGGGAGAACAGCCAACTCTGGCAATGTAGGCAAACACAGCTGCCATCGCGCTAAATCTTCAAAAGTAAACAGCCACGTGCACTCCCTGTTGGCAGGGGCTCGGTGGGTTGGATGTCATGGCAGCTCAGAATTCTGGCTGGAAAGGGGTCAGGACAGAGAACTAACCACCCAGATCTGAGCTGATGCTCTTTCCTTGGATAAGGAAGCATCACCCATCCTGGAGAATCCGAGTTTCACAGGGCAAACTCCTTCCACCCCACAGCTTCAGTCCACCTGACAATATAACTCTCATTGAGACAAGGGCAAGCTAACAGCAGTGACCCCAGCAAAGCCGGGGGTTTCCAGGAGATGCATAAGAAGGATGTGTTCTTCCCTAATCAGCCCAGCCGCCTGTTCCACCTCCGTGCCTACACTTCCCTTGTCAAGGGGCCTGGTACCAGCCTAATAGTTGCTTGAAACTGTCTTCAGTACACACTCCATAATATTTGCAAGGATTGGAATGGCTCCGTACCTGGTCTGGCCACATTATTTCTCCATGCACCTCTCCTTTAGAAATATCCTTTTTCATCAAAGAAAGAAACAATGTCTTAAACTCAGCTCTAACCATGACAAAATCCTGTTAAGGGGCAGCCGGAGACATAAGCCTACAGAAAGCCTCTCCTACATCTGTGGCATGATGCGTTTCCAACTCTGCTCCAGCCGTCTCCAGAGAGGTCCTCACTGGTTGGATACAGACAGATGGTGGGCAGACTGAAGCCTGCCCTGGCCACTGGGGATGGGGCATTTGGGTGGTGGCTTTCCTGACTGCAGGCTGGACTGAGACGGGGGGGGGGGGGCAAGCCTAAACTATCTTGGCACTGTCAACAAGAGGGCACCGCAGGGGAGCTCAGGGACAAACACTCAGGAAGCCACCACATGCAAATGCTTGTTTTTAAGAGGATATCCTGCAGGTCACAGCAGGTGTCCAGCAACGTGTAGCCCGAAGCCCAGTCGCGCAGGGGGGTTCTGAGCTGTGGTTGTTGGTTCCACGGCTTTAAGGAGTGGCACTGCGGAGACACCAAGCCTCGCTGACATTTTGACCATGAAAGTCTAATTCTGTGATATTTCCCCCTGTATCTTAGAATTTTCTGGAAATGGAGTCCTCACTTGATTGACACAGGGATGAAGACAGTCTTCAGGGAGGGCCGTTCTGTGTGCAGAAAGCATCAAATAGTGCTGAAATCCCTATCAATCTGCTGAGGCCCCATGACAAAGCACCACAGATTGGGCGGCGTAAACAAGAGAGACGTCATCGACTCACAGTTCTGGAGGCTCGAAGTCTGGATCAAGGTGCTGGCAGCAGTGCTTTCTCCTGAGGGCTGCAGGGGAAGATCTGCTCTGTGCCTCTCTGCTAGCTCCCAGGGCTGCTGGCAGCCTTCGGCATTCCGTGGTCTGTAGACACATCCCTGCAGCCTCCCCGCATCTTCACGTGGTGCTCGCTGTGTGTGTCTGCGTCCAAACTCCTCCCTTTTATAGGAGCACGTCATGTTGGATTAGCGCCCACCCTGCTCCAGGATGAACTCGTCTTAACTGATTCTATCTGCAACGATTCTGTTTCCAAACAAGGTCACATTCTAAGGCTCCAGGGGTTAGGACTTCATCATATGAATTTGGAAGAGACACAACCAACAGTCTACCCTCTGGACTGTCAGTGCACGTCCTTCTCACGTGCAAAATATGTTCACTTCATTCCAACATCCCCAACATCCCAGCATCAACCGTAAGTCCAAACTCTCACCCCAGTCCCATCTAAATCAGGTACGGGTGAGCCTTGGGGTATGATTCATCCTGGAGCAAGGTTCGTCTTCATCTGTCAACCTATGAAACGAGGCAAGGCACCTACTTCCAGAACACAGCAGTGAGACAGGCACAGGGTAGACACTCCCACTCCGCAAGGGGAAACTGGAAAGGAAAAGCAGACCATGGGTCCCAAGGAAGTCTAAAACCTAGCAGGGTAAATTCCATTCAGTTTTAAGGCTTGAGTATAATCCCCTTTGGCTCGATACTCTGTGGCTGATCAAGGCCAGTTCCCCAGTGACACGCTCTGTTAAACCCATCAGGAAAAGCACGGATTTTCCAAGCATCTATGGATCCTTCACCAGCCACGCTTCAGGGTCTCAACATACAGCCAATGTTTTCAGTGCCCGTCCAGAGGACTCTTTCTTTCACCTCCAGAACAGGGCGGGAAACGCAGCCCTTTGGAGGAAGCAGGTTACTATTCTGAACAGTGTGGAGAAGACCTGTGCTCAGCTTCTTAAATCCACATGCAAAGATTTCAGGGCCTCTTTGGGATGAGATGGACGCATTTCCTCTGCCACAACAGACAAAAAGGAAGCATCGAGCCAGCCCGATAATGGCAATTCAAGAGCAGCTGAACGTCCCGACCACACAGGGGCAAGAGGACGAGGCAAGCAAGCAGCCCGCACTGGGACAGGGCAGCTCAGCACAGGGACCCTCCAGGCACGTTCTACAAACCACCTGCAGCGGACTCACCTGAGTGGAATTTGGAAAACGCCTATTCCTGCCCCCGACCCCCAGACCTATTAAAGCAGAATCTCTAGTTAGTGCCCATTTTGAACTAGCCCCAGTGACGGGTGAGCCTTAGAGGTAACTAAGCTTGAGAACTGGTCTTTTAAGAGTCCAGCCTTTGGTACCAAACCAACTAAGGCCACAGAATCAGCTCTGCCTGTAACGAACTATTAGAGAAAATATTTAACATCTCTGAGCTTCAAGTATTTTTTTCAGCTGAAAAGCAGGAATGATGATATACTGCTCAGCATACTTGAGACAGTTAAGTCAGATAATGCAGGCGAATGATCAAGAAAACAGACGTAAGGGCATCCGGGATTCATCAGACAAGTTTTCACAGACTCTCTGTCGTAGGCCTGTTCCCAGCAAAGGAGAAGGCATGTGAAGAGCTCTCTGGTTGGAAGGATGGAGTCACGGAGAGCCCATCTCGGAGGACTATTCTGAGAAGCAAGTGAGACACAGGGGGTGCAGAGTCCTCTTGGCACAACACACTCAGGCGTCAACCCACGTCAGCCGGCAGTCCTCCAGCCACCAGCGCTGAGACGCCGCGGGGCGCAGCCAGCGGTGCGCGCCGTGGGAGGCGGCGGCAGGCCCAGAGCGGGGGGCGGCCTTGGGTCCCAGGCTAGGCTCTGTCACTCATCGTGAGTGTGCTAGCCATCCACTGACGTTTTCTGGGCATGAAATGAGATTAATCCAGCAGGAGTTGGGGGGAGGATTATATGAGGGAAAACCCAGAGGCAGAAGAGCTAGGTTAGGAGATGGCTGTATGAGCCAGAAAAAAATCTGAACTAAGCAGGAGTCAGTCAAGGCACAGCTGGCCCACAAGGCACCCACGTATGAACCAGAAAAAGACGCCCCTCCAGGTGACACCGTCCACACGGGGCACAGGACTTGGGGAGCAGAGCAGAGACAAGCGCCTGCCCACTTGCCCCACCAGCCAGGACCCCAGCGCAGTGAGCAGCAAACACGACCAGACGCAGCGGTTTCGATGTCAGTCGGAACAGAAAGGCTAAAACGTTTGTCTTCGTGCTAGTACATAAGCCATCCACTCTCATATTACCTGGGGCTATCACATTGTCTTAAGTCTCATCTTTGGCTCCAGCACGTTGACATTCAAACCCTGATATTTTAAATAACCGGACATTGTCCTCTGGGCAAATATGCACGTACTAACTCCTTCTCAAGGAGCTTGACACACTGCGGGGACACTTCCTTAGCTTAAGGTGAAGTTAGCCAGTCTACAAACACTGTATGTCCCCCATATTAAGTAACCCTCAGTTACAGCATGCACCAGGAAATATAAGTGAAGCTTCACCATGGATTTCGTGCTCCAGTCCCTAGAAATTCACTGCGGGTGGGAGGGGGCAGCCCGTGAACAGAAGCACCAGGAAGCGCAGAAGCGCAGGAGGCAGGCAGGCCTCCGGGAGGAGAGGCGCCGCCGGCAGCCGCAGCAGAGACAGCACAGCCGGCCGTCAGAGCCAAAGACGTTCACTCCCGGGCCCCTGACAGGAAAAGTCTGCCCTCCCTGATTTCTCCAAGTCAGTTTTCTTGGAGAAAGTTGGTAACTAATTGGCCATCTCTCTTCCACGTGCTTTCTAGGTAGACAAGAAACTTAGCCAGAGGAACAGTCAGGAAAGTTGACTTTTTAAAAATGAGTTTGTGAAAGCAAAACGCAGTGTACGCACACAATGGAATATTATTCATCCCTAAGAAGGAAGGGAATCTCGTCACACGCTACAGCATGGATGGACTTGGAGGACATTAAGCTGAGTGAAGTAAGTCGATCACAAAAAGATACATGTTGTCCGAGTCCAATTATCTGCAGTGCCTAAAACGGTCAACTTCACAGAGACAGGAAGCAAAACGGGGGTCCCCGGGGGCTGTTTGATGGGAATAGTTTCGGTTTTGCAAGACGAGCAAGCTCGGGAGATCTGCTGCACAACACGTGAATGTACTTACTGATGTACACTTAAAACGGCTAAGATGCTCATCTGTTTCAAATTATTTCAGCAAGACCAAAATCAGGTATGATGATGTAGCAAAAAAAAAAAAAAAAAAAAAGGCAGTGGACTGTAGACTGATCAAGGGATTCTGTTTCTAGTCTTGGCTTTGCCACTTATTTGCTGGAAATGAGGGTGGTCTGCTGAGGTCTGGGACTACACCAGGGGTAGGACTGGGGCAACTGACCTCGTTAGATCACATGAGCACCTCCCTTTCTCACCTCTCCTGGGCTGTATCGTGCAGAGTCAGGGAAGTCAGTGCTACCACTCTCCAGAATATCTGATCAGTGAGGCCCCCGTGAGAACCACCCTACATCAGTTATCGACCTTGTTTCAGGATGGGTTCTTCCCTGTTGCCATCTCCACAGCAGCTGAGCAAAGTTGTGGTCAGCTGCCTGGTAGATAAATGTTAGGGTATGTGTTTTTTTAACCACAATTTAAAAATCTTTTTAAATTTAAATAAACTTCTGGAACCTGGAGATATGATACTAAAACACTTAGGTTTGTTTACTGTTTCATATGAAGTGTCAAGCTGAGTTTGACAGTTTCTAATCTTTCTGGATAATTTATCATGAAAATTGGATTGAGAAACAGTAATTCGATCTCTCTGTGCTCTTGCCAGAGATGTGCACAGTTTCCACAAAGCTGCATTAGCAATCATGATCTTCATTAGCAAACAACCGCTTGGTGTTACAAGCTCACAGTGGAGCAGACCAGCAGCACACTTCCCAGACCTCTCCCCAGAGGACTCCCCTCTGAAGCGCCCACCTCCCGTCCTGGGCCCCCGTGACTGCTGCTTCCTCAGTTCCACCTGCTGCTTCAGCAGGGCGCTCTCAGCCTCCTTTGATCATTTGTGGTTCTCAAACCCGGACATTAGCTGAGTGGACTCCTGAGACTCCTGGTCGACCCCAGACCACTCCTCCTCCCAGGCTCTCCTCTCTCCCTCTGGACAGTCTCCTCCACTCACAGCTTTCCTCATTCCTACATTGTAAGAATTCTCAAACTCATACCTCTTTTCCGGACTTTCCCTCTGAACCCCAGGTTCATGCATCCAAATGCCTACCTGACATCTCCCCTTGGACACTGTATGAGGGGAGACACAGACCCCAAAATGCAACACCTTCACAGAGGTAGAAGTGTGGCTCCCTCTCAAGTCAGTCTAGCAATAAGCAGGCTTGGCCTGATAGAGGGTCTGCCATCCTCCGTATGGGGCCCCCAGCTCTGGGTCCAGGATAGTCATTCCATCCCCATCAGCACATCTACACTCCCATCGCCACATCTGCTTCCCCATCACCACATCTGCATCCCCATCACATCTGCACCCCCATCGCCACATCTGCACCCCATCACATCTGCACCCCCATCACCACATCTGCACCATCGCCACATCTGCACCCCCATCGCCACATCTGCACCATCGCCACATCTGCACCCCCATCGCCACATCTGCATCCCCATTGCCACATCTGCATCTCCATCACATCTGCATCCCCATCACCACATCTGCACCCCCATCACCACATCTGCATCCCAGGCAGCAGGAGGGGGAGAAGGGGAGGGGAGCACAAGTGGACTCCTCTTAAGGGCATGATTGTACACATCACTTCCACTGGCCAGAAGCTAGATTTATGGATACACCTAGGTGCAAGGAGGGTTGGGAAATATCTTCTCTACTGGGGCAGCCCTTTGCCCAGTGAAATTCCGGAGGGCTTCTTATTAAAAGAATAAGGGGGAAATGGCTGTGGGCAGAGTATTAGCCGTTTCTGGTACAGGTTTCTCAAAAGTACTTCAAGCTTGACGTATCCAAAACCAAGTCACCATCACCTGCCTCCCCAGTCTGGACGTCTGACGGCGTGTCACCGGGGTGAACAGCACTGCCATCCACCCTGCTATGCTCCCCAGAAACCTCAGCACCTGTTTCTCTCACCCCTGGATGCAGCGCATCACGAAGCCATGCTGCTTCTTAATTACGAATCCTCCCTTTGCCCATCTTTCCTGCCATCCTAACACGAGGGACCACGACCTCTCACCCAGGTGCCACGCAGCCTCCTGACAGGGCTCCTCACGCTCAGCCTGGTGGCCTCCCCTCCACTGCTGATGCTGCCGCCGGGGTGGTCTCCCTGGTGCCAGTCAGTGTTCCAGTCTCCCCATTAAAACTACCCACCAATATCAGTGTTCTTAACACAACCCGCAAAGCCCTGCACGTGGGCCTCACCCCGTGATGCACCCCCTCCACCTCCCCGCCTCGTCTCTCTCTGCTCTGAGTCACTCTCAACTTCTTTCCACTCTGACTGTGGCCTGTTTCTTCCAGCACAGTCCCTCTGGCTGGAATCCATCCCCATTGTCGCTAGTTAACTCCCAGCCTCCCTCAGCCCACAGCGCAGCGATCACTCTGAGGGAAGCCTTCCCTCGCCTTCCCAGTTGGGCCAACTTCCTCTGCGAGGTTCTTGTCAAGCCGCATGGCCGTTCATTCGCTGTGGCATTTACCCTGTGGCAGGTTTGTGCTTTGCTATGGTCCTTTGATGCCTGTCACCCCCACAGGACTTTTAGCCACATGAGACCAGGCACTGTCTTTCTCTCTCTCTTTTTTTCTTACCATTATATCCCCATACACGCAGCACCGTACTTTGCAAAAACATATGTTTTCAAAAATACTGGATGAATGAATGCAGGAATTCAGAACAACGGGAAGAAAGTGAGTCTGAGTAACGTAACCTGAATGGACAGCATCATATGTGTGCGAAGAACCACACGCATCTCATTTGATGACACAGGGCTGGGTGCACCTTCTTCTGTGTGCTCAGCGTCACTACAACCCCGAAGACGAGGAGTGGGACAGAAAGGATGTAAGACACGGTCCCTGTCCCTGCCAGCTCCAGATACACGTAGCACAAAGGCTAGTGAAGTCCAGGCGCAAGAAAGGTCAGCCCAGCCCAGAGGCTCTGGAGAGGTCTGTGATCAAAGTCCCACCTGCACCAGACCGTGAGGGGCAGGGAGAGACGGCCCGGTGTGAGGGAGCAGGAGGCCCTCGGCGGGAGCAGGTCGGGCACACCTGGGAGAGGACAGCGGCCTTCGCCTGCAAGGGCACAGTGGGAGCTGGGCTGGGTACCAGGATAAAAAGTCCCTGGAAGTGCATTTGCACTTCATCCAGAGGATAGTAGGAAACTGCTAACAGCTTGGGAGGGAGGTGGCTTAAGAGAAAGAGGTTTAGAAAGATTGGTCTGGAAGGGTGTGCAGAGCGGACTGGAGGTTGTCGCCCATGGTTCATAGCTGAGAGCTACCACCCCAGCATGGAGGCCTTGTGCCAGGCTGGCCCCCTTCGCCGGGCCGTGTATCCAGGGGCAGGGAGACTGCAGACGCTATGCTAGGACCCGCTCCCTGGCCGCGGAGGGAGGGGGCCTGTCTCCCCATGGAGGGAGGGGTTGTGCATGCTGCACCTGTCTGGCTTCCGAGTGCTGAACCGGGCAGCTGAGCCTGGGCACCAGGACCTGAGGCTGCCTGGGCGGACAGTCAAGGGACAGGGAGAGACCTCCCCTCCTTCTCCCAAGGACAGGGCTGTGGGGCCTAATCCTGGGAGCGCTCAACGCACAAAACATTCCAAACTCCAGCCCTTCCGTCTTCCAGTCTTGGGACGCAGCTGCACCTCACTGGGATTTTTACAGGTGGACAGTTCTGGAGAAAGAAGCTGCCCGGTTCTGTAATGAGCTGGAGTAGTTTTCGTGAAGAAATTGCCCCTATTGATGAAGCTTCAGGGGCCTGCCACTCTCCAGCTCAAACATGGAAAAGGATAAACTGGGGTTTGGAGTTACAGAAGCACAAGAAGTGTTTGGTATAAATAACTGAGACTTTAGTCCGTTGCTAATGAACAGGGTGTCTTCCCAGGCACGCAGGAGTGACACTGATCCAGCACTAGGGGCACGTGGTAATGTCCTCTCAGCTTTTCATTTCTAAAAGAAGCCAACAAACTATACTTAAGCCACTACACTACTGAATACAACTGCATTTGATTTTTTTATAACCATGTTTGTGTATTTTCATCTTTAGGCGAAGGCATATCTGAATCATCAGAAGTTTCTGTAAAGTCAAAAAGTGAGAACTTCTATTTGGATGACTCTACAGTTTATAGATTTCCATGGGACTTTACTTACAAAGGGTGCTAGGCCTCAGTGGTTATTTCAGAGAAGTTCATTTAGTGACTACCCTGTGTTCCTTAAATTATCAGAAAGACGAAAAAGGTGACAAAAATAGTTTTCCAATAACCAAATAAGCAATACACAAAAACTATGATAAGGCATTTGATACGATAATTAAATATTTAAAGAGAAAACCAAAATTAAATATTTAAAGAGAAAAATAACCCTATAGAAAATTTGGCAAAGGATGTGAATAGGCAGTTTACAGAAGATAAAACTTCAGTATCCCTTGAGAAAGAACAGAGCTGGAGGAATCACGGTCCCTGACTTCAGACTACAGTACGAAGCTACAGTCATCAAAACAGTGTGGTACTGGCACAAAATTTAGTTTATTTGAAAACGAAAAATAAACAAAGAAAAGGATGGTCATCACCTATATTACCAAGAGAAATGCAAGGTAAAATGAGATACAATTTTTCACTGCACACATGGCAAAATGAGTGACAATATTCAGAGCTGGTGATGATGCAGTAAATAGGTGTTCTCACCCACTGCTGGCAAAAGCATCTCTCCGTTAGAGAAAGTACTTGACAATATCTATGAAAACTGTAAATGCCCCTAGCCCCTTAAACCAGCAGTGCCGACTTCGAAAACTCACCCTTTCAGAAATTAAAGCCCTCGAGTGTAAGAACAGACACAGAAAGACGTTTACAGGCACCACATTTGTCAAGAAGAAAAAAGGAAACATTCTAAATGTCCATCAAAAAGAACTTACCCAGATCGTGAAATATTATGCATTTTTTAAAAACGGGCTAGATCTCTGTGTATTGACCCAGAGCAATGTCCATGATACATTGTTAAGCGAAAAAGAAAAAAAGCAGGATCACATGTGTAGCATGCTCTCATTCACACACACACGTGCACGCGCGCACACACACACAGAGTTTATTATCTTTAAAGTCCTAAGGACATATGTGTTATTTCTAAACACGTTTTTTGCACACTTGCCATGGGCAGGCAGCGGGCTCCTGGGCCAGGCACACCGTACTGGGCACTGGGGTGTAGAGATGGACCTGGCATGACCGGTCCTTAGGGACACACTGAACTGGGGAGAGAGGCTGGAACGCATCACAGTCTGCTTGAGCTGCAGTAAGGAAGTACCGCAGACCGGGTGGCTTAAAAAACAATCCAGTTCTCACAGTTCTGGAGCCTGGGGAGTCCGGAATGAAGGTGCGGACAATTCTGTTCTCAGTGAGGGTCCACTTCCTGTCTTGCAGATGGCCCCCTGCCCATGCATCCTCTCACGGCGGACAGAGGGTGAGAGGAAGCTCTGGGGTCTCTTCCTCTGCACAAGGGCACCAGTTCCATCACGGGGGCTCTGCCCTCATGACCTCATCCAACCCTAGTTACCGCCTAAAGGCCTCGTCTCCTAATACTATCATGCTGGGGGTTAGGGCTCCAACACACGGATTTGAGGGGGACCCAAAAATTCGGTCCACGATCAGCTGTAATCACTAGTTAATGAATGGATACAGGTGGTCCAGAGAACTCAGATAAATTGTTTGTATTTACAGAGCACTTCTCAAATACTCAAGCGTGCTTGGAAATAGTTTCCTTAATTATTTCAGCACTCTTCCCAGGCCTTATTTACTCTATTAATTTATTTCACAAACCCTTTCTTAGCAAATAACGCAAACAAATCCAGTGGGACTGAGCAAGAATAAGTGGAATCTAAATTAAAGTGAGCTTCCTGCATTGATTTTTATTTCCACTTTTTCAGATGAGGCAACAGAGTCATCCGGCTGCAAGTGTGTCTGTGAGTACAGAACAACTCAGGAGCTAACTATCCCTGACTGTCTCGAAAAAAATTATGGAAATGTCTCCAGTTGTGGAGAATAAGTTAGGATCCTCAGAAGAAAAAAATCAACAAGAAAATTAACACTGATCGTGGGTTTAATACGTGCCAGACGCTATGCTAAGATAGGCTTCATACATTATCTCATTTAATCATCACAAAATCCCTGAGGTTTTATTACACGGCCCACTTTACATATGAGGACACCAAGGCTCAGAGAGGTTAAGTAACTTGCCCAAGGTCACCCAGCTAATAAATGGAAGAGTAAAGACTGGAACTCAGGTCTGCCCTACATGAAAGCTCATGCACTTAACTGAATAAATCAAGAATAAGAATATAAACATAACTATCACTTATTGAGTGCTTACTGTATGCCAGGAGCTATGCTAAGAATCTCTTAACACACAAGTCATATTCTTCAAAGTTCTCTGACATTAACTCACCTGAGCTTCTCAATCAAATCTGAGGAAGACAGCATAAGAGAGTGAGTGTATGAGAACAAGGAAAATGTGTAGAAATAGATCATTGATTTGATTTGGTTACAGGACCCGGGGTAATTCTTGTCTGAGTTGTTATTTTAATTATGCACCTTTCCATTAAGCCACATTATGTTACAGGAAAGAGTAGGAGTTTCATCCCACAAACCATTAGATGAATGAACGTGACAAAAAGCCCCTGCCCTCTCTGAGCCTCAGCTTCCTCCTCTGTAAAATGGAACAACAGACACACCGCTGCCACCTCCCTCTCGGAGGTATTGTAAAAATCAAGTCAGATGATGTCTGCAAAAGCACTTTATACGTTTATTTTGAAAACCATATGTTTAGGCCTAAGGCCAAAACTGGCTTACTGGTCCTGTGACATTTACGTGAGTTTGATCATTCAGACGCTGTAAACACCATGTAAAAGACGAGGCATCAGTAATGGAAACGGCTCAGTGCCGGCACGTGGACCACAGACGGAGGACAAGAGGGACTAGAAACCCATGTGTGGGAATCTGGTGTCCGATGGAGCGGAATTTCAAATCACAGGGGGCATGAGATATCTCAGAGTACTTCAGAACAACTGGGCAGCCAAATGGAAAAACTCCTAAGTTTGATGCCTACTTTATCACTTATCCCAACAAAATCTCCAGATGTTTCAAAGATTCAAACACAAAAATCATCAAACTGTAAATTCCTAGGAGATAACACAAGAGAATTTATTTATTTATTTTTAGAAATGAACAGTTTTTCAAATGAGACACACAGGCACAAAAAAAAACCATAAAAGAAAAGATTCCTGAATTTGACTATATAAAAGTTAAAAACTCCTGCAAGGGGAAAAAAAAATACCACAAAGTCAAAAGGCAAATGACAATCTGGAAGAGAATTCAGCGACACACATGACAGACAGGTGACTAAATCCCTTAGTAATTAATTAATTAACTGACAAATATTTAATGAGAAACTATTACGTGCCAAGCACCAGTCTAAGATTTTGGGGATTCAAACCAATTAAAATTCCTGCCTCTTGGCGCTCATACTCTGTTGGGAAGGCCATAAAGGGACCTTGGCTGTTAGTAGAAAAACAATAAAAAATGAGCAAAGGACATAAACAGTTTGCACAGCTGATGACACAAATGGTGCTTAAACGCATGGAAAAGTGTTCGCTCTTCCTCATAACAAATGAAATGCCAGTTAAATTTCAAAAGGATACCATTGCCATCCATCAACTTTTCCAGCATCAGAAGTGTGATAATAAACCACGTTGACAAAGGTATAGAGAAACAGGCACTCTCTTGCATTTTAGGTGGGAGTGTAGATTGACCCAAGTTCTCTGAAAAGCCATTTGTCATCATCGATCACAGTTACAAAGGCACGCATCTTCAGCCCAACCATTCTGCTTCTCAGAATTTAGGCTACAGACGCGTATATATATGCACGTGATGGCATGTACATGCGAATGTTCACTGACGCATTGCTTCTAATCAGGAGAGGCTTACCACCAGCAGAGACCCCCATCAGTGGGACAGTGGCTAAACAATCACGGAACGCATCCAAAACAGTCCACGTTGTTGAAAAGAACATAGTTCCCGAAAAGAACAAGGAGGCTGCAGATTCTTCAAAACACACTGTGAATAAAAGTAAGGTTCTGAACAGGTATGTGCAACGCTGAGCTGACGAACTGTAATTGTTAACAAAAACCTGTAAGTATGTGTTTATCACACAACCTAATTCTCAATTTTACTAATACAAAGGGTTATAATGCATATTTGCAAATAATAAAATACACAATATTGTTCATTGTAAATTCTGTCCTATAACATCAGTGTGACTTGCTATTTCCTACAAAATCCAGCGTGAGTTTTATAATTCTATCACCAACAATCATGTCACAAAATCGGACCATGAATAAAGCCTGATTACTATTCAGTCAGCAAAGAAGTCACTCACATCACTGATGATGAGTGTGTTCAAACATGAAGATCGACTGACTGTCCATTTTTATTCGTGAGTAAAATGGATGGGAGACAAGTATGCACGTTGGAACGTCACTGTTTATCAGTGACGGGGCTGCTGAACCCCATCGGGCCGTGGGATTTTGAATACTGAGGAATCTTCCCTCACCTGTCTGTGCTCTTCACAACGTAACGGAGTCAGACACAACACTCCTATGTTGAATCTGTGTTATTACCATTTCCCCCACCACTTTCTTAAGTCTAGAACAGGAGTCAGCAAACGGCAGCCCCTGAGCCAGCTCTGGCCAGCCGTCGGGTTTGTAAATGCAGTCTGGGGCACAGTCACGTCCATTCGTCTACGGATTATCTGGGGCTGCTCTGTGCTCCGACGGCAGGACTGAGTAGTCCTAACAGAGGCTGCCGAGTGGCAGACCCTCAGATGTTCACTGTCTGGCCCTTTACAGAGAAAGTCTGCAGACCCCTGGTCTAGCTAATCAGTAGAACGATAAATCACACTCTGATCTGCAGTGTCTGCTCATTTCTAAGCTGTCAATATTCCCACCACGACCAGCCCCAAGCCACCACCTCATCCTCACCGAACTCAGAGCTGGGAGGGAAGCAAACAGCACAGCCTCGCAGGACACAGAGAATGGCCACTCTACAGATGCGACAGGTGCAAACCACCTCAGGCGCATGGACGACTGTTACATGCACTGAAATAATTAGGAAGCCGTGAGGTTTCAGTATTTGTTTTAATATAATTTATTTAATTATAAGGTCATATAATTTAACTTTTAATAACGGCCGTGTTTAACAACCAGCTCACCAAATTCCTGACAACTGAACAGTGGTCTCCTATGAGCCGGCAGGCCGGTTCCAGCACAGCACCGGACAGGGTGTACTGCCAAACATGTGAAGACTTGCAAACAAGGGCACAGCCTCACCTCCATATACGCTTCTGAGTGCATGGAAGTATCTCTGAAGAGGCATGAGAAACTGGGGACAGTCACTGGGGGACAACTGGTCTAGGCGCTGGGATGAGATGGAGATTTATTTGTTACCATACCATTTTTTGTACAGAGTTTGAATTTTTTATCGTATGTCTGTAACACTTAAAAACCCAATTTATCATTGTTTTTAGGTGGGCTCTGAAATCACTCTTTCCTGAGTCTCCCTTTCGCTCTGGAGAGTCTGGCACAGCCCCACCCCTGGCTGGCCCAGGAGGGCACACCTCCTGAGGTCCAAGCACATCAGGGAGAGGAGACCCGGAGGCTGAGTGACAGCCTGTGAACCAGCACTCCTCCCAGATGACTCCTCTGGCCAGAAAGCAACCCCACGGGCTCGGACCCCACTGCAGTGCCTGGACTTCTCTTCCTTCCTCCGTCTCTGTTTGTTAATCTCTCCTGGAAAAGTTAAGCAAGCTTTTCCGCCTCACCACTTTCCCTGGCGTTTTGCAGGGCAGGCCACGCACCCTGCCAGCCAGCTGCTTCCCACACGCCAGGTCAGCCTGAGTATGTTTACCTCGGTGCTCCAGCGCTCACAGGCCAGCCAGCGAAGGGGCTGCCAGCCCAGGTCCACGCTCCTGGCTGGCAACCCCAGGCATCTGTGCCATGACGACCGGCCTGGTGCGGTGGGGCCACCGCCACAGGGACCACCTAGAAGATGCAAGCTGAGAAGAGGTGCTGCCTCCCCCAGCAAGGCCTCCGGGGCGCACAAGGGCCCCGTGTGCTCTGTCTGCCCAGTCGGCTTCATCAGTTCCTGACTGTCCACCTTGGGCTGTCCCCTGGCAGGGGTTCCTGGTTCTTCTCTGATCTGTAGGTTTATGACCTTCTTTCTGCCCTCGCCTGGTCCTGACCTGGACACCAGCCTCGTGATAGCACCCGTGCCACACGTCCACTCTGGACTGACCATTCCCAGCCCGGTGCCCAGCTCAGCGTTCACCATCCCCTGCCCTGTCCTCTCTTATCAGTCCCAGCTCCTCTCTCCCCCTTGAATCTGTAACCTGATATGCTCACGCCCTCACCACAGACTCCAACTTACTGACTCACGTCCGGGTTCCAACGGCCGAGGATGCACCCAGCATTTGTCTTCTAGGGAACACGTCCTCAGTGACGACGTGGTGTGTCTACGCTGTCCCTCCAAGTTCCTGATGACCCCGTTTCCCAGCCCCAGCTTCCAGGCTAGGTGAGGTGACGGCGTGTCTCAGGCAAGGTTCCCCTGAAGCAGCTCTTGAGACACAAATTAGTATGAAAGGGGTTTAGCGGGATGTGTTCCCCAGAGATACTGGTAGGAGAACAGGAAAGGAAGGAACCCAGGCAAGGATGCAATACTTAGCATTCAGGTTCCCGTTGCTGCGTGACAAGCCGTCCCAACTTAGGGCATAAAGCAACTGCCATTTTCATTATATCCACAGAGTCCATGGCTCAGGGCTTCAGAGAGAGCAAATGGGACGGCCTGTTCTGTCCCATCATGTCTGGGGCCTCAGCTGAACACTCAAAGGCCAGACAGCTCAACGGACAGGGACTGGAACTATCTAGAAGCTTCTTCACATGCAAGGAGAACTGGGCTGGGACAACTCAAAGCTGGGACTGTCAACCACTGGCCTACCAGCGGCCTTCCCTGTGGCTTTGGGCATCAGAGTTCTCACTGATTCCCATTCTTGCCAATACTTGGCATTGTCAGGCTTCCTGAATCATGTGAAATGGCACCTTCCATGGCTCTGTTTAGCGTTCCCTAAATCACCAACAAGGTTGAGGATCTTTTCATTTGTTTTTGAAATGCTTTTTCATTTCTTTTGTCCACTTATCCATGGAGTCGTTAATTTTTTCCACGTTGATTTGTCAAAGCTCTTCCCATGTTGGTCTTGCACACATTTTCCACCAGCCACAGCTTGTCTTTTTGCTTTCTCTTGCCAAATTGCGTAAGTCTTGACTCTTCTTTCGTCCACCTCTTGTTTGTTTCTCTTAGGTCCTGTTCTCTTCTTGTTCTACATACAATCCTTAGTTGATCAGGCCAATGAATAAATTTTTCACCTACAAATGCTCCTGAACCCTGAACTATATTTTCAAAACAGCTCTGCCGAACGTCTTCAAGTTGACTAGACACTCCGTGCTTGTGAGCATCCGCACGTGCTGCCACTCTTGGTGGAATAACATCTCCACCACCCCTTCCTCTTCCCCATACACTTTTTATCACTAATTCCTACAAACTTCAGATCCAGACAGAACTGTTCATGGTCCCCTAAGATTTCATCAAGGACCTCTGTCCCTCCCCAACCTTGACCAAACACGCTGCATCTCCTCTGGAGAGAAACGGGAACTAGGAAGAACTGTCCAACCTGGCCACACCTGGGAAGGTGGGAGCTCTTGACACACCCAAGGAGAAACTAAACAAATCACAAGGATGACAACGCTTCCTGGCCACGTTTCAATGGTGTGTTTTCCCTGAAGTCATTCGCCTGGCATTGCAAACATCCGTAGTGGCAGAAAAGGGTTGCCAATAGGACATTCTGAACGAACAAGCTGAACTCTTCCTTTTACTCCATTCTCTGGTCAAAATGTTGTCAGTGGAACAGATGTGTTGTTTTGTTTTTCTTTCCTCGGAGATAAATCTTTCCAAGCAGCCCTCTCTTAACTGGGTGTTAACCAGCCACTTCTAATTTCCTCTAGTGCAAGGGTTCTCAACCTCAGCACTATTAACATCCTAGTCCAGGTAATTCTTTGTTGTGGAGAGACTGCCCTGTGTCTTGCAGGATGTTTAGCACACGTCCCTGGCCTCTACCCACCAGATGACCTTAGTACCCCCTAAACTGTGACAACCGAAAGTATCTCCAGACCTCGTCTCTGGGAACTAGAATTTGCAGAGATCTTTTGATTTCCTGCCAGTGGCTAAGGCTGCCTTGTCTTTAGCTCCCTTTTCATGTAAGTGGTTAATCAATCAATAAATAATTTTAATAAAGATGAGGCATGAAGCTGTTGTGTTCAATGTTTGGAAATGATTCTCTTCTCACAAATCGAGCCTTGGTTCACACTTATCATTTTACACCCCTACTCTAAGTGGGGAGTGAGTCCCATTCACAGAAAGTTCACATTCCGAAGCCATACATTCAAGGACCCCCCCCCACACACACACACACAACCTGGATTTGAAAATTTAAAAAGAATTATGCTAAATGGAGAAAGAGGCTGGACTTTCTAGGAGAGAGGAATGGTGATTGGCAAAGGTGGCGATGAAAAGGGGAAAGAAGTTTCCACAGGTGCAAAGACCACTGTGGCTGGAGGAGAGAATTTCTACAATGGAGTGTCCAAAGATACACTTTACCGTGGATCAGCTCACACCACTTTGGGGAACCTTCCTTGATCTCACCGACCCGTGTGATTATGTCTGCCTCTGAATTCCTGCCAACTTGCGTTTCCATGTCCTAATAACTGTAGTTAATTTACACTGCTAATCATTTTTGTATTATGTTCATAATGTATTGTCCCAATCCAACAGTGAATTCCTGAAGGACAGTAACAGTACCTAGGGCAGAAGTGTACACAGAGCAGGTGCTTCAGAAGAATGAATTACACAACTGATTCCTTGGAAAACAGAGAGGGGCTGCCCAAATTAAATATCTGGGTTATGATCACCTCTGGAATGAAAAATCTGCTTCAACTTAGTTGGAAATCACTTTTGCTGATTAACAGTAGAGGAAATAATACAGAGGTTTATCAGCATTGCTCAAAATTTAATTTAAAAACCATTCCATCAATCCAATTATTTTTACAGTCTGGAGTATTTTTCACACTAAGTGAAAAAAAAGTTCTTTTTCCTGTGTAGAAGATAAGACCAGACAAATGCTTGCATGTGGTCGCAATGGGTACCACTGTCTTAATCTAGACCCAGCTCTGGATTGAAACCAGCATCACTTTCTCCAAGTCCCACTCAGTCATCTTCCCACGTCTAACAGCACACGTCTGGACTCGTGATTTTGCAATCTTGCAACGACCTCTGAAATCACCTCTTTGTTATTCGATGACGACTGCTGCGGAGTAAGGAAAGCAGACTGTCAATGCCACATTCAGGGGCACAGGCCAAGTTCATCTTCACCAAAGATCTACCATATTGTTAACAAACATGAAATAACATGTCGCTGCAGGTTGACATTCGAAAGCCAGGAGTGCACCTAAACCCACATCCGTGCAGCACGGCAGGAGGTCCATGAGAGAGGCTCTACCCCACATTAGTAACCCAGGGAATGAATTTATTCCTGCTCCTTTTTCTGAACTCATGACGGCCCTCTCTGGTCTCATCATCTCCGGGTTGAACACCTCCACCTAGAACGTCTCTCTACACGATGAGGGCGCCTCACGACATGTGAAAGTGAGCCAGCCTCCCTTTAGAACATATTAGTGCTTTTTAAAAATAAATGAATATCACTGTTTGCTTTTTCAAACAATTAACCAAAAGTGGCAAAGGTGGGTGAATGAATTTGGATAGAAATAAAGAATGAACAGCGTTTTAAAGAAAACCCAGTGAAAACTTAAGATGGACATTAACTTATTTTCATGCCAAAAAGAGATTTAAGGCATTTTACAATAAATGATATGTGAACTATAAAAATATTAAAAGAAGGTAAATTAAAGAGCAAGACATGAGGCACGAAAAGGGAGTAAAAACTCTACTAAAAAACCTACATAAAAGGAAGTGATCTTAGTCCGTCCGGGTTGCTAAAGCAGAATACCACAGACTGAGTGAAAATTATTTCTCACAGTCCCGGAGGCTGGAAGTCCAAGCTCACGGCACCTGCAGATTCAGCGTCTGCTGAGAGCCCACGTCCTTCTCACTGTGTCCTCGCCTGGTGCATGGGGCGACAGAGCTATGCGGGGTCTCTTTTATAAGGACACTAGTCCCAACCATGGGGCTCCACCCTCATGGCCTAATCACCTCGCGAAGGCCCTCCTCCTGAAACCACCACACTGGGCGTTAGGAGTCAACATATGAATTGGGGGTGGGGGGGCCACGGACACTCAGTCCACAGCAGGCAGCTACCACTGAGCACAAATCTTCGCTCCACGATGCTGAACAATCAGGGCACACAGGGAAGGCTGAAGAGCCCCATCAGAGGACCCTGACCCTGGCAGTGCCCCGGATTCACAGAGGGAGGGAGCGCTTTAAAAGCAGTTATCTGACCCTATCCAAACTCACCGAATCAGTCTCCAGGCCTTAAGCCCAGATGTCTGTCTAATAAAAAGAAACATCAAGAGAGAGAACTTTATTCTTAGCTCTGAAACAAACTCATGACACACGGTGTCTATAAAGGCCGCCGGACAACACAACGCACCGTATTCCCTAACGATGCTCGCCACACGGTTGCGGTGTTTCTCACGCTGCCCTGCAGCAGAGGCTGAGGACCCAAGCCTGCCTCCCAGCCGGTGAGAGGCTTCTGCTCTGGGGGCAGCCCTGGCGTCTCAGCCCGCCCGGCCGGGCGCCGGGGCGAAGCGCGCCCCGCAGGTGGCGGCGGCCGTGCACACAGCAGGCGCCCGGCGAGTGTCCGCGCTGGGACCACCGCTATTCAGGGATCGCTGTTCCTCCTGGACTCGGGCAGGGGCTGTAGATCCATAGGCCTAACAAGCTACAACAAAAACCACCCCGCTGCCACTGCACCCGCCATGGCGCAGTCACCAGGGGCCCATTAACAGTTCCCAGGAAATGAAAAAAATAGAGCCTAACCTTTTCTCTCCTCCTCCTCCACCTCCATGCTCGCTGCAGCCTCACCGGCTCAGGGGTGCAGAGGCCTCACACCCGGCCCATCGGCCCATCAGCCCGCAGCTCCTGCGGCAAAGTGGCGGTGCCGCGTCTCCGCTCCGTGTGCAGAAGCCCCGCCCACCACACGCAATCCAAGATGGCGCCGCGCTGGGCCGTGTGCAGAGACAGGCGGGAGCCCCGCCCCCTCAGCCCCGCGCAGGGAGCCCCCGCGCTCCAGAGCCCGAGCTCGCGCCTCGCCGCCTCCGACCAGAGAGCACGCTTTCCTTTCCTTCTGAACTGAACTCGGTCTCGTGCCATTGGCTCGAACAACACCAGGCAGGAAAATAGGTGTTGGGGTCTGACCCAGGAGGGTTTGGCACCCCGGACAAATTCTGGAGCCCGCTACACAACGGACTATGGCCTGCTCCCCTGCACCCGCCAGCAGGGTGCGGGGTCAGCCCAGCGGCCGCAGGAGGTCCACGTGAGGGTCGCTGCCGGGGCCAGTTCACGCTGCCCGGCAGAACCACCCAGGCTCTGGGGGAATTCAGAGCAACTCTGCCCAGCAACCCCATAGCCGGGTGTGGTGGGCACACAGCCCGGCTCCTAGAGTCATCTGGACTGGCCCCCTTGAGGGGATACTACTGTCGCACCGCTGGGGATCAGAGACGGATCAGAGACTCCTGTGTGTCTGCCCGCCACCTCTGGCGGGCTTCCTGCAGTGCTGGGCGCCGAGGACGTGGGGCCCCATGGAAGAGGGGCAGCCACGCAGCCTTGTCTGCTGTCTCGCCAGCAGTGAGGTCCTCTTGACCCCCTACAAGGCAGCAGCGGTCACACCAGGGCCTTCTGCCCTCCTCGCTGACCTCTAGGGGTCAACAGTAGCATCCTCTATGATCACTTTCAGTTTGGTAAAGGACAGTGGCCAGCCCTGTGGCCAAGACTAAGACCAGGAAAAGAACGGGCATTCACAGAGACATTCGGATGTAAAATGAACACTCATTCACACATTCCTTCCTGTGGATCCCGAACGCCCTGCCAGGAAGAGCTTTCTTACAAAAATTGGGAGCTGCTATCCACCTAACAGGAGACAAGCTAGAGATGGGATCCCCTTAGACCGAGACCTCCAGATGATCGTATTAATGACTGAGGAGAAACCTCCCTGGACAGAGCAAGTCGACTGGAGTAAATCCTGAGGTCTGGGCCCAGGGACAGGTGGGATGAGCTGTAGGAGCCAGACCCAGGATAGTTCATCTAAAACCGGGCTGTACGTGGCCCAGTGGAGGACAGTCCCCTCTCTGTCAGGAGGTCTCGTTGAGCACTGCCCCGTTAACAGGGCCTAACTGACCAACATCTTACTGGACCAGACCAATCAGCCTGTGATACTCCAATTCTCCCCTTAAAGAAACCCAGTGGGGAAGACCAGATGGTACACGACCTCAGGGCAGCCAACAAAGCCACCGAGGATACACGTCAGTGGCCCCTAATCCCTACACCCTGCTGGCCACTCTCCCATCACCAGGACCTGGGATCTGTAACAGGTTTAAAAGATGCTGTTTTCTTTATTCTATTAGCCCCAAAGTCACAAGAAATTTTTGCTTTTGAATGGCAGGACCCAGACATACAACAAAAACAGCAACACTGCTGGACAGTCCTGCCCCAAGGGTTCAAATATTCCCCTGCTATCGTTGGGGAAACTTTAGCCAAAGACCTAAAAGATCTACATGTGTAGAATAGGACCCTCTCCCAGGATGCAGACAGTATTCTGATCACCAGCCCTACGAAGGAGGCCTCTGGCAAAAGCAGTGTAACCACTCTGAATCATCCAGCCTGTAAAAGATATAAGGTGTCCAAGAAAGAGGCTCAAATGCCACCAACTAGGGTGACCTCCCTGGGCTTCATTCTCACAGAAGGTCAGAGACGCCCACCGCAGGAGAGGGAAGCAGTGCAGCCTCACTGCTCCTAGAAGACAGCTTAGGGGCTCCTGGGTGTGGCTGGGTTTTGCCGCCTCAGAGCCCTAACTATGGTCTAACAGCTCGGCCTCCATATGAAAAGTTGAAAAGGAAGGACGATGAGGCTTTTGAATGGAATTCAGAATGTGAAGGGGCCTTTCAAGAACTGAAAAAACCGTCTAGGCCCCCTGCCCGCACCCACCCCACCAGAGGTAACTAAACCCTTCGACCTTTGCGTCAGGAGAGAAGGGGAGTCGCCCTGGGGCATTAGCTCAGGAACGGGGACCCTGTACTCAGGTGGTTGCTTATTTCTCTAAACAGTCAGACCAAACTGCTAAGGGACAGCCTCCTCACCCGTGGGCAGCGGCAGCTGCTACAACCCTGCTGAAGGAGGTCAGCCAGTCACTGTATGGTCCCCACTGCAGGTTCTGGCTTTGGTCAGTTCTCAGGGAACAGAATGGCTGTCCCCCAGAAGATCAACTCAAGTTTAGGCTATGCTTTTAGAAAACCCAGTGGCCACCATAAAAACCTGTCACATGCTAAATCCTGCCACAGAAGTGCGGCCCCGGAGCCTGGCTGTACAGAAACCACAGACACAGTCTAGTCCAGGCGCCCAGATCCTGGGAAGTGAGCCTCTCCTAAACCCTGAAGAGGAGTGGTTCACAGACAGGAGCAGTTTTATGAGAGAGAGAAGAAGGCTGACGGGAAACTCAGTGACCGCCCAGACCCGAGTCATAGAAACAAGAAGCCTGCTACCTGCCAGGACTTCAACCCAAAGGCAGAGCTAATAGCCCCCACCTGAGTCTTGAGCGCAGGACCGGGCAGATCTTAAACGTGTACACAGACTCCCAGCACGAATACACACATGGGGCTATTCGGAAGGAAAGAGGGTTGCTTAGAGCAGGGAATAAAGAGGTGAAACACGGATAAGGAGACGAAGCTCTTAGAAGCAGTACAGCTGCCCAAAAAGGTGGCAGTGATTCACTGTAGGGGTCACCAAAAGGGGACACAGAGGTAGTAAGGGGAACAACAAGGTGGTCACAACTGCCAAAGGGTGGCCCTAGAACCAGCAACTTGGCAACACGCTCTTGCCTCGAGGGCCAGATGCATCTACACAAAGGAAGAATTAGAGCTTGAAAATGGGGCTTCAGCAGAGATCTAGGAGGCCTTGGGTGGCTGGTTGATGAACACAGGCCATACTTCTTCCCCGAGACTGCACCTTGTCCAGCCATCAGGGAGGCACACCAAGGAACTCACTGGAGGAGGGAAGCCCTGCATAACTGGTTAGTTGGTCATGGCAACTCCTGGCAAGCCAAGTATAATCAGTCAGAGAGTTGAGACATGCCCTACCTGCACAATGAACACCCCCACCTCAGACCCCCAGAGGCCCCGGGATAAAGCCCACTCAGACCAGAGGGACGTGTCCTGGGAAAGACTGGCAGATTAATTTTTCCATCGTGCCAAGAGTACAGGCAATTTCAGGTACGTCTTGGTGCTAGTGGACACGTTTTCTGGGGGGATAGAAGGCTTCCCTGCTAGAACCAACATGGCAGCCGAAGTGGCTCAGGGCTGCTAGGAGACCCCTAGGTTTGGGCTCCCAGGATCCCTACAAAGTGAGCATGGTCCAGCATTCATGTCTCAAGTGATGAAGAGGATAACTTGTGCTCTGGACATAAAATGGACCTTGCACTCAGCCTGGAGACCCCATCATCAGAGAAAGTAGACAGCTCCAATCAGACCTTCAAACCAGTCTTGATCAAGCTAGTTCAGGACACTCAAGGAAACTGGATTAAGTTGCTTCTAATTGCCCTGCTCTGTATGTTCAGTTAAGAGCATTTGAACTTCTGGATGGACCTACTCCCCAAACCCCAGAGAAGGGACACTTTCGCCGCCTCAAAATTGAACAACCCAAGTGTGCCCTCCAGGTGGGAGAAACCAGGAAGGCTCTCATGGAGGTTGGTGACCGCGCGGCCTGCCCCGTCCATCTGGCCCTGCACCCCTTCCGCCCAGAGCCCAGGCACTGAAAACCCTGGGGAACTGGGACCTGCAGGCCTAGCTCCCTCCTAAGAGGATGGACCCCACTCGGCGACCCTCACCTCCCGCTCCGCCCGGAAGCCGCAGGGGTCACTCCAGCGGGATGTCGCTCTGGAAGGAAGAGGCCCCTCTAGCCCCAATCTCTGCACAGACAACCTGGCAACGGCCCCAAACACTCATGGGGGCCTCTCTGACCTGAAGCTCCTTTTCCAAGAAACAACCGGAGAGTGAGCAGGGCATCCAGGCCCAGCAGCCAGCCTCACATCAGGGCGCACTCGCCTCCAGGCCCAAGACCTCCAGACCTGCATTTTCAGGAAAAACTTGACATGTGACCGTGATTCAATTGCTATTACTGAGCCGTGGATCTTAAATTGTCCGGTGTCTTTGGTCTCCAAGAGGTTAGCCAAGTTGGGGACACTCAGGGAGGTCGACGATCAGGGCTGAGGCCTAGTGGCCGACCACACACACCTAGCGGGGCCGCCGAAGGGCAGCTGCGCTCTCCGCTCGTGCTCAACAGGAGGGGTCGCAGCAGCTGGACGCGCCCTCAGCGCCCTGGACCGGAGGCGCAGGACAGAAGGCAGAGGAGGGACCCATCACCCGCAAAGCTCGTTAACAATTCCGAGTAAAAACAGAATCTGGCAATAAAGCCTAACCTTTTTTTTCCTTTTCCTTTGTGCTTCATCTAGCTTCACTGGGCACAGGGGCTGCGCGCAGAGGTATCGCACAGCGCCCTTCAGATCACGGGTCCTGGTGAGAAATGGCCAGGGGCGGACACCGTAGGTCCAGCCGCAGGCCATGTGCAGAGACCCCGCCCCCTGCGATCTGCAGCTTGAGCAGCGTGGCCACGCCCACCCCACCAGAGCCCTGCCCCCTGCCCAGACCCTATAAAGCAGCCCCTGCCCCACCCTGGCGGGAGAGCCTTGTGTCCTGGAGACGGTCAGCAGCTGTCTCTGATCAGAAAAGAGCGCTTTCCTCTGCTTCTGAAGGCAACTGGGTCTCATTCTGTTGGTGCCAGCAGCACAGAAGGATCGTGTTGGGAACCAACTTGGGAGGGTAGGTAACAGTACCACTCACAGCACAGAAGGAGGTCTCCAATGCTCAATAGACCCGATTCCACTCAACTTCACAACTACTTTGTGGGAGGTACCATTATTACACCCACTTCATAGATGGGAAGACTGAGGAACCAACAGGTTACTGTCATCAGTGGCATAAGGCAGACGGAATGTCCACCTCCAGGCTGTCTGGCTCCAGATAATATGCTCTTACTGAGCCGGCTCCACGCCTCTGCCCGCTGGTAAGGACTCAGGCTGCTGGTTCAGAAGATGAGCATATGCTCCAGGTCCCTGGAGGGAGATGGCCAAGTGACAGCTTTGTTATAAAGATTAAAGTGTTAGTCACATCACATCTCATCACCAGAGTCTCTGTACATGGGGGCCACCCTTCTCAAAAGCAACTATGAATGGGGTCAAATGCCAAACACACACACACACACACACACACACGACTTACTCTGATCTTGCCCTGGAAGATTTTGGGAACAGGATTGTCACCATGCACATCTATAAGGCATAACCCATCAGGAACACTCAGCTAATCCCCCAGAATCTGAGTCATCGGATAATCCCATCAACTTTCCCTTTGTTCAAAACGAGGCCAGTGACATCCTCTTTGGAACTTTTCTCAACTCTTTCAAAAGGAGGGTCATCCCAGAAGTCACTTCTTTTAGTTTCACATTCACGCCAGGATAAAGGTTGAGAATGAAATACTGTGTGGATGTTGTAAACTTGAATCCAGACAGTAAGTGTTCATAAGCTCCCGGTGACACCAGCTCCCAGAGGGGATCAGCGCTTGGCCCCCAGAGCACAGCCATCTCCTGGTCTTTCCTGAACCACCAAACGCCAAACACGCGCGCAAGGGGCGGTGGTGTTGCTGTAAGGAGCGAGTCACCTTGAGAGGAGCGGGTGCCTAGATCACTTTCATTTACATTCGCAAGGGCCAGTCAGTTACAGAGGGAGCATCCAGACAGAGCTGACATTCCCTAGACATCCTCCCGGATAGAGAGCCTGTCAACTTGGAGAATGAGGACATTTTGAAGACCGTAATAAAGTGAGATCCGAAAGCATCTGAAACTCTGGGACCCCCCTGGCAGCTGCTGGACTCCAAACGCAGAGCGCCCTCGGAAGAAGCAAGCAGCCCGGGACGAAGGAAGCAAGCTGCTCCTGCAGCTGTCTACGCCAAAGCCGGCCTCTCCCCATCCCCTCTCAGCTCCGGGAAGAAGCAGGAGCTCCGGAAAGAACGGGAACCGGGAAAACGTGGCGAGACGGAGCTGAGGAAGGGAGCCGCGGATAGACCGGGGTGGGCCAGCAAGGGACAGAAAGGTTAAAATTGAGTGCAGCGTGGGTTTCAGAAATAGCTTTAGCAGTAATTGAAGAGCAAAGCTCAAATGCCATCTTGGGGTGTGAGATAACAGCCCGGGTCCCTTTTGAATTTCTATGTATAAATACGTTTAATTAAGCCAGTTTTGACACAATAATGTCCTCAGGAGGCTGTATTCGTGGCTGGAAAGACTAGCAGCGAAATCTCTCCTTTAAAATGAGCACATTTTCTCTTACCCTAAAATGTTTTGACTCCCAGGCCTGGGGAGAACCAAGGAACACACCAGCTATATGGAAACCAGATGCAAATTCTAAGGCACAAGTTGTTCGCTGGTTCTTACGGAATTTCCAGAACTAGACACCTCTCAGCTGATGTCAACCGTGACGGAGGTTTCAGAGCATTTAGGAAGAATGGTCGTGAGGAGCCACCATGGGGAGCACGCCATGTCAAACTTTTCTGATTTTTTTTTAAGTTAAAAAAAAATTTTTTTCATATAATTATTTTAAAATTATACTCTTTTTCAGATGATAAAAGTAGTATCTTCTCATTATTTTTTTAAAGCACTAAACATGTAAATAAATGGGTGAATGTCTCCCACCACCATCCCAGACCTCAGAGATGACCATCATGAACTGTCTGATTTATCCACATTATTCTCCGTATTTATCCTATTTTACAAAGACAGAATTTACACAGGTGTAGCCTGATTCTCAGGGACTCACATGACTGGAAAGATGATCTCCAAAAGAAAATTCATTTTTAAAGTGGTTTCAGTTTAACTTTGAATGCATGCTTCATTCTTTGAAACTGAGCAGTCCACTAGGAAAACTTAATGTCGTCATTTTGATAGTGAGTCAATACTGCTGTTCTCATATACGAGAAGGTGGAAAGCATGAATCACTAAATGATCTCTCAGTTATTTGAATCGTTAACACAAATAATCATGCTACTAAGTAATTGAGTCCATCCAAACATCCGGGTGCTGTCATAAGCATTTTATATATGTTACCTCTGAAGAACAGCCCCATGGAGAAGGTAGTACTATTCTGTTTCAGGTGGAGAAAATGAGGCTCAGATAAATTAATGTTCCCAACCTCATGCAGCAAGTAATTGTGATACCTTCTATATTCAAACCGAAGACAGGACCTGAGCTATCCCGGTGCCTACCATTCAAGTAACCAGGTTATGGTTGTGAATATTTGCAGCTAAATAGATCAACATGCTTAAATTGTTTTGTGATGCGATCAGGCATACTATGGAATTATTAGCAGAAGTGGTAAGTTTGGAATCCACCCTCTGACACTTATCACCAGTGTGACCTTGAGCAAATGTTTCATCCTGAACTTAGTGAATCCTACTAAGTGAAGATCCTATCCTTGGTACCACTGGGCTTGTAGGGCTAGCAGGCACATTGAATACAGCAGCGCAGACGGAAATTCTCTTTGTAGGCTGTCAAGAACTATCTAATACTATTATGTCACGAATATACTGACTGGCACACACAAGTTAGATCACGATAGGTTTTATAACTCCACCTTTATAACAATTCCATCAGAATAGAAGCAAATGCAGAATTTTTTCTTAACTAAATGGAAGTCAAAGGCATCTTTTATCCATATGCAAAGCCAGGGGCATACCCCCTGAGGACAGGTCCCTAGACTCACTCACTCTTTTCTCCCCTCCACCTAGGATGCCGCCATCAAGAGCAGTGACCTCTCCAACCTTGTTATTTCCCAGCCATGTTTTTTCCTGCTCTGATATTAACATAATAAATCAATTTTTATTTTATCAATATAATACATGTATATGTTTTAGAAGTCAGACTCAACTTAAAAGAAAAAAAAAACTTCCTATGAGAAATGCCAGTCTCCTAACTCCCCAGTTTCATTTCCTGAATACTACCATTTTCAACTCCTTTCGCTCTTTCTTCCTATATTTACTCTCACATTTCAAAATGAGAGTATTCAAACATAGGAATAAAATGAACCAAGGAAATGAAAGATTTATATACCAAAAACTGTAGGACATTGAGGAAATTGAAGAAGACACAAATAAATGAATAAATGCTTATTTTGCAATTTGTTGATTAATTTGTTTTAGTTTATTATAAAGTTCCTGTTATAAAGATTAAAATACAGTTTCATAAACTATCTTTCTTTCTCCACTTTCTTCATCTTCCAAATAGGGCTACATAAAAAATTTTAGGAGCTTGTTTTTGAGTCAGTATCAACATTATTATGACTATTTAATATTTTGCCCTGCTGAGACAAAGGGTAAACTATGACTACTATTTCTCTCTTGTGAAAAGAAATAGAAATGGAAAATAATAGAGAAAACCAATGAAACCAAAAGGTGGTTCTTTGAGAAGATCAATGAAATGAATAAGGCTCTAACTAGACTAACCAAGAAATCACAAATTACCAATATCAGGAATGAAAGGAAACAGCACCATAGATTCTACAAATATTAAACGAATAATAAGGAAAAAGTATGAACAAGTTTATGTCAATAAATTTAACAAGTTAGATAAATAGTCACATTCTTAAAAGATATAGATTACTAAACTAGCATGAGAAAAAATAAAAAAGTATGAATAGGCCTTTCCATTGAAGAAATGAAATTGTAATTAAAAACCTTCGCACAAATAAATATCCAGGTCTAGAGGGCTTCTCTGACAAATTCTATCAAATATATAGAGAAGAAATAATACAAATCCTACGTAAATACTTTCAGAAAATGGAGGAGGAGGAGGGAAATTTCCAACTCATTTTATGAGGTCAGCATTACCCTGGTACCAAACTAAATAAAGTGAAATAAAATTATGGCTAATATTCTTCATGAACTTAAAGGCAAAAATTCTTAACAAAATATTGACAGAACAAAACAAAAATTTAAAGTGTAATTTTAAGTGTAATTCATCATGTTCTAGTGAGATTTACATAGGAATTAAAAGTTAGTTTGATATTTGAAAATCAATCAGTGTAATTCACCACACTAACCAAATAAAAGATAAACCATATGATCATCTCAATAGATACAAAAAAAAATTTGACAAAATTTAACATTCATGATAAAAAAAAAAAAAGTCTCAGCAAGAGAGAAATTCTTCAATCTGATAAAGATTATCTACAAAAACTTAAGAGTTAACATCATACTTCATAGTGAAAGAGTGTTTTCCCTCTAAGATCAGGAACACAGAAAGGATATTCACTCTTTTTCAACATTGAACTAGAAGCCATAACCAATGCAGTAAGGCAAATATATATATATATATCTCATACAGATTAGAAAAGAAGAAAAAGTTAATTTGCAGACATGATTGATTAGCTAGAAAATCCTAAGGAAAATATGAAAAAACTACTAGAGTTATAAGTTGCAAAGTTGCAGAACACAGAGTCAGTATTTAAAAATCAATAGTATTACTAACAGTGACCTATCTGAAATCTATTGTATCTATCAAATACAATAAAATGCTTAGGGATAAACTTAACTGAGAAAGTGAAATATCTCTATGCCAAAAACTATAAGACATTGAGGGAAAGAAATGGAAGAAGACACAAATGTATGGCAAGATACCCCATGTTCATAAATTGAAAAAGTTAATATTAGTAAAAATATCCATGCTACCCAAGGCCATCTAGATTTAGTATACACTAGATTTAGTATAATCCCTGTAAAAATTCCAAAAGCAATTTTTTCACAGAAATAGAAAAAAAAATCCTAAAATGTATATGGAACACCAAAAGATCACAAGTGGATAAAGTAATCTTGAGAAAGAATAAAGCTGGAGGCCTCTTACTTCCTGATTTTAAACTGTATTACAAAGCTACAGTAATCAAAACAGCATGGCACTGGCATAAAAACAGACATATAGACATATGGAACAGAATAGAGAGCCCAGAAATGAACCAGAACTAAACACATGTTTTATAATATTTTGCAAAGATTTGGTCTAATATTTGACAGGGGAGCCAAGAATACTCACTGGGGAAAGGAGGGTCTATTCAATAAATGGTGCTGGGAGAACTGAATATCCATGCAAAGAATGAAATTGGACACCTATCCAGCACTATTCACAAAAATTAACTTGAAATGGTTAAGAATTTAAACATAAGACCTAAAACCATAAAACTCCTAGAAGAAAACATAGGGGGAAAGCTCCTTGACAGTGATTTTTTTGATGACACCAAAAGCAAATATCCACAAATGGGACTACTTCAAACTCAAATGCGTCTACACAGCAAAAGAAACAGCCAGCAAAATAAAAAAGCAACCTACAGAATGGAAAAAATATTTTCAGACTGTATATCTGATAAGATTATATATTTGGGTAAATTAATATCCAAAACATATAAGGAAGTTAAACAACTCAAAAGTAGAAAAGAAAAAGTCCTATTTGAAAATGGGCAGAGGACTTGAATAGACATTTTTCCAAAGAAGAGATACAAATGGTCAATAGGTACAGGAAAAGATGCTCAACATCACTAATCATCAGGGAAATGCAAATCGAAATCACAGTGAGACATTACCTCACACCTTTTAGGATGGCTATTTTAAAGAGACAAGAGGAGAAAAAAATGCTAACATTTGGATGTGGAGGAAAGGGAACCCTGGTGCACTGTTGGTGGGAATGTAAATTCATACAGGCACTATGGAAAACAGGATGGAGGTTCCTTCAAAAAGTGAAAATAGAACTACTGTATGATCCAGCAATTCCACACCTGGGTACATATCGAAGAAGAGGAAATCACTATCTCAAAGAGATATCTACACTTCCATGTTCATTGCAGCATTATTTAAAATAGCCAAGACATGGAAACAATTTAAGTGTCCACTGATGGATGAATGGATGAAGAACATGTGAGATGTATTTACACATATAATATACACACATATACAATGGAATATTATTTAACCATAAAAAAGAAGGAAATCTTGCCATTTGCAGCAACATGGATGGGCAGATCTGAGGGCATTGTGCTGAGTGAAGTAAGTCAGAGAAAAACAAACACAGCATGATCTATGTGGAATCTAAAAACATCCTAGAAATAGAGAGCAGAATGGTAGTTGTCAGGGGCTGTTCTGCGCATTCCTGGATGTTTAGCAGAATCCCTGGCCTCCGTCTCACTTGGTGTCAGTAGCACTCCCCCCATCCCTCAAGTGGTAACAAACAAAGATGTCTTCAGACATTGCCAAATATCTCCTGGAGGATAAAACTGTCTCTGGTTGAGAACCACTAGTCAAAACTCACTAAATAGTCAAGTTAAAATTAGCAAATTCTGTTGTACATAAATTACAACTCAATAAAGCAGATTTTAAAAATGTGGGAGGCAGTTTGGGACTACATGCCTTACATTCAGGAGGTAGGATTTCACATCTATTTTACACATCCTTCAGTATAATCATCTGAGCTCTACATTTACTGAAATAATTTTTCTGCAGATTTTTGAATTATAATTCTATTTTTATCTAATATTCAATATTGCTACTGAAAAATCAGATGCGATCTTATTCCTGATCCTTTGTGACCTTTTCTATCGCTCTAAAAATTTTTACCCACTGTTTTTCAGTTATTATGCTAGATACTTATGGGCATATTCAAATTGGAAAATTATGCCCTTCAGTTCTAGGAATTTTTCTAGCAGGATGTATTTTTAAATCCCTTCAGGCTCCTTTCTCTATTTGCTTTTCGTAGAACTCCAGGGAGATGGACTTCCCAAGCACAGCCTTTGATTTTTCCATCTTTTCTCCCAGTGGTTCATCTTTTTGTTTTTTTATTACTTTCTAAGAGATTCTCTTTCTCTTGCAAATCCCACTGGAAATTTTGTCTCAGTTTTCATATTTTTTAATTGCAAAGAGATCCTTCCTGTTCTCAGACTGTTCCTCTGTTCTGACGACATCATTGTAGTTCAGCTCAGCTTTCATCTGATCTTTGCATGTGTGTCCCCTCTAGAGACAGCGCTCCACTGGTTTCAGTCCCTCATAGTAAAGGCTGTCCTCAAAGGTGCGGTGACCCTTAGCTGTGGGTCCATAGTCACTGGAAACAGAAGTCTTAAAACTGAGCATTCGCTCTGTGTGCAAGTGTGGCGCTTGTTACTGGTAGACTTCAGGAAGTAATCAAGCAGTAGAAAGCTGACTTTTCTTTTCAGAAAATGTCAATGTCTGAAGATACATTCTCTGGGGACTAGAAGGGTGAACTTCCTTACCCAAGGGTAGAAGAAACATCCTTGGCTTCCAATATTCTAGGCAGAGGGCAAGGGAAGTAGGCTGATGGGGGTCTCATGAGCACTTTTTCAAACACTCATTTAATGTTCCTATTTTAAGCCCGAATCTCATCACTGGCTTCCACTGTGTCCTGTTTGTCTGAGTCTGAAACCCCTCAAATCCACATTCTGAAGAAAACGGTTCTTCCTCTGAAACAGAATAATGGGAATGAGATTGCCCCCTGAGTGAGCAGAGTGGAGACAGGCATTGGGGGGAGGGGTTCTGTCAAATTCTCTTTACAGATGAATCATTCTGTTCCCCAGTCCCCTTTATCTCTGTCTTCTGTTGAGTAGAAATTTGGGTCAAGTTGGGATAAATCAGATAAAGAATTGCTGTGATTTGGGAAAAACTCCCTAAGATAAGTGAGTTGAGTGAAATGTGATTTTCCAGGATAAAGGAAAAGCTAAGGCTGAACAAACAGATAAACGAAAATAAGTGGAGCCAAGCAAGGGGAAAGCCCAAAGCTTAGAGCCCGAAGGTGTAGGGCGGAGGCCCTTAGAAGGCCAGCTGAGCCAGAACGAGGTGCACGAGGCAGAACACGGGCAGCATTCGACACAGGGAAAGCGGCTCATGCTCATGCGATGGGCATCAGGAGCCCGTCAGCTCAGATACAGGCTCTTTCCACCAACGTAAGCCCAGAATCACCGCAGGACACGTGCCGAGGCCCTGGGACGAACAGAGGTGCTCTATGCGCTTGTGTGTCTGGAGGAGAAGGTGGCTTTTGCTTGGAGCAAGAACAGCTGTAAAAAGATAAAACGGAAAAGGAGCGGTAGGGGCTCTTCTCCTGCCCCCAAACTCCGGTCCATTTGTCCTCAGGAGTAAAATCAGGCCTTGCAGAAGTTCACTATGGGCGAGGAGCTGAAAGTATCCATAGCTCGAGGCTAAAAATCCTCAGACAGTTGCTTCCTCATCCCCCCTCCTCCGGTCCCCCCCCCCCCCCGGGGCTGAGGATCATGGTTTAGAGCATCTCCCCCTAGTGCTGCTGCTCTCTGGAGGCAACAGCAAAGCCCTGGCTTCAGGATTGTTTTTCAGAGTGAGGAGCTCTGCCCCTCAGGGCACATTCCCCGCTTTTTCCCTGAGCTCCCGGGAACTGACACAGGCTGGCTCTGTTTCATCTCTGGAGGAAAAACTGACACCCTCTGGGAAAACGCTCTCAGAGGCCAAGTCCACAAGACAACAGAAGAACACAACCTTGTCAAGAGATAAACAACACTCAGGGTTAGAGATTCCACCAGATAAGGACACAGAGGCAAGAATTTAACCTAATATGCACACCTATTTAAAAAGATAAAAAACACTAGCAACATGAAACAGAAAAGAAAGCACACAAAAGCATCAGAATATAAATAATAGGTGAAACAAAAGAAGCCTCTAGGTAACGCAGAAAGCAAAACAGAAACAGCCAAGGAACAAAGCAACAACTCATAAGACCAAGTTGACCAATTCTCACAGGAGGAAGGAGGAAGAAGGAAAGTCACAAAAAAACAGAAAATATAGGAGAAAAGTGAGATGATATGGAAGTTAGAAGTAGAAATGATAACATACAAATAATAAAAATCCCAGAAGTAAAAAATAATAAAAATGGAGAGGAGAAATAACTTCAAAAAATAATAGACTAAATTCCCTCAAATTGAAAAAGATTAAAAGCCTGAAATTTAAAGACCTCTGAGCTGGCCAAAAAAAAATTTTTAAGATATAAGGTAAAACCCACACCCAGACCTGTTACTATAAAAAGTAAGAATTCCAAAAAGATGCTTTTAAATATTTCCAGGGAAAAAAAGAAGAGCAGATTCAGATTGAAACCGTATTTTCCAACAAGAACGATGCATGCAATAACTCAACAGAATTATGTTTTTCAAGTATTGAAGGAAAAGAATTTTAAATCTGAGATTTTGTAACCAACTGAACTGCCATCCAAACAGACAGGCATGATTTTTTTTTTTTTTAATTTTTCAGGCATACAAGCCCTCAGTATTTCACCACAAGACTTATCAAAATGGTTTTACATAAAATCCTTGAAAAAGAAGAAAGGTACATGCAAGTGATGGTGCAAGAGTTCTCTAAGGCAGAAGGGACTGAGCAACTCGGAAGAGCCTACGTTGTCTTAAACAGCTAAGACTAAAGAAAAAGAGAGAAAAAACAGTAATAGCACAGATTAAGAGTATAGGTAATAACTGCATGATAGGGGTTGGCAGAGGTGGGGAGAGACCAAGGAAGAAAGTTCTCATCTCACTGGGAGGGACGTTAATATAACTTTTTTTCAAAAGCAAGAAAAGATTTAGCAGAAATATAGAAAACTTGAGACAAAGATGGTAGAACTGGGTCCAAATACATCAATAATAAAAATAAACATATTTGGATGAAACTCACCACCACTCACATTGTTAAAAGACTGAATATTTTAAACGTAAGTATGTGTTATTTATAAGAGACACTCATTAAGTATAAGGACACGCAAAGTTTGTACATTTTTTTTAAAGGATGGAAAATGGCAGGTTAGGCAAATATGAACCGAAAGAAAGCCATGTGGAATACCAGCATCATTGCACTAGACCCGAAGACAACAAGCACTGTAAGGGGTTGAGAGGCTTACCGCAAAATAATAAAAGTTTTAATTCACCAAGCAGAGAGCAACTTTAAATATAAATGCACATAAAATAGCCTCAAATACATTAGGTAAAATTTTATAGAACAAGGGTGAATTTAGCAAGCCTTTCTCAGTTACTGACAGATCAAAGTGAAAAAAAAATCAGCAAGGATATAGAGAACATGCACTACTCAGTTGCAGGTTATGGCCCACTTAAATAACATCCAACTTGGAATTCCTCCAAATAATAGAGAATATGCATTTTTCTCAAGCACACCTGGAATCTATGCAAAAATTTGGTTATGTACTAGGCCGTTAAGAAAGTCTCAATGAATTTCAAACTTAAGTATAAAGCAGACTAGGAACTCTGACCACAATGAAATTGAATCAGAAGTTAAAAATATAAATTAAAAATGCCCATATATTTAGCAGTGCTGCTAAATAACTCATGGATTAAAGCGAAAATATCAAAATAAAATTTTTTTTTAAATTTAAATATCTGAAACTGAATGGCAATAAAAACACCGTGTATTAAAACTTCTAGGATGCAACCAATGTGTACTTTGAGGGAAATTTATAGCTAAGTACTTATATTAGAATGGAAGAAAATCTCAAAATTAGTGAGCTAAGTGTTCTTAAGAGACTCAGGGGAAAAAAACAAAACAAACTCAAAGACATTAGAATAAGTCTGAAGATAAAAATAGGAGCAGAAATCAACAAAATAAAAAATAAAAATGCAACAGAGAAGAACAAAAAGGCTAAGGTTGGTTCTTTGCTAAAACTAACAATACAGATAAATTTCTCAAGATTTATCAACATACTCAGATAAAAGTTAAAATAAGCAATATTTTGAATGGAAGGGAGCTATATAACCACACATAAAGTGTATGTAATAAATAATAAGAGAATATACCAAAAAATGATGGGCCAACAATTTTGAAAAATTAGACAAATTCTTACAAAAATATAACTTATTAAAATTGATTCAAACAAAAACGTTTTGAGTAGCACTGTAATTATTAAAGAAACTGGCACACGGGTTAAAATTATTCCCCCCACACAAAATAAGCACCTGGCCCAGACAGATTTACAAATGAGGTCAAACTTTCAAGGAACAAGTTGACACAAATTCTTCCAGACAACAGAAAAAGGGAGATTTCTCCCCAGCTCGTTTTACAAGGGGAGATGCTGGAGGAGAATGAGCGATGAGTAAAAGGATGGAAAAGCCCTGCTCTCATGGAACTTACTTTCTATGGTGGGCGTGGGGGGAACACACAATAAATGGGTCAAATCTGCAGTATGTTGGATGGTGTTAACTGCTGAAGAGGAAAACACAACATGGAAGGCCAGCCGGAAATGGCTTGCACTGTTTTCAGTGGGGCAGTCGGGTAGGCCTCCTGTGTGAGGAAGGCCTGAAGGAGGAAAGAGGAAGAGATCCGTGGCTGATGGGGGAGGCACAGGGCCATCAGAAGATGTGCAAAGGCCCTGCGGTGGGAGCACATTGGCTGTGCTCAAGAAATGGATGGAAGACTGCGGCCAGGACTGGGTGGCCAAGGGGGTGGAGAAGAGAAAATGAGGGGCCAACCTAGACTTTGACTCAGAGTGCTGCGGGGGAGAGAGGCAGAGGGGGAGTGAGAGAGAGAGTCTGCCACACCCCTCTTATTAAAGCAGGCTTCACCACCATCCCAAAGTCAGCCATGAGGCAAGCCCGGGTGGCAGCTGGAGGTGACACAGAAGCAGCGCTGCTCAGATGGAATGATGCAGAGACAGGAGGCCAGTTTGCAGAAAGCACAGCAGAGGTTGTGCACATAACCAGAAAGAAAGGAAGCAGAGTTTACAGCATCTCTGTTCTGACATTGCTTACAAAGGTGGACGTACAGCACCTCAATGAGGCTGGCCGTGCAGGGATGATCAGGCTAACTTACAGATGGGAAAAATGAGGCTCAGAGAGGTTACGTGACTGGCCCGAGCTCACACAGCTGGTAAGTGACAGAGCTGGGACAAAGCCCAGACCTTCTGACCCCGCGGCCAGGGCTGCACCCACTCCGCTGTGTTTCCTGGCTCAGAGTCTGTGGGACGCAGCCCTCAGACCACACCTTATTTCTTCCTGTAAGTCATTATTCTCCCTCCTTTTTTTGTTTTTCCTCTTTGCAGTTGTTCTCATCAGCCACTTGTTTCAAGGCTGCTTCTGCCAGCAGCCTGAGGTAACCTCCACAGCTATGATTTCATTGACAATAAAACAGCTTTACTTCATGGGTCTCTTTCAGCTCTGTGAACATATCTCCGTTCAAAATAACGTCTTCAGCACATGGGGAAAAAAAGCAAACTCCACTCCCGCCCCAACCCCCACCCCACTCAATCCTCCTAACACGAAATAAACCACAGCCACCAATTACCGATTACCGTGGTATGTGAGAGTCAGCTTTTAGGACTGGCTGTCTCTCCTGGCAGCAATGAGGGCGGCGAGCCCTGCCCGGCATCCTGAGGCTTCCCTCCCCAGGGCCCTGGGGCCGCATCCTGGGAGGAAGGGAGCCCCCACGAACTGAAAGCTCTGTGCCAACTTTATAAATAGCCCTTCAGAGAAACAGGCTCTCAGATTAAGTGCCTGCCAACTCCCTCTTGGTGGCCTTATTTTATTTTATTTTATTTTTTTAGTCTATATATAATGTTTTATTACTTTTTTTGAATTGAAATATATACATAGTCAGTTACAAAGTGTCAGTTTCCGGTGCACAGCATAATGTCTCAGTCATGCATGTACATACATATGTTCATTTTCATATTCCTTTTCATTAAAGGTTATTACAAGATATTGAATATAGTTCCCTGTGCTAAACAGAAGAAATTTGTTTTTTATCTATTTTTATATATAGTGGTTAACATTTGCAAATCCAAACAACCAAATTTATCCCTTCCCACCCCCTTTCCCCTGGTAACCATAAGATTGCTTACTATGTCTGTGAGTCTGTTTCTGTTTTGTAGATGAGTTCATTAGTGTCCTCTTTTTCCTTTTTTTTTTTTTTTTTTTTGATTCCACATATGAGTGATATCGTATGGTATTTTTCTTTCTCTTTCTGGGTTACTTCCTTTAGAATGACAATCGCCAGGTCCATCCATGTTGCTACAAACGGCCACCTTGCAGCAACCCCACCCCACCAAAACACACACACACACACACACACACACACAAAACCTGTGTGGGAGTCACAGCCCTGCAGCCCGCCTGCCATCCACCCCCAGGCACTCCCCATCTTTACTCAGGTGAGAACTGGTTGAAGGGCCTCTCTGGGAGGAACGGGGATGCTGACCCAAGAGAGTCAGGAGGAAGGCCCTTGCAGGGGGTACGTGGAGGCGGCGCCCAGCCCCTCCAGTCCTCCTTTCTCCCCTCTCCAAGCAGCTCAGCCTCAACAGGCAGGACCTGATCTCCTCCCCACCCCACACCCAACACCTGCTCTTAGAAGAGGAGGGAATGTGATTTCTACAAGTAAAAGTAACTCCCACGTTGTAATCCTCACACTTATACAGCACTGTGCAGCTTCCACGGGGAGCCTCCTGCACCCCTGGGACAAGCCAGGTGGCCATACCCGGCTCACCAGGGCCCCTGCAGGTCAGTCTTCCTCCCAAACTTTGGCCAGACCCCCACCAAGACGTCTTGTGATGGACCCCACTGCAGCCCAATTCATCTGCAGACAGCTCTTGCTGCCAGGAAGTTCTTTCTGCAAAGCTGAATCCTACCTCCTCAGACCACAGCTGGACCCCACCAGGGACTTCTGCCCGAGCCTGAAGCTCCCCAGCCCAGCCCTGGCCACCTCCGGGTATCAGAGGAGGACCGGCAGGCACGCAGTTTGCACCACCCACTCCACCTGTGTCCGGTTCTGAGCCTCGCACTGCACGCTCGCAGCTCTCTCATGGCTGCTTGGCACAGAGTGAGATCCCTTCTGATCAGTCCCATCACCAGCCCCAGCCCATGGGTGTCTCCTGTGCAGGACACCGAGCTTGTGCTTGCCAGGTTCACCTGCACAGGTGAGGGGCTCCGCACCTTCCCAGCCAGCCGCGGAGGTGGAGGAAGCGTCAAAGAGAGCCAGGCAGCCTGACTGCAGAGCCAGCGCCCGGCACCAAGAAAGTGCTGAGGACGTGAAATGCTTCTGGCAGGGCGGGCAAGTGCCAGCAGATACAAAAGAGGAACCCCGAGCTCCAAGTTCATAACTGGTTGAGGCTGTCAAAGAGAGGACGGCAAGGAGCACCACCGGAGGCAGATTAAAGGATGCCTTGGATTCCAAGTGGGTCAGACGGGCTGGGGAAGAGAGGTGTTCCAGAAAGAGGAAACAGAACAAGCTAAGGCACGTGGGGTGTGACCTGGGAAGATCGGCCATTTGGACAAAAATGCAGGAAAAGGAAAAACTGGGAGACTGGGCTGGACGGAGGGTCCCTTAACACATCCCTGCAGAAGTCTTGCTGGTTCCTCCCGGGGGAGCTGGAGAAAGAAGGCCAGCGCGCAGACCACAGCTGCTTCCACGTGGACTCGCCCATCCTTCCTCCCCACCCCTCTGAGCTTGGCTTCTGGGGGAGGATGTGGTGCTGGCAGCCTGGAGGGGGGTCTCCCGCCCCAGCCTGCTCCCCTGGGAACTGAGCTGGGAGCAGCCCAGCCTACTGGGCACCAGTTCATACCTTTTATTTGCTCCTTCTCGCTTCTGCTCAGATTGATTCCAATAAAATCTCAGCCATGAATGGAATAGATACACACAAACGTTTTTACTGTTAGAACAACGTCTTGCTTATATTAACATTCATCACTGAGGGTCAAACAGAAGCAATAAGCCGACTGGAAGCACCGTCCCTGGTTGACTTGTTGACAAAATAATTCGCAGACAGTCAGTCCTTAGGGCCTCGACCAAGGAGCGGTAAACTAGCTTCCAGTTGCCGGATGAACCATAGCAGACACCAAATGAAGCTGCTCATCTTGAATCATCTTGGGACCCTGGAGGGCCATCTAAGCACCAAGGTTCAAATGGTCACGTGCTGGCGCAAAACGCCGACCCTCAAACACCGCCTCCCGGCTCTGCTTACTCCTGTGCTTTCTCAGGGAGGTGTCCAGGCACACCATCTGACTGAGCACCTTGGAATGCCGGTGGGTGTGTTGGGTCCACCAGGGCCCCAGGAAATGTCTCCAGCCAGCTCTGCTGTGGTGTGACAAGTCCCCAAGTTCCTCTCTCTTGCTTTGTGTGTGACCAAGTGACCACAGCGAATCCACCCCATCCCCGACCAGCAGTAACCAGCGGCTCCTATTATGTCCCCGGGACCCTTCCCTGGAACTTCTGGAAGAATGTCACCATCTAGCACTTCAGCCGGTCGATCACAGAACACACATCCTGATCTGGGACGGCAGAACCTACAGTTTCTGTAGGTTTAGAGTGAGCAAAAACACCTCTGTGTTCACCCTGCCCCACACAAGTTTGCAGCCTGCAGCTAGGAAGGACAGAGGAACGTGTGTAACTGTTAGAACTTGAACGCGAGCAGGAGATGGAGTGATGGGGTCTGAGGCAGATTGCAAAAGGAGGGAAGCGTTGCATCTCCGAAGGGCTCCATGGAAGAGGCGGCCTGTCCCTGTAGCTGGCAGCATGAGTGGGACTCCAAGGAGTAGGGAGGGGCTGGGAGAAGAGTGTTCTTGCTGGAGAGGGAGACGGGAACGTGCAAGGCACAGGCGAGGAACAGTAGGTAATGCACCCTGGGCCTCGCAGTGGGGTCAGACTCCGGGCAGATGGGACGGGGAAAGTGGGCTGGGTCCGATGCTGAGAGTTCTCCATTGCCCTGACCTGAGACTGGCCACGTTTCTCCTTCCCGCCGCGGCTCAGCTAGACTGCATTCCCCAGCCTTTCTCAATGCTGTGGCCCGCCCCGTGACTCAGCTCCAGCCGACAGAACGTGGTAGCAGTGAGGTCCTGTGCACGCGTCCAGGCCTGGCCTGAGTCCCACCTCTCCAGGCCGCATCTGGGCCTCCATCCAGGGGCTCGTGCTCGCTCTGCTGGTTTGGGCGGCGGCACCCACGGCCAGCATGGAGCCTCACCATGGACACGGCTGGACCTCTGCCACTGCCCCCGATGGGCTGTGGGACGCAGAGCACGGCACCCCTCCCACCTCCTGCTGCCAAAGGGGCTTCCCCCGAGCGAGCGGTTCACACGTGCAGTGCTGGCCACCGAGCCCACTGTGTGAGCTCTGCCGTCAGCATCTCTCCAGCTAAGGCGCCAGGCCCAGGGCTGCGCGCTCTTCCTTGGGCCCCCAGGAGCCGTGCTTTGGGAAGGTAAGCTGGTGGCAGTGTGGACGCTGGTGTGGACATGGGAAGAAGACAGTGGCAGACGCTTGATCGAAACTACTGAGAGGCTCGTGAGGGAGGAGGTGTGAGCAACGGCAGTGTCCGTGGGAGGAGGGACGCCTCGTCGTCTGTCCACTCACTCATTCCTGTTCAACACTTATGCCCCATTTATTGACACAAATTTCTCTGCCGTCACCACTGAGGTCCTCGTGTCCATTCAGGATTCTTGCTTCACTCGCACTTGGCACTGTTAACCCTCACTGTCCGCCCCTGCTAACTGCCCCTCTCCGCCTCCCCAGGCCCCCACCTCAGAACCCTCTTTCTCTCTCTCTACCTGCCCACTCTTCTTTTTCCACCAGGCCCTCAACATCAGTCCCCCTGAAGCTTCTGGCTTGGAACCTGCTCTTCTCTTTTTAGCTGCGTGGACTCCCCAGGGGTCTCATTCCCCATCGGGTCACAGCCTTCCTAATCACGACCCCAGAGCTGCTTCACCAGGCCTGGCTTCTCTCCTGAGCTCGGGATCAAAAGGTTCCAGTCGCCATCTGAGCAGCCCTGCCCCGCGGCCCTGCGGGCACCTCGATGCCCCCTGCCCCAGACAGAGCCCACTCTCTGTGACTGCCCCTCTCCCCTCGCCACCCTCCAGGCAGCGCTCCTCCTCCGTCTCCAGTCGTCTGAGACCAGAGGTGCGGCGGCCAGCACGTCACGAGAAGCATGGACATCTCTCCAAAATCAAGGCATGGACCCCTCTCCCCGAAGGGTCTAAGCCTGCCACCTGGAATCCCAACAGCACCTGGAGAAGCTGACCTGACACTTGCGTCACCCTGATCCCTGCTAGAGCATGTCAGCCTGCGTGTGCTGTGTCATGGGCTGTAGGGCGAGGGCTGCCTTGGGTCCAGAAGGCACCCTTCCCTTGCTGGTGAGTTGATTCACACAGGTGCTGGGTGTAACAGGTTGAAGCAAAGTCACTGGGTGGCCTTAAATTATTTTTGCCTGTGAAAATCATTAATAAAGCCTGAGAGCTGGCAGGCCTCTGGGTGCCTGGGGTGGCGGCTCCGACGGAGGCACGGGAGGGAGCAGCCGCGTGATGTCCGGAGGAGCGGCCCATCCAGCCCGGCTCCGGCTCCTCCACTGACCAGACAGTGACGCTGGGCAAGACGCCAGGCTGCCCAGCCTCAGTGTCTTTATCTCTGAAATGGGGATAATTCTGTCTGCCGTGCACAGTTCTCATCAGGATCAAAGAGAATGTTTATGAAGTGTCTTCTGCCACGGAGGGGACAGCGATGACCCTCGGAAAGCAAGTCATTGAGACTTGATTTGTTGAGAGTTTGGGATTTGCAGACACTAACTACTATATATAAAACAGATAAACAACAAGTTTCTACTGTCTAGCACCGGGAACTGTATTCAATACCTTGGAGTAACCTGTAATGAAAATGAATATGAACACAAATATATGTCTGTACATGTATGACTGAAACGTGATGCTGTGCAGCAGAAGCTGACACACATTGTAAACTGACTGCTTCAATTAAAACAAAAAAAGACCAGATTTGTAAATTATTTTCTGTCGAAGGGCTCGTGCAGGTGACGGGCCTCTCCCCCGTAGAGGTCGGGCACTGGGGGAGGACGCTAAGAAGGAGCCGCTGGCGAGGCGGCAGGAAGACCAGAAGAGTGGAATGGAATGGGCACTCAGAGAAATGCTTCCGCAAGGAAGACGTGGTCAGCCTTGCCTGATGCATAAAGACGCAGAACAAGGAGGCCAGCCATGGACACAGGTCTCTGCCAACCATGGTGACAACAGTCCCAGCGGTACAGCGGGGCTGGAAGCCCGGCTCTGGAGAGAAGGAAAGACGGACAAGTGAAGACAGTGTGGTGCCCTCTTCCCGGGAAGGAGAGCAGAGGCACGAATGGATAACGAGACCTGCGGGGAGATCGAAGAGGAGTCAAGGACGTTTCAGCGTGCCCTGGGGGAGGGGGAAGGAAGACACCGATGGTTCTGGACAGAAAGGTCATCTTTGTCTAAGTCCTCATTTTGTTAATTCTGTGCGTGCGTGTGTGTGCGCGCGCGCATGTGTTTATTTATACTGTTTGTTTCATTTAAGGATTATTTTTTAGCTTAGGGGGACTTTATTTCTCTGGTTACTAACACAGTACCAGAGATACATTAAACAGTTACACTTTTTAATAGGAAGAATATCTAATCCACCATTTGTGAGAATTTGCCCCAAAGGACTGGTTTAATTGGATATATGAGATCCTTACACATGGAAATTCCCACAGCCTTAAAATGACTCACGTCCGATGCTCCCTGCGCTCGGCAGGTAACACGGTCACTTATGACCCAGCTCCCAACACACTGGTTACGCACAGCTCCCCAGGGGCCGCCTCGTTCCAGGCTGCTGTACCTCGTGCCCTCCCCGCCCCCCACGGCGTGTCTACCCCGGGAACCCCCTCCTCTCACGCTCCCGAAGCAGCTCCTCCCCACGGGTCTGCACTAACCTCCATAGGCCTCTTCTGCTTGTTTTTCTTTTTGTGACAGTAACCTGGGTCCCAAGAGAGAGTGGTGAACCAAGAGTTGCAATTAAGCCAACGCCACGAAGCAGAGGTCCATTTATTGAAAGCAACAAGAATGATTTTTCAAAAAGGAATACTGTGTCTGCTTGTAAAACCACAGCAAGGAATCAGGAAGAAACAAAGATTCAACTAAGATCACACCCTCAGAAACAGCCACCACGACCGTCTTGCTCAGTGTCCTCCGGACCCCGTAAGCCTGCATTTTCCTGCATGGAAGAGGCCTGTCCCAGGGCAGCAGAAAGGCTCCTGTGCAGATCCGTCCCGGGCTTCCTGACGGGGCTACCACACGGGGCTCGCCCCAGTTTCTTTCCTATTCCCAGGGCTTAGCGCAAACCCCGGCACTGCAGAGCACACACACACGTGTGTGGAACTCATGAGTAAGAGCATATCCAGCTGCAAAACAGCAGCAGCGAGAAGCATGCAGTTCCCTGGCACCACTGACGGCTGAAGAAGTGAGAGAAATCTCAACTCACCTGTGCCGAAGGGGGAGCATGGGGTACTGAAAGGCTCGTGGTCTGTGCTCTGAAACAGATCCAAGCAAAAGGGGCGTTTCAAATCAATGTGGAAGATCCATTTTAGATAAATACTGCTGAGATAATTGGTAAATAATACAAGGAAAAAAACTAAAGTTAGAGCCTTTTTCATGCCTTATGGAGCCATGTAAGAGCTAGAAGACCATGAAGGTAAGCACAGCCTGGGGGTAGGAGCAGAAAAACAAAGACATAGATTTAAAGGAAACAATCAACTGCTTAACAGCACAACATAAAAAAGACCTTCAGAAACTGAAAGGCAAATGGAAAATTATTCTGAAGTACTGTTCTTCGACATAAGTGCTCACGCTCACAAGCATGTCACAACCCTTTGAGGCAGGGAAGCATACATGACTCGCCCTGCTTAACCGACGAGGAATGCGTCCCAGAGATGTAAGCCGCCAGCCCAAGAGCTCTCAGCTACGAGATGCTGGGCAGAGAGCTCAGACATGTCTCTGACCCCAAGCGAGCGCTGGTCTCTCCACGAAGCTGGTGGCCTCCGGCATCCATAGAAACCCAAGGACCCAACCTGACACCAGCTCTTCAGAGAACAGGAGGAAGAGGCTTCGCAGACCCAGTGAATGAGCTATTGCAAGCCTGGGATAAAAACTCAGGCAGGGACAGTACTGGAGAGGAAAACTGGAGATCCACCCCATTCACAAACATGAAAGCAAAAATCCTGAGCAAAAATGTTAGCAAACTGAATCCAGAAATTTTTAAAAATGAAAAGTTACAGCCAAGTTGGGTTTATTCCAGGGATAGAAGGTTGGGTGAACATTAGAACACGTATCAATGCAACTTACACCGTTAGTAGCGTAAAAACTATCTTGTGATCTGATAAGGGATAAGCGTCTGATAAAATTCGAAAGACAATTCATAAGACAAAAAGCAAAAGCAAAAAAGAAAAGGTGTTTAATTCCTTTACAACCTAGGAAGAAAAGGGAACGTCCTTAGTATGATAAAGGGTGTCTTCAAACTAATAAGAGCAAATCTGGTTCTCAGTTTTGAAATAGTAACGTGTGCTCTTCAAAATCAGGGATCATAACAGGTTACACACCATCCCCACGTCTGCACAGCACTGCGCTGGACTCCTAGCCTGTGTGCAAAGGCAAGAGCAAGTTAAGAAATACGGATTCAAAAAAAGGAGAAAACCATCGGCCATTATTGCAGGTGTTTGTTCTCCATAGAAAACGCCCAATCATCTACAGACTATTAGAATTAACAAGAGTTTAGTAACTTTTCTAGGCAGAACATCAACATATGAGTCAGCTGCACTTCTACACACAACAACAAAAAAGAAGTTAGGGGAATGCAGTCAGTAGCTGTATCATTTGCAGTATCAACAACAAAAAAAGGTGCCAGGGAATAAGTCTAACAAAATATATACAAGACATTTTTGGGGAACATTGTAAAACTTTGGTGAGAGATATTAAATAAGACCAAAGTTAACAGAATGACCAAGTTTTTCTACGCATAGGAAGATGGAATATCTTAAAGATCTCATTTATCTCCAAACTGTTCTATAGATTCAATGACATTCTGGTAAAAATCCCAAGAAGATATTTTGTGGAAATTTGCAACCTAATGCTAAAAATGGTATAGAACAGCCAAGGGCCAAGAACAGCTGACACGGGGGAATGTGTTCCACCAGAATCAAGACGTCTTATAAAGCTTCAGCCATCAGGTTTGTGTGTTCCCAATGCAAGGATGAAAAACAGACCAACGGAAAAAAAAGAGCTCAGAAACTGATCCGTGGCTAAATCAAAACACGATACTTGATCGACCTGAAATTGTCATACTAAGTGAAGTAAGCCAGAAAAAGAAAGAAAAATGCCATACAATATCACTTATATGTGGAAACTTTAAAAAAAAAATCACAAATGAACTTACTTACAAAACAGAAACAGACTCACAGATATAAAAAACGAACTTACAGTTGCCCCGGGGGAAAGGGAAAGGGGGAGGGATAAATTAGGAGCTTGGGATTTCAGATGCTAACTACTATATATAAAATAAAGAACAAGTCCTCCTGTACAGCACAGGGAACTATATTCAATACCCTGTAATAGCCTGTAATGAAAAGGAATATACACATGTATATGTGACTCACTATGCTGTACACCAGAAACTAACGCAACACTGTAAACCAACTATAGTTTAATCTAATCAAGCCTTTAGTTCTAATTTCCAGATACAGGAAATATAGGGGACAGAGGAACCGGCTGAGCAGGACCATAAGGAAACCATCAGAGAAACCCAGGCCACGGACATTCTTAAGAGAAGTGGTCCAATCACTTCAGCAAGTCAGTATACTTGGGAGAAGGGGAGGAGAAGGAACAATTGTCCTAGGGAAAGAGGGATGTTCTTGATTGGATCCTGTTCTGAGTAAACCAGATATACAAGATACTTGGGCGACAACTGAGGAAATTTAAGTGTAGGCTGTGGAATCGTTAGCTTGGTTCCGTGTGATGTTGGTGTTGTGGTTATTATGTAAGAGGACGCCGTTTTACGAGAGGTGCCCTGAAACTCACAGACACAGAACATGAACATGTGGTTGCCAAGGGGGAAGGGTGGGAAGGGACAGGCTGGGAGTTCAAAATTTGTAGATACTGACAGGCATAATGTAGAACAGATAAACAAGATTATACTGTACAGCACAGGGAAATACATACAAGATCTGGTGGTAGCTCACAGCAAAAAAGTATGCAACAAGGAATATATGTATGTTCATGTATAACTGAAAAATTGTGCTCTACGCTGGAATTTGACACCACATTGTAAACTGACTATAACCTAATTAAAAAAAAAGAGAGGTGTGCTGAATGAAGTATTTCGAGGTGAAGCTTCCGGGTGTATGTAATTTAACTTTTAAATGGTTTAGAAACATATATATATGTGCCTATATAATGATTACATATAAAACAAATATGGCAAAATGTTAAAAATTGTTCAAGCTAGGTGTATATTATGTGTGCTCATTGTGCTCTTTCTGTATTTGAAAATTTTTGTAGTAAAAAGGTAAAATAAAGGAAGGATAAGAATCCAAAAAAATAATAAAAGTGCTAAATATTATCCTTGTTCAACATAATACAGTTGTAACAATATTACAATTGTTCAGTTTAGCAAATATTTGACACATACATGTACACAATTTTTTCCACGTGTCCTGGAAAGAAGGTTCTTTGCATAGATGTAGGCACTAAGAAAAGAAAGAAAAAAAGACCAAGGCATCGATAGTTAGAAAGTGCCATCAACCCTGAACACACCTGTGTTCATGTTCCTGTCACCAAAGCAACTCACTCGGAGTCCCTCCTTTCAAGCACCCCTAGGTCTCTCGGGGGGACCGACCAGATTCTGAGCTCCCTGGAGGTCTTCCTTCCCTTGCCAACAAGCAAACTTCAAAAGAGGTGGTACTTTGAAGGCACCTGTTAAAAGGTTCAGAAGGGAATTCCTCCCAGAGATTTAGCAATGAAGGGTTCTGAACCTCAACTACATGAAAAGGTTGAAAAATCTCTTCTTCGAGGTAAATTTTTACCTCCCCCCAAAAAAGGAGTTAAATCTCTCCTTTGAAAGACTTCAACCCTCAGAATCACCCATAATGATCAGTGTTTCTGGGTTTAATTCATCTTAGCTGAGTAATTAGATTCCTTCAAAAATCCTATTTCCTTTATAAAACAAGAGTAAGAATGTGGTCAGGAGGCTTAAAGATGGAAATTATCTCTATGGAGTCCCTGGAGGGAAAAGGTTGGAAACCACTGCTCTGGACCGAATATTCCCCAGATCAGCTCAGCCCGAGGGAGTGCTTGCCCCCAAGGCTGGTCCCCAAGGCCTGTCTTGGGCTGGGTTTGTTGTGAAGCCGTCAGCCTCTTGAAGGCTCTGCACACGCTGCAGAGGTGTGGAGAGGATGTGGACATTACATCACAGAGGGGGCCTTTTATGAGCCCGCATACCTGCCTGATGCGGAGACAGCCAGGGAGGGGCAGAATAGAGGCCCCGCGGAGGCACACGTGCCCTGGGCCCAGTGAGCCACTTGTTCCTTGAGGACACCTGTTTCTACCTAGGAGCGTTCCTGGAAGGCGATGAATTTCAAGCAACTGTCTGGAGAGACTCCTCATCTCACGGGGCGAAGCAGGTAGGGGCGGGAAGGACACGGTGAGCGGAGAGAGGGCAGCAGTCCCCGTCCCCGCTTCCACCCAAGCTCCGCTTTTACACGCTTTACTTGCACGGTCGCCATGTTTTGTCTTCTGTTGTTGTTGTGTTGTGATTTTTTTTAATGGAGACTGGGGATGGAGATTGGACCCAGGACTTCGTGCCTGCTAAAAGTGCAAAATACTCCACCACTGAGCTACACCCGCTCCTCTCCGAGGTGCCATGCTTCTGGACAGAAGATTCCACTGGAACAAGGGTTCTGTAACTTTAAAAGAGTTTTAAAATTACTATTATAGGGGAGCAGAGAGTGACAAAGTAGATGGAAGACAGAGTGCAGAAGGCCTTGATTCCAAACCCAGGAGTTCAGCTGTCCACTTCAGGCCGATGGGGAATCACCGCAAGCTTCTGCAGAAGGAAGAGCGTGACGCACGTGCTGTGCGCTGCCTCATAGACACTAACGCTTTGTTACAGTGCCCCGAACGGGGACCAGAACCGGGAGGTAGGGTTTGAGCGTCAGTCCCCAGGTGTTATACGTAGCAGTGGCCTGCACTAGAATACAAAGAAAGGGAAAGATGCAAGAAACATTGCAAAAGGAGAAAATTCTAGACTTTGTGACTAATTAGATTTGGGGACAGAAGAAAAGTAGAAGTCCAAAATTGTGTCCAGGTTTTCCATCAAGGGGCTGGAAAATCACTGTCATGGCAGACCAGCACAGACCGGGCGGCTTGAGCAGCAGACGTTCATTTCTCACGGCTCTGGAGGCTGGAACCCTGAGGTTGAGGCGCTGGCAGATTTGGTGTCCGGTGTGAGCTCACCTGCTGGCTCACAGGCCGCGTCCTCCCACGGTGGCAGGCCTGCGGGAGGTCCCTGGGGTCACTCGCTCTCTTTTTTTTTCAATTGATGTATATTTGATTTACAATGTTGTGTTAGTTCCAGATGTGCAGCACAGTGACGCAGCTCTGCGTGCACAAACTCTTTTCATTCTGTGTTATTAGAGGGTATTGAATACAGCTCCCCGTGCTGTACGGTAGGGCCTTGTTGTTATTTTGTATGTAGTAGTTAGTGTCTGTTAATCCCAAGCCCCTGATTTATCCATCCTCGCCCTTTCCCCTCCCTGGTGTCTCTTTTATAAGGGCATTAACCCCATTCATGAGGGCTCCACCTCATGAACTAATGGCCTCCCAAAGACCCCACCGCCTAACCCCACCACACTGGGCAGTGGGTTTCAACATATGGACTCGGGGGGACACACACATTCATCTCTAGGAAGCCAGAGATAAGGCGAGGCCTTCCATTTCAGGCCTCCGTCTGTGGAGCTGAGCCCACCCCAGGGCACAAGGGCCACCATCTGCAGGCAGTCTGTCCTGACTTCCATCGTCATTTCTTCTTTTTTACTGACGTGTAGTGGATTTACAGTGTTGTGTTCGTTTCTGGTGTCCAGCACGGTGATTCAGTTATGCATACACACATATATATATTCTTTTTCATCATAGGTTGTTACGAGCTGTTGAATAGAGTTCCCTGTGCTGTGTAGTAGGGCCTTGTTGCTTATCTAGCTGATATACTGCAGTTGCTATCTGCACTTCACCATTTCTATCTCATCACCGAGGACCCTCTGATCTGCTTCCTCAGTCTGTGGTTGGTCTCCATCTTCTGTGCATCACAGAGACCAAGCCACTGCCTTGCTCACCTGAACTCCTGCCAGAGGTCCTCTGGGCCTTCTCCAACCTTGTCTTCACACAGCAGTCACAGGATCTTTTCCAAATGAAAATCTGGTTGAATTCACCTCCTTCTGTATTTGTATGAAGAAGGCGCTCTAGACTAGGAGGTGGCTGTGGGTCCCCGACCAGAAGGTCCAACAGGGAAGGTAAAGCCGGCCAGCTCTTCCCCAGCCACTGCCCCCAAGGAGCACTGTGCTGACCTGTACCCCCGGGCAACCAGGAGCCCCTAACCGTTCCTGAACTGCGCCCCCAGCACCCCCACGGGGTCAGCCGGGAGACAGGGACAGAGGCCGCAGGAAGCACTTTCTCCAGAAAGGGCCCCTTAACCCAGCCCACCCCTCCTGCAGGCAAGGAAGCGAGGCAACAGGAAGATGAGGTGACTCAGAACAGGCGGCACCCCTGGGAACCGCAGAGCAGACTGAAAGGGCCCGAGTCTGCTGAGCCCCCAGCCCTCGCCCTCTGGGTGCCGAATCGTGGCGGGCTGTTCTGCTCTCTCCTCTGATTTCCCCCGAAGTCACCTCCCTGACTTGGCTTTGTGAGCTGCGTCCTTCTAGGTGACAGGTTACTCCTTGGTATATTTGGTGACAGAGCCCAGAGAACAGCCCAGAATCACAGCACTCAGGGTGATCCAGACACGGGCTATTTTCTGAAAATGCTCCCTGAATGATCACTCTTTGTGTGGATGCAAGCTTGTCTGCTGGGTTGGATGGAGGAAGCCCACGTCCGAATTGGCCAGTGAGAGGCTTTAACTGAGGCTGCAGGGAGGCTGGCCATCCCTGCATTATGAAAATAATCATGATCATCACAAGAGACGTTGAGTAGGAGCAGGCCCTACCGCCACCACCTTGGGGGATCCAGGCGCAGAGATCATGCCACGAGAGTCAGAATGCCACAGTCGTGACCCTGTTACCCCAAGTCGTCGGCAGACACTGAAGTAACTTCCATCCCTGCGGGGTGGGCGCATGCCAGAAATGCCCCTGGGTGTCTTCCTGGGGAAGGTCGTGGGCAGGGTCTCCAGTGAAGGTAGACGTGGAGACACTGACGCGGGGAATGAAGGAGACAGAAAGGGTGGCTGCTGTCCCCACGCCCAGCAGTTGGTGGCTTTGATTAGAGGCCCAGGACAGCCGTGGGCGGGTGGGCCACCCTCTCGGGCACAGCTGCAGGGCACTTGTGACCGGGACAGCTGCCGACAGTGACCGGGACAGCTGCCGACAGTGGGTTCTCTCAGGCCTTGTGTCCCATCACTCCGGGAGCCTCCAAGTCAGGGCGGAAAGAGGCTTTTCTCCCTCCGTTCAGACACGTATCCATGCCGGGGGCAGCTCTGCTCGTCCCCAGAGGGAGGAGACTCGCAGCAGTGGAAACAGAGAATCTGGGAGTTTAAAACAGCTCCTGTTTATGAGAAACTGGATGAGAGAGCAAAGAAATGCACTCCCAGCGGGTGTGCTGCAGACATCCACGCCGCAGGGACCAGGGCGGGGGTCCTTCCAGCCTCAGCCCCACCGCTTCCTCACGACCTGCCCTTGGGCAGCTCCCCCAGGTGGGTGTGGTGCGTCCCGTCCACGGCTCTCCGGGGGTGGGGGGGTTGAGGGAAAGAGCCCCTGAAAACGGCCTGATGATCCCGTTGACAAAAATCATCAATAAACAATCAATCATAAGAATAGAAAAGAGTTTTATTTAAGCCAAACTGAGGACCAGCCCCGAAGCCGCTTCCCGGATGACTCTGAGAAACTGCTCCGGAAAAGCAGGGCTTCCAGCACAGTTTAATGTCCTGTCAGAACAAAGAATGTTAACGAGTCAGGGGCACACTTCTTCAAGGTCTCAAAAAAACAGACCAGCATGTCCAGCACGTCCAGCACGTGGACGTCCAGCACGCCCAGTGTGGCCTTGGCACCTGGGAAGGGGGTCTTGTCAGCAGACGAGGACCAGCACGGGCGTCCCAGGAAGAGGGGCGTTTAATCTTTATTTTTAACATGGACACTCTTCACTTCTGGCCAGTGCACCCTTTTCTCTAATAATTAAAGCAGATGCACAATGTATATTTGATGGACCACAGGCTGTGCTGGTGAGCATCAAACTCAAGTTAACTTATATATAATCCAGAATGACTTCCCCAGACCTCAGTGCGTGAACATTTGTTATATCAATTCTCTAGCTTCGAACCCTTGTTTACAATCAGGAAGTGAGGGCTGGAACCCGCCTCTTCAACCCTGGTGCTTCCCTGTCCACCAGGCACCTCCATTCCCAGCCGTGCTTGTAACAGGAAGAGCCAAGGCAAGATCCTTGAACTGTGAGGTCAGAGGAAAACCAGCTCCCAAGACAGTGGCCTGCATGACATCACTGCTTGATGCCAAGACGGGACCTCTCCGCCCCTGTACAGAATGGACAGTGAGTCGGATTCCACCCTGTGGATGATTAAAGGCAACTCGACTATCTGTATTATTTGAGCTTCTTACAATGAAGTAGGTTTTTGCACATTACTTAATTAAAAAATGAGTGCAGATTCTTAAAAAGTCGACCATTAGATTCATTTCTGTTGGCTGACGTACTGTTTGGTGAAACACAAACCTCCCAGGGTGGAGAAGGCACACGAAGCTCCTTGCGGAGAACAGCCACGGCTCACGTTTGCGGGGAGCGCACCCCGAGCCAGGGCGGCTGTGTGCATATCCGTTCACTCTACACTTAGGCCCATCGCTGAGGTCTGTGCGGGCGTTGGCAGCATCTTACAGATGTAGACCCTGAAGGCGGGAGAGTTAGGGCATCTGTCTGGCCGCACGGGGAAGGTGTGGATGGGTCAGTGCCCGAACTCCAGTCAGACTGACCCCACGGTCCCCGTCCCTAACGCCTACCCAACACGGCCTCTCCAGGAATGTCTGTGCCTGATCTCCAGACATCTCTACGGTCTTTTCTGATACCAGGTTTCCCCAGAGGAAGGAAGATAAGAGAGTCCCTGGGTTCAAGTCCCAGCCTCAGCGCCCACAGAGTTACTTCAGGGACGTTAACTTCTGTGAACTTCCGGCCTCATCTATTGAACAAGAATTATAGATTCTGGCCCACAGATTAAACTAGAGCACACAGGCACCATGTTCAGTGTGATGCCCGGTGCAAAACGAACTCCCAATAAATGTAAGACGTTGCCATGATGGTTCAGGAGGTCAAGGACCAACCTGGCCCCTTGACCGCGTTGCTGCTGGTCAGCCCCCGGCTAGCGTGGTCGGGCTCTCCCAGCCACTAACTTCTCCCTTGTCAGTGGCCCTGAACCTCCCCTGCCTTAAAGCAGAAAAGCAGCTTCCAAAAAGGGCACATTTGGTCTCAAATTAAACGATGACATTAAAGATCGGCCACCACTCCTTTGAAGCCCAGGGAGGACGCGTGGACGAGTTGCGGGTGGTATCAGCCCTCTGGGGGCTCCCACGTTCCCCAGCAACCCTCCATGCCCGGCAGGAGCGCGGGCAGGGCTGACTCCTGCCAAAGGCCACGCGTGTCCTGATGGGTTTCGAGAGACCTCGGTCGTCCCGGTGCCCCGTGTTGGCCGCAGGGGCTGGGGGTACCCTCTGAGCTAGGGTTCTGCTTAGCAGCATAGGACATGAGTTAAAACAGTTTTCAAGATAAATATCTTGAAACCCAAGGGGAATGACCTCAATTATTTTCTTTCTGATTTATCCAAAAACAAATTCCAAAAGGGATAGATAGCCTTTCCGGCATCATCGCTGACTGTGTTTCTGTAAACCCTCTGCCATCCACGCCCCGCACGGAAGACACACCGCGCGCGCCACACCTCCGCGCCTCCGCTGCTGCTCCCCCGGCCTCGGAGTGAGCCCTCCCTTGTCTCCATCTGAACATCTCGCCACGGCTTCCTCGCTGTCAGGGCTTTTGTATGAGACGTTACGCGTGTGTCTCTACTAGAGTGTAGGTCACTTGAGAACAAGGACTATCTCCTTGTCATCTCGACGTGTCCCGGTCTATTATTAGAAAACAAAGAGAGGAGTGGAGATGGTCCTGAAGGCTCGACGCAGGCACACTCTCACGATCACACATGGCAGCGTCCGCCCTCCTGATGAAGATGGGCCCCTGGCTCGCTTACTCCTTAATCTATCATAAGACGACGTTGCATGTTGCAGGTCAGCTGTTGTGGAGAAGGAGAGCAGGTTTGACAACTTTAAAAATTGTCCTTTAGTGGGGAGGGTACAGAGGCTCTCAGTGGTAGAGCGTGTGCTTAGCATGGCTTCAGTCCCCAGGACCTTCATTAAAAAATAAAGAAACAAATAAATAAACCTAACTACTTCCCCCAACCAAAATAAATATATACATAAATTATCTTGTATTCTTTATGATCTAGAATGCGACGCTCCCTGTGATGCAGTGTTCAGTGGTGTTTGTTGCTTCCTCTGCACAAGCTGAGCCCTGGCTCCCTGTCGAACGCCATCCAGACCCTGGGGAAGTGGTTAAATACCATGAGACTTCATTTTTCCATTTACTTTAGTAAATTTGTAATTGCAGGTGGTGATCAGAGAGCACAGAGACCCCAGAAGAGTTTTACGGCACGGCAGACAGGACACAGCCCAGCCTGGAAGAAGAGCAGGAATCAGACCTGGCAATACAGGGAGGGGCGTCGGGGAGCGACTTCTGAGGAGAGACAATGGTAAGACCTTCGTGGAGCGGAACTGGTCCTGATGCAGGAGGGCAGATGCCTTTTATTTGAAAGCGATGATTTTACTGGTCTGAGTTCAGACGTTGTTCAACCAGAGCGTTCTAGTGCCCACGGTCGGCATTCGGCACCTGTCCGACAGCACCTTCTCTCTCGCAAGCTCTCCTCTCCTTCTGTTCTCTTTACATCTTCTCCCACCTGGCATCTCTAAATACTTTTGTAGCCAGAGCTTGCATTGTATTGCAGTGGTTACTTTCGTGTCTCTTATTGCTGTCTTTAATAACCTTTAACGACCTAAGAAACAGTTGTCTGGGTTCCACTTTCCAGTTCCCCCAAGTCAAGTGACGGTACCTCCCACATCCTGTGTGTACAGGTAACAGAGACGGCAGCACTGGTTCCTCCTGCCTTACCTTCACTACGGCATGCCGGGACTCTTGACAGGGCAGCACAGAATGGAAAAGTGGTGTTCTCCACCGCTGAGAAATAACAAGCAAGTTCAGATGTTGTGAGAGCTCGTGACCTACAGAAGTCATCTGTCCGTTCTTTTATTTATTTCCTGTGTGTATTTTTGGGTACCTCCCATAAGAGAAGCGTGGGGCTAGATGCCCCAGGGTGAGAGCCATGAGTAAGATGAAGACACTACCTCAAGGAGATTTCATTCTGCAAGGGGACAGGTGCTCAGATCAGTACGACACGCAGGTAGCAGGAGGCAGGAAGCGCCATGGAAGATCAAATGAGGGAGATTGCATCCCATCAGGAAAGACGTGCCGGAGGTCCCCGTCAGCTCTGGGCAGGATGAGTCTGAAGTCAGCGGAGCACTCAAGGGCAAGCCACGGCAGACACAGGGATGTGGGCCAGGAATCAGGGAGAGAGGGGCGGCTGGGAATAAAGAGCCCAACACCGCGTCTGAAAGAGCTGTTCTCAGTTCCCCAGCTTCTGGTTTGAGCCCTGGGATGCCTTCCCTGCCACAGCTTCCAGGGCTGATGTGCCGCTGGGGCTGTTAACCTCCTGGGGCTGAGGGATCGAGGACTTCTGCTTAAGCAAAGGTGCATTTCAGCTTTTAAAATGCAAGGGTTTTTTTTGTGTATTCTTCCTTTTTTTTTCCCTAATTTGTAAGGTCATATCTGTACAGTTTCTTTTTAATCTTAAAAGTATGAAATTTCTTTTAAAAAGCCATCTATATTCCCACTACCCTGAGATAATATAGTTCATAGGACCAAACTTCCCTATTTATTTGATGCGATTAATTCAAATTAATATTTGCATATTGATTTTTTACTTGCATATTAAAAAACAATTGGACAGTGGTAGACATAACTTTTGGTATTTTTTCTCTTTAATTAAATAATACATCATGGTCTCCTTTGACATACACATCTACATCGTCATTTTGGTTTTCTGTAGAGTATTCCATGCCATTACTGACAGATACTCAGGTTATTTCCACTTTTATACTGCTTTTAGATAATACTGTGATAAACATCTTTGTATGTACACCCTTATATGTGTATCTGGGTGTTTTTCTTCAATATAAATTTTTAGAAGTGGAATTACAGGGTCCAACAGAACATAGGTCTGTTTCATCTGTATCAAACAGATGTGTTTAATACAATTAAACACACCCTTAACTATGGGAATTAAAACAATTAAGGGAATTAAATGTATTAATATACACTGTCCTTAGATAGAATTTAACATCAAGTTGTTTAGACTTTGGCCTCATCTTACCTCCCTTTTAAATACTTCTCACCCATCAGGTGGTACCCGCCGCCCCATCCACACACCTGTCTTGATGCCTGTTCTTGCAAGCCTAGCTGACTATTGGCTAATCTCTTTAATCAAGGCATTCACTTTTCATAGCTTTTTAGGGACTCATTTTCATGAACATTAACATGACTTCTGGAGCCACGGGAAAAAAGCCATAATGGAGAAAACACTGAGAGGAACTGTGTTTGTGATCCGTGACTGCCAAACCTCAAAGCAGCCCGTCACTACCCAGGATGGAGCATTCTGAGTTAAGATCATCCATCTGCCACGCGAAACTTTCTTGATCTTTCATCAGCACCATCTCTTGCCTGTATCGGTCACCAGAGTTTTCATTTTGAAGATCTCTCACCACTTGCCCCAGGAAACCTCCTGTTGCCATTGCAGAGGAAGAACACGGTCTGTGCCACCAAAGGAAACAGATTTGGATCAAATTCTGCCCACTGCGTTCAACCAAGTCACAGGTCCTGTGGCCTCGGTGTTCCCTTCTGTAGTTCATTTCAATGGTTATAGCAACTCAGGACTGTGACCCTCAAATTACTAAATTCGTTAAACTTAAACTCTTACATTATCAGCCACAAATATCACATACTAACCGAGGAAAGTCCGTCTGCGGGTGAGCTGCAGAAGTCGGGGGGGATTTACTCTGGGATCCCGGGACCTTATTTCATGGCCTCGCAGTTTACCGAAGGGGAAAAAAATGTTACTTTCAAACATTGAGTCAAATTCTTACAAATTTCACGAGGGTACAAAAGAAAAGGGGACTTTAGTCTTGAAAATTCAGTCTAAAAAGAATATATGTGAATATATGTAATTTTTTAAAACCTAACCAAAATGAGTGAATACTGAATTTTTTTTCTTTCCAATGGTTTATGCTTGAATTAGTACCTTCCCAGTGGGAAATCTGATTTTCTATTATCCTCTTATACATAGTAGGTGTTCAATAAATGTTTATTACAGTGAACTAAATTTAATACACTTAGGTCAATATCTTTCATACATTCCTTATAATAGTTTATAGTTGGAAAACAATATTAACAAGGACCATTTCAGGGTAGAGATAATACCGAAGGGAGCTATCCTGAGATACCGGAAGTGAGTTATTAAATTCTAATTTTACCACAATCAGTATTACCAATTTGTTTTAAATAACCTGTCCACCTCTTAGAAGGCAACAATGATTTGGCAGCAGAAGTAGATCAAGAAAATTGATATTAAGTGGAGGAGTAAAGAGATACATATTTGAAATTCTGGCTTCCTACCGCGAACAGTCAAAAGCTCTCCTACCACAAAATAGTATCTTGAATGGAGAAGCATTCGGACCATAGTAAATTTCTAACTCAGTTAAGTTCCCTCTCCCCAGGCAGCCTATTTTCTAGAACAGTGTGATAGCTGTTAATACTGTCAGCTAATAAACATATCTCTCATGGAGAAAGATGAAATAAACTGGAGTCCAAGATGTAAATAAAGATTTCTTCTCAAAATGTTAGCTTTGTTTGCAGTTGCTGCATTTTTTTTCCCCGCAACTGATCTGTTAGGAAATAAAATACACCAATAAATAGAACTAGTAATACAAAGAAATAAAGTACGCTCTTCATAACATGTAAATACCTTCCTATGTTCTCAGGATAACAGCACATTGGAAGGACAGGGGAACAAGAAACCATCAATTCAAATGCCTGAAAGTGTCTTTTAAATCAGGAACCACATTCAAGCAGCCCTGATTTTCCCTGTGGTGCACGTGGACACTCTGTTCGTTCCAAGCTTCCTCAGGGGCACTTATACCCCCTCCCCTCTCCTTGATGTCTTCCTAGTTCGTGGGGTGACTTCCCCTGGAGAGTGACCGGACTTAAACAGACAAAATACAATCATCTATGTTCACATTACAACAATTTGCCTTTAAGAAAAGCGTTTCAGACAGATTTTCTCACAAGTGGGAAATCTATTATTATTTAGTAAAACAACTTTAGCTTAGCCACGCTCATAGAGATCTTTTGAAAGATAAGGTGATGTTCCTCAAAAACCATTTAAAAATTTTTAAGAGTGCATGCTACAGTGACCACCTCATCTGGTTTGCCCAGAACTGTCCCAATGTGAAAAGGAAAGGGTCCCACATCCTGGGAACGCCCCTCAGGCCCAAACAAACAGGGACAACTGGTCACCCTGCTCTCAGCAGTCTTTGAATGACAGTGTCAGAAAAGTCAGATCACTCCGTTTAATTAAATCAAACGTTCTTTACTGAATACCCTGCTATGTATGAAGCGGGGCGCTGAATAGGAATCAGTCAGGGCCCAGGCAGGAGACAGATGGCGCAGCCAAACTGGGGAATTTGAGGAGAGTTTCATTAAAAGGCTGTCTGCGAAGGTGCGGGCAGAGTCAGGGAGACCACGGAGAGGCTGCGGAGCGTCCTGGACCAGCAGCACCAGGGGAGGGAGCGATGCTACGACCTGGAGAAGGCAGCTGGCCAGTGAGGGCTACCACTGCCCCGCAGGCGGGGAGCCCACACCTCTCTCCTCCCACCCTCGCGTGGGTTGACCCTGCAGTGTCCGTGCCTCCCATTGGCTGGATCCAACTAGAAGGCAGAGAAAGGGGGCTGTGGAGGGGATCAGCACCCTGGGCCCCAGAGCAGAGTGGAGAGTGGGTCTGGAGGGGCCCACAGAGGCTTAGCAATTTAAAAAATAGGAGAAATTTTAAAGCATTATTTTAGGCACATACATAACCTTTCCCTGAGACAACTTGTCAGTGCCCTAGACTAAGCGTTCAGCTCCAATTAGTCCTTGCAGAAGTGCAGAGAATCAAGTCATGCGTTCTTCGTGCTTCTTGACCTGGTTACCTTTAGTTAACTTACACTGAAGGCACCAGTTTCATGATTGACCCTTAGTTTGACCCTGCATCTGTTCGCTCCCTTTATAATTCCAGCAGAACAACTTGAGGGCATTTTGGGGAGGCAAGAAGGTGTTGTGTTGTTGGGTTCACCCTGCGGTGTTCTGCTCTTCCTCAAGGTGGGCCTCTTCACGATTTTCCAAAGCGTGTCCATCCTTGTCAAAGTGAAAAACAAAGGCACGAATCGCCCAGCGATGCAAGTAACTGTCTTTATGTCCTGTTTACAACTTCTGATTGACTGAGCGGCAACTTACGTTTACAGAAGAAACATTACAAAAAATCACCACCTGTGTGATTCCCCAAAATAGTTCCCTCGGGTTGTCCCCTGCCACCGCGAGTCCAGTCTAAGAGGCTAACACCCCAATGAATGTGTCACAGAGTTAGGTTTCATTCCGATAGCATTCACAGTGCCGAAATTCCTCTCCCAGTCACGGCACCATGGCAGCTAACGTCTGCTGAAAAGATCCCAAGTTTTCATATGAAAGTGATTTTTTTAAAGTTAATTTATTGTATTTTTTAGTCAAAGTGCAGGAGAAAGTGATTTTGAATGAGTTACCCTGAGGCTGCCTTCCTGCCTTTGTAAAATGAGGGAAAGGATGGATAACTCGTTGATTGTTATAAGTTATGTAATCAAACTATGCGATTCAAAAAGCACGCACCTGGCACCAAGCCCTAAATTAATGTTGTTTTCCAGCCACGTACTTGCTACCTCACCACTGTGTACGTACACTTAGAGACGTTGTTTTAGCAACTTATGTCACGGAATCTCCAAATGTGTCTGCTCATCTCTGCTCCTTGACACTGAGTCGCCTTCTGCAAACACGTGGGCGGAGATGAGACAAAGACGGCACCCTCTCAACAGAGGATCTCCAGAGAAGAGGATGATCCGCTGTCTCAAAGTCTAGCGTCTCTTCGCTCCTTCCCTCGCTCCACTCCACCCTTCTCCCCCAACCCCACCAAAAGAAATTAAACTTTTCGAGTGCCTCCATTGGATATCGTGTTTAACGGGAGCCCTGAGTGGTCACGGATTCTCTCGCTTGAATTTTCACTGACAAACTGCTTCCAGCTGCCCTCGGGGGTGGGACGCCACCACAATCAAATGCAGTGTTTGCTGAGGATTTGAGCTGCCACCTGGGGCTCAGGGTTCTCAATGAAGGCTATTTAGCGAGGCTGGTGGTGAAATGGTGACAAATGGTATGCCGGCTTTTTTCTGGGGGCTGTGGTTTAGAGCTAGTTGGTTTCCGTCTTGCTGACTCTCTCTTTCTGTGTTAGCAATCTTTTCCACATTTAAAGTCGGTGACTGCCCCTCCTACAGGGTTCTGGCAACCAGCTTTGTGCTGTTGACAGAAGCCATTTGTTGGTTAGAAGGTTCATGTTTTAGACAACCGGCAAGTACTGATTTTTATCTTAGTCCGTGTTTCAGAATCTCTGTGTATTTCTTTAAGTATTTTTTTCAACTAGCAAAATAATTTGTCTTCGTTATGTTGTTGTTATCACTTCACTCACACGAAAGGACCTAGACAGTTGCTTCCTTTATCTTTCGTCACACCCGGTCATATGAGGCTTGTTTGCATATGATTAGCCAGAGGCTGGTCCTCATCTGAGCCACGTTTATTCTCCCAACATCCCCGCTGGCTTCCGTGGGAGGGGGACTTAGCCTCAGGCTCGGCTGCTAACAGTGACCGTCCCACCCCCCACCCCATCCCCATCACTTCCCAGCAGCCCTCAGCTCTGAGCACCCCTCTCTCTTCCTCTCCCTGCACATCCTTCCTCTTCCACCCCTCTTGGTTCTAGAACACTTCCAATCACCTCCTGAGCTGATTATTGGCTGAACTAAAAATGGACTAGTGAGGGGAGCTGGGCAGAGAGGCCATTTACCTAAGCTGTCCAAAGGTCCTGAGAAAGGACAGTCGCCCCTCCGCTCCTGAGGGGGGTCTTGGACTCTTGCTTATTAACAGGGAAGGAGGGAAAGGCCACTGGAGACTTGTCAAGGAATTCTAGCAAGCCCTGGGACGGAAGGCTGCGGGGCTGGGGTCGCTTTCCACTCCCAGCCGTGGGGAGATCTGAGCGCGTTTCTCCCAAAAGCTGTCGTGGGTTCGGGGCCCTTTCCGTGCACCTGGGTCTGGTCCACATCAGTACAACAAGGGCAGGTATAAGCAACAGGCAGCTTTAACTATTTGCACAGTTCCGCGCTTTTCCATCCACTTAGTACAAACGCACACACTCAGGCCGTGACCCCGTCTCAGCTCTGTTCCCCAAGCCCGGTCCCAGCAGCGTGCCTCCTTTCCCCCGAGGGCCCAGTCTCCCTCTTACTATCAGATCAACTCACAGTAAACTTTGTCGGATGTCTGTGGTGCGGCGCCTCAGTCCGGCACGGCAGTCAGCCTGCGCGCTCTTACGGCCCAGAGTGATCAGGACCGCCGGAGAAGCGGGGCCAAGTGCCCTCTTTTCCAAACACATGAACCCCACCTCTCTCACTTTTTCACCCCTGGAATCTCTCCAAACCAGACTCTCCTGCTGGCACACAGCCTAGACCTCAGGCCAAAAAGCCCCTGCTGCCTCTTCTTGCTTGGGCCTCCAAGTCTTGTTTGAATCTACTTCCTCTGAAACCTCACTTTGCACACACACGCACGCACGCACGCACGCACACACGCACGCACTAGCCTCAGTGAGCCATGCCCAGGCTACAGAACCCACATCCAGACCTTTTACCCGCTCAGACCTCTTGTATGTCTAAAGCCCAGGCAGGGGCAATCACATTACAGTATATAAATGTGTCAAATCAACACATAGCACACCTTAACTTTACAGTGTTGTATGTCAAATACTTTTCAATTAAAAAATAAAAATGAAGCCCAGACGACCTGGGGTTACCGTCAAGTTGTTCACTGTCTCAGGGGAGGAAACAGTTGCCACACCTGCTGTGGGTCTGACAAGAGTGCTCTCACGTCTACGTGCAAAAGGCTCAGTCCTCACGTAACTAGGAATCATCGAGAAAAGTGAGCGACCCAATCACCTTTGACTGTTAGAATCACAGGGTAGAGACAGTGAAACATCAAAAATCTGCAAGCTTTTCTGTTCTGAAAGCATCAGGCGACTTTTTTCCAATAAATATACTTTTCTGATGTTGTCTAATTGAGATGTTATTAGAGCAAGTGTCCACAACCCCAATGAGTCTGGAAAAAGGTCAGTGTGGATCTGGGTGACAAAGGGAAGCCCACCCGAGAGTAAACGCGTCTGGTGGAGGTAAACTGCAGAACTGACCGCGCAGACCTGAGACCCTGGGACCAGATAATGTAAATCGGATGCTCTCTGGTGAGGGAAGGGAATTCTCAGGGAGACAAAACTTAATGGCTTCAGTACCAGCACCAAATGTCTTCTCGCTCAGCAAGTCAGTTTTGGAGTCTTGCTCGTGAGCTGAGCTGGACTGGCAAAAAAGTGAGGCATCAGGGAGACACGTGGGTTATGTTTCCTACAGGCAGTCGTCAGCCGTCGTGCTTTTCCAGGCTGTCTGTCCTGAGACAGCAGGAAAAAGCAGCTCGGGCTCTCTGACCTCAAGGAGCTTCATGTGTAGCAGGTGTGTCGATCCAGCACCTTCACTAAAGACAGACGTTCAGAAGAGGGCAGAGGAAGAGGGATCAGCTGAGCCAGAAGACTCCGGCAAGGAAGGCACCACAGAGGCGGCAGCAGGTGAATTCAATGTTGAAGAATGAAAAAAAAAAAACTCACTAGAGATAAAAGGCGAGGGAGGTCTTCTAGCCACAGAGCACTGTAAGCGCCAAGAACCAGGGAGCTCCCGCTCTCGGGGCGGGAGCAAAGCGGGCTCTGAGACTGGGCCCCTGTGTGCTTGAGGTGTCACTGTCGCTGAATCCAGGCTGGCTGAAATCGGACTCCAGGTCAAGCAGGACTTTTAACGCCAGGCTAAGAAGTGTGATTGTCATCCTGAAGACGGTGAAGCCAATGCCTGGGTTTTAGGAGGACAGGATGTGGTTCAGTCTGTGCTTCAGGAGGACCCTGGTGACCCTGTTTGGATGGACGGGGATGGTAGGAGCCCACGCAGGAAACTGGAAAACCCAGTGAGTGTCAGCACACAGCTCCTTCCGGCGTCCGCTCTGCTGGCCCCCCGCTCCCCACCCCCTGCAGACCCCACACGGTCTTCTCTGGAAGCGCCCTGGAGCTGGGCTCCCCAACCTGAAAGCCCTGCCTACTGCTGAAGGCAAGCCCCTCACTCCCCGCCCCATCCCGGTCGCCTTCCTCTGTGCACACTCTGCGTTGCCCCCCTTTTAATTTTTAGCTCCTAGTTGGCAAACATACTGGAAGGGTATTTCCCCCAAAACGTGACGTGACTGCGTGGAACGGTGCAACTACCAGCGACAGCATCGTTTTCTTCTCCATTGTGTTTCCCAGGCGTGGGCATGGACCACGTGTGCCTTTGGTCATCTCATCAGGATGCTTGACGTGGCTCAAGCGTGGGAACAGCATTGCTGGTGTCACCTGTGTTTGGACCATGACCCTTCTGGGCAGCCAGTCTAATTGTGCTCCATCTTGTCCAAAGGCACTTAACGCTTTTGGCTTCCAAAAATCTTGTAGTTAACTAAAGCTCCCAGGTCTTTTTACACGAAGTGTTACCAAAGCATGCCTCGCCCTTCCTAGCATCATCTTTATGAGTAGTTAAGATATAAATCCTTCCTGCAGGAGTGAAGCATGCCCGCAGGGGAGGTGAGCGCACCTTGGAAAGGGAGCGTTATGGTCTAATTCAGATGGTGAGAACCCAGGGACTTGGGCCTCGGTCTAAGGTTCACGATTTGTGAACACAAACGGCATTTTGGGTTTTCTTGGTTGTCTGTTGAAGTACAGTTGATTTATGATATTGTATTAGTTTCAGGTGTACAGCAAAATGATTCAGTTACACATACGCTTTTTCAGATTTTATTATAAGGAATTGAATATTGTTCCCTGTGTTATATAGTGAATCCTCGTTGCTTATCTATTGTATATACAGTCGTGTGTATCTGTTAATCTTACACTCCTAATTTATCCCTCCCTCTCCCTTTCCCCTTGAGTAACCATAAGTTTGTTTTCTGTCTGTGAGTCTATTTGTTTTGTATGTAGATTTATTTGTTTTGTTTTTTAGATTCCACATATAAGTGATATCATATATTTGTCTTTCTCTGATTTACTTCATTAAGTACAATATTGTCCAGGTCCTTCCATATTCCTGCAAATGGCAATATTTCATTCATTTTTATGGCTGAGTAGTATTCCATTGTATATATCACATCTTCTTTTTTTTTTTTTTTTTTTTTTTTTTTGGTACAGAAACCCGGGATCAAATATACCACATCTTCTTAATTCAATCATCTGTTGATGGGCACTTGAGTGGTTTCCGTATCTTGGCTATTGTTAATTTGTGCTGCTATGAATGTTGGGGTGCAAGTATCTTTTGAATTAGAGGTTTTTGTCTTTTCCAGAAACAAGCTCAGGAGTGGGATCACTGGAAATGGTAGCTCTATTCTAGTTTTATGAGGAAATGCCATACAGTTTCCCATAGCAGCTGTATCAAGTTACATTCCCACCAACAATGAGGAGGGTTCCCAGGAGGGGCCTTTTGAATGTGGCTCCCTCTACCTCCCTCCCTTCCATCACAGATCCACAAAATATTCCTTGGACTATCACCTCCTGCAAAAATTAATTCAAAGTAGTGATAACCTGTGACTGAGGCAGGAGGGCGATGGTGATGCCTGTTTCTTTGGGGTATCAAATACAAGAGGGTCATCTTATTTCCTATCCTCTAGTATATATGAAGTACTACATGATAAAAATTTTAAACATGTAATAATTTAAAAAGTAATATGTAAGGTTGGTTTAAAGTGGGAAGAAAATTCTCAGTATCCCCTGAGTTCTGAGTAAACAAACAAAAAAAGGTAAAGGAGAAAAATGCAGAGAGGGGAGGCATTAAGAAAGCAAAAGGAAAGGATAGAAAGAAGATTTCAGAGAGAAGGAAAATGAAAGAAGAATGAAAGCGAGTCTACATGTTTAAAAAAAAAAAAAAGAATGAAAGTAAGAAAAAAGATACAGGCTGGGAACAGAGGAGCTGGATGGAGGGTTTAGCCAACGGGGGAGCCCCGAGGGGGCTGGAGCCTGGGCCTGTGAGGGCGGTGAGGCCCCCAGCCCTGCAGGGCAGGGGGAGATGATGGGGGGGGCAGCCTCACACCCCCCGAAAGTCTCAGCAGATTCCCTTGCTTGGCCATTGGCCTCAGCCTTCTAGGAGAACCCCTCCCGCCATTGTCCAGACCAGGGCTTGTGGCCAGGAGGTCCCGCCAGACCTTCACTTGCAGCTCCAGTAAGAGTCTCCACGAACATTGGGTGTCCCCTGTGACTCAGCCCCCTGTCCCCCTTCCTCCCCCAGGGCCTCAGCAGCAGCCTGCCTAGCTGTGACCCACATGAGCCCGCCGAGCCTCCGAAGGAAAGGAGACACCTCCCCGAGGACTCCTGTGAGGTAGGTGTGCGGTGACTGTCCAGGCCTTTCCTGGCCACACTGGGACTTCTGACTTTCGGGGAAAGGTGATGCTGGCCGTGCTCTGCCCCCGGCTCCGCCAGACACACACACACACACACACACACACACACACACACACACAGTATGGCAAATTTCTCTCGTGTTAATGAGTGACTTTTTTTTTTTAATTCAAGTATAGTTGATTTACAATATTGTGTTAGTTTCTGGTGTACAGAAAAATGACTCAGTTATACACATAGATATATATTTTTTCATATTCTTTTTCATTATAGGCTATTATAAGCTATTGAATATAGTTCCCTGTGCTGTACAGTAGGACCTTTTTGTTTATTTTAAATTAGGAGTTTGGGATTAGCAGATATGAACTACTATATATAAAAGAGTGACATGTTTTTAAAAATTAAATGGTAAAAATATATGTGACTCAGATAAGGAAAGTTAAAAATATGAGTTTGTTTGTTTTTTTAAAGAGCAAATAGATAAACAAATACAGAAGGCCGGAACAATGGGCAGTCTAAATGGGTGGCTTTATAAAAGAAAAGGCTTTTTTTTCCCAACCTCTGCCTTCAAATCTTCCTTTCCAATCTCTTCTCAACTCCTTGGGCTGAGCATACAGCTCTCCCGTCCCTCAGTTTTAAGAGCAGCCTCATTTTGGTCATTAAGATTCTAATTCAGGTGCCAAAACGTCAGGCCAGGCTGAGTCAAAGGTTAATTTCATGTCCATTCAAAGACGGTTCCCCTCTGTCCATCTCAGGTGGGGCTTGTGGTCCAAGCGTCCATCTAGGGAGGAGCACGTGTTACTTCTGCGTGGTGCTCCTCCCCCAACACGACCCCTCCGCGCTTCTAACCCTTGGGGCTTTGGGGAAAGGAGGGTGAAAGAACACAACAAAGGCCTTTTGCTTAAGTCCCTCAGCATCTTTCTTTGTGCCTTTGTGCCTGGAGGGCCCACGTGAGGGGGTTCCTCCGGAGACCTGCCGGGGTGTCACTGCTGCACTGGCATCTCACCCAGGAGATGCACTGGGGTGATCTCTTCTCACAGCCCCGCCCCAGCTCACAGCCCCGCCTGCCTATGCCCAGCACAGCCTGAGGGTCGGGCCTGGGGGTTCCTCGCCCACCAGCCACCGTGGGTGGGCACCAGCCAGCTGGCAAGACTCTACTTAAGATAACCTTGGAGCCCCTTACGTGGCTGTGAGGGGCCAGTGGGTTAAGCACCCCAAACCACACACTCCTTCCTGAGAGCTGTCCTGTGCGTGGACCCCTCTGGCAGTCCAGTGAAGCCTCTGCACCCCTTCTCAGAATAATGTTTATAACTAAGTCAAGTAGGTGGTGTGGCAAAACATTTTAAAACCTTGCTCTCTGATACGTGTGCCACTGTATTAACACCTTATACAACAAGTTCTAGCTGAAATGGCATCGTAGTGCTGGGTCTAAATGACGTTTTGAGGTCTCTGCAACAACCGTGCGTGATATGGAAAGACCTGCGGTTTCTGTTGGTGACAAAGTTACAGTTGTCACTAATACTACCATGGTTTGCTGTCCACATTCACAATGAAAGGAAGTGCGAAGTTTCTGCTGGAAGGTAGTAAAACAAAGATGGGTTGCATGCACATTCATGGATCCCCTGAATTCCACCCCCAAACCCCTGAGGGCTCTGGATCAAGAACTCTTGCCCTAGACGGAGAACTCCTTGCTCCAGGGAACCCTCCTCCCTCAGCCTTCCTGCCTCTTATACAGGTCAGCGAAGGAAGAGGGAGGTGGCTGCCTGGCCGGTTTGGTGGCCTCTTAATGAAGCTTGCAGCTTCCTTAAGACTGGAGCAAACTAAAACCAACAGTCCTCAGCTTGGGCCGCACAACTCTGAGATGACAGAAAAAGTCCTGCAGCCTCGGATTCATTTTCTCTTCTACATTCATGAAGATACACTGAAATTGACACTCAAGAAACTGCTACCGGCGACTGTGTCTGGGGAGTGAAGATGGAGGCTGGGGACAGGGGAGGGGAATTACTATTCATGTGAAAATGAGTTTGTACTATCTGAAAAAAATTAACAAGAAAATATTTTGTCTATATAATGAAAATAAATTTTAAAGAAAAGTCTGAAAGATTTTCTAAAGGAAACTGTGATTTGAACTGACCTAAGGTGAGCAAGGGCTTTCTAAGCATAAAGAGAATCTAAGAAATGATGAGGAAGATTGATTGATTCAGTTACACAAAAAATTATGTGAAAGCATTGTATCACAGACAAAACTAACAGAGAAAAATAACAAACACAAAGAAATATTTGCAACAAAAGTTACAGAAAAGGAGCTAACAGTCCTCTGTTATGAAGCAACCGTATAAATCACTGAGGCAAACAGTAACATGCTTCAAACGGCTGATTTGGACTCTTCAGTCCCCCTTTCTTCTTTCTGCCCTCCTTCCACCATGTCCACCTCCAGACAACAACTGGGCAGCAAAGGAGAGAGGGAGACAGAATCCTAAATACACAGATGGAATCCCAGGAATCGGGGATGGCGGAGGCCACTTCCACTTCATTTTTATTCCCAGTTCAGTCCAAGGTTTGGTTACTGACCATTGGTGCTTCTGGCCAGATAAGGCTTAGAGGATCTTGAGCCAAAATGGACCAGAACTTCTACATTGGAAGGAAAATGAGTTAACCTCAGAATCTCCATTCTAGGATATCCTTGGTGATGGGTGATACCCTCACAGTGAGGACATAAGAAATGTTCTTGAAAAATAAAATAGTAGGCTCATTTGCACCTGGCCTTCTGGAACAGCATCAGGCCACACAGGAAACAGCACTGACTTTGGAGACCAGACAAGCTTGCATTCAAGTTCTGGCTCTGCTGCCTTTAACTGTCTGTGAAACTTGGGCAAATCACTAATCTAAATCTTGGTTTTTCAATCTGTAAAATGGGACTCATGCCTACCTCACAAAGTTGTCATGAGGTTAAGAGATATCACATGAGATCCTTACCTCACACCATACACACAAAAAGACTCCAAGAGTTTCCAAAAAATAAAAAATATATAAACGTTTAAATAAAACACTAAAACTTTCAGAAATATAGGATAATATCTTTATGATCTTGGATAGGAAAGGATTTCTTAAGGCCCAAAAGGGACAAAAGATAAAAGAAAAAATTTATAAATTAGACTACATCAAAGTTTAAAACTTCAACACCATAACAGACATCTTAACAAAGCAAAGACAAAAACCAAGAAGGAGATATTTGTAACATATAAAATAAATGAAGCATTACTATGGAACACACTAAAATTCTTTAACATATTTTAGTGAAAACCCAATAGAAACACAAGCCAAGGATGTGAACAACAATTCACAGAAGAAACCACTGTAGCCAACAAACAGAACAAGACAGGCAGCTTCACCAAAAACGTGGAAATGCAAATAAATCCAGGGCGAGGTATTTCACTCCCATAAGATTAACTTTAAAATTTCAGTTAAACCAAGTACTGGAGAGGATCGTGGGGAGTCAGAGATTCTCACGCACGGCTCATGGGAATGTACATTTATTCAGTCACTTTGGAGAACAATTTGGCATCATCCAGGGAAGTTAAAAACAGGCACGGATTCTGATCCAGCAATGCTACTTGCGAGGAAGTCCTCGCGTGTGGGTGCAGAGAGACATGCAGAGACGCTTACTGTAGCATCACTTCATAAGAGGGGCTGACCGGAGCCAGCCCAACGTGAGTCCGCAGAAGAATGGATAAATAAAAGCAAAGCCCGTTTATACAATAAGCATCCCACACAAATCAAAACAAATGAGCCAGGTTTTTATGTTGCAACAGGGAGAAATCACCAAAATACATAATTTTGAGTAAAAAAACAAATGTAGCAGATACCTTCATACAATAGGGCACCGTTTATGTAACGACCCTTAAGCACCCAAAGCAACCGCTGCGTGTCGTTTCCAGACTCATGTCTTTGTAGTAACGGTACAGCGTCGAGGCCTGGATACGCACGAAGGCCTGAAGGGAAGGGACATAGGAGAACCGTCACTGTACTTTCAGGTACTTTCCAAACCTTTCCCGAACAGTAGTCGCTGTGCAGGGCTAAGGAGCGTAGGGAGCGGGCGCGGCCTTCACCGGGTCCCGGTTAAATTACAGCTGCCGTCCAAGCGTTCCGTCACGTGCACGGAAGTAAAGCGTGTTTCAGTCCTGCACAGCGCGTCGGTTCACTGCAGGCTCTGTATGTAGTAAAACAACATGAAATCAGGGTTGGACATCGTGTGAGGAGGCCAAGGGGTCCTGTAACTGGGGGACGACTTTGATCCCCAGGGGACACTTGCCAACATCTGGAGACGGCTGTCACCGCTGGAGTCGGGGGCACTGCAGTAAGTGTGGGGGCCGAGCCAAGGCTGCTGCCGACTGCCCCACGGCGCACAGGGCAGCGCCACGGCAGAGAGTGATCTGGCAGAAACTGTCCGCAGTGCGGAGGCTGAGAGACCGTGTGTGAAGCCCACAGAAAGCGAGTTATCATCGAGCTGAACTTAATACATTGAATTTGGCTACTTTCTAATGAGTCCTTCTTCTGAACCACCAGACATGTGAAGCCACCTGTTCTGGCTAAATGCTGGACACCGGGGCTGGATCAAAGAGTTCTCCCCTCCGTCTCCGCAGCAGGCAGGATGCCATCTGCCAGGCGGGGCGCACACTCTGTAATCACTTTAATCAGGCAAAACACGATGCAGTTTTTTCCAGTCCTGAAAATGCATCAGGCTTGCATCCTAATTCAGGCTAACCCCGACTGTTTCCAGAGCGAAAGGAAGCAACCCAGGTAATTCTTTTCAACCTCCCGTTAAATCATTCAGCTGATCGGTGGAGCTGACTTCAAATCCACACCAATAAGTCAACAGCTCCACTTTCTTAAAGTTCAGTTGGCCAGATCACACAGTCTATCAACTGCTATTAGATTCAGCTTCCTACCACAAAACCCCCAAATGCCATGGCTTAAATTAGGCAGAACTTTATTTCTGTCTCAGTTCAAAGAAATCCAGAGGTGGGCGAGCCAGGGCAGACCCGTGACACCATCATGCCTCCTGGGCTCGCTGTGGCCCTCGTTCTCAGGGTCCAAGATGGTGACAGAGGTTCCAACCAGAACATCCATGTTCAAATCAGCAGGATGGAAGTTTCCCTTTAAAGGAAACTTCCAGGAAGTTCCTTGCAACACCACTGCTTTTTAATCTCATTGGCCAGTACTTAATTACCTGGTCATACCTAAATTTCAAGGGAGGCAGGGAAATAAAATTTCTCGCTGGGCATCAATGCACCTGGTTAAAAAAATCAGGATGCTTTCATTAAAGAGGAAGAGAAGAGTGGGTGTTGGAAGTCAGCTAGCACTTCCTGCTCTAGTCTGCCCTGGGGGCTCCCCAAATATCCAAGGATATGCTTTCCCTCCTACGTAGACCCATGCGTTTTCCTCTGCAAGGAGATGACCCCAAAGTGTCACCCAATCATTGCATCTTACTCAAAGTCCAGGATCTCTAGATGATGGGACGTCATCTCCATTACATTCGGATGTAGCTCCTCACAGTCTGGTAATCAAAAGAAAAAAAAAAAGTTCCCTGCAGTCACATGCAACATAAATGCTGAAGTAGGAACAGAGTAACCATGATTAAAAAACAAAACAATAAAAACTCTTGTCAATGGGAGGAAAGGGAAATCTGCAGGTATGGTCAACAGCGCTGACCAAGTCCTGCAGGAGTATGGGAGGGGCAGACTCCCTTCCCTGGCAGGGGGTACATTCCTTGACTGGCCCTCTGGCAGCTGCTGCCTTGGGGGAACTCCCTCGTCCACGGCTCCCTTGACCTTTGGCTTTGCCCTCTAGAAGTCTCTTCCTTGTCCGTGTTCCTCCGTGGCTGTGTCTGGGCGCTGGAGGATGCCGTCCTCTTTGGAGCTGTGGTTTCCACAGCCGACTACACGCTTGTGCAGGTGCAGAGACCCAGGGAGCCACTTGAGAGCTAAATAATCATAAGGTTTTGCAGGCCAAGCTGGAGCTTTCCATCCAAATATGGAGGCCACCGACCTACCTGCTTCTAGTCAGTTCCCAGCGTGAGTTACCTCAGCCTAAAACGATGTCTAGAAATGTTCTTTAGGCCTGAAGTCTCTGATCTTTTATTTTATTTAGAGCTCTGTATGCTCTGCCCATCCTTCCTTCTCGAGTTGATGCTGGTTCTCCTTAAGACCATTTGAAAAGGAGAAAGAAGAAGCTGAGTGGGATGGAGACACCTTTGATTTGCAGGGCTGGGCTTGTTTCCACTGTCTGGCAGTGAACGCTGAACACCCACGCGGAAGACCCCTGAGCGGGGCTTGGGGCCGCCGTCTCACTTCCTGCCAGGCTGAGTGGGCTCGCCGCCTTTTACTCCTGCTTCAGTCTGGGCAAAGAAGCACTGTTAGCCCTTCGTATCCGCAGGTTCCAAATCATGGATTCAACCAACATCGGATGGAAAATATATATATTTTTAAATTCCAGAAAGTAAAGCCACACTCGGGCAACTATTTACATAGTATTTACATTGTATTGATTGTCGTGAGTAATTTGGAGTTGATTCAAAGTGTACGGGAGGACATGTGTAGGTTACATGCAAATACTACCATGTTATACAAGGAACTTGCGCATCTGCAGGTTTTGGTGTCTGTAGAGGAGCCTGGAACCAGAACCTGCGAGGGCACCTAGGGACAATGTGGTTGGATTTCTCACTCTTGCAAGACTCCCAGCAATAGGACTCAGTCAATTTAGGTCACAAGACAGAGACCTCCCTCAGCAGAGGTGTCTTCCCATCCATCTGTGCCGGCGGGAGGGATGGCTCCAGCCCAAATTCACAACCTGGCTAAAAGTCACAAGCAGCAACTAATACAAACCAAAATTTTACATGTGCTATCTCTTCTCCTGGCTGCTCCCTCAGATGGCACGTTTCCTTCGCCTGCTTCAGCAGGTGACAGTAGGATTAAATGTTTTGTAACTTCCCAAAGAAGAACACCTGTTTCATCACTCATCAGTTCCCAGCTTTCTCCACTAAGGCAGTATCACTCTTGGGTTTTATTGCCTGTATCACTCAACTCCCAGGTGTCAAATTTCCTATTGATTAGGGTGAGGTTTAGCAGCATAGAATATGAACACGCAAAATAATAATGGTTTAAATGTGGAGCAAGGTGTGAAACCCAAAGACGTGACCAGTCAGATACAGACTGTGATAAGAAGCACACACGTGTTCATCAGTTACAACGGTTCCTGGTAATAACATAAACCTGGGAGTTTGTGACTTAGAACACCCAGGAGCGACTGCGATAACAGCGCCTTTTCTCGTATAAGACTTTTCTCAAGTCGGAACAGGAGCTCAGGTGATATTTCTCATGAGAAGAACTCCAAGGTCTCATGATCATGTGGACTGATTCCTGAATCAGGGGAACTTCAGAAGAATTAAATTCTTAATGACCCCGTAGTGTCACCACTTTACAGATAAGGCAACTAAGGCTTTAAAAGGTCAGATAATTTTTCCAAGGTCACAGCAAACGGAAGCGCTGAGGCCTGAACTCAGGTCAGGCCTCTCAGAGACCAAAGCTCATGTCTTAACCACTGTGGTGTATTGTGTGTGGCGACAGGTTCCTGGCTTCTGTTTCTCCCCCAGAGGAGGAGTGCTCAGTGCTAGACAAGCGTCTGGTTCATTGGGGAAAAGTCACTCCCGCGCTAAGTCATTCACTGGTGTTTTTAAACCACGTATGATGGTGTTATTGCTCAGAAAGGGGGCGGGGGAGAGGAGGAGGTTAGCGTTTGGGAAAACGAGTCAGTAGAACAAGTATGATCTGAAGGCCTTTCATCCTCCTCTCAGAAACCCCTTTCCTTCCCTCGCTCCCGCCTTCATCTAACACGGAGCGTCGGCTCTGCGCCGGTCACTGCACTTAGGACTGGAGGACACGCAGGACCCCGGCCAGCCCTGCACGGTCAGGGCGCTGCTGCTGGTGGGGTCAGGCCAGTGCTGTGGGAGGCATGTCACACCCCGCCTGGTGGGGACACGTGCGGACAGAAGGCTCCCTTTAGCGGAGGCCGAGAAGGATCCACAGAAGTTAGCCAAGCGCAGGCCGGCGGGAAGGCCGCGCAGCGGAGGACGCAGCTCGGGCAGGAGCGCGGAAACGAGAGCAAGCGTCCTTTCGGGGCGCTGCTGGGTGGAGCTAGCAGCGGGGGGCAGGGGTAGGGGGTGACGAGAGCCGGTCTGAAGGCTCGGTTCAAACCCTGAAGGTCCCGGTGTCACACCTTAAGCAGTCTGGAGTTCATCCTGAGGCTGATTCAGAGGGACGCCTCGGATCTGTGCCTGGAGAGCGCGCCCGGCTCCAGGGCGGAGCTGGCTGCGAGGCTGGCTCTCCCCTCTAATTAGGCAGTTCCCGATCAACCTTCTGAAAAGTAGCAAGCATGATTAATAAGTATTAAACGGCTGCGAAAAGTGTGTGTAAATGATAAAGGCTAGAGAAGTCATTTTAAAAACATTCTGTACACGCTTTAAGTTCTAAGAGATGAGTTTGCTATCTTACACACACACACAGACATTTCTTTCTAGAGTTTTTAATTAACTTAATTAATTTGGCTTTGAGCAAAATGCCCCTCTTAATGATCTGATGAGGGTAATCTAGAATTTATTTTTAAATGATAGAAATGTTGCAGGGACCAGAAGTATCAGCATCTCCTGAGAACGTGTTACACGTGCGGACTCTCGGGCCCCCCTGCGGACCCACAGGTCAGAACCCGCCTGCTCACGAGGCCCTCGGGTGGTTGGTGGGCACAGGAAAGTTTGGGGAGCACCGTTCCCTACCACGTTAAATCTTCCAAAAGAGTAACATTTATTTAAACTCTTAAAAAGTACATTTATATACGTTTCCTATTTAGCTTCTTCTCCCCTTTGTAAAATGTATTCGAAGCACGCTTCCTTTTGCTTTTAAGCCCTTTCAGTGTCTAGAACTTTAACTATGACAATGAAGACGACTGTTGTTTACAAAGAGATCAGTAAAAATGGGGATGGACACCCCCACCCCATTCCCACAAACGCACTCTCCACTCCCAGGTAAGGAGAGAAAATAAACTCAAATTCACATGCTAAGCGGCTCCTTTCTGGTAGAGACCAGCTCTAGCCAACCAATTTTGGTTTTAAAACTTCTCCCAGCGGGAGAAAAGAAAATGATAGAAGAAATCACACTTGGAAATGCAAACTAATCCAGGAACTCCACTTTCACTCCTTGTAAACGCTGAACAAAAGGCTTTATCTCTTAGGAGTTGAAGGATTGTTAACATGCGTTGGGGGGAGAGGGGGTGCCCTTCTCAGCTCTCCTGAGGCGACGGTATTGCTGACACAAATTTGGTAACACCAGGCAAGGCCACAGCCGCAAGCCGGCCCCACCTGGCACCTCCTTTTCTACGGCCATGAAATAGCTTCTCCAGGCTTCAGCACGTGTCGCTGCCCATGTGACCCGACAAATCCTCTGCAGCATGAAGCACATAATGTGCGGGACCATTAGCACGGGGCCCCTCGTGTTAATATTCGCGTTGTATCCTGGGCAGGGGGGCCCCCTGAGAATTCCACTGACGCCCCATCGCTGCCCCTGAGGCTGGGAACCGCGAGGACAGACATCCACTAACGTCACCCTTCCCGAGGTGAACGTCGTGACCAGCCATGCGTGGTTGCTGGTACCTCCAAACGCAGGTCTTCGCGGCTCTTTAGGTCCGTAAGTCATTCAGTCGGTCTCTTTTGCCCGCTGGTACGACAACTTCAAAAATTTACTTTTCTGAGCAAGAGGCTTTCACCCTAACCTGGGGGAGGAAGCATCAGAAGCAGGCAGGTTTGAGTGTGATCTGCGGGCTGAGATCAGGATAACACAACGAAGCATCTTCGTGGTGCTCTGGGAGCAGACCTGGCAACCCTGCCTCCTACGAGTTCCTGTTTCGAGACGCACAGGTGACAATCGAAGCTGTGATCCTGAAAGACCAGAGAGATGAGGTGTTTCATAGTGCAAATCGTGGAATCTTAGCGCTCAGAGAGCCCTGAAGGCGTGCCCTCTTCCTTGTTTGGCTGTTGTCTGTGAAATGAGGGTTATACTTGCCCTGTCTCGTCATGTTGCAGTGAGGACCAGGTCAGACAAGGTGAGAGACTGTATTTGAAACCCGTTACCTGCCTGCAAACCAAAAGAATGTATATTTTAATGACCTTTATTATTTCAAATGGAGGAACCAGGTTCAGTGGAGTCAGATGGTGACTTGTGCAGGGTCACTAGACCGCGAGCCCCCTCAGCCGTGCTGCCCGCGTGTGAGCTCCGCTGGACTTGATCACCTACACAGGACAACCTGGTCCTTCCCATTGGTCTGCCCATGGCCTCCTGACTCACCGGAGAACCCAACCTTGAACGCTCTGCCGTCCAGTCCCCTAGCAAATACTGATCTTTTGAGAAATGTTTGTGAGAATGCCCTAAAGGGTGTGTGAATTATCCATTCTGCTGAGCATCCTAAAATTTACCCTTGGATCAAATCTGGACATCAGAGCACTGTGTGTTTAGGCCACAGGCATTTGCCTCCTTGTAGAAGGGACTTGACTAAGTTGTACCTGCAGAGAGGGTGCTGTGAGACCCCACCCTAGGAAACGGCACGATATTCAACTTAGGGGATTTATGGATAGCCCAATCTGCTGTGCGGCTGCATGCCTCTTTATGAGGACCCACGGGAGAATTTCCCCTGGGGTTGCAGGAGAACCGTGGCTTTCACTAAACCACCTTTTGATCTTCTGAACAACGGCGCGCACTTCCTAACGGGGAGGGCTTTCCTCTTTGCTCTTGCCGCTAGGACACCTGAGCCAAATTTGTTTGGCCAACACAATCTATTACTCCAGGATAATAATCCAATCCTTGCTTTATTTTTTTACGCACTTTCCCCTCTGACAATTCCTTCTATCTCTTTGCATTGCCTATATCTTGTAAACCAACTCGTTTTTACAAACCAATTACAGTAACTTCATAAATTTCAGTTGAATTGAACGGAGTCATTCTTTGCTGGTTGAGCCTCTACCCAAAGGCTTTATGTCAAGTACTTGCGGTAGCTGGGCCGGGGGGCACTCAGCTAAGATTTTTCGGAGACATGTAAGTCATGAATGTAAACCCAACATATTTCCAAGTCCATGAAGCTGGCCAATTTTCATTTCAGAAGGTGTATTTAGCTCCATAAGATCTCTTAAATTTATAGACAGATATCGAAGGGTAGAGGAGGCACTCGATCCTTGACATTTAGTTCTTGGACTCATCAGCCTGCAAAATAGTAAAATCTCAATCAGTCAAACTGTATCAGTTGACATTTGTGACAATTCGGATAAAGAATGGTTGGGTGGGTGAGAGTGTAGCTCAGTGGTAGAAAGCATGCTTAGCACACATGAGGTCCTGGCTTCAACCCCTAGTCCCTCCATTAAAAAAAAAAAAAAAGAATGGTTGAAGTTTACTCTTTATTCTCTGGGTATATTAAACAAATGAAGAGTGTACTTTGTAAGGAAGAGAAGTTGAATGTAAAAGAGCCATTTCCCAACAATTTGTATTCTTACGTGTACATTAAAATGTCATTAGGTTATCTTCATACACAGCACTGCTCTGGCTAGTTCTTTAATACACTGACTATAAACCCTTCCTATTGGTTAAATCCATATTTGATTACTCTATTTAGAAAGTCTACCCTTGAAGGTGATAAGTATGTACTCTTGAAAAATGTCCAATCAGTCAAATCACTTGCAACATGTATGCTCTTGACAGTGAAGCCGATTCTGGAAATTGCTCTAGAATTTAAGAAACACCTGGTACTGGCCTTTTCTGCCACACTTGGAAATGCTCGCTCCTCCTTTGTTGAGGTCACTGCTCTCTTGAATTCTGCGACACTGCATCCTCTTTCTTCTCTTGCTCCCCGTCTGATTAAGCTTCTGTCTTGCCAAACGTTCTCTCTCCCTCCTCACAGCCTCTGACTCGGGCATTTCCCGAGTTCAGCACTCAGCCTGGCCACTTCTGCTTTCATGCTTGCTAGAATAACGAATCCTTCTTAAAGCATCAACTAGCTCTTTTTCGGATGACTCTCCAGTCTGGATACGCATTTAGTTCCAACCTCTCCGCTCAGGTTAGCTACTGGATACTTCCACTGACACATCAAATTCATCGTGTCAGCCATTAATAATTACCGTCAACTTTATTTGTTGGGACTATAATAAGGCTTAGCAATAACTTAAAAAAAAAAAAAAAGTCATCGTATTGATTGTATACACCCCGTGCTACACCAGGCGCTTTGACAGCAAATCTCCGTCAGCCCTCTGGGCCAGCCTGGAGGGGGCTTCCATCGCCTTCGCTTCGCCTGTTAGGAAACTGGGAATGAGAGGCACGGAAACTTGCCCTGATTTCAGGAGGGTTTTTCCAACATGACGAAAATAAAATTTGAACTCACGTCTGTCATCTTAAGCTGCCTCTCCAAACTTATACCTAAAATTAAATTTCCTTTATTTTCTCCCAAACTTCTGCTCTGTCTCTATTTTTGCCTATGGTACCATAATTCTCCTACTAAATATGGAAGCTTAAAGCTCTGGGCTCTTATTTGGTCCATCCTCTTCCTTATTACCCCCATGAAATCCATCAACAGGTCCTGCAACGTCGCTTCCTTCTAATTTCCCTTTCTTCCTTTCTCCCTTCCTCAAGTGCACGCGCTCACATGCTGGTGTCTCCAGTAAACTCCCTGCCTCCAGCTCCTGCGCACGCCCTCCTCGCCTGAGTCTCCGCCGGCGCACCTTCCAGAGGGCACCAGCTGCCCTGTTGTTTAGCTGATCAGAAGCCTTCAGCTGGCGCCGTGTCCTCAGGTCCTGAGCCCAACAGTCTAGGCTCTCACGGTTTGAGCCCAACCTCTGTTCCATCGGCCACTGCAGCCCAGCACTCTTCTGCTCTTTCTGTGTTCCCTGGAAGAGGCATCTTATCCTCCTTCTGAACTTTGGCTCAGTCTTTCCTTGCTTGAAATAAACATTCTTCTCTCACCTCCTGCCCTCGAAAAGCCCAACTCAAGCTTCTGATTTGGTTCTGTGACTTTTACCTTCTTCCGAAGTTCGCCTACTGTATTTATTATTTGTGTTACTCATTCAGCACAATGTATGTTGCATTTGTAAGGAAAATTCCCGTGTGTGTGTGTGTGTGTGTGTGTGTGTGTGTGTGTGTATGTCTTGCCTTCTTGACCAGATTTGAATTCCTAGAGGGCAAGGATGGATGTCAAACATCTCCTATATCCCTCAGAGGTTTGGAATGAGTTGTTACTAAATCATCTACAAACAATATAATAGTCAAAGAAAGCAAATTACTTTGATAGAGGAAATGAGAAGAACGTGGATTTTGGAATTAAGAGTACCTGGTTTCCAGTCCAATCAACTGTGCGAATTCACTTTCAAAGTCTTCCATCACATGGAGTTACTTTCGTCTGCCTCACAGCTCATTGCGCTTGGCAGTGAAGTATAGAGCATGTAGGCCAACTTGCGGCATCAGTGGGTCCTGAAAATTAAAACCACGACGCTTATGTGATCACTGAAGAGAGTCGCCATCTTTGTAAACTCTACATGAGCATAAATGACTGGTTTGGACCAGCGTGGTATGCGTGACTGAGCGACACGAATAAACGTATTGACTATCGGCTCAGGCTATTTCAGTGTGTCACGTATTCCTATATATAGAATCACACAGTCTGAGAGTTGAAATGGTCCTCATCTAAACCAAAGACTCCCAAACACGGCTCTGCAAGAAAATGAGAAAAACGTTTTTATAACAATTTTTTGTAAAACTAAATAGTACAAGGTAAAGAATTACCCTCTATTTTGCAATTCTGACTGACTTTGTGTGTATGTTAAAATTCAGCTGTTTTATGAAGCGATGATGATAATATGTGGCAGAGGATAGTGGTTGTGGGTTTTGCTGTTGCTCTAGTCACAACGTAATAAAACAGAAGGGTGACAAACCGATATCGATTTCCACAACATTTTTGAAAATGTTACAGGACCGTGTTACCCCAAATGCTTGGAAACCCTAACCCAGCTCAAGTTCTTTGTTTCTGAATTGAAAATTATTTGACTTACAGAAGTTAAATTACTTGTCCAAAGTCACATGACTACTGCAGACCCACCAGGAGAACTCAATCCTCTTAACTCTCAGAATATGCCTCATTCATTAAGTAAAAAATTATCTTTTCTATTAATGGAAAGAGGAATCTATTTTCCATATGGCTTTTGAAGAAAAAGTATTGTATATAAATTTTATTCGTTTATAATAAACTTATTAAAATCCTCCCAAAGGATGATTTTTATCTCTAAGCAGAAAAAAGTTTGATTATATATAAGCTGTAAATCTTTAAAGGATTTTTAAAATAGGTTTTCTACAAGTACAATTTTCCTATTTTCCATTTATTTTCGAATAAAATTTATTTTCATTAAAAATAACCTTGCTGACTTACATAAAAACTCTGGAAAATACAGAAATAAAAACTGCACAACTCCAGAGATCATCATATCGATATTTTAGCCTAGTTCCTGCTGGGTATTTCTCTGTGTCTGTGTTTGCATAGTTGAAGTTCTACTGCATATACTGAAGTTTGTATGTCCTGGTTCTTCATTCTATTTATTTATTTAAATTTTTAAGAAAAAAGCAACATATTCACGTAATTTAAAGCTCAGAAGGTACAAATGGACATAGAATGAAGAGTCTTCTCTGATCTCTGTTCACCCAGTTCTCCTCCCTAACAAAAATTAATATTTCCAGTTTTAAAAATCTTTAATGTGTATATACTTGCAGGGATATTTTATGCATTATGTTCAGATTCTTTTGCTTAATATTAAGACAGATGCATTTCCCCATCTTTTTAAAACCCTTATTTTTAAGGGCTACATAATATTTTATTATGTAGATATACTGCAACTTCATCAGGCTTATGTGTTAGACTTTAAAATTGTTTTAAATTTTCTATTGTTAGTAACTTTGCATGTCCTAGTGCTTAAGCTGTAAGAATCCACTGACCTTTTTCTTTCAGAAAGTGTAAACCTGTGACAATAACTTTCCTTGAACAGGTTAGTTTCATTTTACTTCTTTTCCCAAAAGCAAGTCTGTTGTTTCTTTTGCTGAAGCTAGTCAGCCTGGGGTTGAAAGAATCTTTTATCCGTATGAACTGACCTCCACTGGATAGTCATAGCCTCTATACTCCAGAAAGAACACCCCTGCTCAGTGCTCCATAGAAATTTATTGTAAGAGCGCACTGGTGGGACAAACCTTCCACTGTAAGATGAGTAAGATATGTGCAGATCTAACGTGAAACATGGGGACTGTAGTTCCTAACTCTGCATTCTGTGGTCGAAATTGATAAGACAGTAGAACTCAACAGGGTCTCACCAAAAGAAGAAGAACAAGAAGAAAGATATGTGAAGGGATGGCTATGTTAATTAACTAAGAGAATGGAATCCTTTCATAGTGTATATGTATACTGAATCACCATGATGTATACTTTAAATATCTTACAATTTTATTTGTCAATTATACCTCAGTAAAGCTGCAATTAAAAAAAAAAAAAAAAAAAACGGAGAAAGAATGTACTAGTAGAGTTGACGGCATTTTGACCTCACCATCATCTCTGAACCCTCTGCGCTAGGAGCCCGTGGGTTCACGGCGCTGTCAGCTACAACTCCTTTTGGAGCTCTCTCTCTAAAGCAGAGAGGGGAGATGCATCACACATGCACAAGGACAAAGACAGAAAAAAAATAAAGCAGCATGGCAATGAAAAGAGAAAAGATGACGATCCAAGTAGTAAACACACCCAAGAATAAATGTTTATGTGGCTTTTGGAGGACTGCGCAGTGTTGGTGGGCTTAGTGCTAAATGTGACAGTATTGGTTCCTTATGAGTTGGTCAGAAAAAAACTTCTTTCATTTAGAGGAACATTCATGGATTTGGCAATTAACTGAGAAAGGAGAGGAAGCCTCAGCGAAGCAGGGGACAGGCCTCCTCTTTCCAGCATAGAGGAAGGTATATGTGAAACTGGGCTGTTCACAGTGAGAAATTTGAACCTAAAGGGACCAAGAAGAAGCCTGGCAGGAAAGGAAAACACTTGGTTGAAGGATTTATAGTAAAGAGGAAGAAACATGGGCTCAATGTAGATGGAACTGTCAAATATATAAGCCTAACTTTTAGAGAAACAGATAAATCAGTGAGGCTTCGTATTATGATTTTTCCATAATTCTCTCCTAACCAACCCAACTCCCAGCCCCGTCCTACCCCTAATAAATAAAGCCCTTTGGCTGTGCCCCATATTCCTCGATACGGAAATTTAAAATGTTGTCAACTCGGTGCAAAGAGTTAGGCAGTGGCAGGGGCTAGCCCACCATGCTGGCTAAATGCTCGCTATAACACTAAGCTTAAACTCTCTTTTATGGAGACGTTAAAAGTTACCTTAGGAAAAATGGTAATTCAGACGTGATCGCACCCAGAAGCTCCGCCGCCGCCGAGCTGCAGCTCGGGTGCGAACTGGCTCAATCCATGAAACCTGGTTTTAAGCGACCGTTGAGTGTTTAAGCACCTAAGTGGCTGGCAGAAGCAAACATAAATCTTCTTGGGAGAAAAGATAGCGTTATCCCAGACTTCAAACATTTCTACAATTTTGCACATAAAATATCTGGCAAATAATAAAAAATAATTATAGACACATAAGGAGTAAAATAACATGAACCAAATTCAATAGAAATAGCAGACAAGAGAGACAGACCCCCAGAGGCTACAAATATTAGTTTGAGATACCAACTTCAAAATAACTGTATTATTAAGGTCAAAGAGATTTTTGAAAACCAAACAAGATTGAGGATTTCCACCAAGAACAAAGAAACTAATAAATCAAATGGATAGTCTGGATTCAGTAACACAACCAAGTTTAAGAGCAGATCAGACACAACTGAAGAGACTTAGTAAATGAAAAGGTAAGTCAGAAGGACGTGCCTAGAATGAAATGAAAAAACAAAAGAATAGACGAATTGGAAAAAAATAACAGGACAAGTAGAACCACAGTGAAAAGCTCTAACATATGTTCATTGGCTCTCAAGAAAAGAAGAGGAGACTGGGGCAGCAGGAACATTAAGAGATAATGATGTAGAAAATTTCCCAAACTGGTGGAAGATATCAATGCGTAGATTCAGCAAGTCCTGTGAACCCCAAGCAAGATAAATATATGAACACTTAGACATACTGTGGTAAAGCTGCTAAAAACCAGAGACAAAGACAAAATCTTAAAAATAGCAAGAGAAGACAGATTACCCTCAAATGAGCAAAAAATACAGCAGGATTTTCAATGGAAACAGTTAAATCAAAAGATAGTAAATATGTTTTAAAACTACCTAGAGGAAATAAGAAAAACAACCCCTCAAACAACCAGTCCGGGAAGCCTCGTGGTTTCACAGCATTTGTCAGAAGAGTCAGAATCTGGACTGCCAGGCCGCTGGCTTTTGACCCACACTTCTAACTTAGGAACAACCAGAAAAAAACATGCTCCCAAACCTATCTCCTAAGGTGCCCTGCTTCTTGTTAGCCTGTTTCCAGCGTCCCCATGCCAGCAACCTCCAATCTGAGCACATCTGACTGCTTCTCTTCTCTCTATAAGCTTTCACAGTCTTATCACTGCCTTTGAGTCTCTTTCCAACACAAGTGGTTGTGACTGACACCCTTGCTATAGCAAGCTCTGAAGTGCTCTCATTTGTGGGGTCTTTCAATTTATTCACATACTTCTAAAAAGAAAGCCCCCAAACAGCCTGAGGGTTTTTTTGTTAATTGGGATCCAATTAATCAAGTTCTTACTATAATACATCCTTTAGTCACTCAAAAGGAACCATTTAAGACAATTGATATACTAATTACACATTCTAATATGTCCAATAAATTAGGTCTCCTAAAGAGCTCAATATATAACAATAGTTACACCAGTTTATGTTTGTATATTCTTAGTACTGAATACACATGAATTACAGTCATTAGGCTTATACATGCCTCATACATGTGATTTATGAACCTCATCTATTACTGGCCAAATGTTTGTACTCTTTTCAAACAAAACTGGGACTTCACCAGAACAAATTAATCTTAATGACTTAAACTTCCAGTAATAAGATGAGTAAGTTCTGGGGATCTAATATACGTCATGGTGAGTATAGTTAACAGTGCTTTTATTACTATATACCTTAAAGTTGCTAGATATAGATCTTAAAAGTTCTAATCACAAAAAAATTTGCATTTATAAGAGGTGATGGAGGTGTCAACTAACCTTATGGGGGTAATCACTTTGCGATATGTATGTATCAAATCATCATGTGTGCACCTTACTTCTACACAGAGTCATATGTCAATTACATCTTAATAAATGTAAGGGGGGGAAGCTTGATGATTTAATTTTTTAGAAAGAAAAAGAAACTAGCTAACCTAGAATTCTATACCAAGTGACAAAGCCTTCCATAAAAGGGTAAAATAGACATTTCGGACAAACAAAAACAAGAGAATTCATCATCAGCAATCTGCCATAAGGTAAATATTAGCTTTTCTTCAAGCAGAAGGAAAATGACTCCAGACAGAAGATTGGAAATGTAGTGAAAAAAAAAAAAAAAAGGTAATAAAAAGAGTTAAATACATGAATGAATCTAAATAAATATTGGCTATATATAAACCAATAATTATACTGGCTTTTGGCTTTTAAAACAGAGAATTAAGATACAGAACAACAATAAGGATGGACAGGGATTAAGCAATATTGGGACATGGCTCAGTAGGTCATGGAATAAATGGTAAAGTGTTCTTAGGTTACTGTGTTGTGCAAAAAAAGGATAAAAGTATTAATGTTATACTTAGTTATACGAAAGAAGTGGGTTATAATTTCTAGGGTTATCACTATATAAATTGCAAAAGAACATATGACTTTCAAGATAAGAAGGAGAAAAAGATGGAATAATTATATTTAAAGTTCTGAAACTGAAACAAATTGATGAAGAAAAAAAGAAACAGAACATGCAGGATAAATAGAAAAACTAAATAATATGGTAGAATCAAAACTATACACATCAGTAATTATCTTAAATGTAAGTGGACTAAATATCCCCCATTGAAAGACAAAGATTGTTTAAAGATTGGATTTCAAAACAAAATTGCTGTTTATAAGGGACATATCTAAAACATAAAGATCCAGAAAGTTTAAAAAGACAAAAATGGAGAAAGATATATTTATCACACAAACATAAATCAAAAGAAAGTTGGTTACATGTATCTTAATATCAGACAATGTAGACTTAAAGTCAAAAGCATTATTAGTGCCTTTATAATGACAAGATGCTTCATTTAGCAGGTAGATGTAACAGTTTAAACTTGTATGAACCTAATAAATAGCTTCAAAATATACAAAGCAAAAAATAACTGGCCTAAAAAGACATAGATTCAAAATCATACTGGGAGATTTTAACATACCTGTCTTGAGGATTTGAACAACATAGACAGTGAACTTGAATATATATGAATATATATCATATATAAAAGTATGTTATATTTAATATGTATTCACATATAAATATGTTATTACAACATACATTAATATATTCAAATTTATTATTTATGATTAATAAGTCATATAATATAAATTCATGTATAAATAACTGCATATAACTGCAAAATACACAATCTTCTGAAGTGCCATATAGAATATTTATAAAATTTGAGCATATTTGGGGCATAAGTCTCAACAAATTTCGAAGGGCTGAAATTGTACAGATTATGTTCTTTGACTACAATGCCATTTAACCAGAAATCAAACAACAAGAAGCTATAAAATGTCTATATTTTGGGATTGAAAAACATACTTCTAATAATCTGCAAGTCAGAGAAGAAACCACAATGGAAATGAAAATCTATTTGGAACTAACTGATAGTGAAAATGTAAAATGCCAAGACCTGGGGGATGCAGAGGAATGTGTAGGTTTAAATATATACATTTGAAAAGAAAGACTAAAAGTCAGTGAACAAAGTCATTCAAATAAATCAGAAAAGTAACCACAAATTAAGCCGAAAGTAAAAAGCGGTCAGACCATAATGAAACAGAACAGACATGTCCAAACAGAGAATCAAAAAATTCCAAAATTGGTATTTTCAAAAGATTAACAAATTAATAAATCACTGGCAAGAGTGATAAAAGGAAAGAAATCACACAAAATTTGAAAATTGAAAAATGATACATTCCTATAGCCCTTACTAGTATTAAAATTTTCTGAATGATTTTATACCATTGTATTTGAAAATTTAGATAAAATGGGTAAATTGACATTGGAAGAAATAGAAAACCTGAATATTCCTTCATTAATAAGCTTGAAACTATAATTTAAAATCTTCCAATAATAAAGCCTTCCAGTAGTCATCTGCTCCAGGATCAGATGACTTTACAATCAAATGCATACAGACAATAAAGGAACAAATAATGGCATTTATACACAAACTAGAAACTGGAAAAGAGGTAGTGTATGCCAACTCCTTTTATGAGACTTGCGTAACTCTGGTATCAAAACTAGGGGAAATGTATAGGTCAGTGATAGAGTGTGTGCTTAGCATGCATGAGGTCATGGGTTCAATCCCCAGTACCTCTCCATTAAAAAAAAACCTAACTAGTAATAAATAAATAAATAGACTTAATTAATTCTCCCCAAACAACCCACTAAGGACATATGAAAGGACAATTTCAGGCCAATGTTCCTCATGAACATAGATTCAAAATCCTAAACACATTATTAGCATAACAAATTTAGCAATTTATAAAAAGCGTAATGCACGAGAACCAAAATTTTGGGTTATTCCAGAAAGAGAAAATTGATTTAAAATTAAAAATAACGTAAGCCAACTTGTTTGCAAAATGAAGGAATAAAATCATACCATTTCAATAGATGACAGAATTCAATATTCGTTCCTAATTTAATTTTTAAAACTTAGAAAATTGGTATTAGAAAGAAACTTCCTTAATCTGATTAAAGATGCCTACAAAATTTCTCTAGCAAATATTATCCTTAATAGTGGAAGTTTTTCCCTTTGTAATTAAACTCAAGAAAAGATCTCGGCTCCCAGCACTTTTATTCAGTGCTGCATTGGAGGGCCTATAGGTGCCATCCGTCACCTCATGGGCATGCTCATTATGTGCTTGGCATCAGCAAGGCAGTCACCACAAATTTATGTCAAGTAATTTGATATCTAAAAAATAAGCATCAAAGTTAATGCAATAATTCCCTAACTACACTGCCCCAACCACCTTTCTAAAAATACAGGTCAGATTATTGCTCAAGAACCCAGGGTGTTGTCATGACCCACCAGACTTGCCTGTCTCCTGATCCCATTTGATGTCGCTATTCCTGCCTCTGCATTCCAGCCCCACCAGCTCCTTTCAGAGTCTCGAAGATGTGCTCCTTCCTCATCTAGGCCTCTGCACAGGTTCTTCCCTCAGCCTGGGACCATCTCCACCACCCTCTTACCTAGTTCACCCTTGAGACTTTAGCTCACTGGTTTAGGGATGACCTAATCAGAAACCAAAGATGTCCCAGCAGCCACGAGCACATCCAGCACTCAGCCCTTGCTCTCTAAGTGATTCTTCAGTAAGAGGAAGCAGAGCTACTTGGAGAAACGGCTGGTTCTAGAACTGGGGCCAAACACATAGAGGTGAGCCTGGAGCGTCTAATAGTGTGGGGAAGTCCAGCAGTGCTCACACACACAGAACGCCCACAGCGCTCGGGGATGTCAAAGTGTGGAGGAGCCAAAGCTGGAACAGAGTAACACAATAAGTAGAGAAGTATGGATTATAATCCAAAGGATACGGTAAGTACCTGTGAGTTCACGTTAATACAAAGGATTGAATAGGTTAATAAGTATGGAAGAAGAGACAGATCTGTGCAGAATTACCAATGAGTTTTGTAGGTACTCTGTCCTCAAGGAGGAGGGGGCTAGGTCCCCACTCCATAAGTGTGTTTGGCCCACTGTAACTCCTTCCCAAACAGTATAGAACAGAGAGGGGGGTGTGGGGAGGGAAACTCTACGGTGCAGAAGCCGGCCAGGCCCTGCTTTAGCCAGGCGGTCGAGGTCAACACCAGCAGTGATGCCATGTGGACAGCACGTACCTTTGATGCGATGTGGTGAGGAAGGCATTTTCCCTCTGTGGTCTTCCTCCCCAAAACACACACCCTCGGTCTAACTGTGAGAAACCATCAGACAAACCCCATTTGAGGGACATCCTTCAAAACACTCAACCAACACTCTTCAAAACTGCCAAGGTCATCAAAAACAAGGAAAATCTGAGAAACTGTCACAACCGGGAGAAGCTTAGGGGGATACAATTACTAAACATAATGCAATGTCCTGAATGAGATCCTGGAACAGAAGATGGACGTTAGGGAAAAACTAAGGAAATCTAAACTAAGGACTTCAGTTAGTGATAATGTGTCATTGTTAGCTCATTAATTGTGACGAATGTACCATGCTGATGCAAGGTATTGATGACAGAGGAAGTGCTGTGGGGGGCATATGGGAATCTCTATACTATCTTTGCAAATTTTCTGTAACTCTAAATTCATTATAAACATTATTTAAAAAAAAAAACAACAACTAAATAAGCCTTAAATATTAACAGAATATGTTATACTCCCCGCCTTCCATAGATTATTCCAAAGTCTTTAAGTACGGGCTAGAACACGGAAATATTCTTAAGCTGGGGAGCGAGTACACAGGTTTTTGTTTTATTATTCTTTATGTCATTTAAAATGTCTAATATTTCGTTTTTAAGTGTAAACTATAAAGCAATTGCATGGAAGTCAAAATGTTGATTTCTCCCATGATGGCTACTCTGATGCTTTATTTTTTTAGGTATCAAATTATTTGAAAATAATTTTTCAATAATCCTACTCTGCTGGTGCCCAAGTGTGTCTAGAGTGTCTGTAGGTGATGGACACTGTCTCTGGGGAAGCGACCAGACGCGTGGCCAGGTCATATGGGCTCACAGCTGCCTACAGCTTTCCTTGATTTACAATCATGGCTGTTTCCCTGGCAATTTAATGCCTGTCTATTGCAAAAGAGTATTAGCTGCCTGAGAGCAGGGATGATTGTGTATACATTGATTAGCAAGGGGCCTGGAACACCATATGTGGTCAATGAATATTTATTGAATGAATGAATGAAGGACTGTAACTTAGTGGTTCAGAGCTCAGACCCTACAGTTACCTGGACTTGAGTATAAATTTTTTTGCTTCCCCACTTACTAAAAATGGAGACAATCATTCTTTTATTCCAAAAGGTGACCTATGGGTAGATGGGCTTACTTAGGGTTCTGTGTAAATGTTAGCTATTATTTTTATTAGGTGCTGTTGAATTAGAGAGGTCAGTAATTGTAAAGTGCTTACAACAGTTCCCGGCACTGGGCAAGCGTTTCTTGTTTGTGTTTGTTTTTTTTTAATGTTGCTGTTTATCAAATTAAAATGCATTCACTTCACGCAGTCTGTTAGGGATACTCTTTGGAAATGCTTTTACATTCTTTGGAAAGAAAAGGCCTAAAATATATACTATAAATCCTCATTAGTTCAAAATATATTACTTCAGAATGTGTGGTAATTCAGAAAGGAGCCTGGTCTGAACACCTTTGTAGCATTTATGGAGAAATAATTTGTACCGCAAAAAAGGAATCATTAAGCTATTTAAGAAAATGGGTTTTAAAACACTTTGGCGATACCATTCAAATATAATTAGAAATCCAACTTCACAGGGGTTTGCTACCCATCTCCCAAACAGTGCTGTTCAGATTTTTTTGGTCCTGACCAAAACGTAGGAAACGCCTTTTACATTATGACCTAATATATATAAAAGTGTGTGTATTTCATGGAAACAATAGTCCCACCCCAGTGGAGTGATGCATGCACTCTGATTCTTTTCCCAAGTCCGTTCCATTCTATTCATTCTATCCTGTCTCACTTAAAAAATGCTACTCAAGATCTACTAAAATAACCCAAAGATCTGCTACTGGTTTGAAATCTGTAGCTTGATAAAAACAAACAAACAAACAAACCAACCACAAAGAAACAAAACCGCTGCTTCTCAAACTTCAGCAGGCAGCAGAATCACCTGGAGAATGTATTAAGCAGATTACTGGGTGCCAGCAGGTGGGTGGAGGCAATAGAGAATTTGTACTTCTGATAAGTTTCAAGGTGAATCTGTTGCTACTGGTCTGGGGACCACAGTTTGAGCTCTGCCCAAGGCAATACTAGTGATTCAAAAACAAAAAACAAAAAACAACAAAAAAAAACCAAGCGCCAGTACAAGTTTCCATGTGCTACTGTGGCCCCAGCTTTGTGTTCAAACATATTTACTCTTTGCTTTAGATTTCAACCCCCGCCTGCGCTGGTCCTGGGCACATCCCCGGTTCCACCGCTTCTGGTGCGTCTGGTGTTCCAGTTTTCCCTACCGGCCGGAATGTCTCCCCTCATCTCCTGCCTACTTGCTGTCTGATTGATAATCTCTTTCTCTCTAGAAAAGGTCAGAAGGTAAATGAGGTTACTGGGATGGTCTTGCTTGGGTGACAAACATAATGACCATCACAATAATTCAAGGGATGTTTACATTTGATGTTTTTTTCAGGAATCCAAAATGAATTAGTAACCGCCCTGGTATAAAGTCCACCGGAATGTCATGGCAGTGCCTCTAGGCTGTTCACTCTTTACGAATTCTGGGTATTTTCTCCTTCCGAAAGGGGGAACAATGTGTAAAGGTATGAATGAAAAACTTCGTCAGTCTTTATCAATTACGTCAATCAAAAGAAGGTTCAACAAACACATATTACAAAGATTCTTTTGGTGGAATCACCATTAGCTAAAGAGAAAAAGGAATTGAAGTTAAACACTAAATCTAGTTGAGAAAGAAGACAATCCTTGATTGTAAACTGATGAGACTTGGTCAATGGTGGAACCTTGGTCTAAGAGGAAATTGGTGAAATCAGTCACAGGACTCACACCTCTAGGGGCAAAGAGATTAAACAGTCCTGGCGCTGGCCAGCAAACAGCAGTGTGGCAGCTGGGTTAGGCACTCACGTCCATACAGAATAGAGAAAAATGCCTGGGACCTGGACGGATGCAGGCAGGGGGAGGTGGCCAGGTGAGATGGGGAAACTGATGACTTGGCCAGGGAAGGCAGCAGCCGCTGAAACCAGGAACCAGAGGTTACTGGTTATCTAGCAAAGAAAGGGCAGTGGTACCCAATTCAACCTTTCAGGGGAGGAAGAGCTGCTTGGCTCCCAGTCCAGAGAAGGGCCTAGCATCTGAATTCATTTTATGATTGGCTTTCTGTGCTGCTCTCCTTGGCTTTGTCAGGCCTGAAATGTTACTTTCTTTTGGGTAAGTGATTGAGACAGGAATTTCCCCACGTTTTATGGAGTGGGTTCTGTATAACAAGAATGGTATTTAACTTCTCTTTGGTCACAGTGTGCACAATTAATTTTAGGTCACTTCTTGATTTAAAAAACCTGCAGTTAAATTTTAGGTTTCGGTGGAGGTAGCCAAGACAGGTTATACTTCTGGGGTGAAAAACTGACGAAGGGGATCATTATTCGCCCTCTTCCACAGCCACCAACCTTAAAATGCCTTTGGCTCTTAGAATAGAAGTTGCTAGATTTTGGTTTCTTTTGTCTTTCCCCTCCCCTCCCCCATCTCCTCTTGGGAGCCTGGGGATTCAAATGTAGATGAAATGTAGATTATTGGGAGAATTGAAGACGGTGATCTGTTGGGCTGTTGAGTAGGAAAAGGGAAGAACGAAAGAACCTCTAATTTAAGATATTAGTCATTGTTCTGCCGGGACGGGGAATGGCTTTGACTCCAGATCTGAAGAGTCTTATCTTGAGCGGTACTGATGGTCGATTACCAATCGTTCGGATAAATGTGGAAAAGGAGTAAACTGGTTTACGTCGGTCTCCACTACGAACTCACATCAGGTAAGAACTGAAGCTTAGAACCAGTAGAGGTGTATTTTAATCACACGTGCACCTCATCTTGCTTCTTGACCATTTCTATAATCTTTAGGACTTGTATGTTTCACTAGTGCACACTGTTGTGCTGCATGTATTTTTGGTACCTTGCAGATATCTTCCTTGATGTGTTTATGGGATGTGACGCACTTTTATTCTCAATTCACCGAGAAAGTACTTTCACAGCACCCACACACGTGGTCATGGTAACTACTGCAAAACTTCACTATTTCATAAAAGGTAGTATAAATTCAAAGCTGTTAAATGATCTCCGACATACCTGCTTCTGTTATGAGTACTGATAAAACGTCTACATTTTTAAAAAGTGCAAGAGGAGAGTAGATTTGCTTAAAAGTAAGACAAATTGACATAATGAGGTGAAATACATCCATAAGCAAAACAGCATTCAGTAAACCAGTGGGTGTTTTAGGTGGAGAGAGGAATGAGAGGAACAAAGTGGACAGCTGACCTCAATTTCTCAGACCCTGGTTGGGTACTTTAGTACCGATCTCCTCTGCCAGGTTCTTAATTAAGATGGAAACTGACCAGTCGTTGGAGGAGAGAGGTACCTGGGGCTGAGCTTAGGAGACTGGCTTACTCTTGTTTAGTTACAGAGGTGCCTTCTAACCCCTGGTTACTGCACGTTGATGACTAATCACAACAGCACAAATAATCCAGGTCACCAGGATTAAAGGTCTGTGTACATCAACTTTTTGGAGTTACCTTTTTTTTTTTTTAACGCCACAATCCACCCCACCTTTTTCCTCATGAGGGAGGTCTCCTTATGCTAGGATTGTATATATACCATATGTAACTAGCTCAGTATCTGTGTATGGTTGTGGTGGATGTCTTTAGACCCTCCTGTCTTCCTCCCCTGGGTAATAACGGTGGTATGGGGGACTTCAGAGACCACATATTTAATACTTCAGACCATTAAGCATGTGGTGGAACAACTTGTGAATGGGATAGCAAGTTCTGTTCTGGTGGTGGCGATAATTCGGGTGATGGCCATGAGTAAAAGAGGTGTTTACATGTATATCGGTCTATGATTGTACGTAGGTTTCTAGGTGAGGTGTGTCTGTTCAATTTACACAGAGAATCCCTTTTTTGGACAATTCATGTTTTATTGTGCTTGTGTGATTTTGAACCACCTCCTGCAAGTCCGTGAGCACTTGCAGTGCTGAGCAATCATTGCTGACTTTGAGGATATGCAGTTTTAGTCCTCGCCTTCAAGGGGCGTACAACTTAGGGCGACGAGTTTGAGTGCCTAGAGAGACCATAAGCAAGTGCGGCAAATACTGTGTTACGTGAGAAGAAAGAGGCGCTAATGTTTGGAGGAGGGAGAGAGAATTGGCTGGGCCGTCTGGGAGAGCGCCTGGACGGGGAGAGGAGGTGAGGACTTTAATTTGTGATTCTGTTGTCAAAGCATTTGGTAGCGGACATTGGGATTCCAATTTGCTGAATTTAAAACCTTATTTTGTACGTAGAGAATGGTGCGAGGGGCTGGAAAGTCAAGTTTGAAGATGAGATCTGGGAGAAGGTCATCGCTACAAACAGGGGGGCGGGGAGAAGGAAGAGTGGGCAGAAGAGAGTACACGGAGGGAGGCGCCGCCATGGAGCACGCTTGAGTGGCTGGGGAGGGAGTGACTCATTTTGCCCTGGAAGTCAGAAGGCTTTGCTTTGGAGGTGACGTCGGAGCAGGAGTTTCAGGTTGAAAGGGGCATTCCAGGCAGAGGGAATTGCAGGCAGAAGCGTCGGCGTGAAAAGAATGGTGGTTCGACTTGAAGTGACTTAAGGGCAAGCGTTGCGCTTGTTTGTGGGCGTGAGGGCAGGAAACTCAGCGGGGCCAGTGAAAAGCCTTGTGGTTGCTCAGCTGTGTACACGGGGCACAATCGAATTGGGTTTGGGGAAGAAAACTGGTGGGAGGAGCCTGGTCTCTAAGAGGTCGGTTGGGAACTGGAGCTAGATAGAGCACCAGGAACGCGGTGGCAGGAGAGGATGCACTGGAAGAAATGAAAATTTGGTGGTGGCTTCCAGGCGTAGGGGGTGGGGGACAACATGACACAGTGTCTGTGCAGCGCCCCGTGGAGAAGTTCCGCTCCGTTCGCAGGAAGGTTGGGAGTTGCCAGCTATTTGAGGCAGTCGGGCCAAGCAGCCCCTTCCTCTTCCCACACGGATGGGGAAATGTCCAGTGTCCCGGCAGGTGTGCCCTGGGAGCTAGCCATGCGGGCCGGCACCACTTTGCCCCTCTCCCCTGCACAGGGGAGGAAGGGCCAGCCCATCGCTGGGGTCCCGGAGGGCTGGTCGCCTAATTGTCCACGCCGTTGCCCCCAGGAGAACCACCACTGGCAACTTCGTTCGATTGGAACCCAGACCTCCCCGGAGCCCAGATTCCGGCCCCTCCTCCCAGCTCCCCTTCGGAGGAGGCGGACGCTCCAAGAGGAACAGGGAGGCCCGGCGTGGGGGAAGCTGCGGGCCGAGCGGAGGCGGCCGCGCCCTCGCGCCGCCCTCGACTGCGCCGGGCTCCCACCCCGGCCCCCACCCCGGGCCTGGCGCCCGGCGAGCGTGCCGGGCGCGCCGGGCCCCACGAGGGCGCGCGCTCCGGCTCCGGGTCTTGGCGGCGGCCGCGGGGGAGGCGGGCACGTGTTGGGGCGGGGGCTCCACCTGGCCACGCCGCGGGCCCTCAGTGGGCTGGCCCGGCCCGGATGGGCTACGCGACGGGCGCCCGGGGGCGTGGGCCCCGCGCACGCTCCGGAGGAAGGCGGTGCGTTGCTGCCGTCGGGGCGGCGGGCTCCAGACACGGGCCGGCTTGCCCCCGCGGCTCCCTGCCCAACTTCGGGCCCGCCGGTGCCTGCCCCCGTGCGCGCGACCGCCCTCCGCCCGCCTGCCCCGGGCCCGGCTCCCACGTCGAGGTGGGCGGGCGGAGGGCGGCGCTGCGGCCCGGGCCGACCTCCGCGAGGGCACTTGGGCGAGTCGGGCCCCGCCCCCGCCTCGCCGCGGCCCCGCCCCCCGCCCAGGCTCCTCCCCTTCCTGCCGGCCGGCTCCCCGCGGCCGCCCGCCCGCCCGGCGCGCCCGAAGCGAAGCCCGCTGCTCCCCTTGGCCGCCCCGCCCCGCCGGCCGCCCCGCCCCTCCCGCGCGGGCGGCCCGAAAACCCGGAGCGCGGGAGCGCGGCTCGGCCGGGCCGGGCGGCCGCACTGGGCATGCTCAGTAGCCGGGGCAGGTTTTTTGGTCGCAAGTAGGAAGCTTTTTGCACTACACCGGAGAGGGGGAGCCGCGGAGCAGCGCGCCGCCGTGCACCGCCGCCGCGCCCGCCCCAGCCCGGCCCGGCCCCGCGGCGGCGCGATGAGCCCGACCCCGAGCCGGCCCGCCGGGGAGTGAGCGCGGCGCGGAGGGCGCGTTGCGCAGCTGCTCCTGCGCACAACCCGGCCGGCGGCCCGCACCGGCAGGAGTGAGCGGCCGGTCCGCGCTGCGCCCGGCGCCGGAGCCGAGCGGGAGCAGGAAGCGCAGGCCACGCAGGGACCCAACTGAAACAAAGTGTCGGCCGCCGGCGGCGCGGCGCCTCGCCCGGCCCGGCCCCGCGCCCCCCGCCCCGCCGCCCACCATGGCCTCCGAGGAGCTGTACGAGGTACCTCCCCTCCCCCCGGCCCGCGCCCCGCGCGGCCCCCGCCCGACGGCCGGCCCGCCGCCCCCTCCCCCGCGGGCCGCAGTTTGCTGGACGGAAGCGCGTGCGCCCGGGCCCGGCGGCGGGCGCCCGAGTTGTGGGGCCGGGGGTCCCGGCCGCGGGGAAGGAGCGCGGGCGCCGGCGACTTGCTCGGACGGCGCCCGAAGTGCCCGCGGCGAGGCGGTGGGTGCGGAGCCCCCGGCACCGCCCGGCGGGGGCTGTGGGCGGCGCGGGGGTGCTGCCCTGGCCGTTCGGCGGAGCGCTCTGGGCAGGGTTTGCCTCCGGTTCTGGGGGGCCGAGAGGAAGAGTGCAACTGTCTCCCGACTCCGCTGCGGGCCGAAGCGAGGCAGGATATCGCCCCGAAAAGGCTGCGCGCTGACCACATGCTTTAATTAGGTTAGCCTTGTGGCCAGAGCCAGGAAATTTAAATTGAACGCTGATACACCGTCATTCATTTGCGCCGCGGCCGTGCGAGTGAGAAAGGGCACGATCAGGACTATAAGTTGTGGGCGATGGGCTTGCCAGCTTCGGCTTCAAGTTGTGCACTTACCAGTTTGGATCTTGAGACATATTTCGTACGCCTCGATGTAACTTCTTGACGTATTGCAAAGTAGACTTCCTGGGAGTACGGAAGCGTGGAAGGCTTTCTGTTCTCTTGGATAAGTGAGTCTTCGGTTGCACGTGCATACTGACACATCCATCTTCTTAGGAGACTGAAAACTTCTGGATACTCTCCGGATCCACCTCTTTGACGCGGTTAGGAACCTGGGCCTTTAGGGACTTAAGGAAGCCTCTGTAGCAAGTAGAGCCCCTTGGCCCTCGTGAACCCTTCGTAGGTTCCCAGTGAGCCTTCCTGAGGCGTCTTCTCTTGTGGGCGTGTTATGCCGCTGGCACAGAATGGAGCTCTGCTGCCAACAACGATAGCCTTCTAGCAACTTTCTGTTGCTTTTTGAAAGCAAGTGTTTGCAGAAGTTCAGAAGGAGGCTGCCTTCTGTAGATTTAATGGCGAGGTGGTGGCCTCCGCGTACGTTGTACGTGATCAGTGTGCCTTAGCTGGCACTGAAAATGTTCCGTTCTGTCCATTTCACACATTAGCTGTGCCCTACTGTAGTCAAGGTACGATCTTGGGTCCTCTGGGGATGTAAAGAGAAAAAAAATCTCCCTGTTCTCAAGAAGCTTCCCTTCTAGGAAGGCCAGTTTTGTTTGGGGAAGGCCCAGACATGGGGGTTAAGAACTGCAGTTGGGAAAGTACATTGCATGAGGGTGTGAGGAATTTTGGTTTCTACATTTTTTTTTTTTTTTGATAGTTCAAGCTTGAGTATTCACTCTTCACTCATTTTTGTGATTATAAATACACAGTCAGTTAACCCATTCCATTAGTGTTTCGGTGAGGGTAGCACCTTATACATAAGTTGTACCTTACGTGTATAGGTATTTTTTGAAGCAGAACATTTACCGCTAGTGCGTTATGAACTAAATTTAGTTTTTTCTTTGCTTATTAGCTTCAGGTTTCCTTCGCACTGCTTTCCTGGCAGAATTCATTTAGAAGTTCCATTTTGTACAGAGGTTGCGTTCATTCAGCACGTTTGTTGAATGCTTGCCCTGCAGAGGGTCAGGAACGGGTGAAGGATGAAAACGGGTCCTTCCCTCAAAGGGCATCTGTTGGGGAAGAAATTAGTACGTTGCAAAGAAGTGACCCAGCTATGCAGCTGAACTTTTGACTCTGAGTTTTAGTTTTGGAAAAAAGTGTTACAGGTGTGTAGTTAGTTGAGGTGATAGTAAAGAAGGTAGTGGGTATCTTTGATGGTAAATTTCCTAAGCTCTCCTTCCAGAAGTTCAGAAGGAGGCTGCCTTCTGTAGATTTAATGGTGAGGTGGTTGACTATGTTATGATTGGAAGTTGATCTTTGAAAGTTCTGCTGAGTGGTTGAGAGCCTGGACCTGGAGTCAGAAATCCTGGTTGTTGAAATCCAGCCCTGTCACCTTGAGTAAATTAACCTTGAAAGCTCAGTGTCCTCATCTGTAAAATTGGGATCAAAGCTTACCTCAGAGCTGTGAGGTTTAAGTGAAAAAATATGTAAGCATACCCGCATTCCCAGGGAGAGCGCTCGGTAAGTGATGGTTATTGTTGTGTTTTAACTGATCTGACGTGCCTCCCCGAGGCCTGGTTTTGTTTCTAAAGCTGTAGCATTGGACTGTTTTAATCAAGGCAGTATTACTTGTGAGGCAGAAATGGTAGCAGTTGTCAGGAAGCAACTGACTGGCTGTTGGATGGGCTGGGGAGAGCGCCAAGATGTCTTAGTGGCCAGGTCCTGGGGCATCGCCTGCCGCGTTTTCTCCAGTTCTGCTGCCCAAATCGAAGTACAAGTTTCATGTTTGGCCTCCAGCTCCACAATTCTACAGGGATATAGTCACCGAGGAGGAAGTTCAGAGTCTTGCTTTTTGCGGTAAATTCGTGTGGTGAGAGCAGGGATCTTCACCCCCAATCCCTGAATGTGGAGGGTGGTACCTGATTGCCCAGCCTTGGTTTTATCACCGACCCTGAGCATGGTTCCCGGGAGGTGGTGGTAGGTCCTTGGTGAATATTTAAGTGGTTACTGTAACTATGCCTTGTGAATAAAAAATAAGGAAACAGAACCGAGACAAGATGGGATGGAAGGGTCAGCCTTCCTGAGCTGGAGGAGCTACTGTTAGTTGAAGGACAGAGTTCATTTACCCTCTGCATCTCCAGCAGCTCCAATCGGGGAAGAGCCTAGAGGTTTTTTATTTACTCATGCTACGAACTTTATAGTTTTCAGAAAAAAGGCAAGCGTTCTTTAGACCAGGGTCCGTGAAGTTCATGTAAAGGACCAGAGGGCTGTTAAAACTTTAGCCCCCGCAGGCTGCGCGGTCTGATGCAACAGCCACGGACCAGGCCTGCAGGAGTGAGCGCTGAGCGCCAAGAAAACTGTCCATGGACAGCAAAATTCACATTTCATAGAGTTTTTACATGTCGTGCAGTGTTCTTTCTTTCTTTTGTTGTTGTTGTTGTTGTTTTTAATCACTTAAAAATGTACAAAGCAGTCAGCCCGTGGGTTCTACAGAAACTGGCCGTAGGCGGGACTTGTCCTGCAGGTCTCAGTTTGCTCACCTCTGCTTTAGGTGAGGAGCTGTTCTGGAGCCGAGGTCTAGCCTGGGGTTGGGGTGGATGGAGGGTGGGATGCCCAGTGATGAAGGGCTTTCGAGCTCCAATCCCAGCTCTAGACTTGGAGCCAGCAGCTCTGGGCTCCACTCCTCCCTTCTCTGTAGGAAAGGGAACGGCTGAGTTCCTCCCTCTCCTGAACGTCCACATCTGTGAAATGGGAGTGATGATAACTGCTCCAAAGAATTACGAACACTAAATAACGTTAGCACCTAAAAGCAATTCCGACTTGATAAAATGCTGTACCCCAGGGGCCAGTGGTTCCAGTGTCTTACGAAACATCTTTATCTTCTTCCATTCTTAAACAGAAACAAAACCTCCCAACACTCAAACCCTGAAACCAAGCCTTTTTTTCCTTGGAGCTTTCAGAGTGTCAGGTAAATTGATTATATCACCAAAGAAAACTGTGAGATCCAGAGGGTCTTAATTTATCTAGTGGTCAAATAATCACCATAAGATTTGGTTCACATGGGACTGAGTAAGGAATCCAGTCTAATATAATGGAAGCAGCTGTTTTGTTTGTGTGTCTTAGTCATTCCTTTTTCTCAGTGGATGTGGGGTTTTTTTCCCTGAGAACTACTTTAATAGCGAATTTAAATTTCAGTATGATCTTAGCGATCTAGTCTCGGCCTTCTGAGAAAAATATTTATCCAACACGTGCATGTTTCAAGTGTGGAAGTAAGCTTTTAAGAATGAAATTATACTTGGCTTATAAAACATGTCTTAAAGTTGATTAGTTTCGAAGAATACTCAGGATTTGGGGGAAAGTCGGGTCTTTTGAGTCTCTCCTTACTTTGGGATAAGATTGCTCCTTTCTCCTGTGCACCACAAGAATTTTGTGTGCACTGACCAAAAGCACAGTTATAAATAAAATCTGCAGGTGTGGTTCAAATGGAAGTCACAGAGGTCAAGAGATCTTCCATGGATTTTGGTCAAGACAAACCAGCATCTGTTGTGTGCAGTTAGCTGGCTCTTAAGATCGAGATCCCCAAAATAGGAAAAGAGAAAGTGACTTGACTGCTGGACTTGATCGTGGGGTAGCGGGGGTGAACGTGTGTGTGTTTTGAAAATTAACACACTCTCTTAAGTGAATTGCTGCGGATATTTATGTGTTTGTCTCAACAGGAGTGTGGAGGCATCTCAGGTGCTTTTCCTTTGAATTTTCTTCCAGTTCCCGTGTACTCGAATAAGTTTTCCTGTGACCCTTAAGAATCGTTGATTTTTTTCCCCCTTACGCTCTATTATGATTTTAACCATCGAACATATTTCCACGGTTTATAGGAACTACTTTATTTTCAGTGTTCTGATTCCCAGCTTTGAGTATCTTGAACTGCACAAAGCCAGTCTGAGTCAAGTTTTTGTGAACAAGGAGTCAGCATTTTTATATTGTGTGTGTCTGTAGGTGCAACAGCCTCATCGAGGGTCCTGTTAAGATACAGATTCTTGGGCCCTAACTATGAGATTATAGTTTTCAGTGTTTGGATGGAGACAGGAATCTGTTTCCAAAAGCTTCCTTCTGGGAGGCAGGTGGAGTTAGAGCCTGTGGCTTGCACTGGCCTGTTTCCGACTCAGGCTACAAGCTGAGGTTAGGGAAGTGGGGCTGGGGTCTGCCTTTGTGGAAGTCTGGCTCCAGATGGACCAGATGAGTCCTTTTTGCAGGGTCTTTAACCATTACGGGTGGTTAACTGAGTCATTCCAGGAAGGGAGCATTAAAAACACTCGGTAGGTAGGTAGGGGCGGATTCTGGAATGTCTGTTTTTTGTCCTCCTTGTGCAGCATGCTTGTCCACCAGATTGTCAGGTTGGTGTGCACAGTCTTTAAAACTAGGAATTTCTTTCTGGTCGTTATTTCCCACGGTTCAGATTCTGCAGTGGTTGCATACTTGCTGAATTACACTTCAGCGAGAAGGGGTGAGTTACAGGAACGACCCTATCTCCGGATTCCCTCTCCCCAAAACGGTATGCCCCCTTCTGTTCCTTTCACCCTTAGTTCCTCATCTGAATCTGCTTTTAACTCTAGAATGGGGAGAACTTCTGACTTTGCTGTTTCCCACACAGACTTCATTCTCTCCAGCTTAAGCTGGGGAAGGTCTTCTGCACTGGTCTGAAAATCCATTCAAGTACATGAGAGCGTTTTTCTGGGGGAGAGGATTGACAGTTTTCATCTGTTTCTATGCCCTCCCGGAAGTATTGAAATTGTTCTTGAGACCTTTGAGTTCAGACCTTTGAGTTTCACTGCCCTTCATCGACTGTTTTGACATTATTTTCGCCAGACCCAGCTCTGCCGCAGCCGTGTCCATATTCAGCTTCACGTGGAGCCACAGAGCTGATGTGAAACCCTGTTAAAACCTCACTGACTGGGTTTGGAAGTTGTATGCTATTTCCAGGCTTGAAGTGGCTGTTCTTAAAACTATACCTACATAAAACCTAAAGTTAACCACAGTTTTAGTTCCACTTCTGACAGCAGGGACTTTAGAATCCTTTACCTCTGATCCACCCCCGAACTTACATGCTGTTATTTTCCAGTGTTAATTACTGTCCATGAAAAAAAAAAAAAAAAAAAGCCCAGGAAGTAGAGCATGATGACTGCGCACGGACGGTCCTGGCATAGTTTTACTGGTGCCTTTACCAGATCCTTTGACCATCAGTCTTCTATCTCAGAACTGTCTTCTGGGATTTTTCCCCCCTTGTCTCAAATACATCCTTTAGAGATTTCTTTAGTGAAGGGTTATTGGTGTAAAGTCTTAAGTCTTTTGATCACCTGGAAATGTCTTTATTTTCCCTTCATTTTTGAAAGATAGAATTGATTCTGGATAAGCCGGTTAATGGGTTCTTTTCTCTCCGCGTTTTGAAGCTCTTCTCCCATCGTCCTCTGGCCGCTGTTGTCCTTGAGGTGGTGGGTCTGGACGGTTCCCTCGCAGGATGTCTGTCTGCTGCCTCTGGCTGCTCTGGGATCCTCTCTTTGACTTTGGTGTCCTTACTCTTGACAGTGTAGCCCCCTGTGACTTTCCTTTTGTTAATCTCAGTAGATGTGCTTCTTCGTGGACTTGCCGCTCGCTCGCTCTGGAAGGTTGCTGGCCGTCTTACCAGGTGCTGCTGCCTTAGGTGCCCTTCTCTGGAGTCCAGGGAGGCACTTGTTACATCTTCTGTCTCCTCCCTCTCCCTTCCAGCTCCTTGTTTTTGTGTCATTTGCATTCTGGGTACATTTCCTTGAGTCTGACTTTCCTTGAGTCTAAACAGGAGCTGAGTCTAATCTGCTATTTAACTCATCTATTGAGTTTTAATCTTCAACAATTACATTTTTCACTTCTAAATACTCTGGGCACCCCCCAGTCTGTCGGTGTGTGGCTGGCTGGCTTCATCTTTGGTGGGTCTCTTCTTGCCTGATTGACTCCTTCTTTGTGGTTGGGTTGGAGGGTGTTACTGGGCACGTGCATGTTTCCCTTGTGTCCTGCAGGGTCAGTGAAGTAGTAAGAGTTACATTTTCTGAAGATCTAGCTGTTTGTAGTGAGAGTGCCCTTTGGAACCTTGTTCGCTTTTTTTTGCCAGAAACCATATCGATTTGGAATTTGTGGGATCGTGAATAGGGAGGGAGGGTTTAAGCCAACACTTGAGATCTTCCTAAAGATACTGAGCATGCAAATAAAGTATCAGCTAGATTTCAAGGGCACGGTTCCTGAAAATGGAGATCACAGTTACAGCAAATGCTTCTGAAGCAAAATGTTCAGCATCTTTGTTCTGCCTGCTTTGGTTTGTAAGCATATCTTGTCTAACTTTCCTTTACCTGAGGTTGGCTGTTGAGCTGGTCTGAGCCCAAGAAGCCATGGTTGCTGGCTCCCTGGGTCCACACCTGCACACCCCAGCCTTTCCCCGTACCTCTGTGTGGCCATGTCTTCAGTAAGTGGTGGGTCCCCCGCTCGCCAGCCCCCGTGGAAGTCCTCACGCAGGAGCAGGAAGCCTCCCTTTCGAATTCCGTGTGACTAATTCACCTTTTGTTTTGCTCTGTTAATAATTTGTACTTGCTTATGCGTTACTTCCTCTGGGTATTAAGCTCTGTTTTCTCCCGGAGAGGCCAGCTACCTGTCTCTCTTTTGGTTTCTTGCTACTCCTGATCTGAGGATGTGAGTGTGAGTCAGTCATTGCTGACTTTTAGCTAAAATACAAATATTACAGTGACTGGAATTGCATTATTTGAAATTATACCATATATGTGAGAGTTGTGCATTTAGGTACCTTGTTTGAAAAGCCATATGGTGTTTTGGAGGAAAGTTATTTCTAAACTTGATACAAATAATTTAGAGGAAAATTATGTTCCTGGAAAGTCTGTTTGAAATGTTGGCCACAGCATTTATATTTACCCCCCCCCAATGAAAATGGGGGGGCTGTCTAACAATAGTGCTCCCTAGTTGGAGAAGTTAGCTGCAGTGTATTTAGGAAATGTCCTTGCTCTTTGTCTCCTTCCATTTGTAATGGTCTCTGTCTTATGTTTTCAAGACGTTGGTAGTTGCCAGTGTTTGCTGATGCAACCCCACAGTGTTGATTGCAGGTCATGAGTATCTTTGGTTAAAATGTTAAAATTTTTCATCAGTAGTTGACTGTTTAGGGTTGCAGAGCATCACAGAGCTGCGTGCAGAAGCATTTCTTATCTTAGCCTGTAACTGATCTGGAAGCCTCAGCTGTTCAGAATATGTGAGAACCAAGACAGAAAAAGGCCTCTTGGCTGTAAAAAGTTGTCGCACCCCGTACACATTGAACACTCTGGGTCTCTCCTTTATTTTCAGCATGGCATGCTTGGACTTAGCTGGCTTCCTTAGCACGTTAGAACCAGATCATTGGTAAGGGAAGGGAGCCGCCAGAGGCAGGTGCGTTGACATGAGTAAGTTTACTCGTGAGGTGCTTGAGGTGGGTCGGGCGCCTCCAGGTCATGGATCACAGGACTCCTGAACCCCATGGAGCAGGTGGGGAGCACATCACAGAGTGAAAAGCCATGTGTTGGAAAGAGCTATCAAAGGTGATTTTTAGAAAGTTTGGGGATATAAGTGACAAAGCAAAGTTTAACTTCATGGTATGTCTTCCAGAGTTTGCACCCAAGTAGTCCTAATGGTGGGAGATAGAGAGCAGGTGTCCTCGTAGGGGTGGAGTGGGGGTGGAGGAGTGCCGGCTGGCCTGTTGTTGAATTCTCATTCTCCTGTTGTCCTGAACCTGACAGTGTGTGCTGCACGGAGTGGCTGGGGCTTGACATCATGCGCTTTAAGGGTAACTGCCATTAGCTCTTCTCCGTAAATCTTTGGGTCGGGTTGATGCTTCAGGAAGATGAGCTGTGAGTTGGTGACTTTGACTCTGTATCCCCTGCTGTGTACACGTGTGTCCCTCCGCCCCCCGGGGTGTGAGCAGGGAACTGCCGGGCCATCCTCCATGATGACACTTGGTAAAGGAAGGATCAGCTGATGTGGTGAGGTGTAGACGAGAGCACGTGATTGAGTTATCGGTAAAAGGTTAAAAAAAAATCTTGTTTCTGAATAGTTTTTACCGTTGAAGTTTAAAGAGATTTGTCCTTTATCTGAAGTTGTGTTACTGCCGGGTGCTCAGGTCTGCCTGCTGATTCTCCGCTTGGAGGAGCAATGGTGCCATTCTTTGGAGTGTCCTGGGAGCATCTGTGGGGTCCCCGCCCGCTTTGTAATTCCTCCCCACCCCCGGGCTGGGCCAGAGCCCCCTTAGAAAACTGTCTTCTCAGGCGTCTCTGTCCGTCATCCCTCTCTCCCTCCTGGATTTTCTTGCCCCGTGTCCAGCTCTGGAACCTGCAACCTGATTTCCATCCCCCAGCCAGGTCCCCTTTGACTCGAGGCTTCATTCATCCTGTGTGGACCATGGACATGGCTTCTGCACTTGCTTGTTGCCCGGGGAAGTACCTTGCTTTCTATCCGTGCAGTTCAGGGAGCAGCCCCCACCAGCCTTACGCCTCAGGCCCCTCCTAGATGCAGATGCGCTTTTGAGCTTAAAGCAACAGGTAGATGATTACTTCAGTATCCTTTTCAGGGACGGAGAGGGGTGTGTGTGTAGTGGTGGGGGTGCTCCCGGGAAAAGGATCTGTAGGGCTCTTTCCTTGGCACATACGGGTGAGAGGAATTTCCCCCGGAATCATTTTACATGCCATTATTCGACACCACTAGCTTCAGCTCATACACGAGCTTTTTGAAACTGTGTTGATTAAATTGACAGGTACAGAGCTAAAAGGGTTCTCCCAGGGGAAGCAGTCTGTCCTGACTAGGTCCAGGCCGGAACTGATAAAAGTGATGGAATTGCAGTGATGACGTAGAAAGAGTGCAGAGGATTGCAGGCATGCGATCCTGCTGAAGCGCGTGTGCCCCTGGGCGGGAGAAGCGTGGAGGCCAGGCGCGCCCTGCTGACCCAGGAACCTGATTCAGGTCCACAGATGAGAGACTGTGGTCCTGAGTGGGCAGTGCCACCTGGCGCCACACCGCAGCTCTGCCAAGAAGGTGGTCTCGGAGAGGAAAAGGCCAAAACCACCTAGTGAAGGGGGGCAGGGTTGCTCTGAATCCCAGGTTCTTGCTGGCATCATCCCACCAAAAGGAGAACTGACCCCTCGGGCCTTTCTCTTGCCTGGTTTCTGCTGCAGTCGAGGGGCCTGCCCCAGAGTCTGGTGAATGACTTAAGAAGCTTTTTCTTAAGTGGAGCTCCCTTTGGGGAAGAGGGCTCCCTTGAGCGTTTGAGGAGGAAGCCCTGGTGGAGAGAGCTAGGAAGTCCGAGGGGCCCTGAGAACTGCCGCCCGGCTCAGGCCAAAGACCAAACATCCTTGAACCCCTTGCCCTCCTGGGTGGTGCTGGGGAACCAGGCCTGAGATGGAAGTTCCCGTCCCTCCCATGTTTCCACCCCCTCCTGCCTCTCTGGGATTTGGAACCGTCCCACGCCCGCCTCAGGGGACCACAGCCCAGGGCCACGCTCCACTGAGTCTGGAGAACCTGCCCCCCGCCGGGCACCATGCCCCCCTCCCCGGGGACCGGAGGCCAGCTCCAGCCCTGGGTGCTCTCTGAAGCTGGCAGGGGGCCCAGCAGAGGTGAGGGCTGCCTTCTCTCCTGTTCCTGATGCAGCGGGCATCACTGCTTGTCAGAAGCTCTTGGTTTTCAGTGAGGCTTCTGTGCTTCGTAGCATCACCCATCGGGGCGGATGCAGGAGTCAGACCTGGCCGGGCCCGTGGTCGGCCCTCCCTGCAGCCTGTGCGTGCTTCCCGGACCTGGCAAGCCCCCGGCCCCCCTGCACCTCTGAATTCCTGTGGGCAGGGTCCCCAGAGACTCCCACTAACACACCTGCTGCCAGGGAGGAGGGACTGGAAAGCCACACGAGGGCTGCTCGGGGGACCTGTGTAGCCCGGGCCCCTGGGCCTGCAGATCGCTGCGGGGTCTGTTACTGGACTAAGACTCTGGGGGGGGGGGGGTTTCCTCAGCTCTCTTGCATTTTTGGTGGTTTCTCACTCTGGGTGGAGGGCAATGAGGTAAGGTGTTGCTGGCCTGTCCGCCCGCGTGCTGGCCTCCCCGCCTCTCCTCCCAGCCAGTGGGCGAGCCCGACCCCCTCCCCCATCACATAACATGGACTTGAACTGTTTACAGAAGTTTAATGAAAAAACCCAGCGAACAATAGTACCCTTCCATCTTCCCCAAACAAATCAACCTTCAGACTAAACGAAGCTACCCTTGTATTTGTGCTCCGTCTCGTTTTCCCTGTAGCTGGTTTGTCCTTAGTAGAAAACGGGTTTCTCACTCCTGCTGGACGTCATTATCCATTCAGGACCCGTCATCCGGGCAGGTTTTTGCTGGTCTGTTACGTGTGAGACGTTAGAATGATGCAAAGAGCAGCAGATGTGGAGGGGACTGACCGCTCCCTCCGTCTCTTTGGGACACATGTGAGCAGCAGTTAGCAGGAGCTGTTTAGTAAACATCCTTAAATGATTTGTGTGTTTTTTAAAAATGGCGTTTGAAAATGTTCTTGAAGAGACTTTATGACGATACCCTTTAAATGTGAAGATTGCTTAAATCTTAAAGTTTTGATGTGCAGTTAACACTGACTTGACGATGCTGTGTTTACGCGTACGCGGGCGATCTTCCGCGTGCTTTATGAAAGTTTCTCAGAGTTTGAGAGGTAGTGCCTTGGTGGTTTAGGGTTTACGTTGAGGTATTTGGAGATACTGTTGTTCTGGCACATAGTAACATCTTAACCAAAAAAAGAAAAGGAAAGAAAAAAAACAACCCACTCATTGTTCTTGCTATGAGGACTGGAGTTATAAGGGTTTCTTAAACTCTTTGTAGTACCAGAGTTAACAGAGGATGGTACTTCAGTCACAAAAAACAAACAGGATCTTAACGTCCTAATCTGCCTTTTCTTCCGTGTTCACCACACGGGGATCACTCAGCAGATGTAGAGAAGAGGTGACTAAAACAATGACATTTGCTAGTGTAGCTTGTGGAAGCTCACAATAATTACCTGTAATTTTAAGGTAGCCAGTAGGTTTCCTGTGCACAGCAGCATGGAAAGCTTTTGTATGGACCTAAAAAGGAGTGACTAATTATAGGGTAGAAAATGAATAAGCTTTGTACAAGATGAAGCAGATTTGCAAGGAGCATGAACTTAACACACCAACGTGGGTGACAGCCTTTGACTGTCACCCAAGAGTTTGAGTTCAGCAGGTGTCTATAACGAAGCACAGAACATCAGTGGAAACGGAGGCAAGGCCAGAGATTCCACTTCTCCAGAAATTGGTCCGAAAGATCATTTGAAAGTTTCTACAAAGATGATGAATGAACATGATGATTTGACGTTTACTATCACTTTTAGTTTGTTCTCTTTCTTTAAAAGAAAAAAAAGACGTGTTTGGAGACCACATGAAAGGAGAAGACAGGCCAGTAGAGACCTTAAAGGGCTCCTGCGCAGCCACAGGCAGTCACACCCTCAAGAACCAGGAAGCTCCAATGTCCGAGAAACCAGCATGTGATTTTTGTCACCAGTAGCGTCATTCCTGGTACAGCCGAGTCCTCGGAGTCAAGTAGATTTAGCAAGTGGGAAATCAGACGTTTGAGACCCGGTGGGACGCAGCGGGGGCAGGCCTGAGGCCGTGGGGGCCCTTTACCGGGACACTTCGCTGTGTCTGTGGGAAGCCGCGTCACATTTACAGCACGTCGTCACCTCAGCTCACCAGCCATCCTGGTTTTGAGTTACTCTGGTTCATTCCCAGATTCATTTCTGTGGATTTTGGGCACCACGGGGGACATTCCAGAGACGGCGTCCGAGGGCAGCCCTGGACGGGGAGACAGCTCTGAGACTTCTGTGTCACCAGCAGCCTCTTTGAAATAAGAGTTCGCCCCGTTAAGGTCGCTCCTTGAACCGGCTGACACGCACTTGGCAGGCAGGTGCTTTGCATTTCGTAGTCACGCCACCTTGCTCGCGGTTTGTACGTAGAGGCCCCGTGCGTGTTTATTGAGAAAAGAAAGTGGAAATGAAAAAAGAAAAAAGTCGCCCCCGGCTCCGGCACCCAGACTGAGCACCGCAGCCGGTAGAGGACCTCGTTCAGGACGGCTCCGTGCGGGCGGCGACGGAGAGGGGGCGGAAGGTCACCGTGAGCGCGAGAACGGAGCTGTATCCGTGCTGTCTCACAGACGCGCCACTAGGCGCTACTGCTGCAGGAATTGTGGGACGTCCTGTGGAAACCTTTCAATGTTACCGGTCCGTTCTTCTTTTGCGTTTTTCTTGATTTCCTGGAGTTCTTTGTAATCGATGCTCATCTTTGTTATTTATGGTGCAAGTATCTTCTCATCTGTGCTGTGTCTTCCCTCTTCGTTAAAGGCTTTTAAACCTGAAACATAATTAACATATTTCACCCACCAAATTGATGCGATTTTATATTTCGGTGCAGTCAGATCTGTGTTTCTCATGTTGTTTCTTGTTTAGGGAGTCCTTCCTCCCCCAGGATCATTGTGTTCTATCTTTCTGTCCAAAAGTTTTGCTTCTCACAGTAGCAAACGCCCGCAGTTTTATGTTTTATGGAAGTACAGTTGGTTTGCATGCAGGTTGTTTTCTGGACGGTATGAAGTTGGGATCTGATTTGGTTTTAACTGTGGGTAATCCGTTGTCCCTGTTTATTGAATGAGTCCATCTCTCCCCCACTGACTTGACCCCTCCACCGTATATGAGGTCTCGTTTATGTGTGGGTCCCTTCCTCCTGTTCACCTGGCGATTTTTCTTGGTGACACCAGACCATTGTAATTAATGTGGATTTGTAGTGAGTCTTGGAAACTTGCCCTCCTGGATATCTTCATCTTGTTCTCTTTCTGAAAAGCATCTCAGGCGCTTCTTGGATGCGTTTGTCCGCTTCCATGGTGGGATCGTCTTGGTGACACAGGAAACCACGCGGGGCTGGGGTGGGCTTGATGCTGCGTTGTGCCTTCGGGTCCCTGCAGCACTGGAGAGACAGCAGTGGACCCGACAGATCAGTCCTGTCAAGGAGCTGACATGCTAGTGGTGGCCGCAGGTTCAGTGGGATGCGGCTGGTGGCTTGGGGTGTGGGTTAGTTTTATGCAGATTGTCAGAGAAAGCCTCATTGATAAGGTGACTTCGGGGACTTGAAAGCCAAGGAATGCCCCCTGAGGCTAGCGTGTTCTTGGCCAGTTTAAGTAGCAGCAAGGAGGCCTTTGTGTCTGGAGGCTGAGAGGGATGGTATGTGAGGTCAGGGGGCTGGTGGGATCCAGGTGGGCCCTTGGTAGATGCGCTGAATACTTTGTTTTATTTTTACTGAGAAGGAAAGCCCCTGGAGGAGTGAGGTAATCAAATTAGAAATAGTAAATGGTCATGTTGGATGCCAGACAGAGACCAAACCGTAGTAGGACTAGGAGGGACTCAGGGAGGCTGATCAGGAGGCTGGCAGAGAATTCAGGCAGAAGATGACGGTGTGTGGAAGCCGAGTGGCAGGCTGAAAGTGATGAAATGGGAAGAGTGGGAAGAACTCAGGCTTCTCAGGCTTGAGCAGCTGGAAGCGTGGGCTCGGCCAGTTCCTCAGGCAAGTGTCCCTGCCTAGGGCTTGGCTGGGGTGTTGCCACGCGAGGGCTGATAGGTGATAAGCAGGAGGTGGGTTTTAGGCTGTTGAGCTCAGGATGGCCTTTGTACATCCGGGCGTAGGTGTGGGCAGCAACAGGCTCTGCAAGTTGAGAGCTCAGGGCATGTGCTCAGGCAGGGGATCATTTGGAAGATGTCAGTGTATGCGTGTGGGTTTTTAAACCATAGAGGGACCGAATCATCCAGGGAGTAAATGTTGGGAGAGAAGAGATGTGAAGGTTGGGTCTTGGAGACTTTGTTATCTAGAGTTTGGGGGCAGCTAGAGATGCAGTGAAGGATGGAGAAGAAAGTGGCCAGGAAAGCAGGAGAAAAGAGCAGAGCCCCGGAAGCCAGGTGGAGACAGCTCCCAGAAGGAGGGGATGGCCCACTGTGTTTTGCGCTGCTGAGGAGCTAGACGGGACCGTTAGATTGGGCACCGGCTGTTCTAGGGAGCCCAGGGACATAGACCTGGCATGGGCTCATGAGAAAACCGGAAAAGAGGAATTGGAGGTGATGATTATAGGCAGTTCTCAGGACCAGTTTTTCAAAAAGGGAACTGGGCGGCAAGGTAGGCTCCAGAGTTTGTTTGCTTTGAGATAGAGAAGTGATCGGATGTTGTGTGATGCTGGGAAAGAGCTAATAGAGGGGACATTAAGGGATCAGGGAGGGAGGGCGAGCAGTAGCTTTACCTGGGTTGGCAAGAGGAACCTCACTTGCTCTCCTCTTCCCACCTTTTTGTCCTCCAGTAACGTTTTGTTACGCACTTTTAAAAAGTTTTGCACACCTTTTCTTAGCTTCATTCCTAAAAACTATAGTTTTTGTTGCTCTTATTAGTGGGACCTCTTTAAAGTTGCATTTTCTAACTAGTTAGTACTTGTGCATAAGAAGGCTGTTTATGCCTGATCTTTAAATCTAGTCCTTGTTGAACTTAATAGATTCTTTTGGATTTATATGTAGATAATCGTGTCTTGTGCAAATAGGGATGGTTGTATTTCTTTCTCTTCAAACTCATACCTGTTACTTTTTATTTTATTTCTTTGGCTGGGACCATTTGGTACAATGTTGAATATAAGTTGTAACAACAAGCATTTGTGTTTTATTTCTAATTCTGAAAATTCTGTAAAAACTTTATTATTAAGTAAAAGCTGTAGATGGTTGCTAGATGCCTTTTTAAAGTCTGGTTAAAGTTCTCTTATTTCTAGCATGTGAGGAGTTCTTAATCACGAATGGTTAATAAGTTGCATGGACTGTGCTTTCTGCATTTATTAGAAATTGTCATTTTACCCCCTCTTTCCTGTTAATATTTTAATGTTGTGTATTAATATATTTGGTGTTAAGCCATCCTTGCATTTCTGGGATAAACCTTGCTTAGTCAGTGTATTATTTTATATACCTTATTAAATTCTTTTCATAATCAGTGTTAATAATAGTCACTTAAAGGAAAGGAAACCGACTTGATATTTTTTTCTATTCTGAAACAGCTGCAGAATCCTTGGATCTTCTGGGGGTTTTTTTATTTTCTGTTTTTGAAGATTTTGTTTTACCTGCATTTAAAATCATCTGGACCTCTGTTTCCTTTTAAGATAGGAGAGGGACTGTTTGTTCATTGGAGTTATCTTGTATTGATTTATTGGTGCTTTCTATTTCTTAACTCAGTTGTGGCCTAAAGCTTTTTATATTAGAATATTTTAGGATATTTAAAAATCTATACTGGATTATATGCCTTTATATGATTATATACCTTATATGATTATATACCTCTATGATTATATACCTTTAGCATGCCTTATTTTTTTATGCCTTTTTCCTTACAGATATTTTTGTCTTATTTGATTCTTTTTAAGAATTAAGTTTTTTATCTTATTGATTCGTTCTATTGTTCTTTCTTTCTTGCTCTTTATTTTCTTCTGCCTTCTTTAAGTTATCTGGTTCTTTTACTGGCTTACTGAGTTGAACATTTTGCTCATCTTGTTCTTTCATGAAGGCTATAAGATTACCTTGTAAATACAGCCTTAGCCGCATCATACAAGTTTGGTTATTTTCATACAAGTTTGATTTATTTTTTAAATCTCAAGTATCTTTAGCATTTTCTTTGTTTATTTAAAACAAATTCACTTACTTTTTTATTAAGATATTTATTCATATGTTTTAAAATTCAAAAAGTATAAAAAATTTACAACCACAAGGACTTTGTTTTTGAGTACTTACATGTACTTAAATTTAGATATTTTTAAAGTGAAAATCTTTTTCTTTACTAGCTGTTTTCTAACTGAATTACATCATGGTCAGAGAATGGTCTTTATGATCCTTATTTCATGGGAGTTTCCTTTTTTGATCTTGTAAAATGGTTTATTTGGGGATTAGAGTTCAAGATTTGTTTGGTTTAGAGTTCAGATATATACATAGGCATCAAATAGATATTTATGGAATAGTGACTGTACTTTCAATATGTAGGGCTCCTGTTAATGAAATTTTCCCTTAAAATTTGTTTTCATATGTTGCTACACTAACTTATTTTGGGTATTATTTGCTAGTCATATCTTTTTCCTTTTTAATTTAAAAAAGTCTGTGGTTTTATTTAGAAGTGTCTATTGCAAGCAACATATAGTGAGATTCGCAGGCTTCAGTGTGATGTCTTTTATGAGTTTAATGTATTATGCTTTCTGAAATATCTGAAATATTTGGACTTACTAATGTTTGGTGTTATCCTTCTTTCCTTTTTTTTAGTTGTCTGTTGGTTTGAGAGATTTTTCTCTGTGGGTTGAGTATTCTTTTGCTAGTCGGAAGATACAGATTCTTTGCCTGACCTTGTGGTTTCCCATTAATTTCTTTAGATTCTGCTTAACTGTTAAACTGAATGATCAAATTGTTCAGTGATTTCTACTAAAATGTGACATAGTTTTTTTTTTTTTTACCTTTTGAGTGTATCTGCTCTCCCTGTCTTATGCTCATTGAGAATGTTTCTATTTTTAATATAATGAGATATGCATTTAATAGTTAATTTTTATCTGTCTTCCTTGAGGACACAGCAAGGGCACAGCTCACTAGTAACTCTTCATTGAAATCTCCAACCTCACCTCCACTAGATTAAGATTATTGTCTAGTACATGTTCTATCTTTTAAAAATAAACCAACAATTTTTTAAAAATCACAGGTTATTTAAAATTTCTAGCTTTACATTTGAATGCTTGCTTCATTTATCCCTTCTTTTCTGTCTGGACTGACTTTTGTTCCTGAATTGCACCTTACTTACTTTCTTTTTCTGTTTCTTTTTCTTTTTTAAGATATAATTTGGATACCATAGAATTCCTCCTTTTAAAGCATACAGTTCAGTGGTTTTTCGTATATTCACAAAGTTGTACTTACACCGTTACCTGATTTCAGAACATTTCGTCACTTCAGAAAGGAACTCCGTACCCATCAGCTGTCGGTCCCTACCCCACACCCCTGCACCCCTGGGGAGCACTAGTCCACTTTCTGTCTCTGAATTTGTCTGTAGTGGACATTTCATATATATGGAGTCATACAATATGTGGGCTTTTGTGTCTGACTTTTATAGTATGCTAATAATTTAACACCTGTTTTCATGAATCATTCATGTCGTAGGATATATCAGTTCATTATTTCTCTTATGGCTGAATAATATTCCATTTGAGGGCTAGACCACATTTTGATTATTCATTCACCAATTCATGGATATTTGGAGTTGTGTCTATGTTATGAGTAATGCTGTAATGAACATTTATGCAGAGGTTTTTATGTGGAACATTTATGTAGAGGTTTTTCACTTCTCTTCAGCATATATTGAGGAGTAGACTGAATTTACATCTTTTGGTGATTATTTTGGTAAAGATTTGGGATAGTAAATTCTTGATATTTGTACATCTAAAGATAATATTACTATTATGTAATGGCTTTCTAGCTGGGTATAAATTTTATAGGTTGACAATTAAGATTTATTAGCTTTGCAGCTGATGAAACATCTCCCCCTCTTTCCTTTGTAAGCATCTGAGTCTCTGGTAGTTCACGATTGCTTACCCTTGAGAGTTCTGCAGTTTTATTACTGTGGGTCTAAGAGTGGATATGACATACTTTTGATCTGAATATGAATGCGTCTGAGGATGTTTGGTCCTTCTGATCTGTGTTAATGCCTTAAGGAATTGTTGTGTCTGTGTTCATAAAGTTTATGGGTCTGTAATTTTCTCTCCTTGTTTCATGTCAAAGTTACGCTGGTCTCGTAAAGAAAGTTAAGGAGCATTCCCTTATTTTCTGAAATCGGTTGTGTTGTTCTCTGAAATTGGTTTTAATTCTTTCATGAATGTTTACTAGAATTCACCAGTGCAGCCATCTGGTACTGAAATTTTCATTGTGGTACATTAAATTATGAATGCTATCTTTAATAAATATAAAGCTACTCAGAACTTGTATTTCTTCTTGAGTTTTAGTGTTATGTCTTTAAAGGAATTTACTTTATCTAAAAGTATTGGTGAGGAGGTTATAGCTCAGTGGCAGAGTGCCTGCTTAGTATTAACAAGGTCCTGGGTTCAATCCCCACTACTGCCATGAAAATAAGTAAGGAAGTAATGCTAATGACCCCACCGTACCAGAAAAAGAAAAGTAAAAGTATTGGATTCACTGGCAGATAATTGCTTCTCTATTACTCATCTTTCACTTTTGGTTTAATTTGGTTTTCTTTTCAGTTTTATAAGGTGGAAGTTTAGGTCATTGGTTTAAGGGGTTTCTCGTTTTCTAATATGAACATTTAACGCTGTAAGTTTCCTTCAAGCCCTGCTGTAGTGTGTCTTGCAGAATTTGATGTGCTTTCATTTTAGTCTAGTTCAAAACAGGTTCTAATTTCCCTTGTGATTTCTTTGACCCATGGGTTGTTTAGAGTTAGGTTGCTTAATTTTCATATTCTGGTTTTGATTTTTTTAAAAATTCCATTGTAGTCAGAACATTTTCTCTTAAGATTTTTAATTTTTTTGTAATCTATTTTGGCTTGTTTTATGGCACAGTATTTGACTGTTCTGTGTGCGCTTAACAAGGTTATATAACTCTTCGGTTATCAGTGGAGTGTTTCATAAATATCATGTAAATTAAGGTTGATGCTGTTATTTGGATCTCCTATATCTGTACCATTTTTTAAAAATTGGTTTTATCAATTTTTGACAAGTGCGTTAGAATCTCCAACTATGAAAATGCATTTGTCTCCTTTTACTTCTGTTTTTGCTTCGCATATTTTGATGCTCTGTCATTACATATGTATATGTTTATAATATTGGTATGAGTATACCAATGTACTATTCTGTTGACCTTTTAAAATCATTATGAAATGACCTTTTTTGTCTGTACTAATACTTAAAGTCTATTTTGTTTTATATTAATAAAGCCATCTAGCTTTGATATATATTTGTTCAGCCTTTTAGTTTGTTTCTGTCTTTATAAAGTGCTTCTTTTGAAGCTAGAATGTAATTGGTTCTTACTTTTAAAGAAATCTACCAATCTGCCTTTTGATGAGAACATTTAGTCCATTTACATTTAAAGTAATTATTGGTATGGCTGTATTTCAGGCCTACCATTTTCTAGTTTTTTAGGGAAAGATTTTTGTCTGTCTTATGCCTGCTCTTTTGGTTTTTGTGTTAGTCAAAGTTAAATTTCTTTTTAATTTTTTTCTGTTGGTTTTTTAGCCATATTTCTTTGCTTGAGTTGTGGTGGCGGCAGGGAGGGGGGCACATGTTTGCTCTCTAGGGATTACAAGATGCATTTTAGCTTTATCCCAGTCTGCTTAGCATTGGTATTGAATCTCCTCGGGTAAAATGCAGAAATTCTTCAATAATATATTTCAATTTTTCCCTTCTTAGTAATTATTGTTATATATATATTACATCTAAATACTTTGTCCTATAATGTATTTCTACTTCCTCCTCTTACTCTCAGTGTTGTCATGTGTTACATTTATATGCCTTGTAAACTCGCCAGTAGTATTGTAATTTTTGCTTTAAGCTGTCATCTTTTATAGAAACTAAGGTAAGAAATTTATACATTTCATATTCAGTCGTCCCTCAGTATCCACAGAGCACTGGTTCCAGGGCCCCCCTGTGGATACCAAAATCTGCATATGCTCAAGTTTCTTAACGTAAAATGGTGTAGTACTTAACATATAACCTGAGCACATCCTCTCATATACTTTAAATCATCTCTAGATTACTCATAATATGTAATACAATGTAAATATTATCTAAATAGTTGTCAGTGTGGCAAATTCAAGTTTTGCTATTTGGAACTTTCTGGAATTTTTTTCCTCCAAATATTTTCAATCCACGATTGGTTGAATCCATGGATGTGGGACCCACAGATACAAAGGGCCTACCACACACAAGTAATCACTGTTTCTGGTGTTCTTTATTTTTCCCTGTACATTTTAAGTTGCCGTCTAGTGTGATTTCCGTTCAGACCAGAGAACTTTATTTAGCATCTCTTGTAGTGCAGATCTGCTGGTGATAAATTGTTTTCTACTTGAAAATGTCTTTGTTTCACCTTCACTTTTAAAGGATAGTTTTGCTGGATAAAGAATTCTTGGTTGACAGATTTTTTTTCCCCCTTCATCAGCAATTTGAACGTTTGGTCCCAGTGTCTTCAGACTTTCTACTTTCTTAATGAGAAACCAGTTTATGTTCTTACTGTCTTTGTTTTCGTGTATAAAGATGTCATTTTTCTTTGGCCGATTTCAAGATTTTATCTTTGGCTTTCAGCAGGATGACTGAGGTACGTCTTAGTGGTTTTATTTGTCTTGATTCTGCGTGAGGTGTGCTGAGCTTTGGGGAGATTTTTCAGATGTTATGTCTTCAGAAAATTATTTTCCTTTCTCTTGTGGGATTCCAGTTAACATGCTGCTTCCTGTTGTCACACGTGTCTTTGAAGTCTGTGCATTTTTTGTCCATCTCTTTTTCTTTTCTTCCGATTCTTCTCTATTCAGCTTTATTACAGATGTTAGATGAAAGCATCCATTTGTTTAGCGAATCTGCTGAGTTTGTTTTACTCATTGTTTTGTTCATTGTTTCTGTGTTGATATTGCTCTATCTGTTCACTCATTGATAGCATATTTTCCTTCAATTCTTTGAGCATATTTTCCAAATTCTTTGACCTGTTTGTTAGCTGCTTTGAAGTCTGTTAAATCCAACATCTGGGCTCACCTGGAGTCAGCTTCTTCTGACTGTCTTTTTACTTGCATGCGGGTCACAATTTTCTGTGTTGTTTTGCTTTTCTAGTTGAAAATTGGATGTGTGGTGACCCTGGGCTCTTGTGTTCTCCTGAGGATCACTGGGGTTTTGCTGTAGCAGTTAAATTGCTTGGGGTCAAACTGAGTTTTGTTTTTCCTGGGACGGGTGCTTCCTTATACCCCTGCTCTGTTCTTCTGTCTTTCCACTGGTGTTTTTTTTGCTCTAGGGCCCCTTGCCTCTCCCTGGTGCCTGCAGGGCCTGGAAGCTGGCTTAGCATCGGGTAGAAGTGGGCTTGCTCTGAGGGCCCCCGGGTTCCAGCTGCCGTGCCAGCATGGCTTTGTGTTCTGAGGTTCCAAGCCTTTCGCAGCCCGAGCTGAGCACAGTTGAGAAAGAGCATCGCATTCACAGGTTTGGGTCCACATTACCCTTTCAGAAGATTTCTTCCTGGTCCCTGACTGCTTTTTCCCGAGGCCACTCCTGGTTTCCTTTGAGCATCCACAGTTCGGCCGTCAGCCCGGGATTTCAGCATTTGATGCTCTGAATTTGAGTGTCACCCCTTCTGTAGTTCTTGTGCTTTCTGAAAGCTCTGAATTTCTAGCTGCTTCCCCAGCTCTGAACTCTGCTGCCTGGCACCTTTAGCTGGTCCGCCTCTGTCTTTCCCAGCCCCTGTCTCTGCAGCCCTCACTTTGTGGGTTGGGCAGTGCCCTCAAGCCAAGAAGCCACGTACTCTCAGTTCTTACCCCGTAAGTTTGTAGTTTTTGAGATTTAACCCTCTCACTGCCTGGTAAACACCATTTTTAGGTAGGTTTTTTCTTCCCATTCATTTTTTAATAAATGTTATCTGTGTGTGTTCTCTTGACCTCTTTGGTCTTCCTGCTGTTACAGAGAATTGACTCTTGGTTTGTTTTGAAACATTAGGGGACAGTTTATCTGTTTCGAGAACAATGTCTTCCTGCGTGCTTTCATTGTTTATAGGGTCATTTTGTTCATTCTTTTTTTCTTGTCATATGTTTGAATAAGATTCAACCAGCCTTCTTTTTCTATTGTTCATTTTTATTTGAGATTAGTCTCTGCGTTTTAGGAAAGGGGGCAGGTCAGGACAGGTTTTCTGAAGTCACAGCTCCAGAGCTCCCTCTTCTGTCACTTTGAAAATGTGGCCTGGTCCCTCCTGAGTCCTGGCTCTGTTCTGCCATCCTCACCCGTCACCCAGACCTCCTCTGACCAAACCTGTAGTCCCTGACACCTGCCTCCTCCTCTCCCAGGGTGAAATGACAGCTCAAGCTGTTGGGTGTGCTCCGATTTTTAGTTAAACGGTTTCTCCATGATTAAATTAGCAATACTCTCTCCCCACCCCTTTGAACAGCATAACAGCCCTCCCTCTGGTCTTTCTCTAGCATGTGTCTCAGACTTGACTAACACAGAAGTGGCTGTTAAGGGGTAAACTCTTTTGCTAAACACATTCCCCACCCACACCACTTAGACATTGCTAGTCCTTTGAGGAGACATCTCTCAGTGACAAATTAACCTTGAAGAAGAGTAATTAGACTTAATGTTTGGGTTTTTTTTTTTTTAGTTCATCACTTAAATGAGAACATAAAATCAGAAGATTCTGTAGACCTATCGGCCCGTTCAGCGTAAGTGTCTGTCACATTTCTGTGCCTTTATCTCACGTGTTCCAGGTTTCTCTTCCTACTGGTGTTTTTTCTACTTTTTTTCCTTGTTTCCTTTTAGGAAGGAGATTATACAGAGATTTCCCTCGACTATTCAGTTAGTTTTTGCACATCTGACATGGTTTTGCACATTGAGTTTAGTTACGTTTGTTTTGAATGTGATAAAAGGAGGAGAAACTGTTCATAGTAGCTCCATGGTGTTAACAGTGATTTTAGCTAGAATGAAGGTTTCAATTAAATTTTCAAACTAGATAAAAAATTAGACAAAACTGGACGGTGCTTTTGAGTGGGAATAATCCATATGAGCCCAGGTCTAACTCAGGACACTAAACCTATTACTGTGCTAATCACTAAGTGAATTAGCTTTTCTCTCTAAACTTATGCATAAATTTTGCTTTACTTTTAGAGGTTTCCAAGACGAATATGGTAACTCCTGTTAGTCTAGCCCTCTTGGCAGTGAAGATGTGTGGTTGGTTACGGAAGAGGATTGGGATCGGTGTAAACAGCAGGAAGGTGGTGCCAGGACTCGCCTCGGGCTCCGTCCGTCCACAGGCGACAGCACCGCTGGTTAAGGGGGCACCTCACGTCCAGGGTTATTAGGCTGCAGGAGCCGGCGAGACTGGTGCACACAGAAGCGGCAGCTGCAGAAGGCTTGTCGCGCCCCGGCGGCTGGGCAGGGGGCTGCGCGGCCTCGCACACCGCCTGCCGGGGACCCGCCGGGCCGCTGCGGGAGGGGCGCCCCGGGCGCCGGCCCCCCGCACCCTCTGCGGGCGGAGGGGGCCGCGGCGTCAGCTCCAGGGCCACCAGCAGGGCGAGAGGGTTCGTTTGTAACTGAGAGACTGTCTGTGTTGTGCCCAGGGTGAGCTTTCTAAAATTTAAAACTGCCCGGACAGGGAGGGTACAGCTGGCAGTGGGTACAGCTCAGGGTGGGTACAGCCCGGCAGTGGGTACAGCTCAGGGTGGGTACAGCCTAGCGGTGGGCACAGCCCTGGGAGGGTACAGCCCGGTGGGTGGGTACAGCCCGGCGGGTGGGTACAGCCCAGGGTGGGTACAGCCCGGTGGTGAGTACAGCTCAGGGTGGGTACAGCCTGGCAGTGTGTACAGCTCAGGGTGGGTACAGCCCGGCAGTGGGTACAGCTCCTAGTCAGAGAGTTTGGGCTCTTTCCAACACCCTCATTTTAACTTAATTACTCTTTAAAGGCCTTCTTCCCAGGTAGTTACTTTCTGAGATGTTGGGGGTTAGCACTTTGAGTTTTGGGGGACACAGTTTGGCCCATAACACCTTCTCCACGCATCACACCAGGAGGAGGAAGGGTACTTGACATTGTCTCACTGCTGCTGGTCCTAACCTCAGTCGCTTGGGTAAGGTGGTGTCTGCCATGCTCCCCGCCTTGTGGTTAACACATGTCTCGGGGGAGGGAACTCTGAGACTCGCAGATCCATTCTTTCTCCCTGAACTTTTCCCGGTCCCTTTAGCGTTCCGTTGGCGAGTCTTGTCTGCAGTAGGCACATCTGTGGGGTTTACCTGCTGCTGACTTTCTATTTCCCTTGCTTCTCCTTTCTTTTCCATTTATTAATTGGAGTTTTTCTGTAAAGGAGGAGCTGTCTCTTCTCTGTATATTCATTCATTCAGTGATTTATATCTTTATGGAATCACGGTTTTTGAAAACTCAATGAGTATAACCCGATGCCCTTACTTTGCTAGTCAGATGGCTCTAGTTCTGGCCCCTGGAAGCTCCCGTGGCCTTTTGGCAGCTCCCGCCCTCTCCTTTCTGGAGCCCGTCCTCATTTTCAGCCATGCCAGATGCTTGGGGCTCACCTTGAAATTTCCTTGCACAGCCCTGGAATTAGCCACCTCCTCAAAGAGCCCTGCTGGTGTCATTGGAGAACGGCATTTAGAAACCCCGATCTGGCCACGGGCTGTGCTCGCTGCCACTGAGGTGTCATTGCATCTGGACCCTCCCCATGGGTGGAGCTGTGGAAACGTCCGTGTGTCCGTATCCGTGCCCACACAAACCTGCACATCTTCGTTGGTTCTGCGTCTGTACTGACACCACCAGGGTTCAGGCTGTGACCACCTCCGTTTCCAACCCAGCAGCACAGTATTCTTGCTAATAATTCTCCTTACCTTATTTGCAGCTTCTTTCTCCACCAGTGAGAAGTCTGGTCACTGTTCAGTATATGTTTGCTCAAGTCTCGTCTGCACATATGAGCAGTTTCAGAATTGCTAACTGGGACCTTGTGAGAAATAGCCTTCCTCACGAGACCAGGCGTCAGTGGACTGTGGCCCGTGGACAAGCCTAGTCCACCTCCTGTTTTTGTAAATGAAGTTTTACTGGAATGCACCTGCCCGTTTGTTTCTGTTGTCTGGGGCCCCTCCTCACTCCAGTGGCAGAGTCCAGTCATTGTAATGAGGCGGGAAGCCCCATAAAAAAGACCGGCAGGACCCAGGAGCAGGGTCACTACTCTCCTGCCAGCACCATCCGGTTCCCTGGCCCAGAGGCTCTATCTCACTTTTTGCCTCTGAAACGGCTTACTTGCCCCTAAAATTCTATTGGTTCCCTAAGCTCACTTCTGATTGGTTATTTCCTTCACTCCTGATTGGGTATTACTTCCACTTCTGATTGGTCCATTTGTAGTACTTTATTTGCATGGAGCTCACTCCTGATTGGTTATTTCTCTCACTCCTGATTGGTCCATTTCTACAAAGCTTGTTCCTGGTTGCTCAACTTCTGTTATACTCTATTTGCATATGATGTTGCAAAGTAAAACTGGCAGCCTATAAAAGCCTGTGTAAACCTACAGCTGGGGTCCGGAGCTTGGAGTGTTAAGTTCTCTGAGCCCGCTGGTGTAATAAACCTGAGTTCGTCTATTCTCCAACTGCTGCTTGGTCTCTTGCCGGGATCCAGGTTACTGTCACAACTGAGCTGTTACACCGAGCTGTAACACGTTTTTCGCAACGTTTTCAGAGACCAGGCTGCAGAGCGAAGCTACTTACTGTCTGGCTGTTTATGAGGAAGTTTGCTGCCTCCTGAACTCCGGAGTGTGTGTTTTGTGTTCAATTCTTGTCTTCCGACCCGGGGCCTGCCTGCGCCTCCCCGTGGGTGTCCAGTGTGTCTTTCATGTGTGGTTCCTTCACAAACCAGATGCCTATGCGCTTTCTTGCATCTTCTTTCTTCCAACAGAAGTAGCGTGTTCTCCACGCTGTTCTGTGCTTTGCTTTGCGTTTTTCACTTAGCCGTCAGTCTAGGGACTAGAGAGTCAGTCCAAATCAGTGTATGCAGATCATCCCCATCTTAAAAATAGCCGCATAGGAATTGCATTTATAAAGTATAAACCAGAATTTGTAAAACCACTCCCTTGTGCATGGCATAACTGGTATTTCGCAGTTGTAGACAGTGTTGCAGTGAATAACCTTCTGCACATGTAGTTATATGATGCTGGGAGGGTCTGTCTTCAGTATAGGTTCCTCCAGGTGGGGATGCTGGGTCCGAAGGTACGTGCAGGTGTGGTTTTGTGAGCTCTGGCCCAGTTCTCCACAAGACCTCGTCCCAGCTTGTATCCCCAGGATCACTGTGAGAGTATGCGTTCTCCACATCCTCGCCAGCAGAATGGACGTGTTGTCATACTTTGCCCTGGCTTGAAAGGTGCTCAGTGTTTTTGACTTGAATTTCTCTAATTGTGAGTCTCAATATTTCTTCATATGTTATGTATTTTTTTGTGACATTTTAATATGTACATTAATATTTTTATATCTTTTTAATTGCTTGTTCACATGTTTTCCCCATTCTTCTATCAGATTTTGGCTCTGTGTCCTTCAAGTTTTAAGAGTGTGAGTGTATGGTAGGGATGTCATCCGTTGGTGCTATCTGTTGCCTGCCCCACCGCATTGGCCTTTGACTTTGTGGCGTCTGTTTCTGCCTTCGTGACTCCCTCTGGTCCCTGGGGTGAAGCCCTCATTCTTAAACACACACACACACACACACACACACACACACACACACACACACACACACACACACACACACACACACACATAGCTCACCCTTTGCTGTGCTGTTTGTAGTGAACACTTCCCAGCACTGCTCAGCAAGACTCAACTCAGGGGTCAGTTCCCAGCTGATTTCTCAGGAAGGTATCTTCGGCCTTTCGGAGGGTGCTGGGCTTTTTAAAGTGGTTTGAGCCTCGTAGTGCCTTTAGTGACTGTGATTATGTGAAGAGGACCGCTTGACTAAGCCAGAGTTCCTTTCAGATTTCATCATCACCATGTCTGTGTGGAATGATTCACCACTAGAGTCGAGACTTTTTCCCCAGTTAATTGTCTAGGATTTCACGAGTGCATTTCCACCAGGATCTCTGCCCTAGGATAGGATGAAACGTATGAGTCCCAGTGTTAGCCTGAGTGGCCATTTCTGTACATCTGGTTACTGCAGAGGACTCCTTCAGCGAATAGTGGGACATCTGCCCAGCACACAGTGGGACATCCACTCAGCACATAGTGGGACATCTGCCCGGCACACAGTGGGACATCTGCCCAGCACACAGTGCGATGGCTGCAAGGCACCCGGACTTAGTGGGGCTTCAGGTTCAGGCCCCCTCACTTGTAAGGGCCGGGCCTGGAGACTTTCTACTAGTTGTCATTAAAGAAGGGACCTTTCTGTGTACTCATTAATTCTTCCGTCATTAAGAAGAATTTCCTCTGGAAGGATTAAATAGCAGGAGTATTACGCAGAGATGAAGCCTAGTGGGCCATGTGAAAAACTCTGGAATTATGTTGCACAGGTATTACTCCCGATAGAAATAACCGTTATTTATTTTCAATAAACTTAACTAGACTTAAAAAGATTTCAATAAAAATAGAACACCTAACTTAAAATAGTGCTTGTAAAAGTACCTGTGCCGTGGTGATGACGGGCTGGCACCACTGCTACCGACAGACTTTCTCCCCTGCTTCCTCTTCCGGCCAGTTACTGAGCAGTATTGAGGAGCAGAGCCAGCCCATGCTACTTGACCCTCCTGGTGTCCCTGCTGCTGTGAGATTCCTGCAGTTCAGTAACTGTGCACTCAGAAAGGGTCTGGGTGGGTTTTTAAAAAACTGGCTCTTAATTGCATGGTACTTAACTACATTGTTCTTATGAAATAAATGAAGACATTGTAAGTCAGGCTGAAGCCTCCTTTTACTCCTGGGACCCTCACCCCCTTCCCACCTCAGTCACCCGGGCACCAGTCTCCTCAGGAGCCTTTAGAGCAACTGTGGTCCTCGCCCCACCCGGGGGTCCCTCTCGTGGAGGCGGGGGTGGAGGTGGTTAGAAGCGCAGAGGCCTGGCACGCTGTAGACCGACTGAGCCAGAAGCTGCCTTTCAGCAGGACCCTTAGGTTTTCATACCACGTGATTTTGTTTACATCTAACGACGTGTAGAAAACGCTGCCAGTGTGTGTTTAAAATTTGCACAAATGGTCTGGTGCTGTAACTTTTCCCCATCGACAAGAGGCCCTAGAAGCTTCTGCAGGTCTCCCCACGCTGGTGTCCGCTGGGCCTGTCTCTTTCCTTGCTGCTCCCCCGCCTGCCCTCCCTCTGCTCCGTTGGGAGACCCGTCATTTTGTCATTTCCCCATCGAAGGATGGCCAGCGTGTTTGCCACCCTTTGTTTTTCCTAGACATCAGCGTTGCAGTGAACTCTCCGGGGTCCTGTATCTTGTGTGCGTGCACCAGGGAAATAACTCGGCTTTAATTTAAAATGAACCCTCCAAAGGGGCTGTATCAGTTTGACCCTCATTTTGTTTTGGTGACCACTTTGCATGTTCCTCATTCTTAATGGCATTGTTTGAATTACTGCAACTTTTATGTCTTCTTGTCAGGTTTCATATCAAGACCCGTCTTTCGTGTAATTCAGAATTATAATGGCTTTTAAAGAAATTTCACATTTGTCTTCTGTAGGAAATTTAAAGTCAGCTCACCAAGTTCTGTGAAACATTTCATGGCGGGAAACTGCACTGAATTTCTAGATGAATTTGAATGAGAAGGTGGAGCCTTCTGGTAGGCGCTGCTGGGCGTGGTGTTTCTGTTTATTTCAGCCTGAGTGGACAGTGAAGCTTCGTAGTTGGTGGTGGGTGTGTACATGCATCTGTGTCTCTGTGGGTTGTGTAATGTAGTTTTGTTTACGCTCTGCGAGATTTATTCTTAGGTGATCTCTCTAGGTATTGTGAAGGGGATTTCTTAAAAGATCAGTTTTTAATTGATGGCCAGCCAGCAGGAAAATCACAGGGGTTCTTTCGTATGTTAATCTTGTCCCTGGTTCTTTTGCTAGACACTAATAGATTTAATTATCAGTTAGATCACCATGGTTTTCTGAGTAATTATGTCTTAGACTTTTCCGTTAGTATTTATACATCGATTTCATTCTCTCATCTAACATGGGCTGAGTGCTTCCTGCGTAGAACTAGCACGACAGATAACATTGCTATCGCCCTCGGCTCCTGGGGAGTGCTTCTAATGTGTCACCGTTAGCGTGTGACAGTTTCTGAAAACATCTCTCACAGAGCTCTTCTTCTGTGCAGATGTTTTGGCTAAGAGGGCTTCAAGACTTGTTTAAGTCGCGAGTGGCTTTAAGTCGCTGGTCTGCTTTTCCAGCATCTGCCGACACTGTTCCGCGTCTCCTGCACCGGATGGCAGTGACCGTGGCCTTGTGCGGACTTCTGCTGATCCTGGGTCTCACCCCACCGGGTCACCATTTTTTTTTTTTTTTTTTTTTTTTTGCCCCAGTGGAGTCAGTTTGCTCACTTATTTGTTCAGGAAGTTTAATTCTGCTCTAAGTCAGGTTGTCCCCACGTTGTTCTTCCTTTGTGCTGTTCTAGTTTGGTTTGGGTATCAGCTGTTGTTAGAATGTACTTACTTGTTTCTTGATGTTTTCGTGGAATTTGTCTTAAAGTTTCCACCTCAGACTCGTAAACAGAATGATTGGCGCTGTGATGTGTTTTTTATTTCTAACAATGAGCAGGAACCTCTGGCAGGTCTGTGCGGTGCTCATAATATTTTCATTTCCACTTTTAGTTAAAATTATTCTTAGCAAACTTTGTGGGACAAAACATATTTTCTGAAAATGTTAGAGCAGTAAGTTTTCTTAAACTTTGTGTAAACTGCTCTTTTTATGTTTAGTAAATTACTTGAGTCAAAATTATGAGGGAAGAGAACCTGTAAGTAAAGACTTGCACCTTCTAGGAAATGAAACTGAGCAGAGAGTTTACCATTCTTGTGCGCAGCCAACGGGGGAAGTCAGAGGAGCTCAGAATTCAAGGAGGCTCTGCTTCAGGTGACTGAGGATTTACAGCAGTAAGAGCAGAGCTGACGACAATTTTGGGGTTGCAAGTCCATCCTACGAGTCGGCCCTGTAGGACTACTGTCCACTTGCGGGGCTGTTGACATGAATGCATTTGGGGAAGAGACCCAGCCAGAGTGAGATGACATCGCAGGGCCAGCCAGTCTCCGCCCCACGCGTCACAGACATCCCCAGTGTTCCCTGTCCGGGACGGTTACTTTGTCCTCCCTCCAGTCTCAGAGTCAGATTTGTAACCTCTCGGTAGGAACGCGGGCTTTAACAGTGCATGCTGAGATCCCAGTAAAAACAAGTAACTGCAGGTGGAAAGGGCGGGCAGTGGGCTTTCTCAGCCTCCCCCCTCACCTTCCAGAGCATGCACGTGTGTCTGTATACTGGAGAGAGAGGACTTTTAAAATATTCGCTAGAAGTTCATATAAATACAGCTGTGTGGCTTTTTCTTCTTGAATTTCATAATGCTTTACATTACAAAACAGGAACAGACTCACAGACAGAAAACAAACTTACTGTTATGGCAGTGGGGAGAAGGGGATGGAAAAGAAATTGGGAGTTTGAGATTTGCATATACTAACTAATATACATAAAGTAAACAACAAGTTTATACTGTATAGCACAAGGAACTATATTCAATATCTTGTAGTAACTTATGGTGAAAAATATGAAAATGAATATATGTATATTCATGTATGACTGAAGCACTGTGCTGTGCCCCAGAAATAGACACAATATTGTAAACTGACTACACTTCAATAAAAAAAATCAAAATAATAATAATAACAATAACAATAACAATGTTTTATGTCTGGTTACATGGTCATTTGGTACACAGCCACTTGCCCTGCCTCTTTTGAGAGCCTTGTGGATTTTATTCCCTTACTGTGGATATACTATAATTTATTAAGCCATTTCTTTGTTGACATTTAGATTATTTACAGTTTTTCAAGTAGACTCCTGAGTCAAAAAGTTTACACATTTAAATATTCTGTGTCACTAGATGGCCTTCCAAATAGTCTGCTTGTTCACATTTGAATGGAATGTCTTTTCCTGTTTTTGTATCACCTTTGTTTATCAGCGGCATTTACGTTTTGCTAATCGAATGGACAGAGATGGGTATATGAATGTCCTAATAGTGAGAGTTAAGGTATTTTTCTTTGGTCATTTTAATTAGTTTTCTTTTCCAAGGCATGCTCGCGTTAATGTTCCTATCAGTCCGTAGGCACTCTTCATGCTGTAAATAACAGTCCTGTGCTGACGGTGCTGTTCCTAGTCTGCCGCTGGTCCTAACTTTTCAAAATGCATGTCTTTTGCTCTACAGAATGTTTTTATTTTGATAGTCAGCCCTGTCTTTTTCTCGGTGCTGCTGACTTCTGTGTCTTGGAGACAGCATAGATTTGCGATGGACCGTCCGTGGTTCAGCCTCACTCCCGCCGTGCACACGCCCACTTCACGTACGCCCGTAGTTAATGTGGTTGACATTACAGATTTGTGTCCTGCTTTTTACAAATCATGAGCATAGTGCTACATGAAAAAATGTCACATATGAGTTATGAAGCATAACAATAGTAGGAGTCCCTGGGAACCACCTAATTTCAAGCCTTTTTTAAAAAATTGAAGTGTAGTTGATTTATGATACTGTGTTAGTTTCAGCTGTACTGCAAAGTGATTCAGTTACATAAATATATTTTTGTGTATATCTGTATTCTCCTTTTTTTCAGTTTTTTTTTTTTCCATTACAGGTTATTATTACAAGATAGGAGCCTTTCTGATACCCAAGCATGGAACTCTGGGTTCTTTCTCTAAAGACATTCAGTTACTGTTACACATTTATGGTAATACCGTGGCCCACTCTGATCACCCGGCCCCTATTAAGAGGGTGTTTGAAATTGTTTAAATCTGGTGAAAAGACTGGATCAGAAGCCATAATGTTTAGCTTTTTTTTTTTTTTTTTGAAGCCAAATGTTCACTCTCACTGGGGTCATCCCAGTGGTCCCTTCCCTGAATTGGAATCACAGATAAATAAAAAAAAGTAGCTCACTGATAGAAAAGAGTTATCTTTTCATTTGCATTTCTTAGCTAAGTGGCTCAGAAATATTAGCCCTTTTGTAGTTAGATTTTTTTAAAAGTCACTCTTTTTTAAGCTTTTTATATTAAAGATATTCACTCTTTGTGGCAAATATATTTTCTCAGTTTATTTTCTTTGTACTTCTGTGCTTTTTTATTCATCTGAGTTTTACCTTTTAATACGTTGGCACGTCCATTGGTCTTTCTCTTTACAATTCGAACTTGAATAGTGCATTCCCAAGTGCAAAGTTAGTATCTTTATCCTTTGAAACCTTTAAATGTATAATTTATCCATCAAGAATTATTTTGCCCTGTGTTTTTTCTTGACAGGCTGAATCTCACAATCAGCTAGGCGGTATTTCCAGCATCGTTTATGACTCATCACGCCCATTTCCTGAAGTTTAAACTTCTGTGTCTTGGGGTCTCTTTTGGACTGGTGTGCAGATCCAAGTGTGGAATTTATCCACATCGTCCCATTTCTTGGGACAAAGCTTTCCTCCAAAGGACCTTTGAAAGAATACCTTTTTTTTGCATATTAAAAATGTTTATTTCAGTATTGGTAGCTCAGAGGCTACGCACAACGTTCCGTTTTCTCAGCCTTGTAGTTTAGTAGCTAACGAGTGACGAACGTTTAAAATAGAAAACACCAAGGACAGGAGTGGGTGATGAGAATGATCTCAAGAAACCCTTCCGGGGAGGGTGGTTTGTTCCTAGCACTGGAGGGATTTCTGAAGCCTTTGAAGGAGGCGTGGAGTATTCAGACGTGGAGGGGGTTCCGCTAGCCTCTCACTGCTGCCGTCTGGTGCGGGCAGTGAAGCCCTTGCTTCACACCTTTCGGGGTCTCTTGATAATGTACGGAGTATTTCCAGTGAATCCTTTAAATGCTGTCTGCATCATGCACATAACAAAAGGACTCCCATATACGTGACCAATGTGTAGCCCCAAAGCTCCACTTTTGTGCTCAGGAGGGAGTTTGTTTCATCCTGCGTGTGGAACATTACACGACAAGGATAAATCTGGGTGGCTTGCATGCGCCAGCGCCTTTGCAGGATTCGGAGACTTATGAAGCTATTGCGGACTGTGCCTTTGCCCCTGGATGTCTCTGTTCATGTGGTCGGAAGCACTTCCTGCAGGGAGTGTGACAGCCTAGGCTTTGGAGTTTCAGGGTTAAGTGGCAGTTGGGATCTTGCCCCATCTCTGCAGACGGTGGGGACAGGACGATTCAGCATCGTTCCTTAATAAAGGTTAACATTTTGAGTTTGCCTCTCTGTAAACAGGGAGTAGATTTCATAGGTTCCCACTAGTGTTCGTATCTCTGTGATGACCTTTACCTTAAGACTCTTAATCGCACAATCTTTCCATGGTAGGTTTAACAGAAAGAACAAATATTCAGAGAACAGTCCCAATTCCATTTCCCAATTATGTACCTGTACATAGTGCATGTAATAAAATACTGCCAGATTCTGGGGTAACCTTTGGTCTGTCACTGCTGAGGACGTGTGGGTACTTCAGGGATCCCGTGTTCAGGAATCTTGATTGGACTTTGGGCGTCATACCCAATCTGTCTGTACTTTTCCCCTTTATACTGATAAAATGTATAGAACATAAAATTTGCTATTATAGTCATTTTAAGTGTGCAGCTCAGCAGGATTGATTCGGTGTTGTGAAACCATCACCACTATCTGTTCCCAGAACTTTCCATTCCCCCACACAGAAACTCTGTGACTGTTAAGTAGTAACTGCATTGTCTTCTTCCCCTGGCCCCAGGAAACCTCTGTGCTACCATTTGTCTCCGTGAATTTGCCCATTCTGGGTATTTTACGTAAGTGGAATCATAATGTTTGTCCTTTGTGTCTGACTTCCTTCGCTTAGCATACTATTTGCAAGGTTTATCCACATTGTAGCATGCATAAACACTGTGTTCCTTTTATGGCTGAATAATATTCCACTGTTTATGTGTATATACACACCACATTTCATTCATCCATTCATTTGTTAGGGGACTTGGGGGTGGTTATTTCCACATTCAGACTTTTGTAAATAATGCCGCAGTGAACATTAACATACAAGTATCTGTTTGTGTCCCTGGTTTCAATTATTAGGGATTTACAGCTATTCTCCCACTTTTCAGAGTTTGCTTTACATTACTCTTCACTTTTAGAAAAGACCTACATCAGTACCTATTTTCACTAACAGTGCAGAATCGGAAGAGGATTTTTGCTTTCCTGAAGAAGGCTGAAAAGCAGAAGTAATGAACAGCGTGGGGTTTGCAGCGAGCCGGCGCAGAGGCCGCGGGCGGCCCGGCGATGAGAGGGCGCCACCAGGCTCCTTCCCCGGGAACTGCGTGCGGCGCTCAGCGTTAAGCCGCCATGGCGGTGAGCCGTGTCTGTGAGCATCTGTGCTTTATCTCTGTTCATTTTGTGTGCCTGTTAGCAGGGCAGTTGCTTCTTCACATCTCACCATTTTGGATTATGAAAGGTTTCCTGGAAACACTCTAGTTTCAGATGGCGGGAGCAACCTGTGTGCTAGGGTTGGGCCCCACGGGCTGTCGGGTGAATCGTTGCTGGGTCACGTGCTCATTCTGTGTTTCACTTTTCAAGGAACCACCAAGCTGTTTTATAGAGCAGTTGCTCCATTTGACGTTCCCATTGGCTACAAACACCAGCACTCAATTTCCCCTTTTGGGGGGACAGTCGTCCTAGTAGGTGGGAAGTGGTATCTCGTGGTTTCGATTTACATTTTCCTAGTGACTAATGGTGCTGAGCACCTTGTCGTGTATTTGTCTGTCTTTGCCCAGTTCTTTTCGCTGGGTGGCCTGTGTTGGTGAGCTGTCGGAGGTCTTCGTGGATTCTGGGCATTAAGCCCTTCTCATACATGTGGTTTGCAGGTATTCTCTCCTGTTCTGTAGGCTGTTTTTTCATTTTCTTGATAATGTCCTTTGAAACACGGACGTTTTAAAGTTGAAGTCCAGTTTATCTATTTTTTCTTTTGTTGTGTGTGCTTTTGGTGTCATAGCTAAGAATCCATTGCTGACTTCAGTGTCATGAAGATTTGTTCCTAGGTTTCCTTTTAAAAGTTTTATGATTTTTTTGCTCTTATATTAGTATTGATATTAAAATCCATTTTGAGTTGAGTTTTGCATATGGTGTGAGGTGGGGTTCCAACTGCATTCTTTTACCTGTGAATGTCTTGTTGTCCCAGAACCATTTGTTCGAGAGACTTTTCTTTCCCACTGAGTCGACTTTGGCATCTGTGTTTGTCTTGTGTCCTGAAACTTTGTTGAATGTGTTTGCTTTAGTGGCTTTTTAATGAATTCTTCATGTGTAATTTCAATATACAAGATTACGTCATCTGTGAATAGTGACAGCTTTACTAATTCCACTTTAACTTGAGTGCTTTTTATTTTTCTTGCGTAATTGCTCTGGCTAGAACTTGCAGCACGCTGTTGAGTAGCAGTGGTGAGTGTGGGGCATCCCTGTCTTGTTCCTGAAAGCTCCACTTCAGTCGTTCACCCCTGAGCATGATGTTCACTGCGGCTTCTTCATAAATGCTTTTTATCATGTTGAGGAAGTTCTCCTCTGTTCTTGGTTTGCTGAAAGTTTATCGTGAAAGGGTGCTGGATTTTGTCAGTGACTTTTCTGCATTGGTTGAGATGGTCTTGTGTTTTCTCTTTGTTTTACAAGTATGACATATTACATTGGTTTTCTTACGTTGAACCACCCTTGCATTTCTGGGGCAAATCACATCTGGTCTTGATCCGTAATCCCCTTAATACGCTGTTGGCTTCAGTTTGGTAATACAGCTGATCCTCGTTTGTGGATTCCATATGTGTGAATTCTCCTACATGCTAAAATTCATTTGTAGCCCCCAGATGAATAGTGTGGTGCTTTCATGGTTACTCGGGGCATGCACAGAGTGCTGAAAAACTGAAATCGCGTGACACGCACCTCCCCAGCTGAAGGTGACCGGAGAGATACTAAGCTTTCTTGGTTCAGCTCTCACGCAGAGGTGACCAGAGGATGCGGACAGTAGGGGGCAGTGCAACACAGCGCAAGAAGCTGTGGCTCTGGGGCCAGCTGACCAAGTTGGATGCGCAGCTCTGGTGTTTGTGGTGGGGGGCAGTCTCGGGAAAGTCACTTACCACTTCTGAACCTCACTTTCTGTTTTATGATGTAAAGAAGAACAAGTCCATCGGGGTAAGTCGTTCTTAGGATTGAAGATGGTGATCTACGCAAGGGGTGTGTGTGCACACATGTACTTCACAGTAGGCGCAGCGGTCCAACGTTCACTAATTCAGTATTTATGGCAGCTGTACAAGACATAACTACTGTGAGTATTGCGAAGCCACTGTATTCTGTTAAGGATTTTTGCTTCTGTATTCATAAGTATGCATAGTTTGGTTTTCTTGTGACCTCTTTATCTGGCTTTGATAGAAGATAACGCAGGCCTCATAGGATGAATTAGGAAGTATTCCTCTTCTGCTTGGGGAAGAATTTGAGAAGGCTGATGATGTTGATGGAATTCACCAGTGGGAAGGGTCTGGAGAGTAGGTGGTTTGCTGCTGGTTGGCTTTCGGATTTAACCACAGGTTAAAACAAGAACTCTGTTCACTGCACGTGTGTCTTGCACACGACTAGTGAGACCATGGCAGAAGCAAGACACACAAAGCAGAGGCTGGAGAAGCTGCTGCTGGCTTCTTGTAGTGTGAGGGCAAACCGCAGGGCTTACTTGAAAATGAAGAAGGACACGTGTGAGGCCAGGTGGACACTGAGGCAGCAGGTGTAAGTCAGGGCTGTCCTAGGCCAACCAGCACATGCGGTGGTTCTTCTAAGTCCGTGAAGCTAGCTTTCCGGGACTCCCTTTCCATTTCCCAGCTTGGAGCCAGAGCAGCTTCCCAGGGGGTTTCAGCCACGGCCTCACATCCGCTGGGCTGCTCTCCTCACCTCCAGTGCACTCGCTGCTTTTACACGCCCTGCCTTGCCGGCTGTAAGACCCAAGTCTGATCACGTCCGCCCCACGCCTGAACCCAGCACCGACCACCTGAGAACCACTGATGGTCCCCCAGTGACCACGTGCACCAGTGTCCTCGGGGTGTGAGGGCAGTGGCAGGTTTCTGGTTCCCGGCCCAGAGTGGAGGCACGTGGAAATGGCTGTCTCATTAGTCCTTTACCTCTCCCGATCCCCCGACCCCAGTGTCACAGTGGGATGCCACCCAGCTGTGGCAGTCCCCAGCGTCCTGCCGAGTGGACCCGGATGTCTTTTTTCCACATTCTTCCATCAGCCAAGGGGCTGTTACCGCCGGAGCATCTCGAGATAGAGCGGTCTAGGTCTCCGATCACTTCTGTTCTGCGCCTGGCGCCGGAAGCTCACGGCGACAGCCCGGTGGTGCTCACAGGGCGGACGTTCACGGTAAGGCTCCTTCGTGCTGTTGCTCTTGTCCCGAACTGGAGACGCTGAATGAGGGCGGGGCTTGTGCGGTCACTCCCTGAGGCTCGTTCTGCCGGTGGCTGGCTAAGACTGACCGGGGCTTGTGGCTTAGCCCTCGGGCCTCAGGCACTGTCCCCTCACTGACTCAAACAGATGCAGCTGTTCTGTGGGGAGGTCGCTTGGTGGGGACAGTGACGACACCCACTTTGGTGGGCGCGGCTCCTCCAGGGTGACTCATTCACATGGAAGCAGAGGGCGTCCTGCCTGGTGGAGGGCGACTTGGGTCCACGCCCAGCGAGCTCTGTTGCTAATTCCGTAACCTTGGGCAGGCCACTCAGTTCTGGGCACCTTTGGTTTTCTCACCTGTAAAGGGGTGTCCCAGGATCCTGGGACTCCTGTGAGGCGATTCGTGAAGATCCCGCCCAGCGCTTGGCACGCTGACGGCTGAAGTGCTTGGTCCCGGTTAGCTGTCCTCACTGTGAGCTCGCTGAAGTGTCCCAGATCTCATCTCACCTAAATCCCCAGTCCTGCAGGCGTCCCTGCTCTCGGGAGGTCTGGTTCTCCCAAGACCTCCAGTGCTGTGGGCGCAGGGAGCAGAGTCTGGGGTCGTCTGTGGTTGCAGGTCTTTGAGATGGGAGAAGCACGCGTGCACGTGCACACACCAGGACCGAGCAGGGAGCAGTGAGTCCATGTGTCTCTTCCCTGTCTTCACAGATTCGTGCACCCCGTGTCTTGGTAAAAGTCCCCCTGGGCAGTCACTGATCTCCACGGGCCCCGGCATGTGGCTTCTCAGCCTTGTCTCGGTGCAAGCATGTCGCTCACTCTTCATTCTTCACCGCGAGAGCCAAACCATCAGGTCAGGGGCTAACCTGCTTCCGGGCAGACGGCCCCAGACTACCAGCCAGCAGCTGGAGGGAGGTCAGACGTCAGCAGTGGCGATGAGGACGCTGGTGAACACCACGTGCCGTGTGATTCCCTGTCCTGGAAAGCCTCCTGCTTTACTCATCTTACTTTGATTTTTTGAAGTGGCTGGGCCGGTCTCTTGTTGTTTCCTTGCCCCTCCTGGGAGTTGGAAGTTTGGGCTGAAGGCCGGCTGCTCGGTCTCACACCCCCTCCCCGGGCCCGGGGTCAGGTGGTCCCGCTGGTGGGAGCTGAGCGGGGCGGGGCGCCTTCCCTCCTCTTAGGAGGGCACCCGGGGGCAGCGCTCGAACCCGGGCGGGAATCCCGTTTCCACCCATGTTTCGTCGTGTGAATCTAGCATCCACTGGTGGTCCGCGCTGAGTCTTGGCTGGTGTTGCAGGGTGGTGATTTCTGTCATTTCTTCCGGGTTGAGGAAGCAGAATTATGCTGTAAAGAAGGGCCTGCTTGTTGTCATCAGCAAGGGAGAACTGCCTTTCCCCCAGAAACGCAGGCGTAATGCTTTTTACCAGTTTTAACAGTTGTGGTTTGGTATAAAAGTCACTCTCATTGATAAGTGAGGGTTTTACATTTGTGTGTGTGTCATCGGGCTTTTGATTTTTCCTCAACAATTCCAGTGCAGTCATTCTTTTTGTTTGCATTGTCCAAGTTTTAGCCCGCGGGAGCGTTTTCTCGTGGGCTCCTTTGTTCTTCTCACATCTGCCCACACCCCTGTCAGACGTCGTGCGCTCTGCGTTTGGGCTCAGCGAGGTGGCCCAGGCCCGCCCCCGCCCCCCGTGCAGCTGACGATGTAACGGGTGGGTGGGCAGGCCTGCGCGCCCCCTGGATGTCAGGCTCCGGCTCGCACTTCTGAAGTGTTCACATCATCCTGTGTGTGCGAATTCCCACAGTTTGACGCTCAGTGCTGACCCGCCAGGTCTCAGTGTGAATGTGCCCCTGGTGAGCTGTGTTGGCGGATGCAGCAGTGGAGGGGGTGCCCTCCACCCGCTGGACTTGCCTGCAGGCGCTGTCATTTTAGGAGGAGTGTCTGTGGAGACAGGACACGCATCTCCTAACGTGGTCAGGGTTCTCCGTTGGTGAGAGGCCAGGCTGCGGGGACACAGTGCCACCCAGTCTCGTGGCCATTTGTGAAGAGAAGCGTGGTTCCAAGGCCGGCAGGTGGGAGCTGGTCCCCTTCGGTGTTTACAGACGGGAGTTCTGCCCTGTCGGTGGCGGCATGAGGAAGACTCGGTTCCAGGCGGCTGGCAGCCTCCAAGTCCACGTCCCTGGGGTGTCGGTCACGGGGAGGTCTCTGTGCCTGAAGCTCCCCTGCACTGACTCACATCTGGCCTATACTCTCCTGGGCACTTGTGCTCAAAGCTGGCGAAGGTTAAGGGAAGGGCAGGTCCAGCGCGGCCGAGAGTCCGAGCCTGGGTGTCGGGACAGGTTGGAATTTGACCAGATCTGGTTGCAGTCATGAAATATGCAGGGAGAGTAAACAAGAGCTTATTTACCGAATGCTGGGATCCTGGGCCTGCTGTGTGTCCAGATAGGGTTGGTTTAGGAGTAAATGAAAGGAAATAATTATTTCACGCTTGGCAGCTTTAGGATTTCAGATCGACGCTACAGCTAGATGGAAGAATGGTTTATTTACATTAGTTGATTCATGACGGATCCCCTAGGAAGCGCCCGTGAAAGCACAGTATCTAACCCTGTAAGTGAAGGAGAACTGGCCTTTTCCTCTGCTCATCCCCTCTTATCGCAGCGATTTTTAACCTCTGTGAGCCCCAGATCCCTCCGGAATCTGCCAAAAAGCCACAGACTGTCCAGTGAGAGAATTACGCACGCAGCACCCCAGAATTTCTCCTCGTAGCTTCTCCCCTTGGGGAGTAGGGCCAGGGGAGTCACAGATCCTTCTGACAGTTCTTTGTGGCCCCTTTTCCTCAGAACTTTTCTTGACCGTAACCCACAGTTAGAAATACATTTTATATCACAGCCTCCTTACCATATGTAAGTGTATGAAGTGTAAAGGTTCACAGGACATCACCCTGCCGTACGCAGCATCCTCTGCTCTGCTTCATTTTATTAAAGGTCATCCATGGAATTGATTTTATGACAACAGCAATGAGCCTCCACCTGCACTGATTTCTTCTGTATCTCAGTAAAATCTGTCCTTGGATTCGGGAACCTTCTTTCTTTCAGCCTGCTTCTCAGAAGGTCCTGTTGAACTGAGGCTTGTCCCGCCCTTTCCTCTGACTTCGCGGGGGTCTGATGCTTGCTGCTTCTCCTCCAGCTCTCTCGGGGGGGACTCAGCCGGCTTCTGCTGGGATTTCCTTCCCACCCTGCCCGTTGAGGAGAAAGACCACGCCTCGTGTTCGGATGCAGATCTGTATCCGCGCCCTGGAGGCTCGGCTCCTTCACGAGTTGCTTGTCCTCGTGCGCTGCACCAGCTCAGGGTCCCTGCGTCCTTCCCTGTCTCTCCGGCCCGTCTAAGCTGTGCTGATTCTTAATGCAGACTTTCAGTTAGGACCCTCACTCAGTCACTCTCTTCCCTGACTCCTGTTATCTCAAAATATGCTTCTGATCCCAGGGGAGACCTTACTCCTCCCGCCCTCCAACAAGAACAGCTTTGATTTTTGTATGTGGGAGACTTAGTTACACAGGAGATTCACGCAGCCAGTAAGTCACGTCAGGGACGGGGGAGCGCGGGGGGGGGGTCTGACATCAGACCCAGAGCACTGGCACGCCCCCCACCCTTCTTCCTGGTCTCGCCTCCTGTTCTGTGTAGTAGCAGGAATCTGGTCTCAGTAGGTGGCGGCCCTGGCGTGCTTTCCCCAGGTGCATCAGCTCCCTCCCACAGCCGCCCTCTGGGGCAGGTGCCCCCGTGACCCACGGCCCCGCAGAGAACGGGGCGTGGAGCCTGAGGCCTGGGGGCGAGCACCTCCGTCTGGGGCCCCCCTCCTTTGCTGGGGTGTGTCGGCGTCGTAAATGCCTTCCTGTGGCCTGCCCTTTTTTTTTTTTTTAATTCAAGGACAGATTAGAATTACAGGCTTAAAACTTAACAGCCGTCAGCATGAAGGTGGAGGGTTTAGACCCCAGAATCAGGCTGTCTGGGTTTGAGCTGGGACTGCGTACTTTTCTGTCAAAAGGGGCGCTAGACTCGGTTTACCTTGTAGGGTTCGGGAAGAACTAAATGAAAGCACGTAAATGGCGCAGAAGCACTGGGCAGACGCTGGAAGCCAGACGGGCTCTGCTGATGGTGTGTGCAGTGCAGTTACCTCCTGTGCCCCCGGGTCACTCCCGGCGTGTTTGCCAGTCATCTGTTGGAGGGCCTTCAGAGCGGTCCCGGAGCTCAAGTTCCCCTGGGCACACATCGCAGATAGACTGTTTTTCTAAGGGTTGTTCATGGTCAGGTTTTTGGTTTGGTGGCTGGGCTGTGCCTTCTTATGCTTTCCTTGATGATTTCTATTTTGTGATGTTTTCAGAAAGACACACAACCAAAGTCCTCGTAGAAATGTGTTCAGTGGAATAAACCTGTTCTTGTTTTTTTAATTGAAGGATAGTCAGTTTACAGTGTTGCACCCATTTCTGGTGGACAGCACACTGTCTCAGTCATACACATACCCATTTTCATATTGTCTTGCATTATAGCTTACTGCAAGATATTGAATACAGTTCCTTGTTGCTGCAAATGGCACTTTCTTTGTGTGGCTGAGTAGCTTTCCATTGTGTGCATACGCCGCAGCTCCTGTATGAGGTCATCTGCCGTTGGGCAGTTAGGTTGTTCCCCCGTCTTGGCTGCTGTGCACAGTGCTGCTGCGAACACTGGGCAGCAAACCCGTTCCTGGGTTAGGATGTCAGAGTAGTATCACTGCGGTTGGGAGCTCGGCCCTGTGAGCCGGGTGCTTCTCCTGTAGCCCTTGCCGTCGTGTGCGGCGGGCCTGCGGGCTCTGGGAGCCTCGCTCGGTGCGTTTGGCCTCGGCCCCTCGGGCGCGTTGCACACGAGGACCCGGTGGGGCCGCGCGCCCGCCGTGGTCCTGCCCCCAGCTCATGCTCTTTGTGAGGGAAGCTTGGCTTGATGGTGGCGGCCTTTTCGGGGGCTATTATTACATAAAAGGACATTTCTACTGTCAACTTTGCTCTTGGAGAATCAGATGGCTTTGACGAGCGCTAGTTCTGCAGGCCTGCGTTTTAGGGCCCCTCCTCCTTGTTTAGGGGAGAGTTCTGTTCGCTGCCCCCACTTACAGAGAGCTTTTAAAAATGTGAGCTGGGTGTGTGCTGAATGAAGGGGTTTGTGTTTGCCGGCACCACCTCTTCTTTCTCCTGGCCTCCCGGCTTCCCGCTTCCCCTCAGCGCCTCCCGCTCCGACTGCAGGGGGCAAACTGGCGGTCCGGGTGGCTGGCTCGGGGCCAGGCTGGCACGAGAACGCCTGCGGATGCAGATACAACGTACGAGAAGCTTAGGAACAAGTTCAGGCTTCTGTGTTTTCTTCTGAACCACAGGCTTCGTGTTTTATTACACACGTGTGATGTCCGGGATGTTACGGATCATCAGGAGGGTGCAGAGAGGGGCTAATTCATTAGCAGCAGTTGCTCGCTTCTCTAGCACAGAGCACTGAAAACACAAGACAAAGCGTGTGGGTGCCGGTGGGACATGCGGCGCAACAAGCAGAACGTTCTGGTACCACGTGCGTGTTCCTTCTAGTTCTGTTTGCGGCTCATCCAGTGATGCTTTGATGAACATCCCTGAGGTCCTCACCGGCCCGAGGGGCAGAGGGGCAGAGGGGCTGGCCTGCTGTCGTCGCCTCAGGGCCACGCCGGATGGCACTGTCTGCGTAGGAACCACAGAAACCATGAGTTCAGTTAAGGTTGAACACAAGACAAACAAGTAATCAACTGTGTTCCTGTAGGCAGAGTACCAAGTTGCTTATATACTTTTACAAGATTTACGATAGCAAAAACACTATAACCACAAACCTGTAAATCAAATAAAATACGCAGAAAGCATTGTAAAGCTTTACTGAAGGAAATTAAAGAACCGAATGGAGCGGTTTCATGCTCGTGGACGGGGAAGGCTTGTTTCTGTAATGTCTGTTTCTCCCGAGTAAACCATCAAGTCGGAATTTTCTCTATAAGTCCCCAAATAAAGTGTGTATTCGTTTTCATTTTGCCTACCCCCCACCGCCCCTGTTGAGTTATTGTTACACGACACACGTTGACCTTGTAACACGTTGGGAAATGTTGTGCCAAGAGTAGCCAAGATAGTTTGTAAACAGAACAGGGTGCTTATTATGTGGCATTACGGACAGCGTGGTGCTGATGTTGGGAGCAAACAGAACAGAAGGGTGAGTCGTGGGTAGACGCTTGGTAAGTGACAAAGATGAGGTTACAGACTAGTATGGAAAGGACTGTCTCTTCAGGCCATGGTGCTGGGATATTCCACCATCCGTGTGAGAAAGAAACAAAATTAGATCCCCTGTATATATGGCCGAGTCGGCAAAGTGTGAACAGGGGCTCACGGGGAAGGAAATCAGGATGGGAAATAAAGTTTTGTAAGAATTCTCTTCTCATCCATTGTCAGGAAAGTGCAAAAACAGAAGCTACCACTGCACACCAACCGAACTTTTAAGATGTTACTGTGTTGACGAGGCTGTGAAAAAATTGCTGCCGATTGAAGTGTAAACAGTTAATCTAACCTCTTCTGGCAGCAGTTTGGTAATAGTCTGGTTACGTTCTGGGCGCTTGTACCACCAAGTTTAGGAGTTTTTCTCCCAGGTGCATGTACCTTACGGAAGTAGCCATGTGCATGAGGAGTTGTTGACAAGGATACCTGCAGCATTATTGTTTGCAGTAGACAAAAACGGGAAGCAACTCAAACGTCCATCAGCATGAGGATGGGTAAATGGATGGGTGTATTGCTCACACTGTGGAATACTACGCAGCCTTTAAGATGAGTGAGCTAGGTCTGCATGTATGAAAATGGATTAATTTCAGAAACACTGGTGAGAATTAGAGAAGTAGATAGAGTTTAAAACCATGTGAAGTGCTACTTACTGTGTGTTAGATACACACACGTAAGTAGTACACTTTTCCAGAGACATGTGAGAGTGATAAACATCACGTTCGGAACAGTAGTTACCCCCGAGGAGCTGGGGTGCTCAGCGGGTTACAACTGTATCATACTGTGTTTTTATTTTGAAACACCCGAATCAGTTATCGCAGAGTGTTAGGGTTGATTAGTTAGGTGGGCAATCAGGATATAGATAATTCTCTTCCCCCCACTTTCTTATATTATCAGAATGTTTCTTTTGGGGAGACCCGAGGAAAGCATTGCTGTCACATGAAGTAAGGGTAATCTGTCTGGTAGGAAGTTCTCCTCATGAAATACAGGCTTAAAAACATTATTAAAAAGCAGGCGCTGGGAGATTGAGCAAGCAGAGTGTTAGTTACGTCGGCACATCCTTGGCACTAGAGCCAGGGGGGCGGTCAAGGTGAAGCAGGGTTCCGGGTCAGGAACTGTTCCGGGACACAAGCAGCAGTGAAGGTGCTCATGCTTCCTTGTCGCCCCCCACACAGTATACTCCCTGGGCTGCTCATTAGAGCAAGAGCCAGTGTTAGGATGTGGTTGGCTTTGGTCCTGCAGATGGGCAAACTAAGCAGAATCAGATGAATTCGCCTCAAAGAGGAAGTTTAAGGCTGATGAATGGACCAGTCTTGGGCCTGCGTCAACATGCTGGTTTTATAAATTCAGATGATGTTATTCTCTGGGTTTAATGCCAGACTTGTATGGTTAAGGCCATTAGTGCTGATGGCGGGTGTTCCTCTGCCCCAGAGTGTCACGGCGGCTGTGATCCATGAGAAGAGAGCTGGAAACCAAGGGTCTGAAGAAATGTGTCAGGGACACAGAGCACTGTGGCTGCTTCTCCAGAATCAGCAACGCTGCTTTTAGTGGCTGGTCACAAATCCCAAGCACCATCACGACCCCGTACCACACTGTACGTGCAGATAAAGCATTCGCGAGTCTTCCATTTCACCCTGGTCCTCAACCTCCAGCTCCTCTCCCAGCTTCCACTCTGTGAAGGCACCCTGAGTACTGGCTGCCGGGCACGGTGGGGCCCACCACTGTACAGAGCATTTATTTAGATCATCTTTAATTTCTTCCAGTAACATTTTGAAGTTCTCGGAGTCAAATTCTTGAACTTTTATTAAACTGATTCTTAAGTATTTTATCCTTTTCAATATATTGAATGGGATTGCTTTCATATTTTCACTTCTGGATCATCCTTTGCTGTAATATAGAAATACAGCAAATATGGAAAAGCAGTTGACTTTTACACATTGATCTTGTAGCCTTCAGCCTGTTAGTTCTCATAGTTACTTTGTAGATTCCTCAGGTTTTTTCCCCTGCATACCAGATCATGTCCTTTGCAAGTATAGATAATTTTACTTCTTTCTTTCCATTCTACTTGTGTTTGCCTTTTGGGCTGCATAGAACCCATAGCGTGAGGGTCAGCAGGAGCGCTGAGAACTCACATCTTGCTTGTAGTTTCTAGGATGTTTAGGGGAATATCTTCAGCCTTTCACGTTAAGTTCACAATATTAGCTGTAGAGTTTTTGTGGCGTTCCTTATCCAGTTGAGAAAGTTTCTGTTTCTAGTTTGTTAAGAGTTTTGGTCATGAATTTTTATTTCGTCAGATGCTTTACCGGTGCCCATTGAGATGATCGTGTAGCTTTTACCCTATATTCTGTTAATACAGTGTATGACATTAGTTGATTTCAGATGTGAAATTGACCTTGTATTTTGGGGATAAATCCTACTTGGGCATGGTGTGTAATCCTGTTTCTGTGTTGGTGAATTTGGTTTGGGATTTTTGTGTCTGTGTTTTTTGGAAATAGTATTCTGTAGGGGTTTTTGTTTGTTTTTATTGAGTTTTGCTTTTGTGATGTCCTCGTTTGGCTTTGCTGTCAGGGTAATACTGGCCTTAGAGAACGAGATGGAACGTGGTCTTTCCTGTCCTCTGACTGTTTGTATGGGATTTTTTTTCTTCATTAGATATTTTGTACAGTTCACAGACGAAGACATGTGAGCCCGCACTTTGTGGGAAGACTTTAAATTACTAACTGTATATTCGTTCACTTGTAAATCTGTATAGATTCTGTTTCTTTCAGGGTCTGTTGTGCTAATTTATATTTTCCTAGGCATTTCTCCATTTCACCAAAGTCGCCTCATTTGTCAGCACAGAGTCACATTACGTGCTGTTTCCTTGTGGTCCTTTAAATTCCTGCCACGTAGATAGTGATGTCCCCTCTTCCATGTCTGCTATTGGTAATTTGTGTTCTCTTCTTTTTTAGGTCATTCTAGGTAAAGCTGTATCAGTTTTGTTGATCTTGTCAAAGAACCAGCTTTGGGCTTTAATATTTTTCTAGGTGGTGGTTTTTGCTGTTACACTGATTTCTGCTCAGATGTGTATCACCTGCTACCTCCCCCTTGCTGTAGACTTCATTTGCTCTTCTGTTCCTGTTTCCCCAGGTGGAAAGCTTAGATGATTGATTTTTAAACTTTTGTCCTTCTTTTCTGAATAGGTGTTTTAAAGCTATACAGTTCCCTCTAAGCACTGAAGTTATGCTGTTTTCATTTACTTCCAAATGCCTTCTCACTTCCCCTGTACTTTTTTCTGGAAAATTTCCAAAACTGTTGGTTTCTAATTTAATTCCTTGTGGTCAGTGAACAAGATTTTCTCTTTGTCTTTAGCTTCTGATAGTTTCGGGGTGGTGTGTCTAGGTCAGGGTCTCTGTCTTGAATCCTCTGAAGTTTATTGAAATTTGTTTTAGGGCCTAGAACATGGTCTGTTGTGGTACATGTTCGGTGTACACTTGAAAAGAGTGCGTATTCTGCTGTTACGGGACGGCGTGTTCTGTAAGTGTCAAGCAGAGTGAGGTGATAGATAGCATTCAGGTTTTCTGTATCATTACTGACTTTCTGTTTTATTCTGTCAGTTGTTGATAAGTAGGATATTGAAGTCTTCAACTCTAAATGTAGAGTTGTCTGTTTCTTTCATTTCTGTTAGGTTTTTCTTCCTATAACTCTTTTAGGTATATGCATGCATTCATGGTCATTTTACCTTCCTGAAATGCTGACCTTTTTTTATCATGATGATCATGAAGTGTTCCTCTCTGTCTCTAGGAGTATTTCTTGGCTAAAAGTCTGTTTTGTCTAATGTGAATATAATCACCCTCAAATGGCTACTCTGAGCACAGCATATCTTTCTGTCCTTTTACTTTATTTTTACTTCTGAATCTAAAGTCGAGTCTTTTGTGGAGCACATAGTTGCTTTGTTCAATCTGTCAACCTCTGCTCTTTGTTGAGAGTCTTTAGTTTTCCTATTTCATGTAATTATTGGAACGATTAGATTTAGTGTGTCACTGTGCTAGTTTCCTATTTATGTCATTGTTTCTTCTTTCCTGCTTTCTTTTATGTTAAACACTTTTTGCCTTCACCATATTAATTTCTGTGATTTTTTTAAAAAAATGATATATTTGAATTATTTTCTTAGTGATTGCTCTGAGGATTATAATATGCATTTTATTACAGTCTACTTCAGGTTCATACTACCTTAATTCCAGTCAGTATATCATCCTAACTCAAACACGTCTCCCATTTCCCCGCTCCCTTTGCGCTGTTACATACATTATACCACGTAAAGTTACATACACTACAGCCAGTGTATCAGGTGTGTACAGTGTTGTAATGTTTGCTTTATACAGTCTGGCCTCATTTAAGAAATTGACTAGAAGGAAGACACAGTATTCAGCCAGTCTTGTGTATTCCCCCACCTGTTTGCTGTCCCCCGCCGCTTCCTGTCTTCCCCTGCCTTTGCATTACTGTCTGCAGTCTTTCTCTTTTAACCTGTAGAACTTCCTTTGGTGTTTTTTGTCGGGCAGCTCTGCTGGTGGTGGCTTTTCTCAGTGTCACTTATTTGGGAATGTCTTTATTTTGCCTTCATTTGGAAGGGTAGTTAAGCTGAATATAGAATTCTTGGGGCCTTTTTTTGTGTGTGTGTGTGTGCTTTGAATACGTCATTGCCCTGGTTTCTGCTTGTCCATTGTTTCTGATGAAAAGTCAAGCATTAATTGTATTGTTGTTCCCTTATGCATGTTACCTTGTTATTTTCCCACTGGTTTTAAGATTTTTCTCTGTCTTAGCTTCCAGAGTTTCAACAACTGTATCTCTAAGGGTCTCCTTGTATTGACATTAGTTGGGCTTTATCAAGCTTCTTAAATGTATAAATAATTACTTTTCATCTTACTTGGAATGTTTTCAGCCATTATTTCTTAAACATCTCTTTTTTTTCCCTCCCCCTCTCTCTTTCCTCTTAATCTTTTTGCTCTGTTCTTCACTTTGGATAAAGTCTGTTGATCTCCCAAAATCACTGATTCTTTCTTCTCCCCTCTCAAATCTGCTGTTGTTCACCTAGTGAATTTTTCGTTTCACTTTGTTTTGCAGCTCTAGAGTGTTTGCTCTATGTTGGTAGGCTCTATTTCTTTGTTATTCCCCATTCTAATTGGCATCATGTTTTCCTTGAGTTCTTTAAACATGTTTTTTAAATGTACTTATAAAGGTTGATTTGAAGTCTTTTTCTGCTACATCCAAATTATGAGTGAACTGAGAGATGGTTTTCATTGACTATTTTAATTCCTGAGTGTGACTCATACTTTCTGGGTGTTGTGTGTGTGTTTCAGAATTTTAATTTTTTCCCTGAATTTATTGAGGTTGTTTTGCGAGTGTGTGTGTGTATGTTTTCAGTCACTTGCCTGAATGCCATCCAGGGAACTATGGCCACGGATTTCTCTGCTCAGCTCCCTCCATCCCAGTTCTTACCTTGATTTGTGGCCTGACTTTCTAGGGGTCACTCTTGCGTCTGCATAGATTGTGAGTCCGGTTTTGGTCAGAGGCTGTGGTCAGATGCCTCGAGCCCGTAGGCTTCCACCCTCTGCACTGGGTTTGGGTTGGGTTGGGAGTGCACTCAGAGCTCAGGCGGCCCCCAGGCCTGCCGGGTTTCACTCTGTGCCGGCCCCCTCGAGGGCCTCCTGGACACGTGGCAGGTGGGCTGCTCCTCAGGCCCCGGGGGCCGCCTCACTTCCAGGCTCCCCCTTCACATCTCTGCCTGTCCCGCCATTGTCGCTCGCCGCTGCTGGACTTCAGCCCGGGCCGGAGGGCCGCCGCCTCTTCCGCCTTCTGCTTCACGTCGTGCCAGTCCCCCTGCCCGCTAAGCTTCAGGCTTTCCAGGCCAGCCCCGCGCTGGGGGTGCCCCTCGCTGCCAGAGCTGGGGGGCAGCAGGCGCGGGCAGCACGGCCACCGGCCTCCGCCGGGGGCACTCAGCTCAGCGGTTCTCATGAGTACCTGCTTCTCAACCTGATGGTTGCCTCTGGATTCCTAGGGCCCTGAGATAGCTGTTTTGGACAACTTTGCCAAGTTTTATGGTTGTTTTTTCAGTGGAAAGGGTTTGTCAATCTCTTCTTTCCCCTCTTGTGGGCCTGATTTCTTCTACTGAGGTCATCAGACGTGACTGACTGACCCCGCTTCAAAACACTTGGCTTCTGGACCCACGTCTTAGTCCCCCTCCAGTGCCGCTCCTCGCTCTTCCTGCAAGTCCCTGCCGGCTTCTCCTGTCCGGTCTGCCTTCTGCGTGGCTGAGTGTCTCAGGGCCTGGTCCTGGAACTCCTTTCCATCCTCACCCACACTTCGCTCCCTGCCTGGTCTCACGGGTTTAATGACTTGTGATGCCTGCGAATCGCAGGCTTCTGTCTCTAGCCCGCAGTCCCCATGTCTGAGTCAAATGACCTCCTCCCTATCTCCACTTCACGTGTTTAAAACTGAGTTCTTGTATCTCCTCGCATCCCAGTGAACGTCAGCTCTGTCCTTCCAGTTACTCAGGCCAAGTGTCTTGCTTGGCCAGCGTTCTTCACTTTCCCGCACAGCTTGTATTCGGCCCATCGGGGGGTCTTATTAACACTTCTTTGAAAGTAGATCCCAGATCCAGCTGCTGCTCACCGTCTCTCTTCCATCACTGCTGAGTCCAAGTACCACTTCTCTCTCTAGGATGATCACGGCACCTGCTGGTCCTCGTTAATTCCACAAAGTGGCTGGTGTTGTAATTCTGAAATTACTTGCTTCTGCCCAGGACCTTTCTGTGGCTTCCATCTTGCCGAGAGCAAACCCCAAGCAGAGCTGGGCTGCAGGGCACTGAATGGAGCCCTCCCCCTGCCCCCAGCCTCCCTGGCCTGGTCGACCCCATTTTCCCCGTTACCCCCACCCACCTGAGCCTCTGTGGCCTTCTCGCTGCTCCTCACACACTCCAGGCACACCCTGCCTTGTGTGGGGTTCACGTCGGCGTCCCCCGGCTGCATGTTCTCGGTGACCACTGGCTCACCCCCTCCTGAGCCACCTCTCCATCTCCCTGTCCTCTCCCTGTGGTTTTTTCATCTAAACGATTATATGTACTTAATGCAGTTCCCATTTATTAATGTGCCTGACCCCTTTCACTTGCATGTAACTGCCAAGATAGAAGGCAAGACCGTTTTTGTTTCCTACTGTATCCTCGGTAAAAGCAGGGTTGTAGGGACTTTGTACCTGTTGGTGGACTTGGTGGTTGGATTGACTCCAGGCAGCAGAACTGGACTTTAAAACCCATCGGGTGCCAGGGCCTCCCGCCAGGCCAGCAGCACCTCGAGACCAGAACCTCTTCCTTGGCAGACTCCGAGTCTCCCATCCCACGATCACCTCTAGGTTGTTGGGTTTTGTGTAAACATTGTATGTGCCCCCTCCACCCCAGCAGTCTCCCTAAATGGGCTTTGGGGGAAACAGAAAGGGACCCTTCCCCACAAAAACTGCTCATCACCCCTGGTCCAGGACACACCGTCCCTGATACTCATGTTACTGGGGAAGAAACTAGACTTTCAGTCCCTCTTCTGCGCCAACCCCTAGTGTCCCTCCCTGGCGTTACATCAGATGTGGCGTCACAAGGCGGCTTCCGTAATAACATCAGGCTGGGATCTCTGTGCAGGAGTCGAGACTTGGGTTTCTGGCCAGAGCAATTATGTTCTGGCTCCTAAATGATGCACTTGTTTGCTGCTGGTCTGTGTGCAGGTGTATCCGTGTGTGGTTTTGCAGTCTCCCCTGAGCTGCCTTCGTCCCGGAGCGGGCTTTTCCCTCTGGTGGGTGTGCTCATTCCTGTTAGTGGGGCACTTGGGAGGTTTCCAGCGCAGAGCTGTCCTCTCTGTGAGTCAGCTGGTCATTCCTGAGAAAAGTTTTCACCAAACTGCATCCGTGAAATCAGTCACAAACGTTACCTCTGCTGAGCACTAAGTGTGCGCCTGGGGTCTTCGTACTTGACCTCATCTTGCTGTGTCTTGGCATTTAGGCTTGGCTTTCTTTGTAGCACAATAGATTTTAAAATGAGTACTTTGGCAAAGTTTTTTATAGTTTAAGATATATGGATGTTTGCCTGTAGGGCTGTAGTTTCTAACTTTGCTATTTTGTTATGAGAATATAATGAAAGAGGAAAGTCTCCAACTCAGAAATCCTTGCTTATCTGTTCTCACTTCCTGAACAGTTTGGTCTTTGTCTCTATCCGTTTAATAAAGCCAGACAGCAAAGCACAGATCCCAGCATTCCGACTCAGGACAGGAATTTCTTTATTATTAATCAAGCTCTCTATTTAAAATAGCTTTTTTGGTTTGTGTTGTCAGTGAAAAATAACAAATGCTTTATTCTATTTTGAGGTATCTGAAGAATGATACAGTTGCTATGAAATATGCTTTTGTAGGTTTTCAGTTGTAGCAGCTGTGGGGGAAGTTGTGATTCACCCTTGTTTACACAAGAGACACACATAGATTCAATCCACTTGGTGGTTTGTTTGTCAAGTGTGCCAGAAGCAAGTGGCTTCATTTGTACCAGACACCGTCCCACTCTTACTCAGAACAAAATGCCAGAACTGTGACTTACTGGTAAAATTTCTAAATGGCTTAACCTTAAAAAAAAAAACAAACAAACCCTGAATCCATTTTCACTTGTGTAAGGCATGTAAGTAAAAGCGGATAGACACGGTGGGAGGAGGACGCAGGTCCCTGAGGGCCTGTCTGCCGGGAGCATTTCTTCACTCCGGGTTCCTCCAGCCTGAGAGCTGCTGGGCGTTTTCCCGTTAAGTTTGTTAAGTGAGGAGTGACCGGTTCGGTAGGTACCTGGATCGCAAGTGTGCGGTGGTTCTGACAGATGTCGCACGCGTGTGACCGCCGTCCTGACGGAGGAAGAACGTGCCCCGCTCTGCTCCCCCAGCCACGGACACCCCCGCTGCGATCCTCACCACGGGCGGCCGTGCCTCCCGCGGGCCCTCGAGCAGGTGGAGTCACGCACGTGTGCGCCCCGTGTCTCGCTTCAAGGACTCAGCGTGACGGGGCTGGACTCCCCCGCGTTGGTGCCGGGTCGGCGGTGCCGCGGTCGTGCTGAGGGCCGCGTGCGCGGTGGGTGCGCTTCGTTCTGCCCATCCCTCCGCCGTCCAGTTGATGGTCCCTGGGCCGGCTCCGTCTCTGGCTGCTGGATGAAGCTGCCGGGAACGTTCTCCTGCAGGCCTTTGTGTGGACGTGTGTTCCCGAGTCTCTTGGGCAGATGCCTGGGAGTGGAGGGGCTCGGGTGCGTGTGTGTCCCAGGATCCGCCGCGCGACTTTCCACGCTCACCCGTGCTGACGTGAAAAGAAGCCGACCGCCAGGTGTCGTCCAGCAGAGCCCGGCTTATTTGGGATCAGCAAAGCAGCGCATTTCAGGGTCTCCGCCAGACAGGCCGCGGGTGAGTCCCCGCCTGCGACGGAAGGAGAAGCTTTTATAGAGGAGACGGGGGTGGGCGGGCTCAGCATACAGCCCCTGGCTTCTCATTGGCCGAGTCCTCCCGGGAAAGAAGAGTCTTCTCCTGTTGGCTCCGCTGTCGTCACAGGGGTAAGAGCTCCCCCTGCTGGTCTCCCGACCCTATTAACAGAGCTTTCTGGTGATTAATGTTTCTTACCAGCGGTGAATGAGAGTTCCAGTTGTCCTGCGTCCTCATCAGCATTTACAATTGTCGTCTTAATTTAGCCATTATAGCAAGTCTTAAATTTAGCTAACACAGCCCTCCAACTTTGTGCTTCTTTCAAGGTTGTTTTGTCTTTTCTACATTCCTACCTTTGACATATAAAATTTTAGACTTTTGTCAACTTACGTTAAAAACCTCTAGGATTTTTGATCAGGATTTTGTTGCATCTCTGTATCAATTTAAGAAAAATTGGCAACTAAATAATATTGAGTCTCTCAATTTATAAACGTAGTGTATCTTTCAGTTTATGGGTATTCTTTAATATCTCTAAGCTATGTTTTGTCGTTTTCAGCAGACATTTTAGACATTTTTATTTATTCCTGATATTTTGCTCTTTGATTATATTGTAAATGGAGAGTTAAAACTTTTCATTTTTAGTTGTTTAATACCACTATTTATAAAAAACACTTGACTTCCTAAAAATTTTGACATTCACTCAATTTTTCAAAATTTAACCCTGTGGCTTAATTGAGCTTGCTTATTTTTCCTAGTAATTATTGTAGATTCCTTTGTTTCTGAGTTCTTAAAATCCGGAATGAATATTGACTTTTCCTCAACGATTCTTTAGTTATTAAGAAAATTAAAACGTTCACCTGCCCACTACCCAGCCTTTGGTGAACGTTGTTCGGCTTGCCACCCTGCTGTCCGTCCATCAGTCCATCTTATTTGTTGACACGTTTTAAAGTACGTGCTGACATCCATGCATTTCCCCCTAAAGAACTTCGTTTAGCACACATTTCATTAACCTGAATTCCGTATTTGTAGTTTTTTCTTGTGATGTAAAATTTCCTAGTAGTGCAGGGCACTTAAATACTGTATGAGTCGCTGAGCTTAACAAAGGCGTCTGCCAGTGCCCCCCAAGGCTGGAGTCAGGGAGCCGTCTCCCCGGAAGGTTCGTGGCTCCCCTGTCCTAGTCAGCTCCCTACCAACCTTTGTTTTTGCTTTTTTTCAGTAATAGTTGTTTGGGGGTTTTGTTTTTGTTTTGGGGGGCTTGTTTAAGACTTTTCACTTAAGTAGAAGCATACAGTGAGTATTCTTTTGAGTAAGGGTTTTGGTTCAGCATAATATTTTGAGACCCACTCAAGTGTCTGCACGTCTCACTAGTTAAGTTCTTGCTGAGATTATTGTACTGGCATATAACAGGTGGTCCAGTTATGTGGACTGTTTCTAGTTTGGGTCCATCGTGAACAGAGTTGCTATAAATAGTTTTTGTGCAAGTCTTTCTGGAGATGTATGCTTTCATTCCTTTTGGGTAGGTAATTAAGATTGGAACTGCTTCCTGGGTCATAGGGCAGGTATTTGTTTAGCTTTATAAAATGCTGTCAGGCCTTTTTCCAGAATGGCTGGACCGTTTTTAAATCCTGCCATCGGCGTATGAATGTGCCAGCTGCATGTCCCTGGTGTTTTTCCATTGTAGCCACTCTGATGGGTATTTTGTAGCATCTCTTTGTCTTTTTAACTTGCATTTCCTCACAGATGATGACATTCATCACTTTTTAATGTGTTTACTGGTCATGCACGAATCTGTTGGTCGGCGTGTCAGCAGCCTCCCTCCCAAGAGCCCCGGTGTGGTGTCACCACCAGCACGGGCGGCCAGTTCACCCCAACAAACCGAGGGGCCTTCTTGCCGTGGAAAGGTTTGCAGGACTGTGTGGGCAGTAGCTTCTGTCTGTTCAGCCCCAACAGGAAAAAGGAGGCCCGGCCCCTTCCTGGGCTCTGGGGACTGGCGGCGGTCTGGCCTCACTTGGGCGTTGTCCTCCTCAGCCCTTGAGCCAGGCCGACTCCCACATCTGTGTCCTTTGAGGCCAGACCTAGCAGACTGGGGTCGGGTCAGTCCCAGGTGCTGTTGGTGCACACTGGAGCGGGCAGCCCCTTCTGAAAAGTGGCTGCTGTTGGTTGGCTGTTGCTGCCAGGCCCTCTTCCGCCTGTCCCAGGGAGGTCTGTGACTCTCAGACCTGGCGCCCCCTTTACAGACCGGTCAGTTTGAAATCGGTTCCTAACACAACAGGAAGGGCCCAGTGCACTCGGTTGTTAAGTGGAGACGCCGCGTTGAAAACTAGACACTTTGGCATCTTGGCTTCATGTGAAAAGCTTCAGGAATCCATATCTCCCACTCTTCCCTAAATAAGCACAGCCACTGACTCAGGGGGACCGCTGACCCCCAGGATTCCCCCAACGTGCCCGGGGCTGGTTCTCCATGGTTCAGGGAAGCCGGGGCCCGATGCTCTCTGCTCAGATGCTCCGCTCGTTGGGCAGAGCCCCTGGAGTCTTCCTCGGGGATGGCAAAGCCCTGTTTAATTACATGTTGGATGAAACAGGTTGAAGTGACGTCTTCGCAGGGGACTAAAATGTCACTCTGGGACCTGCCAAGCAGCGCGGGGTGGCTCCAGCTCCCGCACCTGCCACACAGAACATCTGTTAACGCCCCCCTCCCCACAGCTGTTACCGTCATTCCGCAGTGCAGACGAATGCCACCGGGCTGGCTGGGTGGGCGCACTGGATGGGCTGGACTGCCTGCTGTCAGGCACTGCCTCCAAAAACAAGGGCAAGGCCGCTACTGGGACTGTGCCAGCCGGAGAGCCGCGGTCGAGCGCCCGCGTGGGGGCCCGGCCGCCGTGATCAGGGCGTTCCCACGCCGGCATGCGCGCCGCGGGACTGAGCTCGCAGGTGGGATGCACGTCCCTCCCGCAGACACGGTGACCCGGAGACCTTGACGTGTTCCAGGAAAGTCAAGCAGTAGGTCCCGCCGCCCTCCGAAGACTGGGGTTCTCTCCAGAGTGAGGCTGCGCCGGGTTACTCAGGGCGGGTCCCTGGACGGCTGCTGGGCTTACTGTGTGTGCCTCCCGCAGGCCAGAGCAGAGAAAACGTGGTAGGAAGTTTGTCCCCGTGAAGACACGTCAGCCCTGGAGGGGTCCCCGCCGCGGGCCAGGACTGATCCACGCCGTCACTGATGCGTCCTGCGTGCCTGAGTGCGTGCCCGGAGCAAGAGGGAAAATGAGTTCAGGAGCTGAGGAGCCGCCTGGCTCCCTGAGATGGCCCTGGTGGCTTGTGGGGTTTGCTCAGCCCGCTGCTGCAGGGCCTGGGAGGACCGCTGAAGGACAGGGTTGCAGTGCTTCTCCCTGATGGTAGAGTCACGCTGGTAGTCGCTTTACTTACGAGCTGAATGATACAGGTTGGATGGACGTGGTCCCAGCCTGGGCTGGTCGGAGTGGCTGACGGAGTGGTATACACAGAGGGCAATTTCCCAGAAGCCACGCAGTGTGGAAACCAGGGGTGGACACTGTCGGGAGACAGTTCTCGAGGGATCCCTTGCATCTCTGTGTGTCTTGGGAGCCGAGACTCTGACCGCATTTGCTCTGGACTTGGTATCTGTGTAGCAAACAGTTGGAGACAAAGCTGGTGTCTCCCTTCAGGCCTCCGCCTAGGTTTGCCTACAGCTCTGGGTGGCAGAGAGAGGACAGGCGTGCTCACCGGCCATTGGGAAGTTTCTGGTTCCTCTCCTGTAACCCCCCGCACGAGCTGCTGTCTGCCTCCTGGCCCTCCTTCTGTTGCCCTGCAGAAATGGGGCCCAGGTAGCTGGTACAAGCGGAGGCTGATACTCTGACAGTTGCTCTTGCTGTGAGTAATTTTTTTTTTCTCTCTGATGAGGATTCTTCTAAAAACCAGCATCCATGAAAATGTCAGCTTGCAATAGCTAACTTGCTAGATGGCAAATAGGTGAAATTTCAGACCCTTCATGGCTCTTGAAGGTCGGCTGCCGGAACTTCCTTCAGCTCTTGTTCCTCTGAAAATATCTTTATTTCATCTCTGCCTTTCTTTAAACAGCTTTTTTTTTTTTTAAAAGAAAAGATGAATGCACATACCAGACAGATCACCCATTTAAATTGCTCAGTTCAGTGGCTGTTTATACAGCATTGCATCCGTCAGCACAGTCAGTTTTAGAACAATTTCATCACCTCAGAAAGGCATCCAAATCCATTAACTCTCACCCGCCTCCTCTGCCTTCCCTCCCCACCAGTACCCTGCCCCCAGCCCTAAGCAACCACTGATTTGTTTTCTGTCTCTAAAATCACCTGTTCTGGGCGTTTCTTACAGATGGAATCCTGTGTGGACTTTTGTGACTGGCTTCTTTTGCTTAGCATAATGTTTTCAAGGTTCATCCACGTCGAGTAACTGTCAGTACTTCGTTCCTTTTCATGGCCGAATAATATTCCCTCACAGAGCCGTGCTATTTTGTTTACCTGTTCATTGGCTAATAGACATTTGGATTGTTTCCACTTTTTGACTGTTACGAATAATGCTGATATAAACATTCATATACAAGTTTTGGTGAGGACACAAGTTTTCTTTCTCTTGAGAAGACTCCTAAAAGTGAACTTGCTGGGCCATGGGGTAACTACCTGTAACTGTTGGAGGGGCTGCCGCACGGGTTTCAGAAGCGGCTGCGCCATTTTACATCCTCACCAGCAGTGTGTGAGGGTTCCAGTTCCTCCACATACTTGTCAGCACTTACCTGTCTTACTTTAGCCATCCTGCTGATTTCTTCTTTGGCCCATTGATTATTTAATATGGGTTGTCTAGTTTCCACATTTGTGAATCTCTCAAATTTTTCTATAAATAGTTTTCAATTTCACCCAGTTTTATTGAAGGTAAGACTTTGTATGATTTCAATGTCTTTAAATTTATCAAGGTTTGTTGTGTGAGATAGCATGTGGTGTGGTCTCTGCTGGGGAACAGTCCATGTGCGCTTGGAAGGAGCGTGTTCTGCTGTTGTTGGGTGGACGGCCCATGGATGTCTGAGGTCTGGTTTGGGTTTGGTCTTATTCGGGTCTTCTGTTTCCTTGTTCGTCGTCTGTTTGCTCTGTCCACTACTGAACGTGGGCCTTGAAGTCTTCAACTATTATTGTTGAATTGTCATTTCCCCCGTTGCTTTGATCGGTTTTAGTTTCACGTGTTCTGTGTACACACGCTTATCACTGTTTTATGTTACATTTCTGTATGTTAGAGATCCAGCAGTAAAGTCACATACATACTATTTTATACAGTTGCTTGTTAAATAAGAAGAATGCAGAAAAACAGGCATTTTAAACTTTTAGAATTACATAAGTCCCTTTACTAGTCTTGATTTTTGTTTTTTTGTGTGAATTCTGATTGGCCAGCTTCCAGCCTGAATATCCTTAGTATTTCTTGTAAACAGTTCTGCCAACAACAAATTCTGTTTTCGTTTATCTGAGAATGTCTATGCTGTGTTCTCATTTTGAGGGGCAGGGGTCGTCTGCAGGCTTTTTAGAGCAGTTTTACGACTCACAGCTAGTGGAGCAGAGAGTTCCCCTCTGCTCCCTGTCCGCCCGCACGTGAACAGCCTCTCCCACCATCAGCACCCCAACCACAGTAAGACACTGGTTGCTAGGATCGGTGAACCTACGTTGACAAGTCAGTATTGCACACAGTCCATAGTTCACATTAGGGTTCACCCCTGATGTTGTACACTCTGTGGGTTCTGACACATCCATAATGACATAGATCCACAGTCACACAGAATAGTTCCACTGCCCTAAAAATCCTGTGCTGTACGTACTCGTCCCCTCTCGCATCCCAGCCTTGATGAACACTGATGTTTTCACTGTCTGCATGATTTTTCCTTTTTCAGAATGTCATAGTTGGAACCATACAGTAGATAGTCTTTCCTGTTTCCATTTTTTGAAAGATAGGATTGCTGGATATAAGATTCTTAACTGACAGTTTTTTGGTTTTAATACTTTGAATATGTCATCCCACTGCCTTCCGCCTGCACTGTTTCTGATGAGAAGTTAGCCATTCATCTTCCTAGAATTTCCTTGTACGCGAGGGGCTGTCTTCCTCTTGCTGCTTCCAGATTGTCTCTTTCCTGGTGACTTTCAGTAGTTTGACTGTGCTGTGTGTTTGTGGCTCTCTCTCTGAATGTGTCCTCTTTGGTTTGTTGAGTTTCCTAGACGTGTAGATTATTGTTTTCGAGTAAACATGGAAAGTGTTTATGTCAATAAATGCGGAAGCCATTATTTTTTGGGTCTTTCTCGGCTCCTTCCTCTCCCGTCCTCCTTGTACTCCCACTACACGTATATTGCTCTGCTTGAAGGTGTCTCCCATTTTTCTTCGGTTCTGTTTATTTTCGTTCTATTTTCTTTCGTTTGTTTGGATTGCATAATCTCTACCCACCCTTTTTTCCAGGTTGATTGGTTTTTCTGCCAATTCAGATCTACTGTTGAGAACCTCTAATTCGTTTTTCCTTTTAGTTGTCCATTTCAACTCCAGAATTTCCATTCGGTTCTTTTTGCAATTTCTGTCTCATTAATGATATTCTTTGTTTAATGTGATATTGTATTTACACCTTTCTTTAATTCTTTGACTTATTTGAAGTCTTGTTTCCACTACTGTGTGAAGCCTTGATGTGCCCCCCAGGGGTCACGGCCGTGGACAGCACGTGGCCGCCCGGGAGGGACAGCAGTTCCATCTCTGACTCTCCCCCTGGTCTCTCTAAGCTGCTGCTTTGTTTGGTGTCACACCTGGCCTGTTGGCCTCCCCTGATCACTGGCTGGTCACTGGGCTATTTTTGACACACCCAGGTGCGTAATTGCTCGTCAGTCTGATTCAGTAGATTGGGGCAGGGTGGCATTGAGGCCAGTCTTTGAGGTTGGTTTTTACCCCAGGCACGCTCTTCGCCATCTCTCTTTCTGATTCTCCATGGTGAACTAGGTGAGCGGTGGTTTAGCTTGTTGCTCTTAATTTATCATTTTCAAGAGCATCCTTAGGTTTAAAACTTCCCACGCTCTGTCTCAAACAAAGTTCTTGTAGTGAGCAGCTCTCTTGTCTTACAGGTTTTCTCCCCAGGCAGTCTCTGAGCCACTCTTCTGGGTGCTGGGTGTGGTGTAGCCGCTGGTCTTCTCGGCTTGCCTCTCCCAGCATGGAACCTGTACCCCAGTATGACTTGGGGCAAGAGCTGTCAGAGTTCCTGCATCCTGGCCCTGCTACCACGGGGGAAGGGCCTCTAATGGGTCCCGGGCCAGGCAGAGAAAGGAGCTCCTGGTCCCCGCGGCAAGCCTGGCTTGGGGGCAGAGCGGCGGGGGTGCCTGTGTTCTTGTCCGAGCCCACCCCAGGTGAGCCCCTGCCACACTGAGCTGGGGCGGGGGGAGGGAGGAAGTGGGTCGGGACTCAAATGTCAAGACTTTCTCTGTGCTTGTCGACTGTTAGTAAACTTTCTTGAGTAATGTTTCTTCATTTGCTCTGTGGCCTTAGGGCCATTTTCAGACGCTTAGGCTGGTGTGGTTTTGAGGGGACGGGGTCTGTTTCGTTGGTTGTGGGGTGTCTGCAGAGCTCCTGATGACACCGACCTGGAGGTGGGGTCTGCCTTGCTCTTGAAGCCTGGTTTCCCCTGGAATTCTGAGCTGACAGTCCCTTCCTTCGGTGGAGGTGCGTTTCCTTGTCTCCTGGCCTCCGTGGTTGTGGCCCTGTGTGTGTCTTTTCACAGCCTCACTCCACCAGCCGGTTTGTGTTTTTCTTATCTTGGTTTTTTTAGGCTTGACTGTGATGTTATTAGCGTGATTTATGCTGACCACCTGCTTTCCTTCTAAAACTCTGGGGTTTTGATACATGCTGGGCCAAGAGGGTGTGAGCAGCCTCCAGTGCAATCCTGGGTGCTGAGGCTCTGAGGAGATTGTCTGGTGACAGCTCGCTGCTGGAGGAACAAAGCGTGTCCTGGGTGTCCTGGGTGACCCCCCTGGCGGCTTGCGCTTGGCTCCCCCGGACCTCACCCCACACACTTTCCCTTTGCTGGTTTCCTCTGGGGCCATCCTCCCGCAGTGAATCACAGCCACAGGCGGGACTGTGTGCTGGGGCCTGGGGCGGGCTCGGTGCCTCCAGCACGCCAGCTGCTGCATTCCCGGCCTGCTGCCATTCCTGGCCTGCCCAGCTTTCGAAGGGGTTGTCTGTTGTTTCAGGGGCTTCCCTTCCATGCGGCCCTCATGCCCGGGGTCCCCTCCCCTCCACTCCTGCTTCCATCCCCTGAGCCCGTAACACTGTGCTTTCTGCCGAGTTCTAGGGGTGCAGGAACCACTGGGTCCCCTCGTTTCAGGGGCCCACCTCCACCCCCGGTTTCCATAGGCCTTTGGTTTCTTTCCAGTGTCGTCAGATAGCTAGGTGAATATCATTCCTGTTTCTTGAAGTGGGAGGATGTATCTGCCTGTGCTTTCAATAGTTAACAACTGCTGTTAGTAGCGACGGCAACTTGTCCTTTTAGGCGTCAACACAACCTTCTCGTGGCTGGTGGGAGCCTCTTCCTCATCTAAAGGGCTGTTGCTTTTCCGGGGCCCACCAGCATTCTCTGACGTGAGCAGGGTTCTTACTGGTTCTTTTTTCCCTAGTGACGCTCTGTTGTTCCCGGTTAACTGGGCACTGGCGTCAGACTTAAACCTGAGAAAAGCTTTCTGTGTTGCCTCTGTTTCAGAGTCATCCTGGGAGCTGCACCCTCTGTTCTGGGAGGGACCAGAGCACGGCCGGTTACCGATGACGGTGCAGGCGTCAGGCTTCGCCTCTTGCAGCTCCTTTGCAACTTTGGTCTTTTTCTTGTGAGCGTGTATATTTGCATGCCTTGCCCTGATCTAACTTCTCAGGCCGTTTGGTATTTTAACTGCAGCAATAGCTTTGTCCCTCGTCTTCCTGAGCTCTTTAACCAGGGTGGGGTTCTCTGCGGGGCTTTGCTCATAGGGTAGTGACCTGCATCCATCCTTTTCTGTGTCCTGTGCAGCCCCCAGCACATCCCAGCCCACCCCTGCGCCCCGAGACTGCGGGGCGGGGGGGCGTTCAGAACGACCCTTTCGGATTCATCTCACTGCTCCGTAAACCTTCAGAGGACTTCACACTGTTACAGAAGCCTGGTTCTGCTGCTTTGACATTGCAATTTTTTTTTTAGATTGAGTTTTAGAAGGAAATCCTAACAAAAAGAACTTTTGTCTGCAATTCTGTGCTTTCATGAAGAATTTGTTTTATAAAATTCTTTGCATTGAAATTCTGTAATTAGAAGTGGATGCCTGCATACACATTGAGAAAGAGTTCATGGTTACTGGTTTTCAGAACCAGTTATTAGTGGGGCGGGGCAGGGGTGGTGCTGGAACCGAAGGGGGAGGAGCTGAAGACCCACGGAGAGATTTACTTATGTGTTGTCTTGTGAGCAAAGCTTCCTCCCGCACCACCACAAAAGTGCTCTGGAAGTCGTTTTCTGCTTAATACTCTAGTAAAACCTTGTTGAATCCAGGTGATGTGCCTCTTTGTGGGAGATGAATTTATTTTAGCCACACGGACTAGGAATCAGCACGGCTTCACTTTTAAGCTTTCACAGTGGGGAGGACATTTGTCCTTGAATTGGGGAGGGGGTCCCCGTTTAGTGTGAAGTTGGTACAAGGGGCCTGTGGTGGTTGTGGCCTGAACCTCTCGCCCCGTGTCCAGTGCCTGGCATGGCTCTTGTAGACCAGCCACTTCATGTGTGTGTCCGTGGGTTCAGCCATCTGTGTTGTCAGATTGAAGCCACGTCCCCCCGCAGGGCGGCCGAGCAGCATAGGGGGCCCCGAGTGCCCAATGTTCCTCCCCCGTCCAGCACTGGGGCCCACAGGCCAAGTCCAGGAGTGGTTGCCACAGTTTTCAAGTAGTTGAAGAAAGTCAGAAGTATAATATTTTCAAACATGTGAAAATGACGGAATCCTGACTTTAGTGTGCATAGATGGTTGTTTTCAGTGCCATCTCGTTTACGTGGCATCTGTGGCTGCCGTGGCAGGGTGGTGTGGTTGGGGGACCACGTGGTCCCTTACATAACATTTGTCACGCCACAGGCTCCCATGTGCCTCTTCCTGCCACCGAGGACACACAAAGCCCGTGTACGCCCCACGGCAGCTGCAGGGCCTTCCTGGGGGTGAGGCAGGGCCGTGGGGGGCTGGCCAGGGGTGGTTCTGGGGGAACACGGGCCTGGAGAGAGCACACAGACACAAGGAGAGGCGGGGAGGAACCTGTCCTCCCTGACCAGACCCTTGCTCCCGCTTCAGGGAAACTCATTCAAGCCAACTTAACGCTTCTGCGGTGGAAATTTATTTAGAAAGAAAATAAGTATTTAAACAACACGGTTTGCTCTTAAGAGATAATCTCTTTACCCCTTGCATTTAGAACTTTCCAGTTATTTCTGCTGTGGAATTGATTTGCGTGGAATTTCCCAGAAATATGTGTCTTACTTAAATTGAAGTGCTCACGCCCCTAAACGTAACTCGTCACAAGCGGAGGAGTGAGGGGATCACTTCCAGAGCTCCCCGAGCTGCACGGGGGACCATGTGGCCCCCAGTGCAGGTCTGACGCCAGTGTCCCCCCTCGAGACCTGCTGGGCGTGAGGCCCGCCTCCTGCTGAAACAAGGCCTTTCTTTGCCTTTGACCCTTTTTGCACTGAAGCAGTAACGTGTATTTGACTGGAGACTTTCCTGGAGTTAAGGGCTTAAATTCTGTATACCCCAGGTGGATGTATTGGAGAGTTTAAGGAGGGTTTTGAGAGCAGGGGAAATGTTGGGGTGGGGTGGCGTGTATCTCCCGTTATAAGCGTCTGCAGCTGGACTCGGTGGGCCTCTGCTGTTTTGCAATGTTGGAGAACTCGATACGTCGTCGTGTCACCTGACCTCACCTGTAACTTTGCCAGAGCTGTGTTGATGCCCTTGACAACGGATGGACTTAGACCTTGCATCCTTAATTGAAGAGCTGCTTGCCGTGTGGCTGCAGGCTGCCACCTGCAAGGTGCGAGGCACGTGCTGCCTCCCGGGAACCAGGCTGTGGGTTTTGTGTTGCCTGGAGGGGTGCCAGCAGATTCCAAGTGTTTGTCCAGTAACGTGGGGGGCAGTATGTCAATATACTTTGTTCACACGAGTCATAGGCGATCTCCATTTACGCTTAGGATGTCGAGGTAGTAGAATTTGTCACAGTAATAACTGTGTCATGACAAGTCTGTGTGAATTCATAAAGGTGGTGTGGGGCGTGTTGATCATCAGATTCAAAGATTAACAGCATCTCCCTTTAAAGAGGACAGCGTAAAACTAGTTAAAACCTAGGTTTGAAGGTAAATAACCTGACTGATCTGTACCATTTTAGTACCAGTAGAGCAGTAAGTCCTCTGCTGAGCTTTTTAAGTTTAACCGAGTGCTTCTAAGTGACACTTGCAGTACGGACCACGTTTCCTGGGTGGGCGGGTCCGGGTCCCCCGCTCAGAGCTCTGCAGGCACCATGGCCGCGCTGTTTCTTGCGTGTTTGCTGTCGGTAGCCTGAGGACGACCGGGCAGAAGGCTGGAGACGACTGGTTCTGTTCCAGTTGCAACTGTGAAAACCAGCTCAGACTGTCAGTGTTCAGTGTAAAAGATAAAAGCCCCCTTTGAAGCACCTAAAAAAATAAGCTACCTAACGCACACCCATATATTCCGAGGATTTTGTTTGACCAAATTTCAAGGAAACTGCTGGAATCCCAAACACCGCGTTCCTCTTCTGTTTTCAGGCTTTCGTCTGGGGAGGCGGTCACCGTTGGCATCGCCTGTTGTGGTTTTTATGGTTTCTGCTGCTCCGCTGGCACTTTCTTCCCCAGATGACTTGTTTACACGCTTCTCTTCTCCTCTGCACACAGGTGGAAAGGATCGTCGACAAGAGGAAAAACAAGAAGGGGAAGACGGAGTACCTGGTTCGGTGGAAAGGCTACGGCAGCGAGGACGACACGTGGGAGCCGGAGCAGCACCTGGAGAACTGCGAGGAGTACATCCGCGACTTCCAGCGGCGCCACAGCGAGAGGCAGAGGGAGGGCGCGCTGCCCAGGGCCCCCCGGACCTCGCCCAACAGCGCGCGGAAGCAGGTCTCCAGGTCCACCAACAGCAGCTTCTCCAAGGCCTCCCCGAAGCCCCTCGTGATCGGCAAGGACCCCGAGTCCAGAAGCAGCGCCTTGTTTGCGGCCAGCCAGAAGTTCAGGAAGAACACGGCCCCATCCCTGTCCACCCGCAAGAACATGGACCTCGCCAAGTCAGGGATAAAGATCCTGGTGCCCAAGAGCCCCATCAAGAGCAGGACCACGGTGGACGGCTTTCAGAGCGAGAGCCCCGAGAAACTGGACCCGGTCGAGCAGGCTCAGGAGGACACGGTGGCGCCGGAGGCGGCGGCCGAGAAGCCAGTGGGAGCTCTGCTGGGCCCCGGCGCCGAGCGGGCGCGGATGGGGAGCCGGCCCCGGATACACCCGCTGGTGCCTCCAGGGTCCGGCCCCGTGACTGCGGCCATGGCCTCGGGCTTAGCCGTGAACGGGAAAGGTGAGTGCCGGGGCAGCTCGAGGCCCGCCCGGGGATGCTCCCGGGTGGGGGCGCCCCCCCCCCCGGGGGCTGCTGCGGGCTCTGCTCTCGGCAGGTGCCGTCCACGGGGGCCTGGGGGCTTTCGCCAGCCTGCCCCTTCTTTACTTGGAGGCTTCGGCCTTGGCCTCTGAAGTCAGCCTGGGCTGTCTGTCTCATAACCGTCCACCCCCTGCACCAGCACGTTGACTTGATTTAAACAGTGTCTCACTCTCAGTCATTTACGGGTTTTTTTACTGCTGGTTTCGTTCTGAAGCCACCTACATCAAGGCGTCTCTCAGGCCCCGGCTCTCGTGCTCGGAGCCTGTCTGGCTTTTCTGAGTGTGACCAGTATTGATCATAGTCACGATCCTTGTTTTGCTGACCCCTCTCGATGACCAGAAATGCCTTTCACTGAGGGTCTCGTTGCTGAATGCAGCCTCGGGGACCTGGGCTTGTCTCTGAAACAGTCGACTGTTGGGATCTCTTTTTCAGAGGAGTCCATCAGCATGTTGGTGTTTTCTGTTTTATTTTCCCTGTTCCTGCCCCTGGGGGTCTGGTGGCCTCCCTGACCCTGAGACAGCACAGCTGGGACCAGCACGGGCGGCCTCCCTCCCTGCGCTTTGCTTTCCCCGTGCCGGGCTAGCCCCCCTGATTCTAGAAATCTGTCACACTGTCTCATGTGAACCATCCACAGCTTTCTAATTGGTCTCCCTGCTTCCTGCCTTTTGACAGTTCCATCCATTTTCTGTAATTCTTGGCCAGGAGGGGGGGTCCCCAGTCACCAGGCTGGTTGTACCACCATCCCCTTGGTCAGCAGCTGTGCCCAGCCCTGCCCTGCCCGCCCAGCTCCCTCTCCCCACGTCAGTGCCCCCTCCCCTCCGCCAGGACCTCTGTCCCCCTCCCTCCCTCACCTCGGGAGCTCCGCTGCTTCCTTCTGGTTCAAGGCCATCTGCTCTGTGTCCTCAGTCTCCCGGGCCCCGCCCTCCGCACTGCAGGGCTGTGGTCCTCTGCACCTGTGTGCATCTCCCTCAGCCCCCACTTAGCAGGATAATAGGAGGCAAGGCTGGGTGATGTCGGCTTGTGGGGGCTCTCTTCCTCCAGTGAGATGTGCCCCTGAGACGCCGCTCTGGCTCTCCTGCTGTGCTGCCTCCACAGACTTGGTCTTGGGCCCGTGTCGCACTGAGGGGGATGGTTCCTGAAGTTTGGGTTTCCCTTTGCACGGCCCTGGCCCCCCTGCCAATGTCCCCAGTTGTCACTTTGCCCGGACACTGCTGTTCATCGCGGCTCCTGGCCTTCACCTGCAGCTCATGCGAGCAGACTTAGCACGTGGCCCACCTGCTCTGGGCACAGCTCCCTCTGACCTTATCCCAGGAAGGCCCATGGAGGCTCAGGAGAGACTTGACCGTCGTCTAATAGCAGGCTCTGTTTCACAGCCAGGGAAGTTGAGTGCAGGGAGGCCGTGATGTTTCTCACTTCTCACTGTTGCTGGCCGCCTCCAGTAGGTAGAGAAATACCTTCTTTAGGGATAACTGCGGGCCAGGCCCCTGGGGGCCCTGGTGCTGCAAACAGACTGCAGCCCGCAGGCCAACCCTGTGTGGCCTGTTTCCAAGTGGCCCGTAAGCTAAGGATGGTTTGCACGTTTCCGAAGTTTGAAAAAAATCAAGAGGGGTACTACTCCGTGACACGTGGAAATATAAGACATTCAGATTTCTGTTCCGTAAAGAAAGTGTTATTGGAACCCGGTCTCCTTTGTTGGTTCACGTACGGCCTGTGGCTGCTTTCCAGCCGCTGGGACAGAGTTGGGTCACCGTGACAGAGGCTGTAGCCTGCAGAGCTGAAGATTGACAGTTGGCTCTTAGCAGAAAAAGTTTGCCAACCCCTGCTCTAGGAAGCCACAGTCCTGGGGCAGGACTGGAGGGGGCGGTAAGGGGTACAGAAGGCCCTGTGGTTCCCCTCTGTCCACAAAGCTTGTCGGTGCTCATGATCTTCAAAACTCTGACCCGTGAGTTTCCACGTCTGCACTTAGCACAGCTCCGCAGGGCTGGCTGCCCTCGGCAAAAGCCTTCCGTTTTATATATAAGGAAGGTCAAGGCTTCTATTTAAATAAGGAGTTGGTGACTTTCTTTTTTATGACTCTTACCATTTCAAAAAGTCTTTGGTGTCTCTAAGGGTGACTGTGGGGAGGACCACGAGGGACATTAAGGGTAAAGTCTTTAATGATTCTCTCTCGTTCTGTGGACTTCAGTGGGCTAGGGTGGCGGTAACAGATTTCCAGCCCCTGTGACCGCCCTTCTCTCCTGGCCCCGAGTCCAGGGTTGAGAATCTGCTCCCCACTCAGATGAGGGGACGACCGGCAGCCCCCAGGAGTGTTTTTAGGGCAGTGGTGGGGACATCCCCACGGCTTGCAGATTAAGAGAAGAACCAGCACGTCCTCTCTGAACGCATGGCCGTGGCGGACGCAGTGGTGCCCGGACAGCTCGGCACCGCAGACGCCCAGCCAGATCAGCGGGCACCTTTGCTTCCCTCCCCCACCCTGTAGAGGACGCTTTTGTTCTTCCCCCACTGGAGTGTGGTCTTGCGGCGCCCGGAGCAGGGCCTTTGTGTGGCGGGGGCTCCGAGGCTGCTGGTGCTGGGATGCAGGTACACGGATGCTCGATGCTCGGTGCTCGCTGGAGAGGAGGCCGTAACGCACCCTCTGTGGCCTGCTCACTGGGCCACACTACATGGGCAGGAAGGGGCAGGAAGGGGCAGGGCTTGCTACTGAACTGACAGCGCACAAGGGCCACAGGAATGCTCCAGGAAGCCCCCTGGTCGCCCTCAGCCTTCTCCTCCTGAGCAGAGCGGGGCTGAGGCCCTGCTGGCTGGTCGGTCCAGGTGCATTTCTGCCTCTCACGTTCACTTTAGAGCCACACGGATTTGTTTTTCTAAAATGAATTGAAGCAGCTCCTTGGGGCGTCACCGGGAAATGAACCGTCATCTCCTGTTCAAAACATTAATCGTGTTGGGATATTTTTGCCACCAAGTGCAACAAATATTTAATGTCTGTTACCCAGAAGAGTGAATGTTTCTGGAGAATTTTCTCCCGCGCGCGCGCGCGCGCACACACACACACACACACACACACACACACACACAGTGACTTTTACAGAATAACCATATGTGTGTGTTGGTGTTTAACTGTTTTCAGTAGGAAACAGAGATTGGAAAAATGACTATATGTTCAGAAATATTAAAAATTTTAAATTCAGGCAATGCAGCTGCCTGCTCTTTCTATTAATAAGTAAATGATAATGTTTTCGTGCTCTTTTAATCGCCTGATAAATTAATCCCACCAAAGAAGCAATTGCTTTTAAAAGTTGAATTATCATTACTTTGTTCTTTCCTGAATTCAAATATATAATTGATCACCATTCCACACGTATGACATTTGAGAAAATGCTATTAGCGAACTTTTTCCTTTTTCTTTTTTCTTTTTGAAGTGTGGTTGATTTATAATATGTTTCTGGTGTACAGCATAATGATTCAGTTATGTGTGTACATGTATATTCCTTTTCCTTATAGGTTATTATAAGATATTGGATCTTTAATCCACAACTAAATTGTGTTTGTTATTTTTTTAGGTTCTTATCGTTAAATAGATTTAGTTCCTATGCTTTCCTGACATTTTGATTTAAAATTGTCTTTAGGCATCTGTAAATTATTTTTAATAAATATTATAATTAAAAATTTTAAATCACCAGAAACATAAAATAATTAAAACATCTCGAAGGAAAAAGGAAGAATAAAAGCCCCCACCCCGCCCCACCTCCTCTGCTAACAGCTTTTTCCTTCCAGAAGCTGTAACAAACATGCGCATCTTCTGAATACGTCGGTGGGCTCGCAGTTGTCGTGTGGTCCCACCACTTAGGTCTCTGGTCTTATTTGGGAGTACTTTCGCATCCACAGGAATGGCCCCGCTCTGTTTAACAGGTGCGGCTGGCGTCTCACCCCACCTGCTGCTGGTGATTCCGTGTCAGTGCTTCTCAGCAGGGGCGCCGTGGCGTTTGGGCCTGACGCGCCCCTGGTTTGGCATCCCGGGCCCCGCCCTCAGGGTGCTAGAGTGGCCTCAGGCTGGCGACCTGTCACAGCATCTCTGGTTCCCGTCCGCCTGCACACCCGCGTCTCTGCAGGCGCCCGGGTCTGGGAGCATCCTTTGGGTGAGCACCGCAGCTACAGACAGTGTGAGTATTTTCCTTGTAAATGAATATGTTTCACTGATGTTAACGGAAGTAATAATGTGCCTCCTGTCGTAAGCACAAGTAATCTGTAAATACTGTGAGTTTCTACACAGGTAATTTAGAAGTACGTTGAGCAAAATAGGGAAGGGAGACCATTACCTCCTCCCCTCGGTACTGTTTACGTCCCCAGACGGGACATGAATGGTCTGTCATTGCAGGCTTCTTTCTGTGTGTTCATACTCTTCGATACGGGACCATACCACATAAATCTTCTTGGATTTGTCTTTTTCATTTGACATCAGATCCTGGAGAACTTTCTAAGACTCTCCCATCTCTGCCTCACTCCTTTGGAAGCTGTAAGCTTGATTTTTGTATTTTTGACAATGATTTCAGACGTACGGAGAAGTTGAAAGACCAGAACAAGAAACCCCTACATCCACTTCTCCCACGTCCACCGATTATCTGTATTTTTCCCCATTTACTGCCCCCCGCCCTCCCTCCCCCGCGTGTGGGACCACACTCGTCTCTGGGTGTCTGAGCCCCTGTGAGCGCACGTGCGAAGCCCTCGCCGATTCCTGGTTCTCCTGGCCCCCACGCAGGGGCTGGGACTTCCATGCCACGGGTTAGAGTGAAGGGGCTGTCTGGTCTCTGCCTTAAGGGGTTTTACAACAGTGTAATGAGAAAGCCTCAAATTAATTTCCATCAATTTTATGGTCCCTGCTCAGTTTTGAAACAAAGTGTATTATTAACTTGGAGTTTTATAATTTAAAAAGAACGCAGGTTCCTTAGGTCATATGTCAGAAAAGCATCTTTCCGACTACAGCTCCTGCTCCTCCTGCACTTTGTAACTGACTGGTACCAGGGCCGAAGAGGAAGCATCACATGTGCAGGTGAAATCCTTCTGTAAAGTGTTCGCTCTTGTCAGTGCCAACCGGTGGGAGCAGAACACCTGTCACGCGTCCCCCTCATCTTCTGCATCCCCTGTTTGTTGCTGTCACCTGCGGCAGGGTACCAGTCTTCCAGAATATTCCTCCAGGGACATCCTGGACCTCAGGGATGAGAGCAGCTCTGTATGGACAGAGCACAGCCATCCAGGCTCACCTCCGAGCCTGCTGTCACGTTGTCTCTTCTGTCCCGAGTTCTCCGAGGTGCTCCTTCCTCCGTCAGGGCCTGCGTGTGTTAAGGGCGAGGCTGGTTGTGAAGGGAAGGCGATTTGGTGAAAGCCACTCAGCAGACCTGGGGGGACAGTCGGGTCCACATTAGAACCTACTCGTGACTCCTGTTTAGTTCTTCCGTGTCCCACTCTATTGAAAATTAATAGAAAATTGTTGTATCTGCAAAACCGAGCTAAAGAATGCATTCGGCATCGGCAGACAGGCGGCGGTGACAGCGCTCCCTGCAGAGGTGCTGGGCGCGGCGGGAGAAGCCTCCGGGTCCTGTCCCCCTGGGAGGCGGTTCGGGGGCTGGGCTCGCCTTGCCTCGCCTCGCCCGTTCTCTGTGGCTGGGCCCCCAGACCTGGAGCCGGGTGTGCTGGGGTCACTGCCCTTGGCTTCGGGCACGGTGCTTGGCTCCTGATGATCTGTCCTTGGTGACCTCTGAGTTTCTGAAGTGGATTTTTCTCTGGTCTGAAGGCATGTTGTAAACCGTGCCTTTAGTTTCTGATTGAATACATTCCCTGCTGACAGTCAGCTGCCGCCGCTCAGGAGAGACGGAAGCTCGGTGCCTCCTCGTCATGTGCCCAGTGAGCACCTCCTGTGTGCCAGGCTCCGTGCTGGGAGCTGAGAACTCGGAGCTGGATGACACACAGCCCGAGACTGCTGGGCGCCGGGGAGGAGCTCTCTTGTCTGACCCCAGGGCCCCGGTGAGTGGTTGGCCGGGTCCAGGGTGTGTGGAGCCAGACCGCGGCGCGGGGCTCAGCCCTGGGCTCCCAGGCCGCGCTCCCTACGGTGGGCGCCGTCGGCCAGACCATCAAGGAGGTTACAATCAACTCGTCCTTGTGCAGACTCACTCTCGCTGGAATGATGGCTTCTAATGAGAGAAACTCATAAAACATACAATTCTCATACAGTAAGTACCCGCCTCGCCTAGTGATAAGAATCTGACTTGATCGCCTCTCAGTCCCGGACCGTGAATGGAATCTGCCGAGACATGCAGAAGAAGAAATGCGAAGAAAGCAGTTAACGTCTCAACCTCCAACGAACCTTCTCTTCCGGGTGTTTTCCGAGCGCCGCGCTGGCTCCTCAGGGCGGTGGGTTTGCTGCTTGCGCTTCATTCACCAGGCCGCCACCGCCCGCCTCTGGGCAGAGGGCGCTCTGTAGTCAGGTTTGTTCATGGTAACACCTGGTCTGCCCTCCCTGCTTCATTATTTAAGAGTTGTTTGTGCTTAAAAATGCTTTTTCAGTGGGAACATACTAAGTTCTCAAAACGATGGAAGACTGCCCCCTTCCCGCCCGGTCATCTCAATCCTGGTCACCTCTAACTCCTGTCCGCAGGAGCGGTTTACTTAGGAGCGGTTAGCAGGCGGAGAGGCATGTGCGGTCAGGAGGAAGGACGGGAATGACTTAGTGTCTCCTCACACGGCTGCAGGTGGTACCTAGGACCGTACCGGCCACTGGGGATGCAGCCGTGGGCTCGGTGTGGCTCCCCCCGCCTGCCCGCCCCATAGTCCACACGGTAGAATAGAGACATTTTGTCACCAGCAGACCACCTCAGTCCCCGTGTCATTGACGGCACCACGGCATCAGTGCTCCTGTCCTCGGGTGCAGCCTTTGGGGTAACCACCATCCTCGCCAGACCAAGATGTACCCCACCTACCCCCAGTGCTACCTGGAGGGCGGTTCCAGAAATGACTGTGCACCCCAGTCTTACTGGCGCTGAGTTTACGTGAGTTTGTGTGGTGGGTTCTGTCCTCTCCAGCCCCGACGCTGGGTGAGGAATGTTAAGCCCACCGAGGAGTCCTGGCTGATCGAAGGCACTGTCCCCCGTGGCGAGGTCAGTCCCAGCTGAGTACTCGGGATCCAGTGTGAGTGTGGGTGCTGCCTCTCCCCAGCCCCTAAGACAGGCCTGGTTTGCCCCCAAGGAGGGTAGTGTCTCAGTGCCTCTTCTGCGGTGACGTGCTTGGTCCTGGGGACGGGTGTGGTTGGGGGCAGTCTGTATGGGGGTGAATCCCTGCATTACTTGTAGGTAATCACAGGGAGTTATACCGTTTGCTTTTGAGAACTGAATCAGTGACGCCTTCGGCTCCGTCTGGGTGGGGAGTGACGGCTGTGGAGCCCTGAGCCTCGTTTCACGTCCGCAGGCCCCTCACTTCCCCAGGGCTGGCTTCTGAGGTGCTGGACACCTAACGGTGGAGAACTTGCATCAGCTCACGGGGCCATTTCTAGTGTTAACTGCCATTGTCACAATTCCTGTGACTCTACAAGGATTAGAGCTTTAAAAAAAAAAATTGCTGGTTCTAGTTAAATCGTAAGTCACACAGTGAGATGCGGTGCGTGGGGAGGTGTGCCCCGTCTTCACTGAGCTGCGTGTCGGTCCTGGAGGGCGGCTTTGCATCTCACCCAGTAAGTGCCACACAGGTGTGCGACGTGACTGGTACTAACTGTGACGCACGTTGTTACCTGGAGCCCTGAGTGGACAGGGGTGATTCTTCATCTTGCTGATCCGGTTGTAAATTGCGTATCCCTCTTAGCCCCTTATTGTCGCGTTTTCTTCCTTGGATGACGCTCTCAGCCGAGCCTGGCGGCTTTTTCCTGTACTACTGAGAGTTAAATGGCCCTGGCTTTGTGGGAACACTGTGCAGCATACGTGAACGTTGTCAGCGTTATTTCGGAAGCTCGTGCTGTTTCATTACCATGTCGCCGGAGCTGTGACCAGGCCGTCCGCACACCACCTCCGGTCTCACAGGCCGCAGCACAGGTGTGGGGCCGTGGGTCGCAGGACCGGCCTTGGAACGTGGGATGTCTTATCCGGAGTGTGACTTCAGCTGCAGCATTTCCAGGGCCTGGCATTCAGGCTGTCTTAGGGGCTTGAGAGGGAGAAAGGGAAGCAATCTCCCTTTCCGTCAGAAGTTTGATCCTGTGCTGTGGCCTTGCAGACTAACCTCACTCGATGGGGTAAAACGTCTCGGTCTGCTTTCTGCTTTGTTTCGCCTTGTGTGGGGAATGGGGTTGTGCTTGCAAATTTCCCACCTGTGATGAAGCAGCCTGCTTTTCCCGGGGGGTTTCTCGTGTGTGTTGGGTGAGCAGGTTGACCTTGGGGTTCTTGCGTCCACACCCGCCTGGGGAGGGGCCACTGCTGTCTGCAGAGCTGCATTCGTCATCACGGATCAGATCCACGTTAGAAACTGGGGCTGAGTGGTCGGGTCATCCCTGAGCGCTGGGATGTCACCACGGTGTGCTGCTCCAGAGTGGGCCGTCGGAGCAGGCAGGAAGCGCCACGGCAGCCGTGTCTGTGACCCTGATTTGTCGGCGAGCTGGAAGAAGAGCCCCCATACAGCTCTGCTCTCACTGCTCAAACCGGATTTTAAAATCACTGTTACTTTTCACGTGGTATTTAGGTCCCTTAGCAAGTGTGGCTTTCGAGGTTTTGCTTTACATTTTGAGGGTCCGTGCCGAGGTCCATTTTCTGTCTCAGCCTCTAAGCAGCTCTTGTCCTCATCTGTGAAATGACGTGTTGGATTAAATGCTCTCTTTCTTCAGCATGTGATTCTGGTCTTTGTGAGGTGGGCGGCAGGTCTGTGGACGGCAGGTCTGTGGACGGCTCTGCCCTGAGCTCTGTGCTCCCCGCCCCTCCCCGGTGTCCGTGGTGGACAGGCGCGCCCCGCCCGCACGCGGGGAGCACCTTGAGCAGACGCTGCCGCGAGTCCCGCGGGTCTCAGCCCCGCCGCACGCTGTGCACACCTGGGCCCTGGCAGAGGGGGGCGCGGGCCTGCCTCATGATCGTGTGGAAACCAGTTCAGAATCGCAGCCTCGGGGGATCCTTGGTGACAGCCTGACTCTGCCCAGTGGGAAGGGGCACGCCACCGGCCCTGTGGGTGGTCACAGGGTGAAAGCAGACATTGCCCCTTGCCTCTCCCCTCACAGACTGCATAGTGCGGCCTTGGGCCCCAGTTTGAGAAACACTCGTCCGGACCAAAGCTGGATGCTCGTGTCAGCAGTCGGCTCTGGGGGATGCGGTTTGCTCAGCCTGCCACTCTGCAGACCAAGCTGGCTGCCCAGCAACGGCAGACCGGCCCCGGGCTCCCAGCCGCTGTCCCCGTGTGGCCCAGCTCCGCCTGGTTTCAGGGCATCTCTCCCTGAGGTGGCCTGTGAACAGCAGGCTGGAGGGATGGGTCAGCTGGCCTCCGGCCTTGCCTCTCCAAGGACCTGGGCCCAGTGTTCTTAAGCTTAAAACCTTCTGCTGCTTTGAAGTCCTATAAGGACAGTGCCCGGCCTGTGAGGTTGCCCCTGTCTGTCTTTTTCTCCCCTCCATCCTTGAAAGAATGAAACTTTAATTCCCATCGGGGCCGCCAGGTGGTCCTTAGACGTCTTGAGTCACTAAACCCTCCGGCAGGCAGTGTTTCACACCCACATGGAGGTGTGCTGTGCGCCCTTAACTACCCCGGCGACGCGTACTCACTGGGGGGTCACCCTTCCTTTCCTTTCTTTCTTTTCAGCACTGACATTGTGTGGTAATGTGCCCCCTACACCTGCCTTCCCGAGGAGGGAAGCCCACCCCCGCACTTAACTGTAGGTGCCTGGATTTTCAGGCCAGCACGCACAGTGCCAGCCCCGCCCTCTGAGGAGCTCGTGCTATATTTTAACCCTCCTGGCACTGGCATTCACGAGATCGTGAAGGAGCAGTGACGGGGGAAGCGGGCGGGAGCGAGGTGCACCTTTATTTTCCTGTCTCCAAGCTCTTAGCACCATACCTGACTCCTCTCACCGCAGAGAATTAAGCGCTGTGTGTCAGACCTGACAATGACATAGATACAAACACGCATCTCAGCGTTGTTGATGTGTACTTTCACTTACAGTTGACCCTTGAACACCACGGGGGCAGGAGCACCAGCCCTCTGCATGGCTGGAAATCCATGTAGGACTTACGCTCGGCCCTGGGTCCCCGGTTCCTCCACGTCGCATTTACTGCTGAGAAAATCTGCGTCTTAGTGGCCCAGAGCAGCTCAGACCGTGTTGTTCAAGGGTCAGCTCTATTTACTTTTTAGTTTAAATTTATTGAATTTAATAATTTAATACGATCTCTGTACAATACTCGGCTCCCCTGTTGAGCCTGGAAGTTGTCGCCGACAGTAGGGAACAGTGTAGCTGGGTCCAATCTGGATTTGGTCCATGGTCGCTGGTTTGCAGACCCCTGGACTAGCCTGTTGGCTGGTCATCATGTTCTCTCCTTCCATGTCCTCCCCACCCCTGCACCTTTGGGGGCACAATTTGGCGTCCCAGAGTGAGGGCCCTGACCTCTGACCTTGGAAGTGCCCTAGACTCCCCTTCACTGCAGTCCCCTGCCTGCACAAACAAGCCGTGCTGATACTCCAGGGGCGGCTTCTCAGTGATCTGAGATACTCTCTCTGTGTTCTGAGCCCCCAGGCCCTGCGTACTCTGTGCACTGTCCTCGGTGCCATCTCTTTGTTGGGGGTGTTGTAGGGGCCTTTCCCAGCCTGTGGTTGATTTTTTATTCTCTGACGGTCTTCTGGTGAACACAAGTTCTTCATTTAATGTACTCCAACGGATCCATATTTTCCTTCTTTTGCTTTTTGGGCCCTTTAAGCGAATTTCTTAAATCTCCAAAGTGCTCTCGCACGTTCCCTCCTAGAAGCTCTCCCACGAACATCTCTCGTTTGCCTTGGCCAGTGCGTAACCGGCAAGTTTTATACCACTTGGGCGCTGCTGCCCGCCTGCGGTGTAAACCCGGGGGGAGGACGTCCCCCACCAGTCAAGCCTTCAAGATACTGCAGTTAAGACAGCGTGGGACCCGCAGGCCAGGATGTGGAAGCAACCCGAGTGCCCCTCAGCAGACGACTGGACAGAGCCGACAAGAGGTACACTCACGCATGTGCACACGCACATGCACGCACACGCACGCACACTGGAGTACTAAGCCAGAGAAAAGAACCAAGTCTCGCCCCTTGAGGCGGCATGAGTAGACCTGGGGGGTATTGTGCTAAGTGAAGTAAGTCAGACGGAGAAAGACAAATACTGTATGATTTTACTCATTTATGAAATATTTAAAAATATATAAACTAATGGACAAAACAGAAACACACAGTGAAAACAGATTGGGGGGTTCCCAGAGGGGAGGGGGTGGGGGGGTAAAGGGGGGTAACTGTGGTCACAGATGGAGGCTGTGGACCTTGGTGGCGAGCACGCTGCCGTGTGTGCAGAAGTCACACTGATGCTGCACTCGTGAGACTTACATAACATCATAAACTAATGTTACCTCAATTTAAAAAAATACCTTAGGGCTCTTTTTAAATTACTCTTTGTTTCTAATTCTAGAGTTATAAATGATAGACGTATTTGTTCCTGAAACTCTGTCTTTTTAAACATCCCCCTTCAGCGATGCTGTCCGGTGAGGCGCATTCTCGTGCTTTGCTTTAGTTCTTCTGACATTCTTTCCTTTAATTCTTGACCATGTTTGAACCAGCCGGTCACAGTCCGCGGTGCAGTCCAGCGTCTGGCCCCTCGGTGACGGTTCGTGTTGATGGCTCTTTCCCCGCATCGGGGGGTTGTTCCTTCTTGTGTCTTTGTGTGTCCTCTGAGTTGTTGTTGAAAACGAGACTTTTAAAATAATGTGGCAACTCTGGAAATCAGATTCTCCCCTCTCCCAGGGGTTTGTTGCTGTTTCTAGCTTGAACAGTTGACTTTTCTTACAGTTTCTGGTCTTTGCTGCAGACCCTGTCACGTGCACCGCGGTTACTGTGATGTCCCTGCGTGCAAGTCGTTGGGTCGTCTCCGAGTCTGGTTCTGCTGCTGGCCTTGTTTCTTGACAATGAGTTGTACCTTTTCCTCGATCTTGGTGTGTTTCATAATGACTGGGTGGTGTTCCACCGTGTACACACACCACAGCTTCTTTATCCAGCCATCTACACACGGACACTGAGCTTGCTTCCGTGTCTTGGCTGTTGTAAATAGTGCTGCTGTGAACATTGGGGTGCAGGTGTCTTTCCGAATTAGAACTCCCTCCGGATATATGCCCAGGGTCGGGATTGCTGGACCACAGGGTAACTCCATTTTTAGTTTTTAAAGGAATCTCCATACTGAAAAACTGGTTGGTTCTTAAAGTCAAGATAAACATGAAGAAAAGTACTGAGAGAATTCAGTCCTGTGTCAAATAAGATAGAGTCACTTCTGCAGGAAATAAAGCCTTTGTAGATATGATTACATAGCAAGTTCCACCGCTGAAGGAGCATGCCCCGCGGGGGTTACTGGTAGCCTTCTGTTCTTGTTTTTCTGGTTAATCCATCCTAGTCTCGGCACTAAAGGAGGGTGTGAGTCTGATTATTTTCTGTTCCTTTTTTGGATGACCTAGGCTGAAGATTTTTGCTGTTGTTTTCCTTACCAATATTCAAAGCTACTGATAAGGGAGATAAAAGGCACTGAATTTGAACTTCCACCTGTCTTGCTGGATTTACTTTAGGAACTTACCCTGTTGAGACTGATAGGATTTTTGATGCTAGTGATTTCTTTAAGTTTGTCATAAGTAAAACTAAACTTAATAGCTTGAATTTGTATCTATAATGAAAGCGATCGTGCTTGAATAAAGTTTCCCATTAACTTCGTGAAATAATACACTTCGTTTGTAAGGATTTCCATTTCCTCGGCATTCTTGACTTTCCTTCTGAAATGCTGGTGCCAGTAGCTTTGTAACTGCGTTTCTGCCATTCGTGTTGAAGAACTGAGTCCTTTGGCCCCCCAGGGACCCGTGCTTCTCGGGGTCTAGGAATCCAGCTTCCCTCGGGGATGGTGCTCTGTGAGGAGCCAGCTCAGCTCAAAGTGGAGACTGAACTGACAGAGGCTCTAACACGTACAGCAGGGCTGCAGAGGACTGACCTCTATGCCCGGAAACTCCAGAACCCAGCCAAGGACTCCTGATGGTCTCTGGTCGCGCCCTGAACTGACGGTAGCTGTTTGTGTAGTTGACAGTGACATTGCTAATCAGAATGCTTTTATTTCAAGAGAACAAAAATCCTCAGTTCTTTTTACTCTCCTCTTGTCAAAAATGTCATTCAGCAGACTCGCTGAGCGTCCTTAAAAGCAAAGCTGGTGCTCAGGACCAAAGGCACGAGCGCAGCAGGACGGGGTCTTCCCCTCCGGGAAACGTGCGCACCGCTGGCCGGGAGAGCGAGATTCCTGGCCGTAAAGAGAGAAACAGATCTTGTATTTTGAGGCTTTTGCCTCTAGACTAAGAGCCTCAGAATTGGCTACAAGTCTTTGTGTGATTTTCCTTTGGTTGTATTAACCCCTCTCCAGCAGTTAAATAAAGCATTTTCCATCCTTGTCTCCTCTGCTTCCCCGTCCCAAGAAAACCAAAGAAATTTAGCAAAGAGATGGAAGTGACCACGGTCCACCCCGTGATTTGGATCTTCTCCAAGAATTTGATTGTAATTGCTAATTAGACACCTTCTAGCTAGTTTAAGAAAATATTAAATATAACTTTTTAAAAAATCAAACATAGAATTACCATATGTTCCACTTCCATATCAACAGATAGAGACATTTCTGTATAATCTGTGTAATTACCAGTCCCACTTCCAGGTATGCATCCAGGGAACTCAAAGTGGGGATTCGGGTATTTGTACACGCGTGTGAGTACGTGTGCACGTGTGGCATCATTCACAAAAGCCGAAGGTGGAAACTGCCCAAAGTCCACTGATGAATGAACGGATAAACAAAATGTGGTCTTTGGGAAATACTGGAGAGGAATATTATTCAGCCTTAGAGAAGAATGAGTTCTGACGCCCGCTGCGTGGGCGCACCTCGGAGATGGGGCGCGACCTGAGACGAGCTAGGCACGGCAGGACGGGTGTCGTGTGCTGCTGCTACTGTGAGGGACCTAGAACACTCAGATTCACAGACACAGAATAGAGTGATGGATGCCAGGAGAATGAGGAGTCAGTGTTCGGTGGGTTCAGAGCTGCAGCTGGGGAGGTGGGACGTTTTGGAGACGGTGGTGGTGGTGGTTGCACAACCGTGTGAGTGTACCTAGTGTCACTGAACTGTACACTTAAAGATGGTTAAAATGGTAAATTTTATGTGTATTTTACCACTGTTTCAAAATTATGTTTGCTAATACCCTCTTTAGGGCTTTTGCGAAAAAAAAAAAGTATGTACCATGTATAGACACTCATTGTTACATACGCGTGCGTGCATACGAAGCCAGGGTTGCCTGTGAGGTGCGGGAGCGCCCTTCCCCGCGCCGGGCTGGGTGGCAGGAGTTACCGGCGGCGAGGATGGTGTGGTATCGTGACGCCACGAGTCATGAGTCACGTCTTGTGTGGTTCTGATTTGTGTCGTCTGTGTCAAGTTCTGACGTCAGAGTTAAGTTATCTTCACGAAGTGGATTTGGGTAGATTTCCCTCTTTTCTGGGTGCTCTGAGACCGTTAACTTCTATTGCTGGCCTAGCCCCAGGATGGTTTTCAGAGGTAATTTTTAGTAACTTTATTTCTGTCTTTCCTTGGTCATTTTTCTTTTTGTTTCTACTGTGTCAGTGGTTCAGTCTTGAGAATTGATATTTTTCTAGAAAGTTGTCCGTTTCTTGATATTCTGGTGTATTTGCATGGTGCGCACAAAGTGGTGGTTGTCCATGCTGTCAGGATGGTTGGAAAGCAAGGGAGGGGTTTTTCTGTGGTCCGGCCCCTCGGCTGATACTTCCCACCTCCCGTTAAGCTCCACGTGCAGCCCGCGCGGCGCGTTCCGCTCACGTTCCCCCGCCTTCCTCTGTGCGCATCCAGGCTGCTGCCCGACGGGTTCTGGCTCAGGGGCCCCCTTTAGCGTTTCGTCCAGTGCAGGCCTGCTGGCCGCAGACTCGCTCAGCTCTTGTGTGGGGAGGTTCTTATTTCTCCTTTGTTCCCGAAGGACATTTTTGCTGCATGTTTGCTGTGTCCGAGCTGACTTTTTCCCCTCGGTCTATGCACTGTAAAGGTGCCTTTCCTTTCCTTCTGTCTTGTGTACTTTGAAAGATAAACATACAGTGTTCTCACGTTGTTCCGTCTGTTGTCTTTTCTCTCTCCCCTTCCCTGCTTTTGAAGATCTTCGTGTGTCGCCAGCTTGCAGCGGATGGTGATGGTGTGCCTTGGTTTGGTTTTCTGTGTTTACCCTGAGAGGTGCTTGTAAGCTTTGGTCTGCAGGCTTCGGGTTCTCATCAGATACAGAAAACATCCAGCCTCTGTTTCTGCACGTGTTTTTCACACACACACACACCCCCCTTCTCGGACTCAGATCAGCCGTGTGCCCGACACGCCCCCTCCCTGCCTCGGCTCCCTCCTCTCTGCTTCATTTGGCATCTCCTGCTGTGTCTCCAAGTCCTCTGATCTTCCCTGTGTCGCACCTAATCTGTGAAACACATCCAGTGACATCCTTACCTCTAACCTCCCATTTCCTCGTACGTTCCTGTTGTCCCTTAAGTAAACCCTCGAGCACCTCGGGGTGATGTGTAACAGCTTTGGGAAACGTCCTTTTCTATTAATTCCGCCACCTCTCACTTTTAGATCTCTGTTAACTGATGTGATCTTGACCGCGGGTCCCGTTTTCCTACATCTGTGTGCATCTGGTGATTTGGGGTCCCTGCACCTTGTGACGTGTACATTTTGGGGCGGGGCACTGGGTTCCGTTGTCTGCTTTCTGCAAGCGCTGCGTTTGTTCTGACAACCCGTTGTTACTAACACGTGAGTCTGAGCCTTTCCAGGCTTACTTTTAAGCTTTGTCGGTGAGTTCTCGAGGATCCTTTGCTCTAGAGCTAAATTCGTTCCACTCTAGGTACGTGCCTGTTCTGGGCTCTCTACCCAGGGCCCGGGAGCTCAGGGAAGTCTCCCCACCAGCTGGTGCGGACCCCCAGCCTAAGGTGAACTCTGGCGGCCCACTCAGCTCACAGGTCATCGCACTTTGCCCAGAAGTTGCTCTCTGCCCAGCCTCATGGATTTCGCCCTGCACGTGCCCAGAGTGGTGTTCAGCAGGGACTCAGAGGCTCCCTGGGCAGTCCTGGAACTTTCTCTGTAGCTCTCTCCTTTCCGCTACCTGCCCCACCAACCACAGCCTCCTGGGCCTCCTCGCCTCCAGTCTCTGTTCCTCCCCAGGTCAGCATTTTGCCCGCTGTGTCTGGTTCCCCTCCCTGCGCCCATAGCAAGGAAGCCGCCGCCTCCAGGCAGGAGGCCAGGTGGGTCTTTGGGCTCACGCTGTCTGCCCCCTTCACCATGGTGACGTGGTCCTGTGCTGCCTTGCTGTCCGGTGTCTGAAACGGCCGTGCAGGTCGTGCAGAGCCAGTGCAGAAATCCAGACCCTGTTCCTCTCTCATGCTTGGAAGCAGAAGGCATGTTTTGTTTTGGGGACATGCTTTCTGAACAGTGAATTTTAACAGGTGAACACAACCTAGGGTATCTTTTTTGCTCTCAGCATGTTTTAAAAGAAAACTGTTTTCAGGAAAGACACTAAAACGGGTTTTCTCCTAGCTGAGTTCTACGCCAGCACCCCCGGAAAGGCACGCAATTGTCCCGGCGCCCGCCTCCTGTGTTCAGGAGCCATCAGCTCACAAGGCAGCGTTTGCTCCTGTGTTTCCATCAGAGCTGCTGGCCTGAGTCACACTGAGTGCCACGTGCCTTCCGTCCGGGAGATGCTTTCTCCTGAATGTCAGTGTTAACCTTTCACTTGAGTCGTTAGCGGTTGCTTCTTCTCTGAAATGCAGCGGTCCTGCCCCTGACCAGCACGAGGCTGGGCTGAAGGCGCCTCAGGGTCCGCTCCCTTCATCTGTTTAGTCAGGGGTTGGTGGCTGAGTGTTCCGAGCACCAGGATCCGTTCGTGACGAGACAGACAGGGACCCTGCTCTCAGGAGCTCGGTGGCGTTGGTGCAGCTCAGTCTGAGGTGGCACTGGAGCTGCCGTTCAGATGAGCAGAGACCAGCCGTTGGAAGCTCCAGGTCAAGGACGATGAGGCAGAGGGAGGGGACGGGACAGAGGCCCCAGGGGAGGCAGACCTGCGGCAGGAGAGCGTCGTGAGGAGGGACGAGCCCGGTGCTGGCCCCGTGAGTCCAGGCTCAGTCCTGTTGTGCGCACTTCTGCAGCTAAGTAGGGCACAGTCAGGTGTCACGAGGCCCCTGAGGTGGGCCCCAGAGGGTCCTTCGGGGGTGGGGGTAGTGGTTGAGCCACTACAAGATTACAGGGTCTGCAGTCAGCAGGAGCCGTGATAGCACCAGAGAGCCAGTGAAGCTGGACAGGGAGACAAAAGCCAGATTCCACCGTCCTGGTCAGCACGAGCCGCCGAGAATCCATGTCTAAGTTTGCAGAACCACGGAGAGCTCCAGAGGACCTGCTCCCTCAGAGATGCTGCGCTTTTTCCGAAGGCCCCGTGGACCTCAGCCTAGAAATCCTGCTTTTGTGGAAGGAAGGCTCGAGGAGAAGTCTCGGGAGCTGAGGAGCATGTGACTTTAAATAGGGAGCGAAGAGTCACGGAGAAGCGGGAGCCGCTCAGGGTGGGAGGGCTGCCCCGAGGCCAGGGGGCTCTGTCCAGCGGACAGCAGGCACCTAGCACCCTCGGGCCTCCCCGTGTCGCCAGGGCCCTTCTCACCGCTCTGACCCCGCACCAGCTGACAGCTCAGGCCAGGGCTGGTAACCCTGAGACCCAAGCAGCTCTCGATGTTAGCTCACTGGCAGGTGCCGCCCACTGTGACCCAGCATCTGGAGAGAGCCAGAGCCTCCGGCCCACGCCCACTGGCCCTGTTACCCGGGGTCATGTGGCAGGAGAGAGCGCCATCTTCAGCTGTCTGACAGTGTAGTAGAATTAGGACCGGTGGACAGAGGTTATAAGTAGCCAGGGCCCAGGCATCAGAGGGAGGACCCCCCCGGAGTCTGGAGCAGCCGGGGAGGGGGCTCTGCAGCCATGGCCCCCAGACTGCACCGTGTGTTTGCCGAGTGGGTCTTCACTCCAAGGAGTACACCTCGGCTCGATGGCAGGCAGCCTCAGCTCTCATAATGAAGCAGTAAGATGGTGATTTCTTTGAAACTCGGTGTCCTTTTTTCTTTCCACTTCTCGAGCCTGGGATGGCACCCTCCATGAGACCCATTCTCTTTCAATTCCAGTCTTCAATTATTGCAATTTTTATTGCAAATAGGAAGAAGCAAAATATTGTCGCTTCTTTTGGGCCAGTTCTTGTCCGTCTTTATCTTACGAGGCAAGATCAGCACGAGGGCGAGTCCATTGTCAGACTCGGAAGGAAACCAGATGCCTTTAAAAGCTGACCTTCCCAGGGTTCTGCTTCTAAACGCGCCTGCCTGAGCACCCCAAACCCTGGCTCCGTAACTCAAAGGCGACCCTGGGGAGCGAGTCAGTAGCAGGGAACTCTCAGACCTCTGTGGTTTCCACTCCCGCAGGTACCTCTCCGTTCATGGATGCGCTGACAGCCAACGGGACGACCAGCATCCAGGCGTCGGTCACGGGCGTGACAGCCGGGAAGAGGAAGTTCATTGACGACCGGAGAGACCAGCCTTTCGACAAGCGGCTGCGGTTCAGCGTGAGGCAGACGGAGAGCGCCTACAGATACAGAGACATCGTCGTCAGGAAGCAGGACGGCTTCACCCACATCTTGTTGTCCACCAAGTCGTCAGAGAATAACTCACTGAATCCGGAGGTGAGCGCTGTTTCTCGGGCTGGTTTGTGCCTCCCCCGTGCCCGGCCCTCGCTGGGTCTCCCTGGGACTCGTGGGGATGGTCTGCGTGTGGACACCCAGCCACCTTCTCCAGGGTGTGGGCTGCGAATGGGGGCTGGCAGGGGTTCCTCTGTGCTCACCTCCAGGGCAGGAGCCTCGGGCCCCCTGGAGCCACCTACCAAGTGTGTGCACCTGCTGTCCCTCAGCTGTCACCAGACTTTGTTCAGACGAGACTCAGGTGCCCCGAGTTCCGCCCCACGGGGTATTTTACCACCGTCCCCGGCCCGAGTTCAGTGTTACCTGGGGAGGAACTCACGGTGACAGTGGTTTCAGCATGCCCGTTGCTGATCAAACCTGGTAAATGTCGCTTCCAGGGATCTCGCGAGGCTGGTGCTTGCAGAGGTGTGAAAACTTAGTTCTCTGAAGTATCAAAAATCAGAAGTATCTGAACCTCACTCTATCATGTGTAGAATTTTAAGTTCTGGTAGTTGTTTTCCACGTGTGAACACCTGGGTCAGGCTTTTTCCAGACAAGAAAACCAAACTGCAGGAGGCTGGTGTGTCAGGTCAGGGTCACGGGACAGAGCAGTTCAGGGCTGGTCCCAGAACCTTGCTGGACTGCAGGGTCCCTTCCCTTCATTTAATTATCTAAGTGCTTTACGTCCTTTAAAACGACCCCACGCTGGTGTGCTTGTTCTTCACGTATGCACCAAACTTGGGGTTTCTGTCCCAAGCGTGGTATGCTGATGTCAAAAAAAAGGGCAAAACAAGGAACCGAGAGCGTCTCTGAGCTGTCTGCCTGTGCCACCTGCCGCCCAGCCTGCAGAAATGCCCCGTGGGTGTCCTTGTGGCTCCCCTCCCGGGGCCTCAAGGACTGGCCACTGAGGTGCCTTAGTTGCTCCCCATCCATAGTTGCTCAGCTGATGCTCCTCTGTCCCCATTATTCCCAGTGTCTGGTCTCAGAAAATAAGAAATCTGTGAATTAATTTTTTTTAACTTTTTTTCCCTTAATGGAGGCACTGGGGATCGAACCCAGGACCCCGTGCATGCTAAGCACACGCTCTGCCCATGAGCTGCTCCCTCCCCCTGCGGATTTCCCTGTCCCTGGTGGCAGATACAGGGAACAGCTGCGGGCTGCAGATGCACTTTCTCCAGATCCAGATGATCCGCTAGAGAAGTGCTTCTGGGACGCTCTTTAGGGAAGACCCTGTGCCCCCCGTAACTCCTGGTGACTTGCAGGTGATGAAGGAGGTGCAGAGCGCGCTGAGCACGGCTGCAGCCGATGACAGCAAGCTGGTGCTGCTCAGCGCCGTGGGCAGCGTCTTCTGCTGCGGCCTGGACTTCATCTACTTCATTCGGCGCTTAACCGACGACAGGAAGCGGGAGAGCACGAAGATGGCCGAGGCCATCAGGTACGCACGCCTGTCCGCCGTGGGCCGGGGTTTGACCCAGGCCCTGAGAGGCCAGGCCTGAGCAACCGGTGAATGAAGTGTACGTCTCCCCACTGAGACCTGGTAGCAGAATGAATCAAACCCTCTGTCTCCTCTGAGCCAGCAGAGAGTCCCACTGGCCTTGAGCAAATAACTAATTTCAAGGCCAGTGCGTGTGCAGACGTGCCCTGGTGGTCCGAGCACGCAGCGCACGCGGCCGCAGCCCCAGCCCCAGCCCTTGTGCTGCGCGTGGGTCCTGGCCTCAGCCCTTGAGTAAAGATGCATTCTCTTTCACGTAGTAACTCACCATTTGCTCAACCCTGAAGTAAGCTGGCTAGGCTTCACGACAACATAGTTCCATAACGTCCCGTGAGAAGGGTTTTTAGTACCAGCAGGACAGTCAGGTTCATCCCGAGTCCCAGCCACACGGAAAGCCGTCTAGTACAGGTGAAAGCTAAAAGTTCCCTTTCCCTCACCCCCAAGGCATCCACTGCTCATTTGTACGTCCTGAACCTTTTTTGAGCATTTTCAGAAGAGTATTACACACACACACACACACACACACACACACACACAACATACATGTCTTTTAGTTCTGTCAAATAAGTGGAATCACACTTCTTTTGTTTTGCAACTTCTTCCATTTAGCAGAGTGACTGTGGATGTTTGTCTCTCCTGTCGTGGGAGCCGCCTCTCTGTGTCGTAATGTGGCACAGCCTTCCCTGGAAGCCCGTGACGCTGCACCAGCACGTGCGGGTCTGTGCTTAGTTACGTCCCGCGCCGCTCATGCCCGTCGCTGTGCGTGTAATGAAAAAGTCTGATTGCTCAGAGGCTACTTTTATTGAAGTGACTGAAACCCGGTCACCAGCCAGACTGACTGTTGTACTGCCCGCCCCCCCCCACCACCTCCCTAAACTGTCGTGTCTCTAAGTGACGCTGAAGAACCCTCGTGTGTCTTTGTAGTTTACAGGATGGACACGTTTGGAGAGACGCAGGCCTCCAGAGTGGCAGTAAAGTTGGCTGGATCTCCTCCAAAATCCACAGATTTCTGGAGAGCTGAAGTTGGGCTGCTTTTGCTAGTTACTGGGCCCCAAGTGGCTGAGACTCCAAGCACTGATGTTGGAGGCACTGGGCTTCCTGGTCCCCTAAACTGCTTGAGGGGTGCCCATCAGGAGGGTGGAACCCTTTTCCTGCCTCGGTTTGGAGCGGACGGGGCATCACTCTCGGACATCTCTCCAGGTGTTCTGACGGGCACGGGTCCAGACAGCCCATCGGAGGAGCCCTGAAGCCACCCATCTTGGGGCTACGGGCGTTGCCTCGGCCTTTATAACATTTTCAGTGATTCTCAAAGTTAGTACGTTTTCCCACGCTGCAAGCACACGCGTGTGCGGTTAGTTCCTTCTTTTCGAACGTTGCCGTTGCTTAGCCTTTCGTACAGTCGCTCTTCTTTCAAATATAGTTTGAAATTTAAAAATCTGATTTCACTAAGCATTGTTTCTGGCCCCCTAAATAATTTCAAAGTGGCAGTGTCCTAAATAGGACCACCTGGTTACTCAGTTTCAAACTGAACTGCTTGATCAGGGCAGGGAGTTCCTTGACAAACCATCAGTAACTTGAGGGCAGCTGGTAGACGCTCCTCATTATTAACCCATCCCTTCCTTCCAGGGGGAGTTACAGTAACTGAATTTTCTGTATTTAATTGAAGTATCGTTGACTTTCAGTGTTGTGTTTCTGGCGCGCAGCACAGTGACTCAGCTATACACACACAATCTTTTTCGTATTCTTTTTCATTATAGGTAACTACTAGGTACTGAATGTCATCCCCTGTGCTCTGCAGTAGGACCTGGTTTATTTTATATATAGTAGTTAGTATCTGCAAATCCCAGATTCCTAATTCATCCCTCCCAGGAATTTAATTTTCATTTTTTAAATACAGACTCGAAAGCCTCAGAGGGTGGTGACTGTATTTTCCATAAGGTCGCACTGACTTTCCACGCACTCGTGTGACCTGGGGGCTCTGCTGGATAAGGAAAGAGGATTTGTCCACCTCGGTTCTGGCCCCCGAGGGCCCCCTGAGCCCCTCTGCTGACCTTCGCTGTGCTCCAACCCCAGTCCAGCCCTCTCTCCTCCAGGGTGGAGTTGCCCGGGACCGCAGCAAAGGCTGGTGCTGTCGGGGTCAGGACAGACAGGCGGGGAGAGCTCCTCTGTCGAGCTCTGGGTGGCTTCCAGCGTGTAGTTTCTTGAGCTGCCCGCTCCATTCCTGGAACTCCAGACTCTCCTCCCTCCCCGCGAAAATCTGAATCGGCATTCTAGGGAAAAGCCAAATTCTGCTCTAGGAAAAGTCCTCTTGGTTCTTCTTTAAATGAATATATTTTTGGCAGGAATCCAAAACAAGAGTCGGTTACACCAGATTCCCTGAACCTTCCCTCTGGCTCACTTGCATCGAAGTTCATTTTTACGTGACTGTGGTTGGCTTATCCACCTAAAGCTATGAGTATGTGTATTCTTTGTTTCTGTGTGTCTTGTCTTGAATTCTATACACCTTTGGGGCAAAGAATGTCATCGCACTGAGTTTTCTAAGCAAAGTGGGAACAGGAAGGTCAGACTTAAACATTAGATCATCACGTGTCTGTGGCGGCTTATCCGTGGTTGGGACTGGTGGTGGTGACCAGTCTGCAGGTCAGTTGCCGTAAGACAATCCCGCACATTAGTGATGGAAACAGAGTCATCACAAGTCAGCTTACAACGTGAGGCTTTGAAGTCGGAGAAACCAGCAGCTGACACTTCATGTCTGAAGGACCAGGAGCCTCCCCTCCCAGAGGGGCTGCGGAGCGAGTGGAGCCGGCGAGGCGGCGGCCCCCGGGCTAGACCTGCTCCCGGTCAGTCCTGCCCCAGAGGTCTGGTGCCGGGACAGCGCGGCTGGGAGGTGGCGGTGAGCTGGCCATTAGTGCGTCAGACCCTGGTGGCCTCGTTTCCCCAAATAATTCCTAGGCTCTCATTTTAGGAGATTTTCTGGCTTCTTGGTGATGTCTGTAGAGTAGTAAATGTTCTTCAAAAGAATGGGAAGAATTTCGATTTTGTTTAATTTTAAGTCCTTTTTAACTAATTTTGTGGCAAGTATCATCCTTCCTTCCCTGCTGTTCCCAACACGGCCTTTCACTCAGTTCACAGGTAATTCAGAGGAAACTGACATTTATGCTCAGTACATTGCACTGAGCACATTTGAACATTCATGTGTTTTAAGTTTTAAAATGCACTTGCTTGCAGCCACATGGCTCAGCCTCTGTGACTCTGGGAGGTCTCTGCTGAACTGGAAAGCAGTGCTGGGGACTTCTCTGTTGGTTTCTGGGGAGCGTTGTGAGTTTTAACACAAAAGGAATTTCTCCGGCCCACATCCACTTTGGTGTCTCAGAGCTCAGCAGACTGGCCCGGCAGCGTCCACTCAGAAGCGGAGACGGTCCTCGCCCCCGAGTGAGCTGGCTAGTTCACTCTCCTCCTGGAAACAGCCTCGGGCTTTAGATTAAGTGATCGTTCCAAGCAAAAATAAAAATAAAATCATCTTCTTAGGAGGAAAATTCTCAGTTCCAAACAGGTTTTTCTCCAGCCTGTTAAAATGCAGGCTTTGATTCTGCAATACTATTTTGGAAGCAGATTTTTTTTTCCGCTTATACAAACATGTAACATGAGAAGGAACGGCGCTACGTGGAATAATTAATTCCTTTTACCATTTCTCTGTAGAGCCCCTTTGTTGCTACCCTGTCTTGATCAACTCTTTCATTTTAATCTGCCCTGCCGTCCGTGGTTTCCAGATGTCGGCCCTGGAACAGCTTCTCCTTTGCCCCTGTTCACGAGCTACTCTGGGGAGAACGTCTGCTTTAAATCATGGAGACAAGTCAGCCGTTACCTTCCTCAGACTCGTCGGTAACTGAGCATAGAAAACGCATTTTCATCATGAGTCATTGACCCCAGGTCCTCAAAATGTAGCAGAGCTGAAGTAGCTTCATGTAGATGGTCCAGGGTTACTTCAGGGACCTGTCTGGCAGGCTGTCTGGTTTTCTGTGTCGTTAAAGCCCAGTGTGGTCTTATGATGGGGCCTCGGGCCCATTGAGAAGGTCTCTGCCACTTGTTCATTTCAGAGAGTTAATTCTTCTCATAAGTGCCCCCAAGCCTTCGGGGACCCTGGGTGGGCTGAGGTCTGCACTGCCTGCAGGGGCCTTCGAGAACAGTCCCCAAAGGCTTGCAGGCTGCCAGACTCAGGGGTTCCCCCCTCTCTGTTCACACACACTGCCCTCCACGCCCCCCCAATCCTGCCATCCAAAAAATATATGACCCCTCGTGGTGGCATCTGGGGAGAAGGAGAGATTATCTGAGATGCTAAGTCCTGATTTTCAGAGACGATCTGAACAGATTTGCTCGACTGTTAAACTGCGGAATTGTAGGGCACTTCCAGACTGTTGTTTTGGGTACTGAAGATGGGGGTGGGGTTTAGAATTGGAATTCTGTGCTTAGATCTAGAACTTGGACTAGCTTAAAGGACTTGTCCTGTATTCATTCTGGGTGTGTTTTTCCTTTTCTTCCCCGTGTTAAGTCTTCACAAGAAGCAACCTCTGAACACAGAATGAGCTTCCAGTGGCGAGAAGGAGGGCACAGCCCCAGTGTGGTGCGGCACCTGCTGGCCCTAACTAGAAAGTGCCCACCTTTCCGCCTGTTCCTAAAACAGCTCCCAAGATGGCGTTGGACGGGCCGTGAGCGAACCCACGGCCTCCGTGGAGGCAGCCCTGGCCTGGCCTCGCTGTCCTGAGGGCTGCTCGGCTCTTGCCCAGCGCTCGGGGGGAGACTCTGTGCGGGCGAGCGTCCCAGGGTGATGATGGTCTTGGTGGGCCTTGCATCTGAAACCAGCCCGTGAGCCTCTTGTCTCTACGTCCCCCAAATCGTTCCGTCTGGTTCTGTATAAACTCAGAAAATACCAGTTTTCCAAATAACCAGTGAGCTGTCTGCTGAACTCACACAGCCAAGTCCAACCCCAGTGCACTTGTCTCTGCTGAACAGCAGGGGGCCCCAGTCGCCCCGTGACACGTCCCTCCGGGACACCTGCTACACTGGTCCTCTGAAGCCCAGAGCGTTTACTGGGCTCCTCATGTCTTCAGGGGAAGGTGCGCTGGGGAGAAGTGTGTGCTGGTCCTGCAGCCCGAGCCCAGCGCGGCCCTCGGCGGTGCCGTGCCCCCGTCTTCGCACGGGTCCTGTGGCGGCAGCCGCCCCAGCCCAGCCCCCAGGGCGCCGGGGGGCCTCGGCAGCACACGGTGGGTGGACCCAAGGCCCTGGGAGGACGCCTTCAGCGTACCTCAGCCCGTGGGGAGGTGCACAGAGCTCACCTGCTGGTGTAACTGCTACTTGAATTCCTCAGGAGTAGTCGATTCTGTCTTGCACTGTCTCCAGCCTGCACTGTCTTGAGTAATCTGTCCCATTTATTTTTCATTTTAGAAACTTTGTGAATACTTTCATTCAGTTTAAGAAGCCGATCATTGTAGCTGTGAACGGCCCAGCCATCGGCCTGGGCGCGTCCATTCTGCCGCTCTGTGACGTGGTCTGGGCCAACGAGAAGGCCTGGTTTCAGACGCCCTACACCACCTTCGGACAGAGCCCCGATGGCTGCTCCACCGTCATGTTCCCCAAGATCATGGGAGGAGCATCTGTGAGTACCTCTTTTTAAATAATTCTGGAAAACTTCCTGAAGTCTAGTTTGGTTACTGGTTTTCTCAGTGTATACAAGGTGTCATTCTTTGAGGACGTTCCGTCAAATGCACTTGTAATTCAGCCCTAGTTCATAAAGTGAACTACTTAATTCATGAAATCCGGGGAGGTTTTCCTGTTTGGGTTCATGGAATGTTGACTGATGCTGTTGAAGTTTCTCCAGGGAAGGCCCTCACCCCCGAGGAGCCCCTGGGTGATGAACGCTGCTCTCACGACAGAGTGGTACACACCCGCTCTGTAACCAGACACCAGAGCTTGCAGTCGGAAGGTTCTTGACCTAATAACCTAAAGCTGCCCTTTTAAGGAAAAGCGTGAGGAACAGAGTTGCTTGGGATCAGGGGGGTTTCCCCACAGAATTGTGGGGTTTTGCTCGTCTAGCCATTTCATCCACCCATAACAGGAGTTTGTGCTGTAGCTTGAGATTTATTCAGGTTACATGTGTCGCATCCGTGTTTCCTGCGAGGGCAGAGGCGGTGTCACAGGTTGGAGTGCAGGAGCAGATGCTCAGGAGAGTGACAGGTGGGAGAAATCTTGGCCCGTGCGGAAGGGACAGGGCGGGCCCAGCTGGACCCAGAGAGGTGGTGCTGTGAGGCGGGCCCCCCAAAGCCTCCCCAGCTCTTAGGGCATGAGGAGCTGAGGGGCATGTGTGGCCTGTCACAGAGTCCAGGGAGGGAGGGAGCACGGTGCCCCCGTGGGTCCTCCGGGCGGATGGCTGCGGCCCTGCCTGCCTCCACCCCTCCTTCCCAGGCCTCGGTACCACACCCTCACAGGGCTCGCTGCATGCGGGGCTCCTCCGGTGCTGGGCCCAGCTGGCAGCCCCTCACGTGTTGGGTGGGACTTGGCCACGGAACCCTGTGGCCCGAGCTGGGCAGGGACCTGTTCTGGTGCCACCTGCAGACCTGCAGGCAGGAAGCCGTCCCAGGCCCCACCGTGTGGCAACCAGCTAGTCTCCTCAGGCCTCGCGCCAGGCAGGATCTGGAAGCCGGCCGCTCAGCATCACGGTGGCTGAGCATGGTGGACGTCACATGTCCACCCGCCTCTCCCCCGACTTCCTGGTCCCCAACCCTCCAGGCCCTGACCGGCCAGCCTGGCCATCACCCTTGCCCTGGGTCACTGCCTTCCCACCTCCATCCACTTCACACAGGCGGGTGACCCAGAGTATCCCCCTCACCACTGTCTTTTTGAGCCCCTGCTGGGAGCAGCTCCAGGGGCTGCTGTCCGCATGTCGCTGACTCGGGGGAGCCCCATTCAGCTGTGGTTGGCAGCAGAGGCCAGGTGCTGGGGCGGGGGGAGCAGGCGGCCTGTGCCCTCTGGTGTCTGTGTTGCATTTTAGGGTAAATTTGGAAATGCCCATAGTTGCTCTGCACATCCAGCCATCTGGAGTGGGAGAGACTCTGCTGTGACAGCAGGTGTGGGGTTGGCCCAGCTCCGAGGGAGAAAGGCCAGCGGCCAGAACAGCTTGAGACTGGAGGGGAGGGGAGTCCTGCCTGGCTCTCAGCCCGCCTGCCACCCCAAGGCCTGAGAGTCCAGAAGAGGGAAGGAGACAGGATAGAGGTGAGCGGTGGTCAGGCTGTAACTGACCTCCACGTGGCAAAAAATGACATTCAGGGAAGTGACCAGGAAGGACAGAGATGGCCTGAGGGAGGGGCCAAAGGATGCGTGCCCCTCATCCACCACCCCCTAGACAGCACAGGGCCCGGCCACATCTGCGTCCATCACTTGAGCCACAACCCTGTGGTTCAAGTTGGTCTTTTTTTTTTTTTTTTTTTTTTTGAGTTATAGTCAGTTTATGATGTGTCAATTTCTGGTGTACAGCACAATGCTTCAGTCATACATGAATATGCATATATTCATTTTCATACTCTTTTTCACCATAAGCTTATAAGATACTGAATTTATTTCTGTGCTATACAGTATAAACTTATCTATTTTATATATACCAGTCAGTATCTGCAAATCTCGAACTCCCAGTTTATCTCTTCCCCCCTGGCAACCACCAGTCTGTATTGTCTGAGTCTGTTTCTGTTTTATATATTTTTTTTAAGATTCCACATATGAGTGATATCATATGGTATTTTTCTTTCTCTTTCTGGCTTACTTCACTTAGAATGACATTCTCCAGGTCCATCCATGTTGCTGCAAATAGCATTATTTTATCATTTTTTATGGCTAAGTAGTTTTCCATTGTATAAATATACCACAGCTTCTTTATCCAGTCATCTGTTGATGGACAGTTAAGTTGTTTCCATGTCTTGGCTGTTGTAAATAGTGCTGCTATGAATATTAGGGTGCAGGTGTCTTTTTGAATTAAGGTTCCCTCTGGATATATGCCCAGGAGCAGGATTAGTGGGTCATATGGTAAGCTTGTTTAGTCTTTTGAGGAATCTCCATAGTGTTTTCCACAGTGGCTGCACCAAACTGCATTCCCACCGGCAGTGTAGGAGGGTTCCCTTTTCTCCACAACCTCTCCAGCGTTTCTCTTTGTGGACCTTTGAATGATGGCCATTCTGACTGGTGTGAGGTGATACTTCATTGTAGTTTTGATTTGCATTTCTCTGATAATTAGTGATATTGAGCATTTTTTCATGTGCCTATTGGCCATTCAAATGTCTTCATTGGAGAATTGCTTGTTTAGGACTTCTGCCCATTTTTGGATTGGGTTGTTTTTTTCTTTAAGTCATATGAGCTATTTATATATTCTGGAAATCAAGCCCTTGTCTCAGCTTTTGCAAATATTTTCTCCCATTCTATAGGTTGTCATTTTGTTTTGCTTATGGTTTCCTTTGCTGTGCAAAAGCTTGTAAGTTTAATTAGGTCCCATTTGTTTATTTTTGCTTTTATTTCTATTGCTTGGGTAGACTGCCCTAGGAGAATGTTGCCAAATGTATGTGAGATAATGTTTTGCCTGTTTTCTTCTAGGAGATTTATTGTGTCTTATGTTTAAGTCTTTGATCCATTTTGAGTTTATTTTTGTGTATGGTGTAAGGGAGTGTTCCAGCTTCATTGTTTTACATGCTGCTGTCCAGTTTTCCCAGCACAATTTGCTGAAGAGACTGTCTTTATTCCATTGTATATTCTTGCCTCCTTTGTTGAAGATGAGTTCACCAAAAGTTTGTGGGTTCATTTCTGGGCTCTCTATTCTGTTGCATTGATCCATATGTCTGTTTTTGTACCAATACCATGCTGTCTTGATGACTGTAGCTCTGTAGTATTGTCTGAATTCTGGGAGAGTTATTCCTCCAGCCTCTTTCTTTTTCTTCAGTAATGCTTTGGCAATTCTAGGTCTTTGATGGTTCCATATAAATTTTATTATGATTTGTTCTAGTTCTGTGAAATATGTCCTGGGTAATTTGATAGGGTTTGCATTAAGTCTGTAGATTGCCAATCCAGGAGCGTGGGATATCCATTTTTTTTAAGTCTTCTTTAATTTCCTTCATCAGTGTTTTATAGTTTCCAGTGTATAAGTCTTTCACCTCCTTGGTTAGATTTATTCCCAGGTATTTTATTACTTTAGATGCTATTTTAAAAGGGATTGTTTCTTTCCTTTCTTTTCCTGTTGATTCATTGTTAGTATAAAAAAAAATGCAACTGATTTTTGTACATTAATCTTGTATCCTGCTACCTTGCTGAATTCTTTGATTAGTTCTAGTAGTTTCTGTGTGGAGCTTTTAGGGTTTTCTATATATAGTATCACGTCATCAGCATATAATGACAGTTTTATCTCCTTTTCCAATTTGGATCCCTTTTATTTCTCCCTCTTGCCTGATTGCTGTGGCCAGGACTTCCAAGACCATGTTGAATAGGAGTGGTGATAGTGGGCAGCCTCGTCTTGTCCCAGATCTTAGTGGGAAGCTTTTCAGTTTTCCACCATTGAGTCCTATGCTGGCTGTAGGTCTGTCATATATAGCTTTTATTATGTTGAGATATGTTCCCTCTATACCCACTTTGGCGAGAGTTTTTATCGTAATGGGTGTTGAATTTTATCAGACGCTTTTTCTGCATCTATTGAGATGATCATGTGGTTTTTGTCCTTTCTCTCGTTGATGTGATGTATTACATTGATTTGCGTATGTTGAACCAGCCTTGTGTCCCTGGGATGAACCCAACTTGATGATGGTGTATAATCTTTATGTGCTGTTGGATTCTGTTTGTTTGCTAATATTTTGTTGAGGATTTTGCATCTATGTTCATCAGTGATACTGGTCTGTCATTTTCTTTTTTGGTGGTGTCTTTGTCTGGCTTTGGTGTCAGTGATGGTGGCTTCATGGAATGAGTTTGGGGGTACTCCCTCCTTTTCAATCTTCTGGAAGAGTTTGAGAAGGACCGTTATGAGTTCTCTGTACCTTTGGTAGAATTCCCCAGCCATCGGGTCCTGGACTTTGGTTTGTAAGGAAGTTTTTTTTTTTTTTATTGCTAATTCAATTTCATTTCTAGTGATTGATGTGCTCAAGTGGTCAGTTTCTTCTTGACTCAGTCTTGGTGGGCTGTATGTTTCTAGAAGCGTGTCCATTTCTTCTAGGTTGTCCACTTTGTTTCCATATACTTGTTCCAAGTTGGTCTTGAGAACACACTTCAGCCCTTAGCGATGGGGTAACGGTCTTGTCTCACTGCATGTTGGGAGTGAGAGGAACACAAGCTAGGAGAGGAGAGCTCTGGTCCCCCGGGGCACTTCCCCCTCCCCCGGTCATTCTGTCCCCCTTTCTCGCCACGTTTGACTCTAAGTCCATCGTTGGTTTTAGACCTCCCTTTGCTGAGCAGCACTTCGTAGAACGCCTCTAGACTCAACGCTCACACCTCTGCCCAAGCCTGAGCTCAGACGGCAGGCTCCACCTGGGGTGGGAATTGAGACGCTGGCGAGTCCTCCTCGCGGGGACCGGGGACCAGGGCCCGGCCGGCACCTGCTCTCCCGTTCCCTGTGGCTCCCCGAAGTGCACAGGTGTGGCGGCTGAGAGACGGCTCAGCGACCGCGGGGCCTTTCATGACAAGGACTTTACCTCTTGGAAAAAAGTGTGTCTTACCTGAACCCCAGAAGCTCATGCAGGTCTTCTTCACGACCATCAGTCTTCAGGTGGGTTAACCTGCAGGACAGAGTACAGGGAGGAAATGGTCACAGCACAGCAGTTTGTTTGTTTTAACATATACAAACGTGAGCTTCCATCGAGTCACCGAAGTAACTGTGCAGACGAACAGTGGTCACCCAGGGCCTGGCTAGTTTTATTTTCACATCCCAGCAGTGAAGCGTGGCTTCCGGTGACCCTGCGGCAGACACATCACTGCCCAGAGAGCGTCGCGTCGGCCTCTCTGACAGAACATCGTGTAGCAGCTCTGTGCCCCGTGCACATCCCCGAAATCAGAAATTGCTGTGAGCCTTCCTGACGGCTCAGCTGCCCAGGAAACTGGCTTGTGTCCTGAGTCCACATGTGGAAGCTGACACTGGTGGGGAGGCAGGCAGGGCGGGACACACCAGCAACTTCAGGTCTACAGCAAACAGACCTTTCCTGACTGAGTTCTTGGTTACATCGCCCTCTATAGTCTCCTTGAAACATCGCCAGCCGGTTTGTCACCCCCTCTGCCTCGTCGATGTGCCTCCCGGGCTGGCCCTTGGCGGGGTGAGTTTTCGGGCGGGTCTCCCCCACCTCTCATGCCGCCGTCCCCTCTTCTTCCCTCCAGGCCAACGAGATGCTGCTGAGCGGGCGGAAGCTGACGGCGCAGGAGGCGTGCGGCAAAGGCCTGGTCTCCCAGGTGTTCTGGCCCGGGACCTTCACCCAGGAGGTCATGGTTCGCATTAAGGAGCTCGCCTCCTGTAACCCGGTTGTACGTCCAGTTCCTTCTTCCTTTTTTTTTTTTCCAACCATGACATCTCCCTGCAGGGAGCTCACGCAGTGAAGGCATCTCCTGCATCCTGCACGAGCCTCTGCTCACCCGGCCCTCCCCTTGCAAACACCCCAGAGCCAAGAGAATGCATTTGAAGCTGAGATTAGTAACCTAAAAATGCTCTGTGAAAGTATACAAAAAAGCAACATTTCTAAAGCTCTTGAGGGTTTCCAAAGCCCTTTCATGGGTAACCAGACTTTTTTTTCACCCCTCAGTGGACATGAACATACAGGGTAATAGTCCTCTGACAGAACTGCAGGTGGCCAATGACAGGATGAAATGTTGTTTAATATTAATGGACCCAACGCCTATCTAAGCTCTCCTAGGCGTCTGAACTGCTCAGTACCGAAATTAAATTGAGGCTAGAAAACCCCTCGGCAGGCACTCCCAGTCCCTGGTGAGCGTCACCAGCGTGCGGGTGGGGGTGGGGGGCCTGGATGCGGGGCAGGACCAGGGCGGGGAGGGCACTGCTCTTGGGAACAGCTTAGCAGCCGAGTGAAATGGAGCGTGTGTCCGACCTCCGCCTGCCGGGCCTGGGGAGGAGGGCCAGGTGGGCCTCGGGTCGATGGTGCCCCCATCACTAACCTGCTGCCTGTGGCCCGGCCAGGTGCTCGAGGAGTCCAAGGCCCTGGTGCGCTGCAACATGAAGGCGGAGCTGGAGCAGGCCAACGAGAGGGAGTGCGAGGTGCTGAAGCGCATCTGGGGCTCAGCCCAGGGCATGGACTCCATGCTCAAGTACCTGCAGAGAAAGATCGACGAGTTCTGACGCCGGGCGCCCCCCGACCCCGGACCCCGGAGCGCGGCGCGGACGGCGGGGCTGGGTGCCCTCCCGGCCGACACACGGTCACCGGAGCTCACGCTTGGGACTGGAAACATCCAAGCTATTTATTACCAAGGAGTTTTTAAGTACTGTAACTTTAAAATAAATAACTACAAAGCTCCTTTGTCCCAACGTCATTATTTTATGCTGAATATACACTCAAGTGTAAACATATAACGGTGAGCTCCGACGTTCATGACCTTTGGCTAGTGCCGTATACAACATGTGCTTCCCTGGTTTGGGTGGCAGAACAAGTCCGGAATAATGTTTTCCTTATCTCTTCCTTCTAGAAAACAGAATCTAAAGAGGTGTTAGCCAGCCTCACCTCCCCTGCCCCAAATAGAAACATGGAAAGATCTGAGGCGTGGCCTTGACTCCAAGAAGGTACAAACCCTCAGAGCTGGAAAATTCTAAATCGTTACTTATCTTTTAGGATAAGTATTTCTGATGACCGTAACCTCTAAGCTAAAACACGCTTAGGATTCATGCTGAGAAATCAGTTGATTCTTCTTTCTTAAATGTGTCCAATTCTTACCCAGTTAACATGAAGAAACCACTCTCTCTCTGGGGGAAAAGCTTGTTTTGCAGTATTAGTGAATCACTGACTAGCTTAAGTATGATATCTAAGTTCTAAGTTAATCTTAGTGGGTTTATAATTAGTTTTTCAGACCCTTTTGAAAAAATAACTACATACGTGCTTCTTGTTGCTGGGTGAGAAATACTACTTTATATACAGTTTTGGGTTTCTATTTGCAGGTATGATTGATGTATTACACCAAAAATAAAAGTATTTTTATGTTTATAAAGTGTAATTTTTAGGTTCACTTAGAATATATTTTATTTAATAAGTTAAAATTCTTTTGGCACACTATTAAATGCAGAAAAACTCCTTTTTAAGAGAAAGAACTGCCTTCTATTCGACGTTTAATGTTCTTGGCCTCTGCTCTCGTGGCTACACAATACACCAAGTGCAGGATGCGGTCCGAGAGTGCCCTGTGTAAATAGCCGCCCCCCGCCCGCCGGGGGGGGGACCGACTCCTGATTCCAGACGCCTGTCGTTAGGTAGGCTTCTGAGCTTGCAATCATATTGAATGTATGAAGAATGAAATAAAATCAAAACCTTATTTTTGTACAGTTTTGAAGTTTATACTTAGAACCGACCGCCTCCCGGCCTTGGGGAGAGCTGTACAGCGTGTAAATTGGCCTTTACCTTGGATTGGTTGGTGCAGTATTTTTGCATCTGTGGGACCTACTTTTTCGTTCAGTAGTTTGAACTATATATAAACTGTACAATCTGTAAAGTTTTTATAGAATAAATATTCAGCTGTGAAAACTGGTTAAATAAAACTAATATTTCTTAACACATTTGAAACGTTCCTCTGATCATTCTTCTGCAGTTTCTCATGGGATACTCACTCTTTCTGGGAAACATACACACGGGCGTCCACGATTGTGCGCTTTACGGGAAATCCACGCCCACGATGTAGACAGAAGGGCGGGGAGAGCAGCTGGCTAGGCCTCCGCACTGTTCGTCTTGGTCACAGGGTGACGAGGGTGAAGCCTGTGGGCGGACCAGGGGCCAGGGGCTGCCTCCTCTGACTGCATCACAGACACTCCAGCCCGCTCGTTCATGACTTCCCTTACACCAGTGCAAACAAACATCTACATCTACATAACATGTACAACCAGTGCAAAGGAAGGAAGCTCTGTGTTACAGGAGAACTGGCATCTACCAGATAGTGACATGCGTCACAAGAGGGACAGCCAGGGCACAGGGCTCTGTCTGCTGGGTCTTTCGCTGCCCTCAGGGAAGCTCAGTCTCATCCAGTCAGCCCCTCTGGTGGCCTCTGATCACTGACCTTTCCATCCCTCCAATGGGCAGCTTTCCCAGCCACACCCTTCCTGTCCCCGAGTGTTCTGGGGGCCTCCAGAACATGCCAGGGCAGCCCTGCCCCTCCACAGGCAGGGAGAGACCCCGGGCAGCTGAAACAGTCCTCCGAGTAGGCCCTAGAGTAGAGCCCAGAACATGAGTGACATGGTGAATCTGACCTTCCACACACCTGTTTAGCTTTACACACGAGGAAGCTGAGGTCCAGAGGATCAGGGGATCCGCTTATCACCCTCAGCCTGTACGTGGCCTGGCGTCCAGGAGTAGCCAGTGCTCCCCACTCCTCCGCGGGCCTGCCTTCCTCAACACCTTTACCTGCCACAATCAAATGGAGATGAAAACGCGATGGCTAGTGTGGAGCAGAGGTTGCCCAACTTCAGTGCCTCTTTGGAGCACCTGGAGAGCTTTGACAACTCACGATGCCCTGGCCGCCCACGAAACCAATTAAACCACCACCTCTAGGCTGAGAGCCAAGCATCTGGGGTACCTGGCCCAGGGCAAGTAGCGTGGCTTGTCTGTGTCTGGAGTGGGGAGGGGCAGGAGAGGGGGCTGGGGAATCCAACCCACTCTGGCATCCTGCAGTCTGGGAGAGGAAGTGGTGGACGGCGAGGGTTTTATGAAGATGCTTGGTGGCTCAGGATTTAGGGCTTTCTCACATGGAGGCTGGACTTGCCCCAGAAATTTGACGGTCTGCAAACTATCCTACCTCTGGAGGAGCTGGACCAGTCTACCAGTACTAACTTAGAAATGAGCAGCCTCACGGAGCTCACCCAGGACGGCAGAGTAGGAAGACCCCAAGCTCGCCGCCTCTTGGGGGCGCCGCAACCACAACCGTCTGCAGGAACACCATCAGTGAAAGAGACTGGAACTTACCGATAACATCTACAACCAAGGATACAAAAAGGAAACAGCCCCAGTGAGAGGGGCAGAGTCACCACACAGTCAAGTCCCACACCGCAGCCCACAGACAGGAGGATGGTGACAACGGCAGAGTTCTCCCACAGGAGCGAGGGGTCGGCCCCACGTCAGGCTCCCCAGTCCAGGTGTCCTATGCCAGGAAGACGAGCCCCAGAACACTTGAAGGGCTTATCTTTCAGAGTCCCAGAGGGCTGGGGGAGATGGCAACTCCAGTAGTAAAGGACGTGCACAAAATCTCACACACTCCGGGACCCTGGTCAGAAGCGGTCATTTGAAAAGAATCTGGATCGGACCTACGTTCTGGCCCTGGAGAGCCTCTGGGAGAGGCAGGAGGCAACTGGGGCTCACCCTGGGGACACAGACACTGGCTGCAGCCGTTTGGGGAGCTCATTCTACCACGTGGACACTGGTGGCCGACAAATGCCATTCTGACATATTCCCTCCGGCCCATCGGCATCAGGACCCAGCCCCTCTCCTGCCCACCAACCTCTAGTCCCCAGTACTGGGGCTCCTCAGGCCACACAACTAACTGGTGAGGGGGCAGCCCCACCCACCAGCACACATGTGCCTTAAGACCCCCTGAGCGCACAGCCACCCCTGGACACAGCCCTGCCCACTAGAGCCCACACACCCGTGCCCAGACCGGAGACCCAGGACCCCCAGGGCCCTGCAGCCAGAGACCCCAAGACCCATCTCCACCCACCAGCGGGCAGAGAGCAGCCACAGGGCATCCGCAGCTCCGCAGCCTGTGGGCCCAGCCCGCTCACCAACAGGCCAATACCTCTCCTGGGAACCAGCTAGGCCCTGGTGCCACGCATGAGCAGGCCAACACAGACTCCACCGCCAGCTGGATCAGGAGCCAGCCTCCCCTCCAGCAGTCTGCCACGAGCCCTGCAGCCAGACCCAGACCCCAGGACTTGGCTTCACCCACCAGTGGGCAGGCACCAGGCTCCAGGGTCTCCTGGACCCCAACTTCACCCACCAGTAAGCCAGCTGTAGCTCCAGGGCCCCCTGGGGACTCTGCAACCAGCCACCTCATGACCCAGCCCCAACTACTGGTGGCCAGCAGCCTCCACCCAAGGCCGGGCCTGACCACCACCAAGACCAGGGCCGGCAAAGCCTATCAGGCCGCCCGCACAGTGAGCCCACCACAGCGGAAGGACCCGCACAGCCCACGCTGGGGGCACCCCTGGAGCATACAGCTCTGGTGATGAGAGGGGAGAGCACTGCTGGGGCGCAGAGAACGTCCCCTACAGAAAGCCACTTCTCAGAACATGATGCTGTGCACCAGAAATTAACACAACGTTGTAAACTGGCTATACTTCAATAATTTTAAAAAAGCCACTTCTCCAAGGTCAGGAAATGTAATCAACCTACCAGACATATAGAAATAAACACAGCAAACTAGGCAAAATGAGGAGACAGAGGAGCACGTTCCAAACAAAGGAACAAGACAAAACTCCCGAACAACTAAGTGGAGTGGAGACAGGCAACCTACCCAACAGGGTCAGAGTAACTCGGAGAACCGGCTCCTTGAAAAGAAACAAAATTGATGAACCTTTAACCAGACTCACCAAGAAAAAAGTGACAAGGCCTCAAAAACCAATAAAATCAGAAATGAAAAAGGAGAAGTTACAACTGACACCATAGAAATATAAAGGAACCTAGGAGGCTACTGTGAACAACTAATGCCAATAAAATGGACAACCTAGAAGTGGACAGTTTCTTAGGAAGATGCAAGCTCCCACGACTGAAGGAAGAGAAGGAAAATATGAGCAGACCAACTGCCAGGAATGTAATTGAATCAGTAATTTTAAAAGTCCTAACAAACAAAAGTCCAGAACCAGATGGTTTCACAGATGAATTCTACCAAACATTTAGGGAAGAGTTAACACCTATCCTTCTGAAATTATTCCAAAAAAACAAAACTCAGAGGAAGGAACACTGCCAAACTCACTCTATGAGTCCAGCATCACCCTGTTACCGAAACCAGACAGAGATATTACAGACCAGTATCACTGATGAACGCAGATGCAAAAACCTAGCAAACCGAATTCAACAATACATTAGAAGGATCACACACCACGATCAAGTGGGATTCATCCTGGGGATGCAAGCACTTTTCAGTATCTGTAAATCAGTGTGATGCACCACATTCACAAATTAAAGAATAAAAACCATATGAACATCTCAGTAGATGCAGAAAAAGCTTTTGACAAAATTCAACATCCATTTATGATTTAAAAAAAAAAAAAAAACTCCAGAAAGTGGGCACAGAGGGAACACACCTCAACAAAGTAAAGGCCATACATGACAAACCCACAGCTCACACCACACTCAGTAGTGGAAAGCTGAGAGCACTTTCTCTAAGGTCAGGATCAAGACAAGGATGCCCACTCTTGCCATTGTTATTCACTATAGTTTTGGAAGTCCCAGCCACAGCAATCAGGGAAAAAAATCAAAGGAATCCAAACTGGAAAAGAAGTAAAACCATCACTGTTTGCAGATGACATGATACTAGACACAGAATATCCTAAAGATGCCACCAGAGAACTGCTAAAGCTCAATGAACTTGGTAAAGTTGCAAGATATAAAACATACAGAAATCTGCTGCATTTCTATGCACTAACAACAAACTATCAGAAGGAGAAATTAAGAAAACAATCCCATTTACATCCAAAAAACATAATACTTAGGAGTAAACCTACCTGAGGAAGTTAAAGACTTGCACTCAGAAAACTATAAAGCAGAAAACTAAAAAAACACTGATAAAGAATCTGAAGACAACACAGATGGAAATACATTCTGTGTTCACAGATTCGAAGATAGGGTTTTAAATTACCATGTTACCCAAGGCAAACTACAGATTAAATGCAATCCCTATTAAAATACAAATGGCATTTTTCACAGAACTAGAACAAATAATTTTAAAATCTGTATGGAAACACAAAGGACCCTCAATAGCCAAAACAAACTTGAGAAAGAACAGAGCTGGAGGAATCACACGCCTTGATTTCAGACTATACTGCAAAGCTACAGAAATCAAAACAATATGGTACTGGCACCAAAAAAGGCACATAGCTCAATGGAACAGGATAGAAAGCCCAGAAATACGCCTACACATTTATGGCCAATTCATCTGTGACACAGGAGGCAAGAACAGACAATGGAGAAGAGACAGTCTCTTCAATAAGTGGTACTGGGAAACTGGACAGCTACCTGTAAAAGGCAGAAATCAGAAAATTTCCTAACACCATAAACAAACTCAAAATGGAGTAAAGACCTAAATGTAAGACTAGAGACCATAAAACTCTTAAAAGAAAATATAGGCAGAACATTCAGACAGAAATCTTCTCAGTACTTTTTTGGGGATCTGTCTCCTAAGGCAAAAGAAACAAAAGCAAAAATAAACAGATGGGACCTACGTAAACTTAAAAGCTTTTGCACAGCAAAGGAAACCACAGTCGAGATGAAAAGGCAGGCAACCTAAAAAGATGAAAGAATGGGAGAAACATTTGCAAGCGATACAACCAATAAGGGGATTACAGCCAGAATAAACAGTTCCCACAACTCAGCATCAAAAAAAACAAAACCAAAAAACTGAGTAAATAATGGGCAGAAGAACTGAATAGACATTTTTCCAAAGAAGATATACAGCTGGCCAATAGGCACATTGAAACAATGCTCAACATTGCTAATCAGAAAAATGCAAATCGAAACCCCAGTGAGATATCACCTCACGCCTGTCAGAATAGCCATCATCAAAAAGACCACAAATAACAAATGTTGGTGAGGACGTGGAGAAAAGGGAACCCTTGTACACTGCTGGCAGGACCGTAAATTGGTGCAGCCACTGTGGGAAAAAATTATGGAGGTTCCTCAAAAAACTAAAAATAGAACCGCCATATGATCCAGTAATTCCACTCCTGGGTATATAGCCAAAGAAAACGAAAACGCTAATTTGAAAAGATACCTGCACCCCCAACGTTCATAGCAGCATTGTTTACAATAGCCTAGATATGGAAGCAACCTGAGTGTCCTTCAGCAGATGACTGGACAAAGAAGTTGTGGTATCTATATACCGTGGAATACTACTCAGCCATAAAAAAGGAAACATTGCCATTTACAACAACATGGATGGACTTGAAGGCTATTAAGCTTGGTGAAACGAGTCAGACAAGAAAGACGGATACTGTAGGATATTACTTATATGTGGAATCTAAAAAATAAAACAAACTAGTGAATATAGCAAAAAAAAAACAAAAACAGATTTAGAGATACAGAGAACAAACTAGTAGTTACCACTGGGGAGAGGGAAGTCGAGAGGGGCAAGATATGGGTAGAGGATTAAGAGGTACAAACTACTATGTATAAAATAAGTATCACAAGGATATACTGCACAGCACAGGGAATACAGTCATATTTTATAATAACTATAAATGGAGTATAACCTTTAAAATTTGTGAATCACTATGTTGTACACCTAAAACTTATATAATACTGTGAATTTACTATACTTCAAACAAAAAATAAAAATGAGTAAAAATAGTACCCTTCTGTAAAAAAAAAAAATAATAATAAATAAAAATAAACAGCCTCACTGCTTGGCAACAGGGGAAAGGCTGACAATATTCCAGGAAACTCCTCCCTGTCCCTGAGGAACATTACAATGGTGTCTCTGAAGATGCTGACAAATACCTGCTTGGTGACAATAGCACTGCACAATTTTAACACTGGTTTAAAAGTTACTTTTTTGGTGGGAGAGAAAACTTTGGTATTTCAAAGGTAAAAGTTGAATTTATGATCTTAGAGCCATACTATGTCCTTAGGTGACTAATAGATTGGTTAGCACAGGCATTTTGTAAACATAAAGGCTAAGGTCTAATGATTTTTAACATTAATTTATATTTTCCTAAATTTTATGTGGTATTCTAAAACTGAATTTAAAAAGACTAAAATCATACAATCTATGTCCTTCAACCACAATGGAGTAAAATTAGGTATTAACAAATTTAAGACATTAAAAATGCGTGGAAAGTAAAGATCACATTCCTAAACAGAGACAAAACTCCTATAAGAGAGATTAGAAGATATCTGGAGATAAGTGAAAATGAAAACGAAAACATGAGTATTTGAATAAATTATACAATAACAAAACACCTATATTAAAAAGTAGAAAAGAAAACAGATATTAAGTCAATAACATTCCACCTTAAGAAACTAGAAAAAAGAGCAAACTTAACACACAGCAAGCAGAACGAAGGAAATAAGATTAGAGCAAAAGTAAGTAAAACGACGAATATAGAAATGGGAGAGAAAAATCAAGGAAACCCAAAGTTAGTTCTGTGAAAAAAATTAGACTGATTTAGGAAAAAAGCATATTCAAAGTACTAATCTCAGGAGTGAGAGAGGAGACGTACCACCAACCCTATAGAAATAAAAAGAATTAAGGGAACGCTATAAGCACCTGTATGCTGACAAATTAGGTAAGCAACACGAGATGGGCTAATTCCTAGAAAGAAACAGACAACTGTGAATACACCTGTAACAGGAGACTGAATCAGTAACCAAAAATCTTCCCACAAAGAAAAGCCCAGGACCAAATGGTTTCACTCATCAATCCTATCAAATGTTTACGAAGGAATCAGTACCAATCCTTCATAAATGTTTCCAAAAGATAGACAGAACGCTTTCTAACTTCTTCTATGAGGCCAGTATTGCCCTAATATCAAAACCACACAAAGATGTCACAAGAATATTGTAGATCAATATTCCTCAGAAATGCAAAAATTCTTAACAAAATAATCTGGCACCATATAAAAATTATACACCATGACCAAGTGGGATTTATGGCAAGAATGCAAGGTTGATTCAGCACACAAAAGAAATCAATGTAATAACAATATTGTTAAAATAAAGGATAGGACCATATGATCTCAATAAATGCAGGAAAAGCACCTGAAAAATCTGAGCCATCATAATAGACACACTCCACCGTCTAGGAACAGAAAGGACTTCCTCAACTTGCTAAAGGGCGTCTATGAAAAACCCACAACTAACATGATACTTAATAGTGTGAAAACTTTCACTTTAAAATCAGAAACAAGAGAAAGATGTTTGCTCTTGGCACTTCTATTCAGCATTGTGTTGAAGGGTGTGACAATTACACAAGGAAAAGAAATAAATAATCAAATATTAAAAACCACTAATTTGAAAAGATAATGCACCCCAATGTTCACAGCAGCACTATTTACAATAGCCAAGCTACGGAATCAACCTAGGTGTCCGTTGGCAGATGACTGGATAAAGACGACGTGGTGTCCATATACAACGGACTACTACCTAGCCGTGAAAAATAATGAAATCTTGCCGTTTGTGACAACACGGAGAGACCTTGGGAGCGTTATGCTAAGTGAGGTAAGTCAGAAAGAGACAAACACCATATGATCTCATTATATGTGGAATTCAAAACAAGAACACCAAGCTCACAGACACAGAAGACAGACTGGTGGCTGTCAGAGGTAGGGGTGGGACGGGTGGGTGAAATGGATGACGGGGGCCAAGATGCATAAACTTGCGGTTATAAAATGAGTCAGTCATGAGGCTGTGATGTACAGCACAGCAACTATAGTTAATACTGTGTATGTGAAAACTGCTCAGAGAGTAGGTATTAAAAGTTCCCATTACAAGGAAAAAAAATTGTAACTGTGTGCTGACAGATATTTACTAGACTTACTGTAGTGATGATTTTGCAATACACACAAATACTGAATCACTATGTTGTACACCTGAAACTAATATACCATTATGTCAATTATACTTCAATTTAAAAAAAGAAATAGAAGGCTTCCAGACTGTAAAGGTAAAAATATCTATCTATAGACACGATCTTATACAGAGAGAATGCTAAAGAATCCACACATCAAAAACAAGAAAACCCCCCAAACCCAACCTGTTAGAACTAGTAAGTTCAATAAGTTTGTACAATACACAAAAACCAATTGTATTTCTAAACACTAGCAATAAACAATCTGAAAATGAAATCAAGTAAGCAGTTTCATTGATAGTAGAATCAAAAAGAATAAAATTCTTGGGAATAAATTAACCAAAGAAGTGCAAGACTTGTGTACTGGAAACTACAAAACATTGCTGAAAGAAATTAAAGACGACCTAAATAAATGGAAAGATACTCACATGGATTGGAGGACTTAACATCATGAAACTGGCAAAATTTGCCTACAGATTCAACGAGGTCGCTATTAAAATTCCAACTGTCTTTCTTGCAGAAATGGACAAATGAGTCCTAAAATTCATCTGAAAACGCAAGAGGTCCAGAATAGCCAGTTCAATTCTGAGAAAGGGAAGACAAAGTTGGAGGTCTCACACGTCCCAATTTCAAAACTTACTACAGAGCCATAGCAAGCAAGGCAGTGTGTGCTGGCGAGGAGAGACATACAGATTGATGGACTAGAACTGAGAGTCCAGAAATAAACCCTTTCTTCTATAAGCAACTGAGTTTGAACAAGGACGCCAAAACCATTCAATGATGAAAGAACAGTCTTTTTAACAAATGGTTCCTGGACAGCTGGACATCCACCTGTGAAAGCACCAAGTTGGACTCACCAAAAACCAAACTCAAAACGGATCAAAACCTAAATCGAAGAACTAAAAACATAACACTTTCAGAAGAAATCACAGGTGTAACTCTTTGTGATCTTGGATTAGGCAATGATTTTCTTTTTAGATATAACACTAAAAGCACAACCAAAGGAAAAAATAAACTGAACTTCATCAAGTAACATTTTTTAAACTTGTACTTCAAAGAACACCCAAGAAAGTTAAAAGCCAACTCACCGAATGGAGAAGGTATCTTCAAATTATGTATGTGATAAGGGTCTACTGTCCAGAATATATAAAGAACTCTTAATTCAACAAGAGGCGACCCAATTTAAAAACAGGCAAAGGATCTGAGTAGACATTTCTCCAAAGATACACAAACGGCCAATAAACACATGAAAAGATGTTCAATATATCATTAATCATTAGGGAAATGCACATCACAGCCATAATGACAGATCACTTGACAACACTAGGATGGCTATAATGAAAAAAGTGGAAAATAACACATGTTGATGAAAATGTGAAAAAACTGGAAGTCTTCTACACTGTCAGTAGGAATATAAATTGGTACAACCATAGTGGAAAACAGCTTGGCACGTCCACAAAATGTTAAACACAGAGTTACTACATGATTCTGCATTTCCATTCCTAAGAGAACTGAAAACAAGTACTCAAATGCTTGTACACAAATGTTCACAGCGTCATTGCTCACCACAGAGGATAAATAGCCCTGATGTCCATCAATGGATGACAAATATCATTTGTTCTTATATGTGGACTATTAAAAAAAAAGCTACAAATTTTATTTACAAACAAGAAATAGACTCACATAGAAAACAAACTGTGGTTACCCAGGGGGAAAGGGGGTGGATAGATGAGGAGTTTGGGATTAACAGACACACACTACTATATATAAAATATATAAACAACAAGGATCTGCTGTACAGCACAGGGAACTATATTCAATTTCTTGTAATGAGCCATAATGGGAAAGAAACTGAAAAAAATATATATGTATATAACTGAATTGCACCTGGAACTAACATTGTAAATTGACTACACTTCAATAAAAATTTTTTTAACTTTTTAAAGTGTTCTGGAATGAGTGGTGATTTTGCACAGCTTTGGAAATATACTAAAACCCACTGAATATTACACTTTAAAGGTTAATTTTACAGTATTTGGACTAGCTCTTAATTTTTAAGCATGTATATATGCTCTCAACTAACACAGGGAAGAAGTGGGAAAAATACGTAATTGATTCAGAACAAGGGATGAAAAATTTTAGCAAATAGAATCCAACAACACATAAAAAAGATTATACATCATGACCAAGTGGGGTTCATCCCAGGGACACAAGGCTGGTTCAACATACACAAGTCAATCGATGTAATACATCACATCAACAAGAGAAAGGACAAAAACCACATGATCATCTCAATAGATGCAGAAAAAGCATTTGATAAAATTCAACACTCATTTATGATAAAAACTCTCGCCAAAGTGGGTATAGAGGGAACATATCTCAACATAATAAAAGCTATATATGACAAACCTACAGCCAGCATAGCACTCAACGGTGAAAAACTCAAAAGCTTCCCACTAAAATCTGGGACAAGACAAGGCTGCCCACTATCACCACTCCTATTCAACATAGTCCTGGAAGTCCTAGCCACAGCAATCAGGCAAGAGAAAGAAATAAAAGGGATCCAAATTGGAAAAGAAGAGGTAAAAGTGTCACTATATGCTGACGACATGTTACTATATATAGAAAACCCTAAAAGGTCCACACAAAAGCTACTAGAGCTGATTGAAGAATTCAGCAAGGTAGCAGGTTACAAAATTAACGTTCAAAAATCAGTTGCATTTCTTTACACTAACGATGAATCAACAGAAAAAGAAAGTAAAGAAACAATCCCCTCTAAAATAGCACCCAAAGTAATAAAATATCTGGGAATAAATCTAACCAAGGAGGTGAAAGAATTATACACAGAAAACTATAAAGCATTGATGAAGGAAATTAAAGAAGACTTTAAAACATGGAAAGATATTCCATGCTCTTGGATTGGAAGAATTAATATTGTTAAAATGGTCACACTGCCCAAGGCAATCTACAGATTTAATGCAATCCCTATCAAATTACCCAGGACATATTTCACAGAACTAGAACAAATCATAACAAAATTTATATGGAACCATCAAAGACTTAGAATTGCCAAAGCATTACTGAAGAGAAAGAAAGAGGCTGGAGGAATAACTCTCCCAGACTTCAGACAATACTATAGAGCTACAGTCATCAAGACAGCATGGTATTGGTACCAAAACAGACATATAGACCAATGGAACAGAATAGAGAGCCCAGAAATGAACCCATAAGCTTTTGGTCAACTAATCTTCGACAAAGGAGGCAAGAATATACAATGGAATAAAGACAGTCTCTTCAGCAAATGGTGTTGGGAAAACTGGACAGCAGCATGTAAAACAATGAAGCTAGAACACTCCCTTACACCATATACAAAAATCAACTCAAAATGGATCGAAGACTTAAACATAAGACAAGATACAATAAACCTCCTAGAGGAAAACATAGGCAAAACATTATCTGACATACATTTCAAAAATTTTCTCCTAGAAGAAATAAAAGCAAGAATAAACAAATGGGACCTAATGAAACTTATAAGCGTCTGCACAGCAAAGGAAACCAGAAGCAAAACAAGAAGAAAACCTACGGAATGGGAGAAAATTTTTGCAAGTGAAACCGACAAAGGCTTGATCTCCAGAATATATAAGCAGCTCATACAACTCAATAAGAAAAAAATAAACAACCCAATCCAAAAATGGGCAGAAGACCTAAACAAGCAATTCTCCAAGGAAGACACACAAATGATCAAAAGGCACATGAAAAAAAGCTCAATATCACTAATTATCAGAGAAATGCAAATGAAAACTACTATGAGGTATCACCTCACACCAGTCAGAATGGCCGTCATTCAAAAATCCACAAATGACGAATGCTGGAGAGGCTGTGGAGAAAGGGGAACCCTCCTACACTGCTGGTGGGAATGCAGTTTAGTGCAGCCACTGTGGAAAACAGTGTGGAGAGTCCTCAAAAGACTAGGAATAGACTTACCATATGACCCAGGAATCCCACTCCTGGGCTTGTATCCAGAAGGAACTCTACTTCAGGATGACACCTGCGCCCCAATGTTCATAGCAGCACTATTTACAATAGCCAAAACATGGAAACAGCCTAAATGTCCATCAACAGGTGACTGGATAAAGAAGATGTGGTATATTTATACAATGGAATACTACTCAGCCATAAAAACCGACAACATAATGCCATTTGCAGCAACATGGATGCTCCTGGAGAATGTCATTCTAAGTGAAGTAAGCCAGAAAGAGAAAGAAAAATACCATATGAGATCGCTCATATGTGGAATCTAAAAAACAAAAACAAAAACAAAGCGTAAATACAGGACAGAAATAGACTCATAGACAGAGAATACAGACTTGTGGTTGCCAGGGGGGTGGAGGGTGGGAAGGGATAGACTGGGATTTCAAAATTGTAGAATAGATAAACAAGATTACACTGTATAGCACAGGGAAATATACACAAAATGTTATGATAACTCACAGAGAAAAAAATGTGACAATGAGTGTGTATATGTCCATGAATGACTGAAAAATTGTGCCGAACACTGGAATTTGACACAACATTGTAAAGTGATTATAAATCAATAAAAAAATGTTAAAAAAAAAAAAAAAAAAGAACAAGGGACGAAAAAGGACAAATGGCAAACACATAGCTGACACGGATTTTAGCTCAAAGTATTAATACGTTAAGTGAAAACTGACTACACGCTTGTGTGAGAGTATCTAGCTATACATGTATGCTTACAAAAAAAAAAACACATCTAAAACTAAAAACTTTAAAGTGAAAGGTAGAAGATATGAGTTATACAAATACGAACAACAAAAAACTGGCGTAGCCATATCAGCATCAAAGTATCTATTAAAGCAAAAAGAATGTTAGAAAAAACTTCATCATGACAGCAGAAAGAGTTCTACTGAAAGATAAAGACAATTCCAAACTCACGTGTGCCTAATCGCTTACCCTCAAAACACATGAAGCGGAAGTTGATGTCGCGGCTATAGCAAATACAGAAAAGTGCAAAACCGTTAAAAGGGGGCTTTGGGCCCAAGGCAGTAAGTGACAGCATCTGACCTCTTACACCCTCAACAGCAATGGGATGTTCAAGAGTCATGTAATTGGTTTTGTGTTTTACTTTTGCACGTTTCCAAGTGAGTACAGAGGCTCCTAAATTTCCTCCCAATGACCCCACCTCCGGGGATTCGCACATGGTGTAATCCCCTCCTCTCCGTGGGGCCTGGGCCCAGCGACTTGTTTAAAACAGACAGAAAATGGCCAGAGTGATGGGCTGTCACTGCTGAGCTCAGGCTGTGGGCCTGTGACACTTGCTCCTTCTGCCTCGTCCTGCTCCCTCTGGGGAAGCCAGCTGCCCCCCTGTGGGCACCTAAGGAGGCACCAGGGGCCAAGGAACTGGGGGCCGTTTCCATCAGAGCCAGAGAGGAACTGAGGCCCTCAGGCCAACCACCCATGAGGAGCTGAGTCCTGCCAGGGCACCCCCGGAGGAAACCCCCCACCAGAGGACCCAGAGAAGCTACAGCTGGAGTTGTGGTCCACCAGCTAGGAGAGAACTGATGTCGTAAGATGACCCGTCTCCCAGGGCACTCTGGTACTTGACAGATACACAGGTGTCTGCATGTAAGGCGGGAGATGATAATTTTGGCTGAGACCCTATCTCGTTTTGTTTTTAAACATCCTGTTCATTCTTTGCATTTAAGCATTGCTTTATAAGGGACTGGACACATACATGAGTTTATGTCTGTACAATGGATTCCTGTGCGACTCTTAAGGATGTGTTATCAATGATGTATATGTTCATATAATGAATGTTTACTGCCCTGAGTGTAATTCTAGTGAGATAATTGCTAATCTACTGCAACTTTCAGGTGAGAAGACAAATTCAGGGAGGTTACATAATTTCCCTAAGGCCACCCCCGGTAAAGGGTTGGAACAAGTATTTGACAGCAATCAAATCACATCCTGGAACAGCGTTCTGTCCCGCCTTGTGCCCAGGGCTCCGCAGACCCCCGGGGCCCAGGGAAGGAGCCCAAGCGCCCGGTCGTTCACAGCCTCTGCAAGGGAGCAGCGGAGCCCAGACTGGACTCACGTAGAAACGGGAGCGAACACGCCGCCGATCGCCTCTTGCAGTTAAGCCTCTGTACACCTGTGACATGCATGTCGCTACAGGTACCCTTGCTCTCTAAGCTCTTACTATCGGGCTTAAGAGTCAAATGAAGTCAGTTTTTAGATCTGTTCTGGGAACTCTTGCTACTACTTTAAACTCAGGAACCGAACTCCGCGGGACTTGTATCGGCCCCCCGACTCAAGCTTGCTGTCTGACTTCCATCACCCAACCCAGGAACCAGACAGATCCGGGAGGTGAGGGATAGTTACAAATACACAGAAAATACAAACTTCTGGCTTGGCAGTCACTGGTTATTTCGAGTGGGTGCCAATATGAGAAACTTAGTTTTCAAGTATATCAGTGCTAAGTGGTCTTAATTTTTACAAGAATATTTACATAATTTTTAAAAAGAAAATACACCTGTCGGTGGAATGCCCCTTTTGGGGAACCCTGCCCATCTCGAGAACCCTCACCCAGATTCCCAGAGGGGGCCTCACCCGAATATTTGGAAGCCGACGCCCTCGGGGATACGAGGGCCAGCCTCGTCCCCGCTCAGGGATCTCGGCCCCAGCGGGTCCTTCCGCAGCGTGGCCTCCGGGCTGCTACGCTGGACACCCCTGTGTTGAAGCAGCAGCCACTCACGTACCACGTGAGCGTCCCAGATATACTGCAAAGCAAGCAGTTCACCCCTCGAGCCCTTGCCACCCAGGGCCCATGGCTGGGACTGCGGGGGTGACGGGAAACCTTTCTGGCGTCTTGGGGCTCAGCAAGCTCTCTCCTTCTGCCCTGGAGCTGCCGCTCAGATGGCTGAGGGCTGTGCTAACAAGGGGTGAGTCTTGGCCTGGGGACCTGTCTGCCAGCCTCTGATCCTTTTCCCAAGACCTGGGCTGGCTGCCTGGTGGCAACTCTTAATCAAAAGGCCAAGAGAGCAGCTTAAATGACCATGGCCACCTCGGGGCTCCTGGGGAGGCTGTGAACCCTCCCCCCACCCCCCGGCAGCAGGGCAACATGTCCATAATCCTCCAAAGTGCCTCTTCCTAGACCTGCACCTCTTCCTGAACCCAAGGCACTGCTTGGGTAAAATGAAAAACCGGTTGACTTACACCTTACTTATACCTTGCTATAAATTTGTAGCAGCAGCCTGCCAGCTGTGACAGTTCCCACTTTCGCTTCCTTTGTTATCCGAAAGCGTTATTGCCTGATTACTTTTTACCAGCCTCCTGGGGGAAGAAATGGCCCAGCAGCCCCGTGCTTGGAGAGGAATGACCTGAGAGTCTCGCTCACGCCTGGTGTGTGGTCGTCAGGACAGCACCAGCCCTCAGCTGCGTTTAGTCCTCAGCTGCGTTTCACACCCAACCTGCCTTCTCAATTTCCAGCTGCCCCAGGAAGGAGGAGGGAGAGACACACAGCACCCCCCCCCACCTCCCCGCCGCAGCCCGTCACCTGTGGGAGGACAGGGACGCCTGCCGAGTGCCCTGCAGAGGTGAAAGTTCAGCTCACCGGCAGGCTGCAGCATGTGCAGCAGTCACGGGGACAAGCAGATTGGGGACTGGGCCCTTCCCACCCCGTCCGCCCAGCAGGTCCTCTCCTCGGCTTGGACGTCCCTTCACGGGATCCTGGGACATGGAGAGTCGTGTCAGCAGCCACAGTGATGCCCCCGGAACCAGCCTCTCAGTGCTGGGCTCTCCTGTGACCAGGACACTTAGAAGAACCGTGGCTCCTGTCAGTGACCAGGTTTGGAGAGAGACGCGTGCACCCAAGTGATCAGAGCGTAACCCGAACCACTTCACTGCCAACCATACGCGTGTGTGTGTTAAGCATCCTAACAGCTTCATCAGCCGGTGACAGACATGCTGTAACTGCACACATTTAAAGGACGCGACTTGATTCGTGTTGACGTGTGTACGCTGGCATAAGCAGAGAGAACACTTGCATCACCCCAGCCTCCTTGAGCCTCCTTGTGATCCCTCCTGCCCTCCCCCAAGCAGCCACTGGTCTGCTTTTTGTCACAAATAAGCAGATTTGCAACTACTTATCACACCAGCTCAGGGCCCAGCAGGCAAACACGCACTTTCTTTCTGTAGGTTGAGCCTTTTGTTGTGCGTTTAAAAGTCTCAATTCCCAGAGAGCCAGAGAAACAGACACAGATGAAAGGCTGGTCTCGGGCCTCCTCCCGGGAGTCCTGCCCGAACAACAGCCTTGCCTGCTGGGAGGCAACCCTCACCACCCTTCCCAGCAGGCTCAGGACGGCATGAGACTCCTGGCCAGTTCTGGACCCGAACAAGGAAACCCAGAAAGAGGACACAGGAAGCCAGCCGCTGCCACCTGGCCCCTCAGCCCACGCCACCCAGCTGCTCAGTGGAGCAACCTCCAGCCTCCCTCCTTCCCTGGAGCACTACCCTTTCAGCTCTTTCCTCCGCCTGCTTCTGTCACTGAACCAGGTCCGTTTTGCAGGATGCCCAGCAAACCAGAAAGCTGAGACGCCGGGTCCACAGCAAAGACGGGCAGCCCAGCCAGGAGATGGCTGAACAAACCTCAACGCCACCCCTGGAGAGCAAGGGGCTGGGGTATTTACGGGATGAGGACTAAGACGCAGGGCGATCAGAGGCGCAGGCGCATGGGGAGAGGTGATGGGGAAAAGGTGCGTGATCGCCGTTCTGCGCAGGCGTTAACTAAGCTACCGGCCTCTGAACCCTGGAAAGTCACGGAGCGCACGCTGGCGCATGCCCACCTGGAGGGTCATGGTCCCATCCAGCCTTAACCAGCTCAGCTCGACCTGGACGCAGGTGTCTCCAAGTTTTGGAAAACAACTTGGGGCCAACATCTTATTAGTTTGGGCTCCGTGCCGCGTGGAGGACAGGCAAGTCTTCAAACCACCTCGATTAGCGAAGGCAGGTGAAATGGATTCGACTCAGCACCACGTGTCACTCCCTTCCCCCTCCCCGCAGCCCCCGCGGCCCCAGGTCAAAGTCAACAGCTTCTTCTCTACCCTCAACCTGTTTGCAGAATGAGGCCTCCGACTCGGCTCCGCCCCGAGGACATCGTGCCTTCTCCCACAGGGCCCCACACCGACGGGATGCAAGTGCAGCTGGAAACGGGCGCCCGCCTGGCTCCCGCAGCCGTGTCCAGGCTCACCCTCTTACCACAGAGGAAGGATGTCCAGGCGTTGTGTAGCCCTGGAAATCGTCCAGCTTACAACGTTCTGTCCCGGTTTGAACAAACGATGATGAAGATACTGTTTTCCCACAAAACAGGCAGTCACACCTGTGAAAGTGCCTAGTTCATTTCTGACAAAACAAGCATCAGAAAAGTAGGGTTTAGTAGGGATGTGTGGATTTTAAAAACTCCTTCGGGGACAGGTAAGGATCTCTTCAACAGGACACAAAAAGGACTAACCCAAAAGGAAAAGATCAATACACTGGGCAACAGTAAAATTAAGAATTTCTTGGGGGTGGGGACTAGAGCTCAGTGGTAGAGCACGTGGTTGGCACGCATGAGGTCCTGGGTTCAATCCCCAGTGCCTCCACTAAGGGGGAAAGAGAGAAAAACTAATTTCTTTTTTCTCTCAGTTTTGTTGAGATATGATTGAGATTGTGTAAGCATAAGGGGTACAACATAATGACTTGATACATGCATACACTGGGACATGATCACCACCTTAAGTTCAGTTAACAACCATTGCCACACAGTTACAACTTTTTTCCTTGTGATGAGAATTTTAAAGATCTACTCTCTTAGCAACTTTCAAATATGCGATGCAGTGTTGTTAACTACAGTCACTGTGCTTATGTCACATCCCCAGGACTTGTTTATTTTATGCTGGAAACTTACACCTTCTAACCCCCTTTACCCATTTTGGCCAACTCCCGCAACCACCAATCTGTTCTTCGTAACTATGAGCTTAGTTTTGTTTTTGTTTAGATTCCACATATAAATGAGATCATACAGTGTCTGTCTTTCTTAGTCTGACTTATTTCACTTAGCATAACGCCTTCAAGGTCAGACACAGGTTGTTTCCATAGCTTGGCAATTGTAAATAATGCTGCGAGGAACACGGGGGTGCAGATGGATTTTCCAGCTAGTGTTTTTAAGAAGAATTCCTGGATCATATGGTAATTCTGTTTTTAATTTTCTGAGGAACCTCCATACTGTTTTCCATAGTGTCTGCACCAATTTACATTCCCACCAACAGTTCATAAGTTCCCTTTTCTCCACACCCTCACCCACACTTGTTATCTCTTGTCTTTTGAGAATAGCGTCCTAACAGTGTGACGGGTGGCTCACTGCGGGTTTCAATTTGCATTTCCTGACGAGGATGAACTCCACCCCCCACAGCCGGCGGCACTGGGGGTTGAACCCGGGACCTCAGTGCAGGCTAGCACGGGATCCACCGCTGTGTATCTTCTTTGAAAAAAATACCTGTTCAGATTCTCTGCCCATTTTTTAATAGAATTATTTATTTCTTTTACTGCTGAGTTGTATGAGCTCCTTACATATTTTGGATATTAACGCCTTATCAGATGTGTGGTTTGCAAATATTTTCTCCCATTCCACAGGCTGCCTTTTCATTTTGTTGATCATTCCTTTTGCTGTGCAGAAACGTTTTAATTGGGAAATTAGGAATTCTTTTCATCCATCCCCTGAAGAGACCCTCCTGACTCTCCCTTGGTGCCTGGGGTGTCCTTCCAATCTAGGCAAGCAGACCCGGCTCCCCGATATCCTCACCTCAGAGGTCCCAGTGCCCTTCCAGCCTGAAGACAAAAAACACAAACCGACTGGCGGCTGCCCCTGGAATTCCAGAAGACTCTGAATGAAAACAGCAGTCACAAAAGGGAATGGCTTTGCAAACTGCAGCTGATTATTCATGGCCTGTCCTGGGTTTTAGCAGGACTGAAATATGCTGCCCAAGGATGCAAAGGGAGCCTTAGAAAGTGAAGGGGAAGCCCTGGGGACAAGTGGCTGGACCACCCCCACCCCACCGCACCCCTGCTCTCGGGCGCCGCACCCCCAACCCCCTCTGGGCCCTATTTGGCTGCGGAGGAAGCTCGGGCCCCAAAGCAGGGGTCGAGGAGGTGAGGGGGAGGAAAGCGGCTCCAGTTTCAGCTGAACTTGGCTGAACATCACCCTGGGACCAGACCGGGACCCTGATGTCTCATCTTCCCAGCCAGCTTCGCCTTTGGCTCTGGGGTCCTGGGGAGCCCAGGTGTCCTCTCAGGCACCAGAAATGGCTGTGTGATTTCTCAGATGGGTCAGCAGGCTGTTGTGAGCGCCAGGCCTTCGATGGAATGGATTTTGGACGCCAGTCAAATATTTAAATGGGTGTTTTCCCTCTCTGGCAGGGCCCTTCCAGCCAGGGTCCTGTGATTCATGCTCCTTTAAATGTGCATTTTTTTTTTCCTTCTTGAAAGTGCCTGAGGCGGGCCCCAGGCTGCGGGCCAGGCCCTGGGGGAGGCGGGGAGCAGGCCCCTCAGCTCAGCCAGCAGCTGAAAGGAAGCACACCTGTGAAGACGCCAGCCCCCTGGCCTGCTGGCTCCCGGGTCTACGCTGCCAGTCACAGGACTGACGGTTTATGGCAAGAGGCAGCTTGCTGTCTGCTATCTTCCAGGGAGGAACGAGCAGAGCGAGTCAACCCCCTTCCGTCCCTTTTTCAGTTTCCTGGGCGAAATGAACTCCAGGAGGAGTCTGCGAACTTCAAAGTAGGGTAACAGCGCCCACCGCGGGGTAGCAGCCACTCTGCTCCCTCTCCCAAAACAGCGTCTTGTCACAGAAAACAAACTCATGGTTGGGGGGCTGGGTATACATTGGGAGTTCGAGGTTTGCAGAGACTAACACTATATATAAAATAGATAAACAACAAGGTCCTACCGTAGAGCACAGGGAACTATATTCACTACCTTGTAGTCACCTATAATGAAAAACTGTATGAAGAATAGACACGTATAACTGAACCACTACGCTGTTCACCAGAGACTAACACAACATTATAACCAACTATATGTCAACTAAAACAAAGGTAAAAAAAAAACCCCACAGCGTCTTGTGAAATAAATTTTTAGCCGTAAACCCACCTCAGGTATCTTCAGTATTTCAGACGGCTCCCCTCCCGCCCCCACTTCACTCACAGTGGGTCGAGAAGTGTGAAGCCGCTTCCTCCCGCAGCCCGCCCGGGCACCTGGGCCCGGACCACGCCCCCGCATCAGGAAGGCAGCACCGAGGTGCACCCCTGCCCGGTGAGCAAGAGGGCCTGGGAATGAAACTAGAGACTCTCCATGATGCACAGACTTGCTGAACCGGGCCCCATTCCTGCCCCTACTCGTGGGGTTGCTGGGGACCAAGGGAGCGATGCCCGCAGGTGCTCGGCGCTGCTGGCCGGTGACCCACTGGTCTTAAATCTCCTTCCCTGCAGGCACTGGTCAGAACTCCATCCTTAGGTATCACATGTGGACCCGTGCAAAAGTGACGCCATGTTGGGTCTTGCAGCCGACTCCGCGACAGGGGAAACGGAAGGCCTCCTGGACAGCGGGCGGCGTCATGAGAAGTTACCCACTGTTGTTATTTGAAGCCACTAGGTTTGGGGGGTGATATGTTACCTCACAATGGATACCTGAAACAATTCCTTTTTTGTCCTCCTAATTTCAAAGATGGATAAAAGGGAGCTTGTTTAAAATCTCCAGCTGCCCAAACTTAATTTGTAATTTTGATTTCACTGCTTCGTGGCCTTGGGAAGATAAATTACCTCTAGCCTTATTTGCAAAACATGAGTGACACCTGCTTCCAGCGTTACGGAGTGGATCCTGGACGCTCAGGCCGCCTGAACACACAGGTGGTGCTTCGGGAACGACGGCCATTGTGATGGAATCAAATATATTGCCCGGCACTTTTATTCTGAGAACTTTGAATGGATTCAAAATGAAACCGGGGCCGCGTTCACCGGGCGAGGCCCAGAGACAAGTTTGGGAAGCTGAGACGGCATTTTGTGCCCACGACTTTCCCGCGGGAGCAAAGAGGCTGAGGCCCGGCCGCGGCGAGCAGCAGCAGGACCGATTCTGCCTGCGGGGCCGGGGGCCGCCCCGCGTTCTCCGGGTCTTCGCCGGGTCTCTCGCCCGCAGACGCCCCGTCAGGCCGTTCGGCCTGGAAGCGAGGGACCCGCCAAGGCTTACACAGCGCGCTGCCTGGAGACTGGCCCGTCACCTGAGGGAGGCCGGTGTGAGCGCCCCATAACCGACAGGGAAGGCTCCGACTTACCTCGTTAGTTGAGGGAAACAAAGAAAGCCTGCGGGAATACACGCTTTCTCGGTGCCAGCTTTTCCCTCAGGGAGAGCTCACAGACGCCAACAGGGTGGCAGCCTCTCGCCGAGGCCCCCCTGCTGACGGCGCTCCGGTGAAGGCGCGGGATTCGCACAGCTCCCGACACCCAGCTGGCCGCTGTTAAACCAGCAAGAGGAAATCAGGTAAGCAGCAACGTCCTGCTGTAGAGCAGGGAGCTACGCTCGATGGCTTGTGATAACCTGTAAAGGAAAAGAACGCATACGTGCAACTGACCCAGTAGGGAGCGTGTAGCTCAGGGGCAGAGCACGTGCTTAGCACCCACGAGGTCCTGGGTTCAGTCCCCAGCCCCTCCATTAAAATAAATAACTAACTAAATAAACCTAATTACCTCCCCTCCCCCCCAAAAAAGTAAAAACAAAACCAGCAATGTATAATTGTATCACTACACTGTATGCCAGAACACATTATGAATCAACTATCCTTCAATTAAAAAAGTAAATATATAATTTTCTTTTTTAAAAAAAGGGAAAGAAAAACCGGTCCTACCCAGGTCTAGCCACCTTGTCCCGGGAGTCTTCCACGTCCTGCAGTGAGAGTCGCTCTACCGAAGCAACGCACGGACTGCTGTTCTGTACGTGGGGCTCAGGGCTCTGTTTATGAAAATGGTTGTTTCTACGCAGTAAGGCCTCCTCCTGAGAAACGTTTCCTCTCACCGTTAGAGAAAAAAGGCGCGTATGGAGTTCTTCCCAACGAGAGCTGCTGGCCTGACGGGCAGTGGCTGCCCGAACTGGCCAGTGGGGGCCCAGCAGGTGAGGGAGAGAGCAGCTTGTTTATTGAAAAAAAAACCCTGCACAACGTAAAAGTTGAGAAGTATGTTTTATTTGGCGGACTTTCTGAGGACTCAAGCCCGGGGGTTAACCTTCTCTGACAGCTCTGCGGGACTGCTCCAAAGAGGTAGGGGAGGAGCCAGGACTTTTGCAATAAAAAAACCAGAGTCAGAACATCAAAAGAGCACTGTTAATTAAAGAAGTCCAGACATCTCACATTAGTGAATTCAGCACTTTATTATACACGGGGAGACGGAAGAGTCTGGGCTCACTGAATCCTTCCTTTGATGGGCACCGGAGCCATCTAGAGCCAGCGTCCTGTCCTTTCCAGTCCTGAGTCCCCACGGGGGCACCACTTGGGGCACCGCTGGGGTCGCCGGGGTAGCTGAGGGCTGGTCTCCATCCTGAGCTCCCTCGGGGCTCACCACGGGGCGTGGCAGTGGCTGAGGGCTGAGGCCCGCAGCATCCTCCGCTCGCTGACATGGTAGGTGACATTCTTCATTCTCAAACTCCAACACCTGGATGTTCCCAGCAGGCTTTCCTCCCAGGGGAAGGTCCTGGCCGACCCCAGCCTCCCTCCCCTCAGGACCCTCATCCAGCCCGTGGGCTGTAACCGTTACCACATCAGCTTGAGCCGACCGCTAGGGAGGTTAGGGCAGACCCAGCCCCCGACACATCTTTTCCTCTGAAGGAGGCGTGTCATCAGTTTGCTCTGTTCTCACGGCCCCACCGGTGAGTTAAAGCAGGAGCTGTTGACATTACAGCAGACTCATGAGGGAGAGTGACGGCCAATTTTACGTGCCAGCTAGGCTGGACCACAGGGGATCCAGACACTTGACTCACTAATATTTCGGGGAGAGTCTGGGAGGCGGTTTCTGGATGAGATCAGCCCTCGTCAGTGGACCCAGCAGGGCCCCCGTCAGTGTGGGTGGGCTCATCCGGCCCTCGAGGGCCCGAGCAGAACAGAAAGGCTGAGAAAGGAACAAGTCACACTCGCCGCCTGGCCGTGGAGCTGGGACCTCGGATGGGACTGACACCATCGGGTCTCCTGGGCCTCGGGAACCTTGGGTGGAATGCCACCGGCTCTCCTGGGTCTACAGCTTCTAGGCGGAAGATTTCGCAGCACTTCTCAGCCTCCGTAATTTCATAAGCCTCTTCGTCATGGTAAGCGAAGATGGTCCCCCTGATGGTCTGACTTAGGATTTTCAACTTCACAGCGGCGTGGAAGCGGTGCACATTTGGTAGAAACCGTACTTTGAATTTTGATCTTTTCCAGGGCTAGTGAGTGACGTGCAGTAGGGTACCACCACCCTGCGGCGCTGGGCGGTCCCCCTCAGACAGGCCGCCACCAGGTGAACAGCTGACACTCTGACAGCCGTTCTGGACCCAGCTGGCCATCCTGTTTCCCAATTTCAGTACAAGAGTCAGTAAGTTACCCAAGATTCTCAACACTTAATTATAAAATAGGCTTTGTATTAGATGATTTTGCCCAACTGTAGGCTTATAAGTGTCCTAAGCACGTTTAAGGTGGGCTAGGCCAAGCTATGTTTGGCAGGTGTTATTAAATGCATTTTCAACTTGACATATTTTCAAATTATAAGGGGTTTATCAGGCTGTAACCCATCGTTAAGTCAAGAAGATCTGTATTTATAATATATATGATGGATATATTTATTATATGTATAAAATAAATATATTCATTGTATATAATATACATATTTATACATTATACAATAAATACTATACATGAATATATACCCATATATGCATCTTATACACACATATGTATATTTATCTTCGATTGGTTCTGTCTCTCTGGAGGATCCAGGGAGCTTTGTAGTGAAAATGGCAGGTGGAAGGGGGAGGGAACAGCTCAGTGGTAGAGCGTGTGCTTAGCACACACTAGGTCCTGGGTTCAGTCCCCAGTACCTCCACTAAAAATAAATAAACCTAATTACCCCCATCTCCTCCAAATTGGCACATGGGTTTAGAGGCAACATGCCAGGAGGAAGAAAACCCCAACCTTGGGAAACAGGAAAACGAGGCAAATAGTTCAATTATGAGAGAGAAAAATAATAATCTTTCATGTCTGGTCATTTCTTCTGAAATGGGTGTCACACTTGGCTTCCTGCTAACTAATCTAGTTTGATTTATTAAGATGAATATAGCAGTAACTTTGCACCCAAAGGGTAACACTTTCTCCTACTCTAGATTCTGAAGAACACGCCTGCAGTGGTCCTTCCGGCCCCCAAGTCCCAGCAAACTACACTGAAAGGGTCTGAGCACAATCTCAGCTCCTTAAAAGAGATGCTTCTGGCACAGCCGTTTTGGCCGTGTTACCATTTCCCCTGCTTCTAACTTAAGAAAACTGCCTTGGTAATCTAAGGTAGGTCTTTCTCGTTTTCCAGGAACCTCCTGACAATCGTTCCTTAAAGTCTAATTTCCTATTCATATAAATTCCTCGACTCAGTCTTTTAAAATTCCTCCTGTAGACCAGATTTTTAATTTTACATGGAACATAGTTGAACATAGTATTAACCAGCAGCTGTAATTTGAAAAAACTAGTCAACCCTGGATTATGCCAAAGAATGAACAGCAATAAATCTGACTCCCAACTTCAACCGGCACCTCCTAACTAAGTTTCTCATTACAAACACTTCCTCTCAGCCGTCAGGCCCCTTTACAGACAGATCACAAGGAGGACTTTCTTTTTTTTGGTCCAACTATTTTATCTTACTTACTTGGTTTTTTGTTTTTTGTTTTTTGTTTTTTTTTTTTTGAGGGGCAGGTAATTAGGTTGGTTGGTTGGTTTAAATGAAGGTACTGGGGATTGAACCCAGGACCTCGTGCATGCTAAGCAGGCACTCCACCACTGAGCTGCACCCTCCCCTCATAAGGAGGACATTCTGAAAAACACCTCCTGACGTCCTGCTGGGGCTGGGTGGACACCATGTCCAGGGACAAAGAACGGAGCAGCTGGTGGCTTTCGGTGCTCTCTCGTCAAGTTCTGCAGCAGCCCAGGAGCCTACCCCAGGCCCTCTGCACGTCCACAAACACTTGAGAATCAGCTTACGTGCACACATACAGAAAACAGCTACTGGGATTACACTGAATGCACAGCAAACCTGTACTTTGGAATGACAGCTTAACAACACTGAGTCTCCTGACCATGAACAATATCCCTGTCTATTTAGGTCTTCTTTAATAGTTTTCAGTGTACAGGTCTTTCACATTTTTTGCCATTTATTCCCAACTATATTTTGATGCTGTTGTAAACACTGATTTTTATTTCAATTTCTAATTGTTCATGGCTAGCATATAGAAGTACAGTTGATTTTCTGCACATTGTTTTATATCCTGCAATCTCGAAAAACTCACTTTTTAGTTCTAACATCTTGTTTGTAGGTTCCATTGAATTTCCTACATAGATGATCACGTCATCTATGGGAAAAAAAAAAAGACAATTTATTTTTCTCCATTTGGGATGTTCTTGATTCCCTGCCTGATCGCACAGTCTAGAATTGCAAGGACAATGAACAGACATCCCTGTGCTCCTGACGTCAGGGGGAACGTAGTCAGCCTTCCACAACTAAGTCTGATGTCAGCGGCAGGGTTTTGCAGATACCGTTTAATCAGGCTGAGTAAGTTCCCTTTATTCCTAGTTTGCCTGGGTTTTTATCAGAAATAGATGGTGGACTTTGTCAAATGCATTTCCAGTGTTAACTGAAATGCCTGTGTGAATGCTAACTCCACCCTGCACCCCCAGGATAGACCCCAGACCATATGTTACCTGTTTATTATACCATAGGTTTCAACTGACTAAATTTTTGCTTAGAATTTTTGCACCTGAGTTCATGAGAAATATTGTTTTGTCGTTTTCTCATAATGTCTGGCTAAGACACCTGGGTAATTTCGGTACTGGGGTTAACGTTGACCCCCTAGAATGAGTGGGGAAGTATTCCCTCCTGTTTTGAGTTTCTGGGTGAATTTGCGTAGAATTGGCAGTATTTCCTCAGTTTGGTAAAACTCACCACTGAAGCCATCTGGATCGTAGGAAGGCTTTACCCACTTCTTCTTGAGTGAGCTCTGGTACTTGTGTATTTCAAGGAACTTATCTCTGTTCTTGAATTTATTGGCATAAATGTGTTCCTAACATTCCCTATTGTTTTAGTACGTGTAGGATCTTTAGTGATGGTACCTCTTATTCCTTACACTGGTGATCCATCTTCTTCCCTCACCAATCTGGCTGGAGATTTATCAATTTTATTGATTTTTCCCAAAGGACAAACTTTTGGATTACTTTTTCTGTTTTTGTTTTTTGTTTCACTGATTGCCACTCTGACCTTTATTATTCCTTTTCTTCTGCCTGCTTCAAATTTAATTTGCTCGTTTTTCTAGTTTCTTCAAGCGGAAACAGGTGACCAATTTGAGCCCTTTCTTCCTTTCTAATACAGATCTTTAAAGCTTCACTTTCCCTCAAAGTACTGCTTTGGCAGCAACTCACATATCCCAGGTTTGGTTTTTTTTTTTTCCATTCATTTCAAATTACTTTCTAATTTCTCTTGAGACTTGCTCTTTGACTTGTGAATTATATTTCCAAATGTTTGGGGATTTTCAAGGGTCTTTGTTACTGATTTCTAATTCAGTCCCATGTTGCCAAATAAAAATTTATTTAAGCTGCTCAGAATTCTTATGGTTCACTGAGACATTAAAAAAAAAAAAAAAAGGTTCTTGATAGGTATTCCAGAAGTTTTAGCTGTTTTTTACCTGGTCCTTATCAGCCATGCTGCTGGCAAAAAAAGTATTCAACTTGTTCCTTAACAACATACAGTATCCAGAAGCCCCTGGTGACCCAGGAGCAGCCGGTGAGCACACACACTCAGGAGCCAGCTGGCCGGGATCCAGTCTCAGACCCATAAGCAGCGTGACCTTGGGGGCTCATGTAGGCTCCCCGCCTGTTCCCTCCCAGGACTGACGTGAGGATTAAACAGCACCAACCGCAGGAACTGGCTCTGGTAAGTATGATGTGAGGACTTCTTTCTACTATTGTGTGAAAGGTTGTAATCATGTGCCTGAGTCACAGCACACATCTTACCAGTGGTCCCACAACCCCTGGTCCCCGGCCATCCCGGCCCAGGGCACCACACAGTGACTCCCTCCCTGGGCTCATACTGACAAGGAGGAATCAACTATGAGCTTCCACTGGACGGCGGGCCCAGGTGCAGTCACAGGATGGGCCCGAGGCCAGAGCAGATGCCAACGGATGCTGATCTAAGAAATGTCATCACCATCCAGGTTGCAGTGAACACAGTCCTTCTACTGACGAGAAGTCTGAAAACTGGCATAGACATAAACAAATGTGACTTTAATCCTGCGCGTGTCACGGCGGACAGTCATCACGTGTCCTGCACGTATCACAGCAGACAGTCATCACCTGTCCTGCGTGTGTCACGGGGGGCAGTCATCATCTGCCCCGACAGCCATCTGAAGCCAGTAGTCCTGATTACTAAAAATCACAAAGTTGTATAAATGCTCTCCTCCTTTTCCAAAACTGTGCTCGTTTTCTCTCCAGGAAACAGGGCTGTCTGCGAAGCCTTGAACCGACAAGGTCACCCACGAGGCCAGCTTTGGTTCGTCAAAGTAGTGACTGGAAAAGAAAGGTAACTCTTAACCAACACGGGAGAGCTAGGAACGGTCACATTTCTTTCTTTACTTATTCAGGATGAGAGGTATTTCTGATGTTCCCATGAAGCTTAGGCCTTAGTTTTATTTCTAAGAATTAGGAGATGCAAATTAAATCCCTGGTGCTATACTGGGAAGTCAGTAAAGGTTCACCAGTATACACGCACAGGAAAACTTTAGCTGTTCCCACCCTTACTGTGGAAGACCATGTAAGACTGAAAGAACAAAAGTGTATGAGCATCGTCCCCCTCCCTGGGGCAGGGCTGCTTCTGGGGTCTCTGTAAACTGAACACTGCAGAATAATTTGTCCAATTCATTTCTTTTAACTGAGTGAATCTTTAAAACTTCAATCTTCTTATTGAGGAAAATCAAAGTACTAAGCTAATGATGTTGGGTTTAAAAAGGAAAACCCTGCACCCTTAAATCTTCACTTTCAAAGTGAAGACGGAGTAGGCACTGTGCTCCCTTGACAGTCCTGTCAGCGTGGGACTCGAGTCTCCTGCCACTGACCCAGGACCTCCCAGAGTGAACAGCCCAACACTGCCTGTCAGCATCCTCGGCCCGGCACCAATACCCAGTGGACGTCAGAGCTGGAACAGATCTCAGAGCTCATCTGGACTGAGTCGGTCAACTCCTCCCCGCCCATGTCAGAATGAAGTGTTCTGCGGGGCTCCAATATTTACAACCGATTAGCCTGTGCTCCGCAGAGCATTGCTGGTTTCTGAGGCGATATTATCACTTCAACGGCACCACAACGCTCTTGGGGAGCAGAACAAGAAAAGTGAGCCATTTGTTCCGAAGACGCAGTTAAGCTCTGCTCTTTGTCTTTTTTTTCCCTTTCAGTGCAGCTGATTTGCAGTGTTGTGTTAGTTTCAGGTGTACAGCACAGTGATTCAGTTATACATAGACACACATACAAATATATATATATACTCTTTTTCATTATAGGTTATTACAAGTTACTGAATACAGTTCCCTGTGCTGTACAGTAGGTCCTTGCTGTTCATCTGTTTTATATGTAGTGATGTGTGCCTGTTAATCCCAAACTCCTAATTTATCCCTCCCCCACTCTGTCTTTTCATAAGGACAAGTATGTGACAGTATCACCAAGGATAATTACGTCACTTAAGATGGTCATGTTACTGAACACGAGCCCAAGCAAGGAAGGGGACACAGCGTGAGAGGACCCTGGAATGCGGACCATGAGCGCTGCCCCTAACACATCAGAGCAGGACGTGAAAGGCAGAGAGCGTTCTCACCGCAGCTGCTCCAACAGGAGGTGTATCTTCTCCGGAAGTATGAAGCCCGTGATGGTGCACAGGTAGGCTTTTGCCACCACTGTGCTTGGCTGGGGACAGCAGTAGGTGGATATGAAATTATTTGGCTCATTATTTCTGTAACAGAAAAATAAAAAGAAAACATCCTTCTATCTAGCACACGATCACTTCCAAGTACCAAGCCCCTGTGAAAACCGGAGGCCAGCCCGAGACCCCCAGCCCGCATACGCACAGCTCGGCGTGGCTGAAGACGGCGCCCAGCCAGTCCAGTAGCTCCCGGGCGCCGCACGCCGCCCCAGGCTCGCCCCCGAGCTGGCCGCTCTGCAGCACCGGGCACCGCAGCTCCGCCACCATGCCCAGCACCACGTCAGGCTGACGCTCCTGAATTCCGTAATCGGAAAAGTGTGACATCATCGCCGATTCTTCTGCACCTGGAGACACACCAAATAAGGCCACCTGAGGCGTGCAGATGAATCCACCCCTTCCCACTGCAGAGCTCCGGGCAGCAGGCAGGACGCGGTGAGACCAAAGGGAGTTGTACGAAACCTTATTCAAATCAAGTCAAAAATCATTGACGTTGGCTTCTGTGCCCTGCGCCAAGTTCTGTAAACATTCCGATCTTCTGTTACGTCTCTCAGAAACTCATCATACGTTCAGATCTGACCCATACTTGTTTCATCATTTGCTCTAAGAAACTTTTGATTTAATAAAACCCAAAGCATTATCTATGTTTAAATAAAATTAGGGACCACTACAGAGAAAGGACCGTATCTGCACATGCTCTAAAAAGGAAACAGAAGAGGAATGGAAAGACAGAATCTCAGTCAGGCTTGTTTTTAAAACTGAGCGAGATCCAGTGTATCCTGAAGGATTTTCTAACAGCCTTGGACCTTTCACAGGTCTTGACGAGCCCTTAAATTCCTAAGAAGTCTTAGGAACATGGAGCTCTCCAGAACCCAACGCATAGGAGGTCCTCAACAAAGACTTCGTGCAACTGAGATGTCGGCCTGTGTCTGTCCTCACACAGAGGAAGCACTGAAGTGTGACAGACCCAGGGCTCATGTGAGCAACCCTGCAGCGTCCAGGGACCAGGAACTCCCCAGGGGCAGCAGACAAATGGGACCATTTCCCAAATGGACCCCTGTGCTTCCCGATTCTCCAAACAAGAGAACCACACCACTGTAACTGTGACGATCTGATTCATTATAACCTTGTTTGGGGCCAGAGGTACACTTCTAAAAGGAGCGAGGCACACAGCCTTTGCAAGCAGATTAAAATGTTCGGCGAATGTCAAACTTGGAACTAAACGTTCTAATCAATTAAAAGTTTCAACAGATTAAGTCTGACACTTAATGACATGCCCGATTATCACCCTACAGTGATGAACAAGCAGTTTGTATGGATCACTGTAACGGGTGGTCATTTTAAGACAGTCCAGTCAAGGCTGTGGGAGGTAAGCTGGAGGAAGGAAGGGAAGAAACAGGTGAAGGTCAGCTGCTCTGAGACCACTCTTGGGAGTTCTGGACATAAAACCCAAGGAGATGGAGGCGGACGGCTGCACACCTCGCTGATCCTGGCCGCGCTCTTGGGGTGTCAGAGGGGCCACAGCAGCTTCCTTAATAATGTTTGCAGGTCGCTCCCGCCATCCGAAAGCAAAGCGTTCCTACGAAGCCCCTCGTTAAGTTGAAATGGCGAAAGCTAAGAAGCGATTACCTTAGGACGCATCTTGCTGACAGACGCGCAAAGTAAATTGAGGTCAAGCACAGATGCTCACGGACACAGATCAAAGCTCTGCCAGCTAGAGGCTGAGATGCTGGGGGTGGTCCTGGGGGAGGCAGCTTAGCGGTGCCTCTCACTGCTGGGGCGTGCACTGCCTCTGTAACACCTCGCTGCAAAACTCACGCTGAACACTATCTTCACTTCCCTCTCTTTTTGTAAAAGTAAAGTAGCATTAAGAGAACTTTTGACAAGCGGGGGGTACCTGTATCCATCCAGGTACACGATATTCCCTGACTGCTGGGATGGATCGCCCTTCCACCCTCCATGACTCCCCTTCACTTAACACTGAGATTTCAAAATCACTGTAGCATTACCTGTTTGATGCCAAGCCAAAAGGAAATCAAATTTCAATGGCTTCTTTTCTTTGAAGGACCAAGATACTCTTCCATATTTCTTAGAGTCCAGGTTAGAGGCTAAATCCATCAAGTCAATGGAAACAACTTAAAAAATGGAAAGAGGGATAAACAGTTTATTAGCATGTACAGAGCTTGCACTGTGCGAAACGTAATGGGTTAAAAACATCTGAAGTTTCAGAAGCTTTATGGATTAAAGAAAGTTATTTTGTCCTTCTTGCCTCCCTTTGGTTCACCAAATCAAAACTCTGCCTTTCATGGGCATTTGTGGCACCAAGAGCTAATCACAACAGACCTTTTCAGCCCACACTCTTCCTAGTCGAGACCAAGGGCAGAGGCCCTGGAAGGTCACCTCTTACCCCGCCTGTGGAGGAGGCGGCCTGAACCACCGATGTCCAAGCCGGGTATTACGAGCAGAACTGCAGCTCTTCACTCGCGGCTGAACGTCTACCATCACAGAGCTTGGGAAAATTAAAGGAAACTCCTTATTAAGAATAAGTTGGGTTCATCACTTTGAAATCTGGACCCAAAACCTATGTATCTATCGGACCACAACCAAGTCTGTGATCTTTGTGAGACGCAGCCGACAGCCGCAGACAGACAGGAGCAACAGCAGTATCTCATCCTCCTTCCGGGCCAAGGGGCCCTGGAATCAGAAGTTTTAAAGGCAAGAAAAAGCCATCCTTTTTCGGAACAAAGAGAACAGAGGCGATTCAAACATTTACATTTAAATTGCTACAAAGACCACTGCCTTGTTAGAAACTGACAGAGCGAGTGTAACACTTACTAAATTTCATGACTTTCCTGCCGGAATACTGGGATGGACGGCCCTGAAGTCCAGTTTCTTCATAAGTGTCTTTATCCAGTGATAAAATTAGCTTCCCTACAAATCAAATCATAATTCCCATAAAAGAGATGTTAAAAATGTTAAATGTTCTCAGACTAAGAGAAAGCAAGGCAAATTGAGCAGTTAAGTATCAGTGCATACAGGGACCTGATTTACAACACAAGGGTGTCAATCAGATGACATACATCGTATTTCTAATACAAGGGTATTATTTATATATTATACATACAAAGATTATTTATTATAGTGAAACTAGAAATCATCTAAATTTCTACTAAAGAAGGAATAAAATTATGGTACTCTTGTTTTTTTTTTGAAGGGGATGTAATTAGGTTTTTATTTATTTATTTAAATGGAGATACTGGGGATTGAACCCAGGACCTCATGCATGCTAAGCACACGCTCTACCACCGAGCTATACCCACCCCCATGGTACACCTCTTCTTCAAAATGTTTTCAAGACATTAAAAACAGTAAGTTAGAACTATAGGAACTGATATGGAAAGATGTCTATAATACTTAGCTTGGGAAAAAAGCCAATTGAGAAAAAATGGAATATATGTTTTATAAAAAAAAGAACCTGTATGTGTGTTTATAAACTCACAGAAAATGTCTAGAAGAATAAACACCTGCCTGCTCACAACAGTTCCTTCTAAGAACGGCAGGGAGTCTGGAGAGACGGGGATGAAAGGGGAGACTTTCACTTTATATACATCTGTATAATTCGACGTTTCCTTTTTTACAGTATGTATTTCCTTTATACTTAAAGAAAAAAAGCACGTGGTTACCATTTGGCAGCAGTGCGACCGTATTATCCTCATCGATATTTGTGTTGTACGTCAGCGCGTAGCATGAACCTGTAAGAGGAAGAAGCCCAGAGAAGTGAAGACAAGAAAAAAAAAATCACACCTGCAGAAAGTCAGTGGATTATTTTCACATGATAAATCTCCGAGGTCACTGCTCCCGCTCACTCAGCAACCCCAAAACCTGCGCAGGCTCAGCTGGAGGACACGGGAGGCCGAGCACAGCCAGTTCCTGGCCCCGCCCAGGGCCTGTTGTGCAAGCCGACTACTGTCCAGCAGAAAATGGACTCAGGATGGAGCGTGTGCCTTCGGGGAGGCCGGCCGAGATCCCAAAGTGGAAGACTAGGTTAAGTGTACACACATGAGAGGCAGAATTCCAGGTTAAGATTCAAAATGTGCCAAGAACTTGTGTGAAGTCAAAAAAGCCATGCAATTTCTCTGAGCCTCAATTTCCTCCTACAATTTCCCCAACTGTGAAGTGGGGATCAAGGGCTTATTTCATAGTTTTGTTGCAAAGGTTAAATCAGGTAAGCTATGTGAAAGTGCCAGCATCCACACCGTTAACAAAACATCAAACTTCAAAATAGACAAAAGGAGTAATGTCAAAGGCAAGATGTAAGTGGCTCTTGTGCAGTGACTTATGTAGTGAGGGTGGAATCCCCAAAGACACTCTGAAATCATTGCATACAAGTGGCTCCCAGGAAGCAACTGGAACAATCAACCCATGGGAATGGGGTGGGCGGAGGAGGGCGAGAGCCTCAAGTCTAAGCGGAAGACGCCGAACGACAGTCAGCACCTGGCTCCATGGACAGCTGCAGCGGCCGCATCAGGGCACCGACCTTCAGTCTGCCATGGGGGCTGCGGGGAGCACAGAGGTGTCTGCAGCCACATCCCTGATGGCAGTGCACCTGAACACAGCGATCCAAGGGCTTCCCCCCGCCCCCCCGTTAACCCTCACGGCACAACAGCCCCACGCAACGCCTGTGCAAGTGTAACTAGAAACCACCACCCAACGTGGGCACAGAGAGTAGGACGAGGGACGGAGGGACGGAGGGAGTGACACATGACTTGAGCACACAGACTATCTCCACAAGCCCTCTTCAAACCCGGGGAAGAACCCTAGTATAGGGATGTGAGCGACCTCTGCCTCCTCATCTCACCGCGTTCACAGACATGACGCGGGTTTTCTTACCTTTCTTTACGAAAGTATTGATGAATTCGTGAGTGATTAACTCATGGAGAGGTAAATCCTTCACAAAGTAATAGGGTCCAGTTTTCATGACCAGTTCTTTCAGTTCTTTTGATAGTATCCCACATTCAGGAATCAGAAGTGAAACCTATTGGAACGTGTAATACAAACAAGCCTTACTTCCATGTAGATCAACCCCAGGCTTTCAGGGATGATGCAACATCATGAAGGCTGCTGACTGTTCCTCCACGGGTTTCAAGAGGACTCTTAAATTTACTTACCAAACTCAGGAAAAGAGAAATTTGACAATTCAAGCTTTTCATTTCTGAATTCAAGTGTAAAGCTGAATGAGCAAAACAATTTTAACGGAAAGCACTTGCATTTTATCTTTTGCAAATGAGCAATGTGTTTTCTGTCCTATTCCTTTTACTACTTCAATTAACTTTTAGAGAAATACAGCGCAACTGAATATCCCTAGATCTGTTTATCCTGGTATCATGCTGGTCCCTTAGGGCGTAAGGAATTTAGAGGAACCAATTAAGAGGTTACATGGACGCAGAAGTCTGCTGGAGGATTCCACTTTGCAGATAGAAAAACTCTACAGATCAGACCGGGGGTGATAAGGCACACATCCCTGACTGCTCTCTGTGATGCGCTTTCCATCCAAAGCAGAGATATTAAAGGTGACAGGTTTCAAATGTCGCCCAAGTGCTCCCCACCTTGAAAATCCATTCTCCCAAAGCAGGAACACCAGCCTGTTCCACTTGTGTCTGAGAAAACTGGCCAGTCCGGCCTGAGCTGAGGTTAGGCTGATCCGTTTAAACTGTAAAAGGCTTAAATCATTTTCATTTTAAGGTTTTTTCTGAAGCTCTCTCGACTTCCATGGGTGGGTGAAACCGGCCCACCAGACACCTGCCTGGAAATTGGGGATGTTCTCTTCTACCCTCAGCAGATCCTGGAGAAACCGGTAACTAACCTCACTGACGCCGCAACCGCCACGCCCGCGAAAAAGGCGCCCCGTGAGGGTGACATTTTCACGAAGCAACAGCGAATGTTGCTCTAACGTTGTGCCTGCGGCCAGGGCCACCTGGCGAATTTCCGCCAGACGCTGCGAAGTGGTGACTCCGACTGGACAACGCAGACGGAGCAAGCAAGGAGGGAAGTTCCTCAGATTTCAAACCAGAGCCCGAGAGCGCTTCAGAAGAGCAAGAGGCCTCCTGGGCCGGCTGGGCACGCCGCTCAGGAAAGACCGGCGGGCGGGCGCGCAGGGCCTCGCCTCACACCTCCCCATCGCCCCTCCCGGGCGGCTCCCGACCTGGGGCGGGGCGGGGCGGGGCGGGGCGGGGCGGGGCGGGGCGGGGCGGGGCGGGCCCGGCGGGAGAAAGCGGCCAGGCGCACACCTCCCAGCCCTCCCTCTGACGGCAGGACTCCGCCCCGCGCCAGCGCACCCTGGGAGTTGTAGTCCCGCAGTGCCGCGGGCTGCCAGCCCAGAGCGGCTGAGAGACTACAGCTCCCAGCATGCCTGGCGAGGGCCCCGCCGCCCGCGCGCTCCCGAGGAGCTGAGCGCGGCTTTCCCTGAGCCTCTTCCGCACGCGGGATGGAGCGTAGTCCTCGAGCCCAGGGCGGGACTCACCCTGTAATTGTGATAGTGCGTCTCCACGAGATGCCGGTGGCGCGACTTGTCGTGGCCGAAGTTGGACTTCTCGCACACCAGCAAGTGCCTGGGCACCTCCCGCAGCCTGCGCAGCGTGGCCATGCTCTCCCCGCGCAGGCGCTGCCGGGGCTCGGCTCGCCCCGCCCCTTCCCCGCCCCGCGGGCATGCGCAATGTCAGCAGGCCGCACGTGTTGTGGCAGCCCGGGGTGGGGGTGGGGGTGGGGGCGGACCAAGACGTCTTCGGAGCCGGTGCAGGCTCGCTAATGGGTGCCTGGAGGGTGTGCTGCCTGGAGTGAACTCTCCTACCTGAATCTTTCCTCTAGGGCCCGGGTTGCTCATCCCAAAATGTTAAAGAAGTTTGTGTCGGAAGGAAATGCACAATTTTTGCTTTTCGCCCTACAGTAAGACTCCTTAGGACTCTTTTAGAACCACTTTTAAGGTCTCTTTTTAAATATCCTTTGGAACCGCTTTTAATGATTTGTTGCTATGGGAGGTTATAGTGCTAATTAATTTTCCATTTGATTTTTCTTACCAACTCCAAGTACTATACTAGTACACCCTTCTCAAACGAGCACGCACAGCCCCAGTGCTATGCAGAGGGGATGCAAAACAGAATGTTTGTGGTGCAACTCTCTGGAGCACCAATTTCACTATGATATTTGGAAGAAGAGAAGTTAAGTAATTTAGAAGGTAAGTATTTACAAATCCAAAACTAAGACTGGAAAGTCCTCTCCCATTAATAAGCAATCTGTCCCTGAAATCTTAGATTATCTCTGAGAATACTCTAAGGAAAACCTATTTTTCATATTTTAAATAGGAAAAATTCTGAGGAAAGGCAAGTCAACCGAAAAACTACCAATCACAATTTGGCTCCTAGATGTAACTTATAACTATCGCATTCCAATGTAAAATGCGTAAAGGAGAGGACTTGAATCTCCGAAGTTCTCCCAGTCAGGGCTCAGGGCCAGACTGCTCCATCCCCTCTCTCTGCGGCTGGTCTCCCTCTGACAGGTTGGAAATAGGGGAAGAACACAAACATTAAAAATGGCAACTATGTGGGGGATATGTGAAATGTGTCAATATGTGGACCTGTACAAATGAAGGAGTATTTTAAAATCAGAACACTACACAGTGCTGTCTGTTACATCTCAGCAAAGCTGGGGAAAAAGCCGAACCCAAATGTCCCAGTCTAGGTGGGAGCGTGTAGCTCGGTGGTAGAGCACATACTTAGCGTGCACAAGGTCCCAGGTTCATTCCCCAGTCCCTACGTTAAATAAATAAATAAAATAAAACTACTTGCCCCCCTCTCCCCCCCAAATTTTTAAAAAATATATAAAACTTTTTAAGAAACGTTACAGTCTGATTTACAGGCTTATAAACAAATTTGGCAGAGTATTTGGAAATGGTTGAAATTTTTTATAACACTCATTTTTAGTTGGCTTAAACTTAAAAATATGTTTAGAAGTAAATTGGTATGTAAAAAATTTAAATCGTAGCTGTCAAGAAACTTCAAATATCTAGGAGGCATTTCTGCATAACTTGGATTTTACCAGTTTGAAAACTGTTCATCCATAATGCAGTTGATGAAATCATACATTCACAGAAAAAGGGGTCGCTATGATACTGATGCAATTATTAATAATTATGTAATGATACTGTGTGTAGTATTACATGTCACATTGACACCGATGATGAATAAGGCGTTGCACTAGACATGTTATATTCATCACCCACGAGATTCCTCTCTGAGGTAGGTTTTAGTGTCTTCAACTTAGAGGCTAATTAGTGAACAATACATGGCAAATAAACTCTGAAATGAGAACGGCTCTCAAAAAATACAATGTTGAATGAGAATCCGAGTTACATAGGTAGACATAGCACATACATTTATAGAAAGTTTAAAAACTTAGACAAAGTTAAACAATATATTATTCAGAGAGACACACCTAGTAACTGTAATGAAAGTCAAATGAACATTTTTTAAAACTGCAGATGAAGGTTTCTTCTGGGAGGGGGGCAAAGTATTGTGTTTGGGGAGGGCCATGTAGATGGCTTCCAAGGTGGTGGCATAGTTTTATTCACTAAGCAGAGGACAGGTAAGGGCTGTTAATTTTATCTTTCTGTATACCATATATTATTTTGAATGTATAAAATAGTGCATCATAATTTTTAAAGTTTTTAAACAGTTTCATTCAGATACAATTCATATACCATACAACTCACTCATGTAAAGTGTACAACTGAATGGTTTTTAGTACATTCACAGATATGTGCAACCAACACCATGGTCAATGTTAGAACATTTTCATCACTTCAGAAAGAAACACCCTTTGGCTATCACCCTCCTGTCTTCCTCGCCCTTCTCCCTCGGCCCTAAGCAGCCACTAATCTACTTTCTGTCTCTATAGATTTCTTTTCTGCATGGTTCATATAAATGGAATCATATAATACTTTGACTTTGATGACTGACTTCTTTTACTCGGCATGTTTTTAAGGTTCATCCAAGTTGTAGCATGGCTTAGTCCTTCATTCCTTTTTATGGCTGGCATAATAATTTAAATTTTTTTTTAATCTTGAATGTTGATATTTGAGGGGAAATAGCTTAATTAGAAGGAAATGAAAAATATTAAGTACATATTAGTCTCTGAAGGTGGTGAGGTAAGAACACCAGGTGAGCTAAATCCCTGAATTCTCCAGAAGCTGGAGCGGGGAGCTAGCTCCCAGGCAGGGGTGGGTGGACAGGTGGCGCCAAGTACATCCATCCACAGAGCACGCGTGGAACCTCCGTGTACTTCACCTTCATGCCCATTGGAAGGATTCATTTATTCAATCAATAACCTCTTAAGTGCCTGTTATATGTTTAATTTATTTCTTAATTGAAGTATAGTTGATTTACACCAGAAATTAACACAATATTGTAAACCGATTATACTTCAATTAAAAGAGAGAGAAAGAAGAATCACTGCTGTTTGTGCAATCAGTATCATGATGCTTTCTCTTGAAGATGAGTTCGTATAACTGTTCCAAGTCCAGTAACTTGTCCAAAGCCCCATAGCTACTTAGCGGCTGGGCTGAGACTCAGAATCAGCTCTGCCTGCCGTCGGAGCCACCCGCCACCTCCCTGGTCATCCCACGTTCTGGAGCCACTTCTGCAGCAGGAGCAGCCTCCTTCGAGGCTTCAGTCTGTCTAATACTCCTCACCATTGGAAACAATCCCCTTGAGAGAATGCTGAAGTCTCCTGGAAAGACTTGAAATAACTTGGGGAGATGGCTGAGTTGAGGAAATCAAGCCTCCAGCAGTAGAATTTTCATTTCTAATCACAGGAGGAATTTGAAAACATACATAACGCACTCCACGTTTGCAAATTCTTTTCCTCTTTTTTTGGTACTTGTAGGCTACGTATGATTTTCAGCACGGACTAAACCAAACTACCGCATCTGAAACAGCCCCTTAGTCTGAAAGCAAGTGACATAAAGGTGGGGTCTGCTGAGAAGACATTTCCCCCTGCTGCAGTTTAGCCAAACGGCTGTGCAAGAAGTTATCCTTTGCTTTTAACAAGGCAAAGCTGTTCCTGGAGACCCCGTGGCGCACACAGAAGTCACTTGCAGCCAGTCCCTGGGCCAGTGGTTCTCCCCACTGGCTACACATTACAATCACTGGATGGGGGGCCTTTTAAAAATTCTCTTAAGTTGTGAATTGCAACAGACCAATTAAATCAGAATCCCTGGAGTGGGGCCCAGGCATCGGTATTTCTGATGGCTCTCCAGGTGACTACAGTGCCCAGCCAAGGCTGAAAACCATCACTTTAAACCAACGTCTTTTGGTGAACGAGTTGCAAACGGTTTATCAAGCAGATGTCAGAGCGTTGGCTGCTGGGTCTTAGCCTTTCAGCCTCTCCTGCGCTGCCTCCTTGCCATCCTGGGCACGAACGGACCCTTTCTCCCGATTCAACCCAGTTCTGCGGGTTCTGAGTGCACGCTGTGCACAGGGCGCTGTGCTACGAGCTGTGGTCCTGGTGTGTGCACCACATGGGGAAGACGTTTCTGGAGAAAGTATCGCATCATTAAAAAATAAAAACCACGCCACCTACCAAATTAAAGCAAAAATTGAAAAGGTCTAAGGGGTTAGGACGCTAATACTTTGGAATTTTAAAATCCATCTGATGATACAATGAATGAACCTGTCCCACGTCAAAAGAAAACAAAACAAAATTCTGCTGTTACATATTGAGTCAGGATTTTTGTGTAAATATTGTAACATTTAAATTTTTATTGACGTATATATAACATGCATACAGAAATACATGCTGGAATCACTCAGGATGTATTACTGCGGAGCGAACACACCTGTGTAGCCAAGAGCTACACCAGCTTCGTGTGGGCCACCCCACCCCCCCAGACATCACTTTCTTCCTGCATCCTCCACAAGGCAACCAGCATCTCTCTGGCTGACACTGTGGACCAAGTTTGTCTTTTCATAAAAGCATTTTATTACAGAAAATCGTAAGCATTTACAAAATAACAAAATGCTATCACAGGTCTGTCACCCAGCTTCTGGGACTACTAACTATCTGCCATTTTTGTTTCACTGATACTGCCAGCGACGACCCACCCCTCGCTTTTCTTTTTCAGTTTTTTTTTTTTTTTTCAGGTTAGAGGTACACACATTGAAAGGCACCAAGGCTGTGAGAAGTACACACACCCGTGCGTACCTCGCCCCTTTGAAGAACAGAGTGTGTCCATCACCTCCAGAACATCCCCCCAGGCTCATTCCCAGGCAGTTCCCTCCTCCCCCACCGGCCACCGCTCCTGTGCGTCCTCCAGCCCGGCTTCGCGGCGCCGGTCGTCCCGCCTCACTGGGCGGCGCGGGCGTGAGGTCCACCCGGGACGCGGGCGCCCGCAGTGCGCGCCTCTGTATTCCGGCTTGTGTTCTGTTGCATAAATACGCCACCGTTTGTTCATCCATTTTCCTATCGACAGATATTTGAGTTATTTTCTGGTTTTGGCTGCTCTGGCTAACGGGGTCTATGAACTTCTTACACAAATACTTTTTGTGTTCCGTTCAATCCCTTTATCAGCATTTAAGCCACACCTCTTTGCCTTGTTTGAGCGGTCACTCCAGGGATTACAGTGAGCACCGATCACGTGCCTAGGTCTGCTTGGGGCTGAGAGCAGACTCTCTGAGTACATGTGCACAACAAGCACCTTGTTACAGAGCAGCCCCATTGCCCTCTTTCTATCCTGTGAGCTACTGTCATCACACATCTTACATCTCCATGCTATAAACCCTGCAAAACAATGTTAACATTTTTGCTTGAAATACTCAGAAATCTTTAATGAAAAAGAATATGAAGATGAATATATGTATATATATGCATGACTGGGACATTTTGCTGTACACTGACACATTGTAACTGATTATACTTCAATAAAAATTACAAAAAAATACTCATAGGTCTGTCAAAGTAAGAGAAACAAGTTATTAATAAGTATTTGAAGGGAGATAGTTGAGGCTATGCAATATATTGTGTCTCCTTTAAGTTTCACTCACAGTTTTTGCATTTAGAACTGAATCTTGCCTACGGTGATTCTCACTGGAGCGCCCTATGATGATTCTATCCTCTGGGTAATAATCCAGGGCTATCACTACTTACTTTGTTGCTCGCATTCTTCCAGCTTGAGCCCTGGGAGCTCTTTCAGATCAGCTCTTTCTGATGTGGTCCATACTTTTTTGTTTTTAAAGCACGTTTTTTCTTTCTGGCACTATGAGATACCCCAGGCTCACCCTGTGCCTTCCACCTCAGCCCCAGAATTAGCCTTTTCTCAAAAAAGCCCTGGCTCCTTTTCTTGGAGAATGGTACAGCAGTCCCCCCTTAGCTGAGGTTTCCCCTTCTGCGGTTTCAGTTACCCGTGGCAAACCTATGGCCCAAAAATAGTAAATGAAAAATCCCAGAAATAGCAAATTCATAAGTTTTAAACTGTGGGCCACTCTGGGTAACGTGATGAAATCTCCCCTGTCCTGCTCTGTCCCGCTGGGTCCCCCAAATGTCAACATTGTCTACTCCTGACATCCAGCCATCGACTTCACCGTGGGTGACAATCTGCGGTCACCCAGGCAGGTGGTCCTCCTTCCAGCATCTGCTCAGAAGGTCTGTAGTAGCCCAATGCCACATCACAATGCCTACGTCACTCACCTGTCATCTCATCACACAGACACTGTATCATCCCACATCATCATAAGACGAAGGGTGAGTGCAGTACGATAAAATATGTTGAGAGAGTCCACAGCCACGTAATTTATTATAGTCTATTGTTATAATTGTTCTATTTTATTGTTATTGTTGTTAATCTATTACTGTGCCACATTTAAAAATTGAACTTTATCATAGGTATGTATGTATAGGAAAAAGCACAGTATATACAGGGTTCAGTACTGTCTGCAGTTTCAGGCCAGCTCAGAGCTGCAGCACAGTGGTGCAGGTTGTGCACTGCAAACACTATGAGCAGACTTTATAATCAGCATGACTCTTCCTGTGTGTTCTCATCACCAGCCAACTACACAAACCAGATTTTCATATTAAATAATAGACAAAAAAGCGAACCGACTGCAGGACCAGCACAGTGCCTGGTAGATGAAAGGCAGTAAAGAAATGGTGGTTTCCTTTCCTTCCTTGATTTTCCAGGGTGGGTTAGAAAGGCACAGTTTCCCTAGAGAGTGACTGAGATTTCGCTCCAGCACAAGAAACCGGGGCTGAGGAGCAGCTCCTGGTGGCTGCCATTGTGACAGCTTGAGCTGGTTTACTGTTATGTTTTTACATAGAATAGTGCAGTGTGGCTGCACCTAATAGCTGAATTCCTAGGAGAGTATTTGGAGTGAGCTGTCAGAGGCAGATATGTAAATCAATGCAAAGTATGTAAATAAGTTTCCTCTTCCAAATGCTGCCTCTTGAAAACACACTCCACACCGCAATCCTTGGGCGCTGCCCACGCTCACCATTCACCACTCTGAGCACCTGACGGCGCTGCCTGTGGAGACACAGTCACGGCAACAGAGCAGACACCGCCGCCAGGGGGCACACACGGGGTCTCCTACGTGGCCCAGGTTCCTAAAGGGAGTTGGGTGACAGGCTGCCATCCCTGGAACTCAAAGCTTTAACACAGGTGGTAAAGGAGTGAGAACAGGAGGACCCTGGCTGTGTCCTCACGGCCCCAGGCCCAGCCGGTCTCTAGCCCCCGCTGGTGCCAGCAGGGTGGGGAAACAGGACTGTCCTGGGTAAGGACCTGCAGCAGGACCTCAAAGCCCATTTGAGCCCCGGGGAGGGAGCCACGCATGCGAGGCTTCATCTGCAGGGTTGCCGGGACGACCCTGTGCAGATGCTCACGATTTGATGGACAGGAATGAACAGTGTTCCTCCTGACAACGTGTCAGTGTCCCTGCTCTAAGATCTGTGATTGTTCTGTCCAGAACAAATGTCCTCTCAGTCACCAGCACAGTAACTTGGGCTTCCCCTGGGGCTAAGTGTAAACCCTGAGTCCAGTGAGTTACAGCTCAGAGGGACCGGGCAGAGCAAGCTCCCCACTGATGGCCACAGGAACTAAATGCTGCCATGCTGAGCCATCCTGGACGAAACTCCTGTCATGTCAAAAAAGCGTGTGTCTTCTAAGCTGTCACGATATATTGGCAAGTAGCCCTACAAAAATATACCTGTGAATATTTCCACTGATGGTAAGAAGGCACATTTCCAGCCTTCCCTGATGCTAAGTGTTCTGAGTTTTTTCATCTCTGCCAATCTGATGCTTTAAAAGGTATGCTTTTATATGTATTTCTTATTAGTGATGTTCAAAATCTTTTCATATTTTAATTAGATTTTAAAATTTCTTTTTTAAAAAAAAATGACTATTCTTGATATATTCATATTAGAGTATTGATTGTTCTCTTACCAATTTGTCCATCACACATATTGCAAATATTGGAAATATCTGGTCACTTCTCTTTTCACCCTTGCTCATAGTGCTCGATAATCAAGAAAGGCAATCATTTAAAAAAATTTATCACAAAGCATAAATCATGGCACCTTCCTAAGCAAGTGGACGTTTTTTTCATGATTATAGTCTAAAAATGTATGCAAAACAGTTCTCCCTGACACTAAATTGTTTCTTAGAACCTGTTTCTTGAGCTGTAAGGAGGTCCCTCTCCTACGATAAGTCAGCAGAGATGCTTGTGGCTCCTGCTCTTCAGCAGCTGAGTGCTCCTTGTGCTCCTGGAGCTGGGAGCGTGGACACAGCAGAGAGCAGCCCCTGCCGGGGAGGTAGGCAGAGCAGCTGAGGGTCCCGCAAGTCCCCAGGAGACCCTGTGTCCTGCTGGACAGCGAAGGAGGCAGCACTTGGCAGACCCAGCAGGGGCACTTGGTATCAGGGGGCAAAATTAACAACGCTTCATTCTGGCAATTGCCTTAGTTGAGGTATTAAAGCTGGAAGCAGATTTGCTTCAAGTGCTCTGGCACACAGAATGTCAGCAATTCCTCTGCCCTTTGACGGAGGGGAAAAAAAAAAAACAGATTTTAAAACATTTACCAGAGAGGGTGGCCAAGATGGCTGAGTAGGAAGACCCTGAACTCACCTCCTCCATGGACACACCCAAATTTCACCTGCTTACAGAGCAACTGTCTGTGAGAATGACCTGAAAGCTAACAGACGAGATCTTCCACAACTAATGAACCACGGTCAGATGGATAGTAGGAGTGGAGACACAGTATAGTCAGCCCCATGCCCGCAGTTCAGTGACCCACAAATGGGAGGCTAATCATGACTGTAGAGAGTTTCCCCAAGGAGTGAGGGGTCCAAGGCCCATATCAGGATTCCCAGCCTGGGGTTCCTACATGGGGAAGATGATCCCCCAGAACATCTGGTCTTGATAACCAGTGGGGCTTATGTTCAGGAGAGTGAGCTGGCTGTAGGAAACAGAGACCCCCCTCTTAAAGAGTATGTGCAAAATCTTACATGCTCCAAATCCTAGTGCAGAGGCAGTAATCTGAAAGCAGCGTGGGTCAGACTCACTTGCCTTCTTGGAGAGCCCCCTGGAGAGGCAGGAGGCAACTGGGATTCCCCCAGGGAGCAGACTCCTCCTAAAGCTGTAACCCCAGGGGCCCACGTGTGTGCCCAAGGCCTGCAAGGCACCTTCCCTCAGGCTGAACAGCCCACTTCCATCCACGCCCAGCATTTCCAGCACTCTGGACAGCTCCATCTTTCTTTCATGTCTTCGAGGTAGAATTGTGCTCAGGACTGTGTCCTGCTTGCACAGAGGATTTCAGGGGGCTGCAGACAAGTTAATTCACAAGCAGCTCGGAAAAGTCCTGCACAATGTGGCCAGTTGTCTCATCTCTCCCACGACTGAACGGTCCACTTAAGAGACACAGAGTCACAAACTCAAACCAGGACTCCTGAGGCCACAGACCTGAGCCTCAGGAGGCTGCAGAGCTGAGGTTTAGAGCACAAGCTCACGGGATGGGGCAGGACCGGAGCTGAGGGTGGGGTCGGCCGAGGGCAGGGGCTTCGCGGTGACGGTGCAGCCCTCCCGCTGGGCTGTCCCGTGGCCCGGGAGCCCACGGGTGGCCATCACTTCGTCATGTGATGACCCATCAGCGAGTCCTGGACATCTTGCCACTTGCAGCCCAAGCACAGCACTGTCTCAGTCCACCAGGTGCTTGTGGTCGGGGGGTGTCTCCATGTAAGGTCTCCCCTCAGACCCCCCTGTTTATCCACGGGTCCCTGTGATTTCCTCTAACGTGCCTCTCTCACTGGGGTGCAGGGTCAGGAAGTTTTTAATGTTATTTTTTTAAATTTCGTCTTTATTGAGGTATAATGAACATAAAAAGTTGTAAGAGATTTAAAGTGTACAGTGTGATGATTTGATAGATGCACACATTGTAAAAGGACTCCCCCATCTAGTTAATACATCCGTCACAGGAATTTCTCAAGTAGGTTTTTCACATTCCACAGGCAGATAAATGGGAATACGGCCTGTTCTTCTCAGTATCCACTGTCGCAGCCTTTGAAGTTTTGTCCATTACAAGGCAGGGACCCGCTGACCACTGTATAGAGGGGGGCACCTTCACACATCCCTCATGGGGTCACCCGACTTTTGGCTCTGGACTGGTCAGGCAGCACAGGGGGGCTGCCATAGAAGGTGTCTAGCCGGTTGCCATAGTGAACCCATGTCTGAAACCAGAGTCTGCAACCTTGACATTCCGGTCAACATCCTAAAGCAGGTCCTCTGGCTTTAGGTCCTGTGGACAACGCCCTCCTGGTGGCTGCACACCCGTCCTGCACAGCAGATGCCACCTGGAGGAATCTGCCAAAGCTTCCTTCTCTTCCAGATGGCTGTGGTCCAGCAGGCAGTCAGACATCTCTCCTGCACTGGCATATTCCACGACCAGGAAGAGCATTTCCTGGGTCTCAGTCACCTTGAATAGTTTCAGGATATTGGCGTGATTCAAGGCCTCATGCTCTGAACTTCAAGGCATAGCCTCTGGAGACTGGAGGATCTCTGCTGATCTTGTTAATGACCTTCACGGCCACCTGTCCCATCAGGACGTGCTGGGCCAACTATGCCTCTGTGAAGCTGCCCTGGCCAATAGTCGGGGGAGCTAGTCATTGTCAATATGGGTCTCCTGGTCAGCAGAGTGGCCATGAGGCCCTGCAGCATGGTGACCTGCTAACTACATGGACAATACTAATAATGCTAAGTGATGATACTAATAATAAGAAGAAACAATACTAACTATTCTAACAGGTTAAAAAAGGAAAAATGAGAAGAAGAAAAAGGAAAATAAAAAGTGAGGCAAAGAGGGTATATTGTACAACACAGGGAATATAGCCAACATTTTATAATAAATATAAATGGAACATAAACTTTACAAATTGTAAATCATTATGTTGTACAGCTGAAACCTATGTAGTATTGTACATCAACTATACTTCAATTAAAAAAAGAGACAAAGAATAAAAAAAGATTGGGGAATTTAAAAATTGAGAAAAACACACAAAAAAGAAAAATGAGATAATGAAAATAAAAGGATAGCTTACACACAGAGAATTATAAAACACTGATTAAGGAAATTAAGGATGATGTAAAGAAATGGAAAGATATCCCATGCTCTTGGATGACAAGAGTTAATAAATTAAAACAGCTATACTACACAAAGCAACCTGCTGATGTAATGCAATGCCTAACAAAAATAAAGGAATAAAGAAAAAATAAGTAGAACAAAGGAAAATGAGAAAGATAAAAAGAAAGAAGGAATAAACTCCAAAAATTTCAAAAAAGAGAATAAGAAAAAAGTAGAGGAGAAAAAAACAAGAAACACAATAGACAAAAGCCAAAGGGGAAAGACGGACGCTAACTGTGGCCCAAGTCCCTCGGGTCACCATCAGCTTCCTGGGTTAAAGGGCCAAGAGCCCAGGTCCAGCCAGGGGCTCACACAGGTGCCTGGTCCCTCCCAGCGGCTCCTGATGAGGTCACAGCAGGAGAGCACCGATCACGGCTGGGGATAACCCACAGTCTCCTCACTTTTTGGTCTCAAGAAGCCTTTATTCTTTCTCTTTAAAGGGAGGGGGACCCCAAAGGGGCTTTGCTTGTGTGGGTGATAGCAATCAATATTTCCCTTACTAAAAGTTAAAACATACAGGAGTGGTCAGTGGGCTTTTCATTTCTAGTTTAAAAAGCTATAATTTGGAGCTTTTAAAGAATTCAATGTCTACCCAATGTATTGAATTCTTTCTTCTTGAAGCTCTGAGTGATTGGTCTCAAAATGATGCCACAACTTAATGGCCAGAGGATTATGTAAGAAAATGTTCTGTTGGGTAAGTCACAATTAGTCAGTTACTTAAGCCCATAAAGCCGAGGGGGAGGCGGCCTTCACAATATTTTCATTTCTTCATGTATTTTTTTTTGAGTTATAGTCAGTTTACAATGTAGTGTCAGTTTCCAGTTGTAGAACACAATTTTTCTGTTATACATAAACATACATATGTTCATTGTTGCATACTTTTTCACCGTGAGCTACCACAAGATCTTGTATATATTTCCCTGTGCTGTACAGTATAATCTTGTTTATCTATTCTATATATACCTGTCAGTATCTACAAATTTTGAACTCCTAGTCTGCCCTTCCCACCCGCCTCCCCCCTTGGCAACCACAAGTTTGTATTCTATGTCTATGAGTCTGTTTCTGTTTTGTATTTATGTTCATTTTTTCTTTTTTTAGATTCCATATATGAGCGATCTCATATGGTATTTTTCTTTCTCTTTCTGGCTTACTTCACTTAGAATGACATTCTCCAGGGACTTCCATGTTGCTGCAAATGGCGTTATGTTGTTGTTTTTTATGGCTGTATTTTCATTTCTTATTTGCAGTTTTTCCCCGAGTCTTTGGAGGAGACTCCTCCCTTCCAGGAGCCAGAGAACTCGCCCTGTCCGTCCCAGTTACATTTCAACGCAGAGGCTGCAGCTGGGGGCTGAGAAAGCGACTCTTCCTTTTCTGAGCCAGCATCGCAGTTCTTCTTGTCTGCTGTTCAGCGTGGGTGGGGGCATGGGTGCTGGGCGTGGTGACAGCCCTCAGGGGAGGGAGCGGGGAAGCCCCTCCGTCTACTCCGCCTCCCATATGCCTCCACTCTCCATGTAGATCCCAGTCTCTGACCTGCATCACCTTCTCTTAAGAGCTTTTAACACTTCCATCCGGGCAGTTGTGCTGCTGACAAACCCCCTCCCTCAATTTTTGTCTAAGAGTCTATTTCTCTTTCACTTTTAAAGAGTACTTTCGCTGGATACAGAATTCTAGGTTGGTGAGCTTTTCTTTCTGGCTCAGGTGATTACTAAGAAATCAGATGGGGTTCTATCCTTGTCTCTCCACAGCTAAGGTATTTTCTCCTCTGGCTTTCTTCACAATTTTCTCTGTCTTTGGCTTTTCTGTCATTACAATATGATACGTCTTATGGTAGATTCTCTTGGTATTTGCCTGCATAGTGTTCTCTGAGCTTCCTGGATTTGTGGTTTGGTGTTTATCATTAATTTTCGGAAATTCTCAGCCATTATTACCTCAAATATTTCTTCTGTTCCTTTAATTTCTTTCTTCTCCTTCTGGTACTCCCATTATGTATATGTTACATCTTTTTAAATTGCCTCACAATTCACAGTCTGTTCTGTTTCTTTCATTCTTCTTTCTCTTTGATTTTCAATCTGTGACTTTGCTGTTGACATTTCTTCAGGCTCATTGATTCTCTCCTCAGCCATTTAGGCTATGATGAATCCATCAAAGGCATTCTTCATTTCTGTTACACTGTTTTTGATTTCTAGCATTTCCTTTGGATTCGTTCTTAGCTATACTTACATTACCCATCTGCTCTTTTATGTTATCTACCTTTTCCATTAAATCCATTAGCATATTAATCCTAGGTACTTTAAATTCCTGGTACCATAATTCCAAAATTTCTGCCACATTCAAGTGTTGTTCTGATGCTTGCCTTGTCTCTTCAAGTTGTGTGTTTTTGCCTTGTCGCATGCTTTGTAACTTTTTGTTGAAAGATGGACATGATGTTCTGGGTAGAAGTAAAGGTGCCTTCAGTGTGAGGTTTTGCTTATCTGGCTAGGAGTTGGGAGGTGTTTGCTCTGCTGTTGCAGTGGGTGTTAGAGGCAAAAATCTCCTCTGTGTCCTTGGTTTTTTTCCTCCCCTGTGCTCTCTGGGTTTTCCGGGAGTCCTCTTCAAAACAGTCTGAGGCTTGCATTTCCTTCTGTTGTGAACTTATTTTATGGTACAGGAGCCCTTCTGTGTGGTAATGAGGTGTCTACAAGACCTTGTTTTTTAATGAGCAGGTGCCTGGGGCTGTGACCTTCACAAGTGTCTCTCAAACAACCACCTCACTCCCTGTCCCCACTTAGGTGACACAGGAGGGCTAGAGGGGGCAGGAGTTGGGTATTTCCCACCCCTCAGGGCCGTGAGGTTTGGTAAATCCCAAAGGGGTTAGGCTCTGGTGAAGCAGTTTCCTGGAGGACAGGCTTTTGTTAAGAACAGGATGCTCTGGGCATATTTCAGAGGGGCTACTTCTCCCCTTCCCTATGGAAAGCAGGTGAGTTTTTCTCCCATGTTAACCCTGAGTACCCAGTGGAGCTCCCAGAGGCTGGCTCACAAAAGTGTGAAGCCCCTTAGGTAAGACTGGGCCCTCCTCAATTTTTCCTACGCAAGCTTGTGCACACTGAGCCTCCAGCAATTTGCCAGCTCAAATTTTCTCCCCCATGACTGCCTCTGGTGGTGGCTTCTGCTCCAGGGAAGCTGTGATTCCTGGTAGTCACCTGTCTCTCCAATTTTAGAGGGAGTGGTTTGCCCTGAACTTCAGTTCTCTGAGGAATCTAAGAAAAATGATTGGTTTTCAGCTTGTTTGGCTCCTTTCCTTGTTAGGAGGACAAGAGTGACAGTTCAGCCTGGAAACCAGAAGTCTCATTTCGTTGTTTGTTTTTTTTTCCTATGGCAAATGATGCTGCTACATTGTTACACGTGTCTTCTGAGGGACATGTGCTGCATTTCTGTTACCCCAGGAAGGAAGCACCTGGTCCTGGGAGGCGCTGACTTTTAAATCTGCTCTAGGGTGCCACGCACAGCAGACCCCTCCAGCTGTCAGTGAGACTCCCGTCACTCCGCAGTCTCACCGACACTCACCGTTGCCAGTCTAACAGTAGCTATTCTGGAAGATGTGTATAAAATCTCAGTGTGAGTTTAATTTGAATTTGCATGGTGATCAAGGAAGTTGAAGACCATTCGGATAGCTTCTTTTGTAAGTGACACAGTCAGGTCTTCTACCCATTTTCCTATTTTTAAGTTTTTAAAATTGAAGTATTAGTAGATTTACAAAGCCGTGTTAGTTTCTGGTGTACAGCATAGTGACTCATTTATACATATATATTTCTTTCATATTCTTTTCCATTATAGGCCATTACAAGGTATTGAATATAGTTCCCTGAGCTACACAGCAGGACCTTGTTGTTCATCCATTTTTCTTTTACTTATTGAGTTATGAGCGTTCATTACATGTTCTGGACGGGAGTCTTTTGTCAGTTACACGTGTTGCCTCTATACACTCCCACTTGGTGACTGCCTCCTCACTCTCTTAATGGTATCTTTTAATAAGACAAATTCTTAATAAGACAAATTCTTAATTTGAATGTAGTCTAATTTCCCATTCTATTCCCAGATAGCTGCTGGGTTTTGTGACCTAAGAATTCTTTCCCTACTTCAAGATCATAAAAATGATTGATACTATCTTATAAAAGTTTATTTTTTAACATTCATATTTCAAGCTACATTCTTTCTGGAATTGATTTTTGTTGATAAGATCGGTTTCAAGACTGGCTTTTTTAGTCCATAAATGATAAGTGCTGGAGAGTCTGTGGAGAAAAGGGAACCCTTCGACATTGTTAGGGGGAATGCTGTTTGGTGCAGCCATTGTGGACAACAGTATGGAGATTCCTCAAAAGATTGAAAACAGACTTACATATGACCCAGCAATCCCACTCCTGGGCATATATCCAGAGGGAATCCTAATTCAAAAAGACACCTGCACCCCAATGTTCATAGCAGCACTATTTACAATAGCCAAGACATGGAAACAACCTAAATGTCCATCGACAGCTGACTGGATAAAGAAGCTGTGGTATATTTATACACTGGAATACTACTCAGCCATAAAAATTATAAAATAATGCCATTTGCAGCAACATGGATGGCCCTGGAGAACGTCATTCTAAGTGAAGTAATCCAGAAGGAGAAAGAAAAATATCATATAATATCACTCATATGTGGAATCTAAAAAAAAAAAAGAAAAGACAAATGAACATCTATAAAACAGAAACAGACTCACAGACATAGAATACAGACTTGTGGTTGCCAGGGGGAGGCGGGGTGGGAAAGGATAAATTTGTGAGTTTGAGATTTGCAAATGTTAGCCACTACATATAAAAATAGATAAGAAACAAATTTCTTCTGTAGAGCATGGGGAGCTATATTCAATATCTTGTAATAACCTTTAATGCAAAATAATATAAAAATGAATATGTATGTATATACATGAGTGGGACACCGGAAATTGACACATTGTAACTGACTATACGTCAATTAAAAAAAATAAAAAGCAGAGCAAATAAAAAGTTTAGCTGTTTAAACTAATGAGTAATTATTTTCTAAGTTATTTTGCATACAAAGATCCAAGGGACAGAACTATTTGAAGATTTGGAACTTGATCCTCCTTACAGCTTGGAGGAAACCACGATGCCTCCTCCTGTCTTGCTTTGCGTCACCATGAAACAGGAATACCATCTTCCAAGACCGCTTGTTCATGGCTCATGAATATATGTGAAATTCTTGATTCAAAGGATTAAACACTTGAGTAATATTGTCTGGTGACTGTTATCTAACAACATTTATAAATAACAGCACGTTTACAGTCGAGTTGGAGTGACAAATTAGAGCCCATTTGAAAGTATATACAAATCTATGTGTGTATATACCAGTAGGGGGAAAAGCCACAATTATCAGTGAGTAAAGAGAGAACGTATCTTTTTCACTTAAGAGTATTTTGATTGATCAATATAATAAAAAATTTTTGCAACTGATCTATTTCACTTGATCGTTTAATGTCATTTGGGCTCTGCCTAGCTCATATAAAATTGAATAGGATGTAAACAGCAGGAAATTATAACCACAGCTGGCTTTTTTCTAGCAACAAAGAGAACCAAATGATGAAACTGCCCTGAAGATGAGCCATGGCACTTATCCAAAAGCCACTTCTGCTTCAGGAATCCAGGAGCATGCAGTGACAGAGCTTCACATTTCTGGAGTCAACTCTAAGTCACATATATATAAAAGATACATTCTATTATATAGTATTATACATTATAATATTATATGTAATTATACATTGTATTATTATATATTCATATTACATATTGTATACATTATATATTACACAAGTATAAGTCACATATATTGTACACATACTGTAAGTCGCTCTAGGTCAGGCTTCTCAGCCTCAGCACTACTGAGATTTGGGGCAGCTGGATCCTTCTTTGCTGTGGGTACAGCCCCGTGCCCTGTAGGATGCTTGCAGCATCCCTGGCCTCTGCTCACTGGAAGACAGTAGCACCCCCTCCCCCAATCTGCAACAACAAAAGCGTCTCTACACGCTACCAAACGCCCCCTGGGGTGAGCCACTCCCACAGCAGCATTTCTGGGCTAGGGCAGGCCCACTTTTACACGTCCTGGGGACACAGGTCCACACACCTGTGCCTAAGACACAAAGGACCAAACAGATGGCAGTCCAGGTGAGTTCCATGACTCCCTGGCTTCAGTTCCACTCACCTGCTACCAGCACCCAGATCGACATCTCAGGGCGGATGCTGTCCCTGCCCAATGGCCCCCCGACTCAGAAGTCCCACCTCAAGGCAGCACGTCCAGTGGGTCCTTTCTGCACATGCACCCTCTTCCACCAGACAGCTCCCATTCAATCTGCTTCTTATTCTCTATACCCGCCTTGCTCGATGGAAATCCTGTCCACACAGGCTAACCCTTCTGGGGTCCTAAGAACCAGCCTCCCCTCCTCTGTCTCTCATACCCAAGAGTCAACCTGTCAGCAAACTCTATTCTTTTTCTTTTCTGCTTTGTAGCAGGGGGGCTGATCCCTGAGAGTGTGGCTCCAGTGTCAGGACTGGGAGAGATTTACCCTCAGTCTGGAGAAATGTTTCTTCAAGCCAATTAAGAGGGAGGGTTGCAACAGCAGAGACTAGGAAGGTTTGGGTTCCATTAGGGGTCTTTGTTTGCTGGCGTTGTAGATTAAGAGTTTTGGCGGTCTTCCTTTAAGGCGACTCATTAGACTGGGGGAGAGCTCGTTTGCCAGATTAACTAAATCTGGGTGGATGCAGTTTCCCATTCCATGCTGGTACTTATTTACTAGAAGGAAAAGATCCTGGCCATTAATAGAGTTAAAAGCAACACAGGTGGAATCAGCCTCTGAAGACCAGACTTTTCTTTTAAAGTAATTGGAAGTTATTACAATAGTCACGAACCAGTTCATCAGATTGTTCTGTACAAGCCTGAATTGTGTTCCAACCAACAGGGTCTGGAAAAGCCCTGGGAACTGCCTGATGCAGTCGCTGAGTGACTGTCTAAGGCTGACCACACAGTAAGTTAGCAGGCTGGTCTCCTGGCTGGAACTCTAGCGACCTTTCAGGGATTTCCCCAGTTAGTGGTTTTCATCCGATGCCGGGCCTGGCTTCACTGACAAGCATATGAACTCGCTGATAGAAGCGTAGGAACCCAGTTGAGAGGTTTCAATGACCGTGTTAAATTCCTCAGCAAAGCTGTGAGGAGCTTCAGTTACTTTGGGAAAAACTTTGACTGTGGCTCACAGTTCAGCTTTAGTCCAGGGCGTTTAAGAAATTAAAGGTTTGGCCTCTGGATTCTCAGCAGTTTAATTTTAAAGGGGCAGGTTCTGAAAAGTTTAGAGGGAAAGGGAGTATGGAGTTTCAGATAAAAAGAAAAGTTGGCAAGAGAATGAGTGTGGGGGAAGCTGAGAGTGTGTGAAGGGAAGGAAGAAGGGGCACCTCAAAATGTTTAACAGGGAGCCCATTTCTCAGAGGTATTTTGTCTGTTTGCTTGGGTTTTGTATTGGTGGTGGGGGAAGTCAGCTCAAACAGCTCAAACAGCCTGCAGGCTTAATGTCAGCCAGTTCTAAGGGGGCAGGCTGGTCCCAGAGGAGCCAGGCGAAGGCTGCTCAGCCTGGATCCCTAGAACAGACCCTGTTCCAAAGAACAGCCCAGAGGTGAGCCAGCTCCCACCCGAACAGCTTGACTTCAAATCAGACCGAAGTGCCAAACAAGTACCCGCGTACAGAACAAGGCCTTCACCAGAAAGAACAAAACTAAAATACCTCCTGAATGAAGCCTGGAGAGTTTCAAAACAAAGAAGCTGCGGCCCAGGAGAAAGACGTACCTTCAAAGCCCAGGGTCGGCAGGAAAAGCAGGGAGCGCCATGAGCTCAGTGTGGGTGCCGCCTGTTTGCTCACCAGCCCGGAGCCGTCGGGGGTCTTCTCTGGTCCCCGGATGGGCCACCAGCACGTCGGCCTAAAGCAAAAAGACTGCCAGGTACTTCTCCGCAGAAACTCTCAATCATTGCGGGCCACGGGCAAGTCCCGGCCCGTAGGCCTGGAGAAGCTTTTTATAGAGGGGAGAGGACGGTGGGCGGGCTCAGCAGACAGCCCTTGGCTTTTCATTGGCTGAGTCCTCGGAAAAGAAGACTAGGCTTTCTTCTTCCTGTTGGGCTGGCCTGGGTGAGAGCTCCTCCTGCTGGTCTCCGATTCTAATAACTGCAGTTTCTAAGGATTACTTTTTACCACATGGATTGTCCCTTATTTCCTATATCCATTGGTCTGTTGGTGGACATTCGTGTTGTTTCCACTTTTTGGCTGCTATGAAGAGTGCTGCTGTGGACATTCCTGAGCAGGTTTTTGTGTGAACACGAGGTTTCACTTCTGGGTATCCTGTCACCTCTCAATACATAAACTAGTGAATAAACTAAGAAATTTGTAGTTTTCCCTGCCATCAGGCTTATCTGCTCAATCCACTCTCCAACCTAATGCTAGAGTCTCATAAACACGTAAATCTTTTAAGTGTGTAAATCAGATCATGCATTTGCAATCTTTTAATAACTTTCTATCCCACTGGAGAAAAAATGCAAAACCCTTATTAACACGGCCTAGCTCTTTGACTGCATGGCCCAGAGTGGGCCGGTGTGGTTGCAAAAGCCCATCTGTTTTCTCAACTCAATTTGAGGTAAAGTGAGGTTACAGGTTCTGGGCCACCAAGTCGCCACTGGTGCGTCTATTTGTCCCTAACGCTCTGCCCCAGGCCCTCAGACAACCTGGAGGGGAGAGGCTGTCCCAGGGTAGAGCCTCCCTCCTCTCCTGGGGTCCCTCCTGAAAAGCCCAGCCAGAAGACCCCTGACTGTTTGAGCTGAAAGGAGCCTCAAGGAGAGTCCAGTCTGGTGATTTCTGAGCTGTGCTCTGCGGAGCTCCCAGGGAGAGGGGGTCAGCTGGGGATGGAGGTGTGAAGCTGAGTGGACAGGGCTCTGTAGGGTGTGTTTCCTGCCAGTTTTTGCTTGAAAAAAAAAAAACCGCTGGAAGAAAAAAGGAGTTTGAGAACAAACAGATTGAATCCAACCTTCTTCACTTCACAGACAAGGAAACCCAGGCTAAGGCAAGCCCAGCTCTTACTTCGTGCAGCCGGAGTCAGGAAGTTGCTCCCACAGTGAGTGGCCCCAGGGTCCCTGCTTCCTCCCCCAAGACACCTGGCGTCAGCCTGGTCATCAGCATACTCAACAAACACCTAGGCAGAAAGGGAGCCCTTAAAGAACAGAATGACAGATGCTCCAGAGAAAGTAAGACACACGCTTTCCATCAAAGGGAACAGTGGAAGAGGGCCGCCTGGGGGGCCACCGGGGGGGGGGCAGGAAGAGGCGTCTCTCCCTGAGGAACTCCCCCCCACCCAGGCACAGGCAGGGAATGCTGCCTCCAGAAATGTCAGCAGGGAGGATGAGACGAGGCTCTGTCACATGACCAGGCTTTGAGGAAGGTTTGGGGGAGGGGGTCCCAGAAACAAACTCGAGGGGGAGGGAACAGAAAGGCGATGCGAGAGTAACCCGAGGGCTCTGGCCGGCCAAGCTGTCATCCTCCTCCCCGCTCCTGAGCCAGACCGAGAGCAGCAGCTGCTGGGATCCAGCTGCCATTTTTCAAACCAATTAAGGAGCCAGGTTGCAGCCCGGGGTTGGGGTGGGGGTGTCTCCCCCTCCTGCGTCAGCAGCTCAGCCCGCGACCTCTGGGGACCCGGTCTGCAGGCCCTCCTCAGAGTTAAGAATAAAAAATAGCGAGTGGCCACTCTTATGATTTTGCACTGCTGCAGGGGCGTGTCTCTCCACAGAGGCTTTCCATTAGAGGTGCCCAGAGGGGGCCGCCGGCCTCGCCATTTCGGCGGCAGCACATTTTTCTTTTCCTTTGCTCTGTCTCCTGCACGGGCCTCCTGCCCTGGAGTCATCAATTCGCCGTCCCCTTTGCCAGGACTAGGTGACATTTGGCGTGACACGCTTGCTTTCCAAAACAAAGAAGCCCTAATCGCCCCAGCTGGGAAAAAGCTGCAGAGCCTCGGGGCTCCGGCTTCGGTCCGAAACAGTCACCCAGTTAAGTCAACCGAGGGAAGAGAAAACTGGGGAATAACACAGAGAGGGGGGCCAAACCATCCCTCTGGTCAGTCTGCAGTCCGCGGACCAAACTGCCCTCTGTTGACTGTTTACTTTTCCTCTGGTTTTTTGTTTTGGCACTGTGTAGACGGTTCCTCAGAAGGAAATCCTGATTTACCTCTGAGAAAGCCTGAGGTCGGAGTCGGGAGGTGGGGAAGTTGAGATCACAGCGTCCCTGGCCTCAGGAGCCAAGCCCAGACTTCTCCCTCTCCCAGAACATGAGAGCCAGGAACACTTTTTCTGCTTTTCTATAAAAATCGGACAGCAGCAATATCATCACTGAACAACTCAGTGCAAGCCATATAAACACGGACCCCACTGTGGCCCAGGCCTGGCATGGTGGCATCTTCCAAGAAATAACAGTCTGACATAAAAGTAGGGCTGAAAGCAATCCAAACCTGGAGGGCAATTTAAAGAGGAAGCTCTTTTTTTCTTAAAACACAGTAAGCCATCTATAAAAGATTACACAGGGAACCATAGTCAGTGTCTTGTAGTAACCTATAATGAAAAAGAATATGAAAACAAACATATGTATGTAGATGCAGGAGTGAACTGTCAGACTGTACACAAGAAACTGACACAATACTGTAAACTGATTATATTTCAATACAGAAACATTATATTTCTTCATCTCTCCCCTCAACCCCCATAGCTCTCATCAGAGCCTCCCAAAGACCTTACCTCTGATTTGCTCAACCATGGGATACCCAGCCCACAGGCCCCCGGTCCCCACTTCTGTTGGCTCCTCTCTGCCTCTCCTGTGGACAGTGGTGATGGTTGCCCAACAGTGTGAATATACTTAATGCCACTGAACTGCACACTTAAAATGGGTTAAGATGGTAAATTTAATGTAAGTTTCATTTACCCATTTTTTTTAAGAAAACATTTTGAACACGTTTATGTAAATAAATGCTACCTCAATAAAAAATTTTAAACAAAAAAGCACTGATGAAAAGTGAACAGAGCCTAAGGGACGTGTGGGACACCAACAAGTGGACAATATACACATTGTGGGAGTCCCAGAAGGAGGAGAGAGAGAGAAAGGCGTGGAGAGATTATTTGAAGAAATAATAAAACACATGAAAATAATCATCCAAGAAGCTTGATGAACTCCAAGTAAGGAAAATTCAAAAGACACCTACACTAAGGCACATTAGAATCAAAGTGTCAAAGACAAAGAGAGAATCTTGAAAAAGTCCAAGAAAAAAAGTGTCTCATCACACATAAGAGGGGTCACCAATGAGATTACACGCAGATTTTAAATCAGAAATCTTGGCGGCAAGAAGGCAGTGGTTTGATATATTCAGAGCACAGAAGGAAAATAAAAAAACCAAACCTGTCAACCAAGAATCCTATTGGCATAACTGTCCTGCAAAACTGAGGAAGAATCAAGACCTTACCAGATAAACAAAAGCTGAGGGATTTTGTTTGCACTAGCTCTGCCCTGGAAGAAATTCTGCAGGGAGTCCTCCAGGTGGAAATGTGAGGACACCAGATGGCAACTCGAAGCCACAGGAAGAAATAAAGAACTCTGGAAAAGGTAAATATGTGGACAGTTATAAAATAGTACCCCTGTAACTCTGGTTTGTAATTCCACTTTTTGTTTTCTACATAATTTGAGACTAATGTGTAAAAACAATTATTATTCTATATTTTTGTCTCCTGTGCATAAAATGTAATTTTGTGGCATCAATAATTGAAAGGAATGGACCTAGGGATGATCAAATTAAGTGAAGTAAGTCAGAGAAAGACAAATATCATAGAACATCACTTATATATGTGGAAAATCTTTTAAAAAATGATACAAATGGACATATTTACAAACTTAAAATAGACTCACAGACATAGAAAACAAACCATGGTTACCAAAGGGGAAAAGGTGTTGGGGAGGGATAAATTAGGAGTTCGGGATTAGCGGATACACATTACTATATATAAAATAGATGAACAAGGTCCTGCTGTAGAGCGCAGGGAACTGCATTCAATGCCTTGCAGCAGCCTGTCATGAAAAAGAACATGGAAAGGAATACATAGGCACGTATAACTGAATCACTGCTGCACTCCAGAAGCTAACAGAACGTTGTACGCCAACTAGACTTCAATAAAAATAACTAACTAAATAAAAATCATTGAAAGGAGGTAGTGAGGGCGCTTTAAGGAGCCGAATCTCTGTATGCTCTTGAAGTTAAGCTGGCATAAATTCAAATCGTGGTGTTGTTACTTTAGAACATTCAGTTTTGCAGGATGAAAAAACATTCTGGAGATGGATGGAGGTGAGAGCTCACAGCAATGTGAATGTACTTACTGTCACTGGACTGTACACTTAACATGGCAAAAATGGTGAATTTTATGTTATGTTTTAAAATTTTCAAAAAGACATAATATTTTTAAATTAAAAGAAATGCATAGAGGAGTCCTGTGTTCTCCAAGAAGCTTTTTCCCACCTCCTCTCTCTCTCCTCTCTCCTGCCCTACCTCACTGCTGGGAAGGAGAGTGTCCATTCGTTTTTGGACTTGCTCCCATCAGCTGCTTCCTCTCAGTAGAAAGGAGTGCTTTCCCCCTTTCTCTCTGTCATCTCTAGTGAAGAGACACTCTGCCAGCTGCTGCCTCTTGACCTGACAGAGCCAGGCGAACTGAGAGCCACTTTATGATTATGTGCCCTGCACGGACGGCGAGGTGCGTCTGTTACTTGGTGCTTACAGAGTCCTCGCTGTTTGGGATGTGATGTGGGTACCCAGGCATCTTTTGGAGCCACTGCAGAGCACGGGGGTGGGCAGGTTTTCAGGGTATGAAACAGGAAATATCAGGAGGACCCTGTTTCTGACAGAACACGTTCCCCTTTTCAGCTCCTACCCCAAATCAGGAATTTTTTTTTTTTTTACTACCAAAGAGTGAGTTAGATAAACGATTTCCTCCAAGGCACCCAGTATGGGTTCCACAGCGCAGGGGATAAGGACACCGGAGCAGCTGGTTACAGGGTAAAGCCCCGGACTTCAGCCTCAGGGCCAGTAATGCAGAGGAGGGGCATGAGGGGCGAGGGATGGAAGGACAGAGAGAGACGGAGACAGAGGGAGTGGAGAAGAGAGAGAGAGAGAGAGGAGGGGAGAGGAGTGGACAGAGGGAGGGAGGGAGGGAAGGAGTGAGAAGAGAGACTGAGGCAGAAAGCAAGGAGAGCGAGCCACTCACTGAGGAATAAGTAGCAACAGACCTTCAGCAGAAACAGAAGCAGCAGATTTCTCTAGAACATTGCGGGTGAGGACTCTGTTCTTAAATCAGGGGCAGTCACCTACGCAGAGCCGGGAGCTTCCTGCAAACCTTGGGAAGTGCTCTCACACAATAAAGCAGCATTCATTAAGAAATCAGATATCCATTGATAGATGACTGGATAAAGCTGTGGTATATTTATACAATGGAATACTATTCAGCCATGAAAAAGAATAAAATAATGTCATTTGCAGCAACACAGATGGACCTGGAGATCATTATTCTAAGTGAAGTAAGCCAGAAAGAAAGAAAAATACCCTATGGTATCACTCATATGTGGAATCTAAAAAAAAAGACAAACTTATTTACAAAACAGAAAGGGACTCATAAACATAGAAAAGAAACTTATGGTTATCAGGAGGGGAAGTGGGTGGGAAGGGATAAATTGAGAGTTTGAGATTTACAGATACTAACTACTATATATAAAATAGACAAACAACAAGTTTATACTGTATAGCACAGGGAACTATATTCAATATATTGTAGCAACTTACGGTGAAAAAGAATATGAAAATGGATATATGTATGTTCCTATATGACTGTAGTATTGCACTGTATGCCAGAAATTGACACAACATTGTAAACTGATTGTATTCAATTAAAAAAAAAAGGAAATCAGACACTGAAACCAGAATCCCTGGGAAGTATAATCAGAAACTTCCTGTGTCAGTTACTTCTCAACTTAAATGAGGGACTTCAGGTAAATTATAGCTCTAGTATTTTTCAAGTAATAACCCTTTTTTCTTTTTTCTTTTTAAAAAGTTGACATATAGTTGAGTTACACTATTGTGTTAGTTTCATGTATACAGCAAAGTGATTCAGTTATAAATACATATATATACATTCTTTTTTCAGATTCTTTTCCATTATAGGTTATTAAAAGATATTGAATATAGTTCCCTGTGCTGTACAGTCAATCCTTGTTGTTTATCTGTTTTATATACAGTGGCCCAGACATGATTTTGTAACATGATATCTTGGTTGTTTGGGAAACATAGATCTGTTGAGAAATGCAGATCTTCCAGCTGCTGCTACCTTTCATCATCCACTATCTAAAATCACATTTGCTTCATCGCTGGTCTCATCGGAGAAGTCTGTGAGTGCTGGGAGGCTGTCAATCCCATGGTAGATGCTAGTATTTCAAATTACAATTTTTCCTTTAAAGTTCAGATTTCAGAATTGGCAACACGTGCTCTCTGTTATTTTCCTTGAAGTCAGAGACTCGCATCAGTGATTTGCAAGAACAGGTCGACTGCATGCCCCAGTATGGATGCTCATGGCTTACCCGTCACTCTTTTAAGTAAAGCTGGCTTTTCATGAATACAAGCAGGTGGTCCAACTCATACCAGTCCCCCAAGTGCTCCTCCCCGGGGCCGTCATCACACTTCGGGAGGAAAAGTGTTTCAGGCTTCTTTCCCATTCTGCCACTTAGAACATTGAAAGCCAGGTACTCAGTGTTGAGATTGAATACAGTCCATAATTTTTACTGGTTTATCTAGGATGATGCTGGCCTGGTTTTACCCATCACTGCTTTTGTGTAGCACAGATGTCTGCAAAGTGGAAAAGGCAAGTACTGCCTTAATATTGCTATGAAAATAGTTTTGACTTCACCCCTCCACCCATTCCCCCTGGCGTCTCAGAATCCACCCCCCCACCTTGGTCGGGGACACTGCTGTCCAGCCGGCCCCGCAGTAACTGAGAGGCTGGCACGTGCTTTCACCTAAAGGGGGCGCTCAAGACCTTCCCAGGCTCCCCCCACCCCCCTCAGGACTATAGGGGGCCGTGTGGGAGACCCAGGGGCTCTAGCTGTAGACTCCACGCCCTCCCTCACTTCGTGATTTTGGGGGGACTCACTCCTCCACATTAGGCTCCAATGCAGTTACGGCTCCCTTATAACGGCTCCCTTATTACCGTTCCAATCCCCCACGATGCATTTCTTTCTATTTTCCTTTTTTCGGGGGGTGGCAGAGAAGATAGTCAGGTTTATTTATTTTAATGGAGGTACCGAGGATTGAGCTCAGGACCTCGTGCATGCTAGGGACGCGATCTGCCACTGAGCTACACCACTCCCTAGAATTCTTATAATTATTAATTTTTTACATGGAAGTACTGGGGATTGAACCCAGGACTTCGCGCATCCGAGGCACACGCTCTGCCCCTGAGCTACGCCCTCCCCCTGCGAGACCTGGGTCTGCGCGAGTGGCGCCCCTCCTCCACCTGGAAAGAGGAGAAGGCGGGAGTCCAGCGAGACCCCGGGGGCCACACGGGCTCCCTGCTGAAACAGGTCCCGCACGCGGGACTGTGGACGCTGCCAGCTCTCTGCCCAGACGGCGACCCGCGACCTGCCCAGGCCCCCTCTCCCCGTGGGACGGGCTCTGGGGCCGCGCGGCCTTCAGTGCACACGCTGCACTCGGCCGCCCTCCCAGCCTCGGTGCCGGCCAGGGGAGCGCGGGCCCGGGGAGCCGCGCCCAGCCTGACGCCCTCCGGCCTCGCGCCCTTTTCTGTTTCCCGGCCTCCCCTCGCTCTGTGCGGCTCGGCCTCAGGCATCCTGGGGGGGGGGGGGGGCTAGTGGGCACCCCGTGTCCTCGCTGCGGGCTTCGCAGGGGACCGTGCGCCTCGGCGGCCTCTGGCTGGTACCTCTTCCCTCCCCGTCCTGGTCCCTGTCCTGGTCCCTGCTGTTACTCCTGGCTCATCAGGGTCACATTTGGTTTTACAGCCCCGTATCTCCACGCTATTTGAGATTATCAAATCGCTTTCATGTCTGCTGTTTGCTTTCTATTTTTTCTACTTTAATTCCCTTTACAGTTAAGGTAAAAATTTCCTGCTTCCATCTTGTTTTCCTTGATTTTTAAATTAACTGCTTTTAACTGGGAAAGTAATAAAAGCCCATGATGAAAATGGACCGTGATAAGAGGGTGTGCAATGACTCTGGTCTCCGAACCCCTGTGTGCAGAGGAAACGGCATTACCTGCCTCCTGCGTTTCCTTCTAGAAACCGTCTGTGCATGTAGCCAGCATGCTCCTCCCCTTTCACTGAACCAAGAGAAGCTTGCTGTTCACACAGTTCTGGTCTTGTTTGTTTTCTTCTTAACCCTATTTCTTGGAGCTTGTTTCATCTGAGTGCTGAAGGAGCTATCTGAGTGGTGGGGGAGCGTCTAGCTCAGTGGTAGAGCGTGTGCTTAGCATGCACGAGGTCCTGGGGATCCTCCCTTAAAAAATAAATGAATAATAAATAAACCTAATTACCTCCTCCCCCAAAAGATAAAAAAACAAAAACAAGAAATAAATGAGGAATTTCAGATTAATAGATACACATTACTGTATATAAAATAGATAATCAACAGGGCCCTGCTGTACAGCACAGGGAACTACATTCAGGTTCTTGTAATGAGCTATAATGGAAAAGAATCTGAAAAAATATGTATGTGTGTGTATGTATAACTGAACCACTTTGCTGTACACATGAAACTAACATTGTAAATCAACTACACTTCAATAAAAAAAAGAATTAAAAACAAAAACAAACATGCACCCTTAACCAATCACAGAAGACATCCTGCCCCTATTGGCTCCCCTGCAACTTCATGCTAACAGCCTCCCATTGGGACACACACGCCTGAGATCTTCCCTTAAAAATAAAAGAGCTACCCCAAATTTGTAAGGGCTGCACCGATTATGTAACTTGTGGATATACGTAATTTATTGTATGTTGAATCTGTGCCCTTTTCTACAACACGTAAGACATTTCTGGCCTTCTCCTACCACAGACGGCACTTCAGCAAAATACGCATGTACACATGAGAGTTTGGGATCAAGTTCCAGGGGTAGAACCATGAGGTTCCAGACAAAACTTATGCATCTGTGGACATTTATATATTTGTATTATATTTACATAACATTTACGTACATAGAATGCATTAACTATTTGCTGTGTAAGAAAATTACTTCGAATTTAGTACTGTAAACATGATTTTACACTTTGAGTGCGGGGAACGGGGCAGTGGTTTTGTTAGGTGGTCCTGACTTATGTCTCATGAGGTTGCCAGGGCCACAGTCATCTGAAGGCTTAGACCCACGTGACTGGTGAGCGGATGCTGTTTGCTCCGCAAGGCTGCTTGTGTTCTCATGACATGGCAACTGGCTTCCCAAAGCAAGTGATTCAGGAGAGAGCAAGGGGAATGCTCAATGTCTTTTTTGTTGTTGTTGTTAGTGGAAGTACTGGGGATTGAACCCAGGACCTCAGGGCCTTGTGCATGCTAAGCATGCGCTCTACCACTGAGCTATTTACCCAACCCTCCTCAGCGTCTTATGGAGACAGGAGGGAAGGGAGCAGGGCATAACCATTAAAAGAATGGCACAGCCATTGAGGATACAACATGAACTGGTTAGAACCAACTTGGCCCAAGATGGCAGAAGGTTTGACTTCCAGTAGACCTTGGGCCTCATTATACGCTCACTGTAATACATTAGCTGCTGAGTGACAGTCCCACAGGCGCCATGACAACTCCCTGGCTGAGTAAAAAAGTTAGCATATGAAATTACTCAGCCCAGAAGGACTCAGCATCTCTGCACCCTGAGGCAGCTCTCCCTCCTGAGAGAGATGACCACTTTCTGTCTGTGGAGTGTGTCTCTCTCTCAATAAACTCGCTTTCACCTGACTATGGCGCTCGCTTGAATTCTTTCCCGAGCGCGACAAGAACCTGTTCTGTGGCAACGCTGTGAGCGAGACTCGGAAGTCACACATTGTCACCTCCACAGCCTCCTGTTGGAGGAGGTCGTGGGGGGGCTGTGAACACCAGGAGGCAGGGGTCACTGGGGACTGTTTTGGAGCCTGACTTCTGTATAGAGCAACTTGTGGATCTGTCTTGTGGAAAAAGGAAACATTACACATTTGAATCAGTTTAAGGTACACTGAGACACACAAAGGAAACAGTATTTATACAAATTCAGTGCCAGTTTGCAGCCAATGATTTGTGTCGAGGAACTTCAACCACCAAAATAGTGGAATAATATCCTTAAATATTAATAAATAGTATGAAGGTTTAACATTTATTTGAATGAATATGTCAACGCTTGGCTATGGGAGGATTGCTGGAACAAATCAACTTTGGCATGTGTGACATCTCCCAAGAACCCTACACTGATCGTGGTGCAAGTTAACGCTCTAAGTTTCCTTTTTCCCTTTAAGAAAGATCCCAGGTCCCCACACTCTGATTTGCTCTAGGCGTGGGCTCACATTCTGACCCCAGGCCTTTGGTCTCCTGCTTATAGACAAGCAGGTGTCTGTTGGCCCCACACTGCGGGAGGTCCCGGTTGTGGCTGTAGGACATCGGAGGGAGCAGAGGAAAGGTAAACACGCGGAAGTTCCTGCAGCCCAAACATGGAGACAGGCACACAGGGACATAAACACTCTCCAGCCAGGGCCTCGTGACCCCTCACCCCACGCAGCTCCCAGCCCGCTGTTTACTGTCCTGACTTCACAGAGCAGCGACAATCGATCAATCCGGGAGGAGCACAAACGTAGGAGAACAACAGTGTGGTCATTGGAGAGAAAAGCACGTCAAAACACCTGCTGGTGTCTCCCGATGTCGCAGGTCAGATGTCGCATGACCTCTGGGCTCTGTTCTTGGGGCGGCCGCCCCCTCTGATCATATGTCCGGGGCCACTGCATGACGTCTACACCGCCCATCCTGAGAGCTTAGGTCCCACATGATTCAATCACATTGGAAAGGAGCTCTTGGGACAGAGAGAAAGTGGGGGATGGGAGGGTAAGCAAAGGAAAACGACTCAGTCAACACGTCTACCAGGTCCCCACCAATACATCCGTACCTGCCACGTGCAAAGCTCTACACTGCCCACGGCAGGTATGATGATCAGGGATGCTGTATGTTCTACAGATGTGTTTGTGTGTTGCTTGCATCCCACCCAGACACTAGGATGTGAGCTCCTGGAAGGCAAGGACTTGCATTTTGTTGACGGCAGTGTCCCCAGCACCTAGGAGAGTGGCTGGCACATGGCAGGCCTGTGATAAATACATGGTGAATTAATGGTTGAAGGCACTGTGCTAGTAGGTAATAAACGAAAACAATTTCTGTGCACCCACATGGTGAGCTCTGTGCAAAGCATTTTGCAAGGGTTTTCCTCTTTACGTGGGCATGCACATGGTCCCATTTTACAGATGAGGAAACTGAAGCTCAGAGAGGTCACATCCCAGTAGAGATGGGAGCACTGAGGCTTCAACTCAGCTATTCTATCTACTGGGTCTTCAGTTCAGACCAAGCCTCCTATCCCACACTCTGGGAAAGTAACAAAGACCAGTTAGACAAGAGTCCCTGTTCTTCAAGCAGAGATAAGCCAATTGGAGATAAGATTTAGAAACAAGCCAGAACTGCCCAGGGCAGTAATGCTATGGGCATTACATTAAAGCAGGCAATAATGCTACGAGTTTGCAGAAGCGAGAACTGGGCAGCTAGGAAGAGATACTTAACTAACAAGATGATTATTGCTGGGTGATGGAATCATGAATGGTTTCACTTTCACACCTTATCGTATTGTCGAATTTTCCCATGATGAGTAAGTATTGCTTTTGTAATAAGAAAAAATATATGTATTTTTCTTAAGAAATTTTCCCTTAAAAATTTAAAAATATATGTTCTAAGGCAAGTTTCTAAGGCAAGCTTCCTGCCTGTCACTCCCTTTGCCCTCCCCCAAAGCATATTCTATTATTAGTTTTTAAAATAGCTTTTCAAATATACTCTGTGCATATATAAGCATATGCTATATATATATTTTTTTTTTTTTTCAAAACCACATTAAGTGTGGGGGTTAGTATAGCTCAGTGGCAGAGTGCATGCTCAGCACCCATGGAGGTCCTGGGTTCAATCCCCAGTACCTTTGCTTAAAAACAGAAAACTACACTAAGTTAAATTTTAACCCAAGGAGTCAGGAGGGGCTGCGGAGGAAGAAAGTGTATCTCAGCTCACTCATCAAATATGTGCACTAAACAGTGCCGGGAGACCGCAGGGGCGAGTGAGGCACCTGCTTCAGACACAAATTTAAAGGGCATCAAACACCTGAGCAATCAAGATAAGTCATATTTTTTCAGTGCAGCCACTATGGAAAACAGTATGGAGGTTCCTTAAAAAACTGAAAATAGAGTGACCCTATGATCCAGCAGTCCCACTCCTGGGCATAGATCTGGAAGAAACTCTAATTCAGAAAGACACATGCACCCCAATGTTCATAGCAGCACTATTTACAGCGGCGAAGACATGGAAACAGCCTAAGTGTCCATTGACAGATGACTGGATAAAGAAGCTGTGGTGTACACACACACACACACACACACACACTGGAATATTACTCAGCGGTAAAAAAAAGAATGAAATAATGCCATTTGCAGCAACATGATGGACCTGGAGATGATCATACTAAGTGAAGTAAGTCAAAGACAAATATCATGATATCCACTTATATGTGGAATCTAAAAAAAAAGTCACAAATGAACTTACTGACAAACCAGAAACAGACTCACAGACAGAGAAAACGAACTTATAATTACTAAAGGGTAAGGGGGACGGGGAGGGATAAATCGGGAGTTTGGGATTTGCAGGTACTAATTTCTATACATAAAATAAATAAACACCAGGGTCCTACTGTATAGCACAGGGAACTGTATTCAATATCCTGTAAAAACCTGTTATGAAAAAGAATATATATATGTATAACTGAATCACTATGCTGGATACCAGAGACTAACACAACATTGTAAACTGACAATACTCCAATAAAAAAGATAAATGTTGTAATTCAATATTTAAAGAATCTAAATTAATGCAAGGAATCCATGAGAAACAAAACGTCAAAATTTTGAATGAAAATAGAACCAGAAGGAAAAGAAGGGCAGATCCTGCTTCTCTACGACTGAAACTTACACAGCTGTGGAGTAGGGAGGAAGGAGGCTTCTTTAAGAAAAAGACAGCAAAATGACAGGTAAACATTAGGCAAGAAAATTAATGCTCAGAATGAGGAAATAAATAACAGCAAAGCATACATTTTAAAACCCTGACCTACACCATAGACACACCAACTCCAGAGGACATCAGCTTCCTATTAACTGCCTGAAATGCTTTGGTGATGCCTTTCCCCCTATATTTTTGTAGGAACATTTTGGAAAGTCCCCATCAAAGTTCTTTCATATAGCAGCTGTAAAACATGTGCTACAGGTTTCTGCTCGCAAACACGGGAATCTGATCGATTCTGTTTCCCATGGAAACCAAATGTTGCTTTCCGCACCAGCCTTTCCACCAGCCTCTCACAAGGCTTCTTCAGCGTCAGCAAGAGACCTAATCACATCCTGGCAGGATTCAGGAGGAAGGGGTTCCTGGGCCCTGCCCACGGTCGAGGGGGGGAGGTACTCCGAATGCGGAAGGGCATCAGAATAAACCACCGCAAAATATGCCACTTTGGCATAAGGGTTCTGAGCTGAGGAACATTAGGAATCAGTAGTCAGAGCAATGGGTGGAGCGGAGGGTGGAGCCCAGTGGTAGAACGTCTGCTCAGCACAGACAAGGTCCCAGGTTCACTCCCCAGGACCTCCATTGAAATAAATAAATAAACCTAATTACACTCCCCACCGCCAAAGAAACAACTCTTGGACTCAGCCACTGGAGGTGAAGCTAGGCTCTTCTCAGCCCAGAGGAATCTCCCTAACAAACCTCACAAGACAGCTCTTACCTTCCCTGAGTTTCCCCCGCATAGTTACTTCCCCAAGTTTACCACTCCTCAAACTGTATACCTCCTTTCCTTGTCTTGTCTCTTCTCTACAAATGTATTGTTCTTTGTCAAGATGGTACTGTCGACAAAAACATTAATTAATACTCAATCTAATAAAGAAATGGAAAACTTTATTCAAGGCCAACCTGAGGACTATAACCTGGGAGACAGTCTTTCAGAAAGCTCTGACAACTGTCAAAGCAGGATTATGTGAGTTTTTGAGACAGAGAGTTATTATGTCAAATGACGTGTTATTGACAGTTCATACAACCCAGATTTGTAGTGTGTCGCCCTGACTCTACAAGATTAAGAAGGAAGGTGCCCTCCTAAGGAAGTTGGGTCAATGCAGATGCATGACACCCTCTAAAGGGGAGGGAGGAGGCCCCAAATAAGCAGAGAAAATTTTTGTTTAAATTTTGTCTTGCCATAAAATAGGAATTTTATTTTTATCACATGACTATGTGAACACATCAGAAGGGGTCCAGGAACAACACTTCAGTTTCACCATAAATCTGCCTCTGAGCAAAAGTCATCATTACTAACTGGGTGGTCCCAGGTCACAAAGGAGGTAAAATTTGGAAATTGCCTTAAAGACCAGGTAATTTCAGCAAGTGGAGGTGGGGTCACTCCAGGCAATGAAGGGGGGGGGCACAAGTACTTTTAAGGGGAGAGTTTGGAGGAGGGGTCTCCTGAGCACTGGTTTACATGATGGGGAGGAGGACGATGGCGATGCTGATTTGCTGTGGATTTCTTTGTTCAAACAAAATCGTGGGGAGTCCCAACGGTGGAACAGGTGACATGGCCGTTTCTCAGGTAGGTTCGGGGCCCTGCTGCCTCACTCACGCCAGCCCAGGGGGCTTGGAGGGGAGCTGGGCAGAAAGTGACATCTGAAGGGGAGCAGAGAGAGAGGAGGGTGCAGAAGTGGTGGGAGTCAGATGATGTCAGGGTGGAGCCTGGACCAGACCTGGCAGACGGATAAAGCTGGTGCCGAAGCAGGGCAAGAGTCCTCCGTCAGGACTGTGCACAAGACGAAGAATTCAAACAGCACGAAGGGCTCTCGCGGGAGAAGGAAGTTTCCCGCCCACCTCTCACCCGCAGCCCCGCAGCTCGGCTCCCCAGAGGCACTCCTCTATCAACAGGACCTTTCCAGAAATACCCCACGCATAGACAACCAGAAACGTGTTTTGTGCATATCAAGGGTTTTGCATATCAAGGGTTTCTTCCACATACGTATCCTGTCCTTTGTTTTTTGTTTGTTCATTTTTCCCCCCACGGAACAAACCAACTAGGTTTGTTTTTATGGGGGAAGTTGGTGGGAAGGAGAAAACTCCAAACAGTGAAGTTCAGAGTCGCCTCCGTGTGACCGGAGGGAGAGCAGGCGGGGAGGAGGCGCGGGAGCTCCCCCTGAACGGGACCGCTTGCCCACCTCCTCTTGGGGAGCCCTGGACTCATCCCTCTGGGAGGCTCAGCTGATTCCTCCTTTCAGAATTATCGTAATGCTGCCTTCCTGTTAGGAAACCGGTCTGCAAGCAGCAGAAAGCTCAATCGTGCTGACTGAACCAGAAAGCTGTATTTATTTTTTTCAGCCCTCTTGGTAGGAGGTCCAAAGACTGAGCTCCATGGTTCTCCTACCACCCCCTTAGCTGGGATGTTTGCAAACGGGGGTAGGGGGTCCTCAGTCGTCAGGATTCCTGGGGCTGCTAGCAGCATCTTGAGGGGAGGGCTCTCAGACGTTAAAGATCTTAGAAATGTTTGCTGCAGGCGGTCACAACAGGGAGTTATCCTGCTCCAAAGGGCAGTAGACTTCACACTGAGAAACATCACCTCAGCTGCTCGAGCCCATGTCACCTTGAGGGCCCTCCATCTCCCACGCTCAGGAATCGCGTCACCTCTGACACAGCAAGGTGGCTGTGACTGTCTTGGGCGCTACAGTAACGCGGCATCTTCTCATGGGAAAAAGGGAGCTCCCCGTGTCACCTCACTGGCTGGGTCACTTGCTCGGTCCTGAACTCCCTGGGCAGGGAGGGGGTTCCTCCTCCATTGGATGGAAGCTGTGCTGGAGGAGAGTGGGGTTGGCCTGCTCTGAGACGGAGGCTGCTAGGGGGGAGGCGTGGGACACCAGTGACAAAGGGAGAAGGGAACCCGTGTGCTGGCCCGGCTAGCCCCAGGCCAACTACAATAGTCAGAGGCTGCCTTAGGGATCATGGAAGGAGGTGCCACGTGCTCCCCACACTTGCACACCCCTCCACCTCCCCAAGACCTCTGTGTGGCGGAAACGTTCCTCCCGGCAGCCCCACAGTTAACTCCCACTCCTTCCCAGAGGCTTTCCCGGCCTCCTCGACCAGGCTGGAGCTGCCTTCTTGGCACCTGCCTCAGGAGCTGACTGTCTTGTACGGCTCTCTGGTTAATCTTGGTCTCCTCCAACATATTTCGCGTGCCACGGGGGTGGGGACTTCTAACGATTCCATCAAAGAGAAGAGAGTGGAACAGCGCTGGGCCCACGCCACCACAGGACCTGCTCCCTGGGCCCGTCTCCGCCCTGGAGTGGACACAGGTCCTCATAAGGCTGGAGCCCAGGAGGTCATCACGACCTCAAAACCTTTGTGAAATCCTATTTTATATTTAAAGTAGTTTGCAAATTTTGGATTTCACTCCATAATATGTCACTATTTACTTAACTGTAAAGTGTCTCCTTCCCCCAAATCTTGGAGTTGTTCCAAGAGGAAGACAGGCCAGGTGTGTCTGGTGCCTCCTTACAAGTCCGCAAGTTGAGATGCAATTACGGCGTTCCTCACTGGCCTGGGGAGGGCCCGAAAGACCCCAGGCGGTAGATCCAGCATCAGCAGGCCCTTGCTACAAATACTTCGGGCCGCACCCCAGACCTACTGAGTCCGAAACTCCGGGGTGGGGCCCAGCACTGAGTGAGCACAGCCTCTCCAAGGGACGCTGACGCGCGCTGAAGTTGAAGAACCTCCGACTTAGAGGCGGGCACAGTTAGCCTTCAAAACGAAACAAAACAAAAACATCCAGAAAGCACTTTCAGCCGCCCCCCCCCCCCAGTCCCCCGGTTCGCATCCCCGGGAGGGCCGGGGGCGAGCGGCGGGTCCCAGCTCCCGGGGCGGGTGCGCGCGGGCCCCTGTGCGGCGGCCGGGGCTCCGAGCGCGGCGGGCGGGACGAGGGGAGGAGCGGGGACGTGCTCCCGGGCCCCGCGCGAATGGCCTCCGGCCGCGCTCGGCTCGCGGCGGTGCCCGGGCTCCGCGCCCCCACCGGAGCCCACCCTGCGCCGCCCCTGCGCGGGTCGGGACCGCCGCTCGGGCTCGCGGCCTTGGGAAGCGCCAGGGGGCGAGGGCGCCGGCTCGGGGCCCGTTTCCGAGGGCCCTGAATTTGAGGAGGAAGGAAGAGAGGGTCCGCGCGGCCCGCCGCCTCCCCGCAGGCGAGTTTTCCGCACTTACCTGCCCGCTCCGGGACCTCCTTGGCCGACGCCACAGACGGGAGGAGCCCGCTCTGCGACCCTCCGGAGGGCAGGCCCGTCGGGACCCACAGAGCCAACTAAATGGGCAGGAGGACGACGGAAGCTGAGCGCGAGTTCACCCCTGAGCTCCGGAGGCGGGACGGGCGCGGGCCTGCTGGGCAGGAGAGGGTGAACTGGAGCCTCGACTTCCAACGCCGGCTCTGCGCTCCGCGGGGCACTCGGACCCCGCCCGCCCGGGCCCCGCGCCGCTCCCGCAGCCGCGCCTCCCGGCGCCGGGCCCTCCCCCGCTGCGAGAAGGCTCATCTCCGAGCGGCCGCGCCAGGCCCGCCCGACACGGCCCGCATCCTCCTCCCACTCCGACCCGGGCAGCCCGGCTAAAACCCGAAGCCTCCCAAGTGGAACTGTCTTCTCTCGATCCCCGGGCAGGCGCTGCGCGCTTTCTACCACCCAAGGCGGTCAGTCTCCAGAGGGTAAGTCCCGGGGCCAGACGGCGTCATGGAACCCCAGGGGGCGCAGCTTCTAAGTTTGGAGCCGCCGGGACCGGCACCCCTTGAAGATCCCCCAGCAGCCGAGGAGCCGCCTGCCCCAGAGGTCAACTGCACTGAGAGTGGCGCGGACGGCGGCGGCACGTCGGAGGCCTCGAGCCCGGACGCCGAGCCTCTGTCCACCCAGGAAGGGGCTGCCCTCCGGCAGCAAGAGGAGCTGCTGGAAAGTCGCCGCCGCCGCCGCGCGCGCTCCTTCTCCCTGCCCGCCGACCCGATCCTGCGGGCGGCCAAGTTCCTGCAGCAGTGGCCGCTGCCTGCCGCCGGGCCGGGCGCAGAGGGCGGCGAGGGCGCGCCGCACAGCCCCGGCGACTGCTGCGCCAAGTGCAAGAAGCGGGTGCAGTTCGCGGACGCGCTGGGGCTGAGCCTGGCCAGCGTGAAGCACTTCAGCGAGGCCGAGGAGCCGCAGGTGCCGCCCGCCGTGCTCTCCCGCCTCCGCAGCTTCCCGGCGAGCGCCGAGGACCTGGAGCAGCTGCCGGGCCTGCTGGCCGCGGCGGCCGCGCCCCTCCCCGCGCCGCCTTCCCGGCTGCGGCCTCTCTTTGAGCTCCCCGGGCCGAGCGCCGCGGCCGAGCGCCTGCGACGGCAGCGCGTGTGCCTGGAGCGCGTGCAGTGCTCGGCGCCCTGGGGCGGGGAGGTGACCGGCTCCGGTCGGGTGCTGGGCTGCCCCGGGCCGCGGGCCGTGGCCGTGCGCTACACCTTCACGGAGTGGCGCTCCTTCCTGGACGTGCCGGCCGAGCTGTGCCCCGAGCCTGGGGCGCCGTCGGGGGACCCCGGGCCCGGATCGACCCAAGAGGAACCCGGCGCCGAGCGCTTCTACTTCGCGCTGTGCCTGCCCCCGGGCCTGCAGCCCCAGGAAGGGGAGAACGCGGACGCGCCTGGCGTCGCCGTCCACTTCGCCGTCTGCTACCGCTGCGCCCAGGGCGAGTACTGGGACAACAACGCGGGGGCCAACTACACGCTGCGCTACATGCGTCCGGCCGACGCGCTCTGAGCCCGCCGCCCGCGCCCCGCAGCGCTCCCCGGGACCGCGGGAAGGGGCCGACAGGCGCGCGGAGCTCGGGCAGCCGCGACGCTTTGCCCAGAGTCGTCCCCTGGAGAGAGGCAGGCGCTCACCGCAAGCTCGCACCCCACACAGACCCCGCCAGCAAGCAGGGCCCGTGCGAAGCACCCACCCTTTCCAACCGCTTTCCCGTCGCTTAGGCCCCCGGAATTCTCGCCCCGCGTTGGGATGGAAAGACATCCTCAAGACCCCCGCCGTAGCTTTCTCCAAGAAGGCTCCTGACTCCTGAGCGAGGCTGCAAAGCCTTGGGATTTTTGCTTTCAACTGTAGACGTCGTGTTCCAGCCCTTGCAGCCTGCAGGAGAGCCCTCGGCTCGCAGGGAGAGGCCTCGAGCCGCTTCGCGCCGAGGGGAGGCGTGGAAGCCTTCACACTGTGGCCCGTTTCTCGAGAAAACCAGGGCCCAGGCTGTCCTTTCTTCTTCAGCTGGGATCTGGGAATTGTTTGCCCAGAATCGTGCGTTTGCTGACAAATGTCCTTTAGAAAAGGGAAGGCCACGTGTGCGTCGCTTACTTTGTATCTCAGCTCCCGGCAGTTGGCAAGGCCCCGGCCGGCGGGCCATCGTCCTCAGCGGATGCTGCTGCACCTGACAGTAATCAAGCAACAGTATTTTCACATTTCCCTTCTTCCATCCCTCCTTTCGGATTGTGGAAAGGCCCAGATTTCCCATCGTGGGCTGGAGTGTTATAAAAAATGTTTTCTAGAAGTCGTTCTTACCCCCGGCAAAGTAAGATGCTTGGTGAGCTGAAATGCCAGAGTGATCGGTTGATTTTGGCTGTGAGCCTCCGGAGCGGGTCCCCAGCCCCGGGCCCCCTTTGTGGAGGCAAAGCACGTCATAGACTTCTGGGCCGTTAGCAGTCAGAGAAGCTGGACCCTGGGTGGCTGGACTCCAAGCCAGGAGATGAGGCATGGAAAGGTGGCTTTTTGTCTCTCTTGGAGCCACAGTAGGGAGTGGTGTCTTGAATGTTGAAGCACGCTGAGCAAATCAATCCTGCTCCAGACCCACTGGGCACCCTGCACAGGCCGGGACTGTGGGCACCAGTCAGGTTGGCCTTCTTCGTCCAGTGCTGATGGCTGTGGATGCCAGGACAAGGGGCCGTGCGTGCCCGGGGCCCGTGAGCCTCCTGAGGACGTGAGCCCTTCACACCGTGGGCATCCCACGGCGATCTGTCTTTCCTTGATTTTCATATGATCAAGCACATGGCTAGTGCAATTGATTCACATTGTAATGGTAATCTTTAAGGAGGGGATGGCCTCACTGTGGCTGAGCAGGAATCAGGTCTGTGTCCTACAGCCTGCGGGCCAAATTCAGCCTGAAGCCTGTTCTTGCAGGGCCTGAGAACTAACAAGATTTTGTTTTTTTTTTTATGTTTTTAAATAGTTTTAAAAAATTCAAAAGAAGAGTACTTTTTTTGTGACACATGAGAACTATATGAAATTCAAATTTCAGTGTCCATATATAAAGTTTTATAGGAACACAGACATGCACATTCATTTACATACTAATCAGGACTGCCTCCCTGCTACAAGAGCAGGGCTGAGTAGATGCAACAGAGACCAGATGGCAAAGCTGAAAATATTTACTATCTGGCCCTTTACAGAAAGTCTGCCAACCCCTACTCTAGGGAAGTAGTATTTTTTTAAACTGTATGTTGAGAGTTACACTTAATAAAGCAGTTACACTTATAGTAAAATTTGCCACTTGAAATAAACCTCCTTTGGGTAAAGGTAAAACTGGTTACATTAGTCTCAGCAACCTTGGTTACAATAAACCCTAAGACACTAAGTGTGCAATTATTACTGTACTGGGGGAGCGGAACCCACCTGCTGCCTTCTTACATCTAAGAAGTAATACAAAGTCAGGGCAACTGAGATACAGCGCCCACCTGAATTAACATCAGGCTACCAAAAACTACCAGATATTTCTATGCCTCAAAATGGGGTGGCTTAAGCTATAGAAACATTTAGTTTGAACTCTGGTTTGCAGACATCCTTTTGGACTACAGCAGTGTTTGCCAAAGGTAATTTGATCATGGAAAAAATGTTAAATACTAATATATTATTGGAAAGCCATCAGAAGTCAATGAATTATAATTTTCACTTGGAGTAGGGCAGACTAAAAAGATGGTCATGTCGATGAAACACGTGTTCTTATAAAAAACTTTGTGACAACAACAGGTAATTCTTAGAATTACATAACTTTTCTGCTACTGGACTATCACTTCCTTTTTAAAAGTGCCTTATTGCATAATTACAACACCTAGATAAATACTTTTTATATTTTTCTTATGTATTTGTGAATACATTTTAGTTGAGAAGTATTGATAGTGTATATGGCCTATAATTCAGCTTGAAATGCTAAGTTATATGATAGAAATGCATTATTTTGGATTGTTTAAAATTAAATTAGGAGCACAACATAATGATAAAAATAGAGACCCTCTTGTCTGGTGTCTTTTAAAATGGTAACCCAGTAAATGTAAACCAAAATATGTAAGAAATGGATTTTTAAGAAGTATGTACAGCAAAATTTTAATTTTTATGAAAACTATGATTTTCAAAAGTATACTTTGGAATCCAAACAATTAATTTTAAAAGTACTTATTTCATAGTATAAGAACTTCAAATATGCTTGTTAGGAAAGAAAATCTGGCTTTGCTCTCCCATAAATTTTGGAGAATAGCTCGTCTAAGGTTCAGAAATGTGTAAAATATTGTGAACAGCCCAGTCTTTCTGCACGTGGTTTTAGCCTTTCAAGGTCTTAGAACTGGCAATCTTCTCAATGTCAATTTTATTTTATAAAGTGCCAACTTTTCATTGTAGACTGAAAGCAAACACTTTGTAAAGAAACATAAGGACGTTAAAATAGGCCTTCTGTTTTTGAAACGTTAGTTGCAAAGGAAGGGGCAGTGCTGACGAGAGTGGGGAAGTACTTCAGAGAGTATTTCCTGAATGGAATGAACACACACACACTCATCCCAAAAGCAAAGTGCTCACAGTGCAACTGTGGCTTTTTGGAGTCATATTTATCACAACTTGGTAAGTGAGGGTCTTCTGCTTGCAAATGGAACAGCCGCAACATGTCGCCCAACTTTAGCGATCAAAACCTCAGCTCTGCTCAGCCCCATTAATGACCTTGACCTCCACCAGAGACACTGGTTTCTTCCCTACAGGCCAGTGGGTCCGTGAATCACTGGGCCGGGGACGTTGAATCTAGTGTGTCCCTATCTAAAGAGTGTCAGAAGTGGTGGCTGGAAATGTCGCCTTCTGTATGGAACAAATGTCCCCTGAAAAACCCCAGGTTTATGAAGCAAGGTGACCAGTTGGTCCCAAGACCTAACTGGGGAGGGAGGCCAGGATCCTACCCCAGGGCATAGGCACTGGACCCTGGGAGCCGGCTGAGCTCTGGGGTACCAAGCATCTCTGTCCACAGGTGGCAGGGCCACAGCCATCCTGCAGCTCTGAGGATGGGCAGCTGTCGTCCAGAACCTGGGCTGTAACGGGAGGGTAGCTGTCTCCCGTCAGGTGCATGGTTTTCCGGCTGGCTGGCCCTCACCCGTGGGGCCCCTCCTGCTGCCCTGACCAGGAGGTGGGCTTCCCGGTGATGCTGTGGTTCTTGAGCAAAGCAGAGCCTTCTGCTTATTTCACTTTTGGAGATCTGTGTTGGAATCTTGCTGCATCATTTTACGAGTTTTCCATATTTCTGCTTTCCAGCACCGCAGTTTTTGTATATTTCTGTGTGCTGAGTTTTCTCCTTTCCTGACTCAGACGCTCGTTTCTTAGGAGCGTGGGGCTCAGGGCCACTTGGGATATTGTGATGTGTCTCGTGTACTGTGCCAGCAGTGCAAGGAACAGTGCTCGGGAGGCGGCAGGAGGTTTTGCTCTTGTGTGATGTCATGGAACTGACAAACGCGCACCTTTGGCTCACACCACAGGACATGGGTTTGCAGGTTAAAAGAGGGCACTGTGGCACGTGGCCGCCCTGACAAACAGTCCAGCTCTGCTGGGCCAGTGTCGTGATGCCAGGCCTGGACGGTCTTCCCGGGATGGGGACGTGCTTCTTGCAGTCAGAGAAGCAAGGGGCCGGGAGCAGGGCAGAACCTGACAACCGGCCCAGGCCCGTGACCCCGCCTTTCTTCCCACAGGGCCAGCCTGGCCTTATCGTCGACAAGGGGGCCGGTGCCTAGAAGCCCCCTGGAGAGGCTGGCCGTGGCTTCTCCTCAGGACTAGCGATGGACACGTCCCACTAGGTGACCAGCTATGTTTCCACATTCCTCTCGGGACTCCCTTCTGCTGATTGGGGAGTCCTTGGGGCCGCAGCTCTAAACGGCCCTTTAACCCTCCAAGGACTGGTTGCTGGAGTCCTAAACACTATGACTTCAGGCTCATTAAGACTTAAACACCTTCGAGTCATTTTGGTAGGTGCTATATTTGCATCTCGTGGAGTTTGAGTCTTTGGCTCTGCCGTCTGTGAGCAGACACATTTTGGCAAGGAAAGAACTGAGTCACATTTGGGCTGAATGGAGATTTTTGAGCTGGTGAAGATCAAGGGCTTGCTTTTTAGATGTGTTAGTGAGATCTGCCTGGCGAATCTAATAGAATAGCAGAAGTCTACTTAAGTCATGAGTTCAGAGCCAATTCAACCCAGAAATCTTTAGACACATAAACATCTCTGGTAAAGCCAAGATATTTTAGAGACGCTTACAGACATTTAAAGAAATGAGACCAGTAGAATTACTCACCCCATTCAAACCGGGGGCATTGTTCGGGTTCTTTGAAACTTGTCCACCCAAGTCTCGGCCAAGGAGAGCCGACAGCATCCTAATGTATCCCAACATGGGAAACTCGGTCTGGAAATCTGAACTGAAGACCGAAAGCAGGTGGGTTTTGTGAACTCAGCTTGAAACATTTAATCTCCAAGCTGAAACGTTCCTGAGCACATCCTGCAGAAGGCCTTTCTACAAACAGCCACGTGCATGTGTCGAGGAAGTATCAGCTCCAGTGGATGAGAAGTTTATGGACCTGGGAAACTTGTGGTCAGGCTCTCTAGAGAGTCTGTGTTTCCAGCACCTCCCCTGACAGCTTTGGGCGAAGAACCCTTGTTATCAGGAGGCTGTTCTATCGCAGTTAAAGTGGCATCTTTTATACCCTGAGTCGGAGAAAGAGGTTACTGTTTCTCGGAGGGAGTTAGGTTTTGTCTAATTTTTACATTATTTAAAAAGAAGTGTGAATTTATATCCAGAACCACTTTCAATGGTCTAGAAAATTCCATTTCAGTCTGGTTAAGGAGAAGTTGGGTTTTTATGCACAGACTTCAGGCTTGTGGTTTATAAAATTATATTCGTTCAGCCAGAAAACCCCAAAGCCTGTGTGTCATTCATGTCACAATGAAGTGCAGACCCCCAAATTAGTGAGGACTGTTTGTTTTATTAAGATTGTAAGTGTGTAAACTGAATTGAGTTTGAAGGTCCCTGGGATAGCTAAAAATGGATATTAAATGGATAATTGCAGATATAAATGGATACTAAGTTGCAGGCACGTGCTTACAAGGAAATACACAATATGTTATTTTGGGGGAAAAAAATAACAGTCCACATTTAGAACGGTCTGTGAGCCCCCCGCCCAGTTCCCCGCCCCCATAAATCTGAGCTGGAGATTGCTTCTGTTACCAGATGCTGAGTGATTTGGAATTTTGCTGTTTACCAGAAAGTCAGTAAAAATGAATTTGCGTGTTGGTGCGACTGCCCTGAAACACTAGTTTTTCTGGACCCATCAGCACCACCTCTGCAGGTGCTGGCCCAGGGGCCCTGCAGAGCCTGGCATGAGTGACCCCGGTGCACGTCACAGTGGAGGCTGCAGCCGTGGGGCAGCGAGACCCAGCCTCCACGCAGGGGCTCCCTCTGTGAGTGGCTGTCTGACTCTGGCGGGTGAGCCCAGAGCCCGGTGTTGCCGAGGCTGAGGGCCACTGCGGTGTCACTAAACACCCACGTCATTCCTCAGGGGTCTGAAAATGCAACACAGCTTACCCACATGTGTGTCCGGAACCCCTGAGCTCTCCAGAGACTGCCTGTCACGGCTCTGACGTGACAGAGGATGTCGCTGAGACCCCCAGCCCTGGTCAGAGATGACCACGGACTGTGGGTGGCAGGGTCTGCCTTCCCGAGCAGGGGGCCCAGGGCTCCTGCATCAGCCATGCAGCAGCGGCGAGAGTGGGCTGCTCTTCAGACAGGATATTTTTATGTGATGCTGTGGATTCTGTACGGTTTCTTGTGATAATGTGAGTGAAAACAACCTCAGTGACCTCCGTTTTAAGATTTGCCTGAGAAATGTGCCCGGTGGAGTGTCTGGCATGAGTAACAGGTTTCTGTGAATGTGATTTTTGATACCATTTATGGAAACTGAGAACTACTGTAGTAAAAACCCTGCCCTCGTGTTTCTCCTCAATTTTTAAAAGGACAGTTACATCTTTGTGGTTTGAAAAATGTCTTTTCCATGCTAAGGATTTTGGAGGAAACTCTGTTTGCTGCTCTGTGATATGGTGATTTTTCTGTGTGTATTACACCTAAAAAATGCTGAACCCAAAGTCCTAATCTGAATAAAGAATGTAAAGCAATTTGGGGCTCTGAAAGCTATCACTGAGTCTGCGATCACATTCGGCGGTCACACCTTGGGTGGGGAGGCCTCCGGCACCTCGTGGGTAGAGACTGGGATGCTGCTAAAATCCTCCAGCACCCAGGACGGCCCTCAGCAAAGAATCGTCTGGCCTGAAGCCTCAGTGAAGAGGCTGCAAAACCCTGAATCAATAGTGTTGTCCCAGCTCTGATCTCCTGGTTTGGACAACGTATTAAGTTTGCAGAAGACATCATCACAGGGGAAAGCTATGCGGCGAGGTGTACGCGGAACGCTCTGTGCTGTTTCTGCGACTTCTTGTGAATTTCAAATCATTTCAAATAAAATGTTACAATAATAATAAAAATAACAACATTAAATTAAGACTTAAAAAAAAAAAAAACACCTGCCATCGAGGCGCGTACACAGCGTCATCGGGCTCTGTGCTGGTGGGGAAGGACACTGAGCAGCTGGGGAGGTGGCCCCCGTGGCTCCGGGTGAGCCGGGCCCGCAGCGGACACTGCTGGGCCTGGACTGGCAGTGTGCTTTCAAACAAGCCCTACTGAGTGTGAGTTTTCACATTTCCCAGAAGGGGCCAATGATTCTTGCCTAACTGGATGGTCGTGAGCAAATCATTTGTGAAGTGCCGGGCACACACTCGGTCCTCAACGTCGCCCTCTCCCCGCGCTGGCCCCTGCCAGCTGCTTTCTGGTGATTCCACTCCGAGGATAAACACTGTCTGACTTCATCTGGACGTGGGAAGAATGAGTGAATCTTCTAACTTGGGGGACAGTTACAGCACCCCCCAAACGTGTGAAGCCGACAGACTTCCTGTCCCCTGCCGCTGGTTCCTGCTGCTCACAGGACGCGTGTCTGTCACCTGCACCTGTTGCCGGGACTAACACACACAACGTCTGTGTGCTCTTCCGACTTGGTTACATCTTTGCATCTCCCTGCGACGCTTCTTCAGAGACTTTCCGCCCTGTGGTGAGAAGCCGCGCTTGGGGGCCTCCTGTGTTTTGACTGCACTTTGATACCGGTGAACACCCATTCCCTGCGGCCTGTTTGGTTCTGTGACCCCCTCTCCTGGCTCGCTCCCTTCCCCGAAAGCTGCTCCTTGTCAGCCTCTAGCAGGGGTGATTTTCCTCTGTCTGTCACCCTGTCCTCCAGAAAAATCTCTCAACTCTCCATTCTCATATAAAGACACTGCACATTCCACGGGGTGGGGCAGCGGCAGGGAGGAGACTGTGTCTAATTCCTTTTGCACCCCCGGCAGCTCATGGGAATAACCGAGTGTCAGTGGAGCACTGCCCTCGTGGCAGGCACGGCTTTGGCTCTGGGACATGTGGGGATTAAGATGGTCGGGGGCGTGGCCGTCACAGAGTTAGCATCTAGGACAGTCAGACTTTACGTGGAAAACTCCAGAGCTGCATCTGTACTCACGCTTCCCCCTTCCTTCCTTCTCCAGACCCCAGTCACCTGGCTCCACACATGTAAGGAAATGGCACTTTCCCGATAAAGCTGACACTCGGCAGCCCTGGGGCTGGCACCACGGGAATCTCTGCTGCGGGAAGGCTCGCAGTGGCGGGCTCTGCCTCTGCGTCCCTCAGACGGGCGTCCTCGTGTGCAGGGCGGGGGGGCGTCCCCTCCAGCCTCTGTCCCACGGCAGAGAGCCTTCTCAGCCTAGAGCCTGGTCTGTCCATCCACTGCGTTACATCAGGCCCGTTGCACGTGCACATGCGCCTCGAGGTCCACGGAGCGGGGCTGTCACACTGAAGCCTGCTGGGCAGCAACCCCCGAAGCTGACCACACACAAAGCCCCCGACCGGAGATTCTACAGGCCTAGCGGCCGCCAGGCCACTCTCGCAGGATCAAAGCATCTGAGTCACTTTGCTTCACTCCCATGTTTCACTCTGTGTCTCCAGCCTTTCACCGAGTCTGTCGTCTGGAAACACCTCCTGCATTCACTCTCTCCTCCACATCCAGTCCACGCCGCCGCCGCCCTCCGCCAGGCCGCAGCCCCCCGCGTCTCCGTTCCCACGGCAGTGTCCCGCGGGCCCCGCTCACGGCTTTCTCCGCATCACTGCCCGGGGACTCTGCCGCACAGCCCCGTCCCCCCGCTTCACCGCTCCCTTTTCCACCAGAGGAGACTCTGACTGCTCAGCCTAGAACTTAGGCTCAGGCAGAAGCAAGTTCCCCTTCTTCTGTATCTCACCCACTACCCGCTTCTAGCCTGACCGTGTCTGTGACTCTCCCAGGTAACTTATCCCTAGACCGTTAAGCTACTTACACGCGCGTCTTCAGTGCTGCGCTAAGTGTGCTGTACAGAAGGGGAGAATCCACATCTGGTCCACACCCCCCCCCCCCAAGGTGTCTGATGCAGTTTCTAAATGAACGATGAAGCAGCTAAGTTACCGCTGGCTTACTCTGTATCAAACAAGGCAGAAGACCTTCATGTGCGTTACCCGCAGTTACGGTCCTTACAGTGTCCCTGTGAGGCAGGGGTGTGGTGAGCTCCGTCTCACAGAGGAGGAAACAAGCTGAGAGAAGCCATCAGGAGGAGGCAGAGGTGGGAGATGAAGGAACGGCTTTCTGGGATGTCTCGAGCTTTCCCTGCTTTGAACAAGCTTCTGTTTACAGGTCCAGCAGGACCTGTCCCAACTTTCCCCACAGGAAGCTCTGAGAAAGCAGGATCTGCTCCGTGGTCCAGTGCTCCCTGCCTCCCACAGTGCTCCCACGGACACGCCCTCCATCCTCCTGCCCCAGCACCCCAGCCCCCCTGAGGCTTCTTGCAGCCCGGGGAGCTCTGTGAGCTCTCTCCAGTCCACACTGCTCTCTCGCTCTCACAGCCAGGCCAGTACTTGGTCATCTTCTGGTCGTTCTACACAAGTTTAGCCGGGCTCCCCAACGATGAGGTCAGATTCTCGGGGGCAGGAAGCCCTGGCCCGCACTGGCCCACGACGTGCCTCCCCCCCAAGCTGCTCACGCGTCTCTGAGTGCATCAGAACGTTCTTTGTGGACCGTGTGTCTGTCGGGAAGGCAGGCAAGGGAGAAGTCGCTGCTGGGTGAGCAGGAGGTGGAGGGCCCTCTCCAGCGGGGCCCCAGTTCTGCTTTTGAAACTGCAGAAGCCAGGGAGAGAGCATGTCCAGCTCAAAAAAGCTAGAAACACACTTGTTGGGTCTGACACTGGACTGGGGCCTGGCGAGGATTCTGAGGGGCCGAGGGCCCCTCCATGAGTTCTCTGTGCCTTTGCAGAGGGCCCAGGCAATCCCCAGTCCACATTCTCACTGCCCCTGGGCTCCGGCCCACCCCAGGCAGCACCAAGACGGGTGGGGATGGGTCTTGAAGATTTCCCGCTGACTGTGCCCCAAACTCGCATTCAGATGGTCTCAAGGAGGGTTTCTTTCCTTTTGATTCAACTGGAATTGCAGGCATTTAGAGCTAGAAAGTTCGCTGGGGTCTGGGATCTGTCTACCCACGCTGCCCAGAAGGAGCAGGGGCCCCGAGCTGGGGGACTCGGGCGGCATCCTGGGCAGTTACGGCCCGGCCGGCACCGGAGCCGGAGCCCTCGAGAAGAAAGAGACCCCAGGTCTCGGGCTGCCCCGCCCCGGCGGCGGCTTTGTGTCCACCACCCGCATGCCTCACACCAGTCTTGCCTTCCAATCTGTTTTAAAAGAAATGTTTATTTTTGCATTCTGAGATACTGGTATATCGTTTCCCCTCTTTAAACAAGCCTCTGTTTATAGGGTCCCACAAGGAAGTGTAAGGTTGTGTTTTTAAAGTGAAAGTACATGCTAAAATTTGGCAGATTAAGAATCCTAAATGTGTCACATGTTGGAAGCATGAGTGGAAGAGGATATTTGGCAAATCTTGTCGAGACACTTAGCACGAATAGCGCGGTCCTTGATCATATACCTTATACATGCTGGGTGTATCACATGCACGCGCCTCAATGAGATACTCCTTTAAAAACTCAGAACCAGGTAGACTGCTATTAAACTGTCTCTGTATTAAGACAGATGAAGTCACATGAATTCACTTAGTAACGGATGGGAAGCTGCACTGAAGCACTTTAACAATGGTTGACATTTAGGTGATGCTCTCCAAGTAAATAAAATAACTTTCCTGCTGATGAGAGGAAAAGCTTTCTACTTCATGCCATTGAACTTTCTAAGGAATCATCACTTTAGTAGGAAAAGGATGCAGATCATTTACAGGAAGCCGTTATCCTGCTGAGCCAGCTGGTCCCTGGAAGTCCAGCCCCTCCGGGAGGGGCGGCCAGCACGACTAGTGACTGACAAGCCCTCCGGTCATGCAGTTCCAGCTCCACTGGTGTCCTCACTTGCTTGTGGTCGAATTTCAAGACAACAGACACCAACTTTGATCGCTGTCACCATTGTGGTGTCAGTGGTCCCTCCAGGTGGAGACAGTCAGATTCATCTCTGAGCATCCACTGGGTTCTCTCTTCAGGGTCTTTGGACTTAAAGCTTTGCCCTTGAGCAAAAACATCTGTCTTTCTCCCCAAACAGATCTCAACCTGAGAAGCCTTCTTCATGGATGGCTTCTCAGTCTGCTGCAGACAACCATGCGGACAGTTTGGAGAACATTTTAAAAGCTCTGCCTGTTCAGTTGTGCAGTGGCCACTGTGTGTCTCAGAAGCCATGGGAAGTGGCCCCACCATCTGCGTCAGGGGGATGGACACGGCTGTGAGGTCAGCAGACAAAGGCAGGGACCCTCTGCTGATGCCCCTTCTTACGAGCGAAGGGGACGGCCCACAAGGACTGACCCCCAGTTCTCTGTAGAACAAATACCCTCCTCTCTAGCTGAGGTGTTAGACTCAGGGCTAAGAAGGGCCGCAGACAAACTGGAAAGGGGAGATCCCATTTGTTCTCAGAGGTGAGGTGAGCCACTGTCCACAGAGGTCCTGGGCAAACAGTCGGAGAAAAAGTCGGCTGTATCTTAAGTTTGCTTTCTCTAGCAAGTTCCAGCTTTGTTCCAGATCCTCCTGTAACATGGCAAACCCGAGATGAGCTCCCGGGATGTGAGGAGCACAAGTCCTCGTGGGCTGTTCCCTTCGCCCCGGGGTCCCGGCCTCCCTGCCCATCCCTGTCGCCAGCCACCCTGGGCTTCCTTTGGTGCCTTGCGTTTTTTCCCCAATTCAGGGCTTGACACGCGCTGTTCCTCCTGCCTGCAGAGCTCCCCTCCCTGCCCTCTGCCCAGACTGTTCCCTGTTTAATCCTAAATCTCCCTTCCTAGGGAGGTGGCCCCTGACCCGCCCCCTCCGCTCCTAGCGTGCCTGTTTCACCCTCTGTCACACTCAGCAGATCTGTCACTTTCTCATCTTTTCTTCCTTCGAGATGTCAGGCTGTGAAGGCAGGGCTGGGCCCTGCTCACCGAACAAATGAGGAGATGAGTGACGGGTGGAGGGGAGGGGCCCGCACCTGCAGACGCCCGGAGAGGCTCAGGGTCTGTCTTCACACCTGCAGATTCGAGGGTGGGAGCAGGCGAGCTCCACGGACCCCCGGCTCTGACACTTTGCCATCTTTGTGACTCCTGCCCAGCCCCCCCGCCCCCTTTGCTCCTGGATGTCGGGCTGCACACTGTTTGTGTTCAGGGACTGAGATGCTGGTGAGGCTACAGATGAAGGGAGGTGAACATGACTGCTGCTCGGTGGCAGCGGAATAGAGGAAAAGCAGGCTATGTCAGCTGCACGACGGACATCCAGTTCCAGCCCGAGAAAAACAGCCACACACTTGGCCATACAAGGTCTCCTGGGATTAAAGCCTCACAGCCAGACCGGCCGAATGTCATCTCTGAAGGTCTAGAAAACCGCTATGCTGGGTTTCGTCTCAGGAGAAGTGAACTTACAGTGTGGTGTTTCTCATTTTCTCAGTGTCGACACTGCAAAGCAATGTCTAGACCTCGGCCTGAACCCCGCCCTCGGAACAGTCACGTGCGAGTCTGTGAGGCTGGCCGACGGGGGGACATCTCCTCGTGGGCTTCCTCGTGGGCTCCCTCGTCCCAAGTCCCTCGGCTGGGCCTCGTCAGGCATGTGGAATGCTTTCCGACAGACCACAAGCCACCGCCCCCAGGCACATCACTTCTGTCAACGCTCTGGAGTCACCTTTGGGTCCTCTGAAGTGGGGACACCCCTGCAAGGCTCTGCCTGCCGAATGCCCTGGGAATTTGGGGACCTGCTCGTGGCTTTTACGTCACAGAATTCCCCTTCATGACTTTCCAGATTCCAAATGCATCATTAATTTTATCCAAGTTGCAAAAATTAGCTGTTTATTAAGGCTTTGGGCATGTTCAGACCCATCCACGTGGTTTAATGAACATAAAAGCCGCCCGCTGTCTAAGGCCTGCAGAACGAGGTCAGGATGCCCGCTCCTCTGCCTCTGTGACTAAAACCTGGAGGGAGAGCCCCCCGTGGAGCTGTTAGTCTGCTGGCGATGCGACACTTTGCAGGAAGAGGGTTGACTCTGGACTGCAGCTTCCGAGTAGCAGCTGCTGTAGTAATTAAGTACAAATCAGAGGTGAGGCCCACTGGCTGCTACCGTTGTCAGGCGTAGCAGCTCCAGAGGGACCACATGCCTTACTGAGGTTAGTGGGACGCACCCCAGAGCCGCACACCTGGGCTGAGACGCTGCCTGTGAGTCAGCTGGGGGGCATCCGCTCACCCGCTCACCGTCTACTGAACCGTATCCTCACACTGCAGCCCTGACCTACGCAAGGACCAGGGGTGACAGATCTGGACCCACCAACAAACCACACCGGCCTACGGGCACCAGCATCCTGAGTCGCGACGTGAACCACTACGAGTTTCGCCTGTTCTGGACGCACTGTCACAACAAAGTCTACAATCTGTGGAGGGATGGGCAGACGTGGTCTTAACACGGGAGTGAGGACGAGGACCCGGGCCCTCACGCTCAGTCACACGACTGTGAGAATTAAAGTGATGGGGGAGCGGTTCAGCGGCAGGGCGGTGACAGTCACAGCTATTTTTGGACCCGTAACTATGTATGTGAGTCTGCTCCCAACCCAACACGGGAGCATGAATTCACGTGGTATTGTTTATGAAGGTAAACAAGAAATCGCCCAGTGTGTGGGTCCCTCACATGGTCCCCAGAGGCCACGCCAGCTATTTAACACCTTCCTCCCATGTTTTGCACTGATGTGTTTCCGAGGATAAATGCACACAAATATCCTTTTTGACTTGCAGCATACTCAAAGTTCAGAGCTTCCCAAACTGGCTAAATGTTAAAAAAGAAACATCAGGAGAGCTTTACAAACGCATTTATGAATCATCACGTCATGCTTCTCACCACGTCAGGATGCGCAGCGCTGAGCAAGGTCTTTCTAAAAATGCTCAAACTCTCCAGGTGGCTGCGACTCAGTGAGTGAGCCTGGGGAAGCACTTCTCAAAGCTCGGTGTGCACTGGAGTCAGCTGGGGGAAGATTCTGATTCAACAGGTTTGGGGAGGGGCCCAAGATTCTGCATTTCCAACAAGCTCCCCAGTGGAGCGGAGGCTGCTGATCCTGAGACCGCGCTCAGCAGCAGGTGATAGGCACCTGCCCCCAGGTGTGCGCCCACACGCGGCCACCTCTGTGGCTGCATGGTGCCCAGGCCTCCACCGCAGGGCGCGCCCTCTACCTCTTCAGTCCTGCCCTACTCCCTGCTGCCCCCAAATCTCTACAGGTGCCTGGACCTGCCTTTGCAAAACGGGTTGGACCGTCCCTGCCGGCCCCCCCACCGCCCTGTCCTGGCCCAGCAGCAGCAGGAAATGAAAGTGCATTTATCACACCGAATGTGTCTGGCGTAGAAGGCTTTTCAGGAGATAATTCTGTTTATTGTCAAGGACCAAGAAACAAGGTCTGGAAACGCTCTCTACAAGGGCTGAGGAGCTGCAAGAGGGGCGGGTGGAGGAGACACAATCATACACAGCGTTCTTCTGAGGAGCCCAGCTCTTCCTCTCGACACTGGACCCATGGAGAGACGGCTGCCCCTTGCACTCTGGCTGTGGAAGAATGGAAGCCTCGCTCAGTCTGTCAGATCCCAGAGGGCGGGCAGAGCCAGGGGCTATTTAGAGCTGATGCAGGAGGCCACATGTGGTCTGCGCGGAGCCCCAGAGCCAAGCAGGATGGATGCTGAAGGGTGGTCCACGGCGGCGGGTCCCACTCCCTAGGTCCTGGGCTTCTCTTGATTCTCAATGATAAGCTTGTCAGTCGAATACAGTTGGCCAATGTGGACCTGGAGGCAAAGAGAAGACACGCATCAGGAACCAGGGACTCCGTCAGCTGCAAAAGCTCAGCAAGGCACTTCCAGCATCTCGGTGTGGACGGGCGCTGCTGCAGGCCATCCTGGGAACTGCACCGAGGGGCAGGGTGCAGACGCCAGACTGCACTGGCTAATTCCCGGCACCACCTACCCCACTCTCCTCGCTGTGAGGACAGGGGAGATGCCCACTCACTCCTGTTCGCCGTCCTGAGCTGGTGAGACTGCCCACCAGGTCCCCGAGCCACCCAGATGTGTGCACAGCCACCCTTCCCCCAGCAGGATGTCCCGCCTTTAGGACCGTTTCTTCCGTCAGGACGGGCTCTCACCATGAGGCATCAACGAGCTCTGCCCCCTTGTGGGCGGGAGAGGCATCGCACCACGGGCCACGCAAGCAGCCCCGTGGACGGCACTGTTCACTCCCTCCCCGCCCCTCTCCCCCACCCTTTCCTTTCTCAGGGTCCTTCTTGAGGACGTCTCTGTCAGCGCCCAAAAGTTCCCACTGTCCCGGGGGATGCTGGAGCCACAACCTGGCCCCTCCTTTGCAACAAAGGGTCCTCTGTCATAATTTTTCCTCCAAATGCACTTCCTGGGTGACACTTTCTTAGGACCAGGAAGAAGAGGTGAAGAAAGCATTTCAGAGCAGTTGGCCACCCACTATGGGTAATTTGGGGTGACTGTTCTTTAAGCAAACGAGGGAATCGCCCAGAGGCTAGAGAAGCCACCCAGCATGGCTGGGGGTCAGCGTCGAGACCCTCGCTGGTTCTCCCTCCTGCCTTGATGCTCTGCTTTAGACTGGCGGCCTGGGAAAGGGGGTTATGTCGACACCACCAAGGTCCCGGGACACTCTTTCACTGACAGCCCCAGGAGGCCGTCCCTGTGCCGTTTGCTGGGTCTCCCGGGTCCCACCTGCAGCGAGTGCCCTGGTGGCCGGGAGCACCGGTAACTCACAAGCACTGAGGTGGGGCCGGGGGGAGGGGAGAGGTGGGAGCAGACGCGTCATCTAGAAAGGAAGCAGACAGACAGAGTGGAGATGAGGGGAGTGAGGAGGATCACGCAGGTACTGTTAACTGCAAGTGAATCCCTTAATTAAAGAGATGAAAAGCCCCAGCACCATTCATTCCTACAAGAGTTGGAGCCACGAGCTTTGCTCCCGTGACCTCGGTCTTCCTTCCTCCCACCAGCGTAAGAACACACGTGGCTTCTGATGCACGTGGACGGGGTGGGCGTGGATGCTGTGCACCACACTGAATAGTCACAAACCGCCTCCAGCTTACGGATGGGGCCTCTAAGGACCCGTGACAATTACGAGGGGCAAGCACAGGGGCTCGTCAGCCTGACGACCTGAGAAGCTGCTGGGTGCGCTGAGGCCGAGACTACTGACCAGGGAGAAGAGGACGGTGAGCGGTGTCCTCCACGCTGGGTATCACGTGGCGTTATTGTCACATACCGACTCCACAGACAAATGGACCACTGTCACTGACTTTCAGGTTAAAATACCAACGATTTTAAAAGAAAAAGGAATCATTATTTTGATTTTTTTAAAAACAATGCTATGGATCTCATTTATTTAAAACTGTATTTCTCACCCTCATATTAAAGTAGTTAATAAAGATAATTTTATATAACAGCTCAAATGGTCAGTTCCCTGATGGGAGCTGGTTTTATATTTAACTGGTCTCGGAGGTTCATCAGGAACCGCTCTCAGAAGTGTCTGAAATTCCATGTTCTGGGAGGGCCCGCCTGGGTTCATCGTTTTCTCCTGGCTCCGGGGGCAAGTGGGGGGTCAGGAGGGCTCCGGGCTGTTCAGAGATGGATGGGAAAGCTGTGAGGAGAGGCAGTGCGGGTGGGGACAGAGGTGGGGCCAGACGGGCTCCTTCCAAAGCTCAGCTTCTGGGACTAAGACGCTTGTCCTGGACGTAGGACCCGCCCAGTCTCCGACAGCTCTGGTCCCAGCCGTGTCCCTGAATGGCCCAGCGTCGACCCATGTGTTCCTTATGTTCTGACACGTGGGAAGAGAAGGTGGTGCCCTGAAAGGGCCCAGTGTGGGAGGCAGGACTCCCTGGCTGTAGCCCTGGCTCTGCCGCTCACCCGTGACACCGCCCACCCCCCCACCTGGCCTCAGCGCCCTCACCTGGAGCACAAGCGCCCTGGCTGCTCCTAGCTGGGCTTCACGGTCCCTTGCTGCTCCAACGGTCTTTGGACCCTCAACAAAGTTGGCAGACGTCAGAAGAAAGACGCGTGAGGTCCCTGAGCCAGTGTGGCACCTACGTGGGACAAGAGGCAGCTGGGGAACCCGGCCAGGGGACATCACTGCGGACAGAGCCAAGAATGGATGTGCCGCAGTGATGGGAGATATAACGGGCTTCCTGACGCCTCCAGGGGGGCCAGCTCCCTTCCTCCTAATGTGTCCTGCCAGCTCCCAGCAGCCGGGAGGGATCTCGTGAAGCCGGCCGTCCCCTCTCCCTGCAACCTGCCTGGACCACCTGGGTGGTCTGTGCACGGGGCCTGTGGGAGGTGATGTGCTCAATTCGTGTCTGCCTGTCCCATCTCTGTCCCTCTGCTCTGGGAGACCCTCAACAGCAGGGCAGGCGACCCACGCACACTGTTTCCCTGGGTCCCACAGTCCTGGCTGACAGCAGATCTGCTGTCAGGTGGACGAGAGAAGGAATCGGAGCAAAGAGAGCGGAGAGGAAAGGCCTCTCCCCACTTTTCCTCCTTTCTGCCTGGAATATACACCTGAAGGATGGCTGGAACGTCAGCAGCCATCTAGCACTGCGAGGTTAAGTTTGATGTGGGAGCCACACACTGAGGATGAGAGGCAGGAAGGAGGTGCCTGGGTTCTGGATGACCATGGGGCCACCATACGGGCCAAACGGCTAGCTTACTGCCAACTTTCTTTTTTTTTTTTTTTACATGAGAGAAAAGTAAACCTCCACGTTTTTAAAGCTACAGTCATTTGGGTTTCTTGTTATACACAACGAAACCAAACCCTGACTGATATGAATGCATGTTGTGAATTTTAATTGTAGACTATATGACTCACGATGAAAAGGTCACTGCAGACAAGGAGGTGAGCTGTGTCCTAGGATCAGTGGAAACAATGTTCCTATCACCTGGGGAGGTGCCACTGACAGATAGTCTGGAAGTTTCTAAAGTTTAAACAAAACTACAGGGGACTTACAAAGATCTCTCCCTCAATGTTTGCTGTAGAGTATGGGGCTACTAATCTTTCAGCATTTTTTTTCCTGTCTAGTCTTTTAATTCACTTACAGATTTAAAATGTATGTGTGTATATAGACAAACAGAATATTTAAATTTGGAATCATATCATAACTTGCTTTTTTTTAAACTTAACTTTATATCCTTATGATATTAAATACTCCTTGAAAGGATATTTTTAATTACTGCATAAAGTTCCATTGTATAGAGGTACCATAATTTACTTAATCATTCTCCTATAATGAACATTTACAGAATTTCCACGTATGGTAATGCGATTACCATTCTTACGTGTAAGTCTTTTATAGCATCTCTGATCTTTTTTTCTCATAAAAGGCTTCTAGACATGGAATTCTTGGGTACACAGGTATGAATATTTTTATCGTTCTTGATCTTGCAAAACTACTTTCCAAAAATGTGCATTTCCCTGACAACCAACACTGCCTTTGATGGGCTGCTGGAAGGCTCGGCAGTGTGTTCACCACGCCGCAGAAGGAACGCATGTCCTCCCCTCACTCAGCAGGGACACTGAGTCACAGGGCACTCTACTGCCACCCCATGCCTGTGTCTGGCTCCTCAGCATGAACGTCAGTGACCGACGGGGAGCAGGAGGAAGGAGGGTCCACGTTCTGTCCGGCTCGGCTGCCTTCACGGACCGGGCGCAGTGAGAACCCGACAACTAGAAATACCAGCGTCTGCTACCCCTGGTTATGAGGCTCCACTAGTTCTAACCCCTGACCTCCAAGTGACCACGCGGCGCTTTGGGGGTGAGCTACGGGTGGAGATGTGCGACTGATGAAGGCAGGTCAGTAAAGAAAGCGAGAAGACCACTGGCTGCAACAGGAACGCTCGCTCATGGATAAGCAAAATCAAGTGACTTAAATTCAGCCCAGCAGAGGGTTTAAAGCTATAACCCAAGGGCTATAAGGGATCACCCCTGAGCAATTACAGAAGAGGTAAGGGCAATATTCAGTTCACACAGGGAGGAAATATTAAAAAGTTATCTCGAGGGCTATTGAGATGAGGCCATGAATGTTTGTGTAACAGTTCTGTCGCATTTATTTGGGCTGTAAAATTGTCAGCTGACCTCGGAGGGCTGGCCTGGGACGGATGCTGCGATGCTAATGGCAGAACCGTCACTCTAAGCTGCAGGTGGAGGACGTGGTCAGGGGAGGTAAGGAACTGCAATTAGTGGCTTCAGTTTACAGTCGCTCTGGGGCCCCGAACTGGCCACACCAGAAAATGACCATGAGTAAATTGGCCATTAAAGCTGGCCACACTTTCACCCTATCAACTTTGGGAGTTGGCATCAGATTCCATTAGAAAAATACACAGATTACTCAACTGCAAGTATACAGGATGACTGGATGGCTCAGAGACACTGACGAGCTCTGGGACTCATTAGACAAAAATCCTGCTGGGGAGGAAGGAGCAGAGTGGGACGCAGGGAAATGAAACGTGGCCCCAGTTTCAGGTCTTCGCTGCTGCCCTCATCTGAAGCGACGCACGTCTCCTCGGAACGCATCTCAGCCTGACTCAGACGCAGCGCATCTGGGCGCAGTTGCCAGGGTGTGGGCGGTGGGGAGGCAGCGGTGGGGCTGCATCCTGACCGTTACATGGTGGCGCTGTGGGAATCAGCTGAGATACGAGACTTGAAGAAAAAGTACCGACTGCCCCAGATACTTCCTAGGGCCCAAATCTTTCAGCCGTCTTCATGCTGCTGGGAGGATTCAATGAGAATAGTACTTGGCATGCGGGCAGAGCTCGTTAAATGTGACTCACGTGCGCGGCCCATCTGCTGTCAAGTTCAATGCCATAGGTCTCAGATCCTGACCTCGAGGTCTTGAAGGCCCCTCACCCTCAGCTGTAAGCAGCGACGATTCTTTAGTTATTAAACCCACGCACACTGTGGAGAGGGTGCCAGGGGTGCCTGAGACCTCCAGCTGCTGCTGAGCTTAGCTTTCTGGGCAGGACTCGGGCGCTCTCGGGTGCAGAGAGCCCTGCTTCCGTCCAGGGGGCCCGTGATGCTGCCAGCAGCTCAGAGCAGCCTGGAGCCAGAAGGATGTGCCCCGGGCACTGGAAAGTTGCGGACAGACGGGGACAGATGGGGACATCCGGCTTCGCTGGTGAAGCCGAGGGGTGGACTGTCCCTGCTCTCTTCCCTGAGGACGGCAAACCCCCAAGGCAGGGAGGAGTCCCTGCCCGAAGGGGGACAGCGGCTATCCATGCCTCTGCCACTGTGGTGATCATGCTGATACTCGTAATCATGATAACGCTATGACTACTAAACATCGATGATCATGATGAAAGCAACAGGGACATGTAATGAGCACCTGCTGTATACCAGGTGCTCTTCTAAGCACCCAACCAATTAAATCAATTAACTGGAAGTATTTAATTCTTTTACTCTCACAACAACCTTGTGAAGAAGATCAGATCAGCATTAGTTCTCTGGCTTTCACAGGTGCTTCATTTCTGTATTTGGAAGGGCTGTAATTGCTCAAATGGACGTGCCCTTCCATTTCACAGGTAAGAGGCCAGCATCTCAGTGGATCACACTGGAAATGTAACGAGAAGACAGTAACAATGGTCACAACAACAAAAATAACACGCCTGCTATAACCTTAATAGGGAATGCGCGTGATTTTTAAAAAGACTGCAAAACTTAGAAATACAAAATAAGTTTGAATAAAATGATATATATATACCCTGTTCATGGAAAGACTGAGTCATATAGAAATGTCAGTCTTTTGCCAAATTATATTTAACACAATGATAATAAAAATCCCAACAGGATTTTTTGGAGATACTTGAGAAAATGACTTTAATGCTTATTTAACTGAATATGAAGTCAAGAATAAGAAAGAACATATAGAGAAAAGGAAGATATTAAAGCATTTTGGGGATACAATTAAAAGAGAGAAATGAACAGAATAGAAGAGAGTTAGAAACCAGGCTCTGCTGTCCAGAAGCAGTGTTTCCTTCACAAACTCATGCCCGTGGGGCTGGGGCTTAGCCCGGGGCTGCCGTGACTGGAACACCTCTTTGCAGTCTCCTGCTGATCCTCATGTAACTGACGTATTCTGCTCTATAACATATTTTTTTTACGCTCATTTTAGTATAAAAATGTTTCCTCAAGTTGCCCAGTGACTCAGGCCCTTCAGGAAGATACACGGTATTTGTCCTGGGCCTTAGGGTGCCGCCCAACGCCCCAGCTTGTGAGGCATGCCTTAGCGTTATCACTCTTCCCTGGACGGCCACACCTGACAGGCCACCAGGGCGGTGAAGCTTTGTCCCCTGCAGGTTCTGCCCCTGCCACGTGCCTGCCTGTGCCGTGGAAGGTGAGCAGGATCGTCTGTGCCCCTCCTCCGCCCTGCAATGGCTACAGCAACGTCAGACAACGTCCCACACTGCCTGCCACCCACACGGTAACACCTCTGCTGAGATCCCAGCGCCGAGTCCCTGTCACAGCCCAGCCATAGGCCAGTCACTTGCCATGACCAACACTTTTCAGACAGACCATTTTTACCACACTTCATGTGTCCTAATAATTTTTAAAGAAGCAAAGTGAGAAAGAGATTCATGAAATTATATATAATTTCCCCCAGTTTTTCTGTTTGGCAACAAGCTATAGTATGAAACCCAAACTTAACGAGACAGGTCACATGGTCTTCCTCTAAAAATAGCTCTCGAGGCACATGCGTCTTTCCTTTGTCGGCTTCAGAGCCTGAGCTGTTCTTCACAATGTTCACGTGTGGTAACGTAACAGTGCTCCTTGTAATTCTGCCATCATTTTGTGCAAGGGGAGAATGCCCGAGGCACTCAGATGGGATTTGTGGAAACAGTCCACGGCTAAAAAGGTCAGTTTAAGAACCCAGGGAAGGGTCTCTTTGTGCTCCCCTGCCCGCGTGCCCCATCTCCACTCAGCTCTGTGAGCCCTGAATTCCAGACACTGGCTATTCCCGGTGTGGACGGCGGTTGGCGGGGGGGCTGACCTCTGTCTCCCCTGTGATGCTCCTGGCAGAGTGAAGAACAAATTCAGATGGCCCCCTAAATCTTGCGTCCCCGTGAACAGTCACTGTGTTCCATCCTCGCCTGTAGGGACGGGGAGAAGCCGGGTGCAAGCGTGTGTGCTCTCATCGGCGAGACCACACATGCAGCTCCCGCCCCGGGTCCCAGCGTGACTGCTAACAGGGCCTCCTCTCCTCAAGGTCCCGGTTCGGATGATGAATTACATGGTTGCCCTTTTATCCACCGTTGTCAGATTTCTGGACCATTCCGTAGTTTTTCTGCATGCCTGAAGTTTGGTTAAAAAAAAAAGCCCATAATGTGATGGCTTCTTTCTTTCATTTCCCAGGCCATGAGAGTAAAGGAAATGGAATTTCAATGGCCCTCAGAGAGCTGTGGGCCCCTCTGCCCCACACACGTGGCAACGGCCCGCAGCACAGGGCCCGCTTCCTGGACACATGTGGCCCGGCCCCCCGGACCCTCTCACTAGGGACGTGGGGGGACGTGGGGTGACATCCTCACTCTCCTGCCTCTGCTTCCCTGATCTCAGGGGGTTCAGGGAGGGTGTTTATTATTACTATTAAACAGCTGTCAGTTTTTCCCCCAGGGAGTGAATACTTCTCCCGGAACAGAACCCAGGGCTAATGCCTTCCACCTGGACAGAGCCCTTCCCGAAGGCAGAGCAGGGACTGGACGACCAGGTGGGGAGGGGGCATCGCCACGCCTTACAGCGCTGCTCTGAATGCCACACTGCTACCGCAGGCCAGCATGTGTCCTCCTGTCCCCGCACACCTATTCTCTGGAGGTGAGGGTGCTCGTGGATGACTTCTGCCTGCTGGTTTGGATGCTGCTCGGGGGAGCAGTGGGTCAGCCATCAGGAGACAGGTGCTAGCTGTCCCCCCGCCACACTCACCCATTGCCCTCCTCCCTGGGGATGGGCGCAGAGCTGGCCACATTGGGGCCTTGGGCACAGAGTCTGCCAGCCGGTGGCCTGAATCCCCGGGGTTGGTGGTAAAAACTGCGTAAACAAGGCCCTGTGAGATGACAGCGACCACGTGGCAGGTCAGCACCAGCAACTCAGGACCCAAGCCCTTCCTGGACCCAGGCGTCACGTCAGAGTCAAACCTGGCACGTCCCCGGGGCCTTGACAACAAGAGCCCAAGCAGACCGCCGGGGAGCATGTCCGTCAAAGGTCACGCTCCTGCCGGGGCTCAGCTGCCCCTCAGCCCTGCCCGTGGTGCTTTGGGTCCCCACAGCCCGGGGCCAGGCTGGGGCCCCGGCACCGCTGTGATCAGCTCCATGTGAGGCCTCGGCCAAGGCTGCACATCCTCGGGTGCTGCTGTGACCAGCAAGTTCCTGACCATGTGCCACCTGCTCGGGGACTGTTGCTGACAGACCTCACGTGATCAGGCTGCTTTGTGCTGGTTGTCCCTTCAAGGACACTTTCTTCAGGGTCGGAGTGAACTAGCTCTGATTTAAATAGCTGCTTTAGGCAAAGGTAACTGAGAAGGTAAACGCAGCAAAAAAGCTCCAAGGAGGAGACGGGTGCTGCGTTAGGTGACCCACTGCTTCGGACAGCTTGCTTCTGGAGACCTGTGGGTTGATGGTCCTTTGCTGGGTTTTGCTTCGTCGCTCATCGGAGGATGAGTGACAGCACAGAGCGCGGTCACCACGCTGCTGTTTGATTTGACATGTTCCTGTCTCTGTGGAGTTCAAGGTGGGAGGAGCCTTAGCTCAGACGGCCGTCACTGTAACAGATCCACAATCTCCAGAGCAGCGGACCCAGCAGACCCTGAGTTGGGGTCCCAGCACCAAAGAGGTGACACCCAACACTGAAGCGTTTCCAGAGTGTGAACCAGGAGACGCACTTGTAATTTTGTAAAACTCAGGCCTGTGAAATGTGATTTACCGGTCTCTTTAAAAACCTCCCAGGCTGAGTCTGACACTTTCTGGTGTGAAGTCTAGAAGGAGCAAGTGCCCCCAGGGGAAGCAAGCAGCTTCCCGCTCCACCCGCCCCCCACCCCCGTCCACGGCCCCGGGACCCGGGCACTCCAGAACACTCTCCCCAGCCGCCCCCCGCCCGGCAGCTTCCGCTGGCGCCGCACCTGGGGGCGGCCGCGTGCACGACGTCGGGGCAGACGACAGAAACACACACACGGGAAGCCAGCGCACACACTCCCCCACAAGCTGCTTTTGCAAGCCCAGCGCCTTCCCACGCCAGGCCACGCAGGGCCACTTCTCACTTTCGCACGGCCGCCTGGGGTGCCTTTGCTCCCACCCCGATGCGACCTGAGGACAGACGGCTGGCAGCACGTCACCTTCCCAGGGCGTGGGAGCCCTCTGGAGATGACCAGCAACCTTAAACAATGGCAGGGTCAACGGACACCAGCACGTCTGATCCCCGGGCCCCCTTCTGCCTCCCCACGCTGAAGGCACATTGGAAAGAGCACCAAGGCGGACACCGAGAGAAAACCACCACCACAAACCAGAGCGCCTGGCGGGGCCTCGGAGGGGGAGGCGCGCCCAGGCGCTGGGGAGCTCTGCTGTGCACCCAGGGGAGGCTCCAAATCGGAAAGACACATGCCCCCCGATGTTCACAGCAGCGCTACTTACAACAGCCAAGACGTGGAAGCACCCTAAATGTCACTGACAGGTGACTGGACGAAGAAGATGCGGTATATTTATACAAAGGAATACTACTTGGACATAAAAAAGAATGAAATAATGCCACTTGCAGCAACGTGGATGGACCTGGAGATCGTCATTCTAAGTGAAGTAAGCCAGAGAAAGAAAAATTCCACATGATATCACTTATATGTGGAATCTAAAAAAAGGACACAAACAAACGTATTTATAAAACAGAAACAGACTCACAGACATAGAAAACAAACTTATGGTTGCCGGGGGGAAAGGGCGCGAGGGATAAATGAGGAGTTTGGGATTAGCAGGTACACACCACTATATACAAAACAGATAAATATCTAAGTCCTGCTGTACAGCACAGGGAACTATATTCAATACCTTATAACAACCTGTAATGAAAAAGAATATGAAAACGAATGTACACATATAAATGTGTAACTGAATCACGGTGCTGTACACCAGAAACTAATACCACATTGTAAACTGACTAGACTTAAAAGAAAAAAAATGGAGCTCTACCCTACCCTGAGAAGCCCAGGAGCTCCTGGAGGGCGTCTGAAGAGCTGGCTGCACAGGTGGGAGGGAGTTGGGGCAACGGACTGAGCAGTGCCAGGCAGTAAGGTCATGCCCCTGCTCAACGTGAGTCCCCGCCACATCTCCTAATCCTGACCCCCCCACAGGCTCCCAAGCTGGAAGGGCCTAGGAGACACCTGAGGATCTGTGTAAGGACTCTTGGGGATTCTCAGGAATGTCTGGCCAGGGGACAGGGTAAGGCTGACGATCAGCCGGTAGGTGCCACACTTGTCCAGCGTGGCACTCCTTCCACACTTGGTAAACCACCGGTGCTCCCACCCTCCCCCCTTCCCCTTTGCCACGCTGCCTCCTCCTCCAGGAGGCCTGGGCCCACCCAGGGGTCCTCATCTGCGTTGGTGGGCTGTGGTCCTGCTCCAGCTCAGCCAGCTTTTGCTCTGATCGGTCGTGCCCACGCCACATTGGTGGTTAAACACTTGAATATCGCTCTGGGGTAGGGACTTCGGGGAGTGAGTGTGGGCTATGCTGACGAGGGCGGCAGTTTGCAGGGACAGGCTCACGTTTTCTTATTTCTTTCCAGGATTCTGCAGAGGACATGGGAGGACAGCTGGACAGAGTGGCCCGCACTTCCGGTCTGAGGAGACAATCAGCGGGGCTGGCTCTCCCGGGGGCCAGCTCAGTGTGGCGGCTGTGGTGCTCCTCAGTGCTCACAGGGTCAGGGAGCCCTCTGCCCAGACCCTGCGCTCTTGTAGGACGTGACGGTTCACCGTACGCAGCCTCAGCGCTGTCCCTGGAGCCCAGTTACTGAACACACCCTCCAATCGACACCCAGAAAGCAAAGGCCTGAAGCCAGAGGACAGCTGGCTCCTCTGTCCGCTACTGGTCTCCACCACATAATGGACAGCACAGACCTTTGAGACCCGCCACGAGGTGGACGCTGCCCTGGCGGGTGGAGTAACTGGTCCTTAACCTGCTGTGGGCATTGGCATCGGGAAGCCAAGTGCCAACTGGCTCCAAGACAGGGGACGGAACCAGGCCTCGGAGTCACAAGTGGCAGACGCCCTGCCAGCTCGGCAGTGGCCAGGACACGTGGCCCTCCGCCCCTGGGCCTGCTTCCTCTTGCCCCGCAGCAGGACGGGCAGCAGCAGTGGGTGACACGTGCCTGGCAGGTAACCTGGGGACGTCCGTACGGGACCACCGTTCTTCTACCTCTGAGGCCCTCCTGGCTCCCCAGGGAGGAGGAAGCCCGGAGGAGCTCGTGCAGCAGCGGCAGCCTCCTGCCACCCCCTCAAGGAAATGGCCACTCTGGCAGGCGCCACGTGCAAATTACGGCTTTCTCTGAAGCACAGGGACCGTCTTTAAATGCGCGCATCTTAACTGTGAAGGGGAAAGTGAAGGAAGTGAGTCTTCCTGCCCCCGCTTTCTGCCACGGCTGATTTCACAAAGAGCCCATGACCATTCTGCTCTGTTACAGGCACCCGCAGTCCAGCAGATGGGCCGTCTTCACTACACTGCTTCCGTGAGATCGGACTACGGTCATTTCACTAAGACTAGGACAACTTCATACTTCCGTGTGTGATAATGATAACTAAAGTCTGCCTAGCATTTACAGGTTACAGGGTTTTGTGCATTTTATTGGAGCACCCGATTCTGACAAGGAAAACAGGGCAGGTACCACAGTCATTGTGTCTGTCTGACAGTTAGAGACATCAGGGTCTAGGAGGTAAAGTTAATTTATCCAACAGCACAGGGTTAATGCTTACTGCTCTGACTTGAAGCAAATCTCTAAATTCTAATCCTTTCAGTCTCAGCTAATTCTGTGAATACAGGGTGGTTTTTAAACCCAGCATTAAAATAAATTAAAAAAAAAACAACCACCATAATCTCACCACCCTAAATCAACTTTATCTCTGCGTCCTAATTCGGTGACGCTTAGACGTGAAAAGCTAGAAGCCACTGCTTACAAACAGTCATGTGCATTACTGCTCGGTGTTTCTAACCCAGAATCCTCGTACCACACACACTTCGCTGGCAAACTTTCCCATGGAGCGTATCCTAAACATGCAATCATTAAAAATGCTGTAGAAGAATATTTAATGACCTGGAAAATATAATTTGAGAAGAAAAGAAAAAGCAGGACACAAGTCATAGTTGAGGGGGCAATCGTCACCTGCCTGGATCTCATAGCTCCGTCCCCACCTTACACCCCTTAAGCCCCGCCGCTCTGGGACGCAGGCTGAGGGCCAAGCGCTTCACCTGCTCACGGGGCGGGGACCAGGCTGGCAGCTTCACTACCTAGTTTCTCACTTAATTTTTCCAAATATCCTGTCAAATACATAATACATACATCTTACACATGAACAAACAGAATCTGAGAAGCTCCGTGCCCTGTCTACATTTTGACAACTGGCACACGGATTATGGGCTGGCGTAACCCATTCCAGGTCTCCTGACTCCAAGATTCATCACGTTTCCAAGAACCATATACACATAGCCACAAGCACGCTCTGCTAGTTGATCAGAGCTCAGCAAGCGCTTCGGGTCAGGGCTCAGACTGCAGGACACAGCAGCTCCTGGGCTGCAGTCGGACCGACAAAGGTCGTTGGGGAGGGAACCTGGGGGAGACCAAAGCCTGCCATCTTTTTACTACAACACACTTCCTCTGAACAAGTGTTTCTCCTCTTCCTAGTTAATATTTTAAGTGGAAACCCTACATTATTCAAATGGATGAGTCCTCTGGCCACTTAGGCTGGGCTGCAAGAACTGAGGAAGGTGGAGCGGTGACTCCAGAGTTGAATCCACAACTTGGCCACAGGCACCTTCAGACACGGGAGTTTGGGACATTAAGTGGTCAGTGCTGAGCAGAGAGAACGGCGGGCGCCCGCCCTGGGTCTGCTGCCCGCCCTGGGTCTCGTGGAGAACTCTGCTTTGTGAGGTGCCGCGGCTATGAGTCTATTCAGATTTTGCCAGAAGAGGAAGCCAGCTGAGCGGAGGGGACTGAACTCCCCACTCACATTTCAGCCACTTGTGCCTCTGCCAAGGACGCTGCGATCCGAGCCCGGGGGAGGGGATCCTGCTAAGGAAACGGCATTTTCCTTCCTGAAAACAGGAGGCAAGCAGGCCTGCCGAGCCTCCGCAGGACTGAGGGCAGCACGAGCCACCAGGCCAAGGAAGGTCCCTTCCCACCCCGAGGGTCAGTCCGGAGCGCGAGGTGGCCCCGGCCCCAGGTTTTCTGGAGGAGTGGCCGGGACAGAGCCGGGCTCTGGCAGGGCCGTGCGCACGCGCGTGCACACGTGGGAGGGCCTGACGGGCCACCCGTCCCCCGGCTGCCACCTCACAGGCTGTGCTGCTGCTCCACGCACCTGGATGGCAGTTAGCAACGGAGGCCCTTTCGTCTCACGTTAAAGCCACAATCAGGTCAGTGCAAGACGACCTTCTCCAGCTTTCTAGAATGTTGTCTTCAGAGATGAGAGAGAACCCCTGGTGTGACTCGAGGCAGCTGATTGCTGGCAGCATCTGTCAGACGGGAGCTGAGAAACACGGCTCTTCCCCAGAGCAGAGGCCGGCCGGCCCCAGGTAAGTGCCACCAGCAGCACCGCCCAGAAGGGAGCCCCGAGACCCCGGCTCCGTCCAGCACCCCGAGTCCTGGTGCTGCTGGCATCGCCGGGACACGGACGCGCGGGTCCTGCCTCCCCTGAGAGGCTGTGGTCTACTTGGTCGTGTGCTTACTTGTCACAGTTTGTGGTAAAACCCAGCACGTGAACTTCCCACTTAGACCACTTTAAAGTGTCCGCGATCCAGCGGCATTAAGGACATAGCGCTGTAGTACTGTGACATCACCACGGGCTGGCTCCAGGGCTCCTCAGCCCCCGAGAGGAAACCCGCGCTCACTCACCATCCTCCCCGGCCCCTGGCCACCTCTCACCCACTTCACGTCTCTCTGCACGTCCCCATTCTGGTCGTTTCCTATAAATGCAGCCGTGTGGTACGTGGCCTCTGTGCTGGGGGCTCCCTTCACTTAGCGTCATGTTTTCAAGGCTCATCGGGCTAAAGTGTGTATTGGGAATTCTTTTATTTTAAGGCTGAATTCCATTGCGTATTCTTCAGGGAAGGACATCTTGGTTTCTGTACCTTTGGTTACTGTGAATAGTGCTGCTATGGACGCAGTGTACAAGTTTTTGTTTAAACACCTGTTTCTATTTTTTTGGAGGGGATTTGCTGGGTGATAAGATAATTTTATGTTTAAGTTACTTAGAAACTGTGAAACTGTTTCCACACACATCAGGGTTTTAAAGCTCCCCAGGGCAGTCTAACAGCCAGCCAAGCGTAAGATCCCAGCTGGTGAAGACCCCACTATCAATTCTCACACAAGGTAAGTGACAGAATCAGGATGAAACCAGCAAAATCCAGACGCAAGAGCTTACTTCTTCAGCAAATGAATTACAAGTTAAAACAAGAGTGAGGGGGGAGATAAGGGTGAAGCCACAGGTTAAAAGAAACCTAGGAGGCGTATCATGCAGAGCCTTATTTGGATCCTAAGCCAAACACACAGACACACAGAGTTAAAAAAATTGTATTTGTGAGATAATTTGAAATTTAAACCCTGTACACTTGATATTATGGAATTACTGTTAATTTGTTAGTTATAATAATGGTGTTGCAGTTATATTTTTAAAAAAGAATCGATCTTTTCAAGTATGTACTCGTTTTATGTAAACAATAAACTTGCTCCAACAGTACAGGAGGGCCTGGGTGGGCCCAGAGGGAAACGCCACTGGCCACGAATATGCAGTTATGACCGGGGGTGGGGCTGACGGACGCGGGGGGGGGGGGGGGGAGGTAGGGGCTGACGGACGCGGGGGGGGGAGGTAGGGGCTGACGGACGCGGGGGGGGGGGAGGTAGGGGCTGACGGACGCGGGGGGGGGGAGGTAGGGGCTGACGGACGCGGGGGGGGAGGGAGGGGCTGACGGACGCGGGGGGGGGGAGGGAGGGGCTGACGGACGCGGGGGGGGAGGGAGGGGCTGACGGACGCGGGGGGGGGAGGTAGGGGCTGACGGACGCGGGGAGAGGGGTAGGGGCTGACGGACGCGGGGAGAGGGGTAGGGGCTGACGGACGCGGGGGGGGGGGAGGGAGGGGCTGACGGACGCGGGGGGGGGAGGGAGGGGCTGACGGACGCGGGGGGGGGGGAGGTAGGGGCTGACGGACGCGGGGGGGGGGAGGTAGGGGCTGACGGACGCGGGGAGAGGGGTAGGGGCTGACGGACGCGGGGAGAGGGGTAGGGGCTGACGGACGCGGGGGGGGGAGGGAGGGGCTGACGGACGCGGGGAGAGGGGTAGGGGCTGACGGACGCGGGGGGGGGAGGTAGGGGCTGACGGACGCGGGGAGAGTGGTAGGGGCTGACGGACGCGGGGGGGGGAGGTAGGGGCTGACGGACGCGGGGGGGGGGAGGTAGGGGCTGACGGACGCGGGGGGGAGGGAGGGGCTGACGGACACGGGGGGGGGAGGGAGGGGCTGACGGACGCGGGGGGGGGGAGGGAGGGGCTGACGGAGGACGCGGGGGGGGGGAGGTAGGGGCTGACGGAGGACGCGGGGAGAGGGGTAGGGGCTGACGGACGCGGGGGGGGGGAGGTAGGGGCTGACGGACGCGGGGGGGGGAGGTAGGGGCTGACGGACGCGGGGGGGGGTAGGGGCTGACGGACGCCACTTTCACGTCTGTTCCTGTTTTTCCAGAATAAAGCTAAAAGATAAATCGGTGCAGGTATTGTGAAGATCAGTATGGAGGCTCCAAAAAGTTAAAAATAGAACTACTGTATGACCCAGCAGCCCACTTCTGGGTGTATATTCAAAGGAAATGAACCAGTACCATGTTCAGTGCGGCATTACTCGTGAGAGCCCAGGTACAGAGCCACCGCGGTGTCTGCCCGCAGGTGAATGGATAAAGACAAGTTACGTATACACGTGTGTGCGTGCGCACGCACACACGCACACACAGGAACACCATTCAACCGCAAAGAGAAGGAAATCCCGCCACTTGTGAACACATGGATGACCCGGGAGGACATTACGCTAAGTGAAACAAGCCAGACATAAAAGACGAATATTGCATGGTTCACTTACATGTAGAATTAAAAAAAAACCCAAACTCATAGTAATAGAGCAGAATGAATGGTTGTTGCCAGGTAGAGGAGGGAGGTGGATGTCGATCAAACGGCACAAACTATGACTGAAAAGATAAGTAAGTTCTGAGCCTGAAGGTGCTCCATCTAATGGTGACTACAGTTCCTAACAGTATATGGTTTACCTGAAATTTGCTGAGAGTGACCCTTAAGGGTTCTCCCCACACACACGAAGGTGACTGTAAGAGGGTGGGCATTTCAATCAGCGTGACTGTGAATGGATAAAGACAACGTTATGTACATACGTGCGTGCGTATCAGCGCACAGGGCACATGTATATCGAAACACCATGTTGCGCACTTCAATATACACAATTTTTATTTGCAAATCAAACCTCAGTAAAGCTGGGGGTGGGGGGGAGTCAAAAAACAAAAAGTCACAGCCATGGCCAACGAACACAGAGGGAAGATGAAAGCAGATGTCTGTCTGTCTGAGAAACCTCAGCCCACCCCCTCCCCGGGCTAGCAGCCCTCCGCGGGGCTGTGAACGGGCACAGAGGGACTAGGGCGCTCCTCACCACGCCGCAGTCAGCTCCCTACGTGGCGTTCACGCTGGATGCCTCGGGCCTTGTCTCCTTCAAAGACAAGGGTTTTCTTTTAAGTTTTCCTGCTGAATCCATTCAGAAAAGCTCCCAGCTCTAGAATTGGAAAGGAAGCCATGCTGTTTTTTTTTTTTCTTTTAGGGGAAGAGAGAACTAGGTTTATTTGTCTACTTATTTTTTAAGCTGAGGCACTGGGGACTGACCCCGAACCTTGTGCCTGCTACGCAGGCACTCTTACCACTGAGCTCTCTCTTCACCCTGTTTTTTTTAATGTGGTTAAATATACACAACATAAAATTTGCCATTTGAGCCACTTTTAAGTGTCCACTTCTGTGGATTAAATACAGTCACACTTCTATGCAACCATCACCACCACCCACCTCAACGTTTTCATCTTCCCAAAGTGAAACTCTGTCCCCACTAAACACTAGCTCCTCACTCCCCCCCCCCCCCAAGCCCCAGGCAACCACCACACTGCTTTCTGCCTGTGGACTTGGCCACTCTGGGAACGCCACACAAGCGGGACCATTCAGTGCTCACCCGCCTGTGACCCGCTTATGTCACTGACATCATGTCGAGGTCATCCATGTTGGGGCATGTGTCAGAATTTCCTTCCTTTTTAAGGCTGAACAGCACTCCACTGTATGTATGGACTGCATTTTGTTTGTCCACGGACACTTCGCTGTTGTGAATAATGCTATGGATGCTGTATCTGTGTGAGAGGCTGCTTTCAGTCCTGCTGGGTATACACCCAGAAAGCATACGGTAATTCTAGTCAATACTTTTTAAACCAAGTCTTCCAGAGTGGCTGGGCTGGGAGTGGAGAAGTGGGAAGGCAGGACAATCTACCTGGGCCTCGTCCGAGGACACACCTGGCTCTGCCATTCGCCAGCTCTGACAGCTCCACCTCTTACTTCCAGAGTTTGGAACTCCGCCGCCTAAAAAGCGCACGGCCGTCTGCAATTGCGGCCCAGCTCCTGCCCTGCACGCCGCGGTGCTGGCCTGCAGCCTTGCGCCACCCCAGCCACCTGGCGGCTGCATTCCAGATGTTTTCTGTCCACCATCCGTGAAACTTCACAGAGCTTCAGAGTTTTTGAAACGCGTGTTGTTTCAGAGCTGGTGAGGCCTCTGGACCACAGGTGGGCTCACAGGGGACACTGACAGCTCACCTGAGAAGGTCAAGTGAGTCTGCTGATGCTCCAAACCAGGGCTGCACAGAGCATCCTCACCCTGGGGCTTTGTTGGCGCACCTGGTCATTCAGGGACCACAGCCATTTTGACTTGACATCAAAAAGTTTCCCAGTAATTTTCAACTACGTCTTATGCAGGTGATGAAATGACTCCCCTGGGGGAAGGTTTCTCTCCTGGAAACCATGTGAGCTCATGCAGATTTCTGGGCAGGTTTTACTGGTGACACTAATTCCTATTTCTTTGATGCATGGTTTGGTGACCGTGACGCAGGCAGTGACAAGTGGGCAGCTATGATAACAGGACCATGTTATTCTAGAGAACTGAGCACTGAGCACCGAGTCCTCGGCCTGGAGACGCGGCCAGCTCAGGCCTGGTTTGAGGGCCTGGAGATGCACACAGACCTGCTAAAGGCCAAGTGAAGAAACCGGCTTTGCCATCTGTGTCCGTCCTGCTTGCTCTGTCCCGACAGGCTGCTCAAGGTGCGACTCTTCTCTTTCGCAGTCCTCAGACACAGGCTTTTCAGTCTGGTGGGGCAAATGTGCACCTAGGAAAACCTGAGTGCCAAAGGATACACAGGCGAGACTAACAGTGTAATAAAACATTCCACCAGCAGGTGGCAACAGAGGACTTTGCAGCAGTTCTGGCAGCCGGTTCAGAAATGCTGGAAGGTAGCTTTTAACGACTATTGTACAAGTGATTTATGTGTTTGGATTCCGCTCAATGTTATATATGCATTGCTGAATAAAACATCCACAGCGTATTTTCCATCAGCAGCTGAGCTACAGTTCCAAGCTTCTAATTCCCAAGGCTCCCAGGAGCCCCTGACATCAAATTTCTTTCCTCCCAGAACAGCCGTTTCAGACTCCAGGAAAGAAAGTACTTAGAAGGGGGTGAGAGGTCTGGCTAACCAGATGCCTGTCCTGCGGGCAGACTGGCCGGGGCCTCCTGGGCCTCGCCTGGGTCGCTGCTTCTCCTGTCTCACGCTGCCCAACCTTTCGTATCCTGGGCCCTGCAGTCTGTCCCCTAAAATAACCCCTTCCCCTCCTGCCCCTTACACACCTCACTCACTGCCCCATCCCAGAGAAGACGTCTGTGACTGGTGTCCCTGGTCACCCTCTCAGGCAGAAGTCCTCAGCAGCATCCACTGCTGCTATGACACACTCATCTGTGGCCTGTCGACGGTCTGCCCCCAGACTGGGTGCCCCCGAGAGCAGGCCCCGCCGTCTGTGCCGTTCACCCCTCGTGCCTCACGCTACGCTGAGCTGGCGCGGAGGAGACGCCAAGGCCTCTGCAAGCGCAAGGCCCTCAGACACCTGCAGCTCAGCAGGGGTGGCATCCCAGCGCTGTCCGAGCCCGAGTTAGGGCTGACTTCAACCCTGCCTCACTCACAGGTGAGAGCGGCCCTGACAGGTCCCTGTGCCGGCTGAGCGTTCTCAAGTACAAAAGGGGGATGAAAGAAAAGGAGAACTAATTAGTTTTAGAGAGAAAAATTTTCACATTAGCTGACAGGTAAGAGCCTTTACCCAGTGGGGAGATAGACAAGCACACATTCACGTGCGCGCACACACACACAGGTACGCACACACGTACACTCATTCTCACACACGTGCACTCACAGGCACGCACACTCACATACACTCACACACACACACTCTTTACAGCAACCAGGAAATCAAGTCTCCCAACAATCATTACTGAAAATGACAGCCTCTTATTTGAAATCATTTTCCATTATATGGAAGTATATTATGAAATCACTGCTAATTAAACCTGTACATATAAAGATTATCTGCTCATTTATAACATGCTTCCAACTATAAAATTAAATGTGAGTTTTGGATTTTTTTTTCAGAGCTCAAGTTTCTTGTTTTTTTATCATCTAGGATAGCTCCTTTAACAAAATTTCATTTTTTGACACAATGCTTGCTTGGTACAATGAAACTGTACTTGAAGCTTGAAATTTTGTATTATTACACTTTTTAGAGGCGCAGGATGACACTGTATTTCAGATACACAATCAGGTGAGTACTTATGTGGCCAGTTTAGCTTTCTGTTGGATGTACAGCCCTGAGTGCTCATTAACAATTCAGTGAAGCTTCATTAACATGCATGATATTTTTAGGTTTTCAAAAGTGTAAAAGAAACAGGTACTAACATGGTGATGTTAAAGGCACATATCAAATGAGGACTTGAAAGAAACTGGACTGTGTGGGAACACCACGCTCACAGAGCAGCACTCGACTGCAAGCTTTCCCACAAGAGGCCCTTCAGCCCAAGACTCCCACAGCATCTCACGGCCACCAGCTCACTAATTCTCCCAGGCCCCGAGGACACAGGGATCAGCACGGTGTGTGGCTCGTCATCTCAGACACGGAAACGGAGGCGAGCGAACATCAGGTCCTAACCGAGGTCACACAGATGTCACAACAGCTTTCTTAGATGCTGGGTTCCAAGTCATAGCTCAAACCACTGGCTGGTCCTTGTTGCCTTCCTGGACATTCTCCAAATGTTCTTCGTGGCGGCAGGGAGGAAAGAGCCAGAAACCGCAAAGTAACCCTCGGCTGCCCCTCATCTCTTGGCTATTGAATATGCTGGGATTAGAAGACACACTAAGGTTGGTGGGAAGAGTAGTCTAAAGCTCTTAATGTGTTTTATGGGAAGAAAATGTTGCCTCAAATCTTTCCTTGCTGGAGAGATCAGGGTATCAAAGGGCTTCTTGTATCTTAAAATAAGTCTGGGTGAGTGGTCAGAGCTTCAAACAAGCTTCTCCCTGAGCTATGACTGAAATAATGAAACTATGGGATAATCGCAACTTTGGAGCCAATGTTCCCCTAAAATTCAACATAAATATTTGTAAATGTAAAAACTGGATAAATCATACACGTGCATGTGCGAGCATTTGCACGTGTACACGTAACACACACAGCGTACAGCTCATTTCAAGGGTATCTCACAGCTCATCACAGGACTGGTCACTCCTGTAAATGACATTCTACAGGTACCACGTTCATCACTTAAAAATAACGCCAACAACTCTATGGTAAATGTGAAATAGGGCAAACCGGTTCCCCCGTTCCCCGCCCACCCCGCCCGCACAGAGCCTCCCTGGGTCCCTGCGGACTCAGACTCTGGGCCTTCCCGGCTGCGGCAGGACACGCACGAGGGGCAGGGCTGTGCCGAGCCCGCCTGTGCCCCCAGCGCGGCCGTAAGAGCTCTGCGGGCACGAGGAGCGGGTGTCGCTGACGGCGTGGGCCCGCACGCCCCGGCCGTCCCCACTCTCCACTTTTCTCTCCGCATTTCTCCGTGAGGCGAACAGCGCACAGAGCCATCAGCCACACCCGCCCTCCTGGCAGCTGACTTGGAGCCTGATGCTCCCTGACGGAGGCACTTCTTTCTCTCCTCTGTTTAACGCGTCAGGGGATCTTAAGGCCATCGGACCTGGGCCCAGCGCTGCCACCTCCTAGCTGGTCCAGTGGCTGCCTCCGCTCGGCCCGTGGGCAAGGCGGAGATGACGGTGACCCCCCCCCGCGTAGGAGCGTGAAGCCCGAGCGCAGCCCTGGTCCCAGCCACTACGCCGTACCCGACAGCACAGGCAGGGAGAGCCCTGCTCTGCCGTCCCTCACTCGGCATCACCCAGAGCCCTGAGCTGCCAGAGGCGCCGGCGTTCTGTGCACCACGCAGACGGCTCGCCCCGACTCCCAGCGCCCCCCGCCCCCCCCCCCCCCAGGAGCACGACTCCGGCGCGCCTGGCCTCTGGGACCCCCGCGAAAGGAATCCGCGCGGCCTAGCTGCACCGAGATCCGCATCTCTCCAGCCAGTTCCTCTTCTTGGTTTGGCTCTCGATAACACGACCTTGGTGAGAAGGCACAGCCGTCTCTGCAGGCCCCCCTCCCCTCCCCATTTTGACCTTACATTTAAGGCTGTCTGCCTCCTTCCCGCAATCCTGCAGCAGCTCCTCAGCCCACGCGTGCCCACCGCCAGCCGGATGTGACTCTGCTTATCTAAGCTCCCACCCAGATCCTGGGTGACTCCAAAACGCTTTTCAACAACTCTTGAACTTCCGCCTGGGCCGCCGGCCTTTTTAACCTGGTCCCCCACTTCTCCTTCGGCGGGGCTGCTCCTGGGCAGAGAGCGCATGAGCGCGCCCCCCCCCCCCCCGCCGCCTTCTCCCTGCAGTGTCCTTGCTGCAGACATTCTCCCCAGATCACACGGGCCGATTCCACCCATTTTTAAGTCCTTGAGCAAATGACGCTGCCACTAGAAAGTGCTTCTCTTGCCCCAAGTGGCACAAACCATCTCCTGTTAATAATTCTCGCAGCACTGGACCAGGGAGCAGCGTGATCTAACAGGAAAGGCGCATGCTCTGCAATCAGGAAGGCTTGTGCCTAAGTCCTGGCCCAGTATTCCAGCTGCACAACGCCCCACCCTTCATCTATAAAACGGGGCAGTAACGCCCACCTTACAGGACTGTGGTGACGGTGAACCTAAACGTACACAAAGCACAAGCGGAGCCCCCAGGGCACACAGAGGGGCCGAGTGACACGGGCTCACTTCCCCTTGGCCTTCTCAACTGGCATTTCCTCTCCCTTTCTGGGAGAGTTACCAGCCCGGCTGTCTCCTCTCCCTGGCGGGGCGGGGGGCTCAGCCCCTGGACTCAGAAAGCGCTACACACGCGTCTGATGACTGAATAGAGTCTGATTATGACATTCTTGCCAACAGCAATCACTGGACTCACCGAGTATGAGAATTATAGAGGACCCGAGAAATAAACCACCAACTCAGCTTCATTTTATAGACGAGGCCCCAGACCCCGGGGGAGGCAGTGACTGCCCGTGGTCAGCACGCAAGTGAACACGGACTCGCCCAGCCACGTGCCGCCCCCGCTCCACCTCACTGCTTCTCTGACCGACGGGGCCTTGCTGGGAGGTACAGGGCCAAAAGCATTTCTTCCAAAACTGTTACCGCCCGCACATACATCTTACGCCTCTCGGGAAACAGACACAGGAGATGAACGACTCATCATTTGACAACACGTCGGTGGAATCTCAGTGCCTGGCCTGACAGACTGAATTAGACAAGGAACTGGAGTGCTTTCAAACATCTTTCATCCTTCTAATCTAGAAAAAGTATATCCCACTGTATCCTCTTTGGTGAAAAGAAATAGAGATGCAAAAGGAAGACGCTGATAACACAAAAGGAAACAGAGAGCTCGCCCCGGAGGAGAGCCTCCCAGACAGAGATGCTGGGCTCCCACCTCCGCAGGGCCTGACAGCGCCCACCCGGGGCCGCAGGGGACACTCTGCCTCCAAACTGCTGCCTCGCCCTTAGATCACGCACAGAAAACTACCTGGTAACTGTTATCATAAATGCTGGGCTATAATTTTTACCTAAGTCCTAGAATAATCCATGAAAAAAATCCTGTAAATTAGGTATTCTAAGTCTTCAAGCCACTAATTTTAATCAATATCAGTCTGGAATTGTTAAACGATTCTCTGCTGTACTTTCCCACCCCCACCAAGTAATTATCAGAAATATTGATTTCACTCCATACATTCAATCTTACAGGTTCATAAAATATTAGCCTATTAAGTTAACATAAAAAATGCAGTTGAGTGGAATTAGCCAGCAGAGGGACTTTCATATAACACCCGCAAGCTGGGGCTATGTGAGGAAGAATTTTAATATATCCTGACCCCCTCCCCAGCCCCCCAGCCCTGGCTGGATGGGAAAGGAAGTTACAAAGGGGGTGGCATAGCAGAGAGTGGTGTCTAGGACCTAAGATCATGCAGCACGTAGATGAGACACTAGAAAACAAAGCCCCAGCACCTCATTCTACAGATTTAAGAAATCTGACTCACAAATGTACAGTAACTTAACCCAAAGTACATACTGAGTGTCAAGGTATCATGATTCAGGTCCCTTCACCCCAGGTCGGGGACTTTTCACAGACAACGTCACTCTAAGAGGATGGTCGGCTGAGTGGCTGAACGGATGGTTGGAAAGAATAAGGATACAGAAGCCCCTCCTTCTGTCCAGATACACGGAACCCCCCAGCACTGCCCGTTGCTAGACTGACTGCTAACAGGACTAGAGAAACACCGGACAGGTTTTCAGACCCATCTTTATTAGGCTAATAATTAATTTCTTGGCTACCAAGACCACATACACAGAAGAAATTGTTGATGCTGGTGAATTCTGTCATTTCCAATAACTCAGTTTCCACTGCTCTGTGTGTGTGTGTATGCTGTTGGGGAGCCACACACACACATATCGTTTAGTGATCAGCAACATTTGTATCAGGATGTTTGGAATCTCCCAGGAAATGGGAATTCCAATACTGGTTTGGCCATGACCTTGCTGTGCAGTGCTAGGCCTGTTTTCTCAGCAGCAAAAGCTAAGTAATGGCCTCTCCTCGCCACGCTGAGATTAAAATGATAACGCACGGGGAGCACTTAGAAAAGCGGAAGCGTTAAGCAAAGATCTTTGTTTTGGGGTAGCTCTCGGACGTGTGTGTCCCAGGTATCAGCAGCTGACTTCCGTGGCCGGGAGAAGGGCAGAGAGGGAAGTCATGAGAGGTCTCTGGAGTCAGGCTGGGCCAACCGGACGTTCTCTGGAGGCAGCCACAGAGATTCTAATCTTGGTCACGCAACAGTGAAGTCTTCCGCGGGACTGTACCGTCTCTCTCCTAGAGTGCCTGCCAAAATGGAGGCAAAGGTGGACAGCAAATAGCCCTGTTCACTCCAAGGTAACAAGGCACACGGCTACCAGCTCTGAAGAGGACGATGGTCTCAGAGGTGCAGCCTCATTTCGAGAGGAAATGCAGCTGACCACAAGCCGAGGCCCGGGCGGAGCTGGGCACCTGGGACAAGTGCCCAGAGCCCAGGCGCCTGCTAACTGCGGGGCCAGGAGCAGGAACCCTGCCCATGGGGGCGGGCGGGGGCGTCCCAAACTGAAGGAATCTAAGCAATGATCTGAAACAGAGAGTCAGTTAGCCCACTGTTGGCAGAAAGATTAAGCGGGGGGACATCAAGGAGATGGGAAAGGGGAACTAGGGAGGGGTCGCTACATCCTAAAAGGCTTCCAGTCTCGGTGAGGCCAGGACCCGCGGGGTGCTCAGGGCTGGGACGCCCTATCCCAGATCTGTTCCATGCAACCCAGCCTCTGAACCTCTTCCTACCTGTTTCACGCACACAGAAAGGGCTCAACACAAGGAGGCATTCGGGCCCCCTCGGGGAGAGAAATCTTGACAGCTGAAGCAGCCCTGACTTCCCTGAAGCAGTCTGCAAACCTGTGTCTCAAATCACAGCAAACATCACAGTAATATCACAAGACTTCTGCCCAACCTCCCATCCAGCCTGACTGCATCTTTTTGAAAGAAAGGGAAAAAAAAAAGCACCCTTCCAGCATTTTGAATTTTGCGTGATTAATAAAAGTAAGGCAATGCTAAGTACACCTTCAGAACTTTCCCCTTAAACTCCGATAAATAGCACAGAACTACAGGTTCAGAGTCTGTGACCCTCACAAAACAGAGAAGGCATTCCTCCATCCTCCTAAAATCATATGGATATTTGCTCATTTATAAACAAAACGCCGAACAAAAATCTACAACATGGGTAAGTATTTCCCCATGAATCATCAAGAATAAACGAGTGTGGCCAAAGTTACCATTTAACGCCTACATTTTATTTTATGGCTGATAGTTCCACTTAAAAACAAGTATCTGAGTGAACAAGCACTTAGGGGCCTGCTCGGGCCGGCGGGGCAGCGCCCTGGTCACGGGCGCTTTGTCGCCACAGGCCGCGCTGTCTCTGCCTGGCGCAGGTAGACCCGCGGCGGCTATTTCTCGCTCCATTAGACACTCACAGCCAGCTGACATTATGAAGCGTTCTTGGTATGAGCTCTGCAAACAGCAAGCGACTAAACAGTGTTTATAGGTTTTTACAAAAGGAATCCTGAAGTTTTAGATTTACGACCGTGTGCTTTAACTACAGAAGAAACCCTGCAGGTAACTTTAGGACAGAAACAACACAGCCGAATTCCCAGAGGTGGCGCTGGTGGTGAGACTGGCTTTTCATCCCCCGGCTCTCTAATGAAAACACAAGGGAGGGCCCCCCCTGCCCCCTGCCCCCTGCCCCCCGTTTGCTCCAAGGTCAACATATTAATCCATTTAAACAAATGCCACAGGAGGCTGTGCCTACTTTTCTTTAGAAGAGAGATTTGGTTTGTTCTTGTTTAAAATTGAACGCATCTCTCCATTTTAACAGTGCTCGAGCCAGAGTAGGGTAATGTGAGCTGGATTATTTTAAATCAAGCCTGTGGGCAAAGGCGGCAGTGAGAGCCTCCGAGTCGGCAGGCCCGCTGCCGCCCGTGACGTCTGATGAAAACGGGGTGCAGGTCTTTGAAAAGGGGGTCAGCTCTAAACTCCAAGTCAGCCACCACACAGGGCAGGCCCCACTCTGTCTATTACTGGGACAGACTCAGAGAGAAAGGGAAAAGGGAAGGAATAAAAATCAGTCTCCACCCCCCCCAAGTTTCTATGTTGTATCTGTCCACCTATCCATCAATCTGTGTGTATGCATGCATGCACACGTGCGTATTTACGCATGTACATACGCACACGCATGTGCATGTGTTCAGATGGAAGATTAACTGATCAGTATTTCAGCGTGTGTCAAGAAGCCAAGGCACTCTGGCCACGCACACTTAGCCTGAACATAACGTCACAAGCCAGTACCAGTAACTGTTCTTTTCCGGAGCCCTTGCCAGAGTGCGATCAACTGGCTGAATGCAGCTTCTCTTGTCTTGTCTTTGAGACGAGCACACAGTCTCCGTTACTGCCTCTGCCAGGTTGGCTGAGGGTCAAGTCTGGAAGGAAGGAAGATTTCTGGAGGCAGCATGTCCATCGTCTGGGGTGGTGGTTAGTGAGATGTGGGTGGGAAGACGACCCCAGCATCTCCCCGGGCTGGCAGATTGGGAATGGGACCTGGGGAGGTGGGGGCAGAGGAGTTCTGAGGCCACCGCACGGGGAGTCACGGTGCCCGCGTCTGGGCGGGGGACGGCGGGCATCTCTCACGGGCGGAGGCAGCAGTATGAAGGCAGGTCGGTGTGGGCTGGAGGGGGCGCGGGCGGGAGGGCGGGCAGAGGCCCAGGCTGTGGGGATGCGGACCAGGGGACAGCGGAGAAAGGAGCCCACAATGGGGACCAGGAATGGTGAACTGGGCCAGGAAAGGGAGGCCATCTCAAAAACCACAGCAAGAGTTTTCAGGAAAAATAGGTCAACATGCAGTCAAAAGCCGAGTGAGATCGTGTGAGGTAAGGGGTGGAAATTATTTATTATTTTACTCTAATTTAGTCTTTGTATTTATAGTGAAGACGTCGCTGGGGACGTTGGTGGGGGAGCCTTGGAAACAGGACCCTTCTGCGGTTCTCCACCGCCCACCACCCAAACCGCCCTGAGGCCTCTCTGGAGCAGAGGCGGCCCGCGCCATCAGCAGGCCCGCGTGCCATCTCCTCTGACGCCCTGCTCAAGGATGTTCCTTAGATTTTTACCCTCTGTACACCCACCTCAAAGCTTCCTCTGCTGGGAAGCTCCACGGGCCCCCGGGTGCACAGCTCTACTTCCCCCGCACTTACTCCCTGGCCCGGGGCCCTCTGGGACACAGCCCCGCTTGGCCGGCACGGGCGCACGTCTTGGAATCTCCTTCTCCCCGGCTCCTCTGCTCCCCACATCCTCGCTCCCCTCCTCTGCGGCCCTCGTTCCAAGCCATCCTCTCTTCCTGGAATCTTTTGTTTTCCTTTTCTTCCTCCTGAAATCCCCTCTCTCTTTGAACTCCAGGTTTGGCCGATCTTTTCAAGGAAGCAGCAGTCCTGCTGAGCATCCGCCAGGGCGCTGGCTTTGTCCCTGGGCTCCCTCAGCTGAGTGACGCTGCTTCTGCAGCTCACAGCCGTTAGCGGCACTTTAATTTCAGGTGTGTCCATCTGTGCGTGTGACTCTCTCCTTCCCAGCCAGCTTCTCGGCTCCTGGAGAAGCAGCAGCCTGTAGGAATCTCAGTGTCTGACAGACCTGGGGTCCGCTCTCCTGGACCCGGCACCAGCTTCTCTGAAGCTCCATTTTCTCGGCTGAAAATTGGAAGCCAGAATGTGACTTTGCAGCGGGTGGCTCCTAACCAAGCTGAGGGATGAGTGGCATCCGCGTGATGCTCGCCTATCAGACACTTTCCTTCTCTCCTCCCTTTCCTTCCTCTGCCTCCACACCACCTGGGTCAGACATTCAGAGATGAAAACCCTCCAAAAGCAGAGAGCATTTAGAGATTTAGATCAGAAAACGGCATTCCAGCAATGGCTGCGTCCTGTGTTTACAACACAGAAGAGGCACAGAAAGTCTGACCTCGCCGGACTCCAGGTTTTCCGTCCAGCACACACGGAGGGGGCGTTACGGCTGGCCTGACCCGCTCTGCTGGGAGTGGTGGGAATCTGCACGGGGCAGCACACAGTCTGTCTAAAGCCAGAAGAAATCACTGACTCACGGAGTAACCAGAACATTTCAAATTATGGTTAACGGTATATAAATTCAGATCTTTTATTAAATAATGGTATTTTGCTCTAGTGAGTGAAAAACTATGTTAAGATAAGAATGAGGCTAGGGACTGTAGATTAAAATTTATTTCCCATTTTCCTTTGGTTGGCAAAAGAGACGAGTGAAAGAACAGAAGAAATATAAGGTATGAAAAAATCCATTAGCTACATGATCAATCAGTAGGATTTATCTTTAAAAGTTTTCCTTTATTTGCTCTTATTTAGAGTTTCCTATGGCATTATCTTCAAACTGTTGTATATAACCTTCCCCCCCAACATATAATAACCTTAAATAGATTATTAGAAGAGCCTAAGATAACCTTAGTGGTCAGCATTTGGAGTAACTTAAGAAATTAAAGCAGTATAAACATACTAAAACAGAGCTCATCAGTTATTTTCAGTTACCGAAGAGGAAAGTCAGTAAGATACTAGTCACTGCAGAAAGCAGTTACAAAAGGCTGCCTGAGTAATGCAGAAACTGCAGTGATGCATTTTCATTAGAGGACTGTTGTCTTCACCACGGGATTTTAGAAATAAAAATTGAGAGAGCCACCAGCACTGTGCTTCTCTTCGGAGGAAGCAGCCAGGGCTTCGAGCTTTGGCAGCACCGACAGCTCCGCTACCACCACGACCCCTTCAGCAGTGTGATGGGGGCGGGGAGGACGGCCGGGCGCTCCGACGCAGGAGCAACCAGGCCCTTCTCGCCAACAGCTTCTCTGCTGAGTGAGCTCTGCTCACGGGGTAATTAGGGAGGGAGGGAAATCCTTCTCTTTAGAAAATCTGTGAGCACCTTCTTGAAAAGATAGGTTTACGACCCCCTGTTGGTCATTCCCAGGACTCACAGTCCCTGGAGAGGAATGGCAGAAAGAATAATTTACCCCCCTCCCCAGTCCAGCCAAAACCCAGTCAAGGAAGTTCAGTCAGTTTAAGGGCCCTGACCCAAGTGCCGGCAGGGACCCAGCCTCGCCTGCACCCACGGAGCTTCCGGGACCCCAGGCCGCACTGGACCCCAGGGGTCAGCAAGTCTGTGGAGCTCTCCAGATGATTCTAACTCACCAGCATGGATTAGAGCAGAATGCTGTAACTTGGTCTTGGATCAAGGTCAAACCTATTTCCTTTACCTAAAGAACAAACTGTTAAATCTTCAGCTTTAAACAGTTTCCAAGCAGAACACACAACAGGCTCCTACTTCATCCACGCTGCCTTTTATTTCATTATTTCCCTGAAGATGACAGGAGTGACCAGCAACCACGAGCCTGCTGCAGCTCCAGGTAGGGGATGAGATGCCACAGCGCAGAGACTGGAGGGGGAGAGAGAGAGAAGAGAGAGAGGGAGAGAGAGAGAGAGAGCGAGCGAGCGAGCTAGCGGGTGTGTGTGTGCGTGTGTGCGTGTGTGCGTGTGTGCGTGGTGGGGCGAGGGTGAGAGGGTGAGAGCTGGAGCAGGCGGCTGGGCGATCTGTTTGCTCACATTTCATGCTAACAGAAAAGCTAATTTTTCTTCAGGGTCATAAGCACGTGTGAGGCCGTCTGGTGTCTCCTGCTGTTGCATCCTTTAGATGCTGCGTGTTTGTATGTCCACGACATCAAACCACCGTGGGCCTAGAACGGCAATCCTTAAAGGGCATTGTGCTCTAGTGTAACCACACACGTTACTGATGTCTCATAAGCACACTGCTGTAGACTGCCAGTGGTAAAGAAATATCTGAATATGTGAACGACACACATATTCTCTTACTAAAAGTAGAGAGAACCCCCCACTCACAAAGAGGAATCTTCTCATGTTAACAGGCCGTTTGGATTCTCACCTTTCATGAAGTGAATGTTCAAATTTTTTACCCATTTTTAAAAGTCAGTTTAAATCTTTTCAGCAACTGATTTGTAGTTCTTTACATATTCTGCAAGCAAATCTTTTTTCAGGTATTTTGTCCCATTCTGCTGTTTTAGTCTCTTAATGCTGCTTCTGATGCCATAATTTTAATATAGTCCAATGTATTTTTTTCTTAATTTATGGTTAACACTTTTTGTGTCCTGTTTAAGAACTCTTTGCCTACTCCAAAGCAATAAAGATGTTTTCTTTTGTTTTCCTCTGTTAAAAACAAAACAGGCCCAAAATGGAGTCACTTATGCAAAGCCACACATCACCAGACTGCAACTTAATTATAGTTTCGGCCTTTCCCAGAGACGGAACCCTAAACTAGCCAGTCAGGAATCACCAACCAGCACTCACTGGGCCGTCTGTCCGACACACCCCTTGGTCCCCTGGAGGGATGTGACCGCGCCTTTCTATCTGCGACACTGCTGCCTGATTCGCGAGTTGTACGATAAACGCAACGAGATCTTTAACACTTACTCAGTTGCATTTTGTTTTTTAACACCTCTAAACTACCTTTTCCCTTTCTCATTTAAACCTACAGCACATTTTATGTACGGAATGAGAAAGCACAACTTGCTTTCCCCTCCAAACAGCTACTCAAGACGGAACAGCATTTACTGAAAAGGCCGCCCCTTTCCCCGGGCACTGTGGTCACATCTGTGTCACCATCAGGGGACTGTACAGAAGAGGGTCTCCTCCCGGACTCTGCTGCACTTGCACTGACGCCACACGACCTTAATTAAGAGAGCTGCAGGAGAGGTTTTCTATGTGGCAGTGGAAATAGTCCAGCCATCTTCTTTTTCTTTATGTATGCCTTGTCCTTGGTCTTTTGCATTTCCATGTGAGTTTTTTCAAATGAACTTCTCAGTTTCTGCAAAGAAACACTGCTAGCAGTACGACTGGGGCTGCGTCACCTCTACACCTGCATCTGGAGAGCACTGACAGTGCTGCGTATTCTGATCTGTAACGTGAAACACCCTTCCCTGGGCAAATCCACGAGGAAGTGCTCATCTCCACGAGTCATCAGAGAAATTAAAGCTAAACCCACCATATCCAGTAGACTACTTAAAATGAAAAAACACAAAATACCAAGTACTGGGTGGAATGACCACTGGAATACACATTGCTGACTGACGGGGACGCCATGTGGTGCATCCACTGTGGATGCCTGACAGTATCTCCCGACGCTGAGCACACGCAGAACCGATGACCCAGCAGTTCCATTCCTAGTGACTGTTCACTGACAGACAAGTCCCAGAACGTTCATAACAGCACTATTCAAAACAGCCCCAAACTGCAAACTACCCAAGTGCCCATCAGCGGTAGAAAGAATAAATACATTCTGTGGTGTCTTCACAAATGAAAAAATATACAGCCCTGAGGGGGACCATCCACACCAGAATGCAATAACATGAACGAGTCTCAAACAATATTGAGCAAGAGCAGCTAGACTGCGTTATAGAAAGGATACCAACAGGAAAGCCAGCCCACGTGAGGAGTCAGGATAGCGGTTGTCCTCGGGGGGACACGGGGCCTGCAAGGAAACATGAGGGGCTTCTGAAGTGCTGATAACATTCTCTTTGTTGACTTGGGCTCTGAGTACGCAATGTCTTCCGCTGATAAAAAAACAATGAGCTGTACTCTTATGATATTGCACTGTTCGTACATATATATACACATATACAAATTTTAGCAAAAATTATGTCATTTATTTATTTTATCTGGGAGGAGGTAATCAGGTTTTTATTTATCTTTTTAATGGAGGCACTGGGGATTGAAGCCAGGACCTCGTGCATGCTAGGCACGCACTCTATCACTGAGCTATACCCTGCCCCCTCAAAAGTTATTTTTAAAGGAACACATAACTGGGCTTTCCATTTAAAAACTGAGTCACTTTCAAATCATTCCCTCTCCCTGTTTGCCCCTCCCCCCTCCCAGGGCGTTTATATGACCAATGACCTAAAGGAAGTTCCTTTTTAGCTGAAATCCAGCTCACATGCGGCACTGTGCTAGTTTCAGGTGTGCTGCTCAGTCATTCCACACTTGTGTGCGTTGTGAAATGATCTCCATGGTAAGTCTAGTAGCCATCTGTCCCCAAACAAAGTTATTAAAAATTATTCAGCATATTCCTTACGCTGTGTATCATATCCCATGGCTTATTTATTTTATAACTGGACGTTTGTACCTCTTAATCCCCTTCACCTGAAAAGAAATACACTAGAACAAAAGAGTGGAAACTGAAACTGTATGCTCCACAGAAGCTTTTAAAACTGGAAAGTTTAAATGAAGTACTTTTGGGCATTTTTAATCTTTCGACCAAGCATACTGAACTCTTTGTAAGCATCTAGTTAGAAGCACTTTCTTTACCTTTGTTTCAGATGACAAAATGGAGAAATGAAAGACACGAGATGAGGCATTACCTGTTTCAACGAGTTTGTCTTAACTTCCCACTCAAATCATCCTTATTAGTGCCATCTGATTCGGCAACAGCTTTACCACAGACACAAGTGTATGTTGATTTTTCAAAGAAATGTAATATCATGAAAATGAACAGCGTCTTTAAGGATCCTTTTAGCTGTCACTTTACAGATTACTTATGTTAACATCTGGTTGTCCTCACTTGTTTTTCTCTAGTTTTGTGTCAATACCAAACTAATCAGTGGACGCAAGTACAGAATTCCAGGAGCTTTGTTTTTAGATGCGAAATAATAAAATTTCCTAAAAACTTGCAACAAATGCTAGCTTGTTTCCTTCCAGTCTGTTCTATCCAGAAAATACGCTACTGTGATTGAGGCTCACATTTCGACAACCCACTAAAGGGAAATTTAAAATGAAACTGAGAATTATGGGAAAGGCTGAGATTGCCTAACAACAGGAGGAAGCTGAAAGGCTAGAGGGATAATTTTAGTTTTTTTAATTATAAAATTATAATACAATTACAATTCAAGTTTCAGGAAAAATAACAACATTCCTCGTAGTGGAAGTGAATTCCCACACGCTAGAGTCTCAGTCAAGTGCTGTGAAAAAGCCACCGAGGAGCATTTTGTCCACCTTTGGTCACACGATAAAAAACAGAATTTTAAGGGGATACACCACAACCACCGTCGCCACGCAGAGGTCTGTGATAGTGCTGAAAACTGTCTGTGGAGAAAACTTTTAAGCCACATTAAATATTTCAAGGTTTCATTTACAAGCACAGAAGTTCCTCAGTCTAATCAAACTGTGATCTAAGCAGCATGGGGCTGAGACAGGTCACAGTTTTTTTTTTTCTTTTTCTAATATATATATATATTTTAATTGAAGTCTAGTCAGTTTACAATGTTGTGTTAATTTCTGGTGTACAGCACAACGGTCGGTCACACGTGAACATAAGTCACAGTTTTTAAAAAAAGCCGTGTCGTGATTTTCTGGCCCAGTTTTTAAGCTGAACTTATCATGCGGTTATCCCTCATTTTTCCCCAAGGCGTTCTATTGCCTCTGTTGATTTTGGGGCGGGGTAGGTAGCGGGGCAGAGAATGCTATTCCTAAGCCATTTTCTATTTGCCTTCTCTGTTCCAGGGTGTCTGCCAGACAGAAGCAGGGAGAAAGCCAAGTTCTTTTACCCAGAAATAACCCCTGGTGGGGCCCCCGCCAGCACCACGTCTGAAGCACAGGTAAAGCAAGTGCTGGCTGAGTTTCACAGCTTATTTTAGGACACAGGAGGAAACTGACAAATAAGTAGCTTAAAATGAGGGGAAATAGAATATTCATTTTAAAACCTCACTTGGATGAATGAATTATTGAAAACTGGGACCATTTGCATTTGAGTGAACAGAAGTCAGATTTATTTTGAGAGTGTGATAACGTTTCTCGGATATAATGTGTTATATGCAAGGGAGGCAAAAACAACAACAAAAAGCAGAAACCCACAAAACCCCCCAAACCCATCCAAACCAAACCAAGTCAAAAATGCCTGTAGCTGGACACTGTTGGGGAGGAGGGCAGGGGTCATGCATTTGCAGAGCCTCCTACACACAGGCCCCTCTCTGGTCTTACTTGTGCATAAAAGACCACAGTGCAGTCTGAGGAATGAGTGGACTCGATCGCTGAAAGCAGCCCAGTGTGTAAGCACAAAACCGATTAACCCCCAAACTTCACTCCACTGCGGCATCCTGTCCCCAGATGCTACACCACTGGAATTTACCAAGAGGCACCATTTACCCCGGGGAAGTGGTTATTTCAAGAAGGTGCCATAAGAAGACATATGATCGTTGGCATTTAAACCTTTGTGTTAATTTAAAAAAATGGTGGTGGTAAAGCCAGAGAAGCCACGGTTTGAGGAATGTAATTTCAGAAATGGTTGATCAAAACAAATTGTTCAGAGTCCATAAACATGCAGGGACATGTGACTTATTCAAAAGAGATCACAATGATTCCACTTTAAAAAATATAAATCCAAATGCATTTTTAAAAAAGTAGAAATAATGAAGATTGATTTAAAAAAACCATATAGTGACTCTTTCTTGAATAAAGGCAAGGAAGCCTTTGGTGTGTGCGCAAATTATTTTCCATTGCGTTCATCCTCTTAAAGCATGTCCCCTCTCACGGCCTTCCAGGAGTCCACCATCGTCTGGAAGACCGACTCAGACTCTACTCACTACCCGTGCCGGGGCTTGGGGAGTCTTATTCAGCTGCTGGAGCCCCCGCCTTCCCATCAATTCAAACATTTCTAATATGAAAACCCTTAAGTTTGTCTTTCTATCGTAAGGGTGATATGAGCACAGACGGGCATAAAACGAAGGGTCTCATTTCCTCCTCCCTCGCCCTCCCGGCCCCTTCCCACAGGGAATCAGTTAGCAGCTCCTCGGGTCAGAAGCACCTGCACCCGGCCCGGCCACAGTAACAGAAACAGCCATCCCCTCAGGGGCCCCTCACTCTGCACTCCTTCGGACAGACTCCCCTAGATTCTGCCCCTCGCTGCCTTTCCCCTGTTCATTCCTGTGACGTTGATACGTACACTGTCGGGTACTGGCTTGTTTCTCTCTCTCAACCAGTCTCACCTCCTTTGACGTGGACAGGAGCGCTAGCGTGGTGCTGGCACACAGCGGACCCCGCGAGGCCGCTGCGGGTAGGTGTTCCACGCCCGAGTTCTAAGGACAACTCACCCGCCCTTCTCTGCTGCCTTAGAAAGGGCTTTGGACACACAAACGATGCCGAGTCAGATACTTCTTAATGGCCTTCTCTTCCCTGAGAGGAAGTGCCTGTGTATCTGGGTTATTAGCAGCTGGGCTTTGATCCAGAATCCATTTCTGGAGAAATACATCGCATTTTATTTTTAGCTATGAATGGGGCATACATTTTTTTCTTTGCTTTTTAACAGTAGTTGGCTCTCCTGATAAAACAGACCTGCGGAGAGAAGATAATAGATAATTGTGTCATAGTATTGGGAAGAAACGAAGAAAGAACCTCCTTGTGTCAGAGAGCAAGGCAGCACTCAGAGACTAACAGGGTCCCATTGGAGGGACGAGGACCTGGGTGGAAAGGGCTCTCGATGGCAAGTGTGGGACAATGTGAGCATCCACAGGAGCAGTGATGGCAATGGATTACAATGGTTAGAATAAATAAGGATAAAACTACAGGGACACCCAGAAGAGTAGGGGAGAAGAGGGAAGGAGGGGGAAAGAGAAAGTGCGTCTTTGTAGGACGCCAGCCAGTCGGAAAATCACCTGGGCAACCACTCACGCGATACTCAGATCAGGCAGGGTCCCACCTGGGAAGGCTAAAGCCCAGACGAAAAGTTGCTACGGAACAGGAAACCACCCCCTGGGCCCCAAACACCCCTTCCTAATTACAAGGAGAAGGGCACATCTCAGCTGGCGATCAGACCGAGCCCCCCAGCAGCAGGACAAGCCCACAGCGTGTGCCTCCCAAGGTGGATGTGAAAGCACACAGCATAGCTCAGTGGTCCTCTTGCCAGAAACGACTCACTTGAACCCAAGCAAGAGGACAGGGAGACAAGTCCAGATTGCAGGACATGATCCAAGACAACTGGGTTGGCTTCTTCAAAATGGAAATGTCACAGAAGCCAAAAAAGAAAAAAAAAAAAAAAAGACTGGGGAGAGGGCAAGGGGTGATAGGGTCCAGATTGAAGGAGACAAAGAAACTGGGTGGACAGGAGGTGGAGCCTGGACTGGATCCTGGATGGGAGGGGAGGAAGGAGCACGAGGAGGGAGCACGGAGAAACCTGTGTGGGGCTGTATTCACGCCAATGGGTGACATCACTGCATCTCTGATAAATGGCTTGGATGCGATGGTGGCACCGAGCATACGGAGGAGAATGTGCTCAGTCTTAGGAGACAAATTCTGAAAAATGTAGGGGCAAAGCGTCACTGTGTGTGCCGCATACTTTCAAATGGTTTAGGAAAAAATACACAGAAAGCGACAGTAACAGTCCCGGGGTGGGGGGGCGTGCAAGAGTGGGAACGAGCACCGCGCACTGTGACAAGTGGTCAACCCCGGGGAAGGCGCGGGCGTCTTCACTATGCTATCTTATCACATTCTCTCGGTATTAAACTTTTTTTCCAGGTAAAAGCCAACATCATATCCTCTTCATGTGAAACCAAGAGTTTCCATTTGCTCCTCTGGAAAGCCTGATGTTGAAATAGCACACGGACCCACAACAAGGCGGAACAGCAGAGTCGAACCACCGACCTCTTCGCTTTCAGCCGGAGTCCCACCAGCCGTGGCGCTGACACACACCGGGTCTCACAGCGCTCCCGGAACTGGAGGCGTGCAGCTGCGGGCGGCGGCCAGGGGCTCTGCGCTCGCAGTTCCCGGACTGGCACCCAGCCCCTGCTGTGCAATACTGTAGCCCTGGGCTGGTTTCCCCATCACAGTGGGAATGAAACAGTATCTGCCTTATAGAAAGGTAATTTCTATAAACACAGTTATTTATGTTAATTAAAAAACGATGTAAGTAAGGTAAATTATATACAGGCCAGAATATTACCTGGTATACGGCAAACAATAAATGCTACTTTATAATCAACAACAACAGATGTTTTGATTAATAAAAGTGGCAAAGCAGCTGGCGTGGTCCTCTCAGAACCTGGGATTCACTGGAGAAAGTAGTAGGACGGGTCCTGGTGGGAGAACTACCTGGTAGCGGCAAGGGCACCAGCTGGGAGCTCACCGAGACAGCCCTGCATGCAGACCAGACTCTGCACTCGGCAGGCGGAGCTGCAGGTGGGAAGAAGGGAGAGGTACGGACACCAGGTGGGAAAACCAAGCAGGGCTTGGGGACCAATTAAGGAGGAGGAATGTTGCGTGTGACAGTTAATTTTACGTGTCTATTTGATTGTGCAACAGGATGTCCGTATATCTGGTCAGATAGTATTCTGGGCGTCTCTGTGAGGGTGTCTTTGGATGACATTAACATTTTTTTTTTTAAAGAATTTGTTTTTCCCTGTGGTGAGAACTCTTAGGCTCTACTCCCTTAACAACTGTCCTAAGTGTCCTACGGCAGGGTTAGCTGTAGCTGCCATGCTGTACGTTACAGCCCTCGTTCCTGCTTATCTCGGCGCTGGAAGTGTGTACCTTTTGTCCACTTTCCTCCAATTCTCCCTCCCCCACTTCTGGAAACCGCAAATCTGATTTATCTATCTACGAGTTTGTCTTATAAAGCAGCAGATTCTGCATGTAAGTGGGAGAGATCATGTAGAATTTCTCTCTCTCTGCCTGACTTACTTCACTTAGTGTAATGCCCAGCGGGTCCATCCATGTTGTTGCAGATGGCATTACTCCCTCATTTTTTATGGCTAAATTATGTATTCATCCACCCCACATTTTCTTTACCCAGTCAAGTGTCAACGGACACTTAGGCTGTTTCCGGGTCTTGGCTGTTGTAAATGATGGTGCTATGAACATGGGGGTGCAGCTCTCTTTCCGAGTTAGTGTTTCTGTTTCCTTTGGATATATTCCCGGAAGTGAAACTGCTGGATCATATGGTAGTTCTATTTTTAATTTTTTGAAGATTGTTAATTTTAATTTTTGAGTAGCATTGGTTTTCCTACTTTTGTGAAAAATGCCACTGGAATCTTGATAGGGATCACACTGACTCTACAGATGGCTTTCGGTAGTACTGACACTTACAACAATGTTAATTCTTCTAGTCCATGAACATGAGATACCTTTCTACTTATTTCTGTCTTCTTTGATTTCTTTTATGTGTCTTGTAGTTTTCAGAGTAGAGATCTTTCACCTCCTTGGTTAATTTTATTCCTAAGTATTTTATAATTTTTTTGATGCTATTACAAATGGGATCATTGTAATTTTTTTCAGATAACTTGTTGTTGGTGTTTAGAAATGCTACTTACTGAGTTTTACATGTTGATTTTGCATCCTGCAACTTTGCTGAATTCACTGATCAGATCTAACAGCTCTTTGGTGGAGTCCACAGGATGTTCCATATATAAAATCTGGAGATTTTATTTCTTCCTTTCCAATTGTGATGCCTTTTGTTTTTTTCTTGTCTGATTGCAGTGGCAAAGACTTCCACCACTTTGTTGAATAGGAGTGCTGAGAGTGGCCATCTTTGTCTTGCTCCTGATTGTAGAGGAGAAACTTTCAAACTTTCACCACTGAGTATGATTGATGTTCGCTGTGAGCTTACCATATATGGCTTTTATTATGTTGAAGTATGTTCATTCTATACCTAATTTGTTAAAATTTTATCATGAACAGATGCAGAATTTTATCAAGTGCTTTTTCTGCATCTTTTGAAATGATCATATGATTTTGTCTTTCATTCTATTAATGTCATGTACCACATTGACTGACTTCCGTACGTGAAGCCATCCTTGCATCTCAGGTATAAACCGCTTGACCGTGGTGAAGGAGCCTTTAACGTGCTGCTGAATTCAGTGTGCTAGTGTTCTACTGAGAATTCCTGCCTTTATATTCGTCAGGGATATGGGTCTGTAGTTTTCTTTTCCCTTTTTATAATATCCTCATCTGGCTTCAGTATCAGGGTAATACTGGTCTTATAAAATGAGTTTGCAAGTGTTCTGTCTTCTTCAATTTTGGGGAAGAGTTTGAGAAGGACTGGTGTTAATTCTTCTTTAAATGTTTGGTAAAATTCACCAGAAAAGCCATCTGTCCTGAGCTTTTCTTCGTTGGGAGGTTGTTTTTTTTTTTTTTTTTTTTTTGATAACTGTATTTATTTGACACCTGGATTCAATCTCACATATATTTACATGAGTAATTAAAATTTATCTCTAATGATTAACTGTTCACAGCTGAATGGAAGTTATGCTGACTGCACTTTCATTCTTCACTTAGAACACTACACTCACTCTGCTGCAGCGACAGAAAGAAGAAAGCTACGGGTCCTTCCCCTGCAGCGACCTGGGGATCTGTGCACAGAGCGAGCGTAGGGCAGGCTCTCCTGACGTCGTCATTTGCATGGCGACATTTGGCTTGGTAAACAGAAAGAAAAGGCTGAGAACACAGAAGAAGGCTTCATCATAAAAGGAATGTGACTACACTGCAGTGCCCTACGGGGTTTAAGCTGCCGAGTCAAGTAACCTTGTGTGTCGCCTGCCTGCTAGCTGCCAAGTGTCAGTGTCTAGGATCTGAGTGTGAGGGCCAACCTCAGGCACTCCTGGTCCAGCCTCTTCCATCTGCAACGAAGGTCCAGGTTGTAACTATGATGAGGGCAATTTTGATCCGCCACCCGACTGAAGCCTGGCATGCTCACTTCAGGAGTTGAGTCTGGGGTGAGTATGTCAGCAGGGCTTCATGAATTGTCATTTATTTTTCATGTCACTTCTCTTTTCATCTACAGCTTACACAACTACCTGTTTTCAAATTTATTAGGTCAATGACTCTTGATTTATTTTTAAGAGATTATACCAAAGATAGCATAAGGCCAGAGTGAAATGGTACGGTTCTAACAAGTCAATCTGGAAGGAACTTTTTTCCCATATTATATAGAGAAATCTACTATTAATAGACACTTAGAAGTAGGCTTTGGTGTTAAGCATTTAAAAATGGGCAGGAGAAGGTTAATGTGCTGGTCACCAAGGAGCTTCAACAGCTTCCTCAGCTTCAAAATTAAAAACAATTTTCTCAGATAAGTGGAAAGATTAATACCATAAGAATAATCCGTGCTGAATATTTCACATTAGCTTGCCAACTGAACACAATGGAGCTTATTTACTTTCTTAAAAATAATGATTCCCCATTTCCCCCCACCCCCACTGTAAAACTGAGATCTGTCATTTATAATGTTACCTGGATTTCCTAAACATTAACATTTTTAAAACCAGTGGGTTTTCCATGGAGAGGTTTAGAATTCTGTAAACTAAGGCGAACCGTTCTTACTGAGCAGTAAGTCATGGCTAACGAGGCAGAGGCCCAGCTGCGACTGCTGGCTGATGGGCCAGTTCTGATGAGACAGCAGTCTGTTTACAGTCACACCGCCAGATCCACCGCAGGTATTGGAAGTACTGACCCGTGTTCCAAAACCTGATTTGTAAGGTTCCACTTTAGGCCGGCTGTATCCTGATTGCAAGGCTGTCCAACAGAAATACCGCCACACCAATCACCTTCCCTTCCAGTGTCTACATGAAATTTGTGCTTTCCTGGTTGGAGCAGGTAGACGAGAGATTCCTGCTGGATTATAATAACCGGCAAAGGAATGATGTGAGTTGTTTGGGACAAAGTGCTCGCAGATGCCACAATCTGCTCTAACACCCAGCAAGTCCTCCCCTGCCACAATCACAGCTGCCTGTAGGTCTTCTGTCTTCTTTGGGAGCACGTCAGGGAACCTGCTAAAGTCAGTACGTCTTGATCTGCAGCTGAAATAAGCTCGCATTCCTTTACAGTGCAGTACTCTCTACCTTCAGGCCTAACAGAATCAAAGCCTCCAATTACGAGTTCAAGGAAAAAGCTTTCCATCTCTCCACAGCGACATCATATAAGCAGTTGGTACCTCTGTCGGCACAGGCTCTTAAAGAGCTTTACTCCACAGATGAAGACATTTGTCCAGAGGCTGACTCAGAATCACAAGGTGGTACTGCAGATTCCCAGTGCGAAGCAGAGGTTCCAGCGGCATCAAGGCCCACTCCAGGTGGGCCTACTGGTCTACACTGAAGGGCGGAGCCACCAGCCAGTGAAGCACAGGCTGGGGGAGCAAGGGCAATGGACCTAACAGGGTCTAACCTTGACTATGTATTTAACACGACCAGTGAGTTTTACACTGCCTGCTTATGTTTTTATGATGTTGACTAGTGTCCATTTATTTCCAAAGAACTCCCTTCAGTATTTCTTGTGAGGCAGGTCTAGTGATGATGAATCCCCTTAGATTTCTTTGTTTGGGAAGGTCTCTAACCCTCCATTTCTGGAGGACAGCTTCACTGGGTAAAGTATTCTCAGTTGATCCTTTTTTTTTTTCTTTCAATATTTTGAGTATGTCACCCATTCTCCTCTAGCCTTAAGTTTCTGTTGAGAAATCCACCGACAGTCGTGGGGGTCCCCATGTATATAACTTCTCTTTTGTCCTCTTCCTGCCTTAAAGTTCTTTCTGTCTTTGCTTTCTGACAATTTAATGGTAACATGTCTCCGAGTAGCCCCACTTGGGTGAGACTTACTTGGGGTCCTTTGGTCTGCCTGGATCTGGATGTCTGTTTCCGCCCCCAGGTTTGAGAAGTTTTTAGCTATGATTGCTTTAAATATACTTTCTGTCCTTTTCTTTTTCTCTTCTCTTCCTAGAATTCTCATAATGTGAATATTGTTTCTTTTCACCATGTCCCATAAGTCCTGTAGGCTTTCTTTACTCTTTTCTGATCTTTTTACTTTTTACTCCTCTGGCTGGATAATTTCTGTTACCTTATCCTCCAGGTCATTGATTCTGCATGATCAAGTCTGGTTCTGAAGTGCTCTGTTAAATTCTTCAGTTATGATATTTTTCAGCTCTAGGATTTCTGTTTGTGTGTGTTTTAGATGTTTTGTTTCTTTATGAAAATTTTCCTTTTGTTTATATATTGTTTTCCCAATTGTGTTTAGTTGTCTATGTGTTCCTGTAGTTTACTAACTTGATTTAAGAGAATCACCCTGAGTTCTCTGTCTGGCAGTTCAGCGGAGGCCACAGGTCTTGCCCTGTGGACAGGGCGCGCCGTGGGCTGCGCCCTGTTTCCAGGCCGCCGTGAAAGTGGTACTTGTCAGACGGGCTGTGCAGTTTCCCCTGCACCCTGGCCAGGCTCCCCAGGTGGGAGGGTGGGAGCCTGTATTCTGCAATGAGTGGGGCTACAGACCAGTTGTCCAGCCTCGGCACAGTGGGAAAAGCAGCTCCAAGGCCACTGAGGTGCTTTGATTGTGGTCTTGACTCAAGCCGAGCAGGATTATCCATGTAATAATAAAAGGAATACTTCCCATGAACCAACCCTCCCAATGCCAACAAAACCCCTAATCATTCATCAACATCACACCCTTCTCTAGCTCCTACCCTCTCTCCTTGTCCAGCAAAACACTCAAATGCTGCTTCTCCCCTGCCCCATCCCCTGTGCTTTTATCAAACGTGGCCAATTTATACAGCATGTTTACATTATTTAATAATAATAATTTTTAGATTAAAGGGATAAGAGTTATGAATGGGGGGAAACCTACTCAGAAGTGCCCCGCTTCTAGTCCAGGACACATAAATCACCACTCCACTGGAACAGAGTCCACAAGTCTACCCGCGAGGCCCACCCACCCGTGCAGGGATGTCAGCACCGCTGTGTGCCTTTGTTGCGTGCTGCAGAAAAAGCACTCCTGGTCCACACACCGTGAGCTCAGCTGCATGAAGGAGCCCTTGCCCACTCCCCAGAGGGGCTCTGGAGACCCACCAACTACGTGGTTACAGGCCTACCTGGAAGCCGTAGGCTGGCAGCTGAGATAAAAGGAGACAAGTGAGAATGTGTGCTGCAAACCCAGGCCCTCCCTCGCGCCGGGAGAGCACGCTGGAGCTTGGGCTGCTCCCGCGCCGAAGAGCGGGGTCTGGAGGACGGCGGACAGCAGGAAGCCCGGGCAAAGGGAGGCCAAGGGGGGAGCGTCTGCAGACACTCTGAGCGAGAGGAGGCCCGCGACTCTCAGGAACAATGATTCCAGCTCCATGAACACCTCCGTTCCTTTGACTTCGCTGCTGGACTTGTTCCTCTGCCCCATCCTGTTCTGCAATGGGAGACGCCCTAAGGGGAGCATCATCCCGCAGACACTGATCATCTTGTGACGCTGACACCCTGGACCTGCAGGGCTGCAGGTTCCGCTCTGCAGAGTGGGGACCGCACCATGGCTGTACCTGGCCTAAAGGGCTCCCCGCCGCCTTACAGATATGCTGTATGTGACTCAGACATGACACAGACCCCAAAATCATTCTCACGCTCACAAGGTCAAATGCTGACGTTTGTGTTCATCTTAAAGGACATGTTTAAGCATTGGGAGGTTCAAATTATCCATTCATAGTTCACACATTGGTTAGTTATCTCTGGCTTTCAAAATGGGCTTTTGATGATTTTCAGAAATAAAAATTCGACCTGTTCCCTGTCTCCGCAGAATATACCACTGAAACAATCTGGTGCGTCTCAGTGCCCTTCAGGGCCAGCCCTGGGACGTTCCGCTCCTTGGTGTGAGCGGACGAAACAATCACCTCCCCGAGGACGTGGAGCCGAGCTGCACAGCAGCTCCTTTACTGCCGATAAATCTGTTTTCTAATTACATAAGAAGACATGTTTGTCTCTGGCCCTGATGACATTAAAAATACCAGAAGCATCATTGCTTTAATGTGCATTACAGAAACATGACTCCCCAAGTGAATCTGATCCATTAATAACATCTCTTTAACTACCGTCTAATGATTTTTGCAGACATGTCAGAGAATATTTTATGGCTGTTTTCAACCATCTGTTCTTTCTTTCAACATGAATTTGCCAGAGATGTAATGAAATTTCTCGTGCTGTGTGCCATCACACGTTTTTAATACCGACACAGCAATTAGACATATCAACACTGTCACACACTCCACGCGCTGCTCAAGGAACTGGAACCTTCTGTCTGCAAGACCCTCCCTGCACTGACCCAAGGCTCTAACCTGGCAGCAGCACGTTCAGGAAGGTACCTGAGATGTGTACGGCTGAAGCATCGTGCGTCTGAACCAGTCACAGAGCAAGGAGTAGCTGCACTTCACAGAGTTACATGTGATGTTTAAAACTGCTGTCCTTCCCTTCAATAATGTGTCATGTCATATTTTAAGCGTTTTTCATTTATAAATTACTCTTTACTGAGTGCCTGTTATGGTCTAGTCACCCTCTATGGCCAATTTTTCTGAGTGGAGGGCTCATGTTGAAACACGTACACAAAAGAGAAGTTCATTTGGGAGAGTTGTATCTTTAAGCAAGGAAACAGCTTTTAAGGCACAGTGACCTGCTTCCAGAGTGCGTTCCACACGGAGTTGTCCTAGGGGGGCGGGCAGGTTCCTGGCAGGCCAGCTGCTGTGAGGTAAGGAGTCCCGGGAGGGGATACAAGCAGCTGTAGACTGAAGGCTCTACTCCGAGGTCGGGGTCAGGGGGGTCAAGGAGGAAGGCTCTGGTGGCCCCGTCCAGGGCCCTGTGACTCAGACGCAACCTGCAGGAAGGGCCTCCTCTGCCGCTCTCTATTGTCAGACTTGATGTTTTCCACCGCAGATTCTCTAGAAATTTTCCTGATTTCTCTTTTTTTTCTTTAATAAAAGATAGGGTAAAGGAGGAATAAAATCTCCCAAAAGCAGTGGCCTGCGTTTAGACCTCACAATGCGTTTTTACGTTGATCCATGAAACGAACAACAAAAGCTCTACAGAGCATTGAAAAAATCATTAGAATTTCACCACCCAGAGAAAAACAACTAATCTCACTCTGTCTGAGGCATAAGCCGTGGTGCTAAGGCCAGTGTCACCTCTGCAATCAACTGTGGTTAAAACGAGGTGGATATCCGTCCCTCCCCACTCCTGGCTCCCCCAGAGGCGATAATGAATAGAACTCGAGGGATGGACACCGCGCTGGGAAGTCTGCACCAAGACCTAAGCTACAACAAAGAAAATGAAGCTTATTCAGTGCGCTCCATCCCATCTGGGGTCACGAGGACATTTCTTCTCAGTGGGAGGGAGTCATTTATAAACTCAGTGATTAGTTCGAGGAGGGCGGGAAGAAAAACAAAGCTTAGATTCCTTAAGTCTTTTCCTGGTCTTTCTGTTTTCCTATACTTTTTTTGTCTTTATAGTTATAATTGGTAATTTTAAGTCCCAAATACTAAATTGAGGTACATATATATTTTTCCTCCCTCTATTTCAAACAGACATATGCTTAGGACAAGTTTAAATTTTAATAAACACTGAGAGGAGTTGAGAATATAAAATATAAGCCAATCCTTCTTCAGTTTCATCTGGCTAATCATTAAAGGTCTGCTCCTTGGCCAGTGGGCTTTTTATCCATCACCCACATAATTAACGCACTAAGATGCTACCACTTCCTGCTGACTGTAGAGGGAGGAAGGATGCCTTCCACTTACTGAGAAGAACCTCGATTCTCAGCTAGAGTTTTTGCAACTATTATTTAAAGTATGCAGTATTTGAAGGAGGGGCATTCCAGATCCCAGTGTGGAGACTTCTGTGTGTAACTGTGAATGTGCAGTCTTAAATGTTGCCTTGTTCAATGAGTTTTGGGCCTTTACGAGAGGGGTTCGGAGCCAGCGCACAGACGGCAGCATAAGCCCAGACCCCAGGAGGATCCAGAGGTCGAAAACGAGGTGCAGCCAGCAAGTGTGTTTGGCTGGCTCACAACAAGTGCTTAATAAAACAACGCAGGCCAACGCTTGAAAATCCACTTTCACATTAAAATGGGAAGATCTGAAAACACAGACTTCATTCCCACCTTCAGTGGGAAATAAGCGCTGTGCCTTAGATGCACAAGCTTTCAGTCAAGCCACGGCCACCTGAGTGTTCACATTCGCCTGGTCTCCCTCTCCCTCCTGCCTGACCTGGTGATCTGAGAGGAAATGAGATGTAGGTGGAGCCCCGGGGGCCTTGCTTCTTGAACTGGATGGCAGGGAACACAGTGAGAGAACATAATTAGAGTACAGTAAGAGAATTGTAATAGGATTCTTCTGAAAATTCCAGGACAAACGGCTGTTGCAATACTAAGGTGAAGCGGCCTGTGGCTGTTTTAGAATACGATCACCAATTCTGTGCCACCCTCCACTGAGAACCGGGGGGGTTCTGGGATCCCACCCCTCGAATCTGAACTTGTGACTCCTCTGACCAATGGAATCTGGTGGCAGCGATGCCACGTGACTTTCAAGGTGAGGTCCTGAGAGGCCACGCTGCTGTGTCCCGTGCTCTGGGAGCGTCCCCTGCAGCTCTGAGAGCAGCCTGTGAAGATGAGTCTGTGACGGTATCGGGGAGCCCTGGCCATGTGAAGAGGCCACATGCAGACATTCTGTCCAACGGTCGTGGCTTGTCCCTGCCCAGGCACCAGACCTGCTGGGAGGAAGCCTCTGGGTGACTCTAACTCCAGCCAATGGTGTCAACCCCCGCAGCTGTCTTCCCAGTCTAGACTGACACCACGGCTCACACAAGCCACTTCCAGGGCACACCACCAGGAGTCCTGGTGCACAGGGTGCAGGCGCATAATCACAAGGGTGGTTGTCCTGCACTGTGACGTTCTGGTGGTAGGAGCAGACGGCCGGAACGGGGCCTGTGGATACTAAGAAAATCTCTGAAATGGCTTCTTCCGTGCGACAAATGCTCCTGTCTGCTAGCCCCTGCTGGGTTCTAAGCCTTCTCCAAGATTTTCAAATTGAATACTCAGCAGTCTGCAGTCTGCTCCTCTCCTCCTCAGGAACCGACGGAAGGAGGTGACCTGGGCAGTTTTCACAGCCTCCACTCCAAGCGGTGCGGCTGAGGAATCCTTCTTGGCTGTTCTGTGCCTGTGGGCTAAAGCACCAGAAGTTTGCTGATGTTCTGATCTGACGATCTTCCTTTGGAAACGCGTTTTCCATCTTCATCTTGAAAACGAGGATGGTGACAGCTGATTACCTGTTTCACAGGGGTTCAAGGTTTTGGTGAATATGGACCTCAGATTGCTCAGAGTGGGAGAATACGATTTTACCCACGGCGGCGCGGAGTCAGGACAACGTCTAACCCCCCAGCACGTGGTCACACACAAGCAGCGCCGCGCACAGGAATGTGCCTCTTCACCGCTGCAAGCGGCTCATCTTGGCAGCGCTCATTTTGTTTAGGGTTGCTGGCTCTTTGAAAATATCTTAAACACCCCCTGCTGTGTAAATGCTGTGAATGTGTGTCACACTCGTGAACGGCAAGAGGAAGGAGAGACGTGGACAAGTGCTAATTCAGTAACTGAAGGAGGACCCCCAAGATCTCCATTTCTTTGTGTGTTTAAGAGAGCTGGGCTCTGGACAGGTGTGACCACTAAAGAAATGTTTATTTCATTTCATTTCATTTCATTTCATTGTATGTATGTATGTATGTATGTATGTATGTATGTATGTATGTATGTAAGGTAGATTTATTTAGAGAGATACATACTGCATAGGTGTAAGGCAAGAGAAAGGCAAGGAAAGCGCTGTGGGAGTTGGGTGATCAGGTTAAGGTAGAAGTAGGTACACACTCCACAGACAGAGTGTGGGCCGTCTCCAAAGGGGAGGGAGCGAAAAGGGCCTGGAAATGTTCCTTAGAGCAGAAAAAAAAAAATCACAGATGATTTAAGCAAATTTTAGCTTTACATTTCTCTGCGGGTTAATACACTCTCTGATGGCTTCCCTTATATGGCACAGGTGATGTATTCTTAAGGAGCTCAGGGAGAAGTTTTCCTAGTAAAGCATGTCTTTACTTGGAACTAAATCACCTCCAAAAACCTCTTGCCTTCTTCTCCAGGGTGATTTCTTTTCAAGCACCGCCTGCCGCTTTAAGAGCGTGATGCAGGGAGACCCGAGCTCTCTGGTGCCAACACAGTCGCCATCCGAGCGGAGGAGGCCCGTCTGACTGCCCTCCGGATCCAGCTCCCACACTGTCGTGCTACGACCTGCTGTCCCTGTCCTGCTCTTCTGACTCGAGGAATATTTTATTTAAGCCTTTTCTTCAATCATTTTGGCCATGGCTGTCAAATATGTCCTTACGGCACTATGGTTATTTCAACGACTAACAAAAATACAAAATCCAACGGGAGCCAAAGATGCTGTAATTTATCTTGACTAGTCTGTGGGGCTGAGGGACAGGCGGTCACACCACAGCGGTGTCTTTTCCTGGTACTGCAAGCAGGCCAGGTTGACTGTATTTGTAGAGAGACGAGGGATTTGTGGGAAATGAAGACAGTTTTCAAGACATACACTAGACCTCACACTCACTCTGGGAGACGACAATGCCTGCTGGGATGGTGTCTCTGTTCAAAACGTTCCCGAGAACCACTCCGCACCCTGGGCCTCGGCTGCACCCACACTGCCACCACTGTTCACTGCGCATTTCACTGCGAGAATGTCTGTCTTCCCCTAAGATTCCCAGCAGCTTAACAGTGAGGACTGAAACTGTTTACTCATCTTACATCCCTAGTGTCTAGCAGAATACTTGGCAACAGGAGATGCTCAATATTTATTGAATGAATAACTCTACACTCTTTTGCATGTTGTCTGTGTCAGCAAAGTTTCATCCTTCGAGGGCAGATTTACCTTTTGGAAACAGTTAAAAGTGATTCAGAGTCAAGTATAAAGAAGGGCCAAGATATTACTCAATTTTTGTATGTGCATTGGACACTCAAACTGAACGCAATTCTGAAAAGGAAGCTTATTGGCGCGAACAGGCCCCTCAAGGTGAATAATTTGAAAAGCAACACTTGGATGTAGAAATCCTCATGTGGTTCTTTAAAAACTCACTGTCGTGATTCCTAAGCATGACTTCTTAAAATAAAAAATAAAGCCTCTAAATGTAAATTCTTTGTTTCCTGCAGTGTGTGGGGGCATAAAAAATACAAAAATTATTTCTATGGATGTTTCTTAAACAGACATTTAAATGTGGACAGATTTGGTATTTCAGCAATCCATGGTGTTGTAAAAGGGACTGGAAATACTTAGCTTTTCCATCTTGGCTTCCTGTTTCACAGCCCTGCTACTTCCCTGCACCTCAGTCTGATGCAAAGCACCAGCGTGGGCAATGCAAGAAGGACACAACCTTGCTCTTTGCCTGGCTCACGTCTTCCTGTCGCAGTAATCATGGGTACTGGTGCAAAGCGTCTTTTCCCCAATGCCTAGAGGATGCAGGACTGGGAGAAATGTAGCGATGGGACAGCATTAGAGACAACCTGAATCAGGGAGGAAAGGAGCAGTGCTGGCCCAGGGCCGGGCGTCAGAGGTGCCGGGACAGGCACCGCTGTGAGTGAGCCGGGAGCAGATCGCCGGGCCTTGTGGGGAGCCCGGAGTCCCCTCAGAGCTGCAGCCTGGCCTTCCTCCCACAGCCAGCATCCTTTACTGAATGTGCTACATTTAACTGATTTCAATGCTAACTTTTAATCCAAAGCTGGCCTACCGGGAATTCTTTCTTTTTTAAAAACCTGATGTGTAACAGTCACAGGAAAGTACACATGTCATTAGTGACTCAAATTATCTCCGTAATGGCTGGAATGAATTAATTCCCTTCTCTGACGATTTCCAAAGGGGAAGAAGTAAATGAATGAATTCACTATCCACATTACTATTCATCGCTTCAGAATGAGAAGAAAAACCTAAACAAATGTAACCCCCAACGTTATTTTCAGTAAAGTCCAAACAAACTGAAAATAGGAAAAAAAGTTGTTTTTTTTTTTTTAAAGGTCATGTACAGGAGATATTTTATGTAGCTCCTGTGAAATGACAGAGATGGAAAAAATCAACACTGGGCTTCCCAACACAAGCTGCATTCCACATTCAGTCACGTGGTCCTGCCCGTGAACTCCACGGCCCATCTGGGCACCAGGTCTGCCTCTGCCTCTTCACTGCCACAGACACTCTCAGTCCACGGGGCTGCTTCTCAACAAGATACCTGTTTCTCATGGTTCTGGAGGCTGGAAGCCCGAGGCCAGGGGCCAGCAGAGCGGGGTTCTGGTGAGACCCCGCTCTGTGTCCTGACTCTGTCGTGGGACTCCTATAAGGGCACTAATCACACTCACGAGGGCTCCACCCACACACCTCATCTAATCCTAATCACCTCCAAAGACCCCACCTAATATTGTCATACAGGCGTTAGGGTTTCCATATATGAATTTGGGGGGGCACAAGCATTCAGCCCACAGTAGACATGGAGTACCATTTACACTCCCATGAGGACAGTCAGCGATCCGCTCCAGGGTCTAACGGCACCAAAGAGGCTACAGACATCATCTGCACTCAGACTTCCTGCTGCAGGCAGACGCCCTGCCCAGGGCCGCCTGTCTCCTGCGCCCTCAGCACCTGCACTTCTGCTTCCTCGGCTTTCGCTGATGGTGCCCACGTGACCCTCCTGGAACACAGAGGCTCTGGCACATTCTGTTAGGACGCGTGCATCAGATACACACGAAAGTTTGTCCCTGTGCCCTCAGGGGCTCACGTTTTCTGAAAGCTGGGCTGGAATTCTCTCCCTTCCTACAGCACACAACCCAAACATCCCCAGACAAGTAAATCAGGGCTTGCTGCATGTGACCCTTCAACCGACTGCAGATTCAGCTGAAATTTAGACCAATAACTGCTTCCTTCCACCCCTCACCTTTCCCTGGAATGCTGAGTGCAACATGAAGTAGTAACACATGTTGCTGTCACTCAGGAAACGTGGCCAAGACTCTAACAGAGGAGTAGACAGGTTACAGAGGGGACCAAATGTGCACGCAGGCAGGGCTGGGGAAACAGGTGGTTTGGGTGGCAGAGAGGAGCCCTGGGTCCGCCAGCCCATCACGCCTACTTCACGGCCCCCAAAGGAAAAGCCTCTCCCTGGACCGTGCAGTGTTGTGGCAAAGCGACAAGAGAAGCGGAGGCGGGGAGCTAAGTCTCTGCAGAGTCCTGAGGGAGGCGCCAAAGCCTGGCGGCCCTGTTCCCAGGACACAGAGGGATGCGGCTCTGACCCCAGCGACACAGGGAGTCTAAGATCCAGAGCAGGAAAAGGGGAAAAGGTTATCAAAGTGGTTAACAGGTGACAGTTTAAACGAAGATTTCCTTTTCAAAGTTTTTTCCTGAATAGTGGGAAGGATGAGGGTCCTGTGTCACCATCTAGGGGGCGTCAGGCCTGGATGCGGAGGGGAGGCTGGAGGCGGGCGCCCACCCTTTGGTGCTTTTCATTTACAGAGAGCGTCACGGCTTTGAAAGACTTTCACACACACTACCTTTTCTGACCCAGAGAAAAAAGGAGAAGAAACGAATAAAATGGGTGGGATTGAAAGCGTTTTCTCTGGCTTCCCTCCCTGCTGCAAAAGGGTTAAAGTAAGGCAAGTTCCTTTTAAGGAAGGGTGCTTACTAGCAGCTCTGATTGGCCTTTCGGAAGCAGGAGAAAGCATGCATTTACCTTTATGGACACACATGTGTGTGTATCGTCATAAACTCCTGTAAAGATTAGAAAATGATACAGAGATCTTGCTTTTCTTGATCTTTTTCTCACTGAGGATTAAACGCACAATTGAAAACAGAAAAGGAGGAAAAATCCCTCACTAACCTGAAGTCAGAGTCAAAGCTGGTTTTCCCCTCATTGCAATAAAACATACGTAAAATAAAATGCATCACTGACACCATTTGTTTAGAATTTATTATATTTTTATAAAATTGTCTTATGCATAAAATTTATCACTTAAACACTAAGTGTACAGTTCAGTGGCATTATGCACCCTCACGGTGTGGTGCAACCATCACCCCATATGTCCCCAGAACCCTTCCCGTCCTCCCAAATTGAAACAGCAACTCCCCACTCTCCTAGCAAACATCACTGTACCTTTTGTGTCTACAAGTGTGACTACTCTAGATGTGTCATATAAGTGGAATCATAAGAGAGTTGTTGTCCTTTTGTGACTGGCTTATTTTATTCAGAGAATGTCTTCAAGGTTCACCTTGTGCCAGTACGCATCAGAATGTCATTCCTTTCGAAAGCTGAATACTTTTCCACTGCATACACCACATTTGTTTATCCGTTTATCCATCCGTCGACATTTAGGTTGTTTCCACCTTTTGGCTGTTGTGAATAACGCTGCTATGAACACAGGTGCCCAGATACCTCCCTGAGACTCTGCTTTCCATTCTTCCGGGCATCCAATGAGAAGCGGCACTGCCGGGTCATATGGTGGTTCTATGTTTCAATTTTGCGAAGACTCGCCCTACAGGCTGAATTCTGTAAGACCTTGCCCTACCGGGCTCACAAGACGCTCTGGCTACGGCCCTGCTGGCCGCGAGTGTCTGGCTGTGCTTAATCACTGAAGATGTGACTACGCCAGGTGGAGTCTCATTATAGCAGCCACACAGGCTAATGAGGCATCTTTGCCACTGGCCACACATCAGGTTCTTGGGTAGAAACAAACAAGCAAAGTGTCAACACAAAACCACAAGTGATGATTTAGCTCAGTAAGCACATTTGCTCACTGGGCTGAGCTGAGAGCCAGTGTCTTCCAGGAGGCGGTTCTGATGAGCCGGAAGGGCCCGGAACCCCAGAGGCCCCTGTGGAAACTCAGATCTGTCTAAAGTTCACCCCGCCGGCTCACTCCACCTCCATGTGGCCCCCGTGGGTGGCGGAGCAGCTGTACACGGTGGCTGTCCTGACTTCCCAAACTTGTAGCTGCTGTGTGCCGATGGCCTTCCTTTGCTGTCGGTGGACCCAGCTCAGTCTTCCTGTCCACTCGTTCCTCTGGCAGCAACTGGAGGGTTTCCGGCATCTGTGCTGATGGACTTTTCACACCCGCTGGCTCATCCACATCATCCTCATATCTAACGACGCACTGTCTCCCTGCCCCTAGGACCTCACTTACGTATCCAAGCCCCAGACCCAGATCTCCATCCTTCCGCTCTTCCCAGCCTGTTGGCCCTGAGCTTGCTTCTCCTCCTCATGCAGGCTATCGTCCAGCTGTCCCTCCCACTCTCCAAGCCCAGCTGCCCCTCCCGCTTCAGGGCTGCTCTGCCCAGATGGAGCCTGGTGACCAGTCATGGCAGGGATGCTGGCGTGGGTACCCTGCTCCACCTGACTTCCACGCTGCATTCTCCTCGCCAAGCCCGGCCTGGGAATGACGGCACCAACCTCTTTCCCTTTCTGCTCCTGAAGTACATTATTTGCCTTTAAACTTGCCGTCTCTGGTGCACGGAGATGGCCGTGCCCACGTGGGACGAGGCCTCAGCTCTCCACAGCCGCGGCTGCAGGGCCCTGCCAGCGTCCTCAGACACCCGCGGCCTCTCAGACCTGTGAGCCAAGCTGTGTGCAGGGAGTTTTGCTCTGTAGATTTCTTGAAAGAACTGGATGAATTCTCATGATGAACGATGAATGAATTTTCATGTCAAGAAATATAAAATTATAAAAAATTGTTGATATATGTCATTACATAACTAAGTTTTTTATAGCCCCAAACACAAACCAGGTTGAAAGATGAATGACCAAGTGGGAAAAGAGAAAGGTGAGCTTCTTCAGCAGCCCCTCCGTCGTCTCAGGACGGTCCTGACGTCTTTTCATCTACTGTCCCCCCGCCCACCCCCAACAGCACCTGAGGCTCCTTTAGGAAAACGCACTTTCCCTATCTGCTCGCAGAGGCTGCTCCGTTAAGCTCTCCCTCCTCTTCAGCGTGTGTTCAGTGACTCCTTCTGCGCTGGCTCCTTCTTCTTAGTGAACAAACATAAGGAAACCTTCATACCCTTACAAAAACAAAACGGCCCAATGCACACGCCTACCTGGCCCCCGATTCTCCAACAGCTGCCTGTTCTCTCCTGCTCGTTACCGCCCACCTTCTCTTCTGCGTTCGGTGCCTGTGCCTCTGGGCCCCGAGCTTGCTCTGTGGAGTCTGTTCTCTCCAGCAAAGTTGCTCTGGGATTACGAGCGGCCCCCGCCCACCTCCTCCAGAAGGCTTTCTGCTGAGCTCCAAGTCCCGGGACACAGGCATCTTCTAGCCTCTCTTCTCTCTGCCCCCTCCCTCCAGGCAACTCGGCCCAGTCTCAGGGTTTCATCTCTTATCAGAAGACTTCCAAACTCAGGCCTGCTGCCCTAAGGAGCCTCTGAACTCCAGGTCTGCATTTTCACCCATCTGCTGGACGTGCCTAGAAGATACGATGCTGGAGTGTCAAGAGAACATTTCTTTCTTCATGTGAGTCCTCCTTGCTCCCTGCTGATAACAGCATTCCTACTGAACAAAGCAACACACACAAAGTCGCACTGACACAACAGGTGAACTTCGCCCACAGCAAGGCAGCTCAGGTTAGTGGCCAGTGCCCTGACCGGGAGTCAGGTCCTGTAACCAACCTCGGGTATACTTTTCATTATTAAAACTGGGACAAGTATTAATCAATTAATGTGACAGTTCTGAACCCCTAGGATGCTGTGTAGAAATAACAAAGACGAATTAAACCAAAAGCATTGACGAGGTTTAGAATAGGTTTATGTGTGAGTGCTGTAATTGGTTTTGTAATGACTATTTTTGTGTTATTTTAGCTATTTTCTAAGGTGTCTGGAGAGCTTAAAAGCAGCAGCTATATGAGTTGAGGAACTGCTTTTTACATTGGTTAAGAAAATATAATTTAGCTTTTAACCAATGCTTACATGTTTAGCAAAAATCCATTTTCAAGCTTTATTTACTGGATGTGTAAGCTGGATACAGTGATTATTAAATTGAGAATAAACTTAGCCACGGCCATCAGCCCCTGGATACGAAAAGGCAGCCAAGGCCGCAGAGGCACGCCGCGTGCGTCTCCTTTGTCGTCAGCGGTCTGGGGTCACGGCTCTGCCAGGAGCCTCTGGGTGCTCAGGACGACAAGCCTGAGCACGTGCGTCTGAGATGTGACCTCGGCTTTGGCTCTTCTTTCGGTCGGTGTGCAGAGGACAGTAACCTGTGTGGCCGCGTAGCACCTTAAATCACCAGCCAGACTGGACCTTGTTTGGCGCTGATGGCGTTGAGGGACCTTCTATGTTCTTTAGTTGAAATGTATCCATTTTTAAGGCGGCCATAACCCACGAGGGGGGAATATTTTATGTTATACAGAGATTTTATTGTCAAAAGACTTAGTCTGCACGTATGTTTTATTTTTATAATTAGCATTTGCCACACACAGTTGTAGAAACTGCCATGAAAATGTAAATCTTAGAGCTGAAGGGTGAGTGCCTGGGACGCACGTTAGCTCAATACTGAAGGCTTCTCTCCCTTTCTGCCTTCCTCCTCGGCTCAGTCTCCGCGTGGAGAAAGATAACCTACAGCCCGTGCGCAGATTTAGAAGGGCATCTGGGAACTGGGTCTCTGGCTGGTAATCCAGGGCTAATGGCTCCAGGAAGGAAGAAATGAACTCCGCTGCCCTGCGGTCCCCGCCCTTTCCTGTGATGCATGAACCAGAGGCTGCCTGTGCTTCCCGCCCCCCGCACGGGTCCTCATCTCCGCTGGGCACTGACCTAGACTCGCGTGAGGGGGCTGCATCACTCCTTTCCAACCTCAGTCAGGGAAAGCAGGCGATCCTGTGCCTGGCACATAAGAAACAGAACACGTGGGCGCCATTCTTATTGTTGTTGTTGTTTTTGTAATTATTATTACATTTGGAACTGTTATATAGCAAAGAAAGGCTTCCCATCAAAAGGGATCAACGTGTACTAATATGAAAATTCTAAGCGACCCCGGAGGTTGCAGTTTCTGGAGCGCACGCCTGCCTCTGCAGCGCTGCGCAGCCAGCACAACGCCCTGCTCCGAGTTTCCCACCAGACCGCACTTCTCTCTCCTCCCGCGCCCTCCCTCCCTGTTCAGAGTCGCTACATCAAGTCTGTGGGTGGAAGTGGTCATCTCTCTTCTTCTGACTGTGCGAGAGGAAAGGAATAAAACAGGCAGAAAGACGAATCTGACAACTAAATAAGAAAGCCTGGATCTCATTTAAAGCTCCGCTTGAATGTTAAGAATAATAAGAACCAGAAGTCTTACTTCCTTTTCTTGTGCATCAGAAGCTTTTCTAGAAGGGACTAAGGGGGTAATCTAGTCCACCTTCTTGTTTTCAGACTGGCCCGAATTGAAGATGTATGATTTTTCATGTATGTTCTTAAATGTCCACATTGTAGGTGCTGAGTATTAAACAAATTCCAAAAATCCAAGCAGGATACAAGTGGGGACCAGCGTGGCATTTCACAGTAAAGGGGTCAAATTATAACGGGATTGTCTCCCCTCTTTCCTCTTCTCTTTAAAGGAAGAAATAATTTTATTTTTATTTTTCCCGTTTAAAAGGCAATAGGTATTAAACAAGCTAGTGTTTATGCTTCTGTGAAAGCTTGATTTTACTCTGTGGAGAAGCTGTAAAAACCCTACAAAAACAAAAAGGACTTGCTTATATTTTATAAAGATCAAACTTATTAACATTTTAATAAACTAATTCAAGCCATCTGGTGTTTGGAAAATGGATTGGGTTCCCTAAAGAAAATGAACAAGATATAAATAACTCCAGTTCATGCTTTTTTTTCCGAAGGACAAGGAGAAGGACTAGGACTTTGCTCACAGTCCCTGCGTCCCAACCTGCCGGGCGTCCGCAGGGACCAGGCCCGGCTGAAGCTCCCGTGGGGAAGGAACAGACAATGACCGTGGATTCAGCAGAAGGGCGGGGCATCACGCGAGCACCGCTGAAGACCTATGATGCTGTCCCAGCCCCAGTGAGAGCCCCCAGGGCTCCCTCAGGACACGGCCCGGGGCGCACTGCGACTTCACACGGGCCTCGGGCGCGGGCTCACCTGGAGCACGTCTCTGCCCTCAGCATCGGCACCCCTGCCTTCACCTGGCAGCTCTTTCTTGCTCCTTGGCTGGTGCTTCTGGAAGCCCTGCCTCAAAATGCCCCTCTCCTGCCCTCCGTCACTACCCCTCAACATGTCCTGGCCAGGTGCTTATTCTGCCTCATGACCAGTCTCCTCCCCTGGCTCCCAGAGGGCTGAGTCTGTCTCTTCACCTGAGTTCCCAAGGCTGCGGTGAGAGTCTGGTATGAAGCGTGAGTGCTGTCTGGTGACCAGATGACAGGGTGACAGAGTGAAGGAGGAAGAGGCACTGCATCCGCTTGGTGCTCGGGGTGGGGGCGTGGAGCCGGCCCGCTGTGGGGAAAGGCACTGACAAGGGCTGCACACGGGGGGGGGGGGGGTCCTCCTAGAACACAGCCTGCCTTCCAGGCAGTCTAAGCCTCTAGAGACCGGCCAACACACACTGGGAAGGCATGGGTTTTGGCTTCAAATAGCTCTTGGCCAAAATAAAAAGTGAACACAAGCACACAGCACTTTGTCAGAGATAAGCGATATAAAGTCCGCCATACAACACCAGGCACAGAGGGAGCCCGCGGCAAGGCAAAGTCCAAGCTAACACAGAAACAGAACGTGACTATATAAGAATTAAACCTTCTGTATAAAAACTGGTAAACAAGGCCAAAAAGTAAATGACAAATGGGGAAAATGTGTTTGTGACAAATATGACAAGAAACAATGAAACAATGATTAGTACAGAAAACAAACACATGGCTAATATGCATAAAATATCTTTAACTTGAGCCATAACTAAACAGATAGCATCTTTGACATGGAAACAACCTAAGTGTCCACCAGCAGGTGAGTGGATAAAGAGGACATGGTGTCTATATACAACGGCACACTACGCAGCCATAAAATAGAATGAAATTCTGCCGTTTGCAGCACCATGGATGGACATGGAGGGCATTATGCTAAGTGAAATAAGTCAGACAGAGAAAGATAAATACTGTATTATATCGTTTATATGTGGAATCTAAAAAACCCAACAAACCAGTGAATATAACATAAAAGCAGCCGACTCACAGATATGGAGGTTACTGGTGTGCGGGAGGGAAGGGGAGATACAGGGGTGGGGGAGGGGAGCACAAACTGCTGGGTGTAAGACAGGCTCAAGGATGTACGTACAGCACGAGGAATACAGTCAATACTTTGTAATAACTATATATGGAAAGTAACCTTTAAAAATTGCACGAAAATAAAAGATACCATTTTCACAAACTGGAATGATAAAGAGGAAAATGTTTGATATTCTCAGGGCTGAAGGGAGTGGGTGAAGTCAGGACTGCTGGGACACTGAGCTGCCGGGCAGTGTGGGGATGTCCACCTACATTTTCAGTGTCCACACCATCTGACTCAGTTCTGTGCATTTATCCTAAACAAGACACAGGAGTCAGCATGTCTACTCCTGCGTGCCTCATGATGGCAAAGGGCTGAGGTCCACGGAGATGCCCACCATTAAGGGATCAGTTAGTTAAATCGCAACATATCCATACCGTGGAATACTAGTCAGTTGCTCAAAAGAAAAATACCTTCTGACTTATGAGAATGTATAAGGCATACTGTGTTAGGTGGGAAAAAAGAGACTATAAAAGAGTGTTTATAAGTCTATTTCTGTTTTGTATTTATGCTTTGTTTGTTTGGTTTTTTTTTTTAGATTCCATATATGAGCGATCTCATACGGTATTTTTCTTTCTCTTTCTGGCTTACTTCACTTAGAATGGCATTCTCCAGGAGCATCCATGTTGTTGCAAATGGTGTTATGCTGTCGGTTTTTATGGCTGAGTAGTATAGAATACAAACTTGTGGTTGCCAAGGGGGCGGAGGGTGGGAAGGAACAGACTGGGATTTCAAAATGTAGAACAGATAAACAAGATTATACTGTACAGCACAGGGAAATATACACAAGATCTTATGGCAGCTCACAGAGCAAAAAATGTGACCATGAATATACATATATGTTCATGTATAACTGAAAAATTGTGCTCTACACTGGAATTTGACACATTGTAAAATGATTATAAATCAATAAAAAATGTTTAAAAAAAAGAGTACTTATAGTGTAATGGCAGCCACATACATCCATATACTATCTCCAGCTGCACTGGAAATTTCTGGAAGGATACATAAGAATCTTAATCTGGAAAGTGAGATTTAGAGTCAGGAGAGGAGGGTGAGTACAACTTTCTTCTTGCCTTTTAAGTCTTTTATCTTGAGAATGTATTATCTTGATAAAAAAATTACAAGCAAATAAACGTAAATTAAAAAAATCAAGTTATCTAACTCGTAAGTCACAGGGGGTTCTTGGTTGTGTTTTCCGACCCCCTTCATTTTAACACACGATAACGATATCATATTAAGTGACGCTTAAGGGCTGGGCTCTCAGCCGATGTGCATCCTGCCCCTCTCACTTACTAGGGTGACAGTGGGTTAGTTCACTGCTCTAAACTTTAGTTTCCTCATCTCACAGTATTGGTTGTAAGATTAAATGAGATGGTGCATGTCAGTCATTTAGCACAGAGCTTGGTGCAACGCGAGGGCTCACTAAACGTGGTTTATTACCACTGTCAGAACTCTTTCATGCCAATTTTCCGTGCCCTGTTACCTGGAATTATCACTTGACTCTTGCTTTTAGATCATAAAACATTATTATCCTATCTTAGTCTCAACAGCCCCATTTTTACTGAGTTTCAGAGAAATTAAGTTAAAATTAATTTCAGAGAAATTAGCTTAAGATCACAACCTAGGATCTGAAAGCAGATCTGATATGAAGAGTCTCTCCCTATCTACCATGGCTGTGCAAGGACCAACGAGTCTCTATATTCTGACATCGATTCATGTCGACTGCGAACCCCTAGGCATTAGGTAGCACGGAGCGCTACATTACTCCGTATGGTACCTCGGACAGAGCAAACCAAAGCGCTGCTTATAACTCAACTCTGTTGATGATCACCGCTTTCCTTAAAAAGACTTTAAATTTGTCTACAACGGTTAGTGGTTATAGCATAAAGAGCTCAAAAAGTACAAAAATGAAAAGAACCATAAAAGTGGCTAAATCACCTAAGACATCAATACATGCTTCACTTAATCTATGAATCTAATCACTGTTGTCCCCAAATTGAGACATTTTCATTAGACTGCTACTGTGCTGAATAATTCTTTACACAGCAGAAGTTTACTTGACCCAAAGAATGTTCTTCCTGGGCTAGAAAAGTAGACTGATGTTGGCATTGCCACTTACTAGACAGAAGCAAAGAGTTCACAAAATTTTCCCAAGGTCCTTGGTGAGTTAATGGCAGAACCAGATGTGAGTTCAGGCTCCTGCTTTCTAACTTGCCTCAGATTCCACACAGAGGGGTCACACTCTTCCTTGCTTTAACTTTTTCAGAGGATTTTCCTGGAATCAGTTCTGAGTTTACACTGGAATTAGGAGCAATACACTAAAGCACACGGAGTAAGCAGTACTGGAGTTGAGGTAAATTCCTTAATAAACACTGAGTAATTGATTTCCTTGAGTTTAAAAAAAAATAATTTGGCTCAAACTAAGACTGCTCAACATTTTAAATTAACTGTCACTTTAAATGCTTTCCTTACACATAGATGTATTTTAGCACAATGTAACTCTGCTTAAGAAAAGTTCATTTGGAAGAAAATTCAATTGGTATCTGTAGTAGCTCCATCTCTGTTCGGATCTTTTTTTTTTTTTTTTAAGTTGATATACAATGTGGCGTTAGTTTCTGGTGTGCAGCACAGTGATTCAGATATATATATATATATATATTCTTTTTTCATATTCGATTGCATGATAGGTTATTAGAATACACTGAATATAGTTTCCTGTGCTACTAAATATAACAGATACACAACAAGGTCCTTCTGAACTATTTTAATGAACAATCAGTTGCATGGGATGGCTCTCACAGTCTCTGACACTGAAAATTTAATAGAATGTTATTTATTTAATTAAAGTCACCCCCCCCAATATACACATGCAAACATACGCATGCACCTACTCATAGTATGATCACTTGACAACCTCTCATTTGACTGAAAACGTCTAATTCCAGAAAACATCATTTTATGTCAGTCACCTTCCTCTGACATCTTTGGAAGCAGTTTGGGTCAGACTCTACCCTAGGACATAATGCAGTAAAAAAAAAAGTCCCTCTGCCATGTCTCAGCTTCCCCAAAATGAGTACTTGGAGGAAATGACGCAGACGGTGAAAGGTAAAACTCTTGTGTCTTAATGGTGAGGCAAAAGGACAGCTGTTGATTTAAGTGACCTCAAAATCCCAATCTTTCCTCAGTAAAGGCTCCTAAGAATTTACTGGCAATTCATCCCAGCTGAAAGAAAGGTTAAAAGAAAAAATGTCTGGGTTGCCATCCTCACTGTGGGATGCTCCTGGGTTGGAGTCCCAAGAGTAACATCTAGGGTCCCTTGTCAAGGTATAAATGGAAAAGAGATGTCAGAGCCGTGGCTTGTTCAGTCACAGGTTCTAAAATCAGTTCTCCAAATTACAAATAAGTTAAATTAGAGCAACTGAATCTCTGACCAGGGAAAATTCAAACCCCAAATGCAATTCTAAAATCGGCCATGACCCTACAGTTTCTAGCGTTTTATTTCTGGAGCACAAACGTGAATTATGGTTACGAGAGGTGAAGGGTTCACTGTGTACTGAGACACACAAGAGAAGTTCTAGGAGCTGATTATAAGTGCAAAATAAAAATATTCCAACGCTATTCTTGAGAAATGAAAATCTAAGATGCAATCATAAACATTTCTATCAACAAACAATGGAAGAGCTCCTAATACTCTCACAACTGCTTACTAGAATTAAAGCTGTGTCTGAAACTGCAGACGGGGGTGATCAGGGTAAGCCTGAGAATGCTGTTTCGAGCATGTGGTCTTGGATAATTTTCAGATTTCAATTTTGCAAACTGAAGTTTCTGAACCTGAGTCCATGGCTTCATGAAACCCAGATACCTTAAGTAAAACTGTGTGTACAGGTAGACACATTTCTGGGGAGAGAGTGCTATCAGATATAAGGCATTGTGTTAAAACTTGCCTCATACACTTAAAAAACAATCATATTCTTTGACCCAGTAATTCTAATTTTAGGAATTTGTCTGAAGAAAATAGGAATGTACATGTCTGTAATAGGAGAGAAAAAAAAGGAAACCAAGTAATTTTCAACATCTGGGGATAAAATAAATAATTCATGGTAAGCTCTAAAATCAAATAATGGAAGCCATAAAAAAAATCATGAGGCACCAGAGAACTGAGCCACATGAGAAATGGTCACCATGCACTGAGCGAAGAGAGGCTCCAAGCCCAGGGGGAGGCTGCTGTCCCCAATGTAGCTACAAAGGGGAACCGGAGCCTCCATTTCACTCGTGCCGATGGTCCAGGGAGGGGGAATGACTGTTGACAGGCAGTTCACAGAAGCACTCTGAGTCCTTCTGGTATCAGACTGACCCCCAAGCCTCTACTGGAAACAGCAGAGCCCAGCGACACTGGGTAGGACATAACTCTGTGATAAAAACCTCAGAGCGGGGAGCAGGGGATATTCTCACTGAGTGCCGGGCTAAGATTACGAGTTTGTTAAACTGGGAGAACTAGGACAGATGAGCAAGAAATGTACCTGACTGTAATTCAGGGTTATCGTCATTAAAAAGGGCCCCGAATGACGTGTAGAAGCCGACAAGGTGATAAGAGAATTAGAAAAAGCAGCATTTTGCAGCCACCACGTAGGTGACTGATCCAGGCAAGGTGCGTCACTGTGTCTGAAAACCATGGGGTGAAAGGCCGCAGGTGGACAGATTATTTATTAATCACAGAGAGAAATGGGGTGTTTGGAATAGAAATGCCACTCCTCCACTTCAACAAAGGACTAAACTGGGCACAAACTAATAAAGCAAAATCGACATCACTGACTAGTGATGAGACACAAAGGAGGACACCTGACTCCCCAGGCAGGGGTCCTGCTGCCGGGTCTCCTCTGAGTGTGGCAACAGAGACGCGCTCCGACAGCTTCAGACTGGGGAACCGTCTACACTACGTCAGTATCACGGAAGTCAAACAGAAAGGCAGAGGAACTCTTCTACGGTAAAGGAGACTTAATAAGAGACATGACTGCGAAATTCAGCGCTTGATCTTGGCCCCGTGGGCTCTGGATTAGAAACAATTAGTGAAGGTGGGGTAGCTGGAGCGCGTGAACGGGGGCCACGTGTTGCATAGCAGGCACTGATGCTCGGTTCTGAGCGGGGAGAACGGCACTGTGACAAGGCAGAAGCATGTCACTGTTCTGAGAAGCCATCCCCTGACGTCTACAGAGGCGGTGTTACGCCTGCAACTTAATGTCAACGTTGGTGAAATCAAGTAAAGTGTTGATATTCATCCTTTCACAAAAGCTGCTTAAGTTCGAGTGAGATAATTGTTTAAAAGGAGAAAATCATCCGCAGCAGGATAGGCTACTTTTAATTCAGACAGAACATGCCTGGACGACCAGCCGTGACGTCGGCCCCTGAGCTGTCTCGGGCTCCTATCAAGGCGCCGAGTGGAGCACACATTTAGACGGGCGAATAACGAACTTCTTCAAAGTGAAACTGCAAACCTCACCAATACTGTCAGTAAACATCACGGGCGACAGGAAACGAAGATGAGATTTACACGCAGAAAAGTGTTGGTGTCCCCCACAACGCTAATAAACCAAGAAATCACTTCAGTCAAAATGCAGAGCTAACGGAAGCCTGAGATTTACCAAGGCGACACACGAGCTTACAATCCACCTCTTCAGAGGCATGAGGTCTATTTCCTTTGCTGAGCATCTTGGGGTTTGCCTCCTATAGGCCTTTAAATGAGTGACATGTCAAGAGCTGTCACTTCTACCTGAAAATGACTAGGGTTGGGTGGAGCCCACGCAGGGAGGGAGCCCCAAGGGCTGTGTCTGGCCCTTCGGATGATCACATTCTCAGGCATTTTGTAACACTTACGGTGGTAGACCTTAAGCGCTCTAAACTGTTTACCTCATTAGCAAAATATGTTTATATTTATTTGTAAATTATCCACATGTGCTCCTGTGTTACCAAATTATGCAATTATGAAATATATACAAAAGTATATATTTTAAAAGATGAGATAAAAAAATGTAAGCAGAAGCTCTGTCCCTTTCTCTTGTACCTCACAGGGTTGGCCTGCATAATTCCCGAGGGACACCCAGCTCACCCGGGCCAGCCAGAGGATGACGGATAGTGTTACAGTAGAGCGATGTTCATGTCGGTGTTTTAATCACCGGTTGCTTTAAGTTACCCTTCTTTTGCAGAGGGGCTGGGAACACTCTAAGAGCCACCGTAGGAAGCCCCTCGCACAAGGACCTCAGTCAGCCTCCGCCTGGACACCTTCAATGACATCAGGGAAAGGGCTGGGGGCTCATAATCCCAGAAGTGGCTTGTTTACATGCTGAACGGCTGTTTTATGGATTCACATGGTAGTTTTAGAGTCTAGAACAGTGCCTGGCCCATAAAGACGGCAGAAATATTTGCAGAAATCACGGGCAAAAGCTGAATGACTCTTTAGAGGACGCTCGCTCACACCTGGTCTGACTTTGCGCTGAGATGGCAGCAAGCCCTGGTGTCACACTCACTCTGCATCAGGCACTGTCACGAGCACTTTTTGTACATTAACTCACTGACTCCTCTTGACGACCTTGGGAGGTAGGTGCTGCCAACACTCCCATCTTCGCTGAGGAAACTGGGACAGGCAGTGGCCAAGCGACTTGCCCAGGGACGGCAGCGAGTGAGTGGCTGAGCCAGGATCTGCTGGGGACGGAGTGGCTCCTGGGTCCACGCCTGTAACTGCTCCACCATGCAGCCTCTCGCCAGCTCAGAGGACTGGCCTCACCTCTGCCATCTGGATGCACAGACACCGTGTGTAACCCCCCTTCACCTGAGAGGAGGTCAGAGCTGGGAGCCTTCTACATTCATCTCTTCCAAGCCAGACATTCTAGACCCACCCACTGCTTAACACACAATGTGGACTCAGCCCTTTGACACCTGGGTCTCCCTCTCTTTGCGTCTGGTCAAGTTTGTTCCTGAAAGGTGAAGAGTCCAGCCATGGACTCCAGCAGCCCTGGGTTTGACCCAGACTTGCAAGCTTACTGTTTGACTTGAACAAGTTTCCTCTTCTGAAAAATGAGTTGCTAACAGTTCCTTCTCTATCGGAATGTTTGCTCTCCTTTGGTCCAAGGAGTCCCGGCCCAGCACACCACCCTCAGGGGAGACCCATTAGCATCCATTTGGACAGTGACGCTGGACTTTATGGGAATGAACTGCACCGGCCTGGGAAATAGCTTTCTTCTATTTTCACTGGAATGATTTGGCTCTATAACTTAATTTTATATGGTGACACTGACTCAATTCTGCCGCATAGGAAAAAAAAAATCCTCATAAAGACAATTTATAGCACATCAAAATATTGACAGAACCTTAAGCCCTAATGTCTGAAGGTATCTGTGGCCATGATTTACGACAGAAGCTCCACTGTTATAACCTGGAAGTATTGATAAACGCAGACGTTATTGATGTCAATTAAGGAAGCACAAGATTGATGAGCCTCCAAGGTGCAAAGACACAGGCAGCTAGAGTCACGCCAGGCGAGTCACATCTCACCAGCACAGCGCCGAGGGAAACCAGGCTGCCAGGAAACAAAGGGCGCTTCCGCATTCAAAGGGAGACTATTTAAACAGATGGGCATCTGGTCAGGAATATCTAACAGAACCTCAGGTAAAGTCCTACAGAAAAAAGATGCCAACTGCTGTTTCATGAGAAGGTAGGCAAGGGACGTATCCGGGAGGAGCCAGAGGACAGACGCACTGACTTAGCTCAAGGGTGGGCCAGCGCCGGCTGGGCTGGGCCTGACTGTGTAAGTGAGCAGTGTACGCCAAGCCAGAGCCCTCAGGGAGAGGCAAGTTTTAGGGCAGTATGAGATTTGCAAATGTTAGCCACCATATATATAAAAACTGATTAAAAAACCCAAATTTCTTCTGTATAGCACAGAAACTATGTTCAATATCTTGTAATAACCTTTAGTAGAAAAGAATATGAAAATGAATATATGTATGTATATGTATGACTGGGGCATTATGCTGTGCACCAGAAATTGACACATTGTAACTAACTATAGTTCAATCAAAAAAAATTAAAATTTAAAAAATAGAATATATTTTAACACTCCCAGGTATCCTGTTTTGCAGGACCTGAGAGAGTCTTGGGTTTATTCTCAGTGGATGACATAAACAATCAAGGTTTCGTTCTCTCTGCACAGGGCAGAGAGAGCACCTGAGCCTGAGCTTACTGAGAGAATGGAGGCACTGGGAACCGGTGAGGAAAATCAGTTTAAGAGGAAGAGAGAACTAGTCAAGGTTTGGTCGTGATGGGTTTTAAGTGCTGGTAAGACACCAAATGCAAACACCTACTAGGCACAGAGGCCAAGAGTCTGAAGGAGAAGGGAGGACCAAATACAAAGTCTCAAGGAGGAGGTAGGGTGGACCGCCTCCGAGAAAGAATCAGGATATAAAAGAGACTGACTTAGTGGTAAGGAGGGCTATGCTTCTGAGACAGCAGTTGCATTTTTTGAAGGGAAAAAGAGTTAGAAAAAAGCAATAAACCGTCACCAACGGTGCAAGGACACGACGGGGCCCTAGTAAGGGAACACACCACCCTCGACCATCTGGGAAGCTCGTTCTCTTCAGCCCAAGCCTGGGAGGCCACGAGGAGCACCGAACGACAGGGATTCTCACCCCGAGCTTTGGATCATCTGAATCACGCCTGGCTACTCAAATCACACCACAACACCAAACCCACCTCTTCTAAGCACCATAGAGTCAGTGAGGGCTTAAACTGTCCTCAATCCACTGAGAACTGGAGTTCAGTTAGAGAGGACTGGCCTGAGGTTCATGTGCACGAAATTAATAAATGAAAAATGTTAAAAGTCTTAACCTTCCTTAGAATATTCCAAAAGCAACTAGGTCAAAGTTAGCCTTGCAACTGAAATCTAGTTGTTTTTATATACAAAAGATACACAGTATAGCACTTCCCACCCACTGGGCTAGCCATCATCAAAACAGCAAATAAGAACAAGTGTTTATAAGAATGTGACAAAATTAGAAGCTTCTACGCTGCTGGTGGTGATCAACAATGGGGCAGCCCCACTGGAAAACAGGTAAACATCCGGTTCCTCAAAAAGTTGAACACAGAGGTACCCTCTGGCTCAGGAGTCCACTCCTAGGCATACACTCAAGAGAAATGAAAACATTTATGTCCACATAAAAACGTGTACATGAACGTTCATAGCAGCATCACTCATAACAGCAAAAAATTGGAAACAACCCAAATGTTCATCTGATGAACGGATAAATACAGTATGTATATCCATACAACAGGGTATCATTTGGCATTGAAAAGAATGGAGTGTCAGTACGTGCTACAACATGAATGAAACCTGCAAACATTACGCTAAATGAAGGAAGGCAGTCCCAGTCACACATTCCACTTATGTGAGTGTCCGAGTAGGTAGATCCAGAGACAAAAAGGAGACTGGGGGTGCCAAGGGGTAGGGGGAGTGGGTTGGGAGAAGTGGTAACAATTATGCAGGCTGAATTTCCCTTTTGCCCCCAGTTCTTTTTGGCGGATATACTTTCATTGGCACGTGAAAAATACTTCATAAAGAGACTGCCTCTTGGAATTCAGCCTTCGTGGTTCTACTCGAGCCACTGAGAAGTGTTTGGGAGGGTCTGGTCTGTGTCACAACGAGTTGCACAGGCCAAAAGCAAAGGCTTTGGGTTCAGCACGGGGTGGCTGGACAACAGAGCTGCCCGGGAGTGGACCAGCTATCGCCCCTCCTGCCATCCGGGGTCTGAAGCCAAACTGGACCCGACCCCGCTGTTCTGGTGCCAGAGATTTTTGTCTCCCATGGGCCGGACACTGCGCTGTGTGCTTTGCACACTTTCGCTTGGTCTTCTCACCCCAAACAGAGGGGGACACTTGCGCCTATTTGACAGCACAGTTCATAAGCTGAGGAGGCGGCCACCAGGACCTGACAGCTCTCCCGCCTCGCATATCCCCCAGGGCAGGGTGAGAAAGAACGAGGGAGAGTTCAACAGCCTCCGTCTCCAACTGCCTCTTGCCTTCAGCATCTTCTGGGGGAGCCAGCACATTCACTTCCAGAAGGGGCTCCCGGCCGCCTCCTGCTAAGGGACCTTGGCTGGGGGGCTGGTCAGCGAGGGCTCTGTCCTCATGGGTGAGTGGTGCCCGCACAGCCGTGCTCCCTCCCTCTGTACCCGAGAGGCTAAGAGGTTCCGGGGTGGGGGTCCTGACCACCCCAGGACTTCTCAGAGAGGCTGGGCCTGCTGCTCATGCTGCTGGGCAGGGGCAGAGGCCGGGCAGGAATCAGGCCTCCTGAGTCAGCTTAAAACTCTGCCTTCCGTTTCTGCCTCCCAGCTCTCTGGTCTTGGCTAAGCATCCACGGAGCACTGACTACTCCGCAGGCCCCAGGGGCACCGTGGTGAACACAAGGCCACTGCTGGCCTGCAGACCGGAAGGGCCGGCCCTCGAGCATCCTGCCCTCCCCCAACGAGGCTGAGCTGCCTCCAGCCACGAAGCCACCATGAGGCTGCAGAGGCCAGAAGTGAAGATGCCTGTGAGGCACAGACACACACCGCGAGGGGCCACGCCGCTTCCGAACTGCCTTCCTGACTTCACTCCATGGCCCAGGACCGAAAAAGGGCGGTCACTGTCCTGAAGGAAAAAAATGGGCTCCGCTTGAAAAATATTTCCAGTAAGAAAAACACTTAATATTATGAAAAACAAGGACAGCTATTCAGCCAGCTGCACACTTTAAATAAGAGCTGAGAGTCACTGAGAAAACAAAGCGCTCAGTTTGGCCTGGCTAAGACAGAACCTAGCTCAAAGCAAGAGGAAAATTTACTTCTGCTCTTTCTTCCAGTCCCCCTTTCCTCACCCTACTCCATGGGAGGTCTGCTAAGTCCTAGTAAAGCAAACCTCACTGGTAACGAGGCATCCACGACCTGCCACCTGCGTGAAAGGGCGGCTTCTGTCACAGTTCACAGGTCCTCCGAAGCCGCCGTGATCCACGCCACAGCCCTGCCATCGCTGGGTGTTAAAGGCTTTTACAAAGTGTAGCTGAGGGCTTTTCTGGAATTGGCCCCGGCTGAGGCTGACAGCGGAGAGCCAGCATTACATAATTCAGTGTTACGTAACCCAGTCACTCCCCAGGCTCAACAAAACATACTGTCTGTGCGAGCCCGGCAGACACGCTTTTCTTTTCCAGTCATTTCAGTAAATACAGAGGGTCAGTGACACAGCTCACCCTTGGTCAAAACCCAACATTCAGAGGTATGCTTCTGGGATCTAACAATCATTATCAATTATTTTCAGCATCAGATAATGCCAGGTGTGAGAGGGGCCTCAGAGAGCCATGGGGCGCCCCCTCCCATCCACAGAGGAAGCTGGCGTACGTGACCGCCTGCCAGTGCTCAGCGACAGGGTGTGCGCCGGGCTCCTGCGGCGCGCCCACGGCTGCGCGGCGGATCTGGACTGCACTCATCAGCTGGATCGAGGAACCTGATGAAAGAAGCCCCAGATCCAACCTCAACCAGGCAGGTAAACAGCTTTGCTAAATGTAGCAGACTCACAAAAAGAATTCTTGCGCTATTAGGCTCTTGGAAAGCAACACACCCAATTCCTTACTTTTTACGGATGCAGCCTGTCGGGTCATGGACGAAATTTCTGAGGATGCTATCTTGAATATATGATGGACTGTGATGGGGAGTCCATGTGACCTCAGGTTGGCGCTGCGTTTACATTAAGGAGGTAAGACTGGGGAGTGGGGAGAGAAGTACTTGTTAGGCTGTGTGACGCGGAAAGGCCTGAAGAAAAGGAGTATGTGGAAACTACTGATTTAATTGTGCACCGGCACGACTTAATAAGGCTAAGATTGTTACAGTACCACATCTTTGAGAATTTTTAGGGCCTTTTGATTATTTATAACCAACCAATCGATGAAATGACAGCCTTAATTATCAGACTGGGAAAGAGAGAACATTTCTGACACATCATTTGGCTCTGGTATTTCAACAACGGAGCAAGTACTACAGTAGCCTTAACTTATGAATGGCATTCCTTCGGCTTCAGCAGACAAACCGAATGATGACAATGTTTGAAGAGAGACTGAATATCATGACCAAGGATACAGTTACCAAATAAGGCTTAGGATTTAAATTTAGGTGTTTCTTGCTCAAAGCCTCTTCTCTTCCCTACCGCTCCTCTACTCCCTAGTACACCTCTGAATAAAACCAGAGCAGTTTTTCAGACACACAGATCAGGAAAAACCTTTCCGACGGGCCACACGGTGACACCGCCCTTCATGTATGTGCAGGAAGAACCCGTCAAATTTGAAAAGCTCCAACAGCAGAGATCCAGGGCTCAGGAACAGAGTGCGAGTTCTCACACACACCGGGGCTGGGGCTCAGCACCTCCCCGCCCCCTCTGAGGACCTGGGACAGAAACACAAACAGACATAAACGGGGGACCCCTTCTGCTGCCCCTCCCAGAAGACGTGGCCTGTTTCTCTGTCAGCCTGGGAGGAGGCCTTTCTGCACAAGCAGAGCTGGAACGGACTCTGATTACTGGGAAGGACACGCGGGCGGGTGGCAGGGAAAGGTCTCCAGCGACGGGCACTGCCAGGACCGCCTGGTGGTGGGAGCACGGTCAGCACTGCGGCCTCAGATCCACAGGGAAACCGGAGCCAGCACTTCTTAAATAAGGTGACTGAACTCGACCATTTTCAGACTGTGGCCTTTGTAGTTTGTTTTCCTTTGAAGGCAGAGAGGGTGAGAGAATTTCTGAGGAATGATAACGGAGCCCAGGTCCTGGGGGTAAACTATTTACGAGCCTACAGAGGGGACCCACGACCTTCTAATGAGTCTGAAATGACAACTAGGAAGAGGAACACACATTGCGCCCTCTTCTCTCATCACCAGCATGTGACCTTTGGTGGAGATAAGGCCACGGGGTGGGACCCCTTCTCTGAGAACTGGCTAAAGAGCGGGAACAGGTGTGGGCCCATCGTCCTCCCAGATGTGCGTCCTTGAGAGAACTATTCAAACACGCCGGGTCTGAATCTCCTCATCTAACCGTGAGGACAAAAGCGCCCTCCTCACAAGGCTGCTGGGAGAAGCTGCTGGGAGAGAAGGCGTTCAAAGCGCTCGTGCAGGACACAGTGCCGGTGCGCAGAGAGGGCGCGACAACCAACACTGATGACCAGCTCCCCACCCCCCACCATCATAAAATCACCCCTTGACCGCCGTGGTGAATAAGGCAAACACGCACCCTGCCCAAGACCACACAGTAAGCTCCCGTGGCAGCGGAGATCAGGACGGCTCTCGAGCTGGCGACGTCACTGGACTCAGCTGTTCATGTCTGCTCCCACTTCAGGTGCTTCACAAAGGAAGAGCTCTTCAAGGAATTCAAGACAGAACAGCTCTGGGAGACTGCACTAGTAGACTGATCTCCTAGACTAGATGTGAGAAGGGCAGACAACACCACAAAAATTCCCAAATGCAACTCAGGAAAAGCTTTCTAGAAGCAGCAATTCTGTGTAAGCTCTTCTGAACACAAGAGCACACAGAAGAACTATTATTGCGTATGAAATGTGCGGAGGGAGACGGGCTTCTTCTGGAAAGGAAGTGGAGTCTTGTTTGGTCATGTCAGTCTTGGGGGATGAAGCAAGGTTACTGGGCGAGCTCCAGCTGAGGGGCGTTCCTTCCATAAGAACGCCAGCTGGGGCATGACCACTGCACCAGACTGGGGGAAATAGTAGGGTTTCTAGAAAAAGCAGAGAGGGAGGAAGTCAGTTTAAATCTTGTATGAAGAAGTCTTTTTAGAGCTGCAGAGGAACTACGTATTGAGCAGGCTGAAAAAGATAACTCACCCGTAGGCCAAGCTATAAACCTAAACCATCCTTCTCCTTGTCCTGCTTTCTTACACTTTCTCAGGAGGCTGGAGAGATTTTTATTGCTGCTGAAAGAATTCATATATCCCAAAGACAGAGGGTTCACTTAGGGGGCAATTCTAGTCATTGCACATAAATGGATGTTGACTTCCCGAGGATGTTTATTCAACTCCAATACAGAGAGCATAAATCTCCTTTGCCTCTGACTGCATTATTCTTATTTTTAAAATATGTAGATTGATCCTTTGATCTAATCTTAGTTAATCTATATAAGCAGAGGGGAAAGTAGGGCTGGGATATGCTTTCAAACTGTACGTTTCTGTTCCATTAAAGGTGGGAACAGATGGGCTCCAGAACGGGGAGCACGGCTTTGTCTCCAAAAGAGTCAGAGTGAGAAGGGACTTCTGTGAGGTTCTGATGGACCGCTTAATTCCATCCCAACTCTGCCTCCAGAAGGCTTATAAAATCAATTCATAATTATACGGCATAGAGCGGGTGCTCGATAAATGGCTAGGGAAAGAAGCTGTAGGTGTGGCACTGCAAAACACACCGTGCGTACGACTTCTCCCACAGATCGTGTTTGACGTCGCTCGGAAGTCAGCCAGGGAGCAAGGAGAAGTCAAATCAAATAAAAACCGGTATTAACATGAAGGTGGAGCCTGGGAAAGCATTTCAGCCCTACTTTCCCCATCAGTCATCACATTATTGCTCTTCAAATCCTATTTCACTTTCTGGGAAAGAAAATGTCCTGCTCAGAGCTATGCTTTAGTTCTGGTGACGTCTCTTCTACCAGAAAGGAAGGCTCATGGCAGAGATGCCAGCAACATTACTAAAAGAGCTGTTCAGTTTTTCCTTTTAGCAGAGAGGTCAGACCAAGAGAAGTTTTCGGAATTTACGACGGCATAAATACATGGCTGGCTTACAGCTTTGCTCACGTACAGCCTAAACTCTGGAGAGTTAAGTTCTTGGTGAAAAACGGTCAAGTCAAGGTGAGCATAGAGTAATTTACTCTGGAATGTATCAGCGGTTTCTGCAGATATTCAAGCAGGGGACAGATGTTTTCGTGAAATGCGGAAGCACAGCATTTCAGAACTGGAAGCAGCCTCAGGAACTACCATACAATCCTTGGATTTTACAGGCAGGAAACCGAAGGCTCATAGTCCAAAGCACTCGTTCAAGTTTCCTGCCTTCAAATACCAGTCAGTGTCTGAAGCATTTAATTTTATTTTTCCTAATTAAGAAAAAAAATTGATGACTAGCTATACAATTCTTTTTGGAGGGGGAGGAAGAAATTTTTTTGTGTGTGTGAAAAACAACTCACAAAAAGTTACCATCTTAACCATTTTTAGGCATATAGTTCTGGAGTGTTAAGTACTTCACAATGTTGTAAGACGGATCTCTAGAACTTTTCACCCTGAAAAACTGAAACTGTACCCACGAGACATGAACTCCCCTCCCCTCTCCCCAACACCTGGCAGCAAACCTACCACTTTCCATCTCTGTGAGTCTGACTCCTTTAGGTACTTGGTGTAGGCGGCGTCATTCGGTACTGGTCCTCTTGTGTCTGGCTTAGTTCACTGAGCATAAAGTCCTCTAGGTCTGTCCATGTTGTAGCACGTGTGAGAATTCCCTTCCTCGTGAGGGCTGAGTAATATCCCATTGTACATAAATGCCACCTTTTGTTTATCCATTCATGTCGGTGGAAATTTGGGATGCCGCCACCTCTTGGATACTGTGAATAACGTCTAATTCTTCTCATGGATTTTAAATGCCCCCAGTGGAGGGACTGACTTTCTTTTACTCCATCAAAACAACTGCCAAGGAGAGAGTCCCTGAAATTGGCAAGACTGTTCTTCAGCTGACAGTGTACGTGAGGACAGGCAGAGCACTGTCACTCCCCCACAAGACCTAAAGATGGGACACTGTCACCTTTCCACGGCTGCCCCGAAGGATGACCTCACTTCAGCTCATCTGACTGCCACGTGGGCGCCAGCACAGCCGCTGCAGGGACTGTAAAGGGGGAGCCTGTCAATGGCCACTAGCTTCTCAGCTCACGACAGGCACATTCGAAAGTTAGCAGGGGACATTTCCTTTGAACGGTCATTTAAACACTAAACCATCAAACAGCAAATGAAAATAAAAAATTTGGTTTCAGAGACTCTCATTTGTTACCACTCTAAATGCCAATAAATTGGACAAACTACTTTGCTTTTAGTATTCTACAAAAATGATAATTAAGTGTAAGCTAAACACTGCAAACGCTTCATCTTACACACACACTCAGGTTAACAAAAAGTCGGCTCCCCGTGATAGCTACCCCTTTGTAGTACCTTTAGGGGTTGTCCATTGTGTGCTCTTAATGGCTTACAACAGCAGCTTCACAGTCCTGGGTCTGACACAGCCACTATTTGAACTGCTTCATTGAGAAAAAAAAAAAAAAAGCAACAGACTAGCTTAGGGACAATCAATGTGGTATGGAATCTTGTCACCACTAAAGAGCTGCTGGTAAAACTGGCACAACTATCACTCTAGCACCTTGCTGTTACCCAGGATTAGAGGATGTAATGCCCAGTTTATCTTCTCACTGTGTAATTACAGCTACAGCAACGATGTATTTCTTCATCCAGATAACTTAGCTACAGGTGACCTTGTTTTGCTGGATGCAGTCCTTTGACACGGGTATACTCCATCACTGGCAGAGTAAACACACATTATTTGGATGTAAATTTAGTGCTCAAAGCATTAGCCTACATAAATCCGTGGCGGGGAACTGTTACCCAGGTTTGCTGCTTTGTGAGAACCAAGAAGAGGATGCACAGTAACGAACACTGACAGCACCACGCAGCTGTAAACCTACCCAAACTTCGCACAGGTATTTCAGTCTTCACCAGGCTTAAAGAAAAAGCTGCTACCCCATTTAAGATTCAGCTGAATATTCCTGAAGTCAGAATCTTAATTCATGTATTCAAGGAGCTCTTCTCACAGTATAGAAACACAGGCCTGAAACTGCTCTGTTCCTGCAGCTGTAGAGTGTTCCGTCCCCACCATCTCTTCCATTTCTCCCTCTCCCCCAGACACGTGGCTGTTAGGCTCGGTATGTAACTCTGTTTCTGAATGATTAGAACTGTATTTCAAAGTGCTTGGGAAGTGTCTTCTCTGATGAACACAATCTCTGGGCGACCCGTGGCTCCAGAGCCTGAGTCTGTTTTGTGTGGATTCACCAGGGATGTTTGATGAGAGCCAGTCTATCCCCTGACCCCCCCCCCTTTTTTTTTAGCATTTCAAACCAAGAAGGGACACAGACAATTACATAACAGGAGAAATGGCGGCACAGATTACTTCCAGGTCCCTTTTCTAAGCTGTTTCTACTCTAAGCAACTTTACACTAAAAGATAAAACCAGTCTGTTTTGGAGGTGCCTGCCAGCGTCTGCATGGGAAAGTGCCAAAGAATTGACTCTTTCTGAGTTTATGCAAAATAAGGACGCAGGCTGCTTGTTTTCCCAAGTCCCAGTGCTAAAGGAGCCCATAAAATTCAACCACTGATGCCTGGAAAATGCCATCATTCTGGAGGTTTTAAAATGGCAACTCATTTATCCGCCACCATCAACACATATATGCAAATGTGCAGACCAGTTTCTTTTTCTAACTATCCTATTATTATCTTTTCATGCTCTTAGTTAAGACCATTTCCTAGGCTTGTCTGAATGTGGTAAAGCTATTCCACTGCTAGATAACTCAAGGAGGCTGACCAGTCTGAAATGTTATTCTGGAAGGGACTGTTTCATGATGTAGGCAAAATAACAAGACTGCCAACCTCGACGTAAAAGGAAAGCTCGTTTTTAATATTACTTCTTTTTTAAATTGTTTGGAGTGAAGCATGAAGAAGGGGTCAGGGGTATAAACGTACATCCGGGACACACAGGTCACACATTCTGACACGACACAGTGACAGCCATGCTGGCGTCTGCCGACGACGCTGAAGGAGCCCTTTCCAGAAGCCTGGCGGACTCAGGACAGCGGCAGGGTTCCCTCCGCGCCTCCCAGCCCTGCTCCAAGTCAGAGAGGAAAATGAATGGAGACAGAAATGGAGCTTATGCTGTGACTGTTGCTAAATCAAAGAAAAACAGTGAAAAGGAAGGTTTTTCAGAGGGTGGAAATCAGCCGACAGCAGGCTCCGCGGCCCGTGGCTCTGCTCAGCTGTGCGGAGCCCGCGCGCCCCACACCGCCCACGAGGCCGCGCCGAGCGCGCGCAGGGGGGCACAAGCCGCGGCGGGCCCGGGGCGCCGGAACCCCAGCAGCGGCGCTCCCCCACCCGCGCCTCAGACACACCTGCCGCGCGGCAACAGAACTCAGGCTCATCACCAAGAACCGCGTCTTCAAGAAAAGGGTAACGTTACCTTGAATTATGATTTGAAAACACCAAGAAAAGTAGAATGTACTTACATTCTTTGACATACGTCCACACGTCAGTGTGTAATCTAACAAGGGACAACAGTTTTTGAAAGTTTTCCATACTTAAAGCATCAACGTCTAGTAAACTGTGGGAACTCGGCCTCCCGGAAGGATGCATTCCCTGGGAATTCTGGAGAGCTGGAATTTCCTTTATGTACTCTTTGATTCAGTAATATAACAGGTCATCTTTCTTTGTCTACTTGAATAAGAGGAAGAGAGTTTCATGTTCCCGTGGTGTAAATCATAAACACCAGAAGCCACGCTGTCCAGTCAAGGGGGACATGTCAAAGCTTACAGCTCTTAATGAAAACAGCGTATCACCGAAGCAGCTTACCTGTCGGCGGATTATCTCAAGGTCTCTTTTGGCTTTATTCACTAGGGCTTGGATTTCTACAGGATCCTTTACATTCTTATTTTCTCTGAAGGCATCTCTTATCCTCCTGATGGCGTAGGTTCTAAACGAATTCAGGGGGAGAAAAAGGTGTCAGTGTCTGAAGCGATGCTGAATAAACTCGAACACGTTTCCTGAGGAATCGACTGTCTGCTACCCCCCTGTGGATAATCAACCCCGCTCCTGGCTCTTGAGACAGGCCCATCCACTACTAGCCTGGGGTGGCCAAGCAAACAGGTCTGGGGAAATAAACCTACTCCCAGCAAGACACACGTAAATGGCAAAGCGCTACTGAAACGCTGCTTAGATTCCTGGTTCTTCAGAGTTACTCTCGGGCTGGTTTCCCCCAGTTACCACGATAACTGCACCGTCAACGCAGAGACAAAGCGACCAGCGGGAGGGCAGCGAAGCACCACACGTGCAGGCACCGAGGCATGACCAAGGCCACATTCGGTCAGGTCTCCCACCAGACCGTCCTCGGCCCCTCTTGTGTAACACGACACGCAGGGATCCCACCACAGATGAGAGTGGAGATCACACCAAGATGCTGCGCCCCATCTTTAAAGTGCACACCTGTGCAGGTGCATAACACCCCCCCCTCCAGCATACAGTACATGTGGTTCAGGATGGCGGCTTATGAGGGTGCCTTCCAAATCAGACGGACCTGGGTTTGAACTCACTTTCCAGGTCCTGCTGTTTGTGAGAACTTGGGTGGCCTTCTTAACACAAGCCTGCTTCCTCCTCTGTCAAACAGGCATCATAACACCCACCTTTCAGGGCTGGGGGAGGAGAAAGCTTCACACGCGCGTCTGGAGTCTGGTGCGGAAGTGGTCTGTCTGGGGAGAAACTCACACCTGACAGCCACGTGCTCTCCTTGCTGATCTTCTAATGCAGTGAGCACGCCCCTCCCTCACGTCACAGACCCCTCCTGCGGCCTGCACCCCCAGGGTCACACACACCTGTGTGAAGTGTGGATAAGCCGACACAGCAGACGGTTCAGAAGTCCGTAACCTACGCACTCCCAGACTCGGAGAGGGGTGGCCTTAAGCCCCACGCCCCCCGCCCCCCGCATCTTCACCAGATTCAAGCAAGGACTAAGGAGACACCGTTCAAGTCAGACACACTGTGGTGATCTGCAGTCTTTTTATGATCTCAGATCGCTCTGCATTTTCCTTTAAATACCAGCTGAAGAATCCATGGGAAACTATTAGGTAGTTCCATTTAGAAACAGGAGAATGGAAAGAGAAGCAAAGAAATGCGGGGAGGAGAGGGCCATTTCCTTGGGAGTTGGGGGAGGCGGGGACATCTCACTGAGAAATCTTACCTTAGGGGGCTAACTCTGCTTTAGATAAGCCTTTCTAAAGTAAAAAGAAAATTTTAATTCGAAATTCAAATATCAGGTCCCTTTGCATTGAAAAGCAAGAGTGAAATGGAATCTTGTAACATGAAGAACCAGAAAGGAGGGAAGAAGACAGCTGGGGCAGCTGCACGTGCAGGATGTAAGCTGTGGGGGAGACCCTCATCCTGACCCCGCGGGGACCAACCGCAGCATCTAGATGTGCAGTATCTACTCAGGGCCACGACGCTTGGACATGAACACATATGCAGATTTACACAGGTTTTCCTCACGTGCAGCTGCTACCCTGACGAGAGCTCAGGCAGCGTCTGACGCACGTCCCTGCACGGCGAGCCCGCTTTTCACGCGGCACAGCATCACAGCTCTTCCTCACACCCACACACTCCTCCAGCAGTCTCTCTTTTCGGTGGTGATGGGAACAGAGAAGGGAACAAAATAACTTAACTCTAATAGTTTGCTCCATTTGTGGAATTGCTTTTCTAACAGGAATTTGCCTCAGGGAATCATCCGTTGTTTTAATTCTTCATTCGGGATGCTGCATGGACTTTTTGGAAAAGTCAAATGGGCCACAGCAGTCATTACTGAATTCCTTTTTCTGAAAGCTAGCAACCAGCCTAGAATAGCTTGGAAAAAAGGAAGTATGTCTTAGACTGCAGAGACCCAAGTTCTCCCAAAGTGCAAGGAAATCAGAAACAGCTGCAGACGCTCGACAGCTCACATCAGCTGAGCTCAAGGTCAGGGTTCCAGATGTTCTGCTGTGCACTCGTCTCCCCAGATGTCCGAAGTCTATGCCTAAATGAATGAAGCACTCCACCTTCCAGGTAAATGAGTCAACAGCAACCAGAAGCTGTCAGTCAGATGCCGGCTGCACCGTGGACGTGAGCGACGCAACGCTCCCCACCTCCCCTGCTTGCTCGTCCTCCTCCTCCACCGTCTAGAACACAAGGTGCTTCCCTTGCCCCAAGAGACGACAGCATCCGGGCGCAGAGCAACAAACTGCTACTGCATGAACAGTTTTCAGTTACATGATGCTTGTTCCAGCTGATCATAATTTTGTGAAGGTCATCACAAATTGGGCTGAATCTGCACATTTTGTAAGAAAGGGCTAACCACCAATGATTTCAGTCCTGCCTGTCCTGGCTTTTACCATTTGCATTTTTTTCACCGCTGCCAAGGTAAACCATTTATCCTCCAACACATTCTTGCTATCAGCCTCTTGACTGTATCACTGAGTAAGAACATTTCAGAGAAAAATGAGCAGGTGCTGCCAGGAGGATGCAGCCAGCTGCTCCCCAAGGCCTCAGATGAGTCAGATGTGTTTGAAATATGACAAAACATTAACACATCAAGGGCAGCAGAACTGCAACAGGTCCCGCCGATGAGAAAAGCCGGCGTCCGCAGAGATAGGCGGCGATGCTGCTCCCACAGCCCCTGCCCACTCTGCCCTCCTGAAGCTCTGCGGTTTTGCAGTGCTTCTGTGTGCGGGAGAGCCGTGCGGCTTCTCTTCTCCACCCCGCCTTTGCCCTCCAGTCCACCAACAGACCTCCAGGGGACACAGCTCTCCTACTGGCTCTCCTCTCACCACTGCAAAGACCAAACTCCTTTGCGAGATTCTTCCAGCCATTCCGGTGCCCCTGGTGCAAAGCAGGAAAGCTCCGTGGTACCTGAGGTCCTCCTTCACCTTCCTTCTTCCCAGAACCACTGTCAGCCAAATGCAGGCCGGAAAGGTCACAGCCGCCCAGCACCTGGAGGCTCACGTGGGCTCTGCTGTGCACAAGGCGTGACCCCGACACCGGCTGAGGTGATACCCCTCACTGCTGCCATCCTTCATCACCACCCCACGTGCTGGTTCCTCTGCTTACACATCCTCTAAAACACCTGTGCTTCCTCCTCCTTCCCCCCATCCCAAGTCAAGTGTCCCAACAGCAAAACACTCAGCCTGCTCTGCTGGCCTTTTAGGGCCACCTCCTTCAACTGCTGGGAAGGATGTCCTCCGTCTACTCAGAGCTGCCTGACCCGGAAGACGTGCTTCCTTTGCAGCCTTTAGGAGGAAGCTGCCTCGTTCTGCCTCCAGGTTTCTCAGGGCCGAGGGGAGCGTGTCCTGGGGTCCTGTTCTGCACCATCTGTTCACCCTTACGCATCTTTGAGGCCCTGCGACCTAATGGAACCATGTCACGTGCCTCCAAGACCCTGCTCACTTCTTGCGGTCAAGTCTCAAGATTCATCAAGCCTTAACATATAAAGGGCACTCTGCACACAAGGCCACCACCTTTAGGTAACAACAAATTATCATAATTTTTAGTAAAATAAGATCTTTGAAGTCCATAATTTTTATAATGAGGTGATGACCATGTTTGCAAACTTTTGCTGCGGTATCCACATTTGCTTCAGGGGTGCCGAGTTCTGCAGCTGGCTGGTTTCTCCTTATTCTTTAGATCTCCTAACCACTTCTTCCTCATCTTCCTCGTGGGCTTGTCTTACTCTGCCACCTCTTATCGCTTATGTTCTCTCGGGCTCCTTATCGGACCTCTTTCCTTTTTAATAAAGTGTCCCCCAATAACTGCATCTGGCTCAAGGTTTCAACTATGATATACATACAGACAGACACACAAACACACACACACACACACACACACACACACACACACACACATATATGCCATTGGCTCCCAAACCTTTCTCTAGCTCTCACCTCCTTTCTGAGTTCCGAATCCATATAACCCAACTGCCTTTCAGACTTGCCAACAAAAGGCACCCCATGTACCCACTACAGATTCTCCCGCCAAACACTTTCAAATCTGAAGTTACCATCTCTCCTTCCCTTCCCCTCCACGGCCAGTACTTTCTTCCCAGGTAGGAGCCTCCTCAGACAGCCAACTGCCAGACACAGGGGGATTCATCCCAAATTCTGTCCTTTCCTGTAATTCCTTCTATTCAAACAAGCACAAAGTCTTAGTCTTTCAACCTTCCACGTCCTTCTGAATCATCTTCCGCTTTTTCAAACCCTCAGCCCCAATCTTGTCCAGGGTCTTATCTCAGACTAACGCAAGAGCCTTGGGCCCGTGGTGGGTGTTGGCGTGCAGTGTATAATAAAGTGGATAGGAACACCAAAGGAGAAGCAGCTCAAGGACCACTTGAAGGTCAGAAGGACTCTGGGTAGACGGAGTGAGGAACAGCAGAGAGCTTCCTTCTTAGGAAGGTAAGCTCCCACTAGAATGGAAGCCCAGCACTGGAAGGGCTTCCACCTTTCCAGTTTGCCACTGGATCTGAAGTGCCTGGCTCACAGAGGAGCTCAACAAACACTTTCTGACTAAATGAATTTATCAAAATACACCAGAGACCTTCCAGAAAAGGAAAACATAACAGAGTGAGACACTGAGAAAGACATAGAATGGAAAGGGTTTGCAGCACAAAGACTGAATTAACCTCCAAAAGGGAATGACTACAAATTCACAGTAAGAATTCACTGAAGAAATATGCATGGAGTATCGGTCACCTAAGCACAGTGCAAGGTGGAGGTCCGCAAGGTGACTGGCCTTGGGGGCCGCTGGAGGACGAAGCTGCACCTGAAGAGGCGGGAGGGGAAGCAGAAGACCAATGAGAAGGGAATGGAGTGAGGAGGTAAAGTTACTGTCCGAACACCCACTCTGGAAACCAAAGCATCTCAGTTTTGGGGGCGGCGGTACATAAAACCTATTACATGCTTCCCTGCTGAAAATTCCTAGTGGTTTTCTGTTATCTTCAGGATAAGGTCAAAGGCATCAGCATGGATGGTTGGTTACTCCTGTTCATCATCCCACCCAGTCAAGCACCACTTCCAGCAGGAACTACCAGCTCCAGCCCTGCGGGCAGACTTGGGAGTTCTCCTACAGGCAGGCCTGCTATTTCTCCACACGTGGGGGTCCTTCTCCAGCCTGGTTTCCTGGGTAACTCCTACTCGTCCTTAAAGCCCCAACCCAGTTAGAAACAAATATGACAAAAGATTAATATCCTTAGCATATAAAGCAGGCAGAAGGACACAAGGACCACAGCAAACAGATGAGCAAGAGGCAGGGGCCAATAATGACAAGCGAGCACAGAGTGCCCACATGTGGAAAGACAGGTGGTATAAATGTACGACTGTTCAGCCTCAGTCATAGTCCAAGAAGTGTGTACGTAACCAGGTATAATTTTCTGTCCATCAAATTAGTAGGGTTTCTAAAAAGTAAAGGGCACGAACAGCCTGCTGGTGGGATAGAAAATGTACTTTCTGTGGGGAAAGTACCATCATAATGTATAATAATGTTCACAATCTTTCATTCACTAATTCTATTTAGTGACCCTATAAGAACAACCTAAAATATGTACTTAGATGTATTCAGAAAGATATTCGTTACAGATTGTTTATAAGCATTAAAAATAGAACCTTAAATGCTCAACAATGGAGGAGTGGCTAAGTAAATTACGACATTATGCAGCTTTTAAGAGAGATGCTTCAAAAACCTCAGAGGTCGCAGGTCCTAAAGTCAGAGGTATAGACTGCAAGGAGAACTACCGGTCTCCTTCCCGCTCCAGACCCTCTGCTCTCTCGATCCAGCCGCAGTTGGCACTTCCCTGGGTAGCCTCCCAGAGATACAAGGTTCACATTAAAATGTTATGCACGTACTTCTCAAGTCCCGAGTTCTGAACACACTGTGCACCTCTGAGTCTTGAATTAAAATACAGCTGAGCAGTCATTTCCCGTCAGTACAAATGACCTGACCCACGGCTGTGTGGTGTCCCACCAAACGCACAAATTAGAGTCCTTTCAGTGGGTCCCTTATTAGTGGGTATTTAGGTTGTTTCCAATCTTGCTGTTACAACCAATATCCTTGTTTACCGTAGCCTCACGTGCATGTGTGTCCGTGGGATCAGTGCGTAGAAGCAGAACTGGTGGGGCAAAGGATATGTGTACTTGTGCTTTTGGTAAAATACTGCCTGAGTTCTCTCTGCAGAGGGACCAGTCTACACTTCCACCAGCAACATATAAGTTGCTTGTGTTCAACACCACTGCTAACACGTGTCATCAAACTTCCTGGTCTTTGCAAAACTGACAGATGCAAAACAGCCTCTCATTTCACTTTTTTTTTTTTTACATTTTTAAATTCAGTAATAGTCATTTTACAATGTTGTATCAAATTCTAGTGTAGAGCACAATTTTTCAGTTATACATGAACATATATATATTCATTGTCACATTTTTTTTTTTGCTATGAGCTACCACAAGATCTTGTATATATTTCCCTGTGCTATATACAGTATAATCTTGTTTATCTATTCTGCATTTTAAACTCCCAGTCTGTCCTTTCCCACCCCCCGGGGCCCCCTTGGCAACCACAAGTTTGTATTCTAAGTCTATGAGTCTGTTTCTGTTTTGTATTTATTTATTTATTTATTTTAGATTCTTCATATGAGCGATCTCATATGGTATTTTTCTTTCTCTTTCTGGCTTACTTCACTTAGAATGACATTCTCCAGGAACATCCATGTTGCTGCAAATGGCGTTGTTGTCGGTTTTTGTGGCTGAATAGTAATCCATTGTATAAATACACCACATCATCTTTATTCAGTCATCTGTTGATGGACATTTAGGATGTTTCCATGTCTTGGCTATTGTAAATAGTGCGGCTATGAACATTGGGGTGCAGGTGTCATTTTGAAGTAGGGTTCCTTCTGGATATATGCCCAGGAGCGGGATTCCTGGGTCATATGGTAAGTCTATTCCTAGTCTTTTGAGGAATCTCTATACTGCTTTCCACAGTGGCTTTCCTTGCTTCCCTCTCCCACACTTAATGATTTAGATGTCTTCTTTTACAATTTTGTGTTTATTCTTTTTGTAATTTATGAGTTATCTCCTTTCCAGTTATGAGTTTCTCATTTTTGTAGCATCCTGCTTCTTTTCTATTTAGAGTAGACCTGTCAATATATCTTTTAGCATGGGTTCAGTGTTGCTAAACTCTTTTAGTTTTTGCTTGTCTGTGAAGTTCTTTATCTCTCCTTCTATTCTAAAGGATAGCCTTACTGGATAGAGTATCCTAGGCTGTATCTTTTTTTTCATTCAGGACTTTGAATATATCTTGCCACTCCCTTCTGGCCTGTAGTGTTTGTGTAGAGAAATCAGCTGAGAGCGTTATGGGGGTTCCCTTGTAACTCACTCTTTGTTTTTCTCTTGCTGTCTTTAGGATCATTTCTTTATCCTTGACTCTGGCCATCTTGATTATGATATGTCTTGGTGTGGGTCTGTTTGGGTTCTTCCTGTTTGGGACCCTCTGAGCCTCCTGTACTTGGATATCTGATTCCTTTAGGTTTGGGAAGTTTTCAGTCATGATTTCTTCCAATATCTTTTCAGTCCCCTTTGTTCTTTCGTCCCTTTCTAGAACCCCTATTATGCATAGATTGGCACACTTTATATTATCCCATAGGTCCCTTAGATTGTTTTGTTTTTTATTTGTTTTTCTCTCAGCTGTTCTGATTGGGTGCTTTCTGTTGTCCTGTCTTCTAGGTCACTTATTTCGTTCCTCTGCATTATCTAGCCTGCTTTGTACAGCCTTTAAGTCAGCTCTCATCTCAGCAAATGAGTTTACTAATTCTACTTGGTTCTTATTTATAGCTTCTATTTCATTTTTGACATATTTTATATCTCTAAACACTGTTTCTTCTAGTTCCTTCAGTACTTTGATCACTCCTTTTTTGAAATCTTGATCTAGTAGGCCATCAATGTCTATGTCCTTGATCATGCTTTCAGGGGATTTCTCTCGATCTTTTAACTGGGAGTGGTTCCTCTGCTCCTTCATCTTGCTCATATCTCTCTGGCACTGTGGCTTAAGGAGTATCAGTTATCTAGTTCTCCTGGAGATGGTGTGCTCTTAATGATTTTATCAAGGTCTTTGTGTCTTCACCCTATTTCGCAAACTCAGCTTGCTGTTTCCAGAGGCCCTCCATTGGCGCCCTCGTCTGTGCTGCTCCCAGTGGCTGTTGGCTAGCAGATGGCGCCCCCTCCCAACACTGGGTCAGGTGCTGAGCTCTTACTGGGTGGGTCACTCCCCCTCCTGATGCTGCAGTCAGATGCTGCGCTCTGGCAAGGCAGGTGGGCGGATCGAGCCCCGTCTCAGCACTATGTTTGTCTTGGCACCAAGGCAGAAAGATCCTGTCTGCTTCGGTCTGTAAACAAGTCTCAGTCCTGCCCAGGAGGCCGTGGAGCCCCCGTGCAGATTCAGGGCTCGGCCTCGCCCCCGCCCCGGCGCTGCCCACAGGAGGAGATGGCAGCTGTGGCCGCGCCCCGCCTCTCTTCTCGCGAGAAGCGCCAGTAATGGCAGCGCGGGTCTGAGGAGACAAAGGCTATGGCGTCACTCCCCACAGGGCACACCAGCCGTGTTGCTTTGCTTTTTTCGCAATTTATAGGGGACCGAGGTTGTTCTGCTCTGTATCCCTTCCCAGCCACGGCGCGCCGCCCCCTGCAGTCCCCCTGGGCCGCCTCAGTGCAGCCACCCCCGCCCTCCGCCCGGCTCAGGTGGCCTGCGCCGGCCCCAGCTGCCGGCTCGCGTCTCCGGCTGGGTGTCGTGGGGACCCTCTGTGCCCGTTTAACTCAATCTGTCGGTCAGGGGGTGCTCGGGGCAGATCTGAGCCTCGGAGGCTCCCCCTCCGTCCCGCTGGCCTCTCCGTTGGAGGGGGGAGACCCAGTGAACGAGCGCCAGTCCTCCTTTGCTGCTCCCTCCCTGAGGGATCGGTTCCGCACTGTTTTGCCTTTTCTTCTTCTTTTTTCCTTTTCTCCTACCAGATTTTTGGCGTCTTTGTCTTTCGAAGAGGGCGATGTTCTGTTGGAGTTCGGCAGGTGCTCTGGTTGGCTGAGTGGGTCCGCAGATGTCAGTTTTGGTGTATTTGTGGGAGAGGGTGAGCTTCAAGCGTCCTTCTACTCCGCCATCTTGCTTCTCTCCTCTCATTTCACTTTTAATTACAGTTCTCTTGTTATGAGTGCTGCTGACCACCTTTTCACAAGTTTAAAGCCACCTGTGTCTCTGTTAATACCCTCTGCCATTTCTTAATTGAGTGATCTGTCTTTTTGATTGATTTCCCCAAGACCTATTTAAGAAGGTGTTGAGGAAATCATCCCTTTGGGATGAGTTGCAGTGTTCCCCCTGGATTGTCATTTGACTTTATGATGTTTGTGTGTTTTGTCACGTGGAGATGTTCAGTTTTTTTATGCAGTCCAGTGTATCACTTTATGTTATGGCTTCTGGTTATATATCATATGTATGAAAGTCTTCTCTACTGTGAGATCACAAAAAATATTCACCCATATGTATTCCTGAGAACTTCTGTGATTTATCTTTTTATGTTTAGCTCTTTGATCTTTCTGGAATTAATTTTAGTTGAAGGTGTTTAATATGAATTTAACTTTATTCTCTAATGTTGTTTTCTGAAATGAAGGATATAACTATATTCAGGATGATCTCAATTATGTAAAACATAAGCACAGAAAAACTACAAGGAAATAGCATGTTAACAATATGTACTTTTGATTATTGGCATTTATGCTTTCTAAATTATTACAAGTCATTATTAATAATTTTAAAGTGCCCAGTGACACAATAAACTCATTTACTATAATAAAGGAAAACCAACAGCAGGGAAGGTTCCATCTGTGGGAGAAGAGATCAGGGGAGAAAATATACATACAGCCCGGAGAGACGGCCAATAGTGGTTAAATTACAGCAATGCCCTGGGGAGAAAGGAGGGGACGGACTGAGAAATATTTGGTAGCAACAGGTTCTGCAAGTTTATTCTGAGGCAATAATAGGATAACAAGGTAGATATGTCTAGCTGGCTACCAGAAACATGGTTCTGGATTTTCGGTGAGAAGGTCCCAGCTGGCAATAAACCTGACACTCACCGACAAGGGAGAATGAGGCAAAAACATGGGGGTGGATGAGTTTGCTCCGAGGAAAGAAGCAGAAGGGGAGAGAGCTGGCCCGGCAGAGCCCTGGAGCCCTGGAGAGCACAGCCAGTATTTAAGAGCAGGCAGAGGAGCAGAGGCAGGAAAGACAGAAGACGAAGAGGAGGCACACTTTACAAGCAGAGCGGACACAAGAGTGTCACGGGACCCAGAAAGGCTAAGACAGAGGCTGAGAAGAGCCCCACGGAATCGGCAGCTGGAACGCCATTAGCAACTCCGGCAAGATCAACATGGGCATGCACTTCATGACCACAATGCAGTAAATGTATAAAGAAAAAACTCCCAAGTTCTTGGAAATACACTCATAAATGAAAATTGGGCACAGGAAAAAAATTCATTACATAATAAGGAAATATTTTAAAACAATGAAAAAGATAATGCACAAAATCTTTGGAATGCACAAAATCTTGGAACGTAGTCAAAGTCATACTTAGATGAAAATTAATGGCTTCATGGCTTTGTCAGTAATAAAATAAAAGCAGAGTTTAATAAATTAGAAGTACTTCTTAACATTTTAGAAAGGCAATAGTATCCCGAAAGAAAATAAGAAACAAAGTATTTTAAAAATGTGTCAAATTAAAAAAGAAAAAAAAATTAGTGGAATTAGCTAAGACAGTAACTGAGTTTGTTCTTTTACATTATGGCTTCTGGGGTATACATCAAAAAACAAAATTATAAGGAAAATAAGAGTGACAAGGATTGGAAATTTGAGAAGAAGGGTTTAAAACAATTATTTCAGAAACAAAGAGCATACTCCAGAACTTGCCACGCAGTGAGAAGGGCCAGTTGAGGCTGGGAACAATCAGTGTGGCACCTATTTGCCAAATTGGGTGATTTTTCTCCAGCTGTGTTCAGTTGCCCAGGTGTAGTTACGGAAAAGACAGCTGTCAGAGTAAACCCACAGGTGCAGTTTTGACAATGAGTGTAAGAGAAGGGCAAAGAGAAAATTTCCTTTGCACCTTCCCAGGGTGCAAAGGAGGTGGTGCTACAGGAATCCTTCCCTCACGGCCATGAACTTCTGAAAGCCCCACTCCTCAGAACCTGGGCCAACCCCGTACTCTGCCCCCTTTGTGGGACGCGAATCCTAATCTAAATGTCCAGTAAAAACAGTTAAAGAAATTATGGTAAATTAATGGTCTGTATGTATTAAAATAATAAATATGGAAATTATGTGTACACAAGAAAAAGTATATTCAGAACACTATGACCTAAAAACCAATTTCATATAACTGCTAATTTTAGGTACAGTTCTATGCGGATTTTTAAAAAGTTACAGTCTCTTAAAAGAAAACAAACTAATAAAACAATGGAAAGAAAGAAAAGTAGCGCCATCTTGCAGTGGACGCTCCACTCAGGCCCCAGAGGAAGCGCCTGGTGCTTACACACATTTAAGACTTTTAGCCTAGAATTCATCACAATTAAACTTCTAATTACCACTTGGATCTATCCTCATTGCCACTGACATTTTGTTGCAAACAAGATTTTTCAAAATGTAAACCAATTTATCAAAGTAAAGGCCACCAACAAAGCGCTGTCCGGCTCTGCGGCGGTGAGACGCACGGGCCAAGCGGTAGTCAGCTCCCGGCTCCTGTGTCTTGGTCTTCGTTCCGTGGCTGTTCAGACGCCGCCGTGCCCTGCATAGCCTCTTCTTATGGAATTGGCCACGTTTCTTTTAAAGTATCACCGTGACATACAGGCTCCATGCTCAGGGAAGGGATTTTCTGGCTCCTCCCCCCACCCCGCCCCCATCTACCAGAAATGAGCTTGATCTAGTACCAAAAAGCAAGTTCAAGCTTTCATCAGGTAATAAGGGTTAGAAGTTACACTATAGAACATAATTCTTAAAATTTTATTTTAAAATTATAGTGTGAACCTTGCCAATGAAGACATGACTTTTACTTCATTTTGTTCCTTTGGGGAGGAAGTAATTAGGTTTATTTATTTATTATTGTTTTTTAATTTAACAGAGGTACTGGGGACTGAACCCATGACCACGTGCATGCTAAGCACACGCTCTACCACTGAGCTATACTCTCCCCGTTATGACCTTTAAAAATGCTTTAAATTTTAAGGAGAATATCTATGGTACAGCAGTCAATTAATTCTGGACTTTCCACATTATGGGGGAAAATAAAACATGAACAATAGACAATCCTCTTGGTTATTAAACTCAAATGTCTTCATTAAAACTTCCTATCAGTGCTGCTAAAAAGAAGCCAAATAAAACTCCTTTAAAAAAAAATCCTCTGCTCCTGCCATTAGTCACCAGCAAGAATAAATGAGCTGGAAGGAAAGAGAACGGGGGACACAGATAAGTCACCTCACTTGTGCTCAGCACATTATCGAGGGTAAGTCACATAGAGAAAACATGCAGAGCGGGTCTCCCCCCTTTCCTGGAACGGGGGAAGCAGCAGAACACTTGCTGGATTATTCAGAAGGAAAAAAATCTACCTCAAAATATTTCAGGTACATGGTAACCTTATCTGCAAGAAAATCAGAAACCAGGAGGTAAATGAAAAAAGTCTCAGGACCCAGAACTCATGGCTGCGAAGGAAGGTCAAATTCTTGGTGAGGTTCCCTGAGAAGCCTGGCTCTGGAAGCACAGCCGGGGACCAGCCGGGTCTCTGCCCCCTCACCCCTGCATACTGGACTGGATCCCACGTAAGGGAGGCCCAGAGCTAACTTGAGTTTGTCTGCTTAGAGTTAAAGGGCTCTGACCTCTATCTATAAATTTATGCAAAGGAGCACTTTAATCATATCCCTCTATTTACTGACAAAACCTGGTAGCCCCTACCCCCTTTGGAGGGCTTTAATTTTGCTTTTCATAGAGAAGAGGCATCTCTAACATCTTGTCTGGTCTAAAATTCTATGAATTAAAAAATGCAATTAACCTCTGAATCTCCTGGGACGTCACAGGCTGTGAGACGTGGAAAACCCTGCACTGTAATACAGGGATGGTTCTTCTGACGTGGGTGCAGGCCTGCTGCGACACAGCTTGCTGGCCCGGCCACCGGGAATACCAATACCTTGCTATTGCGTCTTTCTTCCAAGTAGGTCACAATATTTCCATGAGTTACGTAATTTATTTCCGTAACATCTCTGTGCATCATGCAGTAGGTGTTTGTGTGTTAAGATTTAATTTTGTTTTAAAGAACTTGAAGACAGAAGAAAACTGAGCAAACATTTGCATTTACAAATTGTTCCTGTTTATTATACTACTTTTTCATATTAATGCTAATATTAGAATGAGGCTTGGTATATATCTACCAAAACAAACAAACAAAAAACTATACATAATTGGTCAAACCAAAATTGCAGATGAAAAATAAGCCCTGACAATGAATATAAACCTAACCCTCCTCGTTCTGCCCTGGAGTGAGGGGAGTCCTCCCCTGCAGGCACACTCACCACTGCTCTCCTTCAGGCCATGGTGTGGCTGAAGGGCCCTGGCCACGGGCTGTCCCTGTAACTGACCAGGGCTGAGGTCACTTCCTAGAGCTCCTGTGCCAAAAGTGTCCACTTGACCAGAGAGCTGAGCCTTTGGAAATTCTCTTGGGATACAGATGATTCTCCAAGGTGGTGACTCTTTTTGGACACTTAAGAGCATCCTTGGTTAGGAGACATGGAAGAAAGAAACACAAGCAATGCTGGAGACGAAGGTGCTGCACTGCTGATAAACCCTTCACTGTATCTCACTGGGTTTTTTCCTCCAACATTCCATACTCTGATTCTAACTGCATAGGTCCAAGGTCCCGGCAACTATTGCTCTCTGGATGCTGACCGCAACTGTGCAGATACCAGGTTTAACTGGTAAAATACAAAGGGTCTGCTCGCACCACTGAGATTTCAGCCTTAAGAACCTCAGGGACCAGAAATCTGCAACACACTCATTTTGAGTTGGATGAAACTTTTATCACTCGGCTTAAATCCAAGGCCAACTTTTCAATGTACACAGACACTCAGAGCAAGAAGATATTTGGCCTCATAATTGTCTGTAATTCCTCAATCCAACAGCCCCATTCAGAATCAACAAACAGCATGCTCTCTGTGGGTATTTGGCAAGCATTTTAATGTAAGGCAGGCTAAGTTAAATGAGTTCTACCTTCTTTAACCACCTACTAAAAATTTAAAATTGTCCACCTTGCATTAAAAGCCACACAAGTGCAATAAACTGCATTTACCAAAATACTTAAAGGAACTGTTGTCGATGGATCAACACAAAGAGCCCCATCCTCTCCGCCCACATTCAGTACACTGAGGTGCAGTCGGGAAGCTCTCCTCGCTGCCTTCTTTTGCAGAATGTATGTTTTCTAGAAATAAGGGGGTCTCATGAGAATGATCAACAACGGCAGCAGGAAATGGGTGACGTGGCAGATTTGGGGAGGCCCTCCAACTGCCTAGGTGTGTGAATTTCAAGAGCCTAAAGCAGGTGAAAGTCAGACTTGACACACGGACCAGCATTTCCAACAAGCACTAAGTGCAAGTACCAGTAATCTCTCAGGAAGAGCCTCAAAGAGTATTTGCACATCAAAGCAGTGAGGAGACCTGGAAACATGAGGAGGCAAAGTTAGGCACCTGGATTCCCTCACAGAACCTCTTTCCACCTCCAGTAACACCCATTACATTTTGGGAAATGCTGATCTGGACAAAACTTCTGCCCAGGCAACTCCTTCAAGGTTCAGAGCCTGGAGGCTGAAAGGGCAGGTCCCAGGGGCTGTGACAACAGCTCCCACAGGCAAGTCCTGCTCATTCCGTAAAGGCTGTTTGCAGACCCCTCCTCTCCCAGCAGCCACCGGATCCAGGAGGCCTGGCGCTCACCAGCGCGGCTGTACCTGAGTCTCCTCCCCCTCTGACCTTTCAACAACACAGTCTAAGGGGCACATCAGTTGACCTCAGGTGTGTGAGTTCCACTAGTTACAGCAGAGGTCGTCAATATATTCCCTGCCCCTTCTCCCCAAAGGTCCCTGCCGTACAGATCCCACAGCCAAGCCCAAAGTCAAATCATGATAAGGAAGGGGATCAGAACATCCCATACCCCAAATATGCTGCTCTGGCATTTGGCCATTTCAAGCTGAAGCAGCAGCAGCTGCAGGAAGGGCTCTCTGCCCTCCTCCTTTCCGCCAAAAGCAGGGCATAAATTTTCCATGGGAATGGTGTCTTCCCGGTACCAGGAAGGAGAGGACACTCTTATCTCCAGATACGGGGAGTCCAGGCTGAGATGAGTGCACAAATCGTACTGAAATAACCCTTGTCTTCCCTTAGTTTCCCCATAACACTGCCCAGTCAATCCCCAACAATACCCCTCCCCTTGGTCTGGTTGCTGCTCTGCAGCTTATCGCCTTTTGTTAAATGGTATATAAGCCTCCAGTCTGACTGACCTTCAGGGTTTTCACTTTTCTATGAAGTGCTTTCCACACCATGTAAAAATATTAACATGAAATAAAATTCGTACATGTTCTCTCCTGTTAATCTTTTGACAGCTTAATTTGCAGGCTCCAGGCATAGTGCACAAGGGAGTAGAGTAAGCTTCCCCTCTCCTACAGTGGTCTCAGCCTTCGTGCTCAGGCTTGTGGGCAGTTCTGGCTCTGAGAAATGCTGGCCTGTGGATGTGGAACCTAGTTGTACCCAAGAGTCCTGTGTCAGGCTGCTTTCTGCAGATCCTTCCTCAGCTTGTCCCTTCACTCCACTGCCATAACTCACCATCTTACTTTGCATAAAGAAGGGTGGTCAAAAATTTCACTCTAATTTCAAGCCATACTTCTTAAAATAGCCTGTACCATATATTTTCTATCATGATATTAAAAAAAAGAACCCCTCAAAAAGAAACTCTCATTATTTAAGAAGACTAAATTAGGCTGCTCTATATTTGAAATGTTAATTTTGAGGGAATCGTCACCATTATTTAAAAATGTTCTTTCTGTTTGTATCGAATATCCCTGAGATGCAGAGAAAGGAACACTTGTGCGAGATGCACTTACTGCTCAGAGGAAGGCCTTTGCTTGTGAGCTCACACTCATCCGTGAGGCACCAGATGCAGCGTGAAGTGCTAAGATGCAAGCGGAGACCAGCCACGGTTTCACATAGCTCCTGGACTGGGACACACTGCCTCACTGCACGTGCAGTGCTCCGAGAACAGTGAGGAAGGGGGCGAAACAGCCTGGGCCCTGGAGAGTCTTTCTAGGGAGGCTGACATCTTTGAAGGTTGAAAAGAATTTCACCAGAGTGAACCATCTGCAAAGGGAGGCCAATGATAAAATTTGAATTCAAAGTCCTGTCTTTCTGATGACTGGGAAGACATATAGGAAAGGAAAGAAAAACAGAAGAAGAAATACAGAGTTTTGGAGGAAGGAGCGAGGCAAAGGGGAAGACTACTTTCTTTAAAACATGAGGATCTCAACACAGGATGGAATTCTCTGGTAACATTTAGTCGCAAGATTAAGGAGGAAGGAAACTATTCAGGGTGAGGTTGCAGTGTTAGCATCACAGCCTGCGAGCAGAACTTACTTCTCATGTCTTGTGCGCACCACCCCACCCCCGCCCCCGCCCCCGCCCCCGCCCCAGGCCATCCCCCTCCCTGAGGCGCTTTGCGGTGCTGGGGCCCCGCCCCCAGCCACCGTGCTGCCTGGGACACAGCGACTCACAGCGCGTCTCTGGGTTCTTCATCCACCCCCTCCCCTGACAGAGCCCAGACCCCAGTCCATTGCTGCGTTCCCCACAGACCATACTACGCTTTGCACAGTAGGTGCTGTATAACTACTGAATTGAAAATTTTGACTTAGTTAGAAAACAAGGAATAATAAACTCCCACAAGAACCCGTGACCCAGTGATAGATGTAAGATTTCTCTTCCAACAGGAAAAAGAATTCCATTAAATTTAGCCAGAAGAGTGATCCAAACAGACTGAAGTGACAGTTGTGAATTGTTTTAGTCTAACAAGCAATTTTAGATATGATTTTAATCCTTCACCTACTAACTACATGTTTATGTCCTTTCTTTACTATTCATTTAATAAACACAATGGCAGATTATTAATACTAGACCAGAAATAATTTACACATATCTCCAGTTACTAGCCTTATGCATGTCGACGTTTGCTATATTAGGCAGGTTAAGTGTTTGAATACACAATTGATCATGACAATTACACTCCTTTGGACACTAAATACATGCAGGTAACTTACTTTTGAATACTTTAGACAGAAAAATAATCTGGTTGTGTTAGTCTTACAGACGCAGGTCAAGGCCTAGTCTTTTGCCTCTGTGTCTAAGCTTACTGGGTTGCAAAGCAGTTTGATCAGAAAGAATTATGTTTACTGACAGACTGCCACAGAAAAAACCTGAACATGTAAAATGTTCTCACTAGCTCTGAGATTACGCATATATGTATGTTTGCTCGGAATGAGGAGAAATGGTATCACTATGCTCAATGCTAAACTCTTCCTTCCTGGGGGAGACTGTGTCACCAAAACTACGACCATTCAAGAAGAGCAAAGTGTAGTGGAATCTCTCTGAGCAGAGGGAAAGTCACTGCACACGGACATCAAGGTTTTAACAAACAAGAGTGGTCTTAACTGATAACAGCTCTGAGCTCAAGATATCATTTGAAAATTAGCTTTGGATAAAAATGTTCTGAAACCAAAGTCTTAATTTTGAGCACATGTTAAGGGGCTCATAGCTCAAAGTGACCCTACAGAAAAAACCAATTTAGTTACATAGAGATTCATTTTACAACTAATTTACTTGAGTGTCTCATCTGAAAGTTACTCTGTTTAAACAGATCGTCCATCATTAATAGTCCTTTAAAAAACCTGTAAGGTACAGACCTGGAGGGTTCTGAACTGGAGTGGGTCCAGGGTTCTCAGGGACCTCTGGCTCTGGCCATGGTGCATCTCTCAAGGGAGAGGCAAAGCTTTCGCTTTCTGCTCGGTCTAGGTCTCACCTGGGAGCACAGCTTCACGTGCGCTGCTGTTCAAAATAGATCAAAACCTGGAGGTAAATATTGTGGATGCAGGATGTGCTCCTCTGGATACTCTCCACCAGGGACCTGCGACCTAGGTCCCTTGCAGCGCTGCTCTAGTCACTGTGGGCTTGTGCAATTAGCCAACGTTATGTGATGCCAGAAGAAACTGCCCTTTGAAATTGGTTTTATGAAATTTATGCCAAGAATGTGGCCATTCGTACAAAGAGCCACGAGACACACTTCTTGGGTTTTAGTACCAGGAAGACTTGTACTTCTAAGCATGTGGCTGCTTTTATACCAGGATACTGTGACTCAGTAACTCTCGGGATCCCTTTTGCATAGGCTACTGGGAAGCTCGGCACACCTGAAGTTGTATGCCTGGCTGCCAAATGTTCAGTCTTCCAAGCACTCACTTTGCTTGCTAACCTCATTCCAGGTCTCATTTTGGTTTTCATATCCTTATTTTCCTAATTTTATCACTTAAAACACATATGTAATCCTGATTCATTAAGAACATTAAAATGAATTAAGAATAAAATTCAATGTAGCTTGTTTAAAGTTTGAGAAAGGATGGGGTTCCAAAATATCTTATTTATTGACTGAGAATTTGGAACAACAATGCTAAAAGATGGTAAGGTCCCCAGGCCAATTAAATGAAATTTAATTTAACTACAATAGCAAAATGATAGTGTTAAGAGAAGCTACTGTTATTCAAGACAAGCTCTGTAGGGTAATTCCATATTCATATTAAAAAAGAAATTTTTCTTACTAGAGGATCTGTATGTAAAAAGACATCATTGATTACCCAAACTTACGCAGGCATAAGATACATAAGTCAGCCAACACATTCATATGCCTTTAAATAAGATAAAGTCCAAGAGCCTTGTAAATGATCCATATTTTATTCAGTCAAGTTGACTTGCTCTTTTTTCCTTATATAAACAAATAACTAAAGGTAATTTATTCAGTGAGAGTAGCGAGGTGAGAACAGACCTCTGAAGAACAACAGAATGCTAATTTTATGATCCTATTTATTTTGCTAAAGCTTCAACAAGATAGGAAGCAAATGCAAATTTTGACTCGGGGTCAATTCTTAATATTTCCAGCAGCAGAAAACTAATCTATTTGAATACCGGAATTTTACAAGCAAATTTAACATATTTCATGCAGAGAAACATAATAATGTCCTGGACATAGTTATTCATAGTCCTAGAGTGTGGCTTATATTTACCTGGCTCTTGTTCAGCATTTATTCATTTGAGTTCTACTTAGTCAAAATTTCTGGACAGATCTGCTTCTAAAGGGAGAATTCTGCTTCTGTTAACCTTTTGCGCTACTTTTAAACACATGACGTCAGAGAGTGTTGCAATCACATTTGCAATTTAGAAAAACATTCCAAGGCAAAATGCAGGCTGCCTGGCAAAACTAGGAACAGGAGGCAGAGACCAGGAGAAGGCTGTTATAAAACCCAACAAAAGCCGAGGACGGCAGCAAAGGCCACCACTATGGGGAGGGCGGCTTCCGGCTTGAGAGCTGAGCATCCAGAGGATGGGAGGGAGTGTGGGTGGCCGGGCCTGCCGGGAGGGCCCGGATCAGTCAGGGCGGGATGCCGATTTATAGTTTAGACCCACTTGGTTTGGTAGCACAGCCAGGGAATGAAGGAGGCCCTGGGGAAGAAGGGTTTGCAGGAGGAAAGGAGGAACCGAGAGGCAGATCATCAGAGCTCAGGGGTTGAAGCGACGAATGATGGGCGTGTCTAGGGGGTGTGAGCAGGTAGGGATGCACACAGGGGCCTCTCGTCTGGAAGGAAGACAGAGGCAGTGTCAGCAAATGGGGGGACACCAGGGGTAGGGGGGTCCAGCAGGCCAGGAAGGGAAAGGGGGGAGAAGACGATCATGGCAAATGCTGAACACATGCCAATGGGACAGAGCTGGCAAACCAGACAGGGAGGACTGAGGGGCAAGCTGGAGCAGGCAGTGGAGAGGGTGGGGACCGTTCCTGCCATGAGCAGGCTGTCGGGGACCCGGCACACCCCAAACAGCACGAACAAGCGGTCTCTTCTCCAGGGTCACAGGCTTCTGCCCGTGGAAGTGATTTCTGGTGAGAACAACATTGCTCTCGGGGATCAGGTGTAGGGGAGGGAAAATTATACAGGGAAAGCGTGTGTGCTTATTCTCAAAACGTGGGCAGGCAGAAAGAAATATATGAAGGCACTCAATGAATAATTATGCTACAGAGTAATATTTGCAATTATGATAAATTGATCATATAAGCAACTTTGAATAAACTAAGACAAAAGGGGAGTGGTATTAAATCGACTCAAGAAACTACCCAGGAACAAAAGAATAAATATAAAGCTATTAATTATGCATTAATGACATCCAATGAGAGTAGTAGCCAACTAGTAAATAAAACAAGTAATTACTCTGAGAACAGATACAGTCAACTCACTGAACACTGATGATTAACTGACAAATTAATAACAGTAATAGATGAAGGATACATACACCAAACCCTGCAGATTGAGATGCTTCCCAATCGAGCCTGAAATGCCCAGATCCTCTGTGAAGTGACATCACTGCACCAGAGGTGCCCACGGAGGTCTTCCTCACACCCGGAAGCACTGTCCCTGCCATGCGATGTTTCATGTGGAACGACTTCTTCTTCCAACTATATTCTCCTGACCCAAGGTCAGGTCATTTCCTCTAATCCAACGTACTCAACCGACCTCTAAGACCGGCTCATTCTCTTTCTCAGTGGATCTCAGAGCCACCCCTTCCCTCCACTGCCATGACCACTCCTGCAGCCAGGCCTTCACCATCATTTTGATAAACCCAACTAGTGCAATCAACTCGAACTGGCCTTCATGTCTTTAGTCTCTTCTCTGCGTGAGGTGATCTGGCTAAAAGGAATTATCCATAGTCTTGCTTAAAATGCTCACGAGGCTTCCCACTGCGGAGACCACGTCTGGCACTTGGGCACGGCACACAAGGCTGTCTCTGTGGCCCCACCTACCTCATCCCTCACCCTCACCTGCTCCCATCGTCCCACAGCAGGGAAACCAAACTGCTGGTAGCTCCTTACACAAAACACCAACTACACTGTTTTTTGCACCTGTCCCTCTGCCTCCGGTTACCAGGAAATCTCTACTGAAACTTTACAGGTCAGCCACCACCGCTTTCTTAGCCCAATTCCCTTCCAGGGCAGGCTGGGCTGCCCCTCCCATCTGCTCCCACAAGACGTTGTTCAATTCATGGCCCCCGGGTCTCTGTAAAACCCTCAGTGAGAGTATTAGTCTGTGCACTGAACCACAAACCTCTCTTGGGAAAAGATCATGTTGTTTGTCTGTTTCCAGCAAGGAGCACACGGCAAGTACCTAGTCAATGTTTGCTGAGTGAAGACTCAAACCAACCTCATCTATCAAAACCACATCTTACAGTGACAGAGTTCTTTGGATCGCTAATAAACACCTGGTACAGAATGTGGTTCAACAAGTGTAACCAAGTCGATTAAATGACTACTAGCTTCTACGAATTTCAAAGATTTGGCACTTGGTCTACCAGCATAAGAGATAACTGTGTTCTAAGTAATTTCCCTGTATCTGTGGAGGGGATCTTGGAGTACCAGAAAGTTCTGCAACTCTAGCATTGTCTGTTTACGGATGATGTACCAGGAGTAAATGCACCAGGGTCACAGAGCTGACAGCTGGCTGACCTCAAACTTGGACCAAGGTTTCCTGATTCAAAGGCCAGGAATCTTTCCTAATCAAGATCGCCTGGCTGACGCTTCTCGTTCATAATACTGAAAACAACACTTAAAGCAATTCCTTCAGGGATTACACCGGCAGGGAAAGAAATAAGGGGGAAAAGAAAACAAGGGGCAGGTTCTAGCATCAGGTCATGTGACTTTCTTTTATCCATTATTTGTCAAGAAAGATCATTTCTGTGAGCTGTCTGCTTTTAATCCCTAAATATCTGAGGTAAAAAAAAGCATTATTCTTCCCAATATAACGCCAGTAAATGAGTTGCTATGAAGCCAAAGAGATAATCAAAATGTCACAGTGATATATTATTATGTCTCAATGTTGACAATTTAAAATCTGCTTCTTAAAAACAGGGGTGGCAGAGATCAGGTGAAGGAACCCTATTCAACGCATTCCTCTCATTAATCCAGACAAAAGACAAGAGGACCCACCTTAATTTAGCTGACTCTTGCTAAATCTGGGAATTCACATTTTGGTTCACGTAATTTATCTAATTTTATCACAATTTGGTTTCTAAAGGTTAGAATTTTCCTCAATTGGCTAGGTACGAGTTAACTGAGAAAATTAATGCCAAGACACCTGTAAAAGTCTACCACCTGATGAAGTGGGATTCGGAGTGTCAGGAAAGGGGTCATAGAGGAGAAGTAACAGGATGTGAAGGACCTTTCATCCACAACAAAGCAGGCACACAGCTACTGATGTGAAACCGTAAGAGGCAGTCAATTTCCTATAATGCTCATTACAGCAATTTCCTAACAATGTTTTCTAAGTACATTTCGCATTAAAAAAAAAAGTATTACCCGACCGCAATACAGAATAATTTAAAGCTACTTTAAGGAAACCCTACTGGCTCGTAATTACATTTTGTGCTCTAACTTTACTCCTCGCTTTGTTATATTCTCTACCTTTATTTTCCCTTTGCCCTGATTCTCTCATTTATTATTTTTAAATTATAACAATTATTTCATTTTATTGCATTTTATTGTATGCGTTCTTATAAGTTTTAAAAATGCTGTAGGGGCCAAAGTGAAGTATCAACAGAATAAGTGCAGTTTGGAAACACTACAAAGGAAACTCAATAAATCAGTAATGACATTGATCTAGTACTTTTTCTAACAATTTAAACTTAGGCTGCTGAATATCTTATGTGATCTTCTCTAAGTTAATCATACAATTTTTACTTGTTTTTCAAAACCATTATCACTCAACATGGCAGAACTTAGCAACCATAAGAGGAAAAATAACTGAGGGGGTAGGGAATTCCCAGCATAATGAATGATATGAACAACCCATCTTTCAGCAGTCTAAGAAACTTTTTCTTCAGCACAAGTGAACTGCCTCCAGTTGTGGGGCCTGCAGAAGGGAGGGGTCAGGCAACAGCGGTCCTCTGACAGTCCCACAGGCCATCTGTGAGCCCCCTGGTATAAATGCAGAGCGTATTTAAGACTTAAATTGGGAAGAACTTAGAAAATTTAACAGTCATCCTTTTCTATTCCTCCCCTCCTTCTCTGTGTTCTTGCATGGCCTGTAATAGAAAAGTTAAAACAGTTTTCACGGAGAGGTATGATTTGTTCCACATTTCATCATGGGCAAATCTCTTATTTGGTTTCTTATTATAGAATTTTATGGTTTCTCTGTATCCCTACAATGTATATAGGCAATTCATGACTTAAAAAGAGGAAGAACTTTTCACTGGGGGAAAAAATCCTAATCATCTTGTTGTGAATGCTAGGGAGCAGAACGCAACATTTTATGCTCACCAGCCTGACAGCTGTTCCAGGTGACACGTATGCGCAGCTCGGAATTGAGTCAAGGGATAAAAGGTGAGAAAGAACAAGAGGATGGAATGTCTCACACATCAGCAACTTCTGATTAAAGGCAGGTTTTAGTCTGGGAACAAAGCAAAGATTTTCCTGGTAGGGAGGCTGGAGTTACATTTATTAAAGTGAAGAACATATTTAAGGATTTTAAGTTTCTAAAGGAAAAGAGATGTAAAAAGTTAAAACTGAAGTGGAAGTTAGGCCTAGAGGAAGGAAACCATCATCACCATGTCACTTCTGTAAGATCTCCGCGATACTACATGTGACTGACAAATCATGACAAGTGTCTCTCCTGCCATGACATTCGACAAATCCGCAGTGTTTGGCATCACGTCAACCCACATGTTTCCTCTGTGAGTTTCAGCAGCTGAGCTCGTATGAACACTTCACGCGCCCAGTCACACGGGTCTTACAGCAGCAGGGCCGTCTCCCACCTGGGTTCCGCCGACCCAGGCCCTAGTGCAGTGACACACTTGCTCTCGGTTTTCAAGAAACAGCAGGCACAGACTGATCGTTTGTTTGTTCTAGGTGAAGCAATGCTCGGCACTTAGGTGTCCAGTGCAGCTGTCCTGTTCTAGAAAGGGGAGGGGGCTTGGCATTAACACTGTCCACACTGGGCTGGACTATTCACCTGAGCATTCTTAAATCAATCAGGGGCACACGGGGCAAAAGAGGGAGCCAACGTGAAAAGATCTGCAACAGCAAACACAGAAATATGTGAAGGAAACACTCCATCCAGGTCCTGAATCCTCCTCAAGCTCATGGTTCCATGTCCTCAGCTTCCAGTTCAGAAAGAGAACAGACTTCTAAATGGAGCCGCTGTTCAGTCCATTCATTAGGCAGCAATCAGAGACTCCAACAGGGCTGCGCTCAGCTGTGCAGTGCCCAGGAACTCAGAGCCGACAGCTATCAACAGTCAGGAATTTTACCCGCCATGAAACCAGGGAGACTTCATTGGACTTAATAGGCTGCTGCAGCCAGAAAAAAAAAAAAAAGAAGAAGAAGAAGAAAACTGTGGAAATAAATATCTCGGCGTTGATGTTTGTAAAACCTCTGGAGCCCAAGCCAGACGATGCATGTGGTGGAAGAAGTTTCTACCGAAGCGTGTGGAGCTGTGGAAAAGCTTTCTAGTTCCCACCGCCGCCGCCGGCCGGTTGTGAGGCCTTGGTCCTCCGCGCACCCTTTCTACGCGTCACCTCTCGGGCCCGTCTGACTGCCAGCTGGCTGTTTCGCCCCGCACGAGCGAGGTCATCGGGGACGGAGCTCCAACCCAAGGCTCTGCCACAGTTTCCTGCTCTGGTTCCCACGTCCCCAGGGCCTTGCGGTGTGCACCTCCACGCGCGTCAGACGCCAAGTGCTGGCTGACCCAGCAGTCTTTCCGGGGCTTTTCTCTTTGTCACCCTCCCTGCAGAGGCTGGGTGAGCCACACCCTAACTCCCCAGCCCTGGCTCAGCTGGTGGCAGACATGTAACAGCTTCCCGACCACGCGCGCTGTGACCAGCGGTCTGCATGAAAGCTTCCAGGCGAGCGCCGTACCCTGTCCCCAGGAAAAGAAGGCCCACCCGGCCCGGCTGGGGCTGCTCTTCTTTTCCTGACCTTGAATAAGGGCATGATATTTGGAGCTTTAACAGCGTTTGCGGCCATCAGGCATAGGTACCCCAACGTCACCTAGCTGCTTCGTGCCTCTGGGCCTTTTCCCTGAGAGAAGAATGACCCCTACACTTAGGCCCCCTGTGCAGGTTTCCTGTTCCTTGTAGCCAAAAGCATTCCTAAGGAGATCCACCCTCAAGGCAGCTCGGGAGGCCAGCGCCGCCTGCAGCCCTCCCCCCCTGCACTTGGCGCACCACTGCGGTGGGGCTCCCCACTCTGCAGTGAGGTCGGCTCCTTCTGATCTGCAGCTCCCAATACAACGCTCAGTGGACAACAAGTGTCATAAAGACTCAACCATCTAATGAGGAATTAAGGAGTTCTGACACTCAATTGGGTAAATATTTGGGCATTATTTTTGCCTTTTATCCCATTTTATGACAATATATTTTTAATCAGTAGGCGGGAATGGCTGACAAAAATTACCTCTGAATTCAGTTTCTTTATGCTTTTCAACAACAAATACTTCTAAGCATGTAGTAGGCAGGTTCTGTGCTAAGCACTAGGAATGCAGATAAAGACAGAATGTCCACCTTCAAGGACCAAAAGGCAGAGACACAAGTAAACCAACAACTAACAGTGTGAGTCGTGCAATAAACACAAAAACACTCAACGTTCTCTTCTCTCCCACGTTATCCAGAAACAGACAGTCAGGCATCGCCAGTCTCCTGGCCTTCCTCTTCCGTCTTACACATTCCAACTCGTCTTCACCTCCTTCACTGATGGGGAGGGGCGTGTCCTCCCCCCCGTGGCGACCAAGCCGACAAGCAGTGCTCACAGCGCAGGGTTCTCACTCCTCCCCTGCCCTGCTCCGGGGTACCCACAGTTCCGTCTGTCACCCAGACTCTTCAGCTAATTCCTCTTCAGCGAATTCCTCAAAATTTGATATTCTTTAGGGGAGTGTCCTAGGCTCACTAACTTTCTCACCATAAACTAGGATTTCTCAGTCCCGGCATGACTGACATTTTGGCCAGTTGGTCCTTTCTATGGGGGACCGTCCTGGGCTTTGCACTCTCCCTGGCCTCTAATTTCTAGATGCCAGTGGCATCCTCCCCTCCAAGTTGTGGCAACCAAAAATGTCTCCAGACTTTGTCAGATAAAATTGCCCATGGCTGAGAACCACTGCCCTAAATACTTTTCTTGGAAATTTTACCTAATATTAAGATTTTAACTCCTCTTATGATAATAATTCTACTTACCTGAGTGCCTACTCTGCCAGGCACAATTCTAAGCACTTGATATGTATTAACTCACTTAAACCTCATTACTGTGAGATAAATCACTACCTCCATTTTATACATTAAGGAACTGAAGAACAGAGAGGTGAAGTGACTTGCCCAGGGTCACGCGGCAAGTGTGGTGATGACAGTTCCACCCTGAACACTCCCCTGAGCTTCAGATTCCTTGAATAACTGCCTTTGCCGGGGCTCCCAGGTGACATTCATTCAAGATGCTCCAAAAATGAACTCAAAAGTCTTCTCTCCATAAGCTGAGCTATTTCTCTATTTCTTAAGTCAGTTAATGGTACAACTTTTACACTTGACCTCTGTGCCTCGTTTACCTATTAACCTGGATGTCATTCTAAACTCTGCTTGGATTCTCATTTTCTTTATTCCTGAACCCAATTATTTGTCAAGGTCTGGCAATTTTACCTTCTAGTTAGTAATCAAATATACCTTTTTTCTCTGTCTTCCACTATTCCTGCCCTAATGTCTCCTCAGCATTGTTGTAACCAGCTCTGCATCTGGTGTCCTTGTATCCAGACCTCACCATCACCTTCCACATCACTTGTTGCCAGACTGATCTCCCTAAAATGCAAATCTGGCCATGCCACTCAATGGCTTAAAGCTCTTTATTGGCTGCCCATCAGCTAAGAATAAAGTCCAGGTTCCTTAGCACGGCCTTAGGTGGCCCTTTCCAATCTCATCTTGCTTTCTGTCCCCCTGAGCCACAATGAACTCTCCAGCAGGACTGTACCCCTTGGCGTGACCTGAGCAGACTGCTCTGCTTCATGCCTTTGGTCCAGTGCACACCCTATGCCTGCCGGGCCCAGCTCTTTCACAGTGTGTGAAAACGATTTCCATAACTGTGTCCCACATAAGTCTGTAAAAACCCACTGATTGCAGATGCCTCGCTGAGCCCAAAGCTCTCATCTTTCTGTGGGCAGGGTCTGCTATGGCACTGGGCACAGAGGTTTGGGAAGCACTGGAGAAAAACAACACACAGTAGTAACAGGACCTTCTGCATGGGGGTGGGGACGCAAAATGAAGAGAATCAGGAACACCTTCTTCCCAAAGTCAGACTGAGATGAATCTCAAAGGAAGCAGAGAAACTCAAGACAAGGGTGATTAAAGGGCATGCCAGAGAGAGAGGTTCCGGGGTGTGTGTGTGGGGGGTGTGGGTATCTTTGAAGTCCACATGACATAGCCTGGATAAAAAGGACATATTTTACAACAAGTTTATTACCTATTTTAGGAGAGAATACTAGTGGGAATCTCAGGCTTTAGGTCCATGATTTCAGGAAACAGTGTACAATGATTACTTGATTACTTTGGATAACGTATTTGTGTGTGCGAAGTAAATCTAGCTCAGAAGGATTACTCAAAGTATAATATAAACCATTATTTTCTAAGTATGTTGCCATGTAATTTCCACTTCCTGCCAACTAGGTACAGCCCCGAGTGGCTTTCCTGCAGTCTACCACTGCCTCTGGCCCCCAATAACCCCCCGGCCCCTTGGGAGGTTTAGTGTCTGACAATCAACCTAGCAATGGATCTACCACCCTATGGCCTGCCAGCTCATTCACCCAGTGTGGAGGCAGCTACCCAACCAGCTCTATTCCATGGTAACAGACTGCTCCCAGGAAACTCAATCCACAGGCTGGTCAATCATGGAAGGTGAGACCTGGTGTAGAGATGATCTGGCCTTTTCAGATTCTTGCTTTGGGAATATGGCTCAAACTCAGAGGATTCGGTAGCTAGTAGAAGACACCAAATCTACAAGGATGCAGAGAGAAAAATCATAAGGCACATAATTCATGAGCAGAAATTATACAGAAGCAGAAAAGAAAGCAGCCGCTCCGAAGTAGGCAAAAGATACATAGAGTAGGAATAACGGACTCAGCAAACAGGAGAAGGGGGCAGGCCTGGAAAAGCTGGTGCCACATTAAGGATGTGAAAGTTTAGACTCTCATTCTCCTGCTGCTAAGATAATAAAAGCGGGATTCCCATCTGGTGAGGCCAGGATAAACGTCTCAGCTCCTGGAAACTTGCGGGACCGTTTCACCTTTACCGCTACCCGAGTGTCCTCCTCACAAACCCCGCCCCATCGCCAATGCCCCGGGGAGAACGGATCTTTGCAACCAAGGAAGCTGATGAAGACACCTTGGCAATGAAAGGGACGGACAGGGCCTTCAGTCGTGGAGAAGTGCTCCCGACCGGTCACCTCCACTGTCAAATCCTCCAGTTCTCCGGGAAAAAGTTCTTATTATTATGTGAAACAAACCGGTCCTGGCCAGAGCGCCTGCAACCTTCACGTCTAACCGAAAGACAGCACTGACCGCGCTCGCCGAGCCGAGTGTCCGACCGCGGGAAACGTCGCCGGACCCGACGTCTCCTCCCACCCGGCGAAGGGCGAGCCCCCCAGCCAGCCCCCCGGCCGACCCTCGAGCCGCGCGCGGGCCACGCCGGCCGGGACCTTCCGCTCAGGGCGCCCAGGAGGCTCCCGCACCCCGACCACGCCCGCAGCCCGCGCCCCCACCTCCCGGGCCCGCCGGCCGGTCACCTGTAGTTGTAGGCGCTGAAGTGCTTGCTCTCCCTCAGCATCGCCCGGTACAGGTCCAGCACCTGTGCGCGGCTGGAGGCTGCCATCTTGGAACGAAAAAAACCCAGTGGGTCCTCTTCGCCGAGGGCCCGCGTTTAACTCAACCCGCGAAACTTCAGCCTCCGCGGGAAGCGCGAGCCAGACGAACGCGGGGCGCCGCCCAGATAGCGGCCTGCGCCCGGGCCCAACCCAGGGGGGCTCCGGCCTGGGTGGGCTGCGCCTCAGGTGAGCTGCAGCCGCGCGCGGCGGCGCAGGCGGGCTGCGGGCAGCTAAGGGGGCGGCGCCGGCGGGAGGCGTGCTCGCCGGCCGCCACGCTGCGGAAGCCCCGCGGGCAGCAGCCGTCGGCGCGAGCGGGGCCGCCTCGGGCCGGGTCGCGGGCTGGGAGTCTGGGCTTCCTCCGGGCGGAGGGCGGCGGCGTCGCGGGTCGCGTGGCCGGGCCGGGGCGAAGGGTCTGGGGCGCCGGGTCGCACCGCGTTGCCAGGTTACCGAGCGCGCGCCTCCGCTTCCGCCTCTCCGCTTGGGCTGCCCTCGGCGCCGCCTGAACGGCCTTGCGGGCTGCTCCGGGCGCCGGTTCCGCCGTCGTCCCGGCCGTGGTCTGCCTGCGGGAGGCTCGCCTCGTGGGGACGGGGCGCGGGGGCGCGGGGGCGCGGGGGCGCGGGGCGCGGGCCTGGGTCTCCCCGGCGCTCCGGCTCCTCTCAGGGCGACCGCCGAGGGTCCTTCGGCGCGAGGCCCTCTTTCTGGTCAAGATGGCCCCGCCCGTGCGGCTCTGAGGGCATCGCCGAGTTGGGCTGAGCGCCGCGCTCAGGATTGGAACTCCGGGCTGGTCTCCGGTGTCCCGGGCGAGCGGTTGGTGAGTGCGGCGCGGCCGCGCGTCCTGGGCCGTCGGGCCCCATCGTGGGGTCGTTGTCTCTTTGTACCTTTGAGCCGTGCGTGCCGCAGACTTGTGACGGGGCTTCAGAGGCTGGGGTGGCCTGGGCTGGAGGCGAGGGTGATTGATCTGGGGAACTTTAGGATTTAAGGACTCTGGTGGCATCTTTTCAGACCCCAGGCAAAACATTGGAAAGTTTTCTCCTCAAGTTCTTCCTGGCTGCGTTTTCTTCCCTGGCCCTCCTCTGAAGACGCCTGCTTTTCAGAACCCCTTGTTACCGGCGTAGGTAAAGTTGGTGGTTCTGGTCCTGGGACGTGGGACCCAGGCGCGGGGAATCCTAAACTAATTCTAGTTACTGTGTTTGCAAAGCACTTGCCTGGTTTGGGGAATGTTTGTGTATATAACCAACATTAGGAAGAGCCACAGCTTCCACGGTTTTTTTTCTCGAACACAGGAGGGCTAACTTTATACGTAAGAAACAAGTTTGCCTTCACATCCGTCTTTCTCCAGCCACTGAGTTCTGGTTGTGTTTCATTTAAGTTCATCTCGTTTTTAAATGATAACTTGCTTTATATTGAAGCAGCCTCGTATTCTTCAGGAACTTTAAGGGCTGGAGACGCTTCTCTGACCTTACTGCATGTTAGTGTTCTTGTAACCTGGGGTCCTTGTATCCACATACACTAGTTATACTTGTTATGTTACCCGTTATAATGCAATGACATTTTTAGAAAGTCTTGGAAGAGAAAATGCTTTTATTAAAATCCTTGTACGCTTCCTTTTCGATTTGTGTTAATGTCTCATACATATGTGAGTCTCAAAATAAGGCTTTTTAGAGAGCAGCCATACTTCTGTTACTCTTGCAGAGCCATTAGGTCATTGGGCAAATTTTGCTTCAGGTTTATTGAAAATGCTTTTAATGTTTTGAATTTATCTTTTGGCAGTAGTCAAAGGATTCAAGACCAAGGGACTTTTGCATTATGATAGAAAAAGAGCCAGAGCTGTTTTCTCTTAATGTGATACACTGTTGAGTGCTGATGGTATAGATTAGGTGTGTGGCACTCGGGAAAACTACAGCATTAATGCAAATTATAGACAGAGAAAGCTGTCAAAGCTAGAAGGAAAAACATGAATGTTATTTTGGCTTGTTTAAAAACAGCGGGGACCGCATTATTTTATTGTATCTTGCTTTTATCTAGAAAATGAAGTTGGAATAATTATTACGCTATACAGTTTTGTCTAATTATCAAGCATTTTAATCATTGATATATACAATTAACATACCTAAATGATTTTAACTTTGTTGTAATCAAATAAAACTTTCCGAGTAAATAAATAAAGTGTAGCGTATGTAGGTAGCCTCGTCGCCTGTTGGTACAAGGAGCAGCTGGAGTAGGTCAGTGTTAGCTTCCCAGTTGATTCTGAGTCCTCACAAAAAATACTTGTATTATTTTATTTGAAATAATTTACCACTGGGTTGGATATCATTGCCTTAAAAGACAAATAAAATCACATTCCAAAGCTTAATCTCCGCTTTGGTACCCCTTCTTTGTAGCAATGACTGTTTTTAATAAAAGCTCTATTTGAGGGTGAAACTGGAATTGGGCCAGAGCTGAGGATGGACCTTGCTCATAGGTCCTTCAATAAGCGTTCTCTTCTGGGCAGAGTATTCTCCTAGGTAATGACTATAAGTTAGGGGGTACCCACCTATCACAATTTAGGCCTCAAAATGCAAAAATTTCTTTAATAGTCACCTATCCATAGTTATGAAGTTCCCACAGTTCTTTATATAAAATCATGCATTACCATGTATTAAAATTAGGATTGCTAATGAGCACTTAATGCTTTTTGGAGAGATTTCTTCAACCATAACAAGCAGTATAACAGCAATTTATTGTCTTTAGGCTTAAATATTAGAATTCTGTGTAAAGAAAATCTTGCATAAATGAGCAACTTGTGATGTTACAGTTTAGAAGTTATTCTCCAAATGTGGACCTAAGTTGTTGTTATACATAGTTGTCATTTGTTTTTATCCACTCTTCACACTGACAGAATATGAAGCTGGAAGAGACCTTGGACATTAGCTCACTCATTTTCACAGATGAACAAACTGAAGACCTTTTCCTCATTCATTCATTCATTCATTCAGCACTCGCTGAACACTTCCTAAGTGCCGTACAGTATGCAGCATGATGGAGTTACAATGATAGGAGTGAGCTAGATAAACAAAGTACTGATTTATCTTTTTTTAAAATTTTAAAAGATTTATTTATTTTATTGAAGTGTAATTGATTTACAGTGTTGTGTTACAGCATCGAAGTAATGATTTATTTTTGGCAGGTGCTGTGATAGGGCTGATATTACCAAGTGTTAGGGAAGCCTAGAAGAGGGACATTGAACTAGGACTTTGACCTTCAGGGGAAGCTTTTCATCATAGAAGCTATTTCCACAATGAGTAGTAAGAGCCAGATGGAGAACGTGGTGAGTTAGAGGTAGTAGCGTGCATTCAAGGCATGGGGGCTGGAGGGAGCGCTGTCTGTCCAGGGAACCCTGAGTGGGGAGGGAGGGACCATCTATGAGACACAGACATGATTAGCCCTGTGCCTGCTTTATTTTAATGATGTTTCCTCTATTTTGGGGATAAGTCATATTTTCTTTGATACATTCATATAAGTTCATGTAAGTCAAGTGGAACTGAACATCTGAGCTACAGACATGCCAGTTTTTCAGGTTTGGTAGACTTTTGTTTCAAACCATATTTTTGGATGCTCTACTTTAGGAGTACTGGAATCCTATTTCTTTGCCTCTGCATTCAACAAATAGTTGACCAGCCTTACTAGTTGAAGTCCCAGTTCTTGTGATGACTTGAGGGCTACACATCAAATACTGATCCTGTTCCAAGAGTTAGTAGTTTAAATACAGTTTGTCTGTCATTAAAATATACACCAAAAGGGACAGAATGCTGCAGGGAAGTTCGGATGATGGGCCCAAGGGTCTCAGCTCGAAGAGGTCTCTTCTGTGGCTGAGGCCTGGGCCGCACCTCGCAGAGCCAGCCTGGCTGAGACCCAGCCTCCAGGGAATGAAAAAACAAGTTCCTCAGGTGATTGGATGCAGCCAGGGTAGAGAAAGAGTGATCTGTGGGAGGCAGGGGCTTATGGAGGAGGCAGGGACTGTGTTGGGCTTGAGAGGATTTAGGTTTGAGCTGGGCCCTGAAGGGGAGACAGAATTGGGATGTGTGGGTGTGGTGGTCACTGCAGGAGGAGGGCTTGCCGTCGTGGAGGGTAAAGGGGAGAGCGCCTGAGTGAGGTCAAGGGAAAGCAGTCACTGCCTGGAGAAGACGTGGGGGGCCTTGTCTAGAGGGGAGAGGGTGCGTGGGGTGAGGAGGGCAGAGACGGCAGGGAAGGTCACCTCTCCGCTCTCCTGGAAGGGAGGAACCAGCCGAGCCCTCTGAGATCTCTCAGTCCTTTGGACACCTGATGAGACAGCTGTTACGCAGCTGAGGAAGGGGGCTGAGAGGCTGGGTGATGCAGCCGGGTCGCACAGCTGGGGAGTGGCGGGCCAGCGTCAGAACATGCTCTGTCCCGCGGGGAGGCCGGCTGTGGTCGGCACTGCTGCACAGAAGGTCTCCAGAGCCTGCTCCAGGAATTGAAAGTTTATTAGCTTTTCTTGGATAACATGGCTAAATTGTAGTCACATTTGAATTTTAATTTAGTTGGGTTCTCACTTATTTGCAAAGCTAACAACTTTATATGAGAAATATTACAAATATTCAGACACTCAAATGTTGATTTTCATACGAGCTTTTTAGCATTTTAAGATAAATTTACATTTTTTTTTTCTATTAGCATCTCTTGGAAAAGACTTAGTGCCTTTTTTAGGTTGTCTATTCATGCATGTGTGAGAGACGTTACCCTTTGGGGAATTTTCTGAGACTCACATTTCTGTAGAAGCTCTTTTCAGATATACTTAAAATCTGTTCTCTTGAGAATTTTGGAAAGCAACCAGGTAGTCTAGCTTCATTCATTGGAGACTAAGCTTTGCCTTACTTGTGGGCAGCAACTGTAAAACTGACAATCGATTTAGTATAAAGTGTATCATGTCACTTGTAGAGGAATCTGTTTTTAAAGATTTTCTCATCACCACAGTCATCTTGCTTTCTTTTATAAAATTCAAATTAGAAGTTGTTTGGTTTTTCTTGGTGGGGGGGCAGGTAATAAGGTTTATTTATTATTTAAATGGTGGTACTGGGGATTGAACCCAGGACCTTGTGCACACACTCTACCACTGAGCTATGCCTTTTTTTTGTTTTTAACAGACTAATTCTTTGCCTTCTAAAGGAAACAAACCACCTTTCCTACGACAAATCCTACAAAATGCCCTGTGAAACATGGGAATTCTCTGGTAGTGTGATTTATGGTAATACTCTGTGACAGATCACCTTCATTCTGTTTCTTACCAGTTATGAGGGATAACTTTCAGGAATGAAGCTGTCGTGTTGTCTGGATGTTTTAGGATGATCTGTTGAACTAGCTTCATGGAGTGATAGTGAGAGCTCTTGTTTATTTGGAGTTTATTTACTTTTCCAGGAGCTTTGCTGGGCACTTGACAAACATCTCATTTCAGTAATTCTCCTAAAGACATATTTGAAGTTCCAACTGACTTCTTTGAATGGGGAGTTAGAGCTGCCATCTCTTGTTTGTCCAGATCAGTGGGTTGCTTATAGAAAACACAGGATTTGCAATGTGATATGATGTCTGTCTGAAGCCTTGAGAAACTAAAACATAATTTACATTGAGTTCTTATTTTCTGTAATTAGCATTGCAAGTTACTGGTTTCATGTTGGTTTCTCCCACCGGAAGTCAGTTCCACCAGGGAGGGACCCTGTCAGTTCTGTTCATCGTTGTGGGCGAAGTGCCTACTTACTGGGTGCTCCTTAAACGTTTGTCGGGTGACTGAGTGAAAAACAACAAGACTGAACTCCTCTTCCGTCTTCCTGCCCTGTCACCATCAACAGTTTTAGGTAACATGAGATGTTCAGCCACGGCACAGAGTCTGTTTCATTTGTTCAGATGACATGTTCCCTGCTGGTCAGAGTCGAGGTTTAGATTTTACGAGGGGGATGGAAGTAGTGTGGCCCCTTAACATACTGAGCAAATATCTTGTCAGCCTCTTGAGAAGAGTGGTGTATGTTTTGGACACTTTTCTTGTTTTATGATTTACTTTCCCAGAATTTTGCATTATCTTGGAACAAGCTTCACTGGCGCTTTTTTTCTCATTTGAAGTGAAGACCCTCTGGTAGATGTTTTTATTTTATGTTCTGAATAACCCCGGAAGCAGGGAAGTCATCCTCACTCCAGCAGATTGCTGTGCTTGGTTACTAGGCACGTTATTTAAAGTCATGTTTAGAATCTATATTCTCTTTCTGAAAGAGTAGTCTCAGGAGAGGCCATATGAATTACTGACACAAGTTACTGACTTACAGTGGGGATGCTTTTAAATAAAATTTTTTAGTTTCAGCAGGCTGTAATCGTAGACTGTTGGTAATAGTTTTTACTGTTTAGGGAGATTTATTGCATTTCTGAAATGACTGTGAACGCTGCATGGGTGTGATAGGAAGGAAGACGTCTGGACTAGGATTTTGTTGATTTGGTTACGTTTCCCACTTGTCTCAGAGCGTTTCCATATGATTTTAGGTAAGTCACTAACATCTGGATAATCATGTGATCTATTTCCTCGATCAGGACGCTTGAGATCAGTGAAAGTGGGTGCTGTTAAGTAATGACGGTGGACAGCAGATGTAGCCCTGATGTGTGGGCAGCCTGCTTGGTGCTAGTCTGAGATGTCGGTGTCAAAGTGCACACTCTTGTGTCTGAGGCCCTTCCAAAATCGGGAGTCCTTCCCTCTCTGGACAAGACCATAGACTGTGTTGTTTACAAAGAGATAGAAACTGCAAGAACCAAGCTTCTCATCAAAGGCCTGGCCTCCCTTTTATTCCCTACTTGGTCCCTGCGTCCTGCCGCCCCCTGCCCGGAGGTGGGGTTCTTCTGTTGTCTGGGTTGTTCTGATTCCAAGTCTGCCGTGGCTCCGTCGCAGTGGGAGGTGGGGGGGTGGCGCTGTGGCAGAAGGGTTTGCTGTGCTTCAGGGCTGAATCTGCAGGGAGGTGTGGGAGGAAGGGAAGTGCTCTACTTGCTTTTTCTGTCGCACTTAGTACGTGAAACTGGGCTCATGGTCATGTCTTATTTTATGTTGTTTGAGCTTCTGAAAGCAAGCTTCTGAGTATTAGTAGGAACGTGAGGATGCAGCCGGGGTCCAGAGCAGGAGGTTGGCAGGCTGCTCGGGCAGCTTCCCTGTTGCAGCTCCACAGCCCGTCCTTTGGGTGGGGCCGCAGCCTGCAGGACCTGGGTCAGGACAGCCATGGTCTGGTCCCTCGGCTTGCCCCCCACCCCCGCCCCAGACGGAAGAACGACCCCCTGTCGGGGGGTGCGGCGCTGAGCCTTGTGTGACAGGTGCTCCTGAGGGTCACAGGCAGCACTGAGGGGCCTCTTCCTTTCCAGGTGTCTTCTAATCCGTGGTCAGGCGCTGCGAGACGTATGTCTTATGTTCTTTCTTGGTCCTCACACTAACTGAGTGAAGTCAACATTGTTACCCAGGTTTTACCCCAAACAGAACAAAACCCCTGCAACTAGAGAACTTGAACAAGTGGTCCTGGTTCACGTGGCAGATGGATGTTTGAACTGAGGGCCACTTGTTTCCAAAATGCTTGTATTTTCCAGATTTCATGGTGCCTTGTTTGATTTGGTGATATGATGTCTGTCTGAAGCCTTGAGAAACTAAAGCATAATTTACATGGAGTTCTTATTTTCTGTAACTAGCATCCTCTCACAGTGAACCTCGTTTACTCTTGGTAAGCATTCTTTTCAAGCCCAGGTTTTTTTTTTGTTTTTTGGCCCATCAATGACAGTGGTTTGTAAATTGATCCCACATGTCAGCTTTTGTATCATTTACTTGCAAACGTGTTTAAGACAGATTTCCTGCTTGAATCTCGTGATTGGCGAGACTTGTCGCTGCTTTATCGGCTTGTGTGTCATCGTGCTTCCCTTTGAGGCCTGGTCAGGTGGTGGCAACCCTGGGATCTGAAAGGCTGCTACAGCACACTAGACAGGAGAGAGTGCGAAGTACGTCTGCGCCCTGGCAGTTCTCCCTCTTTTCCCTCAGTATGTTTGTAATAGTTTTGAGGTTTAGACGTTGAGAATATCGCATAGGATTTGAAGTCAGTATTCAGAGAAAACAGATAATCTGCACCTCAATCCACATCCTGCCCTCTTCTTCTCTAGGAGAACTGGAAAGTTCTACCACTTCCAGAAAGAACCACTATCCAGACGATTCCTTCCTGGTGTCTTTCAGTTGGGATGTCTGTGAGTTTCTCCACTGGGTTTGAGAGTCGTTTGATTCATAAAGAGGAAGTATTTCAGAGGCATAATTTATCAGACGCTTTATGACCAGAGAGCAGAACATAGGCCGGGCAAGGGGAATGAAACCTGACGTGCTGAACGTGCACGTTGTGCTCTGCACCTGACCGCCCGCATCCCCACTTTAGTTTCCTCGAGAACTTCGAGAAAGGTGGCACTGCCCCCATCCGAGAGGTGAAGGGACTGAAGCGCGGAGGGTGTGACTTCTGGAAGCAGTGAGACAGGAATCTGCACCTGAGCCGTGGGCCTCTAAAAGCTGCAGGTGTGTGTGTGCTCGGGTCTGGATTCCTTCTTTGCCCTCTGCTGAGCGACGATCTTCCCGGCAGGCGGGGCTGAAGCTGTGAGCTCTTCTTCCCTCACATTCAGATTCGTCAGTTCTGTCTTTGTTAGAGTGAGGCATGGCTGGCAGCTGTGTTTCACAGCTAAGCCATGATTTTCTCCACAAGCTGGCCGTAAGAGACTTTTGTTACTGGCCTCGGAAAGAGGGAGGTTGTCACGCAGCTACGGGACTTGGAGAAATCGTGTATCAGCTGTGTCCTGCGTGTGCAGAGGTGTGTTCCTTTGTACCGCCTGTGGCTTGGCGGACCCCCAGGCTGACACAGCTCTCAGTCTTGATTACCTGCTGGACTGGTGGCTTTATGTCTCATTCATATTAATCTTGGTAGAACCCTGACGAGGTAAAGTTTTATACCTGGGGAAGCTGAGGCTGCAGAAACTCTCACAAGGGGGCCAAGGACACACAGCTGGTTGGCGGTGAACAGGGACGTGAACTCTCACCTGCCTGTCTGGAAGCTGGAGCTCTTCTCTCCCCCGCAGCCCTCCCTCCCTCCTAGCTCTGCGTAGGAGAGGGCCAGGCTCAGACGTCCTGTCTGCGTCCATCTGAACTTGCGTCCCTGTAGCTGTTGCCAGGTTGTGGTAGCTGGCAGATGGGAGGGTTTGGTTTCCGTAGCCTGCTGGTTCTCTACCCTGGCCTCACATCACACACCAGAGAACCTTTCAGAAATACCTGTATTCCAGTTCTGCCCACATCTAGGTAGTCATGGGCTCTGGTCCTGGGGCCCATGGTGATGTCTTTGAAAAGCATCAGGGGCTTCATGGCGCCACCAGGACGGATGCCCACTGCCGTCGGCCCACGTCTGATGGGCCCCTCCACGTTTCGGTGCCCATGCAGGTGGCCCATTGCCAGTTCGTACCCGCACTGCCGTGGGGAAGCCCTGAATTAGCACGGTGATGCAAATACCTTGAGGAAGAATGGTTGTCCCTTCCCGTCCCCACGTCCCAGATCCTGGACCACCTCAGATGACTCTGGGCGGGTGTGTTCAGAGGTCCCTTCGCCAGCCCCTTTACAGGAGGGAGAACCTAGTCTTAAGTGAGAATAAATCCTGTACTTGAACTTTTCCTACCTGAAGCAAGTTTTGGAACTGATCCTGTCCATAATCTTGAAATACAAGGCAGCTAATGTCACAGTAAGATGTCTCGCTGCCCCATCTAACCTTTCTACTTGAGACACGTGTGCCTTATTCTTTCAGACTCTAACAGCTAACATCTAATTTTGCATATATAAAGGCCTGAATTCATGTCTTATCAGAACTGGTCTTAGCAGAACTTTGTGTGGGAGGTGTGAAGATAAAATTTCAGGAGTCTTTGAAAACGGTATTTCTTCTTTTTTTTTTCAAAATAATATTTTTATTAAATAACATTTTGAATGATGATTTTGAATAAAAAATAACACTTTGTACTTAAGAAGGAGATGTTCATAAGAAGAAGTATTTGTAATAAAAGTGATGTTGGGGAGGAAATCGAGATCATTTTTAAAATGATCACTTAAAGGTGCTTATAGCTTCCCCTGGGTTAGTGCCGGGTGAAGTTCTGATGACACGAGTCGTCTTTTGGAGCATAAGCCAAAAAAAAAAAAAAAGGTAAAGAAAAAAACACGGGTAGACACTAGCGATTTCGTGAAATTCGAGGCCCAGTTCAACAACCCTGGCAGTTGGAGAAGCGGTTTGAGAACTCGGCGTCAGCAGGGCAGGAATTTGTGAGCTGTCAGTCCAGAGCAGAGGCTCTCCATCCAGGCTGAACGTCAGACTCATGACCCATGTCAGGGTACCCCGCACAGCGGTCAGATAAAACCATCTGAGGAGCTTCCCAGGTAATTGTAACGTTCAGCCAAGGTTGAGAACCACTGGCCTCTCAGCTGCCACCAGGGTGAGTGACTGATACGGGGGCAGATGTGCCCATCAGTCATTTTGGAGTCCCGCAAGGCTGGCCTTCTGCGGTCCTGGAGGGCAGAGGCTGGCTCTGACCCTTTTCTGTCCCCCAGCACCTCTGCCAGGTGCACAGTGAGCATTTGCAAGTCAGTTTCATTTCTTTTAAAGTATTCCAGAACTGAAGCTGCTCCTCAGATCAAACTGGTTTTATCCCCCAGATGAGCACAGTCCTAGGCACGCAGGCAGTAAAGCGAAGGCACACGGGAAACAGGACAGGCTGTTTTCCAGAGTGTGGAGCAGGGCAGGCAGGCCCAGCGTGGCGGGAGTGACTTTGTAAAGGTGGAGGGGAAAGCATTTCTGATCAGCAGGAGGAGGGATCCGTTTGTCTGGAAGCCCTGTGGGACAGGGAGCGCCCAGAAGCATTTCTCTGCCTGTTCTGTCTGGATCTTCCAGCAGCCCAGGAACAAAGGCATGTTATTGTTGTACCTTCAAATGAAGTTACCCCTGCTTCCCAGGTGCAGGCTCAGGGTCCTCCCGAGTCCCCTTCGGATGCCGTGGGGAAAGGACAGAGCCGGGAGCCTGGGCTTTTCAGTTACATTTTTGAGGAAAAGAACTAAATACCAATTTCAAATGGGCGGCTCTAAGTACTGTTTAGTTACAACAAAAATGATTTTATTTACCAGAAAGGAACTAGCTGAGAAGCAAAGAAAATGCAGTGAAACTTGCTAAAGTTAAGGAACACCGACTTCCACACGCTTTCAACGTGTGTTCTTGAAGTCAGATAATTTCCCTGATAATCTCTTTAGGGTGTGAAGGCTGCTGGCAATACTGATGCTAACATTTTTTTTCCATAATGGCATATTATCAGAAATTCCATGTTTAGAAATGAATGTGTTTAAGATTTGAAAGATTATGGACTTCTAAAAATTAAATCATTTTCATAATTTATTCATAATATGGAAGAACATTGGTGTTTCCCCCTTGCTCAGCATTATTTAAATATTTTTTTCAGTAACACCCCGGCATCGCATTGTCAGTTTTCTCTCCTCGTTTCACAGCCTTCTGTGCCTCTGTGCGCATCATGAACGAGGAAGTCGACAGAGCGGGTCCTTGTGAGCTGACATCTTGTATCTGCTCTGTTTGGACTAGAACCCTAATCTTCAAAAGCATTTTCTCCCTGAAGTTATACTTTATCTGTAATTAATCTAAATTTTAACTTAAAATAAGGCAGCCATCTATTATTGACATTTTTTAAACTGTTAAACCCTCTGATCCTGAAATGGGTGAAGTAGAGAACGTAGCATTGGAAGCTCAGAGTTCAGTGGGGCTCTGCCCCAGGTGTGTGACCTGCGACCAGGTGACCTTTTCCGACGTAACTCCCCTTTTCAGTCCCAAATGGAGCTGGAATAAGCTGTGCTCTCCTTACCTCTGGAGACATTGCCAAGATTAAGAACATGTTCTCATTACTTTGTGCCGTACCCTGAGTGGTTGTGGCTCACCCCCCATCTCCCACGCCCCCAGCTCTAGTAACTGTGTTGAGATCCTGACCTCCCATGTGATGGTATTGGAAGGTGGGCCTTTGGAAAGTGATGAGGTCATGAGAGGGAGCCCAGTGACGGGATTAGTGCCCTTATCAACGAGACCCCAGGGAGCTCCCTCGCCCCCCATCATGTGAGGATGCAGCCTGCCATCCTGGTGCCTTATCTGGCACCAGGTCTGCTGGCGCCGTGATCTCAGACTTCCCGGCCTCCAGAACTGCAAGATAAGTGTTTGTTGCTTGTAAGCGACCAGGTTTGTGGTGTTTTTCTTATGGCAGCTCGAACTGGGACAATCTGCCCTGGTTTTCTGAAAAAAGAGGCTCTGCAGGGCAGGGTGGTGGTGTTGCCGTGAGTAACTGGGTCTGACAGGTACGGAGGTCACAGTGGTTTTGCTTTTGTTCCCTTTTGTGTGTGAGATTCACGAGGTGCTGTAACATCAGAAGCTTATGCTTTCTACAAAAGTTAGTAAAATCAAGTGTTTGTACAAGGTTTTACCCACAGTGATAATGGAATGCTTTATTTGAAAGAAGCTTAATTTTAAATACGGAAATGTGTTGGGGCCTGAGTTTCTCTGCCCACGTGTTATGGCGTGTGTGGATTCCTTAACACTGTCTTCAGTGACCTTTGACCTCACTGGGTTTTTCTGTTTAGTTAGCATTGGGCTTTTCTTCGTTAAGACTGAAAAATCAAGACCTGGGTGATAGGTGTAATTTCCACATTTGCCTCCTAATTAACTGGGTACGAGAAGGCAGCCTTTTTTCTGACAGCTGCCTCACGTGGAAACTGCCTGCCCTGTGATGGCAATGCCTCCCCTGCCTGTGTTACTCGCGGCAAGAAGAGCCCGGCTGGTTAAGATTCACAGTGACTCAGAAACCTCACTTAAGCCCATGTGTCTGCTGCTAAGAAGTAACAAAATTAATTGCTCTCTCTGTACCTGTCTGCTCAGAAGTTGGTCCTTCAGGAAATGAGATGACAGAAAGGCAGGTGATTGAGAGGGAGCAGGGGGCCGAGGATGACGTGTGGACTGTTGTCCAGTAGATTTGGGTGTCAGGGAAGGGCTTTGCTCGGTGTTTCAGGTTTAATGAGACAGCTGCAGAATGTCTCGTCAGTTTCTGGAACAGGCTGAGCCCTTCCCACCTGATCACGTGGGTGCTCCCTTCCCTCTGTTTGGAAACGGTTCCTGTCCTTTTGAATGGCTTGTCTTTCTCATCTTGGCTTAAATGTTACTTCCTCAGACCAGCCTTCCTGGACTGCTCTTCTTTATCTAAAAATCAGGTCTGCTTTCCTATTTTATAGGTTTCTATTTCTCTCCTACCTAAATTCTCCGCATTACTCACTGACTCAGCAGATGTGTTGAGTGAATGAAGAAAATGCTGGATCGCGTCAGGAAAGGGGCATGAGGTACCAGGAGCAGCTCTGCCCAGGATGCTCTCTGGGCTGATGGTGGTGTCGACACCCGCTTTGTCCAGTGTGGCAGCCACCACCCCACCCCGTCTTGAGCACTTGAAATGTGGCTTGTGCAACTGAGAAACTGAACTTTTTACTCTGTTTAATTAATTCAAATCTAAGTAGCCACAAGTGACTAGTGGCTACTGTATTAGACAGCACAGATCTAGAGGATGTGAGTTTGTTAGCTTCCAACATTTAAAAATATTACCATAAGAGGGGATGGTATAGCTCAGTGGTAGAGTGCATGCTTAGCATACACAAGGTCCTGGGTTCAATCCCCAGTACCTCTGAAAATAAACAAACATAATTACCTCCCCCACCAAAAAAAAAATTAAAAAAAAATTAAAGTATTACCATAGAGTACAAACCCATTAATCACAGGTAATTTCTGTGGCCGAAAAGGCCTTCTAGAAGCAGTACCACATGTACAGCTCATGTTACAGCGTGTGACAGGTGTGTGACGGTCTCCTTGAGAAGCAGAGGAAGGTCCTACGTCCTCAGTGACATTCTGTGATTTAGGATTGTCATTGCATTTTCCTTCCATTCTTTATTTTTTACTTTTTTATTATTTTAATTGCATTAGCTCAATAGGCTGGAGCCCTGCTGGATTTTCGTTTGCGGGAGGAAGCATCCGGGAGCAAAGGCTGGGCTTCTCTGCATCCCAGCTGCCTGCAGGCTCCTGTGCTCTGCTGCCCACAGTCAGCGGGTCCCGACGCGGTGGCTGCCTTGTGACTGCCCTGTGTGGATCTGATTTTGGAGGCCAGAAGCTTTTCAAGTGAAGAATAAGATTAAAAAGAAGAAGAATTAGCAGATTAAACTTTAATAATATGTTAGTACTTTCTAAGTGAAGGTAGGATTAAGAAAAGAATGATCAGGATAAGCTTTAGTAATGACTGTATTAGAGCCATCAGATTTAAACTGCTGACGTCTTGTCTATGTTGTCTTAGTCAGGTGTTAAAATTAGAAATAAAAAGAACCAGTAGTTGCATCTTTTACTGTATTAAAAGTAAAATGTTTAAAAGTCACGTTTTGAACATGAGAGTTTTAAAAATTGTGTTAAAATATATATAATACAATTGACCGTTTTAACCACTTGAGAGTGTGAGGCTCGGTGGCATTCGTGCAATTACATCATTGCATCGCTGCCGCCGTCCCATCCCTTCTCTAGAGCTTCTCCATCTTCCAGACTCGCTCACTGAACACTGCTCCCCACCTCCCCACCGACCGGCCCCTGTAACCACCATCTCTGTGAATTTGATGATGAATTTTAAAATTCTTTTATGTATTCATTGTCCAGGGTAGTATGTAATACTGGTATCTATGTGCCTACAGGAATCGTCTCTTTTAAAATGACCCTGACCTAACTAAATGCATGATTGCCTTTCTTTGGGAAGCGTAGACACGTCTCGTTAAGGACCGGAAATCATCCGATTTAGTCGCTGCTCCCAGCCATCGCTAACCTTCCACACTCACCCTGAGAAAGATCGTTTCTCTCATTTTAAAAGACAATAACTCTAGAAAATCACTTTTAAGTGCCAGGTGCTAAGATGGCATTTGTGTGTGTGTTATATGCTTGGGATTCCAGTCTTTTTACCAGTCTCCGTGGGGAAAGGCAAAACGAATCAGAAACAGTCACTTAATGTTCTTAATCCCAAACTAATAAGTTGGACTTCCATGGAATGCTTATAGTGGTTCCTCAAGTCCTGCTTCTGGAGTTTTGGTGGACATGTAGGGTCATGTTAAGACAACAGTCATCTATTCCTATTTTAAGAATTTGTGTTGATGAAGAAGGAACGGTAAATTTTGTCAGACGTCTTCAGAGCCGTTGGGGGGCTGATCATGGTTGCTTCTTCTCTGATCGGGGGTCCGTTAGAGGACCGGGCTTCCTCCCGTGATTCATCCTTGCGTTCTCCACGTGGCCTTGGGGTGGTCTTCCCTCAGTGGTTTCGCGGTCCTGTTTGTCATGTTTTACTTGCAATTTTTGCAGATAGTTGTAAGTATGCGTCTTATTCATCACAGAAACAGCTTCTCAAAGATCGAGAACTTTTTAGTGATTGTTACCCATCAGCTCATTTGCAGTTTTGAATCCTCTTCAGTTGAGCTGTGGCATCTCACCTCCTGACCAGTGTTTTCACTCTCCTTCTTGAAATGCTGCTCTTTCTCAGCTTCTGTGATGCTTGGAGCTGAGCTCCCCGCTCCCTGATGGGTTCTTTCCTCGTGGGGCCTCTGTCTGTCTCCCTGGAGCCTCCCTCCTTGACCTGTTCCTCCCTAGTGTGACATCAGTGCGGAGGCCGTCGCCGAGGACGTCCATCCACACCTCCCGGCAGCATGGGCAACACAGTGCGTCTAAGAGAATCTCAGTCCTCACCCCCACCCTGAGTCAGCGCCTCCCCTGTGTGTGCCTGCTCTGACGCTTCCCTGCTGATCCCGGCTGCACCCTGCGTTGAGCACCTGCTGCGTGCCAGGCCCGGAGCAGCCAGGTACCAAGGAGGGCGAGTGGGGGCAAGGAAGGCAGGCAGCAAGAGCAGATGCCCTTTTCCAGAGGGAGAGATGGGCACCAGTGCAAGAAGGAGTGAATGTGTCCTAGGAAGGAGGTGGGAGAGTTGCAGGGTTATTACTTGGACATTACATCTCTGCATGAAGAAGAGTTATTTAAAAGCAAAAGCGAGCCATGTGATTTTTGTAACAGAGAGACCAGATTCACTGCATCGGAACTTGGATGATTTATAAGTCTTTAAACCCCGGTGGAGGAAGAGTTATTACTTAATAATATCATAGATACTCACTTTTATTTAAAGAATCTTGGGAGAAGATGAATTAGAAACTTCAGGTACTGTGTTTTCTTCTGCCAGAGGGTTTGGTCAGATTACATTTCTGTCATTGGCGTTTTGAAGCTGAGGACAACAGAACTGTTAGAACATGAATTTTTAGAGCCAATTTTGGCCACGGTGGAGTGACTGAGGCTGAAGGTCAACAGTGTGATTGATCGGCTGATTAGAATTCCTTTTAAAACAAATTGGAGGTGGCAGATGTGCCCCCGGCAAAAAGTCCTGCGAGGAAATGAATCTCATCGGCATAGAAAACTTCTTGGATCATCAGAAAACGGTTTAATGTTTAAAATATAAATGCGCGCACACAGAGACGTGACCTGCATGGGAATTCCTGTTTGTGCTATTTTACAATGTAGTGTCTAGTCTGATCTTCCTGTTAAATTATATACAGGCACTAGGTTGGGTATGTGTTTTATTTCTGCTTTAGTGGCTGGTACCCTAAACGTTAAATGTATTTATCAGTTCGATTTGTCCACTTTCTGTATTTCTCTGTATTATATTTGGGGTCTTCTCGGTGATTTGGATTTGTGATGAGTGAGGTGTTTGTGTTTGGGATCCCTGGCTTAGAGGGAGGCAGAGGGGCCAGGGAGGAAGCAGGGACCAGTGTTTAGGAAGGGAAGGGAGGAGTAAGGCACAAACAATGGAGAAGGATGTGTATATGTTTGGGGGGGATTGGGGAGCATCTGTTGTCCTGGAAAGAAGGGCGAGGCGGTGGTCCATGGAGAACTAAAATTTCTCAGGAACTTAATACATGTCAGACACCAAGCTATGCACTTTTGTGTGTATTACATCCTCATGATGACCTTGGCATGGTAGATACTGAAATTATTCGTAGTTTCAGAGGAAAAAAGGAAAGCAGGTGAGAAGATACCCAAAAAGAACTTCTGAAAGAAAAGAAAAGTTGTGGTGACGATGGTGACGGTTGTGAGAAGCGAGATTGCTTCAACGTGGCTGCGTGTTTTTATTCCAGTGTTTTGCGGGGAGGATGTTGGGTCTTAGGTAAGAGTCACAGGTTAAAGCTGGTTATTAAGCTGGGGACATGGGGGCTAGTTGAATCTCTACTTTTGTGTATGCTTAGAAATTTTCATAAAAAGAGGATTTTTAAATGACAAAGCAAAGAAGTAAAATAGTCTTGGTTGTGCTAAAAGGTGAAAGACTGTTTATGGACAGCGGGGGACTTTCCTGTCTCCCCACCATCAGGCCGATGGAACAGCATTACCCTAGGAACCTGTTTTTGAGGTAGATTTACTAACAAACCATTTATGATTGTAAATCAACTATACTTCTGTAAACACACACACATACACAAAATCCAAAGCATTTAGAAAGTAGGCAATATAAATTTTTTTTTTTAATGTGGACTCAGTTTGTGTGTGAAGACTGCAGAAATTAGCTGGTTTCTTCATCTGCATCCAGTTGCAGTGAATTGCAGTGGAAGTTTTGTCCCAATAAAAGAACGCTGATGCTAGAAGGAAGCCCAGGGCTGGAACCATCTCACTGCAGGAGGTATACAACTCCGAAAGGGACCAGCATCTAGTCAGTGAACATCTGTTTCTGCAGAGCATGGTAGTGGGGTCCGGAGGGAGGGCCAGAGGCAGGCAGCTAAGATAGTAGCTGGCATGTACGTGGAGGGTGTTCGCTGTGCCGGGCACTCTGAACACTTCGCATGTATTCAGTCCTACAGCAGCCCTAGGAGGCAGGGGCTGTTCTTTCTTTTTTTTAATTTTTTTATTGTGATAAAATGCACAAGACATTAAAGTTGCTGACTAAACCATTTTTAATCGTGCAGCTCAGTGACATTAAGTACATTCACATTGTTGTGGAAGCCATCACTACCACCCATCTTCCCAGACTGAAACTCTGTCCCCAGTAAACATGCCACACCCCCCCTGCCCCCAGCCCCTGGTGCCCACCTCGCTCTCTGTCTCTGGGTCTGAGTACCTCACATACATGAAAGCACACAGAATTTTCTTTTCATAACTGGCGTATTTCATTTGACAAAGTATCTTCAAGGTTCATCTACGTTGTGTTGTGTGACAGAATTTCCTTGCTTTTTAAGCCTGACTCAGATTTCATTGTCTGGTTGTTCCACATTTTATTCGTTGTTCTTTGGGTGGACACTTGGGTGGCCTCCACCTTTCGGCTGTTGTGAATATGTTGCCATGAACATGAGTGTGCAAATGTCTCTTCTAGGGTTTACTCTCAGTTCTTTGAGGTTTATTCCCAGAGTGGAACTGCTGGATCTCATGGTAACTCTGTTTAATACTTTTAGGAGCCGCCAGACAGTTTTCTACAGCACCTGCTTCATTTTACGTTCCCATCGGCCGTGCACCAGGGTTCCAGTTTCTCCAGACTGGAGGTAGGTCCTGTTCTTGTTTCAGTGTCACTGAGGAAGGAGGTGCAGGGAGGTGAAATGAGCTCAGCGCTCATGTGCAGACTTGAATTTGAGGCCCGCAGTCCGACTGCAGAACCTCTGAGGCTCAGAGAGGCTCAGAGACAAGGTTAGGGCACTGTCCGTGGGCTCAAATCCAGCCGCCTGTCTTCAGAGTTCACGTTGTTACGCATCCGATTCAGTGGTTGGTTTTTCTTTTTTCTTTCTTTTTTGGACAAAAGTGCCCTTTATGAATATTCCAAATTTTGTAGAAAGGTATTATATTTTGGATATACATGTTTTTTCCCTGCCTTTCTAAATTTATGCTTTAAAATGTTCTGTTATTTGAAATACCTTTTAAGATGTATGCAATATGTTTGATTTTCCTTTTATTTAAATGTTTGGTTCAAATTTTACCTTTAAATGTTTTGAATAAATATGAATTGATTTCTGCTGGAGTTTTGTATATATCTCTACTCTACCTGTTTCTGCCAAAATTTTGCTTTTGAGTAAAACCAAGCAAAACTGTCTGAGCCAGATTTAAATTGGGGGAAACTTGGAGGGTGTCAGCCATAAACTTTGTGGACCTTTCTCTGTTCAGATGGAGTGAATTTTCCGTCTTATCAGTAGAGGAGCAGCACCTAGGAAGTGTGGCATCTTTCACCCCGTGTGTGTTTTGCCCACAGGGTTTGCATTCTCCCTCGGAGAGTGGGCGTGGGGGACTTGGTGGTGTTCTGAAAATTGTGCCACCCCCAGTGGCTCAGCTGGGCCCAGGTGTCAGCTCGTGTCACAGCCTGTCTCCAGAGCCCCTCCCATTGCTGCCAGGGAAGTGCCCCCCTGTGAATGCAGACTGAGGGTCTCCTTGACCCTGCTCATCTGGGCAGGCCCTCTGGGTGGGTGACCTCTGCTGCATTTTAAGGATTGGTGAGGGGGGTGCCTGTGTGTCGTGGCCCCGAGCCCCTCCCAGGTTGGGGGTGAGTGGTTTGTACGTATGCGATCATAGCTGGGTGTGAGGTTTGGACAAAGGTCCCAGCGTATCCAGGACCCACAGTCATGTTCAGGTGGGCTCTCTGAGCTGGACGGTATCTTCAGAAGACTCTCTGATTCAGTGGTTCCCAGCCTTGACCATGCGCTGCCTCCACCTGCCGAGATTCTGAGGTAAGTGGCCTGGTGTGTGCACTGGCCGGTGGGAGTTTTAAAAAGCTTCACAGAGGGTTCTCAATGCATGGTCTAGGTCTGGGATAGTTGCTCTAATTCCTCTTGAATACCTTATTCTTCGGCCTCTAGTTAAGATCTTTTGCACTGCAAAAGATCCAGAAATCTCTTTTCTCAGGGTGTCCTTTCTAACAGGGATTGCTGGAAAATATTCCTCACACACACAGAGACTCTCTTCTATTTTGTTTATTTGTGTTGGAAGGTGATTTTCATATCCTTACGGCCACGTCTGTGCATTCAGCGCTGGTCACCGTAGAGAACGGGTCTCGCTCCCTCTGCGGGGCCTTGAGCCCAGGACTGTGGGGCAGGGACAGCACTCTGTGGGCCTGGATTTCACTGCCAGTTCCTGGCACTGCGTTCTGAGGGCGCTTACAGCCCATAAACTGAAGATTGTGCTGGGTTTGGGCCGACGCTTCTGCAGTTCCTGAAGGTTCTCATTCCGAGCCTCCCTGCCTCTGCGTTTAAGCACTCAGCATGCCACCACTGCGGGAGCCCTGGCCGTGTCTCTGAGTGAACTGCGTGCGCACCGGGGTTCCCACCGGGGGTCCCTCAGGTTAGCGGGATGCTTTGTCTTAGACTCTCCTGGGCCCTCAGGGTTTGTTTAAAAAGACAGAGACGGGCCTGGCATCATCCTCCCTGCGTGACTGCAGCTTTAAGAGTATTTGGTTGAAAGTTCATTGAAATTTAGAGATGAGGTTTGGGGTTTGGGGTTTGGGGAAACAAATGTTCTCCTTGCTCTGGTTTTGTCTGAAAAATGAGTGTTTAGATGTAAAATTTGAACACTGTCATTGTTTGCATTCTGTGTTTCTGTGTGAGCTCTGTCAGCAGTTGCAGCGGAAAGGCCGTGTGGTCCATGCAGCTTCTCTGCTGTGTTTCTTAGAGACTCACCCAAGAGCAGAAGGTGACGGGCTTAACCCCACTTGTTGAGGACAAGGACCTCCTTACCCATCCCAGACCCTTTTCAGATACAGGCAGAGCAGAGACGTGCATGCCTGTGTGTGCGCGTGTCCACGTATGCAGTGTCGGCATGAGTAGGCTGCCCTCTGTTTGTAGGCGTATTAGCTGCTGCTTGAGCCTGGCGGCACAGCAGTTCTCTTAGAGACCTGCTGTTGGGCCTCCTTGTGTTTTTGAAGAGAACACATTTGGGTTTGACATGACTTCACCTGTAGGTAATTTCAGGATAGTTGTGGGCACTGGAGTGGGAAGGTAGCTTTTTTCTCACGTTTGTGTGAATTTCTCTCATTAGTCATTTGCCTTGGCGACAGGCGTGCGTGGAGGTGGGCAATGGAGCGAGGGTCCTGCTGGACGAGGGGGACTGATTGCTTAGATCAGAAGCGAGGGCATCTGGTCATTTCTGTTGTCTTGGAAAATGGAGGCGGGACTGATGAACACAGAAGAGTCTGCGGCTGAGAAGGCCGGGGCGCAGGGAGCTCACTGGAAGTTCTGAGAGGGCAGGGCTGTGTGTTACTCACCCGGGTTTTTCCAACAGAGGATGCCTGGCAAAAACGAGGAGATTCACTGTAATCGTCTGTCTCCTGTTCAACAAAACTGGAATAACACTTGTTAGTTTTAGAAAAACATACCTGTTTCACAGTTGTATTAGTAGCCCCTCCAGCTCTCCACCCTAATAGAGTATTTGATTCTACACGTCCTGAATGAAGGTGACACAAACTGTCACTAATAGAAGGGAACCATTTCTAAATTTTTTTTCTCTCAGAGATGATGCTGGCTTTGAAAGACCCAGGAGGTGGGGGGTGAGGGCGGGGTGAGTGTGGAGGAGGGGCTGACAGAACTTCCTACAAAACAGGGGGCTACAGCTTTAAAGAGAAATTGCCAGTACCTTGCTGACTTCTTTATGTCAAACATCCAGCACATTAAAAACTAAGGTAAGGCAACAGAAGAGTAAGCTACCCATTGCCGTAACCCCTGACCTTTTCTTAGTGACACGTGGCTCTCATCAGTCCCTGGAGGTCAACAACCAGGGGCTCGTCAGAGGGAAGGAAGTCGCAGGGAGAACAGATGGGAGGAGAGACCAGAAAAACCATCCCAACTGCCCTGCATGTCCTTCCCTCCCGGGCGGGGCGGGTGGAGCCCAGGTGTGTGATTAGCGGCAGGAGGGCTCAGCAGAGGTGTGGGTCCTGCCGTCCCCGGGCTCAGGGGACAGGATTAGAGGAGGAAGGAGACAGGCAGGGTGCCAGTGGCTGAGGAACAGGAGGGCACATGGAGCAGACGTTGACTAATAAGCACCGCAAAGCATCAGATACTGGGGTTTATGCCCCTTATCTTACTTTCTTTTAATCGATGTACAGTCAGCTTGCAATGTTGTGTCAGTTTCTGGTGCACAGCGTCATGTTTCAGTCATGCACATGCATATATATTCCTTTTCATGTTCTTTTTCATTATAGGATACTGCAAGATATTGCATATAGTTCCCTGTGCTGTGCAGTGGGACCTTGTTGTTTGTTTATTTTACATATAATAGTTAGTATCTGCTACAGCTCTTATTTCATTTAAACCTTACAGCGACATTATGGCGGGTACAGATTTTATAAGAAGCTGAGGTTTAGCCAGATTAAGAAATTTTCCCAAGGTCAACAGAGAGGAGAGTAGCGTAATTTGAATTTGAGTCCGTTTTGTTGGATTCCAAGTCTGTTTCGGAGACTTCTTTGCTGAATCCCTGGGCAGGGAGACTGGACATGGAGCGATGAGAGCTTTGGCCGCAAGGATGAGCGTAAGAACACGGGAACAGCAAAGCAGAGACCCTGCAAGACCCGCACCGCGCTGGCCATTTAAAAGCGGCCTGGAACTCCCTACACCTCCCTGCGAGGGTTGGCCCCAGCTTGCCCCTCGGTGAATGTGCCTGTGGGGTGAGGTGGCCCCACGTTGAAATCAGTGTCCTCCTGATGGTGAGTGTTTGTTGCACAGGCGTGCTCTCCCTGACCTGTGTCCTCCGTCAGCCCCGCAGAGGCCAGTCCCACCTCCCCTGGACGCCTGGGTCTTGTACACGTGTGTGCACACCACCGAAGGGGCCACGTCCCCTGCTTCACCAGAAGTGACAGGTGGTTTGACAGATATATGTGTTGAAAACTTTAAAACTCTCAGGGATATGATAAAAGAGTTAAGAAATGGGAAAAGGAGGGATTTGGGATGGAAGGCTCAATATTGGAAGGGGTCAATTCTCTATAAATTAGCCTTCACAGTTCAAAGAGCAACCGGAGTCTTCTTGTTGCTGAGGGAGGGACTAGTAAAGCTGTAAGAAAGCACTAGTGGTTTGCTTGTAGTTCTGGATGGTGAAGCCCTTTCTCTAAGCAGCACGTAAATCTCAAAAATCATAGTCAATGATTGATTTCATTATATAAAATTTGTTTCTTTACATAACAGCAAACCCTACAAAGGTACCCACAAACTGGTGATCATTTGTGATACACACGACCAAGAAAGGGCTGCCAGTAACAATCTTAATTTTAGAAGAATTTGTGGATGTAAGTAATGAAAAAACTACCCAATAATTTCTGTGTATGAGACAGTTGACAACTTAAGAAAAATTATACAAATTCTGCTAAAAAAGTAAATGAAAGTGTACAGTCTTATTGACCATCAATGGAAGGTATGTCCATGAGATATTATTTTGGGCCAGTTTGGCAAAAAAAATTTTCTCAGAGCTCATGAGGGTTTGTGCAAACAGAAACATTCACCACTAAAACAGAACGTCCACAGACAATATCAAAATAGAACGCACATGTCCTTTCCCCTAGAAGTCCCACCCGCCTGTACTTAACAGAGGTTTGCTAAAATATGTGGGCAAGGATCTTATTTCAGCATCATCTAACCTGGGGGCAAAGCGCCCGAGTGAGGCACTGGTTAAATAAACCCTGGCACATCCAAACTGTAGTGTGATTTGTAGCCGTCCAAAGAGTGAGGAGGATGCATCTGGGCCGACGGAGAAATAATTCTAATGCATGTTGTCATTAAATGAAAGCAAGATGTGGTATTTGACCCTGTTGGTGGAAAGAATCAAAAAGAATATGTGTTATAGATTGAGTGAGTGCTAAGGGGCCCCCCACGCGTTCGGAAGGGCACAGCAAACGTTAACTGTTGCGGGGAGCAGAGTGGCCCAGGCGGGGCTCCGGGAGGGGCCCTGTTTGAATCTGTGTGTGTATGTGGTCTGTCTATTATTATTTCTACCACCGCAGGGGTTTTCTGTATGCGAGACTGCTGGGCTTTCTTTCTGTTTTAACTTCTCCGTGTTAACACTTACACACATCCATGCAACTCTGATAAATGTTACTAAGAAAAAAAAACTTAAGAGTTTTCTTTATTTGTACATTGTTGTATTGGACTCAGATCAACTTACCCTATTTATCCCGTCCTCTTCAGGCCTATGAAACTCTCAGATTGAGACCTCTCCAGGTTTTGCCCTTGGTGGCTTAATTTGCTGAGACCGTGAGCCTCTTTTTTATGCCTGGAGGGTGAGTGAGAGCTTCAGGGTTTGGAGGTGATGGGCTCACGGGGCTTGTGGTGGAATCTAGCTGTTTGAGAAGGAGAGAGCCACCACAGGCGCTTTCTCCCTTGACTGCAGGGCGTGTCTGATCCGTCTTGACATCATACATCCACGGTGGCTCTGGGTGATTTACCCACTGTAGATTTGTTTGGGGTAAAAGTTAGTTTAAATAACTTTCCATGCCTTATAGGATCTTCTGAAAGTTTATGGGTTTTATGCAGTACACATAAATATTCGTCCACAAACCAAATTTAGGTATTTAAAACTCTTTGACTTGTAATGAGCTTTTTAGATGTGTGCGGTGTCTGAAACTTGTAGACAATTCAGAAGCAAGCAAATGGCTTGGAATGATCTCCTGGAAGCATTTCAGATCGTGAGCGAAGCCGCAGTCCTTCCACGTGTGCCGTTCGAGTGAAAACACAGCAGTTTCGTTCTGAGTATTCATTTACCCCGGAAAGCAAAGTATAAGACTTTCCATACGTATTTCTTCTGGGCTTCTGCTTCCTATTAATCTACAATAAGCCTCATAACTTAACTTTGTGTAGTAGTTATGTGTGTGTGTGTGTTTCAGAAGACTTTTTAAACACATTCTCGCTTAGGTTCCTTGCCGGCCCTGGGAAGCAGTAGACTGGGGGTGGTCTTTATTGTCTGAGGACTTACTGTTGGACGTTTGAGGACAGTGGTGCCACCTTACAGGAGATGTCAACAGTGGTGCAGAACACTGGAGGGGACAGCAGGAAGGAAGGACCAAGGGGACATGAGGACTTAAAGGTGGAGCGCATATCTGTAGCTGCTGGGGATGTGCTCGCTGCGGAGGGTTTTGAAGAGTAGGGTTAATCCCATGATGTGCGGGAAGGTGTGGGGCTCTTTCTTCAGCACCTGCCCTGGGCTCTTGCTTCCCGAAGAGCCATCTCTTGGAGTTTCAAGAGCACAGGGCCACCTACTGACTTGTCAAATTTTAAGCAGTCCAACCTGGACTTGGAGAAAAAATTGAGTGCCCAGTAAGTGCTGGAAACCAGGGTGGGACAGTGAAATCACGGCCCCTTTCCTTAGGAGCTGTCTGCCGGGGCTGCATGGTCACCAAGGAGGACACGTCCCTGCTCCCAGAGCCTTGGTGTTTAGCGGGGGAAACCGAAGGTCAGTAGCAGACCCAACCCCTGGTCTTCAGGGCTGTAGCAGGGGAAGTACCAGCTGCCCGGGTTACGGCCGCTCACCCAGACGTGAGGACTCTGGGTGGGAGAGTGTGAGTGTGAGTATCACGTGGAAGGTGGTGAAAGTGCAAAGTTACCAGCAAAATACAAACAACCAACACCCCGAAAACAAACCTCAGATGATGGTTTATTAAAGATCATTGGATTCCGTGTTGGAAGTTGACCCTCCTACTGTCTGGACAAGACAGATCCCTGGCTGGAATATGCCCTAGGGTCCTTCGCTCAGGTCCCAGGTTGCCTGTCTGCCGAGAGCTGCCTGCAGGTTAGACCTTCATAGCTGTGCACACCCAGAGACTTCCGTCTGCTCCTTCTGCTTCCCCAGTCACTTCCTAAATTACTGCTAGTTCTATACTTCCCTTTTAGGCAGAGTATAAAAATTTATTGGCTAAAGGCCAATCTTGATCATCTTGGCCAGTTCCCAGCTGCACATCACACAACGATTACGGCACAACTCTGCACGCACCTTGTGTAATAGGTGTTTTCCTGGTTGGTGACTGATTGGGTGGCCCTTGGGAGGTAACTTCTGTTAGAGGAGTCTTTAGGAACTCTGCTGTAAGTCACAGCGAGCTCTTTTCTGGGAAGAGATGTGCACAAGCCTTAGGTTGGGGAAGAGTGTTCAGAGGAACAGCCTCCGCCAAGCCCCAGATGCAAGAAAGCTGAGAAGGTGCTGACCACCCAGAACATGGTTCCAGCAGGCTGGTTCATGACCTGGAGTCGGGAGTGGTGAGAGGTGAGTTGAAAGAGGTGAGCAGCGGCTGGTTCAGTGTTCCCAGAACTTTGCTAGCTTTGGAATCACCTGGGAGTTAAAAAATTTAAATATATGGATGACTGGCTCTTACCCCAGACATTGTAACTCCATTGGTATGAGATGTGCTGGAGCATTGGGAATTGTAAAGCTTCCCAGAGTCCAACGTACAGCAAAACTTGGCAGCTTCTAGGTCTTATAATTGCGTGGAGGAACATGGATTTTATGTTTTTGCTGTTTGAGAGCCACTGAATGACTTTAACTAGTAGAGTGACTTGATAGGACCTATAAATTGCAAAGATGGTGCTGCTGGTTTGGGGAGGATGGGTTGGGAAGGCTAAGACTGGGGCAGTGGAACCAGCTAAGGGGCTCCTGTAGATGGGGCTGGCCTGCTGGAGGGAGTGGCAGCAGAGACGGGAAGAGGTAGATGGATCCCTGAGATGCTGAAGAGGTGGGTTCAGCAGGACTTGTGACGGGTGGGGTGGGGGGTGTGGGGCGGAGGATAGAGACCGGCTGGCCTAGCGGGGTGGGAGTGGGGAGAGGGGGAGCGATGTGGGGAAGGGTGGGCTGTCTCCACGTTTCAGCGGGGATCACCAGCCCTGCTGGTTTCTCCCTCTAAGAAGTAGCTCAGGAAGTCCGTCAGCGCTCTGCTGAGCGCTGGCTGCATCTAGTGAATGGCCTGTAGTCTGATTTCTCCTCCGGTGGAGCCTGTCTCTTGGTCCACCTTGGTCTGAGCGGCAGATGCTTTGTCTCTCGTGATCACTCCTCTTGCACATCTCATTTGCATGAGGGAGCCGTTTCAGGGGTTCTCCCCGCACTTGTGTCCCTGGGAGTCCTGGTGGCTCCGGGCTCACCCGTGGCTCGGTGGCACCTGAAGATCTGCAGCTCCCTCTTGTCGAGAACGAGAGAGAGTTGGGGAGGTAGTCACTGCTCTTTCATATCGTTGAGCTGCAGATTCATATTACTTTTATCTGAAAAGTTTTTGGACAATTTGGAAATTTTGTATAGCAATTTGGAGTTTTTTGAGAAAGAAATAAAATCTATGTAACGAAAGTTCAGTTGTGCTTTATTTTAAGAAAACCCAGTACACAAAAGTCTTAAGGGACAAAAGGCACATTCTGGGTAGAGATAATTGGTGGTCGATGATTTTGTGTGAAGTTGTTCCATCTCTTTCCTTGTATGCAGCACCTACAGAACCCCATGGTGAGGTCACTGTGTGTGACATTTTGGCCTGTTGACATAAATATGATTCTAAAGTCATAAATCATATGTAATGAAATAGATTTATCTGGGTCAAAGTGTAAGTGTTGAAGCCAAAAATCACAGAGTTAGATGGGAAAGTCATTTGAGTGACACAAAGGGACAAAGAGACATGATCAAAATACAATCTGAAAAAAAGAACCCACATCCGAAAAATACTAAGACCTTCACATTAAGTGTTTGCAGTGAAGTAATATCTCTCCCCAGTCTTTGAAAGGAAGAATAATCTACCAGCAATAAAACATGTATTTTCCAAAGCATCAGTATCTTCTGTCGGCTACATGTTATTTTGAAATGAATTTGTTTGTTTTATTTCTGAAGAGTAAACTGGTTTTTAAAGAAGAGGGGAACCGAGGGCAGCAGAACACTTAACACGTTTGTGATGGATGGTTACATAGCACGTTCAGAGGAAGTGACTGTAATAAACTGCCGTGCAGGAACCTGCTTCATTTAAATGAAGTCATTTGCCCCCTGCCACCTCGCATGGCATCAACAGATGAGTCGTGCCCAAAAAGCAATGCAGCATGACTGGCGGAGCTCGCTCTCATCTCGCGAGGGCTTCGCTGTGGAGAGGGATGCTGGATGCTGGCGGCTGCAGACGCCCACCTGGCAGCCGTAACCGACTAATGGAGCCGTCGTCTTGTTGGCTGACATCTGCTTTTAGAAGTTGTTTAGAAGGAAAAGATCACTGTAATCAAAACAGCCGGAGGTATTTTCAGGTGTGCTAGGGAGAACGGCAGTGTGGGAGGTTTTAGCGCCTTCTCTAAACGCTTGTGTGTGCTGAGTCTGTGATTCCCATGGGTAAATAGTACTTTTGAATAGCATGTTAAAGGCAAAATGTCTGAAACACACATAGACTTCTGAAGTTTTGAATATTGTAAATATTACTATGAAACTACCAAAACAACACATTGAGACCCAAAAAAGTTGATAGGACAACACGTGAAAAGAGTAGAAGTCCACACTCCTCTCCTTGCAGTAAGAAAAGCAAGCTCAACAGACTGAAAGTCAACAGCTCTTCTCAGGTCTGTCAGAGAATGGAAGTCATGGGGTAAACAGCTGCCCTGAGGAATGGAGAAGTGGGTACCAAGAATCACAGTTTACCAGAAGCAGAAGTCCAAGAGCAGAACCCTTACTCCCTGCCCAACGCCCCAGGGCTGGTAGGAACAGTTAAACCATGACAGGTGAATGGCTGGCGGCTTGGTGTGCCCAAACTTGAGAGTTAAAGACTCCTAGAGCCCAGAACTGGGTGGGGCCGGGGTTGAGGGTAGGGGGATTCTGTGCTTTCATGAATTAAGAAAAAAAAGAAAAAAAGAAACCAGTTATGGGGATGGGGGAGGGTGTAGCTCATTGGTAGAGCGTGTGCCTAGCATGCACAAGGTCCTAGGTTCAATCCGCAGTACCTCCATCAAGGATAAACCGAATCCCCCCCCCAAATAGATTAAAAAATTAAAAAATCAGTAGCTTCCACTGTTACTATGTGCAGAGCACTGTCCCTACCTCGATTTGTTAGGACGGTCAATAATGAGATTTCTTGCTACTGTGAGGCTTCAGTGTGTGTGGACAAACATACAAATAAATCGATGGGGGAAGAAAAAACCTCCTAGGGCCCAGAACTAGGTGGGGCCAGGGTTGGTAGGGGTGCTCTGTGCCCACCAAAATCTCAGAAAAGTCCTCTTCTGTTTCTGGCAGTGGGAAGGGAAAAGTAACTATTCTGAAATATGTCCAGAGCATTCTGTTCTCCTTAACAAAAGGCTGTCTTGGAAAGAAATTGTTTTACCAAAGCTTAACAGGCTGTGGTTTACTAGCACCTAACTGATTTGGGGGGTGGGAAATAGACAGTTCCATTCCCTTCTAGACTTTTGGTCTTACCTAATGGGGTGGTGGGAGCCCCTTGTAAAAGTCGTGTTCCGGTGGGGCACAGGCTCAGGAAAGACAGATCTGATCAGAGCATCCCGTGGGGCTTCCCCGCCCCCAGCACCTTTCTACTCTGTCAACCAGGCTTCTTGATCGTAACAAGGAATTGCAGCTAAAAGAGCAGCAAGGCTCCCCTGTTTAAGGGGAAGCCGAAGGCAACAGGGAAGACAGAAACAAGGACACTGGAGGAACGCTTTGTCTCTGACACCTGCAGCCACAGCCAGCAGTAAACCCAGCCCGTCCTAGCCGGATAAACAAAAGCTCACACTGAAGGCCTGTTTGCCTCAGTTCCTTTACACCATAAACACATCCTGTCTGGCTTTCAGCAAAAAATTATAAGGTATGCTAAAAGGCAAAACACAGTTTGAAGAGCCAAAGAGAGTCAGAGTCAGATATTGTAACTGACCTGGGCCCTTGGCTCATTATTTTTCAATAGTAATTGATAAGAGGCCAGGTGAGAAATTCAGGCAAGGCGTTACTGGGGCTCCCGCTGCAGCTTAAGGGAGTGAAAACAAGAAACAGGTGCCCTTGCTTGCTTCCTGGATTGTGGGAGAGGTCAAGCCATTCCCTTAAATGTGGTGAGGGCAGGGGCGGATCCATGGGTCAGGCAGAAGGCGTGTAGCTTGGGTGATCTGCCCACCCCCTCGGTGGTGCCGTGTGCGGGGATCACAGGCAGTACCTGCTTTTGCTCCCAGCATGTCAGAAATGGCATTTGGTTTGAGGCCTTTTTATATCCTGTTGTTAATAATTGCCACCACTGCACATGCATGCAGTTATTTTTAATCACTCATAGTTTCTTCGTATTTAGTTGCTCAAGGAGTTAGTTCAGATGCAGGCACCGCAGGAGAGGGTCGCAGATCCCCAGCTTGTCTCAGCATGGCGGAGAATTTTGAGTTACCAGACTAGGAATTTAAATAGATTTGGTTAATATGCTAAGGGCTCTAATGGAAAAGGTGGACAAAATTCAAGAACAGATGGGTGTAAGCAGAGACAGAAACTCTGGAAATGCTAGCAATCACAAACCAGTACAGAAATGAAGAATGCCTTTTGGCTTATTACTAGACTGATCTGGGCCAAGGAAGCAGTCTGTGAACTTGCAGATACATCAGTAGAAACTTCCCAAAATGAAAAGTAAAGGAAAAAAGGAATAACAAATACCAGAACAGAATACCTGTGAACTGGGGGACATTTACAAAAGATGTAGCTCATGTGTGATGGGAATCAAAAGGAGAAGAAAGAGGAAAAGAAGAAACATTTGCAGTAATAATGCCTGAAAAGTTTCCCAGAATTGATGACAGACATCCAACCACCAATCTGGGAAGCTCAAAGAACATCAAGCAGGCAAATTCCAGAAAATCTACACTTAGACCTATTATAGTTAAACTGCAGAAAATCAAGACAGAAAATCTTGAGGAAAGCTGGAGGAAATAAACACCTCACCTGTAGAGGGACAGGGCTAAAAACTGAATCTGGTTTCTCATGAATCATAAAAGCAAGAAGGAAAAAACTCATGAACCTAGAATTGTGTATCTAGTGAAACTATTCTTCAAAAGTGAAGGAGAAATAGATTTGCAACAAAAATTGAGGGAGGGGATTTGTCAGCAGCACAACTGCCTGGATGGAAGTGTTAAACGCTCTTAAGAGAAAATGTTGCAGGTCAGACTGGGATGTACATGAAGAGTGGAGGCGTGTGGGAGGAGGAATAGACGGAGGGGCTTCCCCGCTCCCTCCCCTGAGGGCTGTCACCACGCCCAGCACCCATGCCCCCACCCACGCTGAACAGCAGACACGAAGAACTGCGATGCTGGCTCAGAAAAGGAAGAGTCGCTTTCTCAGCCCCCAGCTGCAGCCTCTGCGTTGAAATGTAACTGGGACGGACAGGGCAGTTCTCTGGCTCGTGGAAGGGAGGAATCTCCAAAGACTGGGAAAAAAATTGCAAGTGAGAAATGAAAATATTGTGAAGGCCGCCTCCCCCTCGGCTTTATGGGCTTAAGAAATTGTGACTAATTGTGACTTACCCAACAGAACATTTTCTTACATAATCCTCTGGCCATTAAGTTGTGGTATCATTTTGAGACCAATCACTCAGAGCTTCAAGAAGAAAGAATTCAATACATTGGGTAGACATTGAATTCTTTAAAAGCTCCAAATTATAGCTTTTTAAACTAGAAATGAAAAGCCCACTGACCACTCCTGTATGTTTTAACTTTTAGTAAGGGAAATATTGATTGCTATCACCCACACAAGCAAAGCCCCTTTGGGGTCCCCCTCCCTTTAAAAAGAAAGAATAAAGGCTTCTTGAGACCAAAAAGTGAGGAGACTGTGGATTATCCCCAGCCGTGATCGGTGCTCTCCTGCTGTGACCTCATCAGGAGCCGCTGGGAGGGACCAGGCACCTGTGTGAGCCCCTGGCTGGACCTGGGCTCTTGGCCCTTTAACCCAGGAAGCTGTTGGTGACCCGAGAGACTTGGGCCACAGTTAGCGTCCATCTTTCCTCTTTGGCTTTTTGTCTGTTTTTTCCTCCTTTGTTTTTTTTTTTTTTTTTTCTCTTTACCTCTTCAAAATTTTTCCCTTTTTCTTCATTTTTTAACTTTTTAATTAACAAGAGTCCACAGAGCTCCTCCTGCCTCGAGAGACTATTCCTGAAAGTCCAGACCCTGAGACCTTGAATCACCCCAATACCCTCTTTCTGGTCATGGGGTACATTACTGGAGGGGAGATGTCCAACTGCCTGCTGGACCACAGCCACCTGGAAGAGAAAGAAGCTTTCACAAATTCGTCCAGGTGGCGTCCTCTGTGCAGGACGGGTGTGCAGCCACCAGGAGGGCGTTGTCCACGGGACCTAAAGCCAGAGGACCTGCTTTAGGATGTTGACCCGAATAATAAGTGTGGCAGACTGTGGCTTCAGCAACGCGTTCCCCTCGTCAGCAAGCTGAATACCTTCTTTTCTCTTTATTCCAGGTATATTCTTTTTTGTACAACATGAACAAAACCACATTTTCAGTTTTCTCTTCATGCTCTGTTAATTCTGCAGCATTTCTAACCAGAGATGACAATGACTGTTTTCCTAATAGGATCAGAGATACAAGACATAGAAAACAGACATAGAAAACAAACTTAGGGTTTCCAGGGGGAAAAGTGGGGGTGGAGGGATAAATCAGGAGTTTGGGATTAGCAGATACACACTGCTTTATATAAAATAGATGAACAGCAAGTTTCTGCTATATTCAATATCTTATAATAACCTATAATGAAAAAGCATATGAAAAGGAATATGTGTATATGGATGACTGAAACATTATGCTGTGCACCAGAAATTGACACAGCACTGCAAATTGACTATACTTTAATAAAAGAAAATTTTTGAAAAAGAAAGTAATAAAAACATACTACTGGGAAGGATCTTAGAGAGTCCTCCTTTTTATAGACTCACAGAAGTTACATTACTTGCCCAAAGCCACAGCTAGTTGGTGAAGGAATTGGGATTCAGTCTTGAGGCAAGCTGAGCGCCCTCTGTGGCTTCCTTTTACTGTTCCTGGAGCCCCTCCGAAGACACAGTTATGATGACCCCTCAGTGGGAGTGTGCAGCCTTGGTGTCATCTTTTTTATGATAGTCACCTGGTCCCAGCCTTTTGAGGGAAGGAATTCAAAGGGCTGCATGAGCAAGTATTGGGTGGAATGACTTTTTTCTTTGTATTCATAGAGAATGAAAACCTGCTTAATACATTTCAGACCCTGAACCCCAGCGAGGGGCACATTAGAGGAAATCTAGAGGGACCTGCCAATAGATGGGCTCTGAGACTGGGGCTGAAACTTTTCAGGGAGACCCCCCCCAACCCAACTATGAGGACCCCAGCAGACTGAGTCAGTGCTGTGCTTGGGCTGCAAGTGGGAAGATGTCCAGGACTCGCTGATGGGTCATCACATGACGAAGTGATGGCCACCTGTGGGCTCCCGGGCTACGGGACAGCCCAGCATGAGGGCTGCACCATCACCACGAAACCCCTGCCCTCTGCCGACCCTACCCCAATCTGCAGTCCTGCCCCATCCTGTGAGCTTGTGCTTTAAACCCGGGCTCTGCAGCCTCCCGGGGCTCAGGTGTGTGGCTCTGGAATCCTAGTTTGAGTTTGGTGACACTATGTCTCTTAAGTGGACAGTTCAGTCGTGGGAGAGATGAGACAACCAACCACGTTGTGCAGGACTTTTCCGAGCTCCTTGTGAATTAACTTGCCTGCAGCCCCCTAAAGTCCTCTGCATAAGCAAGACAGTCCTGAGCACAATTCTACTTGGAAGACATGAAAGAAAAATGGAGCTGTCCAGAGTGCTGGAAATGCTGAGCATGGATGGAACCCTGTTCAGCCTGAGGGAAGGTTCCTTGCAGGCCTTGGGCACACATGTGGGCCCCAGGGTGGTTACAGCTTTTGGAGAGCCTGGTCCAGATCTAAACAGGAGGGCAGTGGCTCACGGTGGCCTCCCTGCTCCCCTCCTTTCCTTACAAGCTAGAGAGCGTATGTGGAGTGATGCCTTCCAGGCGGAACATCTGCTGTGTATTTAAAATTCGCTTGTTAAATTGGAAGAGCCCCTTTCCCCTGGCCAATCCTTTCCCATTTTGCACAAATTAATTTATCCAAGTAGTTAATATTTTGACTCCCGAGGAGATGTTGGGAGCTGAGTATGTATCCAGTATGGATAATAAGTATTTGTCAAGCAGACCTATCTATTGGGCAGCTACTATGAGCCTGAATAGTGCTAGAGTTAGACAGGTGAGCAAAGTATATATACTACTTGTCCTCCAGGAGCAATCACTGGTTGGAGATTCATTCACAAGTATTTATTACGTGCCCAGCACCCAGGAAGTAATGAAGAAGGATGTCTTTACTTTAGTTGCTGAATGGTGCAGACAGGTATCAAGATGGAGCACTGAGCCCAGCCTGGGGAGGAGGGAGTGGGGCAGGTGAGGCTTCCTAAAGGAGGAGGAGTGAGTGGGTAGATGGGTGGGAGTGAGCTGACTGGAGAAGGTGGTGGCAGCATGGGCCTTCAGAGCCCTGCCCTGACAGAACAGAACGTCCATTTCAGAAGTGCCTTTAGCAGTGAGCCATTTGTGTAGTGAAACAGCATTCTTTTCACCTGGAGAGGCTGGATTTCGGAAGAGGTAAGTTCTGGGCTGCTGGCGGCTGGCAGAGGCAGACAACTCGCTCCACCTGCTTTCCTGGGTTGCCCGGATCATAGACACTAATTGAGAAGATTTCAGATGCACAAAGTCAATGCTTTCCAGAAGATGTTCTGTAGGACACAGGGTACTTGGATATTAATAAATGCTGCATGATAAATAGGTCCCAGGGTCAAACTGGTTCAGAAAATATAGGAGATCAGAGTCCACTCTGTACCCCATTGTCTGTGCTTGTCCGAGCAAATATATATTTACCAAACATGTGCTTTTCTATCTGCACATCAATTACCTGTCTCCTCTTTGAAGTCCCAAACCACTAACCCCACATCGTCTTTTGTCTTTGTCTGAAGGTGGTGTTTAAGGGGAGGGCTTCAGCCATTAGGGGAGTCACTCAGTTTCCCTGCGTCTCTCCCGTGGTACGTGTCATTAAACTTCTGTTTGATTTTTTTCCCCTGTTAATCTATTTCACGTCTATTTAATTTTTATACTGGCCACAAGAACCTAGAAGGGTAGAGGAAAATTTCTTCACAGCACGGATATAATTAGAATTTAACAGTGACCAAAACAAGCAAAAGGGTTTGCAATCTGGTGAGTCACATAACTGTTCATCAAATAATTATGTAAATAGATATAAATTTAATTGGAATGTGAATTGTTAAAAAGTTAAAGATAAACATCAAACGTTTTTCTCTGCCTCTTTGGGCCTTCTCCCTCCCGTCTAGCACACACTTGCATCTGCATCACCCATTAACCAGACCCTTGGCCCCTAGGGGAGAAATGCCTGCTCAACCATAAAGATAAGCTTTTTTTTGTGCCAGCCATGCAATTCCTTAGAAGATGATGTTCCTTCCTCAGTCCTGCAAGGGATCCCCAGGAGTCACACTCATCTTGGATGAGCAGATGCCTTTGGTGAGCTTGCTGTACCGTGCCCTTGAATGTATCATTTCCCTTCACAATAGCAATTGGTACAGCACGCCCGGCTCAGCCTGCCTGGGATGTACTGGGCAGCGCCTAATGGAAGTTCTTAGCTTTAAAAACTTGCTTGTGATCTTATTAGTGTCATTAGTCGTGTTACTTGTATTCTGCTGATTTTGCAAGATTATTGCTCTTTTTAAAAATCTATTTTTGTTTATTTTGGGGGGGAAGATAATTAGATTTATTTGTTTATTTTTAATGGAGGGACTGGGGATTGAACCCTGGACTTGGTTCATGCCAAGCACACGCTCTACCACTGAGCTGGGCCCTCCCTCACAAGATTATTGCTTTCTGCATTATCAGATGTGTGTCTTTGTCTCCCATAAAAATAATGGTCCCTAGGTGACTTGAAACAACTCGCCAAACATACGTAGTTCTGTAAGATCAGTGACTGTGCTCGTGTGGCTCTAGCAATGGGAAGAAGCAACCGTTTCTTGGACCGTGACAGACGAGTAAGACAGGCGGTCCGGAGGCCTGTGGCTGCTGATCACAGGGCTCGTCAGTAACAGCACACGGAGGGGCCTGTGGGCGAAATCCTCGCCTGACCCGGGAGGGAGCATTCCTAGCCCTGTCCGACAGATTGCTCGTGAAACACTTCCATCATGGCTGAATAAACCCCAAAGGGAGGGGAATGTAAAAAAGTGTTCCCCACCATCCAGTTCTACAAGAGTGAAGTCATTAGCCACTGCAGTCGCTGGCCCACACTGCACCTGAAAGGAAGTCGGGTAGACCAGGATGAGACATTTTGTGCTCTGGAAAGCTGGCAGATCCAGACCTCGGATAGTTAGATATTTTTAGGAGAACATTTTATGAACCCAGTTTCCTGCATCTTCTATGTATCAGACAGGCACTAAAACCACGAAGTAAGATACCTGTTCCTGGCAAATAGCAACAGCCTCCTACCAAGATGTGTGCTTGATTGCAGGTACCCTTCCCCAAATCACATCTACACTGGCCTCCCGGCTGACCTCTTCCGAGCAGTCCTCAGGGCTTTCTGAAAGACTACCTCCCGGGTTACAGTCCTCAGGTTGGCTCAAATAAAGTTCTCTATTTGTTTCTGAGAGTGACTGTTAATTAATTTTTCATCAATAGACCTAAATGTTCAGTAAAATTGGGGAAATGAATTGTGACATGTTCTTTTGATTTAATATGTATGCCATTAAACTTGTTTAAAAAATTCTCAAATGATTGTAGTAACACTGGGTATGCTAAAGAGGGCGTGTGAAAGCATAGATTGTAATCTCTGTTTTATGAGAACAAATGCGTGGTTCCCTCTGCACAGGAAGGTTGGTCGCAGCACCCTGGGCCGCGCTCCTCCCTGGTGAGGAGGCTGTGAAGCTCACGCTGTGTTCTCGTTAAAGATGCTGGTTTGGCCAGGAGGCAAGAACACTGGCTTTTCCTTTGTTTGCATTTACAGTTAGCTGCCTTGCGTGCTTTAAATGAGGAACTACAGCCTTAACCTGTATTCTGTCTTTCTCGGTCTTCTCCTTTGTGTTTTGATGGGGAGGGAAGTGAGCTAAACGTCCCCCAGGCCTCTCCTCGCCGAGCGGGGCCCTGGCGGTCTGGTGGAAGCCCGCATCCATGGGCTTCTACAGATGTGGCCGTGGGCGCCTGTCCCCTCTCAGTGCTGCCCGAGCAGTTCTTCCTCCTTTGCTCTTTGTGTGGGTTGGTTCTTCCTTGTCTGCTGGTTTTGAAGAGGACAGCTCGTGTCCAGAGGGCAAGTTACAGACGGGCTTCCAGGGACACTGATGGGACACTGATAACTGAGTGAGCCTCCCTGGGCATCCGATTGAACTCCTTTGTTATTAATCAGCATTTGGATTGTGCTGGGTTAGTTCCATCCTTCAGAGGGATAGCCCCCATTTCCTACCCTCCTGACCGAAAGTGAGTGTTTTGTTTGAAAGCTTTTCCTCTCGGAAGCCACTGCAGTGTTACTATTTTTTTTAGCTGAAGACAACAGTAATTCTGTATTTCCAAGAGCTTTTTTTTTTTCCTGTCCTTTTTGGAGATGGAAATTGAAAGTACAGTTGGCCATCTTTATCCACCAGTTTTGCATCCATGGATTCCACCAACAGTGGATTAGGAAAAAAATATATTCCAGAAAGTTCCCCAAAGCAAAACTTGAATTTGCTAAGGGCTGGTAACCATCTATATAGGATTTATGTTGTATTTATCACTATTTGCTTAGCCTTTATGTTGTATTATGTATTATAAGAAATCTAGAGTTGATTTAAAGTGTAGGTTAGGATGTGCTTAGGTTAAATGCAAATACTATGCCATTTTATATGAGACTGGAGCATCTGAGGGTTTTGATACCCATGGGGGTCCTGGAACCCATCCCCAGCAGATACTGAAGGACGACATTATTTACTATGGAGGTACCTATGAGATACCTAGAAGGACAGAATAGGGCATATAATTGTCATAAGATATGAAAGTCCTAGAAGTTTTTCCTCCTAGCTGTAATATTTTCCCTCTCAAGAAAGATTTTTTCCCTTTAAGTCCTATTACTTATTTAAAGACCCACTGGGTGATTTAAATGGATCCAGTTCTCACAGACAGGATGATGTTGGAATTGCCTTGCTTTGCACAAGAGACACCAAGGTTTGGCCTTATGAAGATGGGGCTGTTTTTCCACTATTATTTAAGATGCTCAAAAGGCTGCCTGCTGCTTTCCCTGTACCTCAGATTATACAAGTAGCAAGTTATACTTTTGAATCATATATTTCTTATCATAAGTTTGTTATCATATGAATATCTAGGGTAGAAAGAGCTGTCATCCAGAATCTGACCGGGGTTTCCTGCCAGCCACCTGGGAGGAAGGAGCAGGATGGCCAGGTGGGTGAGGGCCTTAGGGAAGAGCTGGAGGAAGCTGGCCTCACCAAGGGCTTCCCACGGCTGCCCTGGTTCTGCAGTGACAGCAGCTCCTATTGAACAGGGCTGCAAATTAACGCAGAAGAGGGCGAGGATTATGCTGGAAACTGGTTGGCAGTTTACCTCTGGGATTTATTTTCTCTACCAATTAACTTATAGTCTGTTCTACCTTTCTTTCCCTTACCTGCCACTCACTGCACTTTTCAGGGATAATTGCAGGAAAGTGACTGTGATTTTCTACCAAGGTGTGTGTTACAATTCCATTCTATTACGTGAACACGTGGGTCCTCCCACCTCTCAGCCCTCATCACCTCTCTTTCAGTTCTTGTTCTGCTTCTTGTAAGTTTTTTGAACATGTCAGTGAGTGAAGGAGCACCTCAAATCACTTTGGTGCAATGAATTTCCATTTGCCAGCATTTGAAGAGCATACATTCCTGGACCCAAAACATAGCTATGTGGTCATCTGTGTACAAACAGTGGTCAAGAAAGTATAGCTGTTTACTTAACACTTGGATGGAATGAGTGACGGAGTCTAGGCTTCCCTCTGCCTTCCGGGGCTTGGCTGGCGGCCCCTGAGATGCGGCTCCCTGTCTGGGAAGATGTGCATCATGGTTACTGTGCTCAGTTGAAGGAGCGTCAGGCCAGCTCCACCAAGAACGCATCACCTGTTCCCTTGTCACGTCCCTGCCTCCTTAGCTCGTGTGTTGAGAGTCAGGCTGTCTTGCTGCAGGAAGGTGTCTGTTAGCAAGCACCGTAGACACCAGGTCCTCGTCTTTCCTGTGCAGCTCCCGGGTGCAGAGCTCCGGAAGTTCGAGCATTTACCAAGGGTGGCTTGCACCTTTCATAATAACCTTTTTAGTTTGGTTATTCTTTTTAGATTAATAAAGAATGTTTCTGGGTTGTTTGGCTGCTTCTTAGATCCATTAGCATGTCAGGTCATCCCCAGGTAACCTGGCAGCCCTGGTGGATGTTTTAAAAATCTGATTTTTTTCCCTCTATCAAAAGGAAGAAGAATTGCTGACATTCTCTGTGCCGGAGCCCGTGAAGCAAATCTACTCCAGCTTTAATACTGCAGCTAAGGAAACTGCCATACAAACTGCTGGGTACAGAGCAGATAAACAACAATGTCCTGGTGTGGAGCACAGGCTACAGTTCAGTGTATTCAATGGCTTGTCATGACCTGCAATGGAAAAGAATATGTGTATATATGTGTGTATGTATAACTGAGTCACTGTGCTGTACACCAGAAACTAATACAACATTGTAAATCAACTATACTTCAATTTAAAAAAGTAGGAAAAAAAAGATTTGAAGGAGACCATGTGAATCTCCTAGTATACTAACTTATCTATTGAAAGATTCAATTAACATTTTCTTTTGACAATTTCTCCTTAATTAAATGATATAAAGAAATCTGGAAAAAAAAAAAAAAAGAGTAAATTGCCAGATTGATGTGTTGTTAATTTTGCTCCCTGATGCTAAGTGCCTCTGGCGGGTCTGCTGTCCAGCAGGGCACAGGGACTCGAAGGACCCCCACTGCTCTGCCTGCGTCCCCAGCAGGGGCTGCTCTCAGCTGTGTCCATGCTCCCAGCTCCAGGAGCACAAGGAGCACTCGGCTGCTGAAGAGCAGGAGCCATAAGCATCTCTGCTGATTTACCTTAGGAGAGGGACCTACCTACAGCTCAAGGAACAGGTTCTGAACAAGCATCAGGTGGAACTATTTTGCACACATTTTCAGGTGAACTATGAAAAAAGTCTTGTTTAGGAAGGTGCCTATCATGATTGATGCTTTGTGATAAAATACTCCACATGATTATTCTTCTTATAAGCACCGTGAGAAAGTTGAAAGGCAGATGACCAGGCATTTCTAATATATGCGATATATGTGATGGACGAATTGGGAAGAAAACAATCAATAGCCCAACACAAAGCAAGAACAGGCAGTTTTTAAAAAGATACATGGAATAAGAATTTTAAACATCACTAATAAGAAATGAATATAAAAGGATACATTTTAAGTCATCAGGTTGGCAGAGATGAAAACACAGTATTCAGTGTCAAGCAGGAACTGGAAATGTGACTTCTGTCTCACCATAGGTGGGAGCATTCATTGACATGTTTTTGTAAGTGTTGGTGGTTTGCTGGTGTATTGTGACAAGTTAGAGACGGCAAGCACTTTTTTGACACGACAGTTGCCCTCGTCCAGCATGGCTGGTACAGCAGTATTTCATGTGGCCATCATGTAACTCACATTCAGGGCTTACACTTAGCCCCAGGGGAAGCTCGGGTTACTGTGCTGGTGACTGAGAGGACACTTCCTCTGGACAGTGATCGCGGACCCTAGAGCAGGCGCCCTGACCTGTTGCCCCGAGGATCACTTTCCGTTTCCCTCCATCACATCACGAGCATTTGCCCGGGGCCATCCCGACAAACCAACCCGGAAACAAGCTGACAGAATGTAATTCCTTCGTAATTAGACCACCTGGTGCAATACCAGTTTCCAAAGTCAGTCACGTACTGTATCTTACTCAGTTTGTCCCAACATTAGAGTGATGTTTCAAGATTATGGCTATGAGTGAAGTCTTGAATGAACTCACCAGTGTCTCTTAATTGACTATACTGTCGTCCTGCCATGGTTGAGGTGCCTCTTAGCTGTCTTGACTCGTAACATTTTTGATACCAAATGCGTTTGTTTGTTTGTTTTTTCTTCCAAATCTCTGGACACCAGCTGGGTGTCCTGCAGTTAAGTTGTGTACTGACTATCCAGAGTTATCTCAAACCCCGTAGGTAAGGGGCTTGGTCCCCCCAGCCTTTCCCTTACTTCAGATGCTAGTCACCATCCCAGGTCTCCCCGTGTACTTTTCACCAACCACCTATAAATCTTTGGTTTCTGTCACCCCCTCCTCGGGTTCAATAATTTGCCAAATTGGCTCATGGAACTCAGAAAGTACGTTGCTTAGTATTACAGGTTTTATGATAAAAGATGTAACTTAGGAACAGCCAAGTGGAGGAGCTGCATAGGAGAACGAGTCGGGAGGAGGCAGGACGACGGGGCGGGGCCTCTCAGGACGCGCCACTCTCCCTGCACCGCGACACGTTCACCACCTGAACACTCTCTGAACCCCATCGTTTAGGGACCTTCGTGGAGGTTTTACTATGTGGGCATGCTCACAAGTACAGGGGTATTGCGGATTAGAAGGAAAATTCAGAAATGTGGGCATCAAGGAAATGTCATGTTCATTAACACACCCCTTTGGATTATGCCTGCAGGCTCCCCCAGAAGTGTATTCATTCGTTTATTGTGATGGCTTGTTGGCTTTGAGTCGTAAGAACATGTGAGCACATGAACACACATGCTCTGTAACTTCTAAAAGATTGCACAGATGTTAGCGTTATTAGAGCAGACGTTAGGTCAGTGCTTGGTGGTGGATAGTCTTGTTAAAGACTGTCAGATATTTTTTGGATCATCATTTCTTATGGACTGTGAAGCTTTCAGGTAGTCTTTGGATGAAGGGTTTAATTCTTTCTCTTTTATTGTTTGGTTGAATGAATCATGGTCTTCATTCAAAGTGTGCTTATTAGACTGATGAGTTGTGGTTTTAAAGTGCTTTCTGTTTAGATGCTCATAGTGAGAAATTAACCAGCACCGTGTTTCACATCTGGGAGCGTTTAAACGTCCCTGTTTCCCCCAGGTCCAGCCTGCCCTGTTGTCCCTGTTTGACACCTTAGGATTCCTGAGCCACAGAGAAAGGCTCAAAAAATAGCGTTCTGTTGGTGGCTGGGGTCTCCTCTTTTCTGACCCTGAAGATGAACTTTATCGACATTGCTGTCTGTGTTACTTTGGAATGTTAGGACCTGCAGTGGAATGCCAGAGGTCAGAGACAAGGACATGTATAAGGCAGAGCTGGGGGTTAGTGGGCCTAGAACTCACATTAGTTGTGACTGGGTCATAGTGGGGTTGGGTCTAAAGGAAGTGTGAGGTCAATACTGGATCACAAAAAAAGCTGTGGGGAATATTCCAGAATGGTCCAGGTGAATTCCAGAGAACATTTGCTGCTTCTCGGCCTGGTACTGCCCCAGTCTGTTTACTGGTCTTAAGAGGGGATTACTGGGAACCCACTGTCTTACTTTACCTGTATGAGTGATGGTCCCAGAGCTTGTGTGAGGATGTGTGCGTGGTTCAGAGAAAACCGTCTACACTTTTTTCAGCCCTCAGGTGCCAGCCACTCTGCTAATGACTTTAAATATGTTGTTTCTCTAGTTTTCATGAAATCTCTGTGAATTGGGTATTCTTTATCCCCATTTTTCAGAAAGAAACTAAAGTCCTGAGACGTGACGTGATTCGTCAGATTAGACATGGACCGTACTGGAGCCAATAGTCAAACCCAAGACTGTGGCCCTCTGGGGATGGGGACAGACCCTGAGCACCTCCTGCCTGGTGGGCCCTGGAAAGGCACCAAAAAACTAAACTACCCCCACCTCCAGGCAGGTGGCACGTCATCCTCATTGGAATGCTGAGGAGGTTCCAGAATGACTTAATTAAAAGCGCTGCATAAATGCATGACATTCTCTTAGGCTGGCAGTGGTTTCCTGCCAATGTATGAAGTGCTGAGAATCAATAGGAAGAAGTATATGGTTATAAAACAAGTCAGCAGAGCAGAGAAAGTCTAATTGAAAGCATAGAATGTTAGAAACGTGCAGATTTATTTATGTGAATTTGGGAAGATGCTACTCCAGCAGTTTCTGGCTGCTGTGGATGATTGATGATACCTAAGATACCTAAGGCGGCTGAATCCTCGGCTTAACTCACGGTGCTGTATTGACAAGCTCGCTGTCACAGAGAACCTTACTTTCAGGGCACCTGAAGGCGTACACCTGTGTTTCATTGGGTGTAAAAAGCTCTAGATCAGAGAGGAAATGGAAGAAAACCCAGGCACTGTTACGTGGTTTCAGCACTATTTGTCAGTGTCCTGCCTGAGGGATGGTGCCCAGGCTCCTGGGATAAAGTGTGAAGGGCGGGGAGGGTCAGTGCGTACGTGGAAAGAGGGTTGCAATCAGGACCAGGGCTGAAGAACGCGGTGGCTCTGCATTGAGGACTATGGGAGAGCAGACACTGGAAATTTGCTTTTATTCAGCAACATGAGTTCCTCTAAGTTGACTCAGTCCTTAGGTTTGTAGATCAAATCAAGAATGTTATACTAAATGAGTACACGTGTGTACATGCCTGACTGGGATGTTGTGCTGTACGCAAGAAATTGACACGTTGTAACTGACAGTAGTTCAATAAATTTTTTTTTTTTTTTAAAAAGAAAAGAATGTCATACTGGCCCTCGCTCCCTCGTCTTCCAAGATGGCCTGCACTATCTATGGATGATCAATCTCTCTGAATGAATCTTTTACTCAAAAAAAAAAAAAAAAAAGACTGTTATACTAATATTGAGTTCCTTATATGATTTCCTGAATTGAATCCAAAATTCTTGTTTTTTATTGGTAACTTCTAAAATATACCATCCTACTTTTTGAATCGTCAAGGCGTTTTCTTTCACCAAGTGCTTTTTTTGGACTGTCCTGGTGGACTTCTGTCAGCCAAATGAGAGAGAACTGAACGATGTTCTTGGGAACAGTCAATGTTTAAGTGATTCTGTGCATTTGGATTCGACTTGAGCTAGGTGGGGAGGGAGGAGAAAGCAGTTTCCGTGTGGAACTGACCCACTGTGTGCCAGGCACCCTCCCAGGTGCCTTGTATGTGTGTATATGTATGTAAAACGTTATCTCGTTTCCCGTGCATACCGTTCGTAACCATTTTGCAGAGAAGGAAGCTGTGGTTTCAAGAGATTAAATGACTTACTAGTTTAGATGCTTGTTTAGATGGGTTTAGAATTTGAATCCAGGACCTTTTCTTTCAAAGCCCTTGTTTTTCTTGGTGTTTGCTGCTATCTCCGGTTTGTAAAGACCTAATTACAGTTATTGGCAAGATGACAGAACCCAGAGTGGTGAAGTTATAGTGGGTTTTGATCTACTTATTTTGAGCACCACAATCATAGTAGATTAGGAAGATGTTTTCAAGAGAGTCCTAGAGTGAGCGTAGAAAATGTGTGAGGAGAATCCTGCCTGGCTAGGTTTTGAGCCTTTTAAAAAGGATATCATCACCTAAAGCAGAGGAGGGTGCCTTTCTGAGTCACCAGTCTCTGCTTGTAATTGATTTTTAGAAATTTTTATTGGCAGCTGTTACTTGTGAAACTGCCATTTGGTGGCTGTTTTGTTTCACTATCTGGCCTCTTGGTATTTTGAGAGGCATAAATGTAGTTGAACCGTTAATTTCCAGGTTTTTTTTCCTATTGTGTTTTATTTTTATTGCCAACTAAAAATTGTCGCTTGCCATCTGGCTCTGTAAGAATAAAGTCACCAGCCACTGCAGTCACTGATTTTCAGCACACCCTGAAAGGAGGTCAAGGTGGAGACCAGGAGTGAGGTGCTCTGTGCTCGGGAAAAAACGGCAGGACAGGCCTTTGGGTAGTTAGGTATCTGCAGGAGACTTTATGAGCCTAACTTCTTGCATCTTCTCATATCTAGAAAAGCACTAAAGTCATTAAATGAGACACCTGCCCCTCATGACTAGAAGTAACCTTCTCGTGATTAGCAGCAAGCCTCCGCCAAAATGTGTGCCTCACTGCACGTACCCCCTGCACCAAAATCACATACATACTCGCCTCCCCCCTTACCTCTTCAGAGCAGCTCCTCAGAGCTGAGAGGCTGTTTCCCAGGCTCTAGTCCTCATTTTGCCCCAAATAAAACTTTGCACAACTCTCACATTATGCTTTTTTTTTTTCCAGTCAGGTTGTTTTTTGGTAAGAAAGCTTGCAGTGGAGGAAAAAAAAAAATCAGTTCTAAATGTATGATTCTGGAGATAAAATACGATGGGTTCTTTATCTGGAAGAACAAAGACTTGGCAGTCTGATGGTTTTTAAAAGTCTCAGAGACTTTATTTCATACCCATGTAAGTGGAAGCTGGGAGTCTTTTCAAAGTGTTTCTAAAACCAAAGATATTTCTTCACATATATGGCATCATAAATCTGTGGGTAAATAAAGTATTTTCAAAAGCCCAGATTTGTTTTTGAAATAAAATAGATGCTTGTGTTTCCCACTTCTGTCTTTAAAATGATGCGAAGAACTATTTATATGGTGTTGGATGTTGAAAAGACCATCAGCATTTCAAAGAGCTGGCATTCTGTCCCAGAGCTCAAGTAAACAGTGACGGACTCTGTCATTCAGTGCAGACATTTTTCCCAATTTCTTTTTTAACCTTTCAAATTTTTTGATGTTTGTAAACATCAAAAGTCTTAAATTTTTATGGAGTCATGTATATGTATCTTCTATTTATTTTATTTACTTGTTAAATAGTCATTCCTCACCCCAGGTGAGTTGAAGAATTACCCATATATGTATTTTTTCTTCTCTTACTTTTAAACATAACAGAACTAGCTACAGTCCATGTTGGCACGTGGGATGAAGTGAAGATCAGATTGTTCTTCTCCCAAATACTTAGTTTCTTAACACTGTTCCTTACATTAGCTATTTTTACATTCTTTAATGAGAGCATCTCAGAATCCATTCGCTGTGTTACACAGTGGGAACTTGTTTTTTCTCACAGCGTTTCTATCGATGTTATGTTGATGCTTCTGGTCCTGGGACTACACTTTGAGAACCACCGTCCTGCATGACATTATTTTAAGTGTTGTTTAAAATAGTAAGTTTAAATTTCCTGTAAACATTTACTTACATGTAAAGCTCATGGCTTACTACATAATTCTTTCCAGAATATCTTCATTTTGTATCGTCCTCCGCGTCACCCCCTCCTTTGCTGGGAAGTGAGAGACTAAGGTCACGGGACTGTTCTGCTTTCAAATGCATGATTGTCTGTGCCGTCCCCTCTTCTGAGAGTCTGCTGTCGGGTTCTTCAGTGCAGAGAAACTCCAAATATTTGTGACTTTTCCAGTTTTGAATTCATTTGTTTCTACTTTTATTCTTCCTTATTCTTAATTTTATTTGGTTAATTTTTTTTTTTTACTATTGGAACCCAAAACTTATTTTTACCATTTTTAAGATTATTAATATAATTTTTTTAGATTATTAATATACTCAGTGCTGTTTTCTCTGAGCATAGGTCATAAACTTCTGTGTCACGCACACACTGCAGAATTCAAAAGGCTATAGTGTTATATAGAAAGAAACCTAGTTTCTCCCCTCCCCCGTCTCCCTGCAGCCGCCCAGGTCCTGGCCTTGGAGGCATCTGCTGTTAGTCGTCCCTTGACATACATGCAATCTCTGCCATTCACCGATTTTGTATTTGTGAATTTGCCTAATTGCTAAAGCTTATTTACAGCCTCAAAGTCAGTGCTCCCAGGGCTTCCGTGGTCATTTGTGGACATGCGCAGAGCCATCAGCAGAGGTGCTTCCCCGACCTGCCCGTTCCCGCTGAGGTTGGACCGGGAGATGCTCTGCCTTCTCCTTTCAGCTTCTACTCTAAACAGGTGTCTGTTCTCACCATCTATTCAGTGCCATGCGTTTTGTGCTTTTTGTGCTTTGTGTGGGTGACTTCGCTGTTCACATGGCCCCCACGTTGTAGTGCTGAAGTGCCGTCCAGTGTCCCTACGAGCAGGAAGGCTGGGACGTGCCTTATGGGGAAGGGACGCGTGTGAGATGAGCTTCATCCAGGCGTGGGCTGCCGTGCGGTCAGCTGTGAGTTCAGTGCTGATGAATCAACTGTACATATGACCGAAGGTGTCTTTAAAGAGAAAGGCGCGTGAAACAAGGTTACGTGGTGTCGATTAGTTGACAAAAATGCGACCGGAGGCTCGCAAGAAACTGACTCTGCATCTTCCCGAGGGCAGTGGTTCAGTATTTACTGACTCGGCGTTCTCAGACGTTCCAGCTCATGACTACCACGGGCGATGAGAACCGACTGCGTGTATTATTTTCAATGCCTGTGTATTTTGTAATTTCAATTAAATACTTTCATGTGCTAGCTAATCCTTAAAGCTTACAAAGCTTGTAGGGACATGCAGAACTGTATTTCTCTGCAGGGGAATTTTAGCAGAGAGCTCAATGTAGGCAGGACTGGCTGGGGCCGATCACGGCTGATGGGATTGTGGGCTTAAATTGCACTCTTCTGCTGTCTTGCCACTGTGTTCTGAAGGTGATTTAGCAAGGACATGGCAGCCTTCTCTGAATTAAAGATTAAAGAGTGTTATTTGATTTCCATCCTTCTTTTTAAAAATTAAAAAAATTTTTTATCCCCACCCCCCTGACTTCCATCCTTGTGAACGACTTGCTCCGTGAACGTCAGTGCTGTTTTGGTTTTTCAACTGGTAGTTTATCATTATTTCTGCTGTGGGGAGAGGATGGAGCAGTTGAAATGTCACTGTGAGTTAAATGAATAGTGTCCTTTCTCAGTGAAACACTGGTGCAGAAATTGATAACGTGGATATTCTTAAGGGGACTATTGCTTTTGACTTGGGAACCATTCTTTTTTAAGGACAAAAACCTTGTCCCTGTCCTCCGGTAGCTCAAGATCTAACAGGTGGACTGATTACGGTTCAGCGAGCGTTTCATGTGCTTTTGGGGGAGAAAGAAGAGACAGCTCAGTTCTACCTGAGGAGGGTATGAAGGATGAGACCTGGGTTCATAGAGGTAAAACATCTCTGGAATTACCTGTTACGTGAATGGTAAGATACGTTTTGGTTTAAAAAGAAAATTCACGAGGAACTTATCAGAATGGTACCTATTGAGAAAAGCAAAGCCAACTGGTGTTTATCAAGAGAGGATGAGCAATGGAAGTGGCAGGGGACCAGCAGGAAGTAGACGGCCTGGACTTGAACCCTGATGCTGCCTTCAGTACCTCCAGTCGCTGGCGTCACTCTTAGATTATGTCTGTCACAGTGTTGTCAAGAGGAGTGGATGAAAGAAATAAGAAGAATAAAGGAAAGGCGTCAGAGAGAAGGCGATGCCACATCACCGTTTGCAGGTAGAGAAACGTTTCAGGCTGTTGGCATCTGCTTGATAATTACGGAGGTGAGGGCGGCCAGAGCCGTTGTGCTAGAATTACTCTTTCCTCCACTGTGGTTGAGACTCTGGGGTTTATACGCAGCGACTTTATTCGGAGGATTTTACATCAAGTCAGTTTATTTAGAATATTTAGGAGAGAAGAATTTTTAACCTGGAGGCTATTTCTTCTGTGTAGCAGTAATATTTGTAATTGCCTAAAATAGTTTTTAATATGCAGTTTAGTGAGTTGATTTAGAACAAGTTTTAATTTTACTTGCCGTGGTCATTCTGCTTGCTAAATTATTTCTGGGTGAACACTTTATTCTTTTTCATTAGCTAAATACTTTTTGTTTTAAGACTGTTGCATGCACGTACATTAGGAGAATTACTATACATTATTTTGTAATGCTGAATTTACTGGGTAATTAATTATGCTGTTATTTTCCAAATGTGCAGCGTGTAGAGCTACAGTAAATACCTTTCGCTGAAACCAAAAGTAAATGATGACTAGTAAGCTGATCTAAGTTAAGATTAACTAGCAATTCTGATGCCTCACTTGACTTTGATGAGATGCTCGAGTACTAAGGGTGAGGCTGTGTATTTGTTTTATAGTCTGTGTGTGTGTGATTTTTTATGCATTGAGAGGAATTTTTTCCCTGGCATATTTAGCAAAGTATGCATTCATACTAATGGTTATGGGTACATGAACTTGATTTTAACTGATGATATATATATAAATTTTTGAAGTGGTAGTTGATTTATGATATTACTTTCAGGTGTACAGCAAAGCAATTCAGTTATACATATATGTACATATATTTTTTTTTCAGATTCTTTTCCACTATATGTTATTACAAGAAATTGAATATGGTTCCCTGTGCTGTACAGTAGGTCCTTGTTGTTTATCTACTTTCTGTATAGTAATGTGTGTTTGTTAATCCCAAACTCCTAATTTATGCCTCCCCTAACCTTTCCCCTTCGGTAATCAGTTTGTTTTCTATGTCTGTGAATCTGTTTTTGGTTTGTAAATAACATTTGTATGATGGCATTTCTCTTAAGTGAAAAATTGTGAAAGAATGGTTGGGAGTCCAACCATAATTCCAAATATGGTGGCATCTTTAGATACTTATTAACCAGCCTTCAAATTAATTTTGCAAGGTCTTTGATCTACAGTCATTCCCTCATGCATTATTTAATTACAGGTTTTAACCTTTTGACAGCAAAAATGATTTCTCTTGGAACTGAGTGCACTGATTTGTGTTTTCAAAAACCTTTAAAAAGTTGTATTTTTCCATTTGTTTTTGTCTCCAGCACAAGATACTTTTTTTGATTACTCCTCTATTCTTGAATAATTAAGAAGTTTTCAGCGTGTCAAAATACTTTGAAGTCTCTCACTCTTGAAAACATGGCATTTGTTAGCAAAAATGGTATTAGAGTCATTTTTCAGCTGAATTATACTGATGAAAAGACATCTCTCCTAAATGGGAGCATGGCATTGTATGCTCAGATAATGATCGTGTTTAGAATTGCTTTCTCTGCTCCTTTTTCCCCCTCAGACTTAATTTTAATAAAAGGTTTTATCTACACGAGAGGTGCTTATTACCACAGCGACCGCAGTGCCCAGGGGTTTCTCGGCCTGTGTGACGCTTGCTCTGGCTCTGGCTCCCGTCGGGCCTGCCCTCTGCGCGGAGCTGCCAGGTTCTTGTGTAACTGTCTTGACAGGCGGCGTGCTCATTAATACAGCAGCTGGGCCTCTGCCCGCTGGTGGAAGCCATGTGCCCCAGGCAGCAAGGTCCAGTGCTAGGTTCTTGCTGGTGGCTTTAGGCCATGCCTTGAATACGTTGTTGAAACCAGTGGTGAACAGTCACTTGAGGTAAGAATTGCGTTCATCCATTCAAGCCGGGTCGGAGCTTCGCGAGTGGTCGGGCTGCAGTGTTCTGAGCTGAGACCCCTTCGTGTACGGGGGCCCCGACTCTCTGCCTGGGGGCTTCCCTCTGTCACTTCTATGCTTGGAAACCAATCAGAACCTCACAGGTTGGTTGGTAAATCCAGGAGGAAAGAGTTTATTCACTTTATTCTATTTGGTGCTGTTCAAGGACCCAAAGTAGACAGGCAAGATTGTTGTTCTCAGTGCCTACAAGCGTATCTAGGACTTAGGCACATCAGATGCTGTGAAAAGTAAGAAGTGTATCTGGATGGACAAAGCTCAAGGGAAGAGCGTGGGGCGCTGCCGTCCAGCTGTGTGTTGAACGTTCTCCGAGGCATTTCACGTTACTGCAGGTTCATGATTTCAAAACACAGTGTCCATGCGACCCTATGTTGGTTACTTTCTAGTGGGAGAGATGTACCCGCCCACAGAGAATTACTGCCGGCTTCATTTGGCGTGAAAAGTGTGAACATGTCTGTTTTAAACATCTGGGCTATTTATACTGGTTTCAGCCAAGCCAGCAGGAGGTAAGTTTTCCTGGTGCTTGGTTAGCGCCAGAATTTGTAGCAACAGTATCTTCTGATCTTTCTGCACACCCACGCTGGACTCTCGGTGGTCTTACTCTTTGCGTGTTGCACAAAGCCCCTCCCAGAGCAACCCCCTGGGTATTCTCCAGGGTGGAGCTGTCCAGGTACCGTGTGGCCTTGTCTCTGATGACTGACTTCCTCTGCCTGTGGCCTTTTTCCTCACAGTCCCACTCTCAGGAGGACAGAACTCTGGCGGGGTCGCCAGGACCAGACCTGGACTTGTAAGACCTTTGCCCTCTTTGTACAGGTTTCAGCTGTGTTCTTGGCTCCTCAGACTCCCTTGGCTTAGGTAAACATTCTGTAGCCGAATCCTTTTTCTCTACAATTTTGATACAGATTTTCTTGAATTCAGAGCAGGCTTCTACTAACATATTTTACTTCTCCAATATATTAAATTACACTTCCCTTCTGATTAATGAGTTAGGAGTGGGGAAAACACTTTAATTGAACCCAATTAATGTTTTGCCTTCTAATTAAAATTCCAGTTAGCCTATTAATATGCCTAAATTAATATATCAGAATGGAAGAAAATGCTGTTTATGGAAGGACTCAAAATCCTAGGGTCATTCCCTAACACGTAGGTGCCTGAGAAGTGAACCATGGGGTGTGTTCTGGGAAGGAAGCCAAGGGGAGGCAGGCGGGGTGGCTGGGGACTGGGCTGTGAAGTAATCTGGACTTACTGTTGTGTAGTGCTCAGGGTTTTCCAGCAGGGCCCGGCACGGTCACATCCGTACTTGAGAGGGGCCTCCTTGGATGCCCAGTGTGGTTGGTTGGAGGGGAAGCTAGGAAAGCTGAGGGAGGGGGCCAGGTTGGGGGCCAGCTGAGGCGAAATGGTAGAATTAGGACCAAGTGAAAGCTGGGCCCACAGTCTCTTGTTTGCAATTCTAAAAGCTGAAAAAACTGAAAGCTAACCGTTTGAAGGTCTGTCTGTGAAACCTCTTACACACGTGGGACCCCACCATGTATAACCGAAAGAACCAGAAAGGCGAGGTGTGGACTTCTGAGAGGGACCTTGATGACCAAGGACTGGAGACACGTATGAGAACATTACATGGCCAAAAACGTGCAGATATGGACTGTGCATTAATAGACAGGATTGAACAGCAAAGAACTGAAAGCGTGGCTTATTGGTTAGGAAGTAACTTAGAATATACTGTAGAAAGCTGACTGTCAGAGGTGAGTATAAATATTCAGAGACTGGCTGCAGACATTTTAGAAAGTTCACGGTGTGAAGTGTGGAAAGCTTTGCTCATTGGGAGCTAGTCTGAAAATCACACCGATGGATTTTCTAAGAGAACAGTCGCTGAAAGCCTTAGTCCTGAGTAGACTTGCGGTGTCGGTGACACAGAGTCGTACTGGGACTGGGTTCCTAGAAGCCATTCAGGATGACCAGTGCGAAAGCACCAGCTGGCTTCAGATGCTAACCACTGGGGGGCTCCTCTTGGATATGCGGGTCCCGCAGACACACAGGATTGTGTTGGTAGAGAATGGGGAAAAAAAACAAACCTACTCAAGGTGTTTGAAAGGTACACTCGGTTTATTTACACTCATAAGAAGGCAGAGGTAGCCAGAGAAACATTTTCTGACCAGTTGATTGCTACTTTGTTCCAGCAGCACAAATTCAGTAAAGCTAAGCTGGACAGCAAGAAAAGCAGATTTTTGTTGTTCCCAGACAACTGTTCCACGCAGCCTTACTTGTCAATGTCCTGTGAAAAGTAGTGTTTTTGGCTTTTGCCGACCCAAGAATATGTCCCCTGAAGACCAGCTGTGTAGTCATTACACAGTACAGCAAACCCGCTTGCTGGAGTTAACAGATTCCTCAGGTTCTGAGACCTGAAAGAACTCAGCCTTCAAAATGCTATTTCTGCAGTGGCCAGTGTTTGGAATGAAGCTGGTAAGTCAACACCAAGAAATGCTTGGCGCTGCCTCTGAACCACAGTGTTTGACAGTGAACCTGTGGAGAAGGCATTGAAGGCTTCCGTGTCGCTAATGCAGAGATGCCCCCACGTTTCTCCTCTTCCAGAAGTTGATCAGCCAGCACAGTGATTAAGTTGAACAGATGCTGAATTTGATACTCACACCTCTCGTGCATTCCTTGAACGATGGGGAAATTGCTGAATGGTGTTCAATTCAGACAGGCTTGAGGAGAGCAGGGATGATGATGACGTGACGTCATGAACGCAGGTGTGATAATGCAACTTATAGTGAGAAATATGTTTGGTCTTCTTCCTTGTTCCTAGCACATGGCCCCTAAAACCCTTCTGATTGTAATTTGTCACCGCGGGGGAAATCTTTTGTTACAATACTCAGGTTTGTTCTCAGTTCTTTAAAGAGCTCCAGGGCCACGGAGGTGAAATGGGTGTCTATTTGTTATTCATAGAACAAGCCCTTTTCCACCACACCTGAGTTTGTGTTAGTGAGCTGTTTCTGGCAAGCCCCTAGGTAACCTGAGGATGGGGGCTGATTGCCAGGGAGACCAGCCAGACCTCTGGGGAGGTGGGTTTGTGTGGGACATTGATCTCAGTGCTTATGACAGTGGCCAGTGATTTTGTGAGTCATGCTTTGGTACTGAAGCCTCCCTAAAACCCCAGAAGGATGTGGTTCAGAGAGCTTCTGGGCTGGTGGCCATGCAGAGGTTCTGGGAGGGTGGTGTGCCTGCAGGGCGTGGAAACTCTGTGACCTTTCCCCTGCACCTGGCCCTGTGCGTTTCTCCCATCTAGCTGCTCCTGAGTCATGTCTTTTTATAATAAACTACTAATATAGTAGTCAGCTCTTTCCCTGAGTTCTGGGAGCCACCCCATCCAAGTAATTGAACCCAAGGAGGGGAACCTCTGACTTGCAGTCTGCTTGATCTCCTGGACTTGAGCTTGGCATCTTAAGTGGGGAGAGACAGCAGTCATGTGGGACCTTCACCCGTGGGATCTAATGCTACGTCTAGGTAGATACTGTCAGAATTGAGTTAAATTGTAGGACACCCAGCTGGTGTCTGCAGACAGTCGGAGAATTGCCTGGTGTTGGAACACACACATCAGAGTGGGTGAACAGTCCCCATAAGCAGTAGTGCAGGATGGGTCATCAGTTAACCCCTGGCCTTGAACAGTGAGTGCGCAGTGATAGCGATGAGCGAGGGGGCTCAGCTGAGGGGAGCCTGCTTGGGTAGAAGCCCACGTGAAAGCGGCAGGAGGCTGGGACCGGCCATGTGTCAGGGCTGGCCCATCATTTGAGAATGACATTGCCGGTCCACCATCAGAAGTCCAGTTGAGGCTTACAGTTGCCAGTGAGAGCAACACGGAGAGCCCCAGACAGTAATACAGCCTATGTGTTAGCCTAGTTTGAACTACGTTTTAGTGAATATTTTCCGTAGAAATTAGAAGTATTTTTTCTTACTAAAATACATCATTGTAGCTTTAACATGTATTACAGACTTCGTTAATGGGTATATTTGAGAAACATTTCCTTGGTATAAGAGCCCCATATTACCAATTTCTTAGGAAATCTGAGTGTCTTGGGAAAAATGGCATTGAGTGCTTGGCGTTGTGCTTATGACAGTTGATTTGTAGCTAGGGGAAGAAGTTTGGAAAGGCAGAGAAGGGTTTTACGTGCCAAGCGTTTCATCTGTGTAACACGAAGCATGCGTGTTGTCCACATCCTGTTCTGCAAGAATCACGTCACGAGCGCCCGCAGCTGCTGACCTGCAGTAACTCTGAAAGGAACTCGGGGTGGGGATCAGGATGAGACGCTCAGTGTGGTGGAAAACAGGCAAGAGGCCTTTAGGTTGTTGGAAGTATTTTAGGAGAAATTTCTTATGAGCTGTATTCTTGCATCTCGGCATGCTTAGGAAAGCACCAGAATCATTAACTGAGGTATCTGTTCCTTGTGGCTCACGGTAACCTAGTGAGACGTGTGCTTGACTGCACGTACCCCTTCTCCAAAGTCACATGTGTACTACACTGGCCTCTCCCTCTGCCTCTTACAAGCAGTTTCTCAGAGCGATGTAACAGGCCGTCTCCTGGACTATAGTCCTCAGTAAGTCCCCAAATAAAGCTGAAACTCACAGCTCTCATGTTGGGCGTGTTTATTCCAAGTCAACACCTGTGTTGTTATAAAAACTAATCTCTTAGCTGGTCACTGAATGCAATTAATCCACCTATGGCAGTGTTATGTTTATACTGGCATTTATTCTTTTTTTTTAATTAAAAAAATTAAAAAAATTTTTATTTTGGGGGGAGTTATTTTAATTAATTAATTAATTAATAGGTACGGGGGTTTGAAGCCGGGACCTTGTATATGCTAATTAAGCATGTGCTCTACAACTAAGCTATACCCTCCCCCCATACTGGCATTTATTCTTCATATAATTATAAGTGGGCTTAATACAGCCTGTTAAAATGGCCAGAGCTCAACTTGCCATATTTTTAAATAACTTTTTTCTTACAAGTCGATTATTTCCAAATAACAGTTTTAATAAAAATGTAATAGATGTCTATTTAGAAAGTTTAGAAATATGAAAATAGAAAATAAGGACCAGGGATAATAGCTATTGGATCTTCCATGGTTTCTAAATATAATATGCATGTATTTATAGATACATATATACAGAGTTAAGATCACATTATACATACAATTTTATATCCTGTTTATCCCTTTATAAGTATGTAGTTAAGCCATTGACTACATACTTTACAACTGTTATAATTTAAGATTGCACAATGTTTCACTGTGTAGTTCTATTATAATTTACTTAATCACTCGCTCTGGGGGAACTTTATGTTGTTTGTAATTTTTTCCTATTATAAATCATACTGTTATGAAAATTCTTTGTGTTTCATGTGTGCCTTCGTTTACATTATTTCTTGTGATAAATTCCTAGAAGGGTAATTACCCTGTCAAAGGGTGTGAACAGTTTTCAGTCTCTGGGTGGAGCTGAACTGCTCCCCAGAAAGGCTGCACCAGTAACACTCCCACCAGTAATATAGGGAACTGCCTTTTTACAGACATTTTCTTTGTATTTAAACTACTCAGCAGGAACAGAAACATACTCCTGCCTTGCACTTTTATGAGTAAAAGTTGGTGGAAGTTGGCCATTTCCCCAGCATTACTTAGTGGGGTAAAATGTGTAAACTGTACATTGACTGAGGCAAGCTTTGTTTTTCTGGGTAGACGCTGTCAAAGCCCTGGGTCTGCAGGTGAATGGAATGTGCCTGATGTCTTTGTGTGGCTGTGACCAGAGGTGGTCGTGCCTGCTCACCGCGGCCCTTTCCACTAAGCTCATTGTGCTTCAGAGAAATTACAGTCCGGGAGATTCCCTGCACTGCTTAGTCTCCCCTTTACGCACGAGACTGAGGGCGATTGAAAGACTGTGTAAACAGCTACAAATCCATCCTTTCTAACAACAGACGTTTGTGTGTTTTACTGCTTCTTGACGCTGCTGGACTCATCGTGGTAAAGAAAGTTTACAGCGTTCTCAGCGTGGCCTTTTGGACACCCAGGAGAAGCCAGGTGTAATCCATTAACAGGTAATAGGATGCCTCAGATACCTTTATGTTTTTATTGATTCATTAATTTACTTAATTTAGCTTAATTTTTAAATAAAAATGTATACATGTAAAGTAAACAAGATGATGATTTGACACATGTGCACCTAATGAAATGATTTCCACAGTCAAGCTAACATTATCATCTTGTCCGGTAGAGTTACCCTTCTTTTGTGTCTAATAAGAGAGCCTGAGATCCATCCCCTTAGTGCATTTCCAGGCTTCCGTGCAGCACGATTAACTCTAGTCTTCCTGCTGTACATTGATTGGCTCTCACGACGTCTTCATCCCGCAGACTGCAACTTTGTGCCCTTTGACGCACTCCTGCCCACTTCCCCCACCTCCCACCCCTGGTAACCACCTTGCTACTCTTTGCTTCTGTGTATTCCAATGTTTTGGATTCCACGTTGAAGTGAGATCTTAACTGGAATTAACCAGTAGACTGAACGTTTACCTGGGAATCAGGCCGCTGGTTCTGTTATCACCTCCGACTACTTGATTGGCTGCAGATGGAGGAGTACAGCCAGTCTGTGACTTGTTTTCCTTTTTTACAAAATGTGAGCTCTGGACTCAGTAACCTACTCAGTGACCTCTGTAGGCCTTCCTAGTTTCTAATTTTTAAAAAATGTGTTCTGCTCGAGAGTGAATATCTCCTTCTATTTACATAAAACTGAAATCCACTGATTATTTTGGAAGCTAGTTTGTATATTAAGATACAGCCTCAGGGATCAGTTCTCATTCTCTTGGGTATAGAATTCCCATTTTTCTTACGTGAGGGTCCAGATCTGCTCTAATATGGTAGCTACCCGTCACAGGTGGCAATTTAAATTAAAATTAAGTAAAATTAAATAAAATTAAAAATTGAGTCCCTCAGGTGCCACATGTGGTTGGTGTCCCCTGTATTTAATGGTGCAGATATGGACGTTTCCATCGCTGCAGAAAGGTCTTCAGGGCGATGTTCAGAACGAGCTCCGTGTTAGTAAGAGTAACATTTGCAACGGAAGAGGCTGGGGAGGGGGCCTGGTGTGAAGTGTGCTGCTGAGACACCTTGTTGCCCGCATTCAATTCCGCTGCCAGTTCTTCAGGAAGCCTTTTCTGTCCTAGTTGGGACATAGAACTAAGTACATGGCTTTTGACACTTTTAGAAAGTGGACTTGAACTTCAACCTCGCTTACATGAGGATTTCACAGTGTTAAAACTTCACTGTAGAATTTTGCTTTTAAAACTGTTTGCCTGGAGTTTCAGTTGGGGATGATAAAGAGAGGTCCAGAGACGGGCGGTGGTGACGTTGTACAGTATCGTGAAAGTGATAATAAAGGACACTGAGCTGTGCACTTAAAAATGATGAATTGTATGTTATGTCTGTTTTAACCACACACACACACACACACACACACACACACACACACACACACACACACACACTGTCCTGATCAGTGGGAAGAAGAGCGTCAGGGTGGCAGTGAAGCTGTGTTTTAGGAGGAAGAACAGAGCACCCTGCTCTGTCGCAGTCTCAGGAGGCCAATTCCGGGATGAAGATCAGCTCTCAGGGCACTTCTTAACTGTGTGGTGTTGAACTTGGCAGTGGGACGGGCAGGTGGGCAGAGGGAGGCACAGCGCTGCAGCAGTCCCAGTGAAGGTCCCGGCCGGCTGCCTGGGGCCCCTCCGCCACCTTGTCCCGGATGGTTCCCCCGCAGTGGTGACGGATACAGGCTGCCGGGAAGCAGGCAGGGTTTTGGAGAAGGCACTTTTCTTCTGGTGAGGCTGTCCTCCAAGGAGGCTGAGAGGACCAGCCCTGGGCGAGTGAGCCGTCCATCCCCGAGGGCATGTTTGGGCGGTACACGTCAGTTACCCACACCCGTGATCTGTCTCCAGTGTGTTTTCCAATAACCCGCATTCCTGAGCTGTATGAACAGAGGACCAGAAAAGTGGGAGAAACAGGGCTTTCTCTCGTGGGGTCAGCTGATTCCAACAGCTACTAACGCGAACGTGAGAAAGAGCAGGCTCCTTTCAGGTTTTTTGTTATTTTTCAGGTTATTTATTTGTAATTCTTTATCTTTTCCTGTAAATGTGAAGTTACATAATAACCATCAGTAAAATGCCGTCTAGAGTGCAGTAATAATTTATATCCTCTGACCTTTAATTAGTCAGAGTCATTTAAAATGCTGTCTGTTGGCATAATTTGGAAGAAGAAGGAAGGAAGATGTCAGGGAGTGAATCAGCCCACAGTGTACAGACCGAGAAACTACTCCTGTGTTCCCTGTTTTCGTCAACAACCGGCAACCGCAGTGAGCACTTTTTATGGAGCTCCAAGACCCGCACTCTGAGAGCCTGGAGGATGAGTTTGCCTCCTTCAGACTTTTATGGGAAAATATACTGAGAAAAAAGGTCAGCATGAATTTACCTAAGTAGCCTTTTAAAAAGTTTTGACCCACCGCGACCTCTCAAGATGTCCTTGTAAATTATAAGGAAGAGAGGTTCCTCACGTGTTTCGGTACTGCCGACTCTATCCAGCATATTATTCTTAAGTCCTGATGGAGTGAGAGGTACGGAGTTCCTTGTATGCTTAATGCACGACATTTTTATATTCGTTTTATAGGACTAACACATTCTACCAACGACTAGCGGGACGCTTGCTTATACCTTTGTTTTCATGCTTTTATTGACTCTGTCTTTCTTTTTTTTTTTTTCAGAGGTTTAGAGCAAAGATCATGGGATTTTAAGGTTAGGAGATTAGGATCTGAGCCCCATAGTCACTGCTTTTATCCATGGGAATTGAGTTATGTTGTTTATGAACCAGTATTCTTTATCTGCGAATTGTGACTAATAAATCGTGTGTACCTCAGGAGGTATTACGGGCATCAGCAAGTAGCAAAGTACATGTGAATTTGTTTGATAAAACATAGAGCATTCTTGTTATTACGACTGTTCTTCAAAAGCTGCCGTTAACTTCTTGATCAGGAGCTGTACTGTTTTCTTCCTGTAGGAAGAACTGACTTGGAGACGATTGGTTGATCTAAAGATGGGCCTAGCATCCAGTGAAGACGGCTCTGTTAGGCAAAAATTGAGGGTGGGCGGGGAAGGTAGACTGTCTGGTACTAAAGAGAAGTGGTCAGAGCAATACACTTATCTCACAGCCACCAGAACCCTTGGTTGGTGACTTCTTGGATTCCTCCCAGAATGTGTAGTAACTTTTATTTTTTCTTTTTAATCACTGTCCTTCGAGTTTATCTAGAAAAGTTTCCAAGTGACTGTTCTCTGCTCTTACTTCCTTACTGAATGACAAAATTATATTTACTTGGTAAACGTTGAGATTATCCAGATTCTTTTTCTTCATGAATATAAAGATTTCCTTGGGAGACCAGGGCCATCTATAGGATGTTCCCTAAACTTTCCTTCCTTTGGTTCCAGAAGCTTTTAATACGTGTATCCACTCTCGGATTGGTACCCTCCTTCATTTTTACATGGTCCATTCATGTGACCCCATTGTGACCCAACTTCTGTCCTCACCCAGCCATCAGTCATTTTGTCAAATAGCTCTTTTCTTTGCCCCCTGCCTAAGCTCTGTGCTGCAGTGGATCCTGTTGACCAATTTTCCTTCCATCCTTTTCTGTTTCTCCTCTTTCCCTTCCTCCTTCCTCCTGCACCCGGCTTCAGGTGTAATGCTGGACTCCGGATATGCAAACATTTACGTAAGAGAGGCTGTGTGTGTTCTGTTATCAGGAACCATGTAATCTAACAGGGAGACAGACAAATAGCAATAATACGGCATGTTAAGAATTACATACAGTGGTGTTTGGTTCAGAAATAACAGAGGTTTCCTTCTGGAGCCTCTGTGCCCCAGGCTTCTGTGAGAACCCTTGGGTTCTCTTACTCTTTCCATCCCTTCCCTTAAATAGGATAATTTCCCAGGGCTCTGTCTTTTGCCCAGTTCTGTTTTCACTCTCACCTTCCCACGGGTTCTTACTCGTCTTTACAACATTAATTCTTACCTCTACGTGAGTAACCGCCAAGGCCTGCCTTGCTAGCACAGATCTCTTACCGTATTTCCATGCCCTCGCCTCAGGCTGAGTCCCAGGAATGATCGGATGGCCGTCTCACCCAGACTGAACTCAGCAGGTTGTTCCCTCCCCACCACAAACACCCATGTGAAAAGCATTTGAACAGACACAAAAGTCATCATGTGTTCTCCATCTGCTTCAGCGAATGACTGTCCTGCTCTGTTACTGGACCTAGAAGCCTCTGGACCACTTTTAACTTTTAAGTTGACTTATCCTGTGTGTTTGATACCGGGGGCAATGAGTTAAGTACATTATGAACAGGACGTAGCTTAATCCCTTCCGTATGAGGTAGGTCTTGCCTTCTGCATCTTCTGCACAGGAGCTTGAGGGCCGATAAGGTCAAGGACTGTGTCCAAGGCTGATACACAGAGGGCCTATGTGGCCCACCTGGGGTCCCCCCCATGGGTGTCTCTGCTCAGTGTGGCCTTTCGCCCGGGGTGTCGCCCTGACCCTCCCCACCATTGGTCTCTTCTGTTCCCGGGTTAGCGCGTTTAATGCTCACATCTGTACTCTTGTTACTTTCAGTGGCTCTGTCACCTATGTTTATTTGTGACTAGGAAGATATTCTGAGTAGTGTGGAAGAACTTCTCAGTGAGTTAAGCTGGAACTTCTCCTGTAAAGGACAAGGTAATGAGTATTTTAGGCCTGGCGGGCTGCACGGTCTGCGTGGGAGCTCCTCAGCTCTGCCTTTGGAGTGGAAGAGCCACCACGATGGGAAACAAGTGGGCGTCGCGGGGTATCCTCAAACACCATTTGCAAAAACAGGAGCTGGGCACGTCTGGTCCTCAGATCCTGAGCTGAGTGGCATTTCTTTTCCACCATGGAAGCTGCTGTGTTTTCTTTGATTCATTCATCCCTGTATTTAAAATGCACTGAGGTTTAATCTAAATTGGTCAGATAAGATAGAAGTTAAGATCAGTAACTAAAGAGATGTCATTTGAATGTAACAGTCTTGGTTTGATTGAGAAGTACTTGAATTGCTCAGAGTTCTGAACTTTGTCTGGGGGTAGACGCATGAGTTTTTGCAAGTTGCACAATCTCTTTGAAGCCTAGTTTCTTTGTAAAATAATGAGCATCGCCCTTGCCTCCCCGAGTTGCTGGAAGGAGGAAGCCCACTGTACCACAGAGGTGGGACTGGCGCCGACTTGGTCTTCCTGGGTTCCTGTTTTTTCCAGATGAATTCCTTCGCATTAGAGAAACTTGACGGGGGAGAAAGGCACTTACTTCTCAGATGGGAGTGGGAAGTCTGGCATAGTCACGCTCCCTCTGTAAGAGATGGTAATAGAAAAAAACAACAAACAAATTGTTTTGGGTGGGGAGAGGTGACAGATGGGGCGGAGCAGATAGAGAGAAAGTCTGAAAGCAAGGGCAGGAAAACCTTTCCTTAGCAAGCCCGGGGTGGCGTGAGGATGCGGCGTCTCTGTAGCATCAGAGCCTAGAAGTGGGTCTGGGGTCTGGGGAGCTGGGAACCGAGGGGCGAGGAGGGTGAGCGACCCGTGAATTGCAGCCTCAGAAGCACCTTCCCCGGGAGAGTCCTGAGCCCGGTGACAGCACTCGCCTCCGGCAGGAGAGGTGCTTTCTCGTGTCTGGCCAAGGGCGCTAGGACCTGGCGCTGGCAGCCTCCCAGCGTGACTGCGCTGTGATGCGGAAGGCGGCCTGTGAGTATTTAAAGTCTGCATCTACCGCAGTGACAGCAGCGAACGCTGCGGAGGGAAGACTGATTTCTGCTGAAAGTCAGCCAGAAACGCTTTTCACTACAACTCTGCCAAAACGGTGCCACACGTGCATAAATCCAGTGCCTCTGAGAACTTCTCAGACAGACGAGCTCCACACAGGCTTCTCACGAGCGGTGTCACCCGCGCGGTCATCCCACTCGGAGCGGGTTCTCAGCTCCACGCTCCGGGTGACCCGTGCTGGCTGGGGGCGTTCTCGCTATGCTTTTGATGGTCGCTCGGAGCAGTTTAACTCCCCCGATGCAACATCATATCGCAAAGTCACGTGTTTTCTCACTGTGATTGTAGGGTCCTTGAAGTAAAGCAGCCACAGGGTCCTATACCTTAAAGTGCCCCAGTGGGTAGAAACGGAAAGTTTTAGAAGATGGACTTGGCTCCTTTAAGGTCATGGTAAATTTTTTATGAACATAGGAGTATGACATCTAAAGGTGTTCGTTGCTAAGCTCCTTGAGTCAACTTAAACTTGCTTCTGGGCCGGGGCAGAGAGCCCTCGTCAGTGGTCCAGAATCCTCCATTGCTACCTCAGCTCTCCCAGTGCTTGGGGTTCGGTCAGCTGTGCCTGGTCTTGGTCACCTCATTTCTGACGTGAACAGCCAGTGCTTGGTGACTACCGCAGCGACTTTCAGCTGGGAAGTCCAGTGTTGTTCTTATTAAATTCTGGGTATTAAAAAAAAAAGTCTGGTCAGTACTCTGACTCTGGCTGCTCTGAATCACTTCCCAAGTCACTGTTCCTGGCTTCCTGTGGGTGCGTAGTAGAGAGTTGCCTGTTTACAAAACCAGCATGTCATTGATGGGATTCTGCAATGGTATTCTGTTTCAGTGACATGACCAGATGTGAGGATAAAAAAGGTTTGCATCTGTGAGAATAATTTCTGCTGTCCGTTGGTATAGTCTCTCACTCAGTGTCAGCTTTCCTTAAATTTTTTATTTTTATTTTTAAAAGTCTAACATAGAAAAAGCACTCCTGAAAGTGGTGTATTTTATTGGAAACATCCAACAAAAAACCCCCAACGTGTTGTTCATGTCATTTTGTAAGATGGTCAATGAATCCAGACGTCACGCGTGGTCAGAAGTGGGCAGAACTTTGTGGCTGTGAGGACGAGAGGTGGAAATGGGCGCACGTTGCTCACACTCTCCTTCCACCCTTCAGAGGCCGGCACGTCACCACGTGCTTCCTTTAACTGGTGAGACTCTGCTGGGGTCCAGCCAGCTCCTGCTTTAGGTGATTCCTCTCAGGCTTTTGGTTCTGGAATGTAGTCAGAATGAAAGGAAGGTGTCACATTTAAGGTTTTATTCAGCGTGAGGGGTTCAGGACATGACATGATAAAGGAAATTTTCTTTGAACTCATGGATATAAATGTTAAGAAAGGACAGCTAGAGGTAGGGGATCTAAAGCGACAGTCCTGATTCTTCTGATTCAGAGCCTCTGCTGGCAGATTCCCTCAACTGGACCTTCTGTCTGTGTGGAGGCGGGGGTGGGGAAGACACAGCTGTCAGGACGGCGGTGGGGGGCTGGCAGGAGACAGAGGACATGCTCATTTGCCACAGAGTGCAATGTAACTGGTGCTTCGCGTGTGTGCTCTTTCCAGAACCCGTGAGAGAAGCTGCTACCATGGTTTGCTCGGCTCTCAGGAGGCTCGTCCAGGTGCACGTCTCCCTGGCGAGGAAGGCCAGTGGTGTCTGTCGGGGCCACGAGCATCGGCCTGCCGCCCCAGGGGCCCCGGGTGGCGTGGTGGAGCTGCTGGGGAAGTCTTACCCGCAGGACGGCTATAGCAACCTGTCCCGGAAGGTGCTGTCCAAGGTGGGCCGGAACCTGCACAACCAGCAGCATCACCCCCTCTGGCTGGTCAAGGAGAGGGTGAAGGCGCACTTCTACCAGCGCTTCAGGGGCCGCTCGGGGACGCCGCTGTTCTCCGTCTACGACGACCTGTCCCCGGTGGTCACCACCTGGCAGAACTTCGACAGCCTGCTCATCCCGGCCGACCACCCGAGCCGGAAGAAGGGGGACAACTACTACCTGAACGAGACGCACATGCTGCGGGCGCACACGTCGGCGCACCAGTGGGACCTGCTGCGCGCGGGGCTGGACGCCTTCCTGGTGGTGGGCGACGTCTACAGGCGTGACCAGATCGACGCCCAGCACTACCCCGTGTTCCACCAGCTGGAGGCCGTGCGGCTCTTCTCCCGGCACCAGGTGAGTCGGAGCCCCTCCCGCCTGGGGCTTGGTGGGTTGCCTGGCGGAGGCCACGAAAGTCCATCCCAGTGAAGCCAGCGCTGCTGGCCTTGATCTGGGTGCGTTGCCTTGGTGAATCACCCTCCTCGATGGCTCACACATACCCTTCATCCAAGATGGCTCGGGGTACAGCGCTGAGGCCTGCGGTCAGGTTACCCCAGGTCTCAGTCAGCGGGGGTTACTGATGTATTCGTGCTGTGAGACTGGAGTGGATTTCTCAGATGGTGCAGGGGACTGGGGGCTGGCTGGCTGAGACTGTAAGCTGTGTGCTCATCCCCAGACCCTCCCCTGCCTTCCCCTGTGTTACACTTTGGGCGCTTTGCATTTTTCCATTGGGAGGCTTTGTAATTATTGCTCTTTTCCAGGTATGTGTTTGGCGGCGCAGAGCGTTTTAGGTCCGGAAGCCTGACATTCTGTCCAGTCTCCAAAGCGCCCGCTCCTGGCAGCTGTTAGCTGACATCCTAATATGTTGTAGGCATCTTTTTTTTTTTTGTGGGCAGACGATGACAATTCCTTAAAGCTTGAGTCTGTTTCCTAAAAAAGCGCAAAACCACTTGTTTTTCATTCATTTCTAAACTGTCTCTGTTTTTATGTAAGAAACAAATGGAATCAATGAGACACAGAAAATATCTGACTTGCATCCCTTAGTACTTCTTCCAGACATGTTCATTGAAACAGGATGGGTAATTAGCATCACAAAACTCCCTCCTGCGGAACTCCAGGAAATGGGCTGTCCGTATGAACAGGAAAGGGATAGTGTCCTTAGGCTGAGGAGTAACCATCATTTGTTGTGTTAGATAAGTCACGTTGTCGGAGGAGACGGTTTGCCCGGGACGCACTATCTTCCTGTGAGTCTGCGGTCGTACAGAAGTCAGTTACCTTTACAGGCGTGGCCCCCCCCAGCTCGACCCCAGCGCTGCTAGATGAGCGCTTCTGCCACTTGGAACAGCTGGCTGTTTCCTAAGTTGGGAGTGATAATAAGGACACAAGAAGGAAGTGGACAAAGACAGGTCAGAGTCTGGGGCATATGGCCAGGTGATGGAAAGTCACCTACAATTAATGAGCCAGAGGAGATGTGACGCCCGAGACGGGGACCAGGTCATGGCAGTGGCAGGTGCTCAACCCCACTGATCTCATAAAAATGAGAAGGAGAAGCGCCCACGGAGTGGTAGCCCTGTGAGCTGTGGCCGTGGAGCTGTGAGCCTCATGCTGGCGGTTTTTATTCGGGGGGCGGGCAGGCAATTAGGTTTATTTATTTATTTTAATGGAGGTGCTGGGGATTGAACCCAGGACCTCATGCGTGCTAAGCATGCACTCTACCACTAAGCTATACCCTCCCCTCTGAAAACTGAAAATGTAAGAGCAATGTAGAAAGTCTTATAAAGGTATATTTATTCACTTTAAAAGACTCTCCCTTGTCCTGAGGTGACTTCCTTGTTACTTTCTTTCATAAAGTGATGGTGATAATTAAAAATTGGCCTATATTTGGCCAAATAAATCATTGCCAACCTCTTCTTTGTCCCTTGAATTTTTTGGAATTTTTACTGGTCTATGAAATACAAAACTTAAGGTCTTAATAACTGAAGATGTAGTTATATTACAGAGAAGCTGTAAATATTTTATAATGAATGCATAATTCATGAATATTCACACAGAAATAAAAGGGCATGTTTTGGTAGATGAGATGGGTGAAGGTGTACGGAGGGGTAAGCTTTTGATACAGTCTTGACCACAGCAGTTACTAAAATACTGCGTCATCACGATGTCTGTGTCAAGTTCATCTCCCATCCTGCTCCTCTTTGAAAGTAATCACGTTGCTCCCCGTTTTCTCCTGTGGGTTGGGGCTCCGCTGTAGGCTGTGCACTTGCCTGTAAAGACTCGGTCCTGGTGGAGTGGACATCCTTCATTTCAAATGACCCCTTTGGCATCCATTGTGGTTCAGCTGTGTTAGAAAGCCACTCTCATTTATCGTTAGAAAATTTCGTTTCTCTCCCTTTGGTACTCTCTCCCACTTTGCAGATGGTTTGTTAGAACCCCGCCGTTCGCGGCTGCTTCCCCTCCGCGCCCCCATGGTGCTCTCGCTGTGCGCCCAGGGTGGTCTCTTTCTTCTTGCTTTCTGCCCCAAATCGCTTTCCCGTCTTTCAGTGAATGACAGGTTTTATTCTCCACCGTGTGGTTTTTGGGTTTCCTTAATAGCCTCACGCGCAGCGGCTTTATTGAAGGCGTCTTTGTTTAGCCTTGATAGGTTACAGTCATCATGTCTCCCTAATCTCTTCTTCAGAAGCTTTTAGGGAGAATGCCCCCTGTCAAAAACACACTTCAGCTGAAATGGCCTTTCTCTTTTAAAATTCTTTTTCTCTACTCAAATGTGCACTTAGGTTTGTCTCCTGACAGGGAGGCAAAAGGCATCAGGTCACAGCCGGGACCCACGATCCACTGGGTTGGAGGTCCAGCCCGCTACGGGGGAATGGGGAGCGCTTTGGAGACCCATTTCAAGAGAGTCCAGTCTCTGTTTTTTGTGGCTCAGGGCTTTTGCAGATAGTTAGTTCTTGCCTCTGACAAGGTAGAAATGAATGGCCTCAGCTTCAGGCCCCATCACTGACCCACGTATTGCCCGTGACCTCGTGGAGCCGTCGGCGCCCACCGCCTCCAGCTGCGGGTTTGGGCACCTCGTTCTCCAGTTGGTGAGTCAGTTCCTGCAGGGCGCCGCTCTGGCTTCCCTGTGCCTCGTCCCGTCTCCACCCTGGATCCTGCACAGAGTAGAGGTGGGGAACGTGCACTCGGTGCCTCCCTGGTTCTGCCCACGTCCACCTGGTGAGAGGTGGCAGCTCCCGGCACCAACCGCGCAGCGGTTCCTCTGTGGCTCCTCTGGCCGGGCAGCTGCTCTCAGGGCCGCATCTCGTGCTCCGGCCCTCCCAGGAGCCGGCGCGTCGGTCAGGGCTGGATTGCAAAGCAGAAGCCGCCCGTGACTCCATCGGGGAGAGCTTCACCTACAGATTTATTAAGAATAACACTTGTACGTAATGATTGGGCGATGACGGGGTGGCGAGTGAGAAGAGAGCTTGAGAGAGCACAGAATGAAGATTCAGGAGCAGCTGCCGCCCCCAAACCGAAGCTGAGCCCCCGAGAGAGCCCTCTGCCCCCAGGGGTGGCTCGTGGAGTGGCACTGAGGTGGCTGGTGGTTTCGAGGTGGTGGAACTGCTGGAGAGCCACGTTCTAGAATTTGCTGGAAATCTGCTTTCCGAGGTGCAGGAGAAGCTGTCCGGGGGGAGGCTCTTGCAGGAAGTGCTGTGCTGGGAAGCTGCCTCAGGGGGTGGTGGCGCAGGGGGCAGGGCGCACGGGTCCTGCAGGCAGCATCTCTCCAGCCAGCCCTGCTGCCTGAGCTTAACACCAGGCCAGCTGGCAGAGGACAGGTACTCAGAGGGCTCAACTCCATTTTCACGGAGCCATCAGTGAAGGGTGGATTTGTGGCCAAGAGGGGATGGACTGATGCTGGCACAGCCAGCTTGCTCCCTTTCCTGATACCTGGAAGGCTTCAGGGAGCTGGGCTGTTACTCACCCAGTGAGTGAATGGCCAGGGAAAGCCACGTTTAAGGAGGCACAAGCATTTACTCTTGATTCTAATTCAGTGTTTCTGATCTAATTTCTGTGATAGAGAAGCCATCTAGTTATTGGTTCTTAGTACAGGGATCGGGAGGGTAAAGGCCCCGAACCAGCACAGCACCGAGAGGAAAACAGGCGAGTGTCTTCTGCGTCTCACGTCTCGTTCTTCCTGGATCTCGAGGACGTCGTCACCATGTACGTTCTCCCTTTGCTCCTGGAGGCCAAGAGGGCCTTGTTAGGTTTTCCTGAATCCGCATGATTACAGTAATGGCATTTCTTGTGCCAGCTCCAGTGCGGTCTGGAAGCAGCAGAAGAGTTTTCATGGCGACGTTCCGCTCCTTCACGGTGGACGTCACACCTTGCTAGGGCCCACGTCTCCCGGCCTGGGGCTCGCTCCTGGAAGCTCTTGTGTGGAGGGGGTGTGATTGCACGTCTTCGGCCTGCTCAGTGCAGGTGGCGTGGTGGTGCCAGCCTCTACCAGCCAGCCTCGGCCGGGCCAGCGGCCTGTGACACAGCCCAGTGAGCTGTCCGTTCAGATTCCCGAGGCTGCGCGTAGATGTAAACGGTTACCCCAGCTCTTTAGCCAACAGCGTGCCCTTCGGCAGGTACTTTAAATGGCCTCCTTCTGGGGCTTTGCCCCGGACTCTGTTGTCTGATGTCATCCTCCAGCCTTGTCTGGGGTAGGTCTCGGTGAAGTTGTCAGCTTGTTAGTATGAGTGAATTTGAAAGATAAAACAGGCTTTTCTTAATCTAGACACATCCTCTAAACACAGGGCCTGTTTTAGCTGTATACGGACTGTATGTAATGTGTATGACATCACAGCATTTCATCATAGCAGTGATTTCTAACCTTTTACCATTTGAGAATCGGATGAGAGATTTAGACACGAACGAACACACACACACGCTCTCTCTCTCTCTTTGCATGTAGTTTAAGGGGTATGATGGGCACCTGGACTAGATGGTGAGCTCACCAGTCAGCGTCAGGGAGCAAGTTCAGGCGTCACGTGGCTCATCCCCAGCCTCAGTCTGGAGTACATTGGAAAACCCTGCTCTTATCCTGTGTCGGTTCCCTCTTCCCACTTCTGCTGTTTCTGTGTCGTGTCTTGGATCCTGTTGCCAAGCTGGGATTGCGCTTGCTAGGTGATTTGAGCTGTTGGGTTGAGGTCAGGAGTTAAGAGTCAGAGGCTGTCTGGAACAGGAGGGTGAGTTGTTCGTATCTGGGGAAGCCAAGGGAACAATCTCTGTGTAAGTCTGAAGGGCCTCTCTCCTGGGGCAGGGAACGTTCCTACGTAGTGGTCATTCCCGATCCAAAAGTGGCAGTGGTTGATCTGTGTTTAGAAAGCTTGGAAAGCAGAGAGCTACCTGGAGGTCAGACGCAGGCACAGAGCCAAGGGGCTGGGTCTTGTGGGAAACAGATCTTACCACACGTCCGACCAAGAGGTGACTCTTGGAGGCCTGGTATGTGTTGGGATTCAGATAATTTGTTGTATGTATCGTTTAAGGTTTATGACTGAGGGTCAAAGCAGGGAAGGATTTACGTCAGATGAATGGAAAGAAGAACTTTCTCAGCATAAGGACCTTGAGTGAGAGACCGATTTTCAAAGGGGATTTGGGCGCCACCTCCAGGGTGATATTTCTCACTACCCTCAGATGAGGTGACAGACCCCTCAGCTGAGCTGCCCCGCCACTCATCTCTTCAGTGCGCAAAGTACTCTGACAGCAATCGTGTGTCAGGCTGCAGAGAATTTGGCGGTGGGACCACGCGGAGTACGGATCCGTCTGCTTTGGCAGTAGTGGAATGAATGGTTCTTATTTGAATTACAGGGTTTTACGTATAATATTAACACCCAGTTGTTAGATGTTGAGTCCGTCAGGCCTGAACACGTTCTAAGTGTTTAACAAATAGCCCACAATAGATCCACAATGGTACAGCTAAGAACCATTGACGGCTGAGGGCTCTACCAGCATCAAACCTACAACCACCCCACGGCACCGTGCAAGGGGCAGCGATAGTTTCCTTCCTGTGAACTGTGGTGATTCCAACTTTTCAAACGTGTTCCAGGCCTGTGGGGCCTTTTTAGTGTTGCCCATTTATATTAGCCAGGATTCTGTAGAGAAGCAGAACTTGCAGGGGGCTGTGTGTGTGGGCAGGGGAGAGGAGATGCTTTATATAAAGAGATTTATTGTAAGGAGATGGCTCCCCTGCTTGTGGAGACTGGGAAGTCTCGGCCACGGGGAGCTGGTGGTGGAGTTTTACCCTGAAGCCGGGTCTGACAGCAGAAGACAAGTGTCCCAGCTCAGAGATAGTCAGGCAGAGGGAAAGAATTCTTTCTTAGTCTTTCTTCTCTTGTGGTCTTCAGCAGACGGGTGAAGCCCACCCACATGGGGGAGGGCAGTCCGCTCAGTCCACTGATTCAGATTTTTTTTTAATTGAAGTACGGTCAGTTACAATGTGTCAATTGCTGGTGTGCAGCACAATATCCCAGTCAGGCATATGCATACATATATTCGCTTTCATATTCTTTTTCATTAAAGGTTATTATAAGATATTGAATATAGTTCCCTGTGTTATACAGAAGAAATCTGCTTTTTTAAAATCTATTTTTATACATAGTGGCTAACATTTGCAAATCTCAAATGTTAATCTCATTTAGAAACACTCTCAGAGACACATCCAGAAATAAAGTTTAATCAAGTATCTGGGGACCCCATGGCCCAGTTAAGCGGATACACAGAATTAACCATCGCAGTCCTGGGCAGCCTGACTCTGTAGTGGAACACGCAGCGTCCCCGTCATTTCTGAGGACACCTCAGTTTTGCTCTGTGGATGCCACATTCTAGAAACACTTAGCCAGTTTCTAGTAAATCACCTTTATTTATACATGACAGTTGGAAAGTATGGAATTGTGCACTCTTTGCCCATCAGGACTGAATGAAGGACTTGAACTTCTGGCTTCTTGGCTCTTGGAGTCCATCTGTGGGTCGTGGCATCATGTGTGGAAAATGTTCCTCTTAGCAGTGTCTGTCATTCTGGAAATGACACCAGCGTTGGGGAGTCAGATCCTGGCTCTGCAGCTCACTCTCTGATGGCCGTAGATGGGTCCTTTAACCTCCCTGAGCCTCAGTTTCCTTAATTAAAACAAGGATAACTATTTTTTCTTTCTTTTTTTTTTTATTGAGGTATAGTCAGTTTACAGTGTTGTGTCAGTTTCTGGTGTACAGCACAATGCTTCAGTCATACGTGAATATACACGTTCATTTTTCTGTTTTCCACCATGAGCTACTACAAGATATTGAGTATATTTCCCTGTGTTATATGGTGTAAACTTGTTTATCTGTTTTATGTATACCAGTCAGTATCTGCAAATCTCGAACTCCCAGTTTATAAACAAGGACCACTCCTGAGTGTGGCCGGGGAACCCGGCAGGGTGTCTGATGAGTGGGAGGCGATCGGCAAGTGTCAGCACCCCCGGCCCCCACCGTTTACCTTGAAATAGATGTCTGGCCTTTCCGTGCTGGGTAAGCGTACATCCACCTGCGTATCATCCACGTGAATCGCTTATCTCATGGGTCCTACTTTTTTAGGTCTGATCTACTTCTTTTTGTTTTTCTTTTTTTTAAGCCACTGCTGTCTTTTCTGTGGCTGGTTAGTCATATGTCTTCTGTCATCTCCCTTGAGGGTAGGCGACAGTGTAGCCAGAGTCTTGCTGGGTCCTGCTGCTTTTCACCCACTGACATCACAAATGAGCCGACTGGCCCTCTGAGGAGGAAAACGCACTCTCTCTCTCGTCTGTCATCGTGGTCTAGGAGGAGGAGGACCAGACACCACGATTTTCTTGTCGACAGCTGAGTGGGCGAAATTCTCTCCAGTTCGTGCCAGGACGGGGTCTTTTTGTTGTTGCCCTGTTGGTTTTTGCCTCCACACGTGCAGGTGTCTAATCGTTCAGGTTGTTTGTGTGCAGCTTCCTGACACTTTCTTGCTTTGAAGTTTCTGATGTTTCCTCTGTGTAGGCCAGAGCTTGGCGGAATGTTAATCTCCATCCTTCTCCCACTGGTACCCTTTGGAGAACCCGTAAGAGAAGGAAAGTACTGAAGAATATACTTTTCATGATGTGTCGGAGTTAATTAAAGCCAAATAACCAGCTGGATTTCCCGAGTACCCAGGAGGCAGAGGTCACCGCTGGCCCTCACGACGCTGCTGACCCCCGCGGGCTAGGGGGTCCGCTGCGTGGAGGTTTGGGTGCTCACTTCCTGCCCCCAGCATCTTCCTGACCCTGGCTCCTTGGGAGCATGCGTTCTCAAGGACCTGAACAGCCTCTATGATATATTCAACCTGAGTTGTCGCTCCTGGAGGCTTGAGATTTTGACAGACTGGGTTGGGCCGTGGAGAACCTGTTTTGAGTCTGCAGGTCAAGGTCTGGCGTGGGGGCTTCCCGAAAAGGCTCAGCTGGAAACCCCTGGAACGTGTCCACTTGGAACTTGAGCTTCATGTCGGGTGTAGCACCCTCGACAGCCAGTGCTTTGTTCAGCTGCCTGGCAGAAGGAGCTTTTCAGCCACCAGGATGTTTCTTTCGCCACATCTTTCGTCACAGAAGTTGACGGTTGCAGATCTGTTCCCATTACTGCCCTGGCACAGGTCTCACGGCAAGGAGAGGAAATGCGACAGGCAGCCAGAGACAATCCCGTGTGCCCTCCGCAGTGCACAGATTCAGTGCACCCTCCTCTGTGCTAATCTCTGTAACTTGATTAATTGGCGTGTGGCGCGTTCCCAGAAATCCAGGCAGCCACAGAACTGATTCAGTCTCAATTAGCTACAACAGATCAGACTTCCCACAGAGACCCCAGGACAGAGCTGCGTTTAGCTGGGCCCTTTCAAACATGAGTCCTCCCAAATAAGAAGCAGGAGAAGATCTCACTGAGGGCCCAGTTGTTTAAAGAAATGAAAACCCGTGGAAATTAGCAGCTGAAATCCACTTGGATGAGTTGGCTATCCCTTTAATATGTCTGTCTGTTCATCTCACTAAGACATCCCAATCCTTCTTCCAAAGTGATTTGAATACTTAGTATTTGCTGAAATGCTCTGGTTGGATTTGAATAACGTAATTGAATTTTCTTGCTGCATCCAGGGCAGCAGAAGTCTTGGGAGTTCCTGTGCGAAGATATGTGAACTTGCTTATTTTTAGAAGTGATTCTTACTTATTTCTCTGCCTGTGAACCAAGAATTAATAAGTGGTGGGCCTGCCAAGTAGAATAGGCTGCATCCGTCAGAGTTTCAGGCTGTGTCTGTCACCCTCGAGGCGAATGGCGTGTCCCCGGGGCTCAGAGGTGATCGGCGCAGTGACTGGCTTTGGCTGAGCTGAACTGGGCAGAGAGTGGATGCCAGACGTTGTTAGGAACCTCATCCTAAGCGGGCTTGTTGTAGAGTAACACCCTGACTCAGTGCCGCTCCTCTGGTGCACGGCCGAGTGAGAAAGGCAGAGAGACTGGAACGTCTGCACAACACAGTCGGCAGCGTGAAGGGAAGAGGCCGAGGCCCAGAAGGAGGAGATCTTTATCCCAGGGGTAACGATGGGAGGCTGGCCAGAGGCTCTTCAAGAGGAATTTGAAGTTCTGCAGGCAGAGATGGGGTGCTGGGTTCCAGGCGGTGGGAGGTGCGGACTTGAAGGTGTGAAGTCAAGGGTGGACGGCGCCGCGGGGCGTGTGTCCTGGAGCGGCCGGAGCTCGGCGGGGTGACCGGAAGTGATGTCAGAGAGAGACGTGAACTCTTCCTTCTCTGTAAATTCTTGGTGTTGGAGCTCTAGTTCCAAAAGAATGAGGAGCCTTTGTAATTTTTAAGCAGAAGAGGGTGCCGTAGGGTTGGCATTTGAGAGGAATCTGCAGGGTAGCCCGGGGGATGGCGCCGTGGAGGGCAGGGTCGGTCGTCTGAGGACCGATGTAGACCAAGCGGAAGAAATGGCAGCGATGACAGGTCTGCGAGGCGGGGCTGGAGGGGCGTCAGGGAGGGGATTGGCTGGATTTGATGGCGGCAGGTGGGGAAGGGAGGGCGGGGGAAGCAGGTGAGAGGTGGCTTGCCTTCTTGGTGCTGCTCCCAGAGTTCGGGCTCACGGGAGGAGAAGCGTGTTGGGGTGGGGTCAGGAGAGCCAGTGGACTTCAGGGCAGGTTTACGTGGCGGCTCTGCTAGGAGACACGTCCAGTGGGGTGGGTCTGTGTGTCTGGGACGGAGATGGAGATTGACATTCCATCAGTATCTGGGGGGTGGAGGCAGCTGCGAGTTTCACTGCCTTCCCCTCAGGGACAGTCAGCAGACTAAGAGATGTGCCCGGGTTTCATTCTGAGTCTGTTACCACCCACTTTCTGGTAGGCAGTTAATCTTCATTTCTGATTCATCATTGCTGTGATATTTGTTTATTTTTGTTTTCTACAAATGAGCAGATCTGTGTGTATTTTATTATTTCCCCTTATTTCTGACATGAAAAGTACTGGATTAAGGTTTTTAAAAGTAGTATATAATATATGCCACTTTTTTCACATAGCAGTATATCTTGGGAATCATTACATATCATTTCCGAGAGATACTCCGCATTCTTTATTACGTCCCTAAGTACTCTGTTGTAGGGGGTGGACCGTGGTTTATTCAGGTTCTCTCTTTTGTACAGACATTTCTTTGTGTCCAATACTTCGCAGTTACAAACAATGCTGCAGTGTACAGCAAGATGATTTAATTATACATGTATATATATTCTTTTTAAGATTCTTTTCCATTATAGTTTATTACAAAGTATTGAACATAGTTCCCTGTGGTATACAGTAGGTCCTTGTTTATCTGTTTTATTTGTAGTTTATATCTGCTAATCCCCACCCCCTAATTTACCCCTCCCCCCTTCTGCTCTTTGGTAAACATAAGTTTGTTTTCTATGACTGTGTGTCTATTTCTATTTTGTAAACAACTTTATTTGTATCTTTATTTTAGATTCCACATATGAGTGATATCATATAGTATTTGTCTTTCTCTTTCTGGCTTACTTCACTTAGTATGACAATATCTAGGTCCATCCATGTTGCTGCAAATGGCATTATTTTATTCTTTTTATGACTGAATAGTATTCCATTGTATGTATATACCACAACTTCTTTACCCATTTATCTGTTCATGGACATTTAGGTTGTTAATATGTCTTGGCTATTGTATATAGTGCTGCTATGAACATTGGGGTGCGTGTGTCTTTTCAAATTAGCTTTCTCTGGATATATGCCCAGGAGTGAGGTTGCTGGATCACATGGTAATTCTATTTTTAGTTTTTTAAGGAACCTCCATATTGTTCTCCATAGTGGCTGCACCAATTTACATTCCTCTGGTGGTGATTTGAGGTCAGCCTAGTTTCTCACTGATTCCCCTCTCCCCTCTTCACCTCAGTTTTTCTCAGCTTGTCCTTGTTTACCTCAAAGGGTGGGGGCGCAGTAGCTTTCTACCCCTCTCCCTCCGTCTCTCTCGGTCTCTGTGGCAGCTGGCTTTCCTTCCTTCCTTCCCTCCTTCTTTTCCACATACAGTTACTTTGAAGTTGAGGCGCTCTTTGTTTCCTGCTGAGGGCATGGCATTTAGTAGTTACATTTTCTCTTTTTCTTGTTCTAAGTTATTTTTAGAGGAAATATTGAAGGACACAGACATGGCAGTTGCCCTATCTTTAGTTCTTACAGGAATAATTTGAGACTTGGATAGTAGAGCCTTTTTCTGAACCGATTTGTGCTCGATTTTGCTGGGCACTTCGAGGAGCCAGCACTCTGGGGTTGCCCTAGTGCGTTCCACGGCCTAACGTTCTCTCTGTTGCCAGGTGAGGTGACACCTGGCTGGGAGTCTGTACAAGAACTGGGCACTTCTTTGTTTGTTCTTCCCCCGAGTACCCTCATCACCCTTTAGTCCCAACCTGTTCGGACACGTGAGCTTCCACTTTGGCCTGACTTGCATGATAAGCTGTCACGACCGGTGTTCCATGTCCACTTAAAACCTCGGCTGGGCAGACAGTCTCGTGTTTCTCCCTGGCTTTGTGCTGTGCTTTTTTTCTGGCTGCGTGCTTCCCCACAGAGTTTTGTTTGGTAAATCCTCTCTATTGTGTTACTTCTTCAGTGCTTTTTAGAATTTTTGTACTTTTTAGTAGATTTATCAGGAGATTTGGTTCCAATTATCCAGCCCAGTATTACTTTGAAACAGCAATTGATTCAGTCTTTTATTAAAACTTTTTTTTTTAATGTTTGATTTCATGGGACTTTGGGTGGAAAGAATGGTAGATTGATTTGGTCAGCTCTCCATCCTGAGTTGGTCTCCTGACACATAAGGACCTGCTTTGTTGTTCTAGATGGGGACACTGTAACAACAGCCTCTGGGGGGAAGGTGCAGCTCAGGGGTAGAGCGCCTGCTTAGCATGCGTGGGGTCGTGGGTTCAATCCCCAGCACCTCCAATCAGTCAGTCAATCAATCAATCAATCAATCAGTAAACCTACCCCTTCCTCCCCAAAAAACCCACAGCAGCCTCTGACTTACAACACCTGTGATTAGTAATGACAGTTGTGACAACAATGAGGAAAATGTATTTTGCCACCACGATGAGCCAGGTACTCCATGCTTTTCATGTACTGTTTTATTTAACGATCATAAAGTCTGTTAATTTATTGTCATTATTCCCCCTTTACACACTGTTTCCCAAGGCTTAGCTCCCACATCACTTTTTGGGGTTTATTGGATAATAAGTACAGGGACACGTTTCGGCCTTGTCTGGCCTTTGGAATTCCAGGGCGGCCGAGGCCTAGGAGGACTTTGTTCCTAGACTGTCCCTCCTTCCCTAGTCTAGGGTCACACTGCAAGGAACTGGAAACCTGATTCACTGATATTTCCGCTAGCATGGAGGATAATGTCTCTTGTGAGGAAGTGACTGCAGGTAGATTAGTGCCAAAGGAAAACAGAGGGACAGCAAAGATGAGAATGGTGTCTTTTAATTTCCTGAAGGTTCCCCACTGCTTGTAGCATAGTGCTTTGTTCAAAGTAGGTACCAAATGCGTCTTAATTTCAGTAGGTTTGCTGACTGTAAGATTCACTGAGTTTTATTTCCGTATTATGTTTTTTGATATAGACTGGTCAGGATACTATTTTAATTTATTTATCTCATTCTTCTTGGTTTACAGTTATTTGCTGGCGTGAAGGATGGAGAAAGCCTGCAGCTCTTTGAACAAAGTTCTCGCTCTGCCCATAAACAAGAGACGCACACCATGGAGGCCACGAAGCTTGTTGAGTTTGATCTTAAGCAGACACTTACTGGGCTCATGACCCGTCTTTTTGGAGATGGTAGGTACTGAATGCCTTTGTCTTCCGGGGCTTCCGTATTCAACAGTTACCACCTTCCTAAAGTCATTAAGCCTACTTGTGTCTAGATTTTTGGTCTAAGTTGTGGCTTCATGGTTTCGGTCCTCAGTGCAGTAGAACTTAGGGATTTCCTGGTTCATTCGATTTGAAGAGATGGAGGCTATGAAAATGGAATTAGCTAGAGAAGGAAAAATGATTACAACCTTTGATAAGAATGATAATGGACTGAGGTCAGTATCATCAATGGGAAGAAAGTGTGCAGGCTGGTCAGAGTGGGAGTGTTACTGTATTATCATTAGGTCAGACAGGTCCATGGGGCAAGATTTGTCACCGTGGGAGGGGGCCTGGTGTAAGGTTTTACATATTAACACGCTGATTACTACTGCCAACAGCAAAATCTTAGCAGCCCATCTCCTGGAGGAAAAGCAATCATTTGAAGACCTGGGTTCTCACGTTAGTCACTTGTCCTCCATTATTGCTCCAAGAAGTTTTTTTGTCTGTAATGTCCCCCTCCAACTATTTCTAACTTGCTTAAGACACTGCTTTGTTTTTAGAAAGATGTAAAAAGAAAGTAAAGAGGTTTTCCTTAATTGTGGCCTAGATTTTAAAAATGCTTGGAAGACAGAAGCCCTGGGTGGTTAGGGTTATCTTTTATTCTCTTATTCTTGTGAGTTTTTTTTTTTGAAAGAACCACTTTATTGAGGTATAATTGACATCAAACTACATATTTGAAGTGTACAGTCTACTGAATTGACATGCAGTAAGCAACACGTTTACACAAATTTGGAAGTTTTGACACAGTGCACACGCGTGAAACCACTAGCGGCGTCAAGCTAATAAACTTGTCCATCACCCCACAAAGCTCCCCCCGTGCCTTGTAAGCTCTCCTTGCTCCTCCCTGCGCCTGCTCACCTCAGGCCCCAGTGACCTGCTTTCTGTCACTGTTGTTTACTTTGCCTTCTAGATGTATATAAATGAGATCCTATAATGTGTGCTCTTTTTTTTTCCCCAGCTTACTTCACTTAATATAATTTTTCTAAGGTCCATCCACGTTGCAGTGTATATCAGTAATTCATTCCTTTTTAGCAGCATCCAGGTCATAGTTTGTCTGTCCATCCATCCAGAGATCGCCATTTGGGTTGTCTCCAGTTCCTTGATGTTACAGGTAAAACTTCTGTGCATATTCGTGGACAAGTCATCATACGGACGTACGCTTTCATTTCTCTTTGGTCAATGCCTAGGAATGCATTGGCTAAATTGTATGGCAGGTGAATTTTAGCTTGCTAAGAAATAGCGGAACTGTTTCCTGAAGTGTTTGTCCCATTGTACATTCCGTCCAGCGGTGTATGAAAATTCCACGTGCTCCTCATCTTCTCCCACGTGTAGCGTGGCCAGCCGTCTTAATTTCAGCCCTTCTGACAGGAGAGCAGTGCTATGTCATAAGCACTGATGTGTAAAGAGCTCCCGCAAGTAAACAAGCAGAAACCCACCTGCGAGAGAGATGGGTGCACACGGAGGGGACGGATGATGTAGCTGGCCTGACTCAAGAATGCGTGAAAAGATGCTCGCCCTCATTATTAATCAGGGAAAGCAAACAGAAACCGTCTGAGCCATCCTTTGTCACTCTTCATGCGTGAAGAAATGTAAAAAGCTAACATTTGTTAAGTGTTGACAAAGAAAAACAGGATGTAGTACACGGTGTTGGCCTGACGTCGAGTCTCAGTCCTGTCCTCACTTATCCCTCATTCGCCTCCGCCTTCTCACCCCTCTAGATTTCGCCTGCTTAGGTGCGAACTCAAACGTGTGTTCGAAAGGATTCTCATTCCAGTCTTTGAGCCTCAGCTTCCCCGTTTCAGTGAGGTTTGTTAGATGATCTTGACTGCTGTGCTGTCAAACGCACAGTTCATGTAATATTTAAGAAACCGCTGAATGATTACATATGTTCTTTATATACATACAGTTTTAGAAAGAGCACCTCAACCTCATGCCAGTATCTTTTTCTAGGAGGCAGAGAATGGTGTTAGGGAGGAGGTACGAACCAGGCTTTCAAGTGTTCGTAGTGATCTACTAAACCAAGGAAGATAGGAAGTTAAATATGACAAAATGTTGTGATTTGATAAAACTGAATAGTGGGCGCATGGATGTTGGCTGTTTCCTATTTCTGTCTCTTGGTTTGGAATATTTCATATTAAAATGGTATAATGTAATCGTGAAACAGGTTTCAGATGGAGATGGCTGATGGGAAAATCCTATTATAGCCAGCCTCTCTTTACTTTCGTGATAAAAGAAAGGAATTGGGATCTTTTTAGTGGTGATAATCCGGTTAACACGGGCACGGGGAGATGGACGGTGCTGTTCAGGCCATTTTCGAGGCAGGTGAGGGTAGAGGGGTTCTGTATCTGAGGGAGACAGTGTTCCTCTTCACAGAGAGATTCAGGCTTTCTGCATTTTCCCATTGTCGAAACGTGAAGGAGGTTGCTTTAGAGCCCTTCTTAGTTATGTCTTGCTGCACATTTTATCATCAGATGGTTTACTGCTCGGAGAACACGTCTTGTTCCTATGCACTGAAGTCTTGTATGTGAAAAAAGCCTTGTATTTTTTCTTTCCTTCCAGCGGTGAGATCGTTTTTCACCCCATTCACACAGTAGCCAAATGTCCCCCGAATCTTCAAAGACGCCTTAGCCACGCAGTCTTGCCCAGCCATGTGCGCCTGAGCTGCACGTACTGCTAAGGAAGCTGTCGCTGGGAGGGGCGTTTGCACGTTTGTTTCATCTGCTAAGATGCTTCTCAGGGGAGGTGCAGGCAGGGTCGGGAGGTGCCCCAACCAGGCCCCTTTTGGGAACATCAAGGGTGAGGGGCTGTGTTGTAGGAAACGAGCTGAGTGCTGTCCCCGTGCCCACGCTGAGTCTTCACCGCGCCCTCAGACTCGGCTGTTTCTTCCTCACTCTAAGGGGCAGGGCCCTGCTCCTACGTTGGGCGTTTCAGAGGGTCACTTAATTGTTGCATTTGACTGGGGGAGGGGAGGTGCTAGTTGCTGAAAGATGTCTCAGTCAGCCTGTCTGGGTACCAGCAATCTGGATGTCCCTTAGAGTGACAGTAGCCACTGCAGTGATAGTGATAGTGAGAGGAAGTAACGGTGTCAGAGGCTGCTCTGAGCAGGCTGTCAGGATTCGCTGTTCCTGTTCTGACCTGCGTCTGCGAGATACGGTTATTAGAATCTTCATTTTTAGTTGAAGGAACCATGTGACCATCACACGCAGGGAGCATTTGAGGCCTGGTTTCAGCCCTGTCGGTTTGACTTCCAAGCCCAGGTTAGCGCTTCCAAAAGGAGAGAAGTCATTTTAATAATATTTCAGGGGCTGTGAGGCCCACAAAAGCTGTGGTGGTAAAAGGGGTCTCTCACTAGGTGGGCCCCCTCGACTCTCCCTGTCGCCAGCTCAGGGCAGAGCCCTGCCCGCTGCATCATAGTTACTTGCACCTTATTTATTTTTTAATTTTTTTGGTGGGGAGATAATTAGGTTTATTTATTTACTTATTTAGCAGAGGTACCTGGGATTGAACCCAGGGCCTCGCGCATGCTAAGCAGGTGCTCGGCCACTGAACTGTACCCTCCACCTCATTTACATGTTAGGTACCAAAGCTCACTTAGAAACTTCAAATTCAGGCTTTCTTTAATTAGCTAATGAATAGGAGCTGCCTCAGAATTATTCCGCAACTCTTTTTATGTTTGTTTTTATGGTCTGAGCTTTTTGCTCTTTTAAATGATTAGTGTTGTATTCCTTTGTTTTTGAAAAGCAAAATTAAAAATTAGAACACACTGTTTCCTCGTGGCAATTTGTTGTTATTACAGCTGCTTTAGTTTCAGGGTTGTCTGGTTTTTTTCCTCTTCCCCTCTCCAAAGCAGTTTATTATTTCCTGCTAACATTTCAATTGCACTAGCACCCTAAGGCTGTTAGAAGAGAGGTTATCAGTTTAGAATTGGAAAGAAATAAAATCACATTTAGAGAGTTTTTGTGCTTGTGGAATTTCACTGTCATTTTTTTATCATTTCTTGATTGGTTTCCCTTCAATTTTGGGGCCGTATTTGGCAGATCATTTCTTTCAGGGCAACTCAGGTGGGGCTTCGGATTTCTTGCATTTTAGTTTTACTTTCTGTCCTTCGGGGTTTACAGCTGTCTTTAGTACCATCTCCTTGGTGAACGTTGGGATTTCTGTTTAGAAAGCGTTGGCTTCGTTGCACAGTTCAGGAGAACAAGTCTGAAGGAGAAACAGATTTTGATTTTCTCCTGCTGTCCAGATATGGTGCTGTGGGCAAGTCGTGTCCCTTCTCTTCTGTTTACAAGCAGAACAGTCTCGTGGGTGTCACTGAGATGCGCTCCGAGCGTCCCTCCCGGGACCGGGCTGTCGGGAGTGCAGGTGGCTGCAGCCATCAGCTCCCTTGGGACGGCCTCCGCTGTGGGCAGCCTCCTTGGCCAAGGACATGCCCTTCCTAGGGCTGCCCACATCCCAGGACTGGTGGTGACAGGAATATCAAGGTCCAGCATTTCGGCCCACGGCTCACCCCCGACTGCCCCTCACCCTGCCCCACTCTCCCCCACCCTCCATGGGACAGTCCTGATGGGCTGTGTGAGCTCCAGAGCTCCAGTGAGTTAAGGTTTTTTGGGTCTAATTGCAGTTGGTTGACCTCCCTCTGGCCCAACCTCTTCCTTCCACAGGTGTTGATTCTCCCCAAATAACTTGTCAACCCCACCTCCACAGGGACCTGCGTGTGGCCCTTACCTTGCAGGGCTCTGTAGCGTGACTGTCATTCTGGTCGGGAGTGAGGTCACTGGGTAATGAGGATCTCGTGTCTTCCATTTCTTTTGATGTATTCCTCTGCCCACAAATCCCTATTAATATAAATGAAGTGAAAGAGATTGAGAATTGAGTTTAGAGTGGTTAGTTCTCCTTTGGTCCTAAAATTGAATCAGATTTAAAAAGTGTTTAGGCACGATACTGTAATAATCTTTAAATCCGCTCTTTTGGGCTGTCTAGCGTTGTCTGATTTGACCTAAGAGATTTTTTTCCCTATCTGTGAAGTGGGCTGACAGAGGCATAGTAAATGCTCAATAAATGGAAGCAATATTTGTTGTTGTTTTTATTCATTTCACATTCTGATTTCCACAAGTTTTTTTTTTTTCTTTTTTTTGGCTGTGGGGAAGTAATTAGGTTGGTTTGTTTGTTTATAACAGAGGTACCGGGGACTGAACCCAGGACCTTGTGCGTGCTAAGCACACACTCTACCTCTGAGCTATACCCTCCCACAACAAGATGTAAAATGCAGATAGACATGGGTGAGAAAATGATATTTTAAACCCACAGGGGCATGTTACCATGGAGAAAGGGAGTCAGGAGTGTTCCCTGACAGAAGAGAAAGATAGTTACACAAGTGGAAGGAAGGTGGGGAGGGACCGTGGATGGCTTGCCCAGTGCCCACTCTTTGGGTGCTCCTCACAGTGGGCATCTGGCTACTGGGTGACCTTCTAATCTCGCTTCGCTTCTTTTAGTGACCTCTGCTCTTTGCAGGCTTTAGTTGTTTTGAATTTGTTAGTCTTTTCGTTTGTTAAGTAACAACATCATTGTTCACAAGTGCCATGTTTATGATTGCTCACTGACAAGTACATCCTGTTTACCGTGTCCTTTTTTTGTTTGTCTTGGTTGTAAGTATACCGATCATTTATCTGCAGGAAAAATGTTTTGACTTCTTAAATGTATTGCTTAAATTTAGCTGATCTTATTTTATTTAACTTTTTACTAGCTCTTAAAAACTTAATAAAAATTAATATATCTGTTTATGGAAGTGAAAGTTAGTAAGTTGATCTTAAATTAGTCATAATGTTGAAATGTAAGTTTGAAGGACAATATAGTAAAAATAGTTCTTTAACTCTAAAAAGATGTCACTTTCACTTACAGAAACTGGCAGAATTACCTGCTTGCCCATGATCTTGACCTAATTTTTTCCTCTGCCAGGTGGTTGCAGGGATTTGACAGGTGATTGATTTGGTTTCAGAGGGTCCTGGAACTGCACGAAGTGTTTTTCTTATTGGAAAAGACGTGCCCAGTTTTTCACACGTTTTAAGATTTATTGCCTCCCTCTAAAGTGTTGCAAATTAATTTGTTTGCTATTTATTTGACTCAGAATATAGTAATTGGTGTCATTAGCCAAAGGGCAGATTTGATCACGGGGAAGGGAAGACTGCCTCTGACTCTCTGTGTTGTTTTTCTCTGGCGCATCTGCAGGACTGGACATTAGATGGGTGGACTGCTACTTTCCTTTCACTCATCCTTCCTTCGAGATGGAGATCAACTTCCGCGGAGAATGGCTAGAAGTTCTTGGCTGTGGGGTGATGGAGCAACAACTGGTAAATTCAGGTAGAAAAGAATCCAGCATTTATTTGCAGGCTCCCTGAAAGAGCACTCTCTTCCCAGTTGATGTTATTTGCATACTAATTTGCATACACATCTACATACCCCTGGAAGTCCCTCACAGGCTCTCTCTCCTTGCATTGCCCTGCAGACTTTTCCCTGGCTCCTTGCTCTGGGAGAACACAGTCTCTCCCATCTCATCTTGCAAAGGCTTCTTGGTTTTGGAGGGCTTCCTTGTCAGCACTAGGGTTGGGTTTGTACTTGGTGATTTGGTACCTGTCGATCTGTGGCTTTGTAACTGTCCACAGGTGTTTGATGCCTGTCCCAGGAGAGCAGTTTGTCTTCCAAACTCTTTAAGAACGAAGCCAGCGTGTAATCCTTTTCTGTTCTTAGTGTGTTTGGAACAGTGCCCCTGATTCAGCAGAAAAATTCATAAATACGCCAAAAACACAATTGAGAAATGCTTAGGCCTGTGGTGTTTGGGTGTTTGCCGTGCTCAGTGTTGGCAGTGCCGCGGGACTGGGATGAGTCAGAAAATGGGGTCCCTGATTGAATCTACCGGTACTGATAGGTACTTAAGGAAGATCTTTCCAGCTCTTCTTTGCAGGACCGTGGCTTAATTAAAATGATTATTTCTAAACTTGATTTCAGAGCTGTGAGGTTTTTTTTTTTAACAAAAGTCTCTCTGAATTTAATTTTAAACATACTTGTTCACAGTTTACATCCTCCATGGGAGGCCGGTTGCGATGCGGTGTTTGAGCAGGGGCTCGCTGCGGCAGCAGTAAGCGCAGGGCAACTGATGGGGTTGTGCTCGCGCCGCCCCCCTTCCCCGCTCCCCCCGCCCCGCCTCTTGTAGAAGGTCGTGCTCTGGGCCTAGGAGGGCGCTGGCTCTGGCCTCGTCCGGCACAGTGGAGAAGAGCTGTTGCTCTTGGGGACTAAGAGATGTGGATGGACCACGGGTGAGGTCACGGGGTCGGAGAAGGAGGGAGTGGTGAGACCCGAGCCGCGGCGGCTGTGCGATGCGGGAGTCCGTACTGCCCGGGCTGGGCGGGCGGAGGCCTGGCCTCCCTTCTTCCTCTTCGGGGGCCTCCGTCCGTCCGTGGGGCTGGACGCAGTCGGCGCACAGATTCCTCTCTGCTCTGCCGAGCAAGCCCTGGGCCTGTGAGTCGAAGCCGGGAGGCCCGGGCCGAGCGCCCGGAGCGCCGGGTGTCCTGCGGGATGACGGCTGTGTCTTCAGGCCGGCTGTCTAACGCCCGCGCGGCGCGGTCCTCCCGTGGCGGAGATGAGCACAGCTGCGCCTCCCTCAGAATTTCTTCACGAGGATTAGCTGAGGTGTCTTTGACGCATGGAGCGCGCTTATCAATAAGCACAAGGTCTGACACTTAATAAACATTCAGTAAAAATTAATCTCTAATGTTATTAAAAAAATTTTTTTTTTCAAATGGTTAGAACCATTTATTAACAGAGAGACTTAATCGGAGAGACTTAAACAGAGGGTGCCCTGCGTGTCACAGAAACCGTTTCTAACCACTGGGAACTGCATTACTTCTTTGATGTTCGTCATCTTAGTACCTATGGTTCTGGATTGATTTTAGAGGAGGAAGGAAAATTAAGAGTCGTAAGAAACAGGAAAATCAGCCTAAGAGATGTATATGCTCTTAATAGGAAACACAAAATCCTGGGAGCAATTATGTGAGATTTCATGTCTTCTTGGATGGGCGCTAACTCCAGCTATGTCTGTGGTTTTTGTTTTTTAGACAAAAGATTTGAAGGAATCCAAGCCTTCCTCCCAGGAGCTGTGGTGTGAGGGGCTAGACTCAGAAAGCAGATGGGGGAGGATCAGTTACGTGTCAATTGTTGCTCGGAATTGTGCTTCCTTGTACATTTCCAGTGTCCTTGACGGGTTTTTATGAGGTTTGTTCGCACAGTAATTGGCTGAATGTAGTTATCTGAAACAGGTTTCCGAGTCATTATTGCACGTTAATGAGACTGCTGTTCCACTGTTGGATCAGCCATGTCAGGTATTCTTGGAGGAAATGGCAAAGTGGGAAAAAGAAAAAGAAGGAAAAAAAAGAAGACGTCTAAGATGCAAATATTTCTGGGAGATTCACCGTGGTGGTAGGACGTGCTTTCGTTTGTTGGGAAATGGTACCTAGAAAATTTAAATTAAATACCTTGCAAGAGAGAGAGACCAAAGAAAAGAAAGAAGAGATGGTTTTATAAGAGAAAATCTGTGTGGGCTTTGCTGTTTGAACTTGAAGTTATTATGACAGAGTTTTGCTTCGTGTTCTCAGGCTCGAGTGCGTTTTGACATCTGTAGTTAAAATTCTTAAACTGTGTGCCTGGCAGTCACTAAACACAGACACGATTTGCAAGTACAGCTCAGTTTCTGTTTTCCGAGGTCCCGCGGCATGGAGGAAGGCTGGCTGTGTGCGCTCGGTCCCTCCGGGTCAGTTTGCCATTCTTGCTGTCTTTCCTCCCTCGTTTTCTCCCCTCCCTTCCTCTGCCTTTTTAAATAGAGCTTCCAAGAAATGGTAAAACTGGTGGTTGTAGAGCCTCCATCTTTATGGTTCTTGCAGAAGTGCAGGGAAATGCTGAAATTGCTGGCGGCTGGAGAGGCTGATAGAGCATGAGTGACGCTAGCTGAGCCCTGACTGTGTGTCAGCATCTCACTGAGTGTTCTGGATGCTTTTCTTGTTGAGCCCTGATGACAGGGCTCTGGGTGACGCTGCTATTATCCCCGTGTGACACAGCCTCAGGAAGGTGGTCAGGATCCAATGGCTGGCAGTGCGACTTCGCCCACATCTTTCCAATAAGTCAACAACTATGTCCTGCTAGTAATTATAGTAAATTGCATGATTTTAAAATGCAATTTTAAAATGGCTAGAAATTCCTGACAAATAAGTTTTTCTGCCTAACAAAGAACGAAGAACTGGCACCAAACGCAACAACAGCAAACAGAATTTATTTGTGGTGGTGGTATTTGTTCCCTGCAGAAGGGCTCTGCCCCCGTGAGTGTCATCTCATTGACAGAGTGCACTCAACTGAAAGCATGAGATGAGACTGCTAATTTGCACAGGCCGTGGAAATGCTTTTTCACACGTTTAAGTTGACTAAGGCGTATGTGTGCGTCTGTGCACAGTTCAGGGTGAGGCTCTTGGACAGCTTCTAGAATTTTGCTGTATTTCTTCTTCCTTCAGTTGTAGTGCCTTCACCAGGGCTTTCAGACGCCTTGCATTTAGTAATTGTGATGTGGATGGTGACTGTCGTCATGACGATTGGATTGGCTTTTCCTTGAGGAGGTGTTCTGAGAGCAGCACTGAGTCGTGTCTCCGAACGCGACACACTTATTTCCCACTGGGCTGACTCAGGCTGCCCAGTTCTTCCCAGGTTGTCCGCAGAGTGTGCACGTCTCTCCCTGGGGTGACTGTGGGTGTCGTCGTGCCAGGAAGGAATGTACCATTTATTGAGCCCCTGTGAAATTTAGAAGATTGTTCAGAGGCCAGGGAGCAGAAAGACTCCACAGTGGAAAATAACTTTGAAAATGGAACCGGCTTCCTTTACCTCGTCATTAAAATTAAAAACTTGCCTCTTTAGGGAAAACTTTATAGATATGTACATGAGCAGTTTCTAGTTTTAAATAATCATTTTTGTTGTTGTTCATTCGTTTGCCAAATATTTCTTCAGTTCCTTCTAAGCCTATAGAGAAACGAATAAGCATTGTCCTTGCCTTTGAAAATAGCACAGCACACACAAGGCTAAAAATAAATGATTGCCGTGCCATGTGGCGAGTGTTTCTAACAGAGGTATGGTGGGCAGAACGGGAAGGAGGCAGGGATTGGAGAGGATCGTGCCAAGCCCTTGTCCTGGTTACACCCGGGATGGAATATGGGTGGTATGGGTATCTGCAGTGTGCATCGCAGAATAAGTTAGGTTCCTGTTTGCAAGGGGTTATGCACTTTATCTTTGCTTGGATGCCCAGCTGGCGTACCTTATGCTGCTTCTCTTGTCTAAGTGTAAATTTGTTTCCAGTCTCTTCCTCTCTTTGGTAGCCAGTCTCTGCAGCCTCTGCCCGCACTTACATCATTCAGTGTGATTGATCTAAGATGGACCAAGACTGTACCAGTGCCGTGTTATCAGGTGGACATGCCATGCATATACTTAGCATCATTTCTGCATAAGGCATGGTGCTAGACAGAGGAAGACAGAATGATAAGATCTGACTTCTCCCTGTAAAACTTGGAGTGTCGTATGGAAGACAAGACTATAAGAGCATGGTAGCTCTGGTGCCATTCGTGAGATGCAGCCTTGGGATACGGGAAGAGGCAACTCGGTCCATCGTTGAGCCCAGTGGAGGCATCAGAGAGGATCCTCGTGGCATTTGAACTGGGTCTTAAACAGTGGTTCTCAGATGTGTGCCTAGTAATTTTCTGGAGAGCTTATTTAAAATGCAGCTCATAGGGCATCAGATTCTGTAGGTGTGGAATGGGGACCGAGATGTATATTTTAAACAAATACTCTGGATAATTCTTGTGAATGACCTGTACTCAGTCCATGCTTCAAAAACTCTATCCTTAGGATAGGCTGAATATTTTCCCCAATTTTGGGGGGTGGGTATAATTAAAGTAAGTGAGTTGTATGTATTTAAAGTGTACAGTGTGATTCATTTTTGACAGGTGAATATACCCACAAAACTGTCATTATAATCAAGATAATAAACATTTTCATCACAAACCAATGTTTCCATGTGCTCTTTTAATAATGTCTCCCCCCCTCCCACTTTCCAGGCAACCACTGATCTACTCTATCATGATAGCTTAGTTTGGATTCTCTAGAATTTCATATAAGTGGAATCATACAGTCTATATTCTTTATACTTTGCTTCCTTCCCTTCCTTGGCGTAGTGGTTTTGAGATTTGTTGTGTGTGTCAACCAAAGTTGAATGTATCAATTTATCCTTTTTATGCTGAGGTTTGTCTCATTGTGTAGGTATGCCCCAGTTTGTTTATCTGTTCACTTATTGATGGACATTTAGATTGTTCCCAGGTTTTGACTATTCTAAATAAGGCTGCTATGAATATTTGTATGAAAGTCTTTGTGTGCACATGTTTCCATTTCTCTGGAGAAGAAACCTGGGAGCAGAGTGTTCTATAAATGCGAAATAGGTCAATGTAACTGAATAGTGTTCAGCTGGTTTTCTGTGTCTACTGATTTTCTTGGTCTTAGTGTTCTGTCAGTTTCTCAGAAGAGAGTGTTAAAATTTTAGACTATGAATGTGGACTTGTCTATTTCGCTTTTTTTGTTCTATTAAATTTTCTTCGTGATTTTTGAAGCTATACTATTATAGATTTTACATTATATATATTATACATACATGCATCATAGATGCAGGCACTTTTATAGCTGTTATGTCTTCTGCATGAATTTCCTCTTTATTGTGAAATATCCAGCCTTATCTCTGGTAATTCTCTTTTTCTCAAAGTCTGTTTTATTTACACTGAAGTACCTATTCTAGCCTTGCTTACCCCCCTTCTCAGTTACCTTTATGTTCTTGTAATTATATGTATTATGTCTACATACATTGAAAACAGCATCATTCAGTGTTAACTTTTTTGCTTTAAATGGTCGTATGCATTCTAAAGGACTTAAGAGGAAAAGAGTCTTCTTTTGTATTTAACTGGCCGTTTATCATTTCTCTTGCTCTTTCGTTCCTGAGGATCCAAGATCCCTTCTGGTACTTTTCCCCTTCAATGTGGAAGACTTCTGCTATCATTTCTGGCAGAACGTGTCTGCTGGTGATGAGTTTTGTAGTGTTCCTTTATCTAAGGACGTCTATTTGCACTTTATCATGAAGGATAGTTTTAGTGAGTACATAATTCTGGATTGATAGATTTTTTTCTCAACAATTTATTGTCTTCTGCCTCTGTGGTTTCTGTAGAACTATGTCAGTCATTGTTCACCTGTATGTAATGTGTTCTCTTTCTCCAGCTACTTTCAAGATTTCTTTCTTTATCTTTGGTCTTCAGCAGTGTGATTTTGATGTGTCTGATTTTGGTGTGTTGTTTTTTTTTTTTAATTTATCTGTTTTTAGGTTCACTGAGCTTGACTATAAATTGATGTCTTTCACCAATTTGGGGAAGTTTGTGGTCATTATTTCTTCAGGTAACTTTTCTGTCTCAGCCACTTCCTCCTCCACTTCTGAAACTCAAATTACATCCATGTTACAGCTTTTGATTTTATCCCAGAAGACCCCAAAGCCCTGCTCACTTTTTCTGTCCCTTCTCTCTGTTTTTCATGCTGGATAATTTCTTTTGATCCATCTCCATGCTCCCTGCTTCTTTCCTCTATCTTATTCACCCTGCTACTTTGGGTGTCAAATATATTTTTTATTTTGGACTTTTTTTTTTAGTATCAAAATTTGTATTTGGTTCTTAATTTTTTCTTGTTTTTTTTTTTCCCCGGAGAATTCCTTAATTTTCATCCCTACCGAGTATGTTTTTTGTTAGTCACTTGTATATCATCTTTGGAAAAGTGTCTGTTCAAGCCCTTTGTCCATTTAAAAAGTTGGATTGTTTGTCTTTTTGTTGTCATACTGTAAGAGGTCTTTGTATATTCTGGATACTAGACCCTCCTCAGATGTATGATTTGTAAACATTTTTTCCAGTTGTGTTGATTTTCTTTTCATTTCCTTGATAATGTTCTTTGATGCACAACATTTTTTAATTATGATGAAGTCTACTATATCTGTTCTTTTTCTTCTCTTGCACCTGCTTTTGGTGTCATATCTAAGACTCTATTGCCAAATCCAAGGTCAAGAAGACTTACCCCTATGTTTTCTTCTGAGAGTTTTGAGGTTTTATACTAAGGTCATTGATCCATTTTGTGGTAATTTTTGTGTATAGTGTGAGGTAGGGTTCCAGCTTCATTCTTCTGCATGTGGACATCCCATTGTTCTAGGACCATTTGTTGAAGAAGCTGTTCCTCCCCCATTAAAAGATCTTGGCACCCACGTCGAAAATTGGTTGACCATCAATGTTTGGGTTTATTTCTGGACTCTTGATTCTGTTGCATTGTTCTGTGTTCCTGTCCTCATGTCCACAGTCTTTTAAATCCTGTAGCTCCGTAGTTAAGGCTTGAAATTGGGATGTGTGAGTCCTCCAACTTTGTTCCTCCTCTCTTCAGTCTTTACTCTTTGCCATAGACATGCTTAAGTCTCCCTAATTAAAAATTTTTTTTCTTAAAATTTTTCTTCATTGAAATTCTTTATTCTGATACTTTAACTGCCCACCTCTGTCTCTGTCTCTGTCTCTCTTTCAGTCCTTTATTCCAGGATCCACCACCCAGCTTAGGAGTTAGGACATTATACAGGGCAAGTCCCCTGTGTGTCCCTCCTGTTAGCGTCTTCCCTTTTCCCCTCCCTCCCGTGAGCAATCACTACTCTGAATTTTGTGTTGTTACCTTGATTTTCATTTAGTTCCGCTATGTGTATTGTAAAACTTTTTGTGCTTTAAGAAATGGAATCACACTGTCCCTCCTCTCCTGACTTCCCATGCAGTGCTGTGACGTCCATCTCTGTTGTCATGTGTAGAGCTTTAGTTCATTCATTTTTCACTGCTTAAATTCTGCTGGGTGAAGATGCCGTAGTTTGTTCATCCATTCTTTCCCGGACGTTTGACTGTTTACAATTTTTTTTTGACTGCTACAAATGCTACTCCTGCACATCTTTGTGCATCTCGTATGTAGAGGGGGAGGGTTTCTCTGCGGTATGTTTTCTTTAGCTGTGGAATTGCTGAGTCAGCACTTCTGAGGATCTTCAGCTTTATTAGATGTCACCAGATTGTTAGATGTCACCAGGTCAAAGCGGCTGGGCCAGTTTACACGGCCTGAGTCTTTGTGTGCAAGTTCTTGTTGCTCCACATGCTCTTCAGTGCTGTCTTTGTTCAATTTATTCTGCCAGTCTGGTGAGTTGAGAAGAGTGCCTGACTGAGCTCTCCTTTGCCTTTAGCAGCCTGCTGTTGAGGTTGGTCAGATTTCTATATATTTATTTGACACATATGGCTTTTCTTTTGCTCATTTTGAGGTGGGGCTCAGTTTTTTGTTTGTCTTTTAATAATGGATTGGTAGGAATTCAACATTTATTTGAAAACTTCTCATCTGTCATTTTTATCTGTTAAAATTGTATTCTCTGGGTTTGTGGCTTTTCTTCTTTTTTTTTTTTTTTAAGTTGCTTTTTCATGAATGGAATATATATATTTCTAACTTGAGTAGCTTTAGGTTTCTTTACATAACATCCTTCTCCCAAAAAGTCACTTCGTCAGGAAATGTGAGTGGGTGTAAGTTGACAAGTTCTGTGAAGATAACCTTCTGCTTGTCAGGCTCGATTCTAGCAGTTTAAGTCTCTGATGTCACTGCTGTATCATCCATATTTTCAGCGTGGGGCATTCGGAACATTTAATGACTTTCCGACATCTCCCCTCTCCGTCCCCGTGCGCTGTCAGGTCTGGTCTTGCCCTCTGCAACAGCTCCTGGTGCCGGGAAGGCATGGTCTGGGGTGCTCCTGTTTGACGCGAAGAGGGAGCTCAGAGCCTGCCTGGGGACTCCAGTTACCCTGTTTGCACAGAATCTGATTCGTTTCCTGGTATATTTTTTAGTTCTTTCTCATCCTGCTTAGAATCCAGGCCATCCCCTCCAGTATTTCTGTCACTGTAGTAAGAGCTGAGGTTTTGGTAACTTGACTCAAGCTGTTGTATGTGCATGTATTTCTGATGTCTTTGCAGCTGTCGTAGTGAGTGTCACGTACTGTCTCGTGGCATCGTCTCTATACACAGGAGACTTCTGGGAAGCAGAGATTCTGTCCTGTGTCTTATTTTCATCATCTAAACTCTTGGATATTTAGCAAACATAAAGCAATATATGTAAAACAGTGAAGAAATTTTCTTTGCCCTGTCGATGTGGCTTAATTTTCCATTTCAGCTGTTTTCCTTTTTCCTGTTGTCTCCGCATTCCTGAAACAGTGACCCCAGTGATGATGATGATGATGATGATGATGATTAATAATAATACAGCCCAAACATTAGCTTTTGACCTTGTGAGCCTGGAGTGGCTTGTGAGCTTCCAAATAAAAGGTGTGGATTAGAGAGAAATGGAAGCTTGGCACGTTTGGGCTGCTGCAAGTGACCGTTTCTTCATCAGAGCCCATCATTGTTCCCAGGCCGTCCGCTCACCCTGTGTCCTCACACTATGGCCCTGACTTTGAAGCACTTTTTGCCTTTTCACTGCGGGAGGAGGAGGGTACTTCTGTGCCCATTTGAATTTTGGCTTGGCCACCTGCCCGCTCTGGCTAAAGGGATATTAGCAGATGAAGGAAAAGAGGCTGCAGAGTCCTTGGCAGTTGGTCGTACCCTCTTTTGCCTCTGCCTCTGTTAGGGGATGAGCGCGCACAGCCTGCTTGTTCTAGAACAGGAAGAAGCATGTGGAGGGGACCTGAACCAACCCTGCAGCCCAGAGCCCAGCCCAGTCTGGACCAGCCAGGCCCCCGGCCCGCAGACCATCGCTGGGCTGCAGACCCTGAGGCTTGGGGCGGTGTGTCCGTCCGCGGTAGCCGGCTGGTGGAACGCACGCTGTGGTCGTCTTACACGGTCTTTCTCAGCTGACCCGGGCCCCCGAGTGTGCTAAAGCATCTCTCCTCCAGTGGCATCGCACAGAATTCACTTCTTTCTGTTCCTCACCGTCTCCCTTTCTAGCTTAGTGAGAAGGATGATTTAAACAGAGCCTGACTGCATCTGCTTCCCTCCCTCCCTGGAGAAGCCGCTGTAAGAGGCTCCCAGGGCTTGGCGGGCGTGGTGCTTGTTTCCCGAGCCAGACAGGGATCAGGGGTGGGATTTATCTGAGAAGTCCTCCTTGTGAGGACTTTTCTGAGACGCTCCTGACCTCCGGAAGACCACGTGTGTGTGTGTGTGCGTGTGTGTGTGCACGTGCGATCACATTCTCAGTATATCCTTTGTAAAGTTTTAGTTCCAGGTGTCTGTCTTTAATCGGTCTCAGGTAGAAAGCTCTGGAATCACTAGAATATAAGCTTCTTGAGAGCAGGCACTGTGTTGGTTCTGATCGCTGTTGTATTCCCAGTTCCTAGAACAATGCCTGGCACATGGTAGACACTCAGTACACATATTATAAATGAGTGACAGGCACACGAGTGAGTGGACCCCTGCTTCCTCGTCCCGCTGTGCACTGTTCTTTCTTCAGGCTCCTTGAAGCAGTAAATGTGGAGGGAAAGCACTCTGGTTCCCCAGGCTGACCCCTGGCCTGTGTGCCCCCAGCTGCTCAGTGCCTAAACACGCCAGAGAGGTTTAATGTTAGTACCATCCACAGGGGGTTGTGCCTTGTTTTATAGCATCACGTGGAAAATTGCGTAACCGCTGAACTTTGCACGTATGGCTGGTTAATCAGGTTTCTTCCCCGTACCCCTTAAATAAACTCTCAGGAACTATGAAAAAAATAAAAAAGGATGCTCATACAATTGAATTTTCTTTAAACTGTTTATGACGCTCTTGCTTCACGGGATCACTGCAGCCTTGCAGGCGGCTAGTGATGAGCTGCTCAGTGGCTCAGTTTCATTTTCTCCCTTGCAAAACGGCTCTTCAGGAGTTTAGGAATTATTTATGGTTCTGTGGGGATAAACACGATCTGCTGAGTTATTTTTCTCAGGGTTCGTTTCTGTATTTTAGGCCGGAAGCAAGGTCTTTGTGAAATGGCCGTGTTGTTTTGTCCGTGGATAAAGTGAAGTAACATCATTAGGCCAAAGTTTACCAGATTCTCACACGGTGTTTTTTAACTGACATTATTCAGGAGCTGGCCACAGACAGCATTTCTCACAGGGTGTGACCTAGAACCTGGGTACTCCTAGGTGCTTCCCAGGAAAAAGAAGATGTGATCTTCTGCTGAGTGTGGAAACTGGTGAGTTGGAAGAGTCCTGTGTCTCTCTTTACCGGAGAGCATCTCTGAGCTCCAGGGCGCCTGGGCCAGGCGCAGAGTGAGCAAGTCCCCCAGACCCACGGGACACAGGATTCCTTTATGAGAAGAGCCATGTCCCTTGGCTGCTGGGGGGGACCGTAAACTGGGAGACAAAAGGAGTGTATTTGCGGCGATAATGACGAAGCATAGTGAGATATCCTTTTTAAATTTTACCCCTAGGGGTGCCTTCAGCGTGAAGGGAAGCAGCTGATATCAGCATACGTAGTTTAGAACATTCATGTAATATTGTAGACTGTTTGTCTACAGAGCCCTGGAGACTGAGGGTTTGTGGGCTTTGAAGGCGCTAGGAAGGGAAAGCTCTCAAAATCCATTACTTGATTCTTCCATTTACTAAATCAGCCTTTCCTCTCTCCGTCCCTTCCTTCAACGAACATTTAAGGAGGAGCTGCGTGGCAGGCGCCATGCGGGGTGCGCAGGTACAGAGGCCACCTCTGCCTGGCCGGGTCGTGAGCCCAGTGGTGGAGCCTGGCAGGCCACGTGCTGTGTCCCGGGTGCAGGGACACAGCTGAAGGGTCACGGTTCCTGGAGAGACAGGGCAAGGCTTCAGGTTCCACGACAGGTGGAGTGAAGGGAGGGCTCTTCCAGACAAGGAGAGCGCTTGTTTCCTGCTCTAGGAACAGCCCTCATAGCCCCGCTCACTTTGTTCCCAGTTGAGACTTTTAAGTGGAGAAATCATGCGATCAGATTTAGTTTTTGTTTTTGTTTTGTTTTGTCAGAGAATTCCAGAGCAGTGAAGAACTGGTGCTGGGAAGACAGGATAGAAGCTGTTAATCCAGATGAGAAGGTGATGCCTGACTTTGAGCAGTGGTAACGGGGAGCGCAGGCGAAGGGAAGGTGGGCTCCAGGGGTGTTCCTGGGGCGACGTGGCCAGCTCTGAAGTGGGGGTCGGGTGGGGCTGAGAGGTGGGCCAGAGGGAGGATTTCAGTGTGATCTCGGCCCAGGGTGCGGCCGAGTGCAGCTTGTGTGACTCGTGACACCACTTCACCGGCTGGAGCGGAGGAGGGTGGAGGTTGCCCCCGGGCCTGGGCCTCTTAGGTCTGAAGTGCCTGTAAAGCACCAGCTAGAGATACCTAGGAGGTGGTTGGAAATACAAGACTGGAAAGTGTGAGAGAGCTTCATACGAGAATTTGGAGTCATCTGTGTTGTTCAAAGTCACGAAATTGAGATGATGTCAAGAGATTATCATGGAGGAGGAAGAGAAAGACCAAGGAATACCAGGTTTCAGAAAAGGACACATCCTCTGGGGTCCCTTCTTCACTGAACTCACTCGTATTTGTTGGCCTAGGGGGAGGTCTCACGTGGTTCAGCTTTCCATTCATTCATTCGTCATTCATTCCTTCACTCACTCAGTATTTGCTGAGCACCCGGTACCACCACGTGGCGATGGAGGTGTGAAGCCGGAGGCGGTCCCTCCCTGGCGGAGCTCGCAGTCCGTGTGCAGTGACCACGTGGCGCTGTGCCTGCCCTGCAGATGGAGCCCGTGGCGCTGCGCGAGCAACAGGATGGGGCTTCAAGTGCCACGTCGGGGGCGGGGGAGTCTTCAGGAAGACCCCCTCATCTGGGGCTCGAAGAAGGAGTGAGAGCCAGCGGTGAAGGGAGTGGGGAAGGGGAAGCCGGTGCTGGGCCAGGAGCTGGCAAACCTGTTCTGGAAGGACCAGATGGTGCACATGTCAGGGTTGGCCGGCCATCTGGTCCCTGCTGCCGTGACTCAAATCTGCTGTTGTTGCGCGGGAACAGCCGCAGACCTCAGCAAACAAACGGTGTGGCCGCGGTCCAGTGAAACTTTACTGATGGCCGCTGAACATCACATGTAATTTTCATGTGTCATGAAACGGTATTCCTCCTTTGATGCTTCTCAACCACTTCAAAATGTAAAATGCAGCCTTAGCCTGCAGGCCAGGCACACACAAGGGGAGTGGGGCCGGACTTGCCTGCAGACGGTCGGGCCAACTCCTGTTCTGGATGAGAGGAACCGCTTGTTCAGAGATCGAGAGGTCAGAGACGGTCCCTGGCTCTTGGAGCATCCTTTTCTGAGCTGATCTCCTTGCATCCAGGATCTCCGGTCCACCCTACAGGCAATTACTGAGGGGGTCTTCCTGGACTGCCTGTCTCATTACGTCTGTGCTTTTTGGAGAAACTTCCAGTGATTCTGCATGAAGGTGGCTGAGATTGTCCCCTCACTTGTCTGCTTTGTTCGCCTCAGCTCCCCTCCAGGGGGGATGTGGGAGAAGTTTTATTCCACTGACACTAACGTCGTGTTTTAGATGTGATCGGAGGTGTTGTCAACGCTTCGGGGCTTTCCAGGTCACTCCTCGTGCCTCTGCATGATGAGTTTGCTTTCCTTCTTAGCTTTTTGCCTATTTCCTGGAAAAGTTACTTTTGGATTAATTTACATATAAAAGTCCAATATTTTTCATCTCGTTTTTATCCTGCCACTTCAGGTAGAGGGAAATAAATGAAAGTCTTCAAATGTTGACTTCTAAGGCTTTATTACCACAGACAGCTTCATTATGTCTGTGGCGATCCAGTGTGCTCTGAAGGAATTAATCCAGCCTCACTTGCAATCTGTATATGTTTACATAGAATGAACAAACATTGCATCGCGTTTCATGAAAATTCAGTTACTCCTGTCTCCAGGAAGTATGTTCTTCTTAGCGTTTAATTCTCAAGTGAGTCAGTATGATGCTCTTTGAACTGTCGTAAGAATTTGGGATTCGGGGCTCACTGCTGCTGTTTATAATCGGGAGAAACGCCTGGTGAAGCCTTCACCCCTGCAGCCCCGATGTTGTATTTGGGGTTGGGGGCAGCATGTGTCTCCGTGGTATCGGGCTGATATGGGCTACTATTCTCGCTAGATTTTTCTTAGAATTAAGTAAAGTGAAGGCTAATGCTGCACATGATTTATATTTTTACCTTGGAATCTACTATATAGAGAATCTATTTGAAATCTCCATGACGGTTATCAACTTGTCAGTTTCTTTCGCAAGACCCTAACCTCCTTGAGGGTAGGAACCCTAGTCAATTCCTCCTTGTCAGCAGCTGCGACATTAAAAACTACTGGAGAAATGCTGAGTGGGGCTTCTGGCGGGCGGAGGTGGGTGCGGGGACGGTGACAGTCTGATTTGGGCTGAGGGCCTGGTTGCTTGGCGTCTCTGAGGAACAGGTGGACTGGGGGTGGCTCAGGATTGGGAGCTGGGACGGGGTCGGGAAGGGAGGGTGCGCATAGGTCAGGGAGCACAGGTTGGGACTGGGGAACCGCTGAGGCTTCTCAACAGTCGTGTTGCGGTCAGGGTGGCACGTGGGTCCGTGCTGACCCGGCCTCTGCCCACCCCCCAGCTCCTGCTCCTGCTGGAGCTCCTCCTGCCCCCAGGGGCTCCCGAGGGCACGTGCGCCCTCCCCAGCACCCCTGCGCTCGCTTGCCAGCCGTGCTGCCGTTTGTTCGGGGCTCGGCCTCCGCTGTGTCGGGGTTTATTTCTCCGTCACCCGCTTCACATACGCCTCCCCTTTAGTATGCGCTCAGTAGAGATTCGTTAGATGCGTGAATGAGTGAATGCAATCTGGCACAAAACCTCCACCTCTGGACTGAAAGGTGGATGGAGGGAGCAGAGACGGGAGGCAGTGAGTCGGCTAGGAGGGTCATGCAGTAGCCTAGAAGAGAAATGTGGGGGCTTGAATTACATCTGCGGCAGCAGAAATTCCAGGGAGGGAATCACTTCTGGAGACTCGAGGAGGTAGAACTGACAGGCCCTGGAGATCAACCGATAAAACGGGTGCTGTGAAGACCCCAGGGACGCAGAAAAGCAAGAACGCACTTGGTCCGCACCTGATCATGTCGCTCCCTGGATGGTTCAGTGGGTGGCGGGGAAGCCATTCTGTGTAGGTTTGATTGAAAATCAGCTTAACTAAGGGTTAACTGTCTTGGTTTGAAAACTTCTATTATAGAAGGTTGGACAACAGAGTAAATCATGGGGCACTTTTTACTTAATTGTTTGATTATTTAGATTTATTCATAACCCAGTCCTACGAAGGCTGCGAGATAGCAACATCTATATAGATACAGATTTATCTGGATGAAACAAAAATCTGGGGAGAAAAGGGAAATGACAAAGCTGGGTGAAGCTTGCAGCAAAGGAATACACATCTATCTGTGTCGCTGGAAGGGGACATACGTTTGGCTCCAGCTGCCCAACGGTAAAGGAAAGAGGGAAGCACGGTTAGTTAATACACTCTACAGTATCTGCAAGGTCTAGGCACGCCCCGCTTTTTCCCCAGAGAAAGCACGATGTTCTTGGCAACGAGGGCTGAGAGAAAATCCTCTCTCCCCCGTGAGGCCCTGTCTTCAACACAATGGGATTTCACAGTGTGTTTCTTACGTCCCTTAGTCTCTTCTTACTAGTGCGATAGGATTTGATTTGCTCTGCTTGACACGCAGCGAAGTTAACTGTGGAAGATCTCAGATCGGCAGATCATTTCCAAATCCCCTTTTCTGTCCTTTGCTCACCGCTCACTTGGTAAGCCCCACCTGCAGCCCCCATTGCAGCCCCCACGTGTGCGGCGTGTCACCAGGTGCCCCGGGGGGTCCCAGAGTGTGTCGGAATTGAGTCCGGAGCTCACCGTCCTGGCGAGCAGTCTGGGTGCAAACCCACGGGCGGTGTGTTAAACGCAGTGGGCGGAGACATGAGGTGAGGTCTCTGAGTTGAGCGGGTGGAGAGGGGCCAGTGCAGGCTGGAGGGGCCGAGGCAGGTTTGAGAAGAAGGAATGACTTGTTTATGATAGCCTCGATAGTTTTATTATTCAGTTTATGCAACCAATTGGAAATTGAGTCATTAGTTGATTCCTTCAACAAGTTGTGAATTTTCGTCAGAAACATTATGTTCCCCCATTTTTGTTGCTGCTGTTGTTGTTGTTGTTTCGTAGAAGTGTGCCTGGCGGTTTTGTGAGTGCCATTTGGGTCACTGAATATGCCGTCCTCCGCTCCACGGACGCCTGGGCGTGATCCTGCTGTCACTCCTCAGCGCTGTGCCAACAGCCTTCCGGCCTAGTTTACATCCTTTTGTTTGAAGTGGTTCATACTGTTCTGAGACATAAACACTTGTTTTGCAAAGGGTGACCTTTTAACAGTCAAGTCTCTGTCGTTACGATCCCTGTATAATCTTTGGCTCCTTGATGCTCTGAGGGTCAAGTCCAAACCCTCCACTGATGCACCTTGCAGGTGGTGCCTGCTGGGCTCTGGTCCTGGCCACCTCTCCGGCCCCACCAAGCCAGTAGCCCGGGCCCTTGGCCTTCCTGCCACAGGCCTCTCAGGTCTTCCTTCCTGCTCCGGCCCTGCACATGCCCTTCCTTCTGCTGGAACCAGCCCAGCCTGGCTGAGGGTCCCATAGGACACACCTGTGCCACCTGCATACGCGTCCATGTACGCGTCCCCACGGCGATGGTGATTGTGTCCCTGATTCCAGCCCCCTGGCCAGACTGTTAAGTGCCGTGAGGACGAAGCGCAGCGTCTCCCAGCCTCTGGTGCAGAGCTGGTGGTCACAGACACTTACTCTGGAGCAGCGGTGTCATTGTGAGTTCCCTTCTCCGGTCTTCATTTAAAACTGTCGTGGTTATCTCCCGTGTGTTGTTTTGTTCCTTACCCTGCAGATGGTTATTTACCAAACAGCTTTTTTGATTTTAAACCTTTGCAGAAGATTCCAAAAAGCCACTCCAAAGAGGACACCAGCCTCTGTTTGTTGCCTTTCAAAATATGTACACTTTTAGTGCCAGGGGAAGGTTTTGAAGCTTGCTGGTCTCTGGGGAGCCGGCGGGGAAGGCCCGACGGGGGGAGTGTTAGTCGAGTAAACGTCTGATGTGGTTTACTGAGCAATTTCAAAGCAGAGTAACGGAGGTAATCTCAGAAGTTCTAAGCGGCGGTGCTATAAACTCACAGAGAGCGTTGCTTTCACTCCACTGACCCGAATCAGGGTGTTTCCTGCCTCCTGCTCCCAGCTGGGTTTTTATTACCTTAATATTTTGTGTCACTGAGGTTCTGAACATTTTCAAAATAAAATTCTTTGGAGATCTATAATCTGCTGGTTTCTGATTTCATTGCTTTTAATTATAGGGCATTGAAAATGCAAAAAACTGGGAGGAACGTGGGACAGTGCAAAGTTTATCCTCCGCACCTGGAGGCCCGAGTAAGCGTTGTGGTTACTGCTCTTTCTCGGCTGACTGTGTGACGCTGGGGGCTCCTTTGACGCCTCCAGGCCTCCGTCTCCTCGTCTGTAACAGGAAGAGATGAAAGATACATTTAAGATTGCTTGTGGTCTCAGCTTTGTTTGTTCATGTAACATATTTATTGCATGCCTACTGTGTGCTCGAGACACAGCCGAGCGCAGACAGGTGTGCTTTCCGGCCCTGCTGCGGCCCGTGTTTAGGGGCGTTGGAAGGTTTAAGCAGGTTTCACCAGGACCGGTTCATTACGGTTCCGTGTGATTAAATGGCCTGGCTAGGGAGTGTGGTCTGAGAGCAGAGAGGCGCTGGGCAGCGGGACCGGAAAGCCAGCTCCATCCCGCCTTGGCTGGTGGACCCCCCTACCCGCCCCACTGGACATTTCTCACAGTGCGGGAAGGAAGGGCCACCAGGGAGGAGCGGATGTTCCTCGTCCCTGTCCCTGTCCCTCCCTGGATGTTCTCCCTCACGGCAGCAGAGTGGGATGGCTGCGGGTGGCTCGCTGGCCTTGGCCTGGGCCCGAGTCTTTCCCGCTGTTGATTCAAATTCCAGACGTGGGGCTCCCAGCGCTCTGGGATGCTCCACTCTCTGCAGGACAAACTACAAAGGCCAGCTTTTCCAGCAAGGCTTCCCTACCCTTCCAGTTACCAAGTCCAAATATTCTGCTCTCCACACAACAGGCCAATAAATTGGGAGGCGGCTTGCTGGGACAAGGAATAATGACTTGAGCCAGCAGACCAAGAGATGGGGGACTAATGTCGTGGAGAACCATCTTCCTCAAGTCAGAATTCAGGCTCCTTTTATAGTAAAAAGGGGAGGGGGTGGGGTTGGTTGTTGCAAACTTCTTGGTGTCAGAATCCTTTGTTCTTGCAGCTGTGCACGTGGGTCAGGTCACGGTGTCCCTGAAAACCAACAGCAGGACAAATGCCGTTTTCTATTCTGCCGCTCTTTATCTCTCTGTGTATGGGACAGTGCTAATACCCTTAAAGGTCAGAGCCTGGAGAACGGGCTGTCCTGTACATTTCAGGCTCTAGGCAACATTCTTTTACAAAAGGCGCAGAACCAGCAGGACCGAGCCCAGGGTTCGAGCTAAAGAAACAGATCCAGCATGGAGCCAGCTTTGTTCTTCCCCGTTACATTCCCACCCCGTGCCCGGGCAGCCCCATCACTGGGCTGTGGTGAGGCTTTCTCACTCATAGCTCCACTTCTCCATCTCCGCCGGCCAGTATCATCCGCCTCCAGGCATGCCGTGTTGTCACATCCTGCGCAACTCCTCCCATGGGACCCCTGGGGACCAGAGCCCCTCCCTCCCTCCCTGAACGCCCAGCCCCCGCTGCACTGTCGTCCCATGGAGGGCAGGGCTGGCTGACGTCTGTTGATCTTCCGCGTCTGACACAGCGCCCCGCGTGTTTCAGACCCACAGAAGTGTCTGTCGAGTGGACTGTTGACTTAGCCTCCTGCGATATTTACCAGAGTTTACCTTCTGCTATTATTTGAGGATTTTTTTTTTAACCTTCTATGTCTGAGCTCCTTGACAGCAGGGCCTGTGTTTGTTTTATTTATTTATTTTTAAATCCCTTGAAGCACCTGGTTCCTGGACTCCATGAATATTTCATGATCCGAAATCGACAGAATTGAATTCTTGGATAGCTGGATTTGAGGGGTGGGGATAAGCATGTGGTTTCCATTCCTGCCTCTCTGGGGAGAAACTGAGTCAAAGAAAAATAGATAGCTGATGAGTTGATTTTTCAGCCAAGGCTGGAAACTGGAGGGTGTAGCTGAGAGCTCAGAAATTAAGCAGAAAAAGAGCATTATGATTTTAAAAGCTTCCAGATCTCTCCCTTACTGTGGAAGTGTTTCCTGCCTTTGCACTCAGACCTGCTACGCAAACTGTGCTTCACTGGCTGAAAAGCTCCCTGATGCTGAATTGGCTTTGCTGTGGCATCAGCGGAGTCCGTGAGTTACAGTGGAGGGGACACAGGGATCGCTCTGCCGTGGCTTCCTTGTGGCTGTTGTGGGTCCCCTGCCCGCGACTCCCCTGTGGGGGCCGCAGCCAGTTCCAGGCACGGCTTGTGCGTCTGCCTCCGCGGCCGAGGCCGCAGGCTCCCTGCCCCTTGGCCCTGGTTTGGCCTGACTCAGCCTTCTGCTCCTGAGGTCTATCTAGGTCCTATGCTTTGTAATCATATCAAGTGAAGGCTGCCCACAGCTGAAGAGGGGTTTGGGCAGGAAGCCCCTGAACCGTGTCTAAAACACTTGTGGCCCTGCCGTGGAGGGAGGCGGGCAGCTGGGCAGGCAGAGCTTCCTCCCGGGGCCTTGAGCACTGCTCTCCGGGTCGGGGAGACTCTCAACTGCTCGGCCGGCCAGACCCGGGCCCACCGAGGTCTACAATGGCACACGAACTCACAAATGCAAAAACCTGGGTGTGACCTGGTTTCCCTGTCTCCCAAATAACCACTAATAATAATGAATCATTAATAGCCTAAAGTCAGGATCTCGTTTTCCAGGTGGAGATGAGGCCCAGCGGCCCTGGACAGTTCGGTAACCCGCCCCGTACCCGCGGGGACACGGAGGCTGCCACCTCCCCCTAGAGCCTGCCGGGGAGGGCACTCGCACCGTTCCCTCCACCCAGTCGAAACGTCGCTTGCTTCTTATTCCTAAGGATGGCAGGGAGTAAAGGATTATTGGTTTCCCTTGATATTTTTCATCTTAACAGTCAACATGGGCAGATTTATAGTGTTCACAAACATGCTGGTGGCAATCTGACTACAGGAAGAATGAAATTTCGCTCAGGCAAGTGCAGATCCATCTGTGGTGCTGAGCAGGGTCTTGCCTGTGTAAGGGGTTCGGCTCTGCCCTGAAGATAGATTTGAGTAGACGATGGGAGTGGTTTTTCTTCTTCTTTTGTTCTCTCAGATGCATTAGATTGAAAATTTAAAAGAATGAAATATATTAACTTGACTGAATGGAGCCTTTGAGCTGGATGTGTTGCTTTGTAAAACTTTTGCGTTGACTCCATCACCCATAACGCTTAACAGAACTGCTAGAAGCCGGTCCGTGAGGACTGCGTATGGAGGGAAATACAACTCCTGAGAGCAGTCAACGGCGCTGCTCCTTGGACCAACACTGCTTCCAAGGAAAACAAATCAGTTTGACATATTTCTGGAAACCATGACTCTTGGATACCTTCAGAAGCAAATTGGAATGTAGGCAATCTAATTAACCTTTAGCTCAAAATGTTGGTGTTTTCACAGCTGTTTTGAGACAGAGACTGTTAGTTATTAGTGCTTGCCTCAAACTTACTTAGATACTTTCTGAAAACCAATTTACGATTTTTTATTTGACCCACTGTAGACTAAAATGTTGCTTTTATATCCGATCTTTTTCTCTCACTGGAGTTAACGTTTTATTTGAGCTGTTTTCCTCTTTTGTGCCCTTGGCCTTTCCTGTTGGGAGTGGCCGTGGGAGGCGCCCAGGTGCTGCCCCTGTGGCTGTGCCCAGAGCAGGCTGTCCCCAGGGCCCGGGGTGGAGGGATGTCCCCCAGATGTGCCCAGAGGGCCCCAGCCTCCGAGTGACAGGGGCAGTCTGTACCACTTCCTTTTTTCTTCCTTTCTTCTTTCGTTTTATTCAAGTTTATTCACTGCACAGTGTAGGGGTCAGAGAGTTCTGCTAGGTTGAGTACAAGCCCCAGCAGTCCCTGGTGCCTCTGCCCCTCCCCATGGCCCTCCCGTTCCCTCCCCCAGAGGCATCTGGGTCCAGCGCTTAGCGCTGGCTCTGAAGTGGCCCTCTGCCTCTAAGTGACCTGCCCATGTTGCTGCTTCCTGATTTCTTTCCATTTGAAACTCTCTTTTGACTATGCGATATGAAATGTAACGACAGCCATTTCTTCTCCACCCAAACAGGTCCCCTGCCAGCCTCCCAAACTCCTCCATAGTCACAGCATAGTTTGGAATATATATATATATATATACGTATTTTATTGAAGTGTAGTCAGTTTACAATGCTGTGTTGGTTTCTGGTGTACAGCACAGTGCTCCAGTCATACATGCACATACGTATATTCGCTCTCGTATTCTTTTTCACTGTAAGTTACTACGAGATATTGAATATAGTTCCCTGCACTCTACAGTATGAACTTGTTGTTTGTTCTATATGTATAATTAGGGTAGGCTGGTGCTCTATGTTAGGTTGTTTTGACTGGCGCAGCGCCATCCACAGGTGAAATATTTAGTAAACTCTGGTTATCTTTTCTCTCCTGCACAGCTTTGTATTTAGTCTTTTCGTTTGCTTACTTTTCTGTATCCTTTTCACTCATGCAAAATCACATCCTGCAAGTTATCTGAACCTACTTTCAATACGTTCCCATCCATCAGGTTCTTTATCTGTTTCATCTTTCCACACTTTCTCCCCAGAGCCTCAGACCAGCTCCTGTCCTCCCATCCGGGCAGGTGTTTCCTACACCTGCTGCTCTGCAGGTGTCTTGCTGTCTGACTCCGTGGTACTCCTGGAAATGTCCTTTGCCTGTTGTTCGTATGGGCTGTACTTACTGCTTCCTGTGTCTTCCTCGTTTGTCGTATTATCTGGGGGTTCAGTTGGAGGAGACCAAAATGACACTAGATATTTTAAACAGAAAGGAATTTCAAATAGAGACGAGGTGCCTTCCAGTTTTTTGGAAGTGGTGGAGGTGTGGGCTGGGGGACGGGCGTCTGGGAATGCCTGGAGCCACACGGCTGCCCTGATCTGTCAGGAAGGCCTCGTCTTCTGCCACATTAGGATGGGACGGACTCGGAGGCCACCCCGGGGGCTGCCCGTTTCAAGGACCTTCTGCAGTAGCTGCCGTCCAAGGATTAGACCCTGTTGCAGCTGCTGTCTCTCGATACCCTGTGAAGCTGATGGCAGCTGGACACTGACCGCTTGTAGAAAAACCCGTTGGTCCCCATGCAGTGCTGACCAGCAGAGAGAGCCAAGCTGCACACAGACGGCCTCCAGCTCCACATCCCAGATCTTAGCTGAGTGTGTCTAGTTGGAGGAGCCTAATGTACTCAAAGAACCCCGTCACCAGGAAGGCTGGGAGGTCGTGGCTGGCTTCCCAGCCTCTGCTGGGCAGAAGGGTACACGGACACGGGCGTGAATGCTGAGTGCCCGCTCACACGCCGCTGCACCGGGGCTCTGGGCGTGTGTGTGTTACTATCTTGTCCCGAAGCACCTTAGGACCCCACGCCTTTCTGAGAGAGGATACCTTGGGTCCCTGCGAGTCAGTTACTCTGTCCTCAGCAGTTACACAGTCAGTCAGGATGTAACTTTTTTTGTGAAAATCTTTTCCTTTTAGGATGTTGAACATGGTTTGATAGATTCCAGCGTTCCACTTTCTTGTTTTCATTTTCAGGTTATTTGTTGCTGGTAAACAGAAATACAACTGGGTTTTGTTCTTTCACCTTGCTGAGCTTGTTATTGTCACAGAAGGCTTCTTGGGCTCCCAGGGCTTTTCAGGAACCTCTTTTTCTCGCTATATTCTGAAACTTCACATTGTATGCCTTGGTCTGGGTCCATCTGATCCATCTTGTTGAGGTGACTTTCCTGTCACCTGTAACAAAACGGACAGAGGAACCCCTGTCTTGAGTTTAGAGGGTTCATTTTGTTGCTTGTCTCTGTAAGGAAAAGTAAAACAGCGCAGGTGTGTTATTACATCTCCGCTGAAAACACCACGGGGAGATTTACAATGGTAATGGATTTGGTGAGACTTTAATAACACAGATCATCTATAGATTCCTTCCTTGTGCCCGTGGCGTAAATACGTAAACAGCATTTGCAAAGGATGGTTGCTTAGGTGTGTGCTATTTTTATGAGCAGATTTGATTTCTTAGAAAACGCTGGATTAAGGCGCACCACACATGCCACTTTTTGTGGCTTCTGTGCACAAAAACTGCTTTACTGATTCCACGTGTTAGAATCGCTCAAGAGCACGTCTCAGCCCCAGACTGCTTCCGTTTTTCACTTGGTTTCCGTTATGGCTCTCCTCCTTCCCCTCCCCCCAGTAATCTCCAGTTGAAGAAGGCCTTGTTAAATGGAAGGAACAGAGAAGTCTTCACTGAGGAACGCCATCATGGTGACGTATTGAGGTGAAGGAGGTTTTGTCAGGCGGCCCCTGGCGGGGATTCCTAGGACCCGGGAAGTGGTCCAGGATTCAGTCTCTGACCTTCAGCATCCACACCCGGTGGCTGTTCTCCGTCTTTCTCTGAAGGCTTGTGATAGTAGACCAGGCTGGACGTGTCTCTTGGAGGCTGATTTTAGTGACCATTATTCCTCTGTGCATTCATCAGTTTATTAACCAGTTTAATAATTGATTCAGTGACACTTCCTGAGGACCTGCGGTGCTGTTTCGTAGAGACGTGAAGAAACGCGAGCCCCGCTCGGGGCAGAACTCCACCTGGGAGGAGACAGAAGCGGTTCTTGCGCGGCCGCCCCGCCGAGCTTGAGAAGGGGCTGTGGCCCAGCGGAGCAGCGGCGCCGTGTGTGCAGGCCCCTCCCCCTGCAGACGCGGTCAAGACCTTGCCCGTTTCTCAGGCCCATGGCTTCAAGTCCACTGGGGCAGTCTGCGTGGAGTCCCCGGGCGTCTCAGACTGACTGCCAGCTCAGCCCAGAATCTTTCTCATCATCTGAGGTGGATTGGGGTAGAAACGGCCTCCTCTGTCAGGCTTTCTAGACCCCCCCCCCCCAGATTGTCTGGTCACTTAGTCCCTTCTCCATTTCCACCCCCCATCCTTTATTTAATTGTCATTGATGAGAACATTCCTTAATGGCACTCGGCGCGTCCTCAACCTACCGGAGGTCTGCTTCCCTCTGTGATTCACAAGCTCTTACAGTCCCGGGGCCAGATCAGGATTGTCAAGTCGCCGTGAAACCAGAAGCAGGGCCAGCCCATCCCTTAGCTTCTTACAGTGTTGAAAATTTTCAAAAACTACAGCCACCCCAAGTCAAAGAAAAATACCTCTTAACGTAGACAAAACAAAACAACAGAACCCCCGACACCCTCCCCGAACCCCCACAACGAGGTTTTAGAGGCGTCGGTGACCTCATCGTGTGTCTACACGATTGAGTCTGAGGAAACCGAGGAAAACCGAGTGGCCGTCTTTCCGTGAAGAAGACGCCACATCCTGTCCGGAGTCCTCGAGGGCACAGGAGGAGGAGCCACGCAGACTGCGGCACGCGGCGTGGGCCAGGCGCGGGGGCGGCCGGGCCCGCGGGGAGCAGCGGGGGCCGAGCTGCGTCCCTGCGCGGGAGTGAGCAGACGGCCTTGTCCTGGGGGCCCTGTTTTAAACGTAGCCGTCCTGAAAGGAACGGTCTTTGGAACATCTTCTGGCAAGACAGTTGTAACCCCAGGTATCTCTCAACTCTGTTTATTTAAAAGCAAAAAGAGGTGGAAAAAAATCCAGATTTTACGACTTAACATTTTGGAAGCTGTGTTAGGATGGAAATTGGACATAAGTTCTTCATCTTCCGTGACTGTTGGTTAGATCTCTGCCGTGCTGGCTCCAGACTCCATCCCTGTGACCTTATGAGCTTTTTAAAGCCCTGTGGTCTTTCCACTTTGTGTTTCATTCGCATGAACTCCGCACAGATAGACACACCTCTGCTTCTCCAGCCAGTGGGACCTTCTAGAGCCATTCCAGCAGAAATGCTCCTGTGAAAACCAGTCCATCAGTCTTTTGCATTTTTTGGAAGTTATTTGACAAGCACTCGGAGATACCTCTTTTCTCTCATATTGGAAGTTTTTTGGTATAAGCATCATTAACATTTTTACTTTTTCAGTTCTAACTTAAATGTCATAAAGACCAGACCTCTCACAGTCAGTCTTCAGTGACGTATTCTTTGGTGATCTGCTGTCTCAGTCTCCTTTGCTTGAGCCTCTTCCTTTGCCAACTGTTTAAAGTGTAGGTTTCCGGTCCTGACAGGCTTATTTTTTGCCCCACGTTTTTTGCTACCTATGCTAGCTGAGCAATCTGATTTTTTCTGGTAGCTTCCACCTTCCCCTCTGGAGGCATCTAGCAAATCACTTAACCTCTTCGTGGCTGGGTCTTCCCCTCTTAAGATGGTGAGAGCGAGAACTGCCGCCTGCCTGTGTTTCGGTTGCTCAGCAGTCCATGGTGGTTTTGTTGTGCTGGTGGAGGAGGCGAGCTCCAGGTGCCTCCCCACTGTCTTGACAGCATCTCCCGGGATCTGGTTTCTGATTAACTGCATGCCCGTCTTCTCTACTTTTATTATTTTAATTTATTTTTTTAAATAAACATTTTTGTCCCTAGTTTTTTTTTTAAACTTTTTAATTCTTTTTTTTTAATTTGTTTTGCTTTATGGGGGAGGGGTAATTAGGTTTATTTTATCTATTTGTAGAGGAGGTGCTGGGGATTGAACCCAGGAACTCGTGCCTGCTAAGCATGTGCTCCACCGCTTCTCCTTCTACTTCGGAGGCTATGAATATCACGTGCTATTTTGGGCTCTTCCAAGGAGGTAGCATAGAAGAAGAAAAAGGTTTCTTTGTTGTATGTAAGAGAGCAGCTATCAAATAAATATAGTTTTGCCTTTCTGCCTCCTGCCTGCTCAGCGCGCACCACCACACGGCCCCCAGGTGAGTCGCTTCACGAGAGCCTTGGTGGCCGCGGAGCCCAGAGGTTCTCGGGGAGACCTGCTAGCAGAGCTTCTGTTGGGTTTCAGCGTGTGCTTCTGTGTCGAGTCAGCACCCATCCTTGGAGCACGTGCTGGCTGCCTGCTCCCCTGCACATCCTTGGGCGGCTTCTGCTTAGCGCCTCGTCCAGGGGCCCGTGTCTGCATCTCTTAGGTGCCTCTAAGTACCTGGCACAGATGGGCCCAAAACTGTGGGCGTGGTAGTCCTGAAATGCGCAGTCTTACCTTCTTTAATTCCATGAGTTGAACTGTAAGGACTTGGACAGTTTGTGTGGAAAGGTGTGGTTTCCCATGGCTTTGTGGGGTTAAGAGCAGGGCTGTGGGATTAAACTGCTAGGTCCCAGCCTTTGCTCTGTCCTTGCTCCGTTCTTGCTGTCTGGATGAACTTGGACATGTTATTAACCTCTCTGTGCCTCAGTTTCCTTATTTGTCAAAGCAGGGATGATAATACTAATGTTTATCTCTTAGATTTCTTAAAAAGATTAAAGAAGATGGTATGTGGAAAACACTTAGAGCAGTTTGACACATAATTGCCTTTTGGTAGACGTTAGTTTAAAACTGCTGGTGTTTTTATTAGTGTTATTGTTATTAGTGTATTTCCTCAGAGTTTTCTGTTTCCTCCTCCGTAAGATAAATAATAAATAAAATAAATGAGGTTGCACTGAAAGATTACGTCTAAGATTCCTTATGCCTTTACCATTTTTATAGTTCTGAGATTTTTAGATAAGCACTTTGATAGTTGTAAGTGTTCACTGCCTTAAAGTTATCAGAAGGGAATGATAAGTCATGTTTCAAAACATATATTTTCTTAATAGTGTGACTTACTTTAGAATTCTATTAAATAGAATGTACACCGGTGCAATGTTTAGCATCCGTTTTCCTTATCGAGAGACCGAGACCAGCCGTAAAAACCTACAGTCACCAAACATCAGGGTTGGAAGTGACCTGAAGGAGTGTCTTGTCCATCCTTGGCAGAAAGCCAGAGGTAGTCTCAGCCCCAGATTTCTGGTGACATTAAACACATAAAGATAAACTCCTTAAAGAGCTACAGTGTCATGGAAACCCGAGGGTCAGCCGCATCAAAGCCGGTGATTTTATAAGTGGTATTTCTCATCCTGTAATGCTTGCGAAATAAAATTCTTAAACTGTGAGAGACTGCACGTCTGTGGTACCCAGGTTAGCTTAATATTTCAAAGCATGCCGATTAGATGTTTTTTCCCTGGTTGGTAATAGGAAAAAAATTAGCCATATTAATGAAAGGAGAATTTGTGTGATGGTAAAGTAACATTGTATCTTATTCTAGTAACTGAATTCCTTTTCCTATTGTCCTCAAGCATTTCCTGTTTAGAGAGAACTATTTAAGGGTAATCCATAATACTATAGAAAGAATACTCATTTTTTAAAATACAGTTTGACCAGAAATCTTTACATCTGTCTCAGAGGGGCCACTTCACTCTTAAAACATGTGACGTAATTTTGAGTACTCGAGTTCGATCTTTCAGCTTCTTCCTGTGTTCACGGAAGAGATGACAGATTCCCCGCACGATCCGTAAACCATTTCATTTCCTCACAATTAGCGAGTCATTCACACTTTATACAAGAATGGGAGGCCTGGGATGCTGCGTTCAGTTCCTGTTCTTAGACGAATTGATTGGGAAATAGTAGTGAGAGGAGACTGGAAAGACAGTTCCATCCGGCTCTGTAGGGTCAGGTGTGGGAGATGTCCCTGTGTGGTCATAGCCCTTCCCGAAGGGGGAAGGTTAAGGATTTCTGTATCTGGAATTTGTATCTGTGGATACACATGTCGATGGGTATTCAGCGTGGTGTCTTTTAACCCCATTTTCCAGCTATTGTGTGACGGAAAATCTGAAAACATGTCTTCCTGACTGTCTCAGTTGGCTGGATTCTGGTCATTTCTAGTCTGATGGGATTTGGGTCCTTGAAAAGGGCCAGAGACTGATGGGGACCCCTGACGCAGAGGTCAGCTCTTGCTCCCTCCACTCTGACCACCCCCTGGGGTGCGCAGTGGCAGCCCCGCGATCAGCTGCCCACCGGGCGGCTGTCTTGTTTTCCCGCCTGGCTCCTCGCCGCCCTCTGGCCCCCGAGGCTCTTCCTGGCAGAGCTGGGCCCCTTCCGAGCAGCCAGCAGACCCGCTCCTGCTCCCTGGCCCTGCAGGCCCCACGTACACATCAGACCCCTGCTCTGTGTGTCTCCTGGCATCTGCTGGAGAGACTCGGGGCAGGAGTGATGGGCCAGTAATCCCGCCACCGGATACCTTCTTGTCCTTCTCCCTAGACAACTGCTTAGGGCCCAGCGACCCCTTGTCCCCATGCAGAGGTCAGAACCAGCACTGGCTGTCCACTGCTGTTGAGCAACCCACCATCTACTGGCTTGGGACCCGTGTTCCGATCACCAGCCCTGGTGTTCCTCACTGGAGCGTGATTCTGTCAGGGACACTGACTCAGGTCAAGGGCAAACTGATGATGTCCCATGAGAAAATGAAAGGTCAGGGGAAAATATGTGGTCTTTGCTTCTAACAAGACGAGGTTTGAGTTTGGGGGAGGAAATAGATAAGATTAACAGAGTGTTCATGAGTTTGGTTTTTCTTTCTTGGAACTAGATTCCATGATGAACAGCTCGGGTCCAGGCTCCTCAGAATTTGGTTCTGCTGTGTTCTTCAGCATAGTTCAATGGTTAACCATGTGTGCTGAGGACTTAGGTGGCCTGGATTGGAATTCTGGCTTTGTCATTTGTCAGTGGTGTGACAATATCCTTGACAAAATACTTATTCTGTGTATCTCATTGGTCTAACTCAGAAGTGGCACTGGCACTGAACTTGAAGAGTTATAAAAATTAAAGAATGTTGCATGTAGAGTGCTTAGAACAGTTTCTGACCCAGAAAAAGTTCAGCGAATTTTAGGCTTGGTTTTTATTTGGTGTGTTGTTATTACTACTCGTATTATTATCAGCGCCTTTCCACAGGGAGTCAGTTTTTCATAAAGAAGCAGAATTTCTGCTGTGTGCTATCCAACCTCAGCTGCGAGCTGGACTTGCATTTGCAGTTGTTTAAGGGGCGTCATTTACATAAGGGAGAAAAGGATAAAAGTCATGTCAAATTCTCCCCTTTTTTCATCTGCACAGTTTTCTGTTCATGATGATAACTGGTGAGAACCCCTAGGCTGAGAAGTGGGTCTGTTTGTACCGTGTTATGGAGCACGGATCTGGGTTTCTTCAAGCTAAACTCAGAAGCGAAGTCGGGTGCTAACCAGTGCTGTGTTTACATGTCCAGGGAAAACGAGGCTTTCTGTTTCCCCTGACTTCTCTAGAAAATGGATCAATCAGTGAGATCCTGCTGTTACCCTGGTTGTTTTGCTCTCCTTGTCTTGAAAGACTGTGAGCAGAAAGTAAGAGACTCCCTTTTCTTTACCCTTTAACATTTGTTCGTGATGCAGATTGGAGCACTGTGAATTTTCCCAGACCGTCCTCACCTGCTCACAGTGGCCGTAGGTACTTTTGAGTCGTCTTGGTGCGAGGATGTTCCATCTTTAACAGTCAGCCTGTTGTCTGTTTCCTCTTCCTCTTCCCTTGCACCTTTCTTCCTGCTCCTACTGGTAAATACCTTCCAAGCCAGAGTGTAGGAATACTTGCTGACAGTTAGGAGCCCCAGCCATGGGGATGGCGTTTCAGACGCTGAGGCTGACCCAGAAGCAACAGTAGAGGGCGCTCCGCCTCTCGTTTGCTGGTCCCGCAGCCGCACTGGACATCTCCCGTTTGAGGAGCTTTCTGAAAATGAATTGCACATACTAATTAAGTCTTGCAGAGACCTTGTTCAGTGATCCACTGCTAAGTGCCTAAAATACGGAGATCTTATTTTAATCTTGGGGAAACTAGGTACAAGAGGGAATTTCGTTGGGGAGAGTCAGAATTTCAGTGATCACCCAGGAATCTTTCTCCTGCCTTTCCTCGCTCTGACCAGTATCCCAGTGTTCCTTCAGGAAGAACCAAAGGGAGGACCCTCAGGAGTTTTAATTTCCTCTCGAGTAGTTCCTTTAATGCCAGGTATATGAGATGTATGCCCTAAATAAACCAGTTACCTGCAGCACCATACCCCTGTTTCATTTTATTTTGTGTATTTTTTCATATCAGCTACTTAAGATTTTTGTAACACAGCTATTCCAGTGGCTCTTCGCTTTTAACAAAGGCCCTTAGAAAAAGGAAAAGGAAAAATAAATTGCATTCCTGGAATCCGTGCAGACAGATCATTTTCCGCGAGAGCTTGTTCGCTCACATTATGTGGTGATTAGAGCAGGGCTTCAATCAGCGCGGGGATTCCCCAAGGCAGGGTCTGGCCCCACCAGTGCACGGGGCGCGCCCCGTCCGACACCAGGGCGGCTGGAGAATTGAGCCCCGGGAGCCGCAGTGCGGTGCAGCAGATGCGCACCGGAGGTTGCCATGGAGACCGCTAATACCGCCGCAACTCCGAGAAAGGGCACTTGCCGCAGCTCAGGGGCCCGCCCGAAGATGAACGGGGAACAAGCAGAATTCAGAACAGGCTCTCAGCTCCTTGTCCCACGTGGAGTTTTAATTTCCTTTTCTTTCCTCTTCCTCTTCCCTTTTCAAAGAATAGATCGAAAACATGGCTGTGTTATAAAGCATCCTCGGGGACCCCCTACCCCGCCCCCCGACCTCACTGCAACCTGACATGTCCTTGGAATAGATGTATATTAATGATGATGCATGACTAATAGGATTGGGGGTGGGGGCCGGGGCCGGGCGTGTGCGGCCCTTCTGGAGCCCGGTGTCGCTTGTCACTGGGGTTTAGTAGGCACCTTGGGATTTGTCTGCAGCATATGTGCGGCTGTTAATGATTGAAAAATTACCACAACAATTAGTCACGGATCGCTAAAGGCAGGGCCCCCAAATGTGATGGACAATGTGATTAAATCCATGTATGTGACAATTAACTCTCCTGCAGGTTTATCCACCAAGGCGGATGCCCTCGGGGTGAGAGCAGAGGGGAATGAGAAGGAGGAAAAAGAGGGTAACAGAAAGGCGCTGGAGAGAATGACACTGCAGGATGGCCCGATACAGCTGGCACCAGTGGGTTTAATCTGATCCTGAATTAATCACAGTTTGATTAATCCTGGTTTATTGCACCTTCCTATTGCCCATTTATTTATTTCTCCCGTAATTTTATGGAGGCATGACTGATTAAATTCTGCCCATTCCATGTTTTTTTAAATTTTAAAATTGGGTCTTGGTATTTAATGTGATGTTCTAGGTGGTCCAAGGTGCAATTATCTCATAAAAGCTAAGCAGGCACCAGACAGAGCCTGTCAGGAACCCCCTTATGTATCACAGCTGAGTAACCCAGAATAAATATTTGTTTGCTCAATATTCTGCCTAAGCAAAAAAAAAAAAAAAAGAAGCCTGGGGATGTCAACCTGCTTGCTTATTTGGGTGGAAGAAATAAGAAACAGACACTCACGTTTCTGTTAAGTAAGAGGAGCCCAAATACAGGTGGGTCACGTATAAAATTTTGTGCACAAGAAAAAACCACCGTTAACATTTGGATGACCTGTCTGCCAATATATATTCACAGCATAAAAGGGTAATGCTTGTAGTCCACAGATCCATTCAGTGTGGGATCCTTTTTAACCAGTATGTACTATGCTGTTTCGTTCTGGGTTTAGATGTTATGTTTGGTGTTACTCATATTTGTGTACACACCACTGCAGTTATGTAATGCCAGGGAGGCGGAGACACAAACCAGCGCAAGCAGAGCCTCCTGTTTGTAACTCACATGCTTGTGCATGTGTGTAAACTAAGAATGCCCCGTGCCGGATTCATGACAGGGCACCGAAAGCTCTAGAAAATGTCAATTACGTACACAGACATGGTTTTTATTCTTTCAGTGCTCCTTAGGGTTATTCCATTGCTTGTTTAAAATGAATTTTGTAGAAGACTCAGTTTTTTGTTTTTGCTTTTGTTTTTGTTTTTTTAAATGGAGGCACTGGGGATTGAACCTAGGACCTCCTGCACGCTAAGCATGCATGCGCCCTACCACTGAGCTGTACCCCTGCCCCCAAGACTCAGTTTTTAAATTTGGAGACTAAAGCAGATTACCTTTGTTACTCACCTCCCCAGGCCTGCAAGGTCAGAGCGCCTGTCTGTGGCGGGGGGGGGGGGGTAGCACAGCAGAGCTTCCTGCACTGCACACACAGCACAGGTGCCCCTAGAACTTGTCTCCCTAATTGCTCATCTCACCACTGTTTAGAGCACCAACCAAGAAACCCAGTCTGGCTGCGGATGATTTGGGAACCTCAGGGTCCCCCCGTCGCCAAATCTGTGCTCTCCGTGTCACCCTCCTGATAGACCTTCAGTTCTGCCAGGAATTAACGTAAAGGCAGGAAAGCACCCCGTACGTGCCAGACTGACGTCACCACGCGCTTCCTGCGCCACTGTCTCGTTTCTGTAATCCTGCTCCAGAAAATCACATGCAAGGTAGAACTTGGCAGGTGCCACGAGAGGAAAACTAAAGTGATGTGACGGCTGGCAGATGGGAGAAATGACTTCTCCCCGGGCCTTGGAAGGTTTTGTGGCCTCTAAAGAGGTTCCCAGCGCTCTCATAGCCCATGGCCAAAAGACTAGCTTTCTTAGACAGTCCCTGAAAAGCACTGAGGTGGTGCGCAGGCTTGACGAGACGGATGTTCTAGGCGTGTGCAAGCATATGTTTGTAGTGTGGCTTAGGACATTAACAAGAGAAGAGAGTTGAATCTGTGCGACGTGGAAACAGTTGTCGGAGCCGGGTCGTGGAGGACCTCAGATGCTCAGCCAAGGGGTTTGCACTTCGTATTCTAGTCCATGAGTTGAGTCAGAGGAAAAGAGAATGAGAGAGTGTTTCATGGAGCATGTGTGTTTCCGACCAGGTCATCCTCCCGACCGCACCCTCCGAGCCTCTCGTGAAGCTGCGGGCGGAGGGACGCATCCGGCCCAAGGCCTCCGAGCCCCGCGCTTCCGGCCCCTGCCCGTCGCCCCGCTCCCTCAGCGCCCCCTCCTTCGCCCACTGCGCTGTGCTCACACAGTCTGTTGTCTGAGCAGGCAGACCTTGTCTTTGCCCGAGTCTCTCCTCTTCCTGATCTCGTTTCTCAGACACTCTCCCGGGCTTTGCTGGTCCTCCCCTTCCCCATCCTTGAAGTCACAGCGCAGTGTTTACCCATTTCTCAACTCGCCTCTCTCCACCTCAGCCCCAAGTGGCTTGCTGTCGCGGACACTGGCCCTTGCTCTTTCTTCTTATTCTCTGCCCTGATTTTGCTCAGGTAGCCACGTTGGCCCCAGCTCACCAGTGGAAGGGGCTTCCATCCCTCCTCCAAGGAGAGGCTCTTCTGCCTGTGACCAGTTTGGTCCCTGGCACGTGGCCCAGTGCCAGATGAAAGAGATATGAGGGGCAGCGGACCAGGGGCTTCTGGGGGAAGTGTCCTCCTGCGCAGGAGGTGTCACGGGATGATGTGGTCTCTTCTTCCTCCCCTGGGGCTTGACCATCAGACGGCACAGTGTGGGTCTGCTGTCTGAGGGTAAAGCCAACACCCGGACAGAGGCAGCGCCTCAAGGGGAATCCTGACGGAGCACGCCCAGAGCCCTCCACGTCGGGACTTCTCGCTTCCTGAGATGTTGTTCTTGCTCACGACCCCTTGCGTCAGGTTTTCGATCCCCCGGGTGCACAGCGTTCTCGTCAATGTGCTTGCTTTGCTGTGCTTTCTTCATGGCATCCGTTACTCTGTGGATCATCCTGCTTATTTACTTAAATGTTCATTGTCTGTCTTTCTCACCAGAATTTAAGCCTCATTTGGGTCGGTACCTCTCTGTCTTACGACTGTTGAGCCCACAATTCCTACAGCAGTGAGCGGCGTATCAGCGGCTGGTCTGTGGGTATTCACTGGCTGCATGAATGCAGTGCAGGAGTGAGGTTAATGTGGCCTCGTATAAAATATCACGGAGGGGGTTTGGACAAGGCTGGTGGAAAGCTATTGCTATTGCAGAGAAGTTCATAAAAGAGGCAGGGAGAGCCTGCCCCTTGGTTGTGGCATCATAACGGAGGCAGGGCCAGACCAGAAGGACGCAACAGACCTAACAGGGCTTAGCGACTGACTGCGGGGAGTGGGATTTTCTCTCGTAACGGGTACCCACGGTTGTTGAAAGGAATAAGGGATGTAGGAGTCAGAGTCAGCTAGGCCCACTCAAGTTAGAGTTTGAATCTTATCTTACTAGCTGGGTGACCTTAGGCAAATTACTTAACCTCTCTGAGCTTCAATTTACTAAATATTATAAATAAATTAATTTTTCTGTGTATTGTGTATTATATACATACATAATTTTATATATTAAACATCATTTATATATAAGCTACATATATATACAGGTTATATATTTATATACACATGCAAAATTAGTATCTTTTGAGAATTAAATGAATTAATCCATATATTTTGACAGTGCTTGGCCCATATATAAAGTGCTATGTCAGTATTAACCTGGCACATGGGGGCACTCAATAAATAAGCGTGGGCCACAGATAACATAATCAGTGGGGAAAAACTGAAAACTTACCCTCTAAGATATTGTACAGGGCAAGGATGCCCACCTTTGCCACTTTTATTCAACACAGTACTGATTGCCAAAGCAATCAGATGAGAAAAAGAAATTTCCAATTGGAAGGAAGAAGTAAAATTATCTCTGTTTGCAGATGACATAATCGTATACTTAGAAAGCCCTGAAGACTCAGCGAGAGGACTGTTAGAACTAATAGGAGAGTTCAGCAAAGTTGCAGGACACAAAATCAGCGTACAAAAATCAGGCACATTTCCATACACAAACAGTGAGGTATTGGAAAAGGAAGTGGAGACAGTCCCGTTGCAATAGCAATAAAAAGTGAAACACTTAGGAATAGTCCTAACCAAAGAGTTCGTGAAAGACTTACACTGAAAATTATAAAAAATTGATGAAGAAAATTAAAGAAGACACAGATAACTGGAAAGACATTCTTTGTTCGTGGATTGGAAGAATGAATATTGTTAAAGTGTCCACATTACTTACAGTGAACTACAGATTCAGTGCAATCTCTATCAAAATCTCACTGGCATTTTTTACAGAAATAGAGAAATCCTAAATTTCAAGTGAACCACGAAAGTCACAGCAATTTTGAGCAAGAAGAACAAAGCTGAAGGCAGCATACTTGCTGATTTCAGACTTTATTATAAAGCAGCAGTGACTACAACGGTATGTCCCTGGTATAAAAACAGCCGTATGAATTGGAGAGAAACAGAACAGGGGGCCCAGGAATGAATCCACACGTTATGGTCGATTGATCTGCAACAAGGGCACCAAGAACACCCAGTGTGGAAGGGATGATCTCTTTAATAACTGGTGCTGGGAAAAGTGGGCATGCACGTGCAGCGGCACGCCGTTGGATCTTTATCTCACACCATGTACGAACGTCAGTTCAAAATGGATTCAAGACTTAAATGTGGAAACTGGTAAACCATTAGAGGAAACACAGGGAAGAAGCCCCGGGACGGTGCTCCGGGCGACAGCTTCCCGGGTGTGACGCCAAAGGCACAGGCAGCGAAAGCAGGGACCGGCAAGCGGGGCTGTACCAGAGCAGGAAGCTCCTGCACAGCAGAGGGGACCATCCTCAGAGTGAAAGGCAGCTCCTGGGCTGGTAAAAACAGTTTGCAAACCACGTGTCTGATAAGGGGTTAATTACCCATCCGATTCAAAGTCCGTTATCGTCTATGCCAGCAGATAGCACCGCGAGGAGGGCAGGATGCGGGTCAGGAGTCCGGACAGGGAGTTGTCCTTAGTGTCGCCATTAGTCAGTGTCTCCTTAAAGCCAGGCACGGGAGGCTCTCCTGATACTCGTCCAGTTTTGTCCCCCAGCAGGATAAAACCATTTCTAGAATGTAGTAGTTTATCTTTTAAATTTTATTCACTTCTCTGATTCCCAACTTCAACTTTTGCATAATATATCTATAAAATTTATCACCTCTTGTAACAAATGCCGTTACATTTCAAGTCTCTGCATACTAAAACAATTGCCAAAGCCCTCGGCAGTGACCCAGTTCAGGTGGTATCGTTTATATAAAATTCCAGAATAGTTTTTCCGTTTTTTTTTTTTTTTTTTTTTTAGCATTCTGGTTTCAGCTAATAGCATTGACTACCTTGCAACTTAAAGCTTGACTAACAACTTTAAAGCAATTAAGCCAAAACTTACAGAGCTACACATGAGTATACTAATCTCTGGTAGACAGCAGTGAGCCATCTCAGTGCACCTGCCTTAGCGCAGCCCTCTGCTCCCGAGGAGGGACGGATGGGAGGATTAGGGACCAGGAGTCTGTTCTCTCCATCTGTGTATGTGGCTCCCCCACCTCCCCACAGTGGTGAGCAGGCATACACCAATGCAAGGTGCACACACACTTGCACACACAGACACATGGACACACACAGATACACATGCACACACAGACACACGGACACACATGAGCACACACACAAATAGCCACACGGACACATGTGTAGACACATGGACACACGTGTGCACACGTGAACACATGGACACACATGTGCCCACACACGGACACATGGACTCACACACAGCCACATGGACAGACACACACACACTGTATGGAGTTTTCTTGTCTCTAGCAGGTTAGGTCTCAAGTCCCACTCCTAACAGTGGGACTAGGCTGAATACAGGCAGGAAATGGTTTGTGCAAAATGAAGGTCCCAGGCAGCTCCCTCTGTTCACAGGAAAGTGGGTGAATCGTCTGGAAGACAGACGACTGGACCAGGGGCAGGTCTTCCGAGACCCGGCTCAGTGCCCATCCAGTAGAGCACCTCCAGCACGTGGTGAAACAGACATTGCCAAGGGCTCGGATTTTAGGCTTTTGCTGTTGGAGGCAGGTTTTTGTTTTTTTTTTTAAGTTCAGGTTCTGCATTTAATTTGTTTTATTTCTGTGGGTTTAACCTTAGGTTTTTAACTCACCTATGCAAAATTCTAGTAAATGGAGTGTTGAGCCATCAGATTGTCATTCCCTGATGTGGAGAGGATGAAGCTCCGGGAAACAGGAGGTGACAGGTATGAACTGAGGCTTGGGTTGCGGATGCCTCGTTAGGTGTGACCAGCCTGTCAAGGCTGCCAGGACTTGGCTGGAAACTCCTCCCTTCTTGCCGCGGACCGTAGTACCTGCATGTGTCTAACAGCAGGTGGAGCCCACATAGATTACTGTGTGTCAGGATATCCACAGGGCATTTGGTGAATTATCCGCAGCAGAACCTTGTGAATCACACGGAGAAACATGGAATGCTGCATTTACTTGGATTTGTATTTATTTGGACAGATCTTTCCAGGTGTGGGTTATCGGCTTAATGAGAACCTGCAGGCATATTTACAGGGGAGCCAGGCTAGCTCTGCCTTCAGACTTGTCTTGCTCACAGTTTTTATCAATGACTTTGATGAAGACCTGTTTATCAAATTGGCAGTTGACTCGAGGCTGGGAGGGACAGCTAGTATGATTGGTGACTTGATCTGGAGTCAAGAAAATCTTGATCATCTAAAATGCCATGTTAAAAATAACAGGGTGAAAAAGAGTAAAGACAAATATAATGTCTTTAAAATAGGTTTTAAAAAATGAATTGCACAACTCCAGCACGGGGAGAAGGGGAGGATGTAATTTGTCACAAACTCGATGTGAGTTAACTTACGAAAAGGCAGCTGAAAAACACAGACGACAAGGCAGAAGCAGAGTGTGTAGTTCAAGAAAAGCTTTAACGCTGAGAGACCATCTGGATGGTGGTATCGGATCCCTGAGATCTCCTGGAACTCAAGGATGACCCAGTTGTGTGTCCCTTTTAATGAGTTAAGTAAAAATACTCAATTGCAATCTGAGATCTATAACTGTTGGATAAACGGTTTGATATGGAGGAATGGCTACTTCAAAGGACATCTTGGGAAATTGTTAAAAACCTAGAAAAAGCCCTGCCCTTTGCTCTCTTTTTCTGGGCTCTTCCAAATCAGTGTCTTCTTTATTGAATGAAATCTTTATTCCTTATACAGATTTAACTGCATGGTGAATTTAAAGGTTTTTTTTTTCTTTTCTTTTTTTAAATGGTTCTATCTGTAGAATAGACTTCAGCAGCCTCTATGGAGGATTTAAAAAATAAAAACAGCATTGTGCGTGTGCCTGCCTGTGCCAGTCTGTTGGTTGAATCCATTTGGCAAAATTAAAAATGAAAGCACTCTTAAAAAAATTCTCTTTAGCAGTTAGCCTGCCGCATGGTGTTTCCTGGCAGCAGGAAAAGGCAGTCAGTCCTTTATGCATGTCTTACACCTCCCTTTCAGCCCCTCGTCTTTGCCCTGGAAAGAAAAATGTTCTGGCAGGAGCATCTTCCAGTCGCCTCTGTTTAGATCGGGTACCACCTGCCCCCAGAGCCCAGGGGAGCCCTGCATGTGGCTGCCCAGGCCACCACATGGCGATGGGGACCCGGTGCCAGGCCTGCTTGCTAATGGGCCCGGGAAGGGGAGGGTCGGGGTTGGTGGGGTGGGGGGAAGCACTGAGTTTACAGATCTCCTGCCCCAGCCCTCTTTATTAGCTTGTTAAAGCTGCCTGTGGTGTTATGAGGGGGAATAAAAGGACCGGGCACGTTGCAAGCTGTCAGTTGGATGCAGGGTGCGAATTGTAATTACAACCATAGTTTCTTTTCCTTCTTCCTCTTCTTTGAGCCACCCTGCACTCACGATTGTTAGGCTCAGGGATGGGGACAGAGACTCTAACCTTTGATCATCAATGGTCCAGGATGTGTACACATTAAGTTGACTCTTCAACAGAAAACAAAACCGTGATGTAATCTCTTACCACCCTTCCCACTGCCATGCACAGCACTGCAAAAAGAACTTCCTTCTGCATTTCTCACTGGTTATTTCAGCTTCTGCATTCATCTTTCCCTAGGAACTTGGAGTGTCTGTGTTAGTACACAGTGTGACGGGCGGCCGGCGGGGCAGGCTCTTTTGAAAACACTGCCCTGCTTCCAAACACTCCCTCCCGGTTGGCTTTGTGGTCCTGGGGACCGGTGACGTGCCCTGCTTCCCTGTTCCAGGCATAAGGAGAGGCAGGGCCTGTGACTGTCCCCAGAGGACTTTCCTTCTAAGTTCCTTCTCAGCATGAATGAGGTCATCGAAAGCTTTCTTGAGCAGAGGTCTTGCCAGAGTGAGGAGTGAGCCTCGTGAAGTGGAGTGGGAGGAGTGCCAAGGGACCACGGACTGTCTTCCCTGAATCCTCGATATTTTTTAATTGGTAAAATGCTAATAATAGTATCTGTCTCAAAGGATTGCCAACTGAAATCTTTTTTGGAACCAGATGTGAGGTAAATATCACATTTTCCAAAATTCCAGGAAGTAGAGGTTTTTTTCCCCCCACATTTTTGTTCTTCTGAAGTCAGTATTTGTCTTATACCCAGCCTTTTGATTATTTTGGCAGTATTTCCTAATGGTAAATAAAATAATGCAGCATCGAATAATCAGCGGTGTCTCAGGTTGGCGAAGGCCTACCTGACCAGGGCTGCTGGCGGATTAAATGAAGTGACATGAAAGGCAGAGCTATACAAAGGCCTGTGCGATTTGTCAGGACCAAGCCCTTTCTCTTGTGAGCCGAGAGCACGTACGTGGGTGGGGACTGGAACCCTTCCTCCCTGCGTGGTGTCTGCACATGCTGGCTTCTCCTTTCCTGCTTCTGTCCCCTGGGCGCCCAGGCCCTGAGACCCGTGCACCTTGCTGAGTGCTGGGAACGGAACTCCTAGAGGTGAAGGGCAGCTTTGCTTGCAGGGAGCTCGGAGTCTAGCGGAGAGAGGCCGTCTGTGAACACACACTTGTTTGTGATCGTGACGAGTGTTGCAGGGTGTCGGGAGCCGGAAAAGCTTCACAGAGGAAACCGCCCAGGCTGAGTCCTGCGGGATGATGAGGGGTTGGCAGGGAAGGTCCTGGGTGGCACTTGTGAGAAACTACAGTAGGACAAGTCATGCTGGTTCTCATTTGCAGAGATGCCTGCCTTGGGGAGCTGCCTCTCCACCGCTCCGCCCAAATCTGGGTCCAGCCCCACACACTTTTTGCCTGGAGGTGTCTCCGGTGCTGTGGGCACTTGCCAGGCCCCACCCGAAAGCTTCCTTGGAGTGCAGCCTGGGGCCGCGGGAGCGGGAGGGCCCCGGCTCGCAGGTCTTGCTGCTCCCGGGAGCGATCTCCGCACAGCCCCAGTGTCAGCTCTTCTTCTCGCGTCACTCTCCCTGCATCCTCACTCCATCTTCCCAGGACCACTTCCTCTAAAGACCTACCTGCAACAGAGCCCTGTCTGAGGCTCTGCTTTAAGCCACCCGAGCTAATTCACCCCTAATTACTTCCACCGTCATTACCCAGAGCTGGTGTTGAGGAGGTTGGAGCATCTGCTGTCAAACAGGCCAGCAAAGTGGGCCCGAGAGGTGCAGAGGAGGGTGGGTGGGTCCCAGCAGGCTGTTGGGCCAAGCCAACCAGGAGCTCACTAGACGGAAGATAAATACACATGTGGCTGTTGAGCTGGAGGTGCACCTGTGTGTAACTGAGGAACTAGATTTCTAGTCTGATTTAGTTTTAAATAGCTTAAATGGGAGTAGACACATGTGGCTCTTGGCTGCCTCAGTGGATGGTGCCGTATAGAGTGTTAGAAAAGGACACGGAACTCTGACAGCGCGTGTGTCACCTCCAGGGATGTCGGGGGACGGTCAGTGGGCCCAGGGCAGACAAGTGCAGAGCACCACCTGAGGCCCAGGGAGACGGGGCAGAGCTTCGCAGACCCTGGGGGGCCTGGACTCCTGGGGCTGCGTTCCTGTTGAATTTTAGGACCCTCTGCGAGAAAGCCACCCTGTCTTCAGAGACGAAGGAAGCAGCCAGGGAGGAGATCTGTGTGCCACGCCCGCTGCCCCCACGCCTGGGGGAAGAGCAGAGGCTGTTTCCCCTCGGAGGGAGGCCAGCCCCTGCCTCGCGCCTCTGAGTGGACCAGCATGGATCAACGTGGAGCGGTGGGCATCAGGGGCGTGGATCGGCATGGACTGGCGTGGACTGGCGTGGATCGGCATGGACCGGCATGGACCGATGTGGATTGATGTGGACTGACGGGATCACAGGTGTGGACCGCATGGACCAGCATGGACTGGCGGTCGTCACGACTCTCAGATGCTCGCCTCTTCTTCAGCTTCTCTGGGAGCTCGGAGTTACCACTTCTTCGATGCAGCGCTGAGCCCCATCGTGTCCCCATTTTCTCCCTTATAAGCGGCCTCCTTGCCCCTCGAGCTGTTTTCAATAAGATACGAGACATGGAGGCAAAAGCAGCTTGTCAGAGCGAGCTGTTAGTCGGGGGCTGACTGCACAGAACTTAATTAGGCCAGGCCTCGGTCAGCACTTTCTGCCTGTGCTCCGGCTCCGATCGCTTAACCGCTAGGATGGAAGATAGGAAAAGGCTCATACACCATGATTTTTAATGTCATCCTCACACTAAGAGTGAAACTGGGGAACTGGCTGGGACTCTCACCTCCCAGGGGCAGCGATCACAGTTGGGAGGACGGCCCCCGGGCCAGGGCCCCCTGACTGTCTCTGTCAAGGGCCAGGTCGTGAATATTTTAGGTTTTGGGGTCATATGCTGTCTCTATTGCTGCTGCTGCTTTTCTAAAAATCCTTTTAAAAATATAAAGGACATTCTTAGCTTGTGGTCTTACAGAAGCAGGCCGTGGTCAGAGGCCTCTGGTGTCACAACCCCTGCTCCAGAGCTGCTCTGTCCAGTCCAGTGTGGCGGCCACCGGCCTCCCAGGGCTGCGTACACTTGAACTAATCGAAATTCAGTTACCTTTCACATTAGCCACATTCCAGGTGCCTCGTCGCCGCGGTGCCCGGTGGCTGCTGCCTGGGCAGCGCAGACGCGGTATTGCCAGCACTCGGCAGGCTCCGTCCTGGAGCTCGCTGGAAGCTAAGCTCGGTCTCTCACTAGCCTGGGGCACCGAGACTGCTGCTTCCCTCTTTCTGAGCCTCTGTTCCGGAAACTGTAAGAGGGACGTGAGGGCGCGGCCTCTCTCAAGGATGCGGTCACGAGTTCTCGCACGTGGAGTCCGCAGCCCCGGGCCCGGCCACTCTCCGTCCGCGTGAGCTGCTGATATCATAGACGCAGCCACAGTTGTTTACTGTTAATTCTAATAAGCTTCACTTTTAAAAATTCTGTTTGGAAGGAGGGACCATCATCCTTTCTACAAGACATTCCTCACGTATGAGGGGGACGACGTTTGGTTTGGGTGTTAACATTGCCCCGTGAAGAAGTTCTCCAGGTCCCCAACTGTGGTGCCACGCAGGGCAGGGGCCTTCGGTCTGTCACCCCTAGGACTTGTTTTCAACTGAACCCTCTGTTCCAATTAGTGATCATCCGATGGTAATTTTGTGAAAAATCAAAGATAAATATTTGCTCAGCTCAGGGGTGGGGTAGAGATGAGGGCTGGCTCCCAGGAGACAGTGCCCCGAAATCAGAATTGCAGAGTAAATGATTGCTTTCCTTTTGCTTGTGAAGGAGTTCCAGGCAGGGCCGCGTTGACTAGCCTCGCTGGTGCTTGTCTGTGACTTGTTGCTGAGCAACGAGACCTATTCCATCTGCTGGACCGAGTCCGGTGTGATGTCGGGAGGCCAGCCTCTGGGCTCGGGGCTCCTGGTGCTGCTTCCTGTCCTTCCCCGTGGGCAGCCGTCCGCCATGTTTGCACCCTGTGAACGTATGACGGAAGGGACCGCGCAGAGCCCGCCCTTTCCAGGCAGAGTGATCCACCTCTGTCCTTGCTCAAGAGAGATCGTGGTCTTTACCTGCTAACGGCAGCAGCTGACGATGGTAATACTATTAGTCATCCCAAGTGATCGGCCGAGTTGCATGACTTACAACCCAGGCTTGTGTGTGCGCGTCCTGTGCACGGGACGCTGGGAGCGTCCCAGAGGGTCCCCATCATTACCAGAAAGGAAGGGGCTGATGTTGGTTGTTCACATCCTGGGATATTGGTGATTCTTTCAAAGAAGTTCCAAGGTGCCATTCACTTAGAAAGACCGTCCTCAGCTGAAGTAACCGTGCGCACGCAGAGAAGGTGTTTCAGTTGTTTGTTTTTCAATTTGCACATCGAGGTGACTTGATTCCCCTCGGAGATGTGCAGTCCTGTGTGTGTGCCTGGGCTTCTGGGTTCACCACGTGGACGGACTCCTTTTCAGGGCAAGCAGGCTGCTGGCGGGACCAAGGGGGGCCCTGCCGGGAACTCCTGACCTCAGGGGTCAGCAGCTGATGGTCTCGCCTTGTGAGTGTGGGGCGGAGAGGTTCCAATTGGTGACGGGTGAGAGCCGGAAAGTGGGGCCTCCAGCGTAGGGTACGTGAGCAGTTAGGGACCAGCACTGAGGCAGAGCGCTGAAATTTCAGGAACCAAGGGATCTAGACTGAAGGCTCATGCAGCGAGTTAAACACAGTAAATCCTGGAATGGAGTTTATGAGGATCCATCCCTAATACCCGTTGGATGAAACAGAATCCGGGTGGCAGCAGCACCAGCCAGCCGTAGAACTGCCAGCACTCTGTACCGGGTACCACGGCAGGAGAGCACCTCAGTCACCTCTGGTATTTACAGCAGCCCCTCGGGCCCCGATGACCAGGGAGCTGGAAAAGGCAGCCTGGCCCAGGTGGCACATTTAACCCAGGAGAGCTGGGTGAGGCCCAGGTGGTCTCTCCTCCCCGTTCCTGCACTGCCTGCCTGTGCCGTCCGAGCGGGTCACCGCTCTGGGCCTCGTCTCCTCGTCTGGGGACTGAGCAGCTGGACTAGACTGTTCTGGTCCTTTTGGTGGTTGGCAGGCTGTGATTTTGTAAAACCCCAGAATCGTCTGTCTCCCCTCAACATCCATACTCCTTTCCATGGGCTGAGCCCGTGATGAGACTTGGGACATAGTGACCAGGTGACTGAAACTCTGTCCTGCTCCCAGTGCCAGGGGTCCGGGAGTCGCCCGAGGGACAGTGCTTGTTCCGGAGAATATTCTCCCCTCGAGGCAGCATCTGCTTGAGGACAATTTCCTCCAGGCTTTTTTTCCACTGGGTCAGCTGTGTCGGGACAAATGTGTTTTTCCCTGTGCCCTGGACTCAGTCTCTAGTTTCTGTGTCAGGCCCTGACCTCTCCTTTAGCGGTTCCTCTGAATCCTGCCCGCATTTCCCCTCCACCTCCCCCCAGACCACTGTGGGTGAGATGCTCGGGCTTCAAAAATTTGTGGTGCTGTCCACAAGGCTGGCTGCAGTCGGCTGTGATTCTGTTCTTGTGGAGGACCCTTTCCCTGGATAATTTGTTACACAGCAGTAAATAACACCACGAGTTCTAGTTTCTCCACATCCTGAGCAACTGTCAGTCTTTTTAACTGGGGATTCCAGCAGGTGTGTGTGCTGTCTCATGGGGTTTTTAATTTGCGTTTCTCTGGTGACTAATGCTGTTGGGCATCCTTCATCTTTCTAATTGCCATCGTGAAGTGTCTCTTCCTACTTTTGTCCATTTTAAAAATAGGCTTGTCTGCATTTTAAAAAAAAATCATCCTGTCCTGCAAATCTATTGCACTATCTCCACAGGAGATGAGACACCTTACCAGTTGTGGTCTCTGTCATTTTTTGCTGAGCAGAACTGAGTAGGCCTTGCAGTAATTTTTTTTAAGCAGCATTTGACCATGCTTAGCCTTCAGTTCTCAGTCTCTGGCTTTCCCTGGAGTGACACTGAGTTAGCAGTCAGGCACCACTGACGCTCATTGTCTAGCCCCCGCTCAGAATCTTCGCCCTGTCTCTTGCCAGTTCCCGAGAGCTGCGTAGATGTGGCAGTTTTTCTGTGTGGCACAATTCCTTCCCTGCCTTTAGAATTTTTTCCCCTAGCATCTGCTTTACTCCACACACAGGTGCAACATGCATCATTCTATTGCCTGATTAGTATTTTATAACCATCTCTAATCTTTGTCTCCATCGTGATCTTGCCTTCTTCCTGACTGGTCCTGTTAGCGCTCGCTGCTCTTGTGTTTCCCAGATGTCAGGAGACTCATGGGATTCGCCTCACACCTCAAAATTAAGTAAAAAATCTTAGGCAATTCTAGTAGAATGGTCTTCAGTCGGATTAGCAGAATTTTTAAAGCACCCCCCTCATGAAGTTGTTGTGAAGATTGAATATGGCAGCATATCTCTTGACTTTTCCATCTTAAGAGATGCATTGAAGGATAGACTCCAAAAAGTAACATGTTTTGTGCAAACATTAGTACAGTATTGCTGTTCACTGCTGGTGCCAAAAATACTTTAAAAAAAATCTTCTATTTATTTCTTCTGAGGCTTGTTTTGAGACCCAAGGTTCTAATGTATCATTTTCCTTCTCCCTCAGAAAACTTAAGGGTTTAAATGGGCATCTCCTCACAGCTTTATGTTAAGCACAGATTTTAAATTCTACCAGCAATGGAATCATGTCAGCAAATATTTATTAAGTATCTGCTAGGTGTGCAGCACTGTGCTGGGCCTAGAAGTGCCTGGCATCTCTTCTAGGAATTTTAATTTATTTGCTATTGGGCAGGTATTCATCCAGTCCGCGTTCTGGGCAGAGGGTTAGGCAGCACACACGTGGAAGTAAATAAGCCGTGAAGCCTGCAGTCCGGGAGCTCGCGGTTGGAGCGGCGGGCGCACCGGGCAGCGCCCCCCCCCCACCCCGGCCCCGGGGCGGGGGGGGGGGGGGGCGCAGGGCTGACGCAGCGGGACTTGCCCCTGCGGAGCCGCAAGCCCGAGGCAGCTCCCCGGGGCGCGAGGCCACTTCTGCCTGCGTTTGCCGGGAAAGGTTTCCCTACGAGTAACGCTGGGACAGAATTTTGAAGGGCCGGTAGGAGTTCGCCAGGTGAGGGGAGCAAGGAAAGGACGCGCCGGGGCGTGCAGGGCGGAGTGCGGGACGAGGAGGCCCGCAGAGGCCCTGGGCGCGGAGTGCGGCCGGTTCCGCGTGGGCTTCCGGCCTCGCCCGGCGGCGTCCGGGTCAAACGGGGCGGCTTCCGAGGGACGCGGCGGAGCTGGTGCTCTTCTGTTTTATTCGGTGACCCATTTACTCTTTATTTCAGCATCGACCCGCGTGATTTATGCTACCTTTATTAGTGCGCTTGCTGCTTCTTTTTTGGTGATTATTAAGTGCTATGTACTTTGATTGTTTCAGTGCCTTTGTTATCTATTTGGAACCCAAATTAATGTAGCTTTAAGTGAGAGTTTTAGAGGGAAGGGGATAGCCCGGTGGTAGAGTGCGTGCTTAGCAGGTTCCATCCCCAGTACCTCCGTTAAAACAAACAAACAAACAAACACATTTAAAAAATTAAAAAATAAACTTAATTACCACCCCCTCCAAAAAAAGCGACTTTATTCTCACTTGATAAATTCGGTGTTGCTAAACCAGTGTGATGTTTCTCCCTGCAGCCTCTGCCTGTGTGATTTGCTCAGGGACTGCCACCAGGTGGCGCTGCGTCAGACTCAGCAAACCGGGCTCCTGTCCTGTCCATCCTGTCCTTCAGGGGTTTCAAGGACAGGAAGTCCTATCCTGCCCCGTCCTGTCCTGTCCTGTCCCTTAAGGGTTCAAAACGTGCCTCTTTGTGGAAGAAGTCCAGCGTTTGCCTGTGACCCTGTCAGCATGGTCTCAGTGGTGCACAGAGCCACTCCAGGCGCCTTTCTTTGGCCTTTGCTCCTCTGGACCGGTGTTCTGTGCCGTCCTCACTGAGAAACGAGCCACATGCCGCTCTGCCCTGCTCTCGCGGAATTCAGCTGTTGGATAATTCTCATTTCTTTCATTTGTTCCTTATATTTCCAGTAAGATTTTAATATTCCTGAAAGCTGGGGTTGTCCCAGCCCTTAGCAGAGTGCTCAGTAGAGAACAGTGTTTAAGAAGAACCTTTTTCCATGAAGGAGGGCTCTGACAAATGGTGAGAGAGTACATGCCTTTAGCTGTGCGACCCAGGTCTGGGTTAGGCTGGCCTAGGAGGGGGTCGCATTCTCCACGGGCGACTGCACTTCTCCACCAGGTCACCAGGCCTTGGGGCTCTGACCTCCAGCTGAATTGCTAACTGGCTTTGCAGCCTTGGAGAGGTCACGCGGAGTCTCCCAGCCTCTGTTTCCTCCTCTGTAAGGCGTGGGCAGTCATAGGACTCGATCACAGGGTTGCTTTTTGGATGCAGGGAAGCGATGCCCAGAAAGCACTGGAGTTGAGCACCTCTCACGTAACACTTAAAAGGTTGTTTCACAACACTTTTGTTATGAAGCGCTAGAGGTGCAATAATAATTCAATTACTTTGTAAAGTACAAAGTGTTACAGAATCATTTTACTGCCATTGGTTTTATTTTGGCTGTGGCATTCACAGTGATCCCTCTATATTATGGAAACGGTTTTAATTGGAAGACAGTGGGTAGTGCCGTGGGTAGCAGTGACAGCGAGACTGTCGTTGGCGTGTCTGGCCATGGGTGTTGGTTGTTGGAAGTCACGTCCAAAGCTGACCTTGGTCCCCTGCTGGAGTCGCTGCAACACCCCTTGTACTGCTTTTCTCTGGTTCTACTTTTCTGTTTCTCTTTTTTTTCTGTGATACCAAGTCGTCTTTGTGGGGATGGTTTAAAGTTTGGTTTGTGTACTCTAAGTTTCAGTAATTGGTGACTACTGTTTGAGTCAGATTTGGTTTTCAGAAGTACAATTTTGGAGGGAAGTCCTGGGAACCATCCAGTCCAACCACTCCCCATCTTATGAGCGAGGCTCTGCAGGGCCAGGACACCTGCCCGAGGTGGCACAGCCCGGGATGGGAATGGCTATGTTCCGGGGCCGTCTGTCCTGCCTCCTCCGCGTCCAGGGGAGCATCACTGTTGACGCCCCTGCTGTGTCTCGGTCATGTATCCTGGTCCCTTGTCACGTCCTCACCCCAGTGTCTTCCCATTACCAGCAGGAGCAGAGTAGAAACGCATCCCCCGTGTTGGGGATGGTGGCCCCTGGTGGGGGGGCAAACCGTGGTCAGATTCCCGCTCCCTTCCTCCTCCCTCTTCCCACTGCCTGTCCTTCCAGCGTCCGGCGTCCCCTCTCTTGTCCCTTTTGTGTTCCATCCTTCGTTACTCGCCCCATGTCTCCTAGCTGTATCACCGGCCCGAGTTCACGTGTTTGATGAATGAAATTTCAAACATCGTCTATACTGAGAGGTTCTATCATTTCCTTCTCTCTCCCCTCCCCCTTCCCCCTAGAGCTTAAGTGCTCAAGGGTCCTCCTGGTCTGAAATGTCAAAAGAAGACTAGTGAGGAAAAAGCAACAGAAAGTAACTCTACTACATGCTTCCTCACAGTGCAGGGTCATCTCTTCCTTCCTTTTGACTCTTGTAGACAGACATGCTGGCCCATCTCAGGGGTAATTGCTCTTCTCTCGGGAACACTCTTCCTGAAATGCCTCGCTCTGGGAGCCTTTGTGTTCCAGGGACAGAGGTTGGCAGGAGTGGGGATCTTGGTTGTTTGCCCTCCCTGCCTCTCATCACCTTGGTTTTCTACCCTCTCGGAAAATAAAGTCTTTTTCCAGCCATGGAAACCACAGGGTCAACAGTGTGACCGAGACGAAGCCCCGTGACGGCTGCAGCCAGCTTCCACTGTGGTGCAGTTTTTAGCGTTTGATCCAAGGTGGGGTGCCAGCTGGAGGATGCAAATTGGCCACCATTTTCTGCCCGTGTTTCATCTTTTCCCTCCTTTTCTGCATTGGCATAATTCTCTAACTTTATTATATTTTCCCCTGTTTCTCTCTCTCTTGGTAAACCTTTGTGTTCCCAGAGGAACCAGAAGAAATTGGACATGAGGTTTTGATATCTTGCCAACTCTTTTCTATAATTGAAAGTGAATTGGAAATGTGAACCCTGCCTCTGTTCTGCCGATGCTTCTGGGGTCTAATAGAAAAAAAGTGCAAAGGAAGAATCTGGAGGGAGGAAGGGAAAATGGAATGCTATTCAGGCTAAAGGTTCCTAATGGAACATAAACCCTTAAACCTTTGGGTTGCCTATTTCAAACTTGCTCTTTTATTTGGGTCGGAAGAGCACCTGTTAAGTTGTAGCCACAAATAAACGTGTAATACTGAGGTACTAGTTCATGGCTTCAGGATTGGCTTGATCCACATTAGTTGTCTTCTCAAGTGAAGTAATCCAGAGCAGAAACCTACACAGAACTGTTTGGAACCCTGGAGAACTTTCTACTTAAATTCCCATGCTCCGAGCAGGAACAGGAACCAGAGTGCAACCCACGTGTCAGTCCCAGTTGACTGGCCGCCTGGAGTACAGGACTAGACGGATTGCAAGGACTAGACTGGTTAAGATGTTGCAGCCTGGTTAGGCCCCATCTAGGCAGCTAACCAGCCCTTCACCTTGACATCACTTTTCCTTAAATTCTCACTGTTGCCTTGCATACCAGTTAGACTTGAAGCTCTGTGGAGACAAGGAACTCGTCTTTCATTGCACCTTTGGAGCCTAGATCTGTTCCTGGCACACGGTCAGCTCTCAGTAGGTATTCGATGAATGAATGAATGAAAGAAATGGGAATCTTTTAAAGGTTTCAATTTTAATTGGCGAGTTCTGTAGTTAGGTATGTGGTCTACCTATCCAATACATGTCTGTATTGAGGTAGGCTGGACATAGAGGTGATTCGGCAGGAAAACCACTGGACACTGACCTGCCAGAGGAAGAGCCAGGGGCTCAGAAGAAATGACACCAACAGATGTGTGACCAACAGCATCTCGGTCATCCTATAGTAGCTTTAAAGTTTTTTTACTTTTTTTTTTTTTTGAGCTATCTTATTGATTTTGTATATTTTTATTTAATTCTTTTTTGTTTGTTTTAGGGAGGTGATTAGGTTTATAATTTATTTGTTTATCTATTTTTTAATGGCGTTACTGGGGACTGAACCCGGGACCTCGTGCACGCTAAGCACGCGCTCTGCCCCTGAGCTACACCCCCACCTCTAGTAACTTTTTTAAATCACAAGAATTGTAGGTAGATTTTCAGGTAAACAGTTGAAAGAGATGACCTCTAAAGTCTTTTCCTTGTGTTTTACCAGTAATTTCACCTCTTCGGTGTCCTGTCTACTTGTAAGTAGATAATGTGCACAGCAAAGTAGCCTCAAAAATTCAGTGAAGGAGGAAAAAGAAACAGTTTTCTTGTTTCATGAACCATCAACTGGACTGAAAATGCACGTGATGAGGAGGCTTATCCATCGGGCTTCCTGTGACACGTGGGGAGGCTGCCAGGGTACTTAGTTCTTTCACGGACAGCCTGCCCTTCATTTGTTTGTTTAATTTAGCGTCATGATATTTAGCACAGAGATGTCTGTGTTTCTCTCAAGATCCTGTCTTTCCTGCAAAAAGGAAGGTTTTGTTCTTAAATGTCAGCAAAACATTTTTTGGCCGAATATTCAGTTCCTTTCCCTCGCGTCTCCATGTGGGAGAAAACTCATTTTCTCAATCATCGGTGACCTCCCCCTCCCCAAATTCCTGGCTTGTCCTCCAGGATTTTCCCTCCCGCGCCAGCTGTCCCTCTGCTGACTTCCTTCCCAGTCACTGTGGCCACCGCACATAAAACTATGTTTCTCGTCTTCCTTCTCTCCTTCTTGGAGAGGTTGTTCATTTCGCTCTGCTGCTCGCTGTTGGAATGTGCCACCTGCTTTTCCAGGTCCTTGGTAGCAGAGCATGTGGCCCAGGTGGGTCATTTGTCACTCAGATGTTTTTAGATGATGACTCTACTGTTGGTCTTATGGGAGTTGGTCTAAGACTATTAAAAGTGGGACTGCATGAGATAGTTGGCATTCAGAACATTTTGTCCACGAAACAAGGAGGAGTTTTGAGAAACTGGCGAGTTTGCTCTCCTGCAAGCTGGAATCTGTGTGCAGCATCCAGGCGGTGGGGTTGTGTTAGTGTGCTGCAGCTGCTGTAACAAAAGTCCTGCAGGCAGGGGGTAGGAGGCTCAAACAGCGGGAAGTTCACTTCCTCGCAGCTGTGGAGGCTGGACGTCCAAGATCAAGGCGTTAACAGGGTTGCTTTCTCTTGAGCCCCCTCTCCTTGGCTGGTAGATGCCTCCTTCTCCCTATGTCCTCACAGGGCCATCCCTCTGGGCACATCTGTGTCCCGATCTCGCCTTCTTTCGAGGACACCCATCCTGTTGATTCAACATCCACCTCAATGACCTCATTTTACTTCACTACTTCTGTGAATACCCTCCCTCCAAATTCAGTCACACTCTGAGGTCCTGGGGTCAGGACATTGGGACTTAAGCGTATGAATTGGGGAGGATGCAGTTCAGCCCCTAATGGAGTGAGACCTAATCCCATGTCAATGGGATTCAATGGAAACTTGCAACCAAGAATAACTCCCTTATAGGTTGGGACTAAGGATTAAATGAAATTGCGTGTGTGGAGATTTTTGAAAACTCCAAACCCCTGCTAATAAGAATGGAGTGTCATTAGCATTGTTACATAACATATAACAGAGAGTGATTATTATAATATAAAATGATAATGCTATTTGAAATGGCCAAATCCACATGAGAACTGAAAGTGTTTGAACTGGTGATACCTTTTCCTGGAGCCCCAGGGAAACGTGTGCGCGCGAGGAGGCCATGGAGATGCCGGGACGGCGCGGGCAGCCAGCATCTTCACGTCTGTCCGGTTTTGAGCATCTCTAAGGAGGGGATCTTTTCCCTGAGAATGAAGTTTTTAATGCCAGATAAAGGACAAACTAAACAGTATCTGAAATGATGGACTGTCGTGGATTAAATGTTAGAAAAATGAGTGAAAGGAACATTGTGCTCTTTGCTTAATAAGAGAAATCAGCACGTTTTACCAAACATCTCACCTTCAGTTATATGCCTGTTGTAACTATCACCGTGATAAGTAAGGTACTAACACTGGAAAAGAACTTCTTAGAGTTTCCTAAATATACTTGAAATGTTTTCCTCGATGTTGTTCTGATCACGAGCTGTAGATGTGGGGGATTCTGTTTCTCCTGGTTTCGTTATCAGTAGAATTTTAGAAAATGTCTGCTTTAAAAATTCAATCCCTTAATTTAGTCTCCTCTACTCCAAACAAGTCATTCATTAACCTTTCATTGTAACAAGAGCTGGTGCATCTGAAGCCAATTAAATGTTTTACATTATTGCTCATTGTGAATAAACAGACAGTTTCCAGCCCTCCTTTCCCCAAACTGCTATAATTTAGGCATCGTGTAGCTAATTACACAGCTCTCGAGCCAGTGTTGAGAAGGATAAAAATCTTCCAAACACATCTGCTGTGGCCGCCTGTGCTGGGGACCCCGGGTGGAAAGGGGTCCCTCTGGGGGTGTTTGGGACTTGGATACTTGCTGAGTTAGGCAACTTGAAGCTGCTCGTAGCTTCCCTAAATGGAATCTGGGACGCGTCTTAAAGGATAAGGAGTGGTAAACATTCTTTTTTCCTGTTTCAGAGTTCTACACGGGAAATACAGCCGCCTCTGACAGCAGTGTAGTCAGTTCTAGATTATCTGCGAAGACAGGTTTATTGGGTGGTAGTGTTCAGGCTCTGTATTTTCTCCCTCTTGCCCTCAGCATCAGGCTTTTGGCTATTTCATTTTTCCAGTCATCGCTCCGGAGTGCCCACAGGGGACAGAAATGCCAGGGTGAAAATCAGATCAGCCAAGTTAGCCACTTGACAGCGAGAAGTGTGACGGAGCTTACGTCGCTCATCATCAGGCTGAGGGCGTTGCGGCCAGGTGTGTGTCTTCTCTGGGTTTCAGATTGCCTGAGGGAGGTCTCTGTTCACCTCTGCGTCCCCAGCAGCCGAGGGGCCCACTTACACTGGTCATCCGATCCGTGTCGTCTGAGTTGATGATTGAACTGGGTTTATGATCGATGGAATTTTTTTGTTTTCCGTTTCCGCAAAAAATAAAGTCGGCTTTGTCTTGCCTGCAACTCCTCAAAGCGGCTCCTGCTCCAGCTAGCACCAGCTCACAGCCACTTGTCAGGGTGAATCCCTGACTTTCTGCAGCAGGGGAGCAGCATCGAGACAAGGCTACGATGGCTGCGTTGAGGAGAGCGGCTTCTCTGTGAACCTGGGATAACCAGGAACACCACTGAGCCAGGATGCCGAAGTCTGAACGCGGCGGTCACATCACAGCTGCACCCTGCCCTTCACTGGCTGTCCTCTAACCCGATTCCGGCCAGAGTGAAAACCAAGGAACCAGGGAGGCTGGAGCAAACACCTTTTTTCAGAGTCAGGCATCTCGGGAGCAGAAAGAGGTGAGGCAGGTCAGGCCAGGCAGTGCTTCCCAGTGGCTTTACGAGGGAGGTGCGGCCACGTCGTTACTTCAGGAGATGCAAGCTGTGCCTGGGAGTGTGACTGAGGGCGGTGTGCGGGAAGGGAAGCGTGGCTGAGAGTGGAATTAGGGGGGCGGGTGCAGCTCAGGGGTAGAGCCAGTGCTCAGCATGCCCGAGGTCCTGGGTTCCATCCCCAGCACCTCCATTAGCCAATAAAAGGGGGGTGGAATTAGAAGGTTGATTTCTCATCGCTGCTCTACCACCGGTCAGGTACGTGACCTCGGAGCAGGCGTTTCCTCTCACCCTCCACCTGCGCGGCCCTTAGGTGGGTGAGGTACACAGTTTGGTGGCTGATGATCGCTGCTCTTGAATTCTAAGCATCTGGAAAACTCGCAGCCCCAGGCTCCTCACAGTGTTCCCAGTGTCTGCTGCACTCTCAGCTGTGGGATCTTCCTCCCTGTTTGGTTCCCTCCGGTGCGGGGACGTCATCTTTCGCAGATTTAGAAAACTGATCCAGGCCGCTTACCTATGTCCGTGTGCGCCAGAATATCCTCGGTGAGGCCGTACGTTGCTGTTTTACTTTTGAAAACCGAGTCTGACTTGGGTCGCAGCACCACCTGCGTGGACGTCGGATGTGGCCGTGCCTGCATTTCCTGTGCATTTGTGCTGGTTTCCAGCCTTCTGCCCTCCCTTCCCTCTGCGTGGACGATGATCCGGGGCGTCGGGGATTCTGGCAGAAGCAAACGCCAGCTGGCCAAGCTGAGGTGGCGCTTCTGGGGCCCTAGTCCCTTGCAGTGTGTTGTTCCGTGAAGGTGTGATTTCACACGACCCTTTGCGTCCACAGCTGTGCCGCCCGCCGTCGTCCCAGAAGCCATAGGATGTGTGGTCGGGTTCTCTGCCACTCGGCTGTGCTGCCCCCACACCCCCTCCTCGCCTCCGGGAGGCTGTTCCCCCCGGCCTGGGAGAGCGTGTGGAGCGGGGACACGTTCGGCCGCATTTCCTCCTGCAGCTTGAGAAAGAGGCCGGCGTGGAGGCTGGAGGAGGCTTCAGAGGAATGCCGCTTTCTCAGGGCGGCCGAGAGCCGCCTGTGATCTTGCGGAGGCAGAACTGGAGGAGGGAGGCAGCACATTGTAAACCGTCTTTCCCAGACACGCCAGGGGACGTCGAGGCCACCGCTCCAGCCCAGAGCAGGGCAGAGCCGGCGCTCGAGGTGGAGGCCTCCCGAGGACAGGTCTGCGCCAGTGCCCTCCAGTCTCTTCCCATCGCGGCCTGGCCAAGAGCAGGCCTGTCCGGCACCAGGTGGGGACTCGGGAAGGTACCCGCTACCGCGGTCAAGGGCACGGACTCTAGACAGGCCTGGAGCTCATTTCTGAGGAGGCAGGGCACTTCTGTTATGAGCCGTAGGAGCTGTTACTGGCTAGCTGAAAATTTTAAAAGGGAGCTGGAATGTATTAAAAGGACACATTAGTTCATGGAACCGGCGAGGCTCAGAAGCGGCGGGAACCAGGGTAGCTCTGCTTTCCAGAACAGCATCTCCATGATGCTGCGACTAAAATGACGTGAAGTGAAGCGTTTTCTGTGCTTGTGACATTTCAGCCTAGTCCCTGAGGAAGAGAGGTGAGTGGTCTGGCCTTGCACTTCCTGGGGGGTGAGTGGGGCCGGGGTGTGGTGATTAGCATACACAAGGTTGGTTCACCCAAGAAAATTGGGCTCCCCTCATGGAAGGAAGGGGTTGGGGCGTTGGGGAGACCCAGCCGACTTGTGTGTATGAGACAGATGAATGCCGCCAGGCAGGCTCCCAGCGTCTGAATCTGCAGGAAAACCTCGGAGACTTGGGGAAGGCCTCGAGGACCCCAGCTCTTGTTAAGAAACCTAAAGGAAGTAGTCCACTGAAGAAATCGCCCCCATTTCTGGGGACATTAAGAAAGGTAACGCCAACATGGATGGACTTGGGGGGCATTACGCTAAATGAAAGAAGTCAGACAGAGAAAGACAAATTCCGTACGATCTCACTTATATGTGGGATCTAGAAAATACACCTGACTAGTGAATGTGACAAAAAGAAGTGAACTCACCGACAGAGAACAAGCTCGTGGTTCCCAGGGGGGAGGTGGGGAGGGGCAACACTGGACGGGGTAGTAAGAGGTACAAACTATTAGATACAAAATAAGCTACAAGGATGTCCTGTGCAGTATGGGGAACATGGCCAGTGTTTTACAGTAACTGTAAATGGAGCATAACCTTTACAAGTTGTGAGTCACTGTGTTGCACACCTGTAACGTATAATACAGTACAGCAACTGTACTTCAGTTAAAAACATGTACGTATACACACGAGGAGGGGGAGAAAGGTGACGCCTGTGAGGCTATTAGCATGAGCCTGCGGGCAGCAAGTTCTCCTGATTTTCAGCTATTTAGTCCTGTTTTCTTAGCAGAGCCGTCATCCATGGGGTGGCCCTAACACATGTCAGTTTGCTCAGGATGGCCCCAGTTGCTGCCTTCATACCTTCCAAATTCACCCTGTCTCTGATTTCTCATTTTTAAAATCAAATATCATCATTATTGTTTGCATTAAAATAAGCCAGGCTGGGCTCGGCAGGCCTTGTCCTGTACTTGCGGCCCTGGCCCGATGTCCCCAGTGGTGTGTGAGTGCAGGGCCAGTGGGCAGAGTGCCTGAGGGGCTTGGAACCTGACTGCCAGTGCCCTGCCCTCCTCCCCATCCCTCTGGACATGCAGCCTCACCAGTAGCTTCAAGAGTGGCAGGCGAGGGGCTCCGCTGGGTACTCAGGGTCTGGTCTGCCTTGGCTGCTGTGCCCACCAGCCCCACCCCCGCCGCCGGAATTGTTTCGCTCCCCTCCATCCTAGACAGCAGATGGGCATGGCCCGCGACCCCAGCTGGACAATCACAATTTTTGCACAGAAATTTTGGGTTTAAGACAATAAGTCGTACAGACCTTTTCAGTGCCTGAAGCTATAGGATGTGAAACCGGGAACATTTGGTGGCCGTGTGTCTCGTACGTGGGACTTGAGAGTCAGCACACAGACAAGATAGAAAGAAGGAGGCAAATGCAGACTGAAGGGCAGGGTAACGTTTCATCTCCTGGGTGGAGTTTTTCCTGAGGCTCCCCCTTGGGTTCTACCAGCCACCTGAATATTTTTACAATAAATTAACCTTTTGCTGTTGTAAATTCGAGTTTAATTGCTGTCAGTTACCACCAGAAGAGCCTTATTCTACCTCCTGAGCTTAAAGCAGATTAAGAATAAGACAGCGAAGCCGATGCAGGCAACAGGGCGCCAGCTTGGTTTCTCCTAAGGTGGTTGGACTACCTGACTTGACGTCCCCATCCAAGAGGGCCGTTGTCACCCGCCCCCCCCAGCTCCTCCCCTCCCCCCCAGCTCCCTCTCCCCCAGCTCCTCCCCACCCCCCACCTCTTCGCCTCCCCCCCAGCTCACCTGAGGGACCTGCGGGGTGGCTAACAGCAGGCATTCTCCAGCTGAGGTGGAAGCAGAGGAAAAAGCAAACTCCCAGTGTTTGAGGTCTTTTCAGAGATTAGCTCTGCCTCATCCAGAAATAAGGACCAGTCAGGAAATGACGCCCTCCAGAGGGACTTAGCTGTGGGCAGAGTGCGAGGTCAGAAGAGTTGCTCTACTGGGAATTTCTCTACAGATGGAAACACAGGACTGGCTGAACAGAGGGCACCTGGCACAAGTCTGAACTAAAGCCTGAATTGCAACTCTGGAGATGAATGGCCGCCAGGATTCAGATGGTCGCCTGGAGCGCCCAGGCCTGGGGTAGGGCTGGGACAAACAGTCCCGCTGGTCCCTGGGGTGCCCGCTGTCCTGACGGCCATGCCGGTTCCTGTTTGTCATCCTCTGAGTGCCCTCCCTGTGTTCTTGCTGGGATCAGTGAACACGCGTCCCTGGCTTGTCCCTTCACCTCCCACCACTGCCTGAAGATCCCCAGTGTGTCCCGTCTGCCTAAGACCAGCCCCTCCAGATGGCGGGTGGCACCGTTAATGCTTGCCGGTCACCTCTCTGACGAGGCTCAGGACCTGGGAAGGGTCTGCCCTGGGGGACAGTGCAGATTTAGGCCACAGACGTGGTTCCAGTGAGAACAGCCGTCTGTTGTAGTGGTTGGTCATTTAGGCAGTTGTGAAAGCAGCTGGTGAGAAAACACTCTGAAAGCCGGTGGACAATAGGCTAGCGGGGGAATCTGACTGTTCACCATCCGTCTTTGGTGTTGCTCTGGGCATTCCAGAGTTTTCCACAGAGAGAGGCTAAAAGGCTAACTGTGTATTTGAGGACCACCCCCCTGTCCTGGATGTGTGTCTGCTGTCAATGGCTTTGATTTTTCAACCCAGGATCACTTCTTTCCAGTTTTGCAACATTTGGGTGTACACACTGCTGTTTTGGGTTTCAGATCTTCCTGAAAACTGATGCCTGCAGACGCCTAACCTCTCTGAGCCCTTTCTGCCGCCTACCTTCTCTGTGAATACAGTGCTCACAGCCTTTCAGAGACAGAGCTTTCGGAATTTGGCAGCAAAAACTTGATGGCACCCAGCACACTAGGGGTTACCTCCCGCAGCCGTGCCCAAGTCACGTTCCCCTGGTTGAGTGTGGTCAGGCCACCACCTTCGACCTAGAAGCTGGATGCACGACTCAAATGTTTACGTCCAGGACCCTCTTGGGGTCTGAGGTATCATCTCCCACGTATATTGTACTGAGTCATAAAAAAGAAACTTTTTTTTTTTAAAGACTATCCTTGGCTCTTTCTGACTTGTAAGGGCTGAAAATGAGTCTGAAGTGTGTTCCTTTTCATCTCTTCTTCTAGGTAATCATTTTGCAAAAGCGGTTAGACGTGCAGGTTCCCAGAAAAGAAGGCATAATTGGCGGGCTGAGGTGGAAGACGAGGGCTGAGGTGGAAGACGAGGACGAGGGTGATGTTTTTAAGAGAATAATGACCTTAGCTTTCGAGGGAGGCAGAAACGATCATTGGAGCTTACTTGTTCAATTACGGTCATTTTGCAGTGGCCGTGCTCGGCGGTCACTGGTCTCTGGGATTGTAGGTCCAATCCCGAGGGGTGATGCTGGCATCTCATGAAGAAACAAGGAGAGGGGACCAGGGAGATCGCAGAGGAACAAAGCCGGGGAGAAAATGTCCTGGCCTCTCTTAGGAATTTTATAGCAAGGTTTTGTTATTTCCTTGAAAGTGCGTTAGCCCCAGAACAGAATATCGATAAACACTGAGTCTGTGGAGACCAACCATCCACGTGGGTGTCCGAGGCCGGAGCGCTGACCCCCGCTGGAGGAGTTTCCCTCTTCCTCCCAAACTCATAGTATCTGGTCAGCGCGTGAAGACTTCCGGGTTTCACCGTAGTTATGGAGAGTCAGCACGCCACTGGGTTTTCTTAAAGCAGGGCCTACTTCTGTCTCACGATCAGTTAACTTTTTTCAGTTTCTCTACTTGTTACCTATCGCTGCGACATTATCCCGTATCCCAGGGGGGCTTCTAAACTCTCGGAGGAGGTACAAGGCAAAAGTGTGAAATCCCTGGAAAAGAGCTAAATACGTGTTAAGTAAGCACGCAAGTCTCAGGGCCGTGTGTGCTCCCACAGGAGGAGTTTTGCCGAGAGTGTAGGTGGGACCGCGTGGCATTTTGGAAGCCGCCCCTCATAGAGGCTCGTCCCCCAGAGGACTCCCTCTGAGCAGACTCTCTGGTCCTAAGTTGTTTTTTGTCACCGATGGAATCTGTGAGGTGAGCAGGTAACTCAGCAGGAAGCCAGGTGGGAGTCAGTGAGTTCTTGGCTGCACAAATTGGACCAGGGGGCCGAATGGCGATCAGCCTCCGGGGCCCAGGAGGAGATCCCAGGTGGGAGATGGGAGCAGCGTGGGGTCTGGGCGGGGCAGAGGAAGCCAGTGCTGGGAGGAATGCCTGGGCGTGTGAGCAGCGGGGAGCGCACCAGCCCAGGGGGCCTGGGAGCGAGGGGCACGCCTGACCTGGGGGCCCTGGAACGAGGAATTAGGAAGCTGGCTTTGGTGACAGAAGAAAGCACGTGAGTCCTTGGGTGTGGGTTTGAGAGGAGTCAGTGGGGGTCAGAAGATCGGTGGAGCCATCCGTGGAAGTGAGGGAGTATAATTAAATTGAGAAATTCGATAATGAGAAATTGAAGGAAGAAATGGCAGGATTTAGTGATACCTGTCAGGTAGGAGCCAGCTAACCTTTTCTGTAAAGGGCCAGACGGTAAATACTTTCATCTCTGTGGGCCGGTTTCCAGCTGGTCTCTGTCACTACCCTGCACTGTCACTGTCGTGGGAGAGCAGCTCGGACAGGACAGACAGGAGTGGGCGTGGCTAGATCTGGCCCAAGAGCCACAGTTTGCCAGCCCGTGACAGAGGGCCGAAAAAGAAAGACAATAAAACAGTTCGAGCCCTAGGAGGAGAAATAGGCACTGGCATAGGCTGGTTACCTCCTGACCGAGATTTCATTTCACACAAACAAAATGGTGACGGACACATTCTTCTGAGACGCTAAACGGCCAGCATTGCCCAGTTCTGCTCCAGGTTGACCTCTGCTTCCACGGGGCCTCTGCCTGATAAACAGTTCCTAGCTGACGTTACGCAGCTGATGAAAATGTCACAGAGCAGTTTCAGCAAGCGTGTTGGCAAAGCGGACTGATGGCGGCAGAACAAGCTCAGCCCAGCTGTGTGCAGTCCACGTGGAGCTCAGGAAACGAGGGCCAGCCCCGGGGCGCAGGGGCCAGGAAAGTGCGTTCCTCCGGATAAGGAGAGGGGTGCTGGTAACTTGCGAGGGACCGACTTTCCAGGGAGGTGCCGGTGAGTGCGAGAAGGACGTGTCAGAGGGCGGGGAGCCAAGCCTGGCGCTGGGGCTGGAAGGCAGTGGGACAGGAGGAGGTGGGCGGGGCCTTTACGTGGGTGGCGGCTGCAGGTTTCCAGAAAGCAGGTTACCGGGGACAGCACCGCCCACAACGCGGGGTCTGTGTGCTCCGGCCCAGAGCATGTGTCTGCTTCCCTGGGTGTCTGTACACACGCACGGTTTCTGGTTTACTTTCCTTTTACTCAAAATACATTCTGTCTCCTGACTTTGTTTTCTGATGCTACACAGAGCTCTGTCTGGCGGCGTTGACTCTAATTTTCACTTTACACTTTGCGAGGCCTGCCCGAGTGGGGCTGCGGACTCCAGGGGCCGTCTCCTGGGGAGACGGCCAGGAGCGGCGGTGAGCCCGGGGGGTGAGAGGGGAGGCAGAGGGCGGGTGGGTGGGTTGGTTTTTCTCTTTCCTTTTTAGGCAAAGATTTTTGCCTCATTTCCATTTTTTTTTTTTTTTTAAATTTGGTGGTTCGGTGGTTATCTGAAGGGTGAAAGTTTTACTGCTCTGTTTTCCGTGAGGGCAGCTGTGTTAGGTGTTACCCGGGGAGGATCACGCTTGGTCCCTACCCCCTCCCTGTGTGACACCGGCCCGCCAGCTTCCTCGTGTGCACCCCTCGCACAGCCGTGGTGCCAGAGCGGCCCCTTCTGCTCACACCTCCGTGCACTCACTCTGAACCCGTTTTTGGCCGCAGCAGCAGCCTGCTTTCCTCCTCGTGTTGAAGGTCTCGGGGGCCCCAAAGCAGTGGGTACAGAGCTCTGCACTTCGTCATGTTTGTGGGGAGAACGGAAGAATCTGAGCTGTTGGAGCATCAAGCCTGTGTCTCCTTCATCTTTGTGATCCCCATGCTGAGGAGAGAGCCCAGACGTCACCCAGGTTTGCTGAGTGAGTCCGTGGGTGCGTAGACGATGGGACAGAGCCACGAGCCTGACCTTGTGGGGCTGAATGGGTTCTGAACTCTGGTCCCAAGTCCTGCCACCATCCCCGTGTCCTTGTGGGGATTCACTGCCAGGGAGGCTGAACTCACAAAACGAATATCCAGGTGATCAATGAGCTGCCGTCTGTTGATGGCCGGGCGAAGGTCCAGGAACCCCTCCATCTGTGCAGGGCTTTTTCATGGACGCCGACATGAGTTCTCCTGCTCCCGCTGCTCATCAGGGCTGGTGGGGGCAGGAGGGGCTGAGCCTAAGTTATCCTTGCCCCTGGCGCTGAGCTCGGAGAGGACTGGCGGGGCCGTTCACGCTGAGGACACACTGGGTGCGCTTCACGAAGGTGGAAATGTTCCCCGTGCCCACCCCGCACTGGCTGGACTCGCTGGTCAAAGCCGGGAAAGAAGGGGAAAAGCAGAGGGATGGGAACGATAACCAGAAAGAACAGTGGAAGCCGAGATACAGTTTGTCCGCACGGGAGGGGGTTTAAGAAATCTTGGGATTTTCTTGCCAATGAAAATGACGAGAATGAGGCAGCTGGGCTGCTGAGGGAAAAAAAAAACCCATAAATTACATTTAAATAACTTTCTACATACATATAAATCATGAAGTTACATAAAATCATTTTAATTTCATTGTGTCAACGTTAATAAAGTTTAATTTTCAGGTGCATATGCCTTAAGGCCTCAAGGCTCTCAAACACAAAACAATCAGAAAGCTAATTAATCACAAATGGGCAACTTTCCCAAATGACTCAAAGAACAGTTACAATTAAGAAATAATACCCTCTCTACAAAGTAGAATAAAAATGTACAAATAGACAAGAAACGTAATTACCAGCCATAGAAACCAGAAAGGAAAAACGGGAGAGGCTCATTTTCTAGGCTAGGTAGTGTCTCCAAACGTACTGGGGGGAAAACTGAGGCTCAGGGTCACTTCGCAGACCTGGGCCCTTCGTGGCCTTCTCTCTGTCTTCCTTGTCAGACTCACCTGCCTTTAGGCCACCACAGCTCGACTCGGACCTCTGTTGTGTTAACTGTGTCTTCCAGCCTTGAGAGACCTAGACGTCTGGTGAGCGTGCCTTTCGTTCCTCCCCCCGCCTGCTGAGAGCCCCAGGTAGAGAAGGGCGCGGCGTCAGGCTCGCAGGCGATGCGGGGGACCGCTCCCCGTGCCTGCGTGTCGGCGCATCAGAGCCTTCTGCGTGTTGGTTCAGCAAGTTTCAGATCCCTCTCAGTGAACGGTGCAGCCCTGCTCTCTTTCGTGGGGCGTCTTAAGAGACTTCAGCCAAGTGCTTTGCTGTCATCCAATATGCTTTATCTGTGGCAGCTTTTGGCTGACCCACACAGTAATGCCACCACCAGGGACACTGAGAGTGGGGTATCAGTCAGCACTCTTAGTTTCAAGAGTCAGAAACCCGACTAGAGCAGAAACAGGGCTTTCGCGTGCTTATGTGAATAGGAGGCCCGTGGGGGTGGGCTGGCCTCTCATCCAGCTGGGTCCAGGTCGCATGGCAGGCGGGAGGCAGAGCTAGGGCCAAAATCTCCTTCTGGTCCCCCGACTCCCGGGCCCCTCTGCTTCCGTTACGGGTGCTACCTTCATGGCACGAGGAGACAGGAAGGGCACGTCCTCCCTGGCGTCGCTGGAAGGTTGTTCTCACCCCCTTCTCAAGGCCTGCACACTCGCGTCCCTGAGGGACACCAGCAAAGGCACTGGCTTCTCACGAAGGAGGAACCGTTGCTCTGGACTCGCTTCATTCCACGCTGTGTCCTAAGCTTAGGTAGGCGATTTGTCCAGCAGTCGTGTGTCCCTCCGTTTATTCTGCAGATGACCTCTAGCGTTTCCTAGGTCACAGATGCTGTGCTGGGCATCTGGGATGCAAACGTGCTGAAGATACTGACAGTTGCAGATGAAGGACCTTCAAGCAGAAGGCTTGGGAAGTGTGCAAATATGATCACCTTCATTTGTTCAGTCTTTTAATCAACACATATGTATTAAGCATGTGGCAGGTGCCAGGGACCGTGTTAGGTGTCCCTGGTGGGCATGAAAGAGAACACAAGTGCGAAATTGCACGTAGCTCAGTGTGGCAGACGTATAGGGTACACCACGGGGGGGATGGAACCAAGGGCCGTCACCAGTGTCGAGTCTTCAGATGCGACGGGGACCCCAGACAGGTTTGCCACAAGAGAGCATCGTGGTGCGACTTGCATTCCAGGAGCTGCAGTTGGAGGCGTGTGTTGGGTCGGAGAGGGTGGGGACCAGAGGCTGTGGGAGTTGTTCCTGAGTGAGAGGACAGGCTGCTGCACCAGGCGGCAGGCGTTGGGATGGAGAGAAGCTAGATTCCGGACAGCATCCCCAGCAACCAGCCTTGGTGTCTCCTCAGATGTGGGGAGGGAGGGAGGGAGCGGTCAGGACGGAGTCTGAGCGTCTGGGTGACCAGTGAGGTCACGGTGAGGTTTGGAGCTCTGGGCAGAGGAGCAGAATCTTGTTCATGTCGTGTTCATATTACCTAGAGCAGTGCCTGGCACACAGCCAGGGCTCACGTGCACTTTTTGAGTGAACACCTGAATAAAACAGAGAGGACAATGTGGAGTTTTGTGGAGGAACTGGACGGCCATAGAAGGCCTCCCTGCAGGGGTGGCATTTAACCCACAGCGGCAGACGCGCGGGAGTGGGACACTATGTTTGCGTGTGACTCTGGAGCTCCATTCGGGGTGGCGTCTCAGCTCCCCCCCGCCCCGCCCCCAACTCCCGCCTTCGCCGCGAGCGCCTCTGGTCTGTCCGGGAGGCAGTGGGTTGAGAATGAAGCGAGGAGAATGGTGGTGACTGTCGCGGTACCTCCCGCTTGTGAAGCAGTTGGGTGGCACCAGTCTGCCTCAGTGGCCACTTAGGCCCAGTAGGGGTCCCTCCAGGTCCCCAGGCTGGGGAAGGCTTTATAGACCATTACCAGCTCTGAGAATCAAGAAGAAATGATTCTATGTGGTGTAATTTTGGTTCTTAAAAATCTGTTGCCAGGTCATATGTGGTATTTTACCCTTTCGTGTAGTTGTCTCTCTTCTCCCGTGTTTCAGGCGCGAGGGTGCGCACAGGAAAACACATCACACAGCGAAATAGCAAAGAATAAAGATGAAAATGAAAATCAGGGGTAGGGAAAGACGTAAGCTGCAGTGGATCTGGGAGTGTCCCGGGTGTGTTCTGACTTCTGAGAATTCTGTGTCTTGCAGTCACAAACGTTCAGCCAAACTCTTCAGTGCAGCGCAAGTAACCTGCCAACCGTCTAGTTAAAACAACTTGTGTGAATTGTAAGGAAATTCTTTCCAGCAAAGTACACATTTTTAATGGAAGGAAATAACTTCAGAGGAGCATTGAACAGACGCAAATCCTGACGGTCTCGGAGATGCGGGAAGCCGGGCTCGCGTGGTGAGTCCGTGATAGTAATTGGGAACGACCTAGTTCAGTCCATTATTTAGAAAGGGTTGGTAGCACTTTAAAGTCTAAACATCTATGAAAACCTGTTCTAAATGTCTGAAAGTTTTTCTGCATGAATTTAAAATTCAGACATTCAGGGCATTCACCCTACAACTGGCCGAAACTATCCTGGCTGAAACATGAGGTAATCGTGCTTTCAGTTTGCAAAATAACCAAGTGTTGCTGTGAGCAGCTCTTCCTGGTGGAGAGTGTTTTCTGTAAAGCTGATGCCAATTCTAAACTCTTCCCAAATGTTTCGATACAGTCTTCCACTGACATCCCTGTATGTACAGTCAGGAGGCTCAAACTGCACATTATTAATCCTCCCCCAAAGCCTCCTTGAAGTTCCAGGGGACATTTGTCAGTAGGAATTCCTCATCGGTGACTCCCGTGTGTGAAGGAAGCCCCAGGTCCCGGTCTCAGGCAGAGACCCTGACTGGGGAAGCCGTTTCATGAGGATAGCGCCAGGTTTGGAAAAAGTGATCGGTGCTGAAATCCTGCCTCACCATTCGGTTTATCCTCTGTGTTCTCTACGTGGATGCTTTTATGTCCTTAACCATGCTTTACACCTGATACATCTTAAATTTAATGGATCATTTATTATATCATTTGAAAATAAAAATAGTAGCAGAAAACACTTCAGAGCAGATTTATATTTAGTGATTTCCAGTAATATTCATTACGTTTGCTACAGTACTGGATTTCCAGGTACAGGTTCTTAGGTGTGTAATTTAGTTTTCTGTCGGTTATTGTTCTGGGTAATTAAGCATGAGCTTGCGGCCCCTGAAATACAACCTCAGAATCCCCATGATTCAGCACGAGCAAAGTCGGTTTCTTACCCTCGTGGGGGCCGACCCCTCCATGCGGTGACTCGGCACAGCAGGCCCCTTCCAGCCTGCGACAGTGCCGTCCCCGTGCTGGTTCGAGGGTCAGGGAGAGGAGTACCGAGGTGGCACATCCTGTCTTAAATGCCTCACCCCAGAGGTGCCACGTGCCACCTGCACGCATGCCCTGCTGGCTGGAACTAGTCCCGTGGCCCCGTGACCTGTAGCGGGACCAGGAGCAGCAGCACAAGGGATGTTCGCCAAGTGCTGCATTCTCTGCCCGCCATCTTAGGAGGAATTGACAGCAATGATAACACACAACTCCATTTTCAGTTGTACAAGTTTTGCCTGATTTTAAATGCATTTTAATGACAAATTTTGGTTAATGTGAACAGTTGACATGGCCACACATGCTGAGCGTAGGATGGAAAACTTCAGGGGCCCGGGTACGTTGTCGCGGTGCTGGTTCTGCGGGAGCTACTCGTGTGAGTTTGCATTCGCCACTCAGGTTCTTTCACCTGTTTCCTCCTCGTGTGCAAATTAACTGGATCACGCTGTGATCCCTCGTAACCTCAACCTTTAAATGTTATTCTGCTCATGTGATCGGTCCCACAGGTGTGATGTTTTCATAAGTAGGCTCTGCATTGAAAGAGAATCTGTAAAAGGACTGAGTCTGTTTGCAGTCTGTCCTTGCATCCTTTTTGTTAACCAAGGATATAAAATGTTCACTCAGGAACCCAGAATTGAAACGTGCGGACAACCCTGATTTCCGCGGTGCACGCGCTCCTCTGAATCTTTCTATTTCTTTCTATTTTGACGAAGATTTAGTTGTCGCTACTATGTATCAGCATTTTGCAGGCTGCCTGGGGTATAAAAATAAGTACATGTGGTTGGATTTTGCTCTGGAGGATGAGTGTTCTAGCATCGGAGACAGACGTGTAGATAGATGGATTCACGCGCTCTTTGGGAAGTGCTGGGAAGGTGGGGCGCACAAGGAATAATGGACTATGATGCTAGTTGGCATAGCTTGGGAAGGAGGAAGGGTTGTCTGAGCTACGTCTCCAAAAGTGAAAATGAGTAAGTTTGGAAAAAAGAACAAAGGCATAAAAGAGCGTGGTGTATGGGGAAATGCGTCAAGCGTCTTGGTGATGGCGCTGTACCGTCCAGCATGGTGGCCATTGGAGTGGAGCTCGCTCAAACTGAGATGTGTTTAAGTGTGACACACAAGGTTTCAAGTACTTAGTTCAATGAAGGAATGTCAACTATCTCATTAATACTTTTTAAAAATATTGATTACATGGTGAAATGAACATCTTAGATATATTGGTTAAGTAAAGTGTGTTAATATAATTAATTCCACCTGTTTCTTTTCCCTTTTTTAACGTGACTTCTAGAAAAATTTAAAACTACCTGTGTGGCTTTCCATTGGATGAGGCTGTTCCAGAGCATCACTCATGAAGGAAGGTGTGCGGGAGCTGATGTTGCAGTGGGTGGTGGGGGCAGGCGTCAGGGCGAGGAGAGTCCTATTCTCGCGCAGCCTCGTCTGTCACTCTCTAAAGTGGAGAACTTTGCACAGCGGAGTCACAGTCGTGTTTGCATGTGCGTTAGCTCTGAGCTCTGTGCGGTTCTGTGCCAGGCTCTTGAGTGGAGTCTGGGAGTCTGGCCAGAGGCTGTTGCCATATCCAGGGGGCCAAAGGCGAGGGTTGCAGGGCAGTGGCCGTAACTATGGAGACTGGGAGTCAGAGCTTTGGAACAGGCATCAGGAGTGACTTGGGTGTCTCAGGTGACCGGTGGGCATTTGTGCCACCAACTGAGTTCTCAGTGTTGGAGAGGCAGACGGTGCATCGGGGAGGAAACCGTGAATGCAGTTTTGGAAATGTGGACCTGGCTTGGTTGTGACACATCTGAAGGGTGTTTGGGTAGATGAATCTGAAACTCTGGCAAGAGGTCGGGGCGAGAGAAAGAGACGTGAGCGTGGTCAGGTGGCGAAAACAACGGAATTCCGTGTGTGATTACCTAGAGGAACGTAGGGTGAGAAAGACACGAGGCAGAGATGGTTTCCTGAGAACGGCAGCATCTAAGGATGGGCCAGAGGAAACTACGTGAATGAATAGGGCTGTAACTGACTGCTTAATGTATAGAAGTCTGTGCCCGTAACTGATCCCGTAAAGGATCACTCATTTTTATTACAATTAGTGTTACAGTATAGCGTTTCTGTTAATAGTAACATGACTGTCGGCATCATGCAAGAAATGTAGATTTTTGGTAATCATTTGATAATAATTTTTATTTGTATGTGCTATTTATAACTAGTAATTCCTAATAAATTCGTTTTTAGTTTTGTAAACGTTAGCAATAAAACTAATTCCTAGGAAAATATAAAACTTTCTGAAACAAAGAAGAGCTTTGTAGCGGTCGCCATGTCAGCGTTTGCGGTTTCGCTGCACGTTTGGGTTTTCCAGCGAACCTGAACTGACCCAACACTTGTGATGTCGTAAGGAACCATTTTTGCACAAAGTAAGAATGATTATTCTACAGTAAAAATTTCCCTATAAAATGTCGACATGGTAACACTTGGTGTAGCGCGTAACGTGCAGATCTCTGCGTCCAGTGAGAAGCATCATGGGAAGTTGGTCTCAGCTGTGAGGATGGTGCCCGGGCTCTGGCCGTGAGGAGGCAGGAGGCTTGCCAGCACAGCCACGTCGGGTGTGCGAGCGAGGGCTCGTCCCGACGGAACCTCAGGAAGCACCCATCACGTGGGGTGACGTGCAGCCCTTCAGGAAGGAGGGCGTCCGTGTCGGAAGCGGCGCGCTTGCTGTGAGGGCGCTGTCACGGATGGAGTGTTTGTTTTCTCCAAATCCATGTGTTGAGACCCTGGTGCCCAAGGTGATGGTGTTAGGTAGGGGGTGTGGCCTTTGGGAGACGATTAGGCTCCACCCTCACGAGCGGCATTAGTGCCCCAGCAGAGGCCCGGGAGAACTCCCTTCCCCTTCTGCTGCGTGGGGGCGCGTGCACAACAGGCCGTCTGTGCAGCAGGAGGCAGGCCCTCCCCAGAGACTGAACGTGCTGGTGCCTTGACCTTGCACTTCCCGGCTTCCAGATCTGTGAGAAGTGAGTTTTTGTTGTTTATAAACCACCTAGTTTTTGGTATTTTTTTATAGCAGCCTGAACAGACAGGCGGCCAGCCCTGGGAGGCGGCGTTGACTTTGCTGGATGGGGCTCTTGTCCACGTTCGCAAACGTCATCTTAATGGGCTGGTGTGGTGGAAGCCAGATTGCAGCTGAACTTGACTGTATGGAGGAGGCGATGGGGGCTGAAGGTTGGAAGCAGTGAGTGTAGACTGCCTTTTCCAGAAGCTTGCCCAGGAGCGAGGAGCAGCGTACAGCAGCAGCAGGGCAGGGAGCGTTTTGAAGGGAGAGCTTTAAACGTCGATTGGTTGAAGAAAGGGGTCATGATTTGGGATGCTGGTTGCTGGGTGAGGCTTGGGCGCGGAACAGACACAGTTCTATTGATCTCTCCATCGACCCTACACCCCCCACAAGGCCCAATGAGGAGATGTCTCTGATGCAGGAGCTGCTCTGTAAGCCAAGTATCCTTTTTCCCTATACTCTTAAAGCCCCTGTGGCTCTGAGCCCAGTCCCCTGTGCAACTTTAAAAAATAATGAAATAAAGTAAGAGTCCCACTGTGCTATCAGATTTAGTTGTGTGGCTGTTGATGCCATCGCAGTGTTTATTCCATTCTGTCTCACTGGGTGCATCCGGGTGTGTTCTTAATGCTGAGCTACGTTGAGAAAGTGGATGATTTGTCTATTCATAGTTTTCTTGTGTTGCTTTGAATAAATGCGATTAGAAGAGAGAATTCAAGCTCAGAAGCCTTAGCCATAACCCTACGTGACTTCCTCAAAGTTCAGTTTTGTTTCCCGTCAAGTGGAGTGACTGAGATTGTGGTCTTCCTGACGAATAGTCCTGGCCAATTGTCCACAATGCCATTCTGTCAGTAGTGTTCAGGGAGGTGGATGACAGTTTTTTTGACCAAAGACAGAAATATGCACACCGCTAACTATTAGAGAAATGCAGATCAGAACTACAATGAGGTATCACTTCACACCAGTGAGAATGACCATCATTAAAAAGTCTACAAACAATAAACACTGGAGAGGGTGTGGAGAAAAGGGAACCCTCCTACATTGTTGGATGGAATGTAATTTGGTGCAGGCGTTATGGAGGACAGTATGGAGGTTTCTTAGAAAACTAAAAATAGACTTACCATATGACCCAGCAATCCCACTCCTGGGCATATATCTAGAAGGAACTCTAACTTGAAAGGATACATGTACCCCAGTCTTCTTAGCACTAATTACAATAGCCAAGACATGGAAGCAACCTAAATGTCCATCGACAGATGAGTGGATAAAGTTGTGGTCTATATACACAATGGAATACTACTCAGCCATAAAAAATAATGGTGTTTGCAGTAACATGGATGGACCTAGAGATTATCATACTAAGTGAAGTAAGTCAGAGAAAGACAAATGTCATATGATATCCCTTATATGTGGAACCTTCAGAGATGATACAAACGGACTTATTTACAAACCAGAAATAGACTCACAGACATAAAAAACAAACTATGGTTACCAAAGGGGAAAGGAAGATTAGAGTTTGGGATTTGCAGATACGCTACTATATGTAAAATAGATAAACAACAAGCACCTACCATAAAACAAGAATGAGGAACTAGATTCAATATCTTATAATAACCTATAATGGAAAAGAAGCTGAAGAAAGAAAATATATATGTATGTATGTGTACAATTGAATCACTTTGTTGTACACCTGAAACTAACACACACAACATTATAAATCGACTATACTTCAATTAAAAAAAACTCCAAATTTCTAAAAATTTCAAACTGTATTTGAAGAATGTGTTTGAGGACCCTGCTGCACCCAAGGCTAGTGAAGCCTGAGCATTGTAAAGTCGATTCGGAGATGAAACATCTTGCTGGACTGGTGGTGGTGGTTATTATTTAAGACTGTGTCTCTCTCAGGTTTCTAAGGCCCAGATGCAGGCATCTCAGAAGAGGCTGTGTTTGTAGCTGGTGTCCATATAGTCACACTTCCTGTCTAGGTTCTGGCTCCTGCTGGGGACAGCCACCTCCAGTTCACAGCTGCCTTGCTAGGAAAGTACTTATGTCTCTTGCTTTCTTAGACTAAACCTGCGCAGTTATTTCTTTGTGTTTGGCAGTATATGAAGGAAGTGCCCTGTTCTGTCCCTGTCCTTGCAGGGAACATTTTAAAAATTATTGTTAAGAAAAATTTCAAGCATTCTACAAAGTATAGAGAATAAATCAGTAGATACGCTGTTCACATCACCAGCTCCTGAAATAAGACGTCGTGGGTGCAGCTGAAGCCCCTGGCAGCAGTGTGCACTCGCTGTTTGTCCACAGTCCTGCCAGCATCTCTCATTGTCCCACTGCAGTGTTTGCCAGTTTGATGAGTGAAAAATGATGAGGCCCTATTTTTCAAATTATCTTTGGAGTTCCTGAGAGGAGGTAACATGTGGAGGATAAGTACAGCAAGAAATACAGCCCCCAAAGGAAGTAAAATATTGATTAAAATTCATGAGGAATTTATTAAAACTGAAAATGAGGGAATATCGACAGGTATGTATGTTAGCGTGTCAGAGTGCTTTGAACGCACTGTTGGGTTTTGATGGGTCACTGAGTGATGGATGTGGCTGCTGCCCCCAAGGAGGTCGGGGGAGGCTGACTTTCGACAGGTGCTATTTAGCAAGGAGAGTGATAGCCCTGGACCTGCTTCTGTCCTGACGGAATCACCCCAAAGATGAGCTCCGGTTCTTAGGAGGTTTCTAAAAAAAAATTGTTGCCTACTTTTAGGAGTTCTTAGAAACCCTCTCTTTCCCTATGTAATTATCTTTGTATTTCTATTCTGTTTGCCTCTCTCTCTTTTTCACTTTTAAATTGGAAATTCTGAAATTACTGGAACCTGGAGGCTTGGAGAGGATCTCGATGGTTTCTTTTCGGCTTTTACCTAAGGACTGGGTTTGGATGATGGCAGGCGGTGGGAAATTTTCTGTGCGTCAACGTCCAGTAACATCCAGCTTTCAGAAAACGGTTGACAGTTGACACTGAACTTGAGAAGCAGTGTTCAACATCAGAGGTTGATCTTGTCCTGCCCAAAATATGTGAGGAGACCGTGTGAAGCCAGTTGGCTGAGAACCTGTAACAGAAGAGGCCGGGCCTCCTCCTTTCCCCGTCCTGCCCCGGGTAGTCCCTGCGCTGTGGACACGCCCACAGGTGGCGCCCACCAAGGAGCTGCTGGCATCAGAGGCCCCTTTATTTTCTTCCTATAATAGAAAGTCTGTGCTTAAACAAAGAATTATAAAGCTGGGAAAGCTCTCCTGGGAATTCTGACCAAGACCGAGCTCTGGCAAGGCAAGGGACTGACTAAAATTCTGATGCAGGCAGGACTGGGTGATCGCCAGTCTTAATTGTAGAGGCTTCCAGAACTCGTGATAGCACGACCTCTCTGGGTGACCTGTTTTCAGGCCTAGTTCCTCAGACTCTCAAGGATTTTGTCTTATATTTAAGCTTAATTCTTGCTTTCTGAACTTTTGCACAGTGTAGGAACATCATTTTCTTGATCACAGTTCACAAGTGGCTGACTGGCTACAGATCCCCTCCAGGGTTTATGTGAGATGTTTATGCTGAGTTAGCAAAATTGTTTTTACAAGACAAGGGGAAGTGGCATTGATCTCAAGAGTTTGGTACCAATCAGAGGTTCTGCGGTGCTTCAGTGAGTCCGATCCCGCCATCATGTCAGAATGCTAGGACTGACTAGCAGCTAGGAGAGCCTACGGCGTGCTGTGCTGACAGATGTGAGAGTGTGTTTCTCAGGCAGAGAGAGCCCACTGTGGAGTCCTCCGTCCGCGTTACAACCTCTGCAACATGCGGCTGCCAAGGTCCCCGCAGCAGGGGAAGAGAGCGGGAGGGTCCCCAAGGGCCAGCCCTAGGAGGGCGGGGCTCCTGCCTGCTCAGACTCCATTGGCTGGGGCAGGGTCACATGACTCCCAGGTTCTGCAAGGAGGGTCGGGACAGACGCTCATGTCCAAGACGCTGAGAAGGAAGCAGGCTTTGGTGTTCACGTAGCACTTCCCCCCGCGTGGACCGTCCTCACTGGCCTCGGTGTGACTTGGCAGAGTTCGCTGATGAGAGGGACAGTCTGTCTCATTGGGCCACCTCTGCCGATGTGGTCTGTCTGAGGAACACATTATGTTATAGACGTTTCATGTGCTTTGTGTTTTTAGCTTTGCCAACTGCTGTCTTATTTTTATCCACCTCTGTTCCAGTGTCTGTCTGAGTCCCCTTCCATCTGTTTTGTCTCTTCTGCTCCGTCGCCATGGCTAAAAACGCACTGGGTTCCTTGGGAAGGAGTGGAGATGTTGCTCACGTTTAATCCCCATTCTTCTGTTCCCTTGTGCTCTTCCCCATCATTTCTGTTCGGTTTAACACTATATGCTACTCGAATTCAGGTCATGAGTAAACAGTTTAAATACTGAGTATTTCTTTGTTACCTGTGGGCATAGCAGGTGTGGGACATTGGGAAGCACCGAGGGAGAGAGAACTGATGAGGGGAGGGGGGTAAAGTAAAACATGCTTACTGCATTCAATGTGCTAGACTCAGGAGACGTAAACTTCTAGAACAGTTTTATTTTTCACACCACTGCCTTCAACAGGTTCTGTCTGATCACCCTTCCTCATCCAGAGTGAAATTTCAAGCAGCTCCCAGAGCTTTCCTAGTCATTTTCCAGTCCAGTCCAGTCTCATGGCTAAGCTTCCATCTTCCATCCAACTTAAAGCTTTCCCCTCCCTTCGCTCCGAACAGGGTACAGGTGTGGAAGCTGGATGAGGGGTGATGGGGGAGCAGGGAGCAAGGGGTGAAGAGGGTTGGGTGGGGAGGAGAGAAGCGGGCAAGGGCCAGCAGAGGGCTTCTTTTGCTGTACAGCTGGGGCCTGGCATTGGTGACTTCAGGGAGTGACCAGTACCTTGATGCTGACTTTTTTCTCCTGGGGTGCTTGGTGGATCCCTTAATGTGATTCCCGACTCATGTGGACTGGAGGCCTCAAGAATGGGTTATGTCATCTCTGGCTGATGAGTGAGTGCCACCCCGGGTCTCTATTCAGTGGTGTGTTTGCAGGCTCTTGCTGCTGAGGTCAGCTCATCCACCACAGGACACCGGTGGGTGGGGTGCTTTCGAAGGTGGCTCACACGCAGCCAGCTGCTCGCTGCTCGGGTGCCCATCCAGGCTGCAGGACACCCGCCGTTCTCCTGTGCCTTGCACATACCTGTCTTCCCGCTCACTGCTCCGGCTGTTTCCATTCCATCTTCAGCCGTTAGAGTTTTTCAGGTGTGCATTAAGGGGTAGTCTCTGGGTCCCCCAGATCCAAGGAGACACATGCCAAGTTCTCTAGTCCCCACCCCCACTTCCTTCAGGGAGAGTCACCCCGTTTTCCCTGGGAGGGAGGGAAACGCATCCGTCCTGCGGCAACTCTCCAGAGAGCCCATTTCTCCAGCACAGTGAACTCTGAGCTGTTCCTAGCAGAGCGTGGAGGTGGGAGGTGGGAGGTGGGTGGCGAGTGGACCCGTCCCACTGTCCCGGGGCACTTCCAGCTTCTATCTTTCTTAGCCTTTGGAACGTCTGCCGACCATGGGGATATTCCTTCCGACGTGTGACATGCTGTTTTGCGTTCACATCTCCTGAAACGGCGGTGATGCCTCTGTGAGCAGGAGAGGGTTTGTTCACCTCTCACCGGAGTTGCCTGCTTACAGCAAAGGGTCCCCGTGGAGCATTCTGTCGGCTGCTTTCTGGGTTTGCGTCTCCGCAGACCGTGATGGTGACTGTCACGGGCATCCGCTGGGCCCGTCCTTTGCTCCAGGCCCCTTCTGAGTGGTGGCTGAGTAAGAACTCAGGGATGCCTCAGGATGGCTGCGTGAGGTGGGTTCTGTTGACTATCCTCACTTTACAGGTGGGGACGTGGAGTAGGGTCGCCCGGCCGGTCAGTGGTGCAGCCAGGGTGAGCGGGGGTCCAGCGTCCTTGCTCTGAGCCCACCGGCTCTCCGGGTTAACGGTGTGTGACCAGGTAACTGCAGAGGAAGAACCTTGCTGAGGGCCCAGTGTTCCTCTGAGGGGGACGAGGGCCGCTGGCCGTCAGCAGCAGCTCTCGGGGGCTCCCTGCTCTCCGGACGGGCAGGAGCCCCAGGGTGGGGAAGGTGGCCTGTCACCAGGCCTTTGTGGGACACAGACAGGCTGGCTTCCTTCCCCTCTCACACACATTTTCCTGGGGAATTTCTAGAAAAGGAGCAGCTGTCCTCCACTCACTGAGAGATGCCTCTCTCCTCAGCGTCCACATTCTCCCCAGCGACCAGATCCCGCACAGGGGAACTCCCTCGTCTGCCGGTCCGCAGGCTGCCCTGACCCTGAAAGGAGTCTGTCTCCTGCCCAGCGCTCGTCTCCAGCAGGTTCTGAGAGCCCAGAAATGTCCAGAAAGGGGAAGGGGCTGGGCTGAGAGCAGAGTCCCCGAGGGGACTCCGATTTACAGGGTGGGGGGGCTGAAAGAGGCCTCATGTGGGGAGCCACGCAGTCCTGCTGCTCAAGTTCAAAATGCACCGTTACTGATGGTGCATCTTGCTATAGAGGCAATAGGTGGCCGAGACCCGAGCAGGTTAATGGGAAAGGGGGAAGGGGAGACTGGGTAAAGGCTGAGAGGGGAAGGGGTTACAGTGTGGGGCACCGACATCCCCCGCCAGGTGTGTCCAGCGGCCTCCCTTGACCTGTCAGAACCACAGACAGCCTTATTAGGAAGGGTTTACCAGATGACCACGGGCTGGGGGTGGGGCTGGGGCAGGACGTTGCCTTTCACAAACGTGTAGAGCTGTGCTTGCTGTTTGTTTTTTTAATTGAAAATTTTCAGAATAACAGTAGATTCATTTGCAGTTGTAAGAAGAGAGAAATCCCGTGTACACTTTATCCCGTTTGCTCCGATGGTGACATTTTCCTAAACCGTAGTACCGTCGCATCAGGTTATGGACAGGGACACAATCCTTTGATCTTAGGCACCTTTCCCTCTTTTACTTGGCTTCATCTGTTTGTGTGTTTAGTTCTATACAGTTTTATCCTGTGTAGATTCGTAGATTCACCGCTGAAGTCAAGATACAAAACAGCTCTGTCACCACGAGGGTCCTTCACGCTGTGTTTCTATAGCTGAATCCCCCCCATCCTTCTCTGCCGCCCCGCATCCTTAGCCATCACTGATCCGTTCTCCATTTCTAAAATTTTGTTTTTTAAAATGTTAGAGAAATGGGATCATACAGTATCAAACCTTTTGGGTTGGTGTTTTCCACTGGACGTAACTCCCTGCAGACCCATGCGGTTTGCTGCGTCTGTCCCTGCGAAGTCTAGGCCTTTGTGCTGTGTGGACCAGTGTCCTGTGGTGTGGATGTCCCACTGTCTGTGCGGCCCCTCCCCTGAGGAAGGACGTCTGGTGTGCTCACTTTTCACCTCTTGGGTCATAGGCTGATTCGCCTTCTACTGGCTGTTTTGACTTTATCTCACTCTTTTTCACTGTATCCACACACCAGCAACTTCTGGATCGATGTGTATCTTATGTTGATAGAAAACAAAAGCCATTTAGTGTATTTTAAACCCAATTAGAGGCTTATTATTGTTACAATTGGATTATTTCTACATCGCTGGCTCTCCTACAGTGGGAAAACAGTAGGTGGCCGTGTGTAAGGTTGCTGGCTGTGTGCACATCCCCTTACAGAGTGAGTAAGTGTGTCCCTCTGGAGTTGAGTTAGGACCTGACATGTGTTGTGTCCGGCTTGTTGTGAGTGCTGCCCGCAGCCGAGCCAGTCGGACCCAGAGCAGCTCCAGGCTGGACACTGGTCCCTGCCTCCAGTCAGCCCCTGATGACTTTGGTTTCGAAAGGGAGGTGCAAACACTCTGTCAGAGAGTGACGTCCCATAAAGAAAGCTGTGGGAGTGCCCGTGAGGGGGACAGAGAACCGGCGGAAAAAACAAGGAGGAAAAAGTGATTCAAGTAGTTTGCCAAGAGAATTTTGGTTAATTTGTCCTTAAGCTATTTGGGAATAGATTGTAGCAAGGAGTTTAGCTTTCGCTCAGAGATCTTCTCTTGCGTATTGATAATTAGCTTGGCTTGGGCCAGGATTCCTAAAGGCCCCTGAACCGTGCACTTGGGCCAACATTAAAGGCCGGCTTTTCTCTTGGCGTAGGCAGTCGCTAAGGTAGATGGATTTAGACAGCTGAAAACAGCAAAGACCATAAAGGTGTAACTCAGAGACTCTGGGCCGCTGGAGCAACCCGGGAAAGAGAGCAGACGTCTTCGAAGATTCCCCTATTGTTTGTTTTCTTTTTGGAAAAGTCAGAAAACATGTGACGCAGTGCGATCAGTATCTGCCCAGCAGCAGCCAGCGAGCACCGCCCGGCTGTCCGTGCGCTGGCGGGCGAGACTGGCGCCCGGGCAGGAGGGGCCGGGGAGACGAGTTCCCCTGGGCGCTGCTGGCCGCTCTCGGGGGGTGAGGGGTTGCTTCTCAGTCGCTTTTCCTCTGTGGGGGTGGGGGTGGGGGTGGGGTGCAGTTTGGTTGTTACTTTGTTTTAAATGTCGTCTTTTAATTATATTTTGGATAATGATGAAGAGAGAAGCAATTTGGTTATGAGAGTAAATCTTAAAAGGCTCCGTGGCTCCTTTATCTACTGCTGAAAACGACTCCCACGAGGAAGAGTATTTCATTAATTGTCGTTACTTGGGAATTACGGAGTCAGAACGGCTGACGTTTCCCTTATCAGTCATACGTGCAAGGGACAGTGGCCTTACTTACTCTAAATTAAGTTCCTTCCATGGTTAAAAAAGTAAGACTATGACAAGAAATAGATCACTATTACCTTTTATTTTGGAAAGCAGTTTTTCTCACGGAGACGTGAAAGTACACTTTTTCCAACCACGAGGCAGGAAGTGTCATTCCTTGGTTCTGTAACAGGCAGGAATAGATGAGTACATCCAGCTTAATGCTTCAGCGTCTCAGTGATGGGACGAAGCCTGTAACAGGCCCCTTCCCCGGGGAGGAGAACGTCCTGCCTGCCTCACTCGCGCACTGCAGCCCCGGCGCTTCCCCTCTCGTGGGAGGGCCTCTCAGGTGGGAGCTGCCCCCGGAGTCTGTGTTTCGTGGTCAGAGGGATCCAAGCAGGAAATGCTGGTGGTGTCGATCGGCAGGACTGTGTTGACCTGCCACCCAAAGGCCTGTCCCTGAGGGTCTCAGCAGTCCTGTCGTTCGGGCTCAGGGTTTCACTTTCCATTCCTGCTCCTTCCTTCCTGAAGGACTTCTCAATTCTAGTTCGCCTTTTGCTTGTGACCAAGTTTTGTTTTTTTTTTAAATTGAAGTCTAGGTGATTCACAGTGTTGTAGGAGCAAACTCACTGAGCAGTGGCGGGGGCTAGTTTCAGGCGTACCGCAAAGTGATTCAGTTACACATATGCATGTGTGTGTATATACATTCTACAGAAGAACGAAATCTAGGCCCCAGAAAGAAAAGGGGATGTTCCAGAGTGAGTTTTCTAAGGTGGGTGTCAAAGGTTTTATTGTTAATGGAATGCAGCCCAGCTCAGACCGTGTTAAGGACCTCCGTGTTGCCGGCCTGTGGAATCTGATCACAGTATGTCCCCTCACACGGAAAGGTTCTTTTTGAAGGTCCCGCCTTTGGCTCGTGTGAAGGACACACTGACAGAAGTACCTACCACTAGGGCAAGTTTTCAGGCGGGAGATCGATCTCTGGGCATAGCTCGGAAAGTCGATCATCCAGTGACAAGTCTCTGAGGAAACAGTTCAAGAATTGTAGCTGGATAGTGGGGGATCAAGGACTAAGTCCGCGGTGGGAAGGGAAGCCATCAGAATTTATGTAGCCGTTCTGGCCTTTCCAGGCCTGCCTCTGGATGGGCGGGGTCGCCCTGGGCTGCGGGGGGTGGGGGGTGCTTTTACTCCTGCGTGGCTGTCATTGTGACTAACAGGAGATGGAAGCTTTGGTCGAATAACCAGTGCTAAACCCTAGCCCCGTCAGCTCTCTTGGCAGGTCTCTGTGGAGATCTATGAGATCCAGGGTGAAGGGCATGTTCAGGGTGACGAAGCCCCCCCTTCAGAAAAGCCTACCCGTGTATTTAAGCAGCTACTTAATGCAAACCGTTTTACTAGCTTCCCTGGAATGAAGACGACCTTCATCAGGAAGCTGGCAGTTACGAGCAGAGAGCGTACAGACAGAGAGGGAACTTCCTGATGCTTTGAAATGCTTTGAGCAGAGCCCCTGAGTTACTGTGTGAGTGTGAATCTGGGGAAACGTGCATTGACCGTAAGCTGGAAGTGACAAAACCCACGGGCTTGAGCTCCTTTGTCCGTGTGCTCTTGCTGAAATGGTGTTTGTTTTTTAAGCAGAGCTAATGATACCAGTCTGACATCCGCTATAGGGTCACTGTGAGGATCAGAATCAAGATAATGCAGGTGAAGTGCCTTCTAACTGGTGAAGTTGTGGAGAAGACCTGGATGTTAACTGCTGGGTTGTTTCAGCGTCTCTCGTCACAGTTATGCTGGGACAGTGTCAGTTCACTGAGTCACGGCGTTCCTAGAGATCAGCCTCTGTTGACTGGGGAGAAAAAGTACACTAAATAAATCAATAATTTTTTTTTCCATATGTAGTAAAGTTTTAATTTGACCCTTGGCTTTGCACAAAGCAGCCTGTGAGAGGAGACCTCAGGGTGCAGGGGCCGTTTCTGTTTCAACAGTTGGGTCACGGGGGGAGAAAATTAACCAGGACGAGGGAGATGGAGGCAGAAGCCCAGGCCCCAGGGAGCAGGCTCGGGGGGCACCGGTGAGGTAGGTGAGGGGCAGAGTGTTCATCCTTTTCCCCTGTTATTTCTCTGTTTGTGTTCCAAGCTCTCCTTCCTGAGAAGTCTTGTCAGAAATGGCATCTCTAATATCACCTCATAATACAGTAGATAAAATCTCTCACAGATAGAATGTGAAAGTCACTGCCTGTATTAACAACTTCATTTTACAGCATGAAATTCATCCTGATACAACCCATTGAAATAGAGCCGGTGAATTAAAAAGTGGAAAAAGCGCGAAACCTTGCCCTCCCGCCCCTCGGTCCTTTCCTCGCGATGCCCGAGCCCTTGTCCCAGCCGGACACTGTTCCAGCCCCTCCAGGCGTGTTAGCCATGGGAACTGGCCCACATCCTGGCCCCTTGGCTCCTTCCCCAGCAGCAGAGTCTGACAGTAAACAGTAAAAAAAATACATAAATATGAAAAGTTACGGTGTCTCAGAAGGTGACACTGTCAGAAGACAACGGGGCAGAGTGGATTGGGAGTGTAGCTGGTGGAGACTCTCAGAGTTTTAAAGTGGATTGTAGGGGTGGGGAGGGTACAGCCCAGTGACAGAGCGTGTGCTTAGCGTGCACAAGGTCCTGGGTTCAATCCCCAGTCCCTCCATTAAAACAAATAAATAAACCTAATTACCACTCCATCCCCCCCCCCAATAAAGCAGATGTCAGGGAGGCCTCCTTGAGAAGGTGATTTTGAGCAGAGAGCTGAACGCAGGTGGAGGGGAGGCCACGCCTTCTTTGCCCTCCCCGCCTTCTAGCATTCCCTGACAGAAGTACAGCCCTGTAAAGGAGCCTTTTCGCTGTGACTCGGGGTCATTGCACACTTGAGATGCGGGCGTGTGGCCTCACCTTCTTTGGCCCAGCCCCAGTCCCGGCTTGCTCGTGTGGAGACCTGTTTCATGGTCAGCAGCTGCCCGTTCTCAGCCTTTTCCCAGGTCTTGTGAAGTGGCCTTTTGTGCACGGCCCGGTGAGTTTTCTAAGGACTTCAGGATGGAGGTTTGAAAAGTGTCTCCCTGCCCCAGTGCCTTCCACAGACAGCACGGGTGCCCTGTGCCCTCAAAGGCGCCATCTGTCCCCAGTGCTCACTGCTCCCTGGCAACCCGTGTCCACCCACGTGCAGGCCCCCACTGTCCCTCTGAGCGGCCCTGTGCCCGCGGGGCCTCCGGCGCTGCAGACCAGGGCTGCACGCAGAGCGCTGTGGCCTCTCCCTGGCGGGCGCTGCTCTCTGTGGCCGCGGGGCAGAGCCCGGAGGACCACGTCCTGTCGGAGGGGCGGCTTGTGCGCTGAGATGGTTTCAGGCTCCAAGATCAACTTAGTTTCTCTACTTTCATTCTCCTGATTTCTTGCTGTCCTTTTTCCTGTCGCCATCCCCTCCCCCACCTTCCCCCTCCCTCTCCCCCTCCCTCTCCCCCTCCCCCGCCTCTTCTTTTCATGCTTCCCCATCTCTGGACTCTTACCGCACATTATTTTGCTTTTACATATAGGCTGGCCTTCTTAGAAAGATTTTTCAGCCACAATAACAAAAACAAATCTTTTTCATGCATGAGATGCTCAATCCAGTACAAAATTACATTAATCCAGATACCGACTTGCTCGCATCTTGAATGTGCTTGTTTACCTGTGGATGTTTCTTTACAGTCAGTTTTCTGCTCCAGGGATTCTCGCTTACTGGAACCCTCCAGTATTGGAATAGAGAAAAAAATACAGCCTTAAAACCCTGTCAGCCCATGAGCACCCGGCAACAAATTGCAGCCGAGGACTGCCAAAGACCTGGAAATTAGACCTGCCTGGGCTGACAATACCTTTAAGTGTCTAGTTATTTATGGCTCACTTTCCTCCATAAAGAATTTGAAGTGCTGAATAAAAGTACATACAAGAGGATAAAATAAGTAGTTGAGATAATCAGGACAAAGAGGATATAAGGATAAGAAAATAAAACTTGGACAAGAGTCACACAGAGAAATGTACCCTGGTAGAGGTGACCTATGGATGGCTCTAAGCTTCCACGAGGTCAGAGTCAGGAGTGAATTAGGATCAATCATGTTAAGTCAGGGTATCCTTAAAATGAAAGCAGTCCAGTTGTTTAGGAGAAGGAAGTTTTTTCTGTTCCCATGTTCTTAGATCTGAGATCAGTTTATTTCCTGAAGACTCATAGGAAAAACTAAGTAATGTATTGATCAGCATCCTTGGCAAGGAGTTCCTGGCATCTTAAGAATGTAATAGGCTGATAACCCAACACAGGGTGCAGTTCAGAAGAAGTAATTCTAGATGGTACCAAAATGAGGTGTTGGGACAGCTCAGCAAAGAGATGCCCTTTCTTGTGGCCCTCCGTGGTAGTCGGCCATCACAAGCAGGCTTTTCGATAAGCATGATGGTGAGAAACAGAGGCTGTGGGCGGTGGCAGGGAGCTGGAGGCCAGCCTAGTCCTTATGCTTCTACACACAAGGTGGTTGGGATTTCAGGTGCTGATGGGACGGCCCCCTCGCTGGCCTGAGCATGGGGTCCCCCCCAGGCCTGTCTTCACGGACAGCCAGGTGGGACTGGGGACCCCCGAGTCACACACACCACGGGCTTCTGTATATTGTGATCTTCCTAAATTCACATATATATTGGTTACCTTTGAAATACATTTCTGAAGAATTTTTATGTAGACAATCATGCCATCTCCAAATAAAGGCAGTTTTACTCTCTCGTTTCCATTCTATTAAGCTGGTTTTGTTTTTCCTTTACCTTTTCCCCCTAGCTAGGAGGTCAGGTTAATAGAGACAGAAATAGAACTGCTGAGAACAGATATCCTTGTCTTCAACGTGACCCTGAGGGCCAAGCAACCAGCCTTTCACCACTGAGTGTAACATTAGCTGTTGGTTTCTTATTGTGTCTTTTATCAGATTGGAGAAGTTCCCTGTGTTCCTCGTATGCTGAGAGTCTTTATAATAAATGGATGCTCAATTTTGCCAGTTGCTTTTTCTGCATCTATTAAGATGGTCATGTTTTCTTTTTTAATCTGTTTATTGAATAAATCACACTGATGGATATTCATATGTTGAGCTAACCTTGCATTCCTGGGATAAATCCAGTCATGATGTAATGTCCTTTCACGGATTGCTGGATTCCATTTGTTAATATTTTGTTACCATTTGTTTTTCTCTGTTCAGGATGCACATGGAATCCTCTTGAATCTGCCTCACTCATGTGCCTGCTGAGGGGACCAGGGTGACGAGAAAGCTGGGTTCACCTAGGACTGTCCTTGGAGTGCGTCCACATGGCCTCTCCATGTTACTGTGTCTCAGAGCTCAGCAGCTGGGTTCCAGGAGGGAACATTCTGGAGGGAGAATCAGAAGAGAGTGTCTGGAGAATGAGCATCCCAGAACCCAGGGGTTGCCATGTGGCCTTTTTCTAATGCAGCCTCGGAATTCACAGAGCATCACCTCCCCCAGACGCTAGTGCTCACAGCAGTCACAGCCCGCTGAGATTCAAGGGAAGCATATTCAGGAATTTGTGGTTGTTTTTTGAAACCCACACAGTTAATGACACTGATTTTCCGGGCTTAGAAATGCATTGGCTCTCACAGAAAGAGAGAGACCGACGCAGGCTGTGAGGGGGACGTAGAGGTCTGTTTTCACTGACCATGTGATTTTCCTGAAAGTCTGGTACTAGGGTGACAAAACAGGAGCACTTTGTTCTTATAACCTCTCAAAATAAATGGAAAAGAAAGGACTGTATTTTATCCAGCCATGAAACTTTTTTATCTGCAGTATTTCTTTTCACCTCTTTACGTAAAAGGCGTGTGATGTAAAGTCTCCCCGTTGTCTTCCATTTCCCCAGTTCTCTCCCACCCACCCCCCGAAAAGACAGACAGCTGCTGCTTTTAGTTTCTGAAATCTGTCTTTGAATCTTTCCTATGAGTCTTCAGGAAATAAACTGATCTCAGATCTATTTAAGCAAACAATAACTCTCCAATTTAAGGGCATAGCAGTGTTTACTTAACCAGCTACCTATTCATGGACATTTGGGTTGTTTACAGTCTTTTATTTTGTCTTAAGCAATGCTCCAGTAAATAGCCTTAGACGTTCGTAATTTCCCCTAAGTAGGAAGCATCGTCGTAGCTGCAGCAGCAGGCTGGCGTGGGCGCTGGAACTCCGCGAGCAGGGCTGTGGGCGCCCCCTCAGGCCCCTGGGTTACCGGCCCTCACGTGCTCCCGCCTGGCGGGAAGGGAGGGCTGGGCTCCCCTCAGCTTTGCTTTCACGTGTGCAGTGAAACGTTTTCATTTTTACCAATCCGATAAGTAAAAAATGGTACCTGGGTGCATTTTTATCTTGCGTTTTTCTTAAGTTAGCTTTTCGTTTGCTTAAGGACCGTTTTCTTTCCTTTTCGGTGAATGTCTTCCTATTCCTCACCCATTGGAAAAATTAGATTGTTGCTCTTTTTCTTACCTAGTTTTAGGGACTCTGGGTTTTTCTTGTTTTGCTTTAGGGAAGTTTCAGGGAATGAGGAAGAAAGTGAGGGCTGTGGATGAAAGTAGTAAAAGCTAAGACGCTAAAAATTGCTGGATGTGAAATAAAGTCAAAAACCCCAAATCTACTGCTCGTTCAGTTATAGGTACTGGGCTCTCGTGCTTGGTTTAATCTAAAAATTTCATAATAAAGGCCTAAAAGATTTAATAATTAAGGAAGAGCCTAACTCACAAAGCAACATTAACATTCTCACCTATTTTTACTGTTTTTTTATTTGAAAAGATGTTTCAGAAACATGTTTTAAAACTGTTATCATTATAATCTTTGAAGATCAGATTTTGTTTTTATTTTTTTACATTACCATCCTCATTTATACCTATTTTAAATAGTGTCATAGTACATACTCATTTTATCATAACTATCTTTCATAATTTCTTTTAGGCTGTCACTGAATAGACATTTATTTGTAGAATTATTATTTTTAATGACTATATTAAAATGTACCATAGTTTTTAAGGCCTTCCCTAATTTGGGGTATTTAGGTTATTTTCATGTTTTTGCTCTTATAAGGAATACAGCTTTGAGTTCCTTCCTTCATTTATCTTTTTTCTTCTGTCGAATTATTTCCTTAGGCTAAATTCCTGACTGGAATCACAGGGATAAAGAGCTGGAGCGTGTTAACGGAGCTTCGCATGTATTGCCGTGCTGTTTTCCCAATTGCTACAAGAACATACAGTGTGACCAGGGATCACTGAGGGTCCTGGGTCCCCATGACACCGGCGGTGCGGGAACCACATCGCCAGGACTGGACAGTGTCATTTAAAGAAAAATTATTCTTTTAGTCCACAAAAAACAGTCTATCACACTTACATTAATTTTCATATTCTTAATTAGTCATCAGCCCTCTCTTCTATGGTTTTCAAGCATCGGGATGAATTCCTCTAAATAGCTAGCCTACCCTTCCGTGCTCCCCTGGGCTGCTGGTCACGTGGTCAGCGCTGCGCACAGCCCCTCGCGGCCCATGGTCTGTGGCTCAGTGCCCCCTCTGTCCTCCTCATGAGTTCCTCTCACTCAGGACCCCAGTGCCCTCCGCATGAGCCCAGTGCCGCGCTTTCCTCCCGTGGGTCTTCCCTCCCACCATTGCGCCATCCCCTCCCCCTGCCTTTTCCTGTTTGTGATCTCATTTTGAATGCTTTTTATCCATTCATCTTTTCACCAGATCATTCGATGAGGGTCCTGCTTCTTCGTGGCTTCCATTGTTACACATTTGTCCTCGGGGTTTCATTTATAAATGATGGTGGTGGCAGCCCCTGGCCAGAGTCAGCGCCACTCCGTTGTGTCTCACCTGCCCCTAGCCTGCCCCATCCGTGTTTCTAGAATCCACTCCCAAACCCGCCTCCACGCACTTGCCTCCAAGACGTCTGTCTGGAACTCCCTCTCACTTCTCTCCACATTTTGGATCAGGATTAGTTTCCTTTGCTGGGTAACAGACAAACCTCATACTTAGTGGCTTAAAACCACACACATTTATTATGTTACGATCTCCCCACATCTCTGGCACAGATGGGCTGGGTCCCCTGCTGCCCAGGGTCTCAGCAGATTGAAATCCAGGTGTCCCTGGGCTGCATTCTCATCTGGAGCTCGGGGTCCTGTCTTCCCTCCTTCAGGCAATTGGGAGAATCTGTTTGCTATGGGAGTGAGCTAGCCATTTTCTTGCTGCCGGCCAAGCCCTCCCTCGGCCCCGGAGGCCCCCTCCGGTCCTGGCCATGCCCTGGGCCTCCTCACTGTCCATCAGCTCACCTCTCCTGAGCCGGCAGGAGGATCTCTCGAGTTTGCTGGGGCGGACCCGTGTAAAGCAGCCTTACCACACCAGGGAGGCTGCTCCAGACCCGCCGGCTCACAGGGGGCCCACCAGGTGTGTGCGCCGGGCGGCATCTCGGCCTGCCGGGTCCTGCTCATCCTGTGGCCTCCAATTCAAATGATGCTCTTTCCTGAGCTCTTTTCCCTGTAATGGCTCCCTTGCCTTCTTTGTCCTGTAGTTTCCATCTTCTATCTCCCTCTGCTTCCTGTAAACACACCCGGGAGCCCATGGCGTCGCTCTGGTCTGAACCACACACTGGCCTCGGAGGGGGTGCGACCAGGCGTGCGTTTCGCCTGCGCGGGCTTGCTCCCTGGTGCTACCGGGGTGGCTCTTACTAAGAGTAAGAGTTGTGTTCTAATGGAATCGAGGGCTCCCAGAGGCCTGACACACACTTTCTGAATATTGACAGTCCATGTTTTAAGCAAACCTGCCCATGTAGGAAGCCCCTGGGGGACAGAGACTCTCCCTTCTGTCCTCTGTAACCTGGACCTAGTGGGCTCAGTGTTTGAAGAAGGGCAAGCAAGGATTATGGGAAATAGTACCTCAGAGGCAGGAGCCTGGGCTCAGTGAGCCCAGGAGTTAATCAGAAATGACAGGCGGGGGAGGGAACAGCTCAGTGGTAGAGCACCTGCTTAGCATGCACAAGGTCCTGGGTTCAGTCCCCAGCCCCTCCATTAAATAAATAAATAACCCTGATTACCCCCTCCCCCAAAATGATAAGAGAAATGAAAGACAATACTGGAGAAGTGTGACTCCAGACCGCCCCAGGGCCGGAAGCAAGGAATGTGAGACTGGGGTCCCCAGGATGCCCCCCTGCCCCTCCCCTGCGCCTTGCCTCCGGTGGACCCTCACTCACAGCGCTGGTTGGGTGTCGGGGCGGGGTGGGGGAAGGTGCCCGAAGCGCCTCGTGCTTTCTAACCTGTTGCTTGGTCTCTCCTCCCTGTAGCTGGTGCTCAGGACCGGGTGGGCTGGGCCTGCGGCCTCGGGCTGGAGCGCCTGGCCATGATCCTCTACGACATCCCCGACATCCGCCTGTTCTGGAGCGAGGACGAGCGCTTCCTGGGGCAGTTCCGCGTGGGGGACATCGAGCAGAGCGTGCGCTTCCAGGTACGCGGTGGGAAAACCAGCCTTCAGGAACTGAGGGGGTCGTGTACTTGAAAAGATAATTACTGCACTGAAAGGTAATGTGACTTTGAAAAGAGGCTTAACGAGAGATTCATAAACCCCAGAGGAGATCGTAAACCTTCAGGAATTACATGCGGAGAAAAGGGATTTATCAGGCCTGTTAGTCCAAGCAGAGAACCAACCTTGGGCTTTGTTCACGGCCATTTTATCATAAAATACTCATCTTTTCACTGATGAGACTTTCACAGTTTCGTTTTTCTCATTTAATATAAACACACTGGCTTTCTTATGATGACTGTTTTTCAAATATATATTTTTTTCATCATTTCATTTTCACTCTATATCTTTATATCAAAAGTGTGTCTCTTATAAACAGGGTCTTTTTGTAAACCCAGATGTAATTGGAGTGTTGAACACATCTTACATTTAATGTAATTACATGGGATATTCTTGGGTTTCATTTTATCATCTCTTTAGTTCTTACCTGTTCTCTCCTTTTAAAAATGCATTTGGAAATTGAGGTTTTGTGGGGTTTTTGGTTTTTTTGTTTTTTTTAACTCCGCTTTATTAGCCCTGTTGCTATTTGGTTTCATAATCTTTGTATGATTTTAAGTGGTTCTTCTAGATCACAGTGTGCGTAGTTAGTTCATCACCCTTTACCATGAGTAACTACTACGACTTCATGAAACATTTGAAGACCTTGCAGTGGTGTGATTCTGTTTCCTGCTCCTGTTTCTTGTATCATTATTGTCGTGTTTTACTTCTCTCTGTGTTATAATCCCGCAGAAATTGTTCTTTCTCTTCGCTTCAAATAGCCGATTGTCTTTTAAAGAAATTTAAAACTATGTTGTTTTTTATTTCCCTCAGTATTTACCCCAGTGATTACCGTTCCCTTCTGCCCGTCTTGAGTTTTCCATGTGACCATCTCCCTGACGTCTGAAGAACCTCCTTTACTCTTTGTTACAGCGCAGCATGAATCTTCCCAGCCTTTGTTTGTCTGGAAATGCCTTTGTTTCACCATTATTTTTTAGGAATATTTTCCATGGATATCGGTGTCTAGGTTGCCAGTGTTTGTTCGGTTTTTTTTTTTTTTTCTTCTTGAAATGTGTCATTTAATTTATCTTTTTACTCTGGTTTTTAGCAGGTTGGCTATGTATGATTTTCTGTGTGATTTATCCTGGTTGGGGTCGCACGGTGCTGGATTAGTGTCTTTTTGACTGTCTTGCAAATGCTCATCATATCTCTTCCAACAGTTCGACTCCCTTCCTCCTTTGCTTTGCAGACTGCGACTGCATGTAGGTCAACCATTTGGAATTATGCCGTAAACTCTGGTGCCCAGCGTTTGTTTTTTATTATTGATTTTATTTTTCACTCTGTGCTTTATTTTGGGTAGTTTTCGTTGTCTTATCTTTGGGTTTACCAGTCTTTTCTATTGTGTCCGGTTAACCACTAAGCCCCTCAGTGAGTTAACCATTCCAGATCCTGTGCTCGTCTGTTCTACAGATTTCTATCTGCTTCCTTCGTAGAGTTTTTATTACTCTGATGAAATTCTGCATCTTCCCACCCATCTTGTTTCCCTTCAATTCTTTAGCATGTTCACAATCATGATTTTTAAGTCCTGGTCTGTTATTTCCAGCGTTTATTTCCCTGCTGTTCTCCTGTTAGTCTCCCCTTTCTTCTTAGTTACAGGTCACCTTTCTCCTGCTGCTTCTCTTGTCTTACTTTTTGAGTTGTGTTTAAAAGAACACAGGAGCGGAAGTGAGCGATGCATCCTCAGGAAGCCTTCCCCTTTCCCCGGTCAGGTGGCGAAGGTGATGCGGCCAGCTTTCTCTGTTGTAACCAGGAGTGGGGACCGGATGCCTTGCTGGTGAGACCCGGCCGTGTGGCAGAGCTGGGGTCTGCGAGTGCGGCCGCGAGAGCTCTCTCTGCTTTCCACCCGGTTGCCGGTTTCTTCCACCACTAGCGCTTGCTAAGCAAAGCTGTCCTGAAGGCGAATTGGCTGGCAGTGAGGGCAGGCTGTCCCCGCGTTTTCCAGTCTGCCACACCAGCCAGACTTGGTGATAAAAATTTGGCTCATTTCTCCTAATTCCAGCAGAATTTCTTCCTTAACAGCAGGCAGGCCTTCTGCCCACCCTGCCGAGGGGTGGGGGCAGCCTCTGGGGTCTGCTGCCCGCCGGGCCCCCCTCTCTCCAGGATTTCTTTCCTGCCCACGGGCATCCAGGTCTCTCCAGTATCTTTCATGGCAGGAGAGTTCTAAATTTATTGTTTTCTTATTGTTACAGTGGGATCGATGGGTTTTTTGTGACATTTTGTGTTCTAACCAAAAGTGATACCTCCTGTCATTTATTTAATTTTCTGGTTTCCATCTTTAATGGCCTTAAAAAATCCTATTCAAAAGAAATAAGCAATTAATTTTTATTCTAGCACCAGGTCCTTCTAGGTTGATTTGGAATAAAGCACCATCTAAATGATCAAAAGGATTGGCTATGGATCTAAGTCTTTCTCATTCACTTTTTCATCTATTCGGTCGCTTATTAAATTGGCAGACGTGGATGGAACACTAACCGGCATTGTACAGAGCAGTGGGCTTGACACCGCGGAGGGGCGAGCACAGGTGAATGACACTGTTGCTACCGCAAGTTAGTGGCTTAAGTCCAGTTTTAAGTGTGCTCACAACTGTCTTCTCTTAGGAGACAGAGATACCCGGAGTAGACTATGGCCCTCTTGTATTAAACATCATTTAAAAACATCTTTCCTGCCGTCAAAGCGTAAAACCAGCATCTGCATACCTGCACTGTTACATAACTACGTGGTTGCCTTGTGTAACAAACTTAGGAACTTCAGGTCGGTAGTTAGGGTTTGATGGCTGGAAAAGCACATGTCTGTAAACTGCTTTGTAGAGGATAGATCACAGAGCTGTTTCCTAATTATTCACTTATAATTAGAACCTATCGATCAGGTTCTGCGTGAGTTTCCTATTGCCCGTGTAACAAAGTGCCACAGACCTGGCAGCTGAAAACAGTATGTCTTTATTACTTTACGGTCCTGGGGGTCAGAAATTCACGGTCAGTCGGGGGGCTGGCGCTCAGGGGGCCACAGGGCTGGCCCCTCGGGAGGCCCCGGGGAGAACCCCTCTCCTGCCCTTGTGAGTTTGCCTGTGTGTCACATTGTCTTCTCCCTGAATCTTCGTCCCCTTCTTACAAGGGCCTTTGCGACAAGATAATCTCCATACATCAAGGTCTTTTTGTAATCATATCTGTCAAGTTTTTTTGGATGTAAGGTAGCGTGTTTGCGAGTCCCAGTGTCTAGGACGTGGACATCTTTGAGGGTCAGTATTCAGCCTTGTCTGTTCCATTTTCATCACAGCATACTGCTTGCTGCAGGCCGAGCAGAGCAGACTTTGTCGCTGGGCATCCGCGATACAGATCGGGCGAAAGTGTTAGCAGTTTTAACTCTGTGTGTGGAAGAGCTGTGGTTCTCTGGATGAGGGATTAAGAGGCCCCTTCTTCCATTTCATGTTGTTGGACTGTCTTAAGAAGAGTATTTCACATGACCGCAGTGCTGTGCAGGACCCTCCCGCAGCGGAGAGCGCGGGCACGTGCGGGAAAGGGCTGCCGGCTCTGAGCTCGGGCTTCCCTGGCCCAGAAACCCCGGGGCCACCTGGGAGCCGTATGGTGCGGGGCTGGTGGGGGGCAGGGCTCCTTTCCCCCACCTTCTCCCTCCAGGCCCTCCTGGGCTCTGCTTCAGGCTCTCCTGCCTTCCCTGGCCTCTTCTCCACGTCGTCTCCACGTCTCAGAACCCGTCCGTCCAGCCGTGACCGCACTCCAGCAGGTGCCGGCGCAGTCGGGTTTCTGCCCCCGGGGCTCACTGGGCCTGCCCTTCCTGAGCGCCTTGAGAACCGTCGTTGATTCTAGTGAGTAGGACACTCAGGCTCTAATGTGACTTAGATTTCGGTTTTCATTCTCCGTGTTTTGTGTCTCTCTTTGCTCAGCCTGGGAACTCAGCTGTGGTAACTCTCCTAGTGAGGGACAGAGCTGGGGCTTTCCCTAAAGCTGACTCCGGAGAGCCCCTGACATTGAACTGTGGCCTCCGCTGGGGCACTGTTCTGGGGTCAGTGCGGTGACATGGACAGTTCCGGACTTCAAGTTGTTTCCAGTCTAGAAGAGGAGATGGATTTCAGATCAGGAGATAATCATCAAATAATACAAAGTACACTGATGGGGCCACACATAGGTGAAGGTAGAATTTTCCTGGTACTGACCAGTCCGTGTGGAGGTCAAAATTTTCCTTTTTTTTTTTTAATCCTGTTTTGCTACTTAATTCTCTAAATCCTTCCGCATCTCCCCAGAATTGTACTAGGACTTGAGCCTGTGATTACTTGCTAATCTCCAGGGCTTAGAATAGCCCCTAGATCTGGTTTCGCTGTCATTCCCAGAAGTGTTTTCTGATAGAGACTTAACGCAGGATTGTGCAGTGTCTCCACATTCTGTTCCCAGATAAATCCGGCTGGGAGAATCCCATCAGCTCCACTCTGCTGCAGTGAAATTGGTGGCTCTCAAATGTTTTCACTACTTCCATGAGCATTTTTCCCATCTCAAAAAGAAAAAGGCACATAAATATTTGTCTTTTTCTGGAAAGGGGATGTTGATCCCAGAAGAAAGTAGCAGAGGAAGAAGCAGGGAAGATGACCAGATGCGGGACTTTTGCACGTGCCTTGGGGTCACTGGTGACCGCCAGGTGCGGAGAGGTGCAGTGGGTGAGAGGGGACCCGCTGGTCGCGGGCGTCACCGCAGCGCTGAGGTGTAAAGCGGTCACAGCAGAGCCTGTCGTCAGTGAGCTCTGTGCCCACGTCAGCCGCTGCCTCTGTTTCCGCCACCGCCGCGACCGCCGTGACCGCCGTGACCGCCGCCAGCCTAGGCCGCCCTGAGCACAGCGGCCGCAGTCCTGGTGTTCCTGGTCCGTGTGCCGCGGGTTCCATCCTCAGCCTTGGCAGCATCGACATCACATCCCAGCCTTCGGATGCGAGGACATTTCATTGAGCCGCAGTCCACTGAGTCCTCTGGATTGTGGCCCCGTCTTCAGACTGGGGCCTCTGCCATCAGAGGCCTGTGGATTTGTGATTAATTTTTATTTTTGTGAACGGTGGGTCTGGTGGTACATTTGCATATTTTGAGAATCGCCACCACAAATGTCTTTCTTGTTTACGGCACTTGGGAAAAAATAACAATGAGTCCTCGGCATCTCCTCCCGCAGCTGGTTGCGCTGTGGATCGGAAGGGTGTATTACGCCACCTTTGTGTGGACACACACCCAGTCTCCGTCTTACAGCTTCTTGGCCATTAACCTGATGCAAATGTGCAAGGACTTCCTGTTCTTCAGCAACGCGTTAAACCTTAGATCCTGCCGACGCCTATGAAAGTTGACCCATTAGGTGCAGTGTGTTTAGGAGAAGGTCTGAGGAGAGGAGGTGTTTGGTATTTCTAGCTCCGGAACCACTGGGGTAAGTTTATAGTGCACGGGATCATTTAAATCAGATCCTAGTAGCTGATGGATCACAAGTTAAAACTTAATTATCTTTCATACCGTATGTGTATGTCTAACTATCACCTTAAAATCTATACAGTTCTGATTTGTCAGTTACACCGCCATAAAGCTGAGGGGAAAGTTGCAGTTTAAAAGGAGATCCTCGGAATAGAGACCTGCTGCCGCGGGGAGAAGGAACTCGTCGATCAGGCGGTGGCGGAGGGGCCGGTGGGCTTTCCCGGGTGTGGAGGGGGAGGGACTGTTGCAGGACAGCCGTCCGGATGCTTTGCTTCAGCCAAGGAAGGCCCTGCTCACGTGGTTTACGTGAGAGGCTCAGAGCAGGAGGCCTTCAGCGACACCAGGGCTCTAGATCGTGGAGTGTGTTTTCTCTCCAGCTTGAGCGGCAGCAGCAGGAGCGTTAACCAGGACCTCATACCACAAGGTGCAGAGGCAGGAAACAGAACCCCCTTGTTTCCTTTCTAAGCGTGAAGAAGAGGAGGCTTGTCACATCTCCTTTTCGAGGGAGTTGGTTGGTCTGTGACGTTAGCCTGCTGTTTTTTGGCGTTTCTCCTGAGCTCTTAGAGTAAGGCTTCTGCTCTTGCGTTATTTCACCACCGGCCGTGCCCAATGTGGATGACGGGCCCTTTCGGCAGGGCCCTCTCTTGCTCCTGCAGGCATCAGTATGAGGACACAGCCACCCAGGAAACGGGCTGATGGGCCGCTGGGAAAGCTGTCTCAGCCTCACGTCTTTTACCTTCCGCTTCCCAGTGCTTGACATCATCCCTTAGACTTTGCTTCCTTTAATCTAACGGCTGTGGGTATTTTTTTCTCTGCTTGAAACTGAGCACAGAAATCAGGGTCCTCATGGCACATCCAACTAAATTAACTATATTGGCCAGATGTTAACCTCTAGGGGACTCAGCCTGGGACTGAGAACCTCGGAGTTAGCGAAGAATAGCCAGTGTTGATCAGAGCCATTTCAAATGGAAAATTCATGGTTTTTAATGAATGTTCTGGGGACCAAATAAAATCAAAATAATTTACCCTACTAAATTATCGGTCAGGAAAGGTAAGTGTGGTTGTTCTGTGTCTCTGATTTGCCTCATCCGGTACTGAAGGAAAAGCAAATCTCTTCCTTTTTTGATTAGGGATGTGCTCTGCGTCTGTACTCGGAGGATGAGAGGAGCAGTTGGGTTCATATGAAACTTAACGTTGGCCTGTGTGTAGACAGAGAAATGAGAACTGCTTCGTGATGACATCATCGCACAGCCTTTCAGACTGTGCGTTTCAGTTGGCATTTTTTGTGTATGATCTGGTGATCTTGAAAGTGAAGAATGGTTAAATAAGCAGTAATTTATATGGTGGATAGCTTAATTATTCTTTCTATCACTTGGCTGAGTAATGAATCCAATGTTTTCTTTTATTCTGAGGGAAGAATTTATCTTCTCAAGGGCCTCCCTGTGAGATTTGTAAATTATAATTATAGGCTGTAATTCGCGGCCAAGGAGAGTGGATTATAAATAAATGACCCTTGTAGCATCCATTCAGCAGAGTTTGAACTCCTGGTTAACTGCTGTTTGAGAACCAAGTAGATGTTCTGTATTTATTTTTATTCATTTTTAAAATGATGAAATAGTCGGAACATACAAGCATATATCTCCCGATTGGGTTTGCTAATAACACAGAACTGTGCACCCTCCACCCAGCGACCACGCTGGGATTTGCCGCAGAGCCTCGTAAAGAAGAAAAGCATTCAAAATGCACTTGACACACCGTGCTTCCCTGAGGACCCCCTTCCCGCTTCCCCCTCCCGGAGGTGACTGCTGACTTCATTTGGAGGTTCGCCGTCCTCGTGTGATTTCCGCATTTACGTTTGTCCAAAAACAGTTTGTAGATTTGCTTCCAAATGTACATTAAATGGCAGCAGTAGTTAAAAAACAGCGGTTCAGAGAGGTTTTATGAGTCATTTGATGAGCATGTTCTGAAGTTTATATGGAGATGCAGAGAGCCAGGCATGGCCAGATAACCACGTTGAAGCGTCTGCTTGTTCTGATGTCAGGTCTCCCTTGAAAGCTGCAGTCACTGTGGCAGTGAGCTGATGCCGTGTGGACACCGGGGCCCAGGGAAGGCAGCCGGGAGCCCGGAAACACACCTCTGTGTGATTTCTGGGCTGTGGGGCAGGTGGGAGGAGGAGACGTCTGCGCAATGGAAGCCGGGATAATTGAGTATCCACAAGGAAAAGATGAAACTTGACCCCGTACCCCTCATTATTCAAAAATGAATTCCAGGGGGTTTGCAGATCTAAGTGGGAAGGCAATTTATTAGCTGCTGACTTTGAAAAAGTTGTTTTACCGTGAGTGATTCTTTGATTCTTGTTGGAGTAAATTGAACTGGGGAGATTGAACTAAATGAACTATGGTAATGTAAAATTAAAACCTAATTAAGTGTCTGATCTTGAAAGTTTTGAAATAAGTATTTATTTAAAGTGGTTGCTGTAGTTTTTTTGTGAAAAGCCTTCTATCAGATTAGGGATGTTTCCTTCTATTTCCAGTTTGCGTAAGAATTTTTATCATAAATGGCTATTAAAATTGATCAAACCCTTTCTTATAGTTTGAGGTGATCTCATGACTTTTTGGCTTTATTCAGTTAATGGAGCGACATATAGTGATAGTGTTTTGGATGTTAAAACAACCTTCTGTTCCTGAAATATAATTTGGTTGGGATATATTATCATTTTTATATATTTCTGGATTTGATTTGTGAAGATTTGATTCGGATTTTTAAATCTGTATTCAGGGGTGAGAGAGGTCTGTAATTTTCTGTGTTTCTTATGCCCTTAATAGGTTTTGATGTTAAGATTATGCTCTCCTCACAAAAACTAATTTGGAAGTATTTCCTTTTTTGGTTCTCTGGGTTTTAAAGATTGACATTATTTCTTTCTGAAGTGTTTTATCATATTTACGAGTGAAGTCTTCTGGGCCTGGCTTTTTCTTGTGGGAAATTTTAAACCGCAGATTAAATTTCTTTGTGGTTATCAGGCTGTTCAGATTTTTTTATTTTGTGTTGGTTTGATAAACTTTTTCCCCTAGGAATTTGCGTATTTCCTCTAACTTTAAAATGTATTGGCATAAAATTGTAATATTCTGTTATTATCCTGAAATTTTAAAAAAGCTTTTTTAAAAAAAATTAGTCAAGAGTTGAGTACATTACTAACATTTTTATCAAATTCTGTGTTCACCTTTTTTTCCCCGCAGAGCCTTCTCTTAGGGTTTGTTTTTCTTCTTAATGATGTACATCCTTTGAATATTTTTCCTGTGAAGAATTACAAGAGGTAAACTCTTGTGGTCTCTGTATATCGGAAAATGTCTTCACGTTGCCTCATTCTTGAGTGTTGACGTAGCGGGGCCTGAAGTTCCGGGAGGGCAGTCGTTCCCCTGTGGCGCCTTGAAGACACCGCTTCTGACCTCCGTTCTGCGAAGTCTCCCGGTGACCGCAGTGCTATTTCTTTGCAGACGATGATTGTCTTGGGTTGTGCTTAAGCCTCCCTCTTCACACTTGTCACCCTCCCGTTTTACTCGGATGCATCTTGGCATGGACTTGTCGTTATTTATCCCACTTGGTGCCTGAAGGTTTCTTTCCTTCCACCCTCGGAGCGTCTGCGTTGTTGTTGCAGAGTGGTTCCCCTCAGTCCGCTCCCTCCCTCCCCCTTTTCTGGGTCTCCTGGTGTCTGTGGGAGCATCTTCATTATCAGCCATATGTTGTAACTATTCTTCGGTATTTTTTATTTATTTGTCCTCCTGTTTTAGTGAATTTTTTAGTATTTTCTACCAATTCAATCATTTTCTCCAAGTTTTTTTTAATTTAATAACTTCTTATTTCTAAGATCACTAATTTGTTCCTTTTCCTCTCTACCTTTGTGTTTCATTTCTGTCTGGTTTTGTTTCCTAACTCCTTGTGTTTTTAAATGGTTGTTACTACGCTGAGAAATCTGAATATCTTCATTTTGCTTATTTTAAAGTCTTCAGCTATTTTATGATGTTAATTTTATCTAAAGTGAGTCCATATTATGATTGTCGATTTAGTTGGCTGTGTTTCTGGGTATTATAAGTTTTCAGTGTTTCAAAAATCTGGCTTTGCAAGCTCACCTTGAACAACGTTCATTTTCCCCCCATTTTGAAAAATCGTGGCTGCTCTGCTCATCCCTCCTTGTCCACCAGCCTGTGTGGCCTCCGTGCGCCCCAGGTGACAACTGGTCTTTTAATGGTGGGAGTTTGGATTCAAAAGACTGTATCGTCTTCCTTCTGTTTCCCTGGCCCACAGCTTCCTAGCAGCAACGGGGTGATTCAAAGCCTGAACCAGAGCAGCTTCATGACAGGAAGTTGAAACGAGACCACGGAGCAATAATTTTCTTAACATTCAGGTCTTTGGATGAGTCTCCTTGTTCACCAGAAACCTGGTGATGAGGCCTGTGTCTGTGTGGGTTACTGGCAGCCATTTCCCTGCCCTGATGTTTGTTGACACAACTCACTTCCCCACATCCATCCAGGCTTCTGAACTGTGAGTAGCTCTGCCTTCCTTCTACGAAACCCACAAAGCAGACTTTTATGTGAGTGAGTCAAATTGATATTCTTAAAGCGACATCTTGACTCCACTCTAAATATATTATACATATTATAAGTAATTTTAGGTAATATAGAAATTTGTGTTCTATATAAATTATTATAGAAAATGTATCTATATAATATTTTAAATTTGGGTAAAATAATATGAAATTTGCCATATAATAATTTTAGATTAAGCGGCAATAAGTACCCTCATGTTCTTGTGCGACCATCACCACCATCCGTCTCTAGAACTTCTCACCATCCCAGACTGAACTCTGCACCCGTGATGTAATTATTCCCCAGCCCCCTATCTCATGGCCCCTGGAACCCACCACTTCACTCTCTGGCTCTGTGAATCATAAAGGGACCCCATACACATGCGTCTTTTTGTGACACATTTTATTTATCCATTCATCTGTCGATGGATACTTGAGTTGCTCCCACCTTTTGGCTGTTGTGGAATAATGCTACTGTGAACCTAGATACGTGAGTATCTCTTCAAGGCTCTGCTTCTAATTCTTTCGGGGAATATTTCCTATATACCCAGAAGTGGAGTAGGTGGATCATAAAACAATTCTGTTTTTAACATTTTTTGTCGAACTGTCATACTGTTTCCCACCACGGCTGCGGCATTGTGTGTCCCACCAACAGAGCAGCGGAGTGTGTTTCACTTTCCCCACATCCCTGCCAGTATTTTCTCTCGTGTTTGAACGATGGCCGTCCTCGTGGATGTGAAGTTGCATCTCACTGTGGTTTGGGTTTTCGTCTCTCTAATGATTTGTGATGCTGAGCATCTTTTCTTGCGCTTACTGACCGTTTGTGTATCTTCTTTGGAGAAGCGTCTATTCTAGTCCATTTTTCAGTCAGGTTGTTCGGGGTTTTTTTGTTGTTTTTATATATTGTAAAAAGTAAATCTTTTGCAGATTTGGCCATCATGGTGCTGGCAACACGTTAGTGGCATTACAGACCACGGTCGTCAAACAGCATGGTTGAAAATTCAGTGTGCCACACCGAAGCCATCCCTGACTGCAAGGTCACTGGTCCTATTTGCGTGTGCTTTTCTCAGTCCATTCTTTGTTGTCTCTCTGTATTTTTCTAGGCACATCTGTGTTTTGAGGGCAGCCCGGTGCCATGGCTTTCGGTAGGTCTCGTATATCAAGTTTCCTACAGTTCAGACAGCAGGTGGAAGAGGAGTTCTGTTCTCGCCGTCTTTGCGAATCGTGCATGCAGTTTCTGACACACCGGTCACATGAGCCCCCAGCATCGCGTCTGAGTGTGTGTTTGGAGCGAGTTGATCTGGGATTCAGAAGCCTTGGGCCGCAGGACTGGCAGGCAGGCACTAGGCTTCTTTGCCTTGGGCTGCCCACCTCAGCGCGGAGTCACTGGGTCTCTGCGCTGGTGAAGTAAGTCCAGCCCGGGACTCCCAGGCCGTTCCACGGTCTGTGATGCCAAGAAAGCGAGGAGGATTTCTGTGTCTCCTCCGCCCACCCCAGATGCACTGCTGCTCCTGGCAGTCACTTGGACTTCATTTTGCCAGTTGAAAAAAAATTGCTGGTCATGGAAAGAGGTTATAACTGTTCCTGGGCCCTTATCCCTCAGAAAAGTCCTGTCAGAAATACCTCAATATTAACTACTATATAAAAAAATAGATAAAACCCAAATTTCTCCTATTTAGCTTGCTGTTTTTTTCTTTGTGACACTTTCTCTCACTCCGTCCCTCTTTTAATATGTGGTTCGGATCCAGGTTAGGATGTCAACATAGCAAGAGGGAACTGGTCCCAGGCTGTGTGGAATCCACAAAGGGAGTTCTTCCCCTGCTGGTTATTGAGACCCTAGTCCATGTGTATGAAATGTGGCAGGATTTTCTCAAACACAAGAGCATTATCAGCTATTCACTCATAAACCTCTGAGCATCTGCTCTGTGCCAGGCGCTGTACCGGCCACTGTAGATGCAGGGATGGTCCCTGCCCTCGGGTAGCTCATGCACTAGCGGAGGAGACGTTGCCATGGTGACGTGCTCCGATGAAGGTCCCCGGAGTCTGGACTGAGTGGGAGGCCTGGAGGCACGACCCACCCGTCGTCTGGGGCTGTGCTCAGTGTTTTTATAGGGAGTGCTCTGAGACCAAAGAGGGTGTGGACAAGGGCGGGCTCTAGGGTGTGAGGACTGGGGTGTGGATTTTCTCTGGAAGGCAGTGAGCAAGGTACCAGATGTCTTCATCATCAGGTGTCCATTTTAGATGATCCCAGTTCTGAAAATAGGAAGGGTGGGCCGGGGCCACAAAGCGAGGACTTTGCTCCAGGCCTAGTGCGGTGACGCGGGAAGAAGTGATGTGAGATTGCAGAGGGCATCGGTGGAGAGACTAGAAGGCAGGGTTTGGGCTCGAGACATTTTAGGAGACACACCTGGAAGGCCTTGGGTCCTGGTGTGTGCAGACGCCGCGACCATGTAGTTTGTCACGTAAGTTGAGACTTGCCCCCTGTGACAGTTGAGGAGGTCTGCTCGTAACTGCACTTGTGCAGACTCGTGCTGACCTGGGCAGGCTGGGTGTTTAAACACCTTAGGTAAAGGTGTGTGAGAAAGAGGAGGAGTCTTCGGGTTCTGGCTTTGGGGGCTGGGTTGATGGGAAACAGGAGGGAAAAGCAGAATCCGATCTGGAGCATTTACCTGAGAGGAGACATTTAAACCCGATTCGCCAGCCTCGCCTGCACTGCACACTCGCTTTCTGTTGTGGCTGTCTCTGCCAGTGCTGCTCTGTTTGTCTTCGTTGGCACAGACGGTCCTCGGTGCGGGCGTGGCTGCAGGTGTGTCCATGCCCGCGTGACCGCTCAGGCCGAGGCAGAAGTTAGACATTGGAGCAGGGCCGTCTGCTGTGGAAGGTGAGCCGGAGCTGCGTTCTGCAGGGCGGGCCAGCATCCCAGGCGGCCCAGGGCGGGGTGAGACGGATGTGGGCGTGTCGCTACCCAGCGAGACACAGTTGGTGAGTGAGTCCAGTGTTGGTGCTGGGGAGTCGTTCAAAAGAAGACAGTGTGTGAGGGCCAAGCAGCGAGATCCGGATGACCAGAGGACCACGTTAAGAGGGGGCGGGGATGGAAGGCGGCAGAGGCACCGGCCTTCAGTGGTGCCCGCTCAGCCGGGTGCACTGCTGACGTCACTGTCTGAAGATGCTCTCAGCTCTTGAACTTTGTTTGAGGACAGTTACATAAACGCCAGTCGTCATTGAAGGCTAGCGACCAATTACTACGGGGGGGGGGGGGGCAGAGAATGGGAAGGACGGTGGTTTTAAGGTTTGGAGATCTCTTCCAGAACAATTCTGTATGTTAAGTGGAACATATTTTTTCCTTGACCAAGACTGAAAAGTGGAAGCAAAAAACAAATCAAAACCAAATATTCTGGTAAAATCTATCCACGTCTGAATGTTCGGAAGCTCTTCCCAGGGTGTATTTTGTTGGAGACGTGAGGACACGAGCAGAAAAGGTGGCAATGAAGATTGGTTGCATTGTTTGTCTAAAGCTTCGGCAGCCTCGAATATTACAGCGTGCCCTCTGCATCCCCGGGGATGACTAAAAGCCGTAGCATCTCCTTTTCTCGCTCTTAGTCTTGTATTACCATAAATTTCGCATCTTCGGAAGGTGATTCAGTTGCCCTCTTCCCAGACACTGCAGATTTCTAGTGTTAGAGGATTCCTCCTTCTCCCCCAGGTTCCCAATTATCACCTTGTTAGCTGCACACCTGCTTCACAGAAAATTGCGCGGTGCCATTTAACCTTTGAAAAGAAAAAAAAGAGAGAGTGGAAAACACACCTCGTTAATCAGTGAATTCAACCTCAAAGAAAGTGATGTCTCTGGGTGTGGGCCTTGAGCGGCTGCTGAAGGGAGATCCAAATTATGTTAATAGATTCTAGAACCAGCACGAGAAAGATGACTGGCAGGCCCCCGGCATCGGGGCGCGCGTCTGCCCTGTCCCAACTGCTGGCGTTTTCAGCTCCAGACCAGAGGTCAGGCCTGGCGAGCAGACTGCTCTTCCTGTCCATCTCTGCACACCTCTTTCTGGAGGAGGCAGCTCCTCCGCTGTGTCATTCTGAAATCATTCTCTAATCGCCTCATCTCTGCTTAGCTGTATTTCCCAGCGTAGAAGGAATGCACAGAGTCGCCGGCTGTTTCATTTTCAGATTTCCCCCGAAGATGTGGTAACTTAACACCTAAATGGTTATTTATTTATGATAAATAAGTGGTTATTTATTTATGATACACTTACGCCGCATCTAATAAAGGCAGACATGCCTCCGTTAGTATGCGAGGTGAAGCAGAATGGGCGTCCGCTGGAGCTGTCCACGGTGTTCCACGATCAGGCTCTGACTGCGCCTTTCTTGCAGGGCTGCCATGGAAGTGCTGCCTCGGCCTCCCCGTTGTGTTGTAGCAGGACCATCAGGTCCATTTGCCCCCCGTGTTGAGGGCAACAGCTTTGATCACTAGGTTGACATAATGTCCGCCATATTTCTCTACCAGGAAGAGCTGTTCCTTCTCCCCGACTTATTTATTTATTCATTCAGTTGTTCACATAGGATAGACTTAGGGCTTCTTATTTTAGTCAATGAATTTTACTCCATTATTATCATTTTTTATTGTGAACCTCTCATTTCCCCAAATTTGGCTGGTGAGAGCCCCTTCGGGCTGGCTCCTAAGCCCTTTTGATGTGTCTCTGTGAGTCTTAGACAACTTTTGTGTTATCTGGGCTGATTGGAATGTTCTGTATCTTCATGGCTGGGTTCCAAGAGTGTATCACCTCCATCGCGACCCATGAAAATGTGCAGTTACGATCTGTGCATTTCACATACCTATATGTTACCCCCAGAACAGACTGAAAAAATACTGCCCTCTAGTCACTAGGGTCTCCTTTAACAATGGTGTGGGTGAGTAATTCTGAACCCATCTTCTGTTTGTTCTTGCTTGAGCAAAAGGGTAGGTAATACTGAGGGTTATGCGAGTCTTGCTTCTCACTATTGAAGAAAAGAGTTACAGACACAGAGAAGGAAAGGCAAGAACGCTAGACTGGAATCAGACGAACTGTATTTTTTTAGGTAGAAAATACAAATGTGTGTGTGTGTTCTTCTCCCCTCCCCAGCTCTGCCCACTCTGCGGGCCCAGAAGCAGTGATAGACGGCATCGGTGAGCACCCCGGTGCCCGGGTCTTGGTTTTTAAGCACCATCCTCCACTAAAAGGAGGCAGCGTTCCTCGTGGAAAAGACCGAATCTGCGGCCAGAGCAGGGGAACTGTACGTACACGAGCCTGGAAGGTGGTGTTAAACTTGGCGTGATTCTGTCGTATTTTTTCTCTGTGGTCATTGCTGAAGTATAGAATTGCATTCGCTTCTTCCATTCAGCTGCTTGCTAAGTCTGTAGGGACGCAAGCCCGTGGAGCCTTTGTGGGAGCAGAGACCCGGAGAGCAGGAGATGCTGATATCAAGGGGTGCTTTGGAAGAAAAGGCAGTTTGATGGCCATTGTATGTCTTGTCGTTCCCTCTTGAAGCTGTTCGTCTTTTTTTATTAATTGAAGTGTAGTTGATTTACAGTGTTGTGTCAGTTTCTGGTGTGCAGCATAGTGACTCAGTTACACGTACATATTCTTTCTCATTATAGGTTGTTATGAGATATGGACTAAGGTTCCGTGTGCTGTACGGTAGGACTTTGTTGTTGCTGTTTTATATATGGCGGTCAGTATCTGCAGTCTGGTCACACTCCTCTCCTTTGGAGGAGAATGAATAGTGGACAGGTCGTCTGGTGGCTGCCTGGCCTGGCATCTCTGCCCTCAGCACGTTTGGTGTCCAAGAGCCATTCCCGGCCAGTGTCCCAGCACCCCTGCTCCCCGACCCGCCTGGCAGCTCGGGCCATGGCCTGTTCCCACTGGGTGGGGCCACCACCTGCGGAGGCGCCCTGGACTCTGGTGGGATTCTGCTCAGACACCTTCGCAACCCCCAGGCTGCCTTCTGCTCCTCCAGCAAATGACCACGCAGAAACCCACGTGCAAGGCAGGGTGTGGGGGGACGGTGGACTTCATTACCTCTCGGGTCAAAGAGAGATTCAAAGCTAAACTAAAAATACTGTTAGGGCACGACCTCTGGAGCCAGACCACCTGCATAAGCCCCGGCCGTCCTGCGTACAAGCTGTAGGGTTTCTCTGGACTCGTTTTCTCACCTGTAAACGGGCAGTAATATTAACTCCTACTCGCAGGAGAGCATTGCTGTGAGGAGCACGCCGTTTAACTGTACGTAGTATTTTTAGCACAGTGCCTGATATAGACCAGTGTTACGTCGGTCTTGACTATTCTGTCAGTAAATGTCAGTGTATTCATGTATTTAAATGAACATAGTAAGTTCTGTGTATACACCCTTCTCCTGCCACGTGAGAAGCTGCTAAATTTACTTTAAGGTAAAGGTACTCCCCAATTTTTAGAGCTCTTACTTTTTGTCAGCATGACTTTGCCCACAAGAAGGAAAAATCATGAGGTTTTAATGCCTTTTCTCCGGGTTCAGCCGGAGGACCAGGCTGTTTTTCCCCCAAGCCAGTGTTCTTTTGCTTGTTTCAACATCCTTCCCTCCTTAGTGGAGGGCATGTGCGCTGAGCATCTGTGAGCGGCGCTGGATGTCGTGTTGAAGCACTGTTGATTTCTCTGTGGTTATTTCTTTCCTATAAACACGTAAATAATCACCAGGCAACACTATCACTCACTGGTGACACAAATAAGACTTAATATACCTGCAAGTCTATTCAGAAACAAAATTGCATTTAAAAAAATACTGTCCTCTCGCTGGGACTCAAATCTTCATCCTCTTCTTTGCCTTTTTTTTTTCCTGCCTTTGATTTCATCTACTTTTTCTCTGTCATAAGTTAGTACTCATAGGAAGAAAGGGTGGAGTTCGTTCAAGACAATTTGTTTTTCTGGGTTATGTTACCTTCATTTCTTGTTTGAAGAAACCGAGGCCCCAAGGTGTGTCTACTGTACTGAATAGTCCAGTCAAACAGGAAGGCCACCCCCAGAAACCGGGTAGCCCTGTGCTGAAACCTGCACTCACCCAAAGCCCAGACCCCCAGATGGCCAGCAGCATTGTCCCCCTGTGGTGCTACAGCCAGAGGTTTATTCTTTCTAAACCTCAGTTTCCTCTCCTGTAAAATGGGTATAATATCCCCCAGACTCGCATGGCAGGAGTAACTGAGACCTTGCATGTGGAAATCACTTTGCGTGCAGGGCTAGGACTGGACAGTGCTCTCAGATGTGAGTCACCACTGTGCTCCTGGAGACCACCATTCACGCTGTGAAAGCTGAGAAAGCCCTTCGGGTCCAGGTAGCCCTTTCACTTCCAAACGGAGTGCTGGTTCCATCTCCGCTAAGATGCACAGACATATGAAGTATCTATCAACACGTGCAATTAGTGGAGAACTTGGGTGGCCAGACCCACTCTCGTTTAGTATAAAGGATACACAGAGCCATTGGGACAGTGGTCCACTCATTGGTTCTGGAAAGTTATCCCTCAACGTGCATGGAATTATTAAGCCAAGTATTTGGAATCCTAGCAGCGTGGCCGAGTTGACAGAAGTCAAAAAAGGACACGGTTGTTTGGAAGGTCTGCAGCCTCTGAGTGTGCAGGGTGACGAAGAAGAGAGGCCATCATCAGGGCTGGCTCTGCTATTCTCCATCTGTGTACTGGGGGTCGGGTTCGTGTCCAGTGCTGGGAGGGCTCCTGCCTTGGGGAGCACTGGCACCCCCGGGGAGAGAGAGGCTTCCAGAACGTGACCAGGACTGCCAAAGAAGTTAAAACAAAACACACAACACAACAAACAAAACCAAGGAGAAGAGAGGGAGCCCTTTAGATGGTCTACATTTTGCTTTTTATTTGAAAAAACAGTCACCTGTCTCGCCTGCCAGCACTGCTGCTGGAGTCACAACCAGTGTTGTTGACAGGGTCCCGCAGGGCACCGCGCGGGCATCTCGCAGGCGGGCTGCCAGCCAGGGGTGCGTGAGGAAGCTGGGCTTCTCTGCTCTGCGCTCTGGAACCCTCCTCTGGCTGGCAGCTGCTTTGTGAGAACTGCGGCTGCTCTCAGTGCCAGAGAGGGAGAGAGATGGCGGCGGCAGGGCCATGTGCCCTGCTGGGCACGCAGGCTCTCGCTCCCCAGGGCACTCTTCCAGGACCACAGTGAGATGCTCCCCGTCCCGGTTTCTTCCTGGAAGTTGGCATCAGAACCAGATGCGAGCATCGTTGCTGCACGTAATGAGTCCCTTTATTCAGGACTGATGTTCCCACAGTGACAGTGCCAAGTACTGTCCACACATTTCTACCATCTCTATGACAACACAGAGAATGGACTCAGGATATCCCCGTTTTATGGATGAGGAAACTGAGATTTAGAGAATGCAGAAATCTGCCCTAAGTTATCCAACTGTCAGGATGAACCATGTGAAACTGCTTTTGGGGGTGGGAGTCAGAACAGCCAGCCACACCAGTTTCCTGTGAGTGGTTCCATCTGACCATCTGGCCGGGCCTTGGTTACCGGACGGCTCCAGGCTTGTGCACGTGGACTGATGTAAAGCTGTCCATGGCCAGGCTGCCTCTAATCAGACTCCATCCACTGGAGAAAAGACCTTTACCAAAAGTAGAAAAAACTTTGGGGGGGACAATCTTGTAACAAAACAGGGTGGTCCTTTATGTTAAAATGTGAGGCTTCTGATGTCATTCTGACCCGAGAGCACTCCACCTTGCAGGCTCTCTGGTGTGATGTGTTATATGTTCTGTAACATATACATGTTACATGTTAGTTAGCGTCTGATTCCTGGAGTGTTTTCAGAGCAGGGTGACCAGTGATGGGCACTTAGAGATGTTTGAGGCCTGTGACAGCAGTGCTTAGTAAGGCCCTGGTCCATCCATCGCTGGACCAGTGACACTCAAAACAAACATCTTACCAATGAAAGAGTGTTCCCTGGGCCCAAAACATGATCCCCGCACTCAAAAAAAAAAAAAAAAAAAAAGTCACTGTGAAAACAAAGTGGTGAAGTGTTTCGGCGTGCTGAATCCATCACTGTTCTTCCATAGTGATTAGAATCTGTAAAAGGAATGAAATTAAAATAAAGGACACTTCTGGCAAGGTTATGTTCCCAGTTAAGTCTCAGGCCTCAGGAGGGTCAGTTCAGGCCCCAGTGTTTATGGAGCTCCCGTGGTGCGTGCAGCTGGATGAGGCCATGTGGAAGAAATACATATGCCTCTGTGTGCCCTCCAGTGCCTCAGTTTCCCCATCTGTAAAATGGATGAAGATGAAGACGGCTTTACTTCTAAGCGATTTCATTTGTACAACAGTTTAAACTCTTCCAGTGAAATGGGGATGCCAGTTAAATTACTAATAAATCAAATTGTTCCATAACAGAAGCCAGCCCACTCACTCTCTCCTTTATTTATAGACTTGTTTGTTTGTCCTTATCGCACGCCTCCAGGCACTGTTCTAAGCACTTTACATAAACCCTATGAAATGGATACTATTAATATCCCCATCTTACAGAGGAGGAAACCAAGACCCAGAAAGGACCCACCATGGGCCCCGGGCCCTCGCTCTGAGAGTAGACACTGGAGCCAGGTCTGAATGCAGGCTTTCGGGTTCCTGCCGCCAGTGAGCACGTGACAGCCCTGCCGTCCGATCTGGGCCCAGGCAGGTGGCCGTTGTCACTGGGGAAGCCTGCGTTGGCGGGTTCTCTTTTGTGTCCCTAAATGTGAGGCCTTCTGAGGAAATTACTGCTTCTGCCTCAGGGTTCAATAGCTTTTCCATCCAATTTGTGGTGCAGTTCAGAAGCAGAAAGGTGGATTTTTCCAGGAGATGTCTCTGTTTCTGTTGGGAACAGCACCAGCTTGGCCCTGCTTCCTTGGCTGCCCCTCCCCCTCCCCCTGCGTGTGCAGGCGAGGGTCCCCGGGAAGAAGTGGGAGGCAGGGTCCGCCCGCTCCCGTCCACTGTGGATGCCACCCCGCACCAGAATTCCACTCCCCCCCCCTTCCTTTTACTTTCATGAGCCCGTTCATCCAAGCTGTAAGGCGGACATAGCAGAGTTCAGCAGGCTCTCTGGCAGAGCTGAGCATCACATGCGCCGTCAAGGCAGACAGGCAGCCGTCCATTCCCATCTGCATCCTCAAGTGCTTATTACCCTCTGCATAGGAATGGCATGTATTTTCAAAGAGGTTTTAAACGTCTTTTTGTAATGAATTTCTCCTTCCTCCCCGATGCGTGTGAGCACGTGCACGTGTGTGTGTGTGTGTGTGTGTGTGTGTGTGTGTTTCCAGTGTGTCCTTTGCAGAAAGATCGTCTTAGGTTCTGCAGTGACACATTTCCTTGATGGTTATTTTATCAGCATGGTCTTTTTTCTCAACCTTCCATAGATATGTATCTGCCTCCAAATAGCATTTAATGAAGAGGTGTTTGAAATAAATCTCTGAAAACAAAAGCTCCTTTATCCATCATCTGCGCGGAGAGCAACCAGGGATGCTCATCTGTAAAATGCATAATTAGAACCCGAGGACCATGTGTGTGCACAGGCCCGAGCGTGGGTAGATATCGATGGTGTTAATAAAATCCTGGTTTCGGTTCCTTCTCCTCTGATCAGAATAAGAATTAGGTTACATGGAAACCAAATGATGAGAGGCAGCAGACGGAAGAGAAATGCATTATTTTTGTTACTGTAATAGCCTCCTTCCAATACTCTTTCTCATTCCAAAACATGGCGCCAGGGGTCTTTAGGAATAACTACATGTGAAAAGAAAGCAGAGTTTTGTGGGAGAAATAAACATTTACTTTTTTGTAGAATAAAAATAAAAGCCTGTATCTTTTTTAAGGCTGTTGGTCCTTAGGATTGGCTCCTTGATGTATTCAAGTCCTAGTAATCACAATAAAACTAAGCCATGTTATTCAGAAGCCTCGTTATGATACCTTCTCTGTAAACCACCACAGTTGAGGAATTGGGTCAATCAAGAGTGTGGTTATCCGGGAGCTGTATGACTTAGCTGGAGGACCCATCCTACAATGACTCTGTGTGTTGGATTCATCTGGTGCCTTTGCTTTAGAGCTCCTTGCTCTCCTGCCTGGGCTCTCACATCCTCGTTCCCCTCCCATCTCCGCTGTCTCCCTCATCTCCCTGCCAGAGTCCGAGAAAGGGTGAGGCCGGCACGGCCTCCCTGAGCGCCCCGGGCCCTGTCACGGTCCTGGTTCGTTGGCAGTGGGCGGAATGAGCGGGGAGGGGCAGGCGGCAGGTCACGAGTGTATCGGCTCAGGGCAAGTTCAGGGTTCTCCAGCAGCTCACTCCCCTGCCCGTTCTCCCGGGAGGCTCACCACTCCAGCACCTCCCTGTCGCCCTCCCCAGCCTCTGCCTGACCAGCTGATGCAGGTGCGAGAAGAGATGTGGCCAAGAAACACAGCCCTCCAACTGGACGGGGGAGTCAGTCTTCTTCCCTTCATCCTCACCCTTTTCTGCCTCCCTCGCCAAGCAATAAACAAATAAATAAGAGATTCAGGGCCTTGGAGAGCGCTGCCAAGCAGCTGGTTTGTCCAGTTGCGGTTCCTCACACTTTCCGTGGGAGCGAAGACGGGGTCTCCAGGGAGGCCCTGCAAACCAGTCCAACCCGCAGGTGACTGGGAAGGAGGTGACTGGAAAATAGCTCCTAGGAAAATGTTTGATGCCATTTTATTCAGGCTCAGGCTTAAATTCCTTATGACCTTGCAGGGCGGAGGGGAACAGGGCGGAGGGGAAGCCCTGGGGGGCAGGACGGAGGAAGCGTCCTGTGCTGATTGATGAGAGCAGGGGGAGGTTGTCTGAATCGGTGCTGTTTATCCCGCAGTTAATACCAGCCCCTCGGGGCAGCAGCTGGCTGGACTCCGGTGGTGCCACCCTGGCTGAGGGTGGTGGGGGGGGGTCTCGGCCACATGGCAGCCTCCTCGGTGCGTCCTCCAGCCAGTGCATCCTCCCTGAAGCACCAGCCCCTCCTGGTGCTCCTCACACATCCTTTCCCTTTCTCGGGGCTCTATCAATAAAACCACTGAGTTTTGTTATTGTTTTTGTTTTTGTTTTTGTTTTGATAAAGGAATAGAAACTTGAAGGATCCTAGTCTGGTATTTTCTTCCTTGCAGGGATGGAGGTACTTTAGTTGAGGGTGTAGCCCTCGGAGAGCTTTCTTGCTGAGTATTGAAGAGACGGAGACGGGGGGTAGGGGTGGGAGGTTGCGGAGGGGAGCCAGTCCCTTCTCCCTCCTCCCGTCTGCAGCCACCCTCCTCCCGTCTGCAGCCTCCCTCCTCCCGTCTGCAGCCTCCCTCCAGAGAACCACTGGCAGAACAGAAATGCCCTTTGCTGAGCCCAGCCCAGCCTCACACAGATTGAGCAGAAGCAGGTTTGGAGCCGAAGCAGGTGATTAGTAACTGGCCCACAAGGTCAGCTGCTGTGCCAGCCTGAGAGGAAACCCGAGGGCTTTCCCCCAACCTCGTGCTCAGCCTGGGGCACCCTGTGCTGGTTCCCCCGTCTCCGGCTCCACAGTCGACCTTGCAGCCCTCAGAACAAAGTCTAAGGCGGCCCTCAGCATGTCCACGTTTCCTGTCCATCATCCCTTCATCCCCTCGGCCAAAAGGATCTGTCCTTTAATCCTCTGAAGTATGTACCTAAGGGATAAGGCCGCCCCAGCGCCGTGGAAGTGAGAATGCGGTCCTCTTCTGGCCTCTGGGAGGAAGGGTGGCACGGCTCGGATGACCAGTGGGTCAGAACAGTTGGGTCGCACTTGGTCCTTGTAGTTTAAATTTTAGGAAGCCCCGGCCTGAGGAGGAGGAAGGGCCATTCCCCTGCCAGCACTTCTCAGGTGCACTTGACAAGATGGCCTTTGTGACGTCATGGGGGACAGTTTTGATCAGACGACAGTGTGAGGTGCTAAGTGCTTTCTTGCAGAGGTGGAGACTTGGGCTCAGAGAGAAGCCGAACCCGGGGACTCTGTGCGGTGGGCGTCCTGTGACGGCAGCGTCTTCCCGTAAAGTGATCACTCACCGCCTTGCCCTCCTTGTCGGGGGGTTCTGGCCCGACAGAAGGCCGGGGTGTGTGCACTCCATGTTTTCTTCTTGTGTTGAGTTTCTCTTACTGAGACTTCTACCTGCTTCGTGGAAGGTGTGACTTCCCCAGGAAAGGGCCGTAATCTAGTGACCCCATTCAGGCTTTGAGCCATGTTTACAAAGATGGCGGTGTCTGCCCCTCTGCCCCAGGGCACGTACCACTTCTCACGACCTCCTTCCCTCTGGCCTGTGAGCTTTTCGGTGGCAGGGATGGTCTGAGGAGCCAGGGGAGCCGGCACAGGCAAGACCCAGAGCAGGGACTGGTGGGTGCTGGCTGTCTTGTTCCCAGGCTCCAGTTCAAGCCCCTCTTTCTGCCATCTGTCACCTGAGTCAGGGGCGGGGCTCTCTCCATCAGGACCCCGAGTTCGCGGTCCGTTTACCTTTACCTAAGGCGTCAGTCCCACCTGCCCTCTGTGAACTGTGTCGTAAACTTTGTTGGACTCGTGTGGATTTGGAGCAGAAGAAAATCCTGCTTCATGTTTCTCCCTGACGTGAGGAAGCTGAACTCTTTGTTATTGAAACAGAATCTAATATCAACAGATGGAATTTTATCTTAAATATAGAAAAAGAACAGTTTCTTTTTAAAATGTGACTCACCAGCTGTGGCCATTGTTTCCCTCTGTTATATAATTTCTCTGGGCAAATGACTAAAAATTGATATCACTTTTTCTTTAATTTTCATTTGATCTAATATTTGGAAACTAAAATGTTTGTTAGAAAGTATAATAATACAGTGGATGCCTGTACAGCCACCACCCACCTGATCACCAGCGTCTTGCGTATCCTGGGATTTCCTCCCATCCCGTCCCACCCCACCCCCTGCTCCTCCCTCTCCCTACGAGGTTTTCTCAAAAACAGGTCATCACAGTTAGCTTTGTGTTCCATATCCATTTCTCCCCTATGACTGAGGGTTGATTTAGACTATTTTCTTGAAAAACCAAATCAGTAAATGTTTTCAGAAGTAGTTTGCCCGATGCCCCTCCCCTGGGCATTTCTGGCTCCGAACAGGACAGAGCACAAAGCTTTAGACACAGATACAGGGGGAGGTCGGCCCCCGGGGGCTAATTCTTATACACTGTGGGGTCAGGAAGAGATACCAACCCATAGTATCAAGGGATCTGGCCTAAAAGGAGCAGCAGACGAGTGGAGGGGGAAGAGGATGGGGTGAGGAGGGAATGAAGAAGGTCGGGTCCAAGGGAGTCCATTCTATAAGAGGCCTAAAGTTTGATCTTTTCTCCAGTTTTGAACAAGCCACTGGAAATCAGATGTCTGAAGTTCTTCAGGTTAATTTTGGTTTTGCTCCTTTTCCTCTGAACACTGGAAGAGTCAGAAGGCCCGCTCTGCATGAATGCAGGCAAGTCCAAGTTCCTGGCTCTCCCTCACGGCACATCCCGTCCCTGTGAGGACGGGGACTTGCCGAGACTGAGATGATGTGAAATGAAACAGAATCCGCGAGCACCTCAAAGAGGCCCTGCTCGGAGCTTCTGCCGTTTCCAGCTTCTGCCGTTTCCAGGTTACTTGGGGTTGGGGGTTAGCAGACCTGGCTGCCCGTGATGTATTCTCTCCTCTAGGACCTCCGTTCACGGACCTGAGGCACACGGAAGGGAGAAGGGTAGATCCCGGTAAACACGGTTAACTGGGAAAGCTTGTACTCACAAAACTCTAGGTGATGGCACTTGAAATACAGTGATTGTATAAGGCTGTGAAGATACAGGCACGAAATTTAATGGAAGATGTAAATGGTTGTGCAAAACTTCTCCAAGTATTTTACCTCTGGGAAGAAAAGCTAGGTAATGCTGGCCCTGAAGTCTCCATCTTTTAACCTGAAAAAATGAATTTAAGAAATGAAGCCTGTGGTAAGTTCTGAAGGTGACATACAGAGACCGAGTAGAAGACGGAAGTTTTCCATTCTAGAGACCCGTATTTCTTCCTTGAGACATTTATTTACTCATTTATTGTTTTCATCACAGTTTTGTTAAGATGTAATCCATGTCCTCGACAATTCACCCGTGAAACTTGTGCGACTCAGTGGCCTTCGGCAGGCTCACAGAAGTGTGCGACCTTCTCCACAGTCCATCTCAGGACATGCTCGTCACGCCTAAAAGATATTCTTTGACTTTTGGCATCTGTGTTCTGTGCGAATGCTCGGCCCGTGCTCTAAGGCAGCAGTCTGCGCTGCAGGCCTCACCCCGCTGCGGTGCCTTCTTTAACCCTCAGAGGCACGGGTGAAATTTTACTTGAACAAGGATTGCTGAGGCTTACTTTTTTCGTTGTTTCTTAAGTTCAAAACCATGACATTCGGGCAGGGCTCTTAAACTGTGCTCCGGACCCCTCCGCCCTACAGAGCCCGTGGGGCCATGTGCGCTGGTGGCCTTTCCCACTTTCCTAACTGAGGTCTTAGGAGCCACCCTTGTTTTCCTTGCGCCTGGTCATATCTGATTTGCTTTAAATAAAGAATTCTTGAGCTTTAAAGGAAATTTGAGATTGCTACCAAGTCCAAACTCGTTCTGCTCGCCGCATGACAGGCTAGTAAATCAGGAGGAGGGGTGTTGGGGCAAAGAAGAACAATTTTAGCCAGCAGACCAAGCCGGGGGACTAAAGTCCTGGGAAACCATCTTCCTCAAGTCAGAATTCAGGCTCCTTTTATACTAAAAAGGGGAAGGGGAGGTGATTGTTGCAAACCTCTTCGTGTCGGAATCCTTTGTTCTTACAGCTGTCCACATGGGTCAGGTCAGGGTGTCCCTGTAAACCTCCAACAAGACAAGTGTTCTTTTCTTTTCTTTTCTTTAACTTTTTATTGAAGTATAGTCAGTTAGAGTGTATCAATTTCTGGTGTACAGCAGAATGTCCCAGGCATACATATACATACACACACATATTGGTTTTTATATTCTTTTTCATTAAAGGTTATAATAAGAAATTGAATATAGTTCCCATTGCTGTACAAAAGAAATTTTTTTTTTATCTAAACAAATGTCATTTTCTATTCTGCAACTTTTTATCTCTGTATGAATGGGAAAATGTTATAACCTTAAAGGTCAGAACCTTGAGAATGGGCTCTCCTATGTGTTTCAAGCTCTAGGCAACATTCTTTTACAGAATGTGCAGAACCAGCACGGCTAAGCCCAGGAAACAGAGCCCAGGGTTAGAGCCAAAGGAACAGATCAAATATGGAGTCAGGTTTGTTCTTCCCTGTTACAAGAGGATTCAGTAAGATTTGAAATTCTGTTTCTGTTCTTAAGAACTTCAGTAGATAGTTGGGGGCCGTACTAGGGAAACAGGAAGTTAACTCCATACAAAGTTGCCAGAATGATTGTTCCGCGTGATCTCATTGTGGAAATTCTTTGTTTTCTGTGGATCTTCAAACAGAACTGAAATTCTGTCAAAAGATAAGAACAAATATGGGAAACTTCCTGAAAGTTTGGAAGACTGCTTAGAACTTGGTGTGGGTCTCCTGTGGTTTCTTGATGAAGTAACGGAACAAAGGTTTCCCGAGCGGGCTCTGTGCCTCCTTCTGACCAGCACGCTGTGCTCCTGGCGCTCGGTGAAAATAAGTAAGAGGAAAACAAAATGTTGGAACAAAGGGAGGAAATCTGTAAACATCAAGACAGCATGAAGCCTTGAGTTAGAACAACCTGAATTTGTCAAGTACCAAACCTGCCAGCCAAGTCTGAGAAGCAGTTTTTTTATTACAAAACAATTGGATAGGATTAAAGTAAGGGCTCTCATTTGGACGTAAAGCCAAGTCATGGGTGGTGCACACTATTTTTATAGGTAACACTGATTTTTAAGTTAATTTAGAGAAGAACACGATCACATAGACGGTAAACAGACTATAAGTGCTTACCAATCAAGATAATTAACCTAAAAGCTAAATGAGTCAGTGAGAAAGGAAATGTCGCGGAAGGCACCCTGGGGATAAACGTTAGATTTGGCCTCATTTACAGTTGCTAATTGGGCTGCAGGGGCCACGTGAGGGAACAGGGTTAGAAGCTGAGCTGGTTCCGTTGTTGCAGAAAAAATGTGTTATAGCTCGGTTGTGACAGCAACCTGGATCCAGGAGAGAGACCAAGCAGCACTCGCAGAGTTGGAGAAGTCAAGTTCATTACACCAGCGAGCCCAGAGGAGTTAACACTCCAAGCTTTGGACCCCATCTGTACGTTTACACAGGCTTTTATAGGCTGCCAGTTTACACTTTGCAACATCATATGCAAATAAGGTATAATGAAAGTTGACTAATTAGGAATAAGCTTTGTAGAAATGGACCAATCAGGAGGGAGAGAAATAACCAATCAGAAGTGAGCTCCATGCAAATGAAGTACTACAAATGGACCAATCAGAAGTTAGGGAAATGAACCAATCAGGAGTGGAGGAAATAACCAATCAGGAGTGGAGGAAACAACCAATCAGGAGTGAGCTCAGGGAACCAATAGAATTTTAGGGGTAAGTAAGCCGTTTCAGAGGCAAAACGTGAGAGAGAGGCTCTGGGCCAGGGAGCTGGATGGTGCTGGCGGGAGGGTAGTGGCGGTGCCTGGGGGCCCTGCCTCACCGTGAGCCCTTTGTTTTAAAGGGGAGGCCTTAAAGCGGAGGGGTTAAGAGCCCGGCCTGGCCCAGCATTGGGTCGTGGCTCTGCTGCTTCATGGCTGGTTGACCGTGGAGCGTTTTCACCTCACAGGGTCCATGGCGACATCAGGAGGGGCGAGTCCGGAGCAAGGAGCCAGCTAGGACGGAAGCGTCCCGTTAAACCCCAGCCTCACTTCCCGATAAGCCCCGTGTCCCGCCCCAGGCACTGTGGCGTCCTGGTGAGTTGCCGCCGGGTCTTGGGCAGCTGTCAGACTGTGTGTCCGTTGAACTGTCCGAGTCCGAGTTTTGGTTAGAAAACGATGAAGGATGTGCTATAGGGATGTTATTTCATGTCCTCCTCCCTGCGGTCTGCTCAGCAGACACTGTCTCTGTTTTATATACGTTTTCCTCAGGGGTGTGAACACCGGCAAGGCCGAGGCCGCCGCCTTTGATCTGACAGCTGTCCTTCCCTGGTGTGGAGCAGGGAGTAGCCAGGGCCAGCTCCCCGTGGTCCTCCTCCAGGCCCAGGAGGACGCCTGCCCCCAGAGGGGCTGGGCTGTTTCCCGGGGCCGCCGTGGCGAGCACCACCCTGGGGGCCTCAGACACCTGTTCTCCGCAGACCTGGAGGGCCTGTCCCCAGCCTCCCCTAGCTTTGCAGACTTTGGTGTCCCTTGTCCTGCAGACCCATCACCCCAGCCTCCGGCTTTTTCCCACGTGGCACCTCCCTGGGTGCACATCTCTGGGCTCAAATTTCCCTTTTTATAAGGACACCAGTCATTTTCGAGTAGGGGCCTCATTTTTAACTTGAGTCCCTCTGTCAAGACTTCTCCAGGTTGAGTCACATTCTCAGTTATTGGGGGTGCCTTAACCTTGTTACCGTTTGTTCGCTTGAAGCAGGTTTGCAATACAATAGTCTGGGTTTTTCTCCGTGATTTTAAAAACTGTCTCTGCCATAATGTCTACTGTATGTTGTTATTTGACGTCTGGGGGGCCCCGTATTCCGTTGACTGCGTTGTCCCCTTGACTTGCTCGTGGGTTCCTGACGCCAGCGCTCACCGCGGTTGGGCTCCTCCTCCCATGTCTGTCACTGAAGAGGAGATTTCATGCTAATTCTTGGCAATCTCTGCCTCTAATCTAATCTCCCTAAATTTCCATGTTCCTTAAGTGGCCAAAGGGTCCTGTCAAAGGGAAAGCACCGCGTAACCATCCAACTCCCGCATCTCTTGTTGCTACACTGCCCCGCGGATTATTTATCACAGCGTCTTAACTCTTAAGAAAGGATGTTTCTTGGGAGCTGTGGTGTTTTGTCAGGAGCGCCTGGATGAGAGCTTTATTATGTTCACTTGAAATGTGTGTTCCGAACCCATGCTTTGGTTTGACAGCTTTATTGATATTTCAGTTTGAATAATCATTTATGTTTGAATATTTGGTTCTTCAGAGGTTTTGCCATTTAAAAAGTTGTGTACTTTTTCTAATCAGTGATTCACCAAGGGCTTTATCAGGCTTGGTGTCAGTGAACTTATAAACTTGTTCTTCTAACACACTTACAGTTGTGGCAGATATTCCCTTGGCTGGAAGGTTTCATAATTACATAGTGAAACGTTTAATGAAATGTTTTTTTGCTGTGGTGGTAACGTATAGACATACACCACCACAACCATCTGTTCATAAGTGTGCATATGTGATACATATATACATATTGGTGAGGTACGTGTGTAAGCCATGTAAACAAATGTGCTAACTTCTAAAAGTATCTCATTTTAAATGTAAATTTTATATAGTGAACTCATTAGTGAGCCCTAATAAACTGGAAAAGTGGGGTAAAATGGGAGAATGGCTCCATTTGTGTTTATCACATCCTTAGGGGCCTAAGTTATTAATGATTAGGAGCACTCCCTTAATAATTAGAAATACTAACACAAATAATGACATTTCTAATTGAAATACCAATTTTGACAAGCCCTTACTTATTTCCCTATTAAAACGGCTTCCTGAAAGTATCGCAGGAAGTTAATGAATTGCTTGTTAATTAATTGTGAACTTTTCTCCTCTAGTATCCAAGTGGAAAAAAACTGAAATATGATGTATTCAAATTACTCTGTACTAAACTGAACATTAGTGATAATGTAAGTATAATATATAGTAATGTCACACATAAGTGTGATAAGAATCTGTAACAGTCATAATGGAATTTGCTAATTTTGAATACTGACTTACTTTTTAAGTTCATTTTGTTCCTGAAAATTCAACTACTGAAATAATGTCTTGCCAGCAGTTTCTAACTAACCCAAGTGAAACTTTCCATGAAAACCTTAAACATTGTCAACCAACTAACCAATCAGCCTGTCTTTCCTTCTCTCATTTTGTAGCCTCTCAGCAAGTACCCTGCTGTGATGAACGACATCTCCTTCTGGCTACCTCCTGAGAATTACACCGAGAACGATTTCTACGACTTGGTCCGAACAATTGGAGGAGATTTGGTGGAAAAGGTTGATCTCATAGACAAGTTTGAACATCCAAAGTGAGTAAAAAAAACTTTCTGATTTTATCCCCTTTTGTCTCGACGTGGCAAATGGCATATGGAAATATATATAATACAGTTTTGCTGAAACCCAGTGCACAGGAGACAAATGTCTTCTGAATTTATAGTGAAGATACAGCGTATCAGAAAACTCTTTCTATATCGGTACTTTCTGAAAGTCTTTCTAAAGTGCATTTTTAATCTTTCCTGCCTTGTAAACAAAGTACGTAAAGCAGAAGGTTTTAAAGACCTTGGAGTTTCTCAGTATTGTTTTGGGAAGTGATTTCTTGCCGTGTCACATTCCAGGCACCAAGGAAATGAAGCAGAAAGAGCAGTGTGTGGAGGAAAAGCTGTTTTATTAGTCTCTCAGTGAATATTTATTAAGTGCTTACCACTTGCTGAGGCCTGTGTTACGTCCCAGGAATTAAGTGTGTTCCAAACAAACTTGGCTCTGCCTTCTCTGAGGGTTTACAGTCTTGTGGGAGAAGCAAATATGAAGTAAATAACTGCACAGATTTTTGGTGAGTGCTGTGAGGGGAAAAAACATGGGTCATAATCAAAACACTGAGTTTGGTCAAGGAGTCAGGGGAAAACCTCTTTGAGAAAGTGAGGGAAGGGGAAGGAGCATTCTAGAACGTGCATGTGAACCCTGGGGGGCGTGTCATATGTGACTTCAGGAGGGGCAGAGAACACGGCAGCTCAAGGAGCTGGGGCAGTGGGTGAGAGGCGGTGGGAAGAGACGTGGATGCGGGGTCAGGCAAGAACCAGGGCTTGCAACGTCTAAGACTGGGAATGGTACCCTGATTGCAGTCAGAACAGGGGACCATCGTGCGCCCCGACCATCTGGAAGCTTGCTCAAGGACTTAGGGAAACAATATTCCCTGAGCTCTTGCATGTGCAAAGCTGTTTATCTGTTTATACTTAAATGACAGTGTTCTTGGGTATAAAATCCTTGGCTTGCCCATTTTTTTAGTAAGGATCTTGTAAGTGTTGCTCAATTGTCTTCTCAGGTTTAACTTGAAATAAAGAAATCTGAGGCCAGACTCCACCTTTTTCCTTTTCTCCCTAAAAGATTCTTTATCTTAACAATTTAATGACTGTGTCAGCATCCATCTCAGTGTTGACTGGTCTCCCTGGTGAGTGTATTGTTGCCTCTCACCAGATTTGGCTCTGCCTGGGTCTTAGGGAAGTTTTCTTGAATCATATCTGTTAGGATTTCTTCTGAACCCTCCTTCAGGGATCCAGACATGCATGACCAGCACCTCCTTTGACCTCTCTGCCTGCTGTTTTCTCTCTCGTGTTTTAAACTCTTTCTCTCCACTTCGTTCTGAGGGTTTTCCTGGTCAGTACCGTCTCTGTCCCCCCAGGTCCTCTGTGGTCGCTTCTGACGCCTGTCCCATTTCCATCTTCAGTTACTTTGCTTTTCCCCCTTTTCTGAGTTCTTCAGGCTCACGTTTCAGTTCTCCTGTTTTCTCCCTGCCTCTTCCTGGAGTCATTTCTGCTTTGTGATTTTTCCTTCTTAGAGGAATCGCTTCATTTGGTTTTTAAAAGTCACTGCAGAATATTTGGCTAGAAATTTCACATGATCAATGGCAGGATTTTTCTGTGACTTCCCTGTTAGTAAGTTTTTCTGCCACTTTCCATATTTTTTTCCCTGTATTTTAGTAGCTGCATCAGTGGTGTATATATAGATGCCTTTCTGTCACTCGTATTTGAAGGCATTGCGTTTTCTGAATCAGCGTTTGCACAAGGCCGAGGGCCGAGGTCGGGGCTGGCGTGGTGGGAGGGGCCAGGCAGTCATTCAGGCTAGTTGTTTTCACAACTGTAAGGCATTTTTCCCTCCACTGCCGAAAACCGATCTTCCTTTAAGTACGGCTCATTCATCTCTTGGATTCTTTGCGTGGGTCTGCCTCCCCCCCAGACCTGCCCTTGTTACACACAGATTTACCTCTGTGCAGGCCCATTTCAACGCTTGGCGGTGACGCAGGCTTTGCACCTGAGAGTGTAAGCCCGGCTGCGGGGAAGACATTCGTGCTCGTGCTTGCTGAGCTCCGCCGCTCTGTTCCTACTTTTCACTCCCTCCCGTTTGGCTTCTACTTGACTTCAGCTGCTTTGGCAGATTTTAAATATATTTTGGAGCTTACAGACAGTATTTGTCTGCTGACGTTACAGAAAATAGACTATATCATTTGCCGGGGTCCCTGGCACGGGGGAGGTCCTGCCTGGAGCGTGGACCTGTCTTCCTAGGAGGCAGGGATTGCCGTAAGGTTCCTGTGGCAGAGATTGCTAGTCATCACTCAATATACAACCTCCCACTGTAAAAATAAAATAGTCTTGTTTTTATCTCAGTAACTTACCAACCAACTAAGAGTGTACACTTCTGAGCTTCCAGAGCAGCAAAGTGTATCTCTGTGGCCAAGTTTAGCCAGTGATTTATAAGCAGACATTTTTAGTGGTATTTCCAGAAGTTTCCTTAAAAGCTGGACTGAGGCTGTCCTTTTCCCTTTTTGCTGCCTGGAAGTGGATGTAGTGGCTGGTGCCTGGGCAGCCATTCTGGACCACGGTGTGACCTTGGCAATGGAAGCTGTGTGGTGGGAGCAACAGCATCAGAGTTGCCTGAGTCTCTTAACACTAGGGTCGATTCAGTCCTGGACTTTGATGTGAGAAGGAAGTATCTTGTTTAAGCTGATATTTTTCAGATTCTTATCAGTACAAACCTTGCTTTTATAGGCCTGAGGAAAGGACCTAGTTGAGGGAAAGAATGCGTTATTTAGTAAACATGGCCCTCTGTGTACTGGCTCTCGGGGAACAGCTAGGGCGGGGTGGCAGGCTTTTTCTGTTGGGATCAGATGGCGAATATTTTTGACTTTGTGGCCCCCATGGTCTTGGTCACATCTCCCCAGTTCTGCCGTGATGGATGCAGCCACAGACGAAGCAAAACTGAGTGAGTGTGGCTGTGTTCTAGTTGTGCGTTACTCACAGAAACAGGTGGCGGGCTGGATTTGGCCCATGGTTTGCGGGCCCGTGATATTGGTGGGAGCAGGGAGATACAGGTAATTTTTTAAAGGACCCCCTCTCACAGACTGTGAACCCCCCCCCCCCGGGAGGTCTTTCCAGGAGCACCCTGTGTCCTCCTGTTCTCCTGTTAAGAGCCCCTGCCTCAGTGGAGAGGGTGTCGCTCAGTGGGTAGAGCGCGTGTGTGCCCGGTGTGCACGAGGTCCTGCGTTTAGTCTGCAGTACCTCCATTTAAAAAAAAAAAAAAGAGCCCCTGACTCAAGTGGTGGCAAGGGACCCTGTGCTCGTCAGTGCAAACCTCAACCTCAAGATTTATTTCCTTCTCTGAACATGTAAGTCAGGTATTTCCGGGTAGTCCAGAAGGGCTCTGCCCCCTTCTTTGCCTCACATCAGAAACTGTGAAAAATACTGGGACAGAGTGAAGGACAGAGGCTTGTCTCTGAATAAACAAGTTGTTGGACAAATGAGGTGTTATTTTTTGAACGAGAACAGATCCCAAGATGTTTCAGGGGGAAACTGCTGAGCAGAAGCCTAATTTCAAAATGTTAGACGAGTGAGCAGTTTTTTTCTTGATTACAAGTAGCAGTTTGAGTCCTGAAGGAGGATCGGTGTTTCAGGTTTGAAGAAGGTGATGTTTTGTTCCAGTTCATCCCCCAGAACCTTCTCCCAGGGGCAACCTTTTCCACTTTATGTGCACCAGTATTTTTAGAGTCCTGAAATTTCATGTCACAGAAAATGTAACAGTGATTGCCTCTGGGGAGAGGAGAGCTGGCGTCACAGGGTGTGCTCTGATACCTTTGGAATATTGCACCACATGCATGTACTGAATAATGAGAAAACTTCAGAAAATAAATTACGTAAGTCAACATGAGAACCTGGTGGGAAGAGTGTAGCCCAGTGGTGGAGTGCGTGCTTAGTGTGCACAGGTCCTCGGTTCAATCCCCAGTACCTCCAGTATGAAAAAAAGTAAGGAAGGAAGGGAGGAAGGAAGGAAGAAACCTAATTACTTCCCTCCCCCCCAAAAAAACCCCCAAATTTTTTTAAAAAGAACCTAGACATCATTTTTTGATACATTCATGAGTACGCTGATCACTTTAGTCTCTAAGTCTGTGCAACTTCAGGAATTGTGGTGTGCGCTGTTTATCGCCTCCTCTAGAGCAGTTGCTCACGCTGGTTCTCAGCCCTGGGTTGGAGAAAGAGCAGAGCTGAGGGAGAGGAAGCCGTGGTCTTCACCTGCCCCCCCTTCGTCGGGGGTGCTGCTCAGCTATTCCTGAGCCGTGGAGATGGGCTCTGACGTGCCCTGGACTTGGGTGGAACCAGCTTGGCTTGAGCCGAGGGCAGAGCTTCTGGAAAGTTAGAGTGCAGGGATTTAAGAGAAGTATTTGATTGCAAAGAAGAAGGGGTCGGTGGTGAGAAATGTCTCAGGTGTCTGCGGCAGGGGTTGGCTGGAGATGTCCCCAGGTGTCCTCTAGTTGTCCCCAGACCAGTTTTGCTTCGGGATTCACACCATGGTCCCAGGGCCACCGCTCGCTCTGCCACGTCCTGTGGTGCAGTCACGGACCCGGTTTCCTGAGCCTGTGGGCGGTGGGTCAGGGTCTGGTGGGGGAGGGCTGAGGGGAGCAGGCCGAGCTCCGGACACCAGCCCCAAGTCTCCGCCCTCTGCCGCCCTTTATCTTCCTAGCAGCTGGTTCTTTGTGGTAATTTTTAAAAATTCAGCAGAAGTTGTGCTAGAGCACTTGCCATCATTTGTAACAGAATTCTGAGAGGGGCCGCAGCATGAGGGCCTGGCCCTGCCTCTGAGTGGGTGCGGGGCGCACGTCACGCGCTCACAGCTCCTCCCGGACCAGTGGGGGCACAGTGCGGATGCGGCAGTTCGGGTCTTGTCCTCCCCCCATCCCTCCAGCCTTTCCTGGCCTTCCTTCTTTTCCTGGGGTGTTGATATGGCCTTGCTGTGTCAAATTGCATCCAGCAACAGTGCCAACACGTAGAACATCTGAAGTAGGAAAGGGTGGAGGTGCGCCCGGCATCTCATCTCCCGAACACGACAGCTCTGACTGTCATCACATTTTCCCCCAAGCTCGGCTTCTTCCACGTGTGCATCAGGTGGCACCTCCTGCATGCAGAGGCTGGTAGACGCTCTGTGTATCACCCCCTTGGCCTAGGGCAGGGCTTTCCAACTTCTGCTCTACTGATGTTTGGGGCCAGGTAATTCTTTGCTCTGGGAACTGTCCTGGGCACAAGATGCTTAGCAGCTCAGCTTACTGGGTACCAGTAGCATGTCCGGCCCCACCCCCTTATGACAGCAAGAATGTCTGAAGACACAGTCAAACGCCTGTTAGTTGGCCAAATTGGCCCTAGTCGAGAACCACTGGGACATGGGTTAATGGAGAATGTTTTCTTATGAAAAAAGCTTCTTAAAATGGTGCTTGATTTCTGTGTTACGACCAGTGAGGTGAAGAGAGAGAACCTCACACGGGGGGAGGGGTTTGCTCCACCGGAGCTCCTGGCGGTTCCACGGATCACACCTGCTGAAGCGCGGGAAAGCCGGGCGGGCCGGACAGGCTGCAGGGGGACGAGGAGCGCGGCGGCTCTGACCTCTCTGTCCCCGTCGCTCTGTGTCTACCCAGTCGCGACTTCTCTGTTCCATTTTGTTTCTCACACTCTCTCTGCCCACCGTCCCACCAGGTAGTGTCTGTGATTCCTGTATCTTGCAGAGTTCCGAATGCCCTGCCCAGCCCGGGGTCTGCGCAGCCCTCAGACTCCAGCTCGAGCACCGGCTGCAAGCCCCCCGCCCAGTTCTGACCCCCTCCACAGAGGAGTCTGGTCAGTTCAGCTCAGCTGCTCTCGCCCAAGCGGAGATCACTGAGCAGCCGGCCAACCGGCTCCCTGGAGTCGGACGCCCACCCACGGTCTGATTAGCCGCATGGGCCAGGTGGACAGGCCTCTCACCTTGCTTCACAAGGGAGGAGGGTTACTGTGTACACAGAGCTTTATGTTTTCTTTAACCTGGACTCAGTAGCTTCTGACTCAGGCACCACCATTTCTAGACTTCCTTGAACCTCACACAAGGGGCAGGCTGTAAAGAAATTTACCAATTAATTCTTGAGTGCCTGTGTTACAGGAAACATTGGCTTAATTGGGGGCACAAGGGAAGATCCCAGTTTTTATGGAGCCAAGAAACACAGGAAGAGTGAACTTAGCAATAAAAGGCACGAGGTGACAATACGCTTGGTCAAGCCTAATGAAGGCTGCCTGGTTTCTTGCACGTAATTGATGCTCAGTAAACTGTCATTGACCCAGAATGAGAGGCATGTGTCTAGGGCTGTAGATTCAGAGGAAAGAGGCCATCGGCCTGGAGAGATTCACCAGGGAGACAGGATGGCAGGCTCTGTGTGTCCGCCTCCCTCCTGACACCCTGTGACTGGCACATACCCTAGTCTTGATTCTAAGTGACGTGAGTGAGCCCTCTTTCGTAGAAACCCTCAGTTTCTGTAAAAACAACTCTGGGTTGTTGGACTCTTGTTGTCAGGACAGAGTCACAGTGGCCGCTTCAAGACAAAGGGGATGTATGTCAGGAAACACCTGAATGAGAGCTGGAAAGCCCCTCGGAACTGAGGCAGGTCCAAGGCCGTCTGCATCTGGGGGCCTCTGGCTCTGTCCCCCTCCTCGGTCCTCCAGCCAGTGCCCCCCCCCCCCCCCCCCAGTTACACACACGTTCACGTCTCTGCCCCTTTCTGCCTTGACTGCAGTGTTCTCCTGCCAGTCTCTCCGTTGTCCCAGGACAGATTCTGGAAGGAACCAGCCTAACTGGCCGAGCGAACTGTCGTCACCCAGGATGGGCAGAGCCCTTGGCACCAGGCCACTTCCTGGGGTTCTAGGGGGTCTGGAAGAGCCACTGTTGGTTCAGGAACTCAGTGCTGGCCAGTCAGGGGCCACCGTAGACAGCCCGGCCCGCCCTCCTGGCAAGAAGCCAGAGGCTGAACATCTTCAGCCAAGTGGGCCCACTGGGCAGTTTTCAGAACAAACGTGAGCGCCGCCTTCCTGGTCCCCATCCTTGTGTCAGGCCCTGTACCTCCTCCTGCCCGTGGGCTCAGTCCTGTCTTTTATTCTCCATTTGCACTTAAACCTCTCCAGGCTGCTCCACTTGATGGAACTCACTGGGGGGTCCAGTGCACGGTGGCGCCCCTCCACCTTCCCTCAGTGCCTTAATTGGATGCTTAGTTAATCCTCTTTCATTCCTTAGAGGCACTGTTTTCAGACGGCTGGAAATAGCTTACGGCATTGGAGGGAGAGGCAGTGTAGTCCAGCAGGAAGAGCTCGGGGTTCAGAGCCAGAAGCCATGGGTCGATTCCTGACTCTCCACGTCCTGGGTGTCTGGTGTTGGGGTACTCTGAGCCTCCGTTTCCTCAGCTGCCATCTCTACCACTGTTATCTTTAAGTGGCAGCTGCAAAAATAAGATGGGCCTGTATATGTGAAACGCTTTGAAAATCACAGAATTCTAAAAAAAATTGCTTGGTATTAGAGGATGAATCAATAACTCTCACAGTCAGCCTATCTTGGTTTTTGTTTCTGTTTTTGTTTTTTTAAATAAAGAATGACCTCAGTGTAGCTAGTAGTCTTGGGTTTGGCAGTCAAATGCAGTGACGAGGGAGCCCTGATCCTAGGTGGAAACAGAATGAGACCACACAGAAAACTGTCACTCTGAGGTATAGTCCGTCACAATGTGTCCATCTCTGGTGTCCGGTGCAATCATGCATATACATATATACTTACGTTCATTTTCATGTTCTTTTTCATTAAAGGGTCCACATTATGACTGACTGTACTTCAGCTTAAAAATTTAAAAAATAAATATAAATAAAATAAGCTGTCACTCTGAAATGACACACAGTCTCCCTACAACTTGAGGAGGCAATTTTTAATCAAGACAGAAAATTAAAATACTTTTTCCCGTGGGGTGGATGCTGGCCAGCAGGGCTCTGTAGTCAGGGCGACCATGCTCTGGGTTGTCTGCTGGCAAAGTGCAGTGAGCAGTGGCAGGTGGCCTGGTGCCACTGGTTTGCAGATCACTCCATGGTCTTGTTTTTGAGCCAGAGCCAAGTTAAGTGCAGTTAGCGGAACTTAGAGACTGGCCAGCCAGGAAGAGCCAGCTTCAGCTGGTCTTCAGAGGTGATGTCCCCTTGAAATTGACAGCTCACAGTACCAAGGAGACGGCCGGAGGCGGCGGGGCCGGCTTAGAACTCTCCTGGCTTCTTGCCCTTCCTTCACTTTTACTGCAGCAATGGTGGCAGGAGTGTAAGAACGTCTACTGTCGCGGCTCAGACAGCCCAGAAAGCAGTTCTAAGATAGCTATTTTTAACCTAATATTTCTTTTCCCTGTTCCTTCGCTCCTCTTCTCCTCAAAGCCTTCTTTTTAAAGCAGCCCACGAGGGGTACATTTTATCGCTAACACAGAGCAGCCCCGCCGGCCAGCAGCGTGAGACACATTAAAACACAATTAGTTCCGTCCCTGACCTCCCCGTCCCCTCCCTGTCCCCCATCACTATGTACTGAGGGATTCTACTGGATTACCTTCAGCAGGGCCCCAAGGAGCAGGTCTGTGCAGAACAGGGAGGCAGCAGGCGCTGCTGGGTGAGGCGAGGCTGGGCGGGGGGCCGGGCACTCCGTGGGCTGCGTCCCTGTGACCTGCTGCGTCCCAGCCCACCTTTGTGGAACTGAAAACCAGCCAGGAAGCTGCTCTCTCCCCATTCATTCTCGAGTAGCAGTTCTCAGGGGGTTCTCTGGCTGTGTCTCCGCTTGGCATCCTGGGCACCTTTCTGTGATGTGGAGACGGAATGCTCTTTCCAAGATGCAAGGTGGGAGAACTTCACAACCCTCAGTGTCACCCTGTCCCACCCCCAGCAGCACTGATCAGAGTAAAGCAAGTGACAGTGTGCCCCAAGGGCGGCCCATCAGGGGCAGCAAGTCTCAGATTTGTTGGCAGAAATGGGATGGGGAGGGGCAGCCCCACCCCATCATTTGGGACAATTATGAGAAAGGCTTTCAATCATTTGGGGTCTTTAAAGTTGTTATCTGTGTTCACAAGACCACTTCTTAACACTGGCTGCCACCCATATAGATGCCCAGAGCCAGCGGGGAGAGGCAGCCTTCCCCCACCCACCCCACTGCCCGTCCCCTCATCTGTCACCTCATGCTTCACACCCCAAAGAGGCTTTGCCCCAAATGTACCACGCCCCTCACGGTCAGTGATGCTGTCGTGGTGACCAAGAGACTCACAAATCCAAATATGGCCCTGACACTGCACGACCGCAAAACTGTACGTAGCATCACCACACAGTTGTCCTCATGGGCGGTTTTGGAGCTGGGTCTCTAAAATGGGCCTTCTAAGGAAGTCCCAGGTGCGGACAGGTCAGACTGTATGGTCACTCTTCAAAAATTCAGATTTCTGAGCAGAGACGCCCTGGCGCTGTGAGCGTCCGTCAAGCCCTGGGCCTTGAGCTTTCTACTGTATTTGGATTATAGAACATAGTAGCTACTCGATTAAAAATGTTTATGCATGAATGGTAAAGAGCAAGAAAGAACGTCCATTCTGTCATGTTTCCCAGGATATAACCAACATCCCTTTTCTGTGTAGACCAAAAAGACACCCCAGTTGGTAGCATTTTCTGGTTGAGTGACCAGAACTCTTTCCTGTCGATATGATTGTTTCTTACGGGAGAGAAAAGCAGGGTGAGGACTGCTACTCAGGAACAGGAGTCAGGTTGCAGTGAGCTGGGTTCTGAGTGAACTGCTGGTTTAAAAATAGTGTGGGTTGGACCAAATGTTCAGACAGAGAAAAGGAAGGAAAGAAAAAGAGGGGAAAGTGCTTTTCAGAAGGTTGGTCGTATCCTATATAAAATGTGTTTTAAAGCTCTGAGTTCCCAGGATCAGGAACCTGGGGGGTCGGAAGGAAGCAAATTACTCATGGTTTCCTAGGAAACCCTTTTCTGATTGGAAGAGGAGCGATCACAAGGCTGGATAGAAATTCAGGCAGTCACATGTGATGTGTTTATGTGGATGCTTGTTTGCCACAAGATGAGGAGCTAGGGAAGTTACAGGAGGAAGGTAACGTAAGCGGAAGGAGATTGCTGTCTGCAGACGGAAGGCAGAGAAACTTCAGATCTCCTGATCGTGGAGTTTGCAGACCGCTGTGCACTGAAGCCGTCCTGTCGAGAGGAACAGGCGTGGGGGACCCGACGTGGCTGTCGGCCCCGCTTTCTGGAGGCAGCTTTGGCTGGGCTGCACACACAGGGCTGATGGGGGAGCGTCCACACTGGTCCATTGGGTCTTGCCCCTCCGCCCCGTTGGTTGGCCCAGGGTGAGCACCTAACAAAGCTGGGCTAATTGGCCTCTTCTTGGTAATATTTGGGTGAAAAACACAAGAGCTTAAGCTCTAAGTGAGCTTCCTGGGGCCCACCCCTGGCCATGTTTCCCACGGTGGGGAGGACGGGGGAGCAGAGAGAGAAGCAAGCGGCAGAGTGGAGTGAGAGATGGAGAGAGAGTGCTGGGGGTTGCGTACCCCCCCCCACCTCCCTGTGCGGGCTCCGCTGCGCTGGCCCCTCCCACAGTCCTTCCCCGACTCCCCCCACCAGTGTTAATTCCCCTGTCGTCTCAGCTCTTCACGTGGGTTTCCATCACTTAGAGACCAGATGGGTTCCAGTGACTCTGGGCAGTGGAAGAGGGCAAAGAGGGAGAGGAAACAGGCTGAAGCCATCAGCTTCCTTGTCCAAGAACTTGGAGCAGCCCACAGGTGTGCTGCGGCTGGCCCTGGGGCTCCAGAGGTTTCTATTCAGTGCAGGTTTTAAATGGAGCCAGAGTAGCTAAAAATTAATGCTCTCAGTGTGATGCATCCATCCCAGTGAACACGCATTGAGCGCTTGATGCGGGGGAGGTCCTGGGCTGTCTGTGGTATTCGTGGTCAGGAGGTATAACGACGACTGTTAAAAATGAGCTCTCGTCCTCAAGGAGCCCCCAGTCTTGACAGGAGGTTGGTGCGCGGAGATACCTGCTATCGCTGGGCAAAGGGCCTTAGACGAGAGAGGCCCCGCCATGGTGTCAAAGAGGGGCAGTCTCTTGCTTTGCCTTAAATGCTCAAGAAACTTTTCCAGATCACAGTCCAGCTGAATCTTGAAAGGCAGACAGGAGTTAGATAGGGACAGGGCAAGGCAGAGCAGGCAGCCTGCACGGAGGCAGGAGGACAGAGATGGGAGAGGAGTTCAGTGCAGTGAGCCTGGTGGTGGGTGGGGGTGGGACAAGCCGAGAGTCTGAAAGGGGCCAGATCGTACAGGTCTCATGTTCCCTTCCAAAAACATGGGCTCACCTGTAGAGCACATGGGGCATCATCGAGCTGCTTCACCTGTTGGCAGTTTATGAATGATGCTCTGTCTTGCCCGTGGAGACCAGGAGTAAGGTTGGCAGCAGGAAAGGATGTCTGCTTGGTCCAAGTGAGAGGAGGTGAGTCTGCACCCAGACGTGGCAGGAAGGAGCCTTGATGGAGAAGATATGTAGGGATTAAGATCCATGGGAAAGGTGCGGGAGAGAGGCTGGAGGAATGACAACTCCAGAGCCTGCATGCGGTGACGGAGAGGATGGCGTGGATACAGAGGTAGGGAGGGGGCAGGGAGAGCAGCGCTTCGGCAGGGGTCACTTGATGACTTTGCACTTCTTGAGCTCAGGTGGGGCGCACAGGAAAGTCGACCTGAGAGCTCATGAGATGGGGGCGGGGATTAGAACACGTATTTGGCAGCTGGAGCACCAGACGTGCCCGAGACCCCAGTAAGTGTCCAGAACGGGAGAAGAGGCAGATGTGGAGAGGGCCCCAGGGAAGACTCAGGGAACAGAAGAGACAGTGAGTTGAAGGGACTCAGCAGGGTGACCCAAGACGCCGAGGTCTGGGCGCAGCGGCTGGGATAGAAGCCGCAGGAGGGCCAGCCTCGCCGAGGCGCCGCGATGGAGCCCGGTCGCTGGTGCGCCGCGGCCACGTGGGTTTGGCCCTTGGAAGGTCTTCAGTAGCAAGTTCAGTTGTAGAAGATATTTTGGATAATCAATTTCTTCACCTTCCACTGCCCCTGTCCAACTTTCACTTATATTTATTCCACAAATGTTAGTAATTAGAGGATACATGAATTATGGACAGATAGCTAGGGCTGAGTTGTTCTGGAGCAAACAGAACGTCCCGACTCTGGCAACCAGGCAGACTTGCCTCTTGGGGGCTGTGTGACTGGTGATCTTCCCTCCGAGTAAACGCTGTAGGGAGGCTGCGCCTTTCCGCCACTTCCCTGTTTTTGTGTTCCCTCCTGTATAGTCAAGGGGTGGAACAAGGCAGCTGAAGGAGCTCGCCCAGGCCCCCTGTGCGGAGCAGGAGTTGTGCAGACGTGGTGCTGAGAGAGCAGCTCCCCGCTGCGGGGGCCCCCTTAGGACGAGCCTCACTGGGTCCGCCTCCTAGGGCGGAGCCAGTGCATTCAGCTCAAGAAAGGATGTGGCCTAATAATTAAGACCTGGAAATATGAGTAGAATTTAAAATTTGAACAATACTTTGATCAGCATTTCTTAAAACAGCACGTGGAGAAAAATCTCCTTAAGATCACACACGCATCCCGCTGGTTTTGTGTGGCTACCAGGGCAGGGTCACCTCCTCCAGAGCCCGAGACCCCTGGGAACGGAGCGCAATACCGGACAGTGAACGCGCAGGTCTTGAAATCGGACCTGACCTCCACTCACCTCTCAGCCCAGAAACAGGCTTCCCAGAGCGTGAGGAAGAGCGCCAGGAAGGAAGTGTGAGGGACACGTTGCAGGGAAAGCAGAGGAGAGTCGATTATATTTAGAACGTTGTTTTTTAACCTCGATTGAATCAGTGAATACCTGCCCATTGAGCGTCTCCGTTTCAGGATTCCTGCTGCAAGGGAGCCTGCTTAAATATGAGTCCCCAGTGCTGGTATCTCATGTCTGGTACAGGAACGTACCCGGCAATATTACACAGATCAGACTCTGGAGAAGCCTCGGCTGAACAGAAGCTATTCTTAGCGTTGTTTAAGTAAAGGAGATCAACACAGCTATTCAAGATGGAAAAATCCTAATAGCACGACATCAAAATTCAAGGACCCTCCAACCTTCAAAGCAGAGCTGTTTCAAGTGTTTCTCAGGAAGCGAAACAAATGTGTCTTAGAGATTTCAGCGGGGCCCCCAGGCTACTGGTACCCACTCCTCCACACCCTACGCCCTGGGTGGAGCCCCCCCCCCACCTCTGCATCACCTGAGGTCTTGGATGCCGCGCTGCCCTGCAGGTGCCTTTGCTTGGCCACTGGCTGGACCAAGTGCAGGTTGAAATTGGCCTCTATAACAGGACCCAACTTTGACATCTATGTATCGAAATCATGCTATTTGACGATTTTAAATTAGACTTTGACTTGGTTTCCTGTGTAGCGCAGTACAGCTCATGCTGTAAAGTAAAAACGGCAGGGCAGTTACTGTTCTCGTAACTGCAAATTTGTTTAATTAAAATTACATTCGATCGTGCTGACACACTTCTAAGTAATTGTGAAAAAGAGCTCTGATGGTACGCAGCCTTGAGTGGCTAATAATTGTACTTAAAAGGAGGTTTTAGTTCCATGTTGTCAGTAAACGTGAACGTTAAAGTTTGAGTAAAACAATATCAATAATTTTAAACCTTTGTATTTGTTTATCACTTGGGCCTTTGCATTGTTTTTTTCTTTGTTTTACTTTTTTTATTGAGTTATAGTCATTTTACAATGTGTCAAATTCCAGTGTAGAGCACAATTTTTCAGTTATACATGAACATACATATATTCATTGTCACATTTTTTTCACTATGAGCTACCGCAAGATCTTGTATATATTTCCCTGTGCTCTACAGTATAGTCTTGTTTATCTATTCTACATTTTGCATTGTTTTTAAAACCAGTTTCTCACCCGATCTCCCAATGAAAACAGGGAAATGATATTTGTTAAAATGTCCGATGGGAGTGTTCCATGGAAAAACAGATGTAAACAATCCACAGCAGGTGTGAGGGGTCCCGGCCTCACGGGCATTACTGCATCTCAACTCTGAATCCGGAGACTTTCAGACTCAGGGATGAATGACAAAGTTGGAAGGCCCTCTCCCAACTTGTATTTTTTACTGCGGTGAGATTCACCTGATAAAGTTAGCCATTTTCCAATGAGCAATTCAGTGGCATTTAGTAGATTCGCAGTCTTGTGCAGCCATCATCTCTGTCGAGTTACCTAGTTCCAAGACATTTTCATCACCCCAAAGAAACCCCGAACCCATTACACAGTTCCCTCCCATTCACATCTCGAGCCCCAGCCCCTGGCGGCCACCAGTCTGCATCCCGTCTCTAGGGATGTCCCTATTCTGGACACTTCAGACACTGTGTGACCTGTTGTATCTGGCTTCTTTCACTTAGCATAATGTTCCTGAGTTTTATCTACATTTTAGCGTGTGTCGATCCTTTATGGCCCTTTATGGCTTGTTCTCTGTTGTATGTGACACTACGGTTGCTTATTCATTCATCCTTCAGTAGACACAAGTTGCGTCCACCTTGCGGCTACTGTGAATAATGCCGCTGGAAGCATGTGTGTAGAAGTATTTATTCGAGTCCCTGTTCTCAGTTCTTTTGGGTGCACACCTAGAGTTAGAATTGCAGCGTCGTTTGGTGATTCTGTGTTTACCTTTCTGAGGACCTGCCATACCGTTTTCCACGATGGCTACATCAGTTCTCACTCCCAGCAGCAGCGTGTGAGGGTTTCAGTTTCCCTACATCCTTTCCAGCGCTCCTCCCTCCCTTCCTCCCCCTCTCCCTCCCTCCCTCCCTCCTTCCTTCCTTCCTCCGGGTTTCGATTTGTTTTTCCTTAGTGACTAAACGATCTTTTCATGTACTTCTTGGCCATCTGTAAATCTTCTTTGGAAAAATATATATTCAAGTCCTTTGACAGCTATTTAATTGGATTGTTTGATTTTTTTTTTTTTTGGTGTTGAGCTGTAAGAGTTCTTTATATATTCTGGTTTCTAGACCCTTTTTGCTGCAAACTTTTTATTGCCTCCAAACCTTTTGAAGCTTAAAAATTATTTCCTTCTTTCCTTTCTTCCTTCTTTTCTTTTTTTACATAGTGAAAGTACTGGATTTTGATTTTGAAAGTAATGGATCTTTATTTTAGGAAAGGAATGCTTAGGGAAGAGAATTTAAATTCCCCACAGTTCTTCCACTCAGAGATAAGCATTCTTCTGTCCTTTTTTCCACTCTTTTTTAAAAATATGTAGGATAAGCATGCATATGTTTGTATTCAGAGAATTCTGCTTTCATCATGTATTCCTTTAAGTTTTAATGCTTTTTTTGACATAGAAAAGTCACATTTATTTACATATACCTACCAGAGCATGTTGTTTCACTAATTAGTGAAAGGCATCTTTCCATATATTTGTTAATCTTTTGTGTTTCTCTCTTAATGTTCAAATGCTTGCTTTGCCTACTTTTTCTATTGGGGTTTTATAAAGGATAAAATATCTGGTTATCAGCTTTTATTAATCTATTTATATACCAGGAATACTAGTCCATTTTCTGTTAAAGTTGTTACAAATTCTTTTCCAATTTTTACCTGCCCTCTATTATTCTGTTTGGAACATAGAGATGTTATTATCTTTTTTTTTTCTTTTTGGTATTGTTACATGAAACATTTTTTTATTCTTTTCATATAAAAAGTCCTTATCCATCAAAGGATCATATAAATATTTACTTACATCTTTTTTCCTAGGTTGTTTATTAAAATTTTTATTCCTTGTTCCCTCTGGAATGTGTCATGTGTTGTGAGATGAGAGAATCAAACTTTTTTTTTTTCCCTGAGCAGATAACCATCTTTCCTGACGTCATTTATAAGTTTGGTAATTTGCAGTAAATGAGTCTGTCACCAAAGACATGAAACCAGTAATTTTAAAAGACACTTTAAACAGTGGCTTGTATATGAACTGGATCATCTGTGGCTTAGTTTTCGGGGGTCCCATTCTCACTGAGAGTAGTCCCGCGGTCCTTTCAGACCAGAGTGGCCCACGAGGTGGTCCCAGGTCCCTTCACCAGAGGCTGCCGTGTGGCAGAGGGAAGTGGGAAGGCCAGGCCCCGCATGCCTCCCTCCAGGCAGGCACTGCCTGTTCTGTTCTGTTTTGTTTCGTTTTTATTTTTGTTTTCTGGTCATTTTTTTCTTATTGTTTTATAAAAACTCTTTATATATTATAGATATTAATTCTTAAACATGTTACAAATATCTTTATTAGCCTGTCATTCCTTGAGTGTCTTTTCCTCTATACAAAGGTTTTTCCTTTTCAGTTGGGCCGAGTCTGTTGATCTTTCCTCTTAGAGCTTCAGTTTTCTGTCTTATGTGGAAAAGTGCCAGGTGCCAGACGGTCCTTACATGGTCAGATTGATCCATCTCCTGAGATTGGGCCGTGGTTCCTGGAGCTCGGTTCACCTGCAGAGGCTGCGTGATATGGTTTTGTCATATCCTGGCTGATGTGTTACTGTGTCCTGGGAGGATGGAATGTGCCATCCCTGGGGCGGGGAGGCCTTCGCAGACTCGCAGCTCCAGCATTGGCCCTGGGCTCAGGTCCTGGCTTTGCCACCTGGCGACTGTGGGACTTCGAGCAAGTCGCTTTCTTTCTCTAAGTTTCTTTGACTTTAAAATGGACTTAGCATTAGACTCTATCTTAAAAGGTTATTTTGCAGTGCCTGGCACGTACGTATACAGTAAGTGTTAACTGCTGTTGGTGGTGACGGTAAGACCCTAGTGGTGAGTTTCTTCTGGAAGAAACTAATTGTAACAGAATGTTGGCGCTGACCACACGCCAGGAACAGCAGTTCCCAGTCAGAAAGCTTTGTGCATCCTGTTTACCGTAGTTACGCTCATTGTTGTTTCCTCAAGGTCTAACCGTTTTGGATAGAAGGGGAGAAAAGAAGGCTGAGGATGTGGTGAAGGAAGAAAAGTGTGATGGGGTTTAAGACCCGAGAAAGGAATTGTTTCCACACCTTAAGGAAAGGTTGCGATATACTTTTTTTTTTTTTTGAGCACAGTGAGTGCTTTAGGACGTAGTGGCCCGATATTGCTGATGGAGGAAGTGGGAAGAAATGACAGGACTGGAATTTGCAGCCGGAACACCGGTTTGCAGGGCAGTGTTGGATGAGGCCTCCGTTCTGGGCAGGACTTGCATCCTTGTTTTCAAGGTTTTGATTCCGGCCAGACGTCTCCCCTGTAGGGTCTAAATTCCCCCAGGGACCCTGCAGCAGACAGCCGGTACTTTGTATTCCGATTTGGGATTCAGTGAGCAGCTGATCTGATGCTGTGCTCGAATACCAAAGAGCTGCTGTCAGTGTTCGTGAAATGAGGGGTATCTGTCATTTTTAAGATATGACACTCTTTTGCCATCATCTGTTGGTGTTTTCAAACCTATCTTATGGTAAAATAATTTCCGAAGAGGACCTCTTTTAAAATAGCACTGTTACACTCATTTGCAAAAAGCAATTGGGTTTCTTTTTGTGTTTTAAAGAAGTGTGATGGGTTTCTTTGTTTTTTCATTCATTTTCATCAGCATGTCTGTTTGGAGATGTCTAACGAGCATTCCAAAGTTCAAAATCATATGTGAAATGGTAACACTGGATGCAGCTGAGAAAGTGGCAACACTTAGAAGGAAGTCCAGAAATAAACAGCTCTGCTAGGAAGTGTCATTCATATGAGAGTGGGTTTGAGTTTGACTGTAGAGCCCCGAGCTTCTGCATCTAAGGCTTGAGCACATGACAGTGACCTTTTGGGGTGTCTCTCTGGCTCCCTGTGAGTTCCCCTTCTCTGAGAACTGCTCCTGTCTCCCAGTTCAGAGTGGTGAGCCCTGGCAGCCATCCCCACCCCCACTGCCAGCGGGCTGACGTGGATGGACGCTTGACCCACAGAGGGAATTCACAGTTGTGATAGAGGCCCCTTCCTTCCTGTGTGCCTTGAGAAGCAGAGGGGCAGAGCATGGCCGTCTGCAGAGGAGGGTTGGTGATGTTAAGAGGGAAACCGGGATGGAGCCCGGGGGCCGTCAGGTCCCTTACTCCTGTGCTTTCTTGGGCTGGAAGGCCTGCCTTGCCCTGGGACCCTCAAACCAGTTCCCCTTCCTGACTCTCTGACATAGGAGCTGCTGGTGCCAGGGCAGTGGGTCAGTGAGGTTCATAAACGTACATCCAAATATTTTTTTTAAGCGGAGCGATTGGATTTTTAAGTTTAACATGTGTTCTTCAGCCCCTGTGCAGCCACCGCCGAACCCCAGCGCCCAGTGTTTCACGGGGGTTATCCTGTACCCAGAAGCCGCGCCGTTCTTGGTGGTGGTTTGGAATTTGCGTATGAAATGTGATCACAGTTGTGCTGTGTGTTCCCGGAGACCTGGGCTCATCTGGGAATCAGCTCAGGTATATTCACAATATCTTCGGGGATTTTCAGGAGTGAAAATAGATTGATTCTTCTTGCTTTGGGTGGAGTGGACTGGGTCAGAGTTCATTGGACCATATGCACAAATAGCCCATAGGAGAGTCGTGGGAGCCTGGGAAAGTTCGCACTTAGCTGTAAGTCTGGAAACCAGACCTACCTTCCTCTCTTCTTTAAAAGACATTTGGTTCTTTATTTGCAAATCGAGGATGAAAGGGAGGCCAGTGTCAGTGAGGCCCTCGCAGTGTGGGGCTTTGCTAAAGCGTGCGTGCGTGTGGGGATTCCGCCGACTCACAAGTGGGTCCTTGAGAACCGGCGCATCACTCACGTGGTCGGCACCGCCCGCCGCTGCCTCGGGTGCAGGTGTCTGGTTAGGACAGGAGGTCTCTGAAGTCTCACCTGCTTCTTCCTCCTGTTTCTGAGCACAGCGCCCGAGGGCCACATACTTCTCTAAGGTAAGTTGTCTCTAGTCAACTCCAACCGTCTGGTGGGTTTCCAAATAATCCTTTTTTATTTAAAAAATCACACTCTGTTTTGCTGCTGTCTGCTTCACTTCTGGACTAAGTTTTTAAAGGTTATATCCTCAAGATAGTATTTAACTTTTTTGTGAGTGTACGTCTTTCAAGGGTCTTCTTCCTGTAATCCTACGGGGGCAGTTTAATGCATGTGTGTGAGTGTGTGTGTGTGTGTGTGCGCGTGTGTGTGTTCGCGCGCAGTCGCACGGGCTGGTACACCTGTTCTGTATGAGGTACTATAATGTGTACTGGTGCAGTGGGAGGACTGAGGCTCAGAGAGTCCAAGTCACTAGCCTGAGGTCACACAGCTGTTAAGTGGTCCGGGCAGGACGTAAAGGAGGCATGGAAGCTCTCACTTTGCTTCATGTCATGCAGAACAACCGAATCAAATCTGGGCGTCGGCCGTCGCCCCCAGTTGGAGCACCTGAAATTCTGTTTTTCCAGGTCAGTGTAATAGACTGAAGTCCTGGCGCGCTCACGTGGTAATTCACATCAGAGGTTTTGTGACCAGTGCGCCTGGAGACAGGCCAGCTTCTCTTCCTGTTGGGAGGAGCACCGTTAGGAGGATAAACAGCTCTTTCAGGAGATTGTCCTGGTTTTCAAAGCCCCATTCACTCCCCTTGGTGAGCCTCTCACTCAGGGCGGTGTGTCAGCCCAGCATCCAGAGCGGGAGGCACGCTAGCTGACTCTGTCCCCCAGGTGTCCCTGTAACCAGCTGTCTGCTGTATTTTACATGTCAACGGTCCAAGGACCGCACACCCCCAGGCTTTGTCCCCTGGATGCCTCGTGCAGGGAAGGAGACGTGGGACTGGTGGTGGCCCGGGAGCTGATGCAGGAGCTGCCACGTCTCCAGCATGGTTGTCCGTGAGCCACCACACACACCAGGCATGGGTTCCCCGGGGGCGGAGGGCTCACATCCGAAGGCCAGCCAGCCAGCACCTCCACGATGCAGCTCACATGGTTGTCCGTGAGCTACCACGCACACCAGGCGTGGGTTCCCCGGGGGCAGCGGGTTCACACCTGGAGGCCTCCCAGCCAGCACCTCCACGATGCAGCTCAGGGTTTAGGAAGCCTTCCAGGATGCCCCTCTGAGGAGAGTTGGTCACCTGTGCTGTGCACTGTACCTGCTGTCCGTCCATCCAAAAGCCATCTTACCGCACTTCGTGTTCTCGTGTCCCTCTCACTAGACTATACGCTCGAGGGTCGGAATTTCGACTTACTGATCTGTTATCCTCAGTGCTTACCATAATGATTGGACAATTAGTGCATAGTCACTGAATGAATAGAATCCCCCTAGCAAAACTCTTGTGCTAATAACACATACACACCTATATGTGTAAATGCGTGTGGTAAGGATTTTAATGTGCATAAATATAATACATATTTTAGACACCTGTAGCTTATCGTTTTGGGGGGACAAGTTTATTACTCTAGAAAACTATGAATGTCGAACAGTGGAGGCTGAAAGTTGAGCAATGACTGATTGAGGACAACCCGTGTATAACGAGCTTTTGAATAATGTAAATCCCCGATGTGACTTCAGTCACTCATCCACTGTGTAAGCTTTCTGCTTGTTCAGATTAAGGACTAGTGATGGTTTACTCCAAGATAAAACTGTTACTTTGAAAAAAACGTACCAAGTTAAAAGCCTTTTGGAATATCTGAAGTCACTCTTTCCCCATCGATGCAGTAACTGAGAGTTAACATTATACTACGTCTTGCCTTTGCCCCATGCGTGGAGTCTAACCTAGCGCCACGAGAAGGAGACTGGAAGAAGATTTTTTAAATTTTCAAAAAAAGGAGGAGGGGAAGGTATAGCTCAGTGATAGAGTGAGTGCTTAGCATACCAGAAGTCCTGGGTTCAATCCCCAGCACCTCCGTTAAAAAAAAAAAATTTAATTAAATAATAAATAAACCTAATTACCTCCCCCATCTAAAAAAAAAAACTGGAGTTTGGAATTAACAGATACATATTACGATATATAAAATTGGTAAACAACAAAGGCCCATTGTATAGCATGGAGAAATATATTCAGTTTCTTGTAGTGAGCCGTAATGGAAAAGAAACTGAAAAAATACATATGTATGTATGTATGTATGTCTATGTATAACTGAATTACTTTGCTGTACATCTGAAACTAACATTGTAAGTGGACTACACATCAATGAAAAATTAGAATGAAAAAACAAACAAAAAGTCTAAAAAAAAAATAGAACTTCCTCCTGTGCACCTCCCTCCAGCCTCTGCGGTGGGCCTTGGGTGCCTGCTCTCCAGGATCAGACAGGAGAGTAATTTGCACTGCCGTAAACAGCTTAAAAGGATGGCTGTGGAGTGCATTGTGCTGGGTGGGTGCTCATCGTGTAAGCGTCCACTGTCGGGGAGGGCAGGCACAGGGAGAAGGGACCCATGAGCACCCTCACTGGCTACATTGAACCCTCCAGAGCCCAGTTCACATCTTCAGAGATCTCTGTGTGTCCTCGTGGTACTCCCACGCCCGGCAGCCTTGATGGGCGCATTGACTCTGGCTCTGGTCGGGTCTGGTCTTGCGGTACACAGCATCTCGGAGCATAGCTCCATCCCAGAGGGACGGGATGGAAGGAAATAACATTGAGGGCTCAGAACGTGAGCTTTGGGAAAAAAGCTTGATTAGTGGCTTCTTAAAGAAGTATTTATTTTAGGCTAATTAAAGAAATAAATAGCTCCACTCTGAGAAAATCTCTTCACTCCCTTACAATCTATCTTCACACACACACACAAATTTTCTTCCAGGAGGAGGGAGCCAGTGTACGTGGGTGAGACAAAGAACTGAAATAATAATCCAGCTTTGATCAAAACGCCTTGTTATGGTGTTCCCTCTGAAAATGATTTCTAATCAGTGAGCGTTACCACAGCACGCAGAGGAGTAATTTACCTTACATGTGTTTCACTCTGAGCTGTGATTAGAAACAAGATGTGAGATCAGAGGGGCGTAAAACGAAGATAAGAAGGAAAAAACCTCAGATAGGAGCTGAAGTGCACAGGCCGTGGGCTGCCGACGAGGAGCTGCCGACGAGGAGCGGGGGCCGCTCTGGGGGGGGAGGTCGGCTTCGCCCGCCCCCTCCGTAAACACCCCACTGCCCTGGGCAGCTGGCGGCAGCCGTAGTGCGCAGGTCACTTCCCCGGCGGCTCTCATTAAAGCCCGAGCTTGGAGCTCGCGTTCGGAGGTGTTCCTGTAGCAGAGCCGGACTTGGGCTGCTCGGGCCCCTCCCGCCGGTTCCCCAGGGGTTGAGGGGCAGCTCTCGGCACAGACCGCTTCGTGCTCAGCCTCCAGCCTGAGCAGCCGTTGAACCTGGGCTTTATTCATCCAAGAGGAGACACGGGGGCTGGGAAAGGGAGGACACGCCTTGGAATCGTCCTACCGGTGACAGGGAGACCTGAGAAGGGGCGGGGCCCGTGGGCAGCGGGTGGTTGAGAAGGTGAAGACCACGTGGTGCCCGTCCAGGAGACGGGAGGCCTGTGGCCCCTGTGCCTGCTGGATGCGAAGGCGTTCCCAAACCTTTAAGGTACACGATGGTAATGAAAACACGTGCACGCTGAGAAGCAGGATGTTTATGGTGACTGTTGAACTGCCGGGCAACCCCCGATCCGAGACAGTTGTCCTCCCTTATCAGGGAGACTGATCCCTCTGCCACACGGTCATGGCACAGCCTCTTCCTTGCCTTGGGGGACGCCAGGCAGGCGCACTGGTTTCGCTTGGCCCTTGTCTCAGGTAGCCGTGAGGATGGCAGCAGGTTTACCCGCGTGATCCCAAACGCCCCTCAGCGCGCGTGGCCACGTGAGCCCCTTGGGGGCACTCTCGCTGGGTGGTGCTCTCTGCTGAGGAAGGCCTGGGGGCTCCAGGCTTGGATCTGCCAGTTTTAAACGCAGTGCCAGTGGTTTGCTTTTGTGAGGGCATTTCTGGGCTTTAAGCTGCACTCCTGCTCCCACTAGGTAATAACACAATGTTTAAAATTCTTACCCTCTGCAAAAGGATTGAAAGAAGCTAAAATGAGTGGCAGGCTTATTTTAGTGATCGTTCTCTGAATATGTTTACAAACAAGAGGGCTACAAACTCTAAATGTAATGCAGGAAAGAGACTAAACTCTTAGTTGACTCAGATCTTAGGATTCTGAAGAGGTGATGCTTAGCCACAGAGTAGTGCCTCACTGAACGTCTTTGCATCAAAAACCAGCCAACTTGGTTAAGCTAGCCTCCCGCCCTCAAAGACGCTTACGTTCTTCCCAGACTATCGTGCAGACCTTTCACCCATCAGTAAGTATTAGCAGCCTCTGAAACAGCGAGTCACGGTCCTTCTGCATCTGCTGAAAACACCGGGGCCTGACCAGGGTGCCCTTACCTGCTGGCAGAGTTAGAACAGCCAGAAGGGGCTTTCAGTATCGAAGGAGGAATCAGGCCAAGGCTCTGGGCCAGTGCGTCTGTTGTTTTAGTTATTCAATTAGTCACCAGCAAAGGAAACTGAGCTGCGTGGCTGATTTGAGTGTGACGTGGAGGAGACTGGAAAGAGATGAACAGACCCTCGGCGGGGAGGGGGGCCAGGCCCTCCCTCCATCTGGCGCTCAGGCAGATCCATCCCCGCGGGACCAGAGGCACAGCCCAAGAGCAGGCGCGCCTTTGGGGCACGGCCTCCTGGTCACTTTCCTGCTTCACATCCTCTGAAACCTCCTCCGTGGGTGTGAGCAGCGGCAACAGTGAAGCTAGCATGTGTGGAGGCCTTCAGGCTGAAGGGGGCCTGAGAGCCAGGGGGACTGGTTCCCATCGAATTAGGCCTACGTCTGGCACAGTCAGCTGTGTTGCATCAACCTGCTGCTGAAAAAAAAAAATCGGTGCATGTGCAATATTACAGTTAATTGCTGAGCCTCATATGTTCCTGTAGGCTGAAGGATAAATAAACCACGCATTTCCACAAAGAAAATTTACAGCGCTCCGGTTTTTAGTGCCACGTCGCAATTGGCTGTCTCACGCTTCATTCAGAGAGTGAGACAGCTTCATGTTTTTCACTCACAAGTTAGTAGGGGGACGCGAATAGGACGTTGCAAGGACACCAGCCTGTTTCCAGGAGCCAGCTGGTGTCCTGAGACATGAGTCTCATGGTTGGGGGCGTCGGGGTGATGGTGTTTTTCTGTGGAGCAGCAGTGGGAGACGCAAGATGAGAAGGGTCAGGTTTTCTTGGGGTTACTTTGTGCCCTTAATTATGCCGTTTTAACGTCATCCTTACCCCCACGGCCTCTCCCTGTTCTCAGAACGAGGCTGACGCTGCCCTTCACGTTGGAGCTCCAGAGGTACGACGGGAATCAGGTGAGGGGGGAGCTCATCTGGGCTGCGGTGGCCCTGCCACCAGCTAGCTGTGTGACCTTGGACCCACCTTCTAGCTGCGAAAGGAGGGGCTGGTCTCCCCATCCACGCAGCCCTGCCAGGGCTCCTCTGCTTTGATAAAGAGGAAGCGGTTCAGGAAGAAAGCCCAACAGGGCTTGGATGGTGAATCTGCTGAAACCAGTATGTCAGCATCCTCGGAACTGTCTTCAGCGGAGACTCGAGAGGGGCGAGAAGGCCTCCTGTCCCCTTCCTCGTGGCCAGCACTGGCTGGCTGGAGATGTGGGAGCAACACGAGAACAGAGGCCCAGCCGGACGTTTGGTTCGGTTTTGGTCTCTGTGTCCTTCACCCAGTTAGGGTCCAGTCGCTCTCTGCTGCAAGCTTCTCTCCCCCCAGGGAGGGTCTTCGCTCATCCCATCCAAGCCACGAGCTCAACTTCGGTCCTGCCCCTTCCTGCCTCCTCTTCCCTTCCTTCCTACTCATCCTTGTACCCTCAGTGTAGTGTGTGATGCACAGCAGGTAATCAGTATATTGATTGACTGCCTTGGTTCAAAGTAAGCCAAGAGGCTGAGAAGGAATATTTGAAATTAAAATCGAAAGTTGATATAATCGACTCAAACACGATGCTGTACACCAGAAGTTGACACAACATTGCAAACTGCCTATATTTCAACAACCAAAAAAATGGAAATAAAATAAATGCCAAGCTGGTGTTGCCCACCATCGTGAAAACGTATTTGCTGAGTTAGGTTAATAGGAGGTAATCTACTTACCGGTCTTCTGCGCTGGCTTATGTCTTAAATGATTACGGAAATGGTCAGTGGGCTTCCATTTATGCCCCTGCCCCAAGTTGCACAAAAGTCAACGTTCCGAAGTATAAAACAACAGCTAAAATTAAAAATATCAAAGTAAAAAAAAAATTTTTTTAAGTTAACATAACCATGTTCTCAAAATAAAATGGAATTAACGTTACAAGCATGGGAGGGTGGAGCGTCAGCCACTTCCCAGCCAGCCCTGCACGAGTGTTGGATGGGGGGGCATGAGTGTTGGATGGGGGGACACGAGCGTTGGACGGGGGGGCACGAGCGTTGGACGGGGGGGCACGAGCGTTGGACGGGGGGGCACGAGCGTTGGACGGGGGGACACGAGCGTTGGACGGGGGGACACGAGTGTTGGACGGGGGGACCTGCCAAGTTCTTGTGCTTGTTCGGTGGCCTCTGATTTCCGTGTCTCTGTGGAAGATGTGTCGCTTACTTGGTCAAACCCACCCCCACCACCTTCTTCATTCAGAAAGCCGGAGAAGCTTGTCCCTGACACATGAAGCACCTCACGTGAGCCCCGTTTCATGATGGAGCCCGATGTTCACCCACGGAAGGGGCAGGTGGTGAGATGCCCGGAGTTGAATTCAAGTGGAACAAGCATGTGCATTGACTTTCACAGACTAACCAAGGATGATCCTACCACACGTCCCAACAGCCGTGTGGCCCAAACGAACTTCTAGAGCGACTCCCTCCCACGACATGTGCAGTCAGCTTGGGACCTCGTGGCTGGGACCTTGCAGTCTGGAGCCCGCCCGCCTGGGCGTCACTCACAGCTGGGCACTCGGCCTGCTGGTACTTCAGTCTCTCTGTGCCTCTGTCTCCTGATCTGTGAAGTGGAGGTTATAATCGTAACAACTACGTTTAAATTGTGAGAAGCAAACGCACGCATCTGTGTAAAATGCTCCCTCGATCTCAACGACAGTTACTTTTCTCATCTTAAACAAATGTCCTGTTGTTTGGTTTATAGATAGTCTGGGAGAAATAGAATAATTTCAAAGAAATTCCCTTCAGGAATGTCATATGTCCCAAACCAGAGTAGCTTCTCCAAATTAGATGCCAAACGAGACCCCTCCCGGCAGCAGCCAAGGCCCTTAACATCAGTGCCTCTCAGGCCGGAAATGGGACTGGTCCCCTAAGGCGCCCTCGGCCCCTGCTCCGCCCCGCCCCTGCTCGGCTCGCGGTCCCCAGACCCCCCATCCCAAGTCGGCCAGGCCCTCCTGAGCGTGCTCTCTCCTCCCCGGGAGCTGGCTTGGCGCTCCAGCGCCCTCTGCCTGTGGGGGGGACCGCTCACAGGAGGCTGAGGAGGGAGGGAGCCGGCGGGGCTCCGCAGGTGAACTTCCTCGGCCCCTGCTGTGTGTGTGCAAGGGCTCCTTAACCTCCTGCCTGGTGCGTCTCTTCTTCATCTTTGTCTTCCCCCTTTTCTCTCTTTTTCTTTTCTCTCTCTCTCTCCCCTTTCGAGAATTCAAATCCTTTAGGCTAGCCTCTCTATTTGAAGTGTATCATTTAAGTCCACTACCCTTTTAAAAGTTTCTTTATGGCATTTTTTAGTTATATAAAAATATTACTTATCAGCATGTTTAGAGTCTACCAGCAAACCTGGGGATGAGAACTTGGTGTCACCCTGCTGTCCCCAGGCCCAGGCCGGCCCTGGCACTCAGTGGGAACTCAGTCGTTGCTAAAAGAGTGAGTGCTGTGTAGAATAACGTGCTCCCGAGGACTTATCACGTCTGTGAGCTAACAGTCAAGGCTGGGCGTTAGAAGCGCCTCATTTTTCTGTTCCAACAGTCTTATTACAAAATGTCTTAAGAAATCACCTAAACTCACCATGTCCCAATTTGCCAGAGGGTTGATTTCTGTAATTCCGATGGTGCTTGGCAAAAAATCTCTTTGAATTAATGTCTTGCAGGGTTCTGGCTGATGTGAAAAGGTATATAGTTAGCATCGGTTTGTTCTGTGCATAGATCTCTCATCCATGCTGTATGTATATTTTAAGGAACATTTCTTCGGGTGCTGTGTTTTTTTCTATTTATGTCTTCAGCATAAAAATATAAATAGATCGTTTTATCTCCGGTGTCCTTCAAGTAGCTTGCATCATTTGAGCTTTTACATAACCAAAATTTCTGCCCCCAGTACCCATTTGGGGGGAGTTGTGAGTGGTTGGAAACAGCCCTAGAAACACAGAGGCTGGCGTCCAGAGACCCCGACTCTCACTGCAGGGCCCGAGCTGCGCCGCTGGCCATCGGGCCCCCTTCCTGGTGACACCATACAGGACACCTGCTCTGGGTGCCCTGCCTGGCACCCGGCCACAAACCACTTACAGGTAGAGCTGATTTTCATTCATCCTTGTATCCCCCCCAACATATAACACAACTCTCTAAACAGAGTCGATGCTTTAATAAATCTTCAGTGAATTTGTAACATAAACATTTCTTTTTTATTGAGGTAAAATTGACATACAACGTTGTATTAGTTTCAGGTGTAACAACATAATGTTTGGGTATTTATATAATTGTGCAGCGATCACCATGATAAATCTAGTTAACATCTGTCACTGTACGTAGTTACAATCTTTCCTTGTGCATAAACATTTCTTGAATGTGGTAATAGCAAGGAAAATAAAATATTAGCTAGTCTTTATCAGCTGTGCGCTGCTAAGTATTACACTTAATGTGTGGCTCATAATTCTTATTTAAACCGATGGCAACTCAACAAAGTCAATGCCGCGACTGTTACCATTTTATAGATGAGAAAACAAGGCTTAGAGAACGTGCACAACTTGCCCCGAGGCCACGCATGGGGTAAGTGACAGAGCTGAGACCTGCCCCCAGCCTGTGTGATGCTCACCCACTCGCCGCACAGAAGAGACTGACCTGATCAGGACCCACAGGGCAAGGTTCATGTGGGGTCTGGGACTGATCACGAGATGACAGCCGTGACAGTTGGCGAGGGAGACCTACAAGTATTCTTCTCATTGCCTTTTGGGCAAAAAGAACCCAGACATTTTCTGAGAAGGCGTTTCTTTGATTTCACAGAAATACTTTGATCACTGGACAAGGTAACGGTGTGATTCTTACTAGGCCAGGGCCCCGCTGTTAGGGCCATTCCCTTCCCTGTTAGGGGCCCTTTCAAACTAAGGCCCCGGGGCCGAGCCTGGGCTTTTGGTAGGATCCGTGGAATGCAGCAGGTGTGGAATGGGGTGTGGGCACAGCAGAGGCTGAGAGTCCCCTGAATCTTCCAGGGCTAATGGTATCTATGCTGGTACAGATCTCGGGGCACCGATCTCTAACAGATGACTCTGAAACGAGATCCCCTGCTGCTCTGGGGAGGTTGCGAGCGCTCGTGGAAGGAGCTGGCTTTCAGGATCAGACCTGAGTTCAGGTTCTTATTTCATTTCTTACTGGTTTCTTGAGCCTCAACAAATTACTGACCCTCTCCTGGTACCTCAGTTACCTTCCCCAGGAAGTAAGGTTGATAGACTTTTGATTAAAGATGGCAGGTTGAACAGGCGTTAGCCTTGGTTACTTCTCAAGCACTTACAAAGCAGGACGGAACCAAAAACAAGAAATGCAGGTTGAAGGAAGCGTAGACCATGGAGGGAGAAGAAAACATGAGAAAGAGAACTTGCCTTTAACATCTTCAGGGAAGTAAGAGATGATCACGCACTTAGCAAGAACAGAGAAGATTCATTATGCAACGGGATATTCAGAGCGAAAAGGAGCACTTGAAAATTAGAAATGTGATAGCAGAAATGTGAAGATCGCAGAACGGTTGAAAGCTAAAGTTGAATTCAAGAAAGAAAAAGAAAATTTCAGAGAAAACATAAGAAAATTAGAGCACAATGCAGGAAGTCCAACATCCAGCTAAAAAGAGTTCTGGAAAAGGAGAGGAAAAGCTTCTTGAAGAGACAATGAAGGAACATCTCCCGGAACCCAGGGCGTGGGCCTGTGCCGTGGCCGCACTCGCCGAGCACCCAGCGTGGGGAGGAAGACCAGAGCCGCACCGTGATTCTCGGGGCCTGGCTGGGCGCTGGCGGCAGAGTGAAGAGCCTGGAGCTGAGCGGGGAGAAGGCGAGTCAGGAGCGAGGATGGCTTCACAGGTCCTGCCACTGGAAGAGCGGTGCTTTTAAAAGCTTGAAGAAAAATAATCTGTAATCTAGAATCCGATGCTCAGCCAGGCTGTCCATCAAACCTGCGGGCAGAGGAACAGCACTTTGAGGACACCAGAGGACGTGCCCGCCACAGTGAGAAGTAAGACGAGAAGAATGCTTGAAGCAGGAGCTCCAACACCAGGGAAAGACACTGAGCACCCCGTCCCCGGGAGGATGGAGAATGGCTGTCCCAGAGCCCCCGCCGTGCGGCGGTCCTCCCGAGGGGCCCGTTTGACTGGAGCCGAGCAGGAGGCCCCAGGGAGTCTTCAGCAGGAAGTCACAACCAGGTGCCTGGCAGTCGTCACCTCCACTTACCTGTGCTGAGAACTCACTGTGTGTCAGACACAGCCCTCAGCACACATGTATTCACAGGTAAAGCCCAGCAGCCCCCTGTCCAACAGGTCATCGTGATTATCTTCCTTGTGCAAATGAGGGAATCGAGGCGCTCCGTGCTCAAATAATTTGTCACATAGCTGGTCAGCGGCAGGACAGAGATTTGCACCCAGGCGGTGCCCCGCACCGTCCGCGTCCCTCACCGCAGGGGGACCTCACCACATCCCTCAACACGTCCCTCAACACGTCCCTCAACACATCCCTCACCACGTCCTCACCGTGGGGAAGCACACGCTGCAAAGTCAATGCAATGAGAAGTCACTACAGTTACGAAAGCAGGGAAAACAAAGCTGCACAGGAAAGGAAAACTGACCACTGTGTGCGCCACACGGCAGTGCGAGCCCTGACCAGCTCCCGGGGACATGGGGGGACAGGTGTGTGCAGAGTGGTGGGTGGGGGCAGGGCTAGGAGAGCTCAGGCTCTTCCTCTCCAGCTGGGCGGAGTGTAGCAATGCTCCAGACAAAAGACGAAACCTCAACAGGTAGCGATGAAAACATCTTATTTATTTGTTTTTAATTCTTATTTTTTATTGAAGTGTAGTCGGTTTACAATGTTAGTTTCAGGTGCACAGCAAAGCGATTCAGTTACGCACATACATGCATACATTATATATATTTAGATTCTTCTCCATTATGGCTCATTACAAGAAATTGAATATAGTTCCCTGTGCTATACAGTAGGTCCTAGTTGTTTACCTATGTTTAAAATTTGTTTTTATTTTAATTAATTTGTTAAATTTTTAAATTTTTGTGGGGGTAATTAGGTACATTTGTTTATTTATTTACTTTTAATTGTTTAATGGAGGTACTGGGGATTGAACCCAAGACCTCGTGCATGCTAAGCACATGCTCTGCCACTGAGCTGTGCCCTCCCCCATCATTTCATACATACAAGTGGGTATCTGTTAATCCCAAACCCCTAATTTGTCCCTCCTCGCACTTTCCCCCTGGTAACCACAGTTTTTTTTTTCTATGTCTGTGAGTCTATTTCTGGTTAAAAGCATCTTATTTAAAGATCTGGAGATGAATACCGAAAGAATCACCCAGAAGGGCTGGAAACAGGGTCCCCCTGGGGGGCCGATGGAGGAGTGGGGCTGGGGCTGCTGTCTTTCAGAACAAGCCCTAGAATTATTTGGCTCTTCAAATACGTGCGGATAGAACTTTGATAAAAATAAAAACTAAATTTCAGAAGGAAGACGGTGCAAGACTATTATAAAATAAAGCCTTTTCATCTTCCCAGGAGCTCCGTAAATGTGAGCGTCTCCCCTTCCTGTCTCTTCTGAGGCACCACGTCCCCCTGACACACAATCAAAGATGGGCACGCGGCCGGCTCACCGACCACTTTCCTCTCAATTGCTCGGCTCCCCTTCAGCTCTCTCATTTTTTGTTCCTGACGTCCGGTGAAAAGAGAAAAGCAAGGAGTTCTGTGGACAGAGACTTCTGATCAGGGCTCGTTAGCGTCTGCAGGCCTTGCTGGGCGCCTGGGTGGAGGCCAGATGTCAGGTGCAGCCGTGTGGTTAGAGAAACCTCCGGCCTCGATGGAAGGGCATTGAAAGCATCCCCCCGCGCGGGTGCGGGTGCGTCCAGCGCGTTTCCTGACCGAGGGGGTGGACGAGCTCTCCCCCAGATGGCCGATGAGGAAACGGCGGTGTCGGAGGTCCTGGCGGTTTCTGTTTGGGCCCCTCCCACTAGGGCCAGAGGCCAGCATCTCGAAAGGCAGAGTTTGGGGTTTGTGTGTGTGAAGGAGAGAGAGACAAAGTGTGTATTTTTATAAAGCATGCCATATGCCGTTCGTTCAGTGCAATATGCATTTTATTTTTGTCTCTTCTTACTTCAAAGATAGGGACAGCCTGTCAGTAACCCTAGTCATCTATATGTGTGTCTGTCCATATATATCTGTGTTAATGTCAAGGTTGATGTATTGATAAATCGATTTCAAAATGCTTTTCCCTTCTGGATATTGGTGAATCTGCATCCTCATAGTGGGAGATTACTCCTTCTTTTATAGGAGTTCTTTCTATTACAGGTTAATTATGAGTTTGAAAAAAAACAGTACATTGATTTGCTATGATCTTCTCATCAGTAATCCAAGTGACATTTAGATGCAGACCCTCTCTCTCCAAAATAATTGGAGAAAAGATGCCTTCCTGATTCAAATCTTCTGGTATTTATTGACGGCACTGGGTTGGATGCGATGGATATAATGACAGATCAGGTGGGCTCAACCCTTGGCCTTTTACAGTTTATTCTGGAGAAGAAATTCATGCGAATGAAGTGACAGCAACACAAATCTGAAAAGAGTAGCATCTGAGAGGAATAAACAGGCCCTTCCTGGGGGCTCAGCGGGGAAGATCTCTTTTGGAGAATCAGGGAGACAGAATACGAGTTAAGTCCAGGGGTTTGCCGTATTGGAGCCATACTGTAAACACAGCTCCAGCCTCCTTTCACTCATGCATTCACTCGTTACACAGATGTGAGGGCCCTCTGGCACTGCGGATGCGTCAGTGAACAGGCCCCCTTGATGGAGAGCTCAGTCCCACTGGAACAGCCTCCATCGGTGATGCTCAGACGAGAGATGCAACAGGGAGGGCTGCACCGCCTCTGTTCCGGCTCCAGCTCGTGCCCGTGCCCTTTTGCAGGTTCCCTGTGTGATGCTCACGTGACATCAACCTTCAGCAAGGCTTGGCGGTCCTTGGCGGTCCTCGTTGGTCTCAGGGTCTGGCTGACATAGATGCTGTGTGTAAATGCTGTATCAGTGACACCCTGGGTTCCCTGACAGCCTCCGCGACGTCACCGGTGGAATGAGCAATGCCCGTCAGAGGGCAGAAGCTCCTGGCCTGGCCCTTTGGCCTGCGAGTCAGAGTCCAGTGGGGGTCAGGCCTCCTGGGAGAGGCAGGAGCAGGCCAGTGCTGAAGGCCAGGCTGCCGCCCGCCCCCCGCTGGGCCGTAGGAGGGCAGGACCTGCTTTGAGGGTTCACGACATCCGTTTCTGCACCTCCCTGCCGCCACGCCCGTGTGCCCCTTCTGGCAGATCGTGGGTCAGCCAGCCCTCTCCCAGCCCTTTCTTCTGCAGTAGCTGTCGTTTCAGAGCGACGAGGTCAGAATTTCGCCACGTTTCCCCCAGAGCCGCAAGTCACGATATTTGCCCTTCAGAGACAGACGCTGTCAGACTCGCGTCGCTTGGTCTGCGTCAGCTGCTTGGGGGTGAACTGAAGGTTTGGTGAGGAGAATCATGAGACCAGTAAGCTTTTAAGACTTGAAATTAAAGACCTGAAGCCCTGCGAGGGGCCGCCAGCCGTTGTGGACTGTGCGCGCTGGAAGGCGTTGACTTCCTCCCTGGCTCACTCCACAGGCCGGCCGGCCTGCCGCCCCCGCCTCGCCCCGCCATCCCGGAGGCCAGTTGCTGGGCACGTCTCGGCCATCATTCTGGTTCTGTGCTGTGGCTTTCTAGCCACACTCAGTCTTCCATAAACCCAGCAGAGCTTGACCTCCCCGTACGTGATCTGAGCAAGCCCTCTTTTCCTACAGTTCGAGCCATGCTCCTTTCCTACTTGATTTATTATTTCATTCATTCGTGTGCCCACTCACGTGAGGACCGCCCGCTGTAAAGGAGGTGTGTTTGTCTCCTACAGCCGCCCTCACAGGTTAGCGCAGGCTTTGTGGTGCATGACAACACGGATCTGTCAGCTTACAGCTGCGGAGCACGGGAGCCGGAGACCATTTCACTGGACCAAGAGGAGCTGTTGGCAGGCTGGGTCCCTCCGAGGCTCTCGAGGGGAGTCCACCCCCTCCCCTTCCCCGGCTGCTGGGGACCAGCTGACTCCGTGGCTCCACGCCCCTCCCAACATCACTCTGACTTTGCTTCTGCCATCACACCTCCTCTCTGACCCTGACCTCCTGCCTCCCTCTTTTAGGGTTCTTGTCGCATCGGGCCTGCCTGACTGGTGCTCGGCTTGCCCTCTCTAGACCCCTAACCAGCTGCAAGTCCATTTTGCCGAGTCAGGTAACTGGTTCCCGGGATCTGGTGGGAGACCATTCTTTTAGCAGAAGCTAATTTTAAAACCTTTAAAATCAGCTGATTGTTTCTTTTCCCGTTCTCCGGCCCTAAATACTTATGGGCCAGGCTTTCAAAATGCATAATGTACTTTCCAGTCATAATTTAGGAGCTTTGAGAAATTTTCTGTTAGTTCTTTAAAATAGTTAAGAAACAGATCAGCTCTCTGTACGCTGACTGGGAGTTACCCCTTGGAAACTTGACCTCCCACATGCATTGGATGTAATCCTGGGGAATCAGTCTTCGACTCTCTAGAAAGACCACCATCTCTGTTTTCTTGGAAACTTGCCTTTTGTCTCCCAGTGAAATGGAGAGCAAGGCGGGTTGTTCCCGCCACTGTCACCATCGTGGTGTCGGGGCTTCTTGGGGTCTCCGCAGCCCAGTGTGGAGCCCCCGTTCCTGCCTGGGGTCCCACTGCTCTTCCCTGGAGAAGTCTCAGCTCTCACACACACACTCCCTGCCCTGTCTCCAGGCTTCCGTCTGCCACCCGATTCTAATCAGGCGTGAGCTCATCCGAGGGTTTGCAAATGAGAGGAAGCAGGCTGGGCGGGCCACAGGCTCGAGCTCAAGTGTGCCATCCGCCTTCTTTTCTTTCCAGGGCTCACCCGCCTTCCAGAGCAGTGAGCCCCGAGCAAGCCCCAGACAGCAGCATGTTAACCTTGCTCCCTGCTCCGGCCGCCTTAAGCCCCCATGGGGTGTGTCCCGGTGCAAACGAGGATGGCCAGCCGGGCTTGGGTGCGTTTTGTTTTGGTGATCCAGTGAATGTTGCCCAATTGACTTTTGACCAATACTTTAATATTACACAGATACATTATAAATACTAAAACATTGCATACTTTACACGTTATTCTGGAATACATACACATATTGTGTGTACACATTATAGATGTATTTCACATGCGTTATATGTAACATGTAAAATATATAATAACACGTAAAATATACCATAATATGTAAAATTCTTGAAAGTTACTTTTAATTGTTATCCCCTAATTCTTTTTTCATGGTATATATATATATATATATATATATATATATATATATATATATTTAAACATGATAGAAAGTGCCCTTCACTGTTCAGCCACCAGCACCCCCTCTGCTTAGAAGGCTGATAATCCCTGTGTCTTCTTAGGTGGAGCCTTTCTCTATAGAGGGTCCAAGAGCTTGAGTCCCCCTGGCTGAACACAGATTAAGAGTCACTTGGTGCATGAAGGCATATTTCCACTTTGCTGCACTGATCAGATTGCCCAGTCGAGCTTAGAACAGGAAATGGCGTGGACTATCAGACGTGGGAAATCACTGCAGTATGTGCCCTCCTGTCAGAAGAGCACTGAAGTCCACTCGCCGTGGGACCCAGAGGTGTCCGCCGTTAAGATGCAGGGAGGTGGCAGCCGTCAGAATGGCCCTGGCGGTTGTCGTTCTAAAGCCCTTTGTCCTTGTGAGTGAGGGTCTGGCTTCAGAGGGGCTTTGGCTTATTAATATCCATCCAGATTGACATGCATTTAGCTACAGGAATTGCATTAACGATTTGTAAAAGCAGAGAATACTGAACGGGAACACAGTCACTTTCAAAAACCAATGTTCAAAGTTGTAACTCAGTTTTCAGTAAAAGTTTACATTATGAACTTATAAAGTAGCTTATAAAGGCATACGATCGAGTCGTGGTTGAGAGTGTGGGCTTGGAGGCAGGCTGCCAGGTTTCAGTTCTTGGCATCACCATGTACTTGCCGTGATGCCTTAGGCACGTTACTTAATTTCCTTGTGCCTCAGTTTCCACACCTGTGAGATGAGGTAGGACAACAAATAGTGCCCTCCTCAGAGCTGTCATGGAGATTGTGTGAGTTAACGCACAAAATCACGCAGGATGGTGCCTGGCACAAAATAAGCACTCAGTAAATAAACACTGGTGGTTAGTCCTGTCACTGAGTTATTATTGTTACTACTCTGCAGAGATTGGAAGCATTGACATGTCTTTCTAAGATTTTCATCCCAAGTAGTTAAAACCAAAAGCACATGTGGAAGCTCCAAGCGAAGGAGCACAGAGCTCTGCAGATGTGTCCCTCTGGGGCAGCCGTTTAACTGCATTGCGCTACACAGTTGCCGACTTGCACACGTGCTTCTGTGAGCAACACGTATCACACAGCAGTGCGTTGTCCTGGGCATGGTGCCGTTTACATTGCATAAACTGGAGGGAAGTTGCCAAGAATTTTCCATTAAAGAACTCAGTTTTTCCAGATTGTGATAGATACGTTGTTAGCAAAATATATGACTGGAATTTCTGCCAGAAATTTTCAGAGAGATGAGTTTTGGGAGAAATCAAGCATTTTTCTCTCCTAAGATAAAAACCAAGCTATTAGATAATTTTAAATTCATGTCAAATTGCTTTTTCCGTACATACTGATTATAGTAATATTTTATGCATGCTTATATCCCATTTGAGATTTGGGGATTTTTTTGGATTCTGTTTTTTTTTTTGTTCTTTTTCCATCTTTTTTTTTTTAATTGAAGTATAGTCAATTTACAATGTTGTGTCAGTTTCTGGTGTACAGCATAGTGACTCAGTTATACATATATATATTCCTTTTCATATTATTTTCCGCTATAGGCTGTTACAGGATATTGCATATAGTTCCCTGTGCTCTACAGTTGGACCTTGTCGTTCATCTGTTTTAGATATAGTAGTTAGTATCTGCAAATTAGATTCGGGTTATTTTTTATTTATATTTATTTTGAGCTACTGCCTCCTGACCTGCCAGGCTACTCGGCACTGATACTCATCCATGTGTTATAATTGTTCCCGATAATGGTTTGCAATATATTGAGAGGCTTCCATGCAAACTGCCCATACTGGGCTACAGTTGTTCCCTGACCACGATCCTTCTTAGCAGTGCCCGATAGGATTAGCAATATGCAAGGTTTTTCTTTAAAGTCACACGTGATTCATTGCGATCAGTACAATTGCTTAGGCCCTGGCTGTCCCCAGCTTTTCTCGCTTCTTTGGATGGTCAATTACAGATTCATCAAATGCTAGAACCGAGAAAAGATCCTGTAGATTGTGCAGCTCCTACCTCATTTCACTGTCAAGATATTAAAGCCAGAAAGATGAGACTTTTCCATCCAACACTTACCTTGCTAGTTAGTGTAAAAGCTGTGACTAGACTTGGATTCGTTTGGTAACTCAGTTACGGGGATTGAGATTACCGACACCTTCTCAGCACAGAGACAAACAAAGAGGCCTGCCGTCCTTGGGGAGCTCGCGGTTCAGGGAGGTGGCAGTCAGGTGAGCAGATAATTACGGTGCTGTCCTCCGACTCCCAGCCCAGCGTTCATTCCCTCCTCTCAGGTGCCTCGTGTCAAGGTCATACAGTTATCTGGTAGACACCGTTTTAGTCTGTGGACACAGTTGTAAAGTAGGCAGCTTTGTATTTGAAGCCTAGCTTTCCACTTCTCCAATTATTTATTTTCCCATCTGTGAAGTCATTCATCAGAGAACAGTTGTGGGTGCCTGAGCGGTGCTGGACACCAGAGTCACTTCAGTGCTCCTCGCCGGGGAAGGAAGCTCAGGGTCCCTGCCTTCGAGTAATTTATACTCTGGTTGTGGGAGACGAGCATGTAAAGAAACAGTGCAAAGATGTGTCCGAGGAGCTGTGATACAAATAAATACGGCGGGGTACGCTGGAGACGCAGTTTCATTCCTGCTAAATCCTGTAGGTTTTCACAGACATCTTGCGTGCTAGTTAACGGAATGAACTTTAACGCGGACCTTCTTGGGGGCATTTACACGTTCAGGTAGGTTGGAAATCCTGCTGTGGTGTCTTCTCTCCTCTGCTTCGTTCCCTTTCCTTCCTCTTGGGTTGTGGGCTTGTCTGGAATGCGTCATTTCTGGAGGAGGGCCTGCTGGTCGACCCAGCCCTTTGCTGCAGAACAGAGCAGCCACCTCCCATCCGAACCCCACTCTGGAGGGAGAGTGCACCGGCGGCTTCTCAGTCTGGTTACTCCCTTCACCCGTTAGTTTATTCACTGCTTTGCGTCTTCAGCTACATGCCTGCTGTGTGCATGTGCAGCAGGTGTGGTGAGAAGCGGACAGACCTGGCTGGTGTTCCCCAAGAGCTTAGAGTCCAGACCAGCTGGAGAAACTAACTTTAATCAAATAATCACACATGTAAATGTGAAATGCCTACTGGGAGACGAGTTGTCAACACGGTGCTTTAACTGCAGCTGGACGCGGGAATGGAAGTTGAGTGCTGGTGGGGGAGGCGGGGAGAGAACGGCCAGCGCTGAGCAGCAGCACGGGCAGGGCTCGGGCAGGAAGAATGGGTGCGTCAGGGACCCATGAGACGGCCAGTGTGGCCATCAGATACCCCATGAGATGGCCAGTGTGGCTGGACAGGTGGGACGTGATAACGAGGCTGAGGCGGTGAGGCCAGACCTCACCAAGCCTTACAGGCCGTGGAAGGGTCTCTCACTTCATCCAAGAGCGGCAGGAAGCCCCTACGACGTGTTGAAGAAGCAAAGCACGTTGCATGGTCAGAAGGATGCACCAGGGCTCCCCAAGGAGAAGGGACGAGGGGGTGCCCTGGGCCAGGGGGAGGTGATTGCAGCGGCCACACAGGTGGTGACGGAGGCCGGGACCAAGCTCCTGGCCCAGGGGATAAGGGAAGTGAACGTTCCAAGATGAACAGGAACTGAAATCTCCAGAACTTGCTGCCTGGTTGCGTCTGAAGTCCTGAGGGGCGGTGCCGAGTGTCTGACTTTGGTCAAAGGACAGGGCTGGCTGAGGTGGTGAAGTTTGAGTCCACTGACCACTGACCTTGAGGTTTACCTGAGATGCTGAGACAGGCGATTTGCACAGGCCTGGGCGTGTGTGGAGTGGTCTGGAGTTTACAAGAGATGTGGGGACTGGAGTGTGAATCTGTGAGGAAGCTTCATTTAGGGTGTATTTGAAACCGAGGGTGTGAAGATCGACCAGAAGTACCGAGTGAGAGGACGAGGGACACGGGGCGAGTCTGGAAGAGCAGGGCACCTGGTGGCCGGGTAGTGGACAATGGTCCTGAGGGGGACGGGGGCGCTGGGGACGGGAGAGCCAGGGCGTGGCAGTGTCAGAGGCCAGAGGGTCTGCAGGTTTCCAGATAATGAGAGGAGCCACCATATCCCAAGGTATCAAAAGGCTCATGCTTTGACAGTGGCTGACAAAGAGCCACTGTATTTAGCTCTGGGGGATCGCTGGTGCCCTTCGTGAGTGATGGTGACTTTGAGGGGCAGGAGCCAGGTTGGATTACCTGCTCTGACCTTAGGGGATGGAGACAGCAAGTAGAGACACCTAAAGGGGAGGGGAGAGACAAGGTGGTACTTAGAGGGTCAAGGGAAGCTCTGTAGAAATGCAGGGAACTTCAGCATGTTCACAAGTCGAAGGAAGAGCTCTGAGAGTGAACCCTGATGTGAGCTGTGGACCCTGCGGGACGGTGTGCGGCTGTGGGTCCATGGACGCTAACAGGTGCGTCCTCTGGTGGGGGTGCTGTTGGTGGAGGCTGTGGGGGCAGAGCGCGCGTGGAAAGTCTCTGTGCCTTCCTCCCAGTTCTGCTGTGAACCCACAACTGCTCTAAGAAATAAAATCTGTTTTTTAAAAAGTCAAAGGAAGGATCCAGCAGAGAGGAGATGCTGACTATGTGGGGTGTGGTGGGTGGGGGAAGCAGTGTCCCTGAGAGAAGGCAGGACGTCGTGGGCCGGCAGAGCTGACCCTGGGAAGGAGGAGAGACAGGGAACTGGGTGAGTGTGGGCACCGCCGGCTTCTCAGCTCAGCGACTGGAGTTCCCACCCGAGGGGGCTTTTCTCTGCTCTGTGACGCAGGTGGTTTGAGGACAGTGCAGAACATCTGAGGGCGGGTGGCGGGTGGGGGGCAGGACAGCCACGTAGTTAAAGGCCTGCGAGGGGTGGGCGCTGGTGAGCAAGGGGGACCGTCCTCCTGCGGTCAGCTCCGGGCCCAGGTCCTTCCCAGGCGTCTCCCGAAGCCAAATGCGTTCCTGTCTGCATCCTTCCTTGGGAAACCTCTTATGAACTAAGCTCTTGAGAAGTTAGTATGTTCAACTGGACAAAAAGGTATTTTACATTGAATGAAAAAGGAAAGGAGAAACGTTCTTTATTGTTCTGCTTCCATTTCCTGCCCGGATTCATCTCTGACAGGGGTCTGGGCCACTGGGGTTTTGTTGACTTCTTACTGGGGGTCACCCCGCCTCAACGTGTTTTTAAATTGGCAACTTTTTTTTTTAATCTTCTTTTCTTCTCTTTATTGCGGACTGTATTTTTCATGGGTTATATTTTCCCCGGCCTTATGATGTGTTGCTTGCAATGTTATTCCTGCTGTTCTGTGTGCATATTATTACTTTAGTTTTGCAGGGACTTCCCTGTTGATAGCAGAATGTAATTTATGAAATACGATGGTCACTCTCCTAACACCTCTGTACTGTATGTTCAAGTCACTCAGCAGTGATGTGGGCGTGGGTAGCTGCCCAGACCACCAGCTTCATGTCGCCTCTTGCGTTTAGAAGGCCCCTCCCAGATCCTCCCCAGGATGGAGCATGCTGCCCGCCCACCCCCATCTCTGGAATTTGCCAGCTGAACTAACTCAGGAACTGGTGTCTCTAGATTCATGCAAGTGTGTGTAAAGACACACAATTCTACTTTAAGTTATTAATCACTTGTAATATTTAAGAAAGTGATGTTAAGTAGTCATTTTTCGGGTCCTTTCGTGAGAAGCTAGCGACATATGGTTGGCGTGTGCAGCGGTCAGGAGGGAGACGGCTGGGGCGTGACCGCTGGAGCTGCCCTCTGCTGGCCCCGTGTGACCTTGGGCAGGTCATAGTTTTTTTGTGCCCCAGTTTACTTCTCTATAAAACAGACTTAATGCTACTCATCACATGTGATTATTGTCAGGGTTAAAAGAATTAGTTCACATAATGCTCTTAGAACAGTGCCTGGCGCAGGATCAGTACTCGGCAAATTCTAGCTGTTATCAGATTATGTTCGATCCTGTGATTTTGTGCTGCCTCCACATGTTGGTAGTTTCATTTAGCAAACAGTTTTCACCATATGCAGCTCAAAAAGTAAGTTCTTGTGAGTCTGATTTTTCACGTCTGAATTTATACGCTCCACAGTAATAAGATTTTATATGATACGAATATTGATTTCTCTCCTCCCATATATGTAATAAGCAATATGTATTCACTTTGCATTAAAAATAGCCCCCTCCTGCCAGGACTCCGTGGCTCTTAGACACAGGGAAATGTCTTCCGCCAGCTTGGTACAGATAAAAACATCCTTTTCCAGCCCTTTTAAACAGAGAAATCAGATGATTGAACTTTCAAGAGAACGTCCCTCCTAAGTCTGGATGGAATCATTTGCTGTAAAGATCCAGTGTCATTCAGAGCCGCTCTGTGCTCCCTTAATTGAAGAGCCTTGACATTGCTGTTGAAGAGGGATTGCCTCTGGGGCCCCCGGTGGACAGCTTTCTTTACCATCCTGTATGGTTAATGACTCAGAGAATGTTTTCCAATGAGATCAGAAACGGTCCACTAAAGAAAAAGTGAAGAGGACTTGAGAGCTTAGGAGAGTGGAGAGGAGGGATGTGAGAAAACCTAAAAAAAGACCAAAGTTGGTTTGGAAGAAGGGGTGGGGCTGGCTTTCATCCCAGCCCAGCTACTCAGAATCTTTTCTCGAGTGGGAAGAGATGAGAAGAAATCCTGCCTCAACCAACAGTGAAGATGCCTTTGAAATGATGTGAGGGAAGCCGGAGACAGACGTGGAGTGGGGCTGGACCAGGTCCTGCCCCGCGGCTCTCGAGGAAAGATGCACCTAGCATTGCTGTTCGCCCTGGGCCGTAGACGTGTCCGCTGGAGGCGTGGAGGACGGACCGCCCTGCTGCCGAGCGCCCTGCCCTGCAAGTGCTCCGCTGTCCCCAGGGTGGGCGGCTCTGCTCACAGCCCCCGCTGCCGTCTTCCTCAGCAGTGCAGGTGCAGTGTGAACACTGAAATCAAGTGGCCGTCTTGGGGTTTAAAGAAAAAGGAAAACTTTTTCATTTTAGAAATGAAAAATGTAATGTCTCCCGTGTCAGTTCACTGTACGTCCCCCGAAATGGTTTCATCTCTATGCTAATTTTATGCTGAAAACAGAAACTCTCCTGATTTGGAAGAGGAGAGAAAGGACTAGAAATCATAGACTCTCTGGGTGGCTGAGAGCCAAGCGCACCCCTCGATTCAGTCCCACTTAGAGAATGTCCTCTGGGTTGGCCTGGCCCTCAGCACAGCCGGCCTTGCACGGAGGGCTGTTGGGGGAACCCAGGGCTTCCCTCCCCGCCCAGGAAGCCAGTTCGCAGGCCAGGGGAGAGGCTGTATGTTTCTCCTCGCTCTTAAACACCAGTGGGTCCCTCATTTGTCCGGGTCCCCAAAAGTGACTTCTTGGGATTTCCTCCCTTCTGTTTTAAATGAAGAATTCATTCTTAAAAAGGATCATCCCAAAAGCACAAAGTAACCCATAATTCCATGCTCGTAAGTTCTTCAAATAAGTAGACATCGTATTATGTTCAGTGCCTGATGTATCTGCTTCTCTTGGTAGAACCTGAGATGCTGAGATGGGAACCCCACCTCTGTCCCCTTAGCGCTAACGTGGAACCTTCCTCATGGCCCATCCTTTCTATACGCTTGTTGAACTTTGTAACCGTGGTCTCTGGAGAGTCCTATCCATCTGTCCCTGGAGCAGTTCCAGGGCAGTTAGACCAAGAAGAGACTGGAAGGGTCTCCTCGTCACTGCCCTTCAGCTGGCTTCCCAAAGACGCTGCTCCATCAGTCGGATCCTGCCAGTTCTCTTCCCCGAGTTTCCGCGTGTGTCCCTCCACACACGATGATGCTGGCTTTTTGTCTATTCGTGTTGTTGTAGAGACAATTCATGATGAAAAGGGAGTACACTTGTTGTTCAGGGGCAGGACCAAGACCAGTGGGAGAGTCATAAAGCAGTGATGGCAGCTCCATTCAGAGGGCTTTCTAATGATGGGGACTGTTTGTGACAGAGCAAGTCCCCCGTCACAGAACGAGTTTGAGCAGAAGCCAGGTGGTCACGTACACTGTTGTCCTCAGGGTGCTGGCCCCAAGGTGCCGCTGGCCGAGGTGCTGACCGACAGCTAACCTTGGACACCGTCTCAGCTCTGACATCTGGAGCCTCGGCTGACAAAGGGAGTGGAGGAGATGTCATGGGTGAATATGGGGCCGGGGTTCCATAGCCTTCTCTAGGGGCGGGGGGGTGGCTGGCAGCCCACCGAGTGGCTTGAGCCCATGGTGCGCCCCTACGAGGCGGCACAGAGAGTGCTGACTGGGCAGGCATGCTGGGACGGGCGGCAATGTGGCTTGTCTTCCAAACAGAAAGAAATTCTTAGAAACTTGTACTCACACACTCCTGAGGGATCTGAGATGAGAACATCCAGGAGACTGGGAGGTGTGGGTGTGCACGGATGGGGCGGTTTCTGTCTCCTTGATGACAAGGCTGTAAGCTTGGTGTGTCCGGTGTATTCGTCTCCCCACACATTAGGGTGTCTTCACCAGAAACACTGCGCAGGGCAGGCACCTTGGTGACCTGGGAGAGAGAGAGCACATTACAGACGGTTTCTGGAAACAGAAGGGGCCAGAATGCATTTAGCCATTTGGAAAAATAATGGAAATTGCGCCTCCTCCTTTCTTTCAATGATTTCCTTTCAGGCTTAACTATATAGTATTGCCTTTTTAGTTCTTTCACAGAACAGACCCTGGCAGAACTCAGATGAGTAAAGGACAAGCTAGTCACAAACCAACTCAGCCTCCTGCTTGTTTTCTGTGGCAGCTCCACTCCTCCGGGTGGGAGTGGTTGGTGACACAGCACAGTGTCTCGAGGGATTTGGAGCTGAGGTGGCTGGGGTTGTAGAAGCCCAGGGAGTGAGGCGCATCCGGCCCCATGGCAGGAGGAGAGGGGGGCTCATGGCCACAGAAGGTCTGGGGCGCTGCACTCCAGAAGCCTATGATGGTTACTGATTCGTTGAATTTAACTGATTGTCAAAATACTGGGTACCTCCTGTGTGTGACGCCCTGTGATAGAAATAGTGTGCTAGACAAAGAAGGACCCAGTCATTCTGTCAACTAACTCAGGACGTTTTTTCCTTACCGAAAAGGGACAGAACTAAGAGCCACCGATTTTTTCCCAGTTTTACTAAGAAGTAATTAACATACGTCTCTGTGCAAGTGTAAAGCAAACAGCATGATGATTCGACGTTTATGTTTTGAAATGATGACCACAGCAGGTTCAGCTAACATCTATCTTCTCATTTAGATACAAGAAAAAGAAAAGAAAGAAGAAAAGAATAAAGGGGAAAAATGATACTTGTGATGAGAACTCTTAGGATCTATTCTCTTAACGGCTGTCTTCCGTGTTGTAGGGCGGTGTTAGCGGTAGTCCTCCTGTTGAAGGTTACATCCTAGTGCTTATGCATCTGACGACTGCAAGTTTGTATCTTTTAACCGCTTTCGTCCAATCCTCTCTCCCCCAGCCCCCACGTTTGATACCCACAGGTCTGAGCTGTTTTTTCTGAGTTTGGCTTGCTTTTTTTGTTTGTTTGGGAGGATTTTGTTTTCGTTTTTGTTTTTAATTCCACTTAAGTTAGAATATACAGTATTTGCCTTTCACAGTCTGACTTACTTCACTTAGCACATAGTGCCTTCAAGGTCCATCCCTGTTGTTGCAAATGGTAGGATCTCCTCATGTTTTATGGCTGAGGAATATGTCATTTTATATCAATAGATACACAGATACGTACACACACATACACATACCACAACTACTTGTTTATCCATTCAGCCATCAGCGGGCACCTAGGCTGTTTCCATGTCTTGACTTATTATAAATAATGCTGCAGTGAACATGGGGGTGCAGATATCTTTTTCAGTTAGTGTTTTCATTGCATTTGGAAATCTTCCCAGAAGTGGAATTGCTGGATCATATGGTAGTTCTAATTTTAATTTTTCAGGAGCCTCCATACTGTTTTCCGTAGCAGCTGCACCAATTTACATCCCCATCCACACTGCACAGGGTCCCTTTTCTCCACACCCGTGCCAGCATCTCTTATCTCTTGTCTTTCTGATGATGGTCATTCTCATCCGTGTGAGGCACCACTTTGCTGTGGGGTTAATTTGTGTTTCCCTGATGACTAGTGATGCTGAGCATCTTTTCACATGCCTGTGGTATGTCTTCTTTGGAGAATTGTCTGATCAGCTTCTTTGCATATTTTCCAATTGGGTTATTTGTTTTTTTGCTGTTGAATTGTATGTTGTTTGTGTTGTGGATATTAACTCCTTGTCAGATATATATATATGGTTTGCAAATATTTTTGCTTGTTATACAGAGCGAGATACACTCATGTGCTTGGTTAACTGTAGCTAGTGAGTAGCCATGCAGGTCCCAAGATGTGTGTTGAGTTAGAAGAAACGTTTCTAGATGCCCCTTGTGTGACTCTGCATCCCAGGAGAGCAGCCAGCCTGGCTGTGCACGAACAGTGCTGAGTTCTCTCCTGCTCAGTGCCAGGAGCTCCAGGACACTTGCCAGTTGAAAGGAGAGAGAGAAATTTAATCAGTATTCAGTGTGTGATGCAGATTTGCCATGTACCAGGCATATGCAAAGCTAGACCCTGGAGACACAAAGATAGACTGAGAAACAAAATAATTAAATGTGATCAAGATCATGCCCAGCAAAACCAGATTTGGAGGGAGGAAAAAGACGTACCATTTGACATTAAAGACAGCCCTTTAAAAACAAACCACCGATGCCAGTTGTAGAGCCAGCAGCTGAATCCACTAGGAAATCTCGGAGCTAGACGAGCCCACATAACAATCTCTCCCAATCTGTTTCACGGAAGGGGGCATGGGGACCCAGTTAAGGGAGGGGAGGTGTGGGCCACGTTGGCTGGCGTCTCTTTCTGGCTGCGTTTGCAGTGGGTGCAGGCACCTTGACTTCAGTGGGTTCCTGAAGGCAGATGCTCTCATTATGCTCTCATTGTAAAGTATTTTGGCTGCTGGCAACTAACTCTTAGAGCAAGAGAAGCACTGGTGGGACTGCTTACACCTGTGCTGCGGGAGCTCCCTCCGCTGCAGGGCTTTCTCAGCACTCTGCCCCTCCCCAACTTTATTGTTTTATGGCAACATTCCTTTAATGCCCACATCGTCAGAGAGTTTCTCTCTGCTCAGCTCTGCTCCCTCAGAAGCCTCTGTACACGGACAAAAAATAGTAAGGCTGCAAAGACGAGAGGTTTTTAAATTTGGCTCTTCCCGCCCCCCCACCCCCCACCCAGGGATGAGACAGAGTTATTAGGAGCTTAGGTTATGTTGAATTTACTTATGAGTGTTGAGCACTTATGCATCATGTGAGTTTTATTTTCTGTTTTATATGTATTTTACATGCAGCCCCATAAGGAAATATTTAACTTGCTTTTACTCTTGAGCTGTTGGCAGCAGCTGTTCACACGTGTGTTGTTTAGATTCAAGCCTGGGACTGCCTGAGAGAAGGCTCGGTAGACACCCAGCACACCGTGGGGTTATCCCGATGTGTGCACGGCGCCGAAGTCGCTGGTCGGCTGGTCGTTTCAGCCAGTCAGAGGAGCCCCAGGGAAAAGCACCCCTAAAACTTACTTAAATAAATGAATTGCTTTTTAGATGGTTTTTGCAGCTGCTTCAGGCAAAACATTTCGTCAGTAGTTTTTTACGTAGAAACAGCTGAAACAAAAATGTGCAGCGTTGAAGACAAACCCGAGTTTGAGTTCCAGCTTTGACGTTCCCCCCAGTTGCTGTGTCCCTTGAGCAAGTTACTGAACTTCTCTGGGCCTCAGTGTGTTCACTTGCGAAAGTGGGGGTGGTGGTACTTACTGCACAGTGTTTTCAAGAGGGCTGTGTTTTAGTAATAAACATAGGTACTTAGCGCAGCCCCCGAGAAAACAAATGTTAAGTCCACCTCCTCCTAGGAAGGAGAGTTCTCGCGTGGATAACTGGGCGTCCCCTCCCAGCACCGGGCAGACCGTGTTATTCTAGCCTCTCCCACCGTTGCCTCCGCTGAGAGGTCCGCCAGTGGTAACTATTCAGCATCCGTCCCTGCTCGTAAGAACAGCCGTGGGCACTCAAGTCACTGCACGTCCAGCGGGGAGATTGCTGAGAATCTGGCCCACTGAATCCCTCCCTCAGCGCTCCTCTGTAAAACCTTCTGTGAGGAATGTCTCGAGAATTAACTGCCAGGAGAAACGTAGCTTGTCTCAAGGCGCAGGTGAATTTGATCTGAAGAATTTTGGAAGTCACCCTGGAGCCGACTTGAAGCTCAGCTGATTCTCTGCAGAAGCTTCAAGCTTGCGACTTGTGTTGCCCTCGTCCCGATCTCACAGTCCTGCTCTTGTTATTGGCCCCCCTTCCCTGAAAGCCATGTTAGGAGAGATGTTTTGATGTGGTTGGTTAGAGGGCATTTCAGCCACAACTCAATAGCTGCCAAATCCTGCCCCCCGTGTCGCTTGCCCATCGCGGCCCCTGGCACCAAGCAGAAGGAGTGCCCGGGGGACACCTGGCTGGGCAAAGGCACCCGGCTCCCCTGTGGAAAGCAGCGAAGGAGGGGAGGGGCTCCCACTCACCTGACCCGCACCCTCAGGTCTCCGTACTGCTGGCGTGGCTCCTGTGAAGGGGATTGAGGGGTGGGCAGAAGTGAGTCCGGCCTGGACGGCATGTCGGCAGCCTCCCACCCTGCAGGTGGATCCTTTATTTTCACTCACATCCCAACGTTGTTGTGTCATTTCTTTCATAAACCTCTTTGAATCCTTCGTAGAACGAGGCAAGATGTAAAAGCATGAAGCTTCAGAGATGCTACATGCAGGTCAGATGGGTCATGCCACTGACACACGTGCCTGCACATGGGAGATGGAGCCCGCGCACATGTGTGCCTAGGGCATCCGAGGGCCCGACAGCCCTACGCAGTCCGGCCACTGGTCCAGTCCTAGTTAGGCTTCTCTCCTCAGATCACACAGACCAGAGCCGACCAACGACTGTATTTGGAGGCAGCAGCCCTGCCCAGTCACCGCGGACGCGGCGCTGCAGGACGTCGCCCGTTGCCGCGTGGAGAGCAGAGACCACGCCGTGTGCGCCTTGTACCCTCAGCACTGGGCCCCCAGCTGCTGCCTCCTCAGCGGATCAGGCGCGAGTGGACCAGTGAGGCTTTCTCAAGTGGGGGAGTTACTCAGAATAGGTGAAGTGGCGTTTTGGACGAGTTGTTATTACTTGTAGGGACTTTCAGAGACACAAACTGTTCCCCTAACCAAATGCTGCTAAGATCCTGCTTTAATGGATGGATAAACATGATTTCTCATTAGCATGCCCAGCACTGAAACCCAATCACTTTTTTTTAATAAACACACTTTTTAGGTGTTTCCATGGTGCTTAGTCTCTGAGAAAGCTTCCTGTCTGATTGACATTGCTCACCTCCTTCGTTGCCCTGTTCTGACAGTCCGAAAGTTCCACAGGAATCATTCACAATTATTACGCATTTTCTGTAATCGATGCAAAGTCAGTTTACAGTGTTGCATCAGTTTCTGGTGTACAGCGTAACATTTCAGTCATCAGCTATTACTAATTCTTCGTGACAACCGGAATCAGGCGGCTTCACTGAATTATGTGCCTGAAATATCTTTTTTCCCTGTCCTTTCTGTGCCCACCCACGACACATACTCAGCAGCCGCTGTCTGATGTTATAGAAGGTTTGAAGGTTCACACCCGGTCATAAATAAGGAGCATCAGTGAGCTCATTACGGTAAACCCTTCGGTAATTACTTTCTGCCTTAGTGAGGGACTTCTGGTAGCAGAAGCTAAAATTATTCCATCTCGAGACAGACCCCGAGGTGGCTGCTAGAGTTAAATACAATTCATTTGCAGCATGTCTGTTATGGTTAAATTTGACTCATTTGGGGCCTGTTGCCGGCCAGCCGCTGAGGAGGAGGAGGTTCCCGTGCCCACGGGCTCCTGGGGAAGGAGAACAAGCTTCCTGAACACGACTTGAGAGCTGCTCCCGCTCTGTCCCCGCCCTTCCTGTCCCTGGAGCTGGACGGCTTGGTGGCTGAGAGTGTCTGGCTACCGGGTGCTTCTGGCCGCGGGTTAGCTTGGGGCAGCGGGAGGAAGTCGCTGCGCTGCGCTGGGCATCTGTCCGGCTCTCGGTTGGATGCAGGGCTTCCCGAGGGACAGGAGGAACCCTTCCCTCCAGGGTGACCATGAGCCAGCGCTCTCTGCGGTGTCCTAGGCCTCTCCTCTCCCACCCGCTTCCTCTCAGATTCTTAGGGCCTGTTCTGGCATGGTTTCTCCCTCGGCCTCTCAGCCTGGAAGAGTGTTGGGAAAAAAAATTGTAAATGAAGGACTTGTTCAAAGAACCGAGCGTGTGTTTACAGAGGATGGTTTCACCATTTACAGTGTTCTGCGGGGTGATCCCTGTTTGGAATAGTGTTTACCTCCTGAGAGGTCTCCCAGCTCCATGTCTCCCTCTACTAGAGATGGCACGGGGACCCTGTGGCAGAAACCACTCCAGTGTCAAGGGGGTGACTTGACCTGAGAGCCATCAGCCTTTATCCAAGAACAGAAGTTAGGAGTCACTGTAGGACGGGGGAGGGTAAGGGTACAGCTCAGTTGGTAGAGTGCTTGCTTAGCATGCATGAGGTCCTGGGTTCAATCCCCAGGACCTCCATTAAAAATAATAAATAAGTGGATAAATAAAAAAACCTAATTACTTTCCCCCCAAAATAATTTTGTATAAAAGATAAAATACCCAAGAAAAGAGGAAGAATCACCATAGGTGGCCCGTCCCCTGCAGACAGGGACCTGGCCAGGAAAGGAGGCGAAATTCTGACCATCACGAGGAAAACATAGTCCTACTTTCCCACCAAAACATCACGTATCTGAAAACACGTGCGCCATCCTGACAGCTTAAGGGAAGGTAGCTGTTGTTAGGAATTCAGAGACGTGTGAGGAAATGGATGGACAGGGGCGGCCCAGGGGCTGTGGGATGGTTAGAGTAGCGGGCCCCCTCCCTGGAGGGCTGGGGGTAAGCAGACTGCATCCAAGTCTGTGGGGCCCAGCACAGGTGCGTGGAGGTCAGGACGGTTTCCTTCACCAAGTCCAAGTGCACAGCTATCAGGGCCGGCGCGCCCAGCGAGCCCAGCGGCCCAGCCTCACCCACCTGGGCACGTCCCAGCTCTTCAGTCCCAGGCACTCAGCCGACACAGCCAAGCTCTGACCCTCGAGCTGGTGTTCCTTCCCCCGCCGCCCAGCTGCTTCCCTTGGGCCCAGGCTCTCTGAAAACTCCGCTTCCCCCTTCTGCTCCAGCAGATTCTCACCATGGCAATGGTTTGTGACTGTAATGGGTGAGCTGTGATATAAAAAGTAAACTGGATAGGTTACATAATCTCAGAAGCAGGTTTACTTTCCCAAATGATACCCAAGTGGAGATTTAGTTTAAGCTGTTAAAATTCAAGAAAAAAATAATGAAGCCTTTCTGTGTCTCCTTCCTCCCTCTACTCCCCCCCTAAAAATAGCATCCGAAGTCCGTCGTAGCTGAGTCACTGCTTGGTGTGATCAGGGCCAGGCTGCAAGCAGACCTGCCAGAATGAGGCCACGGCGATGCACGGTGGAGGCTGTTTGGTCGCCACCGACAGCACGTGTTGCTTTCTGTCCTTTCCCTGGAGTTTGGCAACACCATATTTTGCCTGTGGGGTTGAAACACCTTTGCATGGTGATCATCATGGCATGAGATGGGCCTCCCGCAGTGACACACAGAGCTCCCAGCCATTTATTAGAGGGAAGAATGTGTAGTGTGACCAAAGACCTATGGAGAAAATACAGCTGGGCAGGAAAGGTACCTCGCCTACCATTGCAGCTCAGATCGAGCCAGTCTGCCAGCCAGGTGTCCTGGCAACCTCTCTGAGCCCCAGGCGGTGCTCCCCCAACTCCCGGAGAGAGACAAGATTGAGGAGAGGCCGTCCCGTCCCGACCCCGAAGGAACCTGGGGAGACACAAACTGACGAAGCAGCAGCCCGCACTTCCTGTGTTGATTGAAATCCCACGTGTCTGCTTCCAGTCAGTTTCCTTGAAAGCAGAAGCCACGTCCTGTGCTCACGCACGACGCCTGCCGTGTCTTTGAGGGGTCGGTGAGTTTGTGGAACTGAAGGGGCTGGTACAGCCTGCAATGCCTGTTTATCCCCGTCTGCCATCGGGACTCGGTCCCCACACCATTCCTTCCTGTCCCTTCTGGGGTGCACGTCTGGGCCTGTGCGCCCTGTGCAGAGGTCTGGGGAAGGGAGGGGAGATCTGTGTCAGCAAAGACGCGGACTGTGGTTTTATTCTACATGTGGGCCTTGGGCAGTAGGAGCTCTCTGCTCCCCCGTTTGTGCGGCATTCGGCTACACTGACGTCAGCTGGACTTGTGCCCGCTCTTTGAAAGTAGGGGGCAGATCTGAGAAGCCTGGGTACTTTTCAAGAAACAAAACTGCTTCACAGCAATGCTGGTGGTGCTTGTTTCAGATAAACTCAGATTTATCAGAAGCGTAGAGCAGAGCTTCCCAAATAGGGTGTCTCTGCTTACAGGTGTCCACAGGTGTAGAAGGGCCAACATGACAGTGTCCTGAGCAGTCTGGACTCTAGATATGCCTGGAGTGTGGGATGGATTTTATATGGATATCATTGTGGATAGACATACACATACACTTTCCAGAAGAGTAGAAGGATTCACGTGCTCACCTCTGGATGGGAGGATTATGGTGTCCTTTAACTTTTATTTGCTCATTTATTTATTTTCATTTTTTAATCATTTATATGAATTAATCATGTAATTTTTTAATTCAACCAAATACAAAGGAGAGTGTTGGAGTAAGACTTACCAAGGCTCGGTGGTCCAGCCAGAGACTTAACTGTGTGTTGTTTTCCAGCACTGACTTAGAAGCCATTTGTCCTGAGCATAAGTCCTTTTTTGTTTTTTTGTCAGTTTAAAAATGACTATTTGCAGCCAGTGCATACTCTTCAAAAAAAAAAGAAAAGAAAAAAAATAGGAAAGCAGAATCACAAATCAGAGAAATTGTTCCATGTCGGTCGATTCACACCATGTATTTTTTTGCATCCAAACCTAGCATTGGTAACAACCCGGATTCTCTCCATTTGTAGATGTTCTCATAAAGTTCACCTCCTATGCTAGATATGCTGGTCAGGCATATGAAGAGAAAAGCCTGTTGGTCAGAGGTTGCTTTTCATTGGCCAGACCACAGAGGATGCTAGTGACCCCGGAGGGTGTGGAAACGCGCGGAGACCAGAGGTGGGGAATCTTGTTTCCATTCTCCTCCCCCACTTACCCGGCGACCGTGGCCAAGGAGTGACGATTGGACACTTGTGTTTTATGCCGTGCTACGTGTGCAGGCTGTTTACGGTCGTCCAAGCCTGTTTTCTTCACAACAGTTCTGTGGATGCCTGGCTTTTACCCAGATTCTTAAGTGCGGGTTAGAGGGTGTGACAGGCCCTCCCCGGCGTTCCTCCTTCTCACAGCGGGATGCCTTGGCCCTGAAGGAGGTCGGCGTCGTCAGGTTCTTCTGGGGGAACGACTCCTTTCCCTAGTTTCCAACGTTGTAAAATATCTCCCATATTTGGAACTGTGGCATTTTGGACTCAGAGGGATTTTTAAAAAGCGGTTGTCTGGTTCAGTTCCTTCGTTGTACAAGAGAGAAAGCTGAGACCGACACAGTCAGAGGGCAATGCCCGAAGCCCCGAGAAGCAGTTGGTGGCAGGGCTGCGGCCAGAGCCTGGTTCTCTTTTTACTGCTTCTAATACTCAGTGCTTCTTACCCCAAATTTCCAATTATTATTTAGAATTAAAGCAATGTTTTCTACCCTGCATTTTTCAGAGGGGAAAGAAATGAAAAACGTTTGCTGGAGACAACATAAGTAGTCAGGAAGCACTTGATGAAGAAGGTATTTCATAAACTTGCATATATTCACCTACTGAGTCAATAAAAAGCATAGCTCATTTGCATATACACACAGAGATGGGTGAGTGGATGGATGGGTGGATAATGGGTCCTAGTAGTCAGTAGTAGTAAGTAGCTGGTAATACTGACGTGGGTGCTCTCAGTCAGCCCAAGAATCAAGTTATCAGGTGTTCCCAGTCTACATGGCTCTCTTCAAAGGAAGATGCCCTGGAGAGCAATGGCAGAGAATTTTAGAAGACAGAGGAAATGTACCCCTTTTCAGTGAAAACCTAATAGGAGTGCTTTTAGGTTAGAAAGCCACGCACACCTGTGTACCTGTGCTTTGACACGAGTGTAGTATTGTCCACAGTAACTCTGCTAAGTCAAAGTTACCAGCCACTCCACGGGTACCAAATGGTGTTAAAGAGACCTGTGAAGTTAGGATACATCACAGAGCAAGTCTAGGAAGAACGTTACCCGGTAATTATACAATGTATCTTTGTTTTGGGTTTGTGTTTCCAAGTTTCTCATATTTAGTTTGGAAAGAGTAACTTAGAAAACCTTTAAAGAAGAACTAACCTTCAACAAAATAGAGAAGTCTAGAGTTAAAGAAAGTAACCTGGACTAATTCATAAACACCCTACAGGAGGTACATTGTTTTCATCATGTCTTCTGCTGGCTAACGTACCCAACGGGAAGGTAAATGTCTCATTTTCTTTTCCATATCACAGCATGTGTCTTCCCAATCACCTTGTCCACATAATGAACAGCATCTTGGTCATAACTATAGCATATGTTACATTGAAGTGATGGTGGAATCATTGTTTCTCCCACCTAAGGGAAATTGCATTTTTTTTTATTGAATGAAGGAGGCATTTAAAGTATAAATTAAAATAATGATAACTCATATTGGTTTGATTCATATAAAAAATAATAAAATAACAGTCAAAATTCCCTGACCCAAGTTTGCTACCAAAAAGGTTTAATTTAATACAATCCATTTAAGTATACAAGAAGGTTTTCTTAATGGTACGTGAAGATGTCAGCTTTGGTTATCAAGGAAACTCGTCTGAATGGAGCGTGAGATGAGGGAAGGGTCTCTGGACGAGTCTGCTGTTGGTGATTTCTTTTATTTGATTCTTCTTTCTCTCTCCTCCATTCTCACGTTGGTACCTTATGCCTTCAGTTGGATTTTGCATTTATTAAATACAAGCAACATCGTGCATGTTAGACTGGATACACGTGCAGAAATACGCGTTTATGTAATCGTCCCTTTTTAATTCTTGAGACTACCAGTGTATTTTATTGCACATGCCTCTGGTGTCCTAGTTTGGGACTGCTTAAATTCTCAATAGCATCATAGCAGAACTATCGTGGAGAGCAGAGCTATCCACCAGGACCTTTACAATGTCACACTGAGGTAGCATGTAGGTCGTGTGCCTTGTAATAATATAGTAAATGATTGCCAATAGGATTTTATATAGAAAAGGTTCAAAGCAGTTTAAAAATTTCTGTGTGGAGCCATATTTTTGAATGTGAAAGTCTCATTTTGTTTAATTATTATTAAATGCTCCCAAGCTTAGTAAACCTCAAGCTTCTGTGCTTTTTTTCTAGATTAGTGAGGGAAACCCTTACAGTCAGTCTTGCGTGTCTGCCGCATCTTGCCTTGGCGATCCCGGCTGCAGGGTTCCCTCCCTCCCTCTCGTGTTGTCCAGGATGTTTGCTGCTTCCTGAAGTCGATAGAGACAGACTTGAGCCGCCTTAAACGCTGTCTCGATATTTACCTAGTGCAGAGACAATTCCATTCGCGAAAACCACCAAGTATGATCATTCCTGGAACAACGAAGAGATGGTTATTACTATTGGAAAGAATTATTTTGCCTGCTTTGCTTGAAGAGTGACCAAACAAGTTTTTTAAAAACCCATCTCAGATTTGGAGCACTGGTCTATTTTAAGTGCCCACGTATCTAAGATTGTTCTTGATTAGCTTCATGAACTATTACTCTTTTAATTAAAACTTTTTGAAAGGTGGTATCTTTGTAAAGCTTTTATATGGATTTGTGAATCAAACCATGGGTTCTGCTTTCTTTTCATACGGGGTGGTGTAACTGCTGAGAATCGGTGCAGACATAGTTGGAAAGGACCAGTCCGTGAGAGCCCCGAGGAGGGGGCGCCGTCTGTGTCCTGCTTTCCTTCATTCTCATCTCAACTCCTTCGACGAGCCCCTTTTCCCCACCTCACTCTGCCTTGCCCCTTGGCACCTTAATATCTGTTCAAAATTCAGCAATGAGCCAACATAAGAAAATAAAATTCTGTTTGCCAGACTTCTGTGACAACAGAGCATTTAGGATGCTCTGTCCCAGACACTTTCTAGTAACTGGAGCCTTGGCACAGAGACCCAGGCAGCCGCCTTCAGTAACCAGCCCAGCTGTGTGGGAGGAGGTCCTGCAGGTGCTGAGTGGGCTGCTCCTGGGGACGGTGGCCTCGCAGCGCTGCCTGGGGAAATTAACCTGCTTCAGTGAGGAGGACAGAGAGGAGTGGGCACCGCCCCAGACGGAGACCAGCAAGGGACGGCTGCCGAGTCCAGGGCGATTGTCCCTGCGCCTGTGTGCTCGTGTAGTAGTGTGTGTGTGTGTGTTTCCAGCACTTCTGCTTTTGCCTTGCGCTTGTTTGAAGTGATTGTTTCCGTGTCTTGTGGAATTCCCAGGGGCAGGAGTGTGTCTCACGCCTGGCACAGAGCGGGTGCGCAGTGAATGGGTGTAGAGTGACCGAGTGAGTGAATCAGCCCGTCAGACAGTGAGTTCAGCCAGACAGCAACGGTGAGGGTCTGGGTTCAGGTGAGGACAGCGAAGGTGGCAAACATGGACGGACGTGAATTCCAGGGAGGTGGGACTGAGAGAAAAATGACGAAGGTACCAGGGAGTCGATGCCTCCAGGTTCTGAGCTGAGCCCAGGGGGACCTCGGCGGTGGAGGTGGGGGTGGGGACTCGCCCAGAGAAATTTCTTGAGGGACGTGGACGAACACACTTTCAGCCAAACTGAATGAATGTTGAGCAACTGTGTCCAAAACCTTTTTCTCAAAGAAGCAGTATCTAAAACATGCCTCCCTTCTCACCCTGGACCTCCCCCCCCCTTACCGCTCCCAAACCGGTCTCCTGGGATCTGTGTTGGGACAGATTGCCTTCTAGCAGGAAAAAAAGCCTTTTATAGACCCAGCAGACATACGAGTTTTCAAGAACATTTCCCTCAGTTCCTGACAGTCACCATCCTTCGTGGACTCGGGAGGCGAGAACGCAGGACACTGAGGCCGGGGCGTCAAGGAAGAGGCTTCCCAGCCTGAGGCGGGGGCAGCCCCTCGGCCTTGCAGGCCCCCCCTTACCACAGTCGGGCGCGAAGTCCGCGCCCCAGGCCACGGCGTGTGTGCCCTCGTAACTTCTAAGTAAACAACGTCTCGGGGAGGAGAGGCACCTTGCCGCGCCCCAGCCACCCTTTGTACCACGGGGACCGCCTTGTCACTCTTCCCACTGTCTCGGGCCCCTGGGGCCTCAACCACACTGTTCCCACAGCCCTTAGGGACACCGAGGACGATCTGCTTTGCTGAATGGGACATAATCAAAGGGGAGAGCCCGTCGTGAGCGCCTTAGGGTCCGGGAGCCGTGAAGAGGATGACGTGAATAGTTCGTTTTCAGCTTCCAGCCCCTTGCTCCTCACCAGTGTGCAGTCCGCTCCCTGACGCCCCTGGGTGGGTGGGTGGCGGGGTACGGGGGTCTGCAGCTGCACCAAATGCAGGATGCCGGGCGCTCCCGAGTCCCTGTCCGCTGTCTGTCTGCGTCCCGGTGAATTCGGCTGCAGTCTCGTCTTGACCCAGAGCTGTGCCCCTCGGCTCAGAGGACTGTCTGACACGCACTGATATGTGGCTGGAAGAGCCAGCTGGGCTCCAGCAACATCCTGCCAGGGGCCTGTCCTTAGGAAATGGTCTCGCAGATTTTTTTGCTGGTGGAGAAACGACTCACTGCAGCTGGCCTTCTGTTGGAGCCAGAAAACAGGAGACAAAGCAGCCCTTTTCTTGCTGATACTTCCTTCAGGCTCTGCTTTTTGAGGGGTGAGAGTCTCTCTCCTGAGAGACGGTACCTGAAAGACGTTGAAACTCTTGAACCTCGACTCGAGTGATCACCGGCCTGGGGAGTAGGACTGTCACCAGAGGTGGCCTCGGGTCACCAGCCTTCTCTCCCCCTTTCCTTTAAAATCTAGATGCTATGAAGCCCTGCTGAGTGGCTTTGCAGGTTTGCTGGGGTGTTTGGGTCCTGCTGTCTCCTCTGGCTCCAGACCCCGGTGTCTGGACCCCTCTGCCACTCCCGCCATCCTGCCCACACTGCAGGCTGCTGGTTCCCCGCACCCGCCGCTGTCCCCTTTCCACTCCCCAGGATGCCCTGAGCAGCGCAATGATGTGCCAAAGATTGGAAATACTGGAGGGGAAGTAAATGCTGAATTTGTGCACTGCACTGGGGAGGACGGTTCGCTCACGGCCACTCTTGTCTGGCCCCTGGGGTAACACCAGGAGCAGCGGTCTCTTTGAAGGACACCTGCTCTCATCTCCCGGCTTCCCCTGAGGGCCTCTCCTTCCCCCACAAATCGCCTCCTTCATAAGGGGCCCCACGCCGATCCTCGTCAGCACCAACAGCGGGCGTGGAAGATGCCTTGTCCTTCCCTGTCTGCGCTGCTGCCCTGGGAAGGCGCAGCAGGCGCTCCGGGGCCTGCTGCCTGGGCCCTGGCTCGTGGCTAGCGCTCCTGTGTGCTTCCTTCTCGTCTTGCGGCGCTGCGTGTTCTTCCCTTTGGCAAAGTTGCATTTTAAATATGTATAGATTGTTTTACCTTTCACACACTAATATTATAGTGGCTCAAGCAATCCATGAAAAAAAGTCTTGTTTTAATAGAAAAACGGATAGTTCAATAGAAAATAGTTCACTAAACAGTTTATGTAAACTTACAGCCAGAAAACAAATTTGGAAATTTCAGTCTCACCAGTAATCAGAGAAATGCAATTTAAAATACTGGTTTCATTTTTCATCCACAGTTAAAATAAATAAAAACAACAATGATGTTACCGGCCTGGTGCAGGGCCGGGTTGAGCGTAGACTCCAGGAAGGAGTGCATTTTGGCTGTGACTTAACCCTCAGGGGTCCACACCCCGACGCAGTGACTCTCGTTTGTGAAGTCTGTGCTAAGGGACTTATCTGAGAAGAGTGCGAAGACTTCTGCATTGTAATTTATAAGAGTGAAAATTTGGAAACAACCTAAATATTAACCCATTGAGAAAAAAATAAGTTATACTTGACTCATCTGAACAATGAACTATTTGTCACGTATTTAAAAGCATTTTAAGGAATCGTTCGGTTATTGACCAAAAGGTCCGCGGTAGAGCAGTAGGCTTACAGGGAAGGAGAGGCGTGTGTGACCCCTCATTGTATGAACCTGGGTGGATGCATCCACAGGGGATGGTGGGACAGAGACAGCGGCAGCCACGGTTATCCCAGGCTCACCGGACTGCAGGTGACTTTCCCTTTCCTCTGTATACGCTCCCAAATTATTTTCAGTGAACGAGTGTTTTACTCGTATATAGGGGAGAAGAAGTTATCTATGGGGAAAAAGGAAAACCACACTCCTTCACAGCAGCTTACCAAGCGTTTTAACAATGCATGATGGGAAAATCCCAGGACGCACAGGCGCATGCTCCCCCTCTGACTTTGGCTGATCCATCTGCTAAGAAACTGCTGACTGCTTTCTCAAGAGATCAAAGAAATGAGACCGGCTCTGGCCGGCACCTTTATTAAAGTCTTTTCAGGTCGCTTACAGCTGTCACATTGCCCCCTCCTCTCCCTCCTCCGGCCCCCGCCCCCCTCCCTCCGTCGGTGCTTTTTCTTGAGGCTGGTTACGTCTGGCCAGTGGTGGAGGTCATCCTTTCATAAATGAATTGTGAAGTGACTTGGGGTTTTCTGATGACAACCTCTGGTGCGGCCTAGGAAACTAGTGCGATACGGAGTTGGAACTAAGGCCACTCGGTGACAGGCCGTCAGACCATCTTACCCTGCCCTGGTCAGTGTGGTCTTGGTTCTGTTGAAGGGACACCCCTAATACTACCTTGATTTAGAGAAGACTATTACATGGTTATGGAACACCACCAAGGCTAGGTTACAACATCAAAAAGTGTTATAAAAGAAAGTCAGAAAACAAATTAATACCTGTATATGGTTACAACAATGTAAAACTATATACTTGTGTTGAAAGTAAATAGGGGAAGCATGGAAAAATGAAAATGCTTAATCTGATGGCAAATGATAGAATTATTTTCTTAATTCTGCAGTGAATGTTTATTCACCATAAGCCAGACACTGTGCTGGGCCCATGTATTTATTTATTTTTAACATACAGTTATATAATATGTTAAGTTCTAAAGAAATATTAAGTAGAAGTGATAGGATTCATCTTCAAAGATGTACTGCAGGCAGTGTTGGCTGTATCTGAGGCAGTGTTGGCTGTATCTGAAGGGGACCCTTCATGCACAATTCTTTCCCAGACTGGATCTGTGTAGAACTCGCCCTGCTCTACTCTGGTCCTCAGTGACAAAATGTGGTTTCTCCCCTCCATTGAACATTCCTCTTTCCCACGTGCCCACAACAGACGGGGAGCCCTGCTGCGTGCCAGACGGTCCAGCTGTGGTCAGTACACAGGGTCCAGAACAGCAGAGCTCTGTCCTCATGGGGCTTCCCAGGCTGCTGGGAAGGACAGATACTAACAAGTTCATTGGCAGCATGATTTCCAGTGGCGACACCTTCAGTGAAGAGAAGCAGCGATGCCAAGAGAGAGAGGGAAGTGAAGAGCGGGAGCTCATCTTAAGGAGAGTCAGGGAAGAGCCCCCGAGAAAGCTGGGAGGGGGAGGGGCAACCACAGTAGTCTAGGGAGGTGCAGGATGAGCACGTGCAAAGGCCCTGTGGCAGGAACAAGTTTGGTGTGTTTGTGAGATGAAAGGGGTTCAGAGAAGTGGGCAGTGGCTGGGGAAGGTAGGGCTGCACGGGCTGCGGTGAAGGACCCATTCTCAGTGTGAGGGCAGGTCTCACGGAGTGAGCAGATGCACTACCTCTATGCAGAGAAGGGGAGGAGAAACAGGGCCCACTAGGGGTTCAACCGCCCAGGTGAAAGGTTGGAAGTTGAAGGCCGCTGGGCCTGGGAGGGCAGGCACAGGCGTGGGTCAGGGTCTGTTCTGAAAGCAGAGCACTTGGAACATGCCGACGATGGGTGTGGGGGAGCCAAGGGTCGTTCCTGGGACTCAGTCACCAGGCGGATGGTTATGGCATTTTCCGGGAGGGAGAAGAAACGGGTTTCACTACTTCTCGGTGAAAAGGTTACCTGCCTCTGAGCTGCGTGTGCTGGGTCAGGGTGGCAGCTGCTGCTGGAGGGGAGGAAGAGGCTCTCCTGGGGCAGTGGCGAGAACCCCCACCCGTCCACCTGAGAGCCGGGACGCTTGGGTCTGTCCACGTCTGCTACAGACGGCACATCGTTTTGCCTCTCAGAGTTGCAGTTTGCTGCGTCTCTGCCTGGCCTGCCTTTTAGAGCTTGGTGTGCCACTTACCGTTGAATCCAGACACGCAAAGGTGCCCCCACTGTTACCTGCCCTCCTGTGCAGTGAGCCTTCCTGCCTAGAATCGGAGCATGTGTGAAGGCACAGTCATCAGAAGGTCGCCCCGGCTCCACCGCAAATCCCCGGGCTCGCCAAGCCCCGGCCCCGCCCTCGCTGCTCACCCGTCACGAGCCACGCCGCTCACTGCTGCTCAGAGCAAATGGCTTACAAGATCCCCTTCGAGAGCGGAATAAGGCGTGTTCTGATGAATCCCTGGGTATCCAGAATTAAATTTGCACTCCGTTCTCCGAGGATCCCTGCCAGCTGGGGCCCTGGCTTGTGTTCAGTCCCCGGCCCTCGTGCTAGCAACGCTGAGCTTTGTTTCCAGGGGCGTTTCCATCAGCCTAACCCAGACAGCCAACTGTCTAAGTGAGAAACCACAGCAAGACACTGACTTCTCCCCTCCAAACACTGCTTAATAGTCCTGGTGGGCAGACTTCTTCCTTTTCTCCCTCTTAAATGCCATCTGCAAGAGTCCCAGGACCCATCACCTAAAGGACACATCTCACATGTCGAATGGAATTTGAAAGGACAATTAGGGAACTAATCTATACCATCAGATGTTTGTCTTGCTCGCAGGAGTCTAATTCGATTACGCCTGCGAAAGGACTCTGTGAAAGCGGTTCCTTTGGCTCCTGGAACTGGATTTAAACTTCCAGTCATTCAAATCGCCAGCTCGCATGCTGGAGAAAAGTGGCAGTCTTTCCCCATAGCAATTTTAAAAAAATTAAGTGAAGCCTTTTATGATTTTTCTTCTTGAAGCAAAGAAACTCAGAATCCTTCCCCCAGAACCCCGTGGGCTCCACAGAGGCTCACGTTCATGAGAAGGCGCTCACCCCTGCAGGCGTGCCTGTGCCGAGGCCCGCGGCCTGGCCGCGTGGAAGCAGAGCCAGCCCCGGGGCGGGGCAGATCGCCCCCGCAGGCAGCCGAAGGCACCCGGGGAGCGGTCCTGTTTCGGGACAGAACCAATCGATAGCTTCTTCATCTCTGCCACTTTAGGGAAAGAATTTTTTTCCTCGTATATGTAATTGCTTTTGCATGAAAGATTCACGCTCGTGAGCCAGGTTCAGGAGCTGAGGCCTCCCCCTCAGTTTCCTGCCCGCCTCTCCCTCTCTCTTGCCCAGACCCATGTACCGAACCGATTTGGGCTACAGATCCAGTGGCTGACTCCACACGGTCCTGTCTGGCCCTCCCACCCGGCCAGACTGCACCCGCTGAGACGAACCGGCCTGGTGGTGACATCCCGCAGGTCCCTGCTGGGACGGGCGGCTTTAAACCCGGGGCGGGGGGGACCTCGACGTGGGAGTGGTGGGAGTGCCGTGTGAGGAAAGCCTCTCCCAGGGGCCTGTTGGACTCTGCAGTGAGTGGGAAGAACTTAGTTCAAGGACCAGGTTTAGCTGGAGAGACTCTGGACTGGAGGGCTCACTGTAGACTTGCCCCGAAGTGGAGAAAGTGTCCGAGGTTCTGGCCGCAGGTCCGAGGGCGGACGAGGGGAGCAGGCCGCGCCCTCTCTGGGACTGGCCGCCCCGGGCCAGGGCGAGGTTGCGTCCGGAGGCTGCCTGGAAGAGCCTCACTGTGGGTCTCTTACTGTTCAAGTCAGTTGCCTTAACAATATTTTCCCAGTTAGTGTGGGGATAAGAAAACCTTCCTAACCTAGCCAGAAGGATGGGGACTGGCACTGATAAAGGGTGTTATCTAGGGCGAGGAATATGGGTCCCGTGGTGCCGCTGGGTAGACTCCCAGATCGCTTCCCACTCCCTGCAGGTTCCCACGGAAAGCGGTGAAAACAACATTGGGACAGCCGCTGGTGACGGCAGTCTTGGTTTCCACGAACCTCTTACTCTGGTTAGAATCGGTCACAGCTTCAGCTTGTAGGCTGGTACCTCGCCATCGTGTCTCTCTGGCCACGCCACCTGGCCTCGGCTTCCCTTTCCCAGCCATGAAAGTTGTTAGTTGAGTGCTCACTCGGCCTACCACCCTGACAGGCCCTGTGAGGTCATGTTCACAATTTCCTTGGATGATGATATTTTTGAAAACCTTAGGGGGAAGTAACACACCTGTCGAAGCCAACAGGCTTAAAATGTCACACTCGATGGTTAGGAGTTTACTCTGTTGACTGCTCACCCACCAGCTTTAGGCAGCGGAATGCTAAATTGTTTTTATAAGGTGCCCCCAAAAGTCTGCCATAATCGATGCTGACATGGAAGTGTGGGACGCCACCCTACGGAACCTGTGCCACGTGAGCCTGTGGGGTATGACGTGGGTGTGGTTCTTTTGCGTCACTACCTTGTTCGGGGTGGTCCACAAAGACCAAGTCGGCGGTACCGTCCTCAGGCCCCCAGCTGGCTGCCGACCGCCCCAGGCACCGGGGGGAGCTCCAGCTCTTTATTCCGTGCTCTTCACTGTTTTGCCACCAGAAACGAGGGTCCCTGGAAACGCAGGTTAATCAATACTCTGTTGCCCGTTGCCCATCTGGAGTTTTACATTAGACCTCATATCAGAGAGTTTGCATTTCATCTGTTTTGCAAAATAAATATTAACAGAAAGTTTTCATCGCGCTCTTTGGGCAAAACGCCCTAGTAGCTGACTCCTCCACACGTCGGTCCGGCCTGCGTTCGTCTTTGCTGTTCTCAGAATGAATGGTTTTAAGCTCTAAGAGCTGCAGAGACACCTGTCAAATGCTGTCGGCTGGAACCAATGAAAGAAAAAAAAAAATGCAGCCTCTGAAGAGCGACTTGCAAGATGATGTAAATATTTTATTTTCTTTTTGAAAGCACCAGACTTGCCCCTTCACCACTAATCTCTGAGCAGCCTGAGGATTTGGGGGATCCATAGTTTGGCTTTTCTGTGGGGAGTCAGAGCCAGACCCTGGCTCCCCGGGGTGTGGCTGTGAAGTGGGAAACTCATGGACAGCATGGCTTCCCTGTTGGCATTGTTCCTGTGGGAGTTCTGCGGGGTGGGGAGTCATTTATCCTGGGTGGTGGCAAGGCAGCCTGTTTCCTAATCAACCTAGAATAAGCACCCAGGTACCTGTTGCCGTGCAGCAAAGTGCCGCCTACGTTGTGACTCAGTGCGCCAGCTGCGATCCGCTTGTTTGCACAGCCTTGTCTGTTCTGCAGTGTCGGGGCCTGGGCTGGGAAGCTGCAGTGGCCAGCGAGGAGGAGGGAAGTGGAGTGGAGCGTCCTCCCTCCTGAGTCTGGAGGAGGCGCTCGCTGGGACTTGTTGGGGTCTGGGCTGGAGAGCACATGGCCTCTCCGTGCGGCCCGAGCCCCCCCCCCCCCCCCCGCCGGGGGCCTCAGACCTTTAAACTCTTTACGTGGCAGCTAGTTGCTGCAAGAGTGAGTGTCCCTGGGAGCATCTGGGGCTGGACCGTTTTGTGCCCCAGCCTCGGGAGTCGCGTAGCATCACTTCCGCTCCCCACCCATCAGCGAGTGCAGGTGTAAAACCCCATCTGTTCTCAGGAGGACAGGACGCGGCCTGCACCCTCTGGGGGAGAATTGTCAAGGTCTCACTGAAGAAGATCGCATAGGATAGAATGTATCGTCGCTGCCACTTTTGGAATCATGCTGCGATCCGGGGGGAGATTCCTGTAGGAAACGAGGGAGTTGGGTTCTCTGGCTAAAACACATCTAATAATGTGTTTATGGGAATATGACTAACCTCATAGTTTTTACTGCAGGTGCAATGTCAACGTGTGCTGGGCCTGGTACCTGCAGGTAGATCTGAGCGCTGAGTTAACTGTGGTAACCAATACCAGTGGTGTCTAGGTACTTAAAATTAAAATTTCACCAGAAAATCTACTGCTGCTCTGAACAGTCACAACATGCCCTTTAGATGTAGGCTAGCTTTTTTCTTGAATTGTAGTGATGTTACAGTGGTTAGAATGTATGGGAAAAGCAGATTCCTTCATATAAAAATTGCTTAAGATTTGACTCCATACTCTGTTAAAGTAAGAAGTGTTTTAAATAATTGAGTTATTTGAAGAAATTCCTATATTTCGTTTTCGTGACGTGTTTAGCCATGACAAATAAAACCAGACGAGAGTGAAACCTTCCACAAGACGCAGGGCCGCATGTCCTCCATCATGCCGGGGGCTGCCAATGTGTGTGGTGTTGACGATTCCTCAGTTAACAGAGGGGACCGTGTGGCACGCCATGCACACGGTGACACTTTGCATTTCTTGTTGCAATTCTGTTCTTTGCTCTGGAGCAATTTCTCCTTTACATGCTGGTGAAAGTTAAGGTAAAGACCTTGCACTTTCCCAGAAGCTGTGGCCATCCCTGGCATTTGTCCTGAGCCTCTTCGGTGATCCCAGATCCCAAAATGATCTCTTAGATCCCAAGGTGCTCTAAGGACCGTGCCAAGGGTTTGGCCTGCATCGTGGGAAATCGCACAGCATGGACACGCGTGCAGTAGCCCAGCAAGCCAGGGATGGGGCTGGAGTGGGGGGCTGTGACCCCCAGCCCTGTCTCTGCCTCCAGGGAGATGCGAGCTCACTGCGGGACTATGACTCATTCGCTGGAGCTGCTCAGGGCGGGTGATGTCTAAGTTCAGGGGAACAGAGCTACCATTTATTGAACACTTCCCCTGTGCCGTGTTTTCGTCGTAACTACATTACTTTATTTGGTCTTTGCAATAATCCTTGGAGGTAACTCTTATTATCCTAACTTTACTGATGACGAAATTGAAGTTCTAGGAGAATGAGTAACTTGTAGAAGGTCACACTGTGTGTGAGTCATGGAGCCAGCCTCACCAACTATGTTCAGCGGTTTATAGAGATTATATTAAAAGCAGCTCTTCTTTTCTTGGAAAAATAAACATAATAGAAAACTCAGAAGTCATCTAGGAAAAGAGTGTTGAGTTTCTCCACGTAACAACTTAAAGCTTCTGCTCAAAAAAATGTACCCCAAATTTGGATGAAGGACATATAACAAACTGGAGGAAGATGATAAAAGATGATATCCAGGCTGTGATATAAAGACCTGGAGATTTTCTTAGAAAAGATAGAATTTTCTTATCTTAGAAAGATAAAATTATCTTTTTTTAAAAAAATTTTGGGAGGGGTAATTAGATTTACTTATTTTTATTTATTTATTTTAATGGAGGTGCTGGGGATTGAACCCAGGACCTTATGCATGCTAAGCACACGCTCTACCACTGACCATTATGAAGGATTACCTTCACCATTAAGAAAAGATGACCAGGATCTATGGAAAGAACCAAGTCGTACAATATTCTATAGATTATTATCCCATTTTCTGTTCTCGTAAACATGTAGATTTTCTTGTGCATAGAAAATTTCTAAAAAGATACACAGGAAATTGTTAACTGTTGCTCTCTCTGCAACAGGGGACTGGAGTGGGGGGTACCTTCTGTTCTCCTGTTCAGACCCCCTTCTGAATAATTTAAATTTTTTACTATGAGCATGTATTATTTTTATAGTAAAACAATAATTTTTAAAGCCTGGTGTGGAAGACATTCATTTATTAGGGCTCCATGTGTAAGAAGCAGCTGTAAAGTGAATCCTCCCCTGTTGACAGAACTTACCCAGCCGTCGAGAAAAGGTATCAATGACTTAAGACACAATAAAGGTAATAAAAAGTTTAGGGAAGCCGACTGGAATCTCTTGGGGGGCGAGTCTCTGGCTAGATGAGTTTTTCAGCCCAGTAGAAAATAGGGAAAGATATTTTAGGGGAAGGATGCTTTCTGAGACGTCCTCCAGTGTCATCCATTTTAAATATCTTCTTTTCCTATTTACCAAAGTGACATGCTCGTTGTCAAAATTTGGAAAATACCAGTAAGTTCAAAGGAAAACAATTTGTCTCACACAGGCATTATTTTTAACGGGCTATAATTCTAGACACGGGTGACAATTGCATCTAAACAAAGAGGCGAACCGAGGATAGCTTAGAGTGAAGTGCGAGCTTTTTTGAACTGTTTTATGTGAGAAGTAAAGGAAACCAACTGGTGGGGGGGGGGTGGAATTGGAGGCTGTTCAATAAGAGTCTGAAGGAAGAACTGAAAGCATCTTCGAGAAGTACTCCCGTTTCCAGTCAGGGCAGGTTCACACCCGCTGTGGGAGGGAGTGCAGAGCAGCCCTGCAGAAACTCTGGAGCTGAAAGGGCATCCATCTGCACCCTGCAAATGAGAAGCTGGGGCCCCGTCATTCATCAGTTTAATTTTAAAGTGTGCATCGAGCGCCCAGTGCGGTGCTGTTTCCACTTCCTAGTGCTGTCTTCGGCAAGAATATTTTCCTAGTGCCTTCCTTATTCACTCGAGAAACAGATATGACTTTCAATAAACAAAGACAAAACCAGGGGCTACGGGGAAAGTTGATGATTGGCCTTTGAAGTGGTTCCAGGCCATTATTTTCATACTGGGTTCGCTTAGAACCTGTTTTACATTCATTTGCAACCTTCAGATATCTGATTTCGGGTGAAGTGGGGCTGAGTGGCTTTGGTGCCCTCTGAACTGTCTTTGGCTGGGTGTGAATGAGAGGTCGGAGAAGAATCTCAAACTACATCTCAACTTAAAAGCAACACCTATTTTTTTAATTAAAAAAGCATCTGATATCATTTGAATCTTCTTAGCCATAGATTTGTGTCATGCTCTTAGTTAAAAGTCTGGATATTGAAAAGTGGCTTTGAAGGAGTCTGCACTGAGCAGGAGCAGAGGGGGCAGCTGGATAACAGTGTCTGGTCCTCTCCCGCCGTGATGTGGGGGCCGAGGGAGGGAAGACACGCCCCAGCCAAGCATCCCTGCTTCAGAGAGACCTCGTTTATAAGGAGAGCTTCCAGGGCCGAGGAAAGCCTTCTGAGACGTGGACCTGGTGAAGTGGCCCCCAGTGGCCCCGTGGGTCTTGCGAGTCCTTAGGACCAGGGTCCTGAAGCAGTACCCCGGCCTCACTGGGATTGGGGCAGTACACCAGTGGGCCTGCCCGGCCACCAGGGACGTCAGATCACCTCTGCCAGATTCCTGGGACTGGCCCAGGGGAGTGTAGCCGCCGGGTCGGTGTATCCATTGGGTTTTCAGTAACAGATAAGCTGAGAGTCTCCGCCGCTTAACCCAACAGAAGTGTATTGCTCGTTCTGTCTACCTGTCCGCCTGTCTGCCTGACTGCATCATTCTCATCCCGGGAGCTGGGCTCTGGCCTCTCTGTTCTCCCTGGAGCAGCCGGGTGGCAGGGCGGGAAGGGTGAGGAGCCCGCGTCATCTCTCAGGACCAGTTACCCGGCCTCCCAACAGCAGGGGGGCAGGCCCGCTGCCCCCCGTGTGCCCAGAAGGAGCGGGAAGAGGTGGGGGCCACACAGTCTTGTCCACAAGGGTCAAAGGCGCTGGCTCTCCCGCCCTCGCCCTGCTTTTCAATTACTTAGACTCTGGGAGAGACCAGACTCTAAAGTCAACTCATTTTATCGAGTCTTCCCCTGCTGAGCAGAGCTTTCTACCAGCCCGCTGCATAGCAGCAGCCCCTGGGGGTGGCACTGAGTACACTGGGGTTACTTGTCTTCAGGGTTCCCGCAGGCTTGTCAGCACTTGTCCCCCAGTGCTTCCCTCCTGGTCTCCTGTCTCACTCCCTCCCCTTTAAACTGACTTACGCTAACGGGTATTTGGTCCATCTTTGCGAAGCCCAGCCTTGATGACACCGCCCCTCACACAGAAGTTTCTGGTGGTTTCCCATTTTCTGTGGTTTTGCGACGGAAACTAATCCACAGGCCACCAGTGGCATCACCGGGTCTTGTTAAAATGCAGCTTCCCGGGCCCCACCCCAGACCTGCCGATGCGGAATCCGCATCCTGACGAGTTTCCGGGAGGTTCCTGGGCTCATTGAAGTTTGGAAAGCACTCGTCCGTGGCACTGGTGCTCGAATTTGGCAGCTCCTCCAAATTACTCGGAGAGCTTCGAAAAACTGCCAACACCCAGCGTCCAAGTCTGGAGGGAGGCCTCGCACCAAGACTTTAAAGCTCCGGATAGGTGACCCTGTCCTGCAGCAGAGTCTGCTGTGCGGGAACCCAGGTGCCCATCCCAGCCACCTCGGTGCCCCCCATCCTGCTCGGTGCCATTTCCACTCTAACTTTATCAGACGACCTCCAGTCCCCAAGTGCACACGATGCTTCTAGAGAAAGTGAAGTTTTCACCTGTTCCCAGAAACCACTGGGCATTCTGTGTCCCTGTCGTGATGGGGGTTGAGGGGCTGGGCACCATGTGTGAATTTCACTTTGAAGATGCCGTGACTGCAAGTCGTGGAGGTACAAATACAGCCACTTACTAAATTGTGCGCTTAAAGTATTCTTCTGATTAATAGAATTTAAAACTCAACTCCCCGGATGACAGCATAAAGGTGCCCTCACCGTGTTGCCATGTTTCCTTTTTGGTTCTAACCTTTACTGGACGTCAGATGTGTAGTAGGTTGTGGAGAAAATGTGCTTGGATTCATTTAGTTAACTTTGGAGTTACAAATGGAGGGGGCTTTTTAAAAATATATGTCCGAGGAGGGACAGGGTACAACCCAGTGGTAGAGTGCCTGCTTAGCATGCACAAGGTCCTGGGTTCAATCCCCGGGACCTCTATTAAAAAAAAAAAAAGGTTAAAATAAGAAAATATATATTAAAAAAAAGAAAAAAATGCATATGTCTCACAGGAGCCGTGGGAATCTGCTCTGGCGATTTTCCCTGCTCCAGCTCAGGGGGCTTGTGTTTGGTGACACATGCTGGAGGGACACTTAGCTTTGGGGACAGTGCAGTGAAGCTTCTCGGCCTCATTGGCACCTTTTCTAAATGAGGCGTCGGACACTCAGACACCTGCATGCTCACTGCAGGGGGCACCGGCATTAACACTTGCTCCAGGAGGGTTGTTTTCCTCCCCAAATGGCCTCGGAAGAAGATAAACACTTTTCCTCCGTGCTTTCTCTTGAGCAAGGTGTTATTTTCCGAGAAGACTTTTATGGGCCCAGCAAGCAGCAGTTACTCTTTCCTGTGAACGTTAAATAAGATTCAGGGTCTGGAGAGCCTGCGGCGAGGGCTGGGAGGCCCCGTGGGGTTTGGTGGCCGAGGCAGACAAGCAGGCGGCCAGCCTGGGCCGAGCGTGCAGTGCGGGGGGGCTGGCGCTCTGATTCATCGCAATTACCTGGCGCTGGCCCTGGCCCGGCAGCCCTTGGGGACTCTGAGCCCTGCCTGTGCCTGGCTCTGGAAAGGCCCGGGCTCAGCCCGGGTCAGTGAGCGTCACCTCTCCCTCAGAGCCGTGCTCTGCGCAGCCTCCCCCTGTGAATTCAGAGTGTGACCTTGAACATGGACCATGCGCTTGTGCTGGGCTCCCCGGGACCAGGCCCTGTGCGCATCGCAGCACCTGGGGCGGGCACTGGGCAGAGGTGTCTGGACCCTTCGGGAACTAGAATGAGGGGTTCTCTGTCACAGGTTTTTTTTTCAACCTATAACATTTTTAAAAATTTAAGTTCACATTTTTAATTGATGTGTAGTTGACGTAACATTTTATTTTCTTTATTTTGTATTGACCTGTAGTTAATTTACAATGTTGTGTTAGTTTCAAGTGTACAGCAAAGTGATTCGGTTGTGTATATACATACATATTCTTTTTCAGATTCTTTTCCATTATAGGTTATTAGAAGATATTACCAAAGGGGAAAGGGGTGGGGGGAAGGGATAAATTAGGAGTTTGGTGGAGGGTGGGCAGTATGGTTCAGTGTTAGAGCAGGTGCTTCATGTGCATGAGGCCCTGGGTTCAATCCCCAGGGCCTCCTCTTTATAAATAAATAAGTAAACCTAATTACCCCCCCAAAAAATAATAAAAATTTTAAAAGTAATATTTAAAAATCTTCCATTAAAAAAGTAATAATAATAACGTATCAATATCGTTTCATCAGTTGTGGCAAATGTACCAGACGAGTGAAAGATGTTAATGGAGAGACCGGTGTATGGGGTACACAGAAACTCTGTGCTATGTTTACAATTTTTCTGCAGATCACTTCTAAAATAAAGTTTATTAAAACAAAATCATTTAAACTTACAATTAAAGAACATATTTAAAATAGTGGCATATGCAAGAAAATGTTAATATTGCCTTGACAAGGCTGTTTTGAATGTTAACAAGGAATGCAGCGCCTTGCGGTGCGGTGGGAGCAGTGGCCTCTCTCCTCCCTCCTGTACTTTCTATGACAGCCGTTCCTGGCATCGCAAGAGATGCTAGTGGGTCCACAGAGTTCAGTCTAATAAATTTAGGTTTAAAAACCTGAATTACTTAATTACAGAAATAAATCAAGTTGACCAGTGCTGTAAACTTGAGTTCTCCCTTGAGATAAACAGTCAGCCTCTCGGAATCCTTCTGATTTGCTGGCCTCGGGGTCCCTGGGACAGGTGCGGGGACAGTGTCCAGAGGAGGCGAGAGGGGCTGGGGCCCGGCTGCTGAGTGGTTCCCCGGGAACCCCATGGGCTCCACCCAGTCCTGCTGCCGCCTCCTTCAGACCAGGGCTGCCCCACGAGGCATCCGCTCTTTGCTTTCATCTGTAACCCCGGTCGGTGGGTTGGCGGGGCCTGGGGAGCACCCGCAGTCCTGCCAAACCGCTGCTCCACAGCTGCCTGCTCATGGGACACGTCACCAGGGATGCACTAAAGAAGCCGGGACTGGGTGTTAACGGTGGCGCTGTTGAGCTGTGATTTTTTTTTTTTTAACTCTTATCCTCTTTATCTTTTTTTATTATTATTATTATTAAAAAAGGACTAAACTTTACTGACAAAGTGTTGCACTAGATCCACAGCTTGACCTCTGCAAGAACCTCCTCCTTTGGAGGGGAAGACAGGTGATGAACCCAGATGCCGTTGATGCTGTGTTATTCTGCTTGGAATAAAACAGTAACGCTGGGCAGTGTCACTGAGCGCTGTGTTAAGTTGGATGGTCGTGAAAGGCTTCTCAGAGAAGGTGGCTTTCAGAGAAGGAAACTTCAGGCCGGTGGCGTGGAACAGGTAGTTCAGCCGCTATGGCAGGAGAGTTGGAGGAACGGAAGGAGGGCCATGTTGCTAAGCATAGTGAGAGAGGCAGTCAAGATGCCTCACTGGACGGGGCCTTAGAACCAATGTCAGGTTTTATCCTGCATTCAGGGAGGACTTGGAGGCGATGAGCCCCAGAGAAGGGGGGTGGCCACCTTGTACCACCCCCGGGAGGGTGTCCTCACCCCCCGCCCCCTTTCTTCTCGATGACCACAGCTGTATTTGAAGTCCTGCTCCCTGGCTGTAAAAGTTGTGACCACAAGTGGAAAAAGTCCCAAAAGATTACGTATAGCATGATCCTCCTTCTAAAAAGGAAAAACAGCTTCTAAAAATATTACAGTTGTGAGAAGGCTGCCTGAAAAGGAAGCCGGGAGACCATAGACAGACCCTCAGCAGAGTGATGGCCTCAGCTCGGGTGTCAGGAGGACCCGCAGGGGAAGCCGTCCCCGAGGGCGGGTCCACGTCGGAGTTCCGGTCCTGATGCCGAGTGGTGCTGTCCTGGGTGTTTATTGCTTCGTCTCATTAAGCACAGCTGAATAAGAGACAGCAGGCAGCCTGTGGGTGGGCCGTCAGAAATGCTGTCAGAGCCACGATCGTGGCTGACCCAGGTGTGTGCAGCTGGGGTTTAATATAAAAAGAAAAGAGAAGTGGAGAAGAAACAAATCTGACATCTCTTTATTTCTTCAAAAAGCAAAAGGCAGCTGCTTCTCATTCTGACCATAGCTGTGCGGATACCAACAGCAGCATCGGGTTAAGAGCCCGGGTCCTGGGATCAGACTGCGTGGATTCAAGTTGTTGCTCTGTGCACCGCCAGCTGTGCACCCTCGGACACGTGCTGACCCCTCCAGGCCTCAGTGTCTTCATCTGTAATGTGGGGCAGTAGCAGAAGCCCGTGGTAGAGCTGCTGAGAATAATAGAGTAATTAATAGGATGATGCCTAAATGCTTGTTGCAGGGTTTCTTGGTCACCTGTGCAGGGCGAGTGAAAATTTTCTTTCCTTTAAATATTCCCTGATCTTTCCCCTTTTTTTAATTTCTTTATGTAACTGGGGGAAACCAAGAATGAAGCAGATCTGTTTTTTTGTTTGTTTGTGAGGAGAATGTTGTTGAATCTATTCTTAAGAATGTTTGAATTAAGTTCTTTTCGCCTGAGGATGGTATTTTTATCTTCTGTGATTGTTCCTTAAACAAGCAGGGAAAAAAAAGAAAATGAAATTGGGAGGCTCCACGCTTTCTTCCTGAAAAGAGGCTTCAGGGCTTTGGGCCAAAATGTGGCTTGAAATGAATTTTAGAAGCAGCCGCAGCAGCAGGCAGCCCCAGTGGTGAGGGGCCCTGCTGGTGACAGGCACATTCCCCCAGGACAGCGGGCGCCCTGCAGAGCCCTCGCCAGGGTGGGTTACCCGGGAGACCACGTGCTGCATTTCAGGGCTGCTCTCCCGCACTGCGGCGCCTCCGTTCTCTTACAGGTGCTGGGAATCTGCCAGATGGGGCGGCTTCCGCAGCTTAGACCCTCTCCTAAGGGAGGGCTTGATGGGCACAGGGCTGTCAGCCACCGGAGACCCCAAGTGGCCCCTCCCAGAGCCTCCCGGCGCAGGCGGTTCCGAGGGGACAGTTCCATCACACTGCACAGTCGGGGAGGCTTCTGGCGCTGAGGGTGGATAGGAATGGGGGGCTAGGGCGGAGCTTAGGGGGCTGCGGAGGGGAGGGTGATTTGAGAACAAGAGGCAGGTGGGAGAATGGTCAGAGTCTGGAGTGAACAAAACAAGAACTTTGGGGAACTCCAGTGGGCAGAGTCCATGCCGACAGAGCAGGGCTGAGGTGACTGAATGAAAGCCTGCTCTACGGGTGGACCAAGGCCAAGGCAGGGAGTGGGTTTGTTCCTCAAGTCTCCAGGGAACTTGCAATTTTCTTTAACTTCCTTATCTTTTTCTATTTTAAAATCAAGGTATGTTTACACACAGTGAAAATCACCCTCTTGTGGAGAGTTCTGTGAATCTTGACAAACACATATCATCGTACAGAACGGTCCCCCTGCCCCCCCCCCAGTGCCCTCCCCCTTGGGTCCCTTTAGCTGGCCTGCCTCCCGCTCTCAGCCCGCAGCATCCGTGGACCCGATTTCTAACTCCGTACTTTGGCCTTTGCCGGAAAGTCATATCCATGGAATCATATGAAATCATAACTTTTTGAGCCCCATTTTTTCCATTTATGTGATGCCTTTGGGACTCGTTCATGTCAGGTATCAGGAACGTGTTCCTCTCCTGCTGAGCACTGTTCTGTTGTGTGGATGAGACAGTGTGTTCACCCCTTTCCCACGTGAGGTCCTTTTGTCAAATGCACATAAAGCATTTGACGTTCACACGCAGGTGTCTGTGTGGAAGTGAGGTTTCAGTTCACTGGGGTGACGGCTCCAGAGTGGGATTGCGGGTCACATGGTAGGTGTGTGTGTAACTTTCTAAGGAACCACCGAGCTGTTTTCCAAAGTGGCTGCACCGTTCACCTTCCCACCAATGGTGTGTGGAGGTCCCCGATGCTCAGTGTCCTCGCCAGCGCTTGGTGTCGCCAGACTTTTTTGTGTGTTGGTGTGTTTGTTTTGTGGATAGTCTGATAGATGCAGTGGTAAGTTATTGTGCTTTCAATGTTCACTTTGCTAAGATCCGACTTGTTAAGTATCTTTTCATGGGCTTATTTGCCATCTGTACGTCTTTGGTGGACTGCCTGTTCCTGTCTTTCGTCCATTTTTTAAATCAAGTTGTTTTCTTTCTATTAAGGTCCAGGTGATCAATTTTTGTCTTTTATGGACCATGTTTGGTGTCATATCTAAGAAATTTTTACCTAGTCCAGGATCGTGAAGATTTTCTTCCAAATGTTCTATAGTTTTAGTTGGAAATAATTTTTGTAGAGGTCTTGTGCACAGCGTGAGGCGGGGTTCCTTTTTTCACTGTTTCTGATTGTGGATTTCCAGTTGTTCCCGCACCCTGCTGAATGGACTCTCCTTTCACCACTGAGTAAAATGAAATTTTATTGCTTTTTTGCCTGTTTCAGAAATCAATTGGCCATACGTGTGTGGGTCTGTTTTGGATTTCCCGTTCTGTTCATTTTATCTCTGTCTATTCTTCCTCTAGTATTACCCTGACCTGATTACTGTTGCTTCATAGTAAATCTTGAAATGAAGCAGTGCAAGCTCTCCAACTTTCTTCTTTTCTGAAATTGTTGTAGACATCCCTTCACTTTTGTATAAAAAATGTTGAATTCAGCCTGATTTGTACAAAAACTTCCGCTGAGATTTTGATTGGATCTGCACTGTCTTTAGATTAGTCTGGGAAGAGGAGCTGACATCAAACTACTCTTGAGTCTGTCAGTCCACGACCGTGGTGTGTCTCGCCGTGTAGTCAGATCTTCTTTGACTTAATCAGTGTTTATACTTTCAACATACATATTCGGCACTTATTGTCTAAGATTTATTCTTATGTATTTCATATTTTTGATGCTATTGCAAATGGTACAGTTTTTATTATTTCTGTTTCCAATTGTCCATTGCTAATTATAGTTATATAATTGATTTTTTAATATTGCCCTTGTATTTTGCAACCTTCAAAGTTTAGTAGCCTTTTTATAGATTCTTTGGGGTTTTCTATGAGGCAAATCGTCTCATCTGTGAATAAGAGAATTTTATTTCTTCCTTTCCAATCCATATGCCTTTTATTTCTTTTTCTTGCCTTATTATACTGGCTAAGACCTCTAATATGATGTTTATTAGTATTTATTATTAATTTATTTCTTTAAGGGTTTATCATATTGGTCCTTTTGGAAAAAGTTATTTATTCATTCATCAAAAAGTGTATTGAATGTCCATCAAATGGCAGGGTTTATAAAGGCACTGTGGGAGACGTAAAGAAAAATAGAATGTTAAGCCAACCTCTCAGAAGCTTAGGATCATGTAGAAAATATAAAGTATTTTCCCAAATGAGGATAACACCAGGTGAAAAGCACAGGGCATGCCACCGCCCCTTGGGTGTAAGAAATGCGACACAGGCGCACTTCCGTGTTCAGGTGGGGAGAGCATGAGCACCTGGTTTTCCTTTAACGTTTCTGCAATGTTTTTACAATATGTAGAAAGTAGGACAAAATAAGGAGGGAGCCTGAGATTTCCAGCTCCTCAGAGACCCCTCTGTAGGGCTTCCCAAGACACACTGGGACACAGTCCCAGAGTACGTCGCCTTCTCTGCTGTTGGAAATTCCTAGCCAGTGGCTCCAGCACCAGCTCTCAGCAGCAGACGGCACTCCCCTGGGGCTCTGCCCCTGCAGAGGGGGCCTCCTGGGTAACCGGACGTGGGGTGAACGGCTCAGTGATGGTCTCAGTTAAACAAACACAGTTCACTCCCCAGCTGTGCCACTACCACGTGCAGAAGCCGTGACCTTGGGTGGGACACTCAGCCTCCTTGAGCCTCCCTTTTACCACCGGGAAAGTGGGATTATTAATACCTTTGTCAGTGGGCTGCTACGAGTAGGGAAAGGGTGACTACATGCGCGGCCCCCAGGAAGTTGCTCGGAAACGCAGTGGCTGCTGCAGCTGCAGTGGTGGAGGGGGCGGGGTTGTGTCCCCGTCACTCGGAGAGGACCGCCACTCAGCACCAGCTCACGGGGCGCCGCCTCTCGGGGGTCAGACGCCGTTCCCCTGCCGGGAGCTTCCTCTCCCTCCCCTGGCCTCCTGGAACATCTTGTTTGTACCTGTTTCCCAGCGTCTGCTGCTTTCTCCGTGACAGTGGCGTCATTTATACCTGTTATCACTTTACAGAGGAAACGGCATAGTGCTGAGGGGCCAGAACGACGGAAGGACCAGGTCAGAGTCTTTCTGTCCAAGCCGAGACCAGAAGTGCTACCTTGGGGGTGGGGGCAGGTAATTGTGAGGAAAGCGCACTCAGGGACCTTCTGGAGTCAGGCTTTGTGACCTGGATGCGTCTCAGTCTAGAGCAGGCAGTGAGGGGGCGTCATTTGAAACCAGGAGGGCCATTCCATGTCTCTCCCAGCATCCTTCCTCCGTGGTCCCTGGCTCCACTTAGGTGACGGTGGGCCCACGTCGGCGTGATCAGAACTTGGCTCTGAACTCTGAGCAGTGCTCAGCCCTTCACTGCGTCCCTCTCACTGTTTGTACATGAGATGGTGTTGGTAACACTGCAGACACTCAGTAAATATTTGATCAATGGCTGGATTAACGAATTAAGGCCAGATAAAGTGGGTCTGAAGAATTCACAGACTGAGGTCCCACCAGGACCTCTTTTTCAGGGGCGTTTCCCTCCAGTGCGCTGGGACAACCTGGAAACCCCCCCAGAGCATCGCACCAGGCTCACTGCCCTCAGCACTTAGGGGTGTAATGCAGGGGTGCCCAGGGAGAGCGATTTCTAGAGGAGTTTCCTGCCTTACGGCCAAGGTCAACGAGCCTGTGCAGAGAGGCGGCCACCAGGTGCGTGGAGCTGTTAGGGGGACGTACTGTGGGCAAAATGTTGCTCGAAGCTTAACTTACTGTGGGCGCTTAATGGATGCTAAATAATTGAAAGAATAAAGTGGAGGGGGCAGCACTGCACCGATGGACCCTGATGAGCTAAAGGGGTCCTGGAACACCTGCAAATTGGTCATTAATGTTTCGTCGACGTGTCTGCATCCGCGGTTGGTGCTGAATGGTAGCAGGAGTTTCCAATCACAGTGAGAGATTCCTACGACTCTTAAATAGGAGAATCACACCGGGCCTGCGTCCTACCCAGTCATGTGGGTTTGCCTGCGTCGTCCAAGGGCTGGGGCCGGTTTAGCACGTCCTGCTGTTGTGCCTAAAGGGGCTTGGCGCTTTCACATTGTGACACTTGGAGGGAGCTTACGGATTTTAGAGCGTTACAGCTTTACTGGCTTTTTTCTTTTCTTTTCTTTTCTTTTCTTTTCTTTTTTTTTTTGCTTTGCCTATTTTTGAAGCAAGGTTTGCTGAAGCCGAAATGCCTGTTTATTCATGACAGGGAGGGAGCGAGGAGGTATAGGAAGAATAATTTTACTCCTCTGGAAGGAACGCCTTCTTCAGAATGATTTTTGCTGTTGGCAAAGCTGAGAAGGCGCTCGCCTGGTTCTGTCCCTGCAGTAAGTGACAGGAGAAACACAGCATGCGGCCTGGCTCGCTCTAACTGGCAGCGAGGTGGTTGAAATCAGAAAGCCGGCCTCGGCACACACCGCTCGCTGAACTTGAGCTCGGGTGCGAGGCTGGAGTGGGCCCCCTGTGGTTGGGTTTCCCCAGGAAGTCGCCAGGTACTTGCCCCACGTGAGCTGTGCTTCTTGATAAAATTTTCCACTCTCTGTGGCCACCCTCGACCCTCCATCCCGGGACCCTGCGTTGTAGGGGTGGCCGAGCCAGCTGTGGCAAAGGTGTCCCACCTGAAACCACCCAAACCTGCCTGGGTCGGTGGCCTCCTTCCACGGACTTTTGAAGGGGGTGCAGAGAGTCCCTTGTCCGTAGCCCCGGGCAGCACGCATTTGACAGTGGCCCACCTGCAACCTGTCGGAGCGGCACTCCCCGGGGAGCTGGCGGTAGCTTGCTGTGGCATCTATGGGGCTCACTCCGACTGCAGGTGGCTGTGATTTCCATTTTTCACAACTCAACTGCAAAGGACACTTAAGCAAAACAGGCATCACGTCCCAGGCAGAATCAATCTTCCTGCGGCAGGAAAACCAGGCCCCGTGCAGCCAGTGTTGGAGTTGGTTTTAAGCGCATGTGGACCCAGCCTCCTCTCTTGGTAGCAGAAATAAATGGCTTGTGCTAATGAATGAGATGTGCCTGGAGCCCCGTCCATCTCAGGCCACCCCTGGTTAGGGCCCTTGTCTGTCCTGGGCCCTCCGAGGGCAGAGCAGAGGGCCAAGCGTCCTGAGGCTGTGTCCAGCCCACGTTCCAGCCCGGCCAGAGGGGCCTCAGAGCCCGGCCCCAGGGCTGGGCCTGGACTTCGCAGAGGACGAGGATGAGGAGATTGGAACAGGAGAATCAAAGGCGATGCGGGGGAGGAGGCAGGGGGAGGCATAGTCTTAGAGGAGAGAAGGTTTTTCAGAAAACACAACATGCATCCAACTGTTTGTACTTTTCCAAGATGACGTGTGTGCTCGTTTTATTTTTCTCTTCGGAAAGTTTCAGGCTGTGGCGCAGCGCTCTGTGTTCCTGTGAATTCAGGGTTCTGCTTCCTCCCTCTTGAGGGATGGGAGTCTCTGTCACTCACTCTTTTAAGCCCAAGGCTTCCTTGCTTTGTGTTTGTTTTCTATTTTCTTGGTTTTGAAGCACAGCTTTCCACGTCTAAAATTACTCACTATATTCCTTCACTTACCCTCAGAAAGCCTGCCTGTTTCCCACGGGATTGACCTGCATCACCTAAAGCCCAGCTTCCCAACCTCGGCGCTCCTGCCATTTTGCACCAGATCATTCTCTGTTGTGGGGCCGTCTTGCTCTGTAGGGTGTTCACAGCATCCCTGGCCTCTACGCACGAGGTGCCAGGAGCAACCCACCCCCGCCCCACCCCCAGTTGTGACAATCAGAAGTGTCTCCAGACATTGCCATGTGTCCTCTGACGAGCAAAATTTCCCCATTGAGGAACCACTGGTCTACAGGAATCATGCCAAGCTCTAAACCCATTTGAAATGTGCCAGCCCACGTGGCAGGATGTGTGGTTCTGTTATTCAGATTTGTTTATTATTGGTTCATTCATTTACCTGCCTGTTGATCCATTGATCCATCCGTCCGTCCCCCCAGCGAACCCACCAACAGTCCATCCGGGGAATTAGTGCCTTTGGAGCGGGACACACTGGAATTTGAACTCTGACTCTACTACTTTCTGACCACGTGACCCTAGATTTAACTCCCCCGAGCCTCCTAGTTTTGGTGGCTCCGCTCCCTCCAGCGACTTCCCTGACTTCCAGCACAGGGCGGGTGTACTTGGGGTTCAGGAAGGCTCCTGAATTAAAATAAATGAATGCATGTTGGGCCCAGCGAGAGAGAATTAGAGAAGTTGGGGAGAAGAGCAGGCATTTCTGGAGGGGCTCTGGGGGAGGGCAGTCTGGGGAGAAGAGACGGGGTCCCACGGGCACACCCACCTTTCCTCCCGGGAGCAGCCACGCTCCTCCAGCCGGGTCACTGGTCCCCTGATGGCCCCTAGTGGGTCTCCCCATTGCATCGCTCTATTTTTGTCCAGAAATAGGACCTTTTCATATGCCTAACTTTGAAATCAGGAATATTTCAAAGCCTATTCCTCCATTCACTCTCCCTTCAATTCATTTCACTTCTGCAGCCATTTGTGGGTTGGTTGAAGTAGAAGGACTTATGGGGTCCTTCCTATGTGCCAGATACTGTGCTGAGCTCTGAAAATATGGCCGAGGACGGGGACCCCTGCCCTGCCTCCGGATCGCAGGCTGGTGAGACACACAAGGGACCCGCAGGGCATGGGCGCCCGGCCCGCCTGCGCTCCACACCTGCTCACAAGGAGGCAGGTAGCGCGCAGGTCATGCTCGGATTCCCCTTTCCCAGGATGGGGTTTTGTGTGATTTTAACTTATTTGCAGATAATTAACCCTCGGGTCAAAAAATCATACCCTTCTGCCTCTGCGGAGACTGAAATCAGATTTTTGAAGAAAGGCAATTGATGTAGAGAATTAAAAGCTTCGTGATGAATGATGCTGTCATTACATAGGGAGGAAATTACAGTAGTACTTTCTGCTCTGTAATTAAAAAACCAAAAAAGCAGAGATGAATGAAATACCCACAGGTGAAAATGGGATTTGGATTGCACCAGAGGGAACTGCAGCTGCGGCGGTCACATGGTTTCCGTCTCCCGGTCTCAGCGGAGTGTGTCCTGACTCGTTTCAGATCGAAGCAGGGGATTTCGTGGCCCTCTTCTTGAACAACGTGGCCCAGGAAAGGGGGATTTTTACTCTAAAAATACTATGTTTTTTCCATCCACTGACTTTCTAAAATACCACAAACATTTCATAGACCCAGGTGGTTCATAACCTGTTTAGCTTTCCCTCCTCCCCACTGCCACGCCCTGGCCTTAGGAGTCCTCAAGCACCTTTGTCCAAAAACGTACAAAGGTTAGTAGTCAGAGCTGGACTTGCTGTCACAGCCCGACTTGTGGCCCCCATCTGGCTTTTCCTCAGTGTTGTGAGATCAGAGCTCCTGCCCCGTGAAGTCCCCGCGGCAGGCGTGCTGGCGTCAGAGGCCTGCGTCCTGGTCCAGCCTGGTGACTCGCTGCGCGTGTAACCCGTGAGATCAGTAACTCCTCTGAGCGTTGCTTTGTGTGTGCACAGACTGGGGACTGGAGCAGCCTCTCAGCAGAGCTGTGAGGCTTCGATGAATTGACTGTGAGTGTCTAGTGCCCAGTAAGGGCCACAAGAAACGCCGGCAGGTGTTGGAAATAATCGTGGGACCCAGGAGTGCGCGGTCGGTGGTGTAGCCGAGGGCCTTGGGCTTCCGACCCCATTCTCCCTGGGATTCCGGAAGGCTGGGCTGGAGCAGGCGGCCTGTCCTGGAGGCCTGGGAGACCCCTTCCGCTGCCCAAACCAAGTCTCAGGGTTGTGCTGTTGGAGGACAAGAAACTAAAGGTCCTGAACACACGTTCTCCTGAGAAAAGAAGAAAAAGGAGACTAGGCGGGAAAAAGAGTGGTCCAAGTTCATGGAAGCAGGAAGCAGGCCCCGCACCCTGCAGCTTCATTCACTCTTCGGAGGGAGCGTGGGGCGGAGGGGGGCAGGGGGGCAGCAGTGAGCACTTAGATGTATAACCTTGATGACCTGACAACATTATAAAGGCTTTATGTGAATTTTCCCACTTGGTCATAATGACCCTTTGAGATGGGCTTTTATGTTGTGCTCATCTCACACACAGGGAAATTGACATAAAATGAGGGTAAGTAATTAGAGCCAGGAGAGTGCCTCTGTAAAGTGAAAAGTAAGTGGATGAGTGGATGGGTGGGTGGGTGAGTGGATGGATGGATGGGTGGCTAAATACTGTATCTGTAGTTTGGGGTACTGTCTCTATGTACAGATACATCATATTCTCCTCCTCCTCCTCACAACTGTTGCCTTTAAAATGACCAACCCAGTAAAGTAAGTAGCCTTTCAGAAGATCAAGTCCACATGTATTCCAAGACCTGTCACCTGGTGATTTTGCAGATTGTGTTAACATGGAAAAAGTGTTACTAGTTACTGGTTTTAAAACAAAAACTAGAACCGTATTTTCAGTTTGGCATCAAGGGATTTTGTTGTTGTTGTTGTTGTATGTACCTCTGGTTATTTATTATAGAACATTATCTGTCTATCTGTGAACGACTCAGAGATGTTAAGTAACTTACTCAAGTTCACAGAGCTAGTAAGTAGCAGAACTCTGATCTGGCTCCCAATCCTCTGATTCTGTCAGCTGCCATTTCCATGTCTCACGTGACCCTACACATCCTGTGGGTAGTTCACCATTTCAGGTCAATGGGCTGAGCCAGGGAAAACATGGGTACTTACTTCAGTGATCAAAGGCGTGGGGCTTTGGAGTGAGGGAGCTCCCCGCCCAGCTCCTGGTCCCATCAGTCCTGTAGCCCTCCACTTACTTCTCCCCACTGGGCGTCTGTTTGTCCCGGGCTGTCGTGAAGATTGGTTGGGGTAATGATGTAAAGCATCAGGACATCGGAGGTCCTCGTGGTTAGAATTAATAGTGCACCTTATGCCCCTGGCTTTTTTCTCGGGAATTCTTCTTCTGCCTGCTGGTAGGGCAGTGCGAAGTCTACAAGGCCAGGGAAGCCTCTGACTGTTATTACTACTAACAACCGCAGTGGGTGCCCTAGACCTTCATCTTCTGCGCGCCACCCTGCCTCCACCCCTGCCTGTGCACTCATGCCGGGACTGGCCCCGGCTCCCGGCTCTTCCCGCAGTGGAGAGTGGCAGCTGGTGTCGGTTGGATGAGGCTACCCTCATCCACAGCCCTCTCGCGTTCTTGGCCTAGCGGTGGCCTTCGCAACCCAGTTCTGACCAAAAAGAACAAGCAGAAGTCGACAGATGCAGTTTCTAGAAGGCTTTTTGCCTGGCACGCCCCCTTTGGCCTTTTAACCATGCGACCCTTCTTCCGTCTGTCTGTCGCAATACTGATGTGAGGCCTGGAGACGGAGCAGCCGTCTTGCCACCCGTAGGAAGCACACATGACGATGGCGGACGATGGCGGCCTGCTTGCTAAGGACGGTGGAGCAGAGGACGAGAGGGTCCGGTCCCTCCAGCATCCCTGCCACTGCTTGGTCTGCGCCTCTGAAAGTTGTTGGCGTGCAGGAGCCAGCGCGGCGTCTGGTGCTGCGCGCCGCCGAGCTCATCAGAACCGACGCACAGTGGGGCTCCGAGCTCTGAAGAGACAGAAGATGCTGCTCTGTTGCAAACAGTCAAAGGGAATGGAATCCTATAAGCGCAAGAACAGGACAGGACCCTCGAATGTCCATTCCTGCAATCTCGAGACTAGTCGATGAATCAGACCCTCAGAAATGTCTCAGGACGGACGGCACCGTGGAGGACGTCATTTTTACTGAGAAGTGGGGGCAGAGTTTTTCCTGTTTACCAGATACTAAGTTATCTACACAATTATAGGGAGTGTGTTTTATTGCCAGAAACCTTTAACTTTTTTCAAAGTTTAAAGCAATTTTTTTATCATTATTTCTGCAAAATGTTTTTATTAAAGGAAACACCATATGGCAACAGCAAGAAGAGCTAGTCACAAGTCACGAAGCTAGTCACAGATTTCTTCCCAACAGTGAAATTCAAAACACTCATTGCAGGCCCTGCATTTAGAAAAAAAAGATTGCAGGTTTCAAGACTCCTAAAAGTATAAAACTTTTGTCAAAGAGTTATGCCTTTGGTTTGCTTTTTGTTTTCTGTTTTCATTCTCTAGAAGAGAAAATAAAGGCTTGTCAGACCTGGGAGTTAGAGTCTATATATTTAACAGCCAGTCCGGCCTGGACACCGATCGAACAGCCATCAGCCGCAGTCCCGGGGTGGGGGGTTTGGTGCACGGGCTCAGGACGCCAGCCCTCGGGAAACCTCTGGGGAGGGGGGGACCCTGTATGTGTGATGCTGAAACTTGTTTCCATCGTCCACACCCTATGTGGTGAGCACTGACAGCCTAGGAGCCCCTGAACTGGCCGAAGCTAACACACCTGGTGGCGGACTGGCTTGTGTGGCTTCTCTCTCTGCACTGGTTTGGATTTTAAAACGCTCTAGTGCCCCGAGTTTAGGTACAATCCAAGGTGGCCTCACCCCACCCCCAAAAGAGCAACCTCAACCAAAAAAGAATTCTAACCTCTAACTCAGTGGCTTCTAGCTTTGAAGAAGTTAACACTCTCCTGTTTTTTGACAAGATACAGCATGATTGTTCTGAGAAGCCAGCAGTGGGGGTGTGTGTGTGTACACGTGTGGGTGTTCGTGGGTGTGCACGTGGGGTGTGCATGGGTGTACACATGTGGGGTGTGCATGTGTATGTACACGTGGGTGTGTGTACACGTGGGTGTGTGTGCACACGGGGTGCGTGGGTGTACACATGTGGGGTGTGCATGTGTATGTACACGTGGGTGTGTGTACATGTGTGTGTGTGCACACGTGGGGGTGCGTGGGTGTACACATGTGGGGTGTGCATGTGCACACGTGTGGGTGTGTACACATGTGGATGTGTGTGCAGATTGGCACCAGCACTGTCGCCTGCTCACACGGAGCGATTCCATCATGAAAACCTTTGTAGTCACACCCTCCCCACCCCCAGCCTCTAGCAACCACTCATCGCTATAATTTTGTCATTTTCCATCTCTGTAATTTGGTCATTTTGAGAATGTTGTATGAATGGAATCATTCAGTGTGTGACCCTTTGAGCCTGGCTTTTTTCACTCTGCACGATGCCCTTGAGATCCATGCAAGAATCAAAAACAAACAAGAATCCTAACTTCCAGCTCAGCCACTTCCAACCCTGGCCGAGTTGGGACTCAGGCCTGTGGTTTGACGGATCCCTCCTTCCTGGGGGAGGCAGGAGTGAAAACCAAAGCGCTGGGTTGTTTTCGACACTGAGAGGGAATTACGAGTGAATTACAAATTGCTTTGGAGGAGGAACTGTGGCTTCTGGCCCTTGGGGTCCCTGAGAGCCTGTGTGGGAAGGGGGACCAGCCTGAATGAACATCTACAAGGCAGACCCACATTTCTGGGCTCACTGACCACTTACTCCTCGCAGCAAAATTCTAGAATGTGAGTCAAAAACAATCTCCCTTCTAGGTCGTCTTCTATAATCCTTGCTCTGGGCCCAGGCCGGCAGGGGATGTGCTCCTCCCCAGACAGCGGGTCCCGGCAGGAGGGCTCCACGAGCTGCCACGTGTTCACACAGCATCTTAGAGCGAGGCAGGGGAGGGGAGCTGGGTCTGGGCCTCCATCTCCAGGTCCCCGCTACCCCCACAGGATGTGTTACTTGCAGGATTCTATTTCATCCTCTCAACGACTGTACAGGATAGATACTGTGACCCCATTTTACATGTGAAGGAGTTGAGGCTTAGAAAAATAATTAACTCCCCCCCCCCCAGGGTCATAGAGCCAACCCAGGACTGAACTGAGGTTTAAAGGACCCCAGAGTCCTTGATCTGCACCACCGAATTATTTTAGTCCAGGGTGAAAAGCAGGCCAGCCCCCGCCTGCACCAGCTTCTGCCACCTGTGGGTGGTCCAGAGCACATGGCGGTCGAAGTCTTGAGGTCCCCCTAAGTCGAGACCTTTTCATCTAAGGCGTGATCAAATACACATGCGAGCGTTTACACTGTTCCTTCAGAGCAGGGAACCTTGAGAATGAAGATTTGCGGGGAGGAGCTGCGTGGGGAGTTTTGAGACACCTGGGATTTTTGAAGACATTTTGATTCCTCCCAATGAGATAAGTAAGCGGCAGAGATGTCTTAAGTCTGTAGGAGCTAAAGCCAGGTTTTCTGTGATCAAAATTGAGTACCCGTCGAGTTTGTCTCTCCTTTAAAAATTAGTGGCTACAACATGAAGCAAAGCATTAAAAAAAATTGTCTTAATCTTTCTGTCTCCTCTGTTCTCTACCACTTGCTTTTTTTGAAAAAAAACAAAATTCTTTAGCTGAGTTTAAGCAACCCCAGTGAGGATGTTTATAAAACCTCCCCCCGCCCAAGTGTCGTCACCGAGCCACAGAGGACTCCCATCTCCAGACGCCCAGGTGCTGTCTTCCGGCGTCTCACCACTGACCCACGTACCTGTGGCAGAAAGGGCAGCACCTCGCGCCAGGGGAGCCCTGTGGACACTTGTCCTGTATCCCCGCTGAGCATACATGTGCCTGATCGGGAAGTTACAGGAGATGGAATGAGTCCTTGGTCCCTCACCTGCTGAAGCTGGCCTGCCAGGACTCATGCTGCACTGAGTTCCCCGTCTCCTTGGTGCTTGTTCTCCTGACCAGGAGCCTCCCTGCGGCAGATCATGCACCACAACCTCCTGGATCAGTAAAGAGAAAGCAGACCAACTTCTGACCACCACACCTTTCCATCAGGATGGCCCTCGGGAAACAGCCGCCTTCCTCCCCCCACCAGCCTCTAGAGCCTCCCAAGAGCGTCAGCCCACATGTTCCTCACTCTCTAAGGACAAAGGTCACTCTGAGTTGAGGAGGAAGAGTTTAACCGAGTTCCAATAAGACCTCATTCCCACTTAAAGCTTCTCCCCTGCCGACTCGCTCTGTGCACTGGGCCCGCCGCCGCACGGGCAGGTGCGTGTGCTGACCGCGCATGTCCCCTGGTCTCCCCCCGATGCTTCCTGCTCTGCACAGGATGTAATGCCCAGCAGCTGGGGGGCGTCTTGCCAGGTTCGCTGGGGTCAGACCGTCAGCGTTCCCAACACCATCCAGCGATGTCTTTGGTGCCCCCCCACTCCCTTCCGCACCTGCCCTTCCCCTCCCAGACCGCAGCCCTGCTGACTGACTTCTCCTTGGTCACAGGTGCCTCCGTGTTCAGCGGGCCCCCGGGGCATCCCCCAGGTGTCTGCTTCTGAACTCAGCCTTGGCCATCACGGTGTTACTCTTGAGACAGGCAGTTTCTGTGTCCGTTTGGCCTTGGGACAGACAACCCTAGCTCTTAAAACTCTACAGTGAACGAGCACCTCGGAGCCAGCTTTCTCCCAGAATGTGCTCGGAACTCCAGGTCTCCCGGCTCCTAAACCTCCTTGTATCATTTGTCCCCGAGGTGCGCTGGGAGCAGCGGGGCTCGTGGGGAGGCCATGGGGCCTCCTTTCCCACAGACCCCGCTGGGGCACCTCTGTCCCCCCACACTCTGCTTTTAGTCGTCGCTCATCTCCGGCCTTGTTGCTTCTTCCAGCCTCGCTGTCCTTCCCAGACTTTGCGTCCCTTTGATTCTAAACATAGTTTCTAACAAAGAACCAAGTCAGTTATTCTGAGGGGTGAGGGTGGGGAAATGGATGACAAGCCTCAAAAAATGCAGCAGGTTTACTCAGTTGAGTTTCCTTTTTCCCGTTGCACGTACAGCCCTCTGGCGTGACGCGCAGTGGGCACTTTGCTGGTAGGAAGCCTTTAGGAGACGTGCAGGCTTTCTTGTTTGTGCGACGTTTCCTCTTGTTTCTCATCCAGCAGAATTTTCCTTCTATTGTTTTGTTTTGTTTTCCGGCTTGTTTGGCTGGTTGGCTGCTTTTTCTTCCCTTCCCATGACCCTGACTGCTTCCTCTCCTTCCCTCATACATGTAGTTGTTTCGAATCTTATTGCCAGATTCCTCTTCCTGATTTGCAGCACCCTCAAACACACCTTCCCTTGCAGACACTTGCCTGTGCAGGGAGTAGAGGTGTGAGGACTGTGAAGAAGGCGCCCCAGTTGCGATCTATCTGTGTTTGGTGATTAAATGCTGGAGGCAGAGAACAGAGTTGCCATCGTCCCGGTCTTTCTCCCCAGCCTCGTCGCATCATTAACTTTATCTGTACCATTTGGCAGTCTCGAGGAAAAGCAGTGGTGTTTATGATCTGTAACATTTACGCTGTAATTAACACCCACAAATAGACCCGCAAAATGGCATCCTAAAAAAGAGCCATTAAAAAAATAACACAGAGTTCTGAATCAGGGCTAGCGCGGTGAGGAAGTTATTATTAGCCCTGCTCCACTTTCAGGCTCTCACGATGCCCATTTATCAGGGAAGATGGCCTCTCACGAGATTTCCTGGAGATCCCGAGCTGCGGAGTGGGTCCCGGGGCCGTTGGGGCGAGGGGATGACTGCCCCCCACCCACGGCCTCGCCTTCCGCTCCTTTTCCTTCCTTTGGGAAGTAACGAGCCCTTCGTCTGAGAGCCGGGACGTACCCACGGCCGTGGTGGGAGAGCCTCAGTACACACACTTCACTGTGTGGGCCAGTGGTCTAATGACCCTTTTGTTTTCCAGCAGATACCCTGCACAGATGAATACCAGTTTCTACTTGTGTGTGTCCCTTGTAACTGATTCTTTATTAGCTTTTTTCGGTAGGAAAAATGGTCTGTTTGAAGAAAGCACAGAATGTTCACTGCTGCAAATAGGAGCATAAATTAATCAATGGGTCTTTTACACCAAAGGGAGCCCCGTGTGACCCTGTGGGCTGGGGTCAGAGGAGAACACTGGGAACGGCTCACCCCGAGAGGAACCCCAGAGGCCTGGGATGTGGAACCAGCCTCCATCCTGCCTGCCTTATAATCAGGAGGCCGACTGATCAGGACACGCCTCTCCAATTTGTATTTTAACCCTTGTTTAGACTCTCCAATGTAAAAAGACAAAAAAATACGTTTCAGGCCTGATGCCCCCTTGCCTGGCTTTAATTACCAGAGTAATCTGTTTGATACCTTAAGTCCCCTGGCAGCCAGCAGAGAATTACGTGTTTGCACTGCCGAGAGCAGCCCAAAGCCGGGCAGGCTTCCTGCTAGAAGTCAGAGCCCCACTTGCGAACCAGGACGGTGGTCCTGAGATGCCGAGTGGGGAGGATGCGCGTGCGCACAGCTTCCACACTGCTGGTCCCCGACTCGCGCGCCTGCGCATGCGATCCCGTGTGCTGCTGCTTATCCCGTGTGCTTATCCCGAGGGTAATCCAGACGGTGGGTGGCTCTCTGTGCCCCTTATCAGTGAGCTCCCACCATTCAGAGTCCCTGGCCAAGTAGGGTGGATGGTGCTGTTAGGTTTTTCAAACCAAAGTTCTTGGCAAACAGCCCCTTCTTAGGCCTGGGCTTCAGTGAAGTGGCCCGGCCTCTCCCTAGATTTAGCCGGGGAGGCCCGGGGCGTGATCGGGAGGAAGCCAGGCAGGGAGCTGCTGCGGGGGGAGGTGGGGAGCATCCTAAGGCAGGGTGAGGTCGTATTCACCTTTGTCCCCTTGTTACTGACCCAAACTTGGGTCCGCTCGTCTGAGCGCAGTAAAGCCAATTCCACAGGCTGGAATGAAGGAAAGTGCAATGTTTATCGCAGGGCACCAAGGGAGTTCGGGTCAGTGCCCCAAACAGTGCGTGTGGCTTGCTAACAATCGGCACCAGCATCAGCTAATGTGTACTACGCACCTGCTGTTCGCCTTTTCAGAAACCAAATCAGTGCCCAAAATTAAAGAGAATGCACTGTCTGCATACCGCTTATGTTCTGCTGGGGAGAGTCAGATACCAGGCATTGTAAGAAATAGTCAGAAATAACGGGGCGCCAGGTCACAGGGTCTTGTGGGCCATTGAAAGGCACTGGCTTTTACTCTGAATGAAGCGGGAAAATCTTAGGAGGTTGGGCCCAGGTTATGTGCTGTGACTTGTGTTTTAACAGCATCACTTTGGCTGCTCCGTGGAGGCAGGAGTGGGAGCAGGAGACCAGCTAGACTCTCGCGATGGTCCAGACAAGAGACGGCGGTGGTTCAGGTGGCGGTGGTGGAGGTGGTGGAAGTGGTCAGGTTCTGGATACGTGTGGAAGCCAGAGCTGGTGGGATTTGCTTTGAGGTCAGACGTGGGGTCTCAAAGTAGGTGGCACGCTGTCACGTACGCCATGTTCTTTTGTCAGACAGGCCAGCTCTGGTGTGATGTGGGGAGCCACACACGGACACAGACACCAGTGGTGGGGACCACTGGGACCATCAGGGGCTGGATACCACCATGCGGGAGATGGGAGGGGTGCTGGAGAGGCACCCACCCTGCCCTGCAGCAAGGCTCAGGTGCTGTGCAGGCGACTCGAGAGTCAGGGGACAGTGGCCTACAGTCACCCAGCAGCCCTTATTCTGTCACCAAATAATCTTTTCTCATTGATGACTGAATATATTGGGTTCTCAATCCAAGTTAGATTTCTAAGGTGCCTCTCTTTTTTCAATTATTGAACTTAGAGACTGATTGTTCTTAAAATCTTTATCTAAAGCCTCCATTTTCTCCAATTTTAAGCTCACTCCTTTCTTTAATATTCTTTGCTTTATCCTGTGCCATTTCTTAAGACCAAGACTTTATCCGAAATGGCTTTAACAAATAGTCTCTTTCAAAAATCTGCCTACAAGCCAGTTCCGTCCCCACCCCTCCCCTAAATGAAACTCCCATGAGACCCCTCCCTCCCTCCCCCCTCGTCCCCTCTACCCACCCGGCCTTCCGCCTTCTATCACCACCCCTAGCGTGGGAGCAGGCAGATGTGCCACCCAGAGCTCTGGTCCTGTCCCCTCCGTGTCCCGCCGACGTCCTGGAACCTTTGCTCACAGCCGACCAAGAGAGCAAGTGCTACCCCCCATGCTGAGCAAGAGAGAGAAGTGAGTGTGTCTCAGGGCTCGTTTCCAGCGGAAAGGATGGTTTGTTTGGTACCAAGGGCGCAGCCAGCTTAAATGTGGGGACTGTGGAGAGAAAATGCCCTGGAGAGCTTTGGGGTTCTCAGACCTCACTCCTGATGTGCTGGGAGAACTTGACTCTTTTCCCACCAAGAAAGGTGAGGGCCAGGCAGAGCCGGGCACCCACCCTCCCGGCCACAGGCAAGAATCGGGGGTGGGGAGTAGAACTGAAAATAGAAAGAAAGCACCTTGATTATGAACGTGTGTCTGACGAGGCGTTAAGTGTACCACATGCAGTGGGTCAGCTTGTCTTTTTTTTTTTTTTTTTTTTTTCATTTTTTTTGAAGTGTAGTTTATATTACAATGTTAGTTTCAGATGTACAGCAAAGCGATTCAGTTATGCATATACATACATACATGTTATTGCAATAAATTGAGTATGGTTCCCTGTGCTCTACAGCAGGTGCTTAGTGTTTTTCTTTTTCTATTTTATATATAATAATATGTGTCTGTTAATCCCAAACTCTTGATTTATCCCTCCCCTCACTTTCCCCTTTAGTAACCATAGTTTGTTTTCTATGTCCATGAATCTATTTTTGGTTTGTAAATAAGACTTGTATCATTTCTTTTTTAGGTTCTACATATAAGTGATGTCGTGTGGTATCTGTCTTTCTCTATCTGGCTTACTTCATTTAGTGTGATCACCTCTGGGTGCATCCATGTTGCTGCAAGTGGCATTACTTCATTCTTTTTATGGCTGAGTAGTATTCCATTGTGTATATATAGTAGGTCATCTTATCTTAATACCTTGACTGAGGCTCAGGGAGGCTAACTTCCAAGACACCCTCCTGGTCCCTGGCAGCCTGGAGCGGTGACCAGGAGTCAGTCCCTTCAGCTGCTGCCCCAGTACTGAGTGCCTCTCCTTCAGCAGGTGCCAGGCGGGTGCTGCCTGTGGGAGAACGTGGTGGGTCCTGGCTACTCTGCTTTTGACCTTGCATGTGCTTGGCCTGGAACAGGGACTGATTGGGTTTGTGATGTTTTGAGGAGAACCAGTAAAATGGCATTTTTCTCCCTCACTGGGTTCCAATGCAATTAAGAAACAGATATAGGACTCAGACAGGTGACGATCAAATACAGTTTAAATATTGATGCGGTGAAATGAGGGGCTACAGCTCAATTTACAGCTACAGTGTACCTTCTGTGGGGGGGCGCACATGCAGAGGGGCCCTGACGGGGTGAGTCCCACGGTACCTGTTCCTCCAACTTAACCCTCTTCAGACTAGCCCCTCCCCTAGGGAAGCGTCCCAGACAGCGGGCAGCATGTGTGCCTTGAGGAGGAGGAAGGTCATGTGTTCCACCTGCACTGGGTGGGGGGCGGTGAGGAGAGTGAAGTGGGCGGGGCCAGACCTGCAGGACCTTCATCCCAAGAGCTGGGCGCTGTGACTGCGCGTGGTACGCATAGCACCCATCCAGTTTGTGTGCTTAAGAGATCGCACGGGCTGCAGCGGGGACAATGGGTTGGAGGAGGGGCACCAGAAACAGTGACAGGACGGACTCAGAGGTACTGGTGACCCCCCCCCCCCCGCCCCGCACCCCGCCCTGGCCTCCCGCTGTCAGCTCCCGGCTCAGGGCTCAGGAGGAGGCTGGGCCCTACCGGACCCTGGAGAAGACTGGCCCGGCTGTGCCCGCCCTCAGGCCATGGTGAAAGGAGCTTTCAAGCTTCACTCCCAGTGTGAAAACTTGTTCCTCCCAGTATTTTTTTTACAGTTTTTGAAGCCAAAAGTCCGTAAGGAGATGTGTTCTCCCGCTCTCAAAGTTGTAGCTGAGGCGCAGCTCCTGGCAGGCCCTTTCCCCCGCCCTGGGGAAGAGGGGATTGTTGCTGATGAGGGACCCGGAGACCTGAGTCCACACTTGCACGTGGACCCCACCTGATGTAAACGGGGAACAGTTCTTGGGAGCCTGAGGGTCCTGGGTGTGGGGGGGTTTGCTGTTTGCCCAGCTCGCTCCCCAGCAGGCCTTCCGCCTGTAAGGAAGTCTGCTCTCCTGCCATCTGGCTCGCACCTCCTGAGCCACTCCAGTGACCCACACATCGTGCTGGTGCCGTCCTGCCTGCCCAGAGTTAGTGGGGGCTGGGGGCAGGCACAGACAAGCGATGGACGTCACAGCCCAGCAGTGCAGGGCAAGGGAGAATTAATTATTTATTTGACTTAATATGCAATCTTGAGTAAGCTACTTGCATTGTCATTTTTCTGAATATTGTTTTCAAGTCATTTCAGGGGGTAGAAAGGAAGGTGGAGTGATGTAAAGTGGAGTAAAACTAAAATTTAGTTAATGTAGATTTACAGTAATTTTAAGTTTAGTCAAACACCTAAAATTCAAATAAGAAAAGTATCTAATTTGGCGGGGGGCATAGCTCAGTGGCCGAGCGCACGCCTGACACGTACAAGGAGGACTCACAGGAGCAGCTTCAGGGCCAAGACCTGCGGGATGAGTGACAAGCTGTGTGACGGAAGGTTAGGGGTCGCGGGTGTGTGGGAGGAAGGAGACGGGCCTTCTCCGCAGCCCTCCAAGTGCCCTCAGAGGAGCTGGCGGCCAGGCGCCCCTCTCCTGGGGCGCAGCCCGAGCCCCCCACATGGTGAACAGGGCGAGCTGGACTTCCGCCCCTCCTCACCCTCCGACCAGACACAACTCAGTGGGCCGGAAAGCAAGGGGGCAAGGGGACCTGGAGGCAGCGAGGTAGACGTTTGCAGGAAGCTTGGATGTGATGGGGAGGCCGGAGTTCACACGGTAACCAAAGCTGAGGCCCAAGGGAGCATGTCTTTAAGATGGACTAGACCTTGGCTTGTGTAAATACAGGTGGGAGAGCGGGGAAGGGCCCAGAGAGGTGGAGCACTGCAGACACAGGGGAGAGATGGCATCGCTGGTAGACAAGGTCCCAGTTGAAGGCAGTGGAACACAGATCGCTGTGCTGGGGCTCCGGCGGGCGGAGGGATGGATGAGAAAGGGGGGAGGAGGGGTGTGAGTGCTGGCGGAGTCGCGGGTTTGGGGACAGGCAGTTGGAGGTGACTTCTTATTCCTGCCTGGGGAGGAAGGCAAGGTCAGTTAAAGATGACCATTCACAGGCTCTTTTTCAACTTTCCAATTCATCTCCCGCCTCTGTCTCGGCCACCCATCCTTAGAGGATTTCCAAGTCTTCTCGCCGTTTCAGGGATTGCTTAGCTAAAGCCCCCTTTAAGTCAGCCTAGAAGTTTTTGCTTCATCTTTTCATGCTAAGATGAACTTCATAAACATAGTAAGTCAGGTGTGTTTTGAGAGACTGGGCTGGAATCCTAACAGCACGTACAACATTGCTTCTGGGTTGGACCATGCATTCTAGGTACAAACTCACTGTCTTATAAATGGTATTTCGGAACATAACTCTCCATAAAGGACTCTCCCTCCATGATTTTTAACTATTTCAGGAAATCGTGAAGTTAACCCTCCTTGGTATGTCAGTCCAGGAAGCAAAGCCACAAGCAGCTGATGACGTGACTTAAGCCAGTAAGATTGGACTTTTCAGTGTCCACTTTAGCTTATTGGCAAGTGGTGCCGTCCAGCCTGGGATCAGGTGCTGCTGTCCTGGGCACTTGGTAGTTGATGGATAATAAAAATGCAGCAGTTCCCAGCATGCAACCGGCAGCGTTCTCGTGGTGAGCAGAGCAGGGTTCAGGGTGACCCACCGTGTGAGCTCTGCGCTCAGCAGCACCCGGTCCGGTGAGAAGTCCTTTAAGAGAGTTCATCAGTCTAGTTCCAACGATGGCTCCTCCTGAAGCTTCGACAGTGCGGTGCCCCCTCCACGCCGACTCCAGACAATGAGGTAGATGAGTAAGTGCTCCCCTCCTGTCTGTGTCTGGCTCTGGTGGGGGGGGGAGGCTGGTAGGACCTGGAGCACCAGGCAGTGTGTACCTCAAAGACCCTCAGTCCCCGCCCTTGCTCCATGGCCTGATTTCCACCCGGGAGCACGGACTTGCCAAGCACTAAGTTGCTGCTTATCTGTAATAAGCCATTGACATCAGGAGAAAGGATGCTCAGTCCATTTCCTCCATTTACAGTTTACTCCCTGCCCCTCTGCCATTTGTGCCTGATGCCCTAGCAGACGTCTCTGTTTATGGCCTAACGGAACCCATACCTAACGGTACCCATACCTAATGGTGTGGCCCACTTCCCACCCTGTCGATGCTGGAAGAGTAAAAAGCGTCTGCCACCAGCTCTGCCCAGGCTCCGCTTTGCCGGGCACCCTTCCTGTGCCCAGAGGTGGTTGTGTGAAGGGCTGGGCTTGCCCGATGCCTGTGCTGTGCGGGGCAGCGGTCCCGGGGAGGGAGGGAGGGGCCAAGGACTTGCACGAGGCACGTGAGCTGCTCTTTTCCACCCTCTTCCTCTGACGTCGCCAGCAGCGCATCAGCCTCCAGCCTGTGTTTCTCCGCCGTCCGCATCGAAATCTGCATGCAGTTAAAGCAAATCCTGGGGCGTGTTTAATTAAAAGACAAATGGAAAATAAGGTCATGGTGGGTGCTTTCTGACTGTGGTCGGTTGGGTTTTAATTACCCGTCGGGAACTGTGAGAGCTGCTCCCAGGCTCTCTGGGTGCCAGGTCTCTTTCATCACAGGGATGATGTTTTCAGCTGCTGACAGGACGGGCCTCCCCGTCTGTGCAGAGCGACTTGATCTTGGCTGACAGTGGCTCAGCAACGTGCCGAATCCAATTAGCAGCTTTGTAGCTACTTACTCAGAGCGTCTATAGTAAAGCCTGGCTCCAGACGCCTCAGACAGCCCGATCTCCCGGCCCACGATCTGCTTGTTTGTCATCAGCAGTTACCGTGTCCGGAGCGCACGGGGACGCACGGTGGGGGCCCTGGCGAGTTAGAAGCGTGCTTTCCCCGGGGTCCCTGCGTCTCTCTGTCCTTACCTGTGATTAATACATGAGCTGGGGCGCTCATGGTCAGAGCAGCCGGAGATCCCAGTGACCACCCAGGCCCCGTGAAGGACCAGAAGACGAATCGTGAGGGATTCAAGAAGGGTCATGAGGCCCAGAGACGAGAGATGCGTGTTTGGGGTTACTCAGGGGGTTAGGGAAAGGCTACCCTGCAGGGACCGAGCCTCCCGACAACTCCACGTGTTCCCCACCCCGCGCCCCCCATGTCTTAGCCAGAGCTGCGTCTTAGGAAGTGGGTAGAGGGTGTCCTGGAGAGGCCCCTGCAGACCCTCCCTGCCCAGCAAGCAGGGCAGGTGAGGTGGGCGGGTCACGCAGCCCCTCTGGGTCTCAGTCCCCTTGCCGTTACTGTGGAGTGATGCTGTGCAAGAGAGTTTTGAAAAGTACAGAAGAGTTTTAATGAAAGTGCCCAAATCAGAGTAGCTACTCAGCACCTGGAAGTCCCTTCCTCCTTGATTGGGGGGCATCGAGGCAGAGGGGAGACCAGGGAAAAGGAGAGAGAGAAAACCATGTTTGTGCGGAAACGTTCTGAAATGGCAAACACTGGGAAAAGCAGGTGGCCAGCAGGGCCCCGCTTTGGGCGTCGACGTCTGTGGCTGGTGGCAAGGAGGGAGGGGCCTCTCTGCCATTATGCTCGAGGGCCCAGGACAAAACTGGTGCCTCCGTTCCAGCTCCAGAGCTCTGCCCGCATCTGCCGACAGACCCTAGACCCCTCCGCAGCTCTTCTGCTTGCACACTGGCCCGTGTTCTGTGAGTTGCTATTTTTGTTATTGGGATGGACCTGTATGTATACCTGGAGGCTAAGTGAGTGAGCATATTTGAATGAATTGTAAAGTGACCAGCCCGGGCACAGAGCCATGAGTGACCTGGGCATCACCTCCCCATGTTGACACGCATAGAAATTTCATGGCTTTGTCCTCTCTGCTGAAAAGGGCACAGCAGACCTGTCTTTTCTCTCTGCTCTATTTTGATTTCCTGTGTTCAGAGATAACTGCAGAGAGTGATTTAAAAAAAAAAAAAAAAGAAAACCAACTGGGATGTAGTTTCCAAATCAAGGACAGTCAGTGCGGTGTTTCAGAGGGAGACTCGCCAGCCACTTCCCTAGAGTTTGTATAGAGTCGCGGAGTCCAGCCTGCACCAGCGCCGTGGTGGTGCCAGCAGAGGGGCTGCTCAGATGTCCCGCAGGTGGGTGTGCGCGGGCCAGGGCCAGGGTGAGGATGAATGGACAGCGCCTGGCACCCTGCGCCCAATAATACACCACAAGCAGCGTGAATGCTTTCGTTTGTTTTCTTCTTTTTAAGTAAATTTGAGGACCTGTAACTTTCTATTAATCTAAATATCTTAATATTGGCACTGCTCATTAAACAAATTAACAAAGTTGACAGTGCTAGTGTGAATTGTAGTAAGCGCTATCTTTTACTGAGTTTTAATTTTGTGCCAGGCGTTGTGTGAGAACCTTATCTCATACATCTAGAAAGTATGTTTTATTGGCCCTGCTTAAAGGTGTCAGAAAGTAGGCTTGGAGAGAGTCAGTAACGTGCCAGGAGGAAGCCACGCCTGGTGTGTGTGGAGAGCAGGTCTGCGTGACTCCAGAGCTGGGCTCTCAGTCCTCCTGCTGACCTGCCTCACGGTGTGTTTCCACGAGTAGCTAGGTTCTGTGGGACGCCTGGGGCTGCTGGTAATGACCAGGACAGGGGCTCAGCTTTCCTGAGCTACTGACTCCGACTTAGGGCATCTGGTATACCATCCAAGATGGAGCCTCTCCCTGGGAAACCGGGACATCTGAAGCCTGAGCTTTAGAACAGCTCGGATGGAGGGTGACCTTGGCTTCTGCTCCGTCATGATCTAAGCTGTCATCCTATCGTCCGGGGCTTCTAACACCCACTTCTTTTTCAGTTTCGTTTTCTTCTCGAACTATTCTTGTCAAAGGGCTTTCATGGCATGTGTTGAGTGGTAAACGTTCTCATTTTTGCCTCACTTTGTCTGAACATGTTCTCATTTTGTCATTATTCCAGAACAACAGCTCAGCTGAGTATGACTAACACAGGGTGACGTTTTGTTGGTGTCATTCCATCACCTCTGGACCCCTGTGTGGTTTCTGAGAAGTCCCCTGGGATTTTAATTGTTCCTCTGTCAGGTCTCTGGTTTTCTCTCTAGTTTTGTCCAGGTCGTCTCTTGGTCTTGTTATTCTGCAGTTGCACTATGATGTGCTCAGGGCAGACTTTTTTTTTTTTTTTTTAATCCCATTCAGAACTTATTGTGCTTCCAGAGTCTGAGGACTTCACTGATTCTGGAAATTTCTCAGCCATTGTGTTTTTAAATATTGCTTCTCTCTTCCTCTGTGCTTCTTCCAATGCTCAGTGTGTCCTGTGTGTCTTGACCCTCTCTCACATCTTCATTTCTGTTCCTCTCTCTGCATTCTGAGTAGTTCCTCAGATCTGCCTTCCAGTGTACTAATTCTCCATTCAGCTGTATCTAGTCTGTTGTTTAACCCTTCCACTGATTTTTAAATGATAACTATATTTTTATTTGTATACATTTTCTATATAGGTCTTTTTTGGACCCATTGTTCTTTTCTCATAATGTTCTTTCATATCTTTGATGTCTTGAAGTGTTTTAAGCACTTTTAAGTGTCTAACTTTTAATCATTTTAAACACTCTTGGATTAGTCTTGTATTTGAAATTGGGGGGGGGGAACTAATGCTTCTGTGTTTTTTATCTAGTGACTCTGGCACATAGTGGGTGGCTTCCTCACATGTTCTGTGTGTTTTGACTGTGAGCTTACGTTCACCAAGGTCTTTCCTGAAGTGACTCCATGGGCTGAGCCTCTTCTCCAGGGCTGGTCTGCCGTTTCTCCTGCCAGGTGTCCTGGCTATCCTAGGCTTCACACCGTTCCAGGACCAGTTTTGTGTTGACTTCTCAGCGTGGGGATCTGAGGCATTTCTTAATCTACTGTCACATCAAGGACACAGCCCTTTACAGTTCCAGCTTTGTGTGAGAATCTTCGTGCCAACGTCTTGCTTCACGTGGACCCAGGCCTTCATCTTCCGTTCTCAGGTGGACATCGGAATCCAAACTGAAGGTTACGGTAACTGACACTGCTCCCTGCTCTAGACAGCTGAGCATCAGGCACTTACCCTGTGGGTTTTTTCTTAATTTTTTGCACCCAGAGATTTTCCCTTTCTTTCACAAGCTACTCAACTATCCACTTTTTTTTTTTAAAAAAAGCCACTGTTCTTACATGTTACTCAGCACATCTGGGAGCATGGAACCGCAGGATCTTCGTCACAGTCTGCCATCATCCTGCAGTCTTCCCGGCTCTCCTCTCTCCTCTTCCGAGCTAATTGCTGTACCTAGAACAGACTGTGACAGGGCAAGAGACAGATTCTGTGATCACCTGTCCTGGCAGTCTGTCCAGAGCGCATACTGTGCCCAGCTCTGCACTCATTCCTCTGCCTGGGGAAGACGCGGCATCAAGTGGGGGAGCCTGAAGGTGCTGGCCCGCACACACGGTTTCTCCAGGGCGTGGCAGCGTCACGCTGGCCCGCAAGCCCACCCCTGAGGTGTCTTGTTGACGCTCTGCCTTTGAAATCAGCTCATGGGCAGTCTTACTGAATCTCGCCTAAGCGTTTATAACAGACAGAATTCAGCTTCAGAAACTTGATTATGTTTTTCTCCAGTACATCAGAAATGTAAGCCTGATGCCTTTTTTTTTTTTTTTGAAGTAAGAAAATAACCAGAAAAGGGCTGCTTTTTTTCTTTAAGTTTGAAAATGTACAACCACAACTCAGTCATACTGTGACATGGTTTATTGACTTGGCTTTTCTTCCAAGCTGCTGACAACACTTTGCTCACGTGACTCCAGTATTTCCTAACTGAGGGACTAGTTACGGACAAATAACATGGCTTCTGTTTTACTGAGACCTGGAGAGGTCAGTAGGTTATCCAAGTAACAGAGATAGCCAGGCCACCAAAAAGGCTGTGTGCTTGAACTTGCCCACCTCCCTGGCTCCAAACAAAATTGCTTTTTCACGAAAGTACATTTTAGAGCTTTTCCCTCAAGTTTCATCCAGGGAACAACTTTATGAAACCCACGACTGCCTTGAGATAGAGCTATGGTTGAGGCGCTGGCCACTAAGTCAGACGGCACCCCCGGCCCAGCACTCAGCATAGCTTTGGAGGCAGCTGGACGCCTAAGTTGGAATCCCACCTGTGTTACCTTCCACTTGAGTGGCTGGGAAGACACTTTTAACCTCTCGGAGCTTTAGTTTTCTCACCTGCGAAACAGGGGAAGTAAACCCCGTGGTGACGGGGCTGTGATGAGGATTAAATGCGAGGCTGCATCTGGGCGCACCAGGGGAGCAGCAGTCACGGCCACTGCTCATCAAGGCCTCCGCCTGCACACCCCTCTTCGCCGGCAACCCCGGGGTGGGGTTCCTTCCCTGAGGAACTGTGACCGTTCCTCCTCTTGGACAGTGGGAGCCTTGGAATCGATCAGGCGTCTTTCACCGCGGCTGCAAGTTCTAAACCAGGCTTTTCTCTTCAGTTCCTACCTGCACGTCCGTGTTCTGTGTGTTCTGGGTCTGACTTTGTCTTCATCAACCTGATGTTTCCCCTCATTCTGGCTCCCCCCGCAACAACCCCGTATTTTCTACTAATAATAAGGATAAGATGAAACATTCAAGTGCCTGGCACTTAATACGTAATAGATCTTTCTTCCCTTTAAAGTCTTTTTTTCTTTCTTCTTCTGCCCTTTCTTTCTTTATACTCCCACGGTTTCTCTGCTAAGTCGTACTGACTAGTGAATTCGTATTCCACTTTTTATGGTACAGTCCTACTCATGTAGGAAGGGTGTCACGTGGGAGAGAGACTGGGGTTCTAATGCTTTAAAACAAGAAGCCCCTAGGCCATGAGGCCCTCAGGTGATGGTGCTCTCGTGACGACCCAGGGCTGAGCTCACGAAGGCTTCCCCTGCCTGACCTGCAGAACCGTCGTGGAAGCCAGCACCTGGAGAAGGTAGCAGACTGACCACCATCACGGGGCTCAGGAGAGGGGAAACTGAGATTTGAACTCGGATCTCTGCTATGTGCCAGTCCCTCTACCTGGACTCCTGCCAGGGGGTGGAACCACCCGCCCCCCTCCTCCCTCCGCCCAGTGAGCCCCTCCCTGCCGTGGGGCCTCAGCCCACTGGCACGAGCACAGGAACTTTCTCAGACCCTCATCTAAGACCGTTGCCCTTCTGTGTCGCCTCGTGGCTCCGTGTGCCTCTCCTTCTAGCCCTTCAGCGTAACTGCAGTTCTCCTGACTTTGTAATTCTTCGATTACGAGGGACATGCTGTCAGCTTTGTGAGATCAGGTCTGGCTTGTTTTGTTTTGTGCCACCATTGGTCCTCAGTACCCAGTAGAACACATGCCATATAGTGGATGTTCACTTTATTTGATGAATGAATGAATGAATGGAGTGGATGGACAGGCAGACAGACAGATGTCCAGCCTCCCAGGCAGTGATGTTAAACATGACGTGTGCTGCCCCCAAGGTCCCCTCCCACTCTGGCCACCAGTGGTCCTGGAAGTTCCCACCAGGGCCATCAGGCTGCTGACTATGAGCTGAAGAGTCTGCGGGGCTGTCCTGGGGCAGGGTGGGGGGAGAACTGGGGTGAGTCCAGGACCGAGCAGGAGAGACACAGGAAGCCGTTACCAGCTCCCTGTAAGGGGAGCACCCTCTCTGCCTGGGCTGTGGGAGCCCGTGTGGGCTGCCCAGAAGCAATCCAGTGTCGGGCTTTGCAGAGAGAACTCAGGCATGGACCAGGAAGTCTGTGGTTCCTGACCTTGGGTTCTGTGATGCCTTAAAATGTGCTGCTCGGATGCTGAGCACTTACTGAAGCCATCGCTGCTGTGGCCCAGCCTAGAATGGTATGTGTAGGGGAAGTTCGTCCTCCCATCCACGTCCCAGCCTCGCCTTTCTCTCCCTCAGTCCCTCACTCACTGTTTGTTGAGAGGTGATGCTTTAATGAGACCTGGAGAGTCCCTTCTGAAAAGCATGTGCAAAATAACCATAAATCACTGGAATTGTGTATAAACTTTTCTTTACTGATATGACTTCCTTCACGGGTAACTGGACACTGAGTCTCTCCTGGAGTAATTAGCCCGTTCCATCCGTTGCTCGCTCCACGGCGTGACACTTGTGGGTAATTCTGCTCCTGAGTAACGCGGTGGAGGGCGGCCTACAGCATGCTCTTGGCCGGCTGGTCCTAAAACCACATGGGCGACATGGTGTACACCGCGGTAGCTTGGTGACCCTCTGTTGCTTGGGGGCGTGAGATCTGGGCTTAGCTCAGGGCCTGTCTCTAGGAGCAGTGAAACTGCCCAGAGCAAGGTCCTGCCAGCCTTTCACGGGATTCCGTGGGGACCTGATCCTCGACTCTGGTTTGGCTTGATTGCCTCGTGATGGATTTTCAGCTGAGGCTTCTCAGCTGGGAAACTCAGGCCCTCCTCTGTAGCCCTCAGCCACCCCCCAGTCCCCTGCCCCCCACTTCTGTGCCTTGTACCCGCAACGAGCCACTGAGCTTCCCTTCCACCTGTCCCTGCGAGCTCACGATTCTGTCTGTAACTTTGCAGGAGTGGCCTTTCCCTTCACCACTTCTCCGTGTGCCAGTCTCATACCTCCAGGCCCTGTCCCATGGGCTCTTGCCTGTGAGACTGCTACACATGTCACAACCAGAGCCAGCTTCTTGCTGTCACTGGACCCGACCCTCTCCCCGCAAATCCAGGCATCCTCCAGACGGCTCTTCGCTGGACCACTTGTACCTGGAACATACACTCAGCAACCCCCACCAGAGCCGTGTGTGTCACCCGCTGCCTCGAATATGCTCCTTGCCCTTCGCCTGCCCAAACCCTCCCCACCTGTAAGGTCTGGATCGAACCCCACCTCCCGTGCCCGCCTTGTCTAACCCCCAAGTTATTTAACACTCAGCGCTCACAGCTTTGTCCTGTTCCTTATCTTTTGGGGCATCAGTGTCAACCCCCAAAGAGATGGATGTTTAGCCTGATCCTTCCTGTCTTATTTGGGGATATTTCTTCCCCCTCACGCTGCCATGAATATTTATGTATTGATTGAGCAATTCATATCCCTGTTTTGAATTTCCTGCAGTGTTTGCCTCAGCACAGAATAACTAATCGCGGATCAGTTGATTGAGTTGAAAATGTAGCACTTGGCTTCCCCCAAATCTTGTGTTTTGTGACCTTACTCAGCCACCGGGTGCCAGCGCGTTCAGGAGGCTGCCGCGCCCCAGCGCAGAGCTCACGTTAGCTCTGTTGACTTGGGCTGGGCCAACCCAGCCAGGGAGAAAAATAAAACCTCTTCTAAATTTTCCACACAGCCGAAAAGCGCAGAGCTCTGGAAATCTGTGCAACAGGAGACGTTCCTTCAGGTTTGTCAGGAGCGTAGGAGGGTGGTTTGGAAGACAATGGAATCGTCGAAGAGGATTTTTCACATATGGGAAGCCCTGTTTAGCATTTTGAGCCGATGGTCCTAAAACCCGTTTGTAGGAAGCGCAGGGCAGCCTGGTTACTAACTTAATGAAGTCGAGGGGATGAGCGAGCCATCTGGGGAGTGGGAGCGAACCGCACTGCCACTCGTGACAGTCCTGCCGCACGCAGTGGTCTGGTGGGGTTTTTATTATTGTTTTTTGTTTGTTAATTTTTAACGTACATGTGGATTCCCAGCTTCCGTTTCCAGTAATAGTCAACTGGGTTGTTTGGGCCAACTCTCCTCCTCAAAAAAAATTTTTATTGTGATAAAATATGCATGACATGAAGTTTACCGTTTTCATCTTTCTCAAGTGTACATTTCGGCGGCATTAAAGTACTTACCCGTGGTTGTGCGACCGTCACAGCCGTCCACCTCCAGAGCTTTTGCATCTTGCTTGGCTGGGACCCTGTCCCTCTTAGGCACTGACTCTGCCCTCCACCCGCCCAGACCCGGCGACCACCGTTCTCCTTTCCAACCCTGTGAACCTGCAGCTCCACGGGCCTCGTGTCAGTGGAGCTGGGCAACGTTGGGCCCTCTGCGTCTGCCCCATCTCACCTAACACGGCGTCTCCAAGGCCCCTCCGTTTGCAGCCTGTGTCGTGCTGGGGTCCCTGTATGCAGAGGAGGAGGCTGGGGCTCAGGTGACTTGTCTTAACGCCAGGGCCCTTCTGCGCGGCCCGAACTGAGGCTCTGGGACCCTCGGCTGCAGAAGTAGTGATAACCAGTTGTTCATGGAGGCCTGAGCTCTGCTAAGCACTTTACATAGCCCTGTGGTCCCTTGTCTGTGTCTCAAAATGAGAGCCCGGGTCAGCGATTACGAACTGGCCCCAGGTCCTGTGTCTGGGAAGCGGTGGCGCTCGGCGAGGCTGCGTCTCCCGCATCCACAAAGACTCGATGGGAAATTTCCCCGAGGCGGTTATTTTCACGTGCATGGGGAGACGGGGCGCACTGGCCCCACCCTCCAGGAGGCGAGGGCAAGAACTTCCTGCCTGCCTGGCCGGGCCTGAGACCCCCCTTGGAAGGGCGAGGAGAGTCACAGGGACTGATGGAAGTAAGACGGGGGAGGGGAACTTCCCCACAGACCTGCCGTGTGTGGATGTGAAGAGGCGTGTCTGGCCTACACAGCGCAGCGTGTATCTCCTAGGACCCCTTCGGGGCCAGTGCGGGAGGGGTAGGCTGGAAAGCAGGTTTCTCTTTCCCGGCCCCGCCCCCCCCACCCCATCAGGGCCTGGACTGGAGTTGTCCTTCCCAAGGCAGTGACTGTCAGAGGAGCCATCTGGTCCGGTTTCTTCTGACTGACTCCAAGGAACAGAAACCCCTCTGGGGAAAAATCACAGCAGCACCACAGAGTGGCGAGAGGCAGTGATGTCCGCGCGCTGCCGGGCGGGGAGGTGCCCTGGAGCGGCCCCCTTGGGAGTGGCATGCCTGAGACGGCCGCGCAGTCTGACAGGGAGAACAAACCTCTTAGTTGCAGAGTGTGCGATAGGGGAGGGGCGGGAGAAGGCAGATGAGGGGGGCAGGGCAAGAAGGTGTCCAGAGGGCCTGTTACCACCCGAGACCCGCCTCCTCCAGGACATCCTCCTTGGACGCCCACCCCCATGATGCCAGCCCACGCCCCCTGGTTTCACCACGAGTACCGCAAAGGGAGCTGCATCCCTTTGTCAGCCTGTCTAGAAGTCCCCCCAGATCACCCCTTCCCTGCACCCTGCGGGCTCTGAGGGAGCTCTGACCAGCTCACTCCCTCCAGAATCTCCTCTGTCTTCCGGCCAGCACCCCCCCCCCCATTGCAGACCCCAGAGGAACCCGGCCAGCCCTCGGTTTCACCACCTGACTGGTCTCAGGGCTGTGGCTGGGCCTGGGCGGGGCTCAGGCGGGGTCTGGGTTCTTTCCTGCATTGAGCCAAGGAGGCCTCTGTCCTGGAAAACCCCGGAGCAGTTCGTGAGGAGGGGCCAGAGTCTTTGGACCCTCAGTCTTACTTATCAGGCTTTCACTTTCTTCTCTCGCTTTGGTCTTGTTTTTTTAATGTAGGGAAAGTAGAGGGGGGACCTGATTTGCTTAGTTTCCAGAGCACTTTTTAAAATAGTGCCCAGTTCTGAGCAGTCACTCGTCTCTCTCCCTGACTCCCACTCCTCACCCCTTTCCCAGCCAGAGCCCCCCCATGTGCTCATGCCCCACCCCTCCCACGGCGTCCCTCCCCTGCCCTGCAGCCCCGGTGCCGGGGTCTCCATCAGCCTTAACTGGCACACACCCCGCATCAGTCAGCACCAGCCTGGGAAGCAGGTGTCATCCTCAGGTCGCACAGACAGCAAAGGACGGAGGAGGGGGTGGAACCCAGGGCTCCAGGCGCAAGATCTGGCTTCTCCCCTACCCCACACCCCGTGTCCTCTGTAGCCAGCTGGCTTCTGATCCCCTTCCCATCCCACTGTCCCCTCTCTGGAGTCAGGCCTCCCACGAGAGCACCTGCACCTACCGGGGCACAGCCAGCTGGGCATCAGACAGTTTCGGCATCCCACGGGCAAAAGCGGATGTGGGGTCCCACTGCCCATTACTCTGAAAACAGAACCTGCCCCGGGACAGTTGGAGGAAGCCCTGCCTGGTGGGTGGCCTCTGCAGGGACAGTGGGCACAGTGACCCATTCTGGGAGGTGCCCCGTGTACCACCCCCACCAGGGAACGCGAAGGAGCTGCTCTGGTCACCGAGGGAAACGCAGACATCTCAGGCGTTGCAGGAGCTGGGTGTCGGCTGCGTCTGGGGAGGGTGTGATCTCAAGTCTGGAGCCCGTGTGCCAGCCAGGGTCAGCCACGTGGCCGGATGTGGAGGCGGGGTGCCACGGCCTCGCCAGCGCTCTGACCTGCTGTTCCTTCTCTCCAGGGATGCCTGATGGCCCCCGTCCCTTCAGAAGGTCTGTCACAGGTACACTGCTGCCTGGGGAGCAGCAATGGGCTTCACGGTGCTTCTTCATCATCGACGTACAGTTGACGTACAAGGTGGTGCTAGTTCCAGGTGCACGACACAGCTCAGTGCTTTTTGTGGGTTGCACTCCACACAGGGTGAGCAGAGAGGAGTGGCTGCACTCCCTGCGCGGTGCGCTGCGTCCTTACAGCTCGCTTGTTTCACGCCTCGTGGTTTGCACCTCTTAGTCCCTCCCACCCACTTTGCCCCTCCCCCACCTCCTCCCCTCCGACCCCCTCTGTGAGTCTGTTTCTGTTTTGTTACATTTGTTCATTTGTTTTATTTTTTAAATTCCACATAGAAGTGATAACAGAGTATTTGTGTTTCTCTGTCCGACCCACTTCACTAAGAATAATACCCTCCAGGCCCATGCACGTCGCGAACGGCAGTGTCTCGTTCCTTCTCACAGCCGACTGAAGCTCCGTTGTGTGTAAACACGTCTTCTCTAGCCAGTCACCTGTCCGTGGACGCCTAGGCTGCTTCCACATCTTGTCTCTGGTAGCTAATGCTGCCGTGCACGTCAGGGTGCAGGTGTCTTTTCACGTGAGTGTTTCTGTTCCCTTGGCCCTGGCCTCCACCGGTCTGCTGGCCGTCTGTACCAGTTCCCCTGCTCGGACACTTCACGGACGTGGAACCACACCAGGTGTCGTCTGTTGTGTCTGGCTCCTGTCAGCGTGTTTGAGGTGCATCCGTGATGCACCCTGTATAAGTACCTCACTTCTTTTAATGACTGAATAACACTCCATTGTTCCTCTCCGTGCTGTGTTTATCCGTTAACCCACAGAAGGACATGCCCATCTCCAGCTGTTGTGAGTACGCTGCTGTGAAAATTCTTGCTCGAGTTTTTGTTTGAACACCTGCTTCCAGTTATTGTGGGCCCGCCCCCCGGAGCGGGATTGCCGGGTCCTGCGGTAACTCGGCTTAGGTCCTGGAGGGACCACCGGGCTGCTCTCCGCGGCGGCTGCGCTGTTGCGCGTCCCCACCAGGCTGCTGGCTTCAGATCCGGCCCTGCCGCTTGTTAGCTGTGCGAACGCGGCCAAGTGCCTTCTGCTCTCTCTGCCTGGTTTCCTCGTGTGTGTGCCAGGAAGGTGGTGCTGTCTGCCCAGCAGGGCTGGGCTGCTTAAATGGGTTCACGTGCGTGCAGGACCCGAACAGCGCGCAGTGTGGACGGGCGCGGCGTGCGTGTTCACTGCTGTTTCTCAGACAGCGGGGCCCGTGGCAGAGGGAAGACTGAGAAGCTTCTGGGCTAAAAAAGGCCAAGTTGGAGGGTATAAAAGAATCAAAAGGGCCCTGACCCAGACACTTGGGGTTGCCGTCCGATAGAGGGACCCATCGCCTCACCTGTTCCACCATCAGCTGCAAAAGCCTCAGCCCCGGGCTTCCTGCGGCTGGACCACTCCTCAGGGTGAGAGGCTTGGTCCTCTGCTCAGACCGTGCTCAGCTCCACGGCTTCTGGTCCCCGACTGCAAAAGGAGGACAGGGGTACGTCCCCCGTCAGAAAGCTCCAAACAGAAGTTTCTAGAAAACAAACAAAAGGAAACCCCCTGCGCGCTCTCACCAGCGGCAGTGGGAAAAGGCAGACCTGGTTGATTTTCAGTTGAATCACTGAATCACCGCCATGTGTTCTGCCAAATACTGTTTCTCTCAATTTTTCAAATTAATCCATATGTTTGTGATTCACTGGCACCCAACTCATCACAGTGTTTTGTAAAAACTGTTTGAATCCCAGGAACCCTTAGAGCGGCCTTCCGCGCAGCCCTCAGAAACAAGGGGCTGCGCGCTTCCCTTCACCTCGGGAGGCCTCCACCTGCAGAGGGGCCGGGCCGTGTCACCTGCTTCTCAGCTCGGAGAGGCCTGGGGGAGCCGCCGAGAAACACAGAATGAGACTGTCCTCAGCACACTGTCACCTCACGCGGCCCACTGTGGTTCAGAGCCCCTCCACCTTCTGAATGTGTCTCCATAGCAGTTGGGAAAGGCCGATGGGGTCAGTTACCTCTTTCAGTGGGGAGGAAACTGAGAATCGGGACCTGTGTCGTGGCCTGGAAGCGCGGAGCCCGGGCGAGGACGCTGTCCCCGCTGCCCTCAGGCCCTGCGTGCGTCAGGGGGAGGGAGCTAGGAGGGCGCACTCCCGCCGGGCTGGGGGGCGGCACCTCCCCTGCAGGAAGCCACCCTCATAGCCTTGCTCAGTCACCACCTGCAGGCCGCCCAGGCCCCGAGACCCTGTCTAGTGGATGTTTGCGTCACCGTCAAGCCACCTTCAGCCCCTCCCCCCTTTTTCTTGCTCCTGAACTAATTTCTCATCCCCTGGAGTCCTCCGTCTCTCGGACCCCGGGGTGTTGGCAGCGTCCGTCCTTGATGGAGCCGCAAGGGAGAGGCCCTTCCTCCGCGCCAGGGCCTCCCGCCACCGCGAGAGGCCAGAGCAGCAGGGCCCGGCGGGGCTCCACCTCTGCAGGGGACACTGTTCCCACAGGACCCCAGCACGCCCAGGAGCCTGTCTGGTCTGCCTGAAGCACACGGGCATACCTGCTGGGGAAGCACCTTAAGGCACGGACGCAGCCTGTGCATCGGGCACGGTGCCCTGTCCCCGGGGGCCTGGGCTCTGCGGGAGGCTTCACTCCCGGGAACCGAAGCACGGCCTGGGCTGCCAGCTCGCTGCTGCTCCCGCGGGTTCCCCGCTCACCTCATTTAGACCCACAGGGGGAGGGCATACTCGGTGGTAGAGCGCGTGCTTAGCACGCACCGGTCCTGGGGTCAGCCCCCAGTGCCTCCATTAAAACACACGCACACGCACAGGAAGAGGCCCCGCTTTCCGAGCTCTCACGGTGCACCAGGCTCTAGGCCACGCGCTCTGTGTGCTTCACCCTCTGGTTCTGCTTTGAGCCATCCTCTGTGGTAGACATGACTCTTAGCCACCTTCTTGTAGGTGAGGGAACTGAAGCTCCATGCTGCAACCAGCCAGGGCTGCCCCGAGAGGAAACCGCTGGGTGTGGACTGGATCACTGGCCCTAGGGCCTGCCCTGTGGCTTCTGTGCTGTCCCTTGGCTGTGGGAGGGGATGAGGCTCATGTTGGCTGAGGGCTTGGGGCGCCCTGGTGTTTACTGCCCGCTGCTCGCCTCTGCTGTGTCCTCGCTGATTGCATCTGGCTCCATCACTGTCACAGGCGGGGGCGAGAGGAGAAGAGAAGAGCACGGCTGAACATGGGCAGGGGCCGCAGTAACCCGGCAGGGCTGTGCGAGGCTGGCCAGCCTCTGCGAGGCCTGAAAGCAGGTTCCCACCCAGGGGTTCGGTGATCGTGTTAGCACTGGTTCAGTGGTTTTTATGCAGCACCTGCTGTATACTAGACGTTGCCCTGGGCACGAGAAGAGCAAAGTGGAATAACATGGGCTGGCCCAGGATTTCAGGTCTGGGAGAAGCTTCCGTCCCAGGGACGTGGATGCAGCCAGTCCACGGAGACCTCGATTATGCAGCCTCGATTAGTCTAGTTGGCTTCTGCCTCCCCCACCCCAAGTCTGTGAGGAACACACGCAGGACCGTGCTGTCTCTGTAGTGCCACGTCGGTGGTCTGTTCTGGGCTCTCACGGGTGGCACACCTGTCCCTCACTCACCTGCCTTTCTCTCCCGTCCTCCAGGACACACAGGACCAGCCACTGCTACCGCATCACCTACCGCCACATGGAGCGCACCCTGTCCCAGAGAGAGGTCGGGTGCATCCACCAGGCCGTGCAGGAGGCGGCCGTGCGGCTGCTGGGCGTGGAGGGCAGGTTTTGACGTCCCTGCCTCCTCCAGCCCCGGTCCTCCCGGGGCTCCGGAATTGCCGAATGAAAGAGGAAAACATATTGTTTGTGGGTGGAGGCATCAGTCATCTTGTGATAAATGGGTCAGTTTTAGGACTTTCAGAAAATAAAGAATTGCTCTTGAGAAACTGTTGACATAGCATTTGTCTTTTATTTGGAAAAAGCGAGGGAAAAGGAACAGTAATACAAGAGTTACCTTCTAGTCCTTTCAGAAGGGCTTTGCCCGTTGGCGCTCTGTGCCTAATTGGTCCCTGGGCTCCATAAAAGTATAAACACTGGGCATGATTTCTCACCTGACAGGCTCCTCCACCTGTGTAACGAGCAAAGCCACACAGAGGGACATCGGAAACTCCAGATCCTAGAAGCTTTTTCCAAATCAACTTCCATTTCTTTCTCCTTGCCTCCTCTTTTTCTGTTGTGCAAGGGGCAGGCTGTGTACAGGGCACAGATGGTGGAGGGAGTCACATCTCTGAGCGGGCGGCGCCTGTCGGCTTTTCACCAGCCGGGGCTTGGAGCCAGGCCTCCGGCCCCGGGGCCTGGGCGCAGCTGCCTTCTGCCCCCAGAGAGGAGGGAGAGGCAGGGAGGCTGGAGCCAGGTCCCTGAAGCCCGGGAGGGTCTTGTGTCCTAACGGGAGGCCTCTGCTTTCCGAGGCGACCTTTAAGGAGGAAGAGGGGCTTTGATGTTCCCCTTTTCCCATCCCGGGTGCTCTGTAGTCTGCCGCTTCACTCCTGGCCCGTTGTCACGATCAGATCCCGTCCCCGGTGTGACGCTGGTGGCTGGTGGAGGACCATGAGTGACGGGGTGAACGTTTGACAAGGGCGGCCATGAGCAGCCAGCGGCGCGGGGGTGCACAGCTGCTCCAGCGGGAAGGGATGGCTTCAGTGTCGTTTCACCCTGTTCCCCACCAGGACTTTTCCCTTGGATTTTCAGGGGAGTTGAGGCCGCACCACCGCCCGGCCGAGTCGCTGTCCCGGGTCCTGGGGCCATGGGTGCTGCTCCTCAGGAGGCTGGATCTGACCTGGCGGACACAGTGATGAGTCATCTCCGCTCCAGGAGTGTTTGCTAGCAGAGGGTTCCTGAACCAGCCTTGACCTGCATTTCCAGAGGTCCCTTTTATCTCCAGGACCAGGTAGGCACTCACAGGCATCCTCTCACCGGATGAGCCGGGCGTGGGTGACACCCAGAAGACCAAGGCACGGCCCCTCGGCTCAGAACCCCAGCGGACACGGCCAGGGCTGGGCTTGTGCGGGCGCTCTGCCGGGCCCGGGGGGGCTGCCATTCCGAGGGCTGCCCCCCGAGCGCTCCTCTCAACGCCCTGTGAGGTGTGATCAGCCGTCCTCTAAACCGAGGCCTGGAGGGGTCATGGGCCTTGACCAGGAGCACAGCCAGGAGCCTGCTGCCTCCGAATTAGTCATTTCTGGCTAAACGGGCGGCGGCAGGTGGCCAGGTCCGCGCCTCCCTCCTGCTCCCCGGGCCTCTATTCTGTTTCCGTGAGAACCAGCGGCCACGCCGGGTGGCGGCACCTGTGCCAAAGGGGAGCCTGCCTACCAGGCAGCCCAGGGAACACCCCGCCCTGGACTGTTTCATGGGTTTCCCGCAGGAGGATAAAGAGTGAAGAAAAGGAAAGAAAGGTGATTTAATCCCTCAGATGAAGAGCACTCTGCAGCTCAGCGAGGGTGACCCCCTCTGAAGCGGAGTGTGGTGACTCACACCAGGGCCCTCGCCGCCGCCCTCGGGAGGCCCCGTCCCCTCCTCTGAGGAGCGGGGACAGCGATCTGCCTGCCGCAGAGGGTGGTCGTGGGGCGGGAGTGGGACGTCACACGCGCTGCTCTCAGCAAACCTGGAACCTGAGAAGCCGCCAGTAAGTGGCCCTTGCTGTGACCACGGACGGGAGTCAGGCTGGAAGGGACGTCAGGACTGCAGCAGGTCCTGGGCAGCAGCCAGCCTGCACGTGAGGACACGAGCCCAGAGGGCCGAAGTGACTTCCCCAGGGACAGAGCTGTGGGCTATGGAGCTGGGCCTGGGACCAGGCGTCACCCCGCCTCTCGGGTCATATGCCCCGAATGTCTTGGTGGAGGGTGTGGAGGCGGCAGGCTGAGGGTGCAGCCGGGCCCTGGAGCTGAGGATCCAGCGTCCCCCCAGCACAGCATCATCGACCCTGACCCTCTGTGGCCAGGCCTCTCAAGATGCCAGCCAGACTGAGGTCAGCGGGCACTGGCTGCTCTGAATGTCGTGGCAGGAAATTCTGTGACTAACCACAGCCTCAGGGTGGGGCGAGCGCCGTGGGGTTCAGCAGCCTTTGTGCCTTTGTCCCCTCCCTGCCACCCGCTTCCTGCCAGGTGGGAACCCGCTGAGCAGACTCCCCGCGCTGGGCCCTGGGGCTCGGAGGTCCTGGAGCCGGTCAGGGCGGCTCGACGGTGGCCCAGTGTCCCTGGCTCCGGTGGAGGGGGGGCAGGCAGTCAGGATGTAAGGACGGAAACCCTCCACACTGTTTTTCATCTAGAAGAGATGAGTGAACTCAATCAGTGGAGCCTCTAAATGCCCGCCCATCGGCTCTACCTCCCCTGACATCCAGGGGCCTCTGCCCCGTCAGTTGTCCAGTCTCCATGCTGACCACTGCCACTCGGGTCCACAGCTCCCAGACAGGGCTGTCCATCCCCACCCATCCGCAGGGGCCGATGCTCAAAGTGGCCAGTAGATTGACACCTGCAACCTTGGCTGCTTCCAGACGGCAGGCAGGTCAGATGGAGAGCCACAGTCAGAGCGGGAAACGGCAGCTCCAGAGGGACAGCCAAGTCCAAAACTGAGCAGTCTAGAGCCCCGGAGGCCACCGCATGGCCCTAGGAGGGCAGGTGGGACAGCAGGGTGGGAGGAAGTGTTACCCCCTCACTCAGAGGTGGTTTGCTCCAGGTCCCGCTGGCTCTACTTTTCTAGGTGACTTTTACAAAAGTAAACAACAGACAAACAAAAAGATGCCCCGTTTGAAGGCCGGGGCCACAGGCACGTCCAGCGACACTGATGGGAACACCCTGCTCGGGCCCTTTTCTTGCCCATTCCTGCGCCCGGGGCGGGTCTCAGGCTAGTGGAGCAGGGGCCTCGGGAGCGCTGGGCCATGCCTGGGGCTGAGCCGAGCAGGGTCTAAACCCAGCTCCGCCCTGACAAGTCACTTGGCGGCCCTGAGGCTGAATGTTCTGCACTGTGACAGGAGGAGGTGGTGACCCCTGCCCTCCCTACGGGGAGTGAGTGTGAATGGCTCAGCAAGCGGTAAGAAAGTCGTGTGTAAAACTCTTAAGCATCTCCTTTTAGCCTCACAAAAAATCTGAAAGTTAACCACGGTACATCCACTTAGGAGCTAAGAACATGAAACCAAGGACTGCCAGGCCCAGGGTCTTCCGGTCAGCGGGTAACAGAGCTGGAACTTAAGGCCCCCTCTCTGCAAGATCAAAGCCCGCCGTCTTCCCGCCGTGCCCTGTGTCTGCCAGGAGTGGACCACAGATGAGAACACGGTGAGAGCGCATCGCCCCGCAGCCTCAGGTATAAAATGGGGCACGCCCTCCAGGGCCTTCCCTTCCAAGTACCGGCCGGCAGGTGCACGTGTGTTAGCTCTGGGCACAAGCCTCAAAGGGGGCTTGGCGTTCTCATGCTTCAGGAGGACGTGGGGAGACCGGGCCGCACCGAGTTCAACAGGAGACATCAGGGAGGGTGCTTGAGCCTGGTTAAACTGCAGGGATCCATGTGAGCAGGAAATCAGTGGGTTACACTGTAAAGCAGCACCTCCCAGCCACGTCCCCTGCCACTCCCCGGGCCGTGGGAAGTCCGCGGGCAGGACGGGCCCGCCCAGGGCTGCGCGCAGAGCACCGCTGACCGGTTGTGTGGAACGGCGGCGTCCTTTCCTCCCAGACGAGACGGGGTAGCAGCATGCAGGTGTGCGTGTCTGACCTTATTATAGAGGGAATTTTGAAATCTGTATTTAACAGCATCCAATCTAGTGAGTGAATCCTTTGAAGTCATCTACACTTTCTTATTAATAAGAAACAAGAAAAAGACGCCAAAGCAATCCAATGGAGAAAGGAAAGTCTTTCCAGCCAGTGGTGCTGGAACAACTGGTGATCCAGAAAAGAGAAGAAAGAAAAGACTCCCCACCCTGATCCCACACTTCACACAAAGTCAACGCAGGATGGAGCACAGAGCTAAGTATGCAAGCCGAAAACTTCTAATCAGGCTTAAAAAAGCAAACACAAGGGACCTCTGTGGCCTAGGCTAGGCAGTGATTTAGAGAGGACACCGAAGGACCCAGTAGAGGAAAAAATGATACACTGGACTCAGTCAAGATTTAAGACCTCCATCCTTGGAAACACATCATTAAGAAAACACATAAGCAAAGGGCAGATTGGGAGAAAGTATTTGTGACACACGTATTTGGCAAAGGATTTATATCCAGAACATACAAAGAATTCCTACAATTCAATTAGAATTTTTAATTAAAAAAAAACTTGAAAAATGAGCAAAGAGTTCCTGCAATTCAATAATATGTTTTTCTAAAACCCTTTTTTAAATAATGAACACTTCACACACAAAAAAGATTAAAAAATAAGAGGAAAAGATGCTCGGCATGATTGGTCGTCAGGGAAACGCGTTTATGAAGTTGCAGAGCAGACAAAACTCCTCAGCAGTGGCCAGAAAGCAGCCCAGAGGCTGCCCGGGGCTGGGAGGAGGCCGGCAGAAGGGAGCACGTGGGGACTTCCTGGGGGGTGGACGCCTGCCGTGTGTGGGCCTTAGAACTTGAAAAGTGCTGTTGGATGGGATGGCTTAAAGCACATTGTCAAGAAAACACAGGCGGTTTAGCAAAATGGCTAAAAAGTTGGGCTTTGGAGTCAGGCAGAGGCAAGTTCAAATCTGGGGGTCTTACGAACACCTCTTAAGCTCACGGAGCACGTCTGCAGGAAGGGATACTTGGGGTTGTAAGGACAGCGTGACGCAGTGTGTAGGGAAACTGCTTCATTGCGCCGGGCAAGCAGACGAAAGAAAGAAGGAAAATCTGGTTGTGGTTCAGAGAGGGCCACACACCCAGCTAAAGGGATTGTGAGTTCTGGGACACGTCTGGAGAGATGTGGCGTGTGGTGTTATCCCAGAAGGTCTGGACTCAAAGGAACCTTAGAGATCGTTTGTCCAATGGCCCCATTTTAGAGATGAATTGCTAAGACTCAGAGAAGTAACATGACTTGCTGTCTTACTTGGATATATAACCAATCTCAATTGGCTTAGACAGCAATCTCACAGAGCAGTAAGTCTGGACAAGACAGGCTGGGGTTCAGTGGTCCAGTGCTGTCACTGAGACCCCAGGCTCTTCTTCTGCTTTGCCAGCTGCAGCAGATGGGCGATGTCTTTCCCTCATGGTTGCAATATGGCTGCAAGAGCCTCATCAACATATCTCCACACAACCCCCTACAGCAGGAATGGGGAGAGTCTTTTGAAAATTTCTTTTTATCATAGAGAAGACATTTCTCAGCCTTCCTTTCAAGTCTGACTGGCCAGGATTGGTTCACAGGCCCACACTCTAGCTTCAAGACCTGGGGAAGGAAGTGTTTATCATTTCCAGCCTCTCTTGTGGGAAAAAAAGGCTCTACCAAAAAAATTAAGGGGAGTTGGCATGCTGTTTCATAGGAAACCAACAGTGGCTCCCAGACCAGCTCAAAGGCATCCAGCTACTCCGCCAGCCAGACACCGCAGGGCCTAGACTAGAACCACTTCTCTTGGCTCCAGGCCCAGCATTGCTTCTAGATCTCATCTCCTGTATTTCGCTGCCTTCTTGCTGAGCAAGAGCTTCAGAAATGACATGGAGTGAAGGGCCAGGTGAAGGGCACCTGGTCCCTGGCCAGAGGACTGGTTAAGCTGGAACTCAGAGTCCAAAACGAACAGGCTGCTTGGAGGCCAGGCCGGGGAGGCAGTGGGAGCTGCCCTGTGTGCCCGCGGGGCAGTCGCTCAGCTGAAAGCCCCCCCGGGCTTCCCTCTGGGCTCGCCCTCAAGACCTGGGACGTTTGTCAAAGAGGGTGGCGACATCCGTTGGATTAATCAGACAAAGACTGTGGTGTTCTGGGTGGGAGAGTCTACTCTCCGGAGGGGGCGTGTCTCCTCAGTGCTGGCGCCTGTCCTTCTAATGTTTTTACGTCCTTTACAAATGTTCATTTATTTGTGTCACTAACTCGTTGTTCAGTAGATGGCAGATCCGCTTTCCAGTGTTGAGACTGTCACCACCTGGGCCGGGGAGGGACTGGTTCAAAATTCACACAGAAACCCGACGTTCTGGTTCACCAAGACTCATTACGTTTGTTGTCAGGGACACTCTGTGTCACCAGGAATCAAAATGCTAAGCCCTTGGTCACTTTTTCAAGCTAAATGTCAAGAAAGCAATTATGGAAGACCTGAAGGTTTGGAGATGGAGAACAGCCAGCTCCCCGCTTCCCAGGGGTGCTGCACGGGGCTCGGTCCAGGTTTTAAGAAGGATGGCATGGGATGTGCCAGAAAGGGCAGGAATCGTGGCTGCTTTAGATGCCAAGGAGGGACGTGGCCGCAGCTCTGCAGGCAAAGAGCAGAAGAACGTATCCACGTTCTGAGAAGGCGGCCGGGGAGCAGCGGGGAGCGGGCAGGAGGAGCCCGGCAGGTGGTCCCTGTGGGAGCCAGCTGTGGGGTGGAGAGCGCGATGCAGAGGGTCGGCCGGGAAGAGAGAGGAAGCATCTGGGGCCCGGACCAGCGGATGACGGCGGTGAGCGGCTGGCATCTGTCTCCAGGATGGAGGGCACACGGGAGAGGAGTCTGGAGGGGTGGTGTGGTCCTGTGTCTTCCCCGTTTGCAGGGTCTCTCGTCACTGATCACGCTGAGGTCCTGGCGGGGGCCAGACTGCACTACAGCCTCGGGAGAAACATCTCTCACCTTCCCCCATCGTGGGTCTGAATCAGGGGCCAGGGCAGCCAGTCGTCCTCCCTGGGGAGGAGGCAGGGACTGAGGTCCGAAAAAAAAAATTTCATGGTTTTTTTTTACCACCAAGAAACTCGTTGGTGATTTTCCTCTCCAAAGACCCCATGTTTTGAGAGTCTCATCTACCAAACAGCTATATTTACCAAGCAATGATTTATCCATTTTCTCATTTTTAAAATTAATCAAAGATACACATAGCTGCCAGCCAGCGTCTCTGGTCAGCAAGAGATAACCCTCAGTACCACCCGGGGGTGATTTAAGTCCTGCCAAAAACAAAGACACTTGACATTTTAGATAGCCTGAGCACCTCGCTCGGGGGGAGGTTGAAGGGTTTCCATCATACTCTGAAATGCTCGAAACAGCACCCAGACCCCCATCACTGATTCATGGAGCCTTGGCCTCCAGGGACCCCTCCTGGGACCCAGTGCACCGTTTCAGCAGGAAATAAGACATGAAGGGAACCTCACTGTCCCAGAGACTTGCCACTAAACTGTGGATGGGTTTGTAGCCTAGAACAGCCCCGCTGGCTAGGAGCCTAGAGCAAACCGCTCTCTCTCCCTGAGCCTCAGTTTTCCCATCAGGAAGATGGGAATGAGATATTCATCAGGGTCCTTAGATGCCCATTTAAGCACAAAAGAATGTATTAAAAGGATGCTGGGGGAAGAAGCAGTCTGGCTGTTCCTCAAGAAGTTAACATGAAATTACCACATGACTCAGCAACTCGACTCCTGGGTCTGGACCCAGAACTGAAAGCAGGTGTTCAAACAAAACCTTGGACACATATTCACAGCAGCTCTAATCACAGTAGCCCCAAGTTGGGAACAACCCATATGTCCGTCAATGGATGAATGGTTACACAGAATGCATTGTATCCATGCAATAGAGTATTATTCAGCCCTGAAAAGGAATGAAGTTCTGATAACACATAACAGCAGGGGTGCCTCTGGAAAACTATGCCAATTGAGAGAAGCCAGACACAAGACCACAGAATGTGTGATTCCATCTATATGAAATGTCCAGAACAGGCAAATCCACAGAGAAAGAATGCAGGTTAGTGGTTTTCAGGGGCTGGGGCTGGTGTGGGGCAGGGAAGGAGTGGAAAGTGATTGATACCTGGACACAGCTTTCCATCTGAGGTAATAAAAAACATTCTAGAACTAGTAGCAGTGATGGTTGTACAGCCTTGAGAAAGTGCTGAATGCCACTGCATTTACCTTTGAAAGTGGTGAAAATAGTAAATTCTATGTTATGTGTATTTTATCACAATATAAATAGTGTACATACAGAGAATTCCAAAAAAAAAAAGTTACTGGCTAAGTTGCAGGGCGGTGGGATGAGCTGGGATTCTCAGTCCTGTAGCCTCAGCGTGAGGACAACATCACAGCCACACTGGCCACCTGCCCTGCTGGCCCAGGGTCTCCATCTCCTGCAGCCACTCTGGCCTCAAGGTCCTGGGACCCTGCACAGTTGTAGTGGGTGGAGGGAGGCTGGGTCACATCCCCCGGGTGCTGCAAGGAAGGCTGAGTAGGACAGTCTTGGTCTCGATCATCTATTGCGGGAGTCGGGCCAGGGAGACCCAGCAGGCGAGACTCCCCCAGACGTGGGGAGGCAGATCACAATGACAGCTGTGTCCACTGCAGAGACAGGAGAGGGCGCGTGGGAAGGACCCGACCTCGGGGGATGCGATGCGATGCTCTGCCCTTCCTCCTGCGAGGTACCAGGATGGAAACAGGTCCCGCAGGACACACTGCTCTTTAAAGGGTTCCTGCTGGGAGGCAACCCCTTTCAGAACACCCCCCTCCACGCCCCGTTCATGCTGCAGAGACCACCCCTCCCTCACCCTTCCCACCCAGGCCTCTCTCCCTCTGGACAAGGCGACAGCCACCACTGGCCATTTATCCAGTGGATGCTCCCCTTCCCTTTGGTTTTCTGTGATTCAGTTTGCAGCTTAACACAGGGGCCTGGCCACTTAGAAGCCAGATGGCAGGTGGTACCCAGGTTGGATTGGAGCTGTGGAGCAGGTCTGCCCTCTGTGCTAGTGACAAAACGCCTGCCTGCCATTTGTCCCCACCTGGCTGTTACTGGAGGAAAAGGCCAACTGGCGCTGGTGGCTGTCACTCTAACCTCAGGACCACAAACCTCAACCGCCCCTTAGTACCGCCAAGAGGACCTACCACGTTTGTGGGTCAGCCCACTTCTCCCTCCTTAAACCTCCATATCCCCCACTCCCTGGTTCTCAGGAGCTGACCCCAGTTCTCAGTGCCCGGGACAGGAGGCCATCAGAAGGGAGTGTCCTCGGCTCCCGGCACCCTGTCCACCCATGCCCCCCACCTGCCTCTCCTCCTGTTCTGCAGACTACTTGTCCCCGCGTCTCCCTGTGTCCCCCGCGGTCTGATTTTCTGAGCCTGCAGTGGTGTGGGAATGGCCGTGACTGACCCAGTACCAATAAGAGGGGCAACTGGAGAATAGTTACCTGGAGACCCAGAGGTTGCGCGGGAGGCGGTGTAAAACAAATAGAAACAAAAAATGAGCATTTTGCCCAAAGAAATGAAGATAAGGGTAGGAAGAAGAGCAATTTTAGTGTTTTCGTGAAAAGAGGTCTTTTTCCAAATCTGAAGAAGTTCAACTTTTAATCTTTCTTAACTCACTTGGCCCCATACATAACAGGTTTAGTTAAAAAAATTTTTTTAAACTGGTAAGAAACCTTTCTAAATAATTACGATGTTGGTTTAGATTTTAAGAAGTTAAGGATGCTATTCATTTTATTAACTAGAAAAGCAGGGGACAGCTAACGGTATTTTATATGTCCCTTCTAGCCCTCGGTCCTGTGCGTGTATGTTTTACCTGCTATATGTATAATTTTGTATTCTTTTAAGACTTAACATTGTGAGATGTGTTTTTCTCTGTTGCCATGTAGTGTTAGAGTTTTGTTGACTGCGTCATCATATATTTTTTGTATATACTACAAGTTACATCATCCCCCCCTACGATTTTATATGCATATTGCTGTCCATCTGTCACCAGGATAAAAAACACTGCTGTGAACATCTTCAGGACCACAGCCTTTTCTGTCTTGTGCATTACTAGTTCATTCGGCTGGATTCCCAGGAGGGAATTTCTGGGTCAGAGGGCACTGTTTTATTTCAAAGATTGTTTCTGATGACATAAACAGAGACTTAAGGATAAAATATGGGGAAGGCAGATCTGCGACAGACACTCAGAGCAGATTTAGAAGTCCCAAGGGAGAAGCAGGGGCAGTGTCACCAGACGGAGACGGTCCTGGGAGCACAGGGGCATTGGTGCTGTCTCTCATGCTCCATCGGTGCCTCCAGGGCAGGATGCTGAGAACTCAGCACAGGGCAACTCAGGGACGCTTGGCTCAGATCCGCCAGGCAGCGGGCTGCAGCCGCTCAAAGATGCCTGTTACCAAGGCGACCTTCACTTTCCCCCTCTTTTCCAGGTTAATGGTTCTGATTCTGTGCTGGATGGTTGGATAGAATCAGTTCAGAAAGGGGAGGCATAAAGAAAATGGCTCTAAAAGAAAACTGAACGGTTAACCTGACGTATCGGCCCCAAGCACAACGCAGCGAACCTTCCGGTTCATTCCTTTCTCTGCAGGACTTTTGGGTTGATCTCTTCTCAGAGGTGAATATATTTCCATTTTCCTTTAATAAAACAGCACCACCAGCGTGTTCTGCTGCGCCTGATTGCATGAAGCCTGTGGAGTGCCAAGCACGCCCGTCCCAACGGGAAGGGCAGCGCGGCGTAATAGGGTGCCAGTTGTGGCTGGGGAGGAAGCAGGGACGCGCGGCCTCAACGCACGCGCCCAGGTGCGGCACCGCAGGTGTGTCTCCGCGGGGCTTCTCGAGACCTGGGAACATGGGACCCCCTGCTGATGGCAGGCGGCTCCTGGGTCTCCACCGTCCTTCTCCCAGCTGACCTTTTGCAGCCTTAAAAGCCAGCCTCACGGAGCCTGGTGGGTCACTGCTGCTCCCCGGGCACGCGGGTGTGAGTCAGGCATCGGGGACGCTGCGGTTTGCAGCCACAACCCAGGAACAGCCTGAGCGGCGGTTTTGGGCTAAGGAGACAAAGACGTCAGAGCTCACCCCTTCCCGAGATGTGACACGTGTGCCCCGTGGACCACAGACTGAATGATTCGCCAAGTCACACCTTCCATGATGCATTTGCTGACTCTGACCTTCCACGCAGGCAGGTGGCGCGCGTGACCAGGCTCATCCGCAGGGCTTCTCCTCTCGAGCCCCCAGGGTTTGACAAAGTGCTGGTCTATGGGGCATCGGTCTGGTCGTTGGGTAACCGCACACCCAGGCAGCTGCTGAGAGGCCCGTGGGGGCATCAGGGACCTGCCAGGCCGGACGCCCCCTGCGGCCCCTTCCTCCGGGATTCATCCTCTCTGAGAGGCAGGCCTGGGTTGCTAGACGGCAGAAAGCGCTGGGCACCTCTTTTAAGCCTGTATTGAGATTCATTTGTAATAAATATGAAACATGAATGTGACGTTGTATCCTATGTAGAAATGCACGTGTGCACAGTAGCTGTGGAGAACAAAGCAAGGCGGTTATAAGGTCGGATCCCACGGTAGTGCTTACCCGTTCGTGGGGGAGGACAGTACACTTGGCAGCCTGGAGCTGATACCGTGGGGTTTTCAGATGTATGGGCAATGTTTTATTTCTTTAACTGGATGGTGGATACACTGTAGTTCATGGAATTATTCTATATACATTATGTACAGCTTAAATATTTCAAAATATTTATTTGAATTATCTTCAAATAAATTTTGAATTAGCTATAAAAGGAAAAAGCAGAACGGGGAAGCAGTCACGGGGACTACTGTCTGGACTAATTTTTGATCTGCGAAGAAGAGTCCGTAAGAATCTCGGGAGAAAGGAAATTGCCATTTGAGGACTTGCCGTGCTGGACACGTGCGCACCTCCTCGGGGACTTCGGGGGGAGCTTAAAGAGAAAAGAACGTGTGAAAATGACCATAGCAGAGAACTAAGTTTAAACTCTGGGTATTGAAGTCAAAGGCAAGAAAAAGCCAGTGGCCAGCCCCCAAGTAGTCCCTCCCAAAGTCACTGTCCTCTGAAGTTGTCCCGACTGAGCCAGGCCCTGGGCTGAGTTCAGACTTTACAGGGCCCTTTGCAGGAGACAGAGGCAGTGGGGATGACAAGAGAAGTAAGAGAGAAGCGGGGACCTATGAAATGAGCGTCAGGAAGGCTGACCCCCAGAGGGAGGTGATGTTCGCCAAAGGCTTGTAGACCCAGACGTCCCTGCAGAGCAGCTGGGCACAGGGAGGCCCCAGGCACCTGCTCACAGAGTCCGAGGGTCGCCTTGCTTCTGGGAGCGAGTCCAGCAGGAGAGGGAGCAGAGACACCCAGAGGCCTTCGCAGCTGGCCTTAGGGAGCTGCTTTCTGGGGATCTAGATTCACAGGACTGAATTAGAGGCAGGGATCACAGACCGTGTGCTACCTGGGGGCCAAAAGGCGGGCTAGGAAACTGGTGGCTGCCAAGAGTCACTGAGTTTCAAAAAAGGGGAAAAAGGGATTTCAGAAGCTTGGTTTCAGCTCCCTGCAGGACCCTCCCTCCCTCCCAACCTCCCTGCTTTCCCTTTCTTCTTTCATTCAATAGACTTAAATTTTTTAGAGCAGTCTTAGGTTCACAGGAAAGTTGAGATTTCGCGCATACCCCCGCCCCCTCCACGTGCACAGCCTCCCCCACCATCAGCACCCCCCACGCGTGCATTTGTTACAGTGGATGAGCCCACAGTGACATGTCATCATCACCCAGAGTCCGTAGCTCACCTCAGCTTCACTCTGGGTGTTGTACATCCTGTGGGTCTGGACAAGTGTGTAATGACGTGTCCCCACTGTGACAGTATCACACAGAGCAGTTTCGCTGCCCTCAGCGTCCCCTGTGCTCTGCCTGCTCACCACCCCCCCCCCAACCCCTGGCAACCACTTATCCTTTTACTGCCTCCAGTTTCGCCTTTTCCAGGATGTCACACAGTTGGAATCATTCAGGAAATGTAGCCTTTCCTGAATGGCTTCTTTCTCTTAGTCGTATGTGTTGAGCTTTTCCCCATGTCTTCTCATGGCGTGGTAGCTCATCTGTTTTCAGTGCTGAATAATGTTCCCTTTTCTACATGGACCATAGTTCATTTATCCATTCACGAACTGATGTCTCCAGCTTTGCTAGTTATGAATAAATCAGCTCTGAACACCTGTGGGCTGGTGCTGGTGTGGACCTTGGCATTCAGCTCCTTTGGGTGAGAGGCTGCGTCTCTTGCCAGGTGCCACCACCAGGGAGTGTCAGTCATGTCACAGGTCAGGTCCCTCCAGGGAGGGGCAGACTGGGCTCCATGACAGGCCCACGAGTAGGGATTTCACCCTGCAAGGAAAGCACCACGGACTGCAGGCAAGAGCATGACATTTCAGGACAGAAGGATTGGCCATGTGGACGGAAGGCGGGAGGGAGGGAGACACCACAGGGCAGTTGCAGAAATTTCATCCCGCGATGGAGCCCACAGTCAGGCAGGCGCGGCGGGAGGAGAGCTGGGCAAGGACTCAGGAGCCATTCGGGAGGTGGAATCCGCAGGGCTGGGAGGCTGAGCAACGTGGATTAAGGGCGAGAGGTATGACGTCTGGGTCCGTGCTTGGGTGACTGGGTAGAGGAAGGGAAGGTATGGAGGCCAGTTCTGGACATACGAAGTTCTAAGAGCCCGTGGGACATTTGGAGTGTGAAGGCTCGTGTTACGTGTAGGGTGCCCAGATCTTTGGTCAAATGTTATTCTGAGTGTGTCTGTGCTGGCGTTTCGGGTGAGATTAGCACTTGAACTGGTAGATTGAGTAAAGTAGATTATCTCCCCAGTGTGGGTGGGCCTCGTCCAATCAGTCGACGGCCTGAATAGCACAAAAGCTGAGTATGTGGGGCTTTGGCTGCCTGCCTGCCTGAGCTGGGACGTCAGGCTCCTGCCCTCAGATGGGAACCATAGCATGGGCTCTCCTGGGTCTCCAGGTCGCCAGCTGCAGATTTGGGCCTTCTCGTTCTCAAACATTGTAGTGCCGGGGTTCAGTCGTGAAGGCTGTGGGGGAGGGAGGAAGTTCTCATATTTCTGCTCCCTTGAGTCAGGCCACACGCTCACCCGGAAACCTGGCCCTCACCTGGGCGAGGCTGCTGGCCCTACCTCTTAGCACGTGCACACACCTGGGTTTGCGTGAACGGGCAGAAGAGGGAAGAGCTGGGCCGCTGGTCCACAGCCACAGGCCGGTGGTGAGTGTGCACCGAGGGGAGCCGGAGGAGGCTCGAACCGTGCGTTGTGGATCTGAGCTGGAAGGAGACGGAGGCACCGCTGCCTCCCAGGCTCTAAGTGAGCAAATGTTTGGGAATGAGGGCGCCAGAGCAAAGCTGCCGGTGCTGTTGTCCCAGCCCCTCTGCAGCTCAAGTCACACATGTGCTAAGAGGCTTTTGGCTGCAGGCGGCTGGTAGACATCGGCTGACAGATTTGGGATCTGATAAGAGACTGTGGATTTCATCCGTGTGTGCAATGTCGGAGATGGATTTTAACAGTTAAAGTGGGGAAAGGGAAAACAGAGCCCCACAGCGTTGCCAGGTTTGCCACACTGGCTGTTTCTTCAAATGGTTTTCTTGAAACTGTTAGCTCCTCAAGTTCAAGGAGCCTGTGGATAAATTGCTGGCGCGCCCCGGCCGGGGAAGCTGTCTTGGGGAGCGGTGGCCCCTGGGAACTGTGAGCATCTATCTTTCCCTGCACACCGGCGGTCCCTGGGCGGCCTGGGGCTGTCGGAGTGTGCAGGGGTCTCTCCCAAGGGTTCTTCTTGTAGAACCCAGGATTTTAAAAATAAATTGTCCTCTGCAAAAAGAGACACCAAAACCAAAGCTCCCTTTCCCAGGGAACTCAGATGAGAAACTTGAAAGTATATATATATTTAAATGTAACGTCGAAGGGTTGGTCATTTTGGAAGCCACTAAGACGCCCCTCAGACAACCCAGAAGAATTGCATCTGTGACGTGAGGGGTGGGCACAGAGGGCCTCCACTACAAGCAGGCCTGTATCTTGACTTCTTTGCAAGCTGCGTTTGGTTGAACACTGACCCCCTGCCCCCTATTAGAGGGCCAGGGGCAGGTCAGGCAGGTAACGATGCCTTGAGTCCAGAACACTATGCGGTTTCTTCACTGACACCATCCCGCCTGCTCTCTGCTCTGGTTCCCCGCCGCACTCAGAAGCCTCACCATTTCCAGCCCTCCTGGCCTTGTCCCTCTTCCCTGAACTCTTTCCTGGGACTTCATGTCAGGATTCGGTCTTCCTGCTTTTCTGTCCTCGGTCCTTCCAGGCCGTGGCCTCTGGGTCCGTCGCATGCATCCGCCTGGGCCTTGGGCCCTTGAGGGTGGCATGGAGGAAGGCAGGCCTTCGGGAGAGATGTTCAGGATTGCCTGTGACACGTGGCTTCCCGGGCGTCACCCCACTTCCCTGCCGACTGGGGGGAGCCTAGGAAGAGGGGGCCGCCCTTACGCAGAGCAGGTGCGGGCAGTGGCATTTGAAGGGTGCTGGCCGTCTGGTCAAAGCTGGAGGCTGCACCGGCTGGGGCGGGTGGCGAGTGACAGGCCGGGCTGCTATTCCTGCGGGAGGCAGAAGGGAGACAAGTCCGGAGCCCCCGTCACCTTCAGACAGTGCCCGACAGCTCAGTGTCCACGGGCCAGGAAGCTGCCCTTCTCCCCTGGGCCTGTGAAGGGCCCCACTGGGCCTGCCCTGGCCGTGGAGCTCACACTGCCGCCGTCCAGTGAGTCGGGAGGAGCCAGCTCTTCTTCTAAAGTTAAGAAAACACATGGATGCAATTTCATCCAGATAAAAACAGGAAATCTGAAAACAGACCAGCGCCAGCAGCCACCAGCACCGACACCTGAGCACCTCCAGGGGGCGGCACGGGCGGGGGCCTCACCATCTCTCCCGCGAGGCAGGTGGCATCTCCGCTTAACGGTAGGGAACTGACGCTCGGCCGGCTCACGGCAGGGCCAGAATCCCAGGGCCCAGGTGCGCCCAGGGCGCCCGCAGATGGAAGACAGAGGTGGCAGGGCCTCGGCTGCCGGGTGCTGCACGGGGAACTCAGGGACCGTGAGGAAGGAAGACGGGACCCAGGACGAAGATGCAGGACCCACAAACCGAGGGGGGTGCGCAGGAAAGGCGCCCTTCTAGATATGGGGCGTAGAGAGCGACAGGGCAGGTAAGTGGAGACCAGGAGGAAGGAGGAGAAGTCGAAGCTGCTCTCCTGCAGGACAGCGGGAACTTGGCTGTCAGGCTCTGCCTTGTCCGCGGTGATGAAACGCAGCAGCCGGTGGTGATGAAATATTTATGAATGGGGAGAAGATGCCGCATTCTGCAGTGCAGCGCGGGGGAAGGCGAAGTTTCAAGAACACTGTAATAGCGAAACCCTCCATTAATTATCGGAAGCAGGCTGTAACGCCAGTTCCTATGGCAACGGGTCCCCAATGGATTTTGTGCTTTTTTTTTTTTTTTAAAGCTGCTCCCATTTACTGTGGTACATGCATTTGTTTTCCACCAGAGGTTTCAGCTTGTCCTCTGCAAATGAATTCCTCCTGTCCTCCCAGTGGCTGGAGCAGAGCCGGCGGGGGAGGGAGAGCTTATGCAACTTTGCGCTAAACGCTCTGGAAGGAGGGCGATGGGGGCTAGGAGCCCTTCTCTTCTGGGCGTGGGGTTGGGTGGGCGGGGGGGCCGGGCAAGTGGCACCGCAGGTGACTAGCAGGGAGCAGGGGCAACAAGGTCTCTGCAATCCGGGCTTTGACCCGGGAGGTGTCCTGGAAGCCGGCGGGGCACTCCGTCAGCGTGCCTTCTGCAGCCGCAGTGGGATCTAATCTTGCACACGAAGCTCCGACGCAGAATGTCCTGGGGCAGGGATGTTTGACAGAACAGAGCTCCGGGTCCCGGGCACTGAGCTGACCCCCCAGGAAGAAGCAGTGTCGCCGCCCCGCCTGTGGCTGCTTCTCCCGTATCCCGTACCCACCACCACACACCACTGCCCTCCCAGCTGAAACGTGGGTTTGATTTGGTGGTGGTCTGGAAGCAGCTTTTCCGGGGAGGCCGTCCTGTGACTGCCTGGCCCTGCTCTTCGGTCCTGAAATGCTCTGTCCCAGGCCGTGAGGTCCCCGTGCATGACACGTGGGGTCAGAGCCTCAGCAGGGCTTTGTGCCTCCAGCCCGGCTGGTGAGCAGCCCTGACCCCACTGCTCCTTGGGGAGGACGGGGCGGCCTCGCAGGAGGGAGAGCGAGCTCTGCCCCCTCGGGGCCGCAGCCTGCGGCCAAGGAGCTGTCCCGTCCCTCTGGTGGGGCGTGAGCCTGGTGTGGGTCATGCAGAATGGCCTGGACTCGGAGGGAGGGCACGTCTCACGTCCACGGGGCTGTGCAGGCCCCAGATAAATGTCTGCTGCTCTCGCGTCGTCTTTCTGGCTCTAGTCTGCTTTCCGAGTTGTCAAGGGGACTTGCAGGCACTTGAGTAAAACGGGGAAGATGCCAAAAGAAGGGTTAAACCAAAATGACGTGTGTGTGTGTGTTTCTGCTGGAGGAGTTTGACCCAGAGTGATGCCTGCCACTTCCCCGTGGGAGACCCACCTCCCTGGTGGGGGCGAGTGCCCCGAGCCAAGGGGGCCTGGGGGCCTTGGCTCCTGCGCCATCTCCTCCCCATTTAGACTCATCCTCAGAACTGACCTTCAGACACCCAGGCCACTTACGTGCCTCCCCAGCTCGGTGGGTCAGAGCTCGGAGCGCCCACTGTGAGCCTCGCGCACACGTGCCCTCCCCGTGGGCATCGCCTCATCACCTCTGCGTGGAGGCCTGGCTGTCTCCCTCGTCTTAGGGAGGGGACGGAGGTTCTGAGGAGGGAGGTCACTCCCTGGGCACGTGGCTCTGCAGAGGCAGAGCTGGGCTCAGAAACTGCTTCCATGCGGGGGTAAAGCATCAGGAATCGAGTTGGAGTCAGTGCTCCCCCTTAGAGCTCCGGCCTTTGTGTCTGCCTCGTGACGCTCTCGTTAGCTCTGGAGCACATTTATGGAATGCATAAATCATGCCGGGGTGCATGCTTGAAATTAGTTTACCGATACTGGGCGTGACTGAAGAGAATGACCAGGGTCCCCCCCGGGGCCTCTCAGGGCCGCAGGCCGAGAGAGTCTGGTTCCCATCCTCGGAGCTCGGCTGTGTGACCCCGGGGGACGTGACTGAACCTCCGGGCCTCAGCCCTTCCTCTGCACACAGGGCTGTGGTGGTCCCACACACGGTCGCCGAGAAGACGGGATGGAATCGAGCCTGGAGTGGGGGGGGGGCGTGTGTGTCACGTACTGACGGGCTCCCCGCACTCAGCTCTTACTTCTAATCATAATAATTGGGGGCTCTGAAAGACCAAGCAGCCCAGGGCGGAGGGTGTCACAGATAGCTGCGGCCGGGAGGGTGGCTGACGGCTGAGAGCCGGCCCGCGGTTGTAGAAGCAGCGGGCGGGTTTGTTGCTGGGAGGCAGCGAGGGATTGGCGGTCAGGCTTTGGGAAGCCAGGGAGGAACAAGACCACCTTCTCGAGCCTCTGATTTTGCCGTAAGCAGCCTGGAGCCTTCACTGAGGCGGGAAGGAGGCAGCTAGACCCCCATCCCAATTTGGAGAGAAAGACTTGTGACCCAGAGGACCCTGGGGGGCCTTCCAGGGTCAGACCCCTCCCCGTATCCCCTGCTGCAGCTCTTCTCTGAAGCACCCAGATAATAGTGTCTCATACATATTTCCTAAGTTTTTCAGATGCTGAAAACCACCACCAAAGGGAAGGAATGCACTATTTGATGATGGAGGGCATGTGGCCCCCAGACCCTCCGGCGCCCAGGGGCTGACAGTGTTGACCGCTCTGTTATCTCAACATGAACCTGTCAGAGGACTGTGCACAAGCCGATCCCGGGCCCTGCAGTCCCCACCCCCCTCATCTGCCTTTCACTATGCTTTGCTGAAACCTTTCAGGGAGTTCGGGGTGGTGGGCCACCGGGCGTGGGCCACCCGGTCCTCCTTGCTCGGCCCTGCAGTGAGACTTTCTCTGCTCCAAACTCGGATGTTTTGGTTTTGGCCTCATGGTGCCACGGGCACACAAACTCGCCTTCGGTAACAGACACACCACCAGTTTTTCAAGTCAACCAGCACGTCTGTCAGTGTCTGTCACTTGTCACCACATCTGACCTGCCGACCACAGCTTCCCCGGGGGAGGGCCTTGGAAGGCGTGTCCTCTTCCAGACCTTTGTCGTGTGGAAGCCCAGGGAACCTAAGAGGCATTCCTGACGCAGCCACGTCCCACCGTCAAGGGGGGCCTCCGGGGAGCCCGCCTGTGTGCCCACTGGTCCCCCAGCCCTGAGAGCTGCTAAGGCGATTAGCCACCTGCTCTGCGCTCCCGAGACCCCGTCTGTCTGTCGGGGAGCCCCTCCAGCCTGGTTGCCTCGGAGTGAGCAGCCTGCCTCGAGGCTGCTTATTAGCCAAGCAGAACCACTTATCCACCCAGGGCGTACTTTCAGGACAGGAGGTGCAGTTATAATGCGCTGCTGGGAGGCGGGTGGTTAGAGGTGGAGAAGGGGTGGGGGCAGGGGGAGCAGGACCGCCCGAGGTTCCGGCTCCACAGCGCTTGATGGGAAAATGAGATCTTTTCCCTGGCAATTGCTTTTAAGTGACGATTGAAATTAATGCCTCATTCCAGCCTCACATCATTGTTAGAGCACTTGCCTCTCAGAGGGAGCAAAAAAAAGAAGAATAAATTAATTAATTAAAAACCGGAAAAGAGTTCAGTGTAGCTGCTGAGATGGCTGAGGGTGGGGCTGAGCTGCAGGGCGCTGGGCGGCGAAGCAGGCTCTAGGGTGACTCCAAGGGCTTGTGGTGACAGGGGCCTGGGTCGGGGGGGACTCCCTGCTGGGGCCCATCTAGCCCCGCCCCCCAGCGATGATGGGGAGCTGAGTGACAGGGCCAGTCGGGACAACAATGGGGCCTGCAGTGACGTCTGCTCGACTGTCAGACCCCCGTCATCCGAGCCTCGGCCGGGGCGCTCTGGTCCAAACGTGGCCTCTCTGGTTTGGTGGCCACAGTCACAGTCCCCAGTTTCCCCACGTGTGGGTTCACTGAGATGTCTGGGCCCTGTGGTCATCATAACAGCTGATTTTTGAGCACATCTTAGGTGCCAGGCACAGTCCCGGGAGAGGGGACACTGGCCGGAGGCCCTGGATCCAGGGCTGACACCGAGGAGGGCACCGTCAGCCCCCGTTTGAAGGGTGTGACCGGCTCCCGAGTTTATCGTGGGAATTCCTCTGAGCTGGTTCACGTGCCTGGCTTCACTTGAGGCCTGAAAATACTTGTTTCCCAAAACGGGATTGGACCCTAAACACCCTCCGCATGGTCACAAGCAACCCCAGCCCCCTCCCTCTTCGACCAGCTTTGAGCTTTCTCCCAAGTTTGCTGCCCACTTGCCTCCCTGCCCCGGGGCCGGGACGTGGCAAGGAGCCGCTGACTGGGGGCTGGTGAACAAGGGGGAAGGCCAGGTGCCTGTGCACACGCGCTCCCTCCCCCGGGGCTCCGCCGGGGCTCGTGCTCTGCAGATGCCTAGACGCTGTGCCCTGTCCCGCCCTGGCACCCGGAGCTGGAGTCGGGGGTGAAGTCAGCACGGCTGCTGCAGCCGTGGGTGAGGGCGGCTGGCTGTGCTCTGGCCCCACGGAGGGGAGGGGGGAAGGTCAGGCTTTGCTCACTGCAGGGACAGCTTCCTGGGCTCCTCGTCCCTGCGGTTTGGATGATCCCTCACAGGGCTGTGTGCCATCCCGGAAGACCTGAGTCCCTGGTCCTCCCTGCTCTGTTGGTGGCCCTCTCTCCCTAACTGCAGGCCTACTGGGTGGAGTTGACTGGTAGGCCTGTTTTCCTGAGCAGAGCAGCAGCCACTGGACAACCAGAGCTGTGTGGGCAACAGGGACAAAGCCTGACTGGGGCAGCCTGCAGCAGGCAGGGCTCCTGGGGGCCTCCTGTCCCCGGCGGGTCCTGGACTTCAAGGGCCTGAGCTCCCTCTCCAGAACCTGTGAGTGGGCGAGTCAGGATATCTGAGATCAAACCCTAGGCCATCAGAAGGGGCAGCACCTCAGGGCACGGAGCTGTGGGTGGGGAGAAAATAGGCTGTGTGACCCCGGGTTGTCACTTAACCTCTCTGGACCTTAACTTGTTCACCTATAAGGTAAACCATTAGAGCAAACTCAGGAATGTCGGACACAGGTTTTTCTTCTGGAATTCCTCCGTGCAGTCAGGACAACGTGAGCAATGAGAAGTCCTCACTCTGTATCTTCCAAACTCAACAAAGAAGAGTTGGGGACACCACGCTGTATACAGGATGCCAAGGAGGCAGCCCCGGGGGGGAGGGTCCATGGTGGGGTCCACGGTTCCCATCGTGCTTGGTCTAAACACCACCCTGACTCTACATGTTGCAGCAAAATGTGTTACATGCAGCTCAGTATTATGGCTCAGTGGTGGCAGCAGCCTGGATCTGGGCGAGAGACCAAGCAGCACTCGGAGAGTTGGAGAACTCAGGTTTATTACGCCAGCAGGCCCAGAAGACTTAACACTTTAAGCTCTGAACCCCGTCTGTAGGTTTACACAGGCCTTTTATAGGCTGCCAGTTTTACACTTTGCAACATCATATGCAAATAAAGTACAACAGAAGTTGACCAACCAGGAACAAGCTTTGTAGAAATAGACCAATCAGGAGTGAGGGAAATGGACCAATCAGGAGTGAGGGAAATGGACCAATCAGGAGTGAGGGAAATGGACCAATCAGGAGTTAGCTCGGGGAACCAATAGACTCGTAGGGGTAAGTTCCGCTTTCCTAGAAGTAAGCCTTTAAAAAGCAAAATAATGACGCTGGGCCAGGGAACTGAATGGAGCTGGCAGGAGGTTAGTGGTCCTGCCTGGGGGTCCTGCTGTCTTTTTCACGGGGTTTCCCACCTCATACACACTGGCTTGGGCTCCCCGTTTTGCGTCTGTCATTTTGACGCTAGAAGGTGCCTCACGTGCTTCACCGGAGTGGGACGGGCGTGGACACTTGTTCCGTCTGCTGCGGCCGCGCTGGGCCAAGCACCTCCTGGGCTTCAGCTCCCTCTGGCCGTCAGACGAGCCATGAGGTTGGCATCGTTATCGCCCCCAGTAAGCCAAGGACACAGGACTGGGAGACGGGCAGTGACGATGAGGCTCAGGCCATTCTGCCCAATTCAGAGCATGAACGTAACAGGACGAGGACATTTGAAAATAGTAGCGCCATCCTCCCGGGAGGCACGATTACTCTTGCTTAAAAAGACCTGGGGCCTCAGATGTGGAAACAGAGGCCAGAGAGGCAAGGCCTGGCCAGGGCACGTGGGTGGCCGTTCTGGGATGGCATCTGAGAGGGCGAACTACGAGAAACTCCTCTCACCCCATTATTGCCCTACATACTGGCTGACTCACCTCGCAGGCAGGTCCCTGGGAAGTCCGATGCGGAGGGAGAGGAGGAAAAGCTGAGACTGGAGCAGCAGGGGGTCCCCTGGGCTGCCAGAGGGCAGGCGAGGCCCTGGGGCGTATTCAGGAAGGGGACCGTGATGCTGAGGAGCAGGTGCAGACTTACCAAACCGGGAACCCTCAACCCCATACCTGCCCCGCCGGGTCCCTCTTCCCGCTGCCTCGCAGGGAAGCCCCCAGACACCAAGGGCTCTTTGCTGCAGGCCCAGCTTGACGTTGTGGTTGAAAAGAAACCCGTTTTCTGCCTCCAAAAGAGTCCTCGTAGTGAGAAACTGTGGAGAACAGAGAGATGACGGCCGAGGACAATGGTCTGTGGGCCCTGTGCGGGGCCGACGTGGGGAGAGCAGGGACTGCAGAGGCACCAGCTTGGACTCAGCCATCGAGCCGGGGGCGGCCCCAATCTGGCCATCCTTGAACATTGGAAGTGACCATGGAGGCTGCACGGTGCCCCCTCACCCACTCATCTGATGCCTGCCTTTTCTGCCTCCGTGTCCTGTGTGCGAGCCTCCAGGAGGGTGATGGACTTTGGGTTTCAAGTGATGCGGGAACTACCCTCATGGCGCAGCCCTGGGTGTCAGAGTGGCCCAGGAGCTGCATTTCCTGCCCTCCTGAGAAAAACTGGAGAGCTGGATCCCGAGGGCAGCCGGCCACTGACTTCGGTGCCGCTCTGCAGGACACGGTTCAGAAGTGCTCCCTCCTGCTGCCCAGCAGAAGCTGGGTTTCTGCCTGTGTCTTGGGTGCCACCTGAGCCCTGGGGCCGGCTCTCCTTTGGAGCCACCATCGCTGGTGAGTCCCTCGCAAATCTCCCTAGTCTCCCAATGGAAAGAGAGCAACTCCAGACATTCCTGAAGCAGCCACCTGAACCCACGTGGGGCTAGAGGGGTCCCTTCCTTTCGGAGAAACCAGCCTGGAGTGCCCTGTGTGGGGTCATCGAATCTGGAGGCCTGCATTCTCTTCAAACCCCTTCCACCCCATGGCTGTGTGACCTCGGGCACGTTGCTGAGCTTCTCTGGGCTTCTTTCCTCACTGGTTAAAAAGAACAGTAGATGGTCTCTATGGTGCTGGCTGTCTGAACTGAGACTCTGTGACCCCTGCTGGGATCCCACAGTAGTTTCTTTCCCAAGGATGAGGCTGACATGAAGTGCAGAAAATGGTCACGGGAGGCTGGCCAAAGGCCGGAGCCAGGAGACCCTGGGCACAGAGATTGTGGGTGTCCGAGTGCTCCCCAGACATGCTGATTTAGCTCGAGGCTGTCTTTACTATTTCCAGGACTCCTGGAACTCCTGGGCACTGAAGGGAGGTCAGTTTGCTGCCCCTGGTTCTGGACGAGCAGATCTGGGGAAAATTCCAACTTGAGGCCAAAGAAAAGGCTGTGGGCTGAGCTCAGGGCCAGCAGCTCATTTCTCAAAGCTGAGCTGTGATCATATCACCGAGTAGCACTGTGCCTTCTCCAGCACATGGCAGAGCGGCTTCACGTCTGCAGAGGTAAGCTGGTGTGATCAGGAGTGGCTGTGTCTGAACAGCTGGGCTGCGATGTGAGGGATGCAGTCAGGCTGCCTGGGGGGAATTTGGGCGGCCAGTCATTGTCTGTAAACGGGGCAGCCTGACAGCATCTGCGGGGGCCGGGCACCCGGAGCAGACGCTCCCCAGGTACTGATCAGGAATGGCTTCCATGCTCCGCCTGCCGCAGAGAAGCTGGCAAAGCTCTGGGGCTTCCTCTGTCTCATGCAGAGAGAGAACAGGCAGGCTCAGAGTCTGCTGACACTCTCTCGGGCCCCACTGGGATCTGGGGAGAGCCAGAGCCTCTAGCAGGTGATAGATTGTCCCCAGGCCCTGAGATGGAGGAGGTGACAGCAGAGCTCCCCACTGATGGCGGGTCAGGGATGGCTGATCAGAAGGAAGGCAGCCACTCAGGGAAAGTTAAAGTTGCCGAGCGAAGCTTCTCTGGGAAACACCAGGCAGGATGGTGCAGTGACAGAGGCCAGCTGGACCCTGGCGCCAGCTCATCACTTCCCAGGGATGCAGCCTTCTGGGTGATGTTTCTCAGTTTCATCCTCTGTGAAATGGGCATAAATTAGGGAGTAGATGGATTTGCAAGTAATAGACGCTCCCTCCCTAAAGGACAGGCACCCAGACTCAAGAGCTCGTCCCACGGCTGAGCTACAGGAGTAAGGAGTCCTCGGCAGCCCAGCGCTGTGTCCTCTGAAGAATCCTCTGGCCCGTTGGGCATTGAGGGAGCGGTGGAGTGGAGAGGAAGGAGAATGTAAAACTCAGTTGAGGACGTGGCTGTGGGGCAGCTGGAGGAAAACACCAGACACACACGATCCGGGGCCACCCGGGGAGACGTGCCCCTACATCCTAGCTCAGTTCCCTGTCCTTGCAGATTGTGAACAAGTAAAGATAGGGTGGGAGAGAAAATACTCAAACCCAGTTAAACATAGGGGGTGCATTTCACTCCGGATGGCAAATATGTTTCTAGAAAGTTCCATGCGGCATGGGAATCTTACACATTGAATCATACTCAAAACAAGTTTTTTATTAAAGTATAATACACATCCTGAAAAGTGCACGAATCACAAACTGAGCACACCTAGGCAGCCCCCTCCCCACGGCCCCTCTGGTCACCTACCCCCTCAGGACAGCCACTATCCTGACTTCTAAGACAACTGGTTAATTTTGCCAGCTTTTTCTTTCTTTAGAGGGATTCATATAGCATATGCTCTTTTGTGTCTGTCTTCTTTTGCTTAACCTTGTGTTGGTACGTTTCGTCCATGTTGTTGCGTGTGGTTGTGGGTTCGTTCTCATTGCTGCAGAGAATCCCTTTATGTGGATGTGTCACTGTTCATCCATTCAGCCGTTGACTGTTGTTTGTATAATGACCAGGTTTCTTTTACAGCAAATGGTGCCGAGAGGCACATCCCAGGAAATGCACGTCGGTGGATGCGTACGTGCTTTTCTAGTGGGTAGAATCTCTGAGTCAGAGGTTATGCGTACGGTCAGCTCTATAAATACTGCCAAACAGATGGCTGTAGTGGTCGTACCAGTCCTCCTGCTCACTAGTGAGTGGGAGTTCTGGTTGCTCCATGTCCTTGCCAACACTTACTATTTTCTGTGTTTTTCACTTAAGCTGTGCTAGTGGGTACCTGCTGGTAGTAGATTATGGTTTTAATCTGTATTTGCATGATGACTGATGACATTGGGCATATTTTTCTATGTTGTTGGCCATTTAGATCAACGTTTAAAGGAAATGCTTGATCAAACCTTTTGTTCATTTTTCTGTTTGGTTATCAGTTTTATTCTTATCGATTTGTAGGATTGCTAAGAGGACAATTCCTTTGAAAACAGAAGCATCCTATTGTGGTACAAATAGTGTTTGACTCTACCTTTTGGAATCTGAATATTGGATTTTTTTAGAAATCAGTCACACAAGCACTTACAAATTTCAACAGGGAGGCCAATCTAAGCAAGGAGAGTTTCAGCCTCAGCCTTTCCCAGCTATGAAGCCTCCTCTTGAAAACTGAGAAGACTGTTGCTTTTCCCTTTAATTCATTTCATGCTGGTTTGCCATGTGGGGTCAGGCATGATCATTTTACAGAGGGGTTGGCACGAGGACAGTGAGTTAAACGGCTGGCGGGCAGTGAGGAAGGACACAGTAGGGCAGCCAAGGAGGGTGTGTCATCCCTCAACGGGACTTGTCGTGTATCTGGGACATCGACATGCTTAGCAAGATCTTGTGGGATGACATTCCGTCCGCTGGGCTTGTCGAGAAGTGAAGGAGGAGTGCTGGAGGGTTAGATGGACAGAGATCCAAAGAGTCAGTGTCAGCCCAGCCAAAAAACATGCTTTTGCTTAATTTGGGAACCATCTGAAAGGCCAAAACACAGGAGCAAACTGTCTCTGGCAGCCCCCAGATAAGCCAGATGCGCCACCGGGCCCGCGTTAAGACCCTGTTACTATATTCCTAGGCATGTTCCCGCAAGTGTCCTAAGTCCACATTTCAGAGAATGGCCACCAGCTGTGTCCCACCAGCCACTGCACGTGTGCAGCAGACCCTGCAGCCCTTTGATACTGCTATGGTAGGGCTTTCCTTTTTCATTTTCATTTTACGCAAGGCAAGATAGACATATTCGTCCTTTGTTGAATTAAAGTAAAGCCCAGGAAAAATGTTCTTGGCTTTCATTCATTCATACACTTACACTGAGCTGTATGCCGGGTGTCCTGCCAGAAGGCACAGAAGTACGGGGGAGAGTGCAGCTCCAGTGGTTGAGCACGTGCTTAGCATCACAAGGTCCTGGGTTCAATCCCCAGCACCTCCTCTAAAAACTCAGTAAAACCCAGTTACTTCCCCAACCACACCAAAATAAAATAGTTAAATAATACAATAATAGAAATAAATAACACAAGGTTTTACCCTCAAACGTCTCACAAGATTGTGGAGGAAATAAAAAAGTAAACAATGTGAAGAGAATGTGGCGATTGTGAGACAGAGGTCTGCAGAGTGTTCACAGGGGGGGAATCCTCACCAGCGACTGCGGAGGGGACCCTCAGGCAAGGGGTCTTGGGAAAGGCTTCCTGGAGGAGTTAACAGCTTTCAAGCCTATTTCTTCTCATCACCTGCAAAGGGGATATGTTTGAGAAAAGCTAGGAATTCACAAAACCCCGCCATGCATCAGAACAGAAGAAAAACATTTCTAATTTTCTATCCTGTTTAAATACCCCATGCTGTTATACCTGGGGTCCTCATGGCTTATGTTAATAAATCCTTTTTTCCATTTTGAACATGAACTCAATGAAAGTTAATTAAAAATGATGTAAAATGTGACCTCGTGTGAATTAATCATTGTTAGGAAAAAATGAGCTTATTTCCTTTTCCTTCCTGTTACTCACATATGGGAACCCAAGGACACATCCACCAGCCCTTTACGGAGCACTGTCAGGACTTGTGGTTCTCAGCATCTTTCTCCTGCTTGCAACCACAGGGATGGGCAGCTGGGTACCCCGAGGATTTGTTGTGCTGCAATCCAGCGGAGACGCCCTCTAGCAGGCTGGGGGCTGGACGAGCGGAATGATGAGTGACAGCAATGGGAAGGAGTTCATTACAGACCGGGGTGGAGGGTGTAAGCTAAGAGTCTAGCCCCAAAGTCAACGGAGCCACTAAGCAAGGGGCTGAGGGAGCCTGAAGCTCATCTGTGCTCTTCTGGATGGAACCTGCAACACAATATCAGCTGACTCTGTTGAGATGCATCTGGTTGCAAGTAACAGAAACCCTAATTCACCATGATCCAAACAACTGAGTGGTTTATTATCACGGAGGGACGGCAACTCCAGGGCTGGTTAATTCACCAGCTCACCGATGTCTCAAAGACCCACGTTATTTCCAACTTTCTACTCTGCCATCCTAAATGTACTGGCTTTTCCTCATCGACTGCTCACCTAATGGACCCAAGATGATTGCTTTGGTTTTACGAACAATACACAGACTCCAAGTCCAAAAGCCTCATCAGCAGATTTCCTGCTTAGGTCCATTGGCCAAAATCGTACCCCACGCCCAAGCCTAAACCAGTCACTTGCGGGCCCAGATCATTCCATCACGTTCAGCCCAGGCCATGAACTCTTGCCTCTGACTGGGGCAATAGCCTAGATTTCCCCACAAAGGACTTGGTAACTTGGATGAGGATGAGCAAAATCAGATTCTATTTGTAAGGACATGGGTGGATGGCAGAACAGAAGGCAACCAGGATGTCCCAGCTAAACAAGAGATCCCTGCTTCCTCTGCTTGGAGTTGAGGGGCACAGCCTTGGGGGTTTGGGGTTGGCCTCTTTGGTCATCTCTTTTCTTCTCTTCAGTAACAACTAGTCACTGGAATCACATGAGACAGACGAGCACAGTAGTGGACAATCTAGGCATCGTGACCCAATACGGCAACGCTGAAGAGCCACTGGGTCTCCCAAGCCTCCCCTGGGGTTGGCCAAGGCTGCCACTGGGTTTGGCTCATTTTCTCTCTCAGTCCGCTCCTCCCTCCTCCCTTCCTTTCCCCAGGTGCTGACTCCTTAATCAACGTTCTGCACGAACCACTACATCTCAGAGCCTGACTTCAAGGGCACCCAGCTTGCAACAGTCACGTTTCTCTCCCTCAACAGCCAGGACCCTCCCTGAGGGCACCAGGGATGACCAGCATGATGGCCACAATCCGGGCTGGATGCAGGTCCCGCCAGATGTTTTCAAGCCCTCTGGGTCAAGGGCATGCAGAAGAGAAAGCCTCAGAAGGTGCATTTAGGAGACAGTGCAGTGGCCGTGGTCTCCTCATCTTCATGCTCACAGAGGGCAAGGGGGCTTTTGTGCAGGGGAGAGGGTTTGCAGTCTCGGAGCGTTCTCCACTCAGAGCAGTTCCACGTTTCTTCTAGACATCCCTGCAGGCCCCCTCTCCTTCATCGTCACGTCCAAGCCCCTGGCAAGTTAGAAAGTCCTGCAGGCTCTACATCACAGCACATTTTGAATCTATCTGCCCCTCCTGCTCCCCTCTGTCTCCGCGCTCATCTCTTACCTGGAATGGTTGCATCTTGCCTCCTCGCGTTCATTCTCCACGCCATAGTCGGCGTGAGTTTTGAATAATCGTACTTTTCGTTTCTGAGCTCTCTCATTGGTTCTTTTCGTAATTGCCAGCTCTTGGTCATGACCATCTTTTTCTGTTTGATACACAGATACCTTCCCTTTAGTATCTCTCTGAAGATACTACATAGACGGCTTGAAAACGTTCTGTTCTGCTGACACGCGTAGCTCAGTTTCCTCCATGATGTGTTCTGTCTCTTGTTGAATTTGTCGCTGCTCTTTTCCGGGGTCGGCCGTCTCCAAGTGGCCCAGGCGCATAGACTGCGCACTTGCGCTGTACTCGCTGCGTCTCAGTAAACTACGCGCTGGTTTTCGGCAGCTCAGCGGGGGCGCGGGCGGGAGCTGATGCCTCAGCTTGTGCCGTGGGGAAGGTCGGCACCTGCCGGCAGGCAGGGGTCTCCCTTCCCATCTGTACGCGGGGCTGCGCGTCCTCCTGACGTCCCCGAGGGCCCTGCCCGGCCCTGTGCCCTGCCTGCACACCGGCAGGTCCCAGATGGAGGCAGGCGCACCCTGTCCCGGGAACTCCTTCCTGACGACTCATCCTGAGGGCAGCCCTGCCTTCTTCCCCTTTATTGCATTGGTCATGTGATTCGTTAAATACTTGTTTGGTTACGGTCGGCCTCACTCACTCAGCCAAGCTCTGTGCCGGCAGAGAACAGGTTGACCTGGGCCGTCAGTGGGTACCCAGGTCTCAACGCCGCACTTAATACACATTCATCCCAAGAAATGATTTTTTAATTTTTGTTAATTGATCATTTCCATTTTTATTAATCGGGGAACTATAAGGTAGTCATTTAAATTAAAAAGAACTGTGTTTGGTGGACAACACACTTAACCAGCCTAGATGCCTTCTTCAGTGAAATACTTATTTCATCCTGTTATCAGATTGTTTTTGTTGTTGGGACGTAAAACATTTTTTTAATGGAAGTATAGTTGATTTACAATGTTGTGTTGGTTTCAGGTGTGCGGCAAAGTCCGAGAAATAATTATTGGATAATGTGTTGTTTATGCTTCTACATAAGAGTGCATTTCGAGAAAGGATGCTGAGAACAGCTGCAGGGGAAGGCACCACATCAGATGAGGAGCAGGGATGATGCTGACGCTTCCATTTGGGTTCTGTGGGGCGGAGGAGCGAGCTGGGTGTCCTCTGCACAGACCCGCACAGGCCCCTGCCTGGGGGACTGCAGCCCGCCCGAGAGCAGGGAGCCTGCTGCCCGCAGCGAGGGGGCCTGCCGCTGCAGGACTGGTGTGGGCGTCGGAGGAGACGGTTATGTTAGTCTCTGGGTCGGGGGCTCAGTAGGGGGGAGGGGGAGGGAGGGAGGGAGGCAGGGCTGCGGCACGTTGGAGTCACCCCCCTGCCCCCCATCAGCACCACCTGCCATCTGCGCCGTCGTCCCACCCCAGTCACAGCAGCATCAGCTGCAGGTGGCGAGGGACCTTCCAGGGAAGAGAATGGTGTGACACATGAGGAGGAGGGGGCCTCAGGACCACTACTCTTCCCACCTGCTCTCGTAGACCCACGAGCCGGCCCAGAGCAGAGACGACCGCCGGAGGTCACGCAGGCGGTGGGGCATCTGGGGCCGGGACGCAGACGCCTGACCCCGGGCACGGGCGCTGCGCCAGCCGCCCTCTCTCTTTCTCCTCCTCTCTCTCCCCCTTCTACCTTGTCTCTGCTCCGTCGTGTACCCCGCCTTTTCTTATCACTTCAGCCCCGACCACAGCTGCAGGGACACTCACCAGGCCACCAGCGACTGCCTCCCTCCTCCCTAGTATGCTCAACCCTGCTTGGGGCCGAGGGGCTTGTGGCCTCTGACCACAGGACCATTGCCTGCCTGAGGCTCGCTCTGTGGCACCAGGCAGAACTCGGGAGCTTCAGCAGGGAGGCCAGGAGCAGGCTGGGCAGAGCACATACCAGCCCAGGCCCGCTGGCCCTCCACACAGGCACTGGGCATTATTAACTCCTGGGGCCCCAGCGAGGCTGGCCGGGGTCCCCTAAGCCCGACTCTCAGATTCCAGACCTGCTTCCCAGGGGTGGGAACACTGTGGAGGCCCCGGACTGTGTGCGTGTGGGTTTCATTTGACAAGCTCAGGGCTGACTTCTGTCTTTAGCTTAAACCTATGGCTTTCGTCCCTGGTGCCACACCTCCTCCCACCTTCCCCTCCAGGGCAAAGTCCTCACTCCCTTCTTTCGAGCTGCTGCTGTCCCGCGTAGGACCTCTACTCCTGTACCCAGCACGCTGTGTTGCAGTGTTTCTTGTCCTTTCACCGGAGACAACTTGAGGGCAGAATCTGAGTCCCGTGCCCGAGGATGCTGGTGCTGACAAAGCCCTCGGTCACTGTTGGCTGGATGGCATCCTGGGCACCTGGGACCCAAACCTGGGCACAAAGGGGAGGATGGGAGGCAGAGCTAGGCTGCCCCAGCCCCAAACTTCTCACCTCCACATCCCCCTGCCCCCAGCTGGGGCCATGGGGGACCAGGGCAGCTGCTGGTGCTCTGTTATGTCACAACCCTCAACTAACCAGAGCCTGGCAAGGGCAGACCTCAAGGTGTGTGTGAATGCATGAGAACTGCCGAGCAGCGGGGCCCTGAGCACGACCAGTCCTGGTAGGAGCGTTTCTAGAGCGTGTCTGTGGAATGCTGGGTCCCCGACATGCCCTGGGAATAAGGGGGTCTGAGGTCATCCAGGTGTGAGGTCATCCAGGTGCTCACGTACAGGCATCTCCCTGTTGAGGGTTCACAGCACCCTTTAATGTAGTTAAAGCTCGGAGCCACGCTAGGGTAAGAAATGAGAACTGTAAAACTGTAAAAACAAAAACCAAATATTAGGGGAGAAATCCCACCACAGACCCAGAAGTTTAGCGGGAGCCTGGGGGAAGAACCCGGCCTCCCGGGCCTGTTGGAGTTTTAGAAGCCTCTGTCCACCCATCTGGCAGTCAGCCTCTCTCCTCTGTGTTTTGTTTATGCCTACTTGCAGTTTCTAAAAAGCCAAATACATAGTTTGAGCCCAGAAAGAGAGCTGGCCAATGAAACGCTGAGCTGGAGCATTACAGCATCAGCGAGATCGCCCATTGGCTGGCTTGCCCTGAGGAGATGGCTGCATCTCCTCGCCCCTCCCCTCAGCCCCAGCTTCCCCCGCCCCCCGGCTTCAGTGAGGACCAGGGGTGCTGGAAAGGTCGCGATGCCCTTGGCCGTGGGCCCCCTTATCCTGTCAGCCTGTCCATCCGAGGCTGGCAGCTGCTGCCTGCCAGCCTGCTGGGGCACAAGCCTGCCTTCCCTGGGGGCCCTGCTGGTTCCCGGGCTGAGACCCCAGTGTCAAGCTGCTGTCACAGTGGTGTTTATGCTCACCCTGGAGCAAGGGTGCTGGGATGCCCTCCTGCTTGAGCAGATTAACCCTTCCCTCAACGTTAGCCCAGGTCTGCTTTCCACTATGGCGCCCTCTCTGCCTGCCCCTGATGACATTAATCGCCTCTTAATTTCTCAACAACTCATTCGTTGTTGGCATCCATCATTTGGTACTTGTTGTAAATGTTACTTGTTGCAAATGTTGTATTTGGTGCCATGCCACATCCATTCCTCCTTCTACCATTGTATAAAATCTTTCGGCTTTAACTGGGCACATATGTTCTGGAATAAAGCCTGCATTCCCAGTTCCCTTACAGCCGGATGTGACTAAGCTCTGGCCAATGGGAAGTTCACATCCAGCTTCAAGAAGGTGCTCCTAAAGGGAGGAGGTGTGCCCTCTTATGCACCTTCCACTCTCTTGCTGGCTGGAATGGAGACTTGATACCTGGAGCTCAGACAGCCTGATTGCACTATGAGGTAGCACACTAAGGAGCAGCAAGACGGAAATAGCCTGGTCCCTGATGATTTTTTAAACAACCTATCAGCCCTGGACTGCCCACCTCTGGACATACACTTTTATCTTTGGGGGTATGTAGTGTAGAACCAGTAAGGTATATGTATATCTGTAAAGAGAGGTTTATTTTAAGGACTTGGCTCACACGATTGTGAGGGCTGAAAAGTCCGAAATATGCAGACCCACAGAAGAGTTGATGTTGCAGCTGGAGTCCAAAGCCAGTGTGGAGGCAGAATGCCCTCTTTTTCAGGGAACCTCACTCCGTCTTTTCTCTTAAGGTCTTCAATTGATTAGATGAGGCCCACCCACACAGTGGAGGCTCATATGCTTTACTCAGAGTCTACTGATTTAAATTTTAATTACATCTGAAAAATAACTTAACAGCAACATCTAGACTGGTGCTTGACCCCAAACTGGGTACTATGGCTGTTATGGGCTGAACGGTGTCCGTTCCAAATTCGTACGTATGTGGAAGTCAGCCCCCTGTGTGTTTGGAATGTGATTGTATTTGATGACAGGACCTTTAAAGAGGTAATTAAGGTAAAACGGGCCTTCTAAGGGGCACCCTAATCCTGTCTGACTGATGTCCTTCAAAGAAGAGGAGATCAGGACTCACAGAGGGACAGCAGGGGTGCACATGAGCAGAGAGGCACACGTGTGGGGAACGCAGCGAGAAGGCGGCTGTCTGCTCACCGAGGAGAGAGGCCTCAGGGAAAGCCAGCTCTGCTGGCACCTGGACCTGGACATCCGGCCTCCAGAGCTGCAAGGGAATACTTCTGTTGTTTTAGCCCCCCAGTTTCTGGTATTTTGCACAGCAGCCTGAGCAACTGAACACACCTGACCTAGCCAAGTGGACGATAGAATCGACCCTCGCCGTGGTGTTTCTTTCCCGAGATGGTAAGGACTCGGGAGGCAGGCTTGATTCATTCATCTCTGGGGCCCGAGCACGTTCTTATACCTTGCAAGGAGCCTGAGCTCTGGATTCCTCAATGCTGGTGGGTGATGGACAGTGGCGCGCAGGGGAGTGTCATGGACAGATCTGGATTTGAGAGAGAGCTCTCGGGAACCACTGATGAGACTGCAATCAGGGAGACCGGCTGAGAAGTCAGCACCTAAGAATGGAGAGCGATGCCAAGGGGCAGTGCCGGTGCTGAGATGACCACATAGCACCCGGCTGACCTGCTAAAGCAGGGACTGGGAGGGCCTAGGAGGAATCCCAAGTGTCCAGCTGGAGGGGCTGGGTGGATGATGACGCTGCCAACCGGAAGGGGGCCTGCAGGGGCACTCTCCCCAGCGGTGGGCGCGGGTGGGTGCAGCGGCCGCTGGCTCGGTGGGTTTTAGGCCCGCTGAGGTGTGTGCCTGTGGGACGCCTCGGAGGGATCCCGGGAGCAGTGTCGTGTGCTCGTCTGAAACTCCAGGGGGAGTCTGGTTGGAAACCCGATTCCTATGTCCGTTTCTATCCAGCAGTTAAAATTCTAGGAGCAGAGAGCCTTCCCACCATACGTGGATGTCTCAGAATTTCCCAAACCTGCGTGGCTCTGGTTTTTCTTTTTTCTCTTCTTTTTCATTGTCATTATAATAAGGTAAATTTCAGAGAAAAAGCAGGTACTTTGAGGACCCCTGCCACCTGAGAAAAGCCCAATTACATAACAAACGTAACTCACATGTCACCAGCCTGGAGTCTTTCTCTTTTCTAAATTTCGGAGTCTTTGGCTCTCCAGCCCCAGTATGTGAGACGACCTTGGTGTTCGGAGGGATCCGCCCGTGGGCTGCAGGGAGAAGCCTGGCTGCTCTTCTACAGGCAGGTTTCCCTAAGAAAACGCTTTCTTCCCTCCCACCTGGAGCTTTCCCCCAGGAGCCAGAGCCCATCCCTGTTGCCAACCCCGTGGTCTCCTGCCGGGAGCAAGGAAGCAGAGAGGGCCGAGTGGGGGCAGCTGGGGCCGGCACCGTTAGGACCTGCGTTTGGATCTCTGCTGCTGGCTGCGACCCGGGCAGGCCCTATCAGTCTCTCACTACTGAGCGCCTGTGCCGGGGCCCAGCTCTCTGGCTACCCCTGGGTCTCAGCACCCTCATTTAACAAAAGGTGTAAACATGCCTGCCTCGCGGGGTTACTGTGATGCATACAGTGAAACAGTCAACGTGGAAAGGCCTCGCAGCGTGCGTGCCTCGGAGCAGAAAGTCCGCAAGTGCCGCGGCCTTCTGCGGCTGAAAACCTCGCCTCCATGACTCCCTTTCCCTTCCCAGTTAAACACGCTGGTGGCGGCGGTGGCAGCAACAGAATGCAGTCCCAGGTACCTGTGTCTAACCGTTTCCTGCTGGAGGAGCGCCTGCCCCCTCGGTGGGTCAGGGATGACGTGCTGCTGGACCTCGTGGGAAGCCCCGAGCTGCCCGGGTACTTTGTTCCCATCCCTGCACCTGGTTCTCAAGGCTTCTCATCTCAGGAATTCAGGCGCTAATGCAATGTTGTCTCACCGGGAGTCTAGAAGGAGCGACAGCCACTCCACCTGGCTCGAAATGAAATAGAGACCTGGGTTAACTCTTTGTTGCCCAGCAGGGACTTCTAGCCCCCAAAGACCTGGGGAGTCTGCCCTGCAGGGCGGCGGGCTCCTTGTGGGGAGCCTTCGTTCCTTCCGGCTTCCCAGGGAAAATGCGGACCTCTCGGGGAGCCGCCACTGGGCCCCGTCTGCCCTGCTCCGGGGACCAGGTTCCTCCTCCGTGTTCTACCACGTGACAGAGCAGCCTCCTCAGGCCCCTCTACCTGCTGGCGCCAGGCCTCCAGCGAGGACGCTGCCGTCTGGGTATCTCTCTGCAAACACAGATGACATCCTGAGCGTCACCGCGGAGTAAACCCTCCCCCGTGGTGGCCAAAGCGCCCCCTCCGCTTTGGTGGAGCCACGTGGGCCCGTTCCTGAGCGTTTTTCCATACGACCCTCAGGATGACCGCGGTGGTGATGGTGCTGACGATGATGGTACAGCCTGCAGGAGCTCCATTTATTGCCCTGTTTGGCTTAAGATTTGACAAATCACCAACACCTCTCTCTCTCTCTTTACTGACTATGGGCCAGAGGCTAAGGGCCTCGCGTGCACTGTAACACTGACTTTCCCCACCGTCCAGCCACTGTCATCATCCCACTTGGGAAACAAGGAGTTCAAAGGGGAGAAGTCGCCCACGGCCATACGGCCAGCAGCGGCAGAGCCAGGCTGGTCCCCAGGTCCGCCCGCGGGAAGCCGGCACTTGGAACCCACGCGCCGTGGTGCCTCGCCCGTGGGACGTGCCCCCTGCGGTGGGACCGTCCTTGTTGGCGGTGGGGCAGCCTGGGGACCCTGGGCTCCGGTGGAAGCAGGGTTTGTCCTGCCAGGGCTCCGTGGGCAGAGAGGGAGGAGGGGATGCCGGCTCAGCTCTGCTGGTGGGGAGGACAGAGCCGGGAGGCGGGTTGTCTATTGATTGAGTGAAATTGGATTTGTTGACACAAACTGCCAGCATTTCACAGTGATGAAAGGATTGCCCACCAGCCTCATAACAAGCCGAGATTTCCCTGAGGGCTGCTGGAGCCGCTGGTGTGGTTCTTTGTCAGGAGAAGAAAGCAATTAGGAAGACGGGGGGAGGTTATTAGGCCTTATTGCTTCCCTCAGCTCCTGCGTCCACCGCACGCGGGGCGCGGGATGGTGGGCTCCCCAGGCTGCGTGCCGTGTGTCCTGTTTCTGCCGCATCCACTGAGCAGTCGGCCCGGGGACAAACAGCCCGTGGACCCTGACCCCAGAGCAGGCGGAGAAGGCACCTGCAGATTCGGGCCACCGAAGGAAACCGGCAGGTGGAAGCAGCCCCTGCCAACATTAAAAATCACATCGTTGGATTATGAACACCAGTCTGTGTCTGCACGACACACACACCTCTCCGCCTTGCTTTCTCCATCCCTTTTCACATTTGGCCACGTTAAAAATGTTCAGACTGGTCTACTTAAAAAGACGTATTCAGGTAAGATCCTCCGCTGTCCACGTCTGCAGAGGGGCAGGTGGAGGAGGATGTACTTCCGCGGAGAGACTCACTGTGCTGCGTGAGTGACAGTTACTGGGGCCCGGGGGACGCCCAGGAGGAGGGGCGAGCGGATGGGGGCAAGGTAACAGCCTTCCAGGAGTAGCGCCATCCTGCATTTGCGTGAACGTTACAGCTGACAGAGCACGTTTGCTGACATTGCTCTGTGTTTTTGTTGTTGTGATAAAACAGACATAGCGTTTTCCACCTAAACATTTCTAAGCACACATTTCTGTTACATTAAGTACATTCACGCTGTTCTGCAGCCGTCACCACCATCTATCCTCAGATATTTGCCATCCTCCCAAACTGAAACGCTGTCCCCGTTAATCACTAATTCCCGTTTCCCCCCATCCCAGCCCCTGGACACCCCCATCCTTTCTGTCTCTGTGCCCTTGACTGCCCTAGGAAACTCGCACAGGATTTGTCTTTCAGTGACTGGCTTATTTCACTGAGCACGGTGTCCTCAGGTTTCATCCACTTTGTAGCATGTTCCAGAATTTGCTTCTTTTGTTAAACCTGAACAATACACCATTGTATGCATAGACCACGTTTTGTTTATCCATTACCCATCAATGGGCACTTGGGTTGTTTCCACCTGTTGGCTATTGTGAATAATGCCACTGTAAACATGAGTGTGCAAGTATCAGTGCAAGTCACAGCGCTCACTTCCTTTGGGCGTGTGTCCCCAGAAGAGCATCTGCTGGGTCATATGCTAATTCTGTTTTAATTTGTTGAGGAAGTGTCATACCATTTTCCACAGCGACTGCACCATTTCACATTCCTACCAGCAGTACACGAGGGTTCCAGTTTCTCCACATCCTTGCCAACACTTGTTGTTTTCTGTCTTTTTAAATAACAGCCATCCTACCAGAAGTAAAGTGGTCTCTCGTTGTGATTTTGATTTGCATTTTCCTAATGAGAAGTCATGTTGAACATCTTTTCATATGCTTGCTGGTTATTTTTATATCTTCTTTGGAGAACTGTCTTTTCGGGTATTCAAGTCCTTTGCCCATTTTTAAATTGAGTTGTTTGTTTTTGTTGTTACGTTGCTTTTTATTTTGATTCTTCCAATGTGTGGAGCCAGAGTTATGGATAGATCCCGTCTCACAGGGAAGAAAAGGAGAATCACGGATGTCTGGGAACTTGCCTGAGGTTTCCCAGGCGGCGGGGGGTGGGAGGACGGCCTTTTGGCTCTCGCTCTGCGCCCGCCGGCTCTGCCGAGCTGTCTCCCCGAGCGGGTGAGACGTGGTCCACGTCCTTCTGGGCTTCACATTTCACTTAGGTGTGACTGTGGGAGGTTGCATGTCAAGAAGGGCTGACGTTGCCGATGGAATTAGGGTGCTGTTGAGCTGCCCTGAGATGGGGAGGTTTTCCTGGATTACCCAGGTGGGCCCAAGGAAGTCACAGGGGGAGGACCCAAGCAGGAGACACAGAGGATATGTGATGACAGACTCAGAGGGTGAGAAAAACGTGATCTGAGAAAGACTCAACCCGCAGTTGTCATTGGATTTGAAGATGGAGGAAGGGGCCACAAGCCAAGAAATGTGGGTGCTCTCCAGGGGCTGACAAGGGAAGAGAACCAACTCTAGGGTCCCCAGAAGAAACGTCGCCCTGCTGACACCTTGATTTTAACCTGGTGAGACCAGTTTTGGACATCTGCTCTCTAGAGCTGTCACATAAAAAAATCTGTGTTGTTCTCAGCCATGACACTTAAGTCTGTGATAATTTGTTGCCGCAGAAATAGAAAACTAATAGAAATAGCCGGGACTTGGTTAACTGGAGAATCAAGGTGTAAGTTATGAGGACGGCATGGTCGCAGGCAGGAGGTAAGTCTCCCCAGAGCAAGGGCTCCCCCTGGGAGGGAGGAATTGCTGACACGCCGGAGAGCTGGCCTCGTCTGCACCTGGGATAAGCATGTGCGCATGTGTGTTCAAGAATCCTGTGAGGTGGGTACCGTTTGATCCCCGTTTGCAGGTGAGGAGGTCACCGCAGTGGTCCCTGACGAGGTGGGGAGGGGTGGCATTCAGGTGCTGAGTGTCAAGGCCCCTCCTCGCTGGTGAGGATGGCGCTGGCCACCTCTCAGCTGGAGGACGGCTCCCTCCGCTGGGCTGGCTGCCCCCCGACCCCGGGCATGTCGCAGGCCCTGGCATCTGGTCTCCTTGTCGCCTCATTGATAGTAAACCAAAGTGACAGAATCACCACCATTTCCCCAAACCCTGAACCTGGGCTGGACTCGTGTCCAGCTTAGCTCACTCTCAGTTGTACGTGTGGCCTCTGGTTCCAAAGCCCTCGTCCTGACCACGTGACCTGAGGTCTTTCTAGACCTTACGGTGTTATTGATTTGGGAGATAACACGCTTCCTATAGAATCTTCTCAAGCCAGTTCTTAATCTTTATATTTTTAAAACAAAGTCCATGGCACTCAGTTGTATTTCTGGTTGCTCTAAGCAGGTGTTATTTGGTAATGCACCACCAGTAGGATGAGTGGATACGTTTAGGTAAATACCATATTGGGTTAAAGAGTGCTTTCAAAAAGAAAACCAATAAGACAACCACAACCACCACAGGCCTGAAAAGCGTGACACAGGGCAGTGCGGGTGCTGGCGCTGCAGACGCGCAGCCTGGGAGCGGGCGCGGCAGGGCCTTGGAAGGCACGGTAAGCTCTTTCCCGATACATGTCTCCTCCCGCCTCTCGAGTATTCGCCGTCTTGAATTTTGTTTTAGTTAATTCGTGCTTTTCACTGTAGTTTTACCATATACGTGTATATGTATCTGCAAGCAACAAATGGTTTATGTTTGCCTTTTTTTGCACACTGCATGCGTTCTTTTTGCCTTGTTCTTTCATTCCCGTCTCACTTCTGAGATTAACCCATTCTGATGTGCATAGCTGTGGCTCATGCATTTTCACAGCTGAGCAGTATTTCATGGAATAATTATGCCGTAATATCTATTCTACTGTTAATGAGTATTTGATGTTGATGGACAGTTGTTACTGGTGGACGTTGTTTGTGAATTTTGCTGTTACAGTGCTGTGAAGATTTCTGTATATGTATTTTGGTGTGCATGAAAAAGTATTTCTCTGTGATATGTTCTTAAGAATGGAACTGGTGCGTCTTAGAGTGTGCATGTGTCTGCATGTATGCAAGTGTCTCAGTAGCTAATGTTACGTTTCTGCAGTGGTTCCAGCACTCTACACTTCCATCAGAGGCTTCTGAGAGGGTTAGAAAGGTTCCCCGAAAAGTCCTTTCATCTTTGCCGTATTTATTCCTAGGTCCTTTGCATTTTTGTTGCTTTTATAAATTGCAATTCTTTATTTTGTATTTTTTTTTTTACTGTTCATTGCTGGTGTATAGATATCCGATTGACTTTGCGTATTGATTTTATATCCAGAAACCTGACTAAACCCGGATTCATTTGGGTTTTCTGGGGCAGACAGTCATATCTGGAAATGTTGCCAATTTTGCTTTTTACTCTGCAGCCCTTAAACTTTTTATTTCTTTTTCTTATTTTATTTCACAATGTAGAACTTCAGTAAAATTAGTTTACTAGAAATGGCCGTGGCAAGCCTCCTGGTCTGTTTGATTTTAAAGGAAATGCTTTTAATATTTCACCACTTAGTATAATGTATGCTATATAGTTTTATAGATTAAAAATCATTTTAAGGAAATTTTCTATTTTGAGTTTGCTTAAGAGTATTTTAAAAAATCATGAGCGATGGTTGCTAATCAATTTCTGACTTGCGTCCGCTTTAAAAGTTTCAAAAGATTATCTGGATTCTTCCCCTTGTCTTTTGTCCTTGAAGCCTGCACTGTTGTTTTCATACTGAGCTAAGCCAATGTTCACATTCATTTATTCATTCATTCACCCATCAAAACTTTATGGGATGTCTACAAACTGGGAGGTGCTGAGGGGGCATTAAAAGATCTACCAAGTAAGGGAAGAAATATATCAGTAATGAACAGAGATTTCCCATTGGCACTTCACGATTCCTTCAGGTTTTGGCAATGCTCTTCAGAGCCAAGGAGCCAGGGAACAAGGAGCCAGCCAAAGAGATAATATTCCAAGTGGTCCTGAGATCACAGAGGATGAAAAGTGTCACTGCCTCGTGGAGCGGTCTCTAGCAAACATCACGGAACAATGAAACTGGGAGCCAAGACTTCATTCCTAGAGGCATCAGCACTTAGATCTAGAAGGCGCTCAGTGCCGTTGGGTGGAGCCAAATGGTACCCCTCTGGATGGCTGTGCAGTCACTGCTTACGTAACTCCAGCCAAGCATGGGAAGTTCCAAGGTCATCCTGACCGCACTTGGTCTGCTGTAATTTTTAGAACGATTTCTCTTAGGTTGAGGTGAACTTTCTTTCCTGGTGCTCTTTTTCCAATTATCTCACCACGCCCTGTGCAAACACGAAAAGACTTCTGCCTCCCTCTCTGCTGGTCCTCCGCAGAGTAGAATGCAGGTGTGATGTCCTCTCAAGACTTCTCCAGTTCAGACTCACCAACCCTAGTCCCTTCCACCCTAGTTCCTGGCTGCTCGTGAAGATTCTTTCCTACCTGCCCACCTTTCTCCCTTTGGACACACTGCATTCATCCCCGCCTCTCCTCAAACTTAGTGCTGGAGTCATGTGAAATTCTCAAGCGAGCAGATCATGGTCAGTGTCTGGGGAAACTGACATCTTCCATCCTCCTCACCTCTACCTGTTCCCCCCTCCTTCCCCACCTTTATTCTCTGAATCAGTTCTGGCTTTTCCTGTCAAAACCTGGGCGCCTTGGAGAGGCATGTAGGTGTCATCAGGGTCAAGATGGCAGGGAAGAGCATACATCCTTTTCTCCAGAGGAACACCGAGCAGTGTGTCTAAGGAACCACCCCCCTCAGCCCTGCAGTGCTCAGGAGAACAGTTTTTTATGTGCTAAGACATGAAGAGTTTTCCCTCCACAGTCTCAGACAAGAAGACGCTGCATGGTCCATGAATAATATACACAATAAATCTTTCTAGTAAATAGAATAATGAATTTCTGTTTGTTGGAACATTCACCATGGCTGGTGAAAATGTATGCATCAAATATGCATCGTGTCAAAATGTGGTACCGGAGTTGCAGTGGGGTATTGGCTGAACCACCCAGATTCTCCCTTCCTCGGTTTCCTCTTCAACTCTGAGTAGGCTTGGCAGTAACAGTCACTTGCAAATCAGCCTCCCAGGGAGAGAGGCCCATGATGGACCTTTGCAGACTGTGACCTGCAGTAGAAATGCAGGCACCGTTGCCACGGCGAGCGTGGTTTTGGTGGATGGCAAGAGAATGTTGTTGCAACAACAGAACCCATTCTTAAATTGCTCCAAGTGATGTACACTTTTTAGATGCAGAATTTTTAGCTGCAGAATGCTCTAGAGACCGTGACGACTCAGAGCATGCCTCACTGCTCTTCATCAAGTGTGGTCACCTTAGGGCCTCCCGGGAGCGCATATCCAGGTCCCTGCTTGGAAATGAACTTTATTTGCATCAATTCCTCCGTTAGCTGCTCATCTCCCTGCTCATGGCTTGTCCCTGTCTAGATGTGAACACTCTGACCTTCCAGGCAGCAGAAACCCCCCAAAACCCGGGCTCTGCCCTGAGGTCCCAGTTCCTCTGATCTCTGGTCCCCACCGCCTCCTACTTTGGGTTCTCTGCCTCAGCCCTTTTCAGTTTCCGGTAGCACAAGGTGAATGAAAGGTACACAGACAGCCAAGGGAGACAGTAATTTACTAACGTGGACCAATGCAAAACGGGCTATAAAAGGAACAGCCTAGCCCTTTGAGGGTCGTAAATAATGAAGATAATTTTCCCAGGTTTTATGCAAGTACAAGTTTTGGTGGCAAACAGTCAGATGATATATGTGTATATTTCCCATCCAAAACTGTATGCAATTAGCATTTGGAAGATTGTAATTATAGCCTGGTTGGGCTTTTTGTAGGTGCTAAAATTGATTTCTTGGCTGAATTATTTTGCAATAGACTTAAACCACTAATTGTACACCTAAACGAAATTGAGTGTGAACAAATCGAATACCTTTTATTTTACCTTGGATGATAATTTATTGATGCAAATAAAACTCCTTAATTAAATCTGGCAGAGCCAGGCCTGTAGAGGCCCACATAATGGCGTTCTGTCACCCAGCTTTAGTGATTATTTTAATTTTAGAATAACACCCTGCTATTCTTGGGGAGAATTGTGTATCTGTTGAGGACCGTGCAGGCAGTGAGTTGTCAGAGTTCAGTACCTCCTTGAACCCCAGAGAGGTTTAGGATAGGCCTTTTGGGGAGCAGTGCCACTGATTTACGAATTATAATTAAATACATCCAAAATTGAAACTTGCATCACTAGTCCTGAAAACAGCCTCTTAATGCAGAAGCTGCCAACGTCTCTCAAAAAGGGAGGAGATGGGTGAATGGTGGAGACGCACTTTGCTCCTGATCAATACATGTGAGGTACTTGATCAAAGGGAAACCATTTATGTGAGTCCATTTGTTTCCTGGGGCCACCACAGCAAAGCACCACAGACTGGGTGGCTTAAAACAACAGAAATTCCAGTTCTGGAGGCTGGAAGGCTGAAACCAGTGTGTCCGCAGGTCGTGCCCTCTCTGCACGCTGTCGGGGATCCTTCCTTGCTTCCGCCAGCTTCTTTGGCGTTCTGGGTCTACAGGTGCATAACTTGAATCTTTGCCTCCATCATCACAGGCCTTCTCCCTGTGTGTGTCTCTGTCTTCTCGTGGGACACGAGGACACCAGTCAGACTGGAGTAGGTCCCACTGTACTTCAGAAGGACCTCATCTTAGCTGATCATATCTGTAAGGGCCATGTTTCCAAATAGTCGGATTCCGCAGTACTAGGGGTTAAGACTCAGACATGTAATTTTTGGAGGGGCCACAATTTAACTTTCCATAATAAGGAAAAATTATTGTAGCTCTAGTTCTATATATCTGCACAGGGAGGCGAACACGCATTTAATGAACAGCTCACTGCAAATAAGAATTGCTTGGTACATGCATTCTCAGCATCCTTTAATTCCTATTAATCACAGCGCGATCCAATATAAAAACTATTACCTACCTTGAGGGATGTAAAAGGATGGCGTAAAATGATGGCGACTTCTCACTGTTTCCACTGAGATTAGGACAAGGAGAATGAGGATTCAGCTGCCGTGGGAAGGCGTTAAAGCCGTGTCCGTCTGGGTCAGGATGGCACAGCACCGCCAGACCTTCCCCAGTCCTCTGCTCTGGGATGTTTTAGCAAAGTGGAGGGTCTCTCTCGGTGCTAGAGACGGATGAGTGGAGACATGTCTAGAAGAAAGGGGTGGGTTGGTTCAAGTTTTCAAACTGTGTTTCACAGAACCTTGGGGCCACACAAGGCATGTCTGTGGTTCTTGAAAGTGTGGGCAGCAGTAGGCACGATTACGACGTGCAAATGCCCTGCGTCTGTAGGTGGAAAGGGCTGACCCTGCCCTGCGACCCTCCCTCCGGTCGCCAGCTGCGTTTAAGCTCAGCAGGCTGTTTATTCCCTGCGGAGGCTTTTTTCTCTCTAGCCTTTGGCTCATGACTAGGTGTGTCCCATTGGTGATGCCTTGATAAGGATATTGTGTTTGTGGCCCACAGAGCCGCCGGGGTCCCCTGTGCGGCTATAGTAATTTTTTTCTTATAGTCCTGTGTGTGTTGTGTGTGTGTGTGTGTGTGTGTTGTGTGGCTGCACCAAAACAACGCAAGCATGTGTTCCCAAACCACAGGGGAAAGACAGGCGTGTCCTCCCGATGCCTTTCCAAACTTCCGTGTGCCGTGCTCGCACTGTCAGGGCCCGAAGCCTGGGGTCGTCGTGCTCGGCGAGGTCAGCCAGGAGAAGAAAGAAGATACCACATGACATCGATTGTACGTGGAATCTAAATAAGGGACCCGCATGAACTTACAAAACAGAGACAGACTCACAGACGCAGGAAACAAACACGGTTACTGGGCGGGACGGCGGTGAAGAGGGATAGAAAAATAAAAATAAAAACATAAAACCCTACGTTGGACGCGGGCCTGTTGAATGAGCTGGACATGGTGGGACTGAAGTTACAAAGCAGCCCCCCGAGCCGCCCCCCCGCCCCTCCCCCCCCAGCCCAGTGCCTTTTCCGGATTATGCCCCCCTGGCCTGGGTGCAGGCTCGCTTCCCCGGCTGGTGCCGGGTGTGCATCGGTGGTTCCTTTTGGCCGGATGCAGCTGTTGCCTTAGTCTGGGAAGCGCTGGAAGCGGAGCCGGGGACACGGCCTGGGAGCGGTTACCTCAGACGGGAGGTGAACCGGGAGCAGGGAGGGTGAGAGCGGGAGGGAGGAGGCTCGAGAACAACGCGTGTCCCTGAAGGCGCTGCCGTGAGCCGCGGGGACTGCGTCTTGCGGGCCCCCGGGACGTGCGGCAGCTGCTTCTCGGTGTGGCCCGCGCGAGCGCGGGACGTGGGCGCGTTGATCCGCGGGCGCCGGTTCCTCGCGGGCGAGGGCTGCCCGCTGCGGTTACCGCCCTGCGCTGCGGGCTGCGCCGTGCACGGGCTGGCCGGGCCCGGGGCTTTCAGGGAAAGCCCTGATGGGGACAGCAGATCGGCCGGAGAGCGAGCCTGCGCGGAGCGCCCCCCTGCCCCGCGGCCGCGCAGGGGCGGGCAGAGGGACGTGATGCAGGGGAATGAGAGCGTCCTCCGGAGCCCACCTTTCGCACCACTTGGATGCACTCACGCCCCACGTTACGTCTACTCTGTCATTAAGTCTTCAACGTGATGGCGGGCTACGCGCTCTTAAAAGTCTGTGCCCCACGCTGAAGTACCAACTTGGGCATCGGGCTCTGAGGCCATGACTAAAAGTCCCCATCTCTTCTCCCATCGCCCATTTTAGAGCTCCCTTACCCTTCGTGCTGCCTAAGCCGATGTAGGCTGTTTACCTCGTGGGGTAGCCCAGGAACTCGGTGAGTTCTTTGATGTGTTGCCGTTGTTGGTCCATGGTTGTGCACATCATCCCTGAGTGTGGAAACCCGAGAGAGGCCCCGGTGAGTGCCCTGTGTCACACACCAACTCGATCCCTCCCCCACGGTTTCGCAGTGACACCAGCTCCTCACGACCGGCAGGGGCGAGTGTTCTGCCAGCATGGTGCCCCCTTTCCTCGCCCGCTGGTCTGTGAGAAGAGCCCCCAGTGAGCTGGGGACAGTCCTCACTTTAGGGACAGTGGAACCCTTGCCGTGTTCTCTCGTGGAAGCCTTTCTTCTCCGGGAAACAAGACCTTCATCTCACAGAGTCAGGAACTGCAGGCAGGGAAGAGAAGTGCAAATTTTCAAAGTGGGTGACTCAGAGTGACAGTGAGACGGGTTACTCCCGCCTCCACCGCCTGGTTCATAGGTGCGTGTATGCCAACCACTGGGGACAGAGCGCTGTGCCGTGATCACTAGTTCAGTACCTACATTGCATCTGGGAGAACAAGACCCCAGCCCTGCAGAGTGCTGTCCGTCAGGCGGCTTTGCTGGGCCTTTAAGACCATTCAAGCGTTCAGTTAGGCGGCCTTTTACAAGGGATGCGATGCGTGGCAGGACAGTGGGTCCTGTGGCCACACACTCGCTGTGACACCCCCTTGACTGTAAAATGGTTCCGTGGACTGAGGGGATATTCTGCAGGGGCCCATGGAGTCAGCCAGGCCCCCTGACATCCTTGGATAATGATGTTCTCAGAGTCACTGCAGCAGAGAAGCAAGGCAGACTCAGCGTGGATGTCGGTTCTGGTGAAGATGGGTCTCTGCCCCCTCTAGGTGGAAGGGCCTGATGTAACAGACTGGCCTCCGAGTGGCGGGCGCGCCTCCCCGAGGGCGGCGCCGTGTAAAGCACTCAGCGTCAGCGTGTGTGCGGGGAGCCGTGAGGAGGGGCCCCGGCGGTCCCGCCAGGCTGGCAGGTGGGACCCCAGTGGCAAGAGCGAGTGAGAAACAGACCAACCTCTGCGGCTGAAACCATGTTCCCGACCAGCTCAGTCACAGGTTAGGGTCAGGGGCTCTGCTCCAATTCCGTTTTCCAGAAGCACAAAGGAACACTTCCGGGAGGAAGAGACACCATTCAGAGCCTTTCCGATTCCTCATACACAGCCCTGGCATCCAACCCAAAGGGAAAAGCACGCAACAGAAAGGACGCGCTGCTCGCAGGGGAGTTGATCCGATACAGATTTGAAATAACTGTGATTAATGGTGGGAAAAGGGCTGGAAATCTAACGAGATGAACCAACTATTGCTAAGCACTGCAATGTCACTGAAATTAAAAAGCCAGACACAAAAGCATCGTACAGGTCCTCTCTAGTCATATAAATTTAAAAAACCACCCTCTGGTGTTCAAGGCCAGCTGCCTTTGGGGGCAAAGGGGGTGGTGACCAAGAGGGAGACACAAGAGGCTTCTGAGAGTCTCATTTGGGTGGTAAGTGTGTTCATTTTATGAATATTTGTCAAGCTGTACACCGAGAATTTACGCACTTTCCAATAAAAGTTAACAAAAAAGACAGAGAAGCAGCAGCAGTGGCTGCAGGACTGAAGATGGAAATAATTGGTATGTTGGCAAATTCAATGGCTTTTTCCACTTCAATTGCTCCCCGTCTATTTCAAGCCACCCTCCTCTCTTGTCTGGGTTAATGTGCAGCCTCCGACCTGATGTCCCCGCTCCAGCCTCTGTCCCCTGGAGTTTACGTTCAGCACAGCCGCACAGGATTCTTTTGTGACTAAGGTTTATGGGGTCGCAGCTCTTCTGATCCCTCCAGTGGCTTCCCGCCTGTCCCCAAATTCAGGCAGAGTCCTTCCCTGCAGCATCTGGCCCTGTTCCCTTTCCGACCCATCTCTCACTGCTGTCCCCTGGAGCACCGTGTGACAGCCACACTGGCCTCCTCCATCCTCACATGTGCCAGGCACACTTCAAGCCTTTGTCTGGGCGGACCCTCCGCCGGGCTCACTCCTGCACGTCCTTCCAGGCTGGGTCCACTCACTCCGTGTGCTTCTCCACAGACTCCTCCTGGCTCTCTTGGCCCCTTACCCTGCGAGCGTTCTTCCCTCCACAGTCACCGCTTTCTGACATAATATCTAATGTACTTTTCCTTGCATTTGTAGCTTGTTATCTCTCTCCCCCGCAACATTAAAAACTTCGTGAGGACAGAATGGATTTTTGGTCACTGCTGTATCCTTCACATAGAACGGTGCTCGACACAAAATAGGTGCTCAGTAAATATTTGTTTAATACATTTTGCTGATGCAGAAGCCATCGGGGAAGCAGTCGAGGATAAATGGGGAGCTACAAAGAGAACCTGGGCCACATCTTAGATGTTTGTCTCTAAGCTGCTGGTGTTTACAAGCTGTAGTTAAATGTACATGTTTATATCAATAAATCTATGTGTTCTCAATGGTCTGTTTCCAAATTCCACTGTAAACAGTCCTGTTCAGTTTAGCATAATTGTGGGGGGGTGGTTGGCACTAGTCAGAGCTGAGTTTGCACCCTCTCTCCCCTGGACAGCCCTCACAGGCCCCGAGGAAGCTGTTGAACCCTTTGTGTCTCAGTTTCCTTGTCTGTCAAATGGGAATAAAAAGGCCCATTGTGTAGGATTGAGTGACGTGACATGTAAACCCACAGACCCCTCATGCAGTCCGAAATTAATTATTGAGAACCTGTGTGTTCTGGGTGCTCTCCTGGGCGCTGGGGGACACGCCATTCATTCTGCATTACGTGTTTATTGAGTGCCACTCTCTGTGCTAGTAACGGGGATGCTACACTGCACAGAACAGTGCAAACCCCTGCCCCAGGGCTCGCCCTGTCGAGGAGGGAGACAGCCGCTGAGCAGACACAATAAGCAGTTCATAGCAGCGCTGTTTACAGCAGCCAAGACGTGGAAGCAACCTAAATGTCCATCCACAGATGACTGGATAAAGACGATACACACACACACACACACACACACACACACACACGCACACACACACACAATGGAATCCTACACAGCCATAAGAAAGAATAAAATAATGCCATTTGTAGCAACATGAATGGACCTGAAAATTGTCATTCTAAATGAAATAAGCCAGAAAGAGAAAGAAAAATACCATATGATATCACTCATATGGGGAATCTAAAAAAAAGAAACACAAATGAACTTATTTACAAAACAGGAACAGACTCACAGACATAGAAAACAAGCTCATGGTTACAGAGGGAGGAAAGAGGGTAGGAAGGGATAAATTGGGAGTTTGGGATCTGCAGATACTAACTACTATATACAACTAGATACACAATGAGTTTCTACTGCCTAGCACAGGGAACTATATGCAATATCTTGTAGTAACCTATAATGAAAAAGAATATGAAAAGGCATATGTATGTATGTACATGTGTGACTGAAACATGATGCTGTGCACCAGAAATTGATGCAACATTGTAAACTGTATTTCAATTTTAAAAAAGACACAGTAAGCAAACACTTGGTAAGTTAGATGGTGACAGGTGCTTTGGAAAAAATTCAGAGGAGGGAAGGGGGCTGGAGAGATGCGTGCAGAGGGGTGGGGTGGGGAAGGCGGGGTGGGAATGTTGCAACCTTCCCACCACAGAATCTTGACCTTGGTGGCGAGTCACAGCACCTGCCCTCCAGGAGCGCACGTCAGAGCGGGTTCTCCAGGACACGCAGGCACCGCGTGGCGCTCCACGAGTTACCTCTGCTGTGGCTGCAGAGGATGCTTTGCCAGGAAGGGAGAAGCATCTCACCTCGATGCCCTGTGAGCCTGTGTCACCATGCAGGCTCGCGGGGGTGCTGGGTCTTCCTGTCCTGCACCAGCAGGTCATTTCCTTCCCTGCGAAGGCACTGACAAAGGCTGGACACTGACAGGACGGGAGAGAATTACCCTCGTGCCTATTGCTAAATCTGCACAATTTGAGAGCTGGAGTAGACCCAGGTCCAGAGAGTATAAAACGCTCATTTTGTGACTGTCATAGAAGAACAGACTTTCTAGAAAAGGAAAGAAATCCATTATCTTCCCTCATGGCTGTTATAAGAAGTTTCTACTAAATATTGCATAAAATAAACTTAAAACAATTCTCCGTGCTAAGTTTATAATGCAGTCTACAGCTCCCAAAAGAGGATGAATGATGATGGAGAGAGAAATATTTACCAAAACCAAAAGTGGGAGCTGTTTCTTTAGTCATTAACTGTGAGACTGGCAGTGTTACAATGATTGGGCGGAAGAAACTCATTTCTTACACACATAAATAGCATCATCATGCCATTTAGTGGTTTCAGTCTTAACTGTCCATTTGAAAGAAGGAAAGGATTAGTTAAATAACCCTAACTCAAATAAGGTTTTATTTTAGGGAGAGAGGAAAACCTCCCCGGACAAAGGGACTGGGTGAACAGCCCCCCTGCACCAGAAGAAACAGGACTTTACATGAAGAGGAGAATTGAGGAGAGGAGGGTGTAGCTCAGGGGTAGAGCACGTGCTTAGCATGCACGAGGTCCTGGGTTCCATCCCCAGTACCTCCATTAAAAATAAATAAGTAAACCTAATAGTCTTCCCCCCAAAAAGGAGAGCTGGATGTTCCTAAGGGGGGTTCTCCAGAGAAGCGGTCATCACTGACTGAATAACTGTGAACATACCAAGCCCTTTACTTAATCTGGACCTTTCTTTTCTCCCCCGCGCCCCCCTCCATCCTTCCCTCTCCTCAGGACTGAGGTGAGCTTCCTGGCAGGGCGGTCGTCCCCCTGCCCCCCGCTCACTGTAACGCCTACAGTCTGAGCACACAACGTGTTTCCTCACTTTTCACACTCGCTGCACAAGAGACGGACCCTCACCAGCAAGAAAGAGCCGTGCCTCCAATAGGTGTCCCCAGTCCCTCTTCATACCAGTCTGGGCACTTCGTTCATGTTAAACCATTTGATGTGAATTGAAAGCTCAAACAGGACTCTATACTATGTTTTGCCACTAAAACTTTCCCAAGCATCTGCTTCCTCTGAGTTCACGCGGCGCAGACGCCCTTCTGCCTGCGACTGCTTCTGGGAAATTAAGCAAAGATATCTGAGCCTTTACAGTCCTCTCCCTTTGGAGCTGTAACGTCTTTAGCAGCTATACTTACCATCAGGAAAACAGAAAGCCATGAAGTGGCCTGGAGGAGGGTTCTGTATGGACAGACCCAGGGTCAGGAGGATGGGAAGCGGCATTGAATTTAAACGACTTGCTTTAGCAGGGGAGGGTATAGCTCAGCGGTGGAGCACATGCTCTGCATGCAGGAGGTCTTGGGTTTGATTCCCAGCACCTCCGTTAGAAAACAGCCAAACTATAAATGACTTGTTTTATTTTTCCTGGTTAAAAGCTATGCATATTCATCTTGGGAAAAGTAGAAATTAAAAATAGGCAAAAGAAAAAATAAGAAAATAATCTTTCTCCAGAGGTCATCACTGTTCACAGTTCAGTGGACATCCTCCAAGACTTTTCATATTTATACACACGAGTCTTTTCCTTTCCAAAAATGGAATCGTTTTGAACACACTGATTGATAGCACGCCTTTCGCTTAGAAATACACTCTATATGAAAATGAATGTATGTATGTGTGCTGTGTGAACCAGGAGGTGGGACACTGTGCTGCACACCAGAAACTGACACATTGTAACTGACTGTAGTTCAAAAAAAGAAAAAGAAAGAAAGAAAGACGTTCTGAATGTTTCCCCATGTCGTTGCATTTTCTCCTGCACATCGTTTGGAACAACTGATCCTCCTTGATTTCTGTCCTGTCACAGCCTGGGTCCAATGTGGTGGCAAATCCTGTCAGGCCCCCCATTCACAATAGACCCAGAGCTTTGCCGCTACTGCAGCCCTGGTCCTCTTGTCTCACGTGTGGAATATTGCGGTAGCTTCCTGACAGATCTCCGCTTCCTGGCCTTGTTCCCCTCAGTCTGTCCTCAACACAGCAGCCAGAGTGGGCGTGTGAAAAGCGGACTCAGAGCACGCGGTTCCTCTGCCCTGCGCCCTCCGTGGCACCTCCCTCTGCAGAGGGGACGTCCAAGCTCTCACTGCGGCCGCAACTGCCTGCCTCCCCTCCCCTCTCTCTGCCTCAGGACAGCGGCCTCCTTGCTGCTCCTTGAACGAGCTCCAGCCGGGCCATGCATTTGCTGTTGCTTCCTTCTAGAACGCTCTAGGGCTTTCTCTCCCCTGCCCTGTACATTCACAGCTTGCTCCTCTGCCTCCTTCAGGTTTTCACTTGAACATCATTTTCTCAACAAGCCCCTTCCCGACTCCCCTTTGAATGTATTTTCTAATTCCTCCCCAAGCCCCTCCCCACTGCCTTCTCCACCCTCCTGCCCAGCTCCGTTTCCTCCACAGCCCAGTATCACCCTCCAACACACCATGTGTTGTGCTTTTATGAAAAAATGTATTGTGTCTGTTGCTTACAGCCATTTTTTAGCCCTACCCCCAATCTACACGGAGGCTCCACGGGCCAGGCCTTCTCCCTGTGCTGTTCGCTGCATTTCTCTGACCTCTGAGCAGTGCCTGGCCCAGAGGAGGCATTTGATAAACGCTTGTCTGATGGAGGAGTAGCACCCCACCTCTGGGTAGGTCCTAGGATGCTTAGCCACCTCGGCTGTTGGACATCTGGTGGTGTCTCACATTTCTTTACTTGCATCGATAATGCTGTGGTGATCCCCATCCAGAAAACTAAACCACGTCGTCCACACACAGCTTCTTTCTTTAAGACAGAGTCTCAGGACTGGGGAGACATTTAATTACGGCGTTCAGTACACAGTGCCGATTCACTTTCCCAGATGCTTGCGTCCGGGGACTCCTGCAGCAGCAGCAGAAGCCCGTGTGCCCACCACACCCATGTCAACTTGGAGTCATAACAGTTCATCAGGAAAAATGATGAGAAGTTTACGTACTTTAGACACTTGAGGTGAAAGGAACTCACTGAGCCAATACTTTCCTAAGAGGCTGGACCACCAGGGAGCAGACGAGGTGGGAACAGAAGAGGAGGCTCATGAGAAGGGGGAGGTCCTGAGCCCACACGTGAGGCTGGAGCATTTCCGCCAGCAATGAAGGAGAGTGTCTGTTGCTTACAGCCATTTTTTAAAACAGTCACACTTCACAAAAAACACGAGGCTTGAAGAAGACCTTGAGCTGTGGACCAACGAGACTCAGAAGTGGACAGAGGGTGGGAGAAGAGATTCTAGGTCGAGAATCATGTTCGGGGAAACTGTGCCGTCCAGAAAGGACCTAGGTGTGAGGGGCAGAAATGGACAATCCTGTGACCTGCCGCATGGGGACAGGATTGCTCCCCCTCCAACTTCTGGAACACTGCTGGCAGGACCCCTCTGCCCCCAGCAAAGCCCCCGGCAGAGCTACCGGGGTCTCCTTCCCCTGACGTAGTGAGGGACTCGGCCTTGCACAAGGAGACCTGACGCCCACCTCTGGCTCCTGGGAGGTGGCCTCCCTGAGTGACAGGAGACTCTCTGCTGCTCACGCCAAGCTCCTTGCATCGCTCCTGAGAGTTTCTGTTAATGGAGACTTGCGGCCCTCGGGCCATCTGGTATCGGCCTGAGCTCAGCAGAGAGGGGAGCTGCAGCCGAGTTCAACCGCGTGGGCCTCAGCCGGCCGGCCAGGCCTCGGTAAAGGAGCCCAGCGGCAGGTCTGGACGCTGCAGCCTGGGCGAGCCTTCCCGGGTGGGATCGCCCCAGGCAAACTGCCGCACACGGATGCCGGGAGGGTGGTGAGTCCTGAGGGTGATGGAGGTCCTGTGTTTGGAACCAACGCCCCCGACCTCCCCCCAGACCACCCCAGCTCTGCCCTGCGCGTGTCTTCCTTCGTCTGGTTCCAGTCCCTCCCCTGTAGTGGATTGCCGCCGTGAGTAGGACAGTTGTCAGTGAGCTCTGTGAGTCCTTCCAGCGGACTTGAAACTAGGGGTGGTTTGGGAAAGCTGAGCTTGCGGGTGGTGTCAGCAGCAAGGGCAGCTTGGGGGCTGTTCCCTCAGACATTGCAGCTTGACTGGCTCTGGGCGGGGCCCTCTCTGCCCCTGCCCCTCCTCTAGGCAGCAGACATCCCGCTGTCCTCCAGGCCCCTGCCACACAGCCTTGTCGCTTATCACAGACAGCAAAGGTGTTCCTCAGAGGAAATGACAGCGTTCTTGTCTTTAGCTGGGCACCTCCCGGTTCATACAGCATCGTGATAAAGACTGTGCACTTAGGTATCTGGCCACGGGCCTGGGGGGGCGTCAGCTGCCGTCCGTGTGGTGCGCGGAGGATCCTGCTTTCTAGAAAAGTCTCTCTCGTGCTTTCCATGTGGCAAGGCCATCGCTGCTCATCAGATGGAGTATTCACAGAATAAAGCCAAACTCTTCTACCTGCGCTTACTCCGGCCTTCCAGATGGAACAGATCCTCAGCTGGCGAAGGGCCTGACGAGCGTTCAGTACTAATTAATCCCTGGAAGCCTCTGGGGAGAAGGTAAGTGTTCTTGGGAACCGACAGAACGGGTTGTTCCACCAGGCAGGTGACCGTGCGCCCGGAGGCCCGAGCCGCTCCCGCCTGCGGGGACCGCTGCCCGGGGCTGGCCGGCGCCCCGAGCCCCCCAGGCGGGAAGGCCGGGCTGGGCGCGGGCTCAGCGGGCCCTGCGTTTGTCTCCTCTCTCTCCCTCTCACTGACAGCCTCACTCCAGCCGTTTCAAATTCCAGCTTTTCCCTTATTTTTAGGCAATGAATTTGACTATGGTTTCCCGCAAAAGTTAGAAGTGGAGGATGGAAAGGAAGGCCCCCAGGACCCGTGGCTGACACAGGGCGCACTTTGCTTGGGCTGAATGTCTGTCCTTTGTAACCTACAGTTTCCCAGGTCATTGTTTTATTATTGTTTTTAAAATGTGCCAGCAGGCTGGTTTGCTTTCTTCTCCTCCGTCCTTCTCCCTTCGTCCCTTAAGGGCTCACGTTCCTCAACCTGGACGGAGGCTGGAGGCACTGATGGGCGGGGATGGAGAATTTGCCGGACTCCGGGTCACCTGAACTAAACTGCCGCGCAATGTGTCTGTAGTTAGAACACTCACCCTGAGAGCCTTGCCATGTCATCTCTGGTTTTTTTTAAACTGAAATATAGTCAGTTTACAGTGTTGTGTCTGTTTCTGGCGCACAGCATCCTGTCTCAGTCGTACAGGTACACACAGATTCCTTTCCATGTTCTTTTTCATTACAGGTCACTGCAAGGCATTGAATATAGTTCCCTGTGCCAGACAGCAGAACTTGTTGCTTATCTACGTTTGGGCTTTTATCTCGCGTAGAAGTGAGTATAGAGTTTTCGGCTTAAGAGCCCTAGACCCCGCTCACCTGTCACGTTGCCTTACGCCTGGTGTTCGTGCAGAGTGTCCGTTCCGCCCACCACCAGGCAGAGGCCTCCGTTTGGGCACTTCCTTCTCCTGAGTAGGGCTTTGCACATCACAAATGCTCCTTGGGGTAGACAGTGCTCAGATCCACCGATATTCAGTTCCTTCTAACTTTGCATTACAATCGTCAACATGCTTGAATTCAGGCGTGGCCAGGTGATGAGTTCCAGACCAAGATGTGAGAGCAGAAATGCTGCGTGTCCCTCCTGGGTTCAGGCCAGAGCTCTCCTCGCTGCCCTCCCTCTCCTGCCATGGGCGGCACTGAAGCCCCCCCCCCCCCATGGGGATGGCAGTGCTGTGAGATGGGGTAGGATGCCTTTGGAGCAAAGCCCCTCCACCACCGGTCCACGCTGGACATGCAGCATGAGAGGAAATAGCCCTTCAGTGTGCTCGGCCTCCGAGACTTCGGTGGTGTTTGTTATGGGAGCCCAGCCTAGCTCATGGATTAGCACACTACTGCCTGGGGACCAAATCTGGCCCTTCACTTGTGTTTGTCAATAAAGTTTTATTGAAACGCAGCCTCACTCATTCCTGTACACCCAACACATCTATATACAGCTGCTTTTGTGCCGCAGGGACAGAGGTGAATGGTCCTACCAGAGGCCACATGGCCTGGAAACAGAAATATTTGCTGTTTGGCCCTTTGGAGAGAAGGTTAGCTGATGTCTGCCCATCCTGACCAATATACTCGATGAAAACCTCTTGAATGATTAAATCGACAGCATAAAAGATGGAAGCCCAGAGCTGATTCTAAAACAGAACGCCTTCAGGTTATTCTGCGTGATGAGCAATGCAGCTTATTTGGCAAGTGCTCATCAAATGTCATGATGTCAGGGCCGGGGAGCACGCTCCTCCCTGGGCACGTCCGGGCTCCGGGGTCGGGGGAGGTGTTCCCTTCCTTTGTAAGTTTGGGGAGGAAAGACTCAACGTGGGAGGGAGGCAGAGACAAGAGAATAAAAAGTCCAGGGACTCTGCATGGGCCGAGGGATTTCTCATTCTCACCACAATGTCCATTAAAATAAATTTGTTCATTCATTCATTCATTCATCCATCAAGTATGTCACAAGCTGCTGTCATTTGCTAAGTCCGGAGCTGAATAGAAGGCCCTCAAAAGTCCCTAGGCGATGACACTGCAGTGTGACGAGGGTTAGCCCCGGGGAGCACAGAACGCAGGGGAGCGTCCCCCCGGTGCTTACCCGACCACGATCTCACCGAGGTGGTAGCTGGTGTAATTCCCCGAGACGGAAGCCAGGCAAGGTCTGAGAATCGCTGATTCACCACCTACTGGAAAACTTGGGAATTTTCTTCCCTCTGAAGTATGACCTGGAACACGTCTTCACACGTGGCTTCGCGTGGCAGTTCCTAGATCATTGCTCTGGGCAGGACCCCATCGTTGAGGCTCATAACACAGAAGAGCTTTGCCCAAGTACGTCTGCCTTCAGCTCTTTCCACTTGATCCTCCCCTAACAGGCAGCACGGAGTGATCATGACAGCACAATGGGGACTTAGGTTTCCTTTGTTGGGTGGGGCGGGGGTCTGGGGTTGGGAGGAAGGGGCTGGGGAAGCCCGGTGGGAGGTCAATGAGAGGCAGGCACACACAAGCTGAAATGATGGTAAATTGGACACTGCAGTCTGCGGTTTTATGTGAAGTTTGCCTTCCCCACATTTGTACCTCCAGCAAATTGATTTGGTACCCAGTTCCAGCCATCATCTGATTTTAAGTTCGGTTACCTAGGAAACAGAGGGCACACTGCTGGGACAGTCTGCCTGTGTCCTGTGCCGACCGAGGCTATTAGAGCCCATCAACTCGGCCTCCGAGCAAGCTCTGAACACGATGGTTTCAACTTCCAGCCAGGTTCTTATTTATTTATTTTACTGCCTCGGCAGCAGAATGAGTTATTGAACTGTTCAGTCCATTGATTGGGGCAGCTTTCCCCTACATCCCTCAGATGCCCGAAGCTCTCTGGAGCTGATGGCAGCCCAGAGGCCTTTTGTTGATGGTGGGACCTCAGCAAGGAAGCCAGGTGGCATTCGCCCTCGACCCATGGAGACAGGGGTTCAGGCTGAGGTGCACACGGCCCCTCCACCCTGGAGATCTTACAGAGCCTTTGAACACGTGAAGAATGGTACATACGTGTTGGCCTCCTCACAGGAAATCACACAGGCACACAGAACTTTGAATATAATTTACTGGAGGAACTAGATTTCCAGGCTAAATACTTTTGATCTAAGTTTGTTCTGCTTGGGATGAATGTCTTAGTTTTAAAGAAAAGTAAATACATTTGTGTTCAGGATTCAACAGTCGACTGTCCTAGGGACTATCTGCCCCAAAGGAGAGACTGCACGTCACTGCGCCTCCTGGGGACTCTCACAGTCCTCTCAGCCCGCTCTGAAAGTGACGAACTTGATGGAGACAATATTGCAGTGTCTCCAGCCTGCCGTCTGGTTTTGTACAGCCTGTGAACTACGAATGGTTTTGACATTCTTAAGTGTAAAATGTGAAAAAGACCATTAGCCTTTTGGGAGAACCGCTTGCGTGAGGAGTTGGGGAAATTGCTTCTTGGCCCCAAAGCCTGAAATGTTTACTGCCCGGCCTTTTATAGAAACAGTCTGCCCCCTGCCTTCCCCACAGGCCTGGCTGGTGAAGGGGCAGTGATGTCAGAGACACCACTTGGCGTTTTCCACCGTGAGAGCTCTTAGCCCATAGGACAAGGGCCCAGTGTGGGTGCTGTGATGGCCTCCCAGTACGCCCACGCCAGTTAGACATTCAGGGACCAGGGAAATGAGCACCAGGGGGCGGTCTGTGGCCACAAGGGGCCCCCTGAGAGCTGGGCCTCGGCCAGGACTCCGTTTATTATGTTCCTGATGAAGGCGGGTGGACATGACATTGCTTTGTGGCTCCACAGTGTCCAAAGAGCTGTTTAGAGTGTTGCTGTGTGTGTGGATGGTGTGAAATTAGATGGGACAGAGAGCCACGGCCACCGGATGAACGGATACCTGTGTTCGCTGTGGCTTTGTGTTAGCCTTTTTTAGTAATTAAAAAACTAAGAAAGCCAGGAAACTAATATAGTATTTATTTACCTTTGCTTTCCGGAAAAAAATACTTCTTTCTATGAAACAGGTGACTCTCTCTGAGTTCTCCACGTTAGAAGGCATACGAGTCCCGTGGGGAGGGTGCGGCTCGGGGTAGAGCGCGTACTTGGCAGGCACAAGGTCCTGGGTTCAATCCCCAGCACCTCTCCATTAAAAACAAACAAATAAGTAATATACCATTAAAAAGAAGAAAGAAAAGAAAAAGACAGACGAGTCCTAAGTACAATGAACGGCTCTCACCATCCTGCTTGACTCTCACAAAGACACTTAATAAATCACGCTGTGTTCAGGGCCCTCACTCACGCACTGCATCCACACTGGGATATTTTCACAGCATCTGGCCCCTTCTGCTTCCGCCTGGTTATCCTTTCCCAGAGAAGAGGTGCCAATGGGCACCCCTTCCCCATTTTCTTTCCCACGTCTTGCAGCTCGCTGTCACCCTGCAAGAACCGCCTGCCTTACTTCCTCTCTGCAGAGCCCTCTGTGGCCTCCCAAGCAGAGGTCCCCCTCCTCCTGCACCGTCTCTCTGCTAAATGGCCCCATGGCTTCTAAAAACCACAAAGGCACAAACGTCTCTGTTGCTGAGACGAGCTCCCAGCTCAGCTACCTTCTCCTGGTCAACTGAACCGGGCGACAGAATGGAGAGTGAATTGTGGTGATGGTGGCGGGGAGGGAGAAGGGGCTGCTGGTCCTGACAGAAGGTTGAGACGCTCTCTCTGAAGAAGCCATATTCAGACACTGAGCTCGTTAATAAGGAGGGAGCCTTGCAAACATCTGGGGGAAGGGGATTCGGTGCATGGCTGGCGAGTAGGAAAGGTGGACACAGACTGGGAGGATGGCGAGCAGGTGAGGGGAGGAGCGGAAGCTGGGGCCGCTTGGAGGGGTCAGATCAGAGACGGCAAGGAGGTCCGAGTGTCAGGGACGTGCTAGGAAAAAAGCATGGGTTAGGGCAAGCGTTCAACACAAGGTGCCTTCTTTGTTTTGCATTTTTTAAAGAATAACCAGCTGTGAGAGGGGAAGGACAGGGTGTTGTTCTGGGCTGAGGGAACAAATCTGGGGAGAAAAATCAAGCTGCTGTATCCATCAGAGTTCAGCCAGGAGACAGACGTCCTACCACTTGTTTGAACAGAGAGAGTTTAAAGAAACCTAAAAACAACACAAACGACCTTTCTATTTCCTCACACCTTCCGTTTTGGGGCCTCCTCTTCTTTCGTTGTGTGGGTGCAGGTTTCCACCTGGCATCATCTGTCTTCACCCTGAAAACCCTCCTCCTCTCGTAGTGACAGCGAGACTTCCTTTGACATTCCTCAGAGCGGAGGTCCTCTGGTGACAGTTGCTCAGGTTTTTTGTTAGTTTGTCTGAAAAATCTTTACTCTGTCTTTATTTTTGGAAAATGTGTTCAGTGGATATAAAATTCTAGCCTGACAGATTTTTTTTTTCAGAACCTGGAAGAGGCCGTTCCGCTGTCTTTGGATTTGCATGGCCTCTGACGAAACGTCGGTTTGAATTCATGTCTTCATTACATTTTCTAAAAATGGCTTTTTCCGTTGGCCGTCTTTTAAAACTCTCTTTTTCACTGTTTTTCAGAGCCTTGATTCTGATCGGCTTTGGTGTAGTTTTCTTTGTGTTTTCTTGATTGGAGTTTCCTGTGCTTCTTGGATCTCTGAGTTTATTGTTGCCATGAAACAGACAAAGACGTCACTGTCATTTCTTCAGGTATTTGTTCCGGCCCCTCCCCTCCCTTCCTCCTCTGGGGCCCCAATTATACACGTGTTAGGCCACTTGATATTGTCTCTTTTAGGTCACAGGGCCGTTGTTCACTTCTTTCCAGTCTTTCTTTCCTTCATTCAGGGTCAGACTTCATTGTGGTTCGATGGCTCTCCCAGGCTTATCTGACTCTTTCCCCCTTTTCTTGCACACAGATCTCTTCCCTAATAAAATCCTTGCCCATTTAGTCTCATTTTGACACCAGCTTCTTGGATAAGCTAGAGTAACATGGTTTCTACCAACTGTTTTTGCTCCTGTTTTTGCTCTTCTTTTAAAGAACGCTGGTGTTCATTCTGCAAGCAGTGAAGTTACTTGCAGGTCAGTTTGATCATCTCCAGGCTTATTTTTAAGCTTTTTATGGGTACATCTAAAGTCGCCTTTACTCTAGGGATAATTTAACCCTGTCATTGAAGTGTGACCTTTCTGGTGCCTCCATTGAAGAGCCCAGGTATCAGCTAATTCTGTCCACGGAGGCTGGGGACTCACACATCTCTGGCCTTGAGAACTGTCATCATGCAGTGCTCTGATGGCCGTTCTCCGCCTGGCCTCCCAGAGCTTCACCCTGGGCACGCCCGGATCAGTCTGCACCCGGAGACGGAAGGGGCTATATTGGAGATTTGTGAGTTCTCTCTCTGTGTAGCCCCCTCCTCTCTGATGCTCTGCTCTGCAAATGCCAGTTGCTTCAGGATCTCCAAGCATCTGTCTCTGTCCTCTCAACCTGGAAAGAGCACTGGGCTCTGCTTGGATCCCTCCTCTCTGGGCCCTGGAGTAGGAATTACCAATACGCAGAAAGCTGGGATGACGATAGGGTCCCTCATATCTCTGTCTTCTCTGGGACCACATCCTGCTTGTCCAATAGGCGCCTCCCAGACGAGCTATCCCTCTTGCTGGTGGACTTCCTATCCGGGCTCAGCTCCCTTTTAACTAGAGAGCTTGGCTAATTCACTTTGCTTCTGTGCCTCCGTTTCCTTGTCTCAAACATGAGAAAAATAAGCATGTTCCTCACAGAACTGGAAGAATAAGATAACACTCATCGTTCTCACATAGTAAATGCTCAGTAAATAACAGCCATCATTATAACACAAGTGGCCAAGTAAGCTGCAGTCTGCACTCTTCTCCCCAAGACACTGGAAAAGAAATGAGCTAAGGATGTAGTGCCCAGCGATTAGAATCGAGGTGATCAGACCTCTCAAACCTTGTTATGCCTAAAATAACTAGATAATTAAACAAAAGTTTTCTTTGGCTTTGATGTCATCGTGCCCAATTTTCCTTTCTGCTAAGAATTCAGAAACGGTCCTAAGTAAAGCTGGAGGTTAAAGTGTCTGGCAGCTATACAATGTAGCTCAAAAGAATACCCGTTCTGCCAGTTCCGATGAATGATATTATTTGGAAAACAGATACAGACACAAAAGTGACACAGAACCGCATGGTCCTCAGAAGCATTTAACAGCCAGTAAGCCTGCTACCCGTGTTAACTGTGACCGCCGGCACCACCAGCACCTTCATCACCACCGTCGTCACGTCCCCAGAAGCTCGGTTCCCTAAATGAGCACTGCAGACTTTGGCTAACGGAGGAAGGCACCGTGTTGAAAGTTGTTTTTATTATCACTTCAGTTTCTATTAATTGAGAAAAATGTCTATCAGTAAAAATTAAAGTGTATTCACAGTGAAAATAGTGTGATCTAGGAACTTCAACTTTTCTCTCTTTTATAAATGAAGTGCTTGGATTAATAGGAAAAGAAATGCCATGTCCACAGGAATCCGAATTGCACAGACCTTTTAGAAGTCTCGCAGGAAGGAAGACAGGAAGGAAGGTGTGGGTAAGGACCCCGACCTGGTGACCAGGGTCCGACCCTGACAAGCGCATCACATTGGGAGAACACCACCCAGGCCTCACCGGTCGGTTTTCAGGACTAGAGAGTTCTGTTGAACTGGCAGCCACCTTAAGACCAGCAGCATTACATTCTCAGTATTTCTTTTTCTACCACCTTTGAATTCTACTAATTTGAGTTAACAAGGGAATTTTTCTGTGATGCTTCGTGTGTAAACTGTTAGGCTTTGGAACTGTCATCTTTATTCTTCTTAATGCTTTAGGAGAATTCCAGATCCCGGACGGCGCGTGACGCCGGGAAAGCCCGCCAGCCGTGCGCGGCTGGTCCGTCGTCAGTGGGCTCAGAGGCTCAGAGGATCTTGGTCCAGACGCGGGTCGCGCAGAAGGTTTCTTGACGAATACAGAATTGGAGCAAAGGGAAGCGGGTGGCTGAGGGGGGCTTCCTTTCAGTCAAGCCATGTGTAAATCTGAGGGGCTTTTCCTGCCTTTTAATGAAGGCAGCCACTCCGGCAGCTCTGATACTCCGCCCGAGAGCGCAACCCTGCCTGCCCTGGGCCCTGATGGGCGCGCACCTCCAGCCACACCGTCACTGGGTTCTCCGGTGGAGACTCCACGCGGGCCGCCGCCGTCGGCGTAGACAGTCTGCCTGCAGCCCTGGCTGCTGAGCTGGTCAGGCTACCGCTTTCCTTTTGGTCAGTTCCATTCCGGGCAGAAGATGCCCCCGGTCCTCCAGTGAGGTGTGAGAGTGCTCCAGGCCTCCCCAGTCACACGTTCACAGCCCTCTTTCAGGCCGCGTCTCCCTGCAGAGCAGTGACTCCCCTCCGTCCTACGTGAGCCCTCACTGGTTCGCGGCAGGGCTTGGGGGCCCCCGGTCCAGTCCCCTCCGTGGAGACCGCGGTGACCAGGAACAGTCTCTGCAGAGCCACGCGGTCTCAGCTCGGGCGGAGCAGGAGGATTTTCGAGGGCGTGAAAGCGGGCCCTCTGAGAATAAGTGCTCCCGAGCCCTTAGAATCTGGGCGTTAACAAGCTTCGTATCTGTTACCTGCTCTCCTCTCACCCTTTCCCGCTGCTCAGAGGGCAGACCCTCCTCGCACACGGGGCCGCTGAAGTCCTGCTCGGCAGCAGCCTGCGTCTTCGGGGGAGGAGGGCGGACTCTCAGGCACACGAGTCTGGCCGGAGAGGAGCCCGGCGCCCTCCTCTGCGCGACCCAGAGGCGGAGCCCGGACAGCCCCCGGAGAGCGCTGCCCCCCCCGCCCCCGGCCGCTCGTCGGCGTTAACCGGGCCGCGTTCATCACGGCGACGGGACCGCCGGCCCAGGGCAGCCCGAGTTCCGCCTGTTGTCCTGGAGTAACTATCGTTCATGCCCTTGTTCACTCTCAGAAGTGTCCCTCCTTGGATGAATAATTATATGGTCACCCTTACTGGGTGGCTTCTTAGCTCTAAGAGTGGGCCGGGTGTCCACAAGAGGAGTGTGAAGACAGCTGATCGAGGAGTGATGTGCTGGGGAGGCCGGGGAGAGGGGACCCTGTTAAGCCTTAACTTGAGCTTGGGCTCGGTCTTCTGAAACTCCTCAGAGATGAAAGTTGTTAGAAACTACGTTTAGGAAAAATGCACCTTCAGTAAAGGGACAGAGGGAGCTCGTGTTCCTAAGCAGGGCTTCTTATGAGCTGTCTGAGCGAGGTCTGCTTGTCTGTCCACTTCCTTCCTGTCGGTCTGTGTGGGGTGAACTAGTCAAAAGCCATCCTCTTCCAAACAGCAATTTTTCAGCTTATAGGTTCGCCTCCTACAAGAGTTGATGGAGCCTGGCCGCAGGTAGAGCTGCAGAGCGGAAGGCGCAATGTCCCCTTCCATCACCTGTTCCATCGTGCACGGCGTCTCTCCCGCCATGGTCCCATGAGGCAAAGACAGGGCGTCAGCTCAGAGGCTCCTGACCAGAGTGAGGTCAGTAGACTCGGAATCACAAGAGGGCAAAGGCCGTTTCCTTTTCTGTAAAATGAGAAAAAGTAGCTGTTGTACCCGCCTCGAAGCACTGACTGACTGTGAGATATGCAGGGAGTGGAGCAGGCGGTGCGCCTCCTGCTGGGAACAGTTTTCTCCGTTCCGGCCCGTCACTGGCTGGGACTGGCCCCCACCAACACGCCAGGGCCGTGCCTCTCACTGGTACTTTGGGGCTCCTGCAGGGCCTGTCCTGCCTCTTCAGATCAAGTTTTATGTTTCCCTCTGCTGTTTCTGTTAAAACACAAACGCTTATAAATGTAACCTCCACACAGATCGTTTTTATAACAGCGAATTTATATAATTTAGGGAAGAGCTTTTTCTGACGGCCCTCGCCGTTTTCCCTTGACAAAGGGAACGCTTTTCCAGTGACTTTTCCAGGCGGACTTGGCCATGCTTTTCTCGGGTGAGTGGTGAGACGTTTAGTGGAGGGTTCAGACTGGAGAGACTGGTGAGTCCCCTGCAGCATAACACGCAGCTCTCAGCCTGGAAAGACTTCACCCCGCAGGCATCTGTGGGATCCCACCGTGCTCTAAGGGCCCGCCCGGGTGCGACTTCTCCCTTGATAGGCACAGATTTGGGCAGTACTGCCCCCTGCCACCGGGAAGACCCTGGTGCTGCCGCTGCGGGCTGTGAGAGCCCCGGCGAGCCAGAGGCGGCAGCTGAGGGGCTGGCCGGGCAGCCCTTCCACGTGGCGCTCTCCTGCCCAGGAGCCCCTCCCCACGCCGGTCTGCTGGCGGCAGAACTCACGTCCCCGCGGCTGTGTCCCGGGGGGCCTGCCTCTTGCCGGCTGTTGGTAGAGGCCGCTCTCAGTCCCGGAGGTCGTCCACGCGCCTTGCCACGTGGGCATCTCCATCATAAGCCAGTTTCTTCATGAAGCCCACACGGACTCTCTCTGCTCAGAGAGGCTGGTGCCTCTTTCAAGGGCATTGACCTGATTAAGTCAGGCTCACCCTTTTGGTTAAGTCAAAATCAGCTGGTTTGGGACCTTAATTATACCTCAGCATCCCTTGACTGTTGCTCAAAGTGAGCCACAATCCCCTCCCACGCACCAGGGGAGGGGGTTCCACAGGCAGGGGTCCTGGGGCCACCTGGGGCCTGTCTTCCCTGGTCCAGAAGGGGGATCTCAGTGGTTCGCTGTATATTCATTATAATAACTCAGACTATAAAATTTGGTAAACAAGATTCTCCCACACCAGGTGATGTTAGGCTTTAGACACAGCTTTAACTCTTTGGGACAAAGAGTTTTTGTTTGTTTTTTTTTTTTTAAATTAGCAAGAAGTCACGCGGATGGTCTTTAGAAGTTACTGGGGTTCTTTTATTTTACAGAATGGGACATGGAGGCTGGGTGTGTGCGTGCGTGTGTGCGAGAGTGTGTGACTCGTCCGGATCACCCACTCACTGAGTCAACAGATATGTATCAGGACTGGAGCCGGCCCCCTTGCAGGCTGCGCAGAACGAACCCACAGATGCACGGAGAACGCCAGCACAGCCGTGGGCTTCCTGATGTGGCTTCACGCGTGGCTGAGCTGGGCTGCTCACTGAGGCTCTGACCCTCCCGCTGCCCCGCCTCCACGAGGGGCTTGACTCACTCAACTCCCCTGATTTCTCTTGGGCTGGGAAGTAGCACAGACTTGACTTGGACGCCCCAAATCATTCCTTAAGCTCGGGTGTGTCATTGCCTAGATGGACAGAGACAGATAGAGCAGTGCTCTATTTTTGTGTCAGAGTTCCAAGTAAGGCGGTTTCCTTTGATTTAACCATAATGGTCGGTAACACCCACGCAGCGCTCCCGTGTGCCCAACACTGTTTGAACACTTTGCCAACACTAATTCAGGTAATCCTTCCAGCATCCCAGCTGGTAGCTCACAGGAAAGTTATTAACAGAGAAATGTCCACGAGTGTGTTTGAGCTGCGTTAGCTTTATTTCAGAAAAAGTCCTGGGCTCATGAACTAACGCTTGGAAGAGACAAGTCAAACTTTTTAAAGTTTCCATGAAGCCCTGCGTTTGCGGGTAATTCTCGCTGCCTCTGGGATACAGTCTCTTTCAGGTGTGGGTATTATGTAAAATGCTTGCCTATTCTGAAACATCCGGCACCAGTTACCAAAGGTTTAAAATAGCCCTGGCTCTTCACCTCTCTCCTCTGCCCACCTGATACTCTCTGTTCCCGGACAAGTCTGCGAACGGAAGGAAGGATGGGCGGAAACGCGCGCCTGTCAGATGGAGTTGCCTATTACCAGCTCTGCTGAGGGCCGGGTGGGCGAGGAGCCAGAGACGCGTGGGGCGCCCTGTCCCGGGAAGTTTCCACCCGGCCGTGCCCCGCCCCCGCCACGGAGACCTGGCGCTTCCTGCAAGGTGTCCTGACCCCAAACCTCCAGGCACCAGGACAGCACTGCTTCTTTCACCAGCCTATTTCGGGTTGTGAGCCTTCCCTCTGTTGCCACAAAGGTCCTGGTGAAACACCAATTTAGTCCGGTTCTGCTGACTGACTGAACGCGCTCCGCGTCTGTTCTCCGCTGCGTGTTTGTTCGCTTGTCGCTGTTGTCTGGCCGCCTTCTGTGCTGTGACGCCCCTCTGTGGTAAATCCTGAAAAAGCACATGTCCCAGGTCTCTGCCAGCGAGGAGCGGTGGGAGACAGAAAATAAACGCAAACGGACACAATGAGAAGACGAAGCGCTTTGCTTGTATCTTTTTTTGGTAAATCGTGACACGCGTCTGGATTCCTTCTTGTCTGTTTCATCAAGAACCCCAGCGTGTTAGTTTCCTATGACCTCTGTGACCGGTTACCCGAAGGTAGTGGCTCACAACACAAATGGATTATTTTTCAGATCTGGGGATCAAAATTCCAGAATGAGTCTCAGTGGGCTAAAATATGGGCGTTGGCTGGGCTGCGTTCCTCCTGGTGACTCTGGGAGAGAATCTGTTTTCTTGCCATTTCTGATTTTTAGAGGCTGCCCCCGCTCCTGGGTTCATGGTCCCTCCCACGTTCAAGCCAGCGCCGGCCAGCTGAGCCTTTCTCACGTTTTGCATCACTGTGACACTGTTTCCCGCTTCCTTCTTCCGCTTTTAAAGGACTGTGTGATCACAGTGGGCCACCTGGATATTCCAGGATAACCTCTTGTATTTTAAAGTCAGCTGATTAGCAAACTTCATCCCCTCTGCAACCTTCATTCCCCCTCCCCATGGACCACAGCAGGCTCTGGGCATGAGGGCAGGGGCGTCTTTGGGGGAGGGGCATTATCCTATCACACCCCACTTGGGGATGTTCTTCGCAGAAGGACACCACGTAGGCCAAACGTCGTGCAGACTGACAGAGAACTATGGAAACACTTAAGTGCGAGAAGGGCAGTGAAAAGCCTGTCCTCCTTCAGTGCTCCCTGATTCCAGAACACGGAGCTCGACTCTGGGTTTTGGGTGAGGCCGTTGTGGGCACCGCCACTGTGATTGTAATTCCCTCTGAAAGAGACAGATGAGTTGGGACTCAAAGTGACATGGAAACAAACGCTACTGGTTCTGTGTTAGGTGAGCATTCCGTGCACTTCACTGCTGAATTCTGTGGTGTAGACGGTGTGTGTTTCGAGAATGAACCTCTCTGCCCTTCTGCTCGTCCTGGTGATTCACAGCTGCTGGAGATGGGGAGACGCACCCCGAATCCACGCAGGCATTCAAAGCCACCTGTTCCCTCAGCGTGTGTTTCTGCGGGTCTGGCGACTGTCAGGTGCAGTGCTGGACGCTGGGGGAGTGGTAGGCGAGACCAGCTGTGTTCTTTCTGCTCCTAGAAGTTTTGACCTGTGAGGGTCCACGTGGGGAATCCTGTAAGCCTTACAAGGGAACTAGGGAAGCAGACCTTGAGGCACTAGGAGGATTTAGAGAGGCTGAGAAGAACGGGCAGGACAGTTCGGACAGGCGGTGGGGGAAGCTGAATAGAGCCATCTGCACAGAACGTCCCCGGAGACGGTCTCTGTGTTTCCACCTCTCCTGATTTCTGTCCTTTGTTGGTTCCCACCACATCACTTTCAAGCCCGCAAACTCAAAATCAGGGTGGAAGGCGTAAGGGAAATACATTTTCTGGGCTCAGAGGAAGAGACTCAGAAATCTGACTTTAGGAGAAAGGCAACTGTGTTAAAAGCGAACAAAAGAAAAGCTTTTTGGTGCCCAGTTTGGGAAATGCTGAATGTCAAAGGGCAGCTCGTGGCATTCCGTCAGAAAAGGACACACAGGGCACACATTCCAGACAGCTGACACAGAACAGGGGAGCGTTCAGCTCGAGGACTGGAAACAGACCCAAAGGGGAAAACAAGGAACACGTTCATCCCCTAAGAGGCTAGACATTCTTTCTTAGTTTTACTTGCGTGGCATAGGCTCTGAGTCCAGTTTTTCATTTTGAATAATCAATTACCAAGTTGTTACACTGGCTTGGACTTTTTAAGTTGATTTCCCATTAATAATTACTTGACAAACGCTTTGTCCCTGGCAGATTCATTAAAAATTAAAAACAACAACAACAACAGCAACAAAAACTCCAAAGAGCAGAAGACCGACCCTGGCCTTTGTAAGCTGTGAGGGACTTCGGGAGGTGAGGGAGGAGGAGGCTACCCCAAAGGCTGTGAGCCCGGGCTGTGCGGCCGCGAGGGTTCACGCTGGCTGCTGTGACGGGCACGCCTCCCGTCTCAGTGACTCGGCACAGTAAAAGCTTCCTGCTCGCTTTCATCGCAGTTCAGCGTGGCTGGGGGCTCTGCTCCACGCAGTCAGTCGGGGAGCCAAGCTCCTTCCAGGCTGAGGTCCTGCTGTCCTCAACCTGAGCTTTGTGGAAGCCCTGGCATCAGCTAGCCAGGGGACAAGGGTCAATGCAGAGAGAGACTGAGAAGGCAGCCTGCTCCTCATTGCCCCCGCCTGGCAGGACGAAGCACCTCTGCTCACTTTTTATTGGCAAGACTATGTCACATGGCTCCGTCTGACACTATGGGGTCTGGGAAACGTAGTGTAACTGTGAGCCCAGGAACAGAAAGCAGCTTAGTAACCATTTAGCCAGTCCATACATCAGTGCCCTCCTTAGATTTTCAGTTGTTTGGCAAAAATGTGATCTTTGGGCTGTGATTCCATCTCCTGGGCCAGCAGCATCTTCCCTCTATTTTATTCTTGGTGTTTACATCTAGCCTTGCTGGAGGGAGGGGGTGAGAAAAGGAAATCAGAAGGATCACCTGCGATGTGCATTTCCAGGCAGATACAGGACACTTTCAGGTGGTTCCCACCTGCGTTTTATCTTATACCTTCACTCCTACCTGAAAAGTTTCATCCAGAAGGGGCTAGAGTGAACATGGACACAAGAATCCCTGTGTGTGTTGGTTTGTCATTTCATCCCCCTTAATTTATCATGTCTTCTTTAAAATTAATTTTTGTGTTTGTGGAGGATAATCAGGTTTACTTATTTATCTTAATGGAGGAACTGGGGCTTGAACCCAGGACCTCGTGCACACTAAGCACATGCTCTGCCACTGAGCTACACCCTCCCTCTTCATCCTCTTTAACGTTGTGGTGCCAAGGAGCCACAGATAAACCTGTGTTTGGGGGATCACCAGCACCCTGATCCACTATAATCCCACAGAACTGAGCTCACCAGCCACAGAAGCCAACTTTGAAAGTGGAGATGACACTGCCGTGACGATTATCTGTCTGTACCAGCAACACGGTGAAGCAGCCACGACCTCGTTGTCCCCCTGCCCCCCGCAGGTGGCCAGAGCTCTAACCTGTCCTCCTCGGAAGCAGACTCACAGATCACAACCACTTTCTCCTCTCACGCTTTGCCACCCTGTCTGGTGGGCTAGAGAGACAGGCGTTGGCATCTTTGGGTTAATTTTAGGAACATTCTTTATTCGTTAATTTTAGAAAGCACAAAGCAGCACCTCATCCAGGCAAGAGAGACGGGTGGTCACAGCTCCAGCAGCCCCTCCTCCCTCCCTAGACTCTACCCAGAGGCACCTTAATGGGAATAATGAGGACCCTGGTTATTCTGAAGGGAATCTGGGCCACACGAGACCACAGTTTCCTACTGAGCTCAGAGGAGATGACAAGTGAGGTGGAGAAGTAAACAGCTTGTCCTCTCACCCCCAAATGGTGTTCCCATTAAAACAGACCCAGTGGAGGAGACGTCTCAGGTGTAATTGCCACCAGTAAATCTGTCCCACCACAGACATTTCTCCTGAACTCTAACCCACCAGCATCATTAAACAAGGACAAAGGAGCAAAGTAATTCACGGGGGTCGTCCACGCGGGTCAGGTTTAGACTTCCATCGTCGGCTGGCGTCATTCCTTTTTCGCACGGGACCCCCCTCCTCCACTGCAGCCCTCTAGGCTCAGAGGTGACGCGCTTGCATCTCACAAGCACACGCGCGTCCTACGAGGGACTGTCCCTTGAAAAGTCCTTTTCAAGTAGAGAGATGTAAGTTGGAGGCTGGGCTCTGCATACACGGCTACTGTCTCTGTGACCCAAAGTATTTAACCTCTCTGAGCCTTTGAAATGGGGACTGTCAAGCTCATTTGCCCCACTTTGCCAGGATTAGACAAGCAGAGGACAGCGTGCTCGACAGATGCTCAGTGATCACGGGCCTTTCCTTTCCTCCCTTCCCGTCTCCCCTTTCCCCCCTCTCTCCCCTCTTTCTTTCCAGAGATGCTCAAGAGTCCCATAAGCATGACTCTGACTGAAGAGCTTGCTAGGGGCTGGGCTGCAGCTGCCCGAATGGAGATGCTCTGAGCAGGTGTATGTTCTACATAAAGCTGAATGAAGTTGAGCCGCTGGAAGCAGAATTCCTTGTAAAGGAGGCAACCTTTGAAGACACCTTGGGAATACAAAGGAAGCCACTCTGCGGGGAGGTCCATGGGGACCCAAGTTCCAGAGCCACTAGAGGCCGCATCCCAGTCCCCCCCCCCCCCTCCGCCGTTGGCCTCCGTGAGACCCTCCCCAGGTTCCTCTTCTTCCTCCAGGGGCTTCCTTCAGGCTCCTTTGACAGCTCACCCTCCTCCACCCAACCTCCAAGTCTGCGTTCCTCGAGACACAGCCTGTGACCTCTCCACATGTCACCCACACTTTCCCCCAGGCAGTCACACCCACGTACATCACTTCAGGCACCAGGTACGTTCTGATGACTTTCAAATGTGCTTCTCCCACCTACACGTCCAGCCCACGAGCTCCAGGCCACGCACCCTCCTGCCTCCGTGACGTCTCCTCTTGGGTGTCTCAGCCACCTCGGGTGCAACGTGGCCAAAATTAACCAGTGTTATGCCCACCCAAACCCGACCCTGCTGTGGGGTTTTCTCTGACTCGGTGAGTCGCCCTGCGTCTAGGCAGTTGCCTGGGAGGCGACCTTGACCCCTCCCTCTCACCACCTCCCATCCAGTCAGTCGTGAACCCAGCCACGAACCCCAAAGCCCCCGTGCCCACTGAGCTCTCTCACGGGGCCACTGCCGTGGTCTCTGCCTGACTTTCCCCTCCACTTGGGCCCCACACGGCCCACTCTCCCGATTCTAAGTGGGAGATCTTTTAAATACTTCCTCGAATGCAGCTGCCTCTCACCCTCCGGTATCCACTTCCCGCTGGCTTCGAATTGCTCTTAGGATGAAATTCGACCTCCCAAACTTGACTTGCAAGGCATCGCCAAGTAGGGACAAGCCCTACTATCAGTTAACGTCCCACGTCGTCTCTATGCTGTCGTGGGCACCAGTCTTGCCAATGTTTTTAATTTCTTGGAACGCACCATGCTTTTCCCAGCTCCGAGCCTAGACATGTGCTGTCCCCCGCTCTGAGACACCCCCTCTCCCTCCCTTCTTGGCTCAGCTAGTTCTTGCTTCTCCGTAAGATCTCACCTTAGAAACTGCCGTGTTTTGTTGGTTTGAAAACACATGTTCCACATTTTGACAGCCCTGGAAGTGGGGTGCGTCACACTGGGGTTCATTGGCTTCTGCTGGCAGCAGCTGAAGCCCGGGTGTCCGTCACCTGCATGCGTGCGCACCAGCAGTGCCAGCCTCAAAACCTGCGGCGTGGGGCTAGTGGCTTGGCGGTGGATCCAGGACACAGCCCTGAGTGCTTTTTTAATCCCTAGGAATCCATGGTTGTGGGGTTGGGGTGGGAGAACGGCGGATCAGATCTGCTTGGCAACATCCCCCAGCAGGAGTCAGAAACGCTAGCCTGCATCCTCCCCAAGGCGGCATATGAGCACGGTACCCACAGCCCTCAGTTCTCGCACAGATTCCTTCCAGAAATATCCTTTCGCCAGTGCTCTTGGTGACACAGAGAAGGACAATGGGTGGCCAAGCGGAGACATCAGCCCCGAGCTGAAGGTGATGGGGAAGAGATGGACCCTGAATGGGAAGGCAGCTTAGCCATTCCTTAAGAATCTGTTTTACTGCTGTGTGCTCTCTTAGTTACGCACAAAATCACGTGGAATAAAAGTCTGTGTCCAATTAAAAGCAAAATAAACATCCTAAGTCATGAGAAAGCCTTATGTCACATTTAATGGGAAGCGTGATTCTTCTGTTTTAGTGTAACGGAGGAATGGCGTGTCTTACAGTGGGTGAGAGCTTAGGTTTAATGAAACACAATAGTGCCTAGGAGCCGCCTTCTCTGATGCCCCAAATCAGGCCCTCCCTTTGTGGGCGCTCTCATATTGCAGAACCCCTTTACTTCACTACTAAGAACTGGGGAAACTAGTGAGCTGTCTAATTAACCACTAAAAGTCTGCAAGAGTGTGAGACCTGCAAGACAAACGCTGCGTCTCTCACGGGCCCTGCTTTTCCCTGGAGCTAGAACGCAGTGGTCGCTTAAGACGTCTGTGTGTGAATGAACTAGTGAGTCTGACAAGGACGGTGTCCTCTTCCTTCAGGTGGCCTGGAAATAGACGGCTGTCCCCCGATGTTTCAGGTCATGGCCTCAGCCCAGAGCTTGGGCCCAGCCTGCGGTGAGGGAGGAGCGAGGCCGTGCGCCCAGAGGCCTTCGCCCCGGGGAGAGGCCACCGTACCTCCTGCCACACCGGGGAGCCCCACACCCCACGGCGGTGACGTCGCCTCTCCCTCCCGGGCCCCCAGCGCCAGTCCGCCGGCCCTCGGGGCACACTCCCGGCTCACCTGGGAACGGCACCGTTCCTGCCGCGGGGAGTGAGGGCCCGAGTGCCAGGAGACGGGGTGAAAATGGGACAAAGCGAAGGCGCACGTAGCCCACTGCGAGCCCCTTCCTAAAACGAAATGCTGAAACAATTTAGCCTAGAAAGAAAAAAATGAACCTGAAAAGAAACGCTGAGGGCAGTAAACCTCTTACTTGCAAAAAGGAATCGCAGGTTATTTTCTACCCTGCCTTGTTCCAGACAGGCTTTTAAAGTAAGCAGAAGCGTCCGCCACGGCCCCCTTCTCACAAGAATGTGGCTCCAGTGAGCCCTGTTTTAGAGACGACTTCCGCTGCAGTGATGGCAGGGCATGCCCGCTGCCCGCTTTCCGCGCCCCTTTGGCAAGGCGTTCAGTCACTGTTCGCGTGCAGTTCCGCCGCGGACTCTTCTGACTGCAGCCTGGACCTCGGGGGGCCAGAGACTTACTAGGGGCAGCCCTTTCCACATCCTGCAAAGACTGCAAAGGCCCAGTAACCAGCCATGACCCGATGCCTGGGGACCCAAAGGGTCTACTTGGGCTGTGAGTGTGCAGGAGAGATCCTTGGTTTCTCGTTACTAGGCGGTGGCTCCAAGTACACCCTGTTTTCTATCTTGATACCTTATTAAAAAGTTGGAAAGTCTCTATCAGGCTGAGAGAGGCAACTTTTACTTGTTCAGTGGGTGGTTTTTAAAAGCCTTAGAGATTCACTCCTAACACGGTCTATTCAAAAGTGTCAAAGGCACTTACTGCTCACCCACACAGCCCGGGAAGGCAGGAGACAGAATACAGAAGGAATTAGACCCTCCAGGGCGAAAGGAGGAATCTTCTCTGTCGGCAGTCAGGAGCCCTTCTCACGCTGCAGGGGGCGATGTCAGGAGAGAGCTGCCGCAGCCCATCTCTCTGCACCCACTCGCGGGGGAGTGAGACACGCCCCGGGCTTTGCAGACGTTCACTTTCTCAACAAAAACCTCCCTTAATTCAACGCACTTACTGTGGCTTATATGAGACACTCACAGTTACTAATTGTTTGCCATCCAAAACCAAGGAGCATAAAGCAGTTGAGTAACTCGGCAGTTCTGCAGAAGGCCCCCGGTCTCCAAGCACCCACTCTGAGTTTCGACACAGGGGACAGACAAGACGTTCAGGTCACGTCGATGACACTGATATCCAGGTACTTGCATTTCCCAGCTCACACGGCGGGGCCCCGGAAGTCGGTCCCTGAAATCCTGGCCTCATGTCTTAACACTGTCAGCGTTGCCGGTGACCCGTTTGGGACGCATCAGTGAGCTCCACATCTCCTGGTAAGCCGGGCGGCCGCCCAGCGTGGCCCTCCCACTGCATCAGCTCCTTGCCACTCAGGATTTGTCCCCGTTTCATTCCCAGAAAACTCAACCCTTGGCTCCAGGCTTCTGACCTCAATCATCTCCCCGCCCTCCTGGCATCTGGACTTTGACGTTCCCCCGCTGCGTACTTTTGCCTAGCTGGCCCTCCAACTCGCAGTATCCCTTGCTACCTTTAAAGGTTGAGGGTTCCCTGCTTTAATTCTGACCCCACAGAAAACAGATTTGACCTTAGACTCCCAGCGCCGGCCCTTGTGAGGGGAGAAGTGCAATGGCCACGTGTGTCCCAGGTAACAGAAGCAGACCCCATCTTTCCTTCTTCCTTCTCTCTCTCTGTTACCCTCAGCTTTTAATTCACTACTTAGACTAATAATAAAATTGACCCGTCTGCACATACCTGAGACCAGTCCTACCACGACTCTGGAAATGAATGCCCCCAAGATTCTTTTTATTTTTTTATTTTTTAAAATTTTGTTGAAGTACTACCAGTTACAACGTGTCCATCTCTGGTGTTCAGCCCAGTGTCCCAGTCACACATACACCCACGCAGATTTGTTCTCACATTCTCCCCGAGATTCTAATGTAAGGAATCGCTCGTTTCCTTTACGCCGGGATTGCATCCTGCCAAAAGGGGAAAAAAACAGCCCGGATTTTGTTAAGCTTTCCATACCAATTTACCTTTATGCTGAGGAGAAATTTTATCCCAAAGGGTAATTTATTCAAAAAAACACCAAGTGTCTGGGAAGAGGGCCTTCTAATGAAGGTGCCTTTTTACCCATAACTCTGTCGTGTCCTGACATTTATAATGAAGCCCAGAGCCAGAAATAGATTCTTCCGGAGCACGGGACGTGTCTAAACAGCTCGATTAAGTCTAGTCGGCTTCACCTCTGCCTGGGCCGAGCCTGGGGGCTTCCACGCCAGTGGGGTTCAGGGGGTTTCTGGAACTGCTCACAGGGCTCCCTTGAGGGGGGCAGGGACGGGCACACCCAGACCACGTGCATGCGCAGGCAAACCAGGAAAACCCGGCAAACCAGACGAAAAACAAAACCAAAAACAATTGCCTCCATTGCTACGCAAGGCAGGCGCTCACCCTTCACGGCCGCTCTGCTCGCCCTGGCATTACGCTGGCTCGGTCTCTCACTCCGTGACGGCGCGAGCGTTAGTCAGCGGCTGACAGGCGCAGCTCGCACCTGTCATTCTTGCATCCGCCTTGGAATCCTTGGGTAGAGGGTTGGAGCATTTTGGAAAATTCACTTAAAGACGACAAAAGTTTCACAGACCAGAGAAACCGCAGAGGGCCACAGACCCTTCCTTCCTTCCTCAGTGGGGAGCTCTTTTAGACATTTTCAAGGAGGGGGAATAAAAGCTTGTGAAGTAGGTGTGAAAAAAAATCATCATAGAACTTTGCTTAAAAATTGTGGCTGTTGAGGGGGAGGGTATAGGTCAGTGGGAGAGCACATGCTTAGCATGGAGGGGGTCCTCGGTTCAGCCCCCAGTGCCTCCATTTAATTAATAAATAAATAAATAAACCTGGTTACCCTCCCCCCCAAGTTGTGGTTTTCCAAATGTCTTCTAAAGAAAATAGGGCACTTTAAGAAATTGTTCGCTGCACATTGGAGGCACGAGGGTAGAAAATAACCCTTAGAGACTTCGGTGTTCCATGCAAAACTGAGATTTAGTGACCACGGAGGGTGGGCGGGGCTTGGGTGACGGCCAGGGGGACAGTTTTCTGGTTGAAAAGCGGCCACTACAGGCTTTTATGCTGATGCAGAAGAACAGGCTTCTCACCTTGGAGGATGGATGGGATGAATCGCAGAAAAGACAGAGGGGAGAGGCAGATCAATGTCACTTCTCTTGGCAGAGAGAAGGCTGTGAGCAGGGAAGCATCACGCAGATTAGAGAAGGGCCGTCATTCAGGCACAGGTGGCTGGAGAGTGGGCTGACACCTACAATACCTCCAGGGGCCACGCCGGCTTCAGGAACCCGGGTGACATGTCCGACTGGGGGGTGCGGGCCCAGCCTGTAGGGGGCAGCACTGCTCGGCCCCAGCCAGCCCGCTCTTTCAAGAAAAGCCAGAAACCGGATGTTTTAACCCAAAATCTCACCTCCTTCAAAATGTCAGCAACACACCTAAAACCTCTTTAAAAAACGTGTCCCAAGATTGCCCCTTTGCAGTCACACACAGAAACTTTCACTAAGGCAGTGGCGGAGGGAGCCGTGTTAGGAACACAGAAGACAGAAGGAAACGGCACGTTGCAAGCTAAGGGCAAGGGTTTTGCGGGAAAACTCCCCTGGAGTCTCAGCGTTGGAGCCAAGCTCTGAGGATATTGTGTGTGTCAGAAGGTTACTCACCGCAAGTCTGAAGTTAAAACCAAGGCTCTATTAAACAGTGATTAATACCAGTGGAAGCAGAATATGAAATCTCTTCTACCTGCAAGAGGTTAAAAATTTATGCTGTTATTTGAACCAGAAGTTATACTCTGGTGGAAAATTCACGAATGGCTGAATGTGTTTTCTGTCGGGTCTCTCTGTGACTTGCCTCCTTCAGTCACCATAAATCAGGAACACTGCTCGCCTGGAAGCAGCTAACGTCTGGAAAGAACAAGCCCTTGCAGGGCAGACCCGGCAGCCTCTCACTTATAAAACGACGGGAACTTTCAGCAGGATTGGAACTTCTTTCCACACTGTGTTGAGTTTGAATGTTGCTTCACCTCATGGCTATCTTGCTTGAGATAGCACATTTACCCTCCCCACCCCGCCCCACCCAGCATCACCAGCTCTAATAATGTGCCCTGAAGGTTAAGTAGGGGAGAAAACACTTCTAATTATATCTTTGTGGTGAATCAGATTACTGTCCAGAACTATCCGTTCCTGCCCACCTGCGCCCTTGTGGGCGGAGCACACTTCCCTGACCTGTGGCGTGGGGCGTGGCCTTGGGGTTTGCTTTAATTGCTATCATGTTAAGAGTCGTGATGTGATCAAAAGTGGGAAAGTACTTGACCTCTGTTGACCTTCAGCAGAGCTGCCACTATGGGCTCTATGATGGCATCCAGAGTGAACATGGCATGTGTTTCCCTTTCTCCTAAACAAATTAAATTATTTAAATATATCTTGCCTTTAGAATTGGACGATGTATTGCTGGTTGGAGTCTCAATCTGCACAATCTCTCAATGAAGGTGATTTAGCAATTTTATCAACAGTCAAATGCATGACCTCTTTGAGCCAATAATGCCCAGTTCCAGGAATTCGACCTCCATGTGTACTCGGAAGTGTGAGTGGTGACTGATGTGCAAAATTACTAACTATTATAGCATTGCTTGTAATGGCAAGAGGTTGGAAACAACCTAAATGTCCCTCAAGAGGAAAGAATTTAAATAAATGATGGTACACCTGTACAATCTAATCGAACTGTGGATGTTAAGGAGAACGAGGCATCTTTTTGTACTGAGAGACTGATCTGCAAGATGTATTGTTAATACTACTCAGCCATAAAAACCGACAACATAACGCCATTTGCAGCAACATGGATGCTCCTGGAGAATGTCATTCTAAGTGAAGTAAGCCAGAAAGAGAAAGAAAAATACCATATGAGATCATTCATATGTGGAATCTAAAAAAAACAAAAACAAAACAAATACAAAACAGAAACAGACTCATAGACATAGAATACAAACTTGTGGTTGCCCAGGGGGCGGGGGATGGGAAGGGATAGACTAGGATTTCAAAATGGAGAATAGATAAACAAGATTATACTGTATTGCACAGGGAAATATATACACGATCTTATGGTAGCTCACAGTGAAAAGAAATGTGACAATGAATGTATGTATGTTCATGTATAACTGAAAAATTGTGCTCTACACTGGAATTTGACACAACATTGTAAAATGATTATAAATCAATAAAAAACGTAAAAAAAAGATGTATTGTTAAGCAAAATATACACTATATAATACAGATTTGTATATATGCAAATACATGTGTATAGATGTATATTTACATTTGTTTATATGTGCGTATTTTACCTCTAGCAGGAGGCCAAGCAATTGCAAGTTGTCTATGGAAAGAGGAAATGGATTACAGAGTCTGAAGGAAAGTTTTTACGACATGCTTTTTATTTTGCAATATTGGAACATGTGAAATGTGTTTCTTATTCAAAAATAAATGAATAAAAACATTAAAAATGGAAGCGCATGGGAACCTGGGCCCACGTCAAGCACACATGTGTGGTGATCAGCACAGACCAGAGGAGGCTGCTCCCGGCGCCGAAACTTGGTTCATTTCTCAGCTAAGATGTCTAGCTGCCCTGAGACTCTCAGACACTGGGTGATTTCGCTTGGCTGTAATCCTCATCAAATATTGTTTAATTATTTACCCCGTGGACCCCTGGTTAGACAGAAAGCATAAGAAACTAATGGAGAAATACAGCCAATTAATGTGGAGGGTAAAGGTGACATTAATTCTGCAAAGCTGCGTCAAGAGGTCTGAGCTCGCATCATCTGATCAAAGCTCTGCAGAGCACATCACGATGGCTCAAAGAACCCCAAATGCCGATATCGAAGGGAAAGCACCTAAGCGATGGTTTTATCCAGTTTGGCTTTTCGCTTGCTGGGGTCTGGCTGGGCTTCCCCCCACTGTACAGCAGAACCTGTACAAGGATTAATTTCTGCAAGGATCTGTAGAATTATTCGTGAAGTAATGAAATTCCTACTCGATCCCTTGTGAGCAGCACTGGGTTCCCCAGGTGAAAAGCAGTTCTGTTCTGAATTCATTTTGGCAATTGGGTCCGCCTGTCCTGTCGATTTGTAATTTGGGGCGCACACCTGAAATCTCTGCTTTTCTGTTGGACCGTTCGGTGCACCCTGATATATACAAGACGTCACTTCTGTGTGACGGTCACCGGACCTCTAACTTGACCTGTTTCCACTGCTCGTGGGAGTGTCTGCCTCTCTCCGTGGACGCTCTTTAGGTGCCCAAATGGCATTTCGTCTGTGCCATACAGCCTGTGTTTTAAGTCATGTTATCCCAGACGTACCCTCTGCTCTTGGTGAAAATCCGCCCAGTTCTTTTCGTGTGATGGAACAACAGACAAACCAAGCAACACGATTTCCGTTTGTCTGGGCTCTGCCCTCTCTGCTGCAGCGCATTATCTGCAGTGAAGGGCTTATAAATCCTAATCCATAACCCTTTGTAGAAACAGAGCTACAATATTACATAAATGAAACGATTTTGTCTACTTTAACGCTGCAACACAGTTAAATTTCAATATATGTTAGTATACATACAGTCCCCCAAAGCCTCACTGCAGATAATCCTGTAGTTTGTTAATAGTTGCATAATTTGTTTACAAAGGCAGTACAGAAGGTCATCTATTTAATGAGGAAAGAGAGACAATTTTAAACGTAGTAGTTTAAATCACGTGATTCACTCTTTAGTTACTTACAAACATATTTTTGGGTTAAAATCACTTTTTTTATCGTATGGGAAGAAAATGACAAAATGATGTTAAAAGCTCGAAAGGAAGTTTTCTCAAGATTATATTTTTCTCCAAGAAGAAATTATGAGACAGAGGTGTTCAGGGGACATGCTATCTGAAGGAGAGAGATTTGCCCAGATTTGGGGTGTCCGGCGACATCTCTGCAAAGTGCACGCCCTTTTTCCTTCCCCTCCCTTTCTCTCCACTCTCTGCCTCTCCCATGTCCAGTTCACAGCCAGCAAGACATAAATTCTTCCCTAAAGTAGCTCTTTTAAGTTTGATGCTTTTTAAAGGTTTCATTCATCCTGGCCACTTACCAGCTGAACAGTCAGTATTACTAAGCACGTGCTCTGTGTGAAAACACCGGATGCTCGAGCAATAATATGGATGTCGGCTGTCACCGCCATCACCCTGAGGAACCTCCCCTCTGCTAAACAGAGAAATAAGCAAATGTGTGAGTTAATGAGGGGAGAGCAGAATTCGTGGCAAAAACGAGGCAGCTAGAACACGATCTTCTGGGGATGAGCAGATTCCATCAGAGGGGAAGTGACAGCTGTGAGAGCTTCTCCACCGGACCGGCTCTGAGGAAGGGGCTGGCAGGGGCCCCTGGCTCCTTGGCACACCAGTGTGGGGTCCCCAGCATGCCCGTCTCTGAGCTTGAACATGGGTCTTGGCTTCTGTTCCACCCCCCGCCCCCCATTTCAGAACCTTTCCATAAAATGGTGCTACGTAAATACTGATAAACGTAGACTCGAGCTCTTAGCTGGAACCCTGGCTCACGTTAAGCCCCGCGACTTCGGTGTGAGCTTTTAGGAAGCCACATTTCTCACACTTGTTAGGGGCGGAACTTCCACCTTGCCCCTCGAGGACTCCAAACCATGCACTCTGCTCACTCTCCTCCGTGCACCCTCGGAACTCCAGGCGGCAGGGCTTCTGGTGCTGGGGCAGATCTGTGCATCCACTAAGCGGAGTTAGTTGCTCCTGCTTCTGGGTGAAGAGGGGCCAGGAGGAAGAAATGCATTTTGCAAATTAAAAAAAAAAAAACCTTCAAACTTTCTTTGGGAAATGGCTGTTTGCTAAGTTAATTATTTCAGGTGTGTGTACAGACACAAGACAAAGGGGGAATGTGAGCTAGTCCTTCAGAATTATTAGTCCTAATTCTTTTTTTTTTTTTGGTTATTTGTTATTTGTTTATTTGTCAAGAGAAGCGATTCCTTAACCCAGATACTCATAGTTCGTAGCTTCATAGTTTAGGAACGCAGGTAAGTGACAAACTTCCATGGAATTCAACCCAAAGACATTCCTTGCCTCCCGAGATCACCTTGTACTGTGAAAGAGACCAGCCTTCCTCATCTCCTCAAAATCTTTTATGGAATCACGATTTCTGTAGAAATCTGCATTTGCCTTCTTTGCTGACTCAGCACCGCACGCTGAGGGCTGTAGCTCCCAGGATGCGACGGCTGCTCCAACAACGTGAAATCGCGGGCACTTGGCCACGAGGCCTCGCATCTCTGGTCAAAGAACTGGAAGTCATGGTGGTTACTCTCCTTGACAGCCCAGCAATGTCCTCCTGGACTGATGGAGAGATGGACTCATTAGTGCTGGTTCTGAACACTTAGCAATGATCTCACTTGCTTTTACTGATTTCCTCTAAGCGTGCACGGACCTCAAGACAAAATTCTGCTGAAAGCAACGTGGTATCCGGGAGAAGATTCAGGAGCAGAGAAAGGGGCTGGCTGGTGAAACGAGGGAAATCCAAACAGTCTGACGTTCAGCGAATAGTAACGGGACAAGGTACCGACGTAGCTAACGAGGATGTCGGCATCGGGGAAACCAGGTGAGGGTGCGAGGAGACTGTGCGCACTATCTTTGCAACTTTCCCACAAATCCAAAGTTATCCCAAAATAAAAGGTTTATTTGAAAAAAAAAAGCTGTAATTCTGGAGGTTGCTTTTCCATTTGAAGTGTCCGGGGAGAGGACCCCTCATTCCTGACAGGGATGGGAGTGAGGTGTTTGGAGGTGCCCACGGCCAGAGGGCACTGAGAAGGCGGACCATTGATTGGAGAGGTTGACTGAGGTGAACAGCTGATCAGATTCACTCAGAATTGGCATTTTGGAAGATCTGGCTTTTTAGATCTCTTTCCCTTCAATTACAGGATTTCGGTTTTCATGATTCGGATCAGGTGCAGCGACCCCGGTTCTGTTAGGCATAGCAGGGGCCACAGGGCTGGCATCCAGTAGGTTATCAAAACCTATTTGCCAGATACGTGTTTGCAGAACACACGAGTGGATGGATTTTTCCTAGGTGGACGTTTGACATATGCTATTTATTTCCCCTCTCTAGGTATCTCTTTCAACTCCCTTTGCCTTCATATGTCCGGTCTTTTTTCACTTCTGATTTTCTCTTTACGAGCTTGGCCAGCCCTGGCTCCTGGAGGTGCCCCTGTGGGCTGCAAAGGGCTTGTCTGTGCATGAGGGATGCCTCCGCAGGGCTGGGGACCAGGCTGGTGCCCTGTTGTCACTCACACACGCCATGAAAGCAGACGTTCCCCTCGGATATGAAAGCCTCATTGTGAAGAAGCTGAGAGACCAAAGCGGACAGCCAAACCCGCACGGGGACAATAGAGAGAGAAATTCAGTCCGGTGGCAAAAGGAAATCTGGGTCACCTAAGGCAGGTGACAATGTCTGTCTGTGTCTGGCTGGGAAGATTCAAACCTTGTTCCTCCAAACCACTCACACATCCCGGGGTGCAGCTTGGGATTCGGAAGGTGGCTGTGAGTCTGTCTTACTTCTAGGAGAGGTGGACCGCTTGCAGGGTTTTTTTTCACACTGGGCCGGCAGTGAACGTGGCACTCGGGCTCTCACTCAACACGGGCCTGCGGAGCAAGGGGCGGAAGGCTGGGAGGTGTCCTTTACAGTCATGGTTCTTGGGCCCAGGCCTCCAGGACATGCTTTGGAAGGGGTCGCTGAACATGGGGTAGCAACTGTCGGGGGACAGAGCTGCCCCGCCTCTCCAGGCCTCTGTGGAGTGGTGGCCTCCTTCGTGGGCGGTGCCCTGAGCACACAGCCCGTCAGCCACTGTGCCTGCAGGGCTGAGCCGTCAGGGAGGCGCGTGGTTAACCAGCCGGACGCTGACCGGGCTCGGGTTGGACTTCTCAGTTCGCGTTTTACCTCTGTCATTGGCAACGTCCAGACTTTACGCCCTCACATACCTTATTGCAGGATCTCAGTCTCCTCGGCTGTAAAATGAGACTCACGAAAGCGGCTTACCTTCCATTTCTAATGTTTTACAAATGAATTTGTTGGGTGAGACGAGAAGTTAGGTATCTCGTGTCCATGTCTGAGCTCTCCACCACTAACTTTCCACTTTCTGACTTCACTTGTCCTCCCATAAAAATGAGTTTTTAATCTAAAGAGAGAAAGAGAGAGAGACCATTTTCAGGTTGATTTAACTTTGACCTTCATTTAGGGCAGCAAAAAAAAAAGGTTCATCTTGAAGGAAGGCATACTTCCGTTATTTATTCCTGTTCTTTTTTCCCTCTGTGACGCCGTGTGAAATTGGGGAACTGGCTGCTTTGACAGGTGTGTCCTGAGGATGCTCTACGGTGGACCAACTCACAAAAGCTCCCTGAACGTATTATTCCAGTATTTGAAGTGCTTCCCTGTTTTGACCATACTAGCTTTTTATTTTTTTATTGTTTTTGTTTAAGTTGTTTCTTTGTTCTTTTGCTGGTTTTTAGTTGTTTTTTTTTTTTAAAATTTCCTACTAGCCTTTCAACTATCATATCTTCTTCCCCCCTCCCCACCCTCTCCTGAGGGTCCCCTGGGGTCTGCGGCTCCTCTTGACTTTCTCATGCTTTTCTTTCAGGTTGAAACACCTTCTCTCCTACACTCACCCTGCTCGATTTTTAGCCACCTGGGGAGCTGTCTAAAGCGACTTCTCAGATGTCAGTTCCCAGGTAATCTTTCCTCCACCTTGCCCTGCCCCAGTGCATTAGGAAGATCCAGACCCCCCTTGCCTGTCATCTCTTCCTGTCCCAACGTTGTGGGATGTTTCTGCTGTGTTGCAGCCGGCAGTTCCCAGTGGCCCCTCCTACAGGCTGGCAGTTCCCAGTGGTCCCTCCTACAGGCTGTCGGTCCCTTCAGGCAGGGCCACGTCCAGCCAAGTCGCTTCGAATTACAGGCCAAGCGGACCTAGTCCCTGTTCAATTTGAGAATGTGAAAAGAGGGGTCAGGGAAGGCAGAAGCCCGTCTCCCCACATTGAACAGGGCTCAGTTGTGAGAGTCCCCAAACCAAGCTTTATGAGGTTTGTCTGCTCATCATGTGACCTGTGTTCTTTTTGGTGTTTTTTGGGAGGAACTAGGAAGCCTTAAAGTGGTGCATTGTGGAGCAGATGTGCCCCTTCCAAGCCCCAACATCAGAAGCTAAGACGGAGAGGGGAGGTGCAATGAGTGGTGGGCCGTGCACCTGCTTGCAGTGCGTCCCAGAGAAAGTGTCACCGCGAGGCACACCAGTGACGTGCCTGCCTGTCACATGCAGCCCCGCACGGCATGTACCCAACGACAGGCGCGTGTGTCAAACCACAACAGAAAGTAGCCTGGAAAAGCCTGGGGCAGCTTCTGCAGAGCTGAAGTCAGACATCAAATCAGCCCCGGAAGCTGGGGACGCTGGCCCGCTGCCTCCCGTTTTGCTCCTCGGGAATCAGTGACGGCAGGTCCTGTGTGAGCCTCAGCTGGTCCCTCCATCCACCACAGGTGCCGAGAGAGAGCGAGCCTTTGGGGCTGTGCCCCGCTGGCCCTGATGAGTGCAAAAGGGTCCACTGGAGCCTGGGGAGGGGTCAGGATGCCGGCTTGACCTCAAACACCCGGCCATCTTATCTGCGGCTCCGGGAGCTGCTGTAAGGGAGAGGTCGTGGAAAAGGGACTGTCTGCTTGGCTGTCACTGTGCTCAAAGCCCCTATACCTTGGAGGGCCCTACTTCATGGCATCTTCCCTTCATAAGAGTAATTGTCATTTCTTTCTTTTTTATTGAAATATAGTTGATTTTCAATATTGTGTTAGTTTCAGGCATACAGCAAAGTGATTCTGTTACAGATATATTATACATTTTTTTTCCAATTATTTTCCATTATAGGTTATAACAAGATACTGAATATTGTTCCCTGTGCTGTACAGTCAATCCTTGTTGCTAACCTATTTTATATACAGTGGTGTGTATCTGTTAATGCCAAACTCATAATTTATCCCTCCTCCCCCTCTCCCCTTCTGTAACTATAAGTTTGTTTTCTATGTCTGAGAATCTGTTTCTGTTTTGTAAATAGATTCATTTGTATTATTTTTTAGATTCCATATATAAGTGGTATCATATAACATTTGTCTTTCTCTGACTTACTTCACTTAGTATTATATTCTTCTAGGTCCATCCACATTGCTGCAAATGGCAATATTCCATTCCTTTTTTATGGCTGAGTAGTATTCCATTGTGTAAATATACCACAACTTCTTTATCCAAACATCTGCTGATGGACACTTACATTGCTTCCACCTCATGGCTATTGTAAACAGTGCTGCTATACACAAGTCACTTCTGTTAGGGCAGCTAACGTTAACAAAGAACGTACTGACTGCCAGGTACTGTACAAACCCCTTATGGGATTAACTGACTTAATTCTCACAACAGTCTCATAGGGTGGGTGCTATTATTATCTCTGTTTTACAGATGAAATGATTATGGTTTAAATTAGTTAAGTAAGCTGTCCATGTTCACTTAACTAATGATATAGGATGGAGGCAGGACTCAGACCCAGTGGTCCTGTGCTCTTAGCCTCACTATACCTTGTCCACCCAAGACCTGGAGAGAGAGCGGGAAGCCGGGCCACATGGGGTCAGATGGGGCCAGGTGGCCCAGGAGCACCTGAGAAAGCCACATCAGAGGCATCTCTTGTTCGTCCTCAACCCAGGCAGTGAGAAACCACCTGGGAAAACCTCTCAACCCACCCACCAGATTGAGCGTTTGGAGTGTGGGACTCACACAGATAAGGTTCTCTTGGTTGCCGAGTGGCCTGACCTAAACTCAAGGAAGGGGCTGTCGCCATGGCAACCGTGATGTACCCTAATCTCTACCCAGAGAAAGAAGAGAGTTTTATCTTAAAAAGTGACTGCCAGAATAATTTCCCATTGACATTCAACCTGGGTAGCAAAAAGCCAGTGGAGAAATTTGGTAGCTGAAATACTGGCCTTCAACCATGCAAGTCCAAAGTTACAGGAAGAGGGGGACTCAGGGGTCAGACAGTTCAGGTCCCCATCCAGGAGCCATCAGTGCTGGGGTCAGGAGGCTTGGCATCTGTCAGCATCACTCTGTTCACCAAAACCTCGAAGACTCGTCCTGTATCCCGTTGAAAGCAATGATTTCCTTCCTCTTGCACTGGCTCACTCACAATGTTAGTAAGCAATTTAAGAAGCGAATTATACTAATTTTGCTTATCCCTGAAGTGTGAAATTTTAGAAGATGGTGCCAAATGAATGATCATGTATATTTCTCAGTTCGTTCATGGCTTTTTTTTTTTTTAAGTTTGTTCATTCTTAACAGCATGTCTCTGCTGTGTAAATTTCACTGAGCAAAATGGAAGATGAAAACAATTATGAAACTATCTAGAAATACAGGCTTTGAATGCTGATAAAAAGAAGAAAGAGACTTTTGTGGATCTGTAGGTGCATTTTTTTTTTTTTGCCCACATAAATTCTAGGCTAGTTGTTCATTGCGTAAAGACACCAGCTAGGTTAACAGCTACAACAAGTTGGCATAACTTTTGCTTATGAAACAAGACTAAGACAAAGTTGTCACTGAAGGCAGGATGGAGTCTCATCTGGCACCTGCATTTGAGTCTAAAGTCATTACGCTGATGGTGGAAATTGAACGCGGTCAAAGCTAGCCTTGAAAATTCTTAAATTATTCCGTAAGGACCAGGATCTGTGGTTTGATGCGGACAACCTGTACCATGTGGCCTTTGACACAAATTCACTGCACCCCAAACAGCCCCACAGTCTCCATGGAAAACAACAGCAGGCGTTTGGTCGTCCCTCCTGTGCCTGTGGGTTGGTTGTAGCATCTCTGCTCTGCGTGCCTCACGCTGGGGCCCAGGATGGAGAGAGTGCAGCTGCCTAGGGTACATTCTTCCCACACTGCAGGCAGGTGCACGGAAGAATGAGCCTGGCCACATAAGTGCATTTCAAGCCTCTTCTTGTATCAGCATTTGCTAACGTCCCATTGGCCAAAACGCGTTCATATGGCCACGCCCCCAGTCGTGGGAAGGGAAGTACATCTCCAGCAGTAAAAGGCCATGGCCAAATGGGCTCTCTAGGGCTGCCACCAAGGAGTCAAGAAACAGGAAAAATAACTCAAGGGACCGCAAATCATTAAGGAACATTATTGTCAATTATATAAAAGACATGGTTCTCGTTTAGTCAACTGAGCAAGTTACCGGCTGTGTGACCTTGGGCAGGTCATTTAACCTTGCTAAGCCTTTAATGGTAAAGCCAAACATTTTTCACCACACACCGAGCCCAGAGCAAAGCGTAATAAATGTGATCATTGTTGTGATTAAGAGATAAGTCAGTGAAGATATTCAGGCCCACAAACAAAGGCCCCAGCAAACTAAGAGGTAAATGGGCAGAGTGAGTGAGCTCCCTGCAGCAGGGCCGGGAGTCCCGGGCCAGAGGTGAAGACCTCTCCCTGCTCTCCACGTCCTTGTCCTTTGCCAGCCCTCCAGCCTGTTCCAGGCTCCCTCGTCTCACGCTGGGACCTCAGTGGTCTCCTGGCTGCCCCCAACCATTCTTACTCCAATCCATCTCCCTGATGCTACCAGCCAACGTTTCCCATGATGGAAACCTGACCAAGTTGCAAACTCTTAAAAAAGGGTTTTAGCAAGACCCAGCCCAGACTCCCTGGCCCGGCCACCTGCTTCTGTCTGTCTCCTGTCTCACCCGCACCCACAGCACACCGGAAAGTCCTGGATGCCAGAGAAAGGCCAGACACCTGCTGGGGGCAGAGAAAGGGCAGTTACCTCGGCACTTACCCTAGATCAGTTCTCACCCTCACTGCACAGGAGAATCACCTGGGAGTTTATAAAATACCCCTAAGGCTCAGGCTGTACCCCAGGCCAACTGAATCGGAGTCTCCGGTGTGGGACCCAGGCATCAGTGTCTTGAACCTCCCCCGGTCATTCCCACACGTAGCCAGGGTTGTGGCTCGCAGCTGTGCACTCATTCTCATCTTCTAAGGAAGGAGTCTTAAGAAAACAAACTTGTGGTTGCCAGGAGGGAGAGGGGGTGAGGAGGAATAAATTGGGAGTTTGAGATTTGCAGACACTATAAAATAGATAAACAACAAGCTTCTTCTGTCTAGCACAGGGAGCTATATTCAATATCTTGTAGTAACCAGTAATGAAAAAGAATATGAAAAGGAATGTAAGTATGTAAATGCATGACTGAAACATTATGCTGGGCACCAGCTGACACAACATTGTAAACTGACTATACTTTAATTTAAAAAAAGGAAGGAAAATTTAAAAAATGAAGGAGTCTTATCACCTGTTTGAAGTCCAAATACTTCAGCCTCCAATTCTAACATCAGCCACCCGCCGGTCATTGCTGACTTTGGGGATCCACAGGGGTCAGTGTCAGGAGGTGGGAGGTGGGCCAGTCTCCCGCAAGGCCTGTGGGTTTATTTACAAAAACCCTCCTGGATGTCAAGAAGCAGGAGCCCTCGTGGCCTGGGCGGCCCTCGGGGAGCAGAGCAGCCCGGTCCCGTCCAGCTTGGCTCGGCAGGGCCGGCGGCGGGAGGGAGGAGGTGACTCAGGGCTGCCCTCGTCCCCGCGGCGTGACGGGGCTGCAGCCTTCTGTGAAAGGACAGGCAAAGATAGCAGCAGCCCTTGAGGAAGGACTCAGAATTTGCAGTTTCTGGCCCACCCGATTACGTAACCGGCGTAAGAAGGGCGGGTACCGGTGGTGCACCGTCTTGTACGAGTCCCGGGCTGGGGGCTCTGCGGGGGTCTCCTTACCCAGGCCTCACCAGGACCCGGTGAGGCAGCGTGCCACCTCCTTTCCATACATGAAGAGCCAGTGATTGCGAGATGACGGGCAGGCAGCAGAGAGGGGCCCGCTCCCGGCGCCGGCGCGCAGGAGGCATGCTGTGCGTGCCCGCCGGCTGGCTCTCGTCCCCCGCAGGCCCCGCGCGCGGCCCCGCACGGCTCGGCGGTGGCACGGGCTTGGCCTGCTCCCCGGCGCCCCCGCGCTCACGTCTCGATGTGGGGAGCGGAGGGAGCAGGGCCCCGTGCGGGGGCCCCGGGGTGTATCCTGTCCGCAGTGCAAGGGCACTGAAAAGCGTAACACTGGGTTTCAGGGAAACGCAAATCTACCTGTGGTGCCTCCTCACGGGAGCGAGCAGAGCCCAGGGAACAAGCCGGAAGTGTCCACACGTCCTCAGATTGCGGTCCCTGAACGGGCTTCACCATGAAACGGCACCAGGGCTCCTCCGGAAAGGGGCCGCTTCCAGGTCTGGTGCAGGAAACTGAGGCAGAAGGAAAGGAAGCAAAGACCAGACTGCTGGGTCGTGTCAAAAGGACACAGGCATCCATGGAGAGGCTCCCATGGGCTAAAAGCGGGACGATTTGAATAAAAAGGAAAAAGGGCTGAAATGGATCGAAACACACCCAGTACATAAAAATCCGTAAGTTCACCATAACACACCGCGCCTCCCCGCCACCTGCACGCACCCAAACAGAAGCAAAACCCAGACCAGGGAGTTCAGCGCGTACCGGGGGCGTCCAGTACAACAGGACGGCTACAGTCAGCACGGCTCTGTGGTACATTCGAACGTGAAGAGCGTAAACCCTGCGTTCTCATCCCAGAGGAAAAAAAATGTTTCTCTTTCTTTCTCTGCGTCTCTGTGAGCTGATGGCTGTTACCTGAACTTACTGCAGCTATCATTTCACAACATACGGGAATCAGATCATGGCACTACACACCTTAAACTCACGCAGTGCTGTGTTGTATGTCAACTCTACCTCAATAAAACTGGAAAAAATTATAAAAGGTAACCTTAAAAGGTAGGAGAATACAGTTCAGGGGTTAACTACGTGCGTAAGATGTCCCTGCTGGGGAAGTGATGAAGGTAATCCCCACTTCCCAGCTCTGTTTCTCCTCCATCCCACCCAGAGCGCAGCTGTAGCGAGAGCGAGGCCCAGGGAAGCACCCAGGCATTCTGCCTTCCCACCCCCCCTGTGCCGTGGACAGCCCCACCCCCTCACACTAGATGACAGCCCCCTCTGGAAACCCAAGAACATTATTCCAGAAATTCTTTTGTTGCATCATTATTTTTCCTTCCCTATGAGATCGGTAATACCAGCATAAGACGGGTTTATTACTTTTCTCGTTAAAAGTATCTTTTCTTGAACCCACTTCTCCGCCCATAATCAGCAGCATTTTAGCTTCCTTTTATAGGAAGGGGACAAAAGACTCACCTATTCCTGCTCTATCTTGTTACTCTCTAAAACACCTTCTCCCACCCCATCCTCACCGCCCCCTCTCTTCTGTCCCCAAGGTCAATCCCAGATCTCTCGAATCCCAGACTGTGCTCTGCCCGCCCACTGTCTCTCCTGGGTCTCTAACAAACCTCTCAGATTCTACCTGCGGAAAGCGGGATGTTCGACCTTTCCTACTGGCAACCTTCCCACCTGCAACCTGATGCCAGCTGCATCCTTCCAGTTGTCCAAGCTCAGGAGTCTAGACTCCACTTTCTTTCTCAATCCACATCCAGTTTTCTAAGAAGTTCTGTTGACTCTGCTATCAGCATTTATACTCTTAATGCTTCCACCATGAACTCTGCTTCTTGCCATCATCAGCTCATGTTTAGGTCACTGAAAATCTTCTGTGACAGAGACGGGCCAGCTGTTCTGATTCCTCTTCTTCCGGGCACACCCCTGGACCGCAGTCTCGGGCCACCCTCGCAGATAGGCGTGGCCATTTGACCGAGTTCTAGCCAATGGAATGTGGGTGGGAGGGAGGTGTGCCCCCTCCAGGCCTGGCTGTAAAACCTCCCACCGTCTTGATGCAGATGGGTCTACCTGCTTCAGCCCTAATCTCAATACAGCATCCAGAGTGACCCTTTTAAAAAGACGTCAGATCATGTCACTCTTGAACACTTTCCAGTGCTCCCCACTTCCCCCAGTCAAAGCCAGAGTCCCCCCAGTGGCCCACACGGGCGAGAGTCCCCTTCCTGTTTGCAGACGGCCTTCCCCCGGCACCCTCTCATGGCTGAGTGGGAGAAAGCATCTTCCTCACGTTCCTCTTTCTAAGAACACTGATCCCACCTGGAGGGCTCTGCTCTCCTAATCTAATTCCTTCCCAAAGACTCCCCCTCCTAATGCCAGCCGCTCGGGAGTGAGGATTTTTAAAAAAATTTTTTTTCTTTTTGCGGGGAGAGGTAATTAGGTTTATTTGTTTGTTCATTTTTAGAGGAGGTACTAGGGATTGAACCCAGGACCTCGTGCATGCTAAGCGTGCACTCTGCTACTTGAGCTGTACCATCCCCCAGGAGCTAGGATTTTAACAAATGAACTTTGCAGGAGACACAAACATTCAGTCCACAACAGCTCCCTACTATATGCTCTTTTTAGACGCTTTTATTTCCGTGTTATTTAATGTGCTGATTGACCTCTTCATTGTAAGCCTTGTTAGGACAGCAATATACGTGTTTTCCTAATAACTGAGTTTCTAGCCCTAACGTAGTACATAACACACAGGGGATGCAATCAATATTTGATGAATAAAGGAAATGAAAAAGGATTAAGGAAGGCAAGTGGGAAGGAAGAAACAATCATCTCAACCAAGTTCATTTACTATGGTGAGTTTTGTGAAATACAGAACTATTTTTTATACCAAAGTTTTCCTTCGGTGCTTAACTATGGTCCTAAGTCTGAGTTGCCACAATGCACAATTGACCAGTGTCTGCAGAATATGATCAGTACACACAGCAGGGGTATCATTTAAGCCTAGATTTGTTTTTTAAAAAAGGGAAACATTACATTTAGAAGCTGGGCTTATCCAGACAATGTGTAACAGATTTGCTAATCAGAGTATTTACAAATGCAGCTACCAACTGCTGAACTCAGATCATTTAATATCTCCTAGTTTGGGCTGGGCAAAGCACTCAAGGGCACAAGGAAAAAAATCCATGGTCGACAAAAACAAATAAAATTATGTTTTCCAGAATCTGTGTTCTTCCTTTCATTCAACAAAAGGCATGAAGTGGTTATACATTTCATGAGCACGCTGAGTGGCTCTCAGGGCATGTTTTGGCATCCAGGCTGTAGACCAAATGGGAATCTATTGTCAGCAGAGCTTCCGTTTAAGAACTTAGTCTTCCCACCAAAAAGGAGTGAAATAGAACTGCTGTGTGGGCAGAAGTCGTGATGCAGAGAGATTCTGAAGCAGGAGCATTCAGACACAAGGTTGTTCAAGGCCCCAAGAACAAGGAGACAAGTCCTAGTTTGTGACCCAGTCAGAGCCAGACGCGGGGCCACCACCCCGACTCTTAGTTGCAACAGCATCGTTTGGTCCACAATTGAGTTTCTCCTGTTTTGAAGGATGCCTTTTACTTCAAGACATCCATATCTGGGTGTGGACACTCCAAGTTTCAGACACAGACGGTCCCTGACTTAAGAATGTTCGGCTTTATGACGTTGTGAAAGTGATGTACGTGCAGCAGAAACCGTACTTTGAATTTTGAATCTGGATCTTTTCCCAGGTGGGCGATAGGTGATAAGGTGCACTCCTGTGATGCTGGGCAGCAGTGGCCGCAGCTCCCAATCAGCCTCACCCCCATGAGGGTCCACGACCGATGCGCTGCCCACCATCTGTGCTCGGTCAGCTGCTCTCTGTTTTTGCTTTCAGGACAGTATTCAATATATGACATGAGATATTCAACACTTTATATGGAGTAGGCTTCGTGTTAAATGATTTCCTTGATGTTCAGGAAATTAAGGGTATTAAATGCTTTTAAAAAAATCCAAGTATAGTTGATTTGCAATGTTATGTTAGTTCCTGGTGTACAGCATTTAGTTATACACACACACACACACACACACACACACATATATATATATATATATATGTATTTTCATTATAGGTTATTACAAGCTATTGAATATAGTTCCCTGTGCTGTACAGTAGGACCTTTTTGTTTATCTATTTTATATGTAGTATGTGTATCTGCTAATCCCAAACTCCTAATTTATCCCTCTCATACCTTTCCCCTTTGGTAACTATAAATTTGTTTTCAATGTCTGTGAGTCTGTTTCTGTTTTGTGTCATTTTTTTAGATTCCACATATAAGTGATATCTGATGATATTTGTCTTTCTCTGTCTGACTTACTTCACTTAGTATGATCATCTCTAGGTCCATCCATGTTGCTGCAAATGGCTTTATTTTATTCTTTTTTATGGCTGAGAAATATCCCATTGTATAAATCCACCATATCTTCTTTATCCAGTCATTTGTGGATGGACATTTAGGTTGCTTCCATGCCTTGGCAATTATAAATAGTGCTGCTATGAGCATCGGGGTGCATGTAATTTTTCAAATTGGAGTTTTCTCCCAATATATGCCCAGAAGTGGGATGGCTGGATCAGGTGGCAAGTCTACTTTTAGTTTTTTAAGGACTCTCCATACTGTTTTCTGTAGTGGCTGCACCAAACTGCATTCCCACCAGCAGTGTAGGAGGGTTCCCTTTTCTCCACAGCCTCTCCAGCCTTAAATGCATTTTTGACTTATGATATTTTCAGTATATGGTGGGTTTAGAGGGACATCATCACGTGGTAGGTTGAGAAAGATCTGTGTTTGCTTTCACCTGGGCTGACTTGGCAGAGGACACCTTTGATAAAAGTTGTAGTCACTTTCTATTGCTTCCATGACAAATAACCACAAACTCAGTGCCGCCAACAACATGCGCTTCTTATCTCACAGTGAGAAGTCAGTCAGATCGTGTTCCTTTCCTGATCCCCTGCTCAGTCGGGTTGTTGGCAGAATTCAGTTCCTTGCGCCTGTAAAACTAAGGTCCCTGCTTCCGCTGACTGTCAGCCGAGGGCCACTGCCAGCTTTTAGGGGGCACCGCTGTCCTTGGCTCGTGGCCCCTTCCTCCACCTTCAAATCCTGTAATCCTTTTACACTTTGAATCTCTCCTCCTTCCCTCTTGTCTCTTTTCAGCAGCTGGGAAATTTTCTTCACTCTGAAGGACATTTTGGGGCCCACATGTGTAATCCAGGCTGTTTTGTCCCTCGAGGTCCTTAACTTTGTCTGCGAGTGAGGTGTCCCATTCCGGGGTTGGAGGGAGACATGGCTGAGGGGCCATTATTCTGCCTTCTCAAAAGTGTTCGTTTGATTTAGGTGTGGTGGGTGCTGAAGAGAATTTCTTTAGAACTTTGAGCTTTTCTGTGAACCAAAAATATCCTTGTAAAAGCCTCTAGCCTGCACTTCTGATATTTAAGCCATTTCCTGGAGAACGCCTCTGTCTTTGAGCAAACCCTCAAAGAACGTTATTACCCTCCCCCGTGGGCTTACGCAGCACCTCGGTAGCTTTATTTTATTCCTTGCACCCCCTTTTTCCTTAGCATCATCAACAATAATGTGACTTGCCTTTCCTTTTTGTATACGTTCGTTTTCTTTCTGTGGGGTCTCTGGGAGAGGACCCAGAGGGAAGAGGAAATCTCCAGGCGGGGGAAGCATTTTCTCACCGCTGTCCGCTTTGTTTCCCTGGACTTCTGGATCTCTGTGTGCACTTGCGCCCCGCTCTTCCCGCGAGGACGGTTTTAGCCAGAACTGCCTGCACACTTTCCTTGCGTCTTCACTTCATGTTATGAATATGGCCGAGAGGTTCCGCCTTTAGAAGGCTAGATAGCTGAATGCCAACCATCGTGTCATTTCTGGCATGACCCATAAGCCTGTGCCTGCCTCGGCTGTCACATGTTACCAGCGTCACAACACAAGCAAGATGGATGAGGCACCTTGTGGTTACACGGTCAATACCCGAGCAGTCAGATGGAAGCAAGCGTTCTACAGGCAACGCAGGGTGAAAAGCCTTCTTTGAAGGTTTGTACGTTGAAATGTCATTGTCAGTTGACGTATACATAGATTTTTTTCATTGAAAGAGGAAAATGCTACATGACTAATGATTCCTTTGGAAACTCTTAATTTTATGTACAAACATGAGTACTAAAACCTTCCCACGAGCCCAGGTGCTGCGCCGCGAGAGGACGCGTATCTGAGGCCCGAGGAAGCTGAGGAGACGTGGCAGGCTGGACGCAGACATGACCCCGGAGGACCGGGCTCGGGGCGAGGGTGGCTGTGAGAGATGTTATGGGGACAGTTCAGCCTTCCCATCTGAAGCTGTTGACTTTTTTCTTTGCCAGGGCCTCCAAGGCGACTGTAATCTCTAATTAGAGACTCTCTAATCATGCAAAGGCTTATCACAGAGAAAAAAATCAGGCTAAATTACTGCCCACAAGAGAGGAATTTGGGAACCACAGGATGGTAACTATGCTTGACACTGATTTATCAGTCTGGAAAGGAAGTTTATAAAGTCTTAACAGCTCATTCAAATCAACATGTTATCCACAGGAAAGAACAGGAAAGAGAAGGCTATCACAAAGCTGTTTTTTCTTTTCTTTTCTTTTTTTTTTTTTTTGCCGACTCTAAGACATTTGAATCATCAGATTTCCCGTATTACTAACTTACACCACATGAGGCATTCATCCTTTGATGGCAGACCGCCAAAGTGTTCTTAGAAAGTGGTTCAGAAGGGAGAGGAGTGATCGCTTCCTCGGTTTGGGTTTGGAGCTCTGCTAGGAGCCGCTGTCTCTAAGACTCAGTCTCCACTCTTCCCCTGGCTCCCTGGGAGAAGGTTCTGATAAGCAGGACCCAGAGCTACAGCAGCAACGCCCTTCAATGCACCATGAGTTTAAATGTCCTCTAAAGGAGCACAAAGGTTTGTTCACTCTTCCCAGTGGGACACAGACAGACTGATACTATCCGTCCGTTCATTCATTCATTCATTCATTCGTATGTATTGATTCGTGAATTCAGCAGTCAGTATTGAGTTTCTTTTCTGTTGAAAGACCTGAGCCAGGTTCTGGAGGTGTGGAAACTTGCACAGGAGATGGGCTCTGCGTGTAAGAGCAACCAGGTGGTCCCCAGCTGCCTGAATTCATGAATTCAGTACATATTGCTTGTCTCTTCTAGATCAGGCAATGTTCTAGAAGTTTATACCCTAAATGGGGTGGATAGTCAGCAGTTAAACAAGTGACAAAGGGTGTTTCTCTTCACGAGGAAAATGAACCTAGTATGTGTGAGCCATGTAGTCATGTTATTTAACCAAGTGGAGCTTAAAATACATTATCTCATGGAGACATTTTCAGCAAAATATTAAAGCCAACCTGTAAAACCTACTTAAGCCACCATGCCTCAGTTACTAAACCAAGTGACCAGAGCATCCAGCAAACCACCAAGTACGTCACTGGGCCACGGCAGGGTTCCTCAGCTTGGGCACGGCTGACCTGCTAGTCAGACAGAGCTTTGTTGCGGGGCCCATCCTGTGCGTTGCAGGATGCTTAGCAACATCTCTGGTCTCTGTGCACTGGATTCGAGTAGCAACCCTTCCCCAGATGTGACAATTAAAACTGTCTCCAGACATGGCCAAGTGTCTCCTGGGAACCTGATGGCCCTTGGCTGAGAAGCACTGATCTACAGGAAGAGTGTCCCAAAGCTCAGGGAGGAACCCTGGAAACACAGATGACCTCATCCAGTCGTCTCAGGGAACGTCTCCTCCTCCCAGTTCCTGCTTGTCCTTCTCTTATCTCTGCCCTGGACCAGGGACTTCTCTTCCCCTCGGCTCCTGCAGGGCAGAGTGCAGGAAGAGAGCGCAGGAGAAGGCGCTTTCCAAGGAGCAAGTCGTCTCCTAGGTGGGAAGCTGGGAGGTGTTGCCTTGGAGACAAACTTTGCCTCCTGCTCCATTCTGCCCAGAACCTGGACGACCCTCTGTCACCCTCCGCACGCAGCCCGGCAGTCACATTTACTTGTGCACCCGTGGGTTGGGGAGCTGGCGGCAGGCCACAGAGAAGGCAGTTTACACCAGTTTACTTTCTGCTCTCCTGGATGGACAATTAGCTGCATTGATTTCATATTTGAAGACAAAGTCCTTTATCGTGCATTTCTTTTGAAGACGGTGGAGTTTTATTGTATTGAATTCTGACATAGTGGCCTGTGGCATGGACCTGGGTTCAGAGGTGGCTTTTCCTGGAAGAGAATGACCAGCCCAAAGTGAAGGAAGTTGCTTCACCAAGCGCACAACTGGGAGTGATCCCCAAGGCTGCTGTGGTCTGTGAAAGGACCGAGAAGAGCTTCGCAGCGTTGGGCTGCTGGGTGTCGGCGGTGGCTTACATTTGGGAAACCGGGGGACGAGCGATCCCAATGAGTGTCTTTGCTGTAGGACTTTTATGAGACTCCAAACTCAAACCAAGTGTTGACTGCAAAGGGGGGAGCAAGTAAGTAGCGTGTCCCAACCTTTTCTGATTATGGAAAGTCCTCTTTTGCTTTAATTTTGACAGAGCTTCTTTCTAGATTACTGTTCCCTTTCAAGCTGCTGCTGCAGGGGACCCAGAGCAGAAGGCGGTCCTCCTGCTCATCCATTTGGATCTCACTCTCTATGTTCGCTTTCCCCAGTTCTTTTGTAGCATCTCTTGCAAAAGGCCTTGTTTTGTCCATGCGGTTTAATGGGAACTGGGAGGAGTGACAGGGCTGGACCTACACGTGTCAGCGAGCGTCAGCCCCGACGCTGGCCTGGATCTCGTGCTGAGTCTGGGACCCGCCCTGCCCCCCGCCTGGCCTTTGGATGGAGTATGGCTGACTGGGATGGGGCCCCGGTCAGGGTGACCTGCACTTTGAAAAATCAAACAGAACGTCTCTCAGGAGACTGGGATACAGTCAAGGTTGAAGCCCCCTGGGTTGGGGATAGGGGCAGTTTGTCAAAGAGGATGCAGGGGTGCCTCCCTGAGGCCAGCCCGGAGGTGGGTGACAGAAACAATCTCCCAGAGACCCTCGAGGGACTAGGGAGTCTCCCGGAAGAGGAGTCAGGTGGATGAGGTCTTCCTCCCATGGAACTCCTCCCTTCATTGCCCACTCTGAGGGCCGGGGTTTGATTTTACTCAGGAAAGTAGCAGTTTGCTACATACATTATATATCATATTACAAAGAAAAAGAGACTCCCTCATTAGAATGAAGTTTGCTTGAAAGTAAACATTTGAGTTATTTCTAAGATAGTATGGTTTCCCAGGAACTGAAAATTGATACAAATAAACACCTTATCCCTGACACGCTGTGTTTTGTGGATGACTCTGGGTCAGGGGCTTTGGACCAGTGATGGATCTGGGCTGTGTACCTTCTACTGTAATCAGATGTAGATTTCTGGGGCTGTTGACTGTGTCCGGGATGCAGTTGATCAGACACCCACCTTTGCCCCAGCTCCAAGCTCATCCAGGAGAGACCAGGCCAGCCCAGCGCTGCTGGTCAGTTGCTACCTGTGCAGGTCACAGGGAAGGGGTCAAGGGGAGGAAGCTCAGGGTCTCTAGGAGAGAGAGCCACACAGAGCGTCTGTCTGCACAATGCCTGGGCAACAGCTTTGCCTGGTGCATTTAAACTTAGAAGAGGCAACAATGTTGACAGGAATTTATTGAATTGTGCAAGTGGTGAGTGATGTCAAACAACAACAACAACAACAACAACAACAACAACAACAACAACAACAACAACAACAACAACAGCACAGCCAGGCGATGTGATAGAGCCTGTTTGCTGGGGAGGGTTTCAGGAGGGGACTATGATTTCTCAATGAACGGTCAGAGAAGGTATCGCAGAAGTGGTGAGACTGGGGTTGAAACTAGGTGGCAAGAAGGAATCTTCCATGCAAAGACTTTTGGGGAGAGGCAGAGGAAATCATGAGTACAAAAGCATTAGGGCTGATAAGCTTGAGGCATCGGGGGCAGAGAAATTGCTGGAAGGACGTGAGGTCAGAGAAGAAGGCAGATGTCAGGCCAAGCAGGGACGCGCATTTTATAGAAGCAGCGAATGAAGATCCGAGCCCTGATAGGTCCTCCCATCTCCCTGCTGATAGGTCCCCCCATCTCCCTGCTTCCCTTCCCGCAGCAGACTTGCATCTGTGACTTGGTATTTGCACCCGGTTTCATAATGTCGCACCTGCTCAGAAGCCACTGTCTGTGTTACCGAGCCCTGGGAGCTCGCCGGCCCAGTGCCAAGTCCTTTCTTTTCATGTTGACAGTGTAACATAAAGGGACCCTAAAGGGAGACAGACAGAACCGACAAAGGCTGCCCTGGCGCACCTACGTGTGAGCTTTGGAGTCACCACCGCCCTGAGCTGGGCGCTCGCGGCAGGGTTTCCAGTCTGCGTGTCCCCGCCACTCCGCCTGGCTGCTGCAAGACGGCTGTTTGGTAGCAGCTCTGTACTTGCAATGAAAGAAACACATATTCTTTAAAACAAGCCATTCATTTGCAGAAAGGCTTTTGTGTGTTAATTCTTCTTTCCATAAACCTTCACTCATAGCCGCACGCAGGTACATGGCCATCAAAAAATAGATTCACTTTTCTTTTTACTTTGGGGTACTCTAATTTTCTCCTCTGGCAGAGGAAAACCTGATTGGTTTATGGTGCAAGTCTGTACATGGAACGAGTATAAAACAATTTTTTTTAACAAACTGCATGAAAATCAGTCTTTCCCACTGCAGTCAGAGCTGTGTAATCCTTTATGTTTCCGCCAGTGTTCTCTGTTTCAGATGCCCCTCCTAGAAGTCAGGAGTTGGATCTACTTTCGTTAACCGTGTACCGTGCAACCCAGTACACAGGGATGCTCTCCAGTGCCCGGCGACAGCTCTGGGCAGAGTGGGGCCTGCCCTTCCACCCTCCAGGGGCCATTCACATTAGCTCAGAAGAGGCATTAGTGCTCCTGGTATCAGACTCAGAAGGACTTGGGGACTGTGCGTCTGCCATTGGAAATTATTCAAGAATCCACACATTCCACTACTGCCCTGCTCCTTTTAAAACCTAACAAGTAGGGCCAATGTGTAGTCTCCAAGAAAGAAAGAATCTCCAGAAGATAAAGGTGGTTGGTGGGAGGGTCTGGTGCTATTATGTGTGTCCTCTGTCCTCTGTCCTCCTTTCCTGTCAGCCTAGAATCTCTCAGGTATGATGACCACTTCAAGTCACTGAGTGAAGGGGCCGAGCAGTGATGGGGTGTTGGGCAGTGACGGGGGGCTGGGAATTAAGGGGGCTGGGCATTAAGGGGGCTGGGCAGTGAGGAGGGCTGAGCAGTGGGGGGTGGCTGGGCAGTGAGGGAGCTGGGCAGTGAGGGGGCTGGGCAGTGACGGGACTGGGCAGTGATGGGACTGGGCAGTGACGGGGCCGGGCAGTGAGGGGAGGTGGGCAGTGATGGGGCTGGGCATTGAGGGAGCTGGGCAGTGAGGGGACTGGCAGAGCGGGAAGGATCACATGTCACTCACGTGATCTTCCAGCATTACTGCGTGTCTGCCGCGGGCTGGGCAATTCTCCAGAAGCTCAACAGAGAAACGGGTCAGTAGTGGGGGGACAGTAGGTGGATGAGGGAAGAGGGTTGTCTTTTAGGCCACCAGGGATTTGAGTGTGTCTGTGAGCTGAGGGGACGGGGCCCCTGGAGAATGAAACACAAGATGGCAGCGACCATTTATCCAGGAGATCCAGGAGCAAGGGAGAAAGAATGAGGTCAAAGCCCCAAGTGCAGTGTGTGCACGCGTGCTGTGTGTGTGTGAGTCTGCGAGTAGCTCTGTGTGTCTCAGAGAGAATGTGAATTAGAGAGCCTAGGAACTGGAGATGAGGTGATCAGGAGCAGCTAAGGCGTATATGTGATCCACTTTGGATGTGAGTATACACGTCTAGCAGTTCCTGAAAATAAAGGTTTGAGCCATTTTCCTGTGCTCTCTGTAAAAGTGCCAAGGGCTATTCAGAAAGAGGAAAAGGCACACAACACATCCTCTAAACAAAGCGATTGAGGAAATGCCATTTGCCCCCCTCATTCTGTTCAAAAGAGCAGGAAATGGTGCAGAAAGGAGGGCACCTGGTCACCTGGGAAAACCCACCGGCCCGAGGCTGCTCCAGGGAAGGTCTGAGCTGCGCGGGCAGCGGCCGTGACGGCCCCACGCGTGAAGCAGACAGAGCGCCTCGGAGAGGCTGGCCGGCCCCCAGGCGGGGACCGCCGCAGCTCCGGAGCCGGCGCTGATGGATGTGCCTCCCGCACGCCTGAGAGGCTCTTTGCCCCCTTCACCATTGCCTATTTTGAAGAATTTGTGTTTAGCCAGAGTTAAATGAACCACTTTGCTTGGGATTTCTCTCCCTGCCTAAGGGAGGCACGGTTCAACGTTTCAGGTGACCAGAGGCCTCTGAGGGTCACAGAGCCATTTTTCACGGTCACCCCTAAAGCTCTGCGCCCCCTCCCCTGCCCGAGGCAGCGGGAGGGCTGCGGCGGGCCCAGGTGCGGGACTCTGTGACCCCCGGCTGTCCGTCAGGCTGAGGCTAACTGTCCCCACCTGGCCTCGCCCGCTAGCCTGCCTGCTCAGTCTTGCTTCTTTCTTAATCAAGGAGAGACTCCAGTGGTGTCTTGATGTCAACAAAGCAATCTGTGACTTGATTAGCCCAGATGGACAAGTGTGTCCTTTTTCTCTCCTCCCCTCTTTAGCAGGTTCGGTCTATTTTAAGGAGTTTCTCTCCACGTGGAAGGCGGCGTCTGCCCGTGGCCGGGGCGGCTTTCCTTTTGCCTGTTTCTCTTGCCCACCTCCCTTCCTAGACACCCGGAGCGAGTGTTCCTCCCAGGAATTCTGTGGAGATCGGACCCGCTTCCTTCTGTGCTCTGGGTCATGTACAGTCAGAAATGCCACCGCTATTAAAAATAACCAATGCAACATGTGATTTGTCCACGTGCTAAGGCTTGTAGCTGCTATTAGCTACTGTGATTTATCAAGAGGATAACCTCCCAGTGATACATTTCATGAATGTCCCCTCACACCATCTGTCACTATAGATGGACGTCTCATATCCGAGCAGGCCTGTGGCTGGTACAGAACCAAGCAACTCACCTGCATGTCTATTAAATTCCTGGAGAAAAGGGAAACAAATAGAAGAGTCTTGCAGCTAGAAGGGTCACAAAAAGGGGGGAAAATAATGAAAAAAGTTCCATGCCAATACATTGCAAACTGTCACTGCAACTTTTTGTTAGCTTGTCCTTTGTGGATTTACTCCCTAGTACCTTCTTTCCTTCACATATACTACTGCCCCAGGCTGATTTAAACCTGCTGCCACCCGCTGAACCCCCAAAACTCAAAGAACTCTGAGCAGTTCCCAGAAAACACCGCCTGAACACCTGGATCCCGCAGCTCAAAGTAGGACTTGTATGATTTTTCTGTTTGCAGGTGTAACACATCACTGTAAACCTGGTGCCTTAAACCATGCAAATTTCTTGTCTCACAGTTAGTTCTGTAGGTTAGAAGTCCGCATGGGCTTCCCTGGGCTGCACTCTCTAGGCTGCACGCCTCTCTGAAGACTCTGGGGGAGAATCTGATTCCTTGCCTCTCCCACTTTCCAGAGGCTGCTCAAACTCCTTGGCTTGTGGGCACTTTCCTCCATCCTCAAAGGCGGCAAAGGTGAGTGGAGTCCATCTCCCATCCCGTGGCCTCCCGGGACCTCCCTCTTCCACTTTTAAGAGCCCTTGTGATTGCATTGCACCCTCGGGACAACCCAGGATGACCTCCCTCTTCTAAGGCCAGTGCGCGAGCAATCTGACTCCAGCTGCAGCCTCGGTTCTCTTTGCCACGAGGCTGACGCGCTCGCAGGTCCCAGGGGTCAGGATGTGACACTTTCTGAGGCGGTTATTCTTCCATCCTGGAACTGAAGGGTCTTTGTTGCTGCTGCTTTTTAACTTGGGCTCTGTCTCTCTCTTTCGGCTCAAAATAGTCACAGAACCAGCAAAGTGAAGTCTGAAGGCAGGTTCCTGAAACAGATAAGTGCTCACATTCAGGTCCGCCTGCTGATTTGGGGCAAATTGCTAACCTCTCTCTGCACCTGTTTCTCATCTGTAAAATGAGGATAACACCATCTTCTACAGAAATGAAGACAAAAGTGGGCTGATATTGGCAAAATGCTACCGTGATGCTTGGCGTGTAGTAAGTGCTCAATAAAAGTAAGTTAAATTTTTTTAAAGAAGTGACGCAGAATAAGAGAGAAGAGACAGAGTATGATCGGGGTCTCTGTACCCTGAACCCCCGTCCTCCTGGCTTGCTCCCAGCCAGTCTCGCTGGGTGGAAAAGGGTTCAGCTGTCATCTCTGCGGCTTCCTTCCTTCCTCTCTCTCCACTGCAGACAGGCCAGGGGACCAGCCTTGGCACCACCCACGGAGCCGTGGGGGCGTGGGGGTGGTGGGGAGAGGAGGGTAGTGGCTGAGCTCCCTCTCCACCTGCCCATGGTCACTGGCCAAGTCCGGCAGCTCCGGCATCCTTGACTCCCAGATGTGATTAGAAAAGCGAGAAAGTCAGGTGTTTCCAGGATTAATTATACCTGACTTTGCACAAAAGGCATTGCTTCTGCAGCTCTTGCCACCTCCTGCTGCTGCTCAGGGGAGGGGGATCCAAGGTCTAGCTGGACCTGCCCCCCCAGCTGGGTGGTGGTGCTGGGGACCTCTGGCGGTGATCACAGCGGAGGGGTCCCAGAGCACCCAGTGCAGAGCTGGGAAGTGTGGCCTTCCAGAAAACTGCCAGGTTAAGCCGCCACCTACTGTTTTGACAAAACCAAAAGAGTGTTAACATTCAGTGTTGACCAGGCTGCTGGGAAACGGGCACTCCATGCTCTGGGAAGATAACCCAATATTTTTTAAAAAATTAAAAGCACATTACATTAAAAAAAAAAAAACACATACATACCTTCCTGTTCAGCAATCCAAGTTTGGGGGAGTCTAGTCCACTGAAGAAATAAAAACACTGGAACACAGCATTGTATGAACAGGAATATTTATTACAGCAATATCTGTAGGACACACACACAACTGGAAAGACCTAAGTGTCCATCAATGGGTGGAAAATGAGCTGCATTGTAGCAGGGCCACCAAGACATACTGTGTAGCTCTTTAAAAGCAGGGGTTACGTGTTTAGCTATTGATCTTGAGATGTTAGTAGAAGAGAAATACATTTCATAACTTTGTAAAAACATACCAGAAGCCCACCCTCCACATGGCGATACGTCAGCAAGGGGAGGGGTGGGGAGGACACACCTGCCAGTTAACAGGATCGCGGGGGCGAGTAGTAGTCTCTGTCTCGTACTGTGAGGCTGATTACAGTAAGTGAATTACTTTGGGGGGGGTTAATTTTGAGAGAGGAGTTCAATATAAATGGTGCTGGGGGACGCAATGGGGGTGGGAAGCGAAACTGTGGGGGAGGCCCCAGGGGCAAACCCATCAGTACTTTGAGAACCAAAGACTCCAGATTGGGGGTCCAAGGCAGTGGGAGCCAGGGGTCTGGCCTGGGTGGCAGCAGGTGGGGTCAGGTAGCATCTGGAGACACAGACCCTGAGGCTAACTTAATTCAAGGAGCTTACCCAGAGCTTCCCAAGAAGGATGGAGAGGGGAGGAGTGCCGGGTGGCCCTGAGCAAGAGGGACTACGCTGCTAGTCTATAAGGGAAACTGCCCCCAAGTATCAAAGGTCATGATGAGGCTTCTACGCCGGGTTATTCTGAAGAAGTCAGGGAGACCCATGGGGCCAAGCCTGTGTGCAGACAGGAGGAAACAAGAACTGCGAGGGCTATCACTACTGTTACATTACTACACTAGCTGCCATCATCACAGCAAGTAGGTAAGAAGCGTGCAGCGCGAAGGCGCTCTCCCTGTGCCACCACGTTCCACACAAGCACAACCCCATGAGGTGGGTATGATCAGCCCCATTTTACAGAGGAGGAACCTGATGTCTGGATGGGTTAAGGAAGCACCCATGGTTATGCGGCTGGTAACAGAGGTCTTCTGACTCCTGAGTCCTCACTCTGAAGGCCTTTCCAGGGGAAGAATCTGGAGGGGATGTCACACTCCTCCTTACCCCCCCGACCCCCACCCCTGGGGTCTGGAGTGGCTCGAGCGGGTGGGAGGGGAGGTATCCGTTGCCCCAAGGAGCCGGGCTGGGTAGCGCTGGGCCCAGTTTCTTTATTTGAGGGTTTGCCTTTGGCGCTAAGGCTGCCCAGGCCCCAAGCTCAAGGAGGGGCCCTGGGGAGACTGGAACAACTAGGGGGTGCTCTTCTCCTTGGGGGAAAACCACAAACCACAGCTTTACAAAGTTCCCTGACACCCGGCTCGGAAGGAGAGCCGCTAACCTCATTGTGCCCCGCCCCCCCCCATTTCACCCCAGGGGCCGGGGCAGCAGAGCTTTCATTTCCTCGGGAAGGAAGGAGGAGAGAGGCGGTGAGCCTCCCCTCCGGCCCCGTGGGACAGGGCGGTAGGCTGTTCCAGAGAGTGGACCCCTCCGGGGCCACCCGCACGCCCCGCCGGGGGCTGCCAGGGCTCCGCCCCTCGTGTGCGGTGGGGAGTGGGGGAGGGAGAGAAAGTTTGAAGAGCTTCCTGGGAGCAGCTCTGTGGGGATCTGAGGGAGTTTCAGGAAGGGGGAAGGGGGAAGGCTCCGTCTCCCCTGTCCATGGGAGTTCCCACGCTTGGGCTGGGCCTGCCCGGCCCCACTGCGCGCCCACTCCTGTGGCTCAGACCCTCAAGGCTCGGGCCAGAGTGAAAGGAGCTCTGTCTCCACGGAAGAGAATCTGTGTGGCGGTCCTCGTGCAGGCTTGCTTCTCTGAGCGTTCTGAATGAAAGCAAGCCCCAGGTTCATCTCTGTCACCCACGTCCCCCGCCCCAGCTCCGTCATCTCCAGCTCTCACTTTCTCCATCCCCTCCTGCTGTGTTTAGGATGACCACCTCCCTCTCGCTCCTCTGCCCACTCTGCTTCTGTATTGGTCTTCCCCATCTTCCTCCAAGTCCTCTGTTTCCCAGTCCACCTCCTCCTCCTGAAGTCCACCTTCCGAGGGCCCTGGAGTTCTTGGGCTGAGCTTGAGGCCCTGAAGTTGGCCTCTCTGACATATTCGTGAGGATAACCGAACGTTACACTCAAGTGGACTTCTGTGTCTTGAATCTACTTGGTCAGGGGATGGAGTGAAGGAGGGGCCCTTCCCCACCCGCAGCAGGTCCTCAAGGGCTGGCGGCTAGCGCGAGTGGCCCACGTGCCAAGCCGGGCACAGAGCTGGAGACACGCGGTGGAGCAGGTATGATGGTCTCGGTGCCTGATACCCACCCCTCACCTCCCCGCCCGCCGCCCCTCCGTCTCAGCGACGGGGTGGGCTCACCTGGTTGATACCCACCTGAGCTGGATACAGGGCTTACCTCGTTGCTGCTTAAAAACAGTAACACCAGCTAACATGTGGAGGTGTCATCATGATTAAACAGCAAATTGTAGTCGGAGACGGCGCGGCCATAACCAGCAACCTCCATAACCAGGGAAACACCCTCCAAGGGGCCAGGCGAGGAGCCTGCGTTTCTGAGACCCACAGCCCTGCGTTCCCGGGCTCTCTCCGAGTGAGCGTGAGGGTGGGCCCCGGGCCAGGGCGAGCAGCCCCAGCACCGCGCGCAGCGGCTGTCTGGAGGCTCCGCGGGGCGATCTGGGACAAGACTCCCTCGGGGGCGGCCCCGCTGGGGGGCAGCTGGAGCCGCTGAAGGCGGACCGGTTTCCTGGAGGGAAGAGCGGCCGAGCCCGCGCTCCCAGTCCCGCCCCTCTGTCCCCGCGCTCGGCCTCGCCTGCTCGCAGATCTCGGAGGGGCTGATCTCTGGGTCGGAAGCCCGCGCCGCGAGGGGAGGGGCGTCCTCCGGGGGTCGCCGGGTCTCCCGCCCCCGCAAGGCCTGGGGGGGCTACGCCCGCGTTTTCTATCCGCGGGCGGGGGGCCGGGCGTCGCGCGCGGCTCCTCCCCTGCTTTGCGGAGCGAAAGACGCGAATAGGAGGGGCGAGCTATCAAAGCAAGACTGGCCGGAGAAGACCCCCTTTCTCCTCGCTCTCCTCATCATTAAATTGATTCGTATTTAAAGCAGGCTCAGACATTTTGATTTGAATTCCAGGGGCCGAGCTCAGGTTAGAACCGTCCCAGTTAGACTTAGACCGAAAATCACCATTGAAACGAAAACAGTCAAAATCAAACTCTGTTTTCCAAAAACAGCCAGCATTCCCCGGTGGGCGACCACTCCGTGCAGGCAGCAAGGCTGTCCTTTGGTTTGTACTGAGACCAGGGGACCGGCGGCGGCGGCGGCGGCGGCGGCGGCGGGGTGCGGGGCAGCGGGGGAAACATTCCCAGGAGTGGCGGGCGCGGCGCGTGCGTGAACTGGCCGCCGTTATAGCGGATGCCATTAAGAATCCGGGCGGCTTCCAGCGCTCGGGGCGCAGGGACGCATGTGTTGCTGGAATTCAGTCCGTGGAGGGAATGCAGATCGGGTTGAGACCTACTGGGTTTGATTTATGAACTATTACTCCAGCGAGTGTTTACACATTGCATTTCAGGCCCCCGTGCATCCCCCAGGAGCGGCTGGCCGGCTCTCCGGCTCAGGAACCTGCTGCAGCCTCCGTACCGGCCCCGCACCCCCATCCTGCTCCCCCCCCCAGCCCCCGCAGCTCCCTCCCACCCTCACCTTCTCTGAGAAATCCGATTTCTTCGGCTTGGAGCCCAGAGACCTACATTGGGCTCTCCCTCCCCCAGCCTGCTCCCCTCCTGCAGCCCCAGACCCCCGTCCCCTCTGCTCGCGTTTACTCTGGAATGTTTACTTCTCCGTAAGGCCATGCGGGCCTATAAATAGGAGAGGTGGAAACTGCCCGACTGCCTGCCAGATCGATAGGGCCTGGTCTCCTCGCCATTTCAGCTGAGCTCTCTTATTAATTATGAAAGGATTCACCTGATCCCGGCCAGGGACCACAGCCTCTCGGCCCCTCTTGCTAGAGCCCTTAATGGCGGTTCCTCCGCAAGATGCCTCTGGCCACCGCAGAGGAAGCGGCCAGTCGCCGTCAGGGCTCGGCCCGCAGGGCGATGGCTGTGGCTCCGACCTGTGCGGGGCGGGGGCGCGGCCGGCTGCTGGCATTGGCTCTCCTGGTGAGTTCTCAGCTGCGCGCCAGCCCAGTGCCCCTAAACCTCGCCTAGAAAGAATCTCTGCCTTTTAGTTTATTTACTTGGAAAATAACTTCCTCTTTCTCTTATGTAAACAAAATTTCAGGGAAGTGGCAAAGTGTCCTGGTGGAAGGGGGTCTGACAGTGAGCTATCAAGCGGCTTGTGAACAGGTGAATTTATAGCCTGGCATCCTGAATCCCTCCAGCTCGCCCCGAGAACTCGGCCAGGAAAGCAGGCTTGGGGCAGGAAACAAACGACACCCCCATTTCAAACAATAACTTTTATTTTATACTTCTCTATACTTTGTAGCAAATCTTTTTTTTTTTTTGCTGAATTTAATTTATAATAAATTTTTAAATTACATCTCTCTCTTTTTAAAATCAAGGCTCTTTTATGTCAAAATCTTTTTTAACTATATTTTAGATGAACATTTAACACCCCCCCCTTGTGATCTATACCGTTGGATATTCGGGTATTACTGTATGTGTAACAGCTAAAACAAGAGGGAAAATCAAGGCAGTGGACTTGGAAAGATGCACGAAGAAGAGCAGTAAAGCTTAACCGTTCAGTGACTTGAGCAGTGCCACCGCTGACAGCCTGAGCCTCTAACCCAAGGCTTCCTCAACCCCTTCCCCCTCTCCCTCCTAGCCTTGCAGCACAAGGCCAACAGTCTGTCCTCTCACTTTCCTCGAGAAGAAATGTGTGGTGGAAATGATCAAAACAAGATACTGTGTCGGAAAGACGTGAGCGTGAATTATTCCCCAGATGCTTCTCTCTTCAATTCACCCCCCCTGGCCTTCGCCTCTCCTCTTTCCTATTAGGAGGAGCACGTCATTTGTCATGTATTAACATGATTAATATAGTAGGTGGCCCAGGGCCGTTCCTGAGATTCTTGTGCCAAAAAATAAAAACTAAATAAATGGGGTGGGTTTGCCGTTTTCATATGTTGGTGTGAAGACGGACTGAAGCTGAGGTCCGATTTTGGCTGTGCTTGCTTGCTCACTGATTGGTAACATTTGGCAAAGAAAACACAAGGGATCAAACGAAATCGAAAAGAGAATCGGGATTTCCCACAATCCTATATGAGTGTTTTCAGCATCACAGAGAATCACAACGTCCCCAAAGAACGAATGAAATCTTCCTCTCGATTTCCGGGAGCATGGCGTGAGTGTGGGTGGGCGCGCGGGGGGAGCCGGCCCCGCGCTCAGAAGGGAAGCCAGGTCGCTAAAGCTGCCGAGAGAGACACCAGGAGCACGGGGAGCGCCGGGAGCAGGGACCCCGCCGCCCCGTTGCCACTGCCGCAGAGTTCGAATAAGCTGCCTTGGATGTTGAGATTTTTGGATTCTTTCCTCAGTTTATCCCACATATCTTTCGCCCCTTCCTGGCAATCCGTAAGGGCTGTGACCGTGCAGCTGTGGAAATCCTCCCAGTATCTGGCGAGGAACAGAACAAAACAGAATCGGGTTCACTTTGGGAGCGGGGAGGGGGGGGACCCCGGCCTGCGCCCGCGCGCCGCCCCCTCCTGATCGCCTCTCCACCGCGGGACCTCGGCCCACCCCGGAGGCCGCTGTCCAAGGTGGCGGCCGCCCCTTCCCGGTCTGGTTCTGGCGCCCCGGGAGCCTGGCCGCGCCCGCGGCGCCGCGCTGGCACCTCGGCCTGCGCAAACAGATTGCTGGTCCTCCGCGGGCAGAGCTAGGAAAACAGTGCTAAGCCTCGCAAGCTGCCGCCCATTAATGCCTCTTAGCTTGCAAGACGGGTTACTTGCTCCCAGCACGGCCCTCCCCTCCTGGCTCCCCGCTCTCTCCTCCCCCTCGGCCCTTCTGGCTCCCTCCCTCTCCCTCCAAGCTGCTGCACTCTCTCGCCTCGGCCTTCAGTCTCCCCCGCTCCTCCTTTTGTTTCCCGCTCTCTTCTTTTCCCTTTCTTTCCTCTCCCTTTCTTTGTCCTCCTCCTTTTCCCTCCCCTCGGCTTTCTCCACTCGGTTCCTCACATTCTCTTCGTCCTCCTCGCTTGCTTCGGTCCTCCGTGGCCCCTCGCCGCGCACTCCACAACCCCCGGCTCAGATTCGGTCCGGAGACTCCTGCCTGCCTCTCCCCTCCCCAGGGTCGGTGAGTCAGTGCCCCAGCCTCTGGGCCGGCTTCGCAGCCTCCTCCAGCCTCCTCCAACCGCAGAGCTCCCGGCGCGCTGGGTCCCTGCTCTTGTCCCCTTCCAGAGGCTCCTTCGTGGCCTTGGACCCCCGTGGCCTTTGGGGTGCAGTGCCAGCCCCCCAGGCCTGGACTCTGGGGCTGGCGAGGTGCCTACCACTGCCAGCCTTCGCGGTACCCCGCTCCCTGTCCTTCCTTCTGGCCTCTTCCTGGGGCCCCCAGCCTTGCTCAGCCACTTGGTCCTCCTGGGCTCAGCTTCTAGCCCCGCCCCCACAACCTTCGTCCAATCTGTCCCCTTTTTAAAAAACTGTCCCTCTTTCTTCTGAAAACCCAAAATAGATATCCAGACTAAATATAATTCCAACCCATGATCAATTCCCGGGGCTCTGTCTCCTTTCATGGCCAGGTGGATCTGAGCGTCTAGGTAACTCGGGACTGGCTCCCACTTCACCGTGGCCCTTAGCATCTGGTCTCCAGCAACCACTCTCCACAAAATTTGGTTGTTACTTTCTCCTCTCTGTCCCTTCTGCTTGCTATCCTGGACTGTGAGCACCTCGAAGGCAGGCACTAAGTTTGATTTCCCCTTGCTTCCACTCCCACCCCATCTGCTGGCTAATAGTCAAGTTGTAAATGATGCTTGTTGGACTGCCTTGAGCTCTATCTGTTTTCTAAGGAGCTCTATGAGTCTCTGATTTATGAGGACTGGGAGGCCTGCGGCACAGGGCTTCTAGGTTCCTCAATTTGTAATAAATACTGGGATTTAGAGAAACCAAGAGGTGGCAGGACGGCTCTCTGCATAATTACACCTCCCGAAGGATGTCTAAATCTCTCCTTTCTTTATGCATGCCCAGATGGGGACAGGACCTTCCTGGAAGAGAGACAGTGTGGAAAAGGACAGAATCCAGGTGGGATTGAGAGGAGGTGGGCTTCAGTACTACTAGCAGAGTGGCAGCCTTACCCCAGCTGTGGTCTGCCACCTCTGGGAGGGGCCGACCTCATTTCCATTTTTCAGGACCAAAGTCCTGCTTAAAAATTAAAATAGCTTGGAATAACCGAGTTCTGGCAAACCATGGAGGATCTGGGAACTGATCTGTATTGAACCTTCTGTCCATCTTCATAGGTACATTTTCACCTATCATCAGACATTTGGGATTAAAGTAGGTGGCTGTGCATCCCGGACCCAGTCTTTTGTTCCTTTCCTGATAGGAAAGTCCCAGCCACTTCACTGCTAATGTGGCTCCTGGTGGCTATCAGAGTATTTAGTAATGTGTGTAGCAAAATGGATCCTCATGTTAATTACTCATAATTTAAACAAATAACATCCCTAAAGTAGAGAAGGACTTTATAGTATATAAAGGATGGTGCATGAAATGGTCACTACAACCTACGGGAAACAAGGAACACCTCTTGCCTTGGCTTCATTGTAAGGGTCATTATGGGGGCATCGGGAGGGTTACAACAGTTTTTGAAAAATAAAATAAAGTGTGTGTGCATGTGTATTGAAGAAGATGGAGGTATTTCTGAGCTATACAGCAGCTAAAATGTGGCTGGTCCACCACAGTAGGGTTCTGGTATTTGCCAGTGGGAGCTGTGCTTTCCAGCCAAGCTCTGGGAAAACACCATTGGGCCTGGCCCTTGTTAAGCCCGTAGCTGCGCTGGCTGCGGATACTGTGAAGATGGGGGTGGGATGGGGAGGGAAGCGAGGAGGGTGGCTCCCCTAAAGCTCAGAATTGGCTAAAAACTCAGCGAGATGGTCACCGGACTCTGGGACACGTTCCTCTTGGGCAAAGTCACTGGCACAAAACAAAATATTCGTTCAGCCTCTCTCCTAGAAAGACGAAGAGGGACCACCCCTCCCTTTGCTGCTGGTAAATTTTCCTGGCCTGCTCCGGAGGGGAGTTTTATTAGACGAAATGGACCAAATACAATACGAAATGGACCTTTCCTTTTAGGCAAACCTAGGACGAACTGCCTAAAACGCCCCTCAAACCAAATCAGCTGTTCTTCGGCAAGTATTCATTCGCGCAGCAGGAGAGGTAGAGGGAGATGAAGATGGCCTCAAAGCAGAGCGAAGAACTGCTGGCAGCAATCCGTGCCCCTCGCCCAGCGTTTCAGCGCGCTAATTGGGCGCATCTCTGCGGGCGGGTCAGGCTGCGGAGGCTGGGACTGGGCCCCTCGGAAAGGATCCTCCTCTGCCACCCCAGGCCACCGGGTCCCCTTGGGCAGGGGAAACCCCGGCTAAGGCCGGAGGCTAAGAGTCAGAGTAATGCGCGCCAAGCCGATTCGCGCTGGCGCCCATTCGTAGCGCAGGCCGGGAGGCTAGGCGCTCTCCCACCTCCGCAGCGCCCCCCAGAGCAGAAGCCTCGCAGGCCAGAGGGGACACTTACGTGCACACGGTCTTGATGTTCGTCTTGTCGTCCAGGCCCTGCGGGTAGTTGGCCATGCTGTCGCCCAGCTTGAGCAAACAGTCCGAAAAGCCCTTAAAGACGGCATCGCACTTGCCCGCTGCTCTCACGGCCTGCACCAGGTATGCTGCGGGGAGAGCGGACACGGGTCAGCAGCGCCGCGACCCCCGCCCTGCAGCCCCACAGCCCGCCCGCCCGCCAGGACTCGCCGCGCTTCGCCCCATCCTGAGGGTCCGCTAGCGCCCAGCCTTCGGCGAGCCGAGGCCAAAGGTGAATGAATGATTTGGCCCAAGAATGAGCGACTTGCACCCAACCACGCGTCTTCTGCAGACTGCCGGTGTGTGAGCGGGTGTGGACGGGGGTAGACGAGTCCATTCCTTTACTGCTCCTCCCTCCCGCATCTCGCTCCACATCTTTTTCTGTTTCCATCGCCCCCTCTTCTCACCTACCCCGTCTCTTTTATTTCTCTTTCTCCTCACTCCCTCCTTCGTTCCCCAGCACTTCCCCAGCAAGCCCCGTCAAGGCTCTCAGTGCGAGCCTCCATTTCTGAGGAGACGGAGGGGGTCTGACAGCAGAGTGCGGGGGCGAGAAGGGGCGGGAGGCGGCGGGGCGTGGGGCCACGCAGCCCAGCCGAGCGCTACATCGGGCGGAAAAGCCTCGGGCCGGCGCTCGGCCCTTGGCAGGCTCTCAGCAAACACTGCTGGAAGAATAAACTAAGAACATCCCTGGAAGCACCAGCAGCCACCGGCCCGGGCTGTGTCACTGTAAGACCGGTTGTCTACCGCTGAGTGTGCGCTCCGAGTGAGGTCCCTTCCCGCACCCTCCCCGTCCCCCTGGAGAGAGAGCAGCCTTGGGGCCCCAAGACTGGGTGGCGTGACGAGTGGTCCGGGGCAGTCAGGGCCCGGCAGGGTCAAGGATGTGTCTGAGTCAGTGACCCCAGGTCACCTCCGCTGAGGCCAAATCCGTGAGCCTGGCCCCTTGCTTCCCCCCGCCTCAATCCACGGCTCAGCATCCCCGGAAAAACCGGCCACCACTCCCGCCAGCGGCAGGGTGAGACCCTTCCTGCACCCAGCCCTCAGGCTGAGGATCCAGGTGGCTGCCGCCAGGGGCTCTCGGCCTTTAGCTCCGGGCTCCCTCCAGAGGGGGCCGGGTTAGGAGCCGGGGCGGTGGGAGGAAGTGGAGATGGAGGTGGTGTGGGAAGAGAAGGAGGAGGAGGAAAAGGAGAAGGAGGAGGAGGAGGAGGAAACTCAGGCCGCACCGAGATCCTCGCTTCTGGCCTCAGGTTGGCCAAACCCCGCGGCGCCCGACCCGAAAGACAGGCTTCAGGAGGCAGGCGCGCTGCCGTGGCCTGTCTCTCCACCCCAAAGCCCACGAACCAGGCCGAAAACTCCAAGGCGAGCGGCAAAAACCCAGGGAGCCAGGACGGCGCGCAAGAAGCGTAGATCTGCGGTGCTGAGGCGAGGGGAGGGGAGAGGAGGGGAGAATCTTCTCAGAATCGAAATCGGCCTGCAGTGCCCCGACCCTTCCGGGCAGTGCTCAGGCCGCCGCGGCTCGAGTGTGAGTGTCTCCGGGGAGGACCATACACCTCACCGCCCCCAGCCTCCGGTCCCCGAGAGCCGGGCCAGAAACGGGAAAGGGGAAGGTGACCGGATCTGCAGCAGCCTCCGGGAGCGCACGGATTGCAAATTGCTGCAGGAAGAGCGGGGCGGGCCTTGCGCTTTCTAATCCGGAACGGGAAGCGCTGGGGAAGGGACTCAGGTTAACTTCGACCTCGGCTCGGGCAGAAACGTAAACCTGTCTAAATCTCCGTCTCCCTGCGAAATAGTAAGAGACCCTGAGAGTGCAGTGTCAGCTAGAACACTGAGATAGAATAAAAGAATAAACGAATCTTTGTTCTAACAGAACGCGATCCCAATGAAATGAACCCTACACGGCGTCCCCTATCATCCATACCAGAAATGCTGCTTTGCAGGGAAGAAACGACATCAAATACAGTTCATCCTCCCTCTCGCCCCACCTCCCAGTCTCTTCTAACCCCTTACCTCCACCCCCAAAACTCGGTGGCGAAAAAGTAGCCCCTAATATGCATAATTTAAAGGGGAATTGGGGTTCCCCCGGGTGGGGAGCGCGAGAAGCGCTCTCGTCACGTTCTCCTTCCAGCCGCTGCTGGAGGAGACCTTCCATATCGCGCATGTGTGTATGCACGCGTGTAAAACAAATCGTGAAAATTTGTTTTTTTTTTTCCAACTCCGTCTCCTAGGTCTCTAGTTGGCTCAGAGGCCGAGAGCTTGCGCGCGGGACATGTTCCCTAGGCTCACGCATCCGGGCAGATCTCAGCCGGCGGAACCCTGGCTGTCCTTCTTGAATACTGGTTCAGCGAGGCTTGGGCCGGCGACCCAGGCTACTTCCCTGTCCTCTCCGGTGTCCAAGTCTTGTGCCATTTCCACCCTTTCATTCATTCGTTCGACCTCTCATTCATTCCAAACTTCCTCCCGCCTAGTCTTCCTTTGCCTTCACCACCCTCTCCACCTCCCCGTCCCTGCCCAACCCCCACTTTTCTTGCCAAATGTCAATGATTTGGGACAGCTCCCAGCCATGAATTAATGAAGATCGAGGCCCTGGTGTGGGAAAAGACAGACCTTCGGGAAAAAAATATGCTCAGTTTCAATTCCACAGCCAGCAAATGATCATTTTGGGGCCGAGATTCCTGTGTTCCAGGCGTATTCCGCATGCACAATCGCTATCTTTTTTATCCCTCCAAAGTCAGGTCATTTCCCATCGGGAAAGCAGAGTTCCAAACCTTCGCGGATTACAGCCCCTATATCAAAACTAACTGCTGTCTCTTGCTTTCTCAAAATCTGCAGGCTAACTGCAAAAGCCGTTTCCACTCATTTCCAAGATCTGAGGGGTTTGCTGCAGTCAGAAATGTTCTTTATTTATTGCAGTTCTTTGCACTAATGTCAAAGATTCAAAACAACCAGATTTAAAACATTAAGTCATTTCTTAGAATTAAAGGAGATGCCAATATTCTGCATCCACACACTCTAAAATCCCTACGATGTTCATGCAACATCAGATACTCAAAATCATGTCAAATGCATTAAAAAAAAACCCTCTGCAAAGAAACCATCTTAATGTATAGATAACTCCAAAGCCTGTTTCCTCCACATTTCTCATGAAGAAAAAATGGTATGCATTTTATCTCTTGCCCCAGATCAATTCCCTACCACCCCCCCCCCCAATACTGCAAGGATTTGTCTGTAAGGAATGCTACAGCCTGAAATGACAGGAGGCAACAATTCCCTCGGTCTGCAGAAAACCCGTTTGAAGAGTTTCTATTTTTTCTCCGGTCCATTCTATTAATAATCTGCTTCACTTTCAGTTTTAGGCCACATTAATTGATGCTCTGACCCGCATCAGAGGAGGAGGTTTTCTAGTGCTCCCTCCTGTAACGTCTTCTTCATTTTGGATGGAAAAATGTGAACTTTAAAAAGCTCCAACGGCAGTGTAACTAGGACTCAACATTCCTTAACATAAAATGGGGACTATATGAATCCATCCACAATCAATCCCAAGCAAGCAAAGATAACAAACACCCCACACGACAGACTGCAAACACTTCATACCCCTTTTTATATATAAAATACAGATGCCTATGTAGAAAGGAACAGGCAAATGTTCATAGAAAATTATATCCACATATGTTTAGCTGAACTCAACCTCCTCAATGATAAGCAAATTAAAATACGTTCGCTGGGGTTCCCTGGCACTCTCAATTTGCCCCCCAGCCGGATCTGCGGTGCCCGATGCAAGCGCCGCAGCTAGGATACAGGGGGTGGGGGGAGGCGGGAGAATGACAAAGTTCTAAATGCAGCAGTCTGAGCCCCAGAATATCTTTGCTTTCTGCACATAAACTTTCCAGGTCTAGCTGCCTAGCCATCTTGTGCCTGCATTCACCTTTCGACCCTTCGGAATAATACTTTGCGGTATCGCAGGGGCCAGTGCATGTCCCCAGAGTGCACCAAACCTGGTGGAACCCAAGAGAGAGAAGCAAAAATGGACGTGCGCTTTGGAAAAAGGGGGGAAACCCCTCCTGGAAACGGTCGGCCGCACTCATTTCCTGGAGAACGTTTGGAGTCTCTCTCTTTTTTAGAAAAACCAACCTGGGGCGCACGAGTTCCTAGGAGCCAATGCCCCCATCCCTGGGGGTTTGCCGGCTTTTCCGCACCCCCGGGCGGCCGCGGGCCAGTGGGTCCCTCTGGGCGCCTGGGGCCCGGCCGCCCGCCGCCCTCCCCGAGCCCGGCCGGCCGGCCACTTACCTATTTGCACCGCGAGGATCAGTGAAATATATCTGCCGTTCAACTTAAGTCCCATCCTACGTTTAGTCAAACCATTTGCGACCGCAGACCTTTAAATAGTTAGTTTAGAGAACGCGGGGGAAAGCTGAAACATAGGCATTGCCAACAAGTTCCAAGAGCGACGGAGACTTTATGCACGGGGAAGGCAGAGGGAGGAGAGAAAGAGAGGGAGCGAGGAATAGAGAGAGAAAGAGAGAGAGAGAGAGAGAGAGAGAGAGAGAGAGAGAGAGAGAGAGAGAGGGAGAGGGAGAGAGAGAGAGGCTGAGGGAGAGGGGGAAGTGCTGGGAATGGTTCACTCCATTAGGAGGGGGCGGAGGAAGTACAGCCTCACGCCCACTAGCAGGCCTGACGTGGGGGATGACACGGAATGATTTTTTTTTTTAAATAAAGACACCTTGGTAGAGAATCGCCATTTATAGTCATCAGAAGCTGGAATTAATCAGTTATCTCCAATTAATGTGCGATCCGAACGAATTCTCGCCTCCTGGGGTGACCACTTCCCCAGCCCCGCAGCCACCCCCGCCTCCTCGCTGTTCCCGGGCCCCCAACCCCGCCCCCTCTCTGCGCAGAACGGGGGCTCCCTCTCCCCACCCCGCCTGGAGCCGGGGAGTCCTGGCGCGCCCACTCGATTGTTTCAACCTACTCCCCCTCCTCCACCAGCTCCACGGCCCCCTCCCTACGCTGCAGCGGGGCTTAAAGGAGCGAGAGCCGGAGAGGGAAAAACAGCTCTGCCGGCCCCATCAATTCGACACCCCCTGAGTTGCCTGCCTTCTGCACCGGCCTACCCTCTTTCTCCAACCCTGCAGCTGGGCTCTGGGCGCAGCCTGGAGCTCGTGAGCGCGCGCACACACACACACTCGCGCACACAGACGCGCACTCCCGTGAGCCGAGCTTAGCACCCGGACCCGACTGCACACAGGGCACGGGAGCGCGCGGACATGCCCAGGCCCGAGGGTTTGGTATACATACACGGGCCCACAGAAATATACACTGAGTGCCCTCCGTGAGGCCTGCGCGGGTGAGAGGCCGCCTCCGGAGACAAGGCAGCACCTGTTTTGGGTGCGGGGAGAACAGGGAGGAAGGATCCTCTGCTAAGACGATTGTCAGATACTAGGGATTTACTAACTCCCAGAGCTTTCAGAAATTTCTGAGGTGATCGCTAGTATGCCGGCTTCCTTCTGATCCTGATGCGCCTTTTGAGGTTATTTGCTGGGCCGCACACACACGTACACACATGCACACACGTACATCACGTACGCACACGCACAACTAGACCCACACACACCTGCACTGTCTTTTGATGCTCGGGAGCACACCTTGTGTAGACGCAGCCTTCTCTGCAACGAAGTGCTTCTGCAGCTGCGCTAGTGGTGGTGCGAGGTGCTGTCTCGACAGCGGGAGTCAAGGATGAGAAATGAACAGAGCTCTTTTCTTTCTAAACGCCTTTAGGCTTTGATTCCCTTCTCTTTTTCTGCACCGAAAGAAGCCTAAATCCTAGCTTCTTTAATCAAATGCAGAAGAAGAAATTGGCCAAATTGAAGCCCGTGAAGAGAAAAAACGGTGGAAAAAAGTGAAAATGACCCCCTAAATATTCCAAAATTATGGGAGGAAACATCAAGGTATTGAGTAAGCAATAGATATGCAAATAGTTAAGGTGATGTCGAATCGAATTTGCTTCTCCAAGTACCTTGCCTTTTGCGCGCCCATCCAATTGGAGACGCTCAGAGAAAGGGAGAGAAGGGGGCAAAATAAGGGCGGTGGGACGTGCTGTGGAGGGAGGGTGAGGGGCTGAAGGGGAGAGCGGTGGCACTGACTGCAGCACTTTGTGACGTGGCACGTCGGCACCAGGTGGCCCCTTATCGGAGTCCCCCGGGAGCCGCGCACCCAGAGGTGGGGGCCCGCAAGCCAGGGCCCGGGGCCTGTGGGCGGGGCACATAGTCACCAGGCCGGCGGGCGGGGCTGCAGTGGGGCTCGTCTCCCCCGCGTCCAGGGGCTGTGTGGCAGCCCGAGGTGTTTCCTTTCCCCGCGCTCTGAGGCTCCTGGGGGAGCCGAAAACATGGGCGGGCAGGGGGCGGGGCGGGGGCTGGTGGCGAGAGGGCGGTGTCCCTCAGACCCGCCCCCGACGCCCTCCAATGGCAAGGCGAGAGGTTGGCCCGAGGGGCGGGGCCTCGGGGAGTAGCAGTAGACCCCGCCCACGCCCCTGCCCACGCCCCTGCCCACACCCCCGCCCCACCTCGGATCCTCACGCACGCGGCCAGTGCCGCTTTCCCCTCTCCGCTCAGGGTCGGGGCGCCAGCTCGGCGTTCAGAAGACTGGGGAGCCCTGCGAGGGGCGGTGTAAGATTTTTTGCCCTTTACGTCCTTGCCTTTCTCCTGCTCAACCACCCACTCACTCCGAGCTTCCAAAACGTGGTTTTCTGAGAGCGCCCTGGGATTTCCCCCATCCCACCTCCTGTCATCCGAACTTGGGGCGTTGGGGGTGTGGGAGCTGGCATCGCTAAAGGACTAAAAAAAACAGTGAAGAGGGGTGCGGGCGGGCAGCAGCCGGCGGGCCGGCGCGTGCGCACAGCTGGCCTCGTCGGGTGGGCAGGTCCAGGCTAGTCTCTCCCCGGGGGGTGGGGGGGGCGCCACCCACTTGCGGCCCAGCCTCCCCTCGCTGGCTTGGCTGGTTAGAAAGTGAGGACGTGAGAGAGCAGAGTTAATTCTGTACATTAGTGATACTGGGGTGAATGGTTGAAAGCAGATGCTAACAGTGGGTTTTTTTTTTTTAATTCTTATTTTTGAAAGTACAGGTCTTTCTGCAGTCGGGGCTCCATGAAAGGTTGGTTTTTCCTAGTTCCTTAATTAAAGGGTAATGAAATCCCTGGATGCCAACGCATGCTGGCTCCTGGGGAACACTGGAGGCAGTACCCACGGTTGAACGTGGCCTTGGCGAAGTTTTCCTCCTTCCTTTTTAAAATCTGAAGTGTCCACTCCACGTCATACTTGAGGCAAAAGAGCAGTGGACGGGAGTGGAGCGACGCGGGTCGGGAGCCTTGTGTTGTCCGTAGTATGATGACCTTGGTCATCCGCCAGGCTTCTCTGAGTTGCAGTTTGCTGATGGTGCTACCACGTCACCTCCAAGGGGGTTTTCACCTTTGGAATTTTGGGAACTGGAAGTTCTCTAGAATAAGTGGTTGTGCAGCCCAAGGTGTAAAGTCCATGCCAGGATGCCTGTTGCAGGCATCTTCTTGGGAAGGGCATGGTCCTTTAAAGAACAATTTCCTTTAAAGTCAAAGAAATAAATGCAGTTCAGGGTAGAAAAAAAAAAACAAAAAAAACAAGCCATCGGTGCTGTTTGGATCTGCATATCAAATTTAGCCAGAGGTACCCCTGAAAGTAGGTCTGTATAATTAAGGCATAAATATGCAAAACTCCTTGTCCCTAAAACTGCCAGAAAGCGGTCGTGTCTAATTTTAAGCCTGGTTTGCACCACCTTTTTTTCTCAGTTCACATTTTTGCAGCCCCAGGCTCAGTGAGCAGGTGTGCAGATTTCCACACACATGTGAACACCTGGTGTGGCCCAGGCCCTGCGTGTGTGTTCTTGCGTTGGCAACAGGGCAAAGCACTGAGCCATTCCTTTCCCCAGCTCTCTCTACCAATCCATCATAAGTGGAATTTCCAGAAGCTGCCATCTCAGAAAAACACCCCTTTGAAATTATTTGCAAGAGCAGCTGCCAGGGCCAGCAGGAAATTCCACCTCTTCTTGGTCAGAAAAAATCCACTGCTCTGTTAGAATGAATTGCTCTAAAGAGACATCGCTCTTGTACATTTAGTCTGTCATTTTTTATACCTTCAACTAAAAACTTTACTCAAAATGTGAATATTAATGTATGTAGCTCTCTTATTTAAAATGACGACAACTATACCATTTTTAAATAATGGCATTCATGTGCCTTAAGAGTGGGATGAAATTTTTGTGGCAGTGTGTTGGTAGGGGTCCTAATGAAAATCCACTTTGGGAGGCCTGAATCTCCTTTAGCATCTGCTGTTTGGTAAGGTGATTTGTCACTCTGCTCACTGCTTTGAAATTAGTTGAAATCTCTAAGGCTTAATTATATGGCTGGCCAAAGAAACTTGATTTTAATGCAGAAATCTGGGAGCAAATGCTGTGTTTGAAATGCTTGAGTGTGATCAGCTTTCTATTTAACAATAACTTTTATTTTAAAAATTAACATTTTTATTATTAAATATACACACAGAACAATGCACAAAACAAAGATGCACAGCTCATTGGTTTATCACAAAGTGAACATCTATGTGGTCTCCATTCATAAGGAAGCAGAACAGACAGGTCTTCTAAAGGCAAACTGTATTCCTAGACCAAAAGGTTCAGAGCAATTACTAAGACAGCAACTTTTGAATTCGGTCAGTGAATTGGACATTAGTTTGTGCTAGTGTTGATTTCCCAGTTGGAGAGTTGTGTGGCGATCCCAGAGAAGAATGTTCTGGTTTGGGGTGGGGGGTGGGACACATATTGGAGTGTTTAGGGGGTGATAAGACATCATATCTGCAGCCTGTTCTCGTAAGGTTCAGAAAAGGAAGAGCAGTAATGGGGATAAATAGATAGACAGCAATTTTAATGCCCAAATTGTCCCCTATTTAGCCAGTGGGAGCCCCTTTAAGCCAATTTTTATGTCCTTTTGGTGTCAATGATTATTCACCGAGAATTCTTACCATCTGACACAAAAAGACATTCTGGGCTTATCTTGTCCTGACCCAGCCCTGGAATCAGTCGTTTTTCCAAAAGTTCTGCTTCTTTTCAGTTTCCAAACCAAGATCCAGGCCCTCGTCGCACCTGTTGCTGCTGGTCACCCAGTGCTTCTTGGCTCTCCCAGAAGCCAGGGGTGGGAATGCGTGCAAATCCGCACACGCGTGTCTCCTTTCTATCTCTGCACAGTCTGTATAAATCTATTATAAAACTCGGAGTTTATATTGATACTTTCAGGATCAATCCAAGTGCTTAAGGGTTTTTCTAGACTTCCCCCTTTCTGTGTGGGTAAATATGTTGAGAACCTTGACTCCCACTGTCTGCAGAATACTGTTTAGTTGCTCAATTTCCTTATCTGTTCGGTGTAACCGATCTTTGGCCACGGTGGCGGTCTCCTCCCCCCACTGCCCTCATCCTTGGCGGCTCCTCACTGCTCCTCACTGCCCCGCGGTTGCACGTCCCAGCCCAGCTTGCTTCCCCATGGGTCCACGTCCGCATCCTCCGGGCCATGGAACTGCCCCTCCTAGTGGCTCCTCAGCTCCCTCTTCCTGCCCTGTGTTCTTGGCACCACGTAACTCCTCTGTGCTGGGAAGGAAAGGGAAGGGAAGACAGCTGGGTTGATTTTATACGTGGCTTGCGGAAGGGGCCCAGTTTCATCCTTTTCTGTGTTGTGAATCGCCCCGCGCCCAGCTCGCTGCTACTGACCAGCCCCCCTCCTCTCAGTGGAGTCCCAGACGGTGTCGGCACACACGAGGTCCGTGCACAGAAGGGTCTGGTTCTGGGCTCTTCCAGGGGTCAGTGTGTCTGTTCCTGGGTCAGTGCCTCCCCACTCAATCACTGTTCCTTCATGAGACGTCCTGATACTGGAGAGGACTTTTCTGCCCTTCTTCAGAAGTATCCTGGTTACTTACGCCCATTTTAGAGTATATTAAGTGGATACTTGTTCAGAATTATTGTTTCTTTTTGGTGGATTGAATGTTTTTTGTCATTAGATAACAGTCCTCTCCATATCTCATAAGGCTTTTGCTTAAAGTCTATTTTATGTGGTATTAATACAGTTAGGCCAGCATTTTGTTTTTTTTTTCTTTTTGATGGTTAAATGCCTGATATGTCTTTTCTTCATGCTTTACTTTTAACCTTGGCCTTTCCCTACGCTTTGGTTTGTCTCTTGTAAAATAGCATATAAATAGAATTTTAAAAGCCCAATTTGACGAATATTTATCTATCTTTTAACTGGTGTGTGTAACCCATTTATGTTCATCATAATTATTGACATGTTTAGACTTGATTCTATGTCTTTTTTTTTAACATTTTATTTATTTATTATTGTATTATTTAATTATTTTATTTTGGTGCTGGGGGGTGTAATTAGGTCTATTTATTTTTAGAGGAAGTACTGGGGATTGAACCCAGGACCTCATGCATGCTAAGCGTGGTGCCCCATGGCCTTTTCAATCTAAAGTCTTTTTTTTTTTTTTGGTTTTTCAGTTCTGGGAAAATTAATCTCCATTTCTTTCTCTCCACTGAAAATGTTCCTATCTTTTTAGAACTTCTGCTATCTGGCGGTTAGGGGGGTTGTTTTTAGATTTTTGATTTACCAGCTTGGGGATTTGGAGGTGGTCAGGTGGGAAAATGGATACCCTAATGTCCTTGGTCGCTTTGCCCCCGAGTGTTTTTCTCAGCTTCTCACTAGCATGTATTAGCGTTGTTTCCTCCAGACAGGCGGGTCACAACCGACCTGGAGCCACTTTTAAGTAAATTGTGTCCAGAGGGTTTCTGGACATCACAGGGGGAGCAAATTCTGGCTGCAAGCTTGCTGCAGTTCTGGCTTGAGGTCCCAGATTCTTCGTGGGTGTTATTTTCTCTTCCATCCAGCCTTCTGTGTGTTTGAATAAACAAAAATATGCCTACGTTGTAAGAAGATGATGATCGACATACGTGTGTTATCATAGGGAGATGTGACATTTGTGCTGATGACACTCGTTCCCCAAGAACTGCAGTTTCTCCGCGTGGACCGTGGATCTGCCCATGGGGCCTAGAGTCCGCGGTCAAGCTTTCCAGGCGCGAGGAGTTAGAATATGGTTGTGCTCCCAGTGCGACCTTTTAATTAGGACTTTATTAAAACATAAAGCATTACACTAATAAAGTAAATATTCATTAAGTGAGAATTATCTTTTTATACATGTGGAATGTGATTTAAGTAGGAAGCATTTAGAATAAGATTTAAAGAAAAAATAACGAGGCAAGTGAGTGGATCGTCTTAAACTCAGATGTAAACAGCCCCTCAGACGGCTCCTTTCCAACGCGCCCCCTGAAGCAGCTGAAAAGTATTCTAGGTTACTTTACGTGCATTTAGAATTGGACAGCGGCTGTCTTTTTGCTTTCAACGAATTGGTCATGAAGATTTCTTAAATATTCCGCAAACGTTGAATGATGAGAATTTAGGCTCCTACGAAGGTATCTCACTTTTACTTCTACTTCATTTATGGGGCTCTCTGGTCCACCACGTCCCGCGCTGCTTCTCGGGTGGGCAGGTAGCGCGCAACGTTGTAAATCGTCGGCGCGGCTTCCTGGCGCGGCGTCCAGCACCGTCTGGCTGCGGGCTGCTGAGCCCGCACCGCGCGGCCGCCCGTCCCTGCGGCGATGAGGTGAGGGCCTGCGGTGTCCACGTTCATCGTTCCTACTTATTCTACCCGCTGCATGAACTTCTTAGCTGTTTTCAGGAACATATTAAATTTGGCAGCTTTTTCTTACTTCTTTCAATGGAATATAGTTTGATTCCATCATTTTCTTGTACACCTAGAAGAAGAGTTAAAAGTGACGTTTATGATGTAGTGCTCGTCGCCAGAGGGTGAAGTTCCACCTGCCCATTGGGGTCCCGTGGCCACAGAGGAAAGAGCAGCCACTGCTCCCAGCAGTACCTACGGGGTGTCATCTTTCCTGTTTTTAAAGGATTCTGTGATTTAAAAAAAACAAGTTCAGCTAATTCATCTGTTTTTTTCCCCCAACTATTTTATTTCCTATTTTTTGGTGGGGGAGTAATTAAGTTTAATTAATTAATTAATTAGTTGTTTTAATAGAGGTGCTGGGGATTGAACCCACTACCTCATGCATGCTAAGCACACTCTCTGCCACTGAGCTATACCCTCCCTGCTAATTTATCTGTTTGAAGTGCCATTTTATCAGATACATATTTTTTCCAACTATAATTTTGAAAAAATATGATTATATCTTCAAGGACGTATGCTGCTCAAACACTGAGACAGTCCTGATATGGAGGCCAGCCAGCCACAAATGTCCTCGGCTGCTTTGTGAATACATCGAGAAATGAGCCTGGCTGACAGCGAGACAGACACTGAGCGGATGTCCTCTCTCCCACCTCCGCCCGGGGCTGAGGCTGGGCTCCAGGACCATCTTTATGAAAACTTTTTGGGTAGGCTTCCTTTCCGCCTGTGGGTATAAAGAGGCTCCCGGTAATAAACTTTTGGAGGTCAGTCCGTCTCGCCCTGGCTACACGGTACATCCAGCCTCGCCGCTTACAGCCGGTAAGTTCCTGATCCTCATGAATCATTTATTAACACAGAATGGAAACGACCACATTCCAGGTCACCCTCAGAGTCAGACAGACAGACGTGGGATTGGGGTTCTGGCTGCCTCCCTGAACTTCTCTACTGTAGAAATATGGTCCAGTTATTTACTTCTTTAGGCTTCAGTTTCCTTATCTCTAAAATGGGCATGAAGACACAGATCGCATGGGAGTTGTTGAGAAGAGAAGGCGTGTATTGTATTTAAAAAGAGCGCTCTTGGGGTGTGGACTTGGGAAGAGAGGAAACCTTCTCCGCCTCCAGGCTGCAGTTTTCGGCCGTTCTCGCCCTGCTTGCTCGGAGGCACTGGAGCAGCCCTGGGGGTCTCTCAGTCTCAATTCCCTCCTGTTTCTTCAGGATCTGATTTTTGGAGTCACTTCTCCCACATGGGTCAGGTCACTGTGCTACTGGTCAGTTCTTATGCTGGGTGGTGGCCTTTGTTTGTTTCCAGGAGCCTCTGGACAGCTGGCTACGTACCTGCACTTGGAATCTGCTCTGCAACCTGCTTATCTCTCCTCTTCTTCCAGAGACAGGTGGATGCAGCACATTGGCCTCAAGATCTCAGTTTGGAGTGGGAAGTGGGAGACCCTCCGTAGGCATCAAGATGAAGCCATCTTCTAGGCTACAAGGACATACTATATGTATACCAGGAACTACAGCTGATATTTTGTAATAACTGTGAATGTAGTGTAACCTGTAAAAATTATATAAACAATTAAGTTAAGAAACAATTTTTAAAGTAATACATGCAGAAAAAAAGATGAAGCCACCTTCTCTGCTCGGGTCTTTGCTGGAGGTTTGCTGTGAGATGCCAAGTGCTCATCAGACTGGCGGTGCTCTTCTGTTTCTGGTCAGTTTCGCATTTATGTGTGTTCTCTGTTCAGAGTCTTGGGCACAGGGGGGAGGGAGTGGCACCCCAACCCCTGACACCTTGCACACAGTCACTGATCAAAGCATGGGTATCGTGAAACACAGAACCCTGGGCGAACCTAGACCCCAAGCTCTTTTTGAGGGAGACTTGAGTAAAGAATTTGAATGAGCTTGAAGGAGCCAAATCTGGATTAGTTGATAGAACACATTTCAAAATGAATAACTCATACTTTGAGAAATAGGTGGATGTTACATGATGGTGTGATTGTCTCGTTGGGGCTATAGGTTATGGGTTGAATTGTGTCCTTCCAAAAAGATACGTGGAAGTCCTCACCCCCTGGACTTCAGGGGGGATGTTATTTGAAAGTAGGGTCTTGGTGGAGGTAGTCAATTGAAATGAGGTCATCAGGGTGGACCCGAATCCAGTATCACCCGCATCCTTTTAAGAAGGAGAAACTTAAACAGGCAGGCATGTATAGAGGGAAGGTGATTTGAAGACAACCATGCCATGATGGAGTCAGGACTGGACATTGAATCTATAAGCCAGGGAATGCCAGAGAGGGCCAGTAATCCACCGAAGCTGGAACAGGTCCTCCCTCTCGGCCCTCAGAAGGAACCAGCCCCGATGACCTTGATCCCAAGCTAACAGCCTCCAGAGCCTTGAGACAGTAAATGCCTGTCCTGTGAGCTGCCCAGTCTGTGGCACTTGGTTATGGCAGCCTCGGGACACTGATCCAGAGGACAGGCGGCCCTGCTGAGGGCGAGGGTGGGGCTTCCCTAAAGGGGGTGGGGTTCTTGGGAGGAGCCAGTCTTGGAGCCGGAAGTGAGGGAGGCCTTCTGCTGAGCTGAAGGAGGGGCTTCCCACCGCCTCTGTGGCCAGAAGGCAAGACTTAGAGGCCTGGGGAAGCGGGAAGAGCTTCGGCTGGTGGTGGGGGGCCGTAAGCGTCTCTGAGGCAGGAAGCAGGCTGGAGCCAGGCCGGGGGGATGGCTGCGGGCCGGGCTGTGCTTGTGTAATGTTTTCTGTGTTATGTTTCCCTTCCACTGTCCCTGGTCCTCGGGAAGTCTCACCAAGAGCTTGCAGCTGTGTAGTGAACAATGAAGCCCTGCACTGGGGATGAAGTAGACACGAGGTCAACAGAAGGGACCAAGAGAGGCACGAGGGCTGTCCTGGGGCCACGGCAGGCTCGCCTGGCCCTGGTGGTGTTTGAGCAGGGGCGTTTGAGGGCCACGTCCCTGGCCCATTTGAGGTGGCCCTTTGGGAGATGCTCAGAAATACCTGGGGGAATTCTTTGGGAGTCATTAATTGGGTAATTCAGAGCAATAAATCTTGCTACATTTGAAGCGTACGAAGCTGAGACACACTCAGTTAAATGAGGGCCTGCCTTTGCTCAAATGACGTCTAAGGAAGACGCTGTCCTGAGCCACGTGCTTGCTTCTGCAGGTGAAGGAACGCCGCCTTCAGACCCGCAGGTGAGGCAGGCGTGGCCAGTCTAGGGCTGCGGCTCAGAAGCAGGAGTGCGCTGACAGCTGGGAGGAGTGACAGCTGGGTGCACGTGCAGAAGGCACAGTGTCCGCATCTGCAGAACCAGCGGGGCTGGCGGGGCTGCAGAGCTGGGTGATCTCCAGCACTCTTTCCAGCACTGTGATCCCGCGGTTCTGGGAGGACAGCAGATATCAGACCAACAACCTGAGATTGTTCAGTTTGAGGACAAAACACCCAACCCATGAAGAGCCCCAAAGAGCAGGAAGCATTAGCGCCCGCACGTAAAACTAAGAGCGTTTATGGAGCATCTTCTGTAAGACAGGTGAGGTCCAGCTCTATGGGCGGGGGGCTAGCGAAGTGGACCTGGTCTCCAACCTCATGCCTCTTCGGGTCTAGCGGGAGAGACCCAGGGAAACAAACTGGTGAATCACTGCAAACTGTGAAGGGAGCTCACACTTCCCCGTGGTGTGAGAAGGAAGAGCCAGTAGCAAGAGCCCCCTTTACACGGGTGACCGTATCAGTGTCCTCCGGCTGCTGTAACAAGTTACCACAGACTTGGTGGCTTCAAACAACAGAAATTTACTGTCTCATCGTTCTGGAGGCTAGAGGCCTAAAATCAAGGTGTTGCAGGGCCATGGTCCCTCTCAAGCCTTTAGAGAAGCATCCTTCCTCGCCGTCTCCTAGCATCCAGTGGTTCCCGGCGCCCTTGGCATTCCTGAGTTGCTCGTTACCTCCAGGCTCTGCCTCTGCCTTCACACGGCCCTGCTCCCTCTGTATGTGTCTCCGTGTCTTCAAATCTCTCTCTCCTACAAGGACGCCAGTCACTGGGTTTGGCATCCACCCTAATCCTCATGACCTCATCTAAACTTGATCATATCTACAAAGGCCCTATTTCCAGATAAGGTCACATTCATAGGATTCTGGGGTTAGGACTTAAACATCCCTTTTTCCCCTACTACTTTTTAAAAAATTTTATTTTATCAAGACTTTTTTTGGGGAGGGGGATGGGTTTGTTTGTTTATTCATTACTGGAAGTACTGGGGATTGAACCTGGGACCTCGTGCATGCTGAGCACTCGCTCTTCTGCTGAGCGACTCCCTCTCCCCAGAACGTGCCCTTTTGAGGGACATGACGGTGATCGTGGGTGTTTTCTCCAAGGAGCTGGTACTTAAGTTGAGCCCTGAAACAATAAAAGGGACAGATGGGCGAAGAGCCAAGGAAACATAGACCTAAGGTGGGTAGGAGCTTGCATGTGTGAGTCCCAGAGAACCCAGCAGTGAGAGTGGAGTGTGGCGAAGGGGACCGTGGTGCAAGGTGAGTTTGGCCAGAGGTCGGGGCCGTGCAGGCCGCCTTAAGGAATTCGGATTTTATTCTAAGAGCCCTGGGACGCCATGGGGAGCCACTGAAGGGTTTCCAAGGAGGGCGGTGTGTTGTGAGGGTGGGGCCATGACTCGATCTGGTCTGGCCACAGCAGAGAACAGCTCTGTGGGTCATGGTGTGGATGGACCAGGGGGAGGCGGGGAGTCTGGGCAGGGAGCTGTCGAGGTGGCGGATGAGAAAGGATGAAAAGAAGTGGATGGATTCCTGAGATGTCAGGAGAGTGAATCAATGGGACCGATCTGGATCAACTGATTTCTGATACAGATCTTGGTCCAGAGGCACAGAATGAATTTTTAGGGACTTGCATGTAGTGAAACTCAGCTCATCAATTGAACTTGTATGACTTAAGTAGTATCCGCATCAGAGCTGGAATCCAGTGCCTTTTACCAGATGTAAAAAGGTTGGTCCTCAGGCCGAATTTGACCTGAGACAGTTTTTGCATATCCCACATGGCATTTTAGTAACAGGGATATGCCCCATTGCAACCTAGAGTTCCAGTTGCTCTCGCAAAGTCAGGAAAGCTGGCGGCGATGGGCCTGCAGCCTCTCTTGGCCCAGAGAGCTGGAGCAGAGCGCAGTGCCCCGCGCTGGACAGACAGCATGCTCGCCCGTCACCCGCCTGCAGCTGTGTCCTGCTGTACACCCCGCGGATTCCCTCACTGAGCTCAACCTCCCTGCCCCCGTGGGGCTTGGGTTTGTGCCGCGGCCTCATTATAATAAACAGAGTGTTCTTGCTTTGTGCGGCCCCTCTGCATTTGTCTCCGGTGGGCTTGTGTGGCAGGGGGTGGGTGCTTAAGTATTTGGGGTTCAGGGTTAACATCTTCCTCTCTAGAAGCGCTGGAAACTTGAACCAGAAGGCGTATGACAAATCCAGAAAGCGACCTGAGCGATTCCTGCGTGAGGGTATTGAATTCAGTAGGTCTCTTGCTTCTTCACATTTCGTCCTTCCCCCCGGAACTGTCTGGAATGGGTCGTGACAGCCTTTCTAATAACCAAGGGCAGCAGTTGATGCACACAATATTCTGTTTAAGAAAGCAGGCAAATGTATAATGCGTTCTCGGGGGGTTTTCACAAACACGATGAAATCCTAAAAAAAGAAAGCTTGCCTTCACTCCGGTTTTCAAGGAGATTAATCTTTGTAGACGATGACATTTCCTAGTATTACTGGGAAGAAGGCCTCTCAGTAATTCTAAGTGCCTTAGAAAATTGATTTAGATATTTTCCCCCATGAACTGATTTCTAAATTATGAAACTATGATCTAAATTATGAAACCACAAGGGATGGAAAATTGCATAAAACTTCAGCTATGGGAACAAATGTTTTCTGAGCAAAGGCTGCCCGAGGTCTTGTGTTTATTTCTTTGGGTTTGTCTAAAGCGAAAGTGAGGCAACCTCCTGCCCAGTCTTTTAGAAGCAGGCCGGCTGCGTCGCTAAGTGGGTTTTATTCACAGGCAAGAGACTAAAAGGAAATTCTTGTTTCCACTCATGAAGAAGAAACTGCCATCTCCAGGAGAGTCACAGAGGGGAAACTCCTGCTTCCACTTGCGTGCTCTCCTCCAGACGACAATAAAATATTTATTAGCAGCAAAATAGAAGGACAGCTTACTCTTCAGGTTCCTGTAACTTTGCTGAGCTTTACCCCTTTGGCTTAATCGCTTGTCACAAAACAGGGTGAAGCGACCACCAAAACCTGGTGACAGATTGTTCCCATCTAGAATCTGCCTTGAACTGAGCCTGAAGTTGAGGTGACAGCTATGGTCTCCATCAATGACGGCATTTTAATGGAAAAGTAGGAAGGTGGTTTCATTAATGTATGTGTTTCACTTCTGGTTCGAAGCAGAAGTCCTTGATAGTATTGGTGTTGGAGAATAGGATCTGTCTTATTGGAGTCCCTTACGTTCCTCGAGGAATTAAGTAGAGAGAAGGTGCGGGTGACACAGCTTGCCCAGGGGTTGACCCAAGCTCCTGCCGTTCTTTGGAATCCAATGAATTGTTGATGGTGCTCTTTTAGCCTGACCTTGGTTGTAAGGGAACCTTTTTCCTCCCTCCCTGCTCTTCTCCCTTCCTCCCTCCCTCCCTCCCTTCCTTCCTTTCTTTCTTCCTTCCTTCTCTTCCCCTTTCTTCCTTTATTATAATGCTTGAGTCTTATTATAGTAAGTGCACACACAGATGAATGAATACATATCAGCCATCAGCAAACTGGTTGTGTCCTAGAAATATGTCTTGAGCAATAGGTCATGCAATCGGGTACCCAAGAAATAATTTATAATGGAGCTGACGAGTCAGCGAAGGTGCCACCTGAGGTTAGGCAGGTGAGAGAACATTCTTGTGCTCGTCAGCAGAAAGTCAATGCTCACTTGTCATTTAAATCAACAGACCCACTCTGGGTGACCACATGTTCCCTCCCCGGCCTGTGCACCGTTATTTGGGTCCAGGCGTTTATTTACCACAGTGTACTGCGTTGGTCTTTCCCAGCCTTCACCGCCCCATCTCACTCTGAGGGGCCCAAAGAGGTGACAGCAATGTAACCCCCACTGCCAGAGAGTCGCCTGCACCCTCGGGGGGCTGCTACGGCAGTGGTGTCGCGTGGCTTTCCTCTGTCTTGGGTTCTGCATCACAGTGAATTTAACTGAGCAAGAGAGATATCTGTTTTCTCTGGGCCCCTGCCCATTTGTTACAGGATAGCATTTGAAATTCTTTGCTCAAGCCAACTAGTGTAGGAGCAGCATTTTGGGGGTGGAGGGAGGAAAGGGGTGGGAAGTGCAATGAGCATTTTTCTTTTTCAAAGCTGAAGACAAACAGTGTTTACCTCCACCTGGCTTGTGGGTGTATAAATGTGTTGGGCTCTTAAGTGACGTTTTGGGAGATTGGGGAAGCCTGGTAAATGAGACTCAAGTTCACTCTTGTCTCTATTAATCAAAAATAGAAATGTTTGCCTGCTTGTATGAAAGTATTGACATCAGAGTCTTGCCCTGTAACTGAGTGTTCGCTCAGAGGCCATTACAAAATAACTGGAAAATGGGTGTGCGTCTCCCAGTCTAGGGGAGTAAGGTGGCTCAAGCAATATGAATTTATTGTGGCTTTTGGGGGCCTCTTCCACACTTCTCAGCATTGTGAGATGCAGAAGAACAATGCTCTTTTATTTTCTCCTTTTGGTGATGTAAAAGATTGATGATTTACATATTTTTACTCTTTGTGAACACTGGAAAAATTAGCAAATAATGTAAGAAAGGATGTAAGTTAGACGGTACAAACTGTTTAGTTCAGAAAAGAGAAAGTTCACAGTAAGCCCTTGTAGCTGGAGAGACTTTTACTTCTCCAGATGTTTCCTCTTCTCTCTTGCCACTCACTGGATAAGATGCTCGTTCTCTGGGCCCCAAGGGCGCTGGGCACCTCTCATCCCCCCACTTGCCTCATTTTATAAGGATTGTAAGAAGGGTGACTGGACACCCCAGTTTCCCCAGTACAATTCTGATTTATGTCTGTTATTCCAGAATAATCATAAAGGGTTCCCCTTTTACTCCCCAAAGTCCCAGTTTAGATTACAAATATAAATAGAACTCAAATATAAACTGAGGACCACATGGCTCAGGCTTGTTTATGCTGTTGCAGGCAAAAAAGCATAGTCTAGTAACAAAAGTAATTAAGAATGTTTCTGTGTCTCGAGAAAAACTTGGGAGTTCTGAGTTATAACCGGCAGTGACATCCTTCACTTCTCTCCAGTCTTCCCTCAGTGCCCCAGTCGTGGTGGCTGCTCTGAACGTTTACCTTTCGACCAAGACACCCCTAATGTTTCTGACACCCAACCCACACCTTTTGTCTCTCTTGCTTCTCCCTCTCCCTCTCCCTGTCTGTCTCTGTGGTTTCTCTTTTCTCTATCCCTTCTCTTAATTCTGCTTCAGAAAGCTGCTGGAGGCAGTCTGGCAAAGATAGAGCTCACTTTTCACGAGTTGGGAGGGAAAGATTCTGAACTGGCCAGACAAAATTGTCTTGAGTGGGCTGGAAGTGAGAGTAGGGGAGGAGGGAAGGCTGAGAAGTCTGACTGATGACTAAGTGTTGTCTCTGTCACAAGTTATCCGAGAGCAGGCTGAGTTCTGCATCCTAGTGGGCAGCACAGTGTTTGGCACAGAGAGGTCTTCAAAATGTGAAAGGATTGAAGGAAGTTAAGGAAGAATTCTACCTGGCTTTGAAGGGTGTAGTGTGAGTGGGAGTAGAGGCAGTAGGAGGAATTCCAGGAAAATAAGAATTAGGGTGTATGTAATTGTGCATTTACATGTGTGTGGTGGGATGTGAAGAGACTGGGGAGATGGCATTAGAGCCTCTCGGTGGGGAAAAGTGGAGAAGACTTTGGATGCCAGTGGCTTCCAAAAGTGAAGACAGCTCAAGAAGAGTGCTGGAAGTCTGGCAGGGAGCTGTGCAGTGGAGAGCCAAGTTAGGTTCCTGAAGCAGGGAATGGTGTGGTGGAAGTTATTGTGCAGGTTAAGCTGCCAGCTTTGTTTGGGGTAGTTAGCATGCATGGCACACTGGATAGCATTGTGGTGGGTCGAGAGCAGATAGCACATAGAAGGAACTCAATAAATGATGGCTAACATCACCAGCACCATCATCCTCATCACCGTCAGCAGCATCATCCACCACCATTACCATCTTTGTCATCATCACCATCAACACCCTCCGCCTCCTCCACACACCATCACCATCATCTTTACCATCGTCATCATCACCACCACCATCCTCCTCCTCAACATCACCATCACCATTATCTTTACCACTGTCATCATCACCATCACCACTGTCCTCCTCCTCAACATCACCATCACCATTATCTTTACCATCGTCATCACCACCACCACCATCCTCCTCCTCAACATCACCATCACCATTATCTTTACCACCGTCATCATCACCACCACCACTGTCCTCCTCCTCATCACCATCACCATTATCTTTACCATTGTCATCACCACCACCACCATCCTCCTCCTCAACATCACCATCACCATCATCTTTACCATCGTCATCATCACCACCACCAGCAACAGTATCATCATCATCATCATCATTTTGAAGACTGGGAAGGTCTTGAGGCAAAGAGATAAACTGGTGGCTTGTGTAAGGGTGGTTTGTGGAAGGGAATAGAGAAGCTCCTCTGGGAAGAAAGGAGCCTCCGTATATTAGAAGGGCTTTGAGGTAGAAGAGGGGGAGACACCTTCTGTAAAGCTCCTTGGGTGAAGCTGGGATGAGAGGCGGGAGGCTTATTTAGACTCAGCATTAATGAACTTTCTCATGTTCAAAATGCCAACCATCAAAAAGAGAGTTTCACGAGGAAGTGAGCTCCCTGATGTTGGAAGAGCCAAGCAGGATCTGGGTGGTCACCTGCCAGGGATGGTACAGATGCTTACTAAACAGGTGGAAGAGAGGATTTATTTCCTCTAACAGGTCCCTTCCAACTGAAATATTCAAGGATTTATAGGCCTTTAGAGCATAGGCCAAGCTGGTAGCAATAAAATGGCACAAAAAGTTCTCAGCTGTGGATGGTTTTGCCTCCGAGGAACACTTGGCAACGTCTGGAGATTTGTTTGGTTGTCAAAACTCAGGGGAGGGTGCTGTCGGCATCTAAGGGGTAGAGGTGAGGGACGCTGTTAGACCTACTGCAATGCACAGCAAAGGATTATCTGGCCCCAAATGTTGATATTGGTGAGGCCGAGGACTCCTTGCTTACAGCTTCACAAGCCCTTGACTTCTTCTGTTGAAGAGTGAAGAGAGTTCACTGGGTAGTCACATGTTGCCTTACACTCACCAGGTAGTATTTTCTTAAGCAAGCAGCCAGAAATACTGCCGAATATGCCCTTTCTGTTGTGGTTTCCACACACATCTTAAAGGTTCTTCTTTTTTTCTTCAAAGCTTCTTTGAAGTCAGTGAAGCTGGTTAAGACATGCAGTAGGCGACTGTTCGAACTTGGTTGAAACCTAATTCTGTCTGCCCCCCGGGAGCCTGTGTGGAGTGCAGAGTTGAGGGTAAATGACTTCCCTGAAGGCTGAAGATGAATAAAGAAGGTTCGGGTTTCATGGATTTTTCTTGGTAACCTGGCCATTTCCTCATTTTGTACATGGCTCACACAGAGTTCTGGTGACCGTATGTCCGGATTTGCCTGAAACAGTCATGGTTTGCCTATAATGTACTGGGTGATCATTAATAGCACCTCCTTTTACCATCAAATTATCCTAGCTTAGACAATACATTATATGGCCACCTTAATATTAATTGGCCAATAGGTGTTTTGATGATACATTCACATCATTACTTATCTTTAGTGCTATTGGTTTAAAAATAACTCCCCAATATTAGCTCATTTGATTCATTACCACCATCACAATAGATCATTTGAACAACTTGTCCAAAATAGTGGTGATCTCTGTCCTTCAAGCCACATTTTGGCCCATTTCCTCTTGTAATCTACAACCCAAATTCACAACTTGCTTGTGTAGACGGTGGAGATTAAATCTGCGGCCACAGAAAAAAGCAAGTAACTTGCAAAGGACCAGCTGACCTTGCTCTGATCATTGCCCAACCCAGAAACACATGCCTGTAAGACAGACAGCCCTTCTCTAACCTGTTGTGCAAATTCTTTCTAAATAATTACCAATTCTATATTAATTTTTTTTTACGTCTCATTTTGTCTTCTCTACCCACTTCTCAGCTCTGTTTCCTAAACCACTGCCCTTTCTTCAACTTTGATTCCCAAAGAGCTGATTTTGAAACACAGGTTCATTGGTTTCCTGAAGCCCATAAAAATGATAGATTTGATTAGGCTAACCCATATTTTACAAGTACAATGTATAGGATCTCACCACTGAATACTTAGACGGAGAATGATTTCTGTTCTATGACGCTTTCTGGCCATAAAGACCACAAACAGCTTTCTATTTGTCTAGACTATGTTTTTCCTGCATTGTTTTGTCCTGCATCGTACCCTTCTCAGCTCTTTGTGGGAGGGAGAAGTTTGTTCAGCAGGTGCTGTGTATGGTAAATTGCCGAATGCATTTACGCTGCTGTATAAATAATGAACATTGCTGCATTCACAGACACTTTGATAGCCACAGTGATAATATATCTCCCTTATTCTAAGGGAAAAAAATGTGTGTAGGAATTTTACCTTGCTTCAGCAGATAAGACACATCGGGCTGGCACACGACCTTATTTTTCTTCTTCTTCAGAACCGTAGTGTAGCGGTCCATGAGATTGCTCATAAAATATGCCAATCGCTTAGAACGCAGAAAAACATGACATTCACTGTGCTCAATCTCAGAAATCATCCCATTTTCCCTTCCCAGTCGACTCCCCCAGTTTGGGATTTATAGGTTAAATAATCAGGAGATTCTTCTTCTCTCTGCCCTGCCAGCTCTGTGTGTGATAGCACATGTGTAGTTGGAAGCAGGGGCTTGGGAATCCATCATGAATTCGAAAGTCAGACCTACCACTTACCAGCTGTGTGACCTTGGGCACGTCAAGTAATCTCTGTGGGCCTCATTTACTGCATATGCTTTAGGGGGATAAAAAGTGCTCACCTGATAGGGTCATTATGTCAGTTAAATGATAGTGTGTATATATGTCTCGAGCACCTGAAACATAGGAACACACAGAATAAGAGAGCAATTCTTGTAGGCGCTCCCGTAGCTCTGCTAATACGTAACCCGTAAGTCAACTGCCATCATCTGTTCAAACGCCTGTCCTCATCCCTAGGTGGTGAGCATCTCAGGGGCAGGGCAAGGCTTACTCATCTACATAGCTCCAAAGTCTGGCTCAGCAAGTGCTCGGCATTCTGAACACATTTTCTGAATCAATAAACCAATGGAAGAATTCGACAGTTTCCAAGGGTGGCAATTTATTTACTCTCTCTCCCTACGTTAAAAAATTTGCCTCTCAAAATTCCAAACTGTGAAGTGCCCAGGCTCTCCCATGATCTTGAGTACAATGTCTGGTTTGGCTTTGGGGTTAACTGTCCCTCTGTTCCCGTAGCACTGGAACTAGCAATGGCTACGTCTTCGGAGTAGACGATGTTGGTGTTCCACCCACATCATCTTTACTGGGCAGGTGCCTCCAGCCCGCCGCTAACAGCACACAGCTGCAGCCTTTTCTGGAGACTTCTCCCCCATTAACATGAGCCCCTTGTCCACAGGTGTAGGGAGGTTATGTCCACCTTTCCTGCCATGTAACCAGCTGCAGCCAATGACTAACTGACACAGGGATGCAAAAGTCTGGCCCCTTTGGGATCATAATGACACCAAAGTGAAATCAGGTTGATGGTATGGTGGATCTGGTCAGTTAAGAGGCTGTCAGTGTTGGGGTTGTGTGTCTCAGTCTTCAGTCAGCTCACACATAGGGCAAAATCAAAGCCTTTCTTTAGAGTTGTTCTTATAAGGGCCCCATCCTATGCGAGTCTTCAGTTCCATTACAAATTCGGCAGGTCCCTCTCTCCCCCCATCATTTTTTTGGTAATTTGTTCACACTTGTAAAAGATAGGTCATATTTTAATCTTTCAGATTTGAAGTCCATTTGACTTATGAAGATTTACCAGTTTATGTACGGCAAAGAATCAAAATGAGTTTCTTATTAATTTTGGAAAGCTGGGATGTTCTAATTGCATCACTGACAGAAGTACAGGTTAAATTACTTGTGGTAAACCAGCTTTTTTCCAGAATGCTTGGAATATGACATTCTGGTGAGACAGGGAGAGAGATGACAGGACTGATTTTCCGAAGACTGTATTCAAGACTAACAAAACTACAGTGAGTGTATTTTCCCTGTGACAAGCTCAAGATTTTGTAGTGCTTCAAGTTGGAAATTATGAACATCTGTTGACTTAGCATTAGAGATACGTAGCAAAAATTCTAATGATAGAGATTGTTCACTTATTACAGCAGAGAGCGTGGAGCCCATGCGTAAACTGAGTTGACCTGATTGGTCTGCACGACGGCCAGGAGGTTTCCAGAGTGATCCTGCCACCACGCACAACCTCTTCACCCACAAAAAGGTCTGTGTGGGTGGGGCTGGAAGTGACATTAAAGACCATTTCTTTTAATTCATCTGTTTTGCTTTGCAGATGAAGAAACTGAGGACTGGGGAATGGGACCAGAACTACAGCTGGCCCTTGAGCAAGAGGGTTTGAACTGCGAGGGCGCAGGTCTACTCACAGGCAGAAGTTTTCAGTAGCAAACACCGCGGTCCTGCACGCCCGGCTGCTGGCTGGATCTGTGGGTGCCGAGCTTTGGATATGAGGGCTTTCTACAGGTTTTATGCAGATTTCTGACAGCGCGAGGGGCAGCGCCTCTAACCTTCGCATTGTTCAAGGCTCAGCTGTATTCGCTTTTTAAAACATATACCAGCTTGTTTCCCTGCGCTCTTGCCCTGGAAAGGCTGCCGCAGCTCTTGGCCACCCTGCAGTGGCCAGGCTAAGGATGAGCCCGGGGGCCAGCAGTGCGGGAGGGCTGTGCAGGGCGCGTTTTCTCCCGTCCTCGGCAGTTTCAGGGAACAGTTGTCCTGTGAGGTTGTGGCCAAAGAGACGAGATGGGAAGTGAGTTTCGGCTTGGCCGGCTAGCAGGGCAGCACCCTGCCTGCACCCCTGCACCTTGGGATGGTGCTGGGTATTCTGGGATCATCTGAGGCTGATAGTGGTCGCAAGGCCCATACGAGGCTGAGAGTAGCCTGGAGTAGAGGGAGAGATGTGTGTTTTGGGTCATGAACACCTCCGGGAGGGCGTGTTGATGTTAGATTTTTTTTTCCCTTCTTTCAGTCTCAAGGTTGCCTGTTGGATTTCAGAGATGACGAAACATGGAAGGGGTTCAGGATTTGGATTTTTAAGGGTTCACGGGCCAAGAGACTGGGTTATCTTGAGTGGCTCCAAAACAGACTCAAGACTTGACGATGTGGGGACCAAAGCTGGGTGGGATGGGATTCACGGGACCCTGAGAAGAGCACAGGGGCTGGAGCGTTGCTGCCCAGAGTTACAGACCCCCGGATGCTGCTCGGACCTGCTCACGCCCAGCTCACCCCAGGGACCAAATTATTGTGGAGCGCTCAGAGCCCTTGGAAATCATTAAAGAAGCTGAGCCAGGCAAGGGCGTGAAGACTGAGGAAAGAAAAATGAAGTCTAGTGTGGTTCTGGGTGTAGACTGAATCCTAAATTTGGGGGCCCCTCGTTTGCCTTTGCTGAGGGGGAGATGCTGAGTGGATTTATCAGTAGATTTGAGATACAGAGGCTGTTCATACAGGAAACACGTGTGTCAAAGGGAGTGAAGAAAGGGCAAGAGAGTAACCAATAAATAACCCTCAAGCAAACAAGTCCCCCAGCATCACTGCTTGAAATGGCCTCATTTTTAAAAACAACAAACATAGAAGTGAAAATACAAAACAAAATATACTCTCCCCATGCCGTTCTCTCCCAGGAGTTTATAAGCAGCTGGAGGAGATGGAAAATAGATTGTGTTGGTAACAAAACAATTGCCCATGACATTTTCGGGAGAAACCGAATATTAGCTGAGAAATGATACAGACAGCTGTGAGAAAACACGACGCTTAACGTCTCACGTTTATTTCATAAAGGTATTTGTAAAACCAGCAGGCAGTTTTCTGGTTTTTTTTTTGTTTTGTTTTGTTTTTAATGACTCTGGGTCTTTCCTAAGCTCTCAAGTCACGTTACTGAAGATTTTTGATAATTAGCAACCAGGACAATCACCGACGTCACTGTAGGTGTTTGGACAGGTGGACAAGCGCTGTCAGAATGCGGCACCGGACTCATCTACGGTGCCTTTCCCACAGCGTCCACAGGGCGCGGCTCCATCACCAGGTTTATAATTAAGGTCAGATCAAGGGCCCCTCTCTGGGCGCGACCCTCCCATCTCTCTGTAGGTAACTACCTGACGTGTATTCTTTTTGAGGGTCTTTGAAGTGAGTGTTTTGATGTAGCCATGTTGGCATTATGACCACATTTTGATGGAAGGAAAGAAGCTATCGAATTTTGGCTTTCCGGAAGTCAGCAGCGGAATGGGTACTAAGGTCAAGATGCCAAATGTGTAGCTTTGACCCCGTTTTGTTGGACCAGCAGCGGCTCTAACCCCCTCCCCCTCTTGCTTGTGTACACACGGCGGTGGCGCTGCACACTGCCGTGCATATTTCTGGATTTTGATGATTCCCCACAGAACGTTGCAGGGATTGTAGAGCAAATAACATTACAATTTTTACAGCATTCATAAAATATATTGTATAAGCATGTGAGTAATGAATCAGCCTTTTAGAGATCTCAAAACTTGTCCTTTTCCAAAGAAAATATGGCTTAACGAATTTTGAAAAAAAAAAAAAAGATTGAGTTTCTAAAAAGAGGCTTCGTGCTTCCAGATTGTGACTCCATAAGTAATTTTAACAAGCTAGAATGTGCTGTTAAAGAATGAGAGCAAATAAAACATACTTCATGCAAAAAAATTACATGTGGATTTATTCATTTTCAAAACACTCTTTATTCTACTGTGATTGATAATTTCATTCATGTGATCGTCTTGTCCACCTTTGATTTTGACATGAACAGTTGGCACGTGACTAGCCAGCATGTTCGCTGCATCCGTCTCACCTCTGCACCCTGAAGATACAGATGTACCTGCCAGCAACGTCTCTGTACCTGTGCTCGCATTTCTCCTCATGTCAACAGAAAAATCAAACAGAATTAACTATAAAATCGCAGCTCAGGAGCACAACAAAAATGCATGACCCCCAAATACATTTTTAGATGGAATGAAATGTTTTGTTGTTTTTATTAGGGAACACAGTACATAGTTATTTCATAATCAAAAGACAAAGGATATAATGAAGAAAGTTAACTTCTCCCCTGCGTTAGCACACCCTACAAATAAAACACAATTAACATGAGATTATATATACATATATATATATACGTATATATATATATATACACACACACACACACACATATTAGCTAGCTAGCTACCTATCTATCTATCTATCTATCTATCTAATCTAAATCTTTTTTTCCCCAATGAAATCATCCTGTAACCTACTTTTAAAACTTAACAACACAGCATGAATACGTCTCTATGTCAATATAGACAGAGCTACCACCTCCTTTTAATCACCGCCAAGCAGAGTAGTTTGTTTGAGAAGCAGCCTGGAGGCAGGTGGGGGCCAGCCAGTGTAGGGCCTGGGAGTACACCTGAATTTTCTTTTAAGAGTGATGAGAAGCCATTGGAGGAATTTAATCAGAGGAGGGACAGGATCACATCTGCCTTCCTAAAGCCCACAGGGGCTGCGGTGTGGAATGGATGGAAAGAGGGCAGGAAGGAGTTGGGGGAAGGGACGGGGCTCCTGCTGTTTCCACAGTGGGGAGGATGCTGCCTTAGACCAGGGCGGTGGTGGTGGAGGAGGTGGCAGGAGGCAGATGGATTCAAGGGCTGTTTAGAAGGTGGAGCAGAGATGTTCTGACTCTTGATTGGCCATGGGTTTGGGGAGGAGGCAGGTGTGGAGAATTTCCTGGTGTTTCTGGCAAGCAGAGTTGGCTAAAGGGAGTCCTGTTCGCTGAGCGAGGGGATGTTGGAGGGTCGCACTGGGGGAGGCAGTCAAATCTCAAATCACGAGTTATTTTGACTTGAACTTGCAGTATCTGCGGAGCACCCCAGTGGACACTCACCACTCTGGCGTCCGGAGGAGAGGGCTGGGTATCACAATTCACTGGTGCTGAAGGTTGAGGAGGTAAACCTCCAGCAGAGACACTCAATGAGGGAAGACTTGTGTCTGGAAGAACCCCAGGACTTAAAGGCCGGGTGGAGGCAGGTGAAGGAGGCCGAGAAGAAGCCAGAGGGAGGGGAGAACCTGTGCACCGTCGGGGAGCTCCCCGCCGTCAGGAGCCAGGTTAGTCTGCTCGCTCTTCTATCTCTAGGGCTTAGCTCCATTCCTGGAGTATCGCTGTCATTCCAGCCACAGGCAGAAAGGTGTGGCAGGAAGGACACCTACTGGAAAGCGGTCTTGAATTTAGTGACGTGGAGTCATTGGCAACTTTGGCAGAAGCACCTTGAGCAAGGAGAGTGGTTAGAGTGAGTTACACTGTTCACATCACCACCAGCAAGTGCGTGAGGCGCTGTTTCACCGTGTCCTCACCAACAGTAAGTGTCACCAGTCTTGCAGATTTGCAAGGCGCAGATTCCTGTTATTTGGCTTTGAATTTCTCTAAGGCTTTGAGCATTGTTTGGGTTACTTTTTGGAGAGTAAATTGTTCATATATTGTGCTTGGTTTTTTTTTTTTTTTTTTCCTATTCAGGTGTTTATTTTTTTCCTTCTTTAGTTTAAAAGGCTTTATACATATTAAGGAGCTTAACGCTTTGTCACCTGGACGGCAAACATTCTCTCCTCTGTCATTTGTCTACTCTATTTATGATATCTGTTCTGAAATTATTTTTTCACTGTATTTATTTCTTCAACTTTTGAAATGAGCAATACATTCATGTAATTCAAAAAGCTGAAAATAAATAAAAGTGGTACAGTGACAAATCTTTTCCCCACTCCTGGGCCCCCCCGTCGGTTCCCAGACTCCACAGCTGTGACAGATCCTGTATTGTTAGCACTGGTTGCATCTTTCCAGAGTTTATTTTTGTTTATGGAAACAAATACAAACACCAATAATATAGATGCCTATTTTCCCTCCTTTTATACACAAAAGGCCGAAAATTATACACACTATTCTGTACTTTTTAAAATAAATTTAACGGTACATTTTGGAGTTCTTCCCATGCCAGTCTTAATAGGAAAAGCTCTCCATCTTTTAACATTACAAAAATAATTTCTCATGTTTCTTATATTTTCATAGTTTTAATTTTTACATTTATATATTTAATGTCTGGAAATTATTTTCATGAGGTTTGAATTTAGCATTATTTCTCTCTCAAAAAGAGATCCAAATGTCCTGACAGTGCTTATGGAATAATCCATCCTTTTCCCACTGATTTGAAATGCCATCTTACCCTATAATAAATTCTTACAAATGCCATTGTCTGTTTCCAAAATCTCTGTTCTGTTGCGCTGATTGATTTGTCTGGGCTGGAACAGCACTGCACCGTTCTAACTTCTCCAGTGCTGCAATGTGTTTTGTTAACTGCTGAGGCAAATACCCTTTCTTCTTAAGTATTTTCTAAATTTTTCTCATTATTTTCTTATCTTTTATTTTATAGGGAGACTTCATGACTAATTAGTCAAGTTTAAAAAAAATCTTGTTAAAAATTGATTGGAGTTGCATTAAATTTATAGATAAATTTGTGGGAAAATGATATCTTTAAATGTTGACCTTCCACTTGGAGCATCAAATGTCTCTTTCTTGATTAAGCTGTTCTATGTCTTTCAGTCAAGTTTTATAACTTCTTTTTTTCCCCCTTAGAGGTCTTTTCTACTTTTTTAGTTAATTTCTAATATTTTATATATATTTTTATTATTAAGATGTCTGCCTTCTTTTCTCATTATATTACCCAGCTGATTATTTTGTGGGTTAGAATTTGCCACTCATTTTTTTAATAAGTTTATCTATTTTTGTTTTTTTTTTATAGCTTTTACCCTAGAAATTTCTAAACATACACAGAACTAAAGGTGACATACAATCTTTGTGTTTCCAGCCCCCAGCCCCCGGAAGCATCACCCCACGGCAGTCCCATCCAGCTAGCTTGCGTGCCTGACCCCCAGCACATCCAGGTTGTTTCAAAGCACTTACCAGGTCTCACACTTCTCTATACATTTCTAAAGGATATGAACTCTTTTTAAAAAATTGTAACCACAATACCATTACATGCCTAAATAATATTAACAACAATCTCTTAATATCATTAACTGCTGTCACTTAAGTGTCTTTTAAACTGTAAGTTTGCCCCATTTTTTTCATTTGTTGTAGTTGTTGATGTATTTGTCCTCTTTTTCCGTACAGCGCTCCACATTCTGAGTTTTTCTGTTTGAATGGCATGGCGTCACTTACCATGCTCCTCTGTTGCCTTCCAACTCGGTCCTCTTGGCCTCTGGAGTCATTTTGGTTGATTGTAGCTCACTCCCCTGGGGATTTCCAGGAAGGGATCATAGGGACACATTCGTGAGTTCTTGCATATCCATGAGTTTCTCTGCAGACCTGTAAAGTTCTTGGTGACTGTGGCATTCTTCTGTTCTGAGACTGACAGACATCAGTGTCTGCATCCTTCTGTTGATGCCACATGGATCTCGTGTCCATTTGCTCCTGATTGAGGCCCTTGGGAATATGGTATTGTCTAGTTTTGTTGTAAACTTATCTGCGGCTTTTTGGTTACATGGTTTAGTTTCTCTTTTTTAATGGGATGGGGAATTCAGGGAGATTAAAGAGCTCTATAACTATCTCTTAACTCAACAACTCACCCAAACGCATGGCTTTAAAAGGTTTTTCCAGCTAGCCCTTATGATTTTTCGAGGTGGAAAATCTTACCATCTGTTTCTTATTTTGTGTTCCCAAGAGTTCTTTCTTATTCTCATGTTGTTCCTCCGCTGATCTTGTTTCATCTTCTCAAACTTCTCAAATTTCACTGAAGGTTCAATCTGGAATATTTTAGAAGTTCTGTCCTTTACTGCTTTACTTCAGTTTTGGTGGAAGCCAGTTGTTTCGATGACTCAGATATTTTATGTTTGTCTTTTTAAAATTAACATCTAGGTTGGTGAGTTTTGGAAGATGGCACGGTCTCTATCAATAGTTATGTGAACGAACGACTGTCTGGCTTCCTGATGGTTTCCTCTTCCTTCCATCTGCTCAGCAGTGGCAGGAGGCTTCTGGAGCCCGCAGGCTGAGTCTCACTCGGATGCAGTGGCTGTGAGAGCAGCTCTGCAGCTGGCCTTCCTTTGGGAGGTACCAGCAAGGAGACGGGAGATGCCCTCAGGAGCAAAACGGGTAACGGGAGGAGCCCACTGGGAAATTCTACTGATGGTATTTACGGTGGGTGCTCACCATCGGTTATACCCAGTTTTGACTCAATAGTTATTTCTCCAGCATCCTCCTTTTTTGTCTTTTTCTCTTCAACAATTCAGAGGAGTATGAATGGGGGCAATAGCATATGGGGGATAACCTTGACTCTGCTCTGACACACACACACACACACACACACACACACACACACACACACACACACACAAATGGCGATTTATAAATATGGCCAATATAAAAGGCCATTTACTCAAAAACCCAAGTACTTTAATGAAATGTGGCAAATTATTTGTTATGCATCTCAGAATTGATACTGACAAGCCAGGTGTCTCGAAATCACAGCATCCTGCATGAAAATAAGTGATTTTATGCAACACAGCACACTTCACATAACATATTTTATGTTCTGTGTTGTATTGACATAAGTGCCATCAATTAAAGAAACCTTGAGATTCTTCTGTTGAACCTGGGCCTGGTCAACATTAAGAGTCGGAAGTGGTGTCCTTTATAACTGACTACGTTAACAACTCGTTAGTTGGTTTACTTTGAGTTTGACCGACAGTGACAGTACCAAGTCCTCCTTAGCTGTGCTGTGCGTACAAAGCCGAACTGCGGGAGAGTATCTTTATGACTTTCGTAACATCTTCATGATGTAAGGACTTTTGCGGTGAGGACACTTTGAAGGACAGAGCTCGTTTTGAATAGATATGCTACAGCTGATGCTAGTAAGGTTTATTCACCGTTGAATGAGGAAAGCCTGCATTAGGGCTGCTGGCTGTGAGCATTCTCTCAGCTTTAACTTGGTAATATATCCTCAAATTATGATCCACCTTATTTAGAGAATTTAGACTCCATGGTGGAAATGGGATCTAAAAATATCTTAGTAGATGTTCTCAAAGCAGAGTAGGAAATTATTTCAGAGACAAAGACAGGAGGGGAGCGTTCCTGTGTTCCTCCCAGATAAACTGATTTTCAGGTGCCACGTGAGGACACATTTTGACCATTATCCATTTTTTTTTTTTCAAATTCTCTTTCTCTGGAAAGCTGATGAAATGAGGGCATTTTATTTGCCTTTGAAGCAGACAGCATGCCAAGTGTCGTTAAAGATGGCTCTGCTCCCGAATCATTAAAGGGCAGGAGAGAAGTGGCCATGAAATACGTCGCTTTTTGACATTCCGAAACATTGCCCTTCACTGCAGCTGCCAACAGCGAGCAGCTGCTTCTCGCATTCCCCTGCCGTCTCCTAGCTCTGCGGAACGAGGTCAGCTCTGCTTTCTCATTACCCATCTTTCCACTAGCTGGACATCTGGATTCGTCGTCCTCTTGCCTCCTAATTCAATATTTTCGTTACTTCATCAATGACATGGTGGACAGACTGGGCAACCTATGGCAAGAAGCATTTTAGGTTTGGCCCCAGTGACTCAGCCCCAGGGATTTAGCCCAAGAAACCCAGCCCTTGTGATGCAAGAATCATTGTACTTTTCCACTGAGCTAAGACCGAGAAGTGCTCCTTGGGACAAAGACAGAAGGGAGGCAAGGAACCAGAGGTCCGCCGCTTGTTCCTGCTTCCCCCGGTTTGCAGACGTTTGATAAAAGTAATTCACCTGCAGGTGAAGAACACACAGGGGCCCTCCTTTCAGTCACAGCGAAGTCTGATGTTCCACGGCGGTTCGATTTCACGTACAGGGTTTTTTTTTTCTTCTGATTCCAAGCAGACAACTTGGTAAACATAAGTAAATAAACTCAAGGTACAAGATTCCCACTTAGATATCGGAGTTAAATAACAGGAATATAATATTCAACAGGGCATGAGATGCCTTCACACAACCAACCCGAGGTGTTGGCCTGGGGTCTGCTCGGACCGTGGCAGCCCAAGGCCAAGCGCTAGCACAGCTCTGGGGGAGAGGCTTCTTCTGGGGTGGGTGTGAGGGGCCCTCGGGCGCTGGAGGGTCTGGGGTAGACCCAGGCACCTGAGACGGACTTCCACGTTGACCCCAGACCACTGCAGGAAAGAGCTTCATGGTTCCAGCTGCTGTCTTCTCACCTCTGGGTGGTGTTTAGAATTCTACCACCAGAGAGCCATCCTCTTAGCCGAGGTTAACAGCTCGTTACGCTGTCGTCATTTACACGTAAATGAGTTAGTCACATTTTTCTCTTGAAAGAATTTGTGTGTGTGTGTGTGTGTGTGGAGAGGATGAGGGATCAGGATGGAGAAGTACTTGATTCAGATGAAGGTGGGAGGTGGGGCTGGGGGGAAGGGATGATGAAGAGGACGGGGAACGAGCACCAGGAAACAGGAAAATTACAGCATGTGAGCAAGTCCAATGCCGTCAGTCAGCCCCTTTGTTATCAGTTTGCTTATGAGTAGCCTTGGTGAGGGTCCAAAATAAGATTTGCCTGAACAATTGCGTGTGACATTGTGATGATCTTTAACCCACATGTGGTTCCAAGAGACACTGGGTGCAAAAGAGATGACTGCACATCTCAGATATTCCAGAATGATTCAACATCTCAATTTTCGGGCTCAGTGTCACTGTCATCAGTGAAATACCTCAGAAACACTGCTGTTTTAGTTTCTGAATACGTTCTAGACCCTTGGTTCTCCAAGTGTGGTCGGTGGACCTGTAGCGTAGGCATCACCTGGACGCTTGTGGGAAATAGACTCAGGTCCCGTACCAGACCCAGTACGTGCAAATGAACAAGATCCCCTGGCGTCCAGGGCACCTCTTAGAACTGGTTGCACAAACACTCTTTGTCAGAGCAGGACCAAGAGACCTTTGTAGGGAGATCTGGAAGAGGCTGGGTTTTCTCATTACCAGAGCCCAGCTCCTCCCTGACAAGGCCCTGAGTGGGACCCAGCTAATATGGTTCATTTAGCACACATCTGGTCTCCCTGGTAGAAAGGATTAAGAGCTTCAGAAGGGAAACAACATCACAATATGTCTGCTACTGAGACTCTTTCGTCCTTGGATAAAGATATTTCATTCTAAGTCCTGAGTAAAACCAAATACTTGTTTAATTTGTGATGTTTTCGTGCACGAGTGGAAATATGACCGAGGCCACATGGCAGCTGGAAGGTCCTATGTACCATTCCAGCCCAGGCATGGCTCGCGGCCCCTGCTGCCTGGCCAGCAGAGCTAGGCCCTGGCTCCCCCACGGGCTCCCACGAGGACGTAACATTCGGTGAGTGCCAGCAGGGCCCCAAGACAGAACGTTGAAAAAAGGTTGATCAAACAAGTCCCATTGTGGACGACATCCAATAGCCTATTGAAAGAGGCCCTCCTACCTTTTGAGAAGTTGCTGGTTTTTAAATTGCGGAACTGCCTAGGAGAGCTTTTCTTTGAGAAGAGAGAACTTTGAAGGCATCTGAGTCTTGCCCCCAGGGTAGCTTGGCTGATGGTGTTTAGGTGCTAAAGTGGGTGAAGCCCTTAAGATGAAGACTCTCTCACCAAGGGGAGGAAGACATGAGTCAAGGGACGTAGTCACCCGAGCCAGGACACCCTGTGGTTGGGGCGGTCATCCATCTGGGTTGTCCTGGGCAGCCCAGGCTTATGTCTGCTATCCCGGTGTAATAATTATTAAGCCTGTCTCTTCCTTTCTCCCAACTTGGCTTGGACCTTAAACTTCAGAATTATACAACCGGCAACTTTGCAGGTTGTGAGAGTCTTACACGGTCATTCACACATGGTTTGTGAGACAAATTCCCAGTCAACTATCCAGACCCACGTGGCCCTGTGTGAGCTGGCCCTGCCTACCATCCCATCCAATCCCCAGCCCTCTTCCTGTGGGACTCCTGGGTTCTCAGAACATGCCGTATTTTCTTCCTCTGTGGCGCTGTCTGCAGTTGTTCTCCCCGCTGAAGGGGATTCATTTTCCCCACCGTCTGCTCAGCCAACTGCCCTTTTGCTCCAGGCCCTTCTCACATTCGCTCTAGTGAAACCTCACTCAGAAACCTCCATTCTTTGGTGCTTTTCCAGCACTTCGGTGCACCTGTAGAGGAGGTGTGGGTTGTGTCAAGCCCAGAGTGCCACTCCATACAAGTCTGTGCAGGGAAGAGAGGGCGGGAAGGAAGGAAGGAAGGAGGAATAAAACAGACGTGGTCATTGCGGAGTCAACAGCTGCTAAGAAGAAAAGCTGGATTTTGGGGGCGACTCTCATAAGACTGTGACGGTTCCCTTTAGTTCTATGTCCGAGTTTATTTTCCCCTCGTCTTTTCCTCCTTGTTGCTTGTCCTAAACCTTCAAGAACATGTGAAATGTGTTGCGCCCTTTGTAAGAGGCAGCGAGGGTGGGGAAAGGCGATGAGACGGCTTATTCTGCAGCCCTGCAGTGAGAAGATGCTGGTCGGAGAGGACAGGTGGAGGCAGGTTTAAGAAAGGAGCAGGAAGCCCAGTTCCTGAAGCTGGGGCCTGAAAGTAAAAGCGCAGCGGGGGGGGGGGGGGGGGGCTGCTCTGGGACTGAGGAGTGTCGCAAGTTGTCTCCGCTGTCCTGCGTACTGACGTAATGGTGAACCTCAAAGCAATTGCTACATTGATGATAATACAATTTGTGTAAGAACAGAAGTGAGTACAAGGCGCTTTTACTCCACGAGGAGCTCATTGAAAGATGGATGTTCATAGAGAGAAGGTCTTAAGATGTCAGTGCATTTGGCTGAATATATGTTTCTTCACTTCCTCAGACAGTGTTTCTAATGTGCGGTCCCAGGACGACCCGTGTCAGGGTCACCTGGGCTGCTTGCAGAAATGCAGATTCTCGGGCCTTTCTCCAAACTCACTGAAACAGAGTTTCTGGAGGCAGCTGTGGGCTCCGGATTTTCCCCAGGCCCACCAGGGGGTCCCTGTGTTCACTGGAGGGGGAGAACCCCAGCCAAGGGAGGGGTTCATGGCCTCTCCTCACCACTTTTGACCTTGGACAGAAGTGAGCTTCTTAGGAAAGTCAACACTTTCATGTGATGGTGGACGTAGAGCTAAAACACCCAACAGGGCTGCCTGGGCCTCCCCGGGAAACCTGGGCAGGGGAAATCCACCTCCAGTCACGGTTCTTCTTTTGGGTCCAGTCTACACAGCCCTCCTCTGTGTTACTGATAGGACTGGCTAAGAAGCTCGAGAAAATTCCTCTCTCATGTGTCTTTGCAGCTGAGGTTGAAATGGGATTGCTGTCAGCTTGACATCTTCTCTTTAAATCCCCTGCACCAAGGAAGCAGGCATCCACGTTTCCAGCGAGCTTATTTTGGAGGCTGTGAACTTCTGTAACAAGCTCTGTCCAGCTTCTGAAAAATCTGTGGACAGGTAACCTTGTGGATCTTTGCACTTGGGAGCCAAAGAGATGGGATTCAGGTCAGGACAAAGGTCTCCTCCCGAAAAGGAGATGCTGACATTTTCAGTGCCACAGTGGAGAAGACTCTTACAGTGCAATGGTGGCCCCAGTATTTTAAGAATCCCTCTGCTCTCCAGCTGTCCCTCCGTGTTGCACACGCGTTAAGCTGCAGTGCGTGGAGTGTTTGTAACTATTCTCATCATAGAATAACCTTTTCTATTCTTTTTCATCATTGCCCGTAAATTCCTAAGCCCATTATTCCCAGTTTTCAAGAATCCACGTAGGAGATGTGATTAACAGCTTGTTTGGGAGCAGATGTGTCTTTCCATGTGTCTTCCTTTCTGTCTGACTCAAGAACAAATTACTCAGAATGACGATTTCTGTATTATTTAACTTGTCTGTATAATGCTGCTTTTAAGCCATTACTTCTCAATTTGCCTAATGGCTTGAATTGTCCAGCCTTTTGAACATGGATACTGTCTGGTTCTTAGAATTACAGCTGATTAGTTCAAACAGCACATAATAAAGAAAGTTTATATTTAGTCTGGGAATTACAGAGTCTGGATTGTTTGCTTAGATGGCTCAAATTAATCAGTCAAATTTCCCCTTACTTTGTGTTATGCATTGTCCTCCCAACACTGCAGATCATAACACAAGTGCACCTTCAGAGTAAATTTGAGTAACCCTTTTGAACATGAACGATGGAACACAAGGCCCAGTGGGCAAGCATCACGAAGACAGACAGCCCCCAGAAGGTCGTTTTTGCTCGTTGCGAGTGTAAACCAGAGAGGAACCACCAGACATAAAGAATCACCTAACATTAAAGTTTATATTCTGGTGTTGATAGTCACTTGAAGGAAAGTTAAATTAACTATTTCGAGGGAGAGGTTAATTGAGTTGAATTTGATCCAGCAGAGGGCACTGTATCTCTGTTCTTATGTATATACATTTATGTGAACATCATACGCAATTAAATATGCCCATGTTACAACAGTGAGACAATATAGATCATATGTGTCTACTTAACATTCTTTTAAGAACTTTTCTTTCCTCCTCCCCAAAGGATGAGAGGTTGCTTGTTCGTGAAAACATGGCTTGTAGATGAAACATACACGGGAAAGCATTTAAATGAAAAGCAGCCACCACATTGTTGCATATTTACCCACCCGTATCAGCGCACTTCTGGAGTAAGAAAAACAGGGGTTTTCCTTTTTCTTTTCTTTTTAGCATCATTGTTCTTCTTGATTCTGGCTTTTAAAGGAAGGAGTTACTGCATTTTTTCATCTCCAAGGAGAAGGTGGTTAATTTCTTGAAAACGATTTTATGGCTAAAATGCCCGAATAAATACTGAGTTTATTTTTCACTTGTGTCTGACCATAGAGTACCGACGTGCTGTGGGTCGGGACGGCCAGCTTGGGCGCAAGGGCGGGGAGGTCGCCGGCGACGCGCGGCTGCGGCGCTGCCCCGGTCCTGTGCGCAGTGCGCTGCAAGGGCTCGCGCAGGTCCTGCCCCGGTGTCCCCGCGTGCTCCGTTTACGGCCGAGGGCGCCCTGGGAGACAGCACTGCGAGATGCTGCGGTGGGAACAACGCTGCCCCCGCCCCTGCTCACATCATTGTCTTGGTGATTCCTGCTCCCGGCGCCTCCTTTCCAGTCATTCATGTTCAAATGCGCCGGTGCCGAGCAAGTTGAAGCAACCGGAGAATTAAACACAGCCCAGCAGCTGGTTAGAGCTGAGAACCTCAGCTTTTAAACCGTAGCTTGGCAATGCAGGGATCGTTTAGCTGCGGTGAGGATGGAAGGGAAACATCCTTTTTCTCCAGTTAACCTGCAACAGGCATTGCTCGCGTCGTGGCAAACATTATGGCTTCTAGAGAGTAGGATTTAATTGCTGGAGTCTCCTGAATTTTAGCCCCACTGGAAAATGAACGTGTCTTCCTCTGTCTTTATTAAAGGAGAGCTTGCTCTTTAATTCTTCTGGAAGAGTTTACTAGTTCCTGTTAGAGAATCTACTGCAGCTAAGAGGGCTTTAAATTGTGACACTTTCTGAAAGTGTTAACAGGATAAAGGAAAATGTTGGATGTCATAGGTCTCGATAATTATTTAGGAATAATTGGTTTCTAAAGTTTTAGTGGCCAGAGTGCAGTGGCAAAGGCCTGGGAGAAAGAGGAAAGACGCAGCCTGGCCTCCAGGATATTCCAGGTAGTCCACAAAATCTGCAGAAGGATCATTGCCTTCCCGGAAAACTGCTAACTTTTTAAAAGAAGCGTTCCCCCTCATTTCTTCTTACTTTATAAGGAATAAAGATTCAGTTAGCTACTAATACATATTTTTTCTTCCATTTTTATTGACGTGTAATTGACATACAGCACTCTCTAAGTTCAAGGTGCACAGCATAATGATTTGACTTATAAACATCATGAAATGATTATCATGATGTGTTTAGTGAACACCGATCATCTCATGCAGATAGAAAAGAAAAGAAAAAGGAAAAAAAGCTTCTCATGATGAGAACTCTTAGGATTTACTCTCTTGTCTACTTCCATAGATGACATAGAGCAGTGTTACCTGCATTAATCGTGTTGCACATGACATCCCTAGTACTTGTTTATCTGTAACTTTGTGCCTTTTGACCACCTTCCTCCAATTCTGCCTCCCCTATCCCCCTACCTCTTGTACACAAATCTGATCTCTTTTTCTATGAGTTTGTTTGCTTGACTTTTTTTTTGTTATTGAAGTTTAACTACTTGACCCACAACAATATGTTGGTTCCTGGTGCACAACACAGTGGATTGATATTTCTGTGCATTATAAAACGATCACCATGATCAGTCTTCTTGCCATCTGTCACCATGCAAAGAAGTGACATTATTATTGACTATATTTCCCATGCTCTACATTTCATCCTGTGACTCATTCATTTTATAAGCTACTAATATATTTTTAACAGCTAGTGCCATTAATATCCATTGAAATACAGAGCAAATAAATACTCTGGGCAAATAAATATTTGCTAAATGAGTGAATTCTGGCAACACAGACCTAAAGAAGTCAGACTGTTTCCCACCTCTGTGCCTCTGCTGAGGCTGTTTCTGCTGCCTTCAACGACCTCCTCCCTTGACTGGGCCAAGTTAAATCTTATTTATTTTTCTGTACCACACTTGTAAGAATTTTTAAAAAAATTTTTATTTAAAAGACAACCCAGTGTTGGCAAGTGTGTGTATGGTGAAAAGGGCACCGTGTCCGCTACTGGACAGAGAGAACCTGGTGTCACCAGGTTAAAACAAGCAGTATGACTTTAAAACAAGCAGTATGACTGATTTACTGTCAAGGGTTGGCAAGGGCAAATCAGGATTTACCCTTCAATAAACTTATTGTACCAAGGAGCATAGGCAAGTATTCAGGTACCAGTGAATTAACCAAAATGTTGTTTTTATAACAGGTCTTGGCTGGGCTCCATCTAGACTAGGAGCTGAATGCAGCTTGAACTAGGTAAGTAAGTCTTGTCCTGACATCTATTCAGCATCTGATTAAATGGAAACTGAGATATTTCCTGAAGAAGCAGTGGGGATGGAATCAAAGAAGATCACTGAGAAACATTTCAAACACACAGGAATAGAGTAACAGAATAAACTTCCGTATACATATCGCCCAGATTTAACACGTTTCAAAATTTCACAGCGGTTGTGCCTGTCCCTTCATTTTCTTTGCTGAAATATCGTCAAGCAAATCCCATTTATCATGCCATTTCATCCTTGTGTACTTCAGTATGCATCTCTAAAAAAACTAACTTTTCTTATATTCCAAATGCCACTATCACCCCTAACAAAATCAATATTTTCTTGGTGCCATCAAATACTCAGTTCATAACCAAAAAAATTAGTTATTTGGGAGGGAGCGGTCAGGATCCCAACAAGGTCTGTCCATGGCCTTTGACTGTTAGGGATGGACGTTTAATGGTATTTTCATTTGGAGTTCAGATATACACAGACTTCCCAGCTAAGCAAGGGGGGTGAATGGAAATTAGATTGAATGGGAGCGTGGTGAAGCCACTGAGAGAGAACCTGGAATGTTTTCTGTCTTATTTCACAAGTGACTATGGAATCGTGGCACCAAGCACTAGGCTGTCAGTGGAGAAAGCAAAGACCAAGGCAGGGGCCATCAAAGATGGCAGCATGGCGGAGCTCGGAGAGCGCAGCGCCACGGAGGCAGATGAGGCCAGGGAGCTTGTCTGAGAAAGTCTTTATTTTTATCTTCAGTTTTGAAGGATAATTTCACCAGATACTGAATTCTAGATTTGTGGGGGGTTTTTTGTTTGTTTGTTTGTTTCAACACTTTAAATGTTTCACTTCGCTCTCTCCTTGTGTGCGTAGTTTCTGAAGAAAAGTCTGATTTAATTCTTATCCTTGTTTCTCTAAAAGTGAGGTGTTTTCCCCTCTGGCTTCCTTCAAGATTTTCTCTTTGCCTTTGGTTTTCTGCAGTTTGAGTATCACATGCCTAGGTGTAGATTTTTTGGTATTTATTCTGATCCTCCTAGATGTGTGGTTTGGCGTATCTTTTTAACTTTAGAAAATTCTTGGGAATTATTAATTTAAATGTTTTTTTTGCCTTGTCCCTTTCTCTCTTTCGTCTCCTTCTGGTGTTTCCACTACATGTATGTAATATCTTTTTAAGTTGTCTATAGTTCTTGTGTATTCTGTTCTGTGTATTTTTCCCTCTTGGCATTTCAATTTGGGAAGTTTCTATCAAGCTCACTGATTCTTTCTTTGGTTGTGTCCAGTCTACAGATGAGCGCTTCAAAGGCAGTCTTCATTTCTGTTAGAGTTTTTTTTGTTTCTAGTATTTTCTTTTCTTTCTTTTTATTGAAGTACAATCAGTTACAATGTGTCATTTCTGGTGTACAGTGCAATGTCCCAGTCCTGTATATACATACATACATTCATTTTCATAATATTTTCTATTTAAGGTTATTTCAAGATACTGAGCATAGTTCCCTGTGCTATACAAAAGAAACTTAAAAAAAAATCTATTTTTATATATAGTGGCTAACATTTGTAAAATCAAACGCCCAAATTTATCCCCTCCTATCCCCTTTCCCCAGTAACCATAAGATTGTTTACTAAGTCTGAGAGTCTGTTTCTGAGTTTGGTGCAACCATTATGGAAAACAGTATGAAGATTCCTCAGAACACTAAACATAGACTTGCCATATGATCCAGCAGTCCCACTCCTGGGTATATATCTGGAGGGAACTCTAATGCAAAAAGGTACATGCACTCCAATGTTCATAGCAGCACTATTTACAACAGCCAAGGCATGGAAACAACCTCAGTGTCCAACAACAGATGACTGGGTAAAGAAGATGTGGTATATTTATACAATGGAATATTACTCTGCCATAAAAAAGAATAAGTTAATGCCATTAGCAGCAACATGGATGGACCTAGTGATCATCATGCTAAGTGAAGTAAGCCAGAAAGAGAAAGAAAAATACCACATGCTAGCTAGCATTTTCTTTTGATTCCTTCTTAGAATCTCAGTCTCTTTGCATTATTGTTTTACCATTTACACTTACTATTCTGCTTTACCTTTCTGTTCTTGCATGTGTCCATTTTTCTATTAGAGCCCTTGGCATATCAATCACAGTTATTTTAAATTCTTAGTCTGATCATTTCGAAATCTCTGTGATATCCAAGCATCTGGTTCTGATGCTGGTGTTTCCTCTTCTGGTTGTGTCTTTGGGCCGTTTACCCTGCCTTATAATGTTTTGTTGAAAGCTGGACATGAGGTATCAGGTAAGAGGTACGTGGGTAAATGGGCCTTTCATGTGAGGTTTTATGTTTATCTGGCCAGGGCTTATGTATTGACTGTATTTGCTGTTTGCTGTATCTGTCAGTGTGAGAGGCTAACATTTCCTCCAGTGTCCTTATTTATGTATCCTCTGTTGCCTTTGAATTTCCCCGGAGACTCCTTCTTAAATAGGGTTAGACAAGGTGAAACAAATACAGTTCTTTCAGCTGTTATTCTATAAGGACTTTATTGATGGGACTTTATTGAAGGGGTGTGTGTGTGTGTGTGTGTGTGTGTGTGTGTGTGTGTGTGTGTGTAAAGTGTATTATAATCCTACGTCCTTTAGTGGCCCGTGCTCCTGGGTTAGGACAAGGACTCTCAGCTTTCTTCCACTTAAGTGAGATAGGAAGCTAGCAGGGCTGCTGTTCCGTATTTCCCTTCCCCCTAGGCCGTTCGACTCTGCTAACACCGAAGCTGGTTAAGCTCTAGCAAAATAGGTTCTCTTGAGGGCAGGCCTTTGTTGAAAAGAATGCTCTGGGAATACTTAAGGACGGTGACTTTCCCTCTCCCTTTCCAGAAGCAGGAGAGAATTCTCCTTTGCTCTTTGCCCTGAGAGCCCAGCGGGCCTCATGGAGGTAAACCTCACCAAAGGGGGCGGGGCTCTTCCTAATTTGGGCCCCCAGGAGTTTTTACCTCTCAAGCTAGTTCCTGCTCAGTCTCCAGCAGTTAGTCAATTAATCTTTTTTAAATTAATTGAAACATCAGTTGACATATTTAGGTTTAGATACATCCTCTGTGGACATTTTCAACATTTACAGATGTTGAGAAGGTTTAGAAAGAGTTGAATATTATTACTATCTTCATGATCATCAGTTGCAGCAAACATTTAATAAATGCTAAGCTGGGATATAAAAAGCAATGGAGAATGATCCTTGTCTTTGGTGGGCTTTAAGTCTGGGTGGAGAGACAAGACTTATGCATAGGAAGAAAAATAGCCACATGAGAGATGTATGTGTCCAAATGCAATGATGCTGGGATACTGAGAAAGAATTCAGGCTTCAGAATTCTCCTTTGAGATAGAGATTTTAATGCAGAGTTTATGAGACTATCAGGATAAAGTCACATTTTGTGGGGTAGCAACAAAAAGTTTCTTAGGCATTATGCATCTTTATAAACATTAGAATTTTCCCTACATCGTAAGTGGGGCAGTCAATATTTATAAAGGATTAAAAGTCATGCATAAACTTAATGTAGCTCATACACAGTCAAATAAAGTTTCTTCTGCACTGAGAAAATTTTGTTTAAAGTATAAATTTAAAATTGACATTCTGCTCTATATCTTTAAATGAACTGAATCACAAAAATATTTCTGAAATATTTTAGTTTGTGAATTAAAGTCCGAGTATTCTTAAATCGCTTGTAAAATTATCTTGTGCTCATCTGGGAACAATCCATTTTAAACAGTAATTTAAAACACTAGTTTTACACAGTACCTTAGATAATAAGTCCTTTTTTTTTTTTTAAGGGTATAGAGTTTTTCTTTAAAATAATCATGATTTCCTTTGGTGAGGGTCTCTCTCTTTTTTTTTTTTCCAGTTAACTATAATTTCTTTTTTTTTTTTTAACATTTTTTATTGATTTATAATCATTTTACAATGTTGTGTCAAATTCCAGTGTTCAGCACAATTTTTCAGTCATTCATGGAAATATACACACTCATTGGCACATTTTTTTCTCTGTGAGTTATCATAACATTTTGTGTATATTTCCCTGTGCTATACAGTGTAGGTGAGGGTCTCTTGGTGGTAAACTTTCTCAGTTTTTTTAATTTGAAAAATGTCTTTATACACTCTCACTCTTGAAAGAGAGTTTCACTGGGTATACACTTCCAGGCTTATGCTCTGAATTTTAGGTTGGCTTGTTGAAGATACTAGTCCACTGTGTTCTATCATCAATTAGTCTAACTATCTTTCTTTTTAGCTAAGCTCTCTCTCTGGCTGCTTCTAAGCTCTTCTCTTTGTAGTGTTTTGTAGTTTCATGGTGATGTACTTAGGTGTCCATTCCTTGTTATTTATCTTGCTTGAAGTCATTTAATTATTCTAGATCTGAGCATGGAGTCTTTGAATAGTCGTGAAAAACTCTGTCATAATCTCTTTGAATATTGGTTTTCCAAGTGATGTTACTCTATTATCTCTTTTTGGAATTTCAATTGGGTGTGAAGTAGACCTTCTCACTTAATACTCCATGTTCCCTAATCTCTGTATTACGTATTTCATCTCTTAGCCTCCTTAGAGTGCATTCTGGAAGTGGTTCTTTGGAACTCTCCAGTTCAGTGGTTCTATTTTCAACCTTGCCTATGCTTTTGTTTAAGTTATTCTTGAGTTTGATATTTCTATTGCATATTTTTTAAATCTTTGGGTTTTAAAGTTCTTTTATAAAAAATTGTAATTGACATATAACATTATATTAGTTTCAGGTGTGCAACATAGTGATTTGGTATTTTTGTACAATATGAAATGGTCACCATAATAAGGCCAGTTACCATCTGTCACCATGCAAAGTTGTTACAATATTATTGACCACATTCCTTATGTGTACATTATATCCCCATGACTTATTTATTTTATAGTAATGAGTTTGTAACTCTTAATCTTTTTCACCTGTTTCATCTACCCTTCCCTTTTCCCCAGCAACTACCAGTGTGTTCTCTGTATCTATAAGTCTATTTCTATTTTGCTTGGTTTTTTTTTAGATTCCATACATAAGTGAAATTATAGAGTATTTTTCTCTGTCTGACTTGTTTCACTTAGCATAATGTCCTGCAGGTCTATTCATGTTGTTGCAAATGGCAAGATTTCATTCTTTTTTATGACTAAGTAATATTCAATTGTATATGTGTATACAGATATATCTATATCTATATCTATCTATACCTATCTATCTATCTATCTATCTATCTCACATCTTCTTTATCCACTCATCTATCATTGGACACTTACATTGCTTTCATATCTTGGTTTTGTAAGTAGTGCTGCTATGAACATAGAGGGTACATAAATTTTTCCAAGTTAGTGTTTTGTTTTCTTTGGATAAATACCCAGAAGTGGAATTGCTGGATAATATGGTAGTTATAATTTTAAGTTTTTGAGAACCCTCGATATTGTTTTCCACAGCGGCTGTACCAATTTATATTCCCACCAACCGTGCATGAGGATTCCCTTTCCTCCACGTCCTCATCAACATTTACTGTTTCTTGTCTCTTTGATAGTCACCATTTTGATAGGTGTGATGTGTTACACATCTTGTTGTCTTGACCTACCATTCCCTGATGATTAGCGGTGTCGAGTGACTCTTCATGTGCTTGTGGGCTATCTGTATGTCTTCTTTGGAGAAATGTCTATTCAAGTCCTCTTCCCATATTATAGTTGGGTGATTTGTTTTTTGGGTATTGAGTTGTATGAGTTCTTCATATGTTTTGGATATCAACTCTTTGTCAGGTATATCATTTGCAAATACCTTCTCCCATTCTATAGTTAGCCTTTCATTTTGTTGATGGCTTCCTTCACTTTGCAAAAGCTTTTTAGTTTAATGTAGTTCTATTTGTTTATTATTGCTTTTGTTACCCCTGCCTGAGGAGATATATCCAAAAAATTATTGCTAAGACTGATGTCAAAGAGGTTACTGCTTATGTTTTCTTATAGAAATTTTATGGCTTCAGGTTTTACATTTAAGTATTTAATCCATTTTGAGTTTATTTTAGTATATGGTGTGAAAAAGTGGTCCAGTTTCATCTTTCACATGGAGCTGTCTAGTTTTCCAACACCATTTACTGAAGAGACTGCCTGTTCCCCATTGTATAATCTTGCTTCCTTTGTTGTAAATTAATCAACCATATGAGTATTGTTATTTCTGGACTTTTTCCTGTTTCACTTATCTAAGAGTTTTTGTGCTAGTACCATACTGTTTTGATTACTATAGCTTTGTCATTTAGTTTAAAGTCTGGGGGCATGGTACCTCTAGTTTTATTCTACTTTTTCAAGATTGCCTTGGCTATTCAGATCTTTTGTGGTTCCACACAAATTTTAGAATCATTTGTTATAGTTCTGTGAAAAATTTCATTGGTATTTTGATAAAGATTACATTGAATCTGTAGATTGCTTTGGATAGTATGGACATTTTAATGATATTGTATCTTTCAGTTCATGAGCATGGTATATCTTTCCATTCATTTGTGCCATCTTCAATTTCTTTCTTCAATGTCTTATCATTTTCAGAGTACAAGTCTTTCACCTCCTTGGTTAAATTTATTCTTAGGTTCAAGTCTTTTGGTTGTATTAAGGTATTATTTTCTTTGCTCATATTTTTGAATCTCAATTTTATTTTTTGTTACATATTAAACATACTAATTTTATATTCAGAAATATTAGTGGTTCTGAGTTTGCTCCCTATTTTTTTCCCACTGGTTCTCACTCATAGTACTTATCTGTAGGTGTATTTCTGATGGGCTTTGAGCTATGAATTCATTTCCTTGGACTTTAATCTTTTCAAATTCTTTTAGTCTTATGTTGAAGTTATATTTCTTCACAGAAGATTTGCATTTATTTCTGCTAGTTTCCTGAAACACTAATTATCTTAGACTACAGTAAATTAAATTATCTACTTGAGGCCTTTTTTATTGCACAGGCAGTGTGAACTTGGTCCCCAAATTTTGGCAAGAATTAACTTGTTGTTGCAAATTCTTCAGGCAATTTATATAGGTATTTTCTATTTGATTCCTACTTTGGTTGAATCCTAAATTTTATTGCCTGTTTTCCATGATCTAAGTAGCTCTCACAATGGAGGCACAAGATTACGAGAGTTGAAGTTCAACCTCAAGGCAAAAACCAGTTTGGATGTTTTTTAATCAAAGGTTTTCACTTTCACACTGACGTTTTTCCTTTGTAGATTCTTTGCTTTTTTTGCTTTGTTTGGTTTTTGTTTCCTTTTCCTTTTTTTTTTTTTTTGGGAGGCTTAGCTCAGCAATGAATTAATAAGATATTTTTCCTATTTTACTGAGCTTTCATATTATTTACCTTTATATAGCATTATTCTAAACCATTTGCCAGCATCTATCAAAACAAAAATTCATGTGTCCTTTGAACCAGCAGTTCTGCTTCTAGAAACTTCTTTGGCAGAAATACTCAAAAATATATGCAGATCTTTTTGTTCACTGCAGCATTATTTATAATAGTGAAAAAATTAAAAATGTTCATTAATGACTACTCCATGCTGTGGACTAATGCTAAGCAATCATTAAAGAGAATGAGTAGCCTTGTGTGTGCTGGCTTAGGATGATCTCCAAGATTTACAGTTAGATGGAAAAAAGCAAAGGAAAAAGAGCTTCTTAGCTCTTCAATGCACCTTCAGATTTTCAGATTTTATTTTCGATGCCTCAAAGCATTTTTAATAGAAGTGGTAGTATCAACATTATATGCCAAAAATAATAAAAAATAATAATTTGCTCTGCTGGAAGCCTTTCATCTCTAGATTTCAAAGAGCATACATTATCATACCATTGAAGCATGAATAGACTAAACATTTATTATATGCATAAAAGATAAGATCATTTAAAAATTTCAAAATAGGATATTAATTTTATAAAGGACTTTTCAAAGCAAAAACAATCTAATCTTTTAGAATTTTTTGAGAGGTAGATAATTTCATCCACTACAATGTTTTTGCTTATAGCACCCAGAGACAAGTTACTTTTTACAAAGGACTTTTATTTTGCCTAACTTTATGAGTAACTTTTAAGTGAGTAGAATAGAGTTATTTCTTCTGCTAGACATTTTAAGATTATTAGTATAGTGAAGTCCTAATGCCGTATTTCACCAACTAGGAGTAAATGCTATTCCAGTTAGGCGAATGACATTGTGGAAGAAGGCAATCTCTGTTCTCTCAGCAATTGAGCTGAGTAAGTTACCACAAAGTACATAGGACATTTTATGAAACAGTTTGATTCAGAAGAGAGAAAGAAATGGAAAAAGACGATAATCATAATTACTCATCCTTGAATAGATGTAGCTGAATATTTTAAATAGACACTAAGAACTTTTGAAAATAAGAAAGAAAAAAGGCCCCACTGGATTTCTACTCTTATAGACGAGGAGCCATAATTTTTTTGGAATGAGTATAAATTTGAACCACTTGTTCCTTCAGCGAAAGCCATACTTTAACAGTCTCCTTCTTCAATGTGCCGCGAGCGCACTCTTAACCTGCAGAGTGTAGGATCTTACTGAGAGCTAAGTTTATACCTGAGTAGTACTCAGTCCTCAAGAATGAGAGCCAGGTTATTAGAAAGAGTTAAGAAGCACTCAGCCTGGTAGATAAAATAGGATTATGAGATAATAAACCTGTGACATTTTTGTGAGTAATTTGTGTAAATAATAGTGACAGCACATAGATCAGGAGGATAGAGTAAGGAAACAGTTCATATTCAAAGTTTACTTTCATAGCTTCTTGAGTCTCCTGCTTTTGGAACCATTTGGGTTCTCCCCTTCCTCCTTGTCAATGCTCTGAAGCTGCTTATATAATTGGGGAATTTCATTCCTGAGAAGTTTGAGAAACTTAATTGTAAAGCATCCTTAACCTGGAGTCTTTTGAGGAGATACTTCATTTTCCTGGATATTTCCAAAGTTACTATTCTATCCCAGTCTCCATTTCTTCATGAGTCATTTGGCAGCTTTCATTTTTAAGCAAAGTGGTCTATTTTGTTGTGATTTTAGTTTTTTAAACAAAATTTTTACACTGTGCTCTAATATACTTTTCAAATCTCTTCTATTTCTTTGTTTTGTGTTTACATGTTTATAATTTTGTGGTTTTTTTTTTTTAACAGTTTCACAGACTTTTTATTTAAATGTAAGTAAAGGATAGGACATCTGGAAAGACAGAAACCCAAACATTCAAAGCAGATATCCCTCGGTTGTTTGATTATAAGTGATTTATTCTTTATTAATATTTTCAATACATTGCGATGGCATTAACTTTTTAATTAGGGAAAGTGTAAATTTTTAATGTCTTTATTTTATTCACACAATTTAGTGTTGTTTCTCTGGGTGTAGAATTTTAGGTTAACCTTTATTTTCCCTCACCCTTTTGAACATATTATTCCATTGACTTCATGCTTCTGTCGTTCCTGTTGAAAAGTCTGTTGACAGTCTGCAATTGTTCTTTTGTAGATAACTTTCTCTGGTTGCTTTAAGATTTTCCTCTTTGATTTTAGTACTATAGAATTCCCTACAATGTTTCTATATGTGAATTCATTTTTATTTATCCTGCATGAGACTCAGAATTTCTTCAGTCTGAGACTTATTGTTCTTCAATTCCGGTAAAGTTTCTAACATTTTTACATGGTATGTCCCATTCTATTTATTCTTTTCTTCTAGAATTCCTATTAACACACCATATCTCCTTTCTTTCTCGATGTCTGTTAACTTTGCCATCATGTCTTCCATCTTTTTCTCTTTTTGTTGCATTCTGAGGAATTAAAAAATATTATACATTTCATTAATTCTGTCTTCATAATAGTCATAATTATTATTTAACACACACAAAGCATTTTATATTACATGACTGTATCTTTCAGTTCTAGAACTTGAATTAATATCTTTGCAAATCTACTTGTTCTCTTCTAGACTCTTTTTTTCTTAGAGCACCAATAGATTTTTATGTCTCATATTATTTTAAACATACTTAATTTGTATTCTTTCTTAGGTAATCTACTATCTTACATTCTTGACAGTTCTAAACCTACTGTGTATATCTGCTGATTCTTGTCCATGGTGCATTATTTCTTCATCAGTTTTGTAATTTTTATGTGGACTCATTTTAATTTGGACTTTTTTCCCTGTGGAACACCTTGTGATCTGGGCGATGGATGCAAGCTTCTAGAGTGATGTTGGGTTTGTTCTGACACAACCCCAAGGGTATCAACATCTCAAGATGAATTCCATTTTAATATTTCTTAGTTTAGTTTGAGATTCTGACCACAAAAGCAGTGACATTGGAATCTCAAACTTGTGTGATGTTCAAGATTGGGGTTTAGAAATCTCAGATCTATTTTTTTTCTCACTCAGAGCCCCTGGGATACAAACAAGCTTTATGTTCCTGTTCTGATTCACCCTTTAAGTGAGGATGCAACCCTTCAAAAGTTCTAATTCAGGGGGAAAAAAGTTGAATCCAATAGTTAGGAGTGGTATACAGGAGCGAAGATAAATAAATGGAAAACATGGAGTTAAACAGACCCCCTCTCCACTACAACGGCCACAAAAGCAGTGACAACACTGACGTGACTATTTAGGGGAATACAAATAAGATGCAGCTAAAAGTATAAACAATAATAGAGAAGATGGAAGGGTATAATCAAAATCAGAGTTAAGATGATCTAAAAATCTTTGCAGTGTTTGAGTGGAAGGCAGAAATTTTAACTCTAGTTTCCCCTTGTTTGAACATTTACATAGTTAAAATGAAACCACTAAAGTATTAAAAATAGAATCTATAACTTCTAACTTGGTAGAGGGAGAAAATAGGGAATTAAAAGGCAATTAAAATGAAAAAGAAGAATAGAAGAGAAGAATAAGCAATAGAAGCACGTTAAGCAGAAAACAAAATAAGATAATAGAATAAGTTAAAACTTAATAAAAAATATAAAATGCAGAACTAAAACATAGTTATTAAAACTAGACATTTTTAGATTAGATTAAGAAAATCCCACCAAATCCAGCTATACACTCTATACAAGATACACACGAAACTTAATGATTAAGAAATGTTGAAAAATGAAGAGTAGAAAAATACCTCGGACGAATGCTAACCAAAACAAAACTGCTTCAGCAATATATATATTTTTTAATTTCTTTTTTTAAGCCAGCATTTTATTTCATTTCATTTTATTTTTTTGTTTGTTTTTGGTGTGTGTATGGGGAGGTAATCTGGTTTATTTATTTTTAGAGGAGGTCCTGGGGCATGAACCCACGGTTCAGCAGTATTATCAGACAAAATGAAGTTTCAGGCAAAAGGCATTATTTGAGAAAGAGAGCCATTTTTCAAAGACAAAAGAATAACTCACCAGAAAGCAGAAAAAGTCTGAACTTGTTATGCAACTAACGAAATACCAGCGACATATACAAACAAGCAATAATACAATTACAGGAGGATATAAACACATCCACATACTTGTGGAAGCTTCTAATGTTGTCTTTTAGGAACTGGTGGGTCAAGTATAAACTGGATAAATATCTGAAAGATTTGAATTGCATACACAGAACCATGTATCCGATATTTAGAGAATTTACACTCTCTAAGCACAAGTGAAGCATTTCCAGTAAAACTGGGTGTTTAATCAGCTGTAAAACAAGGCTTAAATCTGCTAAGAAGTTGATGTTGTATGGATATCAGTAATAGCCACATTCTGTCATCTCAATGGAATAAAATTAGAAGTTGACAAAGAAAGATGCTAACCGTTCTATGGATTTAGAAAATTAAAACCACACCTCTAAATAATATAAGTCAAGTAGAAGTCACCATGAAAATTTAAAAATCTTTAGAAATAAGTGATTACAACATAATCTCTACATATCAAAACTGTGAGATTATAAGGTAGTACTTACAGAAAAAATCATATTCTTAAACATACATAATTGAAAAGACAGAGAATAGAAAAATCCATGAGGTAAGCATACAACTCAAGGATTTAGAAAAATAAAGGAGTGTATCCAAAGAATGAACTAATGAAGGTAATGAAGATATAGAAAATTAATAATGGAGAAGACCAACCCTATCAAAAATTATTCCTTTGAAGGAAAAATAAACCTTAATAAAAAAGACATAGCTTTATTAGTGAAGGCATAAACATGACATTAGAAATAGGAAAGGACCTCTAACTGCAGGGACTTCACAGGCTTAAAAAAAATCACAGGATGATCTGTGTCAATAAATTGAAAGCTTCATTGAAATAGTCAATTTCCTAGAAAAATATATTTCTCCAAAACTTCCTCAAGGAGACAGAAAATCTCTGTATTCCTATGACTTTTTTTTAAATTCCTATGACTTTTAAAAAGTTGAATGGAAAAACAATTTCCCCCTAAAAACACCAGCCCAAAGTATTTCATTAGTTATTTCTATCAAGTATTAAGGAACGAATAATTCTTGTCTTCTACAACATGTTCCCGACAATAAAAAAAGAAGGAAAGCTCCCATTTTCTTTTATGAGGTTGCTCTAATCTTGTTGCAAAAATCTGTCAAGGGCATTATGAGCAAGGAAAATTATATGCAGTCTTTACTCATCAACACAGAAGGAAAAATCCTAAAGAAAACCTTAGCTCTTCAACTCAAGGAGTGGACAAGTAACCTGTCAGGGTAAGTCTGGGCATGTAACACACCACATGAGCAGATTCAAAAAGAAAGTACATGATCATCTCAAAAGATGTGGGGAAAACGCTTGTTAAAAATCAAGAGCCATCCAAGATAAAAACTTTTCATCAATGAGGAATAAAAGGGAACTTACTTCGGGGGACACATTAGAGTTGGTTGGTGGCAAGATATGGCTGTCTGCTCTCCGTGTGTCCACTAGATGTTGGCTGAAGGTCATCCCCAGGGCAGCAAGGCCGGACGCTGGAATACAACATGTAAGGGCTGGAAAGGAAGGGAAAAACTGTCTCTGTGTCTCTATAAAAAATTCAAGAAACTGCAGGTAAACTGTGGGAACCAAGAATATTCAGCAAAGCTGTTAGATAGAGATGGATAATACAGAAGTCAATAGCGTCCTTAAACAGCAGTACAGAACGACGGACAATGGGATTTTAAGAAAGACAACATTTACAGTCTTATCCCAAACTGTACGATTATCGAATACAGCCACAAAAAATATGACAGCTTCATGGAGAAAATTAAAAACATTTACTGTAAGACATAAAGGAAGATGTAAACGAATGTTGAAGCCTACCACATTCCTGGATGAGGAGACAATATTGCAGGGGTTTTAATTCTCCCCAAACAATTTATAAATGCAGTGCAAGTCCAATAAAAGTCTCACTTATCAATAGTAAAATCCTCGTATCATTTTTCATGCAACTCAATATGCTTTTCCTAAAATTCACATGAAACAGCAAAGGGCCAAGAACAGTAAAAAATTTTTATTGAAAAGCAGTCGCGTCGGCGGTAAACATGCAGTAGAAGCGAGAGAAGCTGAGAGAGGAGAGGGGCAGACGGTACGTCGCTGTGGTAAGCAGAATGGGCAGCCACGTCAGGGTCTGGCGTGGCGTAAACGAATAAGGAGACAAATCAAGACTCTAGAAACTGGCTCACAGGTATCTGGTAACTTAAATGACAGAGAGGGTATTACAAATTATTGGGGACAGGATGGATTCCTTAAGAAATGGTATAGCTACGATGGATTATTTATATGGCAAAAGATGCCATTAGATCTCAGCCACTTACCATGCAGAAACACCACCCAGAAAAAAAATCCCTCGTGGGTTAAAGGCCTGTTGTGAAAAATCAGCTGCAAGCATTTTAGCAATAAACCCCAGATGTCTGTTATTTTTAGCACTTTTCTATATGCTTAAAATATTTCATAGTTAAAAAGTATTTAAGAAAAAAGAAAGTGAATCAGATTATACTACTCTGGGGGGGGCAGTTTCAGAAGATCTAAGGTGCAAAATATTTATGATGATCATCAAATAGGCATTTTCCAGTTTCCCGTGGTTTAAACCGCACTGAAGGCCAAAACTGAGTATCCTGGGCCGCTGAAGAGTATCACTTGGCTTCACTAACTCCCTATAAAAATGAGGAAAATAAAACTCACTTCATAATGTTGTGCCTTTTATGTCTTTTGTGACCTTTATGGTCAGGTTTTTTACGGTAAGGGGACAGGAACCCAACTTAAATTTGCTTCAGCAAAGGTAGGAAGTTCGGCGCGTGGAACTGGGAAGTCCAGGGGCGGTAACGGTAAACCCGGGCAGGGCCCGGCACCGGTCTCAGGGCGTCACGCCCGCCCGCCCACCCAAGCCCACAACAGCCCTAGCGAGCTGGGTTCTGTTTCACTCTCATCTTGCAGATGAGCAAAGGGATGCGGTGGGGTAAGCAGAGCACCAAGAGGTGAGCCCCTTGTGTCTTCCTGTCCGTGGCCAAGAGAGGACTTAGAGATCTGCAGGGGACACCTCTGCTTCCGGTCGGGCTTGCTCAGGGGCGCGCCGGGTGAGCTCCTGCTCCACATCTCCTGTGCGACCTTCAAGGGCTGCACTGCTCACTGATGCCTTGGGAGGTCTGGTTTACTTGGAGAAACCCCCCCAAAGAAGGGCTGAGCTCTTAATCTCGTTGGATACGGAGCAAACATAGAGGCAACGCATGGAAGGAAGAACCGAAGGGCTCCACTAGGTGGTCTGGAACCTACTCTGGGATTAGGGAGCCCTAGGGAAGTTTTTGAGCAAGGCTGATATGACGAAAACAGCATTCTGGGTGTTTTAAGCGATGTGCACAGGAAATGAAAGGTGGAAAACTCAAAGGCTGGGAGACCCGTTAGAAGACTGCTCGTGTTTGTATAACACTAGAAAAAGTTAGATTAATGTGGAGACATAGGGTTGTGGCCATACAAAAGTCAAGAAGAGATGAACGATGAAGGCATCACCACAGAAAATTCAGCAGCACCTGATGACCGAGTACACATCTGTAGAGGTGGGGGAGTTAAAGAGAACTCCGAAGTGACAGTCTGGGTGATTGAGAGAATGATGTCATTGGAAAGAAAAGTTACAATAAATAACAAGTTTTAGGGGGAAAAAAGCAGAATTGGATTTTAGGCAAGTTGAATTTGAGATGATGGATAGAAACTGTATCAGTTAGGAATCTCAGTTGGAAGCAACCAAAACCAATTCTGTTTTAAGTGGCAAAAGGAACTTTTCAAAGTGAGTTTGGGTAGTTTGCAGAGTTTTCAGGAGATCTACTGAAACAGGCTTAGAGGTACCCAGCCTGGGATGATGCCCCAAATCATGAGGTCACCCCTGGCACTGCCTCTGAGCCCTGGGCACTGCAGACTGGCTGACACTGGACCTGTTCTCCTCAGCCTCTTGGCCACTGCTTCAGCCACCAGTGCTGCCTGGCTTCTCCGTCCCTGCTTCCCAACATCACAGCTCCTGATTCAAGGGCAAGTGCAACTGATGGCCATAGACAACAAGCAATGCCTCGCTGCAAGAGAAGCTGCGAGAGTGACTGGGTTATTCAGCTTTATAATGGGGTGCAGCCTCTGTCTCCTGTCTAAGCTCACTAGGTCTTGGTCCAGAGTAGGAGAGGGGGTCATATGCCAGGCAGCCAAAAGAGCATTCAAGGACAAGTCCCTATTGGTTCATATAGTTTGGACTGGAGCTCAGGGGAGAGGCTGGGGTTGGCTGTAGCTCTGGGATGTTCCCCAAAGTAGAGGACCCGGCACGCGATGTAGAGAGAAGATGGCTGAGAGCAGGAATTTGAAGAAAACAGTATTCAGGTGGCTGAGGGAGTGAAAGAAGGAGCCGTCAGACAAACTGGAAGATTCAGCAAGAGAAGGGAGAGCTTCTGTGGAGCGGAGTGGGGTGAGCAAGGGTGGGATGGGACTGTAAGCCCTGGGAAATTATCAGGATTTCTACAGAGGTCAGAGTTGGCCATCCCATCATTCAAACCAGTTACAGGGAAGTAGTGAGTGGATGGTAAAAAGGGCAGGCAGGCGGTGTGGTCATCCCATTTGTGAGCATTAGCGAGAGAACACAGTGTACAAGCGGAGGCAGTCACTTGTGCTGTAAAATTCTTCCACGCTCCATTATGTGCCCCTGATGGAGAGCCCTGCTCTGGAGAGCTGCTCAGCAATTAGCTTTATGCATTTTCCTGAATACTTAATGGTTTGTTTTTGGCCAGAGCCTGGGCAGTGAGGGGGCAACCTCTATCAATATTTGAAATCTCTGGTTAAGTATGGAAGCTCTGCTTGAGTTTCTGCTGATGTCTGCTTGATGGTAGATCACGGTCATGGCACATCAGAGGTTGGTTTACGGGGGAGACACCTGACGTGCAGATGGGAAGATGAAATTCAGGATCCACAGAGCTAGGTCCAGAAACCAGTTCTCCTGAATGCTGGTTGATTCAGACATTTCATGGGAACTTAATCAGTACGAGGCAATTAGCTGTGTTCTCTGGGACGGGCCAGGAAGGGAGTGCGGTCTCAGGCGCAGACTTAAATCCCCCAGGGGTTTTCTGTTCCTCAGGAGTGTAGGATCTGTCTGGGTCTTGGGGTTTGGGATTGAAGGTCAGAGTGTTGCAGACAGCCCTTGGGCCAGGAGTGGTCAGCTCCCAATTGGGGACCACAATGTGACTTCATTAATTTATTCCATTTTCTGCAGTAAAAACTCAGAGACCATAGCAACATTAAAATATAGTCAGGAGCGACTGCTGCATAACTATCAATGCAGACCCCCCAGATGGATGGCTTTTCGGTTGGTGTGTGTTTTAAGAGGGCCTCAAATAGAGCCCTGGGTAAATTCTGAGTTTTGAGAAGTGTTAAAAAAAAAAAAAAAGGTAGGTGAGGTAGCAGATGTGGGGTTGTCAGAGAAGACAGGGAGGGGAGGGGAGGGGCTGGGTGGTTGTGTAACACAGTGACCCATTGGAGTGAGCTGTCTTGGGGGGTTATTGTTGAAGTTTTGTAAGGTAAGCCTTTTCAGATGAATCTGAACAAACCCTGTGTTGTTATGAAGAGTTGTTAGTGGCTCCCTGATGCCCCCAGGTCCAAGTGATCTTTCTCAAAGTTCTAACCTCTAGTCATTTCTCTTTGTTTTGTATGGATCCTATGAAAGCTGTCATAACATCATTTCCATTAAAAGGTTTCCATTAAATCTGTCACATGTCTTATCACACCAAGGGCACTTCACTAACTGGGAAACACCATATAAATACTAGTTATGTGTGTAGCATAAAAGGGATGTCAACACTGAACAGTCTCAATTTCTGAGATCCCGCAAGCCTAGATGCCAACCAAGCACACATTTCAAAGTGAGGCATGAGAATGCCCGCGTGCTCACCCATCGCTCTCCTTCCAGGCTGTAGAACTTGGAAGCTAAGAATTTAGGGAAAGAGGTTAGAAATGAGCCAGTGGGTTCCTTCAGAGTTGTTGGGAGGCTGTGGCACTTTCCTTCCCTCCAGCTACGAGAGAAGGGCTTCAAGAGGAACCAGGAACAGATGAAGGAGACCTTTGACTTCTGGAGTACGTAGGGCCCAGAGATCGATAACTAGTCCTACCTCTGGAAGGTGGAAGGCGTGCTGGACTCTGTTAGCCTGGTGAGGGAATGAAGGAAGATGACTAATTTGGACATGAACATCACTCCCAGAGATGGCAGACCAAAGGTGCATGCTTGCCCTGGGGACTAACAGTGGACGGTGCCCATCTAGGGGTGGTACCAGGGTACCATCCAATAGAACTGCCTGCATGAGTGAGGCTGGCTCCAGAAGAGGGCAGTCTTCAGAGGCTGGTGAAAAAGCACAGGTTGCCAGGCAGCGCTCCGATAAAGGAGGTTAAAGTTGGAGGGTTCCCGGGGGATGTCTGATCACTTCTATCCCGGTTGAGTAAGACCTCTCTTACTCCTTGCCTGTCCTCCTTCCCCACCCCTTCCCAACCCAGTGCCGTGGAAGAGCTTGGTGACGAGGGTAGGAGGGACAGGAGAACTTGGCTGGCAAATAAAGAGGAAGGTGAGTTTGCCCACCCTTCCTTACCTGCTTCCGCTTTGAAGTAGAGGACAGTGTGTGATGTTATGTGACTTTGACACTGAACCAGAGATTGGAATTAATGAAATCAGCCTATTCCTAAAACCAAAATGGACCAGAACCTTTCTGTTATCCAAGAGGGCCTGGAGAGACGATGGGTCCTGTAGGAGACTCCGTCCGGGGGGCGAGAACACACTGAACCACAGTTGAATTTGAGCTCCCCTTAAAGGGGCATCAGGAGAGAAGACTAAAGTTTTCAGATTGGACCCCGTGAGTGCCACTGGTTCAAAGAAATGGTTGCAACAGACTCCTTGAAGGCAGAGAATACCCCAGGGTCACCGTTCTGCCCCTGCAGTAGTGAGAACGGACAGTGCTTGTGTGGTACTTTTCCTTGTTCAGACCTGGGGCTTTGCCCCAAGCGGAGGCTCTCAGACTTGCCGGGGGGGGGGGGGGGGGGGCGGGCGGGGCTGGTAGCACACGCCCACACCCAGAGCTGCTGACCCTGTTGCGCTGTTGAGCTTTGTGGGGAGGAGCCTTTTCTAACGGACACGTTCCCAGGTGAGGCCGACTTTGCTGGTCAGGGGACCACACTGTGAAAGTCCTGGCCTCGAAACTAGACCAGGGAGCGCAGGGCTGCTGGTCAGTGAACTCATCCATCCATCTGTGCAGCAAGCCTTTGGCGCGGGCCTGTTGTGTGCTCTGTGCAGGGCCCGTCGGGCCTGGGACCACCCAGGGACCTCATTTGCTGGGTGAGGCCGCAGCGGCCCCACCAGCCAGGGGGGGCCGAGCCAGCTCAGCTCCGAAGCACCCGGCTCTCAGGCGCACATCAGCCTCACACGGAGGCTTCGGCTTCCCCGCGTGGCCTAGTTCTGGCTGGAACTGAAACCCTGCTTCATATTTAATGGCGGCTTTTCTTTTCCCTTCACACGGTATTGATTCTTATAATTGGGCCTTTTTGCTTTTTCCCAAACAACATTACCCACATTAACAGCTAGCTTAAAATGCCATTATGAAACCATGCGGGTCTTAGTGGAAGAGCAAAAGAGGAAACGAACTTCTCCGGGCGCCTTCTCTTCCAGTAAGGCGTCCCTGGCTGGGGAAGCGGCGTTTGCGCTTCTGCTCCGCGCTGGCCGCCGTCCCCCCGGGTCCTCTGGCCGCCGTCCCCCCGGGGCGCGGGCCGCCGCCAGCCGCTCCCTCGGCGCCGCCATGGAGGTTGTGAGAACGGGGAGAGGGGGGTCTTCTGCGTTCCTACGGCTCCCTTTGCTGATGAGCCCCCCAGCCTGCGAGCCTGCGTGGACGTTTGGGAACCGTCGTGCGCTTTGGCTTGTTGCACTGGAAAGTCGCGAGGGCTACACAGCCCCGTGGGGACGTCCGTGCGCTCGGCGCAGACCCCGCTTCAGGGCTTGCTTGTTAGCTGTCTCCTGGCGCTTACTTGGCCAAGGGCGTTTTTGGTCATTTCAGTGCTCCCGCCTTGTGCTTTTTGGCACTTTCATCAGTACGAGGAGGTTTTGAATGTGGGTAACTGCTGTTATTGGAGGGTTTCCCCCTCATCCTTCACCCCCTGCCGGCAGGTGCGGTGAGGAGAGAGGACGAAGCTTCACCGGCGAGGGCGGTCCTGCAGAGGGACAGCGACCCACGGGTCTGGCCAGGGGGACAGAGCACTTGCTTCCCAGGAAACGGGAAACTTCTTTACTTCAGTTTGACTCTCTTCCCCTCAAACCCTGATTATGCCTCGTGAAGCAGCGAAGCGGAGCGCGAGCGTCTTCTGCCCCTTCTCCGCGGCCCGTGCTGGTGGCCGGCCACCTTCTGCTACTTAACGTTTCTGGCCAAGCCCTGCGATGCCCCCAAGGCAGGTTTCTGAGCTGCCCTTGGTGCGGGTGCTAAGCCGCAGGCGAGTTCCTCCTCCCCGAGTAACGCAAGGAAGGTTGCTGGGACTGCCTTCTTGGCAGCTCTTCTGATGAGCAGTCACCACCCCGGCTGCAGGAGCCCTTGTGATGATCTGACAGCGCTAGGGACGTCTCTTCAGCGTGGGTCAAGTTACCTGCGATAAATGAGCGGTTTCTCTCCTAGAGACTTCTGCGCGCACTTCTCCTTGCTCATTTTGTATAAAATCGCAGTGATGGGGCTGCAGGGTACCCGCGGTGCTTTAATTTCCCAAACTTCAAGACGCCAACCAAACACGAAGGGCCCGAAGCAGGCGTAATGTTGCGCTTGACTCGCTTCCAGCAGTTTTGTACCTTCCTTTCCTTGTAGCTAATGCATCCGCGCTTCCCACAAAGCCCGGCTTCTCTAGGGTCAGCTTCCTAATGGAATCCAGTCACAGGATTTCCTTTCACCCTTCTGCCGCGTTCTGGGAACATCTTTCCTATTTTACAACTCACTTGGCTAACTCCCTTTGGTCCTTTCGGGGAAACTTTTTCCTTCTGAATCTGTGGATCGATAGAACACCATGGAGTCCCGCCAAGTCACCAAGTCATCCCTGCTCCTTAACATCAGTCACGTCTAAAGACAAACGTGCTGCCAGTTCAGAGGGATGTGTGATGTTTGCCTAAAAAGAGAGAGAAATTGATATGTTGATATTCTGACCCCCCGAGTGATGGTATCTGGAAGGTGATTAGGTCATGGGGGTGCGGCCCTCACGAATGAGATTAGTGCCCCAGACAGCTCTCTTACCCCTTCCACCGTGTGAAGACACAACAAAAGAGTCTGCGACCCGGAACAGGTTCCCCCCACTGTGCTGACACCCTGATTGTGGACTTCCAGCTTCCAGAACTGTGAGGATTAAATTCCTGTTGTTTATAAGCTCCTTGGTCTGTGGTTTTTGCTGGAGCAGCCCAAACACACAGATAAGCTTTCTGTCTCAGAACAAAGCAAAGCCCCTGGGATGGCTCCCAGGCCCTGTGCGGTCAGGTCGAGGCTCACCTTTTGACCTCAGCGCCTAGACCCTCTCCCTTTCCCTGCTCCAGCCGCCCGATTCCCTTGCTGTTCCCTGTGCAGATCCTCTCCTATGTCAGAGCTTTGCCCTTGATACTCCCTCTGGTTGGAAGGAATTTACCCAAGGGATGTGCTTGGCTTCATGTACTTACCTCTTTACTGGCGGCCTTCCTTGGCTGTTCCGCCTAAAATGGCCATGTCCACCCCACCCCCAGCCACTGACCCTCCCTCTCCCCTTCTCTGCTTTATCTTTCACCTTAGCATGCACTTCCAACATAATGCCCATTTTATCTAATGGATGACCTATCCATTGTTGAAAGTGGGGGGTCCCCTACTATTATTGTATCATTGTCTATTTCTTCCTTCAGATCTGTTAGGATTTGCTTAATATATTTAGGTGCTCTGATTTTGGGTGCATAACTGCTTATAATTGTTATATCCTCTTGATCCTTTTATCATTACTTAATCACCTTCTTTGTCTTTTGTTAGAGTTTTTGACATAAAGTCTATTTAAGGTAGTTCTGTTTTATTTGAGTACAACCTTCTTTCACTAAAACCTGAAAAGGACTTCCAGGCAGAAAGCTGAAGAGATAACAAGGCTCATTGTGTTGTTTCCCTTCTCATAATGCTCACAGTTCTGCGCTGCCTGATAGTCAACGTCTTGAAACTGTACATTTGGTCTAGATGAGAAGCTAGCCTAGTACCACTCTTCCATCATCATCAGAAGTTGAAGTCCCTTACTATTGCTTTAGAAAAGAACCTTTGTTCTCACCACTCACAAACCTTCATTGTTGACAGATCACACATGTTGTTTGGTGGCAAATTATAATTCTCCAGAACTTGTTTTAGTTTATTTAATAAATTCACAGACAGATGGCTTGCAGTTAGCAAAAACATTAAAGATCATTCATAGCATATTATATTAGAATATGCATGCAGAATAATCCCCAGTTAAACAGCATTTGTCACAAATACTGTAGACTCTTCCATAACAGAGTAGGTTTATGAATTAACTTTGTACACATTTCCCCCATTATTTCAAATAATTCTTTGTGAAATATTTTGGATAAATTAGGTTTTTACTTACATCTTTCTAAGTGGTCATGAATAGTGGATAAAGTTTAGCAATTAACTTGACAATTCTAATCCTATTTCTTCTACTTGAAGAATGCTATTTTTCACCATGACCTGTATGAGTAAACCTCTTTATATAAAAAAATGTAGTAGCTACACCTCTCTGATAGCTCGTCAACACAATGTTCTTCCTTGTCTGTTTCTTTAACAGATTGGCTCTACACATTTAGATTTTATTTAAATGTAATCCGTCCAAGCAGATCCTTGTACTTTGCGTAATCTTTCTGATTCTTGAGAGATTTTTAATATATTTATCCAATCCGCAAATCCACCTGATCTAAGAAGTTTTTGCTTTGCTGAAAGTAGCTTACCAACAAAGTGAATAAACCAAAGACAAAACAATAGTAAAACTTTTGGTTTTGTGATAGGCTACTCTGGGTCTCAGAATAGTTTGAATATTTAACTTTTATTACTAAAATATCTTTCTGAGAAAAACCTTTTAGAATTCATTGTGTATTCTGATTGATCCTGTGTTAACATTTCTGAGTCACATGATTTTAAAAATCAAATGGTCTTTTACTAAAGAAGGTCTTATGAAGTTAATAACAGGTTATTTGGAAAGATCACGGTACAAGTAAAAATCAACACATTTATCAAATGGAGCTGCTGCTGCCTTCCATACGTGCTCTGTTGACTATAAAATCACGTGTATTATTAACTGTTACTATCATCTTCCTTCTGATTTTTATTTATTTTTATTTTAGAATGTTTGTTTCCTAGTTGAGAGTGTACTGGTTCTCATAATATTCTTTGTTTCTTCTGTTGTTATTTTTATGATCTATATTTCTTGACTATCCTGATTCTTTTCCTTATGTTTCTGATCTTAGCTATCACAGGTTTTAGTTTCCATTATAATAACATGAGAGAGATTTTTGACATTCTTATTTTTCTTTTGTCATAATTTCCAACTTAAAGAAAGTTGGAAGTACGATGCAAAGACTTTCCCCTCAACCATCCTACTGTAATTTGCTGACAGGATATCCTATCACTGGACTGAGCACTTTCAAGTACGTTTCCTTCAAAGGCACTCATCTACAAAACTACAACGGAACTGTCAATATCAGAAAACTAATATTGTTATATTATTACACTTCTTGCTTCCAGTCATGCTTGAATTTTAGTATGATGAATTTGGAGAATGTCTGAAAATTTCTCTGGTAGTAATGCATGAACAAGAGCAATCTGAATGCATCTTAAAATGACTGCTACGTTACTCCTAGCTGTGTAATTTGTGTGGTCAGGTCATTGTCACGGCGTGCCTTTGACTCGTTGGTGAGCACGTGTAAGAGGTTGTCACTGGGATGCTTGTTTCTTCAGCCTATTTCACTGCGTCTGTGGGCATTTTCACAATGTTTCATCTGATACCACCAGAATCTATTAGGATTAGGTAAATCAAACCTGCTGGGGTGGGGTCTCAATCTTGGGGACGCGTGAAACATGTGAGTCTGCATGCTGACATAATTGCTATAAATGCTATTTGATAGTATTCCCATTAAAACAGACATAGAGTGTGTCTAAAATGATACGTGCTGCGTTATTTGGCACATGCCTGACAGAAGAGTTCTTTCGTTTTGATTTGGTATTGATAAGACCCGAATCCGTAGTTTACAAGCGTACACAGACTAGCCTCCAGCTCTCTACATGTTAAAGCTCGTTTCTCCTGCAAGCTTCCAGGGAGAAGAGCCCAACGGCACATTCATATCGTGGTAGGTTCCTGCTCCCTGCACCCTTTGTAAGAGGCGGTGTTCTTAGCAATGACTTCGTACACACGAGAGGCACAATGAACCACGTAAATGCATCCAACTAAACCCAAAGTGAATCTATTCCCAGTTCATCCTTCCCTTATCTGGGTCCCCAAAACGCCTGTGGGTGGGCTAAGGCCGCCTGACACAAAGGGCAGTGTGACGGGGGGGAGCTACTAGTTCAACTGATGGTGGTTAAAATACCTTCCTTCTGCAAAATTTACAAGTATTTATGACAGTTCCTCCTCCAGGGTTTTGGAAAGATGCTCTGCAGGCGAGGGGCCAGGAAGCACAAGATTTGTTAGCTTCCCGGTTAATCTGCCTGGGTGGGGGCAGCAGAGGGGTCTCTGTTCTGTACACGTCTTTGGAACCTTGGAATGCCTTTATCCTTCATCATGTATTTCCTGGGTGCTGTCATTTTGTGATGCTATGAGAATCTGACCTTAAGTGATTTTTACTCTCAGTAAGTCCAAGGCATTTGGGAGGAACACAGAGAAATATTAAGAATAAAAAAGTATTTTAGTTCGGTGTGAAAAAAGAGTTTAAGTGGTCTTTTGCACGTGGATTATGAACCTCTCCAATAAGTGAAGATGGATGAAATTCAACTTACATTTAATTGAGAACTTACTTCATGGAAAGCATTACATGATGACGTGGACAACACAGAAGTTAGACGAGGCATAAAAATTAACCTTAGCTAGATGGCCTTACAAAATGGCTAATTACACTTGACTTAGGTGGTTCAATAAGAAAGATAATTGACTTTGCGAATCAGGACATACAGTTTTGCCCCTGTAAGCTTTAGCGTGTAGTGGCTCTCTCCTTGAGATGAACACTTACCAAAGAGTAGATAATGAATTGGCCTTTGGAGACTAAAATAATACTGCATTCCAACAACTAACATGGAATGAAACCATCACTGCTGGCTCATAGACTGCTAGACCCCCAAGAGACCATCAAAAAGCATACTTTGATCATTTAACTTTGAAATCGCTTTTCACTCATCTTTTTCGTGTCTTTTCTTTCGTTTCATATATAAGAAACAGCACTAAATGTAAATGTAACAGAATTAAAAGGAAATTATCATGAAAGTCGATGAAATTAGGTCCTGCCAAGAGTGACTGCTTCTCTAAAGAGAAAGTCTCTTGTCTTTCTCTTAAGCTTCCTTAATACCCAAATCTAGAATCCTTTCGGTGAGCTCTGTAGTTGGTACTGCTTTTGTGCTCAGCACTGCCCGCATTTTCATTTGTATCCATTTAAGGGCCAGCTACAGTGGGACCATGCATCTGCCTTCATCATCCTTTCCTAGAATTTCAAATGCTAATGGTTTTCATATGCCATGTAAATGAGCCAAAGTAGAGAGGGGATGCAAAGGGCAGGCAAAGATGCTGAGAACCCTCCCCGAGGGCTAAGGGAGCGCGAGGGGAGAGAGCCACAGCGGATCTGAGATGAAGTCTGTGAGTCAGCTGTGTCAGTTCCCAGGCTGCTCTGCCCTTCCTGCCCTTTCTTAGGATTTAGTGCCAATGCATCTTCTCTCAGGAGACTTGGTGTCAGCACTGGTCCACTGAGACATAAGACGCTTCCTTTCTCTCTTGCATCATTTCTTTTCATTCAGATTTCTCGGAGGGCATAGTTTTCATACATTTAAAGTCCTAAGAATTTGGAAATAATCGATCTCTATATTGCATTCTAAACAGGACATCTGTATATCTGGAATCACAGGCTTTTTGTTTCCTAGAAAATTACTTCAGGGGAAGCAGAGAGACAGACACAAGAATGGAATTTGCACATCACTCTTTGTTGTCCAGGGCTAGTGTGTTTTCTGTGCCGTGTTAAGATGAAGGACACAGAAACGGCTAATTATATCATTAGCCCTAATGCCTTATTCTTTACAGAGCAGACAATTTCAACTTTCTATGACCTTTAGTAGGGTTATAGATGGTAGGGACTAAACCTTCAGACTAAGAGCCCAGCTCAGCTCTGAACGATAGGAGACTCTTTACCGACCCCTGGTGGATGGAGTAAGAGAAACACGGTTCCCAAAGAGCAAGACCAGAGAACCAACAAATCGGTTAGTTCCCCCCCGGGGAGGAGGTGAGGCCAGGGAAGAGGGGGGCGCCATATTGGGTGGACGCGGAGCTGTGATGGGGGGATGGTTTGGTGCCTCCCTTATTCAAATGCCCCATCTCCCTGTTTTGTGGTGTCCGCTGTTGGGCCCTTCATGACTGTGGTGGCTCTGTGCTACCGCTCGGGCCTACCCTTCCTATCCAGGGCCCCCTAACACTCCCCATGTGAAATGAGGCGCCTCTCTCCCAGCGACTTTAGCTGGGGGACGAGCGTCACCTCTCATGCACTGCCCAGCCGTCGTGCTCCTGACGGCATTTCTTCCCAGACACGTCTCCTCATTCCAGCCATCTCGCAGCCTCTCCACGTCCTGGGCAGTGGTCAGCCAGGAAGGGGTCTGTGCAACTCGGAGGACCACATGTTTTCCATGAATTTATGTCACCGTATAGATGCAGTGTTTCTTGAAAATCTGACCTCTCCTGACCCGTTAATATAATTAACAGTCACGTTTGGAGCCTGCACTATTGTTGGTTGTTTAATCCTTCATATGTCTTTGCTTCCGCACGTTTACTTACCTGCTTTTTGACACCCCCGGCCGTTGAGTGGAAGGCAATAGTCATCAACAACTGGGCCTTTGGCACTGGGAAAACAGCCTCGGAATCCAGCTGATAAATTGACACGTTTCTCTCTTTTTTGTTAATTTTGCCATCTTCAGTTACTGATAGTTCAAGAGCATATTGTCTTTATCTGATAAAAAACGGTCAGCTCGGAGGGCGTACCTATGAGGCTCGAGTTAGGAGTGAAGAGAGAAGTAGCAAAGCGTTTAATCTGTGGACACCCGGCGAACGCAGTCCGTAATGACCACCGAGGTCGCAGGAAGGCCTGGGTGATACAGTGAGTATTTCAGCGCAGACCGTTGACAGGGAAATGCCAGGCGCTCTGTCAAATAAAGATCTTATAACAATACATTTTTAGACTTGGAAGTGACTTTAGAAATTCTTTCCCCTAGTTTAGAGCCCCATGAAATGATTCCCAGTGGTCGGGCTGGGTGCCCAGCCTCCACGTGGACACCTCCCGCTTGAGGACTCGCTGCCTTGAGTGGGTGCTTGGTCTGTGGTGGGAAACTGTACTTGTGGTAAGGTCAGCACATGGTGCCTCATTTTGAGATAGAAAACGAAAGATCAGCTTTTCTCCCTTTTGTAACCTTCATCTCTGCATTCCCTAACCCAGCCTCATTCTGAACCCCAAACCCGTCAACAGAATGGTGACCGATGTTTTCTGCAGAGCTGCCTAAAATCACTTTGGCAGTACTATGAGGAGAGAAAAGGGCTGTTTCTGACTCTCTGGTTGTTGTCTTGAGGGTGCTTGTGCGTGGAAAAATGGGAGACAGGTTTCTGGAAAAACTTGGTTAGGATAACTCAGGTTACAATGCTTCAGGATGTCGCATTTCCAGGGCGGAGCAGACGGACAGTGGGCCAAGTTTAAATGAGCTGCATTCAACGGCTGATTCTCACCCAAAACTGACCCCTGTTCCCTTTGGTATTATTTGGGCTTTAGTGCTTCGGTCAACCCTGAGATTGTAAAAAGAAAATGAACAGCTTGGAGACAAATCACTTTGGGATTTTAGTGGCATGAAAAATGCTTGAATGGGAGTAACTGAGATGACAGAAGCACCCCCCTCCCTACTCTGTTAGGTGGCCATTGTGAAGATGCATTCACTCAACAATGCTTATTGACAGATTATTCTGCACCAGGTACACAGCGATGTATGTACCCGAACCACAGAGCTCTTTATATAAGTTGAAAAGTGGAGGCTCACCTAAATGGAATCTATTTTAATCATTTGACACTGTTAGTCGTTTTTGGCAAAGGAAATCCGTCGTGATGGGTCAGCCAGATACTACAACTTCTTTCAACACTTGGTAGAAATTGTCAGGGAAGCCGTGCCAAGGCACAACAGAGAGAAAGAGAAAACCCACCTGACGCTTTCCCCACGTGTTAACACATGGTCCTCCACGCAATCTCTGTTGTGTTTGCTGGCTTTTGTGTGCAGTGGTGTGAACCCCACTTGAGGTGGCCCGGATCTGAACTGTGAAGGGTGCTGGCTTCCCAGGTTCTTTCCACTTGCATCTATAATGTGATTTTGAAGTGGAAATGGCAACTCCTCCCGGGCGTCCAGACTTTGCCTCCTTAGCTAGAGAAGTGGACCAGCACGCAGGTCAAAGATGCTCACTGGGGTGCGGTCAGATGGTGGTCTGCCAAGAATAAATCCAGAAGCATTATGTCTTCTGCTAAGCAGGAAAAGGCCCTAAGAAATGGAATTAAAACTCAGTAAGTATCCATGGACAACTTCTTAGGTCAAGGAAAAAGGACAACATGAAACCGAAAGAATTCTTGTGTAGCCAGAACTTGTGACTTCACTTGGCAGTTCTAAGAGTTTTTTTTTTTAATGTAAATTTTACTGAGACACAACTAAGATAGCCCCAGTGATCCCTGCCTCCTAACATTCATGCTCTGTGTGATTCCCTCCCTCTGACCTTGGGCTGAACTCAGTGACTCAATTTTAACAGATATGACAAAAATGATGGGGTGTCACTTCTGAGGTTAGGTTACAAAAAGGTTTTTGGCTTCCATCTTGTTCTCTCTTGCTTTCTCACTGTGGTGGAAGCCAGGTGGCAAGTTGTGAATGGCCCTACGGAGAGGCTGGTATGATGAGGAACTTAGAGAGGGCTTAGCCCACAGCCAGCAAGGAACTGAGGTCCTCAGGCCACCTGTCTGTGAGGAGCCCACAAATGAGCTTGAAAGCATAGCCTGTCCCAGTCAAGCCTTCAGATGAGACCACAGCCCTGGCTAACTTTAATTGCAGCTTTGTGAGCAATCTTGAGCCAAAGCATCCAGCTAGGTCATACCTGGATTCCTGAAAACTTTCTGGGTTATTTTGAATGCTATGGATGCTCTTATCTTTTGGCGCATCTATGCATCATATTTCCATTGGATGTGTACCTAGGAACGGAGCTGCTGGGCTGCAGCATGTATTCAGATCCCACAGATACTGCCACGTAGCTTCCCAAGGGGACAGTACCGATCCATACTCTCACCAGCGGTGCCCACATCCAAGCTCTTACCTCACTATTTTGGCAGGACTCTGCTGCTTCTCAATTCAGCACAGGACCAGGTATGCGATGGGACTTTAATGGCATATTGTATTAGTAATAATGCTGATAAGAAGAATAATCCATAATAAGATATAATAATAAGAATAATATTAATGTTAAGAATAATAATACATCCGAGGCCATCTTTTGCATGCCCAACTACCTGATGCTTTAATTTTCAAAAAGCAATATGTAGCCAGGACTTCACAGTGTTATTATTATTTTATGTGTGTGGAGCACTGAGTGAACAAAACGTTGAGCGCTAATGAGAACATATAGGTATCATGGCTGCCCCTAAATTGGATTTCTTAGGAGATACCAAAGGTTAAAGAAAAGAAATGGCTGAGGTGGAAAGCTTTTGTAGTATATGTCCAATATTTAGGTTAGTTAGGCGATCACAGGCTTTTGTTTTGCCTTAAATTTCCCAGATAATGATCTTCATTTTCTGCTTGATGTTGCTATTGAAGCCGTCACCGAGGCCTATTGTTTTTCATCGGAGAGAGTGTTTTTATTGTATTATACCTGTTTTTCAGTTTTACGCCGGTAATTACATTTTGTTGATCTATATGGGTTTTTGGCATTGTGTACTCAACAAAGCTAATTGGGATACTGTTGAAGATCCCAGAATTTCTTTTAATGACCCACATAAACGGCACATTTCTTTATTAGAGTCATATTTTTTGAATTCATGGTTATGGCCAAGACAAACGAGTAATCCTCACGAGCTCGGCCTTATGTCCACAATAAAAGCAGTCTACGAAAAAACTCAAGTTTGGCAGAAGCAAGCCAGCACCATGGGCACCTCGTCCTGGTCTGGGTAGGGAAACCCTTGGTGGGAGCGTGAACTTGTCACTGGAAACCCCTGGAAGATACAGAATTCCAAACTTGAAATGTGGGCAATGTTAGCCACCAGGAACTCGCCCCAGACACAGTACTGGAAAAGCAAGTGATCAAACATCATTAAAATTAGGGGAATAAAGATGCCATCACAGCAGGAAAACATTCAAAACCCACATTAAGTGCCACGGCTCATGATCCAAGGGCGTGCTCGAAGGTGTTCAGCACTCGTTTGCGGGGAGAGGTGTAGAATGGCAAAGCTGATGCCCTTCTGCCTCCCGGGGAAGTCGTGGGTGCAGCACCAGGGAGCAGAGACACTAGCTCCCAGCGCGTCCTGCCTGGGACCTCGAGGAGTCCCCTGGCTGTGGGCCTTCTGCGGGGTTTGGATGGTGCTTTGATGAAAGACTCTGCACACAAACGTGGGCCCAGCTGTGGCACAAAGGCCCTGGTGGATGAGTGTGGACGGGGGGTGTGGGGGTGGTACCCATGATGCCCCCTGGCGGGCACTGAGGACACGCTTTTAGAGAACAAGACTGTTCTAGGACCACTGCCAGCAACTGTGGCTAAAGGGTGACATTCCCTACGTCCATGGCTAGTTTCTGACTCATCTTTAACCAGAAACTCCAAGGTTTAGGCCATTTCTGGGCTTACCCGTAACAGTGGCCACAAATTTTGGGTTTAGGTATAGCTAACATACAAATGAGTCACATAGTTAGAGGTAAATCAGTGTAGCCCTGTGTGCAAATCAAGGCATTTCTGAATGTTCGGGGGGAAAAAATGGCATTTACGTTCACGACCAGACTGTTTGGCGGTCCCCCAGGACCTCAGCTCATGGGGATGCTGGGTTTGCGATGGCACCGGGGGAGCTGGCATCTCTTCGAGGCTCTCAGTGGAATGGTCCTATTTCCCAAGCTTTTGTGGAAGAGCAGTGCCACCCTCTGTGAATGTGTCTTCTCTTCCAACTTCCAGTTATCTCTAACGGCATCTGACCAAGTATCAGTGGGGAGGAGGGTAAGGAAGGACCTGGAAGATCATAGCTCAAAAGGAAGAGGTAAAGGAACTGCCAACATTGAAGCTAATATTAGACTTTTAGACTCGGGAGGACATGTGTTAAATCGCTTCAAATGTGTGCGGCTGTTGAGTGACAGCAAACTCTGCATCTCTATCCTTTTTGGGGTCAAAAAGATGAAGTTCAAAACACTGAGCATTTCCTTAGAGCAGGAGGAGCATTAGTCAGTAAACCTCTCTCCTTTCTGGGACTTTTGGGCTCAATGCTCTGGTTCTAGCTTACCGCCCCACAGATGCCCTCCAACCTGGTGACTTCAAACAACAGCCGAAGAGAGAAGGACCGTATCTCATGATGCGGTGGGTTAGGAATTTGGACAAGGATTGCTCCACGTGGCACTGACTGAGGTCACTTGGTGGTGTTCAGCTGGAGGGTGGGCTGGTCTGGAGGGCCCCGGATGGCTTTGCCGTCATGTCTGGTACCTTGGTGGAGGTAGCGGAAGGCTGAGCTCAGCTGGGACGGTTGACCAGAGAGAGCACCTGCATGTCGCTTCTCCAGTAGGGCAGTCTCAGAGAAGCTGAGCCTTTACACGGACGCTCAAGACTTCCATGACAGGGTTTCGAGAGACAAGAAGTGAGAGCCACCCTTCTCCCAAAGCCTGGGCGTGAGAACTGTCAGCACTGCTTCTGTCACATTCCATCAGTCAAAGTGGCCAGAGTCACGGGGGAGGCGAGTGACTGCGATCTTTATGCTTCTTCGTCATCTACCACCTTCAGAAAACAAATTCAAGCCTGACTGTAATTTTTCCCCTGCTTTCTAAACTTACTCAAACCAGAAAGAAGAGGAAAGAGCTCTCTTTGGTGCCAAAGGCACCTGCTCTCACTACCAGGAAGTCCTCATTAGGACTCCTTGTGGTTGAATTAGTTTCCGAGCAGTGAAACATTGCTCAGGTAATTACTTACGTCTTAGAACCATGATTAGTGTGAAAATTAATGGGAGCTCATGAACTGTATTAACAGCAAGCTTACCAAGCATCCTTTAAAAATGCCTATTGTCCTTGGAGCTTAAAAATGCTCCCAAACTCCCAGCAGGCGAGGTGAGCACAACTTCCTAGGAACTTTTCTTGCTGCAACAGAGGCGCTTTTTCCCTTCTTCTCATTTGCTTATGCGTTTGTTTGCATAGAGTGATTTCTGACAGACACATTCAAAAGATGCTGTGATCTTCCTGCTTTCATTCTTCTGGCTTGTGAAGACTCATGAAGGTAAAGCTGAGTCTACATCAGTTGAGGTGCTGAGGACTGAAGGAGACGCTTGTCCCAAGGTGGAAGGAAGGTCTCTAGGAGCAGGGGGCTCTCTGGGGCACTGAGTTGGAGAGCGCTGCCTTGAAGACAGAAATGAGCGTGGTCCTAGGAACAGGACCCTGGGTCTTCAGCAGTCCCTGCCCACGGCAGTTACTGGCTGCTCAAATTTATCTTCTAGGATCTTGTCTGTCACACATGTCTATCAGGTTTTGAAACGGACAGCCCCCTGACGGGCTTGCTCTCCCACTTATCCACCTGGGCTTTAGTCACTTTCCATCCCTGAACCCAAATGTAGCCACACCCCAGTCGCATCCAGTTCTCCCCGGCCTTACTTAAGCGTCCCACCCCACACTCTCTTGGTCTGGTCCTTCCTTGATGCATTTGTGCTTTTTAATTCTGCACCCAGTGTTTTATTAGCAGCCTCCTTTACCTTCCTCCACCACACAGCCTGGAAGGAACACATTCTTGTTCCTGGAAGTGCTCCAACTCTCACATCTGCACGTCTGTGCTAAAATCTCTACTTTCTGATGAGTGATCTCACGAGTCATCACCTTGGTGACTACCGGGGGCCCTGCCTCTTCCTGCTGGATGCTCACCGCTCCAGGGGAACCGCGGGTCCGTGGAAGGGCCACCTCCTCTCTCCTCTGGGCTGTTACCTGAGCTCTTCCCTGTCAATGTTCTCCAACTTACCTCCTGTTCTTTCTTTCTTTTTTTTTCCAACCAGAATATGTTTAATGACCCTTACGAAATTATAGACCATCAGTCCATATGCAGGGAAAACATTTTGAGTTAATTTAGGCATTTAATTAATTATTCCCAATTTATAGGTTCTCTCAGCTCATAGTCCAATGGAAAATATAAAACTTACAATTATCAAATGTTTTTTGTCCTATTCTGTTATCCCCCAAGATTCAACTTAAATCTTTTCTCCATTATTCTTGGCAATATTAGGGGGAGCTTTTTTTGGCATCTTTTTCTCTTTATTCCTGTGGCCTCTGCATACCTGTCCCCATCAATTATAGATTTACAGATACATGCTCTCTGTATACTTTATCTATTTAAGTATCTGGCTCCCCATCTGGCTTGTGAACGCTCTCTGGGTAGGGACCATGGACTGTTCATCTTTGAATCCCCAGGCTCTAGAATGGTGCTTAATGTTCAATAAATACTTGTTGAATTCATGCTTGCATACGATAATTAACGACTGGTGGAACAGGGGACAGGTAGGCGGCTGGAAGGCTGGCTGGCTAGTGGGCTGGTGGGAAGATGGCCACTGGCTGGGAGAAAAGATGAATGAATAGATGATTGGGTTGACTATTAATTTTATAATAACGTTGGAATGATGTTCACACGGGATGACCTTACACCTGGAATTTTATGACTTTTGAGTCCCGGTGAGACTGGCACCACCTCCGTTTCCTCCACATTCCTATTAGAAACTTGTACATGGATTCATTTGTTATTCCACTACAGCTCTAACAAAAAAGAGTCTTGAGTTAATTTTAATTCAGCATTCTTAAAACTCTGGGAGACAAAATGAGATTTACAGAATGTACAGTAAATAAGAGGTTAATTTCCCTGCTGAGGCTTGCTTGATATGCCCCTAGAAGAACCTCGTGGAGTGTTACTTCTCTTAAGTCATCGAGGCCATAAACACAAATAAAGATTTGTTCAGAAGCCGAGAAGCACAGGTGAAAACTGGAAGTTAGAGTCTTGGCTGCTGTCTTAGGTGCACTGCTTGTCACCATCACTAAAATGTGATTTTTAGAGACACAGCATTAGGACACAGTGTAGGGTCCCAGCTGTCAAAGGGGAGGCTGGCTCTAAGGTAGGCATGGAGAATGGGTTTTATCTTGAGTGCCAACTCCGTATCAGCTGGAAATAGCTGCCTGGAGCACAGTGTTGAGAAGGATTCTGAGGCCCTATATAGGATGCAGTTCTTCAGCGATATCTGCCGTGAGTAGGGAGTCAGTTATACGTATCTGTCATATACTCGCCTTCTCTGTTCTAAGACCACAAAAGGTGTTCATTATGACAGGTGTTCACGCTGGCTTGTCCACTGATTCTCCCTAATGATTCATAAGATTGTTCATGAAAACGTATCTTCAGAGATTTTGCAGTTCCTGGAAGCAGACTTTTGGACCAAATTTGCTCCTTTGGTGAATGTGGTTAATAAAATGTAGAGGGAGTGATGAGGAAAGCTCGCCGTGACATCAGTACCCCTTAGAGTCATTTTCTCTGAAGTAGAAAAGCTTGTTTCACTGTCCAGGGCAGGTTATCTACTGCTGAGAAAGGGTGGTTTCTTGAGCAGTTGTGGTCAGTAGCATGTTGTGTCGAAAGTGAAAAGCATTCACTTCTGCACAGATGCAAATACAATCAGATTAACTTTATTTTAAGCTTTGATTACATTCTAGTTAATAAGAATATACTATGTTAAGCCAGTCTAACAGTCTAGCAAAATGCATTTCCTTTTAAAATTGAGTACTGGAAGGCTTGGCAAATGCTGGGAGATTACTTAACAGAGTTAGGTGCGGTGAGCCTTTAGAGGGGACCCATTAACTCTCATGGATTCCGGATGCCGAAGGATCAGAAACAGTCTCAAAGGCTTAGAATCACAATCTACTGACCTGAATCACACTCTAGGCATATCAGTAGGTAATTTTGACAATAAATCAGCCCTGCAGATAACTACCAGATAGCCTTGTGTGTCGGAACCTCGGCGCCTGACACAGATGGTGCCGGCGTCCTCAGCCATCGGGTGTGCAGTGGTGCTAGCTGTTTGCAAGCTGGAGGCCATACTACCTTTTAGCGCCTGCGTGCTGAGCTGAGGTCTCAAGGTGGACGAGGCCAAGGACAGGAGAATTAGTGGCTGCCCACCCTTCCATGTGTCTGGTCACTACATCTGCCAGCTTCTCCAACTTGTTGGGTTTATTCTGTCTCTAAAACTGGTCCCAGACCTGTGTCATTGGGCCAAAGAGATGAGCCCAGAGAGACAGGTGAAGCATAATCGTTAATTAAAAACTAATTCCTCATCCTTTCTGTCCCAAGTCAGCCTCATTACATCTTAACACTGCAGTCCCCAAAGGGTTAAAGTAAGGGCCATTCGCTCTTGCTGATCAGGCCACAGTGTGACACCGCCTATAAAATGCACCATAAAACCATATAATTTAATAGATCTGAGTATTGCACCTGCTTCCTTATCTCCTCTTAGGTGATTAAGTTTCCCGCAAATGCAATTTGTTAATATGGGGCCACATCTCCCAAGGTAAATCTGTGAAATTTGGCAGGCAGGCGCTTCGCCGCAGGTGCAAGATGAAAGACCTTTCCCGGCTTTGCCGAGAAGAAAAATGATGTTGCACTCAATTCCTGGGAAAAATATTCTGACAGAGGGGTAGAACCTGGTTTCAAGGAGAGGGAATAGAATCGCAGGGCCCACATCAGGTGCTTCCCTTCCTTGTGGGGAGTATGTTGCCCCAAACAGGCCGACGGGGGGGGATGAGAAGTCCCGTTTTACGTGAGGCCAGCTAGTGACCAAATCCCCTTGCGAGGAGAAGTCCTCGGATACTCGGAGCTGCAGTCACTTGAGATGATAAATGATAAATTTTACTCTCATGAGCTGTGAGTGCTTAATTAGAGCTTAATTAAAGCTAATGCTCGGACTCCTAGGGAAGGTGGTGGGATGAAAAACTAACTTCCACACTGAACAGCCGCACTGAAAAGCTGCACCGCTCTGGGGCCCCATCCAGTCCGGGCTGGGTCTTCACATCTAAGTAAAAGCAAGAGCTGACTACTTTTGCACTAGAACGCCCTTGGCCAGGACTACAAGAGGCCAAGGGCCTGGGTCCATCTCAGCCCCCGTGTGTCTACACAGAAGATCGTCTCTGGATCTGCAAGTCCAACTCGCCGTACACGTGTCTCAGGGAGTCGCTGCTCATACTGGCTATCAGCTTCCGGGGCCCGGAGACCCAAGGCCGAAGCATCTCTTCCCACTGCACGGTGGCGTTGGGCCGGACTTCCCTGAAAGGATGGGAAAGACAGGGAAGGTTTTACTCTCCATAGAGGCAGGTCCCGTTTCCCACCTTGATCAGGAAGCAGTGAGAACCCTGCCAGAGTCACACGCTCCCTTCCCCTCAGTTCACTGTGGGTGGAAGACTGAAGGGTCTGGCTGGCTGATTTCCCCAGTTACCACCAGAACGAGGCCCCTAGGTGAGACTCAGCCAGCGACAGTCTCGTGAGTCATGGTTCCTTCCACCTGGGTGCATCAGCTGGCCTCCCAGTAGACATGGCCCATCCAGCATGTGGTGGAGCTGGGCTGAGCCCCGACACCGGCCATGAGTCAACACCAGCTTGTACCCCCATCCCCACAGCAGCCTCGTGGACATGACTTATCCAAGTCAGCTCATTTTGGGAATGCTCTAGGACCCTCCTGGGATTATCCAAGATTTCTTCAAAGATCACCAAAGCAACATGGATTTTAGCTGGATGTGGGTGCACCCCCTCTGGGGTGAAATGGGGAAAAGCCCCAAGTCTTAGAAACCGAGACAGATTAATTACATAAGAACTCCCTTTCTCTCTTCTGTCTGTGGCCAGTGAATTGGGAAGTGCGCCTAAGGCTTGGGGACCCCTCTCGGGGGCTGCTCTGGGCATTGGTTTTTGATAGTCTCAGTGTCTCAGTTAATTTGGTATTTGTCAATTCTTACTTTCTGTTCTTCAGAAGTGTGGCTACATAAATTATCTAAATGGTTATGTAAAAGCCAATTTATGCAGGGGCACCCACACAGCCTTAACAGGGGAGTAGTTTTCAAACTCTGCAAGTAGATTTTGTGATTCAAGTTTTGAAAAACTCTGAGCTCACCAGGGGTTTCCTCCCCTATGAAGGGTGGACATTATGAAACACTGACGAGGGTGTGGAGAGGGTGGGGCGAGTTACATTCGTGCTGCACTTAGAGCCACGGCAGGTCATGGTCAGTGCCGAGGGTTGGCTGTGTGTTGCTGGTGATGTTAACCTCACCTTCATCCTCGCCGTTATCCCCATCACCTTTGTGGTCATTGTTTGCGCTGCCTGAACTCTCTGCAAAAAATTCTAGGAAAGTTCTTTCTACCTGCATGCGAGAAACAGTTCTCTAGCCTTCATTTAAATGATCCTTTCAATACAAATAGAGATTTTTTAGAGATTTATTTCTCAATAGCCATGCTGTTTCGACCCTGATCCATTCATTCTCTCTTCCCTGGGTTTGCCCAAGTGATCAGTCAGGAACATGCTGCAAAATGGTTGTCCTGCTTAAGGATCTGGCCTGGGGCCACGCTGTGCAGGTGACTCCCTCACACAGAGACTCTGACCCCTGGGCTTTGCTTCATTAATTGCTCTAAGTCCTAAACTTGTCCCCATGATATTCGTACATGTATCCATGCTTACTCAAGAGTGTCGTCAGAGACACTCATACATGAAGAAACACATGCATGTCTAAGGCTGCATTTGCCTTGAGATAAATGCATACACACAGAACGGAGAAAACCATTCGCCCATCTCGGTAAGTGGAGTAATACTGGAATAATCCTATTTTCCTGGGGATAGGCGTTGTGATAAATGATCTCAGTGATGTGCTGAGCTATCAGGATGCGCCGGCCATTTATCATCCTGAGCGCACGCAGGCACAGGGGATCAGGATTGCCGTAAACTGCAGCGATGTATGGTTTGCCCTCCCTGCGTCCAGCCCTTAGCTTCTGTCCTACTCGAGAGACGCAAAATTTAAAACAAAATTACAAAGTCGGGGAACTTTTAGAATAACTTACTGAACCTGCTCTTTTTTTTCTTTTTTTTTAAAAGAGAAAAATGAATCTGGAAGATGAATTATTTGATGGTCTGGAAGGATCAAGTGCAGAAAGCTGAAAACGGAGGGTCTGCGGGAGCAGCACCTCTGAGCATCCGGAGGAGATGGGGGGAGAGCAGGAAGGTGAACCGTCTCAGAGTGGAGTCGGCTGAGCCCCGAGGGCAGAACGGACATGACACCACCTCACCCCTGGTTCAGTTCCCTGATCTCCAGCTCCCATCTCTGCAGACCCTCTCCTTTGAGCCCCAGACCCCTGCCGCCTAGGGCCCTGGCAGGGGTATGAGTGGGCAGGTGGGATGGAGACTCCCTTGACTGTCCAAGATGTACGTCCGAGAAAGGAATACAGTCTCGTGAAGGACTCTGGTTCTACAGAATTGCACTTTTTAAGGGTCCAAGTTGTTACCCTGAACCTGCCACTCCTGGATCAGGTCTTGGCAGCATCGGGTACCCTGCAGTGTTTCAATTATCGAACAAGATGAGCACGGGCGCTGGCTGGCTCAGGTCTTGGCTGTGAAGGTGCGAGGTGGGATCAGGGGAAACACACAGCAGTGCTTTCTCCAGACTCCCGAGCCCACCCTAGTTCACCAGTATTTTCCACATCAAGCTATTTCCAATTTTTGACAGTCTCTGAGAAATGAAGCTTCCCTTGCTTTGGAGAGACCCGCCCTCTGGATCTGGACCGCCTAAGGGACTGAGGACCTGGCTGTCTGCCTGTTACTCATCTGCATAGACCTATGATTCACCCCCTTTACTCCCGTGTCAGACATTAACAAGAGCAATGTATCTGGACGCTCAACCGCCGTCGAGCCCTCTGCCCCCAGACGGTGGGTCGTCGCTGTGCGAGGGTTCACCTAGTTCGTCTCTCTCTTAATACACAGCTTGCCTCTTTCCACGCATTGGCCTGAGATCAAGGTGGGAGTTTTGCACAGCCCAGGTGTAAAGGTAGCAGGAGTTTCTGGTACCCTCAGATGAAGAGGGTTGTGGGGTTACTGCTGGAGAAGGAACAACTGGATACAGCAGGGTGTCTGATTTGAGGAAGAGACGTGTTTCACATTGCCTGACCGATTCTTGCATCTGATCCGCGTGGGAAGGTGTGAGGACGGCTGAGCGAGCCCGTCGCGTCTGACGACAGCAGGGCTATCCCTGCTGGCCTCTCCCTCCAGCTCGGGTGCGTTTCTAATTTAATTCTTTCTCTTTTTTTTCCTGCAACATTCCTATTAGCACAGGAAGGTTGTTATGCTTTGTGCTTGTATTTTTTTTTAAAGCACTCAAATTATTTTCTCTGTTGTTTATTACATCCACCATAATTAGAAAGAAACACAGAGAGCCCTTAGTGGGCAAATTTTCTTTAAAGGTGCCTCACAAGGGGTGAAGGAGGCTTTGCATGTGTCCCATAGACTTGGGGAGGGGGGTTGCCCACAAAGGGCACTGGGGAGACTCCCCACATATCTGGTCATAAGGCAGTTTCCAAATCCTTCCTCCTCCCTTTTTACACCTTAGAAGGTCATCCCACAGGAAACACGCTGGATTGATGGATGCTGACGGGGACTTATTTGTGGGAGAAATGAAAGTAACAAACCTCAAAGATTGGGATTCATTCTGGGTATCACACTTTAAGAAACTGGAGGGTGTGGGAGAGGGAAGGAGCTGAAACCACACTGGGAGAGAGGGGAATGAGGTCGGGCAGGAACGAGGAGGGCGCAGGAAGAGCGGGCGTCTGTCTGCAAGCACGCGCCAGCTGGTAGGTGGAAGTCCAATGCGCCTTGCTCTGCGCACAGGTCCGGGTGGCAGAATTAGGATCATCTTGGGGATCGAAAGGCAGACTTGTCTTCTCACAATTACGGGCTAACAGCCTGACCATAAGATGGGCTGTCTTGTTGGGTGACACTCTGTCAGTAGACGTCACGGAAGCTGAGAACCGTGAGGCACCATGTGATGGTGCTGGGCGTGGAAGGAGCAGGGTTTCCTTCATGTTACCACAGAGCTTGGGGCGGTCGTTGGTCCCCTGGATGGGGACCCAAGTCTAGAACTCTTTAGTCTCACCTTTATTCTGCTGAAAGCTGCAGTTGTAGAGAGTGCTTGGGTTGGTAAAGTCTTGGAGGTGGGGTTGGAGAAAGGACCCAGGAAAATGGATGCGTGTCAGTGTAACACCTGGCAGGTGTTAGTCACCGGCAGGCACGCCATAGTTATCAGTAGAATTAATAAGGAGGAGGCAGGATGGCAAAATTCTTGACTCTTGGGATCTGGAACCAGCCATCCTATGTCTGAATCATGGCTTCCTTCTATAAACGGCCCAACTTGGGACAAACCAGTCAACCTCTCAAAGCCTCAAATGCCTCCACCACCGAAGGAAGATGTGATAACAATACTCATCTCTTTAGGGTGGCCTTAAGGATTAAATGACGGAAGTACTGGTCAAGCCAATCCTTTTCTTTTTTTAACCCCAAGCCCCACAAAATTGCCAGTAAGGAGAGGGCAGCTTCTCAGACACATTCATTGGGGATTAGATGTGAGTTTGGAAAAGACGGAGAGAGAAAACTTCCCACAGCCACACATCACTTCCCCACTTCCCCTCCGTGCTTACCGGAACATCTTCCTCATTGGTTTTGTCACTCCAGGACCATCCAGGCGTATCCACACGTTTCGCAGAGTTTCATTTAAAGGATTGGTGAACTCAACAGTCACAACCATGTCCGAGCCAACCATCTGAGCACCACGGACCTAAGAATTGGGTTGGAAGAAAATGAAACTCGTTAGCAGCATGTAAAACCTCTTCCTGCTCCCCTGTGTCCTGAACCATCCTTACTTTTTCTTCTGTTTCACAGAATGGCTATTTTTTTTTTTTTTTTTTTTTTTTGGCAATGGGACCAGTGTGATGAGGATAGCTTATTGCTTTGACTGGGGGATACCTAGTAAGAAAAAGATGGAAAATTACTAATTAGAATCATACTCCTTTCCTCATTATAGAAACCACCCTAATTAGAGCTCAGGTTAATAGCGGCGGCCACCAGCTGTTCCTGTCGGCAGGAAGTGGAAGGTGCACTTGGTTTAGCAACAGATTTCCATGGTGACGGCAGCCAGGCGATCTCTGCTTCTGGAAAGGGCTCGAGTTTCCTGCCAGGACAGGAGGGATTCCTGAGTTCAAGAGGAAGAAAACGCTCCAGGGGGCCTGTGCCTTCTTACTTTGAGACACTCTAGAAAGACGTCCCAGGAGGGAGTGCTCTCTGCTGAACTGGAAGGAGGGGAATCTGGACGCTAAAACAGACAAAAGGGATTTTTCCTCTGCAGCCACAGCATCAGAGTCCAGGAGAGCGTAAGGCTCTCCGTTGGTGGGTTTATCCATCACAACCATCGGGTATTTGACAGAGTCACCTGAGGTGCCCAGAATTCAAGTTCAATGTCAGCTTCAACACTTACCAGCAGTGGGGCCCCAGGTGACTTTCTCAACCTTTCTGAGACTCAGTTTTCCTGACTCTGAAACAGGATGGACGTCCCTACGGGGTAATCTGCGAAGAGCGCTGTTATTACGAGTTCCCAGGCTGTGTTCACAGCGTGTCACACGTAGAACCATGTGCTTCCCCAGCGCCAACGCAGTGTGCTGGGACACGGCCCAGGAGCTGGAGCGTTTGTATGTTTGTTTAGGGGATTTGTACGCCAAATGGATGGGTCTGCGTGAGCTCTGAGTAACTTGGGAACAAGATGATAATGATTGTTCTTCCCTCAAAGGAAAGGGGTAGGAATGGGTCAGAGACACAGCAGCTGACACAGCGCACAGCACATGACAAGGTCATAGCTCATGCTTTTCGGGATTAGTCATACTCAGGGTAGTTAGTTTTATTCACTTTATTTTAGCCCACTTTCAACTCCAGGATCTGGCCAGTGTCCAGTAAATACTTGTTACATTAGGCTGACTGCTTAAAAATGCAGTTTATTGGTTGGTTGAGTTTCCGATATATCAGTCTAGCCATTAAAATACCTTATTTCTTTAAGTAGTGTATAACGTAGGAAAAATCGTGTGGAAATGAGCCTTTCTGATGAATTAGAGGGAAAGAGGAAAGACATTGCCTAGAGAAGCAGATTCTTGCTTATTGACTTTAAAGTTAAGACTAAAACCTTATGGCTTTACTCTTTAAGACATATTGATGACTAAATTTATGTCTATGGGATTTAAAAAATTCATAAGAAAAATGAAAATTGCAGCCAGTTCCCTATGTTTATTACTTTCAAGTCTCCATCTGCTAAGATGGGATGGGTGGAGAGCTGGGATCAGGGGTCAGGGGTGGAGGCAACATTGATCGTGATGATGACAACAGCAGGTGTCACCTACAAAGCACGGATTGTGTGCTAAGCAGCGTGTCCTCAGTGGTCCTCGACCTGGCATGCACAGCAGAACCTGTGGTTGGTTCATTTGTGGATGCTGGACACGTGGGTATGGATTTTGGTATCTGTGGGGGTCCTGGAACCAACCCCCAGTGGTTACCGAGGGCCGGCTGCGTGGAAGCGCATTATTAGAATACTTTACATGGAATCTTGGGTTTCATTCGCAAGCGCATCCAACATATTTTTCCTAAGCTGAAAAAAAAGAAATTTCAGAACACTTTTGGTTTCTAAAAATACAAGATCAAGATAACATTTACAAAAACTGTCTAAGTCGGAGAAAGTGGGGCTGCTTCAGAGACACTCCTGGTGAAAGTGTTTGCTATGATCACTTTGATTTTGGAAGAAAAATATTTTGGAGCCATCTGCCGTCCTCATGGCATGCTTTTGCAATTATGGGGGCAACCCCTTAAAAAATCTGATAATAGCTAGTGGCCCTTCCTCCCGCAGACACACACGGTGGCAAACACAGGATACATATGCTCCTTGAATGGAGTTTTGGGGGGATCATCACAGACCCGTGATGTCTGCCCATGGCCCTCGAGGGGCTCGGGGGCTCCACGTTAGGGACCCTTTATGTACGAGCAGGCTGGCCCTCCAGGAAGTTACCTGTGCTGTGGGAAGCAAAGTGGGCCCTTTCTGGTCACTGATGCCAGAGACGGGGGAAGCCTAGTTTTTGAAAAGCTGGTCCAGGGTCTGGGACATAGGCCTTCCTATACAGGCCTTAGACCTGAATATGGTCAAGCCTCCTCGGGTAATTTCGTGTGCCATGCCTCACCAGTCTGCTTCCGGATACCAGCCGTGTAATTAGCCGTCGGCATGGGTACATAAACACCGCCCAGCCTGCCCCGATGCTGGAGCAGGGAGACGGCGAGAGGAAAGGAGGGCCCTCCTCAGGTCGTGGAGTGTTTCTTCCACAGCTGACAAAGACTCAGTGTCCTCGTTTTGATATCTGCCTCCTGCACCCAGAATTTAAATGCTGCTCACCTGACTGCCGGGATGACCATGAACCTCGGAACTCAGACCAAACCACATACAAAAGCCTGCCCAACACTCAACACTGTGTTTCCTGCTCAGGGAATTTAAGCGGAGCTGTTTCCTCCCCCTTTTGAGGAAAATGGGGCCTACACAGAGGATTTGCACGCTGTGCGTTGATTTGCATGCTGTGCCGGGCTGGGGAGCCTCTGACCACTCGTCCTGTGTGCTGACCTTAGGGACGAGGGGTCATTACTGGTGACATCAAACGCTTTTGTGACCTGATTTTTCCCCCCATATTCCACTTAAAATATTTGTTTTTTAAAAAATTAACATAAAATATGCCGTTTCCTCAAGCTTAACACCATTCACCAATACTGACATCCTGAGTTCTTGGTTTTCATACTGTTTCATGATAATGAGCAACCGTTCTGAGTCTCTGGTAAACAAGAAAGTTAGTACCACACACGAGCTCTGGGGAAGAAATTCCTTCCTAGGGCATCGCAAGGTCTCTGCCATGGAGTACGTGCTTTACAATGTGCATAAGTGTGTTCAAAACCAAAACTGAAATGAAGGAGAAAGTCAGGAAAGAATGAACCTAGTTGGCAGTTCAGTTCACATGATTTACTAGCTCACCTCCCAGCTCTTACTTCAAATACTGTCAATCACATATTACGTGTGTTACTGGAAGATGACTTTTTCCCGCGTCCCTAGCCTACGGTCGCCGCTGGTGAGCAGCAGTGGCTTGTTTGTAACCCGTGCTCACCAGCACTGCTGTGGCCCCCACCAGCCCACCAGGGTTAGCATTCTACTAAATAATGCAAGTGGCTTTACGATCGTCAGGTCGTGTTCTAAGCCTGCACTGCCCAATGTGGTAGCCTCCAGCCACATGTGGCTGTTTAAATTCAAATAAATTACATTTAAATTAAATAAAAATTCAGTTCCTTGGTCGTACTGGCCACATTCCAAGGACTCAACGTCCACATGTGTCTAGCAGTCATCATACTGGGCAGTGGGGGCTGAGACTTTCCCGGAGGTGTAGGAAGTCCTATCTGACGGGGCCGCTGGGCAGTTTGCTAACACTAGCTCACTGAGGCCTCACAGCCCAGTGAGGCAGATGCAAGGAGGGAAGGGGGGCACAGAGGAGTAAAGTGACTTGTTCAGGTTCACACAGATAGCAAGCTGGGGAAGTGAGATGTGAGGGCTTAACCACGCGTCTACACTGCGTCTGACCGGTGGCAGCGGTGACAGCGACTCACGTGGCTTTTGGTGATTGCTGAGACACGCGGCACTCTGCTCACCATTCTCCTGGCACTATCTGGCTGGGTCCTCTCTGGACTTGGGGGCGGGCAGCAACGTTATCCTCATTGCATTGACGTGAAACTCAAACTTAGACGATAAACAGAGCCCCCGAGTTACAGGGCCTGTAAGTTGGCAGAACCCACACATGAATCTAGGGCTTTCTGACTCCAGAACATTCGTCTTTAAACACTACATACCCTGTCATCTCTGACAGCAGAGAGGCAAAAATAGTAACTTTTTTTTTTTGTGCTGAAAATAGCTTCTTTATTTCCTGAAATGCACTGAAGAATCATTTGCTGTATCACCTTCTGCTCTCACTAAACCACCGGTTGAGCACGATGATTATAACTTGACCCCGAACTGAGAAACAACCCAACTCTTTCTTTCTGACTTTATGGGGAAAGAATCGAATTTCTATGCAGAGCACAATGTGACAAGGCAGCCTTGGGGCCTTGCTACAGTGTGTTACACAGTCACGCTGAAGAGAGAGGCGGTGGGACCGGAGCTGTTTTAAATGGCACTTGGAGCGTTCCTTTTCCAGATACGGAGAGGAGTTTCCTCCAGGGACCACGTGAGCCCCCTTCTGTCTCCCCTGAGTCTTACGCCAGGCTCTCCAGGCCCGGCCTCCCTCTCAGGAGGCTTCCACAGGGACCGGGGCCCGTGCTCAACACCCAGGAACCAGTGCCACCAGGTGAGCGGTACCTTCACTTCGGGCCGGAGGGCCACTGCTGCCCTGCCCAGCTCTCAGGGATGTGACCGCAGGTCCCAGGCCTGGAGAGGACCAGGTGGGGAGGGAGGGAACATTTGGCAGCACGTACTAGGGCCTGGTGGGGGATAAGCATTCTCAAATGGGACTTATTTAACCCACAGCAACTTTGTGTTTTATGTATGAGTGTAACTGAAAATGGGAATAGTATTATAATGCTTTTGCAAAAGGGGACACTGAAGTTCAGAGAGAGAGGATGTGAGAGAGAGAGGTGTGGGGGCGAACTAGGTGGTGGCTTCACCTGACTGATGGATTCTGGTCTTCATCACATCCTGACTGTGGTCACTGTACCACGCTTAGCTGTTTATAAGAATTATTTCTATTATCCCTTCCAGCAGCCCAATGAAGTCAGTAATATTACTGGACCCATTTTACATATGAGGTCATCGAGGAATTAGCCCAAAGCAACCCAGGTAGGATTATGAACCAGGAGGTCCGAGTCCAGACATCCAAGCCCCTGTGCTGTGAGGCCTCCCTACAAAAGGTGCCCCTCTGCCCTGCACCCTCTCGTTGACTTGGGCGAGACAGGAAACCGCCCCCGGGAGTGGGAGATGCACACCAGAACGCAGTCCTGACGCCACACACCGCGACGCCCGCAGACCAGTCCCAGCCTGCAGACCAGCCCAGCTCCCCCGCTCCTCCCGTCCTCTCCCCAAAATAGCCATTCGTCACAAATCAAAGTGCTGAAGAATCTTTTCCTGACTTAAAGCATCTTACAAAAATCAACACATGGGAAGGCAGAGAAAAATTCTAAGTCTGATCTTATTAAAATATATTTTTCTCATCAAAATATTTTGATAGCTTGGAAAAGAGATGTGAGCTCATTAAAGTTTAATGAATGTCTCTCCCTGCCATGCTCTGTACGAGGACTGCACGCTCTGACTCATGCATGGTGGGGGCCGGGACTAGGCAGTTCACTGGGAGCACAGTTTAACCCAGTTCTGATCTCTGTCGTCACAGGGACGCAGTGCAATCCAAGACGGGGTCGCTTAGGACGTAGGTACGCGCCCGCTGGCCTAGCTGCTTTGGCTGACAGCGATGTGGACTCAGACTGTGGGTCCCATACTGTCCCAGGTTGGTCTCCATTTGCTCTGGAGCCGGAACTGGGTGAGGACAGCTGTCAACTAGCCCGCTGGCAGCTCCAGTCCCAGGGCCGAGCTGGGACTCCCGGAGGACAGTGCCTGGGGCAAAGGCTTTGAAGGGAAAGGAGAAAAGAAAGAGGCTCTGACTTCTGGGAGGTCAGATGACACAATGTCACCTTCATGCTCTAGGATCTCCACAGAAGCCCCTTTGTTCACGGAATCAGGTGCGGAGCTGTCATGCAGAACTTGTAGCCTCCCTTCAAAGTGGCCCCCGGCTGCCTCGAGACGACTGTCTTCACTCGTGCCTGCTCCCAGACTGCACGCCGGCCAAGGCGGGCCTCTGCCTGCTCCCACACCTGCCGTCTCCCTCCCTCCTTGCCTTTGCCTGTCTGCGTTTTTTCTAGAATCTGGAGTGTTCTCTCCGCCCACCTCTACCGGCTGAATGTCATCTCTTCCGAGTCCGAAAGCCCTGGGTTAGAAGACTCACTTCTCCCCGCGTCAGGCAGGCGATCGCAGGCAGCACCAACAGTGACAACAAACCCCGAGCAGCGCAGACGGGGGTCTGCCGTGAGCTGCGCGCTGGGTGTGCATTAGCTCGTCGGATGCTCAGGGCAGCTCTGTAGAGTAAGACCTGCCACTGCCCCTCCGACAGCTGGGGACAGACGCCGAGAGGCAGGAAGTGAGGGGCCCAGCGTCACCCAGCTCGGACGCTGAGGAAACAGGCTTTGAGCTCAGCTGCTTTGGTCTCAGAGCCCGTGTCGGGACCGCTGTGCGGCAGGGCACTGCCCTCCCTGGGCCTCTCAGATGTCTCACCCTTGAAGGGGGCACAGTGACCCCCGCCTCGCAGGGTGGAAACGAGGATTGAACAAGGGCGGGCAGGAGGCACGTAATAACCTAGAGCTCATCCCTCACGGCTCCGCGTGCCCGTCTCATCACCCCTGCCGGCAGCATGGGTCCTGTCTCTCACACCCTCTCTCCCTGCGCCTGGCCCCTTCCTTACCGTGACCTTGGGAGGGTCTGTAAGCTGTGGGCCCCTCCCAGGCACAGAGATGGACCAAGGGTTCTAGCATTTCCCTAGAACTTGAGGCTATGTGTCCAGGGGACCTGGACCCCTGCGCCATGGTCCTTTTGTGCTTTCACTGCATTTAGCTCCCTCTCCAGCTCCTGGTTTATGCAGTTTATGTGACCCCCCTCCTTGAGGACTGCTGGGTAATATTTCAATGTAGACTTTCTATCTCCTCTCCCCCCCTCCCCTCCCTCTTCCCCTCCCCCTCCCCTCCCCCCCTCTCCCTTCCCTTTCTCTGGGTCCTCTCTAACTCCCACAGTCGCTCTCAGGATGACTGCCACCTGGACACTGTGGTTCTGCATCCCACGACTCCAGCAGGCTAAGCAGAGCCCCAGCCGTCCCCCAGCCCATGAGCCAGTTTCTGGGACCAGGGTTTCTCACAGCTCAGGGACAGCTGGCTGGCTTCCGGTGTGTGAGGGGACTTACCAGGGACACCTCTTCCCCTGCCTGGATTCAGTTTGTCCTTGGGGTTAATACGGCCAGTGGGGTCAGTGGTTAAGGGACCCTTGCGTGAGAATGCTTCCTGCCTCCTTTGCTGAACGTGCCTGGGACCGGCCAGAGGCCAGAATTTCCATCTCTCTCTCCTCCTGGAGTCCCAGTCCAATGCCCTTCCTCGAAATCAATTTCCTCTAAGAACAGCATCCCTAACATCTTTATGGAAATCAAAATTATAACAAAAACAAAAAACCTGCAGGTGTTTTTTTTGGAAGTACACGCCCCGGCTCGTGTCACCTGAGCTGTGAGAGGAGCTGATTTGGGTTCTGCCCCTGGGGAATGAAACTGCTCTTTAAGTAAACTTGGGAGGTAACTCACAAACACTCCTTCAATGAGTAACGTTCAAAAGCTGCAAGGTCCCGGCCTCCTTTATAGATCGCACTGACCACCCACAGCTCTGCTCTGCCTTACACTGTGGCCTGAGCACTCGGCAGCCTGGAGGGGCTCTCTCCCCCGAGCCCTTCACAGGGACAAGCTGGCGGTTCAGAGCTAGGTGAGCGTGCGGGTCTTGCCTCTGGTGGGAAAGGCCCTGAGGTTGAGTTCCTGAGCCAGAGCGGGGAAGGAGGCCTCCCTGGGCTGCTGGGAGAGGCCCCCGTGTCCCCAGGAGAGCCCACCACGGGGGCAGCGCCCTGGTCCCCGCACCAGCGCTTTGTGCTCCTGAGTTCACGTTCTCAGGGGACTGACGGCGGCTTGGGGGGAACCCCTGTACCACTTCTCTGTCTTGCCTGTGTCGTACTCCGCCTGCAGACCCTGCACCCCTCATTCTGTTGTCTCTGAAGGCCTCTGGTATAGATGGCGCTGTGATGGGCCCGTGGGAGGTCACTGGGGTGAAAGAACCAAGGACATGCGGTGATTCAAGACCTTCTAGAAATGGAGGGCCTGGGGTTCTCTTCCTCGAGGGTGCACACTTCCTACGTGTCATCCTAATGTGACTCCCTCAAGTGCCACCCCCACGGCACTGCACCCAAGGAAAGCCGCCATTTTGAATGCCACACATTAGCTATTAGCTTTACAGATCATTCACAGCAAATGATTCATAAGACACAAGGCAGACCTCCCCTCCCCGCCCACTGCCCCTCCCCTACCCCCCACTAAAACTTTGATTAATCCATCACTTTAGAGGAATGCAGCTTAGGATCTGTGCCAAGCACTTTTAATCACGTGGGAGGGGCTCTGAGCCCCAGGTAAGGCTGACAGAAGGGGTCACACCCCAAGGACCCTGCTGGGGGCCTGGGCTTCTGCTTCTAGGGCAGGAGGTGTCTCAGGGATGTGACTACGGGTGCGGCCAGTGTCCCGAGAAGTGGGAGCAAATGGGCTGCCATCTCTGTCTTCCCTTCCCACCCATCCTCAGCCTCCTCTGCCAAGCTCCTTTGAGCTGTGTGGGCAAAGATTTCCGGTGGTAAATGGAGAGAAGACATTAAAACTACTAGCCAATCAGGCAAAAAAGACCCTATGGTCATAGGAGTCAGGAAAGTGGTCAACCCGGGGACGGGGGCGGGGGTGCTTGGCTGGAAACGGTGTGCGGGAACTTTCTGGGCTGTTGGATGTAGGAAATCCTCTGCGCCGGCATCTGGCCGGTGGTTGCCAGGTGTGCCCATACAGGTCACCGTCATGAGCTGACCTCGCACTTGGCGCAGTCTACTGCGTCCAGCTCCGGGCTCTCTAGTACCGTCCAAAGAGCAGGCGGGAGGGGGTGCGGGTGGCTTCCGCTTGCTGCCACGCCTGGCCCACTTTGCACTGAGTTCTGAGCATCTGCGTCCTTACACACCTTTGTCCTCCTCCACAAGTGTGTTCACACTCACAGGTTGTGTTTGTGTCTGCAGCCACAGCTGCATATTTAAATCTGGAGAGGGGAGAAGAGTGCTCTCTGTGCAGGTCTATATATAGGGTGGTTTACTTCTTTCAGAAAAACAGGAGGAGCCTGGTTTCTTTTTTTTTTTTTCCTTTGAGCAGGACCCACATTCACACACACACACACACACACACACACACACACACTCACAAACAGTACACCTGGCTGTCCATCAACAACCCAGCCTTTGCCCTTCATCCGAGATGCTAAAACTGACCTTGATGATGACCTTGGGGATCGTCAGCACAATGGACTTCTGCTTGGCCAGAACGTCGTTGGTCTCGTTGACCCGAGCCGTGACAAAGAAGTGCAGGAACGCCTGCTCCAGCAGCTGGCCCATGTACTCGCCCGCTCTGATCTGCACCTCCTCCCTCGTGACTGGCAGGGGGAGAACAAACAGGCGGCATCAAGACCGGGGGTGGGACCTGCGTCCCTCTTCCCCGAGGGCCCCGGCTCTCCCGCCTGAGCACAGCCTCCACAGGGGACGCGCAGGTGAGGCGGACAGAGCGGGGTCAGTCAGGGACAGGACGCACTCCCGCTTCTTGGGTCAAGAGCGGATGTGCTGGAAACTGAACATTCAGGAAAGTCTTTCTAGAGGCAAACGTGTCAAATTTTCCAAACAGTGCTTTTGCTGCTGTAAAATGCAACCTGACGAAGAGGTTTAAAATCAAGGACCCAGGGCTTTTAGCTGCTCTTGGATTTGGGCAGAAACAGTCCCAAGACGGCAGCTGTGGGGCGGTGATGTCCTCGCCACCGTGCTGTGTCCCCTCCTGCGATGAGAAAACACGTCCTGCAGGCCATGGCCATGCTTGAGCAAAGCTATCGACCTCCTTAACCTTTGCCTTGTCTCCTTTGCTCCACACTTTCTTTCCAGCTCTTACTGTACCAATCTGACATGGCTGTTTCTATTTAAGAGAAAGAAGTGGTTGAAGCTGGTTTTCACCGTAGACATTCAGCTCTTCCACACCCTCTATCCTGTTTGCTACTTAAAGAGCCTCTGTGCCAAACGCTTGTTTCCCCAGGTCACTGATGTTGGCTCGTAGGTGTTGGGGACAGGCCAGTGAGGATGACATTCGGAAGGAGGGGGTGGTCGTGGCTCCCCTCCATCCACCAGCGGGGCTGAGGACGGGGCCCCTGTCCTGTGGCTCTGACCGCAGCAGGGAGGGCTGCTTGCAGCGCCCGCTCTCTCGCTTTCGCCTCCCACAGCGCAGGAGCGCAGAGAGCAGAGGGCAGCTCTTCTGCAGACGGAGCCTGGGTCGCAGGGCAGCGCCTGGTGCTACCCGCTCAGAGCCACGTGCCAGCGGCAGGCTTGGCAGGGAGACTCACCCCTCCGCCCCCATCCACGGAACCGCACGTCTCCACCACGGCTCTGCCCAGTGTCTGCCTTTGGCCAAAATTTCCTCCTCCTATGGAGGTTATTGGAGGAAATGATCCCCACGGGCGATAGCCTAAAGCACAGAGGGGAGTCCGTTTGAGCCCTCCGTCCCTGGCCGCCATCCTGTGCTGGGCACGGAAGGCCGTGTGGGGTGAGCACCAGGGCGCAGGGCGGCCCCCTGCCTTGGGGGCTCCCAGGCCACAGTGCGTCAGGTCGCCCTTACCTGCTTCAAGGTCTCTGTGCGGATGAGCCGGTGCTGTGACCGCCTCTGGTCCTCGGACTGAAGCTTTCTCCGTCTTGGCTCCACCTCACAATCACTTGAGGGCATTTAAGAACTTCCCCAGCTGGATCTCACCCCAGACCAATTAACTCAGAACCTTGGAGGTTAGGGCCCAGGCCTTGATTCAAAAATTCCACAGCTGACTCTTACGTGCAGCGGGGCTGAGAAGCACCGGTCAACAACCAGGGGGACCCCCTCCCCAGAATCAGCCCTGTGAGAGCCTTAGTCCAAGCAGAAGGCACGGCCTGGTGCTGCTCCAGGGTGGTCGGCAGCCCAGCACCACCACCACCCGCGGGCTGGTTAGAGACGCGGCCTCTCAGCCCCCCAGCCCCGCCTAGGGAATCAGGACCTGCGTCGGGCTGGGATGCTCAGGTGATGGATATTCAAGCTTGAGCGGTCCTAGGGGGAGGTGGGGTGCGTTAGAGCAGAACTGGGTGGACTTAGGATGGTCTCAGGTTTGAAACGGAATGCACTCCATTCTGGCAAAATGGAAAGGGTGGTCACCCTAGATCAGTGGTTGCCAGCTGGGTGCAGTTTTGCCCTTCCATGCCACCGCCCCCACCCAGGGGTGCCTGGAGATGGTTTTGGCTGTCACAGCTGCAGGTGCTACTGGTGGCTAGTAGGTAGACGCCAGGGATGCTGTTAAACAGCGTACAACGCACAGGACGGGCCCCCACGACAATCATCCAGCCTGAAACGTCCGTGGTGCCGGGGCTGAGAGACGGCCGCCGGACACACAGAGTTATTAGAATGTCTCGGTCCACCCTGGACAAGCAGTAAACAACTCAGGGGGCTTCCTGGGGCAGCCCCATTCCACTGAGAGCCAGCCTTTTGAATCCATGACCTTGCCTTGACCTTGACTCTCGAATTCTGCCTTTTTGAATGACCCACTCATATCACCTTCTTTGGGTCTGAGCCTGGACCCGCTTCCCCCAAGGCCTCCCTAGCAGTGGCTTGTCTAGAAGAGCAAGACTCCATCCCTTGACTGGATGCAACGCCAGAGCAGCGCACGGGGCCTGGTTTTCACTTCACCAGAGGGGGCGGCAAAATGACAGGCCTGGAAGAACATGCCTTTGGCCTCTGGCTGCCGCCGGTAATGATGAAAAAATGGACACCCTCTGGCTATTTCTAGAGGACTGTGACCGCTGGGCTCTGCTCTGCAGGCTGGTGAGATGTGTGTGACGTCTTTCCACCGGCCTTTCCAGAGGCGTTCGCTACCTTGATCCTGTCGGCCTCAGGACTCTTTATTCTCTGAGGCGGAGCATCCTCTCAGTCTTGGCACTAAAGAAACTGGGCTGTGTTTCTGAGCCCAGGAGAACAGTGCTCCTGAAATAGTACATTATATAAGTGCTGTGCTTTGCCGCTGCACAAGAAATTGTTCTAGATAAAGTTTATTAAATGTGGCAAGAGAAAGAAGAATGGATTTTCATTCTGTGAGTGGTGGGGCTGGGATCCTGCCAGTGCCATTTACGGCGTCTGGGGAAAGCCAGGGGAGACACAGACAGGAGCTGCCTCATCTCTTTCCCCAAATGCAAGGAGAACTAAACAGGGCCAAGTGGAAATGGTAGCACCTTTGAAGGTACTGGAAGGCTTAAGTTATTCAAATCCTCTGGGCTGATTCCAGCCCACACTCTCCCTTTAATCATCAATCTGGAAAATACGCCTTTTGTTCTACTTGGAAAACCTTTGCAATAAACCCTCCCAGGGATGTGCTCAGACCTACTGGGTCCAGGTCTAGAATCCTGTGGCTTTTTGCAATATATTGCAATTTATTTTAGGTTGTGATATGCAATTTATTGCACACAGTTAATGCCACCCACCTGCAGGTTAAAGCAAGAAACAGTCTTCAATCCCCTTCAAATTATTCAGGACAAGCGTTGGGGTGGGCTGAGCAGGTGGGCGCTGTGCTAATTCTGAGTCAGGCTTCGGTTTGGTCAGCTGTTCCTACATCGATGACTGCGTTGGCTAATATACCACGCCGCCCTAGCCTGCTAACTCATATAAGCTTATTTTCAAAATCAGATTAGAGACAGGAGGGGAAGGAGCGTGAGAGAAGGGGCTCTTGTCAGAAAAGGATGGTGTAGGGTTTCTCGTCCAGGGGAGTCAAGGGCAGCTGGACCCCCCGAGGAAGGGAACTGGCCCACTTAGGGCCCAAGGGGACAAGGCATTGGCCCACTGTCCCTGCCTGAATGGGGCCTGGCTTCTAGTACCTCCTGCTTTGCCTCTGATTGCTGTGTGTGGCCTTGAACACATCAACAGATTGCTAGTCTCAGTTTCCCAAAGCTCAAACATGTTGGGAGTTAACGTTTACTGAGAACTTACAGGTGGGAAGCCGCTCACGGGTATTACCTCCCTTAGTCTCCTCCCCGGCCTCCTCCCCTCCCACCACGCACCCCTCTGTCTGCCTGCGGCAGGCCCCGCCTTCAGGGCGTACCAGGCCCGGCTGGCTCTCACCGGCTCCCCCGCCGCCGCCGCCACCACCACCGCTGCCACCGCCGTCCTAACTAGTCTCTGAGCTTCAGCTCCGCTCCCCCTGCGGTCTGGTCTGGGCACAGCAGCCAGAGCGATCTCTTGGAACCCAGGTTGGACTGTGGCGCACATCTGCTCCGAGCCCTGACGGCGCCACCGCGCACTCGGAGTCAAAGCCAAGTCCTTCCCAGGGCCCACGGGCCCTTCCCTGGTCTGCGCCCACCGCCTCCCCTTGGCGCCTTTGCTCCTGGCTCTGGCCGCCTTGTTGCCCCCTGAATGCGCCTTGAGCCCGCTGGCCTCAGGGCCTGTGCACTTGCAGGCATTGCCCCCTAGCAGGAGAGCTTCCGCCTTCCTTCCTGGCAGGTTTCTGTTTCAAAAAACAAAAAACACAAAAAAACCACAGTGATGTCTTAATTGTCGGCTCCACCGCTGGAGCCAGGGGATTTGCTTCCTTCGAGTCTGAGTAAGTTTCTTGCAATTAGGAGTTTTAGGGATTGTTTCCCTTTTCTCTGCTAACATCTTTGCGAAGCGTCCCTGTGGTCTGGGACAGACACCGAATCCAGGAAGCCTGAAAGTGCCTGAGCTGTCTGGCCTGGTCACCCCAGGGGGCGCCACAGTCTTGCCGGCCTCTGCTTTAGGAAGATTATTATTCATATAAATTTTAAAATTTCTTTCCACAGGTCAGGTGGACGGATCCGGCGCCCTGAAGTGTTGGCTCTTTCCAACCTGCCCCATCTAACTCGCCGTGCTCGGCCTGGAGGTCAGGCTCTTCTGATGGGCTCATTTTGCTGGTTGAGTGACCAACGTTGTGTGCATGAAAAACTAGTACCCCGGGAAATGCGACTGGCCGAAACTGCAATCCCCAGTGCACACTACAGCATCAACCCCAGTCCTGCTTGAAATACTCTGAATTTTTATAGTGAAGAAGATGCTTTGGGAGGGCAGGTAGGCAAGGGAGGCTGGAAGGGATCCTGGTGAGACAGAGCCCCCCCCCCAAGGAGACGGCTGCCCGGCAGAGCCCTTCCGAGTCCCCAGTCTCCTCTCTCAGGGGTTCCTCTTGACCCTGCACACCAGACAGGTCACCCTGCAGAGCTCAGACCTCCCTGCCCCCTAAATGGTACAGCAAAACACGCCATTCTTGCTGGGCAGCCCCCCAAAAGCCATTTCTAATTTGGGAGGCAGGCACCACCAGTGGACCTGCTTTCTGAGACATGAGCTTCACCAACTTTCCTGTGCACATGAGTCCCCTTGGAATCTTGTTAAAATGCAAACTCACGGACATAGAAAACAAACTCTGGCTACCAAAGGGGAAAGGAGGAGGGAGGGATAAATCTGGAATCTGGGATCAACACGTACACACTACTACTTATAAAATAGATAAACAACAAGGGCCTACTGTAGAGCCCAGGGAACTGTATTCAATACCTTGTAATAACCTATCGTGAAAAAGAATGGACACGCATGAAAGTAATGGAGTCACTTTGTTGTGCACCTGAAACTAACACAACATTGTAAATCAACTCCATGTCAACAAAATTTGAAAAAACGCAGATCCTGATTCCATGGGTCTGGGGTGGGTACCGAGAGCCTGCGTCTCCGACCCGCTCCCAGGGGGTACTGAGGCTTCAGGTCCCCGGCCCACCCTGTAAGTAGCAGGAGGTTAAGTGACATTTAATGTTCACAACTCCTGGGGCTCTAGGCTTTGAAAACCAGTGTTCACTTCTGTGCATGAACCATGAAGACACGGGTTGAGGCCTCCTGAGGAGTGGGTTCTCCTGAGCTCAGGGCCAGAACTTAAGCTTTGGCAGGAAGTTATTAGGGGGCGTCCACACCGAGCCAGACAGGGAAGCGGGTAACATGTCCTGGAGAGACTGGTCCCCCCCTCGGTAACTTACAAGATGAGGGCTCCACTGTCACGTTGAACGTCTCGTTCTTGAATTCCTCCTTGGCGACCCCGGTGTAGAAGGTGATGCTGCCGGAGAGGTAGGCTGTGATGGTGTAGCGGGCATGGCTGTTGTTCCGGAAGGTGACGATGACCTTGAAGTCTCTTCCCAGCACAGCATTCTCCACTTCAAAGTTCATGTGAACGTCAGACTTTGACTTGACGACGCCCTCTGTGCTGAGGGGCTTTTTTGCCCCATACATCAGGGCAGTTTCCAGGGCCAGCCTCTCTTCTTCTTGACCTAGGAAAGGTGCAGAGATAAGGACAAAGGAGTGCCATCCACGCGAGCGAAGGCTGTGAGCATCCAGGCGGCAGCAGCTGACCCAGGGCTCCCCACGGGAACTTGGCCTCAGAGCCTTGTGCGTGGAAGGCTTGCTAACAGTGTGCTAGATGTGAGTGTACGCAGAGGGGTGCTGCTTGGGAAAGGTGGTCTGTGCCCCCTGCTGGGGGTGAACGGCAGCAGAGGAAGGTGTGGGGGACAGGGCGGCAGCAAGTGGGACAGGCCCATGTGGAAAGAGACATGAGGAAGCAGGTAGCCCGACCGTGGGGAGGCTTGCTAACTTTAAAACCAGGTTTCCCAAACTCATCTGACACAGAACACATTTTTTTTTGAAGGACACCCTTTTGGCCTCTGATGATGTAGTTTGAGATACGTGTGCTATTTTTAGAAAAATGTCTTCTGTAGGGTTTCCCAAGGTGGTGGTGGTGGTGGTGGAGATGAGGAGAGGAAAGCGAGATCTGGGAGAATCAGAAAGGAGCTCTGTGATACATGCACCCCAGTGTTCACAGCCATGCTGTTACAACAGCCAAGACATGGAAGCAACTAAATGTCCATTGACAGATGACTGGATAAAGAAGATGTGGTGAATATATGCAACGGAATACTACACAGTCATAAAAAAGAATAAAATAATCCCATTTGCACACCATGGATGGACCTGGAGATCATCATTCTAAGTGAAGTAAGCCAGAAAGAGAAAGAAAAATACCATATTATCATATGTGGAATCTAAAAAAAATAAATAAATAAAAGAGAAAACACAAATGAACTCATCTACAAAACAGAAAGAGACTCGCAGACATAGTAAACAATCTTATGGTAACTTGGGGGAAAGGGGGTGGGAAGGAATAAATTTGGGAGTTTGAGATTTGCAAATGTTAACTACTGTATATGTAAAAATACATAAAAAACAAATTTCTTCTGTATAGCACAGGGAACTATATTTAATATCTTGTAATAACCTTTAATGAAAATATGAAAATGAATATATGTATGAATATATTTATGTGTATGCATGACTGGGACATTGTGCTGTACACCAGAAATTGACACCTTGTAACAGACTGTACTTCAATTAAAAAAAAAGTAGCTTTGTGCAGGTGAGCAGTTGAGAAATACAGGTACAAGTCGGGGCTCAGAGCTTGCTGCTGGTGACTCCAGTTTGGATTCCTCAACAGTACCTACTACCCAGAATCCACCTGGTACATTTCTGTGCATTGTGGAAGACGGAGAGGTAAGTTCTTTGGCTTGTGAAAACTAGTCCCGTGAGTGGGTAGTGAAGACAGAATCACTGAGAAATAAACATGCTGGCTTTCGTAGTTACATGAATTTTTATCATGTTATCTTCCACTTTACTTAGTTAATAATAAAATGCAGTGAGACGAGGAGGTGAGTTAATAATGACGACAAGCCTCCCTGAGAGCTGACTCTGTGACAGGTGTCGTGGGAGGTGCGCACTGTGCACAGGCGCGTCGAGTCCTCGGGACGTCTCTCCAAGGCAGGCACTATGATTACCATCAGTTCCCTTGTTTGCAAAGTAAGGGCAACTACACAGGAGGGTTGGTAGGTGGTTTAGAGGGTGTACGTGCAGAAGAATTGGCAGCTACGGGGACTTTGCAGAGACAGAAAATGCCGACAGGTGTTGCAAGCAACGTGATTGTGTATTTCTGTGTGTGTGTATTAATAATTTCTGTCATTGTTAAGGCTGCAAGAATGTGCCAGAAACAAATGGTCCAGGACAAGCGTTGGCTGGAGCACGTGTTTACAATCGATAAGCAGGAGCTATTACTAAGGGGAGGGAGGGGCTGTGACGAGGAAAGGGCAGTGAGGTAGTTTAGCAGGAAGCATCTGGCAAATAGCTCGCCGAGAAAGCGAGCATTAATGGTTATCGCTCTGGATGCGCTTCAGAGATGCAATTAGGCGACATCTCAGGAGGTGAGCACCAGCAGTGGGACCGTGGTGGGAGAGCTGCGTCCCCGGGCAGGGGATGAGGGCTGAGCTGGTGGAGACGGCGGAGGGGCCGTGGGAGCTCCCGGCGCTGGAGCCACTTTGCTGCGTGTCGTAGGTGCGGGAACCTCCAGCTGCCCTCTGGGACCAGCCCGTCCCTGCGAGCGGGAACGGCAGGGCTTCCCGGGCCGGGCGGACTCCCCGCTCCCTGCGGTCTTGCCCGGTGCTCTGCTGTCTCACCCAATCCCGGGGCGTGAATTTAGCGCTCAGAGGGAGTGCCCTAAAGCCAGGTCACATTTTCCGAGGCTCCTCTGGGGCCTCCAGGAGCAAGGTCAAAGCCCCCTCTCCAGTCACTGGGTGAAGTGAGGGTGATGCAGTTGCCTTTCAGGTCGGATGAAGCCTCTTCTCCTTGTTTGTGTCTTAGCTCAAGCGTCACCTTCTCAGTGCCCCACCCCCCTCCCATTGCCAGTGTAAGGTGTCCCCAGCCCCGGTCCCCTCGTCTCTCACTAACACGTTACCTGGTCTTCTTCCCTCTTCCCAGTACTTGTGGCTGTGGCATCACTTCCCCCATGAGAACATAAGCTCTGTATCCCCAGGACCGGGGGCCCAGCCGGGTGCAGAGGGGGCTCTGGAGGATGGAGGTCTGGGGAAGCACTTGGCTGTCACCCAGAGACGAAGCTTTCGTCTTTATAACAGACACTAAATAGTCCAGGTTGGGACAGACGACGCCCAGCGAAGCTCGCCTGTGGAAGTGCACCTGCACTTCTGTTCCTTTGATCGTCTCACGCCAGAGGAGCCCCTGTGCTGTCCAGGCACTGCGCCAGACTCAGACGAAAGGCACAGCCCTCCTCGCACGGGTCTAAGGGGACAAGCGAAGAGGGACCACCACGCACGCGCCCATCACAGACGCTGGCTCAGCCCTTTGCGTGCGGAGCGGGGAACGCGGGGGAGAGCACCACCTGGGGGCAGGGGTGGGAACTACATTTCTGGAAAAGAGTTTTATAACAATTTTTTTTTAACACAGGCGACGTGGGAAGGAGAGGTGAAACTACAAGCGACAGAGGGAATAACTGACGGAGCAGAGAGGGAACAGGACCCAGACGCCACCATAAAAGAAGCCCTGTTGTCGCAGGAGAAGTTTTAAGAACTCTGGTTTTCAAAATTTTATAGTTTTCATCATCTTATGTTTTAAAGCCAGGTATAAAATTCCCATTAAGCTTTAGTTCCTCATAGTGAAAAACGATCTTTCCACTGTCTCATTAATTAAAATAGTAAATTCCTAAATCTGGTCATAATTTTTTTCCTTATGTTTTCACTCCTCCTAACATGTTAGCGGCCACACTCAGCACATGTGGATGGAGAAATTATACACGGGATTCAGTAAGGAGAGTCAGGGTGGCAGAGGATGCTGGCAGACTTTCCTAGGTGCCCGTGGAGGGCATCAGTACCCATCCCCTCTTTCCCAGCATATTCAGAGGCAAGCCCAACATCCTTCTCAAATGGCACTCACTCGTCATTCCCCACGTCAGAAAACGCCATCCTTGATTAAGAGGCTGACGCACACCTGGCAAATTCCAGCCCAGGTGCAGGATGGGGTGTCTCCTAAAACCATGCGGATTTCGGGGCTCTTCCTTGGACCTGACCCCCACACTGCCTGCCTCTCTGAGCCCTGCCTTCTTGCCGGACTCCAGAGGCTTGGACCTCAGATGTCTTCCTCACTCAGAGCCGGGACGTTTTATTTGTTTTGATGCAGGGCTCTCGCTTGGCCCAGCTCCCGACTCCTCTTTCACGGAGGTTTGGGTCCTGCCTCTCTCGACATCTGAGCCTGATCTGGCTTCCACATCCACCTCCGAGGCTGACGGTGGAAGGCGTCCTGCTGCGTGGTTTGGATGAGATAACGGGTCACTTAGATGGCTTCCTGGAGGCCCGCTCTTGTTCTACACACTGTCTGCTCAGGACTTCGTCCACACGCAGAGAGTTTATCCCCAGTCCCTGTCCTGCTGCCTTTTCCTGGAGACTTTCCATGGGGAAAGTGTCATCGCTGTGTTTCCGTTTACCCTTTAGATGCAGGGCGCCCACCCAGGGGCCCTGAGCATCTGCCCACCCACCCCTGCTCTGGGCAGCTGTCACACAGCCTGGGGAGGGCTTGCTTCCTGCCCGTCTCCCCAGCTAGATGGGAAGGCAGGGCTGTGCGCGTCTCCGTCCCTACACGGAGTCTGGAATATGGCAGGCAGTTAACGGCAAGTTATTGAGAGGATGGCTGTTGCAGCCAGTTCCCTTCACTCCTGCTGCAGACTTCCCTTCTTCCTCTCCAAACCTTTCGCCTCTAACTCTAACCAGAGGGCACTGCTTCTTTGTTTTGTTTTATTGTACTTATGGTTTTAAAAACTCTCTTTTTAGGAAAAATCCAAAAAGGAAAAAAAAAGATCTTTTGTATCTACCTTGCACAGTGGGTGATAACCAACAGGAGAGAAGAAATACCCATTTCAGAAACACAGCAAAAATTCACTAGTTCAGATGACAGAAATCCTGAATTTCTAATGCCATGCGCAAGAGTTCTCATTTCAGCAAAATTTCTCTTTGTAGTGCAAATTGCTTTTATAAATAAGAGCATAGAGAAGATCTAAAATATTTAAAACAAATTCTGCACTCAGCATTTCAGGAATACTGATGAATATTTACGCATATGCTAATTACTCTCCATTTTTATCCATTCACTAAAACAAATGCCATTCCTCAGAAGCTCTGTTGGTGAAACATTTGTAAAATACATTCTACATCCCCATCGAGACATCCAAGGTCCTCCACCTCCTGTCCACTACTGACCCCAGGGAGCTTTGACTCCAGCCGCCAGGCGCTCTGAGCTGACAGCTTCTGTAATGCCTGCAGGGCCCTAAACACACCAGCTGCTTTTGGTCGTGTTCCCGCCTCCCATCTTCCTTTAACTGTGGCCTGTGTCTTCTCTTACTGGGCTTTGCTTTTTCTGAATCCCCTGGTTGGACTGTGTCCCTCTTCTTTGTTGTCAAAGCCCCCTCAGCATCCTGAACCCATCACTCGGCCAGGGACGCAGACCGAACCCTGCTCCCTGCGGCGGTCCCCAGCACCAAACTCAGTTCCAGGCTTAGAGCAGGCACTCAGCACGGCGTGAGACGGGCTTGAACTCGGCAGCTCCGTTCGAAACGTTCCACGCACTAAATGTTAACAAGACCACCTTAACATTGTTTTATGATTGAAACAGGACTGCAGACTAACGCGCCCGAACCAGTGAGACTGCAGTGTCCCGCCACTGCCGCGCGGCCAGCCCCACGGGCGCGCCACGCTACTTCAGCGGGACGACGCACGTGGCAGCAGTCTGGGAGGCGCTAGGCAAGTGTGGACGGTTATTCACGTTTCTGTTATTGAACTAAATTACACTTGTTATGTCATGTTTTCTAATGGGATTATCTAAAATTAAGGTCCTTTCATATTTTTATGAACAAGAACACGTTCCACATTCTGTTCAAATAGATGTGATTTTAAACCAACCATCTTCACAAGCCACGTGAAGGGGAATTCTGCTCAAAGCCAGCTAACAGGTGAAATGAAAATGAAATGAAAAATTGCTTCACAAAAGCTTAGATGTCTGTCCTAACTCCCCAGTGCTGCACATGCCCCCGTCCTGTCTGGAACACATTTCATGGTGACAGTGACTGTCACTCCCAAAGCACCAAGAGGACTTGGGCAGAGAAATCTTCATTCAGCAGCAGAAACTCACCTTCCTGGAATTTGTAGGTATCAGTAATATCCTTTATGCCATCGCCTCCAATCTGTTTGGTCACGATTAATTTCCCAATGTGGGTGGTATCAACATTTTCCACCACGTGAGTGCCGTCTTTCTTGGCTGTGATGTAAATGAGATCACCGTTGACCTAGAAACAGGAGAGGAGAAAACTGAGCGCCATCAGATGTCCTTGTCACCCAAACCTCTAACTCTCGATAGTGTAGTCACCTCGGGTCCCTCAAGAGGACACGTTCCTCTCCCAAAATGTCATTCACCGTGAGAAACTTGTTTTAAACCTGTTCTGGAGACGCCAGCTTAGATTAATAGTCAGGTATTTTAAATTAAGGACGGCTGGGGCTGGGACTGTTAGCTGGCTGAGCACCAGCCCTTTCTTTCTCACCTTTGACTTGCTGGTAAATTCTACCTCCTAAGGCGGAGCTGAAAGCACCCTGTCTGTTACTCTCTTTTCCAGGCTTCTTTTAAGCTGACGGTGACGGTGTGACCTACTTCCATGAAGAAGAGGAAGTGCTGGGTGATTTCTGGGAAAGATTTTTGTACTAGCCTGGAAACAGGTAGGAAACCCAGAGTGCGCTGCTGTACCAGGTGCTCCAGCTGAAGATAGTCACTGAGGCATTTATAAATGTTTTCCAAGCCCCTCTCCAAGCTTCCATTTCCTCCTCTTTTAAATAGGGTAATGATAGCTGTTTCCTTAGGATGGTGGGCATATGAGCCAAAATAAATATACAGCACTTACTTATCTTAGTGCTTGGTGTAGAGCAAACACTCAAGAAAGGTTATCAATAATAATAATAATTTAATAGTCTTGCCAGATATTGTTTAAGGTGCTGGAGTCCTAATGATGTCCAGAGAGACTTGGACACTGCCTGTGTAGGGGTGACACTCTAGCAAGGGAGATTCTGTGCATCAGACTCACAGGGGGGACTTTTAAAACTATGCTGATCAAGGAAGTCTTGGGTGAGACTAAAAATCTCTTCTTATTTTGAAAAGGTCTCAGATAATTCTGTTGGACACCCAGGCCTGAGAACCCTGCAGTAGAGGACAATGAGTCTGTTGCAGGGGACTGTCCAAGACGCCATGAGGGCACGTGGTGGAGGTGGTGGAGGGGCGTGGGAGGGGACAACGAGTTGAAACCTGGAGGGTTCAGAGGAGCTAGTGAACTAAAGGGTCTCATGTCAAGTGTTGCTGCCAGAAAAAAAACAAACAAAGTGAAAAGCAAAAGAGCGCAGGGCATTTTGGGGAAGTGATGGGGTGTGAACTGCCTTCGCTGGGGTGAGGGCGTCACAGGTACATGCATGTGTGCAAACTCATTGAGGCGTGTGCATTGATGTGTGCCTTTTAATACCACTTATACATACCCCGTTAAAGCTTGAAATAGTTAAAGCCAAAAAAAACGGAGAAAAAGAGGCTGTGACAGGCAGAGGGACCAGCAGCTTCAGGGACTTGAGAGACGCACTGGATTAGCGGCAAGAAACGTGGGCTCTGATCGTGGATGTGCGCTTTTAGGAAGTTACCTTATCCTGTCTGAACTTCAGTCCCTGCTTCTACAAAATGAAAATGAGGCTCGTTCTGCCCATTTCCTGGGAACCCTTTGGGACTGAGTGAGGTAGCATCTAGGTGAGCATGACTTGTAAAACTTCAAAACTGAGCGAAACTGCGACGGTCATCACTAGGTGACGGGAAGACGTGATGGTAGATCCCTAACTTCTAACGATGAGGTTTAAGGGAGCGAATTTCTCTACTTCCTCACAAAGTATTCTTCCTGAATTCACATAAGACCTGATCTCTACTAAGGGGAAGTAAGTAGTCGACATTGACGGACCCATAATGCCCCAGGGACATTTAAAAATGATTTCATTTAAACTCCACAGCAACAGTCCCGTGAGTGGGTAGAATTACCCTGTTCTACAGGTGAGGTTCTGAGTCAGAGGGTCCACAGAGTGTCTGTGGTCTCCTGGCTGGGAGCTGACGGACAGGAAGTACAAAGACGGGCAGACCCGCAGCACGCTCCCTGACCTTCACCCTGGACTGGCCCACAGTACACGCCCTGACCTTCACTCTGGCCAGCTAGCTCACAGCACATTCCCTGACCTTCACCCTGGCCAGCTAGCTCACAGCACATTCCCTGACCTTCACCCTGGCCAGCTAGCTCACAGCACATTCCCTGACCTTCACCCTGGACTGGCCCATAGGGCATCCCTGACTCACCCTGGGTAGCCCATACATGTTTCCTCCCTCGGGTTTCCCAGCACACTGCCTCTCCCACATCGCTCTGCAGGACCGAGGCACCACAGGAGGTGGGGAACTGGTTCCAGGCCTCGGGCCTGGTGTTTCTATGTTGCTCAGATTTCTGAGGGGTGACGATGGTGGCCCTGCCCTTCATCAGAGTATCCAGGGCTGGGCGGTGCTAGCCAGTGTGAAAGGCTGAAATGTGAAATCAGGAATCAGGACAGGAAATGACACAGCAGACACCTAAGGAATATTTCTCACTTTGGAAAAAAAAAAGGTAAGGAAACGTTAACTGAGCTTCCTGCGAATCTCCACTCTCGCTCCCTCCGAGGAGGCCCTGCAGCACTGACAGCTCCCTCCCCACTTGCAAATTACAGCAACAATGATGATAAATATCCTCTTAATAAACAATCCTGACTGAAGCTTAGGGTTTTCCAGGGAGAGGAGGCTAAATATGCAAGTGTCTAAATCCTCATTCCCCCTGGAGCACGGCTCAGGAAATGGATGGGGGCTGAAATCTCAGGCCAGCCCAGCTTCACTGTCCCTTGAGGGGAGAGGGGAGGAGAGACACACACGTGAACTGGCTTTTGCATACGTACCTTGGGGCTGGGGGTGGAGGGAAAGGATTCTTTCCAAGCAACAGCTGCAACTTTTCGTTTTGGTTTTAGCCACTAGTGTGGTCGGGTCTGCATCCTGACTGCACATTAGAGTCACCAAGGGGCTTAAAAGCACCTGTGATGGGCCCCCACCCAAGACCACTTGGCTGTCTATGGTAGAACAGTCGTAAGTGGAAGGAATATTGGACGTAGGCTGTGTGGCTTTGGGCAAGTTACCGAACGCCCCTGAGCCTGGGTTTAATAAAATCTTCTTTGCAAGGCTAGCAGGTAGCTCAGCACCACCTGTGAAAGTCCCATGTTTAATTTCTTCTGAGTGAAAAGGGGTCTCAGTGACCACCTAGTCCCACCTATACATTTGAAGGGGCTACGGTCACGAAGACTCTGGGCATCCTGACATGAAATATGACTATTTTCAGCACGTCACACCCTTGCTTCTTGGCCAGACACAGGCACTTCCAAAGTGGGGTGGACGGTGGGGCGGGGGGAGCTTTCCTAGTAGAGGAACAGTATGTGGAAAGACTGATGCAAGAGCATGTTGGGTGTTCCAGAGTCCTGGGGACTCACCCAGGTGGGCCTGGGCCGCAGGCTAGAGGGCAGACTTCTCTGCAAACTTCTGCTTGTGCCCATGGAACGTGAACGTGTGTCCACAGCTGGCAGAAGCCACGCTTCTCCCCACGGGGATGGAGACTCCTGTTTCAGGACCCAGGACAGAGTTTGTTTTGTTCCTTGGTTCCCAAGTGGAGATGACTGCACTGCAGGCTGTGCAGGGAAGGTGGTTCCCCCCTGAGGGCTCACGAGGGAGGCAGGGGATGCCTGCCTGGTTCAGGAGGCTTCCTGGCACACCTGCTGGATGTGCCCCTGGTGCCTGCCATCCCTTCAGCCGGTAGGGGCTGGCTAGGCTGCTGCCCTCTGCTGCGGCATCTGTGAGCCTCCCCTCCCACAGCACTGCCAGCGCTTGAAGGTGCCATCTGGCAACTGTATCTCTGAGGTACTGTTCTCAGCAGTGTGCTCTGCACCCGCTTTTGTTTGCTTTGTTCACTCATGTATGTATTGGTGGCTGGGATGTGCCAGACCCCGCTCTCTGCAATGAGGGTCCAGCAGATTCTACCTTAATGGGGCTTGTCTTCTAGGAGAGAGAGTAATAGTGGCCCTGAGTCAGGGTGGAAGGACAGACAACAGGGCAGGTGGTGGCGCTTTAGGTGGGAGGTGGGTGCACCTTTGAGGAGGGAGCTGAGCAGAGACCCGGATGCGGTGAGGGAGAGCTTTCATAGCCAGAGGAGCAGTATGTGCAGAGACGCTGACAAAAGAGCGTGTTTGGATGTTTCCAGAGGAGCAAGCGGGTCAGTGTGGCTGGAGGAAATGTGCAAGGAATGGGGACCGAGGGGCAGCCAGAGGCCAGATGACAGCGAATCCTGTAAAGATTTCTGCTGAATTGTATCGTTAAGGTGTTGGGAATCCATTAGAAGGTTTGGGGCAGAGGAGTGAGATGTTTTTTACATTTTAAAGGGTAATTCTGCTGATTCGTGGAGAATAAACGGGAAAGGGGCAGGAGAGGAGGAGAGGGGTGAGCTAGGAGGCAACGTCCCCGAGCTTGGGGCTGTTCAGAGCTCAGAGGGCGAGGGTGGAGGTCACAGTGTGGTAGGATTCGTGACCTTTTTTGAAGATATTTCTGGCAAGATGCCTGGGGAAGGTTAGGCAGAGAAGCCAAAATGATGCTACAGTTTTACATGTTATTTGAATGAATGGATGAATTATTTTAGATCAGAATAGGAGCTGCCAAAAAATGGGCTGCATCTAATAAGTGGTAGCAGAACAGACGACCTTGAGTTGAGGAAGAAGAATCTGCAGAGGAGCGTCTGCACAGTTTGCGTGCAGAGGCCGCGGGCCCGGAGCAACGGAAGGCGTGGCTCCTGGAGCAACAGGGTGGTGACCGTGGCCCCGAGGAGCCTGTCACTGCTGCCAAAATCAGGTCGGGTGCCGGGGAGGGGAGGGGAGGCAGGAGTGTGTGCGTGCTTGCGTGTGCGTGAGTTTGGGATGGGGTGGCGTGAAGGGGACAACAGGCCCAGTCAGAAGAGGCTGAGACAGAGCAGAGGGAGCAACTCCTGAGCGCTCGGTGGACGCGGGAATTGGGAAAGCGACCCCAGACGCGGGGGACCTTCCTGATGTCCTCAGGGGCGCGAGGCCGCCCCGAGTCGGGGAGGGCAGGAGGACCAGCCTCCAGATCTGAGCAAGCGACCACCAGGATGAGGGCAGGAGAAGGGAGGAGGGCACTGAAATAAGCCGCAGTCCCTGGAGGAAATCTGGAAATGGGCAGGGCGCCCTTCCAGACGGAGGAGGAGAGGAAAGGGGACAGAGGTGGGATGCGCTCCGTGCAGCCCCCTCGTATTCCGGGTCCTGCTTTCACGAAGGGAGCCCTGAGAAGACCCACAAGAGTCAGCAAACATGACACTTGCTTCTACCAGGAAATGAGTAAGGAATGACCAAGAAAGTCAGCGCGCTGGGAGGCAAGAAAAGCCGGATTCCGATGGGCGCAGCTGCCGCCGTGAGAGGCACGCTCACGCGGCGAGGGGGCGGGAAGGCGAGAGGATGCGGGCCCAGGCCTGAGTCATGGAGCCGCTCACTGAAGTTGCACACGACGCCCCTCACCGAGCCCTGCCCCGGGCACCCCCGGGAAAGGGGTCCTCGCGCTCAGCCCCGCAGCCCAGCCCTGGCCAGAGCGACAAATCGCGCAGCCGGCAGACGCGGCGGCGGCGGCGGCTGAGGGAGGAGTGATTACAACCTGCAAGTCCGCATGACGTTCCTGGCACCCTGATCTGTATTTAATGGCAGCAAAAGGTGCCCCCATGAACAGCAAGGGGCAAGCTGCTCCTGGGGGGAGGCGCGTCTGCTTCCCTTTGCAGCAACAAAGCATAACGAGAGTGCAAAGCAAGGCTTGGTCAGTTCTGGAGGGATTTCCCAGTAAGAAGAAGCCCTAATAGCACCAGAAACCATCAGCTGGCAGCTGGGAGGTGCGGATAAATCTTTAAGTCCCAGAGTGAACCTGAGCAGGTGAAATTCCCAACTCGGTCCGCCCGCTCCCCCACGGCTTCTAGAAACTGAAGAGGTGGAAAGTCCCAAGGCTTCCAGAAGCTGTGAAGGTAGCAGGGACGTTGTTCGCTTTGTGTGCTCCACATTCCTGCTTTTGCCGCCTAGACATTTACGCTGATTTTATTTCCCAGTTCTGCCTCCTCCGTCTCCACCTATTTTCCTCTGTCTGTTCCGGGGGTGGAGTCTCCGCGCCAGCGCCTCCCACCGGGCGGCCTTCCCCTCGAGGCTGCGCGCACGGGCCCCGCCCCTTCCCTGTGCACAGCCTCTCATTTCCAGGAGGCGGTGTCCCCGTCTCAGGGCAGAACGTGCCATGTCTAGCTCCGCCATCACTGGATGCCTCCCGACACATCACTTTTCACGAGCCTGCGTTGTTTTTCGCTGTGTACACACACCACTCGAGGCTCAAGGTTTCTCCTCTGCCTCAAATGGCTTCTTTCCTACAACCCTTGCCTGAATACTTGCTAATCATCCCTCAAGACTCAGTCCAGGCTCTGGCCCCTCCCGGGAGCGTCCCCGGCCCTCCTTCCACGCGCCCCCGCGACGGCTCCGCTCATCCTGCACCTACCACTCAGGTGTCCTGCCTGTTCCCAGGTCACCCTCTCCCCCTAGAGGGGCCCTGTGACCTCCGCTGTCCTACCTCAGTTCCCAGCCCGTGTTTCTCAATGATCACATCTGTATGTACAAACGCAGGTCAGTTATCACCCACATTGCTCTTCTGACCATTGGCTTCACAGCATCACTTGCGTTATTGTTATTTAAATGTTGATGTGTTTACATGCCCCCACCCCCCATCAAGAATCAAGCTTCTCAAGGACACAGGCGTCCGAATTCCCACAGTGCCTGACACGCATGAATAACAGGCATTTACTCAGTCTAGGACAGCGGCAGCGGGTGGCGGTGACCAGCGGGGGCTCGGGCGCCTGCCTGGCTTGCAGTCTTAGCGCTACTGTTTACTGGTTAGATGACTGTGGACAGGTGATTTAACCACTCTTTGCCTCACTTTTTTCCCCTGTAAAATGGGAAGAATGATAATACTGATTTTAAAGGGTCACTAAGAGCATCAAAGGGCAGGTCAAGTGATTCCACAGTAAGAACTCAACAAATGCGGGACAGTGTTTCATTGTGTTTACTGGTAAAACTATACTCTGGGGAAGCTCTGCTCTCAGCCTCTGGTATTTCTCTGCTCCTCACCCCCACCCTCGCCGCCTCCCAGCCTTCCGCTTTGCCTGATACCTCTTCCATTTAATTTGATTCTCGGGGCTCTCTTTGGAGCGCCCCTTATCTGCCTTCTCTGCTTCCAGCCCTGGCTCAGTTCTTCTGGAATTTCAGACCCTTCCCCAAAGGGTCCCCCTCCGTGCATTCAGGGCCTCGGGTTCTGGCCCTTTCCCTCCCCTCCTCAGTCTGGGAGCTCGGCTCTGGTCCCCGCGGGTGGAGGGTGGCCTGGAACGGCAGGAAATGGATTGCTGTCCCCAGACTAAGACCACAGTTGTGGTGTGTTTGGGTTTTGTTTTCCGTGAGTCGCTGGGCTAGTCTCAGAGTGAAGCGCTGCACTCTGGAATTTCAGTTTGAGGACCGTCCCCACCAACTTGTAGTTGCATGATTCATTTAGTCACTTAATTTCTTGAGAACAGTTGATACCTACTTCATGGGTGCAGAGAACAAAGCTAAGGTTAATAAAGCCACTGCTTTCAGGTGGGGAAATCTCCAGATATCAAGGAAAGAAAAATATTAAGAACTGCACTTAGCATTCAGCACCTGGAGGTTCGAATGATGCCTTTGCAAACACGAGGCGTACACAATGCACCTGGGAAATTCGGAAGGAACAGCCCAGCACCCCTTCCTCTGACGTGTTGGGAGGCTGGAGGGGAAAGCAGCGCCCCCCCCCCCCCCCCGCTTCCCATTTACCTCTGCGAAGACGAAGGGCGCGTCGTACTGGAAGCAAACGTGACCGTGCTTAATGGCTTGAACTGAGGCTGGGCCGCACCGGTACATCCCTGCAGCACACAGAGGAGGGAGAACATGAGTCTGTCGTCTTCAGTCCTGCCCAGATACAGAACTGGTCTGGACAGAGGTTGCAGCCCCGAGGTGGCTCTGTGGGGACAAGCCTTCCTCAGGTTCGTCAGTGATGTCGCCCCGAGTGCTTTCCACGGCAGAGCGGGCGACTCACCCGTGTGCCATGCATCCCGTCAAGAGGGGTTTGTGGGAAACGCTTCTGCAAACCAAACTTTGAAGCCACGAAAAGAATACAGGGCAGTACTCATCCTGCACCTGCAATTCCAGCTACAAACACACTCAGGTGTGTCGGTGCCAAGCCCCTGGCTTACGTACGCTGTTGCAACCGGTGTCTAGAACGCTGGAAACGGTGATGTGTCCTCAGCACCCGTGTTGTTTGTTTCCATTTTTGTTTTTCATTTTTGGACATCATGGACATGTGTCAAGTTTAACTAGAGAATCTGGACGTTGGCCACGCACATGGACCAATGCCCCACGTGCTTTCAGAAAGTCAGCAGCCCAGACTGGCTTTTATACAATCCTTTGAATTTTAGCCAGCTAGCTCTTGTTGATAAGAAATTAGCTGCTGTTAGTCACCCAGATATCTCATCATGATGTATAACCGAGAACACCAGAAAGCACTGAACTTTCTCTCTTAAAATCCAGTACCGCAAGGATTTTAAACGTGTATGATGAGTGTTTGTGTACATACACATACACATACATCACTGTCTAATATCAACACCTGGGGAAGTGAAAACAACATCCCAGACCACTGTTTTTTGTCATCATTTTAAAGGGAAATGGAGGCCTATGATGTGATTTTATAAAAATCTGGGTCAAGTAGGGGGGGTCACAGCTGCCACTAAATAAATTAGCATAATTTACCAATCAGAAGACAAGGACCCACATCCTCAAGTTTGGAAAGAAGTCACATAACATAAAAAGAAATCAGGTTCTGGAGAAACAACAATTTAAAGGATGATCTGCAATTATTTTTGGAGTTCTTTATTTTTTCTACTGCCTTATAACTTATTACCGTGTATCAGGGAGGGCTGGAGTCTGTTTTATAGCCTAGGAAAAGCGCTTACACAGCGACTTCTTCTCTTGTCTTTAAAACTGCTTATCAAAGCAAGAGTTGATGAAATATATATGTTAAGTTTTATGCTTTGCACCCCCCGCTAAACGTTATAAAGTAATCAGAGTAAAGCCGACCATTGAAATGAAATTAAACCTGACCGGCAGGTAGTTAATACTGTCTATGTGCCCAGAAAGCACACTGCGGATGCCGGCTCCCACTGGGAGGGAGTGTTTCCCACACACCGGGCGCAGTCATGAGTGCAAACAAAACCCCAGCAGTGCGACAGCTTCCCCGCGGGAGGATGTGGTTTTACCATCGCTGTTTTCCTGGGGGGTGCTGTCCACGACTTGCCAGCCTCCGAATCCCACGGGAAGATCGGGCCTCGTCATCCAGGCTTCATTCCAGCAGTGGTAGTTCCTGAGAAAACACCACCCCGGTGGGATTAAGCTTCCCACCGCGTGCAGTGCTCCAAGAAATCAAAAAGTGGCGATGCTATCTCTGAATTACTGAAACAGGTTAAGCTAAATTGAAACCTCCTGGAGACACACCAGGGCCCTAGACTTCAGTTTTCTTGGCACCCCTGGCGGGGCACTCACGTGGCTGGACGTTACTCTCCCCCCACTAAAATCAGCTTCCCGGCCACCCAGAGATATTCTGATCTATGCGTTAAACAATTTTGATCTTAACCATTGTCTGCTGCCTAATGAAACAGAATTTACTATGGGTTCAAGGAATCTGGCAGGGAAGAAAAGTTAATTAAAGCCAAAGTACATATATTTTTGATTTCCTTTTATATTTGTATTCATACCAGATTTATAAAAAGCATATCCCTTGGTAACAATTAAACAAGGAAATGCTTGTGTTTTAGGGCTTAGACCATTGCCATAGAAACCCTAACATTAACTCCTGACTTTCATCGCCTGTGATTTGTGTCAAATTTCCATTGGGTGTCCAACAAGAAGAAAGGGTTGTCAGGGTGAGTGTCTCTTTACCCTTTGCCAAAGGTGGGCTGAGGGTCATGCAAAACTTTTCAGACTTAGCATATGACCCCTGAAGCAAGAGCATGGGATAAAATATCATTATGAATTGTAACACTGCATCCTTGGAAAGACCTGAAATTATATGACATTACAGAAACAAATGACAGCACATTAACCTGTCCGCACTGTAGACAATATTCATGTAGCAATAACGATTTAATGGTGGCGTGAGGGCGTTACAGCAGGCTTTGTTTATTGTGCTGATGAATTTTGGGTCCAGCTTCCTCAATCCTTTCCCTCAGCGTCCTTCAAAGTCAGTAGTTTGTGTGTGTTCCATCTCTCTCTGAGCTCAGCTCATCTCTGGGTGGCTCAGTTAGGTGTCTGTTTAATGATGAGCCCATTATGCACCGAGACATAGGCTCTTGCCCATAAAGAGCCCCACAGGCAAAGAGGAACGCCGAACACACAGACCAACTGTTAAAACATTCCAAGCGTCTGCCGTGAGGCTCGAACGAGATAACAGAAGTAAATCGCTTAGAACAAGCTCAAACATGGCAACTCTGACTTCTAGAAATAACTGACGTGATATTCAATTGATTGATCGAATGACCCCAATCAAATTGATTGATTGAATGAAGTGACCCCAAAATTCATTTAGGGCGCAGCAGGGTCTCAGCGGGGAAGCCCTCAGGGCAGGAGGCAAGACTTCACAGCAGACGTGGTATTTGAGCCGAGTCCTGAAAAGTAAATGGGAGCTTCCCGGGTCAACAGAAGGAGTGAGAACAAACTTGTGGAGACAAGAAATAGCCAGTATGGGGTGTGTGGCGCATGCTGTTTGTCGGGGCTGGGGGGTCGCACGTTTGCATATTTGTGTGCGTGGGACAAGAGGGTTGGCAGGTGAGCTCGGGCAGGGAAACCTCCAGGCTGACAGACAGCACAGCACTTGCTGCGTGCCCGGCTCTACGGCCCTCCTGCGCGCGCACACACCTGGTACTCCCAGCGCCCCGTGGGAAAGGCGCTGTTGTTACTACTCCCCATTCTCAAGGGAGGAAACCGAAGCACAGAGAGGTTAAGAGTCTTGCCTGAGGTCACACGGCTAGTGATGGAGCGTCATGCTTTTAAATGCTGAGTTATGCTTTTGGTAAGGACGAGATCGCGAGATTTTTATCCCAAGTTAAATATCTGGGCTTTATCCTTGGGCAAGTGTGCGAATCTGTATTTGTGGAAGATGGGTGATGATGGGAGACTGAGCTTGGAAGAAGGGCCCTGAGCATCAGATAGGACCGCAGTCCCAGCTACCACTTGGCCTGCCATCATTTGGGACCCTAAGCAGAGGACCCAGTGAACCTGTGCCCAAACTCTTCACCTACAGAGACTATTTGATAATAAATTTGTGTTGTTTTAACAAAATGTTGAAAATGCTCTGTGTACCTTAGGAAGTCTTATTTTTATGCTTTTTTCCTGCAGTGTCTGAAGTTTATATAATAAACACACACTAATTTATCCTCCCCGTCCCTAAACATTAAGAGGACTGTTTTTCATTAAAGGAAGAGCATAGTTCCTAATCTCCCCTGTTCTAACAGCTGGCTAAGGTCACATCCAGAGGCAAGAGACCACGGGATGGTGGGCAAGTGGGCAGAGAACACAGCTGAGACCAAGATGGGCTTCAGGGCTCTGTGTGCTACACGTTTAAAGAAAACAGCATGGGTAGTTTAGTCAAGGAGCCCTTTACTGCCTTTAGTTTGGCGAACTGCCTTCACATTCCACAAGACCATCTCATCTACAGTCTATCCAGACAGGTTTTCTTCTCTAAAAGGGAAGAAAGAAGCATGGGGTTGTAAATTTTGTTTCTGCAGCTCTGTTAGGGCTCAAGGGAGAGCACAAAGAAAACTGAGAGAAAGCCCTGGAAGAGAAGTCTTGGGCCAACTTCAAGTGTCAGCCAAGTATTTGAATTCTTTTATTTAAAAAAAAGGCAGGGGTGGGAGGAAGGCACTCGTCTATCTTGCAGACTATTTGTGTTTGTAGCAGATGGACGCAGCCCTATTTCTATGTCCCTGCTGACACACGCCTAATACAGGCAATGATCTTGGTGACAAAAATGACAGCACACCCTGGAATTGTTGAGCTTTGAGGATTCCAATAATGACGGGGATTGGATGGGGTGGGAGTTGTGAGAAAGTAGCAGGGACAAGTTGATGGACCCTGAGGTTTGTCTGGTAAGACTTTCCAAAGTGGAAAGGAAAGCTTGGACCAAGAGAAACCTTGTCCGTTAGGAAAAGTGATGAAGCAAGAACATAGAAAGGAATTATTCAGAGGAAGGGAGGCATGCTGGAGGAATCTTTCATGGAGCTGGGAGCTGGGGCACCACACTACTTCAGAATGCAGCTGCTCATTGTTAGGGGCTGTTGGAGTGCTGAAACCAGGAAGGGGCATTTCGAGTTTCTCTGGGGTCACGTCAGGCAAAGGCCAGAGGTCCAATCAGGTGGAGACCACGCCAGTCCTCCCTGCAGAAATCAACACGCATCAAGAAAAAAGAGAAGTAATTGTTCTGTGCAGGGAAGGGATCCTGTGATGTTCATTGAGAAGTCACAGTTGAAGCAGCCGGACGCAGCCTGAGAGGCCCCTTTAAAGGGGTTGAAGATGGCATGGGCTTGGGGGTACGCTGTAACTCCCCAAATGAAACTATAAATGAGGTGCATTTATAGTAGGAGTGATAATTAAAGTAATTAATAACTGCTCAGAGACAGATATAAACCAACTGGAAGCTGCAACCCATCAGAATGCTGGTGCAGTCTAAATGCTGGTACGGTCCTACCAGGCCAGCCTGGACACATACCAGCCCAGCTGTGCTCAGGTACATGGACAGTGTGCCAACACCTAACAAGTTTGATTCTGTTTACAGTGTTTTCTGGGAGTGTGTTTCCCTAAGTCCTGCAGGGACACCCTTTCCCTCTCTCTTAAGGTTCTAGATACCGATTTCTTGAATATTTGTGAAGGTAATTTTACAGCAGTTTTATTAACAATGACTTTTAGAAAATTAGGGGATAATCATGTAAATTTATTTCTTCTCCTCTTTTGATAGCTTCCCTTCTTTTGATTATCTTTTTTTTTTTTTTAAATTGTGGTGAAAGAAAATGAAAGAGACCAAAATGGAACCTCCGAAATGTTCAGGAAGTGGATGCCACCCACCCATATGGGCCACGTTTGACATCACTGCTTAGCAGAAGACCCTCTGTAACTCTGCTGGGTTCCTTCTGCTTTGAATTTGGATTTACTTTGAAAATAGGACCCCGAACTCCTTCACCTCCCTCTCTGGCACAGCAAACTATCAATTGGTATTCTTGCTAAAAATGAAGAAAAGATTGGATTTTGAGAATAACTCTAATGTATAAAAAGCTTTCTATAATAAATTCTGGCCCAGTTTATCCATAAATATTGAAGGGAGTTAAAAAAAAATGCAACCAGGAGTCTCAGTAGGTGCCAAAATTACTATTTTGTGTTATAAATCTGTTTATGAGTAAAATATTCTAAAAGCTCTTATCTATATAAAGTTTGTCTAGAGGTCTTATTAATCATCAAAAGAAGTTAAGTTACATTCAGTATAGATTAGTTGGTACATATTTTATTAGTTTTTAATTTTTTGAAAACTGGTAACCTTTGATCAGTATATAGATGACTCTCTTAAGCTAAATGTATGATTAACCCAAACACGACATTTTTCTTATTGTGAAAAATACCTCAGTGTTTTCTATGTGGCTTATCAGATGGTTTCCACTTTCTTTTTCATTCTAATTTCCTGAGAGGTATTTGTAATGGCCTGTGATTTTTTCTCTCCCAAACTCCCTCTTTGTTCGCTCTTAAATGGGACTGGAGCGGCACAGGGGCTGCGGGCACCCTTTGGAGACATTACAGCTGCAGGACGAGGGTAGGTGTACAGAAGGAATGAGAGGAGAGTGCGGTGCTGTGACCATCAACCTTCAAGAAGTAATGTCCCTTCCTAGTTTTAAAACAAACGTTTTGTAATCCCCCTTTACTATACTGATATGAAGTCCATGGATTTCTAGACACAATTCCTAAAAGATCAATATAATGCCCTGGAATGTACAGAAGAAATAAGGAAATAAAAAAAAATACTTGCAATAATATATATTTCAGCATATATAGGTCAGGAAGATAATATTAAATACCAAAATATTCCTACAAGGTGTAAAACCCTCAAGGGCTTTAGTAGGCCCCCAATTTGGAACCACTTGTATAGTGGTTAAAAGTGTGCTCTGGAGAAACCCTTCCAGAATGTCAGAGTAAGGACCTCCAAAAACCTGCTCCTTCATAAAAATAATGAGAATACTAACTCTCATTTCTAGAACTCTGGAAATGAACCAAAGATTTGCAACAACATAAAGAGGATTTAATCAACAAAAACAAAAGAATCTCAGTAAGCACTATGAACTTTGTGACATTCTAATTTGCCTTATTTCCATCCCTCTCTCCACAGCTCCGTGGTAGTCTTGGAAGCAGACGGCCTCACAACTATGATAGCTATAAAAACCCTGCAGCCTAGCAGACAACAAAGGGGAGAAAATGGGTTTGGAACTGACCTAAAAGCCCATCTGCAAAGAACTGTCACTATTAACCTGTCTGGCAGCTCTCTGAAAATTTGCATTTCTTAGAGCTTATTTTTATTTGCTCTGATTCAGAGCTTACTATATGCAAGTAGTCCTGTCCATAGGATGTTTTTCAAAACCAATTAGAAGCAACTGTTTGACATTATAGTTGCCTAAAGGGGTGAGACCAGCTGGGGATAATAAAAGGCTGCCCTCAAAAAACTTAAAAGGAAAACCTAGGAACTGAGATGTCCTTAGGAGACTTTGAACATCCTGACACACTCCTGAGCATCTAGATGGCCACACACATGTGCAAGTTGATAAGCATGGCCAGGAAAGCCCCAAGAAGGTTCTAAACTCTCACCTCTGGCTAAACTTAAGGCTCTATGCAAGCAGGAAGTGAAAGCTACAGCAGAATTGTAAATTTCCTGCTGAAACATTGAAGACATTCCCCAACACACAGACAGAGCTCCTTGGTAAGCCTGGAGACTTGCTGGTTGACAGTATCTAAGGAAACATCTGTCTAATTGTTAGCTGATAAGCTAACCCAGCAGAGACTTCAGTAGCCACACACAATAAAGAATACAGACTTTACAGAATTAGTCCAGGAAAGTCACTAAACAAACAACAGTAACAACAGTGACAACAACCACCAGCTACAAGAGGCTCTGGGGAGAAGGGTATCTGATTCACAGAATTACCACACTGTGTCAGTCAAAATGTCCAGGTTTTAACAAAATTACAAAACACAAAGAAACAGAAAAGTATGGCTCATACACAGGAAAAAAAAAAAACAGTCAAGAGAAACTGTCACTAAGGAAGCCAAGACATTGAGCTTGCTAGACAAAGATTTTAAACCAGCTACTGTAAACATGTTCAAAGAACTAAAGGAAACCATGAGACCAATGTCTGATCAAATAGAGAATATCAATGAAAATGTAGAAATTATGGAAAAGAATCAAACAGAAATTCTGGAGCTGAAAAGCATAATGGAATAAAAATGTCAAAATTCACTAGAAGGTCTCAAAAGCAGATCGGAGCAGGCAGAAAGAATAAAGAGTGAGCTTGAAGACAAGTCAATCGAAATGATCTAGCCTGAACAACAGAAGAAGGAAAACAAAAAGAGCCCTGAGGCATGTGGAGCATTACCATCATGGGCCTCCCTGAGGGAAGAAAAGAGAGCAAGACATAGAAGGAATACTTGAAGAAATAATAGATGAAAACTTTCCAAATTTGATGACAGATATTAATATACACATCTGAGAAGTCAAAGGGCTCCAAAGAGGATGAACTCAAAGAGAATATGCACCTAAACACACGCCGCAGTCAAACTGCCAAAAGCGGAAGACAGAGAATCTTGAGAACAGCATGAAAAAAGTGGTTTATTACGCACAAGGGATCATCAATAGGACTAAAAGTGACTTCCTATCAGAAACCATGGAAGTCACAAGGCTGGTGACCATGGTGAAGTTACTGTGCCTGAGTTCCATCATCTATAACTGAGAACAATAATAGTAATTTCCTTAACAGTTGTTAAAAGGATTAAATGAGTTCATACCTGTCACCCACCTAGATTAGGACCTGGCACAAAGACAGCATTCCATAAGTATGTGCTATTTTGATTCTTGGAGGTGGCAAATAACTTTTTCAGTCCTTCCTTCAAGACGCTGGTGTGAATTCACAGCAAACATTCTTAGTTCTCTAATGACAGCTCTTGAGATCTAGCTCCAGGTGATTTTCTCAAAAACAATTTGGCTGACAGTAATGTGGTTAATGAGATAATTTATTTGAAAATAAATATCTTTGGTAGCGGTTCAGAACTGGTAACTTGGATGCATCACAGGATAATTTTATAAATCCATAAGCATCTTAAACAGTTTGGTCTATATTCAGAAAAAAATTTTCTTTTTTTTTTAAATTTGGAATTCATTTTTAGATAATTCTTTTTTTCACATACAGTGATTAAAACTTAGGGTAATATCACTAAATGAATGTCCAAAGTTGGAACATACTGAGCATCTAAAACAACGTACAAGGTGAATCAGTTTAAATTTCGGAAATGCACCTGAAATGTGCAAACCAGCACGCCAAGCGCAGAGACCGCAGTGAGAATTGGGACTGGTGGCTGTGTCGCAGGCACGGCTGGCTCCCGGGGGTGGAAGCTGCTTAATTTCTGCTCTAAAACTTGCTTTGAAAGAGCTTTGTTTATAGATTCAATACTACTCACTGCGGCACAGAGTTTTTTGCATTTGGAGTGAAAAACAAAACAGAATAATACAACAACTGTACCCTTTCCAAAAAGTATTGAAGGAAATTGGGATTTTTTTTTTCAAAGAACCAGATGCACTGAGGCCAGCCAAAGAATTACAGACATTTTCTGTGGCATGTTTGCCTTCTTCCTGCAGAGCTGACGTGAAGCCAGTTTGCAGGGTAGCCACCTGTATGTGAGTGAGTGGATCAGAGTCCAGCCCTGCACAGGTGAACAGGCCTTCACACAAAGCACGTGGCAGAGCCTGCTGACTGTGGGAGGACAGGCCTGGCTGGAAGAACAGTGACATTTATTTTAAAAATGATAATTTTGGAGCTGGAGGTGACCCTATACCTCATTAAGGCCAAAGTCGTATGAGAAAATTAAGGCGCAGAGAAATCAAGCAACTTGCCCAAAGTCACTCAGCTAATTAGCCGCAGAGCTAATCACATTGCCTCGGGCCATGGAGAGAGAGCAGGAGGCGAAAACATTACAGGAACAGTTTGACTTGATTTGGTGTTTTCCCATGGTTCCCTGAGGAAAAACAAGCTAAAACTGCAATCTCCTTCCACCAGGATCACTCATTTTTAGATTGTCCCAACTTTGAGCTGAAACTGATAAATATAAATTTGCTAATTCATAATTATTTTAAAAATTAAAGTGAGAAAGTCACTTTAATCAAAACAACTGAATTTCAAATGAAAAGGCAATAAAGGAGAGAAAGACTCTGGCTGACTGTTTCAGCACTCGTTGCTCTTCCAATTATCTTTAATATCATAGGAGATGCTTAACTCTCTAAGATAGGCGATTCTCTGCACCTGCCAACTGACCAATCAGCTGGACTCTGAGAGGCAGGTGGGCCCACTGTTGGGCTTTGGTGTGCTCACAGGTGCACAGCCGCCTTTTCTTCACATCCTGTGGGCACAGACAGAACATGCTTCCACCCGCCCCACCTGCAGCTGCATTGTCCGGAGATGGACAGCTCCCTCTGGGAGTGTGAGCACGATGGAAACGGTCCCATGCGGGAGGGGCTGAGACGATGGACCAGAAGGACCCACGGGGTCTAGGAAGCTGTTGGCTCCAAGAGGAGCTCTGAAACACTGTTGACTGTTGGATGCTCTAAAATTAAGACTGAGGAGGGGCTTTGTCATCAAGGAGGCAGCACCTGGCACTGGACAGCGCCCGGCAGGTAGAGAAGCCGGAGGGGCGGGGACAGATGGTAATAGTGCCCCCCCAACCCCAAACAGTATCAACTCCATCTGCCTCTTGTGAATGAACAGCCCTGAGGGCATTAACCCCAACTATAGGCAGAGTAATACAGGATAACTCTGCCTGAAATTCCAGTCCTTCCTGCCTGGTCCTCACAGCACACTGACCTCTGGATGTCTCCTCTCAGCCCTTTAGACTTTTAGATGCATCCCTGAGTTTCATCTGTGGGCAAAGGTCATTTCCTGGGCATTCCATCTCAGACCAGCACAGCCAGAGGATTGCAGGGGGGGGGAGAAGGGCTTTGAGTCCTTGGTCACTGCCCACTTGGACAGCCTTCCTCCTTGCTCCCCTGGGTTTAGGACGGAGGCCTCTTTGCCTTGTCTCCATGACTCCAGCCCACCTTACATTTTTACAGCATCTACTGTACGTGATTGTCTCACCCACAAACACTGAAGGGCAGCCACCTGATTAATTTCTCTCTGAATCCTTAGCATCTGGTATTTGGACGTATTAATGTACAACAGCGTTTGCTGCATGAATTAAATGCTACCTATCAGTCAAATGAGCGTTTAAAATTCTTTCCAACCCATTCCATTTCTCAAGTCCTTGCTCCAAGCCCTGCACCCTGTTCTGTGCTGGTAAAACAAAAATAAAATAGATCAGATGTGGCTCCTCCCACGGGGGTTGCACTCTGGCGGAGGCAAGTCGGGAGAGGGGCACCGATCTTTCACCCACAACAGCCAGATCTGACCACGTCCTCTCCAGCAGTTGGACACAGGATAGCACTTTCACTCAGAAGGAGAGGAGCCTTTTACCGAACACCTTTCATGACCGCCACCATCCCTTTCTTCTAAAAGTGTATCCATTTCCACTGTGAACATTGTTTGATGAGGTGACCAAGCTGAGCTCTTTCAGGATGGGGACAAATGGTCACTTTACCCCTGCCCATCGGCTGAGCCGCCCTCTCCCTCCTGAGCGAGCCCTGTACCCCTATTCACTGGACTGCAGCTAGACATTACACACGCATCTCCGTTAGACTGTCCACGGTGATTCATGGATGCCTTCCCCCAGAGGTTACACATAATTCCAAACCCATCAGCACACTGGGGACAGGAGGCTTAAATTGCTCCTTCCAGGATTTGTTACCTTGCGTTAGCCCTCTTGGAATTTCATTTGCTAACCTGAGGTCCAATTACTCTGCCCAGCTGTGCCCGTCTAAGGCTCCTCGGCCCCTCCCTCTCCTGAATTGCTAAGAAACCAACTCTTCCCTCTGTTGGTATCAGCGGTGCGTCCACTCTGTGCAAAACTGCTGCCCCTGCGAGGCGAGGCTCCCTCGAGGGGAAATCCACATGCAGGGGCCTAAGGTGGCAGACCAGGAAGCAGGCAGGTGAGCGGTCGGTGCTTGCTGGTCTGAGATCCAGACTTTGCCCCTCTTGGCTCTGGGTCACACCGAGGACAGCACACCTTTGCACACACTCGAGCTCTCCCTCTGAACCCTGGTCCTGGCTTATTTCTGCTTTGGGCACAAGGGACCTGGCTGAGTCATGGAGAAGGGGATGTCCTGGGTCATTGAGACCCAACTGGACATATGAGTTCACCACACACGTACCACCAGCACCTCAGTGTTGATGGTGGAGGCACAAGAGCAGACCAAGAAATCATCTCACAGTTTCCTTTAGAAGGAAGTGGGGCAGGAGCCACCTACAAACTAGGAGGGAGTGGAAGCGAGTTTGTCTGGCTGGAGCCTGGGGAGGGAGGTGAGGCTGGGGACTTGAGTGAGGCAACAGCTCCTGAGACCCCTGCTAGGAAACTCTTTAGGCCACGTGGTGCCAGCCACGCTGCACCGGCCTCATGATGGTCAGCTGATGCCTACCAGACCCCCCTCTCCTCGCCTCGGCCTCTGGCAGCCTCTGCCCCCAGCCCCCCCTTGCTCTGCAGCTCAGGCGGCCCCCGCTTCTCACCAGGGGACACAACTAACCCAGTGAGCAGGCGCCAGCTGAACGCCCCTCTCCGGATCGAGCACCGTGGGAATGTCTTTACCTCAATTACATCATTACTCTGCCATTTAATTGGTATTTACTAAGTTTAATCCTCATCCTGCTGATGAGGAAACTGAAACTCAGAGAGGCAAAGCCATCCTCTCAAGGTCACACAGCCAATGCCTGCCCAAGCCACAGCTTGACGTGGGGTGGCTGTGGTGACCATGCTCTGGTGGACGTGTCCAGGGGCAGCCCCCGCCGACCTCCTCCATCAAGGAGGGTCTTAGATATACTTCTGGTTTGGGGGACATCTGTAACTTCTGGGTTCACTGGAGTTTGCTCTGAGGAGGCACAAGTTTCTGCTTTTGTTTTCAAAATATCCCAATGTGATGGAAATAGCCTAGTCACCTTCGGGCACTGGGCCCCCTCGTTTTCTGAATGCCTCCGTGTGCTCAGGTTGATGGCAGCATATGCCTGCGAGCAATTGCAGCTGTGTGACCGGTGATGCAGGCAGCAACACAGCTAGCGTTCATTAGGCACCTGTTAGGCTCGGAAATGTTGTCATCTCCACTTTAGAGGACAAGAGGGAGGCACAGAGAGGTTGTGCCTTGCCCAAGGTCACACAGCGGCTCAGTGCGTGACCCAGACCTGACCGAGCCCTTTGATCCCTGTGCTCCTGGGTCTGGCGTGTCCCCAGCTGGGGTAACACCAGCCCCCCAGTCAGACAGCCGGCCAACATCTATGAGCCCCGCAGGGGAGGGATGAGGAGCCCCGGACAGCAGGCTGGCCACAGAGGTGGCGGTGGAGGGCGCTGGACTAGGAAATGTGGTCCTGGGGTGATGGGGTATTTGGGGCAGACAATGAAGGAGCAAGGCTGATAAATTACGGAAAGGGATTCGGAGCAGAGAGCTGAAAGAGGAAAGGGTTACCAAGTTCAAGATCTATCAGCTTCATGCTTTTCTGCCAATTTAGCAAAGGGCCTCGTGGGGTTATTTGCTGGTGTGCCCTGTGGGGATTTATAATGGGAGAAACTTGGATCAAGGAATTGGGAGGAATAATTTTGAGCGGCAGTTGGCTCAAACTGCACGTGTGTGTGCGCAGGAAGAGGTAGGCAGTGCAGAACGCCAGACGCTCCCCACTTGGCCGTTCCGACTGTCGCAGCCGGCTCTGGGGCTGGCTGTTGTGGTCTGTTTTTGTCATTCCTTCCACACGCGGGGCTGCCCTACCGTACTTCCAAGGGCTTCAATGGTGCCTTAGACGCCGTTCAGTTTACAGGGGTGAGGGCTCCTCTCGCCTGTGCCCTCCAGCCCGTCGCTGCTCAGCCCACGCCCTTCAAACGAACTGCCCCATTGTTTAGTCACAGCAGCACTCTGCCACCGGTTCAGCGACTTCCCTCTTCCTACATTCTCAAATGGGCGCTTACCGGGACTGAGGCATTCACGCCGCTCCTACAATGGGCATCCATCCCTGAGATGCAGGGGAGTGAAGTCACCTCTTTTAACCTCTCTTCAGATGTGCTTATAACCGCCTCCCCGCCCCATCTGGACGCGTCTACAGCTTATTCCTTGCAAAGAACAACTGCAGGAGACACCTTTTGGGTTGGAAATTCCACTTAGTTCAGTGGCTGGCCATTGCCTCCCACGCGGACCTTCGTAAACATCCTTTCCACGTGGACCCTTGGGCCTTTTCCTCCCTCTTTTCAGAATGTTATTTTGGACTGAATGGGTCACATGGGCAAAGGGCATGGCTTTGGGACCCTAAGCTCGCTGCAGCGTCTGTGATGCAGCCACTCAGCACAGCGAAAACACCGTGTGGTTGGTACTTGGTAGTAATTTCAACTCTGCTTCCATTTCTCTCTCTCAGTGAAGGATGAGGCCACTGATTAGGGAGAACCACGTCTCTATGTTCACAGAACTATCCTATACTGCAGAGGCAAAAAAAAATATGTTGCAGTTAAGGGTCAGATGTTCTTGGGTTTTATTCTCAGCTTACAAGATGCATGACCTTGAGAAAATGACTTTAACCTCTCGGGGCCTCAGTTTCCTCATCTGTAAATGGAATATTGATAAGCACCCACCTGATAAAAAAATGTTAAAAGGATTAGATGAGATCCTGCGCACACAGAGACTGGCACGCCCAGTAAGTGCTTAGTAAACGCGAGCCACGTTACTTGGAGTGGAGGACGCTTGGCCCCGCATCTCTGCCACTCGCCGTAGGTTCGCGCCCTAAGCCGGAGGGGGTTCAGTACAGGCTCTGGCCGCTGGAGCTGTGGCCTTTTCCAGTGGTTGCTGTCGTAATGGGGTGATCGGGCTTTATTACGAGACACCCAAACTGTGCCTGTTCAGGAACATTTCTCATTCATTAGCTAAACACAGTCTCTGACAATCAGACATTTCTGCCTGTGGGATCGAATTGCCCTTAAAACAGAAGGGAAACAAGCACTAGACTGACTGATTCTGCCTTGTGGTAAACGTGTAATGTCACTTCAATCTGCTATCAGCAAATGCCCTTGTAAATCAAACTCACCACACCGAGTCCTTGGTGAGTTTGGAGTCCACGTTCCCACCTTCCTCCAGGAAGATGTCCAGCTGCAAATTGGCGTCGTTATCGTGGGCTGAGAAATAATTGGTAACGATTCTTGCCGGTATCCCGAGGCATCGCAAAACTGCAGCAAAGAGGGAGGGACCACAGCGAAACCGTCAGCAAGATTCAACAAATACGGGGCGAACAATCCCTTCTCATGAGGGGCTTCCTTCTTTGCCACCATGAAAGCCCCTTTGCACATGTCGTCCCCACGCGGTCCACGCCCAGGAAGGGGGCCTGTCACCAGGCTTCGGGGCTGCAGAGAGGATCTTTGCCGCGTGACCGTGCACAACTGCAGTTGGCCCCAAGTGAAGCCAGCGGGAATGGAATTCCAGGAACAAGGTTCCAATTGTTTATTTGCTAATCACACGGTCATCAAAGTAGGCTTGTTTTAGTCCAGCTCATGGGCCTATGTTCCTGAAAATGAAACTTTAAAAAATCCAGCTAATAGGAAGTTAGGGATTCACGAAGCAGGCCCCCAGTGCAGTTTGCTCTCCTGGTTGGAACTTGCTCTTGTGACACTTGGTGGAGGGTGACACCACAGATCCATTTTAATTGTTAGATAATAAATTACCTGGATGCATCCCTTGCCATATGTACCTATTGATTAAACTTAATCCAAATGCCCTCCCTGGCTCCCAGGACGCCAGCCATCAGGGCTCATTGAAAATAATTCAGCTGACAATTTTAAGATTAATGACTTGCTTTGCCTTTTTTTTTTTTTTTTTTTTTTAGCTCTCAGAATTATTTAGCATTTTTAACCAAAGGCTATTCACCTCCTTCAATAGAACAACCTTGGGAATCCAAACTTGAGTCTGGTAGAGACTCAAGGGCCCTCGTTAAATGATTTATTCTTAACACCCCAAACTATGGCAGTGGCAGCCACCACCTGCCTCCCCCTTCCATCTTCCCCTGGTGACTTGCAGCCCCTGTTCACAGCTTCCCCCCAGAAATGATCGCCACTCTAAGTCTGTTTCTAGCTTAACGCTAATTCACGTGATCACAGAATGGGACGCGTTCCAGAGTCTGCTGAACTTGTAACTTTAAGGCAAGTAAAGTTTGACGTGGGGGCCCCAGTCCCTCCTTCCCTCCCACCTCCCTTTTCAGGTTTATTCTTACAGTGACTTCCCCACATTGGGCTTCTGCCTTTTCTTAACTTAGCATCACAGTGTGTTTTCAGGAATAGATCTGATGACTCTTTTATACAAAAGGCGTACGTGGATGGAAGGTGTCTACCATTTTACCCGATTCTAAACCTGAAGGAATGACTCACGAGGGAGGGAGCCACCTCCAGCTGTTAGCCCTTGGTGACGTGCAGGCTTCTATGTAACTTCAGAGACCGGCCCTTAAGATACCAACTCATTGGCTACATTGCCTTTTCTGCTCCCAGGAAACACCCCTTTAGCCCATGGGTATACACAAATGGCTAAGAAAGTAATCTTATTCTGATCCCACAACACAAAACTCCTAATTTCTTCCCAATTGGATCACTGAATAATTCTTAGAAGGTTACAGCTTTGAGCTGAAACTGACAAGCTTCATAATCATTTATAAGAAACAGCCCCATCCTGGCTTCCGGCCTCCAGCCTCACCTTGATTTTTCTGATTAAAAAAAAATGCTAACTAGGTAAAACTGTCTTTATTAACAAACGCATAGAAAGGACACTCTGACTTGAGCTTAATGTTTTTTTAAAAGGGCATGTGAATGAAAGTCATTACCAATCATGAAGACACACTGAAATAAATGTATTTTTAAAAACATTCACTGAATTAACAATAACGAAGTCTGGGCCCAGACAGACAAGCACCATGTTGAAAAATGATTCATGAGTCTGAAGAGGACGATTCTGTTCCCATGGGTTTCCTGCCACGGATTGGACGCTGGGTAGATTAAAAGCAAGAAGGGAAGCTGGGGAATAAAGACCGCTCATTAAGTTCTGGTACCTAATTACTCAGGGGCACTGGGACTCATGTGTGAGAACAGAGATGAGCCCACCTACCACAGTCTGGTCCACAGCTAGGGTCAAAACTAAGTGGACTGACTTACCAAACTCCTCAGTGATAGACAACAAGCAGAGAAGCATATCTACAAAACCTCTGAACAACAATAGTGTATACCTTATTATTTATTATTTTAGACTTTGCTCATTTAACCTTTTTAAAATGTGGGGAGGTTATGGAGAAGGAAATGGGGTATCCTTTCCTTCATATTGTGACTTGGCCCCCGCGACTCTCCCTTTCTCTGGGTGTTGGATGATGGATTGTGTAGGAAATAGTTCATCAGTCTTTCTATTAAGGTTCTGCAGTCACAGAGAAACCATGGGCGTACTTGGCCCAGGATAATTGAATTATGCATTAACTACGTCCCAGAATAGCCACCCATAAATTCTATAGATCCAACAGAGCTCGCTAGGTCCCTTTGCCAGCTTATAGATAAAATGTCTTGAGGTGAAATTTCCTTTACATTAAAAATAATTTTACTCAATTGGTTACTTACACGTGTTGAAGACACCAGCAAAAACCCAGCACTGCCCATACCGGACTGGGTTCTCAGAGCTCTTGTATTCCAGCAGAATGTCCACGCTCCCCGTCCAGGCTGACGGGGGGATGCCATAAGCATAGATATTGTCCCAGGATCCAACGATGACGCCTTCATCATCTTTGGCATTGACCTAAATGAGACCGTGAGTGGTGAGAAGAAGGAAAGAGCGTTTAGAAGAATCCTTTCCAGACCCTGGCACTGGGCAAGCCCAGGCTTCCCGTGCCTTCCAGGTTCCTGCATGATGAAAAGTGTCCCACTTCCGTTTGGTTCACAGTTATTTGTCAAGGAAAGTGATGTGATGACTAAGTGTGTGAGGGGAAACCAAGTAACCAAGACCACCTCTTAAAGAGCATGTGATTGTAGTAGGCTGGTGTTGAACAGTAGGTAGGAAGACTCTCACGTGCTCAGGAGAAGACAGACCCAGGGCCTGCGGTCTGGCTGGAGAGGTGCTGGAGAAGGTTGTGAGGCAGAGAGGAAGAAGGTCTCCAAGAGAAGACAGCTCAAGTAGGGATCTTGTCTTGGTAGAAAGAGAAATAAAATTGGCAGATGACAAAAGATGTTTGAGTGGGGGCCCAATGCCTCTGGTCTAACGAGCTTTGACTTTGATGAGTGGCAGGCTCTAATAAATTGAAAAAGCAAACAGAGGCTGTCATAGGCACCATTGAGAATTAATAAGAAGTTAGATTCCCATGGGCACCTTACAGAGTGTTTTTTTAAAGTTTCATTAAAGAAGTATTTTCTTTATGATTGTTTAAGGTGATTAATGTTCTATAGTTTTGTTAAAAGATATTTCCTGTTACATAAAGGGCCTGGGGTATTACAGTTTGAATACAGGGGAGACTTAAGCAAGGCACGGCAATCTAGAATATTTGGGAAAACCTGGCTACCCATTCAGACCACAGGCATCTGGCAGCAGCAGACCCCAAGTGCAGAAACAGAGAACTTTTGTGTTTAGACAGTAAAACAGGGGTCAGGAAGTAGCAAGTTCAAGGCATCCTGTCAGGTGTTTTGGAGGTTACTGGCTGAATCTCACCTCTCTTGGTGTAACTTTCAGCATGTTTAATTGCAGTCAGGAGAATGTCTAGGTGGGGAGCAGCGGGAGTTCTTCTAAAACCTGATGCCACCTCAACAACGTTCGTATGTCGACAAGGCAACGGTTTACAGCCTTGCTCTGCAAAGTGTGGTCCGTGGACCAGCAGCGGTGGTGCGCCCGGGAGCTTGTTAGAAATGCAGAATCTCAGGTCCCTCCCCAAACCTACTGAATCAGAACCTGCATTTTAACAAGACCCCCAGGTGATGTGTGTGCACATCAGTTTGAGAAGCATAGGTTCGGACGATGCTGAAAAGACAGTAGTAAGCAATGTGATGGAAGCAGGTGTGCTTGGGTTATGAAAGTCACAGAAGAGGTATTAAAATACGGCGAGTTTTTATGTGTTCATGATCTTGCCAATTAGCAGCTCAGCCTGAGCACCCTCTTAGGCTTGCTGTGTTTGGCTGTGAGTCTATCGTCCCCAGTGGGTCATGAGTACATTGAGAACAGAGATAAAAATCTGCGCCTTTCTGACTTCCACCAAGTACTGGCAAGAGCAGGTGCTCAACAGTTGTTCAATAATCCGTCGTATATTCAATGAGCATATAGGCATTGCACGTCTGAATAAGAGCAAAATCTTCTCCGTGGAAGGAGATGGACAAGGAACCCATCAAGTGGAAGGGAAGGGTACCCAGTAAGACAGAAAGATGTACAGGGCCAATGGGGTCCCAACAGAAGAGTGATTGGTTTTATTAGCTTGTTGTAGACTAAGTAGAGAAAATGACATGAATACTAGATCTTGAGGGGCTGAGGCCCAGAAAGGATTATCTACGTGGAAGAAATAGTTTGAATAATTGCTTGGTGTCATGAAGAAAAATGGCAAGTTCGGCGACCTGCTACGAGTGCTGCGTGGGTATCATGTAACTAAGTAGAAAATACTAGAAGAAAACACTTAAATGTGCAAGCACCTTCTACTGTTTTTCCCCTTTGACTCTGTCCAGTCAGCTTAAAGGTAAGGTAACTACCCAGTTAATTTGTTTAATGTAGAAAAAAATTAATTCTTGGGAGATTTCTGAAGGACCTTATTCAACGAACTGCAAATGCATGCCTTTGATGTAAACTTTGACTTTATCCTGTAAACTCCATGAAATGACTGCAGCACAGCAGGCTTTAGCCAACAATTTTGGCTCCATTCATGATCAATAATCCTCCTTGCAGTTGAACTGATTATTTAAATCTCTGTCTGTTATAATGGAGCCTGAAGAGTGCCTTCGTAGGCTATGATGTGGTTTGATGTTTATGAATAGGCAGATGCAGCTTTGATTCACATGACCAGTTTCTCACTTATCCTTATCATTGAGAAATAGAATGAAATTGATGAATGTCAGGGGTAAAGTTCCTAAACTCTGGTTCTGATGGAGTGGATTTCAAATGGATAGCCATTAATTAGAAGGGTTATTTATAGGCTACAGTGAACCCGATCAGCTAAGGGAAAGAGTAAGGACAAAAAAGAGTTCTCTCCTCTATAGACCTTTTAATTGTTAATGCTGAGCTGTTCCTCTATTGCTAGATAAATCACAACTCTCATTTATTAGCATTTGGTCAGATTAGCTACTGTTTTCTAATTAGAACATTGATTTCTGGGCAGCCTAGATTGTGAAAGAAATAAGTCTTTAGTGACAGAAGTAAAGGGTTAAAGTAATATCCCCCTCCCTGGACAACAAAATGTTTGGGGGATAATTCAAGGCCGTGCTGGTCCCGTTTCATGCCACAGTTGACTGTTCACATGCTTTCATGAGCTCAGTCAGAGTTTGACCAGTGACAGAATGAAATGCCTTGGTCTGGCATCACTAATGGCCAAGGAGACAATATGGGACTGGGACTTTGGACAAGGGAGTGTTATTCAACTTCCTTAGGGTTTCATTAAATTGTCCTCCCATAATACCTACAATATTAGAAAAAAAAAAAAAAGCCCCTCCAAAAGTCACCATCAGCAGCTTCTGTGGCATAACATAGTTCAGTAAACTTCAAAACCAAGGAAAGCTGAGGATTTTGGAGCGGAGCAGGGAGGCAGCATGGCTCAGCTCCTAACCCTGACCACCAGGATGTCAGAAGCCCTACTGTCAAGCCAACAAAATCCTGAGCTTCCTCATTTGTATTTCAAAATCTGGAAAGAAACACACTGAATTAAAATGCTGATCTTTTCCTTGTTCTTACCAGAATCATGGAAACAACTACTGTGGAGAAATGGGCAAAAAAAGGTCTGCATCCCTAAAAAGGTAGAGGTTCAGGGACTTCAGTGGGGAAATGATACAAAGACTGAGAGTTATCCCCACCTGAGGATGAAATCTGTCTCCAGTTAGGTGGAGTGGATTCTGGGATGAGAAATTTAACAGAATCCTGAAAGAACAGGAACAGCCCAAAGATTCTAACCAAGATTGCCATCGCCTTAGCTGCACTCCCTTCCCTGTTCCAGTCTGCCTCAGGGTACAAAAGCGTAGCTGCAATGAAATACATTGGCCTCAGGCTGTAGTTCAGAGGTGAGACCAAGCTAATCTTAGATTGGAAGGAGTAGAGATTTTATCTATGGTATATTACAGCAAATAAAACACTTGGGTGAGTTATGCAAGTAAGAGAATGAATAAAAAGAAAAACAGAGGAAAGAGAGAGGATGGAAAAATTACATAGAAGAAAACAAAATTAAGGAACATAAAGGACTTTCTCACAGTCTCCTAAGGGGATCACAGACCTCAAGGAACAAATTGAGGACCAACACACATCGTGGAACTAAAAATAAATGATAAACTGTAAGAAATAGAATAGATCATGGCAAAAATAAAATCAAGACATAGAAGAAAAGCTTGAGAGCAACCAAATACTAATGAAAAAGATATAGAGATGAAGTTAGAGAGAAGCTAATAGTTACAGGAGACAAGGATGATACAACATAAGGATAATTAGTACCCTTAAAATGGAGACCCTAACAAGTGACACAGGAGATGTATTCATGGCACAATATAGGCAAATGTTACCTAATGGTGGGAAAGTTGAATCTATACATTAAAAGATCAATCTGAGCTACAGGGTAATTTGATGCAGAATGCTCGTTACCTAGGAACTTTAATTACTGAAACCAGTTGAACTTAAGCATAAAGAAACAGTTGTTCAGTCATACAGATAGAAAACTCAGATTAACAACAACATAAGAGTGGGGTTGTCTTCAGACTTCTCCAGAGCACCAGTCGATGGCAAAACACATGGTCCATATTTACACAGTCCTGAGAGAAAATATTATGCACAGCTAAGACGTCCTGCCAGTACAAAGACACCAACACACACCATGAAGGATCTCAGGGGATATGGTACCCACCATAACCAAACTACTTGGAAAGTGATAATTAAGGTAATTAAAGAATTAAGTACACAGAGATGCAAGGAAAGAGACTCTGGTGAAAGGGCCAGTGAAGAGAAAAATCCATAGGCATTTAAAAATCTTTGGGAACTATAGTACCTGAATGAATATGAATTTTAAAACCTGATAATGCAAAAACACTAATAATCCTAAGAAAAAATTAGACATGAGGGAGGAAAGTGGGAGGAGAATGGAAAGGCTGATGTTTTAATGTGTGGATCTCTCTTAGTTAACTGACACCATCCAAAATTAACACATAATTTAAAAACATATAATTGCTTTATTCTTTCAGTGGTTTTCATAATTTTCTAAGAACCTTAGAGGGGGTCTGTTAGGAAATAATATTTCTTGTAGTGAAGAAACATTTATTTGAAGTTTAATAATTTCTTCTGTTGTAAATATCTATGTATCTAGTTGAAATTATGTACCTAAAATATTAATAATAGTTATTTCTTGGTGGTAAAATTTGAAGTGATTTTTTTGAGGAAAGTTTTTTTTTTTTAACTTTTATCTTTAAATTTTTCTGGATTGTCTTAAATCTTTTTTAGAGAGAATTATAATTTTTAACCAAAAAAAAAAAAAACACAAAACAAAAACAAAAAGACTTTTCATTAAAAAGACTGGAAGCAGATATGCCAAGATGCTGTGTTCAATTCTTGCAGCAAGAATATATAATAATTATTATTTTCTTCTTCAAACTTTTAAAAATGTTTAGAATTTTCTCAAATATTCATCCTAGGGGACAGAACAGTTAAAACTCCTTTTGTGCCCAGTAGGGTGGGCTGCCTCTCTGAATGCAAGGCTTTGGGCCATTATGTTTTGCATAATAAGTATTTTTTTCTGCTTCTTTTTGAATATGTAAAGGTATTTGTCTTATCTTGTGTGCACATTTTGTAAGACCATGATAAAATGATTTTTCTCTGTTATAAACCTAGTATATGCTGTTAAATTTCATTGTTAAAAGTTATGTTCTCATTAAGGCTAGGATTTCTGTCATTTTTGCAAAATACAGTTTATCCCTAATCCTATCTATAATAGTTTCCTCAAAGACCCCTAGATATACATTTTGGGTAACATGATCTAGTTTCAAAGGTGGAGAGTGAAATTTGGGAAGGAGAAGAATGATTCCTTTCTAGGTTTTGTGACCCTCAAACCCCCAGGTACAGTCTGAAGGTGCTCAGTCTTGATTGTAGGTGGAAGTTGAACAGAGGATGTCAAACTGTGTCCATGACATTCTAGGGCTCCAGTCACTTTGGAAAACTGTCAGATGCTTATAAAGTTAAACATACACATGCTCTATGATTCAGACATGCCATCTTTAACTACTTCCCTCAGAAATATGAAAATGCATGTATACAAACTGACTTGTACAAGAGTGTTCATAATAGCTCGATTCATAATAGGTCTGAGATGGAAACATCTCAAATGTCCATCAGCAGATGAATGGATAGATAAATTGGGGTATGGAATATAAGGAAACACTGCTCAGCGATGCAAAGGAACAACTTAAAGACCTGTGAGAGAACTGACTGATTAAAAGACGCCAGCCCCAAACAGTACATACTGTGTGAATCCAGGCATGTGAATGAAGTTAAGAACAGGCAATCTGACCTACTGTAAGAAATCAGAATTGTGGTGGCCTAGGGTGATGTGCATGGACTAAAATGAGCACGAGGGAAGTTTCTGGGCTGGTGGTACTGTCTACATTTTGGCTGGGGTAGTGAGTAACCCCATCAAAACTCATTGAATTTTTCATTTAATATCCATGTATTTCATTGTGTGTTAATTTTACTTCAAAAACAACCCTGCCCCTGCCGCCATGAGCTAATAACCCTAACCTATCGTGTGAAGCACGCAACCACAAATGTGCAATGTTCTGCAAATGTGCTTCGGTTTATATACCCGACCCAGGCTCTGACAAGGAGTGGGTCATTAGGTTCATTCTTCATGAAAATCATTGCAACGAGAGATTGTTAACCTTGTCTCCCTTAGTAACTTGAGGATTCTTATTTGGCCAAAACATGTTTTACTAATTGATAATCATGAAACAAAGAACCAAATGTGGACTGAGAGAGTGAAAGAGAGACTGAGATTTTTCAGCTTTTCCAGCACTGTCTGCTTTTTCCACTGCTATCCCACTGCTGCATGGTCCAGGGCTGGTATAGACCAGACCTCCGAAAATATGTGAATGAAAGGATGGATGGATGGACGGACAGATGGATGGATGGATGGATTGACGGGAAGGGAAAAGAGCAGAGCAAGAAGAGGAAAGGAAAGGATGTCAAGGGAGAGGAGAGGGGAGGAGAGGACGAGAAGGGATGCAGTGTGGACGGACCTGCGAGTTCACTTCCTAAAGGGCTTAGCTGCATTTCTATTCGCCCGCCCGTCCTGGGGATGTCAGCCCCAGGGGACCAGAGCAGCCCCGACTGCATAGCTTGGAAGGAGCGCAGGGAAGCACCCCTGTGTTTCAGAAATAGCCGATGTGATTACAAAATAGATGCAGCGTGGAAACCTCATTCCAGGAAGCAATTCAGGGGAAGCAGACATTCAGATTGACTATGATTATCACATTTGAGAGATGGCTTGTAATAAATGTCTGTTTTTCTCCAAAAATATGGGGAGGACAGGCATAAGAAATGTGGCCTGAATAATTGAGAAACCAGGCTGTTTGCCCACAAATGGAAACCTCATTACACTGCCGGCTTTTGCCGTAAGAGAAATATGATGTCTGAACAGTTCATTGTCCCCTCGACCCCCCTCCACACCCCCACTGATAAGAGAAGGATTGAATAAGACAGGGCTTGTAAAAGACATTGCATTTGTACCCAAGGGGCTCATGTGATATGGAGAGAGGACAGGCAGAGGACAAACCTGGGGGAAACATAACACTGGGTGTGGAACAGTGGGGTCAGGCAACTTGAGATCCTCTTCCACGTCTACCCATGACCTTGGATAAGTCATTTAACTTCCTGACACCTCTGTCTCTTCATCTGCATGTTGGTTATTTATGAAATGAATACAATTTCTCAAAATTGGCTATGAAAACAACTTCCATTAGGTAAATTCTATTTTTCTCCTGGCTTCCAATATATTTGCCAATTGTTAAAAATTCTTCAATAAACAGAAACGAAAGTCCCTAGTGAGCAGGGTGCCCTCATGGTGTGATGTTTAGTTTGAAAGGCACTAGAGATCGTCCTGACTCTGTGCCTCCCACTCTTCACTGGGTTCCCTTGGTCTTTCCTGAACCACAGCGGTGCCTCCTGTGCTCGTGGGTACCTGGACCCCAACTTTAAAAGGTAAAAAAGTCTTTTTAGAATTAGTGTTTTAGATTTTACCGAGTTGGACTACAATAATATTTTTCACTAACCCTAACTAGTGGATTCTCCAAAGTTGCCACCCGCGGGACCTCCCCCTGATGGAGATGTGTCCCCACGGGGGAGGTCGTTAAGAGCAGCAGAGGCCTCTAGCTTTCCCTGCGATCCCCAAGTGAGGAGTGTCGTTCCTGACATCCCTGGACATGAATCACGGGGAGAGAAAACAGCAATTTGAAATAAGAAAGCAGATAGAGTCGGAGCTCCAGAAATGCTGGACGGGAGCCAAAATCCACGAAGGAGCCTACATCTGGTAGTGGTCTCCAGCCTGCAAACTTTAACTCTAAGGCATCTGCAATGACATGCGTGTGTGTGAGTCACTGCCGCTCTTCCAAACCGCAAAAGGAAGCTGTACCTTTGCCTTCACAAGGGGGCACCGAGTCCTATTTGGTGTGCTCGCACTGAATGTCTGGTGGTTATCAGCACCACCACTCCCGTCAGAAGTTCTGTTTGGCAATTAGGTAAATCTCTGATGCAAGAATCAGGAAACAAATTATTATTATATAATCATGCTTTTTTGATAGAGGAAATTCTCCCCAAAATAAGATCCACACGGGGAAATGTGACGAGGTCCTCGATGGTGAGGTGGTTGGGGACAATGGCCCTCGAACACTTGAGTCCTAAGATTTCTCCAGGACAGTTTGCTCCAAAAAAGTAGTGTTTTTAGCTGCTTATAAGCCAAAGGAGTAGTTCTGCAGTGCTTTAATTTTTTAATTTTTAAAAATAAAATTGTTAGGGTGCTGTACTGTGATTGGTCTGTATGACCAGGGGATAGACTTCATGTTATAATGTTAGAAATAACCATTTATTTCTGATTCTAAAGTTCATTTGGTCTAACCGAGGGGTGGGATTTCCTAACCCAGGTGAATTTTAAAATGTAATCTGAATAGTTGAAATAGTTTGTTGCATGAAAATGTTTGCTGAATGTGAAGCTTCCCGTGGGATGCCCAAATGAACAGGTGGGGGAAAATTAAAAAAAAAAAAAAACCACTTGGTTTATTAGTAAGCCTCCTGTGGAGCTGCTTGGCAAAATATCAAAGGAGTGATGTCATGTTTTTTTTTTCATACTTGGAAAGGAAAAAAAAGTGCTGCCTAGATACTGGGACAAGGAGAAGGAGGAGAAACATGGACAAAGTGAAAAGTAACTTTATTTTCAGTGTTCTCTGTGAGATCGTATCTGCTTGGGGATGAGCATCTCTGAAGCCCATTTTGCCTCCAAGACCTAAGTCGTTCATCTTGCATTGGGCGCTAGGAGACTCCAGGACAGACCACCACTTCTGGTCAGTCTGATTTACTAGCTGGAGTTCAAGACTTTTTTTTTTAATATATAACACTAAAGAGTGCACTGAACATCGATTGATTTAAAGAAACGTTCAATCTTGAGTTAGTTCCCAAATGGCACAGTTAGAATAGAGTATTAATGGGGATTAATGAGGGCATGGTGGTTCGATATTAGCAAAAGACCAGGGTTAGAAATAAATGTGCACATCTCAAGGGAAGCAGGAAAGTCCAGGCTGGCAACAGTGTAAAGACTGGAATTTTAAAATATGTAACTAGTATATTGACATTTTTTCTTCTCCCCGTCCTTCCAAATTTCCCCCAAATGTCACCTTATTTATTCCTTTTAAAGTTATGATCGAATCAGCTAAGTCCCCAGAGGAGCACACTTCCCCTGCTTGCATTTTCCTGCCGTGGTTTTGATGACTGGCTATTTGGGTTTAACTTCCACCGTGGAGAAAGGGTTTCCATGCATAACAACATGGTTCATTATTGCTCTGGGCCCTTGCCAGCTAGTCCTCTACCTTTTCGTCCAATATCCCAACACTTGTCAGGACACTGCTTTGTCCTCGGAAAACTCTGAGCAAAGCCTGACAGGTTCGCCTTCTCACGCGATCCTTTGCTTATTTCATCAGAGACTTTGCCAAAACTGTGCTGAAATGCTCTGCTTACCAGCCTGTCTTCTCCATTGGACTGTCAGCTCTGTGAAGGCAGACACTGTGTTTTGTTTACAACTGTACCCCAGTACCTAGACTGGAGAGTCTCAGTAAATACTTGTTGAATGAATGAGTTAACACTGAGTGTTTTACTACCATCGGCATCATTACAGCAATCACTACCACCATCGCCAGTACCACCATCAAACCATATCACCACCACCACCATCCTCACTGCTATCGCCGTCACCACCATCACAGCCACCAGTACCACCATCAAGCCATATTTGGTACCTAGTCTTCTTTGGGAACTCTTTCCCCAATGCCTCTGGCTATTTAGAATTCTCCGATTTACACCTTTCTTCACTTATTCCCCTATATCAAAATTCACCTGTTCTGGAACCTGTCCCCTTGGGTCCTTTTCTGCTGGGAGAAGCTGCTTAGTTTGGTGCTGTAATTGTGTCATCGGTCCTAATGTGTTGGTAGTGGCCCTCTAAGGTAATCTGACCTGAGAGCAAGGACAGTATCTGGTTCCAGCCCAGCCACTTATTTGCGGTGCGAGCTGGAGCGACGTCATTCCCAAGGGCTTCCACCTCTTTACCTTGAAGGCCCTGGAGAGGCTTCCAGGTCTCACGTGCTGGCTCTGTGCGCATATCAACACAGCTCTCCTGCTGGTAAATTGCAATTCAAAGGAGCAACCGTGCACCGAGGTGGGACGTCAGGGCTTCTACAGTGAGTGCGTGAGCAGTGTCTGCAGGGCGGCTGTGCGCCTCCCTGGAGAACTTTTCCGCCCACAGTTGCTGCCATATCCAATCTGCTATGGGGCAGAAACAAGCAGGGACCAGCAACCACCCAACAGTAAAGCCAGGCTGTTGTCACCGCCTGTCCTTTCCCTGGGACCATGCTGTTCTTGTCACCTGGCACAGAACACCTATTCTGATAGTCTGGCCAGGGCTCAGAGTCCACGTCGGGTTACTTCACAGGCGTTAGGGCCAGTGATGGGATGCGCTATTAGTGCCCTGTGAGTGAAATACGTTTTCAGATGGCACCAAGCATCCTTCTCAGATTTTCCCGACAATTGTCCTGTTGGGGACTGTCGTGTCAGAGATGAGGTGGCAAGCAAACAGCAGTCAAGCAACGTAACTTAAAGAAGGCAGTATAACTGGGCTGGTTTCTTCTTTTTTCTTATTTCCTCTTTTTAAACATTTTCTCTCTTCAATCAACCTGCAGTGTAGCTTAGGTAAAATGCACCACCGTCTTTAGGAGAGCCTCAATAAAGAAAGTTCGCTTATGTAAGGTTCTAGCATCTCAGGACCAGCCCCCAGACAATGAGATTACAGGGTTTTTAGACTTTCTTTCTCCTGGGAAAGCCCAGTAGCCCAAGGCTGTCCAGATTGTCATAAACTTTTCCGATTTTTACATCAAAGTGAAGTAGTAGCAACTCAAAATAAGAATTAAATAAGATACTGAATTTATAAAGGGGGAAAAAATAGAAGAAAGAATGTTGTTTTGAAGAAGAAAAGGTTATTCTTGCTGCCACTGGGAATGACAATTGTGATCTGAGTATAAAGACAAAATTTCATTTTAAAGATGAGGTGAGGCAGGAGAGGCTGAGTGACTTGTCCCGGGTCACACAGGAAGTTAGTGGAGGAGTCAGAACCCAGAGGTCCGATGTGACCTAGGCCAGGGCCCTTCCCACATGACACTGCCTCCACTCTCTCTTCAACAGAGGAATGAAAACCAGCAGGTTTCGAATGAGGTAAGAAGACAGATTCTCCTTGTGGGCAAGAAGAGAGGGTGATGTCCATTGCACAGGCCAGGAAACTGAGTCACAGAGTGGTTTAGTGCTGTGGTCCTCACTGGGGGTGGTTTTGAGCCCCAGGGGACATTTGGAAATATCTGAGGCATTCCTGGTTGTCACAACTGGAGGGGGAGGTGCTACTGGCATCTCTTGGGTAGAAACCAGGGATGCAGCTAAATATCCTCAAACATCCTCTCGTGTGCAGGACAGCCGCCATGACCAAGAGCTCTCCGAGGTCATAAACACTGGGTACAAAGACGTTTATCTGGGAACTGTGTAGACCAATTTCTATCTGGGGACTGCAAAGCCAGATTTCCATGATTATTGTCATCATTGGAATGATTGGAATTTAGCAGAACCTGAGTTATTTATTACCTGTGTTCATATAGCATCATGCACCCACCCGCTCTCTGCAAACTCCTTGCCTATCTTCAGTGCTGGACTTGGCCGTGACCGCAGCAAGCAAATTTGTCTATGGGGCCCCGGTTGTCTGTTTCAGCCTCTTGCCCCCAGGGCTAAGCTGTTCATCCCCACTCCTTCCCGCTAGCTATTTGCTCCAGGAAATTTCTGCCTTCCATGCCTCATCTCAGCATGGACTGAAGTCCGTGAGTTACCCATCCCAGGTGACTTGCATGTCGATGTATCCTGCTCCAGCATTTGTATCCTCTGAAAGGAGCTTCCAGCCTCTGTGATCAGGCTGGGGAGAGATTTGAGAAGAGCCTTCAAACGACAACGCAGGCTCCCTGCTCTTCCAGCGGGTGGACCAGCCCCCTGAGAAAACACACTGCTCGGAGCCAGGGTTCTGGCCAGTCACACACAACTTCAGAACATTTTCTTTCCAGGCTCCCTAAAAACATCTCCTATTCTAAGGTAAATCTTTAACTGAGAAGTTTGAGGGTTTTTTTCTTCTTCCAGTATTTACTTAACTTCTCTCAGCAATTTCATGATAGATTTTCAGGATTTGTGAACAGGAGAGAACCTCCCTGGGTGACCAGAGAACAATTGATTTTGGGGGAAAGTTTCATCTCTTTGATTGATTTTTGGAGGATCAATGTTTAATTTCTAAAATCATTATGACTGAATAGATTTGGGAAAGATTCACAGAGCCCTTTTAAAGACTGAAGGAGAAAATAGATGTAAAAAGCTTTTGAAAACTGTCTAACGTACATTGTGTGTGTGTGTGAACGACGGTGGTGGTGGAAATAGAGACGTTCCCCAGGGTGGGGCCTCTCCCCTGACCCCCAAAATAAAACTAAACCAACAAAACTACCCCCTCCAAACAGTTTCTGTCTAGTGCTAAGTCTTGAAAGTGGCTTACAGATTTTCAAAATTAGAACTTCAGAGGCTTTTTATGTCAATAAAATGTCAAGGCAATTTGCATTAGGACTATGTGCTTAATTCAAAACTTAGCAGCTTCCACTTGGCCAGATGCCACCAAAGAAAGTACTGGGTTAGCTTCTTGGGGTTCGCCTCCCTCTTGCTTGGGCTTGTGCTCGGCAGTGGTTCCTGGATTCGTGAGAATGCGCACAACGTGTGAGCGAGCTCGGACTGCTGAGCGTGCCAGTTCAGAACGCTGCAGGAGGAATTAACTCACATCCAGCCACTGAGAGCTGCTGCTCCCCTCCTCCCTGCAAAGCCGTCATGATAACTTCAAAGGAGAAGAAGAAAGGGAACCTTGTCTGTGAAACCGGGGAAGCAGTGATTGTCGGTCCAAAGGATGCTGTTATAAATAGTTACCATCAAGAAATCCCCCAATTCTTTAGAATTCATTTTCTTTTCAGTATGCAACGTAGACTAACACGTGAAAACAAAACTGCCTTTAGATGTTAGTTTTTAGCCCTCTTTTTAAGCTCCACTTCTCTTAAATTTACATGTAGCCTAGTTATTAATAAAATAAAACAATCTTTTTTCTTAAGAGCTAACCAGAAATGACATTTCATATCATTCTCAGCTGAATATTTCTATATGAAAAACATTTGATTTCACTTAACTCAACCCAAACTCAAAGACAACATTCTTACAGACAGATTTCTTAAAAATAAACCTTAAGGAAATTGGTAATGAAAGGAATATTTTTTGCTCAGTCTTTGATTGAATGAAGTAGCACCTAGCTCCACGTTCCACCATCTCCTGTGGAGACCAGCACGGAAGGTAGAAAACGTCTAGGTTTGGGGTCAGCAGACCTGGGTTCTAGCTGGGGCTGTGTCCCTGACAAACTGGCACCACACCGCTTCCTACCTCGTAAACTGGCGTGAGACATGCACCCCTCCTCCCCACGTCTCTCAGGTGGCCGCTGTGAAGGATCGATACCCGTTTCATAAACTACAGCACCCTACGGGGAGGTCTCATTGTGATGGAGGCGAGGATTAGTAATTCTTTACTCTCTTGCTATGGGTGTGAAGGTGGAGAAAAGCTATGTCATGTGGGTTTTTGCTTTTTTTTTTTTTGGCCCTCCTTGATGTTTGATTGATCGATTGCTGATTGATTGATTATGGTGCTGGCATTCTGTTGCGGTCATGCCTCGATCCCTAGGCAAGAGGTTTCTTAAGAACAAGTGATCTATACTATGATGCCATCTATCAGCCTTTGTCTGAAGCCAAAGCCACATGAAGCACAGAGATGAGAATGTTGTTTCATGGCACCTGACAAGTTCAGGGAATTACAGGCTATTCCAAATAAAAGTTTATTAAGTGTACGCCACCATATCAACAACGCTTAATGAACTGACATCTACGCTGCAGTGAATGACAGGTGTAATTGATTTTAGTAATCGGGGTTGCTCTTACCATGGCAGACCCAACGCGGCTGACTTTGATGGGATTCCCTCTGCCGGAGAGGTCCATCTTTGCTCTGTCCATCACATACAGGCAGGCGTCGAGGATGCCATCCTCAAACTATGTAGGGAAAAAACGGGAGACTACTTAATGTCCACACTGCCAGCAAGATAGCCTCTGCCAAAAGGTAAAATGAAACCACAACCTAATACCTAGAAATGCGTATTTCCTATACGGTCATCACCCATAATCCTTAGTGTGAAATATGACGGTGGGAGGAAGGGGACATCCTCTTTTATTTTTCAGTAAGATGAGTAAGAATGTAAAAGCTAGCTGGAAATACACACGGAACTACTAGAGCGCTGACGTACTCAGATCATGACCTGACTTGAAGTTCCTCAGAAAATCATGCAGGTTAATTCAGAGGCTCTCCCCACCCCACTGGCTCCAGTGCCCACGGCAATGAAGTGAACCAGTTACGAAAAGTCAGGCCAAAGTCTTGAGACCTCAAAAGTAACATGAGTCCTTGTGCATCTCGAAAGTGAAGGGCTCTCGGGCACGTCTCAGACGGCGCGGCCCGTCGGTGCCGCCCGCGCCGGGAGCCGTGGGCGACCTCGGGCAGTGAGTGTCTGTCTAAGGGTGCTGCTCTTCGGAGACAAAGTGGATCCCAGGGTCAAAGAGGGGACAGGAGGGCTCAGAGAAAGGAGATCGTATTGTCAAGGGAAGAGTCAGCTAGTCAGTTCAGTTTCCCTAGAAAGAACCTCCAGCCACACACACCACCAGAATTTTCTTAAAAAAGGAAAAAAGACAAAATAGTACTAAAATGACAAAATCAGAAGATTACACCTACACTGTGCCTCCTTGTACAGGAGGCTTCTCTGCGTACAGAAACCTTGCATGTTCCCCACCCGAGGACTTGCGACAGAAACCACAGCCTTAACGGCTCAGGGCCGTGTGCTTCCTTGCTAAAATCCAGTCGGAATGCCAGCTGTGCCTGCGCCCTCAGCAGGCGTGATGCTGCGGCGATGAGTCACCCCCAGCCCTTCAGGGCACAGAGGACTCACGATCCTGGTTCTTCCCAGGCATTGTCCCTCAGCTGTGCCTGCGGGGCAGGACAGCCGTGAGCTGGAGAGGCAAAGACGTAGTGGAACCGGCTGTTTTCCTGCCCCACTGCAAACTACTGGCTTGGCTGCTTGTTTGGACCAAAGTACCCAAATGAGGCGACTCTGGGTGACAGTAGAGACAGGCAGTGGCCGTGCTCAAAGTGTCTATCCAAAGGCATGCTGGCGGGAGGGCGCCCCGATCATGCTTGGGACCCTTTCGCAGTCCTCCTTGCTGCCCACGCAGATGGCACTGTTCCGTATTAGCTCTCCCTCTCATCACACAGGGGAAACAGGATCACAACTAAAGGTTAGGAGTAGGGGACCCGATGCAAGGGCACAAGACAATAAGCAGTAGTCGCAGGTTGTACATCACTCAGGAAGGAAGGGGCTTGGAACCGGGGAGCCAGGCGGGGGTCCAGAAACAGGGAAAGAGCACACACATCCTTGGCCTGGCCGGATGTCAGGGATGCAGGCGGGCAAGCCTGGGTGCCGGGCTTGTGGCTCTGAGGGGTCGGCGTGAAGGAGCAGGACACAAAGCTGGGTGGACAAGACAAGAGCCAGTGGTGATAGGGGTCCCAGTGATCAGGCTGGAGCAGGTGGAGAGTTGCAGCGAGAGCCCATGTGGAAGTTTAAACAAGGATCAGAAGCCAGGAAAGTATTGTGTGATTCTGTGAGGCAGTTTCTGTGAAATCTCCCCCTCCAGATACCCAGAACGATGGTGCACAACTCCAACCATCTCAGTCAAAACACTGTGAAATGACACATTTACCTGCTCTTCTGCTGCTAGTGAAAGTCATTTCTGAGTCACAGGACATGCATCCATTTGTGGACACATGGTAAAAAAAAAATATTCATTTCTCCATTGTTAAAGACACCAAGCTGAAACAGTTTGAATTACTGAATATCGTAAACGAAGTACCATTTGCTACCTTATATCCAGACAGTAAATCGAGGCTGCAGCTGATCACACGCCTTGATGTGGAAGCCCAGACCGCCCCCCTTGACGCAATGGCAACACTCTCTTCTCATTAGCAGTATCTTTTCACCAACACTTTAAAGAAGTTATTTCTTTGAGTTGGGCACTTGCCTTGCTGTATCCTTTGCTTCATTATCAAAACACCTTTCCTTATAAGAAAAGAAAAATGCGGGTTCACTCCACGCTGAAGAGCAAAGCCTGAGCTCATGAGATTTCAGTGTGCTCAGCTGTCAAAGCCCTTCTCCCTGGAATGCCACGGCACCCATGCAACCTCCCATCTTTGTAACACTGATAACGGAAAATACGTGGTTTCAGCGATAAATTATGCAGGTTCCTTTCTAAGTCTCTATTCCCAGGCCACCCAGGAGTCTCAGATCCTGAAAAGCAGGGAATCATGCTTGTCTAATATCGAGACATATCACCCTGCCGTGACACTTGGGACAAAAATATTAAGTAAAAATGTCCTTGACCATGACCGATTTTAAATGGCTCACCTGCCCATAGCTCCAGCTTCTACTCTTGATGTCGTTGAAGTCTCCGTAAAAAATGACCCCAATGTCATTCAGGACGTACTCTTCTCTTTCTTTGTCATTTTCCAGGTACACAGCATCCTCTGCATCGGAATTTAAACACAGTGACTATTACGAAACCAGAATGCTTTCACACATCTGCAAGTTGGTTTTGGTCCTAAACTGCAATTACTCAGCTAGATGGGAAAAAAAGTCTTTTCTTTCACCAAAAGTAGTTCATTTCACAGTATATAATTTTAAGAACGGTGAACTTAATGAGTAGCCAAGATCAGCCTGTAAATGGTGACATGCGTCAGCCAAATGCTGACAAACTCTGGCTCCTTAAGTTCCAAGTAGTGCAATTAAGCTGACAAGTCTCATTGGACACGTTAGCATTCCAGTGCATCAGTAGTTCCAGAATCAGAATTCTATGATACAGACACAAAACTGTAATACAGATCAAAAATGATTTCCAAACCATTAACATTAACAGAGTTGAAAACGGCTTTGAAAGAAGTCTGGGGCACATGAGAAGCTGGCGCATCATCGGCCATGCCTGGTTGGTGGCCCATCAGACCGGAGGAGGGAGGCTGGGGCGTGTCTCCTTCTGAGGAGCAATCCTCGTGCGTGTGTTGGTCGGTGCCCAGCAAGCCTCCGCGGTCATCTCCCTCCATTGCAAGGATTTTCCTTCCTTGTGGCTACGATCTCAGGAAAACCTCGCTCCCCATCTGCCTACTCAGTGATCAGTCTGGCGCTAATCCCCAGGCCAGGCGTGAGAGCCGTGAAGGCATCTTTAGCACAGGCAGGAGCACGCAGATGTGAGTTGTACTCAGGTCAGTTTGCAGGCTTGGAAATAGTAAATTTGGTTCTGACTGGGGACTCGGTTCATCACATTTCTTTGGCCCAGGTCATACCTGCCATCCTGTTACCTTCTCAGGGTTCTTTCCTCCTCATTCCCTGATCAGTCTTTAGCTGTCTCTCTGGCCTAGAAGTTGTTAAACTTGGCTACACATTACAGTCATTGGGGTAGATTTAAAGACTCCTGATTCCTGGGTTGAACTCCAGAGCAGTTGCATCGGAATCTCTGGGGAGTAGGGATAGACTAGCCTACAGATGGTCTAGAAATAGATGTTACTGTATGCATCTATCTATGAGATTAATATATGACAAAGGAATTGTAAGTCAAAGAGGATAAAATGCCACGTCTGTTAATCCCCAGCCTCTAATTTATCCCTCCCCACACTTTCCCTTTTGGTAACCAGAGTTTGTTTTCTATGTCTGTGAGTCTTTTGGGTTTATAAATAGAATTTGTATCACTTTTTTTTTTAGATTCCACATGTACGTGATAACATGTGATATTTGTCTTTCTCTGTCTGACTTACTTCATTCAATATGATGATCTCCAGGTCCGTCCATGTTGCTGCAAATGGCATTATTTTATTCCTTTTTATGGCTGAGTAGTATTTCATTGTGTGTGTGTGTGTGTGTGTGTGTGTGTGTGTGTGTGTGTGTGTATCTCACATCTTCTTTATCTGGTCATCTGTTGATGGGTATATAGGTTGCTCCCATGTCTTGGCTGTTGTAAATAGTGCTGCTATGAACACTGGGGTGCATGTGTCTATTTGAATTAGAGTTCCCTCTGGATATATACCCAGGAGTGCGATTGCTGGGTCATATGGTAAGTCTACTTTTAGTGTTTTAAGGAACCTCCATACTGACCTCCATATGTGCTTATATTTTAAAGTGTAGAGATAAGCTCCAATTTAACAACATTATCACCTGAGGTATTAGGGAGGGTTGGAAGTTAAACATTCCTCTCTGAAGTATCTTTGTTTTGTAAGTTTGACTTTGGAATCATGGAAATGGTTTGTAAAGTTACAAGACAAAACTATCTTAAAATAAAAGACAAAGCAATTTCTAAATAAATATAACCAAAATGAAAGAAAACATGACTGTGTAAGAGATTGGCTACCTAAACCCAGAGACCCATTTCAAGTTACTTTAAGGCAGAGTAATTGCATTGTACGTCCCCAGTAGAATATAACATAAGGACAAGAAAAACTGCAAAATAAACAAACAAAAAGAAAAAAATGATGGACCATCTTAATAATCCTATTGCTAGTAATAATATTGCTATTGCTATTTTGAAACTAATGTAACAGAAGCAAACATGTTAATGGTGTTAGAAACCAAGATTTTCAGGGTAAGAGAAAAGGGTGTATAAACCAAAAATCAAAGAAATGAAAACTTCAACCTCGTGCTCTAACATCAAGCCATTTGTTACATAAGATTCCTTTGCAAATCATTTTATGCTTAAGGTTATTTTTCCTAAACTTTTTAATTAAATTTTTCTTTTTATCTAAAAGGGAAAGGCATTCTTCTATTTTCCTTTTTTTAGTGACTTGCAGGCAGGATATGCTACTTCGCACTGCAGCTGCTGGAAGCTTGTGCCCTAACCCCTGCTACTGCAGACCAGTAGCTGGACTGGCTGTGAGTCGGAATGAAAACATTAAAGGGCTGGACAACAAAATGAAGTTTTTCTTCAAAATCTTTGTTAAATGGCTCTAAGAAAATCGACCCTTATCTTTGAAGAGCATCATTCCGGGTGAAGGTCACACGACTGCCGACCCTCCCCAGTCCCTCCCCACCTGTTTCTTTAAGTTGTTAGTGTGCTTAACTTCCTCTCTTGATCAATTATATGTAAGATCGTTTCTTTTCCTCTTTCTGACTCAAGAGAAAGAAACACTTACTGAATAAAGAAGGTGAATAAATAAAATGTATTAACTGATTCTTTAAATAGTGTAATTTGCTCATTTAGAGCACGCCAAGGTAAATTAAACGAACTTTCATCTTAGAATGCTGCATAGAACCTATTGTGTAAATGTAGCTATTTTGTAAAATAACCTTGAAACTGTAAACTGACACATGTATGGTCAGATTGTGTCAAGTTTAATTTGTTTTGTTTTCTATTTCTTTTTTCATTTAAAACGACTTTAGCGATAATTAATTCCATAATTACCCCATTCTGCCATTAAGGGATATATGTTGGTACCGTAACACCGCAGAAATCTTGAAAGGGTCTGGACTCATTCTATCCAGCCTTGTCAGCTAAGGTATTTGTTTCTTGACAAATAAACCCTTTGATACTTTCAGCCAGAAATTAGTCTCATAAACCTATTTCTGAGTATAGTTTGTATGAAATAAAAATGTTTAGCTTCAGTAATAACTTTCCCAAGCTGAATTCCCTCCAGCAAGATACCTTTTTAGTGTTTTTATTTTGTTAGACTGCACATTTCCTGAAATATATTTGTAACACTTTTTTTTTTTGTACTTTTGCCATTTGAAAAGGTTGTGATGTAGTTGGTCTGTAATTAACTTGCCAACTTAAAACCACTGTTAGCTTTGTAAGTCAAAATAGAGGTGACATTGTCCTGGTATATGGTCATTTCACCTGCTGGAGCTGGACCCTACTGATCTCGTCCCTACCATTCATTTCTTCCCAGTTCACAGATGAAGAATGTGAAATTCAGTGAATGCGGTTACAAACCCTCTCAGGAGAGGAATCTCATTTCAGCAGAATTAACTTCTGTTTTCGCACTGAACAGATAAGACAAGTTGAGGATACATCACTGTGAAACTGGAAGACCTCCCAACTTAAGGCTCCCAAGTGGCTTCCTTAGCTGGCCTCTGGGTTACTGCTCATTATTTTGCTCCTCCGTTAGGGTGAAGGGTGATGACCATTCTAACTACTGTGGAATATCTCAGTTTGGGGAAGATATAACAGGAAAATACAAAAAGAACATATATGGAAGGAGAGCCTGGTTCTCTCTTCCCATATTGTGCTTTTGCTCTTATGACTGACAAATGGGTTTTTTGAGGTTTGCATTCACCATGATTTTTCACCAACAAATATTGTTATTAAGACACTTTCGTATTTCTCCTAGTCTGTGCACTACCGTGAAGTGTTTCAATCAGAGCTTATCAGAGTAATAATCAGAAACTTAATTGCATTATAATAAAATATCCAATAAAAGAATTTTAGCAAAAAATTAAATTGAACATATCAATAATAACTCAGGATGCAGTTTCTCTTTAAAAATCACACTTTCTAGTTCTTTCCATGGAAAAGAACTAGAGAAAAACAACCAAGGTAACAGCAACAAGTGCCCTTGAGCCCAGGTTCTGTTCTCTAAGCACCGTGCCTCCTCCTCGTCCCTCCCCATAAAAGGCACCTGGGCTCCTCAACAAAAATGACTCACTGCACGTCTGGGTCTGGAAATGTACAAGACTAGCCTGAAATATTTCTTCCTACCAGAAAACAGGGAGGTTATTTAAAGATTCTAGGACTCATGACAAAGGAATCAGAAGCGCCACCTGGCTAAGAGTGTGACGATTCAAATATCAAAAATTGCAGGGGTGGGTATAGCACAGTGGTGGAGTGTGTGCTTAGCATGCTCGAGATCCTGGGCTCAATCCCCAACACCTCCGTTAAAAAATTAAATTAAAATAAATTAAATTAAAAATAAATTACCCTCCCCCCAAATGACAGTCACTGCAAAGGATTAGAACACATGAAATATTTCAACATGTATAAATGCATAGTAGTTTAAAAAGTTCATTGGTTACCTTTGTAGCGTGCTAGGGAGTCAACTCCTCATTCTAAAAACTTAGAAATAAGGAAAGAACGGAGCATCTAGACCTTCTCACAGGAATAGTACCTCAAGGCACCAAAATAATTGATGGTAATAAATGCAGAAAGAATGGTAGATTAGGCTACCACTGTTTTGCAATTCCTAATGAAATGATGGATCTAGGCTAAAATCATTTGTTAAAAGGCTAATGGGGAATTTCATAATGGATGGATGAGACTGATAAAACCTGATCCTACTGATAGATTTCAGCATCGCAAAAAGAGAGGCAATCAGACATGATGCGTCTCCTGATGGGATGAATGCCCCAGGAAGCACACAGCATTTGGCTTAAGAAGTATTCTTGCCTTCTCTGCTCCACTTAATTAAAAAGAAAAAAGAGATAAATGAAAAAGATTCACTTACAGATGAATCTGATTGAGTCTCCAGATAGAACTAACTGCTTAACAGAAAATACAGCGGCTAGAGAAACATTACATGGCAGCAGGGGATGGAATCAGCAAGGTCCACAACACAGAAAGTTCTACATGACAAGTGACTCAACTTTAGCATCAAGGTTGTGGCATGAAAGAAACAGATGGAAAGGATTGCTCTTAAAGTAAAAGATTTAAGAGATATGCCAACCAAGTTAATTTACAGACATTGATTCAAAGTGTAAAAAAGACATTTTTTAGATATTTGAGGAAGTTTAATAAAGGATCGATCATTGGATACTACAAAGGAACTCGTTGATTTCAGTAGCCTTAATAATAGAGTATTGTGTGCATATACACACATATGCATATATGTGTAAGTGAACACACATATATCACACATACACATTTATGTCTACTTTTTAAAGATGCATGCTAAGATGGGTAAGGGTAAAATAACCCAATGCCTGGAATCTGCTTGAAAACACAAATGCAAAAAACAAGGTGAAAAAGGACAGATAAAGTGCCAATGAGCGTATAAAGAAATGGATACTCTCATGTGGTGTGGCTGTGTTGTAAACTACACTGCATCCTTTTTAAAAAAAGAATTTGGAAGTATCTATGCCAATCTAAGATGTGAATTCACTTTGACCAGGCAATAATATTTCTAGGTATCTGTTCTACAGAAAGACGTGTACACAGAGTGTATGTGAAAATGGGAAGCAGTCTAAATATTTGTAGATAAAAGACTGAATCAATTATGGTAAAACCATACCAAACAGTCATTAAAAAGAATATGTTTGTACTGATACAGAAAACTCTCCAAGATACATTGTGCAAGAAAGTAAAGTATAGAGTAACATTCATGATACACCCCCCATTGGTGGTTAATAAAATCCAAATTCTATAGATGTGTATATGCACAATGTGTAAAATCATAGCAAAGTACCTGGAGTGACATTACGCAGTTAAAGCTGGTTTTCTCTGGATACGCGCCAGGACTGGAGGTAAAAGGGAGGGCCCGCTTCTCACTGTTTATGTGTGTGCTGGTGTGTGTATTTGAAAGGGACAATGCAGTCAACTAATTGTCAATTAAAAATTAAAACCGTTCAAAAATACATTAAATGGATTGAAGTACATCAGAATGGTAACAGTGGCTTGTAGATCTCTGAGTTCTTCTTATGCTTTCATTGCTTTTTATTTCTATAATTAGACTTTCAACATTGGAAAAACAGTTGTTTTTTTTAAATGTGGTTGCATTGACATGAAACTACCTACATTTAATAAGAGGTTAACAAGTTCAACGTTCTGGCATTGATTTGTCTTCAAGAGCCACCTGGTGCGCTCTTTGTTTATGGTCGATGTCCTTGTTCAGTGTCTTCACATCGTCACCGCTTTCCCTCCTTCTCTGAGTCTCCCTGTGCTGTTGTCTTTCCGGCATAGGCTGGATTAAGCCTCGTTCCGTGGTGGCCTACGGACACTGCGGTGACACTCATCCCGCTCTGTATTGTTCTGTGATTGAGTTATTTCTCAAACAAGCATGTGTGTAGTATCTACTACATGCCAGGACCTAAGTGTGGTACGGAAATGAACAAACTCATTAAAACTCATAACATTTCTAAGAGGAAGGCGTATTTGCCCCATCTCATACATAAGGAAACTGAGGAAGAGAGGGGTGAAGTATCTTTCCCAAGGTCACATTGCTAGTAAGAGGGGAGGCCAGGATTTGAACATGAAGCTGTGTCCCAGGTCGACGGGTCAGGCCACTGTCCACCCCAGCGCCCAGCACATACACAGTGCCTGGGGACACAGCACAGGAGACGCCTACTGCGAGAATGAGGGGTGGGGGTGGATGTCTGGGGCTTGGAGAGTGAGCGAGAAGTCCAAGAAAATGAAGGATTTACTTTTGGGCTTTGGGTTATTATTGATGGGAAGTTATAAATTTAGGTGGCAAACTATGACTGGCGAGGAGTTCGAGAGCCCAGAACGGGACCACCCTTTCCCTTCCAGCAGCTGAATTAAATCTTGCCTCAAAGCGGACGGGGCATAATCATGAATCCACAACAAGGGAAGGAAATCAAATGGGGAGCCTTGATTTTAATTTTAAATTTATTTATGATTTTAAAAGAAGATTGAGGGCAGAGAGCAGTGCTTTCTTTCCCTCGTTTTTATTCAGATCTGTCACTTTAAAATACAGTTGTCCAAAGTGAGGTTTAAAAAAAAAAAGGCTTCACCATGGTGACTTCAAAAACCTGCGATAGGCTGATGAAAACAGGAAAACCTACTCATTTACTGCTTGAGATTTCTGTTGTTGGGTTTGTTTGGGTTTTTTTTTTGGTGTTGCTTTTGGTTTTTTTGGTAAATTTTTTTGTTAGTATTAGAGGTGCAGTGAGGTTCTTCTAGATCCAGAGGGGGAAACTGGGTTCTCCACTTTGTGAACTGGAGGACACTCCTCCACTGCTAAAAGGCACAGCAAGCTGACGAGTAACTTAGTGTTCCAGTCCCCCAACAATCCCAACTGTGAGCAGGCAGGGGTGTGTGTGTGTGTGTGTGTGTGTGTGTGTGTGTGTGTGTGTGTGTGTACGTGTGGGGGCGGGGAGCTACTCCTCTCACGGGAGAGCGGACAGGGGACGCTGGGTCTCCCGAGCTCGTGGAGTTGAAGTGACAGCTCCATGGACCGACTGACAATTTCTTGATCCTAAGAAGCCTCCGGGAAACCACCACCACGATAAAAGTCAAGAGGAAAACAGCCCACACAGCGCCCTTGATGAGTGTGGCTAACGGCCCCGCCCGCCCTACCCAGCTCCTCTGCCCCCGGACGCGCCTTCGACACGCCTTGTAAACAGCCACCCGTCCAGGGTGACTAACGGGAGGCCAGGAATAAAGCAGAATGGCCCCATTGATTTTACAATTCCTGTGGTGGGAGGAGTGGGCAGTTGAAAAAAGAAAATTGTGGGCTGAGAAATGTTGGGACTCCCTTGTAGGGCTGATTCCTGGCACCCCTGGAATTTACCACTTGCCTCTCCACCCAGAGGAAGTAAGAACTTACAACAAACATGTACAAATGAATGCTGAGCCTATTGGTCTGATTATGTGCATGAGCCCGTGGGGAGAAGGAGGGCTGTTTAGCACCACCTGGGCTGCAGCTTTCCTTTTGCTTATTTACATGATATTTTAAAGGTAAAGCAAGTCCCATTGCTAAGGTCGTTAAAGTCAAGCCCAGCAAAGGGATCAAAGAAAACTGTGGAGCTGGGGATGCTATCATAATGTTTTATCCCTAAAGAGACTGCAAAGAAGTTTAAATCAGAGTCAGATTCTGTTTCTGCTCCTTTAGAAGAGATCATGGCTTGGCCCCTTCCGAAAGGCAACATGTCTCACCTCTTTGGTGAAGGGAGAAATGGTGAGTGGGGGATGAGGAACCCCTTCTCCTTGCCTCCCTTTCATATAAAAGCTGAGCAGTGCTGAAGGAGGAGGGAAGACGTGCTGTGGGGATTAATCAGTCCTGGAGGGAGTGGCTGCATGCGCAGAGGAAGTGTGACTCCGGACTGGTGTCGCCATGATGTGTGTCTCCATCTCGGAGTAAATCAGGAGGGGTGGTGAACCCCAGCAGGCTGTGTGCGCTGGGGACACACTGTTCCCACTGACAGGAACTGGGAGACGCTGAGGTGCACGAAGGAGCGGTATTCCCAGTCCGCGCTTTTTTTTCCCCGGAAGGGGCCAGAGCCACTGTCTTCCTAAAATGATTTAATACAGCCTCTCTAGAGGCCTGCCTTTGTCCCTGTGAACTCTGGGGTGGAAGGAACCCAGAAAACACAGGCAAGTGACTCCTCCACTCTGGGGTCCACGTCCGGTCCCTGAAAACAGGCTGATTACATCACCGCTCAGGCCGGCTTGGGAAGTTGATCTGATTTGTGCTTTTTTGCCAGTTTTGCTGGTTAAGGACTTTTTAGTGTACTTAAACGTCTTCAGAAGAGATGATTATTCATGAAGCAAATTCTACAAAGAAAATGTCAGATATTCTCAAAGGGAGCCTGTGCCCTTGTTGGCATGCTTAATTTTTCTTTCTTTCTTTTCTTTTTTGTGATGAAAACTTTCGTTTGATCTTGTAGCTATCAACCTGGTTTTATTTATTTTTATTTATTTATTTATTTATTTATTTATTTATTTATTTATTTATTTATTTATTTATTTATAAAGGCCGGATTTTCCAGCGTTGATTAGAATATCAGAGACGCTTCCCGGCCGGTTGTTACTTTTATTACACAAATACAGGATGCCAATGGTTCTGGCTCCAAAAATGAGAGAACGGACCCTGACCAAATCAGGATATCCAGGTTTTAGCCCCAGCCTGTTCCCTGATGTTCTATATGACCTTGAGCATTTTAGGTAACACCACAAGATCTGTTTTGTCTCTTGAAATACGGGGCTGATAATGCTGTCCTGGCCTCTCGGAGAGGTGGTTATCAATTCAATTCAGCGAACATTTATGGGCATTAGCGCTGGGCCTGGCACCCTGTTAGGCTGAGTGGGAGAAGGACCCTGCTTTCTGAAACACAGGATGCAGGAAGATACTGGCTTTGAGCATCCTTTGAAGATCTGAAACACACTGCCCACGTAAGGAAGTATGGACCACGTGAGTCGGGCAGGTGAATTCTCATTAGAATTTCCAGCCCTGCTCCTTCCAGGAACAGCTTTGGACCCTGAATCTGGAGTCTTCTATATGCCACTGAAAATGACGTTTCCTGTGAGCTCTCTGGGCTCCCTTCTGATTGTAATGTCACGCCAAACACCGCTCACTTGGTCTGAGAAAGATGAATGGGCCTCCAGTGATTTGGACACTTGCGAGAGGGGGATATGCTATTGCGTTTAATAGACGCTTTGAATAAATAAGGGCTTAAAACTTTCACAGAAGCTTTGCTAAAATGTCACAAAAATTCAGTTAACCAGCTCTCCGAGTGCTGCTGTGCACATGCACTGCTCGAGGGGCTGGACACCTGTCGCCCCCGCTCCCCGGCTCTGTCAGAGCCCCCGTTACGTCCTCCTGCTGTGCCGTGACTTATCTCAGCGCGTTTCAGGGTGTGACTCACTAGTAGCTCATTTGTGAAACCTTTACTAGCTGCCCTTTGAGGACAAAGACTGCCTTTTTCACTCCCACATTCCCAGTGCCTGCTTCAGCACCGACCCTTCATGTGTGTGAATGAATAAACAATATCGTGGCATCACCCATGGGTAATTATGTTGTCAAGGGCGTTGGGGGAGAGGTACTATTAATATCTGTGGACTGATGGATGAACGGCTCTGGCCTGAGGATGCAAATTCTGGTCTGGGCTCAAGGGTCTCTGAGAGGAAGGGGTGTTGGTTAGTGTCGCCCCCAGAACACCAGGCCTGGTGTGTTACTGCATTCTGTACTGAAGGGTCCACAAGACCACGTATCATTACAAAGCAAAGAGTAAGGACGAATGTCATAATAAAATACAAGTTGGTCACATTTATTTACTGTCTATTAAAAGCATCCAGATATGGGAAATTTATTGATTTCTTTACACCAAACTTAATTGACTCCTTTGTTTAAAGGAAAAAGCAAGAATCACATCGAATAAAAAGTCAGAAATACCAGATGCTTACTTAACATCAGATGCTAAAAGAGAGACATCTACACAGGGGTGTCCCCACAGACGGGGGTGTCCCCACAGACGGGGTGTCCCCACGGACAGGGGTGTCCCCACAGACGGGGTGTCCCCACAGACCGGGGTATCCCCACAGACAGGGGTCCCCACAGATGGGGTGTCCCCACAGACGGGGGTGTCCCCAAAGACGGGGTGTCCCCACAGACGGGAGTGTCCCCACAGACGGGGTGTCCCCACAGACAGGTCCCACACACTCCACATGTCACTGACTTTTCTCAAGGTGGTAAGGTGTGAGAGGACACTTATGGCTTACCTGTGATGATCGGTGCCGTGAACCTGGAAAGCATTTACTTGGAATTATTAAATCAATGCCACAGACATTTATTAAACATTCCATATGTACCAGGCACGGTGCTCGGCGCTAGGGTGCCTGGCTGAATGAGACAAGAGAACATCAGAGATGGGGAAGGAGGTGGGGAACTAGTGATTAAGAAAAAACGAATCCATATGATCTGGCAATCCCACTCCTACACATGTATCCAGAGAAAACTCTAATTCGAAAAGACACCTGCACCCCAGTGTTCATAGCAGCACTGTTTACAACAGCCAAGATGTGGGAGAAACCTAAATGTCCATCAACAGATGACTAGATAAGGAAGATGTGGTGTGTACACACACACACAATGGAATATTACTCAGCCATAAAAAGAATGAAATAATGCCATTTTCAGCAACATGGATGGACCTAGAGATTATCATACTACATGAAGTCAGACGGAGAAAGACAAATATACTGACATCACTTATATGTGGTATCTTAAAAAAATGATACAAATTACATTTACATACCAAAAACTGACTCACGGACGTAGAAAACAAACTCTGGTTACCAAAGGGGAAAGGGCAGGGAGGGATAAATTAGGGGTTGGGGGCTAACAGACACACATCACTATATATAAAATAGATAAACAGCAAGGACCTATGCTATAGCACAGGGTTTCTCATAATAACATGTCATGGAAAAGAATCTGAAAAGAAAAAATGTCTATGTACGTATATGTATAACTGAATCACTTTGCTGTACCCCTGAAACTAACATTGTAAATCAGCTACATTTTAATAAAAAGTTTAAAAATTAAAAAAAAAAAGACGAATCCCAGGAAGATCACTGACGCCCAAGCAAACAGAACAGGCGGCTGCCACCCCGGGTACCGAGCACGGGGCAGGACCAAACACAACAGGCGGCTACGGCCCCGGTACCGAGCACGGGGCGGAACATCGGAAACCTCCAGAACACACTGTCTGGCAGATGCTAGACTACCAATCTGGAACCGTTTTGAATTTAAACAGGGGAATACATCCAAAGATTCAGAGTTCTGAGTGGACAGAAAAATAAGATGACTTCACGATAAATGCCCAGCTCCCTGGTGCTGCTGCCTTTGTGGGAACACCTGTCTCTCCAGCACCCGGAGGAGCGCCCTCCCGGGACGGATCTGAAGCCTGGCAGCCCTATTAAATGAAAGGGCTAACGGATAATTCTCTCCGTATCCACCCCCTTCGGTCACGTGGTCTTGTTATTGATCCCCATAATGATTTAGTGATTATGGAGGATAAATTGCCCATGAGTGCAGAGCAGGCTGAAGGCCCCCAGGAACACAGCTGAACACTCCCTGTCGATCAGCGCTGTGCTGGCCCGCAGGGTTTTCAGCCCCGTGTCTGCAGCCTCCTTGGACGTCACCTCCGCACGGAGAGTGTGGTGCTGCCAGCACCTCGCTCACTTCGCTCTGTTTTGGCAGCTTCTGACTCTCCCTTCTATTATCTTTCCCACTTGGGCCATGGTGCCTCCTTTTATCTCCTTTCCAATTGCCAGACTGTCTCCTTCTGAGTCCCTTGTAAAGGACTAGCAGGTGCGAGGCCAAAGCTGGGTGATTGTCTGGCTGCAGTGTGTGTGGTTGTGTGTGGGGTGCATCACCCAGACCCCGCTGTTGGGTTACACTTCGGCTTCCAGGCTGGGAAAACCACAGGGTGGGAGAAATGAGATGACCTCTTTCTCTCATTTCATTAACCTTCTCTGGGAGATCTCAGTGAGTACTAATGTAAAAATGTAAAAGGTATTAGCTTAAAAGCTGGCGCCAGAATTTTTCTGGAGAGAACAGCTTTGGAAAAGTGTGTAGTACCAAAGGTGTGTGGTCTGACTATTGGAGAGCCCAAAGAACACAAGTTAAGAAGCCGGCTGAAGTGCTGTGCACGAGAGAATAACAGAGTTACTGCGGAGAGAGGATGGGAGAGGAGAGTTTGAAGAACAAGGCAAAATAAGAGCGGGCAGAGAAGAGGCAGTGAGGTGCAGAGACTGGGCTTAGCTGTAGGGAGGACTCAGTGGAATTTTAAGAAGGGTAAATACAGTCTCCGGTGTTTTGCAATTATTATTTTGTGACTATTATGCAAACCAGTGGTTCCGTGAGTGCGGTCCCTGGCCCGAAGCTTAGCATCCCCTGGGGACTGGCTAGAAATGCAAGTTCCCAGGCTCCGCCCAGACCTACCCAGCGCGAGGCTGCTGCACGGGAGCGGAGTTTCAGCAGGCCCTGCCAGGGCTTCTGACCGGCCCATGTCCTGAACCACAGCTCTGCGGGTCCTCCGCTCCCGCGGGTTCCGCACACGCGGATTCGGCCAAATACACATCCTACGCTGTGCTTCCCACCCGCCTTTGGCTGAATCTGCGGGGTATGCAGAGCACAAAGGGCAAATACAGAACATGGGTGCCCGCAGACTTTGGTGTCCATGGTGGCCCTGGGACCATGTCCCGCCCCCTCTCCCCGGGATACTGAGAGGTGACTGTAAGCCTCTCCTCCTCTCACCCTCCACACCGCGCTGCGATTAACGTCTAAACATTCACAGATGTTTTGTGCAGCTGTTTTTAATGGTTCTGAGGCAGCTCAGGTACCAGCACTGGGGGAAGTAGGATTCCTACTGGCGGAGATGACCGTAACCACGTCCCCAAGAAATCAGCAGAAACGCTTGGACCTTCCCAGGTCAAGGGCCTGGGGCACTGGGGCAGTTTTCCCCGTGTTCTGGGAGCAGGGCAGACCCGCCCGCGTGTCCCTGTGGTCAGCCTGCTTCCCACGTGCCAGCTCCCACGTCCTCTCCGACTGGCCCCCAGCACCCCCTCCTCACTTCTGGTTCTCAACAGATGACTTTGCATTACACTTTGTTGAGAAAAAGAGAATCACAAGATGGGAGCAACCTCATTCTCCTCCCACTGGGTCTAGAAAACCTGCCTCTTCACCCACAGCCACTCGCTCCTGTCATAGCACAGGATGGGCAGTCTCACCTACACAGGGCTCTTCCCCTGTCCCCTGGATCCCGCCTACTCGAGGACTTCCCTCCCTGAGTTAGTGACTCTCAGCGGCGTCTTGCAGAATCACGTGCAGAGCTTTTTAAAAAGCCCAGGCTGGACTCCAGACTGGTCAGAATGTTTGGATGGGGAGCCTGCAGCCTCCACAGCCAGCCCCCCCAGGGTGCAGCCAAGCTCGTGAACCACTGCCTTCTCTCTGGGCAGAAACCTCTCTTTTCCCTGGTTGGTCTCCATCACCAGAAAATTACGCCCACTCTGTCCTGTCTTTAAGAACTTCTCCTTTGACCTTCACATCACCATCTGTGTTTCACAGAAAGTCTTCCGGAAGGAGACGGCCATACCCGCTACCATCACTTTCTCACCCCCATCGCGCTGCAGCCCCCACCCACAGCTCTGGTTTCTGTCCCCATTGCTCTAGTAAAACAATCTTTCTAATTTTCCAGTGACGTCTGTATTTCACAGGGTATGACCACTTTCTTTTCTTACCCTAGTCAACAAGTCAGCAGCATCCCAAATGGCTCATCGCTGTCTTCCTGAGTCAGTTCTCTGCCCCTGCACCAGGCCACTCCCCTGGCTTCCTTTGGCCTGCTGGCTGCTCCTTCCCAGTCTCCTTGTCCTTTGTTTAGACTCTAATAGCCGATGATACTAACTCCATTTTGGTCCCACCTTTGCTCTTACCCAGCAGCCCCTGAGGGCGCTCACACTTACAGCTCTAACTCAGCCACCACCTTTGATCTCTAGACTCACTTATTCAAGTGCCTACTGGACATTTTCCCTCAGGTATCTCACAGATGTCACCAAATTAACATTTCTAAATGTAACTATTCCTTTCGCCCTTAGATCTTCCCCTTCACCTCCCCCTGTCTTCCCAGCTCTGCGAATGGCACCAACATCCACCCTACAGGTCAAGCCAGTCACCTAGTTATTCTTGACTCCTCCCCCTGCTTTGCCTCCCACGTTCAGTCCCTCTGTGATTTCTGTTCTAAATCCAATGCTGTCCAATCCATCCCCTCCTCCTCATCTCCACTGCCACCACTGTAGTCCAGCCCATCATCATCTTCATCCTGGGCCACAGCTTCCCAACTTATCTCTCTGGCTTTATTGCCACCTTCCTCCCATCAGTGATGCCCAGGGGAGGTCCCTGTGCCCCTTCTCTGGAACACAGCATGGCGCGCCGGGGCCATGCCTTCCCTAGGTCTAGGTGACTCTGAACGGAAGGACCTGGCAGATGCTCACTCAGGTAGTTGAAGGTTATTAGGTCATCCGCCTCCTGAATGGTCCTCCTGTAACATCAATACGTCAGACTGACCCTTTCCCCTCGAGAAGAGTGGCCCCAGAAGTGGAAATGCACGTAGACATACACCTCATCTCACACAGACAGGGTCGTCCAGAAAAGCCGTGAACAAACCAAAGTTTGGGGAAATCACACCATCCTTTAAATACCTTCGGGTACTGAGCGGTTATACAAAGCTGTATGCCTGTCTTTTTGTAATGCAAACAAAATCAATAGCAAACTCTTGGTTTACTAATTTCATAAGAATGGCTTTTTTGAGTACAAGTTTCTTACAACAGGCCGCTTCCTACATACTCGCCCGTCTCAGTCTCCTCTGCTAATTCCTTCTCTGTTAGACCCCTAAGTGCTGACCTCCTGAGGCTTGACACTACACCTTCTTCCCTTCTTTATCTGTGTTTTCTCCAAAGATGCAGACAACACCCAGATTTATATTTCTGATCCTCACGTCCAGATTCATGTATCGGGATATCTCCCTGCCATTTCTGCTTGGGTATCTGCAGTTATCTCCAACCAGACATGTTCAAAGTCTTAGTTTGTCTCTACACCTCCACTCCACTCAGTCTTCTCCACCTCTGTGAATAGCACTCCGTCCGCTCAATCGCACAGCGCCTTGTGTCTGGTTGACCAGGTTGCCGTTAACAGGAACGGACCTCTGAAGTGCACGTGGCCCACTTAGCATCTCCTGTTACCATCAGCCTTGAACATCCGTCTCATAGATAGGATGATTGGGCACAAGATGATGGGGATTTCAAAGAAAAGGTCAGTAGGGTCCAGGTTTCTGTTACATGTGAGCAGAAAATACTGTTGTTCACTTAGCATCTGTGTGTAAGTTTGGATCAACGCTGATTCAAATGCAGCTCTCACGTTCAAAATCAGCACCAGCGTAGACTGATTTGGGAGGATACTGGAGAGCATGCGGTGCAAGGTGATGTGAGAATCTTTGACCCCGTGTCAGCTTTTATGTGCTTCATTACCTATTTCTTAAGACCTAAAAGTGGACCCTCTTCTCACAATTTGCTACAGCATCTGCCTCTGGAACTTAAAATTAGCCTTGTGCCAAGTATGGAAGCAGAGGGCAGATACGGAAGGGCAGGGATGGGAGAGAGGAAAACACCAGTGTGACTGAGTTTTTAAATGGGATTGGTAGAAAAATCCTTGGACTTGACTGAGTTTATTTGAATATAGATGAAGCTTCTGCTGCAGCCAGAAAGGAAGACTCAGAATAGCAGTAGAGATTAAGTTGTATTATGTTACAACAAAGCTACATGTTTGCATATCCAGAGCCACGGTTTGTAAACCTTGCACCCACTATGCATATAAACAAATTTATGGAATCCTTTAGACATTCAGTCTTTCTGTTCTTGAATTAGTGACATAGAGAAGTTAGTCCCACTGTGGACAGGATCCACCTGACTCTGGTTATCTGAGCCGGGTTATGACTCCAGTAGTTTTGCAAGTCAAGTTAAATAAGCCCATTTTGTCTACAGAGCAATAACATGCGCAGAGGCGATGGTATCAACATACAGCTCCGCAGTTAGCTAACTGTGCAACTTTGCACAACCTTCAGTCATCTCCTGGAGTAAATGTACAGCAGCATTACCTTCATATATATTGAGGACAAATTTTGTGTCTTTTTCTGACTTTTAATCATGGCAGACAGTATATGGGAAAGGGACACGTCTTCTAGAACAACTCTGCTATCCCTCAAAAAGAGATGCATTAGAAACACATGGACTGTTTTTCTAATGAGAAAAATAAATGCCTGGCCCTTACCTTCACACCAAGGGTTGAAGAGAATGTACGTGTCCGTCTCTGGGTTCCGGCTGGTGCGGATGATGCCATAGGGGGTCCAGACAGCGACGTACATGCGGAATTTTCCCACAATGCAGTTTGGAGAAGACTGGATGGACAGCCGGACCGACCGGTCCTCTCTCATGATGACTTTGGCCCCCCACTTGCCACTCTGCAGCTCGGAGACAATGGGGACTGGGATGTAGGTTCCCTTGTTCTCCTGAGGGTAGCGGCCTGGGAGGAGAAAGAAGAAACGCTGCGTTGGGGACATTTCCTTGTTCTCAGTCTGTCACCTTTGTAGCTGAAGGTGGGAAATCATTCATTAGACTTGAAATCATAAGTCTTGGGTTGAATATCACTTTTGCTACCAACTTGCATGCTGGTCGTCAATTTTCTTAACTTTTTTTAAGGTCTGATTTGTCATGTCTAGGTTAAAAGAAGAACAATAATACTTACAGAGATTTTTATCAGTTGGTTAGTCAATGAATTCAAATAAGATGCAGAAATACTAACGTGGACGTTAAAACAGAAGCAGAGCTTACAGGTTCCTGTGAAGTCACCATTCCCTGACAGCCCACCCTCTAAAAAGGTAAAATTGCTCTTTGAGGGTCCTAAGGCAAAGGTTTGTATTTATTCTGAAATCAATTTATTTGTCCTACTACTTGTAATAGAATTACATTTTTAGTTGTCCACGTGTAACTATTTTCATATTTAACTGAAGCATGTTTACTGCCAAGCTCATTAGTAATTTAGGCTTCTGTCCTGGGCAAGAATTCAGGCCCCGGAGGCAAATTATCCAGGTTTGAATCTTGGCTCTGCTGCTTCCTTCCCCCAGCAACCTCTGGCAGCTACTTGACCTTCACAAATCTCTATTTTCCTCTCTTTTTCTTTATCAGCAAATGAGACTAATGTGCCTACCTAACGATGAAATAAAATAATACATGTAAGATGCTTTGCACATGATTTCTCACGCATAACAAATTTTTACCTGTTATTTCAATAGAACATTAAACGTCAGAGCACTTTACCGTATGTCCAGGCTCTTCATGCTTTATACATAAGCTCTCGCAGGCTAACTCTTATCTCTCTTTATTGCTGTCATTTTGGAACAAATTCTGATTTCATGGTGTTGACCTCAAAACTGAATTTTACTAATGGATCCCTGAAAAGTCAGTCTTCACTGTGTATCGAAAGTCAACCTCACAGCGTTCTTTAACTCTTTGGCTTATGGTTTAATTTATAGTTTACTTTACAGGATAGTCAAATACACACACACACACACACACACACACACACACACACACACACGCATGTATATTTTAAGCAGGAACAAATCTTTCACTCACAAAATTTTCCAAAATGTATTAGATGGTCAGTTCTTCTTGGCTTAATGAAAATCACAAATCAGATGAATACATCTACAAATTGTTTGGATTGTAAGCAGAAAAACCTTTCAGGGTAAAACTTACTCATGTCAATTGTTTTACATGAACCATGTGGAGGATTCTGCATCGTAACAAACCAAAACGCTGCTTCGTGTTGGCCCCTCCAATTACTGAGGTCTTTAAAGACCTTTCTGGCGGGCATGTTGTTGAAGGCAGAGCGTCCTAAGGAGGCATCAGCTCCCACTGTGTGATTCGGCAAGGTGCTTAATCTTAATGAAAATAACAATTCATACAATGCAAGGCAGGGAGAAAGATTAGAGCCCCGTGCATCGCTATTGTTAGGGGTATATGTTTATCAACACTCAGAATGAATATTATCATAAATCCAATAAAGCCTTGAAAATGATTTTCTACCAAGTTGTGACAGTGTCTTGGTGGTGTTCTTGGGAATACACGGGGCTCAGCCTCCGAGAAGCCTGGACATAAGCCCAACTGCAGGAGCCGTCAGCTCCAGAGGCACCACCATCCCCCAACTTCCTGAATATGCTCCTCGTGTACATGTACAGACTGGGGCCTGAGGTTGCCCTTTCTCCGGACGCATCATGGCTCTCTGGAGCCCCCATTAGTGCCGAAGCGTAGACATCCAAAGCAATCTCGCCAGCTAAATGGGACCATAATTCACTTATTACAGGGACTTGTGGCAGCTGTTGCCACTAAACACTGACTGAGATTGAGAGCGCACGGTATTCAATATGACATGAGCTTGGTAAAAATAAACTCTCAGAGACAAAAATCTATGTGGTAATGACAGCATTAGAGTTTTTAAAAAGGATGAAAGGAATTTTAAAATGAATTACATAAGCAAGCTCCTTTAAGCAAGGCATTAGGAGGGTGTGTCTGAAGCTCCGTGCTAGGAACCTCAGCTCCACGTCTGTGCTAACATCCACCATCCCTGGGAGCATCAAATTACTAAGACAATCACTGGTTTCCATGGCTACACGTCAAGGTTTGATTTCAAGAACTCCAATTTTACCTAGCAGATTCAAGTTATGCCCAAAAAAGGAAACAAAAGGGAAAGCCATGTTTATTCATGCTGGCTTTGAACCCGGTCACGGCTCATTCTAGAGGCTGGTTTGTTTGACGCTTTCCCTTCGTGCAACAATATTGTCTGTTGTGTGCTGGGCATCATTCTCAGTGCTAGAGACACCACAGCAAGCAAAGCAGCCTCCTTGCCCACAGAGCTCATGGTCCACGGACAGAGCCCAGCCTGTGCTGACCCTGATGAGCCTGTTCCTGCTTTAACCCTCGTAACAAACTGTGAGAGGGAAATTGCCATCATCACCCTAATTTGACAAATCGGGAAACTGAGGCCCGGGGTCATTAAGCAGCTTGTCCAGGGTGACGCAACTAGTAAGCAGTGGGGCTGAGATCTGAACCCAGGCGGTCTGGCTCTAGAGCCTGGGAGCTTAACCTCTCGACTGTACGGCAGTCGTAGGTGCGGAAAACGCTACGGCGCTGGTGAGAACCGCGGTGCAATTCTGACCGCGCAGTTAACTTGCGGGGCTCCCCTGGGCAGATTCCTTCATTGTCGGGAGTTCCATTTCCTTGTCCCTTTGCAGTTCTGGAAACTGGTAGAAAATAGATTTTATAATAGAATGAAGGCTCTATGCACGGCACACAGTAGGAGTTAAGTCAGGAGACAGTTATTGTTTGTGTTTTAAACTAATAGTTGCTTGGATGCAAAGCCAGAAGGGAGAAGAGTGATTTTTCCTTCTCTCTGGTTCTAAACCCGCACAAAGGTGGGAGTCCCAGGGAAAGCTGGCTACGTTTGTGGAGGGAGGTGTCGCGCCCCAGGGGAAAGCACTCAGATGGCTCTGACACTTACTGTGTGATCCTGGCAAAGGGCACACCCTCTCTCCACTGCAACTTCACGTACTCTGTCAAATGGGGATACAATGCGCAGTAGGCAGTGATGAAGAAGGCGGCTCAGTAAATGCAAGTTACCCTTATTGCTATTCCTCATTTTCTCAGGCTTCCTGATTCCTCTAAGCAGTCCTTTCTCTGCTCCAGGAGTGGGAAGCCAGGATGGGTTCGCCGACGGGAAGCCAGGATGGGTTCGCCGACAGCCAGCCTACACGACCCAAGTTCCCTTCCAGGAACCTTGTGCCACCTCAGCTCTGCGCTGCCCACCCCACCCCCAGCCCCACACGAGAAAGTGATGGCATTCCTCATTCACCCCAAAGCCGTAGTAATTCCAGAATTACCCTAGAAGAATCACCTAAGTCACATCTGATTTTCTGAATCACTGGTCACTGTTATCTCCATTCATGCCTTAGAGTAGGAGCTGGCACACTTTGGGCCAAATGTAGCTTGTAAATAAAGTTTTATTAGAACACACGCATCTGGGCCTGACTGCGCTACTGCAGCAGAGGCGAGGGGCTGTGGCAGAGAACAGCAGGTCTGCAGCGCCTGAAATATTTACTATTTGGCCATTACAGTAAAAGTTTGCCAACTTCTGCCTTAGAGAATTTCACATTTTATTTATTGAAGGGGTGATTTATTACAGAACCTCACTGTCTAAGACTTGAAAATACCATCACCTAGTTTTTCCTTCAAAGAGAAATATGTTAGTAAGCTAGTAACAAACATCTGTGTCGCTATTAGGTCAATGTTTAGCTTCCTTAAAGCCTCTTCGTTAAGTTCCTCGCAGTCTCAGAGGATGCTGAAGACAGAGGACGCTGGTTGTAACTTTGTATTGATTTCAGTAGACGCAGCTAAAGCGTTCCGTTTTATTGCTGTAAAAGTTGTTTAGAGTTGCCAAGACAGTTCATACGGACAGAGATGGAAATAAAGTGACAGGAGCGAAGGTTTGTTTCCTGGGGTCGCTGCGAGGGAATTTTTACAGACAGGAAACTGAGGTTCTGTGAGGTTGTCACACGCAAGACAGCCGTGTAACTGGGCAGAGGCAGAGATGGGACACAGACCACGACCTCTGCCCTGGGAAGCCCGCTCTCCTGGCTCTGCATCATGCTGTCTCCATAGAGATGGTGGCCGGAGGATGCTGGAGGGATCACAAAGATGAAGGATGCCAAGAGAAGAATGAAGCTGGACGCTCTGAGGGCATATCTGCCAAAGGGACAGTTAGGGGATGCGTGGTGAGGGGTAGGAGATGTGCGGGAAAGAAGGATGAATCCAAGGGCTTAATAACTGATGGTGAGAAAGAGAACCTGGTAGAGAGGGGCTTCCAAAGAGGGTCTCAGGGCTACAATGGCTCCAAGTTGGGAAGGTTTCTAAGGTGATGTCAGTGACTGCAGGGAGGAGGGAAATGGGGGGGAGCATCACTGCTGACACGGCCAGGCTGTGTGGCCCCAGACCAGCGAATCAGAGCAGGCAGTGATGACACTGACTGCAGAGGGAGAAAAGAGAACCCAGATTTACAGGCCTTTTCATATGCACTGTTTGGAAAAGCTGATTATTAATGTGAGACCTGACCTGTCAATAGCACCTCGGGGTCTTGTCGGCTGCTCTGTTACACCATGTTTAATTCTGAATGTAATGATTCCAATGACAGCGCTGGGCAAGAATTTTCCATGATTGAATTGTGAGTGAGGAAGCTGTGACAGAGTAGTATTTCATCCCGCTAAATGGCCCTCTCACCTCCAGGAGGTAGCGTGTTTAAGAGACCACAATCAGCCTACATTCCAGAATGACCATCCATCAACTTCCACGACCGCCCAACAGCTGTCCTCGGCCAAATCTGGGTGTGGAACTCGGCCCTCCGCAGGTGACCACCGTGCACACGTTGGCTGAAAGTGAATAATGCCTGCATACATGTTTTGTTTTATTTTTTCCTCCCAAATTGTGTAATTTTGAGTTTAAAAAAAGCCCAAGCAAGAAAAATAGAAGCAGGAAATATAATATCCCAGAAAGGATTCTCATTTTGTTTTTAATAATGTAGCCTTTGAAATTGGACTACTAACCACGAAAAAAAACATCATTACCAATTGCATTCTTTCACACTTAACTAAAATTGGAGCTATCTTCCCAAGTGATGTAGAAATTAACAGATGCTCCTAGTTTAAATGTCCATTTTCATCTGTAAATTATTTTTTGAGGCCACACAAATACAATTTGTAAGGCAAAATTCGCTTAGACCATACACCTATATTCAAACGCCCCCCGCCATCTTTAAACTCACGCTCTCCTTACACATATAGTTGTGAGGACCGAGGGGAGCACCTGCCTTAGCCCCTCACCGCTCGGAACCAGGAGGAAGGGGATGAAAATATTTAATTCCTTTAAGATTTTATTCTTTACCAACCTTGCCCCAGTGGGCCTGAGTTTTTGCGTGGCTTCTTCCTATTTATGCCATTCCCGTGGTGGGCAAGAGAAACCTACCTCCAGTTTACACTCAGCCCGACATGGCCTGGGGACAATTTGCTCTCAATCATTCATTTTACGGACCTAAGAACCCACTGCATGCAAAGCCCTGCATAGGTCTTACCCCGCAGAGGAATGTGTTACATTTAAAAAATTCATGTTCTAGTAAGTTGATGGCTTGGAGAATTTTTTTTTTAAATTAAAAACGCAATGTGCTCTGTGGTGATTAGGTTCCCAGGAAGTCCAGGCAGGCCACTAATTAGCATACGGTGCGGTCGGTGTCGTTGAAAACCGTTGCTAATAGAATCATGCCGACCTCACCTGGCTCGTACCTAGAACCTTGGAGAGCACAGCACAGAGGAGGAGGCGGCGCCTGTCAGTCACCTCCCCCTGGTGCTCTGGAGTGAACAAACGTGGACCTCAGGACGCCCCTATTTTTCATCTCTCGGACACGTCGGCTGTAAGGCAAGTGCTTGTCGTCTGTGCGTCACCTGTGCTGTGCTTAGCACTGCTGGTCGTGAGAGTCTTAATTACCTGGAAACCCCAAAGAAAGCTTTGCCTTCTTAGTGACTTAGATACCTATTTTTCTTATTAAGAATGAAAGATACTGTTTTATCGTCTTTATGGCCTCACAGGCTGTCTCAATGCCTTAAACCGAGCAGGTGCCCTGTGAATGTCCAAGGACTGCACTGAGCTTTTTGCAGACACTGAGTCCCATTAAGAACATCACACAGACTTTTTAGAAGCCCTGAGATGCCTGTAGCAACCAGCTGTCAACTGCAAGCACCCTTCACAAGACATAAAAATTTCTAACTGGAGACTTTTTCCTTTAAGGTGTATCTTCCATTCACGGATAAATACATTTAAAGCTGAGCTCTGACACCACCTACCTGCAGACTTTCTTTAACAGTAAATTCTTATAAGAGGATCATCTCTAACGGACTCGTGAAAATATACCATGTCTCCAGCTGGGAAGGTAAATTGCATGATGTTAATTCATTTTTCCATTTGACCCTTTGGTTTTTCTCAAGACGCAGCTTTCATGTTCAAAATATTCAATCTATTTCCACACAGGCCCTGGAAGCGTTCCTGGGACAGCGTGATGCATTTGGCAGAGCTGGAGGCGTGGATACAGGAGCCTTGTAAAGGGAAGCAAAGCTTGTTTTAACAGTCTCGGGGTGGAATGGGGGTGCACAGGGACCAGGCTGGAGTACGTCCCTGAATAACTTTTAGAAACACCAGGTTACCAGCTATAAAAAACCAAGCCCACCACCACCAAAAGAGAAACAATGATGACAAGAGGAGAGAAACATAAACGTTCAAAAGCAAATCATTTCATCAAAGAGCTCCAGAACCTACGCTGGCTGTTTCATACCTTGTCGGGGGGATGTATCTATGTACCTAGACATGTACATATACATACAATTTATCAATCGATACGTATTCGCATGTTTCCTAAAGGAAGAAAGCTTCACATTTATTCTGTGACTCCCTCAAACTAGAGAAGGAGGGGAGGTCCTTGAGGACAGGGGCTGGGCTTTGTTTGACTTCGTGTATCCGGTGGCTTGCGCCGCCTTGGAACAGACTAGGCTGCATAAACGTTTGGTAAATTGAATATAATGTATCTTCAAGGTGTCTTGCCTATGTTAACTTTATTTCACTTTCAATCCTTCCGAAGTCTCTTAAAATATTTCTTGGAGCAAGCTGTAATTCTGTGAAACGTCTATGAAACCAGCGCTGGGCGAGGCTCGCCGAGGGGCTCGGGAAGTCACGAGGCTGCGCCTGCCGAGGCCCCGGCGTGAGGAGGCCGCGCCTCACAGCGCCGCCCAGGCTGCAGTCTGGACGGGAGGGGACTCGGGCCTGGCCCCGGGGGCGGGGGGTGGGGGGCGCCAGCAGCGCGAGAGGAAGAGAAGGGCGTGAGGTAAAACCCCGGGGAAACGCCAACTACGCGGAGATAAGATAACCCCTTCATCTGTGAAGTACGACTGTGGGTCTCCTCCAACAAAGCTGACCCCAGCACGCCAGACTTCAGCTGGGACTACCGGCCACCAGGAGGACGGTGTGGCGGGGGCTTCCAGAAATCAAGTCATCGCAGCTGTTGGGCGCTGCGGAAACCCAGAGGAGGAAGCAGGTAAAGGTGCAACAAGGTGGGAGAGGGTCCCTCACAGGTGGCCCTGGGATCTCATCTTAAAGGTGGACAAGGCGGGGAGGAGCCTTCCCAGCAGAGAGAGCAGGAAAGCGTGGACCATTGGGGACCATGAGATGTCTGCAGCTGACCTGGGCAGGGGGAGAACCAAAGGGAGCTTTGACGCCATGCAAAAGCGTTTAGGCTGTGTCCCAGGAAGGGCTGAGGATGGGGCAGAGCCATGAGAAGCTTCAGGTGCCTGATGAGATCTGCACTGCAGGAAGTTCACTCTGGCTTCAGGATGGAGGATGGTTTGCGGGGGGACAAGAGTGGAGGGAAGCCAGTCAGAGAGCCGTTGAAGATGCTGGGTTTGACATGACGGTGTCCCTAGAGTGTGCTGATGGGCTCTGAGAGAAGTTAGGTGGAAGGAAGCAATAAAAAACCAACACAAGCACAAATGACACTGTTGTCAGGTTGTGAAGATTCATTAAACGTCATTTTCTGAGTGATGTTATTACCTGCCCTCCATCCACACTCACTCAAGTCTCCCTGGGTGTGCGTTGGGAGAAACCTCAAGGATGAGAAAAGAGGTCAGGGGTGAGGGTCACCATGGGCATGACATGGAAGCAAAAGCAATGATAAGTGAGAGAAAGGGAGGTAAGACTGGGAAATGCTGGAAGGAGGTGAAGCAACAACGAGCACGGATAGTACTCAGACCCCGATGTGCAAACACGACCTCCTACCAACGGGAGGCAGAGCCACCTGGAGACACGGCAGACTCCAAGGCTGGGGCAGGGAAAGTACAAGATGAGCCGGAAACACCTTTTTGTGCCAGAAAACAAGGAAGTGAGGATGCCGAGGCCAGTTGGAAAAGTTTCCAACTGGCAAAATCTAGGCCATCAAATTAATTACAATAGTAACAGGTTTAAGTAACCCATTTAATTAAAAGAGGAAATCATGAGTTCATATTGATGTCAGTCCATCACTCTATCAATACAGATTTTGGTGATGAATACAACCATTTCATAGTCTCAAGGTAGTTTTTTGTAAACTGCTTACTAATTACAAAGGGAGCAAAGAGTAAGTTTGCAGTGGAGAACCCTGACAGGTACCACTGCACTGGCGTCTGTGATGTGCTGCCCAGCGCCCCTTCCAAGAAGGGCTGATTTATCCATGGCAGCTGGGAGTGACAGCAGAAAATGGTCCTTGGTGGCTCAGCCCTCTTTGGGAATTACCAAAGCTGAAGAAAACTGCCTCGTCTGAGGCCACATCTCATTCAGGGGCAGCTCAGATCCAATGGATGATCAACACGGGGGTCCAGCGGTCCAGCCCAGGGGCTCCCATGGCTCCTCATCGGGTCAGCTGTGACGTTTGAGACTGCTTCAGCTCAGCCTCTCCCTCCGTCCGATTCTGCTCCCTTCCACAGAGGTTACTCCCAAGAGCGCGCCTTAATTGACTCTCGCATGCTAATTTCAGAATCTAGTTCCGGGGGATCCCACCGGCTACAGGCTGAGTGTTTGCATCCACCCCGCCTTCCTGGGTTCCCCCATTGCGGGCACAAAACCTTCACTTACACGCACTGCTAGAACACGGTGCTGAACGCAGCCTCACGGTAGCTTGCAGACACACCGGAATGACAGCACTGTGAACACCTCACCGCAGGCCCCAGCCATTCGGAGCTGGGGCCCTCGCCCTTTCCTCCTTGCGAGGACACAGTGAGAACCAGCAGGTAGGTCCTCAGCACACACGAGGTCTGTCAGCACCTTGGTTTTGGACTCCCCGGCCTCCAGAACTGCTAAGAAATAATTGTTTATAAGCACCTCGTCTATGGTATTTTGTAAAAGCCGCCAGGATGGATTAAGACGTTGACCCATAACTCTGCCCTAATCAAATAATCAAAATTAATGCAATCAGTAAAGAGAGCTACCCAAAATTCAACGTGCAACCAGACAGGATCCACCGAGAAGAACACAGCCCCACTTCTGTGCCGCAACTGCCAAAGACACATTACCTGATTGTGATCACCAGGAAACAGCAGACAAACCCAGATCGGGAGGCTTTGTATGAAATTACTGCCTTATAATCTTCAAAGGGGTCAAGTAACGAAAGCCAAAGGAAGACTCTGAACGTGTTCCAAATGGAAAACTAGAGATAGGACATGACCACAAGGCGTGACGTGTGACTCTGGACTGGATCCTCTTGCTATAAAGGACGTTGTTGGGACAACTGGTGAGACCCAAATGGGGTATGAAGATTAGACAGTCATAAGGCACCAGCTGTAATTTCCTGACTTTGGTGGCTGTATGGGAGAGCGTCTTTGCTCACAGGAAACACACACCCAAGTACTTAAAGCATTCAGTGGTGGTGGGACAGCAGGTTGACAACCCTCTAATGGTTCTGGAAGAAAAACGTAAGTTCTTTGTGGAGTTTGTTTCAAAATTTTGAAGAACTTTTTCAACAACAAACAACAGAACAACACGTGTAGCCACTGTTTGTATAATTATCCTGTATGTCTGTGTTCTCCTCTTTCTTTTTTTTTAAACCCTCAGTGATGTAGATCTTTAAGTTTCTTAAGACAAGCAATGCTTTCTGAGCTTTCTGTCTTTGGAAACACCAGTTTCGGTCCTTCAAAGGCATGTGCTACAGGGGACGGCCTCCTGGTGGCCCTGTGCTAGGCAACATCCTAACTGCCCAAGGGACGAGATGTGGCCGCCCCTCAAGAAGCATCAGCTCTAAGAGACTACGGGACCGGCAAGGAGCCAAGTGTCAAGGAAGAGCCCGTTCAGGGACGCAAGCCGGAGCCAAGGCTGGAGAAGTCAGTACACAAGCGGCCACTTAGTAAATCACCGTGGCAGGGATGATGGAGGCCCCCCAGGCCAGGTTCACTGCGCCATATAAATCCAGGGGGAAATCAGGCAGAGAGCAGAAGGAGATTTCTTTCTTACTTCAGAAGGTGATTACTTTGTACATGCGCCCTAAATAACCAGGACTGGGATTTTTCCCCTTGGGATTTTATCTTGCTGGTTCTAAACACAAGCACTGTCTTTATGAATCATCTTTATTTTTAAAATTTGGCTAACACTCCGCTCAAGTGTCTCTGACAATGTTTAAAGCAATTTGTTTCACAAATACGAAAGTTAGAAACGCCTGAGATGATGGAAATGAAGCAATAGAGACAGTGTGTCATCTTCTATCACTTAGAAATATGTTGCACAAATAAAAGGGTTTTGATGGAAAATGCCACGCTAGCTGTCTCCACTGCGTCCTTTCCGTCATTTTAATCATAGAAACACTGTTTTTGTCTCTGTAAAATTAATTGCTTCACAATACTGAGGGCTCTTGTCTCCCCTGTGCACTAATTTTCCAGGGAACTTAACAGCATTTTTGTCACCCTAACCTTGAGATGCTGGACCACAAATACGCTTGTCCCTTTGGGAGCCAGTTATGGGGTTGAGGGGGAAAGCTAGTTTGTCTTTGTGCTTTGCCAGTCAAGGAAACAGGGCTTGAAATAGTGTTAGTGATTATACGTCCACATGGAAAGCACGACCCTTTGTTGGAAGAGCTGACAGCATCGCGCTGACAGGTTTCCAAAAAAAATACCGCACGTGTCACATGACAGCGCAAAGTGCTGCGCACGCTTTGTAAGCTGCGGGACCGCAGGACATGTCCGGGCCCAAAGAACCTCATTCTGCGACGTCTGTCTTCACCTGCCGGGGCTGCTAAAACAAAACGCCCAAACCAGGCGGCTTACACACCAGACACTCGTTTCTCACGTTCTGAGGCTGGGAGGCCCCAGCTCAGGGCGCAGGCAGGTCTGGCTTGTGGTGAGGCCCCTCTCCCTGGCTTGCAGACCATGTGTGTGTCCACGTGCTGGTCTTGCTTCTTCTTCTTGAAAGGATGCAAATCCCATCATGGGCCAGTTCCCTCGTGACCTCATCTAAACGCTAGCTGAGTCTCCCTCCCTCGCCGTGACTCATTCTGAACAGACATCTCTGCTCGACCTCACCTGCGCTGGAAGAACTCACCATCCCCGGGCGGCACTCCCAGAGCCAGATCAACACCACATCCCGCTCAGGCCAGTGCTCGTGGCTCCGTATGTCTTCCCTTGAAGCGTATTTCTGTGCACTGTTTGAACACTTACTCTAGTCACCAGCATCATGAGATGCCATGCCCCTGCCACATTCCTCACATTTTCAGCAGCTCCCTCTTAGCTCAGCTCTGATCTGACAGTCACTCATCCAAGCTTTCCCAGCTTATGCTTGTTTTCCTAGGATCCCATCTACTGAGTCACTCCTTCCCTCCCAAAAGTGTTTGGAGGTTAAACTATAGGGTTACCCTAGCGGTGACCCACCGAGCTGTAGCAGGCCCTGGGCCGACTTGGGCGAGAGCATACTTGAACCCTCTGTTGGGCAAGGATAGTTTCCGGGTCTGTAAAACAAGTGGGCGAAGTGATGGCTCGGATTTCTTCCAGCTCCCTAACATTTATATTCTGTCGTTCTGTGAAGTGCGCCGAGCTGTGGATTGCTTCACAACGAGCACACAGTAAAACTCTTACAAAGGCGGATTTCTCCCGGGCAGCCAGTCCTAACTGGATGCTGGGCGGTTGCTCCCGGGAACGTCTCCTCTGCAGCTCCCTGTTTCTGCCTTGAATCCAAACTCGACCCTCGGCATCTTGGTACCTACTCTCCTGCCTCTGTCCGTGCCTGACTCCCCAGGCTCTTCACCTTTTCTCTCAAAACTCATTCCTGGACTATCTCATTTCCTTGGGACACTGCTCTCTGCAGAGGGTCAGAGAGTTATTTTGCAAAGCCAATGTGTGCAAGTTTACAAACGGGTCAGCTGGATGGCATCAGCTACTCTCACGGAGCATTTCCACGCTGTTAGGGGGGCTTCAGCTGTTCCATACTAACGCGGAGGAGTAACTGCAATGGGGGCATCCAGCACGCTGCTGCGGATTGCCTGTCACGTCTCCCCACATGGAGAGCTGCCTCTCTACCTGGATATAAACTTGGCAGATGGCAATCAGATATTTATTAAAGACAGTTGGAGAACATAATGTGAGAATGAGTGAATGAGATTGAAAATTTGTTTTTATTATAGTTCAGCTTATTAACAGTCCACACATTTCTCCCCCAAAGCCTGTATTTTTAAAGTATATTTGGTTTCACAATTCAAAGTGTGCGAATCTGATCATCTCCAGATGAGCAAGAAGGCAGGGACAACAGATCTCTTCTGTCTCTTCTCCCCACGGGCACATTTGGTGAATAAGTGAATGGGGTGGATATCACTCAAGTCTCTCTTGATCTCCCACGTGCAAACAGACCCACACCATTTACTGAGCCCCCTTTCAACTGTTCTTGAAAACTAATGGTGACTTAATTGCATTTGATCATGTTAATGAGATTCTGATCTTTGACAAAAGATAGCTTTTCAGGGTTCCTGTGTCAATCTGACATGACGAAATGGATTCTTCAGGAAGGATGATGATTCTGCTGTGTGGAGACTCCAGATGCCACAGCTCACCTCCACTAAGCAGGAAACTTGAGCTTGGACTTCTAGTTAGTGCCAAGATTTGCTAAGCAAACAGTCACTGGGGACTGGTTCCATAAGGTGGGTACATCCCTTATGGGCCAGAGTGGGTCCCCCATATCACCAAAGTTCCACAAAGCTCCCAGAGTCTGAAGAGTGAGCCGTGCCCCACCCCCAAATAGAAGTGTGAGAGTTGATTCCACTAAGGGTTCCTTTTTCATTAGAACTATGTGTACCTCAGCAGGACAGGAAGCTGTAGGACTTCCAGGAGCGCCTTCCTCCCAGCCTGCAGGGCACACGTTCCCAATCCCTCCTGTGGCACTCCCAATTCCTTAAGATCCTCTCAAGACCTACTTGCCTTGTCCCAAGACCTTCCCTTTTAACTGTAGCCGAGGTCCCTCCTGACCGCCCAGAGCAGCGCCTGCCTGCTGTGTTCTACATTTCCGGTAGACGGCTGCGCCAGCCCAGCCCTTGATTATACGCGGTATGTTGTCTTCATCAATTGTTGATGGAAGTCTTCTCACTCCAACTATATTAAGCTCTTTAAAGACAGGAATAGCGTCTTACATCCCCCATGGCACCCCACACAGTGTAAGACCCAGCAGAGGCTTCTGCATCAGAAATTCACCGGACTGGGAGTGAGATGAGATGGTGGGGAGGCCCTTCGGCAGAAACGGGAAGGAGGTGGATGGGGAAACTGAAGAAGCCACGTCAAGACTCCTTGAAGAACCTCCAACAACAGGGCAACGGAACCTCCAAAAGGCTAAGCCAGGCTTTAGCCAGAGTCGGGCTGGTGCATTTAAGGCATCCAACCCAGCTTCCTGAAGGCTGAAGAAACGCCTCTGAACAGATACAAAAATCGCTAGCCCCATCTCCTGAGGGTGCCTCCTCTCGCTCTCCTGACTGTGACTGATGGGGAAATAACCAAAACACTCATCCACAGGACGGTGTGCATGTCTGTACAAGAGAGAGAAAAGACAGAACAACAAAAGAGAGAAAAGGAGAGACAGAAATGGAAATAAGAGAAATTATAGGAAAGGGTAGAAAAGGTCAGAAGGACTGAGATAACGAAAAGAAAGAAAAGTCAAAAAGGAAGCGCAAAGAGAGACCCAGCTGTGTCCGGCTTGCCTCATGGCATCGAATGCCTGTCTGGCGCTGGCTGCTGTTAGAATGATGCCTTATGGAGGCTCTGCTTCTTTAAGGAACACTACAAAGATGTAGCTTTTCTATACAGTTGCAATATTCAAAATAAGGCTGGTAACTGGGCCACCTTACTAGCAAGCAACCATCGCTAAGGCGTTCCGAGAGCTTGCCGGTTATTCCCGCGTCAGTTCTCACACCAGGCTCGCGGGGTGACGTGAGGGCACAGATTATGAATAATTACTCCACTCCCATCCTTTCTTCGGTGGGTTTTAATTCCATTCGTTTGTGGTCTCTCTCTTCACAGACTGGAGACTTGAGAGCAAGGTACAGCGGTGGGCACATTAGTTTTCATTAAATGTTGTTTTCACCCTCTTTTGTTACCCCTGACTTCACCTACTGCAGGCATTTCTCAGGACTGATGCGAAAGGGTCAAAGGATGCCCACACCGTGTACTCCCTGAGTTCAGATCATGAGTTCTGGTGGAGCAGAGTTTCAACTGTGTGCGTGCTAATTAGCCAAGGTTATGAATTCCCATAAATGAAAGTCAGTATAAGACACAAGTATGGAGACAGAAGGGAGAGGGGAGAGAGGGTGAAGGCAAATCAGGGGAATAGAAGAGAGAGGGAGGATGGAGGGGGGAAGTCGGGCATCCGTGCAAGAATTCTCACTCCAGGATCCATGGTCCTTCCCAAGTGCTCCGTGGAGAACACTGAACGTGGCGAGCCACGCCGGCAGCTCTGTGACACTCAGGACACTAAGCTCCACTGAGAAACTCCAGCTGTGTGGGATGGGACGTGGTCCCCCCGCAGGACCGAGGGGGCTCCCTGCAGGTCTCTGGCGCTAGAATATGGGTAGTGAGCCCTCCTACTTTGAGACCAAACAGCCTCTGCCACTTCGGCTAGGACTGTGGGCAGATGGTTCTGGGCAGAACGTGGTCTGCGGTTTGTCAGGGTGCCTATTGGACCAATTAAGCTGTCAGCAGGGATGCTGCAGACACTGGGGCTGTTTGTTTGGAGGTTTAGCGACTGTTATCTTTTCTTTGCTCCCAGGAGAGAAGAGACAGAGCAGAGGCCTCCTCTTGGCCTTTTTGACAGTCTTATTTAGTAACAACCCATTGGAGAACCTCTCCCAGCGCCACCGGTGCTGAGATTGCTAAGGGTTCGCCCTGAAGGAGGTGGGTGGGAACCCCGTCTCTCATCGCCCTCCCCCAGGACCCAGGATGGGGTGGGGCAGTTCAGGGGGCACACTTGGTAACGGAGAACTCGACCCCTGGGGAGCCGCTGGGAGAGTCAGGCCAGGCTGGTGCCTCAGCAAAGTCCACACTTGCAGGTGGACAGTCAGGGAGGTCAACCCCCCTAATGACATAACCAGGATTGATTTTCTCTTTCCTTGCAAGCTGGGTGCTTGACAGCGTATCTGTCCTCTTTTAGAGCCCAAGGTGGACAGGCCACTGGGCTGAGACTCTGATGGTCTGTGGGGAAGTAGGGGTCACGGGGCCACCCCCACACCCCCCGCACTAGCCTGGGTAAAGCACTCATGCCCTGTGAACGCTGGTTTCCAGATTTTCAATGAGGTTTATCCCTACCCTCCTGCTTCCCAGTGCTGTTGTGGGAATGAAAAGGTGCCTTCATGCGTTGTCCCCTGCACTCCACGAACGACTGTTTGAAGTTCTGTAGCCCCTGTCTTCGGGTGAGGGGACAGTACCGGGGGGCTGAGTGAGTCCGTGGAACTAAGCAGTGGAACTAGGTCTGACCGGGGGCTGCCCGACTCCAGGCCTTCCCCCTGACCGTCCCCTCCACCGTGCTGCCTCCCAGCCCTTGTATCAAATGACCGTCATGCCTGAAATGACTCCCCAGGGCCAGTCACTGGGGCACACTGAGCCCTCAGACCACAGCGCGCTACTTCACCGCAGGCGCATCTTGCTTGACTGTGCAAACCAAACAGGACACACCAGCTTTACGGGAGGAGCCACCACCCAGAGCGAAGCGCTGCGCGCTGACCTCGTCGCCCTGTGAGTAAGACCCCCCCCCCCGCCTCGCACCTACGCCCCTGACAGTACCCTCAGCCCTCCGGTTTGTCTTCCACTCTCTGCCACGGTAATCGCAGAAGTAAAAACCTGCATCTTTTTAACACTCTGCTTAAAACGCTTCCATAGAGGCTTCCACAGATGTTATTTATAGAATAACATCTCAGCTTCTTATCCAGGTGTCCAAGATTGTTAGTACTCTTCCAAGTCATCTTTCTCCACTGACCTTCCTTTTTTTCCCCCTGGAATATATACGTGTTCTGTTCCACTGGGTCAACTCCTATGCATCCTTTGAAACCCGGATCAAACAGCACTTCCCGGGGGGCTCCTCTGACTGGCCGCATGGTCGATCTCTCTCTCTCCAAGGTGCTTTGCAGGCATTTTGCCCAAGAGGCTGGCATGGACCTCAACCTCCAGCATTCAGCCTGTCCTGTCTGGATTCTCTAAGGGCAAAGGATGAGCATAGCTTCCCACTGTAATCCCACTGCAGTGCTTTGTACGTGCAGAGTTATCAATAACCGCCCAATAAGCACATTCGAAAGGAAAATTAAACTGGTTTCAAGGTAAAAGAAGCCAAAGAAAAATCTGGAAAGTAAATATCTAAATATAAAAAAGGGAAGTCATCATTTCTGAAAAGAGAAGTTACTGAACACGAATGCCAAATTGATAGCTATTCTAACGCAGGCACAACAACTGAAGTGTCAAAAAGAAAAAAAACATAGATATTATGTTAAGTTACCACAGCACATTGACTACAAATCCCCTCAGATTCTATCATCTACCTTTCTTCAGCGTTCTGCAGGATAAAGGTAATTCGCAACTGTAGTTTGGCATTTCCTAGAGTGAGTCCTGCATTTTACTAAAAGATATCATAAAAATAATAACATAGTAGAGCAGTGTTTACAGTAAAACAATTTTGGGAAATGTTAGGCTGAAGACGTTTCTTTTTTGACTTTGCCCCTCCTCAGAGTCTTCGATACACTAACGCGCGCTGGAACTCTCCAAGAAGAGGCACGGAACACAGCACGACCCAAATGCGTTTGACCACGGAACTTCTTTCCAAGGAACATCTCACATGACAGGTATTCATGGAGAGCACTCTCTGGGCAACACTGACCTAGATTCTCAGATGCCATTATCAGTCACTTTCACAGAGGCTGCTCGTCGGCGCAGAAACACACAGCGGCAAAAACTGGAAATGACTTCCTGCATCAACATCGCTTCCAAATGATGAAACAGGTAGCCCGTTTGCATCAGAACGCAGCAGGAAATAGTGGAAAGAAGCTAGGAAATATTTCTCTGCGTCTTACCAGCTGTATGATTTGGGCCAAGAGATTTCTCAGCCGAGAAATTGTGCCACGTCTGTGACAGTCATGGGTGGTGATTTTACCTGGACTTTCTGAACCAAAAATCCACGAAGACACCTGGTCTTAAAGGATTTGGGTGATGCTCTCAGATATAAGAAATGGTTCTTTGCGTCCCTAAGCGCCTGCAGCACCTGCTCAGGTCATCAGGCATGGTAATCAGTTTGTGTCTCTCTACCTACCACGTGAACCCTCCCCAGACCTCGTTCCCAGCATCCTCAGAAGACGAGGGATCCTTCTGCCGCGTCAACCCCGCATCGATGTCACTTCAAGCTCTACTTCCACTTCCTGTAGCACTCTCCTGAGTCTTCAGGAGTCTTCCTCTGCCGGCTCCCCTTTCCCTCTGCCTCCTTACAAGCTGAAGTACCTCCAACCCTAAAACAGACACCAAGACAAAAATACCCCACCTCTCACCCACATTCTTCTCTAGAGACTCTAAATTGTCGTAGCTTCTCCTCCCAAAAGATTAAACACCTTCTTCTTTAAACATCCAGTTCTCTTGGATTTAGTGACACTGCACTTCCCTGATGTCCCTTCTTCTTACCTGACCATGTGGTCTTTGTCTCCTTCAGCTCCTGGACTGACTCCTTAAAAGTTGTTTTTCCCCAGGATGGGAGCCTCAGTCCACTTCTCACTTGATTTCCTTTTTTTCTTTTTGGAATGATCTTACCCACCTAACATGTGTATAATACCCAAATTTCCAGGTATCTGACCCAAACCTCTTCCCTAAGCTTCAGATCCATGTGTGGGGCCATCTATCGGACGGATTTACCTGGAAGTCCCTCTAGCACGTCAGACTCAGCCGACTCAAGAAGAACCTCATTTCTGCCTCTACTGCAAGTCACTTAACCACTCCAAGCCCGTCTCATCTGGAAGACGGAGATGCCCATAGTCCAGCGCGCGGAGGGGTGAGTGGGGACTTGAATGGGTAGCCGTGCAGCGCCCCTGCCCAGTCCCCCGCGCCAGTGAGCAAGGCATCAGTGGGAGCCACCGCCACCAGTATCGCCTCCCACCATCAGCCTTTCTGTCCTGAATTCCCTCCTCGCTTTGTCTCATCTGGAAGTGCTGTCGGCAGCGGCACACAAGCCAGCATCTGACTCCCGCCTCCCTCCCTCCACGTGCGGAGTAGCAGCCACAAGTCCTGTAGACTTCTGTCTCCTAAATATTTCTCAGATGCCACCTTTCCTCTCCATCTCTACAACGACTGCCCGAACCCAGGCTCTCACCGTCTCTCCTCTGAGCCCCTTCTCTCCAGCCTTGAACCCCCTGTATAAGAACCCTTCCTGTCACTCCCAGCCTGAACACACACCACAGCCTGAAACTCCAGCTGGCTGTAGACACGCAGGCGGTACTTCCATACTCAAGACATGAGTGGAAAAGAAATATTGACATGTTAGGGATACTTCAGTGTTTTAATGGGGCCAACAATGCAGAATATGTGCAATTGATATGTTCCTATAAATGCTCGGGCACGCGATGACCGTGCCAGTGAGTGACCGACCCCACTGTGCTCTGTAAAGGCTGCACTTCTAGACCACAGGGTTTGCCCAGCTGGAGGGGGCTTCTGGCACACACCGCTGGGTGTCCACCAGCATCCATGCACAGCTCTTCTTTGTCCTCTGAAGAGTCCAGGAAAATGAAACACTGTCACAGCTCCCCCTACAGGTAAGGGTGGTAAATGAGACAGAAATAGCTCGCTGGGGCACTGGGAAAGCTCTGCTCTTCTGATAAGAGGGGGAGGCTTTGCCGGCACCATCCTTCCCCTCTGTTTTCTGTCTTACCCAGAAATATAAAGCCTGCAGCTGTTGTGGGTACCACCCAGGGACCGAGGAAAAGGTCAAGAGGATGTCTGAGGTGCTGGCCTCCGCGTTCCCTGGGCTCCTGCGCCGGGACTCCAGGGAGAGAGACACTTGCCCGAGGCCCCTGCAGCCACTCTGGGGGGCTCACTGGGGAGGGTACCATCTGCTGTTTGGCGGAGGGAGAGCTGGTAAGGAATATGGCTGAGAATTCTTTCCTCGGGATGACTCTGCCTCAAAGAAGCATCAAACAAGCAGGGGTCTCGTGCTAAAGTAACAGCAAATTAACACCACAAGCTGTTCCCGGGTTTTCACAGCTCCAGCTCCAGGCTAACGAAACCTGTAATTAACGCCCTGCCCCACACCTTCCGTGATTTGTCACGGCTGCAGGCTGGGGTGGGAAGAGAGAAAAGGCCCTGCAGTCTACCAGCCACACTTCCAGCCACACCCACCTCCTCAAAATCATTAACACCTCCCACCTAACCCACAGAGAAGACTGAGCCCCGCCAGCATCCAACCAGCGCAGCTGTCGGACTGGTGAAGCCCCGGACGGGGAAGGAGGTCGATCCCTGCTCACCTTCTCTGTGGAGAGCCCAGCCCGCGAAGGGTTAAATCCGGGACTATCCAAGCGAGGCTATGTGCTTAAATATTTAGAAAGAAAGAAATTTGATTTGAAGGCAGAATCACTTGTGAATAAATCCCATGACCCTGGGTTCTGAGGACAGCAATAAAAGGAAACTCCAGCATATTAAGACGTCCCAGCTCATCTTATAAAGCCACAGGGAGAGACAAAGGCGCGATGACAAAGCACTGGGTGCAAACTGGAAGCAATTAAGTGTGGTTATTTTCTCTGTGTTTTTAATACAATAGGTCGCTCAACGCAATAGTTATGTTCTTTTAAAGTAGTGCAGAGATTGATCTTTGTTGATAAATCTCATTATATTATAAACATCTTAAAATAAACATTTGAAAAGACCCCTACGTGTCCTTTAGTTTTTACAAAGTGTTCTCTTTTCTGCCTTTTAAATCACTGCTCCCATATTCTAGGTTTCTGGAAATTGAGGTGCACCCTGCCTATACAAACCCTTGCCCTGAATTTCATTTCCAGTTCACATTCGATACTTATTTCTTAACAGCAATTACATTTTTTAAAAAATTGGAGTTGATTTATGATACTGTGTTAGTTTCAGGTGTGATTCAATATTTGACTCAATATTTTTGCAGATCATATTCCATTATAGATTATTATAAGATAATGGGTATAATTCCATGTGCTGTACACTAAATCCTTGTTGCCTACCTGTATTATCTATAGTAGTTTGTATCTGTTAATCCCTAGTTTGTCTCCCCCACCTTCCCCCTTCCCTTTGGAGATGAGGAGTTTTCGTTTCCACGTCTGTGAGTCTATTTCTGCTTTGTGTATACACTCATTTATATTATTGTTTAGATTCTACATATAAGTGACATCATATAGCATTTGTCTTTCTCTGTCTGACTTATTTCACTAAACACAATATTCTCTAGGGCCAGCCATGTTGCTGCAAAAAGCAGTATTTCATTCTTTTTTTTATGGCTGAGTAATCTTCTACTATATATTTATGTGTGTGTGTCTGTGTGTGTGTGTGTCTGTGTGTGTCTGTGTGTGTCTGTGTGTCTGTGTCTGTGTGTGTGTCTGTGTATGTGTGTCTATGTGTGTGTGTGTCTGTATCTATGTGTGTGTGTCTGTGTATGTGTGTGTGTGTGTCTGTGTATGTGTGTGTCTCTGTGTGTGTGTGTGTATGTGCGTCTGTGTGTGTGTGTATGTGTGTCTGTGTGTGTGTGTCTGTGTGTGTGTGTGTCTGTGTGTGTGTCTGTGTATGTGTGTGTGTGTATGTGTGTCTGTATCTATGTGTGTGTGTGTGTGTGTCTGTGTATGTGTGTGTCTCTGTGTGTGTGTGTATGTGCGTCTGTGTGTGTGTGTATGTGTGTCTGTGTGTGTGTGTCTGTGTGTGTGTGTGTCTGTGTGTGTGTCTGTGTGTGTGTGTCTGTGTATGTGTGTCTATGTGTGTGTGTCTGTGTGTGTGTGTATGTGTGTCTGTATCTATGTGTGTGTGTGTGTCTGTGTATGTGTGTGTCTCTGTGTGTGTGTGTATGTGCGTCTGTGTGTGTGTGTATGTGTGTCTATGTGTGTGTGTGTCTGTGTGTGTGTGTGTCTGTGTGTGTGTCTGTGTATGTGTGTCTATGTGTGTGTGTGTCTGTGTGTGTGTGTGTCTGTGTATGTGTGTGTGTGTATGTGTGCCTGTATCTATGTGTGTGTGTGTGTGTGTGTCTGTGTATGTGTGAGTCTCTGTGTGTGTGTGTATGTGCGTCTGTGTGTGTGTGTATGTGTGTCTATGTGTGTGTGTGTCTGTGTGTGTGTGTGTCTGTGTGTGTGTCTGTGTGTGCGTGTTTCACATCTTCTTTATCCAATTATCTGTTGATGGGCATTTGGGCTGCTTCCATGTCTTGGCTGTTGTAAATAGAGCTGCTATGAGCCTTGTTGTATATATCTTCTCAAATTAATGTTTTGGGGTTTTTTCTGGATATATACTCAGGAGTAGAATTGCTGGATCATGAGGTAGTTCTATTTTTAAGTTTTTTTTAAAGAAATCTCCATGCTATTTTCCATAATGGCTGCCCCAGTTTCCACTCCCACCAACAGTGTATGAGGATTCCCTTTTCTCCATATCCTCTCCAGCATTTGTTACTTGCAGTTTTTCAAAACTGAAGTATAATTGATTTACACTGTTGTGTTGATTTCTTGTGTACAGCACACTGCTGGCCGTTCTAACAGGTGTGAGGGAACACCTCACTGTGGTTTTGGTTTGCATTTCTCTAATGATGAGCAGTGTTGAGCATGTTTCATGGGCCTTTTAGCCATCAGTAATGTCTTCTTTGGAAAAATGTCTACTCAAGTCTTCTGCCCATTTTTGATTGAATTGTTGGTTTGTTTGTTTTTTATATTGAGTTGTATGAGACACTTTTTTTTTAAATATGTAGATTTTTATCCCAAAGGCAAATTTGCTATGCCCCACCCCCACCTTTTTTACGGAAGGAACAAAAGTAGTACTATGTCTTTTGCAAAAAAGAGAAGACTTCAAATGCTCACTGTAGTGGATGCTGTGGTCTTCCTGTTCAGGATGGAGGCATCCTCCGCCCTGAGGCTGGGAGCACTGGCAGCTCAAAGCTCTCACTCAGCTGCTCTCAGGGGTTTGCCCTCAACCACAGAGACCCAGCTACACTGATGACCGCCTCCTTGGGGACAGCCTGTAGCCAAGGACCAGTCAGTGCTGGAGCAGAAGAGCCCGCGCTCTTGCCGCAAGACTCAGAAAATCCAGTCCAGCTCCAGAGCTCACCATGCGATCCTCTGGGGCCTTTGTTCATTGGAGTTCAAGCCTTCCCTCTGCCCAGCATGGCTCCCTCCGCCCCCACATGGATGCTGGTCCCAAGAACACTCGCCCAAAATTCCTTCCACACAAATCTCCTTCTCAAAGTTTGTTTCCTGGAAACTCAATCTAACACACTCATCTTATTCTTCCTAAGACTTTCATTATAATTATTTTCTGAATGGTTGTGGGAGAAGATCTCAGAGCTCAGACAAGGCCAATTCAGGGACAAAGCTTCCCTGTCCTCTTCTCACCGCCCTAGATATTTCTATACACCTTTTTATTCACCTTTAAATATGAAGGTAAAAATTCCTATGAAGGTGGACCAAAACTGTGGACAGAGCTTCCAATGAGTACTGGTTGCCATGCATGAAGTGATCACTGTATTCTAAATGTGTCAGGGAGGTTTTAATCAAACCTTGTCCAAACAAGTCTGCACACGTGCACACAAAAACGAAAAGCTAAATGAACTTAGGAGAAGAAATAAAAATAAATTTTCATCATATTTTAAAATACTGCTTAAAAAATTAGCTGCGGATTCCTCTCTCACCTGAAGTGCCCATTATTAAAAAATATTAACAATAAGAGCCTGCTTCCTAAATGTAATTAAACTGTGGTTGTTTCATTTTGCCTATCACACAGGAACAGTGATTTAGTTTGCCCTTTTCTTACCGCACAATTGGGTAACAAACAATTCTACGTAGAACCCAAGCATCACGCTGATGTTGACCCTGACTCAGGGATGTCTCTTCTTCCCTCCCACTTCTATTCTGTCTTCAATTAATTCCCACATTTATATACGAATTTGTACCATAAATCCAAGAAAGTACAAACCATATTCCTCAAGCGGTCAGCAGTCACAGATTTTTTAGTGTCTGCATGTGTTTACTTGTTACTCTTATAATTCCTCAAGAAATAATTACCACCAAAATGAGTCAAATGTTAACAGCTGTATCTTAATAAAGATTTCCATGATCAAATTAATTGGGAAGCACTGGACCAAACAAAGAAATGGAACTTGCTAGAACTTTTCATGTGCATGTGCATGATCAACCTACAAGAGGAGCTCAGAGTACGAGGTGTTTAGTGAACTTTATTCGACTATCCATTTCTCATGAATCCCCCATGGGACTAGATTAGAGCAGAACAATTCTGGGAAATGTTCATATGGAGATTGTATATGAAAGATTTGCAAATACTTTCAGCACATGAGACCAATTCAATCATGAGGGCAGAGGTGATAAGCTGAAAGTCACAATCACAGGATGCCAAAACCACTTGAGGAAAAATAACTTAATTAACATTTTGTACCAGCTGTTCTCACTTTTGTTTATATCAGATTTTGCCTGACTCGGCCCAAATTATTGATGTTTGGCATTGTATCAGACCCATCTCAGAGTGCGGGGTGGTCCAGGGGCTGAACGCAATCCCAGCTCCAGCCAACTGCTGAAGTATGATTCTAGGAACTAACGCAACTACTCCTGTACCGGCCCTCTATTCTGGCCCGAGGTACCGAGGGCTTGCCCGTGGTACTCACCAATGACATACTCCACCCTGAAGAGGTCCCTTGTGGGGTGATATGGACGGTTGAAGTCAATCTGGATGTAGAAGGCCTGTCCTCTGCGCACAATCAGCTTGCTGTTGTCGTACTTGTCCGTGTGGTGGTCCACTTTGTTGGTGTCCCATCTCTCCTTGAACAGGTGAACATCCGTGACATTCAGGTAGTCTAAACACGAAGACAAGAATCAAGGGAAGCCGTTGAGTAACTTTGGTTTCGACACAAACTCAAAAACAAAGATTATTTTCCCTGAGGAAGCAAGGTAGTCAGGTCTATTGGATAAAACTCCGTACGGGGTTGGTAGATTTGAGAGTCATTCTCTTGTGACAGCCTTACTTGCAAAGAAGATTTTTAAAAAGCTCTTTCTCCTTCTGATCTCATTTCAGACCACGTGGCACTCACTTCGGGATAACAGAGCCCAGTGTTTACAATCCCTGTCAGATAGGTCCAGTTACAGAGAAGCTGGGACTAGAGTTCATGCCTTCACATCTGAGTCTCTTGTTGGTTTCCATTACATCGGGTGCTTCCCACAATGACTAGAGGCTCCCTTTGTTGGGATGAGCAGGGAATAGCACTGCAAAGTTTCTTACTGTTAAAAAGGGAGGAATCAAATCTGACAAAGCCTCCAAGGGATGGTCTAAGGACAAAGGTGAACATCAATCCAAAATTCTCCTCTTGCTTCAGGAAGAGTCAACCCTTCCCAGCCGTAATTCTAAAAGAGCATATTGTCCTTCAAAGGCAGGAGGCAGAGCGAACAGGTGTGGGAAAAGGATACTAACATTCCTTTGGGGTAGGTAGGGTTGTCTCCACTTTGCACATGAAGAAACAAGCCTCACCCATCCCTGGGGACTGAATGACCCTCTGGTGCGATGCCAAAGTCTATAGGGCTTTCCTCTGATGTTCGGAATCAGGAGCGTCAGTTATATGTTTACCTGAGACGTGATAGCACTGGATGAAAGTTGGATCTCCTCCTGCTTTTTTCCCTTTCCTTCTGCAAATGCTCACTGAATGTAAAGGTAACTCTAATTATCTGTCTACACTGCAGTTTAGAAGAGCTAATCTAAAGACAGATTTCCGTGTATGCATTTGGAGTCCTAAAGAGGCCCTGGGGAGAGAAGGCGGGTGGGACGCGCGCTGGCCTCTTGCCTTCCCGTCCTTTCCCTGCCCCTTCCCGCGGCATGGTTTGTCCGCATGGCTGCCAACTCATGTGCGCAGAGAGCTGGGGCATCGCCCTGCAAGACTCCAGTGACTTCCTTTGCTTTTACACAAGAATCCTGTGCAGGGTGCCTGGTCCCCTCTGGCCTCATTTTTTCCCCACAGGCAAAATGGAGAAATTTGGCTCAGTAAGACACTCCGCTGTTCTAAAGTCCAGGAGTCCCCGAAACACCCTTGATTAATTCAAAGCCCAGGTAATCCTGAGTTTGAAACTCAGGTCTCATAATTACTTAGGCGAGGGATGTTGCCTCTCAGAAGCCGAGTTTTCTAACCCTTAAAATGAAGGTACTAATATTTTGAGAATTTCTACGAAGATTCAGTGACCTAGCAGTGCAGCGGGCCCTGCGTGATGCCTGGCACACGGTGGGGCCGCAGGCTTGCTCGTAGCTTGCCGAATGTGAACTGCGATGGAGCTGCTTTATACTTTCCATGGTGCAGTGCTCGTGGGCCGTCCTGGCTGCAGCATCGTAGCAAACAAAGTGCAAGACGTGGTTTTATTTTTGTCTCATCGCAGAACCCTGCTACGGCACATGGTTCCCTGAAGGGCACTTTCCTTCCATTATGCTGTGGGCTGAAGATGTTTATTTCTCTCTCTCTCTCTCTCTCTTCCAAGCTGCCTTCTTCCTAAGTTCTCTGGCCTCATTAAGGCCACAATCCCCAGTGTTAACCCGGCTTCAGAAAGAGCTGGAGAATCATAAAGGTCCCACCTGAAAAGCACCTTAGTGATCAACTCACCTGGCTGTCTTCTTAGTACCATGACTTTTAATGTTTTGTTTTGCTTTGCTTTCTAAATGTCTAAAAACCTAATTCCTCAGAAGAGGGTTTAACTCTCCGTTCGTCAGCACCAATGGAAGGAATATGTTGCCGTCACAGCCTCACAGAATTGCAGGGGTAAAAGGTAACTTCTAAACCATCTGGTAGACCTGCCTTGTCCTGCACGAAACATCTCCATGAAAATTCTAGTACTCAGGCTTCTAGCCTGCATCTGAACAGGGAATCCACTATCTCATAAGGCAAACAGTCCATTTCTAAACAACACTAATTATTTGAAAAATCCTTATTAGATGAACTGACATCTGCTTCCCTGTAGTTTTTCTAACCATAGGTCGTGGTTCTAGCCTCTGCGTAAATATAGAATATGTTGTGTTCACTTCATCTGGTGCTCTTAGGCACATAAAGATGACTGTTAGCATTCCTCTAATAAAACATCCTCCATATATTCAACTGTTCTTTAAGAAACTATTTCCAGGCCTTTGATTCATTATGCTGTTTTAAAATATATATACTCCATTTTATGAATTTCTCTCTTATAGTGCTTTTCTAGAATGAAGTATGTTATTCTGGTTATGGTTTTTCTAATGAAAAACAATGAGACCTCCACATCTTTCAAAATAAACAGTGCATTTCTATGATTTCAGTCCAAGATCTCAGTGTTTTGAATACTGTTCTTGTTGACTTACACAAGCATGTGGTGAAGGAAAACCCTTAAAAATGCAGTCTGAAGTCACTTCCACCAGCAGTGGATTAAAACTCAGTCCAGACCCTACAAGTCACTTACACAGGATGCCATTCAGCCATTTCTCTCAATGCATTTTTTTTTTCTTTTTAGCTCAATTTTAAGGCTAAATATATATTCATATTAAAAGTCATATTAAATTTTTTATTGTGTTTGGTTAATTGTTCTGAAATTTTTCAGGTAATATTAGACCCTAAGCATATATCCGATACACTTACTATCCTCCTGGCTTCCTGCCCCCCAGGAGTGTAACATGTGCTATTTTTTGTTGCCATGCAGGACAGGGATGTAGACGCTGATCAGGTGACATAGATACAAGCCAAATAGACACAAGCTTGGTCAGGGCGCAGCGACAGATGCTAAGAAGTGAACGGGTAGTTATGATACAGCATCATGAGCGCTCTGCTGAAGGAAGTACAGGTCCTGGGGGAGGCAGGGGTTCTGGTCAAGTGCTTTTATCCCAGATGAGGGGGGATTAAGGGCGCTTTCTGGAGGAAGGGAGGCATAAGCAGTGGTCAGAAAGTTAAGCAAATTATCCAGGTAGAAAGAGAGGTGGGAAGAAGGTTTCAGGGAGAGAAGGGGACAAATGAAGACTGAGGCAAGAGAGTGCATGTTTGACTCAACACTGACAGACAACTGGTTGGCTGGAGTGTAGCAGTGGGACCACGACGGAAGAGGCAGGAGCTGCTCCTGCAAGACTTACAGACCACGTTAAGGAGCTTGGACTCCAATTGCATTGGGGAGCCAATGAAGAATCTGAAATACCAAATGGACATGATTGGATTTATGCTGCTTCTTCTGGTGACAGAGAGGAAAGGACTGGATGGTGGCAGTGCTGGGGGCAGGAACGTCAGCTGGGAGGCTGTCAGCATTCCAGGTGAGGGGTGGGGACAGTCTGGTCTGTCTGCAGGGAATGAACGCAGTCCCGGGGCCCTGCCAGGACCTGCCTCAGTTCTCCCCACCCCCACCCCATGATAATGTGCCTCCGAAAATGAGTATATTAACTTTATGCCTCCACTGCCCAGTCAGTTGGGCCTACACGGAAAAATAAAGCTGGAGGGAGAAATGCAAGTCTTTCTCTGATATCTAGTTCTCACTGGTTCTCGTTCTCATTGCAAATGAAAACCCTGGCTTTCCAGGTTTACACCCCAGTCTTGAAGCTGGGCAATGTCTAGTGGGTCTGTGTAAAGTCAGTCCACCCTTGAGGCAGCGGAGCGTAGTGGATGTGGATTCTGTAGGATGTGGATGGGTATTGGAAGAATAAGAGTTCCGTGGTTAAAGCAGACTGGGAAATACTGGTTTAACCAAAGCTAATCAAGATTCTTGCAGAGTTTACAGGTGACTGGAATATGCTGACATGCACTGCAAATCCGCAGGTGCAACGTCTTCCAAACTTAAATGACCATGGAAATTTTGTGTGTGTGTGTGGTGTATTTTGAAGAGTATGTTTTGGGAGATGCTTCACTGTTTACTAACTGTGCAACCTCAGAAAAGTTATTTAGTCTCTCTCAGCCTAGTTTCCTGATTTTTAGAAAGGCAATGAAATCCTTACCTCATAGGGTTGGTGAAGTATTAAATGGAAAAAATGCATGCAATGTGCTTTAGCACAGTGTCTGGCACCTAGAATTCTCAAAATTATTATTATTATGTTATTACTGTTATTACTGGGAGAAATAGAACAGCACAGCGGGTAAGAGCATGGCTTCTGGAGCCAGACGGCCTGGGCCCACATCCCACTTCTGACACTTAACATCTTCGTGACTTTGGACAAGTTACATAAACTTGCGCCTCACTTTTTTCATCTGCAAGGTGGTGGCAGCCTGGAGATTAAACGAGAAAATGCTACATCGCCTGTTTTTTCAGCAAACAGGCCAGCTTTTCTTTTCCTGAATTTCTATAGGTGGGTGGATTCATTTTCTCCTGTTGATTCCCAAAATACACTTTTCTTTAAAAAAAAAAAAAAAGTCTATTATCATTAGCCATTTAGTATTATCTTTTTATCCAGTGGACTGTAAGCACCGTGAGGACCAGACCACGGCTTAATCATTAGCCTGGGGCAATATGAAAAATGTCACGGCAAATACGCCACTTTTCACTTTAAACAAATTTAATACCTGAAAATCGGGAGCTAGGAGTCGGTTATGCATTTTAAATAGGTTATTTCATGTTACTTCATTCACCATAGGGTTACTCACAGGAGCCCTTTACATGTCATTTATCAGACAATTTCATTCTCAAAATAGGCCAGTTTCAGGATTGTGTATTTATACTGTTGAAGATAACGTGCAGGGTTTTAGAACATGAAGCCTCCGGACCAGCAGTTTTATTTCAAATTGGAATAAAAATGCCGTGTCTTCACAGCTCACTTAGACAGCTTATAACAAAGGGTAAAAGAAAATGCTAATGAATTCCTTTGAGTATGTAGAACCTCAGCCCCACCCCCAAAAATCATAGTTTTATAGATTTTTTTCCTAGTGAAAACAAATATATGTACTAAATATATATGAAGTTTCTTTTCAAATAATGTAGTCTACATTGTTATACATTTGACAACATTCGATTCAAAATATGTAATTAAAAATTTTTTTCTAAGTACTCTTCATCTTTTCTATTGCAATATCACTCCACATCAATGATTTCTGGAAGAAAGAAAAAAAAAAATCACAGGCGATCGCAGTGGTACCCTAAGTGGAGAAAAATCTAAGTCAATGATACATAAAATTTCCCTAAATAATCTCTTAGTCCATATTACAATAACCTAAACTGGGAGAAATGTTTCACTTAAAAAACAAAACTTGACTAAGCTATGGATGATTAGAAGCTACACTGAAAGGTCGAGAGTTTAAAGAAATAATGTGGTTTATTCATTAGAAGGAGAAGGAGATGGTGGCCATGTGACCCTCTCTCCAGTGTGAGCTCCTAATAGATTTATGGCTCCCCTGGGGGTTGCCCCAAGTCTTGGGGAGTGAGGTGAGGTCCCCAACACTACTGATTAAACACCCTTTCTTTCGTTGCTCATGGACAGTCACCCGCAGGTCAAGTATTTGGTTCCTATAATACCTGCTCGTAGCAAGGACTCTACAGGTGGCTGTCACATAGAGCATAGAAATAAAAACATCATAGTTCTTTCTCTTGTCCCCTTGACTTAGGACTGAGGACCACTCCTCCCCACGTAGCAGGCACTCAGTAAGCATCTGTTAAGCTGGCATCCTGATTTTTGCTGTTCATTGGCTTAACAAGACATAGTTTAGATTGAAAGAGATTTCTCATCACCCAGGCTCCATTCGCCAGGAACAGGAAATGAATTTGCTTCTCCCTGTCCAAACCCAGTTCCTGGCAGAACAGAACAGCTCATTGCTAAGCTATTTTTTTTTGTTTGTTTTTTAGAGAGATATTGTAGCCGGAAACTTGGCAGCTTGCTCTTTCTAAGTGACAGCTTTCAAAAAGTCTACCTAACACAATTTAGCCTAATTCCAAACACATCAGAAAATGGGCTGCTAAAAAAACTCTCTCTTCTCATGAGCCAGCTGCCTCCTCCTGCCTCTCCCCTAATAAGAAAAAAAGTGAATTATTTTCTCCTTAGGTTGTAAAAATATTCTTCAGAGAATGATTATACCTGTCACAGATGGAATCTTGGAATAAGTTAAATGTTTCGGTTCATACCCTAGGAATTCCCTAGTGAACTGAGTTCTCCACATAATCTTTGGTAATATTATTACCAAACTATAGGTGTAAATTGTAAATCCATGAGGAGGTAGGTCTGTTTATTGTGAAAACAACAGGATAAAGATTCTCATATTTCTCTTGGATACACAGAATTTTAAAGCATCGTGAATTAGAATCATTAAAAATGTTTTTAAGGCAACTTATTATTTTAAATGTTGCTGTTAAAATGTTCTCTACTCTCAGATGTATGAGACACTCAGCAGAAGCTAGGATGAGAGAAATGGGACCTACACCTCCTCCAGGGACTAAGATCCTTCTGGCCTGTTTCTCCTCTAACCTAAAGTGTCTCAACAGCCTCCAAAGACAGCTCTCCCCATTTTCTCCTCACTGTTAGCCTTATCTTTATAAGACACAACTCTGATTATGCCTTTTTGCTATTTAGAATCCTTTGCAAGTCCCTTGTGTCTGCAGAAGGAAAGGTAAGGTCTTCAAGGTCTGTTACAATGGGATCTCTGCTTACTTTTCCCAGGCTCATCTCCCTTTCCTTGCCCTCACTACTTGACATATACTGTTCCCTCTGCCAGAAATGCCCTTCCATGCACCTGTCTGCCTGGAACACTTCCACTCACTTCTAAGACCTCACTCAGGTGTCCCTTTATCACAAAGCCTTCCTCGCCCTCTTGCCCACTCCACCGACACCACTGGTCCTTCCTTTTGTTTCTTTATTTCATCTACTAGATGGATGGTTGCTCGAGGCCAGGGAAGGACCAACTCATCTCTGTGTCCCGAGAGAGCTTGGCGTAGCTCCTGACACTTGGGTGGCGATCATTAAACATTTTCCCACAAACCGAGTGGAAAGGATGAACTGATTCTACGCAACATCACTTAATCAGACGTTGGATGCCCTTCTTGTTCTCTCAATACCTTTGAGTCTCAAGAGATTCACTCTGCACAAAGAGGAGACTGATGCCTAATTAGTTAATTTAGTTCTGATGTGGAATTGTGGGGGGGAGGAGATGATCAGAAAAGCACAGACCCTACTAGCTCGAAAAATACAAGCTGCTGCCTGCATTTGATTTTTAAAATAGATCTAGGCTTGCTCTCCAGTTTGAATTCAAATTGCTTAGATCCGTCAAACGAGTATTACAATTACTGCTGCAAATGGTCGCCGATTGCTAAGAACGCAGAGGCAAACCAGCCCAAGAATATAAGGTTATCTTCCGGACCATTACATTTCCTGCTAAAACAACCTTTGAGACCAGGAAGGCTGTAGAGAGATTTTCAGAAACACCAAATGAGCATGCAGAACAGTCTATTAGAAATAGATGCAAATCCAAAAACTCTTCCACCTGTTTTTCTCAGCTATAATTGAGTTCCAAGGGAGTCGGGGGCATCAAGGGTCTCTAAAAATGCAGAAGCCCCTCAAACACCACCACGGACTGGCAGGTCCCATCTCTGGGGTTCCAGTGTCACCTCAAATACCTCAGTGCTTCTTAAATATCCGGCTGCTGCATGGGAGGAGCCTTATGTAAGTTTGTGCCTTTTGAAAATACAGGCTAAAATAATTCTTAAGCAAATGCTCACTGAAGTTGTGAAGTTGCAAATTAAGGGCACCACACACACTCAGCCTGTAGTGTACGGACCGACTGCCGCAGGGCTGTGCCACAGAAAAACATCTGGCGTTTCCCGGCTCAGCCTCCTCCTGCCTCTCTGCCCTTCTCAGTCAGTTTCACAAGATCAGCTTGCCAAAGCGACACTCTGCAAAGCTGCCATGAAACAAATGAGGGGAGGGAGCTGGGCTCAGGGCTCTGTTATACTGGAGAGCGTCATCCCCCAAGGAGATCGGGGAGACCCAAGGCCACCTTGAGTGGCCACTGAAGAGCGAGCCAGGAGATGGCACCTCAGCCCAGGTGACAGGTCTCAGCAGGGAAGACTTGGGGAGAACTTGATATACTCAGTGCCAGAAAACCAGCTTTTCGCCCAATTAAACAGAGACGGGAGATGAGAAGGCTGCCTGGGCGCGGCACCTCCTCCAGCGGACGGTCTGTGCGCTGGCGTTTTCTTCCCTTTTCTCCTCACTTTGGACTTAGCGCTGCGCGGCCTGGGCCCACGGGCCCTGCCCTCAGGGCACGGAGCACTTAGCACATCAGGGGGAGAGCCACTAAATGGACACGTGCGTATGGCATCAGGAACCTGTTATTAATGATGAGGTTACAATGACTGTCGGGCTGATGAATCATTCAGTTCTCCGGGGGCTGAATGTTCACTGGACACACAGTCCTATGCCAGCGCCTGCAACAAGCATCCCAGAAGGTCACTTGGATTGCAGACACATATGCCTGCCAAGCAAATAGTGACTGATTTTTCAAAATAATTCAGTTCAAAATAACTCCCCACTCCAGCCTCCAAAAATGAATAAGCAAAAAACTGTAATCCTGGTTTTTTTTTTAATTGAAGTACCTTCTCGAGTTCTCTGGCAGTTTTCCTACTGGCAATATTTTGTTCCATTTTAAATACACAGGGGCTGCAGGTGCATAGTCCCTTTAGACTCAAGGTCCCCATGCATGGGTCCCTAACCCTGCAGGAGAGCGACAATCTGCACATTCTGAATCAGCAAGCACGCATTGAACGGGTGCTCTCACAGGCTCTGGTCATCCGAGCCTCGTGACAGTTGAGAAGTAGGTATTGCTCCCATTTTGCTGATGGGGAAACTGAGGCTCAGGCACTTACATGACTTGCCTGGGGTCCCAGGGTAAGCAAGTGGCAGGTGTGGGACAGGACCTGGTGTCTTTTGAGTCCTGGACCAGGGGACTCTGTGCTATAACCCGCTGCCTCTGCAGAGCGACCCATCCCCGTTAGGCCCCCTTCTCCTGCTCTCCTGCTCGCTTCTCCCAGCACTTTGCCCCCCCCCCCCCCAGGTCTCAGGGGCTTCTCTACCAGAGGGGAATTTTGCTAGGAAACTGAATACACAAAGGTAACTTGCTTGGTAATTTGATATCTGCATGCTTTCTAATTGTATAGGAAGGAAGGAAGGAAGGGAGAAAGGAGGGAGGGAGGGAGGTAGAGACGGAGGGAAGGACTTCTAGACTGAGCAGTGAAGGAGTGAACATCATTTGCTTGCTTTGGTCTCAGTCTCTTAACCTCTAACATGGGGGTTTAGATGAATTGCTTCAAGTCCTTTTAAACTCCGTTCTGCAGCTCTAACAGTGGCGTTTTCGAGGGCTCAGAACTCCAGGTTTACACCTTGTCTTGGCCTCTCCTCTCAACTGAAGATGCCCTTCAGCTCTGCGAGGCCCCCCACTCCAAATGTGGACAGTGCCTCACGGGTGGTACTGGACGTCTCTCTGGCTTCACAATTGGCTGTCAGATCTTCTAGACAGGATGCTAACATAGCCCAGCCTACCCACCGCACCTGGGCTGCTCTCCCACTTGCTAGGTTTGTCTATAACCGGCATCGTCCTCTCCCTCTGCTTAACCGCTGGTCCCTGTTGGACACACAGTACAGGTGACCGTGGGCACCCACCCCTGCAGGTGGGTGTCTATGCCCCAGGGAAACCTAGCACAGAGCCCTCTCGGGAGCAGAAGTGGGTTTGGGTGCATGTGTGCTGCAGACAGAAAGTGCTCCCGCTGGACGCCATTCAGGGGCGTGAGTCTGAATGTCCCTGCCACGGCCCAAGGGAATGGCATCTGAGTCACCCAGCCATGTCTGGTACCTGGGCCCCGTCACAGCTGACAGGGCCGAGCGGAGGTCAGCAGCCGACCCCAGAGCAGGCCCCTGGGGCCCAACAGAGGTGATCGCGGGGGAAGCTGTCCTGGAGACAGACAGGCCTTCCACCTCCGTTACCATCAGCGCCTGGCACCTCTCAGCAGCCCTGAGAGTCACAGAGACGCATGGGGGGAGACGGGGAAGGAGGTGAGGGCCGGACAGTCTAAACAGCCACAGTGTCTTGGAAGTGGAAACTTCCAGCTGGAGAACATTCTTAAAAAAGGGGCAGTAGGTAGTATCTGCAAACCCAGACCCTGCGGTTTATCCGTGCCCGCCCCCTTTTACCCCCCTGGGAAACACTAAGTTTGTTTTCTACATCTGTGGGTCTGTTTCTGTTTTGTAATTAAGTTCATTTGTGTCTGGTTTTTTCTTTTTGGTTCCACATATAAGTGATAGCATATGGTAATTTTTTTCCTCTTTCTGGCTTACTTCATTTAGTATGATAATCTCTAGGACCATATAAAATAGGTAAACAACAAGGTCCTACTGTCTAGCACAAGGAACTCTATTCAACGGCTTGTAATAATCTATATTGAAAAAGAGTATGAAAAGGAATATATATATATATATATATATATATATATATATATATATATATATATATATATAACTGAATCACTAAGCTGTGCACCAGAACCCAACACAGTTATTTTGTGTCGACTGCACTTCAATTAAAAACAAAACAAGACAAACAAAACCAGAGCAGAAGACCTGGAAGCGGCCCCGGCTGTGCCAGGGCCCTCATTTGTCAGAAGCGACTCCCCCAGGGTTGCAGCGAACTGGGACCAGAATCCTGGTCTCGAGAGCCTTTCCCACACAGAAGAGGGCCTTGCAGGCCTCTCCGTGGAAGCAGACACCGGCAGGGCGCAGCTTCTGTGGGCGCGCGGCGGGGGCAGGGGCGGGCCCGAGCCCTGGGTGGGGGGGGCGCCCCTACCTTGCAGGCGGAAGCTCCGGGGCAGGACGCCCTGCAGCTCCATCGTCGGGGGGTCGTTCTCCGCCGCATTGGACGCGTTGCGGGGGACGGCTCTCCTGCCTCCAAAGGCGGTCCCAGAGGGCTCTGACATCCTCCGCTCCACAGGCTCCTTCAGGGGAGGAAAGGAAACCCCGAGAAGGAACGTGAAGCCAGTTTCATTTGGGACAAGAATTCAAAACTAGAGACACAGACACGGCTGTGTGGGAACATTCTCAAGCAACACATTTTGAGTTTCGCATAAATAAACCCCGGGACGTGTCAGGGAGGGTTAGTGTGATGGTGGAGCCAGCTCCCCCGGGATCTCAGAGAGCGTTCTGTTTGTCAGAAAGTATGGAAGGCAGAAGACAGAGGGCTTATTTGGGGAAATGTAAAATGTAACAGCTGTGGGAGAGCAGGGGGTTTCTCATTACCCCCGAAGGCAACCTCCTGAAGGAAGCGTTTACCGGCCCGCGTCCGCGTGGCCGCCCACTGCACATAGGCTTAGGTGCGCGTCGCTGTAAGGCTAAACTCACACAGCCGGGTGCAGACAGGTGGCGCCCCTTTAGTGTTCATGCTGGCGGTTTAATGCAGCCAGTGCTTGTGGAGGGTCCCCTGAGCGCCAGGCTGTGGCCTGGGACCTTGGGATACACCGGGGGACAAAACCGAGGGAGGCTTGCCCTGGAGAGCTCCCGGTCGAGCGGGGTTAAGGGCGGCCCGGCCAGGTTCAGAAGTAACCTGGTAGGTAGGAGAGGGTGGTCCTGCCTTAGAGCCAGGACGACCACGTGGAGCAGGACGGAGACTGAGAGTTTGGGGAGGTGGGAGGGAGGCGCACGGCAGTTTTAAGCAGGGCTATAAATAGCCCCTCTCCCAGCTGCCTTGGTCAGTGGTGCTAACGCCGCCCTCGCTCCCAGCCTGCTCCCCTCCCTTTGGAGTCCGTGCAGGCAAACAAGCAGGTTAAACACCACACACCTCACTGTCGGGGCCCCATCAGGACTTGTTGACCAACTGACCAAATGAAGGGAGACCTTGTTTCTGGCCCAGTGAAGCCTTCCCCTGGAGCACCTGGCTCCTGGGCGCTGGGCTGCTTTTGGAACGCAGGCACGCCCTCAGGGGATGCAGAACAGCCTTTATGGAGGGAACAGGGGTCGGTGTCCCCGAAACGCGCTGAACAAAGGCAGCACAGCCGCGGGCAAGGGAGCCACTTCCCGGGGCTCGGGGTCTCGGAGGCGGGCAGCAGTGTGTGGGAATATAAAGTCGGAATGGGTTTCCATCAACACCTGCACTCATATTTACAGCCGCCAGTGGACTAAGGGGTGGGGGAGGAGAGAGGGTCAATGATGGAGGGAGAGCAGGGAAAGCCTTCCTCCCGTGGGGACTGGCAGGGGTGGGCTGCAGGGCCGCTGGGGGAGGGCAGGGTCTGGGGAGAGCAGGGCAGAGCCGGCTGGGAGGGAACCGTTGAAGGGGAGAACCGGGGAGCCCCAGGTGCTTGCCAGGTAAGAGAGGCCCACGCAGACAGGGCAGGTGAGTGCAGGTGGGCAGGCACGGCCTCCTTCTTGCCAGGTCTGGGTGGGGGAGGCGCTCAAGTTTGGCTCCTGAAAGGTGGAGGAGGGGGGTGCCCTAGATGGAGAGCCAAGCTGGATGGATCAGACGGCAGCTCCAGCCAAGCAGGTGTTCTTACCTGGCCCTCCTCCTCCCTCCAACCTTTTGCACCCCTCCTCCACAGCCTGCTGCCCTGAGGAAAGGGGGGCCTGTCCCCTCTGGGGGCATCTCAGTTGCCCCATTCTCATTTGTGGCCTTCCTTAGCAGGCAGCACCTCAGGAAAGCCTTGCTGGGTGCTTGCGTGAAGTCCCCACTGTCTAGATAGGAGCGAGAAGGAAGGGAAGTGGCCAAGTGCGACTGCCTCTGCCCTCTGCCCCCCTGCACCCCAGGTTCCACCTGCAGGACCCTCGGGGAAGCCCAGGCGCAGGGCGGGGACGCGGCGGGGCCCTGAGCCCCCAGGCGCAGGGCTGCAGGGCGCCGGCCAGGAGGGGCGGCTGCTTACCTGCGGTCCCTCCCGAGGTGCCCAGCGCTGGCTGGCTCTGTGCGGTTCTGGGATCCTTCCTCAAAAGGACGCAGGGAAGGAAATCAACAAGAAAGTTGGCTCTCAAATAACTTCCTAAGAGCCCCCCCCCCGCCCCCGTCCCACGGGGTTGTCTCCTCCCCTTCTTGACAGCTGGCGTCAGCAGCAGCTTCCAGGGCTTTCAATCGGCCTCTGCCATCCTGCTCTTATTCTGGCTTGAGCCTCAGCCCCCCCTTGCTCCCGATTTCCCAGCCCCGCTTCTCCTCAGCAGCCCCACCGCCAGTTCAGCCACCCCCGCCTCGCCTGGCGGCTGCGGGCACCCCTGAGAACCTGCAGCCCAGGCAGACGGGCAGGCGCTGCCCCCTCCCTCGGTCTGAGGGTGAGGAAGAAGGGGCTCCCTCACACGGGGCCGGTCCCCCTGCCCTCCAGGGTTCCGGGGCTGGCTGCTGCGGCCCGGCAGACGGGAGGGTCTGCCCTCCCACAGGCAGGTCACAGACAGTTGTGACGACGCACAGAGCAAGAGCAACGTGTCCCTCTTGTGTAAATAAGGCTGAGGGGCATGGGCTAAATTCTCGAACGGTCCACAGCGCCCCGGCCACCACCCAACCGCAAGGTTTCCTGCGGGGGATGGAATGCCCAGCCCAGCCCAGGGGAAGGATGAGTAAAGTCCTTCAAGAGGGCCACAAAAATTAGAAAATAACACTTTGTTCCTTTTCTGAAAACCATTCTGGTTTCTTTTCAAATAACTGAAGACAAAGAAAAGACAGTTTTCCTTCGAAAGTTTTCCACATATTTTTTCTCCTCTGAGGCTGTATTTCTAAATGCGCCTATTTTCAGCCGTGGCTATTTCTAACTGTCTCCTTTACTGCCTTCAAATTTCTGGCCCCACCACTCAATCTAATTTAATAGGGAAAAAGATGCCATTGGTTACGCGCTCTATCAATTTTCTGCTACCAAATCTACAAACTCGCCTGCAAACGAACCCACCTCTTCCCTGTTTCTTCCTGCCCCTGCAGTTGAAAGGTTCCTGCCACCCTCCCGTCCACGGCCAAGGGCACCGTCCCCACGTTGCCTGTGTCCCTGTCACCTACTTCAGGGCTCTGCTGCAGCACTGGTCCCCTCTTTCTCCTGCACCTCTGAGCTCCCCGGCACCATGCTTCCCATCAGCATGTACACAAGTTCAATTCTCTCCAGTATTTTAAAAAAAACCCACCCTCAACCCACAGCCGCTACAGTTACCTGGGATTACGTGGCAGAGACCGGAACCGCGTGGGGTCCAGCCTTTACCAGAAACGCTGCCCGAGGCCCAGGGGCAGGGGAGGACTAGCCTGTCTCTTCCTTCCTCCTCCACTCTCCCCACATTGTCTCTCATTTCCGAGCTCAGCCAAAATCAGCCCGTAAAGGTGGTGCCACCACAGCTGTGCTGGGGGGAGGGTCCCCAAACCACCCCCGCTTCAATGGATCACAAGGTGGACCCAGCAGACGGTCATCCTCGCAGCTGGATTTATTACAGTGAGAGGACACAACTCCAGCTCAGCAGAGGGAAAAAGCACAAGGGGAAAAGGCCGAAGGAAGGCAGGTGCTAAGTGACCACGGGCCTCCCCCAGCACACCACACACCCCCGACCGCCCACCTGCCGGTGGGGACCACAGGGCTCTGCCAGGGAGACGGTCGGAGACCCCGCGCCCAGGGCTTTTGTTGGAGCTGGTCACGTGGGCCCCCTCTGCCCAGCATGGACCAGACTCGAGGCTCTTAGAAGCAGGCGCTCGGCATGGACCACCCTGACCGCACAGCGGAGGTCCCGTGAGTCATGCTTGTTGGTCAAGGAATGGCGGGACAACTCCTGAAATCCTCATGCAGCCAGGCCACCTCACAAGGGGGTCTTTCTGAGGAGAGCGGGCAGGTCTGCTGAGCCGACTCCCTTCCGCACAGCCTCCCCCACCTCCATCCAGGCAGAGCAGAGCTGATGCAAGGTGATCTCAAGGCAAACAGTTCCAGGGCTGGTGCATCCAACAGTGCACCTCTCATCACGGTGTGGCCAGTCCCTCCCTCTCCCTTCCCAGCACTGCAGTGGGGCCACAATGATGGCCTGGAGAAAGAGGAGAGGTCCCTGGGGAGATGCATGTTCCCTGGCCTCCAGGCTCCCTGGGATCTTGAGGAGATGTGCATTCTTCCTGCGCGCAAAAGCCCTGACACATCTTCTTGCTTCTCTGCAACTAAAGGGGCCACGATCCCAATGTCCTGCTGATTGAACCTTGAAGAAAGCTGCAATTGACACCTCACTGGCTACTCAAGGGGCAGAGTGAGAAAGCCTGGACACCCCCCAGGCAGCCTGGCTCCCGTCAGAAATACGCTGCAGCCTTTAGGAACTGTCAGTAAACGGAAGGTGCACAGATGGAGGGATTCCAAGCTCCCTTGATCTGACTCTTTGATTCTGAGTTTTCATTTATATGATATGGACACTCTTCCCTCCAAATAAATTTCCATCTTTCTTCTACTTGGCAATATCCAGGAAGCAGACTGTTTGCTCAGGGGATGACTTTTCTGGCAAACTCCATTTGATTTACATGCAAAACTTCACATCCCAAACAAACAACTCAGTCATGTCCGCTGTTTTTTTTCCAGCAGAAACAGGACCTGGATTTCATTGGTTACATACGTAGTTGCAGATGGAGGGGCGTGGGTACCGGTAACAATGAGCCTACAAGGGTGCCTAACCCTCCAACACCAGTGACGAGAGTCCATCTCTTGGGGGGAGTTCTCCTCCAGTGCCCTTGAGCCTTAGGAGCTGGGGGGAAACTTTCCTCTCCAAAAGGAGGTGGGGCTAGGGGAAGGATGGGAGGGAGGCTGAAGAAAGAGTTAATCATCACCGTTGTGAGCAGCTGGTGAGGGAGTGGTCCTCTGCCTCCATTCATGTCTTTCTAGGAGCCTCAGGGGAGCCTTCACAAAGTCTGGCAAAGACATCTGAAGACCCAAGGAGGAATTTACAAAGCACCATTGTAGCCGAGTCACAACAGAGCTTGGGTTTGAGAAAGGACCGTTCCTCCGACAGCTCTTTTCTATTTTCTTTGGGAGAGATGTAATCCACGCCTGTGGAAGCTCCAGATGGCAGAGATTTCTCCGGCTTCAGCTTTCCTGGGTGTGGCCCTCTCTCACCTGCGCTCTGCTTCCCCCTTAATCTACCTCCCCGACGGGCAGCAGCTGCCGGGCTGTCCCCACGGCGGGGCCGGCCAGGAGGACAGAGGCAGCAAAGTTGTCTCCTCCTTCGGGATGCAGGACTGAGCTGGCGCCCTTGTGCGCTCACCACTAGCGTGAATATCCCTGTGGTTACTAGGATGGTTATTTTTAATTGTGGTGAAACACACATAATGTAACATTTACAGTCTTCAGTATTCTTCAGTGAATGATTCACTGTAGTGGCAAGTATCACGCTGTTGTGCAACCAATCTATAGGATTTCTTCATCTTGCAAAACTGAAACTCTGTATCCATTAAACAACTGATAGGAGAGAGACAGAGAGAGTGTGTGTGTGTGTAAGGGCATTTGTGAATGTGTGTCTGGATGTGAGCGTGTGCATGTCTGTGTGAGTAGGTGTGTCTGAGTGTGTACAAGGGTATTTGTAAGTGCGTGCCTGTACATGGGGGTCACTGTCTAAGCCAATGTGTATGTCTGACTGTATCTGTGAGTGTGTGATGTGAGTGTGTGTCCAGGGGCAATGAGAGGACTGCAGAGCCACCCAAAAGATGTTTCAGCCCTGGGTCGGCTTCCTCGTGCCTCCAGGGTTCTGGCTGGACTTAAGGGGACTCCAAGAGGTATTTTAAACTTTAAAAGACTTTATAAATTATGAGAAAAGTCAACCAGAACTGGATCTTTTATGGATGAAGCCTTCCAAGTTTGACGGGAGGAGACCGTCCTGTAAAATGTTGATTACTTAGAGACAACAGGAGTGGAGAGGGGTGTCCTTACGAAGCTGTAGCCAGCCTCACCCGCGTGCGGCGCAGACACAGGGCAAAGGCTGCTTGGTTGATGCGACTCCTCTCCTTACTCTGGTGGTGCCCAGACTCCGCTGACCACAGAAAGCAAAGACGAGACCCCACATCCACCTTTCCCACTTGTCTCACTTTGCCGGATAAAAAGCATTCAGCGATAACAAAGCATTGTGGGGGAAAACAGCAATTAAAATGGTAATGTAGCAATGCGTATGAACAAAATGATCAATAGGAGTGAAACCTACCAGTAATTCCACAGATTTATCACAAGTGTTCACTGAAAGAATAGTAGCAATTGAAAACCACATCTCGCACCGGGTAACAGGGATGTGCTACAAACGAGGCTTGCTTCATTCAAATTGCCAGAAGGCCAGCTACCTGTGTGTGTTCATGTGTGCAGGTTTGTGTGCACATGCGTGTGCTCCTGTGTGCGCTCCAGCTCAGGAAGGGCTTTGCAGTGTGCCCCGGGGGGTAGGACAGTCGAAGCTGGAACCTAGGCTTCCTCACCTGCTACCTGGGTGACTTTGGGTCAACTTCTTACTGTCTCTGCACCTGTTTCCTCACCTGTAGAGGGGTGATCATAATCAAGCCAACCTCAAGATCAAAGAGGAGGACACATATAAAACACTGTGTGCAGCCCCAGCACAAGGCTAACACTAAATATTGCCAATAATGGCAAGTGTGAACTGAACAACCCCAACTCACGAATATTTTGCCTTTTTCTAAAAATTGATATCATCTTTACTTTCTCATTATCTGGGAAGTGAACATTTAACTTGCTAATAATTTCAGGTATTTTCGTGTGTGCGGGGTCATCATCCGCACTTGTAGCGTTTTTCAGTCCAGTAGCTCTACAGGTGCTACCTCTGTAATTCACTCTTGTCCACGGGGGATTCAACTGATAATCAGCTGGTTGCAGATGTGTACGTGAGGACACATAAGGGTCTCTTTCTAACTGAAGCAAATGAAAAACCTTCCAATACAAGGAAGATTTCAGGGGAGTGGATCAGAGAAGAATTTTAGATGAAGTATGACAAGTGAATGGACCAGCCTTGTGTGGTTGTCTGCTCTCTTTGGAAGCCCACATCCAGGTAGGTGGAAGGGCAGACCTTCTGGGGCATCTCACTAAAGTCCTGTAACAAGGCCCAGGGGTGCCAGCCAGTGTGCCCCAGTTTACAGCAGTCACTTGTCCAAGGGCCCTGCTGCCCCTCGTCGTAGATGTTGTTGACATCACACAACATCTTCTTACTGATGCCGTGAAGCACAAGCACCAGATCTGAAGGACTGTTCTAAAGGGGAACTGCAAAAGCAGAGGCAAACTAAACTTGGAGACTGGAAGAGGAGCTTCTAATGAGGTCAGGCCGGAAATGGAGGGGACATGATGTTATGCAGGGTCTTCCCAGCAACAGAGCTTCTGGATAAGCTCTATGTATTTCTAAAGTGAGCCAAAGGCCATTGCATAATCATATGTGTGGGCGCTGCGATGCACCCAAAGAATGGGGCAAGTTCTCGTTTCTTTGATGCTCACTCAGCAATTTCTGCAGGGAGGTCTGTGGACAATGTGCCAGAGTCCTTCCTGTGCATGTGTTTCTTCTTGGCGCGTTTTTCCTATCTCGACGGTAACTGAATGTTGTTAAAGTAGCCCCTGTAATACCAGCTGTACCGTACAGACGTACACCATGATCCACCAAAAATATCTTCCACAACTCATTTTTAACTTAAATAAAAGCATAAAATTCATTTCCAATAAATGAATTAGCATCAATAGAATACCTCTGATTGATGAGAGCAATATGGGTTGCTGACAAAAATGAGGAAGTAAAGGCTTGCAGTGACTTGTGCAGGGAGAGCCAGCTTTGTTTTCACGCTCACCCTAAACAGTCAGCCACTCTCGTAGAACATTGGTTAGCAAATCTGAGAGCCACATAAGAAAAAGCACCAAATATTTGCAAGGGTAGCTACTGATTTATGCTTCCTGAAACGCTTTCTTCATCAATAGTAATCCTTACTTAAGTAAAAGGTGCCCAACCTCCCCACCGCAAATAGTAACCAGTTATCCACGTCCATTCTAATCCACAGGGTTTCTCTTTCCTCCATGCTTTCTTTGGGCCACTTGTCCCATGGCTTTTATGTGCATCGGGTCAAAGTTATTCTAATCATGGAGGGAGTGCAGAAGGAAGCAGGGGGAGTCTTATACCGCCAGACCCGGGGACCGTCATGCATACCTTGTTGACAATCATCCTTCCCCGATCTGAGGACAGACATGGAAGGTACCACACACCTTCCAGAGGCAGAGAAACTTGGTGCCCATGAATGTGGGTGAATCTATTTGATGCCTGAGCCACTCCCACCAACCTCTTCTCTCTCCACTTTCATTGCTTCCAACTGTATAAACTTGGAACCTTCAGGCAAGATCTCATTTTGAGAGGGAGAAAGTGCTACGGGGAAAGAAAAATAAAATCTGTCATAGATGAGCACGATGAAGTTAATTCAATGAGCTTGAGACTAACATGGCTTGATTTCTTTCAGTCTCCAGTCCCCTGAGACGACTAACTTAATTTGCCACAGTACTAGGTTCTTCCTCTCCCTCCCTCCCTCTCTCTATTATATACATACATGTAAAATTATATAGGTAATTTATTATCACAACCTATTTTAATTTTCATATGGGTATAATTGTTTTACCATACAGGAATTCTATGATATACATGTATGTATATTTACAAGTATATAAAGTGTATACATTTATACATACGTAAAGCATAAACATGTATTTATGTATGTGCATAATGGGTTTCACAGAACTGAGCAGCCTAGAGGAAGATACGGAAATCAGAAGGATTTTCATTTGATTTTTAACATTTGCCTTCAAAATGCTTTCATCCAAAAAGGCAGTCGTGTCTCCCATCACTCCTTACCTCAGGACTGATTCGAGAAAACACAGTTGTGATCTGCTGTGCAGTATTAGGACCTCGTAGCTGCTGAGCAACTCACACCATGCAAAGCACTTAGATGAGGGCTGTTTAATTCTCTCAACAACCCTCTGCAACACCTCCGCACACAAGCATGGAAACCGAGGCCTAAGGACACAAGGGGACTTGCGTATAATCACACAGCTGGTAAGTTACACAACTGGGACTTGCACTGAAGTTTTTTTTTTTAATCAAATTCAATGTTTCAGCTAAAATACACTCTCACCAAGCCATCACCTCTCTCTTGCTCAAATATTCCCTGACCCTAACCCTAACCCATTCCCTTTAAGCCTACATGGTCAAAGGTCCGTCTAGAGGGAGACCTTTACTGCTCCTGGAAGATAATGATTGCCTCGATCCAAATCCTCTGAATGGTGATAGGCAAACAGGCACCTGCCCAGGGCTTTTTAAGTGCAGCAAGTAGGAGACGGTAAGTGAGGTGGCTCGCCCGTTCCTGGTGGAGGCCATCCCCGTGGTGCTGGGGCGCCTCTATCCACCCTTGTCAGTCAACAAACTAGTTCTTAGTGGACCTCTGCAGGGGCCAGAGATTCTGCTCAGTGCTGCAGGGAATTCAGCAGGGAGCAAGACAGAGATTGTCTTTTTCCTCAAAAGTTTACCATCAGTCCCTAAGCTCATCGCTGAAGGGAAAGATGAACACTTACCGTGCGTCTGGGACCCTTTAACCTGGATACGCCCGCCCACCCCCAAGAACTCTTTCTGATGGCTCGATCTTGTGGAATTTTGTCCTTTTCTGCTCATATTCTGAATCCCCTTGGTGACCCAGAGCAGGTGAGAATGACCCCTTAATCTGAGTATACCAGCCACCCACCATCCTCACTCCACCCCACACTTCCCATCCTTTCTCCAACCTAAAAACGCCTTTCAGCACAGGCAGGAAATACGACAGGAGAACGTTCCAGTCTAAAAATGAGAACAGAAAATACTCTTTGCTGCTGGGCCTTGGCGATCAAAGTGCACCACACGTGTTCGCCAGCTGTAGCTCAGATGGTTCCTATTTCACCCTGTGTTAATTTTTTATGAAACCCCCTGCGGCCCAGGGGACCCATAATTGGCTTTTAGTTCTTTATTCCATGCTGTCGTCTCTAATCGCTCAGAAGAGCCCACGGTAAGACTGACATGTTAAGGCAGCTCTCCTCTGTACGTACGTGTGCACCAGCCTTCCCGCCTGCAGGCAGCCTCACTTCTTCGTGTGGAATGTCAGTTATGTTTTCCCTTTGGAGGGGAGATGAAGGACGTACTGGGCTATTAATGTATTTGTGCTTTTTAAAATCAGTTTTCCACATCACTGGTGTGATACACAGAGCACAGCCGATAACAAGCCTCAGACGCTCTCCCCCGATTTCAGGCTGATTCTTCAGAGGAGCATGGAGTCCGTGCAGCAGAGACATTTACAACGAAGTCTGCTCTTGGAGTTAAGCATGCACCTGTGGGCAGGTATGACTGTGTGTCAGGTTGTCTCTGGGTCCTTTAGTGCAATCAGCTATTGGCTCTCACAGTCTGTCCCTGGACCCCCTTTGCTGTCCCCGCCCCGATGCACCCCATGGACCATTCAGGAAACACTATGGTGTAGAAAGGGGCGGGGCTTGCTGAGCTGCTGGCTGTCAGGGGTCCGCCTGCAAGACCAGTGCTACAATCTGTCTCTCTAATTTCAGATATCCTTTTCCTTACCGACTTCATATGCTTTTTGAAAAATAAGGGGAAAGAAAACCCTGGTCATCTGGCCTTACTTCCTTAAAGTGAAGCTAACAGAGGCAGACAAGGATCTGCCTGCGAAGCTGATTTTCTGCTAATAGTGGTGGCGCCTTCATACTCTGCACGGACCGCATGTGAGGTTCCGCTGAAAGAGAATTTCACGTCCTTGCCGTCTTCGACAGGTTTCGATGGCTTACAGAGTCCAGGTTTTGCGTAAGTAGCTAGGTTTGGAGAGGAAGATGTCATTTGGGGCAGTTTTGCCTTGACAGCAATATTCCTGTTTACCTGACTGCTCCCTGGGGGTCAGGGAGACACCCCCTCTCGCACGGTGTGACAGCTCGAAGGTACAGAGACGCATTCCCTCCAGTGTGTGGCTTTTGACCCAGCCTCTGGGGAGGACGCCCTCTCCACGGTCACGAGCCCCCTCTCTCCTGCCAGCAGCCTCGGCCATACTGTCACGTCCACGTCTGCTAGTGTTTCACTCACTCATCACAGACCATAAGAGCCCCAGGGTCTCACAGTCTGTCAAGTGCGTGAAGGCAGGACGTGGGGGAGGATCTGCCCTCGATTGTGTGTCTTACCCCGTGTTCTCTGGGCAAGGATGTAGTCTTCAGTTGCCTTTGTTCTGCCCTTGAAGACGAAAGGCGGTGCTGCTGTTTGAAGCTTTGGTTCATTCAGAAGGAAGCGATCGATTCAATTCTGCAAGTGCGCGCTGCACGCTTCCTGTGACCCAAGAGCAACGCCAGACGCTGCAGGGCTGAGCCTCTCCAGGTGCGTGTGGGCGACCGTCACCTGGAGAGCCTCTGATCAGAGACGCGGGCAGGGTCCCGTTAGCCTGCGTGTCTCACAAGTTCCCAGGGCTGTGCCGCTGTCTGCGGACCCACTCTGAGGAGCGCTGCCACGAGAGCCCTTTAATGAATATGCCGGGTTCTGTGGGAAGACACTCAAACACGTCCGAATTAGAGAACAAGACAGCCAATAACACGGAACCCAATAATGCAGGTCCCCAGGCACGCTCTAGCAGAGGGGAGTGCCCCGGGCCTTCAGGAGGCGATGAGAAAAATGTGGACCGAAGCTATCAGAGTGCTAGCCACCAGTCTGCGGTGAGGACTCGGAGGAGGCAGGGTTCTGAAGAAAGGGCACGAGGTGGATCAGGGGAGAACACAGAGGCAGGCTTTCCAGGAGGGGAGACTAGAAGTGGTATTTAATGATAATTCAGGCGGTTATGTAACAAGGAGCTGGCACTGAGAGCTGACGGGGTTAGTTCCGCAGGGTTCGCAGCTTCTGCGGAAACAAACGGAGACCAACCAGGTGAGAACAGGACGAGGCCCTTCCCTCCGAGCTTGCTGCACGGCCGGGGCGTCAGCCACCGTCACCGGGGGCCTGGCGGAGACGCCAAGGCAGGCGGAGGCGTGAGAAAGCTTCGAGGTGGAGGAAAGGGGGGCTTCGGGTCTGGCCCACCGGAGGCTGCTGGCAGGGGAAGCCGCAGGCGGCGGCATTCCAGGTGATCTGTTCGGGACGCTTGCGTGTCTCTGTTTGCTCCTAATTTGGAAGTGGGGACGGGATCTAGAGAAGCTGCCTTTACTAAGTCCTGGCCATTCGGGGCTGATGTTGCAGCAGCCGCCGTCTGGCTTCCTGGGTTGCTCCTGGAGATGGGAATCAGGCTTCCTGCAAGGCCGGCTTCCGGGGCTGGTCACCGGAGATAAGGGGGCGGTTTCCGGGGCTGGCCGCTGCCGGCTGGGGGTCGGGGCTCCGTTTCTGTGTCCGGTCCGGCCATCGTCTGTCTGCGTGTTCAGTCTCTCCCTTCTGTTCTGGAAGCTGTAGGGTTTGGGGGATTGTCCTGATGGCCCCCGTCCCTTCACTTGTTTTTTCTGTTCATAGTTTGAGAATAAGGGCTTGTATCTTCAGTTCACTTACATGGTGGCTGTTGAGTGGCCCCTGCCTTTTTTCCTGAGTGCCCCGGGGGCCCCTTTTGTGTCCTGCTCCTCTATGATCCCGCAGTTTGATTGCCCCTGAGTAAAGCCCAGTCCTTGGGCTGCCGTGCTCCTCACAGGGAGGAGGCAACGGCTCGTCCCACTGCAGAGATGCCTGGGCTGCTTGGCCGGCATCCAGGACGAAAGGTCGCGGTTCTCCCCGTGACCTCACGTGAAAGGACTGTTCACTGCTTTCTGCAGAAGCTCCGAATCTCCAGATGCAGGGGAGTCCACAGATCGCAGTGCCCCTACTGATGGCAGAAATGGGAACCCTGCAGGAGGGGTCATCTGTTGCCCAAGCCAACATCCTACAGGCCTGCAGGCCCCAAGCAACCGGGCGAGGCCACCTCTCTTCCTGGCAACCACAGCAGCGCTCCCTCGACGCCACACTGAGGCTTTGCGGGGTTACCCACTGCTCTCACCACCCGTCGGCAGCTGCTCTGACCAATTTATACCTTCCAGTAGAGATGTCCTTCCTCCAGGCTCCTTGACTAGCTGTTTGATGACGGTACGTGACATATTAGCCGCCTCCCAACCTCTGCAGGTGGCTCCACCTGTTTATTTATCCCATTTCCTTTCATCTGGAAAACTCCTCTGGGTGGGACCCCAGGATGCGCAGTGGGCTCCCAGCACGTCAGTTCTCTAAGTGAAGCTCACGGTGGCCCGTCCTTTCTTTCCCTCTGAATTGCTTGTTTGCGGCACTTAAACCCATTTTCATGGGAAAATTCAACAGGTAACTCCGTCTTGTGTTAGATTAATACAGTGAACAAAAACAGCCATAGGCACTCAACATAAAACACTTCAGCATTCAGAAAATCCATAGCTTATCCAAGCGATAGAAAATCCATCCAAGAAATTCATTGATTATTTACTATAAACATCTATATTATCAAAATAAATAATACATCTGGAATCTAGAACTTTTTCAGCTTTGACTTTAGACATGTTGAGTATGTTTGAGCTTTTTTCTAGGGAAAAACTCAAATATTTGTGTGTTTGTTGCACAAGAGATGACAAGTTAAGTTACAGAAATAATTATTCTCTTACATGTACTGAGAAAGAGAGGTCCCTAACTATCCCTCAATAGCTGGTTTCCCTTCCTTTCACAGTAATTGGATTTTTAGCCGAAGAATCCTATTCCCTAACTTCTCTCATAGCTTACTGGGGCCAAGGGACTGAACCCTGGGCCACGGGAGATACGTGGAGATGTGTGTGAAATTTCTGGTGTGAGTCCTTAAAGATGGGGTGTGTCCTTTCTTACTCTAGCTTCCTTCTTGCTGGGTGGAATGTGAACATGTTGGCTGGAGCTGAAGCAGCCTCATGGATCAAAAGGTGGAAGCCTTAAGGATGGGATGAAGCAGCAAATTGGAAAGAGCTTGAGCTCTGGTGGCTTCTACTCCAGCCCCGGACCACCTAGTCGAACACTTAGGTAAGAGTAAAATGAACAGGTGTCCAGTTTAAGACACTTATTTTTTTTTAAATCACTTGCAACCAAATCTAATCCTAGTAAATATATACATCCAAGTAATCAAAGAGCAAGGAGTAAATTTGCATTGTTCTTAGACGGATGGGAGGGGCGTTTATGCTATGTTGTTCTAACTCTCACCTTTGTTGTTCTGAATCAACCTGGGAACACATTCGCTGGAGTCACAAACAGGAACTCATCACAGTCGCAGGCTTCAGTGTGTTACAGCTGCTTGTGCCCACAGGACGATACAGACACTTGCCTGTGTGTTATCACCAAGAATAAATTAATGTCATATTAGATACGTAAGCAGTGCACCAGGAAAGCCTCAGGTTAGAAATGATGGAAGAACGAGTCCTCTTTAAAACACACACACACACACACACACACACACACGCCATGACAACGACCAGAAAGACCAGAACAGGCTTAACATAAAAAACTTGGATGGTAACAGCCAGGCTTCACAATCTCAATCTCAGGTACCTTCAAGGACAAGCAGGCAATGTAAGCGTGGTGTGACTTAAGACTTCTGAGTGACAGAAACTCATACTCAAAGCCTGAGATTTCTTGCTCTGCCTGGAGGCACTCAGGTTTTTCTAAAATGTGCTTCTGGCCAAATAAAACACTTCTGTGGGCTGGTCCCGTGTCTAAGCCATCAGTCTGTGCCCCTGGTAAATTTTGATCACCGTTTGCCTTGGGTTCTGGTAGGTTCCATTCTTGGGGGAAGACGTGATCACAGCCTTTACGAAGTTTGTAATCAAGGGGAAGAAAGCGGATCAGCACAACTTCTGTTTGTACGATGACCTTTAGAGCCTGAATTGCCTCCCTAGGGTCAGGAGTCACAGTCTGGGAAGCTTATCGTCGAGCTTGGTCTCAGATATGTGACTCAGGTCAGAAACCCAATCTAAGTACCAGACAGACGAAAGAAAGATGTGCACAGCCAGGGTCGGGACCAAGAGATACCTAACTGCAGAACTCAGGTCTCAAATCCAAACAGTACGCAATCAGTTGTTTTTTTTTTTTTTTCCTTTTCAGCTCTACTGAGATTATAATTGACACAGAACATTGCATAAGTTTAAGGTCTACATGGTGATAAGCCATCAGTCTTTGAAGCATATGGCAAGAAGTAACCTGAATAAAGATGTCGAATTTAGATTTTTAAAAAATGAAACAAAATAAAATTGATGTCTGGTGTGTTATATACCAAAATCAGGGTTAAGTTCAGGGAGGATATATGTACATGATATAGACTGACAGGCTGATAGTCAGTCCTCCCATCTACCCATTCAGAAATACAAGGCTCAAAATAATCCCATAAAATCAGGATTTATAATAAAGCCTCAAGTAAAATGACCTACTTGGTTCAAGGCCCCTTTAATTTAAATAGGTGATATGATCTTGGAAATTACTCGCAATACATCTGTTCCCTTCAATCTCATTTAATTGTTGGCAAGTGAACAACATTACTGCATAGACTGCTGTTAGGCGACACTGGTCCCAGTCCTCATGTGACAAAATTGACCATTCAGAAAATTAAAGCACATTTTCCTATAACATCATTCTTTTTTTCCCAGTCACAGCATTGTACCCCAATTAACATTACCTAGCTAGAAAAAAATAGATGATTTCCTTTGGGATATAAAAGGGACTAGAACATGGGAAGATACTATGAGAAACCACAGACTTCAAAGGGGAGTGAATCACAGATCTTAGCCTTACCCTTATGTGTACTTTTCACTTGTGATCTGTCTTCACTCAAGCGAAGGGAGACAGCATGAACGAGAAACTGCCAAAGCAGCTCAGTGTACAGGAATCAACATACTGATTGAAAAGGAGGAGAGCACGGCTCAGGAGCCTCAGTCTGCTGCCTCACATCTACACTGAGGGACAGATGGAGAAGCAAGCAGACATCCAAAAGGTCACCGATTTGGATATTCCTGGGACAGACGTGCTCCCAGCTGGGAATAAATCCACGAGTCGCTGAAGTGTGGAAGGCTAATCCTTTGCCTTCATCAAATATTTAGAGATGGCACAGTACTCACTGGAAAAAACCGAGAGGGGAAGAAAGGGATTTTTAGCTTCTGTGGTTGAAACAAGCTAGACGCTTTATTAAAACATCAGAGTTAATTTTTCTATGAAAACAAGAATTTCTTAGTGAGATTTGAGAAAGAGTGTTGATGAGACTGTACGTCCAAAAGGGATCACCAGTTTTACATACGTCTTTATGCAGTGACACTAAAATCCCTCTTAAACGTGTCACAGAATCGAAGAGGCCGAGGGGTTACAAGCCAGCGGGAAACGCTTGGTCTGCTGGACCAGTGACTGACTTTTTTACGTTCAGGATTTGACATTAAAGACTTCTTTCAAGGTTTGGTTGCTGGCCTTAAACAATACAGGGAGGCTCCCCTCACGAATTTCTTCCTCCCATGAAACTGTGTCAGAGACAAGGGGGGAAAAAAAGAAAGATCACTAACCTGTATGTGGCTATTTTTAGAAAAATTAAGTATAAAGCTTTCAATATGTAAAGTTGATCACTAGAATAATAGCTATCCTGAGATCCCCTCCCAATATGATGAAATAATCCAGTAAGCAAAAAAACCCAGTAAGAAACTTCTTTCTAATCATGTAAAGATTCTGCACAACTAGACAATGAACCCTAAGAGTGCAGCCACAGTAAAATTGGGCTCACTAAGACACAGAGGGCTGTGATCGAAAATAGCAGTCATCACCAATTAATACCGTCCTGCTGCCCCAGAACTGTAGTTCTTTTTCAGAACATGGGATGCCCTTTTAAAATTTTATTGGTAAGGGACAAAATAACGACACAAGACAGGAGTGTTGAAAGGTAATCCACACCTTCAGAGAAAACCAGAGGCTGTTGTGGACAATGATACCACACACACTGCACTTACCTCTCTCCTCACTGCGAGCTACGTTACCTGCCAGCTGCTGGAACCCCTAAGCAATAGAAAAACAACAATTATGTGCTTTGCTTTGGGTTTATTAGTTCAGATTAAAAAAAAAAAAAAGGCTGGTGTTGAAAGTACAACCGATTTGCAATAATAACGCTTAACTTAAAGCCACTGAGTGGCCACCTGAGGCTGGGCGACTCCGGGGAGTTCACCTAATCATCTTGTTGTCTTGCATTTCTTTTCTCTAGACTGAGGCATTTGAATGATCATCTCTAAAAGCTTTTCAAGATCCAAGCTTTAGAAAGTTATACGTGGCTGTTCCTTCCTTGAGGAGCCCTGGGCGGTTTTGCTGTCACTGTCCCACAACCCCTGTTGGGGACACCATTGCTTTCTCCTTCAGGATCTTTCCTATGAGACCCCCAGGCTTGAGGGCAACCGCTTAGATGACACCTTCCTGATCTGCGCGCCCAGCGCAGGGAGACCAGTCTGCTCTGTGGTTGGCGTAGCGTTCTCCGTCCACTCATGGGTTTATGAAGGCATATATATTTAACAACATTTTTATGAAAATTAAGACAAATTAGTGAACAAAATGGTGAGGTGCAATCACAAAATTCTATGCCATGGCTTCAGACTGCGCCCGTGACTTTTCCACCCAAATCACAAATTCAGGGAGTACTGAGCATGGGATGCAGGAAACTTGCAGCAGAACGTCCACCCCTAATGGGAGGGAAAAAGCAGACGTATGTCTTATTTCACGCGAGTCATTAAAGGAAGGTGGGAGAGTTGAGTTTCATTTGGAGATCGCGAAAACGAAGAGGACAGAGAACTTAAAATAAAGCTCAGGGGATATTAAAGGTCAATTTGGAATTTAGCTCTTTCTGTCATGAGACGCTGGAGTTCTGCACAAATTTTTTTTGTTTGTTTTCACAAACTGAAAGAAATCCTTTCAATTCTTCAGTGATGATGGACATGATACCACTTCTGTGATGATGGACATGATACCACTTCTGTTCTGAGCCTTTGACCTTGAGTTTGCTTCTGCTTCAGAAATTAGGAGACTTGTGACTCATCTGCACTTTGCCAACAAAGAGGGAAATTAGCTTGTCCTACATGCAACCATACTTGTTAAGAGGGAAGGGGGACAATATGGAACAAATGTTAATGGAATTGAAAGCCACCTGCTATTTGTGTAGATGTAAGTTTAGATAATTATCAATTAAGGATTTTTACATTCACTTGGAGGGTCTTATCTCTTAACAGAGACCTTTCCAAATAAGCGCGTTGGGTTGAACATCAGTTGACTTATATATAAATCAAGTACTAAATAGTTGAAAGCATCTTCCTTTTTCACTGTGACTCTTAGTTACCAAGGGCTTCGCTAGATCACTCTGAACGCCTCTCCATGGTCACCCCTGACGTCTTCTGACACGCTTCCCAGAATTCAGGACCAAGTAACATCTGGCGCCACATTTATGATTTATCATTACATAAACCAAGAGTGCCCACATGAAGGAAGCATGCTGCAAACACATTTAGCTCCAATAATAAGCACTATTTGATTTCTGCTGTTGACTTTTCATAGAACTTCCACAAATAGAAAATATAAAATCACATTGAAGCAGTGGATGACCGTATCTGTCTCGTTAATCCTTAGGCTGCATCTCGTGTCCAGTAATTATAAGAAATGAATATAATAATTTTTAAAATGGTCCTGAAGTTGAAAAGACAGTAAAGTAATGAAGTACACCCTGGGCAACTTAGTATATCTTTTCAAAACTACTGACCAAGAGATTACGTTGATTTTGCAAGATTATTCCAGAGAAGTACATTTTTGATGGTGGGAGATAAGTACATTCTCAAAGTGGCTCAAAATTTACCTCCTTCTAACACAAAGTGCACTTGAACAATCACTGTTCTTACCTGCTTATTGCCATGCTGGGAAGACACAACTCTGTGTTTCCGACAATGTGTTCTTTGCGTTTACATCACTTAGGTTTATGAAACTGGTGAGTTTCATATTTACTGGACTTTTAATGTCTCATCTTCAAGTGACTGGCTCGGCCAAGCATTGCTGCAGAAACGTTCTGTGCGGTGCTGTGCTGGGGGAGCTCTGCTCGACACACTTGCCAGATCTACCCCTGCTCCACCACAGGAGTCAAACCTGCTGGATTATAAATGGAACAGTAGTATTTCTCACTTGCTTCCATCTCTACCCTGGCTTAGATGAAGACTGTAAAAACAAAAATACCTTCTGGGCACTGCTTTCTGCATGGGCTCTGCTCATCTTAATCACAGCAGCCACCCATTTTCTAGAACTCTAGGGCTGCATTCCTATGGGCCCTTTCACCCTCATGAGGCTTGGGTCTTAAAAGCTTCAGAGGGGACCAGGACAGAATTTTAAAAGCAGTAATTTATTACTGGACATAGTATTAATCCTTAAGCATCTCTGCACCCTCTTGTCCTCCAGGCAAACTCCCCCATCCGGTACCTCACTGGTGGTTAAAAGACCCTATAAGCTGAGGAAGTGAACACAGTGCATTAGCCATTCCGACCCTTTGACTTACCAGAGCTTCTCTTCTATTCCTACGCATTGTGTTGCATTCAGGCAGTATACGGCTAGCTCAGAGCAGTTTTTTTTTTTTTTAATAAAGAGTTGTTCAGTGAGAGTCTGTTGGCTCCTTGCTTGGTTTATTACTGCCAGCACAGCATTAAAAAGGACCATTTGATAGAGCGGTCAAGGACTTCAAGCGATTTAAGGATTTCAGTGATTGCTCAACCAGCGGATCAAAATGATCTAACATCATCCTGTGAGCTTCGCAAAGCAAATTATCCTTGCTTTTTGTTGCCATTACCTGTTGGTCATTAAACAAGGAACAGCTGCATAGGCAAGCCCCCAAGGGCAGCGTCTGTAAAATAAAAGTAGAAAAACAAGAGCTTTATGATGGAGAAAGCCCCCATAATCAAGGGATCGAAGTGAGTCCAGTAGCGGAACAAATCAGCATCCACGCCCCCTGACCCGATGCACCTTTGACGTATTGCTGCCCCAAACGCACAGCCCGAATCTCATTGGAACAAAACATGAAACGAACTCAAACTGAAGGACATTCTACAGAATATCTGGCCCGTGCGTCAAAAATGTCAAGGTCATAAAAATCAAGCAAAGACTAAGGAACAACCATCCCAGATTAAAGGAGACTGAAAAGACAGACAGTTACATGCAATATGTGATTCAGGAGTTTGCCTACCAACAGGACAAGGGGCAGAATCGGAATGTGGTCTGCAGGACAGATGAGAGAATTGTGTGAAGGTTGATTTCCTGATCTGAGTATTTGCACAGCAATTATGTAAAAGAATGCCATTGTTTTACCCATACAGAATCATCTGGCCATTCCCAGCTACAAGGGAAACTGGGAAGTTCAGTGTATGTGCTGAGCACAGGGGGCTGGTTAAGATTCAGAGTGCTACAAGCCAAGAAGAGGGAGAAATAGGTCCTAGGGTTAAACTAGCGGTCTTCCCGTGGAGTCGTGGGAGAGCTGGTGAAAAGACAAGGTCACGTAAGACAAAGGCTAAGTTTAAAGCTATAATGGGTGGTTGCATGGCATGAAACTCTTCCCTGGCCTCGCATGGGCTGGAATGGAAAGACCAGGGAGGGAGCCTCCTCTACCACGGTCTCCCCGGGCCCGTACGTTCTCCTTCACCCCCACTTTGCTTTGTCTGACTCTCACAAGTCCCCTGTACCTACCTGCCCCACCTATGACCTCGAATGGCTGGCCCAGTTCCCAAGCCTGGATTCCACAGCAGGACCAGCTTCCACCTTCCACTACCTGTGCTCCTTATATCTCAGCTCACTTCTGGCTGTTCCCACTCACACGTTTGTGAAAGGACTTCAGTGGACCACCACATGCAGAGAAGTGCTTTAGGACAGCTGTCCACCCCTGGCCTAAACACATGTGGCCTAAGAGAGAAGAGGCAGTCACATGTTCTCCTGGACTCTCCTGGCTACGGTCTGAGATGCTCCAGGAAGAATAAATACAGTGAGAAATGACTGTGATCTCTAATACAGTGCCTTCGACAGGCTGCAGATTCTTCAGAACGCTTTTCACTTGGAAGAAAATGCCAAAATGTAGATGAAGTGGCCCATTCATTTCCAGAAGTAAAAAGCTGCTAGGATTCATCCCGAGAGCAACAAATCTAGCAGCCAAAGTGGAAAGGTGCAGTAAAGATAATGAAATAAAATTACTCCCTATAAAATACAATACAAAACATGATCGACCTTTGTTCAAAGCCCTTTCCCTAAGGGCATGTGTACAGAAACAGATGGGACATGGGTGGGGCAACGGCAGTCGGTCCAGGCAATCTGCAGTTAAATTAAAAGAGAACCGAAACTTGTGGGGTTCCCCCCTCCTGAGTAAGCTTTCTGCCTTTCCTTGAGTCTTTTTTCTAGGCTCAGAAGGTCTTGGTAAATCTGGCAGCTGTCACAAAATACCATCTGTCCTAAGAAAATGGGTGCAGAGGTGGCTGTGACCCAGGGGATTTTCCCAAATGCTGTCAGCATCATTTCCACCCGTAGAGGAACATGATCAAGTCCCTGACAGGAAGGTGAAAACCCTACAAAGCAAAACCCCAAACGCTCTTCATGGGAACAGGTGCAGGTTCGGGTAGAGGACTGGGTGGTGGCTACTCACCTGTAAGAGAGGGGAGGTGAGGAGGAGCCCACAAGGACACACGGACAGGAGAGAAAAGAAGGGAGAGGCAGGTGGGCCATAGAAAGTGGGCAGAGTTGGTCGTGCGAAAATCCACCCACATCTGGTTATGTGTCGGGGCTGGTCAGTACTGCGGTAACTGGTCTACCAGCTCAGAGCCACTCCTGACCTGGGCCAGGTTGACATGTAAATGCTGTTAAGCCCTCAGTCTAGTTAAGTGACAGATTAAAACCTGTCCTCATGAGCCCTCTTTAAGGAAGTCAGCCAAGCAGTTGAGAGGAAGCCCTTTTAGCCTCGTTCTGCCGTCACTGATAAGAGGTTTTCTCCAAGTCGCAGAGGAAGCTGTGTACCTACACTCAGGCTGAATCTTCCGGGTGGGCAGGCAAAACGTGATTCTGGTGCCTCAACTTGGCAGGTCAGAGCACTGCGATTACTTACTGTCTCCCTGCAAAGCTGTGGCTGTGAGGCCTGTTTCCTTTGAGATCACCCCAGCTCTTTTTTAACTAAGATTCTGGATGTAGTTCAGAGCCGGAAAACAGCAGGCTTGGCGAATAATTCCAAGCCTGCTGTCTTTGTTGTGGAAGCGCCCCAAACATGCGGAAACAGCCCCCCGATTCCACCAGATGTTTCAGAGGAACTTGGGAGATGCCTCTAAAAGTGAAAACCTCAGCTGGGCAAGGCCAACTGCACACAACTGAGAGAGCCCAGAAATACGTGCAAAGAAAACACACACACACACACACACACACACGTACACTGTACACACCCCAGACCACATTCACATACATCCCCCACACACACCACACACATACACACACCACACACACACACGCGCGCACCATACACATCCCAGACCATTTACATACATCCCCACGCACACACCACACACACCGTTTTCAATTCCACAGAAAACCCAGGACGCAGCAGCACTTCATGAATCACGTTTCGGGAAGGGTGGCTGAGCCGTGGCGGACGGTGTCAGTCACAGGGCCAAGCTGCAGGGAAGGGGCTGCTGTGGCCGAGCCTGTCCCCCCGCCGGGGGAGACGGCCAGCCCGGCGCCCGCCTGGGGCCGGACACCGAGACCAGCACGTGCTGCCTGGGCAGGGACGGCGGCGCCCGGCTGGCGCAAACGCACGTGTCCTCCCCGTTTGAAGCCTTGAGGCCACGCGCTCAGGCGGGTGCTTGGCCCCCGCGCTCCCGGGGCGCAGAGGCTGATTCCCGGCAGCGGCAGTCGGGGGGGGGCTGGGGGGTGCGTCTGCCCCTCCTGACGCTCCCGATTCAGCTTGACGGAGCCCTGGGCTCTGCAGAGTTACAGCGGGCACACCTGCTAGTGTCGACTGAAGTAAGGTGCACGACGGAAAAGCTGAGCGTTAGGTCTCATTCGGTGGACATTTCTGAGGACTGAGCCCGGGATGACAGCCTCTCAGATCTCTCAGAGGGACCGCTCCGAAGAGGTAGGGGAGGAGCCAGGATGCACAGGAGTTTTCAAAACAAAGACCAGGTAGTCAGAACATCAAAAGATTACTGTTAAGTAAAAAACCCCAGATGTATCTCAAGGTAAGGCATGTAGCGCTTTTCTTTGTATGGGGAGGCACAAAGATTTGGGCTCATTGAAATCATTCATTTGCTATGCACCTTAGCTCTCTGGGGTCCTGTCTGTTTTTCCATATCCTGAGCTCCCTGGGGGGCACCCTGGGGCGCTTCAGAGGCCAGGCTGCCTGCTGGTCGCCATCCTGAGCTGGTGGCGGTGGCTGATGACTTGGTGGCCACAGCATTCTTTGTTTACCAATACGGCTTGCAGTTGTTTTCATTCACATTAATACTGCAAAGAAATGTTCATTGTGGTACAGCTCATACTAAAGGGTGTGAAAAGTCAAAGGAAATCAACTTTCACAAGATTTCGTGTAAGATTTTCACAAGATTTCATCTACATTTATTTACCTTGGGTGAAAAAAGAAATGGTCTAAATCTAGTTTTTTTTTTTTAAATGTAACCAAAGCATGCAAAAGGCACACAAAAAAATCTATTGTAAATGTGAATGTCTCCTTACTCACCTATGAGAAAAATCCAGGCCTTCATCCTGTTAACTGGCTGTTCCTGAGGAACAAGTGACCACTGCGACCACCTCGACTGTGATGAGTTAATTCAGTTCAAGCTGTGAAGTTCGCTGGCTTGCGAACTGAAACACTGCAGCCTAGAGCAGGCGGCCTCCTTCCCAGCTAACCAGATACATGTCAAAGGAAGTGAAATCTTCACAGGCCACAGATGAGGACACGTTTCCGTACAAAATAAAGGTGTAGGTCAACATTCACTGAAGCCACAGGCTGAAACATGCAAACGGCCGCCCGGCGTGGCGCGTGGCTGTCCCCGTGAACACTCTTGGCGTTGGGAGACTTGCATTTGAGGACGAGCTCTGCCATGTGTACAGTGCAGTCTAGAGCCTTTTAACCTCTCTGAACCTCAGTTTTGTTATTTATACAAAAAAACTAATAACTTTCTATCTCATTCAGGCCATCATGAGGACTAAGTGAGGCTTACAGACATACATGCCCCTTTGGGGAATGTGACACAACTTAAATGCAGTTGTTAATTCTTATCAGCCCATGTTGTTCTCACGATACCCTAACTGAAGTAAGAGTGAACTCCTCGAAAAACACCCTGAAGTGTCAAAATCATGGCATTCTTTCTGTCATCTAGTTGCCACAGAGATTTTTTTTTTTGACTGCATACCTCTCTGAAATAAAATTGCCCCTGCTTTCTTTCAACTAAAATTCCAAATATTGGGAAGACTTATTTGTAATTTAGTTTAGCAGTTTGGAAGGATGTCAAATATTTACAATGTTGTCTTTTTTTTTCTCCTGAGGATGCGGGATCCTCAAGGTGATTTTCGGGTACGCAGATCCCCTCTAACAACTCAGCCTCTCCATCTTTCCCACGCAAACTTGTCAACAGTGCTGACAAATGAGAATTACAGTGCAGTTCAGACCAAGAGGTGTGATAAGTCAGAGGAAACCTGCTTTGGCAAGAATCACTTAGTGGAGGCGATAAAGACAGCTCTGAGCTACAAATGTCACTCCCGCCCACGTGGAGGTCTCAGCGGAGCAGGCGGGGGTCCTCCTTACCGTGAACCGCTGGGTGGCCGGGAGCCTGACCGGCATTTATCATTCATGAGAAATGGAGCCAGCGCATCCCAGACCTTCGCAGAGCCTCGCGGTCCTTAACGCGGTGGGGGAAGCGGTCTGTTCCCCGGTGCCCCCGCTGTGTTTATTTGAACGTGTGATCATCAGAGGACACCAATCTCTCCCTGGGGCTCGGTGCCCGGAGTGCGTTATGCCCTAGAGAACGTGAAAAGACTTTAATTAACAACAGGAGTGGGCAGGCCTGCTGGGCTCCTTCTGCCCCGTCTTCGGGGCCTGGAAAGTCAGCACTCTGTCTGCACCCCCCCCCCATTTTCACTACCAACATAAAAGAAAACACTAAGCAAAATTTCATTTAAAATTGATTTGGAAAGACCACCAAATATAAGATATTTCTTCCCATTCCTTCCTCTGGCGCAGCTCTGTTAGTAATCAACATCACACCAACACAAACACGCATCCGCTAGCGCGCACATGGGTGCACACACGCACGAGACATAAACGTGATGTTCCTCTATTTCCATGTGCTCTGCAGACAGCACAGTCCTCGGGGGTGTACAGACGGGTGACACGCCAAATTGGCTTGGAATATGCATCCGTTTGAATGTGCACATTTATTTAGTCAATTACTCCATCCGATCAATGATTCGGTTTGTTAATTTAGATAAAATGCTGGCAAATTCCTGGCACACCGTCCAGCGGGGAGCGATGTGCTTTCGTCGTTTGCTTGCTTGTTTTCGGATGTTGAGTCAGTGATTTCCGCCTGAACTGGTTGTGTTGCAGACGATGTCGCTCCCATCCAAAACGTGCTGCTCTGTCCCCGTCAGAAGGCAAGCTCTCACTGCTGAATCCTCCCCCCGTGTCCAGGACGGATGTGTTTCCACGCATGCACGTGAGTGTGAGCAGAGCCGGCTGCGTGCACACTTGCAGGCTGACCCTCTGTGGTGCCCCCACGGCTTGGTCTGCAGGCTGGCTTCTTGGAAAATAGTTATTCTATGGCAGGAACTCTGGTATGACCAGAATTCAGAATTCACTTAACAAAGACTTAATTATCACATCACTCCATCAATTAGTAAGTACTGAGCATCCACTGGTGTCCCTCGTGGACGCAGGCTCTGAGAGCAGTGGGCAGCCCAGACGGAGAGAGAAGACCAGTATCTGAGACACATTTGGAGAAAATCAAATTTTTTAAAAAGCATTTTCTTTTCTTTTCCTTTTTTTTTTTTGATGGGCAGAAATAACCAGATTTACTTATTTATATAATGGAAGTACTGGGGATTGAACCCAGGACCTCATGCATGCTAAGCACATGCTCCACCACTGAGCTATATTCTCCACCAAGAAAATCAAATGTTGACGTTGAGGTTGGAACTGTAGCCTTCTTGAAAGCAGGCTGTTCTTCCAGGCATACTGGGGGAGTTTAATTTTTGCTTTTTAGGGTAGCTGGTGGGAGTGGAATCAATGGCAGTCTAAGGAGCCTTTTTTTAAAAAAAATAAACTTACTATTTTAGAACAACTTCAGGTTTACAGAAAAAGTGTGAAAGTACAGAGAACCCCCACATACATCACATCTAGTTTCCTGTGTTATTAACGTCTTACACTAGTACAGTACATTGTTACAATGAATGAATCAATATTGATACATTATTATTAATTAAAATCTATACGTTATTTGAATTCCCTTAGTTTTTGCCTCAGGTCCTTCTTCTGTTCCAGGATCCTTTCCCCAAAATATCACATTACATTTAGTCGTCACGTCTGCTTAGGCTCCTCTGGGCTGTGACAATTCCTCAGACTTTGCTTATTTTTGATGAGTTTGAGGAATACTGATCAGGTATTTTGTAAACTTATGTTGGGATTTGTCTGATGTTCTTCTCATGATGAGACAGGGGTCATGGGTTTAGGGGAGGAAGACCATGGAGATATAAAGTGTCATCTTAATTGCATGACGTTGCTAACTAAAAACTGGCACTTGCCATCTGCCTCTACAAGGAGTGGATCACGTTGGCGCTTGCCATCTCCCTCTGCTTGGACTAAATCACGAGCCACTGCAGCCGCTGACCTGCAACACCCCCTGAAAGCAGTTCAGGGCGGAGGTCAGGAACGAGGCGCTCTGCACTCCGGGGAAACTGGCAGCACAGGCCTTCAGACAGTTAAGATATTTTCAGGAGAAGACTTTATGACCCCAATTCTTGCGTCTCCTCATAGATAGAAAAGCACTAAAATCATTAACGGTGCCATCTGCTCCTCGTGGCTCGCTCCTCTGCCTGTGTGTGTGCTTGGCTGCACGTGCCCCCGTCACTGAAATCGGATCTAATACCGAGATTTCCCGCTGCCTCTTTGGACCAGCTTCTCACAGCTCTCTGGGAGGCTGTCTCCCGGGCTATAGTCCTCATTCTGCCCTAGATAGAACTTAACTCACGACTCTCATGTGATGTGATTTTATCTCAGTTGACAATGTCAAGACCACCTCCCATCAGCACGACCTCTCACAGGCACTACGTTTTCCTCACCAGTAGACCATTGCCTGAAAATACTTGCGACTCTTCCTGCAAAAGCAGATGACAGGAGTCACCCCATGACCCACCTCCTGAGCCATGGCCGGCCTCTTGTTTCACTTAAATTGTTTACAGGTTCTAATATTTATCCTGCAGCTTGCTTTTCCCCTAGTAAACATCATTTCAAATACAAACATTCAACATTTAAGATGCACAGGGGTTGTTAACTCTCATTCAGAGAATATAGTTTCAACCTCATTCTAGAAAATCAAGTAAATCTTGGTATACTGGCATGGGAGGAGTTTTGGCGTTTGAGTGCTGGGAGGAAAAGCTGAACTTTTACATTGGCCTTGTTCTGATCTTTCATTTCAGATGTTTCTGTCACTGCTTAGTAGTCACAGGTATCACTTTTCTTTAACAGAACTCTTGGGGTTGGGAACACAAATATCTCCTGAGCATCTACTCTGCATATTGCACTTAATTTGATTATCACAGTGGCCCTACAGGTCAGGTATAATTATGTGCATTTTACAGAGGAGGGAGTGGTTCTGGGACACCAGGTCACAGGACTGATAAATGATGAGGCAGAAGGTCTGAAGGACTCAGGTTATTTCTATGATGTGCCCACTCCTGCTGGAATCAGTACTGGTGTGTAATGGGAGGTAACGCTGTCATCAGAGGTGCAAGACTTTTGGCCTCAGAGACTTTCCAGGCTTCAAGAATCTTCTAGAAAAATGCAAGTTGTTATTTTTGCAGATATTATTCACATCTTTTGCATGCTTGATTAAAAAAAAAAACCTTTACACTCAATCTATATTTAGACATGTTCCTTGCTTCTTTTTGATAATCATGTTAGAATAAATGTCTTTATTATAATTTCTCACAAAAATTTACAGGACGTTCCCAGAAAGCCAAATGAGGGTGACTTTGATAATTGAGTGAAATAGAAAAATACTCCAATAATTGATCAATATGAGAATCGTTACAACCATGTGACAAAGTAGAGTTTCTCTCTGTAACATAAAGGAACTCAAAGAACTTACGAGAAAAAGAGCAATCCAACGGAATTGTGAGCAAAGCTCATGAACAGGCAGTTCTCAAATGAAGAGGTAAAAATGGCTAGTAAATATATGAAAAGATATTCAGCCTCTTTACTAATCAAATAAATGCAAATTTAAACAACAGTATGGTTTTGACACATCAAATTGGCAAAGATTTAAAATGCTAATACCAGAGTTGGCAAGAACGTGGAAAGGAACGACTTCTGAGCAATACCTATTATAGCTTTAATGTATGTTTTCTTGGAGCCAAAAATTCCAGTTATAGGAATTTATCCTATAGAAATACTTGTCTAAGTATGCAAAGATACATTTCCTAGGAGGTTGAATATCGCTGTTTATGAATTACAAAAAAAGAGGAAACAATTCAGTTTGTTGAAATAAATTACAGCACACACAGAAAGCAATCAATAGAAAACATAAGATGGAGTTCTGTATATGCACATTATGTTTTGAGTCAAAAAAATTAGATTGCTGAAGAGTTTGTATTTTTTGCACCCCATTTATGTCAACATATATATATGGCTTTACCTATATATTTCCACACCGCTTTGGAATGTAGCAGTGATGGGACTTCATAAGAAAGAGAATCCTAAGCTCAGCATGCTCTTAGTCCTTGCATGGGACTGTGTATTCATCTGCAAACAGACCAGCAATTTAAGACAATATTTGTAAGCAGAATCAGGATGTCACAAGCAGAAAGCTCAGAAATTCATTGAAAACACACTGGATTGAAGTCCTTCTGTGTTATTAACCGTCCATGGTGACTCCAGGAAATACCAAATGCGGAGAAGTCATATAAAAGCATTCTTTAAACACAGAGGTTATATTAATTGAATCATCCCACAATTGTTCCATTTTTTTCTCTGATTTCTTTATCACATACTGAATCTCATAGAATAAAAAACACCCATGAATAGTATATAAAATGTTCCTATATTATTCAACTTTAAATAATTGCTTTTCAACTCTAATGGATCCATTGAAAAAAATGTTAGTCTGAAATGTCTCCTCAGGCTTTGTCCCTACTTAGTCAAGGCTCGTTTAAAGAGGGGCTTATCACAGCCGTGGCCAAATAATTTCGTCCTCTGGAAATATTTTAGTTTCTGTCACACCAATGAAGGCAATGAGCTGAGTGCAATAACTGCTCTCAGCCTAAGAGGGAACCACGTTACGTGGAAAAGCACCAGTTGATAAGAAGTAGGAATCCACCCTGCCACACGCAGAGCAAACCCACTGCGGGGGGCGGGCAGGATTTCAGCAGAAAATGAGGCTCCTGGGGGCCATGATGGAGGCTACCCGCTCAGCGTCTACACCGCCTGGACACCCTTGCCACTGCCTGGTATCTTTGGAACTAAACCTGGAGCAATAAGACCCCCGTGAATTTTCTCGCGTGGGTCTAGGGCTTTACCTGTATCTCATGTCTTACTGATGCTCAGTCCAATTTTGGTTCAGAAAATAGTGACTCCACCCACTTCTAACGTGGAATGGTAAGACTGGCTCACAGTCACACAGGTCTGGAGGGCTGTCAGCAGGACACCTGACCATCGTCACAAATGCTGTGATTCAGAGTAGAAAACACGGGCACAAAAAACGCTTTAACAGAGAAGCACAGAAACGCCCCCTCAACAACAGCCAGTAAAGAGAAAAGAACAATGAAAGAGGCTGCTGTCGGGAATAAATCAGGGATGTGTGGCAGCCTGGTTACACCCAAGGAGAGCTTCGAATAGCAGCCAGCTCTGGAAATAGCAGCGGAATTTAGCCCCGTCACACGTACAGTCTGGCCTGTGGGCTGCTGCCCACGCAGGGTGGTCTTTAGGTAACCTCTACTCACAAAGGTGGGGCTCAGTGGGACAAGCCACAGTCACTCCATCTTTCAATCCGGCGTTCATTTTCAAACTGTTGCAAAATAGTTATGTAGAATGAGCCATCCCAAGTTTTAAATGGTAACAAGCAAACCTCAAAGGCACCAGGACTTGGAGGGGCCTTCAAAAGTCCAGCTCATCCGTTGAGTGAATCATGATCGCTTTGATCTAACATCTGGACGGCAACCCCTTCAAGGATCTTATTCCCTATTCGTTCATTTCTCTTCCTCACACCCTGAGATCCAGCCTTAGACAGACAGGCCAAAACCAGGGGAAAATTTCAGAGGTTAAACTAAAATGACAATTTGTATTTTTTTTCCCCCAAGCATCATAATTCAGCCCTTTGTTTTTATTTAGCCAAAGAAAAACAAAAACTGTTTTTAACAAATTAGACATCTTTTATCAAGGTAGTCCCAAAGTATCACACAGTGCTTGGGACATGGTTGACAATAAATAGCTAAGGAAGGAGTAAGGGAACAGGGGAAGGAGTTTATTTGAGAGACTTGGGGGCACTTAGTTATCTGTTCATATCTCCAAATTTCAGATTTCCTGTAGCATGAGTCAACTACCAGCCCGGTGAACCCAGAAATTTCACAATGTTTAAAGAAAGGAAGTGGGGCAGTCTGATTTCAACTGCCAGCAAAACTCAGGTTTGGTGACAGCAGAGAAAGGACTAGAACACAATTTCAAGGCTAAGAGCAACCAGTGTAATGAGCTAGAACCCCCTAGCTTCTTTTTCTAACATATATATTCCTTTCCATATTCTTTTTCAAGATAGGTTATTACAAGACATTGAATATAGTTCCCTGTGCTAAACAGTAGGACCTTGTTGTTTATTTTATATATAGTAGTTAGTATCTGAAATCCTGAACTCCCAATTTATCCCTTCCACCTCCTCCTTTTTTCCACCTTGGTAACCATAATTTGTTTTCTGTGTCTGTGAGTCTGTGTTTTGTAAATAAATTCATTTGTCTCATTTTTTTTTAGATTCCACATATAAGGGGTATTATATATTTCTCTTTCTCTGTCTGACTTACTTCACTTAGTGTGATCATCTCCAGGTCCATCCATGTTGTTACAGATGGCATTATTTTATTCTTTTTATGGCTGAGTAATATTTCATTGTGTGTGTGAGGAGGAAATGAGATCGGGGATTAAAGGAGCCAGATTACAAAGGGTCTTGCAGGCCTTGGGAGAGATTCTGTACTTTTTTCCAAGTTAGATAAGAATCCATCATGGGGCATTGAACAGATGAGTGACACGATTTGACTTAAGTCTTAGAATCATACACTCTGGCTGGGGTGCAGCAAACAGACAGAAGAGAGCCAAGAGTGAAAGTGGGGGGGCCACCTGGGGGTTACTGACATAATGCAGGTGGAAGGTGAAGGTAACCTGGATCAGGGGGGCCGCAGAGGGGTTGGAGAACATGACTGGACTCAGAATTTGCTGCCACACTGGATGTGAGGTGGAAGGGAAAAAGAAAGAAGGATGACTCCAGGTTTTTAGCCTGAGTAACCCGAGGAATGGAGTTAGTTGTCTTTGGTTGAGATGGAGAAGTCTGAGGGAGAAGCAGGCTGGTGGGGTAAGATCAAAACTTTGATTATGGACGTGTCGGTTTCAAGACGCCTGTTAAGCAAACAGTGCAGGTTTTGATCAGGCAGCTGAAAACATGAGATTAGAGCACAGGAAGAGATCTGAACTGGTGATTTAAAATTGGCCATCTTCATCATACAAATCAACAGGTCTAAGAAAGATCAAATGGGCACGAAGCGTTCATAAATAAGAGGAAATGTCTGAAGACTTCTTCTGAAGGATCCTGGAGACCTACCACATCTAGAACTAAGGAAAGGAAGAGGGTGTGGCAGGAGAAAATTTGCAGGAGCAGCCAGTGAGAGTGGTACCCCGAAGACTCTGTGTAGAAGGTGAGAGAGAAGGGAGTGATCAGCTTCATCAAATACTGTTGACACACTGAGCAAAATGGGTCTGAGGACTGGCTGGGAATCAAAGACTAAGATTGTCAATGTTGAGGTCGTTGGTAGGATGAACATTTGTTTCCCAATGGGGACACTTTTGAGAATAAAAGAGGATGTGTATTTGTAATCTATTGCTGTGTAACAAATTATCCCCCAAACTTAGTGGCTTAACAAAACAACAAACATTTATTATCTTGTCTAGTTTATGTGGGTCTAGAATTTGGGAGCGGTTTTGCTGGGCAGTTCTGTCCCAGGACCTCTCATGAGATGGGAGTCAGATACTGGCCAGGGCTAGTCATCTGAAGGCTTGACTAGGGCTGTAAGATCTGCTCCCAAGGTGGCTCATTCACATGGCAAGTTAGTGCTAGTTGATGGTGGTACTTCCCTAGCACAGGCAGATTGAGTGTTCTGACAGTATGGAAGCTGACTTCCTCCAGAGCAGATGATTCAAGAGGGCAAGGCCGACATCATCACGTAGGTCAGCCCTGCTCAACCTGGGAGGGGGTCGCCAAGGGTGTGAACAATTGGGGGCTGGGGTAATTGGGGACCAATCTAGAGAAAGGCTTCAGCAGGGTGTTATTAATAATAAAGAGTGGTACAGATGAGAACCAGGCTAGTGAAATTCAATCCCAAAACTTTTGCTCAAATACTGGATGAAAAATGAGCTTTTTCCCCGTCTCTTCCCACTAGGCTTGAAGCTGGTAGAATTGTGAATATGACTGATAGATACTTTGCCGTTAACTTGGGGTCAAACGCTAAAGCCAACAGAGAATCTCGCGTCCACAGTGGAAATTCCCGACGGTAACATTGTTTGAGCACTTGGATCCAATCAAGCCTAAACTCATGTTAACTCGGAACATCATCACATTCTCCTCCACGCCCTTGAAAAAACTTAAGTTAGATCTCTCAAATTTACAACCCAAATAACCCAGATCAATGTCTCCCTTATTTAAGTGGATCCTTGTGGACCGCAATCCACTAGTCTCCTGGACACACCAGGGAACGTCTGAGTGCAGGACAAATGTAGCTTAACTTCAGCCTGGTCTCCCTGCTGCGCAGGAAGACTGTTTCGGTCAACTCCTTTAAGAACGTTTACTTACACTAGCATTGTAATTGGTGGCTAGGATCATATGATGGATTTTATATGTAAGAATATATATTGACAATGCATCGGTATTGATATTTGACCAACCCATGAAAGTCAGTCTTCAAGATGATCAACACCACAGGTGCTTCTTTAGAACCAGCTTCACTCTATGAAAAACAGAGGGGTCTTTCTGAAATCAAGCCAGCAACAAAAGACTTGCCTGGAAAAGTGCTGTCAGCAGAACAGCTGGAGCATCCATCAAGAACCAAACTCAAGCCCATCCCTGTAAAGGGAAAGAAAATATCAGGTTTTAAGTTCCCTGCTAGCTGCTTTCTCTTCTCTTCCTTGCTAACTTCCCTTCAAGATCTTGTTTCCTTGAGTCATCTGGCAAGAACAGAATTGGATTTTCACATAGACTCTCGGGAGTTATTCTACTTAGAGTGAACCTATTTTAAATTTGAAAAACAAAATTCTATGGGTAGAGGGGCAGAGAAGAGAGGCTAGAGGTGAACAGGAAAAGATGGCAGTGATTGAAATCGCCTGTGGGCTCTCTCTTGCAAAAGGCGTGTCCCGGACTGGGATCCCCTAGACCAGGGTCTCTTTGGCATGCACACCGAGGCAGGAGCAGAGCTGAGCTGCGCGTGCAGAAAATTGAATGCGCCCATTGATCCAGCAGGTCTGAATAAATTCTCATGCTTGTTAGCATAGCAATTAGTCCTCACGGCCACTGGAGCGTTGAAATGAGGCACTTTGGATGCCACTCGCCTGGCTCTCCCGTATTACCCAAACGTGAAACACATCCAGATTGGGGCAGAACAAACCTCCTTAACGTTCAGTGACCACCTGCTTCAATTTAGGAAACAGGCTGAGGAGAGGAAGCAGCGTGGAGGTGACTTTTAATCTCAAGATCTCCCCACGGCTGCCACTCAGCGTTAGCTTGCTTCTCCCAAAGAGCACACGTTTCCTGAGCATCTACTGCACCTGAGGTGCTTTCTTGTACATGACCTTATTTAAACCTCAGGTCGGATTTACAGCAGCCGTCGTGAAGAGGCACAGCTTACATGGAACACATGCATGTGCTAGGCACACTGACAATGGGCGACACGTGCTACTGGGTTGCGTCTGGACCCAAGAATCAGCAGAGCCAGCGCATGCCCCCAGGTCTACCACTGCCCTTGAGATGTGGCCTCAGCAACACTGTCTACACCTCAGTTTCTCTTGAAATGCAACATACAAGGCTGAGGGAAGCAGAGGAGCGGTGTTACATGCTAGCTGTAGCGCTCTCGGTGCTGCTTTAAAGACAGTGTTTCAAAATGCCCAGCCTGCCAACTATTGAGTACACAGGCGCTTCACGCTCAGACTAACCCAGTAGGGGTGTGGAGGACGATGTAAACTGATCCCACTGCTCTCCCCATGTAGTTCAGTGTTTCCAGTTGGTGCATTCAGTTAGTTTATCTCAGTATCTAAAATGAAATCTATTGAGTAACGATAGCTCACTTTAATAGCGTGCACTCCATCAACACGCTGCTCCTAACAGCACCATTCCTCTTCCACAGCCCCTGGCATGGGGCCTGCCGTGACTTCTCCTGCCAGACTCACACAGAGGAAAAGACAGTGCGGTTTCCTCTGTCGACTGTCAGGTTCTCCCCTTTGAACAGGGTCTCCCAGCCTTGGCCCCACTGACACGTGGAGCTGGACAGTCCTTTATCGTCGGCACTTCCCCACTCCCTGAAGGCTGTTTACCGGCATTCCTGGTCTCCACCCTCTAGATGCCACAGCAACCACTTTCCAAGCTGTGACAACCAGAAGTGTCTCCAGACATTGCCAGCTGTCTCCTGGGAGCAGAATCACTGCCTTAGAGGGTGGACAGTTACAGCTGAGTTATAACGTCTAGAGAGCGGAGTGAACATTTATGCAAACATCCACGTCAAAGATGAAGAACCTGAAGCCGGAGAGCTTCGGTGACATTCTTCAGGTAACAGAGGTAAACAGCACGGCCAGCATCAGGAGCCGGGCCTTCTGACCGGCCCTTGGTTGCCTTGTCTAGTCCTTGGGAGTGGTAAAGGAATTACATTCTGATCTACACGGTCATATTAAGAAAGAGGAAATGAATTTCCTTCAAAGGGAGACCGTTAAACCTAGAAGGACATTTTCTAGAACTACAGGCATTAGTCTAGGCCATTAAATTATCTTAATGGTAATTTAATTTAGGCCATTAAATTATTATAAGCCTAATCAAAGTTCCTCTGAGATCATGCTGACTTCGGCAAAACAACGCTTTGCCGATTCAACTTCCCCCTCCCTCCCTTCTGTCCCTCCTGGGCCTGGAGACATAGCACTTTTCCCAGTTTCCTTTGTCCCCCTTCCACACCCACCCTGCTGAGGGCGAGGTTTCCCGTGCCTGCCCCACGCACACACCCCACTGCTCCCTTCACCGCCACCCCCACGCACACGTCTACGCTGAGAGGCCTGGGCAGCGGCAGCAGAAGGGCTGGGTGCGGGAGAAACAGGACCCCCACCTTCAAAGAGCTTAAAGTATAGTGAGGACCACAGGAGAGTGGACAAGTAAGACGACGTGGTCATGAACGGGCAGAGCCCACAGGGCAGACTGCTGACCCTGTCTGGGGCACCGCGCTCCAAGGAACCTTCCTAAAGACAACGGCGTCTAATTGAAATTTCAGCATGAGTGATCCGGGCAGAGAGGTGGCGGGAACGGGTTCCCCGCAGAGGTCCGAGTAACGGAGGATGTTAGGAAGCTCAGGAAGGGCAACCAGCCCCTTCCGACTCAACGCTTTCTGAGTATCAGCAGCAGGTTAAAATGAGCTCGCCCTCAGACAAGGCTTCAGGACAACATGCTTTCAGGGCAAAAAGAGAGTCCCCTGAGGTCCCCACAAATCCTCCTATCTGCTGCACAGTGCCTACAACAAACTGGGAAGACGAATGTTCCATACTCTGAGTAGAAATAAAATGTCTTAGGAGAGATAATGTCTTAAGGTTTATAAATCTGGGGCCAAAGAATACAAACAATGATGTCAGAGCTTTTTTAATTTCCTAAGGGCAGTGGTTCTTAAAAATCAAAGAGCAGAGGAGTTACCAGGGCAGCCTATTTAAAAGTCAGGTTCAGACACTCACACACTCGTATATACGGTGGCGTGATTCACTGTGGCCGAAAGGTGGAAGCAACCCGAGTGTCACCGACAGATGAACAGCTAAACCAGATGAATTATGCACACACAGTGGAATAGTATTCAGCCTTAAAAAGGACACTCTGACACAGGCTACAACATGAATGAAACTTGAGGCCATCATGCAAAGAAATAAGCCAGTCACAAAAAAACAAACTATGATTCCATTGACGTGAGTTCTCCAGAGCAGTCAAACTCACAGAGACAGAAAGTTGGGTGGTGGTGGCCAGGGGCTGCGGGAGGGAGGGTGGGGAGTTTAATGGGGACAGAGTTTCAGCTGGGGAAGATGAAGAAGTTCTGGAGATGGATGGTGGTGAAGGTACTTAATGCCACTAAACTGTACAATTATGTATATTTTACCACGATTAAAAATAATAATAAAAAGGAAACAAAAAAGCAGGTTCTTGGGTCCTGCTGTCAGAAAGTCTGATTTTGTAGGCATGTCTGCTACGGTCTCATCAGAAGACAGAATTCGACCCAGATGGCTCGAATGAAGGGACTAAGATGAGGGACTACTCACTTAGGTGTGGACGGGGATGTTGAGGCTCCCAGACACCAGTGGTGGCAGAAGGATATCACTGCTCCAAGGGCTGAAGAGGCAGAGGATGGAGACAGTGTTACCCACGCCTGGCATGAGCTGGAGCCACGATGAGGACTGCCCATCAGGAGCAGCCATCTGTGAGGATGCCGGCACTGCAGAGCTGTGAGGGCAACGCAGGGAGGGAGCTGCAGAGGGGTGCTGGCACCCCTCCCCTCCTGGTCTCTCTCCTCTCCTCCCACTGGGACCTCCCATTCACTGCACCTAGCTAGAAGCCAGACAGCAGACTAGGAGCCAGGGACACAGTTAGCAAGGGCCAGTCTGGCAGGGCACCCAGCAGGCAGAGAAAAAGGGGAATAGATCTAGGAAAGGCAAACAGAATAACCAGCACAGCAAATTTGGGTGGGACTCTGGAATCTACGTTTACAACAGGGGTTTAGTAAATCTTTTCGCTGATTCTCCCACAGTCACCCAGCGCCTGCCCCATTCCAACCCGACACATCTGAAGGACATGGTCTTGAGGGAGGGGCCAGAATGCAAGAAAGCACTGAGCATCCAGGATTGTTGATAAAGATGGAAGGAGGGGAGACTGAGTTGACAGAAAGGGCGTAAGAAACGACATCGCGGCTGTGGTCCACAGTCTGGGCCTGCTGCTCCCCTTCAGTTTCCAAACTGAGCCTGTGCATAAAGACAACTTCCCGCACCGTGCACTGCACGCGCCAGCGGGCTCCGCACCTGCGATGCGTACAGCTGTGGTTTCTGTGGGCAAGCGGGCGCCTGCCCTGGACTTACCTGTCTCGGCAGGCTCGCTCTCCTCTCAACGCACACAACTGTAAGCGTCGTTCTTCTAAAGACGGCATCGACTTTTAAATAAACTCTCAGATCAAATAATAAACCAGCATATTTCTCAGAAAGCCAGATGCAACAAAAAGAAACTTTGTAATGGGTATAAAGACAAAAGTTGCTAACTGTGGGCAATTAAGAAGTGGCTATTTCAAGGAATCCTAAATTCTGTAGAAGTTAAGTTTGAGGCTTCTAATATGCAGTAAGCATCAACCACACGATTCATTCTCATTTATCTACTTACTTAACGAACATTTACCGAACCCCTGTAACGCGCCTGGAACTAACCTAGACACCAGGATGACCTGCTGAACAAAAGAGATGAGACCCCGGCCCTTGCGCAACTAAGGGCACTGAAGATTTGGCAAACTGGATTTTACATTCTGGTTTTCAGAGGTGTCAAGACTTAATTGGTCTTCGTGGGACTTCAGTAAAGGTGTTGATGGTCTCCTAAGAGCTGTGAAGTTCTAGGCTGAGCCCCGTAAACACTGTCTCCCACAGCTTGGCACCCCAATTCCTTTCTTTTTTTCTTACTCTTCCCCCTCCCCACCAAATCATACCTAAACTGTTATGTTAGTTGTGTTTTTAAAATTAGTACTTCAATATGCAGTCCCATCCAAATGGTTCTGGAATACAACTTTAAAGAAAACCCAAAAGCTCAAGGAAATTGAAGTCAAAAAACACCTGGAATTGTTCAGTTAACTGCCTTGTGTGTGCCCCACAAGCAGAGGGAGACGGCATGCTTCTAAGATACTTCTATCACATTGCTGCTTGGTCATAGTTTGGTTGTCACTGCCACCCCGGCTCTAACCAGGGTGATAGCTCTTGCCAGCTTTCATATGTACAACTCTAGTGTCTCTGGAAACTCCTCAGTTCCCGGAAAACTGAAACAGTTGGTCATTCTTCCAATAACAGAAAAGTACCTACAAGGGTTTTTTAAAAATTATTAAAGTATAGTTGATTTACAATATTGTGTTAGTTTCAGTTTTTTTGTTTGTTTGTTTTTTGGGGTTTTTTGCAGATTCTATTCCATTATAAGTTATTACAAGATATTAGGTATAGTTCCCTGTGTTATACAGTAGGTCCTTGTGGCTTACCTATTTTATATATAGTAGTTTGTATCTGTTAATAACAAACTCATAATTTATCCCTCCTCCCCTTTGGTAACCATAAGTTTGTTTTCTATGTCTGTGAGTCTGTTTCTGTTTTGTATGTACAGTCATCTGCGTTATTTTTTAGATTCCACATCTAAGTGATATCATGTAGTATTTGTCTCTCTGTCTGACTTATTTCACTAAAGCATAATATTCTCTAGGTCCATACACGTTGCTACAAATGGCAACATTTCATTCTTTTTTATGGCTGAGTAATATTCCACTGTGTGTGTGTACATGTAACATCTTCTTAAGTCAATCCTCTATTAATGGCACTTGGGTTGCTTCCATGCCTTGGCTATCAGAAATAGTGCTGCAGCTAATATACATTTTGTGTATAAATAAATGAAGAAATGACCTAACTTTAAAAATTTGCAATACAACCCTCACACTCTCCCAATTCTGTTCTCTCCAAGACATTTCCTCATGTAAACCCAGAAAAATGAGACTTTCACACACATGGCTATTTCTACTTCTGATCATTAAAAATCAGATGTTTTGGGTATGAATCTTAAAATACTTAAAAGCCGCACATAAACTCAGTCAGTATGCAATGTGTACTTGCAGATTCCCGGAGAAAAACGTCACAGGATTTATTCCTGGGATGCTCGGTGACTCTCATTTGGTTAAACCTAAGTGGAGTGACCAAATGGATTTTGGAAAAGAGATTTTGAAAAGCTGACTTTTAAAAGGCGATCAGATGGCTCTGGGGCAATATACACCTGAGAGCAGGGCTCTCTTCAAGGTTGAAGCAAGAAGGCGTGTATAGACGCTGCTGATCTGCCTCCCCCCACCCCCACCCCCTACAAATGGCCAAAAAGAGCCGCGTTGCATATGGAACATCCCCGCCACATAAGCTGTAGAACCCAAACAAGTCCACTGTGCTCCATCACAGGGGCAGCCCCCGGCCCCTGACCTTCCGCTCACTGAGCCTTCACAGCTCCAGTGACGCTCGTCACACACGGGTCCTTCCCAGTCCCCGGCGTCGCTGCAGGAGCGCCAGCTGCGGGCTCCGCCCCTCCCACCCCAGAGCTCCGTTCGCTCTTATCCTCCGTGGCTTCAAGGTGAGATCTCGGCAGGCAGTAAAAACTGCTCACTCCCCACCGAGTCTCCCATCGCAGGCACATGTATTTCCCTGATGGAAGAGGAATCGCAGGTGTACATGCCGCCTACGCGGCTATTGCCCTACAGGGGCCCCCGCCTGCAAAACGAGTATTTTATCCACGGCATACGTTTCCTGTGGTTTAAACCGAGTCAAAAGAGAAACAGCCACACGTTTACTTTCTTGTTTCTTTCTGTCTTCCTTCTATTTTTTTTTCTCATTTGTTAAATATTTTAAAATTTAAGTTGGCTGTTATGGAACCCTATGTTAACTTCTTTTTTTCCACCTGTATTTAGTTATAATCCACAAGCAAAATTGTAATATATTTAAAGTTTGCAATTTGCTATCTGATATATGTGTACGTTACGAAAGGGAGGTTGGAAGCTTGAGATCAAGGTGTCAGCAGGGTCGGTTCCTCCTGAGGCTTCTCTCTGTGGCCTGGAGATGGTCATCGCCCCCCGTGTCCTCACGTGGGCTTCCCTCTGTGTGTGTCCCTGCCCTAATCTTCCCTTCTTATAAGGACATCGGTCCGGTTGGATTAGAGCCACCCTAATGACCTCGCTATAACATAGTCTCCACTTTAAAGGCTCTTTTTTTTTTTTTTTTTTTTGAAGTATAGTCAGTTTGCAATGTTGTGTCAGTTTCTGGTGCACAGCATCATGTTTCAGTCATCCATACACATACCTATATGCCTTTTCATATTCTTTTTCACTCTAGCTCACTACAAGACATTGAATGTAGCTCCCTGTGCTGTACAGTAGAAACTTGCTGTTTATCTATTTTATATATAGTAGTTAGTGCCTGCAAATCTCCAACTCCCAATTTATCCCCTCCCACCCCCTTAAAGTCTCTGTTTCTAAAGGTGGTTCCATTTAAGGCACTAGGGGGGTGGGACTTCAATATACGAATTTTGGGTGGGGGGTGGACACAGCTCAGCACAGAGCAGAGAGAATCTTCCAATTTAGGCTGAGGGAGTTTGTGTTTTGTTCTGTATGTGATGGGGAGACAGCCAAGGTTTTTGAGCAGAGAGAAACATTACCAGAGTCATTATTTTTCAGCACACTAGCCCCCTGTTGGTGCTGTGCGGGATGGATTGGCAGCAGGGAGACCCGAGAGTGAGCCCTGTTTTAGTGTAGGCAAGAGCTGGTGATGGTCTGAGGTAGGACAGAAGCAACAGAAATGCGAACAGGAGAAAACGGGGCAGGGGGCAAAGTCAGGAGATACGATGAGGGTAGAGTCACTGGGATTTGGTGACTAGTGTGATGGAGGGGTGAGGACAAGGGGGAGGGGGAGGCAATCCTGAGTTTGTCGAGGCCAGATGATGAGATGAGCACAGAGAAGGAGAAGCAGATGGGGTGACATGGAGGAGAGTCAGCTCAATTATAGGACGCACGGTGATGCTGAGATGCGTGTCTGACACCAGAATGGAGCCCTTGTGGAAGAAGCTGAAACACCGGTCCAGACCTTGGGCATCGGCAGGAGTCGTTTTTCAACAGCAGGGCTGGCCAAGGGCAAACCTGAGAAGGAAAGTTTGTCCCTGAGGCCTTCCCCCTCCTGCCACGTCATCTCCCTTAACCCCCAGGTCCTAGGCCCATGGCCTCCCAAATTGCCTCTCCCCGTCCTCCCAAGCGCAGGCACCTGTCCACTCAGTCGGGCTCTGTGGGTTCTGAGTCACGTAGGAGGGAGAGAAAGGTGGTCTCCCAGGGGAATGCGAGTCGGTCCTGAGATGCCCCTCCTGACGCCGTTTAGGCAGTGTCAAGGTGCAGAGAGGAATCCCAGCCCCTGCCTGGGGAGTATTTTGACTAAAGACGGCCCCCCCAGCGCCTGAAATCACACAGCACCTCTCAGCCATCTCAGAGGACTCAGCGCAGACACTGCGATCTGCCTTTGGCTGCTTCTGACAAAATTCTTTAAGCCCTGTAATCCGCATCTGGGAATCAGGAATGGCATACCGTGGATTTGAATCTGTAAAATGGGTTTGTGTAATTCCTGGAAACTTGGCTTTCCTGAAGCAGGAGACTGAGCCTTTGTCCTGGGGAAGACCTTCAGTACCACCCTCCCCCAGCCTCCTCCAGTGTCTAAGTTAGCTGCCTGTGTGCCACTGAAGAGTTCCCTAGAATGCCCTTCTCGGTGGGATCAGCTGTGGGTCCATGTCTGTCAAGTTTTAGGCTGCCCGAAACCACCGTGAGGAAACAGACACCTTTCCATTTCGAGCCGGCCACGTCCTGTACTTTGGGGGAAGAAATGGACACATCCCCCCAAAATGGTAGTCACCTCTCCCCACCAAGCGCCTCCTCCCCCCCAAGCGCCCCCTCCCCCTCAGAGGGCCTCTACGGCCTGCAGGTGGTTAGTGTCACACAGATCAGCCCCTGGGCTGCCCACTCAGCTCCTGGACCCGCCCCTGATGCTGTGACAGTGGCCCTGCGGCTTCAAGTTCTCTCATGATTGGCGCCTGTTGTGACACACAGGTGTATACACGGGCCTGTTGGCTCCTCCAAGAAATGAGTTTGGCTGAGATCAGCTACCGTGTCCAGGACATAGCTCGGAGCTTGGCCAGAGAGAAACGCTTCTGTTCCGTAGACAGAAGGGGAAGGGAGTGAAAAAGGAGCCCTGAGCCCAGAGCCAGAGGCGACGGCAGAGGCCTCACTGGTAACTGAAACGGCTTCCACGGCCGTGCCTGCCTTCAGCACCGGGAGGACAAGACAGGACACGCCACCCGGGTGCGCAGGGCCACCCAGAGATGACTGCGGGGGACGCCTGAGGAAGAGACAGCAGCCGGAAGGCGCTCTGCCTCCCTCTGACGAACTGCGTTTCTGGCAGCCTTCACTCCAAAACCAGTGGGAGTGACAGCGTCTATTCCTCACTCCGCGGTCTGGCCCTCTGGCTAAGATCTGAATCTGCAAGTTCACCCCTTTTCAAGCTGTGGCTCCTTCGCAATGAAGTGAGACCAATTACCTGCTGAATTCTGGATGGTGTCCCCACCTGTCTCCCAGGACCCTCCTCTCTCTAACAAGCCAGCTCAGTGTCTTAATTCCCTTTTTTCAGGTTTCAGATGATGTTTGAATAGCTTCCCCCTTTCTGCTCAGGTTCGGGTTGGGCACTCAAGTGCAGGCGGCCCCACCTCTCTCCGCTGGAATGAGAAGACCCTGCGGCTGTCAGGCTCAGGTTTGGTGCTCAATTAATTCACCAAGCTTTGTCGTTATGGTAGTCGTTAAATGGACAGCACGGTTCTGGAAGAAGATGGCTGCATTCTCAGTCTCTGCGTAGCCCAGTACAATGGCAGTTAGTCTCATGTGATAATGTAAATTCAAATTAATTGAAAAGGGGGAAAGGTGGGGGGCATAAATTAGGACTTTGGGATTAGCAGATACAAACTACTGCATATAAAATAAACAAATAACAAGGTCCTACTGAACAGCACAGGGAACTATATTCAAGATCTTGTAATCACCTATAACGAGAAAGAATACAAAAAAGAATGTGTGTGTGTGTGTGTGTGTGTGTGTGTGCGCGCGCGCGCATAACTGAGTCACTATGCTGTACACCAGAAACTAACACAGCATTGTAGACCAGCTAGACTTCAATTTAAAAAGTTAGTGAAATTACAATTCAGTTCCCCGGTCACACGAGCCACATTTCAGCCACATGCGGTTAGTGGTCACCACGTGGAGCCGGCACGGACAGAACTTTTCCAGCTTAATTCAAGATTCTGTTAGGTCCGTTCTAAATCAGCACTGCTTCAACTGTTCCACCTCTGACTGTGATGGTGAAACGTCACTGCTGCTTTTCCCTGGGGCCCTCCTGCCCCACACTTGGATTTGGTCTAATGATGGAAGGTCACCGGTGACAGGACACGTTTCATTTGTATTATCATCTTAGTTCCTGTTATGTTGATTCACAAAATAATACACCTACTAGGTTTTTGACTGATCATTTATTATTTCACCAATACAGTTTGCTCAGGTGGTTATTAGAACTTATCTCTAAGCTATATTCTCCTTCCAACAGCTTCCCTGTTCTTTTTTTTTTTTTTACTTTTTTTATTGAGTTAGTCATTTTACAATGTTGTGTCAGTTTCCAGTGTAGAGCACAGTTTTTCAGTTATGCATGAACATACGTATATTCATTGTTGCATTCTTTTTCACTGTGAGCTACCACAAGATCTTATGTATAGTTCCCTGTACTACACAGTATAATCTCGTTTATTTTTTCCCCTATTCTTGACATTCATCCATTGACTCTTCTTTTCCCCCATGAAATGCACAAAAAGAATTTAATAAGGTAGTCTATTTCAGACTCTTATGCTTATGACTCTGTTACAATATAATTGCTTTTTTAAAAATACATTTAATGAATCCATCATTGCATTTAATACTGCTCATGTAATTGTACCGATAGTTGAAAGAGATGCTTGCACTGGATGCAGTAGAGCTCAGGATCAATGCGCTCTAAGAGCGCGGGACGGCATCCCGCTGCCCATGCCCCTTGGGATTGTTATTAGGACATTCACTCTTCCTTCGTTCACCAGACACTTACCAAGGTGTGTTCTCCATGCTTAGAGGGTGCGATGTGTGAGGTACAGACAAATAGAACATTATGATGAAGACCTGGGGCTCTGGTGTCCTCTGCCTGGCTTTGTCGCTTTCCAGCTCTGTCCCTGATTTTCTCATCTGTAAAACAAGAATATTAATATGGACTTCATGGGGTTATGAAAATCCAGTGAGCTGAAACATGAGCATTCTTAACACAGAGGCTACCATGTGCTAACCCGTCAAAAGTGGTCTTATTTTAATAATCAACCTGTTCACTTTCATTATTGTCCTTGAGGGGTGGTATGTAAGGTCCACAAATACGAAAGAATTTGTGTCTGACTTTATTCTCAGAGTTGGCTCTGTTTTTCTGGCCTCTCATTCCACGAAGGAAGTGGAGAGGCCGGACGGGGCGTGCGGTTTGTGTGGACGTGCAGTTTCTCACTCGGACAACCATATTGACGGTTTCTGCCATGTGGTGAAATTTCCTGTTTTTTGTTTCACTGCTTTTCCTCCATGGTTAGAAACTGTGAGTAAGCTGAGTGGTAGCAAGAAAGCAAAGAAGAATATACATCCTGACAATGCTTGCTTTTCTTTTACAAAAGAACAGAGCCCATCCTAACACCCCCGGGATGAAGGTAATGGAGTTTACCTTGTCCCTCTGTCTCATTCCCTTCTTCTTAAAGTGGCTTACCTGTAATAAGAACAAAATTGGTTAACTTTGCATGTTTGAGATTTGCAAAGGTTAACCACTGTGTATAAAAATAGATTTAAAAAAATGAATTTCTTCTGTCTAGCACAGGGAACTATACTCAATATCTTATAATAACCTTTAATGAAAACAAATCTACATATGTGTATGCATGACTGGGACATTGTGCTGTACGACAGAAACCGACATATTGTAACTGATTAGACTTCAATTAAAAAATATAAATTAAAAAAAAGAATGAAATTGGTGATGAAAAATAACACCATCTTCGTTATCCAGGAGCCCTTTGGATTTAGTAGAAACTCTTTCAAAGAATTCCAAGTACTTGTAGAACTAGCTTCCTTCTAAAGCCTATGCTGGTGTGTGGCCAGAAGTCAGGGTTAATGGGGTGGGTTCTCATTTAAGGAATGCTGGTGCATTCAGGCGACCTTCACTCTTCTTTACCTGTTCTTGGCTTCTGCTCCACCCTTCTTGATGAAAGTCCTCTTTGGACCTTCCCAGGAATGTTACAGTTTGACTTCCCTGCCTCCTTCATCATCGGTAACCACCTTGCTCCTTCCTCAAAATGTATCCCGGCCTCCACAGCCTTGTTTCTGCTCCTGGCCCCTAGGACTCACTAGACTGGGTTCCACAGGGACGCTGTCCTATTAAAACTCCATCGTCTCTCAGCTACTACTAGTGTGCTGGTAGCGTGCTGTTCCTATTGTTGGATGCTACGAAGCTGAGAAAGGTACCTAAGGTGGCAAAGACAATGAGAAATGAACAGATTGGAACAATGAACCAGTTGCAAAATCCTCATCTTCCGTGTCTCCAAAACAACGCTCAGATTGAGGGCAGGGAAGAAGAGAAGTGGGTAAGGGTGATGAAAGACAGTTGTAAGCGTAATGAAGAAGACGTGTGAGGGAGGTTGGGGGCGTGCTGAGACGCGTCTGGGATACAGGACAAGCGAGCCTGGCTCTCCTCTCTGATTCACGAGGTAATGACTGGCTTACCGGCTGTGAAGCTCCTAGCGGCGGGCACGCCTGGCACGCACCTTGGCCTCAGCGCCGGGCCGCCGTCTTCCTTTCCTCCCTGGCCATTTGTGAGCTCCTCTGAGCGTGCACTTGAAGAGGGACGTTGACATAAAGAGCTCTCAGAGGGAAGCAGCCCGACAGTGAGGATACAAGACTCCGCAGCATTGCAGTGCGTGGGGCTTGGTGTCTGTCCTCGTATCTCCAAGCGCTGTCAAAGGACTTCCCGATTCAGCGTCTCCCCAGCATGGGAAGGACCGCTGTCCATCCTGGGGGGGCGGGCTGGAGCTGCGCTACCACAGAAGGTAAGATTAAGGTTGAGATGGGTGGCCGTTGGGCTGTCTTCCACCCCCGGCACGCCCTGCTCTTTGATATTTTCACCAAGTGCAGACTGTAAGTTTCAGGAGAACAGAGGCTGTTACTGTCTCTCACACCCCGAGTCCCGTGTCTCACACAGCACCTGGCATGTAGTGAGCACTCACGTAATGACGTGTTGAGTGGACTGGAGGGCTATTTCTCCCCATAAACGTGTGTGTCCCTAGGGTTAAGCTCTGGACCGTTTGAACTTCTCTCTCACCACCCTCTCCCTCTGATTCCTCATTCACTCGCATGGTCTCAGCCTTCGCTTCTCTCCGGGGTAGGTGCACGCGGACTGAAGCTTCATGCCAGGCCTGTGTTTCCAATTCCATGCTGGGTCATTCTAATTGGAAATTTGAGCATCTCTTCAGTCGCAAAATCGTTAAGCCCAAGCTCCTCATCTCGCCCTCCAGTCCAGCCTTCCCTCCAACTTCCCTGTTTCAGGGCTGCTACAACCAGCTCTCCAGTCACTCAGCTTCTCAATGACAATGTATAAGCTGGCACTCAGGGTTCTGAACAAGAAATGGACAGTGTAAACTGGGATCAGCCAGAATGGGGCCAATTCAAGAAGGTCAGTGAGGCTCAAAAAGACCCAATGCCTGGCATGGTGTGTGCGCCCCACAGATGAGGGAGAAGCAAATTTTGGTCAAATGCAAATTTCTAAGTCCATTTAATGAATAGATTCATGATTATTACCTTATCCTCATCAACAACAAAGAAATGAGATAAAGAAATGAGATAAAGAAATGCCAGCTCGCTCCATCCAGTGTGGGTTTTTACCCTCCTCCCCGCCCCCGCCCCAATCATTAAGAGATTCTTAAATCCTAGCTTAGCTGTTGGCTGTTGAAGAGCTTAGTTTGGAGCCTAAATATCAGAGATGCTTAATAAATCCATGTTGACTAAATGGAGAGAAGTCTATGCAGGGAGAATGAAACAACATTAGTCATCCATTCCCACTTCTCTTCTGGTTTAGGGCTGCGGCTTTCTGAGTGCTTGCAACATGGCTCATTTGAACTGAGATGTGCTCTGAGTATAAAACACACATTGGACTTTAAAGGCATAGAATATAAACTGTTTCATTAATAGTTTTTAAATTGAATACTGACTACATGTTGAAAGGATGCTATTTTGGATGTATTGACTTCATCATAGACATTGTTAAAATTAACTTCACCTGTTTCTCTTATTTTTAATGTGGCTTCTAGAAATTTTAAAGTTAGACACCTATCTCACAGTGTATTTCTATTGCACAGCGCTGCTATAGACCTTCAGTAGTAGTCAGGGTTCTCCAGAGAAACCGAACCAATAGGAGTAGCTGTAGGTAGGTAGGTAGGTAGGTAGACAGACAGACAGACAGACAGACAGGCAGGCAGACAGACAGACAAGCAGGCAGACAGACAGAGAGGAATGTTTATTATAAGGAATTGGCTCATGGGATTACAGAAGCTGAGAAGTCCCGGATCTGTAATCAGTGACCTGGAAACCTAGAAGAGCCAATGGCTGGTTCCAGTCTGAGAGCAAGTGCCTGAGAACCAGGAGAGCTGAGAGTGTGAGCTGCAGTTGGAGGGCAGGGGGAGATTGGTGTCTCAGCTTGAAGGCAGTCAGGAAGGAGAAATTCTCTCTTACTCAGGGGGAGGTCAATCCTTTTGTTCGATTCAGGCCTTCAACTGATTAGATGTGGCCCACCCCCACTGGGGAGAGCAATCGGCTTTACTCAGTCTACTGAATCAAGTGTTAATCTCATCCAGAAATGCCCTCACAGACACACCCAGAATAAGGTTTGACCAAGTATCTGGGCACCAAGGCTCTGCCAAGTTGACACATAAAATTAATCGTCACACCTTTTATGGGTGACCTTTAGCCCCTGTCTACAATTTGGTAATGAATCAGAATTCTTTGTCCCATGGGGTAGTAGCCTATTTAACAGGATATTAAGCCTAAATATTTCTATCATTTTCGACCATCACTCTCAGGCAAGCCCTCCACCCCAGGTACTTCGCTGGCCCAGAGGCAGCTGGACTGGATGATCCTGAGGCCTGTCCTTACCTGACCACCTGGGAGCCCTTGTTCCCACCCTGCTGCCCTTTCTTTATGACAGACATGCAAATCCCTGCAGGCAGCCCCCGGAGCTCCTCTCAGCTTCTTCACCAGCTTTTTTCAGCTCCTTGGCACCTCCAAGAGTTTTGCAAAGTGTTCCTTTCACAGCATAGTCATAAAATATCTAGCTGCAGCCAGTCTGAGGCGGAGGCAGCTCACGAGGCTCCGGGAGAAGGCAGATGCTGCACCCGGCTTTGGGACACGCCTGCACCACCGCCTGCACAAGGGAGTCCCCAGGAGGGGCTCCTGGGACGGCTGCCCTCACTTCACCACAGAGAGAATGCACTGTCACAGAAAAGAGGTGCACCTATGGCTACAAAGAGGGGAAATAAGCATCTTGTTCCAACATTTTCCGTAGCCAGAGTCCCTGGCTACCTTACCTGAGCAGCCCCTTTGGCAGAATGACTTCAGAGGATATTTCCCACCTAAAATGTCAAGCATACGGCTTATAATTACACCACCACGGCTTCGTTCTTTGGCTTCTAAAGACTTTTTTCCTTCAATTTTTTTGTGGGATCTTTATAAAAGATATCCCTTAAAGGAATCATACTGTAAGCCAATGTCACAGTCAATGTCAGTGAATGCCTTAAATTTCAGAGTGCTGCTTTTCTAGGAGTTAGCTGGTGCTCAGCTTGGCAGCACTGCATGTGCTGGGCTGAACGCACAAGGACATTTATCTACTCTTGGTGGGTTCTAGTCCAATGAAAGACAGCATTTACTTACTTTCCAATCACTTAAGAAAAATTACAGCTCCCAAAGACCAGTTGTTTGTAAACCTATTCAATTGGTATAGATGATCTAATCCAGGACCCCTGTGATGCTCTGTGAAGTCGGGGACCATGTGTCTACTCCTCTGAGTCTTCAACGTCAAGAATTCGCCAATATGTGTTTGTTGAAGCAAGCAGAATCAATAATATGAACCCAGACTCTTCTGTTCCGTCTGAGCCAGGGATAAAATTCAGCATGATCTGCGTTCTTTCTTGGCAAGTAGTTTAATATTTACTTGCCCACAACATGCCAACTGTTGGCGTTGGAGAGCTTGAGATATAAAGACAAGTGACAGGCAGTCATAACACTGCACGATGCGGGCTGTGTTGGGGCTGCGTTGTGTGCAAGGTTCCCAGTACCCCTGCCCCATCAAAGCTAGTCCAGCTGTTTATAGCTCAGGTTCATTCTGACTGGCCAGAAGAGAAGCCAGCGTAGCTGGTGGGGAGAGGGCAGGCGCCCTGTGGGCCAACAGGAGTAATGAACCCAAACCTTCAGCACTGGAGTTAAAGCTACACAGCCTTGCCACTTCCACATTTTGGTTGACCCTCTGACCTCTCAGACCGTGGGTCCATCCCTGCCTTCTTTCTCCTGCTACTGCCAGCCTCCTTACCAGGCCCTCCAAGCTTGTCCTCCACCACCTGTCTCAGCTTCTCCTGCCCAGCAGCCGCACATACCCAGCTTAGCATCTTTTTTCAGAAGGCTGGATCTTCTTGGCAGGCTTGCATTCCAGTTGGAGGGAGGCCACGTGGTATAGAGAAAGGGCCCTGGAGTGGGGAGATGAGATGTGAATCACAGCCCCACCTATCAGAGCTGGGGGAACATGGGAAGTTCATGCAGCATCTTCACCTAGAAAATGAGGGTGAGAATGTCTGTCTCAAAAGGGACAAAATGAGATGATGGTGTGAAAATATATTGTAAGCAGTAATAATCTGACCCTGAAGTAAGGGTCCCACCTCAGCCCTTAGGGGGACCCGTGTGGACTGAAGCACTTCACCTGGGCAGTGGTCCTATTCCAATTCTGCTCATCAAATGACTGAAAGATTTTGAAACTGGAAAACTGATGCCTACTGGACGTCTTCAAGGGGATGCCCCACAGACATGTCTTGAACCTCTCTGGTTTGCCGCTGCCTGTTCCTTAAGACCCCACTGAAGCACTGACTTCTCTTGGAAGCACCTCCTGATAGGCACCCCTCCCTTTTCCTAGATTCCAGCTGAATTCCACGCTCCTTTTGGTATGCTGATGGTGCCCAGAGCATGCCCGCTTAAAGCCCACGTGTGACACAGACCGGCGGGCCCCCTCTACGAGTCCCTTGCTGGTGGAGGCCATGTCTTGCATTTCTAGATCTTCAGTCCACTGGTCCTCAATAAATATTTCTTGAACGAATGAGTGAATGGACTCATCTCTAACAGAAACATTTTTCTGCTTTCTCTGAACAGCCTACCAACACGATACGACCATAATAATTCTCTTTCCCCAGTGGAACTGCACATTCCAAAGCTGGATGCTGACCTGACGATGGCATAATACAAGATGACTCAGGGAAGGAATCCTGGCACCGGTGGTTTCCCAGCCAGACTCCTTTACTACAATATTCCTTTATCACACGCTTGGCGTCTGTGTTCAGAGATGCAATCAAACGGACAGCCTGAACAAAACTCATGGATAAATAGGTGATGTTTCTACCTTAAAGAACCCATTTTGGAATGATTGGAGTGTCCAGACCTCGCAGGATGTAATGCAATGTAGTGATTAAATGTCCAGACTTCGGAGTCCAATAGACATGGCTCAAAGTTCAGCTCTGCTTCTCATTAACTATGGGGTCTTAGGCGATTTTCGTAAGCTTGTTGGCCTCATTTTCCTCATCTTCGTAAGCTTTGTGCTCCTCACATATCTGTTCTGAGAGTTAAAAGAGGTAACGCTGATGCGCAGGTGAGCGCAGCCCCCGGCACCTCGGAACCGCCCCGCCTGGGTCAGCTCTCGTGTGGTTGTTGCTGATTCATCACCTTCAGGAAGCCAGCCCTCTCTGTCTTGCTGGCGTCTGCCCATCTCACCCAGCTCTAACAAACTTAAAGGCAGCCTGCTCCAAAGGAATTCAAGTACCTCTGATAGATTTTGTAGGTTTGTGTCTGTTTGTGGATGGAGAGAGTTGCAAAACACATCAAAGTCCTTGACCCCTCATGAAACCAAGTGCTTCTTCAAACAGTCAGTCACATCTCAGTGTCTTACGCACAAAACAACTTTAGACATTTCTTCCTTTCCTCTCCCTGGTGTCCAGCCGCCTGGCTGGTGTCCTGACACCCCCCCCCCCCAGCAACAGGGACCTACAGGAGAGCCACATTCTCCTCATCTAGGTAGCTGCTAGGCGTGTCTCTTGCCTTTCTGATCAGGTTCGCTTCCATGGAAACAGGAGCATTTACTCCCTCCTCCTCACTTCCTACTGCCGCGAGTGCGCGTGGGTCTGGGGAAGGAATTCCTAGCTCACTTCTTCTGGGTGAGACTGAGCAGCCAGGCTGGGCTACATTACCAAAGCTAAGAAGTTCCCTGTATCTGTCTCCACAACAAACCTATTCATGGATGTGGGCCACATCTTGGTCTCTCTCTCAGCCTAGAGCCAACTCTATACCCTGAAGGTGCTGAGAAATGTACGGGGAGTTCATGGCTGAGTGAATAAGTGAACAATTAAGAAAGCCAGCTGAGTGAGTTGCATTAACCGTGGGCTGCACCAGTGCCAGACATCAGGGAAGGAACGCTTAGGCTCTGCTGGAAGAACACCCTTTATTCTCTATCAGAACAAGAGGAAGGAGGTGGAGAAGAAGGGGGAGGAGAAAGAAGGATGGAGACAGTTAAAAAGTGAATGCAATTCCATTTATGTGCATATTATTTTACAAATTGCAAGGTATCTATTTGTTCATTTAGGACTCAATATATTTTTATCAAACAACTCCATAATGTGCCTGCGGTTTCTGCCCTCACTTCACATAATCCTGAAAAGTATAAAGGACATAATATTACCCCCCATGTAACGATGAGCAAACTGAAGCTTGCTTAGAAAGGAAGATTACTTGTCCAAGAGCACACGGCTGTTCCCTTGTGGGGGGACTGGGACTCGAATCCCAGGTTGTGGTCACCGTCTATACCAAGCTACCACCCCCGTGCTTTGATTAGACAAGCGATATTCAAGCTACTTGTGAACCATAACAAATGCCCCAAAATATACATACTGGGCAAAAAAGACTTTATGCTTTTTCAGGAGCTCAAATTATGTGACCCTTGCTTTCCTAATACAGTTTATGCCCAGAATTTAAAAAGGGAAGATCCGATGACATTTATAATCCACATCTAGACAGTCAAGAATTAACAACATTCATCTCCAGGGTGCAATAAACACGATAGCAAGCTTTTTGGCTACCACATGAGCAAGCAAGCCAATTTCAGTGCTAATATTTAGGTTTGAACTATGAACCCTGCTCAGATTAAAAAGTAGCATTTTGCTGAATCTTGAAATGAGAGCCAATACCGATGACTACACCAGAATCAGAAGCTAGCGTCCAAGGACCCACCAGTGAACCATTTCAAACCTGAATGAAATTGGAAAATACCGGACTTGAAAATCAAAATAACGTCCAGGAATAAATGTCAGCCATTCCAACACTGCCTTCAGTCTGGCCCCTTGAAATTGACTAGCCAGGAGGGGCCCCTGCCCACATGCTAATAATAAGCCTGGGCCAACGCCACAGCCAAGTCCACCAAAGCCAACACAGTTGACCTGGTTATTTGGAAACCAATATGGATTATGGGGAAAAAAAGTAGAAAACAAAAATTTTCATTATTCAGTGGGAGCCATTTTGCAGGGAACAGTGGTAACAGCAAATTTCACAGTTCACTCTTGCGATCCCAGGGAACTGAGCGTGCTGTTCTTCCACGCCTGTTTTTGTGCTGTCACCCGCCCGCAGGGACACAGGCAAGCTCGCCAGAGGACAGACTGGCGCTTCTTTTGTAGCGCGAGCCCCGAGACCCGGGCACTCGGATTGCTGCGGAGGAAAGCTAACGCGCATGGTAACCAGAAAAAGGAACCAGAGGCAATCAACCGATCGATTGATCAGGTTACTGAATTCATTTCCACTTCTGTTGGAATTTGAACTGTTTGTTGAGGTGATGGTGGGGAGAGTTAGGAACTGGAACAAGAAACAGGAGGAATTTGAGATGGAAGGCAACAGTGGACGGGGTTAATGGAGTGACCTGCTGTATTTGTTGGCCAAATCCCTCTGGTCATTTCCTTTCTCCCACTTCAAACAGGCTTCTGTCGCCACCATTCCACTGAAATTGCTTTTGCCAAGATCCCAGCTTGCAAAGCTAAATTTCCTACTTACAAGAAGTGACTGACCCTGCAGTGCACATCTAACCTTGATTCACCACCACTGAGGCACAAGGTGTGGGCCCTCCTAACAGGCAGGGACCAAGGCTCAGAGACTTGAACCTGTTACAGATCTTGAGACAAGGAATTGACTGTAAGCTCTGAATCTGAGAGGTGGTTCTAAGGAGCATCAGCAGAGGAGTGGAGCGGGGAGACAGGGGAGGGGAGCCTAGGCAGGGTGTGTTCACGAGAAGGGTCTCACTCTGGGAAACTGAGTTTGGCCCCACTGGAGGCTTCTGGGAGGCTGTACAGGGCTGTGTCAGAGTCACCACACAGGAGGCATTCATGCACCTGCCCCAGCTGTCACTGGCTGAGGGCTGCTCCTGGAGGCGCTGACACCCCAGGACTTCCAGCCTTCCTCTGGGTGGTCGTTACGCGTCTCTGCTTGCTCTATTGGGATCTCATGTCTGCTGTGTTAAACAGCTCAGGCTGGTCTGCAGAATGTTGAGTTAGCATGTGAGCCAGAGTAAGCCATTTACGTCCTCATATGTGAGACAGCTTAGCCAAGGTCAGCGAAGCAATCTGCAATTGACACGTTGCTGACCACAGACAAACACAGTAGCCCAGCCCCCAACCAAAAGAACCATCCCACATAACCATGGGCTAAAAAATGTTACTTTTTAAAGCCACTGAGTTTTGGGGTGATTCATAATGCAGCAAAAGCTAGCCGTTACACCAGCCTAAATCAGCGGGCACTGGAAGTGGTCTTAGGAAAAAGAACATCAGGGTGAGATTCTAGAACTGGCTCGCTTATGGACCAGAAGACTGCAAGCACCCCACTTCCGGAGGTAAATGTGGAGGTGGTAACCCCTGGCACGCAGCATCCCGGGGACTGAAGCCCTCACCTTTGGTGCACTGGGTGGGGCAGCGGTGCAGAGGAGCACCCGGCTCCTGCAGGAGCCCCAGCACTGGTGTCCTTAAAGGCCACGGGGATGAGGACTGTGGAACTGCTTGCCAGTTATGAAGGATCACAGATGCCCTGAAAGAGGAAAACGACAGCCATCAACTCCAAGTTCTGGTATAAAAGCGGAAGCCTGCACGGGAGTGTGTGAAGGGGAGGTCGTCTCCCCTACCCAGAAGACAGGCTGCGCCGAATAATCAGGCCCAGTATTTACTGTAAATGTGGTAGAGACAGAAGTCACCCACGTGGAAGCCGGGGGTCTGATCCAGAAGGAGTGGGACGTTCAGACTGGGGGTGGGGAACTTCAGGTAGATACCCTGGAGAACCTTAAGTCTCTCAGATTAACTTGAGTAAGCACGTGGGTCTACACGCCCCTTGTTAGAAGAGAGAAATCTCAGTGTCTGGAGAGCATACACATGCCTCACTTGAGATGAGTGTCTTGCAAGATGACATCGACTCTTTTCAAATCTGGTCCCACCTCCCCTCATTGCTTCTAGACCAATAACCAAGGTCGTTTCAGCAAGGCACACGTGGGAAGTACTGACCCTCCTCTGGGAAGAAAGATGCTAATCACAAAAGAACTGTAGGCTCTGGCGAAAACGGGAGAGCAGAAACCAGAAGACTGCGAACCGGGGAGCGCATGCTGAGGTTGCTGGTCCGGGGCCCGACTGTGGAGCAGCAGGAGGTGACATGACCAGAGACATCTGTCGTGAGTAGGGGTTCATCGCAGCCAACAAATCAGAGGATCGGTCAGGCTCAGCAGCGACCTGTTACCCAGTGAAAGCCGTACGTTTGGGATGGGACCTGGGCAGGTCTGGAAAGCACAAGCGAGTTACAGGAACAGGGCGTCTAGACCCCACTGCCATGCATCCCACTGCACGAACGCCTTTCCCTCACTTCACAGCTATGTGAGCCGAAAAACGGATTCCTTACAACCCACAGCCCTACTCAGGAGTGTCCCTGATACAGAGTGAAGAGGAGAGCCCCCCCCCCCACCGCGGGCGGAGCTGCGTGCAGCACGGCTGCCCACCACGTTTGTGCGGGAAGAGGAGCTGTACCGAGGGCACGTGACTCCCCGGACGTTAACCAATGGCTTGGCGAGGCCAGAGGTCCCGGCGCACCGGTTCGCGAGGTCAGAGACAAGGAGGTCTGGACAAGGACGTGTTAGAAGGGCTTGTGGGAACGGGCACAGCGTGCGGGTCTCTGGGTCAGAGCCATCAGCCCAGCCACGCAAAGCAGCAAAGCAGGTGTGACGCGGGGCCCAAGACTGCGGGATCCAGACAGAGGACGAGCGCCGGCCGGGCGTCCGCGGGGACGCTGCCTTACGTCCGGCTCACTCTCCCGCTGAGGCTGAGGGACCCCGGGGGTCCCAGCTGCCACGGTTCGCGGGGGAGCGTCAGACTTTCCACCTCGGGTGGCTCTGGACTTTGACTCTTTGTTTACCTGGCCCTGGGATTCCGCTAAAACCTCAGTTTAGTTTTTCCTTCTGCTTTCTCGGTATCAACAAATGTCCTCACAGCAAAATTTTTAAAGATTTTCTCCCCTGTTTCATCTAGCTTTTTCACTTGCTCTCAGTGGGAGGGTTTGTTCACATCGTCTTACCGTTACCGAAAGCAGGAGATCCCAACTGAAAATGTCTCAGGTCCCCGATTTCAGTATTTATTTCATCAGTAAAAATGGTACTACTACTACTAAAATAATAATAATAATAACATAAACTACTCTTTTCTTATAAATAGTAAGCAGAATAAAGATTGCAAATTACACACTTTCCTGTAAAAGGTTCGTCACTGTCATTTCTTTCACCATAGTAGCATTTAAGCTGTTTTTCAGAAACAGACCCTAAATTGAAAGCACTGGAAAGTCTCCAACAAAAACCACAGATAATACGCTCAGGCTCTCCTCTTCTGTTTACCCAAGGATTTGCTCTGTTTCAGACTTCTCAAATAGCGAGAAATGCTTTCTTGACAAAAGAATTCAATTTTATTACCATAAATATATAAACTAAACAGAAAGGACTTCCAAGTGATAATGAAACATACGCTTCCCTCAGGATAGGAGTAAGTTTTCATTCTGTTTATGAGGGTGGCTCGAACATCGTTTAACTTTAATTTTGTCTTCGTTGAAAATAAAAACAAGTCCAGTGGAATGCCAGAGTAGCAGAAATACCCTAAAATCTTCAAATGACTCCAAAAGATGCCAGGTCCATGAAAGTAAGTTCAGCTCTGAAAACTGAAGGGTTCAGTTTTTTCCCTCGGCCTGTTTAGGGAGGAAGCAAGAGCTGGGTCTGTTTAATTTCAAGTTAAAAAACAATACCCAGGTTTATTGAGTTTATTACACCACTAGGCTGCAGACTGGGAAGGGGTGGATAGTCAAAATAAAACTACAAATCATGATTTGCACCTAATCCAAAGTAGATGACATTTTTTCCAAATATCTCAGCTACCCAGCTAGAGGATGGTAACTGGAGACCAGTGGAGACTCTCTCCATACCCAAAGAGAGCGGTGACTTTGTATCCAAGCAACAGTGATTTCCAAGAAATGTATAACTTGGTTCCACGCCCAGCATTTTTCACCTGCATCAAAGTACCTATTTTATGCGTTTAGGTTGCAGGTTTTAGATTCATTCTGAATTTTCATGATACTGTATTCACTGTTGCTAAAAGGTTGTGTCATCATTTGTTGTGAACAGTTAGAGACCAAAAGTTCTCGAGGCAAGACTTTGCAAATGCAGAGGAGCTTCTAAGAGATCTTGACCCATTTACAACGTCAAAACAAAACCAAAAACACAAAACAAAATAAAATAAAATGCCATTTGCAGCAACGTGGCTGGACCTGGAGATTGTCGTTCTAAGTGAAGTAAGCCAGACAGAGAAAGAAAGAAAAAATGCCTTATGATACCACTCATATGTGGAATCAGCAGAACTTAGAAGAAATGGAAGGGGCCCTCGGTCGAGAAAAGGAAAGTGCCTCATGGGCTCAGCAGAGGCCCCCTGGATTAGGAACCTTTGGGGAGGGGGCGCAAAATGAGGCCATGGAAAGGTTTCTTGCTCAAAAACATGCATTTTTAATGAGACTGCGGTACCGGCAAGCCCTTCTCACCCAAGGGCCTCCTCTCCCGGCCCCTCACGACTTGCCCCGCCTTTTCCCACCCCTGCCACTTTCCAGCTGATTGATCAGCACTGACCCTTGTGGAAGAAGCAGCTGCAAAATACCCCCCCCCCGCCAAGATCGTGTTAATCACTCGGGTGGTCCCTCAGAATCCCAGGGGGAGTCAGAGTCCTCCGTGCACGAAGTGCCTCTGCAGAGTGTAATAGTAGGATTTTTTTAGGTGGGATAAAAAGCCTTCTTTCTGAGATCTGACATGCTCGGTCTGAAGAGCTCTTGTAAAGAATGTTTTCATGCACAGGGAACTACATTTCCTGCCCAACATTCTTTGGGTTCCACTGGTTTAGATTTGGGATCTTTTAGGTACAGAGGAAAGAGTTACTGAGGGTCACTTTAAAGTAGATGTTCTTAATTTAGGGCTTATGAGTGAACTGGGATGAGACAGGAGGGGAAAACACGACCTCCATGAAATTGTAGGCGTACTTTAATGTGCTAGTCCATTTTTTGTAGCGAAGGATGATAACATATATTAATTAGATGCTCAAAGCAGTTCATGGCTCCAAAAACGAGTCTCACTATTGGGCTGGTGACTTGACCATGAAGCTAATCTCTAAACTGGGTTGGCTGAACTGCTGACAGTGAACCTTTCTCATGGCAGACGAGCAACATTAGAATTTCAAGGAGGAGACAGCGTCGTGTCTGCCTCTATTCTCTGCTGTTACTGTGAAACTTTTCCTGTGGTGACCCTAGATGTTTTACACTAGGAAGCAGAGCATATTATCTACAGAACTTCCAGAGAAACCTGGCCGTTGCCCTTCACCGCGGAGATCCTGTTACTAAACGTTTACCAACATATCACTGATGGGCACTCTTTGGTGACAGTGCACAGAAAGTGGCTGTCTGGGGGCCACGCCTGTGGACTGGATGGAGACCTTTAGGGACCCTGCCTATGGAAAATATGATAAAGTTCCTCTCCATAAATAATTACAAAATAAAAGCCAATCTGAATTATAAAACAGAAACACACATACAGCAAATTGAAAAGGCTTTTTAAAAATTACGTTGAATGCAAAATACAGGTTTATGGAAATAGGATTTTTCACAACTATCTGATGCCCCTGTGCTGATGGTTCTTTAAGCTCATGCTTCGTCTGTGTGTGGAGTGTCCTGCACAGCTGTGGACACAGATGGAATTTTACTTTGCTTTCTTGAACAAGCAGCATATTTTTTACTGGGCCGATGACCACAGTCTTACATTTTTCAAGGTTTCTCAAACAAGGTGGGTTTTTGTTGTTGTTGTTGTTTGTTTTTTTGCAACTGTCAGGAGCTCCTAGCAGGTCAGGTTGCCAAACAGTGGCAACACGGCTTGGCTAATAAAACCTGGACCACACCTTGGCTAAACTCTGGAAGAGCCAGACTCCCAGTCTGGAAGCAGTTATGTGCTAATGTCTCCTGCTGGGACTACAGTTGCCCTAGAAAATAGAGGGAAAAACCCAGTGAGAAGAAACCAGACTTCACTCTGCTTGACCTCATCAGCTCACCCAGGTCTCCAGGCTTCCGGAACAGCCCAGAGGCTAGCAGACGTCAGGAGGAATGAGACACATGAACCTCCAAGCTCACGCCGGTTACACCCCCAAACACAGCTCGGATTTGTAACCAAACATCTCCTTGTTCCTGGTCATGTTAATTTGTGTCCACTGAGAAGCAAATGCCGGGATGGGATTAGAGGGCCAAGAGGTTTATTGAGAGAGGCATCCAGAGAAGTCAGACAGCGTCTTCAGGCCACACTGCAGGTGGCAAATGTGTGTGTGGGGTGGGGGGGGGTGACTCGGGCAGGAGGAGTTCTGGGCGGCAACACAGCTCCAGGTCCGGGTCGGCCGGGCTGATGGTGAGGCCTCTAGCCATCCCACCAGCGTGGGCCTGCCTCGGGCCCATCGCCATGCTCAGGCTGACGGAGGGCAGCCCACGGGAGCACGGCCTCAGGTGAGCATGACAGGTCCCGAGGGCAGTGGCTGGGCTGTGGGTCCCCTGTGCTCCCACAGCAGAGCTGAGCGGTGCGTTCTCCTGGCCACCACACTGGTCATTCAGCCTTACGTGGATGGGTGGCCACTGAACTTGCTTCTTCTTCTCAACAGAAGGGCCTGCGGGGGAGATAAGGGGCTGCACGCGGAAGCATGAAAAGGAGGAGGACTGTTCGGTCGTCGTGAGCACCGCCAAGGGCCCACGAGTCCCTGGGGCGAGGCCACACCTCAGACCAGAAATAAGAGCTAGGTAGGGGGTCCTCTAAGGCTATCTCTTTGCTGACTTTGACTTGGACTCAAAATGTGCAAAGCGTCTAAGACATGATCTACAGCGCCAGGAAACTGTGGGGATGTGAGGAGCTGGGAAGCCGGGAGTGTGGGCAAAGTGTTCATGCATCCTTGGGGTGAAGAACGTGTACCTCCCCGCTCACGCCGGCGGAGAACAGGTAGGGACGGATGACGGCCTTGCCCCTCAGAACCCTGTGCTCTGTATTGACATGTCCTTGTAAGATACTCCCCCTGGCAGTAAGTAAAGCCCTTTAGAAAATTCTAGTCCTCAAAATGCATGAACTTAGAAAGGTGATTTTTGTTTACTCTGGGGATGGACTTTTAGGAAGGAAGCCAGTGCAGTGGTGGCCATGGTGATGAAAGAGAGCGAGCCCTCGGGGTAGATGAAATTCAAGAAGAATAGAGGGAGACGCGCTTGGCCCAAATACCTTGCCTTACCTGTGCAGTCCCCCAGGAGGAGCAAAACTTTGGAGAGTCTGCATTTTGTTTTAATAAGGGAGTTCAACACCCTTAGATAGATTATAAAAACATATGCGTAGCAGTGGATGAAAGGTTCGTTATGCAATGCTTTCTCAGCAGCAGAAAGGTTTCTGCATAACCACTCATGGATTCAGGAACTCGGCAAACCATTAACCCTTCCAGGAACTCTTGTGGAGGTTACCTGGGACACCGCCAGCATCCCAGCCCCACAGTCCCTTGAAGGCGGCAACTGCAGTCTGAGAGCAGAGGTCTGGGCCATGTTGGGAGCTAATGAGACCCAGATATCTCCTAGGTACTTACATCAACCCACCGTGTTCTACAATAGGACTTAAAGAGAAGATTCTGTTGGTTTGATCTTCAAAAGAATTAGAAGGTCAGGAGAATAGTTCGTCTGTCTGTCTGTCTGTCTGTCTGTCTGTCTCATCTACCAAGAAATAAAGGTTGAATGAATGAACAAGTGGAGGTGAGAACTTGGACCAACTTCAACCTTAACTTCTAACATCCTATATACTCAATCACACAAAGGACCAAACGCCCGCCTCCGGCACTGGGCAGAGGGGCCCCGGCACCTCTTCTCAAGCCCGTTCCAGGAAGCAGGGAACATCGCAAGAGTGTGTAACTCCTCCCACTCATCTGGGACTGAGCTCTCATCCCGCTAAAAGATGAACGAGAATTCCTTATGTCTGTTTAGTGTTTCAGAGCTTTCAAAGCAACTTCACAAATGTCATCTGAGGCTCATAACAGACTTGGAAAGGAGGAACTACACATATTATCTTCATTTTCCTGAAGAGGAAACTAAAGTGCAGAGAAATCAATTAATTTGTTCAAAGTTCATCAGGCGGAGAGCTTTGGAGCTGGAATAATGATTAAGTGACAGAGTAGCAACCACCTGTGGAGTGTTTATTTCGTACTAAATACTAAGCACCTTACATAGATTACTTCTAATTATTAGAAGAATCCTGTGAGGAAAGGCTTCCTGTGTTCATTTTGCTTCCCAAGGAAAAGGCAAAGTGCTTTTAGTACATAGACCGACGAGGAACATGAGTAGATTGACTTACTAGAAAGAGGTAATAGATGGTCTTTTGGCTGAGTCCAAATCCATTACACTTTTAGGAAGTGATTCAGAATTTTAAAGGATTGTAGGTGAGCAGCAGACAGAAAAGGCAGGGAACATTAATCTAATTCAGGAATATCAGTTCTCTAGTGTCCTGAGCTATTGTATTCAAGTATAAATTTTTGCCTTTGTTTTTTCACTTTTGATTAAATCCCTCTCCGTCAAAATTGGCCTCATCTTCAGGTGGAGTCAGATACGCCATGGTTTATACTCTGTAGGACCCCCAAAGGCTCAAAGACCTTCCCAGACAATCATCCTGTAACTGAAATCCCACAATTTAGCCACCATGTTTATAGCCTGAGAACTATCTAATTAAAATAGAAAAGTATTTAAAAGTGATTCTCATTTGACCCACCACCTATTGTTTACACCCAAGTGTGGATCAATATTTTGAGCACAGGGCTTGATTAAGGAGGCGAGCAGGAAAAAATGAAGTCATCTGAGATGGGATGGGAGGAAGAGGGGTGTAAACACAGGAAGGAGCAGAGTCAATCCACGCCCTCAGCTGAGCCTCCCTTATTGACTAGGGGCAAGTTAGCGCTCAGTCAGCCTTCTGGTCATTTCACTCATCACTCCTCAACTGCCTCACCCACTTCTCATCCCTTCTGCTGACATCGCCCAACCGCTGCTCACTCACACTCATGCACACGCACACCCACGCACAGAGCTGAAAAACAAATGTCCCAACTCACTCCCAGGATGTGATCCAGACACTAGGGCAAGTCTGTCTCCAGCACGATTCCCTCTACAATTTAACAAAGGAAAGAAACAGCAGGTGGGATAGTAGCAGTGAAGCAAAACCCACCAGCGATGCAGGGAAACTAAGAGAGAAAAATACTCTCACTGGAAAGACATTTTATCGCTAAAATGGTTCAGTGACGTCCCTGCTGGTGTTTCTTTTCTTGGAGGTCTTAACTGGTCTAGTCAACTAAATACTGGGATGATTTAGGGAGAGATACAACCACTGGGAGAAGGGCAGAGGGCAGAGGTCACTTGAGATGCTCTTCTGGCTCTAAAACCAGAAAGGCTGTAGTTGAAAAGAAAGTAAGCCAGTGTATGGGTGCACCTGTGTCGTGGGCTGACGGCGTGGCTCTGTGCTCCAGAGCGTGACCCCAGGAGCCCTTTCCCACTCTTCTTCAAACCTCACCCTTCAAAACAGAGTTCAACTCAGCCATAAAAAAGAATAAAATAATGCCATTTACAGCCACATGGATGGACCTGGAGATCGCCATCCCAAGTGAAGTAAGCCAGAAAGAGAAAGAAAAATACCATGTGATATCACTCATGTGTGGAATCAAGAAAAAAGAAAGACAGACAGACAGACAGACAGACAGACAGACATAGTAAATAAACTTATGGTTACCAGAGGGGAAGGGATAAGTTGAGAGCCTGAGATTTGCAAATATTAACTACTATATATAAAATATGTAAAAAACAAATTTCTTCTACATAGCACAGGGAACTATATTCAGTATCTTGTCGTAACCTATAATGAAAACGAATATGAAAATGAATATACGTATATGTATGATTGAAACATTATGCTGTGTGCCAGAAAGTGACACGTTGTAACTGACTGTACTTAAACAAAACAAAACAAGAGTGTAGTCTCTTGCTCTCAGAAAGCCTCCCTGGGTCCCCCAAACGCAGACCCCTCCCTTCTCAGAAACCCGAGCGCTCATCTGGCCCGTAGACTGCCCCAGAGCCACGGCGGCCAGGTGTGGCTGCTGCTCAGCGAGCCCCTGGTGAGGCTGTTCTGCTTCCCGGGGCCCGGTCAACGACACGGGGTAGGCTTGGCTACATTTTGTTTTGCTTTGGTTTTGAATTTTTTTAATTTTATGTATTTTTTAATTGAGGTATAGTTGATTTACAATATTACATTAGTTTCAGGTATACTGAATAATGATTCAAAAGTTTTATAGGTTAACTCTATTTAAAGTTGTTACAAAATCTGCAGTCTGTGTGCTTAGCTACATTTTAAGGCCTCTCGGCCCCATCACTGGGGGACCTGATATTTGGAGCAGCCTTCCCTGAAGGCTTACATCCAGCCCAGGTAAGCGCAGCCTGTTGGTTCAGCAAAAAAGAAATGTCCAGGAAACACAGACTTATTGATAAAGGGGCCTGGGAACCTGGGAGCCCAGGCTGAGTACTGTCAGCGTCCCAGTTAACCCATCTGCCTCCTCCCATGACCAAAAGGGATTCAGCCATAAAACAAAACAGGTGTTGTGGCAACGCCCGGATGCTGGGGATCGCAGCTGACCAGACTCTTGGCAGATCTCACCTAGGAAAGCGAATCAGCTCCTGGGGTGGATAAATCACCAACAGATAAATCACCAACCTTCTTGGTTTGCCTAGGGCTGAAGGGGTTGCAGGTTGTGGGGGGTTCAGGTTTTAAAACCAAGATAATCTTGATCAAAACATGTAAGCCAGTCGCCCCAGCCAAGGAGGACCAGGGTAGAGTAGAACCCCAGAGTGAGTCTTGGTGGGTGAAGAGCAGCCAGTCAGTACGGAGCTGGGTCAGGGCCGTGGTCAGAGGGAAGGTCGCTGAGCTGTGGAAGTGTCCTCCAAAAGGACGGGGTCCCTGGACTAGACGCTTCCTCCAGCTGGCGCAGAAGGACTCTGCAGCGTCAGCTCCTGACCGTGGAATGCTTTCTGTGCACGATTCCACATCAGGAAGCGCAAGAGAATGTGACAGGAAGAGGGCCCAAGTCCCCGGATCAGAGGGACCTAAAAACCATTATTGCGGCTCAGCAGAGAACCGTGCGGCCCGACGCCAGGCTCCCACCAGCTGAGAGGGCCCCTGCTTTTAGCAGGGACACCCCTGCAGAGTAGGGCTAAGGACTGCACGCAAGGCCCCTGCTGTAGACGCTAGGTGTGCCCCCCCCCCAACTCACATGCTGAAGTCCTTGTCTCCGTAAGGGTGGGGCCCTCATGGAAGAGACCCCGTCAGCTTCCTCGCGCCTTCCACCACGTGAGGGCACGAGACCATCAGTGCCAGCACGCGGGTCCTCCCAGAGCCCGGCCTCGATGGCGCCTCGCTCCCAGCCCCCCGGCCCCCGGAGCTGTGAGAAAGGAATGTGTGTTGTTTGTAGGCCACCTTGTCGTTAGAGCAGCCTGAAGGGACTGAGACAATTCGTAATGAGCATCTCTCACCCTGGGGGACCCTGCCGATCACGTGCTCATAGGTTGTGGCCGGATTTCTTTCTTAATAAGGCTTCACTTGAGGCCACAGGGTCTTGGTTGCTGCCAGTGGGGACGGTGGGACAGCCGAGGGAGAGATGTTCGCGGGCTTCATCCCCTTTGAAGACTGACAGCTCCAGTTGGCAACCAAAGGCCCTTGGGCTTTGAGCAGCCACAGCACAGGCCTCGCTCCCGAGTTAGAACCCCCAGCAGACCCGCGGCTGCAAGTCAGCTCACAAAGGCTCTCAGGCAGAATGTGAGCCACCTGTCATCTTGCTCTTCCCCAAACTGGGAAAAGGCCTGGTCACAGGACGATCGGACCGTAGCTCCCCTACAACAGGAGGCTTTCGGGAGGTGGGAGGGACAAGTCTCACGACCTCCTTGCCCTCCTGGAGCCCCCAGACGGGAAGTCCTTTCCCAGTTTGTGCTGAGTCTCCCCCATGCTGGGAAGTCGCCCGCTTGCCCAAGGCAGGGCCCACCTGCCTCTAACTTCAGTCGCCACCAGGACAAGGCTAACTGTCAGGTGCGCTGCATCCTGGTGTCCAGCTGATGGGTCCTGCCAGCAACATGCTTCTTAAAAAGTCTGGACTTCCACACACACGCTCTGAAGAAAAGAATCTTTTTGGGATTTTTCACTTCAAGTCGGTGACATCTCTGATGGTGCTGGGTAATTGGAAAAGGGATTTAAATAGGTCTGGAGGCTTTCCAGCCCTGTAGAATTTGCAAACACTGTACAGAGCCCATAAGCAAACAGAATTCACCAAGAAACTCTCCCTCCGGAATTATTCAGGGATCCAATTTGAAGAGATTTGAGTTTATTTTGAGGTAATGCCAGGAGGCCTTGAAAATAAGAACAAAGCAGAGTGGAGGGGGCGTGGAGGGAAGTCGCTTTCTGGGAGAGGAAGGAAAAAAAAAGTCTAGCATGACCATCCATCTGTGACGGTGGGGGTGCGGGGGGCAGAGCTCTGCAGAGGCGGTTTAAAGGCAAAACTCTAGGGACACAGGGATGTGTCCCAGCCCTTCTGGGCACCTCTTCTCAGGAGTTCTGGGCTTTGCCTGGAGGACAGAGGGGAGTCTGAGCAGCAGGGCTGCCCCAGGTCATTTCTGAGCGTGTGTGTGCGCGCGCGCACGCATGCGTGGATTCTCGTTCACTCTGAGAGGCAGGGCAAAGAGCCCGGCTTGAACTCAGCTGCCGGGTCCCCCCGCACAGCAGCCGTTACGAGCACGCAGAGCCTGCACACCTGTGCACGAGCGCGACGCGCGCGCCTCCCGCTGGAGGTGCACATGCTTTCTTTCCTTTTTTAAAATTTTATTAATAGACTTTATTTTTTAGAGCCGTTTCAGGTTCACAGCAGAATTGAGCAGAAAATATAGAGTTCCCACACAGCCCTCCCCACCCACACATATATCCTCCCCTCCCCCAACATCCCTCACCCGTGCGGCGTGTTTGGTACAATCGGTGAACCAGCATGGGCACGTTAGTATCAACCAAAGTCCATAGTCTACATTCGGGCTCACTCTTGGCATTGTACATTCTATGGGTTTTGACAAATGCATAATGACCTGTAGCCACCACTATGGTATCCTACAGAATAATTTCACTGCCCTAAAAATCCCTTGTGTGGAGGTGCAGATTCTTAGATGCGCTGAGCAACGGCAGCCGTCACTCTCAGCCTCCTCCATTCACAGCCACTTAGCACCCGGAGACGCACCTCTGCCTGCTCCAGGGTGCTGCCCTTCACTCGGACCTCTCTAAAATAAGGAATTTTATTTCAGAATAATTTTAGATTTATGAAATAATTGGGAAGGTAGTACAGAGAGTTCCGCTACTCATTACACACCCAATTTTCCCCTATTACTAACCTCTTACACTGATATGAATTCATGTGTCACAATTAGTGAACCAATGTGGATAGATTATTATTAACTAAAGTCCATTCTTTCTTTTGATTCCCTCAGTTTTCACCTAATGTCCTCCCTACGTTCCAGGAGTCCATCTAGGGCATCACGTGGCATTTAGTCGCCGTGTCTCTGGGCTTCCCTTGGCCGGGCCTGCTTCTCTGACATTCCCTGTTTCTGATGAGCTTGGAGGTTTTGAGGATCCAGGTCAGATATTTTGTATACTGTCCCTCAGCTGAGGCTCAGCGGATGTTTATCTCCTGGCTAGACTGGGTTACAGGTTTGGGGAGGAAGACCCCAGAGACAAAGTGTCTACTGTCATCACATCTCATCAAGCGCACACTCTATCCGTGCGACATCACCATTGGTGCTGACCGTTATCACCAGGCTGAGGTCTGTCCACTGTAAAGTGACTCTGATTCCTCTGTCCCTTCTGTGCTCTTTGGAAGGAAATGTCTCTCTGCAGCCCACACTCCAAGAGTGGGGAGTTTACTCCACCTGCTAGAAGGCAGAGTATCTGCTTAAATTACTAAGAATTATTCTGCATACAATATGGGTCCATTTTCCTCCATTCATTTATTTATTCAATCATTTATTTATACCAGTGTGGACCCGTTGACATTTGCTTTATATTTCGGGTTATAATTCAGTATTACTTGATTAACTATGTTGTTCAAATTGTTCCAGCTTTGGCTACTGGGAGCCTTTTCCGTTGACTCCTGTGTCCCTTGGATCTCCTACCCCACAATATTGTGGCTTAAAAAAAAAAAAAAAAGAAACTTCCTTATTTTCTGGAACTACAGGATGTTCCATATTTCCTGCTTCAGTCTTAGAATCAGCTATTTCTCTAAGGACCCCTGGTTTCTCTGATTGGAGGATGCTGTTAGAAACCAAAATCTGGGCATGTCGGTGTGCTTGCTGCTGCTGGGGTGCCACTGTGTCAGGCCCTCACAGCTGACAGCAAAGAAATACATGGCTGTATACTAATCCTGGTAGGTGCACATAGCTATACAATTTCCTCATGTGACGACCTTGACCTGTACTACGCTGAATATGAGTTCATACCGATGTCTGCAAGATTTTAAAGCATGGAAATTTGTTGCTTAGAAATCTGATCTATTTCTGAGAAAGAACATTTCAGTAGCCTATTGGATGAAAGGAAGACAGAGTATAACTTTCTGCATAAATGATCCTTTTACGGTCTCCACAGTTTTGCCTTTCCCAGCATATTATATGTTGGAATCATACAGTATGTAACCTTTTCAGGTTGGCTTTTTTCATTTATTCTTCTAAGTGAATAAGATTGGCTTATTTCACTTCATTGTCTTTTCGTGGGTTGATAGCTCATTTCTTTTTGCTGCTGAACATTATTTCACTGTCTGGATATACCACAGTATATTTATCCATTCACACACTGAGGGACATCTTGGTTACTTCCAAGTTTTGGCAATAATAAATAAGGCTGCTATAAACGTCTGTGTGTAGGATTTAGCGTGGGCATAAGTTTTAAATTCCTTTGCGTAAAAATACCAAGGAGTGTGATTGCAAATCATATGGTAAGAGTATGTTTTGTTTTGTCAGAAACTGACAAAATGTCTTCCAAAGTGTCGGTACCATTTTGCATATCAGCAATGAGTGAGTTTTCCTTTTGCCCCACACCTTGAGCAGCATTAGGTGTAGCCAATGTTTTTGGATTTGGGCCATTCTAATAGGTATGTAGTGATGTCTTGCTTCAGTTTGAAATTCCTTGGTTGCATATGATGTTGAACGTCTTTTCATGTGTTTATTTGCCATTTGTACATCTTCTTTGGTGAGATGCTCATTCAGGTTTTTTCTTACTTTTATTTGTTTGTTTTCTTACTGTTGAGTTTTAAGTGATCTTTGTATATACTGGGTAACAGTCCTGATCAGATGTGTCTTTTGCACATATTTTCTCCCAATCTGTTCTTATCTTCTCATTCTCTTGATGTGGTTTTTTGTAGAGCAGAAGTGTTTAATTTTAATGAAATCCAGCGTATTAATTATTTCTTTCATAGATAGTGCCTACAAAGTCATCACCATACCCAGAAACTTACAGCAAATGAGTCAAACCTTTTGTTCTGGAAACATTTTAAACACATCTGTAAGTCTTAAAACGGTAAATGGAATGTCTTCGTTATTTCTCTAGAATGTCTTGTTTCTGCAGAAGGTGGCATTGAGGCTGCTATGGGAAAACACTGAGACGGTCACTAGCCATCTCACAAGCATTGTTAGAGGCCGGTACTTGGGTGGAAACTCAAAACGCAACCCCCGAGAAACCGAAGACGCCTCTCCTGGCTGGCTAGGGAGAAACAAGGAGGTCCCGCTTTTAGGATATAAAGGACCCCTCCCCAGGCTACTTTTGCTCCTTCAGTCTTCCATGAGGTGTCCAAGATTAGAGGAAAAATGATTTGAGTTATTTCCTATATAAATACAAAAAGAGTTGCAGCTTTGACCAGCACAGGGACCAGGGAGACTACATAGCACAAAAACTGGCTCTGCTCCTCCCTGCTCGGAGCCGAGACAGTATCTGCCTGTGATTTCTAGTCTGAAGGCCACACAGCTGGGCCAGGCAGCTGGCGGAACGCTCTGGGGTCACTTTGAGGGGGTAAGACAAACAAAGGGAATTCCAAATGTCAAAGGCTTCAAGCACAGAGAAATTTCTCTTTAAGACTAAGAACAAATAAACATTCCCTATCGCTGTCAGTGTTACAATATGGTATTGGTTAATTTTATTGGGAAAGAAAAGGAAATAGTTTTAAAGACTGGGAAGAAAGAAATAAAATTGCCATTGTTTAAAGATATTATTACTATCTATTTAGGAAAAATAAATTGAATCAACAAACTTCTTAATAGAAAACCATTAAAAGTAAAAAGAGAGTGTAGCAAGTTATCTGGGTAGAGGATCAATATAGAAAATCAATAGTATTTCTTCATTCTAGTAGAGAATGACTCAAAATAAAATTTTAAATGATATTTTACAAAATAACAAATATTATAAAGGATCCAGGAATTAACTAAATCAAGAATGCATGAGAATTCTGTGGAGAAAAATGTTAAACTTTAATGAAGAACATAAAAAAAATTTATTTGAATAAATGAAGACGTGCCATGCTGTTAAATGAGCTGGCTTGATACTATAAAAGTATCAATTTTCCCTAATTGATCTAAAAAAATCAATGAAACTCAATCAAAAGAGTAATTGGATATTTATAAGGAATTTATTAAACTTAACCTGGAATTTATGTAGCAGAAGAAATGTGTATAAATCAATTTTACAAACAAAAAATAAAACAAAGAGAGGGAACTTGGAGAACTTGCCCCATCAGATATTAAAACATACTGTTAGGAGCAATCATATGAAATTACCACTTCTGTAGGTCAAAATGATTAAATATTAGCAATTTATTATCATTTAAAGTATAAAAATCATTATGATTAAAAAATACTGTCATTAATGAACAGACAAGCAGATAAATAAAGCAATGAAATAGGATGGAGAACGCAGAAACTGACCTGTGCCCATCTGGGAACACAATACTTGGTGAGGAGGGTGTTATAAATTGATGGAGAAAGGACAATTTGACTCATAGATAAAGTAGGGAAAATTATGTGAAGAAAATACATGGAAAAATATTTCTCTCATTATATGGAGAAAAACCAGTTTCTTCCTAACAACATTACATAGAAAGGTGGATGGAAGATGGGTTGAAAACTTCAATAAGAAAAGTAGAACAATGATATTCATAGAATAAAATGTAGAAGAACCATCATTGTGAACTAAGGCAGAGAAAGACTAATTAGAATAAAACAATGTAATGATAGGTTAAAACATTGTCTAATTTAAATATATCAAAATTAAGAACCTTGTGCTTAATGAAAAACTCCTTGGACAAACTTAATAAATACATGACAGAGTAGGAGAATAAACAATGTCTAGAAAACAGTGACTAATTCCCAGAATATCAAATTCAATCCCGAACAAAAACAAAAACTTACAGCAACTCAAAACTTAAAATAGGCAAAAGATATGAACAGGGAAATTTTAACACAGAAGGCTCAAAAAGTCAATAACCATAGAAGAAAATACTCAAAATAAGAAGAAATCAGAAAAAGACAAATCACCTCCGTTTATATAAGACTGCACACAGAAGGAACCTTGTATGATAATGCTAAGCTTTGGTAAAAGATTGCTGAGCTCTAGAATCCTCATACGTTGCTGGTAAAAGTGTAAACCAGTATAGCCATTCCACAGAGCAATCTGGTTTCACTTACACTACTGAGTCAAATTAAAAACACACAAATTCGAATACATGGAGATCCAGCACTTCCATTCCCGGATATATGTGCCAAAACTAGTTTCACACAGACTCATGAAAGGACGTGAGCAAAAATATGACGACAGCTTTATTTAGGCATGGAGAGCTGCACAAAACCTGGGTGGCCACCCCGGGAGACAATGTAAGATGACGTGTAGCCACATTAGTGAGGTATAATGCGGCAGTTGGAAGAAACATATGGCTCTGAAAAACATGACTGCCCACCTATTATCCTAGCTACTGTTAAAAAAAAAAAACTGAAAATAGCAAACATTGGTCAGGATATGGATAAACTGGGATTCCTTACAGTTGATAGGAATGTAAAATGATGCGGCTGCTGTGGAAAACAGTATGGTGATTGCTTAAAAATTAAACACAGAATTACCATATGATCCAGCAGTCCTGCTTCTGCAACAGACACTCAAAAGAATTGAAAGCAGGAACTCAAACAGGTATTTAGACACCCATGTTCATAGCAGAATTAGTCACAATAGCAAAAACAACCCAAGTGTCCATCAGTGGGTGAATGGATAGACGAAATGTGATATATTCGTACGATAAAACATTATTCAGCCTTCAAAAAGAGGGGAATTATGACACATGGATGTGCCTGGCGGATATTATGCTACGTGCAAGAAGTCAGTCAGACTTAACGGGTATCTAGAGTAGGCAAGTTCAGAGACAGAAAATAGAATGGTTGTTGCCAGGGTCTGTGGGAGTTGTTATTTAATGGTACAGAGTTTCAGTTTTGCAAGATGAAGAGCTCTGGGAATGGATGGTGGTGATGTTAGTTCGAAAATTTGTATACAGTGAATGCCATTGAACTGGACACTAAAACATGGTTAAGATGGTACATGTCATGTTATGTGTATTTTACTACAATTTAAAAAAGCATAATGGTTGGTGAAAAAGTAAGAAATGAAAATTTAGATAGATAGGTAGATAGACAGACAGACAGGTAGATAGATGATAGACAGACAGACAGACAGATACTACTTGCATGAATTTCAAAATACATTCATTCAAGCGGCATCATGCAAGGTGGCGGAGTAGGAAGATCCAGGAACTGCTCCTCTTACAAAGCAGCCCTTGAACTGGGAAAAAAAAAAAACATTTAGAATCAACCATTTCAGAACTCTGGAAGCCAACTGGAACTTAGAACAACTAAGGGAGTTCTGGATGAAGGCTTCTATTCTCAGATAAGAGAGTGGGACACATGAATTCGCCACCATTCCCCATTTGCCAGCCCCCCCCGCCCCGTGACTGTGGGGATGGCCTCCCTGTTCTCGAGGAAGTATGCTCGGGAACTAGCAGAGATGCTTGCCTGGGTCTCAGCCCTCTGCTGCGGCAACTATCCCTGGTGACATCTAGCAGAAAGATGTGAAGACCCAGTACCCTTTTATTTTCTTTTATCTTCTCAGAGCCAGACATTTAAGAAAAATTTTGTTGGGTCACTAGCTGACAACAGAGATAACAGGACAGAAATATCAGTGACCACGTACTTTTCAAAGGTGTCATCCACGTCTTCTGGTTTACCTAGTTCCTGGGACGAAGCCAGTTATCATTCTTGCTGCTGTTCTCCTGTATGTAATTTATCTTTCTCTATGGCTGTCTTTTACCCACTGATTTAAAATCCAGATAATCCTGTGCTTACATATATTTCATCTTGCTGAGTAACCATCAGAACACCCAACTCCCTTCCATCATAAAGTCTAATAGTCCCCCCTTGAGGACCACTCACCCCCGTGGTATATGTTGTTCACTAGCCCTGGGGGTTTGCTCATCCCAACGGGAGGAATGGTCCTTTTCTAATACCAGACACAGAGGACTGTAGCATCTCATCCGACCACTGTTACTATTTTTTTAAAATCATTTTTACCCAGTGTTGGCTTTAAAGCTTAGGGCTGCATAATGCCTTGGTGTTGTGTATTTTGTAGCTTGCAAGTCCAGCTTTCCATACAGACCCAACATTTGATTGAGAAAGAATAATTCCACATCTTCATCATTAAACTGAGTCAAAGATGCTTCACACCTCAACATCACAGCTCTTCTTGTTCAGAATCCGCTCCTCTTGTTCATATACACAGTTACTTCTCAAAGTACAAACTGGTCCTCGAAAGACTGGTGCAGGCTCTCATTTCCACATTCAGAGTCCCACGGATCCAGGGCCACTGGCCCCATAAGTAGAGTCATATTTTTTCCTTAGGACAATTAAAGCTAGTTCTCCCCCTGTGTGTGTGCACACATCCACGTGAATCTGTGTATGCGTGCGCGTGCGCGCACACACACCCACACACACACACACAGCTACGCCTTTGATGCAGGCTACCCTGAGGACCCCAAAGTAATTTTCTGACCCCATCTGAACTATCGCTGTAGCTGTGGTAGCTGACAACTTGCCATTGATCAAAAAATTAGTATCAGCCACATTAAAAACACAAACACCCCTAAATTTTGTTGTAATAAAACAATGCTTTTTAGAACTCATAGCTCTTCTCATTCTAAGCTCCCAATAACCTACAAATATTCTAAAATTTAATATTATATATTTAAATATTAAGAGCCTGTTCTTTAATTCTCCATGAAAAATCATTAACTCCTTGTCAAAGAAGCTGAGAAAAGAGACATTTGAAGCTCATGCTTCAGAACCACTGTTGACTGAAGATCGATCAGGGAGAAGAACAAATCTCAAAAATATTACATCTGTGAAAGGCTGTGTTTTCATTTACTACCCGTATATTCGGCCATGCAGGCACACAGCTTTGCAGAAAAGGTACACCATCCATCATCACAATGTCTCTCACTTTCAGGGGCTGGAGAAAGGAGGTGTTAATGTAGGGTCAAGGCACAAAGTGGTGAAGCAAGAGGATGTGGCAAATGTCCACCCATTTTCACCAGCGAGCAGTGTGCACCTGTCTGACCTCGCTGCCGCCGGCTCTCTGGCGCCTCTGCCTTTGCCCCTGCCCTCCCCTGGAGCACCCTACCTCCTGGCACAGCCCTCAGGAACACAATCTCAGTTCCTCCCTCTGCCAGGAGGACTTGGCCCATCTATGGCATATTGATTGGAACTCAAGTGGAAACTTTTGAGTCATTTTTTTAGAGAAAGAAAAACACCCAGACACAACTGAAAAAAAAAAAAAAACCCTCAAATTCTGTTCAGTTATCTGGGTTTGTGCCACATTGGAGGGAACAACTTGCAAATTCTTCTTCAAAAGCTGTCAGAATATTTGCCTCAAGTTTGCTCTGACTCAGCTCTCTGCAAGAAAGACATGTTTACAGCTGATTCATCGATAGATAGCTGACTCTTGCTCAAGAGCAGTCACGAGTCACCTTTGATTCTACTTGACCCAGTTCAGGAAGGGGTGCTTGTGGTCAGAATGGAAGCCCGCTTCGCTGCCACACAATCAGTGTACGTTGACTTGCTCAGAGCACGGCAACAGGACTTCTCTTCACTCCTGGGGACGGGCTCACCCCGAAGGCTTTGAACAGAAACAAGTGTTTGGGGTAGAAGGCACAATTTAGAAAATATCAAAGCAGGTGCTTCTTTTGTCATGATGAGTTAACACAGTTTTTTTAAAAGATGTCATCGGTACTAGTCCAAAGCATACTCTATACGAAGTAAAAACATAAAGGTAGTCTCAATTTTTAAGAAGAGTTTATAGTTTTTTATAAATTGTTCTTTTAAAACATTAACAGTCACCTTTTATTCCCAGTGCTGGAAGAATAGGCCTATATGAATATAAACATGTCTGTATCCGTGCACTTAACTGTGTGGATCATATGCACTCGATGTACATAATGTTCAGTAGCAAGCTGCTGCTGTCTGTCAAGAACTCCAAGCTTCCTCTTTGCATTTGCATTTGAATCTATCAGTTCACATTTTATGCTATGCAGTATGGCTGGAAAAAAAATTGATCCCAGGGTCTGTGGTTTTTCCTGATTACCAGAAGAGTTTATATAAATTACGTAGTGATCGTCACAATACTGATAAATTCACTTACAAATTTAATGAACAAATTCTGAATCTTACAAAAAATATAATGTGCTGATGAAATAAAGAATAGAATGTCTTACAGCTTCTCTGTTGGAGGTTATGCATCAGGAACCTTAAGTAAGAATTTTGCACTTCATAGTGACCAGACAAGTAGACAAATCTTGTAGTCCTGTTGGAGAGCTTGGGCAATATCAGGACGGGCACAAATAAAGCTAAGGTTTTTCCCCCTTTCATCCACGTGTTGTTTGTGCTCCTGTCTGAGCTCTGTATTACAGCTACTCTTAGTTTACAGGAAGAGAGCTTTAAAATTCAAAATACTTGACACTCATTCTGATTCTTTCTGAAAGCTTACTATATGAATCTTTTTTAATTTTATCCAAAATGGAATCATATTTGTTTCTTTGTTTGTTTAGTTTCATAATTTCTATTTCTAACCAGTGAAGAGGTACAAATACTAATAAATCAGTGAGACTTTTGCGAAGGGGTGGGAGTTCTGGAATGGCAGCGTGAGGACTGATGTCAATCTGCTTCTCTATAAAAGCAACAAAACAAAGGCAAAAATCATCAAAATTAACTTTGTGAGGACTTTGTGTAAAAATTAGTGAAAGGCTTGCAATGATTTGAGGAGATATATTTAAAAAAACTGGTGAACCTCAGTAAGAGCAAGGGCTTTGTCATCTTTTAACTTGTTCTGCTGCCACTGAACTCTCCCAAGCTCCCTAAGAGCCTTGAAAACCAGCAGCCTTGCAGCCACCAGAAAGAACAGACTTGATTTTGAAAACATCTCAAAAACTCCCATCTCCGGGTCAATGTCACTATCTTTTTGTTTGTTTGTTTCATAGTTTATAATTTCTTTTTTTTTTTTAAACATTTTTTATTGAGTTACAGTCATTTTACAATGTTGTGTCAAATTCCAGCGTAGAGCACAATTTTTCAGGTATACATGAACACATATATATTCATTGTCACATTTTTTTTCGCTGTGAGCTACCGTAAGATCTTGTATATATTTCCCTGTGCTATGCAGTATAGTCTTGTTTGTCTGTTCTACATTGACTTGCAGCCTCCTGGAACAGCCACATTGGCAGCCTTCATTCTACCTGACTTGAAGCTTGCTCTGCCAGAAAAGCACTAGTCCCAGAGCATTTGTTGAAAACAACCAACGGCAATTGTTTAGCAGTGCAGCAGCCTGAGGTGAGAAAGGTGACTGGATCAAAGAAGCACTTGGCCAAAACCTTAAAAGGATGATCTGGAAAATGAGACGTACGCAGAGGGCTTTGTAAAGCTGGCACATATTCCTAGGGATAAAGAAGGCCATACACGTGTGCAGGGCTGTGTGCATTTCCCAAAACGTCTGAGATGACCCCAGTCTCCCAAGTCTGGCTGACCTTTAGGTCTTGTACAAGAGTAAGTGAAGGCGAAGACAGCCTGAGCATTGAAAGCACTTCCCAACTCACACACACAGAGCCCTTCAGCAAAGGGTGGAAGAATTATTGGCTGAACACAGGTAAGGAAATCCCTAACCAATCATTAGTTGACCACTAACCTAACTAAGCAAAGACTTTGGTGACTTAAAAATGCAGGGAATGCAGACTTTACAGAATTACTCAAGGAGTGTCATTCAACAAACAGCAGTAACAACAACACAGCAGCAGAAACAAACACTGGGGAATGAGGTAAAATCTGATATTCAGTTTCCACATTGTATTATCTAAAAATGCCTAATTTGGTACAAAAAATAGAAAGATATGCAAAGAAACAGAAAATTCAAATGAATACAAAGGAAAAAAGCAGGTCAAAAGAAGTTGTTCCTAAGGAGGCACAAAATTGTGAACTTGTTAAACAAATATTTCAAATCAACTATTGTAAATTTAGACCATTTTGCTACAAATCACATATCAACAAAGGAAACTTATGCCTAAAAATCTTAAAGTTGGTTTAACATCTGAAAATCAATCAATGTAATATACTATATTAACAGAATAAAGAACAAAAACCACACGGTAGTCTCAATAGATACATAAAAGACATATGACAAAATCTAACACTTCTTGACCAAAACCAATCAACAAATTATGGAGGAAACTTCCTTAACATGATAAAAAGGAATCCGTTAAAGAAATCTGCAGCTGACATCATCCTTGATAGTGAAAGACAGAAGGCTTTCCCCCTTCAATCAAGAACAACAGTGTCCACTCTTGCCACATCTATTCAGTATCGTGCTGGATATTCTAACCATAGCAATTAGGCAAGAAAAAGAAATAAAAGGCCTCCAGATTGGAAAAGAAGAAACAAAAAATCTCTATTTGCAGATGACATTATATTTGATATAGAAAATCCTAAGGAATCCACTAAAATTTTTTTAGAATTATCAAATGAGTTCAGAAAGACTACAGGATAAAAGATGAATTAAAAATAAAGTATATATTTATACAAAGAACTACCCCAAAACAAAGAAAATAATTCCTTTTACAATAGCATCAAAAAGAATCAAATATTTACATGTAAATTTAACAAAAGAAATATGAGACTTGTACACTGAAAACTACAAAACCCTGTTGAGTGAAATTAAAGAATACCTCAATACATGGAAAAATATCCTAGGTTATGGGTCAGAAGACTTAATATTGTTAAAATGGCAATTTTCCCTAAATTAATCTACAGATTAATACAATCTCTAATAAGTCCCAGCTGGCTTTTTGGCAGAAATTGACAAAATGGTCTTAAAATTTATAAAAGTTCAAGGAACCCAGAAGAGCCAACACAGTTTTAAAAAGAAAAACAAAGTTGAAAAACTCATACTTCCCAATTTCAAAGCTTACCACAAAGGTACAGTGATCAAGATAGCGCAGAACTGGCACACATGTAAATGAATGGAATAAGATTAAGAGTACAGAAATAAATCTTCACCCTTATGGTTAGCTGATTTTTGACAAGAGTCTCAAGAAAATGTAATGGGGAAAGAATAGTCTTTTCAACGAATGATGCTGGGATGACTAGATATCCTTATGCCAAAGAATGAAGTTGTGCTTCTATATCATAACATACACACATGCACACACACACACACACGCACACACCTACACGCACACACTCTCAAGATGGATCACAGATCTAAGAGCTAAAACTATAAAACTCTTAGAAGAAAACATAGGAGGAACTCTTTATGACCTTAGTCTTGGCAATAGTTTCTTTTTGATGTGATATCAAAAAATAAGATTGACAAAAAACAAATAGATAAATTGGACCACATCAAAATTTAGACAGTTTTGCTACAAATCACATATCAACAAGGTGAAAAGACAGCCCATAGAATGGGAGAAAATAATTGCAAATCATACATCTGATAAGGGACATTTATTCAGAACATGCAAAGAAGACTTACAACTCAACAACGAAAAGATTAATAATCCAATTACAAATTACTAAAAGATTTGAATAGACTTTTTCCCCAAAAGATATAAGAATGGCTAATAAGCACTTAAAAAGGTGGTCAACATCATTATCCATTAGAGACATGCAAATTAAAACCACAGAGACATATCACTTCACCCCTACCAGGATGGCTGTAATCAAAAAGACAGCGACAAGCGTTGGTGAGGATGTGGAGAAGTTGGAACCCTCATACTTTGCTGGCGGGAATTTAAAATGGTGCAGCCACTTTTGAAAACAGTTTGACAGTTTCTCAAAATGTTAGCTAGTTACTATCCCAGCAATTCCATTCTTAGACAGATACCTGCTTATATGTTAGATGTTTACCTGTAGGAAACGGAATAGCGGTTCCTCAAAGATGTCCACCTCCTCATCCCTGGAACCAGGAACTTTGCACCTGCAATTAAGCTAAGGGGTGGAGATTATCCTAGATTCTGTGAAGTCCAGTGTAGTCACAAGGGGCCTTACAAGATGAAGGCAGGATGATCAGTGTCAGAGAAGGTCATGTGACGATGGAAGCAGAGAGAGTTAGAGATGTGTCAGCAGGAGAGAGAGAAAAAGAGACAAGATGATAAAAATGGGAGTACAAGTGATGCCGTGGCTGGCAGGAGACAAGGGATGCTGGTGACCTCTGGGAGCCCTCGAGCCTTCAGAAGGGTAACAGCCCTGCCAACACCTTCACTTCAGCCCCGTGAAACTGACTCACAGCCAGGACTGCAAGTTAATAAATGTATGCTGTTTTAAGCCACTTAGACTAAAACAGTGTCAGACAAAAAGAAAAAAATGAATTCAAGGTATATTTAGGATAGAGAATCAATGGGACTTGGTTACTGATTATTGTAGGGAGTGGAGGGGAGGGAGGTGTTAAGAATGACTTCAAGTCTTTCTAAGATGAGCAATGGGTGGGTTGAGGTGCTATTTCCTGAAATGGGAAACACTGGAGGAAGAAAACTCTTCAGGGAAAGATCAAGAGTTTAATTTTGGACTGAGAAAACCTAAAACGGCTGAGGCTATGGTAAATTTGCAATTGGAAATGAAGAAACGGGGATCAGAAGATAGGTTTAGGTTGGATTCGAAAATTCGTGTTATGGAATGCCGTCAATGAAAATTTAAATTTGAGGGGATTCTGGCTATTGCTGCTCCTTCTGTAACCTAGTATTATGATCCCTTATTGGTTCACAAAAATCTTTTTCTGCTTCATTGGCTTTATTTCATAAAATAAGAGAATTTTTAAATGGTGACGTACCATTGAGCATATAAGTTTAATTCAAATAAAACCTGTGTTCCCATTTTTATGAATGTGTATGTAAACATCTCTACATACCTATGTGTGAACACACATAGACTAACGTGGGTGGACAGCTGTACACGTGGGTGAACAGATAAACACGTGGCTGGACAGATACACATGGAAGCTCCTTGGGAAGACACTGCTGTCTGTTTTGGCCACTAATGTATGTTTATTGCCTAGAATGGCATCTTATGGTGGGCAGTTACTAAGAATTAACTGAATGGATAAATATGTGGGCATGTGTGTAAATGTCCATTCACTGAGTTGTGATGTAAAATTTATTTTTTATTATATTTAATTTGACATAAGTTCGAATTTAAAGAAAGTTTGCAGGAAAAGTCAAAGTTAACACTTTGCTGCATTCGCTTCCTCCCTCCCCATCACCACTCAGGCTCTTTCTCTCTCTTTTTCTGTGTATGTATAATATTTTTTGAACCATTCAAAAATTGCAGACATAATGCCCCTTTACCTCAAATCAGTATTTATGTCTTAAAAGGAGAAATAATCTTATAAACCACAATATAATGATCAAAACCGGGCAGTTAACATTGAAACGGTACTATTATCTAACCTACAGATCACGTGGAGATTTTGAATAATTGTCCCAATAATGTCCTTTGCTGGCAAAGATACAAGATCATGTATTACATTCATCTGTTGTGTGTCTCTCAGTCTCTTTTAATCTAGAACAGTTCCTAAATCTTTCTTTTTATAAAATATGTCATCCACTGTGGGTCTTGATAAAAACAGTTTTTCTGACAGTTGCTGTTCTGGTGAGTGGAGCCTGCCCTCAGAAAAGTCACCCGAAGGACAGTCTCTCGCTCGAAGTGATGGAGCGTGGCTTCCGACCAGGCCAGGACTCAGTGCCGGGGGGAGCAGAACGAGGTTATAAACTTCCGTCGCAGCCAAAATTGGTCTATTTTCCTAATCCCCCAAAATAGTCCTTTATATTTTTTGACTTTGCCCTTTAACTGAAATTATTTGTCCCACAGAAGTCCTGAATCCTCCCGCCTCGCCTTAAATCTTCCCAGTCTTCAAAGACAAGCTCAAATACTGCTTCTCCCAGGATATTTACTGCAGCAGAAGAGGTGGTTCTTCCTCTGAATTCTTATTGGGCCTCTCGTTTGCACCAACCTTACAGCTCCTTCAAAATGTCGTTGAAGTGATCGTGCACTTGCACTGCTGATCTCTCTGAAGCCGTGTGCCTTTGCGGATGGGGATCACTACTCAGGGATCTCTATATCATATGTAACCTTGTCGTGGTGACTTGGGGCAAAACAGTGGAAGAGAACCAGCATTTATTTATGTCACTACTGGACCAAGAACCGTATACGTATTGACTACTTGTAACAGCCTTACGGAGGTCCATGTAATTACTCTCGTGTTGCAGGTGTGCAAAGTACAACAGAGAGCTAAGAACATAATAATTATTAATACATACTAAGTGGTAAAGATTCATGCCCAACGTGTCTTGATTGTCGAATGTGTGATTTTCCATACCAAAAGTCATCTGATCGCATGTGGTACTTGCTCAATGAATATTGATGAACACGTGGCACGTGACTGCGGCAGACAGTCAGGGCTCATCAAGCATCCACGCCCTCGTCGGCGTTCTCCAGCCCCGCCTGCAGTGAGTCTGGGGCCGTGTGACTGGGCTCCGGCCAGTGGGATCCTGCCTCACTCTTTCCCACCCGAGGGGAAGATGGGAGTCACGTGTGTCAGGCAGGTACGAGGTGGAGGAACACTCTCTAGCAGAATCAATCAGGGGAAATAAACGTTTACTGGCCAAGTTAGTGAGATATAAAGATTTGTCTGTTGTTAATTACTCTGAATAACAAGGTGATGAGCCAGTGAGCGCAATTAGGAGGGTGAGATGCAATTCCAAGAGGGCCTCTCACACTTGTTCAGGTGTCCATTTACTTGTTCCTTGTGACCTTATTGCCGTTTTAGAAGGATCGGTCAAGGCCACTGCTGTTAGAGTAGATCCCAGTGAACCCTTAATCCTCTCGCCTGTGCACTGAGCACTCCGACTTCAAGACACATACCTACAGGCTTTTGTATACACATTTCCAGAATTCCGAGGGAAAACGAGCATGACTCTTGAACTGTACTCCATCCCCTTGTGTTCATTTAGTGGGGTTAGTCTTTCTTCCTTTGACCCTGGATACAGACTTGGGCAGGGCATGACCTTTCTGGTTACTTTTACAAAATGAAAATTCTTACCGTCGTTTGAAGACGCAGAAAAGAGTCTCAATTTAGTACTAACGTAATATGCATCTAATCATCAACACTCCAAACTCGATTTAAGTGTGAGTCTCTTCCCTCTCCCCCAGCCGGGGTCTGCGGCAGGCGGGAGTCACCCCCTTAGCTCCGGGCCCTGCAGGGTGATAGCCTGGGAAGGAAAGGCAGAGCGAGAAGGTCCTCACGCGGCTGACACCGTGGTCAGCTGATGCAGAGCTCCCTCGTCTCAACAAAGGATTAACCTGAGTTTTCTCTCCAGTGGACACTTTCATGTGTTCCTCAGAGACCCCTTCACCTGCTCTGGGGAAATTGTGTCTATACTTCCATCCCTCTGTTCCTGCTCGTCATCTGAGCTCCTTCCTCGGCCTCTGGGGTCTGGACATTCACCTCTGACCTCTTCCCGCTGACTGGCACCTGTAACTGAACTGGACTTGACCCCACGTGGGTTTTCTCTCCCACGCGGGCCACAGCCTGTCCATGGGAAACACCAGCCCATCCTCAGCCCCTGCAACTCTGGAAGAACAGACCATCCCCAGCCGGCAACAACCTCTCCTTCACTCAGTGCTTTGGGTCAACCAATCTCCCACCTGCTGGATTCTTTTTGGCTGGACTTGAACACTGGCCCAGTAAACCCCTATACTTCAGGGGTACGTAAAGCTCTAAGTGGTCTCTTTAAAACCTCCATGCGGATGTAAGGTCAAAAGGAAAGCATCCTTACTCTGGAGGGGGAACGCACAATATCCCAACAGCAGTCTCCAAAACTTTCTCCCCAGATCTCCTGGTTTAACTCCAAAACCACGGACCCTTTGCAGAATGTGAAGAAGAGGTGTACGCGTTGTGTGACTGCTACCTGGCCACGCCTTCGGACGGGCTGTCCCCTCCCTCTGCACTCTCCTACCTCTGCTCCAAATAACCATTTCCATTTCAATGTTCGGTTAAATACACAGACTGTTGTTGAGGTCAAGGAAGTGGCATTTGAGGAGTGGGGATTAATTTTTTACTTTTGTACTGTTTGATTTTTAACACGCTTAATGGTTTCTGCCATAATAATTATTTAATAAAAATTACCCTGGGGAAAAAATGTAATCGCTGCATGTTGCAGTTTCTAAGCCCTGCCAAGAATGTTTACTCACATTTTCTTACCAAATAATTAAATTTTAGTATTTTTAAGGCAGACTTTCCTACAAGAAATTGTCAAGAAATAAGAGTTATTGAAAAGGCACAACGAGCAACAGCTCCCAAAAAATCGTGATTCACTGCAGTTTTTCTGCAACCAGGCTAAGAAGGAAGCAGCTGACCGCTGACTTGGAGATCCCCAACACGGTCAGACAGCCTACTTCAAGTATGCAACAATTTAAACAAAAACTCTCAAGTTTTCCAGCTGAGGGTGATTTTTCATGTCACTATTATTTGCAATAAAATAGCTGACTCAAAAATGGCAAGATTAATATATTTTTAAAATACACTATTTTTGCAATATAATTCTCAAAGGGCAAAAAAGTCATGCTAACCTACCCCACCAGCACCAGCACCTGCCCCTACACGACTGGGCCGACGGGAGGTGCCCCGCACATATGCACTGCAGGGCTATTCAAGGCAGAGACTGGCACCCTCTCTGCCACGTGCCCCCGCATCGTGACGAGATCCAGCCCATAAGCATCTGGGTTTCTGCTCCGTCTCCTCCGTGGGCCCAGCAGCAGAGAGGGTTTTTCCAGCCTGGATTCGCTGGGAACAGTCCTACTGAGGACAAGTAGTCATTACCACCTTCGACTTACTAACTTTGAAAAGGAGAGTTATTTCCTGTCCTCTTTTTATATAAGTGTGACAAGAAATGAATAGACTTAGACACATTTTTCATAGTATTTCAGAACAAGAGAAAAACACCTCCCTCTAAACAAGAATCCTAAGAACTGATTCACCGAGTATGGTGAGCCACAGTGACTTCACAGGGCAATTGCGGGCTCACAAGGAAGCAGGAAGCCCGGCCTTCGCCGCCTCCCACAAAATTGTAACGACGCAGGTGCTATTTTATGACACACCCCCTGACTCTAGTGCTAACACCCAGCTTGGGTGGGGTGATACATACCTATTAAACCACAGGGCTGGGAGTGAAGGTGTCCCCCTTCTGCTCCTCAAAGCTTCCAACCCACCCAAGCAACAGTGAGCCCAGCAGACAGTGGTTGATGGGATGGTTGCTAAAACTGAGCCAACTCCCAGACACATCCAGCAACAACTCCCAGCTCTGGAGAAAAACGCCTGACAGGCTTCCAGATGGAGCTGAGCTTCAGCCACGATGACAGAGCCTGGGAGGAGGAGGGAGCCAGTGAGAGCAGAGTCTCCAAGGATGGGGTTGATCTGTGTCAGGACAGATGCTCGTGGGTTCCAGAAGAAGCCAAGTGCTCAGAGAGAAAAGCATGGGTAGGGGAGAGACTGTATATTAGGAGGATGTTCTCTTTAACTGTAAGGGTTGATGCACACACAGAGTGAACCCTCCCTACTGCTGGGTCACCCCTGAGGATCAACCTATGAAGCACCTCCTCAATGGTCCTTGGAATAATCTAGACTTTTCGAGTGCTGTCTTAGCACAAGATCCCAGAGGCAGGTCTCTAGATGAAGTTTCCTAAGGTTTATTAGGATATATGTTTAGAGGATTTTTTTTTTTTAAGTGGAGGTACTGGGGGTTGAACCCAGGACCTCTACTCTACCACTGAGCTATATCCAGTAGAGGCACGTGGAAGTGGAAGAAGGAAGGGGAGGGAGATGTCCCACAGAGGGTAAATTTGGCTCAGTCCTGCAGGGGGAGCTGTAGAGACAGTGCAACCACACCTCAGTTCAGGGGCAAGAGAGCTGGGGTATTGATACTGCTGCACCTGGGGGTTGGGAGAGGAGTGTAAGTTCCCAGGCACGTCCAGTTTTCAGAGTGTGCAGGTGAAACAAAGTTAAAGATGTCCACACCCTGAGCACACCAGAGGTCCTCAGACACCCAAGCTGGATGTCACAACACATCATCAGAATTGATGGTTGCCTTTCTGGGTGCATCTGAAAACCACAGAGACAGCAGGTGTTGGGATGCAGAGCTCACAAGGGCTGGAGGTGGGGCGGACCTGACGGCAGTTGTGTCTCCCGCCCAGCACCGCACCACGGGCGGGAGGCATACCTCTGCCGTCCTGGAAGAGGCAGCTTTTGCAGGACTCACGCACTGTATGATTTCACTGAGCATCTACTTCATGCCAAACCCTGATCTCATCATGGTAGGTGGATTGGGGAGCAAGGCAGGCAAAATCTCTGTCTTCACGGAGCTTTGGTTTTGGAGATGAAACAGTGGAAGGCTCCACAAGCCTCATGGCTTAAATGCTCATGGCTAACTCTGGTCTCCGTGCCTTCTTCATCCACTAATGTCCACACTGAGTAGCAAAGCTGCTACAGGTGTAGGTCAGAATCCCCACTTTCCACTCAATTTTTTTATAGTAAAATATGACACGATAACAACCAACTGAGTGTTTCCTTGAAGAAGCCGGCCGAGGCAGGGCAGACGGTGCACAGGCGTAGAGCCTGAGCACAGCGAGCAGGCGGCACCTGTCTAACGCTGTTCTTACCACTATTACTTGAACAGGTGACGCCCAACGCAGCCGCAGCCGGCTCTCCCGAGGGAGGGCGCGGAGATGTGATGCGGAGCCCGTGACGCCGCGTTCAGGCGCCGCGGCGTCTGACACAGAGGCTGGCAGAGAGCACGCCTTCTGGTGCGGGGTCACGGGGCGCTGCCTTAGGGACAGCTGGCTCTCTGCGGTGACACTGGCTCATCAGATGTGGCAGAGGAGGCCAAAGGCTCCCGGGTGACCCTCGTGCTGGGTCCGTGTAACATTCAGGAAAGTTTTGTGAGGATGCATGTGACACACTGGGAATTTAGGAGAAAGAAAAAATGGGTTTCCTTATGTTTTTTTTTTTTAACTTCTCCTCTAATCAAACAGAAAAGCTGCTGCTTTGTTTGGGGGGATCTGAACGAATCCCCCTGCAGACCCAGCGCGCTCTGGGTGATGGCTGCTGAGCACGCAGTCAGCTGTAAACCGCTGTAACCCCCGGCGGGTCGGGCACTGCACACACCCAGGCAGTCCCGCCGCCGAGGCCCTGCCCCGGGCGCGGGGCTCGTCCTCCTCGCCGTGGAGCATCTCGCTGCTTGCTCACGGCCTCCTGCGTCTGCGGCCTCGTCCGCCCACGCAGCTCGGAGGGGGCAGACGGGGTTTGGTTTCATTTGCCTCTGCTGGTCTGACTCACCCCGGCCTCACGCTCCCGCCACCGGCCGTGACCGCACGCCTGACACTTACTCGCGCTTCGTTCACTGGGGCGGTCACCGCTGTTCTCTCGTTTTCTCGCTGGCCTGTGTGCCCCTCCTCGTCCGACTCCACCCGGGTCCCAGCGTGGATCCTCGTTTGTCTTATAAATAAGAAATTTGCACCGTATGTCCTGCTTGCATCAGATTTTGCTGCCAGCACTTGTAATTAAGGCATCTCCGATCAGACAAACCTCAAGTCTGTGGCCCCACATCACACACCGTCCCCCACCCCCCAGCTGACTAATGCCACTTTGGCAAAATGCTGGGGAAACAGCAAAATCACATAGAAGATGAGCTGCCTCAGGACCAAGGCTGCATCCAGGGGACAACCCCAGAGAAACGCATGTGCGCTTTTTTTCCCAAGGCCATGCCTAGACACCCACCTTCCCCCAGCCCCCTCAAAAAAATAAAGATCTTACAAAAACCAGATGACTACCATGATTGAAACAACTTGCTGCCTGGCATTCAAAATAGGGAGAAAACTCTCAGGGTTAAAACTCAGAATGATTACCCAAGGCATGAAACCCAATAGTCTAAAAAGCTCAGGGACCCACAAAAACATGTCCGGATTCAACTCAGATGCCTGGAAAAGAACCCCGAGAGGCAGCTGATCTGTCTTGATCCTTCACTCTGGAGGAGTCACCTCATTTTAGGGACCCCCCCCCCGGTGGAAGGAATTTCACAGGTCCTGACACAGCAGCTTCACGAGTAACCGTCGTATTAAGCGACCTAACACTGACCCGCCACGCCGAGTCTCACCGTCAACCCACTCTCTTCTCCTAGGAGCTGGTCCAGTAGAACTTAGGGAAAGTCACTCAGCAAGCTCTTCCTCTAAATCTCACCTTAACATCGTGTGTTGTTGCGTGACTCACATTTCCTCTTATTTTCCCCAAAGCAGGTGGAACCCATTTCATCACCACGAACGCTGTTTCTTATACCATAAATCATGACACTGGTGTCTCTCCAGCCCTTTCTTCCTTCAGTCTAGCTGCTCAAAGCCCTGGCTCTTTCCTTACGAGCCTCTTCTCAGACCTCATCCCCACCTTCATTTCCTGGCTTCTGTACAACTTCTATGACACTGTTTTGCAGTGACCAGAGGACAACAGAACATTCTGGTAAGTTCTGGCTAATTTAGAAATAACGATCTCTCTTGGGTTGCCAGATTCTTCACTCCTGTTAGTCCCTCCTTGGACACTCCTTGGTTTTTCTCGAAGTTGCACAACACCGCGGGTTCACATTCAGCTGCTCCATGTGCGGACGCCAAGGAGCGTATGACATTTCTGTCGGCTCCACATAAGACATGTGAGCCTCTTTGCAAAACAGTGATAGGGCTGGGGCTTTCCTTCCAGGCTCTGCTGCCAAATGCCAGCTGCCCACCTATTCTCTCCTGACAACACTGACTCTCAAGAAAAGATTCAAAACTCACTCACAAATTCACAGCTTGCTCCTTGAGTAAAGTCCTACTTCAACAGCGTCCAAAGCTTTTAATTAATTCAGTGTTTTCCCACAATGGAAGTATTTGGTGGACAAAAAAGGGCAGGCTTTTCCTCTAAGATAATGCCAGCTTCATCTCCACATCATGCCACCTCTATCCAGGTGTCCGCCCAGTTCCCGCCCCTTTAAGTGAACCAGGTCCAGGCCCACAGACTGCACCGGACCTTGTATGAATTCACCGTGAGTGGCAATGCTTCCTCTGCTCCACGTCTGCTCTTCTCAGCTGGCCTGGTCTCAGGACTGCCCGTGGGTCTTTCTGAATTTCCTGCTCCCAGGAACATCACCTCTAACTGCCTAGAAATCACCAAGGCCAAAACCTAGGGGTCACCCAAGGCCCCTTCCCTCATCCCTTTGAGAACAAGCTCTTCATTTCTCCCCTTATCACCTTTTACAGCCATCCATTGCCCCCTCTCCATCCTCACACCCAGGAGGGCTCTGGCCACCAGCAGTCAGTACCCACACAGCATGTTCTCAACAAATATTTGCCAAGAGACCCTCAAGGATGACTCACATCTCTCTCTGCAAGTAATCGGACCATCACAACAAGCTTGGGAACGTAATTGTTTCTCACCTCCATTGCGTTCTCTCAACAACTTCGGTGAAATCATCTTTTTATTGCCATTGGCTGGTTTTTAATAGTGGGCCACATGAAGAAAAGTCTAAATGTATGCAGGGCTCATTAATTTTTACCGCAAGTAAGAATGAGCTGAGTACATCTGGGTTTGGCGTCAGTGTGATACAGGAATCCAGAGCAAGACAAGTGCACAGGGAAGAGCTGTGATCCATCAGTGACCCTGTCTGACCCTCTGGTTTCATAATCTTTTCACGTTCACCTTAAACAGCTCAGAATCATGTCATTAATGGCATCTAGCTTCACATACACTACCTGCCCCAACCCTGCCCCGGCCACAACCTCACACACACGTGACAGTGATGGCAAAGTGCACGCTGGCCGGAAGAAACTGTTGTTCCAGACAGGTGAGCGGACAGCTGGATGTGAACCACTTCTGCTCCTGACCCTTCAAACCCCCCCATGTGGGTCTGTGACAAGCCAGACTCCAGGAGGAGGTCGTCCGCGTTGGAGGTCCCCTGAATTAGCAGCCGCTCCTCCCTTCTCCGCACAGTGCTCGCTGCCTCTGGCAATCGGGTCCTCACCCTAGAAGCAGGGGTGCAGCCCTTGTTGGGAAACAGACATTGATTTTCCCTAACTGGCTCCATAGGATGCGCTTCAGTCCTGACATGGTGACTTTGTTACACTAAACGTGTGAATGACCTGAGCACTCAGGAAGTGAGGACTGGAGGGCAGTGTCTGAGCAAGCAGGTGGGCAAGGTGGGGACATGTGGCCACGCTGAGGCACGGAGGAAGTTGGAGGAACTCGTGGAGGAAGCTCCAGCCCCAGGCGCTGGGGGTCTTGAAGACCTGCCGTCCCCCATTTCCCCAGGCTCAAGGGTGCGGACTCTTCCTCCCAAGCCTGACCATTTCACAGTGTTGCACAGGTTACTCAACACTCTCACATATATTTTTTTCAATAATCCTCATCATGTTGCAACTTGAGTATAATTATTTTCTCCCCATGCTATGAACGCAGGCAAGATGAAGCTAAGGTAGTAGGCTGCCCAGCGTCACATGATCATAGTAAGAATGCTAACCATCTATTGGTCATTTTCTGCCTTACATTCATTTCCTTCTGGCCTGATAAAAGCCTTGCTAAGTAGGCTGCACTGAAATCCTTTCACTGAGCAGCAAAGAGACCCAGGGAGGTCAAGGTCAAGTGACGTGTCCGAGGTGCAATAGCTAAGGAACGTCAGAGCTCAGATTTGCACCCAAGTCCAGCTGACTCGGCTTGTGCTGGTCTGATGTTAGCTCTCTTCCTCCAAGTTTATTCAGCCCAACCTCCTTTGTGGCCTTTTGGGAACCTGGGAATTTAGGAAAGGGGTTAGAGCTTTATTCCCTCGACCCACACACAGCCGTTCTCTCTTCTCCCTCCAGCGGGAGCCTGCCGCCAACCTTGTCTGCAAGGCCATTGCATTAGTTAAATCCTATCCTGACAGCAGTGTGATGTGCCAAAATATTCTCCATCGGAAGAGCCTGACATCATCAGAGCACCACATCCGGACCTTTTCACCATCATCGCACAAGAACAGCTTTCTCTGGGGTTTTTCCGTTGACGTTAAAGATGTACTTGCAGACAGAAGGCTCTTACCAGCTACACCCCATGCCAGTAGCCCTTTATTTGGAAAATAAAAATTCTCACTCTTTCCCTAGAAGGTTCTGGTTCTTGGCTTATCACTGGTGGCAAAAATTCGAAGCAACAACAGTAAATATTTGTTGAGTACCTGCTAGTCTTTAGTCCTTATGCTAAGCATTTTAATATTCATTGTATTTAATTCGCATAACACCCTGATAAGGTACTGAGTGCTCTTACTTTGCACACTGAGTGAGGAAGCGAAAGTATCTGCCTGTGCTCATACAGCTTCTAAGTGGCCCCTCGGGATTCAAGCTTGGATTTTCTGATTGTGACTTCCAGTTTTCCCTCAGATAGGAAGCCGTGTAATTGGACCATACGTTCTGTGTAAGACTCTTAAAAAGATCACACTCTTTGATCTCAAATTCTCCTTCTAAGTATTTGGTATTAAGGCACAATCAAGGGTAATCTTAAATATGTGTGCACAAGTTATCACCCAACAGAGGCATTTGTAATTGCAGACAGTGGGAAACAATGTAAATGTCTAATAACAAAGCTATGTGAGTATCGTCCCAGTCGGCATCGTTTAATATTAAGCAACCATGTTTCTGAAGCTATAACATGACATTTAATGATGTGAGAAAACACCCAAACTACCATCAATAAACAGGAAAGCACAGGACATAAACCTGTACGTGGGCTTCTGTGACGAGGGGAGGTCTGAGGATGCCTGCTTCCCCATAAAGGTCCGTCTCCCCAAGGACAGGTCTCTCGCTGAAATCAAGTTTCTTGAGTGAAAAACATATCTGCAGGGTTCAGAGGAGCCCAGGCACCGCTTGTACAATCTCCCAAGCCCAGAAAGATGAGTTAATTCTTGAAACAACATTGAACTTGCATCAAATTCGGCCACTTTGATTCTGGAAGCAGCACAGTTAGAAACAAGGATATCAGAAAATCTGGGGGATGGTATCTATGTTTCTGAAAAAGGAAGAGTTTAGAAGACTGATGAATAAGATCTCAGAGCTGTCCAGCTACAGAAAGTACAGGGTGCTGGATGGTGCCTGAGACCTATTTGTGATTTTTAAAGGTGCAATTAAAGTCCTCTAATGATCTGGGGTGGGGAGAGGGAGACTATATATATAATATGATCTCGATTTTGTCCGAAATAAAAAATGTGTACATCTGCATTAAAAATTATAAATGAATAAAACATGCTAATTTGTTATCTCTTTGTGAAAGAATTATGGGTAATTTTTCTTTTTTCTTAAATTTTTCTACTGTTTTCTAAGTCTCATCCATGAGCTCCCAACATCACTGTAAAACAGAAACAGCAAATATACTATTTTAAAGGAAAACAATTCCTGCTATCATTTCAAACAAGCAGCGGTCGAGGTGGCTCTGGTCTAAAAGGCACTGGGAAGACCCTTCTCTTTGATAATCACCAACTCAAGGAACAAGGGAGGGAGTTAGAGAGAATCTAGCTGTGTGACCTTGGACAGGTCACATTACCTCTCTGGGCCTCAGCAGGATTTGCTGCAGAATGAGCAGCCTGGACAGATGAGCTCTGCCCCAGGCCTGAGCCCACAGCCTCCCTCAGTGGCCTCTAGATAGAACTGTCTTTGAATATGAAATGAGATCTGACCTCCCCCACTGCCTGGAGAGGGAAGTATTTATGAATTACTCTCTAGTTTAGAAATGGATCTCTGTCTGGAACACAGAATCATAAACCCCACTGGCAAATTAGAGTCCATTATCAGACACCGGAGCAGCCAGGCTCAGCCTGGTGGTAATTGTATCTGCAGTAATAAGGCTGTGACGGCCACTTTAGGCCATTTGCTATGCGAATCAATCATCGTTACGGGCTAGCAGCAGAGTGGACGTGGAAATGAGCCCGTGTTATCAATGGCCGATTAGAGTGAAAATGCATCAAGACGCTCGGGGAGTGGGGGTCGGGGTGTGGGGGAGGACACACAGGTGGTCAGTTCCCTGATGTTACATGTCACCCTGGAAGATCACTCTGAGGCTCTGCCTGCAGTTCTGTTTAGGGCTTAGGGACCTTAAGTAATGCAGATTCTGCTTGGCCATGACCTGTCAATTTCATGGGAATAACTGAGAAACGCCCTGATTGATGATGGGACATCGGAGTTTGCCCTGTGCATTAGTGTTGCAGGGCTGCCGTGACAAAGTCTGGGTGCCTTAAAACAACAGAAATGTATTCTTTTGCGGTTCTAGAGGATAGATTCTGAAGCCAAGGTACCAGCAGGGCCACATCCCCTCTGAAGTCTCCAGAAAGCCTCCTTCCTTGCCTTCTCCTGCACGTGGTGGCCCCAGGTCTTCCCTCAGTTGCAGGAATGTCACCCCAGTTTCTGCCTCCATCCTCACACAGCCTTCTCCTCGGTGTCTCCTTTCTAACAAGGACACCTGCCATTGGATTTGGGTCTACCCTAATCCGGTATGGCCTCGTCTTAACTTGATTACATCTGCAAAGAGACTATGTTCAAAAAGGTCACATTCTGAGGTTCCCAGTGAACATGAAGTTTTGAGAGACACTGCTAAACTCACTGCCCGCTGATACGGAGTGCTGTTTGATTTCCATCGGCCATCTTTCACCTCAGTCTTACCTGTGGCAGTTGAAGGTTGATAACAGCTAAAACTGAAATAGTATTTGCTGCGTGCCAGACATATTCTAATCTCTCTATGTACGTTAGCTCATTTAATTATCACTACAAGCAAGGACTATTTACCTTCTTTCTCCAAATGTAGAATAGAGGCACAGAGAGGTTAAGCAACATGTCTAAGGTCACACAGTAAGAGGCAGAGCGAGCACTTGAACCAAGGCAATGGGTCCTGTGTTCTTAACCATGCATCTTACCCCTTAAGAACTTACGGAATTCTCTTGGGTATACGCCCAGAAATAGAATTACTGGGTCATATGGAGGTTCTAGTTTCAGGCTTTTTGAGGAAATTTCATACTGTTCTCCATAATGCTGCACTTTTTTACATTCCTGTCGACAGTGTACGAGGGTTCCAATATCTTCACATCCTCACCAATATCTATTGTCTCTTTTTTAAATAAAAGCTATCCTGACAGCTATAAAACGATGTCTTATTTTGGTCTTGGTGTACACTTCCCTGATGGTTAGCAATGCTGAGCATCTTTTCATATAGTACCTGTTGGGCCATTAAAATAATGTGAATAGTTTATAATAATAAAAGGGAATGTTAATGGTATGTTTTTATTACTATTCCTTTTTTCATGATTTTTCCTTTTTATTGAAATCTAGTTGACTTACAATGTTATGTTAGTTTCAAGGGTACAACACAGTGATTTGATATTTTTATAGAATACACTCCATACAAAGTTGATATAAAATATTAACTATATTTCCCATGCTGTACGTTACATCCTCTTAACTTATTTATGTTACACATAGTAGTCTGTGCCTCTTTTAAGAGGATTACCCCTTCATCTAGTTTATCCCTCCCCCCTCCCTTCTGATAAGTGCAAGTCTAGATGTAACGTGGTCTATATAATATATTCTCAACTAGGTTTGTAAACAAGAGAAAAAAAGAAGAATTACATCAAAATGTTCACAGCAGCTCTTTTAGAAGAACTGGGTGTTTTTCCTGTCTCTTTTTTCTACCTTCCTGGATACTGCAACTTCTATAATAAGCATAAGTTACTTTTGTCATTGGGAAAAAAGGTAACATGAACATCTAAAAGGCGAACTAGCATTAATGACGATGCAAGCAGTGTTCTTACGGAAGGACTGGTGGGGGAAGAGAAGGCGGTATTAGCCCTGGCCCTCATATTAGAGATTTCCTAGAATCCAAAACAGGATGTGCAATGCACTGGTCTTCTAATCTGCTGAACTCAGGTTTGACACTGGTATGTGCTACACAAATGTCTGCTGAATGAATGAATGGACATCCCACTTAAATGAGCACAGGGCACAAACAAACGGAGAAGTCGATGTACAGGAAAATTAAATAAATGGTTTGAACAGAAAATGTCTTTCTCAGGGAACAGTTTGAAACCCCTCCCGCCTTCCTTCTTTGCTTCCAAGAAATCCCGCTGGGAGTCTGGAGACTTAATGTCATTGGCTCACTTTGCAAGGCTGTACGTTTAGCTTTACATTTTGGCTGTACATGATGGAATCGCAAAAGAAAAAAAAATTCATTAGGCTGAGGCTCAAAGCAACAGAAATTAGATTGACCTCAATAGATGTCCAAAGAAATAGCTTCCCCTCTGCACAAATGCTGAAATAAGAACCTAGTTGATTTAAAGGACAAACTGTCCTTCAGTTCAGAGAATCGGGAAAGTTTCCGTCTATATCCAAAGCTTTGCAATATAACCCCCTTCCTCCCAAGTCCTTCAGTAGGAATTCTTCTTCCTGTGTTTACAACCACATAGCATCAGTTAGCAGCCAGGATGATTTTGGGACTCTGAGTCAGGGCACAGAGCTCAAACTTCAGGACCCATCGAGCTAGTCAGATTGCCTCTGCCATGGGTGCTCTGAAGTTTATTACTGAATGTAAAACAAACATCATCTGACTTCCAGGACTGGCGACCAAAAGTTTACATCCTTTTTCATATGTCTACTCGCCCTCCCAACGACCCAGAGAACAGAGGCCTGACTGGTCCCCACAGCCAGGACAGATGAAGATGCAATTCTGCCTAAGGACTGATGATGCAAAGTCAGCCACTGGTGACCAGGAGCGACTGGCCGGCCCCTAGGGTCCCCAGCTACGGCTGTTTCCCAGATCGACCCTCAGGTGACTCTGCTCAAGGTGCTACATCAGTGCTCCAGGCGCCGGTGGGGCTCAGACCTGGGTCAGCCTTCATGGACAAGCAGCGTGGCTGTCCCATCGCAAGGAAAGGGCCAGTCCCCTTCCTCAGGTGCAAGGCTGGTGAGAGCCACACTTCACTGGCATAGCCACCTGACCAGCTTGGATTTGCCCATCCAGCGGCATTTTGGCAGGGGCTTTACGGAGGCGGCACTGAGTCAGATGCTAAAGACACCAAGACCACAGCGGACTGAGAGAGGGAGAGGCATAAACCAACAGTTACGACAGGCACGTGCTGGACGCGGGCAGGGGCCCGACCCAAACTGGAAAGCCGCTGAGGAAAGCATCTCTGAGGGCAAGGTGGCTCAGCTGCGCTCTGGAACCCAGTGCTCTCCTGGAGCAGAGAGCCGGGAACCCCAGAGAGCACGAGACGTGAGACACACCGCCTGTGTAAGGTAGGGTAGGCACTGCCAGTCTCCCCAGGGCCCTTCGGGTCTCGAGGACCACGGGGCGCACAGGCTGCAGAGAGTAGGCTCTACGGCTCAGAATCAGATCGTTGCTTTTGTGCCACAAAAAGGTGGCACAGACGCCTACGACGCCAGGGCCCTGGGCAGCGTTCGCAGGGACTGCAGCTCACTGCCGGGGGGGAAACAAAGACGCGTAAGCTGGGGAAGCCACGCTTCCCCCGGCCACGTGCCGTGAATGTTTATTGCTCCCCCAGCTAGAAGTCCCCAGGTCCTGTGCCCCCGTCTGTATTTCCACTCACTGGATAAAAGGAATTTGGATTTTTAACTGGCTTGAGAAGCTCCTTTGGCTTGGCCGACCACTCGGGTCTGGGACGGAGGAAAGGGGACCTTCAGACTGCAGAGCTCGCGTCAGAGTGTGTGTTCAGTTCTAAGAAAAGCACTTCTTTGGTTAAACTCGCTATGCCACTCGCATGTGTTACATCACTGAACTAAAACAAGCCCCAAGTCGGCAAGATGTTCGCATTCATTGAAGAAAAAACTCAATATTTGCACGTTATAAAGGTGGGTAGAGGCAAAAATAAGATCTGAGGTGGGTTAGAGGGGATCATAAACTCAGGGTTCTGTGGGGAGTGAAGAAATTAATTCTTCAGCCAAAGGCCTCCCAAAAACGCTCTTATGAAGCGAAGAGTGACAGCGCACCTTGAAGTATTATGCAGAGAGTGCGTTCTGGCAGGAACATCCCATTGGAGACCACATAACCATCTGCCTTTGAAACCTGGCAGATTAATGCCTTAGGTCTAGAAAGAGACCAGAGTCCTCTAAAAGGGCCGAAGAGAACCAAGAGGCTGTCTGGACTTTTTTTTTTTTTAATTTTATTTATTTTTCTTTGCCCCTCAAACTAGCCTATAGTACCCCATGGTTAATTTTAGAGCCCATTTTAAATTCACAGACTCAGAGCCCCAAACCAGACTCACCTCCTTCTGCCACTAGTCAAAATATTTTTCTTAAAAATTTTCTTTTTTCAAAGTCTTTTTGAACAATGATTCTCTGACAAAATGCACTACTTAGAAAGTAGCAATCTTTATGACTTTGGTTCCAATGGAGCAGAAGCTCCGGGATTACGTTTCCTTTCAAAATAAACAGGAGGCAACATTAACTGGGAGAAGGACATGCGTGTTTCATTAAACAGAGTATTCAAAACATGAAAAAGCACCCAAAATGCCGAACCCTGCAAAGTAGACAGATGGAGACGGCTCCCGGGTCTCGGGGGCATTCATCCTAAGGGGACTCTGCAGAGCCCCGAAGCCCAGTCTGCCCACGCGCCGCCCGTCATCGCAGACGGGACACCCAGCGCCCGCGGCGCCCACAGACCCGGAAGACTCGCCGGGCCCGCCGTTTGGGACTCTTCCCGGGACCCATTCACGACTCTCAGCGTCTGTGATCAAGGTTGCTGTCAGGAAACCCCATTTTCACACAGTAGAAAACAAAATAAAGGATTCTACCTTTAAAACACTAGCTTCTGAATTTCTCTTTAAATGTCAAAGGAAGAAAACATCAATTATCCAAGGAAATGAACTGGAAGCTGCAGCTCCTCTGTTCCAGGGAGTCAAACTGCCTTCAAAAGACAAGTCAATTTTTTCTCTCCAGCAAAGCAATTACTGTCCCCCCACCCCTCGGTGCCGGGGGTCTCGTCACAGCGGACACGCCAGTGTCATTACCCAGAGAGGAGCGGAGCCGCGGACCCTGACCGCAGGGGCTTCCCGAGCGCGCGGGCGCCTGGCGCCCTGGGGAGACACCCGCGCGGGCGTTAGGAAACGAACCCTTCAGTCAGATGCAACCCCGCCCCTGCAAGTGAGAGAGGACAGGGGAAGACTCGGAGGCCAGCGTCCTCACGAATGTGCTGGAGAAGGACATTCAACGAGAAAGGACGTTTCTGGGGTTCCTGTTCACAGACGCCCCCCCGGGGAAAGTGGGCAGGAAGAACAGCTTTGGGAACGTGGCCACGGGTACGTCAGGGACTGGTTCAGTTTGGTGCTTTTGTTCACATCCCTTCTGCCTGGACTAAGTCAGACCAGCAGCCACGCTGGAGACAGAATAACACATGAACCAGGGAGCCGCCCTACGTGGCAACGGGGGGCACGTAAAAGGTGTTCAGGGGGAAGTCATTTTAGGAAAGTATTCAAAGGCCATCACAACTGTCTTTCTGGTCTAAAATATTTTCCTCAGACTGGCCTGGAGTAGTGAGCTTAAACATCTCCTAGTCTGGTCCCAGGGACAGTCTTTCCAAGATGCCTGGCAAGGGAGACTCAGAATCTCAAAGAAGCAGGTGGGACCCCTGTTCAGGACCTTCCCAGAAGAAGGGCACTGAAAGTCTGGACCACCCCCCAGCTTGCTGTGCTCATGACAAGGGAACATACCTTCCAGCTTCAGGGGCAGCGGAGTAGTGCTGGGGGGGGGGGGGGGCAGGAGTAGGGGTCTCTGCCAAAGGCAGCAGCACTGGCACAATGAACTCAAAGCACAGCAGGGGACACCAGTGGGGCCCACGGGAGAGGGACGGACGGGCGTAGGTCAGGCTGTAGGCAGCTCAGCATAGAGAGTGTTGAAAAGAGGAGGGTTTGGTGCCACGTTTTTTCACCTTGTCATCTAGGTCTTGATGACATACCATACGTTGCTCACTTTTGTAATAAATTTGCATTTTATGAGATCTGAAACAAAGAATGGTCCTTTCTTTCACTTAAAACAGCCTGAAAAAGAGGACGAAAGCAGCCCTGATACCAGGGATGGGGCTGAAAAGAAGCCTGTGAGCCTGGGACTGTGTGAGGGAAGGGTCAGAATTGCTTTGGAATAAATTAGACTTTGTTAAAGAACTTCAGGAGACGTCACTGTGGGGGCGTGTAAAGGGAAGCCCAGGCCGGGAGAAGACGTGCGCAGTAGAGAAACCCACCAAAAAGCTTGTAACAAGGATGCAGTCTAAAACTCCTTCAAATCAGTAAGAAGAGATAGTCAGGTTTTAAAATATGAACAAGAGACTTGCAACAGCTCTTTACAAAACAAAATACTCAAATGACCAGTCAGCACGTGAGAAGTTTCTCAGCATCATGACTCACATTCAGTGTTTTCTTTATGTTGAAGTGTTTTATCAGGTAAACGGTGTTCTTTGGGGAACATATATAAAAACGGGACATCCATCAGTTTAAAAGTTCAGTTTCTTTTAAGCATTGACATACATATACATACAACGTCTATATTTTAGAGAGAGAGAGAGACAGAGAGACAGTGAGTGTTACCGAACCGTACAGGCAGTGGGGTATAACTGTACCATAAATTCAACTCCCTGAAGAAACTGTTCAAAGTCTAGGCACTCCTGCAAGGTATCTGGGTTGCAAAGTAAAACCAACAAACCAAAAATAAATAAATAGGTAAATAAGTACTTGAGTCAATGAGCAGACCACCTGCAGACACAGCGGATGCGTGTCACGCACATGGACGTGGCCATCCAGGAAAGTCTAGTTTAGGTGCTCTGACTGGAACATAACAAATGGCTTTTTGGCTTTGCTTTGTCATCCCTTTCTTCCTAATGCAGACAAGAAAAATATTCTTGAAAAGCAGCTGTTAATGGATAGTGACAAGCGGCTTCCTGTGGTCTAAGAAAAAGCCATCAATTACTGCCTTTTACGTTCTTTTAAATTCCAGAGGCAAAGGAAGTTCAATAATGCTGCATTGGCTTCACGGTTATTGAGCAAAGAGGAGGCATCTTAAGATAAAACATTTTTTTTTCCTTTTTGAATGGAGTTGTGAATAATTTCTGCATGAACAGTACAAAACTTCAGGGCATCTCTGAGCTTCAACTTGGCTCCCTAATGTCCCATTGGACAATGCAGAATGATGGGTCAAATGTGAATTTGCCCAGGAGAAGGTCAGTCATCTAGCTCCTCGGAGACCCTGGGCCAGGCGCTGCGACTCCTTATCCTTTCCAGCCCCGTCCCTCCCCCGCTGGGAGCCTCCTGAAAATGCTTTCTGGGCTCCAGACTCTGATTTTAAGCAGATGGGACAGAATCCAGGCACCACAGTGAGCATTTTGGGGAGAATGATCTGGAATTTTAGAAAGTGAAGTTTAGAGATGAGCGTTTCTCTTCTATGGCTTCCAACTTCCAAACTCTTCCCTCTTCTTTGTCCTATCACCGCTCCATCCACCATCATCCATCCCCCAGGACCTCAGGCGCAGCCTCCAACCTCCATCCACACCAGCCTCTGGGTCGTTTCATTCCCTGGAGATGGAAACATCCACAGTAGTTACACATATTGCCCCTCACAGAGGATTTTAATCGTGACAGGGGAAAGCAAAGGCACGTTCTACCTGTGGAATTGAAGGAGAGGGGACAGAGGCTGGGGAGGAGAGGATTCTTGAGGGGAGAAGTGAAAGGCTGAAGGGAAGCCACAGGAGGGGGAAGACTGTGAACAAGGGTCCACGTGCAGGTACAGCCGCCGTCACTCTGGAAGGAGTGAGGCCTCTTCATTCAGGGATGTGCTCACAGGCGCCTCCTAAAGGAACGCACGCCTGTGTGGTCACAGCCTCCCCGCTGCACCCTAAGAGCTCTATTTACTTCATCTGTGTGGCATTTATCACTGCCTGAAATTATTCTCTCCTTTTTTTTTTATCATCTATCTCCCTCACTCTCCATGAGGTAGGGTCATTATCTTACTTACTGCTGACGTCCCAGTGGCTGGACGAATACCTGGTACACAGTAGGTGCTCAGTAAACACACATTGAGCTAATGAGTAAATGATGCAGTAGATGAATCGGTGGAGTTAGGCTTCTGCAAGCCATCTGCCAGTATTCTGGCATGTAGGCAGTACCTACCCAGGCTCAGAGCTGGTACCCAGGCAGCAGCTACCTGAGCTCAGAGCTGGTACCTGGCAGCATCTACCTGGACTCAGAGCTGGTACCCAGGCAGCAGTTACCTGAGCTCAGAGCTGGTACCCAGGCAGCAGCTACCTGAGCTCAGAGCTGGTACCTGGCAGCATCTACCTGGACTCAGAGCTGGTACCCAGGTAGCAGCTACCTGAGCTCAGAGCTGGTACCCAGGCAGCAGCTACCTGGACTCAGAGCTGGTACCCAGGTAGCAGCTACCTGAGCTCAGAGCTGGTACCCAGGCAGCAGCTACCTGAGCTCAGAGCTGGTACCCAGGCAGCATCTACCTGAGCTCAGAGCTGGTACCTGGCAGCAGCTACCTGGACTCAGAGCTCTAGAGCTGCGATAAGCAACGGATCTGGTTTTCCCAGGATGGAGGAGGTTCTTAGGATGCGAGACTTTCAGTGCTAAAGCTGAGATGGTCCTAGGTAAACTGGGACAAGTTGGTCACTCTATCTAGAGCCTTCTAAAAGTCTTCAGTAGCTTACATGAAGTGAGAGTGTAGTCAAGGTATTTTATTATCCTTTCAGGGGTACCTCAGGCTGGCTCCTCCCCAATGGAAGGTCACTGCTCCGTTCAGGCTGGTCTCTGGGATCCACCTCTTCCCCTGCAGTTTCCTGTAATCACTCCCTCTCTTCATCGCCGGCGTTTCAGGATGGTAGCAGTTCTAACGCTTCTGCCCCTGAATATCTTCCATCGCCGTGGTTCTGCCCCACTCCCCAACTCCTTCACGGTGCTTTTGTAAGTTAGCCCTCCTGGAATGACATGAAGTTGAGGGAGCTGCTGTTTCTTTCCCAGGGGGCTCTGACTGACACGAGGGGGAAAGGAAAGTGTAGAAATAAGCATGATGAGAAATCATTAATATGCAGAGATAATTCGCCTCTATAAGCCTCCGTTCCCCATGAATCCGTGAATCCACGGCCACGTCTCAGGGCCGGTATAGGAAGTGATTAGGAAAACCTACTTAAGGCTGCTTGTTAGCGTATCGAAAGTGCTCAGCAAATTGCAGCCACTGTCACGGCCATTATTTTTCCTTTATGCTTCTTAACAGGACCAGCCAGGAGGGGGCACCTGGCTGACCGCCCATCTGAGACGGGCTTCAGGATTCTGCCTTCCCAAGCGGCATGAGGTAATGGGCAGAGTTTCTCTAGATTTAAAAATACAAACAGGCACTCATTGCTGGTTTCTTACCATCACGCTTTAGGGCCTGGAAGGCCCTTAATGTTCCATGTGCTCTGAGATTTAGTGGTTAAGGCTGATGTCTGTTTGCGGGGAGGCTGGGAATGTGGGAAGTGGTGGTTACTCCGCAGGTTTGCCGGACCACCCCCCACCCGAGGGAGACACCCCACCTCCTGTCTGGGCCAGGCTGCTGAAATCTATAAGAAATCAATAGGCCACAAAATGGAAACAATTTTTAAACTCAAGAAAAATGTTCTGCTTTTTCCGATTTAATGGTGTGGTAACCTGTCTGCAGACTTCGATGAAAATGGGCCATTGAGAATGTCTCCGGGGGGTTCATAAGCATGGAACCTGAACATTAAGAGCAAGAAAGATTTCTTTTCTCATTAAAAGAAAAAGGTACATTTAGATTTACAGTATCGGGGAAGTGCAAGCAAGGAGATGAAAGTTCCATGATGAAATATGACAGCTTAGGAAAGACGGGGCGGGGTGGGCAGAGCACTCAGCTTATTCCAAAGCACATGAAAACGCACACACCAGGAAGCGCTTTGCACATGACTTTCTAAGAAAATGGGGAACAAAGAAGAACTATTTGGGGAAATAACGAACACTAAAATTCTTAAGAGCCGGGCCAAATTAAATCATACTTTAGTATATTAAATGGTATCTCCCCCAAAATTCATGTCCACTCAGAGCTCCAGAGTGCATCCTTATTTGGAAATAGGGTCTTTGCAGATGTGATCAGTTAAGGGTCTCAAGATGAAATCTTCCTGGGTTTAGGCATCCTTGCAAGAGGAAGGAGAGGGTGGTTTGGACAGAGACACGGAGAGAGACATGCCTCGACACCCGGCACGTGAAGGTGGAGGCAAAGACTGGAGCAACTTCCACAAGACGAGGAGTGCCAGGAGCTCTGAGGAGCTGGAAGAGACGAGGAAGAGTTCTCCTGTAGGACCACTGGAGGCAGCACAGCCCTGCCAACACCTCGATCCTGGCTTTCTAGCCTCCAGAAGGGCAACACTCTTTCCCATTGTTTGAATCCACCCAGTTTGTTGTGATTTGTTACAGCTGCTCTAGTCTAGGAAACGAATAGATGTGTCCAGCTCTTTCCCTAGTTTGTCCGGCAGGAGCTCGGTAAACACCGCTGCCTGACAAGCCATCCGGGTGGGCGAGCTGCAGCCGAAAATCGCCGGGGCACCACTGTGGTCTTGCCAAAGTGAAGACCCAGCACTTCACGCTTCCTGTTTTAAATTTTGCAAGCAGTGCATTTCACGTAGAGCGAGCATGGAATTCAGCATCGGGAACAATCAGACTGAGACTGACATACCTGCTAATCAAAACTGGCAACTCTGTTTCCAAACTGCTCATTCCAGCAGAAGTCACTGAGCAATCACACCCCACAGGAGACTGGTACCCAGCTCTGCACGGATGTTTCTATTTCCCTCATCCGTCTCAAGCAGGGCCCTGTTAGGACGTGCAGTGACTAATCTTCGCGATGCTGTTGGCACAATCCCAAGCCTCGGGTCATCCATCCATCCAGGGCAGAATCCCAGCACGAGACCCCCTGGCGGTTACATGTCACAGTGAGGGAGGGCTGGCTACGTAAGGAGCAGGGAGGGGACCTATTGAGAATGGGGCACCTCTGCATCCTGGGGGCAAAGAGGAAGCAGAAATAAATGAAGCATGGGTCTTCAAACACCTAGAGCAAACCATAACCTGGGAGTTATCAGTCATCCTTGCTCTGCTACGCAATGGCCGGGAATATTTTTAAGCCCGGTGTATTTAGTGTGGCCACAGTGGCCACCCTCTTCCCCATTTCACTGCTGGGCAAGCTGTGGACTCGGCGTCCAGTTTGCTCTTCTTTCTCACATTCCTAAACTGCGCTCTGCGATCCTGATCTGATTGTAGGTTGGCCGCACTTGGGGCTGGTAACTGTGCTGTTATGCTCCACGTGCCTCCCCCATCACTCTCTGCCCTTCTCCCGGGCCCCAGGGCGTCCACCCCAATGGGCTGCATCAGCCAAGCTCCCGTGGCCCAGTCTGTGGTCAGGTGGGGGAGGTACTGCAGGAGACAGGAGGGTGGGAGGAGGGAGAGGGCAGGTCAGGGTATCGCCCCTCCCTGAGCTCCCCCTGCCAGGCCTGTCGGGTGGCGTCTCGGTGTGTCTGCAGCCACAGCTCCTGCTGGAGCACCTCCTAAGGGCCAGAGCTCTGTGGGGCCCTCAGCCCTGGGGCTGGAAACTGCTTCCCGCTGGAGCGAGTCCCTGACCACCAGCCTCTGCCGTGTGGGCCCGCCCACTCTGACCCCCCACCTACCAACAGGGCTTCCCTTAAACTCCTTCATACTTAAACACCCAGTGCAGCCCCCAGTGTTAGTCATGATTTGCATATTTAATATTTTGCCTGGCTACACGCTTTGAACACACACGCACGCACACAGAGAGCCCTCCGTGTAGTAGGAAGCCCAGACACCCTAAACAAGCAGTCACGCCGCGGGATTGCTCCGATCGCTCGGGTTATTTAGTCTCTGTGAGTTTCAGTTAATTCAGAGCTGAAATGAACTAACTGGGCACGTTTCTGTGCACCTTTCCCCACCCCCTCATTCAACTTTGTACAAATATTCCAGACCCTGCCTGGCCGTCACCTCTGCGCTGTCTGACCTCTGAGCTGACACCGTCCGGCTGTCTGACCTGCGTCCGTGTGCCGCCATGGGTGTGGCTTCCACTAACTGTGCTGTTTTGAGGCCAGTATTCGGGGGGTCCTGCCCACGTGTCAAAGCACCGTCCCATAAGAATTCACTCAAGCCTCACCACCTTCATGTCAGGTGGGAAGGACATGCGATCTCCAGGGGTGGGTCACTGAGGCAGAGGGATGGGGGAGATGATCTGTCCGCATCTCCCCAAATCCCCGAGGCAGGTGTCTCCTCTCCTGTGCTGGGGCCCTGCTCCCACCCTGCTACCTTCTTTCGCTTGGAAGGGACTCACCCACCATGTGGTTACTAGTTTGCTCGACTGGATATAAGATACATCTGAAATGATGACAATGACAACTCTTTTGTCACCAACCCCCAGCCAGGAGGGGGTAGGCTGGAAAAGGACAGGGGAGGCTGGAAAAGAAACTTTGGAGGAAGTCAGTGTGGGCACAGAACCAGCACCCCCGCACACCCCGTGCCTTGCACGCGAAGACTTGGACGGAAACAGATTCACTTCTCAAATTGATGAACTGGCAGCCGGGCACCCAGCTGCTGGGTGTTCCCAGCTGATTGAAAACCCTGCGTGACACGTCCATGGATGGTAAACCACGGAAACCAGTGCTAAGTAAGACCCTGCCTGTCCCTCCGTCCCCAAGAATCGTGCCTCGGTGGGCACAGCAATGCACAGAGGGTATAATTAGACAGAGGGAAGTCTCGAGCAGGTGCGAAGTTATTTCAGAAGCAAGGGAAAAGTTGCATGTCTCTCCAAAATTTCTGAAAAAAAAAAAGAGAAATTAATTCAGAAAATGTGAACAAAGGCAGAATAGAAGAGGAAAAAGTCTTACTGAGACTTGCTACTGGAGACTTGACTTTTAAGATTCATTTCAAGAAAACAAAAAGGAAGAGAAACATTAATATCGCCTTCATGAACTATATAAAAGCAAACAGATGCAGGAAAGGCGGTTAAAGAAAGAATCCAAATCACTTTTCGCACCAAAGAATCTGTAAGGAAGAAATACATGACTTTTAACAATCCCAAAATATTCAATAAAAGGTTTAGAAAGAGTTGCTACAACTGTTTTGTTTAGAATTTAACTTTCAAATGGAATCTAATTTTTTTAAACTCTGAATTTACAGAAAGCAGATAAAACGGGGAGGAATAAAGGCTACGAATGGTTGTATATCCAGCAAATGAGCCTCCTTAAATCATAACTGCTGCGCACATTCCACGGCCAACCCCGATGGCCGGGGGTCTGTGCTTACGCCGTCATCCAGGCAGATGGTGAAGACAGCGAAGGTGAGCAGATACCCCAAGCCCACTCGTCAGACAACTGTGAAGCTCTGTCCCCTCAATAAAGTCTAATCTTAATTTTTCTCAATTGTAAAAGCAACTCAGGCCCATTGCCATAAACTGAGAAAACAAGCAAAACCACAAAGCAAAGAAAATTAAAATAGTAATTTCACATTCCAGAGGCACTCATTGGGGAATGCCTTTCCATCATTTTTTAGTTACTTTATCAATAAAATTAAGAAATAAGATTTAAATTTAAATAATATGAATCTAAACAAGAAGAAATGCAAATAAGCATAAAGCTCTACAATATGACTGCATTTTATTTCATTACGTCTCCACCATAATTTACCTTATCAGTCTTCTGTTGTTAGTCATGTCAACCTTTTCAAATTTTTCAGTTAGTCAAAAAAAATGCTCCTTCTAATGTTTAAAATAAACTTAGTCTCCTGACCTTAACTGAAACCAAAAATCAAAACATTAAACTACCAAATCCCACACCATGTGTCTACAAACTTTCCATGTTATTTTAGGCCCCAGGACCTTTGCCTGTGCTATGCCTTCATCTGAAATGCTCCCTCCCTTCTGCTCACCTGCCTACGAATCCCTGGCATCTGGTGAAAGGTGCTTAACTGCTCAGTCCCAGCAGGGAGAGGACCTGCACTTCATTCTCAGGAGGGAATCATGTAGGAAGTACAGTTCTGAGTCTCTCTCCTTCCTAGCTCAGTGTTCCCGAGAGGTGTTGTGCAAGAATATGGCATGAATATTGTGAGAAAACTAGGGAGCCCATCTTTCTCCAGTGACTGGAGTTGATGTTAGAGCCTCATGCTGTCCTGTGACTTCCTTCTTCTAGGCTCTTGCTCTTCCTGGACTCGATATGGAAGGAGGCTGGCCGCGGTCACACTCTGGCCAGGTAAATATTTACTCTTCAAACTCAGCCACCCTCTTGCTGTAATCCACACTCTTCACAGGGCGAGCAGAACTGCAAAGCCCAGGGGTTCAAAGCTTCACTCTTTAAACTAGCTTCGTTAGTTATAAAGTCACAAGTGGACACTGACACCTATTTGGTTTCTATACATAGAAATCTAATTATGTCTCAGTGTTCAGCACTGGTTCAGAATGCAAATGCCTTCCCTGGATCCCATCACTCACAACAAAATTAATCTTTTAACATGCACAGTATAGCACTCAACACACTGAATCACAATTATTTATCTCTGTGTGCATATCCCTTTGAGTCTAAGACATCCTTGGGGAAGAGTTCATATCTTCTTTATCTTTTTATTTCCAGCACCCAGCACAGTACCTGGCACATAGGAGCCACTTAGTAAAACTTTGTTAAATAAACGAATGGCAAATTGTCAGCAGTGTCACATATTTTTAAATGATCAGACCAATCTTTATACGTTGGTTCCGTAGAAATATTAGATTATCTGAATGATAAGTCTCTAGAACAATAACTCTCACATTTTAGCATGTTTTGGAATCATCAAGACCATAAAACATTTGGTGGACCACCCCCAGAGTGTCTGATCAGTAGTCTAGGACCCCAGGATTCAGTTCTAACCAGCTCCCGGGTGACAGTGATACTGTTGACCTGGGGACCACACTTTGAGAACTACTATTTCAAACTAACTATTATCAGTATGACCTCCATGTTTGCCAAATTGCCCAAAACCACTGTGTTATTCTGATCAGAAGGGTGAACACAGCAATCAGGCATTTTGTACACGATTCTATTACAGCAAATCCATCTGCAGACAATTGGAATCATTGGACTTGAGCCACATTCTCAAGCAAACTTTGGAATGAGATGTAAAAAAGTAATTTTCTGGCCATTTTGTCTGTGATCCAGCTGAATTATTGAGTAAGTAAAGCAATTTTCTGGAAAAATCTACCCCGAGTTACCTTAGTTGCCCTCTCTCTGATTTTTGGCTAAACTTCACTGTTAAATTTCTGACTTTGTCATACACTGTAGGGCTCTGTTCTTCTGAACTTTCTAATCTGGATACAGAAAACCTCAGAACAGCAATCTCTCAATCAACAAATACTAACTGGGCACCTACTACGTGAAAACCACCACGGCGGCCCCAACAAAGAGAGCAAGAAGTGAAATATTTAGCTGCCATCTAGAAGGAGCTAATCAGATGGTTGGGAAAATAAGAAGTAGAGACTTTTTTTTTTAATCGCCCAAAATTTCAATTAACAACTGATAATTGTCAAAGAATGCAGACAAGTGATGCTAACATAACTTGGGGGAAGAGGAGGACCCAAACCTGGAGATTGAAGAGGTACAGAGAAACCATATGAAGAAGGCACTGCAGAGCTGGATCTAAAGATAGAATTTAGGGAGCAGGATTGTGTCCAGAATAAAGATTCAAAGAGATCTTGAGACTCAAGCCGACTGTGAAAGGGAAGTCCTAGTGGTAGACGTGGGACATCTTGACTTCTCTAAAAACGGCGAGGGTATCTCTGTCAGTCAGCCATTGGCTCTCTCCTGTGGATGACACTGCTCTGGAACAGTGCGGATGATCCCTCAGTGCCATCTGGCATTGTCTGGCTAAGAACAGCTCTTGTGCTGAAATGCAAAAAAATGGTAGCAATTAAAACAGCACAGAGACAAGGGTGGCCGACCCATCTTAGCACATAGGAGAAGGGGTCGGTAACTACTGGGCTTCAGGGAAACCACATTCGTTTTGGTGAGACCCAAGGCTCTGGATTGCCCTTCTCCACTAGGCGATAAAGTTGTTCAGTAGCTGCTGCCTTTGGGAAAAGAAGTTAAAGTAGAAATGAAACAAACCCTGGGCAAAATAAAAGCCCTTGGCTTATCTTGGGATCAGGCACACGTGTGGCCACCTTCACCTTCATTTGCTGGAATAACCCAGCAGCAGTGATCCCATCAAAGTACTCCCTCATTATGGACAACCCTGCGGGAGTCCCCAGGGTAATTCCGAAAGATAATATTCTGTTCACCAGTAAACATGGGACCACATATTGGAATCAGAAATAGAAAATATTGACTAGTTCTAAGGGTAAGGCAGGATGCACTGAGATAAAGTATCATTGCTTTGGTGTCTACAGTAGCGACGTGCAGGATGAGCTGCGGATGAGCACAGCGCTGGAGAGGCTAGTTACTGCCCGGCCGCCTTCGTGCTCTTATAAAACAGTCTGCCCTCACCTGCAGCTTTGGCGAAGGGCTGTGACCTGCCCACTGCGCTTTCGCCAGTAAACTCAGCCTCCAGGAGGCCGCGCCAGGGGCAGGAGTGGACCCAGCTCAACCTTGGTCAGTCAGATTCGCCCTCATAGGAACTGGATTCGGCACACAGAGAGACTGGGTCAGTAACTGTCAGGAACCAAGACAAAGCCAGGGAGGCTTGAGATTGGTGGCCATGTTGAGCCATAGGCAAGCAGAGGACCCAGTCTGTGTGGGGAAAAGGCTGAAGAATGCTGGCCATGCAGACCGACAGAAAAGCAGTCCCTGACTTTCCTGTTCCTAGGGGACCCAGCCAACTCCCAGCACTTCGTTTCTCATCGGTGCTCAAGGAGGGAACTGAACGTGGCTGCGGAAAGTCCTGAGCCCTGGTGCAGAAGCTCCCATCCACCCCAGCTGGATTTATGGAGCCCAGTGGGTCCATGTGCTTGGTTTTAGAACCTACTTGATCGGATGTTCATAATCCTCTTCAATGTTTTTCCTCTTGAGCAAAATGAATCTTTATAGCTTTTGAGTGAATAGACATCATTCCTGGATCCACATGGGACCACACTGGCCCCTTCTTAAAATTCAGAGAGAAATCAGCTGTCCTGGAGGAAAGGACATGAATGCTCTGAATGTCTGCAACCATGGACTTTAAAGGGATGTTTTCCCTGCCCTGATAACAACAGAGAAATGTGCACAGAACATGACCATTCCACACGCTCACATAGCCCCAGGGACGTCAGTCGTGGGCTAAGGAATCCTCACGGACGTTGTGCATCACAGCTTGGACCAAACCCTCTGCGAAAGGGGGCATGGTTAATGATGGGTCCGTGGCAGCTGGAGGCCACGGTCACCTTGTACACTGGTTCTTCGAGAGGTGCCGCTGTGACTTCTGCAGAACTGTCTTTGGAAAAACCTCCCTTGTTTGTCTCCCATCGTGCTTTGCTCGATGCTCCCAGCCACAACCCACACTCTGTGCAAACAGCTAGTCCCTTCTGGACTCACTGCCTTAAGGACGGACGGAGGACAGGAATGATCTACTGGCCTAGCCTTTTATTTCCTAAAGCGTCAACCAATGAAGATTACACTGAGACAACTCAACAGAGGAAGTGTGTTAGGGAGAGATGAGAGGCCGACAGGTCTGTCAAGAAAGGGAGGCCCCCTACTACTGCAAGACAAGGCCTCAGGGGGAGACAGGCCCTGCAGCGCCGAAGGGCCTCTCTGGACAAACCCCCCCAGCAGAGACCTGCTGGGCTTCAGGGAAGTAGAGATGCCGGTATCTGTGATGCGGACGGACTGGCTTCTCCCCGTACTCTGGGCTCCGTGATTCTGCTGCAGCCCCAGGAGGGAAGAAGGCCACGGTAGCAAGTGAGATTCAGTTTTCTGCATCCTCATTAAAACAGAGTTTTAGGGGCAGAATTAAGTTCATGGAAAGGAAATAAGGAGAAAATACACGTTTAAAGACTGAATCTTGGTGGGGAGGGTGTAGCTCAAGTGGTAGAGCGCATGCTCAGCACGCACGAGGTCCTGGGTTCAATCCCCAGCACCTCCCTCCAAAAATAAGTAAATAAGTAAACCTAATTACCTCCCCCTACAAAGTAAAATAAATAAGTGATAACTAAAAATTAAAAAAATAAAGCCACAGTTTAAAAAAACCACCACTGAGCTCACACTTGCAGCGTTAGTGACCCGCAGTCTTGCCGTCCAGCAGACCCTAAGGTTAAGTCTGAGCTCTCTGAGGGGACTGGGTTCTCCCGCAGGCGTTCTGGCACCTGCGCTTCCTGCGTGCTGGAGGCCCTGCTGGTCCACGTGTAAAGGACCAGGGTCCTCCTGGGAGATGCTCACTTAATAATATTGTGGCACATGGTTAGGTGGTGGCTGAGACCCTCTCAGCGAGATTCATGATGGAGGCTATTTTTAACTGCCTGTCAACAGTGTCTAAGAGACGGTTTCTTCTGCTGGGTTTTGTCTAAATTTCTTTCATTCGCTTGCTTCCTTTTAACTCTTTCCTTCTCCCTCCTTCCCTCCCTCCTGGCTTCCATCTTTCTTTCTTCCCTTCCTTTTTCTTTCTAAACGCGATTCCTTCCCTTTTCTTTCTAAACAAGATTCTATTCTTGTCTCCAGAAATATCATGTTTAACAGAAGAAATATAAATAAGAGATGAGTAGACTTTCAACAATGACATTTATTTTCAAAAGCACTGCCCTGGGGTGAGGAAGCGTGTGATGTAAGACGGCGGACTGAGCATGTCAGTGCGCCACCCTCCTCGCCAGAGATGCCCCCGAAATGACAGTGCTGGGGCGCAGGAAGGGAAAACCTGCCGCGGTGGAGAAACTGGGAAGGAAGGTCTTCCACAGATGAAAGGCTTCAACACATTGCTTGAATATGAAAGCAGATGGAAACATGTTAATGGATGAAACACAGTAGAGGAAGCCAAAACCCAAATGTGAGCATGGGGACATCGCGGAGGGACTGCCAGCCACCCATGCAGAGCGCCCCGCACATCTGGGGGCAGGGTGAGGGCCTCCCAGTAGGGCAGGCAGCCTTCCACATGGAGCCACCAGGCTTTTACCTCCGGATGAGGGAGGAGAAATAACGGGAGGGTCTTCTCTGAAAGAAGCGAATGAGCTGGCTGAAGAGGGACCTATTTTAGTGGCAGTGCTGGTCTCTGAGCAGAGCTCTCCTTGTTCTGCATTTGGTGGGAGATGAAGCAGAATGACCCCCTGAAGCAGAACCCGCCAGTCAGTCAGCCCTGCGCATCTGTGTGGAGTTCCCTGGCTGCCTGCCCATTCAGGAGAGACGCCTCCCTGAAAGCATGTCACCCCAAATTCAGAAGAAACTACCCATTGGTTGTTATGAAATTAACCCTCACCTGTAACTCTGAGGGGACAAACACGACTGCTGGCCAGTGGAGGGCAGACACCAGGAGGAAATAAAAAGGTCGAAACATACAAAGTCCCGTGGGGACAGAAACAAAAGATATCTTCTAGTTCTGGAATTAAGTATTTAATTAGTAACTTCAAAGTATTTGAGAAGATATTGTCTTCATAAAAGAAGATTTGTATGATTGCAAAGGGAACGAGAGAACAGGAAAAAATTCTTATAAATTAGAAATGTAAAACCTACGATATGAAATTCAATGGAAGGGCTGAGATGTAAAGCCAAAAAAATACCCCCAATGTTTAAAGCAAATGGCAAAGAAATAGCAAATTTGATGGATAAGATTTATAGAGGACTTAGGTAAGAGGTGCAGAAATCCACCAGTTAGCTAAGAGAAACTGCAGGAAAAGGGGACACAGAATATGGATGGAAGATTTTTTTAAAAGAAATAATAAGACATTTCCTTGAACTGGAAAACGGCAAATCCTCACACTTGACAAGTCTACCAAGCAGGGTGGATGAAGACAGCAATACAGCCAGCACATCCTCCTGAAATTTCAGAACAAGCAATGAGAGGGAAAAAAAAAATCATGAAAAAATTCCAAAGGAAAATGCAAGAAACCGCACAATGGTTCATTAGTCACATTCGATTCAGAAGATAATGAATCAATGTTTTCAAAATTCTAAGAGAAAAAAAATTTTTTGAACCCATAATCTTACACCCAGGCAAGCTAGTAATGCAGTGTGAGAGTAAAATAAAAATATTTTCAGACACACAAACACCCAGTTTATATACCATGTTGCCCGTCTCAGGAAGTCTTCTGAGTACGTAGCCCAGTAAACCAGCGAGAAGAGCGAAAAGATGACGTGGAATCCAGGGCTGGTCTGAAAGGCTGGATACACATGAAGACTTAAGATTCTTTTTTAAGTAAGAAAAAGGAATTCCAATTAGAAGTGCCTGGTAAACATAAAGAGAAAAAAAAAAAAAAAGGTCGAAGGTCCAAAATTGAGGGCAAAAAAAACATGGCTTGATTCTGAATGACTGAAAAGGTGTAAAAACAGGAAAACCCACCTGACCTTGAAGCTAGGAACGTTCTGCTTCAAGTGCCCAGGAAGCAGGACCCGAGACCTACAGAGCAGGAAGCGTCATCGCTGGCTCGTTCCCCATCCCCAAAGTCAACACTGATACAGCCTTAATCACCTCCATGCTGCTTGTTAGTTTTCCAGTTTTAGAATCCACCGACAGAGAAAATACAGACTTGATTATGATCATGCAATAGAATTGAAGTGTTATCAACTTTGACAAAGTACAGACACAGAGACAGACAGCTGACAGAAGAGAGGAGGTGAAAGGGTGATAAAAGATGGAAGGAAAGGAAGAGGGGTATGAGCCTGTAAGTGCTGAATCGAGAGAGAAAATTCATAGGCGAGCAGCATGGGGGTCACCAGGGGCTGGGGAGGGGTTGGTCGAAGGGCACAAACTTTCAGCGATAGGGTGAGTTCTGGGCATCTAACGTCCAGCATGGTGGTTAGAGTTAGTCACACTGTATTATATATTTGAAAGTTGCTAAGAGAGCAGATCTTAAATGTTCTCACCACAAAAAAAAAAAAAAAAAAAAAAAAAAAAGAATGGCAATTGTGTGATGTGACGGAGGCGTCAGCAAGCCCTACGGTTACTATCGCTGTTGCAATAGAGAAGTGCTTCAGATCAGCGTGCCACACGCCTTAAACTTACACGGAGTTACATGTCAGTTACATCTCAATAAAGCAGGGGGGAAATCATAAAGTTTATGGACTAAACAGAGATTTGTTATTAATAGTTATTGTTACAAAGGTAATGAGCAGAAGAATTAAAAATTAAAATATAATCGCCAAAAATTGAAAGGAGGGGAGAAGAGGAGGTAGTGTGTATCCAACACTGAGATAAATCCCCATCTCCTACGGCAGCGGTCCGTATCTGGGCTGAAGGACCAGCAGTCCTTCCCGCAAGCAGCGGAGCTCAGGATGACTGGTGTAAATGGGGAGTCAGTTCCTTGTAGGGCACCGGGTGGCTCAGTCTCCTGGAGGCTCATAGAACGGGTTAAAGTTTCACACCATTCTGAGCCCAGCGACCCTGCAGGAGCGGCACAGGGGTCCTGGCATTAAACCCGCAGAGAAGGAAAAGCGAATGTTTGCCCCTTCAATGGCCCTGCGGCACACAGGCTGCTCTGGGGAAGTCCTCCTTCCTCATCCCACGACACTTAGTCCTGGAGGGCAGAAGTTACGTCGCCGCTGCCCCAGGGGCTGGAAGCACTGCTGTCACACTCAGCAAAGAAAGTGGATTCCCTAATATCGACGCCCGACTCCCCTCCCTCCTAGGGCGCAGCCCGGCGCCCTGCAGGTGGGCCTCGGTGCAGAGCCCACACCACAGTCCTGCTCCTCTCCAGCGAGGGAGGCTGGAGGATGGGTCTGTGTTCCTACTCCGGGGAGGTGGGACCTGCAACGTGGAGAATCTCCCTCTACAGAAAGGTATTCAAAGGACGCCAGGCATCAGACACCTGGCAAGTGCCCATCGCTCGCAGTGTGATAAATCAAGAAATCAAGTAATAATTGTATTTAGGGGCATGGCAGCAATAAGCAAAGCATTTAGAAATATGGCTTTTGTCCACTAGAAAAACATAAAGGAGAGCCAGGGAAGACGGGCGGCCTCTGCACAGAGGACCAGGGGGACAGCGGGAGTGCCAGGAGACTCGAGCGTTCCATGATAACCCAGCATTCCATTTTATTTTACACGTGCGTGTGTTACTTGGATGATGTTCTTAGTTTATAATTTAAACGCACCCTTAAACACTTCATCTCTGACATAAATTCAAAAGCACCAAAAACCCCACCAGCACCACCTGCCATACACAAATTCCCCGACTTTCAAAAATGGTAGATTTCTTATATTCAAACACTAGCCAAATGCAAGTTGGTACTGAACTTACTGGCAACCTTTTTTTTCCCCATAAATGCTGATTTTTTTTTTTTTTAAATTTCAATTCTGTGGTCCTGAAGGAAATATACAGATGAACGTCGAGCATCCTGGCAAATGACGCTGAAGCTGGGAAGATGGCTCTGTTGTGACACAACGGTTTATTGAAGTCGAGTGAGACCCTGAGCTGCCAAGAACGGGGCACAGAGCCCAGCAAGCTCTACTCGGTGGGAAACTGCCTCCTCATTTCAAAAGCGGTACAGATGCTGTGTGTCCTGCCTCCTGGGCCCTCCCTGATGTGTTTCCTGAAAGCGAGCTGATAACTATTTGATTTTTCTTCCCTTTTTTCTGCTTTGTTGTGCATAAGGGCTGTAAGAAGTCATAGCCAGTTTTTTCTTCTATGAGCCCATACTTGCCAGGTAACTTTTCACCGTTTCTTTCTTTTATTCATGTATTTAGCTGAGTGTTACTGAGTGCCTGCTGGGTACCAGGCAGTGTGCTAAGCCCTGGGAATACAGCAATGAGCAATACAGATCGATCCCCTATAAAAACGGTGGTTGTGGAGGAAACACAGTGGTTAAGCCTAAGAGCTTGAGACACAGACACATATGGGTTCAAGTCCCATATCACCAATAAGTAGTTGACTGACTTTTAAACTACCGACCTGACTTCTCCATTCCTCAGCATCCCCGTTCTGAAATGACAATATTACTTATCTCAAGGGGTCGTTGTGAGGATTAAATGCCGTAGATGTAAACACTTGGTGCCCAGTATTCCAGCAAGGGGCAGGCAGCGGCAACGGGCAGTTATGACAGAGTTGTGCGCAATGAGCTCCAGTACAGGCTGTGAAAGGAACCCACGGAGGCCACAGATCCTTGCCAGGGTGAGGCAAAGAAGGCTTCCCAGAGGAAGTCAGAGCTAAGATAAGGATAAATAAATGCGTAGGGGTTATCAGCCAAGAGAGTGTTTTAAACTATGAAACTTGCAGTCACATTCAATGTGGCTGAATGTGTTGCATGAGTCAAAGACAAACCAGAAAGGGAAGTGGGACCCCAATCAGGGATCTGTAGACATTTTTAAAGTTTTCCTCCCTTCTAAGAGCAATGGGAACTGTTAGAGGGCATTCGACAGAGGAGTGTTTTGATCAGATCTGCTTGTAGCAATCTCACTCTGGCTGCAATGCAAGGCATGGATAGGAAAGAGGAGAGGCTTGAAGTAAAGGCTTGTATTGATCTAGGAAAGAAATAATGGCAGGTACAGAATATGGCAGTGGGGACACAGTGATGGAGAAACCACAGATCTGGGCAAGAGATTTAGTGTGAGGGCAAAGGCAGACAAAGTGATGGAGGACGACTCAACTGGACGGATGTGGAGACACTCACGGAGACAGACAACACAGTCAGAGGAGTTTGTTTTGTGGTGAAAGCAATGATTTTAACTTTGCACATATTTGTCTGAGACGCCAGTGGGATGCCCGCGTATCTAGTAGGCACTGAAGGAAGCCCAGAAGAGTTCTGGGCTGGAGACAGGTAGACGCCCCCAACAGCATTTCTTCAGAGATTTTTCTTTTCCTGGTTGAGAACAGTTGCCAGTAACTTCATGGTCCTGCGACAGAGAGAAAATCATCTTAATGCAGATCTTTCCTGTTCAGTGAAGAATATCTTGGTTGGATTCCCCATTAGTTAGATGGGCGTGGACTTCACCTATGACACCTGGAGACTGACTGGGATATGTGTGTGAACCTAAATTGCTCAGTGGAATTTCTAACATGTAGATGATAATTGGTGTCATGGGTATGAGTGGAGCTGAACAGCCAGGGTGTATAGAAGAGGATTCAGGACGGAAATTGAGTACCATCAACTTTCAAATGAGGGGGAGGAAGAAGATAAGACACCAGAGACTGAGAAGTGTCCACCAAGGACACAAGAAGGAAATAATCAAGTGTGGTTCTTGAAAGCCAAGGGGAGAAATGCTTCAAGAAAGTGGAATTGGTTAATGTTCGTAAGAAGTCACCCAGGACAAAGTCAGTGATCTAGTAACAGAGATGGCATTGGCGACCGGGGCAGAGCAATTTCAATGGAAGGATGAGCGTGGGAACCATGTAACAGGACATGGAAAGTAATGGAGCTGAGAGAGGATGGATGGGAAGGTAATTAACATCTATGTATGACCTCAACCATCATATTAACCCTGTAAGCGCTTTTGTTTTCTACACTTCAAAACGTAAGAGAGAGACAGGAAACCAAGGTGGCCTGGCTGGGAGAGAGCAGAGTCGAAATTTAAACACAAGTCCAAGTGGCAGAAGGCAAAGTCCTTTGCACGCACCACTGCCTTCCCGAGCATCCTTGTCACCCATGTGTCCCCAGCCCCACGAGCACATCCCACAGCAAACACTGGAACGGGCTCCTTGTACATCTGACATGAAAACACACTAAGCGACGGGATGGAGGTGCTAGGCACACGCTTGTCTATTAGTCAGAAATGGAGTTTGATGGAACACTGGGGGAAACGCAGCAGCAGATCCCACCTTCCCTTCTTCACAACGTGTGTGTGTGTGTAAGTGTGTGTGTCTGCAGGCCCTGTTCACGGGCTCCGACTGCACATACAGAATTCGTTGAACTCAGATACACTTTGCTGTGCTGCAAAGACGCTGAACTGCCAAAAGCATGTTCCAGGCTGTGCCTCTTTGAAGAACCAGCGTGAACTGATTGTTCCTCAGCTTTTCACATAAATTACAGAACATGAGGCCCACAGCTTTGCCCAAAGTTGTCAACAGGTTTTAATTGTCTCTGCTTTGCCGTACACACAGATGGCTCCGTTAAGCTGCTCGGCAGACCTCTGCTGTCTCCACTGAGAAAAATCAGACACAACAAATGGAAATCCATTTAAAAAGAAGAATTATGATAAAACAAATTCCAAAGGAACCGTTGTTAGTGTTTCTGGAAGATAAATGCTACATAAAGGAAAACTGTGGGAGAGACAGCACAGAGACGGAGGCACCGTAAGAAAACCCCTGGGGAAAGTGTGGCCATTCGGGCACAGGTGCAGAAACTGCTGAGCCGAGGACGGAGGAGCATTTGGAAAGGGCGGGAGACCCTTTTTATTCACGACATTTATAACGGAACCCCTAGTTCACATTTCTGTCTCCAAGGTCGCTCAGAGAAGCTCCAGGTGATTCAGCGATCCCACCCTGTGAGTGAAAGGAGAAAAGTAGAACAAATTGTACTGAAAGGTTTTAAACCCGCGTGGGTGTTTATTTCCATTCCTAAATTTAAGCATCCAAGCACACAGATACATTGATACAGAAATCCAGGGTGCCTGGAGAGACTTCCTGGGGAAGCCATGTTGTGATCACGTCATCTTAGAAGTCCTCCGAAATTGTCACTAACCAGAGGCATTTCACACACACACACACACACACACACACACACACACACACACACACACACACACACACACACACACAATTAAAAAAATAAGCAATACACCTGCATGGCACAAAGTTTGAAAGATATCAAAAATAATATCACCAAAGTACAAGCGCCTCCCTCTGGGCTCCTCCAGCCTCCCCGTTTACCTTCCATGAGGCAACCCCCGTAACCAATCTCGTGTGCATCCTTCAGAGGTACTTTGTATGTTGACGTGTGTGTGTGCACATACACACATGCACATACACGCATGTACACTCGTGCGCACACATGCACGGACGCGCCTGCACCCACGTGCACACTGTTCACCCCAACAGCAGCCTGCTGTGCTGCGCCTTCTTAAAAGCTCACACTGTGTCTCCCGTGTCAACACGTGAAGACCTGCCCCATCCTCCTCGGTGACCCTGCAGCACTCCCTAACGGGGGCACGACGTATCTTTGTTTACAGTCCTGACAGGATCGTAAGTTGTTTTCAACACACGATGCTCCGGTGGGCACCCCCATACAGAAGCCGTCTCACACACGTGAGTGCATCTGAGACAGACACGTAGATGGTCAAAGGGTACAAGCCCTTTGCGGTTTGAAAGGCATTGCTAAGCTGCGCCCCATAGAGTCTGAGCTCAAATCACATCCCCTCCAGCGACGGATGAGGAAGTCTGTTCCTCTGCCTTCTAGCCAACGCCGCACGTGTTATTCATGTAATAGGTCACAACAAAAAATGATGTGTCCTTACCGTTTTAATTACCGTTTCCCTCCTTACACGTTAGGTTGAGTGCCACTTTGTTTGAGAACTATTTATCTTTCCTTGACTCTAAATTATCCTTTCACATCTTTTGTTCATTTCCCTGCTAGGTTGTTAGTTTTCTTACTGATTTGACTTTATCAATTTATTTAATGATAAAGTTATGCTTTGTTCATTTTTAGGAAGGATTTCCCTGTGTACATTTTTTAAATCTTATGTATTTTTCTAACATTTGTAATTCCTATTCTTAACATCTGGATTTTAATCAACCTATAGATTTCTGTGTATATAATACATAAGATGGGAATCCAGTATTTTCCCCAGATAACTAGCAAGGTGATCCAGAGCCATCTGCTGCATAGTCTCGGTTTTTCCTGCTACGTCCTGTGTGTATTTGTCCTGTATGTACAGATATGCCATGGGACTTCCTGTTCTGTTTTGTTTATCTGCTTTTCTAGCCTTGCACCAACATCACATTGTTTTAATTTTTGTAGCTTTACAATATGTTTTGGTATCCAATAGAAATAGCCCTCTCTCTTTTAATGTTTCTGGCCATTCTTACTTTACTTTTTTCACATGATGCTTACAGTCAATTTGTCTGGTTAAAAGACTGTTAGAATTGCATTACATTTGTGGATTAACTTGAGGAGAATTTTATGAAATTGAGTTATTCTACCCATGAAAAAACCATCTTTTCTGGTAGAATTCTTTACCAAATGAAGGTAAATAAAAATCAGCCTCTGTGCCAGAGGTGTCAGAATCCTAATGCAAAGTTTCATTCAGGACCACTAATTTGATTGACACAAAACCTTGCTTTGCCTTAGATGCTCTGTTTCCTTTTTTTTTTTTTTTTTTGGTAGAAAAAGATACTCAGTAACCTAAATAAAACGTCTCTGAATGTCACATTTGCACACCAAGGGCAGAACCAAGACTAAATGAGTCACCCACACGGGGAGTGAATCTATTTAATAATGCATCAATCTCCAAATGCTCTAAAATTAGACTTGCTTGCCCAACCCAAACACAGCCATTCCTTCATCCCAAATATTGCGTGATGCATCGCTCAACAAGAAAACATCTAAAATGCTCTCATTTGGAACCACTTAAGAAAGTAAGTGTTTTCAATTAGCATTTGACAATTAACTCTAAAAGAGAATGAATTTCTTTGACAACTGATGGTCTTAGAAATTTTCATTATTGAATATTCTCATATATAATTGTCACATTATCTGACAATTTAATAGTGTAATTTGTAATCAATGGCCAGCAACTTCCTAGATAAAGGAGACTGCCCACCGATTACTGGGTGATTATTCTAAAGTCACACTGGAAGTCCATCAACGAGCTGAGAGTGAAAGAAGGAACTTACTGCACGATCACAAGGGCGAACTAACTCGGCCAGTGCTGTTCCAGCAGAATGCTGTTCCTGAAACACAGTCTATTAGCTCTGGGCTCGTTTTTAAACAGCTGCTTGTTCATTTACCTCCCTGACACAGTCAGGCCTCTGCATCCGGGGATTCTGCACCCATAGATTCAAGCAACTGCCCATTGAACAGTTTCTGATCCGTGGAACCCGGATTACTGGACACAGAACCTGCAGATCCTGGGGACCAACAGTGCGGGCCTGGAGCATCCGTGGAGGCTGGTATCCACGAGGGGTCCTCAAACCAATACCCCGCGGATACCGAGGGTCGACTGTCCGTAGTTCTAAAGTGAGCCTGAAAGTAACTAATTTAAGCCCAATGATTGTCCTCTTATCTCCCTACTAATCCGCAGTTTGATACGGCAGGGAAAAAAGGGTGGACATGGGTAAACAGTCCATGCGGTCTGACGCCTGCCCCCTGAATTCTTTGACCTTGAACAAGCTATTGAAGTAAGTGTTTCTGACCAGGTGGCTCATGGACGACACGTACCAGTATCTCCTGGGTGTTTGTGCATTTCTGGGCCTCGTCCCTAATGTCCTGAATTAGAAACAGTGGGCTGGTCAAGTCATCGTCATAATGAGTGAGCGTCCCAGGAGATTCCTGTGCAAGCAAATCGCCCCGGTCTTCTTTGCTCATCTATAAAATGGCACACGGCCCACTTCTTCACAGGGCAGCTTTGAGGGTTTCAGATAATTATATTGACAAAGCACCTGGCACGTCCAAGTAGCTCAACGACACTTGCTGCCTTCCTCTCCTCTCCTCTTCACCAAATAATGAGGAGAAGTGGAGACAAATTCAGCATGCTATTTCAAAGTTCTATTTTGTTCTTTGCCAGGAACAGATGAAGCCACTATATTCTTCTTAGAACTAAATACATCTTAGTTACCTAAAACTCCAGCTCAGTTTTCATGAAAAGCATGTAATTGATGTTATCGATCTAAACATACCAGATGGCCACATAATTTTGAAATACTGAGAGGCAGCAATCCTCCTCAACATGCATGCCCGTTCGCAGTCTATTGCGTCCTAGCTCTAAAACCATATTCATTGCCTGCTCCCGGGAAACTGGTGTGTGCCCTGCAAATAGTTTCTCTCCGCCAGATGGCATGATGTTAAGCTTTGTCAGCAGAGGGCATTGGAGAGACATGACAGGAGAAGACGATTTTGCTTCCTGGTCCTGGAGTGCGTGCTTGCCAGGCTGTGCAGTGGGCATGGCTTCCCCAGCCCCCAGATCCTGCAATGTGGTCAGATCCCCCAGCTCCAGATTCCTGCAGCAATCATAGCTTTGCCAGTGTCCAGCACCAGCTGTAATAGAGGCCAGCAGCTTCCCCCACCACTCCCTTTGAGGGGGAATGCAGACTTCTACTTCTGGCCAACAGGGTTAACCGGAACTTGACTGACCCTACCTTAAACAACTGGGAAACCGGACAAAACATATGACACAACAGTTGTCAGTCATTGGACAACAGGCATCCCAGGGCAGTGGTCTCTAAGAGAAGGGAGGCAAATAAGGAGGTGGCCAGTGTACTACTTAGAGGGCCTGCGCAGACCACGGGGCAGGCAGGAGGAGCTCAGAACGCAGGGAACCCCCTGAGCTGGGGTGAAGGTCCATATCTGGTGAGGCCAAGGCTGCTAAACTTCTCAAGGCAGGATACTAGGAAACAGAGAGCTAAACAGAGAGAGAACTTGGGATATCTTCAGAGGATTCTTCCTAGTGCATGACAAAGTGTCAGTGTGCACATGTGTGACATAGGTACTGGTATCAGAGGGGGAGCCATTGGAAAGGAGCAGGTAAGTACAACCCCCCAGGGCCAGAACTTATCTGTGTCCCATCAGCCAGGGTAAAAGACCTCTGAGTACACAGAGCGTTGAGTGGAATCCTCAGCAGGGAACCACCTCCGCAGTGGGGCAGAGAGTGAAGGCCGTTCTGGACCCATGGCCCTGGTCAGCTCAGGCTGCTAGCAAAACTCCATAGACCGGGTGGCTTAAACACAGCCATTCATGTCCCACAGTTCCGCAGGCTGGGAAGTCCAACATCAAGGGGCCTACAGAGCAGTTCCTGGTGAGGAACCTCTTCCTGGCGTGCGGGTGGCGGCTTTCTCCCTGTGTCCTCACACAGTGGAGGGTGAGCTCTGATCTCTCTCCCTCTCATAAGGACACTAATCCCACCATCGGCCCCACCCTCACGACAGCATCTAAGCCTAACTGCTGCCTCCAAATCTCATCACGCTGGGGGACAGAACTTTACCATATGAATTTGAACTTCGAAACATATGAGGACACAAAGACTCAGTCATTAACACTGGCTTAGCTAAGCTTAAAAGCAAGCCGGTCAAGGATAAAGCAGTTTCCAAGTAAATAAATTATCTTCCAGAACAAACTCCAAAAGTACTTAAAAGAACCCCCCCAAACACACACACAAAAAAAACCCCAAACATGAAAGAACATAAAATTCAAAATGTCTAGCGTCCAATACCAAAACATCAGGCATTCAAAGAAGCAAGAAAATATGGACCATAATCTGAAGAAACATCATTCGATAGAAAACGACCCCAAAATGACAAAGATTATAGAATTAGCAGATAAGGACATTAAATCACTATTATAAATGTATTCCATATGTTCCCGAAGGTAAAGGAAAGCATAAGAAGATAAGGAGAAAAGTTAAAAATACAACAAAGACCCAAATTGAACCTCTAGAGATAAAAAAAAAACAAACCACAGTCGGTGGGAATGAGAACAGATTAGACGCCGCAGAAGAAAATATTAGTGAATTTGAATTATCAATAATGAACACAGAAAGAAAAATACCGCCAAAATGATACATGGACAGAGCTTCAGTGAGATGGGACAATATCAAGCCATCTGTCACACACAATACTGAAATCCCAGTAGGAGATGGGAGAGACAGGGGAACAAATAATCGCCTAAAATTTTCCAAATTTGATGAGAATTATAAACCTACAAACCTAAAAAACTGAACAAAGCTCAAGCAGAGGAAACATGGAGAAAACCACACTAAGAAACTTTTTAATCGAATTGCTAAAACCTCAGGTTAAGAGTGCAAAGCCACTTCTGTGGATAAAGGATGGTCCTTTCAATACACGGTGCTGGAACAACTGGATGTCCTACACCAAAAAACGGACCTTGGCCCACCTCTTGCGCCACAGGCATTAACTGTGGAGTGGACCACAGACCTAAATGTCGAGCCTAAAACAACAAGACTTCTAGAAGAAAATATCTGTGACCTCAGACTGATGAAAACTTCCTTACATAAAATGCCAAAAGCATGAGGCACATCTTTTTAAAGCTGTACATGGAATTCATCATTGTAAAATCGTCTGCTTTTCAAAATGCAAAAAGAAGAACATTTAAAGACAAGCCACCAATAGGGAGGAAATATTTGCAAAGCACACTGACAAAGGACTTGTATCCAAATATATAAAGAATTCTCACAACTCAAAAATAAGAAAACAAAACCCCGGGTAAAAAATAAATAAGTAAGAAAGCACAAAAGATTTGAACAGAGAACTTCACAAAGGAGATATGAATTGCAAATAAGCACTGACAAGATGCTCAGTATTGTCAGAGAAATGCAGATTCAAACTACAAAGACACCAAAATCACAAGTGACAATGACCAAAAAAAAAAAAAGATAAACTGAGCATCGTGAAAATGAGAAACTTTTGTACTTTAAGGGAAACCATCAAGAAAATGCAGATAGCTCCCAAAATGGGAGAATTTTTTCAAATTATGTGTTGGATAAGGGAATTGCAGTGTGTGTGTACATATATATAAACATACACATATATACACACACATATACGTGTTGCTGGTGGGAATGTAGCATGCTCTTGCCATTTTGGAAAATAACAGTATCTCAAACACCTTGGCAGTGCCTCAATCAGCTAAATATAGAGTTACCACGTGATTGAGAAATTCCACTCCTAAGTAAATGCCCAAGAGAAGTGAAAACATACATCAACACAGAAGCTTGCACATGATGTTAATAGCAGCATTATTTATGACAGCCGAGAGGTGTAAAAAACCCAAATGTCCCTCTAATTTATCTAATGAATAGATAAATAAAATATGGTATATTCCTACAATATGTTATTATGTGGCAATAAAAATGAATCATGGACTAAGGCATGCTACACCACAGACAAACCCTGAAAAAGTGATGCCAGGTGCAAGTCACAAATGACCACATGTTGTATGATTCCATTTATAGGAAATGTCCAGAATAGACAAATTTATAGAGGAAAAAAAAAGTAAGCATAGTGGTTGGCCAGGGTTAAAGAGAATGGGAGAATTTGCGGCTGATGGCTAAGGGCTGTGAGGTTTCGGCAGGGAGGTAATGAAAATATTCTCAATTCGAATATGATGATGAATGCATGACTCTACAAATATATTAAAAGCCACTGAATTGCGATAAGAGTGAAAGGAAATTGCTACTCAGCCATTGAAAAGAATGAAATTCTCCCATTTGCAACAACACGGACCGCCTAGAGAGTACAATGCTTAGTGAAGTAAGTCAGCGAGAGAAGACACACACTCTATGTTATCACTTATATGTGGCATCTAAAAAATGAAACAAATGAATGTATGCAACGAAACAGCAACAGACTCACAGACATAGAGAACAAACGCGTGGTTACCACTGGGGCGAGGAAGGGGGAGGGCAAGAGAGGGGCAGGGGATTACGAGGTACAAACTACTGTGTATAAAATAAATAAGCAAGAAAGATGTTTTGTGCAGCACAGAGAAACACAGCCATTGTTTTGTGATAACTTCAAATGGAGTGTAACCTACAAAAATGGAGTCTCTATGTTTGTACTCCTGAAACTAATGTAATACTGTAAATCACGTATACTTCAGTTGACAAGTCAAAAAATAAAAGGGTGAAACGCATGGTATGTGACTTATCTCTCAGTAAAACTATAAAAGGAAATGAAGACTCCTCTAATGGGAAAGAACCACAGTATATTCATGTAAAACACCTATTTAACGACAAAACGAATAAACAAACAAAACCACCCCTGCCGTGAAGGTCACTGTGTTTTGGGAGATTGATGCCTCGCTTCCATACAGGACGTGCAGTCCCCGAAGGGGCACTTGGTGCCTGGGAAGGAACGTGCTGCTTGCAGTTGTTGAGGTCTCAAAGCAGGGCGCCCGTCAGTCAGGGCGCAAGCTCAAGGGCACCTGTGCCCCCTGCATGGCCCTCCGGCTGGCTGTTGGATTTAGGGTTCCCAGCTCAGCTCAGATAACTGAGTCTAGTTCTTGTCTTTGGAGGGACTGCCTAAGGAGAGACAGTATGACCTGTCCCATGTGGCCACACCACCCACTGGGGGGCATCTGTCCAGCCCATGGGGTGGCTAAGTGTCACAAGTCGGGGTTCACAGGCGTTTTCTATGAAAGGCTCAGAAGCTAGGCAATGCCCTGTTGTTTCCAAAAGACTTGCTGGTAAGATTCCAGGGATTGGCGATCTGAGAGGGCTGTCCAGTGGGGGACAGCAGACCCAGTGGCTAGTTACATTTAAGGTGCTTGCAACGGTTTAGGAGAGCCACACCAGCTGCAAAGCCCCCAGGGTGACTCTGAAAGACGAAGGTCATCAGTATTGCTCCTGCCCTGTGCGCCCTGGAATCAAGCGTGCTCCCTCCGCAGGTGCCGGAGCTGCCGCCCTCCATCCACTACCGTGAACTTGATATTCCCCGTTCCAGTAGCAACAACTGCATCTTCTACACAGTCGTTCCCTACTTGCCCCAGACCTTTCATCCAGAAGAATCAGGTGCAAAATGCACAAGGGTGTTTTCATAAAACTTAGAGATCCATTATGTCCCCAGTATGGACCACTGTAGAGGGACGCTGGGAGCAGAGGACTCAAACCAATGGGCCTTATGAGCCAGGACCACGGCAATCCCACAAGAGAATCTAGGTGGCTGACCCAGAAATAAATTTTGATCCTCCTAGACCCCTCCAGGCTGGGCTGCCACCCTGAGGGGGCACTAACCAACCCCACCTGGACAGCAGTTAGGAGAAAGGGGAAAGGAGGCGGTGTGGTGCCTAGGAATGGTGGGAGTGCAATCCCAGAGACTCCTATAGACCTGAGTAACCCCATCCCATCCATCCTGACTACCTAGGAAGCAGCCAAGTGACAGTCCCTGGGGTGGGGGGGGTGCAGCTGGATTACTAAGGCACGTGGATCAAGAGGACATCTTCCTGAGTCACTTGGACAAGTGGGTCAGCAGCTGCAACTGGTTTCCATAGTTCATGGCCCCAAAGAGAGGTGTCCTTTATCTGAGAGTCTATTGTTTTCCAAGAAGCAGACCAGATGCCCAGGCCATTGGCAACAGCCCAAGATTCAATAAAATGCAACAAAGCTCATCAAAGAGCATGCTGGCCACAGCTCTGAGAAGGGCCCGTGCACGCCGGCAGAGCAGGAACAACCTCCAGGGAGGTCACCCTGGACAAGCAGGATGCAGAAGCAGGTAGACAGGTCCCCTCTCCCCTCCCAGGGGGGCTGTCCTGCAACACAGTGACAGGGATTCTCAGGGGACTCCATGCGAGAGGCAGCAGCCGGCCACCCAGCGCGGTGGCCAGCTCACTGAGGCGTCTTTTACTGGCTCTCCCTCCTTTCTTGCTCCTGCCCCGGGGCCCTCGCTCGTGCTCTGAGTTTACTGCTCAATAAACTAGTGGCACAAAGTGGGAAACACACACGAAGACGCTGAGAAAGAGTTCCAGCTAGGAGTTTTGCATTCCTTATTATGTTACTTTAGGGAAAAAAAAAATCACCACTTTCGAGCATGGTGATGAGCTGTATTAGAGAAAGTTATGATGTTGCAGTTTTTGTGATAAGCTACTTTGGGGTGGAATGGCCATTTAAAAGCAAAATCTAATTGAAAACCCTCCAGCCTTCTCCTCGTTAACATTTAGATTGCTGAACTGTGAAGCTCCACCACCCACTTGTCCACAATATCCCAGATGCAGGCGAGGCAGGCGGAGGAGGAACTGACCTACCTCCCGAGGGCTGGCCTTGCAAATCCAAACCTATAAAGCATTGACAAATGTCACATTTTATAACAGAGCAGGACAGTAACTGAATTCACAACAAACAAAAGAAAACTGAAAAGCATTTTTTTTTTTACTTTGAATCAAACCTCTAATTCATTAGCACCCCATTTCCCACTTCCCATATGGAAACCAGAAATACGAGACATGTCATGTAGCAATATCCAACAAAATCGTTTAAGAACCATAAATTTGAATATGTGCAGAAAATGCATATTTTATTATTTTTCTTTTGTACAAGAGGGGTGCTTGCCCCTTTTGGAGGAGTTATGATTTAGATCAATTTTTCCAACACTGACTCTGAACTCAGCACCTTCTGGGGTGATTTAGAATTTACGTCTCACTTTCCATTTTTCAGCCCCACTATTTCTTGGTAAGGTATCCCAGTGGGAAGCAACAAAAAAATTTTTTTTTTCTCTTTTTCTTCCCCCAGAATCTTAAAAGTCGCATAAGAAAAATGAAATGACCAGCCATGGCTCCCAAGGGGAATTTAAGAAACAGGGAGGAGACACGAGAGCTTCTTAATGCATGAGTTTTTTTCTTTATATCCTCACCCCACACGCACATCAGAACCCACGATTTGGAGGACACAGGAGCCTGAGCTCTGCTCACGCTTCTAAGGAGACCCCTGAGAGGATCAGGCATCCCCCACCTCGCAGGGCACAGCCCACAGCCCAGCGGGACACACTACCCAACCCTTCCCAGCCCAAGATTCACCAAAGGTTTTCCACACCCCAGCCATTTGCCTTAATAGCCCTGAGACAGGATCCAAGTCAACACTGGGTGAATGTCAAGGACACAGCAGGATATATGCCATCACTGTTTCCCTGGGTGGCGTCCCACACCAAAGACTGGTCCTGCAGAGGAGTGACCCACTCGAGCATGCCATGCCGCTGGGTGCCCCTGGGGACACCCTGGTCAGTTAGCATTCACTCTGTCTGAGTCTGCTCTTGTCTGAATGTTTGTACCCCCTACCCCCAAATTCTTATATTAAAACCCTAACAACCAATGTGATGGTATTTGTGGGTGGGGCCTTTGATTAGGTCACGAAGGTGGGGCCTCTGAATGGGGTTGGTGCTCCTCAGGAGAGGCTCCAGAGAGATGTCCTGCACAACAGCAAGTCTGTGCCCTGGAAGGCGGCCTTCATCCAGCCACACTGGCACCGGGATCTCAGACGTCCAGCCTCCAGAACTGGAAGCAATCAATCTCTGCTGTTTACCAGCTGCCCAGTCCGCGGTGTTTTGTTCAACAGCCGGAACAGACTAAGACAGAGCAGGTAGCAGGCGGGCCAGAAGGAAGAAAAACACTTGGATCATGGACCATTTATAATCCAGGGCAGCAAACTGCAAAACAAATCATACTCGCCCTCTTGTAACCACATAAATTCCTTGCTGAAGAACACGGGGGCAGAGAAGAGAGAGAGGGCAGCCAGGAAGGGCGTGCTACAGCTGGAAGCCAGTCGCACAGGCAGGGAGGAGGCTGCAAAGTCCTCACACTGGCCCAGGGGCCAGTGCCTGGGAAACACAGGACTACAAATTTACTTTTAAGAAAAAAAGTAATTTCCATCCAGTGCACCCTGTTGTTTAAGCATGATACAGAAATGAAGATAAAACACATCTGAGATGTTGCTTCATCACGGAAGCTGATGAATCAGACAGAAGCGGCGAGGACACCGTTAATCCCTCTTGGTGTTTGGGGCCTGGAATGAGACATTTTACACACAGGCGCAAGATCTTCGCACTGAGCGCAAACTGCCTCTTCTCTTTTCCCTTACTGGATCTTAATCCGATAGTTCTACAGGCCTTTCACGAAAACAAAAATCAGCCACAGAAGTCACTTGACAGAAGGTTGGCTATTTTCAGTGCTATTGTTATGACAACTCTGATTTCCAGAAGGATTATTAAGGGAAAAGGGGGGGGGGCACCTCTTTGAAATCTACATCAAGTTGTTACGGCAACAAGGCCAAGATTCAATCTAGGAACGTTGGACCTGCCGCCCCGTCCTCCGCCCTGTTAGCTATCCCGCCCTCGCCGGTGCCGCCAGCTCACTGAAACCCTCCCTCCGACGCTGCCCCCCGCCCTTGCCCAGCGACCAAAGCGCCCCGCGCGGGAAGGAAGCGATGTCGCAGGCGCGCATGCGTAGGATACACTAGTGTGTCTGCGGGTTCCTGAGCAATCCTGGAACCAGTTTCTCAAAATTTCCCCTAAATTCCGTTTGTCAGATTTCACCAAAGAGGCGGCAATCCTTCAGGCAAATGAAGAACGGGCATCGGGAAAACTGCGGGGCCCTAGCTGGACTTCAGGAAGCAAAGACGGGAGGAAGGGCACGTAGAGAAGCCAGCGGTCGGGAAGTCCAGGACGCACTTAGATGCGCCAGAACGCACGTGGACTGCGTGCAGGAGGCGGGGGAGTAAGGCTGGAGAGAGAGTGAGGACATTTGAAGTCTTTAAGGACCAAGCTGTGAACAGGGAAATGAGGACATGCAGACTGGAGCTTTGCTGGGAAGGGGCCAGCACCAGCCGGAGGGGCCGGGCAGGGACAGTCAGCGGTCACGCCAGTAGTCGAGGGAAAAACCAAGTGGAGGAGAGAGCTAGAGTTCTGCCCCGACCGTGAGAACGGTCATGAGAGGGCAGAGGGGCCCGTCGCTGTGGGCAGGAGGATTCACACGGTCCGTGAGTGATGGTGACGGAGGAGGGGCCGGAGAGGATGCGGGCGGGGAAGGAGCACGGTGGGGGGAGGCAGGTGAGAAGGAAGAGACGTCCGGGTGGCAGGGGACGCATTCTAACTTGAGAAATGTCCAGCGGGCCGGGAGAAACTCAGACGTGGGGCTCTCGGAAGACATGAGGGCCAGGCAGTCGACCTACATCACAGCGCGGGAAGCGGACGCGCTCCCTGGCGTCACCGTCACAGGAGGAAAGAGAAGGGAGGCCTGCCCTCTCTAACCAGCGCCTTTGAGGGTCTGGGGACGGCAGGACCGCCCCTGGTGAGCCCGCCAGGAGAGAGGCCGCTGGTCCAGGACAGAGTATGGTCTCCTGAAGGCCAGCGCGCTCTGCGGAATCCCAGCAGCCAAGGTGGGTCTTAGCTACTTCCCCTCCCGCAGGCCCGAGCCCAGAGGGGACGGGAAAAGCCTCCACTGCGCGCACCTTGTGACCCGGTTTCCTCCTGGCTGCCAGCAGCTCTTCCAGCCTCGGATGACAGGTCTGGAAGCGGCTTAGCAGAGTGGGTGATGGGTCATAGGGACACACTTTCACATGAATTAAACTCCTCTCTGTTGGGCTTCTGCAACATGAACTTTTTTTTTTAACTGCTACATTTTATTTCACTAACAGGGACTCAGCTGGGTGGAGGAAGACGGCTGGCTCCAGGGGGATTGCCTGCAGCGTCTCCGCAGGGGTAGGGCTGGGCTTAGAGGAGGCAGTGAAGGAACATCCAAAGGGCTCCTGTGTGTGAAGTTAATGCTTTTGCCGGAGTCGTCTGCCTTCCCGAGGCCACTGGCTCCCAAATCTGGACAAATCATCTTGGGAATTTCTTTAAATATACAGATTCCTTGGTTCAGCCAGACCAACTCAATTCGAACCCCAGGAAGGAGCGCCCAGGAATCTGATTTTCAGCAACCTGACCGGGCATGCCCGGGGACAGCCTATTCACAGGCGCTTCTTCAGGAACACAGCCTGCAGGTGCTCCACTCCCACTTCGTGAGAGACGCCCCGCGATTTTCAACAGTTGCACAAGAAAGGAATTTGCTTGGTGAAGCCTAAAAGAACGGAGGTGAGGGCTTGCTGATCAAAAAAAAAAAAAGTTCTAAAATTGTCCCTCGTTTTTACTGTGATATTTATTTGTAATAGCAAATCACATAAAGGCTTCACAAAAGACTGGTGTCTTTAGCAGAATTTTGGATCAAAAGTGGCAGAGAAACTTCAGAGCCTGAGATGATGGTCCAGGTCAGCTATGCAAACTTGGTCATGCTGGTTTTATCACGGCGCCATGTCTCTGAATCTGAGTCCTTCCCTGGTTGAGCTCTGGACAAACACAGACCCTTGTGCCATGAGCTCTCTGTGGAGGAATATTGGGTGGAGAGGTGTCCCTGCGTTAATTAAGGAGAACACACAGCACCCGTGTCAGAACCGGAGACTCCCTGTGACGCCTGGCAGAGAGGCACTCCCCTCTCCCTCACACCCTCTCCAAGTCCCAGGAAGCCAGGGGGTAGGAAACAGGAAAGCATCTACCTCTCAGAGAGACCAGCTCAGAAAGCAGTTCCCTTCTCCGACCTCCAGCAGCAAAACCAAACTCCAAAACCCACAAAGCTAAGAGCCAACACTTGGACCCACACCTAAGTGGATTTCTCAGCTGGGCTAAACTCATGGCCATCTGCTCTTTTCAGAACCTTAGGGGCCACAGTGAAGAACTGGAGCAGCAAGGAGGAAGGTCTAGGCTCAGCCCTTCCTCTCCTCTGTGTCTTCATCTCCGAATGGGAACCTGCAGTCCTGCCCACTTCACAGAGAGGGTGGGGGAGCTCAGAAGGGTTCACCATGTCATGGCAAGGGCTGGAGCAAGGGGCAGGAACCCAGGAGAGCCGTGCCCTGCAGCAGGGCTCCACAAGGTCAGCCCACCTCCCCGACTCTGACCGCGCTCTTTCCAGACCTTGCTGGGTGTGAAAAGAGCTTCTGCAGCTTTTTACCCCTGGAGACATGAGAAATTTCACGAGCCTAACCCCTCAGCAAAAGACACAGAAGTAACCTAAATGTCCATCAAAAGAGGACTGGATAAAGAAGATGTGGTATGTACACAATGGAATACTACTCAGCCACAAAAAAGAATGAAATAAGGCCATTTGCAGCAACATGGATGGACATGGAGATTGTCATACTAAGTGAACTAAGTCAGAAAGAGAAAGAAAAATACCATATGATATCACTCATATATGGAATCCTAAAAAAGGACACAAATGAAACAGACTCAGACAGAGAAAACAAACTCGTGGTTACCAGGGGGAAAAGGGGAGGAGGGAGGGATAAACTGGGAGTTCGGGATTAGCAGATACAAACTACTACTATACATAAAATTGACAAATAACAAAGTGTTACTGTCTACCACAGGGAACCATATTCAACACCTTGTAATGGCCTCTAATGGAAAAGAATATGAAAAGGAATGTAGATGTATAACTGAGTCACTGTGCTGTACACCAGAAATTAACGCCACCTTGGAAACCAACAATACTTCCATTGACAACAAAAACAAAAAACCACTGTTGAGCCCAGGCCTCCCTCCCCAGTCTAGTTTTTTGTTTTTTAGATTTGGGTTTGTGGCTGCAGCTTCCCACCTTCCGTCCCGGCAACCACAGGGCAGATTCAACCTTGGAGTCTCAGGTGCAAAAGGGCTGGGATTCCAGGCAGGAGCATCTTAACAGGGAGCCCTCCGCCCCGTGCCACCCCTGCTCAGGTCTGCACTGTTTAACCCCCGTGTCTCAGGGTACCCGACCCTGCCTGCTGGCTTGGTCTCTGATGGCCACGGGCTCCCCACTGGTCCCCACACCCAGCCAGCTCTGCCTGTGCTCAGCCAGAAACGTCTCTTTCTGCCACACATGGGAGGCGATGGGGTAAGGTCCTTCAGGCAAGTGTCAGCCCTTTCAGTTGACCTTTCTTGACTTCTTTTCCAAGACACTCCGGCTCTTAGCCCCCCAAAGTGGCATCTTTGGGTCCACAGTGTTTTCTGGCTCCTGCCCGGTCTCCAGCAGCTGCCCCATCACTTCATCTGCCCAGTGCTGGGTCCCCAAAGGGCTCCTGCGTCCTGGCCCTCCCCTTGGCTCCACACGCGTTGCCAGCCTCTCTGTGGAATTCCCACAAGGAGGAGGTCAGTGTCATCCCTTCACTTGCATCCCCTTTTTTTAAATTTCACAGGCACTTAGAGAACATCGTCTGTGCTCGAGGTTGGTGATTACTTCTCTGCTGTGTCTCACACTTGTACACCTGGTGCTGAGTGTGCTCATTCTACAAAGGTGTATTGAGAGGATATGAGAATGGGCAAGACGGCTGAAGTTCCTGCCTTACCTTCTATCCAGGGAAGGAGGAAGCAGTAAAAATAGAAACAAAACAAATTAACGAAATGACTGAAAGATTTAAAAGGGCTGTGAAAGAGCCAAAGCGGTGGAGACAGAAATTTATCTGGTAGGAGGGACACCTACTCTAGATCGTCACAGAAACCTCTTTGAAAAGGTGACATGGCAGCTGAGACCGACTCCATAAGAAGGAGCCAACCAGAATGAGGTGAACACATTCCAGCCAGGGGAAATAGCACGTGCCAAGGGCCTGGGGTAGGAAAGACCTTAGCCAATTTATGGAACTGAAAGAAAGCCAACTTGGTTAAACATTAATGAGAAGAGGCAAGTGAACTGCTGAAATATATTGAAAGACCAAGATAAATACTGCATATGGACATGTATGATGCAGAATCTTGTAGACACTGTAAAGTCTGAGTTTATTCCACTGATAAAGTCTAGTTAGTCCTGGGGGTTTTAGGATCCTTCTTCAGAACGGACCTTTGGCAGCTTCTGTCGTATCAGAGTTCCTGATGTAGGTCATTCCTGCACTCAGCACATATTTTGAGAGCTACCCTCTGCCAGACACCATGGAATCACATTAGGTTCCTACCACAAGCCCTCCCTACACACACCAATCCACACCCACACGTATGCTTTTCATTTCTTTGTTGTTCTGAAATAGAATCATATCACACCATACTTTGTATCTTAGGTTTTTTTCATTTAGCAATGTATCGTGGACATCTCCACCAGCTGGTGGATAGGATTCGTTCTCAGTGCAATCTTTTTTTTTTTTCCTTTTGCTCAGCCTTCCACAGTGCACACGCTTCACCCTACGTTGCCATCATCCTCAGGCTCTTCCTTCCCCAAATATACTCAAGAAAACCTGGACGTGAGATGACACGTGGGACTTATAACCTTTTTTTTCCCTCAGTGGAACAAGCACACACCTTAGACCAGTGGTCTCTGGAAGGTCACTTCACACTGGGGCTTGATTTCACACACTTTCCTCAAAGCCATTTCCTCCACACCATAAAGTATGATGTCATGATGAGAGAGGAGGTAGGGGGAGAGTCTAGGATGTGACGGATCCCCAGTGAATCTTGAGGAGCAGAACAGGGTGGAAAGCACAGGTGTGGGGCACCAGCCACTCCTGCGTTCAGATCCTGGCTACTCTGCTGACTGGCCTCGGGGGGCCCCTGAGCCCCGCTGTCAGCTTCCTCAGCTACACAAAGGAGCCAGAAGCACAAGTGCAACATGATTCAGCCCTTAAAAAAGGGGGAAATCTGGAGGGGGAGGGTTTCTAGCTCAGTGGTGGAGCATATGCTTAGTATGCACGAGGTCCTAGGTTCAATCCGCAGTCCCACCACTAAAATACATACTAAATAAATAAATAAACAAACAAACCTAATTACCTCCTCCTACAAAAAACAATCAAAAGAGGGAAATTCCCCCCACCTTGTCTGAGGTCTCTAGGCCGTCAGCCTCAGAGCCAGGCGTAGCCGGGTGGTTTCCAGGGGCAGCGGGCGTTCGATGGGAACATACGGAGTTTCAGTCCGGGAAGATGAGGGGTTCTGGGGAGGACGGTGGTGGTGTCTGCACGACAATGTGAACAGACGTAGTGCCACTGAAATGTGCACTGAAAAATGACTAAGACGGTAAATTTCATGTTATGTGTTTTTATCACAGTTTAAAAAATAATGAAAAGGGGATGATAATATCTACCACACAGAGCTGGTCAGAAGAGGATAAAATCATGTGAAACAGCCCGGTGCAGCTCTTCCTCCCCCCACATACGCTCACACGCGCACACATACACACACACACACTCACTCACACACACACATTTGCACACACTGGTACACACTCAATCACACATCACACACAATCACACACTGGTACACACTCCAAACAGCCACACACTCACACACACCTGCACACACTTACAAACGCACTCCTCCTGCCCATGCTCAGCTGTCCCCTCCACCTCCTGGCCAGAGTTTCCTGGCAGCACAGGCGCCAACAGTGAGAACAAGTCACATTCAATGACCGGGTCCTCAGGAGTCTCCTGGGCCCGCATTCTGGAATATTCTCCCGTCTCCTGTTTTCCTCGCCTGCACTCTCATTCTCAGGCTTTTTAAGTCACTCTTAGAAGAACGGTTCTTAACTCGGGAACACCTGCTCTTCAGTTTCTGGAAACGATTTGTTCCTCTAGTCAGCCCCCGGCTTTCAGGGTCCAAACTCACAAACCGGTCACACACACGACAAACATCTGCAGAGCCTGGGCTGTGCCCGAGCCTCTCTGCAGGTGAGGAGATAGGACCCCTTGCTTCTTCCTCCCGTAAACAAGCCGCGGGTCCCGAAATTGTTCAGCGAGTGTGGAAAAGCCTTCCTCACGCCCAGGTCAGCTGCCGAACGGCCTCTCGGGACCACTCCGACCCCTCCCAGCCCTGCCCTCCCCTCCGCCCTGCCTGGGCGCGGCCTTCCATGGAATGATTTTTTCTTTAGTTTTTTTTTTTTTTAATTGAAGTACAGTTGATTGACAACGTTGTGTTAATTTCTGGCGTACAGCACAGTGATTCAGCTATATGTGTTCATGTTATTTTTCATTATAGGTTATTACAAGGTAATGAATACTGTTTCCTGTGCGGTACAGCAGGGCCTTCTTTATCTGTTTTATATGTAGCAGTGTGTATCAGCTAATTCCCAACTACCAATATCTTCTTCTTTTGTCATTTTCCAAACTTCTGAAACTTAAATCAATAATTAACACACCTCTCCCATGGTGAAAAAGTGCATTTAAATGACTGTGCTCACATATGCTCATATGTAAGCTTAGACTCAGGAAGAAAATCAATAGATAGTCTCCAAGTAGGAGACAGACAAAAATGAGGGTTTTTTTTTTTTAAAGCTGTGAATAGATTCATTACTTTCAGAGTCTGAAAATTTAGACCTGGTGGGGGATGTTGAGTCTGAGCTGTGTTTAATAACACATAATAATGCCTTCTATTTCTGCAATAAACACTTTAAATTTTAGAGAGTGTTTTCAGACACATTAACACATTTAATTCTTAAAGTAAACGAAGGAGGAATGAGTACCCCCTTTTTAGCGAGGGTTTGAGGTGCGTTCAAAGCCGCCGGGCAGGAGAGGCAGAGGTGAGGCTCTGAAGTCACCGTCTCTTGGCATCGAGTCTCTCCCGCTCTTCCCACCGCATCACCGACAAAGGGAAAGGTGGATCGGACGAGAGCTGTTTAAGGGCTCGGGAAACTCGGGGCCTGCTGCTTGGACCAGGCATAGAGTCAGACTGGAACCAGCCAGAAGAACCCAGGGTTCCCCGAGGATGGAGAGAAGGCTCAGGCCGGGCACAGGAGGAGCCCAGCCAGCGGCACACGGAGCCTGTCAGAGCCCCCCAGCCAAGCCAAGTCTTCTTGGGACCAGCACCCAGGCGACGGGCAGCCTCAGAAGGCTCCGTCCTGATGGCAGGCTGTCAGCCAATGGGAAGGCCGTGTCCCCAAGCTCAGCATCCAAGAAACATCCCGAAGTCCTCGGGGGAAGCACCCTTTGCACCCAGGGCTGCCTCGTTGCATTAGACGAGGCTTTCCCTTCCTCAGCACAGTCTCAGTAAAAAGATCCGAGGAGTCAGAGGCCCGTCACAGCAGAAGGGCGCAGCGCAGAGGTTACAGGGACGATGAGAAGCCGAACCTGTTCCAGCCCCACACGTAAAATGCACCTGCCTTCCCGCAGCACCCGCCTAAGTGCGCTGGGCGGGGCAGGACCGTGGGGCCGCTGAGGTGGGCTCAGTCTTGAAACACAGAGTGTTTGTCCCCACTGCACCACCTTGACTCACTGCCAGGACCTGAGGTGCATCGGAGCGTGGGCATCAACTGCCACCAAAACCCGCGCAGGCCCGTCCCTGGTCGGCGAGGAAACGCTGCCACCGCTGCTGCTTCCGGGGGTTGGGCTGGAAGAGAGTGGGTCCTCTCTTTCTCTCGCCACCCCATGCCGGGCTCGGAGGGTGGCAGTTCCTTTAATAAACACAGACGCAAACACACACACTTTCCCCAAGACCCTCCTGCCTGTCCCCCAGCCTCCATGTCCCCAGATTTTCGGGAGCTGAGACCCTTGCTCCCGATACTTAGTGCTAACGCTTCCCAGGATACGTCATATTTCTCTTAGGAGACACCCCACATTTTAATAGGTTTCATGCTGCTGTAAAACGTAGACAGGCCTCTTACATCACAGAGAAGCATCAGAAGAACTGAAAGGGTGGAGTAGAGTTTGGGGGACAGAGTATTAAGAATGAGCTGGCTGAATCAAGGAAAAAGGATGCCCTGAGAATACAGAGATCTGACTTTCCTTTCTGGAGCCACCGAGAACCACATGGTACACGGCCATTCCCTGGAATGATGGAGGTCAAACGAAACCCTCCAGAATCTCCGGGTAAGCTTCACACTGCAGGAAAGGCATCTAAAGAGCCATTTTCTTTCCTTTTTTTCAGAGTTCTGAAACTCACACCTTCTATGGATTAGTTTGAACATACTAACCTAAATCTCGTTTTTATGCTCCAAGACAAGACTGTCCCGTGGAACCACAGGAAAGAGAAGGGTCCCAGTTGGGCTCCCCAGAAACAGATCCTAAGGTAAGGATTCGGGCGCAGAAGACTTTTGGAGAAGTTCTGGGTTCCTAGAGAAGGCCAGTAGGGGAGTGGGGGGCAGGAAGTGAAGGGAAGAGGCCCAGCCAGAAGACACGTGCAGCCAGTCCTGCAGGGAGCCCGGGAGGAAGGCAGGAGGGAGCTGGGGCTCTCCTACTTCCGCAGCCACCAGCCCCTGAACAAGGGCCGTAAACTCCCCCAGCACTGCCTGCGTTCAGTCCGTGCAGGCCCGGGGGCACCCCAGGACCAGACCAATGGGCCCACCAAAGAAAGCAGAGGTGATCTGAGCAAAGTCTGCACGTAGAGAGACTCGGTTCCTTATACACAAGTGAGGGTCCCCCGCTGCCTGGCACCCCTGCTTCCTTGGCTGCAGCATGAGGCGCAATCACACCTGCTTCCTGGGGTTGCTGTGAGAAGTGAGCGGAGCGCTCAGGAAGAGCGCCGTGAAGCAGCGAGGAGCACCAGCCGTGACAAGTATTTCTGGGCCAGTCTAACTGCCATGCCACCCGGGCCGGTGGCTCTGGTTACGTTTTGCCAAAAGAAACCCGACCACACAGGTCTCCAAAAATTTCTGCCATCTCTGCCATCTCTTAGCAGTTCGGCAGTGCATCCTGCGTCACCTGGATGTGACGGGTCTCTGCTAAGGCCAGAGGGACGTAAACAACGTCTATGGAGACTTTGAAAAAGCACCTTAAAAAGCATGAAGCCACTTGCCTGGATGGCACACAGAGCATTTCTTTAGCTAAAGCTCAGCTTCGGGTCTGTGCAGTGGTCGCCACCCTGGTCGTTCCTCAAACACAATTATGAAGAGAGCTTTCAATGCAGCTGGTTCCGAGCAACAAGCTGCTATCAGGCCGGCCCACGACGAGCTAAGTTAGGAGCCATTTTTATGACATTTGAGTAGCACAAGATGTGATTTTTCTCTGGAGAAGACTTTTGAGAATTAGAGGGAATTAGTCATGTCTCCAACGGGGATTTTAACAGTTGTGAAATTATGAAGGAGGCCTGACTCACCGCTTCCAAAGCTGCAATGTGTCACCTCGCTGTCTTGTTATTTAAAACGACATGACTTAGAAGACAGTGACTTTTAAAAAGAACCCAACCAGGGCTGGAAAGAAAGGAGAGATGTGCAGACAAAGCAAGGGAAGAGCATAAAGTTGCTGAACACTTACAGAGCGAAGGTCAACAACTCTGGGCTCATTTAAAACATTTCTTTCTTAAATAGCACATTGAATGGGCATGTTTATCCTTTTACTGAGTTAGATGTTAGAAATGCACTCATTAAACAGTGTTGTCTTTTTTTTTAAACCTACAGCACTGAATATGAACTGGATTTAATATCTCACTAAATACTCAAATGGTTCACCCTTTTGGACTCCTTTTGGAGGGTTAAAAATGATAAATAGACTTTCACGGGACAAAGATGGCTAAGCCAATTTATGGCCACCTTTGTGCTATATTTTTCTAGCCTCTTCATTTTTTCCTACTCCTCATTAACTACCCTAAATGAGCTACGGATAATGATCAGGTCCTGTCCTTTATATATGGAAATGAGGCCGTTAGGAAGCTTGTGACACTTGAGGTGTTTTCCAGGAGTGGTGGAGGGTTTGAACTTTTACAAGCACCCTCTCCAGGTTTCCCTTGTCCTCAAATCACACGTTTGCAAGACGGATGGTCAGGATGAGGAGGAAGCTAAAAAGACTCTGAAAGAGATGGTTCTAATGAGCTTGGTCTCATTAACATAGCGTGATAATTAGGTAAACTAGCCAAACAAATGCAACACTGGGCGAGTTTGATGAGATATAAATAGCTCCATGAAATGGTAAATACAAAGCTAGAAATGGTATTAGCCCTTGAAGAGCTAAACAAATCACTGGGTGGGTAAGCACTAGCACTGACAATCAGAGACAGTCAGGAGGGCGAGTGCTCTGGTTGACGAATTACTCCCACCGATAGCCCATGACAGTTCCAGGAAACACACGTGCCTCCTTGTGCGTTTTGCTCCTTTCATGATAATACAAGTCAAGTCCATTAAGAAATGCCCAGCTTCACTGCAGACACTTAGGAAAGAGTATCTAGTTCAACCCAAAGAGGTTTGTTCCAATACGTTGACTTCAGAACCTACTCATTCTCCACACATTTTCTGCAAAGAGCTTTTTGTTTTCCCTCTTTTTCAAAGAGGTTGTTTCAACAAAACAGTTCTCCCCAAATTGATCTGTAAATTAAATTCAGCTCCAATCAAATTCCTGTAGGATTGTGTATGCATGACCTTGACAAATTCATTTGAAAAGTCATCTGGACGAACAAAGCAAGGAAACTTGCCCAACTAGGTATTATTATACCTCAGAGATAAAGTAATTAGAAAGAAAAAAAAGGTGATGCTGGCATCAGAAAAGACAAAGGGATCAATGAAACAGAATAAGAAGGTAAGAAACAAAGCCACAAGGAAGTGTGGGAATTTGTTCTATGGCAGAGAGAGCATTAGAAATCTGTAGGGAAGGATGGAGGTTTTATTGGCGGATGTTAAGAAAACTGACTCACAGCATGAAGAAATATGTCTACTTAATGAAATACAGAAATACAAACCTAAATTGATTGAAAACCTAGATAGGAAAATTAAAACAGTAAAGCAATATTTTTAAAAAATATTGTAACATTAGGATGTGTGGGAGGAGTTCTAACACACCAAAGACATAAGGTGAAAAAGATGTTGACAATAAAAAATTGAAGCTATCTGGTCAGTGTAGAATGCCACAAAGCATTGGTGGCAAACGGGAAAAGAGACATGCAACACCTAAAATGAGCCGGGGGTTCATACCAACAGCGTAGAAGGAAGTCCTACAAATTAACAAGAAAAATATAGGAAGCAGGTTTTAAATGTCCCCTGGCTATACATCGGTAATTCAGAGAAGGAGGAAACCCAAACAGCTAATAAGAATATGAAGAGATACTCAGCGTCATTTACCAATAATCAGAGACACATACATTAAAGCAAATTTGTGCCTATTCTGTTGGCAAAAATGTGGATATTGGTAAATACCAAGTGTTGGTGACAATGTTGGCATATAAGAAACTCATGCACTGTTAGTATGAGAGAATATGGACTATAACATATAGATTATTGTTCAAATACATTCACTACCGCCCCACCACGTCTGTAGGAGGGGTGCGTTTCCTCTTCCCATTGGGCTTGGCCAGGTGACAGTCTGGTCTCACAGCGGGCTTCCCGTGCACTTCACCGCTCCTGGGGTTTAAGCTTAGCCGTATGACTTGCTTTGGCCAATAGTCTGTTAACTAAAGTGACTTGGGCAGAGGCTTGAAATGTGCTTGCTTGGCTAGGCGTGACCCCCTGTGCTTCTGCCACTGCCCTGAGAACACACCGTAAGTCCACCAGTGAGGAGGATGGGAGACACACGGAACAGACCGAAGCCCAGCCAGAAGCCGAGGGCCAGCCCAGCTGAACTCCCAGCTGACCCACAGCTGCATGACTGATAATAAATTACTGTTATTTTAATCCACTGAGTTTTGGGACTTTTTGTTTTGTGACATTATTTTGGCAACAGCTGACTGATATACCCATGAAGCATTTGACCAATATTTAGTGAATATAAATAGCATACTGTGGGTCCTCCGTATCCGTGGGTTCTGCATCCATGGATTCAACCAGCAGCAGATAGAGAATATTTGAAAAAATATTCCAGAAATTTCTGAAAAGCAAAATGTGAATTTCTTACACACCAGCAACTATTTACCTTCTATTTACATATCTTTTGCACAGCATCTGTATTGTAGGAGGTATAAGTAATCTAGAGATGATTTCAAGTATATGAGAAGATGTGCACAGGTTATATGCAAATACTATGCCATTTTAACGTAAGGGCCTTGAGCATCACAGATTTTGCTACCTGCAGGGATTCCAATCTCCCCTCAATATGGAGGCACAACTGTATACACTAGGAAGTAGAACCTGCCACAGCCTCCCCACTCTTCCTTGTTGGCAGAGGGTCCCTCTCATGTTAGGGTACCCCCGAGAAACAGCATCAATAAGATATATATAGAGAGAAACTTATTGTAAGAAATGGGTTCACACAGCTGTGGAGGCTGAGAGGCCCCGTGATCTTCTGTCTACACACTGGAGACCCAGGAGGGCCAGAGATGCAGTTCCAGTCCGAGTCCAGAGGCCTGAGGACGGGGTTGCTGATTCTGTATGTCCCAGTCTGGGCACAGGAGAAACCTCTGTCCCAACTCAAAAACAGGCGGAGGGAGTAAATTCCCCTAATCTGGCCTTGGGTTCCAGGTGGGCCTCCAACCGGCGGGATGGCGTCCGCCCAGGCTGGGGAGGCCAGCACGCTTTGCTCTGTCTACTGATTCAGGTGTTAACCTCGTCCAGAAACACCTTCACAGACACACCCAGAATAAGATTTAACCAAATATCTGAGCACCTCTGTGGCCCAGGCAAGTTGACACATATAATTAACCATCACACCTCCCATTCTAGGGACCAAAATTCCAGACATTGGCTTTCCTGGTCTCTATTGCAATGCATCAAAACGCCAGCCACTGGGACCTGAGGGAGCGTCTACTAGGGGACTTGTGGTAGTTTCCCTCTGTAATGAAAGGTGCAGAGGAACTTATAACCTTTCTCCTTCCCCTTCTTCTTCTCCTTCTCCTTCATGGCTGTGATCATGTCTGCAGGTGATGCCCAGAGCTGCTGCAAACACCTGTGACCCTGGGGAAAGAACACTGACGAATGGTGGATGGCAGAGCAGAGGAATGGAACCCACCTGGGTCCCTGATTGCATTACCAGGCTGCCAGTGTGTCCTGCAGAACTCTTGTTATATGAGACAACTGAAGTTCTTACTAGTTAAGCCACATTAAAGTAAGGATACGGAAAGCGTCCTTAATTATCCATGAATTGACCCACTCATCTCAACTCCCCTTAAACAGGCACAAGCAGAAGACGACAGTGCGGTGAAGCCCATGGTGACGTCGTTCTGTGGGACTGAGTACCTGGAGGCCGCCGAAGTGTCTGCCACTTAGAGATGGATGAGCAAGATGCCAGCCGTAACATGTTCTGCAACAACCACAAGTCATGAGCCATCCCCATGTAATAAATTTGAATCAACCTCAAAAACAGAGTGAAGAAATAAAAGTGGAAACTGGGATGAGACATTTAACACAATGCCATTTATACACACATCAAACAATTATATATTTTCCCATAACTCGCGTATATTCAAGGGAAAATGCTGAAAGCACCACCACGCATGCCTAAGAGGGGGTGATCGGCTTTCGAGCTCATGCACGTGGTGACGAGCGAGGTCAGTTCCTTGTGGGATGTTGGACTGAAGGTCTCGGTTCTTCACTGGCTGTTGGCCACAAGCCCCCACCTCAGCTCCTCACCATCTTGGTCTCTCTGTAGGACAGCTCACAGCCTGGCACCTGCATTCCCTCAGAGTGAGTGGGAGAGAGGGTCTCCGCGTGAGGAGCCACTGTCCCGTTTCTGCCGTATTTTGTTTACTAGGAACTAGTCACCAGGTCCAGCCCACATTCCTGGGGGAGGCATTACCCAAGGAGGTGAGGACCCAGGGGTGGGGATCATGGGCCCATGTTAGAAGCCCCCTGCCACAGGGCCCTCAATACCATGACCAGAGGTGCTTACGCACCAGCAGGTGAAGAGTGTGATCAATCCAGCCTTGAATCCCTGTGGTCCAAAAAGAAAAACAAAATCAAAAAGCAAGAAGTGTCCGAGTGACTTTGACTTTTACACATCTGTAGGTCAAGGGGTGGCTACTCGACAGTAAATAATGCTGACAGGCTGAGAAGTTGTTTAGGCCAACTTTTTGTCTTTAAATATGTAAATATTAAGAAACAGAAAAAAAAATCATGGCTTTCTTACGTAAGATCAAGAGACAGAAAGAAAAAACTGAATATTAATAAACTTTCCATAAAAACAGCAGCTCCAATCCAGATTTAAAGTAAAAAATGCTCTTCTGTGTGCTAAACTTCTCTGATGTAGGTTCAGGTCATTTAAAACAGGAGAAAACTTTTAGCATTTCCTCATTTAACGGGATCATGGGAGGTCCAGATGGCCAGTGACTACCTGGGGCCATGGCGGGCACCTCTGCCTTTGGTCAGGTGACTCTGTGAGGCTGACTCTACTGCCAGGGTAGAAATGTGACCATTACAACCTCCAGGTACCTTCCTGTCTGGCTCTAAATGGGCTAGACTTGGCCCATCCTGCCTGACTTCCCCCGGAAATTCACACCAAAGAGTTAATTGCATTAAAATGCTCCAGATTTAACTTCTGCCTCTGCTATCAAGCCAGCGTTCAACAGTCTCCATGTTCTTTCTTGGACCAGAGGAAAGCTTCTTTTATTTTGTTTCAATGCTCTTTTTCGAAAGCGCTCTCTTCCTTTTCAAGCTCCTCATCACAGTGTAAGTCCATGAAAAATTAACACCCCTGTTCAGCAGGGAGGCTAGCTCCTTTTAAAAGAATGTTCTGGCAAACCCAACACCAGGACATGCATCTCCAAGCAGACCTGCCTTAGGAAGCTACACCATGTTCCGGAAGCTTCTACCCAGAGTGCGGGTCCCCAGGGCCGTGGCGATGCTGTCAGATCTCCCTGTGTTTCCTCTCCTGTCTTTCAGTTCTTTCATTTGACAGCACAGCTTGGATCTACGAAGGTACACAATCAAGGTAAACCATTCTAACAGTGGAGACGCCGTTACACATTTTTGAACTCCATGGCCAGCAAGGGAACACTGAGGTCTCAAAGTCCAGATTCTACAAACAAAATGGCATTTGCAGTTGCTAAAGAACAACTGAGTTTTATGGCGAAGACACTGTGTCCATACCAAAAAGTTTAAAATATTAGTTAGTGTCCACTAGAAACCATGCAGTGGAACAAGTGGACCCAGAGCTCACGCCGTGAGAGTTTGAGCCAAAGAACGTGGTCGGGGGAGCATTCAGCGAAAATTAATATTGTGTTTCTTAAAAACTAAAATTATTTTTTAAAATTTTATTTCAATGAGCCAGGGTATTTTTATTCACAGTTACAAATAACCATTTGGATTAGGATTTTTTGCTGAGGAACTGATTGGAGCTTTCAACACATAAAGTCATAATTGTATCTTGTTATGAAAATAATTTCTGTGCATAGAATACGTAAGAGCAAGCCCACCAGACTCCGCTTGGTGAGTTTGAGTCTATGACTAAACTAGACCGTAATTCTCCGTTACGAAGCCCAGCCCTCTTCCCTCCCCACCCTAGACTTTCAACCTAGCTCAGTCCAGGTTTGCAGTGTCAGACATCAGTCGTCTCATGGAATCACAAAGCCACCAGGTGGCTAGACTGCTGAAGACAGAAGAGGGAGTGGTCATGGGAGAGGGACAGTGGTTGACCACCAGGGGAAAACCTCATTCAAGTGAATTTGTTTTTTGATGCCTTCATGTGTCTCTTATCATCCCACACTTCCAGAGCCCACTGGCCTCAGCAAGCTACCTGTCTTCTTCATTTGTGCTCCGTCTCCAATTCCACAGTCTTGGCAGCCCTTAAAAAGCTTCATTTGCAGAACCAAGTCAGATACCCAACTTAGCAAACAGCCTTCACTCCACATGCAGTTCCTACCTTCCCACCACCACCCCTGGCCTGAGAGTCTGTGTGTCTCATCACCCAGCTCCAACAAGAACATTCAGACGTAACAGTCATTCCTCGGTTCTGAAGGATTCGTTCATTCTCTAAAGCTTCCTCAAAGGTCACACTTGCCCCCAGACCTTAGAACGAATGAAATAAAACACACGGAGTTTGTAAATCACCTTCACACATAAACCTGCCATGTTACCTTCTCTCAAAATATTTCGGCAGTCCCGCCAATGTCCTCCTGTAGTCTTGCAGGTAATGAAATGAATGGGCATAGGACGTCAGCCTCCACGGGGTGTATGCATTTTGAAAGACAGAATGGTACGATACACCAGATGTAATGGCTTTTCTTTGATAAACCAGAAGAGCATTCAGAGAAACTCCAGAAAGTCCTCTCTCCCCCTTCCCAAGGCTGTTCATTGGCAGCTGAACTAAATCTCTCGGAATCAGATCCAGCTACTACCTCTCCTCCTCTTTTAAGTGCCTCCATCCTTCCACATAGAGAGAATCCATTAACTATCAGCTCTATGGGATGCAAACTATAAGACGGATGTTAAAACAGCTAATAGCACCCACGCCCGTAAGGTAGCGGATCGGAGGCCCGGAGATAACAGTTCCACTATGTGGCCTCAGAGCAGCATGAAACAGGCAGGAGAGAAAAAGTCATTTAAAACAGAGTTTAAAAAAAAAAAAATAATCCTTTAGCCAAAAACTACTCTGGTCTAAATTCACTCAGAGTCACGGCAAGATTCAATAGACACTCAAAGGGAACTGCACACTAACAGGTTCTCAAAAGAAAAACACATTGTGATTGAACCCTCTTATTCCTTGGCCACTGAACAGCTGGTCTGACCACACGTGGAGTCTTCCGTTCAACTCTGGTGCCATATTTTAAGAGGGACGATGACAAACTGGACTACATTCAGAACAGGACAACCTGTTCTGGAAACTATTTCATATGATAAATGGTTGGAAAAACTGGTGATCTGTATCCACCAGTGGGATGCCTGAAATAAGAGAGGTGGCTGAGCACGTGGGACGAGAATTACAGACGAGGGGATTAGAACATTCGTCAAGGCAAGGGCCCGAATCAAATAAATGCAAACAAAACCAACAGTGAAATACTATTTCGGCATTCCCTCAGCAAACCTCAGCAAACTGTGATACACACACATTTATTTTCCAATGGACATGCCTCGTGCTTCACTGGCAGGACAGGTGGGGAAAGCGTTTCTGGGAGTCGGCTTGGAAATAAGACTCAAAAACCTTAAAGTGGCATGTACCTTCTTACCAAACATTTTCACATCTAAGAACGTATCTTGAAGAAATAACCAGAAATGTTTCCAGACTTTTGTAAATAAATGTTCATCAGAGCATTAATTATGCTTATAGGAAAAAATCTACCCAATAAAACTCTTTGGATTTTCCACACTAATAATTATGGTATTACAATGTGTCAGTCACGGCGCAATATTTTTTCATAACTTCTGTAATCCCCTCAACAACCCTAGGAAGGGGCTATTATTATCCACATTTTGTAGATGAGGAAGTTGAAGTGCAAAGATGTTGCATTACTGAAGGTCTGACAGGTGACATGTGGCAGAGCTGAAATTTCCAATCACCCTGGCCCCAGACTCTCCACTCATGGCTACCATATAACGTTGGTTAAAAAGTCATGGCATGTGACAATATGGAATCTGTTTTTTAAAATGAAATAAAAAGGGAACATGATGGGGTCACTGGGACGGGTTAGCAGAAATCTACCTCAATCCCCTTTTGGAGAACTAGGGGCGCCTTGCTCGGTCCTTCAGCCCCCTCCTCACTCCGATGCCCTCCCAGCTCCTGGAGACGGGACCCTTGCAGGCCGGAGGCTCGGCCACCCGAGCAGCTAAAAGCTTGCTGACAGCCTGGCCCCCTCCCCCTCTCCTCCTTCAACTGCTCTTGCTCTGCTGCTCAGTGGGCAGAAGTCCCGACAGAGGTGTTCTTGTTTTCACAGCCCTCACAAAAAAGTTTTCAGGCAAATTCAAAAGTAAACAGTTAATCATGAGGGTTTTTTTTGCCTTTTCATTTTAGAGTAATGAGGGGAAAACTGGATGGCGGATGTAATTGCTAAGAGGAAATTTTCAGATAACTTAGGTCCATCTCAAGCCCTTTTCGAAGGAGGTCACAGTTTTGCATTTTCCCCTGTTTCTGCTGAATAGCACCTTGTTAAGCTGCCGAGGCAAACAATGAGCACCATGGATAACAAACACCACCAATGCAACTGCTGCTCATTCTGCAGGGAAAGGATCTGGTTTTAACCTTTGACTCACTTGTAAATACAAGCACGTGTCTGAAACTCAGGCTGTTTCCCTCCACAAACACCCATAAAGAACCAGGTAAAAACATATGTGACCAAATGAAGGGTTTTATACATCTCCGTACTGATACCAATTAGAAGTCGAGAAAAATGCACGTGCGGAATTGCTCCAAATAAGGCAAAGCGGCTTGTCACAGCAAAATAAATGTTATATAAACAACTGTTCCAAGTTCTCAGTAGCCCGCTAAGTCTACGGCTCTGATGGACAGAGAGGCTGTGAGGGTTGGCGAGAGCTGGAGGCCACCCTGATCTTTTCATTCCTTTGGCCTGAACAGTCTCATGATTTGTGGACGGCGATGTCCTGCCAAAGGTTTACGTGACCTCCCGGGGGGGCCTTACATCCCCGTGGCTCCCCCTTGGCCGTGAGCCCCTCGTTCCTACTGAATGAGCTGTACGCGTGAGTCACATCCAAGCCCCCGCACGCTGCCTCTGCTCTGTACCAAAGCAATCCACACATGGAAATGGTGTTTTCCCTCATTTTCACACAAAGCAAAACTCCACAAGCAAGCGGTCAAGTGCGACGTCTGCTCACACCAGTGTCCACGTGGCGGGCTTTGCCAGAGGCTGGGGGAGATCAAAGGCACTCGTACCACAGCCACGCAGACTCCAGAAACTGGGCCGGAACCGGACAGAGCAGCAACGCTGCTCCCACCCCACTGGTGGCCGCCTGGTTATGGGCTGTCTGCTGGTTACACCAACACCAATGCAGCTCCGTCCCTCGGCGTCCCGCCAGCGTCCCTCCCTCTTCCTCCCACCCCCACGCCCCTCTCCCCGCAACACCAGCATTATACCAAGGTCAGTTTATTTCCAGCACACAACAGTTAGCTCTCGTTCCCTTTCTCCTTCTAACCCCGTGTGATTCATCACGTTATTGTCTAAAACAAAGGCACTTCCCCCCTCACAGGAATGCTGTCGCTGTCACCGAATGTTTCCATGCAACTTCCACTGTAACCGCTGAACCTCAGGGATCGGTTGGGCTGAGACCCTTGTTGTGAGAAACCCCTCAAAATAAAGACTAAATGACTTTACCCCCAAAGCCTTACATCTTAGCAGCTGTCAGAAACCCCTGTTCTTTCGATTCCGTCTGGCGCTTTCCATTACTAAAGGCAGACACCGACACATCTCAGCATTCACTGATATTAACCAGTGGGGAAAGCACAAAATTCTGGTTACTTATTTAACACGTTATCAGGAGGCAGACCGTCAGCTGGCCGGCAGGGGAGGGCAGGGGAGCAGCTGGGCAGCCAGTGTCTCTTACCCCTCAGATTCCTTGGCTGGTTGAATGCAAGATACCTGCATTGAATGCAAGGCACTGCACAGGTTATCTTCCTCCAGAAGGCTTCAATTTGCTCGCGGCAGAAGAGAGAACACACGAAGGCAGTCGGCCTGCACCCCAGCAGAAACTGAGGCCTTGTGAGCTCGTGCTGGACGTCATGTGAGGGCTGCCCTCTTGCTTTTTGCCCTGATTCCCGTGGCTTTGTCTTCGGAGCCTCAACTGACGTGTGAGTTGTGTACAGGACTTTCTCCTCCTCCTCCTTGACGGTCTGAACTGAGAGTTGTGTCTGCCCAGCACCGTGAGCCAAGAGCTCCTCATGGCATCTCCTGCGCCAGGGACTGGTTGTCTCATGAGCAACTCCTGGACCAGGAACCCGGATGTCTCACGAGCATCACCTGCACTGGGGCACGGACATCTCGCGAGCATCCCCTGGACCAGGAACCCGGATGTCTCACGAGCATCACCTGCACCGGGGACCCGGCTGTCTCATGGGCTTCACCTGCACCGGGGACCCGGCTGTCTCATGGGCTTCACCTGCACCGGGGACCCGGCTGTCTCATGGGCATCACCTGCACTGGGGCACAGGCATCTCGTGAGCATCCTAGCAGCAGGAGTGTGCCAGCATCTTTACTCAGCTTTCAAGTCTCTGAGCAGGTGGTTTTTTTTAGCTTCTTGGCCTTTCCCCCTTCACAGTCACAGCTGAGGGATCAGGGAATGTCTTGAAGGGAAATTGCCCACAGACCCAATTCTCTCTGGTTCTGTTTTCTCTAGGTGAGCGGCCCATCATGCCCTAGCAACCCTGCACCCTCCACTCCAATCGTTTTGACTGCGGCAAGCTTTGAGCCGTCACTTTCCATCTGGGGTCCACACCCCGTGACAGAGGCTGAACCAGCAAATGCTCCAGAGGGGAGAAGGGCAGCTGGAAAGGAAGGCCTCACTTCAGCGCATCTCACTCCTAACACCTTGGCCCTCCGAATCCTGGCTACCTTCACTGTCTCTGATGCTCTCTGACTACTTTCCATTTTCTTTTGTTCCGCTTCCCAGTTCCTCAGCACGAAGGTGATTCTGATACAAACTGCTCCTTCACAGCCAGAAATGGAAATCCTCTTCCAGTCTTTTTTTCCCCAAGAAATGTACCAGGTGGCCTATTTTCTTACTTAATGGAAATGTCTTTCTGTTGGCTTGAAATAGGAAAGATAATACGATGCAGAACAAAATTCTTGGTTCACAAACACCTTTTCCTAAAAATTCTGTAGATGCTGCTCCACCTTCTTTTTGCATTTAATGTGTTTGAGGAAAACTCTTAGGTGAGCCTGATTCGTGTTCGTCACGGGTGTCCCAATGAATTACATTTCTATTGTGAGCAAGACACCAAAAAGAATGAGGTCAGCTCCAAAGCAGTGTCCGCATGGATTTCCTGAGCTGGTGATTGACAGGAGATTTCAGAACTCGAGCCCTCCCACAGACAGACGGCAAGCAGCGGGAAAGTGGGATTCTCTGTGAAGGGGACTTCCGCGGATGCTTTTGGAGTGTTGTGAGTCCCACCCGCGGGCTTTCGCATCTCAGGTGTTTTGGGGGAGTGGGTTGGGGTAGCTCAAAGGAGCACTCAGAACTCCTGAGATGCTGTCCGCCCGGAGATCAGGCAACCCTTTTCACACAGCCTTCTGTTCTCTGCAAGCTGACCGCGTCCGAAAGTTGGTATCGCATGGTCCCCACTAAACTAAACAGGCACAGAAAAAAACATTTGAAGGAAACACACCAAAAGGGTTATGATGTGCTTGGAATCTGGGGGAATATTTATTTTTGTCTTCATTTATTCCCTTATTTTCCAAACATGTACAAAGATGTATACTTTTTATCATTAGAAATCATGTTTTTAAATACTTACATGTAAAATTTTTACCATACACCATGCATTTATGTATGTATTTTTAACAATTATGTGAAAAAAAAGTTCACATGGCAAAAAACACCAGAACCGCCCCCATCCCTGAAAAAAAAAAAGAATTTTTCTCTGGATAGTGATTTCCCCCCGTATGTCTGTATTTTTATGTAAGGGGAGGCAGGGGAGGGCTTTAAGAAAATGCGGGTTCCAGACATTTGGTGGGTCTGCCTGTGGCTGGGTGGTCTGAGGAGCACCTGCCGTGTTCCCTCCCATCCCCACTCCAGGTGAGGCCCTCCCCATCCCGCCTCTGTATGTCTGCCTTGCCCTTCCCCTTGCTGCCTCCTCCACGCAGCCCACCCCTCCCCTGGACCCGCGAGCTGCTCACAGTCCCGCTTAGCAGGCCCTCCACACACAGCCTCGCACATTTTCGTTCAACTGCTGGGCCCTTACTTTGTGAGTCGGTTTTGCAGGTGGCCGGCAGCTCCTGCAGGGCTGGGATGTGACTCCGGAGGGGGCTTCCCGCAAACGCCCCGCCCCTCCCCCGGCCCGGCTCCACGGAAGCCCCGGCCTCCAGCTTTCCTTGGGAGATCAAAACGGGAAAGGGACCAGAAGGTGCACTGGTGTGAGGGATGGCCCCTCTCCCGGGTCAGCAATAGCGCGGTCGGGGGAAGGGCGGTCCCACAGGACCCCTGCGCTGGAGGCCGCCTTCTGATCCACAGCCAAGTGAACTGCGATGAAAAATTCATCAGCCTGCCCTGGCCCACGGCCCCGGATCCGCGCGCAGCACAGGCCCCGGCAGGAGCAGGAGGGCGTTAAAGCGGCCGCGCGAGCCCGGATGCGCGGTGGGCTCGGCCCGCCTGAGAACCCTGGTTATTCTCCAAACTGCTAGTGGGAAGCTCGCCCTGGGCCCCCAGGACCCTCGAGTGTGTAGACGGGTTGGCCCTGGCTACTGCCCCGCTCCCCACCCCCGACCAGGACCTATTCCCTGGCCACCAGTTCCCCGGCCACCAGATCCCCGACCACGGCGCAGCCAGAGCGCACCGCCCCTCCGGGCGCGGGGGTGACCAGAGCCCGCAGACGCTGCAGCCCCCGAGCCTGGGGGGCGAGGGAGCGCGGGGGCCAGAGTCGGAGAAATGCGGCAGAGCCGCAGGTTTCTGGAGGCCTCTGCAGCCCCGGCCATCTGGGCCCCGCGCGCACAGACGCTGCGTGGGCCCCCGGAGCGCGCCACCCCCGCGCGCGCCGCCAGCCGCGGCGGCGGGAAGGCTCCACGTCGGGGCTGCGGGGAGGAGCGCCCGCCCGCGCTCGCCTGCTCCCCGGGCTCTGCATTTCGAAGTCATTTTCCTAAAATCAGGCTTTGAATAGCCACTGCTGCTCGGCTGTGGGCCTCGCAGTACCGTGAGATGCTATGCTCTGACCTCCCTGGGATGCGCAGCGTTTTCCTGCTGTTTTGCTTTTGAATTAAATGCGGTGAAGTTTTAGATTCAGGTCAGGTTTTCCCGGGACCTCCCGGCCCGAAGGCGCCGGCTCCTGGGCCGACAGCGCCATCTGGCGGTTGTGGTCGGCACGTGCGGGCCTGTGCGGGAGAACCGGGGAGTGATGTAATGGTCCACGTCCGCTCCCCGAGCGAGCGGGCTCTGCAGCCGGCCCCGCGTTGCCCCGAGTTTCATACTGCAGTTTTCCGTGTAAACGTCTCGTCGTGCAAGGGGCTTCTCCACAGGACCCTGTTCTATGTTGCAACTGAAAAGCCCCTCTTTGCAGTCTGTTCTAGGGCTGCTGGATTTGAAGGTGAAAGAGACAAGATCAAAAGCCAGCCTCCTCGATTCACAGTTATGCAGCCGACTGGGTACGTGACCTTTCCCAGGTCCAGCCGCGCGGGGACAGGAATGGTGCCTCCTGATTCCCAGCTGCAGCACTGTTTGACATCCCTGTGATCTCTTGGCCCCAACCAGCTCTCTCACTCCCTCGGGACTGCACAACAGCCGCCGGCTGCCTGAAGAGCTGGGAGCAGGGTCTCCCTCAGTGCCCCATCTTATCAGGGCTCCCTCTGGCACACTCTCACCCCGCTGCCGCCCCTCTCCTCTTTGCCCCTTACCTCAGTCCAGGCTGACACCCTCGGTGAATTTCTCGTGTGGCACCTCACCCGGCCCAGACTCACGGAGGTCACCGCACTGGGGGCTGATCGGGCCAGCGGCAAACTTTAATGCTTGGACTTTGGATGAGCCCTCCCTGCAACTTAATGCTTTCAACATCTGTTGATTCCTGCATTGCAGATACTGCAAATGTCTCCTTCTGATCTTCAGCTCCTGCCCTTACAATACCTCACAGTCTGGAAAACAAATTCTCCTACTTCCCAGAGATGAAGTTCGCCTCCTGGGAGCTTCCTTGGTGCTGCCTCTTTTGCCCTTAAAAATATTTATATTATCTCCCATCTTCTCTTTGTCTCTTACCTCAAAGGGAAAAACTCTTTAGTCTTTTCCAAACCAAATGCAGCTCCTCTTACCTCTAACATAAAATATTTAGCCTAAACAAAACAGAAAGCAAAAAAAAAAAGAACTCAAAACAGAAAATATGGGGCACTACAGGAAACTTTAAGAAACTATCAATAATTCTCAGGCGCCGGGGAAAAAAGATACTGCATACCTGAAAAAAAGATGCCACAAGGAAAGGAGTATTCGGAGGATAGACAAAAAAACCTCTTGGAGGTTAAAACAGTATGACAGCTACCGTGCAAGGTCAACGGAAGGGTTCAGATAAAATTTTAGGGAAGCCCCCAGGAAGTCGAACAAAAAAGCAAAAAGACAGACAATTAGCAATAAAACAACAAGATTCGTCACAGGCAGAATCAGCTACATAATTTGAAAGGCTCAGTACAAAATGATAATGTGAGGTCCTCTGTTTAAAAATCACTAAGATTTTCAAGAGCACTAAGTCGAGCATGCGGCTGGTGCAGTGGACACAGCTTTCTGGTCCCTCCCTCATTCCCCCTAGTTCAGGGATCTCAGCATCCCACAGCATGAGGAATCCTCCTGACCGGAGCTTTGGACCCCAAGAGCACTGCCTTGTAGACTGTTTTGGGGTTGGGGAGTCTCATCTCAACCCTGTGGGCTGAAAGCTGAGCTGGCCAACACAGCAGCCTTAAAGACTGTGAGACCACGACTCGGAGACGTGGGTGATGAGACTTGGATGTGGCCAGTCTGATGGAGACGGGTTGTAAATGTGAAACACACCCCAGGTATTAAGGCTATAGTATGAAAAATAGAATGTCAACTATCTCATTAATGATTGTCTCATAGTGATTACATGTTGAAGTGACACTGGGATATAGTGAGTTAAATATATTATCAAAATTAATTTTACCTGTTTTTACTTTTTTAAAATGTGGCTGCTAGAAAAATTTTTAATGTGGCTTATATTGTATTTTTATTGGGCGACACTGATCTAAAGAGACTTATCACTGAGCCATAGTCACTGACCTAGTTACTTTTGTGTTTTATTTCTTGCTTTCTTACCACAAGGTTGCAGGGTAGCAGGCCTGGCCAGGTTGTACCCATCAATTTCCAAAGAAGAAAACAGAAACTACTCTAGGTATTTCAAAAGGATGGAGATTTCATATGGGGAATGAGGTTACTGCTGTAGACTAGAAGAGCAGGAAAACAGTATGGAGGTTCCTCAGAAAACTAAAAATAGACTTACCATATGAACCAGCAATCCCACTTCTGGGCACATATCCAGAGGGAACTGTAATTAGAAAAGACACGTGCACCCCAACGTTCATAGCAGCACTATGTACAACAGCCAAGACATGGAAGCAAGCTAAACGTCCATTGGCAGATGACTGGATAAAGAAGCTGTGGTATATTTGTACACTGGAATACTACTCAGCCAAAAAAAAAAGAATAAAATAATGCCATTTGCAATAATATGGATGGACCTAGAGATCGTCATTCTAAGTGAAGTAAGTCAGAGAGAGAAAGAAAAATACCATATTATATCACTCATATGTGGAATCTAAAGAGAAAAAGAGGACACTAATGAACTCATCTCCAAAACAGAAACAGACTCACACACATAGTAAACAATCTTATGGTTACTGGGGGGAAAGGGGATGGGAAGGGATACATTTGGGAGTTTGAGATTTGCAAATGTTAGCCACTATATATAAAAATGGATTTTAAGAAAACAAATTTCTTTTGTATAGCACAGGGAACTATATTCAATATCTTGTAATAACCTTCAATGAAAAAGAATATGAAAATGAATATATTTGTGTATATGCATGACTGGGACATTGTGCTGTACACCAGCAGTTGACACATTGTAACTGAATATACCTCAATTTAAAAAAAAAAAAAGGACTAGACAAGCCAAACAGGAAGGTGTGCTGTTTCCTGAAATCCAGAGCTGCAGAAAGCTGCTGCCACGCTCTGCAGGAGCCAGTGTGCACGTCAGCCCACTCCACTCAGCCTGCACTGTTGTCCAGCTGCTCAGAGAGCTCATGGTCAACTGTGGGCTACCCCAGGCAGGAGCCTACTCACCTGTAGCTGCTGGTGGTGTTGGAACTGTTGGCACGATTGTGGGAGCTGACAATCACCCTCTGCTATCACTGAGCTGGAGTGCATGGCATTGGCGCTGATAAAGGGCCTGCCAGAAACAGAACAGCTTCTGTCTTTTCACTCTTGCTGGTTTCTGTGAATGCCTCCAGTTGGCAGACTTAAGTGGAATTCAGCTGGCAGCGAAGGCTGAAAATGCAGTTTGCAAGCTTGCAGTCCTGGAGGTGAGAAGGAAGGGCAGGATGAGGCACAGAGGCCTTCTATGGACTTGCTTCTAGAAGATGAAACTGGCAAATGGAATTGAATGTACTTGGAGGAAAGTCCTTGGCTGACTGGGAATGAAACATTGCTAGTGACAGAGAAGACTAAGAGAGCAATAAAAATTAAAAAATAAGTCAATTATAAACTCCAGGAAAAACAAAAAGTTGTACAATACAGGAAGTATAATCACAGTGTAACACTGGGTTCAGCTGTGAACAATATTTCTGTGGTCATGATAATATAAATTCTGAATATTAATTTACCAAAAATGATATGTAACTTTATTGGGATGATGGGGCATGTGAAAAAAGTAGGTGAATTTGAGCTCTAAATCTTTATCCCCCATGGTCATCACTCAACATATGAGTTCATACCTGGGGGGGAAAAATCAAGAAACAGCAGTAACAGTTGGTCATTTATATGTTCAAAGGGGGATCCTCAAAAACACTATTGAATAGTTAAAACAAGTAGTGGGAATCTGAATGAGGAGTGAGGCAATGACACTGCTGTTTGGGGTGATAAGCCCTCGGGAATTTATATAATTTGTTTTAATGATGTACAGATATCCCTTTGAAAAATATAAAATTTAATAAGAAATTTTAAATTTCAGAAATAAGGAACCCCCACCCCGCAAAAAATCCTTCACTTCTCATAGAGCATTCACTGTACACACAAATTCATGGTCATGGTGAAAAGAAAGTGCAATAAAGCAATCAATAAAGCAATGCCTGACAGCACGGAGTGGCGTGATTTATTTGCAGAAGGAAAAGTTGACTAAGCAAGAACTAATTGTCATCTTTAGCCAGGATTCTTTACCATAAAATCTGTATAAGTCTAGTTACACGTTGGATGAGCAACTGAGCGTACAAGTGCCACTTTGGAAGTGTGTGTGCAGCACGCTGTTTCAGACGGCCAGCCGTGACAAGATGGTTTGTCAGGTGACTTTGAAATCTGTTAATTCTTTGAAGCTAAATTGCATCTGGACAAAGATATTCACTGCTCACTAAACATTCACCCGCTTGGAGTTAGGTAGGGCCATGTGACACTCTAGACAGTAGGCTGTAAGCGGAAGTGATTTGCATCCCTCCCAAGCCAGCTTTTGGGAGCCCCCCTCCCCAGCCTTGGCAATTGTTGAGAAGAGCGTTACAGGATGGCGGAAGCATCCTGGGTTGCCAAGTCACCACATGGAGGGCGGTTACCCTCAGAGTCGCCCATCATTCACTGGACCTTAAGTGGTTGAGAAATAAACTTTTATTGTTTTAACCCCTTGAGATTTTGGCATGTTTATGGAAATCACTTTCTAATCCACCATCATAAATCCATCACCTAGTGTATTCAAGCCATGATTCTAAGGAGAGCAGCGGGCTGGGGCTGAGTTCCACATACTCCCTCCCACAAGGCTCCCAGGGTGACTCGTTAAGCTGGTGGTTGGGAGGGAGGAGGGCAGCAGGTGATCACGTGACAGGTCTTTTCTCTCTGCGACCTTAACCCACCACTGAGGGAACTAGACCCACAACGGAACGGCCATCTTGTTCTCGCTAACTGACAGCTCACCAGGGAAACAGAATGAGGGGGGCTAGGCTGTTAAGGCTGAGTCAGACACCTCAATCAGTCAGTCGCCAGTAACATGAATTCAAAACCTGCTGAGCTCAGTGAGTTGAGCCGAGCACGGCGTGAGATGGAAGATGAACGCGAGCTCCATCTGTTTCCCCCAACGCAGGAGAGAAGGACCTCCAAGGGGAAGGGGTGTCGAACGTGTCTGTGAAGCAGCATCTCAACAAATACACAACCATATACTTCCAATTTCACGCTATCTTGAGACCAAGGAGCAAAGGAGACTGGAGGAGTCACTCAGCGGAGGATTCGCAGGGACCGTGTCTCAAGCTGGGCTTTGTAGGAGGCAAAGACAAGTGTCGGCAGCAAGGCGAAAGGAATACAGACCGGATGACAATGCTGCACACGGGAAGCGCAGGGACGGGCAGGTCACGTGCAGGAGACCAGAAGACCAGCGCGGGCGGAGTGGACGCCCATGGACACTGGGGCGGGGGCAGCTAGCGGGGGACCTTGAAGGTCGGCGACGTAAGCCGCTGACAGGAGAACTGCTGGACGAATCTGACGTAAAGTGATCTGGAGAAGAGGGAGGTGGCGGAGGGGGAGAGCGGAGAGAAGACCAAGCAGGACACAGTGTGATGATTTACCTGTGACATTACGAACTGGAGCCACAGTTTGGGGTGCAGAAGGGAAGGCGGAAGTCCACAAGAATAACTCAGGAGGGTGCGAAGGTGCATCTGACGTGAGGGTCAGGAGAAGACCCGAGAGGCGTCCTGAGTGAGCCCGTGTTCAAGCCTGAGGAAGTGGAAGGATGCCTTTTTTGGGGTAAATGAGGAACACTAGTATTTTCCTTTCATCCTGGGGGAAGGACAAATCAGACCTAAAGAAGAAATAGAGCAGAGCGGGTGGGGGAGGGGGAGGGACAATAATCCCAATCTGACAGCTTTTTGGGGCCAATAATCACAGGTTTACTTATTTCAGCCTCCTCTCCACGCATCTAATACAAGGACCGGCACCTGGATCCAGCTGAAGACGAGCCGTGAAGTGAGAGAACAGATGGATTCAAACGGATTCGGCTTCTGCTCCCAGAGACCAGAGATGTCAGCGTGATCGGGACCGTTCACTACACATCGCGAAGGAGGAGCCAGGTCTACGAAGACTGAGCTCCTAGCAAAACCCGAGGCAGCAGAGGGAGGTTGTGACTCGGGGTAGACGGTTAAGTTGTCTCCTGCACAGTTGCCTGGCACAGGTCCGCGTCCTGGGCACGGGGCCGCGAGCCGGAAAGGGCTGCCCCCGCCACCAGAGAGCCTCAGTGACGGCTGTAACGGCCTCACAGTCCTGGGTCAGCCATCGCGGCAGCGTGAGAGGCGACATACTCAGAAGAGCGAAGACGGGGGACGACGTGCTGGCTGCTCGGAACAGCAGCGTGCGCTGCAGCCGTGCCGCGGGGGCGCAGAGACCACCAGGATACAGCTCGTCCTGAGTTCATCTAAGGCTTTTCACCTCGTTGAAGAGGTGGGAGACACTCCACGGAGCTGAGGTCTGAGCATCGATAAACCAAGGTCGCGTCTGACTCATCAGAGAGGATCGAGTCAGAGCCTTCGCCCCGAGGTCCTGACACTGGGCAGCGCAACACGGGGGCTGGTGTCCACTGCAAACATCTGAAGGTTCCTTCGAGACAAGAGGGGCCACTGCTGACCTGGGCAAGGGGTCGGTAGGACGTAGCCCGTCAGTCGTGGCCCAATTTGTTGCCAACGTGAAAAGCAATGTGCGAGGAACTGGTAAACGGTTAACGGTGCCGCACAGAGACCTGCGCAGACGCGGGCCCCGCTCCGACCTTGCCCTCCCTCCCCGCCGGGCCGCCGGCCGCGCGGCCGCTGCATCCCGCTTCCCGCGCGGCCCTGCGCGCAGCCGGGCTTCCCGGCCCGTGGGCGGCGCCGAAGGCCAGGTCACCCAGCTCTGGGGACGCAGACGCCTCCGAGCGATGCTTCCTAAAAGGGGGCAGACCCCACCGGCAGGAGTCTGCCTGCCCCTCCCTGCGCGGAATGCAGGCACCCGGCTGAGCTGGGGTGACCCGCCGTCGTTTGAACACGAGGCTGAAACCATGAAGACTAGAGCCGTGGGCCCACGAGCTCTGAGCAGAGAGTGAAGGAAGGCAGGGACCAATGGCATCAGGGAGCCACCAAACCAACCCTGTGTCGTCTACCTCGACTGCCCGGTTCCCTCACACCCCCCTGCGAACCCACCGCTCCCCGCACCGCCTTCCTGTAGGAACCACCCCCGTCCCCTCGCTCTGCGCTGCTGGCTGATGCATCACGTGGGAACATTTCCGCGCCTCTGTTTCCAGCTAACGTTTCTTCTGTGCTGGAGGCTCCTCAGCCACCCTCGAACACTCTGGCAGCAAAGTCCACGGCTTCCTCGTTATTTATTTGGGACTTTTTTTTTTAACTTCCCGCATGGAGTGCTGGGTTCGAAAGGCGATTTCACCCTTGCGTCGGCGGCGTGGACGGCGAGGGCAAAAGCAGGAAGCTTGTTGTCTAAATGTTTTAAGAAATGTAATTTCAGGAGATGGGATGTGGGTGAAATGAGTGAAGGGGGCCCAAGGATACAAATTTCCAAGTTATAAAATAAATAGACCATGGGGATGTAATGTACGGCAGGGAGACTGAGGACTTCTGCATGAAAGTTCATGGACTATTTGCTCTGGACCTCAGATTTATAGTACACTAACTACAATTCACTCAGCATCGCAATGGCAGGCTCTGGCCCACACTCATAGCACCAGACATGGCCAGCGACGCCCAAAGCTGTCAGAAAAACTCCAGTCCGGGGTTTGGGGGGTCCCTTGATGGGAGCACTCCCCACTGTTCCTGAAGAAACGCTGAGTGACTCGTCACCCCCCTCCAACACCTCCACTTCTCCATCCTGTGTCAGGTCCATCTGGCTTCTTCCGGCCAAAATAGCCTTCTGGGATGCCTGTCTCCGAAGGCGCCGGACAGACAGACAGAATGGCAAAGCCCCTTTAGAGGCACTCGGGTGACTTTCTGGAGCAGAAAACGCCAGCAGTTCTTTTCCGAACTGGAGCCCTTTGTTTGGCCCTGTGCACCAAATTTCCCCCACTCCCCTCGTCTCCCCGGCCAGGTCCTTGCCAGTAAGTTGTTCTTCGGGAACACTGAACTCTCTGTCTGTCCGGCAGGTGGAGTACTGATGAGGCGCTCCAGCCCGTCTCTGCAGGCGCCTCTCTCCAAGGCTGAATGGGTTGCTGCAGCGCAGCCTGGAGCAGAGGTACCTGCCCTCATCCCTGCAGGGGCACAGCTAACTGAGGAAAATTATACCGGGGCCCCAGGGGGTGTACGTGCCCAGCCAGCCCAGCCAGGAGCTGCAGCGGCTCACACAGACCAGGTGCAGAGCAGAGCAGGCTCCTGCCTCGCCTCCCGATGTCCGCTGTGTGCAGACTGAGCCCAGGAAACCTGCCTCCTGACTTAGATTCCAGGAGCCTGGTGAGAAGGTGCAGAGCAGCCAGACAGCCACTAGAGGGCTCCCTACCAGCATCTGCCCGAGCCAGAGAGGGCTCAGTCCCCGAAGATTTCTGGTATATTCCACAGGATTCCTAAAACTGTTTTATTTCCTCCTTCCGTAAAGATTCAGAAATCAATAATAAAGTGACAGTGCCGGGTGAGGAGGACTATTCATTGTTTTGCTTTCATTTGCTTTTGGAAAGAAACTGGAACAACTTTTCTTCTGAAATTTTTTTTGAAATATTTGCAGAGTCACATGCAGCTGTGAAAAATACTACTAAGAGATTTTATGTTTGCTTTACTCAGTTTCCCCACTGGTAACATTTTTCTACACTACGGTGTAACAACCAGGATACTGACGTTGACATGACTCACTGATCCTGTTTAGATGTCCCCAGTTTTACTGGTACTAGTGTTGGGGGGGGCCCTCTGGGCAATTTTATCATCTGTAGATTCAGACGCCCACCACCACAGTCAAGACACTGAACAGTTCCACCACCACCAGGAACCTTCATGTTGTCCTTTACAACCACACCCAGCTCTCCTCCAAGCTTCTGGCAATCACTGATCTGTCCTCCATTTCTAAAACGTCGTCACTTCAAAAATATTACATGAATGTGGAATAATACAGTTTATTACTTTTCAGGATTGGACATACTTGTTACTCAGCATAATTCCCTGCAGACTTGTCCAAGTCACAGTTTGCACGCACTCACTGGCTTCACCATTCGCCTGGCAAAGAACATCTGAGCTTATTCAAGACTGGGCTGTTAAATTAAACTTCTTAGAACCTTAGTGTGGTGTTTTCAGTATCAGGCTTCTGATGGGGAACATCTATACATCCTCACTGTCTAACTGTAATTCCTCTTCGGTGAACTAACATTTCACATCCTACTCCCATTTTCTAATTGGACTGTTCCTTTTCTGACTGTTGGGTTTTAAGAGTTCTTTCTATGTTCCTTTTATACATTGTTGAATTCGGTTTGCTAATTTTTTGTTGAGGATATTTGCATCTCATTCATTGTGAGATATTGGTCTTTGGTTCTTTTTTTGGACTGTCTCTCTGGTTTTGGTATCACGATAATACTGGCCCCCAAAAATGAATTAGGACACGTCTCCTTCTCGTGTCTTCTAGAAGAGATCGTGCAAGCCTGGCTGTAATTCCTCTTTGGCTAGTGTTACAGAATTCTCCAGTGTGCAGGAAAGAGTTAACACCGCAGACCTGACACTGTGATTCTAACAAAGACCTGCTTGCGAGATTGTCCCTTAGCTGGTGTCTGGGAACTCGGGTGGTAAACAGAGCCTCCGGCGATAGACCACCTTCCCTAAATGCGTGGAGTGGCTGTGGTGGCCACGCCGGCAGGGCAGCGCGGCGATGCTGACACTGCTTTCCTTCTGGGCGGGTGGGACTTCATGCCCGTGGTCAGTCACACGGGCCTGGGGTTCCTGTGTGAGTAACCCCGATTAGAAAAGAAAGAAACGACGAGATTCTGAGGCTTGGGCGAGAGTCCCAGGTGGAGCCCACATCACATGGGTTGTCGCAGCTCTTTGCTGGAAGATTTAAGACCTGTGTGACTCCACGGGGAAAGGACTCTCGGAAGCCTGCACCTGGTATCCTCCGGGCTTTGCCCCAGGGGCCTGTCCCTTTGCGGAGTTTACTCTCTATTTCCCTGGATTTTGCTGATTTTGCTGTAATCAGTCTTTGCCATGAGAACAGCAATATGCTGAGTCCTGTGGGGCCCTCTAGTGACCGTCCTGGGAACCCCCAGCACACGCAGGGCAACCATCTGGGCCTAAAGATTTGTTTTTCATGGTAGTTTTTATGGCAAATTCAATTTCTTTAATCGTTATAAGTATGTTCAGGTTACCTGTTCTTGTTTGAGTGTTGGTGGCTTGCTTTCAAGGAAATTGTGCATTTCTTCCTAGTTTTCAAATTTATGAAATAAATTTCAAATATATTCATTTTCATATTCTTTTTCATTATAGGTTACTGTAAGATATTGAACAAAGTTCCTTGATCCATATAGTAGAAATTTGTTGTTTATCTGTTTTATATATAGTAGTTAGTATCTGCAAATCTCGAACTCCTTAATTTATCCCTCCCCCCACCAGTATCTACAAGTTCGTTTTCCATGTCTTTGACTTTGCCTCTGGTTTATAAATAAGTTCATTTGTCTTTTTTTTTTTTTTTTTTTGAGATTCCACATATAAGTGATATCATATGGCATTTTTATTTTTCTGGCTGGCTTACTTCACTTAGCATGACAATCTCCAGGTCCATCCATGTTGCTGCAAATGGCATCATTTTATTCTTTTTTATGGCTGAGCACTATTCCATTGTGTATATATACCACAGCTTCTTTATCCAGTCATCTGTCAACGGGCATTTAGGTTGCTTCCATGTGTTGGCTATCGTAAACAGTGCTGCTACAAACGTTGGGGTGCGTGTGTCTTTCCAAATTAGAGTTCCCTCCAAATATATGCCCAGGAATGGGATTGCTGGATAAGTCTATTTTCAGTTTTTTAAGGAACCTCCATACTGTTTTCCAGAACGTCTGCACCAAACTCCATTCTCACCAGCAGCGCCCTTTTGGTCAGGAGGACGTACTTCCTAGTAACGGAGCTGAACTGGCCTTGGTTCTCACTTTAAGGATTCTTTCCCTTGTTCAGGCTTGGCAGCCATGACGTATCTGGGATACAGCCAGAGGAGGTGTTGACCAAAAGTTGCAAGTATAAGAAGACTCCAAATAGTCTTTAAAAGAGCAGGGATGAGGCTGCCTACCTGCGCGGAATTGGCCAGGGGGCCCGACATAGACGTGTCCCTTTGGAGTCACACCTGGGACCCAGTCTGGGCACAGCCTGGGCTTCTCCTCTCTCCTTCCCCTCCCTTAAGGAGAAATCCTCACCTTTGGTGCGGATAAATACAGGTAAGTGAATGCGGCTGGGGTTGGGAGCAAGCTGGCTGGTGTGGGTGAAGATGGCACTAGAGAGATGTGCCACAGCCTGGTGGGGAGAAGGAGGAGGCGGGTCCCACACGGTCCTTTGTTTCGTTCCTTACAGTTAAACACTGAAAAAGGCTGAAATGCCCGGAGACAAATTCTCCGTTCTCATCTCCACTAAGCCCAAATTGAGACATTTATTAGAGCTGAATTTAAATTTTTTTTAAATCTCTTTCATCCTAGAGGGAAAAAATCCTGTGTAGCTGGTGTGCCCTGTAATAATGGCTATAATTAATCTGCTGAAGTTCTGTGCAACCAGAAATGCAGCAGACGGGGCCAGTGGCTGGGCCTCAAAGCTGCAGCCTGTGGCTTCAGAACAAAGGCTGCCGGATGGAGAGGCCATGACACCACGTGAGACCCAAGGGCCACCTTTTGTCAGCTCCTCTGTTACATCCTCAACTGCAATGCCCCATGGGTGACAACTTCGGGGGGAAATGTTACATTTTAAAAATCAACTCTCCCATGTTTGGCTATAAATCTCGTATGGAAATTAAAGATGAAAATCACATTTCTTTTCCATTGGTCTCATTTGTCTAATAAATGCCTCAGGGACTCACAGCTCAATCAAGGCTTCCAATCTCCTGAAATTAAATTAACTTCCTTTCATGAGCTAGATAAAAATGATTTAAGGAGGTGGAATAATTTGGCTCTTATCTTAGTGCTGCTGACTGAACGGCACTGCCATCAGGGTCTCTCCTCTCCTGTGTTACTTACTTCAAAAGCAACCTGAGGGCACTGAATACACATACGTACACATGTGTATACACACACATACATATACATGTACATGTATATTATTTCATTAAAGAGCATGTTTCCAAAATAATCATACTCAGCAAATAGAGGGCACCCCGTTTACCCTTTGGAGTGAAAGTGTAAACTTGAGGCCAGTGGCCTTCCTTGAGTGAATGTGGATTTGGTCTCCCCCACATCAGGGCACTCGTGATAAGTATAGAGCGTTCTTACGAAAGGGAAGAGGAGGACACAAATCAGAATTACAGAAGAAACACAGGAAAACCCTCCGTCCTTTTATAAGAATAGTTTATCTTGGTGTATTTTAGTTCTTTATTATACCGACATACCATATGCTACCATATTGGATAACGTGATTCTAAAGCCATCTTTCTCAGCCTTCAGTCTGCATCAGAACACCCAGACCCTCTCAGTTCTGATCCAGGTGGTCTGGGTGAGGCCCCAGGGACTGATGCTACTGAGAAGCAGTACTCAGTACTGAGTACTGAGAAGAGGGACTCAGGTCCTAGGAGGTCAGCATGGGGCTGGCACTGTCACGTCCGTCCGCTGCACCGCCCACACCGCCACACGAGCCAAGGCAGTTGAGTCAAGAACAGCTTCCAAGTTTACCCCCTGGAAGCCGAGAGCCTCTCTGGGCACAGGAAGGAGGGGGCAGGCCGGTTAGAGGGGAACTTTCTGGAGATGTGATTTCTACTTGAACAGCTGGAGGCCAGCATCTCTGTCCCTGGTTTCCCCGCCTGACAAGCACGTGGAGCCCTGGGATTTGGACAGAACCACTCCGCAGCTGTCCCTGACATTTTAAAACCTGTTCCCAGTCTGAACGAGGTGGGTCACCAGTCTCGGATTTGAAAGCTGTTGCCAAAAAAGGTTGTAGAAAGCAGTTTATTGCAGCCTGTGCTCCCGGTTGCAACTGACCTTCTCCGTAAAAATGGGCGAGACCAACAGGCTTCGCTGTCGCTGCTGAGATCAGACCCCAAGCCCTCCCAGGGCTGGTGGCCTGCTGTCTGCCTCCCAGAGAGGGGCTCTGCCTCTCTCCCCAGGCTGGGCCCGGTCATACTGAGGTCTGTGCGAGTTTTTGTTTGTTTGTTTTAGGGGAGAGGTAATTAGGTTCATTGAGTTATTTGTTATTTTAATGGAGGTGCTGGGGAGCGAACCAGGACCCCGTGCATGCCAAGCACGGGCTCTACTACAGAGCTGTGCCCTCCCCGACGCATCCTGGAGGTTAAGCTGATAAAATGTGCTTATTCCACGTGTGTCTTTTCCGTTTTCTCCAACTGTGTGAAGCTCCGTCCTCGGGGAAAAATCAAACACTGGAGTGTGCTCCGAGAGCTGTTCTTCTCCCGTTCAATAAAGGAGGAACTATTTATGTGTTTCCATGATTTCCATTTTCACAAAGACATGTCATTTTATTTAAATATTTCCTGACAGGCCTTTAACATCTTATATTAATCTTCCCAAGACAACTCATTACAGCTGGAAAAAAAAATCCTCCTCTTGCAAAAATCAAAAACGCTGATCACTTTAAAACTTCCTCCTGCTCTGGAAAGTGTGACAATTAGAGAAACGCAAAGATGGTGGCCCTCTAACGGGAAGCGGGCTGGGGCCCCTGTGTAGACGTTCTTCATGGTCTGAGGAAGTGATACTAGAAATGAAAGTAACCATCTCTGCTTGCAGCAACCAGTTGAACACTAGCTTTAAATTTGGTTTTAAGTTGCCCAGGTGCTAGGCGGTCATTGTAAAGGAAAGGTAAGGCAGAGTAATCCAGCGCCTCCGGCTGGAGCGGCTACAGCAGGGAGGCTCAAGGGACGCAAACGGCGCTCTGTAATCCCAGACTCACCGATAACAACCTTTGTGAAGTTAGGCGAGAGCTGGAACCCTTCTGACCCTGCCTTCACTCCTTGATCACACAGTTCCTCTGTTTATTGAAGCAACAGAGTGCTGTGGTTCGGGAAGTGGATTTGAGTATCAGCCCCAGATTGGAGTCTTGGCTCTGCCCTTATGTGACCTTGGACAAATCGCTTAATTGCTCCAAACTTCAGTTTCTTCATCTGTAGATAAGAAGCATACAACACCTGCCTTCAATCCTGTCAGACACACATCTGGCCTCTTGGAAGCCCTCAAGAATATTAGTTGTATTACTATTATGATATTATTATTATTATCGTCAACTAACACTAAGGACCATGAATAGTGGGTTAGACACCATTCAAGGCAGCAACAATGCTCAAGGATAAATGGCCAAGTCCCTTCTTCAGCGGAGAAGCCGGACACTGATCTGACTGCCCATCTAAACGAGTGTTGCGAAGCTCAAGTAAGAAACCAGAGAAATCCCAGGGTGGAAGTGTGTGCTGCCATGTCAGTGTCCATCTTGCGTACAATCTTTTTTGTTGGCAAAACACAGTAACCAAAGCACGAATGGAGTTCTGGGCCAGTCATTCCCTCCTGAAATCGGCAGGCTTCACTCTGAGGTGAGTGGGAGTAACTCACTCTCCTTTAACTGAAAAGAGTGGTTTCTGCCTGTTTCCCAAGAAGCTCAAATCTTCCGAACCCCGCTGTTAGGAGCCAGGGCTGTGCTGATGTTTTTCTTCACTGCGTCCTCTGGGCAGAATTACTGCGCTCATTCACAGAGAACCCGGCCCCCAGTGTGTAGTGAGAGTTATTCCACAAAGGGGTTTACCAGGTTTTTAGGGCCAAATATATAAAAAGCACTTTCCATACCTACTCGATCCAGTTTCGTTTTCAAACCTGAAACGAGGGTTTAGCAAGCTTCCTTTTATAGATGAGAATCTGTGACTTGCCAAGGTCACACAGTGGTCAGTGGTGGGGCCAGACTGAGGATGAAGGTCAGTGTGACTCCACCCACCGCCTTCAAAGCTTCCTCTCCTGGTGGGGGCTTAGGCGAGAGCATTTGCTGAGCAATAGTGCTTCCTGTTTGTTCAGGGTACACGGAACTGGTCACACATCTTTAGTTGCTCTTCCCAAATATCCGGGGGGGTCTCCAAGGAGACCATCCACTCGAAGTTGCACCAGCAACTGTCTGGAATCGTGTTCACTGTCAAGAGCAATCTGCACACAGTCCCACGGAAGCCGGTGGTGACGGACAGACTATTTTTAAGCGACTTCATCTTTGATTCCCTGATGGGGAGTCTCCAGTCTTCAGGTTCAAAAGCTCGAACAAAGGAAAGACCAGCTTTTTGAGCAAGAAAGGGACAACTCAGGGCCGTGAGTCTAACACAATTAAATGCCAGGTGAGCAGAGGTCACAGCCGTAGAAAGCACTGTTTTGCCTGAAAAGCACAAAGTACTCTTTCCCACTTTTTTCGTCAATAACCTGACAATCGGAGCTGACACATCCAAGCTTCAAAGCAAGAGCAAAGCGCTCGGTTTGTGAATATTAAGCGTCTTGCCGTGAAGAGGTCTGACCCTTTGTTTCAGCGGCGTCCAGGGGAGACAGGAAAGGTACCATTGACTAGCCCCCTTCAGGGCTGGTCACCGCTGGCCACCTTCCATGGCCTCTCTCTTCTGAGATTTCAACGTCCTGTTTTTCATCGTCACTTCAAATTTCTAGTGGGAAGATGCTTCTTCTTTTCTTGTTGTTGCTTTTGTTTTTTGTTTCTTTGGCAGGGGGAGGTAATTAGGCTTATTTATTTATCCATGTATTTATTTTTAGAGGAGGCACTGGGGACTGACCCCAGGACCTCATGCATGCTAAGCACACGCTCTGCCACTGAGCTCGACCCTCGCCCCGCCTGGAAGATATTCCTTCTAATGAGGAGATGTTTATGACCCACCTAGCTCCACCCATTTAGTCATTGCCTTGGGGTGTAGGGCCAGGCTTTGGCTGAACAGAAAAGTCTGCAGGCGAGATACCTGAGAAACTCTTGAATCTGGCGCTGAGGGCATCCCCCAGTGTCTGGTTTCCTCGAAAAATAAAAGTACTCGCGGAAAAGTCTACCATTTATTATGATCGACTATTTCAAAGGTGAAGAAACTTACATTCAGAGAGGTTATGTGACTTGCCGAAAACACACAGGAGAGGCTAGATTTCAGCCCAGGCCTCCCTGGCCACAAACCCATTCCCTTTGCACGACTCTAACTGGCCCTCCTCCCCTTCTGCTGCAATTCTGCTCGGACCGAGGGAAGCCAGGGTCCAGCCACTCCTTGCAACTGCACAGGCCGAGCCCATCAGCCTCCACATGGTGGAGATAATTCGCTTCAGTATCACTTAGAGGGGAAGATAAGCAAGCAGAAAGGCACAGTGCGAAAGAGATCACGTCCCCAGGGGCCCAGGCCTTGAGTTCCGGGCTCTAACTGTCTGACTTGCAACTTGTGTTGATCAACGTGTTTGATCTTGGACTTGCTACTAACGATGTCTCAGTTTCCTCACCTGGAGAACAAGGATTGTCATAAAACAAGTCCAGAATCCCTTACCTGAAATCTCTGGGTATAGACATATTTTAAGGTTCAGAATTTCTTGATTTTAGAAAAGCAATAGGGTTTATATATCATAACAGCCCCAGTGGGGTCGGGGGCAGGACCCACCACCCACTAGTCAGTCACATGAATACTTCTGCCGTGAGACAAATTAGTATTCGCCTAGGTGAGATGAGTTAAGATGATAAATTAAGACTATTAGACGCATGAGACCTTAAAGTCTTATCAATGTAGATCAGAGTTTCTACCAAAAGAGTTTCAAAAAAAATTTTTCTTTTTTCGAGACTGGGATTTCAAAGTTGTACATGGAAGAATCATGGGGCCTCACCTACTTTGTATGTGTGTGTATATATATATATATATATACACACACACACACACACACACACACATACATATATATATATATATATATATATATATATATATGTTGGAGTGCTTAGAAGAGGCTCCAGTGCACAACGGGGGTCCAGCCCACTTGGCTTTCCTTATTGATTCCAGAGGAGAAAAAACACAGGCTACTTCAAAGATTATTATTTATATGTCAAAATTTCTACTGAGATGGCTTTGCTATTTCAGAGAAGAGCAAGCTCTCCAAGATGTCTCTTCAGAAAAATTCTAGGTCGATCCAGCAGCCACTGCCAACAGAGAGGAATCAAGAAAACCTCCAGGGGTCGGAGGCAGAGAACGGGGAAGTTATTTTATTCCAACTACCACCTGCCAGCCCAGCAAAATGTGCTCTCAACTTGGCTTCCACGTGGCAAGAACAAATGCTGTAATGACCGGCGGAAGCGATGGAACCAACTGCAGCTGGAGGCAGCTGAAGCCTGGTCCGCGGATGCCAGCGGCCACAGCAAACAGGGAATCCTCTCTACACCAGGGAAAGCGCACTCTCCGCCCTTTACCACACTTCCGGTTTCCTCCCTAATGCTTTTCCTCCCGTTTATTAAAATCATTTCAGTCTCATTAGAATGAAATCTTGAGAGCATTCTCAACTTGAGCAGGGATTTAGCTACAAGTTGCTAATTTGTCCCATTCCGTAGAGAATTTCTAGGCAATGTGCAACAGTCCTTTCAGACGAGACCTGCCCTCCCCAAGTCTCAGAGCAGTTTCTTCTGCCTTAATCAAACACCACAATTTCTTCTTTTCCTCATTGGGGGATGGATCAGATTGAGCTACAGAGCCCACCTCGTCCTTGGCCCAGGAACACAGTCCTTAATCAAGCCAAATCACTTCTATTTTTGGTTTCTCATAGAACTTACAGGTTCATTTAGGAACCAAGTGCTTTGCATATTGTGGCCCCAGAATAATTAAACATTAATAAACTTTAATTCAACATTAAATAGTAAATGCGGCAATAATGAGGAAATTGGGGAAACTGCTACAGTGTATCTGCTGGAGCGAACAGTTATTGGAAAACCCTGATGAGTTACCAGGCTGGGGCAAATTAAAAAAAAAAAAAAAAGAAAAGGTTAGGTGTGTATATGCAATAAGCTGAAAATATTTCAGAAAGTTCGGTCCAATTGTCTGTGTGAAACCCAAGCAATTTTTTTAGGAAGCAAAGTCTCTTTTACTAAAAATAGTACTAGATAAATGTGTTGATTGCTGTCTCCTCCCACTCGAAAGTAGGGGGCTCAATGGTGAAAAGGACCTTGTATTCCTGGTTTTTGGAATTGTGTGTTTCGGGCTCGCTGACGTGCTTAATGAATACTTGCTGAATAAATGAGTGAGTGAATCTGAAGCAAGAAGGCAAATCGATGATTTTGCCCTGCCTTCCATAGAAAGCAGGTTGTTTCTACATGTTTCTATGTGATACGTGCATGGACTCCATGATACCAAGGCTCCAAGGGGTTTTAATGAGATCTCACGCTTTCCTGGGGAGGAGGCTTCCAGAAGTCTGGGAGACCGTGGAAAGACTCTGCTGTAAAGCTCAGCCGGCTGGCACCAGCTCTACAAGATACCCGTGCAGCCTTCGTAGCAGTAGGTGTGAACACAGCCAAAGAGTAAAACACCAGCCGTCAGCCCAGGGGGCGGCCCCATGGCAGTCCCAGCGAGGAGCCGGGCACCTGCCCTCTGCACCTGGGGAGCTGCGTTTAGGCCGCACTCAGTCCAACCCAGAAGACAATAGCAAGAAGCGATCACACCTGTCTCGCCCCACCGCAGTGGGGCAGAAACACAGGGACAGGCCACAGAGAAAAGGGACCACTTGCGAGGGCCGGAAGGAGAGCAGATGTCACCTCACACCGTGAACGCTGGAGGAGCACGAGAGGAGAGCGGCCGCAGTTGAATGCAAACAATGACGACGAAGACATGTTTGCCCTTGGAGACAAGGGGGCTCTACCAGCTGTGCTGTGCGGTCACGGCTGCCTGCCCGCAGCTGGCACACGGGACATCAGTCAAACCGCCCCGAAGCCCCTTCCATGCACTGGAAATGCAGTGCCCGCCCGCAAGCTGGAACCTGTAGTCCCTTGGGAGACACAAGCTGATGCAAATGTGAGACCCCGCCCTTTTCTCAGTACACACACGTTCCTGGGGTGTATGTCGCCACAGACCTGTGTGGGTCACAGAGGGCAGAGAGCTGGCGCAGAGCACACCCCACAGCAAACCACCCAGAATCCATCCTTAGAAGACCCTGGGCTCGTCCCACTGCAGGCAGCTGCTTCCTCCCCCAGTGGCAGCCTTTCCCCAGCTCCTTCCCCCTCCTTCCCTCCCACCTTTCTCTCTTTCCGCTCTGCTCTCTGCGGCAAAATCCAGGGATCAGATGTCATCTTATTTCCTCCTGTGTTTCAGCATCACCCTGACTTAAGTCACTGCACTCTTGCCCTCCGTCTCCCTTTTATTAAGTCTCTCCTGAAACAGAAGAGCTTTCTTAAGAGCACTTTCAGTGACAGCCATCGTGATGAGCACATCTCCACCTGGCGAGAAAAATAAGGCACCGCCCCCAGCAGACCTCTACGGAAAGCAAGCTTGAGACACAGACGACGAGGACTATTTAAAAGAGTAGAGGAGGAGGGAAGGCACAGTTCAGAGGTAGAGCTCGTGCTTAGCATGCATGAGGTCCTGGCCTCAATCCCCCAAAAATAAAATACAAGAGTAGAGGAGAGACCTGAACAGGGCAGAACAGCACAACTTCTGTAACGCGATGTGCTAAGGGGCAGGAAGTCAGCGTCAGAGCCTGCTGGGGTATTTGATTACCACCTACATACAGGCAGCCATATTTTAAATAACGATCATCAACTGATTCTAATTGTATCTTGGAGCTAGAGAACAGGACATTCTCAACAAACTCTTTTGCTGCCTTTACAAAGCTCCAGGCACTAGGCACCGATTGGACCAGGTGAGCCCCACTGATGGCTTCCGGCAAATCCTGGCTCTCAGTACAGGGCTCCTGAGAGAGAAGGGCTCACTCCTCATGCCTATGTGGGTGTGCTACGTGTTACACAGGATGGTGCCTGTCATTTAGTACAGGAACATTTTATTAGGAGCTTAGATGATTTTTTTAAAAATTGTGCACTCTGCAACAGACCAAACCCCACCATCTAGAGTGGAGGGTCTCAGACTGTGGCCCCCAGACCAGCAGCAAGGGGACTGCGTTAGAAATGCAGGTTCTCGTGCCCCACCCCAGACTGGGTGTGGGGCCGGGGATCTGTGTGAAGGAGCCCTCCAGCTAATGCTGCTGCCCTTTCAAGTTCTAGCACCACCGTGCCTCCAGAGCCCCCGGAGAGCCCATTTCGAGTATTTCCAGACGCCAGTGCAGGCCCTGAGTTATGATTATTTTCATCCCTTAGGTTCTTTGACTCACAACAATCTGGAGCCCGGGCCTCAGACGACATGGCTTCTCTGTCGGGGCAGCTCGTGGTCTCTGCTCCCTGCTCTGCCCTGCAGGGTCCTTGACTGGTGGGCGGTCCCGCTGTTTCTGCAGGGGTCGCGGGGCGTGGCCTCAGCAGTGCTCCTCACTCTTGGCTGGCGCTGTCCCAGCAGCTCCTGGGGCCCCACGATCCTGCCCTGGAATCGCCTGTGGTCGCGGGCTGCCTCCAGGGTCCGCCGCTCTCCCGGGAAGCTCTCCCCTCCTGAGCGCTGCCCTTCTGCCCTCACAGACCAGGTGGGGCTACTTTGTCTCTTTTAGAGCAACGTACCCACCTCTCCTCTGGGCCTCAGACTTCCCCACGGGTCTCACAAAAGCCGGGGTGTCCGAGCAAGTGTCAGACCCACCCGGTGGGCTTATGACAGCAGAGGGCTGGGCGCAGCCAGGAGCTGCTGGTTCGGCTGGTTTGCACGCAGCCTGGAGCTTGCATCTCTAACCGGCTCTTGGTTGGAGCTGATGCCGTCGGCCGGGAACTGCACTGGGAGGATCACTGCTGAAAGCCAGCATCACTGAACCTGTTTGCAGAAGAGTGCCTAAAACACACGTCCCAAATGACCACACCCTGCTGTCTCCCCAGAAATCCAAAGTATCCATCAATTAAGTCAACGTATTTGTCTTTCCTGGTAATTAAATTCCACTTACTTTGAAAAAAGCATTGAGGTGACTTTAATTATGATTTAAGTCATGGACAGAAATAGTCAATTGACCCAGCGCACTCAGAGAAATGGTCTTCCTCCCAGGGAAAGTGTTCTCTGTTGCTTGTCAAACCTGCAGGCCTTGGCCCTGACCCCGGGTCTCTCACGCTAAGCCAGAGTTGGGATTGGGGTGGGACTCGAGGCTGAGACACTTGGCTGTCACGAGGCAGGACCCCAGAGGCAGCAGAACAGGGAGAGAGAGTCTTGGCTTTGAAAAGAAAGTGGGACATGTCATTAATAATCCCCCCAATGACCCAGGCAGTTACACCCCCATCTTCAAGGGGAGGTGCTCACTTCCCCATCTTTCCCCGCCCTTCCCTGCCCTGACCTGCAAGCTGAGCCCAGAAATAGAACCCAGCTCACTTCTGGGGACCGTCCCCTCCCCCGGTCTCCAGAGACCACAGCGGCCGCCCCGGAACCCGACCCTGTTCTCACAGCTGCACACATTTTGCTGCTGAAATTCCAATCCTGAGGACAGAGCTGAAGCCAGAGGCGGGAAAAGTGCTAACCAGGCAAAAGCTTCCTTCCAGACCCCACAGGTCCCTCTGCAGCGCCCCCAAATGCCAGACGCTGGACACCGGTCCCGGCCAGGCCCCGGGTCCACAGACCACATCGGAGGCCTGCGGAGACGGGCGCCAGGCGGTGGGAAGCACGTGGAGGCCGGTGGGCTGGCTTTCCTGAGCTCACTGCCCCACTGAACCCTCCATGGAGGGCTGTCTGGGGGCCCAGCCGGAAGGTCACATGGCACTTGCTGTCTCCTCCTTTGAGAAAGTCAAACATCCACCACTCCGGACCCAGACTGGCCTCACCCCGCAGATTTAAGCGCCGGAGGTTCTGGGAGCTGCACTCAGAGGCCCCTCTGCTAACTGCCTTTTGCATCTCACCCCCCAGGAGCGTGAAATGTGAGAAGTGAAACTGAACAAGTCACCCCTCTCTGAGGGGAGAGGAAGCACCCTGGGGCCTTTTCTGTTGGGCCAGTTTTTCTTCCCTTGGTCACACACGGGCCCTCGCCATGAAGGGCTTCGCAGCCGCCTTCCTCGTCTGGGCCCTGGTTTCTCCCCAGGGCGGCGGGGAGACCTGGCCCGCACACACGGCCTGCAGGGACGGGAACTTGGAAGTGCTCTACCAGAGCTGCGGTAAGGGCTTTCTCAACATCCTTTTCCATGGGTGGGAAATTAAGGCTCCAGGTGTGCGTGAGCGGCCTGAGCGCTTGGTGGGGCTGGGGGAGCGGGGAGGGGACGGCAGCGACGCCCGGTCTCCGCTTGCAGCAGGCCTGCAGCAGCACAGCGAGGCGTGTGACAAGGCACGGGCGGCCCACAGAGCCAAAAATAGTAACTATTTGGCCCTTTATCGAAAAAGTTTGCTGCTCCCTGGTAAAGATCAGGAAGAATCCCCCAGGCGCTTCACCAGGCTCTGGTCTGGGCAGTTCCAGCCACAGAGAGACCGCATGGCCAAGGGAGCCTGACGCAAACCCCACCAAGACTGCAAAGCATCTGTAGGCTACTTTGGAGAGAATCACCACGTCATAACAACCTCCTGTTTTTGCAGAACACTGTAGTGTATAAAGTCCTTCCGCTTAGAAGGTCTCATTCAGTACAAACAGCCCTACGAGGTGTGTAGGATGTGAATCTCCACTTCCCAGATACAGAAACTGAAGCACATGCATTTTAAGTATGTTAACAAAGTAACACACCTGAAGTCATCATGCGCCCGTGACTTAAAGCCGATCGCAGAATTCTGATCCCGAGCAAGCCATGCCAGCTGATCCCAGAATCAAAGGTGGGGACGTGGAGAAGGCACAGCTCAAAAACTGACCCTTTGGGTAAAGAGGTGAAAACCTTAAGTACTAGCAAAAAAAAAGGAGGAGGAGGACGAAAGAGGGGAAGCGGGGGGGGGGGGGGGGGGGGAGGCAGGAAGGAGCAGGAAGAAAGGAGGAGAGGGAGGAGAGAGGCTTGTCTCCTGGTTCAAGGGTTGTTTCCTCATCTCCCTCCCTCCCCCGCAGCCTCCCCTCTCTGCACACATCAGGCCAGTCTGGCTCCTCCCAGGCCTCCTCCAGGGACCTCCAGCAGCCACAGAGGAGGAGGAGCACACGCGCCAACATTTCTCAGCCTCGGGTACCAGGTTCTTTTTTGTGCCAAGGTGTCTGGAAATGACATCTCTCAAATTAAAAGAAGCAAATGAAAGGCCATTCTCCTGCAAGTAAGGACAGCATATTTTATAGCAAAGCCCTCCTGGGCAGGCATCATGATTCCTCCAGAGAGAAATCCTATTTCCCCCACACCTGAAAGCATCTTCCTCCAGGGGGAAGTTGATGAGTGGGGTGGGGTGGAGGGGATGGGCAGCCCTATCTCCAGCAGTAATTTGAGGGTTGTAAGCGGTCCCCATGGGACCAGGACGGGCCACCCGGGAGGTTCTAGGATCAGGGGACCATGGCATCTGATCACCGTGCTTCAAACTTTCAATCAGCACCTGCTCTCTCTCCTTGAAGGGATCAGCCTTGTTCACTTCCCCCCCATATAGGTTCCACTTTATCTGACCTCCAAGGATTCCTCAATGACAAAGTCAAAATCAGGTCAGGCGCACCTGAATAATCCATCAAGATAGTCACACAGGACATTGAACGGCTCTAAGGATGCAAAGCGATGCTGGCAGCATCTTCCAAACAGAGGGTGAACTGCAAAGGCCCGGCGGCAGAGCAGAAGGCACAGCACATTGATAAAATGTCACAGAAAAAAAGAAAATTTCAAACAGCCTGGAAGGAAAGGGCGGGGGTGGGGGGAAACCCGCTTTTCTCAAAAACTAATAATTCCGAAGTAAACAGAGCATAAGACGCCCAAAAGAAGCAATGACATCAAAAAATAACAATACAAATGGAAAACATCACAGGCCAGTTATTTGGTCATTTAACAATACTTTAAAAAAACGATCCGCAGGAAGCAATTGCTCTGTTTATTTTCCTAGACTAGGAGGGATGTAACTGCTGGGCGAGGGAAGAAAAGTAAACAAACAGCCGGAGAAACAAAGATGCAGTTTCAGAGGGACGACCTGGGGCAGCAGGATTAAACAGCCAGCAGCCTTGAGCAGAAAGTGCAGCCTTTCTGCCCACACTTAAAGACAGGAAGTTGATTTAAAGAAAAGAAAAGAAAAAGAAGAATTTCAGCCCTGAGATGCAGATTTTTTAAAAAGGGAAACAGGAAAAAGTAAAAAGTTGGCAGGAGTTTTTGGAAACACAGCCCCGCCTTCAGGTGTGCCTCTGCAAGCCCTCCGGGGTTCCACCCTGCTTCCCGATGGCTGTTATCACCTATGGCCGAGACTCCAAGGCAACGTTACTTCTCCTAAGTGCTTTGCTTTGTTTTGTTTTATTTCTGATTTTTTAATTGAAGTATAGTCGATTTACAATGTTGTGTTAGTTTCTGGTGTATGGCACCGTGATTCAGTTTCATGTATATGTTCCTTTTCATATCCTTTTCCAATATAGGTTGTTACAAGATATTGAATATGGTTCCCTGTGCTGTGCAGTAGAACCTCGTTGTTTATTTCATATGTAGTAGTTAGCATTTGCAAATCCCAGACTCCCAATTTATCCCTCCCCATCCCTCCTTTCCTCCTGGTAACCATAAGTTTGTTTTCCATATCTGCGAATCTGTTTCTGTTTTATAAATACGTTCATTTGTGTCTTTTTTTTTTAGATTCCACTTAAGCGATATCAGATGGTATTTTTCTTTCTCTTTCTGGCTTACTTCACTTAGTATGATCATTTCTAGGTCCAACCATGTTGCTGCAAATGGCATTATTTCATTCTCTTTGTGGCTGAGTGCTTTCTAAGAGATGCTAACTTAACTGAATAGGGACTTCTGGACAGAAAAAAGTCGAGTCTGTGAGTGGAAGAGGCTTTTTCCATCCTCAGGCAAAATCAGAGGGGCAGCTTAGCTCACGTTTGGGGAGAAGCCTCTTTGGGAAGGTAGAGACGGGGTAGGGCTGTTCCCCGCTGCAGCTGTTTCTACAGAGAGGACAGCACAGAGGATATATTCCCAAAGCAGCCGCCAGCGTGAGGTCCTGGACCAGGGTGCAGACTCAGGCCTGCAGAAGGGGGAGTGCGGGACCAAAGGCAAGGAGCCCCGCTCACGTGGCTGGAGCACCTGGAAAAGCCCGGCAGGCACCAGGCTCCCGAGACCCAGGCACCCCCAGCTGGCAGCGCCCTCTTTGGTCAGAGCACTTGGAAGGCACAAAGGGGCGTGCCCACCAAGCTCGAGGTTAGAGGGGTGGGAGGCTGGGAAGTCACTCCCCTCCAAACCCCAACCCCAAACAACAGGCTAGGGGTGAATGTTAATTAAAAGAAAAAGGCGACCCACCCAGAAACTGCGTGTCCTCTGGGCTGGCGTTCCTTCCTTGTCTGGGATGCCTTGTGAAGTGACAGCCCAGGCTCCTGACCCAGCATTTCGTTCTGGGGTCCCAGAGCAGACAAGTGAGCCCCCCCAGAAGTACGCCGGGGTCTCCCAGGGAAACCAGCATCCCAGTATCCCCGCCCCCGCCTGGACCGCGCTGCGGTGATTGCTGCGCGGCGGGCAACTTGCACGCCAGCATCTGCCAGCCTCCTTGTGAGGGGTCCAAGGAGGCCTCACTGTGCCTCCGTGCCTTCTTGGAATTCTGCGCCAGTTCCCCCTGCAGTGCCTATCTGCCTTCAGAACAGAAGTGAGCGGTAACCAAGCCAATGGCTGGGAGGAAAAAGAAAAGGATGCTCAGCCCAGAAAGAGCCACTTCCAAGCACAGATACGGTGAGATTCACACAGGCTGCCGGCCGAGCCAGTGACGTTCACGGGCTCCCTCAGCTGAGGCCTGACATCTCCGCTCTGGCCAGGAGGAGCTGTGCCAGCCCCAGTGAGAACCCCAGATTAGAACGACCAGGCTCCCTCTGCCTATCTGCTGTCAGAAGCCTTCCCCACGCTGAGCTCTTTCTTACTGGGAGGGAGGGCTTCTCTGTCTGTTTTAGTGCTCAGTTCAGTGCTTCCCGTAAGTATTACAAATATCCCTTCGAACAATTAAACTTCTACTTGCATAATTAATAAATCAAAATTTTGTAAATTTAGCCAGTTAACTGTATCACAGGCATATCTATACATGGGTCACAAATGTATTCATAGAATTGTCTTTAGCATCTAAACAAATTCCTTAAAAGCTTTAAAAATCGTTAAAAGCAGGCAAAGCCAGCGTAAGTCATCACAGTATTTGGTCCACCTACTAGTAACCTTTTCCTAAACTGGTGTCAAAATATTGGTACTGTGGGTTTACCTTTATTAATCATCTTTACATTGATATTTATTCTTCCCTGGATTCTTGTATTTTCCTGGGGCTATGGCAACGTACTCAGTATTTTCGGTATTTGTTCAGTATGTTCAGTAATATACTCAGTACACTCAGTATTTTCCTAGGTGTCGAGTATGTTCCAGACCAAAGGTGAAGTCTACCACTCAGACCAGCCAAGGCCTTGAGTTACCAGTCAGTTGACCCTGGGCCTGGTGGCTGGTCAGAAAGTCGAGCTCTCGGCCCTCAAACTTGACCTATTACGTCCTGAGGACCCTTTAAGCCCCTTCCTTGCACAGAACTCCCTGTACCCTGCTGCGCTCTCGTGGTCAGTCGGTGTGGGTTCCCCTGGGTCACTGCGATGTCGTTCATTGTCCTAGCGCTGCTCTGCATTAGGCGGGCCTGTCAGCTTTGCTGGAAAGGCCTCCCTGCCAGCTCAGTGCCAAAGATGTAATCAGAGGGGTCATTCAGAGGAGGTGGTGCGTTCCGTCTGCACAGAGGAGGCTTGTCTTTACAACATTTTGCCAGTCATCCTCTTAGAACGTGGCTTTGGACTGTCTCGCGACCTGCATGTTCTCTGTGGTTGCTGGTGCTGATGTGACTCTGGTCCAGCTTTCAGCCCAGGTTTTATGTGAGACCACTTGGGCGGATTGGTCCTTTTGTTCTAATTTCTTCTGAGTCCTTTTGTTACGTGTGTGTGTGTATATACTTTTTTCCCCCCTAGCTTATTCACAATTCTTCGTCCTTACTCCCACCTACTTACAAAGATAGAAAAAATGGTGTCGCTCTCTCTGGTCTATCCAGTCGGGTGAAAACGCCCTGAGTCTCCAAATAACTAAGAACAAGGCTTCGCGCTCATCCAGTGCTTAGGATGCGACCCAGCTTCCTCCTCATCTTTGTTCAGGCTGCGTCACCCGGACAGGTCTGCTAAGCGGTTCTTAGACGGCATGAGGAGAGATGAGGTCTTCAAAGCCACAGGCACGGCCTTTCTTCCTGGCCCCAGAAGCTGTCTGGGAGTATTGCCCCCGTCGGCAAAAGAGAGGACGCTCCCAGTCACAGGTGGGAAACAGCCCCACGCGCGCTGCCTTGCTGTCCGTCCCCAGGCCCGTGGCCGGCGTGGAGGTCTTCCCCGCTGCAGTCTGCAGTTGCTGTCTGGCTGCAAACAGCGGGGAGGGACGCATGTTCCAGCCCCGGGCCGGGTTCCTAGAGCAGCTCCCGGGCGCAGCCTTATGCTGTGAGGCTGAAGGCTCAGTTTCTGACAGTGGAACTTTGTGGCCACCTATTGTGGTCCTGGATGTGAACTGGCTTTGAAAGGAGCCAGGGTGGCCAGGCGCTGTCACATGACCACTTATTTCTCCACAAGCCTGGTGTTCTGCAGGCACGTGGGGAGAGGTCGGCATCCTTCCAGCCCCCGCCCACAGGCTCAGGGTACACTGGGGACCTCTTACAGAGCTGGGAAATGTTCTGGCTGGACAGAACCTCAGGGCTTCAGTCCAAGCACCTCTGTGTTCAGAAGAGGAAACTCAAAGCCCAAGAAGCAACGTGTCCCGACCACAGCCGCAAAGCAGGACCCTCCCAGGCCAGCTCCCCGTCCTCTCTCTGGCCTAAGAGCCGTGATGTGAGCTCACTCAATTTCAGGTCACAGAGACCACCTGCTCCAAGACCAGACCTTCCCCTTCATACCCTCTGCCCCGAAGTGCAAAGGATCCCCTTTCTAGGCGGCCCTTCTCTTAAGGTGTTTTACCCACGTCCCTTCTAGCCAGGCCCCTATGAAACAAGACCTTTCTACATACGAGAGACCTACGGGGGCTCATTTGTAATACTGAGAGGACCATTTCGTTCCATAAATGCATATCATTGCAGACTCCATAGAAATGACATCGTTTCATGGCGCAGACAAGGCAAGAAGTTACTTGGAATAAAAGCTGCCTTCTTCGGTGGTACAAGCCTCACTAAGGATTCCAACACCACTTAGAAAACAAGTAACCGTAACAGAGGACCCCTGATGAAAACACAGCAGGTGACTCGGGCCCCTGAAGCCCCGAAGCTTGATGCCAGCAGCCTGCTTCCTTTGCTCCTTCCTCCACATGTAGAAAATCTTGCCAAGTACAACCAGCTCCAGCCACCAAGGCAGATGCCCCAGTCCTCGCACCCCACCTCCACTGGGGTTGGCAGGCTCAGCTCTGGTTCTTGGATGATGGCTATTCCAGAAGGGAAATCCTAGGAGCCTCAGTTCTCAGAGGCTAAATTCTGGCCTGACCTACACGGCGCTGCTCGGAATCCAAGCAAGATGGAGAGCGGGCAGAGAGACTGTTTTCCAGGGCGAACGGCCCCTCCGCCTCACATTTGGCTTTGGCTCTAACTAAATGAAAGAACAATTTTTGTGTGAGTGACAGTGTACAGCCCTCCCCTCGCCCAAAAAATGCGTGAGGAGAACATTGTCCATGGCTCTTGGTTGACTTGGACCAGAGGTTAAAAGCAGCACAAGTTAGCTAGCAAGTATCATGTCCTAATGCAACTGTGTCTGGGGTTTCAGAGCCAGCAACCAACATGACGAGCAGGAGGTGACTGCAAAGACTGCCTGCTCTCGGGGTCTCAGCAGAGCTGCCTTCCTTGGGGAGCAGACCTTCAGGATTCCGGAGAAGTGGGGCAGGAGAGCAGCAAGAGAGAGCAGGCCATGTGGTTCCTGCAAAACTCCCCGTCTCCTTCCATCCCGCCCATCCCAGATGTAGAGCCTGGGTCAAATGCTCAAGTACCCTCATGGAAAAGGCAAACTGTGAGTGAGTGACGTGTGTCAGTTGTAACAAACAACAGAAAGTGACAGTGACAGGAGCCCTTGTTTCGTCTCCACGTGGAAACGACTGTCTGGTTCAGTTCCAACCGATCACCACGTCGGACTGTGGGGCCTGGGGTGTCCAGTCTGCCTCGTCTCATGTTTCAAAAGAAAAGTTCCTGATCTAGAAGCACAATCTTCTGTTTTATGAATTTGGCAACTAGTCTGAGTGTTTTTAAACCTGGTGCAGGCCAACAGAGCACCTCTTCAAAGCTAAGAGCAAGTCAGGGCCTAGCCATGTGCAGCCTCTGCTGTAGGGAGGGGAGAGTTCAGTCTGGTCACGTTACTGAACCAAACTTGGGCCCACTCGTCCATGCACAGAAAGCCAGTCTACTGGCACGGGGCTGTGCTGAAGGAAAGGGCAGCGTTTATTATAGGCACCAAACAAGGAGCCCTGATGGCCAGTGCTCCGAACACCCAGACTCCCCGATGGCCTTCAGGGAAAGGGTTTTAAAGGCAGAAAGTGCTCAGGCAGAGCCTTAGGTGACCGCAGGAAGGCTTTGGAGGGAATGAGCACTCTGCTGCAGCGCCCGTGTGCATTGGAATCACTCACGTACACAGAAGCTCTCACGACGAGGAGACTGGCGGAACAGAGACCAAGACAACCCACAAAAAATGACCCGTGCATACAGAGCGAGCAAGCTTCTGGTCTCCACATCATGGAAAACAGCCTTGCTGCAAAAAACCTGGGTAAAATGGGGCACAAATATTTTTAAATGCATAGCTGAGCTTGCAAGACAAAAGGATAAGTGGGAGGTCTCCAGAAGCCAAAACTAAGAGAAAGCACAAAAGCAGAGTGAAAGCCAGCACCTAAGCCATGTCCGCCCCCAGAACAGCTGTCGGTCTCCAGGAGCCAGACGTGGCTTCCACGGCTGTGTGGGAGCCTGGCAACCATGCCTTGTGCTGCACAAGATGGAAATCAGTCCCACCATGAAGCCAGGACCTTCAAAGAGTTACAGACACAATAAAAAAAGTGGGTAAGAAAAAAAATCCACTCTTCAGCAAAATGGAAGACAAGGAAACTTACTTGACTCTGCCTGGCCTCTGGAGAAATAGGGCTTCCCTGAGAATCAGTCGCCCCAGACCTGAGATCACCACAGGTTGGGGCTTAAATGTATGTTATCTTCATGATCCAGGAAGTCCCAAGCCTAGAAATTTAATTAAAGTAGGTCTTGATTGGGAACACCTGGGGCCAACTGGCAAGAAAAAATGTAGATTATCTCTGGAGGGACACACTTTCAGTTCAGATTTCACATGATTTCTCAAGATTGAGTTCACAATGCAAAATTTTAAAACACAAAGAAATAAATGACCATGAGGGAAAGTCATCAGAAAAACGAAAAGCAGAACCGTATCCCTAACTAAGTAAGATTTAGAAAATACAAGCTACAGAATATAAAATAAGAACATGTCATTTGTTAAAAGTTAAAAGAGGGAAACTAAAATGTGAGCAAGGAAAAATATAATGTCAAAAAAAAAAAAAAAGAGCCAAAAGGTTTGAAAAAGAATCAAATAGAAGCCCTTAAAATAAAATATATAATTGTTGAACTAAAAAAATATAAGGGTTAGGTTAAAACAGATTTAAAAATAGCTTAGTGAGAACTAATGAACTGGATGAACGATCTGGAGATATTACTCCAAATGCATCACAGAGAAACAAAGAGACATGAGCTCCAGCTACAGAACAAAATAGAGAAAACAGGGAAAGGGCAACTTCTGAAGACAGAAAGGCTGGGATTCTCTGGAATTGATAAAAGACATGAATCTTCAGATTCAGCAAGCCAACAATTCCCACGTGGGATTCACGAGAAGCATTCCTCAGCTAGACCATCGGAGTAAAACCACGAGCTAACAAAGGAGAGACAACTGGTGTAAGCAGCAAGAGAGATCACGCGGCAAGAAATCCTGTGTAGACTGACAGCAGGTTTCATCGCAACAGCAGGACACTGAGGAAAAAGGACACACCAGTCAACCTCGAATTCCGTATTTAGCGAAATACCACTCAAAAATAAGAGGGAACTGAAGGCTGTTTTGGACAACCAAATCTAAAGCCACCAAGAGACTCTCAGGGATGGAATTTTATAAAGCGTACTTCAAAAAAGAAATAAAATGATCCCAGAAATAAGTTCTGAAACACAAGATGGAATGGGAGGGAAAGATTGAGAAATTTAAATAAGCAGTAAATGTGAGGAGGATGATAATAGTATCTAATTCGAAACAAGAATGTATTTTTCCTATTGTCGTGTAATGAATTAACCTAAAAGTTAGCTTAAAACAACAAACATTATTATCTCACAGTTTTTAATGTCTGAATATTTCATTTTATATATATATAAAATACATATATATCATATATATATGTATCACAACTTGTTTACCCAGTCATCCCTCAAAGAACATTTAGGTTGTTTCTATGTCTTGACCCTTGTAAATTATGCTGCTATGAACATGGAGGTAAAGATATCTCTTTGAGTTAATGTTTGTGTTTCCTTTGGACATGTTCCCAGAAGTGGAATTTCTAGATCATATGGTAGCTCTATCTTTAATTTTTTGAGGGTCTACCAGATTGAATTTTAAAAACCATATCTCCACTCTTTAGAGAAATGTACCTAAAAGACAGATCGCCAGTCAACATCACATTTAACGGTGAGACACTGGAAGCATTCCCTTTAAAACCAAGAACTGAGCAAAAGTGCCCACCCTTGTCACTTCTATTCAACATTGCACTGAAGGCCCTAGCCAGCACAGTAAGCCAAGAAAAATAAAATGCTTAAGGATTTGAAAAGAGGATATGAAATATTATTACATGCATACAGTATGACTGCTGACATAGAAAAACCTAATCTAAAATTTTTTTGGAATTAATGAGAGAGTTGAATTAACAGTTTATTTTGGGACTAACATATTACGTGATTCCAAGACATAGCTAGCATGCATAGCGTTGGCTAACCCGTCTTCACAGCTGTGGAGTGTATCATTATTTGCAAAGACTACAATTGTATACATTCTCCTTTTGATAAATACTTAGGTTCTTCCAATTTTTCACAGTGACTAACTGTCATGGGCGTCTATGTCTTCTTGTGTCAGAAAAAGCTTCCCAGCCCAAGACTCTCCTTTCCATTTCTCTGCAGCTTAAGTCTGGGCAAAGGTATGTAGAAGAATTTCTCTAGCTTCACCAGTTTTGTCTAGTAATGTTTCCATACAGTAATAGTTTTTAAATGCCATGTTCTGAAAACACACGAACAGATGGCAAGAAAAGGCTGTAAGATATCCAAATGGTTCCAGCGGTGGTGCGAAGGCGACGGGTGAGGTGTTGAGTGAGACTTCGCTGGGATCAGCTCTCAGGCTGCACTGAACTCGCGTGCTGGTCCGTGGGGGCAGGAAGGCTGTGCTTGTTCTGCAGGTGCACAATTCGCATTTATTCATCTGAAGCCAGGTCTCCCATCTTATTTTTCATGCCAGTTTGCTATCTTCCAACAGAACTCTCTTTATATTTTTAGCAAGAGTATTTTTAATCCTCTAATCAAGAGGGAAATAATAGGATTGTGTTGATTCAGGAAGCAGAGAAATGAGTCCTTTTCTTAATTAGGAATCTCATTTGCTGGCAGAGGGTCCAAGCCAAAGGCAGCTGGTTCTTTCCTCCTCCAGCATCGACCAGTGAGTGCTTGCAGTCCTGCTACTCACGCCATGGGAGACTATTTCTGGGTGGTCTGTGTCACACCAGTGAGAAGCATCTCCCACTTTCCCGTCAGGGACAGACTTATTGCCAGGTCGGGACATCCAGCAGACCCATGCTGCTCCACCTCATGATGTGAGAAATGCAGTGGGATGAGGAATCTGGCTCCCCTGATTTCAGTACAGGACACAGGAACTCCCAGTGGGTACCCACTCCACCTTCTCGGGAAATCTCCATGGTATCTTTAGGAAGAGTTGATTTCATGTCCTAGAGATACTGCCTCTTATTCTCCGGTGAAGAATGAGTCTGTGATCCCCCTTGAACACTTTGTCTTCCTTCCAGTGTCTTCTGTGAGGCACCTGTGCTCATCCTAAATCAGAGTGGTCACATTCAGAAATAGTGTCCCCTTTGCCGACTGCTAACAGTGAAGAGGAGGGTCTTCCCACCTGTTATAGACTGGACGTGTCTCCCCCAAAGTTCCGTGCTGAGGCTCTAAATCCCAATGTGATGGTATTTGGAGGTGGAGTCTTGGGAGGTGACTAGGGTTAGCTGACGTCATGAGGGTGGGGCTCTGTAATAGGATTAGCACCCTTATTACTAATACATATATTAGTATATATATTATACACTCTCTCTCTCTGCCATATGAGCACACATCCAGAAGCCTGCAAACCAGGAAGAGGGTTCCCACCAGGACCCGAATCAGCCAGCATCCTGATCTTGGACTCTCCAGCCTCCAGATCTGTGAGAAATGAATGAATACCCAGTCTGTGGCATTTTGTGATGACAGCCCAACAGACTAGGATAGCCCATCGGCTCCGTCACTAGGCTTGCTTCCTAGGAAGGGTGTAAATTGATGTTTCTTCATGTGGGTCTGATGGGGGACCAGAGGCAGCAGTGGACGATTCATTACCAAGCATGGGGAGAGCAACACTCGAGGGGGAGAAATATAGAGTAAGTTGACCTCACACTAGAATGAACTTGGGGGAACAACTCTCAAGAATTATCCCTTGTTCTTCAGGACTCCAGGTGACAAAGTGTGACCAAAACTGCCTCGGGGGCCCTGAACGCAGCACTGGGAAAGAAGGGGGGATGGTAAAGAAGGAAACCCCATCACGGTTGGTCCTCCAGGCTGCCCTGCCCCATCCAGGCGTTAACAGTTAGCCATGGCTGTGTGCACACAGCACGGCTCCTGGTGTTCCATCATTCCTGGGAGCGTCAGTCTCCTATCATGGAGGGAGTTTTGCCAGAATCTTGAAGGCTGAGTGGGCATTGATGCTGTTGACCCCACGTTGACTGCAAGCCCCTCTCCTGATTTCTCGCAGGGGACAAGATTCTTTGGCAAGAGTTTCTCTTCAGAGGACCTGCCTACAATGCTGGAGGGAGTGTAAAATGTACAGCCACTCTGGAAAACGGACTGTTTCTTATAAAACCAAACATGCACTTACTTTTGCATATTCTTCGCCCAGCAATCTCAGTCCGGGTATTTATCCCAGAGAAATGAAGACTATGTTCACACAAAAGCCTGTAGGTGAAAGATCGTAACAGCTTTATTTGTAATAGCCCCAAACTGGCCAGAGGTCCTTCAACAGGGGAGCAAACGAGTTACATCCACGCTGCAGAAAACAACTCAGCGGCAAAAATGAACTAGCTACTGACACACACGACCCCCTGGATGGGGCTCCAGGGCACTAGGCAGAATGAAGAGCCCCAATCTCAAAAGGCTGCATATGTGGTGGTCATTTTGTAATGTATGAAACTATTGAATCACTATGCTATACACCTGAAACTATATAATACTCTAAGTCAATTATACTTCAATTACATATATACACATATATCTATAAGATGTATATATATATATAGCAAGTTAAGAAGAAAGCTTACCTACTGTATGGTTCTATTTATATAACATTCTCAAGATGACAAAATTGTATTGATGGAGCCGAGACTAGTGGTTTCGAGGGTAGGGAAGGGAGAGGTAGGGTGGGAGTGGCTGTCAAAGGGCAGCATGAGGAAGGTTGTGTCTGTATCTTGATTATGCTGGTCGTTACATGGGATAAAATCGCACAGAACTGCACATGCCCACGTGTGCACGCACACACACGAACGCATGTGAAAAGTGGTCTGTGGCTTGCATCAGTGTCCATGTCCTGGTTTTGAGATCCAGTTATGTAGGACGTTAGCGTGACGGGAGGTTCCTAAAGGACACACAGAACCTCTCTGTACTCTTTTGCAACTTTCTGTAAGTCTATCAGTATTTCAGAATAAATAGTTTTTAAAAAAAAGACCTGACCCCTAACTTTGAGCCAGCGTCTCATTTTCAGGAATACTGTCAGCAGGGCAGGTCCCCACCCCACACACAGTGCAGACTCCCCGGCCCTGGCCATCTGAGGAGCTGGCACCAGAAGAAAGTGTGGAGCTTAAAATGGTGCCAAGTTCCTCCTTTTTCAGGTGAGGCAGCGCAGGGAGGCGGGGTGATGGCTGGCTGTCATCCCGACGGAATTCTAAGTAGGAGCAGCTGTTCCTAGAACTTCGCTGAGAAAGAATTCCCTAAAGCAGCCTGGACGGCCGGAGCGAGACGGGGCGGGGGTGTTGTTTCTGTGGGTGGGTGTGTATATGTGTGGTGGGTGTGTTTGTGGTGGGTGTGTATGTGTGTGGGTGGGTGTTTGTGTGTGGTGGGTGTGTTTAAGGGCTGCAAAGGCAACCCGGCTTGCTGTCAAGCAGGAATCAGGGGTGCAGGAATTCAGGCCCACGCGACGGGTACCCAGCTCTTTGTCGGAGATGTTGAAGTAGCCCCTCCCGCTCTTACTTTCTCGGCATCTACCCAAAATAGGAAGAATTAAATTGCGGGCACACTGTGAATGCTGCTCTGGTTTCAGGTGTGTGTCCCAAACACAGCGGAACTGGAGGACTATTTACTGCCCCCTCCCCGGACTGAGTTCAGAGAACTATGACAGGGAGAGTAATCTTTATGCCTGTGTGTAAGGAGAGGGGAAACTGAGGTTCAGACTTATTAAAAAGGAAACATGTCAGCAAAACAGTTGAGGAGCTAAAGGACCAGGTGACCTATTTCCGACATCAGTTCAGTTACAGCTAAGGTGACATGGTCCCTTACTTCCCCACCCTAACCCCCCATGTGATTGTTTATCAATGTTCCTTCATTCACTCAACAAACATTTATCCAGCCCCCTTCTCATAGTGCAATGAGCCAGACAAGGAATTGTCAGAGTGGGGAATTCAGAAACAGTAAAGGAGCTGTGAGTTGGGTTTTTCCTTTCATTCTAAAATTCGTAGGGAGATATAATCTGGATTGTCTGTTTATAGCTTAAACCTTCTTTCCTGAAAGAGGAAAAGTTGTTCTTGGGGGTACAGCCTATATTTGTGCCTGTGTCCAGGGACAGAAACAGCTGCTCAGTAAGGAAAATCATGCTCAGGGAAAGAGTTGATAGACGAGTAGACATTCTGTCCCCAAAGGTCACGGACGCCTGCAGACAGAAGTCAGACGTGCACGACATAACACGACACGCTCCGCCGAGAGTGGTACCCAACCCAGCACCTGGGCCGCTTTCCTAAGCACAGAGGCCGTTGGAAAGTAAAGCTGATCAGGCTACAAAAGACGGGGCTGGCGTTTTAAGCATTTCCTTCATTAAGGCTGACGTCTATTATTTACAAACACAAGTTTTTTTTTGTTTTGGTTGCATTTCGAGGGTTGCTTGGATCCCCACACACAAATGATCGCTCTCCCCTTCAGCTCAGGGCTCTGCGGAGCCCCCGCAGGTCCCGGCTCCCCAGCCCCAGGCTCCCCAGCACGGCTGCCCCACCCTCTGTGCCCTGCCCTGTGCACCGCCTCCACCCCACAGCTGACTGTCCATCTTCTGCTCTGCTCTGCCCAGCCCTGGTCGCCCCATCTCACACCTTTCCCTGCGTGAGTTAGTGTTTGGCATTAAGACAAAGCTCCTGAAGTTAAATACAAAAAAAAAAATCCCTTAGGGGCTGTTACAAGGGTTCTAACTAAGCAGATCCCTGCCTTTCTTGCAAGAATTCCTTCGCAAGTCACTCCGGGAGTTGCTGAGGCCCCAGGGACCTGGTGGCTTCCAAGTGCTCAGCACAGAGATGAGGAGAAACATTTTGTTATTTCTCTAGAGAAGGAGGTTAGAGAGATGAAAACGGAGGGAAGGAAACAGGAACAGGATGACAGGTAGCCTGGGGGTGGGGGTTGCTTCCCTGAACCCCCTAAATCTTCACAAATTCTGTGAAACTTGGGAAAAGGTTTGTAAGGAGATTTCTTAGGAAATCCGTGAAGGGGGTAAACTTTCAGCCTGAAGTGATGCAAAGCAGGTCTAAGAGCCCCGCAGGCAGCTCCCCCACCGGGGAGTGCGCACAGAACTGCTGTGGCTCCCAACAAGACTGGGTGAATTCCTCGGCGCCCAGGCAGCACCGGGACCCTGGGGGGGACCCAGGCGGCAGTAACTGTACAGAACTGCCCGGAAGACTCCACTGCGCAGCCAGGTCGGGGAACCAGTGGAGAAAGCCATCCCCCACACAAATGGCGATTGGCATGATCCTTCTTCCACCTCGAGGGCTGCAAGGGCCTAGCTGACATCTGGGTTTTGTTTCAGAAACATCTCTTGCGCTTACAGAAATTATTTTGAACCTAGAGTGGTCTTGCGTTAAGAAGAAAAATTTGAAAAGAGGTTGGCTTCATTTTCTGCAACTGCAGAAATGTGAGAATATTGCGTTTCCAATAGGATCTACCTTTTTTCCTCAACTATCCGGGGTCCACTATGCACCCAGCACTGGCCTGGATGCTTCCCATGCATTATTTTTCTCAATTCCTACAAATACCTTCTAATGCCTCTGCATTGTTCTCTGGCTATTCCAGCTTTCTTTGGGCTGAGAAACAGCTGTCCCTTTGCAGATGACAGTGGCCTGTGCAATCCTAGCCAACAAGCCCGGAAAACTGCAGCTCTGGGTTTGCCCTGTCCCTCCCCATGATCAGCCTGAGGTGTGACAGAAGCAGGGACTCGGCACGTGTGTTTGGACTCTTGGCTCTGCCCCACGTTCTGCTTCTTTCTTCAGTTAGTCGGCCTCCCTTGCCTTTGGTCTCTCGTGCACAGCAGTGTGAGGACAGAGGCTGAGTCTGGAGACTTGAGACGGTCACTCGGCTGCCCTGGATCTCAGCCCCTGCATCACAAAACGGGACATTAATACCTGACGCCCTGGCCACTCATGAGGCTGAGAGAGAATCAGTGATTCAAATACATGTTATTTCTCCTAGGGCAGTCTACCCAGGCAACAGAAATGCAAGCCAAAATAAACAAATGGGACCTAATTAACCTCATAAGCTTTTGCACAGCAAAGGAAACCACAAACAAAAACAAAAGGACAACCCAGGAATGGGAGAAGCTATTTGCAAATGATGTGACTGACAAGGGCTTCATTTCCAGAATACACAAACAGCTCAGACAACTTAGTAACAAAAAAACAAACAACTCAATCCAAAAATGGGCAGAAGACCTAAACAAGCAGTTCTCCAATGAAGACATACAAGTAGCCAATAGGCATGTGAAAAAATGCTCAATATCACTAATTATCAGAGAAATGTAAATCGAAACTACAACGAGGTGTCACCTCACACCAGTCAGAATGGCCATCATTCAAAAGTCCACAAGGGAGAAAAGCTGGAGGGGCTGTGGAGAAAAGGGAACCCTCCTACGCTGCTGGTGGGAATGCAGTTTGGTGCAGCCACTGTGGAAAATAGTGTGGAGATTCCTCAGAAGACTAAAAGTAGACATACCCTGTGATCCAGCAGTCCCGCTCCTGGGCATGTCTCTGGAGGGAACTCTAATTACTGGGGGAAAAGGGGAGGGGGGAGGGATAAATTGGGAATTTGAGATTTGCAGATACTAACTACTATATATAAAATAGATAAACAAGTTTATACCATTAAAAAAAAAATGTTAGAATCTCCTGGTACTTTGGGTTCAAATCCTGTTCTCTAAATAAGCAACAACAGGCTGATGTCACTCGTCACCTCCCAGCCAGGTTGCCAAGCCCTGTCACCCATGCGTCATGCTGGGGACAAACATCTTAGCTGTCTCTCTGGAGCCGTGCCCCGTCCGTGACTTTCAGAGGCAGGAGGGGACTCCTTTGCAGCACTTCCCGCATTTGAGGAAAGCCCCAGAGCGCATCTTCACAACGTCACCCACCGTCAAGTCAACCGCCCTGTTCATCGTGGCCCGGGGCTTGTCCCTGTCAGAGCAGGGACAGATTGGCAGGACCTGCGGACATAAGATATGACACTGGCTGTGTCTTGGTGTCACCAAACGCTGCCATGGTTCCCACAGTTCCTAGGCCCAGGAATCCAGGAGCCCACAGACTGCCTTCCGTGGAGGGGTCTGCCTGCTAGCGCAGTCCGAATCCTCACCCTGGACGTGCAGTGCAGACGCACGCTCTGAAATCTAACCTTCCAGAAAAAGACAGAGCAGCCTAGCTTTCCTCAGTCCTCCTGCCTCCCACGGGCTGAGCTCAGATTAGTAACAGAGCGTTAAACAGTTATCAACACCAAGCCGAACAGGCAAACCCCCGGTGCTTCTAGACGTGGGGGAAATTGGTCATTTGGGCTGTGGGCTCTGGGCTCTGGGCTCTGGGGAAACTGGCCTGGTCGGGAGCTGGCCCTGCCATGGCCCCACAGCAGTGAGCACTGTCCAGCCCGCATCAGGTAGTTAATAAATACTGTTGAAAGAATAAAGAGCAACCCTGTCACTAAGACTGAGTTTAAACTGCAAAGGGGCCAGGCCAGGTCGGGCGCAGCGAGCCCATGGGAGACATGCCCGGCCCACGGAAGCCTGGGTGACTCGACACTGACTACAAAATGAGAGATTCGAGTATCCGTGCATCTTTCATTGAGCCTATTTTTTGGTCACACAGCATCATCTGATTTGTCTGTGTCCCCGAGGCCTAGCGTTCTTCTGCCTTGTGCCAGGAACTCGGTAAAAGGAATGAGAAGCTACGTCACAGTTTCCATCCTGGAGCCACTAAGGTGCTCCGTCACCTGTAAGATAAGGTCAAGTTTGCTCTGACCCTCACGTTGAGATTCCACGTGGCAACGTGGTACCCCCTTGGTAACCCAAGGTTCAACCGTGCACTCAGTGTTCATTGTCCGTCTACGCCCAAGGTAGCGTTACCTTCCTGGAGGCTTCGGGCGGGGGTCGTAGATGAAAGCGTGTCTTCACTGCCGTTTATCTCTTTGTCTCTAATGTTTCTGTGATGATACAGAAACCATCTCCTCCTCAGCTCATGGAAGCCAGTCTCGGGGTTATTCCGAGGAAGTGGGTTTCAGAGGCCAAGGGGGACAGGCAGGTCCGTGCCCCTCCCATTTCTTTTGCATAAAGAGGCAGACAAGGTGAGGGAGCCAGAATTTTGAACGTGGCGGCCCAAAGCTACCTTCCCACTCGGAGATGAACCCCCCAGTCTAGCAGGCAGCCCGCGGGGCGCAGGGCCTCCTGCCCGCTCTGTAACGAGCACACAGTAGATGTTCCACTGTGACCGTGTTCATTGTACTTTGGGTGTGTTTGAGATCAGGATCTGTGTTTAAGCACTTTGCACACCCACTCCACATAGCAGAGCTGAAGACGCAGGAAGCTAGATCGTGTATCCGACCCTGGCTGTGTGAGCCGATTCCCAGTGGAATGCTGATGGGGAGACTTCGGCGGGGGTGGGGGGCTATAATTATTTGAAATAATGGCCCATCAGGGGGCTTTGCTGTACTGTCCTCTAGTAATAAGATTTGACAGGTGGACAGAAAGAAAAATCTGGAAACAACAGAACAATGAGCTAGAATACCTTTACCACCTTGTAAGTCTTCTTCTTCAAAGGCGGGGAAGGAAGGTGGGGGAAGGAAGGTCAGGGAAGGGGGAAAGGAACTCACCCCAGTTCAGCAAGGACAGAAAAGAGGAAATTAATTTTGTGTTGCCATGGTAATGGATTTCCAGCAATGGCAGTTTGCCAAAGCCTTCCTCACAGTCTTTTTTGAGAGATCCACAGTGACCCTTGAATGCTATCCTAGGAATCACACGAGACATTGAAAACACCCCAATCAAAACACAGCCGTGCAGGATAGCAAACTTTCAGAACCAGGCCCAGCCAGGCCTGGACTGTAAACAGAGAACAGTCCTGCAGGACTGGCAAACACCCCGCCTAAGGGAAGAAGTCAAAAGCAAGATCTGTTTGTTATTTTGTTTTATTTGGAAAAGAATTCTGCAAGATGGCAGAGGTACATCTGCTGACATCTGGCCTGGGACTAGATTTCCAGCCACACTCAGGAACTCCATCCTAAGCGCCAAAGCAAATATTCCCTGTTATTACGGTAATAACGGTGATGTACCGACCCCTTCCCAAAGAGCCTTCCAAGGGAGGGGGAAATCACCATCACTGGCTTCGAAACTCAGGCTTCCCAAGTGATCACCAGCCCCCATCAAAGCTGGAGGTAAAAGCCCAACTTCCCTTCTGCCTTCATCAGACTGTCCGACCTTCTCTCCTCTCCTTCTGCTTATCCAACCAGCTGACGAACCTCTACGATCAGCAGACTTCGAATAAAGCAGGTGATCCTCCACCGTGTATGGGCCTCGTCCAATCAGGTGAAGGCCTTAAGACTGAGATGTCCTGAAAGAAAGGCAACTCAGTCTCAAGTCTGCAATATAGAAATGCAGCCTGAGTTTCTGGTCTGCTGGGCTGCCCTGTAGATTTCAGGTTGTCAGCTGCACCCAGTTCCTATCCTAGGAGCCGATTCCTTACACTAAATCTCTCCACAGATGATCGACAGGTATCGCATATGCTGTGTACATTCTGTGTCTGTACATGACATATGTTCTCTATGCCCTGTATCTATGTCAGCACCTATTTATGTATCTATTCTATTGCTTCTGTTTCTCTGAAGAACTGTAACATATTGGGTCTTATTAAATAACAAGAAATAACCAGTGCCACTTTATGAACCAACCAGAAGCAGACCAGTTGTGCTCACAATCTGTTGGCCCAAGTTTTCCTTCCCTCCATAAACTGTTAGAGTCGAGTTCATGGTGCCTCTGAGTGATGGGCTGAGGGTAAGCCCCTCCCTCGCCTCTGTTGTGCGCTCGACCCTCACCGAGTCTCGCTCGCCTCTATTGGAAACACACCATGTCGTATGTAACACCCCTGGGGTAACCTGTTTCCTGCCAACAGCACTCTCAGGAAGCAACACCAGCTCCTAAAGTCATGTGGGTCCCAGGGAAGGAACCACGAATGTTAAGGTATTTTAGAAGCAAGTCAGTGTTCTGGATCTCAAGATGTGGTCCATCAAAGTGCTGGCGGGGAGCACAGAGAAAGAAGGAGGGGAGGAAGGAGGGAAGAGGAAGGGAGAAGGAGAGGAGAGAGAGACTACCTTCAGGCAGCAAGAAGGACACGGACAACCTTGGGTGGACTTGGACCGGAACGTGGGAAAGGCTGGCAGAGGAGAGGCTGGAGGGTTGTCAGCTCTTTTCCAGGGTGACACTGATGAAGGACTTCCGTCCTCCCACGGGAGCAAGAAAGCCAACGCTCCACCCACTTTGCAATGATTTTTAAAACCCAAGCAATAGAACTCCAAGCACAGGCACGCACGCACACGCTGTACAAGTGCCCGTAGGACCGGTGAGATTTGAAGACGCTCTGTGAATTGTGCCAGCTTCGACCTCCTGGCTGGATATTGTGCTCTGCGGGAGGTGTCACCGTGGGACGATGCTTGGTGAAGGATGTCTGGAACTTCTCTGTATCTTTTTGCAACTTCCTTTGAAAATACCGTAACTTCAAAGTACAAAGTTCAAAGAAAGCTCAAGCAGAGCTATGAAATATGGAAAATGGGATGGGCCGCATGAGAGCTGGCCCCTCCTCTGTCCCTCACACCACCCAGTCAGAGACACAGCAGCCCCCCCCCCCGGGTCCAGCCCCGCCCGGGAGACCACAGGCCACCAACAGAGCTCGGAAGACTGGCTCTGGAGCAGAGACATGTGAAGACTCTGCACACGCTAAGCCCACGTGTTTATCTCAGTCCGCTCTGCTCCATGGGGGAGCGAGGAACGGGCCCATGACACGTTTGACTGTCGCCGCTGGCAGCTTCCCCACCCACTTCCTCCTGCCCCCAGGATTTATATCTGCTCTTTGGAGGAGCCTGCCTTCCAGGCACACGTGTCCCGGGGGCGTGGGGGCAGCGAGACAGTTTGGGGCACGTCAGGCTCACTCAGTGTAAGTACCACCCTCCCCCGGGCGGACGCCGCACACGTGGACAGAACAGACAGAAAGAGCCTGCAGCCTAGAGTCTAAGGAGAAAAGATGTGAATGAACAGATCGCGGATTTCCCCACGGAGCTTGGCCTCTCTCCTCAGCTCACGTGCGGCCACACGATGAAGGGTCTGGAAGAAACATCAAAGCCCTCAAAGCCCAGGACATCAGCTCTCGTGAACTGTCCAGTTGTGTTCTTTCAGGAGCTCCAGATGCAGATAATCCAATTTATATGTGATAAAAATTACCCGAGGCCAGTGTCCAAGGGAAAGCCTTCTCCCCGTCAACTTTATTTTTTATCATCTTTACCTTGATGTTTATTCTCACCTGTATTCTTATATTTCCCTGGGGTTATATTTAGTTCAGGATGTTCCTAGGTGTCATATAGTAGGTTCCAGATCAAAGAGGAAGGCTATCACTCAGGCCAGACAAGGATGCCTCAATTCTTATACGGTGTAAGAAAAACTACTTTAAAAAATGCAACCTGCTGTCTTTTATTTTGCTAGGTGTTTTGGAGGCATTTGCCTGGCAATTGAGAAAATAATTCTTTAAAGCAGTGGTTCTCCACCCAGGAATACGTGGCAGACGTTTTCGGTTGTCACGCTGGAGTAGAGGGCGGTCCTCCTGGTATCTGGTGCGTGAAGGTGTGCTAACATCCTACAGTCACAGGTCAGCCCCCACCAAAAAAAAAGGATTTCCACCCCAAAATGGCAATAGTAACAAAGCTGAGAAACCCGGTTTTAAAGCTCTCAGCAAGCTGACCACCTCTAAGCCCTATTATTCATTCAACAAACCACTACCTGGAACCTGGTACAATCTTAAGACCTTATGCTGGGCCCTGAGGCGGGGAGCCTGCCTGGCAGGATCTCGCAGAGGAATGACCGGTTTACAAGAAAATCTAACGCAGCGCAGAGCGTGCTAAGCGCCTGAGTGAAAACGCAAGTCAGCGGGGGGAAGCTGCAAGCGCGTGGGGGACGGAAGGCACGGATGGCACTTTCCCCGAGACGCCTGCAAACTGCACATTCGCTCTCAAACGTAAAATTCACTCTCAAATATTAAGCTGAAATAACAGCAAGGAAAGATCACCAAGCCCCAAAGCGCGTTTTAAGCGATCTTTCTGTTTTTATATTCACGTCTCCAGAGACAAGCAACCTACTGCTTTCTTCAAGACTTTGTTCCTTTAATAAGGATGATTTTCCTAACAAGAATATTCTTCCTGTGCCAGGGACATGTTTTGTTTCCTTCTCCCGCCCCTAGTTTGCTCTCTCCAGCTATACCTTTAAAATATTGATAAGAAGACAGCATGATTCTGTAATTGCTAATTAGCTGAGCGACACATGCTTAGCCTCTCTCACCCTTCCTCAGAAAACAACTTAAACACAATTTTGAGGATGCATTTTCCTAAATGGCTATGAGTTGGCCTCTTTTTCAATGCTGAGCGCCAAACATGTAGCAGGAACGAGTGTCTGCGTGCCCCCTGCCCCCATTCTCTGAGCTGAAATAAACCCTGGGAGGCACGAGATGTTCATGGGAAAGTAGCAGGAGCCTAAGGGAAAACGGCTTTTCCCCCCAATAAAACCAGTGCCCGGGCCAGAGAGGGTTCGCTCGCACGGGGGCGCGCCTGGATCAGACGTGCAAGGCTGAGCCCCAGTGATCGTCCCCACAGCAGACGCCGCCAACAGCCGTGCATCCGCCAGCTCTACCACGCGGGCGATTTAACTGTCTGGGACCCTCACGCTGACAGACGCGAGCGCGTAGCTGAGCAGAAATGGAGGCCAGTTATGAAACAGAACGACCAGATGCCACATGCCTGCACGCAGAATATTCCAGGCACTCTCACAAATCAAATAATCAACAAAAAACGTCTTCAAGTCTCTACTTTGGGAACGCCTCTGCACAATACTGGACGGCAAATTTTTATTTATTTGTTTTTAAGTCTGGGTTTGAATCTTGGCTCTGCCACTTTCTAGTTCTTGAACCTGGGTAAGTTATCCCCAACTCTCCTGAGCTGAGAAATGAGGAAAGTCATGCCTGTCTCTGATGACTGGCATTCACTCCAACAGTCTGGGTCCAGTCCGAAACTCAGAGACCGTGTCAGTTAATTTAACAGAGAACATTTAACACAGGGAATTGTGGTGGTTAGAGGACCAGAAAGGCAAAAAAAAAAAGGGTGCTGAGTATAATGAAAAAGAACATGAAAAGGAATATATATATATATGTATATGTATAACTGAATCACTATGCTGTACACTGGAAATTAACACAACATTGTAAACTGACATTTAAACTTCAATCTAAAAGGTGGGGGGTGGGGAGGAAGCAGCTACCACCTGAGAGCCATGAGCAGACGACAGAGATTGGGGTTCTTAGAATCTGGAAGTTTGAAAGACAAGCCTGTGGAGCTGAGATGCAGGCTGCCAGGTGGCAGCCCCTGAGGTCTTGTCATCAGAGAAGCTTAGGGGCCAGTAGAGCTGAGCTCAGCTGATTTCAGGAAGGTGCAAAAGAGGGCTGGACACTGGAACCAACTGCCACTGGCAGGGTGATAGGTCATCACCAGGGACACACTTAAGGATGAGTGACTATGTAAGAAGGAGCAAGTCCGTCCCCCCACTCAGCCTCGGTCTCCCTCCGGCATGTCTCTGGCTGATGGCAGAGGAGAAAGGTCATTGCAGAGAGCCCCTAGCTGCACAGCGCAGAAGCCAGGAGGCTGGATCTGTAGCTGAGAGACCACAGCTTAACACATGGAGCACCCTTCCATTCATTCTGTGCATCTGGGGAGAGGTGACTACGCGTCCAAGGGCAAGGCTCTGTGCTGGGCACTGCAGAGCCTGGGGAATTAAGTATGCAGCTCAATGACTAGCAACATAGACCCTCAGTTCAAGTCAGCTGTCCTCTCTCGGAAACATAAAGGGAAAGGAAAACATAACAACGGAAACAGAACAAAACCCTGGCTCCTGCCTTTTAGGAGTCCCGTGTTCAGATGAATTATTATGGGACAAGTCAAAGAGCAAAGTACACCGCCATACATGCTTGTACACGTCAAAAACTATTGCAGGCATGAATGTTTTAAGAATTCAGAGAAGCAAAAGAATAGTTGGGGGACTGTCAGGGGAGCCGTCACAAAAAAATAGGAATGAGCAAGACCTTAGTGTTTAGACAATGGCCAGAAGCGCTAAGACCACGAGAAACGGGAGAAGGCACCTGTGACTTGCCGGAGAACGTACTGGCTGGAGAGCTTCCGTCGCCACCCAGATCTCCAGGATGGACTCGGCATGTACGGTACGGAAGGTGGGGCCAGCAGAACATTTCTTGACTCTTCTTCCAAGGCGTCGACGAGCCACTGGAGCTTTCTGAATGAGCAGAAATTGCGTGTGAAAAATATTGCCTTTGGAGCCCTGATACCTAACACAGTGCCTTGCAGAAAGTGGAATATTTGGAAGAAATTCCTACGTTGAATGGCATGGGATGGGATGGGATGGGATTATAAAAGCAGGTCTTCACTTTGAAAATCTGTACATATTTTCATCTGTTTTAATTATACTAATAAATGCTTTGTGAAATGTTTTATGCAATCAGGTTTAAGGCCAACAGTTCAGGAAATAAAAGAACTCAAACAGTCATAAAAGTTTTAACGAGGAAGGATGGAATCCGCCCATCAGGACACTGTGCTTATTTCACAGACTGAGACCTGTCATCGGAAAGGACATGACACAGACTTGGCAGAGCCTGGGGGGTCTGCTGAAAGCATTAGGGACTTCTGCAGGAAAAGCATTGGGCGATGCGTTGTTGAATTCATCTTGGTAATTCATATGGAAAAAAGTAACATAATTGGTGTGGATTTTGAATATGAGTTTGCAGAATATACAGTGTCCTCACACCTGATCTTTTGTTTTCTTCTTGGCAGACCCGCTACAAGATTTTGGCTTTTCTGCTGACCAGTGTTCCAAACAATTAAAACCAAATCTCAACATTCGATTTGGAATCGTTCTGAGTAAGTAAAAATTATTGACATCATATAAAGCATTGCACAACCTCCTCCTGGCCCACACACCCTGTCACTTACATTCACTGCGGTGGCCACTAAACCACTGTTCCCATCACCCTCCAGAATGAGCTATTTCCACGTTCGCTTTCTTCCCTCTCTCTGGGTAATATCCAGATAGAGCAGAATTCTCATTTATTGCTGTGCTTTTGTACTGAAGAGACCCTAGACACTCATTTGATGACATAAGCACCTGAAATCAGTATATCCAGCAAAAAAAAAGAATATTTTGAGCCTAAGTATTAATGTCTGCTCAAGAGAGACCTTTTTGCTTAGTTATCTCAGCAACAAACAAGTCTACTTCCTACCAGCAGCTTTGCATGATTTCATCCCCCTAATCGCTCACATAAGTTCCTAAACCTCTACAGCAGCCCAGACGTGGAAGAGCGCCTCCCTCCTCCCGCATCGATGTGCTAGCATGCTTTCTGACCGTGTGCTTCCGTGTGGTCGTGCTGTTACAGTCAGTGTGTTGCTGTGGCTCGTAGATGATCCCCCTTGTAACACCGTGGCATCAGAGCCAGAGGAGAAGGACTTAATAGCCTGAACACGTGGAGTCATTCTAGAGAAACGGAGGGACCACTCCCGGAGGCCAACACCTCTCATGCATCATTCCAGACCCGGCACAGTATCTGGGTTCCATAGCAGCAGCTCAGTGAATGCTCTGGGAAGAGAAAGAGAGAGAGGAAGGAGAAGTGGAAGGAGGAGTGGGTGGAAAATTAAAGGGAGGGATGGAGACAAAGGCAGAGAGAGTGGGGAGTCAGCCCTGCAGAGCAGCTGAAGCTTCCTGGCATGACCTCCCGGCATCAGCGGTAGGGGTGGGCAGGCTGGACCACAGCCCCGCCGTTCTCAGGGGAGGCACCCAGACTACGTAGCTGAGGAGCTTCAGAAGCCAGAGGCCAGGGCGTCAGGGCAGGACTGACAGCAGAGCAACTCCCTGCTCCAAGCCCACAAAATCCATGGAAGGGCCGAGCCTCACACCCAGGCCTGTCCCGGTAACATCGCAGTCCCCAGTCGCCTTGCCCAAATGCTTTTACCAAGAAGAAGAGAAAACTGTTCTCCATAGAGCGCAGACTGATGGAAATAAAAGTCCCCGGGCTCATGCTTTTATGAATCTGGACATCTCTGGTGCCCAGCGAAACTCACACTGACAGGAAAGCTGGTCTTCCCTTTCCCTCCAGGAGAGGACATCGAGGAGCTGTTTCTGGACGTCGCTCTCTTCGCCAAAGGCTCGTCCATCCTGAAATTCTCCTACCCCGTCTGTGAAGTGGATCTTCCCAAGTTTTCTTTCTGCGGAAGAAAGAAAGGAGGTAAGGTGTCTGTCTGGTGGCTGCGGGCCAAGGCCCAGAGAGACGTGGACCAGAGCTCGCGGCTCAGGTCAGGACACCCAGGAGTCCGGGTTCCGCCCTCACCAGCGGACGAGCTTAACCTCACTGGGCAGCACGGGGGACATAACAGTGACACACGGCCGGTCCCACGGGGCTGCCTTCCCGGGCGAGTGTGACCATCAAATGAAAGGTGCATATCGGGTTTATGAACAGAAATTGGTGGTGGTGGGACCTCGTGAAAAATCACCTGGTGACAGGAAGAACCAGTAGCCTCTCCAAATCCACCGAGATGCAAAGCGTTTCCAGGTTTCTCCTCAGCGATCTCTTCAGTGGCAGGGTCTCCTTGATGGATTCTGGGGGGAAAAAATGAAGCTTTCTAACCGTCATTGGTGGTTCCCTTTGAGTCAGTGGCTGAGGGGGACATTAAGTGTCTAGACTCAAAGTTCAGAAGCATAAAACCCACCAAATTATCTCCTCTTTGTCTAATTCAGTAACCCCCAACCCTCTGCTGTGGGTCCCCTCAAAGAGCACAGGAACCCCTCCTCTGGCCTGTCCCCCTCCACTCCCCCTTGTCCTCACCCGCCATCTTCACCGAGGCCCTGAGTGTCTGTTTATTTAACTAAAACTTGGATCTGATCTGTGCCTGTCCTTCACCAGGAGCTCTCCTCTTCCCCGTTCCCAGGGTCTCCTTCTGATTGCCATTGGCCAAGGGAGAGCAGACCCTTAACCCCACACCCCAGAGACACCCGCTTCTCTATTTCCACAATCAAGGAAACCACAGCAAAATCACCCGACTGTGCCTTCTGAACAGACGACCTAGAAGATTGGGGTCCCCTTCCCACACTAAGGGATACAGACAAAGGAAGTTTGCACAAGAGAGCAGGGAATGTGAGGGAGTGCAAGCGGGACGAAGCCAGGTGGCCTTGGCTGTGACGTGTGGAGGACAAGCCTCCCCTCAGCCCGCCCTGCCCGCCCTCCTGCCCGCTCCCCGAAGGGTGGGACTCGTAACGCTGTCACAGACCCGCCATGCTGGCCTATAATCGTTCATTCCCACTTGCCATCCCCAGTAGACTAGGAGCCTCCTGCGGATGGGGCAGGATCATCTCCGTCTTTTCATTTCCAGGATTTTAAATGTGTTGCTATGGGGAGTGCTGAGTACAGGACGCCATACAGAGTGAAACAGCTAATGTTATTAAGCACTCGGACCAGGCGCTGTTCTAAGAGCTTTACGTCCAGTAAGTCATTTACTTCCTGCCCCGAACTTAAGAGTTAGTACTTTTCATACTCTAACTTCACGGATGCAGAACCCTAGGCACAGAGAGCTTTAGGACCTGTGCCATCCCAGAGCCGGTGATAAACCCACAACTCACACCCAGGCGGGCCAACCCCAGAGCCCAGGATCTGAGCTTCTAAGGAATGAATGAACAAAAGGACAAACAACGAAATGAATGAACGTGCATTTTGACCAGGAGTTTATTTAAAATTATCCTTTAAGAATTCTTTCTGGCCAGTGATCTGACTTGGTTTCAATTCAGGACATTTAAAAATTCCTAGCTAACCTACCACAGAATGATTAGTCAGGTTTCCTCTCTCATCTTACTGGAAATACTTCTGATTAATTGACTGCATTCGCGTCTCTCCCCCCACGGGGAACTCTTGATGAGTTGGTCACTATTTGACCTTCTCTACCTGCCGTTAGCCATGCCCGTCCCAACCTCCTCGCCCACTGTCAGTCTCCTTCCCTCCTCCCCTCGCCTTCCTTCCTCCAACACTAAGTCCCTCCTCTGTGCCAGCACCTGGGGGAGCCTGAAGATGATCCAAGAACAGTTTCTGCCTTCAAGGACATTCGTGATGGGCGAGAAGAGATTAGAGACTCAAAAACAACTCCCCCAGGTTGCATTAAAGAGGCATAAAATGCCAAGGAGACTGGAAGGGCACAGCTCATTCCCAGTGGATTCAACCTGTTGGAACATGGGCAATCTGGACAATGTAATACAGAACTGCTTTCCTGATTGCCTTCAGGTTATTTAAAAGCCTGTTAGAGGCTGTATATAAAATAACATCATAATGCTGATGGTCTGCGAGCATTCCTGACTTTATGTAACATTTAGGAGGAACTCAAAGCATCTTAAGCTGCTAATTAAACCACAAACCCAACAAGAAAGACAACTTCGTAGGCTGCCACCTCTAGTTGGCATCTACTGTCCTATCTCCTGTCTTTGGCTTATCTTTCAAATTTTCCCCCCAAGTAAGTATTCTTGAACCCAAATGTGGAAACAGGTAGGCTCTGCAGTACCGCCTTGTTGGTAAGAAAGGACACACACTGGGCTGCCCTTCACTCCTTCCTGCTACTCCCTGGATCGAGTCTCCCTCCCGACCTGCTGGATGAGGGAAACGGCTTCTCACTGGTCCCCTGCCTCCCCACTGCTGCCAGGGTGGTCTTCTCACATACGGATCTGATCATGTCACCCACCTTCCCCAGAGTCCCAAGCGCCCCCATCCCTACCGAACAAAGTCTAAGTCCTTTAGGGACCAAAGTCTGTCACAAATTTGACTCTACCCTGCTTCTAGACACATCCTGCCCCACGTGCGTCATTTGCCACTGTCTGACCACGCCCTGTGTTTTCACACATGACGTGCCAGTGGTCCCTTAGCCTCGAAAGCCCGCTGCCCTTTGTCTTCCACCCAGACCTAACTCCAGCATCACCTCTTCTCAGAAGCCCTCCTCCAGTCCCCCGCCACATGAATTGCTCCTTCTGGACCCTCTTGGAATATTCCATTCCCACTTACCTTGGCCGGAATTGTATACCATAGTGTGTGTGTGTGTGTGTGTGTGTCCCTTGAAGGCAGACGCTTCAACCGTGATCCCCTCGAAGGCAGGAATATTTCTGGCTGTCCCTGCAGACTTGACTAAGAGAGCCTGGCACAGACGAAAGATGCAGTAAGTGCTTGTGGTGCTGTATTTGCATACGACAGATTGAATGCAGGTGCACCAGCCCGCCTCCAAAGTGACCATCTGAGGACACCTATGCAGACCACAGACGAGGCGCATCACATCTAGCAAAAAGTAGAGTATCTTGGTCCTCCAAGTTTAAGAAAACCAAACTTTTTTTTCCCTCTGTGAATGGTTTTGACAGGATTAATAAAAGAGAAGAGCTGTTGTTCCCGGAACTGAAGTGTCCAATTCAGTTCAGCAGCTTGAAAGGCTGGTGTTTATCGTATCCAAATGCTGGGCGGTTCTGAAGCCATTTATTGGCTTTATTGCTGTCGGGTTGATAACAGCACAGGCAGGCTGAGAAGCCGAACTTAGGGAATTGCTAGGAAATTTTAAATAGTATAAGAACGATCTGAAAAGTGATACACAAAGGCCACATAAACAAATGATTATGGAAATTACATAAGCCGGGAAAAGTAAAATCTTAAATTCGGAGGCTTCTTCTGGGGTGATGTAAGTTTTTTCAGCCCACCCGCAAACCTACTGCAGGAATGATTCTATTGAAAAGAAGTGATTCTTTCTAAGACCAGAGGGGAAAACGTGGCGCTGAGGGGAACTGAAGTCAATGCAAACCGAGCACAAGCATGTCACAAGCATGCGACAATGTAAGCTGGAAGCGGGGTCCCTCTGGGGTCGCAGGCCCTTCCTAGAAGAGAAGTGAGGCGACTTGGTGCCCACTGACCGCCCGTCACGGTCTCAGCCGCAGCTGAGCTGTTTGATGTTTGCACAGCATCACGGTGCATTTCTCTGCACCCTACTGGCTGTTCTCCGAGCCAGGTAAAACTGCAGAACAGGTCAGGTTAGTGGGACCACATACGAAATGTCGTTTCCTCTTCTTCTGCATCTTCCTCCGCCTCCTCTAAGGCAAGAGCACGCTGGATTGGAAGGCCCAGTGATGCTCGTGTGGCGTTGCCATTTACGATGCGATGGGTCACTCTGCGGAAACAGCCTATACGTCCGATTGTAGGGAAGTGGCCGGGTAGACCACTGTTCAGCCAAATAAAGGTACAATATGCTGTGCTTTGAAGTGAGGTTGAAGGAGACTATTAAAGTACAGGAAAATATACTCGTAAGAATATTGTTAAGTGACAAAGAAGCTGCCACAAACGAGGGCTCACTATTGGATCCTGTTTTTACTGAAATGCGTATAAGTGTGTACGCCCAGGAAAACGCCGAGATCGTACGCACTTAGGAGCTTAATCGCAAGGACCTGTAAATGGTGGCGCTGCAGAGCTTTATTTCCGTCTCCTTGGAAATCTCTTTTGCTTTTATAATCAATGTACAAGGTTACTCTTTCCAATCTTAGTTGATCTTTGTAGGAAAGACAAAGGAGGATGAATTCTCTTCCCAATGTGAGTACGTTTTCACAAAAAGAATCATAACCTACTTAATACTCAGTGACACTTGGAATTAAGCAAAATCTGAATCCAAGTGTTGCATAGAATGTCAAGGGCTCGTGTAATGTCCACTCTGAGCTCTGTCCTTGGGTGCCTGCGGCCCCCTTTACCGGCTGTGGGTTCACTGAGAGGGGCTAAACAGGCCCCCGTCTTGCTTCCTACTCTGTTACTGCTCCCTCGTTCCTTTCTCTACTCTCGGCATCAAGTCATGCAGATGCATTTGCTTTCTTTGATCTTGATGCTTTCAAACTCGCTCTGCCAATTTTTAAGACTGAACTGGCATTCAGCTGAATGTCCTTAATGACCACAACTAGTTACTAACCCTGAGGAGGGAAGCTTCAGTAAACCGCCTTAATACTCAACTTCTAACAGTGATGCCAGTAGAATCTGCATGTTGTTAGACAGCTTTGGTCGGGTCCACAGTCACGGACCGCCCTTACCCCACCGCATCTCAATCTTGGTTGCACATTCATTAGATTCATGCTGTTTTATGTGGAGGCCACTAGCCACATGTGGCTACTCGGCCACGGAAACATAGCCAGTCCAAATGGAGATGTGCTGTAAAGGTAAAATACGCACTGGATTTCAAAGGTTTGATCTGAAAAAAGAAAGCTGCACATTTCAATCGCTGTTGTCTTGGGTACATGTTGAAATGATAATGTTTGGGATATACTGAGTGAAATAAAACATATCATTAATATATCACTTATTAATTATCAACAATAAAACATGATATTTAACATTGTTAAAATTAACTTCACCTTCTTCAACGTTGCTACTAAAAGATGCAAAATTACACATGGGGTTCTCATTGTATTTTGTGAGAACAGTGCTACATTATAATGTCCCCTTCAAATTTTTGAAGATCCTAAAACTCCATACCCCAGACCAATGAAACCAGAATCTCTGGGATTAGCACCCAGGCCAGGTGGTTTCAGCCAAGGTTGAGGCGTAAGTACAGCCTTGGCTGAAACCTTGGCCCTAGGCAGGGACTGGACTGCACGATAGCAAACAGCATCCTCTTAGCACGTGAGGTGTGCTAGGGGCTTTCCAGGCACCTTGTGAGTATTAACTAATTAATTGGCATCAACCTTTTGAAGTATAGAAACTACCTTTATTAACCTCATGTTAACAGATGAGGAAATTGAGTCCCAGAGAGGTGAAGTAAGTTACCCTAGGTCACACAGCCAGCAGGCTAGGGAGCCGGGACCTGGTCTAAACCCATCTGCTACATACCCTCTTTGAACACAAAGGAACTGCCGCCGTAGATGTATAACTCATTTCAGCCCCCTACCAGGACTAGAGAAAAGATTTTAAATGCATGACCAAATTACAGGAATCAAACAATCATCTTTGGGTGTAACCAGCAGCTACATAAGGCCGTGTTTCTCAAAGTGTGGTCCCCAGACCGGCAACGTCAGCAACATCTTGGGAAAATGTTAGAGTCGCACGTTTTTGGTCCTCACCCAGAGCCAGTGAACTAGAAACTCTGGGCTGGGGCTTAGCGCCCTATGTTAACAAGCCCTTAGGTCACCGGTCAGCAACCTTTTCTGCAAAGGGCAAGACAGCAGACATTCAGGCTTTGCAGACCACGTGTCTCTCCCACAACCACTCACCAGCGCTGTTGGAGCGTGAAATGACCACAGACAACGTGGAAATGAATGGGTGTGGATGTGTCCCAATAAAACTTTATTTATGGACACTATTATCTGAAATTAAATATTCCACCTAGGTTTTCCACAACATGAAATATTATTCTTTTGAGTTTTTTCCTACCCTTTAAAAATGTAAAATCCATTCTTAGTTCACAGCTGCTCAAAACAGGCATTGGGTGGGATTTGGCCCATGTGCTGGAAATCACCAGCCCTGCCCGAGGTGCCTCTGTAGCAGACTTGCCTTTGGGAAAGACGGCTGTGAAGCCAGTCAGAATTCAGGGCTCTTCATCAGATCTGTGAACACACGTACCCTCTGGCTTTCGTTACAGTGAACACCAACCTAAGGTTCGGGATAAAATTCAGATCCAGGCTTCTCAGGAAAATATAACGACTTGACATTGACTCTGCTTTGGCACATGCCAACAAATTAGATTTGGGACAAAGAGAGGGGACTTAGCACAGAGACGGATGGTGGGAAGAAAGAGCACCTGATGGAACGTGCACCCCAGTGTTCACAGCAGCGCTATTTACAGCAGCCAAGGCATGGAGACAACCTAAATGTCCATCGACAGATGCCTGGATAAAGAAGCCGTGGTATATTACAGTGGAACACTACTCAGCCATAAAAAAGAATAAAATAATGCCATTTGCAGCAAGTGAAGTCAGCCAGAAAGAAAAAGAAAAATACCATATGATATCACTCACATGTGGAATCTTAAAAAAAAAAAAAAGACACAAATGAACTTATTTACAAAACAGAAACAGACTCACAGGCATAGAAAACAAACTTATGGTTACCAGGGGAAAAGGGGGTAGGAAGGGATAAACTGGGGGTTGAAGATTTGCAGATACTAACTACTACACATAAAATAGATAAACAAGTTTCTTCTGTGCTGCACAGGGAACTATACTCAATATCTTGCAGTAACCTACAATGAGGAAGAATATGAAAAGGCATATATATATGCATGTATGTGTATGACTGAGACATTATGCTATGCACCAGAAATTGACACAACATTGTAAACTGACTATAGTTCAATTTTTTAAAACATGGGGAAAAACACAGATCTGAGAGAGAAAGAAAAGAAAGAAAGAAAGAAGGAAACAAAGAAGGAAAGAAGGAAAGAAAAAGAAGGAAGGAAAGAAGGAAAGAAGAAGAAAGAAAGAAAGAAAGAAAGAAAGAAAGAAAGAAAGAAAGAAAGAAAGAAAGAAAGAAAAGGAAGGAAGGAAGGAAGGAAGAAAAGGAAGGAAGGAAGGAAGGAAGGAAGGAAGGAAGGAAGGAAGGAAGGAAATTGAAGACCACCTGATGAATAAGCCAGGGAGCAGGGCTCCTCCCCTCCCCATGGCTGCCACCTGCAGGCTAGGGCAGAGCCCTTTCCTTCTGGAAGACTTTTTAATCCCTGCTTCTCACTTACTTCATCCACGAAACGGGAGTAACCAGAATACTTCATTGGAAGACTAAATAAGAAATAACAACAGTAATAGTGAGATACATTTAAAATTTAGTCCACCACTGTTTCTCTGTAGCATCTGGAAAGCTTGTAGCGAAAATAAATATGACAATGACACCGCTGGAAGCTGAGGAGTCCTTAAGTCAAAGACATAACGCTCCCTGGTTTATCTTTCACATAAATCGGAACTTACCTACTTTGTTTGTCCAGAGTGGGGAATATGTCATGATTAGGTGAATTTCAGCGTATAGCAAAGAAGATCTGCTGAGAGCTGGTTTTCAAGCCTGACATGGCAGTGCCCGCCGGGCAGGTGGTACCCCTGACAGCGCCTAAGGGATTCTGCTCTGAATCTCACTGATCTCACACCTACAAATTAGACAAGGTGGAAGTGCAGTGGGTACTCGTCTTGGCCGCCTGTCCTCCACCCCTTTCATTCACTTGGGCGTTTCCCATCTGTCCTGGTTCACGCTGAGCCCGTGCCCCTGACCGTCCCCCGCGATCAGTCATTGTCAAGGATTCCCCGAGCATCAGTCTTCGCAGACGCTTCTCAGCCTCACTGTCTGCAATTATTCAAACTTCGGTCTGAACAGTGCTATCTGGATCAGCAATTCACTTTTTGGCAGCTCAAGTTCCTTAGACTTCACTATCTCTGTTTCTAAATGCTCCTTTTCACAGGTCTAAGAAATGGAGGAAATTTGGAAATTGCCTAGATTTGGAAATTCTTCCATAAACAACGCTTTCCACAAAATGCCTTCTACCTTGCAGCGCTGTAGTAGAAGACAGGGCAAAAAAGCACCTTCCAGGCAAGTGCTGCCTGGAAGAAGTTCCACCATTAATCTCTGCCCACGACCCAACAGCCTCCGACAAGCACACTGTTTTGCATTCACCGCACACGTAGTAACAAATGCAGGTCCAGGAACGCGCTCATTGATTTCTGCTGTAAAAGAAGGGGAGAAGCGGCTTTATCTGAGGCCTCCAGCTTAAAACGCATCTTCTCTGGGGTGGCAGCCCCTGCCTATTCTCTTCCGTTTGATTTCCTTGCCGTTGCAGACCTCCTGCGTCTCCAAGTTGCTTGGCTTCAGGCTTTCTGCTCCGCTGGCCCTGTGCTCATTCTCAGTCTCTCCCTAGTCCCGGCTTCTGGGCCTGTCCTTCACCCACCGCAGCTAACAGCCCAGGGACAAGGTGGCGCAGGTGGGGACTAGTGCGTCTTGCTTCCACTTCCTATGCTGAGTCAACAGCTCCAAGGAGGGAGTGGTTCTCCATGGTTCTCCGCCACCTGGGAAACTGCAGTTTGTCCGCCATCCTCACCCCCGCTGTCACTTTATAACTGCAGGCGGCTGCTGCCCAAACCGCTATCTCTCTATGAATTTCCTGCTCCCTGCTTCGCCGCACCGCCAGGCTGCCTTGGAGAGCACGGACCAGTATCACCCGGATGATTGTCCAACCGCAGATTGCAGGATCGACCCACAGCTTCCCAGCCAGCACGCCTGGGGGTGGGGAGGAGCCTGAGAATGTGCATCCCCAGGTGAGGCCGAAGATGCTGGTCCGGGGACCACAGCTTGGCAACCACAAGCCTAGTTTTAAGTAAGCACAGGGTTGGAAGCCAGACTTACAGAGAGCTGGACCTTTACTGTCACTTGGGTTATGTGACTTCCGGCAAACTACTCAGTCTCTCTGAGCCTCAGTTTCCACATCTGTACGACAAGGAAGATACTTCATGGCACTGCTATAAGGATAAAGCCAGCGGGGTGGGGGGTAAAGTTCAAAGTGGCTAGAGCTCATGCTCAGCATGCACGAGGTCCTGGGTTCAATCCCCAGTCCCTCAAATAAACCTAGTTACCTCCCTCCCCCCACCCAAAAAAGAAAAAACTAAATTGGGCTGCTCTCTGCAAAGCCCTTGGAACAGAGCCCAGCACACAGTAAGCACCGCAAAAGTGATCAATGGTTACTACTTCACGCAGCTGATTAGGGGTTTCTCAAGGAAGGGCTCTGAGCCCCTGAAGTCGTCAATCTCAGAGTGGAACCTGCATTTCAACCAGGCCTGGAGGCGTGGTGGAGCCTCGGAGCCTTAGACTTTTAAGAGCTGCTCCTCAGGGGTAGCAGGAACCTGACTTCGGTGCGAGCTGTGTACCCTCTGGCGGCTGACCAGGCCAAGCCGAGACTCCGTGGCCCCCTCGCGCCTCTGGGGAGAGAGTCTCGTCTGCGTTTCTCATGAAACTGGAAATCTGAAGCACCAGCCACTCAGCCACCTGCCTTTTCTCTCTTCATGTTTTAGTCTTTGTCTGCACACTTCAAGCAGCTGTGGGTTTCCCACTTGTGATGGCCGGGCAGATGCTGCTGCTGCAAATTCATGGAGCATCAACAGCAACAGTGATTTCTTCTCATATGAGCAGAAAATGCCACCCTTGAACTGCAAAAAAAGACGAAGAGGAAGAGGAAGAAGGAGGAGGAGAAATAATTATCCCTCTAGAGTGAGTACCAGCAATGACCAAGAGAAAGAGGACTTTTTTTAAGAAAGGAAAGGAAGGAAGTGAGAGAGAAGAAAGGAAGGATAGATGGATGGATGGATGGATGGAAGGAAGGAAGGAAGGAAGGAAGGAAGGAAGGAGCGAGCCTGTTAAGGAATCCTTTGCCCTGGGAGCTTTCCCTCCACCTTCAAACTGAAGTCTTTGTAAATGAGCCAGGAATGTGTTGAACCCGTCCTTTGACACTCGTCAGTTCTTTATTTTTGTTGAGCCCCGCTACTGAGACCAACAATGGCCTAAGACCAAAGCATTTTTAATTTTCTAAAACAATACAGGATCCTTTACAAATTTACAATACAGGATCCAGTTGTGGAATTTCATAAATCTGGTTGAAGGACTCACACTTCTGTACAATAATCGTTTAGGAAGTTAATTGAGCAGGCCGACCCCCACCCCCGGGTACCACTTCAAACCTCCGGCCAGGCTTGCCGGTGTTTGCATTTTAATAAACATCCCCAGAGCTCTGCCGGGCGGGCATGGGCCCCAGAGGCCGCCAGTCTGAGAAAGGTCACCCTTCGTGCTGTCTATTTCATTATTTCCAATCACAGAGCACTTCCCCGTGGCTGCCGCAGGTTTCTGAAGATCAGCTCAATTTCTTCTTTCTTTCCTCCTATCACCATCTTCTTCATTTCCATCTCTGGGAACCCAATCAGCCCACCAATTCACAACTTGTATTTTGAGAGTCGTATTAAGTGTTTATCTACAGAAATCCAGAAATAGGTTGGTAGGGGGAAAAAAAAACTTAAATCCTCCTTCCTCTCTCATTGCCAGAAGTTATATATTTCACAGAGGAGACTTGGGCAGCTAAGACAAAAAGCTCTTGTAGGAAGAATAAAGTTGAAGGAAATTATTTCACCTTCTGGGCTGCAATTTCTCATCCACAACTTAATAATTGGCCCTGTCCGGTGTAGCAGCCACTAGTCACATGTGGTTATTGAACAGCAGAAACGTGAGCAGTCCAAAGAGAGATGTGCTCTAAGTATAGAGCAGGCACCAAGTTTTGAAGACTTTGTATAAAAAATAGCATGAAAAAAATTTAAAATATCTCATTAATACTTTTTATATTGGTTCTACATTGAAATTATATTTTTAATATTTGGATTAATATACATGGATTTTTTAATTAATTTCACTTGTTTCTTTTTCCTTTTTTTCAACTGTGCCCCTAGAAAACACAAATTAGAAATGTGGTTCGCATTATATTTCTATTAGACAGTGCGGACCAAAAAGTGCACCATCCAGTATGGTAGCCACTGGTCACCAGTGTCAGCTTAAATCATTTACATTTAAATTAAATTAAACATTCAGCCACACTCACCGCCTTTCAAGCTCTGAGTGGCCACATGTGGACTGCAGCTGCCATGTTTAATGATGCAGACACAGAACATTCCCATCTTTACAGAATGCTCTCCTGCACATCCACATCGCTGACCTGGTAGTTTCTATATTGCTTTAAATATTTTTAACTCTCTGTCCTGAGTTCAGTTGTATGAATTTATATTGGAAATTTCACTCTCTAGCCCGGTGGGGCCCCACGGGACCGGAGAGTTTAGAGAAAGCAGAGCTGGTCAGAGCCAGTCAGAGCCGGTCAAAGCCTGAGAGGTGAGGGGCAGTGCCTGAGCCTCCACTAGTGGCCAATTTGGTGCCTTTAAGGAAACACCCAAAGGCAGAGATGAGGCTCTCAGTCGGCCTGAAATGCTCTCTCCCTTATCTCTTTCTCCTGGGACCACTGCCCACAGCAGCCCCTGTACAGGGGTATCCCAGACCCTCACTCCCTCCTACTCACTGGAGGGCAGGATGCGGGCTGTGTCCTAGTTCAACACTGCGCCCCAGCCTCCAGGGCTCCAATGTGAGTAAATGAATAAATGATGATTTAAAAAATCTTTGTTCTGGGTGGGGAGGTACAGCTTAGTGGTAGAGAGTCTGCCTAGCATGCATGAGGTCTTAGGTTCAACCCCCAGTACCTCCATTATAAATAAATAAACAAACAAACAAGCAAACAAACCTAATACCCACCCCTCCAAAAAAACCACCTTTGTTCTGAACACACTAATCGGCCTATTTATGATCAATCATAACTCAGTCTTCTTATACTGTCAAAGACCCTCCTGATACTTAAATACTGATGACATTTTTGTAATAAATTTGAAAGAATGGAGGGGATTCCTGTAAGATACTAGCAAGGTCTAGGAAGTGGTGCAATTCCGCATAATGGAATCCACACACTCAGCGAGCACTTCCTTCCGGACCAGCATGTGAGCTGGTGACTGAGCACAAGACGCTGGAGGGCAGGACACAGCGCCCGGCCTCATGCTGGTCTAAACCTAAACCCTTAGGGATCTTTTATTACCACAATTTAAAAATCCATTTTTTCTCTCAGAAGACACTAGGTACAAAGCACACAAAGATCTGGGTCCAAAAAATAAAGACAATTGGCAGAAAAGACTTCATGTGTTCAGAAGCAGGAAGGTGAATTTTTTTTAATCTACTGCACATGAAAAACTTATCAAGATTCCAAGCGAAGGAAAGGAGGAAGCGGGTACAGATACACTGGGGCTCTTTTTATAGTACTGGAGTGTGAGGATGTTAATTAAAGGAATCTCAGAATCGGAGATGATCTGAAAAAGGAAGGAGGGAGAATTTAATTTTAGGTGTTGTTTCATCAGGTTAAAAAAAAAAAAAGACAGTTTCATGAGTTACTTGCGGAAATTCTCAGGGACTTCATGGGCCCCCAGAAAAGCTCCAGTTGAAACTGTAAAGTGAAGGAGTTCATGCCAGTTTCTCGCCCCAGTAAAGGACCTTAACGGTGAAGCACAAGTGAGCAAAGCTCAGGACGTTAAAAGAACGTAACAAAATGTTGGGGATCATCTGACTGGTATTCTTTTTGAAGAATGAGCAGCACTCATCCACTTTTTAAAACAGAAGCTAAAAAAAAAAAAAACCAAGACACCAGCAGAACTTGGCTGTTGTGCACACTGGCTCAGGAAAAAGGTCTCCAAACCCAGCCTCGGTGTGGTTCCCAGTATCCCACGTGAGCCTTCATCACATCACTGTCCTTCACGTCTGCTGAATAACTGTACAACAAGCAACTGGGGACCCCATTCTTCTCCGCGGGCTTACCTGCAACCTCTCTAGTCCCCTTCATGCCCTGGAGGGGAGGCGTTCCTATTTCTGTCTGGCAGATGCAGAAGCTGAATCACAGGACGGTTAAGCAAATCGTCCACCAACACTTAGTAGGAGAGCTGGGTCCTGAACCCATCGGTCTGCCTCCAGGTCAAGCCGTTTGCACTACGCCCCTTAGGACAGCAAGTAGAAGCATGAAGTGGGCATAAGATGCGTCCGAGGGAATCCAGCCAGACCTGTGGACGGGCACACTCACTCTGCTTCCAAGCTAGACGCGCCCCGTGCCCTGAGAGCCAGCTGGAGTGACTCTAACTGGTCCATACCCATGGCAACCTCAGTCCTTGAGCTGCAGGCGGCAGAAACCTACTCCAGCCAACAAAAGCAACGGGATTTTCTTGAAAGTCTACCTCGGAGTCACAGAACTTGTGAGAAGGCTGCAAGGCAGAGAGTGGACAGGTCTAGACTGGACAGCTGAAACGAAGAATATCTGGGTCTTGGGTCTCTTTGTGCTTCTGCTCAGACTGTCCTAGCGTGGGTCAGAGCATCCACTAGGGAAGAGAGAACAGATTATTTTGTTGTTGGTGGTTAGGTCCTTGTCTCACTGCAGAAAGAATTCAGAGACAAGACACGGAGGTTAAGAAAGTAAAGTGAGGACTTATTAAAGGATGGATAGGACACTCTCAAGGCGGGAGCGACAGGCTCAGGCGAGCGGCCGCGCTGAGTTTCTTTGGCAAGCTGGTTACATAGGACGTAAAAATGAATGGTTGGAATATTCACTGGGGAGGGAAGGGACTGGGGTCTTATTCCCAGATTTCCATCCCAGCTCCACCTTCCAGTGGGGAGGAGGGATTTTTGTCCTTATTGAGTCTGGATCGGAAGTGTTACGGCCTCGGTGCATGATGGGTACTTCAAATCTGCAAGGCTAATTTTATTATAATGAGGCCATAATGAGCAAATTTACACTCGGACACTAGAGATTTCTGCCTTTCCCCACGTTTCTTTGTCTGCCTCCAGGACACCTGTCACCCCAAAATGTGTGATTTCTTATCAGCCCCGAGGTTCCTGCTTTTCTGTCTGCCCGAGGATCCCTGTTGTTCACATGATGTATGGCCTTCTGCCATTTGGCCTGGGCCCCCCTTTCTCTGCTCATATTTAGCTCTCTCTCTGCTCTGACAATTTCCTTAAAAGAAACCACGTGCTGGTAGCTGGGCCTCCGTGTCCCACAACCCCAGGGGGTCCATTCATACGGACTGTAACAAACGGTCGGCCCTGGGTTGTAGGCCGACCAGGACCACAGGCAGCACCCCCGCACCGCTGCTCTTTTAGGCACACCGCCCACACGCTCCGCTTACTCCTCACACAGTCAGCTCTCTAGCCGGATGCTGTGTCTTCCCCAGCTGCCCTGGGAGACCCCTAAGTATACACCCAGGACTATAAGACTTCTGCTTCTGATACCACATCACACAGAGCAACAGTTTCCAGTGAACCTCTTGCTTATACCCACAACCAAACATATGTTTCTTTTTAACAATGAATGGATCAGTATATTGAGAGCAATGAACTTCCATCTGGCACCCACCATGTGTTTGTGTTATCCCCGCAAGGTACTAGGGAGCGACCACCGGAAGGAAGGGTAGCTACGTTAAGGATATGGGCATTTAACAGACGCGAAAGGCTACACTGAGAGCAGGTCTCCTGGTAGAAGTTCAGGTCTCGGCTGGCTCCAGGGAGGCCTTTTTAAAGGAGATTATCCTTGTGCCCCTGGTATCGTTCCACGTGAGCGGCTGCTTGGGCACCAGTCACAGAGCCCCTGGCCCCGCCCCTTTAACTGGGGAGAGTTTGGTCTGTCTCCAAATATTAACTGAGCATCTGTTAAGTGTCAGGTGCTGTGTGAGGCAGGAAGTCGCTGTACCAGTAAGAGAGCCCAGTACCCAGCGCCATCCATAAACCAATGAGCATCTGTTCTCCGGCATCCTCCTCCTCCGTCCCTCCGCCCTCATCACCAGATTGGCTGCTCCGAATGGCTCCTTCCCTAGTCCAGGCTCCTGCGTCAGCATACCCCAGGCGTGGATCCTTCCAGCGGGAAGTGGATTACAGTAGCAGGAGCAAAAGGAAGTTGGTTGGCAGGCCCGTATCCCGGCTCTGGACCTCTGTTCATTCGATAACCTCATTCAATAACCATACATTGCACCCGTGCTCTGCGTTAGACTCTGGGCAGTGGGAGCCTCTACGACACATTTCTGTCCTTACCTTACACAGACTCTCAGCTGCATTCAACACAGTTGCTCCAGTGCCTTCCAGACATTGTTATTAGTGCTTTATGTTGATGAACTTTCTTTATTCTTCACAGCTCTGTTATTGTCATTATTATACCCATCTTAAAAATGAGGAACCTGTGGAGGAAGGGTTTAGCTCAGTGGTAGAGCGCATGCTAGCATGCATGAGGTCCTGGTTCAGTCTCCAGTACCTCCATTAAAGAAATAAATAAAGCTATTCCCCACCCCACCCCACCCCTCCGACCGCCACCAATGAAAAAACAAAGGAAAGTGAGCACAAAGAGATAGTAACTGTCCAAGGGCAGGCAGCCACTGGAAGCGGTCTTAGGATTTAGCCTCGCCCAGCCCAGCGCCAGCCTGGCCTCTTGGCCATCACTCCACCTGCCTAACTCCCATTACCTGCATGTCTCCTTCCAGCACTTTTTAGGACCAAGATGCATTCTCGCTGCATGGTTTCCGTACCGTCAGTCTCCTCATTAGAACACCTGCGACGTGAGGACTGACACCTTCTCGTCCATCACTGGCTCCCCGGGGCACAGTGGGCACAGATAATAGAGTGAATCACTTTTGTCTTAAATGATTGAGTGACATTATGTGTGTTTTGTCTCTTTTCCAGAGCAGATTTATTATGCCGGCCCTGTCAATAATCCTGGATTCGAAATTCCCGTGGTAAGATTTTGCTTTTCTGTTTTTTGTTTCTTGATTATTGTGTTGAGCAGTTTCTTGAAGGAGGAGATGCAGAAGAGGATGGGGGCGGGAGAGAGAGGAGAACAGAGGAGGAAGAGGAGGAGGTGGGAATTAAGCTGACATCTCAGAGCTTTCGTGTCGGCCAGCACTAAGGAGACCCTTTCTCAGCGAAGCTGCCCCCTCATCTTGGGCACTAATGCTTGACACGTGGGTTTTGGCATTTCGGTGTTTAACACTTTTGTCCTGGAGCATCCTCTGGGAAGACACCTCCCACTGAGGAGGATGCCAGTGGCCTGTCCTGCGGGATGTCTAGGGGACAGCCGGGTGGCTAGAGCTGTTGGGGGCAGGGCGAGGGAGGCAGCCAGTGGGAAGCTGGCTTTCCTCTAGTATTGTGAAACTTTCTGTCTTGAGCTCCAATCTGACTGGGGTTGCCAGATGAAATTCAGGACACCCTGTTAAATTTGAATTTCTGATAAACAGCAACTACATGTTTGTACAAATATGACCCATCTAATATGGTTCAGAGAAAAATAAGAAAAACACAGCCGGGAAAGCCTAAAGGTCCCTCAGTTACTGTCCTTGCACAGTGGTCACCAACTAAATGAAATGCCCACGACTTGCACATGGACCAGGGAGGCCCACAGGTAAGGTACACTTCTCCACTAATTCCTTTTTACTCAACATACTGTGACTTTAAGAAACGGCTGAATTCCAGCAGGTCCGACATAAGCTGTCCATTTTCCGCACGCTGCTCCCGAGGCCACCCTATGGAACAGCAGCAGAAGGGTCACCAAAATGTGACAATTTTAACTATTTGGTTTTCAGCTCCATTCTTCCAATCTTTCAAAACCTGTGTGTGAGTCTAGAAAAGTATTTCCTTCATAAAGAATCTGCCGAACTTTGTTTCATCCCTCTGTATGCTTCCTTTCTGTCCCAGCCTCTGGGGTCTCCTGTTTAAAGCCATCAAGCCTTCAGGCGGTCTTGGACTTTGCTCTGGTGTTGCTCTGACAGCTGGGAGGTGTCCAGCCTTCCCTTCCTTCTCTGAGTCCTCCTCCACAGACTCTTCAGGAGAATATGACAGTTTTGCAAACCCTCTTCCCGTCTAGGATGTGAGGCTGAATGTCTCCCAGTAAGATTTTTCTTCAAATCTTTGCCATTTGAATGCTTTTTCTTTCCCCTTTTTCCTTTGGACACCCCCACCCCCATCCCCCCGGGCTGGAGAGCGACTTAAAATTTGCAAATAACTGATTTTTGTCTTGCACTATTGACTTTATTTTTAAAACCAGTTATCCTTAGCAACTGCTCGGAAACAGAGGGGAAAGAACTTAGAGTCTCAGGATCCCTTTGAAAGAAAAGTAGCAGAGATGTCAAGAGCTGTACTGCAACCACCCAGGATGCTTGGGTGGGTCCACCGCCTGCCTCCGAAGACCACCAGCAGGGCTCCCTGGGATGCGGCCCAATGTGAGGCCGAGACAGTGGCCAGCTCGCCTGGCCCCGGGCCTGCTTGTTTAAACATCTGCAGACGCTCTCTGCCTGGCCCTCCTATCTCTTCCTCTTCTGAGGCCGGCGCCCGGGAGGCAGAAATCCGGCCAGCCCTGCCCTGCCCCAGGCAGGCCTGACAAGGGAAAGAACTGGAGGGGACACATGTGACCTGTCACATATGCAGCAGAGACAGCTGGAGGCCTTAAGCCTAACTTGGGCTCCCACGCTGGCCCAAGACCAGCTCAGTCAGCCCAGAGGCTCCGGGCCGACAGCCAGCCTGCCAGGCTCGGAGACTTTGCTTCCTAATATGGGACAGAAATGGTGCAAAGACTTCTGGTTTTAAAAGACCTACCCGGGATCGCTCCCTACTCCTCCCACCAAATCCCCCGAGATGAGCTCTGTGCTAATTCCATCCCCGCGCGGCCACAGACTTTCCCGCGCAGCAGTCAGTCTGCAGGGCCTTGGTATTATTTTCTTTCAACAACACAGCCGGCCCCTTGGTTGAAGTCCTGCCTGCAGCAGGCATCCGCCTGTGACGGCTGCATTCTGACTTCGAACCCAGAGGCCCTTTGGGCGCCCAAAGCGCACGGACAACTTGCAGGTACAGCCCGAACTCAGCCTCAGTGCAGAGGGCACAACTCCTAAGTCGCAAAGCCAGGGCTCTCCTCAGCTGCAGAAAGGCCGCTGCTTCTGCCCATTGTCCCTCCCCTGTCCCCCTTGTCCTTCTAGCTTGTCCCTCCTCCTGCCTGCAGACGGGCACCATTGCCTGAATCCTCTTGCCCCTTAAACCAGAGTACATATACCTTCTAATTCGTGATCCAGAACCCCTTCCTGATAAAGCAATGACGAAAACTTCAGTTGCTTTTCAATAATTTTGCGTGGTGTGCACTTCAACACACAGGGAAGTGGTTAAAAGTAATCACAGACACAGGCAATCTATAAGGAAAAAGAATATGAAAACGAATATATATGCACATGTATGGCTGAAACATTACGCCGTACACCAGAAATTGACACACTGTAAACTGACCATACTTCAATTTTCTTTTAAAAAGTAAACGATGGTGATAATGCGGATGGTGATGATGAAACACCGTCAGATGCAAACGGGAGCTGGTCTTTACTCAGAATTAATTCTCTAACTTTTACACTGTGGGTTGAAGTCCTAACACTGCCTCTGAAATCACAGCTGCTTGATACTTGAGCAGACTCACGGGAACCTAGACCGTCACAGAATCTTCGGGGTGAGGGGTGCCTTAGGTCACTCTCATCAACCCTCACACCCAAGACGTCTTCAGTGTTGGGGAACCCGCTTGCTCCTGGACCTCTGCTAATTGCTGGAAAGTTCTCTTCTAACCAAAACCACTTCTCATGCAACATCTACCCAGTGGTCTGATTTAGCCCTTCCCTCCGGCTTATGCAGATTGAACCCCTTTCCTTCCCCGGGTGACAGGCTCGTCAAAGATGCTCCAGGAGTTTCTTGAGCGTCCTCTGCCCTGCTTACCGCTACCTCCACCACCCAGAGTGTTTCTCCAGAGAGTCTGCAGACACGACACCCCCGCGTGGCCGGTGGGGCTGGACAGGGCTTCAGCGATGAACAACACAGACGTGGCTCGGCCCTGGGTTCCTCCTGCAGATCCACATGCAGCCTGGCTGCCAGCTGGACCAAGGGAGTCCTCTACGGACTGTCATGGCCAGAAAGGGAAAACCTAAAAGGCAGGGATTCTTTTCCTAGGAGCGCGCTTTGGTTTCATGCAGTTGAATCTGGCTCCCTCAGCTGACTTCTCCATCTCAGAAAATGACATTTTAGCCTTCTTGCTACTCAGGCCAGAACATTTGGAGTCATCCTTAACCTGTCTCTTTCCCACCCTCATGGGTTTCCCCAGTAAATCACATCGGCTCTTCTTTCAAAATCTATCCAGATTCCCACCCCTCTCCCTATCCCCACCGCCCTCTCCAAACCTTTGCCATCTCCCACCTGCCTTGTTACTGCCACCGCCTCGTCCCTGGTCCTACTCCTTCCTGCCTCTCCCCTGCAGTCTCTTCCCAGCAAAGAGCCAGAGGGCCCCTGTGGACAGAAGAGGCCACTCCGTAGCGAGGAAGCAGCAACCCCACCACGGCGAGCGAGGACCTCCCTGACCTCATCCCCTCTCCCCGTGGGTCCTCTCCCCATAGACCCATGAGCCTCCTCACTGTCCCTGCAATGCAGGGCCGCCAACCCCTGGACAGTGTGGAATGCTCCCGCATCCCCTTCAGGTTTGCTCAAAGGTCACCTTCTCAGGGGACCTGCCTTCGCCACCCTAGTTAAAACTGCAAACCAGCACCAGCCCCCCACCACCCCCTGGGCCACCCAGCATCCCCACCCGCCCCTTCCCTGTGGGACTTCCATCTGAAATGTGAGATGTTCATCTGGGCTGTCCCTCCCAGCGAGCCTGGGAGCCCCCAGGGGTGCGGATCATCCCCCGAGGTTAGCACAGAGCCTGTGCAGGGCAGAGCTGCACACCACCTGCGGGACGTCGATGCCTCTGTGGGTCACACACCTCCCGCTTTCCCCGCACCCCTCCAGGGAGAGTACCAGGTCCTGCTGGAGCTCTACAACAGAGACCACTCCACCGTGGCCTGCGCCAACGCCACCGTCACCTGCTCCTGAGCATCTCCAGGCGCCACCAGCTCTGTCTCCGGAGAACCACAGCCCCTCCCGCTGAACCTGCCATGAGGAAGGACCAGTTGACAGCAGAGGAAGGCTCCTGGAAGGTGCAGGCACCGATCTCAGGCCCAGGACCAGAGGTCCCTAGACTCCACAGATGCAGTGATGCCCCCAAGGACCTGCTCCTTAGGAACTCCTGGGGGTCGCCAGGGTCTCAGGGTCCGTCCTCCTTCCCCAAGTGCTCGCCTGACAACCGCTCTCTGCTTTTCAGCTCCTGGGGGGCCCTTCTTCAGTCACCCAGAATAAAGAAACCAGCCCACAATTGTGCCTTGTGTTCTGTTCGAAGTCTTAGTACAACCCTGAGAGCTATAACGTTAATTTCCTCCGCATCCAGTGCTGGCCGCTGCCACAGAGGAAGTGACGCTGACAGATTCAGGACCATGATGGCCCGGCTGCGGTGACGGCACCGGGGACTCAGCTGCTCCTTCTCCCAGGGAAGCCCTGCCCTGGACGTGCGGGCCAGAAGCTGATGAAGCCCCACAGTGACGTCACGATCTCACCTGAACAAACTGAGTTTTAACTTCATTCCCCCAAAGCGTGGCCGTCCCGGCACCAGCGCACTGGGGCTCTCACGACTGCATTCGTTCATTCACTCGGTGAGCCACTGCCGGTCACTCCTGCACTGGGCCCTGTGAGCGGCACTTAGGATACTCTGGGGAGGAAAACAGACACACTCCCTGCCTTCATGAAGCTTGGTATCCTGAGATACCAAACAGCCACATAGCCACCAGGGGCCACATCCACGTACACACAGAGACACCTCCTTCGATGTCCTCTGTAGATGGTCAGATTGCTTGTCTGTTCCAGAGCATTTTGGGGAACCCCGTCTTCTCATGTCCCTGGATGCGCAGAACCTCATGGTGGGCCCCACCGTCCCTCCCCTCTCCCCTCCCCGCTGTCCCTCTCTTTCCAGCATCCCTGGGCCCCAAGGCTGGCCCTCTTGCTTTGGCCAAAGGGCTAGAGTCGCGAGACTGGGAGGGCTTTCTCATCAACACGTCTTTTACCACCATTAAAACCCCACCATGTTAGAGGTTAAAAGAGGAGGAAAATGCAGAGTTTAAAAACGGCCATTGCTATTAATCACTGTCTGTACATGGTTGAACTACCCGGAATAGCAGGCCGTAAATGCCTGGTGAATCGAAACCTTAAGACCAGCATCTGAAGTTTTCTGGGTTGTGGAGCGACAAAATTAGAGCAGTGACCGCGGCTACGCCCAAAACGCTCGGAGAGAAGACGTGCTGTGGCCGCGCCAGGCTCAGGGGCAAACCTCTGAGCACACACGGGTCACAGCGTTACACACCCAGACAGCAAACTCAGTGGCTGATGGGCACCATTCCCTCCAGAGAGACACGCCCTCTTTCAGTAACATCCCCATGTCCAGCAAGGGCCCTGGGCAGGCTCTGGGAGCTCAGGACAGCTGTCACAGCCTTCCCAAGACAGGGACAGGAAGGAGGGGACCAGCTCACTTTTTATTTTTCTGCTAGGCAGCTGTCCCTTCTCCTATTCTTCGCTCTTTTCTTAAAGTTCATTGACAGCGTGCATACATGTGTGTGTATTTATGTGTATTTGTGTGTGTGTATATTTGTATATTTGTGTGTGTATATTTGTATTTGTGTGTCTATTTGTGTGTGTTTGTGTATTTGTGTGCATTTGTGTATTTGTGTTTGTGTGTATGTGTATTTGTGTTTGTGTATATTTGTGTGTGTATTTGTGTTTGTGTATGTGTTTGTGTATGTGTGTTTATGTGTTTGTGTATGTGTATATTTGTGTGTATTTGTGTGTGTGTGTGTGTGTGTGTGTGTGTGTGTGTGTATTTGCCAGAGTTTAGATGCCACAGGTTTGGTTAAGTAGGAGTTTCCACACATGCACGAGCTGGCTCTCTCCTTCACTGAGTACACAGGAGCACACAGCAGTTACACTAAAGGTGTGATTTCAGGAAAAAGAAGTGTTTCTGCCCCCAAAACATGCCTGTCCTTAGTGTCCAGTCATGGGCCTTAAATTTCACTTGAGTTCCAATCCTGCAAGTTGAGAACGTTTTTCACTGTTTATGAGCCTCCTATTAAAAAATGCGAACAGTCCTGGCAGGAGAAGTGCCAGAAGCGTTGCTGCTGTTTAACACTCCAGCAGAACGTCGTATGTGACTAAGATGCAGCTTGGAATTGTCATCCCAGGAAGCAGGAGGTGCTAAGGGGCAGGTGGGCAACCCAAAGCACGCCCCCTCAGGCCCCTCAGGCTGGCTGGCTGTCTGTGGGCGCCTGGGGCAGGGCCAGGGCTGGGGGTGGAGAATTTAATCACATCTCGTCTTCTCATAAATGGTTTGCTACTGCTTCAAAATACAAAAAAAAAAAAATTTATATCCGTTTGATTAAAGATTATGCTGTGCCCTCAACCAAAGAACCCTCATGGAGTAAGCCAGCTTCAGTCATCTGGGGTCCACAGGCTCTTCCTTGTATTTTAAAGGAACCTCTCTCTCTCTCTCTCTCTCCATATACACACACACACACACACACACACACACACGCGCGCGCGCGCGCGCGCGCGCGCGTATGTATGTATATATCTTTTTTTTTAAGGGAATGCCAGTGCCCAAGGAAAGCTTTGCCCGGCTAGGGTCCAGGCAGACCCTGCAGACCCACTGGCTGGTGTGATCGCCCCCCGGGAGTGTGGTGTGGCTGTACCCAGCTCGGTCTGATCACACATACAGCTCAGCCCTGACAGCGGAGCCCCACGTGGTTCAGGAAGCAGCCGTGGTTTGCTGCAAAGGTTCCCACTGCCCTCGGTGCCTCTATTTCTTAGCCGTTCCCTCACCTCTGGCCTCCCTGAATATCGGCTTTGCCCTCAGACGGCCTCTGTAACAGCAAAGAGTCTCCCACTTGTCCCAAGTACAAAGGGAGAGAGACCTTTCTTCGAGAGCCCGGCAGTACCTGCAAGTGCGATGACTTGGGTCACATGACCAACTCCTGGCCAGTCACCCTGGCCCTGTGCTGATTGGCCGCCCTGTGTCACATGACCCACCCCCAGAGCTGGACTGGCATTGGTCCCACTGGAACCACACCACTCCCTGAAGGAAATGGGCGTTGGGAAGGGCAAAGGGAGGAAAAGGGGGAAGATGCTAGGGGTGGAAGGCATGACTAGAATTAGACGGGCCAGCTTTTCAGTTCTAACTCCCCCAGCTGTTAACTGGGCCAGTGACTTGGATTCTCTAAGCCTCTGTGTCCTCATCCGTAAGTGTCAACGATATTAACACCTGCCTTACAGAAATACCATGAGAGTCAGACGCACGGAGAATGCTCAGGACAGCGCCGGCACGTAACTCAGCGAGTGTGAGCTGTGATTACGTAGGGAGGTGCCTGCGTCTTCCCGGAATGCTGTAATAAGAACGCCGTAAGCCGGGTGGCTTATAAGCAACAGACATTTATTTCTCGCATTTTTCTCATTCACTTCTGGAGGCTGGAAAGTCTAAGACCAAGTCACTGGCAAATTCAGGGTCTGGTGAAGGCCCACGTCCCGGCTCAGAGACAGCCGTCTTTCCCTGTGTCCTCACATGGAGGGAGGCGTGAGGAAGCTCTCTGGGGTCCCTTTTAGAAGGGCACTAATCACATACTCACATCCCAAAGACCCACCCCAACACCATCACCCTGGAGGTTAGGATTTCAGCATATGAACCGGGAGGAGGTGGGGGGCACGTTCAGTCCGTAACAGGCGGGCGTGCGCCCTGGAGCTGAAGCCCTGCTCCCTCACTTCCCTGTCACGTCCGCCCACCGCACTGGGGCGCCCTTCACCTGCAAGCCCGGCTTCCCTTCTGAGTCCTGACGCGGCCCCTCGGCACCTCAATTTCTTCTAAGTGCAACTGGTTTTATTAGACCTGGGATGGGGGCGTGTTGCCTGAGCTGCGGGCTCAGCCCATGAACTCTGAAGAGAATTTAAGGGACACATTCAGGTACAAGTTTCCCCTGAAATAGAAACATTATACCAAGGCCAAAAATACCTAGGAAAGAAAATGTGTGTAATTTTTAATTAAACTTGTTTCCTGTTTAAAAAAAAAAAAGATTCACATTCAAGATGTGAAGAACTAAATGTAACATCTGCAAATTTAACAGTTACATCTGCCTTCAGAAAAAAAAAAAAAAATCACCCAAAATAGCTAGTGAGAGAAGAGGCGACATCCTGATTTTAACCTGGACTCGCTGGGGAGAAAAAGCTTGTTATCCCAGCAGTTCAGTTTGAATCAGCTGCACTTTCTCAGTCGCCCTTCTCAGACAAATTCCCCGTCTAGTTTCCTGGGCCCTCCATCTGGCAAGCAGGGGCCCCGAGGAGCTGGGAAAGCGCTCTTTGCCATCTAGTTTGTAAATAACTTCAGTTGTTCCATTGGAACTGAAGCCTTCAGCTGCCTTCGAATGCACCAGCCTGATTTTCTTTTCTCCTCTAACCCGGCTTTCCTTTGCGTGACAAAACCAGATTCTTTCCTCCAGGATCTTAGTCTCCTCACTCCCGAGGAAAAGAACGTGTGCATCGATGTTATTTCAGCTTAAAAGAATAATTTCTTCCTCCAACTAATATTTTCATGGATTCTCCGAAACCCAACCAAGGATGGAAGGAAAGAAAACATCCTTGCCACGCAAGCCTGTTCCATCTATTATTTATTCTGGTTTCTCTTCCTCTTCTTCTAATCAGAAATGGTGGAAGAAAATTTGAGAGGGGGCCAGAGGATGTTACTGATGTGATCAAAGGGACACAGCAAGGTTTCCACAGAAAGGTGGACTAAAACGATTAAAAATATGTGATATAGAAAGACAACTGGGAAGGCAGAACAAGAAAAATAGTAATAGCAGTTGTTTAAAAGCTCACAATTATTTCAGCATTTTCTAGGCTAGGTTTCTCACCTGCACCTCAGTACTTCATCTCAGTACCAGCCCACGGTTCCCAGGTAAGGAAGTCAGCCCCCACTTCCCCAGGCTCACGGGTTCAGCAGCGAGGATTCGAAGCTGCCTGACTCCACCCCAGCCTCTCGCCATCTGACGCTGCCTTGGCTGGCTGGCTGGAGACTACAGAGTGAGGAGCACCGTGTAGTGAGGGCTTGCAGACGGTGTCAAGCCAAGCAGCAAACAGGCTAAAAACACAAGGTAGAGTAAAAAAGTGTCAGATTAATTCACTGATGAGAACACTCCCCCTCCACCACCACCACCACCCAAAAAAGACCGTGGATGCTCACAAGGAGTATCCTGATTTGAGTTCCATGATCTGGAGGAATGCCACTCTGCTTTTCAACCAAAAAAAAAAAAAAAAAGACTTTGATCATCTGCAGTCAAACTCACGCAGATGAGTGGACCAGGCTTTATCATGTTGAGTCTCCTCCCTCCCTCCCTCTCTCTCTTCTTTCCTTCCTTCCTCCGGTAAATCTTTATTCAGCACTGACTACTTGCTGGCCACTGTATTAAACAGAACATAAAATATAGAACAGAGAATATAAAAATGAATAATACACAATTCCTGTCCGAAATCCACTTACAGTTCAGGAAAAGGGAGGAAGGAAAGTACTGAAGGTCTCCTAGGATGGGGAGCCTGTGGTAAGTCACAGAAGAGGAGGATGAACAAACGTGGGTTTGGTGGGGATGACACACGGGTTGGCTTCATGGTGGACGGAGCACGTGAGCTGTCAGGATGGGTGGGACTTTAGCGGTCCCGGCGCCCACGGCTGGCGCCGTCTCAGCTTTGGTTGCTCAGCTGTCAGCCCTGGTGGTTCATTCCCAAGGACCAGGACAAGCTGCATTTCTGCCATTAGAACTGTTTCAGACAAAATAAAGTATAAAATGACACAGGCTTTTGCCCAAGCACAGGCTTTTTTGTTAATACTAAGTTGTGACTCCAGGAGCTCAACAATTTAGCAGGTGTTTTTGTTTTCCCTTTTCTTTTATTTTGTTTTAAATTCTTATTTTTTATTGAAGCGTAGTTGATTTACAATGCTAGTTCCAGGTGTACAGCAAAGCAATTCAGTTTTATATATATATATATATATATATATATATATATATATATATATATATATATATTCAGATTCTTTTCCATTATAGCTCATTATAAGAAACTGATCATAGTTCCCCCTGCTGTACAGCAGGTCCTTCCTGTTCACCTGTTTTATATACAGCAATGTCAGTAGGTGTGTACTGAGGTCAGCTGTGGGCCCAGATCTCACCCAAGTCCGTGCCCCTACCAGAGCCCCAAACTTTGGAGACACAAACAAACATTCAGACCTCACACTGATCTCCATTCTTCTTTCTCTCACTTCATTTTTGGCAATGAAATGAAAGGAATGGAAAGACAGCTTAACACAAAACTGCTCTACTGAAAATTAATTATCCCAACCACTGAAAAGAAAGGTTAATTATGTAATGTGACAGAAGCACTAAACATCACTCCCACAGCAATCGGATTAGCACGTGCCAATGTATCAAATTAACACCTTGCACACCTTAAATTTGCACAATGTAGTATGTCAATATACTCAATTTTTTTTTAAAAAGTAAAAAAGGAGAAAAATCCCTGTATTATTCACCTGCCCACGTCCGCAGCAAGTAGTAATGACTCTCTCTGCCAATCTGGGTGACAAATGTCATATCTGGAGTCATTTAGAAGAACAAAGGTGCTTTTCACTCCTGCCTCGTTCCCTGGTCACAATCCTTCATCATCATATTGGATTTGCCCATTGTTGCCTCCCAGGGTATCAGACCATTCGTTTGTCTGAGTCGAGGGGTTTTTTCCCTTCACTTTCACAGCCTGAGGGCTGTCTGTCTGCAGTTGTTTGGTTTTTGTTCAGTTGTTTTCATTGGGTTTCAATATTTTGTTCAACATTGTACGTGTTTTGACTGCACTATTTCACAGCCACATTCAGGCTTCCAGAACCCGGGGCTCGGGAACAAGCCCCTGAGGGCACCTCTGGATGCTGGGGCTCACCTGCTCTCCCGCTCAGGGGCGCATTCCCAGAGGCTGGAGACATACAGCCCTAAAAACTGTATGGAATTAAAAACCAGCACAACTGTAGAAGGAAACCAACCCTCCTCGTAGCAAAGGACACCGTGTCAACTCCTCCGGCTGTTTCGGGGCCGAGCGGTGACGTCGGCCCCGCCCTGGGGGCGAGCTCTGGGGGCGGGGGCGGGGGCGGGGGCGGGGTGGGAGGAGGGCCTGGCGTCCCGGGGCCCCACCCAGCCCCGCGCATGCGCCGCCGCGCCTCCGGGACAGAGAGGCGGCAGCCAGTCTGCGCGAGGAGCTGACTCACCAGGGGTTCCGGGCCCCCAGGGTGCTCTGTGGGGGCCCCCCTGGCAGTGGGATACAGGGTGTGACACAACAGAGCAGGGCTTGCTGCACGAACCCGGGGGACCCGGCACAAAGCGGGGAGGGGAGAGCCAGGCCTGGGCCCGGGCGCCCTGCTGCCCCCATGCCGCGCCTTCCTGCAGCCTGAGAGCTTGGAAAACGGCCCGGGGGAGGTGCCCGAGAATGAGATAGGAAAGCACTGCCCTTCTGCTGACAGAGGATCCAGAAATAACACGGAATGTTCGGAGAGTCCGCAGAGATTCCCTAATATGCAAGTGGAGGGATCCGTCCGTGACCTTTGATGCAGTGGTTGTCGTCAGAGCGTCTTTATAGGAACCTGGGGATTGACACCTAAGACGTTCCAGCTTTGCTGGTGGGCAGGATTCCCCTCCCCCAGAGCCACTCCGGGATAGGAATCTCATTTCCTCACCAAGCGCTCCCTCCCCACCTCCTTCTGTTTCTCCAGGGACACGGGGGAGTCCTCTTGGACCTCCTGTAACCTCCGCACTGTCCTCATTTGATTGTTTTCCGTCTGCTGGACGACAGGCAGGATGTGCTGCTCCTGCTGTGAAGAGTCCCTTCCTCACCCTCCTCCTTGGGATAAGCATTAGACTCTCATCTCATGTCTGTCTTTGTTCTGGACTGAGCACCCCCTCACCCCCTACAGTTCACCTCACTCCCAAAGCAAATATGCCGGGGCTGGGTGGGGGTGGGTGTTGACTGGAGAAGAAACACCAAACTCTCAGTAACTTAAGAAGTATTAGACCTCTATGTAGGTGATAAGAGTGAAATATATAGGAAACATGGTCCTAGCTACAGGCAGTATTTATAACTAATAGTTATTCGCTAACCGCTTGGAGCTTTTTTCGGTCCCTTCCTCTCCAGGCTCCACAAAAACCAGATACCAGTTCAACCTCAGGGTCATGAGCCAAAAGCCATATAACAAAGTTTCAGACTAGCAAGTTAACTGGGAGGTAGTAATTAAGCTAATGAGAATACAATTAGAGTTTCCATTGGATCCACTCTAACTATGACAAGGACAAGCCTTCCAATGTATAGAACAGGCTTTATTTCAAAAAACAAATGCCTTGTCCTGTAGCCAGACCAACGCCAGGCCTGGGAGTCCCACTGGGATAGATGGCACCTTTGAGTGCCCCTTCCCAGGGGAACCAGATTCATTACTTATCTCTTGGCAAGAAGATGACACCTTTGTGCAAAGAAAAGGGGTACCGATCCTCTGGGCAGACACATGACTTAGTAAGTGAGCACATGCTGGATTTCAGTCTCCAGTCTCCTCTTGTGCAGTCAGCAACCTACACAACCTTACCCAGTGACTCAAGCCAAGCTTTGGAATCCTCTCCCGCCGCAAGGTGTATGTTCCAGAAAGAAGGCTAAATAACAAGAATATGCTGCCTCAAGAAGGCATCAGTCTCTGCCCCTTGATTGGTGGTCCCTGATCTCACCTTCACCCCACCCTACCCAGTCCCCACTCACCTCTACCAACCAACCAAACTTAGTAAGGGGGCACCTAGCTAAGACTTATTCTGGAGGCAAAACTGCTAAGTGAAACAAACACGTTGACTAACGTCTCTCTAACCTTGCTCGCTCCTTGACATTTTTCATATCGACTTGGAACTCAGCTTATTCTGTTATAAAACAGTCATTTACAACCTTGCTCCATGATCCGAAATGCCACTACGTCATTTTTGGAACATCATTCCCTCTGAGACGCTGTCTGTCTCTGGTGTCCAGGCTGGGTTAAAGGTCCACCTTGGGGCTCCCCCGCATCTTCCCCTTGGCTTCACTGTGATGTGACACTGGCCGCATCCTACCATAATTACTCATTTACTTTTTAATTGAAGTCAGTTACAATGTGCCAATTTCTGGTGCACAGCATAATGCCCCAGTCATACATATATATACATATGTACATTTTTATATTATTTTTCATTGGAGGCTATTACAAGATATTGAATGTAGTTCCCTGCGCTATACCAAAGAAATCTGTTTTTACCTATTTTTTATATAGTAGTTAATATTTGCAAATCTCAAACTCCCAAATTTATCCCTTCCCACCTCCTTTCCCCCAGTAACCATAAGATTGTTTACTATGTCTGCGAGTCTGTTTCTGTTTTGTAGATGTGTTCGTTAGTGTCTTCTGAAATTTTTTATTTGATTTTTTTTAAGAGGTACTAGGGGTTGAACCCAGGACCTCATGCATGCTAAGCATGCATTCTACCACTGAGCCATCCCCTCCTCCTCATTTACTTTTTGTCTCTGCCACGAGGACATAAGCAACCTGAGCGAGAAACAAGGTCTTACTCACCTCTAAGCAAATTCCAGGACTTGGCTTAAAATATTTGTTGCATGAATGGTCTAGGAAAGAAAGATAATGTCAGTGGTGCTCTGCTCTGGTTGGCTGCTGTAGCAAAGACCACAAACTGAGTGGCTCCGAACAACAGAAATGTATTGTCCTACACTTCTGGAGGCCAGAAGTCCACAATCAAGGAGTCAGCAGGTCCCTGCTCCCTCTAGAGGTGCTGGGAAGAATCACTCGGTGCCCTTCCTAGATTCTGGGGACCCCAAGTGTTCCTCTGCTTGGAGACGCATCACCCCAATCCTCTGTCTTCACATGACCTCCTTCCTGTGTCTCTTCATGTCGCCTTCCCTCTCTGCATGTCGGTCTCTGTGTCCAAATTCCCCCTTTTATGAGGACATCAGTCATATAGGACCCAATAGGATTTGGGTCCATTCTAATGACCTCATTTAATTTGATCACCTCTGTAAAAGCCTTATTTCCAAATAAGGTCACATTCCAAGGTCCTGAGGGTTAGGACTTCAACACATCTTTTAGGGGGATTCAATTCAACTCATAACACTTAACCTACCACCTCGCCAGCATGTTCAGGAGGGTAATTTTGCTTGATCTTCATAGCAATCCCATGAAGTGGATAGTACAATTCCCATTGTTCATAATTTTACAAAACTAAGACTCAGTAAGAAAGCACAGGGTAGTAATTAGTGAAGCCAAGTTTCCCTGAGTGTATGTGACTTCAGTGCTAGACAGTCAGTGTCACGGCGAAGATGGACTTGGACGTGGGATGCAGACAGTTGGACCTTAGTCATCCTTCCAGTGCCACCTCTGGATCACGTGACTTCCATCCCCTCGTCTGTAATAGAGGGACAATAACAGAACCTAAGTTTTCCTGTCTTTTGGAGATAATAATGCAAGTAAAGCGGTTACCATCTCTGTGGTTAGCACAGAGATTGCCAAAAACCAGCTAATGTCATGTCATGTTATCACTCTAACTACATCTTCTTAAGGAGCAGCCCCAGGGACACAGCAGAACTCAGGAACGGGGCATCATCTCCGGTTTATCTCTTGTCTTGCAAAGTCCACCCACCCTCATGAAGAAGCATCTGCTTCCTTCTCAACACTTCCCTCCTTCAACTCAGATATGAGAACCTGAGCAAAACAGGAATGTCCAGGAGCAGTGGCCAGCCCAGACCGCCTCCCCTCCGCCGAGAAGCCCATCACCGCAGAAGTCTCTGCCTCTGTCCCTTCCTTGTCTCCAACCTTACTGCCACCATTTCACAAAGACGGGCAACAACCAGGCTACGTTAATGCAACCACAGATCATAGAAATTCTTTAGAGGTCCTTTCAATCAAAGGATGCCCAGGGTAAGAGAGGAGATGACTGCTGAGCCCTTTAAAATCTCCAGCAAAGCCAAGCCCACAATCTTCTGGATGGACCTTTCAGGAACTAGCAAATCAACAGTCCTAAATTTTGTGTCTCACCCAGACTCCTCCTCTTCCTTCCCTTCGTGCTGGAGCTGCCCTAAGCATGGGAGCACGTGCTGCTGAAAATCAGGTTGGAGCTAGGTCTCAGCTCCATCCCTTTGCTGTGTGGCTTTGCACAAACTGCTTAATTCTTCTAGGTCTCAGCTTCCTCACCAGCAAAACGAGAGAACAGTTCCTGCTTCACAGATCATTGTGTGGGATCCGTGACACATCAGGCTTCACAGGCAGGTAATAAACACCTCGTCTTCCCGCCCTTTGTCCCTTCAAGTCATTTTTAACTGCTTGCGTTCCGACAAGCACCTGAGGTTATATAGAACACTGGACCGATTCTAAATACAGTCAAGAAGAAAATGTGGGCTCTAAATTTGCTGATGCAACTTGTATCTTAAAAAACACAAAGGTCAGTTTGGTGAAAAAGTTCTGGACATGGACAGTGGTGATGGGTACACCGCAAAGTCAATGTACTTAATGGCGCTGAGAACTTAAAAATGGTTAGAACGGTGTATTTCATGTTATGTAGAGTTTACCAAAATTTTTTCTAACTTAAAAAAATTAAAAGGGGTTCATTCTGAGTCTATTTTTTTCATTTTATTTTATTTGTTTATTTTTTTGAGTCTATTTTTTTTTTTTTAGTGGGCAAGGAAAACAAAGTGGAACCATTAATGTTTAATATTCAACAGGCCCTTCCCAAGAACGTCACATTTTTTACAAAATGCTCACGATTGTCTGGATCTACTCAGGTTTCTCTGATCCCAAGATTTTGGCTGACGTTGATGCTATAATAAAAACATGTTCCAAGGCATTGTTTAAATTTTTCTCAAAATGCTTTGTTCTTTGTAAGGGTAGCAGTCCTTTTATCTGAGTCTGGGAGTGAATTCAGACTCTCGATGGGACAGAAAATTCTCTCTTATCAGAGGAGCGCAGAGTCTGTAACACAGAGAAGTAGCACGGCCGCCCGCACACCCCTCCCTCTCCCTTTCTCTTTTTCTAAAGGAAAGAAAAGACGGAAGCAGGGGGCTCTGATGCAAGACTAGCAAACGAATTAGTTCAAAAACCTCAGAAAGGTGCTTATTATGGGCTTGCTTTTAAGGGCACCGTGCTAGACGCCTTCTCATAAATCAGGTCGTGTGAGAGCCACCACTACCCGGTAATGGAATGTTATCTCCACTTGAAAGATCTGTTTACTGAGTTCCAGGAGGTTAAATAAACAACCCATTTACCACGACTGAAACTGGTGTCTGGTCGGCAGTTTACGGAGAGCTACTCCTGGCAGGATCCCACTTTTACAAAGTACGGACACCAGGCGTGTAAGTCGGCCAGGGCGTCGGCCCCAGACGGGGGCTGCTGTCCGAGCTCCTCACGCCCCGTGAAGGCCGCGCCCCTCAGCCCGCGTGCTCCGGGCCAGCGCGGCGCCTGCCTCCCCCTCCCCTGGGCGACACAGCGTCGCCCGGTCAGCGGTGCGTCTTCAGGGGGTGTTCACCGCCCCTCCCCCAGGAGGCGAGGAGGCCCCGCCACAGAGGGGGGCCCGGTGCGAACGAGGCGGGCACAGCACGCATGTCCAGGGCACTCCTGGTGTGACGGGCAGTCGCAGCAGGAGAGCCCGAAGTGTGAGCAGGGGACCCCGGGGTACCCACCTGTGCTGGTGTCCCGCCGCCGCTGCACGGAACCCCCTTCAGCTTCTGGCCTCTCACCTCATGGAGGGGGCACCCAAGATTCAGTCACGCTGTCGTCAAATCCCTCCACTGCCATGAACTCCAGCCTCTTCTCCACCTGAAAGTAAAGTGCAGTCAAACTTCAGTTTGCGAAGAATGACTGAGCTTCAAGAAAATAAAAAAAGAAAACTTCCTGAATTACACATTTGAATAAAAACACAAGTGAAGCCCTCTGCTTGTTTTACAGATGTGGCTGGGTTACAACCCTGCACTGCCAGTCAGAGAGGAAGAGAAAACGTGGTCTCTAGCTTTGGTCTCCGCCGGAGCTGGCTTCCCCCCTGCGCTCCCGCCTGCTGGACAGCAGAGAAAGGCAATGAACGTACAGACTGGTTTTCAACCTTAGTTAGATGCAGCGATTTAAGCAGTCCCTTTGGTGTTTGTCCTGGAGAGAATTTTATCTCAGTCGCCTTACTTCCATGCCCGCCCCTTCCATGCCCGTCTAGTGTGTGGGGGAGGAGGCATCCTGTGACCCCATGGCGGCAGAATGAAGAGGGCTGGGATCCAGGAATCCTCCTCAGTCCAGTACTTGTTTTGACCAACCCAGCCCCACCTAAGGTAGCGCTGGCCTGATCTTGCTATTGGATCTGCCCGTTTGCTGATGCCACCTGTCCTCCTGAACTTGTGGCCCATTCTTCCCCAGTGGGTCCTGGATCACAGAGTCTGCGTTCCCTGGCCAGGCTCTTACCCCTTGGCCAACTCACGGGTTTTCAGCTCCACATTTACGCCATGTGGAAAACTCGGTAGAGTTGAGAGTGCTAACTAGACTCGCTCTCAGCCCGATCGTGCCGTCCCCCGTGCTAGACCGGCCCGTGCTGGCCTGAGTCCCTGCACGGTGTCTTCCTCCAGGGCTCCGCCAGGTGAGGAGGAACAGGATGCCCCGCCCTCTGCCAGTCCCCTGTTCTGCTTGATCCGTCTGTCACCTGTGGTGCTGGTAGCTGGACGACAGGCTTTCCAGGGACTTGAAGGGTTTGCCAATTATCATGGCGCAAATACTCACACCATGTCCAATTTCAAGCTGCCAACTGTGTAACGATCAGTTTGAAAATTTTCCTGAAATTTTAACAGCCGGCTTTCAGGAGCGTCCAAGCCAGCTCCAACACACCTCTGACACCCCAGCACTCTCAGTCCCCTTCAGCATAAAAATAGAAAGTTGCAACAACAAAAAAACCACTTTTAACCAGGTATTTCTTTTGCCTCTTTTTTCACTGCTTTTCATCTTATCGTCTCCAAGGATGTTAAGGGTTGAATTTTCCCTCTTTCTTCCACCCAGAACAGTGAGCTGAAACAGGCACCCTCTGTACACTATGGAATGACCTCCAAGATCTAAGCCCCTCAGTCTTGGTTCTTGAGATGTGAAATAGGAGCAAAAAAATATTAGAAGATATTTTGCTTTTCCAAAGCCTATTGTCAGACTGTAAAAGTCTATTTTGAATGTCAGAAGCTGAACATTCTATTATTCATATTGGATCATTTCATTTCTTTTTCTTTTTTGTTTGGGGAGGTAATTCAGTTTATTTATTTATTTATTCTTGGAGGAGGTACTGGGGATTGAACCCAGGACCTTGTGCATGCTAAGCACGTGCTCTGCCATGTGAGCTACACCCTCCCTCTGGATCATTTTTATTGATGTGTCTTCAAAGTCATCAACTCTTTCCTCTATCATCTGCATGGAGCCCATTTAGTTTTTTGAATGTTGGCTACTGCATTTTTCACTTCTAAAATTCCCATTTGGTTCTCTTTTTCAGTTAGTATCTTCTATTTGTTTGCTGAGAATTTCTAACTTTTCGCTCATTTCTAAAGGGTTTGCCCTTACTTCTTGGAACATTGTTGTAATTGCTGCTTTAAATCTCTGTCAGATATTTCCAACATCTGAGACCTCTTGGCTTTGGCAAGCTGGGATTTTCCTGTTCTTTGCATTCTGAGTAGTTTTGGATTCTTTCCCGGCTGTGTTGGATATTACAGGGCTCTGGGCCTAACTTCAAGCCTGTGGGGAATGTGGCCGTTTTTGCATAGGCCGCCAGACTGCTTTGTTTCGCAGACGCTGTGGAGTTCAGGCTGCAAGTTCTGAACAGCCTTCTCCTGGTGTGCTTTAAATGGCGCCACTATTTCCAGCTTTTGCAAGTGCTATCCAGCCGTGTCTTACGTGTGTGCCACCCAGTGGACAGTCTGGGGCTGAGCTCTGGTCTACCCCATGGGTCACGTCTCAAGCTGTGTGCCATTCTGTTTAGGGTCAGATCCATGTGAGACAGCTCAGGGGCGATCCCAGACGTTCATAAACAACTTTGTCACCTTCCTGAGCTCCTTCCTCTCTGGGATCTCCCTAAGAATTTCTGACCCCCTGGAGCTCCTCTTTCCAGTCTCCAGCCAGAAAGCTGGGGCTTCATGTGCCTCACTCTGCCATACACTTGCTGCAACTGAGTCCGTGTCTGGGACCAAAGGATGGAAGAGGTTTTAAAGAAAAGCAACAAGGGTTCAACCCACCTTCTTGGGGCCACAGCTCCTCCAACTTGAGACGTGCTCTCCCTTAGAGTTTTGGGCTCCCCAGTTTTGCCACTGTCCCTGCTGCTGCCTCAGGATTGCTTAGGGGCTGAGATGCAAGAAAATGGAGAAAAGGGGGGAAAAAATGAGGATTTCTCCACCCACTCTTAGCATAAGGCAGTCCCTTCCCCACTCCTTGAGCCTGAACCTGAGAGCGTCTCCTGGGTTACAGAGCTTTTCTCTGCTGATGCTGCCTCCCTGTTTCTGGCCGCGCTGAGCCCAGGAAATAGCAGAGGGGAAGATGTACCTCCTCCCTGGTTTAGTGGCCCCTCAGACCTGCTCTTCTCCCCCAATCCACCTGCTACTATTTACTTTTCAGAGTCCTCACATCAGTGCTCCGAGCATTCTGTCCAGGTTTTACGGCTGATTTCAGTGGAGAGATTCAGTGGAGCGTGTTTAATCTTACCCGGTTACCAGAACCACCACCGCCCCACCCGTGTAGTCAGAGAGATCTTTCTAAAGCACAGTCTAGTTACATCACTCCTCTGCATAAAGTTCTTAAATCCCCCTGCCTTGTGCCCTCAAACCCCTCCATCTGGGATGCAACCGCCTCTGTAACCCGGCCTCTCCTCCTTGCTCCAGCTTCCAGCATCCCCACCTTCCAGCATCCCCACCGTGCTGTGAAGCAGCACCGGACAGCTCGCACCTCCTGGAGCAGAGTGTTCCCACCCTCCCAGCTTTGCACACGCTGCCCCCTCACCTGGAGTGTGCGTCTCCCTCCTTGCCTGGCTGGTCTCCCACAGGTCTCCGTCGAGATGTGCTCTCTCTCTGGGGATCCGCTCCTTACCCACGAGATGGAGCTGCTTTCCCTGAAGTGAGCTCCAGCACGTCCTGTCACAGCACGAACCGCCCTGAGCCATGATCACCTGTGTATCGCTGTCTCCCGCACTCAACTGGGAGCACCTTGCAGGCGGGCACCGGGTTTCCTCCAGTTTCTAGAAGGGGGTTTGGCACTTAGTAAGTTCTGATCAATACCGGTGGACTTGAGCTGTGTCGGAACCAACCAGCCCCAGAAGTGGATTTCCTGCCCTCAAACTGCCGCCCTCTTGGTCAGGGTCCCTGATAACTACTCGTTATTTGGTCCCCTGTTAACAGTACGTTCCGCCCTGGGTCTTAGACTCCACCCTGGACGCTGGTTTGCACTCTCCAGGCCTCCACTGTTCAGAATATGGGGAGCCCCCAGATTTTCAGCCTGTCTTCAGACTCACATGACCCAGTGCTCATCCCTGAGAGGACCACCCTTTGACCCCAGTCAACACCTGTGCAGTTGAACTGTGTCAGAACCCACTGCACCCTGGGAAGTAGATTTCCTTCCCCGAACCTCTGGCTTTTTTGTCTGAGCCCCTGTTGAGCACCAGCTACTGACCAACTGGACCGTGATTTCCTGATGTATGTTTCCACCCCCATCTCACCTGTCTGCCTACCCCCATGTCTTCTGAAAGAAATCTGACGTACAAGCCATCCATATAATTTAAAATGATCTAGAAGCCATATTTTTTAAAAGGAAAAAGAAACAGGTGAAATTACTTTCCATAATATACTTTATTGAACACCCTATGTCCAAAAGTGTTAGCATTTCAAAATGTAATTAATACTTTTTTAAATATCAGGGAAAGTTTACATTCCTGTTTTCATACTAAAACTTCATAATCTAGCCTGTATTTTATACACATCTGCAGTGAGACCTTGCTTCCCGCGGGCTGCTCCCAGCCTCAGCGTGTCAGTGATCCTAGAGCAGGCTCCTTCCAGGAGTCCTGTGACTTCTCTGATGGGCGACCTTGGATAGAGGACTGTACAAAGTATCTGTTGCTACATAACAAATTACACCAATATTTAGTGGCTAAAAACAACACACGTTTATTCTTTCGCAGTTTCTGCAGGTCAGGATTTAGGTGTAGTTTAGCTCAACCGTCTGCTTCAAGATCTCTCACAAAGCAGAAATCAGAGTGCCAGCCGGGGCTGTGGTCTCATCGGAGGCCACGGGCCAGCTCAGAGTCTGTGGTTTCTTTTGTTGAGGGATAAGAAAGGAAAGGGTTCTGAGAAGTCCTGCCAACATCTTAATATGACTCTGAAATCACCCACCTGTGGATCTCAGCGCATTTGATATTAAAGGTAAAATACAACCCTTACCCCCCCCCCCCGCAAAAATGTTTTAAATAATTGGGAAAAATGTATTTCTTCCTTGGTCAATGTGTTACAATAATCCTCTACCTGACTTAGAGTTTGAATTTCTAGAGTGTACAATCTTAAGAATAAAATCAATATGAAGAAACAATGAGGATTGATACCAAATCTTATACTTTTTATTGCATAATTTAAGACCTGCCTTAGGGCTGATAATTTTTTTATGTTGCACTTTTCACTTAAGCCCTTAATTTTGTACCAATTTTCCAGAAGTGTTTGGTAGGGTAATCTAAATGTGCTAAGAAGTCAGCTTTAGAGAGTAGGCAGGTCTTAAAAAACTCGGAGAAGAAGTAAACCCTTGCTTTGGAAAAGCTAGTACTGAGTCAGAAGGTGCAATAAATTGCTCTGACGGAGCCTCTCCCTTGTGGCCTCAGGTCAGAATAGTCCCCTGTGTTTTTATTCATCGTTGCTGTGTCTGCTTCATCATCGCTGCCAATATGAAGTATGCAAATAAATACTCTACCTAAAGAACGTTCCTCTCATTTCCCTTCTGCACCACACAGGTTATAAAAAGGAGGAAAATGAGGTAAGTAAGCTTTCTTGGCACTGTTTCCCTAGGGAAGTCCATATAATGTAATTTACAGGCTCAGCCAGGAGGTGGCAGTCGTGACCAATGAGAAAACCCTGACCCTTTGCCCCAGCGGATGCTTCCTGGATCTAATCTGATGCTTATGAAAGCGATTTCCTTCTTACAAAAACACCAGCCCCAAACAGAAACGAACCTCATCCTGCAGATAAAGAATGTTTGTGCCTTACAAGTTGTCAGACCGTCTTAGCTGTAGCCAGACCTTCAGTAAGTATTTTCCCAGCAGTGAGAGGAACTGCGGGCTAGGGGACGGGAGTGGACACTTCATCCCCCGACACTGAAGCCTTGCACCTTATCACGTCCCAGCTCCAGGAAGGCTGAACCCGCGGGGGATTCTGCAGGAAATGACTAGAAGCTGAATAGCTGTTCTGTTGAGTTAAGAGGGCTGTTCCCAAGTCCCGAGTCACTCAAACCAAGTGCTTCTACCAGCGACGCCCAAGTGTCTCCCTCACGCAGACACAGTCCGATGGCCTTTCCCGAGAGGTGTTTAACTGAATGGGCGTTATGGCCACCTTTTAAACTATGGGACTAAGGTGCCTGCTCAGACAGGGAAGGGTTCTGGGGGATTGGGGAAGCCACTCCAGGAGCCCGGACCGACCCCGAGCACAGTGGGCAGTCAGAGGTTTTAAGCAGGGGGATGAGAGGGCTGATGGAAGGGAATGTAGACTTGGTGATGGAGAGAAAACGGAGGGCGTTCTCCTCTGTCCTGAACCCCAGCATCCATTCATGGTACTTCTCACAACATAATGTGCAGACCGGCAGTGTGCCTCAGGCTCCTCCCTCTCTGCGTCTGTGGAGGGGACGCAGCCCCCAGCCCCACCGAGTCCTCAGCAAGACAAGTGATGGCAGAGTAGCTTGCGGGCTGTGGCATCAGTGGGACGCGGCTTCCGGACTTGGAGAAGCAGCATAAGCTCTCCAACCTGTGCTTTGACCTCACAGGTGACATGACTGCGGTGAGGGTGAAATGAGATCCTGGGGGTAAGTCCTTAGGAGAGCGCTGAGCTGGATAGAGCCCCCGGGAAACTGATTCCCATGGACAGACTTGCCCTGGGAAGAGGTCGTGAAACAGAGCAAACTCACCAGGAGATGCTGAGCGAGCGCTGGGGCTCATCACACCCATGGCCCCCAGTGCACACACGCGCGTGCACACACACACACTCAGGCATGGAGGGCTCCTCCTCCACCCGACTCCCACCCCCGAAGCTGAGAGGCTCTTCTCTGCTCCAGCCAAGATGCCCTGGGGGGTTCCCTTTTCCGTCTGCATGCAAGTGCATCCGAAGGGCCCACCCGGGGTTCAGCCCCCAGGACTCTGCGCCCCTGGGATGGCCCTGACTCTGGCCCGCCACCATCCAGGGCTCACCCTGACCAGCCCTCTTTCACTGCACCGGAGTGCTGATGGGTAACTGGTAATCACACCTCTTCGCCCCCGAGCGAGGGCTCGCTCCAGCCCCAGGTGTTGCTTGTAGGTGAACCAGGTGTGCTGCTCACCACGTGCTGCCTCTCCCCACCTGGCATCTTGTGAGAACTTGCCCTATTTCCCGGCTGCCAGTGAGCTCAGGCTCCACCCAGATCCATTTCAAATGCCTTCCTTCGCAGGCCACGTGGGGCAGGTGCCAAATGGGTCAGCCTTTGGTGCCCAAGCTTCCAAAGCTCTGAAAAGGGGTCTTCCAGGAGGCAGGAGGCCCCTGCTGGGCCCAGGCTCTTCTGATGTACCTGGATTCCCATAACAAAACCTGTGAGGCCCCAGCTTACTGCGTCCTATGCCCCAGATGTGGTTTTGAAAGTTGGTTTGGAATGTATTTTCCCAGCAAAACAAGGAGGCTTGGACCTGGGAGTCAGGGAAAGCCTGATGGTAAGTTTAGGGGGGACTGGACCAAGGCCAGATTTGGGGGAGAACTGACAAGAAGGGCCAAGGAACAGAGTGGGCCTGGGGAAGGTGTACAGAAGCCAGAGGAGATGATGGAGGATTTGGGAAGACACTCAGGAGTTTGGACTTACTCTGAGGGCAACAGGGCACCATGAAAACATTTTACGCAGGGAGGCCACCTGATCACAAAGGGGGAACCCTTCTCCCCGTGGGGAGTTGGGACGTGGCTGTAACTCAGCAGAGGGGCAGGGTACTCATGAAGGCTCACCCCACGGTGCACAGGGAGGGACACCCTGAGAATTTCAGCTTCAGTTGAGGAGTGAGAGGGAGAGAGGGGTTGTTTGTTCAAAAGGCCAACAGGCCACCAAATCTGAGATCAGGGGCTAGTTTTAGATGGAAGGCAGGTGGACATAAACTGGGGGATGCCTGCCTTCTGCCCTTTTAGAAATGCTATTTCCTCCCAGCCTGGAAACTTCCATCAACTCAGATACAGCAACTGAACGGCAGCGCCAGGACTACAGGAATCGTACAAAACGGAAAGAATGATCTGTTTTATGGGAAGCCTTTGTTATCTCTAAACTTAGGACGAGGCCAAAGTCCAGCGCCCTTCAAGCCAGAACAGACTGATTTCTCTTTGTGCCCAGATTTGGACAGCACGAAACTTGAGGCTGGAGGGGAGTCATTTAAAGTTGAAATATTTTTATGATATAATAGTGTTTTACTAAAAGGAAAGATAGTATAAATACATATACACCTGCAGCACTGATGATAAGGTTAAATTTTTCTATATAAATACACTAATAAACAAATCCATGAGTACAAACCAAGGACCCACATGTCCTTAAGCACGGGTCAGTCAGTGCACGAGCAGGAACACTTTTATCAAAGCCACGTCAGATCTGCACCAATGACTGTTCTCTCCAAAGGGCACGTTTTATAACACGAGTATTTTATAGCTCTGTGTTTATTTCATTTATATATAAATTTCATCTATTGATTTATTTTTCCACCTTTTACATATTTTATATCTATTTTTTATTTGTTTGTTTATTTTAGACAAAAGCCAGGATTAACAAAAACTTAACCAAAAATACACCCAGAGACATAGCCATGGTATTGGAAACTCCCCTCCCAAAAGCAAAAGAGTTTCTTAGCTGAATTATAAAATTCCACTGGTAGGCTTCCACGAGATTTTGAAAATGGTTTAATGGCAAGATGGCTCACATACTTCTCCATGAATATATTAGACACAGACTGATAACCACTGAAGCATAAGTACTACCGTATTTCTTGGTATCTGAGGCTCCACTGGTGTGAGACATGGCGATACTTAACGAAGCACTCGGCAAGGGAAAGTGCTGACAGCTAACTGACTAGGTGTGTCACCGAGCTTTCTGAAACACTTAGGATTTTTACTTTAAACACGTTAGAAAAGATCTTTTAGATCTACTTGAACACAGACCGTTTTAAATCTCATACCACTCTCCTGCAGGCACGAAAGGGAAATGTAGGCTCCATGGCTTGGTGAAGGTGTACCTAGAGCTTTTCCACACGCAGAATCTGCCTCTCTGGAATCACTCTTTGATGCAGGACCTTTGGAATCCTTGTCTTCCATCCACCACTGACCCATGAGTTTCAGGAGAGTTTGGGTAAGGCCGTATTTCTTTGAAAAGTGGTCCACAATTGTCTTCGGGATTTTCCTCCGAGCCTCTGACACCCGTTCTCTAAGCTTTGATGCCCATACAGTGGCAGCGACCCGGTGACACGCAGCTGCCTAGTGGGCAGCTAGAGGAAGACCTGGAGATTTCAGAATCGGGGAAGCACAGACAGTGTTCCTCCTAGAAATCAATGAAATGGGTACTATGGACTGAACTTTGTGTCCCCCTAGAATTCAGATGTAGAAATGCTCACCCCCCATGTGCTGGTATTAGGGGGTGGGGCCTTTGGGAGGGAGGGGACCGGGTCATAAAGGTGGACCCCAGAGAGCGCCCCGCCCCTTTGTGCATGCCAGGAGAAAATGAGAAGTCTGTGGCCCGGAAGGGGTCCCTTGCCCGACCCTGTTAGCTCCCTGAGCTCCGTCCTTCAGCCCCCAGACCTGCGAGGAGTACATTTCTGATGTTTGTAAGCCACGCAGTCTCTGGCACTTTGTTACAGCAGCCGGAACTGCCTGGGACGTGGGATCACTCGAATTTAACACGTGCTCTTGTTGTCTCCCGTCTCCACTTCCCCCACCCAGAATCAGAGGGGGTTGTGTGTGTGTGTGTGTGTGTAAAAATAACTTGGGGAGAAGGAGGAAAATCTGACACCCGTAAAAAAAAAGTAGGAAAGACCACGTTCAAAAAAAGCATGGCAAACTCATGATCTGGGATGATCGTGGCTGTCAACCCTCCAGAATGCACCCAGCTAGTCCACAGCGTGAACCAGCCGTGCGGGAAGCCAGCCTTGTGGGTTAGGGAGCCAGGCTGTGGGGAGAGGCGGGGAGGCTCACCAGACAGAACAGCACGGGCTTGGGGCAGGCGTGGGAGGCATGGGTGGTGGTTTTCTCCTAAGTCGCCCTGTGACCATCCTCTCTGAGCTCCAGGCTGCTCATCAGCAAAAAGGATGATTACAGTCCAGAGTGTCAAACAGAATAAATAAAGCAACCTATGGAAATGCTATTCATAAAAGCCAAACACGTTTTGGACCCCCCCATGTATCCATGCCTCAATTTACAGCCCCCAAGCTCACCCCAAAGGCTGAAAATAAATCAGAAAACTCAGAAAATTTAAAAAAAAAAAAAAAAAACCCAGAGAAACAAAGTGAGAACAAGAGCATGTTCTTGTCTATATTTCAGAGTTTCCTGAGAAGGGGACAATTTCTCCTGAAAAATTATTTTTCACCAACATATAAAAATAACATCTTAAGATTGGGGAGCAATTTTTTCTGCATTCTATTACAAAGAGTGATCTTTTTAGAATAATATGTTAATGACTCAAGTCTGCAGAGTTCCACTCTGCCCTTTGGTGTCCATGGACGGAGTCAGAGAGACTCTTTCCGGGCAGAGGCAAGCCCAGCCCTGGGTAGACAGCCAGCGATGACACAGCCGGAGCCCAGGGCGAGCAGCCCAGATGGGCTCCCCCGCACCTCGTGGGGCACACCTGCTACAGCATCCTCCCGCCCATGAGGTGACAGGCCCCAGCACAGGGCATGCAAATGCCAACCTCTGCCTTCCAGGAATCCCACAAACCTCCTTCCCTAGGGTTGGTTCCAGTCAAAGGTGGGGCTTGGCGGCCGTGGGCAGGAAGCCCGAAATGTAATCCCACACCCAGAAGCAATTTTCTTTCCCGGCTCTGGGAGATCAATTAACCACTTGGCCCTGGTTTCCCATCTCTACAATGAGAACAATGGTCTCATCAGAAACGTGGCTGCTTTGTTCCCTCTAATGGGTGGGCCGAAGAGGGACTGCAGCACGACTGTGAGTGGCTCCCAGCCCAGCCACCCAGTGAATCACGTTCCTGGAAGCCTAGCTCGACCCCCACTCAAGGTCATTTATATATGGAGCGTAATCTTCTCTTTCTTTCTCTCCTGTTCTTGGTCTGTGCAGCTCATTTCCCCTCTGCTCTCCTTTCCGCTGGGCGTCTGCCCTTTCCCCACCATCACCACGGCACCGCATCCCACCCCATTCCTACTTGGGAGCCCCAGGCAAAGACCCAGGACTCAGGTGGTCTGGCTAGTTCTAAGACCCGATCTGCGTCAGCCCAGGTCTCCCTGAAGGCCAGGTGCCACCTGCAGTGGTTTGTTGGGGAAGAAGGTTCCAGAGCAGGAGCGAGGGAAGGAGGAAAAGTCGACACAGAGATGTGTCCTCACCCACCACGGTGGGTACCTGGAAGGAGACGCGTATACACTGCATCTCAGAACCATCTGCCTGCAGGATGAGAGGCGGGAGTGTTTATCCCCTGGCCCCTGCCCGGGCCCCACTGGCCCTCATTTCCAGGTTGAGTGTATTTGAGTGTTGGGAGCGGGGCTGAAGGCGTCCCTCCCCAGGGTTTAGGAGAAACATGGTGGAAGCCGTCAACAGCCCCAGTTGAGACAGGAGACATGTGCAACCCAAAGCATCCTGATTGATGGCGTGTGGATGTAGCACCTAAACAGCCCAGCAGAGAAGGGGACATCATGAGAGGAGGGTCGCCTCCATTGGACAGGACCGCCCTGCAATTAACAACAAGTAATTGGAGCCCCTTGAAGACCAAGAGTCTAAGCCTCTGATGACAGAAGTAAATTTTCTGTGAGCACAGGCAGACAGCCAGGAAATCTCAACAAAATCTCGTTTTCGTAGACACACTATCATCTGGCTCATGGCAGATGTCTGTCATCTGTCTATATACCTAATCCATCCTACAAAGGAAAATGTCAAGATGGAGCTGAGGGCACGGAATTTTCTGACTAATCGTAACCCCCCAGGGGCCTCACCGCCTCTTACAGTCTCAGCCGTCACCTGGAAGCAGATGAGGCTGGTCTCCACGTCTCTGGTCCAGACCCTTCTCCTGCGGTCCCACCCACACCTGCAGTGACAGACCAGACCCCTCCTTGCAGGTGCCTTGGAGGCACTGTCAGCGCTACACATCTAAAACAAAACTCATCCCCCACCCCCAGCCACGGGAAATCTCTTCTTTGTCCTGACCTCCTGCCTCCCCAAGGCCCTGCCCTCTTCCAGGCCTCCCTCGTCATGACCCGAGAGGAGCCACCTCCCACTTCCCTGACTCCGGATCCAATTGGCAGTGGCCTCTGAAGTGGCCCCGGTCGGTGGGCTCCGTGGCACTCCTGCTGCCCCCACCGCCGTCGGGGCCTCTCTTCCTCTGCGCGAGGGGCGCCAACAGCCACCCCTGCACCTCGCACCTCCGGGCCCCGCTGCCCCAGTGCAGCCCACACGTGGGTCTCCAGGCCCACACAGCTTCCACTGCTCCCGCCACCCGCTAAATGCAGACTTCCTGTCCTGTGACTCAAGTCCTCTGTAACTGGGCTACACTGTCCTCTGCAGAGTCAAACAGCCACCCCTGCCTGTTCCACCAACGCACCGCTGTAGAAAATCGCTCCCAGCTCACTCCGTCAGTAGCACTGAGGGAAATCGCTGGCCCAGCGGAGAGGCTGTAGCTCTTTCCGGATAGCTGGTTGTCTCTCCGTCCCCGCCTCCTTCTGTTCCCCTCCCAACACACACAAAAAGATTACCCCTTTAAATCTGAAAGGACACTTATCGGAAATAATCAGCAAAATTCTAGGATGTAAAGATATCCTACAAGGAGCAAGGGGTGGGGTGGGGATGAAGCATACGGAAAATACAGAAATCCTGCATCGTAACCAGCTCACACCCAGAGAGGCGTCCGTGACACAGCTCTCCCGCCGAAGGATAAACGGGCTACAATGAGAGATTTCCCTGAGGCTGTCCAAAGACAAGTAGGATTCGGTTTCAAGGTCAACAGGTCTCCAGACAGAAGTCTGTGTGCCTGAAAATTATGAGAATCCTCTTCCTTGACACCAAAGAGTTAAACAGAAAAATGTACATGGAGACAGTTCTGAGCGGAAAGGAGGCAGGGAAGAGAATGCGGCCCATTTCCTCTGTCGGTCAAAAAGAAAAAAAAATGTTTAAATCAAGCAATGGGAAGACCTTGTGATCAGATACTGTGCTGCGTGTCAGCTGGTGAGCTATTAATACACGGCCCAGCCTGGAGCTTGACTGACCACGGAGATCCTTCCAGCCTCCTTGCAATGACTCTTGTAGGAACAATGCTGAAAACAGTGCGTGTGTGTGTGTGTGTGTGTGTGCATGTGAGTGTATGCATGTGTATTTGCACATGTGTGTGCGTGTGTTTTTGTGCATGTGTGACTGTGTGTGCATGTGGGGGGGTGCATGTGCGTGCACGTGAGTCTGTATCTCAGGAGGAGCCAGCACAGGCTGCTTGGAGGAGAGCTGCCCAAGGCAAGTCTGAGTCAGTGGGAGAGTCAAAGAGGAAAGAGCAGACAGAAGAAAAATTTTTTCCTCTCCTTTCATCCTCATTTTACTCCTAAGTGCAGGAGCCTTTAAAGTTGAATCCCAGAACACAGTATTCCTTAACTTGCATTCAGTTGACACTGAATCCCCTGGGCCCCCCCAGAGATGCGGAATCCCCTCCTCTCCACTCCCCTCCCCCACAGAGAATTCACAGTGCACCCCACAGCCCCACCCACTCTCCTTCTGCACATCCACATCCAACTGTCCCTCCTCTCTTCACTATGGTTACCGCAGCCTCCACCCTCAACTTCCCTAAGTCAAAAATTGGCAAAGAACCCAAGGAAATGAGTGCCCTGCCAATGAACTGAAGTTTTGCTCAGCGCTGTTTGGATAATAGCATCCTAACAGAATACCTGGAAATTACAGAATATATTCACTAAATGTAGCTACCAGTTCATGTGGACTTGAAATGTCTTGGGAGTCCCAACAAAGATTTTTCTGGGGACAGAGAGCCAAGCAGTGCCTAGATCCTGTGCAGGAATTAGATTTCATTTCAGAGATCACTTGCTACACTGTAGTAAGACTGTTTCAGGGGCTGAATCAGAATCACAAACTCAAGGGCAATTGCTCCAGAGTTAGGATTTAACATCCTGGCAAAGACCTCAGGGAATGGACAAATTCTCTGCTGGAGAAACTGATGGGCAATGCTGGGTGAAGCAGAAAAGCCCAGGCGGCCCCGGCAGGTGGCTGAGGAAGGGACAGAGAGGCAGCAGGTGTGCTGGGATGGACACAGTAGATGGGGCAGAAGACCCACCAGAAGAGGACGCTCACAGGAGGCCCAAGGCCGCGGGGGGTGTGCTGGGGAGGGGGCACCAGCCTCCCAAGATGCTCAGGATGGCTCTGCTCTGCTGATCATAGGCCAGGTGGTCACAGAGCAGGGCTCATGAATATCCGTGGTCAGAATGAGGAGGAAGCCCAGAGCACTGGCAGCCAGGAGGCTGCGTTTAACCACCAGAAGCCACGGGGCTGCTATGACCCTACTGACTGGTGAGGTCACAGAGGCAGCCACAGAGGCCTGACCACCAGGGAAATGCAGACACGGCTAACAGGGCACGGTGTTCCCAAGGGAGACGAAATCAACGGGCGGCTAAGAAGCGAGCTGCGTAACGCCTACAACAGCACCAAAGGCAACCATGGAGGACCAGGAGGCTGCGGGGCCGCCCCCAGTGAAATGCCATGGCTTCGTGTTTGGTTTCTAGATTCCTGCCAGTTTTCAGATTTGGAACCAATTGGCTAAAGAGGCAGAACCTGCAACATCACGGCAAGTTTACTGGGACAGTGGGTGCGTTTGTTTCCTGAAGTCCCAGAAGTAGGGGGCCAACAACAGGAGAATGGATTCTCCCACAATCTGGGAGGCCAGAAGTCTGAAATCAAGGTGTTGGCAGGGCCAGGCTCCCTCCCAAACCTGGAGGCGACCCTTCCTTGCCTCTTGCGAGCCTCTGGTGGTTTTCCAGCCACCTTTGTCATTCCTTGGCTTGGAAATGCATCACTCCAATCCTCCGTCTCCATGCGGACTTCTCCTTGTGTCTTCACATCATCTTTCTTCTGCACATGTCTGTCCCTGTGTTCAAACTGCCCCATTTTATAATGACTCCAGTTACATTAGATTAGGGTCCACCCTAAGGAACTGAATCCATCCAAATGTAGTTAAGTTTGCAAGGATTCTATTTCCAAACAATGTCACATTCACAGGTATGGGGGTTAGGACTTCAACATATCTTGTTTTGGTGGGGGTACGCAACTCAAATCATAATAACAGAACCCCCATGGTCCTCAGTGGCTAATCACTGAGGAAAGGGAAATACCTAGACAATTCAGGGACTATTGCGTTCAGGCTGACATTGACACCTGGAGACCCTAAGTGTCATCATGGCCCCCTTGCTGGAGCGAGGGCCTGCAGAGCCGGGCAGTAAGTGGAGTCCTGGTTAATGTCCAGCTCACAGTGGTCCTGCTGGTTCCACTGACATGCCTGTGGCCATCCTCTTGCTCTCTGATTGCATAATTGTAATGGATAGACTTGGCGGTTCCACCAGCTTCAACACTGGGTCCCTGGCCTTGGGGATAAATGCCATCATAGTGGAGAACCCCAAATAGAAACCTCTGGAAATACCCACTAGCCATCAGGGCAGTAAATCAAAACCAATACTGCGTTCTGAGTGGGATGGCAGAAATTTGTACCCCACCAAAGACCTCAGGGGTGCAAACTGCTGGTACCCATCCTATGTACATTTAATTTACTGGTTTGGTCCCTGCAGAAACTGAGTAGATGTGAGGGAATGAATATAATGTACAACAAATTAAACATTAAACAAATAGGAGCCCTGATCGCAGGTGCTGTGTTGGATCTGGTCCATGGCATACAATCATCGAGCTGGCAGATGAATTATTTTCAATTCCAATGAACAAAAAGGATTAGAAACAGTTTGCATTCATGTGGGATGGAAAACAGTATTCAATTAGCGCTTTGCCTCTTGCCTTTTGAACTCTCCTGCCTTTGTAAAATATGATGATATGTGGACCATGTGAACAACCTACAGAACATCATGGTGATTGGACAGAAGAAGTAACATTGGCCAGTTCACTGAGACCTTGGTAAAATGCATGCACTAAGGCAGAGGGTCGATAAACCCTATGAAGATTCAGGAACTTACATTTCAATAAAGTTTTTAGGAGTCCAGTGGCTAGGGAATTCCTGAATGCTGTCTCCAAAGTAAAATACACATTTCTACATCTTGCATCCCCTCTCACAGAAGAGGAAGCACAGAGCCAGGTGTACCTCATTTGATTCTGAAGGCAAAACACTCTACACCTAGACATACTGCTCCAGCCCACAGCCTGGGTGGCACAGGAGGATGTTAACTCTCAGTGGAGCCTGCAGGAGGTCCAAACTGCCATGCAAGCACACCCACCACGGGAGCCATGTGATCTGGTGGACCCACGAGGTTGGAGGCGTCAGTGACGGGACAAGATGCATCCTAAGATGGAAACGGTACATCTGAGATCAAACCTGGGCAGCACCACAGAGCACAAGTGAGTTGCATGAGCTGCTAGCCCAGGCCCCGCTGCGTGAACTCATTTACAAGGCCAGTGGGGCTCCTGCTGCCTCTGCATGTCCAGCCAGCACAGAGGCCTCCTCAGGAGGGGTCGGAGCTACATCCCACTCTTTCCCAGCCCCCACTGGCTTCCTCCCCGTATTAGCCTCCTGTGGCTGCTGTAACAGATCACCACAAACTCAGTATCTAGACCAGCACAAACTAGCATCTTACAGTCTGGAGGTCAGAGGTCTGAAATAGACCATCAGGGCTGCATTCCTTCTGAAGGCTCGGAGGGAGAAGCCATCCCCCGCCTCTTCCAGCTTCTGAGGCCACCCACATTCTTTCCTCACGTCACTCGCATCCCTGTTCCCATCATCACAGCTCCTTCTCCCGCTCTGCCCCTCTGTTCCCCTCTTACACCGTAAGATCCTGTGATCACAGTGAGCCCCCCAGACGAGCTAGGAAACTCTCCCCATCTCAAGACCCTTAACATAATCACTTCTCCCATGTCTTCTGGGTCATGCATAGTAACATCTTCACAAGTTCTGGGAACCAGGACATGGACATCTGTGTGGCATTACTCAGCCTCCCCATGCCCCACTTCCCCTAGATGCTCCCTGAAGACGTTTCTTGCACATCTAATCTTGTCTCAGTGTCTGCCTCTTGGAGAATCTGAGCTGGCACCTGCGTCGCCCACGAGTTCCCCTTAGATCCAGGCAGGCCGGGTCCTGGGCCAGCTCCCACGTCTCAGGGGCCCATGCAGGGGCACCTTCTCCAACTCTGTAAATTCCCCTCTGGTGCGTGGGGTTGGTCAGGCTGACGGCACCACCCAGGCAGGGTTCCTGGGCCTGTCTGAGACCTGGTGGGCACCAGTCCCCATCTCCCCTTTGGAACACTCTCCACCCCTCCACCCCATGCGTGAGTTTGAACAGATGCTCTGAAGGGCTCTTAGACTTGTGCCTAGGGGTTGTCCTGGGCACCCCCATCAGGCCCCACTTCCAGGAGGGAACCCCCACCTGAGCAGAATCCTCCAGCTGGCTTCTGTGGTATTGCTTCCAGATGGCATGAGATGGGGCCTGCAGGGTACCGCTCAGGTGCGTGGTAGACAACACTCACATCACATTTAGGATGAGTCCTATGCTCTGGGCAGACAACGACCTTTCATAGACCCTTGGCTTAAGCAACATTGGTGGCCCACACAACAGCTCTCCCCACCCCTGCTCATGTCAGGCAGTTTCCTGGGGGCTCTGGAAAGGCCCTTGGAGGGCTTTCCAGCCATCACTCTGCCTTGCCAATGGGCCGCTCCAATCCAGGCCCACTCCTGACTTCATCGATATGAAGATGTCACACTCTGCAGGGGCTCAGGTTGTGCCGGGGGAGGGCTGGGCGTTCCCTGCTGAATGGGACTCTCTGGTTGCTGCACCCAGGGCCCCTGGTCTATCCTTTGCATTGGTGGTGACATGTGGAAGGTGGGCTGGGGTCAACATAGAAAGAGAACACACTCTAAGAACGCAGGATTATAGTCTGAAGAGTTGAGAGAAGATGTCATTGAAAGATGTGCTCTTCTGCCCTTATTCTATAACATTCACTGCTTTTTGAGCAGTAATAAATATTTCATTTTTCACCATACATAGTTGCAAATTTTTTTCTTGTGATAAGACCTTTCAAGATCCACTCTCCTGACTACTTTCAAGTATGCAATACAGTATTACTAACTAGAGCCACATGCTGTGTGTTACATCCTCAGGACTTACTCATTTTATAACTGGAAATCTGTGGCTTTTGAACCCCTCCACTATAAAACTCAGAATGATGCATTTCATAACCAGAGGAAGAATCATTGGTCACATTTTTTGCCTGCTCTCAGTAAGACCTGGGACTGTGACCTTCATCAACAGAGCACAGTAACAACTTCGAGAGTCAGCAGAAGCCAGTACACACCAGACGAGGCAGCCTTGTGAGTGGTCCTGTAACTGCCATTAAACACATGGTACTGGGAGTTTGGAATTAACATATATGCACTACTATATATAAAAGAGATGAACAACAAGGACCCATTGTACAGCACAGGGAGCTGTACCCAGTATCTTGTAATAACCTATAATGGAAAAGAATCTGAAAAAGAGTATGTATGTATATGTATAAGTGAATCACTTGGTTGTACACCTGAAACTAACACAGCATTGTGAACCAACTATACCTCAATTTAAAAAGACACATAGCATTAAAGCCTGCAGAGGCAAGAGGATCTATGTCATTTCAATAAAGCAAGCTTGGAAGAGCCTCAGTACCGTGAGTAGTAATCATGTTGCATGAAGGATGCACAGTTAGCCAAGATTTTTAACAAAAAAGAACCTGAAGACATAGTTCCTGGACCTGAACAGAAAGAAGTGGTACCTGGACACTAAGAAGAATCTTCGTAAAGGACAATAAATAAATATGTGAGCGCATCTTCTGTACCCAGAACACTAAGTCTATCAGTCAGTCCATCATGATGCCTCCCGGGGGCCCAAACATTTTGTAATCCACTTTTTAATGAAATTGTTTACGGTTAACAGGGGTGCCACAAAAGTAAGTGCCCCAGGCTTATCCACAACATTTACCGGGTTCTGACTTGAACAAGCATGGCACTGGATGTTGCAGACACAGGAAAGAAGGCAGCACAACCCCAGACTGTCTTCCCGAGCTAAACTTGTGGCCGTGGGTGGGGGCGGGGGTCCCGTGGTAGGGACACAGGTAGGGGAGCTGGACAGGGCACACCAGTTGGCCTCATCCGAAGAGCCACTAGCAGATGGACAAGTCTGTTTCAGGGCCACCCTGTGACTGCAAGCCCTTCCTCCTCTGATGAACTTTCTCTCTGCTCTGGGCCCCGGCCATCACAGCTTCTCGTCAGAGGTCAGTGGAAAGGTGGGAGAGCCCCGGGTGTGTCTGGGATACAGCCTGCTCTGCAGCCACTGAAAGCCAAGCTCCCTCCCCAAGACCTGTTCTCCTTCCAGAAGCGGGTGCAGTAATAAGGGCCTAATAAAAGAACGCTCTCCAACCACACATCATGGTTACAGAACTGCCTAGAAACAGAGGTTTTTCAGGAGAGGATCTGAAGGCACTGGATTCTCCGGGATTTTTCGTTGGTTCCCGGTCGGAATCGGCTGGCGTCTCCCCTGACGTGGGATTTCCAGCCCACGTGTCATCCTTGGCTGCACAAGCCCCATGGAATTCTCATCACCGGGAGACGTGCAGGAAGCCCTGAGCGAGCGGCAGGGCTATATGAGGACATGGAGGCCTGATGAGAGCCTATTTTTACTTGAAGAATTGCCTCTCATTCCATTTCTCTGAGACACTTAGAGGAGAAAACTCATGGAGACCGTGCAGGGTGGTGGCTGCCAGGGGCAGGGGGAGGGGTGGGGAGTTGGTGTTAGGTTCCGACAGTCTCAGCCTCTCGGTCTCAGCGCAGGAAGAGGAAAAGCTTTCTGGAGATGGAGGGGGCGCTGGTGGCAAACAGTGAATTTATTTAATGCCACTGGACCGTCCACTTAAAGGGTTTCCGTGACAAACGCTATGCTGTACGTATTTGACCACAATGAAATACTCTGAGAGAAACAACAGGAATGAGGCCTGTGTTGCTACACATTACACCATGTTACACCATGGATGAACCTCGAACACATTATGCTATAAAAAAGAAGCCAGTCACAAAGGCCACTTAACTGTATGATTCCAATTATAGGAAACCTCCGGAACAGATACATCCGCAGGGACAGAAGGCAGATGGGTGGTTGCCGGGGCTGGAGGAGGGGAATGGGGGGAGCTGCTTCTAGGGTGATGAAAACGCTTTGGAACTAGGCAGGGTGGTGTCTGCACGACACTGAATGCGCTAGATGCCACTGAACGGTTACCGTAAAACGGTTTAGTTTATGTTATGTGAGTTTCATCCTCCATAGATCATTATAATAAAGTCCAACAAAAATTATCTATCAGGCTGCTGGGTGCTGGCAGGAATGCAAACACTCAGTGCTGGGAACCAGCCCCAAGTACCGGCGGCACTTGGCCCAGATGCTCCCTGACTCCCCACCTGTGGGCCCCAGCAGCTTTCCGGCCTCAGAGCCACTGGGCAGTGCTTTTTCCCCTTCTCCGTGGGCTGTCTGTGGTTATTAGATTCCGCGTCAGAGCAAGCCAGGCGGGGAAACAACATGGGCAACTGCTCAGTCCACAGTAGGCGGGTGGCCTCCGCTTCCCACCGGCTCACCCAGGGACTTGTCAAGGTCTTGCCAGCAGGGTGCAGGCACGCTGTGTGACCAGACAGGGACATGGGGACAGGAGAGAGTGCTGGGGCGGAGGGGGGGTGGGGGGATGGACCCTCTGGGGAGAGAGGGAGGCGGGGTCTGCGCTGGGGCCGGAGGAAGAAGCCAAGTTACTGAAGATGTTCTGTTGTTTAGGGAGTGCAGTCAAAAAGTGCAATCAAAACAAACAAACAAACAAAAACAATCTTTAGGTGCAGGAGACACTGAATGCTCAGAAAAGGAGGTGATGAAGGACCAGGTGCCAGAGGAGGTGGGCAGGAGGGCACCCGGCTCAGGGGAGAGAAGCGGAGAGAGTGGGGCGGGTGGAGGATGTCAAGGGTGGAGGGTGGGAACTTCAGGGAGCACAGAGCAGATGGCCTTAATCTTCCAAGTGGGAAAGGAGGCCCGGGAATTTGGCCCGGGTGGGGCTGGGGGAGGACTGAACCGGAGAGGGGACAAGTCCCAGTGGCGGGAGGGGTCCGGGGGAGGGCATCCCGGGTAAGCTGCAGCATGTTTCCCAAGCTTGCCTCCTGAGAAGAATCCCCAGAAGGGACGTCAAGATGCAGATGCCCCGACTCCTCCCCAGAACTGAGACGAGACCAGAACTCTGCACTGTTAGGACAGCCTGAGTGTACACTTCACAGCAGGCAAGTCTGGAGAAACGGTGGGTTGAGCATGGAGAGCCCAGGAGAGGCCGCAGAACATGAAATTTAGGGGAATCCTCAGTGTCCTTTTCACCTCAAAATACTAACCCCCAGAAGCCCTTTGAGAGAAAACTGATGGTGGGGGTGAGCCCTGTGAGTGGGCTCCATCCAGGAGGGTGCGCTTCCCTGGGGGGTGTGGAGTCTACCCAGGGGGTGGGCGCTACCCAGTGGGTGGGATCCATCCAGAAGGGTGGGGGTCTTTCTAGGAAGGTGGGGTCTACCCGGGGGGTGGGGTCCTTCCAGGTGGGGGGGGTCTACCCAAGGGGTGTGCTCTACATAGGAGGGTGGGGTCACCCAGGAGGGCGCGGTGGGAGGTCCTGGGCGTGGGAGATGACTGCCAGCACAGTTGAAACACTTGACCTTGGACCCACACTTGGCAGAGACGGAGAGTGAAGAGAGGGCTGATAGGCTGGGAGAGGAAACTTGGAGGGAACAGAGGTCAGTGAGGGTGAGGAAACGGGAGGGTCTGAGTAGGAGGTGGGAGTTCAGGGTGAGCCATCTCCGAGCTGGAGTGGGGGCAACACTGCTCAGCTGGGAGAGGCTGTTCCCAGGTCACCCAGCCATCCAAGGTGGTTCTCCTGAGGCAGCAGCTTTACCCAGATATTTGGGAAGGAAATTATTTTTATATTATACTAAATACATTCCATTAATTCACATGAAATTGTAAGATTTTTTATTTATTAAAAGAAAAAAGACTTCAAAAGCCTTTCTGCTGCCTGCTTCAGGCTCCACGCCCGGGGTTCATGTCCCTCTGAGGCCTGGGGATGTGAGTGGGAGAGTCCGGGAAGCCCTGCTGGGGGATCTGTACCAGAAAAGCAGACGTTCCAAGTCTAGTACTGAAAGGGGACTCTCGGGGGACGGGTGGCCAGATTTAATAACTGCAAGCTAATGAAACAGCCAATAATTCACCACTTCACTTATGCAAATGGCTTCTTCGTGTAACTCAGCCCAAGGCTTAGAGTTCCTTCCGAGGCCTCTCCCTCATCACCGCCTCCATCATGTGGCCACAGGGAGGCACTGCTCCTCTTTCTAAACTGTCCAAAGGGCAAAAGCCACTTCCTGGGTTTCCAGAAGCCCCACTAAGTCAGGGTTGGAACAAAGAAGATGATTTGAAAAGGCAGTCATCCCAGAGAGACACAGAAATCTGGACAGCACAGCTCCCTGGACCCTGGGACCCTTGGACGTGTCCCCAGACCAGCAGCATCAGTCACCTGGGAGCCTGCAGAGTCACTGGCCAGCCAGACCTACTGGATCAGAATCAGTGTTTTAACGAGGTTTCTGGACAATCCGAATGCACCCGACATCTGAGAAGCACGGGTCCAGCTGGCAGATTTTGCTTCCTGGGCATCTGCCTTCCTCCCCTCGGCAACCGGGGCCCTGCCCAGTAAGCACCCACCCCCAGGAATGCCCTCTTGGACCCCCCACCATGTCTCACAATCGACGGAAAGCCTGGGTCTCCCAGGCTGAAAGGCCAGCGTTCGGAGGGATGGCAGCCACCATGTGTCCCAGGAGAGTCAGCAGACTTTCCTGGGCTTCCCCTCCCGTTCCTCTCCCCATCATCCCTCCCCTCGTGGCACCCACATCAGTTCCACTTATTCGAAATGACTCCTGGTCTCTGCGAAGAGTATTTAGATGACCAGAGGCTGGACAAGGTCTAGGAGGGAGAAGCCTCAAATGGGGCAAAGGGCTGAACTATCTCCAGCAGCTGCTGGCGCTCTATTGAGATACACCGTCTTTCAAAAGACAATGGGAAACTTCCTGCACCACCAAAAACTGGCCTCAGCCGCAGGCACGTCTCCCCCCAGGGCGCACAACTGTGATCTTCCCATCACCTGTTCACAGGCCCCCGCTGGCCTCGCCCAGGTCCTGGGGAGGGAGGCTGCTCTAGACCCGCCTGGAGCTGAACGCAAGATGAACAGTGTTTTCTGCAGGGAGCTGGCGGGGCTGGGCTGCATGTGGTGAGTCACAGAAGCCTGGATGGAGAGGGAGAAAGGAGATCAGGACTGCGAGGGGACCCCGTTATCAAAGGCTGTGTCCCCCAGAGAGCTGGCATGGAGGAGAGGCTGCCACTTTCCAAATAGATCAGGGAAAACTCAAGTTATGATTTTGGTGTTTGTTTGATTTTTAAACTGAGTTTCATGTCTCTGGAAGTCTCAAATGCAACTGGCAGCCTTAGGAAAAGAAAAAAAAAGATGAAAAGTGTCTTAAGATGTGGTGCGGCCCAGCCTGACAGGTTGGGGTCCGAGAGATGCGGGCCCGGATGTGGCTCTGCCCCTGCCTGGCCTGCAGGCTGCCCTGTGAGTCACGGCCCCTCTCCGAGCCTGCGCCCCGGAGACACGTCACAGCTTCCCTGCTGCCTGTCATGAGGCTCCCAGGGAAGTCAGACAGCGGGGTGTCTGTTCCAAGGGGCGGCTCCGGGAGAGGGGCTGGGTGAATCTGCTCTGAGCCAGGGCATGTGTATATTTTTTCAGTGTACCCAGGAGTCACTCAGTGCATTCTGAGTTTGTCCTTTTCTCCACCAAGCCAAACATACCGCTTGTTAGAGAGACCGGGTCATCTCTGCAAGGTCACAGGGTGGAGTCTACAGACCAGTTTTTCAGCCCTGCTCTGTCCCTAACAAGTTGTGCAGCCCTGCACAGAGAGATTACAGTCCTCCTTCCCTCCTTCTGAGCCTTCATTTCCCCTCGGTCACAATGAGAACTCTGGACTAGATCCATCATTATAAACTATTTTGTAGCACTGAAACCTTTCTGCAGGAGAAATCCTCCCCAGAGCCCCAGATGAATAAAATGACTCCGGGGAGGGAATGACGGTCTACTCGGCTCCCCAGCCCACCTGCTCTTAGAGGTCAAACAGAAGGCACCCCCCCAAGGGCTCCCTGGACACAGAGAAATGCAGGGCCACATCCGACATCTCTGTGTCTGACGTTCTGAGTGTTTACAGAGTTGCTTGGCACATTTTCCAGCCGAACAAAATGAGCTCAGGGCCGATGTGTAACACATATCAGAAAGAATAGAGCCAAGATGCCCCTCCACACCCAGCTCTGCACACCGGCTGCCGCTGCCCGGACAGAAGTCACTTGGCAGGAAGTCCCTTTGAACTATCTCAGCTGGAGACTCTGCAGCTTTGGGGGAGGTGGGGGAAGAGGGGGAAGTGATATGAAAAAAAGCGTAATCTTATCCCGAAGAGAGTGTCCTGTGAGTGTAAACCAATTAGAGGAGACCGTGGACCCAGGACCTGTAATAAATCAGCGTGAGCAATAAGGGAGCGGTGGCGTGGGGGAGAAGGAGCACTGGGCAGGGATCAAAGCACTTAATCCCAGGGCGCAGTCACCGCTGACCCTGCGCAGGTCGCACCTGTGTCGCAGCCACCTCCAGGGCAGAGCTAGACCAGGTGGGGCTTTCGCCCCGAGGGGACGTTTCCAGCCACAAACTTCTGGGATTCCAAGCATTGCAGGTGCTTAAGAATGTTGATAACAAGGTTGCCAAACTGTCCTTGTTAGCAATTTCCGGCTACTCGTGTTCATTCCCCCTAAATATTCTTCAGCTCTGATGTGAGTAACACATTTAGGCCACTGGCAGAGCTTGGGGTCTGCTTGTAAAGACGGGGGGATGGCTTTGAGTCCGTAAGGCCAGTCTGTACAACAATTCCCAGAGGCAATTTCAGCACGTGCGGGCACGTACCTAGTCTAGGAAAGATGGATAAACATTTGCGGGCTGGTAGAACTGTCTAGGTATCTGCAAGGATTTGCTATTGCTCTGTGGCTTAGCTAATGTTTTCTGAGGTCACATTCTGAGGGTCTCAGATTTACTAATTTTTTTTACCATTATTATTTTTTTTAATGGAGGTACCGGGGATTGAACCCAGGACCTCATGCATGCTAAGCACGTGCTCTACCACTGAGCTTTACCCTGCCCCCTTACCATTATATTTTAACCTACTAAACTCGGTGACCTTGAAGTTGGAAGCCCGAGGAATGAAGACAGAGAAGTTGATTTAACCCTGGATGTGACCGGGCTAGGCTTCTTCGGGTCACAGAGAACTCTTACGAGGTCATCCACCTGCCTACAGAGGGCAGCGCATGTAAATGCAGCATGGTTAAGGAGGGCAGATGTCTTGGCTGGGGAACTGTTCTCAGGGGCATTCCGCCTGACATCTGAATGCAAGGCCTGATTGCCAGCTCCACCCCTTCAGTCGTCTAAGTTCCAAAGTCTTATCTGGATAGACTCAGTGGCCCCTGGTGTTATGTACCCTTCGTCAACAGCAAGGAACAGAGACGTGCAGCCAGTAGGAAAAGGGAGGAAAAGCAGGGAGCAGACTCGTGAACGACAGAATGTCCCACTCTGTGCGTCCGGATGCTTCCATCTGCAAGAAGCAGAACACTCAGCTCCAGTCAGCTTTAAAAACAAGCACAGACTTTTTTTTCCCTTCTTTTTAATGGAGGTACTGCAGATTGAACCCAGGACCTCGTGCATGCTAAGCGTGCACTCTACCACTGAGCTACACCCTCCCCCACAAACAAGGGCTTTTTTATCTCAGGTGATAAGAAGTCCAGTTGAGACAGGAGGGAAGGGGGCAGGGCACAGCCAGTAAAAGAATGACGCAGCAATGAGCACCAAGATGGTGGAAGAGTCAGCTCCCAGGAGATCTTGAGCTTCAATACACGCCCATTAAAACACAATAGCCGCTGCCCGGCCCTCCCAGGGCGCCAGGACAGCTCCCGGGCAGAGCAGCTCCTGGGAATCCCAGCCCTTTCCCCGAAGTGGCTGGAATAATCCTCCCATTTGTTAGTTAGCATATGAGGTTACCGAGCCCATAAAAGCCACCAGCCCCCACCCCCGTGGCCGCCCTCATTCTCCCTGGCCGCCCCCGTGCTCTGAGGCCGCCACGCTCCCTTCTGAGGAAGACGGCCCGCACTCTGCCTGTGGCGTGTGTATCTCCCAGGCCTTTCTTCCCTTCTGAGACGGCCCGCACTCTGTCCTCGGAGTGCGCATGTCTCTGAATACATCTACTCTCACTCAACCATGGCTTGCTCTTGAATTCTTTCCTGCGCGAAGCCAAGGACCCCCACTTGGTGGGGCGTGTCCCAGGGACTTACCTGAGACCCAGGACATGGCCATCCTCTCACGCCCCTTTTTTTTTTCCTGTAGCACAGTGAGCTCCCAGGGGATTAAAACCAGTGGGTCAATGATGTCATCAGGAACTCAAGTTCCTTCCAGCTCTCAGCTTTACCATCCTCAGGGTGCTGGTGTTGGCCTCAGGCATCTTGTCTCATGATTTCCAGAGCCCTTAGCAGCCCTGGTTTCACATCCAGACCAGCAGAGCTGCTTCCTGGGCCGTCAGTCTGAATAGTGTCCCAGGGCCCTGTGCTCACAAGGGTCCCACACTTGGTTTAACGCTTTGCTGTCGCCATCTTGAAATTCCTAATAAATGTACCTTTGAGCATGCACATGAGCAGAGGACACAGATACTTGTCCACCCTTCCCTGCTGCCCCATTCATACATCCCTGATGCCATGGGCACAGAGCCCCAGGGGACCCACATGCCCGGGAGTCCAGTGAGACTCCAGCACGATACACCTACTCTGAGTCAGGGGCACTGACATCTTCGAGAAACCATGGTTTCCATCCAAACCAGAACTTGCTTTAAAGACAGAAAGAAGACGATAGAGTTCTAAGAAAACACAGAAGACCAAGAAACCCTATCCTATTCTTCCTACCTTGTGTTACTTCCCTGTATGTGCCAAGCACTTAACCGTGAGAATGGTGACATAGAAGGAAAAAGGGATGTGGTTGTCAAACATACCTGCGTGGCCTATTCTGGAAGAAAATCAGTAAAACTCCAGCCTGAAAGCCTCAATTTCTTACCTCGTTCCTGTCCCTTGATTTTTTCCCCCTTTCTTCTATCAACAAAGCAGCAGGGCAACCACCTAAGTTGCGTGCAACAGTCACCGTGCCGTGGATGTCTGTCCGGAACACAGTGCCGTCTTCCTGGACTCTGGCCCCTCCACCTTCCATTCCTAAGCTCTCATGAGAAAAAGCCTCCTCGGTTTGGTGTTCACTTCCCTAAAGCAGCAACTCTCCAACTTCTTCAGTTCTCCCAAGGCCGTTTTGAGAAGAAACCAAGGAGCACCCAGCGAGGAGCCGGGAGGAAGGCTGATCTTCCACTGCACACCCTTTTCCACATGTAAACGTCTTACCCTGGGTGTTGACGGTCTATAAAAAATGCCTAACATGCAGATTTTTTTTAAATCACCTGCTCTTACTTGTTTAAGGGAAAAAAGCCTCAAACCTCTTTAACAAATACTAAAGAAAAGTTATGCTAATGAGAAATATGGTAAGTGAGCTGTAATTCATCCCAGAAAAAGGTACAGGCCTTCTCAAAGAGTGACACGGAAATGTCACAACTAGTCATCATTTCTGTCTTGAGAACAACTGGGGAGGCAAGGCCCACAGAGGACTCCTGCCCGGCCCCCTCTCACAGGACCAGTCCCCGGGCCGGGGACCTCACCCCGGCCAGCCTCCCTGCCTGCCCCCACCTGCCCCGTGCCCAGCAGCTGCCCCTCAAGCACGTGTGGGGCCAGGAGGCCGGCCCGCAGGGAGCAGCTCCTGGAGTGACAGGGCTGCTCCCCGGGCTGCTTCTTCCCTATTTCATTCTTCCTGTCGTGTTTCAGCAACTCTCCACCCTGACTCGTGCCCGGACTTGTCGGAGAATAAAACCTGTTACAGCCAGGAGAGAGCTTGAAGGGTCCCACCCCGAGGAGGGCCGAGCTCCCAAAGACGCGTGGCAGGTGCCTGAGGCAGCCGGAGTTAGACCCCAGGGCGCCGAGCTCCCAGCCGAGTTGTCTTCCGACCACAGCACCTAACTTCCCAGACTCGCCCTCCACGCGTCAGCCCAAGACCAACTTTTGTCCAGAAACAGGAAGAATACTCTTCTGTTTCTACTTCCACACTGCAGCTTGTAACATTTAAAGACAGAAGACTTCTGTGAGAATCAGTCTCCGTCACTAAAGCCAGCTGGATGGGGTTTTTTTTATCTCTTAAATAAGACCGGAGAGTGTCGTGAAAGCAGTGTTGTCCGCATCAGGGTCTCCCACTCGGCACGGGCAACGCTTGGGGCAGGACAGTCCTCGGTCAAGGGGCTGTCCTATGCTTGGTGGGCAGAGCGCATCCCTGGTCTCTGCCCGCCAGCTGCTGGTGGCACCTCCTCCCCTCAGACCATGACAGCCAGCAGTGTCTCCAGACATTACCAGGTGTCCCCTGAGGAGCAAAACTGCCCCTAGTTAAGAACCACTGATCAAGAGGAAACCAGATTATTTGGTTGCCACTAGAAAACACTTGTTAACAACAACAACAGAATGTCCACAATCATTTTAGCTTGGTAGCCAAATAATACGGGGAGGTGGGAGAGTCTGCGGCACTCCTCCACACTGGTGTATGCTCCCACGTGACCTGTGGAGCCACCAGAGTGGCCGGAGCCCAGAAGAACACGGGCGGAGTGTCCCCACCCCTTTGCCTGGCTTCTGGAGCCGCTGGGGAGGCCACTGTGGTCCTTCACCACAAAGCCCCGCACCCTGAGGCCCTCAGCTTCCAGCTCTGGAGTCAGAACTGGGCTCAGATTCGTGTGATTCAGGACAAGTGCCTCTGTGTATGTGTTTGGTTTTTAACCTTTTTTAAAAAACAGTATACAAACAACATAATACATACAGATAATAAAAACCAAACAACACAGAATGAACACACACTCACTGCTAGGTGAAAAGTCCCCCTCCGTCCCACTCCTTTCCCCTTGGGTGACATCCAGTCATCATTTTGCTGTAATTTCTCTGGAACCTTCACTCTGCATTTACATGAGGAGGTGACTGAATTTTTATTATTTTTGCCGGAGAGGGTGCAGAGAAAAGAGACACCCCCCCACCACGTGGTTAATGGGAATGTAGTTTGGTGCAGCCGTTACGGAAAACAGTCTGGAGATTCCTTAAAGACTGAAAACAGAGTTACCATATGACCCGGCAATCCCACTCCTGCGCACACACCTGGAAGAAACTCTAATTCAAAAAGACACCTGCACCCAAATGTTCACAGCAGCACTATTTACAAAAGCTAAGACATGGAAACAACTTAAATGTTCATTGACAGATGACTGGATAAAGAAGCTGTGGCGCATGTGTGTGTGTATATATACACACATACACATATATATGGATATTACTCAGCCATAAAAAATAAAATAATGCCATTTGCCACAACACGGAAGGATCTAGAGACTGTCATACAAAGTAAAGTAAGTCAGAAGGAGGAAGAAAAATGATATATCACTTATATGTGGAATCTAAAAAAAAGACACCAATGAACTTATTTACAAAATAGAAAGAGACTCACATACATAGAAAACAAACTTACGGTCACCAAAGGGGAAAGGGTGGGGGGAGGGATAAATTAGGAGTTTGGGATTAGCAAATACAAACTACTATATATAAAATAGATAAACAACAAGGACCTACTGTAGAGCACAGGGAACTATATTCAGTGTCTTGTAATAACCTATAATGAAAAGAACATGAAAACTAACACACATGTGTAACTGAATCACTCTGCTGTACACCAGAAGCTAACACAACATCGTAAATCAACTGCACTTCAACTTAAAAGAAAGCAAGCATCTGTGGGACCAGAGGGGGCCGGGGAGGGGGAGGGGCGGTGCGAGGCTGGCCAAGGGGAGAGAAGAACGAGATGGCCCAGCAGCAGGACACCGGCCAGTTATGCGAGGAGAGAGTTCACCGTCTCAGGAGGCCTGGACCTGGAGAGGTGGGTGGGTCAGCAGATGCCTTTGCCTGAGATTCTCAGTGTGTTGGTCCCTGTGATACCCAGATACCCATAGTTTAGCAAACATATTCACGACTCTTCAAGACCATTGGAGTCTAACCTGTGCCCACCCTGGGCTGAGAAAGGCCCGGAAGCAGAGGGAGCAGGAAAGCTTGTCTCCGGGGCAGGGGGCTCTCTCACTGGCCAGCTCCCCGGTTGCACGTCTCATCTCTTTCCCAGACTGGAAGCTCTCTGAACGCAGGGACCATGTCTGCTTCATCCTTCCGCCCCCTGCTACACAGCATAGGCTTACCTACAAGAAATGCCTGGATCCCTTTGAAAATCCCACAAACTGGCCACATCTGTATCAATCTACACCTTCTTTTTTTTAACCTAATTACGTGTTCAGCTTCTACCACTTCCTGGGGGCACTGAAGTCCCAAGTCCCCCATCCCCGCGCGTCCTGACCAGGCCGGAGCTGCATGACCATCTGAACACTTCTGGGTTTGTGATAAACGTGGTCAGCGTGTCGGAAGAGGAAGACCAACAGGCCCTCTGCTTTTCCAGCGCACGCAGCTCAGGGGTTGGCGGAGGTGGTCTGTGAAGGGGGCCTGAGGAGAGCCAGGCCAGGGGCCACCTGGAGAGCCCAGGAGGGTGAGGCTTCTGGTCAGGGGCCCCAACCCAATTAGCATGTGCCTCCCCACAAGCCATGCTCTTCCATGATCTGAATCTAGTTCTGTGTTTGGAAATCGGGTGGGAAATGAGCTCAGTGCCAAGAAGAGAGATCTGGGGGCTGCAGGCAGCAGGCATGACAGAGAGGGAACGCCGGCCAGTCCTTCCCACACCGGCTCCTTGGGAAACACCCTGGTGAGTGGGCATCCAGGGCTACCCCAACCCAGGCTGCTCTGCTCAGCAAGGGAAGGGGTGGGGGCAAGAGAGCAGCAAAGCAGAGACCTGGAAACGACACAGAAGGAGAGAGAGGCCAGATCCAGCATCTGAGCGTGTCTTCTTTCCGGGAGATGCTTCGAGGCGTGCAAAAGTGAGCGGTAATGACTTGCAGTGACCCATGTAAGAGCCCAGACTGGACGAACGCCCTTCCAAAGTGGGGTGCGGGCTGCAGCATCAGGCAGCGTTGTGGCCCCGCACAGAACAGCTTCATAGCGCCGTTTGGCCTCCAACCCAGGTCAGCTGGGGGGTGGATGGTTTTAGGATCCATTTGTATACCATGAAAACAAGCTTCCACCCTTCCTAAGGTCTGAACTTCCAACTTTTTGAGCCACCAGAGAAAAAAGCCCAGAAAAACAAACGCAGTGAGAACAGAAGGTTTTCTTTGTGCCAATATCCCCACACCCTCCCCCTGACAATGACTCTCCCAGACTTTCACCCTCTGGCAAAACATCGTGTTGTCTCTTCAAATAAAAATAAAGCCAGCAGAGCAAGGAGATGGGGCAGGAAGCGTGAAGGGGGACCTTCTTTGGCGTTAACTTCCTGGCGGCCACTTCGAGGAATAAATGGCTGCTCAGTACCACTAGAGGAAGCCCAGTATCCCAGTGAGGACCAGGGCCCCAGGGCCGACGGCACACTGACATCAGTTGAGTGAGAGCACCCGTGACACTCAGCCCCGTCCAAAAATGTTTTCATTAAGATGCAGCTCACGTGATGTGCTGGGTCAGGAAATGCGCCTGCAAAACCAGGACCTGGTGCAAAGCAAATGCTTTTTCCTGTTACTTTCACTGTTTGCACTAAGGAGTTAGCGCCGGTCCTGCCCTCGGTCTGCAGCACAGGCAGAGCTGCATAATTGCATGCCACCGGTCCAGCTGCAGGAGCTGCCTGCCTGGAGAGGCTGTTTGCTAACAGCTGCACAGCAGCAGGGAAGCATCCTCTGCCTGCCGCTTCCTGGCCCTGCCCAGCTGCCCCAGAGATGCCGAGGCAAACCAGCCCTCACCCGCAGGCCTTGGTTCAGCTGAGGAGGGCAGAAGGCTGCCGGGATGAAGCAGAGCCATCTGGGGAAACCTGCGGTCCCTGAAACAGACCCCTGGATTCTGGGCTTCGTCTCCTTTAAGAAAGGCATTGTGTACCATGTTTCAGATAAATAAAACAGCGAGGAGGCAAGGAAAAAGAAAGGAAAACCATTTTCAAAGCCATCCTTTAGTTCCCCAAGAAGAACAGCTCTGCTGTCCAGAAAGAGCTTCATCTCTACTTGATCAGCGGACGGAGCGGTCCCCTGGTCGGGCCAGCATCCCTCTCCACAGACACACCACGCACCTGCGCAGAGTGGCAGCTGCACAGAGCCCAGAGCTGGTGCGCTGGTCACGCCCCTGAAGCTGGTCTCTGTGTTTCCAGGAGTTTGTCTCCACGGCTGGTGGTCACTCAGGGGGCTGATCCATATCCAAGTACTGTGCTCTTCCTCTTTCCCGAGACGTGCCTCCAGTTCTCTGCTTAAGGCACCATATTTTCACATCCCAGGGCGGGGACTGTTGTCCTGGAGCCTCAAGACCTAACACTCGATACACCCAGTGGAGCTGGAGACCCCTCAACCTCCTACTGATGGCCTGAAGAAAATAGGGACCATGGAGGAGAAGGGCCAAGATGCAGCCACTGGGCAGAGAGAGCATCAGCGGTCAGCCGCTCGTTAAACAGGCAGGGCTGGGGAAGGAGCCATGGGTGAGAGCCGCACGGCTTCTCCATCAGTCTCATTTTTAAACTAAGGGCCTCTCTAACTCTGTCCTTAACACGAGGTAACGGCACACTGGCCAGAGCCGGTTTCAACCCTGCTACTCATCCTCCCCTGAGCTGATGGGCTGCAAAACGCGCAAAGGCGGCACAAACAAGCAACAGTCCTAAAACACCCCACAGACAAAGTGGACAAAAGGCTGCCTAGAGTTTGTCAAGCAGCGAGTATACGGCAGGTGGAAAGTATGCCTGGCTTGGGCTGCAGGGCTCCGGTCAGCAGGACCACACAGAAAGGGCGCCTTCTCTGATGGATGCTGGTCGGGCACCAGGAGCACCCGGAGGTCACCAATGCAGGAGGTGAGGTCTGATCGTCTCCAGGGGCAGAGGATCTTGAGCAAGGTCGTTTTCTATAGGAGCCTCTAACCCCAACCAGGGCTGCGGAGGAGGGCGCCCATGGACCTCTCCCAGCTTCACTTCCGATGGGGCCACCCAAACTAATGCAGGGACGCAGGTGGGGCTGGACGCTACCACTCCAGGTACGACGGCAAGCAGCAGCAACGCCAGCAAAGGAGGCCCAGGGTCAAGAAAGAATAACTGTCACAGAACAAGGTTACTTAACATTGAAACAAACAGAGAGGGAGGCTAGCTTCTCTCTGAAACTGCTCCATGTGGTTTATTCACTCATTTGCTCATTCACTCTCCTACCAACTTCTACAAACATTTCTAGAAACTCCGTCTCTGCAAACCCAAACCGATGCTGGGGGAAAAACCTCTCCTGAGACCAAGGGAGGGGAAGCACACGTGGGCATCGTACCTGTAAGCTGTGGCTTCCAGCCACTGAAAGGCACTTTTCACTGACCGATGAGAGTAAACATTTAAATGGACATGCAGAAAACGGTTCCCGGTCCTCAGTAGTCGAGGAAGAAGCCTGTGCTTATCGGAAGATGCTCGCGCCCACCCCCACCGACACCCCGAGCTTTGCAGCGCACGTCCAGAGCTGGTCCCGCGCCAGCTGCAGACTCCTTGCTGGTTTCAGCATCTCCCGTGACTCTCAGGCTAGTCTTCAGGTTCTGACAAGTGCACGGATTTTCCCTAAATTTTCATAAAACACAAAAGAAACTTCTGTGCTGTGCAACTCTGTTGGGGTTTTGGTTTCTCACCCGTGGCTTGTGCCCTGTCACTTATATTCATCCACTGAGCTGTGCAGGGGAAAGGGTGGGGAACACCCACTTCCATCACTGCCCAAAGGAGGCCACAGGTGATGTAAGGAAATGCGCTGGGACTAAACTCAGGAGGCCTGTGTGTCTACACCTGTCCTGCCACCAACTGACTCTTGATGCCTCATTCTTACTGCTGTGGTAAAAAGGGGGAGAGAGGGAACTGGTCCAGGGTAGGGTTTCTCAACCTGAGTGTTACCGACATCTTGGGACAGATGATTCTTTGCTGGGGGGTGGGCGGCTGTCCTGTGCACTGTAGGATGTTTGGCAGCATCTCTGGTCTCTACCCAACAGATGCTAGTGGCATCCCCTCCAGTTGTGACAACCCAAAACCCTGGTGGGAGGGAGGATTTTCCCCAGGGGACCCCTGCTGTAAACCAGCACCTTCTGGCCCAGAAGCCAGGTGGGGTCACTGAGCATGTAAAGTGTGGCTGGCTTAAACCAGGGTGTGCTGTGAGTGTAAATATACACTGGATTTCAAATATTTAAATGAAAAAATGCAAATATCTCATGAATATTTTATATCACTACATTTTCATACTTTTTATTGATTAGAGTGATTGTATTTTTAATACACTGGGTTACATAAAACAAATTATAAAAATTGGTGTCAAATCTTCTTTTTATTATTATAATGTGGCTACTTAAAAAAATTGAAATAATATACGAGGCTCACCCTGTGGGGCATTAGATTTCTATTGGTCAGCACAGGTCTAGACGCTGCCCGCCAAGGTCCTCCCAGCTCAGGTGGTCCAGATTCCTTGGGAGTGACTCACTGCCATGCAAGCAAAGCAAGCATCTGTCAGACTGTCTGCAGGCCAGACAGCTGAAGCGTGACGGAGCAGACACAGAGTCCCGGCAGAAAATCGCCAACACTCGCCCCCAGGTGTGTCAGATTCTCTCTAACCTCGGTAACAAACAGCAAAATCTGCTATGTCAGCGTTCAGAGCCAATGCCCTGCTCCATCCCAAACGGAAGCAGCCCGAGTCACTGACATCCAGACCCTGGACACCCCCACCCCACCCCCGGTGAAGCCAGGACAGCCTGCCTCCCCAAGGTAATTTTCCACTCCCATCGACCTGCAGGAGAGCCCGAGGCCACGCCTTCCTCTCCAGCCAGGAGAGCCAGGTCCTCACAGGGACTGGAGGAGAGCATCACAATTTGCCACGTGCTTCCCACAACCATCACGTCTCTTAATTCCCGCAGTCACGTTAGCTGAACCCCAGGCTGTCTCCATTTTATCTCTATGTGGCCAATAGCAATTTTGCTCCAGAAACTCAGGTCATAAGAACTGTCAACGTCTTCATTTTTATCATATCAATTTAATTCCATCTTGGCCCTTTTTTCTTCACTACCACTTTTCACCCCAATTTCTTTGGTTGTTCAAAAGGCAAAGGTTTCAGAGTCATAAGCAAAGCCCCCTGTCACCCCTGATGTGCCACTGCTTTGGCCCCCTTGATGCCTTGGAGGGGTCTGCATGTTGCTAACAGGGACCGAGGTTCAGCCACCTTCCCCAGAGCTGGCACTGTGACAGCACAGGACTGATTCTTGGGGCTGCTCCTGGAATCCCCAGCCCACCCAGTCTTCCCGAGTTTCAGGATAGCACTCTCTCTGCAGTTTTTCCTCTTACCGAAAATCAAAACCCAAACAAAATGAAAAGCATGAGTCTCAATCACCACCCCCAATGCCTCCTCTCTCCAGAGCACACACCCCATCCTCTGGGCACCAGCCAGGATCATCTCCTAAATGCCTCACACTTTCAAAATAAAATCCAAGATGGTGGGTTTGGCGTCAGGCAAACTCTGCCTTCTGCCCTGCACTGCAAACCTCTGGCGAGATAAGGAGCTCGAAAACCTGACCTTCTGGGAATGGAGACCAAAAAAAGACCACGGACAACATGCAGTTTAAAATTCAGATGATAAATTATGCTGTTTCCACAAGTGGAGAAAGCCAGACCCTGTGGGGTCAAGAGACTTGCTGAGTATCACGTTTCTGGGGTCAGAGGAGACGCCAGAACCAGGACCCCTGACTCCACCCCTCCTCCACACCCTGCCCCGAATCAGCAGCGAGCATGCAGGGACAATTGTCAGCTCCCATCGCCCGATGCTGACGGGCCCAGAAGGGGCAGCCAGACCTCCGGGCCCTCATCGACTCCTGGAAGTGACTTCCTCTGAGGAAATTCTTACTGTTAGGCAGTTGCCACGCTCCAGCTGACCAAGTTGGGACACACTTCCTGTATTCCCTTCCAGTAGCTGGAACTTGCTGGAACATTTAAATAGGACCTTGTTAGAAGTTGAGGTTAACACATCTGACTTACAAAATACTTTTCCTCTCAGTTCTCTACATAAATGATTTAAGAAAAGGAACGTATTCAGTGAAACCCAAAGGTGCCTCAAGGGTTTGGCAAATATGTGATTCCAACTGCAGGTTTGTTTTGTTTTTTAAATTGGACGGAAGGGTTTGTTAAGAAAGCTTTTCTTTTTCCAATTTTAATTGTAATTTTATTTTCAAGGGGAGGGTAGGCAATTAGGTTTACTTATTTATTTTGTAAGTGGAGATGCTGGGGATTGAGCCCAGGATCCTGTGCATGCTAAGCACGCACTCTACCACTAAGCTACACCCTCCCACTAGGAAAGATGGTTTTGAGTAGGTATGGAAATACAGAGCAATTTTATCACAAGCAGTCGGTTATCACCAAGGTCACTGAGCCACTGGTCAAACACTTCATCATAAAATTATAGAATCCATCTTCAAATTGGAAAGGACATTTGCCGTCTGAGTAGGCCTGGCTCCCGAACATGCAGGAATCTGACTTGTCTGCTCTTCGGGCTGTGAGATCTGCGAGATCAGCAGAAATTGCTCATGTCCCCACTGGGGACCGGAAGCCCAGAACCTAACAGAACTCTTACAGATGTGGCCGGCAAAGGCTTCTGTTGAGAGTCAAGGAGGAAATGTGCTACACAATGCTCTCGCAAAATGCTGCCCAGTTAATAATGGAACTGGAAGGATCTACTATAAAAACCCTGCTGAATATGATATGGGAGAATGGGAAACACACGAAGAAAAATCAAGCACACAGTAACTTCTTACAACCCTGGATGGCTGTTAAAAATTTACCAACAAAGAGGGGGAATATAGCTCAGTGGTAGAATGCGTGCTGAGCATGCACAAGGTCCTGGGTTCAATCCTCAGTGCCTCCATTAAAAGAAAGAAATAGATAAACAAATAAATCTAATTACCCCCCAAAATATTTATCAACAAAACCTGAGTTTCACAAAGACACACACACAAAAAAAAGCCAGACAAAACTATGCATACTGAATAGTTCCATGTATGTAAAGTTAAAAACAGGCAAATCTAGCTGTGGAAAACAGCATGGAGGTTCCTCAAAAAATCACAAATAGAATTACCACGTGACCAAACAATTCCACTTCTGGGTAGACACTGAAAAGAACTGAGAGTGGGGCCTCTAAGAGATATTTGCACACCCATATTCATAGCAGCATTAGTCACAATAGCCGAGAGGTGGAGGCCAGCCAAGTGCCCATCAGTGGATGACTGGAGAAACAAAGCTGGTATAAATGCAGTGGAATACTATTCAGCCTTAAAAAGGGAGGAAATTCTGACACAGGCTACAACGTGGATGAACCTTGAGGACATGATGCTCAGTGAAATGAACCAGTCACAAAAGGGCAAACACGAGGTCCCCAGAGAAAGGAAAATTTGTAGACACAGAAAATAGAAAGGTGGGTGCCCAAGGCTGGGGAGTGGGAATGAGGAGTCTGTGATTAGTGGAGATGGAGTTCTCTTTCGGAAGATGAAAAAAGGACGGATGGTGGTGACGGTTCTACAATATGAAAACGTACTTAATGCCACTGAACTCTACACTTAGAAATCATTCACGTTTTGTGCTTTTCATCACAATTAAAAACTATTTTTTAAAGGGGAAAAAAAAACTACAGCACTAGATGAGAGCTGGTGCTGGAAAGGTGGGGAGGCGCCTAGGAGCTGGTCAAGTTTTGTTCCTTAGTTTAAGTGCCGTTTGTAGGCGTGTTCAATTTGTGAACCTTTAGCAAATTATACATTTAGACTTTTGGCACTTTTCTGAATGCACTTTTTAAAAAATGTTTTAACTATTGTAAAACAACTGCCTTTATCCAATTCTTCCCCCTACTCGCCGTGATACTTAAAAAGATTAAAAGAAATTATGTTAACAAAGATAAAAACCCGACAATACAGGAAAGGCCACAAGGACGAAAGAGAATCTAAAATCTGTAATGACATTCTACAGACTATTAACTTTTGCTCACGTTTTGTCCCCGACAGCTGCTGGGGCTCCCAAGTTTATGAAGCAACTGGTTTTGTTTTCATAGCCACTTCTCTTAACGCTCAAGAACAGCCAACCACCAAAAGCCAGATTTAACAAAAAAAAACTTTGTTCCCAGAGGTCCCTCCCACCAAGGGCTGATCGGCACAACTCGGGCTTAGCCACGCAGTCAGAGTGAAAAACGCCTGGGTGTGCGGGGAGCCCCCGGGACGAGCTTTGGGGGATTAGGGAAATCACAGGTGCACCCTTACCTGAACAGCCCACAGCTTACTCATTAATCAGGCGCTTAACAGGCTGGTGCTCCAAGGCCCCTCTCGGCCTGGCAGACTAGTGGCTTTGGACTGGTTCCCAGTTTGGCTCCCCCCACTGCCCCCCTTTTCTACTCCCAGCCACAATCTCTCTCCGCAGGCATCCAGACCCTAAGCCGGGGTTCTGCCAGATTCTATCCTCTGCCGGATCCCCACGCAGAGCTGGCTCCTCGGCTTTGACCTCTGTCTTCCTCTTCTTTCCCAAATGTCTGCTCCCCAGCCCGTCACGGGCTCACGCTGTGATCTGAACAAGCTTCTCTAGAAGAAAAAGAGGTCTTGGCGCTGCTCTCTCCATTTCCTCATCTTCCTCCCAAAGTATTACTTCTGCTTTGATTTCAGTTCCTCCCCTCATCTGACCACAAGTCCAGGCGAGGCACAGGGCTCGAAGAAGCCCATTCTGCATCTGAGGCGGGGTTCCCTGCTGCACCGGATAGAAAACATCTCCCAGAGCCACACGGAGCCATCTTAATGCTGGAGGGGCAGGGGAGACTATAAAACAAACCAAATCTTGGGGTGGACAACATACGTGTTATTTCAGACCCAGATCTGGTCCCTGAAGGAGACAGCACTCAGAGCTAGCCTGACCCTCTGCCTGACAGGCCCTTAGAATCCGGAGCAGGACCCGCTGTCTCCGTCCAGCCTGGTTAGGATGTATACAACTACCTTTAGAAAGCGGCTGCACACAGGGGGCGGGTGTAGCTCAGGGGTAGAGCACATGCTTAGCATGCACGAGGTCGTGGGTCCGATACCCAGTCCCTCCTCCACTAAAAAAAAATACACAAATAAGTAAACCTCATTACCCCCAAAAAATTTAAAAAACAAACAAACAAACAAAAAACCCAGAAAGCCACTGCACACATCTGAGGCTGACTAAGTGCCAACAGGCACCCAAAGACAGACAAGCCCAAATTTCAAGTCAGTTCTGTCAAAAGAGGAAATTCTTCAATTTTAATTTTTTCAGGATTTGCTGAAGGGTTTCAGAAGTGAGAAACAACCACCACCACCCCTTTTTTTTTTTTTTTTTGGTTTGTTTGGTGGTGGGTTATTTAGGTTTGTTAATTTTTTTTTTTAAACGGAGGTACCAGGGACTGAACCCAGGACCTCATGCATGCTAAGCATGTGCTCTACCACTGAGCTATATCCTCCCCATAAAAGAAAAAAATCATTTTTAGAAGTTGAGTGGGGAAAGATATGCTTCCTAATGATAAGATTCTGCAGCGTGGAGACCCTAATAAAAATTTAAAATAAATAAATAAAATACAAAATTAAAACCTGCTTCTTTTCCATGCCTACAAAAAGTGATCATATCACAAGTGGTTAGTGACTTAAACCTCACATGAAAACCAGGCTTATAATTCGAATTTCCACCCAAACTACCCACTTCCTGCTCGTCCATCCCCACTCCCTGGGTCAGTGCAGAACAATGATCTGCTCTGACCAAACAGTGGTTCCGATTCCTGGGGAACTAGCACTGTAACCTCATGACCACCACCCCCAATTTAAGAAAAACCGAAGAAGGCCAGCTCTGAGCTCTGTTCCACACTGAGTCTTTTCTCCCTGAGGAGCTTCGCTCTGTAAAACGCTGTACACTCGTGAACGCTCGCTCCTGTCTTTTCCTGCCGAGCCACAGGACTTGTAGCACGAGGCTTTACTTTTGCCGGATTTGGGCTCATTGGAGGAAAAAACACGAGTTCCTCTTTTAGCTTCTGGAGACAAGCTTTCCAGCTACCAAAACAAAATGTTTCCCAGTCTCTCCTCCCACACCGACGAACTTTGTTCCTTGATTAGGTCCCAGATGCCCCTCAAAACAGAACTGGGCAATGTCCAACCAATTTCTTCAGGTTCTTCAAACATTAACTCAACAGATGTTATTTCAAAGGTTTGCGTGTCCTCCCTCCCTCGCCCTTTTAGTGTTTGAGTTGCTTTGCCAGGCTCCATGGGGGGAGACGAGGGTGCAACATACACTGTTCCTCGCCTCATCCTGCGCCCCTCTCCCCAGAAGGGTGGGAGAAGGAGGCTGCTTTGTGGGCACAGCTGGCGGGCACTGCGCCCCACTCCCCAGCCCCAGCACGGAGGAGCTGCAAGGAGCTGCTGGAAGCATGGGCCAAAGGATAGGCTGGTCCAAGGATGGCTTCTGGTTAAAGAGCCCATTTTTTTACTTCTGGCAGTGAAACACTGGACCACTTCCCCCACAGCCAGACACGCCAAAGCTGCCTGACTTTTGACATCGCCCCAACCCCTTTCAAGAGCAAGGACTGGCCCTTTGAGCTGCCTGGAGGGAAAAATCCAGCTTACTTGGAAGCAATCTTGCTGCAGACCCTCCAGGAAGGCCTGGGGCGGCTGTTGCCAAGGGAGCCTGGAAACGGCACAGGCGGGAGCCGTTAGAGGGCAGCGTGGGATAAGTCATAGCTCGAGCCGGTGCCTTTTTCCAATTACAGGGTGTCTCCGAGAGCACAGCACTAGGGCTCCAGTGTCAGCAGAAAAACAAGTGAGGAAGGCATGAGGGAGGGGCGGGGTGGGAGACGGAGGAACATCCCTCCAAGTTGGCGCTGTGCCAGGGAGACGCTGCTCTTGGAAGAGCCAGGCTGCGTGTCCCAGCACATGCTAGGAATATAAAACCAACCGGGGAGACACAGGTTTCTGAGCGAGGCCGGCACCTCCTGCCCCATTAGACAACATTTGATGGGCTCCGTGGCCTCGGACAAGAAGCGGGTGTGAGTGCCCAGACTTCAAACGGCAGGGCAGGAGACTTGAGGACCACTCCCTTTGTGTCCTTCGCTCTTCCGCCTTCAGGAAGAAGAGGACAAAAGAACGCCTTGATGCTGGCGGACGCTGGGGGCACAGCTGGGCTTTCCGAGGAAAGACAAGATCCACCTCACCAATCGGGAGAGATCGTCTTTGCCAGGCTACGAGGTGACCCAGTTCTGAGAGCAGCGCCTGGCTCTGAACAGATGCATATCATCCTCCCAGCCCGCCGCCCGGGGCCTTGCCAGAAACGCAAGAACCTGGCATCCTTCCACCGGACAGACAGACTCGAGCTGGCGCTTAGGTCCCCCCCTGCAAGAACAGCTCTGCATCTCAAAGGGCTCCTGGCAATGAGGACCAGCCTTTGTTCCTCCGGCACAGCACCCCTCTTTCTGACTCACGGGGCACCCCGCCTGAGGGGAGAGCTCGCCGGTGTGCTGAAAAGAACATGAGCTGTGGACGGTCCTCGCCCCTTCCAGGTCAGCAGAGGCAGGAGCAAGGGCACTGGTGCCACCTGTTTATTCATTTCTTCCCACAAGCCCTTGGGGGCAGCCCCATCCACGATGCCACAGGCCTGAGGGACTTCTGAGTGACTGGCTCTGTCCTAAAAGGCCTGGGCAGGTTTGAGGGTCAAACTGAAGGTGACGCAGTCCCCACACTGAGGTCTCGGCACGCGCACAGGCCCCAGGTTCTCGCTTCAATCCCCCCAACTCACTTTCTTTTCTTCTCCTCCTGGAGATGCTGCCTGGCCTCAAACCCACAGCCAAGTCCTTAGCTAGTCCCCGCACTGCGAGATGCTATGTAACATAGTTCATAGTTCAGTGCTACACTTGACATTTCTTTTACGGAGCGATTTGGTTTTTTGAGCACCATTCACGTATGTTTGGTTTTCAACTCCTGCCCACTGAAAGGCAGTCGTGGTCCCTAGCAGGCAGTGCGGCCAGACGGACTGTGCCGGGACCCCCGAGCATCCCCAGCTTTGTACACGTGGCCGTCGGGATCAGCCTCTGGGCGCTCCTCCCTCCTCCTTCAATCCAAAGTTTCAAGTGAAAGGGATTGTGGAGCCTCTAAACTGGGGACAGGCTAATTATAGAAGTAACACTCACAATCTAGAATAGAACACGCCTGGAACTGAATGGGAGCTTCACGCTGTCGGGAGGGCTTCCAACTTCTAACAGCGCTGGGCGAGGCATTCAGACTAGATTTCCCCTGACAACAGCTGAAAAGCTGGATGATCTATAAAAGAATACCAAGTCTTTCTGTTTTAATTTTTAACTATTGAGAAGGAAAGGATATTGGCTGTTGAGACGGGGAATGAGGAAGGACTGGGACTCATTGCTCTCCAATCACCTAGGCGTCAGAAACAAGGTTATATATTAAATATTCACCCTTAAAAAAGGAGATGCCACCATTTGTAGCTTGATTGTGGTGATCTTTTCACAATATGTACATATATCAAATCATCAGGTGATACACTTTCAAGAGATATAATTTTTCTATGTCAAACATATTTCTTTTAAAAAAAATTTTTAATGGAAAGCAGAAAACAGTGCAGCAAGAAGGACGGGGGACACACGAGGAAGGGCAGCGTAATAAGAGGCAGAGCAGCACCACAAGAGGGCCAAGGCAGAGGCGGGGCCACCAGGCAGAAGAGGCGGGGCCACCGGGCGGAGGAGGCGGGGCCACCGGGCGGAGGAGGTGGGGCCACCGGGCGGAGGAGGCCTCCCGACAGGCCCTGCGGCCCCAGGACAGAAACTAGGTACCAGGTGGCCATGCTGACGTGACCTCGACCAGACAGGAGGATGTTTTCACTCCCTGAGAATCTTCAGGCGTAGGAAATACACCCATCAGTCTTTGCTTAAGACAACTGCCTGGAAAGGGCAAGACTGAGTGAAAATCGGCCTTGAAAAGCAAACTTGATCCCAGAACGCTATGTAACTTAGCAGAAGCTTAGCATCCCCTCTGGTCAGAGGCTCTCCAAACATTCGGGGAATGCCAACTTTTGATAGATGTCTGCTGAGGTCACCCTGGACACTCAGCGCCTGCCGTGACCCAGCCCTGACCACGGGGCGGGGTGGGGGGGGCAGCTCTTAGCCAAGCTCCAAGCTCAGGGTCCAGAAATGTGCCTCTCAGTCCCACCTGCCAGCTGCCCTGCTCGGGCTTTAAGCAGTCCCTTCCTCGGGAAAAAAGAAATGAACAGGATGATAACAATGCTTCTGCGGGATTTTGAGTTAGTCGGTGAGAGTGAGCTGTTTCCTTACACGTACACGACATACTAGTTCCTTACACCACACCACTAGAGTCGGCTGGGCTCGCTATGTTCTCTTAGCCTCACATACCTATAAAACAAGCCCAAGTAAGATGGTCTTGCACAGCACAAAATGCTCAGAAGAGATTTCTTTAAAGCAATGCTTTCCCAATATTTTTTGTATGCAACTTATAGCAAGAAATACATTTTACATCTGTTTCCAGTACACACAACACAGGCATCCTCAACCTAAACGCTTCATGAAACAATATTTAACCTTCCCGTGCAATATTGACAATCTGGCGTTTTCGACTCTGCTTCATTTGTTAAAATACTGGATGTAGATTACTAACAGGTTGCAACTCACCATTTGAGAGATACTGGCTGGGAGCGTCCAAACAGGGAGACAGGTGAACACACATTTTTCAGCTCTCCCTTCAGAGATCCTATTAAAATGGTAATAAACGAACAAAACAGCAGAAACCCACAAAGACAAAGAGCACAGGAGGGGATATTAACAGACAGGAGACTTCAACAAGTTTTCAGAAGACGTATCACCAGGTCCCCATCACAACAGAAGAACCCACATCTGCTGTAGCAGACAATCCTGGTCACCCACCAGTAACCCTTGCCTTATTCTTCCTTGTAACAGGATTCAGATTTTATTTAATGTCCTGAGGTTCCACTGCCAAGTTATGGTGTCAGGGAAGACCCACCCCATCTTCAGTTCCAGGGAGTAACTCTTTTCTTTTTTTTTAAATTTTTTTGTTTGTTTGTTTGGGGGAAGTTAATTGGGTTTATGTATTTATTTTGATGGAGGTACTTGGGATTGATCCCAGGACCTTGTACATACTAGGCACGTACGATACTACTCAGCTATACTCCCCACCAAGGAGCAAATCTTGATAAGTCTAAGACAATCATATTAATTTTATTTCCCTTGTCTCATGATTCACTTAGGAAGGGCCGTGACATCTAATTTTGGACATGGGGCCTTGATAGAAAGTCCGCCAATGATGGGATTAATTCTGGAAAATGTTCTACAGTTGTTGTTGGGTTTTTTTTATGATTTTTAAGCCATAATCTTTATTTGTTTGTTTTGAGGGGGGAGGTAATTAAGTTTGTTTATTTGTTTAATGAAGGCACTGGGCATTGAACCCAGGACTTCATGCATGCTAAGTACACACTCTACCACTGAGCTATACCCTCCCCCCAATATTGTACAGGTTTAAAGAGTCAGAGGAAGACACAGTCCCAATTTAAGCCACTCCCATACTTGCCCATGACGGGAGCTACCTACAGCATTCTGGCAGAACAAACAGATTCTTAAAACCTGGGTCCCGATGATGTAATTCAGCCACTAAATCGATCAACCCTAGAGCCACCTTATCTCAGTACTTCTTATGCAAGTGAACAAATCCACGTGTCAGAGGAGCCATTCTAGCTGGGCTCTAGTGAAGACACTTGCAGCAAAGCATCCTAATTGAAACAACAAGGCAGGCCCAACATCACAAAACTGCACACCACCAGGGACAGACTGAGGAGCCTAGAATTCCCAAGAAGGGAAAAGCTCAGAAAGACACAGAGGAACAAGGACGAAAATGGTACTGGACACAGCATTGGGCACTGGAAGAGCAATCAGTGACATCACCATCTTAGAGAAGACGATATTCTACCTTGAACTCAGGGATCAACCAAACGAATGATCGACAATGAATCAACAATGAAAGCAGGTAAAAGCATTTTTAGACAAACAAGGATGAAGGAAATATATCTCCCACACACCTTTTCCTAAGAGCTAGTGATTGATGGGTTTCAGGGAAAGAAATAATAACGAAGAAAAGGAAGGCCAAGAGATCCAAGAGCCAGTGAGCTCAGCCCGCAGGGTGGGGAGGATGACAACTAGGCGGCAGGTCTCGAAAATAACCAGCCCAGTGGGAGCAGAAATGTGGAGAGAGCCAGGAAAAAAATACTTAGACTTGACAGAGTAGGTCATGTGGCAAGTCTGGTGGCAAAGCGATAATCAGAAAGAAATTAAAGGGGGAGGGTATAGCTCAGGGGTAGAGTGCATGCCTAGCATGCATGAGGCCCTGGGTTCAATGCCCAGTGCTGCCATTAAAAAATAATTGTTAGAAAAAGAAAGAAATTAAAGCCATATTAATTATCTATTGCTGCATAACAAATTATCCCAAGACTTAGAGACTTCAAACAATAAACATTTATTGTCTCACAGGGTCTAAGGGTCAGGTGGAAGCAGTGTGGCAGGGTGACTCTGGCTCAGAGCCTCTCCGGAGGCTGTGATCAAGGGGTCAGCAGGGGCTCCAGCCACTGGAAGTGCCACTACCGGCTTGGCTTCCAGCGTGGCTCACACACGGAGCCTCAGCTCCCTCCCACGTGGATCTGGCCACGGGGCCAATTAAGTGGCCTCGCAACACGGCAGCTCTCTTCCTGAGCAAACAACCCACGAGGAGGGTCAGGAAGGAGCCTGCATTACCTTCCAGGACCTGGTCTCAGGAGCCACACGCCTTCACTGCTGCCATTTTCTCTGTGTTAGAAGAGGTTCACTATGGAATGCCCCCACACAAGGCAAGTGACGTAGGGCTTTACATTTTGAAGGGAAGAGCATCAAAGAAATTGTGGATTTCTGCCACAATTTGTATATAAACTGCCACAAATGTGTATATAAAAATAGCATGTGAGTAATAAATGAGGCAAATAGGTAACTTAAGGGAAAACAAATGGCTGTAAAATAGAATCATAATACGCCACTCAGACTTGCTCTAGACAATATCAACATAGTTTGGGTTTTATAAACAGAAGAGTGATTTAATTAAAAGCAGAGATATGAGGAGAATGGGGAGAGACGAATTAGAGAGTGTAAGAGTGCTACTTTCTCATTAATCCCAAGTAAGTCAACAGGCATTACCTAGAATTGATAAATCACAAATAGCCCTAAAATCAAGACAGTGTGATACTGGCAAAAGAACAAACACCTAGATCCATGGAACAGACCAGAGAGCCTAGAAATACACTCACTTAAATATAGTCAATTAATTTCTGACAAAAAAGAAAGAATAACCTTCTCAGCAAATGGTGCTGGAACAACTGGACACCCACAGGCAAAGAAATTAATCAGGACCCAGATCTTACGTCCTTCATGGAAATTAATTCGAAATGGATCATAGATCTAAATGTAAAATATAAAACTATAAAAGTCTTAGAAGATAACATAAAAAAGAATCTAGGTGGCCCTGGGTTTGAGAGTGACTTTTTAGATACAGCACCAAAGGCACTATCCATGAAAGAAATCATCAGTAAGCTGGACTTCATTAAAATTAAAAACTTCTGCTCCGCAAAGGACACTGTCAAGAGAATGAAAAAACAAGCACAGGTGGGGAGAAAATATTTGCCAAAGACACATCTGATAAAGGACTGTTCTCTAAGATACACAGGAAAACTTTAAAAAATTCAACAAGAGGGAAACAACCCAATTTAAAAATGGGTCAAAGGTCTGAACATACATCTCACCAAAAAAGATAATACAATTAGAAAATAAGCATATGAAAAGATACTCAACAGCCCACATCATCAGGAAAATGCAAATTAAAACAACAGTGAGAAACCATTACACACCTGTCAGGATGGCTAAAATCCAAAACACTGACAATAGCGGGCGTGAAGCAACAGGAACGCCCATCCATTGATGGGCGGAACACAAACGGCAGAGCCGCTCTGGAAGACAGCTTGGTGGTTTCTTACAAAACTAAATATACTCCTACCATATGATCCAGTAATTGCACTCCTCGGTATTTACCCAAATGAGTTAAAACCTTATGTCTGCACAAAACCCTGCACACAGATATTTACAGCAGCTTCATTCATAACTGCCAAAACTTGGATGCAACCAAGATGTCCCTCCAAGGGTGAATGGACAAATGAACCATGGCACATCCAGACAATACGTATTATTCAGCACTACAAAGATAGGAGCTATCAAGCCACAGAAAGACATGTAGGAATCTTAAATGCCTGTTATTAAGTAAAAGAAACCAATCTGAAAAGACTGCTTATTATATGATCCAACTATGTAACAGACAGGAAAAGGGAAAACTGTGGCAACAGTAAAAAAGACCCGTGGTTGCCAGGGGTTGAGGGGAGGGACGGATGAACAGGCAGAACACAGGATTTTCAGGACAGTGAAAACATTCTGTATGAAACTATAATGGTGGAGAGATTTGTCCAAACCCATACAATGTACACCAAGAGTGAACCTTAAGGTAAACTGTGGACTCAGGGCAATTATTATGTGCCAATGTAGGTTTATCCATTGTAACAAACGTACCACATGGAAGGGGACTTTGATGGTGAGGGCAGTGTGTGGGAGGTCATCTGGGGTACAGGAAATCTTTGTGTTTTCTGCTCAATTACGCCGTGAACCTAAAACTGCTCTAAAAAATAAAGCCTATTAAGAAAATCAGCACTATTGTGGTCTGGTCTGTGAGCGCGGCTCTGCTCGTTCCACTCCCAGCCCCCAGCCCGCCTGCCCACCTCCCTTCCTGGCTCTTCCCCACAGGAGGACCTTGTTCCCGTGGGCCCCCTGCCCCCGTGTGCACAGCCTCCCCACCAGCAACACCCTGCTCCAGATGGTGCACTTGTTACCGCTGATGAACCCACACTGACACGTCGCCATCAGCCCAAGTCCACTGTTTCAGGGTGTGAATTACTAGGAGGAGTGAAAGTGACCCCGAAGGCCTCTCTGGATAAAAGCACAGGGAGTGAAACGAGTTTTTCAGTGAAGAGACTGGGGGCAGGTGGGAAAGTGACAGGGCAAGGAACCACGTGGCTCAGGTGGGAACCCTTTACCCCCTTTGCCCCTGGCCCTTGATCTCACCTGCCCTCCCATCCTGAGCCCCTCCTCTGATCCCCACACACCCCCATCCTTCCCTCATCCTGATGGCACCGATGGGGAACTCCAGACCACTGGTGCCAGGGTCAGCTTGCACACAACATTGACCTCGGCGAGCAAGCAGCAATGAAGAAGCCCCTCCTGGCCCCACAACATCTGAAACTCAGATTTTTTTCACCCAGTTTATCCACATCTTGTCTTCCCCTCAGTCAGTGATCCTGCCACCTGCCTGTGGAGCAGGGAAAATCACAGATTTTTTCACTGAACTTCCTGCCCAGGCTCACCCCTGACCACGGCTCGGCTAACCCCCCTCCAGACACACCTCTAGAGAAACAGGACAACTTTGAGAGGGCAAACCAGAGGTCTCCATCACGATAAGGGACAGAAAAATCCACACAGCAAGAGTAGACAGTCCTGGCCATCACCGATAGCACTTGACTTTTCTTCTTTGTAACAGGAGATGAAAGCGAAGTGACTCCCACCCCAACCACCTGCAAAGCCAGGCAAACAGAAACGAGCAGAAAAACTCCTCTATCCCTCCCGTGCGCTCCTCTGCTTCTGACCTTCTCTCTTCTTCGCCAGATTCCCTGAGAGTTACTTCCCCCACTGTCTCCTTGCTTCACTTTCCCACCTCCCGTAGGCTGCGTCTGGCCCCCTCACTTCCCTCTAACCAGCCCTGATTAAGTCACCCATTAGCGCTGAATTTCCAAATCCAAGGGACACTTAACTGCTCGTCTTAGTAATCGTCTGCAGTGTGTTGACTCATCACTGTCCCTTCTCGAAATTTGCTTCTCCCGGGCTTCCATGACCCCCTCCCCTGGTTTTCACTGCCTGTGCACCCACCCCCCCACAGAAGCCTTGTCTGCCCGTCTCCTCTGTGGGCTCCTTGCCTACCCACTGGTCCTTCGCAGGGCTCCGTGCTGGTTCCCTCCGCGTCTCCCTCTGCACACTTTCCATGAGCAATCTGACCTCCTACACGCTTTCATCTACATGCTCTCAAGACACCCCAAATCTGCATTTTAGCCCAGTTATTTGCCACAAGGCTCCCCAAAGGGGAGGATATCTGCAGCTCCAGCCCCAGGAGTCACCCAGGTACCAGCAAAGGCCGAGCACTGAAGGAGAGGAAGAAGGGCTGGGGGTGGGGTGGGGGGAGAGGGAGAGAGAGCCAGCGAGGTGCTAGTTCCCGCCTCCGCTGGTGCATTAGATCGCCCAGCCCACGGGCTCCACGCTGGCCCACAATAAAGCCCCTCAGCTGTTCCCACACATATGTTCCGGCTTTGGCCACACAAGTGCAGGTTTTAACTGCGGTACAAGCAGCATCTGTTTTCAGCCTTATTCGGGGGCAGGGGAAGGGGGGTAGTTTGAGTCATTCTATACAGAGACTCCACTGAACAGAACATTGTTCCTATGTAATTAGAACAAATAAAAGCCGCAGTTGCCATGCAAAGTAGCAACTGCACGGGGCCAATAAGCGTGAACCGCACGGTCTGCAGCCACCTGCATCCTCGTAAATGGGCATCTTCCACCTCCAGGAGGCAGCCTGACCATCAGCTGCGTAGACACATCTCTAGAGGCACTGTTGCAAGTCAGCTCTCAGAGCCTGGCCATTTAGAATGTGCTAGAAAGTAATCTAACGCTTTTAGCAGCATGGATCAAATGAAAAAGTAAATCCTTTCTGTTTAGTGACTAATAGTGAAATAATAAGGTTATACCCACTGTAAAAATGTCAACAAGCTGGGAAAATGTTAAGAGAGCAGAAAATGTGAGCCAGATGATGCAAAAAGACAAAAATGGAGAACCTGGGGAGAATGCTGCCAGTCTGGGGTCAGCAGGGGAAGGAGTCCTCCTGCCACGCTGGCACTGCCAACAATCCCTACCAGGGAGCCTGCGGGGAAACTGTGGAGCCACCTGCGGGCTCAGCTGGAAAGATGAGGCAGACACCCAGCCTCGGGCGGGAGGAGGACGTGACCCAGGGCCCCAGGCTCTGGCCGGCGTCTACGCAGACAGAAGGTGACCACAGTCGTGGTGTCCATAGTACAGGGCGCCTGTGGCCTGACCAGCAGCTCCGTTTCTATCTTTTCAATTATCACCCATAATTGAACACTCAAATTTATATCCCTGCCCTGACCTCTCTGCACATCTCCAGAGCCACACCTCGAACTGTCCCTTTACGACATCCATGCGGGTGCCTGTAAGCGCTTCTGACCCAGCGTGTCCAAAGCCGAAGTCCTAATCCCTTCAACACACCTGACCCTCCTTTAGGCTTCCGTTTCAAAGGCATCACCATTGTCCTCTCTGCTGCTCACACCAGAAATTGGGAGGCTTCCTTGATTCTTCCCATCTCGCCACCAGACCTTGAACCCATGGGCCATTCTCCGTGTTCCCAGCGCCCACCGTGCCCAAGCCAGCATCATCACCTGGCCTTGTCTAACAGCCTCCTGAGCGTCCATCCTTGCTCCAGCCCCGCCGTCCATTCTCCACCCAGCAGACAGAGTCACCATTGGTAAAGCCAAAGTCCAATGGCTTCCCATGGCACTCAGGATAAATTCCAGCATCTGGAGGGTGGCTCCCTCGGGCAGTGGGGTCTGGGCCCTGCCCACCTGTCCTTCCCTCTGCAGGCACTTCAACCTGCAGTGAAAACTCTGCTTCTGTGATTTCCATTCCCACTGAGTTCTCTGGCATCTGCCAGTATTGGCCAAAGAGAAATCAAGTTCCCTTTCAGCCTAAAATGCGAGACAGAGTTTGGCTTGTTTCCCAAGAAGGCCAAACTCCAAGCCAATCTTGTAACATCTTCTGCCCACTGGAAAATTCTTGGAAAGCAAAAGTGCCAGTCCCCAGTCCGGCTCACGGCCCCTGTGCTCCCCACCCTCGTCCCTTCCACGCTGTCCTCAGCTTCCGGTCACCGCTGCAGCTGGGCTCGGTCCCTTCGGAAGCTGACGCTCCAGCGAGGCTGTGGATTTATGGCGTGAGGTTACCCAAAGCGTAAATCTGGGCCTCGGGGAATCAAGGGCTGAGACGTTTTTACAGCCTCCTCCTCCAAGCCCCTGCATGGATGTGAAGCAACTGGAGGGGGAACATCTGGTTTCACTTTTTTATCCACTACCACAGCTCCCATCTGACGAAACCCTCGGTCTTGCCAGAGTTCTGGTGACTGGCTGGGTGAATGAGCAGTGGGGCAGCTCTCTGCTAGAGATCTTGCTTCTCCTGTCTCATCCTGGGGCAAAGAAACCGCGGGCAGAACGGATCACAACCACTGCACCGAAACAAAGCATGTGCCGAGTCAAGGCCAGGGTGGCAGGCTGCCAGCTTGCCAGAGATAACAGAGGGGCATTTTGGGGGAGGCGCAGGAGGGCCACGGCCTTGCCGTCAACAAGGGCTGTGGCTGAGACTCGTGCAGTGAATGCTGGGACTTGTAGTCTCCGCGGGCAAGATGGCCACCGGGGAGAGCCACACATCCCTCTCATCTTGGACAGGACTTACCAAAGTAAGGATTCCCGTGGTGCTAAAGGTCACCCTGGAGGAAGGCACACCAAAGATAAGAAGCTGCTATGATGACCTACCTCGTTTTCAGCATGGCTCGCCCAGAGTTCCACCTCATGATCAACGCTCTTTTCATCTGATGGAGATGGCCCTGCTGGACCAGTTAGAAAAATATGCCCCCCTTACTCATGCAGTCAGTAGCCAGCAGGGACGATCAGAACAGTCAGAAACAGGTCCCCCAGAAGGATGCCCCCTGCAGTGAACAGACCATTGGCTCTCCCTGTGCCTGTTTGCTGTGTACAGCTCAGTCAGATCCAGTGATGGGAGCCCTAATCCTTAATCTGCTCCCTGAACTAGGCACTGGCCTGAATGTGCTGGGAGAAGTAGAAAACAAAACCGTCCAAACAGAACGCTGCACCGGGGCCCTGCGAGGACAGTCCAAGCGGCCAGACCTGCCCTCAGGCCTCCAGTCCCCTCCCCACAGGGTTCTGGAAGCAGACACCCCCGACTGAGGTTCCTGCACGGTCCTCACACCCCACTAAACAAGCTCCTCTCACATGGAGAAAAGGGAACCCTCCTACGCTCTTGCTGGGAATGTAAACTGGTGCAGCCATTGTGGAAAACAGCATGGAGGTGCCTCAAAAAACTGAAAACAGAACTACCATATGGCCCAATAATTCCACTCCTAGGTAGATAGCCAAAAAAAAAAAAAAAAAAACCCAAAACAGTAATTCAAAAGGATACATGTGCCTCAATGTTCACAGAAGCATTATTTACAACTGCCAAGATATGGAAGCCACCTAAGCATCCATCACCAGGTGAGTGGATAAAGAAGGTAAACTGCATATATACACAATGGACTACTACTCACGCGTAAAAAAGAACGCAATTTTGCCATTTGCAACAACATGGATGGACTCGGGGGCATTATGCTAAGTGAAATAAGTCAGACAGAGAAAGACAAATACTGTATGGTATCACTTATATGTGGAATCTGAAAAATAAAAACAAACTAGTGTAACAAAAAGGAAACAGACTCGCAGATATACAGAACAAACTAGTGGCTACCAGTGGGGGTGGGAAGGGGGAGGGGCAAAACGGGTGGGGAGTTAAGAGGTACAAACTACTGTGTGTTAAATAACCTACAAGGATATATCACACAACGGGGAAAATGGCCAGTATTTTATAATAACTATAAATGGAGTATAACTTTTAAAAATTGTGAATTGGAGGGGAGGGTAGAGCTCCATGGTAGAGCACATGCTGAGCATGCACAAGGTCCTAGGTTCATTTCCCAGTACCTCCGTATAAATAAATAAATAAAAATCTAATTACCTCCCCCTCAAAAAATAAATTTAAAAAATTGTGAATCACTATGTTGTACACCTGTAACATATAATATTGCACATCAACTATATCTCAATAAAAAAGAAAAAAAAAAGCTCCTCTCTACAACTATGCTTTCCTAGCTCTATCTCACTACCCCTCCGCTCACATCCTAAATTCTACCCAAGAGGGCTTTTTGCTAGTACTCATGGTGACCTTTTGTTACATACCATGAGCTGTCCTGGGCAATTTTTGCCCATCATCTCCCCTAATGCTACATCAATCCTAGGAGGTAGGTACCCTTCTGTCCATTTTTCAGATGAAGAAATGGAGGCACAGAAGTTAAGATCTCTACCACCTACTGTAATCAAAGCTGAAGCCGAGCAGATAGCTCTGCTAGACGTGACCCCATAGCCAGGCAGACCGTCACCAGGGGAAATGAATCTATCTCTCACGGTCCTGGAGGCTGGCAAGTCCAAGGTCAAGCTGCCCACAGATTCGACGTTTAGTGAGAGCTCTCTTCCTGGCTTGTGACCCCCGCCGCCTTCTCACTGTGCCCTCACGTGCCGGAGGGGGGAAGGGCTCTGGTTGCTGCCTCTTCTTAGAAAGGGAGCAGCCCTCTCAGCTTAGGGCCCCCAACTCATGATGTCGTTACCCTCAATCACCTTCCATCGTCACTATCTCCAAGTACGTTGGGGGATCAGGGTTTCAACATACGAATGTGGGAGGAGGGGAAAAAAGTACGCAGTTCATCACGGCCACTCTGGCCTCATTCTCCCAGCTCACCCATCCTGGGGTGACCCTGCAGCCACGTCATGAGGACACGCACGTAGCCTGTGGCGAGGTCCACATGGAGAGGAACTGACCGTCTGCCAACGACAAGCAACAGCTTGGCAGGCGTGGAAGCGAGCCGCCTCGGCCTTCCAACACTGTGGCCGCCACCAGCACCTGCACGGCCAGCTCATGGGAGACCCTAAGCGGGACCCTCTCAGCTGAGCAGCTCCTGAAACCCTGGCCCCAGGAAAAATGCACTGTTACTCTAAGCCACTCTGTCGGGAAGTGACTTCCAGTGCAGCAGGGGTAACTGATGCTTCACCTCTACCCCCTGACTACAGCCAGAGCCCTATTTTCAAAAGTATGTTCTGTCATTCCCTTACATAACATTCTTTTATGGCGTTCAGAACACATGAACAGTTCTTCAAACGAACAGTGAAACTGATGAAAACTTCCTCAAGGTCTGGCCTCTTGGCCTCATCACTCAAGCTTTCACGTCGGGACGCTTTCCTCTGGCAGGCCAGACTGCCTTCACATCCGACACCCCTCCGTCAGAAATCCCCCTCCAGGGGGTAGATAACACTCCTTGTTGTGTGTACCTTTAACCCGCCGGCTAACATTTGCCAATCCATCGCCCGCTCTGGCCCTGGAAAGCTGGTCTTTTACATCAGTCTCCCCAGCTCGAGAGCAGTCCAGGGCACCAGCGAGGCATTCAGTAAGTAATTCTGACGGAAGAGAGAATAAAATGAATAGGAAAAAAAAATCTTAAACTGTCTGACCTCAATAGCAACCAGCAACTGAGTCAAAGAGCACAACCCCCCCAGAATCCTCTACTGACTCATCTGGATAAACCATCTTCTCTCGAGTCTCTAAGTCTATTTCTGGAGGCCGGAAGCTCTGGAAATGAACGCTGACTGTTTTGCAAGTCCCTCTGGCCAGCAAGGAGAAGAGCCCGCGGTGATGGTGTGATACTCCATGCTCACCCCACCCCTCCAACCGTGGCCCCGACACCCAAGGCTTCCCTTCAGGTAGACCTGACACCCAGCTGCCATTTGAAACCGCTGGGGAACCTGGAACACGGAGATTTGAGGTTGAGTGTGGGTTTCAGAGGTGAGCCCGTGAGAGGCACGGATGGTGTGTCTGAAGGAAGCATTTACTTTAACCACAGTGACCTGCTGGGACGTACCATGTGCACAGACCCAGAGATGAGGTGATGTATGAGCAACGAGTTGGGGAGGGAGGCTGAGTGGTACTTTGTGCTGCTCGTCCGAGGGACACACTTTTCATATATGGTAGGAAGCATAAGTTTTAGTTGCCCTTTTGGAAAAAATATTTGAGAGTCAGTGAGCCTGGAGGTCTCCAGAAGGTCCCTTAGACTGGTGGTTGCCTCACCAAGGTGAAGAGCCTGAGGGTTTTATACTCAGAAAAAAAATCTGAAGTCTTCACCTGGGCTGACAAGGGTCCCAGAGCCGCGTGGTGGTCCAGACCAACCTCCTTCTCTTACTCAGCCACCTGCCCCATCCCACTGCCTGAGGCCATTACCCGGGCCTTCCTTCCAATCCTCCAAGATGCTGGGCATCCTTACATCTCCTCCTCCTCTGAGGGTCTGCACGACTGGTTCCTCCCAGCTGTTCAGCTCTACGTTGGTGTCCCGCCCTCGGGGGTGGGGGGCTTCCCCTGCACCAGCTTCCCCAGGGAGCCCCTCCCTCTGAGAATGTCGGGCTGCAGCCAGGAATTCCAACTGGGGAAAGGAATGCTGATAATAACAGCTCAGAAAGTGCACGGAACTACTGTTTTTTCAAACCAAAACTCACGTCCACCGGGTGCTGGCAGTGGAGGTGGGAGGGGTGAGGGGTCCTCCTTTTTGCTCTCAGCCTTTTTTCCTGAAATGAGTGCTTTCAGGGTTTACTCCACCAAGGAAATGGAAGGGGGAAAAAATCCAAAATGTCTGGTTTCACTGTAATGTGAATGGTTTATTTTATCCTCAGGTATTTATTGTCTGGTTGCCTTGAATCAGGGAAAACTGAAAGATGCCCATGACTTAGACACTAGCAGTGATGTCCCTTCACAGGGGCGTCACCTTGAGGCAAGGGGGTGGCTCTGTGCTCCAGCGGGAAAGGGAGGAGGGTAACCAGGCGGGCTCCTTCAGTCAAGGGCAAACCTCTGGGGAAGGTCCTGGGAGGGAGTTCATAACTGCTCACTCACAGCAGCAGGGTAAGGGAGGAGCCTTCTAGAAGGAGAACTGGAGCCCGGTGCACCCGGTCACCTCCAGCAGCACCCGGATGTGAATCTTCCATCACCAAGGCCAGTGTGGTTCTCACCACGTGAGACTTCACCTTACTCTGGACTAACTGTATGTCTCATTTTCTGCCCCAGGTATTTTTTTTTAAAACAAGTATTTATTTCTCACAGTTCTGAAGCCTGGAGGTTCACAATCAGAGTTTCAGCATGGTCAGGTACTTGGTGAAACCCTCTTCCTGGTTTATAGATGGCAGCTGTCTTCTCATTGTATCTTTTTTTTTCATTGAAGTATAAGTCAGTTAACAAATTTGCGTTAGTTTCTGGTGTGCAGCACAGTGAATCAGATATACATATGCGTATTCCTCTCCATATTCTTTTTCATTATAGGCCATTACAAGGTGTTGTATATGTTCCCTGTGCTGTGCTGTAGGACCCTGTTGTTTAGCTATTTTATATATAGTAGTTAGTATCTACAAATCCCAAACGCATAATTTATCCCTCCTCCCTATTCCCCTTTGGTGACCACGAGTTTCTTTACCTATGTCTGTGAGTCTCTGTTTTGTAAGTTTATTTTTTTTTGTTTTGTTTTGTTTTGTTTTTTAGATTCCACATATAAGTGACATCACACGGTACTTTCTTTCTCTGTCTGGCTTACTTCGCTGCAAGTGACAAGGACCTGTTCCTGATAAAGCTCACAGCTGAACGAGAAAGTGGAACAATCAGGCTCACAGCTCCCAGGCTGCTCCGTCCGGAGGCGGCAGCGGTGGCGGCTGGCTAACCGGCTCTACAGGAAAAGGGACAGCGAGGCAGCGTTTGCCAGTTTCTCTGGTGAAAATACTCCTCCGGTGGCCGAGCAGCTGGCAGAGCTTCTGAACATTTCAAAATCAGCTCTTAGGAACCCTCGTAACACAGCACCGCAGAGCGCCTCTCCAGCGCACTGATGGTGGGGTGAGCCCCTGACTAAGGAAAATAAGGATCAGCACTGTTTTCTAGAAGGAATCTGAAACAGTGCTTCAAAAACTGGAGTGAACAGCCACGAAGAGTCACCCATAATCACTGCGAACAGACCAGCCCCCGACACAAGAAGTGAACTGCGTGGCTAGTGCGGCTTCCTGGCAGGCTGCTGGGCGGGAGAAGTTTCTAGCGGGCAGGGACCTTGCCTCCTCCTGTTCCTTTGCCCTCCAGGGTAGCAAGAAAGTGCTCAGTTCCCAGGGAAGCTGCATTATCCTCACAGTGGGGAGCAGCCCTTATGCAGGAATCCAGCCCGTTAAGAGCCTTGCCTGCACAGAAGAGTCAGGTCAGAGCCAGAGGCGAGGCTTGCCCAGGAAGGCAGCAGGACCGAGTCCCACGCCTCTGGCAGATGCAAACAGCCTCATCCAGACTGAGCTGGAAGGCCACGGCCTGCCTGCGGAGACTCACCGGGCCCCGGCTCAGGCCTCCTCGCAAACTTGGACCTGCCCCAGGGACAGCAGGACGTCAAGGGCTAGGCCATGTCTGAGCCTGTGCAGAAGGAGAGAGGTGTGATGTGGACGCCCCACCACGCCCCGCACCCCCGGCAAAGCGAACCGCCTCCCGCCCCAGCCAGAGGAGCAGGAAAAAGACTACGCCGCATCGTGGAAAAGGTCAGCAAAACAGCTCTCAAGACCAGATGCCCCAGCCCTGCTAGGGAACGGCTCTGCCCTCTAACTCCCCCTTGTCATGGAAAAAAGGAGGAAAAATACACAAAAAGTAGATGTTCTGCACATATATGTCACTTAGATAAAAAATAATCAGTCTGTTGGTTCGTGGATCTATCACACAAGCACTGAGCGAGCCCTCACTCCATGCCAAGAACTGTGCAAAGTGCCGCGGAACTCCTCTCCCCGCTACCCCGGGCCCAGGAGACCTGGCAGGGCACCCCTGGGCACGAGTGTCCCCAGACTGCAGAGCACGGAGCCAGGACACAGCAGAGAGAGGCACCTAGAGGCAAAGGCGGGATTCGGCCACACAGACAGCCGCACAGAGCGACAGGGAAGCCCAGGCAACGGACACCAGGGGGGTGCTAGGGGCAGAAGGACTGAGGCCGCAGCCGCCAAGGCAGAGTCCGGTAGGTTTGACGCAGAGTAAAAGGCAGCACCTGGGAGATTCCAGAAGTGGTCTACTTGGGCCTTTTTTTATAGGATGCCTGCATGCCCCGCTTGGCTGGGAAGGGCGTTGTTAAAGCCACTCTCACCGGTTCGGGACCCCTCAAGGGCCCCACATGCAATATTCCAGCAAATCTAAAATGCAGTCGATAGTACTGTTACTTGGTGTGCCACTAAGAAAGAAATAAACCTTAACTAATAATGATTCACCACTGATGTTAAATGTATTCCAACCTCAGAAATGTGAGTGTATCATAGACTCAATTAAATACAGTAACTGGACATAGATATCTGAAGGCAACAGATGAGAGGGAAATGGACACCAACACTGAATTCCCAGGATAGACTGGAGAACGGCTCCCTGTTTGGGATCCGCTTTCATAACATTGGGAATCCTGGTAACCATGGAGACAGGCAAGCACAGCAAACAGAGGTGACGATGGAGTGGCACCAGCTTAGCTGCTTCTAAGACAAGAAGATAAATCCGTCAGGAGTCACAATCAGCAAGTTAGGGACCCACATAAACTCACTGCGCTCCACTGTTCCAGGAGCACCTTTTCTCTCCCATCATATCCATCCACGGGGGAAAGCTGCACCGTGAGCCCCTGGGTGCAGCCGAGCAGGGAAGTCGCTGTGTGAAGGCTTATAATCCGTGCCCCACCTCCTCACGTTCATAGAAGTGATTTTTTAAATTTACTTATTGATATAAAAACATACTTATACATAAATATCTTTTATCTATTTTATACACATGCATCCCATCTGGTAAAAATGAGTAGTGATACTGCCCACCGCCCATAAACTTGGGTGTGGGGGGTAAATGACCCCAGCTGGGGGGCAGGCAGCAGAAAGCTAGGGCTTTTCAAAGGTAGGGCTGTAAGACAAGTTGAGAACAAAAAGACCAGGTGAGACCACGCTGATGGTGAGCCTTGAAGATGTGAATTAAACAGCCATGAGGTGGGGAAGGCAGGGTGTCTTCCACATAGCCCCTGTGGACGTGTGTGCGTGTGTGTGTGTATGCATTATATATATAAAAAATATAGATACTCTGTGTGTGTGTGTATATATTCTGTGTGTGTGTGTGTATATATATATACATATACACACACATATACATATATATATATACACATATATACAGTTGACCCTTGAACGTGGCAAGGGTGAGGGGCATCGACCCTCCGTGCAGATGAAAATTCTCATATAATGTAGGGCAGTTCTCCCAATTCCACAGTTCTGCCTCCTAGGATTCAACTAACTTCAGGTATTTACTGCCAAAAAAAATCCACAGACAAGTGAACCCACGCAGTTTAAATTCGTGTTGTGCAAGGGTCAGCTGTACACCATACACTATATACACACTGTGCACTATACGTATATACTATACACTGTATGTATACCATATACTATATATATGCTATGCACTGTATATAAACTTTATCCATTTACATGAAATTATATGTGAAAATTTTTTCATGAAACATATATAATGGCAGGGCATGCACTGGCCACTTCCAGACGACAAGTATATTGATTTAAAGTGACTTTAAATCCTGCAAATCTGTATCCTGACTTAAAACCACTTGAAATCTGGAAGGACTTCCCAGGAATATGATGAAAAACACTGAAATTCCCCTCATGGCAGCAAGTCAGATTTCCCCTTCATTTCATCTGGTGGAGTGAGCTGTGGCAGGAGTGTCTGGCGGGGACGGGAGAAGGACAAGCTGGGGGTGTGGGTGGGGAGCAGGGAACAGGGCACCAAAGAGTGGAACCCAGCACTCCCCACATTTACTCTCACTGCATGGCTCCTCCCCACCCCCGTCTCTGCACACCCGAGTCTTTCTGTTTCCTATCCCAGCATCAAGGTTTAAGACTAAACTGCCTTGCATAGAATGTGCACATTTTTATAACCAGTCTTTATAAGAATCAAATCTGTCAGGTCCAGTCCTAGAAAAAAATAGCTTGACATCTACTTTTAAGGCAGAGTCTCTGATCTCTGTCTTAGCTCTCTCTGCCTCTGTCTCTCACTTTCTATAACACACAAACACACACACACCTCCCACAAGAAGGTTCTTTGCTGACCCAGCCCCCCAGGAACACGGCACTCCACGTGGAGCCTGACAGGAGAGTCCCTTCAGCCCCAGGGTCCCGCAGCCCCTGACTCAGGGGCCAGGATGCAGGATGCAGGCACAGGCATGCACTCTCGGGAACACTGAGCAGCCACGGCACAGGCACATGTGTGGTACCAGGGCACGGACGCCAGCAGTGCTGGCTCCACATGGAGTGTGCCCTGCCAAGCCTCCTCTCTCTTCTCAAGGTCACAGTAATAGATTATGAAAGAGTGGAAAAGCACTGCACAAAAAATGGGCCATGGGGACTTTCCTCCGGGTGAGGAAGGAGAGAAAAAGGCAGCGAGGCTGCAGGTCACAGGGGCTCCGACAGGGACGGGGACTTGGAGTGCGGGCCCCTCCCAGCAGCAGCCTGGGCAGCACCTCCCCTCTGCAGGCGCTGAAAAAGTGTGATGTCCAGACAACAGGGGAGACGGGACAAGTGGGCAGTGATTTCTAGGGCGTTTTTACGTAGAAGAGATTCTATCACAAAACTGTGTTTCACAAGAACCAAATACTTTTCTATCATGTTTCATGGCAACTACTTTTTTTTTAATCCCTTGCAAATTAAGGTGGTACAAATGGTCTCATAAAATAAACATCTCCCTGACTTTAAAACCCACTGATAAACAATTCAGGCCAACGAATCCTTGTCTCTCCTCAAAACTATGGGAGGGGGCAGCAGACAGAGCCGGCCCATCAAGTGCCCTGACAGGACAGAGGGCCCAGCTGTTGACAGTTGTGACGCCTAAGTGATGACACTGGTTTCCCAGGAACTGTAGCAGCCGCACTCAGAGAAGACACTCTGTGCATGACGCTGCAGTAACCGCATCTCAAGTCTTGACTTCAAAAATAACTCAACCACGAAAATAAAGTGAGACAGGAGGGAAGGGGGCATGGCACAACCGTTAAAGGAATGACACAGCCACTGAAGACTCGACTCCTAGTAGACCTTGAAGCCCAAGACGGCGTGAGATGTGACTGCTTCATTATACGCTCGCTGTAATATGTTGGCTGCTGAATGACACGCCCACCGTGCCAGGACAGTTCTGAGGCTGACCATGAAAGGTCAAAAAGTGGTCTAGTTCTTGGGAATCCCAGCCCCTTCCCCAAAGTAGTTGTTAGCCTATGACTTTACCAAGCTCATAAAAATGAACCACCCCACACCTCATGGTCACTCTCTCCGGCCTTCTGAGACGGCTCGCATTCTGTCTGGAATTTGCATCTCTGAGTAAATCTACTTTTGCTTAACTATGGCCTGCTCTTGAATTCCTTCCTGGGAGTGACCAAGGACCCTTCCCGGGCGGGGCGCGCCCCAGGGACTCGCCCCAGACCTCGGCCACAGCCACCCTCTCGCGCCCCATTTTCCAGCATCAAAAGGAGCAATACCCCTCCCCTCCTTTTTTAAAAATCCAAGCCACACTCATGGTCTTGAAAAATGTTTGGGGGTCTTAACTTTTTCCAGGACAATAGCAAGTGGTTTAGAGTAAATCAGATTCATGGGAATCCTCAAAGAAGATCCCAGGCACTTGGATTTTATTTCCAATATAATTAACTCCCAGGGAGTTCAGCGAAAAGGCCACCCCACAGCAGGATCACATCCTGGGTGTACAACGTCCAGTGGAGACAGACGGTCAGAAACAGAGGTGGAGACTCCAGAAGCTGTTCCAGACCCTATAAGTTGCTGGCAGCAGCTCTGCCTTCTGCCCACCCCAGATGCTTCTCCTAACCGTGCTCCTGGCATCTCCCCAGGCTGCCAGCCTTGGAAACCAGTCCTACTGGTTCCTGAGCCTCCAGGCACCCTCTCTAAATGTCTGAACTACAGGCCCCTCTCCTGGGGCTGGCCCGCAGAGAACTGGCCAGGGTGTGTGCCGCAGGGCGACTGCAGGCCTGGACAGAGGCAGACCCCAGAGGCCCAGAAAAGCCACTGACCCATCTGGCTCCCCTGAGGCCCCTGGAAGCAACAGGCCCTGGGCTGGGAGAGTCAAGCCCTTCCCGGAACAGCTCAACTCAGAGCCCAGCTCAAGGCCTCACATCTCAGCTGGATCTTTTCAGCTCTAGTTTTTCCTCCGGGTTATTTATCTTCCCTCTGCGGCTTCAGGCCAGTCACACCCTGCTGTTCCCCCCTCTTTGTGAAGCGGGCAGATTACTACTGACTTCCCCAGGACAGATGATTCATCCTGGATGTTTCCAGCCAAGAGACAGCAAAGGGAAACCGAGGCTACATGGTGCCTCGCTCCATCGCATGCCTGGGGACCAGCGGAGCTGTAGGGATGCTGGGGGCCAGGACCAGGTTCCCTGCTGTGCCAGCCTCAGCCCGTGCTGCTGCCCTACGGGGGCGGGGGGGGGGGCACAGCCTTCGTGACTCCAGCATTCCTGGCCCTGCTTGGAATCCGAACAAAGGAGGTGAGGAGGGAGAGGCCACGACATCCCCAAAGGGCTTCCACCAGATGAAAGAGTATCCAGTGCCTTCTGTTTAAATATGTTTTTTTTAATTAGGAAAAAAGCTATGTAGAAAAGTACAGGAACAAGGTACCCATCAATTACTTTAACATGTTGCCATATTTGCTTCAGATCTTTTTCTTTAAGGAAAAAAAATAACCACTCAATGGACCACAGGGCACCTCCCTGGAGGGTCTTGAGGCCGAAAGCACCGGAGGGAGTAAGTGCAGGTGGTCCCTGCTCGCCCCCCAGGACAGCTCCGGGCTGTGGGGCTTCCCTACTCCCTGTGCTGAGCGCGGCTAGGGATCCAGTGCAGACTCGGCTGTCCTCACAGGAGCTCCCTGCTTGGTCTCACGTCCGCCAACCCCAACCGTGGCTGACTCGCCACTTTGCAAATGCAGCCGCTTCCAAATCCTTGAGCAGGCAGCCCCCACCCCCACTTTTCCCCTCCCTTCCTCTCCCTCCGGAGCCCCACCCATCCCTCCACGTCCCCTGTCCCCGGATGTCCACAGGCACCATTTGGCTCCAATTCCACATCCTAAGCATTTCTATGAATCTAGGCTTTGTGGACTGTTTATTCATGTGACATTAATCCCACAGGGGAATCAAAGCAGCGTCAATGCCATTACCCTTGTTTGCCTTGGATTGTCTGCCTTAAACACTCACAGCTGCCGGGGTGTGGAGAACGGGGAGTGATGGGCAGACGGAAGGGGATCCGAGGAACGGGGGGCCTGGCAGCACTGGCACTGATTCCAAGTCTCAGCTGAGCGCCTGGACACCGCCCAAAGCCAGGTGCCCAGAGGGGGGGACTTGCTCTGCACAGAGTGGAGCCCCGGGCTCCCTGGACCACTCTCCTGATGCACCAGGTCACTGATTTTCCCCAGCTCTGGTGCTGAAACCCCCACCGCTCTCTGTGGAGCTCTTGCAGCCCAGCAAACCTATGCTTCTGAAAGTAAGAATAACACAAGTCAGCACGCCTCCTTCTGCAGGGCTGAGGACGCAGTGGGGGCTGGAGCCCAAGGCCCAACCAGCAGGATGCCTTCTGCAATTCGAAGGAAGACGCTGCTGGGAGCAGAGGGGCGGCTCCGAGGGCAGGCGGCCCCAGCCCCTCCGCTCCTAGCAACGTGCTCCTTCTCAGGCCTGAGAAGTACCAGCCGTGCATCTGGGCTCCCGGAGAAGCATTACCAGCCACCACTCGGGAGGCCACAGGGCTGCGCCTGCTGGTAACAGCTGTTCCCTTGAGTTTCTGGAGGAGGAAATTGACTCTGAGGTCGTAAAACAGTGGTAGGAACTGAAACTGGACCGTTTCTCCCTCTAGCTCACGTCCTCTTATTTACGAGCGTGCGCGCGCGCGCGCGCTCCATGGCTGGGCACGGGCCCGCGCATCCCCCACTGAGGACATCTGTGGTTGCATACGTGTTGCTCATCCGCAGTTTGCATGGCTGGTAGGCAGGGCTGCGCCTGAGGAAACGTGTATTTAATCATAGCCAGTGCTTGCCATTCTGCATCCCCAGCCCCTGTTCCATTGGCCGTGGGCAACACTCCATTTTGTCTCCTCTGGGCGGCTGGCAGCTTGGAGCCACTGGCAGGTGAGAGCTGCTTCTGGAAGCCCAGCGATCTGCATAGTGGATTCAGCTGCAGTGAAGACCCTTCACACCCCCAGCAGAGAGCCAGGAGTTTTGGGAGGAGTCCGAGATTTCCCCGTAAGCACCCTTACAGAAAGTGACCGGCTTCCCACAACGTGGGGAGATTGTGGGGGAGACTGTGGCAGCCCTCTGCTTCACCAGTCTCTGCCCACCCAGCCCACAGAGCAAGGAGAAGGGGCTGCAGGAGGGCGGGGCAGGGGGACAGCTCTAATCAGACCTCAAGAGACAGCAACCGAACAGGCCCAGGAGAAGTACACCTAACAAGGGAGGGAAGTTGTGAAGGAAAGTAGGAAACGGATTCATCAATAACTAAGCTATCCAAGGAGGACATTAGGACTTCTGTTTTTTAACAGCTATAAGGATGCCACATTGCCTGAGAGTTTCCCCATCAAGTCCTACTCATCCCCAAATCCAACCCCTTGCCCTCAGTATTGCCAGTTCTTAAGGACTTCATTTTTTTGCTCAGGCATCAATAAACCGTACAAGGTGTGTTCTGAGTCTTATCTTAGTCCTTAAGCCTTACCTGAGGGCGACTGCTCAGGAGTCAGCTCTCTCTGGGCGGGGTATGTCTGTCACCTCTGTCAGGTTACGAGCTCTGTCTCTCAGCCTGTGGAGGGGAGGGGTGCCCAGTGGGTGACAGTTAGCCAGGTCCCAGCCCATAGCTGCCAAGGGCCCTGGGCATCTAGGAGCAATTGTAAGGGGTCCTTGAAGCCACATTCCCACCAAATATTGTCTAAAGCAACACATCTAATATGGTAGCCACCAGCCACGTGTGGCTGTCGAGCACTGGACACGTGGCCACTGCAATACGCTGAAAGAATAAGATACCTGACAGACTTTGAAGATTTCATATGAAAAAAAGAATGTGAACTATCCCGTTAGTAATTTTTTTGTATTGATTACATGTTGCACTGATATTCCGTTGGGTTAAATATGATACAGTATTAAAATGATCCTTGCCTATTATATTTATTGTGGTAAAACATACACAACATAAAACATACCATCTTAACCTTTTTTGTTTGGTGGGGGGAAGTAATTAAGGTTTTATTAATTTATTTGATGGAGGTACTGGGGATTGACCCCAGAACCGCGTGCATGTTAAGCATGTCCTCCCACCCCTGAGCTATACCCCGCCCCCAATCTTAACCATATTTGAGTGTAAAGGCCAGCAGTGCTAAGGACTTTCACGCTGTTGTGCAGCCATCACCACCACCTGTCTCCAGAACTTTTTTATCATCCCAAACAGAAACTCTGTACCACTAAACAGTAACTCCCCAATCTGCCTCCCCCAGGCCCTGATAACCACCACTCTACTTTCTGTTTCTATGAATCTGACTCCTCTAGGGACCTCGTATGAGCGGAATCACCCATGATTTGTCTTTTGTGTTTCACTCAGCGTACACTCATGAGCGTCATCCATGTTGTAGCCTGTATCAGGATTTCCTCCCTTTTTCGGGCTGAATCATACTCCATTGTGTGTGTATGTGATGTTTTGTTGTCCATTCATTTGTCTGGGGGCACCTGGATTGCTTCCAGCTTTGGGCTCTTGTGAGTAATACTGCTCTGAGCATGGTGTCCAAGTATTCTTCAAGACCCTGCTTCCAGCTCCCAGAAGTGGGATTGCTGGGTCATACGGTAACTTTTTAATTTAAAAAAAAAACCACCATACTGTTTTCCAAAGCAGCTGCACCATTTTACATTCCCACCAGCAACGTGTAAGACTTCTAATTTCTCCAGCTCCTCGCCAACACTTGTTATTTCTTTCATTTTTTAATAGTCATCCCAGTGGTTGTGAGGTGGTTTCTCATTCTCTACTGATTCGTGATGCTGAGCATCTTCTCATGTGTTTTTTGGCCATTTCTCTATCTTCTATAGAGAATCATCTGTTTGCTTTTACTTTTTTAAACGTGTCTCCTATAAAATTTAAAGTTACACACATGACTCCTATTTTATTTCCCCTGGGTAGCAACAGTCTAAAATGAATCAAGGCACAACTGCCATCACACAGGAATGTTCCGACACTGAAAGGAGCCCTGATGGCTAAACGCATGATCTCCGAGTTCTTCCAGTGATAACGTTCTATGCTCTCTCTCGCTTGCTCGCTCTCTCTCTCTGCCCTAAGAACTTAAACTAGAGCTTTCATTGCAAAGAATATGTCAAGAGTCCTTCCCTCTATGGTGAGGAGGCCCCTACATACCAACCTGGAAGATCCAAAGATCCAGGGGTCCTCTGGCCCCCATGGAGTGGGCAGTCCCTGCGATTGGGGGCGTCTTGACCAAGGCTTGGTACTGTGTTTCAAACTGAGAGGAAAGTCGTCCATGGCTAAAAATTCAGCTGGTGACATTCTGCACCATCTGAGGAGGGACGCCGAGGCCTGGGGATAGAAAAGGTGGTCTCCGTGGACACCTCAATACTACTGGTCCCTTCTGATGACAGAGACTAACCCTGTTCCGAGCGAGGGGACTGGGTGCCATCAGAATCTAGTCCCTTGGTCTTCGGGGTGGAGATGCAAGTTCGTTGCACTGGAATGAATGCATTGACTGTGGCAGCCAGCCCACCCACAGAGGACGCTCCCACCCACCCCTGGGCATCATAAATTCCATCTGGGAGAAGAAGACAGCTATCCCTTCCATCACTGAGCAGTAGTAAGAAGGGGCTCCAAAATCCTGCTGCTTTTCATAAATGTCCCTGTGTTCTCTGAGGAAATAGCTTTGCTGGTCCAGATTTCCTTCCCTTTATCTTCCTAAAAAATCTCGCACAGCCATGGCCCTGCCCACCAGGGACGGGTTGAGCCCACAAATGCTGTGGCCTGTGACTTAATTTAAAAGGAAGAAAAAAGAAAACATTTTGTGGGAAAAGCAGGAACTACGGTGAGGCCTCTTATTTCTTCTTTTTAGAGGCATAAGCTTCAAGCGTGTCTGCCATGGACGAGAGTAGTTAATGTGGTTTTAAAGGAAAATAAGAGCAGTATTTTGATGCCAGATAAGAAAGCAGAGACTGGGCAAGAATTAAGAATCAGATGAAAACAGTAGAACCCAGTCACCTACTGTGAAGATAATGTAAAGAATGATACTAAATAGAAGATATTTGAACATATTGGAGGAAAATGCTGTATTAATATAAGGCTTTATAGTTTATACATAAATGTAGCTTATAAAAATTTGCTTTGCTATCTAGAGTCATATAAATACAGGGAGACTGATTCCTCAGTAATAATGGCAAATCAGACCTTGATAATTTCTTTTATATCTAAAGCTTTTAAACCCCATCATCCCTGTAATATAGTCATCTAATCTCTCTTAGGTCAGTTTCCTCATCCGAAGAATTGATTAGAGGTATAAATTTCCCTATATGATTTTGGGGGTTGTTGAAAGGATTGAATGAAATACTAGAGGTCTGAACACTTTAGAAAGTTAAGAATACCGCGAAGGGCAGGGCGCTGTAGCTCAGGGGTAGAGCACGTGCTTAGCGTGCACGAGGTCCTGGGCTCGGTCCCTAGCACCTCCAGTAATTAAAAAACAGAATACCATAAAGATAATTATTATAAAAGTAAGTACAGTTAATTATACTAGACTTCCTATCAGGGAACTGAGAAATATTGATTTTCGTAGAAAGAAATGAAGAACTATACTGGCCACGTGAAAGACAGAAAAAACAGGATTTCCCACCCAATCCACCGATGTGAATCATCTTTTCAGGAGGCCTATAGGGAAGCTGTGGTGTAATACACACCATACAGTTCATATTTAATGTACAAAACTTTTTCTTTCAAGTAAGCTGGATGAGGATGGGAGAGAGTTAACCAAACAAAACTGAAAACAGTACTGTAACCTCTGCTATTATATGAAGAAGGTTTCCTACTAGTAGTAGCCAAGTTCCCAGAGATTGAAAAAAAAAAGTGTGTGTGTGTGCATGTCTGGGTGTGCATGTGTGTGACTATGTATGTGTGTGCATGTGTGTATATGTGTGTGCATACCTGTGTGTACATGTGTTTGTGTATGTATGTGTGTGTATATGTGTGTGCATGTGTGTGACTGTGTGCATGTGTGTATATGTGTGTGCATGCCTGTGTGTACATGTGTTTGTGCATGTATGTGTGTATGTGTGCACATGTCTGTGTGCATGAGCATGATTATGTATGTGCGTATATGTGTATACGTGTGTGTACATGTGTATGGATGTGTGTGTATGGGTGCGTGCATGTGTTTGTGTGTGCATATGTGTGTATATATGTGTGCATGTCTGTGTGTGCTCGTGTTAGTGTATGCATTTGTGCGCGTGTGTATATGTGTGTGCTTGTGTTTGATTGTGTGTGTGTGTATGTGTTTAGCTTCACAACCACAGTACTCTCGGGTACTGCTCACGTTTTGCCATCCTTCCTTCCAAAAATGGAGAAAGCATCACCTGGAGCAGCACGGGTCTCAGAAACCTTGGGGTTCTGTCTCCAGTTCTTTCTGAGTAATTACACCAAAGCGTAGCTGAGGGCCCTTGAACCCCCTCCCCCAACAGCCATGGCAGCTCGGGCCCCAAGCAGGTGTGGCAGTGACACAGGTGGTTTGTTTTTCAGGGTCAGATTGGCACATTTCTAGCCTGGGGCTCTGGGTAAATGTTTAGATTTCATTTTCAGTCATACGGTGTTCAGCTCCTCGGTGCCCAAGGCAGGCCCTGCACCCTGCCTCCTACATCCGCTGTCTCCTCTCCCAGCCTGGGGGAAGGCAGGAGGGGAGAGGAGAGAAGAGGGAGGGAGGAGAGAGTAGAGAAGTGAGGCGCGGAAGGGAGGAGGATGGGGACGGGGGGGGGGGGGGGGGGACGGGGGGAGGAGGGGAGGCAGGAGTGAGGGGTGGATGTTTTGCAACGTTTCCAACTCTCGCCAAGAACCACTTTCAGGCACATCAAATTCCTCTCCTTCCCTCTCCTGGGCTCGCCCAGCCCAGCACTGGGAACCAGCCTTGTTTACACAGCTCATTACGCCCTCTTTGCAGTTGCTATAGCAACCACCAGGGGTCAGTTTATAGAAGGAGAGGAAGTTCACTTTTGGGGAGTTAGCTTTCCAGCTCCTGTGCGGAGCACAGCTGAAAACAAAAGACCAGACACCCAGGGAGGAAACACATTGAAAAGTTTCCTACGAGCAGAAGCATCATTTAGAGCCTAAACTGCACTCAGTGATGTCACGTTGCTTCCTTGCTGAAAGAACTGTTCTAGAACAGCTGATGGGCAAGCAAGAGGCCTTATCATTACATCTTCCCGACCTGCCTCTCCTGCCCTCCATCACCCCTCTGCCTTGCTCTCACGGCCTGCAGGCAGTCGTTAGGAGTTAAGATAATAAGAGCAGCTGCCAGGGCTCATTTAAAGTGATAACTTCATTAAGGTAATGCATTCACTGAGGATCAGAAAGATCTTTACAAACTGTTATTACTCCTTCTTTCTCATGGGGAAGGAGGCAGCAGGCCCCAGAACAGCGTGCCCATCTGAGGTCCAAGCCAAACAAAACGGAGCCCCTCCACCAGAAGAGAGCATGCTGGGAATCTCCCAGGAGGTCAGGATGCCCATCCAGGGAAACCTTACCAGCTCTAACCGGGCTAGCCAACCTGATATAGCAAATTAAAAAGTACAGGATGCCCAATTAAATTTGATTTTCAGATAAACAATGAGTGGATTCTTATAACTCTATCCCACGCCATCTCTGGGACATGCACAGAGTAGGCTGAACTTAACTCTACTCCTCCTCACTACCACCAACTCCAAAAAAAGCACAACAGATGTGTTTTCTCTCTTCAGCAGGTCCTGTGCCAGATCACGGTTTCGGATGATCTGACTCTTGGACTATCTTGCTGATCGTGAGAAAATGAAAGGGAGTTATTTACATGTATGCAAATAGCAAACCAGAGGCAAGTCAACCCACGGACAGGCAGGAGAGTCTCCTGATCTTCCCTCAGATCCAAACACCAGCACAAGGGCCTGGACGGCCAAAGAGAAAAGGCCCGGCGCTGGTCCTTGCGCGGCACTGCACCCACTTCCTCACGACGGGTAGAAGTCAGCTTTCTGAAGAGTAATGATTTTTATTTCTTTGACAGGAAAAACATTTTTAACACATTTTTTCCCCCAGGAATAAATAACATTGGCTTTCCCAACACTGGGAAAGTGTGCGTGGAGAAGACGCCCCGTGGAGACAGCGCTGTCTCTGTCCGTCTGGCTCCCTGTGGGTCCGACACCTGGGCCCCCATGTCCATGGGGAGAAGATGACACCGGCTGTACCGACGTCACCCTCCACCCACCATGCCTTTGGCTAAGGTTTTCCTTCTTTGTCACCCATGGAAGTTGTGCTGACTTCTGCAGAACTTCTGGAAAACCTAGACCACTCACTGCAACGCTGTAACCTGTGGTAGCTCTACCTCTGTTTTGACCCTAAATTCATGAACCTAACACTTAGGGCAAATAAGTTGAGAAGCATAAACGGACAGGAAAACAAGGCAAATAGTGGCAATGGCACGTTCTGTGAGGCCCCCGCCAAGTCAGACTGCGAGGTTCCCACAGCTCAGATCCAAAGCACGTAATTAGAGGGCACCTGTCAAGATAAGCATCGTGTACAACACAAATGTCCTCACCTGCTACTGATGCTGGAAGTCTCAGCACATTTTGGCCGAAACCACAAAAAAAGCTGATGCTTCAAGTGAATCCTCATTTTGTCTCTCCCTCCAAATTTGCTCTCTCCTTCTCTCTCTTCCCAGAGAATCTGTGGACAGCCTGTGACTTAGCTTCCCCACGGGCAAAATGCACAGACAGGGTCAGTATGAAGTGCTCCTTGTCTAACTAAAGGGCTGTTGTGAGAATCTCTGTAAATCACACTGGGCTCTGCAGGCAGAAGGCAGGAAGGCAGAAATGTGATTATTTGTGCTATTCACTTTTTAAACAAGCAACTTGACGTAAGAGTTGAAATCAGTTCGATTTAGTTTTGTTCAAAGCACATTGAAAGGACTTAATTTTTGAAAGCCTATTTTCATTTATTTAAGAAAAAAAAGAGTTCTTTACTTTTTTTCCCCCTTAATCGTTTGTTAATAAACCCTACATTTGAAGCTCAAGCTGTCAGACGGTGTCTCTTTAACACTGTTCAACAGCTGTTAAATGGGATAATCACCTGTTTATCCTCCTGTCACTAATTCAAATGCTAATTGCACTCTAGACACTGGCTTATTCTCCCGCTCAAGCCAGACCAGGTGCGCAGCGCTCTGAAAGATGCTACAGTGATCACGGGCCCCCTCTATTCCCTTGCAGAGGCACAGAAGAAACAGGGGAACACAAACACACACGCACACAAAAGGATGAACGCGTTGCTTATAACTGTGAAAAACCAGAAACTGCTTAAATGTCGAATCACAGTGAAATAAGTCAACCACGGAATGTAGCGTTATATAATTGTTAAGGGATGCTTATGAATATGGTTAGATAATGTGTTAAAAAAAAAAAACCTACCTATTTATGCTGAGTAAAGAGAGTACTATGCAAAACTGCTGTATAATAACAAATATGGGGGGGGGGGTTGCACAGAAAAAGACAAAGAATATATAATAGTCTTGGAACTATAATCAATCACTACCCAGAGGACTAACAGCCAGGACAATCCTAGGGGCTGGGAACACTTGAGTTCCTGTTTTCACAGAGCTTACATTTTGGAGAAGACAGACAAAACCCAGGTAAAGAAACCAACAGACAAGATATATTCATAGAGTGATGTCCCAGGAAGAGGTCAAAGAATTACGAGGTAGAGGGGTCAGAGGTCTGCTTTCACGTGGGCAGTGAGAGAGGAGATCTCTGAGGCCACCCACACCATGAGAAGCCCCAGTTACAGTCCCGGGAGTGGGGTGGGCTCGGTGGGGTCACGGCCAAGGAACGGCAGCAGGTCAGAGCAAGGCAGGGAGCGGGAGGCTGGAGAGACGGGCAGGAGCCAGGTCAGGCTGAGGGAAGGACACGGTGGGAAGAGAGAGACCAGGCAGTAGCTCCTGCTGCAGGGACCCAGCTGTGAGAGGTGGGCACGGACTGGAGTGGCGGCCGTGCACACGGGAGGGGCAAATGGACTCAGGAATGCACTGAAGGGGGAGCTGTGCTCAGCTGACAATGAACCTGGTTCAGGGTGGGGCAGGGCAGGGGCAGAGATACTGAAGGAAAAGAGAAGACTCTCATGACTCCCAGATTTTTTGGCCTCAACAACTGTGGGGCCACTTAGCTGAGAATGACGAGTCGAGGCACAGGCTTGTACTGGAAGACTGAGTTGTATTTTGGTCATTTTACAGTTGACATGCCTCCCCACAAGGATGCCAAGGAAGTAGTCAAGTAGCTCTCAGGTGGGAGACATTCATTTGGGGGTTATTTGTTGAACACTGATGGTATTTCAAGCAATGGGACTGGATGGCATGCTCGAGAGGGTGATCATGGAAAGACACCCGAGACTGAGAGCTGGAGCTTGGGCTCAGGAGGAGGAGGCAGAAAAGAGATGGCCAGTGAGTGAGAAGGAAGGCTCGAGGCAGGTATGGTGGCCAGAACCAAGAGAAAAATTATTGTTCTAAGGAAGAGTAAATGATCCACTGTATCTAATGCCACCGAAAGTTTGAGAATTAATAAAGAGAGGTCACCTCTGTTTGGGAAGAACAGGAAGTGAGGCGGTCTGTGGACCACAGACAACACTTGACGTTCCCTGGGAAGTGGAGCAGAGAAATGAGGTAGAGCTGGACAGGAAGGAGGCTGTTTTAGGGGATGATTTTAGAGCTTGTTTGAGGCTGTTTTAGGGAATGATTTTAGAGCTCGTTTGAGTACTGAGAAGAGTGATCTAGTCGGAAAGGATAAAAGAGATGGTAGAGGGAAGAGAAAGGCCAACAGAGAGAGGTTACTGAAGAGCAGGAGGGGTGGCAACTGGAGAAGGAGGGTTTGACCTTCGATGGGAGCCGGGAACATTATCCACTGTAACAGGGGAGAAGACAGGGAGAACCGGTAGAGAGGCCGGCTGAACGGGAGATTTGGAGGCAACAGCGTAAGGGGGTTCCATTCTGATTGGCTCAGTTTTCTCGATGCATCACACGATGAGGTCATCATCTTCGGCTCTGCCCCCGTGGCAGACATCGACAGGTAAATGAATGAGGGTGGCTGTGTTCCAACAACACTTTTTATTATGGACACAAATGTTGAATTTGATATAATTTTTGTTCATGAAATATTCTTCCTCTTGATTTTTTTCCCAACCATTTCAAAATGGAAAAACCATTCTTGCTTCACTGGCCATACAAAAGCAGGAGTGGGCCCTGTGTGGCCCGCGGGCCACGGCCCCTGTGTTAGAGGGAAGGGCCGGGTGGACTGCTGTGACATTCTGGAAGCAGGGCACTGCTCTTAGCGCGAGGTGGAGGGGCCATGGGGGTGTGTAGCCCCTCAGCTGCAGGAGGAACAGTTGGGGCTTCTTCTTAATCTCCTGCCAGCTGACAGTTATATCTTCTTTCAACTTGTATTTTCCACCTTTTCTTTTAAAAGCGGGTGCTAATTCTAGCATTAAAAAGGCCTGCGTGACTTCAGCAGAGAGAAACAATGACTCCTCTTGTGCTGCAGACCCCCCGCGCCTCCTGCTGACGCAGGTGTCCAATAGAACTGAAGTCCCACAGAAGTTTCCAGTACCTGCTCTGTGACCTTGGCTGTCTTCTGGAGCTGAAGGCCATTCCCGTCATCACTCTGAGACTTCAAGATGGTTATTTTATCGTAATTTCGGATTAAGCAAACTTATGGGTATATTTCATTAATTAAATTGAAAATACTTAAGTGGTAAAACTCTCGAATATTTTATTATGCCCTTAGTTTTTTTTTAAACTACTTAAATTATTTTTTCACAGTTTTGTCTCTTCATATGTAAGAATATGAAAAGTGATTTAAATAAATGGATGAAACCTTGAACTACAGATTTGTTCAGAGAGAAAATCCTGGAGAATGTCATTTCCTTTAAGAATAAAGGAGTGAGAACAATGAACAAAACTTTGTGTTACTTGACACTGATAGCAATTAAGCTGGAAAAGTGGAGCTGATGACTATTTGGAAGACTGGGTTAACTATTTAGTGTCCCCATGCAAAGAGACTGTACTTCTAGACCATTCACATAGGCTTCCTCAAGGCAAATACTTCATTTACCTGCAAAATGTAAAGGTATCCTCAACCTGGATTAACACATCAGGTTGTAGGATGTTTTCCAAAAGTGTAAAATCGCAATAAAAATTTTCTTCTTAAATCACCAAAAAAGAAAAAAAAAAAAGAATAAAGGAGTTGATGATGACAATATATTTAATTATTGGACCAAAATGAATTTAACATAATGTCCATCTACAAGCAATCAGAAGAATTCTAGAATGGTTTAAATAGTAATTTTATTTTTTAACTACTGTAAGCTCTAGTTTTTTTCCTAAAGATAGAATGTTTGTATATTTTCAGACACATTTCTATGCTTAATTTCTTTCTAGCCACTAATGGTTTATAAAATTAATTATTTCAAGGATGGCACAGTATTTTTAAAATTTTCTTGAACATTGATGCATCTGGGTGTTACTTCTGGCAGGAAGCTGGACATCTGCCTACAGGGTGTGGGTTTCAATCAAGTACCCCCTGCACGCCTGCCAGGATTTGTGGCTTTGCCAAGGGCTAAAGAGTCCTCACTGGGACCGGAATTAAGACCAGGAAGACTTCATGCTCCTGGACGAGGCAATCAGAGGCAGGGTTAAATGCACAGACCATCTCGGTGTCGCTTCTGGTCGTTGTGCTTGCCAGCTGTGTGACCTGGGCCAGCTGCTTCCCTTTCCGAGCAGAGAAGTGAGGCAGAGCGGGTTTCATCCCAACAGCAGGGAATGGTTACCCCTAACACTTGGGGGTGCTGGTGGATTAAATGAGATAATGTATGAAAAGCTCCCAGATGGTGCCTGGGAGATGGGAAAATTCTCACCAAACGTTGGGACTCTGGCCTCATCCCTGAGCCACGTGTTGTCCAAGTTCTCATACCCTCTGTCCGTGGAGGGGAGAGACGAGGCAGAGCGCTTGGCACACAGACAGCATCCAATAAGCATCTGGAGGCCGATGAGTCCATTAACTGGCTAATTAATTAATATACCCCAGGACTTTCCATAAAAGAACAGCACAATCACAGCGCTTCATTTCTGCAGACGTTTGACAGCCTCTCCAGTGAATGAGTCACGTCTGGAAGACCACATATTGCACAAGGAGGAATCGGAGCTAAACAGGGGTTATGAACTGTGAAGAAGGATGTTTCTCTCTTCATCTTCCACCAATTTGTTCTGTCATCCAACCTGCTTCCCACCAGTGCCCCAGACCTGATTTACTGGCGGCCCACTGCAGTCTCTTAAAAGGGCTCCCACCACCAGCCTCCCAGTCTCCTACCTCACCTACCCCCACCCCCACCCCCCAGGGTGCTGGATGCCTTACATCAGGCAAAGAGTTCAAAAGCTTGCCAATCAGGGTCTCCCTCAAAATTCTGAACTGAGAGGTGCAGACACAGCTGACGGGGGTGGTGAAACCCTACAGCTGACAGAGGTGGTGGTGGCCTTACCGCACCACGATCACAAGGCGCACACGCAGGAAGCAGGTTGAGAGAGATGAGAGCAGGTGGGTGAGGAAGAGCAGAGAGGAGGGGCCGTGTGGCTCCTAAGAGAGAGATGGAGAAACAGCCGGCCCGTGTTCAGTCGGTCACGTGGTGGCACTGGTTCCGGTACCCTAGGCGGTCACAGCTGCTGAGGGCCCTCTGCTTCGGCTGCCGACATAATCTGTGACACTGCTGGTCGGGTCAGCAGGGCTGCCCATGCTCCGTAGTGTGACGTGAGTATCCTCTTCAGCGTCACCTGGCCCGCGAGAGGCCTCGCGGTGAACCATCTGAGGGGCACTGTGACGCAGCAAGACGGGGGAGCGCAGTTAACCCTTCAGATACTCAGTCTCAACTCATCCACACTGAGTCACTACGCACTAACATCTGACTCCTAAGGTGCCCAAGAAAATGCCGCTGGAATTCGAGCTTCTGAACAGTCCCTTACTTGGGTGTGCTATTGCCCACGCACAGCTGAAATGCAGTGTATCCTTACCGTCTTGGTGTCGGTCTGTCACAGCTCCAACCTGGATCGTGGTGGCCACCCCCTTTTCCTGACTTGTTTTCTCAGTGTGTGTTCATTTCTCAATCTGTCCAAGTCTTAAAAATGACTTATTTATTCAGAGAAGTTATTTCTCTGAGTTATAATAATAAAAAATGAGTTATTTATTTCATGTGCTATGTGCCAGAAACAAAATGACTTTCTATGATATTTAGCCTAGAAGAGGGTTTTTAAAAATATATAAATGTAAATCCATCTACAAAAAAGTCCAAGCACAAATTCTGTCCAGTTCTAAGTTTGTCTGGAAGAGAAAAAGCAGCCCTGCTCTCAGAATTTGGACACCCGTGTCCACAGTGGCGTCATCATGATAGTCTGACGGCAGAAGTAACGCAGGTGTCCGTGGATGGGTGAGTGGACAAACAAATGTGTCAATGTGTCGTCTACAGACAATGGAATATTATGAAGCCTCAAAAGGAGGAAACTCTGACACGAAAGGACACTTTATGATTCCACTTAGATGAGGTACCCAGGGTAGTCACATTTGCAGAGACAGAATGTGGAATGGTGGTGGCCAGGGGCCAAGGGGGTGGGGGGCGGGGAGTTCGTGTTTCCTGGGGACAGAGCTTCAGTTTGAGATGATAAAACCAGTTGTGGAGAGGCAGGGTGGTGCTGGCTCTACAGTGATACCAATGCACTCCATGCCACCGAACTGTGCACTGAAAAATGAGTAAAATGGTAGATTTTATGTAGTGCATATTTTAACAGACACACACGAGTAACTGCACCAGAAGGCGGAAGCATTAGGGGAGGGGAGATCCTGCAAAGCCCTCTTCCACCTGCCCAGACATGTCTTTATGGTGAGAGATTTTTTAATTTAAGTTGACCTGAACAAACGGGACTCAGGTAAGAAGAGACCATTTAGGGGAGGGACAGGACCTCCTGTTTTCTTCTCTGGGCACAGAATACCAGCCAAGGAGAGCCACGGTCAAGTGAGAAGCCAAACAGGGTCAGTTCATGCTGTTCCTTGAACTTAATATTCCTCTCCCTCAAACTCCTCCCCACTTCCGTGTGCGCACGGGGTGATCGGATCTCCACCCCAGGTCTGTGCTGGTGTCGCTGCCAGGACTCAGGACAGAGCTTCCTCCTCCCCCTTGGGGGGCGCTCCCCACCTGGCAGGTGTGATGAAAGGGGTTTGGTGTGAGATGTGTGGAGTGAAATCCGGCTCATTTGCACGTGAATTTTCATCAAATGGAGAGCTTTCATCAGAGTGAGTTTGAATGTTGCAATGAAAGGTTAAAAGGCTTTACAGCATTTCTCAACAGACAATTTAAAACTCCACTTAAAAGTCTTACTCATTGTCGCTGCCATTACTTAAAAATATCTTTGGGTTGCTCTTTACTGTTACCAGACATGTGTAATATCTCCAAATATATACTATTGCTAAATGTACATGCTTCTTTTGGAGCCCAAAGTCTCCAGGTTTTACAGCCTTTTGGTGCTTCTTTTTCTTTAATAATCAAATAAACACACCTCAGCCATCATCTCCCTGCACAGAGAGCAGCGCCCTCCCAGTATTTAGGATCCGGGGAAGATTCACACTATCCAGGCGTCGGAGTGCAAGAAGGAACCCAACATGGGCCATCAGACCTCTTGCTCCTGCAAATCACGGCCAATTTCCTGTCACTGGGTCCAGGCCTCTTACCAGACTGCTGGGGTCCCCATCTCTCTCAGGTACCGGTGTCCAAGACCTTCTCTCCCTGGAGGCCCCAACCCCTTATCTCCAGGGCTGCCGAGGGAAAGCCAGAATTCTTATTTCACTGTTATGTTTTCATCAGTTGACTTTGAGCTTTGTTCCAATGGCACCTTCTCAATGAAGTCTGCAATGGCCACGCTGCATAAGGTTGCAACCCATTGAACTCCCCTCCCACCTTCTTACCCTGCTGTCTTAGACTGCCTACCTGGGACAAGGCTCTGAGATGGAGCGGGGTTCTAGGACAGCGCTCAGGGAACACCCTCTGTGAGGAAGTGGAAGGGCAGGATGAGGCAGACAGAGAAGCTGGCCCCCACCGTGGCTGCCACCGAGGCCTCAGCCAGGCCTATAAGGAGCTCTAGGGCCGGGATGGCCCTCTGGGTACCCACATGGAAGGAGGGGCTGGGCCTCTGCATCCCCAGGTCAGCCAGAGATTTGTCATGAGCTGCGCCCTGGGAGAGACACAGCCCAGAGGCCAAGGGCCATTCCCGATGAGGGCTGCCCTGTGAGCCCTCAGCAGCCCATCATTCCGGCAGCTGGGGGATGCGTGTGCTTTGGTCCAGAGGAGGGGTCCAGGCGGAGTGCCCACCGTGCCTGCACGACTTTCTCTTTCTCGCATGGCACCCATCCCCTGCTACCACACCATGATACACGGGAATATCCTTTATTGCTGCTGGTGCTTACTGACTGTCCCAGCTCCCCCTGCCAGCACCTCTGCTCGACTTCCAAGCTACAAGAGAGCAGGGCTCTTAGCCTGCTTTGCTGGGGAAGTAGCGCAAACACCAAGAACAGGGCTTGGCACCGAGTAAGCCCTCCATACGTATTTGTTAACAAATGAAGAGATTCACGTGTCTCAGGTTAAATCCTCAGGTAAGACTCAGAGGGTTTCCCCCACCAGCCGTCACTGTGGGGAGGGGAATGGAAGGTCTTGTTTCCCTCTTTCCGCGGCAAATCTGAAGGGTTTTCCTTCTCCTTCCTATTACATACCAGCGATTTCTGTCCCCTCCAGCGTGACCTTGAACTAGCCACCTGGTCTCTCAGGGGCTCTCCCTCCTTATTTGTAAATGAAATGAACTCCAACTCCTCTTCCTGTTGACTTACTCTAAGAATTTGTTGAGCACCTGCTGTCTGCCTGGCACTTCCCCTGTTATAATGGTAAATATTCCGACCCTAAAATTCTGCGAAGGAAGTACAGCGTTACACACAGTGTGATCCCAATCCTTTGTGCGTAGGTAACTCCAGATCCTGTTCTCAGGAAGAGCTCCGGGAAACGAGCCCAAACGATTTCCAGGAGCAGTTCTAAAACTCACAGAAACACAGTTTAAAAAGGCTTCTGCTTTTCTAAGTTCCCCCGGCCACAGCTAGTCTGTGTGTCTCTTTATAATCATTTTTCATTCAACTCTGAGTTCCTCTTAGAAAAATAAATGCATCTTATTTGGAGCCCATCAAAGCTTCTGAAATATGACAGCTCTCAGGAAACGTTTGTGGAAATTAACTAAAGAGTCCGTGCACTTCCGGGTTTGAAGTCTTGTCCTTCAGCAGTCTCTTCCCCAGTGAATAAACGTGCCTGGAACAATCAGATTACACCCAGTCACAGCACTAAACGGCAACGAGACAAGACAGAGCTCAGAGTCTCACTTTGTCTGATACAGATGAAAAAAATTTTGGAAATTTCTACATCTGCTTGCAGATGTTCCATCAAATCTGTAAGTACTTTTCTTTAAGTGTTATTACTTAACACTATTACTGTTATTATTATTAAGGTTAAGTAATGCTATTACTTAAAAAGAATAATGTGGTAGATACTCAGCCTCATTTGAATTATCACGTTCAGCCCTTGTAACAACCATTATACAACCCATTTTACTGACAAGAAAAGTGAGAAGTGAAGTGGCCTGCCGTAGGCTGCGGCGCTTGGTAGAATCTGGATTCATGGCTGGTTCTTTCTCAGTGCAGTGACTGAGCTCTGCTGTATTCTCTCTAACGGACTGCATAATATCCATCTTAAGAAGGGATAAAACACTAATGGTGGGAGGGGACTTACTTAAAGTGCTTTTAAAAGGTAAGGAGGAAAAGCAATATTTTGGTACCTGTGAAGCAATACTACACAGGCAGGTAAGTAATCGAAAATACCAGTGGTGCAGGTAAGGGGAGGGTGGCAGACCAGGAGGAGGCTAGAGTCAGATGAAAATTCCATTCACGGCTGAGCCACACAGTATACTATGATAACGTTTCTTTCCTACACAACCATGTTTTTCCTGAAGCTAATAACCGTCGTCTTTCTTTTGCTTGGTTTTTTTGTACCTGACACTAATTCAGTCCCAAACTCTCAACCATCTAGCTAAGGCTCTCAGTACTCTCAGACTATCAACCTCATCCTGAACTCTTCTGGAGTCTTCTACCAACAAATCAAGACTGACAGCCCTCTATGCCCCTGCGCAGCTGTCTTCCCAGGGTCTCTTCCGCGTTTATCATGAAAATTTCTTCCGTCTTTCTCACGCATCCGTTCCCCCTTTTCCAGCATTCTATGTCTTCTTCTTTCCTGTTTTCCTTCTTTGTTTTGGAGGCACTAATCTTCTAGTAGCCTCTCGAGTAGCATGAGAGGTAAGTGTTTTAAGCATTATTTGTCTAGAAAATGTCTTTTTTTAACATTTTTTATTGATTTATAATAATTTTACAATGTTGTGTCAAACTCCAGTGTAGAGGACAATTTTTCAGTTATACATGAACATATATATATATTCATTGTCACATTTTTTCCTCTGTGAGCTACCATAAGATCTTGTATATACTTCCCTGTGCTATACAGTATAGTCTTGTTTATCTGTTCTACATTTTGAAAGAAAACGTCTTCATTATTCTCTCCCATGTTTGGTTAAGAGTTTGAGCACAAAACTCCAGGATGGAATTAGTTTCCTCCCGACACCTGAAGGCACTGCTCCACCGTCCCCTGGCTTCAGCAGCACTACTGAAGAGCCTTTGTAACTGCTGTTTCTTTTACATGATCTATTTTTATTTCAATCACTCTGACTCTTTCTCGTGGGCCAATGTTGTATTTTCATTTAATAAATTAATTGGGAAAATCTTATAAACGTGTGGGTTCACACTGCCATCTTAACCTTGAGTTTCCAATCATGTATTTCTAAACCTCAAAACACAGCCAGTGATAAGGTGTAGAGGTTAAGCATTTCAAAGGCAGAATGAGAGCAGGAGGACAGAGTTACTCACATGAGGTGATTGCTACTCTTACAGCAAAGAATGAAAAAAGAGAGACAGCCAGACACCAAAACCTCACGACGCAATGCGTCAGATGGGCTGGCTTTCCCCCATGCTGCCTGCTCCCTCTGCACAGAAGACAGCTCCCAGTGACCTGTTTCACAAGATTCCTCAGGTTTTGTCCAACTGCCCGAAGGTCGGCTTCACTGGGGGGGTGGGGCGCATCACATTGGCAGAATTCTGTCTCTGGACATGTTGGAGTTGCCAGTTTTGTGTTAGTTACTTCATTCTTGGAACATAACGCTACTTCCGCAACCGTGAAAGATCTACCATGGGCTACTGGGTCAACTAGATTGCCTTGATCCCAGGGTCCAGACACACTTGGTCCTAAGCTTAAATCACAGTCCTGCTAGAATAGTCTTGGGCACCCAGGCCTGTGGACATGAATAAGATGGTTCATGGACCCTAACTACAAGATGGAGCAGTCAATACTTAACACTCACCAGAGGGCCGTTCCCTCAACAAATATTTACTTTAGATACGAAGACCCTTTGATATAAAAAGGTACGCAAGGTCATAAAGGGGTCTCCTCAATCACTGTCACCACCATCACCAAACACACACAACTGTCAATGACCCAGGGCCTCATCTCCCGTAGGCCCCTCAGGTAGGTTTCATCCAAACAAAAATCCCTCCGAAAGCACTTTCAGGATGAGCAAGAAGTGACACAGAAGACAGAGAACCATGGGCTGAAGGACTGTGGCTCCACAAGTCGGGTGAAGAAAATGGGTTGGGCTGAGCCCAAAATGACAAGGATCCTAAGACCGTATGAAGGTAAATCTAAGCATCTATCAAGTTCACCCGGCTGGGAAGATAAGAGGGGGTTAGGCTAGTCAGATGCCCCACAGCTGGTCCAGGAAGGATGCTCTGAGGGAGGCCAGGGGAATGGAAACTGCTTGTAAACACCAGATAGAAAAAAGAACCATTAACTCGGGAAGCAGAAAGTAGCCAATGAGGGAAATCCCTTCCCTCTTCCCCCCACTCCAGGCTCTAAAAGTAATTCATCCAATTCTTTTTTCAGGGCTAGCTTTCATGTACACAGATTTTTACAAATCTCCTCCCCTAGCCTCACCAAGCAGCCCATCATTTAATTTTTATTTTCCCCCAACTTTTTAAAAAATGTAAACCACCATGAAAGTTAGAAGGATGGTTCAGTGAATCTCACATTAGCCACCTGGACTCAAGGACTATCTATATTCTGCCACGTGCACAGGCTCTCTCGGAACGCTTTGAGTGGAGGGTTCAGGCATCATGAGCTTTCATCCCTAAATGCTTCAGTGTGATTGCCCAGGAATACAGACGTTCTTCTAAAAAGCCACAATGTAAGCACTGCTTCTAAGAAAATTAACAATAATGCTCTGCTATCATCTAACTCCCAGTCCATACTCAGATTTTTCAAACTGCTCCCCAAATGTCTCTTAGTGTAGCTGGATTTTTTTTCCCTGTTCTCCACCATCAAATTATTCTCTGTTATTTGTTGTTGTTTTGAACAAGGATCTGATCACAATAAACACACATTTGATTGTTACGTCTCTTTAGACTCTTATAAACTCTTTAATCTAGAACAATCCCCTCATTTTTTATTCACGATACTGATTTTTTCAGGAGTCCAGGAGGCCGAGGGTTTTATGACACCTCCCACATTCAGGTTTGGCTGATCATTTTGTCATGCCGCTGTCTAACCTGGCCCTCGTCTCTCCCCTATGTTTCCTCTCAGTCAAAGGCTGGGTCTAGAGACCGGATTCAATTTGGGTTAAACATTTCTGGCAAGAACACCCCACAGGTGATGTTGCGTAGCTTCTGGTACATCCTGACGGGAGGCTGCCTCACTACAGGTGCTCCGTCAAGTTTGTTTCCTCGAGTCAAATGGAGCCATCAGATCTCTCCACTGTGAAGGTACCTTCCCTCCGCACAGTTAGCAGGTAACTGCGGTGATCTGATGGCACGTGTGAGTATCCTGTCCCCCAACAACCTTCCATCCAACAGTTTCGCATCGATTGATGATCCTTGCTGGTAACAGCTATTGCACTAACGGCCCATCAGTTATAAAATGTCCAGAGGATGTCAGGAAGAAGAGAGAGGAGTGTGGAGGGAAGAAACAGAGAACGAGGTAAATAGGGGCTAGAAAGCTGGAAAAGGAGCAAATAATTTCGAAAGCTTTGCCAAGGCCCTTCAGTTTACACTCAACTGTTTTCAGAGTCATAAGCCCTTTAAGGGAATGCTGGCAAAGAGCCCCACGCAAGGTGCTATCATTTAGTAAGAAGCGAACGCACTTCAGTGAGTCTAGGCATCTGCATTTCCTCTACAGTCCCCAACCGCAGCCAAGAGCTAGGAAATCAAGAGGAAGCACGCAGCCATGACCCAAATCAGGTGTTTGGTCCCTGGAGTCCCACTCGACCAGGAAAAGGCAGTGCCAGCCCAGGGCACCTGGACCTCTTCATTCAAGGCTGGCTCACAACTCAACAATAGCCATGTAACCAGAACTCTCTGTTCCGAATCTATTTTTCCAAACAGTACTTTCTGCACTGTCCAAAAGCAGGTTTCTTTGAAAGAAACAAGCAGTCACTTTGCTGACCCGCTGAAGACATGCGTTGTTTTAGGTCAACTGCTCACTTTCAGACTTTAGGAAATTCAGTTTTTCTCTGTGAAGAGTTTTGGTGAATGTTTGCATCAAAGAATATCCCACATCTACTCAGATATGTAAATCACTTCAGGTTATCTCCCCAAAACACATGCCTTTTTCAAGACATTCAATATTGAAAACTGTGTTCTGATTCTGGAGCATTCTGACTCTGGTTACAACAAGCAAGAATCCTAACCCCCGAAACAGGAATTAACATTTACTTCAATAAACACAAGGAGCACACACAGACCCTTTGGCAAAGAGTTTAAAACCGAACAGGAGAGGTGAGTCGCACAGACACTCTGTCCCGAGCACGAGGTGCAGATGGAATTGCCGAAGGGCCGCCAGGGTGAGGGCCCAGGGCACTTCTCTGACTTGAGGAATCAGAGAAGGTGTCTCCTGAGGGACTCCCCCAGGAACAGAAAATTATTCCCAACAGTGGGAACCAGCTCCTGGGAAGTCAGCCAGTGCTGATTCACTGGGTAATTATGAAAGTCTAAAAGTATACTGGTCCAGACAAGGTATGGTTTCACGGCTCCCTGGAGAGGACGGTAATTATTTCGAGGGGAAATTTTTTTCAACCTTATTAAGTTTTAAAATCCTTATTTTAAATACGCTTTAGCTTTAACATATGCATGATTTTTAAGAAGAAGGAGAGAAGGAAATTACATTATCAAGCAAACAACAGGGTAATCCAGTTCCTAAGGGGCTGGGGATTTGGAATCCCTCTCCCAGACAGCAGACGCTGTATCAGTGATGACTAGATAAATTCCTCAGATACTTTTATCATGAAGGAATATAGTGTCTCTTGTCAGTAATTTCGCCCCACCTGGCCTTCCAGTCTCCTGGGTCCTGACCATCCCTTGGGTCATGTGTCGTATGGTACCCATTACCAACAGACTAATTTTACACAAGCTTTGTATTTCCCGCCTTCAGAAGTGACTGCAAATTTCCCAGAGACTAACTTTACAGAGGCTCCGAAAACCCCAACTGAACAAAACATTCTAACTATTCAAAAGGGAGCCGGCAAGAAACTCGTTATGTGAGAATTTTATTGCCAATTACACAATCTCATTATCCGTATCAGCAGTGGAGCACTTTAGGTGCTGGAAGCAAATTCTGACTTTAACTATAAAATTCAAGGGGGAAAAAAGTCAGCCCAATGATCTGGATGCCTGTTCTAACTGTGCAATTTTTTCTGACATAACTAATCATATTATTTCTAGTAACGGAAAAAAATGGCATTGTTCCCTCCTCTAAAAGGCTTAGGTCTTGGGGGAGGGTGTAGCTCAGTGGTAGCGTGCATGCCTAGCATGCATGATGTCCTGGGTTCAATCCCCAGCACCTCCATTAAAAGTAAGTAATAAATTAAAGCCCAATTACCTCCCTCCAAAATAGAAAGATAATAAATTTTTAAAAAAATTTTTAAAGCTTAAAAAAAAACTAAAAAACAAAAAGCTTAGGTTTAGAAAAATGTCCCTTATGTTAGGGATGGAAAATTCTTTTTGAAGTTTCTATTCCTGTCCGTTCAACCACCTTCTCTTTTGCTCTTCTCTTTCATCATTAAACAAAAAACCCACCTGCATCACCTCTTGGTATATATGTGTGATTAGTAAGCAGTGGGACATAAAAGTCCTATCCTGGCTGCTGAAACAGAACCACGTAAATAAAAACGCCCCTTCATTCCGGTGAAGTTCCTCATCCATGACTCCAAGCTCAGTGTGACAAGTGGATTTCCTTCCAGCTGGCCTTGCAACACTCTCGCCATAAAGAAGGTCATTTTCCCCTTCCTCTTCACCTCTGAATGCAACAGAGGTCATCTAAAGAGCAGTCACATGAGTACCTCGGACCACCAAACAGGAGCATCCAACGGAGGTGCTGCCAATTAAAGTTACAGTAAAAACAGGAAGAGAAGAGCCAGGGATGGGGGCCAGGGCAGCGAGGCCATCCGTCATTCGGTGGCTTTCAGTTAATTCCATCTGTGGCTCCAACCTTCTCCATTAGGAGAAGCCTGGGCACGTGTGCAGGTGTGCAGGTCAGCCGAGCAAGATATTCTGAGAAAAGAAAGAGGGCACATGTGTCCCCATGCAACCACTACAAGAATGATCAACGTTAGCATGAAAAGGAGAGACACCGCAAGCCATTAAAGGAAGATTTAAAGAAATACAAAAAGTCACACAACCTAGTACCTTTCTAAACTTGAAACTTGAGCTGTTGAATAATTAGTACTCCATCTAAGTCTTTTTTTTTTTTTTAACCCTTCTGTTTCTGCTTCTAACTTTTTGGCTTACTTTGAAGATTAAAAAAAAAGACTATCTGCATCTTCCTTTGTTTGTACCTTTGGCATAAAGAAAGCTGAGGACTAGTTTACAGCTGATTGGTAAGGACTTCCAGGAGGAGGCAATACAGCAAGAGTCAAAAGCCAAGACCCCAGGTCAGGCTGCAGGGATTTAATGCTGGTGCTGACCTAAGTGAGTGGTTTAACCTCACTGTATCTCAGTTTCTCAGGCTATAAAATGGGGACAATTAAAATACCTATCTCACATGATGTAACATGGATCAAACTAAAACCAACCAGGTAAAGAGTTTGGCATTGAGCCTGCTAGCAAATCACAACTGTTTGTTATTCTTACTGCTATTACGACTGTCACCACATGCCCTGAGAGAGCTCTGCTAATCTCTGAGCAGTCAGAGCTTCCTTGCTTCTCCTGGAGAGCTCTGAGGGAAGGAATTTCCTCCTCCAGGAAGCTTTGGCTGCAAAACAAGTACTGGATAATAAATAATTAAATAACAATTACAGACGAATGCAGACATTTACACGATGGGTAACCAAGAGCTGGACTCCATTCTTCTAACAGATAAAAGGTTCCCCGGCACTTGACTGTTTGGAGTCACTTACTTTCCAACCATTTTAACCAAACAGGAAAATTCAAAACTGATGTTACTACATGGTTTTCTGAGAATCCAAATTTAACTCAGATGAAGGAAAGGAAAGAAGGAAAGGACTGAGGCACTTGATGGCCGGTCAGAATGCAGGGAGCACTCTTACATTAAAAATAAGTCCACTGGTTCAGTTCTCACTCAGATCTGTTGCACATGCTGGATGTTTTTATTTATGTGTTCAGGTATTTTTTTTCTTATTTAATTAAATTAATTTATTTTTTAACCAGTCTTTTTTTTGGGGGGGGGGGTTAAGTAGGTTTTATTTAATTTATTTAGTTTAATGGGGATACTGAGGACTGAACCCAGGCCCTCGTGCATGCTAAGCACACACTCCATCACTGAGCTTACCCGCCCCCTAGGTTGGTTTGTTTTTCAAGTAGAAGTTTAGGTTATGCCTACAGGTTTCGTGTGCTGTTTTGCCGCGGATGAAGGAAGTGGGCTTCAAGATCTGGTTCTTTACCGACATAAATTCATCAAATGACTAGTCCACATTAAACAAAAGGACAAAGTTAAAAAGAAACCCCCAGAAAGTAACCTCTCCTATTCATTAGCAAAACCAACCCCTTCCAACTGTTGGCAGAGAAGCAGCCTCATCTCGGGGTTCCCCAGAGTCCCCCGAGGTTCGCTGACTTTCCAGCGAAGGCTCCCCTGAGCTTTGGCTGACGGCCTCCCAGGTCCCCCCCCCCCCCACCCCAGTGCTCCACAGTAGTGAGAGGGTGTGTTCTCCTCCTTCACAAAGCAAAACTGTGACAGCCCCTGGGTGCAGGCCTGCTTAAATCACAGCCACCAAAAGCCCCACAGACATGCCGGCCACGCAGCCTCCAAGCCCGCTGAATTCTGACCATTCTTCTGTAGAATCACCTATCGAACCACTTTTGCAGGTGCCGCGATTCCAAGCACTAAATCTTGCCACTAATCCCTCACTGCACAACTCCTACCACCCACCGAGAGGAAATAAAAAGCTGAATCAGGTACTCCTTTCTTAGATTTCCAAGACCTAATAACTTAACATATAAATTACTCACAAAGGCTAAGTTTTACCCCAAACAGAAACATGTGGGCCAGTTTGGTTGTTGCTTGTGATCTGTTTGTTAATCCCTGGTACCGACGTAAGACCTTCCCCCTCTTCACCCAGCCCCGCTGTCTATACTCATCCACTTCAGGAAAGAGGCTCTTACGTATCCTAGCTTTCTTAGGCCAGGCAAAATGAAGAAAATCCTTTAGGCAAAAGAGAATGCTGAAAAGGCTATGGTAAAACAGAGACTGAGAAATCAATGTATTAGCACTCAGGGCTGAGAGTTTACCCAACCAAATTCATCTTCAAAATAGAGACGCCCATGTCAGTCTGACTAGTAGAGCTATTCTTAGAAAAACAAGGCAAAGGATCCAAATCTACTTCCCAGACCAGTGGCTTTCAGATTTTACCAGTTTCCAAGGTGAGAAATATATTTACACTTTGACCCAGTACACAGACACAAAAACTGAAACAAAGGATTCACGAATCAACACTTGCCCCACCTGCAGGCAACACACAATGGTGTTTTCTAAACTACTCGAGTTCATGTTTTAAATGTTGGTTGAGACTAAGTAGATGGGTTGCATGCCCTAGAAAACCTCTCTGTGTATCACACAGGTCAGATGAAGCATTCGTGAAGCAAAGGTGAGCGTTCTGATTCCCATTTCAGCCACTGATTGAACACTGCTTCCCAATGGCCAGAGTTAAAGACAAAAATTACTCTGGCACTTGTTAAAATGGTAAAGAAGACTTGATTCAAGACTGCTGTCAAAGGGCTATTATGATACTGGAGAGAAACAGAGCTCAACTCCAAACACAACAAGGATGCGTGGGGATTTACAGCCAAGGAGCAGAGCGAGGGGGCCAGTGGGTGGAAGGTCACTGAGAGGAGTGTCGGGGTAGGGGGATTCCTGCTGCAGGCAGGCCAAGGACAGGGACATTCAGGGAAGGAGATGAGGAATTTGATCAGACATTAAGGGTGGGAGGGTTCTCACTAAACTGACTTAGCAGAATTCTTGTTAAGACTGGGCGAGGCAGGCCAAGGACAGGACAGCGGCCAAGGTCAAGGTCTCATTGAGAAGCAGGCTCAAAGGAGCCTGACTAAAGTTTGGTCAAGGAGAGAGGCCTTGTCACCAGCTGTGGTCAACAGAAAGATGGAGGTCATTTTGTTGTTACGACTGGAGGGAAATACCCTCAAAGCAGATAATGAGGTTACCACCCAGAAGACAGAACGACCTTATGGTTCAAGGTGTGGCTTATGGACGTCTCACCAAACCCCTGACCTCCAGAGACTCCACTCAAAGGACAGGCAAGGAGTTAAGAGAGATCAGAAGAGGAGACTTCAGCAAATGGACAATTTTAACAGTTTTTGGAAGACAGAAGGCAGATAGAAAAAAGATAAAGATTGAGCAGTAAGCTGCAAGCAAGGTGCTTACTAGGGGGTGACGGGGTGAAGAGAGTAACAAAAGGCCTCCTCTGAGCCCACCTTCAGCCTTTAAGGCCCCAGACACCCCGAGGGACAGGTGTGAGTCTTGGGCCTGAAACAGGGGAGTTGACTGAAAGTCTGAATTCTGGCTGGTGGGGTCTCCGTGTGCCCTTTCCTCCCTCTTTCTGCCAGCAAGTCCCTCCCACCCCATACACATGACCACCCCAGTCAAGGCCTGGAGACTCTGCCCTGGAGAAAATTAAGCTAGGAGTCTCCAGACTTGGGGACATCAGACACAGGGTAAGGTCAGGGAGGATGAAACTGAGGGCTTGGAGTCAGTACACCCGAGGAAGACTGAGCCAGGCCAGGCATCACCCTCGGGCACCCTAGCACTGCAAGCACTTCACCAGCAGGTAAAAGTACGGACATTTACTCTCTGGATAAACTAGAAGAAAGAAGCCCTCAGATACTGAGATGGGGTGTCCCCAAGAAGAATGTCCGGCGCAGCACTCACCCGACTTTGAATGCCCACCAGTTTAAAGTCCAACCTTAAAACCATGAGGCTTCAGCCCGCTCAGGGTCTCCAGGCATTTGAATTCAGCCTCCAAAGTGTGAGAAACTGAAACAGACACATCAAAAATAGGAACCTCGAGGAAGCAGAGACAATACAGGAAACAGAGGGAAACTTTTGTCAGGCCCACTGACGTCCTTCAAATCCAACGACCCCCATTTCTGGGCTCTCATGTCTGCCTGTGATCCCTCAACAGATAAAGTGCATTCTTTACTGGGCCTGCTTCCCCTAACAAACTAATAGCCCTGGGTGACGCTCAGGCTGGCTTGCTTCAGCCCACCTTATCAGAGTCATAAACCCAAGCTTCTTAGCATCACCTGCAACCAATCAGAGCCTTGTGCACAAGCCCTTCAGGCACCTTGGGACCCGACCTTATAAACACGCCAACAACCAGCCCTCGGGATGCACGCAGGCCTCCCTCGCCCGTGTGGCCTGTGTGGCCCGTGTGGCCCGCTGTTCCCTATAGCATCGTAACTGTTAACTTTTCCCTTGTTCTTCCCCCCAGGGCTCACTCAGGCACCTCCTGTCTGTGTGGCCTGTTGTCTATGGCAGTGTACCCCTAATAAATGCCTTTCCTGTTCCTATACTTTATCTCTGATAAATTCTTTCACCAACCCGAACATCACCATGTCACCCACTGGCTGCCCCATCGTGCCTACAACAAATTTCTATATATCTTTTAAAATTTTTATTTAAAAAACTGATAATCTCTTTAGAAAAAGAGAGAGGGTGTTAAATATGTAAGATTAGAACAAAATGCTTTTAAGATGAAACAATCAGAAAATAAGAAATACGATCATTAACATTGTATTAAACGATTAGAAGATAAGGTCAGAGAAATCTCCCAGAAAACAGAATCAGAGAGAAAGAAATGAAAGAGACATAAGAACAGTCCACAAGTTCCCAATAAAACTGTAGGAATTCCGGGGCAATATGTAAACTGAAAGGAAAGAAATGTGCATGTGTGTGTGTGTATACACACAACTACAGCTACACAAGAAACATTCCTGCAACTGAAAGCTGAGTCTCCAAATTGAATAAGATCGCTGAGTGGTCCGCACGATAGATTAAAAATGACCCAAACCAAAGTCATATGTCATAAAATTTCAGGATACCAGGTTAAAAAGAAAATTCTTAAGGGAAACATATCACAAACAAAAGAATGGGGTTCAAACGGCTTCAGCCTTTTCTCCAGCGACACTGGATAATATAAGAAGACCACGGAGCAGTGTTTTCACATTTCTGAGGGAAAATAATTTATAACGTAAGATTGTGTGCTTGCCCAACTACAAATCAAGTAAAAGGTAGGATAAATACACGTTTAGACATGTAAGAACACAAGAAACTTTACCTTCTATGTGTTCTTTCTTATGAAGCTGCTAAAGAACACACTCCAACAAAACAAGGGAGTAAACCAAGAAACAGGAAGGTTTGAACTCCAGGAAACAGGAACTCCAGCACAGAAGGGGCAAAGGGAAGGACCAGATAATGCTGAAAGTCCCGGCGTGCTGGCCAGAGCACTCCAGGGAAGGGTCTCTAGGAAACAGAATTTCAAAACAGATCTTACGTCTGTAAGGACTACATTGCAAGAAGGATGTGTGAGTCAGTCAGAGGCTGGGGGCCTCTTACACACTAATTCTTGAACACATCAAATCTCCTGACTTTCTTTTACAGAGAAGAACACATAAAAATTGTCTCATGGGTTAGCTAGACCTTAAGATGATTGGGCAGCAAAGATGAAATCTCATCGGGAAAGGAGAAAGCAGACCCTCCTGCTAAAAGTTAGCAAATGTAAAGTGTGCCATTTGAAAGGGGTGAGCATAAAACACATTTGAAAGAGGTCATAGTATTTGTTCAGTAAAATATTTAGGACCTGTAAGTGGTCACAGTATTTGCCAAGGAGAATAACATCTTTGCAAATAAATGACAGGATCTGGGGAATTACACCCGTTTTCATCACTCTGTTCGTTTGCTAGTTACGGATTGGCACCGAGTTCTGTTTATCAGGGAGGCTGATTTGCTCAACAACCCTACCCTCCAAGAAAAGGACACAGAGAACTGATCAAGTTTGAGCCTTGGGAAAACAACATTTGAAGGCATTTGACAGAGCTGATGAAACATGTGGAAAGAGTTAAAGGCAGAAATTTAGAAAACAAAAGCATTTTTTCAAAGTAGGCAGTTAAATGCAGTAAAACCAAAAATTTGTTCAGTAAAGAAACTGGAATCATAACTCGTAACTCACTACCTGGCTATGCAAACGGCAATATTTAAATAGTTTAATTAGGTAAGCATTGTACAAACAAACAGCATAAACAATGTATTGTATGGGGGGTGGGGTGGGGGTAAAGGGTATCAAACTGCAACACAGGAACTATTTACACAAGTGTGGACAGCGTTTAGGAGAACAGAGATAGGAAAGCAGCAGAGCTAACAATAGCAAGTAGTCAGTGCCACCTCCAGGTCTGAAGTTCAAGGGGAAGGGGCGGGGCAATTCTCAGATCTCAGAGAGCAGCTGATAGGGCCGACGGCCGGAAGAGGAGGAGGGGTCTTATCCAGCCAGGAGAATGCATGCCCCACGCGCCTCATTGCCCCTCCAATCCAGTCTCCTGCTGATGCCTCCACTAGCCAGACCCAACTGGTGAGGGAGCCTGGCCACCTCACCCACAAAGATCAGCCTCCCGGGAAACACTAAGGGCAAGAAGAACACGTCTGGAAGAGGCAGACAGCATCCAGCAGAGAGAGCTAGAACGTCATGGCTGGGAGACAGAAAATCGTGTCTAAAATTAACACATCAAAAAATAGCACCACTAGCCTATTTTTTAGAACTGAAGTAGCCAACATTTGAAAGCGGTTGTGTCTGGAAAGCGGGAAGAGACAGCAGAAGACGTCCAGGACAATGCCAGGTCTTCGTGGTAAAGCTTAGAACCATTAGTCTCTTAAAATATGTGTTTCTACGACTTGATTAGAAATAAAAATTAACCAAATGTTGAAAACACACACACACACACACACACACACACACACTCACACACACAAAGTAGGCATGAGGGGGAAGAAAAATACACCAGCTTTGTCAGTTGAATCTCGCTGTAGGACTGTATGTAGGTCCCGTCACCTCTGGGCTTCAAGGTTCTCAGCTGTTAGACAAGATAATCATCCCAACTGAAGGGAGGTTGAGAGGTCTGAATGAGATGACGTGACGTACGGGAAGCACCTGGCACAGGATGAGCCCTCAGCTGACGAGAAAGGGATACACAGAGATGTAAAAAGGGGTGAGAATCTGAAAGTCATTAAAAGACAGTGAGTATCTTTATAAATTGATTAGGGTCTATATTTAAAGCTTCTCTTGAACCTCAGCATATAACAGTCTGGCTAATGGCAAACGCGCAGTTAAAATGTACTGGAAGAGAACAGAAGGGTTCCAACACTACACTGTCAGTGTCCCTTCCATCTCTCTCCTCGTTTGATGGGACGGGAAAATTCAAGAGCCTGTGATCCACTTCTCAGGGTTTCACCTTGGCCTCGACCTTGCCGTCAGACTCCCTCCCCAAATCTTTCCAGCTCCCTCTCTGCGGCCCCACCTCCCCCATCCTTTTTTGTGGCAGATCCACACAGCCGTGACTGCACCTGCTCCCACTCCCAGAAAGGCTCGGGAAAGGCTCTGATTTCCCCCTCGTGCTGCCCTCCTGCTACACACGCCGCTCCACTCAACGCCGTGCTGAGGTTGGAGAAAACAAGGTCCTTTGAAATCAGTATTTGTTAATACCTGTTCACCACGTGGGACCCACTTTGTGACAGCTGTCCGCAGCCAGCCCCGTGGCTGCCAACAGAGCCCTTGGGTCGGGTGGTGGCCCCTCCTCATCCGTGGCCATCCCCTCTCTGCAGTCATGGTCCAGGAGTGGACATGCGGCCAGGGGTCCTGCCTCCAAGAGAGGTGTCTCTCTCTCTCTCTGATGAGATAGGTGAAGGAGGAGGAAGCCCTTTTTCCAAGGCTCTCCTAGGATACTGTGTCTGAGAGGCAATCCATCCTCGGCCAGGGACAGCCGCTCTTGACTAGGTGGAATGTCACGGACGCAATGAAGATGGCAGAGAAGCAAAATACAGAAAGCGCCAGACCCTCTGTGACGTCACCAAGCCACAGACCCGGACCTTGAGCCCACCCAAACAGCTGAGCTGAGGGTCGCTGGATTTTCTGCTGCTTGCAGCCAAAACAACCCCAAGTGATGCACTGTGCCGTTAAGAGAGACGTGAAAGTGTCATCTGTCTCACATTGTCCGAGAAGGCACGGATGCCTGGTTGTTCAAAACCCAAAACCCAAAAAGACAACCGTGATGTCTGTGGGTCGACCCAAACAACTTCTATGCCCCAAGGAAGAACCGAGGCCGTCACGCCTCCCGTTCACAGCCCAGACGCTGCCCTTCCCTGCAGACCACCGGGGATACCCGGCCCACCTGCCTCCTGCACTGTGAGCCCTGCGCCTGTCACTTCGCTCCCTACGATGCTGCGAGGGGGCTCCCAGAGAGGCCTCCTCAGCTCTACAAAGAGAGGAGCTGGCCTCCTACCATCAAAATGCCAACAGACCCTGCAGAGGTGGGACCACCAACAGGCCTCTCTGGCGCTATCCTGGCCCGAGTTTAGGAAGGAGACACTTTCCGGGTTCTGCCCTGTATTAGATGTCAGAAGCGCTGGCCTGGAGGCTCTAGGAGACCTGCAGCACACTCTGGAATTGCTGACTCTCTTCATAACAGATGGTAAAAGAAGCCATCTTCAGTGTTCCGCACGTTTTCCAGAGGAGAGAATGTGAAGTAATACAGCTAGCTCTCCAAGGATAATGGAGACAAGTTCTCAAATGTTAGCGGGCACAAGGGTCACCACCTAGAGGGCTGGCTTGAAATGCAGACCCTAGGCCTTTGCTCCAGAGCTGGGCCTGGGCCCAAGAATCTCCTTTCGAAATAAACCCCACATGTCATCCAGCAAAAGGTCATCAGACCCTTCGAAAAATAGTTATAAATCACTGGAACCCATAGATTATCCAAAAGGCTTCACTTGGGGCCATGGTCTTAACTTCATCCCCTTTCTACCTCCTCTGTGCTCTAATTGCTTCCATCAACCCTCTCTCCCGGCTCCTCCTCCCTGCCCTCCCTCAGACCCCACGTCACTTCCTGCTCTAAATCCCATGCCAGCATTACTAGGATGTCGTGACCCTAGTTACGAGAATTATTTTCACATACCAGAATGTGTGCCTCCGAAAGTCTTTGTGAAGGATACATGCTCATCCTCAGAGGAGCTCCGCGGCCATCTACTGCGCATCAGCCAGCGGCTGGGAAACTGGCGCTAGCCAGGCCTTTCTATCCTCCTGGTCCCTCTTCCATTCTCTTGCTTCCATCTACCTTCACCCTTGCAATGCCAGGCCTCAGAGCACCCTTCAGTCCCTTACCTGCCCTGACCAGTTACCCAGGACCTGCACCCAAGTTACCACTCTCCCTTCTCATCCCACGCTCTTCCCCTCTGTGATCAATCTGAGCCCAGAGGTCCAGGCTTCTCCTTTCTGTGGCTGACTCCTGAATCTCTCTCTCTCCGGTCCAAAGTGTCTGCTCCAACCATCTGCCCCACCAGCACCTCAAGCTCAACTCACCCCTCACCAGCAAGTCCCCCTCGTGTTTCTGTTCTGTTTCCAACATGCCTCCTCTCCTTGGATCAAGACCTTGGAGCGACCCTGACATTCACCGCTGACCCCACATTCAACCCCTCACCCAACTTCATTCACTTCTGCTTTCCTGTTTCTGTCTGTCCCTTTCATTTACATCACGATCTTTGTTTTTGTCTTAACTTCAGCCCGAGTCAAGGCTCTGTGGTTGCCAGAAAGAAATAACCAGTCAACCTGTGGGGATTATTAAAAGGCACAAGGGCATCTCACTGACACAAAAATGGAAAGGCAGCTGGGCCTTGTAGCAAATGAGATTAGACCTGCAAAGGCTTTGGGGATAAGGTTCCAGCTCGCTCCCCCTCCGGGGCCATCTGCTCTTCGGCCTGGATTTCCTTCTGCAGCCGTGCCCTGTTCTCCTGCTTTTCTCCCCCTCGATGTTCACGTTTCAGAGCGATCATCCCAACCCCTCCTGTGCTCTCCAGTCTAAACACAGGCTCTCATTTGGTTCAGAGTCTGGAGAGAGAAGACCGATGGACAGCCGGCCACAGTGGACTGGACCAGCCTCGCCTGAAGGCCAGCTTTGGTGCCAGCATCTGGATTAGTCCGGGTGGAATCACGGGTGTTTACATCCCTGCGTGTGCACCTTCCTTCCCAGACAGCGGGCTGTTAGGGAGACACCCCACCACCTTCTACTACAGCTGCTCCTAGAAGTGGGGTGGAGCCCTAAGAGGCCCGTCCAGAACCGAGTCTCTACCTTTCTGTTATGAAAGGAGGAAAATAACGTGTGTGTGTGTGTGTGTGTGTGTGCCGCGCGCATGGGTGCGTGTGTTTACTGCGTGGAGGGATATATTGACGTAAGTTCCCCGATGTCCTTTTTGGGAGAGACTGTCATTTACACAGAGATAATGTCCTTTCTGCTTATGGAAGATGACATGTCCTTCCACTGATGAAGTGATATGGTTAATGACTGTTGTTGTGTGTGCCATTATTTAGCAAAATTAAATACTGGGACACCTTTGTCAGTCCTGTAACTTGGCGGGGGTGGGGGCGGGGGACAAGACTTGGCTGGTCCTTAAAATCCAAATGTCTTGGAAACATTATCCTGTCTTGGCTATTTTCATAGCTTCCTAAATGGTCTCTCTACTTTCAAGATCTCTTCCCCAACTATCTTGGACACCACTGTCAAGTTAATCTCTCTAGAACACTTTTGAATATATTATTTCCTTGCTGAAATCTTCCAGGGCCTTGCAATGATTATGAAATACACTGGAGAGTCTTCGACCTCTGAAACCCAGCTCCAACCTGTGACTCCAGCCCCCGCCCACCACCCCTGCTCACACCCGCCCTGGGTTCCACACGCGGCTGTTTCTCACCCTCCTTACCCCTGCCCCTCTCCACGCCGCCCCCAGACTTTCCAGCCCACCTCTGTGAAGCCTTCTGATACTCTCAGCTAAAAGGAGTCTCTCCTGACTCTGAATCCTTTCATTAAAACATTTGTACATCTTAGGACATTTCCTAAATTCTGTATCATCTTGCGATGTTTTGTGCGTTTCCTCTACACCCCTCCAATTACAGTCCCTTGAGGGCGACCGCCTTGCCTGTGGGCACGTGTGTGCAGATGAAGCCACACAACACAGGATTCGCGCACAGCCCCATTCCATGTGATTTTAGGGAAACTCCATTCATTCATCTCTATACTGGAGAGCATGGTGCCAGCTCTCGGCACCATGGCGGGGGGGGGGGGGGTGAGTGAGATATCTATGCAAAGTCCTGGGCTGTGGTCACTTCCTTCCTTCTGGCACACTGTGGACTCTCACAAAACATCTGTTCGACTGGGACCCTCAGGACTGAGTAAGTCAAAAGGCAGGCCGACAGGGGTCCAATTTGGGAGCTTACTATAAAATTAGTATTTGTCTGTGATTCATAACTTACCTCTGGGGAAGATTCTGGTAGAAGAGTTCGAACACATTGGAGCAACACAGCACACAGTGGGAAAGAGTGCCCTGCTTCCCCGCTGGCCACCTCATACACCCTGAAATGTTTCTTTTTAAAATGTGGTGCCCCTCCTGTGAGGCCGCACCTCACAAATGGACCTATTTGGGCTTGACCATCTCTGTGTTCTCTCTCAACCCTGGCAGACTGGCTCATGACCACCTTAGTGGCTCAAAATCAGGCAAGAAGGTTGGGAGATACAGAAGCATGTGGGTGGACGGCTACAGCCGAGTTTCCTGTTCAGTAAAAATAAACATTCCTATGAGAGAAGCCCCTTTTTACTACTTGCAGCTAAAGACATCCTAACTGACACAAACACAAGAAGCGACCTTACCCGGTGGTTTTATAACCAGAAATTGGGCTGAGGCCCCATTGTTTCAGGAGGCCCCCGGGGAAGGTGAGATGCAGGAGTCCCAGGACGTCGGTGACGTCCCTGGTGTGTGCGCACCAGTCCCTGTTCTAAACTCGGTATGTGCTCCATCTCCCGTGGTCCTCAGAGCGCTCCGCGTGACAGGAAGTCTTACTGAGCCTTTTACAGGAGAGGAAACTAAAGCACCAGGAAGTAAGGTCAGTTCCCAAGATCACGCAGTCGTCGGGGGGAGACGGCAAGATCTGCTCCCAGGAGGGCATGCTCCAGGGCCCGCCTGCTCTATCACTACCCCATCGGGCCTCCCTGCAGCAGAAGGTCCCCCCAGATGTCATCATTTGGGGGCCACTCTGGCCTGGAAGGATCCACCGTCTTCCCTTTTAGTCTCATTTCTAGAGGGGAAAGAAAATGAGGACTAAGCATTGAAACGCACAAGGTGCCCCTTCCATGCCTCACACCCACTGGTCAGCTCTGCCCCTTCCTCTCAGTCTGCAGGCTCTGTGCAGCCTGGTTCCTCCCTGCTCAGCCCCGGCCCTGCCAGGCCCAGCCCCGCCAGGCTCGCTGCCCCACCATCCCTGCCCCCTTCTGCACCCGGCCCCCTTGCTTTTCTCCCTGTGCGCAGGCCTGCAGCCCCTCCCTCTTTTAAGCCCACATCACTCGTCTAGATGTTTGTTTCAAGTCAGGGTATTCCAGCCCAGACAGCCTCCAGAGATGACACGGGGAGGCTGAGAGGAAAAATCAAAGCAACTGAGAAGAGTCAGAAAAACTGGTGTGCAAATTCCTTCATCCCTACTCAATAAACAGCCACTTAAAGTCATGCTAACAATGCCTAATTTTTAAAAATCTGTTCCGTTCCATGCGGTTAAGGCTTATAAACACTCAAACATTATAGTTAAGATGTACTTAATGCTTACTTATTTAGAAAAATAAAAGCTCACACACAGGAGTCGTCGATTTAGAGCATCCAGTCCGAGGAGACCACGTGCCCCTTTCCCGCTGACAAAATGCAGCAGCCGGAGCCCTGCCACAGGCCACCTGCTCTGCTTGGCCCAGGGAGGCGGCGTGACAGGGGCAGCAGCACGCTAGGACCAGGGGCTTCTGCTACTTCGCTTCTTCCAGCGCCCTTCTTGCCTGTCTCGGGGGTGAAGTACTGGCCCTCCACACCAAGTACGAAGCATGCCTCCATGCCGCCCCCAGACACAGGACCTTCCCACTGTACCCTGCAACAGCCTGGTTCGTGGTGTGATCATTCGTTTGCAACTTTAAAAGGAAGACAATTCATTTTATTCATCCTTGGAATCCTCACCCTCTCCCCACTCCGTCCTTCAGAACTCCCAGCCCTGAGGTGGGCTGAAGATGACGCTGGAAGTTAGCTGCACAGATGAGGGCCGGATGGACGGACAGCAGAGGTCAGCACTGGTGAAGGGCTTCTGTCCACCAAGGACGTGGCTGCGCTCACTGCCGCTCTGCGGCCTCCTCGCTGCCTGCCCTGCCGCCATCCCAGCGATAAAGGGACGGGACGGAGGGGTGGAGACAGCCTCATCAGTGACACAGCATCCTTCCTCGGTCATTCCTTTTCTGCACGTAAAGCTTTTCGAAAACTGTCTTCTTGGCTTTTATGTGACAGGAAAGTTTTGCAAGAACCAACTGTGATTCTAAGAAAAGATCCTGCCAAGCAAAGTGAAAGCCCCCCCTTCGCTGCCTGTAGACCGCGGACAGCCGCCCCTGTGCCGCCCCGGGGAGGGGGGAGGGGCCGGGCCGGCACAGGGCCCCGGCCTGCTGTGCGCTCTGCCCCATCTGGGGAGAAAAGGGTGACCTGAAGAGGGCAGGGCCGGAGCCCCAAGCCTTGGAGAGGGAGGGAGCAGCCTACCTCTGCCGCTGCTATTTCCTTTGCCCAGATGCCTTCCCAGTCTACCCACAGATATCCAGCTCACCCTTAAGAGAAAACTCACATGCCAATGCCACCTCCTCCAGGAAGTCTTCCATGGATCCCTCCAGCAAGAATTAACCAGGGTTTCCATCATTCTCCCCAGGACCCTTTATTTATAGCCCCATTCTACGTTGTATATTGTTATATTTGTCAGCATGTTAGGCCCTTCCATCGGACAGCAAACCATTGAGGTCAGCAACTGTGTCTTAATCATTTTGTTCCTTCCACCCCGTCCACACATCTTTTCCATCTCCCATCTCTCTCCCTCTCTGTCCCTCTCTCTCTCTCCCTCTTCATTTCTCTGTCTCTGTCTCTCTCTCTCTCTCATACACACACACGGTGCTTGTCCCCAGAACTTTTTGAAAGGGCCTTTGAGTAGCACAGAAGATCTCTCCTCCACGTCCACGAGGAAGCGTGACTAATTCGCTCCAGCACTGAAAGGGGGAAGTGAGACTCCAATTCTATCTGAAATATAAATGTGAGTTTAAGCCTCATCAGTTCCAACCTCTTTTGTGGCATAAGAAAATATTCTTCCCCTTTGGGACAGCTGCATCTTCCAAGTCACCTTTGAAAATAAAACACTTGCATTGTAAAAAACCAGAACAGTTGCACTTTTTTTGGTAACTTACTTTAAGACCGTATTACTTGCTCGCAACCATGTTACCAGGACTCAGCCTCATGATGTTGAAAACCAGAGACGCCGTGGAGAAACATCTTCCCCCTTGACCAACTCACTAGTGTGGAAACCAAGGCCGTGACACATGGGTGACCTGCCTGTGGTCACTCAGCCGGCTGGTGGTCAGGCCAGGACGTGGGCCCAGGCCCCTGGCTCCAACCAGTGCTCTGCTCCCGGATTGGCTGAGAGTTCACTGGACAATGGTTTCTGTTTGGTTTTCTGTTTTAAAAGCAGAAACGAACATTTCATCTCACAGTCACGTCCAGCCTCAAGGTCAGCTGACAGAAGAGGGAAGAGGGGTTGGACCAGGCGAGGCATCGCTTTGCTTCCTACTTGGTGAGCCCCGAGACCCTCGGGGTCAGCGGGAATCGGGGGGTCTTCTCCGGCTTGTCCCCCACCCCCAGGCCTGCAGCATCTGCTGCCCTCAACCCTGTCCTGAAGTTTGGGCAGCTGGGCTGTGCAGAGTTACCACACGTGGGAGTTCCCTGATCTCCAGGGCAGCGAAAGGGAAAGAGGAAGTTTGATGTCTCTAGTCTCGCTCTGCAGGATGACCCTCGCCTGCCTCCTCCCAGCACCTGTGGCAAGGAGATGTGAAGGAAAAAAAAAAGAAAAGACGATAAACTGGACAAAGGCCCTAGGGTGTGGCTGCGGTCCAGGCAGCTCAGTGAGCACGTGGTGGGGACTGGAGGGGCCGGAACACGATGGGGAAGCAGGAGGAGTCAGGGATGGGACGAGAGAAGCATCACCACACAGCTGCCACCACGGACTGGCCCTGCGGGGGAGAGCTGCACGGGGTGTGAATGAATGAAAGACCAGGGAGAGTTACAGCACCGTCTTCCACTCCCCCTGGGCCTGGGTGGCTCTTGCCTCAGTTTACCCATCTGCAAACCACAGAGAGAGGCCAGTGGGTCAGGGTGCATGCGCAGAGGCCAGGAACGGCCCAGGCAGTCAGCCCTGCACACACCACACAGACACAGACGTGACCCGCCAGGTCCCTGGCCCAGGCTAGACCACAAAGCCCCACCCTGCGGCTCACAGCCCTTCCGGCCACCTCGCCCCTCGTCCCCTCCTCCTCCCAGCTCACGGCTCTTCTCGGAGGCAGACTGACTCAACCACAGCCTCATCACCCGACTCCCACGGACATGCTTCTCCCAAGACACACCTGGGATGGGCTGACCTCAGTCTCTCCACCCCGCAAACTGCTCCCTTCTGTAAACCCTTCTCTGCTTGGCCCGGCCCCCTGGGTGCACACCGCTCACCTCCCCAGCCCTCTCCCCGACTCCCCAGCCTGACCCAACGCCACGGCTTCAGCCACATACGCTGGACTCCCTGCACTGCACCCATCTCCTCGGAACAGCCACCCTGCCACCTCCTGGAAGAAATAAGGAAGCCACCCCGGGAGACCGCACCAAGTCCTAAGGGTCACCTGCAAGCTAGTGACAGAGCCAGCATCACTAGCTATGTCCTCAGGTGCCCTTCATATGTGGCCATGAACCCATTCTTGGCTGAGGGGAAATAGTTGCGGTGTATTATTCTTCAATAAAAAGTGTAAAGGACAAAGATTTGAGAGAATCCCAAGGAAGGGGGTTAAGGAGCGATGGGGTGTGGGGAGACTTCTGACCAAGGCATCCTTCCCGGGGGAGGGGCCTGCGCAGAGCAGTCCTTCCGATGAGCAGTGGCGCCTGGAAAACTAGACAGCACCATTGGGGCGGGGGGCCACCTCCCAGGCCCCAGCCTGGGACTCTGGCATCATCTGAAGAGGAGCAGTGGCTCCCAGGAGGTGAGGGGGCCACCGACGGCTGCACACCAGGCCCTTTTTCACGTCCAGGATGCCCAATGGCTGGCCCTGAGGCCTGGAGCTAACCTGGACAAACAGAAGGACTCTGTAAGCTGACAGCCCCGCGGAGCACCAGGAAGGCCTGCGGTCCTGCATGATGGCCGAGCTTCGCAGGCTGCAGCTCCGGGGGAAGCACGTGTGGGGCATCGCTGGGGTTCCAACCGCATGCGATGGAGACTGAGCCAGCTGTCTGCCCACCAGGAACCCAGCCCAGGGGGTGGGAAGAACAAGACGTTACCCAGGACGTGCCAGGGCCTTCCCTCTAAGCCGGTCAGGCCCACGTCATCCTCATTTTACAGACACTGAAACCAAGGCTGGGAGAGTCTGTCTTGTGCCAAGACGGCCCAGTAACTGGGGGGCTCAGATCTGAACCCCTTCTCATCACGCTGCCCTCCAGGCACTGAGCGGGCTGCCCTGCGATGATTCAGGATCTGAAGTCCTGCTCACAGGTGACCAAGCCCCTCCCCAATTCTACCGCCTCAGGCCGGTAATCCCGGAAGTGCAGAATCCTTTCCTGGTGCCCCACACGCCCTCCACGTGGCCCAGGGGTGTGTGGATGCTTCTGACCTGAGAGCACCAAGGCCAAGGCGTCCTGCAGTGCTGAGGCACATGGTGGAGGCGGGAAGAAGAGCAGAGGCTGGGCTGGCGGGGAAACTGGGTGGTGCCAGTTCAGGCAGGTCCAGGAAGGCCGGCCAGCCTCAGGGCAGGCGCTGCCAGGTGGGCGGGGACCTTCTCTTCACAGGCCGCTTGGTCATGATGCACATGAGGGAGGCCAAAGCCAGCCCACCCCGATGAAACCTGTCTCTAACAGCCTCCCCCTCCAGGAGACCTCATGGCCTGGGGAAGGGGGATTCTTGATTTGGCCTTCATTTCCAGCAGACCAGACACTCCTTTGCTCTCCCCAGAAGCTCCTTAGACACAAGAAGGAACATTTCAGAGTGAGGGTGGCTACAAAGGATCCAAGTGGAAGCCAGGCTGATAGGTGAAGCCTGACCACACAACCCTAGAAGGGATTTGTCTGACCTCGTCTGAGAGTGTGGGAGGGGAAGGAGGCAGAAGGTAGGTGTGGGCAGGGCATCAGCCTTGCCGGGTTTCAGGGCAGAGGTGGGAGGATGGTGAGGTCAAGGTCAGCAAGAGGTCTGTGCAGCCCTGGCTGGAAAGAACCCACCCTCACACTCATCCTCCCTTGCCACCAAAAAGTCTGTGGTTTCCATGGAAACCAAGAACCCAGTCTGGGAGTTGGGGGAGCCTCTTTTCCCTCTTTCTCTATCAGCATTCACCCCTTTTCTCACTCTCTGCTACTTCCTTGTCCTTCCTCCACATCTGCCTTCCCCTGGGCTTTCTCCCATTCATTTACCCCACCCTCCTTCCTTCCCCCTCCCACATCCCTGCTTGTGTCCCTTTATAATAAGGACACAGAGTGGGGACACTCTGCTGTGCCAGGTCATGGCCCCTCAACCTGTAGCACAAACTGCCAGTCGACCCTCATATTCTGTTCTACCCATCTGCCAATTTTTAGCTCAGCAGACCACCGAGAATAATGATGACGCTTTATATCTAAGTGTGGTGCAAAGACTGAGGGCTGGCCAAAAGGAGGCCAGCCAGGAGGTCGTGTGCAAACTTTCCTTTCCATCTTCCTTGTTAGCAGGGATGTGGACATGATGGCTGGGGCTCATGCAGCCATTCTGGCCTATGAGGTACATCATAGTCAGTTTGCATACCTCCCAGGATTTGCTCAACCATGGTTTCTTTCCTCTATGCTGCTAATGATCCTCTGAGAGGATCACCTGATACAACTACAGTCTTGTAAGCCACAGAGGGTTTCGATGTTATAAAAAGAGTTCCACCTTGTGGCCAAGGTTGTGGTGCCATGACACTTCCCCTGCTTGGCAGGGTGGGGCCCATTGCAACAGATGTTGCTGGTTCCGCATGTTGCTCCAGGCACAACCCAGCAGCACATTGCTTCATGCCTCAGTCACAGGCCTCTCACCTCCTGCCCCAGGGCCTCCCTGACACCACGGGACCTGCTCTCCAGGTCCCTCCATGGGACTGAGGCTGCAGACTGAGATGCTTGGGTTGGATGCTTGTTCACGGGCAACCCAGGTGCCCTGGTTCATGCTGCGGATGCTTCCCCTGCTATCTGGGGATCTGGTTTTCCCATGCAGGAGAAACAGATAGTGCCACATGGAAGTATGGGGTCCCGATGCCCTGTGAAGCCAACGTGGACCAATGGGAGACAGGCCCAGGCAGACAGATTCTTCTCCCCTCCTCCTACCACATTTACTGGTCCAAGCCCCAAGAGGCCCTTCCGGAAATCCCCCACAAGATGAGACAACTGGCCACGTTTGTTGAAAGCTGTGGCTGGCAGAGCAACACACCCCTCTGTGTCTCCCTCCCTTCCCCTCGGCCTCACCTCCGTTTCTTGGGGATGCACTCACCACTGAAGCACTGATGCACTTGCTTTGCTCAAGCTCTGGTTTCGGGAACCTGGACTGAAACAGGGAGACGCTCAGGGGATGGAAGAGCAGCAAGGGGCAGAGGGGTGGGGCCAGAGCCCTGAGAATTTGGAGCTGTTGCACCCATCCTGGATCGAACGCCCCTCAGCCTTTCATCTGAGAGACAAAACGTCTGTCCTATTTGAGTTACAGCTATTTTGGATGTTCTGTCACCTGCAACCTTATCTGACAGACGCAGCCGCAGGTGAGGGCCACGTCTGGGCTGCGGTTCCCTGGCCCGTCAGTAAAATACTCCTAGTCCCCTTCCCTCCCATTTCACTTTCACTGCCGTTGCCTTATTTTCATTCACACAACTTCCCTACAAGGCAGGTCAAACAGGTGTGATTACTTCTTTCCCTTCCCCACCCTTTCCTACCCAATTCCTTGCTGAAAGAACAAGGAAATGATATCTCTTGGAAGTTACACGATTTGCCTACAGGCAAGAGCTAATGAGAGAAAAGCGCTGGCCTGCTGGATCCCAGGCCAGGAAACCAGGCTGCATCACTGCATCCCCACCCTCCAGAGGTGGCAGTCTGGGAGTCACCGAATGTCCAGCTCTCCTTACACCATAGACCACCTCTCCTGTCCCCTTACAGTTGGAAGTGGCCTGGGGCCTGGCTGAGGCCAAAGCAATGCACACAGAGGGGACGTGTGTCCAGGTAGGAGGTCTGGAAAGACTGGTGACTCACCTGTCATCTCTTTACATCTGGCCTGGGGACCAGCGACCTGGGGAAGCTGTCTGCCCGGGGTGCCTCCATCCTGGGGTGAGGCTGGTGTGGAGAAGGGCCCTGGCTCACTCACAGTGGATGTGTAGTAAGAAAGAGAAGTAAACCTTTTGGGTTTTAAGCCACTGAGCTTTGGGGATGTCTGTTTACTGAGGGATAACCCAGCCCCAGCTGACTAACACACACATGCGACGGGCAGGTCGCGTCCGGGATTTGGGCTCATTTTGATTTGTTTTTAAAGGGGACACATAGAAGCCAGTTTTATTAAACATCAAAGATCTTCTCAAATTCTGACTAGCCTGAGACCCTGGGTAAGGGCGTGTCTGTTTGGCTGAAGCATTCACAGCCACAGCGAGGGTTCTGAAAAGGCTTCAAGATTAAAGCCAAGGGCACGCTTTCATTTCAGGGCTGGCTGGCGGCGCCAAGTAGAGTTTCCAGGTTTCTGCCAGCACGTGGATGTTTCTACCACCCTAAGTGACAGGTAGACACTGGGACGGATCAAAATGGGTTTAAAAACATGTTTTTTAACCTGCAAGGAATTCATAGGTTTACACTTAGGAAGAGACAAGAGACCCAATAAAAGCAACTGCATCTCTCACTGACCTCACTCCACACTGCCCCTTGGGTGGAAAGAGCTGGTAAAAAGGGAAATAAATCCAGTCCCCCTTCAAAACCCTCAGCCCATCTGGAAACAGCACAGCTCCTGGGGAAAGGCTGGGCTGATGCCCTTTTCAGTGGCTCTGGACGCATGTCAGGATGACAAGAGCTGCTCTTCCTCCTCGGGAGGCAGGGAGGCCCCCACCCAAGCCTCCCTTTCTTTGGGAGACTGTGCCAAGATCGGGGCTGCGTTTCCTGTCCAAACCCATGGCCCGGGAGAGTTAAACACTTCAGGAAAGACATGGAATCATCACTCAAAACAGTAAGCTCTTTGCTTAAGAAAAGGAACTTAGGGCTCTTTTGAGCTTGCAGTCTTTGTGAAATAAATCATCATGCACTGCAGCTCTATTTGGAGCTAACGCCGGCCTCGTCCAGAGTGGGCCCCTGGTCGGCACGCCTGCCCCCATGCCCCTGTCTTCTCTGTCTTTGCAAACTTTCAGAGCTACTCCAAGCCCACCTCCTCCAGGCAACTTCGAGCCACTTGCTGGCCATAAACTCTCACTTTATTTCAAGCCACTAACAGAATCCCTAACACTTACTGACATAATTAATAGTCCCACATGTGTCATTTCATCATCCAACTTCATTATAAATTGCACAAGGCAGGAATCAGACCTCATTTACTTTTATTTTCATCCTGTCCTCCCCACAAGGAGTTTTCTGGGGATCAGACAGTCATTCAACAAACACTGCTTCATTTCACATGGAATTTGAACCCAAGGCTGCTTCCTATTCTTAATTTTTCTGGATAGAGTTTGAGGGCCAAAGCCTCTATGACTAGCTCATCACAGGTATTTTATCTGGGTACGGCTCACTGCCAAGCACTGGTTTTCTAAAAATTGTAAACCCATTTCTTTCAGAGTGGGGAGAGTGAAATGACCTGCATGTGTCTGATTCTTTTACACTGAAAATGTTTTGCAAGCTCACCTGAGTGTCCAAGGAAAATGAAAAGACCTTTCCAAGCCGAAAAGCATCAAAACTAAATTTAGAAACGCACTGAAAGAGACTGCTGCACACGAACCCCACTGCCTCTGACTTCATCCCCTGTCGCCCGTTACCTCAACCAGATTACCGCGAGAGGCCCTAATCTGCCTCCTGTCCTGCAGGCTCACTCCCCTGCTACCTACTTGGGAGAGCTGGCCACACTGCTGTCTTCTCTCTAAAATACAAACCTGGTTGGACAAGACCCTTCCTTAAAATCTTTCGATGCTCTCCAAACTCCTTAGCACATCCTATAACCCTGCTACTTCCTCCAAACCCACTTTTCACCATCCCTTCCCCAAGGACCAAGACTTACTACAGTGCTTTGGCAAATGCCTTGGGGTCTAGCCTGGAGGCTTTATACAGTGGGCTCTCCATATAGGTGGCCTTCTGTATTCGCAGTTGGTTGAAAATGCAGATACAGGATCTGCAAATACTGAGGGCTGACAGTATTTTAAAAGACCTTTGCCTGGGAGGCAGCCTCCTCCCTTGAGCCTCCCAGACAGAGTTCAGAGATACCATGGACTAGGGCAGCCTGCTTCCTCATCCATGCCCCTCTTTAGGCAAAAGGACTGGACGCAGCAGAGGGACAGCTCCCAGCCCGTACTCACCGGGCACACATACCCAGTCACCTGCGTCCTGCCCAGTCTGCACCCTTGTCTCCCTCTTCTTGTGGGAGTGGGAGTATTAGGAGGTAAAGAGCAGTTGGCTCACAAGTAAAGTTAATTTCAAAAAGTTAAAAATGCCTGTGGTGAGACCCCACAACACAAGAAATTGTGAGAAAGGGGAAACAATGTTCCAATTACACTCAGCAGACTTACGTCCACGCACGTTTGAGTTACACAACAGGGCTTGGCCAAATGAGCATTTTAAACAGACAGAACTCATTTAAACAGAGCCGGCAGTTCTGGGCACTGGAGGAAAACGGGGCACAAAAAGCGCCGCCCCGCCGCCAGGCCCCTCCCGAGTGGCCACTGCCTGCGTGAAAGGCGTGTCACTGGGAAAACCTAAGGGCATCGCTAAGGTTTCTCCTTTACTCTCAGACTTTAGAACCCTGCATTGGGTGACCGAACCCTCTTTCCAGGAAAATGCAGATTTTTTTCCCTGCACACACGGCATTCCGAGATGAGGCTCCGGAATGGAAGAGGACAGAAGATTTTGGAGGAGCCCCGGCAGGCTGTGGAACTGCATAAACCTTGAGGGCAGCCTTGGGCCACACCCAGGGGTCGCCTTCCTGAGGCAGGGACAGCACAGAGGGTGGGTCACAGCGCAGTTTGGGGCAGGCGACTGGGCTCTTGCTCTGAAGACTCCAACTCCGGTGGCGCCAGGAAGCTGCTGAGAGCTCTCCTCCCAGGGTGCCAGTCAGTCCCAGACTCCCACACTCTTTGAAAAACAACTGTGTTTGGATTTTATCTATGTATTTTCATCGTAACTATGTTCACTGTTTACCAGATTACATTCTACAACAGGCCAGACCTGTGCTTCCTTGTGTCAGGTACAGGGATCACAGGGGCCCACACACGTGTAATTGGGGGATGATCAAGAATATGCCTTTTACAGAACATCCTGGTAGGAGAGGGTCCAGTGTGGCCCCTGCCATGGCCCTCCTCACATCACACAGGGACTTCTACCTACCAGCCCGCAGGCCTCATGAGACAGTGTGCTCACAGCAAGTGTGTCTATGTGGTCCCTGGTACCTCCAGATGCTAGTACAGGGCCTGGGGGAGTAGACACTACGTGCAGAAAGCTGTGGTTGAACAGATGCTAAATATGAAAGAACGCCTAAATCGCTGAGAGAGCAAGTTACGGAGGGTGAAGGGACGAGCCCCGCATCGCAAACCAGAGGATGGGCTCTAAAGGAAATACGTCTGATGGAGGCCCTGCTGGTGCTGTGAGAAGGGGGGACACGGGAGCTTGCGTGACACAAAGTGTCTGGTCACACCAAATGTCTTCAGGACAAGAGAAAATCAGAGACCTGCCATAGACCTTTTCCACATGCCTGTGAAGTTCTCAGTTCCAGATATAAGCACAAAAACAGACCACTTCTTTTCCAAGCTGTCTTGCTCCCATGACTGCAAATTGCTTGGTAATCACGGAGGTGTGGGACAGGATGCCTGCAGGAATTCTCCATCTCTTCCTCCACACCTGTGGAATCAGGGACCACTCTACCCTAGGTGCTTCAAACAGAGGGAGCTTAACTCAAGGAGTAGATCACAAATGATTGTAAGGGTTGAGAGAAGGGGGAAGTAAGATTGTCCAGAGATCAATAACGTTAGGAGTCTGCCACCACGCTGGATGACCTCTACTCCCCCCTCCCGGGGTTGCCCCCAGGCTGCCGGCCACCATCACCCTGCAGGAGGTCAGCCTTCCTGGGCTGCTGAGGTCCATTGCTGCCACAGTGTGGAACCCAGGCCACCCGAGCAGGAACCAAAAAAGTCAAACTTTGCTGCCCGGAGGTGCATGGCCTCAGTCTAGCAGTCAGTACTCATTAACACGACTTTCAGGGCCCCCCAGCAGCTCCTGGCAGATCAAGCAACATCTAGGCTGCTTTGATTTCAGTGGGCCCTTCGCAGGTGGAGGGACAGGTGAGGGCAGGGTCTGGTCTGAAGCCCTTTCTTAGAAGGCACCTCCCAGGAAATGAGTCCCTCCCTCTTAACTTATTTCCTCTCCTGGCTCCGTTCCAGCAGGGGTCTCTTTTGAAATAGGAGACGTGCCTGCCCCCACACTCCGGGCGCAGAGGGGACGGGGGAGTGGGGGCGCTGAGCATCGAACCAGCCTGCGGGCTGTGACTGCTGCCGAGGTGTCTCCAGCGTCCAGAAAAAACCTCTTGTCTCCAGGTGAGCCTGGGCTCCAGGGGAGAAGGGAGGGCTGCGGTGCGGGTGCGGACGGGACAACAGCGCAGCTGGGGCTGCACGAGGCGCACCCTCATCCCCAGCATCCGCATCTTCATCTCCTTCCAAACTGGAAACCCACCCGCACGTAGCGCCGGCATTAGGAGGCGACATGGGGCCCAGGCACCAACTTCTCCCTCCGCGACAGTGCCGCTCTGCCTCGTCGCCCGGTAGCCCCGCCGTAGTAAATGCCTGCCGTGTGCGCTTCTGGGCGATCCGTTCTTTATCAGCACCCGTGGACCACGGCTGAACTGTCCCTAAGCTGGTAGTTCATAGATGCTCAGAAGTGAAAAACAAAAACAAACAAACAAACAACCCACCGTTGGAAGACAGAGACCGCCCTTCTACACTAACAGGCATGGGCGGCCTCCTGCGGTGATCCGCAGATCAGAGCTGGGCAGGCCAGGATCAGGAACGTCCCATCATGAGGCCGCCGGCACTTTTTTAATCCCAGAAATCCAGACAGCAGGGCTGGAAATTACTTGAGGAGGGTGTTTGTTTGCATCCTAAAAGCAGAACTCTTGAGGGGGCTGGGAGCCCCTGCCCCAGGGAGTAAATCTGGTTTGAGGGTCACTTAATTGAGGGAAGCCTGGAGGTACCCACGGGGCCTGCAGTCGGGCTGGAATCCAGACGCCACTTCCTGCCTCTGTGACCCAGTCTGAGCCTCCGCTTCCGATTCCATGAAATGGACGTTGTGAGTGTACCTACTGCATAGTTATTACACAATGAATATTAAAAACAGCGCTTAGCAAACATGAAGGAACTCAGTGTACGGGATGAGTATCAGCCCACCTCCTTGAGCCAACAGGTGGGGAAACTGAAACTCCAGGAACTGGGGCTGCTGCTGTTCAGAGTTCAGCCCAGAACCTAGATCTCCTGGCTCACGGTCCAGGGGATTTGGAATTTTTTTCTTTAATGGTTATCGTTACTACACATCAATCAAAAGACGCCTGGGTGGCATTACGCATTGTTTTAATTAGAGCAGGAGTTGTGACGGAAGACCCAGATCCTGGGCTGCTCAGGCCGCCTACGAATGCACTGCCAGCCCCAGAAGGCTGGACATCCCTGGAGCAGAGGCCGTGTGGCCACAGTGCAGACCCAGCCCTGCTTCCTCTGCCAGGAAAAAGCAAGCGTTCCACACGGAGCTCATGGTGTTCCAGGACAGCCCTGCTGGGTAACATGAGACTAGAAAAGCCAAGAGATTTGCCCAAGACCCCGTGATGGATGAGAAGTGAGGTTGGGACTTCACCCTGGTCTCCTGACTCCAAGCCCAGTGTTCTTTCTTCCCCTGGACCACATACCTTGGCCTCATGTGCTATGACCCCTCGGGAAGAAGGAAACGTGGGAGATGTGGGGAGAAAGTCCCAGAGCAATGTGGACTCTTCTACAATCAGGGACGGAACGTGTTGGGTTGAGGGTCCCTTGGGTTTGCATAGACTAGTTTAAGAGGACCAAGTGATGTAAACATTAGAAGCACGCTAGCAGACAGTCCAAATGTGGGCTTACCCCACTACTCGAGGACAGTTTCACTGGGGCAGAAAGAATTTTAAAAAGGGAAGAGTAGGGAATCATGCTTGTTGTACTAACCCGCTCCAGAAGTCCTGATCAGTGGGATGATTCACTCACCCACATAAAAAGGGGAAGACTAACATCTAAGGAAATTTGGAATATTGAAAAACATTTTATGTACTTGGAAAGAATTATCAATAATCGAGTTCTCCACATCTCCTTGGTTCCAGACAACAAAAGAACAAAGGTGAGATTCCATTTGCTGCTAGCTCAGAAGATGGTTCTCTCCCTCCTTCCCGCTTTCCTTCTTTCCTCCCTTCTGACGGTCACTAATCAATTGTTTATTCATTCAACAAGCACTGCACATCCCCACCGACGCTGGGGTTCAGTGGAGGAGGCAAGAGAGACCTCTGTTCTCAAGTGGCATCTTTCTTCCATCATAGTTGTATCTTTGTTTTGTGCCCTTTACACAATGACCACTGAAAAAAGTAAAGTCATTTCATAATACCTACAATTTTTCTCTCCAGGAGTATTTCCAATTTCACAGGCATTTCTTCATAAATATAAATCCCCATTTTCCTCCAGGAAAACTGAGGCACAACTGAATCAACTAGAAATAAAGTGGTATAATTCCTGTCAGCAGGTTGGTGGCAGAAATAATCATTATAATGATAACAGCTACAACCATGAACACGGTAAAAAGAACCCAAGTTCCACTCAGAAACTGAACTCAAATCATCACTCAAGGAAGCAAACACTAACGAATCCACCTACCCCCATCCATTCAAGATTGCAGCTTATCTCCAGCAAAGCGCTGTCCTGTGAATTAGTCACAACATCGTGTTGAATCTCCATGGGGAAAACATTCCAACCACGGGGAAGTGTTTTAACCGCCACACTGAACCACCTGTGTGGTTTTCCAAAGCAAGACCTTAACTCAACTGTAAGACCAGTCATGAAAAGGGGATGCCTCCTGTCCTCCACATATTCTTGGATCAGGAGAAATCTTAGTTCTCAAAACGCTACAGGTCAGAGGGCAGTAATGTTCTCTGTTGTGCCTGACACGGTTGCCACGGCAGGAGGCTGTCCAGGGAACAGAAGAAATGCCAAGAGATGCAGTTGGAAATCGCTCTCAAGGGGCTATGACTTCTCCAGATTAGATGAGCCCAGGAGAGCATTCTCTTTGCCCGGTGGTCACCTGCACTTTCTTACTGTTTGAGAGTAGCTAAAAGAGGCAAAAATAGCCTACAGCTCTTGACGACCCCAAGACGGAGCAGGGCGGAGATGTTTCCCATTGCTTTATAGAGTCACTCCACTCCGCCACCTTCTATAGAACACAAAAATGACGTGAGCCGGGAGAGACCTGGAGGTCCTCGGGGAAGCCTTCCTTGGGCAGTGCTAATGCCCCTTTTAGATGCTGGCCATGCATGTGGCTGAAAGACTCAGAATTCTAAGTGCTACAGTGAAGCCATCTGTTTAATGCCTTATTATCGAGACTTTCGAAATCTTTTTCCTCTAAAATCCATGAACATCTCTTGGATTCTATAAAACACTGTCTGGGAAAATCCTGATTAAGTCCAAGCTCCACACTCTCCCTCTCATTTTGTATGAGGATCTTAATAAGACATACCCAGATCACAAAAGGTACACTGCAGGTATTAAATGAGTGAATGAAAGATTGACAAATGAATGAGTGAATGACTTAGTGGATTTACCATAAGGTCTTGCACCCCTGCCCGAAGCCTGGGGAGCAAGGGGCCCGGACTCACGGTCCTCCCTCCCTCTCCCACGCAGAAGAACTGCAGAAGAGGCAGAAAGGGGCTCCTGGAAATGCAGCCCCAACGCTGCGGTCACCTCTGTGCCTGGCCAGCCTGAAGGCCACACTGCTTGGGTGCCAGGCAGGGAAGAGGAAACAGTGGAGTCTGGGGTTTAACGTGGGATCATGTCGCCTTAGACTTTGTCGGTGGCGGGACTAAAGGCTTGACAAGCTGGGCCATCTGGTTGGGTCCTATCACCTATCAAAAAAGGCATCTGGTGTTTGTGTAGTTGGGGGTGGAAGAGGCTGTGTCTTAGGACAATTCTTTATCCGGGGGGGCAGCTGTGTTACGGAATTCAGATTTTTAGAGAGAGAATACAGTACGTGTATCACGTCTTATGTAACACCACTTGCCGGGGAGGATGTGGGGCACTGCCCCATATTCAAATATGAATATTTCTGCAATGAAATAGGAAGATTCGTGGTAGGTGAGATAAATAAGTCTTATAAATAGTTTTAAGTCAGTTCAGGTCAGATTTTGCTACCAAATGGTGTGGGTCCTCCTAGCTTTCTGGATGTGAGGACTGTAGATAAGAGAGGAGGGGTCTCACCAGAAGGATGCTTGCTACGAAGAGGAAATGGTGGATGGTGACTCCATGCAATAAATCTGAGGGCTTCTCTTCATGGAAAGGTCACATCTCCAGGGCATCACAGTGCTCTTATTTGTAAACAGAAGTTTCCCAGTGTTTCTTTTAGGATCAGAGCACTTCGGACTTTGCTTTAACGTTGTTTGCGTTGATTTGGAACCCACTTAAAGGGAATCTAACCACTTTTGCCCTTGAAGGACTCACAAGAATTGTAGACTATTTTAACTCTAACGAGGAGGAGCCTGAGAAAGAGGGGTTTCCAAGACAAAGGGCTGAAGAACAAAGGTTTAATGAGTCATCAGTACATTTCTAAAGTCATCAAAGTGTCTACAATTTTGGGTGAAAGTAATCGCATAGTTGTCAGTGTGCCCAGTGACAAAGACACAGGGACAGCTTCTCTCCTTATATGAGCTTCTATGAACCAAGTATCAGTCTTTTTGACTTCTGCTTTATGGCCTCAGGTTCTAGCTTAGAGAGGATGGTTAAATGCGAGCTATCTCCTGTCACAATTTTCAAGGAGCCTCCTGTTTTCTTAGAGCAACAAAATCCTCCCAACACAGTTACTATTTGCCTTAGTAAATAAAGCATATGTGTTATGCAACATAAAGTACCTGGCCGCAACGCTGATCAAACAACGAGGTGTCCTCGCTTCAAGACGGCTGTGCATGTGCAGTCCGGGGAGCCGGAGGGCTCTGCCTGTAGACTGGCTGAAGTGTATTCACTGGTGTTCAGGCAAAGCTGAACACCAAGATTTATCTGCTCTGCCTCCGGCCAGAGGTCCACGGACAAACAGAGGCAGAGACTTCACAAAACCAAGCGCAGCTCAGGCTCTGAAATGGCATTTAGGTTCTGCCTCTACCTCGGGTACGGACAGCACGTAACTGGTCACACCCACCACGTCCGCTTCTGTTTTCAGATGCTTCGAGACGCAGGAGTTCACTGGCGCCTGTGATCCACGCCTGGGTCTGATGTCCCTCGTAGTCAGCTTGTGCCCGTTTCGCCCAAAGCCCCCAGGTAAGAGGCCACTTACATGATGTCACTGGCGACCTAGCCTCACCAGGCCACTGAGACTTAGTAACCTCAAGAGGGGAGTTTCCTCAGTCTCACACCCGGCTGGGGACGGGGGACAGTGAGTTCCTCTTCATTAATCTTTCATTCCTGAAAATGCCAACAGTGCCAACAATGGTTGTGTGTGTTTCTCCCTAGAGTTTCAGAAGTGAGAGCACAAGGCAGCCAAGTGCTCCAGTAAGTGACGTCAATGGTGAAGGCCACCTGCATCCAGCTCCCAGACGATGTTTGGTCCTAGCAGCTGGGAAGTGACAACAAGGGCCATCCGAGAGCCACAAGCCACCCCCGTGCAGCCAGACCTGACTCGTGCCCAAGGGGAGGGGCCATCAAAGCAGAAACCCTCAGTGGCCAGAGGCCCCGTGGTTCATGCCTGCTCCCTGAGGAGCGGGAGATGTTCCTGCTCTCGGGGGGATGGTGACCCAATGAGAAATTCATGTGCAAAGGACATAAAGAATGTGTGTTGGGTGAGGGTGGGGGCTGAACCCCAAGGAGGCAGCAACCTCTCGAGGCACCAGTATGTCCACAGCCCACATAAAACCTGAGAACAGTGCCTGGCACACAGTAAGTGCTTTGTAAATACAGGTGCCCTGCTGGTTTCCCGGCCAGCCTCATATTCCTTCAAATTCCTTTTTTTGTTTAATTGAAGTATAGCTGATTTACAATCCTGTGTTAGTTCCTGGTATACAGCATAGTGATTTAGTTATATATATATTCTTTTTTTCATATTCTTTTTCACTGTAGGCTGTTACAAGATATTGAATAGAGTTCTCTGTGCTATACAGTAGGAACTTACTGTTTATCTAACCATATTCTTGATCCCTGTCAGTTGGGTTCCCCCTGGTCCAAGCACTTCTCCTGGGGAATATTTACATAGAAAGCTTTAAGTCAGAATTTTGTAGTGAAAGAATTAGTTAAAAGATGATTGACAATTTGAAAGAAAAAAAAAAGGTTGAAATCCCCATTTATATAACATTCTCAAAATAAAATTACGGAGCCAGGAACAGATGAGTGGTTACCAGGGTTAGGGATGGAGGAGGGTGTGGTGGGGTGGGAGAGATTCTTGGGGATGGAACAGCTCTGTATTTTAATTGTGGAGGTGGCTGTAATATTCTACCACCAGTTTATGGTGATAAAACGGCACAGAAACACACACACATGAATAACTGCATGTAAAGCCGGTGATATCTGAATACACTCTGTGGATTGTACCAATGTCAATTTCCCGGTTTTGATGTTACATCTAGTTCTGCAAGATGTTACCACTGAACATAACTGGATAAAGGGTACACTGGACCTTCTTGTACATTGTTTTGCAACTTCCTGTAAATCTGTCACTATTTCATAAAAATAGTTTCTCGAATGACTAAATCCGCATGAATGAATTATATATGGAATTTGCTAAACAGTTACAGTTAAGCATAAATTGACATATAGACAAACTCCAAATAATGTGCACTGTTTTGTTCTGACAATAACTTTTCTTGTATCTCTCACTAAGGGACTGGGAAAAGCCTTAAGCAGGGCCATCACTTTGCAAAACACTCTGCCTATTGTGGCCACTAGGAAGCGTGACTTCTGGAGTTGTGCAGTACACAAGCTGTGCAACGTGGCCTTCAGCCAAGTCCTGCAAAGAGATGTATCACACGCACTGATTCTTTTCTTTCATCATCCTGGTTTCACGATCTATTTCTGATCTCAAACTGTTCTACCTTCCAAGCCAGACTGGATTGGAATAATCAATTTTTGTATCAGTTTTGAAGTTCTGATCACAGAGAATTCTCAATTTCTCAGTCTACACTTGCTCAAACTTCAGACCTAAAAATAGAGTTTGTACGCATTTACTCCATAATTTTCCTATTGAGTACCTACTATGAGCTATGAAGATGGATCTCGGTCTCATTACTGCTCCAGCCACGGTGGACCGTCACTCACACAGACGCCCACACAACGCTGCAGTTTAAGGCACTTCCTGCTTGTCTACTGGTTGTTCTGCAAAACGCTTTCTACCTAGAAGTGGCTTCCCAGTGGCTCTGGTGTATCTGACTCCCTAACCTGCTGGCACAAAGAGAACTTCCGGTGTGAAAGCTACTTGAACCAAGACCCCCCACCATGCAGAAGTCGACGCTGTATTTCTTTACCAGTTGGCCCATCGGCTGTGGCTGGTGTTGGGCTTGTATTGTTCATCCATTTCAACCTACTGACGTGCAGGCCAGTCATGGTTATGTGGTTCCCGGACAAGCCCCACGGAGACTCAGCAGTGGGGAACAGATGGAGATGAGTGAGTAATGGCCTGGGCCGAGGAAGTGATGGCAGGGGTGGCGCTGGGAAGAGGGCCGGACAGATGAGGCGGTGCCTGGGCCGGTGACTCACGGCTCCCCTCTGTCAGGAGGGGTGGGGCAGAGGGAGAGCTCGCCCCAGGTGTGGGACCTGGCACACCCAGCACAGGTTCTTCCCTGATCTGCTCCTCCTGCCCCCAGTTTCCCATTAGACACAGGTGCAGGGGAGCACAGAGGCTGCTTCCTGCGTAGTGAGTTGGGATGAAGCCAACAGGTGACCTAAGGGTTTGGCGCGTTCCCCTCGCCCCGAGGCTTGATAAGGGCTTAGGCATGAGCTGGTGAGGGCAGGGCGGGTGGTCTACAAGCTCCAGGATCCAGACGTTCTCCTGGAGCGACTTTGATCTACACTTGCGCGCACACACACACATTCTCACACACGCCTGGATTACCAATCACCAACTCACTCCACTGCCAACCTGACTCCTTGATGGGGCCTGAGGCAGGAAAGAGGCTTTGGGGTAGAGGGGCTAAATAGTCACTTCCCCAGCCTTTAGGGAAGAAAATAAAAGAGGAAAAGGGAGAGGCTGGCTGAAAAAGAAGACTCTGCCTAGACTCCAGTGACCTGGCCTTGAGACTGAAGAAAAGGCTGCATAATTTAACAAGAAGGAGGAGGAGGAGAGTAAGAAGGGAAGGGAGCGAGGGAAGGAGGGAGGGAGCAAGGAAGGAAGGAAGGAAGAGGAAAAACTCTCACCCTTACCCGTCAGACAAATTTGAATCCCAGCTACGTCACTTACTTGCTATGTGGCCTTGGGCAAGTTTCTTTACTCCTCTGTGCCTTACTTCCCTCATTTGTAAAATGGAGATGATGACGATGATGATACCAGCCTCCTAGGACGTGGGAGGCGTGAACGGGGAACGACGGGAAAGCACAGAGAGACGCTGGGCGTGTGGGAAAGCCCGCAGCACTGAGACGGCTCTTACAGACTCTGGCGGAAACCTCTTCCCACTCCCAGTCCCACAGAGATTCCTCTTCTCTGCCTCTTCCTGCCTCCCGCCTGTGCTGAGGGCATCACCCTCCCATCTCCTTCCCAGTAAGAGAGCCCCGCCTCCAATCGGGCTTCGGAGGCTGATGGGCTCGGTGAAATCCTCACCCCCTACCCCCTTGCTTGGCCACAATCTCCTCACCTGCAACCCGGCCGGCCGTGCCCCGCAGACCAGACCCAGCCCCCAGAACGCGGGTGAGGAGTGGAAATGCTGCCCGGCAGGGGCTCAGCAAGCGGAGGTCTCCTCTCAGGGGCTGCCTCTGCCGCACCCAAGTCCCCAGCTTTGCTGTCACCCCGCTGCCATTCACCTGCCCCCCCTCACCACGTCATGCTGACAAGAGTGGCCACGTAATGGGCGTCTGCTCCCTCCCAGCTCTGTAAACATCCCCGAGACTTGGGTCTGCTCTCCACTCCCAGGTCCCCGCTCTCTTTCCCCAGAAAACAACTGAAGTTACCCGATTGTTCCCGTGAAAATCACAAGCAATGGATGTGGCGTGGGAAAGGAAGAGGGAGAGAGGGATGGGCATTCTGTGGGGGGACCAACCCACTGGGTTTGCCCGGGACCAGTGGCTTTCCCAGGACATGACACTTTCATGGCTGAGCCTGAAAGAGTCCTGGTCATTGGTCACTCCAACCGTCCAGTCACCCATAAGGCCCAGGACGTATCTGTTGCTGCTGTAACAGTGGCTCAGAAACAAAAGTGACAGTCTGGGAAGGTACTTCTCTGAGCCTCAGTTTCCTCATCTGTAAAATGGGGATAGACCCTCTCACCAGGCTGTGGTTGAGAAGAACAGAGACTAAATGCATCAAGCACCTCGGCAGTGCCTGCCACGCCGTGAGCCTCCCACAGGTGCCAACATCGAGCCCCGCAGAGGGCTCGTCCACTGCCGGCTGCTGATCCCGGCCGCTCGCTGACTCTCCGAACCTCAGCTGTCAAGTCGTTTGGTGGGGAGGTTAAATAAATAACATGACCTTGCCTTTCAGAAGACACACGTCCCCTCCCCTCTGTACCTCTTCCCAGACTCAGGGAAGAAGAGAAGAGGAGAACAAAGAGCTGGCTCGAAAATCAGGCTTTGCCTGGACCCCGCTGAGCAGGCCTTGCAGGGAAAGGCTGCATGATTTTTTTTTAAAGGAAGAGATCCTAACCTAAGAGTGGCTGGAAAACCCCAGTCCCTCCGGTCCTTCACCACCAGACGAGGAAGTCTCGGCTGAACCACGGTGGACGGGACTTTGAGGGAGGGGCAGGCAGGCAAAGAAGAAAGGGCGACAGAGGGCCAGGACTCAGCGCAGTGCTGGGGTCTGAAGCGCTGGGTGACCAGCACGCCTGTCGCCCACCATCCTGATGGGCATGGCGATGTCATCTGCTGGCACTGCCCCTGGTCTGCAGAGGGCACCCTCCCAGCATCCACGGTTGGAGCCCCTGGCCCCGTCCCCTTCACTGTGACCTTGCCCTGCGAGCCCAGCTGGGCTCAGGGCAAACTCCACGCCACTCCTGGACCCCGGCATCCCCGCCCGAGCTGAGGGTGCGTTTCTCCCTTCCCCTCCCAGGCGCTGGCTGTCTGGCCCCACGAAGGAGGAAGCGCTCTGGCAGTGGTCTCAGAGGCCTTTGTGTGAAGGTCAGAGGCTCCGATGTTGCTATTTTTTAACATTTATGAAATGCCAGTGGCACGCAGAGCCCATGGAGAAAGTAGAGGTAGATGGAGTGGGCGGGCATGACTCTTTGCAGATAAACAAATGCGTGGCATTCCAGAGCTCTGAGCGAAGGTGCCCCTCCAAGCCCACAGCCTGGAGCCGCCTCGTGCACATTGTCACCTTCAGGGGCGTTCTCAGAAATTTCCACTCCAGCGCTTAGCAACAGGATAAGCCGGAGCCTGAGGACTTCTTGGCTGCCTCTGCCGTTCAAGCACCAACCCCGGCATTGCTGCCACTCCCCAGATGACTCGCTTCACTCCCTCCCAAGCTCCCAAGGGCTCTCTTGGCATCTTCACTGCAGGCACTCAGTAATAAAAGAACAGCTGGAGGCAGGGAACGGGAACCCCAACCTGGGACTCCACCTGTCCCTCCCCCAGAGCTATGGGGGTGGAGGACTTAGTTTGACCCAGAAGGGAAAGCCACCACTTGTGAAAGGTGTCGGGGGTGCACTGGGAGGCGTCAGCAGAGCTAGGGGCCAGGGGCTGGACTCCAGGGATGAAATCCGTGGTCTCGGTTGCCTTGAACCGTCCAGCTCTCCTCCTCACCTGTCCCTGGGTGCACTCACCTCCTTGGGTGCCATGGAAACGCACAGGGTAGGGGCAGAAACAGGGACGGGGAAAGTGGAGCAGGCAGCCCCTGAGCTTTCTGGTGTAGAGACTATGTGGACGAACGGCTCTGGGGCCAAGCACCACTCCACCCAGACGTGGGACAAGTCATTTCTCCTCTGGGCTTTAAGCTTCTTCGTCTGTAAAATACAGGGCTGAAGTGGGATGAGTTTGCAAAGGTCCTTCGAGCTCCCCAATTCAACAACGTGGGCAGAGTCGAGCCACAAACGCCCCCTGAAGGAGCAGTCCGCCCCGCTTCTGGCGGGGGATGGAGGCAGAAGATGAGGCTGGGTGAGAGGTCTGTCCACGGGATCCTCCTGCAAGAAAGGCTTGTCCACATCATGTCATTACTCACTTGCGTGGCCTTGCCAGGTCTTCTAGGCTTGGCCCTGGAGGTCCCCACCCCCCAGCACACATCCTTCTTCACTTTTCAGTGACTCACGGCCGCTGGGGACAAGGAGCCCTGGAGCACAACTGCAAGTCAGTGGCCATTGCCCCTTCCCCAGGAGCCACGGCCAGGAGCTGCCAGGTTGTCAGCTGTTCCTAAGCTCAAGATGCTCCTTGAGTTACAAAACGGAGAGGACATGGAAATTGAAACAGGAGAAGCAGCAAGCGGGGCCAGAGGGCTCCCAGGGCGGCTACGGAAAGACAGCCCAGCCAAAGTGACCACATTATTTATTGCTTCTCTCGGGGAGACATATATGGTTAGGAAAAGAACCTCTTCACGTCACCAGACACCACCCTGCTTTTCCACAGCTCGCCAAAACACCACCAAACTTACTCAAGACGGCTGCCAGGCTCGGGAAGCACCTAACAATCGAATGTGGGCATCATGGTTATTTTCCCCAAGCTCCCAGAGGATGTGGGGTGCAGACACACAGTGTTCCATGTCACACCAGGGAGGGAGGTGCCCCACTGAAGGGGAGGGTCTTCCCCAGGGCCACCCAGCCCGATCACTAAGTGAGCAGGTGGCATTCCTGGGGCCCGAGTCACGCTGCCTCTGCCCAGGGAAGAGATTAGAGCAGCCAGGGCCTGGGATATTTTCAGAAACAAAGGGAATTAACCACCACCACCACCCCCTCAAAGCCCGAAACATCCCCACCACTCCGCCAACTACCAGCCTGGACATCGGGAGGAGAAGGGCAGGGGTGAGGCTGTGGGGGGGAGGTGGAGGAAGGCTGGCCAACTGGCAGTGATGTCATGTGGCCGCAGCTAAAAAAAACCCTCTGCTGTGGAGCGTAAATGCCACGTCAGTGGCTGCGCTGGGGAGTGGGTTTCACCAGGTTGGATCGAGTGGCTGCTTTCCTGGAAATCGGGCTTCTGGCTGCTAGGGCCGATACGGCGGGCGGGGAAGTGCTACCCCTGGCGTTCATGGGAAAACATTTTGACATTGCAGAAGAGCTGGGACATGGTAACCGGTGAGAAAAAACAGAGTGGCCCAGGCTTAGCGGCTGCAGCTACCAAGCCCTGCAGAGACTCGGATTACCGACTCGGGGTGCAGTGTGCCAAGGAATCAGACAGTGCATGCTCCGGAGAATGCAAGATGGAAATTCCAAAAGCACACACTACCGAGCATGGCACCAGTGCACCCTGTCTTCTCCCAGGGTCCCTAGGGATCCGGCCTCCACTCTGGATGGCTGTGGCCCTTGCACTACATGTGCAGCCCTGGGACATGACTCTAGGCCCCATCAGCCAGGCGCTGGACATGTGTGGACGAGGCAGCCCCTCAAGGCTGCTGCTAAGGGGGGACAGCTAGCCCAGGGCAGTCAGGGCAGGTCTGCAGCTGGGCCAGGAAGCCCCTGACAGGGCGCAGTCTGCACCAGCACACACGGCCAGGAGGGCCGTGGCCTTGGGGCATCCCTGTGTGCGATTCTGCGCTGCAGGTCGGGGCCATGGGGCATCCTGCAAAGGGAAATGGTTTTGGTGATTCAGGAAATAAAATCCTTTGGCAGAGCGCCAGGGCCAGACTGACGTACACTGATTTCTGCCCTCTAACAAGCAGCACTGTAAGCAGGCGCCTTTACATTTCTTCTAATCCACTTGAGCACAACTCCCCTGGGATGTGCAAAGCTCAGGCCCTTTACTCGAGACCCGAATACCCCCATTTTCTGCCCGCCCCAGGACGGCCATGAACCCTCCCGTACAACTGTTAACTGGGGGTCTCCATGTCCCTCACCTACGCCTCCCTTTGCACACCAGCATCCTCTGCTCTCTGCAGACTGGCTGAGCTGTCTCCCCGGAACAAGAATACACAGCAAAAGGTGTCACAGCTCCCAAGAGTATGTGCGTCTTTGTGCCCCCCCCCTCAGGAAGAGCAATCTCTCCTCTCTTCTCCACCCCTCCCCCAACATCCATCCCAACCAAACTCCAGTCTTCTGGGGAAAGGACTCTGACTGGCCCAGCTGGTCTCGCTCCCTGGTCCAGCAGGTCCAGCAGGTGGTCAGGAAGACAGGACAAGCTGGTACTGTACAGACATGGCACCAAGAGCCAGACCTTAGAGCTTAAAAGGGCGGTGAGTGGAGGGGCTGGAGAGTGGAGGGGCTGGAGGTGACGCTGAGGGTGACATCTCGCTTGGATCCCCCAGAAACTGCGCTGAGACAAGGAGTATGGTATGAGTATGTTGCCTGGGAGATGGAAGCAGACACTGGAGCACAATGAAGAGGCTGAGGTCCAAAGGGCAACACTGACCCTCCTACACTGCTGCTGGGAATGTAGTTTGGTGCAGCCATTATGGAAGACAGTATGGAGGCCCCTCAAAAAACTAAAATTAGAGTTACCCTATGATCCAGCAACCCCACTCCTGGGTATATATCTAGAGGAAACTCTTAATTCAAAAAGATACATGCACCCAATGTTCATAGCAGCACTATTTATTATAGCCAAGACATGGAAGTGACCTAAATGTCCATCAGCAGATGACTGGATAAAGAAGATATGATATATATATATATATATACACACACACACAATGGAATGCCACTCAGCCATAGAAAAGAATGAAATAATGCCATTTGCAGCAACATGAGTGGACCTGGAGATCGTCATTCTAAGTGAGGTAAGCCAGAAAGAGAAAAGAAAAATATCACATGACATCACTTATATGTGGAATCTACGAAAATGACACAAATGAACTTGTTTACAAAACAGAAACAGACTCACAGACATAGAAAAACTTAGGGTTACCAAAGGGGAAAGGAGGGGAGGGATAAATTAGGAGTTTGGGATTAGCAGATACAAACTACTATATATAAAATAGATAAACAACAAGGTCCTACTGTATAGCACAGGGAACTCTATTCAATACCTTGTAATGGCCTATAATGAAGAAGAATATGACAAGGAATATATATATATATAACTGGATCACTATGCTGCACACCAGAGACTAACACAACATTGTAAATCGATTACACTTCAATTAAAAAAGGGGGTGAAGTGCTCACTCCGGCAGCACATGTACTAAAATTGGAACGATACAGAGAAGATTAGCATGGCCCCTGCACAAGGATGACATGCAAATTCATGAAGCATTCCATGTTTTAAAAAAATTTTTTAAAGAAAAAAGGGGTGAAGCTGGGCCCTGCAACTCTGTGAGGCTGAGCCAGGAGGGGAACGTCATGGAGACCAACTCCACCTCCCTCAACAGCCACCACTCTGCTGCTTCCTGACACATCTCCCTGTGTCACCCAGAAGGCGGAAGACGGGGCACCGGAAGAGCCACCCAAGGACATCCCAGGGTTATGTCACAGGAGGCACCATTGAAACAGGAGAGGAACTGAAAAGGCCTTCACACAGCGGCTTGAAGTTACTAAACAAAAGGAAAAAAACCCCAGACTAACTCCACTGAACCTCAGTCCTTCAACAGGATAAAACCTTAACACCGCCCACAGTGTTTTGTGAGGGGCCACACGCAGGGGTTGGTGGGGGGTGGGGGGGTGTCTCATAACAAATGCAGCTTTTCTGTTTTCCGTCTGCCTCCTGCTGTAGAGGCTTTCACGTTAGGTCCCTAAACACCAGTTCTCCACGGAGGTACATCAATGACTCCCCAAAAACAAGTGTCTTCTGATAATCGACAATGACTTCACCCATTGGAGCATCTCACTGCAGGACTTCTGTCCATTTTACATCTTTGCACTTTGTGTGAAGTGTCTGGAACAGGTGGCAGGGTGGATTCGTAGCCGCCATTTTTAAGGGGGAAATGAGGAGAACTCAAGTAGCCCCCGGAAGGTTTATGGCTCAAAGCTCTTTTTATTTTCTGGGAGTAGGCATATCGGGACTGTCTCACTTTTCTCAAGCGGTGAGAAAACCAGCAGTATTGGCATTTTTTTGAGAATGACAGGAGAACAAAGCAACCTGACGTTTCCTTTTATTTTTAGTTGCATCAAATATTAAGAATATAGTAATGATTAAATAATGACTAAATACTCAACATGTGCGTAATAAGTAACTACTCTAAACATGTGCTCTACAGAATTCACCCAGCACAGAGAGCCCAAGCAACTTGCCCAAGGTAACACAGATACAACAGGCTGACGGAACCTTGACCTGAACACACAGAAGGCTTGGCCCTGAGGCCTGTGGCCTTGACCGCTGAACCACACTGCCTGCAATTTCCATACTTCCTGAGGGCTTCCTAGGGCTCAATCTTTGGTAGCTGTCACACATGGAACACTTAATATTTCAGAATTAGAAGCTTTATTTTTTTTTCCAGAAATTTATTCATCCTTGGGCCACATTATAATGGTTAATTGACTCTGAATACTGAAGCTGTTATACACTAAATATTCACAATTTTTTTTTACTTTTAAACAGATATTGATTATAAATTACTCTAAAGGTCCGAAAAAGATTATAACTCAGATGTGATCAAATTAAAAAACCTACTTGCAGAACGTAATCAATAGCGTGTGTCACGTACCTTTTCTTACCATAACCGAGGACAAAAACAAGCAAATATGCAATCAATAGATTACAAGCGAACGATCAGGGAGCTGTGTTTTTAGTGTTTGTAGCACACGTTGTTTAAAACCCAGTCTTGCACCTATTTACTTTTACCTAAATGCATCTGTATGATTTTAAAACTGGTAGTTTTTGACACAATGAATAACTCTTTAGAGAATTTTTCCAAATATGATAAATATAGACACGATCAAACTGTTATAGGAATTTGGAAAAGAAGTAAGAAATAAAAAATCCTAGGCAGCCACTCAACCCACCTGCAGTAAGAAAGTGACTTTGAAAATTATTGTCCAAAACTGTCTGTTTTGAAGTGCACCTGCCGCAGTACCTTTACCTCCTACTCCCGCCGTTTCCTTTTTTTTTTTCCAGAACTGGAAACTTTTTATTAAAAGCATGATCTTCTCGAATCATTGTAGAATTTCAGAGTCGACAGAAATACTAAACTGAGCTCACTTAATGTAACTGCCACTCATGAGAAACTTGGGACCTGCGTGAGAGCGCCTTTGAAGGCCAGCTTTACATAAACGTAAGCAGAGTCAGGCAGAGCAAAGATCACCCACCAGACAGGGTCATAAGGGATCAGCGGGCTGTCAGCGTGGGCTTGATGTTACGCGTGGACTACTCAGAGAGCTCTGTCTCGAAGAAGATTCACTCCCAGCTGGACCGCAGTGCAAGCACAGGGGTTGGCTTGAGGTTCTCCTACTTAGTGGCACGAACCTTCCCTACCTTCCCCCGTAGAAGGCAAATGTCTACACAGTGGGAACATCTTGGCATCACCTAGGTTCCCCTCTCGCAACAATGTAATGAGTCTTGCCATAACTGTCAATCAGTCAAGATGTCCTGCCCTGGCTAAGGGGTGGTCACATGGCCCAGGCCAGGCCAAGAAGACCCTCTCTCCTACGAATATTGAACAGAATAGCAGAAGCTTGGAAATTCACTGAAGCTGGAAAAAAGGGCTCAGTAATACGGCTGCTGCCTCCCTGCATGGAGCTCCACCCTGATGATACAGGGAGCTTGAAGGATCTGAGAAACTAACATGAAATCAGTGAGAAGCCCCTGGTCGGGTTCTAAAGGAGAGAGGGGTGTAGACAGCACCATGGGCAGAAGGTGGCTGTGGGCATGGATGGGGAAATAAGAAGTTCCTCCCATCCCTCATCTGCCCCCAGATGTGTCACTGTCCACACTGGGGAGGAGAAACCCAGCTAACCCAGCTGGCTGCAGACAACAGAGAGGGATCAGGATGCTGCCAGAATCCTTCAGGGGTTCCAGAAATGACATTAAAATTGACGGCAGGGGCAGACAGGTCCTCCCACCGCCAAGTGTCCTTCTTCCGCCCCTCTCGTCACTTCTCAAGCGTTAGGTGGCTACGACCAAGGGCCACCAGCTGGTTCTTAGAAAACGTGCCTCCCAGGCAGGAGTGTAAGAAGGAAGACTGGAATCAGCCGCCGAGGCTCCTGCTCTCTCTCCGCCGGCTCCCCCACTCCCTCCCAGCACGCACACCCATTTCCTCTGGTTTTGTCTTCCTAAACTCCAGGTGGGGCACATTTGAGGTCTGAGCTAAAGACCCTCCCCTGAGGTTCACATGGGCAGCCAAGGCACCTGATGGTCTGCAAGAGTACAAACTCGAACGGAATGGTAACAGAAGGGCATGACGGGAGTCAGAGAAAAGAGATGGAAATATCGGTGCTAGATGAGCTCCTAAGAACAAACCAGGGAAAAAGAACTTGAAAATGAGCATTGCTCTCTCCTTCGAACAGACAAAGGAGAATTTGGTCACGTAAAGCACGTACAGTTGACGCTTGAACAACATGGGTCTGAATTGCGGGGATCCACTTACATGTGATTTTTTTTCAATGGTAAATTCCACAGGACTACATGATCCACAGATGCAGAACCACAGATACGGGGGGGAGGGCACTAGAAAGTTACAGGTGGATTTTCGACTGGGTGAAGGGTTGGCACCCCTGACCCCCACATTATTCAAGGGGCTACTGTAGTCATAAATGAGAACCAAGTAGAGGTGCTGGTTATGGAAAACAAGAAGTTAGTAGATGGAGTGGAGACCTGAATGTCCCGGCTTTGAGGAGAGCAGTGAAGTTAAGGGCATCTGTACCCTTGGGCCCAGGCACCCTATCTCAGGGTGTCTATTGTAGATCAATTTCCCCCAAAGGTACCTGATACTAAGGATCACCTGGGACACTTGTTAAACCTACAGAATCAGAATCTCCAGAAGAAAGTCTGAGAATCTGCATGTTTAATAAGCAGCACCCCCTCCTCTTCTCTCCACATCCTAGAAAAAATCTCCAGGTCAACATGGGACACACACGAGACTGCTCCTCACAGCCAGCCTGTTGGTGGAGAGCTGAGAAGAAGTCTCCAGAGACACGGACTGAGGAGTGTGGTGGATGATTCTACAAAACACGACGTGCAGCTTAGAGCCATGAACTAAGTGCACACACAGCAGCCCAGAGAGGCCTGTAGAAACGTTTTTATTGATCAGAAAGGTAAGCCTCAGACCACTATCTGCCACAGAAAACCACGTACATAAATTCTAAACACACATACACCAGAGACTCTGTGCATCTGATATATGTGTCTATACCTACAAATCCAGGACATAAATCAAGCACATTTAGGGTAGCTGTCTTGGGGGAGGAGAGTAGGGCTCATGGATTAAACAGGGAAAATGCATAAAATAAAGCAAGAGGGGGCCTTGCCCAGACCTATGAGGTCAGGGTACTACAGACAGAGTAGGCTTAACTACGCCACCAAAGAATCTCTGCATCTAGCTGAGCTTACAAAAAAAAAATTTTTTTTTCTTTTTTAACTTTTTAAAGCTGAAATGGATTCATTCCTACAGCAGCATTCAGACGAGACGTAGCTCCCTTCCGTCCAGACTGCCCTACCCTGCCTGGGTTTCTGTCCCTGGTAAGGCATAGTCACCCCCAACTACCATAATTCTGTGAGCTCCCCATATCTTTCCAATAATACCTGTTTTTCTCCATTAAGGCAGCAGAATCAGTTTCTGTTGCTGGCCACCAAAGAACCCAGGAAGTCCTCAGTGAGAGGATCCCTGCGGTGGAGAGCCTGCTCAGTGAACAGATTTCTGGGTCGGGAGAATTCAGGGGCCCCTCGCTTCTCACGTCCACGCCCAGTGTCTAAGCTGCTCTGTCTCCAGGGCCGCGGCCACGATGTGGGAGAGGCAAGAACACAACGGCCACACTTCCTGGGGCGTGCACACCCGGCATGGTGCCTGCACACAGTAAGCTTGATCGGTGCCTTGTGAACCAACGACTTCACGAACGAAGGGACCAACAAGTGAGTTTATGATGGCTGCTGTTGTCAACTTGCTTTGCACAGAACCTCACTTCCACCCTGCCAGATGTTTCCGCGTCAGCAGCCTTGGCATAACATGCAGAGGACCACAGGCCTTCGGTGAGTATCTTTGCTGGGCCAAATCGCTCTGGATTAGCTCCCGCCAAGGTCAGCTTCAGGGGCGGCTGTCCTGTGCGGTCCGAGAGGCCCCGCACGCTCAGAGGTCTGCACTTGTTAAACACTCTGCCTTTATCTCAAAACCCTTTATAATGTTTCAGCAAGGGGCCCCACATTTTCATTGTGCACTGGGCCCTGGTTAGCCCCCGCCACAATCATGCCTATGGGACACTCAGAGAAACTAAAACACCAGCCCTGAGCTACAGATCTGCCCGGCGCTCACGGTGATGACTCTCAGTGGCCAAGGAATTTCTATTCCAAGGGCAGCGCCCTTCTGACCATGGCCTTTCCTTCTCACTCTTCCTGCAACTCCACAAAGTCCTCGGCGAGGAACATATATCCAGCCACGCAGAAAGCAAACTTTATGGAAATTTGGGGCACAGACTGCAGACAGGAAGATAACTTAAGCACAGTCTCACTGTGCAATATAGCTTGGAACAGTAGTTGGGTTTCTGCAGACATTTTCCATTCCATTTTCTGGAAGGGAGCGGTAATGTTTTGGAAAGAACGTGGCTTTGGGGGTTAGGAGAAGCTCAGTTTGAATCTTTTTCATTTAGTTGTATAAATTTGGGCACGCTACTTGATTTCTTGGAACGTTAAAATTTCATCTTTAAAGTAGGAATAATCATAAGAGTATTGAGAGAAGTAAATTGAGATTTTTTTTTTTTTTAAGAAAGGAAAGAAGGGAGGGAGGGAGGAGGAAGGAAGGGAGGAAGAGAAGCACCTAGCGTAGTCTCTGAAGTGTTGTCAGAAATGGGAACTTTGTGAGGAGGGTATATGTAGCTCAGTGGTAGAGCATGTGCTTAGCATGCATGAGGTCCTGGGTTCAATCCCCAATATTTCCATTTTTTAAAAAATTAAGAATTAAATAAATAAACCTAATTACCTCCCCCCCGCCAAAAATTTTTTTTAATTTAAAAATAAAGAAACGGGAACTTTCTTCCTTTGTCTCCTTTTACTCTCATTTCAAAAGGCAGCTCTCTGGGGCCCTCTGAATTTAACATCATTTTTCTCTAGTCCCCAAATGCCTTAAATCCATTCTTGGACAAACCCTAAAACTATGCAGGACCCAGGATATTCTGATTCAATCAGAATCCTCCTTCCCTGGCCCATATCCTAATCCCACACAAACTCATTTTTCTCAATGCTCCCAACTCTGCTTTACACACCTCACACCCTCCCCAAAATAATCCCACCCTACTGCCCACACACCGCCCCGCCCCAAGCCACACCTCCCTTCATTCTCCACTCTCATTTCCTGGCCTCCCTTCCCCTTGGGGGCAAATACTAGCCCCACAGGTACTTTTGATAAGCACGGCCCTGGTCTGATAGCAGCTCTTCGTCCCCCGTTGGTGGGAAGGCAGAAAACCCTGCTCTCCATAGACAGAGCTCGGTTTTGAATTCCTACTTGGCATCACCCTGGGTCCTATCGCCTTGTCATACATCCTTGCTGTAAAGAGAAGAGTCACAACATTCCTCCACCTCCCAGGGGCCTCAGAGAACAACCAGCAAATTGTTAGGAGCGAAAGGTGCCCTTTTTATGATGTGTTCGCTCTTCCAGGAAAAACCAGTTACTCCATCCTGGACTGCCCCTTACAAGCGACTTTTTTAAAAGGAGAGAGTACAGGGAAACAGAGATAAGGAGGAATTTCTAAACCAGAAAAATGAAATAAAATGATTAAGCTTGTACCCAGTTTAACATTTCATTTACCCTTGAGCAAAACGAAGCCCAACCCATTCCCAAAGATACGGAAGCCTTTGAAATAACACGGTCTACGAAGAGAGGCAACAGTGGTTTTCAGTTAATAAAGTTTCAAAGCCTGCTTTCACTGAAGTATGAAACTGACCCTGGAGTATTATTTCAGTTTCCAGATGTCGGTAATGAGGATCGCCGGTAAGCTGCTGTCGGAGTGAGGACATCCTTCAGTCTGGAAATAGACTGTTCTTACGAGTAAGGTGTTTCAGTGTATCTATTAAAAGCTATTTCACAAATCACCCAGCTTCGTTCCTCCCCAGCTAAATGCCAGCAGCCGTGTTTGCAGACTGAGCACACCTTCCATCAAGAGAGTCAGGTGGGCCGTGAAGAAAGGCCGCTTTTCCTCTTTTTTGCTTTGACACCCTGATCTCTATTTTCTGTCCCCATTGGTTTTATTTTGTGAGCCTCCGTGAGTGTGGAGGAATCTTGAGGCACTTGCCCGGGCAGACAGGTGCTGCCTTAATACTGTAGCGGTAAAGCACTGAGGCTGAGTAAAAATGGAACGTGGGGCTCAGGAGAGGAAATGTGTTATTAATTCACAACGTTTGCTTTGCACTTCAGAAGTTACAAAGCGCACAAATCATTTCACTTCAGTGATTCTATATTCTGTGGTTTTCAAACCTTTTGGACTTTCATACTTCTGGCTCAGCATAGGTATCACACACAAGCACACTTGCACGCACACTCAAATACCACTCTATGCAATGCACTGTTACTTGGCATTGTATCCATCTGACTTTTTTAATGCTGGGCACAACCTTCTAAACTGATTTCACAAGCCACAAATGGTTGCCACCTACAGCTTTCCATGACCCTTTCAGTCAGTGCTAAACTCATCCGAGGGCACCTGACTCCTCTCCACGCCTCTTTCTACGCTCTTTCCTAAATTCTTGGGGCTAGAAGCCTGGAAGCTGCTTTCTCAAGTACCTGGCCGACAGAGTTCCAGCCTGCTTTCCTCCAACATCTTGCCCTTGGGTGAGACTGGGTCGGCAGGAGGCCGATGGATGGAAGGCGTCTTAACAGTGGCAGGAGTCACTCAGGGGTTTGGTAAACATGCGCTTTTGCTGGGCCAAGGACTCTGCGTTGCCGGCCAGCCCCAGCCCGTTCCCGAACTTGGGGTGGAAGCAACTCTTTGACCCTCCCAGCTGTGCCAGCAAACCAGAGAGCAAGTGATGCGCCTCCCAACTTTTGTTCTTGTAATCTTTCCAATGGTTTTTTTTTTGAAAGCACCTAAGTCTCAGTTTAAATGCCCTTTTGCTTCAAGCACTGGTTTCTGTTTCCTGGCTGAAGTTCAGCTGGTACCGACAGATACTGGAAGGCCCCATGTCACTTGTGAAGAAACCAAGCCTAAAGAAGCTCAAGCGACTGGTCCCAGGCATACAGCCACAAACGGCAAATCTACAGCAAGCTTCACGACGACAAACTCGGTTCTTTCTCACCACCCCGCAGGTGTACGTGTGTCAGACAAAGTCCTTGCCGTCTTCGTTTCTGCAGTCGTACTAATGTTTAATATCTAAACCTCTTTTACGCTTTCTCATTTTTTCCCCCTGTGTATCTATCAAATTAAATTTTATTCTTTTGTGCCTGCATCAACCTACTCTCTCCTTTCTGTCAATTGCTACACTTGGAATCGCTGGAGTCTGTTAAAGGACACAACTATTCTCCTGCGGTTTACAGGTACATCTTTTTCTCCAAGCTAGGCTATGAGCGCCTTGAAGACAGGAGTCGTGTGCTGGCCTCTTTCTGGTTCCCGATTAGAGTTCTCAGGCTTCTTTTCTACTACAAGCAAGTAAGAGAGATTTAACAAAGACAGCTGCTCAGCTAACACACATTCTGCAACCGCCATTTTGCCAAAGTTCACAGGTTATAAAAAATGATAAAGATCAATCTGCTCATCCCTTCTAACCGGTCCAAGTAAGAGAAGACATTCACCACAAGGCAGTTGGGGAAAAGGAAAATTGTATTCAAGGGATCAAATTCAAGGGTCCTCTTCCCAAAATGAAAACAGGACGTGGTCAACCAGGAAAAGAAAGGAACCTGCATGTAACTCCGGCCACAAAGAGGGAAAATTATCCGTATTGGATGCCAACTATTTTTACTAAACTCCTATCTTTTCCTTTGACTTCTTCAACTGTTCATCACACTTATAGTCCTACATTTTATAAGGCAATCTCAGGTCCTCTGTGAAATGCCCTGGGTTTAACCACTTAAGCACTCCCATTTACACCCACTCTGCATTAGTGTCAGGGACTGGAAAGTGTTTCCTGCCACCTGGGGTTGAGTTCCAACCAGTCTCCTGTGTCTAGAGTTGATGCCTTTTAAACCACAGGTTCTCAAAGTGTGGTGGCCAGGCCAGCAGCATCAGCACCACCTGGAGACCTGTCAGAAATGCACATTCTCAGGCCCCACCCCAGCTCTGAATTGGAAAACGGGGGGTGGGGCCCCGCAGGCAACTCTGGTACACGAAAGAGTTGGAGAATGTTGCTTTAGATGTTCGATTTGAACCAGAAGCTCTCCCCCGCCCAGCATTCAAGGCCACTTTATCCACCATCCTCAAGGCTGGGCAGAGCAAGGGAGCCTTCAGAACTGGACAGAGCTGGGTTCGGCTCTACACTCCAGCATTTAGGGTGACTTCCTGCGAGACTGGCGTCTGGGCCTGGGTCTCCCAGTCTGTAAACCAGAAACCATTGGGCCACTTAGCTGGGCTGTTACAGAAATCAGCAGTAGGACCCGAGCAATGGCAGCCCTCACTACTTCCGTGTCCTCTCACCACTGCCTCTCCATAGCCACGCGAAGGCACCGGCTCTCAGTTACACAGCGTTACCTTCTCGTCGTGAGAACTGCAGCCCATTTCAGCTGAGAAATGAGTCAAAACCAGAAGCTGTGACAAACCTGGAGAAGCACGGAGAGCCGGGTGAAGAAAGTGAGCAGGAAAAGGGAGGAGAGAGAAGCAAAAGGGGCAAAGGAAAAGAAACTTGGGACAAATAAAGGGAAAGCATGAACAGGAAAGAGATGGAGAAAAAAATTACAAAGTGGGAAAAGAGAAAGAAGGAAAGGATGGGAAGCCAGGAGGAGGCAGAGGAAGGGAGGGGAGTAAAGCCTTCGGGTCCCTCCAGGCAGGAGATGATCTAATTCCCTGGGTTCCTCCAAGCTGCTTCTCCGGCTGGACAGTGGCCCGGTGTCTGGGAGAAGCCCTAAGCATCTTCCCTGCATATGTTCCACCTAATGCCCAACAGTGTTCCTGCGGGGACGGCTCTGCCAGCTGCCGTGTGCAGGACGCTCGCTGTCCCCCAGCCTCCTATTGGGCCACCAGCGAGCCAAGGAGATGGCACTGCCTCCCACCCAGACCCCCAGCCCGGAGGAGGAAAATGGCTTCTTCCTCTCCCGACTTCGGGGCGGGAATCAGTGCGTCTGGATTCTTGCTGTTTCCACTCTCCTCACTTTGCTTCTTCCCTGAGCTTTTCCTCCCTAAGCCACCTTTGTCTGCGCATCCAACTCTTGCCAGTGAAAAGGGGGCAGGGGAGAAAGAGGAGGGGAGAGGGGAAGGGAGGGGAGGGGAGGGACTGTCCCTGCTTCCTCTCTGACTTAGAACCCTGACTCCGAACCCTGACTCCACGTGGAAACAAAGCATTTCCGTGGATGGGCACACAGGTTTCACGAGTTTCATTCTCCCTTTTTCTTTCTGTCCTTCTTTCCTTCTTCCTTCCTTCCTTCCCTCCCTCTTTCCATCCCTCCCTCCCTCCCTCTCTTCCTTCCTTTCCTCCTTCCTTCCTTCTTCTCTTTAACTACTTTTGAAAGTAGGAGTTCATTCAATTCAAGAGTCTCCTGAGGGAGAACAACTGAGCCACAGGGGGAAGGGCCGTCCAGCCCGGGAGGCACATGAGGAACCAGGGGCAACCACCACCTTGCCTAAGTCATGGAGTGACGTGAAACACGTTCACATTTGGGAGAAGGCAGGTGGGAGAGAAAGAAAAGCCTCTGCAACCAGCCCGTTCCTCCCTGCTGCCCCACCCACCCACCAGAGGATTTTCCAGGCCCCAGCACACCCCACCCACCGCCACCCCTGGACCCCTCCACAAAAGGACGGGTCTGACTTACCTGACGGCTGCTTGACTCACAGAGAAAACGTGTTAATAAATCAGGAAGAGGGAAAACACACAATGGGAATATCCTAAGTACATGTCTGCCAGGCAGATTCGCAGGGCAAGCCTGCCGCAGAAACTGGGGCAAAATGGGGCTGCCCGACTCCACGTGGGGATGCAAAGTGACGGCTTTGTTTGCTCACATTTCATGGGGGCCGTGAAAAAGGCTCCAGGAGCACCTTGAAGGTTAAAAACGGCCCAAGCAAGCATCGTGGGATGGGAAGGGGAGTTTGGACAGTAAGGAAGGGGGCTGCACAAAGAAGGTGATCTTGGACCCCCGGAGATAACGCTTTATTTGTAATTCACCTCCGTTAAGCAGGGCCCCTCAGAACTTCACGTTGGCGCCTCCTTCGCGGCCAGAGCGATGCTTTGGGTAGCACCTCGCGTGAGACTGGAAATCAGTGCCTCTTGGGCTTCGCCCCTGAAGCACAATGCACCCACTAGAGCAGCACGCCGGGAAACAGACCTTCCAGGCTTCCTGTTTAAATCTCTCCAGGAAAAGATATCTACAAACACACCAGACTGCTGTGAATCACTCAAACCGGAGCATTTTCAGTTCCTTTTTAGAGACAAACAAGTACAACCCTCGGCCACTGGGAAGCGGCAGAGCGTCTGGTCTGCCCCTTAGCCATCAGTGGGTTCTACCCTCACTTATCTGGCTGTCTGTGCAAGGAATAATTCCCTGGGAAGATGGTGAACTCCAGCACCTCTGCACACCAGGCCAGCTCTTCCACCACCCCCCCCCATCTCCACCTAACCCTTGGGGACGGCCAGGCCAGCGTCTGACACCCCTACCTCCACCCGAGAGCAGCAGTAATTTTTTTTTTCTCCTTTAAGAAACAAAAAGTCACTTTGCTACTCCCCTTCCTTAGAGCAGAAAATCTGGAGTTATTAGATAACCCAAAGCTACACAAGGTAAATTATTGACTGTTCCCCCTTGAAGATAGAAAATAAAATTACCCGAAGCCAATGGAATTCTTTTGTTCAAAGACCAGCTCTAAAATACCGAACTTGGGATGAAACCTGACACGTCCGCTGGTAACTGTCTATGCCCAGGAACAGGGCAGCCTGGGCCCGGCTGGGAGATACCGATTCCCAGGAGGCACGAGCAGCCTTTCCTTGCCAGGAAACTCTGCTTCTTGCAAGCAAAGAAGCTTTGTTATCAAAGGCTGGGGGTCTAAGGCGAGGTTCCCAGGGCTGCTCTGACATCGCCCGTGGCCGGGGAGCCCCGTCTTGTTCCACAGCCCCCCAAAGCCACAGAAGGACCCAGAGGCCTGAGGGCCCGGTAGGAGACCAAGCACACTGGCTTCCAAATGCTGCCAGTGTCTTTCTGGTGTGTGTGCGTGGAAGCGCACAGCTGCCTGCCCTTTGAACAAAACTATGGTGTAAAAGCTATGATTTCAGTTTTACAGGCATATACATATGTATGTGTTTATGACTTCAATTTTTTGGAACAGATTCAGATTTACAGAAAACTGAAGATCGTACAGAGAGTTCCCACATACCCAGCACCCAGTTCTCCCATTACCCACATCCTGCATTAGGATGGTACATTGGTTACGTGATTAGCGAAACTATCTATTAGTAAAAAAGTAAAGTAAAAAAAAAAAGTTCAAACTTTATTCAGGTTTCCTACGTTTTCCCCTTAGTTTCTCATAAGGTTTGTTTGGTTTTTTTTTTTTTTCCCTCCTGGATTTCAGATTTCATTTAGTGATCACGTCTTCTTAAGCTCCTCTTGGCTGTGATGGTTTCACTCCGCTTGTTTTTGTGTTTGCTTTTGTTTTTTTGGTAGTGCGTTTGTCTGGTTTCACTGCCAGGGGACTGGTGGCTTCACAGAATGACGCTGGGAGTGTTCCTTCCTCTTCAGTCTTTAGGAAGAGTTTGAGATGGAGGATGTAAGCTCTTCTTTGTAAGTTTGGTAGAAATCTCCAGTGACGCCATCCGGTCCTGGACTTTTATTTGCAGGGAGTTGGTTTTGTGTTTTGTGTTTGTTTGTTTTTTTTAATTACAGATTCTATTTCACGTCTACTGACTGGTCTGTTCAAATTATCAATTAATTCTTAATTCAGTTTTGGTGCGCTGTGTGTTTCTAGAAAATTGTCCATTTCTTCTAGGTTGTCCGTGTTGTTGGCATGTATCTGTTCATAATATTTTCTTATGGTATTCTGTGTTTCTACAGATTTGGGTGTTATTTCTCCTCTTTAACTTTTTGTTTATTTGGGTCCTCCCTCTTTTCCTCTTGGTGAGTCTGGCCAGAGGCTTGTTGATTTTGTTTATCTTTCAAAAAAATCAGCTCTTGGTTTTATTGATCTTTTTTCAATTTTTTAATCTCTATTTTATTTATTTCCTCTCTGATCTTTATTATTCCCTTCCTCGTGCTGACTTTAGGTTTTATTTGTTTTTCTTTTTCTAGTTCTTTTAGGTAGTAGCTTAGGTTGTTTATTTGGGAATTTTCTTGTTTTCTGAGGAAGGCCATGAACTTCCCTCTTAGAACTGCTTTTGCTGCATCCCATAGATTTTGTGTGGTTGTGTTTCAGTTCTCTTGTTTTTTGGTGACCTTGACAGTTTTGAGGCATACTGGTCAGGTATTTTGCAGAATGTCCCTCAATTGGGTTGTCTAATGTTTTTCTTACGGTTAGACAGGGAATATGGATTGGAGGGAGGAAGACCCTGAGGTCAAGTACATTCCCATCGCATCATCTCAAGAACACAGACTGTTAACATGACATCACTGTTGATGCTGCCCTTGGTCACCTGACTGAGCTTGTCTTTGTCAGGTTTCTCCACTGTAAGGTGACTCTTTTCCCCCCTTTTCCCATACCCTACTCTTTGGAAGGAGGTTGGTCCGAGGCACGACCTGGAAGGGAGAGCTGACCTGAGACTGCCAGTTGCCCCAGGATTCTGCCACGCCTCTGTCCCCAGCCAGTCCCTGCTCCTGCCTCAGGTGGGAGTATGGCTCCCCACAAACCCCCCTGCCCGTCCAGGCACAAAGCCACAGTCCCCATCAGCCTTACCTGTCCAGGTCCTCGTTTAGCACCACTGGGCAAGGCAGGCCAGCCTGCCACACCCCTGCACACGTGCATCAAGGACCGACAGACCCAAGGTAGGTAGGGCCTCCACCCCGACACTGGAGAGAAAGGCTCCTTGTCCCCTCCTCACCCCTGGGAGGCCCTGCCAACTCAGTCATGTCTCTTTTGCACCCTCGTCCACACCCTAGTCTTTGGGGGGAGGGTGGTCCCTGTGTGGGCTGCTCTGCTCCAGCTCCCTGACACTGAAGCTCTCTTCCACACAGAGACGTGTCTGACCTCCCACCCACTTATTTGCTCAGTCCTTCAGCCTTCTCAGCATGGACTCGTGGGTATTTGTTTTGTACTTCGGGTTACAAACTGTACTTTATTTTGTTGCCCGAATTGTTCTCACTTCGGCCCCCAAGGCTCTTTTGGTTGTTTCCTGTGCCCTTCGACAGAGCCCATTAGCGAGCCCACCCTCCGTTTCTGGCACTACGATGTGCCCCAGGCTCAGGTGGCGTGTTCTCCGCCCCAGTCCTATTTCTCCGTGGGGCTCTGGCTCCTTCACTGGAAGATGGTGTTAGAAATCAAGATCTGGCAGTGGGTGTGCTCACTGATCCTGGGGTGTCTTCTCCTTTTTCATTTTTCTTCTTAAGGCCGTCAGCTAACAGAGCAAAGACGTATCTGTGGATACACCAACCCGTATGTCTACAAATATCTGGAAATACTGAATACAAATATATGCTCCACTCAGTCACCCCTCCCTCCCTCCCCCTCAAGCACGGTCTCTATGGTTTTGCCTTGTGCTGAATGTCATGTAACTGGAATTGGACAGCACGTAGTCTTTTCAGACTGGTGTCTTTCTCTTAGCAATACATATGGACATTTCTTCCATGTCTTTTCCTCTCTGATTTGTTGTTTCATCAACTCTGGTGGGGGGAAGTGCATGAATCTGTCACTTCAGCTAATTTTCTTTCCAACTCAAGCCTGGCTTCCTCACTCCCTACAGATCCGGATTTATGTCTCATCCAGGGCAGACCTCTGTGGTCATGCCACATACAACTGCAGTCCCCAGCTTCACTCTTTTCCTGGCTTTATTTTTAGCACTTTCTAACACTCCTTTATTGTTACGTGTTTATGTTGTTTAATGTCTGTCTCCACAAGGGCACAGATTTTTGCTATTTTATTCTTTGCTGTTTGCCCTGCATCCAAAACAGTAACTAACACTTAAGAGCCGTCAGTCACTATTTGATGGACAGATAAACCCAACGGGTGCCCTCCCTGCAAAACGCGTGTATGCGTGTGTGTGTGTGTGTGTGTGTGCCTGACACCGTGCATTGCAGGCCTCTTGGCTTTACAGCGGATCAGCAGACGAGGACAGCGAGACGGAGCCAGGCAGTGTGAGGAAGTGGGAGCCGCCCTCAGCTCGCTCTCCTGCCTACAAGCTCACCTGAAATTTCTCCATTAGAGACTAATTTAGTTGATGTTTTGATTTTCAGTTTAAAATGTTTAAGGGGATATTTTTTAAATATTCTTTTTAAATTCCTGAATGTTTTTTGCACTGGGTCAGATAATTTGCAGATACATAAAGAAAAGTATTTAATCATCTTTCCCACTCCCCTGTATTCACCCCCCACCCTTGGTCCCGGGCCACCAAGCCCTCTGCCTTAGAAGGCTGAGCCTTACCCAGTGGAGCAAGGAGTCTCCAGGACCAAGGCTATCTGTGTGCCCACCTGGGGCTGTGATTCTCCTTCTGGACCACAGTCCAGGTACCAAGGATGCTAAAATCCCCTGCCCAAATGGCCCCACACCCTCTTCCAGGGCCAGTGCGGGCCTCCTCGGGGGCTTGCCCTCCCTGGGGAAGACTGGCCCAGGAGGTGTGAGCTCCGAGACTCCAGGAGCGTTTGTGGGAGTGGGCAGGCTGGGGCCCATGTGCAGGAAGCCTCAGCTGCACCGGGAGCTGGGGAGAAGAGCAGGGAGCAGACAAGGCCAAGAGCCCACTTGCCCTCTCTGGGGCCCACCTCACAGTGGTAAGGGCAGGCCTGCCTCCTCGTCGTGAGCTTGTTCCCCTCGGGTAACCATGTTAACAGCCTGCTATGTCACCCTCACACCTTTCTCGTGGGCTCATAAACACATAGAAATATAAACACATATGGAAGAGGTTTGCTTCCTCTTTCTAACGTTTTAATAAAAGTGGCATTCCAATATATAATATAATATATACGGCAGTCATCTCCTACCCCCTGCCCTCTCATAGATCCAACTCATTCTCTATTGGCTTCACGAGATGCCATAGAATGGATGCCTATTCTTTTATGAGGGGCTATTCAGTGTTTCCTTTATTTTTCCCCTCACCTCAGACAAAGCCGAAACCATCTCTATGTACCTGCGGTCTTATGCCCTGGTGCTTTCACTCTGTAAGCTACAGCTTAGATTCCTAGAAACAGGATTACTAGTTCAATCAAAGGCTCTAAACATCATTTATTTTATAGATGTTTCCAAATGACTGTGGTAAATATTTACAGCAACTCAGAGCCCCGCCGGCAATGGCGGAGACGCCCAGTGCACCAGCACTCCCAGGCCTGGATGTTGTGAATTGTTTCAAGCCTTGCAGATCGGTGGGTGAAAACTGACATCTGGTCAACTCCACGTCTGCTTCCCCGACTGCGGTAAGGCTCGGCAGCTTTTCGGACACTCTGGCCATTTGTGTTTCCTCTTCTGTAAGTTTCCTATTTATATCCTATGCCAGTTTTTCACTAGGATGTTTGCTTTCTCATGCCGAATTCTGAACATGTATCAAACAGTAAACTGCTGTGGTTGTAGGTGTTATCATTCCTTTTCTTGTTTCCCATCCACTGTGACTAAGGAGCATTCCCCCTGCAGAAGCAGGAGTTTCTGATTTTTTCAGTTCAATCTATATATTTTTGTTCTTTTTTAATGCTATCTGGGTTTCCTACCTTATTTAAAAAGCAGTCTTGTGGGGAGGGTTTAGCTCAAGTGGTAGAGCACATGTTAAGCATGCACAGGTCCTGAATTCAATCCCCAGCACCTCCTCCAAAAATACATAAATAAACCTAATTACCTCCCCCCACAAACTTTTTTTAATTAAAAAATAAAAAGCAATCTCTACCGACCCTCCTAAATTATTCTACTGTTTTCATTGTCATGTCTTTCTGTCCCCACTTTCCAATGAAGCTAATTCAGGAAACAAGCAGTTCTAAGAAAGGAGAGAGTCCCCAGCTTCTGGGCCTTAGGTCTTTTCTTCTGCTTCTGTTCACCGTTACTTAGCACTTCTTGTCTTCCAACAAACTCCTCTTAACACGTTAGCAACCCTGCAGAACTAACACGTTAGCAACCCTGCAGAACTAACACCTCAAGGCCTTTGCAGCAAATCAGGCTAGAGTTCCTCAGAGCGCCCCAAGGACAGACATCTTGGGAAAGAGAAAATGCCAAAAACAGAGAGAGAGAGGAAAAAGGGGCGGAGGTGAGGGTTTCATTCACTCGGACTTTGATCCAAACAACAGAAACAGACTGAGAGCTTCCCACGCATACGACGCAGCAGCAGGGCCCAGGGAGATGCAAGACTCAGGGACAGCACGGCCCCAGTCCCGCCGGGGGTGACCGCGTGAGGAACACGAAGCCCACCCAGAAGCTCCACAGGACAAGGCAGAATATGCAGGTCTGCACGTAGGGCAGAGAAGGAAGGCCATCACTTCTGGCTGGTGATCAGAGAAGACTTCAAAGAGGCAGTGGATTTAAGATGAGTTTTCAATAATGGTTAGAATTTTATCAGGTAGAAGATGAGGACGTTCAGAAGAGAATGGCATAAGCAAGGATGGGAAACTGGGAAAGGAACAGAAGAGCATGTTTATGTAAGGGACTAAGCCCGCCCAATGAGTAAAAAGTACATGGAGAGGGGCAGTAAGAGATGAACTGTGAAGTTCCCATGTGTCCTGACCTCAGGAAGCTGAGCCATCTGGGCTCGACCTGGCAGGCAAGGAGCACAGGTGCAGACAGACAAACTGGCCCAACCACCCCCCCCCACCCCAACGCTGGAGCTGGCCCTGCGGAAAGCGGGTGCGTGGGAGGATACCCAGCTCCATTTGATCTTCCAAATTACACAGAGTCATCTCTAAAAATGACCAGATTCATCACATTTATCACACACAGTGGGTCCCACTCCAAATCTATAGAATCCAAATGCCCCAGGGATTTCAATAACAGACCAACTGGGAAACTTCTGGCTAAATCCGCCCCTAAAGAAAGTATGATCATATCTGTAGGACTCCCTGAAAATTATTTATGTTCCACCACTGCCTCTAGTTTGTCTTATCTGTGAAAATGCAGCTAGTCAGTGGCAGAGATCTGCAACTTTGGCTGTCCAGCTTCTCTTTACTCCTGGTAACCATCCCCAGACCCTCTGCAGAGCAGCCAGTCCCCCATTCTCAGCCCACTGGCTTTGGGTGCAGGTACCTGGCTCTGGAGTGGGTCATGTGGCCCGAGTCTAAGCCAATCAGGATACGACACATCCCCGGCCATATGATGGTTCAGTGACAGGCTCTCCTGGTCTAATCAGCATGAGATGCAGTGAGACTTGGCCTGAGGATCCCAAGCCAACCATCTTCTCTCTTTCATGCTGTATTTGAACCCAGTAGCCCCTCACCTTGAGAGCCACTGGCAACCATCTTGCAAAGGGAGAGCCACTGTGTTGGAGGGGGACTCCAGAAAGAAGTGACAACAGGACCCAGCTTATATCACCTGAGGCTTGAATAAAGTCTCACCTGAAGCCACACCCCATGTACTCTGGACTGCGTGATTATACCAGCCGGCACAGTCCCTATTTTGCTTAAGCCTGTTTAGATCACGTTTCTTGTCACTTGCAACTGAAAGAATGATCACTGATAGGAGGTACAAAGCCCCTCCAGAAAGTACGCCCCTGCAAGCACAGGAACAGGGCACCTCAGTTGTCTTCTAAGGAAGATGTCCTCATGAGACAGACACAGACACCTGGCAGCTTGAGTTCATTTGGAAAATTCTTTCAGAAGCTTCTAGAAATGGCAAAGAAAATGGTTTCTTGAGGTACTAATTCAACTCCCTGCTTGCCTTGTGCGTTGTGACTTGACAGTGTGTTAAAATGATACGTTGTAAAAATCTCCTTCATATTACCTAAGTATAACGAGTTCTGCAAAAATCAGGAAGAGCTGTGCTGGGCTGGCAACAGGGAAGTCAGCTTCTTGGTGGCCCCTCCGAAGGGAATGTCCCGGGCCTCTGTCAGTGTGTCTGACTGTTTAACTGAACATCTGTCAGACACAGAATCTGCTAACAGGACAGACGTGTGTTTACTTTTCCCTCTGAGAACTCCCGAAGCAACAAGCCCAGAAGAAACTAAATTCCCACGTCACAGGTGAGGAAAAGAGAACGGAAGAGAGAGAAAAATGAGAGAGGACGTAGACGGAAGAGTCCTGGAGAATCATCTCCTTTGCTCTAACTTCAGAGAAACCCCCTTCCTCTGTCTGCAGACCTCCTGCAAGGAGAGTTCACGTGGCGTGTAGATGCGGGTGAACATTCCACTCTGTGAAAAAGCCTTCTACCAAAAAGACTTTCATATTTGTGTTTTACTTTTAGGATTAAGAGAGTTGATGCTTATTATCCTATAAAAAAAAAAAAAAAACCTCTCCTGCTCAGACTTAGTGCTTTCTGACAAGTAACCCGACAAATCCACACTGTATTACTGTCTGGACTCTAAAGACCATTTTGAAACCCTTTAGGTAGTATTTGCACTGTAAGAAAATTTCCAGTGAATGTTTATTATTCCCAGGCTAGTATTCAGTAGTGAATTTCCCTTAAAGCTATTTGTTAGTATTTCCCGACATCTTGAAGGACCTCTGTGAAGGCCAGCAAATACCACTGGGGTTCAATCCTTGACACCTTAACAAAACTTCAGGACTGAGAAATCATGTTTGCAGCCTGGTGAACATTTCAAAAAACATTTCTACCTTTTCCAAGGGAGCAGGGGAGAAAAGAATTGACACCAAGACCAGAATCTAATGAGAGATTCTACAAACTCCAAATTCAATCATTTGACCACTGATTCATTCATTCAACAAACAGTTACGGAGCTCCTCCTGAGTGCCCGCCACATCTAGGCACGGGAGATAGACGAGTGAACAAGCCAGTTAAGTCTCAGCCTCCAAGGAACTTCTAAATTCTAGAGAAGGAGACTGATGGAAACAAGTGGAAGATGCAGATGTAATGTAATGGCAAGAGTCTAGTATTTGAGCAATGACAAATGATTTAAGGAGACCAAAGCAGAGGCGGAGATGCGGGTGCTGGGGTCGTGTGGGGTCATACACACGGAGTGATCGGAGTGATTGGATGATGAGAAGGAAAGAGTTAGCCCTGGGGGTCTGGGAGAGCACACCTGGAGGAGGAAGGGGCAAAAGTCTGGGGCAGAAGCAGGTCTGGAGGCTGGTGCAGCAATGGGGAATTGCGGAGAGTTGGCGAAGGTTCTATGAGGGAGCACACAGACGCTTACACTGTGGAAAGGAGTGTGGATTCTGTTCTAAACATGACCAGAAGCCCCTAGAGGGTTTTAAGCAGAGAAGTTGAGTGATCTGTGTTTTTAAATGCTTTGGGTGGGAGTGAGGGGGACCTGCGGGGCGTGGACTGTAGGAAGTGGGAGTTGAGGAAACCACTGTGGGGGAGGGGAGCCAAGGGGGAGTTTGTCGGGGGATGTCGCCCAGACTGGGGGTGCCGGCTGTAGTCCTTGTTCTCAGCTGTATCCCCAGCCCCAGAAAGGGCCTGGCCACAGTAGGCACTTGGTAAATCGTGGTCCAGGGAATGAATGAAATCCTGGCCCAAGGGGAGTTTATAACTTCCCAGGTGAGATAAACATGTAAATATGTTATCTAGGGCTCAGGATGGGTGGTGCTAAGGGTGGGCTGCCAGAGAAGTGGGGGGGGGTGTCCCAGGCGGAGCCCCAAGGGGCAGCTGTCACAGCAGCCGGACCAGGGCGCTCTACCCCAGGGCTGTGGAGAGGGGGCTGTGAGGGGTGTGGGTGCTTCCCGGGCGGGGGGCTCCTGGTGGCATGCCAGCTGGCAGATGTGCATCCTGAGAGCTGATCTGTGCCACCCCACTTCATGGAATTAAGGGACTGGGTGCTCTCCCCTGCCGGGTCTGCCAACTCTCCTGGCTGCCTGCCTGGGGGGCACACTCAGAAATTCCCCTGGCTCCCCTCCCTGGGGCAGGGATGGGGCAGGGCTGGGCCGGGAGCCTCCACACCCTCATCTATCCATCCCGGAGCCCTGAGTCAACAGCCCTTTTCCCAGAACCCACCTCAGTTCTTCCCACACCTGCAGCCCAGGCATGAGGCGGGGCAGGGAGAGCGCCAGGTGAGTGTCAGGAGGCAGGCTCACGCAAGAGGCTCCCCAGCCCGGCTGGGACTGACCAGGCATGCAAACTGCCCAGGCCCCAGGGAGCCTATCCATGCAGATTTCCGGTTGGCCCTTGCTCTGACTGTGAAGGTGCGAGGTGGGGGGTGGGGGGGTAAGTTCATGTGTTGCAGACTCTGGGGACACGGGCACTGAGGCCTCCCCGTTCGCCCACTGAGGTGCACTGCCCTACAGGAAGCCAGGAGGAGGCTGGCTGGGGAGAGACAATAAATATAGCCCTGACTTTCCGAGTGCCAGGCTCTGGGCTGAGGGCATTATGTGAATAATCTCTTTTAATCCTCACCCAGCCCTGTGAGCTGGCACCATTATTTAACAGATGAGGCTTAGAGAGAGTGGGTAACTTGCCCAAGGTCTCAGAGCTTACAAACGAGACTTGCCCTTGACTGTCTGACTCCAGCACCCAAACTGTTAAGAGAAATCTCAAGGGAACAGATGTTGCTAGGCGGATGAGAACCTGTTACAAGTCAACGACTGGAGAAAAGGTCAAGAAATAAAAAAACACACCTGCGCATCCCAATGTTTCAGCACAAAGGGAAGGGCATGTGTGCGGCTGTAACTGGTCCCCACAGAGCAGCAGGAATGCCACAACTTCTGGACCAATCAAGACTGAAAGTAGCTGTGACAAAAGATAAAAGAAAGTTGACACGCATTTCCCTGTCCGCTTGGCATTTCTTTAAATGTCTACATTTAAGATTAAAATTCCCACAGATTAAAATTTTTTTATTTTATTTCTGGTGTTCTCCCATCCCATCACATCCCCATCCCACTCCCATCCCACCGCTCTTGGCAGTGTTCGCAAAACGTACAGTAACTAATTTGTCAAACCCTTGTCTTTGGTGTTTATTTACGGAGTATCACAGACCAGCACTGGCGTTGAGTCTGCCCGGATCACTCCACAACCGCACACGCCAAGCAGGAGGCGTGCTGAAATACGAGCGGGGAGCCGTGGAATGAGCTGGTACCAACAGCCGTTCAATGACGGTCAGGAAAAACGCTGAACAGAACTCTCCTTGCTGGGTGTTGTACACATTGAAACTGAAATCACTTTACGGAATGAAATGATAGTGAAAATATTTAGGTATTTATAACCGGTGCCACCCAAGGAAAGGCAACAATCTGGCTTAGGTCCTTCACGAAAGGGAACCCAGCATCGGAGGAGATACTGACCCAAATGCTTTCTTTTCTAGGGAGAGAGTCCCTTGAATGTGGCACAGTGTTCAGGCTTAGCCTGCATTCTCATTCCTGGTGTTGACTATAGTTCCTCGTTTCTATAAATTTCAAATCAGACCCAAAAGATCATCTAATGTGGTTAAATAATTCGGTGTCTAGAGTCACAACTCTGAAATGAGAGCCGGGAGAGAACTCACTTCCCCCTTCCATGGCCCTAACTCTCAGCTTAGGAACCCCCCAGACATCCATAAACACTATCCTGTGTGCTTCTGCTAATCACACCTTGCACAAGTTCTCTGAGGGTTTGTCTTCCACCCGGGCTCTTGGTGGGGAGACAGCCTGTCCCAGTGCAGTCCTGGCTGGAGCCAAGGGGTCTCTGGCAACAATAGGAGGTGTTCCCTGTGTTTGTGTCAGTTTTCCTTTTTAACACATTCCCTAAACCCATAACCTTCCTGCTCAAAGGAGTTCAGGGATATCATATTGGGGAATTCTATTTTTCTTATAAAATCTGAACCAAAACGCTCTGCTCCGCCCTCTTGTCCCCGGGACTCCCACCTGCACGGACACTGCGTTCCCACCGCACTGGTTTTCTCCACGATTCCTCCAAGTGGTGGAAGGAACACTCGGGGTTCCTGCTTTCCGTGCAGGGCCTTTCTGCACACACTTACTGTCCTGCCTTCACTCTGGAGTGACCCTATGCCGTGACAGCCCCCATCTCCAACTCAAAGCCTACATACATGCCTGGTGGCCTCTAAAGTTTCACCTTTCGGGGCAAAAAGTCTCAGCTTTCCAACAAAGGGTCTTAGATGGATAAACTCTTGAAGGCTCTCTTGTATATAGTATATTAAATCTATAGTAAATACATAGAGTTTGTATCTTCAAGCTTCCTCCAAAAAGTTGATGGAAAAGAGCTCTGAGGCGTTAACCCAGCCCTGCCCAGTAGAAATAGAATACAGGTCAGATGTGTGGTGTGAAAGTCACTAGGGACCACATTAAAAGAACAGGAAAAAGAAACAGATGAAAATTCATTTTAGTAACATATTCAGCCTAATGTAACCAAAATATTACATATGAACATAAACTCAATATCTAAAATTCTTAATGAGACAGTGTGCATTCTTCTCCCACGCTGAAGCCCCAGGCACCAGTGTGTTTGTTACAAGGACAGCACATCTCAACTTGGACGTGGCACGTATCTCAGGAACCGCATGTGACCAGAGGCCGCCGGACTGGACAGAGCAGGTCTAACCAAAGCTGAAAGGGTCTTAGAGTTGTACTGCTATTTGACTTTCTCTCTCGAAGGCAGACCACTGGCTTTATACCTCCCTGGACGCCCTACCTAATAGGCACTTAATACGATGAATGAATGAATGAATTTCTAATTTATTTTCATTCCCCTTAAATCATTCCATCTAAAAATATCATTTAAATATTAAAGCCTGCTAAGGGTAACATGTAATTTTTTTGAAATCCGAAAATAAGCGCTTTTTTTTTTTTTTTAACATGCTGAAGAAAACATACGGGTTTAATTTGGCAGAAATCCCCATATAACTTTGGTGCTGCGGGAGCTCTCTGAACGCCAGTGCTTTTGAATGCATCATACTTTTGACTCTGAAAAGTGAATGTGTCCCTGAGCAGCACACCCACCAACGCCGAGCTGCTCAGTTACGTTCAGGCGGAGGCCCAGCAACACCAGGCACTAAACCAGCCCCATTCCTCCCAGCAGGACGAGGACGGGCCCAGGAAGCAGCAGGGAGGGGCTCCTTCCCAGCAGCTGCCCGTCACTCCCGCCCAGAGTTAGGGCCCGTGGGCTCCTCTCCAGAGCCCACTGGAGCTGAGCAGAGGCATCAGCTCTGCTCGGTGCTGGCCTCTGCCTCCGCCAACGCTGCCTTCCGCTGGGGCTCCTGCAGCGTCCTGCAGGGAACCTCCGAGGCCACAAGTCTGAGCAGGGCTTCTGAGGAGGCACTGGCTCCCCCACTTCCAGCTTTGTCTCAGCCACCCCCTCCCAACAGCCGGACTGTTTGCTCAGCTCAGGGCCCTGCTGTTTAAATCACCAACTGAAGTCTTATATCTCTGCGCGGTGCTGGGCTGGTGAGGACTTCCAGAACTCCTCCCTCCCTTCCTTCCTTCCTTCTTCTTTTCCTTCCTTCCTCCTTCTCTCCCTCTCTTCCTCCCTTCCCTCTTTTCATATAATGATGTCCAGACCCCGTTCTAATTGTTGAGCCGGATGCTGCCCCACTGAACACTGACTCGCACTCACTACTTTGTACTTTGAACTCTGCTGCCTCAATTGCTAAAAACAACCCAAATCCCTTCCAATCGGGGCAGTGGCCGCCACCTCTCTGAAAGCAGCTATTAGGAATGCGGGCTTTCCCAGTCCCGCCTGACCATCCAAACACAACACAGGATGAACCCAGGAGCCTAGATCCCTCCCTCCCTCCTTCATTCCCTCTAAGCCTTCACAGAGCTTCCAGTGCAGAAAAGGCTATGGAGATGGTCACCAGCACTGAAAGAGGCAGCAAGACAGATGCCAAGTTGGGAGAGATTTTCACTGACCTCTGCTGTCCACCTTCAGGAGCAGGAAGGACGGTGAAGTTCGAGGTCGGTCACTTGTCCATTCAGCAGTGCTGTGCCAGACAGCAGGCTTGGCGCTGCTGTAAAGCAGAAAGAAGAGAACAGACACAGGAGGTTAGATGTGAGATTAGAAAACGGGCAGGGGAGGGTGTAGCTCGTGCTCAGCATGCACAAGATCCTGGGTTCTCTCCCCAGTACCTCCGTTAAATAAATAAATAAACTGGGCAGGTTTTTTTTAAAGGGAGCAAGAAGTAACCAGAAGTACTGGGACGACTATTATCAAAAAGACATCATAACAAGTGTTGGCGAGGACGTGGAGAAACTGCAACCCTCATGCATTGCTGGAGGGAAAGTAAAATGGTGCAGGTGCTCTGGGAATCAGTCTGGCTGTTCCTCAGAACATATTTCAACAATTCCACTACTAGCTACACCCAAAATAAATGAAAACTCATGCCCACACAAAAACTTGTATGCAAATGTTCATAGAGGCGTATTATTCATAACAGCCCCCCAAATAGAAACCATCAATGTTCACCCACTGAGGAATGGATAAATAAAATATGCTTTATCCACATAACAGACTATTTGGCAATAAAGGAAAAAGAAAATGGAATAAAGTACTGATACTTATTACAACACGGATGGGCCCTGAAAACATTGTCAAATGAAAGAAATCAGTCTCATATTGTATGACTCCATTTATAGAAAATGTCCAGAACAGGCAAACCTATAGACACAGAGGGTAATTAGAGTTTGCGGGGCAGAAGGAGAGGGCGGGGTGTGGGGGCACTGACTGCTGATGGGGACGGGGTTTTTTGGTAGGGGGATGAAACTGTTCTGAAGTTAGCTATAGTGACAGAGGCACAACTGTGTGAATACACTAAAAACCACTGAATCATACTCTTTAAATGACTGAATCATGTGGTATGTGAATCATAGTTCAATAAATCTACCCCTCCCCTCAAAAAAGTAACCAGAAGAGATATAAGCCTGGCCCTGTCCACAACAGCCTAAGTGTGGCAGAGCCGTGGACACCCAGGGACACACAGGGGCTCCTGCTGACAGAGGAGCCAAGGTAAAGTAACTGGGAGTTAGAGGTCAAGGCGTGACTCGTGGGACAGTGAGCTTGGGCCACCAGGCAGTGACAGCAGGAACACGTGTGACATGTGAACGGTTCAGCCCAGGTCTGACACTCAGGAAGGACTCGATAAATATTAACACTTGTTAAAGGTCTCATGGGTATCTTATTCTATGTCATCCTTAACCATTCTCCTCCCATCTTTCCAGCTCCCCTTGACCGTAACACATACACGTGCTGAGACCCACACTGTGGGAATTATGAATAGGCTTTTAGCTCTGTTTACGGTATGAAAAAAATTGTATCTTGTTAAAGGAGTTCTGAAACCACCAGTAAACACGTCATTTGGTGAGGGTGGGGGATGGGCAGGACACGTTCTCTTTCCCCAGCAGAAATCACAACAGCCCTAAAGCAGGGTTTGCTGTTTGGGGCCGGGCGATTCTTTGCCGTGGGGGTGGTCCTGCACATCAGAGGATGTTTGGCAGCATCCCTAGTCTCTACCCATTAGCTGCCAGTAGCATCCTCCCACTGGTTGCGGCAATCAACAACGTCTCTAAAACATTGCCAAACGTCCCCTGAGGGGACAGATCAGTCTCTCTCACATACACACCTGTCAATACCCACAGTCCTCCAGGAAGCTGTATGTGATAGTGAACTCTGAATTTTCTTTAACATCAGAAGGACCGAGAAGGTACTCAGGCAGGTCCCAGGCTTAACAGAGACCTCCGTGTCTGTGCTCTGTCTGTCACACACGTCTCCACACCTGCTCCTGGACCCCGTTCTTGGTCGCCTCCTCACTACCTCCCCTTCCACCTGCCTCACCTCCCTACTCCCTCAAACAGTCTTTAGCTCTGTCACTCAGAACTTTGTTCGTCCATCCCAGTGGTTCCACCCTGGAGACCTCTGCGAGGTTGAGATGGTTTTGCTCTGGGAGCAGAGGGGAGGTCATGCAGGAAAGAAGCCGGGAAAGGGGCGTGTCTAGGCAGAAGCAAGGAAGGGGAAGAGGGCTGAGCTGCCCTTTGCTGAGCAGTTGTTTCATCTCAGGCTTATGTCCACAGTTTCTTGTGCATTATTGCATTGAAATTTCACAATAACATTGCATTACAGGTGTCTTTCCTTCTTGACAAAGGGAGAAACTGAGATTCCAGGAGGTGATATCGTCGGCTACCTGAAAATATAGCCACCAAAAATCCCTCTCACCCTCGACATGCATGCTGCAGCCACCGTGAACATAGCTCCCGGTACGGCTGTGACTGGCCTCATCCCAAGCCCTGTGCATGCTATTTCGTTTTGAGGCCACGGTTCTCAAGGTGCCGCTGACACCTGAGAACATTTAAAGTGAATACAGAGGAGCACCTTTTAAAATCTTTGAGAGTCTCTATTTTCATGTAAAAAAAAAAAAAAAACAACAACAACAACAAAGTCCATCAAACCTGCCATTTCTCAGGTACATTTGAACAGGACTAGGGTAAGGCAGGTCACGCCAGTTTAAGTTAAAAAGTTACTAAATTCCAGAAAACCACGAATAAATGATAGTATAAGTGAGACGAGGGTGAGGTGAAGCCTGAGGTTTGGGACACACTGAGATCACGGTCATCATCCTCACTTTCCAGAGGGGGAACCCTCCCAAGGGCACACATAATTATGTCAGCAGGTTGGCTAACCCTGATCTTGAACCATGACTAATATCCCTAATGTCACACTTGAGAATAACTGTGATGCAGGTTCCAGAACTTCTGGTAAAATCATTTTCTATACACCTATAATTTTTAATCATAATCTTTTTTTATATAGATATAAACATAATGTCATAATTTTTTAAATACTGTTAAAGGCCCAATTTACTAACTGGTCCTTTCCGAAGGACTCTGTGGGGTGTCCCAGTGTCTCCACAGACAACACATACACAGCTATTAGTTCACAAAGGCCTCTTGATGTCTTTCAGGGTTGGTTTCACAACAAGCAGTGGTGATAGTTAGTAAGCATTTCTTAAAAATTACAACAAATTCTAGGAAGTGGAGGACAAACTAGGGGACTCTTTAAATCAGTAACACAGCTGATGTAATTCAACATGGGCCTAAGTGGGGGGTATAAATTATTGCAGAATAAATAAGGCGTTCTCACGTAACTTTATGGGGAAGTAGAGATTTATGAACGTAGTATGCAAATACTGCCACAGGTATGCAAATTTATGCCCAATGTATGCAAATATATCTTCTAAGCCAAGACCTCTGGAAACAAATACACATACATATATGTGCATATTTTGTTTTAACTAGGCTGGAATTCTGTCCTATGTCATGGTTTACCCGTCCGTCCGTGGCCTTGCCAGCTTGTCCTTCACAGAGAGGCTAAAGAAATTCAAGCATCTGCAAGATACAGCATCTGAAGTCAATGACAGGGTCTCAGTGACCAGAAGACCACACCGTTGGCAGTCTAGGGACTCGGGACAGTCCCTGGTGGTGAGGCCTCTAGACTCAGAGATGGACAAGAAAGAAGGTCACAGAATCAGCCCTGTCTGTGGGGATTCTTTGGAAGTAGACAGATGCCTCCTATCTGTCCAGGCTTGTTTGTGTACTACCCTGTTTGGAGGAGAGAGGGAGATGAGATAAGGGTTCAAGGTGAAGCCTCCAGATCAATGTGTTTTTCACTGGTGGGTTAATGAACCCAGGGTTGACGTACCAGCAGGGGGTGGGGGGTGGAGTGAGGTAACCCAGGAAAGGGACAGTTTAAGGGTGAGGTAGAGAGGAACATTTCCAGCTCTGGTTAACGCTCTGTGTCTTCTGCATCATTAGAGAAATGACATGCAAAGTGAAACAGCCTAGAGTAACTTGAGTGGGGACCACGTAAAAGGCTATGGTGCTGCTTGCCCTCTAGGCAGTGCCCTGCTGTATTTCTACATGTGATGAGTTACAGATAAAGCCCAAAACAAACCCTAATATTTGAAGGAAAAAAAAGGGAGGGGAAAGCTGCTGTTCATCTCTAAAACCCACCCTTGTGCACATGCAAAACAGATGAACTAAGAGAGCCCCAGTTCAGTATCTTCTCCTCATGATGTCAACCTAAGTCTGGTTTCCAGGTGGAACCTGAGACACACAACTTATCATTATATCCAGGAGCAGGCCCACTTCTGACCACAGCCAAATGAGCCACTGACCCACAAGTCTATGCATAAGCAAGTTTGGCTTCTTGTTTGCCTGGAATGCTCCCGGACCTGCCACTGTGGTTCATGGGCTCTCCCCTCGGCTAGTCGTTGAGAGCGTGCTGATCGACTTGGAACCAGGCGGTGCTTCAGGCACACAACAATACCTAACCCTTTCCTGCCTCATGCCTACTTCCCTCATTTTTTACATCAAAACATCCTGATGGCATCTTCAAAGTGTTAGGTTTCCCTCTTCCTCTGCAACCCTGAAACTGCAGCAAACTCTAAGTAGTGTAGTTTAAACTAGTAAGTAGGGCTGGAAATTTCAAAGAGGTTGAACATGGAGTGTATGTAAAGATATGGCTGCTGGGGACTGAAAGCCCAAAATGACAGTGGCTCAAACAATATGGAAGTTGATGGATCTCTCCCATTACACCACAGTGGGTGTAGATGGTCCACGGCTCACAGAGAGCCTTCACAAAGCTGCCAGGGACTCCAGATCATCCTATCTCGCTGCTCTAACATTTCCGGCACATGGTCTCCACACCTCGTCCAGGAAAACTGCTTGAGTTCTACACAGCACAACCACATTCCAGCCAACAGGCATGACAGACGGTTCTAGATGATGGTCCCCAGTGAATCACACCTCCTGCACCTGCACCCCTTTGCAATGTCAAGGACACTGCCTCTCCTTCCATCAAGATGTGATGGAAGCGTTCAAGGGTTTTGAAGCTTCCTCTGTCTCCCTCTTGAAACCTTCATACCCATGTTGTGATAAAGTCCATCTAGCCTGTGGGAGAACAAGAAACCTCACGGAGGAGCCCCAGCGGCCAGACATGACCTTGGGGTCATCTTGGATCCTACAGCCCAGGTGGGATATCAGGCAGGACCAGCATAAGAAATCTCCCAAATTGCCAGCCCACAGAATCACAAAAAATAATAAACGACGGTGGTTTTAGCCAATAGTTTTCAGAGTGGATTGGTACACAGCAGTGGGTGACTGAGAGAGCACTGAGCGGGAGAAGCACAGAGCCGAAAAGCACATGCAGTGCCCTCTCTGATGGAACGTTCCATAAGCTTCCAGGCAACACTGCTGTTGATGTCTTTCTGGCCACAGTCAGCTGCGAGGGAGGCAGGGGAGCATGGTCTTCACGTGGGCAGCCGGACGCCTGGTATCAGCAGGAGCATCGGTGACTGAGGAAGAACCGACTCCAGGGGAAACACTCCGAGGGCCCATTAGGAAACCAATCACAGCACGCTCCATGAGGATCATGGGCTTTTCTAAGTTAGAAAGGTAACTTCCACATTCTTCTCCCTTGTAAACTTCAATTCTCCCCAGCTCAGAATAAGAGAAGGCAAGTGAGAACACCTCACCCCCGAAACAGACAAGGCATTCAGACTTTCCAGCCCACGGCAGGGAGGGTGGAGGAGACAAAACTGCTCTGTGAAGATTAAGGTCACCCATAATGTGACCAGCTATTTTCAGCCCGTGAAGGAAAGCAACCAGGCCCTCAAGTTACGCATAAGGAAACATTTCTTGTACTCGAGGCTGTCAGCCCCGAGGATGGGTCAACACATGACATTATTGGGATCTTTCTCTTGCTTTTTAAAACCCCGATGAATTCTCAGCTGTCTTTGAGACTTTGAATTCCATTTCACCAGATGCATGATGGAGTGAGCTGAGGAAATCACAGTCTCTTTGAGTCCTCCGCTTCCATCTGCTGTGGGTCTGTGCAGGTCTGCTATCTGCCCTGCACAGTCCTGGGCCCCCTGGGGGAGGACTGAAAAAGGATACACATTTGCCCTCAGAATGCTTAGAATCTACTTAGAAAAGCAGTTTCTGTGGCTTCTCAGTGCAAAGCCCCAAAGAAGGTGCACAGAGCTGCAGGGAGTTGTCCCCAGTTCTCCCCCACACACGATGATGCGTGAGGGTCCCTCTTTATGAGAAATGTCTGCCCTCTGCACAAGCCTTCTTTATTCTGAAGATCCCCTAACTTACTAGGCACCCTCTAACTTTGGGGAACATGAAAACTTTCCAGGGGATACCGCTTGAATAGTCTTAAGAGAATTAAGTTTCAGATTCTCTTTCTTCTTGTGTGCGCTTTCCTAAAGTGGTTGGAGTCAGAAGGTGCTGGAGTTTGCAATAGCCTTTCTCCCACTTTATAAAAGAAAGGCAGCCCCTCAGCTCTCATACATCTCCCCATGGCTAATCCTGCGATGAGAAAATTCTGGGGCAGCCAACCCAAGGGGAGCCTCCTTTGATGAATGATAAAAGCCCTGTTGACTCACAGGGCTCTCGGGATCTCCCTGGTTTGCACATTAGCCTGTTCGCTTGTTAAGGGAAAGCCCATTACTCAGACTGGGTACTTGGCCCATGTTGGGATGTCTGAACTCAGGTAGACGGTACAGTGGGGAAACTGGAGTTAGAACAACTTTTCACCAACTTTTCACCTCTTCCACTTTCTCACCTCTGTCAAAGAAAGAACAAGAGAAGGGGGAGGTGGAGAGAAAGAGAAAAATCACCATTCTTGGTCAGTCCTGCAGGAGCAAATCAAGGAGGGCATCTATAAGAAGTATTTAATGCTAAAAAATGCATTTCTTCCCCACATTTTCAAATACAAGAAATTCTTTGCCGCTGTTCCTAAAATTCATCCCTAGGAGGTGTCATTAGCTGAGAAGAAAAGCACATTCAAATTGCTAAAGCCATGTAGCTACTGGAGTTTTATCATTTTAGTCATATGTGGGTCTGTAACTGGAATGTTTTAAATCATTTCTAAAATTTTCAAGAAACATTAGCTAGAGCCCTGGGGTGAAAGTTTCATTTGATTTCTTTCAGATTTGGTACATTGTTTAATAAAATAGCTTAAAACCCATTTTTATCAATTTTATCATTAAAATTTTATTCCCACAGGGGAAATACTTTCTAACTCATTCTAATAGGTCAGCATTACCCTAATGCCAAAACCCGAAAAAGATATTACAAGAAAACTACAGACCAATATCTGAACTATGCTATGATTAGAGATGCAAAAATCCTCAATAAAACACTAGCAAATTGAATTCAACAATGTATAAAAAGAATTATACAACCAACCAAGTGGGATTCATCCAAGGCATGCAAGGCTTGTTTGCCATTCAAAAATCAACTAGTATAATCATCAACAGATTAAAAAAGAAAAAGTTTATAATCATATCAAGAGATACAGAAAAAGCATTTGACAAAATCCAACACCCATTCATAATTTTAAAACTCTCAGTAAACTGGGAAATGGGGGGACATTCCTCAACTTGATAAAAAATGTCTACAAAAAACCTACAGCTAACATCATAATTAATAATGACAAACTAGAAGCTTTCCCACTGAGTTCAGGAACAAGGCAAGGATGTCCCTCTCACCACTCCTCTTTAACACTGTACTAGAAGTCCTAGCTAATGCAATAAGACAAGATAAGGAAGTGAAAGATATCCAAATTGGGAAAGAAGACATAAAACTATTTTTGTTCAGAGATAACATGATCATCTATGTTGAAAATCCGAAAGAACTGACCCAGAGGGGGGGGGAAAAAAACCTCCTGGAACTAGTAAGTTATTTATAGCAAGGCTGCAGGATGCAAGGTTAGTATTAGTTGCTTTCCTATATATCAGCAATGAGCAAGTGGAATTTGAAATTAAAAACACCATGCATCAGCATCCCCCAAAGTGAAATACTTAGTATAAGTCTAACACAATATTGCCCCTGCAATGTGACTTTGTGAGTCTATATTCCCACACCTGAGCCTGGGCTGGTCTTGTGGCTTGTGTTGGCCAATGGAATGTGGCAGAAGTGATAATGTGTTAGTTTTGAAGCTGGGCACAAGAGGATTTGATTGGTCACATCCACTCTCCCTGGACCCTGCACAGTCACCCTATGAATAAGGGCCAGTTAGCCCAATGGAAAGTGAGCAGCAGACACCAGGCATCCCAGCTGACAAATTAGCTGACTGCAGGCAGGTGAGCCAGTCCAGCCAAATCAGCCAAGCCCTTCTGGACCTGAAGAGCAATTCAGTCAACCCAAACTCCTGAGCTAAAAGCAAGCTCCTCTGGACGCTATGATGGTTTGCGGTGTGGTATTCTTGAGGGAAGAGAAAGCTGAACATTTTATTTTGACAAATTCTGTACTATCTTTTGTGGTGCTAACTCAATCCAGAAGGGGGAAAAAGCCACTTTTTTTTTTTTTTTTTTTTTTTTTTTTAGCATTTAGCAACTTGTCACAGGAAATTAAACAAATGTAACATTGCAATTTACACACATAGTTTTGATAGAGACAGTTGTGAGACCAATAAGAGACTTTCAAGCATAAAAGTATATTATATTAGGATAAAAATCTGTGAAGTGGAATAGAAAGAGGAATTCAGAAAAAAAGGAAAATGAAAAGTGGCTGAATGTTAACAAGAACAGTTCGCATGATGTAAAACATGATAAGTACCAAATCATCATAGCATTTACATTCCATTTGGCCTACGTTTTTAAGTCATGTAATATTTTTAAAGTATCAACATTTTACAATATGCCAAAAATTACATCCTCGGCAACTATTTAAACTTAAGATAAAAACATTTTAGATGCTAACTTATAAATGTTGGGGAGGGTTTTTTGCAAAATTCCTTTAGGAGGTAGGCAAGATAAAATTCTTGAAAATCACTATTCCAGAAAACCCACTCAAGTAGTTTCTATTTCACAGGTGAAATGCGCTGCATCTGTTGTGTATTTCATGTAGCTCTCTGTGCACATGAGTAAGAATCAGCTGTATGTACATCCTTGCATGTGGCATGCATATAAATTTACACTCACCTGCAACCTTATTCAGAGGTACGGTTTTCTTTTAAAATGTCTAATTTCTCTGTGGCCAGCCAGCTATAGCTTTTTGCTTTCTTGAAGAGGTAGAACGACTCCTGGTCTAGGAAACTGAAGAAAAGGAAGCACACAGGCCCCCCCACTGAGAAGTCAAACAAGGTTATGAGAAGAGAAGGGGGTTTTCCTTCAGAAGATGCTGGGACACGCATGAGAGAAAAGAGATCTCAGACCGTCGGTCCATAACATCAGGCAACCGATGTGAATTTGTGTTTGGTGGTGAAGAAGGCTGACAAAGTCCCCTACTTTGAAGGAACTTAGATTCCAGTAGGTGTCCAGAAATCAAAACCAGAGACATGCCAACAGTTCTGGAAGCCCAGCCAGAGGAAGCCCAGATGAAAGGTAGGGGGATTTTGTTCTCTGGTTGCTTCTGCTTTGTGCCTCTGGGCCCCACATGTGCCGTTCTCTTGTCCAGTGTTCCTCCCTTTTCCTTATTACACTTCACTCTACCTGTTAGAGTGGATCACATATTCACAAGGTTTGAAAATCAAATAGACACAGTATGAATGGGCAGGTTGGCTCCCTACCTGGTCCTCTCCTTCCCCACCCCTACCCCCTACTGGGGGGTGATCGTTTCTACCAGTTCCCTGTTTATGTTGCCAGTCTTTCTGCAAATACAAGTAAATAGGGATGTATGTCCTATCCCCCCGCCAACCTTCCTTACTCAGAATGTAGTGCACTGTATGTCCTCACTGCTCCTTGCTTTTTTTTTTTTTTTTTTTGGTTAACAGGATATTCTGGAAAGCTTGTTCTATCGGCACTGACAGCAACCCTTTATTCTTTATTTTGCCAGCTGTATAGTGTCCTACTGCAGGGACGTCTGCAGATTGCCCAGCCCTCTATGATGGGCACGGGGATTCCAGGTTTCCACTACTGCGAACGATGCTTTCATGAAGAACCGTGTTCATACATCCTTCCGTACATGTGCAGACACCTCTGGGGGATAAATTCCCAGAAGTGCTGCCCCACCTTTTCTTCCTGGAAAACTCTTACTCACCTTCTGACACCCATGGCCCAGGGAGCCAGGCATGAGAAGAGGCATGTCCAGAGAGCTACAGGAAGTACGCCCGCCTTCTCTGCTAAGCAGGGAGCATCTCAGGGTGTGCATCCCTCTTTATTTGCCCCTACATTCCCACGAATGAATGAATAGATGATGTTCAGACTTAGGTTTCTTAAACTCAGGCAGACAACTCCTAGCAGAAAAGGGTACTCTTTCTCAAGGTAGCAATTACTGCTCACCACTATGAACTCTGTATTTGTATACAGTCTAAAAATTAATGTCCAGAACAGTAAAGGGATTCAGAACACACAGCAAATCTCAAAAACCCACTTTTCTAGAAACAATCAGCTCCTCAATCCCATGTCTTAAAGCAGATTTTCTTAAGAAAAAATCTTGAATGTGTATACATTAAGTACATTTTGACAGCTCTTGTATTTTTTTTTTTTGTCCTTCTGGAACATTAATGGAAGTTATCAAATGAGCAAATAAATAAGGGAAAGCACACTTAGTACAACTGTATAGTTGTCTCAGTGTATGGTGGGGCAAAGTATAAGCAAAAAAATATGTGGACTGTGTCTATAGGATGATAATAGCCAGCATGCATCAAATACTCCCCATGTGTCAATCACTGTCCTGTGTTTTTAAATGTATTCTCTCAGTTAATCCCCTTCAAAAACTGCACAGTTGTTACTGTTATTATTCCTATTTTATAAATTTAGAAACTGAGGCACAGAGAGGTTAAGAATCTTGTCCAAGGGAAGAAAAAAAAAAAAAAAGAATCTTGTCCAAGGGCACATAGTTAGCAAATAGCGGAGCTGGAACTTGAAGCAAAGCAATCCAACTGGAGGGTCTACGCCCTTCGTTTCAGTTTTACTCTTTCGTGTGTCCTTGACATAAATAAAGAATAAAGGTAAACAGTTTGGGGTTGCAGTAATGGCCACAGCCATCAGGAACACAGGCTCCTTATCAGCACAGACCTTCTACCTCATGGCCCCAAGTGGCTACTGAGCTCCAGCCACCATGTCAACATTCCAGCTTATGGCAAGGAGGAAGGGGAAATAAAGGTACACCCCCTGTCTTTACTACTACTTCTCAGAATTTGACTTCTGATGATTTCCACTTTTAATAAATTGGCCAGTATTCACAACTTCACTTCCTGGCCATACCTAGTTCCAAGGAAGGTTGGGGAAAGTAGCCCTTGTTCTGGAAAGACATGCTAAAACTGTTGGGTTTTATTACCAAGGAAGAAGTGAAAATGGAGATCAAGGAAAAGCTAGCAGATTCTACCACACACAGTAATAGAGAAGCATAAATGGGTGGAATCCCAGTGTGAAAGGGGTTTTTTAAGTATCTAGAAAAAGGGATTACCTGATGCCTAAGTTTTCCTGCCCATTGGCTTCCCCCACTCCCATCCCTCACCCACCTCATAAGAAGAGGTCTAAGCCAACCCAGCTGATGTTTGGACAATGTTTCCACCTGCTGAGCTGATACCCAGCTGGCCTTGTTTCAACACCTGAAGGCCAGGCAGAGTAACTCCCACATCAAGGCCTCTTGACCTAATGATTCAGACGTCTGAAGAGAGTAACCCAGGCTCCACATCCAGACCCCTCTTCTCCAAGCACCCACCGTGCTCTCAGATGTACCTCTTCCATCACCTCCCAGTGTGTTACCTGCACTGGACTTGAAGCCCAGGAGTGGCCTCACACAATCAGAGGAGGATTACAATTCTCAGATAATAGGCATCTATCAATATACTTCTAGAACCACTCCTCGGCTTGCTCTAAGATTTTCGACAATTGCTTCACACTTTTCACTCAGATAGTGTTTACCACCTACTAAAGCTACAGAGCCCCAATTCCATTCCTTGCAGTTAATTTTTTGGCTTTGACATAGAATCTTCCATGGCTCCCTATTTTACCCTCTCTCAGGAATAGGGCTTCTCGGCTTGAACCTACAAAGACAGCTTTAAATTCTGAGTCCGCTGATCAACAAGTCACCCATCCCTCCCACCCCCACCCGCATTCAACAATAACTCTCTGTGGCTTCCTCAGTGCCACCGAGCAGAACACTGCACAGGGCGGGGCCAAGGCCGATGCTGTGTAATACCCCCTGAAACCCTCCCTCCGGTGTCCCGGATCCACGACGCAGCCCTTTCTGTGGCAACAAGGAGAACTGGTTTGGATGCGTGTTGTTGCCTTAGTGACGTCCAAGCAGGCAGCTAAGCGCCCGGGGGACTTGGCTGCCAGCAGCACCTGTTACCAGAGCTTTCCTTCAACAACAAGAGACTCCCAGAGCCCGCGGGAGCCGGGAACTGGCTGCTGGGAGTAGCATTCATTCACGCTTTCATTCGTTCCTCGAGCGCTTGTAAAGCATATGTCAAGGTCTTCTATGAGCCGGCGGGCTATGTCCTGAGAATAAGGGTCAGCGAGACCCAACGGCTGCCCCCAGCAAGCTTGTCATCTAACGGGAGCAACACCACAGCTGGGGTGATTCTAGAAAACTCCAGCCAGGTCCCACCATCCTCCGCCCAGCGCTCTGAGTGCCTCCCAGGCCAGCAGAGTGAAGGCCAAGGCGCTTCCCACGGCCCCCAGAGCCCCCCAAGGCTGGCCCCACGCTTCCTTCCCCTTCCAACCTCCTCCCGGCGCCTCATTCCCTCCCCTGCAGCCACGCCGGCCTCCCTTTCAAACACACCAGTCTGGTGTGCTGCTGCCTTCCACCTCTGTATTTACCTGTCCTTTGTCTAGAATGCTCTTCTCCAGGTATCTACGTGGCTCCCTCCTCCCTCCCTTCAAACCTTTACTCAAAAATCACTTTCTCGGTGAGGCCTCTCTGGCCACCTTGTCTCAAATGGCAACACTCTCAGCAGTTCATTCCTCCTTCCCGATTCATTTCTTCTCCTCACCCTCTTCTCCAACATTCTCTATCCGACTTTTTAACCTTGTTTCGTTTCTATTTCCCCCATTAGCATGTAAGCTTCTGAGAGCAGTGGGGAGTTTTAGATTTTTCTTTGTGTACCGAGAGCTCTCAGATTAGTGATGATATGTGGAATGAATGAATGAATATGCAATTTCAGTGTAACATGATACACTGTGAAGGAAGAATCCAGGGTACCAGGGAAGCAGGTAGGAAAGGCTCCTAACCCCATCTTACGAAGGCAAGAGGCTTTTCTGAGAACTGCAGGATGAATCAGAGCAGGCCAGGCGAGGAGCGGAGAGAAAGGTCATCCCAGGAAGAGGAAACAGCACACAAACCACCCCAGGGGACAGAGACCCAGTGCCTGGGGAACTGGGTATCCTTGAAGGCCACGTGCAGTCGGACATGGCACCATGGGGAGAGGGGGGCTGGAGCCACAAACCTGAAGAAACTCGGAGAACACTAGGAGCTAGTGAAGCAAGTGGCGAAGTAGCATCATTGAATCGCTACCTTGGAAGGGCCGGGGTGTGTGGTGCCTCAGCCTCTGGGTAAATTCAGGGTAGAAAGACCAGAGTGTGGAGAGTGGACGGGAGGGAGCAGACAGGACACAGAGACAGCTGTGGAACCAGGGCTCAAGGATCCCACTGAAAGAGGGTAAGCAGTGAGCTAGGGCAGGGCTGGCCACTGTGCTCTGTGTGGAGCCAGACAGTGAACGCTGGGGGCATATTCAACTCTGCTGTTGTAGCAAGAAAGCAGCCAGAGAGGATGCAGGTGAAGGAGCACGGCTTTTCCCCATAAAACTTTATTTACAAAATAGCTGGCTGCCAGATCTGGTCTGTGGACCCTAATGTACTGACTCCAGAACTGGGGGTTGGGAGAGACAGGGATGTGCTCAGAGCGTGGAGCCAGCAGAGCGGATGAGGGGGCAGAGCTGGACCTGCAGTGGGAGCTGGGGCACCAGCCGGGGAGTTGAAACCATCCGTGCCCACAGCCCTGAGTCGAGAATGACCCAAGAGAATCTCTGTGTCCACCTGGTTCCTGGTTGAAATGTCCCAATAAACAGTGAGAGGTTGAGCGACGGTCCTGGGAAGAGCAGCCAAAACTGGAACGAGGGAAAGAGAGGGTCTCCCTAAGAGGGGCTTGGGCCTGCCCAAATTTAGGGATTCCTCCCACTGCCCTAGAGCGACTGCAAGTCACCCTTATGTGTCCTCCCTAGAAATGAGCCCCTTGAAGGTCCCGCAGGCCCACCCCCACCCCACTTTGCCGGTTCCCGCCCTTGAAGCCTGTGTTCTCCCTTCCACCTGAATCCTCTTCAAGCCGAGAGAGCTCAGTGAGCCGCCGGGGAATCAGAAAATATCAGGGGCCCTGTGGGTGGTGAGGGCGGCTGCCAAAACACAGATTCCTGGAGGTGAGAGAGTGAGAAGGAGATGGAGAGAGGCAAATTCTCCAACAGCTGCACACAGGACACCACAGAGAAAAGTAGTAACAACACACTGCAACAGAACAAGATGCCAAGTGACCCAGCCAACGGGCTCCCTCCCGACCCCTCCCGCCAGCGGTGGGCCCCTCAGCCCATGGGCAGCGGGGAGGGGGTTGCTCCTCCCTCCTGAGCACACTCCCCACTCGTGGCTCCTGTTCAACAGTTTTAAAGGTCATATGCTGACATGACAGTTGCTAAGACTGTGATGAAAACGCTCGCAGGAGGTATTGTGCAAGGGGCGCTGGGGACCCACGGGCTCCGTGCACAGAGGACGGCCTTTCTTGTGGGCCTGTGCCCCGCCGGGCCAGGCATGCTGTCACCCACACTCCTCATCCCATGGCCGCAGGTGGGGCATGGGCGCTGGACCTGTAGGACCTGGGCCGGCACTGGCACCAGCAGCAGGTGCCCCAGTGGCCACGCCTCAGGCTGGGGACTTCTGTCCCACAAGCAGCTTTGGGATTACATGAAGCAGCCCCACCTCAGATGACCTTTCACTTCCCGCACAAATGGCAAGTCTGCATGGAGCTCACATGCTAACGTGCACCACAGATTGTTCAATATATCAACTGAAGGAGGAAAACCAGACTCTGCTTGTCTTGGATCTGCTTTGGGCTGTACAGAGTTCAAAGGGAACCCAGGTTCTGAACACAGAGACCATTTGCCCAAGCCCCACCCGCAGGGCGACAGGTTGGGACCTACTGCAAACCCATCCCACCCTGCCTCTCTCACCCAGCAGCCCCGTCCCCCTGGGCTCCACTCCCTTTTCCACCAGGCCCCCTGCGGCTCCGGCCTCCCCCTCCTCCCCCTCCTCTCTCACGGCTGCTGGCCAGGGGCCCAGGGCTGCTTTACGTGCACATGAGCCCCAGCCTGCCAGCAAGAGGCCTGCTACCTGGCCAGGCTGGATCCGTGGGGCTCCTGGGATGGCTGGGAGCAGATCTAGGCAGGCGGGGCTTCCTCCTGACACCTTAGGATGTGCTGGCACTGACACAGTACTGCCCCCTCCACACACACACACAGACTAGACCCCTCTGGTGCTAACTTGGGCCAGCCCTGGCTGGTGTAGGGTGACTGATGAAGGCTCCAAAAGCACGTCCACCGAGAGCTCCAGTGCAGCCCAACCCCACGGGCACCACACTGCAGGACATAGTCTGGAGGGGGCAGTGCCCTCACCTGGCGTGTTGTTTGTTTTGCTCGGTCAGACTCTTCCTGTTTCCTGTTGTTTTTCACTAACTCACGAGAGCCCAGGTAACAAGCAGGGAATTGCACCCGGATGACCACCTGGGACGGCTGCCACCACCTTCCCCTCCCCCAGCCCCAAGGATGCATTTCCCATTCAGGCAAGGGAAGCTTCCAGAACAGGCAGTGTGCTGCTGGCCATAGCTGAGGGCTTCTGAGCAGCAGCAGGTAGATGTCAGGACCCACACTGGCCCTGGCAGGGGCGGGGCAGTTTCAGGGTCCCCAGGCCGGCCCAGGAGCAAACACCAGCCCCGGGTCATGGCCCAAGGCTGGGCAGCTGCAGGCAGAGGACCGGCGCCCTCCTGCTGGGTGAGCCCAACTGGGTGGGGAAGAAAAGCAGGCCTCTTGGCAGCTGTCTGAAGATGGGAAGGAGGAGATGGCAGACCTGGGCGCCCCGCCCACCCCAGCACAAGTCTCACAGCTACTCTTACATCCAGAGGCAGTTTAACCCACACATACGTCCATGCCTCCCAGACTTAGAGCCCAACCTCAGCCCCTTGCTGGGTCCTGAAGCAAACCTCTATTTGAATCAGCTGTGTGACCATACACACATCAGCAACCTCTCTGTGCCTCCATTTCCACTGCATTAAAGCAGGAGGATGAACGCCCCACCCCTGACATTGGCTGTCAGCACAGAGGATGGTGCCTGGCCACAGAAGACCTGGTCAGTGTTAGGCATGATACGAGGACTCTCTGGGCCCTAAACCAGCAAAGGCCTCACTGACCAGAATTCAACACCTTCCTTCCTGTCTCCCCTGAAGAGAACACACCTTCATGTAAAAAGCGGGAGAGAGAAACTCAAGACTTTTCCCTCTTTCCACTTAGAAGCACGATGCCCATTTAGGGTCTCGAACCTAGCATTCAGCTTGTCCGAAATGTCTCTAAGCCAGTGCTCCTGTGAAGACAGGATAACCAGGAAGAGGGGTGGTCCAAGGTCCCCACTCCGCCTGTCACTGCAAAGTGGTCCCCTCCCCTCTTACACACCCACACGCACGCACACTCACTCTCACACACGCCCGACTGAAGGGTGATGCAGCTGCGGGACCCATGAGACACGGCACGTAACATCTGCTTTTGAATCGAATGAGACAAGTCAGTTATTAATCTACATCAAAACCTAAAGTGCAGGTGTGGCCGAGGACACTGATGCCACAAGAGACCAGGCCACGGGTGTCCAGGCCACCAGCTTGCCAGCCTCTTGCTTCACTCCCTAGGCCGCTACAAGCCCTAAAAACTAGTCTGCGTTGTGCACCCATTAATACTGACCTCAAATACATGGGCACATCGTGTGGGACCCAAAATACCACATGGGCGCCCTCAGCCTCTGAGCAGCTACATAAAATTAGAAGGAAGAGCTTAAAAAGGAAGGAAATCCTGACACAGACCACACCATGGAGGAACCCTGAGGACATTATACCAGGGACATAAGCCAATCACAGAGGACAGATACTCTGTGACTCCCCTTATACGAGGTCCCTGGACACAGAAAGTAGGGTAGTGGCGGCCAGGGGCTGCGGGACAAATGGGCAGTTCGTGTTTAATGGGGACAGAGGTTCAGACTGGGAAGCTGAGAAGGTTCTGGAGATGGACGGAGACAATGGCTGCACAACAATGTGAATGTGCTTAAGGTCACCAACCTGTATACTTAAAAATAGTTAAAATGGTAAATTTTGTTACATGTATGACATATTTCGTTTAAAAAAGCAACATATAAAATAATGTATATTCTATGTTCCTCTTAGTTTTAAAAATATATATATGCACATAAGCTTATCTGTGCACAGACCACCTTAACAAGCATCTTTGAGGGTGGAAACTGTTTGCCTCTGCAAACAGAGAAGCGGGGGTCGGGCAAAAGAAGACTGATGTTGCGTTGTGCTCCTACCAACCTGTGTTAAAAGTTTTTACTCCACATGTAGTGCATTTTAAATATTAAGACAAAAGATATTTCACATCCATTAGGATGGCTTTCACCAAAAAAAAACCAGAAAATAACTCTTGGCAAGGATATGGAGAGAAGGGAACCCACAAGCACTGCTGGTGGGAATGTAAAGCGATGTGCCTGTTGGGAAACCATATGGCAGTTCCTCAAAAAATTAAAAATAGAACCTATGACCCAGCAACTCCACTTCTGGGCATCTACCCAAAAGACCTGAAAGCAGGGTTTCAACCAGATACGTGTGCCCGTATGTTCATGTTACTCAAAAAGTAGAAGTAGCCCAAGTGTCCATCAGTGGATGAATGGACCAACAAAATGTGGCACATGCATACAGTGGAGTATTATTCATCCTTAAAAAGGAAGGAAATTCTGACACTTGGGTGAACCTTGAAGACATTATGTTCGGTGAAATGAGCCAGTCATAAAGGACAGATACCTCATGGTTCCACTTCTGTGAGGTCCCCAGAGAGTCAAATCCAGAGACCGAAAGTAGAGTGGGCGGCACCAGGGGCTGGGGGTGGGGGGTGGGCAGTGAGTGCCTAAAGGGGACAGAGTTTCAGTTTGGGAAGATGAAAAAGTTAAGATGGACGGTGGTGATGATTTCACAACAATGTGAATGTACTTAATGCCAGTGAATTGTGCACTTAAAATGGTCAAGATGGTAGATGTCATGCAATGTGTACTTTACTACAATTAAAAATAAAGTTTAAAGAAAAATTTCTTGCATCGCCCATCCCTTCGGATGCTGTGGCGCTGGAGCTGAAACCTCCCCATGAGCTGTCCAGGCGGCAGGCAGTGCGGTTCAGGGACCTCTGAATAATGCATGAGTCAAGGGCCGTGGTCAGGGAGGGCCCCCGGCAGGGCCCCGCCGCCCCGCTGACCTCACAGTGCCCTTTGGGAGGGCTGGCTTGGGCAGTGGAGGAGCAGGTGCTGGGCTCGAGCCTGAAAAGGACCAGGCTGGTGCATCACGGTATAAACGCAGGCTGCCTGGAGCGGGGGCCTGGTGTGACTAGGGTCAGACTCCTGGACACACCCCAAGGAGTCACTGCGAGATGCTCTAGATGAAGCCATGCGTGTCCTCAGCAGCATCCAGTCCTGCCAGAGAACGGACAAGGGGCCCCGGTTTCCCCTCGAAGGCAATCAGTTCCCCAGCCCAGGGCTCCTCCTCAAAGTCTAAGCAGGCAAAGAGAAAGCAGACATTAGAAGACCCACCTCTTTCCTTAATACTTCACACCCAAGCTTCTCTTTACATCTTTGTTTTTTCTTCTTTGAGTTAAAAGCAGGCCCTTTCTGGCCGATTAGAGTATTTGCATCATTTCTATGCATCGACTGGCAACTTCAGCTTTATTTCTGGGTTTCTCCCTACTAGCAAAACATGGCCCACTTTGCAGCTTGGATCCCAAGTACCCCTGCACGGGGAGCCTGGCCCACAGGCATCCCTAGTGTCCCTGGGTTTCGGGTGCCCCAGAGGCTCTGTCCATTTACTGGTTAGAAAAATAGCGTCCTGCCAGAGAGTTTCGTGGAGGAAATGAAATGTGGGGAACAGAGACAATGGAAGAGCTGAAGAGCCAATCCCAGACAGAAGTCACAGCTAGAGCTGCCACACACCCTAGGTTTGGAAAGGGAATGTCGTTAGCTGGAATCAGGGAGGGGGCTGTCCAGCGGGAGGATATGCTGTCAGGGCCCCGACCAGCTCAGGGCCAGGGGCCGTGGGCTCCCTGGCTTTTCCCTCCCTTCAGTTTCTCCTCACTGATTCCTCTGGGCTGAACCCAGCTGCACGCCAGGCAGCAGGGAGGCCTGGGAGATGAGGTTTGCAGAAGACAGACCCTGCAGTCCAGAGCAGGGCAGGGGAACCGGGCACGTGATCGGCAAATCCAGCCACCACTGTTCCAGTCGTCGCAACCTCAGAGTGGATGTTTCTGTTTTTTTGTTCGTTTGTTCTGCCCTGATATTTCTGTTCTAGATGCCTCCATATGCAAAGGAACTGAATTAAAGTTGGACAGAATGGGTATGTTCTAATTAGGCTGTAAAGCTCACACTTGCCAGGCCAGCCCACCACTTCTGAAAGTGGATTTGTGTCCTCTGGCTCTCCCCTTGCCAGACTGAGTGTCCCCTGGACCAGCGCCTCTGCCCTGTGCTTCCTGTTAGCAAGGAGGTGCCCAGCAAGGGTGAGACGTGGAGCAGACACACAGAGAGCTGGACTCAAGCCGGGGGCTAGGGGAGGAGGAGGCAGAGTAACAGGTTTGCACGCCACCTGGAGAGGCAGGAGCGTTACTTCCTGCTCCAGGGCTGGGCTTCCAGGTACAGCGAGCAGAGGTCACTGTGGTCCAACGGGCTGAGCAGAGATTGGGAACTCAATTGCTCTTTGTTTTAAATTCAGCAGAGGCACCTAACCTTGTGTGACCTTGAGCCAAACACAGTTCTTAGGATACAACCTGCTTTACAAGATGAGGGAGATGACTAAGAAGTTCAGTGAGACTCTGAAAAGTAAGTGCACCCTGATGGCAATGCCAGACCCACACCCTGCCTCCCTCGGGGTGACCTCTTCTAGACCATCTCATTTGTCCTCGAGATCATCCTTGTGAAGGTGGGGGGAGGGCCTTTCAGCCCATCTTGCAGAGAGAGAAACGCAGGCACTGAAAGTACACAAACACCAACCCAGTGGGTCAAGCTGGCATCGGATTCAAGGCCCCGACCTGCTTCTACTGAATCAAGGAGGCCCAGGGACCGCCTCAGCCCCAGAGTTACAGTTAAGAGACAACTGTAGGGTGGCGCTCTTTGCTTTCCACCTAGAAAGGGGAGAGGGCACAAGAGAGAAGACGACGAGGGAGTAAAGGAAAGAAGAAGGGGAGAGAAAGCAGGGCTGAGGGAAGGGCAACTGGCTGGGAGCACACGGAGGGATTACTCTGCTCCTGCCCTTAATCACGGCCAGTGGGAGAAGCCGGCTTGTCGGGCTGTGGACGCCCTCCGCCACCACGCCATGGCACCCGGAAGCTCACCAAGTGATTATTCAGGAGAATAAAGAGCCACTCCACTTCGTTTCTAATCAGGAATAGTTCCCACCATCTGCAGGCTTCTCCCTCCCCCGAGGGCCAGCTGACCACATGGGAAGTCTTGTTCCCTCTGCTGCAAGGTGGGAGAACAGACACTCACGTGGGCCTGCTGCGGCTCAGACAGGTTTATCTGCATCTGAGCAGTGGAACACTCTCACCTGGATGGAGAAGGGACCCCGGCACCTTTCTTCCTGGAGGAGGGGCCCTCTCCTTTCCACCCCTAGCAACACATCTAGCTCTTGTCTAGACAGGCTCCTACAGAGGCTGGCCAGATGTAGGCTGCCAGGCACTCCAGCTCAGGTGAGGCCCCTGACTCTGACCGCCCCGGCCGTCACTGTCCCAGCCACACCAGAGCACAGGATTCTGCCTGAATCTTTTGCTAAAACAAGAACCATCGTTTCCTCTAGCTTAGACATCCAAACTCACACCGCCAGATCCAGAAACACACACAGATTCCACTTTTGCTCATTTTCAACCCAAGACTTTTTCCAGAAAGCAGTTTTACAACAGAAAAGCTTTCTGACCTGCCGGCAGGGCTATTCCAGCGAATCCAGGCCATAATTCTGATTGCACCCTGTAAACCGGTAAAACTCACTGCTGGGTCAACCCACCTCCCAGTTTGCCATTATGGAAATCTACTCAAGGTGCTCCAGGCAGCAACTACAGTGTGACTGCAGTTCAGGGCGTGTCGGAAAATGACACTTATTCTTGGGTTAATGTTGTCCCTCTCGGCCACCAGGGTCAGTCAACAAACAAGTTGTCCTTGGACCAGAGCCCTCCCTTTGGGCATCTCCCCGTTTCTGAGTGCAGCTCAGCAATGAGCCCTCCATAGGGCCGTGTGTGGAACAGGCATCCTCTGAGCCCCACTGTAGCATTTCAGGGACACCAAGTTATTGATGGGAACAGGTGCTCCTAATTCGGCATGACCCACCGAGCCACATTTCGCTTTCTCTGGAAACCTCTTGATTTAGGAGCGAAAACTCCTGGCTCCTCTCAGGCTGGCCTGGATTTGCCGAAGTGGTTTGCTAAATTTAATTGCCAGTTTCCATGCCATGTGATGGTGTGTGACAGGCCAACTCACCCCGTGAGTTAGCCAAGGGGTTTTAAATAAATGCTTTCTGACGGAAAGGATGATAAAGATTCCTGTTATTCACCAGCGTGCCCAGAGAGTGAGCTGGTCCGAGTCTCACAAGCGAGCTGCCGCGCTGTGAGCCTACGCACGCCCCTTCTCCACTCCCCACTGGCTACTGACAGAGGCTTAAGGGGCCTGCAGCGAGAGCCCTAGCCAGGTCGGGAGGCCTTCACCAGCCCGGCCCGTCCCAGGTCTCCGTGACCTTGGAACACAAATAGTTCTGTGGGCCAGCCTCAGCTTCTCCACGTGAAAGAGGAGCTGTTAACAAAAAATCAGGAGTAGCAGCCGATGCTTGGGGCTTTGGGGAAGCACACTATAATGGACAGATGCGGGGCTGTTGGTGAAATCACCCACAGAACCCCATTAAGCAGCCCTTCGAAGAAAGCAGCATTCTTCTCACGCACGCCTTTAATTTACCGATAGAAATAAAATGCCGACGGCGTTTGTGTTCTCCCCGATTATTTCCTTACGAAGCCCTCCCACCGCTGAGTACTCAGTCTTCCTTCTCCAGTTGCTCAGTGTGGTCCTAGGAACGGCAGCATTGGCAGCACCTGGGAGCTTGTGGGAGCTGCAGAGCCTCAGGCCTCACCCTATTCCTGCTGAATCCGCACGTGCCACTTAACAAGCTCCCCAGGTGACGCACGCGTGTGCATTTAAAATTTCAAATGACATTTTTACCGGTATAGTGGGGATATCTCATTATCTAAATTTGCATTTACCTGATTACCGTTTGATGTTAAATATCTTTACGTACGATTATCAGACACTTTCTTTTTCTGCAAATTATTTATTCAGATTTTCTCTCCTTTTTTCTACTGAGCTGTTTTTTGTTTGTTTTTGGTTGGGGGAAGAGCAGGAACAATAGTCTGCATGTTGATCTTCATTCTAATAAAAATGTTGCAGTGTTTCATCCAAGCCTCCCCTTTTCAAGCCTTTATTTTATCTCTTGTCATATAGAAAGTTCCAATTTCTGTACAGTCTATAATACTATTCCCACTGAATGTATGCATTGCTAGAAATCAGTTCCTCACATCTGCGTTCTTCAGAGGGAAATAGTTCAGATTTTTGGACATGAATGAAAAGAAGGTGGGAAAGGAAGTTGTAAACAAAACTTAGCAGGAAAATAAAGGGATAGTGCACTCCCATCTTTCTGTTTCTTCACCCTGTATATTCTGGCCTGAAGTTTCAGTTTGGTGAGAGGCTTAGGTAATTTGGAGATTTGTGTCCAGGAGCTAAAGTCAAAGGAAGCTGCTTGCTGGGAGGCGATTCTCGGGTCCGTCCTGTCTCTGCACGTGTTGTAGGCAGAGGCAGTGACTGCCTTTGCTCCGGCTTATCTTCTCAAGGATGTTTGTACAGAGAACAGCCTTGGAAGTCAGAGGTGGTGTCTCCCTCCGGAGCACAGGGCTGGCTTGTTTGCTGTCCAGCGCAATAAAGATAAAGCCTTCCTTCCCACAGGCAGGTCTGTGCACAGCCCATTATAAAAGAGTGGGGTTTCCTCGACTCCACTCCTCTCCTGCAACACGCCCCACTGTGTGTGGAGGTGTCACTGGGCCCCGACAGCCCACCCTGTGGGAACTGGGGCTTGGGGGCCCACACAAGAAAATAATGACACTCTGGCTCCTGCGAGCATTAAATCATCCTTTATCTCTAACCCAGGTGTCTCCTCTCTTTCGCCGGCGTCCCTGAAGCTGTCACAGGCTGACTTGTTAACTTCGCAAGAAAGTAAAGTCCCCACTCCTCACAGTCCTTGGCAGTCACCATGTTATGAACGATTAAGACACTTCATAAACTCAGTTCTTATTTCAGTCAGACTGATCTGCCTACACTGCCAAAGTCAACCAATCAAGTCCTTTTCTTAAACTGAACAGTCCTGAAATGGCTAAAGAAAAATACGTTGCAAAAAAATGTTTACATTTTGTACATAATTGCTGCAAGTCTAATATCCGAAGAGCTTTCACATAGATGAAGAGGTTTATTCTGTGCGGCTCTAGAGAAATGAACTAAGGGGCAGGGAAAACTCTAGCTTAATATAAAAGGAAAAACAAATTCCAGCCATTAGAACTATACAAAAACGAGTAAATTTCAAGGAACTAAGCTCACCACTGGCTTAGATGACCACTTATGGGATGTCTATGTGGGGAGGAAACTGGACTAGGTGATTATAAAGACTCCATCAAACTTAAGATGCTACTGGCAAGAGTGTGGTTTCAGTGGCCCCTCTAATCAGATTTTCATACCGACTAGTGGAGAAGGTGAGCCAGCAGGTGTGACCATCGCAGGCTGAAGATCTAGAGCCTAGCCCTGCAGAAGCTCAGCCGCGTCTGGCCTGCCCAGCAGGGAGCTGCAGAACTGATTCACGCTAACAGCCGAGTTCACCAAGAGCCTGGTGACAAGCCGGGGAGCCAATGCCTTAATCTTAGAGCAAAAGACAAAATTTTCCAATGACTATAATTTTCTAGCCCAGTATATGGAGCGCCCTACCTCTCCCCAGCCCCTAGGTTCTAATGAAACAATTATTAGCAGCTGTTGTCTGGTACATAAAACCAAGCAAAAAGGATGGAATGGCCATGGAGCTTGCTTCCTCTGAGGGGATGTGTTAGATCATTGCATCAGAGGCTGATGGACTATCTCCTCCCCCATAAAGAACTTACTTAGTAGGGACCAGAATGTTCTTGTTCACTAAACGCGATGGCTTTTCCTTTGACAGAGCTCGAAATACTCAACAATTCTTAGCTTCATCCTCCCCTTCTAGACCCCCAAGGGACTCATCACCCTATTGCTTGCACTTTATATCAGGTTTGTGCATTGTAACAAATTTATGGATTATTTGTTGTTAATCTCCTTTTAAATGGGCCGCCTTCTAAAGATACCAAAAGAAATAATTTCATCCATAGTAAAAGTGTGTGGTGCATCCGTAGGTCCCAGCTCTGCCACTGACTAGCTGGGTGTCCTGTTTGGGAATCACTTAACTTCTAGAAGCCTCTGTTTGCTCATTTGTAAAAGATTACAATGCCTACTTATGGTTAAAGATCAACAATCACATACATAAAGAAAAACACTTTATAAGGTCTAAATGCTGAAAAAATTGCAAAGTAATCATAGTAATAGCTGTAGACAGTAACGTGCACAGGTCGTGTTACGACTGGTGGCCGTCCTGCCTACAGCTGGTTCTGCCCGTGTGTGAGAGTCTTAACAAGCTTCAGTGTCAGCAGGGTGGGGGTTTTATTAACCTTTAGCTTATGATCTCAAGTAATACTTTTTATCTTGTCTTACAGTCTGGTTCCCATCTTATTTTTGAGACTTAGAGCTGTCTCTGTAATGGTCTCTGTTGAGATATTTCTTTTTCCCGCACCACATAGGCAGCCGTAAGAAGTACTGTGCTCAGAGGGTTGTCATCAGCAGACGTGCCTGCAGTGGGAGGAGCCTGGTGGCCTGGGCGGCTTCAGGGAGTTCATCCTGGACCCTTCACCATAAACAGGATGTTGGGTCCAAGATGGGCAGTGAGCACAGGGAGGACACAGCGCACAGCAGAGCCAGCAGCGGGAAGTGATGGCATGTTTAGCACCACAGACAAGAGCCTGGTGAGATTAGCCTCTCTGACCCCAGACAAGGACACTCCCAGCTGCTCCACAGAAGCCACTCACCTCACTCTCAGCACTTAGCACTTTCTACTCTGACCCAGGGGTCCTCACCGGAACAAGGAAACTCAGAAGCACATGAGAAGAGAAATGACCCAAATTCTTTTACAATGAAAAGACTGTAACTCAAAGGAAGATAAAGGGCATGACTTTGAACTTGCTCAAGTTAGTTCATTCATTTTCAGTGCTGAAAACCAACACCGGTCTTGCACAGTAATCCACTTACTGAGGTTGAAACCCGAGGTGTGAAAAGTTCTCCGCTGACAAAGTTTTACTCCAGCTGCTGCTGCTAAACAACATGCAAAAACATGCCATTTAATTTTAGCTTTAAAATAAATGAGTTCCTCCCCGAACCCACTCAGGAGCACAGGCTGTCACCAGGCTACAGGTGTGCTCTGGAATCAGGCACGACCAAGAGATTCCATCGTGCTAAAATGCACAGGGGCTGGGACCAAGCGATCCATCATGTGTCATGTTCTTGTGAGCTGTCTTAACAAGCGTGAGTGTCCCAAATGCACTTTTCCATCAGGCTCCACTGTGCACACATAAGGCCAGTGTGTGTGTGTGGGGGGGGTGCATGTGGATGTATGTATTCTGTATTAAATTATGTATTAAAAGGTGTCAGGGCAAGAGTGATAAATGAGGCCAAGAGGTGAGGAGGCAAAAACCATCATTTAAAAGGCTTGGAAGCAATTAGATGGTATTAGCTCATTCATTCAACCAACCCATTTAACGTGCTCTTCCTGGGTACCACGTGCTGTGCTAGGTCCGGGGAGACACGGAGGTGGCCCAGGCACAGAGCCACTCAGCCTGATTAACACGCAAATGTGGTGACGCAGAGCGGCAGAGCCACAAAGTAGGACAGGCGAAGCACTTCGGGGTCTCTCTGGGTGGCAGTTATTGACATGTGTCATCTTCGGGGTCCCAGAACCATCCAAGAAGGGGCTTACTGAATAAGACAGCAAAGGCTGTTAAGTCTCTTGTGGCAAATAAATATGAAGCCCGTAGGGAAGAAAAGGATGCACTTGTGAAATGTAACAGGAGGGGAAACATTACATCCTAATAAGAAATACACACAGACTTTATAATCCCAGAGTAAGCACTGTCCTTGTGCAGAAGAATAATACGTGAGGCAGGAATGGGCCCTGATGTTTCTTTTTTCCACAGATGTTGGACACAGTTCTGCCATCCTAAGAGGGGACTCTATTGGAAATACCGTTTCACCTAAGCCTCTCCTTCTTGGTAACCTCAGTCACAACCTCATCGTGATGTCTGGAGCTGAACTGGACAATCAAAGTGTCTACAAACCCAGGTGCTGGACTCTCAGTTAAAAATACGACCCTGAATCAGATTCATCTCTGTGGTTTGGGAGTGCCCGCTGTGTGCCGCCACTATGGGAGAGGGAGGCTGGTGGTCAGGGGGAAAGGCTCACATAGAGATGCCTGACCTCCTTGCCCCAGCCCCCAGGAGGTAGATGCTCAGAGCCCACCACCCTCTTCTCTGATTGTTGAGTTGCTTGTCTGAATCCCCTGCTAACCCTTGAAGTCCCTGGGCAGGGACAGTGGCTCGTCTCTTTGTATCCTCAAAGCTTGGCACCTTCTAACCAGGGAGGGAAGCAGCTCACTTTACAGATATTTCTTTCCCATTTACCCCAGCATTTTATTTTACGTGCTTGCACACGTACACACATCAAGTTCAACTCACTGTGCGATATTTTCTTAATGCATTCCTTTATTTTTTTATTTCTACTTGGATTAGTATTTCTTTTTATGTATGAATATATTTACATTTGAATTAATATTTCTTTTTACATATGAATATATTTAAATCTTCCCATTTGGCTTTATATTGTGCCAGGGCCATTTTAAATGCAAATATAAGAATATTCACCTTGTTTCAGAATCGCTGAAATTATACAATTTGTGTTTGGTAGCTCATATATGCATATTTTTTATTCTTATGTAAACAGTGGAAACACTCATTAAAATTAGCCAAACTATGTTTATTTCTCCTCTTGACATGTGCACACCTTGACCAATGCTTTCTATTTTCAGCTGACAGGTAAGAAGAACCCAACATGAAAAGAAATGTGGGTCACTTTTCCTTTCCTTCTATGTCACTATTTTCAGCATAAGTGGTTGGCTAGTTCAGGGAAACAACGTGAGTGGGAGGGGACACGAGGACGTGACAAGGCTCCTTGGCCATTGGTGTCTACTAGAACCCACTGCCCTTCTGCATTTGAAGCACGTTCTGGCTCTGACGGGAAGCTGGGCCTCTCCCCGCTCCTCACATCCCTTACTTGCCTCCCCTCTCTGGTTCATCAGTCATGAATGCAACGCACCTGCCTACATTCACACTGAGTCTCCCCGGGCTCCCAGTTGTTGGGGTCCCCTGGGACCAGCTCACCGGCATCACGAATGCCATGTGTGAAGGGAAGGTGGACGCCATGCACCTTCTCTGCTCGTGTGCATAGTTTACTGTCCCTTTGACTTCACTCCTGAAACCCAACTTCAAAGGTACAGTTATTCAGAATTTCAGGATGGCAACAGCCAGGCATTTTAAACCAAGCTTTAATGCTTTATTAACCTTCTGAACACAGGCCCCTAGGCAACTTCAAGGCGACACGCCCACGAGTCAGGCCCCGGCTCTACAGATTGTTCACGACCCGCTGCACCTTATTTCGAGCAACAACTGGATTGAAAATAGCTGCAGGAGAAAGCCTCATAGCTTCAAGATTCCTCACTACAGAATACTGATATTCTTAGATAAACAACAAGGTGCAACTGTAGAGCACAGGAAACTATATTCAGTATCTTGCGACAACCTATCATGAAAAAGAACATACACGTGTGTAACTGAATCACTATGCGGTAGCCCAGAAACTGACACAACACTGGAAATCAACTGTGCTTCAATTAAAAAATGAATTAAAAATAAATTTTAAAAAACACTGCTAAGTCAGGTGCACTAAGAATATTCCCATGTGACTTCAGAAGCCATCTGACATTCTATTAAAGTCAACAGACACTCACTGCGCTCCGTACTATCCAAAAGCCGTCCAGGATGGGGGGAAGGTGGAAAGGAATCCTTACATGAATAGACACTGTCCCTGACCTCAAGAACACTAGTCCAGCTGGGGAGACAGAGAGCTACAGAACCATGTCGCTAGACGGATACGGCTGTTGCTGTGATGGTAAAAACAAGCACAAGTGACAGTGATTGAGTCCAACTGGGAGACAGGTTTACAAGCTGCAGGGGACATCTGAATTTGTCCTTAAAGGTAAGGTACTGATAAAGGATGTGGGAAGGACATTGTCTTGGCTTGGATTCCTCCAAGAAGGAAAGCCTGACACAGGGTCTGTGTGCAGGTAGTTTATTTTGGAAAGAGATCTCAGGAAACAGAAATGAAGAGACTGTGAAGAGCGCAAGCCAACCCAAGGGTGTACTACTGAACTGAGAAGTGCTTTGGATAGATGGGGCTCAGCAGAATGGAGCCACGTGGAATGCACCTCCACCCCAAGACCGTGAGAGAAAGACTGATCCCCTGGCTCCCAACCTCCACTGGTCCGGGGCTGCCCCAGGACTATGCATGAACTCAGCGTTTCCAGGTCTGCACATGCCCAAGAACAGCCAAGCAGGCTCCCCCAGTCATCCCACATGGCCATGGTAGAGAGGCCCAGAGGCAGGGAAGGCACACGTGGTGCAGCTGACACAAGGTGCGGTCAGGCTACACTTGTGCATTGCTGGTTGCCCCAGCAACACCTGGGACAAAGAGGTGTGGTGTGAGAGAAGCATCAGAGATGTTCTGCACAACATCCAACCCAGTGCTTCTCAAACCTGAGCGTGCGTCACACTCCCTGGAGGGCTTGTTAACACAAATCGACAGGCCCCACCCCACAGTTTCAGGTCCAGTAGATGGAGAGTAGGTGCTGAGAAGGAACATTTCTAGCACATTCTCATACGGTCATTAAGGCTTTTAAAGACAGCTGTTCGCTCTGTTTAGGGACACACGACTGATGAAGCAGGAGAAAAAGAAGTCGCTAAAACAAACAAAAAAATCCGTATGTTCAGAAAGAGCAGAAATTGATTTCATCATAAGAATAGAACTGGCATGCATTCGCGTGTCCCCATCAGTCTACTGAGAATTGCTCATCTGTTGATAATCTCACAGGAATTTCAACAGCCAAATGGGAAGAAGAGGTTAATGTTGGTAACTGTGTTTGGGCCTTATCCCCACCTCAATCCAGATCAACTCTCTGTACTTCACTGTGTCTGGGAAGCTCATCTCTTTGGACTGCACCCGCCAGATTGGCCAATCAGAGGCAACATTAAGAAATCAAAAGGTGGGAAAAGAGAGGGCGTTTATCTCTGTGTTTCTGTGGGGCTGCCAGCAGCTGTGTTCTCACGTGGCTACCCTCCTGTTGGGACCTCCTCTTGTACATTTCTCATCGACAGCCCTGCATTGCCCCTCATTGCCCCTCAGGGTAGTCATGGTTCCTCACTGTTCCTGGTCCTGGGAGCCTCACCATCCCTGTTTGGTCCGTTAACTTCTGCCCAAAGTGCATTAATATTCTTTTCAGTTCAGCCATCTCCTTTCTACCAGGATCCTGACTAATAACAGTGTCTCGGGGGGAAAAATTAGAGCCAGATAAAGCTGCATAATTAGATCAGTATTTCTAAGCCTTTCACCGTAAAGAATTACCCTGAAAACAAGGTGATACTGAAATTTTAAGACTTAAATACAGGATAAAATGAAATACAAAATGAAAGAAAGAAAAAAAGAAAAAAGATGAGTAGCATGTTAAAAATAAACCAAGGCCCTGAAATGACTGCAGCGATTAAAGATACACCAAAAAAGCAAGGAGAACTTGACAGAGACAGAGTTTTCTTTCAAACCCTAAGGAATTTGCTAGAGGCAAGGGAGAGGCCCCAAAAGTGCTCACTTGTGCTGTAGAAAACTTGTCCCCATCTACACTGGGAACATGGAACCCTGGCAGGAGAAAAGAAAGCGTGATTTAGGCTCTAGACTTGAAAGCCTTCTGAAGCATCCTGGGAAACAGGAGATAAGATCAGACCAGAAATTAAATAATCCGAGAACGCACTGATAACACAACGTGTTGCAATCAACTTAAAGGTCACATCTGGCTTGATTTACACATCCATAATAAAATCAGTCAAAAGTTGGTGGCTCTTGAGTGTATTTTAGCTCTGTTCCATGGGCTCTCCCACCACAGCCCCATCCCAGGCTCTGCCTAGAGTTCTCGGTTCAGCACCTCAGAGGACACAGGGAGTTTCTGCCTCTGTCTTCAGGGGCCACGTTCACGTTGGAGTGGCAGGGAGGAGTCGCCTTGTTCCCCGGCCAGGACGGCCAGGTTGTTTCAGCTCTCAGAGGGACTTTGAGACAGCGGGTGTTGTGCAGCGAGGAAGCAGGGAGGATTGTGTTTGAGCCTCGCAGCTCTTCTAAAGATTGGTAAATGGCCCTCTGTTCTTCTTCCACTGTTTACACTATGCCCTGTTGTTTTTCAGATTTCCAGGGTTAAACCCAGCACCCCTATTAAGGCTATTTGAGTCCTTCATAATTTCTAGAGCTTCTCTGCTAATCCGATGTGTGTAGCGCTTTTCTTCTAGCTGGGCGTGAATGTAGGGCGAAGCACTGCTTCTGTTCACGACCGCGGAATTTTCCCCATGTGATCATCTAAGATGTGGTCTGTGTCCCTAATCTTCTTATCAATGAGTCATTCCAGCTTATTGGTTACAGTATTTTATCTCAGGTGAGAGGCTGTCGTTGTCATCATAAACGCAGTGAATACTTACTGAACACTTCCTGTCTGCTAGATGATACACACTCTATCACCTCATCTTAGAGCAATCCTGTGAGGTGTCCCCATTTTCACAGATGGAGAAATTCAGCTCAGGGGAGACTAGGAGACTTAAATCCAAGATCGTGGGGCTACTAGGTGGCAGAGCTGGGCTGTGAATCCAGCTGGCCCATGCTTTACTCTAACCCACTTGTTCTTGGCTCCAGGGTGACATTACTCCCCAGGGGAACATGTGGCAATGTCTGGAGACACTTTTGGTTCCCACAACCAAGGAGTGCTACTGGCATCTAGTAAGCAGAGCCCAGGGATGCTGCTAAACGCCCTACTGTGCATGGGACAGCACCCTACAAAAAATTACCTAGCCCCAAATGTCAGAAGTGCCAACAGTGAGAGACCTGGCTCTAACCACTGCACTACATTATATTCTAATCCTTTCCTTGTTTATTTGTTTTTATGTCTTTGGATTAGGAAGGATGTCTCTATTGGAGTAAGTCCTAACAGTGTAACGTTCAGATTTACCCTTGACAAATTAGGGTAAGAAAGCCCTTCTCTTTCCCCACCTTCGTCTCTCTTCCCTCCCCTGAGTTGGAATGAAGGGCTGATTAACTGCTTAGCAGAGCGTTCACTCTGTGAGAACAGTGTGTCGAAGTCGGCTGTTCTGGGACGGGCTACCTGGCTCCAGTGTTGATGCAGTAAGATGCACCCAGGCAGCTTTGCAGATTTTTTTTTCATAGGAAATTGAAAGGAGAAGAAAATTCTCTTACAATTTTTCTGCCTTTTCCTATACTTTGAAATATCATATCAATTCTACAACAGCTTGAAAAAGTGCAGAGGCAGAACTGAAAAGCTATGCTTTCAGCTTTTATTTTTTTAAAAAAAAGTCTCTGATGCCTAGGGGCTCATTCATTTTGGGCGACACAGCGCTTAGCTCATGTGCGCTTGCTTTTGGGCTCGAGCCGGTGTAAAGCAGCACCCAGCTCTCAGGATGTGGCTTTTCCTTCTCCCGAGATCCATGGTCTTGTTTCTTTGAGGTTAATACCTCCCGGAAAAGGAGAAAGACTTCCTCCCCGTGCTGTTTATGAACGGAAGGGACGCTGGTAGATTACATAATCGTTTGAAAAGACACCAGCATCACCGCCCCCAAAAAATGAGACCCAGAGACGAGTTTGGAAACTTCTGGAAGGGAAGAGTGGAAGAAGATTTGGACAGTAAATATCACGACGCATGGGGAAGCCTGGCGGGACAAAACTGTGGGAACAGCTCATAATTTCCAATGTGGCCTCAGGCTGGACTCAAAAATCTGATAATGACGATTTTTAAGCACTTGATGGGCAGAAACATCTTGAAACATGTCTGCGTCCCGGCTGCTAAGTACAAACACCCTGACCGAGAGAAGCCCTAGGAGACGGTCGCGGACGAGCGGTTCTAATGTTCCAGTGACAACAGCCCTTGAGTGGCGTCTCACCTGAGCAACCATCCGCCCCAAATCCCCCAAAAGCCCTTCTTCACTGAACTCAACTTTCTAGCAACAGAACAAGGGGAGGGACCAAGACTGTAAGGAGAATACTCTGGGCTTAAAGATGCAGCATGGTCCAGCCTGGATGGCCTCCAGCTTAACCATGCAGACCGGTCACCGGGGGACCCTGTTGAGAAGCTGATTTCGGTGGGTCTGGGGTGGGCCTAAAATTCTGCATTTCTGACAGGCTCCCAGGTCATGCTGGCCCTGCCGGTCCTCAGACCTCACCTTGAGAACCAAGGAGGTAATGAGGAAGTGGAAAGGACTCCGGAGGGCTGAGAAGCCAGGCTAGTCTCCTGAGATGCAGAATCCAACCCCACCTTGCCCTCTGCTGTCAGAATGAAGCTCAGACTCCCAGTCTGGCAGTACGAGATTCCGGGCAGCCTGGCACCAGCTCTCCTGCACAGCCCTGGCTACATTCAGCTTCTCCCAGAACGGGGTAGCCCACCGCCCTCCTCCTCCACCTGCTGAACTCCTCCCCGGCCACGCTTACTTCCCACACTGCCTTTAAATACCTCTAACAGAGCACACGGGACACCGTCTGGTGACACTGCACCGGAGCCGGGAGTACCCTGCTAAGCTGAGAGTCCTCTATCGGCTTTATTTAGGTAACTTTGCTTCTTCACACGGTTCCCTGGCACCTAGTGTATGTTAAACAAAAAACAAGTGTTCTAAGCACTTCCACCTGACTACCGCATTTAATCTTCATAACAACCTCCATGACCCTTTGAAGTTATCATTGTCGTTACTGTCCCCATTTTAAATATGAGGAAACCGCAGCGCAGAGAAATTAAGTCACCTGACCAAAGCCCCACAGCTGGGAAGCACTTGCCCCAGGATTTAAACCCAGGCAGTGTGGTGTTAAGACCCAGTGATAAGATATACAAGCCACAGCTCTGTCCTGCTCCCCCTGCCGCTCTCCATCCTCACCCAACTTTACAAAACCCACCCCCTCTGCCAAGTTGTGGCTCCAGCGTGGACTCACACTGGGGCTGGAACACACGCTGGTGTCTTCCTTCACGTGGGGCTCACAGTCCCCCCTGAAGGGTCACTGGCATCACCCAGCATGGCAGCCTGTCCAACATTAAACAGCGAGGGAAGCATGCAGCTCACGAACTTGTCACCACCACATGGAGGGAGGGGTGTGTTGGTGCTGGCTCGCCCTCATGGCCAAGATCACCTCAGGGTCCAAACAGTGACCCACAACTTCCAGGCAACAGTTACAGGGCCTCCGGCCAGGAACTGGCTTGTGGATCTCACAGGGTGGGTCTCCTGGCCACAGCTGTTTCTTGGTCTAAGTGCAGCACCATGTTCACCATCACCGAGAGTTTGATAAGAGCCAACCCTTCACTGGACGTCACCACCCCAACCAGGGCCCTCTGGGAACCTGGAGCAGATTAGAGGGCTGGGGGCAGGCGGGGGCCGACTTCCCAATGTGCTATTATTCCATGATCCACTCTTCCAGGGACGCTCAAAGCCGAAGGTAGGTGAGGCTTCCCACTGGGTTGTGGAAGTTCTGTGGGGTCTGTGTTGTGAGGCAGCTCGTTCCTCTGCCCAGTCCTGCCTCCTGCCCCTTCACTGGCCTTGATCACTTCTAAACATCCTGCTCCTAAACTCCATCTCAGCATGTGGAGAACCCAGCCTGCAGCACGCTGGCCTTGGAGTAGGACGTATCTTTCAATGTTCTCCTCCCTCTCTCTCGAGTGAACCCTTCATTTGAGAATCCTTCAACCTCAGAAAGCTACTCTTTGTGCCTAGAAGAGACCATGCATTTCTGCACGTCCCTGCCTCAGGTCATTACCAGTCTCTCTGCATAAAATATCCACCCCTCTCTCCCCCACATCACCCACGTGGCAACCTGCTAACCATCCTTTATGGCTCAGCTCAAATGGCCTGCCTCTTTCGGGCTTTCCTACACAGCCACTCTCCCAGGCAAACATTTCGCTCCCACCCCTAGTCTTTCATCCGCCAGTACCCCAGTACCATACCATCTGCATCCTCCACTATGACGCTAATTATACCCTTATCATCTCCCTCTCCCCTGTATTAGATCACTTTCTTTTCCACATCATGACTTGGCCACGGGCTATGACCAGACATCTATCTTCCTCTGGAAGTTTAACGCTGGCTTGGCCACGGAGAACATACATATCCCTTGGTCCCTGACCAAATATCATCTCTGAGCTCTCCAAGGTCATGACCACCCCTGTCAAGTCACGAGGAAACAAGGTCAGAAAGCATAAGGACAGACTTGGGAAATTCTAGAAGAGATGACTTCTAAAGACAGGCAGAGCTGATTCTGGAATGTGGATGTAGGGGTGGATGGAAGCGGGGGAAGGGCAGGAAGTGACCAAAGGACTTAGAATAACTGGCTCATTCCCCGAAAAGGAGCTCGAGAAGACATTCACAATTAAGTGAATCCATCTGGGGATTCATGAGGTACACACCTGGAACTGGGATGCTGGTGATTCATTCAACAGATGCTTATTAAGTCCCTTACACTTAAAAATAATGTGCCTTGCAATGTGTCAGGCACTGTTCTAGGCACAGGGGGTAAACCAGGAGTTGACAGTGGTGGCCCCATCTTGGCCCAGTGTAGTGTTCAATTAAACACTAGTTCAACATCCAGCAATGTATTTCCTTCTTCACTGTCGTTTCTTATAAAAACACCAAAGAGGGAGTGTCCACTTCTCACACACAACACAGTTAAATCCTCCCTCCCCTCCCCATTTACCGCTGTCACACATGCAACCACCCCGAGTCTCTTTTCTACCACCCCAAGCTTCTGACTCCCTCACAACCAGCTCAGCCCTTCCTTCAATCCAGAAGAACGAGGCTGAGATGTCAGTTTAAGAAAAAAATAATTACTCAAAGTTGTGTCCCAGGCCAGGAAGGGAGCCACAAGAATCCAGCCTAGTGTCCAAAACAGCCCCAGAACAGGGAGTCCCATTGGTTACCATGTTTAAAGGGGGTGGGCAAAGATTAATCTTCAGGAGGCCACCGATGTCATCCTACATCACAGCAGCGAGCTGCCTCCCGGATGAAAGCCAACTCCAGATGGTGCTTATCAAGGAAGACGGGGAGAAGGAGCAGCAGTGTTTATTGTGAGAATGTGAAAGATCCTTTGTCATTGTTTATTGACCATTCCTGACACTTCAAATGACCAATGTGTGCTTCATCATTTCGTTGGATGGATATTAGTGTAAAAAAATCACTCATCAAGCACTACAGGACTGCCTTCTGCCTAAGGCATTCTGCAAAGACGGAAAGCTGATAATAAATTCAACCAGACATTTTTATCCCTTACAACCCATGAGCTGGATAGTCTACAGTTACAGACTGACCCAAGTCTTGCAGGAAATGGAAAGGCGTCTCTTGGAACCCCCACCACCAAGAAGTACTGGCTTTGTTTTCGCTTTTTAGCCACCTCATCTCCCATGATGATAAGAATGGCTAAGGTTTATTGAAAGAGGACAACACACCAGGCACCGTATGCTAGCTTTTTCCATGGATTTGCTCACTCAGTACTCACAGGCCCATGAAGGAATTTCCACAACCGTCCCCCTTGGAGATGAGGAAGTCGAGGTTCAGCAGAGTTAAGGGGCTTTGCCCAAGGTCCCACAGTTAAGACCAGGAGAAGCCACGTCACCAGCCCAGGAGTTGGTGCCCTCACCACCCGGGAGCTCCTTGTCCAGATCATTCTGCACCTCAGGAAAGAGAGAGGGGCAGCCCACTTTCTGCATGAAGCTCGTTCACAGCTCACAACTGGGCTGTGTCCACACGATGAGCTCCACCTGCTCAACCAAACGGCCGTCCACTTTCACCAGGAAGGAACATCACTAGCGACGCACCGGCTGGTCGGGGAGCTTCCTAGACAGGGACTGTCAGAAAACAGGGTTTGAAATCCAAGCTTTGCCAAATAAGCTTTGGCACACTGCAGCTCTGAACTGCTCATGAGAAACTTCCATTCTTGTGCATTTCACCAAATCTGAAATTGCTTCAATCTCATTTCAAATATTTGTTTCTCGTTTTTCTTCCCAACTTTCTGAATAAGGTAACTTTTAAAACAAGTGGAATGTTGCTTTCTTGCTGAACACTGAAGTAAAAGATGAACTAGCTAATGGGTGACAAGTTATCCTAATATTATTGTAACAAAATTCATAAATCATGGCTATTATAATTTTTCTAAAATTTTACTTTTTGCTTCCAATACTTAACTCTTTCTTTCAGGTGTTTGGGACAGTGTTGCCAGAGACAATTTCGTACAGGATATAGAGAAGGATCTCATCCATGACAGTTCAACATTCACTTCGGAAATAAAACCTTTTTATAACACTGAAAGAAGGCTGGGTGGGTACTTTCCCTCTTATTTATTTTAGAACAGAGATATAACAGTAGTTTAAATAATTGAGGCATAAAAACCTCATCTAGAGTCACAGCAACCTGGCAGGGAAGTTCGTGCTATTTTCCCCTCCAGATGCACACAGACTGTCACACTTCTGCAATCCTATAATGCCCTTTCACCCCGCTGACTGGAAATGTAATTTGTCTTTGTACCATCAGGGTCTGTCCTTCTCCAGCCAGCTGGATGATGACGCACATGATATCCTTTCTCAACACCAACTGAATTATGAATATTTACATATGCTTCTGACTTTCTCAAAATGCCTTTATGTCCATGATCTCTTTTAATCCTTATAGTAACTCTGTGAGGTATTATTGTTTGCCTAAATGCAGGAATTAATATTACATGTTATGCTGTGGTAAACAGGCATCGAAACAGCAAACTTTTGTCTGTAAAGGACCAGGGGGTAGACATTTTAGGTTTTGTGGGCCACGTGGTCTCTTTTGCCACCGCAGTGCCAAGGCAGCCACGGTGACTGGCACATGAATGAGAGGGTGCATGTTCCCATGGGACTTTATTTATGGACACCAGTTGGAAGTCATCTCGTTTTCATAGGTCATGAAATATTGTTCTTCTTTTGATTCAACCATTAAAAATGTGAAAACCACTCTTAGCTTGTGGACAAACAGGTGGTGGGCCAGAATGACCCGTCTGTGGGCCATCGTGTGCCAACCCTGGTCTAGAACAAAGGCTCCTGGAATTTGGAAGGACCTTTGAAGAGCTCTGATTTCATCGTTTCTCCTCCGCTGGGGAAAGAATCACCAGATGACTCCAGAAGGCAGTGGTCCGCCACAGCAAGCTTGTGTAAAGAGAGCCCAAGTCGTCGGACTCCCAGCTCAGTGCACTTCCCACCAAAAGGCACTGCCTCAAGTAAAAGCAAATAAGAGGCCAACTCAAGCGGTAACTGTAAAAACAGCCCAGCCTCACGCCCAAAGACGAGCGCGGCCTCTGCAGACAGCGTCCGGCTCGCTGTCCCGGGGCTGGAGAAACCGTAACGGGTCAGGCGGAAGTCGTTCCAAGCAAGAGCATGGTGACTTTCGCCCTGCTGCTGCCTTACTCCACTACAGTTTAACTCCTCTCCTGCCTGAGCTGTGAAATCTGTAAAATAAGGAAATCATCATTGGCCTTTTTAACTTTTATGATAGTTTCACTTTTTATACCAACTTAATCAGTCGCAAAATGGAATGCAACCAGCGGGCAGGGCAGATTTTCCCCCAGGTAACTGCTGTCAAAGCAGTCGGCCTTCTGTTTGCTTCAAGGTCATGTTTTATCTCCTCTCTTCGTCTGTTTTCCTGTTTCAATAAGAACAAAACCTCACTCACTGGGAGCGGGAGGGCAGCTGCCCTGAAGCAGCCGTTGAGATCAGAGTCAGCCGTTCTGGAAGCTGAAGCAGAGACCACTGTGCTGTGTGTGTGCGTGTGTGAGTGCGCACACACGTGTCAGTGTGCTTGTACAGAAACTAGTAGCAGGGTTAAACTCCTTGGGGAGGGGAGCGCAGTCAGCTGGGCAGAGCTGGGAATAATGGAACAGAAAGATACCTCAGCCGTACTTTCATCTTGCCACGTGGGAAGAGAAAAGCACACTCTGCTCGTCTCCTCTTCTCTGACTCGTTTCCTCCATCAGACTTCTCCTTGCTTCCTTCTGTCTCTCTGGCCTGGCTCTCAGAGTCATCTAGTCTGGAAAAGGCCCTGAGGCCTGGTCCTCCCGAGTCCCAGCCCCAGCCCCCCGACTCCAGCCCCGTGCTCTGCGCCCATCTCCACTGCAGAGCATTACCCATGTGCAGTGGTCAAGCATACGGGTCTGCTGGTCCCGCTGCTGGTCTGGGAGCCCAAGACCAGGGCCCTGCTCACTTCATCCATCACAATGCCAGCACCTAGCAGAAGGCCTGACACACGGCAGCAGAAACTCTGCTAAGTGGTACAGAGTGAGTGAATAAGACTGGTCCAAAAAAAGGAAAAAAAAATACAAAAATAAGAACCAATGCTTTTTAATGAAGATTTAACTTTGGTCAAATAAGTACCTATTGCCCTGATGGAAAAGCTGGACTGAACCCAGAGTCCACTTTGATCCCCAGTGGGACAGGAACAGCAGAAGTTATGGACTCAAAAGAGCCCCTGACCTCCTGGGGGGAGGGGTGTGGGAGGTGCTGGCAGTTATTCACACAGCGATGTGCTCAGCGGTCACATCCCTTGGCTTTCCCAGGGTCCTACGGTCTCTTGAAGGTGGGTCAGCAGGGGAATGCTGTGATGAGCACCCCTTCTCCAGCATCATCTCATCTTAGGTGAGATTACAGAAGTGTCCAAAGGAGCAAAGAAGCGGTACAACTGGGAAGTCAGAGAGTGGTCCCCACCAAATACCCTCTCCATTCTGCAGGTTCTTCATCCCCAAAATGGACAACGTCCCCATCTTTCTCCCACCTCACCCCTAACCTGGAATGTTGCCAGGCAAATTTTGCATGTTGCTTTGTTCAGGCTTTTTTTTTAACTTCTATCACACCTCCAACATGTATTTAGCATGTACTGCGCTGCAGGCGCTGAGCTGAGTTCAGCGGAGAAAGCTGGGGAAGAACAGAATGACACTTCTGAGCAGCTGGTGGTCAACTGGAAAGTGCAGGAGTCGTTATCCATTTATAACCCACAAACTTCTATGAAACATCTATTAAATGCCAGAGTAGGCTAAATGAATTAATTAGGCCAGCAGAAAAGGGAAAGGGTGCTCTACTAAAAATAAAAGTGGAAATATGCCCCATAAGCAAGGGCAAACACTGGACGCCTCCAGAGTCAAGGAAGGGAACCCATGCTTGGGTTTAAGAAGGACAACTGGTGACCAAAAGACGGAGCATGAAAGAACAGGACTGATGGAGACCCAAGCTGACGTTCTAGTGCCAACATTCCGGTCCCCATGCAGGTGCGCTTCCTGTCCACAAGCCCAGAAGGGTCATGCCCCATGAGGCCACCACGCTCAGACCACCGCAGGGCGGCAGGACCTCCGGAGGACACTGAAGCCAGTTCTCTTGACGCAGGAACAGAATGGAGGCGAGGCTGTGAATGCAGCAAGGTAGTAAGTGACGTGTGTCCCAGACAGTGTCTTCCTGCGGGAGGGAAGATGTCTGACTGATCCACAGGTCACCAGGGTCTAGCTGAGGCGGGAGGTGAGCTCCCGGGAAAGCTCATTCTGGAAGCTGTCGGAAGATGAGCCAACACAGGCTGTCGGAGGAACACAGAGGGTGTGGGTGGAGTTGTCGCCTATCGCACTGGTCCTTGCTGTGGGGTAGCCAAGATCTCCTCCCGCGTAATTACCCTTTGCAATTTTCAAAGCACTGTCCCACATTCCCTCGCACACAACTGGCTTTTGGAGCAGATGTTGACGGGGAAGTCCTGCTGGAATGACTAATGGCTCAAGAGTGTGCTAGAAAGTGGAGCCACACTAGAGGCAGAATAAGGCAAAGTGACATCACAGTGGCTCAAGAAAGAAAAGGGCCATTCACAGCTGACAGGTGTGTAACATTTGCAGCTCAGAGGTTTATTAACAACCACTTAGCCCCAAAGCATTCCTACTTGCCCATCAAATAAAATCTAAAAACAAATGAATTCCACAAGCCTTATCAGATCCACACACATGTACGCACACACTGTGGCTATTAAGATAATCAGGATTTGTATTTTACATTTAGTACCATTTCTAAATTGAAAAAGATTTCCGTATCACTGTTACATGCACTACATGCTACTGTTTTTTGAAACTGCAATACAATAAAACACAGGTTGCGAGTGTTAAAATAATAAATGCAATAATGCAAATACGGTGTCACCAGGCGTCCACCCAGAAGCCACAAATACAGCCCTTTGGTCAAAAGATTACAATGTAACTGGAGCCCTGTAATATATTATACTGAATATAAATTATTCATGTAATTTAATTGTAAGCCTTAGCTAGATGCTTACTAGAGTTATTTTAAAAGCAAAACAATCTAATGGCATAAACCTGAGACATGCTCAAGCAAGGTGGTTAACATTTATAAAATATGGTAGGGAATAATTTGATCTTAGCTGTGGACACAACAGAACTTCACTGACAATTAGTCTTCTGGGGGTTTTTCATTGTTTTATTCTACGTCAAGAAAACCTCCCACAATTCTTGATAGGTAGTCAGGAACATTTTCTAGATTGCTCATTTTTACTTGTCTTAATATCTCACTATCGCTACTACCAATGTCTGCTCCTCAGTAAACACACCGCCATGTCATCACAAATACCCTATTGCAGTGGGGAATTCAGTAGAACGAACTGGACTTGGTCCAAGATTTAGCCATACAATTATAATTGGAATCTTATTGGGCCAACTAACATTTTCACACTTTTTGATACACATTGACAAATGACTTTTTATAGAAGTTATACCTACTCGCACTCCCACCTGAAACACAAGAGAGTATCTCACTGCATTCATGCCAGCCTACAGCACTATCATCTTTGAATCTTTGCTAATTTCAAAATAACATTTTTGCTCATTTTAAAGCAGCATATGATTAGAATGTTAATTTGCATTTCTTTGATTCTGAGCTATGCTGAACATCTTCTAGCCATTCTGTCCCTCATCTGTGATTTTTCTGTAGATGCCCTTTGTCCAATTCTTTGGGAGGGTGGGAGAGGATGGAAGTGATTAAGTTTCCTTAACAATGTATTTGAAGTCCGTGATTGATTCATTCACTCTGAGCATTTCCTGAACACCTATATGTGTAAGGCACTGGGGGAAACAGCAGAAACAGTCCTTCCTCCTGTGGAGCTGACACTCTGGTGGAACTGGCAATATCTATTTACGCTAGGTTAGCAATATGTTGCTACCTGCTTGTTAACAGCATTCCTTACACCATGCAGTGTGTCCCAAGCATAGGGCTGAGCTGTTCCGCAGGGCACAGCACCAGTTCATCCTGGGCACACCCCCAAGATACATACACACTCACCCCAATTTTTTTTATATAGCCAGCATTCCAGACCCACCCCACTCCCCAAAATCCTGCAGAAATCAGTCACTGACCTCCAACTACACTCCTGGAAGATTTTACACAAAGCTCCTTCTTCTGCCAAAGTAAACCACCCAGCAGGATCAGCCCTCAAAAAGCCAAGCCTCAAATTAGAGCAGCAGTCAACGCGTTGGTGATTTGGCAGACATAAACAAACAAACAAACAAACAAACAAGAAACTAGTTTTATTCCAAGGAGGCTGGGGGTGCAGGGCTTGACTATAAGAGACCTTACGAGCCCAGTCACACCCAGGCACCCCATAGAGTTCCAGGCCCTCTTATCAGAACGGGCGCGCTCTGCTCTCCCTTTGACACAAGACCTCAGAGTCCTCTGTTCCCGAGTTGAGTTCAACTCGGACAAACAGCGTGCGTGCGTGCATTGTGTGTGTGTGTGTTTTCTCTAACTCTGCTTCCTCCATCAGTGACAAGATCCTGCCAGCCCCATGTCAACGCCTTCCCACCTCTAATGTGACTCTGCCCTCCCTCCCCACAGTGCTTCTGTGACACTCGCTATCTGCATCCTGTATACAGGAGGGGTGCTTAATCTCCTACCACAGCTGACTGCACCCAGCCCTAACCATCGTCCCCCCTTGTCCCCCTCACCTGGCTCCTGCGTGCCCGTGACCCCGTCCCAGCCGCCTCCTGTCACCTGATCCTCTGCCCCGTGGGCCGTCTTTCCATGAAGCAGACCTCTCCTCCCACCTGCTTCCTCGGCCTCCTTGCTCTCCCTGGAGGATGCATCCTCCCCCTTCCCCTGCATTTCCTCACTGCCTGTGATTCTTTGCAAAGGTGGGTGTGCTTGGCTACTTCTAGGCCAATCAGTGGCCCCCTCCGCATGCCATCTGTGTCAGTCTACTCAGCTGCAGTAACAAAGGACCCCAGCTGCCTTCTCCCCGTGTCCTCACGTGGTCCTTCCCTGTATGTGTCTGTGTTCTGATCTCCTCTTCTTAGAAGGACACCAGTCCCATTTGATTAGGGCCCATCTTCACAACCTGTTTTAACTTAATCATCTCTTTAAAGATTCCACCTCCAAGTGCAGACACATTCTGAGGTCCTGGGGGCTAGGACTTCAACATGTGAATTTTGGAGGACACAGTTCAGCCCGTAACATGGCCTATGAATATAACCCTTATCACGGTGTTTCTACATCATTCCTAGTATGGCCACAACCCAGGCCTCCCCTAAGTCCAACCCAGCCCACTCCCACCTCCAGCCCTGGCCTCTTTGAGGGCCATCTCCCTCTGGACTCCTGATTTTCATTCTCACCAGGACCTTCAATCCCTCAACTCCTTTACACATTTGGCAATCCTTCAACCCCCTCCTGGCTGCACCGTCTCTCTGTCCTCCCTGGAATCCACAGCCAATTATCCGTTCTGCCCTTTTCAGAACCCATGTTCCCCAAGCCAGCATCAGTACTCAACCAGGAAGCACGGGTCCAGGTATACTATTGTTCATGGCCAGCATCCATCCTAACCTGTTTGGATTTGTCAGTGTCCACATCAAGCTTTCATCCTGTGAATGTCTAGCATTTCCTCCACCCACTCTTTCTTACCCCAGTTCTGCCTCTTTCTCAGAGAACCCTCCCCCACCCAACCAGCCAGAGAGGAGAAGCTATCGTCTGACCTCACTCTCCGGCCACAGGTGACTGGAGTAAGGCAGATACTGCCTTAAGACTCCCTCTGGGGGTCAGCCCCATTGGAGACTGCCGGGTCCCTGGGCTGCAGGACTGCCTGAGGCAGAGCCCTCCTAGGCACCTTGGGAAACCCAGTCCACACAAGGCCCATGTGACGGGAAAGGGGCCTTGCAAAGACGCAGCCTACAAAGACGGAAATGAAACAGACATGCCCCAGAGATGGGAGGGTGGAGGCCAGAGCGTGAGGCGCCACGGATGCTTCTCCAGCTCCCATGATGTCAGCCTCCTTCTGCCGCTGGGCTCCCGGAGAGGCCCTGACACCAGCCGACAAACGCCGCTTTACTCAAGATGAGCAGGTTTTTGTTCCTTGCCACCAAGCCGTCCTTGACTAAGGCACCTTTCAACCCAGCTGCTGGATCACCCCTGCCGCCCACTTCTTCATTCTTCTCTTCTCCCGGAATCTGTTTGCCCGTTTCTATTGAGACAGTCACACCACACACACAGCGCCTGATCTTTCCCTTGAACAAATGCTGCCTGGCCTCATCCCAAAGGGAGCAAGCGGCAACCCCACGGCTTAATCACACAACAGGTGAGCCGCGCCGCGCCAGCAGTCACGCCAGCCTGACTCAGGCCCGCTGGAGTCACTTGCCTGCTAGACCTCCCTAACTCCAGTTCTGCCTGCTTGGGCTACTCCGCGGGAGATGCAGCACCTGTGGCCCAAGAGCAGCGGGGGGCACTGGGTGGTGAGGGCAGAGCTCTGAGGAGGAAGCGGGGTTGGGGGTAAAATGTGTTCAAGTGAACATTCTTCATCTCAAATCACTTAGAACTTCAGCCATGAGATTAATGGTTTCCGTGGCAACTGCTAAGCCCAGGAGCCTCGGGAAGGCTGCAGCCTTCTCAAAACTCCTCGGGACAAGGGGACCCTCCAACATATCAAGATGTCCCACAGGCCAAATTTCTCCCTTCAGCTTTGGCCAGAAATAAACTTCCTCTTGCACATTTTATGACTTTTTGTAAAACCTTTGCTCCTGAAGAAAATCCACTTTCTTCTCGTGGCGGTTTTCTGATTCTACACTATACTGCTATCCCTAATGATAGGAAGTTCCTGCAACTTTTCAGGCATTTTCTTGTGAAATGTTGCAGTTTGGGGGTATACATCTGTTTCGTTTCCCTTTGTTCATTCGGTCTTTCTCTGTCTCTCTCTTTCTCTTGCCCCTCCTCTCCTCCAGCCCTCACTCTCTTCCAGGTAAAACACTAGACATCACATGGTTTGCGGATTTGAATGCATCCGTTTAGGAGTACCTCCAAAGGAAAAGAGACACACTCTGGCAAGGATTCAGTTCTAACAAATGGCAGGTACTTTACCCCTCTGGGCAACACACGCAGAGCTCCGGAAATCACGATCACCTTACATGGTGACATCCACGGTGTATACTTCCCTGCAGCCGGTTTTTTGAGAGACCACTCTTTGAAATAAAGGCTTGCCCCCCACAGGAGAAAGGGTACAAGCATGTTCTTTTTGTTCATTGGCTTCTTTTGTTTTGTTTTTTGGTTGATTCACAGAAGTGATAGTGACTGTATGTGTAGGCAAAGCTCCTACAGCACACATTTCCACTAACGTGAATGAGAAATAAAGTGATAATTACAGGAACATGATTAGAATTACACCCACCGCACTTGGTTTCAACATGGTCACTGCAGGCATGAGCACCACACGAGGAAGAGAAAAGGCTGCGTCGGGGCCAGAGGCACACGTGGCTTAAGGAGCCCGCTGCCCAGATGCCACCTTGCTCCTCTCACCATTGGTGGCCAAGAGCTGTGCTGTGATTCATTTTCCTGATATTTAAATACATGGACTTTATGTTCCATCTCATATGCCATGTAGGCTTTCCTGATATTTAAATACATGGACTTTATGTTCCATCTCATATGCCATGTAGGCTTTCCTGTGAAATTTAGGATTGATCTTGTCAGTTTTGATTAAACAGTTCATATTTTTAAGTTTTCAGTAACAATATATCTATGAGATGCCTTTATTATTGAAAATCCTGCAAGAAAAATTAATCGTGGTGTGAAAGTTTCTAACTTTTTATTTTAACCACCAAAGCAATTCCTTTTTAATTTAATTTTTGATAGCCTGAGGTTGCTTAGAAATGCAGCTGTAGCCTTATTACAAAAGAGAGTGCACCAGGAAATCTCAGTTAACCAGAATGCCACTTTCTGGCTAAGCAAGCGTCAGATGTGCTGTAAGCACAGAGAACCGGACCAGGGGTCAGGACGCCTGGCAGTCCAGCAGGGCACCACGGACGGTCCATGCTGGACGGACATACTCCTTGCAGAGACTCTGGTCCTTCTGCTCTAATTCTCTGTATATCGGGTCACCACCCGCCTTCTCTTGGTGCAGCACACCACAATCAGCCACGAGGAGGAAGGGCGATGGGCAAATGGCCTGGATCTTCTACCCATGCTCATTCAGTGGAAAATCACTAATAACTTCACCAACATACAGAAATGTTCCTCATATACTGTTAACTAAAACATCCGTTTGGAAAACAGTGAAAACACAATTTTGTAAAGGGTACACCCCAGGACTGGGTAAGGGAAGGAGACTAGGTGACAAAGGGGACAAAGGAAAAAGTACAGGGAGACCTGCAATGACCCAGAGACGAAAGAGGCTTGGACCAGCGCCCTGAGGAGAGGGCTACGCACACAAAGTAACTGAGTTTCAATTTGCTGGATTACAGCTCATTGAGATTTTAATGTAGGTTAACATCAAAAACCTTACTGGGCTCAAGCACAGCTCTCATTCATTGGGACTGGACTTAAACCACTGCTATGTGAGAGGGATGCAAATCTAAACCTAGAATACGCATCTCTCTACTGCAGTCAGGACCCAGGGCCCTCCACCTGGAGCCATGGACGGCGGGCCTCTGCAATCCACCTGCCAGCTCTGGGCCACCCTGGACTCTGTCAGTGGTCCGTGGCTGACTTTAGTCTGTGATGTTTTTGCTGACAAGCAGAACAAGTGTTTGTCATATCTTTAGTTTATGAGAGAGATAGCAGGAAATATCTCTTTTCTGCTCTCAAGTAGTAGAATTACGACTATGTTTTTATTTCCATCCAAAAATTCGTATTACATTAAATAGGAAACGTAACATAGTAATTGAAACAAATTGGAAATTTCTATGACCAGAACATTTATGAGTTCAGATTTCATGTGAGCACATGGAAATAGTGAGTGTACGCTGGCAACATCCAAGTTACACCTAATAAAATGGCCAGAGAGAGAGAAAGGTAACGTAAGAAGATTTATTTATCCTACCCAATTCACTGTTTTACTTCAATCCCTAACTGTCGGCCAAATCCAGCCATTCTGTTCACCCTAAACCTTTGATAAAGGCTGCCAGTGCTGTCTGGGGGTTGTTGGTAAAGCTTTCATTGCTGGTCAGAAATTCAGCAGGTGTGAAACAGTCCTGTTTCCTTTGCATTCTTGGTCATCCGGCCAGAGAGAAGAAAGATTCCCAAGATAAAAGGTGCTAGCATTCAGCTGAGCGGTGCCCTGTGTCTCCAGATTAAATCGGGAGGCTTGTCAGGAATGGGAGCAGGGGCTTGGGTCAGCTGCTCTCTTAAAGGATGGAAGAGACGCCCGAGGTTCGCTGCAGTGTGGCATGAGCCCCTACAGCAAGGGGGAGGCTCGGGGCCTCTTCAAGCTTTCAGCTTCTCTGTCCCCACCCGAGTCCACGTAAACCTGGGCTCATCACAGTTCTCCTTCTGGAAAACAGGATGTCGGAATCTCCTCACTGGCATATGCATCCAAGTGTCCCACTGATGACCCTCTTAAACCCAGATATCACAGCATGGAAGCGTGAACTACAGGGGACCAGTGGTCCTCTGCAGGGTTCTGTCACAGCAAGAAATCTGAGCCTTTCCCTCGTCTTCTCTAAACCAGGGTGAGCAACACCCACCGTGAGCACCACACACAGCTGGTGTAAGGGTCACATCTAACGAGAAGGAGAGCACATGTGAACAGGTTTGGGAAACTATCAGGCCCCACCCAAAGGTTAGCCAGTATTACTCAGGCCTGAGACATGCAACAAGCTTCAGGTGACTTTTTAGCCAAATTTACGACAAACATAGAAAAGATCTACTTGGGGGTGTGATCGTGTCTTGATGAGGCAAAGTAACAGAATTACAGGAGGGAGCCTCAGGGCTCCTCCACTTGGGATCGGCCTGTCCCAGAGCCAGAAACTCTGTCTCTGAAAGCTCACAGGGCAGTGGAACGGGGGGCCCTGCCCTCCTCTTCCCTTCCTCACCCTGCACCCTGCCCCTCCTGACATGCTCAGAGAAACCATCCAGACCGCAGCCCCACTCCCGCCCCCCACTCTGTCTGTAAGCCCCTTCGACACGGAGACAGAAGTGGTGAATCCGGGCTCCTCACACGCGCTTCTGACAGGTGGCCCACAGCTGAGGGGGGTGGCCAGCAGGGGAGAAGAAAGGGGTTCATAAGCTCCCCCCAAATCACTATGGCCAAACTGGGGAAGAGTCCCTCTATCTCCTTCCATCCACAGTCCCCAGTGGCCCTACTGGGACGCCCCTGTCCTGAGAGGCAGTCTGGATTCTTCACGAACCGTCTACTCATGAGTCATGACGGTCTGACACGTGGGCAGGGCAGGGCAGGGAGCCCGCGGCAGGGACAGTCTTGTCTCTCACCTCCGCTGCGTTCAACCTTCCGCATCCCCGAGGAGTCCAAAGCCACGGCCTCTGGGTTGTGAGGAAGACGAGCATGTTTCAGCCCTGCTGCTCCTCAGCCAAAAAGAGGGCTTGCTTCTCAGTAACACGGGCCTTCTCTCCTCTCACCTTCTGTTTCCTTGGGCCATGTAAAACAGGCTTCAGATCCGTGTGTCCCACTGGAAAATGCAGACGACTCACCTCTCGCCAAGAACTGGCATTAACTAATGCTGATCCTGGATGAAGCTATAAACCCAAGTTCTGAAACTTCGGCCCTACAAGGGAATGAAGCTCTACCCTGAGAAGATGACACACAAAATGGGTCCCTGCCCAGAAGAGCTTATACACTAATACGTATACGGGCAAGAGCAAAACATGTTTTTCCCATACGGCATGTTGTTGAGATCTTGCTCTTAATGGTATAAATCTTTGTAAATCCTCCAGATTGAAAGATGAATTGAGGGAAGCGTGTGTGTACAGCAGGAGGCATTTCAGGCTGCCTGTGGATAATGTGACAAGCCTAGGGACTCATGACAGGAGCAACCCTGTGGAGGGTCCTGCCAGGAGGGGCAGGTGCTGCTGCTGCTGCTCCAGAATGACTGACTTTTGACTGACCGCCACCCGCCCAGCCCAGCACCCACCTCCATGCATCTCCCCTTCCCAAGAAGAGCATGCTGGGGCCAAGCAGCCCTCTGAAGAGACCGGGCTTGAGTCATCACTGTGTTCCCAGCACCTAATGCCAAACCAGGCACCCACATTCCATGCACAATAAATACGTATTTCATGCACAAATAAATTAATCAATGCACCTGCAGAAACAGCCCTCCTCAAAGAACTTTCATTACAGGGTAAACATGAGATGCATCTTTGGTCGCTTTTATAAATGTGTCTTAATTATGTCACGTTCACAACATGGGGTCACTGCATTACAGTTTATTCAAGCTGGAAGGAATCTTAGATATCAGTGAGTCTGACCATTTCCTTTTCCACGTGAGAAATCTGATCCATTCCATCCAGTGGGGAATGTCTTAACTACTTGCCAAAATAGAACCTTAGTAATGTGTAGGCAAACTTTCCCTGGGGTCATAAGGACCACAAAAAATCTGGCTGGACCTGTAGATGGTCTTCAGTAAGAGGTTTTCCCTGGTGCTTACACTTGTAAATTCTGCAAGGTCAGGGAGTACATTCATGGGCGAGAAAGAGATCGGCTTAGATTTTGTTTGTTTGCTTAGGTTATAAAGATACACCTAGCAGGAAGCAATTCTTTTAAAATTCTTTTAAACTTAACATTTACTGAATAGCTATTATCTATAAAGTGCTCCAGTAGGTACTCTGGAGAGATCCAAAGGTGAATTCAATATCTCTGCCCCCAGAGGCTCTTGATTTCATGAGAAGACAGACAAACATGTACAAGTGATCCTGATACATCCCGACGCACTGCAGACCACGACACCCACCATAACAGAAGAACAAGGTCCAGAGAGAAAACCACCTGGAGGGACCAGGGCCCAGCAGGACAGGAGCAGGCCTTGAAGGGTGGATGGAGGTTCAGCAGGCAGACAGAAGCGAGCAAACGTGCACCACACAAAGGAATCAGCAGCGGCTGAGGCAAGGGATGGAGGGAATATTTCTTACTTTGCCCCAATGGTGTACTGGACCCTTTAAAGCAGAACCTTCTAGAACTCACAACAAAATGAATTAGGTGCTTCTATTTTCCAGAGAAGGAAACCGAACCTTGGAAAGATTAATAATGTGCCAAGTGAGGGTCAAGATTACATAACAGACACGGGGCAAAGCCAGAATTTGAACCCCTGCATAGCTGAGTCCAACGTCCTGCTTTTTCCACCTCAGGAGGCTGCCTCTCGGGGAGGAGGGAGACAGTAAAGCACATTTCAGGAACGTTGGCTCAGTGTGGCTGGTCCTCCAGGACCAGGGGAGGAAAGCGGACCCCGGACTGGAGGATGAGGAAGATGGGAGAGAAAGGAGGGGTGGAGGAGGAAGAGCTTTGTTACCACCACTTGTTTTTTAAGGTGGAGGAAATCAGAGTAAGTCTCTGGGCTCAGGGCCAAGGAGGGCTGGAGGTGAGAAGCAGTGACAATGGAGCAAGACCTCAGGGCACGAAGAGAGATAGGGCAGAGGCAGAGGCTCAGCCTTGGAAAGAGTAAGGGGCATTTCCTCCCCGAAACAGGATGAAAGAAAAATAGAATGAGAAATTATCCAGAGAGAAAAAAGAAAGGAAGGAAGGAAGGGAAGGAGGGAGGGGAAGGGGAGGAAGGGAGGGAAAGAGAAAAGAAGGAAGGAAGGAAGGAAGGAAGGAAGGAAGGAAGGAAGGTCGGTCTCAGTGGCACAGAGGGCTGGATTTCTCAGTCAGTCCAGTGAAGAGGTCTGTTCTGGGGAAGGGAAGCAGGCAGGGTCAGCTAGGGCTTGAGCACAGTGGAAAAGATTTGGAGCAGCTGTCATGGGAATCTGATAGGGGCTAAAAATGGAGTTAAAGGAAGATGGCCACGAGCACAGGGAGAGTCCGACGGCAGGAATGGGCAGTGGGCCTGACTGCTTTGGGTGCCCGGCATCTCTTCACCAGAACTCAGGAGAGAGGGATCTGGGGGAGACGAGAGGGTCATCTGGGAAGATGCAGTGGAAGGTCAAGAGGGTAAGGGAATGGGAAACTTTTGAGAACTTTGCCAAAACGGCTCACCAAGGAATCCAACAGGGCGGAGAGGGAGGGAACAGATGCAACTGGGATGGGTCCAAGATGCCCAAAGATAGAGAGAGCTCCAGGGGCCACAGTGAAGGCAAGAAGAGGTCCAGTGGGAACACATGATCGGGACAATGGAAGGACATGAGGTCGCGGCTACAGAGGGCATTTCAGGGACGGAGAGCTGAAAGGTGGCGTCCCCTGTGGGGCGATAAGGTCCAGGGTGTGGCCATGCTCTGAGGAGAGAGATGAGGAGACAAGGAGGTGAGGGAGAAGCATGAAGGGGGAGGCAGAAGAGGAGGGCAGGGGTGGGGCAGGAGCAGGACGAGGAGCCGCACGCAGTACCATCTGCCGACTGCACAGCGAGGGAAGTGGCTGGATACGCGCTGGACCAAGATGAAGGAGCAACAGAGGAGCTGACTTAATAAAAGGGACATTCAGCTTGGTTTCTAGTGATATAGTGTCACAACTAGTGCTGTTCCCCACCCGCCCCACCCCTAAAAAGAAAAAGCAAGTAAAACAGGCTTCGGAGAGTCCCCCCCAAGTAGGTGAGATCTGGAGGAGAGTGTGCAGTGAGGAGGGAGGCGAGGCTGAGTGAAGGGTCTCCTGCCAGGCAGGTCCCCAGATGTCGTGGGTGGGAAATGCCGAGGCTGAGAGCCTCAAGTTTACCAAGTGTCTACTTCTTAGCCAAGCCAACCCACCCACCTATCCTGTGTCCAGAGCTCTACAAAAAGGACCCCTGGGCATCCCAACTCCAGCTCACAGGAGACCACCCCCCAGCCCCACCCCCTGCTGGTTTCTTTATCAGCTGCTCCAGGCCTGCAGGGGCCACACTCCCACCCAGCCCAGCTTCACCCATTTGACCTGGAAACAGGTTTGACTCCACTGGGTTTGACCTTGGCCCTCTCCTGGACACAGCTTTAGACTCACTGTGGCCTGCCCCGCCAGCCCCCCTGTCCTTGCCCACTGGAAGAGAACACTTCATAAAGTCTAACCACTGGCGGTGCTCAGAACCTGCAGGGCATGGGCTGGAGAGGGCCATGGAAGTCATTCAGTTCCCCTGGGGTTCCTCTTGTAACAGTTCCACCCTGAAGTGCCCCACTGCTGCTTGGATACCCCAGCGCCTGGGAACTCATTCCCCCGGACACAGTCCGCCTCACTGCTGAATGGCTCTACTGGAAACCTTCCATTCCCGAATCCCGGTTCTTCCCCTCACAGCCATGCAAAACAAGCCACATTCCTTTCCCATCTGATAGGAATCTGAGGACAACCATCATCTCAACAGAGCCTCCTTCCAGAATAAACAGCTCTAGTTCCTTACACCTCTTGTCACGAGACACGTGCTCAGCTTCCTTCACCGTCCCGTCCGTCCACTGGCCAGCATGCTCCCCACATAATAAATGGCAAATACAGATGGATGCTGCCCGTGCGCCAGCCAGAGCCCTGGGTGCACACTAACTCTGAACTCTCACATCGTTGCTACGTGCCATTGTTGGTACTACTGTTATTCCCGTTGTACAGGTGAGAAAGCTGAGGCCGGGAGCAGTAAATAACTTGCCCAGGGCTAACACAGCAACAGAGCCAAGAGTCAAGTCCAGGCAACTGGACGTGCCAGCAGCTCTCAAACTTGGCAGCTGTTGGAATCACCCTGGGAAGTTCTGAAAATTACCGGTCTGGGATCCACCTCGAGAGACTGATTTTATTGGGCACCCAAACTTTTCAAAGGTGTCTAGGTGATGGTAACATGCAGGCCAGGTTGACCACGACTCTGCCATGAGACTACAGCATCCCGGGCAGTCTGGCTGCTGCTGGTAGGGCTGGATGACCGGGGAGCGATGGAAATTTCCAAGGTTCCCTGTGGAGGAGAACTCAGGGACAGGCTCAGACATGGGTGACGAGAGCCAGCCTTGCAGGAAGGCTAAGTAAACAGTCGCTCAGCTGGTGTGAGTTTACAGGCCCTGGGAGGCCCTCATTCTCCAAAAAAACAAAAGATAAGAGCAAGAAGACACAGAACCTCTCCTGACCAGACACTTGGGCTCAAGGGCTTCCTCCTGGAAGGACTTGCACGGATCACAAGCCCACCTGGGGCGCAGAGCCACCATCTCCTCAAAGTGGCAACTTCCTCCACAGTTGCCAACCTCCTGACCTCCCTTCAGAGCTGGAGATGGGTGGAGGGGAGGGGGACTGCCAGCCCTCCTGCCCATAGGCTCCTCTTCACTGATTTCAAGAACTCACTCCAGAAAGCACTGGGGCTGTGGCTCCTGAGGCCGAGAAAAACCTGGCCACTTTCTGCAGCCCCACCTCCGAGGGCCCACAGGACATTATGTCCATCAGACGTCCCTGGGGGCTCTCCCACTGGACCCGTCTTTGCTTCCTGTGCCTCCACTGGAATTGTCTGGGGCCCCTAAACACAGGTTATGGCTTTTTAAAGCATGAGGCTGTCTCACTGGTTAAAGATTGGCCATCAGATGATGCCTGGTTGTTGCTGGAAACTTCCACACCTCTCAGCCCCTTGAACTGGCTCTTCCCGACTGCACCACAGTGTCAGGCACAGGAGGGGGCCTGACCCTGAGCTGCTCACAGGGGAACAGTGGCCCTTTTCCTCCCTGGCGCCCTCCCCTCCTCCCAGAGCCAGCTCTGCACACCCAGGATGGCATGGCGACCTGAGGGTGAATAACAGACTACCCTCCCCCACAAGCCCCATTAATATGTAATGCAAACATCTGAATACAAATTGACTTCACTTTTGTTTCACTCCCTTTCCTCCGTGCCCTGTCTGATGCAAACAGCCTTTCATCCAAGACAAGTGCTTCCCTCCGCTAGAACTAGGGAGTGGAGGTTGTGGTCCCCTCGCGGAGGAGAGAAGCGCAAAGCAGGCACTGCACGTGACTGGCGCAGACCCTACAGCTCCAGACGCCAGTCGTGTTAGGACATTCCCAAGTGAGAGTGTCTCTCAGGGGCATTTACCCTCTGTGCAGGTCACAGTGACTCGTGGGAGCCTCAACATGGGAAAGAACTTTAGCAAAGAGGGATAGAATATTAGTAGCCTGGAAGCCCCAAAACAATCTGTCCCAGCTGAGAAAAAGCAGATGGTTCGAAAAAGCAGACAGATTTGTTCCCATCCCTCCAGAGTCTAGGAACCTGGCTGTTTTCTGGTCCGTGTCACAGACTGAGGTTTTGAGGGTTTAAAGAAAGGGGGGGAGGGAGTGGTGCGTATTAAATTTTAAACAGAGAGTAAGAAAGGCAAATGCTGATATAAATATATCTATTCGTTTGGGATGGCAAAAGAATAGGTAGATGCCTGAAGAACAAGAAATATGGACAGGTGTGGGATATTTATCAATGAACTACTTAAACTTTTGGTAAGAGCATGAGGCTAGTATAGAGTTCGTTCACTATAAGGGGGTGTAGTAGCAAACAGAGGTACAGGCTAGGGCTGTATTTTTGCAAAGAGAGTGATGACAGAGAAGCAGTCCCAGGTAAACGTCTGTTTACTGTTGACTGCATTTATTATTTTGCCTCTGTGTGTGTGTGCACATATGCACACACACCAATTCAGGAACCATGAGCATAGACACTCCCTCATGTGAGTGGGGTGCATGTGTGTATAAACAGTGTGAAGGAACTAGGGCCAGAGGACGAATCTGTTGACATAGATCTTCCTAAATCCTCACAAAGCATCTTCAAGGACAAAGACACCATAATTCTCTAAGAATTACTTTTGATACAAAAACACTAATTCAAAAAGATACATGTACCCCTATGTTCACTGCAGCATTTACAGTAGCCAAGATATGGAAACAATTTAGTGCCCATCAACAGATGAATGAATAAAGAAGATGTGGTGTACACACACACACACACACACACACACAGGAATACTACTCAGCCATTTAAAAAAAGATGAAATCTTGCCATTTGCAACCACACGAATGGAACTTCAGGGCACTATGCTAAGTGAAATAAATCAGATGGAGAAAGCAAATACCATATGATTTCACTATATATGGAATCTTAAAAAGCTAATAAAGAAAAAATTTCCAGAACAAATGAAAAACCAAACAAAAATAATCACGTAGATACAGAGAACAGAAGAGTGGTTACCAGAGGAAGGGGTCATGGAGGGTAATGAATAGAGGGGATCAACTATACGGTAAAGGATGGAAATAATATATTGGTGGTGAGCAGTCTGTGGAGTATATGGAGGTAGAAATAAAACATTGTACACACAAAACTTACGTAATGTTGTAAGTCAACATTACCTCAATTAAAAGGAAAATGCTTTCCAGATTTATGGGGGATGACTATCTTCCAGAGCAGAGATAAAAAGACCCAAACAGGCTAAATGGTATACCCAAGGTCCCACAATGATCGGGGATGCAGCTATGGAGAGAAGCCTGTCCCTGCCAACTCCTCACCCCAGCGTGCGTATCGTGTGCGTTCACCCATTCACAGGAGGTGATGATGACCCCTGAGGTGAGCCAGGGATCGGATCACGGTGGGGGACGTTACTCTCCAACTGTCCATCAGAACAGTTCAACAGCAGCAGCAAGACAGGAGAAGGAACTGGAGCAAAGAGAGAGAAGGCAGGGAGAAAGAAAAAATAGGGCAGAATTACACGGGTTATTCTCAGATTGTTGGATCTAGAAATTAATTTTTAAATCCCCCAGCTGAAAAGTATGATCAGTAACAAAGGCTACTTATACAAATAGAAACTTCATTTGCATTCTTGACTTTTTAATGGGAAGTGAAGGAGAGAGAATAAAACGCAAAACACCTTGACCTATAACCACAGTAGAAATGTCTACTTTGCAGACACGTGAAAATAAGGGCATTTCAGTGGAAATGAAATGATGCCTGAAAGGAGGATGTCTAATGCCATCAATGAGGATGGATGATGCTTCCCCCCACAGGAGGCTCATTCTACAGTAAGACCTGCCTAAAGTGGTACCAACTCAAGCTCTGAGAATCCTGGAAACAATCAGCAAATGCTAGCCTTTGACAAGGACCTGTTTCCATCATGGTTCAGTGGACTCATACTGGGCACTGTGTTATTTGGAATTCTACACCAGCAAAGCCTTGTATCACCTCCACAGGGTCAGCGTGAAGAATTCCTGAAGTTGGAAGGATTCACGGAGAATTTTAAGTCTCCCTCATGAAGGTAGTGTGAGAAATACAAGATGATAATCACAAAAATAACTGTGGCTAGGAAGAGAAAGAGTGACAATCACATGCAGTTTGAAAAAATCCTCAATATGGTAATATTTATGTCAGGAACACTAAAGGTATCATTTGGGGACTATTTCCTCTAAAAGGTAAAATTTAAGCAGTTTTTTTTGGCTGACGGAGAGGCCCAGAGGATAGTGGGATTCTTAACAGAAGGACACACACTCTATCAGAGACATATCAGAATCTGGAGACGGGCTAGGTGACAAAGGACGTGTAATTTGTATATTTATCAACAGAAAATACAAGTTTCAGAAGGTTAAAAAGCAAACAAGCAATCCCACTGACTTAAAGCCTTGCTACCCATACAGTGGCCAGGACCAGAAGCACCAGCATCTCCTGGGACCTTGTCTGAAATGGGACAACTCAGGTCCCACCCAGACCTAAAGAATCAGAATCTGCATTTCATCAAGATCCCCAGGGGATTCACATGCACATGAAAGTTTGAGAAACTCTGCTGTGTGTCAGCCAACAAACTCTCCCCAAATCCACCACGGTGTTGATAAAGGAGCTTCAGAACCAAGGAGAATATTGAGAGTGTAGGGGGCAGAGGTGGCCACACCCAGGGTCTGACAGTTGGGCAGGTGCCGGACAGAGGTACCGGACGTGCTGGACCCTCAGTCTGCCCGTGCGGAGGCGCTGTCCTCCCCTCTCCACCTGCTCTCAGCTGGATGCTGGCCTTTATGAATTATATCCAAGGTCTGCTCTTCTCCTGGCTTCCCAGAGGGCTGGCCGGTGGGGACTCTAGGAGGAGGTGGGGGAATGGGAGGAGAGGAAGGAGGACTCTCTCCCTGGCAGGCCACAGGCTGTCAGTTTATGGGCTCCCCCATCGAAGCTTCTGTCAGGCATCTTCTCTGGGACAGGGAACCCGTTTTTTTCTTGCCCCTTCAGGCTGAGAGCTGGCCATGGTTTGTCCTATGCTAGTGCGGGATGCTCCGCCTTCCCTGGTGGTTTTCTGTAACCTGCCTACACCTTTGTAAACAGTCTATCATTACGTTCTCCTCAATGGCCTATTTAGACTGCACCTGCTGTTTACTGCGAGCCTGAGTGATGTGCCAGAGGGCTGAGGGCCAAGGGACGGGGGACTCTAACCAGTGGGAGGTGAGGCATGGCCGTCTTGCAGAACTGTCTGCTAAGCTGGAAACCAGAAGTCAAGGTCACGTTAGCCAGGCATGGGGGATGTGGGGAGGAAGAAGCCTCGGGTACAAAAGAGAGGGTGAGAAGGAGACCAGTGCATGCAAGAACCGCCTAGAGACTCAGGATGGCCGAGGCGAGGGGAGCCCCATGACTGGAGAGGAAGAACAGTGGAGGTCTCAAATGCTGTATGGATCAGGGCGTGTCCACAAGAGGAATTTCATTTAGCTTTTAAAAGCCATGATCACAAGGACATTTTAATATCTTAATAGATTCACTCAACACATAAGCTCCTCATGTATACGCTAGGCACTGAGGACAGAGCTTGAACACAAATTCCCCAATCACATATCTCAATGGCACTAGAGAACGCTTGTGGTACAAAAACAATGAATAAGACAGAATCAGTGCTTATCTGTATAGATGCTATGTGATGGCAAATCATAGGGGAAAAACTGGAAGAAAATACACTACCAGGTCAACTGAGGTTATCTTTAAGACATGAGAATTACTAGCTATTTTTATTTTTTCTTTATTTTTCCACGTTTTTTCAAATCTGATTGTTCGCCAACTTTTTGTTTCTATTTTTTTAAAAGGATAATTAAAAAATTTTTGGCCTAAGATAATCCTTCCTTTGTAAAGGATGAATGCATCCACTAATAACTGAGGCAGACTGTTGTACATCTTGTTCAATTTCACCCAGCATTCGATTCCCAGATGGCTATTAAACTCTGTCTTCAAGACAATGCAAAAGGGAGACAAGGAAGCAAGCTCCCGGGCCTTTAACAAGGAGCCCTAAACCACAGGGACTGCACTGGACCACCCACCCCTGCTACATCTTCCACCCGTGCTGGCCTGTGGCCTCAGATGCAGGTTACATCCCGACACTGGTATCTGCTCCACGTTCCCTTGAGCTTTCTACCCAATGCTTGGGGAGGGATCTTACTGACTTCCACCCTCAGCCCCGCCCTTGCCTCCCAGGCTCTCCTTGACATTTTGATTGATGACAGCTGATAATCCGTGCTCCTCCCTGCCTTTGCTTCCTGGACTCTACTTGAGTGCTCCCCAGCTCCTCCAGAAGTGACACACTGGCCTCCACCCCTTATTGTAAGGCCCTGGTTTCTGTCTTGCTGTGCCCTGCCCCACATCTCTAAGCTGACACCCTCCAGGGCCTCCAGAGGATACACCAGGTTACCCAAGTGCCATCAATTACCAACTGTAAACTCTTTTATTAGCAGCCGATAGCAACAAGTTTAAAAGTGTTTGGGGGGAGAGGTTTCTTTGGAAAGGGGAAAATATTACTATTGAAAAAAAAGTTATTTGATAAAATTCAGGAGCCAATTCTAAATTTTTTAAGTATGGTAAAAGCCTATATATCAAAAACCAACAACAAACATTAAACAATGAAATACTGAAGCTATTCCGTTAAAATCTGGACTGACATAGATGCTTCCTTCACCAAAATTATTCAGTCTACTTTAACAAGTTCTCAATAATGCGGTAAGAAAAGAAAATTAAAAAGGAGTATAAATAGTAGAAGTAATAAGACCGTATAGATATAGATGAGTGCACACTTAGAAAACCAAGGAATTATATTTTAAAAATCTATTATAAATATTAAGAGAATTGGATGAGGTTGCTACATATAACAAATGTACGAAATTCAAAAGTTCTTATTTATGCTAGCAATAACTAGTTTTAAAAGGAAATGGGGTTGCAGGACACAAAGTTAATACACAAAAGTCAACAGCTTTCCTATATACCAACAATGAACAAGTGGAATTTGAAATTAAAAATATAATACCATGTATATTAGCACCCCCAAAAATGATATACTTAGGTATAAATCAAACAAAGTATGTACAAGAGCTATATGAGGAAAATTACAAAACTCTGATAAAAAAATCAAAATGAAACTAAATAAATGGAAAGATAGTCCATGTCCATCGATAAGAAAAATCAATATTAGCAAGATGTCAGTCTACAGATTCAATGGAATCCCAGTCAAAATCCCAGCAAGTTATTGTGTGTATATTAACAAACGGACTCTAAAGTTTACATGGAGAAGAAAAAGACCCAGAATAGCCAACACAATAATGAAGAAGAACAAAGTTGAGGGACTGACACTACCTGACTTCAGGACTTACTACAAAGCTACAATAATCAAGATAATGTGGCACTGGCAAAAGAACAAATAGGTCAAAGGAACAATACAGAGAGCTCAAATAGACCCACATAGATATAGACAACTGATCTCTGACCAGAGCAAAGGCAATACCACAGAGCAGAGGCAGTCTTTTCAACAAATGGTGATGGAACAACTGGATTCCACATGCAAAAAAAAAAAAAGAATGTAGACACAGACCTTATCCCCCTCACAAAAATTAACCCAAAATGAATCCCAGACTTAAACGTAAATGCAAAATTATCAAACTCCTAGAAGGTAACAGGAGAAAACCTAGATGACCTAAGGTGTGGCAACAATTTTTTAGATACAACACCAGAGGCACACCCATGAAAGAAAGAATTCATGGGGTGGAGGGTATAGCCCAGAGGTAGAGCACCTGCTTAGCATGTGCAAGGTCTTGGGTTTAATCCCCAGTACCTCCACTAAAAATAAACAAACCTAATTACATCCCCCCAAAAATTTAAAAAATAAAGAAAAATAACTTTTTTAAAAAGAAAGAATTGATAAGCTAAACTTTACAATTAAAAACTTCTGCTGTGCAAAGCAATGTCAACAGAATGAGAAGACAAGCCACAGACTGGGAGAAAGTATTTTCAAAAGACATATCTGATAAAGGACTGTTTTATAAAGAACGCTAATAACTCAACAATAAGAAAATAAACAACCTGACTTAAAAAGGGCCCACCTCACCAAGGGAAATATGCAGATGGCAAATAAGCATATGAAAACGTGCTGCACACCACATGTGCTCAGGGAAATGCAAATTAAAACAGCAGAGAGATACCATTACACACCTACCGGAACAGAGTCCCACTCCAGAACACGGACACCACCCAATGCTGGAGAGGACGTGCAGCAGCAGGAGCTCTCACTCGCTGCTGCTGGGAACACAAAACGGCACAGCTCACTCTGGAGGACAACTGGCAGCTTCTCACGAAATTCAACGTACTCTTACCATCCGGCCCAGCAGCCACTATCCTTGGTGTTCCCCATCGGAGATGAAGACTTACCTGCACACAAAAGGCTATACAAGGATGCTGTATCACCTGCATTTATAACTGCCAAAACTTGGAAGCAAGCAAGATGTCCTTCGGCGTGTGAATGGATGAACCGCGAAGCGTTCAGACAGCGGACTGTCACTCGGTGCTGAAGAGAACGGCGCTCTCAAGCCGCGAAGCGACACCGAGGGAACGTTAGGTGTGCATCGCTAAGGGAGAGAGCCACTGCGAAAATTCCCCCTGCCTGACACTCTGGAAAAGGGAAACTGTGGCGACAGTACAGGGATCCGTGGTCGCGGGGTTAAGGGAGGGACGACCAGCGGAGCACAGAAGACTTTCAGGGCCGTGAAAATACTCCGCGTGACACCAGAGTGACGTGGGCGTGGCATCAAGTCACCAGCAAAGCCGGTTAACAACTCCCAGGAAATGAAAATAGAATGCGGTAAGAAAATAAAGTCTAACCTTTTTTTTTTTTTTTTCCTTTTCCTTTGTGCTTAGTCTAGCTTCACTGGCTCACAGGGGCCGCGCGCAGAGGCCGCACACCCAGCCCTTCGGAACAGTGGTCCTGGTGCAAAACGGCCGCAAGCGCCTCGCAGGGCCGTGTGCAGAGGCGCGACACCCGGATGTGAGCAGAGAGGCTGCGCAGGAGACTAGCGCGCTGGAGCCTGAGCGCGCAGGCGCACTCGCCCCGCAAGAACCCCGCCCCTCCCTAGAAAGTAGCCCCACCCCCGCCTGGCGGGAGAGCGCATGCTCGAGACAGCCCCCTCACACCTCCCAGTTCTGTGATCGATGAAACCTTATGAACCGAGCTCTCTGTCGTTCTATCCGCTCCAACAACACCAGGCAGGAGAACCCTTGTTGGGGCCTGACTCAAAAGGGTGGGTAACAATTATACGTTTGTCTAAACCCACGGAATATACACCACCAAGTAGAGTGAACCCTAACATAAACTCCTGCCTTTGGGTGATTACAATGTGTCAGTGTATATTCATCAGTTGTAGCAAACGGACTGCTCTGTTGGGGGACCTTGGCAAAAGAGGAAGTTATGCATGTGTTGGGCCGGGAATATATGGGAAATCTCTGTACCTTCCACTCAAGTTTGCTATGAACCTAGAACTCCACTAAAAATATTATCATAATAATAAAAAAAGGAAAAATAATCTTATTGTAACAGAGGAGAAAACAAAATAACTTTGAATAAATATAACAAGAAACATAAAACTTTTAAGTAAGCTATAGAATTTTATTAGACATAAAACAAAATGATCCTGGGTGGAAAACCAATGAAATAGCATACATCTTCCAAAGTTAATGATTTATTAAGAATTCCAATCAGAACACCAGATAAATAATCTTAATAAAAGTTGCCAAAAACATTTTAAAACAAAAGTAGTGAGGGAGCTTTCCCTTCCATGTGTTAAAACTAATTTTTAAAATTATTATAAACTCTATGGAATTGGCACAGGAACAGACAAATGGCTCAATGAAAGAGAATAGAGCCCAGAAGCAGATCTCAGGGGACACAGGAACCTACGATGTGATAAAGGAAGCACATTGATTCAAAGGGGGGGAGCGATGAATTATTTCATAAATAATGTTGGCATAACTGGGAAGCATCTGGAAAAACATTAATTAAACACCCTGTTCCCCATACTATATTACTATATTAAAAAACAATTCCAAGAGAGATTGAGTTTTAATGTCAAAAACAAGCAATGAAAGTTTTAGAAGAAAATATTGGGAAAAAAATATTTGCTTGAAATAGAGAAGGTCTTAAGCAAAACAAAAATCTCAGAAGCCAAAAAAGAAAGACTGAGATGTTTAACTACATGAAAATTTTGCTGTCATGTCATGGAATCCACATGACAAAAGACACCACAAAGATAAACAGACTGGAAGAAAACATTTGTATCTATGACAGCCTTAGGGTTAATATCCCTAATATATTTTAATGCTATACATTAATAATAAAAAAGAAATGCAAAAAACATATGAAAAATAATATATAGACAGACAATTCACACAAGAGGAAATGCCAATGACCAATAAGTTTATGAAAAAAATGCTCAATCTTGCTGGTGATTAGAGGATTAGAAATTAAAACAAGATATCTTTTGACAAAAAGTTAAACACTGACAGCATCCAGTCTTTGTGAACATGTGGAGAAATGGTCACTCTCAGACATTGCTGGTGGAGGTGGGATTTGCTCTACTTTTTGCAAATTAAACTGTTTCAGTATAAATTAAAATTAAAATTGGGCAAACTCAGCAATCCCACTTCACGATATCTGTTCCACAGAAGTAAAAGCTTTACTTCTTATATACATGGGATTTCAGTTGTGTATTATTTATAACAGTAAAAAACTGGAAACAGCTGGAAAGTCTATCCAGAGGACTGAATGAATCATAGCAAATTTTGTGTGTAATATTAGGCAGCTCTTGAATGATTTAGATCCCTATATATTGATCTGGGAAGACAGCCATGCTATATTGTTAAGTGAAAAACAAATTGCAAAATAAAAGATATACTATAACTCTACTTCTGTAATATAAAACAATATGACATATGATCTGCATTTCTATACAATAGGAAATCCGAAAAATTCACACCCAATTCTACGAAGATGGGGGAGAAACTGGAAGGAAGGAAGGGAGAGGATTAAATGGTTTTCTTTGTGCTGTTCTGTATTGTTTAAAATTGTTTCAATCAGCATGTGGTACTTTTATAATTTGAAAAATTAAAAATCATAAAAGGCAGAGAGAGTTGTGTACCAGGTAGAAAGAAGCCTGCCTGTTTTTCACATCCATGGTGAAGGCAGCAGCGGCTCAGGCCGGAAAGAAGCTCCAGCCCCAGCTGCCCGAGGGGGTTGGCGGGAGGAGCTGTGAGCTGCTTCCAGGCTTCTGATTTAGAGGACATCCAAGCTTGCTGTCCTGCGTGGTGTCATTAGTCAGAGCCCTAAGGCGTCCCACAGCACCAGGCCACCAGGGCAGGGAGGGAGAACTGCCACCAGCACCTGAGGTCCTGTTCTTCATCCAAGGTCACTGCCTTCACTCCCAAGGTCACACTGTGGTCCCCATGCCCTTGGCCTCCAAATCCACCTTTTCCTTAACATTCCTCTTTACTGAAAAATGAAATCTTCGGCTCTTAGAAATGACTCCAGTGAACTCAAACGCGTGTTATGAAATTCCTTTTCAGAAATAAATAACTGAGATGTTGAGACTTTGTGACATTTGCTTACTCAGAGCTGCGAGTCGGTGAATGGCCTTCAGCTTAGCCTCAACTTCCGTTTCTGCGGAATCGCCGGTTAACCTGCTGCAGACTTGGCTCCTCGTAAACACAGAAGAGAGGTCAGAATTCACAACTGTGATCATTTTTTAAAAACTAATTTTTTTTTTTTTTTTTGGTATGGCAGTTTACCTCATCCATCTGATTATTCGTTTGTCAAATTGACGCGGAAGGGAAATTTGAGACTCACACAAAGAGGGGAGACTTTTATGGAGACTTTCATCTGGGGAGCAGATTTATGAGGACTTTCTAAGACCGAGAATAACTTTACTGGGATGAAGCACCAGGCAGGGCTATCCCGCCTCCTCAGCTCCCCCAAACCGAAGGTGTGGGGCTCTGGGAAACTGAAATGCAGAAAGATACCCAGATGGAAAGGTTCAGGAGGCATTATGGTTGAGACCTGAGTAAAGCCAACCTTTTTAGAGTGAGTTAGCTAGAACTGAGCTATTTGTTAAGTGCTGATCTTTTTTTTTTTTACTGACTTCTCAACCAGGCAGCTGCCCTGGGCTTTAGAAGCTCAAGTTGAAATACAGGGAAGGAAGTGACAGGGTGATGTGGGAGGCAGCTGCCGGTCTCAGGCAACATGTGCAGGATGTCACAAAGGTGCAGACGCGCCAGGAGCCCCAGCACTGTGCCGCAGCGGGTCACTCCCTACAAACCACACACTGGAGAGTACACAGAAAGATCAACGGCTGGACGTGACCTGAGATGGAGTGACAAGTGGGCAATCTAATAGCGAGGGGCAAAACAGGAAGCAAAGTAGCTTTGCCACATGTTTGTTGTCAGAAGCATCTTTCCAGGCATTTTTTGTTCAGCTTTACAATATGGTATTGAAAGGGGACCCCAAAGTGCTCTTCTGGGGGACTGGAAAGAGTATTACCTCTCAGTGCTAAAGATGACACAGGGTAGGGAAATATACGGGCAAAACCGAAAGCAGGGGTTTGAGCAGAAACAACAGGGGCCTGACCTACATGCTGGAAGTGAGAGCAGCATTTCTCACCATGGCCAGAAGCCAGAAACAGCCTGCGTGTCCATCCACTGATGAGCCAATAAGCAAAATGGGATGTACGTATTCAGTGGAGTATGATTCAACCTGAAAAAGGAAGGAAATTCTGACACACACCACACCGTGGATGAACCTTGAGGATATTATATTCAGTGACATTAGCCAGTCACAGAAGGACAAACTGGTTCCACTGATAACGAGGTCCCTAGAAGTCATCAAATCCATGGAGACAGAAAGTAGAAGGGTGGGTACCAGGGCCTGGGAGGAGGGAGTGGGGAATGAGTGTTTAATGGGGACAGAGGTTTGGTTTGGGAAGATGAAAAAGTTCTGGGGATGGATGGTGGTGATGGTTGCACAACAATGTGAATGTACTTAATACCGCTGAACTGAACACTTAAAAATGGTTAAAACGTAAATTTTATGTTATGTATACTTCAGCAGAAGAGAAAAGTAAGCAGGCAAGTCTACACTATTTGAGAATTCAACAAACACTATTTGACCATCTACTCCATGCTAAGGATCCATGTGCAAGCAACACTGAGAAAACAGAATGAATAATCCAGTTCAGGCTTGGCTCACACGCTGCCAAACATCTCAATGAAAATGAAAGTAACTACACTCAATTCTTTAGAGATTTCCATCCCAGAGTTTGGACTCCTGAATACAGAGTACATGTTCCCCAAATCTGATTTGCTTCAGTGCTGATTTCCCAACTCTCATCATGTTTGCTTGTGGCCAAAAATATGTTGGCAAGCAATCGATTCAAATGTTTCAGGGTAGCGAGCTCATTTGGTATCAGATATAACCTTGACCCCAAGCACCTTCTGAAGACACCAAACTGTTGTTCCTCTGAACCTCCCCCTTCAGTCTGAGGAAAGGGCCTGGCGTCCCTCAGGTGGGAGACAGAGAAGGTAAGACTCTCTGGGCAACAGTAAGTTAAAAATAAATCCAGTTCAAAAATAAATAAATAAATAAATAAAAATAAATCCAGTTCCCTTTAACTTTCGGTTCATGAAACCATACACGGCAGCACATGCCGGTGGGGAAAGCTAGACAGACGTGCATCTCAATCCTGGCTCCGCCGTGGAGTTCCATATGTGATCTCGGGCAGGAGCAAGCGTCTGAACCTTGTACTCTCAGCCTGCGAGCGGGGGAAATCACTGTAGTTTCCGAGGGCAGAGTTCTCAACAGGAGGGGCCTGGGGGAGGGAGGGAGGCTGCACCCTCCTCCCTGCCCCCCAGCCTTTCTAGAGTCCTGCTGAAGGTGGAGGGACAGATCACATTTGATACAATAGCCAGTCATTATAACACACTCTACAGCCAAAGAGGTTATTATTATCACAGCTTTGGGAGGATTTAATGAGGACAGATGCTGACGGCATCTGGCAGACTACCTAGTAAATGGTCAATATTATTAACATTAGCCCCCTTCAGGCCTCTAAACAAAATGCTTTTGAGTGACATCCCTCCCAGTCAGGGTCTATAATTCTTTTTACATCCCTTCGAATCTGCCCTTCAAACTGACATAAAACACAGGGTTTAGCCTTCATCACACGTGCATTTACTCTCAGGTGGTGTTTGTTGAGCATCTTCTCTGTGCAGGTGACCTGGGCCTGGCTGAGGCGGCGGAAACCAGCCAGGAGCAGAGGACTTGCTTCACGGGAAGCGGGTAGACCCAGGCGTGCAGACACGGCCCCGACAGTGGAAGTCTGCTTACCCTCTGAGGGCTGACATGACCACAGATCTCAAGGCAGGAAGGCCCTGGGAGCTCGTCCACTGACTCTTTTGTAACCGTATTTCATATTTCCTTTGCACTCTTGGGTGGCTTGCAAGCAAATCAAACTGGCAAAGTTAGCCCCAAGTAACCTAGCAGAGTCTAAAGGTCGTTCTTTTTTCTTTTAAACAACTTTATTGTGGTATAATTTCTGTACAGTACAGTACACATATTTCAGATGTACAATTTGATGAATTTTAACAGATGCATACACGTATGAAACCACCACCACAATCAGGATAGCTAACATTTCCATCCCTCCCCTAGAGGTGCAGATTTCAAACTTCCACTTTATCCCTTTCCACCCCCTTTACCTCTTGGTACAATAGATAGATAGATAGATAGATAGATAGATAGATAGATAGATAGATAGATAGATAGGTAGGTAGATAAAGGTCGTTCTTGCCTCCTGTGAATACAGACTGAGCTCAGGCCCTAGGGAGAGGCAACTTGGCATAATGGTGACCAGTACAAACATAAACATTAGCATAAGTATCAGCTGAGTCACTTAACAGCAGGGTGACCTCAGTTAAGAACTTCACCTCTCTGAGTCTCCATTTCCACATCTATAAAATAGAAAGGAAAAAAAACTCACAGTTTTGTGAAGATTAACTGGGTCAGAGCACATAACACAAGGCTTAGCACATAGTAATTGCTCAATAAATAATGATGCATACGCTCACACAGGAGCAAGACCCAGGCTCTCTGCTCACAGTAACCATACTCAACATCCATCAGCCCTCGCTGTGTGACAGGCGCTGTGCTGAAGCCTCACGTTCGCAGCAGCTCCCTCGAGCTTCGAGTGGGCTTCGAATCCCGGCTCTGTGGTCTCCTGCAGGGTGTTCCATCTTTCCTAGCCTTGGTTTTTTCATCTATGAAAAGATAACATTTACCCCATCAGAGTACCCTCCTCACTCTGACACTATATGCCTGGAAATCCTGGAATTTCTGGAAATCTGCTTAGTATCCCAGCTCTCCACACATGCCCCCCGGACGGGGTCTCTGCTTTGCTCTTGGAGGTGTGGGGCGCGCCCCTCTGAGGACTCCCTCTGACAGCGGCCCTGTGTTGCATCACCTGTTCTTGCCGCCTTGGCCTCAGCTCAGTGGACCAGGCGTCAGACCAGAGTAGCCACCTAGAGCCCAGCCTGACGGGTGGACTATGACCCCATCCCCGGGCCCATCCTCAAACTAGGTCTTTACTCCTAAAGATTTCTAAATATAACACACGTAGAGAGAATCAGCAGGGAGTAGAGTGGTAACAGGAAATACAGAGCCACACAAAGAACTGTGGAGAGCAGGAGCCACGAGGCAGCGGGAGGAGAGAGGAGAGAGAGCAGAGGTACCACTGCAGCGGGAAATCACCAGGACAGCTGGTTGCCAGCGCAACACTAGACCTTGAACAACCTCCCGGTTCCCCAAGAGGACCAGGGAAGCATTTCCCACCTCCCCTCCTTCTCTGGGTGTCCCTCCACCAAACCCCCATTACCTGAAGCAACTTGACAGGTTTCACAGCCCGGACTTCATCACTAAAAGGCACTTGGACCCACAGCCCAGTCTGGCCCTGACCTCATTGTCCTTCAGAGCGTGCGTGGCCAGGTGCCGCACCAGTGGTTCTCAAAGTGAGGTCCCCGGGCCAGCGGCATCAGCATCACCTCGGGACTGGTTGAAGATGCATATTCTCAGGCCCCGCCCAATCCTCCTGAGTCAGAAACTCCGCAGGTGGGGCCCCGCTCTGTGTTTAACAAGCTTCCAGGTGATTCTGATGCAGGCTCAAGTTTAAGGACCACTGTCCCAGATGGTGAGCCTTATCACCCAGGCTGCGCGAGTCCACCCCCGTGCCTCCCTGGCTTCTACTCAGGACACGGCTGGAGACATCCCCTTAATGGAACAGAAGGATCTGATCCACCGCTGACATATAAAGGCCAACAAGTCTGCTCTGAGCCCTGCCAGCCGCCTTCCCCTGTCCCCTGTCTGGTTCCCAGAATAGCATCTCCAGATGCCCTTCTTTCTCCCTCAACTCCCTGTCCTGCTCACTCTCCCTTTCAGCATGGATGTCCTTGAGGAGGCTGCTGGGCTGCAGAACCACAGGCTCCACACCTGGAGTCGGAAGACCCGGGCTCCCCACTCACCGGTGTGTGATGGGAGGAGTGGGTTAAGTGGGCGGTAGATGTAAAGTGTCTGCCCGGAGAGGACCCCCAGGCACCACTGCCCCTCTGCCCATCTCCCCTCTCCCATTTCCGTTTCCTCATCTGTATAATCGGGATGGTAGGAACTACCTCACACGGGCCACATCCTAGGTCACATGCCAAACAAGAAGGGCAACGGGAAACCCTATGGGAACTTTAAGCCTTGCAACCAGAGCGGGGTCCAGCGACAGCGACAGCCCAGGAGTGTTGGAAATGCAGGGTGTCAGGCCTCCAGGCCCTACTGAGTCAGAATCCTCATTTCAGCAAGACCCCCAGGGGATTCACCTGCACTTTAGATGCTAGTGAGTGCGATTGAAAGAGCTAGGAAAATATAAGATACATGTCGTACGATCTTAGAGTTTCCCCCTCAGCCTTCTCCTCTCATCCTAATGCTCTTCCCCAAAGTCGTCCTTGACCAGCCGGTTAGAATCACCTGGGCCAAACCCCAGGCCAATTACGTTTGACCCTCTTGGAAAAGGGCCCAACAGCAGTATATTTTAAATTCCCCAGGTGACTTTAATGTGGGCCCAGGGGCGGCACATCCAACCAGCCACACACCCTGTGGTTCTGTAACCACCATCTCCCAGGGAACTTGGCTGCCACGTGGGTTGCCTTATCTCCCTCTCCAGAGCTGCACCCCTCTGCCTCTGTGCTCACTCCCTGCCCTCTCTTTATCCACTGAGCACCCCCTTCATGCCCCCACCCCCTGGCTGGCTTTCCTCTTTGGCTCCCATCACTGGTCCTGCGGCTCTCCATTGACCAGAATCCAGAAAATATTGACGGACCTGGATCTGTAACCTCACACATGGATAAAGCCCCTTTGGTCTCATCCTCCTTCCAACTAGCATCCTGGCCTGCTTTCTTCCCGAGCCAATCTCTAACCCGTGGTCCCAGCCGCCAGCCTCCATTCCCTCAGCGGGGGAACACCTGCTCTCGCTAAGCCAGAAAGCCTCTCCCGCCATCTCTGCCACTGTCACACCCCAGCCTTCAGCCCCTGCTTAGCCCCTGCCACAGTCACACCCCAGCCTTCAGCCCCTTCCGGACGACTCCGGAAAATGTGGTTTGTTGTTAAGTTAATTGCTATTTGGTGAACAAGGGAGGATTCTGCAAGGGACCTCCAGTCTCCATGAAACAATGGATCAAAGAGAAGCCCAAAGAAAGAAGAAAGAGTTGCTTCGGTCCCACATGGGAAACGCCTGCCCAGGACTGAGGATCTAAAGGGATTTTTTCCTTCTGCAGCAAGTGAGCTGCAAGGCAGTTCCTCCTGGATCCAAAGCAGAAGCCAGATGGGACCAAAAGAACATGGTCCCATGGTCCCCTCCGCGTGCAGGCGGACCTCGGAGATTCCCCGGGCTGGGTTCCAGACCACCAAAGTAAGCAAGTATCTCAACAAAGCAAGTCACGTGAATGTTTTGGTTTCCTAGTGCGTATAAGGTATGTCTGCACTGGACTGTAGTCTATTCAGTGCACTATAGCAATATGTCTTAAAAAACACACACATACCTTAATTAAAAATACTGTATTGCAAAAAAAAAAAGCTAACCACCATGTGACAACGCAGTGTTGCCACAAACCTTCAATTTGTAAAAGCTGCGGTATCTGCAAAGTGCAATAAAGCGAGGTTTGCCTGTACTTCTTGAGGAAACGTGCAGAAAAGCCCCGTGGGCTGGACCCTGTAGCTGCACAAAGGAATCAGAGACTCACTGGTCTAGGAGTCATTGCGGAGGCTGGAGAAAGCCACGTGGACAGGAACGGCCGCCCCAGGCCACCACAGTCCACACGGCCAGCAGGCCCGGGGACATGCCTGGCCTTCCATCACACCTCTTCCTTGTCATGCTGTGCGAGAACCTCGGAAACTCGTCCACCCCGAATTCCAACCGTGCGCGCGGCGTAAAGGCCGCCGCGACGCTCCCTGCCTTCTCCTCCCAGCGCTCAGGGAGCTCTTTGTCCTCGTGCTCAGATCCCGAACTGGAAGGCCCCAGCTTTCGCCTCTAACTTGACTTGAAGACTGATTTTTTTTTTAACTTTGTGTTATTAAAGTGCTATGCATGCATCCCTCTCACAATTAAAATAACAGGAAAATCGGAACACTGCCCTTGACTCCAATTAGCGAACAATCTAATGGAAAACGGAGAAAGAAAAGGTCCAAAATCAGACTGCAGTAGCCTGGTCACTCCCACATACCTCAGAGGTACCTTCCGCTTTCTGAAAGTCCTCTCTTTGAGTTCTGGAAAATCACAAAAAATCAAACAGCTCCCTCTTGAAATTCCACAGACTCTCACAGTATTCCAAAGTCTTCCCACATCTCCAGGCCCCTCTTCGTCATGCCTCAGACTCTGCCACGCTCTCCCCACCAAGGGGTCTCCCGTCCACAGTCTCGCATCTTCCAGAAGGGGACTCGGGTCCAGGATCACACAGGGTCAGGCACCAGCCAACCTGAATAAGCCCTCTTCTTAAAGTCTCAGAGGTCAGTCCTGCGGGCCCTCCTTCTCAGGAGACGCTTTCGCATTTTATTTGTGAATTCTCCCTCAGCCCTTTCTATTTGCTGGTGTATTGATTCGACACACGGTCTGATTACCGGCTCTGAACCAGACGCTCGGTCGGTGACGGTGCAGTGCCTGGGGCTGCGGAAGCCCAGCGGAGCCATGTCCTGTCTGGGAAGGAGAGGCCCTGAGGACCAAGTGCTGGAGGACAGCGAGGGAAGCAGGAGAGGGGCTTCCGGGCAGGTGTGGTGAAAGGCCCGTTGCAGCCAGAGCAGTAGATGTTGGACAAGAGAGGTGACAACTGACCACGTGCAGAGGGGTCTGGAAAGGCTTTGAAAGGTCACAGGGGGCCTCTGAGCCCCGGAAGGAGACGAGCAGGGGAAAAACACCCCTGGCTCTGGTGTTTGGAAACAGAGTCACAGCGGTGGTTTGTAGGCTGACCGAGAAGGAGCAGGACTAACCCTGAGACGTCCAGCCAGGAGGCTGGCGATCTGGTCTGGCCTTTCAACACCGACAGACTCAAACCGGAAGTGGTCCTCTCAAGCGACCCAACCTCATACACTCCGAAAAATCGGTTGCATTATATCCAACTTGCAGTTCTCTTCTGTTTGAAGCCAAGTTTGGATTTTCAGAGAAGACAGACCTTTAGCTTTGGTTCCAATTTTACTTCCTTAAGACAGCTACGGAAGAACAGGAGTCAGCTTGAGTGCGCTTCACCCAAAGACTGATTAAGCACTTAGACTCCCTCTAAGGATCTGCACATTGGACCGAAGGGCTTAAAAGAAAGAAAGAAAGAAAGAAAAGAAAAGGTGAGTTTATATTCCCAGCCTCGAACTGTAATTTGCATTTGGCATCAGCGGCTCAAAATTAGTAACTTCCCTCTGTCTTGCACCAAGCACATAGCTCACATTTTAGACGGAAGTTCTCTTCTCCACCTTTTATGCCATTCTTCAAAATGGCAGTGAGAAATCAGGAGGAAATCTGGCATGAGAAAAGAGAAATCCTTGAAAAGGCTCTCTCTGTGTCCAGAGTTGAGAGCTCCTTTCGTGTCTGCAAAACAAACGTGTGAGCCAGCCCGAGCAATAGCACATCCTGAACAAGTAGAAAATGCTGCACGCCTTCCCTACAGGTAATGCCAGCCCAATCTTCCATTTTTCTTAGGGTCAAGAGAGCCCAAACAGGGGGAGAAAATCCAGTTTGGTGGTGGCACGAGGAGGGTTGGCCAGAAAACAAGTCCATGGGGACAGAGGGTGTTATTCAATCTTCGAGTCTGAATGAGACCCGAGTTCTTCAAAGGAGGCACAGCCTGATGAAGAGAGAAGCCGGGTGCTCAGGGGAATCGCAATCACTCCGAGAAGCAGCATTTCCCAAAGGAAAGTACAGGATTCAGAGAGATTTTGAGACCAGTGCACAGACTTGTAGCTGAAAATCTGCAGCTTCTGCTAGCACCTTAAAAAATAACTGAAAAAATTGTGTGTGGCCCATTCTCTTTCACGTGGGATGTTTTATTAACCTGCAGTTTCTGAGCATACTCTTCTCTATGCAAAGAAAACAGAAGAAGGTCTGTACAAAGGCAAGTCGAAAATATTTTAATGGAAATAAACTAGATGTGGATTCTGGCCTGAAAACTAAGCATTAAGCTCACACACAGAAACACACACATACAGACACACACACACACACAGACACACACACACACACACACACACACAGAGTAAGCAGTGCCCATCGCCAAGCCAACTACATGCCTTTAACAATCAACATCCTGGATGTTTGAACGTTTCCTCCATGAGCCCAGTGTTCTCACAGACACCATCCCATTTCTATGCACAACATCCCCAGGACCTTCCTAGAGGCAGAGACCACTCCCATTTTGTAACCATAAAAAAAGTCAGATGCCAAAAGGCTAGCAGACTTGCCCCAGGTCACAGAGTCATTAGCCAGGGCCTACATGCCAAGGAGGCAGACAGAGCTCACAGGAAACTACCTAGGCCTCGCTGGGGCCAAAGCCATCGACACTGAAATTCTATTGCAGTGTTTCGACAAGCATCTTGGGCACGATCTCGCCCCTCAAACCACACTGTAACAGCATTGTCACTTTTGTTCCAAGAAGCCTCTTTGATGGTAAAGAGTTCAAAGAGCCTCTTCCTTCATCCAAACTGGTTTGCCCAGACCTCCTCGTTCAGCAGGTGGGAGGAAGTGGAATCTGGGAACCGGGACCTGCAGGCACAGCCAACTCAAAACAGAATCCAATCATCACCACAGCAAGTTTCCCCAACCTGGGTATTTGACTAATTCCCATTCGGGGCATAAGTCAGAGCCTTGACACTTAGTATAAATAGCAACCAGCCGGTGACACCCCTAGGACATTTTCTCACGTGCTCTAACACTGCCTGCTCCCCACAGGGCCCTTCAGGATAGAGTCCCAGTTATTGGCCCCAGCTGTCCTGAATGGACGCCAGTCAGGGAATGTGCCTCCCACCTCCACCGACTTGTCCCTCAGTGCTATGCCACTTCCTCCAGGACGCCTTCCTGACCTCCCTAGGCCGTATGATTCTATAGTGCCCTGTCCCGCTCCCAGCACAGAATTTAAGACAGCACCCCACAGGGTAACTACCTGCCAGTTTGTCTACCTCCCTGACTCAGACCATAAGCTCCTTGAGAGTAGGCTGGCTGGGTCTGTCTTCTTTGCCAAGGTACCCAGTCACCTAGCACAGGGCCTGGCTGTGAATAAATGATTGAATGAATATTGGCAGTCAACAAGTAGGTACGGCTTACCATCAGAGCAGACGTGCTGCGAGACACTGAGGACAGAAAGGTGAAGACATTACGTCTTCTGCCTTCAGGTAAATTATCATGATTAATCGACGATGCCTTTTATCTATATTTCACATACAGGTAGATTTTTACAAAGCACACCTACCCAGCAGGTGACGGTAGGGAACCCTAGGGCTGGTTACAACCACAACAGAGGTTTCCTTCTCTTTGGTACCAGTGATGATCCTGAAATGTTTAGACTCAGATCTGGCCTTTAAACTGCTGCTTCATGAGAACGAACAAACAGATGAGAGCATTCTAGGCCACAAAGCGGCGTCATGCCTTGAGGCCAACGAGATGGCCACCTCCCCAGATCAATGAGCTTCCAAATGCTCCTCTGAATGGGGACAGAAGCAGAGTGAAAGGTGAGAAAGACAAGGTTTTCCTTCCTTTGCAGCTGTCCTTTCCAAAACGTACTGCAGATAACACACAGCCTCCATCCTTTCCGCCTCCAGCCAACTCAAAGGGAACAATCCTGACACACTTGACCCGTCCTGAGCTATTTCTAAACGAGCCCCGACCCCACCCCTTGAGGCGGAGACCAGAGTCAGTGGTTCTCAAAGTGTGGTCCCAGGACCAACAGCATCAGCATAACCTGAGAACGTGTTAGAAAGGCAAATTATACAGGCCCTCCCTGGACGCACAGAACCAGAAACACTGGGCTGTGGCCCGGCCATCGGTGTCTTGGCTGGCCTTCCGTGTGTGCCGGATGCACACGCAGATTGGAGAACCACTGCCCCGTTCTTTATCTTCAGGGAGCCTGCTGCTCTCTGAAGTCTCTTGTTTGTTAATTTGAAGGCCTTATTTATTTCTTGTCCTCCCTCACTGGGATGTGCATCTTCTGTGGCTTAGAATGGGCTGTCACATCGTGGTGCTCGGTAAACATTTCTTGAGCAAACAAACAGATCTTCCTCTTTTTGCTTGTTTCCCACTTTCCCCACTTTCCCAGGAGCTGGCCATGAACGATCCCAGGAGTTAAGCCACCCTCGAGTCATCTGGCCAAGCCCGGCTATTTATCGGTGGAGGAGAAGACGTCAAGGACAGGAGCTGTGACACAACATGACCCCATTCATCACCCCTTTACCCAAGTTCCCGAGTCTGCGAACTCACGCACACCATCTGAATTCAGCTTTCCAAATGTCAGAGGGCTGGTGATACCCCATAATCAGGACATCTTGGCTCACCGATGGATGCGGGATCACTAAGGAAAGGCCCTCTCCAGGGGGATCAACTCTTTGCAGCCCCTCCAGCACTTGTGCTGAGTGGGTGCGGCCCAGCATGGCCCCCCCTGCGTGGTCCCCCCACCTCTGTGCACACTGCCACCCTCCCCTCTCACACCGCTCAGGGAGGGGTACCCTCATCTCCGTGCATAAAATTCCATCCGCAGTCTTCACGGCAGACTTGTTGAGAAGTGCCCTGACTAGGTCAAAGTGGCAGGAAAGCTACATTTTGGGGGAAGAGGAAGGGAACCAGCCATTCGTGAAAATGAAGACAGTAGTGGCCACCTCCCCGAAGCTGTCCTACTGGACATGCTGTGCTGTCTGTTCTCCTCTGATGAGGAAACTAAGGCTTAGGAAACATCCCTCCCAGGGCCTCAGCACCATCCACCGTGGACCTTGACCTCTAACCCAGCTCTGACCCCAGAACCCTTCTTCACCTGTGCAACATCGCAAGCACACGGTGGCCTTCAGTCCCCTCCCCAACACGGGCCAGGCCAGCCACAGTGTTGCGCTTAAGTACCTGGGCAGAAGGGAGAGAGAAAAGGAACTTTCGGAAGGGATAAGCTGGGCCATTTGAGGGACCCAGGGGAAGAGGACTCTCAGCTCCCGGTTTCTCCGGTCCGTCAGCCCAGGGGTGCCACGCCTCTCTTCCTGGATTCGCCTTGGACCCGCCTAGACGGTTAATATTAACCTGAGGGGATGGGCACCCTTGCGGCTTGCAGGACCTCTGAGAGGGGTGGGATGCTGACTCACTGCCTGCGTGGCAACCACGTGGCCACCACATGTCTCCACCACTCCCACAGCTGAGGGGGCCCCCTTCATCGGGGCGAGGAAGGGGAAACGTGGTTGCGTCTCCATCCAAGAGTGAAGGTGCCTCAGCAAAGGAGCAAGAAGGAAGTTCCAAATGGCTTAGCCCAGAGCATCCCTTGACTGGCTCCCTGACACCCTCCCTGCCTGCTGCATCCCCAGGGTTTATCCACTTTTCCCCAGTCATGCCAACTCACACACACAGGAGGTCGGGTGCCGTGGAACAAAGATTTCTAAAAAGCACACTGGCGCAAACGGGAAAGGGTTAGAGGCTTCTGGATTGCACATCTGCAGAAGGCTCAGCCCCTCCAGTGAGCTCCTGCAAGTTCCAGAAGCAAAGGTCAGGTCTCCGTCTGTTCTGCCCCGCCCCCACCCTCAGTCCAAGTCCACCCCGGCCCCAAAGCCGGGCTTGCTCCACCCCAAGCGTGTTAGCAAATCTCTGAGCGAGGCTGGAGAAACCGGGCATGGGGCACCTTTCTTTCTGCCCCTATTTGCCTCCCACCAAAAATCAAATTCACTGCAATGAAAAAGTTCCATGCACTTGAGATGTGGAAACTGACAACTTTACAAACTCAGCACACACATGGGAAAAACAGGGGAGAGCACAGTCCTACAGATTTTAAATGACCTTATTCTGAATGAAAATGCTCATGCCCAGAGGAAGTCTGTCCTCCTGCTTCTCCAGATGCCTTTAAACGTAAAAATATGGCTAGGCTGAGACAGTTTGGCGGGACACTGGAACAGATACAGAAACCCTCTCAGCTCTGATACCCGTGCCCCGAGGAGGTTTGAAACCTCAATAAGGACCAAGAAAGCTGCTCTCCACCCCAAGCTGTCATGATGGTTAGGTGGACACGTGGCAGAGCCAAGAGGGGGAGGAGGGGCCAAGGTGCTTGTGGGTGCGAGCTCATCGCACCTTCCGATTCACACCATCATTAAAGCAGCAACTTGGACAAGAAGCAATCACCCAGAGCCCAGCATTCAGGCAGAACGCAAAAAGAGAGAGAGAGAAAGAGTGCAGACCCCAAACGCAGGGACAGAGGGATGGGTCAATGAACAGCGTGACCACCCAGACAATGTTGCAGTTCCCTCCGGAGCCCAGGAAAGCCTTGATGACAGAAGCCTCACTCCTCTTGGACCAGGTTTGCCCCTCCAGGGAGTCCCCGCTTCCCTCTGCATCACACCACGTTTCCATGGGTCAGAGCCAGCCCACGGGGCGCTGCCACCCCCGAGCCTGCGGGTCAGAGCACGCGGCAGACACGCGGCCCACAGTGGGAGCACAGCACGTGGGCCCAGATCCTGCCGTGACCCCAGGTGCAGCAGTGGGTTAAAGTTCAGAAGCGGCCTGGTGACAACACCCTCACTTCCCGGCAGCCAAGCCCCACAGGAGAGGGAGCGTTTCACACCGCCTCCCGCAGCCGCGCCCAGGAAGGCCCAGGAAGGCCTCGAACCCGGCTTTCTGGCGCTGATCACCAGTTACAATAGGGTTCACAGAATCTGAATGGTTTTTTTCCGAAATCAACAATGAAACCGGTACTTGATTTTTCAACACGCTGCTTCAACATCCAGCTTATTTTTTATGTGTTTGTTTATTTTATTCAATTTAAACAACAACCACCCAAAAAAAGGGTTCACCCATTTCTTATTTTTAGTAAAAAAAAAAACACAAGTCTTCCAAGGGGTGTTTTCAGAGGTGAGGCCAAGGAGGTTCTCCTTTCGGCTGCTCACGGAATCAGGGTTTAGAATCACCAAGCACACCCAAGAAACGTTGATTCAGTGAGTCAGCCCCGAGCCCAGATGCCAGTAGGAAGGATACGGGTGGAGGGGTGGAGGGCTCTTTGGAGGGAACTGAACCCTGTCCTCTGGTCCAAATGCCCAGCTGGGCCCAGAACCTGCAACGAAGGATCCCACAGCCCTCGGAGAGGGGGCTGTCCCCGGTTTAACTGATTTCGAGTGAGCAGGGAGTGGATACAAAAATGGAACCCAGGCTTCAGGAGCCTACAGTGGAGTGACATAGAAAAGTGAACCGACATACAGAGTTGTCAGACCCCAAACGTCCCCGGGATGGTCACCATTTAGGTGGAACACAAGTGGCTTACGTTTTAAAAGAAGGAAGTAGTTAGGAGAGAACCACAGTGGCCTGGAGTTTGGGCAGGGACCACGGAAGAAGGGACTCAAGTAGGAGTCGATAGTGAGTGGAATACAGCTGTGGTTCCCGGACTCCATCCCACCTTCCTCGCTCCTCTTTCTACACACTCCCCCACAATCTCACCCACAGCTCCAGCTAACACCTCAACACCGGGACTCACACATCTTTATCTTCAGCTCAGTCTTTTTCCCCAACTCCGGATTCTGGGGGTCTGTGAGGTCGTTTCCCTGCTGTCCTGACTGGTGACTCTAACTTGCCATCTTTGTTCCCCCACCCCCACTCCCCACACCTGCTTTGGCTCTTCCCTTCCTTCCAGCTCTGTGCACCTGCCAAGGGAGACATGCAAACTGGACGCCCCGGGCTCATCCAGGACCAGGCCCTCCCCTGGCCAAGCCTGGCCAATGACACCTCCTAATGGGCCCACGAGCTGGCCCCACCTCTCCACCCCAGGTACATTGTGTCTTTGTTTCAGGCCCCCATTATTTCGGACACCTTCCACCTGGTCCTCCGGACCCTAGTCTTGGTGCCTCTGATGTTCTACAGCAGGTTGTTTTGCTACGAGAAGGGGCTTCCACCAAACCCTCCTGGCCGGCTCCTGGTGAGTCACATGAAGCCCTCCCTCCAGAGCATGGCTGAAACAAAGCTCTGGGCTTCCCCGAAGCACCGAACTTTTCTGTGCAGCATTTTGAAATGATGAGTTTTAAAGCTCAGAGCGTACTTAGCAAGGCTAATTAGTTACAACGAGAAGGGAAATAGCTCAGTGGTAGAGTGCGTGCTCTGCGTGCATGAGGTCCTGGGTTCGATTCCCAGTGCCCCATTGAAGAGAATTACAATAGGAAGTTGCCAGACAGTGCATATTGTTGGAGACCTACAGTGGGCCACCCCATGCACCCTTGGTCGATTGTGCGGTGACTGCCCTGAGCCTCAGTGGTTAGTCTGCCTGCTGTGTGTGTGTCAGACGTCACCCATCCACCTTCCAGCCTCCCCCTCGACTGAGCTCCACGCAGTTCTGACCCACTGAGAGTGCCCTACTGGGCACAGAAGGCCCTTCTCCTCTCTGATTTCCATGGTGACTCAGGGCTCTCAACCAGGGGTCATTTTGTCCCCGAGGGGACACTGGGCTGCGTCTGGAAGCGTTTTTTTTTTGGTTGCTGTAACCTGGAGAGAAGGAGGCTGCTCACCTGGCCATCGAGTCACAGAGGCCGGGGCTCTGCTCCACACCCTGCCACGCACAGGGCAGCCCCCACAGCAAAGAAGGGTCTGGTTCAAAATGGCAACAGCTCCAATGATGAGAAACCCTGTCTAGATCTCAACCCTCGCTCTCTCTACTCCCCAGAAGCTCCCCTTTCCTCCATGAAGGAGAAAGAAGCCTTCTCCCCACAGCAGGTCCAAACCTCTGCAATAGCAGTGGTCACCGTTTGCTCCTCCGTCTCCTCCCCAAGATTCTCGAGGGCAAGCAATTTGTCTTCTTATGCCTCTAGGACACGGCACACAGTAAGGTCTCAGGGACCGAGACGCAAAGAGAAAAATGAGTCTGATCCTGGTCAGAATTCAAATCCAGGGCTGTGAGACTCCAGGATCCTTAACAAAAATAATAACTTCACTGGTTCAATTAAAAGAAGAATCCATCGATAGATGACTGGATATCTTTATTGTGGTATATTTATACAATGGAATACTACTCAGCCATAAAAAAATAAAATAATGCCATTTGCAGCAATATGGATGGACCTAGAGATCATCATTCTAAGTGAAGTAAGCCAGAAAGAGAAAGAAAAATACCCTATGATATCACTCATGTGGACTCTAAAATAAAGAAAAGAAAAAAGACACTAATGAACAGATCTACAAAACAGAAACAGACTCACAGACATAGAAAACAAACTTACAGTTACTGGGGAGGAGGGGAAGTGGGTGGGAAGGGATAAAAAGGTCAAGATTTGCAGATACTAACCACTATATATAAAATAGATAAACAACGGTTTTCTTCTGTCTAGTACAGGGAACTACATTCAATATCTTGTAGTAACCTGTAATGAAAAAGAATATGAAAACGAATATATGTAAGTATATGTATGACTGAGACATTATGCTGTGCACCAGAAATTGATACAACATTGTAAACTGACTATACTACAATTAAAAAAAAAAAAAAAGGAACATATATTTAGTGCTTGCTATGACACTTCATGGGGGAAGTCCAAAAAATGAGACTCCCCATGTAGTGAGAGTGAGAACCATGCATGTATGTGCATGTGTGTCCAGGACGTGCCTCATCCCCCTGCCATTCACCTCCATCCCCTCTGGACCTGATTTAGGTAACCCCTTGTACCCCAAAGCCTTGTAGCCCACAATGAACTTGCCTTCCTCTAAGATGAATCTCCATCACTGTTTTGAAAACGAATCCCTTTCTGCCTGGACAGTGATTCCAGTCTCCACGTTTTTACACCCTGCTTCCCCAGCCTTAGCCATCCCCAGCTGTCTACGTTTCCGATTTTGCTCTGCCGATCACCCCACCAACAGGAGTTCCAGATCTGTTTTTTAGTTTTCCCTGAATCTCAGATATGTGCTGAGAAAGATTTATTCCATTGATAGCAGTCTAAATCTCAGTGACATTACAATGTCCTTCTCCCAAGGCTGAAAAAGCATGAAACAAAGCTATGAATCTCCTCCGTCCACAAGCTGGATGCCAGTCTCCGTCATCCAGAGCGCACATACCTGCATGAGAAGGGCTAGGAGCACACCTTGTCTTCGTTTTTGCTTTCTCCTAGGAGATTTTCCGAAATAAAGAGCTCCTGCTAGCAGGCATTTCCTGAGCATGGGGAGCTGGAGAAAGTGTCCCCTCCCACAGTGCAGCATTGCATGGTTATAGACATTCTAGGACCAAAGTGGCTGATGCATTAGTGATCTGACAATGTGCTAAACTCCAGACGTGAACCTGTGAATATCTGGACTCTCCAGGGAGGTAAGCCCCGTGTGTTTGTCCTCAATCTAGCCAATACCAAGCCCAGAAGCATTAAAAAAAACAGACACGCAGCTAGCTAACACCAGAGATGGGCATATCCTATAAAAGCTGGACTCTCAAAGTTATTCTTCTTTGGGTCGATAAACACACCTTGAGATTACAATGTCATTGCTTCATCAGGTAAACTAGTTACGAGAGTCGCTTCTGATTAAAACAGGTTGTGTTTTCAAAGTTGTTTTCAAGTTTTAGGTGAGCCATCTCTCCTGGTGTGGCTGCCACCACGGGGCCCCCCGGGATGCAGGACTTTCAGCGTTAAAAGTGAGACTGTCCCGGGCAAACCAGATGGTTGATCCTCCTATTCGATTATGTGGCCTGGGAACTCACTGTGGAATGCATCGCCTTTGGGGTGGGCGGTTTCTTTCTGGTCATTTCATTCTTCTGTACTCTTTCCTTCACTTGTCCTAAACGGGGACACTGTCACTAGCTTCACAGTTCTGTTGCGGGAGGGGAAGTATCCAGCGTTTTTGCGAGTGTACGGAGTCAGGACTTGGCGGTGGGTCGAGGGGTAGCAGGCAGGTATGACCAACAAGGACGCGGTTGGCGGTTCCCGGCGTTCATACCCCGGCTCCTAGGCAGCCACGCTCTGAAAAGTGCCTATGCTAAGAGAGGGTGTCATGTGATGAGTCATGAGGCAAAGCCAAGGTCAGGGTCTGGGACACAAAAGACAGCTCAGGGACACACAGGCAAGTTTCAGTATCAAAGTAAGAGACTGGGGTCGGGGCTTGAGAACCCTAAGCAAGATGGTCATAAGCGGTGCACGGAGGGTGTACGGGGTTGGGGGCCAGAGACAGAGATGCAAGCCAGGCAGTGGGCACAGGACCCCTGTGGTCAAAGTAGGGAGGAATGCGGACTCAGAGACCCAAACGTCAGCCCAGGGGCCCATCCAGGAGCAATTCCAACCACCCAGAACAGGGCTGAGAAACTAGAAACATGAATGAAAAAGACCTTAGAAGAGCCAAAATTAACACCACAGTCCCTCGTGAAAGAGCTCCTCTCACATCATCTCACACTGGTCAGAACGGCCATCAGGGACCAGTGAGGCTGGATGGTTTCATCCCTCTGAACTTTAAAGCTCTCCTCTGTACAGTGAAGAGGACAGTACTCACTTCTTGATGTTCTTGGTAGGATTCAGTGAGAAACGTGTGTGCTGAGCCTGACTCACAGTCACAGCGAGGATTTTCACGCCACTGCTCAACCCCATTTGCTCTCAGAATCAACGGTGGTCCCTACTCAGCAGGATCTACTGCCATCAGCCAACATCTCCACAGAAAAAGTCAGGGTAGTCCTGGCTTGTCTGGTAAAAACGTTTTCAGACTAGGCACTCATTAAATGACATGCTTCAGACACTCTTAGCAAATATAGCAGCAAAACAGGAAACAAGGCAATGTTAAAGGAAGCTTCCTTCCCCTAGGAGTTAACTTCTATTTGTCATGTTTGCCCAGACTCTATTGCGAGCACTTGGATGTAGTGCTATAAATAACGTATTCTACCAGGAACCCTTGGCTGGTACAGAAATGAGAGTCTGAAAAGATTAGACAGATGTTGTATGTTGCCAATTTGTCGACTTTATCTGCTGCATGCTTATTTCACCCCTAGGCAGCCTGGGACATTGTGATGAAAGAATTAAAGAAAGCTGTGTTCTTTTTTTTTTTTTTTTCCTTTTTCTTAAACAGAAAAATGTTTACTACCTAGAAGCTTTGCATTTTCTTTTTAACATTTAGGATACCTGGAACCAATTTTTGCATATGAAGTAGGAGTCTAAATTACTTTTTTTTCTGTAAAGATGTTCTGCAGGCCCAACAGCATTTACTGAAAGGACAGTTTTTCCCCTACAGTACAGGAATCCTATTTTTAGAAATTGGAGTATCATTTGAATCACAGGTTTGATGAAAAAGAATATATATATATATATCTGAATCACTATGCTGTACAGCAGTAACTAACACAACATTATAAATCAACCGTACTTCAATTTTAAAAAATTAAGTTAAAAATTAAAAAATAAGGACTAAGAAAAACTCAGAAGTGAGATGACAGAATTCAGGAAATAATTGCATTCAGAAGAAAACATCATTTCAAAACTGAAAAAAATTAGAATGACAAAACACAATAGATAACACCTTAAGACAAACAGAAAAAAAATTAAGAAATTTTTAAGTAAAAAAGAAATTAAGAAAATAAAAAGGATATGAAAGAAAGTCACAAATATTGACAACAGGCAAAGAAGATCCAACACACAAGGCAACAGGAGACACTGAAGGAGGAACCAAAGCAAGCGAGCAGGACGAGCCCTGAGAAGTGTATTTCAAAAACTATCCAAAGGGGAAAACTATCCAAGAAAAAGGAAAACTTAACTGAAACTACACACTGAGGGAGCACGGGGGGTAGCTGAAAGTACCAACCAGCAATGACCAACACCAAAATGTGTTCTGGAATAAATTACATTTAGAGATTTAAAAAACCCTTTGGAACATCTAGGCAAAGATAGGTAGTGACATTTAAGATGAGAAAATTAAGGTTTCATCAGACTTTTTGACAGCATGACTTGGTGCCAGAATAAAATAATGTGTTAAGATTCTCAAGGGAAAAATGTGATCTGAGGATTTCATATCCTGGAAAAAAAAATGACTTTAAGGTAGAATGAGTGTGAACTGGTAACATGTAAGAAGTCAGGGAACACTTGCCATCCATAAGCCCTTTCGGAAGAATCTACCCGAGAACAAGCTTCAGACAACCCAGGTGGCCAGAGAGACACCGACATGAGGACTGGTGATGAGCATTAGACACACAGTTATTTGTAGAACTAAGACTAAATGAGGTTTAAAGAGGAGAGGCTATAATATGCAATGACTCTGTAAATCAGACTCGGGTAAATTAGATACAGCACAGCTATGTAAAAATGGAGAAAATGAGAACATATGAAAAAGATGTTTACCTGTTTGCAGTGATTCCAATTGAAATGGCAGTAGTCATGTTATTCTGAGACTGTTATCTCCTCCATATGAGATAAAATAAGTGAGTAATTACAGGATATTCTAATTATATCTCTTGTATTTTTTAAGATCCGGATTTTCAGTATGAAAGAAAGGATATATAGAGATTTAACATAGAAAAGATTAAGCCAAAAAAACTCGTCAAACTAGTCATATATTTGAAGTACCAATTATAAACCCATGAGGTACTTTATCTTATCTTTAAATTTAACTTAAAAACATATTTAATATTACATATATATATTTCCTAGCTGTGTCCACTGAAGAGACCTAGAAACAGTGGCCAAGCCAGTAGCAGCAAACATGATTTGTGGCCAGATTGTGGTCTTCAAATGCCACTCAAAGAAGCTAAGTCTTCTTGGAGAAATGACTTATTCTGGTCTGAGGCATAAAACGTACACAATGAGCCTGAGACTTTTTATCATGCCAAATAGTGAGGGAACAATTAAAGACCACGAGAGGCCTGTCAAAAGGACTCTGGAGCCAGACTGAAGAGGCTTCTACCCACAAAAGATTGACCAGTGGGCGCTTCAAACATGATAACTGCAATTGATTGAAAATCATCAAATACATTTTAATTCATGGAGTCATGATGATATATGCATATTTTAAAACAAATTGTTCATCCTCAGAGAATGATAGGGTGATAAGGAACCACCTCCTGATCCTGAAAACTAATAAATAAAGGGGAAAAAAATCAAACATTCATCCTGCCTTTCTATGATGCTCTGAAACAACTGGGTAACCCAAAAGTAGATAAGGGGCAGAGAATCTTTATTAAATTTTTCCAACTAAAAATTTTAAAGAAATAGTAAAATTAGAATATCACCCTTTTGCAACTCCCAGTGAATTAATGGATTTAGGCAACAATTGCCAAGAGCCGCAGTCATCACACAAGTAAAGATAATCAGACACTCTGTGCTTCCTGCTAAAAGAGCGGCTCCTAGCTGTGTGAGAGCCCGCTACACAGCAGACCCACGCCGGATTTTCTCACTATTGGGAGGCAAAATCTGGTCACTGGGTTAAGGTGCTGAATGTGGGAGATTTTGATTTGGAAAAAATTGTCGTAAAAAGTTAAAATTGAAGAAAGAGGAGGAGGTGGCCCAGAACCCCTTGTGGCAAGGTGGCGGAGCACAGAGCAGAGGGACATCCAGCTTTCAGGGGCGACTTGGCAGAGGCTCTGGCAACGGCGCCTGGTGCCCAGTGTTGGGGCAGTTAATTCTCCACGGGGACAGTCAGGCAATGCCATCAGCATAATTCAGCCATTGTCTCTAGGGGCATAACTCTCCTGGAAATGTTCTAAGCTACCTAACTGCTGTTACTAGATTTCCCCCCAAGAATGGATTCTGTTGTTCATAACTAAAGGATCCAAGGGGTTGACAGTAGTGTGTGTGCACGTATATGTGTGCTTATATTAATGAGTCTCCAAAATGCCATTAATTTCTCCAAATTTATTTTAAAAGCCTAGATCGGCTGACAAAAAAGGAGCTATTAGTTTGATCAGTGTTTGCCTCTGAAAGCCTTCAGGAAGATAAACAGATAAACAGAAGCCTGCCTTCGGAGAACTCTGTGTATGTGAGAGCTGCTGGGAGCGTATGTACAGTAATCTTTGGTTTTATATAAACCTGACAAGGGAGTGACAATGACAAGCCTTTCTCAGAAAATTCTTCAAGAAGCAATGAAGGCGGAAGCACACTTCATGTTAATTTTTATTCAGCATTTACATGTCTTTTCTGTACTTCCCTCTCTTGGGCTACCTAAGGTTATTTTGCATATATATTGCGGTAAATTATACTAGTGTTCCAGAATATTTGCTGCCTTTGCCCAGGGGAGAATTCTAGTCTCCCTTCCCAATCCTGTCGGGCTTGGCCACGTGACTCGAGCTGCCCAGCGGAAGGTGAGAGGTGAAGTGTGCCATGTCCAGTGCGAGGAGCCAGTTAGGGCTTTGCGAAGCTCTCCTCCCTGGTGTTCCGGACGGAAGCTTCTCCGTCAGCCTGAGTCCCAAGGAAAGAGGACTTGGAGCAGAGCCACGGCTCAGCCACGACAGATGTGGAGCATCAGGATGTGGGAAGAAAGCGGTAAGCTGCTGGGATCGGGAGCCCTTGGACCACCACGCAGCCTCGCTAGTTGATTGATGGCTTGTTACTGATCATAGCTCCTGTTTTCTGAGCATTGTCATCTTCCAGGCACTCGCATCCTTACAATATCACGAGTTAGAGACTCACCTCTCCACCTTACAGATGAGGAGATGGGACCTGTAGAGGTTAAGAAACCTGACACCTGTCCGAGCCAGTACCTCTGTTAAAAAATACACACACACAGTGAGTTGTATTGCATTACATATATGTATGCTACATCTTATCTTCATTATCTATTCAACAGCTGATGTGCACTTAGGATGCTTCCATATCTTGGCAATTATAAATAATGTTGCTGTTAATAGCAAGGTGTATGTATCTTTTTGAATTAATTTTTATTTTGTGGTTGGCTTTATTCCTTTGATAACTATGTGAGTTTAAAAAGCTAAAGCTCTAAATGTTCTTAGAAACAATGAACAGTACATATATGTAAATTTAAAAATATATGTAAATTTAAAAATATATGTAAATTTAAAAATATATGTTCAGTGAAAAAAAAAAGAGCTATCAAGCCACGAAAGACATGGGAGAAACTTCAAAGACATATTACTAAATGAAAGAAGCCAGTCTGAAAAGGCTACAAACTGTACGATTCCAACCAAATGACATTCTGGAAAAGGCACAGCTACAGAAACAAAAAGATTGAGGTTTCCAGGGGTTTGGGGAGAAGGAGGGAGGGAGGGATGAACAGATGGAACACAAGAGATTTTTAGGGCAATGAAATTATTCTGTATGATACTATAGTGGTGGCTACAAGTCATTATGCATTTGTCAGAACCCGTAGAATGTACAACATCAAGTGAACCCTAATGTAAACCATGAAATTTGGTTGATAATAATGTGCCCATGTTGGGTCATCGATTGTACCAAACATGTCACACTTATGCGGGACGTTGAGGATTGGGGAGTATATGTGTGTGGGTGGGGAGGGCTATGTGCAAACTCTGTATTTTCTGCTCAGTTCTTCTGTGAACCTGAAACTGCTCCAAAAAAAATAAACTCTATTTTTAAAATTTTAGAAAGGAAAACACACACACACATACACACAGCATAAAGTGCTATAAAATAGTAAAAGATTAAGGAATTGCTAAATAGACCCTTTCTCAATCGAAAAGTCAGAACCTCTTGTAGGTGGACACGGAGAGGGGCGGTTTTCTCCCTGTTGTCACGGAGAGGCATGGAGCCCGTGTGTAAACACAAGAGCTCTGTCCTCACATGTGTGCACTGGCGACGAGGGCAAAGAGTGTGCTAAAGCCACTGAAAGGCTTCGTGACAGATCTGGACTTTGTGCTGCGAGTTACTGAATCCCGGGTTTGGAAACATCCTCAAGGGATGGAAAGGAACTCACACATACTGAGTGCCCTCTGCGTGTTGGAAACCTCTACACGTTACCCCTGATTTTCACAGCAACTCTTCAAGGCCTGAAGTTTAAGACTGAATAACCTGTCCAGGTCACACAGGTAGCAAATGACAAAAGCAGCTCAAACCCTTATCTGTCTGACCCCAAAGTTCAGTCTTTTTCTGCTAGACCAGGGTTTGGCAAACTCCAGATCAGGCCACCACTTTTATTTTTGTGCTACCCATGAATCAAGAATAATTTCTACATTTCTAAACAGTTAAAAAGTGAATAAATAATAGAATATTTTGTGACACGTAAAAAATGATGTGAAATTCAAATTTCAGTGTCCAGAAATAAACTTGCACTGGAACCTAACCACACCTATTTATTTACATATCGTCCATGGCTACTTTTGTGTCACAGCGGGAGAGCTGGGTGGCTGTGACACAAACTGTACAGCCCCAGAGTGGAATATTTATTACCTGGTTCCTTCCAGAAAAAACTTTCCCATCCCTGCTCTAGAACATAGAGCCTTGTAGGTGACCTAGCACTCTCCTTTTACAGATGAGGAAACACAAGTCCGTAAAGATTGAATAAACGTGCCCTAAATTAACAACATTGGTCAAGCAAATGAGAAACACTAAATGGCCAGTACGGCAGGTTGAGAAGAGGATCAAGACTGGTCAATCCACAGATGGTGGGATAAAGAAGATGTGGTATACTTACACAATGGAACACTGCTCAGCCATAAAAAAGAATGAAATCATGCCATTTGCAGTAGCATGGATGGACCTGGAGATTATCGTAGTAAGTGAAGTAAGTCAGACAGAGAAAGACAAGCATCATGTGACACCACTTATATATGGAATCTAAAAAATGAGACACATGAACTTATTTACAAAACAGAAACAGACATAGAAAGCAAACTTGTCATTGCCAAAGAGGAGAAGGGGGAGGCACAAATTAGGAGTTTGGGATTAGCAGATGTAAACTACTATATACAAAATAAATAAACAACAAAGTCCTACTGTGTAGCACAGGGAACTATATTCAATGGCTTGTAGTAACCTGTAATGAAAAAGAATATATATATATGTGTGTGTGTGTGTGTGTGTATATATATATAATATACGCACATGTATAACTAAATGTGTACATATATATGTATAACTGAATCACTATGTTGTACACCAGAAACTAATACAATATTGTAAATCAAAAAATAAAAATTAAAAAATACAAATAAATAAAACCTTAAAAAAAAGAAAACAAACTTGTCATTAGCAAAGGGGAAAGTGGGGGAGAGCTAAATTAGGAGTTTGGGATTAGCAGATACAAACTACTATATATAAAGTAGATAAACAAGGGCCTACTGTAGAGCACAGAGAACTGTACTCAATATCTTGTAATAACTTATAACGGAAGAGAATATGGAAAAGAATATATAAATGCATAACTGAATCACTTTGCTGTACACCTGAAGCTAACATAGCATTGTAAATCAACTCTACTTCAACTGAAAAAATAGACCAGTCAGTCCACACGGCCAGGCAGGATGGAGAGGGTGAGCAGGTGGAGCAGGGAAGCAGAGAAACCACCCGCTGAAGAGTTCACACGGGAAATGGAGACCTATTTGGGGGAAAACTGAACAACAAGGAGGCAGGTATTAGAAGACAATCTCCGCTGCGGAGGCTGAGTTCAAGGAGAGGGCTGAGCGCATAGGGACCGGCCACGGTGGGCAAGGAAGTCCCTGTCAGAGCTGCGTCTTTCACTCAGTGAAACCACATACGAGAAAATGGGATGCAGCCGAAGCATGGTGTTTTAACACATTAGTGAGAAAAATGGTTTACAAAATCTGAGTTTTTAAAAGAAGCTACCTGGGGGTAGTGGGTATAGCTCAGTGGTAGAGAGTGTGCTTGGCATGCACGAGGTCCTGGGTTCAATCCCCAGGGCCTCCGTTGAAGGAAAACAATTTTTTTAAATAAAATAAGCTACATATGCTTATGGGTGTATATAAATTTAGTGTAACAGTAGTTACTTCTACTGCACGAGAGAGAAAAGAGGAAGCTTTCACACCCTACACTATTATACACATTGTACTGTTTGAATTTTTATCTTAAGAATGCAGTATTTGCAGATAAACAAGTTTATATTATAGAGCACAGGGAACTATATGCAATATCTTAGAGTAACCTGTAAGGAAAAAAGAATTTGAAAAGCAATATATGTATGTTCATGTATGACTGAAACATTATGCTGTGCACCAGAAATTGACACAACACTGTAAACTGACTATACTTCAATTAAAACAAAAGATGCAATATTTGCAAAAACTTAAAAAAAAGATGATAGCCCTATCATCTCTAAAATAAACAGAGCCTAAAAGAGTCTTCAATGTGTCACCATGGAAGTCACTAGGAATAGCTCCCCGAAAGCTAGTAGGTTGGTAACATCCAAGGATGGCCTGAAAGTAGTCATTGGCACGGTGCCAGTATCAACTTCCTGGTTTTGACAGTGAACCATATGATGTAAGATGCCACCACTGGGGGAAGCTGGTGATGGGCACATGGGACCTCTATTTTTGTAACTTCTTATTCATCTATAATTAAATCAAAATTAAAAGCTTTCAAAGCTTTTAGGTTGAACTATATGAACATACCAATACTGGACCATTTTGGACCCACAAAAATGGAAATTTCATACTGCTAACTATATAATTAATCTAAAGGAAATATTTAACCTAATCAATTGTATTTGAACCTGTCTGAAGAGCTTTGGTAACAGATGTAGGCTCGTCTGCACGGAGTATGAGGACTCAGTGGCTCTGTGGGGCAGGGGTGGTCCTGAGGCAGCCTCAGGGTACCACGCCACTTCGTTCTGACCCACCTCCATGGGGCAGCATCTGTGCTGGGAGGGCAGGTACCCCGATTCCCAGGAAGATACACAGCCTTACATATCGCTCCCCTAACAGTTTCAGTCTCACAAAGCTGTCAGAACCGTTCTGGATGAGGGTCAAATAAAGTGACAAAGTCAAGGATGGCCCTTAAGCATGTGATGGTCACATGCGAGTCCAGCCTGTGAAGACCTGACTGCAGGGGGGCAGCTCCACTCCCTTCGAGGCATGGCTTCTGAGAGGTCCACTCAGGCCAAAGACATAACCAGGAGAGGGGACCTCAGAGGGTCCCAGCACAAGAAGGGGGCCCTTTCAGCAACTGCTCCACAGAACAAAGGACCCCTGACTCTGGTAGCCCTCCTGACATCACAGGAAGGGTGGACAGTATTGAAGCTGAAGAAGAAGAGTGTATGCTCAGGTTGGTAGAGGGCCACAAATCTCACAGGCGAATGAACTGCAGGACCGGAATGTGGCATAGGAGACCCGAGGTGAGCAGCTTACGCAGTAGTATACCAATAAAGGCCCTGAGAAAAACGGTCAAGTAAATTGCTTTAGATGGTGTTTTACATTTTGTATTTAAAAAAAAAAAAAAAAAGCCTAACTAAAAACTCTTAAAATTAAACGAGGTGTTTACTTTTCCTTAGCTTTTTTTCCCTGTTACTAAGCTCCTTTCAGTACTAAAAATAAAAGATATTTGAGAGCATTAAATATGTAGGTGAGGAGAACCCTGAGTAGGGAAGTGTATTCGTGCACTGGGGCCGGGTAACAAAATACACCGGGTGGCTTGAACAACAGAAATGTATCGTCTCACAGTTCCGGTAGCCAGAAGTCCAAAACTGAGGTGTCGGCGGGGAAGATAGGTTCCAGGCCCTCTCCTAGCTTCTGGGGATTTGCTGGCAATCTCTGGAGTGCAGAAATCCCTCCCTGATCTCCGCTTCACCTTCATATGACCTTCTCCCTATACATGTATGTCTGTGTCCAAATTTCTTTGTATCAGGACACAGCCATATTGGCTTAGGGGCCGATCCAACTCTAGTATGACCTCGTCTTAACTAATCACATCTGCAATGACCCTGTTTCCAAATAATGTCACATTGTGAGGGGCTGGGGGTTAAGACTTCAACATATGAATCTGGGGGGACACAGTTCAGTCCAGAACAAGCGGCAAAGGTCAGTATTTGCACTGACCCATCCCAAACTCCTTCTCCCATGTTCCCTCTCTTCACGGTTGTCCCTGGTGACACCTCTTTCATTAAATATGAAATGTATTAAAACTGGAATATGTGCGGCCCCAGGAAAGCTGCCAAGAGGAAATCTGACAGAGCATCACTGAAATTAAATGATTTCGAGGAATAGAAGATGTCCTGGCCTGGATGTGGAATGTGGGGCTGTCGTCCTGGTCTGGCTTCCATCAGCGGGAGAAATTTGGGCCGTCACTTGCTCGCTGAGCTGCTCTGTGGAGTGGAGGAGCCGCACAGGATGTACAGGTGGCCCACCCACCAGCTGGGTCAGAACCAGGACCACCGACGACATCTCTTTTTGCCTGGAGCCTTCTCCATTCTGCCTGTATCTCTCTGCGATTCCAGGCCCTGTCTCCTGAACTCTGAGATTCCAAACCCAGTCTTTTCCACTCTAACTACATGCTTTTAAATCTAACCTTCCCTCAAAACCCCTGACCCACCTAAAGCTCAGTAAGTCACCCCATAATCTTTTCAGAAGGCCGGGTGGCTGGGCAGCCTATAATTTCCTGGACCCGCCTCACCAGCCCCACAGAGCACAGAACTGTTCTCGGCAGGACAATTGCTGGTATTCAGTAGACTCTGGACCTGCTCGTCTCAGCAGATGGTTTTCGACGGCCACAGTCCACAGAGGGCTGTCTGGACATCTCATGCTGAAACCAGGTTTGGGCAGGAGTCCAGGTTTGTGTAAAATCAGACCCAGCATTCCACAGTTTGGTTACTCCCACCCCACGTCCCAGCGAGGATCTCCACGGGGGTTCCACACGTCTGAAAACGGGAAAAGCACTAAGACCTTAACCATTCACCTTTCCCCCAACTGCCTCCCATTTTCCATTCACAAATAGCATAAGAAGGCCTTTTGTTCCCCTCCCTGTGAGGACAGTCTGAAAACGGTTAAGACAGATTGCTAGTTAGTGTTGACCACCGTGAGGGAAAATGTCAGATATTAATGTCACTTTTTTTATATGGCAGGGTGAGCATCCCAGGATAATAATACACTCTTATTTACAGGGTCAAACACCACAATATGTACATATCACTAATGTGTGTTTGCAAAATAGGCAATAACTGCTCTAAATAGACTGTCTCAGAATGACTAATAATTAATAAGCATCTTGCCTTCCAAATTAACGACAGAGAAGAGGCGTGTTATTTAGGGCACCGCGGTAAGAAGCAGCTTTCACCGGGCGGGGCGGGGCCGCAGCCGGAGGGGCTCCGACTCCGCCCCCCGCAGCGGGAACGCCCCCCCCCTCCCCCCCGCCGCGGGAGGCAACGCAGGCGCAAACCTGTCTGAAGGGGTGACGGCCGAGAACCTCAGCATCCAGGTCTACAAAGAACCTCCGTGTTCCTTGAACTCCAGCCTGCCTGGTCCGCAGTTTGCCATCACTGGCCCAGGTTCACCCAAGGCAAAGCAGGAAGTACCTACGAAATCTTCCCATGTAAGGACATTCAGATTCTGGGGGTTGCTATGGATACACTGGCCTTGAAGGCAAGGGACCAGCGTTTCAGCCCGGCTCGTCTGCGACCTGGGATAAGTCACTAGACCTCATGGTGTCCTCGGTCGTAGACGTGGGAGCACCTCTTTGTGGTGTTGCCACAGGAATTTAATAAGTAACAGCACCGTGTAACTATAAAATGATATTCTGTGAAATGCGTTAAGCAATAACATGAGTAAGCGATGCTATATTCTTTTTAAAGGGACACTGTTATGATGATAATAAAATCTGCAGAAAACTGTTACTTTCAAAGTTAATAAACACCACCATCTTTGCAGCACTGAAGAATTGCCCCTGGACTGATAATAACACCAGATATTTATTTAGACCTTTTCTGGTTTCCACGTCCTTTTAACACAGCTGTCTGAATTGATTTCTCACTGAGGAAACCAATGGGGAAACCAAAACTGAGAGAAGCCAGCAACTTTCCTAAAGTCACCGAGTTAATGAAGGCTATGGCTGGACTTCCAATGCTATGTCCAGTGGACGCTCTGTTGACAAAACCATGGTGCCTCTGGAAAGAAACTGGCCAGTCTGGGCAGATCAGTATCGCTAAGTGGATGCCCACCATGCACAAAGATTCATCAGGACCAGGACCGTTGCTGGGCTTGCTCGTAACATCACATGAAGAGGTCCCCAGGGTGAGGCCAAGTGCCCAATCTTCACCCCACATAGCACAGATCTCACACCAGTCATTCGAGAGGGAGAAACTCTATCTCAGCTCTATCTCGTGGCAGCAGGAAGTGAGGCGAGACACAGCTCACGTGATGTCCCAGAGCTTACATCCTCCCTCAGACTGTCATCACCTCATGCAAATCAGTACAAATCCCTGAGCCCCTTCCAGTCCCTGATCCCAGATCCCAACCAGACCCACACATAGATGCAGTCATTCAATCCTGGGATGAAGAGAAATGTTCAAGGCACCAAATCTCTGATCGATCACAGGGGGACAGAAATCCATCAAGTATCCAGATATCTTATTTTTGTGGTACCAATTGTATGCATATGAGAAATTACTCAGTTGAATGTGTAAATTTGGTTTTTAACTAGAATATTTTTTCACTGTAAAGAGCGCCACAGAGACACAAAGGAGGCCTTTCTGCTCCCCAGTTTCCTCGTGTTAAAATTACCGAGTTATTTCTGGAAGGAATTTTGGCATTATTCATCAAGTGCTTTAAAAATGTTTACACCCATTGGCCAAGTGATTCCCTTTCTAAGAAACATTACCAGAAATTCAGACAGAGACACACATAAAGATACCATCCCTTACGACTGGGAAGAGTTAGCCATAAATGTCAGTGTTCACCACTAAACAGAAAAGTGCCAAAGTGTTACCAATGATTGCTCCTTGGCAAGAGGATTATGACAGAACTTTTTTTTTTTCTTTTTCTTTGTCCTTATATTTCTCAAAATTCTCTATAATGAGAAACAACCCAAATATCCATTGACAGATGAATGGATAAACAAACTGTGGTATATACATACAATAAAATATGACTGAGCCTTAAAAAGGAAGAAAATTCTGACGTATGCTACAGCGTGGATGAACCTTGAAGTCATTAGGCTAAGTGAACTAAGCCAGTCACCAAAGGACAAATACTGTGTGATTACACTTATATGAGGTCCCTAGAGTAATCCAGTTCAAAGAGACAGAAAGTAGAATGATAGGTACCACAGGTTTGGGGGAGGGGGGAGGGGAAGTTAGCGTTTCATCGGAACAGAGGTTCAGTTTGAGACGATGAAAAAGTTATGGAGATGCATGGTGGTGATGGCTGCACAACAACATGGATGTACTTGATGCCACTGAACTATACATTTAAAAATAGTTAAATGGTAAATTCATGCTACGTATAGTTTATCGAAATAAAATACTTTAAAGAGAACTAATCTATAAGAATGTGTTTTACTCTGATACTCAGGGAGAAAAAAGAAAATGAATGAAAAATTAAATCAAAATGCTGGTTTTGACCAGACGGTTTTTCCAGCTTTAGCGTTCCAGCCTTAATACCATGTTCAACATTCATCTTCAGCATAAACGTGATGAGTGCTCCAAGGCTGACCTAAAGAGACAGCTCCAGACTCAAAACTCAGATGCAGGGAGAAGCTTTTATTTAGGCAGAAAGAATTAAGTCGAATTATTTTCTTTTAATGTTTTATACTAAGTATCAACCAAGAAGAGACGGAGAGAAAGAGCAAAGAAAAACTCAGTGCTTTGGGAGTATAAGGTATACTTGCCTTTAAGAACTTTATTCATAATCACAAGAAAGAGAAATTGAGGATAGTGTCCCATGAACTGTGAGTTTCCTGGATGGTCACATTTGTGTCACTTAGATGAGTGACAATAGCTGACAAAAATGGCTGCACCTACCTGTTCCATAATCAGCAAAAGACGTGGCAGAGTCATTGAGGCAGGAGGGAAGGGGGCAGGGCATAGTGATTGAAGGAATGACACAGCCATCGAGGATACGACATAAACTGGTTAGAACCAACTCAGCCCAAGGTGGCGGAAGTTTCCACTTCCAGTAGATCTGAGCCTCATTACACACTCATTGTAACACATTAGGATGCTAACTGACACTCCACAGGCACCATGAGAGTTCTCAGGTTGACCATAAAAAGTCCAAAAGTGGGCAGGGCCCAATTCTTGAAAATCCTGCCCCTTCCCCAACATAGTTGGAATAATCCTCCTACTCATTAGCATATGAAATAACCCAGCCCATAAAAACTAACCACCCCCACACCACATGGCCCCTCTCCCTTCTGAGTGAGAGGGACCACACTCTGCCTACAGAATGTGTATCTCTTGGGGCCACCACCTCCCCCGCCTTCTGAGATAGCCACACTCTGTCTACATAGTGTGTATCTTTTCCGGTAACACCATGATTCCGTTCATCCCCAGGCCTTCGTAAATCAACTGCAACTAAGAACCTGCTGTTGAAAAACCAACTGAAGAGCTGCGGAAACATGGTTCAACGATGTTTAGCAGGCACAAACCAAATGGGGAAAATAAAATGATGACAGACTGCAGCACCACACTGCTCATGTTCGTGTGCTGATCAATTATCAAGCACCGAGTACTCACTCTAAGGTCAACGCAAATTTCTGATGGTGGTAAAATACACACAACATAAAATTTACCATTTTAACTGTTTTTAAGTGCACAACTCAGCGGCATTAAGCACATCCCATTGTTGTGCAATCATCACCACCATCCATCCCCAGAACTTTTTCGTCATCCCCAGCTGAAACTCTGTCCCCATTAAACGCTTACTCCTCATCCTCGCACCCCCACCTCCCTCTCTATGAATTTCACCAACCTAGAAACCTCATGTAAGTGGGATCACATAGTATTTGTCCTTTTGTGACTGGCTTATTAGCATAAGGTCCTCCAGGTTCATCCGTGATGTAGCCGGTGTCAGAATTCCCTTCCTAATTTTTAAGGCTGAATCATATTCTAGTGCATGTATGTGCCACATTGTGTTTATCCATTTATCCATTGATGGACACTTGGCTGGCTTCCACTTCTTGGCTCTCATAAATAATGCTGCTATGAACACGGGTGTGCAAATATTCAGGGCAAGTTTTAAGAACTGCTGAGCCATATGTGTTCAGGAAAATTAAGTAGGTGACCTCTATCTAACCAGTGCCAGGAAATCACTCATTTCATGGAATCAGAAAATAGAAGAGCAGGAAACTGTTACAAAATCCTCATCTGTACTTATTTACAGATGAGGAAATGGACATGAAGTGACTTGACTAGGATGGTTTGTAAAACGTTCAGTTCCTACGTTTGGGGAGGAGGGGAACCCCTCTCCCAGGCAAAAATATCTACCAACTTGTCAGGCCACATACCTCAAATTCCCAACACTGGACTTTTATTTACTTAGATGAAGGCACTGGTACTTTTACCAGGAATCTCCTAGTAAAATAAAAATCGCTCTGAGGAAAAGTCATTATGGACCCATACCCCTTGTCTTGAAAGACTGGTTTTCCACAGAACAGTAAGCTTAGAATGGGGTTCTTGGAGACCAGAGCCTGCATGGGAGAGTTCCGTGCAGAGGGAGGGGGGAGTGTCATGAGGAACGTTAAGCATAGATACTCCACAAGGAGACAGTCATCCCCTGAGGAGTTCCAGGCACCCAGTGGGTAATCAGTGCCTGTCTGGATTCTGAAGATCCAGAAAAGATGTGAGAAAAGACCAACTAAAGACCAACTCAGACACCCAATCAAAAAATGGGCAGAAGACCTAAACAGACATTTCTCCAATGAAGACATACAGATGGGCACATGAAAAGATGCTCAATATCACTATCAGAGAAATGCAAATCAAAACTACACTGAGGTATCACCTCACACTGGTCAGAATGGCCACCATCAAAAAGTCCACAAACAATAAATGCTGGAGAGGGTGTGGAGAAAAGGGAGCCCTCCTTTTTCTGGTGGGAATGTAGTTTGGAAAACAGTACAGCGAGTCCTTAAAAAAACTGAAAATAGAGGTACCATATGATCCAGCAATCCCACTCCCAGACACATATCTGGAGAAAACCCTAATTCAAAAAGACACCTGCACCCCAGTGTTCATAGCAGCACTATTTACAGTAGCTAAGACATGGAAGCAACCTAAATGTCCATCAACAAATGACTGGATAAACAAGATGTGGTATTTATATTTATACAGTGGCATACTACTCAGCCATAAAAAAGAAAGAAAGAAAGAATGCCATTTGCAGCAACATGACCTAGAGATGATCATACTAAGTGAAGTAAGTCAGACTGAGAAATACAAATATCACAGGATATCACTTGTATGTAGGATTTTTAAAAAATGATACAAATGAGCTCATTTACAAAACAGAAAGAGACTCACAGACACAGAAAAGTAACTTATAGTTACCAAAGGGGAAGGGAATGGGGGGAGGGATAAACTAGGAGTTTGGGATTAGCAGATACAAGCTACTATACATGAACAGACAAACAACAAGGAACTGTATTCAATACCTCGTAATGATCTATAATGAAAAAGAATATGCATGTATATGTATAACTGAATCACTGTGCTGTACACCAGAAACTAACACAATATTGCAAACCAACTATACCTCAATTTTAAAAAAACAGACCAACTCAGGCAATATTAAGGTTCTCTCTCTAGCTAGCTTGCTGCTCTATTTCATGCCTCTTGCCCAAGGACAGGTCTTCTGCAGATGACTTAACGGCCATGACTCAATCTGGATGCTAACGAAATATTTTGCTAGGTTTTCTCAGCCATACAAAGAAAGACTTTTTATTTTTTTCTTTTAGCAAGAATGGAAAATACCCACACAGGTCACCAGCTGAGGAAGTCATTTTCTTCAACAGGTTCCAATCCCTCCAGCTGCCCGACGCTTCATGACGGCGTTGAGGTAGCTCTGCCCATAAAAGGAAGTGTCCGAAGATGGGAGAACCCCCATAACACGGCCCATTAGCACAGGCAGCTGCACGTGCCATGGGTCAGAAGGTGCTGTCTGTAAACGTGGGAACTACGCTGGTTCCGTAATAACAAGGTTGGGTCTTCAGGGAAGGGTTATTTCTACGTCCAATCCCAAAGCTGTGAGGCGCTTCCCCTGTGCCTGTGTAAGAGGTTTGGCTAGAGAACTGTGGGAGCCCAAGGAAAGCCAACACCTACCAACATACTTGAAAATAAACACAAACGAGGGGAGAAGGAAATAGCTCAGTGGTAGAGCACATGCTTAGCATGCACAAGGTCCTCCATTTAAAAATAAATGAAATAGATAAAATTTTTAAAAAATAAACACAAATGATATCTTGTGCCTTTTGCAACCCTAAAAGTCAAAGCCAATGACGCTAGAAACCCTTCTACTTGTTAAAATCAAAAAAAAAAAAAAAACCTAATTGAGCAATGGAATAGGTCTGCAGAGAATTCAGGAGGATATAGAAATCGAGTCATTAAAACAGAGCCAGATAATAGTCATTAGAGACGTTTATACACACGAGCTACATTGTTTGTGAAACTAGGAATCTATCACACTCTGGTGAAAAGCCAGAAAGCAGTATTTCCAGGGCCCTGCCATGGGGCTGTGTACAGTATCTGATAAGTAAAGTCCGCACTAACAAAATCGATTCACACCAAATGAGCCTAAACAATAAAAATAAAATAGTAACATTAATCCAATTCCCACTGTGGCGATGTTTAGTTTGCTTCATTGGCAAGTTAATTGAGTCAACATCTGTTTTATTCCCTCGCCTTTCCCAGGAGGCCAAGTTCACATTACCTATTAAAACCCTTCCCAGAGGTCTCCTAATCCTCGTCTCCTGCGGCCAAGGAGGCACCCTGTGCGGTTTCCAGCTGACCCCCCCGGGCAGAGCCAGAGAGCAGCCCCCACGGAGGAGCCCATGCCGGCACGGACCGCCGCTGAGAACCGGGTTGGGACGGTCAGGGAGGCCAGCGGAAGCGCTCGTAAGCTGGCTTTTATTTTTCCATTGAAAAAAGTAATGTATATAAAGCACATTAACACGTACTTTCTTGTTATAAAAGACTACATAAAAGGAAGCACAGAACACTTCGTTTGTCGCTTCGGTATAAATTCTTCCAGCACCTTCTCTAACCATGTGCACACATCTTCCCCGCAGTGCTACACCTAATGCGCTTTGTTTAACAAGCACGGCTCGGATCCCAGATCTCACGGAGGGCCTCTGTGAGCTCCTTAGCAGAAACGTGAGGTGGGGGCGTTGGCCCCTCCAGTGGCCCTCCAACCAGGTCTCTCAGGCCCGCTCCTCTCACTTGAGTGAAGGTCATACAAGAGTGAAGGAGTTGCCTGTCTCTACAAGACGTTGTGCCAGGAGGGATGGGCTCTGCCCTGCCCAGGAACCGTGCTGGAGGCCAGAGGGACGAGCGGAGGCAGCACGGGGGAACAAGCGCCACACCCTGGAAGCCGGAGAGGCGGCGTGCAGACCACCCGGAAGTCAGAGCCCAGGGCACAGGCCCGGCGGGGGAGAAGGGGCCCAGGCGTGCCAGCAGAGGCCACTGGAAGCTGGGCGACAACGACAGAGAACACAGGACAGTGAGGAAAGGGCAGGACAGAGAATCTACTGGGCTTGCTGGGTGGGGTGAGAGCGCCAAGGAGGCCATGCGACCCAGGCCTGGGGTGGGGGGGGTGTGCCGTTACACAGATGGGCTGAGGGCCCAGAGGCAGGCTTGGCGGGCGTGGACCAGACCACCATGCCACATGGGGAAGACAAGGGTGGACTTTCCCTCCTGCTTCCTTTTTCCTCCCTGACGTCTCCTCTAGTGGGTCTGTGACGGAAGGTGGGTCTAGGTGGGAAAGTAAATTACCCTCATCTCCCTAAAGAGCCCTCTGCCCCCTTTCTTGGGGGTGTCAACCTTGTTTAAGTTCTCGTAGCCCCTACCAGGCTCTGTGCTCCCCAAGGAAAGCCCGTCTGTCTTTGACACCCTGCAGCACTTGGCAGAGTATTCCAAGCAGATCGGGTTTGGAAAATCGGCCCCTCTCTCTCATACCCCACTCAGAGCTCCGGCTGCAGCTGTGGTCAGATCCGCAGAGGCCAAGGTCCCCAAGGGCCACCGGCTCGGGGAAGGCAGGCTGCTGGGACAAGTGACCTAGCAATGATCAGAGTGGCGGGGTCTGTCCAAGACGCCCTGGTGACAGCTGAGACACAGGAAGGAGGAGGGAACAAAAGAGGAAAGATGGTGCAAAGCTTTGTACCCGAGACAGAAATAGGAAATTCCGGGCCATCTGCATGGAGAGCCCTTTCAAAAATATAAGTGAGGCTCATGCCTGAGGGAGAAAAAAATGGGGAACAAAATCCCCATAATTTAGTGTATTAAAAGCTGCATAAAAACCTTTGGAGACACTGTGACTTCTTTTCTGCATGGGAGCGAACATGAAAGCCAATGTATTAAATTAGGATCCCACGTGACATGGTGCAGCCCCGACCCTGGAAGAAGCTCCCATGAGTGTCCCTGGAAGTACATGGCCTTGAGGTCGACCAGCAGGCTCATCTGACCAGCCAGGCTGAGTTAGTAAGAGCATCCTTTTCAGCCAAGGTGGGAGACAAGGGACATCAGGAGCACAGGCAGAGTGAAGTCACCTGTCCAGGAAAAGCAGACTCCACAAGGGCTGGAGATTAGGGCCTCCGAGAACCTTCATCTCACTCCAATCTTCCCAGAAGGCAACAATAATACAAGTCTCTCGAAAGAAAGAAAGAGAGAAAGAGAGAAAGAAAAAGAAAGAAAGGAAGGAAGGGAAAAAAATACAGGTAAAGGATGGGGGCCATGTTGAAAGTACTTTGCAATGAAAAAGCAAATATCATAAAGTCACTTGTACCACCTACACTTTTGGCAATGCCTTGAGAAGTCCCCCAAGGCAGGGCCGGCAGCAGGGAGGTCGCCGGGCGGAGCTCCGGACTTGCCCCTGTGGGGCTCCGGCGAGAACCACGCAGGAGGGCCTTGTCGGCTTCGAGGTCAGTCCGTCTCTGCGCAGCTGTGTGCCTGCATACAACACTAGATCAATCACAAACCTCTATTTCACTACCTTCTCTCTCAAGGCTCCAATCGGCCATCCACTTTTTTCCCCTGGCTTCTGTCACAGCGGAGACACACAACCTGAATTCCATCCAGCGGGCTGAGGCCACGCCTTCGGCTCTTCCTTTTGAACAAGGAAGTGTGACTTGGCATCCAACGTTTTCGGAGGAGTTGGAGGTAAGAATTGGTGGAGGAGGGGTGAAGAGACTGGGTCAGGAAGTTCAGAAATGAGAGTGGAAAGAGTGGAGTTAGAAACGCAAAAGGACGTTCATTCAGCTGGATTTCCTTCTCTTAATTTCCTGTTTCCATGTGCTCTGCATTATTGTATTTCCTGTTTAGCAGCCAGAATCAAGTCTCTTCCAGCCCATATTATTTCATTAATCTCACCACCTCAGTCTTAGCATCCCACCTATAAAAAGGTAGCAGGGTTAATGCCTAAGGGTGGCGTTTTTTTTTAAGCTCAATTTTATTGATGCTAATCAAAATAATGTTTAGCACTTAATCCTGGGCATTTGCTTTTTAAAGTTTTCGTGTTACTTCACCAAACTCAGGTTGAGTGAAACTGCTCTTGCTAAAAAGGTCTTGCAGACAGTGGTTGTATTGTTACTTCTTTCCCCATATGATGTTACCGAAAGGCAGGTTGATAAAGATCAGCCCAGCCAGTTTCTGGACACTACGCTCCTCCCTCCCAGATGGGCCTCCAGGACAGTCCGTACCTTTTGGGCCATTCCCCCAGGTACACTCCAAAGACCTGGCTCTCCCTGGAAGATTCACTAGCATTAGTCCAGGACAGACATACAGGGAAATGAAGCACCCAGGGGTGCAGGCGGGGCCTTTGCTTTGGAAGAATGGCAGCAGGCACCGGCACGTTGTCCTAGAGTCACAGGGAGAGGGGACTCGTCCTTCGCTCAATATCCAGCAAACACTGGTTGCAGGACGGACGTGGGTAGGGAGCTGCATCACGCACTGGGAATACCAAAATGATCTATTAGGAGCCTCCAGCCCCATTGGACAGTCAGGCGTCAGGCAAGGAGGCAACTGCAACTCAGTGTTGAAGGTGCTGAACCCTAAGAAACCTGGACTCCATGTAAGCACAACAGAGCAGAGCTTACACCAAGCTGGGGTAAAGCAGGAATCAGAGAAGACTGCCTGGAGGAGGTAAACCCTAGCACCTACATCCATTCAACTGACATGGAGTCCTTCTCGTGGGCCCCTGCTGGTCCAAGTGCTGAGACAGAGCAGTGGACCCAACACACAAGGTCCTCCTTATCAAAAACCTACATTCCAGGAGGGGGAACGCAATAGCGGGCAGAGGATTGTGCCAGAGAGTTGCCTTGTGGCCAGAGAGGCCCAAGGAAGTGATGTTTAAGCTGAGTCTGTGATGACAAGATGGAGGGAAGGGTTTTTCAAGTAGAGGAAATGGCCAAGCTTGGGTGCTATTGGAATAGCAGGGAGAGTGTTGGGTGGGGGAGAACGCAGTGGTCAAGGGTGGCGGGAAAGGACTGGGGTCAGAGAGATCAGTCAGGACCAGGTCACACAAGACTCTGCAGATTCAGTTACAAGTTTGGATTTTATTGTTTGCGTTGTGGGAAGTTAAGGGTTTTAAGCCAGAAGGTGACAGGATCAGATTTGTGTTTTAAAGGGGCGGTCCCAGCTGCTCGGTCAGGCCAGGGAGCCAGCGGGAATGAGTGCCTGAGAGAAGCAGCATGTACAAAGGCCCTGGGACAGGTGGCTCCATCCAGGGGATGTGAGGCTGTCTGTGCAGCCAGAGCTGCTGGCCAGGGCCAGGCCACCAAGGTTCTCACGTGCACCTGGAGGCCTCCCAGCGTGGCTGACGCAACCCAGGCTCACTCAACTCACTCCCCAGCTTTTTTGGGGGGTGGGGCAGGTAGGGGGCAAAGAACCATCCAAAATTTATTCTCCAGCAGACAGACAGCATCAGCATGTAAAACTGCAGGGGCTTCTCCGCGGATCACACATTCACAAGGCATTATTAGCTTAACAAGTGCAAACAGGTACTATTACTGTGCTCACTTGCAACTCCAGAAGGACACTCCCCTGCTTATGGATGGGTCGGTGGTGCAAAAGTCATGGATTCCCCAGGCAGCAAGGACCAGGCATGTGGAATAAATTTTATCTTCAAAGACCCAAAATGGACAGTTTTTCAGAGTCCCTAAAAGGTATGAATAGTCTTTACTTCCTTACACACAGAACAATGGTTTTCTCACTCCCTGGCGCTCACGGGGAGTGGAGCGGAGCGGCGGCCCACCAGGCGACCGAGGCCCTTACTTATTGTTCCTGGGTGTTACCTCCTACCGCAGGTCGCGCGGCTCACTCACTTCCTTCTCCGAACACCAGACTACTCTGATTTTCCTGCTGCTTCCTTGGCTGCACCTTCTCAGTCTTTCCTTCTTTTTCTTCATCCTCTCACACCCTCGGAGCTCCTCAAAGCCCGGCCTCCATCCCTTGCTCTGCAGCACGACCCACGTGGCTGTCTCCAGCTATTGTCTAAGGCCGAGTCCAGACCCTGCTCTGTGGCTCCGCCCTCCCTGCTGGGCGCCACGCCCACCTCGTGGCGCCATTGGCTATCACATCGGCATCTCGGGTCAGTGGGGTCAGATGGCTCACCATCGTCCCCGAGCCATTTCCTTCTAATGAAGCTCCCCTTGACCCAGGCCCTCAATCATTCTCGAATCTTCCCTCTGCCTAGATCCACCTCCATGCCCACCTGATCAGTTAAGACCTTCTATGTTATTTCCTCAGTGTCCTTGGACTATATCCCCGCTCTCCTTCTCCAAGACCAGCCATCTGGGTTACAGCTCTCACTCGCCTAAACTATTTCAGGTGACTGGCAGGACAGTCCGTCTTCTTGCCTGTGGTATGTCCTTATCTCTTTGTGCTCCCTCAAGTCCCAGACGCCGTGACTCAGCTCATGCTGCTCAGAGTAGAAGGAACCATTAGATGTGAAGTTTCCCAACTTCCCATCCCAAAATATGAAGCCAACCCAGACGAAAATGTGGAACAGAAGAAACGGCGGCAGGCAAAACAGCAGTTTTTATGATGTTGTAAACCTTATGGTGAAATCTAAATGTGGCCTGTCCAGCATGGCAGACAGCCGCCACCGAGGCTCCTGAGCACTGGAAAGGTGTCTGTTCTAAACTGAGATGTGCCACAAATGCAAAATAGGACCTTAAAAAACTGTATACAAGAGAAAAAGAATGTAAACAATTTTTGTATAGAGTACACATAGGAATGATACTGCTTTGGATATTTTGGGTTAAATAATATATATTCTTAAATAAAATATATGGTAAAATTCATTTCATTTGTTTCTTTTTGCCTTTGTTTAGTGTGGCAACTAGAAATTTTTAAATAACATATCCAGCTTGCATTTTTTACTACCATTGTATTTCAATTAAACAGTGCCGGTCTAAATAATTGAGGACAGTGTGCTGTGAAACTTAATTGTTGAGAAATTGTTCCTAAGAAAGCAATGGAATGCAACAAAGAAAACAATGGAACATGGGCACAAGTTTTGGACACACATTCCTCCAAAGAAGATATACAAGAGCCAATACTCAGTATCATTTCTCACTGGGGAAATACTTCCTACTCACTAGGATGGCCATAACAAGCAAATAAAAAAGTAAATAAAAATTGCAAGTGCTGGGGAGGATGCGAAGAAATTGGAACCCTTGTACATGGTTGGTAGGAGTATACAATGTGCAGCCGCTGTGGAACACAGTTTGGCTGTTCCTCGAAATGTTAAACAGGGAGTTACCACGTGACCCAGCAATGCCACAATTGGAGAGATGAAAACACGGTCACGCAAAAAGTTGTACAAGAATGTTCACGGCAGGATTATGCAGGATGGCCAGTAAGTGGAAACAATCAAATATCCATTGACTATGAATGGATAAACAAAACGTAGTATGTCCATACAATAGAATATTATTTGGCAGTAAAATAATGAAGTACGGATACGTGTGTGCTACAACATGGATGAGCCTTGAAAACGTCACGCTCAGTGAAAAACTAGTTACAAATGATAACATGTTTGTGATACTTTTTTTATGAAATGTCCAGAATGGGCAAATCTAGAAACAGAAAGTGGATTTGTGGTTGCCTAGGGCTGGAGGAGGTTGGGGGGAAATGGAGTGTGATCGCTAATGGGTCCATGGTTTCTTTAGGGGATGATGAAAATGTTCTAAAATCAATTTGGTGGAGGTTACACAAGAAGGGGGACTTGACAGCTGGGGGACAAGGATGTCCCTGTATAGATTTTTTTTTACTGTATGCCCTTGTGCCACTGGATTTTTATCACATGGACAATAACCTTTTCACAAACATATAAGTAAAATATTTTACCCCAAAAAATTACACTAGGAATGACAAAAGGGTCATCACTACAAAAAATCAAAATGTCCTAGAGAACCTCATTGAAATGTTCACACCAATACATGCACAAATCTAGATGAAAAGGGTAATTTTCAAGAAAATATAAATGTCAAAATTTGATCCATGGAAAGGTAGAAAACCAGACCACACTAATGACCAGATGAAAAATCGAAAAGGTAGCAAAAAAAAAAAAAAAAATCCACCTCCAAAAAGAGCATCAGATATAGGTAGGTTTATAAAAGTGAATTTTTCCAATCCTTCAAAGAAAGATCATTCTTACTTATAAAATGTTTCCAGGCATAAGAAAGTATCCAAGGCTTCCTCCCTCATCTAAGGAGGGTACAGATCACTGTCCTGAGAAACGGAGAAGAGTCGCAAAACGGAGGGAAGGAGAGAGCGCGGAAGCTGGACACAAGTGAGTTTGTCTGACCCACATGACCGGCTCTGTTTGTGAATTTTAATTGGCTGAAATTGTTGACATTTAAAAACTGGGAAATTTTTTCATCAAAATCAGACTGAAGTAAGATGCAAGTAACAACTGTAATAAAGGATTAATAGAATCCTTATGTGTTCAATTCCCAGAAATCAGTAACAATCATGGCAACTACCATTTATCAAGCGCTTAGCACGCACCAGGATCTTTGCATACTTTTTTTTTTTTTCCACAGAAGAAAAAGACAATAGAATAAAAAGCAAAGGCAATGAGTAGGCAAGGAAAGATATCCAAAGAGATTCCCCTTCAGGAATAATGAGGAAGGAAAAACTCAAACAAAAATGGGATGCCGTTTTGACCCATCAGATTGGCAAACCTGAAAAAACGAATAATAGTAGGAGTTATTCTCTCCTGGAGGGAATGTTAAATGGGCGCGACGTTTGGGGGAAAAACTTGAAAATACTTCTTAAAGATGTAAATATTCATCCCTTCCCACTCCAGGAACTGTACCTCTGTCTGTCCTGGAGAGAATGTATCCATGATATTTGTCTTCTACTGCTGTCTAACAAAGTCCCACAAACTTAGCTGCTTCAAACGATGCAAAATTGTCATCTCACAGTTTCTAAGGGTCAGGAGTCAAGCACGTGTTCGTTGGGTTCTCTGCCCAGAATCTCACAAGACTGAAGTCAAGATGAGGACCCCTTGCGTCTTCACCTGGAGGTCCAACTCCAGAAAGATCTGCTTCCAAGCCCCCTCAGGTTGTTGGCACAACTCACTTCCTTGCAGTTGTTTGGGGGATGCTGTCATTTTGCGAACTGTCACTCACAGCAACTAGAGGCCACTCTCCGCGCCTGCGGCCCCTCGCACTTCAGACCTCTCCTTCGAGGGCTCCGTGATGAAACCGGCCGCACCTGGGACAATCCGAGCCCATTAAGCCAATCGCAGGACTTCATCCCATTTTACCCATGGGTTTCGCCCACACTCAAGGCGAGAGCCGCAATCTCTCCACACCTGCCACACCCATGTTCAAGGAGGTTCCTGCCAGGAGAGTTTGTAAAAATAAAAAAGTAGAGACAACTTAGAATAGTTCAATAAACCATGAGTGGTTACAAAGACTGCATCTGTGCTACGGAAAACTGGGCGGCACTGTTCAGCCTAATGAGACAGATCAATATGACTTAAGTAAAAAAAAAAAACAAAAGGCGAGTTACAGAACAATACATACAATAGGATTCCATTCAGTAGAAGTAAATATATGTTGGCTTCTCTTGTTCTCTGTAATTCTCTATTTTGTTGCCAGGGGCCTTTTCAAAATTCAAATCTGATCCCGTCACCATCCCTGCACCCACCCTGCCCTCTAGCCTAAAACTTGACCTTGGAGTCCCCATCATTCTTAGGAAAAAGCCTAAACAAAGCCTATACCGGCCTTACCCCATCTCTGCTGCCCACCTCCCGGGATGTCCAGCCCTCCCTCCGCTGCTGAGTCCACGTCAGCACCGTCCCTCTCTGTCCGAAAGGTTTTCAGTTGCCCCCCTTCACCTGGGTCACTTGAGATTTCATTCTTCAAAGTTCAATTCAAAGGACGCTCTGCCTTCCCCACTGCCTCCCCATCCCCCAGGCTGGCCAGGGCCCCGTCGCACTCCCCGAAGCGCCCTCAGCCTTCCCGCAGCCTGTAAGTATTCATTTCTCTTTGTGCTTATTTGATCGCTATCCGTCTCCCCTAACAGACACAATTCCACGAAGGAGGGACCCAGTCTGGTTTTGCTTCTCACTGCGTGTCCACCCCCGCCAGCCCCCGTGCCAGGTGCCCACTGCCTGGGACAAAGTAGGGGGGCCCAGTCAATACTTGCTTCAGGAAACAACAAGGGAATTCCCTTCCTGGTCCTTCAGACTCCCCTGCCCATGGAAGCTCCACCTTTCTGTGTCTGTCCCTATCAGACATCCCCTAGTCCGTGTGTCTCTGTCTCCTAGTTCTCAGCATCCTGTACCGGAATCTTTGCTCATAGATGAAGTGTCCATCCCAGATGGGGAGTCCCTGCCATGACAACCAGCCTGGCCCTCAGCCCAGAGAAGAGCTCAGGACCAGGGCGATGGGTGGCCGGATGAATGGACTACAAACTTGCCTCTCCCCTGTCTCCACTGCCCCTCTGTGGGTGTCCGGTCTCGGGGTGGCCTGGGCCCATGAGGCTCACTGCAGCCGGCTGGCACTCCTCCCGCAGGGCTCCAGGAGAGCCAGACCTCTGAGTGGCTGGGAGGGAGGGAGTCCCTCTTGGGAGGAAGAAGATGGGTAGTGACAAGTGTGGCGACAGGTGATGGGAAGTCCAGCATCGAGGAGGCCCAGTGCCAGGGCCAGGGCATCTCACTGAGAGGAGACCCTGATCCGAGTAAGAGATCAGGGAGGGCCCCATGGGGCCTGCCCACGACAGGACCTCGCACTGCAGCCCAGCTGGATTATAGGCCATATTCCAATCCCCTCCCCCGTTTGCAAACGTTGTCCACGGTGCCTAAATTGGCACTCGGTAGGCCAAAAGGGCGACCTTGAGGAAGGAGTTCCAACTCCACTTTGTGTGGTTTTCCTTCTCATTCCCTGGTATTTGGGACCCATGGGCCTGGCATGTGTTTCTGGAATGCAGGCACCTTTCAAGGAGACAAGTCTAATCCAACATGCACACTGAGATGCTCTGAACACTCCTGATGAGTTAACACCCCAGGGCTCTGCTTCCAAGACAGCCCACATTTTGGCACACGTTAAAGTTGAGGAAAGATCTCCCTTTGCCCCCCTGCACACAGGAAGCAGCTCTCCGCTGTCTGTGAAGGACCAAACTGAAGCCTTGACCCTGAATTCTAAGCCCTCCAGGCAATGTTCTCTGAGCAGTTTGCCTGCTCCCTCTGGGCTCTGTGTTCTCTCCCTCTTTGGCTGCCTGAGTCTGAGAGAGGAGGAGCCCCAGGATGGGGCAGGATGGGAAAGAAAATGAGGAAACCCAGAAACGAACAGGCACCTGAGAACTGGAGAGATTGGCCCCTGCGGGAAGGAGAGGCGAGGCAGAGGCTAACACGCAGGAGTTCAGGGAAATCGCAGCACCCGCATGTTGACTGGGCACCAGGCGTGGGGGCCCCCAGCCCAAACTGTGGGCATGCGGTCACCCTGTTCTCTCCACTGCGATGTGATGAAGTCAGATAGATCTGACTCCTGGAATCTAGACCCGGAATTTCCAAAAGGAGAAAGGAAGGCCCCATCTGGGAAAACACAACTAAGGTCATTTGACCAAACTCTCAACAGAAAAACTCCTCCCTAACCAGCGCTTCAGGGTTCTGGGGACATCAGCCAGGCCTTCCCTGCCTTGAGGGCTCAGAGGGGACTGTGCTCCACACATCAGGAGGCTCTGTGAGCAGCAAGGCTACACCAATTGCAAAAGTGATAAAGAGGAAGGAGGGGAGAAAAGGGCGTTCCAGCACTTTATAAGCAGAACGCAAGTCCCTGTCCCCACCCTCTTCCCACCACCCCTAAATCTCCTTAGTAAACTAAAGCTGGAACTGGGTGAGTAAATCCACCCGAGTTCCTCCCCTTACTCGGTCTACGCCACAAATAATCCTTTTGCTGCCTGGGACCTTATCTGAAGTTTCTGTCTTAAGTTATCTGTATGAAGATAAGAGAATCAAAAGAAATTTAAGCTACAAGTTGAAGCCACTAGGGTTTGGTAGGAAGCTGGACTTTGTTCTTGCAAAATAAAGCAGCTATTTTATTTTCTAAGGGAAAAATTTCCCTTGGAAGAATTCGAAGAAGAAGGAAAAAAAAAAAAAAAAAAACCCAATGCTTTGGAAAACAATGAAGCACAAGGAAGAAATTCAGGAGCAGAGCGTAACAGGTGAGTCGGTGTGGGAGCCACACTCAGTCAGCAGATGCAACACCTGGGGAGGGAGGTGCCCAGGGATTCCTGGGGCTCATCCCAATAAGCCTCATTGTCCCCGTCATTCTCTTGGGGATCTGTAATGTAGTTCTGTCCTCAAATCAAATGATTCTTAATTGGCTTCAATTAAAAAAAAAATCTCAGCGGAGGTGAAGTCATTAATAAAACAAAAGTAGCAGGAGGAAGAAACGTCCCCAAACTGGGACCTGTTGCCTTACTTTGTGGCTTCTTCCTCAGATGCAGACACCACCTCAGAAAATTCCCTTCTCATTTCTTCCTTTATCCAAATTGTTAAGGAGGGCACGCCCCATCCTTCCACCTTTTACTCTCCGTGACTCATGCAGCAAGTGTCCAATCTTTGTCCAAGCCTAAGTTTTTGTCAGTGCCAGGCAGAATCTAAAAGACTCTCTCCCTCCCTCTCTCTCTTCCTCTCTCTCTCTCAATTGTGTATGTACAGGACAGGAGTCTCCAATCAGTTGATCTTACAGAAGTAGCTTCACCAACACAGTCTCATAACCAAGAGCTACAGTAAAAGCTTCCTGCAAAACATCAGGCAAATAGCACACATGCAAACACACACACACACACACCACCATCGTCTTCAACTGTCAGGACTGCACCCAGCAAGCTGTCTGTTTCAGATGAACAAATAAATCATAAATGAATTAACCATAATAAATTAATAATTAATAATTAATTCCTCTTCTGGGGCCGCTGATTGAGGACACAGAAGTGAGGAGATGCAGATCCTCTGCGGACATGGGTAACAGGACTCTTTCCCGTTTGCCTGCTCCCCACCCCAGTAAAACAAAGGCCAGGATGGTGCGGTGTGATAATGGCTGGTATTCACTGACTTATCACAGGCCAGGCTCCGCCTGGGTTGTGTGATTTCGGCCTCATGACAACCCTAGGAGGCAGGGACCGACATTCCCATTTCACAGACGACCAGCTGAGTCGTACAGCATCTCACCGGTGGCCGCCCGGAGCTAAGCACCCAGGCCCCCCTGCACAGCCCCTGTTCTCAGCCACTGAGCTGCAGCGCCCACCTGCTGCGCAGAGGGACAGAGCATGGGACAGGAGTCAGGAGACTGCCCTGGTCTCCGTCCTACATCTGCCGCTGGCTTGTTCCCAGACACTGAGTGAAACGGAGGAAGGTCTGACAATGTTTGGCCAAACGATGTTCCTCTGCTGTTTTCTAGCTCTTCCGTTCCGATTTTCCAGAAAGCTCACGCATGACCTCCCGGAGCCTCGAGGACTGCTGGGGAAGGAAATGAGGCAATGTTTGCAAAGGAACATTAAAAAGTAGAAACGGCTGTGTCAGAGGTTGGCCACCCATCAAAAAGTGAGGTCAAGGTCCTGACGCTTTACCCGGGGCCTGTGGGACTGGAGCGGGGGCGGGGAAGGGCCCGGTGGCCCCCAGCTCCCAGCTGTGACAGCGGCGTTGGCCCCTGTGCTGGGTGAACCGAAGCTGCTATGTCTGGAAGGGGCTCACGTGTGACAGATGGACACACACAGTCCACTAACATTTATTCAGCGACCAGCGTGTCCCAGGCTCCGTGCTGAACTTGAGACACCTCAGGTTGTCTTCCAAGGGCTGATGATCTGAAGAGGTATGGACAGAAAATCGTGAAAGTGACTCCAAAATACACATTAGGAAATACAAAAGAGAACAGGCCATCGTTAAAAGCTCAGGAGGGCTGAGGGGAGGACCCACAGCGGAGCCAGATGGGATTAGACAGGAATCGGGACCGTGCTGGGGCAGCGACGCCCGGGCTCCCGGGGCAGAGCGGTCCCCTGGTCCTTGTCACGCACACGTTTGAGAGATGACGCATCACTGCCCCCACTGCTTTGCGGTTCCCATGGCCCCGGGAGATGTTCTAACCAGGGAAGGCACGCCGGACGCGGCAGGTGCTCAGTCAATGCCTGGCTGAATCAGTCAGTCAGTGGAGGGGAGAGGTCTTGGTGCATTTATTCCGCATCTTTTTATTTATTCGACAAGTCCTGTGGTGGTTAAAAAAAAAATACGTCCACAAATTCCCTGATACTCTTTGCTTCAAAGAGCAGAGGCTCATTTCCCTCCTGTCATGTGTGACTGTGCTTAGTCAGTTCTTTTTTTTAATTGAATAGAGTTGATTTACTTCAGCTTGTGTCATGTTATTAAAAAGCTAGAGATCTAATCTGTTCTTAGAAACAGTAATTAGTACATATATGAAAACTAAAAAAAGTGCAGTACACTGTGTACACGTATTTACATGCAGTAGAATGTGTGTGTGCAGTCGAACTGTAATAATTCTACATAACAAAACTGAAAAAGGGAAAAAAGGTTTTAAAATAAAAATTATATTGTGGAAAAAAAACTTTGTGTTAGTCTCTGGTGTATAGCATAGTGACTCAGTCACACACACACACATATATTCTTTTTCATGACAAGCTATTACAAGACATGACAAGACATTGATGGTAGTTCCCTGTGCTCCACAGTAGGACCTCGTTGTTTATCTGTTTTGTATATGGTAGTTTGTATCTGCTCATCCCAAACTCCCAATTTAGCCCTCCCTCCCACCATTCAGTCACTTCTAATGTATACAGCGTGGCCAGGATGGCTGAAATAATGGTCCAGCTGAGATCAGGACACACGAGGCACTGACTCATCCCCTTCGGGGGAAATTGCCACCACGTCAGGGGGGCACCCACACAGGCACTTGGGGAGGCTCAGACAGGGTGAGAACCAGCGGCCTCTGCCAACAGCCACATGAGCAGCCGTTCTGGAGGACAAGCTCTAGCCCCAGTCAGGTCTTCAGGTGACCCAGGGACCTCTTAACCGCAGCTTCACAACAGAACCACCCTGCTAAGCTGCTCCGGAATTCCTGACCTGCAAACACCGCAGCATGATCAATGTTTGTCATCTTAAGCCATTAAGTTGTGGGGTCATTCGTGATGCCGCGATAAATACCTGATACAGACCTCTACCTTATCACCCGGGAGGATCTGGAGACAAGGGGTGTGTGGGGGAGTTCTGGGCCCGCCCTCACGGAGCGCAGTCTAATTAGCAGCACAGACAAAATCACAGACCGCATCACACATGCTCCAGGAGAGAAGAGGTGCCCATGAGGGGGAGGCCTGGGGGAGCACAGAAGAGGCTTATCTAGCCTAGCCCAGGAGGTCAAAGCTAAGTGATACGTAAGTTTACATCTAAAAGATAAGCAGGTATCTTATAATAACTTTCAATGGAAAAAAAAAATATGAAAACGACAATATGTATGTATATGCATGACTGGGACACTGTGCTGTGCACCAGAGATGGACACTTTATAATTGACTGTACTCCAATTAAAAAATAAAAATAAATTTAAAAATAAAAGATAAGCAGGAATTATCCAGGGGTGTTAGTGAGCGAGGGCTGCTATAAGAAAGGGCCCCAGACCGGTGGCTCGGCCAACGGAAACTTACTAGTTCTCAGTCCTGGAGGCCGGAAGTGTAAGATCAAGGCGCCCACAGGGTTGGTTCCCTGGGAAGCTGTGAGGGAAGGATGGGCTCCAGGCATCTCTCCCTGGTTGCTGGACGGCCGTCTTCTCCCCGTGTGACTTTACATTATCTTCCCTCTGCACAACTCCGTGTCCGCACTTCCTCCTTCTGTGAGGACACTCGCCACGCTGGATGAAGGGCCACCCAAATGACCGCACTTTAATTTGACTACCTCTGGAAAGGCCGTGTCCCCAAACACGGTCACACTCAGGTACTGGGGTTAGGACTTTAACATGCAAATTGGGGAGGGGGGATCACAATTCAGCCCATAACACCAGGTAAAAGGATGGAGGAGACGAGAGGACAGTCCAGACGGATTAGCACGTACAAAAAGCCGCACAGGCAAGATGGAGTGTGCTGAACTGGAGACTGTGTGTGAAGGGAGGGAACCGAGCAAAAGCTGTGGCTGGGTCATACAGGGTCTCATCCACCATGTCAAAGCACTTAAATTTTATCCTTTATACTGTAGAGCACAGGGAACCATATTCAATATCTTATAGTAACTTATGGTGGAAAAAAATATGAAAAGGAATATATGTAAGGTCCTATATGACTGAAAAAATAAATAAAAATAAAAGAAATAAATTTTATCCTAAGAGTAGAAGCTACCATTGGAGAGTTTTAACTAGGGGGTCACATCATGAGATTTGCATGTTGGAGAATTCACTCTGGCTGCCCAGCTGGGAGTGGGCTGGCAGGAGCAGGCATTCACACAGGGAAGACCTTTAGGAGGTATGCCCACAAATGATGGTGGTGGAATGAACTGGAAGGTGAAAAGTAAAAGATTCGCATAATTATGGAGTAAGAAGCAACAGAGGGAGACTTGTTTTTTGGGGGGGTGGGGGGAAGGAGAATCAAAGGTGATGCTAAGAACTAAACAGACATTTCTCCAATGAAGACATACAGATGGCCAATAGTCACATGGAAAGATGCTCAATATCACTAAGCATTAGAGAAATGCAAATCAAAACTACACTGAGGTATCACCTCACACTGGTCAGAATGACCATCATTAAAAAGTCCAAACAGTAAATGCTGGAGAGGGTGTGGAGGAAAGGGAACCCTCCTACACTGCTTGTGGGAATGGAAATTGGTGCAGCCACTGTGGAGAACAGTCTGGAGAGTCCTTTAAAAACTAAAAATAGACTTACCTTACGATCCAGTAATCTCACCCCTGCGCATATATCCAGAGAAAACTCTAATTTGAAAAGATACATGCACCCCAATGTTCATAAAAAACAAATTCTTTTCGGGGGGACACAGGGAGGGGACTTAATGTCTAGCGCTGTCACAGGGACCGGTGGGCTCCTGTCCAAAAGGGCCTCCGGCCAGCTTGCCTTTCTCTGCACAGCACAGCCTCGCTGTCTACATTGGAAACCACCAGCTAATTCTGCACTCACGACTTAGCCTCTCAAGTCTCTGCTCCCTCCTCTGGAAAACGAGGAGGACTAGAAAAAGCACACACAGCTGAGTCAGGATTCAATGAGATGGCTTGGCACGGTGCTTGGCACACAGTAAGCGCACAGGGAAATGTCTCTGTTATAATAAATCACGAGCTCCTGCTACCAGCAGGGTGAATATTATTAGTACTGGACGCCAGGGCCCTTCAGAAATCTTTCTCGTTGCACTGTCCCTCATGAGCCTGTGGGTCTTTCTCACCCCTCCCCATCACCACCTGCACCTCCACCATCCTGCCCTGCCCCGAGCCTTGCTGTCAGAGAGAGGAACTCAGTCTTAATTCCATCAGAAACCCAGCGTCCAGTCTGCCGGCACAGGGTGGTAAGTAAATAAAGCTTATGGAATGAGTTAACAAATTCCAAATGGGTCTACCAACAGGTACCTAGGAGAGCAGAGAAACACTGCTTCCAGGAATGGAAAAGTCATCTATGACAAACCACGGACAGGTTGGTGCATCTGAAGAGGCAAAGACCTGAGGTTTGCACCACATTCTGGACAGGAGGCAGGGACAGCCAGTCTTCAGTGAAGTTCAGATAAGGAGCAAAGCACCAGGGCAGCCTGGGGGCACAGCAGGAAGAAAAGATAACAGCCGTGTGGGGTTTTGTCGGGTTTTGCCTTTTCAGAGGACTTCCCTTTACAGGCAGCAGAACCCAGAGTGTAGTAACAGACAAACGCATATCTCTCGGTAAATACAGAGGGTTGCAGATTTCTATCACATCATTCATCAGGGAGGAGGAATGGCCAGGGATCTGGTGACCAGCGACAATTTGGGAACACCAAGCAGCAGACAAACCCCCAGCAGAAACCAGCAAAACCCAACAAATGACACGACATTTCCAACCCAGCAGGAGACAAAACACAGACCCCCCCACCCCGCACCCCAAAGGGGAAGTGACGTATTCACCCTAGTCAGACAATGAAGTCAACACTTTGAAAGGGGAAAAGAAAAATCCAAGTACAAAGAGACAGTCGGAATTCCTTAAAAGAACACGGAGGGTTCTGTCTGAAGGAGCGGCAGTTAGCAGCACCCCAGCCCTTTCCGGGAAACCTCTCTCTCTCCCTCTCTCTCTCTCCTACACTTGTAGCCATGCTAGTACCCAGGCTACCGGGTTCTGGAATGAGCAAAGAGAAATTAGTCTCCTTCCCTTTAGAAACAACACTTCCTGCCAAGGATGCAACTTGAGGTCAATGTGGAAAGAATAAAAGGAGGAGGAGGGGATGTCGCCAAGCAGATAGGTGAGAGCTGGAAAGATGACCCCCAAAAAACTGAATGCTATTTATTCGGGGTATGTCTAGAGTTGCCAATAAAGATGTAATCTGTCACGTAATGATGCTCTGTAGTAATAGGACCTCTTCATCCCAGTTATCTCCAAGAAACATAAACATCAATTAGGTGTTCCCAATGCCTCTAGGGGAATTCCGTCTCCATCCTTCATTTAACTGAGAAACTGAGGTACAGGGAAATGAAGGAAATGAACCAAAAGATGACAGTGTGAGTCAGCAGCCGGACCAAGAAGCCGACTCCTCACTTTCTCTATAAATATTACAGGACATTCTCTTCGAGAAGCAGCTTTCCAAGAGAGCAGGCTCGGAGAGTCAGGTCATTCTGGGGAGGGGTGAGATACCTGACATCAGGCCCCCAGGGCAGCAGGTCCTGAAGTTTCTATGCAGAAGGGGCTTTCCCCTTCCTTCACCAGCGTTACTCAGCCTGGAAAATCAATTTACCGAGATGCCCTGACTCCCTGCTCCTTAAATGAGGGTCCTCCCCCATCACCATTCCAAAGCAGCGTCTGCACAAATTAGCCCGCACTCTTTGTCCTGGGAACCCGATCATGCCCCAGGGTGTGTGCCAACTGCCTCCCCTGGGCCCTGGGCACTGTCAACGCTGGCACGTGCTTCGGCAAAGAATTGTGTCCTTTTAACGGCCACCGGAAAGTTTGTTTGGTGACCTGTCCCTCTAAAGCAAAAAAAAAAAGAAAAGAAAAGAAAGAAAAGGCTGTGAACCGCTTATTATCAGCTTCCAAACCGAGTGGAAGTTTAACCAACTTCAAGGAAAGTACACACACTAAGCCCCGAACTGTTTGAGGACTTTCCACATTTTAAGGCACTGGGGCTGGATTCTGGAGCAAAGGGCGGCAGCGGTTATGCTCGAAGTTATGTCATAGCTGGTGTAATATTACCTCTGCCCACTGGGATCTTATCAACCAGGTGTACCTGCTCTATTTTTTTTTTTCTGGGTTTTTTTGTGGGGGGTGGTAATTAGGTTTATTTATTTATTTATTTTAATGGAGGTGCTGGGGATTGAACCTGGGACCACGTGCATGCTAAGCACACACCCTACCACTGAGCTCCACCCTCCTTCCTTGCTCTGTTTTTGAGACCCATCTGAGCCTGCTACCGGGGACATGGGCAGTGTTAACAAATCCATGGACGGCGGACAAGGGTCTAATCTGTCTGGCCAAGAGGCACAGCCAGAGCCAAGGGTCTCTCTCGGCAGCTGGATCTGTGGTTTGAAATCCTGCTTTTCCTTCAACATGAAATGTCTGGGCACAGTGTGAACCAAATCAACCCACAGGGGAAAACCCCCACAGACACACCTTTTGACCATCTCTGTTATTTCGGCACAAGGACAAACAGTATTAAAAAGCTGAGCCCTCTCCACCAGGCAGGGCTGAGCTGGAATCCCAGGCAGGCAGGCAGGCGTGTCAGGCCCCGGGCGTGCAAAAACCCAGTTCGCTGTCTTGATCTCATGGATGGGAGACCCTGGCTTCTCTCTCTGCCGCTGGCAGGCAGCCAGTTCTCAGGGCCTAACCTCACGCTGTATTTCCAGCTATTTCCACAAAGCGTGCAGCCTCTCAGTCTCGCTGAGGGATGTCAGCCGCTGTAGGAGGCAGTGTTAGATGGGGAGAGTATAGCTCAGTGGCTTAGCTTGCCTGAGGCCCTGGATTCAATCCCCAGTACCTCCATTAAAAAAATAAATAAACTAATTATCTCCCCCCGCCCCCCGAAAATCCCCAAACTAAAAATAATTTAAAAAAAAAAAAAAAAGAGGCAGTGTTGTGGTATTCCACAACACTAACGTCCTGTCCCCAGCCCTCCCCACCCCCAGCGCCAGGGCCAGCGCAGGGCTTGCTACCTGACACTTAGCACTTGCTGCTTGGTCGGACCCAGAAACCGCTGTTTCTGGCCTCGCTAAGACACGCCCCTTCCTCCCAACTCCCAAATGTAAGTGGCTTCCTTTTATCTCTGTACCAAGGAAGCAGTGACCATGCACGCAGCGCATAGGAGACCGGATGAGATGCCGGCCGTCCTCCAGCCTACATTTGATTTTTGTCTTCCTAGTAAGAGATGGGGGAGAGTTTCTTTCTGGCAGACAATCTTCTTGGATTTAAAGTAGGAGTGGTTAGAAAGGCTTCATCTCCATCCATCTCAAAATGAGAGGCACCCTGAAAAAGATGACCAGATAAAGCCCTCTGCTGCTGGTAAAACAACCTGGGGTCCTGCGAACAGTTTAGAAGTTGAGAGAGTGTGTTCCACATCCAAGCACTCGAAAGATGCCGGGGAAGATGCCCCGTTTTTTTTAGCCACCATTGGTGTCGAAAAGTGGGACCTTTCAGCTTCCACGCGTCATTACTGACTTAATGGCTTTTGTGTGCAAATCCTCTTCATTAACTTCTACTTAGACAAATAATGAATAAAAATCTCCCTTTCTGCAGGAAATCAAGGACTCCTTTGCCTCAAAAATAATTTTTCCTCTTTTAAGGTAGTAAGACCTCAATAAGTCTTTCAAAATCTCTCCCTTTTTTTTTTTTAAACAACTATTTCTAGAAGTGAAAAGGCAGAAAGGCCAGAATAATTAGGTTAAGTCATAACTAGCCCAGTGCCATCTGTGGACCAAATGTGCAGATGATCTTGGTAACAGTTAAGCCACTTACTAGCCTACAATTTGCTGGGAAGTGATAAAGGAAGACGTAACTGATGACGGACGGTGAAGGAAACAGCTGTTGTTATTTTGGTTCAGTTTACAGCAATTTTTGCCTTTCTCAAAATTAAAAAAGAAAGAAAGAAAGAAAGAAGAAGAACAGGCAGGTGCTTAAGGCATCAGACCTGAGAGCTGGTGAGGAGACCCCACGTGAGTTTAAACTCTTCTCTGAGGAGGAAAGTGAGTAGTCTGTGCTGGTTAAGGGTTTGGAGTCACAGACCTAGGTTCAAATCTTGACTCTGTCACTTAGAGAAATTAGCTAACCTCTTGAAGTGTCAAATTCCTCATCTGCAAAATGAGAAAACAATAGTATTCGCCTGGTAGGACTGCTGGGAAGATTAGCATGTATGCCAGGTGCAGAGTAAGGGCTGAGTGCAAACAGTCATCGGAGAACAAATGAAATGAAGAGGATTTTTTAATAAACAAGACTCTTCCCACTAATCCCACCTACAGTTATGACTTGGGAGCTCAGTGACTCATCCTTCATCCTGGAGCCCCCCTCAGCAGCGATGCCATCTGCCTGCTTGCCGGCTGCCGGAACCCAAGGCTGCCGTTGCTGAAAGAAAGAACCCTGCCGAAAGGAAAGGGATAATAAGCAAGTGGAGAAATGTAGAGAACAAAAATTTACTCTGAAATAGAACCTCCTGAGACACTCTGAACAACACGTGGGTCTCTGACAAGCACCACCCAAATCTGAGTTTCCGTTACTGTAAAAAGTTCCTGCAGAGAACTAGACCCTGGGTAATTCAGGTCTGATAGTGTGCACAGATTGTGAAAACTTCTCTCAGCTTTGGACACTAAAGTGAGTCTAGTCGGTAAGCCTAGAAAAGTAGCAACGAAGGGAGGTTCTATCATTTACCAGAACTTCCAGTTCTGATGAGCAAATGATAAAGACCCATCAGGTGAGTGCACTGAATTATCCTCAACATCATTTTCTTTCCTGCGTCATATCCTGCACAATTAAACAACAGCAACAAAAGCATTATGTGTTACACAGAAAAAGGCTAGAGAGAGAATTTGCTTGACCAAACTGAAGAAGAGCCTCTCGCCTGGAGAGCTGGTTCTCCTCTTTGGCTCCCTTCCACATATAAGAGAGTAGCTGTACTCATTAATTTAAAAGATACATAAGAACAAGCTGATAGTATCAATTTAGAAAATCTTTTACATGAATTTGCAGTTTATTAGTTAATGACACACATGTACATGTGGACAGGGCACTTTATCATTCAGTCTGCCACGGAAAACATCTCACATAAAGCATCCTTTGCAATGACTTGTATCCCTGAAGGCCACCAGCTGAAAACCACTTGGAGCCAAAAGCAAGACAGATGGAAGCTCAACACCTCATTAGACTGTGTTCTGTAATTTAAGCAAGGCGAGATGAAGCTACTTTCCCCTGCACATCTGAGCACACGAAGTAAGTTTATCTTGAAATTAGTTTCATTTCTGTGTGCTTGGTAATCCCACCCAAGTTTTTCAGCTCTCTACAGAACAAGAAGTAGTGCCAATAAAATATTTATTGAGTGATAGCGATCTAACCTCCCCTCCCGTTAAGCGCATTCATTGTGTTGTCTCTGTGATAGTTTGATCGTTTCCAGATACAGGTGTACCTTATTGAATAGAAAGAGGGGGGAAAAACCCAAAGTCACTCAAAATAGAACCAGAACTGTAGCTACCATATGTGTTTTAAATATCTTACCCATACAATTAAGAATACAGTATTATAAACCAGCTCCATAAATCTTATAATAATAACAGTAACACACCAATGCTTCTGAGCCACAAAGAGGCCCTTGAAAATACTACAGATTTCATGGTGATGTGGCTTTGGGATTGACTTAAGATTCTGTAGGAAGAACATTAAGTGGCTGAAATAAACACACCCCCTTCCGCGAACCTAAAATGAAAGGGGGAAAAAAAACCTTCTTGCAAGGCAGAAGCAGCTTAACGTGGGCCTGGCTTCAGTGTTCCTAAAAATCCTGTGGACTTTTACTCCCATTTAAAATATAATTTGCAGACAGGGCTTCAGGCTTTGTTCTGTGGAGAACACAGTCTGGATCCTCTGCCTTTCAACTTCAGGCTTAACGAATCAGGAGAGTGAGGCGAGGTCTGTGCTGACGTAAATCAACAGTGACTTATGAGGTGCCAGCCTATGCAAATGTCCGCAATTGAAATTTCTGTGACGCTTCTCCCTAACCTTGACTCAACTGTTGGGAAAAATACTTCTCTGAACCTTACAGCAAGAAGGTATTTCAACATTATGAAGAGATCTTTTTTTCTTGGGGGTGGAGGCTGGCGGAGGAGGACGAATACATTTTTCTTTTACAGAGCCAAAAAAGTTTCTTTGGGAAAATTTTGAAGAGACACAAAAGTGGAGATAACAGTTATAGGAACACTTACATACCTACCTCCTAGTTTCAGCATTTAGTCTTAATTTCTTCTCCTACCCAACACCCCTCCCAAAAAATAAACTGGTTTATTTTAATCCCAGACATCATATAATTTCAGAGCAAATATTTCACAATATATGCCTGACATGAGAACTCCTTTGTTGAAACAGCACGATCACAAATCCCCTCATTGTTAAGCCAGTAACAACAATCCCTTAAGATTCTCTAAAATGTAGTCAATCAGTGTTCAAATTTCCCCAAATGTCCCATATTTACTTTTCATCAAACGTATCTTCAACTTTTAAGGATAGTGGCTGTTTTTTAAGGAACTCCCACAGCTGAAATCCCCTTGCAGTTCCTCTTAGAAACATTTCTTTAAATAAGTGCTTAGTCATGAGACGTTTTATCGCAGATTCAACAATCACCTTGGGCCTTGGGCCTTTCTTGGGATGGGCCCACGCGCTGTTTGACAGCAGAGGCAGGCTCTACTAAGCTTTTCTCATCCCCTCACTGTAGGGCCGCTCCTTCCAGTGCAAAGAGTGGGGAGTCAGGAAGCCTTGATTCAAATCTTAATTACATAACGGTATATCCTCGAGCAAATCCACTTTCTTCTCTGTCTCAGGTGCTAAGCCTGGGAAATGAGTGGGTTAGCCTATGTAATCTCTGCATTTCTTTTTGGCTCTGAAGGTTCAGCACGCTTGATTTTAAGTTGGTTGTTGTTGTTGTTGTGGGGGGTAATTAGTTTTACTTATTTATTTTTAGAGGAGGTACTAGAGATTGATCCCATGACCTCACGCATGCTAAAGACACGCGCTCTACCACTTGATTCTAAGTTTAATTCCTTTCCAATACTCTATCTTGATGATGTTGTTGGCAAGGATGAGAGCCTATTACAGGAGAGAGCAGGGTATGTGAAGTTGTAAGACCACTCAAATCCTGACGCCAGTCTCCTTGGATAAATCATTAACCTTTCGAAGCCTCAATGCTATCCTGTATTACAATTATTTGTTTTACTGATCCATCTCTCCTACTACATGTAAAATTCCACAGAGTGGGAACTCCTCATTTTCATCTTTCTGTCATCAAAACCTAGTGTCTGGAAGCTGGTAGGTGCTTGATACACGCTTGTTACATAAATGAACGCTGGGTATGCATTCTGAGGGGAAGTGAGGGCTCCGTCCACCTCACAGGACTCTTGTATGGTGAAATGAGTGAATACGTGAAAATGTACTTTCCGTGTTACATAGTAAAAATATTAAATGTTATTATTAGTATTTGAAACATTCCAAGTAGAATATTTTATTCACTTATGAAAACCTGACCTTGCCTCTAACCTTTCGTAAGGGATAGATGATAGCCTTTTTTTTTTTTTCTTTCCTATGCTAAGTTTCATCTCTGGTAATTTTTAGATGCCTCTTTCTTCTTCCTCTTCTTTTTTCTTAAATTAAAAGTATATTTCTATGTACTCACCACCATACTTAATTTTCTCCCTAATGAACTTTGAGGGAATTTTTTGGAGTAATTGTTTAGCAGCTTAGTGCTAATTTAAATGACATCTCGATTAACTTCTACAACTCAAAGTAATGCAGGAGGAGGGAAAAGCAACTGTAGATGTCACTCAGATGAATTTTCTGATGAACAAAATGTTCACTGAATTAGTTCCCTAAAGATGATCCTGATTCAGTTTCTACTACAGCTGAACGCGAACAGTTCTGCCTGTGAGTATTTCCGCAAACGGGCTCTTCCTTTTTCGTCATGACACTAACTTCAGCTTATCATTTAAAGATTCTTGCTTATGCTCAGGCAGTTTTGAAACGTGAACATTTCCCTTCACCGTGTTTAAATCTGGGACAACCCCGAGAGCAGCATTTCCCGAAAGGAGTACTAGTCCTCCGTAATAATGCTCATAAAACCAGCGACTGGACACGTACATCTTGGAACGTCTGCATAACCCCTTCTCGGTGATTCACAAACACCTTAGCACACAGAGGACTGGAAGGCCTTAGAATCGATGAAATGTGGTATTTGACCACAGAACCTTTTTTCAAACATCACTTACAGACATACTGAGGACCACTATGGACCACTCTGGAAAAGCTATGCTCTAGCCTAGCGCTTTTATAATTATTTCAAAGGAACACAGTAAAAAAGTTATTTTATCTATTCAGAAGTAAAAGAACTAAAAATCTTGAAGTTAAAATATATATATATATATAGTTGGCCCTCTCTGCAACCTGCAGATCTAACCAACCTTGAATAGAAAATATCTGATATTCCAGAAAGTTCCAAAAAAGCAAAACTTGAATTTGTGGAAGGCCAGCAGCTATCCATGGGACATTTATTGTATTGGCAACTGTATCACATTAGGTATTGTAAGTAATCTGTGCAGGGGAGGATGTGCACAGATTATATGCAAATGCCACACCATTTTATATAAGAGTTTTGAGAATCCTGCAAGGGTTCCTGGAACCAATCCCCCTGACACTGCACTGGTCACTCGTTTGTGGTGCAAAATAGACCTTGTTCAGTTAAAAAGTAATTTCCGGGCCCACCTCAGCATCTAACTATACAGATGTCCTCACTGAGCATGTAAATCTCTTTAAATTAAGATGGCATGTAATTAAATCATTCAGCCGGTTGACAGGCTTCTCCACGCCGGTAGCTTTCACTTGAAGCAACCCTGTGCCTCTCACCCTGAAGTGATTCAACTTCATAACAACACCATTAAAATCCCTAGCACTTTCCAAGCAACAGGCTTGGGCATAAAGCATCAGTAACTCCACAATGAGTCAGATGATGTTTTTGAGTGTTGGGGGGAAGTTGGATGATTCGTACATCTGCTTCCAGAGAAAGGGTGCAGCGGATGGCCAGGCCCTGCAGACTCCCGGTGCAGAAGCGTAAGGGCCGGGCCCAAGTCAGCGCGTGTACATCCTTCCCCATCTTGCCAGCCCGCCTCCGGAGGGGTTGTTTGCGGGCAGGGCTTCGGGGCCGGAGAGTCCCACCCTAGGCTGGCCCAGGCGCCCCATCGTCCCCCGGATGCCAAAGTTCAGCCCCTCTGAACGTCTGAACCGGGCGAGTCCATCTTTCTGGACGCGAATCTGGGGCTTTCCCCAGGTCTCGGGGCTAGCAGGACCGGAACAAACAGCCACTGACCCCGGGAGGCCCGGGTCACCTTCACCCTCGCCTCGGTCCCCCGCCTCGCAGCCCTCTCCCCTCTCGGGGCCGGTCTCCAGCGCCGGCCTCCCTCGAGGCCGGAGGAACACTTGTGCGAGCTTGGCCGCGATTCCCGGGGCGCCGCATCCGCCGCCGAGATGCTGGCGGCCCGTGACGGCCCCGCGCGGCCCTCTCCTTATTTATCCAGCCGACAGTTTCCATGGCTCCGCCGCCATCCTCCGCCCCCTTCCTCTCGCAGAGCCCGGCGGCGGGCGCGGCCGGCCCGGTGGGGGCGGTGGGGGGCGTGCGCGGCGCCGGGACCCGGGCGCCGCTCCCCAGGCGCGGGTGCGTGGACGCGCCCCCTGGTCCTACCCCCAAGGGCGGCCGGGCTGCTTCTGCCGCCCGTGCCCGGCCCCCAGCACGTTCGCCCGCCCGCACCCCGGTCTGCTCCCCGCCGGGCCCGGCGCCGGGGCCCCAGGCGCAGCGCAGCCCCCGGCCCGGCCGACGGCGCGGGGGAGGGGCGCGGCTCAGGCAAAGTTGCTGAGTTGCTCTGCACGCTCAGAAGTTGCAGCTGAGACGGCAGCTTCCCGCCCCCTTCCTGGACTCGGCGGCTCGGAACACACACCCCACCCGTCACCACCCGCTACCTGCCCTCGCCCCCGCCACCCCGGCCCGGACTCGGCAGCATCCCCTCCCGGCGCCCGCGAGGAGCCCAGGTTTCCAGCGGAGTCGGGCAGAGGGTGGGCGCACCCCACCTCCCCGCTCCGCCCGGGGGAGGGGAGAATGGGGCGGGTAGGATCCCCTCCACCAGGTCGCCGCGCCGCCGTGGCGCTTTTGCACTTTGCAAAGCTGAGCGGCTGAGTAGGGGTCGCCCACCGGCCCCCGCGCCCTCCCCGGCCGTAGCGGGGTTTGCAGAACGAGAACCGGGCAGCGTTCCCATCCCCTCCCGCAGGGCCTTTCGCCGGGGCGGCGGCGGGAGGGGCTCCGCTCGGGGCTGAAGTCGCCAACAGGTGCTCGCAAGCCCATGTGACCGGGGAGGGGCCGCGCAGGGGAAGCCGGGGTGGGGGCGGGGGCGGGCTCCCTCTCTCCCTCCGCCCCTCCCCCGGCCCCTCCCCCCGGGTCCCCCGCAGAGCTCGACGCCCGGTGCACCCCGCCCGCGGCGGCCTAGGGATTGCTCGCGGGTGGGTCTCCGGAGCGCCGGTGCCCTCGCCGCCTGCCCGGGAGGAGGAGGAAGAGGAGGGGGAGGGAGGGGATGCGAAAGTGGGTCAGGAATGTAACTGGACGCTGCGCACCCCCGCGCCCCCCCCGCACCCAGTGCCGCCAGCGGCCGCTCGTGCCAGCCTTGGAAAGCGAGTCTTCTGCTGTTGTGGTTCCCCTGCACTATCGGTGGGCTGTTACCAGGGGATCCCGAGGGATGTGTTTCCCTGTGACCCTTTGGGAAGAAAAACTTAGTTTCCTCAGTAACCGAGTTTGGCTTGGATGCGATGATGCAGTGAATGTTCTAGGTGAGCCTGACCGTGAGGAGGCTGCAGTCGCACTAGGGGGTGGATTAACTTTTCTTATTACTGAACCAAGACGTGAAAGGAGAGCTGGAGAGGAGGTGGGTTTTTGCCCTGCTTCGTGGTTTTTCGTTTTTTGTTTTTTTTACCGACTCAGGGAACAACGTTTTTGCGTTGGAGTTTGAGTCTTCCATATGCAGGCCCCGGGCTGCCCTGAATTTACCAAAGTTCTTAACAGACCCGGGCTTAGTTGATAAGGTTTGAAGTTGACATCTTAGAGTTGGAAGGAGTAAGGGACAGTGACAGTTTTGTATTTGGGGAAGTCCTGAGAAATAATCATGAAAAGGCCTTTATTAAAAGGAGAAGGAAAAAGAACGAACCCCCCGCCCTCTTCAAAGCAGAAGAAGTGAAAACAGTCCGGTGGGTTCCCTCCCCAGCCCAGTGTCCCAAGCGTGTGAGTTGGAGAGGGAGGATCCGGATTTTAAAGTGATGGACTTTGGGTTTGGATGCTGGTGACACCAGCAGGGTCAAGGGAAAGATAATAATAAACGATGAGATTGCAAAGAGAAAGCTCAGCATTTGAGTTTGTAGCCCAAACTCATTGAACAGCCTTCCAGAGAGCTGTCACATTTTTCCTGCTGCTGGTTTTGTCCAGTGGACCTTAGTCACAGAGTGCAGGACCGGGTTGCAGAAGCAAGGCCCAAAGAGGCTTCAAGCTTGAGACTTAGAAGAAATGTGCACCTGCTGGAGTTTTATTCAGAAGCCAAAAGGGGTGTGTGACCCTCTAAAGAGATCTTAAGAGTTATCTGAAAAGCTGACTTAGGAATTAATGTAAATTTCTGTTTCCAAGGCAACCCTAGATAAAGAAACCTAGATTGAGATGCATTTTGCATTAAAGAGTCTATATTCATAGGAAGCCAAAACTGGTAAATTGAATTGTTGTAAATTGAATCATAGTCTAAACTTACATCTATAACGGGAGGTTATTTTGTTGTGAAAACTTGTGGAGCTCTGACCATCCCTAGTCGATTTTTATTTTTTAACCTCTCTGAGTTTTCTCACTAGTAAAATGGGAATATGAATAATAATGACTGGTCTTCTTTGGGGTGGTAGACTGGACTTGTTCCATTACTTACTAGATAGGGCATCTTAAGTTCAACTGGCAAAAGTCTTTCTTTTTGCTTATGGTGTTTCCTGAACTGTAGGACAGCTGAATTTGGAAGCTGAGCAATCCCCGACGTTGAACAGTCTTGCATTTGAATGAAAATGGCCAAGTTATACAGAACTTTTCTGGATGGAAATGTGGGGAAAAAAAATGAAGACGTTCATGATCTTAGATTTTTGTCACTCTGTTAAGGAGCGTGATTGCCTTCTGTGTGAGATAATAAGGCTTTCAAATCTTGGTTCAAACCAGTATTGTTGCTATAGAAAGGAATTGAGAATTTAAGGGAAAAAATGAAGTGGCAGACATCCCTTTTCCTCCCATCCCTTCTCCCCACCTCCAGATTTCTTCTGCATTCAGGAAACATTACTATATAGGGTGATCTTCATTTTAGTTATAAATCAGATTTGTAAAGCAAATTAAATTAAGGAATAAATACCTGTTAAGAAAGGATTAACAATAGAGTCCTTAATCTTGCGAAGTGTTCCTGTATGTTTGAAACATTTGTTTCATAATTTGGGGGGCACTTTTCAAGAAATCATCTCTGTGTAGCAAGTTTTCATGTAGATTACTTTGGACAATGCATTTGTAACCGTTACTCATTGCCACCCCCAAAATATGTTTTTGAATGAACATCTGCTTTAAACATTTTAGCCACCTACTTTGTATAGAGCCATGTTAATTTAAGATTAACTGTGGAGATTACAGGGAGGCATATTCATGTTGCGGAAAGACTCGAGTCGAATATGTTTTAGTTGAGGGTGACTGCTAGGTGACAAATATAAGAAGTTTAGTTGTTCAGGGGTTAAACAAAAACACTAATAAAAAAAAAATACATGCCTATCTGCATAAGAAGAGATGATGGGTTCATAGATGAAAGTTACAATGAATTGAGAAGTAGATAATGAGATTAAAACTTCTTTTTTCTTCTTTGTGTTCTCTGAAAAGTGAGCAGTGAACCTATATTGCTTCCATGTAAGAATGAGGGTTTGCTCTTGTTTAGAGAGATGTTGCCAGACAGCCCGTGTGCACTTGACCATCAGTGTGAAGCCAGTCACTGAGTGCCCAGGGACTGCCAGGGAGGGGCAGACAGCAGAGCGTGAGAGGAAAGGAAAAAGGGAGAGGGCACACCCTTACTGAGCAAAGACTCAGATGGTGAAGGGTGCTGGGTGTGTTCTGGGAGGGTAGCTGTGAGGTGGCAGCCATCAGGAAGTGCTCCCGAGGGAGTTGGTAGAACTTGAACTTAGGCCTTATGGGATGTACATGATCTTTATAGCCAGAGAGAGAAAGGCACTCCTAGTGGTAGAAGTGAGATAAGCCAAGAGGCAGGAAGTTGCAGGGCACATTTGGGGAATTTAAATAGGTCAGCTTTGCTACTGGGGAGGGATCAAGTATGAACTTTGTCATTGCAATGATAAGTTAGGGACAGACCTTGAAAGCCTGGCCAGGTTTGGTGTTAGGACTTTATCTGCAGATGATGGAGAATTATGACAGGACTTCCAGCACAGGAAGCACAAGGTCAGAGTTGGATGTGGGGGAGGTTCATCTTGTGAGTTAGGTTAGAGTGCGAGTTTAGGGACCACAGCGGCCATCGCAGGGATCCAGGGGCTTGGACAAGGGTTGTATCAATGGGACCTGGTTGGAGGGTGATGCTTTATGAGTTGTTGTAACAGGAAAATTGACAATCCTTTATACTGTTTGGATGTGATTTGAAGTGTCCAAGATGACAGAGGATTTCAAACTAGATGCCTTGGCAGGTGGCACCATCAGCAGAAATTGGAACAGGAAGCCAGTGTTCGAGGTAAATTGAAGGGTTGATTTCAGAAATGGAATTCGAAGCCGTGATTGACAGCCGGGTTTAGGCGATTTATGGAAGATGGATGGTTCTTGGCTGAAAGTAGAGATGTGAGTCATCTACATAGAAGTTGTGATTATTGGTCCTAAATTTGAATGTGCTGGCAAAGGACCAGTTTTAGGGAACATTCATGATTGGGATTTTTATATATACATATATATACAGTTCAAAATTCTCCTCCTTCTTCGTAAAGCACAAGATAGTCTTGTGAGGCTTTAGTTGGAGCCCATCTACTGAATCAGCACTGTTGCAGCCCCGTTGCTTTACCAAGCAGCTCTCAAACGCGGCTCAACAGATTAAGGGGTCCTATCCTGCAGGCACTGAATCAGAATCTCCTGGGCTGGCAGGCTGTGTGTTTTTATACAAGCATTCCAGGCCACTCTGATGTGATTCCTTTTGGGGACCCAGAGCCTCGGTCAGTTTCTTCTACAGTCTGAGACCTCCCCCAGAGCCGCCTGTCCCTCCCTGGGAGAGCAGGAGTTCCTCCGTCTCCTGTGTTGGTTTCAACCTGTTCTTTTGCTTTTGTATCTGATGGACAGCCATTGATAGGCAGTTGTTTATATCCAGAGGACCTGCTGCTTTCCAGATGTAGCCCGGGTTTGGGAGCGGTGATGGATGTGTCAGAAGTCTGCCCTGCTAGGTAGGAAGGAGGCGTGGGCCGAAGCGCGGTGCACGGGGCTGATTCACATCTGCCCATCGAAGCCTGCAGAGGATGACGTGGTAACCTGGGCCCCGGGCAGACTGTTTCCTGTACCTTTGGATTCGCAGACCCAGGGCGTGGTATTTGGCAGCATTCTCGGGAGGCGACTGTTTGGCTGATCCTCTTCAAGGGAGCTGAGCTGTCAGAGGTAAGGCAAGGCCAGCTGTAGGCTCTGAACACCAGAGTCTTCAGTGCAGAGAGAAGTGGATAGTCCCAAATTTGGGGTTGGATGTCTAAAAGGTGATGGCTGGTAACACCCTGTCTGTCCAGCTCTTTATCTCTTTATTGTCAGAAAAAGCAAATGCCTGTCCTTTTGAGCAGCAGCACTTTCTCACTTTCAGTTAATCGGATGCTGATTATCTGGCTGCAAATTCTCCTTCGCTCTTCTCCTTTCTTGTTTAGAAGCTATGAAGAGACACACTCAGATGTCTGTGTTAGTCTGATGGATTAGCAGGCAGAAACCGATGATGAAAATTGATGGTGGAGGGGCTAGGGGCAGCGTCCTCTCCCCACCTGTCCCCACATTCAGAATTTAAACTGTCCGTATTTCTAAATCTCTAACTGTTGGAGCCAGTGGTGGGGTTTTTGTTGTTGTTGTTGAACTTTTTTTTTAGCTCCCCCCCAACAAAGAACAGTAGAAAATATCGAATCTGGTTGTTTTTTTTAAATTGTGGTGAAATACGTATCACATTACATGGACCATTTTCACCATTTTTGTGTACAATTGGTGCTGTTAAGCACATTCACATTGTTATGCGACAGAATCAGGGTCTGTGAATTTTAGAATATAAGGGAGTATTCTAAAAATGTCAGAACATGACACCAAGTCACCCAAGAAACCATGAGGGAGAGAAATCGTGGTAAGTGCAGACGCTCAGAGTGCTCACATGCGAGGTGAGGGTGGGCTGGTGGATGGACGGCCCTTCTGGCGGAGGAGTTTGCCCGAGAACATCCTTTTTCAGCAGCTAATTGTGAAGCTAATCAGTGCAGGGGAAAAGGCAATTTCGTGCTTGAGATTCCTTTAAGATGCCAGAAATAGGGCCAGCATCTTGATATTTATACAGATTTTAAAGTTTCCTTGAAGCTGTGAATGTAGGATGCAAGGAAATGCTCAAAGAGAATTTACAGATTTTACACAACTTCCCAGAGTTTCCAGTTCGTTTTGCATCCTCTGTGGCATGGATGGAGTTTTGTATACTATCTGTTTTGCATTCTCTTGGCACCCACAGAGGGACAGGTACTGCTGTCATCCCAGTTTTTCTAGTGAAATACATTTTATTATTATTTATGAAAATGTGACTGTCAACAGCCAAAAAAAAAAAAAAAAAAACTCAGTGAGCAAGAACCTGTCGATTTCTGATCATGTTAGTGATTGCACGGTTAAATGAAAACGTTTTTAAGCTTAAATAGGTGAAATTCACAAGAAAGATCAGAAACCTTATTGCTGGTCATGGAAGTTCTTAGGCAACCCACATTTATTACCACTTCACTTCTTTTTTTTTTTTTTTCCATTAGAAAATTTATTTTCACAACCCTTTACTGTTTGCACCTCATTCATAATACCCACAAAACAGGTTTGAAGCTAGTCAGCCCAACAGGATGTCAGCTGTAGTTTCAAAGAAGCTGCGGGCTTGGGTTTTACCAAAGGGAAGATGTCTTCCTTTCTCTCCTCACAGCTTTGGAAATTTATGGCTTGTGTAACAGCCCTCGATGTTAAAAGTGCTGCTGAATTTGAGAAAACCGACAGAATGGTTCTGAGTTTATCTTATTCAAAACTGCATTAGTAAACTTCTGCTTATCAGTCCTGAGAAGATGTGTTAAAACCAGCTTGGCAACTTTTTTTTTTTTTTTAATATAGCATGCTAGAGAGCCTTGAGGAAAGGGTTTTGAAACAATAGAGTATAGGAATGCTTTTAAACAAGAATATTCATATTGTATATTTCTCCGTGTTTGAAGGACTCATCTTTTAAAAGCCAAGATGTCATGGTAGGACTGAGTTACCCATGGGAAGTTTTCCTCTGGTAGCAATAACAGGCAATAGTCAATTAGAGTCACACCGAGAACTTGGAAAATAGTTTCTTTTGTGTGAATACCTACAAATTGACAATCCTGGCACGCACGTACGCTCCCAATGCAATTTACTGAATTCTGTTTAGAAGCAGACTTTATGTAGGTTTTTTGAACACTTTGCAGTCAAATGGTATAGAAATACAGACTTCAGATGAGAGCTCTTTCTAAAGGATTCATTTGGGAGTCTCAGGGTTTTATTTATAAGGTATAGTCACTCCAGCGATTTGAAGGGTGCGAACCAATGATTTCATATTGCGGTTCTGGGAAACGTTTGTCCCTTTCAACGCCATGAGCGTCAGCTGATTTGCCAAAGGAAAGTAGCTGTTAACTCATATTGCTGCATCACAGGTCCACAGAAAATGAAAGTACAGCTGTTCCTGGGAGCCTAACACATCTCAATTTGGAGTTTTCTTTTAAAGCTGTGTTCTTACATTTTCCTAGAAAAATACCACAGCTTTTAAACTCACCCAGCCATCTACAGGTGCCTGTTTTCCGGTGAATCCCGGTGATGGTGAACCCAGGATATTTCTGTGCTGTGTGTATTGTTCTATAGCTCTGCCCTTTACTGTGGCATTTCTGTGTTAACAGGGCCTTCTTCCTCCTGCAGTGTTAGCCTCACTCCTCAGACCTGTGTGTGTTTTCCTTTTGATTACCTTGGTTCTAGGCCAGCCTCATGTTTGACACTCTGGGCTTAGGCAGTTGTAGGTGCTGCTTGCTGTTGAGCTGTTAATCTTTTTATTATTTCCTGTCACTCTTCCCCATGGTTGATGCTCCTGAACTGGAGAGGGGAAAAGTGATGAAAATCACCTTGAGAACAGCTTTGCAAAGGAGGATTTCAAGTAGGGCTTGGGTCTTACCTGGGACCACAGAACGATGGAGAAGGCACAGTCTGTTTCGTCAGGCAGAGCCTCCGCCCTTGCACTGAGTGAGCTGGATTCCAGTGGACACTTTGCTGTAGAAGTGAAGGGGTTTTCCTGGTGTTTTTGCAGTGAGTCTCGTGTCCAGGCCTGGGGCTTGAGGGATGGCCAGAACTCATGGAGGGTCTGCATTTAGTTCTATGGAAAGGCCACAGAATGGGGTCCCCTTTCCTTTGGAATTAAAAATAAAATTCGCTTGGGGTTGTTGGCATTCCCATAACTCAGACCTCGTCGTCTCCCCAATTCACTAATTCTTGGTTTGTCTTTGGTAACTCGGCCTCCACCCCCACCCAGCCCCAGAGCACACAGGGTGACCCCATGGAATTTAAGAAGAAAATATTGGAACCTCAGTTGTATTTTTAGCTTCTCCTTTTTGAGGGGGAGGGGAGAAGTAATTAGGTTTATTTATTTTAATGGAGGTACTGGGGCTTGAACCCAGGACTTCATGCATGCTGAGCACACACTCTGCCACTGAGCTGGACCCTCCCCCCAAGCTTGTCTTTTTTTTTTTTAACTTTGTTAAAATTGTGGCAAAAAAAGATATAGCGTAATATTTGCTATTGTAATCATTTTAAGTGTACAATTCAGTGGCATTAATTACATTCACAATGTTGTGCAACCATCACCAGTCTTTATTTCCAAAAGTTTTCATCACCCCAAACAGAAACCCTGCACCTGTTAAGCAATAACTCCCCACGTCCACCTTTATCCTCTAATCTACTCTCTGCCTCTTAGGCACATTCTAAACATTTTGTATGAGTGGAATCATGCAGTATACGTTCTCTGGGGTCTGGCTTATTTCGTTTAGCGCGATGGTCTCAGAGTTCATTCATGTTGTCACATGTCAGTACTTCATTCTTTTTATGGCTGAACAGCATCCTACTGTCTGTGTATACACTACCTTTTGTTTATCCGGTCTTCTGTTGATGGACATTCGGGGTGTTTTCACACTGGCTATTTTGAGTAATGCTGCTGTGAACGTGGGTATACAAGTGTCAGTTGAAATCCCCTTGGTCAGTTCTTTTGGGTATATGTCCACCCAAGAGTGGAATTGCTGGGTCATGTGGTAGCTCCATGTTTAACCCTTTGAGGAACTGCCAGACTGGTTTCCATAGTGGCTGCACCATTTTATGTTCCCGGTTACGAAGTCCTGGGGCTCCAGTTTCTCCACATCTTTGCCAGCCCTTGTTATTTTCCATTTTTTGATTACAGCCACACTAGTGGTTATGAAGTGGTGTCTGGTGGCTTTGATTTCCATTTCCCTGGTGACGAATGACACTGAGCATCTTCTCATGTGCCTGTTGTCAGCTGTGTGTTTTCTTTAGAGAATGTCTGTCAAGTCCTTGGCACTGTCCATTTCTGTGTATGTTGTGTCATGCCTAACCGTAGTATGTCGTTTATAAAGAAAATATGCCTATACTTGGATATATGCAGAATGTTTATAAAGATATGGGATGTATTTTTTTTAAACTTTGGAGACCATTATTATAAACTATAACAATGATCCATTTCATTTCTTAGTGCCTAACATTAGAAGGAAAATATTGATGAAAATTCTTAAGCTCTATTGGGTAAGGGGGCAGAATCTTATTTGGTCAAATGTAGCGTGTTTACTGGAGCCTCCATGTGAAACTAACCACAGGGTCCCAGGACTCTCTTTTGGGATGTTTCCTTTTGGTACTTAAGAAAGTAAATCTGCTTGGATGGGTTTCAAGTTAGGCTTGCCTGTGCTCCGTCCTATTTTGTGGCTCATAATGGCATTTCAAGGTTCTAGTGTATCTTATTAAGAGATGGGAGTGGTTTTTCATGCCATGTTCCACAGGGGAGCCAAAAGGCATAGAAGAAATAGAAAGGAAGAGGCTTGGCTCTAAAACAATGATGATGATGATGTCATTTATAAAACTAATTTGATTATGTAAAGAGATGAGTTTTGGGGGGATGGAACTGGTCTATTTAATGACCCAGTAAGAGCATTTTAGGCCTTGAGGATTAATTTTTTTTTAACAGGTTGGTTTTCCCATTGTTGTTCTGTTCTCTGAAAGTAAACTTTGTGAACTTATCCTAAAATGCCAACTTCTACCAAGCGCGTGACATCACCGTCCGAGCACATCCTGGTGTATTTCTTGGAAAGTGTCCACACTGGCAGGCGTTTTCCAAATAAAACAGTTGTTTCAGTAAACAACTGTTTTATCCGGCAGCCCAAGTGGAGAATTTTAAAACCAGTGTTTGTTTTGCCAGCAAACATTTTGTTTCAATCCTTGCAACTAAACAAGTGGGTAAGATTTAAGTGGCCTCCTAGTAAAAACAAATGTAGAACCATTCTCAGAAAACTTTAGCTGAGCAGAAATCTATTTGCTGTTAGGAGTGTGAGTTTAGACATAAGGGGAAATAATTTGTACTTTCTGTAGAATTCTGTACTTAGTTTCCAGTCAGAGTGGAAGTCTGGCTGTGAATTATTTTTTTCAAGGCAAAGATGAAATATAAAAGAACTATTAGATGAAAAGTATCGGTTTTACATATTTTAAAATTTTATAGCTTGCCTTTAAAACTGTGACTAAGCTATCCTCAGGTATTTGTTCTGCATGTGTTATCTCTTTTTAAATTATTTTTATGGTCGTTCCTCCAGTGTGTCATCTAATCCAACATCCACACTAATTATCAGCCCTCATCTTTTGTCTTTGATAAAAACAGTAGTGTAATCAGAGTTTGGTGAGCTGCGTTGTTACTTTTCTTTAGGGATCCTTGTAACTGAACATTCTTGCTGTCTTTAATGGATGATCTTTTGAAATACATCATTGAATTTTTTACATTTGAAAGTTTGATCATGGTGTGCTTTTCTGGTTAAAAAGCAGGCCTCTTTCCTACTCAGGACACAGGCAGTCATGCACCTTCTTAAGAGGATAGTCAGAAATTATGAAATACAGCTTACATGCAGAAGAATGTAGAAACTAAATATATAGTTTAAAGAATAATTAGCAAGTGGGAATGCATGTAACCCTCACGCAGATTAAGAAATAGAGCATTGCCTTAGAACCGTCTCTCCTTAGAACCACCATGCTCTTCTGTCTGCAGGAAGCTCACAGCTATGTGGGCATCCTCCAATGACTTCTTTTAGTTTTGCAACTGTTTGCTATATATTACTTTAAATTTTTGAAAAAAAATTTTATTGGTGTATAGTTGATTTACGATGTTCTGTTAGTTTCAGTACAGCAAAGTGATTTAGTTTTATATATATATATATATATATATATATATATATATATATGTAAAACTATTCTTTTTCAGATTCTTTCCCATTATAGGCTATGACAAGATATTGAATATAATTCCCTGTGCTATACAGTAGGCCCCTGTTGGTGATCTATTTTATGTATGTTAATCCCAAACTCCTAATTTATCCCTTGCCCACTTTTCCCCATGGTATATATTACTTTTTACTCATTTGTTTTCATCAACAATGTAATTGCGAGACTTTGCCAAGTTCATGCCTATACCTGTGGTTCGTGCATGGTCATTGTTCAGGGTTCCTGTGTCCTACGATCATGCTTTTGTCCGTTGTCCTGTTGATGGACATTTGAACTGTTTCCAGCTTTTGGCTCTTATGAAAATGGCTGTCAAGAACACTCATATGTATATATTCTGGTACATTTGTGCAAAAGTTCTTTTTGGGTGTGTGTATTGTGGGAGGCGGATTGTTGAGTTGTAGGCTCTTTGTATTTTTAACTTTACTGTAATTCCAGACTGTTTTCCAAAGGACTTGTTTTGGTTCATACTCCCCGTAACAGTGAATGAGAGTTCTTACTGCTCCACGTCTTCACCAGAACTTGGTACTGTTAGACTTTCTAATTTTTGCCAATCTGAAGAACATGAAATGGTGTCTTATTGTGGTTTCAGTTTGCCTCTCCCTGATAAATAGTAAAGCTTACTGGCCATTCCAAGACCCTTTTTTAGAGCGTCTTCCCACGTTTGTGCAGGTTGTCCTTCCTGATCTGTAGGGTCTGCAGTCTGGACGCATCTTCAGTCGATGTGTGCTGCAAATGTCTCCTCCCATTTTGACTTGTCTTTTTACCCCATCGACGGTGCCTTTGGATGCTCACAAACTCTTAATTTTAGTATTATTAGATTTATCTATCTTTTCCTTTATGGCTAATACTTCCCTCTCTTGTTAAAAAAAGTCTTCCCTAGCCCAGGTTCATGAGGCTGTTCTGTCTGTTTTAGAGTTTTCCCTTTCACGTGTGATTTTATTGTATTTTGTTCATCGGAAATGGATTTCTGTGAATGTTGTAAGGTAGGGGACAATTTTCATTTTTTTGTCTTATAGGGCATGTGGCTGTCGGGCACGGTTCATTTGATTACTTATTTAGCCACATAATCACGAGTCCCCACTGCCTGTGTCATCAGTCACGTGGACACTTGTGCTGTGTCGGTTTCTGAGCTCCCCCTTCCACTGGTCCCTTTGTCCATCCCTTACTTACCGCAGGGTCACAGTGAATCCTGATGCCCAGGGGGGGCATGTTCTTCCAGTAAGCATGTCTTGGTGTTCCTGGCTTTTTGCCCATTCTTATACATTTTAGAACGAGTTTCCTAACAGAACCTGTCGGAGCTATTGTTTGGACTGCCCTGAATCTGTAGACCTGACGTGCTTACAACAGCAAGTCCACCACATTGAAAGGCCACGTGCAGTCCCCAAAGACTGGTGCCTGACGTCCTGGGTTTAGATCCTGACACCAGCCTTTCCTGGGCACATGGCCCTGTAGAATCTGTGTGCTCTCAGTGAGCCTCAGTTTCCTTATTTCCTTAAAATAATAATAGTACCTACCTTACAGGGAAGTCAAAAGGCTTAAATGATTAAATGTGTTACACATAATCTGTGGGAGGTGCCTAATATCTGATGGTCACATAGTAAGTGTATGATATGTTAGTACTTACTATGAACACTGATTTTGCCATGTTTATTTATCTCCTCATCAGTGTCCCAAGAAACTTTTATAATTTTCTAAAACTATATGTAATATAGATAAAATACATTGCTACATATAAATATATAACATGTAGAAATAGGTAAAATATATATTCCTAGGAATCTTAACAATTGTGATGCAGTTGTAAATGGTATTTTAAAAGTTTTCTGGGGAGTGTACTGTGTTACTGTGTTTTTATTTAGTATGTTTTATCAGCTGATTATGGTAATCTTTGATGAAGAATTATTAAGTGTGTGTGTTGCACAAGATACAGCTTGGAACTGGCGAAAATGTGGACCCTTCCATCTGGGTGTCTGCCCGTCACACGCCCTGCTCTGGGCTCACAGGACTGAACATTGTCCCGTTTTGCATGATTTTACACTGTTGTACCTCTTTGACGGCTGTTGTGGAAACCTGTGTGAGAATGTTGGCAGTCTGCTTCATTTGATCTTGCAGATCAGGCTGTTTTCAGTCTGCTATTTCTTTTAAATTTGCGACGTCATTCTAGTTCCCTGCTTGCTTGTGGACCACCCACAGTGTGCTTGAGACCCTCTTAGGCCTGATTTCCGAGGCTCTTCCTCCCCCTAAGCTCTGACCTAGAGGTGCCACACCCTTTGAGATTGGAGTCTCAGCTCTGTACCCGGAGACTCGCGTCCAGTGTAAGTAAAATTTCTCTGGGTGAAAACTCACGTTGTTCCTTTGCCGTCTGTCTCACGTCACACATGTCTCTGAGGAGTCACAATTTTTTTTTAAAGAATGAAAAGAAAGGGAAAAAATACATGTATAGATAGATAGATTCTCCTCAACTTCTGCCTGCCTCTGGTTTCGCTTCTAAGCTTTCTGGTCACGTGGCGGTTCCTCCCCACGTGGGAGGCGAGGCCCCAGGCTCTGTGCGAGTTCACTTTGTGTCGCAGGACGCAGAAACTCAAAGTGAAACCAATGAGAAAACCAATGTGTTCTTAATGGTTTTTACCCAAACCATAAATCCGTCTCTTGGCGGGAGAGGGGAATCACCCACCTTCGGATCCGATTTCTTTCGTGTGTTCCAGGTGGTGTTTGTCAGTCCGGTGATCATCTGCTGGGACTCACTCAGGGGACTGGTTGAAAATGCAGATTCCTGGGCTTGACCAAGACCCAAGCGGAGGAGGAGGCAGGGATTTGCATATCTTAAAAGATTCCTTGGTGGTACTGACCGGCAGACAGGACCTGGGAACACTGTGGACGGTGTGGGGGGCTCAGATTTTCATCAATCACGTATCACGCGATGGACAATTTCAGAGAGGTTTGATGTAATTTAACAGCTAACACCTATTAGGTGCCACGCATCAGGCACTTAATGTTTAAACTCATGAGCAGAACATGATTAGCCCCATTTTATAGAAGAGGAAACTGAGGCACAGAGAGGTTAAATAACTTGCCCAGAAGTGTCATTGCCTTTGTGGATCCTGAAAGCAAAATCCTGGCCTTTGTTAATTACAAAATAAACTCGTCTCTAGCAGAAATGGGCCCCAGGGTTTCTGTGGCTCAAAATTGTGCCTTGGTGCTGTGTCCTGTGCCTTGTAACTGACTCATTCCTTTCGCAGGACCTTACTGAGCATTCAGAGTGCTCAAGGCTTGCGTAGGGATTCCACAGAAGGAAAGCATACCCGGGGAATTACAGTCTGTCAGACAAACCTGTAACTTCCTAGCAGATGCCACGTATGGGTGAGAGGACAGTGGTGTGGGAGAGAGGGCTTACCGTCCACTGAGCTGCTGCCCTGCCCCGCCCCAGGCTCTGTGCTGAGTGTTTATGGGTATTTTTTCATTTATTCTCACAAGAAACCTCTTTGTTAGCTTCTGTCGATCATCGATCGAACAGGAAACTAAGGCTCAGAGACGTAAAGAAACGTGGCCAGGGTCACATAACTTCTGCGTCGCGGTTGTGATTGGAAGATAATGCCTGCCTCTCTCCAGAACCCAGCTTTGATCCACAGTATTTTCTGCTTTTGGCTATACATCAAGTACATCCTGTTTTCTAGGGGAGAATTGCCATCCATCCAGTGGTGACCCAGACGACCCAGTCCCTAAGCTCACTGTGGGGTTTAAAGAGATCTCAGTGGCTTATAATGTCTTTCATCGTTTTATTGGCCTCCCCTATTTTTAAAAAAAAAAAAAAAAAGAGATTTATTTATATTTATTTATTTTTAATGGAGGTGCTGGGGATTGAACCCAGGACCTCGTGCATGCTAAGCATGTGCCCTACCACTGAGCTCTACTCACCGCTCTGGCCTCCCCTGTTTTATCCCCTGGTTCTGTTGTCCTTGCCTGGCCCCTGGACCAGGTAAGAATCCTTCAGAGCTAATACTATCATGGCCGGGTTCATGGCCTATAACAAGGTGGACCACTGTCTAGGGACAGCAGGAGGCCCAGGACTGGTTTGTGAAGGAACACCATAGCTTTGCCCACACGGGCACCATTCGCTTACACCGTGCAGAGGCATCCTGTGTTCTGAGTGGGCTTCTTAATTTTCACGGGAGGAGGTCCAGGGTCTGCTATCACAGCACAGGCGGGCGGGAGGCCAGTCTGATTACTTTCCAGCCACTTCAGAATTGTAGTGTGTGATCGCAGGAAACCTTACAAGTCATCTCTCCCAAGTTCTCCATCGTGCTGAATAGGCATGGAGAGCCCTGCCCGTTAAGAGACTTGTTCCAGGTGAGGGTTGGTGGCAAGCCTAGAACTCAGCTCCCGACACCCAGAACAGCGCCTTCGACCTCTTCGATCTGACTTGATTCCGGCCTTGCCCTCACCAAGCTGAGTCATGTCGTGAATGAGCCGTAAGAATTTCGACTTCAGAATGATTCATGTGGCAAGACTCCCTTTCTGAAGGCAGGTTTACCTTCCTAATTACGCATTATTTAGGCTGGTGAGAAGATTATTTCACGTTTCTAAACGTACACTGGTAGGTGATGGGAGAGACTCTTCTAAAATGTGACCAGGCCTGCTGGAGACCCCACGTCCCGCCAAGCGGGAGCCCCACCTTGGGAGACTCCACTGGCTAATGCGTGTTTTCGTCGGAGAAGAGGGAAACCTAACAAAAAGCTAAAAGGAAGAGGCACCTGTCGTTGTCAGCATCTTTGTTACTTTTTCATCTTCTAGACCCCCAACAAGGCCTCGGGCCCATGGGAGTGGGTTGTAACTTAGCCATCCTCGGACCCACCTCTGTCCTTGGATGGTGGACACGTGAGTGGAGGAGGCCTAGTCAAGAGTCCATTCATTCTGTTTACTATTTCATTTATTAAAAATGATCCCACCGGGGGAGGCTATAGCTCAGTGGTAGAGCATGTGCTTAGCATGCACAAGGTCCTGAGTTCAGTCCCCAGTTCCCCCATTTACAATAATTCATAAGTAAAATTTAAAATTAAGAAAAATAAAGCATCCCACCAGCGTGGACCTGTTTAGGCCGTAACATCAGGGCTCGCTTCGCCTTTGGCTCTGCTCAGCACGAGCTTTGTCCCATTGACCTCACGCTGAGATAGAGAAGACCCCCGCGGCCTTTTTCTTTTCTTTTTAACATTTTGTTGAAGTGTGACACACACAGAGAAAAGTGCACGTACCATAAATGGACAGCTCCCTAATTCTTCACCAGGAGAACCTACCCCCGAGAGCTTTGGAGAACCACAGACCTGCTTCCATAATCTGCTGTCACTGTCTGTGTCGCTCTGGGCACATTACTGAGCCTTTTGGGGGGGGGGGACAGTAATTAGGTGTATTTTTGTTTTCAGTTTTCAGTTTTATTAGGTAGAATTGTTACAATTTGACTACACGTATGCAACATATTGCATGTAAATACATTTACACACTACGCTGCACATGTTTTTTAACATTTACATGTATGTACTGTTCATTGTTTCTAAGAATGTTTAGAGCTTTAGCTTTTAAATTTACATAGTTTAAAAGGAATAAAGACAACCACAAAATAAGAATTAATTCAAAAAGATACATACATCTATTTTTTTTAAGGGAGGTACTGGGGATGGAACCCAGGACCTCGTGCATGCTAGGCATGCATTCTAGCACTGAGCTATACCCTCTCCCCCTGCTGAACCTTTCTGAGCCTCAGTTTCCCCCCTGGCAACAGCATTTCTCAGGCATGTGTGAAAAGTAAGGGTCATGTGGGTAACTTACCCAGAATTCCTCTTCATCTCCTCTAATCCCAGGAGAGCCCCTGCCAACCGGCACCTTCCGAGCGGGTTCTGTGTGTGGCGGTTGCAAGTGTGTGATGGTAAGTAACTGCTCACATGTATCCGGAAGTCTAGTTAGTAACATGGACCGTGGAAGGGAGGGAAGGGATAGCTCAGTGGTAGGGCACGTGCTTAGTGTGTACGAGGTCCTGGGTTCAACCCCCAGCACCTCCATAAAAAATAACAATAATAGCAACAATGTGGACGGTAGAAAACAAAGGCCTACAACTGATTTTGGCCCAATCTCTTCAGGGGTTCATCGAAGAAACTTGGCTTGAAGTAGATTAAAGTTTCACCCTATTTACTTATGTATCTCCTGCCTCATCTGCAAAAGGGATCATAGAAACACACAGAGTACAAAAGTATTTAAAATAAATAAGGTGGGGAATCAAGGCAGAAGGAGAAATGTAAGTCAGAGCTTGGGGCAAGGTTGCTGCACCAAATGATGTCGTGACATCCAGGCAGTTTGCTGGGTGTAGGCTTCAGAGCTGGCTTTGCGGGAATGATCAGTAATAAGACTCAGAGGGCCCTTGTGATCAGAAAACAAACCCGTGGTGCAGGAGAAACAGTTTTCTTTTTTTCCTTGGCACCAAGACCTTCCTTCTGTGGGTCTTCACGAAGAACATTTGTAATTGATAAAATCACCTGCTTTTAATGCTCTCAGCCCCTGCCTCCCTGCAGGTGGCACAAAGCCAACGCCTAGTTTAGTAAAAGGACTTTTATAAATGACCATAAACTGATGAAATTCTATTCTCCAGGGTATTTCAGTGATACAGGGAAAATTAATACAGGCTGGTTGCACGTAACAGATAACTCCCCCTGTGAGGGGCCCTCCAAGCAGCCAAGTGGCACGTGGGAACTCTGCGTTGAGGCTGGAGGGGAAGGAGTTTCCAACTGCTCTTCTAAAGAAGATTCTGAGGAGGAAGCATGACTTTGAGGACATGCTTGGGAAACGGGGGTTAGGAGAAACTGAGGTGAAGTGGGCTTTCTCGGTGTGCCCTACAGTCTGAGAGATGGACCAGGGCTGGGTCTGCGGGATTTGGATTTGGAAGAGGAAAAATTACAGTCTCTCACTATTGGGAAACAGGTTTGGGGCTGAGATAAAGAGATTAGTTTGAGATATGTTGGATTTGTAGCCTCCCACCCATGAGAAGCTATAATTTACACACACACACACACACACACACACACACACACACACACACACACACAGACGTATCCTTGCCATTATATTAACCACGGTATCTGGCAGATTCCAGCTATATACACAGAGGCAAATGGTTTAGAATGGGGTTTAGTTTTGAAACTCAGATACTTGTCCAATAAAACCACCCTTAATAGTAGAAGCAAATATGGGGCTTTCTTGCCATCCCTGGGGAAGCAGTCAGTCTCAAAGCCTGGTCTGGAACCCTGGGAACCTCCCATATCCTTTCAGTGGCTCTGTGTGGTCAAAACTATTGTTATAACAAGAAAATTTGCTTTTTTCACTCTCTCTCTCTCTGGACTTACCCAGAGGAAACACAATGTGTGACACAGCAACAGAACGCAGAGAACCCACTCATCTTGTATACATCCAGGCATTCAGAGAGAGTTGCAAAAATGTGAAACTATGTACTTTTCTCATTAAAAGTTTTGTTTTGGAACTTTCCATAGGAAGATGCTATGTATGCTAGCATGATGGGTTTATCATTGCTATTTTTAGATAGTAAATTTACCTTCTCCTCAGCTTAATTTGTAATATGGAAGATACTGAGAGAGATAAACCTATGTAAACAAAAGCTCTTTGGGGTCAATAATTTTGAGACCAAAAAGTTTGCGCACCCCTGCGTGAGCAGTATATTTACCATAGACTTTGATACCATGCACTAATGATGGCACACAAGGGGGTGTATGCAGCACTGCCTGGACACAAACCTGCAAGTAAACACACAGAATTATTCCAAATAGCGCTGGCATCTCAGCTTTGTTTATCAGTGTGTTCCTGTCACAGATACTGAGTTAGCGCAGAGATTATGGCAGTTAGTAAAACAGACAACGTCTCTCCCCCCATGGAACTTATTTCTAATAAAAGTGTGTCGAGAAATCAGAACTGTTAAGAACCTGCAGCCAAGCAGAGGTCAGCGTATACATTTGGTGTACAGCTGCGACTGTAGAGTTGGTAGAGAGTGGATCTCTGAGCGCATGAATACGGCTCTTCGCTGTGGGCGAGGCCCTGCGCTGAGTGCGTGTGTGTTAGCGAATTTCACCGCAGTCCCACGCGGTGCAGAACGTCGTATGTCTTCATGAGTACAGACGTCGTAACTCAGAGAGGTTAGATCATTTGTGTTGTCAGCTGGTAAAAGACAGAGCCGGGTTGTGGGGGGAGGGTATTGCTCAAGTGCTAAAGCACATGCTTAGCATGCACGAGGTCCTGGGTTCCATCCGCAGCACCTCCTCCAAAAATAAATAAACCTAATTACCTCCCCTCCGCCAAAATAAAGTAATTAAATAATGCAATAATAAATAAAATATTTTTTAAAAGATAGAACCAGGGTTTGTGCGATTTTTTAAATTTATTTTTATTTTTTACTTTTTATTTTCTTAATTTTAAAAAATTCTTATTTCTGAATTTAAAAATTTATTTTGGCAGGGGATGTAATTGGGTGTCTTTTGGGGTTTGGTTTTGTTTTGTTTTTCCTATCTTTTAATGGAGGTGCTGGGGATTGAACCCAGGACCCTGTGCATGCTAGGCATGTGCTCTACCACTGAGCTATACCTCCCCCCAGTTTGTGCATTTTTATAGTACCTTTGCTTTAGGGAGTCTTCCTCTTTTAAGGCAACAATAGATTTTCTCTTTCTCTCTCCCCACATTCGTGTTGGAGGAAGGGCCTGGCCTTGGGCACCTTGTGGACCGTGTTCTTGCACAGGTGCAGAGAGCAGTGGGGAGGCAGCCTTCATATCCAGGCCAGGAACCTTACATTGCAGAGGCAGCCAGGTGAATCTGACAGACAGGATCTACAGAGGAGCTTTGGACAGCGAGGAACGTGGTTACACAGGAGCACCCACTCAGAGGGTCCTGGACACCAGTGAAATAACCACAGCAAGGCCTGTTTCCTTGTCCCGTCTTTCTGCCACAGCCAGTTAAGATTCCAAATCACTTTTTTCTTTGCCAGGGCAGATTATTGCTCAGCGTCTCCTAGAGGTGACCTTTCTGGGCCTGCACATGGTTTAATTTGGACCCCGATAGGTGTTCTGGGCCTAATCCAGGGGCGCCTTTGGAGTCAAAGCCAGTTTCGGCCACTGGGGTTTTTGTGGCAGCTGCCCCGCGGGTATTTCTGGTCCCCGAGGAGGTGCCTCTGAGCTCTGTGATGCACTCCCCCTCCCCCTCCCCACCTCCCAGAGGACTTTCTCCACCAACTGCCAGGGAGACTTGTGACCTGTGGTCAGAGCCCAGTGTGGTGACAGCTTTGTGTACCAGCCCCTCCAGAAAACAGCCTAAAAACCTGTGCACAGCTCTGGACTCTTTCAGAGGCCTCAGGAACCGGAAATAAGTCTCTTCTAAATGGAGTGCCCACACACGCACCCACCCTCGGAGTCTTCATTTTCAGGATGGAACTGGGACCTCCACTTGCCAGATTTTTTAGTTACACGCTAACTCCGCTCATGTCATCCAGTGATTGGAAACACCCGTGACCGGTGCAGCAGGTCATGGGAGACTCTGCAGAGGGGAACATCCAGTGGTCATCCGTCTGAGTTCAGGGTGTTCACTTTGACCACTTTTGACCAGTTTCCTCTGGATGGTTTCTTTGGTTTTTTTTTTTAGGGGGGAGATAATTCAGTTTTTAATTTATTTTTCATGGAGGCACTGGGGATTGAACCCATGACCTTGTGCATGTTAGGCATGTGCTCTACCCTTCCCCTCACTGGATGGTTTCTTCTCTTGAAAAATTACTGGCTGTAGTCAGCTTGCCCGCGAAGGCTTCTCACCACGCAAGTGGTGTTTCTGCTTCTCACATCCCTCTCGTTCCCGGAGCTTCTCCTCCTGGCATCGTCACAAAGCTGCAGCTGTCTCAGCCTCGGCCCCTCGCCCAGCTTCTCAGCCGTCCCTCACCTTTGTCCTGTTGGCTTGGAGCTTTGGCCCACTCGCGGTGCAGCAGGGAGACAGCACCTCTGGGCTCGGAACAGCGTTCCCGCTTTCATCCTGCAGTCCTCGCACCCGCTGGTAGCTCCTCCCACCGCGGTTTAAATCAGGGCCCTTCCCCAGCTGTCTTGAACCTGGGGTCTTGGTTTGCCTTTGAGGAAAGAAGGAGGAGCCAGTGCAGTCAGATCTGTCCAGCTGAGTGTGTTTGCAGCTGGCATCTCGGAAGGTGGGCTGTCAGCATCTCCCTGACACCTGGCATTTCGCAGCCTTCTTACTTCCTGTCCTCAAGGTGATGCGCGCTGACAGCAGGTTAGATTTGTTGCTCTGTTTTAACCTCAGCCCCTTTGAAGAGAGTCTGAATCCTTATATCAAGCAGAGGCCAAGCCGGTCAGAGGGACCCCACTGGGGTGATTTCTGGAACAGCAGGGACTTTGGAGTGAGACAGGCTCGCTCTGACCTTGGGAGATTCAACCTCACTAAACCTCCCTTCTACAAAAGGGGGGCGTTTGCCTGGCTCCAAGGGCAGTGGCAGAGGTTAAATGAGATCATGTAGGCAAACCACGTGGCTCAAGTTTGAGTCAGGGCTCCTGGGACATGTTAGCTTTCATTTGTGTCCAACTTCACCATCCAGACCTGTTTCCCGTGCAAGTTTTTGTTGCTCTGAAACCCGCTACAGTTAGCAGGAGAGCCTTCTGTGGAGGGCATCCTCGGCTGCTTGGAAAGTCAAAGGGAAGAGGACAGAGAGGCAAGAGAAAGCCATGCTTCCAGCAACCTGCGTCACCAGGAGGGCCAAGAGCAAGGCTGGAGGCAGATGAGAAGCAGGGAGGGAGGCTCGGGCTGGGACGCTTCTGCGTGTCTGCACCCCAGCCTGCTGGCTGCTGGGGTGCTTTCTCCTCCCTCCCTGACTTCTTTTACCACCGGACAGGCTGTCACCAGACCCCTGAAGAGCTTGGCAGGGCTGCAGGCGTCTGCACCCATGCCACCCCTCCTGATGACGCAGCAGACGCCCGAGGCGCTGGCACGGCCACGTGGCCTTGTCAGTTGCTTTCTGGCTGCTGTGAGCACCCGGGACCGCTTTCAGGTTTCAAGAAGTGAGAATACTCAGCTCTGGGAGGCAGGGGGTCTGAACACACGTCCCGGCTTCCTGTAGCCTTGCATCTTCCCAAGTTACATCAGCTCTGACCCCCGGTCTCCTCCTGTGCGTGAGGATTATGAGTAACTGTGTGCCCGTACATGTACCCGACTGCCGGGCCCTGAAATCCTCCCCCCAGCGACTGAATGCATTTGCAACCATCTCTGCAGGCCTCCTCCTTCGAGGCAGCACCACCTGTCAGGATTAGCACCTGAGGGGCGGTCCCTCACTACCACCACCTCTCCAATCCTGCTCCGGTTTTGAGAACCTGTCATTTTGGGCCCCTGTTCCACACAGCTGTGACCGAGCTCGCTGAACAGCTCCCCAGTTCCCAGCACAGCCGGCCTTTCTCGGCCTCCACCATGAACCTGCCTCTCTTCTACCACACGGTCTGAGAGTTAGAAACTCATCAATGAATCTCACTTTCGGTGTGCTCTTCCTGAATGAGTTGTAACTGGGTTTTTTTTTTTTTTTTCCAACTCTGATCTCAAGGGCCACATCTGACAAGATACTTGTGTTAAAAAAAAAAAAGTATTTTTCCCCCCAACATTTCTTTCTCTATTAATCGAAATGACTTTGCTTTAAACTAAATGCCTCACACAGGACTCATTTAGAAGACCAGAGCTGTTCGTGAGACCATTTAAAGACCTTTCCTCCTGGTAACTGAGAAAAAAATCAGCCAGGGTACTTGAATCTTGTCACGTTTTGTTTTTCCCTGCTTGTGCCCAGGATAAAGATGTCATAGACGCTTTTAGGTTCCACACTCCTGCTCAACTCTTTAGGTAGGAGGAATAATTGGCTTTTTTTTTTTTTTTTCCTGAGACGAGGGTAGTGCAGACTGAGCTATTCTCTTGCAAATCTCTGTGGGTACTTGTTGGTAAAGTCTGACTAGCTGCTGATCTGTAACTCTTCTCGGTTTCCTTTGAACAAGGGCAATGAGCTGCTCTTTTTCTGCCCAGCCCTTGCACTGAAAAAATCCAGTAGGTGGCCAGAGAGTCTTTAGAAGACTAAAGACAGCTTCAGAGAGCTATTGGACCAGGTTTTAAAAAGAAAAGTGTACTTGGATCTTTGTACAGCGAACAATACAGAAGGATTTGAATGGGAACCCAGCTTGGGGACAGGTGACTTACATTAGGCAAGTTACAAGTTGACATGTTTGACTATAGCTAAATTAAGTTCTCAAAATAATCCCTGAAACTGGAGCTCGGACTGTTGAAGCAAATCCTCAGACCGGACCTCTCAGCCCGCCTCATTTCAGCCTCTCCTTTATGACGTGGTGTCATCCTTTGCAGCTCCACCCAGGGGCCCCCTCCAGAATGCTCTGTGGAACATGGAAGAACCCTGTCGGCACCGAGGGAGCCAAACCCCAGGAGTCCCGTGGGGTGAGAGCTTTCCCCTTTGGAAATTACTTTTGTAAAAAATTCTGAGTTGAGGAGATGGCAGTGAGGGAAAGCTCTGCAGTCCCAGCTTTCAGTTTCCTGTGATGTCCCGGGTGCTACTTTGATTTGAGCCAGGCGAGGTCTCGGAAGCCAGCAGGACCCTGCCCTCAGTCCCCTGGACTGGGAATGGCTCGTGTGTGTCCTGTGTCCCCAGCCTCAGCTGTGAGCTCTGGCACAGGGATGTTCCCAGGAGCAGCCTGCATTTTCGAATAAAAGATTCACTGAATGTGACTGGTGCCTTTAACAGTCATGTGGCAATGGTCTTTACCGTGGTAAAATAGACGTTGCGTAGAATTCACCATTTCAACTATTTTTACGTGTGCAGTTCTGAGGCATTAAGTACCTTCACGTTGCAGTATCAGCACCTCCATCCATCTCCAGGACTTTTTCATCCTCCCAAACCGAACCTCTGTCCCCATTAAACACAAACTCCACATCGCCCTCCCTCTCTCCCTGGTATCCCCCATTGTACTTTCTGTCTCTGTGGATTTGATGCTCTAGGGACCTCATATGAGTAGAGTCATCCAATATTTGTCCTTTTGTGGCTTCAAGGTTCATCCATGTTGTAGCACGTGTCAGTACTTCATTCCTTCTTAAGGCTGAACGACAGCCCATCATATGTGTAGGCCCCGTTTTGTTCATCCACTTGTCATCTGCGAGCACTTGGGTTGCTTCCACTTTTTGGCTGTTGTGAATAATAGGTGTACAAATATGTCTGAGACTCTGCTTTCAATTCTTTTGGGTATAGATGCAGAAATGGAATTGCTGGATCATAGGGCAATTCTATTTTTAATTTTTTGAGGAACTGCCGCCCTGTTTTCCATAGAGGCTGCTGCATTTTCCATTCCCACCGGCAGGGCACGAGGATTCCATTTTCTCCGCATCCTCGCCGACAGTTGTGGTTTTCTGGTTTTTGGTGCTAAGCATCCCAGTGGGTGTGGGGTGGTATCTCATTTGGGACAGTGGTGGTTTTAATGTTGGTGTTTGGTGGCAGGCAGAGCTGAAGCCTCCTGCTGGGTTTCTGTGTGGTGCAACAGGCAGGAGGAGAGGGCTCCGTACCCCTTCTGTTGCCCGGAGTCTAGATCTGAGACCTTGCTCTGATCTGCTCTAGCTAAGCCCTGTGGCTTCTTGGGGCAACTGCAGATAAGAGACATGTGATCAGGGCTGTGTTTCGCTCCTTCCTGAAGGAAGGAGGTCGTAGCAGCTTGGGGTCGGTTAGGACTCCTTGAAGATCTTTCTCCCAAGCATGTGGGCAGGAGCAGAGGAACTGACTTTGACCGGCTTCACTGGGAGTCTAACTCACCAGTGACACTTTTTTTGGTTTTACAGACAAATCCAGCTTCTCCTTCTGCTTTTTAAAAAGATGCTCACCTACCACAAAAGCATTAGTTTTCTAGGGTAAATGGAAATACAATGCAAGACCTATTTATCACAAGTTTATGTTTTAAGTGGAATGATAGATTTTTAGGTGATTTTGAAAATCGTGGCTCCAATCCCAGATTTCTAGTTTTATAAAATTCTTTGAGATTCTGTAATACAAGGAGATAGCAGGTAAAGTTCATATGGGTAAGAATAAGTCTAATTAAATTAGTAAAATAGTAAAGTAATGCAGTTACATAAAATTTGGGAAATAGAAAAAGTGTAACCCATTCCTACCACTCTGACATTATTTCTTTACAATTCTGGTACCTTTCTTTCCAGTCTTTTGTACCTACTTAAAGAAAAAAAAAACATAATTGTGATAATATGTAAATAAACTATGCAAATAAAGCTTTCCAGAAGATTTTGCCCATTTACAAAGCCAGTAGCACTTCAGCATGTGAAAGTATCCACTCATTTCATTCATTATATCCTGGTGGACTTTGGGCATTTTTTTTTTCTAATTTAATATAGAAAAATTTAAAACTACTTGGCTTACCTTCTATTTCCTTTGTAGAAAAACAAATGATGTTTTTCCTGGTTTGTTTTTTGCTTTTTCATTTTTGACATAGAGAAGGTTCATATTTCTACGCAGTCAAGTTATCTATGGTCTTTTTTTCGGTGTCTCTTTTATTTCTAATTTCATCTCTGTTTCTTCTTTATTTGCATTCAAGTTTTAAAACTTTTCCCCTCCAGTGTTATGTTATGTTTTTTTCTCTCCAGGAGTATGACAAATTTTGTTTTTATCTTATTTTTCTGTTTTAAAAATACATCCCTGTTTAACTAGCTAATCCATCAGGGATTTATTTTGGTGTGTGGTGTGAGGTAAGAATTTGCCTTGGTATTTTCCCCCAAATTGCTACCCAAATATTCTAACAATAATTAGTTACTGAATAATACGGTCCTTCTCTGATGATTACCTGGTGCTTCCTGTTTCATAAACTGACTCCTAATGAGTACATCAGACAGATCTATTCCTAGTTTACCTACTCTATTCTGTTAGTTAGTTTTTTTTTCATGCACAGTCCCCGTGCTCCTTTAATTATAGACCTACAATGGTTTTGCTGTTTCGTACCCCTCCTTCCTATAGTTCTGTAGCAACATTTTCTCTACTGTTTTCACCTGTTTGTTTCTTTTAGGCTCACATGGGAATTATTTTGTTCTATTTCTTCCTATAATATATTTTATTCAGTTGGGTTTTGATCAGAATTGCAGTTAACATATAAATTAATTTACACTATACATTAAAAAAATAAAATGTTACCTTTCCTAGCTCAATCTTGCTTCATCTCCCTTTGCATCTTATTATGTATGTGTCTAGGTTATTGATTACACACAAACCTTGTTGAATCTGTTGGTTTGTGAATGGAGTCTTTTAAATTGTACTTTTTGATGGTTATTGCTTTCACATAGGAAGTGTGTGTGTGTGTTTGTGTCCGTGTGTTGTAACTGTCCACCTTACAGAGCAAAGCAAGAACATATTGAAAAGAACACTCTCTTTGCACTCTTTGGAATGGATCAGATTTGGGTTTGAATCGCAGCTCTACTACTTACCAGATGCCTGACTCAGAGAATTTAGCACAGCAGTGTTGGTCATTGGATTTCAATAAATGATAGCTATTTTGATTAGATTTATCTTGAATATAGTTCTTCATCCATTTCTTTGGGTTTTCTATATTTACACACTGATATTAACAATTAAGGATAATGTGACCTTTTTCCTTCCAGTATTTAAGTCTCTTTATCTGTATCATGTCTTATTGCATTGGCCAGAAAAACTTGCAGCACAATAGTAAATAATTTTTTTTCTGTCCAGGATATTTTTGTTGTTATTTTTAAAGAAGATTCTCTAGCTTTTCACTATGAAGTATAATTTCATAGTTGGCTGTGGTTTGAAATGTATACTCTTTATATGTTGGAGATATATATTTCAGATCTTACTTTTTAAGTGCTTTTAAATTAGGAATAATTTGTCATGGAAGACTCATATGATTTGAACAACTTTATTTACAAATCACAATATTAACGTAACCTAAGTGGAAGATAGAAATTAAGGATCAATCCTATCTTGAACATACAGGTTATTATTTCTTCTAAAAATACCGTCTCTGTTTGAGGTCTTTGTGAGTCTTCTTAAAGATTTGAATACTGAAAAGCAATTAACCTCCTTGGGGATGGGTTGGGGGGGGGCATCTTCCTTTTAGTGGCCTAACCACCAGTTTCTTTATATGGAGAAATCTGTACCTTGCCTTTATGTCTGGCTTGGGTTCCACAGGAACCTTTTTATCTCTTGATTCTTACTTTGAATTCCTAAACATGGAACATCTAAGTTTTAAGTAGAAACCATATTTAGACTCTGTAATCTTAAACTTAGGTATTCTGCTGGTTCAGGTTTATTGGTGTTTTAATAATAATTGTTTTTCTGATGTAAAAGTAATATATATTTATTGTGGAAAATTTGGAAAATGTGGACAAGCACAAAAGCAAAGAGTAAAAACAGCCCATACAGTTTTGTATTTTTTTCACTTACTGTGTTTCGAACACTTAGTGATTATTCATGGTTAACATGTTTTGCCACCAGATGAATATTTTGCCATTTGTGTACTAAAGTCCTACTGGTAGACATTTAGCTTGTTCCCAGTTTTCCATGATGGCAAATGATCTAATAACAACCATCCTTATACAAATATCCCTGTGTATGTCTTTTTAGAAAAGTTTCTAGAGTTCTTTTTTTCAGAAGTGGAATGGCTGGCTGAAAGAAGTACACATTTTTGAGGACATAATGCTCAAATTTTCAAATGTCTGTTCAAGATAATTGAAGACAACGTCATTGCCACAACAGCAACTATCTATCTCTTTTCCTCAGCTTCGCCAAAATTAGATCGTTGAAATTTTAAAATATTTTTTTGCCAGTTTGAAAAGGAAAAAAATCTTAACTGCAAATTTTAATTTGCATTTCTTTTATTACTACAGATATTGAACATTAAAAAATGTGTTTATTGCAGTGGGGAGTATAGCTCAGTGGTAGAGTGTGTGCTTAACATGCAAGAGGTCCTGGGTTCAATCCCCAGCACCTCCATTAAAAAATATTTTTAATGTGTTTATTAAGTATTTATATGATTGCTTTTGTGAATTGCTTCTTCATATCCTTTGCCCATTTTGCAGTTGAGGTGTTCTTTTTATATTGACTTGTAAGAGTCAGTAGAGCATAAAAATTAAGAGTAAAAGCATGGAACTCAGAAGAAGTTCTACATTCATACCTCTCTTCTGCTACTTACTAGCTATGAGACCTGGGGATTATGGTGGATATTGTGTGCAAAGCTAACCTATCTTCTACACCTAATAAAGTGTAGCTTTTATTATGTGGAGTCTCCTTTCCAACTCTGCATATAAATATACTTTTTTCCTAGTTTGTAATTTCCCTTTCACTTTAGCCTATAGATTTTAAAACATGTATTTAAATTTAAAATTGTTAAGCCAGGGGGCTGGGTATAGTTCAGTGGTAGAGCACATGCTTAGCATGCAGGAAGTCCTGAGTTCAATCCCCAGTAACTCCATTTAAAAAAAAAAAGTTGTTATGCAAATGGAAATGTGCATCTTTTCCTTTATGGCTTATTCCTTTTCCTTAAAAATCATTCTAGGCCCCCACAAAGATTAGATAAATATTTACCTATTTTTCTTCTGATTCTTTTATCACTTTATGTTTTATGCTTAATTCTTTCATTTATTTGCAATAGGTTGTTTTTTTTTTTTTAAACTGAAGGACCGTTGATTACAATGTGTCAACTTCTGGTGTACAGCACAATGTCCCAGTCATGCGTATACATACATATGTTAGCTTTCTTTTTTTTTTTTCATTAAAGCTTATTCCAAGATATTGAACACAGTTCCCTGTGCTGTACAGCAGAAACTTGGAGTAGGTTTTAGCCTTTGGTGTAAAGTTAGTGTGAAGTTGGTATTTGGTGTGCATTTTTTCCCCTTTCAGTTGTTCCAACGGTGTATTAATCTCTCCATTCCCCCTCTGCTGATTTGAAGTGGCGTCTATATCATATACCAAATACTTCTGGGTTTTCTGTTTGATTCCTTGACACACCTGTCACGGCATTGGCACTGTAGCAAAGGAGGTAGCACGTGGGCATTATGTATCTGCCTTCTAGCTTCACTGCATGCTTCATATCTGGGTGCGTTCATCTCATCTCCCTCCCTCTTTTTTTTTTTCTTCCCCTAAAACTGAAAGTTTGTTTCTATATGCAGCTACAGACTTACAACCTGATTGGGATAAACAGTTTCCTGTCATTCTATACCGTACAGTAGAAAGAACTTGGGCTGTAGACTCAGAGGACGAGGATTCCAAACCTGGTTCCACTCACTAGCTATTAAAGGTGGGCATATTATGTGGTCTGTGGGTGCCTCTGTCCTCTACTGAAGTAATCACGGGAAAATCAGCCCTTATGCCAAATTCATCCTAAATAACAGGACCAACTTGACCAATCAGAGCCCCATCACTCAGGGCTGTCTATCCCTTTCTATGAAATAAGCCATTGTTGGGGGTGGGGGGAGGTACAGCTCAGTGTGTGCCCAGCATGCATGAGGTCCTAGGTTCAATCCCAGGACCTCCATCAAAATAAATAACCCCCCCAAAACCAAACAAACAAACAGAAAAAGTAAGCCATTGTTTTACTGACTGTGAGAAATTTCTAACTCAGTGTTTCGGTTAAAACTGTTTTATCTTGTCTGTTGTCATCATAATATAATTTCAGTAACATTTAGCAACTGTCGTCTATAAGTGCTTTTATGTGTATACACACACACATATGTAAATCCAGCTACATAAACATTCTCATACACAGATGATTATCAGGTAGCAGGTTAGGAATAATGACCTTGATGGGGACTATTCTGTTTAAAAAAAAAAAATCACACAGGGAATTTGATGTAACCGTAACACTTCCACTGCATTAAGATATACGTGTTTGATTGCAACATGTAAATATAGCACCAAATTTTAAAATGTATATACTAAAAGCGGCAGTTTGCATGTACCTCCCCAGGGCCAGATGCCTTTCCTGCATGCTTTATGCGTGTTGTCTCTTTTCATCCTCATGGCGATGTCCAGGCAGTTATTACATCTGCTTTATAGTTGGAGGAACTGAAGTTCTCTGGAGCTGGACACCTGTACTAGTGACAGCTGGTGAGTGATGGAGTCAGGATGGACCCCAGGGCCGCCTCATGGCCCAGCCCATGCTCTTTACTCTGTAACCTGCCGCTTCCGGGTATATTTGCAGTCCTTGTTTTGCTTTATAAAGTCCAATTTCTGAGAAGCTGGAGAAGAAAGACAAACGCTGCTTTTAGCTGAAGCCTGGAACGTGGGTTTCAGTTTAGGAAAAAAACGTGATCTGATAGACAACGTTATGGCTGTAAGGCATAGGAAGTATAAAGAACTGAGACAACCGTAGTGTAAAGATAAATTGCGGGGAAGAGGAATGGATTTGGTATGGAGAGAGCTGCGTGTTTGAAAATTTGAATTACCTGTGTTGTCTGTCATGTTCTGTAGATGATTGCTTCAAATCCTCAACTCTGACAGAGACACTGAAGTAGTGACATTAAAGGTAGTCGTTTCATGTATTGGATTTAATGCAGCTATTTCTTTATTTTTCCATATAGCAAAGTCATTGTGTGCTTATTGGAGAAAAGAGAAAAAAAGATAAGCAGAGTAATGAAAGATAAAATCCCGCATTGTCCCACTACCCGGAAATAACCACTGTTGACCTTTTCCGTGTCCTTCCCTTCTTGTTTTATTTATGTGTGAGGGTAACGCTCTGTTGCTGTTTAAGCAATGGCATTGTCTATTTGTAGCCAGCTTTTTTCACTTAAAAATATCTCATGAACTTTTCACGTGGGATTATGTAGTCTTCTCCAGAACCATGTTCATAGGTGAAAAGTACTCGTTTCGTGGACTTATGACCGTTTTAGTAGCTAATTTTAGATTCTTCAACAGGGTGCTTCCAGTGGCTTTCCTTTTAGGGCCATCATGACTGTGTCTTCCGATAACTTTACCTAACACTGCTCCTGTAAGGGCTTCTCATTCCGCTGTGTGCTCACATAGGCACTTGCATCCCAAGATCCTCACTTAGAGCTCTGACGAGTTTGTCCTGGCCTGCGGATGTCCCCTGCGTTCGGGGAGACGTGGTCTAGCGTCTGGAGTTTGACTTAGTTTGCAAGGGCCGCCATGACAAAGCACCGCAGACGAGGGGGTGGGACCTTAACACCGAAACGTCTTCCCTCGCAGCTCTGAAGGCTGAAAGTCCAAGATCAAGGTGTCGGCAGGGTTGGTTTCTTCTGCGGCCTCTCTCCATGGCCAGTGGATGCCACCTTTACCCTGCATCGTCACATGGTCCTCTGTGTGTGTCTGTGTCCTCATCTCCTCCTCTTATAAGGACTGTGGTCCTATTGGAGTAGGGCCAGTCCACTGACAAGTGCCCACCCTCATGACTGCATTCTACCTTAATTCTTCTGAAAAAGTCATCTCCATTCTAAGGTACAGGGGGTGGGGACTTCAACATATGAATTTGGGGGGGACACAACTCAGCCTGTAACAGAGGCACACACTGGCTTTACTGTAAGAGGTCCTGCTGAGGAGGCAACTTGTAGTGTCATGTTTATGGTTTTCATGACATTTTGTTTGACATATGACAACTCTTTATTTAGCCTGTAAGACCCACTAGGGCAGAGATCTCGTGGGCTTTGTTCACTGTTGTGTATAGAGTGTGAACTCCATCAGTGCCTGCCTGATTGAGGAGGTTGAATGAATGAGTAAATGGATGTCAAGTTTCTTTAGTAACGTGAAGAAGTAACATACAGTCAGCCTGTATACTCTAAAAGTTCTTATTTTTTGAGCCTGCACTCCCTCACTTCCCTGAAGTGTGCGTATGATAAACTGTATGAAATTGCTAAGTCCATTGCCTTATAGGAGTACCCAAGCCCTAGGTACGACTTTCTTTCTGAGGGAAAGAGAGAGTTTTCTGTCCACTAGGATAGACACGTTGCTGTTTTCAGTGTTTATAGTGGTCAGTATCTTTCATGGCAATCTAGTTGTGTGATTTATTGCAACTTTTTTTTTTAAGGGAGGTACTGAGGATTGAACCCAGGACCTCGTGCATGCTAAGCATGTGCTCTACTACTGAGATATACCCACCATCCTACTGCAACTTCTTGAGCACTTTTTACAGTTGAGAATTTGGTCTGATCCTTTGACCCGGGAACATGGGGACCGCGTCCGTAAGCAAGAGGACCAATGGCCAGAGTTATTGTAAATACTTACAGCACTGCCAGGGGCTCCACTGACAAGTACCATGTGGGGGTCTACTTAACGGGACCTGCAGAAATTTGACTTTGCTTCTGGACGTTCTCAATTGAACCCACAAAGGTGCACATACGTACTACTTATTGAAGAAGTATTTATTTCACTTATTTATATTCTGGTTCATGACGAAAGAGTGCTATCTTCCACAGAGACAAATGTTGAACTATATGTACAAGTCTGTTAGGGAAAGAAAGAACCTTCATCCAGTGAGAGCAGAGCAGTGTTTTCTAATATCTGCCATCTCGTCTGAAGGCAGAAGGAGAGATGACTGGTCCTTTCTGTGAAGAGGTGAAGTTAAATCATTTAAAAATTCTATAAGCAATAAACTGTTGTCATGGAGAAAAGGCTGCCTTAGAAGAGTTATTTAACCCTCCCTGATATTCTGATATCTTTGAAACAATTTAATAATTTAGAAGCATGCTAACAGCTCATCAATCTCAAACCCAACCAGCAACTTTTGGCTTCTGGGCAGCAAAAGGAGATGCTGGTCCTCACGCTTACTTACGACACATTGCTAACAACCTTGGTTATCCAGCTTCCTAACCGCTGTAGATTAGAAATGATCAATTAGGAGGGGAAGAGGAGGTTGCTGCTGGCAGGCACACTGACTTCAGAAAGACGTGACAAGACACAGCCAGATAGGGAGGAAAAATGACTAAAAGCAAACAAAAAAATCAAACTGGAATTTACCGTGGAGTCCTAGGGTTTGCTGTGTACCTGTGCATGTGTATAGCTATGCTTACCTGTTTAGATGGATAGTTTCTTGAAGATGTAACCATCTTGTGGCCTACTTGTTTATAAAAAGTTACCTTCGTGGGGGTGGAGCATAGCTCAGTGGTAAAGCATGTGCTTGGCATGCACGAGGTCCTGGGTTCAATCCCCAGCACCTCCATTACAAAAAAAAGAAGACACAGCCGCCTCCCTCATCTTCAGACAGCCAGCACTCTGTCTGTGGAGGGTGTGTGTACTTTTACTTTAACCTGCACACCCAACCCCAACGCCTCATGACCTTTCTCTTGCCTTCTGAAATGGCCTCCACCCTATGTACTATGTATCTCTCTAAATAAATCTAATTTTACTCAAAAAAAAAAAAAAAAGACACCCTTTGACTTGTTTCACAAGCCCCAATCAACCAACAACAACAAAAAAGTTATCTTTACTTGACAATCCAATAACATATTTGAAGTTTATGATAATATTTTATTCATATTTTAACCCTGAATTTTTAGAAAGGGGAGAAAATGAGGCAGAGCATAATATGGTTTAGAAAAAAAATTTGCTCCAGGTGGTTAACCTTTAAAGGGAAAACCATCAAACACCAGAAATAATGCATTCCTCAAGGTATCTGGGCAGCTAAAGTAATAATGTACTGGGGTCACGGAAGTTGTGTAAAGGCAGTGCATCCTGTGCTCTGCACTGCTTGTTGGAGAGGGAGAGTTGAACGGGCTGCTGCACTAAGCGGACTGGGACATCGGGAAGGACATCTCGCCCCATGCCCCTCAGCCTGCTGGTGTACCTGCCACTCCCAGGCAGCTCTTCCTCCAGCAGTTTCCCCTCTGTCCCCCCGTTTCCAGCCCATGCCCAGACCTCCTTCATGCCTAGCCCGCCTCCGCATACCTTGCAGAACATGTCCATCCAGACGCTGCCCTGCGCCAGTCCTCTGCTCGCTGCCCGGGCAAGGAAGTGCCAGTCAGGACAGGCCCCTGCTTGCAAGACGTCCCATCCACTGAGGCCGTGCGAACCCCTGTTCTGAGAAACCCCAATTCTCTGGCTTCTCCGCAGCACTGCCCCTCCTCCCACAGCTTGATGTAAGCATCGTTTGTCCTTAGATCACTTCCTTCAGAAGCCTTGTCTCAAGAAGGCTGGTTCTCCCAGGTCGCGGGGAGGCCGTGGAGTCCGGGCCGTGTTTTCTGCTCTCCTGCCCCACCAGGCTCCCGTCCTCTCCTGCCCCTCAGCTCGTCAGCTCAGGCCAACTTGGGGCTTCAACGGCAGAAGTGGGTTTTTTCACAGCTCTGGAGGCTGGGAGTCCAAGACGGAGGTGCTGGCAGGGTTGGTTCCTCCTGAGGCCTCTCTCCTTGGCTGGTAGATGCCACCTTCTCCCTGTGTCCTCACACGGGCATCCCTCTGTGTGTGCCTGTGTCCCGATCTCCTCTTCTAGTAAGGACGCCAGTCCGACTGGATCAGGGCAAACCCCCATGACCTCATTTTCCCTAATGACCTCTGTGAAGGCCGTACCTCCAAATACAGTCACGCTCTGAGGAACCAGGGGCTGGGACCTCAACATACACGTTGGGGGGGGACACAGGTTAGCCCATGACACCCACGCTGACCTTGGTGTCACCTGGTAACACCTGCCGGTTCTCACCTGCACCCCGCCCTCTCCAGGTCTCCAGGACGCACCCCCTTCACAGCAGCCTAAGTGACCAGTGTCACATTTTTCCTCTCAAGGCCCTTCTTTGTTTTCGGTGACAGGACCCTCCATGTCAAGGACTCATGTCCTGTTCTTTCTTCACTATTTTCTCCATCTCCTCAGCCCCATGAATAGGCTCTCTCTCCATCTCCCAAGAGTCGTTTGCTCCTCTGTCTCTCGAGGACTCCATCCCTTGCTTCCCGCCCTCAGGCCACCTTCTTCCTCACCCCCTGCCTCACCCTCCTCTTCCTTGAACCAGCTTTTCGTCCCATCTTCAGGGCCCTCGGCACCTCCCAGTTCTCACAGCCTCACCCCCCTGGCCGTGAGTTTTACTCATCTCAGCGTCCACCCGTCAGTAATCCTGACCACACGTCTCCTCCCCCCGTGGCCCCGTGGCATCGACGCCACAGCAGAGCTGAACATCTCTCCCACCTCGTCCTGATTTCCTCTCTCCTGAAGCCCCAGCCGCGTGCCGCTCCCCCCGCCTGTGGTGCGGCTGCATTTCCGCGTTCAAAGCCGTCCCATGGGAACGCGCCTTTTTCCCGCTGATAGTTCTGTTTGTTTCTACTGTTCTTTTCTCCTTCCGTCCTGTCATGGACTGTGGCTTAGCCCTCCTTTTCCCCAAGGCTGATCTCTCTACCAGCTCTCCTCTGCCACAGACAGACACACAGCCAGGCAGCCAGGCAGACAGACAGACAGACAGACAGACAGACACACACACACACACACACACACACACACACACACACACAGTTACTTTCCTTCAAAAGCTGTGTTCTGTTTCATAGATCTGTATTGTCCCCCTATCTGGGTCTCCATTCCTTTCCTGTTGACATAAATGTCTGTGGAGGACAGAAAGGGGTTTGTATCTGAGGTTTATGTGAAGGAGGGATGGTTATAAACCCAATTGGCCCTGCTTAAAGCTGTACGCTGGCTTCTATTTCCAATTAGATCCTTGTTAAACGACTGCACAGACAACAATGGCCCTTCTGCCAAACTCCATTCAGGAGCATTTTATTCACATTAGTCAAGACAATCAAGTAGGCATTTTGTTATTAGCAAACTAATTCTCCATTGACTGACAACAGCAGTGGGTTCTGGGGTGCAGCTCAGCCCTGCCAGGTCCCAGCCAGTCCAGCCAGCCTGGGGGACCTTGGGACCCTGCCTCGGTTTCATCCGTTGGAGGCTGGGGGTGATAACGGCTCCTGCCAGGTTGGAGGGCGGAGCGGGCGGAGCAGGACCATTCGCGAGGCCCTGAGAGCAGTGCCCGGCGCGCAGTAGGGGCTCAGTGTGTCAGCTTCTCTTGGGTCGCTCTTGCCCCGTTTCCTTTCTCTCCCTCCCTTTTATCACCTACCTCCTCACGGAGCCCGGCCTTCAGGCCTTCACTTCCTCTCCTTCCAGTCACTCCTTAACCCCTGGCTTTCTGGCCTCCGCCTTCCACTCTCAGAGCAGTTTACTTTCTCAGATCTCACTCACCCCCTTCTCAGCTACTTGCCTTGATTTCTCTGTATGTTAGCACCACTGGCCCCCTTTCTCCTGGGCGGGCCCCGCCTCCTTGGCTGTTCTGCTTCTTTAGAGGCTAAAGAACCCTTGTCCCTCCCTCCTCTGCCTCCACCTAATTGCAGGTGTTTCCTGGGTTCAGCCTCCAGCCTTTTACTGCACATCCTCTCTGTCCCTTACATGTCTCTCCAGGCCTTTCTCCCGGGTCCAGCCTCCTCTCATCCTCTGCACCCCACCCGCGACTCCCCCCGGATACCTGGACCCACCACCCACCCAGGTTCCCAAACTGAAACCAGGGAGGCGGCCCTCTTCATGTCCCCCTTTTCACACGACAACCGGCCCGACCCGGCCCAGTGGATTGCATCTTCTTTAATGTCTCCCACCTCTCACTCCCACCTCTGTCCCCTTCTCTTTGTTTTTCTTTCTTTTTTCCTCTACATCTTTTTTTGGGGGGTGGTTATTTATTTAGTTATTTAAATTTTGTCCCCTTCTTTTTACTTTAACCCCTACACTGTCACCTGTCACCCTACTGATGCCAGAGTGGTGTCCCTTCTGATGCCACACCCATGGTCAGTGCTCCCGAGGGATTTTTTTCCCTTCTCCCATGTCAAGTTGGTCAAATCCTATTGCATGTGCATCCTAATGATGTCGCAAACCAAAGCATTCTTCTCCGCCTCTACAGCCAGCGGCTGACTGGATCCCTGTTCTTTCTCAGGCGGGCTCTTCTGTGAATTCCTAACTAGCCTTCCTGTCCCAAGTCTTCCAGACCCTTCTCCAGGGTCCCTCGAGGGAGGCTGTACCTACCTCCTCCTCAGCCCCTTCAGGGCTTCAGCGCTGGATAAAGTTCACGTCAGCTGCAAGGTGTGCCTGGAGCTCCCGGCCGCCTGGCTCCCGGGCCATTTCTGCAGCTCCACCTCTGGCTGCCGGCCCTCCTCCCTCGGCTCCAGCCACACAGCGAGGTGTTTGCAGTTCAGGAAACTGACTTTGTTTTACTCCTCTGTGCCCTCGTGCTCACTACTCACTGCTCCCTGTCCAGGGCGCCCCGCCCCTCCTCTCGCTGGGGATGGGGGGGACACCTACACATCTCGTGAGATTCCGTGGATTGTGTCACCTCCTCCTAGGGGCCTTCTCCGACGTCCACCTCCTTTTTCTCCTTGATTCTCTTCTACGGCACAGCTTTATGGTTTCCATGGTTTCTCCCTCCAGCTCAGTGTCACCTCATTCTGCCACCTTCCACCTCCAGTGGGCTCCTACCTCTGACTTTCGGAGTTGTCCTTCATTCACTCCATCCCCGGGCTAGGACCCCGGCACCGCTTCGGCCCTCACTCCTCCCCACCCCTGCTTCCCGGTCCACCAGCAGCTTCTCTGTCCATTCTTCTGAAGTGGCTCCTGATGGTCTGTTCTGCATTCCTTCCACTCCACTCTAGTTCAGGCCTGGTTCCTGAGGTTGTCTGTGGATGGCGTTCTGAGTTCTTTGTGGTATCGCCTCAGCCTGTGGACCTTTTGGTCTCATCACCTGCTATTCTGTATGTGTTACGTTCCAGCCACACTGGACCCCTTACCAGTCTCTGAACAGGGCCCATAACTTGCTGCAACCAGGCCTTTGCATCTGCTCTTCCTTTACTTTTCTTTTCTTTTTAATAGAAGTACTGGGGATTGAACCAGGACCTTGTGCATGCTAAGAAGGCCCTCTACCACTGAACTGTACCCTCCCCCCACATCTGCTGTTTCTAATCCCAACTTCCATCTGCGAAACTTCAAGCCATCCTCCGTGGCGCAAACCCATCACTTTCTCTTCTGAGACGGTCTCCCCAATTACTCTTATTTGAAGTGATCTCTTTTCTCTGAACCTCTGAATTTTGTACCATTTAATGGTTCTTATTATATGTTGAATAGCATTTCATGATTACTTCATGTGGATGCAGAGATTAAATTATAAACTCTTCTAAGGCATGGATTACAAATTATCTATTTTTTAATCACTTCTCCACTATAGAACCTATAAGAGAATTTCAAAGCACAATTTCATGTGTGTGTGTGTGTGTATAAGCTTTATTGAGATATAACTTACATACAATGCAGTTCACCCATTTTAGGCATATAGTTCAATGGTTTTAGTACATGCAGAGTTCATTATCACAATCAATTTTAGAACATTTTTTTAATCACCCCAGAAGGAAATGCCATACACATTAGCAGTCAATCCCTATTTCCCTCTAAACTTTCAGCCCTAGGTAACCCATGAACTTACTTTCTGTCTCTGTAGATTTACCTATTCTGGACACTTCATATAAACAGAATCAGAATGATATTTGTCCTTTTGAGTCTGGCTTATTTCATTTAGCATGTTTTCAAAATTGATCCATGTGGTAGTGCATATTTCATTCCTTTTTGTGGCTGAATAATATTCCGTGTATGGATGTACCACATTCTGCCTGTCCACCCATCCGTTGGTGGGTACTCGGGTTATTTCTCCTTTCTAGCTCTCATGAATAATGCTGCTGTGAACTTTCTTGTACAGGTTCTTGTGTGGACATGTTTTCCTTTCTTGTGTATGTACCTAGGAGTGGAATGGCTGGGCCAGATGGCAACTCTATGCTTAACATTTTGAGGAACTGCCAAGCTGTTTTTAAAAGTGGCTGAAGCTTTTTACATTTCCACCAACAGTGTGTAAGGGTTCCATTTCCACTTCCCTGACAACACTTGTTATTATCTGTCTTTTTAATTACAGCTACCTTAGTGGATGTGAAGTGGCATCTCATTGTGGTTTTGATAGCATAAATCTTTTTACTTATTGGATGTTCAATAAATATTTGTCCGATCAGTGATATTTATACATATGAACAAACAGACCTTTGGACGGGCTGTTTGGCTTCCAAGTTTGTGAATTAGCTAGAAAAGATGAACACAGTGCTCAGTATCATTAGAATTCAACTTTTAAAAGTTACTTGTAAACTGTTTTCTCTCTTTTTAGTTGCCAGTATTATCTAGGTGACATTATAAAGGTGATTTGTCATGAAAGTTCTTGTAGCTTTGCTGATTTCGATGTATTTTACAGAATAAGCTAGATTACAAGCAAAATTCCAAATTTCATATGGTTCCTACTCAAAATCTACCACATTCATGAATGGGGAGACCAGGAAAAAAAAATTCCTGAATGGGGACCTGAGGTGGGGGTAGGGGATAGACTTAGAAAAATGCAACTGCTAAAGTTTCTCTGGGTTGAGTTTTCCTCAGTAAACAGTAGACCCTGGGAAACATAACAGGTTCTGAAAACTTAATTTTGGTGACTCTGGACGTCAGAGAAACTGCCAGCTGAATCAGTTCCCTCTTGGGCAACTGATTATCTCAAGTCAGAGGTAATGGTCCAACTGCTTTTGCTTGGTTCTAGAGAGTTCTGTCTTGGCCGGAACCCATCCATTTAGTCCATCCCTCGGCAGACACTTCTAGCTGCAGCCCTGAAAGCCAGAGCTCCGCTGAAGGCCGCAAATTAAAGGCCTGTGATTGGGCTGACAACCTTCTATGGTGTGCAAGTATATTCAGAGGAGCTGGTGTGGAACAGGGTCAAAGGTCATAGTAAGTAGCTAGTAGCCAGCTTTCTGTACGTATAACATCATCTTGCTTAACAAGTCTCAAATGGGTAATTCTGCAGTATTCTCTGCAGCTAGTTAAGAGACACAGTCATCTTTAGAGCTTGGGGAGTGTGTGGTGTTTGTTTTCCACAACCACAATCACCCTTATCTGTTCAAAGATGTTTCCAAAGGCTGACAACAGACCCCTTTCAGAAGCTCGGTAGGGAAAGTATTAACACTTGGAACCATGTCAGCTGCTTTATGGAGGAAGCACAGCCCAGGCCTGGTTTCTCTGGGCTCCCGTGATAACTTGGGACGCTGCAGCCAGGGCGCAGCGTGGTGGCTGGGGCCGTGGGGACGGAGAGCTGCTCGGAGGAGGGCCCCTGCTTTTCAGAGTTGAAACAGGAGCCCTCTGAGAGAAAGAGATATTGCATGTGGCTTCCCTGATGCCTCGGAGGGCGACGTAGATGACACAGCATCAGCCGTGCCATCGTGGGGTGGGGACACAGTGGTGCCCCCTCGGCGGCAGCGCAGCCCCCGCTTAAGCATCAGTTGTGGAGTGCAGGGAAGGGAAGGTGACAAAAGCCGAATCAGCGTTGAATTTGCTGGACCGAGAACACGGTCCCGGGGCGGCAGCCCCAGAGCGAGAAGGACGTGCCCCAGCGAAAGAAACAGCCGAAAGTTGGGGGCGGGGTGAAGCGCCAGTTCCTAAATCTCCTGCCCCATCATCTACTCGTCCCACCTGGATGCGGAGCGAGGACCGCGTGGAAAGGGAACCGCGCGGGTGGGGTTCACCCTCCCATCTGCCTCCGAGACCAAGGGGGGCGGTTCCGCGCCAGGGACCCCCACCACCACCACCACGGCACCCCCTCCCGGGCTCCGAGGCGCCCCTCTCGCGCCTCCAGGGCATCGCTCCCTCTCCCCCTCCTCCGTTAAAATAGTGAAACAAACCACGGAGTGAAGTGATGGAAAGCCGGAGGCGGGGAGTCACCAGTAGTGAGGGGCTGGAGGGGAGGGGGCGCGGTGGTCCAAGAGGGTGGCCAGCCGGCGATCGGTGGGCTGGTCGGGATCGCGCTCAGCTGCCGCCGCCGAGACCCTTCCCCTGGGGCGGCCCGGCCCTCCCCTGGCCCGGGGCGCCTGCGGAGGGCGTGGGGCAAACCTGAGGCTGCAGTGGGGGTGGGGTGGGGGACTGCGCCTCCATCCATCCCAGGATGGAAAACTGCGGTCACCCCGCTAAAATCGGGGCGGGGGCTGCAGTGGGGACCGGCGGGTACCGCGGTCCCCTCCACCCCCCAGCCCAAGCGCCGCCGCCGCCGCCGCCGCTCAGTAACACGTCCCCAGGAGACTCGCAGGAGCAACACGTGATGTGTCTACTTATCAGGGTGAGAGGGGGAGAGCGAGTCTCCGAGCGTGCGGGCGAGGAAGCGGGGCGGGGGGCCGAGGCGGGGGCCGGGACGACGGCTGGGGCGCTGGGGTCGCCAGCTCCTCGCCCACCTCCCTCCCTGTGGGAGAAGAGGAGGAGGGGAAGTGACTGCGGAGTTGATGAACTTTGCACATCCAGAAACGCCATTTTGATTCCTTTTCCGGAACAAGTTTGCATCTCTCCTCGTTCTCTCCCCGAAGCCCACCGGTCCCCACTGCATCATGCCTGGGAGCCAAGCGCCCTGCCGGGCTGTAAGTACGCGCCCGGGGTTCCGGCTCGCTGTCCTTGGGTGGCAGCGAGATGTCGGGCTGAGCGGGAGCGACCTTTTAAAGAACTTTTGGGGATGGGGAGGGTGAAGTCTGCAGAGCGCGTTGTACTTTTTAAACTCAGCGTTTCCCGGAGTCGAGGACCCGAGCGCCCCACGCCGCGCTACGTGCGCTCGGGGCGGTGGGGCCGGCCCGGGATGAGCTGGGCAGCCCTCTCCCCTCCGGCTGCGCGCCGGGCCGCTCCTCCTCCTCCTCCCCCTCCTCCTCCTCCTCCTCCCCTTCCTCCGCTCCTTTTCCCCTTCCCGAGCTGCCGGCTCTGCCAACCAGCTCCCAGCGCGAGCCGCCGCGGCCGCTGCAGCGCCCCACCGCCAGGACCTGATGCGCATCCATATTAGCCGTCCGAGCGCAGGAATCCGGCCCGACCCGCGCCGCCGCGCCCGCCGCGGAATTTATTTTTAACCAGCACCACCGGGACTCGGATGGTGCGCGCACCGCCGGCCAGAAACATCTTCCCAGCGCTGCTCTCCATCTTCCGCCCTCTCTCCCCCGACATCCTCCCCCCCATGTGGGAGGGGAAACTTTTCTCCTACATACTTTCGAGTCCCTCTCGGGCCGAGGAGCGCGGAGATGACGGCGCCCGCCCGCTACCGTAAGGTATCCGGGGGTGCCGGCTCGGGGTGCCCGCCTGGGGTGCTGGCTTGGGGGTGCTAGCTGGGGCCGCGCGGTGGGAGCATCCGCCGCGCCCTGCTCTGCGGACTTTGATCCTCCCCGGCGGACGGCGCCGGCCGGGAGGGGGCCGCGGGCAGCCCTGCGCCCTTGCCGTTCCCAGCTCGTGGCTGGTGGTCACGCCGACCACCGCCCGCGGGTGACCGGGCGAGAGGGGCCGGGGCGGGGGCTGTGTCCGCGCGTATTGTTCCCCTGCCCTTCCGTTGGCGGTGTGTACGTGTTTTCGTGGGAGCCATCGGTGTGGAGCGGAGCCTGCATCGCGGGGGGGTGGGGGGGGAGAACCTCGGCGCTCGGCGCCGTCACGAGCACAGGAAGGAGGCCGGGAGCATCCGAGGCGGGGCCGGCCGCCGGAGCCCGCTTCGCCGCCCAGCTGTGGAGCGCGCTCGGAAACTTTTGTCCGCCGCCCGCTGGACCAATTTTTCGCTAGTTGTGGGGCTTCCCTGCCTCCTCCCATCCCGGCCCGCAGCGCCGAGCAAGGGCGGGGTGGGGGGAGGGCCGGCGTCGAGGGGCTGAGGACTCAGTGCGCCCCCCCCCGCGCCGCGGCCCGGCCCCCCGCGCCCCCTCCCCGCTCGCGGTCTCTTAGGAAACTGCGACCTTAATGGTTGCTAAGGAGCAAGGGAGGTCCTTCCCGTCGCCGGCCCCCCTCCCTGGAAGCGGCGTGTTTTCTGGACCGGGCGGAGGGGTCGCGTCGAGGATGGGGGGACCCGCTCCCCGCCGCTCGAGGGGCCCGGGAGGCGCGTGAGTGCGGGACGCGGCGGCCGAGCCCACTTCTCCCTGGGAGCCCACTTTTCGTGCGGGGCGGGCTGAGGGGCCGGCAGAGGAGGGGGCGGCGGGCCCCGAGGACCTAGGGGCGCGGGGACCGGCCGGCGGGCGGGCTGGTTGACAGGCGCCGCGTGCAGCTCGCGTCCAGCGTCCGCGGTGCATCCGTGATGGGTTATAAAAGAGGAGGAAAGTATTTCTCCTTGCTCAGCAGATTTGCCCTCCCTCGCTCCTTACTGGTTAGAAGATAGAACGTGAGCCCAGATCCGGACGAGCAGTTCACATTCCATTACGAAATTCTACACGGCTTCAGAGCCAGCAGCAGCACACTTTCGGGGCACTTTGGAGTTTTTGCTGCTTCTTTTTGGGGAGAGAAGGTGGTGGTGGAGAGAGAGAGAGAAGGGTGATTAAAAAATTAACTTTGGGGTATGCTGAGAAACCTGTTCCAGGGTTTTCATCAGCAGAAAAATTCCCCCTCATACTCGTTTTAGAGTTTAGATTTAAAAGCCAGTGGAAATAAAGTTTGCCTGTGGATAGGGATGCTGGAAATAGCGAGGTATTTCTGTCTTGAAGAGGAGACGAGATGATTTCTGCAAGGGCTGAGTTGTTAATGTGCATTGTGTATTTTTGAGATCTTTTTCTTTCAGATATGCAGTGGTGTGTGCATGCGTGCAAGTGTATTCTGACAAATTTAATTGGTGTAGAACGTGGAGAAAAGGGAACTGCAAAGAAAATAGTGGTTTTTGTTTTGCTTTTTGGCTTCTCTTCTCTTCTTTTTCTTTTTTCTTTTCCTTTCTCCCCATGGCCCTTAAAAGCATCCTCTAGGTCTGGTGCTTTTCGAGGAGGCAGGTATGGTTCTAAGACATATGTAACCCGGAAGTCTTGAGTTAGAGGCTGAAGTCCTGGCTGAAACTTCTTTTTTCTTTCCTCTTTCTTTTTTTAAACATTTAGTTCTTTGCTTCCTTCAAGAGTCACACAGAACTTTTGAAGGAGTGAGTTCGAAATTATTCTAATTTATGCAAAGGTGAGCCACTGATTTTAGTGTTTTTTTTTTTCTTTTTTCTTTTACCTTTGCCCTTTGGAGGGAGCTTCTGGGTACCCGCTGATGGATCCTGCTTTGATGTGTTTTGAGCTTTGGTTACACTGATGAATTAAACATTTGAATGGCTTTTATCAAGTTTTAAAAGTGTGAAAAAACACCTTCCTTCCCACCCCCCCCCCTTTTAACAAAAGAAAGGGAGAGCCCTTTGATTTAGTTATGTGTTTATCTTGTGCTCCATTTTAGGTGGTTAATGAACTTACATTGTTCTATCATTCTTAAAAATACTGTTAACACGGGTTGCATTTTAGGATGTTTTGTTTTTAAAGAGGATTGGCTGGTGATGTGATGTTCTTAAGAAATGTTGCTGACATTTACTCTTGTATGGCCTCTTGTCTGGGTTTTCCTAGATACTAGTTTATTTCTCATCAGAAATTCAGAGCTTCAGCCCTTAGATCAGACAAGCATTTGTTATGTGATGGCGAAGATGGGTCTGTCTGACTCAGCTGCCGCAGGTGGTGCATCCATGCCTCACTGTTTACATCATCGCACAAGTGACCTTTTGATTGAAGGGTCTTCTATTTCAGGTGTCTTCAGGCAGCCCCCTGAGGGCTCCTTTGCATCCAGCACAGGTACAGAATACTGAAGGAGGAACATCAACCTACCAAGTTAGTCTGTATCCCATCCACAGTTGTTGGTTACCTGCTCTGTGCCTGGCCCTAGGTAGTTGCTATTATGAGGCTTCCATTTTTCACTCCTCAGTTTTGAACTGCTGTGCTGGTCCACTTCCTAAGATCTGCTTGGAAATTTTTGGTGTCTGTCTTAGGCTCAGTTGCTAACATTATTTATTACTTACCTTCAGCAAAGGAAATTTCCCGGCTAATGAAGTTGAGAAAAAATTCTACCCTTTTAGGGTTTTGTATGGCATAATTAATGTAAATTTAACTCCTGCAAAAATTGGTTCAACGCGCTTACTAGTACTAGTCAGAAGTGCATCCTTTTGATGTTTCTATTCATTATCCTTCTGAAAAGTAGGTGGTGCTTAAAAGGTCATAGGATAAGGGTTGCTAAGCAGCTAAACAGAAGGATGCTAAAATTAACCAAAGCATTTTTGAAAAGGAGTTCTCCCCTGTTTTACATTATTTGAGTAGATTTAATCAATTTCTGAATTCTCCATGTCTTCTGACCTAGGAAAGAAGGATGTTAAGTTTGTTTTGTTTTTGTTATCTCATTTAAATGATCTTTCTTTTGTAAGTAAGTGGCTTTTTGTTGTTGTTGGGGGGGAGGTAATCAGATTTGTTTGTTTGTTTATTTGTTTATTTATTTTAAATGGTGATACTGGGGTTTGAACCCTGGACCTTGTGCATGCTAGGCACACACCCTACCATTGAGCTATACCCTCCCCCCACTGTAAGTGTCTTTTAATTGAAGTTCATGCTCTCTGACCAACTCTGGTGTCAGATGGCAGCCTGTCTGGGCGGACTTCTTGTCTGTTCCCTGTGTGTTCAGGTTAAATCCTCCATGCCCTAAGAAATGTGCGGGTAACATCATCTTATTTCATTTATGAATAACAGATTGCTTAGTTTATTTTGGAAAACCTGCATAATTCATAAAGTAATGTCTTATTTTGCTCTTTATTAAACAGGTTTGCATTCAAAAGATAGAAGTACAGTATATTATCAGTAGAAAGTATGCAATACAGTCTCCCCTGATAACAGGACAATAGTCTTCTGACCCCTTTCCTGAGATTAGATTAGGTTTTGATAGGGCTCCTCCTTTTCACTCACCTCCCCATCTCAGTTTATTTCATCCCCGTTCTTAATACCCTTAGAAAAATAATTACATGAGGTATAGAGTATCTTTGGAACCAAGTGTTCAAAAACAACACTTCAAGAATCTTGCAGTTTTTCAATGAGATAAAAGGGTTGCAATCTAACTGAAGTCCTGGTTGGTAACCATCATCTCTTGGTTGAAAAGCAAGCCCACTGCAACTCAAAAATTTCCCCGCTTCGAGGTTACTTCTACATCTTCTAACTGAACGGGTAAAATTGGGTGATATTTTTTATCCAAATATAATTAGGAAATTAGGTGGGTTCTTTTGAGGGGGAGGAAGGCAGGGTAAATGAGTTTTCTTTCTCTTTTTAGACTCAGAAAGTGGTTTTTGAGTAGAAATAGCCATGGCTGTCTTCAAAAAGCAGGGGTCAGACTGATTTCCACACCCTGGGGGGTCTCCCCATAAATCAGAGGTAAAAGGTGCACCATATGAAACCCAGAGGGAGGCATAGGATGTGCTTTCTGAAATGCATCACTTATTTTTAATTTCCCCCACTCCCATGGAAGGCAGAATACAGAGAGGAAAACCATCTGCTGTGTTTTCATGGTGACTGAAGTGCAGAATGAGGAAGATGGGGCCTGAGGGTGATGGACTTTTTCCTTTTCGGTTAGCTGCCCTGTGGGACAGTGTCATCCACCGTGCTGGTCTCTGTTTCTATGTCACCTTCCCTGGGTGTTCACTGTTGGTGTGAACAGGAGCCAAGCGAGTGTAGCTGGCGTCTGGTTGGTGGAGGCAGGGTGGGGTGGGGTGGAGGGAGGGAGGGAGGCCAGGGAGGAGGGCGCAGGGAGCTGTTCCTTCCAGCTACTGGTGCATCTTGTTTCTGATGGTACTTCGGGTACAGGTGAGCCAGTCTGCCCATCAGTAAAGGTGGCTGCCTGTGAATAGGTGCTTTAGACAAAAGAAGTGGGAGAGGGTGGAGACTGTTTGTTCAGTGTGATTCAAGCAAGCAGTGCTAATAGAATTTGAAAGCCTCTGTAAAGTCCCCAGACTGGGTACTGGCTGCTCTTGAGGGATTCACCTGAGGCCTTTCAGACCCCGCCAGGGCGGGTGGTCCTGACAGGGTGGAGAGGGCCCAGTCAAAAGCCCCACGAGTCTTTGTCAGCCGGCCAGACGCAGAGGAAAAGTCTCAGTGGGGGTAATCAGATAAAGCTTTGAAATGGCTCTATTTGTTTTTCCCCTGGCCAGCCTGGTATCCCATCTCTTTCTCCCCGCTTTTCAGAGACTTGGGGGGTAAGGTTGTTAATAAGAATGTTGGAGGCTTGTAGTGGTTTCATTACTTGTAAAATTTCATTTTCATTAGGGCGTAGTCTGGACAAAGTTAACTTCACCCTGCTTTTGTGAAGACCTGAACAGAGATTTGAATTTTACCCTCAGAGCAACACAGTGAGGGGTAGGTGGATATATTAACCCATTTTCCAGCTGTGCCAACTCCTACCCGGTGGCTGGTAATAAATCAAACCTGGGACCCAGAACTCCCAACCCCAGCCTAACTCCGAACAGCACCTGCTTCTTAAAGTCAGTGCTTGGCTTCAGAAGACTGAGCATTAAATTTACAGGGCCTGTTTATCGATGTGTGCATGTTTTTTTTAAATGAGACTAGAGCCTTTCACAATAATTCTGTGGTTGAATTTGAAGATGTAAGGCAATTAAAAAAGCAACTTTTTAGCCTTTGGCCGTGTGTCTCTTGATGAACATGATTACACACATTTTTTTTCCCCCAATAAGTTTTCTACCTCATGGGATTATTGTAAGGGTAAAATAAATGTTCCAGAAAGTCACAATCTATATATGGAAGAAAGTGGTATATTTGGAGCTCAGGAAGCGTTGTGGGTATCCACTCTGGATTTCCTTTCCAGACTTGTGCCCAACTCCAGTACTTAGACAGAGCTTATGTTTGCTTCGAGTGCCAAGAGAAAACAGACTAGCGAGTTATTCTTAATGAAGCTCACTCAGGGATGGATTTTACGAGAAAGGCAGGTGGTAAGCTTTGGGCACCCCCTTTAAAGCAGTGGTTCTCAGCTTGGCGGGTTTCTGCCCCAGGGGGCTTTTGGCAATGTCTGAAGACACTTTGGATGGCCCCGCTCGGGGGAGGGGCGGTCCTGGCCTTTGGTGGGTAGTTGCCAAGGCCGATGCTGCTCATCCCGCAGTGCAGCGGAAGGCCCCACCACAAAGGGTTATCCAGCCCAAAATGTCAGTAGGTGGAGGTGGAGAAAGCCTGCTTTAAAGGTACAGGCGTCGTGGCCTGTGTCACGGGCAGGCAGCCGCGCTCCCACCATATCACACGCGTGATATGTGGAAATCTGGAACTCCATGGAGCAGGTCAGTCTTTCTCACACGCCTGTAAGGTGCCGCGGTTGGCAAGTTCAAGGTGTCGCTGAACACTGGGGGTTGGGGAAGGCCTTAAGCGGCATTGCATAGCTTTTAAAACCCCCACAGTCAATTCAATTTCCAGAACTCATCTGCTTCTAAACCAAACCAGATTCACTGGCGCTGGGAAGCTGCTCTGGTAGGTGGCTCAGAGTTTCGGAGTCACTTCTTCAGGAAACTGGCTCTAGTGCTGTCATCTGCTGGTTGTCCCTCGTGTTTTACGTTATGTGGATTATTTCCCACCCACCCCACCCCCACCCCCACTATTTTTCTTTTTTTTCGGTGTTTAAACTCGCCCCTACTCGCTTGAGAGTTCATGTCCTGTCCTCGTAGTCTCTCTTATTTTATCTTCTCTGGTTTTTGCAAAATCCTTTCGTAACTCTGCACCCTTTTTATAGGGCAGTGTTTGGGAGCCGGGTCTTCTGTCTGTGTGTCTGTACATCTCCTCTGGAACCCGTGGCTGGCAGGCTGCTGCCTTAGCTGGAAGGGATGGGGAGGGGTGGAGGGGGGAGGGGAGAGACAGTGGTGGTTTGGGGACAACTGTTCTTCAAATACACAGAAAGGTGGTTGACTTAAAGGAAAAAAATGTGGTATGCAAACATTAAAGTGAATTTCCTCAGACCAGAAATGGCTAGGATAGTGAGTGACAGGAGCCACCTTTCAGCCACAGGTGCCACTCGCCTGACCCTTGTCCTGGTCCACCCCACCCCCCTCCTCACAGGCTGGAGTGAGGACACAGCCCTGGAGCCAGGAGGAGGCAGGAAGAGAGGGGATGAATTCCAGAAGAGGCAGGGCTGCCTGTGGTGGGGAGTGACAGTTAACCCCCAGAATGGTGTGGGCTCCCGCTTACCCAGGAGAAAAGTGCAACACTTGCAGGTGGTGTCCTTGCCATCCCCACCCGCGGGCAGACTGTCATTGTCCCGTTCATGTCCCTCTGTGCCGATGCTGCTATCCGGTGCCTGGTTCTAGGAGCCGTGGTTTGGGTGCTTTGCCGCCTTCTCCTCTCACCTATATAGCGGCCACTCCCTGCTCCCTGTCTCCATTTACAGCTGTCCCCAAGCTGGGAATCACCTGCAGGTACCTTGGAGGGAACTTGTAGGGATAAAAGCCTCTCCCTACTTCTCGAAGGTGAACTGAAACTCACCATCCGCCCAGCCTTCCAGGCCGGTCCCTGACTCCAGTCTCTCTCAGCCGCCACGTGTAGACACCAGACCCTCCCGAAACGCCTGTCCAGACTGGCACTCGTGTCATCTGCCCCTCTGTCCTGACCTAAGGCCTCCATCATGTCACAAACGCCTCCGAAGTTAATTTCCTGCCACCAGCGTCTCCCTAGTCCAGTGTGTGCCCCGCTCGGCTCCAACACTGTAGCTGCATGTGGGGTTTGCCTGCTGAAAAACATCTCTTGGCTCCCAGTTGTCTGCAGGAGGAAATCCAAACTCCTCGACTTGGCACACAAGGACCTCCATCGGCAGCTCCCAGGCTGCCTTTCTAGTTTCAGCTCTTCCTGCTTCTGCTTTTCCGTGACACATTCACTCTTGTTTTGTCCACATCCCCTTCTCCTTGCAAACAACGTTTCTTAACGCCTCTCTCAGGGCCTGCCTCAAATACCACCTCTTGCAGGGAGAATTCAGTCCTCCATCCGGAATAACTCTGGTCCCATCTGGCTGGTCAGTCTACTGTAATTTACCTGTTGGCATATTTTCGCCACCTGGAGAATAGGCAGTGACTTCAGCTCATATTTTTCCATCTTCTGTCCCGAGCTCAAGGATGGTATAGTTCTTGCTTATTTGATAATTACTGTTGGATCCATTTTCAAATACAAAACCCCCAGAGTTTCTGAAGAGGAGCAGGTTATTTTTGGAAACGAGCACATATAATTTGGAAGCTAAGCCCTAAATATCAGTACAAATTAAGAGAAGGAAACAAGTAAACTAACATTTTTCAGCAGGCCCATCCTGCAGAAATTTGGTGCTAAGTGCACACTGGTGGGAAAGCATTTGGAATTACAGAAATTTTAGAATAAAAGTTTGCTCAGCTTAATTTACTCGAAATTAAAGAGAAAAACAAAAAAACTTTGTTAATGCCTGACTGCACTAAAAGCTGTCACACCAGGGCCCTTACTAATTATAACCACTTTTCATGGCTCTTGGTTTGAAGTTTATATTAAATAGGAGAGATGGGCACGCAGATCAAAGACCAGAATCATTTCAGAGCTCCAGTGTGTGGGCCCATTTTCTCTGCTTAGTTAGATTTTTGTTTCATTAGTGGTATGAGTTAATAGGAGTGTTGGTCTGTGTATAATTTGACTTTCTTTTTTTCCGTTACTCCTTGAATTTAAAACAAAATGCCAGACCAGAAACCAACAGGGTGTAGACCTTGCTTTATTTGTGTTCGTGCACGCGCTCTGCGAAGGTACGTGATAGAAGTGGATTATAGATCATCTTTACAGAAAGGATCATTTTCACTATTATGGGGGAAGTTCCTTTATGCTGAGACTTTATTGTTAAAAAAAAAATAAAAGCCCATCCTGAATACACAAAATCATCTCAAAATCCTTTCCTAACTTTCTTTTAAAAGAGGTGCATATGTCTTTAGAAATAGGGGAGCTCCCATAAAGGTGGGGTGAGAGAGAGGCATTTTGCTAATAAATCTGTTGTACCTTTTACATTTGTAGCTGTGAAAATGGGTTTCCTTTTTGAATAAGGAATTAAAAATTTGGGAAGGGTATATCCCAAGTGGTAGAGCGTGTGCTTAGCATGCACGAGGTCCTGGGTTCAATCCTCAGTATCTCCACTAAAAATAAATAAATAAATAACTTCCCCTCCAAACTTTTTTTTTTTATTAAAAGAATTTTTTTATTCTTGGGGGGCAGGTATAGCTCAGTGGTAGAGTGCGTGCCTAGCATGCATGAGGTCCTGGGTTCAATCCCCAGTACCTCCATCAAAAAATAATAATAAATAAATAAATAAACCTAATTACCCCCCCCCCAAAAAGACAAAAAAAATTTTCTTTTTAAATTGGAAAGTCTTGGCATCTTTTATACAAGATAAAGCCCCAGTTGATTAAAAGTGCATCACTGCTACTTTGCAGTGTTCCTTAGTGTGCTTACCTGGTAACTGGAGTTCAGGCTCAGATCTGGCAGATACATTCAGATACAACATTCCAGCTTCGTCTTCTTCCTGAGGAGGCTTGTAGGTTTTCCTCACTGGTGTGAAAAGCAAATTTTTTAAAGAGCCATTTTCTCTTCTACTTTAGGGTTTTTAATTGGTTTGAGGGATAATTATATAAAATTGGTTAGTGATATCTCAAACAGGTTTTCATGACTTGGTTAGTTAAACCTATGCTGGATCAAACTGTTCTACTTAAAAATGTAAACCAAGTATAATTTAAAGGAAGCTTAACTTGCATGTCTCTAAATGAGATTTGTATCTAAATCATGAAAATGTTTCCGTCCGAAAGCCATTTGTTGTTTAAGAGCTTAGTAAAGCTTTACAACTCCTTTTTCCTAAAATAGTTTATCAAGTTGGGGTCAGTCTCCTTTTGGAAAACAGGTATTTATTTTTTTTGCACCCCCAAGTTTGAGCAAACCTCCTAGTGTTTTGTTTTGTTTAACCATTTTCAGATCCTTATTTTTGAATTTTTATTTATTTAATAAATGTGAATTTCTGCAATGGCTGTGATAAGCCTCAAGGGTACTAGTATGAGAAGGAGAGACAGTGGCTAGCTTCAGAGATGTAGAAAGAGAACTGGACCACGTTTCCATCTGTGCTCGGTGCTCAGCATACGATAAGAGCCCAGGACATGCGGTGTGGGGGCAGGGCAGGGATGCTGGGAGGCAGGCCCAGGAAAGCATCCCACCCTCCTGGCCCCTGAGCTAACACACAGTGAAGAGGAGGAGAGGGTTGGAGAGCAGACAGCTGGTACCGAGGCCCTGAGGTTGGAGAGAAGTGCCAAGAGGAACAAAAGACACAGGCAAGGGTGACCTGGCGAGGTGGGTGGGGCTAGAGCTGCTGCTTGTCCCTAGAAGGTATTTGGAGTTTTTCCTTAAGAACTCTGGGAAGCCTGACAGGGTGTTAGGCCAAGGACCAGCATGATGAAATTTGCATTTTTAAAGATTACTCCTGCCCAGAGTGGAGAAGAGACTAGAAGGAAGCAATATTTTGCCTTCTGTTTGAAAGATGGGTGAGAAAGGTTGATTTTTCAAAACTTTGAAAACTAATGGTGGCTTGGAGTGGGCAGGAGGAGAGATGGGGAGCCCAGGTGGGTTTGGTAGAGATGGCAGCGGAGGAATGACTTGAGGCTGGGTGGGGGATGGGGGAGGAGGATGGGCAAGGTCTCTGGCTTCTGTATCCCATGGTTAGTGGTGCCTTTCTCTGAGATTGGATTGCAGGATAAAGCCAGGTTTATGAACAAGGTACGCTCCCTCCCCTTTAGAGAGTTATATTTATATGATTTTGAATTTTATCAGCATTTTCTCTACTTGTACTGTTTTCATTGGTTAAAATGTAACATACCTGGCATGGATAACACATGAAAAGTACTTCTATGAAAGTGACAAACGGAAGTTAGATGCTTACCTTTGGCCACAAACCAATGGCTCCCTTCTTCCCTCCCCTCCCCTCCCCTCCTCCTTTTGATTTCCTGAGGCCAAGAGGAACATGGAAAAGTTGTAGATGGCCTGAGCTTCCAAAGGATTTTCAGATGAGACACACAACTAAAGTCTTGAGCATATTTAAATTTCTGTTTGCTTTTGGTGATGCCTTATCTCGGACCTGTGAGCATGGGACTCAGTGGGAAGAGACTCCGGGTAAGAAGCAAGTTAGGACTCTCAAAATTGGTCCAGCTGTCTGCTTAAGATGTTCAGAACTCCTCTCATGACCTGACTTTCCAACTTCTTAGTTTCTTGGTGGTCACCTGACGCTCTGATGGTCTTAGAACGACATCAGTATTTCGTTTAACCGGTAATCTGTGTGAAAACAAGGTTCATTCAGTAAACAAAACTTGTTGTGTGTCTCCTGCGGGTGCCAAGGGAAGAGATTTCATCCTTCCACAGGGCTTGTCCCCAATGAGTGGTGGTCCAGCCTGTATTTGATCACTTCTGCTGATGGCAGACTTGCTCCCTGCAGGCAGTCCTTGGGTTTTTGCTGCATTAATTAACTTTTTTTTTTCCCTCAAGGCAAACAAAATCTTTGTGGAACGAGCTAGAAAGTGGCGTGTGTTCCGCTGAGTTGGTAAAAACTCGGAGCTGGAGCACAGGCCGGCTGCCTTGTGCAATCTGACCCCCAGAGTCCAACAGGGGAGCACCACCCCCAGTCACTTCCTCCTGCACTGGAATTCCTGCTTCCTGGGAGGGTGAGGGGGGCCTGCCTCGCTCCCTGCACAGCCGCCCCCTTGTGTGTGGGCTGGGAGGCCCCCCTTAAACTATCTCCCAAGAGAGCATTAGCAGTGCTCCTGGTGACACTTTTCTCTGACGTCATATAAATGACTCATCAAAACTTCAGGTGAGCCCCAGCATACCCCACAGATGCTTCTCCCTTATGTGGCGTCAGTTCCGACCATCTGTCCCCAGAGAGTGCTGCCCCCCTTGGGGAGAACACGATTTTCCATCTTTTACTTAGGAGCACGGATGTCCCCGTGTCACCGCAGCCTCAGATCCCACCAGAACAGACCCCGAACGTTATTCCAGCCTGACGTTTGATCAGGTGAGCTGAGGAAGGGGAAAATGCTCAGCAGAGACCTTGCCCCCTCCCGCTTCTTTCTGGCTGAAATAGTTTGGTCAGGAAATGCTGGGAAGGGAGCTTTAGAAGCTGGGTTTAAGCATATTTTTTGAAAATTTAAGTCTTAAGGTACCATGTGGGGAAGAAGGGGGAGGTGTAGCTCAGTGGTAGAGTGCCCGCTTAGCCTGCACAAGGTCCTGGGTTCAATCCCTAGCACCTCCGTTTAAAAAAAAAAAATTAAAAACTTAACTCTTTAAAAAAAAATCGTAAGGTGCTGTGCACAGAACTCAGTCTCTCATCTCTCTGTGACCTCAGCAGAACTGCGGGTTTGGAGCTCTAGTAAGTTTGTTATAAAAATAGCCTGCTAGAGACGGCCGTGTCATGCGTATTGGGCATCAGTGTGGGTAGTCCGTTCAGTGGCCAGTTTCTGGCGACAAAGGTGTACGTCTGTGTGTATGTAAAGCTCCTCTTCAGATGATCCACCCATGACTGCTAGATCGTGGTGACAGCCAGCACTATCGGGTGATTTCTTTCTTTAAACCACTGTGTGCTTTAATCCCTGGTGTTGGTTGCTGAGGGGCTTGGGCGGGGTTCCCTAGCGGGATGTTGTAACGTCTTCTACCGGGTGACCCTCTGGAGACGTCAGACCGTCCGCTGTGTGGAGATGACGCGCACGAGAGTGGAATGTGTTCCGTGGACGGCTCTTGGGGAGGTTCATGAAGCAGGTTAGTAAGGGTATGTGTGTGTTGGGAACTTAGTGAGCTTTCTTCAGAGAAGCTCAGAGCGGTACCAGTGGGACCCGGCCATGGGAGGCTGCTTCAGGGTGTCCGTGACAGGTCCGTCCACTGTCAGCCCACGGCCATGCTGAGGATGTGGCCTTGGGGGGCACGCTGTCAGGATTACTTCTTCCCTCGGGAAGCGGCTGCTGCGTCTCTGGGTGGGTGAGTGCCACGCACGGTGGTGGTGTCGAGGCAGTAAGTGCTGAGAACAGGACAGTTACCCCCGTCCTCCCTTCCGTGGTCATTTTTGGTTCTTTGAGCAGCTCTTGGTGCTGATGCAGTAAATGATCATGGCACGTGTGTTCGGAAGCTGTGCCCTGCAGGGTGGATGGTATGTGGACCTGTGACCGTGCTGGGGTGTGGGCAAGAAAAAAAGGGATGTGGTATGGTCACATTACTACACTTAGAGACGTGACCCAAATGGCTGGCAGCTTTATTTCATTGTTATCTTCGTGGCAAATGAAACTGGGGGGGAGGGGAGTGGAGGGGTCCTTTGGCCCGCTCATCTCTGGGAGGATGGTTGCTAGTGCTCAGTGCTGCCTCCTGTATCTACAGAAAATGGAATACACGGCAATCCAGCCTCGGACAGCGGACACTGTGATGTGGTTGCTCATAAAAGCATCTGCCAGAGAGTGCATTTAAACAAGGTCAGCGGCCGGCGCTTGGGGTACAGACCACCCTTGGTGACAAGCGTCGCTCATCAGAGCCCACCTGTATTTGCTTTAAATCATCAGCCAGATGCCGTGTTTTCAGTTTCTCTTCTGCCCGTCCTAGACTTAATCCAGATATGACATCAACCTGATAAGTCAGCAAATCTCAAGTTATTGTACTTTTTCACCGTCTCATGGCTGTTGGGCTTTCCGCCTGGAAGATCCCTCAGCATGAGGGTTGTGGGCACCACAGGGATGCCTTCTAACATTCTCAGCACCTGCCTGGTATCTCCTTGTCCTCGAGTCTCGACAGGGGTCATCCCATTCCTCCTCACAACTCTTTGACCTGTGATGTCGGTACAGTGATTATCCCCATTATTCAGAGGGGGAAACTGAGACCCAGTGAGGCAGCCAGCTAGGAGGAGCCCAGCAGTGCAGGCTGACCCTGGCGCCTGTGCTGGTGGCCGCGGCTCCTCGTCCTCCCACAGTGATGTGAGATACTCACAAAATAAATACACCCCCGAAAACCTGCTGTGTGCAGAGCCCCAAAATCCACGGCAAGGGGAAAGATGGGCAGGAACACATGTGTGATGGGGCTGCTGGCTTCTAGAAATAGCAGATTAAAACTCAGCGGTGAACAGGTCCTTCTGTCTGGCATTTGATGAAGTGAGTTGGAGCATCACTTCTGTGGGTGATCAGGAGTGGGGATGGGTGTTCCTGGGGTGAGAGACTTGCAGAGGGGCTGTTGGCTGACAAACCAACAGTGGCTGTCCCCCCAGCACCTCGGGCCCTGGGGACACTGTGGAGAGTAGGGGGAGGCCCTGAATATCCTGCTGGAGGCTAAATTTCCCCTAAGTTCCTATGAGAGATTCCAGGGAACAAAGAGGGTGGACCCGAACCTGGGGGCTTCTGCTCTCTGTGGTGGGCAGTGGGGCTCGTGCCTGTCCCCCAGCATCTTTCTTGTGGACGCCCACTTGTAACCTCACTGAAAGTGCTCAAGCTCCCTTCCAAAGTAAGGATGGTACGTTGGCCGCTTTTGAAGAGCCTGGACACTAGATGTTCTGTAAGCATCAGATGGGTTGAGTGTTATTCTGTAGAGCCAAGGCCTCAAAAACAGGCCCCTTCTTGTTTTATGTTAGACTAGGCTTTTATCGATTTATTTAATATGTAAATTCAAGATTTTGCCTCGGAGTTGGTTTTGGGGGTCAGAATCAGTGATGTAAGAGGCCCAGCGGTCTGCGGTACCAGGGACTTAGGCCCAATAATTGATCTAATTGCTAACCCAATGTTTAAATTTGTCTGTATTCAGGGGCGATGGCCTCTAGGAAGGTTTGTTTTGTTTTTTGGGGTTTTTTTGCTTTTTAAGAAGTAGGAGCCACGTGCACTGGACAACAGTGACAGGAGGACGCCCTGTCTCCCTCAGGATGTATCTGGGATGGGGGTGTCCAGGGTGCACTCTTCCTGCCTTTTTGTGGGGGTGCTCGAGCAAGTTGTGGAACCCACAGGTCTGGAATTGCGATGAGCGCCTGATGGGCTGTTTCCTGCTTCCAGGGGGTCAGTGATGAAGGGTTGTTTTGAAATTAGTAACGAGCAGAGAGTTTCAGCCTGGTATGCTGGCGGCTCAGGTGGAACTGGGCTGCTTCCACTTACTGCCATCATTATTACTGTTACCGCTGTTGGCTTGCTCATGGCCGTTTGCCAGCTTCAGCAGAAGAGTCGCGAAGGAAGTCCAGACTGGGAGACCAGCATCTGGTGCTCTCTGGTTCTCACGGGCGGAATCCCACCAGCAGCTTTCCTGCATCTGAACGCTTCGTGACACCTCCCCCAGGCCCTCGGCTCCAGGGAGGCAAGGATGCATAAAACGTGGTCCAGCCCCAAGACCCGACCAGTGCGTTACGACCAGCAGAGACCCGAGGACAGGCAGAGGACCTGGAAGTGGGAAGCGGTCAGGAAGAGGGGAAGGGATTATGTCTTCAGGGGTGAAGGGCTGGCCCCGTGTGGGGAAGGGAAGACCTTCGTCTAGGCAGAGAGCAGTAAGTACAGGCCCTGGGGGACGACAGCATGGAGCTTATCTGAGGACAGGATGGGTAGGAAGCCGGGTGAGACCAGGGGATAGAGTTGCGGCAAGAGGGTTATTGAGATGTGGCTCTGGAAGAATAGACGGGTTGGTTGGGAAGACGGATTGTGAGCCGGGACTTGCTCTGATGCAGGGCCGTGGGGTGAGCTGCACCGTCCCGGAGAGAACACTGCTGACAGCTTAGAAAACTCTCAGGCAGTGGAGGAGACACGTGCAGCAGAATGAATGTGGAAGTTGGTGCCACATTGAACACAGTATTTCTTCCCCTTTTTTCGCCAAGAGGTTTTTCAGCCCAGGACATGTGACTCTGAAGTGTTAAATGACCACTGAAAGGTGGGACCTTTATTTTCAGCAGATAGGATTAATACAGTTCAATAATGTTTAAACTTCCTTAGTCGTGTTTTAATCCCTGGTACTTAAGCTCCTCAGGTAGTGGAATTAGACACACAGACTCATTTCTGTTCCCTGGAAAACGCTGAGGGTGGGCGCTGGGAGCCAGAGAGGGCCATTTACTCATTAGGCTCTCCAGTTGGTCAGCTGGGAGTGGATTTGGGCTGGGAGCAGGGGTGGGGGACCAGGTGATCTGCAGTCTCGAGGGCCCCGTGGTTGAGGGTTTCCGGGGTGGAAATAGAACCTGCTCACAAAGGCGAGGCTGTGTTTGAGCGGGCCGGCAGGTGCCCGCCCTCTGCTCACCTGGGTAGCATTTGCACTGTGCCCACCGTGTTCCCAGCCCTCGGTGGGGATCGCAGCTCCCCCCACAGGGAAGGTCAGCGGGGAAAGGCGCACCATGCCCGCTGGGATGTGGGGTGTGAAGGCAGTCAGGTGCAGGCCCCAGAGACATTGTGGTTTATAATTATTGTGCAGACACATGCTGCCTTCTCCTCTGGGGAGGACAGATCCATCTTTTAATGTGTGTGGCTTTATACATTTCAAAGCCTGTACTCAGGGCCCAAGGGACCTGGCTGAGAGGGTTGTGAAAAATGTGGGAAGGCCCTGGAGACTGGGCAGGTGGGATGGAACACATACCTTAAAGTGAATAATTTCATCACCTAAAACTGATTTTTATGTGTTACGATTTTATGAACTGTTGGCAGCCTCTCTCGTTCGTTTTGTTTCTTACCATGTTCCCTCAGTGGAGCTGGAATCGCGCAGGAGGAGGTGGGGTCCCGGTGAGCTGTGATGGGGCCCTGGCGTGGGGGCACAGGCAGGGAGTTGGCGGGGAGGTGTCTCAAAGTGCTGATGGGGCATGCCTTTTGCCTGGGACCAGCCAGGGTGGACTCCTCCGGGAAGGACACCCTGCTGACGGCCAGGGCCTTGTGCCGGAAGCCTGTGTGCTACTCCGTGCATGGGATGCAGGTGTCATCTTTTTAAAGACAGGGAACTGAGGCTTAGAGAAATCACCTTTTTCTGAGATCGCGCAGCCAGTGTCAGCCTGCCGGAAAGCCGTAGGCCGTCCCCACGGTCTCTTGTTATACAGATCCTCATGACACCTCGGTACCTGGGGAGCTCCTAGCCTGGCAGTTCTGAACCTTGATTTCATTCATTTGCCTTGATTAACAGTTCACTTGGATTGAGCATGACACATTTGAAAGTCTCAAAATTTGTCAGAAACATCCCGCATGGAGCGGCTCCTATGTTGAGGACCCTTGGTTCAGGCGTGGGGGAGCACGGTGGTTCTTGCCTTTGGGAGTTTACATCGTGGAAGGATGTGGCTCTGGGACCACACAGTGCCACACATACCCCTGGGAAGGCAGTGGTCCCAGTGGGAGGGGCCAGGCTGGCTCTGGAGTTCTGGGTGTAAATTTGGGATTGAGGACCATGTCCTGGAAGGAAGTGGGCTTGGAAGTCTCCCTGGGGTGGGGTGGCGCTTTTTACTCTGTAAGTGGGAGTGAGTCCTGAGGTTCTGAGCAGAGAACGGACAGGTGGCCTGAAGAGGCTTTGGAGACGTCCTCGGAAGGAGGAGGTGGCCACAGCTGGGCCCCAGGAGGCTGCTGGGGCTCCTTCACTGCTGATTGGTGGCTCCGGGCAGAGCGCGCATCCCCCGTCCACTGGTGCAGGATGAACCGGGCAACCTGTCAGTGCTCAGATCTCTGAACTGTCCGAAGTAAGTGCTGTGCAGATACACGGGGTCTGGCTTGCTCTGCAGCCATAGACTTGTTTGGAAGCTGAATCACATCCTCTGGCTTACTATTTGACGTCTCAGTTACTAGCTCTCGGGGAGCCATCTTGAGAGGGTGAGGTGGTAGAGTGGGTGCCCAGGGCAGCTGGAGACCTGATTCCAGTTTGGCCCCCGACACAGAAGGTCTGGCTTCAGACCCTGTGGTCTCGCCTAGCTCTTTTGGAGGCTGGTCCACTGAAATCCTGGGTGATGTTTATAATGTTGGCATATTGATTCATACGTTAACGACTGTGGTTTACCGAAACCAGGGCCGAAAGGCTTTCCTGGCACGTGTGTGTCCTGAGATGTATGTGAGCACCTGCCCTGGTCCCAGGTGTTGCTGCCGTGGGTGGGGCCTGACCCTGGCCGCTGCCGCTTCCCCCCCGCGTCCAGTTCTGGAGCCTTGGCTTTCCCATTATGGCACCTGCTGCAGCCCAAAAAGTGCCCTCACCTGCCCTAATTTTGGGCAAGAGGAGGTCTGGGACACTCTCAGCACCTGTGCCAGGACCAAAGTGCTCTTCAGAGGCTCTGAGCCCTCTGGTGTGGCCTCCCTTGCTCTTTCCCTCTTTCGAGCTCTGGCCTGCGGATGCCATCCTGGCCCCCTCTTCATTCACTGGTCAGTGGTCATTTTAAAGAAGCAAACACGTACCATCTTATGCAGTTCTGTAAATGTGTTACCTCCGTGGTCCTCACAACCACCCTACTGAGCTGATGGAACTGTCCACATTTTGCAGGCATAGGAGATGGTCCCAGTCATACCAGGTACCCTTCCTGTACAGGAGGCACCGTTCCCACCCCCCGCCCGTTTTTGTACTTTGTCTCATTTAATCTTCACATCGACTTTATGAGGTCGTTGTTATCTCCATTTTACAGACAGGGAAGCTGAGGCTTAGAGAGGTTAAATAACTTGCCTGAGGCCACTGCAGTGACTTTGAGTGACTCTGAGCCCAGGCTGGTGTGGTCCAATACTAGTGCTCTCAATTTTTGCTCTTCTCTATTTGTTTATCAGGTAGCACTTTCTGGCTCGGGGCTGACTTACAGCTGACGGCTTCTAGTGGGTTTGTTTTCTGATGCTTTTCCCATTTCTAAAAGGAGGTGGGGGAGCGCGTATTACTCAAGCAACCACTCCATTTTAGGTATTATTATCCGTTCTCTTTGTACCAGAGTGTAAACTCCATGAGGACTTTTTTTGCTCCTTTTTCTATTTTTATTTGTTCACTCATGATCCCAGGCACCTACCCCAGTGCCTGGCACAGCCTGGGCGCTCAGTCAGTATTGAATGAATGAGGTGGGTCGTTTTACCCCCATCATAGGTGGAGGCGTTCCGACAGGGCGGGCGACTTGCCTATAGGCACAAACAACTTAGACTCATCACACCTCACTCAGATCTCTTGGGGGTTTTTTGTTTTTTGTTTTTTGTTTTTTTTAAGCAGATCTTTTCCACAGTGTAAAATTTAGGGAGTAATCAGATCTATGTCATGGGATCGTAGGGTGTGATATAAAACACTATAAATACTTACAGTGTCTGGCACTGTGTCTGCCTTCGATGAGCTCTGTTGTGTTGGTTGTTTCAAGCCTCCTGTCTGTTTGCCTGCCTTTGGGGCAGAGTTGCCATTTAGCAATACCAATTAGCCAGGCTGAAAATGTGCTAGGCACCGAAACTGCTAAAAAGTGCTGTTAGTGTAACGTCCCTATATCAGGTGATACAAGCGGGGATAAAATTGATGAAATCGGTTTAAATCTACCCTGGGCAAGGGGTCATGACTAGCGAGATTTGATTCAGCTGCATTTGCATCCTGTCTGTTTCCAGCCTGAATGTTGTACTGGAAGGGGCCTTGGGGGACCCCGTCCCGAGTCTCCTTACACCCCCTGAGCCTACAGGTGAGGAACGTCAGGCCTGGGAGGTGCAGGGGCAGGGCAGGGGGTGCTGGGGGGGGCTTGGTCTTACGGGCTGGGCTCTCTTCAGTGTCAGCGACCTTGCTGACTCCAGATGCCCAGAGCTTTGTCTTTGGAAGGGAGCCTGTCTGAACACTTGTGTGGTGGAACCACCATTATTCCTATGAAGGATGTTAGTGAGCAGATTATATTGATGGTCCTAAGTATTAAACATGTTTTTTTTTTTCATTAGATTTTTATTTTGTTGCACATTTAACTCATACTCCCCATAGAAAAATTCTACATGAACAAAAAGGAAGAAAAAACTAATAAAACACGAAAGAGAAGAAAGTAAAATTATTTACTGTAAAAAAAAATTATTTCTCCTCTGATTTTTCTTTTTTTTTAAATGAAGGTACGGGGGATTGAACCCAGGACCTCTGCATGCTAAGCATACCCTCTACCACTGAGCTCTACCCCCTATCCCAAGAGTCAAGTTCTCTTTTGAGAAGCGGTGTTTTCCATCTTACATGGGACACTGCAGTGAATGTTATGGCTGATGTGATGTGTTATTTACCTGTGGTTGTATTTTTAATTGGATGTTTTGCTTTAATCAGTGTCATGTTACTTGGACATTTTAGTGCAGTTTTTCCCAATCTTTTCCAATATAAGGACCTCTACTAACATAAAAAAAAATGTTTCCAGAGAAAGCATAATTTTAGATGTATTTTTAGAATCTGTTGGGACACTGACAAAAAGTTCTTGAAAATTACACTTTAGGTGGAATGTTTCTTTATTAATTCAACAGCATCTTCATACACTTGCCAAATAATAGTAGATACACGTGTGTGATTGACTAGGTTTGTAGATTCTTGATGGACATATGAATAAGTGGACCCCCTGGAATAGCTCCTGGGAGGCTCCTGCCCCAGAGGAAGTTAGAGCCTGCATATGAATAACTCTGGGGTCTAATGTTAGGAAAATAACAATCAGATCAGTTCTGAATTCTCTCACTCCAGCAACTGGAGGATCTGAGGGCCAGCATTAGGAAGAAGCATTTTCCCCACCCCACCTTGTTTTCCTCCTCATTTCAGAGAAAGGAATAGTTGTTGGAGAAGCGAACTGAATCAGAAACATTTCAACAAACCTCATGAAACATCTCCTGTGGCCCTTTCCGTGAATTTCATATGATTTGCTAGAGAGAGGGCTGGGTTTGTCGGCCAGGAGACTAAGGTCCTAAACCCAAGCCCAACCCTGATTGGGGTTAATACGAAGATCTTACACCTTGTGCCTCAGATTTTCCACCTGTAAAATGGGAAGAATCTCTTTGCTTTATCATATTCTTAGGAGGTGACATAGTGATGCCTCCAGGCTGCATTTTCTTTCTTTTAAATCAGTGAAAACAAACAGAAAAAACTTTGTGAGGCCAGAAGCAGTTGCCCTTTCATATAAAGGAAAAAGTACCATAAAATGAGGGGAAATTCTAAGCATCCTGAAAGCTTCCTTAAGGCAGGGCAGCAGCCAGAAGACCTGCTAGTGGAGTGAGCCCTTCCTCAAAAACCGTATCTCCATTCTCCCACAGGCCTGTTTTTCCTGTTAGTAATTATTATTCAACAACGATGCCTCTTGTAACACTGGTCTTGGGCTCTGAGAACAAAGTTCTCCCACAGCTTGAACACCTCAGAGTGCTGGTGGGAGAAGCTACCTACCTCATTTCCGATGCCTCCATATTATCTGGTAAAAGCAAAACCATCCCAGTGTTCACCTTTTTTAGGAGTCAGGGCTGGGAGCAGGTATTCTGCTTAAGTTTTATGTGGTGTCTTTATTTTCAGAAAACAAAATGTTGAACATAATCTTTATTTCAAGCTTCTATAGGCTTTTAATTGCTCTAGAAAAATCTTCCACTGGGGGGGAGGGTAGCTCAGTGGTAGAGCCTGCGCTTAGCATGCACAAGGTCCTGGGTTTGATCCCCAGTACTTCCACTAAAAGTAAAAAAAAATACATACCTTAATAAACACAAATTAAGGTCATTAAAAAAGAATCTCCAACGGTTTCTTAGCAAAACAGGGTGCGTAGTAGCACATAACAGCTGAGCCTGATGTGGAAGAATTGCTTTCATTGAGTGGACCTGGTGAGAGAGTGGCACATGAAAGGCAGCTGGCCTCAGTTACAGGGTTGTGGCCATCTGTATAATGGGACCGGTACCTCACCTATCTGGTGCACTCACCACGATGAGGCTCCCAAGTACCCATGGAGGGCGATGGTCACTTCTGATGGATGCTGACCTCACAAAGGTTTCCAGGGGGAAAAACCCTGCAAGCATCATTTCAAGAATTCCAAAGCAGTTTCACAGTTCTGATTCTAGGAGAGGTCTGATCTGAAGCGGGACTCAATCAGCATCATCTCCTGCCTTTGTTCTATAGATGTTAGTAATTATCTTTTTGGAAAAAAAAATAGAAGTGAGTTATAAACTATATCTTAAGGATTTTAGTTTATTTTGAAGAATTTTTAATCAGCTGGTTGTTTTTTTTTTTTTTCACCCTAGCCCTTCAGTAGCTTGCTTCAGGTCCCAATGACTAGGCAACATGGAGATAATAGTGAAATAGTCCAGCTTTTTGTAAGAGATGTTATTTGAGGGGGGGTTATGAATACATAATAAACTTAGGAATACATAAGTAGTTTTCTCTGAACCTACCTGACTTTTTGAACAGGAGAAAAGATGATTTTTAGGCATAATGGGGCACAAAGTAATGAATGAATGTCTCTAAAGATATTTTAAATCTATTAACAAAACATAAATATCTATGCAAAATGGATCGAGTTCTGAACCTTGATGCTTTCAGGCGTGCGTTATTATCAGGTGGCTTGTAAAGCACATGGTTAATCAGATCTGTTGTGTTTCCCGCAGAATTCCACCGAAAGGTGTGCATGGCTTCACATCCCCCTTGGGAGAGGGGACAGCAAAACAGAAACTTGATAGAAATACTAAGGAGGGAAGGAGATAAAGCCACCGCGGCACCTGGGCCTCCTTCTTTTATTTCCTTCCTATCTCTGCCTCTTTGAGACGTTCTTCGAGAAGATGGGGTCATCACCCTGGGTCTCCCTGTGCCTCAGGATTTGGGGACGGGAGCGGCTCGGCACTTGGGGTTCCTTCCCCAAATCCTAGTGCTGACTCGCCCTGTCCCCAGCTTTCCAGGGAAGGCCTGGGAGGAGGCAGAACAGGGTGGGTGCTGAGAGAGTGCCTCCCCCTGTCCCCTGGGCCACTGGGGAAAGAGCCACTTTCTGGAAAGGGGTGCAGGGAGGGGGCCAGGGAGTGGGAATATGGAGCAGAGGGTGGAGGGACCAAGGGCAGTTACTGCCATTGTTTCCGCACAGACCAGGCTCGGAAGTTTGTTGTCCTGACTGTTGGCTTTTCCTCTTCAGATTTTGGCATCCGGTGACTGCGCTCGATACATTGACGGTTCACTCACATGACTATGATATGTGTGTGCACTTCTGGGGTGGTGACTAGGCAGTAAAGCGAAGGCAGACAACTAAGCAGCCAGTGCTAAGATAGATGTTTTCCTGATAAATTGAAAGGAGCCTCACTGGCCAGAGCGTGGGGGTCATTTGCCCAAACTACTAGTCATTTTTTGTTTGGTCTCTTAAAAGCAATCACTCGGAGGAGGGAGTGGAGGCTTCAGTTCTGCTTTCTGCTCTCTCTGTGATGCTGGAAGCAAAGGATGGGAGGTGACTCCTCCTCTTCCTCTCCCTGCCCCGGAGCCACGGCTTCGGCTTCGGTTTTTAGAGGCTAGGCCTGGTGCTACGCCCATCGGTGGTATTTTAAAGTATGTCTCAGTCGTTTTTAGGATTATCGGTCATCGCTCGCAGGGTTCCTTTTCATTTTCAAGGGCATCCAGTATAAGCGTTTAGCTCCCTTTCAATAGCCTCCCTCCCTCACTCAGGCCCAGTCAGGAAGATTAATAATGTTAACTGATTTACTGGCGCTGCAAAAAAAGCATTAGTTAATTAGACTTTTACACCTCAGTCAGATAGCATTAGACACTCTTTGTGCAATTTAACTCAAGGATGTTAAAGACCTAAATCTTTGAGAAAAAAGAAAAGAAAGAGAAAGGACAGGCACTTTTCCAGTTTAAGCTGCATGTTGGTCCATGTTAATTAGGCATTTGTCCCTGAGTCTGGAGGTGATAGAAAATGCCAGTTACTGTGGTATTTAACTGACATCAAACTCCTGTCCAAATAATTCCATCGGGCCAGGCCTCCTCTCTTAATTGGTGGGAAGGAAAACTTCCAGCACACAACCAGAATAAGGAGGAAACTGTTATTTACATTTAACATTTAAAAATTTCATGCTGAAGGATCTGAAGAACGCTTGTATATATATATTTTTTATTAACCATCCAGTTGAGCTTTTTAAAAACAGTAACAACAGAATCTCCTCTCACACTTGAGCTTTGCCAAATGATTGGCTTTTATAAGTCTTTAATAAATGAAACTTTAGTAATTGTTGTTATCCAAGGTCGAAAAGTGGTTGGTGTTATTTAGGGCCTTTATAGATTCATATATCTGCTTGGCACTGTTTTTAAAAATTGGCATTTAATTTTCTAGCTTAAAGTAAGATTTCTTTATCAATACTAGTAATTCACAAGTGGGTTAAGGCACCAGGCAATATGCATATTTTAAAAGCCAATATTTAGTGGCATATTAAAAGAAAAAGGACATGATGGTTTTGGAGGAGTAATGAGATGAAATGTGCTTTTTTTAATTTTAAAGATTTTAAGCAACTTCTTTGTAGTTCTTGGAGAAGGTAATTCTCAGTGACAGAGGGTAGTTTACCTTATTCATGAGGTATGTAAAACAATTCCAAAAATAATGAAGAGATTTTTTTTTCCTAACTAGGGGTAGCCTTATTTGACTTTAAACCTTACTGGCTTTGTCTGTGGTCTCTAGCCAAAGGTTCACACTTTTGAGAGCACTTCATTTTCAGTACTGAACTACTTTTTCGTGTACTGAATGAATGCAATATGTTAACACTCCTCTACGTCGGCTGCTCCTTGGCCTGCCTGCCTGGTACTGGCTGAAAAGGTACCATTGTTTGTTCTGCAAACACTGGGTGATGTTTGTTTCCAAGGTGACTGGTTCTATTGCTGCCCTTTAAGCAAGGGGAGGGGGGATGGGAAGAGAGAAAGTTGGCTTTAAACACCTGAGAGCATCCTGTTCTGGATACAGTCTGTGTGTGTATGTGTGTAAGTTGAAATATTATTTTAACTGAGGTAATGGGAGAAAAAGGGATAGTGTGGAAATAGAGAAAGATAGCTTAACAGGAAGTTCTGATATAATGATATACTTAGAGGGAAGGTATGGTATAAGAAATGTTAGAATTAAAGATCTGATTAGACTGAAGTTGGCTGTTTTTACATTTGAAAAAGTAAAGAGTCAAGGGAAGGAAGAGTATTTTAGATGGTATCCAGCGAAATGTTAAAAATTTATTTTTGTATGAAATATAGTTCTTCAGCTGTAACTTGTAAGCAGCTATTCAAATGAATAAATGTTGGAGAGTAAGCAGTGTCATTAAAATTGGTTACTGATCCGGTGGCTGGGCCTTCCGGAAAAAGTCGGAGAGAATGAGATACAAGGAGATTCATTTCTGTTTTAAGGTCTGAAAAGTTTAGAAAAACGTTGAACGAATTATTTGTGTCGAAAACATTCCAGAAAGATAACAAAAAAGATTAAAAGCATCTTTTGGTGATGTGTAACTGACTTTTTCATCAGTGAGAGGTTTCAAGTTCAGATTAGTAGGAAGAAAAGAAGATTCCTCCGTTCTTGGTCCTCTGCCTCCTTTTTATTTTTTCTTTTTTAATAATTGTGCGTGGATGCTGTTAACAGAACTTTGCCTTTTCACTCCTATCAGGTTTAGTACAGTTCATACGCAGGTTTCAGTAAACATTAACTACTTTTATCAGGGCTTGCAGTGTGTTGAATGGCTCGCAGAGAGAGTGTACTGCGAGAGACAGATGAAAATGAGAGAGTCCAAGGTCACATGGATGTTGCGTTTTTAAAAACTTGAGAATTTAGGGAGAGGACATAGCCTATCTTCAGTTATGTCGGCCTAAGAGAAAGCCACTCTGCCTGGCCTTTCTATGTAGTGGGGTTAAAACACATTTCTTCAGATGATCCCTTTGAATGGCGAGGCAAGTGACTTTAAAACTTTTTTTTTTTAATGAAAGGAAAGGAAAAAAAAAATCTCATGACTGCTTTCTAGGATGAAAGGTTCTCAAGGTCCCAGCAAAGAAGTACTGTAACATATATCGTGACGATTCAGAAGATCTCTTTGATTTCATAGGGATCTCCTCTTTTTCCCCTTTCTCAGATTATTTGAGATTGCCCTCTGATCCTAATTTCGTTTCCGGAGTTAGCAGTTAGGTCGTAAATCGAGGGCTAGGAAGAAATGTTGCCGAATACAACGTGCTCGTCTGGGAAATCGTGTAATATTCTAAAACTTTCGCCAGTGTCTCCTTTCCGAAGATAGGAATGTGATTTGTGCTTCTCTGTAGGGAAAAGGATCTGCACGGTCGAAAAACTGCTGAGACAGTAGGAACTGGCCTCTTCCTGCCGTTCCCTGAGTGGGGCTGCCCTTGGGCATCGGCGGCAGGCCGAGGCGCGCGCCGCCCCCGAGGGTCGTGCCCCTCCCGGAGGCACCGAATCCCGGCTGTCAGGATGGATTTCGGGCCGGGCTCCCCGCGGCCGGGCCGGGAGGGCGCGGCGGCAGGGGCCGGCCCTCCTCGGGCCGCGGAACCTTCGGGCACAGGGGCGCCGTCTGAGCAGAAGGACTGTCGCACAGCAGCGAGCGCGGCGGCCCTCGTCCTGGGAATCGCCCGTTGCCCGTCCCGTCCCGGCAGCCCCTGGGAAGCGGGCGGACGACGGCCGGGCGGCGGGGTCGCAGGGCGCTGGTCCAGCCCGGGCCTCCGCGCCGCCAGCCCACCTCGGCGCCCGCGCGGGGCCGCCCCGTGAGCGGCCGGCCGGGCCGTCAGTCAGGGCGGCGGGCGCCGATTGGCCGGCCGGCCGGCGGGGGCGGGGCTCTGGCCGCCTTCCCGTGGGCCGCGCCGGCGTCGCTTCCACGAAGACCTTGACGCGCTCCCCTCTGCCCGCGGCGGCCGGGCGGCAATTCGTGAACAGCCGGAGGCCTTGGAGCAGCCCGTTCAGTAACTGAGCTCGTGTTTTAGAAATGGATTCCCCTCAGGGAGATGAGAAAATGTGCGCATCCTGAGTGATGTTTTCCCTCTTTTCTTTTTTTTTTGTGTGTGTGTGGCTAATTTGAGGCCATTTGGCCTGTGACCACTGTAAAATTTTGAGAAGTTTTGCATAGGCGTGAGCGTGCCCACTCGTGTTTCGTAGGCATTGCCCAGGATGAGTCCATGTTAAAAGGTTTGGTTTACCTGAAGGCTGTTGTAATGAGAACAGCATGTGTCTGCAAGTGTCCGAAAAGCCCTTGGTGGGATGAGGGGGAGGAGGACGAGGACCAGGAGGAAGATGAGGACGAGGAGAAGGGTGAAGACCAGAGGGAGGAGTGGACCAGGAGGAACATGAGGAGGAGGAGGACAGGACCAGGAAGGGGTGCAGACATCCGTACGGGCGAACCCCGGCGAGGGAAAGGAGTGAGTGGAGGAGGGGCAAGGGCAGCTTCTGTGCGACAGGACGCCAGGCGCCCAGCGAGAAGCAGGGCAGCGTGGTCCTGTCTGTCCTTCACTGTTGAGTGTTGGCCACCTGTTGTCTCTTTCTGATGGGACCCGCCTTCTGCAAACGGAGGCTGAGGGGCAGCACAGAACCAAACAAGCCACCGTGGCCTCAGATTTTGAATCCTCCTCTTCCCAGTAGTGCTGGCGGCCACCCCAGGCACCTGTCCCCAGACCCCTCCAGGGTCCATGTGGTCCTAGTAGTGATGAGCCCAGTGAGCTGGGGCTCTGTCTCCGTGTTCTGTGCCGGCCCCCCACCAGGGAGGACAGCAGGGCGTGTGGGAGTGCTCGGACTTGCTCCTGGGGGCTGAAGCCTGCCTGCCACCAGGTGCCCTGACGAGTGTCCCCTGCAGGCTCTGTGCTGAGCTGGCACAGTGGGCATGTGTGCATGTGTGTCATTGGGTGATGGGAGCAGTGCTGGAGGTGGCCAGCTCACCCACCCAGGGCGCTGCCACCAACACCCAGGATTCCTCATCCCCCTGCCATGAGCAACTTAGTACCCAGAATACTTCCAGTGAGCCCCCTGCTCTGTGATTTGTCTCATATTTGGTGTGCCTTCTTCGGTGATCGCTCTTCACTGGGCCCCACCATCCAAAACAGATTCCTAAAACCAGGGGATTCAGATTCAGTAGGCCTGTTGCGAGGCTGGGGCTTGTTCATTTGAAAAAGCATCACCGGGTAATTCTAATGAAGACGCCTCATAATAAGCTTTCAAAATTGTATTTATAAAAAGGTTATTTGTACATTTATGTCTGGTGAAACAATTGAATATATTTGAGCCACTGGAATTTTTTTTTAATAGAGTTAGGAAATGACACATAAACCTTGCAATTCCCCCATCTGATGCTTGCTTGTTGCAATCCTGAGTTTCCTATTAAGCGAGGCATTGTGGTACCTGTGCTAGACCCCTGATAGGCCGTCTGCACTGGCAGGTGTAAATGCCACTAATTAATTTTTTAAGGAGTTGGCGCTCTGACAATTATCAGGGATGCTGAGTAGCTGGTACCAGATGTTTCTTTTGTTAAGGCTGTGGAGAGGTAATGTCACAGGCAGTAAAGCTGCGGATGTTTAATCCCTTGGTCTGAGGCTATGGATTTGGGGGTGCTGAATATTTTCTTTAAGAAAGGTTGGGGAGGGTGTCCGTTCTCGTTTCTACTCGGCCTCTTCCCATCCCCCACTGCTCTTGCGGTATTATCTTATGTAGAGGCGTTTACTCAATTATCATCGGGCCCAGCTCTTGTTAGAAGAGGGTAAATGGTACTTGGGCCTCTTTATCTAGACCCTCTTGCTCACCATTTTGCCACAGCTGAAGGGACAGCCTGTGCCTCTTAACTGAATTCAGTCTTTTTTTTTCACTCCTTTACTGTGAAACAACAGGAAAGTCGGCCGCTCATCATTTCGTGTGCAGACTTTACAGCCTCTGAACAGCCTCTGCTTTTGCAGTTTATGAATGCACCATTTGTTGTTCTGAGCACAACTGTTAGATGCCACTGGCCTTGTAGCCCACTCTGCCTGCGACCAGAGTGCATCACTGTGGTCTTTTTTTCCCCCTTTCTTTCCCTTTTTTTTTTTTTTTTTTTTGTTTCTGCATAGGCCAGATTTTTGCTTTCAATACCACCATTTTGTCCACACTACAGTTTCTTCCACCCAGCTTACATTTTTCAAATGTAAGTTTCAGAAATAAGGTTTAATTTGCGCAAACTGTTAGTATAGGGGTTCTGAATAAGTGTTAAGTGTTTTACTTAATTGAAGGAGATTATTTTTGTGGCCTGGTTTTACATACATGCCTTTTTTTTTTTTTTAAACAATCTCAACCATGGAACTGAAATTTTATTTTAAATTGCATTGAAGTTAGAAAGTTTGTTTTTCCCCTAGATAGCTATATTTCCTAAGCTTTACACAGAATTTCTTTGTCATCAAGTAGTGTCTTCAGTTTAGATTTTAAGGGAAGCTGTTAAAAGCAGACTGTACCAGGTGGTTTTAAGGGAGCTGTTTCTAGAGTATTTGAATATTATCATTACAAATTACTGTTCATTCTTTTCTCTTAAAACAGAGTTCTATCCAAAAATAATACCATTAATGTTAAAATTTCACTTCTGTTTTGTTTCTCTCTCCTATGCATTCTTTGGTCCTGTAATTATGTATGTGTTACATATACATACATTGGCATCCTTCCTCCTTTGCATTTTATTTAGTTGTATTTTAGGTAAAAGAGTACATTAACATATTTTTCTGCTCTGCTTTACATATTCACCAACTGGACCAGATTGTTAGTTCTAATTGCTTTTAGGCCTTGCTCTGGTTAAGGAGACACATTTCTGTTAGAACAGCAGTAAACATCCTACATCAACCAACTCTGCACACCTTGGCATCCTGGAGCTTCCAAAAATGAAACAGTCACTTGCTGAAAATGAAGAAGCTTTCTGTATCTGAATTTTATAGTAGATATTTAGGTTGTGAGGATTTTATTAAGTTGTCTTTCAAAGAGGATATGGAGGCCCGGGTTACACTTGCATTTTTCTTAAAATTGAGACATACAGATATGTTGAAGGAAGAAGGTGTAATTGTTTGTGAGATTCATGCTTTCCTTCTCATCTCATCATCTGGGTGGTGGGGAGAGATCTGTCTTTTTTTAAAGATTGCCTCCCACCACCTGAAGGGTCTTTAGTCAACATAAAGCCGCTACAGACAAGTTAAGGGGCAAGAGAACCCAGGTTTTAGGGCTTCGAAGAACAGTTTTCCCCACCTGGAGTCTGCTCCTAACTTCCAGAACACGTTTTCCTTACTCAGCCCAGTGTTTTCATGCTTGGTTTTGATCTGCACCTTTAAGCTAGGTAAACTCTCATTGGACTTTTCTCCTTTTACCATGGTTTCTTGACTACTCTTCTCATGTGATTAATAGGTATGTTGCTTAAAATGGCAACTGAAACATCACCAGGTATTTTCTCCAGGTAGAAACTGCTTTTCCTGTGTCAAAACAACCAATGTGGCTTAGTTGATGCTTCTGTTGCTAAGCAGGTAAATTTCTGGTCTGCAGGCTGTATGTTAACCCCATAAATGCCTAATGTCAAGCCAAAAACAACAAGAAGAAAAACCAATCTTTGTTTCCTTCTTACACAGTGCTTTGTCCCAGTGCCTGAAAACTGGGCCTAGCTCAACCTCACCTCCACTAAGCTGCTTGTGAGCCCTAACCTCGGTTTCCATATTTTCGAGGTGAGGAGGAGAGTTAGGAGATGGAGAGGGTTGGGAAGTTGGTAGAGAAGACGGTTCCAGGCGCTGGCAGTGAAGGTCTCACACTGTGAGATTCAAATTATGGGTTTGAGTCCAGTCAGGAATGGGTTTGGCCTTTTTCTTTGGGACTTTTCTCTGTAAGGCTGCCTTAAATTGTGGCTTGGCTATGGGGGAAAGAAGAAAGAAAAGGGTTGATGTGTGCATCCATTTGCCAGAAAGGAGTTAACAGCACACCGCAGAACAGGTTGAGCAAGACTGTTAAAGCCAGTGATGAAGCCTTCCCCCTTCTGTCTCTCTCTCTCTCTCTCTCTCTCTCTCTTCCTCTCCTGCCTCCTCTGTTCCCAGGACTTTCAGACATCTTCAGATTATTCCCTGCTCCGCCGCCCCCTCCCCACTTCAGTGTCTGGCTTTCCCCCTAGCGGGTAGGACATTTGATGTGATGAAAATACTTTGCGGCAATGAGGAGCCTGTGCGAGAGGCCTCAGCCTTGCCAGCTGTTTCTGGAGAGATCGATGTCTGTGTGCCCTTCGTCATGTAACATAGGCCCCATTCAGCAGAGACATTCTTGAGCGCGCGTTTAGGCCTCTGTGGGGCTGCGGGGTGGGCAGCCTGTGGGGGGAGTGGGCGGCGGCGGGCGGGGGAGGCGAGGTCGGGACGGGGACGAGGAGGGCGGCGAGGGGGAGCCCCCATGCCCAGAGTGCCCGTGAGTCATGAGCTGTTGCTTCTTGAAGCATCTGAAGTTTGCGTGGACTCAGGGGCTCTCTTGTGGCCGTAAGCACGGAGAAACCGAGCTCCTGGCAAAGCCAGCTCTGGTCTGACACGAGTGCGGCGTGGTGTTTGCGTCTCATCCCCGTAAACACACCATATATAGTCACGCCGCGCTCGCTATAGCACCCGCCGCAGGGGAGCGGCCCGCGACGCACGGCCGGCGCTCAGGCCGGCTCGGGCTATTTCTGGTGCCGCCGCCGCCGCCGCCGCCGCCGGCTTTTTTCTCTTATGGACGGAGGGGGAGGGGGCTTTTTTCCTTTCCATCTTCACGCTCTTTGAAACATGTTTCTGGTCCTCGTGTGTCTGGCTCTGTGAAAACTCAAGAAACCGTATTGTCACGTGAGGAGAAGCTGGATTCTCTTTGTACATCTGTTTTAGAATAAAACCCCTGTTTTCCTTAGTATCTCTCACACCACACACGTTTCTCATTTTATGGTCCCCGGTCTTCAGCTGCTTGTTTTTGGAGCGTCCCTTAACGCCGTGAAGGGGAGCTGTCCCCTGCAACGTGTTGTTGGCGCCGGCGGAGAAGCTGGGTTCACGGTCCCCGGCTCCCCTCCGCACCCTCCTGCGTTTGCAGCTCTGCACCTTGGCTGTGCCCGAGCAGGGCGCCCGCTCTCCGCAGGGCTGGTGGCAGCTGCGTCCCGCTTGGCGGGGCTGGGTCTGTGGAGCAGAGAGGAGCCGGTAATAAGAAAGAAATGCAGTTGGCTTTTTTTTTTTTTTTTTTCCTTCTCCCAAGGATACCTAGGATACAGCACTTCAGCTTGGCGTGAGCAGCGGGAGGCATTTGTGGTTCGGACAAGAGACTTCTTCCTCTCCTTCTCTTATTTTCTTTTCCTTCCTTCCCCCTTCCGTGCAAAGGCTACTGCTTTTCTTCTCAAGACAAATGTATCGATAAGAATTGAAGAAAAGGTGGTTTGCAAGTCTGGGATGTTCGGGTTTTATGTAGACACAAGATGGGCACTTTCTTTGCCTTGTTTTCTTTCATTGGCCTCATCAGAGTGAATTATATCTGACTGTGTGACAGTTAATTGTACCATCCTTCCCGTTTCTTAAGCTGATAAGCCCCTTTCTGTCTGCCTCCATCAAGCCTCTTTGTTTGAGAAGTTCCTAATGCAGTAGAACAAAGTGACAGTTTTCTTATTTACTGAAGTCTCTAAAGCACAATTCATTATACTCTTCATTGTATCTTTTTTAGAACTATACTTCTTTAACTTACATATGAATTGTTCCAAGTAGTACAGACTTAAAACTTCCTTAAAAATATCAGTGAGTCCAGAAAAAAATTTTTTTTTAATTTTTTTAGGCTATGTGTTTTCACTTCAAGCTCTCAACAGTGCTTGGTAGATACTGTTCAGAGTAAGACGCGGGGCACTGCCAGAGCACCAGTTACCAGTTATGGAAACAGCAGTTGCTTAGCTAGTATTCAGTTGACTCAAAAGTAATATATCACTTATGTAGAGGTCACTTATTTGGCATTCGTAGGTCCAGAATATTTAGCATGTGAGTGAGGAGGAACCAGCGGGGTGTGGGGCTGGGGGCAGGGGTATGCAGAATAAAGCTTTCAAGAGCCTGGCAGGTGTAGGAAGTCCTGGTACTGATACTCCTCCCCTTGATTCGTGATGGTCCTTTGAGGCCCACACTTTAGCACTACTCATTCTCACTGGAGCAAGGGCCCTGACCACCTTGTCTTCCGTTTTCCACTCAACAAAAAATTAGAGGCCAGAATTGGTGGTTTGGGAAGAAAAGCCAAAAGAAGGAGACACACTGGGAGCAGCAAAAAAAGGATGTCAGGGGATGAGACAGGAGAATTCAGACAGTACGGGTTACCACTGGGGGACACTGGGCCAAGTGACCAGGGGAGCCGGCTATCTTATTTCTTACAACTGCATGTATCCCTGCTTGCTGTCAGTAAAAACCTCAGTTAAAAAAAAAAGCATGGCTGACTGAGGCCGTGTGGTACAGGAGCAAAACTGAAGTAGGAGGGATGTTACCCTAGTTCCCGAGGGCAGTTTGGGTAATAGTTGTTCATTGTAGTGATCCTGAGTCATCGCCCAAAAAGTTCGGGTTAATCATACGTTGATTCACCATGCTCCGCTTGAGGAGATGGGGAAGTTTGAGAGCTACTTGAGAGTGATTTACACCCAGGAGTTGTATATATGGAAAATTAATTTCTGATACTTCCCCCCCCCACAGCTCTCCTCAGTGATGTCCAGCTGCTTTATAGTTAACATGAAGTGTTAGAATAAATCTTCCAGTGTGTTTAGATATATACTAACATTATTTATTTTGCCCAGATAATGAAGGAAAAAAAAAGAAGTGGTTCATTAGCAGATTCAAATGATATCCAAATACCATTATTAGGTTGCTTATCTGTATTCCAAATGTGAATTGTTCTTTTATATTTTTAATTGAAATAATCCATGAAGCATCATGGATTTTTTTTTTTAAACCAGGGATAGAGAAGACTCTCTTTGGTGGGTACCAGAGAAGTCACAGATGCCCTGGGAGACGCAGTCTCTATAGAAAAGGAGCTCCAAGCTTTAAAGAACACCTCGGACAACGTAAATACTTACAAAATTTTAATTGTAAGCCATCAAATGACAAATGGAAGGAAGGAGTGATTTTTTTTTCCCCCTGGTCCCAACTATAGGGTTATTCTAAGAACTACAGAATTTAGAGCTGGAAGGGACTTTAAAGGTCATTTGCCTGTTTTTATGAGTTTGCCTTCATTTTACTCAATATTCTTCCCCAGTTCACGTCTGTGCCCAGAATGGACCATGTCACCTGGAGTAGTGCTCATGTGGCTTCTTTGGCAGGAGGACTAATCCTAACTTGAAAAATGAAAGGTGCTTACAGAGATGATTATATTTGGGGGGTTTATTTGTTAATTTTATTCTCAATAGATCCATTTACAGGTGGAGACCTCTGCAGCACTCCATGGTGGTACATCTAAAATCTCTCTTGGCATCATTAACTATTTTTGGACATTTTCGTGGAAATCCTGTGGTTGAAAACTCCATGGCTAATACCTGCTCGTAGTTCTCAAGCATTTTGAGTTTACTGCTTAAGTATGGAGCATTGTGGGCCTAGATTTCAATAATCATATTCATAGATACATTTTAAATACTTATCTGTTAGCTTCTAATGGTATTAAATGAAGTCTTTAGTTCACTTAGATTGTTGTAATGCATAGTTAACAAATAAAACAGTTGGTGTAGACTTCTGCTCCTGAATCAAATAGGTTTTGTGTTTTGTGTTGTGGTTTTGGGGTTTTGTTTTGTTTTGTGGGATTTTTGGGGTTTTTTTTTTTTTTTTCAACTAAGAGAAATTGTTCCCTTTGAAAATGTAATTAAGTTTTGAAATTTGTTCTTCTGGGTATGCATGGAAACTATCCCTCCTGCTTGCCATCCTGAAGGTGGAAAGCATTCTCTTACAGTTAAGACATTTGTCTCTGTCAGGGAAGGGAAATATGTATGAATTGCATATAAGAAATAAGAGTTAGTTCTCTGGATGTTAGATTCTCACAGCAGATGGAAAGGTAATAAAAACCATTACTTCCCAGGAAGCAAGGAGCAGGTCTTCATGCTGGCTTTCTGGGGTGTGGACAGAGCAGAGAGGGCTTGCAGGAGGGGAGGGATGTAGGTGAGGGTGGAAGGGCTTGTGTCTCCTGTGAAACAGCTCCTTGCGCTGGCTCAGTTGAGATGGTGTGCTTCAGCATCCACTGGGTAGGCTGGCCTCAAGGACACCTGTTGAGAGGTTGGGATGGTGGGGCTAGAGGTGCAGGGACGGAAGCATCCGGGCATGGACTTGAACAGCTGCTGGCTGCCTGGAGCTCAGCCTCCAGGAATCACAGGCGCAGAGAACTCAGGTGGGGGTCTGGAGGCCCGGCCGTGGAGAGGGAAGGGAGCATGCATTCAGTCAATACTCTGCCCCCAGAGCACTTTAAAGGCACTGTGGAAATTTGCGGGTCAGTTATTAGCATCTCAGTCCCTAATGTTCATTGTTTGTTTAAATGCTTTATCCCCTTCACATAACCCTAATCTTTTATTTAAAGTAAGTGCTATGGATCTTCTTTAAAAGCTGGCTAAAATGGCTTTTACTGGACATTGCCTTATTTATAAGGGGGGAGTTGAGACCCGCAGAGAAGAATTTGGTCAATTGATTTAAGGTTGTTGGAGGTTTGAAGTGTTACTTGATTGCTGGTCTTATCCAGGATTTTGAGATTTCAAGGAAAAGTGGACAATGCTTGCTTGTATCCGAGGGATTTCTGCAGTCATATGATGTGCAGACCAGCCCCGGGGGCAGCAGGCGCAGGCAATCTCTGTGCCGAGGCGTCCACGGAGAGAAGGAGCCTCGGAGTACGTGGGATGTGCTGGCTTGGGAGTCATTTAGCCGAGAACTGGTTTTGGTCATAGCCTTAGGTCTGCATAAAAGTTGCACATCACAGGGACGTGACATTTGTATGGCCTGAGATTTATTACTTGGGTGCAAGTTGGAGGAGGCAGCAGAGTGTGAGGCGAGCGGCCGCAGGCCCTGCTCCTAGCCGGGGCCTGCGGGGCTGGCAGGGGAACGGGGAGAACCGGCCTGTTACGCCCTCACATAAATCCAGGACACGTGGACAGTGTGTAGAAAGAAGTCTACAACCACAAGCCTCTTTGGGCATAAGTAATGGAATGGGGCTTTTGGCTACATAAAGCATCGTGTTTATAAACTCCCGGGACTTCACTTACAACTTGATTCTCTCATTATGAACATGATTATGGAAGAAATAAACTGAGCAAGTTAGACTCCAGAAATCATATGAGATCGCTTTTCCATGGCTTTCATTTTCTAAATGTGGATGTTCCCATCATGTCTCTCTGGCAGATGTACACAGGGTGACTCTGATGTGCAGATACATTATGAGCGAGGGTTATACAATCAACTTGCTAAATAAGAAGGAGTTTTCAGGGGCCTTACAGGAGAGTACTAGCAGGATGCGATGCCGAGTTTCTTTAGCTCTGTGATTAGTAATAGATCCTCCTGTTATCTGATTGCACATTATTCCTGTTATCCCTGGTCCTAAGAGAAGGTCCCCCAGTGTTAGCTCCTTAACAAAAAGTAAAGAAATAATCCTGTTTTAGGATATACATGGACACTTTATTGGGCTCCCCAGTGTTTTCACGGTAGTATGGCATAAGATTTAAAAAAAATAGATATGTTTAGATTTTCCTGTTTTTACTTTTTTAAGTGACTTTTTCATGTCTCCTGAAAGAAATGAAAAAGAAAATCTCATCAATAAAACCCAGCAGTTGCTGAATAGCTATAAAACATATTAGAGAAATTAGTATTGGGGCCTTTTTATTGTTTTCAACTCTGATTTTACAGTTGAGTTATAATATGTGACCAAATGCATTATATGAGTGTTTGCCTTTTTTTTTTCTTTTTGGCCACGTGGAGGCACCTCAAGAGGTGGAGTGTGACACACCCAGAGCATGAGGTGCTCAAGGGCCGAGGAGCTTGGGGACACCAGGGCAGCAGGGTCCTTCCCCTCCACCGTAGCTTCACCAGTGCCAACTGGGGAAGAGAGAGCCACTGAGCCCCTTTGGAGATGAATTTTTAAGTGTGTGTGTATGTGTTCATGTTCACAGGGGGATTGTTTGCCTGCCCTCTGTAGAAAGGGCTAGGGAGAATTCTAGCAAGAAATTACCCCACCTTTGAGATTTGTTGTAAATCCCACTCAACTGAAATCCTCAGAGAGGGCCCTCCAGAGAAGTGCTGTTTGCGCCACAGACCAAGAGGGACCTGTGTGATTCTGTTACATGTTTTAAAACTCTCTCTCCCCAGTTCTTTTAATTTTGTGCATTTCATTAATTTTCTACTTTGAGTTGTTGAGTTGTTCTAGATTACATTTTGTTTTGGCTGTGTGTGTGCTGGGTTGGTGGTAATTTTTAATGAGAGGAGTATCTTTAGAATGTTTAATTCCACACAGTCTGGAAAGGAGTATACTGTGGACAGTTCATTACCTGCATGTTAAATTGCAGATTTTCCTAGGCTGACTAGAAATCATGATTTTTTTAAGAGTAGTTTTGTGTTTAAATGGTGATGCTTTTACATATTTGTGCAAAATAGCGTATCAATTTGCACATGATTTAATAAGTAAAATTGAAACCCTTTCCTTCTGGCCAGCCTTTTAGAGTCAAGGGATTCTGGTTTTGTGTGTGTGTGTGTGTGTGTGTGCGTGCGCGCACGCATGTGTATACACATGCACACCCGCTTTGTTTCATGAGGCTTTTAATCCAAGTCGTTCAGTGTATTTACTTTTCACATGTTCAGTACTTCTGAGCATATTTAGCATTCTAAATTATTGGCAACTGTTACATAATCATGTTGCAGTGAAGAATTTTTATATCTGGTGAAAAACAGACCCAAAATGGGAGGATTAAAAAAAAAAACAACTCATGTATTTCATGAACTGAATGAGAGTAGGGTAGAAATCCTAGCTGATTTTGTTATAAAATACCTCACATCTGTGTTTGATAGGTTGGACTTAAGACTGAGGTGAAGGTCCTTCCTGTGACGATGGCAGGAATTGTTTTAGTGGAGTTAAGCTAAGCTATGCTGAAGTATCAAACAGACTTTAAAATCTCAGTGGATCAGCTCATAAATTGTCGTTGCTTTTCCTGTGGAATCCGCGGCGGGTCCAGCAGCTCAGCTCGCTAGGATAGCTCCCTTCCAAGCAGCCACCCAGCTCTCCTCTGCCAGCCACCCCTGCCCCCGCACAGGCTTCCAGGTTGCCGAGGCGAGGAGAGGGCCGGCAGGCCACACAGCAGCTTTTAAAAGCTTCAGCTTGGAAGGGGCGTGTGTCATCTTTGCTCAGGGCCCATTGGCCAGACCCTGTCACGTGACCTGCTGCATGCGGAGGCCCAGGCGGTGTGGAAGAACAGGTGGATGTCCCCTGAGCAGTCAACGGCTCTGACACTCTCCTTCATCTCTCTCAGGCCCAGTGCAGATGAATAGACTCAGTAAAGCCACGGCCTGAAGCATCGAACCCAAGGAGTTAACTGGTCCTAGAGCAGTGGTTCTCAAAGTGTGCGCCCCCGACCAGAGCCCCCTGGGACTTGCTAGAAAGGCAAATTCTTAGGCCCCACCCCAGACCTTCTGAGTCAGAGACTGGAGGGGGGGCCCAGAAATCTGCTGCTGTACGCTGTCTGGAGGCTCGCTGAAGTTGGAGGGTGACGGCCCTCGATGAGCGGAGTGTCTTGGGCACCCGTCGAACTGATAGTGAATCTGCGCTGCGGCGCCGGCCGGCGCCTGCTGCTGTGCGTACGCAGCGCGCGTCCGCCGGGTGGGCGCCCCGGGGGCGCTCGTACCCTGCGTGCCCGGCTGCGTCTGGGCGCTCGCTCCGCAGACGGAAGTCCTCTGTTTCTCACAACAGCCTCTCGAAGTAGGGCCTGCCGTTGTCTCCTCACAGATGAGGAAACCGAGGCAGAGAGCGGTTCTGTCACGAAGGGCGGTGCCGCCACCGCTGGCACGTGGAGGAGGCGGGCTGTGAACCCGGGCGGCGTGGCGCCCGAGTCCACTCCTTACCTGCCGGGCGATCCTGCCAGCTGGCCCCGCGGGCCCAGCCTGCTGTGGGCTTTCACTTGTTCTTGAATGGAGACAGCCTGCCAGAAGCAGCAGGAAGTGTGTGTGGTGGCAGTTCCCGTCGCCAGCCCGGCCCCCTCACCGCAGCTCCACTGTTGGTGGTTTGCGTGTGTGCTGGGGGGCCGACAGCCTCCGCCAGCCCCCGCCAGCCCCGCGGAGCCGGGCGAGGCGGCAGCGGCCCGGCCACTTAGACCCGAGCCGTCCACGGGGCGGGATGTCGGAAGTGCCTGCTCGGAGTGAGGCAGTTGGGTTACACCCGGGAGCATCTTCTTCAGTTAACCTGCGTGTAACTGTGAGAGAAGCCCTGCTCTCACCCCATTCCCTTCTGATCCTTCTCCAGTTTTCGTCTTCCATCATCTCTGCTCTCTCCAAGATGCCCATCTGAGGCCTGATTCCACGGGATGGTCTGAGGTCAAGCTTTCTGAGCTTGGATAGAGAAAGTATGCTTTTTTCTTCCAAGAAAATTGATCAGAGGGTTCTCCTTCCACTTGGGAAAATCAGATCAAGTTAGATGCGATCGAACCTTCTGAATTTTGAGATGATTGAAAAGGATTTTCCAGATGGCACTGAGAGCTGGTTTTCAAGCAGTTCCGTTTCCTTGCATCCTTCACAAATTTTTAATGATTAACTGCATTTTCTTGCTTCCAGGTGGGTCTGTTGTGTGTTGTCGCTTAGGTTTGCTCTGGTGGCCCCTGCATCCCCATGCCTACTTTGTCTCTTGTGCTCAGCAGCCTAGAACTGAACCGGATCCTGGGCAGCCCTGCGCAGGTTGGTACCAGCCGACTGTAGGTAGAGGATAAAGACAGCAGCTCCCTTTCTGGCTTTCACGTTGGCTGGAGCAGCTGCGGGGCTTTGTATAGCTCTGAACAGCACATTTCATCCCAGAATTGCCGACATTTTTAGTTTTCTGCAAGCCGGAGCTTAACCATGGGGTTTTCACATTCAGACTTTGTCTGGAGTTTTCCTGTGAGAAGCAGTTGCTTGTCTAGTTCAGTAATTTAAAGAGAGCAGAGATGGGGTGGGGGAGGGAGGAGACCATTTGTATATGTTTCTTTAAAGACCCCAGTCCTTCCTTTCCCTTCATCACTCCATTTGCCTTTATCACTTTAAACGATTTAATGTGTTTAGGTACTCTAACAGAGGTGTAGATAATTGAAGTAAATCTTGAGTCAGATCTAAACAAAAGAAGAAAGAACTGACCTAAAAAGGAGCAACTGAACTCCCACTAATTGAATCACCGAGCCCTGCGGGCCGAGTTGCCGGGACCAGCTGACCCCAGAAGAAGGCGGGCCGTGTGCCCCATAAGAACAATTCCTGGGTCCCGTGCGGGTTCCCGGCTGCATTCCGCACCCGGGCGCATCTGGGTTAGAGCTGCAAAGTTCAGCCTGGGGAACAAAAACCCGTGAAGGCCATTTTGGGTGGGTTGGGTGTTTAGAAAATTTTCTCTCCTCTTGGAGACGTGGTGCCGTTGGTGTTTGCAGATAGAATCCACTTGTTTACTGTTGAGGAGAGCAGCTACATGTGTGAATTGGGCATCTTTTGGAAGAAACATAGCAGGCTTGCCTCAAATAGCAGGAATAAAAGATGCAACCATTTGAAATAACACGGTTTTCCTCCCTTCTCCTCAGCCAGCCATCCAGAGTAGGAAACAGGAAGCCAGACTCACCCTGAGTAGGAGGAGGGGGTTCCAGGGGGCCGCCCATTCCTGTTCCCCAGCACCTGGAGATCACGTGGCTGTGAATTCCTTAGCTGACTAAGGGCCCCCCTCTTCTGCCACTGGGCTCCCTCCCGCAGGCCCCCTGGGGTCCTTTGCTCCTGAAGCCATCAGTTCCCCTTTTCTCTTCCTCCTCCTCACAGCATATGACCCACTGCCTGTTTTCTGGAGATTACTAATCAGTAGGTTCGTTGAGTGCCCACTGTGTACTCAGAATGAAGGCCATCCAGCTGAAGATGTGCCTGCCCTAGAGCTCCGCCTCAGGTGCTTCCTTCACTCTTACATCTTTCCAGACTTAGAAGGGTTATGCCCCTCCGTTGCTTATGCTTTCGCAGTTACTCTCGTCCTTCCTGGGGACCTCTTTCCTACCAGACCTTGTTCCTGTGTCTGTGGCTCAAAGTGGGTGTTCTTCACGTTCTGCTCTGGACCCTCTCATCTCTGAGTCTCAGCTCACCAGGCTCAGCCATTCCCCCCACTGGGAGGGGTCAGTTTCCACCTGCACTCACTAGCCCCCATTTCTCACCGGTACCCTAACCCCAAGCACCAAGACCTTCCCGTCTCATTCTACTCCATTTCTTCAGTTGCCAAGCATCTGAAAAATATTTTAGTTCAACCCCCTCAACAGTTGAAAACTTCTTCCCATCACTGTGCTGGGGAAGTGGAGCTTGCAGCAAGAGAGACTTCCTCCGTAGCTCCCTGTGCTCTTAGCAGGATCATCTGGCCTGCTTCCAGGCCTCTGCAGTTCTTTGAAAGGCATTCAGGTTTATCTTTGCCTCTCTTTTCCCTTTGTTCCCATTTCTAGTCTGGTCTTCCTCCCCTGAGGTCCCATTCCGTGTTCAGACAGGTTTTCTCAAAACTCTGACATCACCTTCTCATGCCCGCACCAAGCCAACACCCCTACGCCCCATCCCAGCCCTCCCGACTCCGCGTGACTGCCCCGCGCGCCCTCTGTAAGCAGAACCTGGCTCCAGGGCTTCTCGTGGTCCTTTCCGGGATGTTCCTTCCATCCTCTCTTCCACCTCTGGTACCCCTTCTGTCCATGCCAGTGTTCTTCCTGGACTTAAAATCGGTATTGCATAGACAGCACTTACTCTCTTACCTTCTCATGTTTTCTTTTTCCTTCTCAGCTTGTGAGCTCCTGGACACCTCTTGCCCCCAGCCCCGCCAGCCCCGTCCCCCATTCTCGTAGCAGAGGGATTGTTACTCATTGGAATGTTTAAGGGCCCTAGGTGGAGTATTATCTCCCCTTCAACCCCCACCCCACCCCCACCTTTTGAAGGGCGATCGCAGGTCCCATTTGTTTATTTTTTCAGACAGATTTTTTTTGACCTTTAACAGCTTGAAGGCCAGAAGAAATCGGTTAGTTTTCACCTTCAAAGGACACACTGAAGGCCAGCAGCCCCTCCCTCAACACCTTTTAATCTGTCTCTTTTCCTCCTCCCCTGGTTGTGACTCTTGAATTTTATAGTTTATATAATCTTCCCTTTTATAGCCAATTTATTTTATTTATACATTTAAATTTAAGTGCAAACTATTCAGTGCATAGAGGGACTCGGTTTTAATTCTTAGTTTCTATTTAAAAGGCTCACTAATGCCTCCATTACCTTTTGTTGATTGCAAAACAAACATCCTCTCCAAGATCACCCCCTGTTCTGGGGCCACTTCGAGATTCCCGGGAACTGCTAGTACTCGGGCCACATTTACACCCACATGTGGATCTTGCAGAAGACCTCCTTCATGCCTTTGGTGGCCTAGAGATGGTGGTGATATGCACTCAGATGTAACCTGATAGCATCCAGAAACTAACTTGGTTCCATCAGTTATCTCTGGAGTAACAGAGGGACAGAACAAAACCACGTAAACACAGGACAGAGTCATCTTCCCCCATGCCCTTTCTGTAGGTGGAATTCTGTGCCAACATTGTGCCTGTTTATAACGCACATTGGGAGCTTGTTGAGGGCATTGGTTTCACTAACTTTTTTTGAGTTATTGCCATGAATCAGACACTGTTTGAAGTGAATTACATGGTTAATTTCATCTTCACAAGAGAAAGGAAGATTTGAAAATCTATTCAAATTTATAGACTCCTCCCGCCAATGAATACAAAATAAATGTTACAGTTTCAAGGGTATGAATCTTGTGCTTGTCTGTAGAGCAGGGCTTATCAGCCTGAGCATATCACCCCTAATTCATGACCCAAAATAGGCACATATTTATAGGATGAACTGAAAAACCCACTGTGAGCCAGGCACTGGGCTGTGACTAAAGATACATATATTTCAAAAAGGAGGGAGGGAGGGAACAGTTTCACATCTTAAGAAGGAATGCCATTTGATTACTTTCTTTCTTGTGTCTTTAAAAAAAAAAAAACTTGAAATTACAAAAATCAAATTTACGGTGATGTTAAATTATACTTTCATTTTTAAAGACTCACTATATTCCCATGACACTTCAGGTTGCCTCTTCCAGCCTTTAAATAGGTTATAACATAGAATGCTTAAACGTATTAACTTGTTTTTTTAACCTTGGTCTAGCTTGTAAACATTTTCCCATGTTTTCACACGTTGACCTTCAGGTGTGAGGTGGGACCAGGCCCGAGCAGGTTCTGGGCAGATGGGGCAGGGTGCTGGTGACTCACCGGGAAGAAGTCCGCCTCGGTCAGCAGACTTCCCTCTTGTTGTTTGATGGGTTATGTCCCTTCATACAGACTCTATGAAATCCTGCAAAGAATGGGGAATCATAGCAAAATGAGTTACTTCTGGGCTCAGCTGATCCTCCTCCCGCGCTTGCAGGGGAAACCGTGCTGGATCAGCTTTGTTCCTGATCTAGGGCTTGAGGACCCTAGGAGGCCTGTAAACTAAGGACTCCAGTCCAGTAACTCAGAGTCACTGAAGGAAAAAACCGCGCAGTCCTGCAGTGTCTAACACAACCGCCTGCTAGCCACATGTGGCTATTTAAATTTAAATTTAACTGAAATAAAAATTTAAAATGTCGTTCCTTGGTCACATCAGCCTCCTGTCAAGTGCTCAGCAGCCACGCGTGGCTTGAACCTACCAGACTGGACAGCACAGATTCTTCTCACAGTTGCAGAAGTTTCAGCTGGACAGCACTGCTCTGGACCACATTGACTCAATAAAATGCTTAACCAGCATCTAACATGTTCGTTCTATAGGCAGGGCTCTTTGAAAGCGAGAGAAGGATGGATTTTGTTTTTCTCTTGTTTCGTATTTGGTAAAGTTTTGTGTGTAACCTGTAGGTTAAGGCTTTTGAAGCGCTTCCCCCGCATCAGCGGTCGATTTGACAATGAGTACATACATTTGTATGGCTGCATATGTTATGTATTCTGTTTGACCACAAATGTTTCGTCTTCCTGTGCCCAGCAGCCCCCACCCCCCACCCCACCCCGGCACTTTTTTCCCACCTCCTCCAGAACCTTCTCCCTTTTCCCATCTGCTCCTTCCTGGCTAGGGACAGTCTTTGGTTTTCTTTTAAACAGAACTCCTTGCTTACTCCTGCTACTCAGTAACCAGTCACTTCCTGCTGTATTCTCTTTGTTCCCTCCTGTACTGGGAATTTTTCCCGCATCGTGGCTAACTGCCTTGTGGCCCACTCTGTTGCCAATGCGGGAAGCCCAGCGCCTCCCTGACGTTCGCCCTCACTCCTCTCAGCCAGGTTGGTCCCTCGCCGATGTTTTCCTGACCCCTGGGCTCCTCCTGTCTGTCCCTCCTACTGGGGTGATGTGCCTCTAATTGTCAATTTTTAAAACTGCTGCCAAGAGTTTTTTTAAATATGCTTATGATTATTTCATCCCTGAGTTTTTTTTTTAAAGGGAGGTTGGGGCTTCAGTGGGTTCCCACAGCGCAGGGTAGAGTTTGTCCCTGTGAGGTAGAGCCTCAACCCCAGCCTCACTCTGCCGTTGCCCTCACTCCATGCTCCTTCCTTCCACACAACGCGCTGGTGTCTCGTGGCTCCCAAGGGTTTTGTTTGCATGGGGCAGGCACCTAAGGCCAAACTTTGACAGTTACACATGGGATTGCCATGTTTTTCTTTTGCTCTTACTTTTGTCAAGTAAGGTCATTAAAAAAAGTCTCAATTATCTACTGTCTTTATCATTTCATCTTAAAAGGGGGCATTTTAGCCTAAAAAAAGAAAGCACTCAGCATTGTAAGAATCTCAGTAACTCGTCTTGACTTTCCTCATTTCGCTGGAGGAGGGTGGAAACGTAGGCATTTAGGGTGTGGAGACGCCACATCCCGTCTGGATGGCCCTCCAGGTCTCCGTGCATTTCCTACTGCCTGGCGTGCCCTGTGTTCTGAAGGCCGATCTTTCCCCCACGTTCAGGTTTGCTTCCGCCCCACTGCCATCACCCTTGAGGACTTACACCCCCGAGGAGCCCTATGGCCCCTAAAGTTTGGGCTCATAATCCAGTTTCCCTCGGATTGGACTGTACCTCTTTGTGTCCTGTCTGCTCTGTCTCCCCAGCCCTAAGCATCAGCCTTGGAGGCCAGGGGGCTCTGCCTTTCAGCTCCGGGTGGTCGTGGTGTCTGGAGCCTTAGAAGACATGTCTGAGAATGATCGTCATTCCATTTCAGAGTTTCACCTTTGATACCAAATCTTGCTGTACGTCTCGGTTACAAAAATAATATAGGGCATCCAACCAATCTGAACCCCTTGCAGAGAATGCACATTTTCTATGCCTTCTTCTAGGCTTTGGCTTGAGCACCTTGGAAGCAGCACGGATGGTCCTGGAGCTCAACCTGCAGGAAACTGAAAGACACTCAGTTTTTAAATAAACCCTGTTTGGTGCCTGAAGCAGTAGAAATGATAAATGGGAAGAAGCCGTGAATATTTTAGGCCCCAGCAACTTTGAGGATTAATATGTCCATTTGTTTTCTGTTTCTCCAAGCTAAAAAAAAAGTTTTTTTAAAGCATTTGCCTAATGTTGTGAAGGCGAATAATAACATTTGACTATAAATTTGGGTTATTCAGAATATGTAACTGGCACCAATCGCCTGGTACTTTCAAAATCTTCAAGTAAGCCGGGTGGAACCAGAATTACTTTGCATATCCATCTTCAGAAAGTCTGGTGCCATTACTTGACTCTTGGCTAAGAGGGTAGAAGAAGTCATTGCCACAATTAGTAGTTTACCGTGGGTGAAGCCTTAAAGAGGTTCTTCTTGCCTTGGGCAGAGCACAGCATTAGGGGTAACTACAAAAGTAAAGAGACAGGGGTTGCTTGTTTTAGTTTTTTCTCTCACATTCCCATCTTTCCTGCAAACAGCATTTTCACTGTGGCCAGGTAACAAATTGTTGTATAATCTGTTAGACTTTTTTTTCCCCCCTCCCTTTAGGAAAATTCTGTTTTCAGATTGGAAACCTGCTAGTTTTGGAAACGTGTCAGTTACAATTCAGATCTGTTAAGTCACCAGGACCACTCTCTCGAGCTGTGTTTTCTGACTTCTGCGTTCTAGCTGTGGGGCCGGCAGGGCATGAAGTCGGGTTTGTGTGCACATGTGTGTGCCTGGGTGCAGTGGGCTGCGTTTTCTTTCCAGAATTGTGGTGAAGCATCTTCAAGGGCTTTGGGAAGCTTTCCTCGGGCGTATTCTGGGAGCACGGTAGGTGCCGTTGTTTCGCAAGTTTCCTATTTTCTTTGTCTGTACAGGTTGTTCCTGACTTCATGGCTGGGAGGAAATTGAGGATGTTGAGCCCTTGCCGTTTGGCTGGTGGGGCCGAACTGGTTAGCTGGCTCCTGTTCTCAGACGGGCCGGTGGCAGGGCCGGGCCCTGTGGGGGCAGGAGAGGGGCCACATGGAAGGCAGCGCTCTGTGGGTTGCGTGGGGGCAGCCTGGCTGCGCGGGTCTCTGCACGCCCTCTTCCACTCTGTTATCTTGCCTCATTAAAAAAGATCCGAAGAACACCAGCTCCATTTTGGAGCGCTGGCAAAGGAATTGGTGTCATGGGTTTAATGCATAACCTGGCCTCTGTCACTCATTTGCTACCATTTTCTCTGTGGCCTTGCGTATGTCATCACTCCGTCAGCTTTCTCCCAGCCAGCCCTCTTACCTCTGAGATTGTGTGGGGCTATGGGATGTTTGTTTAGGCCAGGAAGTTTTTCTTTTCTTTAATTGGCCTTGGGAAGATTCCTTATTCCCCAGAAAGGAACTCTGGGGGACTGTTTTAAACATCTGATCTTATCATCCTCAGAACCCATTAACTTCACATATGCTGGTGCGATGCCAAGAAAATGGGGGTGCTGGCCTTGAACGCAGGGAGTCCGGGTCCTCTGTGCCCTGATGTGTGGGCTCCCTCTGGGCGTCCCACCCCGTCAGTGGCACACAGCCCCACATCTGCCTCGATTCATTAAGAGGCGGGCTTTGCTGCTTTTCCTGATCCTGGACGGTCACAGGAACGCTTGTAGCACTAGGCAGGCGGAAGTGCCTTTGGGACCAGCCCTAGAAACACCCAGGCACCCCAGCAGGGCTGAGCTTCATCTGAGGGTTAGGCCTGGAAGGACGTCAAAGACCATGGCCTGTCCTCACCCTGCAGGCGAGGTGCCTGGTGTATCCCAGGCTGTTTGCTTATGATGCAAGGAAGCACGTGGTGTGCTGCCTGCGTTCCAGTGGTTAAGGGATGTTATTAAATGCTACTGAATTATTTTAATAATAGCAATATAAACTCAGGGTTTAACTGGAGCTACTGTAACTAACTTCTGGGGTTTCTGGACTTAGATGAAGGGAGCTCTTAGGTTTGCCGCGGACAGAAAGCAAATGTATAATATACATGAGCCCGGAAAGCGAGTTCTCCTTCTTGGAAGCAGCAAGTCTCTCCCACACGGAGGCACAGGGAGTGCTGGTACACTGCACTTGGAGGCTTTTAAAGCTGGAGCTGAAATGGATGCTGGGTGGGTGTTGCTCGGCATTGTTCCAAGGTTTTGGAGGCCAGTCATATTTTAAACAAGTCAAACAGCCCCTTCAGGCGAGCTGCAGGAAATCCAGCCCCTGGCTTCATGTTATTCTGTGGTCAAGTCAGGGAGATAAAAGGCCGGACTGTTGGAGGCAAGGCCCCTCCTATCACTGGATGGCAAACTGTTAAGGGAAGATAAAAGGGAAGAGCAGGGATGTTCTTTTTGAACAACACGAGGGAGCCTTTATCACAGGCGTTCAGGTAGAGCCAGGGAGCGAGCAAGAGACCCTCTGCTTTATGGTTGAGAGTGTGTCAGAGAACTCTGCTTGAGGAGCCGCACGTGGTTTCCCCAAAACACGAGAACAACCTTGTGTCGTGGAAACGCTGGTCGAGGCCAGTCTCTTTCGACCACAGTGGTCCATTTGACCGGGAATGCTTGTACTACATCTGCTTAAGTTAAATGGGCCTTAGCGTGGGTTTCCCAGTCTTTGTGCCCCAGAGGTTTCCCTGTGGAGGTGTGGGACCCGTAGGGCAGGGGGGGAAGCGTCAGGCTAGTGGGGGGCTGAGCAGCAGCAGAGCCAGCGGGCGCGCAGGCCGGCACTGGCTCCTTGATTTCTCCACGGTGTGTCCTCTCCTCTTGGGTTCCTTCCTGGTGCTGGCTGAGTTCTCACTCAGGTATGAGAGCCTGAGGGGAGGGACCTGTCCGACTGGTGCTGGTCTCCAGTTGGAGATCCTCCTTCCTGTTCTTTGTGACTTTAGGCGGAGTTTCTGGGTGGGGGGGATTCGGGGCTTGCAAAGGGTAGCTGCTTCTCAGGGTGGGGCTTGTAAAATGTGGACCCATGTTGAAGAGCCCAGGCATGGTCAGTGCCCAGCGTGGGCTCAGTCAGACCCACACAACAAATGTGTTCTGGGCGCAGTGTGCTTGTTTCAGGCCTTGGGGGCTGGGGGCTCAGCCCTTGGTGTGGGTTCACTTAGACACCCCACGGAGTGCAGTTGTCATGAACTAATCACGCTCCTAGCAGCTGGGGAGAAGTGCCAAGAGGGTCTGTGTGCCTCTGACTTCCTCCAGGACCTGCTGATCCACCACCACCTTCCTTCCCAGGTGCCCCTGCAGGTCAGCTCGTTAGAGCTGGGGCTGGGGGACAGTGGCCCCACGTGCCCCCTTCCCTCCCAGCGCCCCATCCTGCCCTGAGGCAGCTTTTGGGTTTTACTCAGTTTACTTTAAGAAAAACCATTTGCTTGCTAGTGTTTTTGGTTGGTTGGCTTGTGATAAACACATATCAACCACTTATATCTCCGTGAATCTGTTTTTCTTCGTGGATACAGTGGTGAATAATTTTCTTAGAGGCAAAAACAGAGGGGGAAATGGTCGCCCGTTAGGAGGCATAGCGGGCAGCCCTTGGAGCCTGGGTCTTTGGGCACAGTAAACTCACAGTCATTCTCAGCTGACAGTTGGTAATGTCTGATCTCCCACTGTGAAATTTTGACCCCAGCCGACTTGCCTTTCCAATGGACTAGGGATGGGCTGGGCGGGGAAAGATGCGATCCCCTCCTTCCACTGAGCTGTTTGGGCAGAAGCATTTCCAACAACACTTTTATCTTCCACGAAGCAATTCTAGTTTCATAAGAGGTGTCGTGCTGAACCCACCCTGAATTCTGGGAATGTGCAGCCCAGATCCTAGGTTAGCCACCTGCCCTGGGGGTGCTCAGCCTGCATCCAGCTCTTCCTCAGGGGAAAAGTAGACACTCCTGTTTCTGCAGCCACTGACCCTTTACCCGGGCTTGTCGGAGAGGCCAAGCCCCACCACCTCGGGGCCTGTGAAAGAGTTGCAGGATATTGCCCAAACCCCTCTGCAAACTGCAAACTACTGAACTTTACCCCAGCTTCCTCCCCGAGCTGTAAATGTGACTGAAGCCACGTCAGAGGAGTGGCCAGGACAGCCCAATCGCTGCTGCCCAGTGGCCCGAGAGGCCAGGCAGTTGCTGGGTGTCAGCGGCACTGGGTGCAGGCTCTAGCGCTGGGAGGGAAGCAGTGCTGGGGATGGTGGGGCAGAGGAAGCAGGTCCTCGTGGGAGCCGGCAGTGCAGACTTGCCTGGTGAGGCGAGTGTGAAGCTGACCAGGACTTGTTTCAGTGGGACCAGAAGCCGGAGGCGTTCTGTTTCCTGCTGGCCGTGCAGCACTGTGAGCTGGCGGCAGCTGCTCTCCTCCTAATTGTCCACGGGATTGCATTTGTGATAAGCTCAATTATATTTATATTTCATTGTTAAACTTGGGGGCTGGAGCAGATTTTTTTTTTAAGACCATCAAACTGGGCTCTGCCCTCCAAGCTTTGGCCATTCAAAGGGGGAGTCCTGTAGGGGATCGAGGAGCTGGGGAAAGCTGGCCCGGGGTCACCAGCTCAGAGTGCTGGGAGGTGAATAGTGCAACGTCGGTAACTCGTGCCGGAGCATGCCGTGCTGTTTGTAAAGTGTTTAATTAATATTCCTTTGATTGATTTCTGCACTGTGAAGTGTGGAGGGTCTGTATTGCTAGCTTCATTTTCCGGATGAGAGAACTGAGGCTCAGAGACTTAAAAGTAGCTCCACTGGTTGCAAACCAAGTTTCCAGTCCAAGATTTCAGACTCCGCATCATGTGCCCTGAGAGCTATGCTGCTGTAGTTTATCCTCCAGGTGGTGGGGCTGGCCTCCCCTTCAGAATCTTACAGTGGGATGGAAAAGACTGTCCTCTTAGAAGTAAAGCACTGAGCCTGGCAGTCAGGAGGATGATCTGATTTGGTCTCCCACCCACTGCAGGTTGTGGTGGTCCACCCTCTGCTTGAATACTTCCAGAGATAGCAAGCTCGTTACTTTATAAGGCCTCATTCCATCTGAATTGTTCAAAGCTCTGGTGTAAAGAATCATGGAGTCCCAGACCATCTTCTTTGTGCTTCCTCCCCAAACCTCATTCCTGCCGTGAGGGACACAGGGAAGAGTGTGCCCCCCCCCACCCCTGCACCAGGCTTTCAGATGTCTCCTGTCCCTTCAGCCATGCCTTGGTTTCCCAGTCCCCTAGCTTGCTAGTCACCTTTCTCTGAATGGCTTTTCCGTGATGCTCTCTGCGGCGTGATAAAGCACAGGAATTTCGTAGTCAGACATCCCTGGGCTGGAATCCTGGCCCTGCCCATAAAGAGCAGTGTGATAGCCAGCGAGTAACCTAACATCGCCTTAGATGATTTGGGGGAGGATTAAATATATGTAAAGTGCCTGACACGTGTTCTGGCCCAGAGTTTATGCCCCCAGTAAGCTGTGAGAGAAGGGGTACTCTGAAAGACACGTAATTGGGTAAACACTAGACTTCTGACATCCTCTGACTTAAATCCTGTTTTCTTTCTCAGCAGTAGCCTTCTTCTCTATTTTTAAATTCCTCAGCCAAGGTATGATGTGGGCCTCTCCCCACTCTTCCTGATAAGCCGGCAAGAACAGATCTAAGGGTGGGGTAGGGTGGGTTCTCCTAACTCTTATCCCCTTCAGGGTACTCTTGTGAGACATCTTCTGCCTTAGGGAAGGCCCTGCCCTGGACATGGGTGTGGGTGCCCTGGGACCTCTGCCCCTCCATTCAGCTTGAGGCCTCCTCCCAGGCCACCCACCTCCTTTCTCACCAACTTTCTTGGTAGAGTAGAGAACCGTGCAGGTTTCTGCCAAGTTGGGCAAGAAGGTGATGATATGCCAGACCCTGGTGGCTAGGAAAAGACTGGCTCACCTGGGGAGAGGGACAGGGCTCACCCAAGGGCTGCCAGGCCCCTCCCAGAAGACTGGCCATGGGAACAAATGGGTGCCACGTGGCAGCTGCAGAAGTCGTGGCTCCCAGTCTGGCAGTAGTGAGATGAGATCCTGTCAGTAAGACGTGTTCCAGGTGGGGAAGAGGGCAGAGCTGCAGGAGTGGAGTCAGCTCTTTACAGGAAAGCATATCATTGGGACTTGGCCCCATTTCCTCCCTGCAGAGAAGCCACGAGCCCTGGGGAGGGATGCGGGAAGGAGAATGGGTACCACAGGACGGTTTTATCTAGTGTGTACCAGAAAATCTCCCACCTTTCCAGCAGTTCCCATTTTAAATCGTCAGTTTACTGTGACTCACGTAGATAGGTTTGGTGAGCAAGAACCCTGTCTTCAGAGTCGACACTTGCTTTCCTTTTGAAATTTTAGTTAATGTAACCAAATGTCCAAGTGGTTTTTATTTTTAAGAGAGAAACTGCCTCCAGCATGGAGCCTGTCCCGCTCCCATAAGCTGCCCCTGCCCCCCTATGCTTCACTGAATATTAAAGTGTCCCTTTACGTAAGGACAGTGGACATTCCTTTTGAAAGGCAGCATCAGCAGCCTGTTATTCCTGGTATCCACTGGGGCCCTTGCATCCTGGGCAGGAAGGGGCAGCCGCTCTAGGAACCATCTCCATTCTGTTTCTCTTCCTCCACCGTGGTCCCATTAAGAGAGAGACCACAGCGGTTGGTGAGGCTGTGGGGAGCTGTGGGGCTGCCTTCCTGCCCCTGTGGCGGGTTTACTGGCAGGAGCAACAGAGGAGGGAAGGGGTCTAGGGGGTCTGTGGGGGTGGCCAGGGCCACCAGAAAGCCTAGCCGAAGGGCTCAACCTTGGAGACCGTCCCACAGCACCCTTGAAGGAGCTTTTCCATGAGCCACACGAGCTTGGTGAGTGTGGCAGCTGGAGAGGGGGCTTGGAGGACCCAGAGCTGCCCAGGTGCCCAGGTGGAGTGGGTTTGCAATTCTGCGCACTGCAGGCTGGCCCTGCTGCCTTGTCTGGAGCTCACATCCCACACATCTCCAGTCCCAGGGAAGCTAACACAGGCCCTGCGTAGGTTGATCCCTCCCTCTCCACTTATTTATTTATTTTTTATTATTTCTTTGTGGTCAGTAAAGCTGAAGTTAGAACTGGGATCTGCATCTCTGCTCCAGCACCTTGATTTTTGCTCCATCAGTCGTGATAAACCAGTGGCTTCTTCTAAGTCCTCTTAGAAGGAAAGTTTTTCAGGGAGATCCTTGGTTTTGTGTCGCCCTTCTTCCAGAATTCTATGTGAAGACGTAAAGTGCAGGTTCTCGAAACCGAATCTAATGCCCTGGGAGCCAGCACAGCCTACAGGGCCTGCCCCCAGGGGAGCTTCTGATGGCGGCAGCTGTGGGTGGCACCTGAGAACCTGCATTTCTCCTTCCAGTTTTATTGAGATGTAATTGACACACAACACAGCGTCATTTTAAGGTGTGTAGCATAATGATTGACTCACGTTTATTGAGGTCCATGATGGACCTTGGGTGCCTTTTTCCTGCCCAGAAACAGGCAGAAATGGGAGGCCAGGTGCTGAGCAGTGGATGGGGACGTCTCTTTGGGGTAGCTGTGTCGGAGGGAGGGTCCATAGTGGTGACCCTCAGTGACTAGACAAGCCTGTAAGATTTCTTCACGTGCTGTTTGCTTAACTTTTGGTCTGTGCGGTTCTGGCTACTCACTCCCCACTGCCTATGCTCCCCATCTGCTGCCCCCCAGTACTTCCTATATGCACATCTCCTTGGAACCCCAGGACAAGAAAGTGGGAACTCCAGGCCTGCATTCGATTTGCATGGAAACACAGCGGCCTAGGGGGGCTCGAGCTCACATTGGCGGATCAGTTGGATCCAGTCTCTCAGGATTGGGCTGGTGGGGATTTCAGGAGCCTGGTGGCTTCCTTCCAGTCTCCTGTGTGGGGAGCGGCAGGCTGTAGATCATGGAGCTCCCCCATCCCTTTGCACAGCAGGGGCAGCGCGTGGACACAGGCTCTACGATGAACTTTGTAGTCTGGGGTGGAAGTCCAGTCCTGCCTCCTGCCGGAGGGGAAGGCAGAGGTGCCTTTTTCCTGCCCAGAAACGGGCGGAAATGGGAGGCCAGGCGCTGAGCAGTCTGGAAAGGCAGAGATGACTCAGAGTCTGATTGTTCAGAGTCAGAGAACGTGACTGAGGGAGCGCATCTGTGCTCTCAAGCCCTGTGCCAGAAGTCATGGAATTTTGTCCAGAAGAAACTTAGCAGAGTTGAGAATCTAGATTTGCTTTGCTCTCCCTCTGTGGTCTTGGGGGCTGCACAGTCGGTCGAACCCTCACCGGGCTGTTGTTACGAGGACTAAACGGGAGAACGCACTTAGCATGTGGCAGGCAGTGGTCAAAAACTGCCCACGGCTCTCGTCATCATCAGTCTTCATCCCAGCCTTGTAGTCTTGGAGTTGCAGACTTAGAGTTCCAAACAGGCCATGGGTCAGATCAGAGAGGCTTCCTGTGAAAAGCAGCCCCTAGGGGATAGGATGGGGAAGGGTGCAGATGTACATTCTGGGGGAGAAACTGAACAGAGTATGGGGACCTGTGGCAGGAAGGCCTGAAAGCAGACTGAGGCCAGCGCAGGGAGAGCTTGAATGGCAGGTTAGAAAGTCTGCCGTTAAAAGGGGACATGTTTTGGGGGCAGAGCTCAGAAGACAACCCAACTGGAGGCCACATACACCACCTTAGGACCCAGGGTTCCTGCCCTCCCCTCACCTCCCGGCTTTGCTCTCTTGAACGTGAGCTGTGCCAAGGGATGCATCATCCCCCCGTTCTTAGTGACCCCTCCTCACCCAGGGAGGAGGATCCAGTACTGGCTGGAGCAGCTCACGGTGCCTGGTTGTCCCGGGCCTGCTCGAATGCTCTACATGACACTGCAAGGCTCCATTTGACCAAAGCCCCTGCCAGCAACGGGGGCGGGGGGGGCACGCACGAGTTGCCGCCCTACCCAAGGCATAGACTGAACCCTCAGCCAAGAAACACATCAACTTCCTGGAACTCAGAGCCGTCATCCCAGCTGTCAGCCTTCAGAGCACACGCGAGGCTGGCCTGGTCAGAGGAGACAGTTCTGCCCCGAGCTTTGCAGGCACAGCCACGGTGCAGCGGCTAGATTGGCTGGGGTTCCATCCCCAGCCTAGCCAAGACTTTCTGCCTCAGCCCGTCCTCAGAGAGATGTCCTTGCCCTCACAGCCCAGAGCATTTCAATGTCTGAACCCCTCTTAACTCACACTCTTCCAGCCCATCCTGGGTTGGCCCAAACCGGCCAGCGAGGCTGTTCACTGGGCTTTTCCAGTCAGGGGATCAACCATCCCAAGTATGCGCGGACATCTGTGTCAGCCAGGCATCGCCGCCGCCCCAGCTTGGTGTTGTGAAACTCATCGCTGTACGGTTTGGGGGCTTCTGCTTTCATCCTTGGCATCCGGGCTTACCCCGTCTTTCCTGGGGGCCTCAGGACGGATTTCACATTTCACTTCAAGAAACCTCCGGGTTTTCATAAGCTGGGAAGCTTTGTTTCTAGACCATCTTTCCTTTATCTTTCATCTCTTCTTTGCTGTCTCATTGGACCTGGAGACAGGATCCTTAATCTTTTCTTTCTGGCTTCACATAGCATTGTTCCTTATCTCTGCTGGGGCTGGGGCTGGGGCTGGGGCTGGCCTTCCCCTCCCCCCATCCCCACCTAGGGACCTCTGCCCTCTCTCAGCTGTCCTGCTTCCATCGGATCTGGGCAAAGCCTGTGTGGGAATGCAGATCCAGAAGCTCAGGACCCTCCCTCGAGCTGGAGACCCACCCCTCCTAGAGGTGTTCTGTCACATCACCCCTACAGGAGTCATCCTCTAGGGTATGACCCCTCCTCATGGGCCTTTTTTTTCTTTCTTTTTCTTGAGGCAGTGGCGATAGAGGTAAGGGGTGTCTTGAACTTTCTTCCAAGAGCTGTCCTGTACCTTTCCGCTGTCTGGGTTCTGTGAATCCCTTAGGCCTGGTGGAACCCAAAACAAACAGGGTAGGGACTCTTGTTTCTCAGCTTAATTGCAAGACTTTCTTGATATTCGGATCGTTTTCGTCCTAGAGCAGAGGATGGATGTTCCAGGGTCAAGTCTGCCAGGATGGCCCTGTCCTCCCCTTGGCTCCCTTTGTGGATTGCAGAGGTTCCTTGGTTGGACTTTTAAAGGCATCTTTTCTAAATGAGGGGAAGGAGAGGGTCCAAATTTCAATGAGAGTGTTAGTTATATGCTGGAAACTTTTAATTCCAGAGACTTGTTTCTCTGACGTGTGTTTTTATTAATTATGTATAGAAATATAGTTCATTTTTCTTATTTGGAGATCTTGGCAGTTTCTAAGAAAAAACCATGGAGGTACGCCTCTCCAGACTTTCTTCCTAATAATTCTTGCCCTTAATATACAAATGAAAAACAATGTAGGGAAACTTGGCTTGCCCTTTTTTTTTTTTTTAAACAGCATGTAATTTCACCTTAGGCATCTTTAAATTTAGATGGGTGGGGAGGATCTGAAAGGATGTTTTGTTTGTGCATTTCTGAAACCTCATGGGAATTTTAGTAAAACTGACTTGGTTCGTAGTTTAAAGGAAGGTGGATTATATAGCAAGTAAAACTGAGTCTTACCCTACTAATCCCAGATGAGTTTCCGGTGCCCCTGACCCGCCTGATACTGAAGGAAAATGTTGGGTATAGAGTAGGTATTTTTCTGTGAGAGGGTCCATAATTTTCATCAGATCCTCAAGGAGGGTCTTGCCCCCAAGAAGCCATCGAGTATGAAATTTCCTTGAAGCTTAAGGGGGTCTCTGGCCCGTTCAGGGGCTGTCCTTAAGAGTTACTCCTTATCTCTTGATACTTTATTCAAAATCAGAACTTTTCAAAAGAGAATGGCCCAAAGAAAAAGATGGAGAACTGAAGCAGTGAGGTGCAAAGAGAGAGAGCCAGAAATCACTGAGGAGCTGCTTCTGATCGTGGAGGGGGCTGGTGCAGCTTTTACCCCCAATCAGAGCAGTCCAGCAGGGGCATGCCCACCTCAGGTGCTTGGGAGCTGTGGACAAAGTGAGTAAGATTCAGGAGGATAACTGGGCGTGCGATGTATTGGACAGCTTTTCTGCAGACACTCTGAAAGGGTTTGATAAAAAACGTTTTACATCAAGGAAACGTTTCTCGACAGGTTTTGTCCGCGTGGCAGTTACTTTACTTCTTCCCCTGTCTCGCTTTGCACTCTTCAGAGGCTGCTTTAGAAACAGAATGTGGCTGAGCATGTAGCACTGGGAAATGCTTTCTTCCAGTTTGCTCTCACTTCGCAGAGGGCCAGACACAGCGTTCTCCCGGGTCAGGGATTTGAGGCCCCTGGCACTCCCAGAGCAAACTTCCTCAAACTCTTGAAAGGAGTGTGCAGTTTGAGTTTCCTGTATCTTCCCTACAGAAAGGAAAAGATCTGCCTTTGTTCCTATTTGAACTCTCCCCCTCACTCAGGAAAAAGTGTAGCAGTCACTCCTTTACAAATTAGGGGGCTGTTTTAGTCCCATCTGTTTACTTTCAGCACTCTTCCTTTTCCCTCTCTGTGTTTCTGATGGCACTCACTGCTGTCTTTTCTTCTCCACCCTTTAAACCGGTGGTCCGTCAGCATCTGCTGTCAGCGAGCCATTAAGACGGTCAGAGCTCCACGTGGGGCCCCTGGAGGTCTTGGCCGTTCCCGCGGGTGTTGCCGTTGCAGCTGTTGGGGTGCTTTGGGGTTCCTGTCCGTCCAAGTCACACTTGATCCGGTCCCTCTTGCCCAAGTGGAGCTGACCTAGTTGCTGGAAGCGTGCTTGTAAGTGCGGGCAGGGGTGGGATATGCTCTGTTGTCCTTAATTTGTAACTCCCGGTGGTGTAAGTGGAGAAAATAGTACTGAGACAGGACCCTTTCCTGCCTGGACTTCCTCTTAATGTCACCTTTTCTTGTTTTTGCAGGTTGCTCCAATCTGCTCCAGAGGTGGTGGCTTTGAGGTGTGACCCTGCCCACGCTTGGGCCCAGCCAGCGCCAGCTCCTCAGTAAGGAGGGCCAGCTTTTTAAGACAAAGGAAACAGGTCCGTTAAATCTCGCTGACTTTGCTTGAGTCACAGTCGCTTTGAGTGTTGTCTTCCCTCTCCTCTCCCTTCCCCGCTGAGTGGCCTCCCCTCTGCTTGGGGTCCTCCTGAGGCTTCGATGCAGGACCACAGTGACAGTATACCTGTGAGCTGCTGGTTCTTCCTGACCCAATGGCCTGGGGTGTCGGGTGAGGAGTCTCAGAGGGGTGCAGAGGGTCTGGCTCCCAGGAAGCAGCACTGCAGACACCCCCGTTCCCTGCTTTTCCCTTCCAACCCCAAAGTTCAGACTGTCTGTGTTCAGAACTGGACCACCAGGCCAGTCCACTTGGCCGAGTCAGTGGAGACAACGATTTCCTTTCGCATCTGTGACTTGGGAGCCCCATCTGGGCTCCCTGCCTTCTGGTCCCAGCTGGAGGAGGTCATACTAGAATGGGGCCCGTGAGTTTTATTTTCACTCTGTTCATTGTGGCTGTCGTTGTTTTCCTACTTGCAGTGGCGGGGCTGATGTGTAGGATGGTGTCAGGGAGCAAAGGAGGGAATGGAAATATTAAGACTGTAAACACCTGTAAAGAAAAACGTGCTCTGTAAATGGACCTTAACCTCTTAAACCAGTCTTTCATCCTCTGAGGCCGAGTATCAGAAGGTGTAGGTTGGTCGGTTTGGGTTCTGCTCTAGTGTGGTCCAGAGTCGGGCATGGGGGAGAACTGACCAGTCCAGGCCACTAGCTTCTGCTTAAATTAGTGGATAAATGCACCTTAGCGTGAAGGTGGATTTGTTTTTTCTGACCTGGAACAATGAGCTATATTGTTTTATACCAAGTCTGTTCCCTTCTTCCTGCTCCATCCTCCCAAAAGGAGAACTCAAGTGTAAGACACAAGCCGCAAGCTGGAGGAAAATCTCAGAATAGCTCCAAGAGGCTGGTGGGGGTTGCTTCTGAAGCAGCTCTTCAGGGATGAGTCCAGGGACCTGTTCTTCTTTTCAACCGTGTAACTGGGAATTTCATTCTGTTAATTACACTTTCCGATCAGAAATGGTTTACTTACATTTAAACTAGGAAAAGGAAGTGAATGTGGGTGATCTTGGCGTCATCAGTGGGTAGTGTCACACTTCACACTTTATCCCAGAGGAGGAAATAAATTTAGCAAATGTCTTCCTGTCCAGACAAAATGGGAAATAGCGAGTTTGCATGACTTTTCTCCTTTTCCAGTTGGGATTTGAGCCCTTGCAACTCTCAGCCCTTAGGTGGGTTAACTATTGTGACTATTGCTGGGTATTCTATATTTGGGACATTTATGTAGTTTGCAAGAATGTATCTTTGATGTTACAATGATTGTGACAAAAATTCTTACTGGCACTTTGCCTCTTTTTGGTGAATATATTTTTGTTAGTTTTCATATCGAGTGTTTCCAGTCTCCATTTTCTTTCCCTACTCAGTAAAAGAATTAGAATATATATTTTGTAACTTACAATTTTATATTTGTCCGAAAGGTGTTTGCCCTAATCTATTCCTAGTCTGAGTAAACTCTACCACATTTTTCTTCTCTAAGTGTAGAAGTGTAGGACGAAAGTTCATCTAAACTACTGTAAACTGGGGGAAGGTTAACTTTCTCTTTGCCGACATAATATAATTACAATAGAGAAGATTCCTAGTCAGTTACTTCATAATTTGCTATACGTTAAAACTATGGAGGACTTATGTTTAAAAGAATGAGAGGGCTTTGGTATTGAAGGCGTCTGCTTATTTGAATCAAGCAAGCAGTCATACGCGGATTGATGGTAACAGTTCAGGGGAACTGGTGATACTTCCGTTAGAAATCCTTTAAGAAAGAAGGGAGGGGTGTGTGTGCTTATGTGTGTCTACTTGTGTTGAAAGTTTTTTTATTTCCTAGAGAGGAGTCTCCCAAATAAACTTTCAAAGTCAGTCAAAATGGGAAGTTCGGAAGCACAATTTTTAATAAGTTTAAATGGTCTTCCATAGGGGGGAAGCTTCATGGAAAGACAGTAGCTTTGTTTTTATTTATTTATTTTTTAAATTTTGGACCTAGGTTCCTTCTTTTCACAGGAAAGATGTGAGGGGTGAAACTGGGCCCACTGGATCAGTGGTCTGAAGTTTCATGTTTGTGTAGTTCGTCCTTTTACTTACCATGTGGAAAACCTGTAGGTTTGTATCTTAGAAGCATCTGCTGACGAGGAAGGCTCATTTTGTCTCTCGACAAAGACAGAGCTGCTCCTGAGGTTCTCTCTGGCTGTTGGGAAGGTCTTAGCTCAGGGCTTCTCAGCTGATGGCAGCGTCAGTTAGTAAAGCTCTGTCCCCAGGCTCTCCTGCAGGACATGTTTGCAGCTGCTCTGGGTGTTACCATTTATCACATCCTAGGTCACTTCCCTTAGAGTTGGAGGAGGAACCGCAAGAAGACATGTTCTTTCTTGTGTTGCTCCTAAGTATTCACTTTGCTCCTGAGATAATGAGTTTGAGTTTTGACGGCAGCTGTGGACTTGCAGAATTTAGTGCACACTGTAGGGGAACAGGGCACGTGGCTCACCGGCAGGGTTTTGCTAGAGAATGTCTTCCCGGATAAAATAAGGGAACAGTTTGCCTGGAGACTTATTTCTGGCTGTTCCTACAGCCATAGCACTTCTCGGGAAGGAATGTAGCTAAGAAAGGTTTGGAGATGTGTCCACGGGCCATAGTTTTCCTTTGGGTCATCCTGTTCGTATTACCAGGTTTTCTAAAGGGCTGACCTAATTCCTTCTGGACTCTGAGCCTTGAGTGAATTCTCTTACTGCCTTGTCTTTGGTCAGCTTTAGGTAGAGACTGGAGGTGGGTGACGTGGGAGTCTGAGAGTCCTTGTGGGGCGCAGGGGTGGACTATAAAACAAAATTCACCGTGTGTATAAATATGAGCCACAGCAAGTAAAATACCACAGAATCGTTTTGGCTGTTGGGAGTGAGGGTGACAGCACCATAGGGAACATCAGTTAAGGGTGAAAAACAACCACAGAATGTGGTTTTGGAAGAAAAAGAAGACTTTGACATCGCCTCTCATAGCTCCCTGTAGTCTCATGAATATACTGGTCTGAGATTACGGCAGACAAATGATTTCCGTTTTTTCTTCACTAAGTGAAGAGACACTCACTTAATCTTCTTGCCTTTGCTTCCCTACCAGTGTCAGCAAGTGTTACCAAGAGAAGAAAAAAAAGAAGTGAACCAGCCTCACTTCCTGCTCCCCGTGGATGATAGCTGTAGCAGGGGAAGGTCTCGCAGGCTGTCGGCTGGGGCAGAGAATGGAGGTAATTGGCAGTGGAGGCTGGGTTTCCCTTCTGTCCATTTTCTGGGGTTCAGGTATATTACCTACTTGAATGTTTTAAGAAACAGTCTTTTTTATGCTGATTTGAAATTTGGTTGTAATTCTGAAAGCACTGGCTTCTCAGTTGTCTTGCACGGTTTGGGCTCCCCATTAAAATCACAGCATTGAAGCCTGGAGTTGAGCGAAAGCCGAGGTTTCTCATCACTAGTTGTTGGTCTAGAACATGCACGGAGTGGTAGTGAGTTAGGCTAGGAGGAGGGAGCTGGCGGCCCCTGGGCTTCTTAATCGTTGTAACCTTTCCCACTCTGCCTAATGAAAGAGTGGGAAGGGCAAACAGGCCCGCCTCAGGCCACTTTGTCAGGTGGCGCATGCTCAGAAAGGAAGCAAGGTTATCAGTTGGTCTTTGCTGGGACAGCACATGGTTTAGATGCCATATGGGCAGGAAGGTCAGCGTGAAGTGAAGAAGGAGCGCTTTAGGGGTTTTGACCCAACTCGCAGTGACGGGAGCCGTGGCCGTGCCACCTGGCTCTGACAGACGCCGACACTTCCCAGCCGTCACATCAGCAATTTCCGATTTTCAGTTCTGTGGCCGAGGCTTCCTGGAAGATTAAACCATTGTCCCAATGACGTCAAGTTCGCCCGTTGGCTTGGAAGGTTCAGACTTGTCTTCCATCAACACCATGATGTCAGCGGTAATGAACGTAGGGAAGGTCGCCGAAAATGGCGGGAGCCCCCAGAGCATCAAGTCCCCCGCGAAGCCTCCAGGACCAAATCGGATTGGCCGAAGGAACCAGGTAAGCGTCGGTGCGCCCCGCGGTGACGTCTGCGAGGGTGTTGGGAGCAGGCTATTCCCCTGAGCCCCAGCTTCCTAAGCCGAACCTTGGACGCGTTGGGAACTAAACAGACACGCCCAGAGGCCGCAGTCCTTTTTCAAGAGCAAACTTCTCGTAGCGCGTGTCAGTATCCTCTCATGGAGGGAGTATTCTGAGCTGTGGTGTCATCATTGGTGAAAACGCCTTTATTATTCTCTGCTCCGTAATTTGATTTGAACACAAGCTTTCTTCACGAGACAGACAAGGCAGAGAACTCAACTCATTTCTCTCCTGTGACGTGAATCCTTTCCTCATTCACGCAGCTGGTTGGTTGGGTTTCTGATGCCACCTCCTTGATACTTTTGAAGAGTCTCTGGGTGAGGTGGTGGTAGTTCCTGACTGTGCTCCTCAACGTCCCATCCTGGACCAAGCACACGGTTTGGCTCCAGAGAACTCCGCTCAAGATGTGATTTATTCCTCTTGAGTTTTCAGAGGGCATCGGATCGGGGCGGGTGGGGAAGAGCACATGGGAGCAGGGACAGTGTGAAAGTCCCCATCTACTCCCTTGGAAAGTAAGATGAGCCTTCTAATTAACGTACAAACGGGGCACTGGAGAAGCGGTTGCTGTCCCGTCAGCAGAGTGCTGCACGGCACTCGAAGCTCGAGCAGTGAGGTGAGCAGTTCCCCTTTGCTCTGGGTCCGTGCGATAGGAACGTTCAGTATTTGGCATCACTGATTTAATGGGTCCTTCCACACCCCCAGGAGAAGGCAGTCTTCTGAGTTTGCCTAGATTCCAGGGGAGGACAGGAAAGTAACCCTGTTGGGCTTCTGTGAGTTAATTTTCTTTTTTATTAATAACCCTACAGTGGCTGTCATTATACAGAATTGTCTGAGCGCAGCCGTGATGTTCTCTAAATTCACAGAAGTACCACATGGGTTACGGCTTTTGACACAATGTGCCCTCCAGGGAGAGTTGTGCCAGCCTAAAATCCCTCCGGCAGCGTGGGAGTGTCCGTTTTCTCCACCTCTTTCTCAAGGCCGAAGACCTGGCAGAGTTAAATGATGCTTTAGAGTTGGGGCATTGATGCTTTTTCTCTTTTTTTTTCCTTGCTTCCACGTGCCTCTCTTCCTATGGGTACCTGAGAAAATTCTCAGCCTGTATGACTGTGGCCTGAGCCAAGAAGGAGCGCTAGCTCTGGGAAGAAAAGGTTTATTTCCACTCTCACATGACTGTCCATCCATCCATCTATCCGTCCATCTCTCCATCCATCCCCCCATTTCACAATATACACCTGGCTCCTACTTCCAACCAGGTACTACACCCGGGGCCATGCTCTTCCTTAAAGAGCCCAGCACAGGCAAAGTCGGCCCAAGTCCAGGCTTTCGTCCCTTCCCAGTGGTTCAGAGACAGGAGGTAGGGCTGTAGAAGGGACCCCCGGCACTTCCGTCCCCGCATGGTGAGTGGAGGTGACTCTGCAGAGATGTCTAGGCCATTTTCCATCCAGCTCCTATGTCTTCCAGGGTTCCTCGAGGCCCTGGCTTAGTTTTTGAAAGGCGATCTGGGCCAGAGGAAGGATAGGAAAGACAGTTCATTAGGGGGAAAAAAAAAGTCAAGTGCGGTGCAGGAGAGACAGTGCATCATCCGCACCTGGGACGGGCGGGAGGGCTGAGAGGGTGCCGGGGGAGGAGTCCCAGCAGCTCACACAGTTCCAGGGCAGATTAGCCACAGCCGGACGCCGACAGGGGTGCCAGATTGTTTCATTACGGAATGGTTAGTTATCACATTAGCTGCTAATTTTATCTGTCAGCTCAGGAAGCACGCTCCTTCCTTCCACCAGCGCGGCCGCGGTAACTGGATTCAGCACTCTCCAGTAGGGCCTCTTCCAGCGTCACGATGCTCCCTTTTCTGTTTGATTTGTTTTTAAAAATTAAATCTGAGTCTGGAGACTTCCTTCTCCCAGACCACGTGGACTTCGTGGACCTGCGCTGCGGTCTGCAGTGCACCGCTGCCCGCCCCAGAGAAGGATTGGGCTCCGGTTCATGGTCAACCCCGAGTCAATCCCTTAGCCTCGGAGGCTGCTCGGTGTGTCCGTATCTGCCTCAAGGTGAATGCAAGGTGGTTTTTTTAAAAGAATTTGCCTCCTCAAGAGGCTGGCCACTTGGAGGCCTGGCTTTTTAACATTTATTTCCCTCCCACCAAAGAATCCCTTTTTTGAAAAAAAAATTTGTTTGATCTATACTATTGCTAACCTAATAATTTAACAAAAATGCCCCAGAGACTGAGTCTTTGCCCAGCTGTGAGGCATCCCTCGTTCTACGCGAGCCCTTGCTTTGCTGTTCACGCTGGAGTTTGGCATCTGTGTTTGGTGGTTCTTGGCCAGCTCCGCTGCGACTGCAGCCCAGCGGCTGAGAGGGTGCGACCCCGCTCCCTACGCCCAGGCCCACCAGACACACACGTTGTGCCTCTGGCAGGAGTGGAAGTGTGTGATGATTCGGTGAGGCTGCAGGGTCTTTTTTTGTTTGTTTTTTAATTGTCTTTGGGTTAATCAACTTCCTTAGAATTCATATTTGTGATTTTTTAAAATTTGAGAGTGAAAAAAATGTGTTGCATACCTAGTTCTCAGACCTAAGACTAGGAGAAGGTGTGTGTTGCTTAAAGTGGGGCTTTTTCAAAGTCTTTAAAGAGTGAGAGGCTGGGAGGGGAGAAATTGGGAGTTTGAGATTCACAGATACTAACTACTGTATATAAAATAGATAAACAACAAGTCTATACTGCCTAGCACAGGGCAGTATAGTGACCTGCAGTGAAAAGGAATATATGTACGCACAGATATGACTAAAAATTGTGCTGTGCACTGGAAATTGACACAACACTGTAAACTGACTTCACTTCAGTTAAAGAAAAAAAAGTGAGAGGGAACCACGGTAGGAACCATGTCCTAGACCCATCATGCATTCACTCCACCGCATCTGGTGTATGCTTCCATTTGTTTTTATGGTCTTCAGGGTGACTTTCATTTTCATCATCTCTCATGAGCCAACCATGAGGGTGTCTCCTTTCTGTGCCTTGGGGTGAATCCTTTCGGGGCCAGGCTTACATGGAGCACAGTGGTTATGTGCATGGGCTGTTGAGCGCTGGCCTGAGCCTGGATCCTGGCTCCACTGCTTCATAGTTCTCTGATTTGGGGCCACTTGCTTGCCTCTCTGAACCCCAGTTTCCTCATCCAGAAAACGGAATCTGTAATAGTAGCTATCTCTTACGGCGGTAGGGAAAAAACACTATTCTACATGTACAGAGTTTAGCACATAGTAAGTGTTCAATAACTGGTGTCATTAGCAAGGAACCAGAAACTTATTAAATAAGAACAAGTAAAAAGGTGCCGGAGGGTCCAGCCCTAGAGACGGCACCCTCGGTGCCATCCCCTCTCTCAGGCTGCCTGGGTGCCCACTTCCGTTAGTGCTGCCGGCTTCCCCAGCTACACTTTTGTGGCCTGGGCTCACCACAGTGCTGGGTCCCACCCCAACTCTGCATGAACTTTCACATTACCTAACTTAGTCACTTCGTCACCCCCAAAACTGGCAGGAGTCATCCTCTCCTGGGGACTTGTGGAACCCAGATTTCTGAGGCTCAGCTCCTGTCCTGCCCTAGTGATTCAGATTCAGCATGCCACGAGTCTGGTCTAGAAATCTGGGTTTCACAAAGCTCCCCGGGTGATTCTACTGATCTTTGGAAACCCCCTGACCTCAGTCTCTAAGCATCTCCGTTCCAAATCCTGGGAGAGGCCTTCAAGCCTTGATATCCCATTAATTTTGGGGTGAGGAACAGAGAGCTGTGCTGCACAGGGACCGCGTGGGTGAGGAGGTGACAGCAGGCACCACCATGGCACTGTCCGGGAACTCTCTGGAAGGAGGAGCTGTCGCATGTGGTTAGAGCTCATCCTTTTCCTTAAAACCACAAACTGTGGTGCTTGAGGGAAGCCTGTCCTGTGTGTTTGGAGGGAGCACAAAATGAGCCACCTTGCCGAGCAGTGAGCTGGTTCTCTTGTCACTCTGGGAGTCCTCAGGTTGGGCTGTCATTCCCTGTCACAGTTTCTTACTCTCACTCCTGTTTCTTATGTATGAGCAGTGGCACCAGGGGCTGGCAGCGAGTGGAAGGGCCCGCTTGATGTCTGTTGGGTGCACACTGGGCACTGAGCCCTTCCGCCCTCAGGAGGGTGGGTTTTTGTCGTAAGAACTCCATTATCACTCGTGTGTCTCGAGGGCCTCAGGACCAGGTGGAAAATTGTGACTGGAGCCTGGGTCAGACGTGGGGAGAAATACACCCCTTTTCTGGCTCAGCTGTAACTTGATGCTTAATTTTTCACCATCCCTGGTGATTCAACTAAATAGTGTCTAACGAGAACACTAATATTTTTTGAGCTCTTACTGGGCACTATTCCAGTGCCTTCCATGCACTAATGGGTTTAATCCTCATCACACCCTGATGTGGGAGGTGCTGTTACTTCCCCCATTTTACAAATGAGGAAACTGAGGGCAGACAGGACGGCCACTCACCCAGAGCTCATACCCAGCCATGCTCCAGAGCCCATGCTCCAGCTGTTCTGTGGCTGCCACTCTTGAGACCCGGATGATCATAACACAAACAAGGGGCACTGGTTCACTGAGCTGAAATAGAGTCTCCCTTTTATTCTGTCTTTTCAGGAAACAAAAGAGGAAAAGTCTTCCTACAACTGCCCCCTGTGTGAGAAGATTTGCACTACGCAGCATCAGTTAACTATGCACATCCGCCAGGTTTGCTGCTGCCTTTGTGTTTTTGTTTTAAATCATTCCTCATTAGGGGAGGGCAAGGTAACTTTATTTTAACAGATGAGTTGTGGCTGTGTTTAACTTAGATTTAATATTCTAATAATTTTGAGGGGCAATTATGAAACAATTTTTCTGTGTCCATGCTATTGTGACAAAGTCCCAGGTCAACACAGAATACCTTTTCAGAATTTAGCAAACATCTGGTTAACTGACCACATATTGCAGAAGACTTTCCATCATACATGACTTGCCAGCAGGAACCCAGTCTCATCACAGTACAGTGAGGTTGTAGATGGAGACCCCTCTTCTATACCTTGCTGTGAACTTACGTCATGCAGCAGGGAGTTTCCTTGATGTGGGATCTCTTCTGGCTTTTCTTCTTTACCATGAGATTTATCCTTTTCCCTTGCCTGCTATGGCTGGTTCCTGACCAAGTATTCATGAATCTAGGGCAGTGAAGGACTGACAGTTTTCAAATCATAACATGGTACTGAATAATAACATCATTTAGTAACTTGGGTTTGGATAGAAGTGTTCCTTCTTAACATATTTCAGAGGCCAGAACTCTCTGAACTGGGCAGGTTTCAGTTCTCTTTTTCTGACAGCTAGACTGAGTCATCAGACTAGAAGAATTAACGTGAGGACCATATTTCATGTTTGCCTCATAGTGAATCTTAATGCTCATGTTAATATTTGTGGTCAGTTAATCTATATGTGTCTCCAAGAAAAAGACTCCACTTCTTTCTGAAGTTTGCAGAAGTATTTGTCAAAACTGGAACATGGGAACAGAAGATTGTACCAAATATTTATTTGCCTGTGGTCCTGATAGATTTTGATGTTCGGGAAGGTATTGAAAATGACACAGAAAAAAATAGCTGAGAAGCATTACTGTTTTGGGTTTTGTTTTTCTTTAAATAAAGCTCTGAATTTGCATTTCATAATCATCAAGTTTTAACCCATCTTTCTAAGTGACCACTGCGATGATTACTTCCTGCAGCATAACACGGACACTGGAGGGGCAGACCATTCATGTAGCATCTGCGGGAAGTCGCTGAGCTCGGCCAGCTCCCTGGACCGCCACATGCTGGTGCACTCTGGAGAGAGGCCTTACAAGTGCACTGTGTGTGGGCAGTCTTTTACCACCAACGGGAACATGCACAGGTGGGTGAGGGCAGCCTTTGCCTGCTGGCTGGAGTTGACAGAAGGTTGACAGAAAGCAAAGTGGCCTTTGAGCCATCTTACCTACAGAGTTCCCTATTCTGTTCACTGTATGAAACAGCCAGAGATGGTTTTGTTTGCCTCTGCATACAATCTCCAGTGTATCTGATGTGTCTGCTCCTGGGAAATGCAAGTACCTGGGCTAGGTCTCTGGCCAGTGGGGGAGTCTTCAGGGTGACCCTCTGCCAGTTGGAGTTTCTTTGTTTAGGAGCCAGAGGTGGGCAGCTTATCAGATACAGAGGAGCCCTCGAGGATTAGCATGGTACCTCTTGCCTTTTTAGAACTGTTTGCACATGCCTACCAGATTCCCTGCAAGGTGAAAAATTTCTGGAGCGCTGAATAAATAGTTAAGTGGGCTGGTCCCAGAGCTTCAGGATGAGATAGGATAAAATGAAGAAAAAGAAAATCTGATAAATGTCAGGAATTTACTTCCTGAGGGAGAGAGAGGCTCCTTCAGAAGTGGGAGAGAGCTCAGTGGTGGGCATGTTAAAATTTTGTGGGAGGAACCAATGGAAATGTACTTTCTAGAATGATTTCTTATGTTTTTAGGGGTTAGAACAGACTTTTTTAATGCTTTTTTTTTTTTTTTTTTTGCACAAATATTTTGGAACTCTAGGAAAATGTTTTAAAGGGACTCAAAATTTCTCCTTCTCAGAAAATCAGGCTATTTTAATTTTCCTGTATTTCCTTTTAGGTGTTATATTGATTTCTTTTTTAAAAGTTGACTTAACATTTTTTAATGTATTTATTTCAAAAGAAAACTTTAAATAGTTATTGTGAAAATGTTATTTTATTATGTCTAAATACTGAAATGAGATGGTCCAGTTTATTCCACCTAAAATCATTTTATGATCCACTGATGATGTACTTGGGACGTACTGGGAATGGTGGTAAATTTCCAGATTTTGGAATTAAGCTCCTGATTTCTCATCTTAACTCTGGAACTTTTAAATTTCCCATTCTTGCACAAGTCACTTAACCTTTGTGCCTCAGTTTCCTCCTCTTTAAAATGAGATTTTTTAATAGTATCCACTTCACTGGACTAGGAGGAGGGATGGGAGAAAATGGGTCCAGCACATGGTAGGCCCTCAGCCAGTGTTACTTATTATTATTATTATTTGCATTTCTGAATAATCCCACAAGAATTGGAAGTCTGTGGAGTTCTCATTCTGAACCCCAGGAAGGAAGGTGTAGAGTATCAGTATTTTAAAGAATTTTTATAAAGAGTTTTACTCTCTTTCCCCATATACCTTCCAACCCCCACTGCTCCTCATCTCCTAGGAGTGTTTGAGGTACAAAGAAGGAAGTTAATACTGTCACCGATTTTCAATATGCTCGTACATTTTAGCTTTTTGCTTTCTTACCTCCACATCAGCCTGTTAGTGTCATTTCGCCTTCTGTTGGCCATTTGTTTTATTTTGCCTGCTCCTTCTGTCCCCACTGGCAAAAAAAAAATTTTTTTAAAGGTCCTCCTTTGCATACTTAGGCTCTCAAAATCGGGTCCTCGATGTGTTATGCGCTTCCTTCGCAGGTGGTTTCCCCGCTTTCTCCCACTCGATTTGAGGACATTTTCATCCCCTCAGAACGAACCCCCAAACCTGTTAGGAGCCACTTCCTGTTACTTCCCACCCTCCAGCCCTCCTTTCCCTCTGTGGTTTTGCCTGTTCTGGACTTTGCATATAAACAGATTCATATAACGCGTGGTCTTTTGTGGATAGCTTCTTTCACTTAGCATTGATGTTTTCAAGATCCATGTATGGTGGAGCATGCATCAGTAGTCTGTTATTCTTTTTTATTGTCAAGTAACAGCCCGTCATATGGACACACCACAGCTTGTTTACCTCTTCATCAGCTAGTGGACGTTTGAGTCGTTTTCGCTGTGTGGCCTTTATGAATGATGCTGCCGTGAACATTCTTGTACAGCTTTTTGTGTGGATACGTGTTTCCATTTCTTTTGGAATTTCACTTAGGAGTGGAATTGCTGGGTCACGTGATAACTCCAGGTTAACATTTTGAGGAACCGCCAAGCTGTTTTCCAAAGCAGGTGCATCATTTTACAGCCCCACCAGCCCCGTGGGTGTTCCAGTTTGACACATCCTTGCCAACACTTGTTACTATCAGTCTGTTTCATTACAGCCACCCCAGTAGGTGTGAAGTGAAATCCCATGAGTTCACAATTTTAGTTCTTACGTTTAGGTCTACAATTAAGTTCTGAGTTAGTATTTGTGTGTATAGTCTAAGGATGGAGTCCGAGTTGTCTTTTGTACTGTTTGTTTAAAAATTTCTCTTTCCCTGTTGAATTGTCTTACCACCTTTATCAAAATTCAATTGACCATTAATGTAAGGGTTTATTTCTGTACTCTTAAGTTCTGCTCCACTGATCTGTGTATCTATCCTAAGGCCTAACACTGTATTGATTACTGTAGCTTTTTGTTAAGTTTCAAAATCTGGATCTGTGAATCCTCAAACTTAGATCTTTTTCTAGGTTGTTTTGGCTGTTCTTGGTTGTTTGCATTTCTGTATGAATTTTTGCAAAAAAAAAAAAGGGGGGGTATCTGGGATAGGCATAGAGATTGCAAAATGTGTAGGTCATTTTGGGGGCTTTGCCTCCTTAACTATTAAATCTTTGATCATGAGATAGTTTCCATTTATTTAGGTCTTAATGGATTCTTTCAACTATGTTTACCGTTTTCAGAGTACAAGTTTCATATTTATCTTGTTAAATTTATTCCAACGTGTTTTATTCTCTTCAGTGGTATTAATAGAATTGTGTTCTAATTTCGTTTTTTGATTGTTCATTGCTAGGGTATAGAAGTACAATTCAAATTTTACATTGATCTTGTTTCTTGTAACCCTGCTGACCTTGTCTGTGCATTCTGATTGTTACTTGGTGGATTCTTTGGATTTTCTATATCTAAGATCCTGTCATCTGCAGAGAGAGTTTTACTTCCTCCTTTGAAGCTAATCTGGAAGCCTCTTCTTTATTTTTATTTCCAGCCCTGGCTAGACCCTCCAGTATGATATTCAATAGAAGTGAAAAGAATGGATATCCTTGTCTTATTTCTGATCTTACGGAGAAAGCATTTAGTCTTTTCCCATTAAATATGTTGTTAGTTGTAGGTTTTTCATAAATGCCCTTTGTCAGTTTGAGGAAGTTCCTTTCTGTTCCTAATTTGCTGGGTGTTTTTATCACGAACGGGTGTTGGATTTTGTCACATGCTTTTTCTGCATCTATTAAGATGATCAAGTTGTTTTTGTCCTTTATTCTATTTTGAGTGTTAAACTAACCTTATTCCTGAGATAAATCCCACTGGGTCACAGTGTGTAATCATTTTCTCATATGTTGATGGATTGGGTTTGCTGGTATTTTGTTGAAAGATTTTTGTCTGTATTCATAGACAAAGAGATGCTACTGTGTAGTTTTTTTGCGATGTCCTGTCTGGTTTTTATATCAGGGTAATACTAGCCTCGCAGAGTGAGTTGGGAAATATTCCCACTTCCTCTGTTTTTTAGGAGAGTTTGGTGTTAGGTCTTATTTAAATGTGTGGTGGAATCACCACTGAAGCCACCTGGGCTTTTCTTTATGAGAAGTTTTAAAATCACTGGTTCTGTCTCTTTACTTGTGGTTGGCTTGTCCACATTTTCTATTTCTTCCTGAGTCAGTTTAGGTACTTTATGTCTTTTCTAGAAATGGAGCCATTTTGTCTGAGTCATCTACTTGTTTGGCACGTGGGTGTTCGCAGTGTCCCCTCACAATCCTCATTATTCTGTAGGGTCAGTAGTGATGTGTCTCCTCTTTCATTCCTGATTTTAATAACTTGAGTCTTCTCTATTTTATTTCTGAAGTCAGTCTAGCTAAACATCTGTTAACTTTTATCGGTCATTTCAAAGAAACAGCTTTTGGTTTTGTTGATTTTCTTCTGCTGCTTTTCTGTTTTCTGTCTCATTAATTTTCCATCCTAAGCGTGATTATTTCCCCCCCCCCCCCATCTGCTTGCTTCAGGTTTAGTTTGCTCTTCTCTTTACAGTGTTTTAAGGTAGAAGATTTTACTATTGATTTGAGAACTTCTTACTTAGTAGAGGCACTTACAGCTATAAATTTCCCATTGCTTTAGTTGCATAAGTTTTTTTATATATTGTGTTTTCTTTTTCATTCATCTCAAAGCATTTTCTAATCTCCCTGTGATTTCTTCGTTGGTCATTTAGGAGTGTGTTCAGTTTCCACAGACTTGAGACTTCCCAGACTTCTTTCTGTTACTAATTTCTAATTTCATTTTATTGTAGTTGGAGAACATACTTTCTATGATTTCAGTTCTTTTAAACTTACTGAGGCTGGTTTTTATGGCCTAACATGCTCTGTCCTGGAGTATGTCTGGTGTCTGAGAAGGACATGCATTCTGCTGTTGTTGGCTGAAGTGTTCTCTGGTTGGACTGTCCAGTCTAGCTACATTATTTATACATTGTTCAAGTCTTCTGTTTCCACGCTGATCTTCATGTATCTTTGTGTGCTCCCCCTGTAAGGTTTGTATGGTTATCATCCCACTTTGCAGATGAGGAGACTTGCTTAGGATCAGAGTCAGTGCTAAGGCTTAAACACAGGCTGCCAGGCTTAGAGGCCATGATAAATCATTGGTGTAGCTTTCATGTCTCTTTGAATATAAGGAAAAAAGCACTCTTTCAAGCTTTACCCTCTTCCAAAACAATTTCTTATTGTTGTGGAATGTTGTTGTCCATGTTAAACTATTTCAGCCATCTTACTAGCAGAGTACACTCTACCTGGTGAGCATGGAATTGCTTTTTATTGAATCTCATAACAGTGTGTTGTTTGGGTATAAATGCATAGACAGAAATGACCTTGAATTTTTTATAGCACAACCCTTGATATTACCCTAAGATACGTTTCTCATTTATGAACAATGTATAGTGGAGTCGTTTGTAAATTACTATTTATAAGTGTTTTTTTTTTTTTTAATTAAGCAGGCCTTAGGGATGTTTGTGCTAATTTTGGATTTTGTGCTGATTTTATTTATTGTGAGTCATCTTAATTTGGAGGAGAGGACTAATTGTTGCGGGCTTAGTTCTAGTCCCAATTCTGCAGCACTTTTCAGAAATCTCTTGATTTTTCTATACTTTACCAAAATGGCATGGTAAAATCTCATTTAGAACTTGTACTCAAATGCAGTATTTGTGAAAGCATTCTGAAGGCTTACAGTGTACTATAGAAATGTCTTGGGTCAGGAATGTTTCTGAATTTATATAGTTGGAGCTGAAAGCACATATGTGTAATCTTCGAGTGGTGTGCCTTTCTAGCTGTGTGACCCTGGACAGGTTAATTGACTTCTCTGTTTCTTGGTTACTTCATCTGTGTAAGGCAGTAAGTGATATCTGTACCAATGGGAACATTGTGGGGATTCAAGGATTCAATACATGTAAAGCACTTAGGATAGTGTTAGTTAATTAGTAATTATAAATAAGTTTAAATAAATGGTTGCTAATATTATTGTTATTGTTGTATGTGCCACTGAGAAAAATATAACGACTAAACATTTATATAATGCCAGAAAATAAATGAAGAGGTTGTTTTTTCTTTCTTTTTTTTGGCTATACTAAACCTGTAACTTAAATAACAAAAACTTATTTAGAAGATTTGAGTTTGTCACACTACATTTATTTTGTCTTCTGCAGAAAATTGCGAACAATGGTTTAAAAGAACATTTGTTTTCGATAATTAGTCACAAACATTACCACCTTCCTTTGTTGGTGAAACTGTACTTTTAGAAAGAAAAACTTATAAAAATGTGAAAACACTTACAAAAATGTGCCAGAGAGAGTAGAGTTAGGTTTATTTGTCCCAGTGGGTCTGTTCCAGAATCTGATACTCAAACGGTGAGCTGTGGTCTCTCCTAAGCACATACCTGTGTTACATTAATCAGGGGCCGGAGCTGCCCTGGGATGTGTGTGCGGGAACTAAAAAGAAGAGTGAGAACCCAAACCCTGATGAGCTCCATCCTCGCTTGATTTTCAGAGCATGGAAGGGAGTCAGTGGACTGTGTGTTGGGTGCTCGAGACCAACATTCTGTTTCTCATTTTCCTACTGCTGCTGCCGCTTTCCAAGGTCTGTGGCAGCAGCTGGGATCAGTGGAGCCAGGAGCCCACGGGCGGGGCCTCTGGAGCCCACACGGAGCCCACGGCTGTGCATCCTGGACACCCACCTGCGTCCCTGTTCTGCCTTGTTTATAACCTGCCTGGGGCCCTCTTTCCTGTGCCGGTTTCATGTGACATGGATCTGTGCCCTGATTTTCAGTCCCTCCCCTCGGCGGTGGGGCTGGATTCAGTGAGACCCCTGCTGTGACCTGATTCCACAAGGCTGGTCTGGGAACTGGTGCACCTTCCCGCGGCCTCCTGCTCACCCCCGTCCCAAGGTTGTCCCTGCCGCTCGCGTGCTGCAGGCCTCCGTGTGTGTGAGTTCTGGGTAAGCCCTGCCTTCCCCGCGTTTACTGCTGAGCAGGGTGCTGCAGGAGGCCGGTCTGGGCTCCACCCGAGTTTTGTTGCTTCAGCACCCAGAGGGCCTCCTTATGCATCTCGCAACATGGACCCCACGAACGAACGGCATCCTTTTCAATTTCAGGTTACTCCTAGCTGATGGCGAGGTACTCTGTGCAGCCACCCACTTTATACAGCGCCTCACTTTGCCCACTGGTCATTTTATGAGAGGGTTATCTTTGTTTATTAGGCTAATCGGTCTTTTTGTAGAGGTTCCCTTACCTTAGTTTTATAGAGGACCACCAACACATAATCAACTCAGAATTGTCATATTAGTAAGAGAAAATACACTTCATAGAATCAGGTAGCAGATTAAATTATGTTATCTGTTGTCATGTTGATAGTTGCCGTGTAGCTCTGACACAGCCCATAACGTATTATAATTTAATTCCAGTAAATACATTTAAATGATATTTTAAAGTAATTGTATATTTGGTAAATAGGGAGACTAAAGTGATGCGAATTCCCGCTCATTCTGAAAAAGGTCGGAGAGAGACCTTCTCAGTTTATTACCATTTCTGGTACAGTTTTCAAGTTGTTACTTCCCTGTCTGCGGGTTCTCATGTTTTTGAGGTTTGAAAATCCTTTATCCCAAACCTTTCTAACCACAGCTCAGTTCCTGAGCAGAATAATAGGCTGCAATCACAGTGCAAAACGTGTCTCACGGAAACATCACCGTGGCTTCAGCTTTTAACTTCCCAGAACTCTTTTATCAGTTGCTCCCATGTTGAAAATTTGGATTGAGCGGCACTTGTCTTCCAAAACAAACTTGGGAAACTGAGCCAGAACACGCCCTCTGGGAGACCTTCAGTGTAGGAAAAAGGGCATTGAGCTTTGCAAGTTGCAAAACTTTCCAGAAAGTGCTGGATGGCAGAGCTGTGAAGAAGTGACAGTACTTGAAAGAGAGAATTGAAACGGGTCTCATTTGGAAGGAATCTGACCTCTGAAATGGGTATTTTCCTTTTGCAGATTGTAATTGCCTTGGGAAAATAGGAAGTTCATTTCCACTTTGCTCCTCATCTTACTGACTGTAGGCTTTTAAGCTATAAAGAGAGTCATGGAGTGCGTGTCCTGGCAGGGGCATGCAGAAGAGAGACCCTGGCCAAGCAAGCTTTCCTAACTAACTTCTCCATTCTTTGGACAATACATCCTTTGGAGGATAACACGTCCCCCAAAGAGCAGGGCTGTGTTATCATTTCGGCTGCGTCTAGAAGCTGAAGGTGAGGCATGGAGGGCCGTGGCATGCCATCTGGTCATTCGCTCTCCTCCTGCAGCGGGCACGCCTTTTCTGTCGCTAAGTGCAGGAGGCACAGGCCCTGAGGATGTCGCTGGGTGATGGACAGTCTTCAGGAACAGAGGCTTATGTGTTCCCATTATGCTGGAAGCACACATTCACTGCACAGAAATGTGACCTGCTCCATGACAAATGAGACCACAGAGGCTCTGAATTTAGCGCACTGCTCTCAGATGCTTGGGCCCAGTCGGCCCTTGGCATGCACGACTGAACGGGGGTGTCTGGACAGGCGGCCGGAATTAAAGGACGGTGGGAGCAGAGGTAGACAGTGTCTCAGGAGGGGATGAGCCCTCCGTCGCCCCTGGAGCCCAGCCAAAGGAAGGGCCCTGTGAGCGTCTGTCGGGGTAACAGTCGAGTTTCTGAGGGTGCCCTGTGGCTAGTTTTGTCCCTGCTACCTCTCAGAAGTGGAGGTGAGCACCCAGAGGCTCAGCCGGTCCCGTCTTGACATCTGTTTTAATCACAGGTGCCTGCTCCCTGGCACGGTCCTTTGCAGGAAGGAAGGTATCAGGTCAGTTCACAGGGGAAGAAATTATTTGTGGGATAAAAATCCGTGGGCCACCCTCCCCAGTGCTATATGAACATTTTGTTCCCTTTGCAATGTTTCTGTGAAAAAGAAGGGGGGAAATGAATCACATTTTTCTTATCTACAGCCAAGTGCCTGCCCTTGAGAGGGAAAGACGAGCCAGAAGGAAATACCGTTCAGGGTGCTCTTGACATGGTCAGGTCCACTTAGAAGACGATAAATGTTGCAGCCCCTAAGACACTTGTCGAGGGGTTTGTGCAAATGAGATTTTAGTGTCTGGAGCTCCGTCGGTGTGACAGCGTAGACTGTGCCGGACACACGATCCTCACGTCTGGTGGGCGCTCGGTGAATATTTGGTAGTTTCATGATAGGACGTGAGCATCAAGGCAGTTCCTGTGTCTTTAGTGCTCTGTACTGAAATAGTCAGACATACTTCAGGTGTGGTTGAGAAAGCAATGTCTTCAGCATGGGTTGAAACTTCTTTTTCACCAGGAAAAAAAAATAAAGGCAAGTAAGTATGCTACCTCGTTCTCTGATTGTTCCACTTAATATGCTTTTTACTCTCCTGAGAGTCTGCATCATTGAGAGGCCCAGACTTTTCCCCTGGAGAGTGAACACTTGCCAATCTATTTATCACAGCAAAATGTCTAAGTTACTGGTTTCTCCCAATAGCATTATTAATCTTTCACCAAGTGAGTGTATTGTTTGATTGTATTTAAACATTGTTAGCCTTTCTTTACATCTCATTGACTAGAACTGAGACATGTATGCTTTTACTTTAACTTCATTAGTTGTCCAGATAAAAAGGTGGTCTCTCTGTGGGTGCTCTGAGAGCTCCTCCATCCTCCCTGGCCATGGCTGATAAGGATGCTCCTCAGAACGGGGAGGAGACCCTCCATTTCTCCATCTTACATAACAGGAGTGGCGCTTTGCTCAGAGTTTGTGCTGTGAGGATTAGATACTATGGTATGTATCCATACCTCTGGCCCACATAAGATGTTCTGCAAATTGTAGTTCATTTCTTTTCTTTCTGAGGGCAGTTTAACCTGCTGGTCCTTTCTCCATGCCGGTGAGCAGGTATATTTACAACCCCAGGGAAATAGACTCCGTGCCCTTGGACCACAAGGCTGTCTAGCTGCATGCTGAGCACCTGACGGTCTGGGAGCAGCGTTCCGTAGAGTAACTGTGTGCCACACACTGTTTCTGAATTGTACGGATCCTCATTATTATTTGAGCACTTCTTTTTTTTTTTTTTTTTTTTTATTGCTTGTTGTGTGGCGTTTCTACCTTTTTTGCATGGATTTGCATGAGAGTCTGGTCCTTTTCAGAATTCTGACTTTACATTTTAGAAATCTGTACATGGTAGAGAGCTCCCACTCTTCTCCGAGGAAAAGAACAGGTCAGAGTGATTTGTCACAGAATTTTATTCTTTACATAAGACACAAAACCTAAGCACCTAGCAAAGCTGGAAGTTGGCCCTTTTCCGTCAACAGTCCCTTGTGCAGCCTGTCCTGTGTTGGCTAGACTGGCGTTCTCCAAAACACTCTTCCTTCCACTTTGTGTTTTCTCTTTCCTGATACCCCTTTAACAGTCAGCAGAGCTTTTTTCATTTTTTTGGAAAGGATATCTGAAAAATGTCCTCGTGGCCGTCTCTCGCCTTTGATTCGGCGTTTTCCTCTGAAGACGCGGTTCAGGTTCAGTTACGCCAGAGAGAGCTTGCGCACAGGACCGTCCCAGCGCAGGGGGGCGGTGAGCGCCCGCCGGGCGCTTTCCATTGTGTCACTGTTTCCCACGTTTGTGATCTGCCTTGCAGTTCGGTCGTTTCTAATCGCTTGGCCAGCTGGATGCTGAGGTTTCTAAGTTAGGTTTTTTTCTGAGACGGTGTTTGTCTATCAGTGTGTGTTTGGCGATGAAGCAGATGCAGAAGAAATGTTGAGTGTGGGTGGTGTATTTTGGACCTATCTTGTTGAAATATTTCGAACGCTCGGTTGCACCAGGTAAAACTGGTAAATGGCATCAAAATCTGGAGCGTCCTGGCTTGCCTACACTTGAGCAGCCTGGCAGTCAAAGCTGGAAATCAGGTCACGGGAGGCAAGGCGTGTGCTTGCTGGGGTGGGATGCGGCATGGGGAGCTGGCCCTGCCCGCTTCACCCCTGCTTGCCCCCCGCCTCCCCCGGCTGACGGCCTGAGAACTCCAAGCAGACCCTGAGTGCCTGTCTGTCCCGTTTAGTTTTATAACGTGAAAGTAGTGAAGTGAGGAGGAAGCAGGGAGAGGAGAGCGAGCCTGACTGCCAGTGTCAGATCACAAACTTAAACCTGCAGGGCGCTGGCTTCGGGCGCACAGCACTCCTGCTTTATACCTTGAATTTTTCCGCCTTTGTTTAAATATTCAACCTGTCTAACCTGTTTGGGCTGAGCAAGCTGGTGCTAGCAAACATCGAAACTGTCAACGTTTTTCTGATTTGTTAAGGAAGGTGATTAGCAGCAAATTCTGCAACACTCCCCCACTAACCACCACCCCCCCCCCAATACGAACAAGCAGCACAGAAATCCTAGCACGTGCATTTACCACACTGGGTCCCTACTCTGCTCCCACTGGCGGGCGTGTGTATGTGTGTGTGCGTGTCCGTCCGTGTGCTGGTGGCCTTTCTCCTCTGCTCCCTTCAGGGCTCTGGGTTGATGGAGAGCTTGTTGGCCTTCAGTGGGGAGAGATTTTGTGTTTCCTCAAACCGGAGGTTCGGTTGCATAATGGGCGCATTGGTATGCCGTGACCGCGCTGCAGACTCGCTCTTCACGCTTATATAACCCATCGCCCTCGGGAGGGCTGTGCCAGTTCTGCAGGCGGGAAGACTGAGGTTCGCAGTGTCATGCTGAGGGGTCCAGCTAAGATCATAAGCACATCGTGGACCCTCCTTCCTCCCTGCTTCTCTCCCTGGGTTCCAGTCCATAGAACAGCGTGCTGCTCCCCCCGCAGCACATCGTGTGAGCCTCTGTCCCCCCGGCAAGCAGAGGCCTGTGTGCATCACATTCGTCCCACTTAGATAGCAGGGGACTGGGGACGCTGTGGGCACAAACGAGGGCTCAGCAGCCCTGCTGGCTTTTGCAGGTGTGGTTTCTCTTTGGAGTCCTCTTCATTTTCTTCCGTCCCAGACCTACCCCATTGCCTCTCAGCTGTCTCTCACTGGCCCCCTGCGTTACAGGGTGTGGTGTCCCCATAGCGGTGGTGACTTCCCTGCACCCACGCCCACACCTGCCGCCTCCCTCTGGTGCTTGGTGGGCCGTCCTGCATGGCCCAGCCCAGGCACTTCTGGTGCCTCTTTTGGAAAGGGCCGGGGAGCAGCACACAGGGACTTGGCACCCCCCTCCTTGTGGAGATAGTCATCTCTTCCTCCTTGGCCAAATGACAAAGGATGTGAATGCAGGTCCTGCTGTCAGGGAAGAAGGCTAAGGGCTAACCTCCCTCAGGGCTGAGGTGAGGAAAGGGCGCACTGACTTGAGTGTTCCCATTCTACTGTGAAACCCAGGCTTGGGAATTGGCTTGCCTGTGCTTTTTTAGCTGTTTGCCACGGAAAGGCGTTCTCTAGGGGTGGGGGAGTGGCAGTTGCTTCCCTCAGAGGTGGTGGCTCCAGGCTGAGGGAGGGCCTCCATCACCTAAGACACTGGGTCCTGAGTCACCCCTGGGACGGAGCCAGCTCTGGGTGTGGGCGTGGCCCCCGGCTGGATGGGGAGGCCGAAGACGTGGAGGAGTTTAGCCCTGGGGCGGGGGGAAGAGCCCAGTACGACGACCCACTGCCCTGAAATACCTAAGGGGCTGTTCGGGGGGCCGTGGTCCCTGCGCGTGTGGGTTCCCTGGGTTAACACAGGAGGGCCCGGCAGGCCGGTTTCAGCTCTGGGGAATGAGAGTTCTTGCATGAGAGAGAAGCCAGCTCCTCCAACCTCTGAGGCCTTTTGTTTGTTTTTTTCAGATTCTGTAATTTTACATGGAAATATGTACTGAGTATCTTTGAAGGTATTGTAAACAAGTATCCAGGGAGCCAGTAAGGCATGGAGAGTGTTACAACAGGTGAAAAGTATTTCAGCAAAACAAGGGCAGGCGAAGGGGGAAAAGCACAAGAGGGCTCAGAGCTTTTGGATTCAAAGGCATGGCAGTTGGAAACGGTCTAGAATGAAGATTTTTTTACAGGTTGATATTTATTGACATGGGCCGACTGCCAAGCTCCCTGCCTGGATTTGAAAGTCAGGGGAGGAGGAAGGGGCTTGAGAGCCAGCAGTGCGGGCCCTCTGTTTTCTGAGTGGTCTGTCAATAACCAGAGAACGTTGTACCTCAGTTCTGTTGTGCAGTCAGCGGCTTCCAGGGTCAGCGTGGACATGGGGAGGGAATGCCGCAGCCGGAGACGGCTTCCCTCCCACCTGAGGGTGGCGGGGAGGGTGGGGACAGGAGGGAAAACACTCTTCAGGCATCATAACCCCAGCTCTGTCCATCAGTGAGGAAGTATTTGTACCAGAGTGTCACAAGACCAAGGAACCGCCTCCTCCATCACTACAGAGGAACCCAGAGGTGGGACGGGGGCACCAGGGGGAAGAACTCAGGTCCAGCCAGAGCTGGAGCCCCGAGCCGGGGTTGGAGAGCCTCTCTGGGCTGGGGAGCAGTGGGAGAGGCGAGCTCAAAGGTGTTTGTTAATGAGTAACATGGACCTGGACCCCTGGTACACCCTGCTCTGAATTAAGATTCCTTAACTTTGCCCACAGTTTCGAGTTATCTTTGCACTGGCAGCACCAGCGTGCCAGGCTGTGGTCAGCAAGAGGAGAGAAACTCTCTGCTCTTGGGGTGTGTCGCTAGTGTTGCAGGGGAAGAGGAGCTGTGGGGAAAAGCCGACGGCATGGGACATGGTCTTTCAGGACACCTCCCTCATCTGTTGGCCCTGGGTGGAGGCAGAGGCAGGAGGAGTCAGCTTCCTTTGTCGTGGCCTCTTCCAGCCACGTGGCCAGTGTCGGAGGCCCACGTCGGAGGCCCACGATGGGGGTGCAGCGTCCGGGCGTTTCACTGAGAGCATCCCGAGCCCTGGGCGCAGCCTGGTAGAGGCACGCCCCCAGCCGGCCCGCAGACGGCCGGAGACGCCTCTCTGAGGTTTGTGCCTCACACCAGGCTGCCTTCTAGACTGTTCCGAGAGCTTCTCTCTGGTCAGCAAGGCTGCTTACACCATCGTCTAACCTTCCTCCACATCCTGGCACAGCTGGCGTGCCCTGCCTTCTGGATAAGCATGACTGAGCCTGAACGACACCTGAATTACTCGAAGGTGCCTTTGAGCTCACAGGTGGGGCCCCTGGGGGACTAGCTCCCCCACCCCCCGCTCCTCGTCCACCTCTGTCTTCTCCCCCCATCCCCTCATTTGCTGCCACGGGACTTGATTGGCTTACAGGTGTCACGCTCGGCTCTGCACCCTGAAACTCCTCCCCTAAACATCTGTTAGGGAAAACGCACACAAATCTTTCTGGAGACTGACTCTTCTTTGGCCCAAAATGTAGGTTGTCGAACTGTGATGCCTCTTAATCTCATTCATTCCCTCTTTGGTTATCACAAGGCTTTGCTGGAAAAGCAAAGCTAGCACCAGGAGCGGGCGGGGATGTGTCTGCAATCAGGCCGTAAAAACCTGTGTAAACCTGTTGACTTCAGTCTGGCAGGGCCCCGGGTGGTGCCGGGTGCTGTGTGTGGTTCGTGTTCTGTTAACTGAAAGAGTGGCCTTCCTTGTGATGCCGTTCACTCAAAGGATCAAATAATTCAGCCCCTGGATTAGTAAAACCTATGAGGAAACTCAGACTGAGAGGTTAGCAAACATTGGGAGCGTCTAGATCTGGCCGGAGCTTTGACCTTCACTTGTAAGTTAGATATGAGAAAGCTTAGAGAACCTGCCACGGGGGCACCTTCTAGGGAATCCTTTAAATTTGAGAGTTTCCTAAAGGAGTTTACCCCCAGGATAATCTTAAGAATGTTAAATCTCCCAGTTTTTTTGTTACGTCTTCATACCTGGTAACTTGTGCAGGGCTGCTGGTCTACAGCAGACTGAGCCTGAGTGTGAGCCTGGGGGAGGTTTAATGCTTACATCCAAATGCATGTATCCAAAAAAGGCAACATCCTGGTCTGACAGTTAACTGATCTGGGAACAGTGCGAAGGGTTAAAGAATTTAACTGTGAGCCAGTGGTTGTCACACTTGAGCAGGCAGGGGTATCACTGGTGTGGACCCTGGGGTGTTGGGTCCTGGTTCAGAGTCTCTGAGACTGCAGGTCTGGGGCTGAGCCCGAGGACTGCCATTTGTAACAAGCTCCCGGGGGATGCCAGTGCTGCTGGTCCGAGGACCACAGTTTGCAAACCAGCGCTCTGGGAGACTGGTGGTGGTACCCTCATTTTACAGACGTGGAAACTGAGTGAGATACCTGAGTAAGGAGTGGAGTCTCTGTGGTTACTAGATGGCAGAACCAGGACGTGCCGTCTAGAAGGGCACGGTGCTCTGAGCTGCCCTGTTTGGTGTCTCCACCTGCTGCACCATCGTCCCGCTCAGATCTGCCTTTCCGTCTACCTGAATTCTTGCTTGCTTCTCAGAGCAGGCCAGTGCTTGAATGGTTAGGAGCTTCCCTCTGATTCCGAATCATACCTAGGAAAGGTGAGCGGAAAGTTCTTGTCCTTGGAAGTGGAATCGAGGAAGTTCGGGAAGGAAGGGAGGGTGTGCTTCAGGAGTCGGTCTGTCTCCTTGCAGCCCCTGGACTGGCGTTCAGCTCTTGTGCAAGGTGTATTTGTCTTTGCTCTGCTGTGTTCGGTGTTCTTACAGATGGCCCACCCTAGCTAAACCCGGTCTTTTCGCACTTCAGGAGATAAATGATAACATTGACAGGAGGAAGACTTTGAGCTGAAAATACACATCGACCTCAGAACTCGGAGTGGGCTTCTTTCAGTGCTAAAAAGTACTCAGATTTAGGTTTTCTCCGTAGTTTTAAAAACACCTGCAATATTATTATTATTATTGTTCATTACTGTGAAGCTCACTAACCCCAGTGGGGGGTGGTGTTAGGAATGGGAGAAAATTTCACTTGACTCCTCGAGTTGTGATAAAATTCCTTCCTTAGACCACGATAGGGCAGAATTTCTACAACTGACGTGGCGTGCCTCCAAAGGAAAACTAGAATTTTATGTGAAAAGCAGATGTTTACTTTGACTTTCCATGGACTGCTCTTTGCTGTGGATGTAGGTGTAGTTTTGAATGCATAAACACAGATGAATTCCAGTAAGGGAACACGTCAGCCCAGTCCTCCGTGTTCGTCTTTGGGATGTTCTTCATCGACGTCTCATCACTGTGGCACTGGCTTCTCACATACAGTTTGCTCATGTTAAATCCTGGTGAGGTGAGTGAGAAAGGTGCCTTGGAACCTGAGGATGTTGTTGTAGCAGGGATGCGAGTGTCGCAGCTTTTCTGCCTCCACTTCAGCCAGCCCGCCAGCCGTGCCGTGACTCAGCAGTCACGGAGGTGCTCGTTTGCTCATCCATCCAGCCGCTGGGCAGATATTTACTGACCACCTACTGCATGCCGCCAGGGGCGAGTGCAGAGGACAAGAAAGACAAGGTTATAATGAAACTTATTTTCAACTGGAGCCAAGGAGACAGCCAAACAAGTAAATACATGATATTTCCAGTTACTAGTATGTGCCGTAAAGAAAATAAAACTGGGAGGGGTAGGCTGGAGAGCATCTACTTGAGTGGGCTGGGATGCTTGACTTGATGGCAGGAGCCAGCCCTGGAAGGTCTGGGGTGGGGCAGCCCAGGCAGAGGGAGCAGCAGGTGCTGTGGCCCTGGGGCCGGACTGGTTGGATGAGTTTGAGGAACCCAGAGAGAGCATGCATGTCTGAGAGGGCCTTGGGACTGGGGCAGGGTGCCAACAGAGGGGGCCCGAGGAATAAGCAGATCTAAGGATGGGCCGTCAGAGGCCTTTAAGCAGAGGAGTGTATTGTTTGATTCATGTTTTAGAAGCTTGCTCTGGCTGCCTTGTAGAGAATGGGCGAGAGGGGGCGAGAGGGGAAGCAGGGCGGCCGGTTTACAATGTTAAGACCAGCCAGTCGAGGATCTTGTGGTGGTTGGTGTTTTTGCAGTGTATCCGTCTGTGAGTTACAACAATATGTCTGTCCTTGTGCATAGGTCTTTGCACTTTTGTCCTATTACTGGTCTTCAAATTTCTAAACGTGGAATTACTGGAATAAAGGGCATATGTATTTAAAATTTGGATCCCTGTTGCTCAGCCACTTTGCAGAAAGGTTGCTGCCAGTTTTCATTCCCATCCACAGTGTGTGAGAGCCATCTTTCTGCACCACACCCATTTCTGCCCATTTCTGTCTCATGCTTGCCCACCTGGAAAGTGAGAAGCCGTTCCCTCTCAGGTGCAGGATGGAGGATGCACAGCTTGGCAGCAGTGTAAGTGAAGAAATCACGGGAATCTGAGGGTGTAACACTGCTGTTAAAAGTGCGCAAAGACCCCAGCTCCATTTACACAACCTTGGAACATGGTCATCCCAGCCCGGTACCCTGTGCTCAGACCACATCCAAGAGAAACTTGGGAGAAGCGTAGACCTCACCGTGAACTATCTGAAGGGCCCCCCTGCAGAGGAGAGTGGGGACTGACTCTCTGTTGCCCCTGAGGACAGGCATTTAAAGGCAGAATGGAATTTCTGACCCAATGTGGGGAAGATGGTTTTAACAGTTGGCCCTATTGACAACGGAGTCTTCAAGCAGAATCAAACGCTGGTCTTGCCAGCACGCTGTGCAGAGGGCTGTTCTGTGCTGCATGGGAGGCTGTATAGCAGCTCACCTCCCTGCCAGTCCTGAGGCTCATTGTAATTTGTTAATTCTTAGGGTGCACGGAAACTAGATGAATTAGCCCTTGACATAAAACCTGAGAAGAAACCAGACCCAAGCCTTCTAAAGGAGAAACAGCACTGTCTCCTCTGGCCACCCTCCTCTCTGTTTTGGCTATGCTCTGTGGGGAAGAGGCCATTAGTGGCTCATCATGGTGGCTCGCCCCACTTCCTGTGAGTGTCTGGGAGGAAATGGACAGCTCATGTGGCCACTCCTGCTGTTGGGAGGCAGGGGAAAAGAAGGGGTGGGGGCAGGGAGAGTCTTTAACTGCAGGTCACATCCAGCTTCAGAAATGGCCGGAGCTCCCAGCACCTGGCAGCTCAGTTATGGACTGAACTGAGTTCTTAAATGAGCCTACAGCGGCTGGTCACCACGTGGCTGGAAGGACAGACTAGGAACCCCCAGGTCTTGGCCAACAAATGGAGATTTAACTGTAAATGGAGCATTGCTTGAGCTTTGAACTGAGGCCCCCGCTGGGCTTGGCTGGAGAGTCAGAGTGGCTGGTGTGTTCAGAAGCCTGGCACTTGTCACCAAGCCCCAGAGACGGTCTCGCTCTGGCCTGTCTCCCTGCCTCTGGTGGTAACGCAGGACTGGGGGTGGGAGTGTTCCAGGCCTAAGCTGTGGACCCTTCGTTTTCCTGTTGAAATTAGGTTAGGATTTGGTACCAACTGCAAGACTGGGGGCCACAGTCACTGCGAGGGGAAGCGTCCGGGTTTCGGGGTAGAGCCGTAGATCCCGGCCCGTGATCTGGAACAGCTGTGCCGAGGCTCTCTCTTGGGAGGCGGTTTAGGGGAAAGCACAGGCTGGAATCGGCACACCTGGGCCCGTCCCGTGAGGCCTTGGCGTGTCCGCCTCTCTGCACCTCAACGGCCTCCTCTGCAAAATGGGAGTAATAATACAGGCACAGTTCCCAGCAGATCATCACTGAGTGTCACCCCAGGCCCTCCTCTTCCTCTGCTCTGTGAAAACAGCTGCTGCCATAAATCCCAGGAGCTAGATGACAAAGCACCATTTTATAAATATTAGTGTCATATGATAGAAACGATGGAGCTTGACCCAAGCCAGTGAACTACTTAGGCTGTCTGTCTGATTCCCAATATCCTCACAGGCTGCTGGAGCCTCATGTTACCTGCACAAGTGACCTATCGGCTGTAGAAAAGGGTACTTGTTTTTAAAGTTAATTTTGAGTGATTTACTGAAAGGATAGGTTCTAGTACCAACTTACACTCCTTAGTATCACTGTACTTCCTCAATTCTTAGATGCTTTAAAAAAGGTTTTTTTTCATTTCTAAAATTGGAATGTGCCTTGCAGTAAATGTCCAAAGAAACTTGCCAGCCTCTCTTTTTTTCTCTAAACACTGATTTTAAGTGATGGTCTTCTTAAATCCCAGTGACCTTGGAATAGAGGGTGCACTTAGAAAAGGCTGTTTGTCTCCAGTAACTTTCTTAAGGCTTTAGGTGACCAGGAACTAATCACAAAGCATCCTTCCCTCGTAGCCTCAGCGAGGAGTTACATGCGCGTGAGCGTGATGGTTGTCTGTGAGTCTTTTCCGTTTTCCCCACTAGACCTTTCCACTCCACCACACTGGTCCCCCAAGAGAACAGAGGTTTGGCCTGAGCCTCCTTCCTGAGGCCCATTTCCTCAAAGGGCAGGGCCACATCTAACCTGCTGGTGGACGGCTGGGCTGGCACGCCTTATGGGGAGGGGGGTAGCAGGTCAGGGGCTGACGTGGAGGGTGTGTGTGTAGAACCAGGCAAGTCCAGGGTCTCACCTGCACGACCGCGTTGCTGCTCATGGTGCTCACGAGCTTCTTAGGCCTTTCCTTCAGCCTGCGGAGCTCCTGCACGGACGGTGCGGCAACAAGTGAGCTGAGCTGAGTGAACCTCTTTTTTTAGAAGTGTGACAGTGTTGCTTGTGAAAACGTGGCTGTCTTTTCCCTTTCCTGAGAGCGTCTCCAGTAAGATAATCCTATACAAGAGTTGTTTATAAAAAGCTGTGGCTCCATTCCCACACCTGGCACCGTTTAACCCGATCAGAGATGCCGCTGCTGACGGTAATGGTCATTAGGAAAACTAGCCCTTTAATGTCACAAAGCAAGGAAATCGAGACTGACTGTCTTTCTGTAAAATGCTGTTCTTTCTTTTCCTATAGCTCTTGAGACTTTGTTTCCTGCAATGTTTGTTTTAGAACTTGATAAAGTAAGGTCACTTAAGTCAGGTCACCCCTAAAACTCCTTTTTTGGGGGGAGCGGACGTACGCATACAAACGTAACACCTTCTTATGAGCATTCCTCGTCTGCCGCTGTCAGGGTTGCCGCGTGTAACGTATCCCATTGTCCCGGCTACTCTGATGATCTCCGAATGCGTGTAAGACCACAAATAGCACGGGAAGGCTTTCAGGCCTCAGGCCCTTCAGACACTTGCTCTGTCAGCACTCCTCACATTTGACCCCCAGCATGCTTCCAAAGACAGAATAGGGAGTTCACATTCTAGTAGACAGGGAGTGTGTGCTGGAGTCAAATACAGAGCGATCTCTCGGTTTACGAACTCATGGTATCTGGGAAGTCTTTATTCTATAGAATTATGTGCCCTAAAATAGTACAGTTTGTCTGAGCGAGTAGAACAGAGCATCAGATTGTTTGTCTTCACTCTCATTAGTGCCAGCGAAGTTCGTGAATATCTCCCAACAGACGGCACGGCACTGAGCCACGTTTTTGGATAGCACTTGGTTGTGAGAGCTTTAAGAGGGGTTCAAGGAGATTATAAGGGTTTAAAAAGAAGTTCCCGTGTGAATTCTACCCGATTCTCTCTTAACTAAGGACAATTTAAGCGCCAACGCCCAGATAGAAAATATAAAACGTTTTACATAAGCCAGCTCAGTTTTCGGCTGCCTCACGCTGTGTGCCTGTGTGTGCTTTGCAGACACATGAAGATTCACGAGAAGGACCCCAGCAGCACTACCGCTGCAGCCCCTCCGTCCCCACTGAAGCGCAGGCGGCTGTCCTCCAAGAGGAAACTGAGTCACGACGCGGAGGCAGAGAAGGAAGACCCAGCGCCTGCTAAAAAGGTCCCCTCTGGGCACGGGGCTCTTGGCAGGAATCCGTCCGGCCTTTATTTTCACAGTCTGGGGACTTGTCAGACACCCACGCTCAGCTCTCAACCTGTGTGTTCCCACACCGTCTCATGAGGTGTCTGGAGAAGAGAGCGTGCGGTGGCTCTTCCTTTGCAGAACCCCCAGCTGAGCCCACTGACGGAGTGACGAGCTTGTTTCATTGTTCCTGGGCTTTTTTTTGTTTTTCCAGCTAGAAGGGGTGTTTCCTAAGCTCTAGGGACCCTTTGTCCTCACTGTTTTACCCCCAGTGCCCGGCCGATGCTAGGTGCGCCATGAACGTCTGTTGAGTGGATGAGTGGGTAGAGGGCGAGTGGGTGAGTGGGTGGACAGGAGGGTGGCAGCGTTCTGTGAGATTTTGTTCCTCAAAGGGCTGGTCAGTAGCATCCTTAACGCCGAGGGGGGAGATGTCCGTTTCCTTTTAGTCTCTGGATCTGTTGTCGGCTTCTCCTCTGAAGCAGACCCCTGTGGGAGGCCTCCCTTGTGACTTGACGTTCTTCCTTTCCCCTAAGATGGTAGAAGACGGGCAGTCGGGTGACGGGGAGAACAAAGCTGATGAAGTGTTTCACTGCCCACTGTGTTTCAAGGAGTTCGTGTGCAAGTACGGGCTGGAGACCCACATGGAGACCCACTCGGATAACCCGCTGAGGTAGGTGCCCGGGTGGGACGGGCCTGCGCTCCACGGCTCTTCCTCATGAAGTGTGACGCACCTCGCCTCCCGTGACTCCAGCCTGTGCTCCGGGTTGGGGTGGCTGGTGTTGCGAGCAGAAGCGGGGCGAGGAGGAGTCAGCGCAGGTGGCTGCAGCCCCAGGAGGGTTCACCAGCACAGGTCGCTGTGCTGCCTTCTGGCGGGGACCCTGGGCGATCGCCTCAACCCCTGTGCACATGGAGCCGCCTGTCACGCTTCACAGAAGGCGTTGCAATCTGAGTGCTTGTTAGCTGCGCGCACATGTGGCAAGGACAGGAAGGGCAGGTCAGGCGCTCGCAGAGTTTGGACTGGGCTGGTAGCGCAGAAACCCAAGAAAGCATCTGGGGTTCTTTCAGAAGACGAAGTTCTGCCATGCAGCACGTGGGAGCTGAAGTGAAGCCTGTCGCAGCAGCAGTGATGGGTGGTGGTTCTGCTGGTCCAGGCTTGGTTGTCGGTCTTCTCTGGCTCCAGTTTCCTGATGCTCAGCCGTCACAGGCGGGGAGTGTGGGTGGCAGTAAGACCTCCAGCAGATTTCGGGGTTGGGATGGGGAGAACTTGACTTTCTTTCCCGACCTTCTTGGAGAACTTTTCCACCAGGCAGAAAGCCGTGTTTTGCTGCATGGGTACCCTTTTCCTGTAGAGCTGCCACCTTGAGAATGCTGCTGTGTGATTTTTAAGTTGCTCTAGGGGAGCCTCAGGCAATGTGAGACTTGAAAGTAGCAGGTCCTGAGAAGCCCAGCTGAAGGTTCACAGAGCAGAGACGAGCTCATACGTGGTTTCAGCTTTGGGTTTCAGAAGACAGCTTGGGAGGGTAGAAATCTGGACATCTGTTTGTCTGACTCACCGATACGTGGACCAGATTTCCGTCCTGGGGACACGTGTTTGGTTGTGACTTAGGAGTGCAGAGGTCTGTGCCAGCTAAAGACGTTTGTGTTTGGGGGGAAAAGCCTAATTGTCCAGTAACTTAAAGCCGTGTCACATATCCTTATCCTTAATCACATTAGCTTGACATTTTTCCATTAGAGGGAAAAAAAGAATCTACAAAGAGATTAAACTCTAAGCAATTAAAATGTTAGAAGATGTCTTTAGGTGACTCCCGGTCTCAGGAAATGGCACAGTACGTCAGGTGGGCGTGGGCTGGTGGTCAGGACCCTGGGTCCCAGCTCCCCCTCTGCTCACAAGGGGCCTGGACAGGGCGCCTGACCTGCCCTTCCTGTCCTTGCCACATGTGTGCACAGCTAACAAGCTGCATCTGAACCTGGAAGGAGAGCTGGACCAGCTCATTCCCTTGTCCCTTCCAGGCCTAAAATTCTGTGACTCTGAAACCTGCTTCTTAACAGTCGTTCTTCTGTCTACCAAGAAAAAGCACTTGCCTCTTCCTTTTGTAGGCCCTGTCATTCTGAGAGATTCAGGAACTTGACTTAATGGTTTCATTAACGTCCACAGCATCCCCAGGATGTGGGCTGGTGGTGGGTGGCGACTATTGAAATAGTTCTCTAGACCCGGGACCTAAGCAGGCGGAGGTGAAGTCACCAGATGAGCCCCCTGTGGTGAGTCGTGGGCAGAGGCAGGAACAGAAGCTGCGGCCCCCGACCCCCGTCGGTGCTTCTAACCTGGCACTGCAGGGTGCCTGAGCTCACTCACCACTGCCCCTGGGTTCCTCCCGGGGTTTTCTTTCACTTCGTGTTTTATTCTCTGATCAGATGCCGTCTTAGGAACTACCCGCTTGCCCTCTTCCAGATGACTCTATCTGACAGAGGAAATAATTGGACTCTCAGGAGAGATGTCTGGGCAGCCGGAGCTGCACAGCACGGTGTGTAGCGGTGACAGAGGAAGAGCTCATGTCCCCGCTCACATGCCGGCCGGGCCCAGGGTGTGGGTGCTCCTGGGTGAGCACCTAAGCCGGGGCTGGGCTGGGCTTCCCACTCGAGAGGAGGAGACGGGGAATTGCCTTGGACACTGATTCGCTGTTTCACACAGTTTGATGCATAATTCGCTTGCTGTGACTGCAAGGCTGTGACATTAAACCTCCAGCCCCGCCGCTTTCCTTGCCCACTCAGGAACAGCGCCCTTTGTTTGGGGAGGAGGGGCTGGAGGAGTTGTGTAGTCTGGCAGGGAACTCAGCGCCTCCTGGCTGTGGCGTAAGAAGTTGCTTTGCATCCCTGGTGGGGGCCAGGGTCCGTCCCCTGTCTGGTGGCTGTTGCTGTGTGGGTGGGGCTTGCGTCTAGAAACCAAAGGAGTTGATTACAGAACATAGTTAATTTCCCTCTTCTCCTCTCTGCTCTGCCCTCCACATAATAGCCTGCTATCAGAGGATGCTGTGGGGGCAGGCATGAGCCGGCAGGGCCCAGCCAGGCAGTGAACTGTGACAGTAGCTGGTGGGAGAGATTGCTTGTTAACCCAGAGCTAAAATAGGCACCAACTCCATTTGCAAACCCCAAAGGCAGCAGAACCACAGTGGGATGCTACCAGTTTAGACAGAAAGTTTATAACTCAAAACAGCTGTTGGCTTTTCTCTCTCCTGCCTGTACCCCGCACCCCCCAAAGCTGGCAAGATGCCCGCTGTTCCTTAATAAAAAGTGTTGGAAATCCAAACTCGTGTAAATGCTGAGGGCACTCCCCTGCTGTCCCCTGCATTTCAAGTTAACGACACGTGAGTGTGGAGCACAACAAAGGCACGAAGCCGCTGTAGCGATCAAGGCTCTGAGTGTTGACCAGCAGTAACTCGGCCGCTCTGTACAGCCCCCGGACAAGGAGAATCACAGGCTCTTTGAGAGCTGGCACTTGGAACTAGAGGTGACGGACAGAGTGTTCAGCGAGCAGGTGGATGCAGAGAGGACATCCCTGTGTGAGGATGTCTCGGTGTTGAATGTCGTGCTTGGTTATAAGAATAGAACAGAGTAACAGGCCGTCCGCTGCCGTGAGCAAACTTAGCTGAGAGGGAAGTCCAGGTCAGCACCGACTGATGCAAATGGGGGAGAGCCACCAGTGTCATTTTCAATTTGCTGATATACCAGTATATCCAAAATATAACTTCAACATAATCAACACAAAAATGGTCAGTGATGTGTTTTACATTCTCATTTTCAGAGCTTCTGCAGTCTGGGGTACAACCACAGCCCATCTCAGTTGCAACAGACATGTTGAGCCTGCAGCAGCCTGCTGTGCAGGTGGGGGCCTGTGGCTGGGAGGGCTTTGTCCTGGAGGCCCCCGCCTTCTCTCTAAATGACTCGTCTGCAGCTGGTGGGGGCTGGGCCCCGAGTGGGGACAAGTTAGGTGGTCGTGGTGGCAGTGTGGCAAAATTTGGCAAAAGTTACTGTATAATCTCACATGGCTTCTTGATTAAAGGCGACCAGGTAATAAATGTTTTAAAATTATTTCAGTTAAAATGTGTCCAGTAAATGACTAAGGGCTTGTGTGCCAGGCCTTGACCAGACTTAAGAAAAAAGCAGACACAGGGCCCCTCAAGGGCCATCAGAAAACAGTAAGTGAGCGATTGTAACGGAGCAGAGTGGGTCAGTTCAGGGCCCGACGGGCCTGTGGCCTGGGGTCCAAGCAGAGGGAGCCGGGTCGGTTGGCAGGAAGCTTCTCTCGGCTTTTTGCGTCAGATGCCGTGGCTCTTCCCTGCACTTGCCCGGGTGGGCCCTCCTCGGTCCCATCCGACTATTGGTCCTGGGTGTCTGTGAGCAAATTTTAAGGCAATGCCCTTAAATCCACATTGGGAGTCGGGGTGCAGGGAACTGAGTAGGCTCTGTGTGCAAGGCGGCACAGGTGTCTGGGTGTGGAGGGCGGGCTGAGAGGTGGGGAGGCGTGCCAGAACCTTCTTCTGGATTCCCAAGTTTTCCAAGGAATGTGGACTCCCTCGCTGCACCCCATTCTCCGCATACACATCCCCAGCACCTGCAGGGAAGCCCTAAACTGATTCTCATGGAACTGGTTCACACTTGTCAAATAATGCTAACAGCAGGGAAAGGTAGAACAAAGTGTCCATCAGTGTCTTGTATTGAAGAGGCCCAGGGGTCTGAGCTTCAGCCAGGTGGAGGCAGATTTAAAATAAAGCTAGGGGCTGAGGAAGGGGAGGACGCGTCCCCTGGCTGGCCGGAAGCTGGGGGCGCCTTTGTCAGGACTGCCCCCTCCCCCGCTGCCTGAGGGGCCTCCCCATGAGGTGGCCGTGCAGAGCGGGAATGGCCACCGGCTTCTGGGGAGACCTGCGCGGCCTCGCGCTGCACTGCTGTAGCCGAACAGCCCTAGGAGGGCATCGGGACGGGCGTGCACCTGGTGGATCCCTGGGCGCGGGGTGGGCGGGCTGCCCGCTGGCCGGGCCTGTCACAGGGCCGTCACTGTTGCTCCCAGCAACGGGAGAGATTAGTGCAGCTGTTGGATGTCAGTCCTCTGGCCGGGATGGGAGCGGGGGAAGGGGGCAGGAGGGGCGAGGAATGTCTGAAACCGGGTGGGGCTCCGAGGGGAGGTTGTTTGCACTCATCCCTTCTTGCCTCTGGAGACAGACAGGAAGAATGAAGCATGAAATCCCTTTAAAAAAGGAATGTCAGTCTCGCAATTAAACCACTATACTGAACAAGAAATTCAGTATCTCAAGGAAGTAGCCAAGGGTGCTGCCGCTTTCTCAGCAAGGTATTTCACAGGTTCTGGTGACAGGGCCAGGCCTGCTGCCGCTCAGGAGTGTCAGAAAGACTCCCAGTTGGGCCGCTGTCCAGCCACCAGGCATTAAGGATGACACGGGTTGTAGAAGGAGCTGGGGCATCTGCGGTAAGGGTCCTCGGAATGGACAGCGTCGCAGGGTCGCAGAGGGGAGGTAAGGCAGCCGACTGCAGCCTCACCTGCGCCTGGCATCTCTGTGACCCTAGGCTCAGTTTCCCCGTCTGGAAAACGGACTTGGGGACTGTCCTAGGGATGAAGGGGGCACCCACAGCCCTCGGACTGTAACGCTTCGTGAGTGTTTACTTCTGATACTGTTATTTAGAACAGGTGCCTTTTTAAATATTGTAAACCATGTGACACCTACAGTTTGTGTCGCTCTCTGGGAATCCTGTTCCAGTGAAGTAGAGCAGGGGCCACCTCCGGGCTTCTCCTGGGTTCCCTTTTGATGACAGAGAACGTGAAAGCCGTTGGCCTTTAGCCTTCATGGTTATAAAGAGCCACTTTTACCTAACTTTGCTTTTGTAAAGATTGAGTAATTGAGTGGCTATTTAAATGTGGTTTGAGTGTTACCTCCCAAATGTTGTGACCCAACTGTGTGGAAACCCAGACAGTTAGAAGCTGAAGAGGACTTGATACCTTTGAATTCTAGAACCGCACATCGTTTCCCTTAGATTCTTAGGGAAACCTGAGAACCTAAAGAAATGTGTTTCCTGATGTTTGAAATTTGCCAAAGCAATCTTTCGAAAATATGTTTGGTGTAGCGGGGAAAAAAATTGCTTTTTAACCCTTTCTTGGTGATGGCGGTCATCTGTCTGTCCCCTGACTCCCGATGGCAGACTTGATAGGATAATGTGAAAGTAAGGCGCCCCCAGGAAGCACTGGGTGGGGGGGGGTCCTCTTCACTTTATTGTTGACTTCAGGGTTTTCATCTTGCTCTGGAGAGTTAAGGTCACCAGATGAGCAGAGGATTACTGCAGCAAACCCTGGGAGGAGCCAGTCCCAGAACTGTTTAGCCCCAAGGTCAAAAAAAAATTTTTGTAAGCATTTTAGCGGCCTTGTTTTCCATTTCTGTAGATCCTGCAGCTGGTGAATTTGCCTCCACATTGATCCTGGCTTGATTCCTGGGTGCACACGCGCTCCCCTCCCACTGTAGGTCCTTCAGGAAGGTTATTCGGGAAACCCGCTCCGGTTAGCGGTTACCCGTTCCTTGTTTCACGTCTGATGCCTTTAATGGTGAGAGTTACTCCTGACAAGTCACTGCTGCGCTGCTGTGAACCGCTCTGTGGACGGCTTCCTGTACCCTTCCTCCCCACCCAGAGCACCCACACCCTGGTAGCATGTTTATCACACACATGTCTCCCCCAGCCCAGAATTAGGCCGTTTTCTTCTACAAAATAAATAAGAAGGAAGGATGCAGTGTCTCCCCACAGGGGCCTGTCTTGTAAAAGAGCGGGTTCTGCAGTGTCGTGCCTGGGTAGGTGGTGTCAGGCCTCAGTCCAGCGACTGCCGTTGGCTTTTTCTGAGACTAGTACGGACCTGGGCCTGCCCAGGAACAACATTCGTTTGCATTAAACCCCCAGCTAACAAAGGAGAGGAGTTCCTGGACCTCCGGTGGCCAGCCCGATCGGCCCCGGCCTTGCTGTGTGACCACGTTAACCGTGTGCTCTTTCCAGCTCGGCCAATGTCAAGGCCAGAGCCAGTGTGCCGAGGGGTGGTGCGCATCCGTTTGATTTCTGAAGGAGGAGGGACTGTGGGTCGAGCATGTGGTGAGGGCTCTCTGGGATCTCAGTGCCTCCCTCCAGCCCCCATCCTGCCACCTGTGCCTTTGTACTCCGGGGGCCACAGTGGAAACTTGGCTCACTCCCCTGCATGCCGCCAGGAGGCACTTCCCTCCCCTGGGACCCCCACCCCAGCCCCCCGTCTCTGCTTCACACCTGCCCTGCCCCCCTCAGTGACACTGCGGGTGCTGCTACAGCAGGCAGAGAAGACAACTAGACGGCTGCTTCTCCCCTCTGCTTCTAGAAGCCCAGACTCTGCACACCCCAGAACCTCAGCTCCCCCCACCCACCCACCTCCATCAGAGCCACTGGAGCCCTGCCCCGGGGACCAAGCAGCCCTGCCAGAGGCCGGACCCCTGCCAGAGGCAGGAACCCTAGCGCCGAGAGTAGGGATGGAAACACCTACCCTGGTGTTCTGCACTCCGTGTTCTTACTCTCGCATAGAAGCATTTGCTAACACATGGAATTCAGGTGTCCTCTGGGAGGAGTGGCTCTGGTGAACTGCCTTGGGCACAGAAACACGCTTTTCTGTGAGCAGAGATTTGGAGTTCACCTACAGGTGGTCATCCTTCCGGAAGCCGAGGGCAGGCTGGGTGTCCACGTTAGCCTTTGTCCCTGTGTCTCACCTTAAATTGTCCTTTGGAGTTTTTTCCATTGGTGCATTTTTGTTTTCCTTATGGAAATCCGTTTCAGTATGTGATTTAAAAAGAAAAAAAAAAGTTTTGTTCTCAAAGAGTAGATGGAATTTTACTAGCTTCTTTAAATCCTACATGTAGATACACTTTCCCCCACTAACTGCATTTATCTTACTGACAGCAAAGTTAGTTTCCATTTGGAAAAGTTACCCTCAGTTTCCAACTTAGGGGCCCACTCTGTTGCCAGAAAAATCTGAAAGCAGCCTCTCGGATCTGTAAAATCTCCCTCTGGCACGTCGTCTGATCACTTGCGAAATGAACTCGTCCTCCGGCACTCCCCTCTCCTGTGACTCTAAGTGCAGTTCCACTCCATCTAAATATTTTACAGCGTGCTGTTCACGAGTTCCTGGCAGGGTTGTGAGATCCCCCAAGCCTGGGGTGAGGGGAGAGTGGTGGGGACCACCCGACCAATGGCCGGGCCGTGATGGAGCTGACAGACCCAAGTAAGGTCAGAAGAAGCCACAGTCAGTGCCTGCAGCCAGCAGCATCGCTGCGCATTTGCAGTGACCTCCACTGGGCTGTGGGGGTGTCTGGCTGACGGGCGGTCTGAACATCTCTGGGTGACAGTTTTCCACGATGGGAGGCAGTGTTTTTCCGTGAGGGTTTTTTTCCTTCTTTTTAACCAGCCTCTTGTTGTGCTTCTGATTTCAGAGTAGGTCTTTTTTTTTTCCCCTCTATCACTTTTGAGAAGTTTGTTTGTGAGATGACATTCTGTATCTTTTCAGAAGACAGATACATAGGTTGAAATTCTGTGGAAACAAAGGTGGGTGGACGGTGGCCTTGCCTGGACGTCACGAGAAGGCTCTGCGTGCATGTGCGGGCCGTGGCCGCAGGAGGGGTGCAGGCGAGATGCTGAAGCAGGGGGTGCAGGGCAGAGGCATAACTAGAGAGAACACACATTTCTCCCTGCGAGTCTCAAGATTAAACAACAGCTGTGAAGTTCTCGAGAGCAAGAGGAGAGAGTGCATCCTTCTGAGATGAAAATTCCATTTTTCCTGCATTTCTGTGTTTGCTGTGATTGCCAGGAAATGGGTTATTCCTGGTTTCTTTTGTTCCCAGCACTATAAAATAATGGTTAAATGTGGTCTAGTACTTGGTAGTTCTCCGAGCATGTTGTTAACCTGTTACTCACAGTAACTCTCAAGGTCCCCAAACACAGAAGGAGGATGAGGCTCACAGCAGGGAGGGGCGAGAGCTCTCCCCAGCTCGTAGCCTAAGTTGTTCATAGATTCGAACTGCTTACTTCTTTCTCACTGTAATTTATTTTCCAAACTTGTCTGACTGTAAGAGGCACCTGGTGTGCTTGTTCATATACAGATGCCTAGGTCCATCCTCCAGTCATTCTGATTATAGTCCAACTGCAGTGGCCCCAGGTATCCAGTTTTTTAACAAGGTCATGAGGGGATTCTTATCTCAGGCACGTTTGGGGAATTTTACACAGCAGGCGGCTGAGATACGTCCAAGGTCACCCAGTCTGACTCCCCTTTCCCCACGTCTCTGGTCCCTGAGACCATCCCCCTCAGAGGACACAGCCTGTGGCTGGCGCTGGTTAATTCTGCCACGTGTGTATCAAGTGCCTATTGGGTGTGAAACTCAGTCCTAGATGCCAGAAACAGGGATTTGAAGGTGAACAAGAGAATGGAGGAGGAGGTAGATATGTCAAGATAAATGGTGCAGTCTCAGTGTTAAGATTTTATTTAATTTATTTTTGCAGAGGAGAGGTAATTAGGTCTACTTATTTATTTTTGGAGGAAGTACTGGGGGTTGAACCCAGGACCTCCTGCATACTGAGCATGCGCTCTACCACTTGAGCTATACCCTTCCCCTGCAAACTCAGTGTTTAGGATGAGTAAATTCTCATTGCCGGATTCCAAGACCCTCTCCATTCCCTCATGTAAACCTACACGTACGTGATGCCCTCACGCAGAATACTCACTTCACGGCCAGTAGACCCTGCCCTAGTGCCATAGTCTCAAAAGAGGAGGGTGTTCAGAAAGATCTCTGAGACACAAGAGCAAAATAATAGAACTTTTCTTTGCTCACACTTTAAAATTTTCTGGTTTTCTATTTTATGATAGACCTGGTATATTACATATGCATGCAAATATATGTATGCGTATAAACACATGAAGATGCATAATCTACACGATTCTCAAACAAACCGACATGGAATGCATGCTCAAAAACACTTTAAATAACTATAAGGTGGCGTGCGGCTCAAGAAGCTTGCAGCCCAGTGCTCAGGCCCACCGGCTCACCTCCTGCAGGAGACTCTCAGGCTCCCAGGAGTCAGTATTACCCCTTCCCAACCTTTTGATGTCTGTTATACTTGTAATTATTTGCTGTATTTTAATTAAAATTTGTACAAGCCAGTGAAATACTTTTTTGGGGGGTTTTTTTAAGAGTAATCCCTGAAAACTGAATTGGGCAGACTTGTATATAATCCTGATTGGACAGTTTTGTTTGTTTGTTTAAATGACGATACTGGGGATAGAACCCAGGACCTCGTGCATGCTGAGCACACGCTCTACCGCTGAGCTGTTCTCCCCCTCCTTTTGTTTGTTTTTTTGCTATCAAATTTAGGGTGGGCAAGACACCTGTGAACAGTTGAGAAATAATCATAAAAACCTAGGATGCTGCTTTAATTTAGTTTGCAAAAATCTAAGTTCATGCTAGGCCTTAAAGAATCTAAAAGTAGTGACAGCAACTTGGATCATCACTTGGTGGAACGAGACTCAAGTGTAAGTCCTTGGCCTTCCATGAGAAGATGGGCCAATCAAGTGTGCAGTGGGTTTTTGTTACTCACAGTAGTTAATGTTCTGTGAAGTCTCCACAAACACAGAATCAGTGGACACTGAACCATCATTCCTGGGGGAAACAGGGTTAGCTTCCTATGAGCCTCTGGTCACATTTTTATCAACTGATCCAGACATAACTTTTTATTAAGTGCATTTCTGCTTAAAGACAGTATTTAGTATATGCCGTTGACTCATCCACAGTGGATGAGTGCTGCCTGCACGGCAGCTCACACCTGAGCTCAGCTCAGCTCACACACGTCTTCTCTGTGAAGCACGTCACAGGCTTCTTGCCCTTAGGGACACCAGACAGCACTTCAGCACCACGCCTGGGCACCAGTTTAAACAGCAGAATCGTAAGAAGCAGCATTAAAACACTAGAGACATGGCACCATGCAGACGGTGGAAAGGAGGCTCATTGACAGCAGGCACTGAAACGAGAAGGCAGAGCATCTCCTTGTCCGAGCCCAGTGGGAACGTGCGTGGCAGGGACGTTCCTCCCGCCCTGCTGTGCTGCGAGTCCAGGAACGCTGGGAGCGTTGGTTCAGGTTTACAGATACTCGTTATCAAGCAGGCAAATTCACAAACACAGAATCCACAGCTAATGAGGAGCCACTGAGCATGTTTTAGGTTGAGTGAAATATTGAACGTGTGCGTGACTTTTTTTATGTGGCCCCCCGGTTACCTGACGTTGATTAACGAGCCCTGTTCTGCTAGACAGAGGCAGCCGTGCTGTGTTCCCAGGGCAAGCGAGACCAGGCCTGGACTTCGGCGTAGGGGGACAGTCGGCACTCCCTGGGTCATCGGGATGAAACGAGCTGAAGGATTTGTTGCAATGTCCCAGCGCTGGTAGAAAGTAATTTTAAACCCTTTGCAAATACTCTACATGAAGTCCGTGTAGTCGGTGCCGACTGCTCATTCGGGAAGAGTGAGCTATCGTGGACGTCAGGTGGGACCGGCCTGGCGCCCCGGGTGATGGCTCTCTAGCTGCCTTTTCACTTGTCCAGTCTTTCCTGTCCTCTGAGTCTCGTTTCTCAGGGAAGGCACCGACAGGCCTCCAGCTCCCACAGCTCCCTGGACTTCACCTGCTTCCGGCCCAGCCAGAACAGAGGGGGAAGAGGACAGGGTTGGGGAGAGAAAGTCTGAACAATGCCAGGGGTTACCAGGAGCGGAGCTGGGAGAGAAGGAAGCTGCTCAGTGCGGGCCGGGGCTGTGAGAACTTGGGGCACCAGTGAGCTTAAGCGGAAGTCCCTCAAAAGGAGTTTGTGCTTTGAGTGGCTCGTGGGAGCCCAGCCGGCTGAATTTAATTGCACGATGACAGGAATCTTGACGGTGAGATGTGGCCGCCTCAGCGGCGGGGCCAGGAGGCTGGGGTCCCGGGGCGGCTGCGACGGCCACCGCCCACTAGGGGGACAGAGCCACACACACGTGGCACTTGTCTCAGTGCCACACAGATGCCAGCTCAGCTGCTTCACAGGTGATCCCGTTAGCACTTTTATTTCCAGGGAAGAATTTCAAAGCGGAAAAAGCTTCCATTAAGGTGTGTGTGGTGTAAGCCTGATCAGGCTGCTTTACCCTCTGGGCCCCAGATTCCTTCTCTGTAAAACAGGAATAAGACCCCCTTAAGGGTTTTTGGGGGGGTAAAATGTGTCTGGACATGTGAATCCTTAGGACGATGCCGGGCACGTGGTGCTGTCCAGCGGGATTCTGGTGATCCTGGAGTGCCTGGTACATTTGAGCCCGTGAGACAGGGCTCATGTGACTGAGGACATTTTATTTACATTTAAATGTAAATAGCCATGTGTGTCTCTCGCGGCTACTGTATTCACAGGTCTAAAGGATATGGATGATCTCATAGTGATAGTTGGTTATTAAGATGGTTCTCAGTGAAGACCTAGAAGACAACACTGGTGTGACCCATGGAGGAAATGAGACGTCATTACAGAGTGGACTTTGTTGCGCATCTGCGCGGCCCTGAACTGTTAAGATACATGCGGTCGTCTCTGAAGCGAAGCGTGATGCAGTCTTAGATAGACCGCGTTTGTCAGAGTCTTTCTAGGATAGGGAGACGGCTCTGCGGTAGGTGAGGGTGGGAGTAGGACCAGGGCTCACGTTTTGTCTTTGCTTCTTACTGGCTGTGTGACCTCAACCACGTGGCTTAACATTTTTTGAGCCTCAGTGCTTTCATCTGGAAGATGAAGGTCAGGATGCCCACCCCACCTGCCAGGTCGTGGGGTGCCCTTGACTTAGCATGGGCTCAATACTTGGGGGCTCCGCTTGTTTCTTAAATAATAGGAGGTAATGATACCAGAATTGAAGACACAGTCGTTGTCATGTGCGGCTAACTCAGTTGGAGAATTTATCGTGTTATCCCAGTCACACACCAGGGGTGCTGACGTGATTGCTCTAGCTGCTGTGTAAATTTTGGCTTTTGAATGTTCTTGATAATCAGAATCCACAGAGCCAGGGTGGGGGAAGTTCTCTCCACATGGCGTAAGGTAGGTAAGAGCAGGTGGCCCCAGGTTCCCACCTGGGCCGTCTGCAAAGACCGGATATCCAGAGTCTGGAAGGACATAGGTGATTTTTTTTTTTAAAAAGGAAGAGGTTTTTGTTGCTCACTGGCTTCTTGATGTCCTCTCGTCTTTCTGCTGCTCAGTCGAGGTGAAGCAGCAGAAAACAGAAAACACAGGCTAACGGACAGGTGGAAACTGACCTGGCTGCCTCCTCACGTCCCGCCCTGTCTTCTTGTAGGTGTGACATTTGCTGCGTCACCTTTCGAACACATCGAGGGCTGCTCCGCCACAACGCACTTGTCCACAAGCAGCTTCCCAGGGACGCGGTGGGGAGGCCTTTCATCCAGAACAACCCCTCCATCCCTGCCGGCTTCCACGACCTGGGCTTCACCGACTTCTCCTGCAGGAAGTTTCCTCGAATTTCTCAGGTATCCCAGTCCGCCCGTGACCGGCAGCCACCTCCGCGCTCCGCGGGGCTGGACGGGACTTCCTCCCCCGGGGGTTCCTCTCCTTAAAATGCTGTCATTTGGGTTTTGTCTCTTTAACAACACCTGTCCCTTGAAATGCAGCTTGGCCCTTTCTGTCTCATTGGGTTGTTGAGGTCAGAGGGGTAGGTGGCCTTTTACTTTGTGTTGAATGTCATGTTAACTGGTGTATGAGTCCTGCTCATCAGTGCGTTTTGGGGGCAATTAGGTTTAAAGTGAATTATTCCCTACCCCGCCCAGATCTCGCTGAATTGAATTTGTAAGTTTTAAGTATCTCCTGAATATCTGTATCACAATCAATTTCCAATGTTGTAGTTTCTACAAAAATATTTTGGGTCATTAGTAACCTGAACTGTATTTGTTCTTTGCTTATAAAACACCTGCTAAAATTACTTTGGAACTGTTTTTATCAGCAGTGAAATTGTTCCAGTGCAGAAGCCCCAAGCTCAATGACTTATTCCTTGTGGATGTGCCCATAAGCACATGTCCATGTGTGTACACCCGAAAGTGACCCATATGCATATGTCCATGTGTGTGCACTCATGTGCCCCCCCCGTGACGCTCCCTCATGCCCCTCCCCAAGGCAGCGCCCTCCCCCACAGTCACGTTTGAAGAGAATTCACCCTACCTCTGTGGTATTACTACTTTGGGGCACCTCAGTGCTTCTCTGCTCAGATTCCCTGAGGCCGGGTGTCGTGCCTCAAGCTGATAGGACTCGAAAGATGCTTTGTTGCTTTCCTTACTTGGTCCCGGAGGTAGCGAGCAGGGGAAGGTCGACGCCCTCCCTGCTGTGGAGAAGGTCCAGGTCCCAGGGCAGCTGTACTTCTGCATCTCAGCTCGTGATCATTTCTAAATGCTGCTCTCTGTTCCCTTGCTTTCGCCCGGCTTCCATGCAGGCCTGGTGTGAGACGAACCTGCGCAGGTGCATCAGCGAGCAGCACCGTTATGTCTGCGACACGTGTGACAAGGCCTTCCCCATGCTCTCCTCGCTCGCCCTGCACAAGCAGACCCACGGCGCTGCCGACCAGGGACGGGAGCGGCTGCAAGCCAGGGCCCTGCCCGGCGACGCCCTGGACCAGAAGGTCTTCCTGGCCTTGCTGGGCCTGCAGCACACCGCCGACGCCAGGCCAGCCCCGGCCGAGGAGCCGCTGCCGGATGACAACCAAGCAATACAGCTCCAGACACTCAAGTGTCAGCTACCTCAGGACCCCGGCTGCGCCAGCTTGCTGAGTCTGTCTCCTTTCGAAGCTGCTTCCCTGGGCGGTTCTCTCACCGTCCTCCCGGCCACCAAGGAGAGCATGAAGCATCTGTCCCTGCAGCCCTTCCAGAAGGGCTTCCTCATCCAGCCTGACAGCAGTATTGTGGTCAAGCCCATCTCCGGAGAGTCGGCCATCGAGCTGGCAGACATCCAGCAGATCCTGAAGATGGCGGCCTCCGCCCCTCCTCAGATCAGTCTTCCGCCTCTGTCCAAGGCCCCCGCTGCCCCTCTGCAGGCCATCTTCAAACACATGCCCCCCCTGAAGCCAAAGCCCCTGGTCACCCCGCGTACGGTGGTGGCCACCTCCACACCCCCGCCCCTGGTCAACGCGCAGCAGGCCTCCCCGGGCTGCATCAGCCCCAGCCTGCCACCGCCGCCGCTGAAGCTGCTCAAGGGCTCAGTGGAGGCGGCCTCCAACGCCCACCTGCTGCAGTCCAAGTCGGGGGCCGCGCCGAACGCGGCTGCCCCACTCTTCCTGCAGCAGCCGCGCGCCGAGCTGCCAGGCCAGGCCGAGATGAAGACGCAGCTGGAGCAGGACAGCATCATCGAGGCCCTGCTACCCCTGAGCATGGAGGCCAAGGTCAAACAGGAGATCACGGAGGGGGACCTCAAGGCCATCATGACGGGGCCCGGCGGCAAGAAGACGCCCGCCATGCGCAAGGTGCTCTACCCCTGCCGCTTCTGCAACCAGGTGTTCGCCTTCTCGGGGGTGCTGCGCGCACACGTGCGCTCCCACCTGGGCATCTCGCCCTACCAGTGCAACATCTGTGACTACATCGCCGCCGACAAGGCCGCGCTCATCCGCCACCTGCGCACGCACAGCGGCGAGCGACCCTACATCTGCAAGATCTGCCACTACCCCTTCACGGTCAAGGCCAACTGCGAGCGGCACCTGCGCAAGAAGCACCTCAAGGCCACGCGCAAGGACATCGAGAAGAACATAGAGTACGTGACCAGCAGCGCGGCCGAGATGGTGGACGCCTTCTGCTCCCCCGACACGGTGTGCCGGCTCTGCGGCGAGGACCTGAAGCACTACCGCGCGCTCCGCATCCACATGCGCGCGCACTGCGGCCGCGGCCTGGGCGGCTGCCCCAAGGCCCGCAAGCCCTTCGAGTGCAAGGAGTGCAACGCTGCCTTCTCGGCGAAGCGCAACTGCATCCACCACGTCCTCAAGCAGCACCTGCACGTGCCCGAGCGCGACATCGAGAGCTACGTCCTGGCGGCCGATGGCCTGGGCCCCGCCGACGGGTCTGCCGAGGCCCCGGGGAGGGCGGAGGAGGGCGGCGATGCCTTGGGCGAGCGCAAACCCCTGGCCACTTTCCTGGAGTCCCAAAACGGCTTTCTTCACGGAGGCCCCACCCAGCCTCTGCCCCACCACGTCGCGGTCAAGGTGGAACCCGCCAGCAACTTCACAGTGGACTTCAATGAGCCCCTGGACTTTTCCCAGAAGGGCCTGGCCCTGGTCCAGGTGAAGCAGGAGAACGTGGCCTCCTTCCTGAGCCCCTCGGCCTCGGCTCCTTACGACTGCTCCCTGGAGCCCATCGACCTGTCCATCCCCAAGAACTTCAGGAGGGGAGACCAGGATGCGGCCGCCCCTGGATTAGCCAAGAAGCCTGAGCAGGAACCGGGGAGCAGCGAGCAGACCTCTCCCTGCCCACCAGCCTGCCCCACCCAGCCGGTGACCGTGGGGCCCAGCGGAGTCCTGGAAAAGTCTGAGGCCCCTGCAGCAGCCTCAGCAGCCAGCACTCTGGAAGCCCCGGCTCCATCCCTGCAGGGCTCCGTTCAGCTGGCCGTTCCCATCTACTCCTCAGCCCTGGTCAACAGCTCCCCAGTCTTGGGCAACTCCACCCTCATCAGCAGCCCAGCCTTGCTGCGGCCACTGCGCCCCAAGCCCCCACTGCTCTTGCCAAAGCCCCCCATGACAGAAGAGCTGCCCCCGCTGGCCTCCATCGCCCAGATCATCTCATCCGTGTCCTCAGCCCCCACCTTGCTGAAAACCAAGGTGGCAGACCCAGGGCCTGCGAACACTGGCAGTAACACCACCGCTTCCGACAGCGTAGGGGCCACCATCCCCAAAGCCACCACCGACACCACCAGCCCAAAAGAATCCAGCGACCCACCCCCGGCCGCCAACAGCCCAGAGGCAGCCTCACCCACAGAGCAGGGACCGGCTGGCTTGTCAAAGAAGAGAGGCCGGAAAAGGGGGACGAGGAGCCGGCTACGTGGCAGCGGTGGGGTGGACCTAGACTCCAGTGGGGAGTTCGCCAGCATCGAGAAGATGCTGGCCACCACGGACACCAACAAGTTCAGTCCTTTTCTGCAGAGCGCAGAGGACGGCGCTCAGGATGAGGTGGCTGCGGCCCCCGCAGACCACAACGGGCCCAGTGATGAGGAGCAGGGCAGCCCCCCGGAAGACAAGCTGCTGCGGGCCAAGCGGAACTCCTACGCCAACTGCCTCCAGAAGATCAGCTGCCCCCACTGCCCGCGGGTCTTCCCCTGGGCCAGCTCCCTGCAGAGGCACATGCTCACACACACTGGTAAGAGGGCCCGTCGCCCTGGGCTGCGCTTCCTCGCGGGGAGGCCGGGGCTCGCCAGCAGGGGCGAGGAGGCAGCAAGGGGTGGGTGGAAAGTGGGGCCCTCTTCCCACATCCCCATTCCTAGCTTCTCTTCTTCAGACTCAAAAGCAGGGGGCTTGCCTGATGGGGCCAAGAGTTCTCCCCCTGTGCTCTTGTAACCAGAGTGGCCTGTTCCCGTCGCCTGGGCCTCCGAGGGCTGCTGGTGAAGGGAGGTGTTCAACAGGGTGTTTTTAGGTGAAATGGTCTTGGGCCATCAGATCCCTCACCGAGTCTCAAGATTATCTACTTGGTTATGCACAGGAGGCAGCTAGGGAGATGGGGGACTTTGGCAGAAGAATTTGCATCCTCAAAGCAGCTTTTAAAATTCTAAACATTCCATGAAGTTCTTTCCACTGCCATGTATTCATAAAGGGAAATATTGCAAATTTTGCAGCTACCTTTCAGTTCACTAAGGCAATCACATCTTCCCCTGTTTATTGTGAACATCAGTGACAGAATAGTTTTAGAATTTTTTAAAATTTTTGTTTATGCTGAAATTGTCAGCTATTCCAAAGAGACATGCAAATATAAATATTATTCTAAGTTGCAGGCTTAAGTTGCCAAAAAGATATCCCGAAAGTATTTTTCAAATGTTTTTATATGTTAATTTTTTAAGAGAAGTTTAAGATAAGAAATACACTTTAAATAATTTTATACCAAGTACTTAGTAGTCAAATGACCATACAGTTCTCATCTTAATTCTGAATATTCAAACAGGATTTATATCTTTGGAGTAAGGACAAACTGGGCGAGACCTTTAACCTTTTGGAGATTACTGTGCAAATATTAATTGATAGGACCTAAAACCAAACAAAGAATTGTATGGTATAGGATTGCCAGATAAAATGCAGGATACCAACTAAATTTTGAATTTAAAATAAGCAACAAGTAATTTTCAGTATAAATATTTCCCATGCACTATTTGGGATATAGTGAAGACATATTTGTTGTATATCTGAAGTTCAGATTTAACTGGGCCTCCTGTATTTTTTGTTGCTCAATCCAGCAACCCCAGGTAGCTTGGAGACTTAGGATGGTGTGGCCAGGGGGAGATGGTAGCTGGGTGTGAGCCACACTCTCTACCCATATGGAAATGCTTCATTCAGGGTGGACCATCCGTGAAGATTTGAGAAGCCCAAGGAAGGCTGTTTCTACTTTCAAGGTGGAACATTGGGAGGGAGTGGCAGTTGTCCCTGGGAAACGAGGGTGCAGGGGAGACAGGGAGGGTAGGGCCCGCCGCAGGGTCTCTCTGAGGCTGGCCGCCGTGTGGACATGGCTTTTCTTCCTGGCATGGTGAGGCTTCGAACCCAGGCATCGAATGGTGGCCGGTCAGGAGGGCCTGTCCACAGAGGATTCATTTAACGGGAGCCAGAATTCCTAGCTTTGTGGAGTATGTGCTGCATTTTCAAGCCATCATTTCCTCACCTTTTTGAGATCATTGAAGCCTGACAAAGTAAAGCAACAATTCTAATGAAGAAAGCAGTTCTCTCTTGCTACCCTTTTTTGGGTGACACCTGTTTGTCGCCTGCAGTCTCTGGAGAAGTGAGTATTCCTCTCACCAGATGGTCTGGATCTGACAATGAGTGTCCTTGTCCTGCCTCGCCCTGCACGCCCCACTCTCACCGCCTCCTCCGGCTAGGAGCCCTTTGCTCAGAGGGTACCATTTATGCCCAGACGTTCCCTTCCCGGCCAGCAGCCGGTAGTTCCTCTCAAGAGCCATGCCTGTGTCTTCGCTGGTGCCTGATAGAAGTTCCCACTGGTGAATCCAGTCACTTCCATGGCCTGGCTTTTGAATGCCAAAGTGTCCTCACTGGTTTAAAACTTGGTGATGTCTGAAGTGAGCCGGGAAGATGGGAGTTTGTTGAGTACGGGTTGGATGGGTATAAGTAGAAGTGTGTTTTGCCACCTCTCCCCCTGCAGTCACTGTTCCCTTAGTGGCCGTGTCTGCTTCTGCCCCGTCCCTGACATCCCGTGTTCCCATCGTGGGGGCTGCAGGCCTCGTCTCTTGAGGGGAGCATTCAGGGTGGGTAGAGAAATCTTTCAGAGTTAGTCTTGGTGACAGTCCCATGAGGGTGATGTTATCCGCATTTTGCCATGACGAAATCGAGGCTTAGAGAGGCTTAAGTAATTTGCTTACAGGCATTTGGGCATGAGCAGTCATGCTGGAGTTCAGAGCCAGGGTCAAGTTCCCTGCAGCTGCCCCATGGTCTGGCCCCAGGGGTGTGTCTGCTGGGTGCCTCTTCTGCCTCCCTGTGTCCTGACACGTCCCAATGCAGAGGATTGGGAAGTGCTTTGAGATAAGGTCGAACCCAGATGTGGACCAGCATGCCGTTGACCAGAGACCTCATGACCACGGGGTGGTGTTAGCCACACGCCTGGGCCTGGGTGAAGGCTGGCGCCCAGGGGGCTCAGTTAACTTCCTCTGCTGTCCCGATCCCAGCCTCACCTCTGTGAAGCAATAGTATAGAGCACTTGGCCACGTCTGGTGCTGTGTTAGAGGTGAACAGGGCCTGGGAGATGACCCGACCTGCCCCTCCTCCAGCACACTGAGGTCCTCCTCGTAGACGGCTCTGCTGTGGAATCCCCCAGTGCCTGGCCCCCAGCTCCCTCCTTAGTCCTGAAATCGGACACATAAGAGGACAGAAATTAAACATGAACTCTGGAATGACCCTGAAAAGGACCCATTTTTCCTGTCTTCTCCCCTCGCCCTCCTCCTTCTCTGGTGATGTTAAAATCTAGCTGTGTTCCAGCCAGAAGCTTTGAGCAGTGTACGGTTTTAAATTGCATTGAGGCAAACTGTGGATCTCGAGAGTTAGTTTTCTCCAGCCTCTCGGCGAGTGCATACCATTCTGACATCTACATGTCATCTCGTGGACATGTTTCCAGTGCGCCCTGCCTCCCGAACGGGCAGCGTTAAGTAGCCCAGATGTCAAGTGTCCAGCCAGGGGTTTGCTGTTGCTCAGGCAATGGGCACGTGGCTTCAGCCCTTTGTTTGCCTGGCCAGGTTCTAGGAATCGTGTCTTAAGAGGAAGTGGGCGTCTGCTGGCATATTTCATGTCCTGGCGTGGTCTGCACACACGGCTGAGTTTCCTCTTCCACTCCTCTGCTAGCCCGTGCCGTCCTGTTGATGGGGGACAGTCGTGGTTCCTTCTCAGCCTCAACAGTGCCACCTTTTCAGGAGAAGACAGCTAACTGTTCATTCCTCTTCCCCTCGGGAGCATTCCATGTGTTTTTAGGCCACCGGTGGAGGAGAGAACACCAGGAAACAGTCCATTTCAGCCCCGTCCCCAACTTTCTCCTCGTGAGCTGGAGAGGTCGGGACCCTGTGGTGGCTGAGGTGCCCTCCAGCTCTGACATTCCTGGTCCCCTTCCTTGCTCACTTTCTCACGGTTGGTTTTACTGCCCCTTTTTGCCAGCCCGGGGCCCTCCCCACCCACCCCTCTCACCCACTGCTCACAGGCAACAGGCACCGGAGTTGAAATCAGTAAGATGTGCAGACCTGAGCATGGAAAGCACTTCTGACAACAGCTGTGTTGGCTGCTTTTAACTTTCTTAAGTGGCAGCTCTGAACGCATTTCACCTGGCCGGCTCCGTGCACCTCTGCCGGGTGCAGAAAGGCAGGCAATATGGAAAGAAGGAAGCCTGGACCGCAAGGCTGGTGGGGGCGGCGGGGGCGATGGAGGGAGGCCTGAGGGGGTGCAGTGTGAGCCATCAGACTTAGTTTCATTGTTCGCCCTTCACTCCCTCCTGCCCTGGTGCCTGCCAGACAGCTCTCTTTGTTTCTCGACTGTTTGGTGAGACTGAAATGACTGGCTGACATGGGGGGGTGGAGGGTACCATAGGTCTTAGGTGCAAAGGTAACTCCTTGTGGTTACAGGTACATTTAGAAACACCCTTGCTAAAGCAGTCTTTTGTGGCTGTTACCAAATAAACAAAATCACTGGATACTTTCCACATAGATTACCAGTCAGCAAGGTTGTTTTGTAACCTGTATGATTATAAAATACTAAAAGGGCTCTTGTTTCCCTCGGTCCATGCAGCCTGGAGAGCACACTGCTGCTTAGACTGTGTGACTTACGCAGGGAAGTGGGAACTTTTAAAGACTCCTGTTAGTTGTCACTTCCGGAATCTTCCTAATTGGATGCAGTACTTTCAGGTCATTGAATTGTTTTCTAAATTTAACCTTAACAAGAATCTTCATCATCATGGGACATCAGCCTGGCTATTCAAACCAGCTGTAAAAGTGAAGCATTTACCAGTGTGAAAATGACGGAGTAAATCATGTAATAGGAAGAAGCAAGAAGCCACTTGCTTTGTTTGAGATCAGGAACCGGATCACAGTTCGCCGTCACAGCTTCGGACTTGTTTTCCTCTCAGCCCGGTTCTCTTGCTTTCAAACTGGCCTGACTCAGAGAAGCCGTGACGCTGCCTCTGCAGATAAAATGTTGAAGGAAAAGTATTTTCTTCTTCCTTCAAACAGAGCCTGAATAATTATTAAATATTGTGTTCAACTTGTAGCGAAGTGGGGAAATGGGGAAATTTGAAGGATACACAAAAAAGATTAAAATACTTTACAACTAGTCTTCATGCAAAAAGCGCATTTAAAAAAAAATGGGCATTTTTATAAATTTAGCAGAAAACACCTAGGAGCTTTGTGAAGCAGTCGGTGGGTTTTCCACTACATCCTCTGGGTCCCAGGTGGGTAGAGCGCCTTCAAAGTGCATGTGCCGCATTTCCCAGTGTCTGACTCGACCCTTCCCAGGCTCTGACTCCGTGGTCTTTGATGGTTCTAGGCATCTGTGGTCTTAAAAAGCACCATGAGTGATTTGGAACCATTGCCCAGAGCGAGTGGCTGTCCCCTTTCTTGGATTACTGCTGATGCTCAAACTTGGCGGTGTGGGGGTTTGGGCGGGGCCGGGCCGCACGCGGCGTGCTCCGTGTGAACAGCGCTCCCAAGTGGAGCGGCCCTTCCTCTCCTGCGAGCTCTGGGTGCCTGGGCTTGTGCACCTGCGCTGGTCCTGAGGTCCGTTGATGCTCACCTGAATGCACACGGAAGGCTGAAGGCCCCCTAGTTGGTGTTTGGAGGCAGCTGTGCTGGTTGACTTTCCCCATTTCCTGACGTGTGTTTGATTGTAGCAACCCTGGGGTTACAAGACAGAAGTGCTGGCTGCAGCTCTGAGTCCTGTTTGTTGGCACACAAAACCTTTTCCCTGTAAAATCAGAAACTGGGACTTAGGATGTGGCACTTGGGGGAAAACAGAAGAATCCAGTGATGCAGTAAATGATACCCCCCCCCAACCAAAGCCCACATACTCTCTTCCCTGGTCCCCTCCTGCTTTCCTTCTGTCCGGCCTCACTTTCTGCCCTTGCTTTGCCCTCTTGTCCATCCATGCAGACCCGGGACCAGGTGCAGCCTGCAAAAGGAACCCGAATGGAAGGAGAGGAGAGGCCAGCAGCCAAAGCAGATAACTGCAGGCGAGGGACGGGCAGGCTGCCCGTTTGTGGGGTCGGTGGGATTGGAGGCTGCTCGGTGCTAGCTTCCCACATGGGTTGCTGAGTGGAGTTCATGGTCTCTGATAGGTGACTCAGGGACTTGGTCACCTGTCAGCCACCAGCCAGAGCGTAGAGCACTGGGTCAGAGAACCTTTGTGCACTGAGCAGACCTTCCCGATCTTGATGGCTAGGACCACAGTGACCTTGCACAGAAATCAGGCTGGAGGCATCCTGGGAAGTCAGAATTCAGTGCTTCTGGTCCAAGGTGGGAGAGCTAGACCCACCAAGGACAGGAAGGGGGCTGGCCCCTGACACTTCCAGGGGCTTCAAGGTTTCCCTGGGGGCCCAGGCACCACCCTTCATCCCGTTGGCCTCCCCACATCCATGGTCCTGGCCAGGCTGGAAGTGGCCACAGCGTCTCCTCTCTGTGGTAGGGCAGGTGTTTTCCTGCCGGGCTCTGAAGTCCCTTCACTCACTGTTGTGTGAGGTTTTTAATTGTAATGCTGTTATTTTACTTTAAACTTACGTATCTTGGTTTCACTGTTAACTTTAAGTACTTTGAAGACAAAGCCTTCATCCCACTCAGGATAAAGGAAGGTGACTATTTGAGTTGTTGATGTTCTCAGTATATTTTTTTAAATGTGTTTTGTTCACTTTCTTAAAAGAAAAGGGTGGAGGAGGGGGAAACAAATGCCAGTAATCCCTGGAGAACGAATTGAAAGGGACTTTTTCTTCTTAACGTTGCAGTAGAAAGCCAGATAAATATGTATTTTTCTTCCTGCTTCAGGTCAGAAACCCTTCCCTTGTCAAAAGTGCGGTGCCTTCTTTTCCACCAAATCTAACTGTGAACGCCACCAGTTGCGCAAACACGGAGTTCCCGCCTGTTCCCTGAGAAGAAACGGGCTTATCCCCCAGTCAAAAGAGAGTGATGTTGGAGCCCAGGATAGCACAGGTAGTGCTTCCAGGTGACGGAGAGGAGGGCCTCCCCTTCTCTGCAGGACCCGAGCCCATCCCAGCAGGGCGCCTGCAGCAGGTCTGGCGTGTGGGGGCCTCGGCCGCCCCGGCCGCTTCTCCCAGCTGCTAGGGAAGACATGCCCCCCAGCTGATGCCGGCGGTGCCGCTGGCCCCCTGGAGGCGGGCTGTGTGGGTAGGAACATGTGTAACAGGGATGTGGAACCTCTCGGGGTTGTTTCCTGAAACCCCAGCCTCCGCCACATCCTACAGAGCAGGGATGGGCTCGCTCAGACGTCAGGGTTTTGCAGGAACTAGTGATGCCCAGGCCTCCACAGGGAGGGGCAGGCGGGGCGGGGTGTTTTTCTTTTCAATAACTCTCTTCCCAGTAAAAAAAGAAAAAAACTTTGTCTTGTTTGAAAAAGCACTCTGCATGTCCTTTCTTTAATCACATCTCTGCTTGACCTGAATCCGGGCATTATTCTCCTGTGCTGCCACGTGCTTCCTTCCTCCGGCCCGTACAGAGCAATTAACGGCTGCCCCATGCGTCTCCTGCCACCTTTCTTCCCCTCACAGCTTCTCTATTTACTCATGTCCCTCTTCATACATTCCGTCATCTCCAGCTGCTGGGGTTTTGGGCCCTCCCCACTCCCAAAACAAAGAAACAAACAGACAGGCTGCTGTGGGTTACGCAGACACATGGCTGGTTGGCCACTGCGGGATAACTGTTGCAGGAATGGGTTCAGTTCGACACATCTTGAAAGCTTGACATTTCCCTGTTGCTTGAAACTGAGGAGATTGCCCCCCACCCCACCCCAAGAGTGTTTTTCTAGGGCTGTAATTGTGGCCTGTGTTCTTTCCTCAGCCTTGGGTGGGGTGGGGTGCTGTGTTGTCTGGGGGCCCCCTCTCCTGCACTGGGAGTCAGTGTGGACTCGAGGGTCGGGCTTTAACCCCCAGCCCCCTTGTCCTTATCTCAGTCCCGGGGGAAGAGGGTGCAGTGAATGCATAGCATTTCCAGGGAGAGGACTTGGTCCGGTGCCCTCTGCTCCTTACCCCCACCCCGCACTGAGCCTGCTGTCCCCAGCCCTTGAACTGCCAGGCCCTGGGTTCCCGTCACACCCTCTTGGGGTATAAAAGCATAGGCCAGTTTGCCACCTCCCGCCTGCAGCTTCCATGTCCACGTAACTCGCCAAGATCTTTGAGTAGAGAAAGGTCCAGGTGCCCACGGAGTCGTCTTGCCATGACTTGTCGCCGGGTGACCTGCGACTGAACCCCGGGAAGCCAGCCGCCAGGCCAGCAGAGCACACCTTTGCTGCAGATGACCCCTCAGTGTCTGAGCCAGCGGCGCGTCACTGTCTTCCCGGCCCATTTTCTCATGGCCCAGCTTAAGAAAGCAGCTGTGATTCCACCCACCGTGGTGCCGAAGGAGGGGAAGCAGCTGAGGATTGAGGGAGTCAGGGGAAGGGGGGTGGCCCTTGATTTCCCGTGCTCGCAGACAAGCCTTAAAGTGAGACCACCCCGTGGCAGGTGCTCACTTGGGGTCCAGCACCTCGATGGTCCAGAGGAGTGAGCATGCCCCGCCCCCGGGCTCCTGCTCACGGCGGAGGGCAGCCAGAGAAGCCCTTGGACACGAAGCTCAAGGGGACTCACGTCTTAGCTTCGAGGCGGCACCACGTCTTCATGGTGGGTGGGTTTGTTTTTTAAATTGCAGTTAGGAGTTTTGTTTTTCCGAGTCCCGTCAGCATCCTTCGTGCCCCTACCCTACCCAGAGGCTGTGCAGGTTGGCTTTGAGGGGCAAAGCCTCTGGAAGAGACAGATCAGTGAGAGCTGAAACGTGAAACCAGCAAAGAGAAAATACAGGTTTGGTTTAATTGTGGTCACCATGCATGGTAAGAAAGACTGAGATGCAAGCCGGGAAGGAGGAGGGGCAGGGAGGCGGAGTTCAGTGATTTGAAGGAGAGGTTTTAAAGCCAGGTGAGCGTGATGGAGGGAGGGAAGGTCTCTCTCTGGCTCCCTCCCATGAAGTTAAAAGTGAGGTTTGGAGGAGGACCATAAAGACACAAAGGCAGGAAATGACCAAGGCGGCTCTTGAGGTCTTTCTAGGTTGCATTTTCTTAAAAATCCCTGGATGTGTTTTGTAATGTCAGTCTGACTTTTTCAATCACGTAGGGTCTCACAAAAATGAACCCTAGATTTTTTTTCCCCCAAAGGAATGCTAAAAATGCTCTGATGGGGGCAGTTTTAGCTGATAGGGGCATGTTGATCATTCAAAGTTAAACTGAAACTTTGATTCACTCTCTTGTGGGCAGAGGTGCCCTGGCCCCCTTTGCCCCTGGGGGACGCTCCTGGTTCCTCCTCCTGCAGGAGCCTTCATGCTTGTGGGCACCTACATGTGACTTTTCAAACCAGGCTAAACGTGGTCATTTAAAAGCTGTCCCTCAAACTGTCCCCCTGCTGGCGTGGACTCAGCGCAGGAAATGCCGCCCCAGGTGACGTGGAGACGGAGCTGAGGCCGACAGTGGCTGACAGCATATTACTCAGCTGAGTAACACAGAGTTGCCAGGAAGCAGCTGAGCTGAAGGGAAGTCCACTTTCCCATAGGAGGCGCTTTGGGTTTCTTATCTTCTAGGACCTTCAGATTCCGTCCACTTCCTCTAGCAATTTTCTTAGATTAGCGTCACAAATGAGGGACTGGCTGATGGGGACAGAAAACCCACACATTTTAAAAGTAGCAGTGCTTACACAAGGCACCGGCTCAGCTGCCTGTGTTTGGAAGGGCGGGTGCTTGAGGAGGGCAGGATCAAGACAGGACTTGGCATTATGAGTTGGACGTTAGTGAGACAAGAGGTGAAGTCTGTTGTTCCCAGAAAGTGCCAAGAACTTGGACTCCTGCTGCCTGCTAAATACGCCCCCCTAGTGGACATTTGGTAAGAGCACACAGACAAGTCCCCTCTGTTCAGAGGCGGTGAGTTGGCCTTTCATTGCCTTTAGTGTGAACTCTCCATTATCCACAGCAAGGAAGGGCCCTGGAGTGAGAATGATCTGATCTTAGTATATTTACTTGGATTTGGTTTCAGAATTCACTATGAATTTTTTTCAAAGTTTGCCATCTTAAATATATTACACTGCAGGTAAAATTTTAAGTAACACATGTTCTTTGGTAAAAAAAATTTAATTATTAAATAAAACAGCCTAGAATATACTGGGACAAGCAGAAAGTAATCAGAGATCAACCCTTTTTTTGTTTTGTTTTCAGGTTTTGGTTTTTGTTTTAATGTAACTACCCACGAGTCAACAAATAAGAATCTGAGCATTCTGAATTTTTTATTGTGGAACTTACACCACAATCCATTCACTAGGTGCTCTCTATTTGAATGATTCAAGAAAACGAGCATCCAGTTTTCTCCTTGGAATATGGCCTAGACGTTGGTGTGTATATCTCAGGAATCATCATCTTTAATTAAGCTTTTGGATAATTGTCAAAAAATCGTATATTGTCAGAAATTTTATATTCACACCACAAACTGTTTCCCTCTGAAACCTTTTACTCAGTGGCCGCCAAAGAGTAGTCAGAATAATGCCAGTGAAGTGTGGTTCAGTAGGATTGCTGTGTAGACAGTCGGAGTTAAGCCGAGAGCCCCAGGCAGTGTGACTGTGGCGGGACTGGTACAGCCCTTTCACCCCCAGCCTGGGGCCGCCTTGACGGCAAGTCATGAACCATGTTTCTCAGAAAGAGCCGTGGACACGGGTCGGCGCGGTGGTGAGGGTCCAGGTTAGACATGTGAACCTGTGGTCAGAGACCTGGCCTACCGAGGGAGGTGCATATCCTGTGTGTGCCGTGAAATAATGAATTTTGTCAGCCTGATGCTGCAGCGATAGGTTGGCCACTGCACCTGTGGTTAAATAGTGGGCGCAGCAGAGCCCTTAAAATCATTAGGACCTTGTTCAACCTGAATGGAGAGGAGATGGTGCTTTGGATAAATACTGTCATCTCTTTGGTGTCGATAACGTCACCACAGTGCCAGCCCTTAAGAAGGCCGTTAAAAACCAGTGGACTGTCCACAGCTGGTTTTGCGGTGGAGAGTGGATAAGCAGGAACAAATTGAGAGATAGGAAATGTTTCTGCTCCCTCCATGGGGTCCTGACAGCAGCCGGGGGCCTGCAGGTGTGCATACAGGTGTGCATGAATCTCCTGTTACCTGAGACTTCTTACCTGGAAACCAGCGTGTGTACCATACACACAGAGTATCTGCTCTGGGCCACTTCCTGTGAGCGGCTCCCCGGAGTTGGGGGGTGGTCCTGTGTATGTTGCATGTGTATTCCACCTCTTTGCACTGGACAATAACTTCTGCGGCTCAGCTTCCTCAACCTCCCTCGTGCTGCGAGTCTCTGGAATGCACCAGCTGTCCTCTCTCGCCATCCCTTCTGTCTGGCGGACCTGAGCCGCTCGCCCCTTCCTGGGGGCCCGGAGCATCCCTGTGTGGGGCCGTGGAGGGGCCCGCACGGCTGGCAGGCAGTGGGAAGGCAGGAGTTGCAGGCGCAGCAGCCCTGTGACGCCAGCCCGTGTGTGTATGTAGGCTCCTTTTGCCTTTTTAAAGTCAACCCCAGGTTCATCTTGGCGCTTGAGGGGTGTGAGGGGTGACGAGGACTTGGGGTGAGAGAAGTCCTTGCTGGGATCGGGAGACAGGCCCCGGGGGTGGGTCCCGCCGAGCGCCGCGGCAGAGCCCGCGGAAGGGGCGTGTCTGGCGGCCGAGGTCTCAGCCGCCGCCGTGTGCTTGCCCCCGCAGACAGCCAGTCCGACGTGGAGGCCTTGGGCGCCGGAGGCGAAGTGCTAGACCTCACGTCTCGGGAGAGAGAGCAGCCGACCCCCGAGGGAGCCGCGGAGCCCAGCCAGGCCCCGGAAGAGCTCCCAGCAGAGGAGGTGAAGGGGGCCGCGGCGGACGGGGAGGAGAGGGCGGCCGAGCCGGGCCCGGAGCCCGAGGAGGAGCGCGCGGAGGAGGAGGAGCGGGACGAGGACACGGACGGCCCCGAGGAGGACGCGGTCAGCAACAAGAGCCTGGACCTCAACCTGGCCAGCAAGCTGATGGGCTTCAAGCTGGCCGAGGGCGAGGCCGGGGCCGGCGCGGGCCCGGCCCCGCACGACCTGAAGCACTCCTGCCACATCTGCGGCAAGAGCTTCAAGTTCCTCGGGACCCTCAGCCGCCACCGGAAGGCGCACGGCCGCGGGGAGCCCGGGGACGACAGCGTGCTGCCCCAGGAGGCCGAGGGGCCGCCGCCCCCCACGTGCCCGACCCCCGAGCCCCTAGGGACCCAGGCCCCCGCCCAGGGGGAGGCCCCGTCCGAAGCCACAGAGAAGCGGAGCGAGGAGGCGGAGGGCCCCTCGGACGGGGACGGGGAGGGCCCCGCCGAGAAGAAGTCCCCCGAGAAGAGTGACGATGACAAGAAGCCAAAGACAGACTCCCCCAGGAGCGCAGCCAGCAAGGCGGACAAGAGGAAGAAGGTGTGCAGCGTGTGCAGCAAGCGGTTCTGGTCCCTGCAGGACCTGACCCGGCACATGAGGTCGCACACAGGTGAGGCCGCCAGCGGCGGGGTCGCTTCCCCGTGGCGGGGGAGGGAGGGCACGGAGAACTGAACAGCCGGCACCTGCCGCAGGGCCCGGGAAGTCCTGACAGGTGTCCTCTTAGTGCTTGAAGCGCACCGGCTGGCGCGGTGGGCAGTGGAGTGTTTTCAAACACATTTTAAGCAGCGCATCAGCCCTCTGAGCCTTAGCCTTCCTGTGTCCAGACTGGGGATGGTAGCTGCCCTGTCTCATAGCAGGATCCGTAACAATGTAGGTGCTGGGCATTTGGGGCCTGGGGGCGTGGCCTTGGGAGCAGACTGCGGGGCTCCGGCCCATGGCCCTGTGGGGAGGACACCTGAGTTTTCTCCTCAGCTGATGGGTGTTGGGTTGGCAGAGCAGCAAGGGGCTTGTCCCTCCTCGGCTTTGCAGCAGCCAGGCTGACAAGTGAACCGGATGGTCACCCAGCTGCCCATGGCCACACCCTTGTTCCTCCTGGAACCCACCATCAACAGGATGGAGGCTCCAAACCCCAGAGCAGGGCTGTTGATCAGTAGAGAGGAGATCTGGACGTACTCGTGACACCAGAAGACACAAGCATTTCTTCCCCCACCAAACAAAGCACACGCCTGTGTCTTGGTCTCCTCCCTCCCCTCCCTGGGCTGCGGTGCACACATCCCCCCACACACCCTCAGCCCTGTGCTGGGACTCGGAGACTCCGGTGTTTGGCTCCCGGGCTCCTGGGAGCTCCAGGCAGGTGGTGCCCTCAGCTGCTCTCGGTGTGTGTCAGCAAGAGGGCAGCCCCAGCCGGCCCGAGTCAGAACACACGTGTCTCTGCAGCTTGGCCTTGGGAGGGGCCTCTGCCCTGCAGAGCCTTGGCAGCGGTGCCCGTGCCGGCCTGGGGAGGGCCACCACCACTGTCCTTCCCCGGGGTTCTCTCGGGCCTGTCTGGGTGCCCCTGAGGTTCGGCTTCCAGGACTCCAGTTCCTGGATCTGTGTGAGAAGCCAGGGTCAAGGGACAAGGAGGCAGATCCATGCCGGCCCCTGCCCTCCTCCTGCCCCATTTTGCCAGTTCAGACAAATCAGGCTTCCTGGGAGTGAGGGGAGGCCCGGCCTGGCCTGGCCCCTGCCACCCTTCCCCTTGGTCTTCACTGGCTCCTGTGCGAAGCAGGGTGGTCAGTGCTGGTGGCCTTCCTAACAGACATGAATCTCTCCTCGTCCTCCAGGAGAGAGGCCGTACAAATGTCAGACCTGCGAGCGTACCTTCACCTTGAAGCACAGCCTGGTTCGCCACCAGCGAGTCCACCAGAAAGCCCGGCGCGCCGAACAGCCCGGGAAGGACAGCGACAGGGAGGAGCGGGGCGAGGAGGACAGCGGGAGCGAGTCCACCCACAGCGGCAACAACCCCCCATCAGAGAGCGAGGCGGACTCGGCCCTGCTCGCCAGCAATCGCATGTCTGTCACCCGGAGCCGGAAGGAGAGTCTGGCTGCCAAGGATGCCAGCCGCAGGGAGGAGAGGGCAGCGGGTCGGACAGCGGGTGCCGGCCACAGCGAGGCCGGCAGGAGTGCTCCCAGGGCTGCTCCCATGGGCAGCTCCAAGGAGCAGGCATCTCAGGGTGACCCTGACCGGGAGAGCCCAGCGGCCCTCGGGCAGGACCTGCCGGAGCTGCCCAGCAAGCGGCCTGCCCCCTCCAACCTCGCCACTGCCGACAGCGCCTCACTTCTGGGCATGGAATGACAGCCCGCCCTGCCCCCAGCGCACAGACGAAAGCCAGCGGAGCAGAGTGTCCTGAACCGATATTTCACGAGGGGTCCTCAGTGCTTCAGCCGCCGGGGGAGAGAATGGAGGTCGTGGGGGAGCAGGGCGGGCTGCCTCGCTCGGTGCCCTAGCCTTACGGACCCGTGCAGAGGCGCAGCACGGACCATTCGAGTGCCTTAACTACTTACAGTCCTTTGGTGTCGTCCTGGGTGTTGTGTTTTCCCCAAATGACTTTTTAAAAAAGCAAATGTTTTAATGAATTATTTGGAGAGGACCTTTTCATTTAAGCATTAACATTACCTTCTGTCTTGGTGTGTGTGAGCTTGTTCTTGCAAATCTGTGATAGTAACGTTTGTTCTGTGAGCTGGAAACAGAAGGAAAAAAAATGCCCTTGGATACCCACGGCCAATAACTGGAAGAAAGTGATGTGAATTTCATGTAAATTCCCAGAGGAAATGTGGATAAGATGCTCATTTCTCAAATAGACTTCTTTTCTGTTTGCTACATGGTGGAGCTGTAATTTGGTCCTCGGTATACTGCAGGATGTGGTTGATGAAGGTTTCCAATTTGGTTCAGGCCAAAACCAGGAAAGATTCTTGCTTCGACCTCATACATGTTTCCACTCTCTCAGCGTTAGATGTGTTATTACTGTTCCAGTTTCAAGACATCTGTTCCTAACTTACAGAGAAGAGTTACCCTGGCAACTGAACCGACGGAAAACATGCATAGGTGTCATGTATCTGATCCCCCCCCTTTCAGTATATGTATTAATATTATTATTATTATTATTATTTGTAGTTCATCAGTTTGCTGGTCTCTGCAGTCAGCAGAAACAAATGGACAATATTTGTCCTGGGAGACCTGGGATGGCCCCAGGTCCCCGCATGAGCGTCTGCCCGCAGCCCTCCTCGGCTCCATCGGGCGGTAGCTCTTCTACTGTACTTACGAGAAGCCTTTCTTCTGCGACTGCAGAGCCCAGCGGGGGCCGTGCGGTCCCCCCGCCCACCCGTGGGGCGGAGGGGCAGCCCCGGGAGGGGAGGCGAGGGTGCGAGCCGGGGCTTCTGGGGAAGCCAGGCAGAAGACCTGTCACTCGCTGGTCTTCCTGCCAAACCCAGCCCAGGCCTCACCCGCCTGTGCTCCTGTCCTTTGCAGAGCGAGGAAATACTACTACTGGTAATAAAACTGCACATGCGAGATTGAAGAAGAAAAACAGATGTATATTTACCTTCCTGTGATTTGGGGTTGGTGCTTGAAGATAAACACGTTTCTAGTTTCTGAAATCGCCTGAACCCCTGGGTGCACAAAGGCAGGATTTTCTTTCATGAGCAGTGTATGCAGGCAATAGACCCCCCCTCACTGTAGCCGCCAGCAGTGAAAAGAGACATGTCCTACTGTAGCTGGGCTGTGCTCAGCGTCCTGTCCTTCAGCCAGACCTCTGGGCTGCCCGAGCCGTCGTGCGGCGGGGCCTCCCGTGCTGCTGCGCCGTGCAGACCCTCGCTGCCCCTTGGGGGCTCTGCGCCTGACTGGCCCTCCTGGGACCCTCGCGTCTTCTGGTCCCCAGTGCCCCTCCTGCCTTTCCGTGTGTGCCCACCACAGAGACCCCCCTTTCTCTCCACTTCCTCCCCAGTTCCTGGTGGCCAAAATCCAACCGCCCAGACTTCAAAGGAAGATATATATTCTTGACATAATGAAAAAGTGGTATCTTTGCATGTGAAAGGAAAAAGGTTGAGGTATATATGACTTGTAACTGTATTAGGGATGTGTGACCCAGTTTCAAAACAAGGTTTTCTTTACTCTAGGTGAACACACGTCAGAACCAACGAGCCCCCCGTATCACTTGAGACCAGGCTTGGTCCGCTCAGTTAAAACCAGCTCACGCATCCCTCACTTCTTTGCGGCGGCCGTCGCCATTGTTTTCATTGTTAATTATTATTTGGGGTTTCTTGTGTTTTGTTTTCCTTTGCAGCTCTCCACACTAAAACTTGGAACGTTGTGGGGAGAAGCCGTGACTTAACTCTACGCTGGGGTGAGATGTAGCAGGAACCAGCCCCCGCAGCACGGCCGGGGCTGCCGCTCGCAATAATCACTATTGATTTAAAGCTTTATCTAGCCCTCATCTGTACCCTCGTAGTCGATAAGGTCTTGCCACGTTTTATTAGGTTGAGAGATGTATCATTTGTTTGTTCTGTCCCCTCCCCCAATATTAAACTGTGAAATTTGTGATTTGTTTAAACTCTGGGTGAATCATAGCTTAGTTTGCATGTCCAGCTAATTTGTTTCTATACATTTTGTTTGATTCTCTTTCTCCTCTCAGGGCTTTTACAAAAAATATATATATATGGATCTTCTGAAAAGTTTTTTGAGGTGCAAGTTTCTCTTTTGTTTTTCTCTTTGATTTATGGACACGATGCTGAGATTCAATCACTACATGAAACTCCCGGCTGTGAAAACAAAACAAAAAACCCGAAGGGCTGTTTTTTTTTCCCACCAGCCCCCGGGGAAGCTACGTGACAGTCGGATGCTGGTTTCAGAAAGATTCACCGTTCTTTCCACCCTCTGTTCCTCTCTTTCCTCCAGAAGGAAGTTGATCCTAGAGATTTCAGCCCATGCATTAAACAGGAAACAATAATAAATGTGTAGAATTCATATTTTTCTAAAGGGAACTTAAAAACTGCTGCTACATGTTATGTACAAGACTGGTTTATGCCACATGAACAGAGAATCACACGTTCGGTTTCGGTACTTTCGTTCCTCTTTGTATTCAGTTGTATAGTACTTCCAAATTCAAAATGAGAAGAAAACCTATTCTGTATCAAACCATCTAAGCAATAAATGTTATATTTTAAAAACGGCAGGTTGCTGGTCACATGGCCGTCCTCTGATTTGCTGTAGTGCTATCAGCTTGTCTCGCCACCCCCCTCCCCAGGCCACAAGAGGGTCATTGGGGGCCACTGGGGGGGTCCTCAGACCTGCTCGGCATCTGCTCAGCACTGGCTCAGCACCCATGGTCCCCACGAGAGCTGTCACCCAGGCGGCCTTCCCAAAGCCACCCCATGACCTCGTCCTGGCTCACCCAGGATAGTCTGCCAGGGCCTGGAGTGGCGGTGGCAGCAACAGGGTCCCCGGAGGACTCCTGTAGCTCTGAATCCGCTAGTGCAGGCAGGGGCAGGGCCTGGACAGCACTGCAAGCCAGGGACTGGGGGACGGAGCAGGTGGAACCCACGCTTAGGGGATCTGCTGGAGGAAAGCAGTGAATGGACAAAGTCCCAAATCCCCTAAGACGGGAGTGGTTCTCAAAGCAGCTCTGAAGGAAGCTGGGTTCAGGGGAAGCGGATTGTAGGCAATGCTTAACATGCGTTGACCGTGTTACGTTATGAGCACCAGGGCCCAGCAAGACAAGAGAGTTAAGTGCTCTGGTCCTTAAGGCCTTCAGGCTCCTCTGTAGGGGCCCCCTTGCAACTGCCCCTCACCCCCACACACAGATCCAGCCCCAGGAGACTGGCTGTGATGAGACCCAATGGGGGAGTCCTGAGTTGCATTAACAGAACAACCGAATAGCTCAGAAATGGTTATAAACAGGCAGCTCACAGGAGACCAGCCTCTGATCTCTCCAATTGTTGGGGGGTAAGGTGGCTCCTGGCCACTGAAGAGCCACATTTACAGTTCCTCCCCTTCCCTGTGGATGAGGCGTTCCTGGCTGGGAACTTGGACTGTTTGTGGTAGCTCCTATGGAATAGGAGAGAAAAAACACGGGGTGCAGACCCCAGGAAATTCCCCTCCACCCACTGGACGCCTGCATGTATCTAGCACAACCCCTGGGTCTGGGCAACGTTGGGAAAAGCATATAGGAGGTGAGAAGGTGGAATTTATCAGGAGTAAGGCTGTTACTTAAGAGATGAAGTACTTCTGCACTGTCACCTCCTGTGCTTGGGGCTGTCAGCCGGCTGGGGCCCCCTCCCTTTATTGTAAATCAACTGGACTTCAATTTTAAAAAAGGGAGGGGATAATTCGAGGAATCTTTTAAGCATTTGTAAAAAGAAAAAAAATGAGAACACTGAATAAGAAAATTATGTATTTTTTAGAGTGTATGGAAGGAAGAAAAAAAATAACCAGTTTTTCCCTCTTTAAGGAAAAAAAAAAAAAGAATGATGTGTTTATTAGGTAAATGAGTCGGCTTGGGTTTTCTACTGTGCCTTCAAAGAATCCCAGGCAAGCCCAGGTGACCCAAGGGAACCAAGGACCATCTTGGCTGAAGCCCTGCTTCTCCCATTAGAAACCCCTTCTCGATTTCACTTCCCTGTTAGAAGATGGAGAAGAGGAAAGACATGTGTTTAAAAATCAGTTTTGCTTTTGCAGCTGTCAACATGGATCAGGCCTTGCACCGAATGGAGTTTTGGGGGCGTTTTGCCTGTTTCCTCCCAGGACCCAGGACCCAGGCCCCCTGACTGGGCATTTATTCAACAAAGTGTATCCGGGGCCACCGCTGTGCTTGGCCCTGTCCTTGGCACCGAGCACATGGTGGGGAACAAGACGGAAGTTTCCCTGTGGGATGTAGGTTTTAACGACGGGTGACAGGAAACAGACCAGACCAGGAAGATGCCGAGTCAGTAAGTCCGAGGGAAAGGTAGCCACGAGGGGGCAGGGCATGGTGGCCTGAGAGATCAGGACACAAGCACTCAGAAAGTCACCCAGGCAGGCGGACCCAGAGTGGAGGAGAAGGCCCCCGGGGGCCACCTGGCCCCTGCAGGAGCCACTGAGGTGGGAGTAGAAGCAGCAGGGAGTGGCTGGGATGACAGCAGACGGGCCGCGGGGGCACGTACGGACGGGGGGTGACAGGACAAGGGCGCTGCAGCAAAACCCCCAAGAGGCAGTCACAGGGGTGCAGGCAAGGGATGGCAGTGGCCTGGAGCAGGGATGGGGACAGGTGTTGAGAAGGGGTTGGATTTAGACTCTCTTTTCAAGTGGCACCAACAGGATTGAAGGACACGTCAGAGAGGTCAAAGTTCAGAGGTCAGCCCTGACTCCGGAGGTCCGGAATTAACTTTTAAAAGAGGGGGCTTCACTCCCTTAAAAGTAACTTTGAGCGTATGTCGCCAAGGAAAAGGAAAAAAGTTCTTGATCCTTCTGTCCCCACCCCAACATGCACCCCATCAGACGTGCCTGCTGACAGCCCTGTGACCCGGCGCCCGTGAGACTTTCTGGGGAGGGTCCCAAAGGAACAGCAGCGACACCCCCCCCCACAGCGTGCTCCCGTGCTGTCCTGCCCACCTGTCCTGGGAGGGTCGGGCTGCGGTTGGTCGCCCTTGGCCTAGCCATTCCCTGTGAATGTGAGTGAGGACCAAGGGGCACCCCAGACCGAGGGGAGGGGAAGCCTTAGGGTTTCCAGCTCCTGACTGCAGCCCCTGGCTCTAGCTGAGCAAGGCGAGTTTGAGGGGCTGGTGGACGTTAATCCAAACGGCCCGGCCCTCGATCTCTGATCGCCGTTCCCCAGTGGGGAACCAGCACAGGCTCACAGACGACCGAACACGTCCGTCACCTGTTTGTGCTGATCAGCCCCCAGGTTTGGCCCTCGCTGGAGGAGCCATCAAATGGTGCGGCTGGGCTTGCCCTTGACTTGCTTGACTCCAAAGTCAGTGCTCCTGACTGCAAGGCGCCCATCAGCCCCTGTGCTTTGAGGGTTTAGGTCGGGGCAGGGCTTGTGGGCTGTCCCGTTGTCACTGTCTCCCATTCCCCAGAAGCAGCATGAAGGAGTGCTGACCTCTTGCCACTGGTCTCAGGTTAGAACAGCACATGTTGTGTTCAGGTGTGATTGAATAATCTTGTGATTTACCATCTTAACCTTCAAGGGAGCAGCTCAGAGGCACGAAGTGCCTTCTCACTGCTGTGTAGCCACCAGCACCATCGGTCCATGGGGCTATTCTAATCCTCCCCAGTTGAGACTGTCCCCATTAAACACTCGCTCCCCCAGCCCCCGGCCCCCATCACCTTACTTTCCTTCTCCGAGACTTTGACTGCCCTGAGTTCTGTATAAGTAGAGCACAAGTTTGAATGAGAATGTAATCAACACATGTTTCCTGAGGGCCTGACATGCAGGATCTGAGACACAGGATGTGCAAGCCTGGAGTTCATCCAGGGGGCAGGTGGAGGGGAGCCTGCCCTGGGTGGAGGGTCCTCCCACCTGAAGATACAGTTTGCCACTGACTCTGCGTCGGAGACAGGAGTGGAGGGATGGCCCAGAGCTGGGTCTGGGGGTGAGCTGGCAGGCGTGCAAATCCCTCTGTGCCTTATGCCTGGGGAATGGCCTGGGGCCTCAGATTCCCCACCCCTGAGAAGGGGGGTAACCAAGGTCTCTGCCTCGTGGGATTGCCGTGCAGACTCAGTGAGTTAATGGAGAATATTAACAGCAACTGCTGCCCAATTAGCACTGCGGGAGAATCCGCATCACTTGTTATTGTTGCTAAAGACGCCTCCTCCTTATAACGCCTCGTCCTCGCGATGCCCTGAAGATCTCTTGGCGGCCTGACTGAAGGAGGAGGCTGGGCCGGGGAAGCACGGGGTCATGACCTCACCCAAATGCTCCCTGCAGAGGAGGGTCCCAGATAGCACCGGCCTCCCTGGCCCTGTGGTCCAAAACCTCCTGCTCAAGGCCAGCCGCATTGTGGCCTTGGGGTTTATCAGACCAGCAGACCAGGAGCTCTCCTCCCTCCCACCCCACACAGCACCCCAGGAGGGCCTGTCACTGCCTCCTCTGGGCAGTGCAGGCCAGGTGGGGGTGCAGGTGAACCCTGGGATGGGGTCCAGCCCTGCCGCCAAGTCAACCAAAGTGCAGGTTGAGGACCTGCAGCTCCAGCCTCCCCGGGAGCTCTTAGAAATGAGCCCCAGGGCCCTCCCAGACCCGCAGAGCCAGCACCTTTGTGGGAAAGAGAGCCCAGAGAACAACTGCGCAGCGAAGGTGTGAGTCTGATCCCAGGAAACCACCTACCGTCTCAGGGGGAGGGAGGTGAGGAGCAGACAGGATTTTGGACTGTGGGGATTCTGGGCCCGGCTGGCTGCTCCTCCCCGAGTTCCTGCTTCTGCCACAGCCTGAACACAAACCACCCCAAAAACTTGCTCGAGTGTCTGCTTTTTTGCCCTACTCAGAGGCTCCAAAGGCTCCTGGAAGGGGCCGAAAAGCAACAAGGACACTCCAGGGCATTGCCGACAGCCAGCTCCTCGTCTGGACGCCCAGCGGCCTTGGCCCCTTTCCATCACCAGCTCCTGGAGAGGCCAGGCCCCAGGGAGAGGACTGGGTTTATTTTAAACTTGAAATTGAAGGTTGCTTTGTAACAACAACAAAATAGGCCCCTCCAATTCTCGGCTGCCAAATCAGTGTCCTAAATAAGAAACCAGCGGGTGCTCCTTTCCCGGTTTGGGGGGAAGGAAGCCACAGCCCCGGGAGGGAGGGAGGTACCTGGCTGGGTGCTGGCAGCCTCCACCCTGCCTGGCTGTCAGGGCTGGAGGCAGGGAGGCCGGCGAGGGTGCAGTGTCTCTCCAGCCCTGCCTTTGTCCATGGACCCAGGGCAGCTCTTTTAAATAAAAGTGATGCCTGCTCAGCTTGGAAAATGTGGGCGCTGCAGGAAAACATGGGGAAAAAATTAAAGCCATCATCCTGTTTCTCAGTACTATTTTTATTCATTGACTGTTGCTGCTTTAGCTGGGCCCAGTTTCCGTTCCTTCCTCACTCTCGGACGTGTTTATCCGGCACTTGCACGTTGCAGCTTCTGCTCCTGTGGGGTTTGTTTCGTGTCTTCACCCATGTCCAGTGAGCTGGGAAGGAAAAAAAATCCTTATCACCTTAGAGCGGAGACCAGGCTGAAATGATTCAAGGCCAATGAGTGGCCTTGTGAGGATGAAATTGCCCACCAGAAAAGCTAAAACAAAAGGTGAGTGTCGTGGGGTCTGTGATGGTGTGCGGTGTCCCCTGAAAGGACAGTTACGGAAAACCACGTGCTGCTGAGGCATGGAAGCAGATGTGATGTGGGTGCCATCCAGGTATTCCCAGGGTCATTCAGTGAATTTCCAGCTGTTCCAGTTTTTTTGCTGCAAAGCAGCGACCCCAGAACTTGATGGCAGGATTCTGTGGGTGGGCACGGCTCTGCACGGCCAACTCATCTTCACTCCCTAAGAGGGCAGTCAGGGCAGAACCTCCAAGCTGAGGGTCTTCAGCTTCTCGGTGTGGATAACCCACCCCCCACACACACACCCACCACCCCACACAGCCAAGCTCCTCCCCCCCACCACTAAAGAGAATTCCTAGGTTGCTTGTTAAAAATTCCACTTCCTATCTGCTGTCTCAGGATCTCAGGAGGTGGGACCCATCTGTAGGCTGGTGACAGCCAGCTCTGCCCTGTGTGGCCTGTGCCCACTCCTCGAGGTTGCTGTCCTCCCAGCTCTGGGCCGTGTGGGCCCTGGGGCCATATGAACTAGCAGGACTGCCGACCTGCCTTGCCCACGTCCTTCTAGAATCTTCCAGAGCATTCCCACCTGTTTTCTCTCCCAGCTCACCAGCGCCAGGGCCTCAGCCCAGCCCTCCCTCCCTGAGGTAGGTGCTCACTCGCCAGGGTTTGGATCCTGCAGAAAATGTGGGGCCGAAACTTGCCGGCGTTGTGACTGTGAGTGAAGGGACAAGGGGACCCGCCAGGCTGAGAGGGGAGTGAAAGCAGAGGCGGGGAGAGGGTGGGCTGAGCTGGGGGAAGGGCGTGGGCAGAGCTGGTGTGGGCGTGGGGTGAGCTGGGGAAAGCGCGTGACATGGTGAGCTCGAAAGTAGGTATACACGTGAGAATTTTTATTGAAACTAAACTGCACCAGGCCAGCTTTTCCTATTGTCTTTTTCAGTAAGACAATTTTTTAAAGAATAGTTTTAGGCTCACAGCAAAATTGAGAAGGTGCAGAGATTTCCCGCATGACCTCTGCCCCCCTCCCCCCATCCTCACATCCCCACCGCGGGGGCGTTTATATGACGGGTGAACCTGCAGGGTCACGGTCACCGCTGCCCACAATGCGCTGTTTACACGCGGGCTCGCTCTCGGTCCGGTGTCCGGTGGGTTTGGACAAACGTGCCCGACGTGGATCCGCCTTCGCAGTATCACATGGACTAGTTTCATTCCCTAAAAATCCTCCACGCTCCGCCTGGTCATCCCTCCCCGCTGCATTGCCTTTTTTTTTTTTTTTTTTTTTAACGTTTTTGTTTAATTGGGGGAAAGAAAGGACCAAAAAAGTGCAGGTAGTCGTCTTGGGGGTGAATTTCACAAGGATTTCACCGGGATCTCCGAAAGGGGCTGAGGGGCCAGGCCGGGGAGGAGTCACCTGGAAGGGGCGGGGCGGGGCAGGACCTGGAGGCACGTGGTGGGCGTGTCCTTCCCGCCTTCACTCCGCCACTTCCTGCGGACACCGGGACGCGCGGGCCCAGGTAGGAAACGCAAAGGTGCGGGGGTCTCGGGGGAACGTGCAGGCCAGTCACCCCCGGAGGGGACGACGTTGTGAAGTAGCCCCGGGGTGCTCGGGGGCGGGGCGGGGACGGCGAGAAGCGCACGTGGGGCACGGGAGTCGAGCTGCGGGTGTGGAAGGAGAGCGCCGTCCTGGCAGCAGGTGGGGTCGATGACGGTCTGTTACGGGAGCAGAGCTGGCTCTAGAAACGTCCCGCGGCAGAGTGCAGGGCGGCGGAGCCCGAGGCCCAGCCAGGAAGCTGCTCAGGTCGTGCGGGCCCAGGTGAGGAGGTGGAAGTGGGACGAGCAGCCGCGTGGGCTGCGGTCTGGGTCTGAGGAGGGCCGCCGGGAGCTTGTTCCAGGAGCTTTTGAAAGCAAGTGACAAAAACCCAGCTTAGACCAACTCAGGCCAAAATGGGACAGTGTTGTGAACTGCCCTTTGGAAGGTTCCCCAGAGGAGAACGCCGGGGCTGCCACCAGCAGGAGGGGGAGTTTGCTGGGCCCACTGCAGGCGTCCAGGTGGGGTGGGCTGTAGCTCAGGGAACAGGTCAGTCCACAGCAGGATCTGAGTCCTGTGGGAGCTGAAGCTCTAGGAGTGAATGAGACCATCACGGTGGAAGGGGTGGGTGCTGAAGCAGCTTTACCAGGTTCCCCCTGGGCGGAACAACCACACTTCCTCTGCCTGCAGGAAACAGCACACTCCGTCCCTGGGAAAGGCTCACCTCCTTTACGCTGAAGCGTGTGTGTAAGGGATTCAGGCAGGGCTGGCAGTCGCCTGTCCCTCCCGGAGTGCACCCCCCACAAGGGTCTTCCTCTGGCGCCCTCCCTGCCCAATACCCCCGGGGAGCACTTACTTGGTTCTTATCTTATGCTGGAATATATTTGTCCTTTCTTCTCCTTTTTCTACATTTAGCTGAGCTGTGTCTCCTCAGCTAGTCTGGAGGACACAGCAGAGCAAATACTCTGTTCTGTGTCTCCTCCAGCACTAAGCCCGGTGCCTGCACATTTTAGTGACTCAATACCTGTGTTTTTGCAGATGGGAACAAAGCCCTGATTGGCAGGCCCTGTGGGCTGTGTGGTTTGGGCAGAGAGACCAGGTTTGGGCCTCACCTCCCGAGGAGGCCGGCATCAGGGCCAGGGTTTCTGCCCAGGCCACGTGGACCCGAGAGTTTTCCGTGAATGGCTCCCACTCTGCCTACCAGGGCACTTTCTGCGGCTCTGACCTTCCCAGGTGCAGCCTGGGGAAGGCAGGGCTTCTCTGCCGTGACTGCTCAGTAGAGTCACCTGGGGACCCACCCCAGGCCCATTAAACAGAGCCTTTGGGGTGGGGCAACTCGGTGAGAACTGTTAAAGCTCCCTGGAGCTTGCTAGTGCGCAGTAGGCTGGGCCCGTCCATCTCCCAGTGTCCTGAGGGTGACACGGGGCAAAACTTACAGGATTTGGAGTCAGACAGCCCTGGGTTCAAACCCAGCCCCACTCTGTGATTCAGCACCACTGGACTTGACGTTCTTAGCTCCAAAATGGGTACAAAGTGCCCGTTTCCCAGAACGCCAGGTGCAGGCCGAGCTTCAGAGCGTTGAGGCCGCCCTAAATACTAGTCCCTGTGTCTTGTTGAGAACTTAGGCCTTCACTGAGGTGGACCCTCAGCCTCTGTCTCAGGGCTACGTGAGGACCAACAGTGAGTCCCTTTAGAAGGGTGCTGTGACTGGGACAATGGCAGCTGTAGTCACACGGAGCTGGGAAAGAAAGCTTTGATTTTTACTTCTGACTGTAGGGGAAAGGGTTCATTGCCTCCCCAGTGTGGCCTGTCTACGTGGCATTCAAAATGATCATCTAGCATCTACTCATTCCAGAATTTTTTGTTTTCCAAGAGGCAGGGGGAAACCCTGAGTCGGGGAGGTAGCATCTCTGTTCTGCGTGGCTCTCCCCAGGCTCTGACCAGGAAGGGTCCCCAACTCCTCGTGGGTCCAGGAGGGAGTGTGGGCCCTTCCTCTCGTGCCTGAGGAGGCGGGCAGTTGCTGACACACAGTGGGTGTGTGAGGACTGTTTGCCGACAGGGGGCCTGAGCTCCTCTGTGTCCAGGGCTTTGGGTGAAGCCCCCCGTGTTGCATCACCCCTTGTGGCGGGTGACAGCTGGGGTATCCTGGGCCTGGCGTTGAACTTTACATGGATACCAAAGGGAGGCTCACCAAGAAGCCGCTTAGAATTCCAAAAGTGCCAAGAGTTTGGAGTCTGCAAATATTCTGTGTGTATCTGAAGGTAAAATTACCTGGATCATGAGGTAAGGAAGGGCAGCTCAAGCTTGAGAGATGGCACTTGATTTATCATTCAAAGCCCATCACCACACACACGTCTGCAGGAGAGGACAGGAAACACTGCCTGTCACTGGCTGAATTGTGTTCCCCCAAATTCAACCCCCAGCAGCTCAGAATGGGACTGTATTTGGAGGTGGGCCTTTAAAGAGGTGATTAAGTTAAAAGGAGGCCCTCAAGGTGGCCCTAATCTGATCTGACCCATGTCCTTAAGAAATTTGGACACAGAGACACCAAGGACGTGCGTGCACAGGAGAGAGACCACGTGAGGACACGGGGAGAAGACCATCGTCTACACACCCACCCTGCTGACACCTCGAGCTCAGCCCCGCAGCCTGCCAGACCAGGAGGGAACCCCGCCATCTCAGCCCCAGGCTGGGGCTGCTTGTTACAGCCGCCCGAGCTGACATTGCCCTGGTTTTGTTTTCTGCGTGTGGCTGGCACCACCGACAAGCGGGTTATTCCACGTTAGAGGACAAGAAAGACACCGGGTTTCAGGAGCCCCTGGCTGCGAAGCTCGCACGTCGGGGACCGTGACTGGTGTTGCTGGAAGAACGGTCATCTCGAAGTTCACGTGCAGGACGCGCGGTCCAGGTTCCGAGGAGTGGGCCACGTGAGTCAAATCTCCACGGGGCACCAGCGGCGCCAGACGGGGTCCCTGAAGGGCAGCACTTGTCCTCGTCTCTTCCTCTCATTTCATTAAACGTATCTTTTTAGAATTCGGAGAAACAAGAAGTGTTTTGCTTGGTGGTTTTCGGAAAGGCAAGAAATCCCCCTGGTCTGGAACTGGAGACTCCCCGCCTGTGGCTCGCGTCTCTCTGCGTGGAGTGCGTACTCGTTCACAGGAGCCTCTCCAGCTCTGGGCCCGGCTGGAAGGTGGTGCTCATGGCCCACCTGCCCATTTAAATAGCAAACGCCTGTGGAAACCAGAGTGAGGGGATGAGGAGAACAGGCTTTAGCACCCCTCTCCTCTCCCGCCCATCCACCCTAACCTGCTGTGTGGCCTTGAGAAAGTCACTTGACATCTCTGTTGGGGTTTGACAGGTGTTCCAGAGAGCTCTGCCGAGGGGCAGCCAGGGTAGCACCTGAGACCTTGGGGAAAGCAGGCCATCTCTGGATGCAGGAATCGAGGCATCACATGACTCCTGGGAAACACTTCGAAGTGGCCTCTCAGGCCTGCTTGGGAGACGGCATGACCCGGAGCCCCCACCCCAGAGCGGCCCAGCCAGGACCCCGGGCAGCTTGGCTGGGGTGCCCCACCTTCCGATCAGGGAGCATCGGGCATGGCATTGCATGATTTTACTAAGCACACCACCCCTGTCCCAGAGGGCCTGGACCTAGGATGGACAGACAGTTATGGAAGATGTGTCCTCAGGGCCTCAGAAGAGCAGGTGGGGCTGCTGTCAGTCTGGCTGGAATCTTCCGGAGCTCACAGATCATCTCCTCTTCAGAATTGCCCGTGTCCCCACAGCACCACCATCGCCCACCAGGAGCCCATCAGCAAAGCCAACGCCTGGAGCTCCGGGAGGGCCTGGGAGCCCCTCCATGGAGGCCGACGTGCACCGAGGGCCCCTCGGCTCAGGACTGACCCTGAGGCTCCCCCGTCACCCCGCCCCCGTCAGGGGGTCTCTGACTAACACAAGTCCACTTGTGGAGCTTGACTTAAAATGCAGATTCCTGGGCCTGCTCCTGAAACTCTGCTGCAGGTATGGGGGCCGTTCTAGGGGATTCCACGCATGGGGTTCACAGGCCACAGGTGAGATGTGCTTCCTCCACGTGAACGTGTCTGCACACATGTGGCCGCATCTGCTGGCTGAATCCGCTTCATCCCTGTCTCTTCTGCTCCTCAGACATGGTGCGCCCCGGCCCCTGGCCTTCCCTGCCCACCGTGTCCCCTCTCCCTCCTGCTCTGCTCCTGCAGGCTCAGCTCGGAGCATCCCCGCCCCAGGTCCCTCCCCGCTATCCCCCACGAGTTCCTGCCACAGCATCACAGCCACGGCCCGGCTGGTGCAGACACAGGGGTGGTCCTGTGTGTCCCTGACCCCCCCCCCCAGAGCCGGGCGCTCAGCAAGAGATACATATTCTTGGATATAACTTTCAATTCAATTTATTTCCATCCAATTCAGTTCAGTGCAGTTCACCTTGATTCATGTCAGCACAACAAGGAGCCATGGGAGCCCATGAGGAGCCCAACACACAGAAGCCGGCCTTGGACGCGGGAAGGCCTGGATGCGGGGAAGGACCATGTGGCCTGATTCTCACCCAAAGCATCACCCAGCTTGGCGCCTAGCCCTCCTCCGCCCAGGCCTACTCAGAACCCTGGTGGCCAGCCCTTTTGGGGACACTTCCCCACCTGGTGCATCTCCAGAGGTCCCCAACGATGACACCAGAAGCTGCTCAGGTGTGTTGCAGCCACCACATCACAGACTGGCGTCCCACCTGGGTCACTATCTGGGTGATGGGGCAGAGCAGGCAGGAAGGAGGACCCGGCCGCAGATCCCAGGGTCCACCCTTCCCACTGACGGGGACCCAGAGAAGGAAATCTCTACTCAGATGTCACGCACAGCAGCTGTCCTGCAAACGCTACCAAGCCTGGGTCACACAACCGTCCCTGCGGTGGCTTCTCCGTGGAGCCAGCCAGGGGTCCCGCTGAGGGGTCCAAAGTTTAATGAATAGCACGGTGTAGGGAGGGATGGATCTCCAGGGTCTTCCCGTAGCAGCCTTGGCGGCGCAGCCGGATCCCGCATCACTGTCAGTGCGTCTCCCTCCTCCTGCGTCTGAAACGACAGAGGGAGCCGGTCAGGCCCTGGGAGGCTGGGGACAGTCCTCCGATTGCCTCCCGGCCGGTGCCTGGTGGCTGGGCCGCGGCCTTGGGGCCCAATGACATCTCGTGCTGCTCTTTCGGGTCCAGATACTTCTCGCGATAAAAGACCCAGAGGCCTCCCCTTCACTCCCACACCCTGCCCGCAGGAAGAGACATGGGAAAATCTAGGATTGGGGTTCAGTTTCTAAAATGAGTCCATTCTGGGATGCCCAAAAGGAAGGATAACTGCTGTGCCTTTTCTCTGGGATTTAGTCAAACTTCCATGCTTTCAGTGAGAATCTGGCATAAAAAGAAACCCGAAAACATAGCCATGCTCCATGCAGAAAGCAAAACCCACCAGGACTTGGCTGGGGAGATCTGGAGGGTTTTGCTTTGGGAGTAACTCAGCTCCCAGCTCATCTCACTCATTCTCTCATTCGCTCGACAGACATGTACCAAGCACCTCCTCCGGGCCAGGCTGGGCTGGGAGCTGAGCAAGAGTGGGGCCTGGCTCCCTGGAAGCTGCAGGAGGTGGGGTGCAGGCGCACTGCCTGGGTTTGGGCAGGTCAATGCCCAGGACGTGATGGAACGGACCCCCGACCCGACCATGGGAGCCTGGGGCGGGGGTCCTGAGAAAGCTTCCTTCGAGGAGGAAACAGGAAACGGAGGTTGGAAAACTGAGTAAGACCCCACCTTTGCCACAGCATCAGTGTCAACATCCCCACAAGGACTGGCCAGCAGCGCTGGGGGCCCGGGGCTGAGCGGGGCCGGGCGCCGCTCCGGAAGGGCGTGATCCAAGTCCCCCAGTCACGACGACACGCAGAGCCACCAGCCCGCACTCCTTAAAAGCACCGGTGTCGTGAGGAACTGTCTGGATCCAAGGAGGCTAAGGAGACACGACAAGTGACGTGACCGTGGAAAACCAGCTGTGGGGGGCAGGGCGGGGCGGGTGCTGGGGCTGACTGCCGCCTGCCGGCTGGAGTCGCAGCTTCAGGGTTCCACTTGCTGGTCCTGGTCCCTATGACCTGGTTCCGTAAGAGAACACGTGTTCTCAGCTGACCGCGCAGGGCCCGATGTCGAGTAGGTTGGTCAGTGTCTGCACGGCTGCGCGTCTGTGTGTGACCAGGTGTCAGCATGACCTGGTGAAGGTGGAAGGTACAGGGAATGTCTTTGTAGTGTTTTACAACTTTTCTCCAAGTTCAAAATTATATCAAGGTTAAAGAGCCCCCCCAAACTAGGTGCCGGGACGGCAGGTGTGGCAGGCGCCAGCGCCCTCATCCAGGAAGAGGTTGGGGGCCCAGGTTCAGAGTGCGGGCTGGTGGGGGATTGGGTTCGAAGGTCATGGGGAGGCCAACGGTGGAAGTGGAGGTCCTCGTCCTGCAGACTGTGGGGGGTCAGTTCATCTTCCGAGGGTCACGGCGGCAGCTCATGCCTGATGGCGGAGGGGACAAGACTGGAAGCAGCTTGGGTCACAGAACCCGGGGACCCACCCACGTCCACTCAGGATGAGGACCAGGACAGGGAGGTGTCACGGGGACAGGGAGAGCTGGGTGGAGGAGGCTGTGAGGAGGTGAGATGGACGGGGACCCGTCAAAAGGGAGTTTCCTGTGGAGGTGACAGCACCCACGGAGGCGGGGAAGAGGTTCCGGGAAGGGATGACCACCTCCCGTGTTGAGTTCAAGGCGTCTGTGGGGCGTCCGGTGATTGCCTGGACGGGTCTGACGCCCCCAGGAGAGGGCCAGGTTCTGCGGCAGAGCGACAGGCAGGGCTCCTGGGGGCAGCCTGCCTGTGTCCTGCGCCAGGGCGGCCTCTCTCTCCCCTACTAGCTGGGTGACCTGGGCAGGTGGCTTTATTGATCTGCACCTGCAATTCCTCAGCTGTAACACAGTGACAGCAGATCCTCCCTCGTACAGGACAGGGTGGTCTGAGCGGTAAGAGTGAACACAAGTGGGGGTGTGATGATAGCTCGGTGGGAGAGCGCGTGCTCAGCATGCACGAGGTCCTGGATTCTAGCCCGGCTACCTCCATTAAAAAAAAAGTGAACACGAGTGAAACGCTTCCAAGAGCCCCTGGCTCTGAGAAGTGCTCAAAAGGGTCACCTGCTGCCACTGCCCCCTCAACACAATCACCACCACCACGACCACGAAGCAGCCCCACTTCTGTACCAGGGAGAGGAGGCTGCTCCGGCTGTGGGGCGCGTGCTGTCCTGCCGCACGGCTAGTGGGGGACTTCCTGGGGGCAGGAAGGCAGGCTGGCTCAAGATTTCACAGCCAGCAGCCCCTTTGGGGGAAACCCAGACTCTCCGGGGAATGTTCTGCAGTGTGGTCATGGGAGCACCTGTGGCGCTCATCAAATGCAGATTCCTGGGCGCCAGCCCAGAGCTAGAATCAGCAGCTCTGGGAACACCCACAAAGCAGACTTCCCCTGCACCCACCCCATCTTAGGGGTAGCGAAGTTACCGAATGCTGCCTGAGAGCAAGAAGTCGTTGCTGGAGTGATACATTCTGGGGGGAGAACGCATGGTGGTTATTTACATCTTTTAGCTCAAGTAATTGTTGGGACCCTGCAAATTACATTATTCGGTACGGTAAGGTTTTAAGTGGGCAGACATCATCTTAATTCCCAACATCTTAATAAAGGCACTGTTTCCTAAGGGGAAAATTTATGGGAATATTTTAGGGGAAAAAAAATCAATGTAGGTTGAGGTGGTCATTACTGATTTTTACCTGAGCCTGGATAAAAGATGCTTTTTGACATAGGAGGAGGTGATAGCGGTCTTCAGATACACCGAGGACCATTATGAGATAGAGAGGATGTTTTCTAAGATGATCTGGGGAGCAGAACCAGGACACAGACCACAAGAAGGTCCATGTGGTTCAAGAAAGAACTAGGAGCTGAGCTGTCCAGGGGTGGGATGGGCCCCCCGGCCAGGTGGGCAGAAAGCTGGCCTGCAGGACTCATCAGATTCTTTCCAACGTTAATATAATGTGAGGCTCTGTTAAGTACGGGGAGAAAAGAAAAAAAGAACCACACCTTTTAAATGGAATTTCAGTTCTAGGAAAGAAAAAAAGCTGCTGCTAATGGTTTTCGGTTGGCTGACAGATGAACACTGCTTATGTAATGAGAAGAAACACCCCTAGTGGTGAAAATGAGGTTACTCTGGGCCAGGCCCAGGGATCAGCCTTTTTTTTTTTTTTTTTTTTTTTTTTTTGACACGCAGTATCTTTAGAAACTTCAGCCACACACTTGGCACATAGTGAGGGCTTTCTAACCGTTGAGTATTAGTAACTAGTTTTTTAGAGAATAGGCCGAGACCAGTTAAGTGACTTGCCTAAGACGGCCCGCCCCGAAGTGGGTGGGACTTGCTTCGAACAAGGGCTCCGAACCTGCACACCACGCCCACGTCCAGTGACCAGTCCCCCGGAAGTAAGCGTGCGTGGACGTGGAGGGGGCAAAGCACGGGGGCGGCGGCTTGTCCAAGAGCTGTTCCTCCTGGCTGCCGAGGTGACCCCGTAGAGCACATTCTGAGCGTTGCCGGCCAGCTCCCCACATGACCCCGCGGGGTGACTCTCACAGCTTTCATCTTCCTCTGACAGGATCACGCAGCTTAAATCCGAATCATCCCCTTGACGTCTTAGCAAAAGCAGCGTTTTCCCTTCAGTGTGATGTCCTGGGGCGGGGCCGGAGCGCAGGAGGCACGGGCTGGTGGGCCTGCGGCGGCCCGAGCAGGTGGCTTGCTTTGGGAGAGAAGGGTCGCGGACAGTCCCTCGGTCCCAACGCTCCGCCCCCAACCCCTCGGGCAGCCCTGGGAAGGCGCCGTCCCTGCCGCCCCGCCCGCGGGCAGCAGAGGGCGGCAGCGACACACCCGCGCCCACGGCTTCCAGGGGCCCGGGAATACCCGTCAAGCCCTAAAATGTCTCCCTGTCGTTCGGAAAATTCTTGCAGAGGAGGAATACTACTGATTTAAAGCTATAAAACCAAAACACAGACGTAAGTAATGAGTTACTCCCTTATAAGAAATCAGTAATTTTTTTAAAAAGTCTTATTAGTGATACAGCTAGTCCTTGACTTGAAACACGGCTTGAAAGGACCTGCGCTCCGCGGAGCTTCCTTTGGTCTCTTTCCTCGTGGTGTCCTTGTAACCAGGTGGGCAGCTTTTATCACCTCAGGTAGCTTATTTAATTGTCTCAGTTTGATATCATTTGCTAAGCTTGTACTATGCATTTAATGAAAAAATACTTAAGATTACAATTCGCTCACAATTTGGGAACCAGCTTCACTTTGACGCTATGGCTGTGATGTCCCCATTGTGTCACTTCCTTTTCTAGAACTCACCTACGGGATCTGACCTGAGCCACCCTGCCGGTGACTCCGGGCACTTGCGCCAGTTTCCTTGGTTTTTTGGTAAGTGCTTCCTGGTGGCACAGCCAGGAGGCCACTGAGCCGCCGTTTCTCCCTAGAATCCTCCGGGGCTTGTGAGCCGGGAAGTTCTGGTCAATACGTGCACAGTGGAGGCAGAGACGTGGGCAGGTGTGAACCCAGGGCCGGTAATTCAGCCTGTTTTCTCCTGGGTTTTCAGTGACTGGTGACCAGGCGGCCACCTGGAGACCTTCCGGATTAGGAGGGAGGCAACAGAATTGGGTGAAGGTTCTGGGCAGACAAGCTTGCAGCCACCCAAGGCTGACCGACCTCCAGATGTTACGGAGCCTGTGCACTCGGCTTCCTTGTCTGCAGGACGGGGTGTACCTGCTTCACTGTGTGGCTGGGACACCAACTCCTGTTTATTAAACACCTGCCACTTGCCAGGTGTTCTTTCAAGACTTGGTGATCTGGTAACTTAAAATTCTTGCCGTCAGGAAGTTTACAGTGCAAAAGGGGGTGACAGGCAACTTCAGACAGTGGAGAGGGCGCGAAGACTCATGGTGGTGTGAGGCACTGCGTGCGGGGATGCCCTGGATGAGGGACGCTGGTCGGGGAAGGCTGACCGGCAGGGGCCGTTGTGGGGGTGAGCCCAGCAGAGGGAGTCCTGCCGAGGCCCAAGAGGGGAGGGTGGGAGGAGAAGCAGGTGAGGAGCAGGTCACCTGGGGGTGACGGTGGGTCTCTGGGTCGGCCTACATGCAGCTGGAGGCAGAGGAGGGTTTCCAGCGGGCCGGGCTGGGCAGGGCTGGAGCCACAGGCTGCGTGGGCGCCAAGACTGGTGGTGGTGGTGGGGGGGGGGGAAGCACTGAGCGCAGAGCCTGGCACAGGCCCCGATGCAGGTGGTTTATTAATTTAAAGACCTAACAGACTAGAAGCCAGCTGGGGTTCCTTTCAAGGATTTTCTGCCAGTAATCTATCTTGATTTTCTCTGAATGTGTAAAGTGACAAAAACATCTCACTTTTTAAATGGGCTCACTTTCTGTACGGGCTGCAGCGAAGCTGCCCACGACCACTGTGACTGTTACACTCATCGTAGGAGGCTCAGATAAATTGAACATTTATATTTATTTCTTCCATTATAAAATATAAGCACATTACATTTTGAAAAGAAGAAGAAAATCCACCACCCTACCACAAAAATGGCTTTAACATTTTGTGTATTTCTTTTCGGACTTGGGAATAATCTGAACTTTAAGGAATACTGAGTGTTTCAAGCACTGTCGAGAAGAAATTAAAACGCTGATTCTTACTGCCCTAGTATTTTTTGATTCACTTCCTTTCAGCAGAAAGGACTGAAACATCACATAGTTACAAAGACTAAATCTCCAAAGTGTGCACCACCTCTAATCAGAAGCTACTTTTTCTACAATGAACATGTTAATGCAGCTCTACTGTTTACAGCGAGATCCTGGACAGAAGGAAGCGCTAGGCACTGACTCACTGACATACTGATGAAGTTAAACCAAAAATGCATCTCTGCTTGCTTAAAAATGTTTAAGTGTCTAAATACTGGGAACCAAAAATCTTGGGAGGGAGGTGCCTTTGACCATCATTTGAAAAGTCAAACAGCTGACAGCCAGACAGCACGTGTGGAACGCACCTTAAGTCATCTTCATTCTGAAACCAGACTTTGTTACTTGAAACGTCTGCATTGCATATGCTGAAAATGTGCGAAGCCTTTTACAAGTTCCCGGGGGAAGTTAAGAGCAAGATTGTAGTTTTCTCTTTTGCTTATTATTTTTAGATGCACTCTATGCTTCTCAAAGACCTCCACCCCCAGCAGGGAAGTGCGCTGGCACTTTAGGAATCGTTTCACATTGCACACAAATACTTTCAAAATCGGCTTTAACTAGAGATGTGAGTAAAAGAGCTGCATCTGAGAGCACAGAGCACCAGCTAAGACGCACGTCTGACCGACGGGGACAACCAAGGAAAGGGAGCTCTTGGTTTACTAACCTGGAGAAACTGCCATTTCCAGATACTCACAGAGCGGGAACGTTTCTCCACTGTCTCATCTAGTCAGTCCTAAAGGTGGCTAGGCATTCTCAGACACAGTCACCAGATAAAACCCACACTGCAGAAGCACGTTTTATCCTAAACAGGCCTGATTAAAATGCACTGCCAGAAACCACATTTCAAGTTAGCAAGCACCAGGATTCAAACAGCAAACCCAAGACCTGCAGTGAATTAGCAAATGTAAAAAAGTATTTTGAACCAGAGGTATTTTTGCCTGTACTGAACGGATTCAGATTTCTGAAAAGTTCTTAAAACTGTTAAGATTTTGAAATGGGGGGGAGAGAGCTGAAGTCTAATTTCGTTCCTTGCAGAGGTAAAATCTAAGCATGTATTGACTACGTGGGCCTCTGTGACGCTGGATAAACGGGCGTCTCGTTACTGAAGGACAGGAAGTCAGAGGGAGAGATTTAAGGAGAGAAGTAAGTGTGACTTGTTGGTCTGGGGTTACAATAAAAAATTAAGTGAAACTGAATCACCGGCCGTGAGAACGACACAGAACCGAGGCCGGTGTCCAGGGCGCAGGCGCGCAGGCGGGGGCTGGGGACAGAGCCCCGGAAGTGGCCAGGCGGCAGCGTTCGGTCCTAAGAGGATCCCTGGGGTTAGAATCTAAGTTGAAAGTTGGAAGACTGACGGCCCAATGAAGAAAAGGAAGCCGAGAGAGCACAGGGTGCAGCTGCAGGGCCACGCGCTGCGCAGGGCAGAGGGCGGGAGGGCCCCGGTACAGGCGGGCACGACACGCTGGGGCCGAGGTGCTGAGGACGCCGGGCAGGGGCCTGCATGCTCGTCTCCCGGGAACCAGGCGACCTGGTGACAGGACCCAAGCCTAGCTCTGAGCGCCCCGGGTGGGCGTCCGGGCACAGGAAAGCCCTCGCGGCAGACACGGCCGGCCGGGCCAGCAGCCGGGGCAGACCCTTAACCCCTAGTTCCTGAAACGACAGGGCTTCAGGGCCAACCCGACTCGTTCCCCGGAGGCATCCAGCTGCGCAGTCAAGATCCAGCACTCATCCCCTCCGTGGGCACAGAGTGCCACCAGCTTGTAGGGGCGGATTTTATAAAGACAGAATCAGTATTTAGCCCTGAAAAGGTCCCTCAGCCATGATGAGATGTAAAACGCAAGACCCGGGAGGACCCTCAGCTCCAACAATAAACTGCCCAGGGGTGGGAGGGGCGCCGCGGGCCTGCTCTGCTCTCGTGGGGCCTCTGAAGAGAGCCGCCTCCCAGAGCACTGACACGGGTGCCGTGACTCCCGGCCACCACCGCGTTGAAGCAGACGCAGCAGGGACCCGCCTCAGAGGAAGAAACATCAAGCAAATCTGAGCGCTGCGACCAGCGCGCAGGTGAGGATTCGGTGCGCACCTGTGAACCTCCTCCCCGCGACAGCTCTGGGCCAGGCGTGCGGCGGGGGTGCCTCTGGGCAGATGGACAGGGTTGTCCGGGGGCCAGGGGTGAGGATTAATGCGCATCTGTGTGGAAGAGCCCAGGGCAGATGCTTGACAGAACCCTACTCAACCCCGATCCCTGACTAGAACATCTCACACTCCTTTCTAAAATGCTTTTAGAACTTGAACACCTATTTTGACAACTGTGATTAAAGTGGGTGACCAGACGGCTGGATTTCTGCAAAAATGCAAGGCCGACAATCTCTGGGTGGCTCACGGCCTGAGGGTTTAAGGAACTGAGAGGAGTCTCAAAACTCTTCTGAATAGCCCTGGCGTCACGGGGACACGTCCAGCCTCTCCAAGTTTCTGGAAAAGGTGATTCTGGACTGGGATGCAGGTCCTCGCAGACCTAGTACGAGCACAGACACCCCTTGGCAGCCCTAGTCCTCGGGTTCATCATTAAATCCACAGAGCCAGCCGCCTTCCACGCCCACCTTAAGGCTTTTTAATTAGGAAGCACTTTAACTTTTTTGTTCAGTAGATTTTACCTATGGCTCCACACTGAAGTCCAGCAGGTGGCAGCCACACCCTCTCTCGTACGCGTCCTGGGGTGCCGTTAGCAGGCGCTGCTCAGTCGCTCACATGGCCCCCTGGGGGCCAGGCCACGTTCTAGGCACCTGCCACCCCAGGAGGCAGGCTCCCCAAGCTGAGGCCCAGTGCCTCCAACTAAGAAGGGGGAGCTGGGATTTGAACCCAGGCAGTCTGACGCGAGTCCATTCCACACCTTAGTCCCTTTCCTTTAGCCAAGTAAGCTAGATTCCAGGGAAGAACCACTTAGTAACATTGTACTAGGCAGAGGTACCTATCACACAGTCTGGGACTGGCACGTCAAGTATTTTTCAATTTAAAAAGAACCAACCGGGAGTCCAGAGATGAGCTGCCTTCTCCAGGTCACTGCTGGTCAGCGGCCAGGCTGACCGCAGCCTGGCCCCAGGCTTCCCGCACGCCACCCCCATCTCTGTTCAACCTCACAGGGCTGCCAGTGCCCCTGGGTGACCAGCGGACCACCTCTGAGCAATGAAAACCTGCCCACGTCGTCTTGTCTTCTTTAAACCCCCGTGACAGGTTTCCACGCCACGACCATAAAGGAGGCCAGCAGGATACAGAGCCCGCACCCGGGCAGAGGGACGGCCACGCCAAGGGGGCCCGTCGTCACAGGTATGTTAACAGAGTCTGCACGAGGGACAGCGGGGGAGCAAGGCCTAGTCAGGTCACCTGCAGCTGTGATCTGCGGACCTGAAATAAGGCCTGTCCTTCATGTGTTCTCTGGGTGACCCCAGACTTTCTTTTTAGTGCTCCATTGTGCCTCTTGAGGGAAGTTCCTACTTGAACAGAAAGACCCCAGCCCCCACCCTGTCTGGCTAAATGACCCAGGAACAGAGAGGCTTTAGTCTCACCTCTAACACGAAGCTGAATCTTACAATCCTTGAAAATCCAATCAAACTAGAAAGTCTACCTTGAAGAAAATGGTTTTAAAGGCCATGATTTTGAAATAAATAACTACGAGGTTAAATGTGAACTTGCCAGTTGCTGGATTCTGGAAAATCAACTATTTGTAAGCTTTGTAAACCAAACGCTTGGTTTTGCAGTTCCCTCTTAAACACGGTGCAGAAGAGAGAACAGGGGAGTTTTCGAGTAAGACAGGTGTGAATCCACACTTAACGTACAGCCTCGCACAAGCTGCTTCAACTCGGGAGCTGCTGCTTTTTTCCCCGCGTATAAACGAGAACAGCGTCACCTCCTGCCAGTGGGCTGTTGTGAAGGCTTGTGAGACGGGAAAGGCCCAGCACAGCACAGCGCGTGGCAGACGCTTAGCAAATGAATTGTTTTCCTACTGCCTTAAGATGCAGCTCAACGGCATCCAGACCTTAAGGGTCGTATTCCTGTGTGACGCCGAAGTCTAAAAGAAAAACTCCAAAACTTCAGACACTTAACTACAGTAAAATCCAGGCTTTTGTGTAAAGGAAAAACGATAAAATCCTAAGAGTCCTAAAGAAATTTAGATGTTTACAAGCCAGTTCCCAGTTCTGCTCCTCCCTCCTGTCACCTTCTAAGGACGATGGGCTCAGGGACATGTGAGCTGGACAGCAGGCCCTGCGCTCCACTCACACCGACACCAGGGTTCTGTGCGTGTGTGACGCTGCTCGTCACCGAGCTGCGGGTGCTGGTTCAAAGAAAAATAGGATTTTACTCAACTAGAGCAAATTTACTAATTTTATAGCTATAAATGATGCTGTCCCAAACTGTGGTAAATTACTTCAAGTGTATCTGGAAATGTCTTTAAATTCATGGGTATCACTTATCAAAATCTTGTAGGAATGATGGTATTGCCAAGTTTCAGGGTTTAAAAAAAGTACATTATTTAAATGTGCTAATAACCAAATAAATGTTCTTCACACCAAGGGCGTGGATGTGACAGTATCACAGGGGATGCGCGCTGTACAGCAGCCTCACGTTTTAGCACACTTATCTATTCCTCTAGCTCCAAAATGACACAAGTCATTGGAGAAAGATTTCAGTGTCAAGCCACCACCATCTGCTGCTTCCCAGCAGAGCTAAAATAATTTCAGGCTGATGCACTGCAAACACACCTTTGCAGTGGCTTTTAAATTTGTTTTTTAAGATCTAAATTTGACTTTTCAAAGTCACTATTTTCTGAAGCTTATTTAAAATTAAAAACTTCGCTAAAGTCAAGCCACAGCCCCCGCCTTCCAACGTGTTCTTTCCTCAGGCTTCTCCTTGGAAGTCCCAGGTCCCTCCCACCCAAGGGGGCAGGGAGAGTCTTACAAGTCACCTCCTACGTGAGGCCATGGAATGAATGATGCGGCTGCACAACCAAGGTGAGATCCATGCTTTATGAACACGCCATCTCTCACGTCCCCAGGACAGGCTTGATACACAAGTTTTTCAGCTCATTTTACAGACTCTGGAACCAAGTTGTTCAAAAGGTGAATTCTGAAACCATGGTTGGTGTAGCAAATTAATATATCAAAACAAAAACTTCATCCATATATTTACATTTAAAAAAGACATTTAAAAAACAGGCTACTTATTAAGTGTGCTTGAACAAACCATGTGTGGAATTGAATTCCATTCATTATGGAGTTAGTTTCTGCTAACACTGACACTACAGAGACCTCGGCCTCCGAGGACCGAGGCGTTTAAGTGTTCCCAACCTATGCTAAAAAATAGAACACAGTAAGCACTACCGTGAAGCTCAGAAGTGGGCGGGCTAGTACCCGGCATGGCCTCGCACCGCCTGCGGGCCACCAGGAATTCGGAAACGCTCCACGGAGGTCACTGAACTTCTGTAGTCACACCTCACTTCACTAGGTCCTATACTTTCACAGACTTGGACGTTCACAACAGTGTTCTGAAATCCATTCCTTGAGAAGGTGGAGGGTCTCCTACGTTACATCAAACAAAAACTCATGCAGTTTCCGAGAGCTCACAGAGCTTTTTCAAAATAAACTACTGATCATCCAGCCTAATTAAAAACTCAACACTTGACATGACAGGTGCAGGAAGTGTACAGCTCAGCACTGCCAATATAGTTCACTCGACACCTCAGCCCCTACTTGCAAAGCAATTAACAGCTATACAGTAACTTCTGTTTTATTGTCATTGGCTTTGGCTCAGATGTTTAAATACTTCAACAACCTGGAAAGATTTTTCATATGCGTGTTCTGTTTTTTTTGTGTGGGCTTGGGTGCAGGTGGGGACTATAATAAAGGGGGGTCAGTTCATTATAATGAAGACATTATCAGTAATTAAACAGCCACTAAAATTTCACTTACCATTTCCGTACAAAATATACACGGGAGAATATGGCTTAGAGACAGAGGGGAAAAGCCTCTCATTTGTTCACACTATTTTACTGTTCCACCTATCCAGTCTGACAATAATGCCAAACTTAATTTACTACCTAGGGCAAAGGTAACTAAGAGGAATTTTATGAAGTCCAATTAATTTTGGTTCTGAGATCTTAAGTGCTTAAAAATTGGGAATTCTTCAGACCAAAAAAAATTTTTTTTACCAACAACCAAAATACCCAAAAGATCAGATAAAACATAACTGATTAACCATTAAAAATTCTCCAACTCTTTACTACATTAGGGTTAGTCGGAATTTTGCTTAGTCTGTAGACCAAGGCAACTTTTCTTAAGCAAGATGCTTCTAATATGATCTCTTAAAAAAAAAAAGCTCATCCCAGAGCTATCTCGGGTCAGAAATAGAACAATGGACACCAACTCCGTTTCTATAAATGTACCATTTCCCCCTTTTTTTTTTTTTTTAAAAGAAAACAAGAGGGGTTGGTTTTATATATCAAAATCAGAATTTTCATGTTTCACAATCTTGGTACTAGAGATCCCCAAATTCCTTGCACTCATTTGGGAAGTTTTCTGAAGGTGCACATTACAGGAAACAGCAGCAAAGTACCAAAACAATTCTAGTGCTAAAAAGCAGCCACCCCTGCGCGTGCCTCGAGAATACTAGATGAAAGACAAACAGTGTGCTAATCTGTGCTAGCAGTCGGGACTTGAGCTAGTCTAAGGAAGAAACAATTGTTTTCTTTAATCAGTCCACGGCAGGACATCTGTAATCATCTTGGGCAAATACCAAGTTTTGGGGGAAAATGTCCAAAAGGAAGAGACAACAGCATTACAGTTGGTATTCTTAAGGCACGCTGCAGGGAGTCCAACAATGACTCTCATAAGACCAACCGCTCGCATACATGCACACGCACACACACAGATTTTAATGGTTTAAAAAAACCAAATTTGTTACTTTAGAAAAATAAATGCAGTGCATTTTCAGCAATATTATCGCCACAGACTCTGCTCAGTCCACACACGGTAGTAGCTGCCGCCTATGGTGACACGGCTTCTCTGCACTAATTCCCATCAGGCCGAAAAACATTAGGGCAGGTTACGTAAAGACCGAATTGTTGCACAAAGAACATTTACTCATCAGATCCCACTGATCTCTTCTGTGCCCGTTTCCTGGGCAACCTTCTTGGTGAAGCTTTATCTGGAAGAAAAGAGAAAGTTTTAACTTGCCTGACTATTATATATGTGTTCAACAGAAACACTCTCCTTCAGCTTTACCCTTAAACTCAAAAAACGAACACACGTGCAAGACCAGGCCTCTTACCCAGCATAGGTTTCTTAACTAACCTTTCAAATAATCCTTCAAGAGGTAACTCAAAGTAAAACTTTATGCATTTGAAAGTTGCTGTAAGTCAACCTTAGAAGTTTTCATCACAAGAAAAAAATGTTTTGGTAACTCTGTATGGGGACAGACAGTAACTAGCTTTACTGTGGTAATCATTTCCCAGTGTCTACAAATATCCATCATGTTGTGCACCTGAAATTAACACAGCATTATATTATATGTCAATTAAAAAACCTATGCAATTAGGGCGATAAAAGATCTAATCTTCATCACTACTGTTGAAGCTACCATACAAAATCTTCTGGAATTCTACAATTTAGCATGTTTATATTTCTTTAGGGAGAACATTTAAAAATTTTATATTGCTTAGAAATTAAAGACTTAATATCTACAAATACAGCCAGGCAGTTTGTGTAATTTTTGGCAATTTCATAAATTCACCTGGAATGAGCAGCAGGTTAAAGGAGTTATCGATTCTATAAAAAGTGAAAGGCTGTCTTCTCTCTGACCACTTTGTCTTATTTTCTAGGAGCTCCTAACATAATAGGAAGATACGTCCTTGGTGGAATATGTTACAAACCATAATTATTTTTCCAGTTTAAAAACTAAAGTGAAAGGGCTGGAAAAGATGTTTTCACCAAAGTATGGGGTTTGTTTCATGAATGACGATACCAAAAAATTTGCCTGAAAGATCTTAATTTTTATTTTCCAAAATTATTAGATCACCATACCTAGATTTAAAAAACAGAAAGTAAATGTTTACCAAGAATATGTAGAACCTAAAAATTCTTTCTTAAAATCTGCTTAAGAGTTAATGACTGAAATATTAAGACTGAGTCTAAAAAATCACATGAAAACTGACCTCAGTGCTTTATTAAGTAGGTTAATAATGATGTGTTAAGAGGGTTCCATGTGCCTAAAACTGAGCACAGAAGCATTTTTCTGATGAAGACAGCCTACAACTTTCACCAAATTTTCAAAAAGGTTAGACTACAAATTACTGCCTTTTCTATTTCTGAATAATCTTCAAAAATAAACAATATGCTGAATATAGCCTTTTTCCAAAAACCACTTCAGAATCTCGTTGCTGTCTGTGTGGACACGGCTGTCACCAGGCCGATGTGAGGTGGGCATTACTGACTCCTGACAGCATCCCCCCACAGCAGGGCTTTAAATACAGGAGCACGTGGGAGCCTCGGAGGACCTGCAGCGCCTGCTCATTCACTACACGGGCTGCACCGCAGCAGTAAGACAGCCGATCAACTCTCCTTAACTATGAGTCCACAACCTTCACCACCCACCTGCCTAGCACATCACAAAATAAACCAGACAAATGAGACACTGAGTGAGAGAGCAACTTAAGAGTCATTCAGGTTTGGGGACAATGGCTCCAAATGCCTTAACAGCCTAGAAAGCGGCATTTTATTTCAGCAGAGAACACTGTAACTGGTGTGTATAACGATGCTTTTCAGCCATCAAAGGAAAACCACCCCCTCTTATCACTCCCTCCCCAAACCCTAAAAAACTTGGGGAAACCCCCCCCCGCCCACTAAAAAAAGACATTCAAGAAAGTCACCTGACTAAGCTGTAGTAAAACTCACGGCACCGCGTTCACTTCAGAGAACACGGAGCGCCAGCAGACGGCCACACCGGCCCCTCTCCCCTTCCTGGGGCCACGTCTCGCCTAGCCTCCTGCCTCACCTGCGGGACGTGCAACGCAGGTGACTCTCAGGCGGGCTGTTTTAAGTTAATAAGCTATGCCCCAGTTTTCTAACAAGTCCCTAAGCCAAACTGCACAGAAAACTTCATGCTTATAGCTTCTGACTAAGGTTTCCCTAGACAGGCATATCCCTAGTATTTAGCAAAAATCCTATAATTTTCTACTAAAATCAGCTAACCTAGCACTAACAGTTAAAAGACTTCAGGGAAGCTGAAGCACCCTACTCTGAAATGTAAGACACAGGAGGCAACTTCTCAGTCACGGCTCGAATTGTTGCAAACCACCCTCGTTCCTTTACACTCTGAGTGAGAATCACCCTCTGAGAGCTGCGAAAAATGAGAAAAAGCTCCTGCCGAACAGGCCCAGGCCTCCTGGACCTGCTGGTCCTCACACACCTGAGGAGGCTTCCACCATCTTCAACAGTTCTCCTGCTTTCTGTCCTCAAATATGCAAAGTCCATGTCCTATCTTTGAAAGAAATGGCTCTGGCTAAATTACCTTCAGTTTGGTTCAACCCCTTTACTCTAAAAAAACACGTCCTAAGACCATGGTTCTCAAAGTGCGATCTGGATCAGCAGCTTCAAAATCACTGAGAACACAGCTTTTAAGTTCACGAATAACAATGTCAGGGAGAAAGATACTCTGAAACCAACCCCTCAACCTACACGAGTTAATTCTGAGGCACCGCAGGGCCTACACTTCAACCCGATTCCGCCTGCTGCTTCACTGAATGCCAGCATGATGCGGGGAGGTCGTCCTTCCAGAGAAGGAGCATGTACAGCGCTGAGGCCCTGGGACCTGCACTGTGCGTCCCAGTGCCTCCACATCTTAATTTGCTTCTGCTCAACACAGCTTTCACACGCTTACTGGACACACCCTTACGTGACAGTTTCATGGGCTCCTCACACTGGCCAGATCCAGCCCAAACTCAGCCCTCCCAGCACACGGGCACCCCCATCCTCCTAACGTTACTGGGTCATCCCGCTGCCTAAACTCAGTACTCTGACTCCCTCCTTTCCTAAAACAACCAGAAAGACACTGAGAGCCCAATTGGCTCCACTTCTAAAATGCCTTCTATTCCCTTTTATTCCCAGGCCTCAGCCCAGGCCCTGGTCATTTCTCGTTTTGTGGAAAATATCTAACTGCGGTCCCTGTGTCCAGGAGCTCCTGCTGGTCAGCCAGCCTCCACACAACTATGAATTTTTTTTTTAAAGATAACTTTATTATTTTTCTGCTTTAAAGTATCTGATAGCTGCCATTTACCTAGAAGGAAAGTCAGAAGTGCTGAGCAGAGCATGTAACACCTTAAAGACTCCTCACAGAACGCAAGAATCCGGCCAAATGTCCACCCCTTCTGGGAACGACTCCCTTCCTCTCCTGGATGGGGAAGGTCCCTCCCTGCGCCCTCACTAAAGCGCCTACCATACTGCACTTCTGTTTCCATAGACAGACAGAGTTCACTGAAAGTAATGATAACAACAATTTAACTTGCAAACCTGGAAATGACCTGAGCAGCCAATTCACAGAAAAAGAAATACTAAGTGGTCAATCAAGTATGTGTGAAGATGCCAGACCTCATTCTTAACCATAAATGAAAAATGAGATACTATTTTGTATCATTTTGACAAACTGAAACACTGATAATACTTGCGAATGACTAGCGAGAGGGGAGGAGAACAGGCAACACTGCACCTTCTTGAGAACATAAACTGGCACCATCTTTGGGAGGGAAATGGGACACTTTCCATAAAAATTAAAATGTACATGATCTTAGACATAACTATTCGGCTTTTAAAAAACTATCCCAGGTAGGGGAGTGGACAAAATAGGAACAGGGTGCCAAAAGGCACAAGCTTCCAGTTATAAAATAAGTTACAAGGATGTAACATACAGCATGGTGACTACAGTTAGCAACACTGTATGTATATCTGAAAGTTGCCAAAAGACTAGATCTTAAAAGTTCTCATCAAAAGAAAAATAAAATCTGTAACTGTGTGGAATGGTGTTGACTAGACAATGTGATGATCACATCACAATATATACAAATATCAAAACCATTCTGTTGTACATTCAAAATTAATGTTATGTCAATTATACCTCAATCAAAAAAGGAAATTATCCCATAAGTTTATATATAAGAATATTCAATACAGTTTTAATTTTAAGACCAAAAAGCTGGAAATAACAAACATCTTTCAGTGTAGAACAGGCTTAATCAATCATGACACACTTTATTAAAAAGAATGAGGTAAACATACAATTATCACAAAAAGCCAAGACAGAGAACTCAGGTTGCAGACCGGTGTGTGCCGCGTGATGCCGTCTGTGTAAACATGCACACAGAACAACAGACAGACATGCCAATGTCTGCACAGAAAACACTCAGAATAACACGGCAACACCAATTATTTATGGAAAATGGGATTAGTAGAGCCAGGAGGTCGTCTTAGTTTTTCACTACTTTTTTTGCCCTTCAATGAGACCATACTGCTTCAGTGTTTTGAAAAAGTCCATTTTCAACTGGAGGAAAAAAAAACCTACATTCTTCTATAAAGATTAACATTTAACCAACTGCATATATAATAAAACTGAAATATATGTTAGGTAAACTACTGGGCAGTATTGTAGGTTTATCCTTTCACATATGGTGGGCAGCTGGCAGTTAGTTTTTCTAATAGAGTGCTAGAGAACAGTCCCGTTACCCATTACACTTATTGTAAAGTAGTCACATGCTATACAAGAGCCCCCAGGACTGTATCAAACACCATAAAGAAATTAATCGCCTCACCTCTTCTACTCTGCACTGAAGCAACAGGAAAGAAAAGAGATAGGAAAAGGTTAGGAATACAGAGAATTCACACATTTGCATACAAACTGCAGATCTGGAAGCATTTCTAAGTTAAAGCACAGACATAGTACACAGTAAAATTTTAAAGCATTCTTTGCAAGTAATGAAAAGATAAGTGGTAATCAGCATTGACCAAGCATTTTTTGCTAAACCTAAGATATTTAATTTCCACTTAAGAGAAAAATTTTCTAGCCAGTTTGTAAGAGTACTTACTGATCTGATTCAAAGTTTCCTGAGGAATCCAGCTCATGTCAACATCATTCTGACTTGATGTACCCATCTCTACCTTCTGTATGGGTCTCTTGCGCTAAAAGAACATAAAACCATTATTTTAAAGGAGATCTGTTATACTGTTTACTATAATTTTAAAAAGACCTAACAGATTACCCATTTAAATATCTTAGTAGATAAACATGTACTCTTCTAATTCTAAAACATATTCCTCAAATATTTTTTAACTAGACAAGGAAAATCATGTCTACACCAATAAAGAATAATGAAGAATAAATCTTCACAACAATTATTTTCAGCCTCTAAAGACCTTTTCCTCTGCTATAAAGCTTCATCATACAATTGACAGATCAAGTAATAATTTGTTTATACAATGATTTTCATTCCTTTTGGGAATCAAATATTAAAGAATAAATTTATTTCCACATTCAACAAAATTTGGGATAATTACTGAAATGTTGCATGCAGGCAGATTCCTGCATTGTTAGCTAAATATACTTAAGCAGTTGGTATAGATAAAACAAAACAAAAACATAAAATGTCATCTATGCTAACCACCTCAAAATTTGTTCCTTCAGTATTTGCAGCAAAACAGCTAGAAAGTAGGAAAGTTATTTAATTCCACTGTTTAGTCCTATTTTTGAAAAAAACCCCAAACAACCCACCTATTTACATAAGAAACAGAATATTAATTTTATAGTGCAAAAATTAATTCTGAATACACAGAAATACAGCTGAAAAAATGGCTTATACCTAATACATAAATTTATAGCAAAAAGCTATTATAAAAATGAGGTAAAGAAAGTCATGAAAATTAGCATTTAAGCATAAGGTATTTCTCTTTTAAAGAGTAAGGATTTATTAATATCATTTACTGCTAATTTTATACAGATTTGACTACCTGACTCCCTGCTTCATGGAGATTAACCAAAATGTCTACCAACTGTTTAGGGTCTAGTGGATCCCAGTATATCTGGCGATTTTAAATCATGCTATACATTAAGAGGGTCAGTGTGGGTTATTTTGTTTTGGGGTTGTGGGGGGCAGGGGGAGGGCGGAGACGAGGACATGGCGGCAGAGTCAGCTGCCACGCTCAGAGACAGGAAGGCAGGATTAGAGCCGGCTTCAATGTTACCACTTACTAGTCTAACAAGGAAACAGAACTTTGACTGATAAAACCAATACAGCGAAATTCATTCTTTCTTTTTCAAATGAAGACTCATTTAAACGCTAATTAGGAATCAGCCTTATAGTAAAAAATATTACTGCTTACAGATAAAATAACATATCCATGAAAAAGTACAATAAACAGACGTATGAAATCTTATGTCTGAGTTTTAAAACTTTCAGCATAATTTAGAGTTACACTAATAATAAAAAAGTAAGGATCACTCTGGAGGTTGTGGACAGAGGACACTAACTGCAAGTCTAAACAAACCCAAATCACACTCAAGGTCTCATCTTCAGGCTTTATTTTAAAAATGGACAACCAACCTGTGAACATACAAACCCACAGTGAGAGTAAGAAGCCACGAACAACGAGACGGTATTGTACGCAGAACTGTGACAGCTCCTGGAGCAGAGCTGTGGGGGCTGCTCGTCCACCTTCACACTTACCTTTCTCGATTCTAGGAGCTGATGAAGGCCAACAACCACCAAGAGCCCAAGGCCAGCCAGAAACATGTACATAAAGATTCTGATATAAAAAGGAGAAAATACAAACTGGTTTTAGTTCCTAAGAAATACCACAGCTTATTAAAACTATAACTGTGCTTTAACTCTTAAGAATTATGAGTTAACTCCAACTATAATCCTAACAAGATATAAGTTTTCCAAATAATTTGTGGAGAAAAGAATAAATTATTTTAAATTCAACTTAGATCCAGGTAGTAAAGTTTGGTAAGAAATCTACCTTTACTTTAAGAACAATTAGTCCAAAGGGAGAAAACGCAATCATATGATCTAAAATAAATGACTTTATAGTCTCATATTCAAAGGTCAGTTATATTAAAATAACTGCACTAGGTTTTGTCTTCCTTAAATATTAGATTTTGCACAACTTTATTTCAAAATGACTTTTCGTGAACTACATATCAGAACATAGTGCAAAATGAATCATCATTCACAAAGAACATGTTTTTTGAGATAAAACCTTCCAACTTTCTAATTTATGTTCTCAGTAGCAATTTTAGAGGTATACAACCTAGATGAGGCTACTACCAGCTTAAGAGGATGGGGTGGAAAACAATTTTAAAAAGGAAGAACAAAAAACCAACTTTCCTTTTAAAACAATTTTTTGTTAGTTTTGACTATCTTTCCTAACTTGGAACCATCAAAGTACAGATTTAAGTAGTCAGGATTTCACTCAATCTCCAGCCTGCTCCATTTTCACCATTAAAAAAATATGACAGAAGCAAGCCTTCTGGTCCCACCTTTTAAGATCAAGATCTACATACTGCAACTTTCACTTACGTCTCTCCGTCTAACCCATCTTCTCTCTCAATAATTGTAACTGTTTGATTGAAGACAGCATCTTGGAATACATTGCCCTGTTGAAAAAAAAAATCCCAAAAATATGAAATGCATTGGGGAAAAAATGCACTGAAGAATGAAAGCTTACAAGATTTCTTAGAACTGTCACCTTATCTACAGCTTTCTCATCACTTGGGTCAGTAAGACTCAGCAGAGTCATGTAACTGCACTAGTGCAATGCCAGGGACTTAACATTATGTTACTTTCTCCTATAAAAGAAAAAATGGCTGCAAATTTTCATGTTCTACATTGACAATGGATTGGAACTCAGTTTATATTAGATAGGCTAAGGACTTTCAATGCCAAAACATTTTTCTGTGGTGGTCTCAAAATAATTTTGTCAGCTCAACACAATTTCAGTTTTCAAATACGTGAGTCACTTGGAAAAAACACAGATAGCTGTGTCCAGTGTTTTATGTGAAGCATCAAGGTAGCACTTTTTCAAAACTGTCACTACCAAATGCTAAACTGTGATAATTTAAGTTTTATTCCAGGCTCTCTCAATTACCATTCCTCTCACAGGCAATTCCAAGATGAAACAAACATTCAAAAAGGAACTGAAACTACATATGTGCTTGTTGGATTAAGTTTAATTCTGCTTGAAAACAAGATGAACTCTATAATCCTTCAAGCTACTTACTATAAAACTGAGAAAGTATAATAACGTTGCTTTGAAGATAAGAATGAAAAAAAACGTTCTCACCTTCCACTAAGTAGTTTTCAAAAAAAGGGAAAACTTAATGGCAGCATGAGAAATTTAACTCAAACATAAGGTAAATATGCTGACACCAGGGTATCAAAAAAAAGTTGAATAAGCTTCCAAGAGAGGATGGAATTTCCTTCTCTGAAGACTTTTTGAAAAGGGAATGGTTCAGATGTGCTCTCATCTGAAGGGGGATGTAATGGCTGGCAGCTAGAGGTCAACCCCCAGCAATGAGATTCGCCGGGCTTCTCTCATTGATTCATTCATTCCTTTGGTGCACAAATACTATAGACAGCAAAATGTCATGAGAAAGACAACAGAGCTTATCTATGGCCATTTGGTTCTTATAAACCATAAACCTTACTAATATCCTAAAAATCTTTGGTTATATTTTTATTTACGAGTATATAAAATGATAGAAAAACAGTCTTTAATACTTAACGACAGAAGCCGTAAAATGGGCAAAATGCAAGCAACAAAAGGAGGTAAAAAAATTATTCAACATCTGTTAACATCTGGATAAGCAGCAAATCCCGCTGTGTGGCTTACTGTTCCTTTTCCGTCAGGGCCCAGCTGAGTCACTTCCACTCTCGTTGCCCTACACTCACCTCTAGGAGGTACCGCTTTCACGCTGTGATGCTGTTTGCATCCAGCTGCCCCAGCGCCTCACAGAGCTGAAGGCGGGAATGTGCATTTTATCTCTGCCTCCCCACTGCCTATCAGTTTCAACCACAAAAAAGGCACTTGAATGAATAAACAGAATATTCATTAAACAATGTCAACTATCCTCATCCATCCCTAACTTAAAAAAAGAAGAAGAAAAAGAAGACAGTTTAGAGGGGCTTACATTCAGATCTTTGTAGTTCAGATTGATGACCAGACCAAAGGGCCGTCCGCCCATGGGCTCTGCAGGGATGAAAGAGTACTCAAAAGTGGCCTGTCTCTGGGGCGGCACTACAGTGTTCAGAGGAAGAGCTGTGAAATTCTGGATGTAAAACTGGTAGTCCTGAGGGTATCGAAATGAGGCGTCCAGAGATTCAACAATAAAATCTTCTGTACCCTTGTTTGTAAAGCCTACCAGGAACTTCACAATGTTATTTGCTGGAAAATCTAAGAAACCAAAAAAGAGACAGGAAGATTAGAAACATTCAAAGGGTACAAAATAAGCAGACATTACAAACGGATTTTTGTAACATACAGATTTCCTGCTACATACAGACCTGGCTTCAGAACCCTTTTCAGTAGAGCACTCCAGACATCCACTAACTGGCAACTCACTAGCCTGCACATCAGCTGAAACCTGTGTCTGTACACCAGCATTCCAGCTCAAGAGCTGAGATGAGCATCTCAACTGCAGACCAGATCACTTCCAAGCTACATGTCTAAGAAGGAGCTGTGTGCTTTCAGCAGTAAGATTTTCTTGCAGTGGGGCTACAGGACTTGATGGAGTCACCTTCACCTCCAATTCAGTGCCTGCTATCTGTGCAGACAGTGGAGGAAGAATGGCAACGTCTAAGAGGCTCACCTGAAAGGTGCAGTATCTGTTTGAACATAAAAAAGCGAATCGAGCTTTAAGCAATGAGTCAAAATGCAAATCTGAATAAGACCCAAGTAGGCAGCTACAAAAAAAAAAAGGAAAAAAAATCCTCTTAATGAAAATATACTGTGTAGGTACACAGTTGGAAAGTACCTGGGAATAAAACAGAAAACTTGAGAAGACCAAGAAAATGAATAACTTCCAATAATAAGCCTTCGATGATCATCCTGTGGTCTACAGAGCGGTTCTATCTACTACAGCACAAGCTCTGGGGTCAAACAGATCTGGGTCTGAATCCTGTGTCCACACTGCGTGAGTAACCTGGACACACCCTGGCCCCTCTAAACCTCAGTTTAACAACAGTAACTCTTCTCTCAGGGGTCCTGTTAGGACTGAATAATGCAAGCAAAACAGTGAAAACAGTGCCTGCCACAGCACTCAGTAAATCCAAGCCTTTAGTCCATTTTCTTTTAATGCGACGGAGGCTCTAATCAAGGCCTAACTGTAAAGATTTAATATTTCACTAATGTTTACACCCAAAATATGAATGCTGTTATACTACAGCAGTTTGAAAACATTTTAAAAACAGTATCCTTCAAAGGGACATTCAATTTCTAGTTAGAGAGGACAGTATTTTTTCCCCTTAGTTTTACAGATACGAGCATTCACACACAGAAGAGGGTTTCCGCCGCCGTGTGTCTGCACTATGCTCGTAATGGAAACTTGTAAAACAGTAAAATCTTAATCATTATTAACACTTCCTCTAAAAGCAAGCCTGTCATTTTTAAAATTCCCATATCTGAGTGAAAACCAACAATTCTCTCACCTTCTCCTTTCACAAACAGGATGGTTGTATCTGCACTCGGTGAGGCTTCGGGTTCCCCAGATACATCTTCTTCCTCTTTATCTTCAACCTAAGAAAAACATGAAAAACAGATTACTATGAGGGAAAAACACATCATTTAAGAATAATGACTTCACTAGATTTGGGACAAAATACACTGCTTCCCCAACACTGCGTTGGGACCAAGAGTGGAATGAATTTCATTGTATCTCATCAGTTAAAATACAACTTCGATAGCAGCGTATCTCACACAGAAATGTGCAGAGCGATCCCCCGGCGCCCCTGCAGCCATGATTCAGGCCTAGGAAGCCCGAGATTCTCCATTTCTAACAAGCACCCAGGAAAAGCCAACGACGCTGGTACTCAGACCACACTTTGCAATGCAAGGTTCTGAGTGTGGGTTGGTAAATTTTCAGTAACGTTTGAAAAAGAGTTTAAAAACAGTATCTTTCAAAGGGACATTTAATTTCTAGTTAAAATAGATTTTATTTTTCCCCCTTAGTTTAAATCCCAGGAATACTATCCTCCAGGAAGAGAGAAAGTCCCATACTCAGTCTTTGCTGACATCCCTGAAGAAACAAGGCCTGGAAGGTGGTGCCGGCCTGAGGACTCAGACAAAATGCTTTCTGTTTTGGGAACCACGAGGCCCCTGCTGTGATTAGCGACCTGCGGCGGCAGCATGAAAGCGTCCAGAGACAGCAGGCAGAGGCCTGGGCATGGCTGGCCCGCAGCCACGCATTGCCCCCCGTCTAGGGCCTGGGTATCCCCGAAAAGATTTTCCATCCCGATTAACAAAAGAATTTCCCTGTGAGAAGTCTTCACACAACTTGGAAGAAATGGTTTTCAAAAAAAAAACCACGACCAGGGAGAACTGGGGAGATGTCCTGTAACTCAGGGAGACTTGCACAACTTGCAACGTTTACTGTTAATCATTGACCTGCATGCTTAAAATGAGCAAATATCAAGTGTAAATTATATTTCAATAACATTGTTAAAACATGTCAACAAATTTTAATTAAAAAATTTAAACCCCAGTGCAGTATTTCTCCAGGCATCAATAAGAATTACAGATATTCAAATATTTGAAGTGTCCAGGCCCTTAATAAATGGAGATGTTGAAGGGCACCACTGCTTACTGCCATTTTATTTTTCATTTAAGTAAATATTCTCTCCCAATAGACAGACCTCTCAAGAGCAAAGACTGTCTTATAGTTAAAAAATTCCACATGCAGCTCATATGCTTAAGAGAAGGCACTCAAATCATTTGTTCGATGACTGTGCAACTGTATTACAAGTTACATTTTAAGCATCTTTAATGATACATATTTTCAGTATCTTTAGTAATACCTTCATCTAGTAACAGTGAGTTTCTACTTTTGGGAAAACAGACCCACGAGTAGGAAAACAGACCCACGAGTAGGAAAACAGACCGGAGTCAGGAAGGTAAGAACCATAAGCCGTAAGAATAAGGAAAAAAGGAAGTATTTGAGAAACAGTTAAGAGAAATCATCCCTAAGATTTGATCAGTAGGTTGTGGAATAAAAAAGAAATGTAAGCAACAGGGTAAAAGCTTGAAGCATGGAGACATATCAATAAAGGAAATAATTCATGGAGGTAAGCTGGGTGGGAAATGCTGCGTTCTGTTTTGGACGTTTAAGATTTGAGGTACTTATGGAACCTCCAGATGTGCTGTCCTGCAAAGAGCTGGAAGCAGAGGTACGGAGCTCAGTAAGGCAGGGGGCTAGAAACGAGATCTGGAAGTCATCTATATAAGATGGCTGTGGTTAAAACCACAGGTTTTATCCACAGAAAGAGAGAGAGAGAAGGTAGTAGAAACCAGGCAGCAGCCACTGGAACAGAGAAAACCGAGGAATGTGGGGGGGTGCGCGACAGAAGGCAACATGAGGGGAATCAAGGAAGGGGTACTCGGCAGATGCTAAAGAGGGCACACAGGATAACAACGGACGACAGGCCAGGAATTCTGCAATCAGATCACTGGTGACTTAGCAAGAACAGTTTCACCAGATACATGGGACCAGACTAACCACAGTTAGAGAACAAATGTGAAATGAGCAGAAGAGAAAGCTGCAGTTTACTCTTTCAAGGAGTGTGCTGGTAAAGAAAAGAAAATGTGTAGCAACTTAAGGTGGAGGAACACAAAGCAGAGGATGTGAAGACATTTGTAGTTTTAGACAACCAAGTCACTGAGAAGACTCAATGCTTCAAGCTACAGAAAGAAAGAGGGTAATTAACAAGATCCCACAGGACGAGGTGAGGAGAAGGTGGCATGGCCAGCCTTAGAAGAAAGACAACTCACTGTTAAACAAGAGATGTAGAAAAGATGGGTGAATAATACATTTAAAAGTAGATGGCAGAAAATCTGTTAAGAGTTCACACCTGATGGTCTCCACTTCCGACATCGATGGCAATGTTGTTGCTAAGACTTCACAGAGAGAACTGATTTTGGAGTTTAAAAGTGGTTAAACAGTACGGAGATTTCTTAAAAAACTAAAAATAGACTTACCGTATGATCCAGCAAGCCCACTCCTGGGCATATACCCAGAGAAAAATAAACTTCAAAAAGACACAGGCACTCCAATGTTCACAGCAGCACTATTTACAATAGCCAAGACATGGAAACAACCCAAATGTCCATCAACAGATGACTGGATAAAGAAAATGTGGTATATACATATATAATGGAATACTACCCAGCCATAAAAATAAAATAATGCTATTTGGAGCAACATGGATGGACATGGAGATCGTCATACTAAGTAAGCCAGAAAGAGAAAGAAAAATGCCATATCACTTATATGAATAATCTTTCTTTAAAAAAGGGACACAAATGAACTACTTATTATTTATAACGTAGATGACTGATTTCTTAAATATGTGTAAGCACATTTCACGGTCCTTTATGATTGGACTACTCCATTCTGTTGATTCTTATTTTGCAGTTGGCTTTATTCTTTCGGTAACTATGTAAGTTTAAAAAGCTAAAGCCCTAAACTATTCTCAGAAACAATGAACAGTACATATATATAAATTAAAAAAAATATGAACAGCATGTTGTATGTATGTGTTTACACGCAATATATTGTATGTCAGTCAAATTGTAACAATTCTAATAAAACTGAAAAAAAAAAAGTGGCTAAACAAAAATCCTGTGTAGGATAAACTACAGTAGTCCAAGAGAGAAAAATAAAATTCGCTAGAAGCATGCTGCAACGATCCTAACTCTAGCATAGTATTTTACTGTCATACTATAATTTTACAGTAAAAGTTTCAGAGCTGGACAACTTCTAAGAGATCTTCTTTAAGCCCCTTCTTTTCTCAGGACGTATCTTATGTATTTATTATTGTCTGCTCCTCACTCCTTGCCACCAAAATACATACACGCTGCCCCAAGAACATGAGAGAGCAGAGAGACTATCTGGTTTCTTAGGAAATTAAGACCCAGAGAGGTAAGTTACCCAAGGTCAGAAAGTTTAGTATGTATCCCAAATCCATCAGCAAGTGATCCAGTGGTCCCGCCATTTTACCCTCACAGACTCATGTTGACATAATTTTGGATTGTTATCTGTTTCACGTCTCCTTCCTTGTGCTAAGAAAATACTTACAATCCATCCTCAGTGACTGGCCCTATTCTCCCAATTTCAATCCACTTTGATCCCATTAATAAACCTCTAAAAGCAAGAATCTTAATACCAAATTTGTCTATAAAAGGGATAAACCCTATTATATACACATATTAAACCGAGTGCAGCACTAACCAAATCTGTGGGCTCGTCTTCTTCTACCTCTGCCTCATCGTCTTCATCTTCAATTATAGAATCTTCCACTGTTTCTTCATCTTCCGTAAGATCTTGAGCCGCTGCTAATGAGCCTAACAATAAAATACGAAACAAGCAGTTAACCTTTACCCTGGGATGTCAATGTTTTTAAATCTCAGGTATAGGCAATGAAAATTTTCCCTCAGAATAACTGAACCTCCCAGTTCACTTGAATGATGCCAAATTACAATACATCTAAGAACATTCATGCGATTTTATCTTACTGGTAATCTTACCAACTGCATGTTAGTTTTAATGAGGAATGCTGTTTAATTTTAAAAAATGTCTAAGAGTTGGAAAAATGAATTGCTAAAACTAAAGATGCCCTAAAGCCCAAATAAAGAATTCAAGCAATTTTGTTAAGCAAATTAAGGAAAGATCGTCTTAAAAGGAAGAAACTCCAAAAGCTACCCTGTCATTAACCATAAAAAAATGAAAAAATTCTAAAGGAAAACAGTGACCCAAATACTTAGACAAGAAACACCGTTAAAAGTGCTGACTACAGCTCAAAACCCTTAGTACTGGACAGCACGTAATTCCAAGGAACAAATATCTCTACGACATCCATGGTGAAAACCGGCTCGCATAAAACACACTTGGTTTAGTAAAAACTGTACTGGTAACTTCAGGGTTGACAGCATAGAAAGCATGGGTTTACTTTTGCATACAGCTTCAAACATGTTTTAAGACATTTTTTATTTCCCCTACACTCAATTTCTAAGTAAAAGTTAAGCATAACTCTAATGCCAAGAAATTATAAACTATAATTTTATAAGCAAAAGTACTCTAGATAAGTCATATTAAATCTATTTCAGGCCAGACCCTCAAGAGAAATATCAAAGTACTAGTAACTCTCCCAACGTTTCTCAGAAAGAATGATGATGTGGCAATTCAGTAGAGAAAAAAATATGGGAAAGGAAGCATGTGCACATGCCAGAATACCCAGGAGAAACAATATATACTAAGAACTACTCATTTGAAGTCTTTTCCACTGCATGTTAAGATTTATGCAAAATACTAAAGAACATTTAACCACATTTCATGAACCGAGAAACAGCGTCTACTGCTTGCTGAACAAAAAGACTAAAACAGTGCATTCATAACTTACAAGTCATTTTCTAAAAAAAAAAAAAACTGACATATAAAGTTGTACTTAAATTTCAAGATTTCTCAATATTTACAACGGTTTCCACCCTGTTTATTTATTTTTATTCTTTTTTGTTCACCCTAAGTTTATTAAACAATTTGTTTTAATGCTAACCAGTAACAATTTTGTGCCTATAAGGTCTAACAGTTTGCTATTGGAAAAATTAAGAGAATCATCTTTTGAAAGATAGGTCATTCAGCACACACACAAAAATGTTCACAGAAATTGTTAAATTTAGATACTGAATTGATGTTTCTTAGTGTTCTAAAGCCTTTAAAAATATAGTTTAGATTTCAGACAAAAACGATTATCAAATATTCGTAAAGAAAGTGAAAACAAAGCAACTCCTAATTGAAAAGAATCCCTTTTTAAACTTGCAAGTGACTTAACAGTTTGGTTAATTCTCCCACTTGGTTTCCTATCCAGTATACAGAAGTCAGTCAGTGCACTCCTCTTCTTTTGAACTCACGGATACCTGTCACTCATTCATTTTGCTACACAGCTTACTTAAACTTACAGAATAAAAGGAATTCCAGCAATTATTTAGACTAAATTTCACGGAGGAAAAGTTCATGATAGAAGCGGGGCATGAAGCCAAGTGTCCACATTTTTAACGTTCTAAGTTACTTTCACACCAGGTTAACCGGCGGAAGGAATAAACCTACAGGAAAAAACGGAAAACTCCAAGTAGTTTATATTTTTTCAGGACAGTGCGATGCTTCCACAAAACAAAACAAAACAAAACAAAAACAGTTACAAAAGAAAAGGGAGAGAAAAAGGAGGGCTCAAGTAACGGACACCCCCTGAGATTCTTTACCCAGCCGGGGAGTAGGGCTGGACAAGCAGGGGAGGATGGGGCGATCGGGGAAAATCAAGACCCCCGGTGACGCTGGGCTCAGGGGCCATAAACCGGGAGGGGGCCACTAGAAAGGCCGCTCTGAGAGTCTAGGCGAGCAGACAACCAGGGTTTCCGCGAATGAATGAAGATCTCCCGGCGTGGAAGCTAAAGACACGTCAGCCCAGCGCCAGGGGGCGGGGGTGGAGCCGGCGGCCGGGAGCTCCAGGGGCCGCAGCGCGCTCGGGCGCAGCCGTGCCCCCGGCTCTCGCTGCCCTGCTCGCCCGCCGGCCGCCCGCCCCGGCCCCGGCTGCGGGCGCGGGGAGCCCGAGCCTCAGGCGGCCCCAAGCCAGATCGCGAGCCCCGACCCCGCGCTCGCGTGCAGGGGCCCCGCTGCGGGCCGGGGGCCGCGGGGACGAGGAGAAAGGTCGGCGGGGGGACGCCGGACCCGCGGGACGAAGGACCCCGGAGCCGCCGCCGCCCCCAGCTTCCTCCAACTCTCCCCCCGGCCGAGCCCCGTCACCCACTCCCCTCGCCTCACCTCCAGGGCCGCCTCGGAGCAGCAGCGTGGCGGGGAACACAAGCAGGAGGAGCAGAAGCAGGCGAGGAAGGAACCTCATGGCGCGACCGGTCCGACGTCCAGACCCCGTCCGCGAGGGCTCTCGGCAGCTCCGGCGGTAATGGCGTTACTCTTCATCCGGGCTCCGGGCGGCGAGGGGTGGGGCACGCACCACGCACGGCCGTCGCCACGCCCCCTCCCCGGCCGAGGAACTCCGCCAACGTGGCTGCTCCGCTGCGAGAACCGCGGGGAGCGCGACCGGCCCGGGAGTCACGTGGCCGGTTGCTAGGGCCCCTTAGATTCCCGCGAGAGTCCGCCTCCCGTCCTAGTCCCTGGCGGCAACCTGCGGTTTGGCGCTGGCCCCGCCCCCTTCCCTCCAATTAATTAGCGTCGTTAGTGGTTACTTTATTTAAATGACCATCTGCTTAGTGCCCTGCGCCATAAAGTCTCATACAATTTTAAATAATAGTGCTATAAATAACATGAACTGCCTGTATGTGGCACTGGAGAGCAAAAATATGTTTTGGGAAAAAAAGTGAAATAATGCCATTTGCAGCAGCATGGATGGACCTAGAGATGATCATATTAAGTAAGTCAGAGAAAGACAAATACGATATCATTTATACATACAATCTAAAAAAATGATACAAATGAATTTATTTACTAAACAAAAACAGACATAGGAAACAAACTCTTGTTACTAAAGGGGGGAGGGGAGGAAGGATAAATTAGGAGTTTGGGATTAACAGACACACATTACTATATATAAAATAGATAAGCAACAAGGACCTACTCTATAGCACATGGAACTATATTCAATATCCTGTAATAGCCTAATGGAAAAGAATCTGAAAAAGAGTATATGTATGTATAACTGAATTACTTTGCTGTATACCAGAATCGAATACAAAATTGTAAACCAACTATATTTCAATGTAAAAAACTGGAATATATAATTTTTTTTTTGAACAAGAAGCATTAAAAAGTACACAGTGGAAAATCCGGTCCTCTCTCTGCAGACACCCTCACGCACAGTTAAATAGGGACAGTTTTTAAATTCTGATCTGACAGTTTCAGAATTGTAAGTCACCTAGAACAGTGGCTGGAATAGAGTAAGCATTTTGGAAATACATAGTGGGGGCAGCAATGGCTGGACTGTTTCCTTCAGTTTCCTTTTCATCTAGTTGGACTTTGGGTCACTACCAATAATCCGGTGTGTCATGCAATTACAACGTGAATTCCAGTGACCGTTGGACTGGACCAGCGTGAGATGTCATGTGGATGATGAAACAAATAAGCTAACACTTGTGTGCTTACTACTGCCAACCCCTGTCACTTAATCTCTGAAAATCCTTTAATGTTGGATATTATTTACTGAAAAGAAAACCAAGACATAGAAAGTGTGGTAACTTACCCAAGCTTAAAAGCTACTCAATGGCAGGTGCAGGGTTTGAACCTGGCAGTCTGACTCCAGACTCTGTGTTCCCCTGGCCTAGGACACCTGCTGCTCTCCTCCTGCACTGGCTCTGCTCAAGGCCTCCTTGCCCTGGGGCTCCTGGAAATGCAGCTTGCGATTGCTGCTGGCACTGTCTAATTCTGTCTGCTAATGTCACTGCCTGACAGTGCTGGTCTCGACCAGCTTGGCTCTGCTCCACCAGTGCCACCAGTGCCACCACCGCTGCAGCAGCTAAGGCACCTGGGAGAAGTGGAGGCACTCCCTGAGGAAGCAGCCCCCCACTGTGCTGAGGCCTCCCACCTGCACACGGCTACCAAAGCCGCCACGCTGTGCCAAAGCCATCAGGACTGCCGACACCACTTTGATGTGGCTGAACCTTGCTGAGTTCTCTACTGGCAGAGGAAGAATCTCCCTCCCCAACTTTGAGGCACTGTCCTTTTCGTGAGTTTCAGATCAGACCTGCTCTGGGTTCCTGATGCCTGACAGGTTTTTTGAGAAACATGTCCTTCTGTTTAATTTGCTACTGCTCCCCACACCAGAATATGCTGCGGATGCTCAGCATCATTAACAAATGGGTCTATTAAGCCCCAGTTTCTGTTTCGATGTATTATCCCCCCAGGTAACCAGGTAGCTAAGGAACTTCCTCATGTCCTTAAACCTTTGCTCAGCTGTCACCTCCTCAGTGAGGCTCACCCTCACTCCCAGTTTAAAATTACAGCCCCGCAGACACTCCCTCGCACGCCAGATTTCTACTCTCCTCTTTTTTTCATAGCATTTTGAATCTTCTGACACAATCTGTAGTTTATAACAGCCCCTGTCTGTCTCATCTTGAGGCCAGGGATCTTGGTGACTTTAGTCAGTGTTACAGCACAGTGCCTGCCACCAGTGATAATTCAAAAAACGTTTGTTGAATTTGTTGTATTGTTACAAGTGATATCTTTCCTCCATAAATTCGCAACCTAAATTCAATTGTAGACCTAGTACCAGATGAAAAACTACCAAGCCAAAAAAAAAAAAGTTATGTTGATTATATGCAAGCAAAGATGTGTTTTCACCTAGCAAGGGCTAAAAAGTGAATTAGGTATTTTTGTACCATACTTTACTTCTGAAAGAAAAAAATTCTTTTGTGATCCTTGTGTAATGGATGAGTTATGGGGGGAAAAGAAACAGAAAATAAGCTCTCACCCCCCACCCGGACCTCTGCCCAGCTCGTATTTCCTGAAAAAGAACAAAGTTACAACCACCTGATCACTCAGCACCAGAACCCACACTTTCCCCCGTCTGTGCCCTCTCTGCCCTCCCCTCTATTCCAACAAAAAAATGTTTACGGGCCCATCAAAGGTCGCCCACCATTTTTCGTTTGGTCTCATCTTCTGCTCACACCATCTGATTCTGAAAACAGCCCCCTCTTCTCTACCGTATCACAAATTTCAACCTCTCCAATTCCTGGCTTCCGTCCACATACGAATAAACTATAATAATGCCCATCTTAAAAACCAAAATTCTCTCGTGGCCGCTGTCCCCCTCAGCAACAGCCTCGTTTCTCTGCCTCGGACACAGTAAAACATCACCAGTCACCTCTCAAGTTTCTCCTCCGCCTGTTCCCCTGGGCTTTTATTCCCCCACCCCCGCTGCACTAACACACCTCCGTCTCAAGTCTTCATCTGAGCCTCCCTCAACCCCCTTCTATAACACCTGTTTCTCAAGGCTCAAGGGCCACCATCCTAGCCTGGTTTTCCTCCCCCCGCTGCCTTCTCCTCCACCTGGCCTGACGTGTAGGCCTGTTAGAATGGATATGCCACGGAGGACTGGAAACCTCACCAGCCTACATTCTGTGAGAGGGTTGGGGGAACTCCACATACCAGAGTGACAGGGAATGCACCAGTGAGAAAGGCTCCAGCCTCGCTGAGAGGACCAGTGGTCCCCTATAGACCGTTACAGAACTGGGCTGAGAGCAGTGAGAATGGAGGTGACACCATTAACCATCAGAAACAAGGTGGGAGCAACTATCACCACAAGCTGCAAAGTTAGAACAGGAGATGGGTGATGGGGAGCAGGCAGGAGGGGTGCTGTGTCGAAAGCCATGGCAATGTTCATAAGATATGTGGGTGTTCCAGTTATTGCTTAACTTGTACAATTTAGAAATCAAGAAACATCAGGAAGCTGAGGATAGTGACCCCAATACAAAGTCATGCTCTCCTCTCCTGTTCTCAATCCTAGAACCCAGTAACTGGGGAGGAGCCGGGCTGCCATGACATGGAGCCTGGAACACCATGATGGCTGTGCAGTAGCGAGCACCCCATCCTTCCTCAGAGGGACCTGTGGGCGTTTACTCACAGGAATCCTGCATTGCAGAAAGGGGAACACCTGGACCCTGGAGGACTGTTGCGCAGAAGGTCAGAACTCCTATTATGTCCAAGACCCGATGTGCCAACATGGCCCCCTTTTGGGTGGGAGTACACAGAAGCCAGATGAACAGTGTCCTTGCCCAGGTCCCACTAGCAGTGGGTCCTTCGGGTTACCAGACACACCCATACCTGGTCCCTGACAGTACAGATGGGATGGTCACACTTGGTGGCTGAAAGAACCCTCACCTCCGCTCCTAGTAAGAGCATTAAGAGGATGAAAGGCCAAGTGGAAGCCTCTGAAAGTGCCACCACCACTCCCCTCCCGAGCCAAGGCAGTAAATTAAAAACATAACCACATCCCAGGGGAATGGCAGAGATGTGCACTGCTCTCCGAGGGGTGGTGGTCTCTGTCAAATTCCAATTGAATTTGCCAGCTGGCCCCTGCAAAAATGGGATAGTAGATGATGGGGAAATCCTGAACCATAACCAAATAGTAGCCGCAGCACCTCCTGCTCAGACGCAGCGGCTGATCGCGGTTTGTCCTACTGACCCTCCTCTTGCATGTTCCCTGAAAACCAGACAGACCAGAACCCGGGAGAGGGCGGGGTGGGGGAAGCAGTGACTGACTGCAAACAGGTGAGAGGAAACACTGTGGGGGAGGGGGATGGAAATATTCTAAACCTAGGTTGGATGATAGCTGCATGACTTTATAAATTTACTAAAAATCATTGAGTTGTACACTTACAATAGGTGAATATTATAGTATGTAAATCATCCTTCAATAAAGGGAAGCGTATGTTTAAAAGGTCTAATTATTAGTTGTAGTAACTCCTCGTATACTTGTGTACTGTAGTTTTTAGACCTATTTGTGAGATAATAGAAAAAAATGTACATTTTTATCTGTCCCCCAACCCTGGTCTCTAGCACAGAACTCCTGAAACCCTTGTAAATTCCCAAGAGATGAGAACCCTAGGGGTCTCTTTTGTTCTAACGGTGGGTGGTGGGTGGGGAACCTCTGGGTGGGCTCATGGATAGGGGCTGGTCACCAGAAACCATGATCAGAAGCTGAGGATTTTCAGCCCCACCCTCCATTCTCCAGACAGGGGAGAGAGGCTGGAAGTGGAGTTAATAATTAATCATGCCAACAGGAGGAAGCCTCTGTAGAAATCCCAAAAGTACAGGATTCAGGGAGCTTCCAGGTTGGTGAACACATCCAAGTCCTGGAAGGGTGATGTACCCCAACTCCATGGGGACAGAAGCTTAGGACCCTCCCAGACCTCAGCTTATGTATCTCTATCTTGAGATACAGATGTTCATCTGTATCCTTTAATAAACTGTTAAACTGAGTGTTTTCCTGAGTTTTGTGAGCCTCTCTAGCATATTAATGGAATTGGAGGAAGGGGTCATAGGAACGCCTGACTTAGAGCTGATCTGTGCTGGCACCAAGAGGTGCCAACTTGGACTTAGGTTGGCATCTGAAGTGGGGTGGGAGCAGTCTTGGGGGACTGAGCCCTTAACCTGTGGGATCTGATGCTACTTCCAGGTAGATGTGTCCACACTGGGTTAAATTGTGGGACCCCCAGCTGGTGTCGCAGAGAATTGCTTGGTGGGGGAAAACCCACCGCACAACTAGTGTTAGAGGTTTTGTGAACGTGGTAGGAAAGTGAGCGTAAAGGGGAAACACAGGAGGAAAAAAAACTAAGTTTTTCCTAAACACTCTTCTTCCAGCACCAAAGCTCTTGGATTAGGGATGTTCAAATCCTCTAACCCAAACTGAGACGCAAGGCAGCAGCGGAGCAGCTGTGCTGTGGAAACTTGAAGATCCCCTACTTGCAGCGTCGTCTTTGGCCTTGGCCCTGTAAGATTCCCAGCCATGCTGCCAAACTGTTGGATTTTCACTACGTGCTGTTCACTAGAATTTTTAAAAATTAATTTTTTAAACAGAAGTACTGGAGATTGAGCTCAGGACCTCATGTATGCATGCTAAGCATGTGCTCCACCACTGAGCTATTTCCCTCCCCACTAGAATTTCTTAAAATCACATTCTAATTGTTCTCTTGCAGGCTTGGTCTTGCTAAATACAGGAAGATCCTTACCCAGTTTCACAACTTACCTCTCACTCACTTGTACCAAGAGTTATATTTATACAGGCAAATGTTATAATCTTTTAACCACAGACACGATGTATGGAATATTTACATTTTGACACTGATATTAACACAGTCCTATAATTCTTAAAATGCTGTGGCGATTAACTCAGTTCTCACAACAGCTAGTATGGAGGAGTCTTGAACCTAAATCTTACGATTCCACGTTGTGTGCTCTTTTTGCTGTGGCTGATGGTCTCCCAGGAGCTATAATTTAGGAAGGGATGTGCTAAGAGTCATTAGAAAGTCACAGAGTAGAGGAGATAGGTTATTACCTTCAAATAAGGATGAGGGTGACATTTCAATTAGGCCTTGAGAGATACACATTTTAACCAGGAGGAACTGGGTGGTGGAGGTGGAGAAGGGAGTTCAGTTAGTTCTAGGACACGGAGACAGTGTGGGCAAAGGCACACTCGTAATTTGCGGCCCAAGCACGTAAGGCAGTGAGTTCTGGACTACAGAGTAAGAACTGGAGTCCCTGCCCATAAAATGTAATTCAATGCATTATTTCAGATACATACAATGAAATATCACACAGCCTCTAAAAATGAGGGCAGCCTAGTGAGACTGGCTATATGGAAAAAAATTTATCAGAAACACTAAGAGTCCAGACAGCCTACTTGATTAAGATAAGATGTGATAGCTTTAGAGGAAAAGAGGGCTGCAGGAAGGATATTTTTAAAGGCGAGGGTAAGAATTCCATGAAGAGTTATAAACTAAAGGTGTGAGAGTGAAAATGATTGACGGAACAAGTCCTCAAGAAGATGCAATGGGTCAGAATTAAGGAAACAAGGAACACAGGGGAGGAGAAGAGAGTGGATGAAAATACAGAAGTGGTGAGGAGGAGAGGAAATTGCACCTCACCGTCCTGCCCTGCAGCGAGAGCTCTGCTCTGTGAGGGCAGAGGCTGCAGCTACTTCCGACCTCGGCCTCCCTCCAGCCTCCTCCACGCCCCACGGCACAGCTCGGAGCTGCCCTGACCAGGGCTGTGCCCCTCCTTCCGCCTTCGAGACCACTGTTCATCAGTGATCCCTGCTCCCCTCCTCGCCCGTTGTCTTCAGTCCCCCCTGACCACGGGATCCTTCTCAGCCTGTCTTTAACTGCTTATTGAATACGTCCCCGGATGTTTCACGGCAACCTTGCGCTCACCCCACCTTCCCTCCCGTTTTCCCCACCTCTGTGAAGACCACCACAACCCCGACCCCAGCCAGGCTCCCTAGACTCCTCCCCTTCCACTACCATAGCGAATCACCAAATCCTTTTCATTTCACCTTTTAAATCACTTTGCATTCGTGTCTCCCTCTTTATTTCCACCGGCACTACTTCAGTTCCGGGATAGGTTTTTCTAGCGTGGAGCACTGGAGGAGCATCTCATCCGGTGCCTCTGATTCTGGCATCACTCACCATCACCCTATCCTTTACAGCACTATTAGGAGGATCTTTCAAAACACGTAACTGACCACTCACTCCTCTGCTTAAAATCCTTCAGAGCTTGCTTCTCATGAGGATAAGTTCACACTTCTGAGCACGGCATGTACCACTGTTCCTGATCATCTGCACCTCCTTCCACATGAGCAACGTCGGTTTTACATTTTACTTGTGGTTTGGAGAGTATCACAGGTACCTCGGGCCTCCACGCTGTGAGTGAGCAGAGCTTCCCTCTTCTGTGCACCTGGGGAACATCCATCCAGTCAGTGACGAGGATCTGGCTCAGGTGTCAGCATTTCTGTGAACTCCGCCCTGAGGTTTTCTCACATAGTCCAGGGCCATCTCGTCTGTGCCTCCAGATCAGCTGGGACAGTTAGACCCACACCACCTAGAAGGGAGTCACGGATGCACCTCCCCCAGTAGATTACGTGGCCCTTGGCGATCCCTGCCTGGTCTTTCACTTTATCCTCAGCATCTAACAAAGAGGCTGTCACGTGGGTTATTGAAAGTCACTAAATATTTACTGAAAGGAGGACTGGCTTAGACTCTGCATCCCTGAGCCACATGCCAAAGGAGGCACACTCCCTGTGAGACAGCCCGCAGGTGAAAGATCATAAATGTCCAAGGCAGCACTTAGCACACAGCCCTGCTTGTAGACAACCATGTTAACCCTCCCATTCCAAGGGGTTCACCACAGTCGTGTGCAGATTCTGATGCTGAGTTAGCCACTTTTATCATAATATTTGTCTTTCTCCTATCATATCTTAATTTTCCCTAGAGGGTTCCATGAAACTAATAATAATGTCTCTTTTTAAAACTTGAATCATCAAAAAAAAAAAAAAAAAAGAAAAGCCACCACCACCAACAAAAGCAAACAGTAGAAAAAAATTAGAATGCATTAAAAAAAAAAAAAAAACAACTTGAATCATTTCCAAAGCTTGCAGTGATTAATTTTCTCAAATGAAACACTGTTACAGCTGCAACTCACTGTGCCTTTCTCATGTTTGTCTTAAATTGTATTGCAACTTTTTGAATTTGAGAAATTAACAAATTTTCTGCTTCAAAAAACATATAAGACCTGTCTTTAGATTCTTCAACAAACAACTTTTATTTATTCAACACTTCCTTCAGGGCCAGATAGAGATTATTCATGTACTTCCCTCTTGTACTTACCTGACTAATTTATGTGCAAAACTAATTTCAGTGAAATAAAATAATTTCTTCCCTTCCATTCAAGGTATATTTTGATTCAATAATGAGACCTCCATCCTGGCTCCGTGATTTATCAAAAGGATAATATGTATTTTATGTACACTTTATTTTTCTGATATAGCTCACAAAAAAAAATCAGCTGTCTCTAGTTCCTTTGTTTAAATTCAGAACTAACTCCTTGAAACTACGTTAAGGTGGAAATTATAAGGGCGAGGTCTTGAAAGATCAGTCCTCTCCTTTCACCTGGGTTTTAATTCCAAAGGATTTCAGTGTTAAGTGTCTTGCAAAATTTGGTTAGTAATAGGAAGAGCTTGCCGGCCCAGAAAGAGAGAGAAACAATACAGAGCTAGCTTCAGGTAGCCCCTAGAAGGCCTGGTGGTTCAGGAGTAGTGTTCTGCGAGAGTGAAAACAGGCAGGTCCTTGGAAAAGAAGCCACTATGTTCACCTATTTACATTAAAGTAGAATATGTTTGTTCGCAAGAAGAAATTAGAAAAAAAGTCGTCACTTTTGTTTTGGAATGTGAAATTTTACCATTTATATAGATTTCAATGTATCGTTTCTATGGACTGATCTGGGTACTATACTTAGTAATGACTGCTCCTGGAGTGGTTGACAAAAGTGATTGTTAATCTTCAGTCCTGTTTAATCTAAGTCATTTCTCTTTCCTTCTAAAATATCTGGCATCTAAAAATGAAAGGAGAAAATGTTTCTTAAGTTTTCAGGAAAGACACCAGGGACAGAAGAGCTGATTCTTGGTTACATACAGAATTCTTATTCCCTAAACAGCTAGTTCTTGACTACATATGGAAAAGGGATACAAGGAAAACCTGCAGACAGACTAACTCCACAGATAATACCAGTACTATATTTTAATTAATATTTTTGTTTGTTTCAACCTTTTCCCATTAAGGAATATGACAAGGAACAAGGCTGGCTGAGTTTTATCTTCTTGGTTTGGTTGCCAGCTGGCAGGATTAAGGTTCCTTATAACTCAGCTATTACAACAGTGGGGTCTCATTGGGGCACACAGAAACATGTCCCTTGATTGCACCCTCTCCCGCAAAGCTTGGTCACAAAGAGGCCCCGCTACTCATGAACACACACCCGTGGCCTGGGTGGGCAGGGCGGCACAGCTGTGCTTTCTGCTGGCAGTTACTCCACCAAGTACAGCGTTGGGCGGGGCTCCCGAGTCTGCCTAATGTCAACTCCTATTTAGTGCCTATTATGGGACAGGTGCTTGGGAGTACCAACGTGAATATGAGACAATTCCTGCGCTAAAAGACTTCTTGTCAAGCCGGGGGACATGCGAGCAGAGAACAGGAAGGAAGTGAGATAGGTGCTATTTGATCAAAGGGTACAGTGTGGGCACCTGGGAGGAACAAGCCAGTTCCTGGGGGACAGGGCGGGAAAGGCTTCGTAGAGGAGCCAGAACTGGAGCTGGCAGGGGTTTGCGAGGTGGGAACTGAGGTTGTAGGGAGAAAAGGAGTGGGGAGGGCGCATTCCAGGTCGGGGACGCTGCATGGGCCAGACAGAGGCATAAAGGTGACAGAGCGTGGTCAGGACACTGCAGGCGGTTCGGTACAGTTGGTGTGCATGATGAGGAGGAGGAAGCAGTGGATGAGAAGGTGGGATACGAAGGCAAGGGCTGGATCACAGAGGGCCTTCACGCCACGCTGAGGAGCTAGACTCGATCCTGACTGTAACTGGGCACTTAAGGGTTTCACGTAGGGAAGGGATATATCATATTTTGCTTCTAAAAGATCACTGTCTACTCTGTGGAGGATGGAGGGAGGGGGGCAAAACTAGAGGCAGAAATACGAGTGAGGAGACGACCGTAACAGGCCAGGTGAAAGGACGAGGGCTTGACGTGAAGCAGTGGCCGTGGGCATGAAGCCCAGGGAACCACCACCACTGGAAGGAGGGGCTTCCAAGTCCAGGACCAAGGAGGCCCTCATCTGAGGACAGAGGGGAAAGCTCAGCTGAACATCACTGGAAGGTAACTTTAGGAACTCGTATTTAATCGTGTGCAACTGTCAAATTACATGGAAATGTAGCATTCTTTATAATGATCATCAGTATGACCTACCACGGTCATGGACTTCTGATGACTTCTTCGTCTGTAGGAAACAGAAAGAGAATAATGTAAAATAAACAAATGAAAAGGAGCGGTGGTGGTGAGGACCAGAACAGCGAACACAGTGAGCAAAGGATGCTGTTCTGTAACACGTGCTTTCCCTCACTTTTCAAAAAGAAACTGTGATTTAGGACAGAACGATGAGACCAGAAAAGACTAAGACAAAGCTTTTCGGTAAGGTACAATACGCGGATCGTTCTTGCTGCAACGACATAAAGACACTGAGCTACAGTCTCGTTCTGTTTTAACATTCTCATAGATTTACTTAGGATCAGATTCTGGTTATGACTTGAAAACCCAACAAACTTCCTTGAAAGTGATGAAGAACTAGAGGCCAAAATAAGACATCTGAGACTGTCAAGTCACTTTATCACTTTTTCTCTCCATTTCCCACTATTTCCACTACTGAAGACAATTGTCCAAAGCAGCACCGCAGCTTTGAGACGATGCAGAGGTGGTCTAACGCGTATTCACGTGTTGAATTCACTGAGGTCAGTCGGTCCACGGGAGGCTTCATGGATGGTGGGGGCTGAAGGCTGATGTACGTCTTAAGTTTTCTAAGAAACGGCCTCATCAGCTAGAAAGGGCCTTGAGAGTTCTGCTCCATCTCACACACTTGCTTCATGGCCAGTCTAAATCTGTACCAATGGGCCTCAAATATGCCATGGAGAGAGGCCAAGTATAAGCAAACAACTGTCTAAACTAGGGAAATGTGTGAATTTATATGCAAAATTTCTTATTTTAAAATAATCCTGGAAAAAAATATTCCACAGTGTCAGCAACGCAAAGAAGATTCATATTCAGTTTAAATGAGCAATTACTGCTCCTTTGTAACATTCCAGACCATCAGATCATATAGTCTTCCATGTTACGGTGAAAATCACAGTTCGCCTGTCACTTTGCAAATACTACCATAAAGCTGCTAAGGGCGTCTGAATTCGGGGAACACAGGTGTATCTGCAAACGGCATGAGGAACCGACGTGACCCGTGACGCGATCCAAATGCCACTTTCGCGCCTGCCTCCCACTTCCACTTCAGACTCTTTTCACTCAGGGGAGCCTGTCCCCTTTGCCGTTGGCCAAATATGCTGCAGGCCCAGTGATTTCTTTGCTCACTCTAAGGTGACAGCCGGCCCTCACTGACGCTCAAGCACAGCTCAGTGCAGTAAGCAGCACGTCCAGTCTTAAATACAACGGACGCCTTCGTCTTCACTCTGGAGCGGAACTCCTCACCCCTCTCTCCAAGCTAAGGCTCGTGGGCGTGGGCACCAGCTGTGCGTGAAGGTTAGTTTCTGCACTCTCTTCACCCAGCACCTCCCCACTTTGCGGAAGGAGGGAGGAGAAGCCAGGCGATGAGACCTTCTCACTTGGCTGCGTGGCTTCACAGCTTGGCTGGTTCTTCCTCTCCAGAGCTTGCCACTGCTGGGGGCTCTGTCCTACAGTTCCCTCGGCCCAGACTGACGCATCTCTGTCCTGGTGCTCACCGGATACTGCTTCATCAGCCCCTAAGCATGCAGGAACACCCTTCCCACCTCCAGCTGCCGGCATGCCTCCAGCCAGCCTTGGGAATAGCCCAGGATAACTCAGATCTCACCTGCCTGGTTCTTAAGAGACTGTCACATACATTCTTCGTCCTGATGACAAGCTCGGGGGGAAGAGGCCCCCTTAACCCAGCCCTCTGTCATGCTGCCTCGTGTCTGGCTCTCGTTTTCCCCGTCACTGACCCTCTGTGTCCCCACTTTAAGGAAGCACATTTCAAAGCTCTTTAGGTGATCTCCCAGAGGCCCTGCACCAGGCTTTAGGTAACAGAGGCAGGATGACCTGGGGGGAGCTTACAACATGACAGAGTCAAGGAAATCTCTTCTGCAACCTTCCCTTCTCTCTGAATATTCTGTATCCTGGATCTGGCCAAGGGATATGAGTCATGACAAAAGGTCTTTGAAATTTCCCCCAGGACCTCTGCATAGCAGGCAGACTCACTCATCATGGGAACGTTCAGTAAACGTTCTATTAGCATCTTAGGAACTAAGCCAGGAAGAACCCCGTTTTAACATCCTGCTATGGTCTTAATCAACCCCATAGGGTTTGTCCATATTCCTTGTATCATGAAACACTGAGAGTTGAGAGTCTTCTAAAATAATGGATTATAAGATTTAACATTAGTGTAAGAAAGTCTGGTCATAAAATCTGGTCTGCTGTGTATCTACATCAGGGTAAGCTGTTCTACTGTAGGCAAAATCTTAGCTCATAATTTTCATAGTATCTTTCTCAGAAGTGATGGTAAGTTCCATGAGGGCAGGGAGCCTGGCTTCCCAGTTTAGGTCCCCCCCCCCAAAAAAAACATTTTTAAAGCAACTATTTTATCTAGGCAAAATACCAAGCACTTTTATATAATTTATCTTGTTTATCATAAATTGGGATAAAAAAAGGTTTTTTTAAAAATGTGTAACAGTATTACACATATGCACTAAAGTTAAAGACATTATTGTTTAGAAAAAGAAAGAATTTACCTTGGTCTTCTGGCTTTCTCTCTGGGCCTTCTAATTAAGTCTTCCAAATGTTTATTTCTCTCTTCTAAACTGAAAGAAGAAACAATTGAAACTTATGACTAAAACTGACTTTTCTAAACAAACATTTTGCTAGAGTCACTGGAGGATTTGTGTAGGTAAATCTGACGGTGGTCTAGCACCGTCCACCCACCTCACCTGGTGGGCACCTGGAATTCTCCCCCAGCAGCTCAAATGACTTACTTTCCCTTTAGAGGGTGCAGTGGTGAAGAAGGCAAGGAGGAAGCAGTAAACCTACGAAGTGACACCTGGATGATTTTCCACTCGCTTCCAGAGTGAGTAGAAAACTGAGTGCTCTGTGCGAGTAACGCGTTCCTGAGGGTAACACGTTCAAAACACGCCCCCCGCCCCCGAGCTGTGAACTGCTTTAACGTGGGAAAGTAATCAATACTGTTACAGGAAGGACTCCAGCTCTCAGGTGGGCTGCCAGAGAGCTACTGTTTTTCAGACTCATAGCAACAGAGATCCTGGTGGGTTCCCCCGTTGCCCCTAGGAGGCCAAAGTCACTGAAGACAGTCTCCTCCCAAACTCCCTTGCCATCCAGGGAGGGCGTGTAGTGTCCCGCGGCTACTGTGACAAATCACCATAAAGGCGGTGGCTTCAAACCACACACGTGTGCTCTCCCACAGTGCTGGGGCCAGACGTCCGTCTGAAAGCAGCTTCACTGGGCTGAACCCAGCTGTCGGCGAGGACGTGCCCCCCCCCCCCACCCGCAGGCTCTGGAAGAGGAGCCGTCCTCTGTCTTGTTTTTTCCATCTTCCAGAGGCTGCACTCACTTCTTGGCTCTCGGGCCCTCACTGGACCACCTTTTCCAACCCTGCTTCCACGATCAAACTGCCTTCTTCTGTCATCACATCCCTCTCTGCCTCCGTCTTATAAGGACAACTATGAGTGCATTTAGGGCCCCCAAGAATAACCCAGGATGATTTCTTCATCTCAAGACCCTTAATTTAATCACATCCACACAATCTCTTTTGCCATGGAAAGGAAACATTCACAGATTTTGGCACTAGGATCTGGATATGGTGGGGGGCATTATTTAGACTGCAAGAGAGGGTAAACAGACCCTTAGAGGACAGGAAATTCTACTGCGGGGGCATAACCTCAAATGCTTGTGGGAGAGTCAGGCAAGTATGTGACAAGACTCAGCCAGACAACTGCGGATTCAGACAAACCAGGGGGCATGTACTGCCTAGAGGAAGAAACTGCTTTTCACCTCTTGCCAAATGTTGCCATGCGGGAATGCTGTATGTAGCAAGGATGTCAGATCTTATTTTCAAAGGGGAGATGGAAAGCTACATTTTTACAGAAAATCACCCTTTTTAAATTTTGGCAATAATTCAAAAACATTTTGAATAGCACATGGACCAAACAAAGCACATCTGCCTCAGGATGTCACCTGCAGGCTGTCGTGTTGACCTCTCTGCCTTAGTGCCCAGGGATTGTTGGGCTTTTGTTTTCAAAGGTTGAAGAGGAGAAGCTGTCTAACCCGGGAAGAGATAACAATGTTAAACAGGCCCTTTGGACACTAATGAACTCATCTACAAAACAGAAACAGACTTGTAGACATAGTAAACAATTTTATAGTTACCAGAGGAAAGGCGGTGGGAAAGGGTAAATTTGGGAATTCGAGATTTGCAAAGGTTAACCATTATATATAAAAATAGATTAAAAAAAACAAATTTCTTTTGGACAGCACAGGGAACTATATTCAATATCTTGTAATAACCTTTAATGAAAAAGAATATGAAAACTAATATATGTATGTGTGTGTGTTTTGGTCAGCACACACATGCCTGGGACATTATGCTGTACGCCAGAATTGATGCACTGAAATTGATTATATTCAATTAAAAAGAAGTTATGGTTAGAGAATTATATTCAATTTCTCACAATAAGAAAATTCATTGTATATGTTAGATTGGTGTACTTTTCACGTCTGTGTTATGCTTCAATAAAAAATTTTTTTAAATGGAAAAAAGTTATGGTTCATCTAAATACTTAAAATTAGTATACTTTATGTACGTGACAATTTAATAAAAATTTTTATTAAAATAAAAAACCAAACAGGCCCTTTAAGGCTATCATGCCATATAGTCAGAGAAACCGCATGGAATAAATCTTTTGTATTTCTGGAGTTGAAAAGAAAGGCCTAAACATTGGAAGATGAGGATACCCAAGGAGGGAAAATGAGAAGTTTTTCCAAGTGTGCCACAAAGCACCAGTGGAATATATTTACACACATTATTCCTGCGTTTAGAGCTCAGAGCTCAAAAATACAGCCTAAGTCCAAGTAAACGCAGTCGTGTATTTACCACGGAGGAAGCGGCGTCCTCCGTCTGAGGCACCACCAACCCAAGCCAGACGAGCAAAGCAGCGCCCTCTAGTGGAGTGAAGATGCCAGGCCAACAGGCGGCCGGATCTCCGCGTGGGAGTGGATTCAGCGCAACCCCAGTCGAAACCCCAGCAGGTTTTAAAACAGAAATTCACAAGCTGATTTTAAAATTCATATGGGAATTCCAAGTAAAAATGGTCCTGACTTAGAAAATAGCACATTTTCCTCTTTCTAGGAGTCAAAAAAAGTGAACTTAGCAAGCCAGAGTGAAATATCAGCAGATGTTTACAAAATTAAAAATTAATCTTTTTCAACTTACCGCGCAATCTGGGAGTGGGATATCACGAGCCTTTGGTCAGCACATTCGATAATTTCTTCATATGATGTAACCTTGAAAAAATAGCTAAAACAATTATTCTGTGATAAATTCTAGAATACCTGTTTATTTTTTTGCTTTTTAAAAATCTGTACAAGTTGAAGCTCAGTTATATGATTCCCACTGCAGAAAGTTTTACAATAGGCAGAGCATCTTCCTTATATTTTGAAATCAGGAATATGAGTACAAGTAGAATTGTAAGGTGCCTGTTCATCACACAGAAAAAGTGAAGTGTCAAAAGATGGGTAACAGTAGCCAGTCAACTGTGATACATTCAAGTGGTGTATGTATCAACTCAGGGTTACAGTCCACTCGGTTAAAGTTTACGCAGTTTCTAAAAAGTAAACTAGAACACCACCTTGGCAAGATTTAGAATGACCCTCAAAATGAAATTGCAGTATTTGGAGCTGAAATTGCTGACAGCACAAAGAAAGATACACACAACGTTCTGTGCTAGCTTTCAGCTAAAAGGCTATGGAAAGTCATTATGAAGTGAAAGGAAATAATGTAATTGTGTCACACCATCCCTCAGATCCTTTTTAGCACCAAAAGTCTATTGCTTTAATATTTGACATAGTTTTAAAAGGACAAAAATTTCTGGAAGAAAATCTGTACCTTATTTATTAAGTTGCCTAAATGTCTTTGATACTTGTCATTTTCTTCAATGAGTCTGTTGCAGTGGTCTTTTTTCGACTCTAGAAGATGTCCCAATTTTGCTATCTATGGAGAAACAGCGGTAAAAATACTTACCCAGAAACTGCCGTGAAAACCACATATGGATGCTAAGAACAGATGAGAATAGTGAGCGGAGCTGTATTCCAACATTCCCTTAAGCTGCTATGTACCACAGGTGACTCAAGAGATGCTATGAGCCAGGTCCTAGTTAGACTGTACTTCGATCAGGTAAGCAGAAATTAAAATCATGGTTCAGCTTTTCTCCAATTTAATAGTATGAGACAGCTTTGCAAATAATTAAACTCCTGTTAGTGAATACATCTATTCATTAGCCCCAAATCTTCACCACTGTCTTTCCATGCATAACAAATGGATAGACATTTGATTTTATCCGAAGTAAAGCCCTGATGTTGTGCTGGGTGATGCATTTTCAGGTTTGATAAACAGTCTCACCTGCATAAATGAGCGTTCTTTTTTTTTTAAAGGTTCAGCTCAACGTATGTCACACTCTGACTTATGGTCCAATTTTTATTTGCAAAAAAAAAAAAAATAGAAACTTTAAAAACTGTATTTCTAAAAGTTACATCTAGGATTAATTATCAGGAAAGGGGATTCACTGAGCAACTTTAGAGGAAAAGGGACAGAAATGTTCCCATTAAATAACAATGTTAAGAGTGGCCATCAAACTTCTAATATTTATTCAAATATACTTATTTATACATACTTACATGTCTGAAGTGTGAAACCCCAGAGGAAGCAATGGCAAAACAAATTTGCTGCAGAAACAGCAGCTTTCATGTTCTCTCTCTTTATATAAATGTATTAATGGGGACAACAGCAAATCAAGGGATCCGACTCCTCTGACTACATACATTATTTGAGGTAGGGGTGAGTACAGACATTACTTTAATTTAACGGATCCAAGGTGAAGAGAATTTAAAAGATGTTTAAAAGGGTATGTCTAGAAGTGGAAAAGGCTAAAATCCATACTTATCGGCCACCAGCATCGGGCTTATCCTATCCCATCCCTTTGAGTCTCCCACTGCATCCTGGAGGGTGGAGCTCCACGCTCAGCTCCACGTACCTCATGACATTCCTGCAGCAACACGGAACTCCTACTCACTTCCGTTCTTTCTCACAGACGTTCTTTCTCACAGGCACATTTCGAACTTCTTTATTGGCTTTCGAGATCTAAGTAATAACCCTTTTAAGTCCTCAGATTGATACTTTTTAAAAAATTTGCTAACCTCAGATTAAAGAAAGAAGAACAGAAGAGTCCTTAATATTTATTTTAGAGACAAAGGAATAGCTCTGTAAAAGCCAGTTTTGGGGATTACAGAGAAAAATAACCCAATTTTAAGTTTCTGCTAACAAATGTAGAGTTTAACCACTTTAAGAGCATAACTGTCATACAATAAACCCCAGATATTTATAAAGTGTACAGTTTGATATGTTTTTATACATTTTTAAAGGGTAGAGTTTGATACGTTTTGGTAAGTTTTGTACAACTATGAAACCATCACCACAATCAGGGTAATTAACATTTCACCCCCCACCCCCACCACAGCTTCCTCTTGCCTCTGAGTTCTCCTTCCCTCCTATCTGTCTGTCCTTCCCTGACTCCCATACTCTATGTCAGCCCCAAGCAACACGTGTCTGTTTTCTGTCCCTACTGATTAGTCTGTATTTTCTAGTTTTACGTAACAGAACCAAACAGTATTTACTCTTGTCTGGCTCTTTTCACTCAGCATAATTACTCTGAGTTGCATGTGTATCAGTAATTCATCCCCTTTTCACTGCTGAGTAGTATTTCACTGTCAGATGTACCAAAATTTGTTTATCCATTTATCTCATGATAGACATTTGAATTGCTTTCAGCTTTTGGCTATTATAAATTAAGCAGTGAGGAATCTTCAAATACAAGTCTTTGTATGAACACAGGCTTTCATTTCTCTTGGGTAATACGTAGAATACGTAGGAGTAGAATGATGGCAGGTGCACGTTTAACTTTTTAAGAAACTGCCAAGATGTTTTCCATTTTGCATTCCTACCAGCAGTGTGAGAGAGTTGCAGTTGCTCCACATCCTTGCCAGTCCTTGGTACGGTCCGTCTTTTTAACAGATGTTCTAATATGTGTGTAGCAATATTCACTATGGTTTTAATTTGCATCTTAATGGTGCTGAGCATCTTTCCATGTGCTTTTTTGCCACCCATATACTTCTTAGTGAAGTGTCTGTTAAAGTCTCTTTGCCCATTTGTATAATTTGGTTATTTGTTTTTGAGGATTCTTTACATACTCTAGATACAAATCCCATCAGAACTGGGATTTGCAAATATTTTCTCCCAGCCCATGACTTGTCTTTTCATTAAGAGCACATTATTTAAAAATTTTAAAAATATATTTTAAAGTAGAAAAGATTTTAAAGACAGAGTCTATTAAAATCAAATCACTGAAAAAGTCAAAAAATCATTTTCATGAAAGTATACCAAATGGAACTTTTTAATATACGAAGTAATATTTATGTAATAATTTAAAGGATAGAGTGGTGGCAACATTTTTTTTTGTAAAGTAAGATACTACGAGATAACCTTGAACATGGTTATTGGACTAGTATTAATGAAAGTCCTTTAACGTGGTGTCTTTGCCTTGATGTCTCAGAGGTGCTGTACTGCTTCAGAGCTGGATGCTAGGACCCCTGAACCCACTCACAGTCTCCACCAAAAGTAAGCAGATCTGAATAAAGGAAGAGAAACTGAGGGCTAGTAAAGTGACTTTATATGCGCTTGACTTAATCGGGCAGGAAATACAGACCACTGGGAATCAAACAGATGGTAGTTCAGGGAGGGAGCAGCATGCCAGAGCTTACTTTTATGACTGCAGGAGATGAACATGAGGATAAAAATAAGTATATACCATGTAAAATGTTTCCTCCTGAGTATTTCTTTACAAGTTAACAAACTTCCAACTTGAAAGGCTACCAAAATATTAAATTGGGAACTGTCTTATGTGCCACATAGAGAGCTATGGTGGAGCGGTCTGTTCTAGGATAGGATTTCAGTTTTTAATCTTCAGCTATTCCACAGCAGTGGTTAAAGGGTATCTTCTATGTAATGGTTAAGGAATATCTTATTTTTATCAAAAGCAGCAAAAGGTGCTTCTTACCAAGAAATCAAGCTCTTCGTTTAGGTTGTGATACTGATCCAGTTTGGCTCCCAGTAGGACAGGTATGTCTCTGACATTCTTGGTTTCATTTGAATCAAAGTCTGTAACCTGAGATGAAACATACCTGCGCTCACTTCCGTACCTTCACACGCCCTGGAACACTGGACAGTGACTACTCTATCAGTTTAACAAAGAGGGCTTCAGCAGTTTCAGTAATAGACATGAAGAACTCTGAGCCAGAACGATTTCAACAAATTTGCTCACCAGAAGAACATAACTACCTAAAACGGTATTTTTGTGTGTTAAAGACAGTACATAGGGAATGTTAAACTCACCTCAGTAACCTGATCTTGAAATGATTTTTCATTGGCAATTAACTCTCTGAAAGTTGTGATTCTGTCTTTATGTTTCAGTAGCTAAGGGAAAAAAATTTTTATATTTCAGAGGAGAGGAAATAAAACTACATTCCATAACATTTGTAAGATCACCAAGTCCTGCACAGTCCAATCCCTGGTCTCCAAAAGACGTATGGTTTTTAAAGCTCTTGTGCATCCGAGAGTCCACACAGCAGACCTGAGCCTGCCGTCCTGAGAGGCCTGCTCGCTGGACTTCCCCCCGACTGGCATCTAGGAATGTGGACTGTGGGAGGGTCTCCATCATTTCCGGGTATGAAGGCTCACTGCGCCTAACCTATCTGTACAAAGGATGTGGTTTATGCTGAACACCTCTTTCCTTCCGGAGGGTCTGACCCATTGGTACAGGGCGGGCAGAGGGTGCCGGTGACAAGACTCCAATAAAAACGCTGGACACTCAGTCTCTAATGAGCTTCCCTGGGAACAGCCACACCTGCTGCCACAACTCACTGCTGGGGAAGCAAGTGCTTTCTGTGTGACTCCACTGGGAAAGGACTCTTGGAAGCTTGACTCCAGTTCCTCGGGACTCGGCCCCAGGTGCCTTTTCCCTCTGCTGATTTTGCTCTGGATGCCCTCGTGGTAATAACACACCACAGCTGTGAGAGCATCTGGGCGCGGAGTCCCGTGGGTCCAGCAAATCACCAAACCTGAGGGTGGGCTTGGGCTCTCCGGAGAGCTTATCCTAATATTCAATTGTTTCTACAGTCGGGCTATTAAAATTCTTCTTTAAAGAGAAAAAATTAGCCAACTTTTTCTAGATGCAATTTATAATCATTTCCCATTTGTTCTATGTAATAACAAATCTTAATCCTCAATATTCTAACCTGTCCAAGTGTCAGGGAGGCTGAAGTGTGCTGCCCAGAATTTTTTTTTTAACTGTGAACAATTTTCAATAGAGAGAAAAAACTTTAATGAACCCCCATGTAACTATCATCCGGCTTCAACTATTAACAGTTAATGGTCAATCTTATATCATTAATACCCCAACCACTTCCTCCTCCCTTCAACTCCCTTCACTAAACCAAATCACAGACGTAGTATCATTTCATCTGCCAATATTTCAGTAATTACATAGAAATTTACCAAGAGAACATAAATATTTGAAGTTGTATTTTTGTCACACCCTGCTCGAACCCTCAGATGGGCTTATTTCTGAAGGCTGGCTTAGGAAGTGGAGGTCAGTAGTTTCTCTGCATGTCTGTTTATTCTTTGATCCTTTTCTCTACAGGTTGGCTAGGAGACAGAGACTTTCTGGAATTTTCTGCAACAAATTTTCTATCCACCTCAGTTCAGAGAAGTCATTCCCTGACAGTATAGTACTGAATTTGGATCCTAGATTTGAATGTGTTTTTATTTGTTTAGCCAGATAAATTCGTCACTTCTACATTCCTTCTGATTAAAAATGGTACACATCCACACCTTGTTATCACCTTCCCTATTTAACACACTTGTAAATTTTATCTCTCAATCTCTGTACCACTACACCAAGAAAAGAAAAACTGAAGACATCCCGAGAGCCTCTTCCCTCACCCTTGATCCCAGTTGAGAAATAAAATTTCTTTTCAATGGATCCATTATCCCAAGTGATAAAGTTTGTAATCACTATAGGAATGTCAAAATACACTATTCTTCAGCAATCAGTAGTTCCATACAAAAGTGAAAAAACAATCATACTAATTTTTTGGTAGCTGAATGAGATTTTCTAATACATACTTACGTTCTAAAACAAGTCAAATGTTGAACAGTCTATCTCCTTAGTGAGGGCCCCAAATCTTGTCCCCCAAAGTAATTCTTTTTAAAAAATCCAAATTTTAGGAGTCTATACTTGTATATTACCCTTTTGACTTTTTTTTCACTAAACATGATTTAATTTTTAGAATGAAAAATAAATACAGTACCTCTTTATCTAAATTATTCTTTTTTAGATGAAAAGTCTTCAATTTTTGTAGCATTATATCACTAACTTTCTCAGTCTCTTTGAAATGTTCAGCATCGGGACTGGTGATGTCCTAGGGGTAACATTTTGAGAAGCTATATTAAAAAGTTTTCAGTAAAGCTAAAAGGAAGAAGGGAAAAACAGAAACAAAATAAATCTCCCTTCCAAAATAAGTGGCTAAACCAAAGGAGGTAAAATAGTATTGAACTCAATTCTTCAATTACTCATCATGAGACATCTAACACAGGGTTAATGAGGAAAGAAATCATATGGATTCATACTTGTCCATAAATTGTTATTGGGACAAATTAGTATAATCGCTGGGAAGTTTACAGTCATCTGTAATAACTGTACATGCTTACACTCTCATACCTCCATCTCCTAGTCAGTTTACAAATCCTAACTTTAGACAAACTGTTATACCTGACACCAGAACAATCAGACATCCTCCATAATACCGAAACTCCGATATTTCAGTGAAATACCAATATTTCAATGGTACCCACAATGTAGATACTTGTGCCAATATAACCTAAGGGTCAAAAGCACACGCGTTAGAGTCAGACTACCTGGATTTGTATCTGAGTTCGGCCCCCTAACCGTATGTGAGACTTTGGACCAGAAACTCAACCATTCTAAGCCTCAGTTTGTTTTTCCATGTTTAAAAAAAAAAAAAAAAAAAAAAAGCCTGATAAGGTAAAGAATGGTGCGAGGATTGAATGAGAGAACCCATGAAAAGCCGAGTAACCTTACACGCCTCCAAGGACAGGATGGGAAGTCAGCAAATATTTGCTGAGTGCCTATTAAGGCCTTACTTTCCATTAAGAAGAGGGCATATGACATACTCATCGAGTCTCTGATCCTGAAGGCTTAAGCAAACATATTGGTTTGGCCTGGGATAATACCTACTAAGAGGAGGGCTGATGACTGACTCCCTCACTGAGAAGTCTGGTAGGGAAGAAGCAACCAGCAAAGAAGACTGAGAAAGAACAGCAACCTCCATGGAGACAGGGGAAAACTAAGGCTGAGAGAGGAAAACGTGCTTGGCCAGGTCACACAGCCAGGCAGTGGTGAAGCCGGGATTGGAACTCAGCTGACACTAACTTCATTTTTCATTCTACTAATGTACACAGCTCTGCACAGCCCTCCCTGTGCCCCGAAGCTGTATTTTATTTTACTTCATTTTTTTTGAAGCTGTATTTTAGATCCAGTAAACTGCTCATTCCTGTGAACAAGCATTGATTAATCATGAGGAGACTGCCCTGGAGCACAAGACCATTGCTCGGAGCTTTCCTGAAATGTAGCAAGCACTAAATGAAGGGTTTTTCCTGATGTCTTTTTTTTTTTTTAATTTTATTATATTATCTCACTGTAGGTTGGTGGGAATTAGGCATTGAAGAAAGACAAACAGAAAGAAGCAGGAGGAGGAAACGAAGCCTGAATGGTTGGTTTAACGGTCTGTATTTTGTCTTCTATTTTTTTCTTCCATAACTTAATTATCCAACCTCGGAATTTCTTCCCCCACCCCTAATACAAAATATGATTTAAAAAAATTACCTGGCATGTGAGAAGTCCTACTATCAGAGCCAGAAGACTGTGAATTTTGGAGGTCAGCGGAGACATTCTTTTCATATCTGGGGGATTCAGGCTCTCTCCTTCACAAGGTGAGTGAGTCAGGAACAAATCAGAATGTATCATCTTTGCATCCTACATGTACACAGTTCAGGTTTGTCACAATAAAGACAAAGAATCTGGATTACTTTTTAGGTAGAAGGTTGAATAAAAGACCACTCTTAAAAACTCGGGGCAGTGGGTCTCAAACTTTTTGATTCTCAGGATGCCTTTTAAAAATGATTGAGAATCCCCAAAACCTTTTGTTTACGTGTTATATCTATCAATATTTATTGTATTAGAAATTACAACTGAGAACAAAATTATTTGTTTACTAATTCATTTAGGTAACAATAAATCTAACTAAGTGCCAATATACAAAACACTTTAATAAAAAATTACACTTTCCAAAATAAAAATTAGTGAAAAGGGTGGCAGTGTTTACACTTTTTGCAAATATTCTAAATGTCGGCTTCACAGGAGACAGCTGGGTACTCTTAAGTGCTTCCCACATGCCATCAGCCATGAAAGCAATTACACCATTGCATGTCACACGGTTTCTGGAAAACTCCACTGTACACTTGTGAAAGAATGAGTGAAAAAGGCAATAATGTCTTCATATTGCTATGAAAATGCCTTGGAACTCACAGACACTCCCAGAACACCTTTTGAGAAAATGGACCTAAAGTTAATGCAAAGTAAGACTAAAAGCAGAGTAAAGAAATTGGTGAGTCAAGATAAAACAAAGAACTGTCCAGCTTCTTAAAAAAGGAAGTTCAAGAAGATTATATATTGGATAAAATTCTGTATAGCTACACTAATTCACTCAGTTAACTAATTCAAAATTTGCCATAATCTGGCTGAGCAGCTAAACTTAAGGTCATGTTTGCTTGGCTTTGTTGTTCTCAAAGTGTGATCCCTGGACCAGGAGCACAAGTGAGGCCCAGGATCGTGTTGGATACACACGTCCTCAGGCCTCACCGCACTTGTGCTGAGTCAGAAATCCAGGGTGGGCCCCAGCAGTCTGCGTTTCCACAGCTGATGAATTCATCATCATGCTGATGAATGCTAAAGTTTGAGACCCACACTGGCTTGGATAATCCTTCTTTCTTTTCAGAGAAAAAATGACACAGAATTTTCTTAAACATAAAAGAACAATATTTCCCAAGAATCATTAAAAATAGAATCATTTACTTGCAAACAATACTTATAAGGATAACAGATCCATAAGAGAGTCCATCAAGGACATCTTCAAGGCTACATATCAGCTCAGTTCCAGTTATTGTAAGAAATATAAAAATAAACTTACACATTTTTCTAGTCCAGACTAGCCTTTTTTCTAAGTAGCCAGAGTTAATAATTGTACTATAAATATGCTGAGGCAGGCCAACAAAACTGGAATAGAACAGATGTGCTCTGGCTTGTGAAAATTGTTGCTGCTGGGACGTGCTTCCAGGTTGTCTGCCAAAAAAAGCCGTTTGAACTGCAAATACAAAATTACAGCCTCTCTTGGGGGCCAGGGGAGTATAACTCAGTGCTAGCTCAGTGGTAGAGCACATACTTGGCATGCACAGGGTCCTGGGTTCAATCCCCAGTGCCTCCCCTTCCTAAGGGAAAAGAAAACACATTGATACGAGGCTCTCATGTTGTTTTTAATGAATGGTAACTAGATATGTTTTGGTGATCATTTTGCAATACATGCAAATATTGAACCTTTATGTTGTATAGCTGAAACTATTATGTTGTGTATCAATCATCTCTCAATAAAATGTTTATCACTTTACAAAATTACTGTGTGATAAAATATAGGTTTGTTTTACCTTGTAAACCAAATACTCCATTGTATTACTGAATTTTACTGTTGAACAGGCAGACATGAAATGAAAAGATTGAGATCCCCACCTAGAAAATCCTTTCCCAAAGGATGCTACAGATAGTTGGTCATAGGTATCCACAAAATTCCCACATTAATTTTCACCTCTATCAAAATAATTACAAGAGGCCAGAAATGACTGTTCTTTAATGTGGGTACCCACGAACCAAAGAACCTTCGCCAAACCTGTGGTGCATTTTCCATTCTCTTTTTGTTGTTAACAATTCTCTCTGTAAACACAATTGTGTACGTGCTGTGCCGCAATAGGCATCAGCAGACTATTAGAAACTCCCGAAATTCTGCACGAGATTCTGAATTTGTGACGATACCTTCCCCATGTCTGACTCCATCACTTCCTCTAAGCGCTCCTTTAGCTGCACTGTCTCAGATTTAGGGACGTACTTTTGCTCCTCGCTCCTTGCAACCTGCTGCTGAAGTTTCGCGTTCTCATTTTTCACTTCATCGATCTGCTGCTGAAGTTTTGTATTCTTGGCCTTTTCATTGTCAGAAGTGAACTGCAGATTTTGAACTTGAGCAACCAGTTTCTCAAGCCTAGATTTCAGCTTCCGTCTCTCGTCCAGGTTTTCCTTTTCACGCTTCTGGAACTCCTCCTGTAGAGACAGGAGCTCTTGTTCTCGCGTCTCCTGCTCCCTTTTCAACAAGCCCAGAGCGGAAGTGGAGGCCTCTTCCAACTCTCCTTTGAGTTGCTGCAGCCTCTCGACCTCTTCTTCTTTCTTGCTCAAGGCTCTGTCCATCATTAAGCACTGACTTGCAGCTTGCTTCTTCTGTTGCATTTCAGTCATGTACCTTTCCTGTAGACTGACATAATTGCTCTTGATCTTCTTAAGCTCTCGCTGTAGGGTTTCCTTTTCATTCCTGGACTCCTGAAGACGTTGTTGCGTGTCAACTAAAACCTCATGCACATTCCGCAGTGTCTTCTCCGTATCATTCTTCTCTAGCATCACTCTGTATTTGTCTTCAATTAATTCCTCGACATTCTCCTTTAGCTTATTCATGATGTCCACGGACACCTGCTGTTTAGTAGTCTTCATCTGCAGTTCTTCAACCTTCTTCTCTAAATACATGTTACTACGCTGCAGGTCTTGGATCAGAGTCTGCTGTTCTCTGTTAGTATGTTTTAATTTCCTCAGGACTTCATTTAAAGCCATGTCCTCTTCCAGAGGCCATGGGCTTTCCAAGCTTTGCTCTGTGTTGGGTGTCATGCAGCCCTCCCGAGATGCCCCACCACTCCAAGAAATGCCCATCGGAGACCAACATGAGACAATCTCTGAACTCTCTCTGCCCTCCACTGCGACTTCCTTTTGGTGCTTGACTGACATCTCAGGAGTATCTGCAGAATTCTGTATTCCTTTGGAAGAACCTGCAATCTGTAAATTATAGTAAATAAAGTAAGTGTGAAAGAGAAGAAAGACTGAATTTTGAAGTCAGATAGAGCTGGCCCTGGATCCTAGATCCCTAGTATGGTTTCCTCATCTCTAAAATAACAATGATGACATCTACTTCCAACAATAACATCTACTTAACAAAAATACTTAAGCATAAATTGCAAAATGTACATACAGCACCTTAGTGCACAGAACACAAACAGTAGGTACATGAGAGATGTGCATTAAACTTACTTTTACAAAAGAAAAATTAAACTTGATACTCTCACCATTTTCTATGACACAGACTTCTCTGAACACATATACTTTCTTTGACTTTGAATGAATTAAAACAAATTTATCCATTACCCTAGGTCTGTGAGGCCTCTTTTTATAATTGGTATTAAGGTAACATTGGTTTATAACATTTTACGTTTCATGTGTACAACATTATATTTCTACTTCTGTATATACTTTAGTGTGCTCACCACCCAAAATTTAGTTTCAATTCATCACCAGTTGGTCCCCTTTACCTATTTCATTTATTTTGGGCTTTTTATTTGTTTTCATATACAATATATGAGTGAAATCATATGATATTTACCTTTCTCCATCTGACTTATTTCACTTAGCATAATACCCTCAAATCCATCCATCCATGTTGCCACAAATGGCAAGATTTAATCTTATTATGTCTGAGTAGTATTCCATTGTACGTGTGTGTGTGTATGTGTGCATGTGTGTGTGCGCGCGCGCATGTGTGTATAAAATCTTCTTTGTCCATTTATCCATTGAAAGACACTCAGGTTGTTTCCATATCTTCACTATTATAAATAATGCTGTGACAAACAGGGGTGCACATATCTTTTCAAACTAGTGTTTTTGTATTCTTTAAATAAATACCCAGAAGTGGAATAGCTGGACCATATGGTAACCTTATTCATTATTTTTTGAGGAATCTCCATACTGCTTTCTAGAGAAGCTGTGCTGACTTACATTCCCACCAACAGTGTATGAGGGTTCCCTTTTCTCTGCATCTTCATCAGCACTTGTCATTTCTTGCTTTTTTTATAACCGCCATCCTGGCAAGTGTGAAGTGATAGCTCATTGTAGTTTTGATTTGCATTTCCATAATAATTAGTGGTGATGAACATCTTTTTTTCATGTGCCTTTTGGCCATCTGTGTCTCTTCTTTGGAAAAATGCCTATTCAGCAACTCTGCCCATTTTTTAAATCATCTTGTTGTTGTTGAGTTGTATGAGTTCTACACATATTTTGGATAGTAACCTCTATTGGATATATGATTTGCAAATATCTTCTCCCATTCAGCAGGTTGTCTTTTTAAATTGCTGGTCATTTCCTTCACCATGCAAAGTGTTTTAGTTTGAGGAGGTCCCACTTACTTACTCTTGCTTCTGTTTCCCTTGCCTGCAGTGACATACCCAGAAAGATATTACTAAAATCAATGCCAGAAAGTATACTATGATTTCTTCTAGAAGTTTTATGGCTTCAGGTCTCACATTCAAGCCTTTAATCCATTTTCAGCTGGTTTTTGTGTATGGTGTAAGACAGTGGCCTACTTTTATTTTTTTGCATATAGCTGTCCAGTTTTCCCAACATATTCATTGAAGAGACTATCGTTTCTCCATTGTATGTTCTTTGCTTCCATGTTGTAAATTAATTGTCTGTATTTTGTGTGTTTATTTCTGGGCTCCCAATTCTGTTCCACTGTTTTTCTGCCAATACCATGTTGTTTTGATTACTGTATGTTTGTAATATAGTTTGAAACCAGAGAATGTGGTACCTCCAGCTTTATTCCTTTTTCTATTGCTTTGGCAATTTGGGGTCTTTTGTGATTCCATATAAATTTTAGAATTGTTTGACCTATTTTTGTAAAAAAAAAATTCTTGGGATTTGATAGGGATAGCATTAAATATATAAATTGCTTTATGTAATGTTAATTTTTCTAATCCATTAGCATGAAATATCTTTCCATTTTTCTGTGTCTTCTTCAATCTCTTTCACCAATGTCTTAGTTTTCAGTGTACAGATCTTTCATCTTCTTGGTTAAATTTATTCCTAGGTATTTAATCTTTTTGTAGCCATTGTAAATAGGATTTTCTTAATTTCTTTTTCTGCTAGTTTATTGTTAGCAAATATAGAAATGCAACATATTTTTGTAGTTGACCTTGTACCCTGCAACTTTACTGTATTTGTTTATTATTTCTAACAGTTTTTGTGTGTGTGTGTGAAGTCTAAGGATTTTCTATACATAAAATCATGTCATCTGCAAATAGTGACAGTTTTGCTTCTTCCTTTCCAATCTAAATGCTTTTTGTCTTTTTCTTGTCTCATTGCTCTGGGGCTAGGACTTCCAAAATTATGCTGAATAAAAATGGTGAGAGGAGGCATTCTTGTCTTGTTCCTGATTTTACAGGGACAGCTTTCAGTTTTTCACCATTGAGTAGATGGGGATTGTGGATTTATATGGCCTTTATTATGTTGATATTTCTATATCCATTTTATTGAGGGTTTTTTTTTTGTCATGAATGGATGTTGAATCTTGTTAAATGCTTTTCTGCATCTATTGAGATGATCACCTTTTTTAAAAAAATTGAAGTATAGTTTATTTACAATGTTGTATTAGTTTCAGTTTACATATATGTATTTTTTTCTTTTTCAGATTCTTTTCCATCATAGGTTATTACAAGACATTGAATATAGTTCCCTGTGCTATACAGGAGGTCCTTGTTTATCTGTTTTATATACATACGGTTTTTAGCCTTCATTTTGTTAATGTGGTGTATCACATATTGACTGATTTGCAGATGTTGAACTGTCCCTGCATCCCTGGAGTACATTCCACTTGATCATGGTGTATGATCCTTCTCATGTATTGTATTTGGTTTGCTAATATTTTGTTCAAGTTTTTGCATGTATGTTCATCAAAAATATTGGCCTGCCATTTCTTTTTCTGTGTTGTCTTTGTCTGGTTTTGTTATCAGGGTAATGTTAGCCTCATAAAACAAGTTAGAAAGCAGTCTCTCCTTTTAGAAGAGATTGAGAAGAATAAGTATTAAATTTCCTTTGAATGTTTGGTAGAATACACTAATGAAGCTGTCTGATCCTGGACTTTTGTTTTTTTGGAGTTTTTTTTTTATTAGTTTCAATCTCTTTACTAGTGATTCGTCTATTCAGGTTTTGTTTCTTTTTGATTCTGTCTTGGAAGGTTGTAGATTCTAAGAATTTTTCCATTTCTTCTAGTTTACCCAATTTGTTAATATATAGGTGTTCATAGTATTCTCTTATAATCGTTTGCATTTCTGTGATACCTGCTGTTAATCTCATTTGTTTTTATTTATCAGAGTGTTTTTTATTATTTCTCAATGAGTCTAGGTAAAAGTTTGTCAATTTTGCTTATCTTTTCAAAGAGCCAACTCTTAGTTTCATTGATCTTTTCTATTGTCTTTTAGTCTCTACTTCATTTATTTCCACTCAGATTTTTATTATTTTCTTCCTTCTACTGACTTTGGGCTTTGTTCTTTTTATAGTTCCTTTAGGTTTAAGTTTAGATTGAGATTTTTATTGTTTCTTGAGGCAGGCTCGTATTGCTGCAAAATTCCCTTAAAAGCTGCATCCCACAGATTTTGGTATGTAGTATTTTTATTTTCATTTGTATTCAGGTAATTCTTCTATTTCTCCATTGATTTATTCATTGACCCAACAATTATTTAGTACCATGTTGTTCAGTCTCCACATATTTGTGATTTTTCCAGCTTTCTTCTTGTAGCTGATTTCTAGTTTCATACAATTGAGATCGGAAAAAGATGCCTGATATGACTTCAATCTTCTTAAATTTATTGATTTCTTTTTTGTCCCAACATATGGTCTATCCTTGAGAAAGTTCCATGTGCACTTGAGAATATGTATTCTGCTGCATTTGGATAGAATGTTCTGTACACATTTATCAGATCCATCTGGCCTAACGTTTCATTGAAGGCTGCTGTTTTTTTGCTGACTTTGTCTGGATGATTTATCCATTGCTGTAAGTGGGTGTTCAAGTTCCCTACTATTGTGTTGCTGTCAATTTCTCCCTTTAGGTCCATTAATAATTGCTTTATATATTTTGGTGCTCCTATGACAGGTGCATAGCTATTAATCACTGTTATGTCTTCTTGATGAATTGTCCCCTTTATTATTTTTATTTGTCCATCTTTGTTGCTTGTTACCTTTTCTTGGCCTGAAGTCTATTTTGTCTGATGTGAATATGCCTACACTTGCTTTCTTTTGGCTGCCATTTGCTTGGCGTATCATCTTCCATCCCTTCACTTTGAACCTATGTTTATCTTTAGAGCTGAAATGAGTCTCCTGGAGGAGTATACAGTTGGTCTTCTTTTTTAATCCACCCAGCTACTCTGTGCCTTCTTATTGTTGAATTCAATTACTTTACATTTAGGGTGATTATTGATAGATGAGGACTTGGTACTACCATTTTTTTTTTTTCTTTTGTTTTCTGGTTCCTCTATCTCTGCTGTTTCTTTTTCCTTCTGTTTCTGCTATTTTGGTTTGGTGGTTTTCTATAATGTTTTTCTCAATTTCTTCTTTTTTATGTTTCATGTCTCTAGATTGATGTTTAGTGGTTCTGATGAAGTCTGTATAAAACACTTTATAGATAAGTCCTTTTTCTGCCAATAGCTTATTCATTTGCCTATACAGGTTCTGTTCTTTTCCTCTTCATTTGTTTTTGTTGTCTCAAATTATCCCTTTTTATGTTGTGAGTTTGTTACCAAATTGAAGTAGCTATGGTTATTTTTTGGGTTTTTTTCCCCTCCCTTGACACTTATATCAAAATACAGTGTTAATAACCTATTCTGATATACAGTTGCAATTTTCTGATTCTATCACCTTCCTCAAAGTCTTGCGTACTTTTGCATTTTTGCCTCTGGTAGAAGAGCTGCTTTTAGTATCTCTTGTAAGGCAGCTCAAGTGTTGATGACCACCCCTGCCAACACACAACCCAGTTTTGTCTAGGAAAGCCTTTATTTCTCCTTCATATCTGAATCATACCCTTTGCTGTATAGAGTATTTTTGGCTGATGGTTTTTATCTTTCAGCATTTTGAAAATGCAATTCCACTCCCTCCCAGCCTGTAGAGTTTCAGCTGAAAAATCTAGTCATAGCCTAACGGCAGTTCCTTTGGAGATATCCACCCTTTTTTCCCTGGTTGTCTTTAAAATTCTTTGTCATTGACTTTGGACAGTTTTAATATAATGTGCCTTGGAGGTCTTTTTCCAATGAAGTGATTAGGTGTTCTCTTAGATTCTGGGCTTGTATGTACAGTTCCTTCCTCAGGCTTGGGAAGTTCTCAGCTATTATCTCTTTAGTAAACTCTCTGCTCCCTCCTCCCTCTCTTCTCCTTCTGGGATTACCATTACCCTACTGTTGTTCTTCCTGTAAGAGTTGTATAGCTCTCACAGAATTTCCTCATATTTTAAAGATTAATTCTCTTTCCTCTTCTACCTGTATCATTTCTAGATTTCTATCTTCATACTCACTAATTCTCTCTTCCATACGGCCTGCTCTGTTTCCAACACTTTCTAATGCATTCTTCTTGAGTTCTTCAGGTCTAGAATTTGCTTGGTTCTTTTTCAGAGTTTCAATCTTTTGTTAAAGTATTCCTTCTGTTCATTGATTTGATTCCTTAGTTCCTTGAGTTTCTGTATGATAGCTATTTGGAATTCTCTATCAGTTTAGATCACAATATTCTGTGATTTTGAGTTTGGTCTCTGGAGAATTGTCATTTTCCTTCTGTGATACAGTGTTACTGTGGGTTTTCCTTTGCCAGTGCATTTGAAGTAGTAAACATCTTTCTTCTTTAGGTGAAGCTTTTTTTTTTTTAAACTTGATTCAAATGATTCAACAGGCTAGAAATCAAAGGCTTTTCTTTTGTTTTCTTTTTGTTTTGTAAGTGGCACTATAGCACAAGTTTTTGGTTTCTCTTACCTGAGCTACCTCTGGTTACATTTGAGAGTTGGCATTTTCCACCCTCCACCACCTCTGACCAATGTTGCCTGGTGCCCTGGGATGGTGGGTGCTTCTGCCATATCCAGTGGGGGGAGCAACAGGGATCACAGGGACCTCTGCCATGTCTGATGCTGTCAGGTTTGTGGGTGCTGCTACTGTGAACTGGGTTTGAGGGGGCAGAGTTATGGGTGCCTCTGCAACTGGAGAGATGGGGTCACAGGCCCCACTGCTGCTGCTGCCCAGTTATCCATGGTTGCATGCACTGCTGTGGCCAGGAGGCTTGAATCCTGTGTGCTGCCTCCCCTGATGCTAATGGGTTTTCTGAGGCTGTGGGACTAGGATCTCAGGCACCACCTCCACTGTTCCCCAAGTGTTGCCTCTTCCATGTATTACAGTCCACCCTCCTTTAGACGTACAGATGTGTGGAATTCTCCAGCATCCTGGTGTCTTGGGCAGAGGCACCCTTGTTGAGTTGGGACAGTTCTACTAGTTGTAGAATGAAGGGCAGAGAGAGAGAATCTCAATCAACCATGATGCTGATGTTACATCTCTTTTGAATAAAGACTTTTATTCCTCATTAAGCCATTACCCCACTGTGCTATGACTCCTGTGAACATTAGAATGTCAGATGAACATACCTCATGATTGGCTTTCTGCTCACAATACAGGTTTTGGGGTGGGTTAAAAAAGGACAGTTAAATTGTAGTAACAAAACATTAAAATGAATATGACATAACAACCCAGTCACTTATCTCCATAGGAGTGGGCTGAATAACTTTCTAGAAATTAAATATATTGGACTGTTATATTTTAGAGTTATTTTCCATTGTTCTGGAATAAAGACAACTATCCTTACTGAGGCCTACAAGGTCCTGATATTGACCTTGATACCCGATCCATACTACCTTTCCATCCTTATATACAACATTCCTCTTGGTCCCTCCAACCTAGCAACACTGAGTTTCCTTCAGATCCTAGAAGGTGCTATGTTCCCTGCGGCCACAGGGCTTTTGCACATGTTCTAACTTTCTCATGGAATGCTCTTCCACCCACCCTTACCAAACTACTCCCATTTATCCTTCAGAGCACAGCTCAATTACCACTACTTTAGGGAAGCCTTACCCAAGCTCCCTGACCAGGACAGTAAAAAGGCTCTCATCTTTTTTTCACAACACTTAAGAGTTGCAAGTTTATGTGTAATTTTATGGAACATTATATAGACTTTATATGTAACTTTTATTCACAGCACTTGTTTTAGTTGAAAGCTTACACTTACTCTTACTTTATATGCTTATCTGATTAATCTCTACCTCCTTTACTATGATGTTCATTTCACGAAGACAAAACCCCATTCTTCTTGTTTTGGGTATTTTTCCCCCAACCATTATATAACCAGCACATAGCACAGAGCCTAGCACACGATAGATGCCTGAAAGATTCCTGAAAATGTTAACTGACTCACTTAATGACAAGATGCAATGGAAACAGGAAGGAACAGTCTTGAGAAACCCTAATAAAACAGATTCCTTAAATGTTATTCTCCAGAACCCAAAATAGGTAAATAAAGTTCTCTTTTAAATGCTGCTTTCAAATAAATGAATTTAAAAACTTATGCTTGTAAATGAAACATAATAGCCATAGCTGTTCTCATCAAACTCACAACAGAAAAGTATTACTTATGCTATTCTTGGATTGTTATCTATTTGCCCACAATTCTTAAAAGTTTTATTTTTTATTCAGAGAGTAACAGACTTAATACTGTTGGCATGTTCAGTGCTCTTAAGATACTACATACATGCCCAGAATAAATAATTCAAAAGACAAATTAATGTTTTCACTTTTGTATAAAAATAAGTATTTTTTGCTTGTCAGTAGAAATCCCGTGATAGAAAAATCGTAAGCTTTTCTTACCAAATAATTTAATACCTCTGTACTTCTTCTCAACCTTTCCTCACTGTACATTTTGAATTCCAACGAATGATTCACTAAATATAAAAGCATAGTATATTCAAGGCACTATGTAGATACTAGGGTGCATAAAAGGATGAGTAAAACAGAGCTCTGATCCTCAAAGAAATTATCATTTAGTAGAGCTAATATCCAAGTATAGGCTTGATTTTATTAGAAAAAAATTATTTCTAAATTGAGTACAATCTCAGATGGCATTTTCCCCAGAGAAGCAATGTCCCTTACGCTGAGCAGATGATTTAGCACTACTTGCAAAAGTCTCAGATTATATACAGTGTTTTTTTTAAACACCTCCTTTTAATACTCTACAGGCTGTACTGACCATTAAAAATCTTACCTCCTCTGCTTTATAATTAGCTCTCTGATTAAGCAGGTGAAAGCTATTCTCTTTATAAACGAGTTGTTCAACATCTCCATGTACATTTTCCTTACACAAGAAGTTCTGAGGCTGACTAGGGTTGAAGGCAGTTTCCATGGCAGTGCTATTAGCCAGTGACATTTCCATGAATTTCAGTGTCTCTCCAGTGCAGTGGATTAGAGACGGGCTTCTGGGAGATTGTCTGACACACTCTAGAGCAAGTTGATCTTGATCTGCGGAAGTGCTACTTTCCACTGGATTTTCTTCCTTAAATGAATCTTTCTGTATATTGGTGTCTTTTGCATCATTATATACATGACATTGCAATTCTGGCTCCTCGGCATAAGGTAAGCCTTCTGTCAGATTCTGCAATGTTATCACTTCATTATTAAATGCTTCTCTCTGATGAAATTTGCACAGGGGTTCAAACTGTCTGAAGGAAGAGATGTTGGTGTCAACTGGCTGGTTTAGCACATTCTGTGAGTAATTTCCAATGTTGAGATCTCATTAGAAAGAGAAAGATGGAAGTAAGAATTAGCTGACCATATACTTATGTGTTAATAGTTATATTTACATATATGAAATAAACTGTTGGAACCTTTTAAGAATTATTATATATTTCAACCTTTTTCATGGAGTGGATTTGTGCTAGCAGACAGAACAAAACTTTTTTACATGGAGGACAAAGTGATCAAATAACTACTATAAGAAAAAAACTTGTTATATATCACTCTGGTCAAATGCCATTACAACAAATTCCAAGACATCTTCATGGCTGCCTTGTACACTAATTTAAGAATGTTTGCCTAGGCTCTGGTTATACACCTAGAAGTGGAATTGCTGGATTACACAGATATGTACCTTCAAGTTTACAAGCCACTGCATCACCCTCCAAGGTGGTGGTACTGATCTATGCTTCTACCAGTAGCGTGAGTTCCTCTGCTCTACGACCCTCTGACACGTCAGTCTGATACGAATGAAATGGTATTTTGTGGTCTTTTTAATGTACATCCTTTCAGGTATTTAATCATCTTGCATGATCTGCCTATTAGATGCTGTTACGGACTAAACTGTGTCCCCGCAAAATTCATATGTTGAAGGCTTAACCCTCAGTATCTTAGGATGTGACTGTATTCAGAGATTAGGCCTTTAAAGAGGTAATTAAGGTTAAATGAGGTCATGAGGGTGGGGCCCTGATCCAATATGACCGGTATCCATACCAGAAGAGACACCACCTAGGCACAGAAAAAAGGTCATGTGGAAACACAAGATGACCACCATCTGAGAGGCCTCAGGAGAAAACAGCTCTGTCAGCACCTTCATCTTGGACTTCCAGCCTCTAGAACTGTGAGAAAGTAAGTTTCTGTTGAAGACACACAGTCTGTGGCATTGTTACGGCAGCTCTAGCAAATGAATACATACACTTTGCCTGTTTCCCTACCGAGTTACATGTGTCTTCTCTTTACTGTTCTTTATTTTGTATACTGATCCTTTGTGAATTGTATACATTGCATGTATACAATTAATATGTGGCTTTTTTTACTTTGTTGATTATAATTTGGTCATACAGAAGCTCTTTTCATTTTAACATAGTCAAATGTGTTGATTATTGTTTATATTTCTTGTAGAACCCTGAGCCTCACTTTTTTCATCTTAAAATAGAAATAAAAGCAGCCTTTGTTTAAAAAGAAAAAAAAAGCCCATTTCATAGGATTGTGGGTTAAATGTGATACTGCATATAAAGTGCTTAGCAGAATACCTGGCTATTACTATTACTGTTACTATCATATGACACACACACACAAATCTCAAGTGTCTCTATTTGCATACTGCCAACAAAGAGATACTCACCACCTAATATATTGCCTAGCGTGCTATAAATTTCTTCGAAAAGTGTGAGTTTAGACTTATTTTCCCTTTTTATATTCTTCATTTCATTCTATATTAATAATAAAAAGGCATTAATATTAATACTTCAAACATCATAAGCTTATTCTAAAGGTGTATGTACACTGCTATATAATTTTTCTTTCAGTATTTTTTGTTGCAAGGGTAGAATGTGCTTTCTAATATCTTTCCCCACTGTATATTTGAGCTCCCACTTAATAAAACCATGTTAATAGAGTTATAGTATTAAGTCACAATTAAATAAGTACCTTGCTATTTGATTATTTTGTTTTTTGATAAGTCAAATCATGTTACTATAAACATGAATATATATAACATTTATATCTCTTACTGATAATTCTTTGCTGTTCATTAAATCTGGTCTAAACATTAGGGCAGTTGTTAGTCATGCTTTTTTTTAAGTTTTTTTTTTTTTTTGTAAGAACATTTTTTGTGTAAGGGGGTGGGGAGGGAGGTAATTAGGTTTATTTATTTACTTTTTTTAGAGGAGGTACTGGGGATTGAACCGAGGGCTTCATGCCTGCTAAGCATGCGCTCTACCACTTTGAGCTATATCCTTCCTCAGTTGTGGCTTTTAACTTTAAAGATACGCAAAAAAGGCGTTCTAGTATAAGGTGAAATCTGACTCCACTAAACAGAAATCTATAAAAATTTATGTAGGGCTTATTCTCAAAGTACCTTAATGCTATATAAGATGAAAGAGATTATTAAGTTAAAAACAGAAATGAGACAGTAAGAGAAATAGTTTAAATGTTTGAGGAAAACATTGGTTTAATCATGAATAGTGTATCAAGTATGGTGACCTAAATGATGCTCTTTAAAAATTCTTATCCCTTATTAAAGTCAGCTGGTTACAAAGCTGTACTCAATAATGTTTTATAGCATTGTTCGACTTATTGAAAGCATTTAAAGTACTATAAAAACCACGTTATATTTTATGACAATCTGTTTTTTAGACTTGTTAGTTGAGACCATCCCTCCTAATTAGAGTTTAAAAGTATCAAGAATAATATACTTGAAAAATAAAATAAAGCACTACTGACATGTATTGATGTTATATTTATACAAACTTCTTGGAACTCCTCATCAAATTCTAGAGATCCTTCTAACTCCAGTATTCTACGATATTACTGTTTTTAATTAAAACATGCCTTTTGTTCCTTTGGTCTATACATTTTTTTATAAAGAATAAAATGCTGTGAAATCCAAGAGGAAGGAACTCTTACATAATTTAAGACATATTATTATAGGGTAAAGAATATTCATTCTTTACAATTCAGTATATAGTATCTTAGACCCTGACTAACACTGTAATATTATGACCAAATTTTTTCTTCAAAAATGAAAATAATTTTTTATAATTATAAAAAAGAATCTTGAATGTTGTTTAAAAAGAGAAAATAAAAAACATTCAAAAGCCCACTACCCAGTGAGAAGCAATGTGACCACTCTTCCATGTCAAATATACACTTGTATTGACATATTTAAAGTTTATATATCCCCTGTACATCTGTATAATAACTAGGCCCATACTGATGAAAATTTAGGTTGTTTCCAATGTTTAGTTATTATGGATAATTCTGCAAATATCTCATTTGTATTTTACCTAGAGGTACAATTAAAGGTAAAATGTGCAGTTAAACTCTTGATTTAACAGCCTTATCACTGAACAGCCCTTTAGAAAGGTTATGCCAAATTATGGCCCAAATCACATGACACGTCACTATTCATCCATTTTGAACTACAAAAAGGCAATTTCATACGGCACAACCTAATATGTTCCTATTGTTTCCCTATACTCAAGCTAATAACTGTCAAGCATTTAGAACAGTCATGAAAATCCTGGGACATTACGAATTTTCATCTCGTAAAAAAGGGCACTAGGAATTTTCACTGAGATGGGAAGTCATTTACATGCAGGGCACTGTCAATGTCATTCTGAATGATATCTGAATCATCTAGCGGAAGATGCTCTAGACCAGACGTTGCAATCTGAGTCTCTGTGGCCACATCACGTGGGAGCACTCCTGGGAGTTCGCCAGGAGGCTAGAAAGAATTGGTTTTAACGCTCCATTTGTAAAATTCTACCTTTCTTCATATACTGATGCAACTAGGAAAATCAGACCCTGTATTCCCTTTCTTCATGCCTCCACTGCAGACTGTCCCTCATACTTTTGATGAAATTTAATACAGAAGACAATGTAAAGGCTGAAGACATCTGTACCTCCCGGAATTTACAAACAATGCACACCTGAGGCAAGTCTGAAGTGGCACTGCTGGTTTCCATAAAGAAGGGAGAATTTGAGTGAGTTAAGTCTCGAGAAAGACTGCTGAAATTCACAGCATCTGCTTCTGACATGCTTTCTAATTTTTCATGAGAAGTATCCACTTGAAAATGGACAGGATCTGAAGGTGATGACCAAACCCTTTCATAGTCCTTGTTCCTAACTGTTGAATGGTGAAAGGCCTTTTTAAAAGAAGAAAATTTTAATGTCTATTAGTATCTGCAAACAAAAAGCTTCTTTCCTCATCCCTCCTCACGTTAAGAAAGCAGCAAAGTTCACTGTCCTAAATCTTAAAATGTCATTTATGAAGTTACTGGAAAAATTAAAAAATTAGTACAAGGTCTTGATAAATCTGTAGGTAGTAAATACTAATTTGGACAAAAACAAGTCAGGATGTGTGGCTACTATCCAGTGATTCCCTAAAAGGCTTGGGTCCCAGAAAGTGAAGGGATCTCTCGGTCACTTAACCAAAAAAATATTTACAAAATATTATCAGAGACCTATTAGGGTCCACAAAACACTGTATTTCTATTTATGTGATACATTCTATTCAAATATCTCATTAAGTCAAATCCAACATCGAAAATCAGTTTTCTCTCCCTTCCCTACACCATGCTTATTCTCTCAGGCACTTGGGTTTGAAAACCTGGAAACATCGTTAGCATCTTTCTAACTCATCACCCCAACCGTGAGCTATTCAGTTATTAAGTCCTGCCCATTTCTCCTTTAAAAACGTTTCCCATAACCCACGCTTTCTTTCCATCCCTTATGGCTTCACTCTGGTCCATATTCTTGTGACCTCCTCATATCTACCAGGGGATGGGAATAGAAGGGATGTCCAATCAGAGTCCAAGTTCTTCTGCCTGACTTTCTAGGTTTTTCATAGCCTGGACCCACATTACCTACCCAGTACTCCTCTGCTGGAGTCAGATCAGGCTTACATCCCTGCAAACAGCTCATGCTCCCTACTACGTCAGTGGTTTGCCCCAGCAAGTGCTTCTCCTTCCTAAAACCTTCCTATCTATGCATTCATCCATTTTTTTTAAATTCCTACGGTGTCTTTAGTCTAAATTTGTACCTCACAATTCAGCACCCATTTTACTGTTTTAGTTTTCACCACTGTTTCAAGCGTGTTAGCGTTTGCACTTACATACTAGAAATACCGAGGAGGAGTCCATTTATGGTTTTTCAATACCCTCTACAGCAAACCAACTAGTGTTTTTCAGAGTACATAATATTGATTGAATAAACTGTGATTGAATAAATCCTGCACTCCAATGCTTTATTTCTATTAAAACTTTTCAATCTACAGTCACTTACTCATTTGCTTGGATTATTTTAGTGAATTATCAAACTAATAAATAATCTATTCAGGTTTAATTTTCTTAAACCTGTCATCATTTGGGAAGCATAAAAAAGCCAGCGAACCAGACAGGCTAGTCATAATAGGCTCACCTCTTCGCTGTCTTCCAAACACATAAATGCTTCATGGGCTGTGAAGGGGATCTGAAAAATCCCTGTTTTGTCTTCGAAATACAAAAAACCACAAGGGCTTTATTTCTTTAAAAATTTTTTGTCTGTGAACTCAGAACTTCCAATTACTACACTTTTAAAATTTTGTTCATCTGGCACAACCTACCAATTTACTTTGCTTTTAAAGGTAGGCTTACTTTGTAAAATCTTTCATTCTGTCCTTACCAGATATATGCTAGACTTTCAAAAAAATTCGTATTCAAATGTTTGGCTAGATATCCCAAAGACACTCCGAAGAGTATGAGGAAGGGCGTCTAAAAAAGGTGTCACCCGAGTTACTAGCAAAGAGTCTAAGGTTTTGTTTTTTAAATAATTTTTTAGCCGTATATCAAACTTTAACTTTTGAAAAGCACTTAGCTTATTTTCACCTGAAAACAACGCAACAAACTTTTTAAGTTGCAAAAGTGTGCTCACTTCCAGGGTCCATAGTTTCTCGGATCCACAATAAGGGATTTCGGGCTTCCTCCCTGCGCACCGGCTTCCGCGGGAGGGAGAACGCTTTTCAACCTTATCCAGGGATGGCTTCTAACAACTCGAACTCGGGAGGCGGACGCGCTGGAACGTCCCTGTGTGACGTCCGCCCGGCCGCGCCGGCCAATCCCGGCGGGGAGCCGCGCCCGCCAGGCTCCACGCCCTGGGGACCCTCCGACGGCCCCGCGGCCGCGGCCTCGGGGACCTCGCAGTCTCTGATCGCAGAGCCGGGAGATTATACGGGTGTGAGCCTCAGGTGCAGCAGCCGTGGGCTAGCCTACGCGTCCTTCCACGGGAGGAAACAAACCGGGACGCAGGGACTAAAGAGACCGGGAGGAAGAGCCTCAGCAGGAACACCCTCAGCAAGAACAGCCTCAGCAAGAACGCCTCACCGATCAATGGGTCGCGCACAGCGAGGCGCGAACTTCCGGCGCTCTCCCCTGCGCGGGGCGGGGCTTCCGGTGAGAGCGCCGCTTCCGATCAGGGCGAGGCTTCCGGTCAGGGAGGGCCCGGGTGACGGGGTTGGAGATCCCTCGCTGCACGTGGCTCGCGCTCTGGGCGCAAGGACTTCTGAGCGTTTTGCGAGCGGGCATCCGCGGAGAAGCCGTTGGATCGGCGGGTGGAACCGTCTCTGTGCCGTTCCTGCCCCAGCGCAGGGCGAGCGGCCCCCGGTGGCGCTGAGGCTCTGCGCGCCTGCGTCATGGACTACCGGCGGCTGCTGATGAGTCGGGTGGTCCCGGGGCAGTTTGACGACGCCGACTCCTCCGACAGGTAGGCGGCCGTGAGTACACCGACGCTTTTGGGGTTGTGCTCTCAGCTCCGCCGCCGCGCCTTGGGAGATGACACTTGTTTATGATTTGGGGGGGAGACTGGTAATTCATCACTCGGGGGCTCTCTTCACATTCTATTGCTGCTTTTTTCATCCCAGCCGGGCCTTTCCCTCCAGTTGACCGCAGAGTCAGTGAAAGCCGCTTGTCACCGGTTGCTTAGCATCACTGAGAGGCAAAATTGGAGAGAGCGATTGGGAAACAGGTTTTTGAGCTTTAGCATTCATTTAGCGTTCAAGAAATATCTGAGCACCTACTGTGCGCCTGTTTCTGTCCTCGGCGCTGGAGATAGAGATGAACAAGGCAAACTGAGCCCCTGCTGCCGTTTTTACCTTCTACTTGGGAGGGAGGGCAGACATTTAAGTACATAGAGATATTTTAAAAAAAGAAACAGATGATTTATATACTATGCAGACAGGGTAAAAATCATTTGATAGACGTAAGTAGTGACTTAATGGTCAGGGAAGGAGCCAACTTCAGGAAGAGCAGAGGGAACAACAGTTCAGGAGAGGGAACAGCAAGTGCAAAGTCCCTGCAGTGAGATCCCTCTTGGCTGTAACATGAAGATCTACAGGCCATTGTGCCCAGATCACCTTGGAGGCAGTTGAGAAGAAGGGTTAGTAAGAGCGTGTTGAGCCTTACAAGTGATGGTAACGAATTGAGACATTATTCTAGGTCTTCCAGAAACCCATTGTGGGGGTTTTTAACAGGGCAGTGACATCATCTGATGTATGATTTAAAGGAATCATTCTGCTATGGAGGGGGTGGTTTTGGTGGGTGCAGTTCAAAAGTATTAAGGTAATTCAGTTCAAAGATGATGGGAGATAAGATCGTAGGGATGCTTTGTAGGTAGCAGTGTCAGGGATTAGCAGTAGATTAGATGTGGGGTGGGAGGCAAAAGGAATTACGGGTCACTCCTACTTGAAAGCAAAATGAAACAGTTTATTTTAGAATTCCAAGAAAATGTTTTTTACTTTATGTTTACGGTAAGGTTTCATTACATTAAATTTTATTAATCAGTTGGGGTTTTTTCCAATAAACATAGGTTGATCGCTTGCTATGTGTCAGATATAGTGTTAGTTGGGCGCAATACATTGGTAGATACTACCCAGAATGACACAGAACTTGCACTCTCGCAGGGAAAACATTTAAAATAATTAGAAAAATTATTTGTATTAAATTTGGCTACATAGTACAAAGGAGAAATGGGTGAAGAATAAGGAATACTTCCCTGAGCAAGTGATCGTAAGTTAGTACTGGACAGATACGTAGGATTTAGCCAGAGAAATGAGTAGGGCGTTGTGGATCTGTGTTTTCAGGTGAGCATACAGAAGGCTCTAAGGGACCAAGTTAAATGGGAAGAAGAAACACAGCCAGTGTGGCTGGTGAATAGTTAACGGTAATGAGTATGCACTGGATATTTTGAGGATCAACCAGTGGATTTTGCCCACTTCGGGGACTTTGGGGACATTTTTGTTTGCCACAACTGAGGGTGGTGGTGCCTTAGTGACATCTGGTAGGCAGGGGCCAGAGGTGCTTCTGAACATCCTACAAGGCACAAGGCAACCTCCCACAACAAGGACTTGTCCGGCCGTGGTCGCCCTGGTGCAAGTGAAGGTGTGACCTGCCACCTAGGTTATTGGCAATTAAAGGATCAATTTATGGATTGTGTTTATGAAATCCTAGTAAACAGCAGAGGTTTAATGATATTTATAGAGATTTGGAACCCTCTAAGCCATGGCTAATTAATAGGTCAGGATTGATAATCAGCATTTACTTAAACTCCTGTCTGGCTGTTTTTAAACTGGCAGTACACATCATTGTGTGTTTTATGTGGTTTCTGTACTTGTTTTCTCTCTACCTGAGAGGTCAAAACTGGCAGAACTACCTCTGTTGAATCTGACCTGCAGGCGTGTCTGTTTGTTACGCACAGTGTTTTGTTAAAGTTGAATATACCAGTAAAGTGAGACATTCTACACAAAAATCCAGAGTCTGGCTTCTCTTGAAAAATGAAGATGCAGTAACACTGGTCTGAATTCTCATGTGGTAGAAAAAGACCCTGTTGTGCTCCCTTTTCTGGGCCAGTTCTCTGGGTTTGACAGCCCCCACTTCTCCTGTTTAATTATATCCAGCTGCCTTCTCTCATTTGTGGTGCTTCCCACCTACCATCCTTCCTTTCGTGAACACGGTGAGGGGAAGAGTTCTGTGTAACATGAGTCTTGATACAGCTCCTTTTATTGCAAAGTGATACTGAGCTTGAGTTTAAGGCTCGAAATACGGCTTTAGACTTATTCCCACGTTTTGTCAGAAAGCTTTTTTTCCTCCTGCCTCTCTTAAAGCAGCTCTGTGAATGGTTTTCCTGGAGGTCAGGTCTGGTGTCCTGATCAGAGTCAGTTCATTGAGCAGAGGAGACAACAATATAAATTCTAACTTTATTAAGACAAGTGGATTTAACAGTCTGATGTACTTCTTGTTTAGTGGACCTGGAGAACAAGCAAAACAACTGGAACAGAACTCTGAAAAACAGGAGAGCTTGGTACTCAGTTTGAGTTTATTGGGAGATGTCATAATGGAAACTTTCAGATTTATTGGTGTAGATTTAGTCTCTTGTATCATAAATAAATGCATATCTGAGTCCAATTTTTGTGTAAACATGCTGAAACACTGTTCTTTCTAGTGAAAACGTTGACTTGAAGACAACCAAAAAGGAAGATGATGTTCTGTTTGAAGACCTTCAAAACAATGTGAATGAGCATTTGATTGAAGGTGAGATAAAAGAGGAGGAGGAGGAGGAGGAGGATTATGACGCCGACGATGATTGGGACTGGGATGTTGGAGCTGGAAGACTCACCAGGTGTTATGGAGCAGGGAATCCGCAGGTATTTTATAAATGATTTTATACGTTTTTGTGTTACTCATTTATGTCTTCTTTTTTAAAAGGACTTTTTTGTGGTTCTGGAATTGAGTAACTGGAAGATTTTCAGCAGGTTATATTGTCCTGTAGCCCCAGCCTTTGTGGGTTTTTTTTTTTAATTATTATGTTTTCTTTATTTGTTTTTCCTTCAAAATAAGTTTTGTTTTGTTTTTTTCAAACATTTTACTGTGGTAGCCCCAGCCTTAGTTGATTTTCATTCTTCCTCCTTCCCATATTTCTGATTATGATGTAGATGCTTTCCATGATCTATAAATTTAAAAAGTCATTTAAATTGTCGTAAGATAATGAGCCTAAAAATCTGCCTGTGAAAAGACAAATAGGCAGTTGACTATAAATGGTTAAGAAACAGAAAAAGTTCTGTTTAATTAGTAATTAAAGAAAAGCAGATTAAATATGTAGAGATGCCTTTTTTTCAGCTATGAACTGACAAAAACACAACATGTAATTGATGGTCAAGTTAATAAATAGGTACAATTATTTGGAGGATACACTGGTACATGATAAAAGCTGTAAAACCATATAAAATAAGTGCTTTGACTCAGCAGTTCTAAGTGTGTCCCAAGACTGAGTTACAAGAATTATGGATTCCCCGTGTTGTTTCTAGCAGAGGGATGCTGGAAACCGCCTTGATTGAGTTTACACACAGTGGGCTATTATGTAGCCATAAAACAGGTTGCAGTGGAGGGCTTAACGTGGAGAAATGTCTGTGATCTGCCGTCTTCCACTAAGTGCAGGCGCAAGTTACCAAGCCACGCAGAGCCTGCTTCCCAGACTGGAAGTATTAAGTGTGAGGAGCCAAGGGATTCACGTGATGCATCTTCCTGAACGTAAAGACAGGGAGGGGGGAAAAACCAACAATATTTCTTTGACTGCTTTGCAAATTCAGACAACTACATCATGGACTAGAATCAATAACGTATGTAAGTCCAATTTCCTATTCTTGAAATAACTGAAGAAATTTCGCACTTACCTGTGGCCGTGTTTTGGTAACCCTGCCACTGATTCATTGGTGAGACTTTGAGCAACACAGACTGGAATTTCTTCTAATAAAGCTGGGGCAAAAAAGGTATATGTCCTTACATGTTAACTGTTCATCTTTGGGTGCTGGGCTTCTAGGTAATTAAATTTTTACCTGTGGTTTCTACTGTGAACATGTATTATTTTAATTTAAAATGTATTTTAAGTTATATTTCATAGAAGAAAATTGTAAGATCTCTGCAAACAAGGGACAACTGGGCCCTCAAGTCCATGCGTAGATAACAGGCTTGAGTCGGCCGTTGTCACAGGCCCTTTTGGCCTCTCTCCTTCTGTCTGTAGGTCCTGGATACCATCTCCCCTCTCTTTTTTTGCCGTCGTTTCAGTTTGTGCATTGCACCGTCTAAGGGCTGAGCCTTGTACTTACCTTTCCCGCTCTTTGGGCTAGGCCCAAAGTGAAATCCTTAGAACCAGTTTACTGTTGGTCGTAGGTCTTTATTATATACTTTGGCAGTAAATGAACATTCTCAAATTTTAAATCTATAAACCAGTCAAATTAGGAAAATGTATTTAATTTTAATTTGTTATTTACAATAATGAGGAATACCTTGTAGAGGGGTTAAAAGCAAAAACAAAAATGCAGACTCTTAGTCAGTAACTTTGTCCTTTAAAAACATTTCTTGGGCAAACTTGATTGATTCTTACCGTCCCTTAGGTTACTTCCGTAAGTATTGACACTTTAATAATGAACTATGAACTAAGGAAAGAAACATGGTGAACCTTAGGCTTGTAATTGTAACTAGAGCCTTAGTCTCTGGAACTCATTTCTTCCAGGCAAATCGACAGACTTCCAACTGCAATTCAGCCAAAATGTCTACTCCAGCAGACAAGGTCTTACGGAAATTTGAGAATAAAATTAATCTAGGTGAGTTTATAAGATACATTTCCTTGCTGGGTTATGATGAAATTCTTCAAAACCCACAAAGTGTTAGAAAATTTTATTGGATCAAGCAATGAACACACTCAGTGTTACTAAATAATAATGTTTAGAGAAAATTAAAACTTAGTAATTTAAAAACATGGCTTCGAAGAAAGACTTTAGCCTACACCCTTTTAGCTCTCTTTTCTCTCCTGTTGTGGAAATATGAAATTACTGACACCTGTTGTTTATATTTGCTGTTTCCTGTTTTGTATCAGACTTTTGTAGTAGGATTATTTCATAGTAGAGTATTGAAAATACTAGAATATTGAATAGGACTACATTTTGTTTTACTAGAAATTGTGTGTTGCATTAATTGTTTAGTGAGCTGTTGAATGCAAGGAATCCGAATGTGAATGTGAACGCCACTTGAAAATGCAGGGCCCTCTTTCTCTCGTGGACACTGTTAATAAAGCTCACGCAGCGTCTCATATCCTGTCACTGCCTGTCCCGGACCTGTAATTTGAAATGAAACTGAAGTTTTTAGAATTAAACTTGTAATTCAGGAAAAAAAAAAAAAAAACGCTTGTAGTTCAGGCAGTTATATTATCTATATTGGTTGTACAAAGTATTAACAATTGTCTGAAATTCAGCATATGCAGGTAAAGTATTTTCAAAGGATTTCTGGATTTAGGTTTGTGTGGCTCAGAAATGACAGCTGTAACCTACTGTGTAGCACAGGGAACTTTATTCAGTTTCTTGTAATAAGCTGTAATGGAAAAGAATCTCAAAATATATGTCTGTATTATGTATGTATATCTGTAACTGAATCACTTTGCTGTACATCTGAAACTAACATTGTAAATCAGCTACACTTCAATAAAAAATATAATTAAAAAGAAAAAAAAGAAATGACAGCTGTAGTGATGAAAGTGACAACACTTGTAATTAAGGAAGCTCAACTTAGCACTTGCCCTTAAAACATAAAACTTTTTTTATTACTAAAATATATACTATGTTTAATAAAGTGTTTAGAAAATAGAGAAGGAAAAGAGAAATACCATATTCAGTAACTGTTGTCTTTTTGTCTTACATGTTGTTTACGTTGTGGACTTTTTTGTATTTTTTAGATAAACTAAATGTTACTGATTCTGTCATAAACAAAGTCACCGAAAAGTCTAGACAAAAGGAAGCAGATATGTAAGTAATATTTCAATAATATAAAAATAAATAAGATAAAACATGGCTGGTAGGAACTAATTCTAGACAAATTAAGTATCATCTTAGTCATAATTCTTTTGCAGACAATATTCCTCTGTATACCTAAACCAATTCCTTTTTTTTTTTTTAACTTTAAATGAGGGTATCCGATACCTTTGTAGGTTGAAAATATTAAATGAGTTTTCTTAAGAAATCTGTGCTAAAACTATAATCTTGTGAAATTCACAAATGTGTTCTCAGTGTTCATAGATTTCAGTTTATAATGTTAGAGTGTAAAAATGTTCCAGTTCTAGAGTTTATTAAGAATTGTTCCCTTCCATGAAGTATTTTTAAAAATTCAAGGGCAGATTTAAAAGTAAACAGTGATGTAACTGAGAAAGTTTCCATTTACACTTCTGTTCTCAAGATCTGGCTAACCTATTGCTAATAGCTCTAAGGCATTAACAATATATCACAGAAAATGACACTGGGGTCATAGAGCTAGCAGGGTTAGAACTGAACTTAAAAACCGGTTTTCTTCTGATTTATTGCCGTGCCCAGGAGATACCAGCTTTTTGAGCAACGCCGTCTGTTATTTCGTTGAAGCGTCTGTCTGAATTTGTCTGTGTTCATGTCTGGGTCAGTTTAGATAATTGTGCTAACTGAATCAGTGTGTGAGCGGAAGTGATCAGAGTCTGGGTGTAATGCAGAACGCAGTAACTGTCTTGAAATGATAAAATCTTGTGTCTCTGTAGGAAAGGACTCCGAGGAGCAACCTTTATAAATGACTTTACTTCTGTGCTCATAGAATCATTAAAGGTCAAAGGACAGTATCAGCAGACTTGGAGTTTTCTTTTTCCCAGCACGGTTCACTTTACCCCACTGCTCCATTTATTTAATGCCTCAGAAATACGGAGGGAATTTTGTTTTTTCCCTACTGCAGATAAGCTCTTTTTGCCCTAGGAAACAGACTTACTCATTAAGGGGAAGTAAAGGAAGTTTCGTGGAGTGATGAAACTACAGTGAGGTCATGAAATGTGTTATTAGAGAAACTACCTGCTTAGGAATTTCGTGGAATGATATGTACATTTAGAAACGTTTTATTTTGGCTTCTTTGAATTTTGAATGTCACCTGTACTTTTTTGGTTCTGCTTAGGTATCGTATCAAAGATAAGGCGGACAGAGCAACTGTGGAGCAGGTACGCTTAACTGTGTGGCAGGCTCTTGTTTTAAAGTAGCATTTCTACTCTGAGTTGTAATTTGCTTTCATCCTTCTTGCTTAATGCTGATGTCACCTAGAATGAGTCCTCTGTAAAATTGCTCCTTCTTATAGTTTTGAGTTTAGAGATCTACGTTTTGCTTTATTTTTAATAGGGCTATTAATAGGTAAATTAGAATCATGCCCCGCCTCCTGCTGTGTCCCTGTGAAACCACCATGCAATGCTTTCATCTTCTAGGGGGAAGCAGAATTGACTATAAGACCAGGAATCTTTTCTTTTGTCTTAATCAAGGTCTGCGGGAACTTTGTGAGCTTTCCCAGGAGGTGAGTCAGGTTTCTGCCACAAAGTGCGTGTGTGTGTGTGAGAGTGACAGACAGACAGACAGAGAATGCCTTCAGATTTTCAGTTAGAATCCCTTTTTTGGTTTAGAAGTTACTCTTTTTTTTTTTTTTTTTTGAGAGCCGGTGTGATTATGTTTATTTATTTTTTAATAGCAGTCCTGGGGATTGAACCCAGTACCCTATGCATGCTAAGCATGCACTCTACCACTGAGCTATACCCTCCCTGCTGAAGTTATGCTTATCTTATTCTTCATTCCAATACGGGGAAAATCAGTCCCTGACTTTCTCACGTGTAGAAGGTTGTGATTGGATATTAGGACTGGCCCAGATTTTTGATGTGAAGAAAGTGATAAAATGAGTCAGAACTTTGCTACCGCTGCCCACCACCCTTCCCCACCCATACACACACGCACAAACACGTAACCTCTTTGCCCTGTAGACCTTTGTTTAAGACACATGCGCCCCTTCCATCCACCTCAGTCCCAGGGAGTAACACCCAACCTGAGCTCCAGCCACCTTGTGCCAACGAAGAATGCCACCTTCACTCAGGCAGGAACAGGTCTGGGGTCTGCATTGTCAGTGTCCTCTAATTTATTTATTTGTGTGATGTCTTTTGTGATTGAAAACAAAGCACAGTCCAGCTCAGAGAGATGAGGCAGCTTTCATTTTCAAAGACCCTGAAATCTCTCAGGCAGGAAATCCTTTCTCTTTCTCTTTTGAATTTAATTTTGGGTGAGAATATATATCTTGAGTCTTACACATACATATTTTAAAAAGACGGTTTAAGTTGTTTTGCTTATCCCATCTCCCCTATTTTGCTTTTAAGCCATTTTGGAATGTTACTTCTTCCTTCACCCCTAAGCCGGCTGCCTGCGGTTTTGCAGACGCTCGGGTCTCTATGCAGAGTCCCGCTCAGCCGGCGGTACTAGCCCCCTGTCTACCTGGGCGGTAGAGGAGGAGTTGGCGATTACTGCGTCTTTACTCACTTTCCTTTCATCCTTCTCTAGTTGCAGTGGTTGTAGTTTGCTTTTATTTGTTTGCTTGGGAGAATTAGAAAAGAACAGCTTTATTACCTTGCCAGGCAAAGGGAGTCACAGCAAGCTAATGCCTTAAAGACTGTGAGGCCCTGTAGTTTGCTTTTGGTCTTACAGTCTTCCAAGGTGGTTTTGTTTCCATTAACCTTTGGTTTCTGGTGTCACCACTGCCACCTCCTTGAAGGAGAGGCCCTAAGGTCTGATTAGTTCTGGCCTCTTTCCCCGGTCTCACTGCCTGGAGCTGGGGGTGCTCCCGCACCTTGGGGAGCCCCTCGCCCGGGCCCTGGGTACTGCGTGTGAATGCTTGGCCTTGTCGGTTTCAGGCGTGAACAGGAGCAGGCCTTCAATTCATGACCTTCTGTTTGTTAGAGGATCTGAGGGTCCTTTTTACTCAAGATCGACTACTCTGACTTTGAAGGAGATCCTTTCCCTGACTTACTCATCTCCAGCAGGCGTCTGTGAACTCTTTCTCTAAAAGGCAATGTAATAAATACTTTAGCTGTTGTGGGTCACAATTCTTTTTTTTTCCCCCCAATAATTTGAAATGTAAAAACCATCTTTAGCTTGCAGGAGTGCCTGTGGCTGATTTGACTCACTAACTACAGGATGCTGGCCCCTCCTTTAAAGCTGTGTATCCGAAGCTGTGGCCACTGTGCACGTGAAATGCAGCCAGTCTCACTTGCGAGGTGCTAGAAATTATCCACACCAGATTTTGAAGATTTCGTGTGAAAAACAGAATGTTAAATCTCTCCCTGATAACTTTTCATATTGATTCCACGTTGAAATGATAGTGTTTTAGATTTATTAGAATAAATTAAGATAAATTTCACCTGTTTCTTTTTACTTCCTTTAATGATGACTGGAAAATATAAAATTTCCTCTCATTTGCGTTGCATTTCTATTGGGTAATGTTGGTCTAGAGTCAATTTCTGCTTCCCTTGGATTTGGCAGCCTTTGGTTTCCACGACTGAGTGAACTTGCTGCTTTCTCGTCTCTTTGGGTCTTTTGGTCTTCACCTCACGTTTACTCACTAAAATTCACCCACATTTATTTGCTAGAAATGGGAATGAATAAAAACACCTGTAGTTGACCAGGACCACACAGAACAGTTTCTTGTCAAATGCTCCAGTAAGAAACATTTGGTATTCCCTTTCCGGACTTTCTGTGTTTTGCACTTCCTTGTAGGTGCTGGATCCCAGGACGCGGATGATCCTGTTCAAGATGTTGACGAGAGGCGTCATATCAGAGATCAACGGCTGCATCAGCACAGGGAAAGAAGTGAGCTTACTCTTTGGATGCCTGAGTGTGTTCATGTTAGTTTTCTTATTTCAGGTACCGACTGAAGCTAAGGCACTTAGTAAATAAATTGTGCCTTTGAAAAGAAAAGAGGAAAAAAAACCCATATACAAGTCAGGGTACTTAAATCAGTGTTTCTTAGAAACGACTTTATTAACACACATGGCCGGGTTGGAAGTTGTGCACATAACTGTGCCGCCCCACTGCTGTTACTGCCCTGGGTCGCTGAGTCCAGCCAGCCGTGCCCAGCAGTAAGCTGCGGTGCTCACATGGTTACTGATGGGGCAGGGGGTTATGGGCCGATTTGCATTAGCCAGCAAATGTCTTTCTCATTTTTCCTTTGTATATGGCTACAGAGAAGACAGGCCTGCTGTTTTTCAATGAATTAGCAAGTCATTCTGTGAGAAGCATTCTCAGTAAAATGCAGTGTGTAAGTCAGGAGATGTAAGAATGTCTTCAAATATTTCCCACATGCTTGAGTTGCAGGAATGTTTGAAACCACATCTCACATGTATTTAACTTGAATTTTACTGTGTGTGTAAATTGGAAGTATATTTACTGTATTTTGGTGTGATGTTTTGTATTTTAACTCGTGTATTCAGAGGATGAGGGTGTTCCTGATGCATATTATTTCAGTTCACTTGATTTTTTTTTTTAACTTTTGAAGATAGAATCAAATAGATTGAAAAGTAAAATACTGTTTGTGGTTAATACAACTTAATTTTCTTTGTTTTCGACTTAAAATAGGCCAATGTGTACCATGCTAGCACACCAGATGGAGAGAGCAGAGCAATCAAAATTTATAAAACTTCCATCTTGGTGTTCAAAGACCGGGACAAGTATGTGAGCGGGGAATTCAGGTGAGCTCAGATTTCCACCCCGCCCCCCCCCAAGTTGGCTTAATTTCTATATCTTAAAAAATAAAAACTAGAATAATGGAATGATGGAAATAACAAACACTTTTCTGGTTCAAGATTTCGTCATGGCTACTGTAAAGGCAACCCCAGGAAGATGGTGAAAACGTGGGCAGAAAAAGAAATGAGGAACTTAATCAGGTGACTGAGTGTGTGTGTGTGTGTGTCTCTCTGTCTGTCTGTCTGTCTGTGCTCTGCCTGCACATCGGCCTCAGCGCTTTCCTCCCACCACAGCCCAGGGTGGTCCTGTCCAAAGATAGGGACCAGGGACCAGGCAGGGCTGTTCAGTCCCTGATCTGCTGAGGGAAGCAGAAGCAGCACATTTTTGGGGAACAGGAACTACCTCTTCTTCTCTGTTCTGTGAACCCATCGCGGAAACATTTTGCCACCATTCCCATTTGCTCTGAGAAGCTGGGTCATGTGAAGCGCCCTGGGGGCCAGGTGAAAAGATCTAGAATTGAGGGTGATAAGGAGTAGAGAGGTGACACCATCAGGCAGTGGGACTGATGAGTCTTTTTTTAATAGGTTTTGGAGTTTTTAGACAATTTTGTTAGGTCCTAACCTCACTATCATAGTTTTCTTCTCTTTAGTCCAATTTTGGACACATTTATATGTTCTCTGTTTGCATTGGCACCTTTGTATCAAGTAAAGGCACCTGAGATTAGGTTTCCTCATTTGAAGTTTTGAATTTGAAGGTTCTTTTTTTCTTTCTTTCAAATACCTTTTAACTTTTGATGCGCTGTACACAGGTGACACACGTTGGCTATTTTAGTATAATTAAGCAAAGTACTTGTTTTGAGCGTCCTTCTGAAGTGTTCTCGTGCCCTGTTAGCTGTTGGCTGTGAATCCACTTTCTGTTAATCACTGCTCACACTGACCAGCTCAGAGGAGAACCGCAGACACATCTGCCATGTTTCATCAGCCCTGAGGGGCCCTTTTCCCGCAGTTTAATGTCTCTGGGCTTGAGTTGGGTGTCAGAGCCCATGGGAGGTCGTGTCTGAGCTGCCAGTGCTGTGTCATTCTTGGTGGCGCATAATGGGGACACTTCAAATCACTGGTGTCTTAGAGTGGATGGGGTAAGCGAGTCCAGGTTAGAGGCCCCAGAGCTGTTCTCTACGAGCAGTGTTAGTCTCGGGTACTGTAGCTGCTGTGGTTTGTTTTAGGTTAGTTGTGTTAGATGGCTTGCTTCAGCTTTTCACGTGTCCTTTTATCTGTTTTTATGTCACAGGCTAAACACCGCAGAGATCCCGTGCCCAGAGCCTATCCTGCTGAGAAGTCATGTTCTCGTCATGGGGTTCATTGGTAAAGATGACATGTGAGTATGTGGAACACCTAATAGTTACACGCTCAGAATTGTATTTTAAGTGCTTTGAATTTTCCAATACATGAGGATTTCCCATTTAAAGAGCTTTCATCTTGGAATATTTTTTATGAATCTTCCCCACTGTGTTAGTGCATAGAGTTATTCACGTATTCTACCTTTTTAAGACTCAAAATGCATTGGAGTAACGAAGCTTACCTTGTTTTGGAGGAATGTTTTATACAGTAAGCTGGGAAAGCACCTGCTTATGGACAGTTTTGAGAATAGTATCTCCGTAGGGAACCAAACTGTTGATGAGCTGTGGAAGAGAAGTGTGGCTGTCAGTGGGGTGTCGAGCAGGAGAACTTGTTCTGGGGCAGTTTATTATCTTAGCTGTTTGTTTTATTTTTGTTCAAGGCCAGCGCCACTCTTGAAAAACGTGCAGTTATCAGAATCCAAGGCCCGGGAGCTGTACGTGCAGGTCATTGAGTGCATGCGGAGGATGTATCAGGATGCCCGGCTAGTGCACGCGGACCTCAGTGAATTTAACATGCTGTGAGTGTGCTGTCCCGCACGTCATTTCGCGTCCTTGAGAAGAATCCAAGACGCCATGCTCAATTCTCTAGTTTTATAGTTGGCGTCCACAGTGTCACGGTGGAAGATGCGTTCTTTGCCTTTGGTGACCTTAGTCACAGAAGTGACCACTCTAATCATTAACAGAGTTAAAGGACTTTGGAAATGTTCTCAGTCTTCATCTTTTGTTAGTCCAAGTGGCTCTTTTCCCTAGGGAACTCATTCATTTTATTAGTTATTTGTTTCCCTTGCTCTTAAAATAGAATTTTTTAGGGCTTTTTTTTTTTTTTTGGTTGGGGGAGGTAATTAGGTTTGTTTATTTATTTATTTTAATGGAGGTACTGGGGATTGAGCCCAGGACCTCATACATTCTAAGCATGCATTCTACTGCTGAGCTATACCCTCCCCCCAAAATAGAATTTTTAAAACACGAAATATAGGCAAGCAGTGGTCTCCCCATGCCCTGCATGCCTGGCCCTCGCAGCAGCATAGTGGAAACGTGCACCTCGCTGCTGCTTCACGGCCCCCATGCACCTGCCCACAGGTACCAGGGTGGAGGCGTGTACATCATCGACGTTTCTCAGTCCGTGGAGCACGACCACCCACATGCCTTGGAGTTCTTGAGGAAGGACTGTGCCAATGTCAATGGTGAGTGGACACTCGGACTTCCTCCAGCTTGCGTGCCTGTTTGTTATGAACTCAGTTAAGCTGTTGATAGAAGGTCTTGGCACTAAATGGTCTGATGCAGTGATACCCCCGTTTGCTGGGCAATGGTGCGTTTTGCCTCTTTGTTTCCCTCTAAAGGGTTTGGAACAACCACCTTTGCCCTCGCGAGGCCGTCACTGTTTTCCTTCTGACAGATTTCTTCCTGAAGCACGGTGTTGCTGTGATGACTGTGCGCGAGCTCTTTGAATTTGTCACAGATCCATCAATTACGCACGAGAACCTGGACGCCTACCTCTCCAAGGTGAGGCGGGGCGAGGAGGGCGAGGAACAGAAAACACAGTAATCAAAGTTACGTGGCGCTTCTGAGGGACTCGTGGCTCAGCGTAACTTGTGTTCATTGTGACAGCTTCCAGACACCTTTTCCTTCTGATTTCACAGATGGGGAGTCAAACTGTAACAAAAAGCCAAAAGGAAAGCCAGGTTTCTTGACTTTAATCATCAAGCAAGAGACACAGACTATCAAATTTGTGAATGTTTAGTAGGAAACCTGTTAGCTTTTGGTCATTAATTCCTTTCCCTTATTTCTCAGAGGCCTTTCTGAATCATAGAATTTTAAAAATTGTGGTAAAATACACGAAGCATAAAATTTACCTTTTTAACCATTTTCAAGGGTACAGTTCCATGGCATTAAGAACATTGTTGTGCAATAATGTAAAGGAAAGTGGTCTTTGTTTTCTTTCAAAGGCCATGGAAATAGCATCTCAAAGGACCAGGGAAGAAAGGTCCAGCCAAGACCACGTGGATGAAGAGGTGAGATTCATGGTCTGTTAACAGCCTTAGGAAACACTTGTGTCTTGGGGCCTTTTTTTTTTAATACTGCAGGGCATGAGCTTGATTTTCACAGAAAAGTTTTTTAAATGATGGTGATATTCCCTTGAGACGTAACAAAGCACACAATTCAGCTGAGCCAAGTTGTAGAATTTATGTCCCGCTACCTCCTTCCGCTCGGTGACCCGTTAGGCCGTTGTCCTGTGTGGAGAGCATGTTTACAGAGCCTGTTGGAGGATATGGTTCAAGAAGGAAAAGCCTGTTTCAGTTTGCTGGTGTGAGCTTTTAAATGAGCTGATTATTGGTTCCAGTGCCGTTGTAGATTTTAAGTGTTTATATTCGCTAAAAAGGAAGTTTGTTTTCCTTTTTTAAATCTTTGGAGTCAGTATGTTTTTTGTGAAGGTGATTCATAGTAGGCTTTTAAAATTTTTTTAAACATATTTTTAGTGAAGTCTAGTCAGTTTACAATGTGTCAATTTCTGGTGTACAGTGTAATACTTCAGTCATATAGGAACACACATATGTTCGTTTTCATGTTCTTTTTCACCATTGTAAGTTACTACAAGGTATTAAATATGGTTCCCTGTGCTGTACAGTATTAACTTGATGTTCATCGAATTTTGTGAGAATCCTCCTGTATTTCGAAACGAGGCACACTCTGGCAGAGTTCAGTAGGTGTTCTGTGCGATTCCGTGCGTTTGTAGATGTAATTCTTGGTGTATTTGTGGGAGAGGGTGAGCTGGGAGTCTCTCTACTCTGCCATCTTGACTCAACCTCTGGCTTTTTTTTTTTTTTTTGTATTTTTAAATTCTCACAGCTGTTGGTGTGATGGTACTATAAGGAACTCTACACTTACCGGCAGTTCTGAGCCTTTTTTCTCCGTAGCACAGGGCAGACCAGGCAAGAACACGTCCCTGGGTTAGGCACGGCCAGGTGGTGCTTGCTGAGGGCAGCTGCTGTCTCCCGCTCAGGACGGCTTTTTGGGATGCTGACCGGGGAGAGAGTGTTACTGTAAGGGTAACCGTAGGTCGTGTCGGGTTTTACCATTAGGGACAAATGACTCGGGCACACACGCAGCACTCACAGCACCAAGGTGTGCAGACGGCCTAGCTGTGAGCCTGCGTGGTGGAGGGTGGCGATAAATTCCTCTGTGACTTGACAGGGGAGGAAGCCGAGTGCATGTGAATAAGTCTCCTCTTGACTCTTCCTCTGTGTCCATTAGGTGTTCAAGCGAGCTTATATCCCCAGAACCTTGAACGAAGTGAAAAATTACGAGAGGGATATGGACATAATGATGAAACTGAAGGAAGAGGACATGGCCACGAACGCCCAGCAAGACAACGTGAGTAGCTTGGCTTGTCCTCAGCCGGCGAGTGTACCAAGGAGCTCCCATCCCCAGCCTGCGGTCTTACACGTTGGCCCCTAACCTGTGAGATGGCTGATTCCCTTTGCGTTAGCACCTGCTCTATGCACATTGGTTGTAAAGGGAATCCGTTGGTATTTATGAAAGGAAATGACACACTTGAATGAGTCCAACAAACTATAGTTGCAGAAAAAGGAAGATTTATATAGAAGTCTAGGCTATAAATGGTTATTATACCAAATCTATTAACATCTATCTGTCAGGGTCTAGAAAATTCTATTCTGCTAAAGGGCCAGATAGTAAATATTTTAGGTTTTTGCAGGCAAAGAAGCAAAATTGGAGCTATTACGTAGGAGAAAAAGTTTTCCCCAAATTTTTGATGAAATTAAAAACTTTAATAATAACTGAATACAGCTTTTTGTGATACAGGTCTACTAACGAGAGAAGAATGGAGTTGTTTGGGGGAGGAGAAAACACTTCATTTAGTTGAGATTCAAAGTTAGAGTTTTCTTCTTTTTTGCAGGGCGGGGGGGGGGTAATTTAGCTTTTGTTTATTGATCTATTTACTTGCTTATTTATTTTAGTGGAGGTCCTGGGGATTGAAGCCAGGATCTTGTGCATGCTAAGCATGCGCTCTATCACTGAGCTATACCCTCCCCTTACAAACTTAAGAGTTTTCTACCATCAAATTGATTGCAACTGTTTATCCGTAAAGACCATTGGGCGGCAGGTCAGGTTTGGCCCGTGGACCGCAGTTTGCTGGCACCTAGTGTGCTTGGTGGGTGAGACTCAGCCCGTGCTATGAACTTCCTGTGTTCCTGGGAGATAAATCTCAGGCACCTTTTGATAATCACACCAGGTATCATTTAGCCCACAGTTCGTCCTTAATACCGCAGTGGATTTCAGTGTTTAGTTTTATGTTGATTCTTGTTTTTTTTTTCCTTTTTGGTTACAAGATTCTATACCAGACTGTCACGGGATTAAAGAAAGATTTGTCAGGAGTTCAGAAGGTATGGAGACAATGTGTTGCAGTTCATTTACGTAAAGCTCTTTTAAAGGGTGTAAAGTTTAATGTAGAGTGTTATTAGGATTAAATTAACAGTGGTACAGTATTCGTGGTATAAATACTTTCAAAGTCCAAGGGCATTTTCAGAAATGACCTTTCCATGTTCGTCCTTTTTAACCAGGAGACTGAAATATGGAAATGCAACGTTTATTTTTCACTCTGCCTCTGAATCGTTCTGTTGTTGCAGCTGAGGCATTGATCCTTTTTGTCTGTGTCCTCACCTTCGTTTGTGAAGTTAGTAACCATGACCACGTGCTTCTTGATGCTTTTACAACCGGCTTAAACCAGCAGTGGGGTCTGCTCTCATCCCAGTGTGCAGGCTGAGGGGCAGCCTCCCGAGTTGCGGAGTCTCATGGTGGAGATTTCCTGGAGTGCTTTTTTTCTTACAACCACCTTGTTTTGCTTGACGTTTTAGAGCAACAGGGCTTGATTCTAATTTAAGCATTAACAAAGGTGGCTCCTTATTTCTTAGTTCTTTTAATGTCTTAATCAAAGGCTTGGATATGAAGGATCACAGTTTACGTTTTGAAAATTGACTGTGTCTTTTTTATGGGAAGAAGTGGATTAGGAGAATTCTAGGACTTCATGGATTTCTGGGTATGGCAGGGGAGTTGTGCTCTGAATTCCAGAGCAGGAGGATTCTGTTGCAGCTGGCTAGAAAACCTTTTTGTACAGTTGCCTTTTAAAGGTTCATTTCTTTCTTAGAAAACCTCATGTTTAAAAAAAAAATGCTTCTTGCTGCTTTAAAAAGTGGTAAACCTCAGGAAAAATGAATATTTCTCTTCTTTAAATATTGTCTTCCCTCTTGATTGGATGAACAAGTGTTACTTGAAATTTGATTCATAGGAAAGCAGCTGTGAAGTTATCTGAGTAGCTTCATTTTTCACTTCTAGCTGTATTTCACGTCTTTCCAGATCCCAGCTCAGTCCTCCAGATTTACTGAAGGAGGCAGAATGGGCCTGTTGTTGGAGGTCACCCAGGAAAGCCCCAGTTCCTGCACTGGGGTCTGTCCTTGAGCCGTCCTGGGATGGTACCCCAAGCTTCCTCCCTGACACTGATCGCACTGTTTTGATGTTCCAGTGCGGGGTGTTGTTTTTCACCGTCTGTCTGCAAGGCTGCAGTTGGAATTCTGGCATTAACACAGTTAATAACAGTAGATGACTGATGGGTCTAGAATAACACGGATCTGTGATATTTTGAAGGTCCCTGCACTCCTGGAAAATCAAGCTCAGGTAAAGACTTGTTCTGATTCAGAAGATGCTGGAAGCTCTGAGTGTCCTGACACAGACTCTGAAGAGCAGGGAGACCATGCCTGCTCCAAGAAGCCCACCGCTGGCCTGGAAGTTGATAAAAAGGTTAGCCGAGAACTCAGGTTCCCTGCCCTTCAACAGCGTGGCGGCACCACCTCTCTCGTTGCTCCTTGCTCAAGTATCTAGATTGTGGTGGGTGCTGAACATGCTGATCAGTAAGTCCCCCCAGGTCAGGTTTCAGTTCCTAAGTGGTGATGTTGTCTAGAGATTGGGCTTCTGCTGGGAGCTCCTTGGGCACTAGAGAGAGGATGCACCAAATGCAGTCCGTTGATTAAGTGACTGCCGTTCACTTGGCGTACCAGCGATGCTGGAGCTGCTCCATGGTGAAATACTGAAGAGCCATGTCAGGGGGATGTGTGGCCCAGCTCCTGTTTCCAGAATCTGAGGCTGTTTCTTCCCCTCCTAGCCGTGGACATCAGAGACACTGCCAATTAAATGACACACAACTGCTGTGTAATGTATTCTTTCTTTTTAGCTTAATTCTTTCAACCTTAAAAAGTGTGGGTTCTGAGACTTCTGAGAGACCTCCCCAACTCCCTAGTGTGCTTTCTCTTTGTCTCCTGGAAATAAATATTTTGCTGTCTTTCCAACCTTTATTTCTGTTAGAATATGAAACATTCAAGGACAAGTAGTTGAAAACCTTTAATAACAGTTTCCTCATGTGTATTTCTGTTGGGCTGTCTTCAGATTTCTGTTAAGAAATTTTAAAGACGATTTTCACCCCAAATTCCACCACCAAAACCATAATCATTCTCAATTTTTCCATGTGACACTCAATTTTATCTTTTTTACATATATTTTAAAATTCATTTCTAATAATATGAATACTCTGAATGAATGAATTTTGCAGGTTTTTAAAAATTTTTTGTTTTTGTTTTATAGGAAAGAAAAAAAATGGTCAAGGAAGCCCAGAGAGAGAAAAGAAAAAACAAAATTCCTAAACATGTGAAAAAAAGAAAGGAGAAGACAGCCAAAATGAAAAAGGGCAAATAGAACCAGAACTATATTCTGTGCAGTAATTTTCCACCAGTCACTTTTCCCGCCTGCACGAAGCTGCGTCTGGAGGATGGGTTATTGATTTTAACTGGCCAGTTTTTCCGGCAGTGTCTGTGAAGACTGATTCAAGTATTTTCATGTAATTATGTAAAAATCCCTAAGCTCTTCTGTCTAGATCCAGTCCCTGGCTCTGTATGGTACTGACCAAGGATTTATTTAAGCTACTATTTTAACGAAGAACTTTATACAGTTTTATTTTTGTATTTTTTTTTTTCTGCTGCAGTATGGTTTTTGAAGCACCATTAACTATTTAAATGTATTGAGCATCCGTAGCTTTGATACAAGTGTTAAGGGCACTTTGGACAAACTGTTTTTGCTTTGTGCAGGCCGAAGCCCCGTCTGAAACCACTCGTGAGGCTGTGGTTTCTGCAAAAGGGTGTTTCACTTATAAGAGAATTCAGCTGGCTGTTGATACAACCAGTCCTTGCAGCTTTGTTCTGTGTGCATTGATGATCGTTTGTAAAGCACTTACAACTTCATCTTTAATATTCTTTTTTGAGCTAGGACCTCCTGGTTTGTAAGCAATTTCACAACTATTTGGCCTGTTCATTCATTCATCAAACGCTTGAGTATTTTAGGTGCTGAGGGTATAGCAGTAAACAAGACAGGCAAAAGTTGCTACGTTCAGGTAGTTTACATTTTAATAGAAAGAAAAGACATTAAACAGAATAAGCAAGGAGCAATGTAAAGGCAGATGATAAATTCTGGAGCGAGAAATAATGCAGAGAAGAGAGATTGCCCGGGGAGGTGGGAGTGTGCAGCCTTAAAACAGGCCACATTGAGAGGCCGTATGTGGGTAAATACTTGAAGGATGTGTCACGTGCATATCAGGAGAGAACAGCCTTCCAGGCAAAGGGAACAGCAAGTGCAAAGCCCCTGAGGCTGAAGTGTGCCTGCAGTGTCCCAGAAACAAGAGCCTAGAGCACCATGGCCAAGGGAGAAAGCAGCCGATGAGATCAGGTGGTGGTAGGTGCTTGGAAGGTTTTGAGCAGAGGAATGATATGATCTGACTTCTGTTTTGAAAGGACCGTGGTCACACTGACGTCCATGGATAATGGAGTAGGAAGCAGGGATCAGGGCCCAGTTGGGGTTTTATTGCGGTAACCCCCTTGAGGGATGCGGGTGGCTTCGTCTAGGATGGTAGCAGTAGACATGGGGAACAGGTGGAACTGGGTGTGCCGAGGACACTGGAGGAGTGTTGAGAATGCAGGGTGGCTTCAGGCTCTCTGACCCCAGCCGCTGGTAGAGGCTGTTGCTGCTGCCTCTTACTGGGTAGAGGGAGGAATGCGGGTGGGGCAGGTTTGGGGGCAGGAGGTTGAGACAAAAGCTGATGTTGCAATAAAGTGCAGATTGAAAGAAATGGTCAATTTAGCTTAAAAAAGACTTCTTTAACCATATACTTTATATTAGAAATGCCAGTTTCAGCACTTGAATCAGAAGCGATTTCTATAAGTAAACGTAGTTTTCTTTAAACTGGAGCTTACACCTGCTTGTTTGAGAATTGGTGGGTTATTGAAGGAGGGGTGGTCAGCTGAGGTTTTAAGATTTTAAGTCAGATTTATCATGTTCATAATGTCCTCTCTTCCTGACTTTAAAAAATTTCAAAATACGAAATATAGTTTCAGTGAAACACACAATGGCAACCTCTCTAAAATAGTCTGCAATTAACACAGCCAGAGAGAAAGCAAACACAGACGGATGGGTCCAGGACACCTTCGGGGGTTTCATCTTGCAGACCCTCTGGTTCTTGCATTTGTCGGGGCTTCCTTTCTGACCAGGTGTGTTTGAATCACTGGTCAGGCTCAGCGCCGTCGTCGGTGACTCTACTGCAGTTGTAGGTTCGGGATCAGTTTCACTCAGCAGAAAGGAGTCTGGGCAGGGCCGGAGGGACATCTCATTCTCATGAGGAAGTGGCTCGTGAAACGCTGAGATTTGGGACTGCAGGGGGAGTGTGATTTGAGGAGTGCTCTGCTGACAGCTTGGCTGATGTGGCCATTTCCCCACTTGGGTTCTGGGCCGTCATCCCCATCTGGGTAAGAACCACCGGCAGGATTCTTGCCAGACTTCTCCGAAACTGTTTCCCTTGTTTCTTTCTCACCAAGAGGCCTGGAGAAGGAGCCTGTTCTTAGTCAGACTTACAGGGCAACTTGCTGGCTTCGACTGCAGTAGAATTTAGAATTGTTCGTGCCTCCAGGTTGTTGATTGTTCAGTTGACTTTTCATTTGGAGAGGTGAGCTTTGGGTCTCTTGTCCCGAGATGTCTTTGGGACATCATTTTGCTGGTTGTCAGTGTATCTGATTTTCTGTCATATTTTGTTAATTTTCCAGTCCCTTCAGATAATGCAGGGGTTTCTAAAAGTTGATTGTGAGAAATCTGGGTAATTTCTTTGAAGCAGGAAGTCACGGCGATTTTGTTTGCTGCTCTGGTTCTTATTTTTCCTTGGATGAAGCAGTTTAGGAAACAGAACTTTCTGTTCTGGCCCAGAAGCTGGTCTTAGAGTGAAGAGAAGGAACCGTGCAGCTGCTTGTCTGGGTCTGGTCAAACATACATCCATGTTCGGGGCTGGCATCAAGTTTTCTTCAGCTTTCTCTGTTAACTGGATGAAGGTGGACTTGAGAGGTGGCAGAACTCTGTCATTTGACACCAAGACTTGTTTGAGAAGATCTCTCCTTTTCAGGAGTTTCTGTTGAATTCGGTGCAAGCGGCTCACTGTTTCTTGGTTATGGGTCTGTCCTGTTTTGTGGCCATGATTTCATTAACCTTTCGGCTCAGCAAATGAAGCATTGAAAAAGTTCTGCTGGAGGCTGGTAAAAATTCAGTTTAAGGGCATCTCAAGTGTCATGGTCTCTGAATGATGACATTTCTAAAAATCCTTCTCATTTTCAAGAGCTTGCGGGTTTTCTGATTATTAGTTTTTTCTGCACATAGTAAGTAATGATCACAAACACTCAGAGCTTTGCTCTGGCTTCTGGGGTTTACTTTTTGATGGTGAAAGTTGCATGAATCAGCGGCCGAAGGGAGTTCTAGTCCTCAGAGCACTCTTCCTGCGAAGGTTTCCCGTGCCCACGTAAAACGGGTGAGATTTTCAACCATCGGTGACCACAGAGCAAGAGATCCCACATCCTGTGTCACGAATGGAGATAAGGTTGTCGCCTCCCGTTCGTTTTGGTTGGCGTCTTTAGCTTCCGCATCCTTTGGGTTTGTGTCGCCCTGGACATAAGGGCTTTTATAAATGTTCCGGGGGAGATTGCAATGTCGGGTCTCAAATCCTCGAAGCTAGTTTCTAAAGGAAAAGATGCCTTTCCTGCTTCTGTGTTCTCCAGAGACCTCAGTACCCGGTGAGCGTGTCGTGGGAACCTCTGAATCTGGAGAATCCAGGCTTGCAGCATGGAAGTTTTGGCTTTGGTTTTCAGCTTTCCTTCATTTTCTGTGTCACTCCACATCCTGCTTTGATGGCTGCCAGTCCCTGGTTGTGAGGAGGTGGCCCTCATACTGTTGAGAGCAGCCGCACACCCACACAACCTTTTTCCTCTAATTTTTTCCCCAGAACGGTAAAGGCGCCACCCAAGTGGGAGCACAGCTGTTTCTCCATGTCTGAGAGGTTTCCACGTCTCTCGGCAATGCCTCTTCATGGCTCTAAGGCCGAGCAGCTTTATCATCTTTGGGTGAAATTTTAGCCTTTGCAAAGTTTCTGTAGAGCTGTCATGAGTCCTAAATTTGTTAGTGAAAAAGTGATAGGTCCTTGGGGCCAACGAATTGTTACAGTTAGAATGCTTGAGCATGCAAGCCAGAGTTCAGATGGGGTGGGCGTCAGAGGATGGCGTGACGGGGTGATGGGGCAGGACTTTGGAAGCTGTGCTTGTGCAGAGTTGCCCTTGTTGGTAGCATAGAAGGTGCAGCCGTGGGCAGGGGTGTTGCAGGGGGCGCGGACGGAAGCCGGGAAGGCTGGCAGGTCCAGGAACTGAGGCCAGGGTTTTGGAAGGACCATTCGTGTTAGGACAGGCCCAGTTTTCGAGTGTTGGTGAGAGACATGCTTCAGTCTTCAGTGGGCTGGGGGAGAGGAAGGGATGCCTGCAACACGGAGGGCAGTGAGTGGTGTCTGATGACGGGGGTGCCCTCGGCAGAGCCGGAGTTTAATGGGGAAAGGGTAAGGAAGGCCTCGGAGTGGAAGTCAAGGAGATGAGGCTTTGGCTGGTGTCTGACCAGGTGTGGTTCCAGATGGCACCAGGGGAGTGTCTGAGGAGTGAGGCGGAAGGTGTCTGTTTGACCCCAGGTGCGGGCCTCATTGTGGGGTCTTGGAAGCTGACCTCAGTAAGCAGGCGAGTGCCTGGAGGACCACGGGGATGAGAGTGGTGCCTGCTGTGGGGCTAGTGTGAAGGACGCTGTGGAGAGCCGGGGAGCTTGGTCGATGGGGCCTATCAGGCATGGTAGCTGAGCTGAAGCCAATGCTGTCACTACAAGGGGGACAGCCAAACGCTTGGGTGTCCCTGTGTGATGTAAAAAAAAAAAACAGAACCACCTATAAAGTCTCTTGTCTCCCCCCAAAAACATTGAACCTCAACCTCTGAAGCCTCTGGACGTAATCACAGTTCGCAGGAAACCCACAGCTCGTGGGAGCGCGGTAAGTGGTGCTGGCAGGCCAGTCAGCTGCATTCAGAATAAAGGAGACAAAAGAGGAGGGCGAGGTATTAGGGAAAGAGGTCCCAGGGCAGAGACGCCAGTGCCGCGGACTTCGCCGGGGCCCTGATAGGTCAAACCTGTTGTGAAAAGATGGGCTTTTGGGAGGGTCTCTTTTTAGACAAACAGGGAGAACTAAAAATGGAATAGGTATTGGATGACACTCAGGACTTGTTGATCCTGCTGGACATGGCAGTGGTATTGTTCCATTCTGACCTGTTCCCTCAGAGCCGGGGCTGGGTCCTGCTGGGTGAGATGAATGGGTGCGAGGGTTTGTGTCAAAATTCTCCGTCCTTAAGTGGTCCCTAAAGGACAGTGGTAGACGAAGCAAGGACAGCAGGAGGTTAGTAGCTGTTAAAGCTGAGCCCTGGGGGTGGGGGGGTTTACACTGCTCTCGCTCTCTAACTGTTTCTGTAAGAAAAGGGCTTTTTTTTTTTTTTAAATGAGTCAAAGTGTATTAAGTACTTAAACAGGGCTTGTCACATAGTAGTACTGTACTGCACAAGCATCCGTATTTTAATTTTACTTGTTATTTTTTAAGTCACTTTTTTGGCCCAGGTGTCAAGGTTTAATCACAGGGGCAGAGCTGCAGTGGCTTCTGGAACTGGCCTTGCTCGACATCACTTGAAATGCCTTTCAGTTCTGAAATTCAGATTCTATTAGTGGGCACAGAACTTGGGTATTGAACAAATGCTGGCAGAATTTTTAGTTCTGCCAGACCCGACCCTCATGTGACTCTGCGTCACATTTTGATAATTCTCACAATAATTCAAACCCTCCACCAGCAAAGAGATTACAACTCGTTGACGGCTCAGATGATGGTTAGCATTTTTTAGCAATAAAGGAGTTTTTAAATTAAGGCACGTACTTTTTTTAGACATGACGCTATTGCACACGTAACAGATGACTGTATAGTGTGGACATAACTTTGATACACACTAGAAACCAGAAAATTCACGTGACTTGCTTCATTGTGATCCTTGCTTTATCGTGGTGGTCTGGAACCGAGCGCACAGCATTTCTGAGGTCTGCCTGTTATGTATTTAGTTTTCTTACATCTATACTGTGTCTGCCTTCACCTCCCAGTCTCTGACTAGAATGTAAGCTCCACAGGGGCAGGGATTTTTTATCTTTGTTCAGTTTTGTGTCCCAGCACCTAGAATAGTGTCTTAAATATCATGAATGCTCAATAAATATTTAAGTGAATAATATGTTGTGTTTCTTAAAGATAAGGCTATTATGTCAATTGGATGCACCCCCCGTGATGGTAAAAATGAAGACTAGAGGTTGATGTGGATTCATTTGTGCCCTCTGACCCTCTCTTGTGCAGTGACTGACCTGGCTGAGTCTGGAGACTACAGCACCGTCCCCACCGTGGTCTTCTGTCCTCAGACCCTTGGCATCAGCACAGCTCTCAAGCCAATGGAACAGATGGATTTTAAACTGGATTGTTGTTTTGACTTGGATCACGTGAGACCATTTGACTGTCATCCAAAGTGCTTGAGGCAATAGATCGAGTGATGAATTATTTGGTCCTGAGTCACCTGAATATGTGCGAATGGGAGACTTTATATAAACCAAAGCTTCTATTCACACATTGTGCCTTCTCCTCCCAAATACAGACTGCAACTTTTTAAGAAGAACTGATTTTGAGAGGTGGTTCCGTTGATACTCTGTGAGAATCGTTCCAGACGAAGATGTATTTTTGCTGTGTTTCCACCATCTTGACGTCCTCCTCACAAGATGGTTCTGAGTTTCAGCGAGGCCTCTGCTTCCTTGAGAAGCTGACAAACTCCCACCGTGAAGCACCATCAACAGGGCATAAAAGCCCCCCCCCCCACGTGACTGTTGGTAGGGGCTTGGTCTTGCCCAACCCGGGTTTTCACTAAATGATGCCAGTATTGGCGGTCGTGTTGGGAGCCTGCCTCCCGCTGCCCCAGCCTGTGGATGTGGTCAAGGCTTGCTCGAGGGGCCGCGGGACCGGGAGAGCACTTTCCCCTGGGGGGAAGTTTCCTCCTCTGTGGAGTGAGGGGTCTGGACCAGGTGGTCATCAAATTTCTTCTCTACTAATAATTCTAATTATTCTTAAAAGGGGAGCACAGATGACTCTCACCGAAGGGAGTCGGGGAAAACGCACTTTCAGAGAGAAGGGAAGTGATCTCAGATGAAGGCTTGAGGTGGAAGAAGGAATAAAGAACAAAAAGTACACATGAGGACAAATAACAGCCATCGATTGTTAAAAAAAAAATAAAATTGTGTTTTATGTGAGTCCTGGATATTGTTAAGCAAAGCACTATATTTTTATCATCAAAAACCTCTCAAATTTCATGCTCAAAGAAGCCCCATGTTTTTCTCATGGATACTGCACCTTGTGTATTATCTACTTGATTCCTGGCTTTCTAGAAAATTTATAAAGGAAAGAAAAAAGCATAGCAGATCAGTGATTTAGAGAAGACCGTTCAGAGGCCAAGGGGCTAGGTTAGAATTACATCTCTTAAAGGAGTTTGTTTATTAAAGATACAATGAATGGGTTTAAGGTGCCAGTTATCACACAGGTCTCTGCTTCTCATGTGTATCGTAAGGCAGCTTGTTTTTTCACTGTGCACCATTTTAATTTTGTGATGGGGATCCCGTTCATTGTCCTTGCAATAACTTTTGCTCCTCTGGGGGGAGGTGTGCTCCTAAATTCTAATCATTAATGTACTGCCAGCTGCAGGAATGGCCCGGAATCTGCGCTGATTGCACAGAAGGCAGAAGACTAGTCAAGGTCATGTCTTCACAGTCCCCTTAAAGAAGGGTTACGTGAACAGATCCTGATCGCAGGTGTGTGTTTGGTGGTTGATTTTTTCAATTAATCCTCTTTTTTTTATTTGAAGGGACATTTAATTAATTAATTTTTTGAAGCAGAGTCAGTGCACAATGTGTTAATTTCTGGTGTACAGCATAAGTTTCAGTCATACATATACATACATACATTCCTTTTCATACTGTTTTTCATTATACATTACTGTAAGATTTTGAATATAGTTCCCTGTGCTGTACAGAAGAAACCTGCTATTTAGTCTAAATGTAGTAGTATCTGCAAATCTCAAACTCAAAATTTATCTCTTCCCACCTCCTTTTCCCCCTGGTAACGACAATTCTGTTTACTGTGTCTGTGAGTCTGTTTCTGTTTTGTAGATGAATTCATTTGTGTCTTTTTTTTTTTTTTTTTTTTTTTAGATTCCACATACGAGTGATATCATACGGTATTTTTCTTTCTCTTTCTGGCTTATCAATTAATCCTCAATGAAAGGAACCAAGCCATCTGGAGGAAGGGCGAAGTCACTAGCAAAAACCTATAGGCTGATAGATTGCTGCCTGGCTGCACTCCCTGAGTTGTTGGGCTCGGGGAAGTCATTTGACAGAAGCCCTGGTCTCCTCGTCTTCTTATAAGGAGGGGCTTAGACCAGGTGATTGTAAGGCCTCTTCCATTCCTAGGCACCGAACTTACAGGTCAGACAGCCTGTTTCAAGTTCCACCTCCATATTTGGTAGGTGGCTGAACCTGGGCAAGCCAAGCTTTCTGAATTTGTTTCTTCATCTGAAATGAGGGTGGTGCTCAATTGACATTGGTCTCCCCAAAGAATTCTAGGATACTCTACAGCAAGCTCCCTTGCAGTGTCACTTTTTTGCTCCATCTCCCTCTTCCAACACGAATACGTGGAATTCTTGGTTTTTAAGTTCCCCATTATCCTGAATTCCAGAGCAAGTGGTCTAAGTCCATGGACAGTCCTTGGGGAAGTGGAGAAGGGAGGAGAAAATGGCCTTCACCACCAACCCTTTGTTTCTGGAATTGGGTTTTAGGAGCAGACAAGGGGTTTTATTTCATCTGGAGATGAATTGACACCAAATTGTACGTGGTGAATTTCCAGGGAGCAAAGCTTAACAAGGTGGCAGCCAATGGACTGCCAGAGAGGTGGGGTGGGAAGTAAAGAAATGCATAGAATGGGGAGGGTGGAGGAGTCCGAAAGCCAAACTTACTTACTTCACAGTTTTACTGGGGCCCAGCCCTGGCCTAAACGGTGGGAGGAGCCGTCTCATCCTGTTAGGAAGCTACTCCCTGTCTCGGGCCTGGGATCTGGGCCTCACGCTTTGCACCGGAGCAGGAGAAGCCGGCCTTCCCAGTTAGGTGAAGGGGTGTGTTCTCACCCCGGGGGGTGGGCTGTGGGGCTGAGGCCGTGAGATCAGGTGAGTGCTGACTCCCTCCACCAGGGGACCCGAGTTGCCCTGGGCAGACAGACAGGCCAAGTTGTAATTAGGATTCTCCAGCAGAGCCCTTGGTTGGTTTGGGAGTTTGTTTTCTGGTTTTGCTTTTTGGCTGGTTTTTGGTTGGTTGCTTGGTTGCTTGGTTTTAGGTTCATGGCAGCCCCTAGTTACCCAGCCTATTGGCAAGTGGAAAGCCTGCCCTGGTTAGGACTTCCCCGTCCCTCCTGCAGGAGCCTGACTGCTGCTCCTCCAGTTGATGAACGAGTCTGCTTTATGTTTGTTGCTTTTGGCCTGCGCCTGCCAGGGAAGCAAGTGGCCTCACCAAGAATGCGGTGAGCAGCCTTGGCCATTAGCTGGGGTAACTCTCCCAGCATCTCTCTGAAATAGCTCTCACCTGGGGGCGTGGTTCCGTGGCCCTGGGAGGGCCCAGAGTGGGCTGAAATGCTCCTGCCTCTGCAGTCTGGGCACGAGGAACAAAGAGCGGATTCTCTGGGGACAGCTCTCCAGAATGAAATAGTTTCTCAAGGTGTCACGAAGATGGACATCTAGCTCTCTGGCTGGAACTGGCTTGTTGCAGACAAGGCAGTCCCGCCCCAAAAAATGAAAAAAAATCCTTCAGAGATCTTAACGATGGGAAAACATTTTTGTAATAAAGAACAAGTCCCTGCAAGAAGGCGAGTGCAGAAAAGACCTGTGAATGGTTGCACTTGGGGTTTGAAATTTCAGCTGCTTCTATCTTCAAGCCCAAGGGAGGCCCCGGCCAGCCTCCGTGGGCTCTCCTGGTCCAACCACCTTCTGCTGGGCATGTGCCAGCCAGTATCAGCATCCCCGCACGCACAGGAGTCTGTTTTCCATGGCGTCGAGGGGGAGAAGAATCCGAATGGAGCATCAGGAGCGCTTAGGAGAGGCTGTTGGAGGCTGGGTGTGGGTGGGGCCGCCCGAGGCCGGGGGTGCCAGCTGGAGCTGCGGTCACATGGGGAAGCCAAGCGTGTACTGCCTACTAACGATGGAAACCCACGTGTCTCCAGACAATAAAGGACAATGAAGAAGGTCGCCCATGCTTGTGAACAGGGGTCGTGCAGGAGCCATCGGCATTTTAGGCGTGCTCAGGCCGGTGCTTGTGGACGTAGCAGGAGCAGAACCTGCAGACAACGCCTGACCCGCGGAGCTTCGGTTGCCCGCTGGGTGGACGGGGTGGGTGAGGATCAGGCGGTCTGGGACCTGGTGGTCTGTCCTCTGTGGCCACTCTTAGTGATCATGCACCCCTTCTTCAGACATGTCTTGTCCAAGCAAGCGAGGAAGGTGAGGAGGGCCAGGCGCTGGGAAGGGCTTTGAGGCACCTCTGGGCCGAGGCCCATTTTGCTGTCCTGAGCTGAGGGTAGGACTGCTGAATCATGTGGCTTAAACAGTGAAGACAAAAAAAAAAAAATTTTTTTTTAAGGTTATAACAGTTTCAGCATGGTTTTTAATGTTCTAACCAATCAGAATGGACCCTGGCCATGGCGCTGGAGTAGGGTTCTGGAGGGTCTCTGCTGTGGCCAGTGTTCACCCCTTGTGGAGGGATAAGGGAAAGTGTAGCAAATTCCAGTGCGACAGTGACTAGATTCCTGTGCAAGATTTTGACATAAAACCTGACAATGAAAATTAGTTTTTACATTACCTTATTCTAGTAACATTCATTATTCTCATGTAATCATTGATTGTGATGAAATTTTTAGGATCATTATGAGAACAAGGTTTTGAAAAAAAGCAATAATCTTAGACATAATTTAATGGGTTTAACCATCCCCCCAAATGCACCTTTCACTTGAATGAAGGAAAGCTTAAAGCCCAAGTAGTAAAAAAGGTAAAAATAAAACCCCAGTCCACGTGTCTTAAAAAAAAAAAGAATATCCCTTACAGAGGCATGCAGGGAATACACGTCATCAAATGATGAATCCTCCCTGAAAACAACACTTGGCCCCTGGACTCACGTGTGGAATGCTAACATTTCAGAGACTCAGGTGGCCTTATCCACTTGTCAGGGGCTCTAAGTCTTAAGACAATAGAGAGTTTTTCGGTTTGGATGTGGGGAGGCAGATGGACCTCAGAGCTGGAACTGAGTTTTGATGGTCCTGGAGCAGCCTGGGGTTCGTGAAAGGAGGGAGATCACCCCACAGAGGTTCTCAGTCTTGTTCTGTGAGCCACTCGGCTGAGAAATGGAGCCAGGTGTGGGGGAGGGAGGCCATTCAGAGGAGAGGGACTGTCCCCTCCACACAGGACAGGCAGTGACGGTACGGCTGGTGGGATGCATCTGAGCACATCTTTGAGCTGAGAGAATGTGGGATGTGAGAAGGGAAGAAGGAAGAGTTCAGTTCCACTACTTTGTGGCCTGGCCGGAAGACTTGCTCTGAGGTTCCTCTAAGAAAGCTTGGTCCAAGGCTCCTAATACCCAAATCCTGGACGGGAGACTCTATCCAAAGCGTCAAGCCTCTTTGACTCTGAAAATTAGTTTTTGCCTTGATTAGGACAAGAGATTGGGGGGAAGTTTTCTTAAAAGGTTGAAAACTTGTAAGGGCTATTTCCTTTTATGTATATACTGAAACGTGGAAGGTTGGTCTTTACAAAGATGTTCAATTCTGTAAAAAGCATTGGGGGAAAGTATGTTTCCCTTACATGTGACTTGCATGTTGTGTGAACAGTTTGTGTCATTATTATGTCATTCTTTAAAAAAATGAGTCATGAACTTCTCACAGAAATTGAATAATTCCACCTGTGGACGGTGAGGAATTTGACTCACTTTAGTATTAGCCTAAAGTTGTGTTAGCCAGAGGATTCTATTTCTTCACTTAAAAAAAAAATCTAACTTTATATTATTACGTTGCTTTAGTCGACAATAAATACCTTTTCCTGTTGCAAATAAGTCCCATATTTGTTTCTTTTACTTTCTGTCAAATAGATATGTTATTTATATGTAATTCTATTTACAAACCAAAAACAGACTCACAGGCGTAGAAAACAAACTCTGGTTACCAAAGGGGAAAGGGTGGGGAGGGATAAATTAGGGGTTCAGGATTAATAGACACACACTACTATATATAAAATAGATAAACAAAGATCTACCGTACAGCCCAGGGAACCACATTCAATTTCTTGTAATAACATATAATGGAAAAGAAACTGAAAAGAAAAAGTATGTATGTATGTATATGTATAACTGAATCACTTTGCTGTACACCTGAAACTAACATTGTAAATCAACTACACTCCAATAAAAAACTAAACAAATAGATATGTGATTTATAGAAAAAGTCAACTAAATCATCAAGTTAAACAAAAAGAAGTCCCAGCCCCCGTTCCAGATGCTCCCTGCTCCCCAGCTTCTCCCTGCCTGGTGCCAGCTGTGTTCTTTTGGTTGATTCTCTGGGTGCTTCCCTGTTGGCGATCATCTCCAATTAACAAGCTTGCATTTCTATTGCTTAGTTTTTCAATTTAAGGCATTATTATTTCCCTTTTTCTCTGAAAGATGAGGATTTAGCATCCCACCCCCCCAAGCCCACCCGCACATGTGCGCTTTCCCTGGCTGGAGGCTGTCAGTTCCCCTTCGTAATGCTGGGGGGTTCTGGGAGTTTTCTTCCCCCCAGGTCTCCTACTTCCTCCAGGTTGCCTCCTACTCTCCTTTTCATTTCTCTCCTGTTAGAGGCTTTCCTCAAGTGTCTGTTAACCCTTGGTGGCCTGCTCATAATTAAGAAAGGGACTAAGCATCTGATTGGGACCTCGCTGAGCTCTGGATGGACCCTTGGATTTGCCAAGTCCATACCTTTAAGTCTTTCTTTCGGGCTGGTCAGTTAGGGGTGTGTACGCGTGTGCACACCCCAACCCCCAGCATAGTCCAGTGTCCTGCTGGGGGAACAGCCTAGTGCAGGGGAGACTTGATTGCCTCCTTTTTCAGTGTATGAACATTCATGCCATCCTCTGCCTTCCGTAGGGTCTCCTCACCCCTAAGTGTGCCTATGTCCCCCAGTCCAGAGACCTTCTCCTTTACCTCCCCTGGAAGACAAAGAGATGGCGTCACTGCTGCTGCTTTGGGGGAGGGGCAGCTATAAAGTGGGGGAGGGGCTCCATGAATTCCCCTGCCTTTTTTTTTTTTTTCCATTTTTTAAATTGAAGTCTAGTCACTTTACACTGTTGTGTCAACTTCTGGTGCACAGCATCATGTTTGTCATACATACACATAAACATATTTTCATTTTTTTTCACTGTAAGTAACCACACAATAATTGAATATAGTTCCCTGTGCTTTATCGTAGAAACTTGTTGTTTATCTATCCGACATATAGTAGTTAGTACCTGCAAATCTTGAATTCCCAATTTGTCTCTTCCCACCCTCCCTCCCCTCTGGTAACCATAAGTTTGTTCTCTACGTCTGTGAGTCTGTTTTTGTTTTGTAAATAAGTCCGTTTGGATTTCACGCTTCTTAAACAGCCTGCGACCTCCCTAGGGTAAAAGTCACACCTCCTCCACTGCTGCTTCCTGACGTCCCCAGAGCTGCCATCTGCGCATCTTTTAAGGATTCTGGGCTGTAAATGGACTTGTTCTCAGCTTCCCCCTCTGGTTAGCATCCAGCCCGTTCAGGTCAGCTGAGTCACTGACACTGGTCCATCCGTTTTCCAGCTTTCAAAGTTTTGCTTTGTCTTCTCTCGTTCTCCCTGTCCCTGTGCGGGTTTTGTTTGGTTTTTAGCACTTCAGGAGGAATGAAATTAGGCGTGTCTGCTTATCCTGTATCTTTACCCAGAACTACACCTCCTAGTCTAACAAAACTGTTTGATTAAGGATATTCAAACACAGCAGGGATGGCCTGGACAGCTTGTATTTCATTGGTGTGAGCCCCGGAGAGAAAAGGAAATAAAAATACTACATTCAGATGAATGCCCAGTTCATTTCTCTCTCTGTTCTCTGATGACTCTTTCCAAGCAGGCCAAGGAAGGTCAAGGAGAGGCAGTATTGACTCATTATGGATAGACTTCTGGTCTCTCCTCTCCTTTTAATTGATAAAGCTTTAAAGATCATACATCTCTAATAATGATGGAAAAACAATCACAAGGGAACAGAGTTACTTGATGAGCAGAAGGACCAGCAGGATTTTATCACTCACGTTGTTTAGAATTGCTGGCACATGGGGGTAATAAAAAGCAGAGGGAGTTTTCATTGGTTTAGTACTGTCTTTAACACCTTCACGGACAAAGCCATCCCTCATTGTCTGCTGCTGAGCTGACGTCTCTCTCTCCTTGTGTACAAACCACTGCTTGGTGGTTCTAGTTTGAGGATCCTGGGAAAAGAGGCTTGTAGTGATGATGTGGAGGTTTTAGACTTCAGGCAGAAAATGGCAAGTTTCCGGGGCTACGGACATTTTATAACCTCAGAAACTGTAAGAATTGTTCACAGTTCTTCCAAGTAGTCTATCTCTATAAAAGTCTGCAGGCGGAAAGAACGTGTTTCCTCATGTTTGTCTTCATGTAGTCATGCATTTAATACATATTTATTGAGAACCGGTGATGTGCCAGCCCTGTGTGAGGACTTGAGGGTGGTAAAGCTGTTTAAGACTTGCCTCAGGGAGTTAGTCTGTAGTTTAGCTGAAGAGAGACACGTCTTCTTAAAAAATGCGCTAAAGGGACAAGGTGATAAGTGATAAGAGTTTTCTTGACTACACGGTCCAGAGGAGGCCCAGAGCAGGATGACACCGATTTTGCGTGGGGACACAGGAAACCTTCAGTGGGAGAGGACATCCAGGTAGCAGAATCGCTCTGGCAGAGAATGGGTGTCCCTGCGGGAAAGGAAATCATGAAGGATGGATGAAGAGCAGGGTGAGAGACGGGGCCAAGTTCCTTCAAAAGGACTTAAAGTTCATCTATTAGGCAACTGGTTTTCAAAATCAAGTTCATGGCGCAGCCAACTGCCTACGACTCCCTGGAGATTCGAGCTTGGCTGTTCTTGGGTCTTCTGAATATCCATTTTTTAAAAGCTCCCAGGTCTCTTAACCAGGTTTAGACACCAGTGATTTCCACAGTGGAGTTCCACTGAAGGAATTTCAGTAGAAAGAGAACACAGATTGGAAAGATCATTTTAGAAAGATCCCTTCGGCCGAAAGGTAGAAGCTGGACTGGGCTAGAGACTGGAGACCAGTGGGGAAGTGGGGCCTTTCCAAGGCTGTGGCCCTCGGGATGGAGGAGATTTGACTTGACAGCACACGGTGATGCGGCCCTAGGGAAGGGAGGGGAGCACCTCACTGACTGAACCCCTCAGGTTCTGGCCCAGTGGAAGCAGCGGAGACAGTGGCATCGCCCGCCAAGATGGAAAACCGGGCCAGGATCAGGTCTGGGGAGAGAGAACCAGACACTTCGGGGCCTTAATGAGTTTGCAAGTGTGTAAATGGATGTGAAGAGTTGGAGGTTGGCACTTGGGGGGACCGGGGGTGGCGGGGATTTGGCATGCTAGGAGTAAGTGAGTTGCCCCACCGAGCGTGAGCAGTAGAGAGAGAAGAGAACATTACTTTCAACCTTGAAAGGCAGGGAGGACTGTGCGCTGGGGTGGGAGTGGTGAAGGAGAGAGGAAAATGGGCAAGGAGGAGCAGTGACAGGGATGGGAGGAAAACGAAGGGCACAGGGTGCGGTCCTCCAAGCCTGAGTCTCCCCAGGCCACCTCCCACTCGGCTGGGGCATCCTGGGAGCAGGGCGCATGCGCAGGCCTGGAGCGGACGGGAGGGGCCGGAGCTCTGTATCGCCCTCAATTACTGTTAATCTCCTTGCAGATGCCATCAGGGCTCAGCAGCATTTTCTCTCAAACCAGCGGGTGCTTGGGGCCTGGGCGGGCCTCCCCGAGCCTTTTGCTGAGTGAGAAGCATCTCCAGAGATTTGCTGTCCTGACTTGGAAGGAGCCAGGGCACCCACCTTCGGAGAAGAGGCTGGCTCTGAGCTGTGAATTCCTTCTGATTTTGGCAGCGTACACCCCGTACTCAGAGTCAGTCTAGACAGGGCCAGAAAGCGAAGTGACGTTTAAAGGGGAAAAATACCTCTTTTCTCCCTTATCCTATGCTCTCTGCGCTTTGTGTTTTGGGTTTAAATGACGCCTTATGGTTATTAAAGGAGGGTAATCAGGCCTTCTAATTATGAAATAAAATGTGTTTTATTTTTTGTTTCCTTTTTCAGCCACCAGGATTTAGTGGGGTTTTTTTTTTCCTTAATCATATATGTGTATACATATTTACTGAAGTATAGTTGCTGTGCAATATTATATGTTACAGGTGTGCAATATAGTGATTCACAATTTTTAAAGTTTATACTCCATTTATTGTTATTAGAAAATATTGGCCATATTCCCCATGTTGTATAATACATCCCTGTAGCTTATTTTATACCCAACAGCTTGCACCTCTTAATCCCCTTCCCCCGCATTGCCCCTCCCCACTTCCCTGTCTCCAGTGGGAGCCACTAATTGGTTCCCTGTATCTGCCAGTCTGCTAAAGAGTCAGCGTTTTTCATCTGAAGAATTCAAGCCTCATTAGGGACGCAAATCTCTTCACTCCCTATAAAGTGGGCAAGAGCAATTGTGTCTGTTTCGTAGAGCTCTTTTTTGGACAGAAGATTCTGGGTGGATAACCGGGTGCCCTGGGGACTTGGCACTCACTTATTCATTCACCAGCTATTTAGTGGCTGCCTGCTCCGCACACGAGATCGTGGGGCTGAAACTCCACCCCGCCCACCGAGACACAGCCAGCCCGGGAGACAAGATGCGACAGGCACACAAAGTTTAAAAACACCGCCAAGAACAAGGTGGATGCCACTGCTTTCCAAACCGAAGGCAGAAGGTAGGAGCTTCGGTTCTTCGGTCGGTCTCATGGTGGAGGAGGCTGGCGGAGGAGGCTGGAGGAGGAGGCGGCCTCGGATGAGATGCAGCCCAGAGGCCCGCAGCATGTCGACCTCTGCTACCTGCCTGCCCTGGGCTCCTCTGCTCTAGACTGGGAGTAACCACACCTCCCTAACAGCTGTTGGAAGTGCACAGTTAAGTGGGTCTGATGTTATTCTCCCCCCTGCCACCAGCTGGTTTCTTCTCCCCCAGAACGCTGCTGCCCACCCCAGGGGCAGCTAGAACTGCTTGATTCCTTGTCCGCCCTCACTAGCCCTGTCCTGTGAAGTCCTGCCTCTTGGCACATGGTGGGGACTTTGTAAATATTTGTTGAATGAAGAAATAAAGAGCATAGTGGACAGAGAGAGTGTGGTCTGAGCGGAGGTCAGGATGTGCTTGGGGTGTTTGGAGGAGAGTGAGTCAACCTGCTTGGCTGGAATAGAGGGTGTGGGGCGGGGAGGGAAGAGTGACAGCCAGGGACGCACTGGGGCATGTCCGCGCACCCGGCTAAGAATCGGGACTTGGTCCTGCGGGCACCAGGGAGATACCGGATGGTCTAGAGTTGGGGCTGGCTGACAGGGAGATGTGGGGCAGAGATCAACTGGGGTCGCTGTGTGGGATGGATGGGTCCTGGCAAGGTGAGAGGAGGAGGGAGCTGTCAGTGCTGTGGCAGGCATGCAGGGGAGACCTGATCTCCCCAGGGGACGCTTCCAGGGGCCACTCCCAGAGGGGGACATAAAGGCAAGGAGAGAGTTTAAAAAGATACATGTCTGTGTTCCACTAGAGAGCATTTTAAATAAACAATAAGTAACTACTGTATGGCACAGGGAACTATATTCAGTATCTTATAATAACCTATAATGAAGAATAGGACAACGAATATACATATATATATATATCTCTGAATCACTATGCTGTACACCAGAAATTAACACAACATTGTAAACGGACTATACTTCAGGTGTTTTTTCTTTAGAGAGCATTTTAGCCACTGAGAGGACAATGATATTTATAATTAAAAAATCTAAACAAGCTGTGTTCAGGCGGTCACAGAATGACCTCAGCCTCTGAGCAGGGATGGACCTGGAACTCTGATCTCTCACTCCCGGCCGCCTTGCTTGTCAGCAAGGCCTCTTCTCCTAGGAATTCTCTCTGGAGGCCGGATGGATGGGGACGCAGCGGAGGAGCCCAGGCCCTCACTTTTGTGTTTACTCTGACTCCTAGGAGAGACTCCAGGCACAGAGGTTTCTCCGGAGGGAGTGTGTGTGTGTGTGTGTGTGTGTGACTTCTCTCCTGCTTGTCCAGATCTTATCTGCAGCTGAACATTGTCCAGGTGCTGCTGATGCTAATCTCTGTTAAGAGAGTCTCTGAGGCTCAGTTAACTGGGGCTTAACCAGACCACAGCTCCCTTCACGTTTGTGGGAGAAGTGGGGCCGGGCGGGTTTCAACAAACCTCTTGGCCTGCAGGTAAATAGCTAATGGCAAATGTAACTGTTCAAAGAAAGCTCCTGTGTGCCAGCCTTTCGATTTTTTTTCCCAGGATTAATTAATTTGGAAATGATGATTATATATGTTGGCAAGTGGAGGGGGAATGAAAAAATGCCTGGTAAAGGAAGAAAGGTTATTTATTGGTACAGGAGATGGGGGAGGGACTGGGAAAGGAAAGATTTGACTTACATGAAACTGACTATTTCATAGTTGCACCAGAGTATCTTTTAGACGTGTATTAAAGGGGTGGGGCGTACAGCTCAAGCAGTAGACTGCATGCTTAGCATGCTCGAGGTCCTGGATTCAATCCCCTGTTCCTCCTCTAAAAATAAATACGCCTAATTACCTCCTTCAGCCAAAAAAATAAAATAAAATAAAAAGAGAAATGTTCTAGATGTGTCTTAAAATGTATACAGAAAATATCCATTATGTCGCCAGACACACTGCCCAGTTTTTATATTGAGTGTTAGGAAATCCTGGACTCGGGATGGATCAGAATTTTGCATTTCTGCAGCATTACTGGTGAGAGCCCAAAAGCAGAAACAACCCCGCTGTCTATCAGCCGGTAAACAAAATGGCTATCTCCATACAATGGAAAATTTTTTCAGCAATAAAAAGGCATGGCAGACTCATGCTACCACATCGATGAACCTTGAAGACATTTTGCTCAATGAAAAGAAGCCAGTCAGAAAGAACCACATATCGTGTGATCCCATTTACAAGAAAAACTGCTGACAGAGAAGGGGTTTCTCTTTGGAATGAAGATTCCAGAATCAGACAACGGGGATGGTTAAGCAACTTTCTGTATATCCCAAAAGCCACTGAATGGCACACTCTAAAATGGTGAATTTTATAATACAGGAATTATATCTCAATTAAAAAGAGAAGAGAAGATTTTTGCACTTCCATGACTTGACCTCAACTTTGGGACTACTCATTTTGTTCTGTTTGTATTCAGACCTCTTCCCTCCTGGAAATAGTACTGCTAGTTACGTGTTTCAAAATTCAAAAGATCTAAGAGGCTATAAAAGGATATTTTACTCCCCTTCATCCCCCAGCTACTTCCTTCCCCTCTCCAAACAGAAGCAACATCACCAGTTTCTTATGTGACTTTCACAGATTTCGTGTACACAGGCAAATAGAAATACATATAAAACTGGCCCCTCCCTCTTTAAACAAATAAAGGTATTCCATGGTTCCACACCTTGCGTCTTTCACTGGATGATTTATCTGGTTGAACTCTTTCCCAATCAGCACATATATCTCTGCCACTCTTTCCTAACATGTGCACAATATTACATTAACTACATCCTCGTAAAGAGACCCTGAGCAGAACCGCTTCCCAGAACTGTTCCTGACTTCTCAACCGACAAGAATTGCGGGAGATAAGGCACACTCACTGTGGTCTCAGGCTGTGATGTTTGGGGCAATTTGTTACCCAGCCATAGAGCGATAGTCTCTATTTGCAGAAATGACACCTGAGATGAATCTCAATCAGCAGCTCCAAAATGCCCCCTCACTGATTAGCTGGGAGTCCTGGAATTTTCCTAAACTTACCCTCTTCTCAGGTTATTCCCGCTAGGATCTAGTGAGTGGCTTAGCAGTCAGTTTTGTTCACGCACCTATTGGGAGGAGCAGCTATCCGGGGAAGCCGACCTGCTGCCCTTGGGCTACACTCACCACTGCTCCCCCTATGCCCCAGCCTGTTCCAGCCCATTCCTCGGATTCTTTCTTCCCCATCCCCGAGGTGAAATTTATGGCTGATCCCATGACTTGTCTGTCGCTCTCAGAGGATAAAAAAAAAAAATCTCCGGTCACCTTAAGTCCTGCAAATCTGTTTCTTTTTAGTAATCCAGATGTCTGGTTTTAAGTAACAGTCAAACTCACCATCTCTGCACCTCACTTAAAGGCACAGCCTCTTCTCCTCCCCCTTGCCTTTTGTCTGCTTTAGGCTGCCTGCTGCCAGCAGCAAAGAGAGCTGGGGAGACATCATCACTACTTCCTCCCCGTAAGATTGAACCCCTCCTCCTCCAGCTTGCTAATCATCGGTTCTGATTCTTCCTCAATTATGCAAGGTGGGGAAGAGATAGCAAAGGTGAGGGGGTGGGGGACAAGAGAAGTCTTCTTGAACTAGTTCCATCTTTTTTTAAAATTGAAGTGTAGCTGATTTACAATGTTAGTTTCAGGTGTATAGCAAAGCAGTTCAGCTATACATATACGTATATATATATGCTTTCAGATTCTTTTCCATTATAGCTAATTATAAGAAATTGAATATAGTTCCCTGTGCTCTACAGTAGATTCTTGTTGTTTATCTATTTTATATATAGTAGTGTGTATCTGTTAATCCCAGACTCCTAATTTACGCATCCCTCCACTTTCCCCTTGGTAACCATAGTTTGTTTTCTATGTCTGAGTCTGTTCCCATTTTGTAAATAAGTTCATTTCTATCATTTTTTTAGATTCCACATGTAAGTGGTATCATATGATATTTGTCTTTGTCTGATTTACTTCACTTAATATGATAATCTCTAGGTCTATCCATGTTGCTGCAAATGGCATTGTTTCATTATTTTTATGGCTGATTAATATTCCATTGTGTATATATACCACAAATTCTTTATCCAGTCATCTGTCATTGGACATTGAAGTTGTTTCCATGTCTTGGCTATTGTAAGTAGTGCTGCTATGAACACTGGGGTGCACGTGTCTTTTTGAATTACAGCTTTCTCTGGGTATATGCCCAGGAGTAGGATTGCTGGGTCATAGGGTAACTCTGTTTTTAGTTTTTTTTTAAGGAACCTGCATACTGTCCTACTGGAGTACTGGACTGGTCCTAGCTTGAGCTAGCCCCCTTGTTCTCTGGGATTGGCAGAAGTTTATAGCTGATTCTATCTTGTGAAATGCTTCATGGAATTTTTAGCAATGCTTGGTCTCTCATAATGGTGGAGAAGGGATCCCCGAGGTCTCGCCTGAACTTTCTTTAGCACAGGTGAATGTGCTTTCTTTAGCTGGTCATGGCAGCTTCTGTCTGCTGACCTCTCCTTGCCCGCTGACCTCTCCTTGCCCCTCTGGGGAACCCTCTTGGACAGATTCTATGACAACTAGACAGGGTTATCAAATTAGTAACCTGATCAAGTCTTCCACGGACTTCCCCTTCCAGCTTAAGAATAAAAGCAGACTTAGTTTATTTAATGGCTCAGTACTAGATTCATATTGTACATTAATGGATCTCCAGTCGGCTTCTCTAGCTCAACCAATTTAAAGCTGAACTGTTCAGATTCCCCCAGATATATTCTTCTTTTTTTAAATGGAAGTACTGGGGATTGAACCCAGGAGTTCCTGCATCTTAAGCATGTGCTCTACCACTGAGCTATATCCACTCCCCGCCCCCCAAGATATATTCTTCCTCATCTTCCCATTGGGACACTCACTGCCTTCCCCCAACCTGGGCATCCTTTTTGTTCTGCCTTCCCTCTGGACTCCTCCCATCAGCTGCTTGTTGGGGTCTGGCCACGGCCCTTCTCTGTCTATGCCCCCTTCCACCTCTGGCTCACCTGGACAAGTGTGAGCTCTCTCTAGCACGTACCACCAGGCTGCTGGCGTTCTCTGCCTTTTGTAAGACTAAGATCACACCCTCTTCCTGCTTAAAAACCATTAGGGGCTCCTCTTGGCCTACAGAGAAAAATCAAGATCTTTTCTGATTTCGTTCTCTGCTACCTTTCAAAATTTCCCTCTTGTAATCTCCCTTCAAACTGAACCTTTGCTGTTACCTGACCATCCCTGGCTTTTTCACCCTTGAGCTTTGGCACACTGGATTTTTTTTTTTCCTAGAATGTTCTTTTGTCTTCTGCTGTTAGAAGTCATCTTCCACTCCTCCAAAACCCCAGTACCTTTTCTGTCCCTCAAATATGACACTTTTCACTATTTTTCCTCAGATGTTGGATTTCTTCTCCTAGAAGACAAGCTTTTTCTAGAATAAAAGCCCCATGTCTGCTTAATTTTGTAAAAAAAAAAAAAACACTTTTTTTCCGCTATAACTTGTCAATGTAATTTAATTTTAATTGTTGCTAAGAGACACACAACATAAAGCTACCATCTTAACAGTTGTTGAGTGTAGGTTGTCGAAGATAATCACAGCTGATGTTAGTTACAGGGGTAAAAACAGGTTTTATTCAGTAACTGCTGCGGAAGGGGAAGCGGCTGAGCTCCTTTCCCATCTGCAAGAGATGACTGGGCCTTTAAGGGAGGACGGGAGCTGGGAGGAGCCGCAGGCTGGGCTCACGCAGAGTCAGGGACCCGATACAAAGAGCTTGTGAGAGCCTTGGGCAGTGTAAATGCCTTTCGGCCAGCTGTGTCCACGAACTGGCATTTATCAGCCAGGCTTCTCCCTCCCACAGGGACTGGCAGCCAGGCGCCCTGTTCTCCCTGGATGTTTACACTTCAGAGGATGGCTTTGTGGTCCTTGAGAAAGAACCTCCTGAGGTCGTAGCAGGCACACACACACCTCAGAAGGACAGAGGAAAGATTTACAATTGTAAGTTTGTTTTGCAGTAAAATGCTCCCAGAAGGGGAGGCCAGGGGCCTATCAGTAAGGTGTTGGCTGGAGCAAATGGTAAATTTCTTTGGGCAGCTTTGAGTTTTTGCAGACAAGGAGAAAGGGGGGCAGGGTCTTCCTGGGGATGGGGCCTGAGGCTGCCGGAAGCCACGGAAGAGTTTGGTCAAGTCACTTAGTGGGCAGTTTGAAGGGAGTTTCCCATGTGGAGAGTTTATGCAGTCCTCACAGGTCAGCTGTGTTAAGTACCTTCACATTGTGGTGCACACACCACCACCGTTTCTCTCCAGAACTTTTTCATCTTCCCAAACTAAACCTCTGTCCCCATTAAACACGAACTCTCCATGTCTCCTCCCCCAGCCCTCCCTGGCAACCACCATTCCACTTTCTGTCTCTCTGAATTTGACCAACAGATGAGTGGATAAATCAAAATGGGGTATATACATGCAACTGGAAGTTATTCAGCCCTTAAAAGGGAAAACCTGTCATCTGCTACAAAGTGGGTGAATCTGGAAGACATTATGCCAAGTGAAATATGCCAGCCATAGAAAGACAAAGACTGTATGATTCCACTTACATGATTTACCCATTCATCCATTGGGGGACACCTGGGTTACTTCCACCTTTTGACCTCTGTGAATAGCGCTGCTGTGAGCACAGGTATAATAGTATCTCTTTGAGACCCTGATTTCAATTACTTTGTTTATTTACTTTTGCATCTTCAGGGCTGGCCACCTGTTAGCTCCTCAGTAAACACTTGTTTAAAATCTCGTACGAGGTTCTTGGCAGTGGGAATGGCCACGGCAGCCCTGCCGAGGCCCACGGTGGGGAGATTCCGGGAGGTCCACACGGAGATGAGCGGACCAGGCTGCGCAGTCAGCGCCTTGGGGGTAACAGAGCTGGCTGCTGAGATGAGGGGCCCAGCTGGAGAGTTGGGGCTCCTCAGCTGAGGCTCGGGAGCTGAGGTTCCATCCCAGCTGGCCGCTGTCGACTCGCTAGCTGGCCTCTACAGGCTGCAGCTGCAGTGAGCCTCTGTCTAGCATGCTCCCTTTCCAGCAACTTCACTTCTTCTAGAGCTCAGATCTCTTACCTTTTCCTAAAAGAAGCCTTCCCCAACCACCACACAAGTAGCTCCCCCATGGCCAGCTCACTCCCTAGCTTAACACCCTTGCATAACCTTCAGAGCCTTCTAGGTTCTGTTTCATTTGTTTACATGTTTACTTATTTATTGTCTGCTCCCCAACCACCCTGTAAGACCCATGAGGAATATGGGTCTTGTCTGTCTGTATTCAAGCAGTGCTTGGCACACAGAAGGTGGTTTTAAATGTCAACCTAAAACCATAAAACAGCCAGTTATTTTACCAGCAAAAGGAATTTATTCTGGAGCAGCAAAGAACTGCAGTTTGCGGCATGCAACTATGGTGAACCACATGCAAGTCTGGTAAAGCAAAGGAGAGGCAACTTTTATAGAGGAGAAAAGGAAGTTGGGAGAAATTATTATAAACAAAAAGTTCATTGGAAGAAACTGCAAGGTCAGAGTGTAGTGGCTTTTCATTGGCTGAGCTGTTGCCACGCAAGGAGGACTCTCTTCCTCCTGCTGGGTGGTGAGCAGCGTCACTTCCTGTGGGAGACGCAAGGTAAGTCTCTTCCCATTGGGATCTGTAATGATGTGGAGTGGTCCAGGTGTGAGAGCGCCCCCTTCTGGACTCCTGACTCCAGATTAGTGAGCTTCCTTGATTATTTTAATTTTCACATTAAAAAAGATAGAATGCATAACGCCCAGTTTGGCTACATGAAGAATGTAAGAACCTCTGGTTGTCGTCTAAACAGTGCTGGGGAAGAGGCAGTGACCCCAAGACCCTGGTCTTCTAAGACCTCCCTGGCCTGGGGAGAGGGTCACAAAAGATCCCTGGAGCAAGCAGCTGAGTAGAACGCAGGCCGCCAGGCAGTCTAAGGGGTGGAGAGAGGCTGGAGGGTCAGGCACAGGACACAGCAAGGCCCCGGTCTCTGGGATTAAGTTCACACACAAGACTCTTCATTAGAAGAACCAATGAGAGTAGACGGCACTCAGCCAGGGAGGCTGGCCTAGAGTCTGAGCTGGGAATAAACAGCCTCAGTGTTACGATTTCAGGGCAGTGGGAACCAGGCAGGCCACTGCAGCATGAACGGTCAATTCAAAAAGTGGTTTCATATAGAAAAACAAAACAAAACAAAAATCACAGACTATGCAGGAAAGGGTGAAAAAAGCGAATGAGTTAAAACTTAAAAAAAATTTTTTTTCATCAAAGGACAGCCTAAACACAGCAAGGACTCAGACAAATACTTGCACAATGGTGTGTGTAGCAGCATTATTCACAACAGCCAAAAGGCAAAACAACGCAAGTGTCCATGGATGGGTAAATGGATAAACAATATGTGCTATGCACATACAATGGATATAATATTCAGCTTTAAAGAGGAATGAGCCGGGGGGCAGGGGGAAAGAGGCATTACTGTCTAATGAATATACAGAGTCTAAGTTTTGCTAGATGAAAATTGTTCTAGGGGGGACGGTGCCAGAGGTTAACAACGTGAATCCACTTACTTCCACTCGGCTGGAGACTTAAAAATGGCTAAGATGGTAAATCCCCTATTCTGTGTATTTTACCACGATATTAAAGAAAAGAAGAAAGGAAATTCTGACCTATGTCTTAATGTGGATGAACCTTGAAGACATTATGCTGAGTGAAAGAAGCCGGTCACAAAAGGACAAATACTGTGTGATTCCACTTCTGTGAGGTACCCAGAGCAGCCAAGTTCATTGAGACAGAAAGTGGAATGGTGGTTGCCAGGGGCTGGGGGCGGGGGGATGGTGAGTGAATGTTCAGTGGGGACAGAGTTTCAGTTTGGGAAGATGGAAAGTTTCTGGAAATGGATAATGTTGATAGTTGCTTAACATTGTGACTATACTGATGCTGTTGAAAGGCACACTAAAAAATGGTTAAAGTGGTTAATTTTATGTGTGTATATTTTACTAGGATGAAAAAAAAAAAAGACAGCATAAACGGAAAAGATAAGCTTCAGACCAGGAGAGTTTTTATCTGTTAAGTTTTTACATCGATATTCATTTCTTATTCGGACTGGAAATATGAGGTTTCTGGATCAGAGATGAGACCAACTCTTTGCTCACATTATCAGCCTTACTGGCAGTTCCCCAGGGGCAACACAGGGAGGTCAGCTGTGCCCTGCAGGGACAGGGGCTCAAACAGGGGAGAGCTGTACAAAGACGGGTCTGAAGATGCTACTGGCACGTCTGTCTCCCTCTCCTGCTCTGGAGGTGGACAGAGAGAGAGAGACCTTTGCTCTCTAACCTAAACCATTCCACTCCGGAGAGAGCAGGGCAAGGTCTCTGGATTTTTACAACCGGCTGGAATGTAAACAAATGTCTGGGTTTATCACTTTTAGAAAATGAAGAGAAAATGGGTCTGGGGAGAAGGACCAGCCTTTATAACATGTCAATATCTGGTGGTCAGAAAGGTCTGAACGGGGCAGGAGCACTGAGAAATCCAGGGAGCACTGCCTTCCAACAATATCTACAACGTAGAGAACCGACAAAGGATTCCCATACCGAATATTGAACTAAGTCCTACAAATAAACAAGAAGAAGGTCAGCAATCCTATTTAAAAATGGATAAGAGAATGTAAACTGGCAGTTTCAGGAAGAGGAATCCCAAGGGGTCAATAAGCATTTGAAGACTTTGTATGAATTACTGGTCACTTGGGAAATGTCCATTAAAATGGGCACAACCACATATTGAAATCTTGCCCCAAATTAAAGAAAAACATTAAGCAAAGTGTTATGTGGTCAAGTTGTAGGAATTTGTGACAATAGTGGAAATGTGGTCCCACTTACGTGAAAGGTGCAGGACAGGCAAGTCCATAGGGATGGAGAGTGGGTCAGTGGTTGCTGAGGCCTGGGGAGATGAGGAGGGGACATGAATGGGGGTGATGGCTACAAGGAGCCAGATTTCTTTCTGGGATAATGAAAATATTCTCCAGTTGATTCTGGTGATGGAGGCACAACTCTGAATAGACTCAAAGCCATCAGACTATACACATTAGTGGATGACTTGTATGGTCTAAGAATTACATCTCAGTCAGGCTGTCCTTAGAGGGAGAGGGGATAACATTCTCTTCCTACTAGATTAGTGGAAACTAAAAAGTCTGTCTCTTCTATGTGTTGGCAAAGATGTGGAGAGATCGGAGCTCTCCCCACTGCTGGTGGAAGCATAAGCTGGTACACTTTGGAAGAGCAAACAGCGGCATCCAGCAAAATGGAAGCTATGTTGCTCTGTGTCCCAGCAACTTGACTTCTAGGTAATGAATCTGGGACATGCACACAAGGAGACTTTACAAGTATGTTCATGGTAACCTTAGTTGTTAGAGTGCAAATTTTAAACAACTTCAATGCCCATGAACAGGAGAATGGATAAATAATTGTTTTTAATCCATGGAATGAAATACTCTACAGCAAGTTAACATGAACACACTAGAGTTACATGTGTCGACATGGATACATTTCATGAACATTATTTTCAGTGAAAAAAAAAAAGGTTTCAAGAAGCTACGTACAACTATTTACAATAGCCAAGACATGAAAACAACCTAAATGTCCATCGACAGATGAGTGGATAAAGGTGGTATATGCATGCAATGGAATACTACTCAGCCATAAAAAAGAATGAAATAATTTGCAGCAACATGGATGAACCTAAAGATTATCATACTAAGTGAAGTAAGGCAGAAAGAGAAAGAAAAATACCATACTTACATGTGGAACCTAAAAAAAGGACACAAACAAATCTATTTACAAAACAGAAACAGACTCACAGACATAGAAAACAAACTTATGGTTACCAGGGAGGAAAAAGGCTGGGAAGGGATAGATTAGGAGTTCAGGATTTGCAGATACTAACTACTATATATGAAATAAACAACAAGTTTCTACTGTATAGCACAAGGAACTGTATTTAATATCTTGTAGTAACTTATAATGAAAAAGAATCTGAAAAGGAACATATGTATGAACATGTATGACTGTAATATGCTGTATATCAGAAATTGACACAACATTGTAAACTGACTATACTTCAATTAAAAAGAAGTAAATTAAAAAAAAAAGAAGCTGCATACAATGGGATGCCAATTATATAAAGCCATGCTCAAAAGAACATATTTTTATTGTCATTAACATATGAAGTGATAGTGTAAAACGTTCATGGGGTTGACAAGTAGCAAAGTCATGCTAATTAGCTCTGGAAAGAAGAGAAAGAGGATTGGGAACAAATCAACTACACCTGGGTATGTGTTTCAAAAATATTGACTGTCGATATTTGATAAAGCTAGTATATACCTATTTGCAAAATCATCTGCAGTTTTCAGTATATTTGAAATCTCTCCCCATATTGAAAAGAGGAATGGCGTTTTATGTCGTTGGGCTGGAGGAATTTGTGGAGAGTGAAAATCTGCCGCCCAGGAAGAGCAGAGCTGGAGGAACTGCCCCCTCACCCCCCAGCCAGGCCCCTTCACCCAGCCCGGGTGCGGGGGCTGGGGGAGCACGCTGGGCGCGCTGCCAGCGCCGTCTCCACCATCCTCCCCTCCCCGAGGCAGCGGGGGAGGTGCTGGTGGGCAGTGGGTGTTGCCAGCTGCCCACTTTGTCCCTGTCCTTGCTGTTTGGGCCAGAGGAGCCCAGACACGGCTGCTCCTGCGGTGACTGTCTCCCGTTCCTGGAGGCGGTGGGGTAGAAGTCTTCCGTCTGGGAAGGACCTAGACTCTGCACTGTGCCTTAGTACTTGGATACCGTGCCCCAGAGCCTCACCCGTCTCTTAGTTTGTAGGGTGCTTGGCTGGAAGGCTTAAGATGAGACTCCTTGGATGACTGTGGCATTCCATAGGCGTTGAGAAGCCCCTGCTGGTTATCAGCGTTGCCGTGACAACCACTGGGCACATGAATAACACGGCAGAGGTGAAAGGTCATGTCAGACCCTGAAAAATGCACCTAGTAAAACCTCTTCTGTGCCTGGGCTATGTTCTTGAGACCCACCGGATGGCTGATTTGAGAGGTAATTTTTCTTTTCACCCTCAAGTGACCGCCTATTAATTTTACTCTTTTTCTTTCAGTCTGTTGCTTTGGAATATTGCTTAGCAAACAGTTTTACCTGGTCGAACTCTTCGAAGGAGCCTGTCTATTAACTCCGTGAGGTACGAGTTTGTGTAGGCTTTAAACAACCATGACTTCCTTACCTTCGTCCAGTGCTGTGATGTGCTAACGTTAGCATGGTTTGCAAATCAAGACTCTGAAGAGTCAGAATAATTAAACTCAGAATAATTAAAGACTGAGATAATTAAGATCCCAGGAAGCTGGGGTGGAGGGAAACAGGACCGGGTCAGGACGGGCGGGGTCCACAGGTGGCTTTCTCTGTCTGGCTCCCTGCTACTCAGCGTATGATCTTTGGACCACCAGCAGCAGCTGAGAGTTTATTAGAAATCGAGAGTCTCGGTCCCCACTCAGACCTTTTGGATCAGATTCTGCAGTTTAATAAGATCTCTGGGTGATTTTTTTTGCACATTAAAGTCTAAGAAACACTTCATTTTATAACCTGAGGCAACTGCCTTCTGAAAAAAGACACTGGCGTTGTAACAAATGAAGCTTTCAGAAAGGGGAGACACTTCAGGGGAGTTCAGGAAGAGAAGCTCTCTTAAAATGGACATTCCCTGGAATGTCCGAAAGCATCAGGTTGCTATTTGTCAATTACATTTTATACAAAGTCGTTAATCCCTTTCCCCATCCATTGAAAATTGGAGTTTGATTCCAGAAAATAGCAGGAAAAAAGGGTGGAGGAGGAAGGGTTAAAATTAACATGGAAGTCCTGAGCACTCGGTGGATCATCTTCTTGTGTGATGGTCACCGTGACGTGACCCCTGCTGTGCCTTAGTTTCCCCGAGTTTGAAATTGCCCAGTCATTCCCCGGGGTGGGGCCGGCATGGGGATTCATAAGCCAGTGCTTTTAAGGACTTTGCGGTTCCCGATCAAAGGCTTGGCCCAGGCACGAGGTGTTCCTGGGACCATCGCTGGGAGGCAGGCGGGCTCCTGATACAGCAGCCTCCTCGGTCTTCGGACTCAGGGTGCCCACTTTCGTCTCAGTCCCTGGCTTGTCTGGAGGAGAGGCTGGGGAGGGAGCAAGGGTGGGGGCACAGGAGATAAATCTGCTTCGGTAAGGATGAGTCAGACGGAGCCTCACCTGGGGTTGAGATCCATCACTCGCCGGGCCCCAGCGCTCTCGCAGACAGAAGGCTGAGAGGAGCAGTGTGTCTCCCTGCAGTGATGTGAGGGGGACCGCCGCTCTTGTGCCACAGCCCCGCTGGTGTCGGGCAGTTACAGAACGGCGTGGGCAGGCGGCAGGTTGGTCACCACACACCTGTCAACACACAGCGATGGAGGTGACTACATGGCTATGACTCTCTAAGTGACTTTTAGACACAAGCACAGAATAAAGTGTCTGGAAATGAGTGACTCTCACAGAATCTCCTGGAAGGAGTGATTGCAAACGGGCAGCTCCCAGAGCAACACATACGTCAGACGTGCCTGGCTTTAGAAAATTCCACTTACGCAATCTGAGCTTGCCAGATTAGTTAGGGGGAGGAGGGGTGATTCGTCTCATTATTCAAGAGATTTTTACAGAGGGATTCATCTGTGGCTCTTTCTTTCTGTGTGGAAAATACATGTAACATATAATTTACCGTCTTAACCCTTTTAAAATGCACAGCTCAGGGGCATTAAGTACTCTCCCCATCACCACCGTCCATCTCCAGCGCTTTCCCATCTTCCCAAACCGAAACTCTGTACCTATTCATCACTGACTCCCATCCTCCCTCTCCCAGCCCTTGGCAACCACAGTCCTACTTTCTGTCTCTACGGGTTTGACGCTCTAGGGACCTCATGTAAGTGCAATCATCCAGTGTCTGTCCTTCTGTGTCTGGCTTGTTTCACTGAGCATAATGTCCTCAGGGTTCATCCATGTTGTGGCCTGTGTCAGAATGTCCTTCCTTTTTAAGGCTGAATAACACTGTATTCTATTGTGCGTACAGACTACATTTTGCTTATCCAATCATCCGTTGGTGGACACTTGAGTTGTTTCCACCTTTTGGCTCTTGAGAATATTGCTGCTGTAAACTTGGGTATACAGGTACCTCTTTGAGGCCCCGCAGTTCAGTTCTTTTGGGGGAACAGTCAGCAATGGGTTTGCTGTAACATCCGGTATTTCTGTGTTAAATTTTTTGAGAAACCGTGATTCTGTTTTGGTTTCAGTTTCTCTGCATCCTTGTCAACCCTTGCTATTTTCCGTTGTTTCCAAATGGGTCATCCTAACAGGTGTGAGGTGTCTGGGTTCTTTTAAATAGCAATATTTTATTTATTTATTTATTTATTTATTTATAACTTTTTTTATTGAGTTATAGTCATTTTACCATGTTGTGTCAAATTCCAGTGTAGAGCACAATTTTTCAGTTATACATGAACATATATATATTCATTGTTGCATTTTTTTCTCTGTGAGCTACCATAAGATCTTGTACATATTTCCCTGTGCTATATGGTATAATCTAGTTTATCTATTCTACATTTTGAAATCCCAGTCTGTCCCTTCCTACCCCCATCCGCCCCCTTGGCAACCACAAGTTTGTATTCTATGTCTATGAGTCTATTTCTGTTTTGTATTTATGTTCCTTTTTTTTAGATTCCACATATGAGCGATTTCATATGGTATTTTTCTTTCTCTTTCTGGCTTACTTCACTTAGAATGACATTCTCCAGGAACATCCATGTTGCTGCAAATGGCGTTATGTTGTTGGTTTTTATGGCTGAATAGTGTTCCATTGTATAAATATACCACATCTTCTTTATCCAGTCGTCTGTCGATGGACATTTAGGCAGTTTCCATGTCTTGGCTATTGTAAACAGTGCTGCTTAAATAGCAATACTTTAAATTAATTTTTTTTTATTGAGGTATAATCAGTTTACAGTGTTGCATCAATTTCTGGTGTACAGCACAGCATTTCAGTCATCCATATACATGCATATATTCCTTCTCATATTCTTTTCCGTGACAGGTTACTACAAGATATTGAATATAGTTCCCTGTGCTCTACAGTAGAAATTTGTTTATCTGTTTTATATATAGTAGTTAGTATCTGCAAATCTTGAACTCCCAATTTATAGCACCTTATTGTCTATCTATTTTGTGTATAATAGTTCGTATCTGCTAATCCCAAACTTCTAATTTATCCCTCCTGCCCACCCCTTCCCCTTTTGATAACCATAAATTTGTTTTCTATGTCTGTGAGTCTTTTTCTGTTTTGTAAATAAGTTCATTTGTCTCATTTTTTTATATTCCAAGTATAAGTGGGAGTTTGAGATTTGCAAATGTTAACCACTATATATAAAAATAGGTAAAAACCAGATTTCTTCTATATCGCATAGGGAACTAAATCCAGTATCTTGTAATAACCTTTAAGGAAAAAGAATATGAAAGTGAATATATGTGTGTATATGCATGACTGGGACACTGTGCTGTGCACGAGCAATTGCCACATTGTAACTGACTGTACTTCAATAAAAAAATGAAGGAGGGGAGGGGATAGCTCCAGTGGTAGAGCACATACTTAGCAAGCATGAAGTTCTGGGTTTAATCCCCTGTACCGCCACCTAAAAAATTAAATACATAAAATTTAAAAATAAATAAATCAATAAGCCTAGTTACCTTCCCCCCAATAAAGCAAAACAAAAATAAATAAAAATAAAAACAACAAAAAGACCCCCAAGACAAACAAAAAAAGGGGTATGTGATATTTATCTTTCTCTGTCTAACTTACTTCACTTGGTAACGCATGGCTATTTTTATATTTAATTTATATTTGTGGGTAGGTAGGGAGATGGATAGAAATTGTGTTTTGGGTATATATCCTTATTTTAAATACAGTTTCTTACATTGGCCTCATGGGAAGGGGATCTGCTTTTCTTTGCACCAAATCTCTAGACAAAAGGAGTGAAGTCAGTCCTGCAAGTTGCTGCTTGTGTTGGAAGGCGATGAATTTATGACGCTCTTGGAGAAGAGAAGCTTGCTGCTTCCCACACCCGTTCCTGAACTACGAGAAAGAACCTACCCAGAAGCTGGAAGGAATCCAGAAGACGTGGACCAACCCGCAGCTGCTCCCTAGAGAGAAAGGTGTGTCTGTTCATTTCTCAGCTATACTGAAGCCTTAAGATTAATGAGGGATTGCCTGCCTCGGAGGCATTTCACTTCGACAGGCTCTGTTCTGACCAGCAGCGTTCCGGGCCGTCAGGACAGACACACTGGGGCACCTCCGTCTAAGAAATCCCCCCAGATCATAGCTGCTGACTTAGAACTTTGTAGACCCTCTCAGCCTTTTAGGGCCAAAGAAACTCAGACCACTCCTGGGCAGATCTTCATTTCCTTGTCACGTCTTCAAAATAAATTAGGGTAAATGATCACAGCTTAAATTTGAGAAATTATTAGTGCAACTGTCAATCAAATTCTCTAGATGGAAAGCAGATTGTTCTTTAGAACAGAATCTGAGTTCAGAATCCATCAAGGATTTTTCAGTATCCTTGGGATCAACTTAAAAATCCCAGCACCTTTCTTTGCAATGCAGATGTCTGTGCATCATGGTAACGTGATGGGGTTTTCTTCCAAGGGACTCGGCTTAAGGAATCTAGTCACAGAGAGGAAAATATCGGGAAAGACAACTGAAGTAACAGACAATGCCATTCAAAATGTCTGGCTCACCTTTAACCTTAGTCATCTGCCTGAGTGAACGAAAGCAAAGAGCTGTTTAGTTGGGATGTGTCTTTCGGTAGATAGTTGGCATTAGTGTAGATAATAATTATTTAGCTTAAACACCTGGGTATATAAATGAATTTTTAAGTATAGTGTGTGGTAAGAGCTACATTTTTTTTGGCCTTGGCATCTTTGTTGAAAATCAGTTGATCGTAACTGTAAGGGCTACTTCTGGATGTGCCTTCTGTGGCAGTGACCCGCATGTCTACGCTTACGCCAAATACAAGATTGTCTTGATTACTCGAGCTTTACAGTAAGCGTTGAAATCAGGTGGTGTGAGTCCTCCAACTTAGTTCTTCTTTTTCACAATTGTTTGACTCTTCTACGGTTCTTTGCATTTCCATATAAATTTTAGGGTCCAGCTGTCAAATTCTACAAAAATAGCCCTCCTGAGGCTTTCATAGGGATTGTGTGGCATCCATCTCTAGACCAGTTTAGGGAGGAGCACCTCCTTGGCAATGATCGAGCCTTCTAATCCTTGTACATGATACCCCTCTCCATTGAATCAGGTCTTTGGGTGAATATCTCAGCCATGTTTTATGGGGTTTTGATGCATAGTTCTTGTACTTCTTTTTTAATCAAATTAAAATTTTTTGAGGGGGGAGAGGTAATTAGGTTTATTTATTTATTTATTGGAGGTACTGGGGATTGAACCCAGGACCTCGTGCATGCTAAGCACACACTCTACCACTGAGCTGTACCCTCTCCAATCTTGCACTTCATTTGTTCAGATTATTTCAAAGTATTTTGTTCTTATTGATGCTGTTGTGAATGGAATTGTTTTTTGGTTTCATTTTGGATTGTTCATTGTTAGCGTATTGCAATACAATTAATTTTGTATATTGGTCTTGTATCCTCTGGCCTTGCTGATCTGGTTTATTCATCCTAGTGAGTTTTTGGAGACTCCTTAGAATTTCCTAGACACAAGACTGTGTCTGCTGTGAATAAAGACAAGTTTACTTCTTCCTTTCCGATCTATATACGTTTTATTTGTCTTCCTTGCAGTATTTCGCTGGCTGGAGACTCCGGGACAACACTGAACAGCAGTAGGTGCTTTGTTCCCAGTCTTAGGAGAGCATTCATTCTTTCACTATTTTATTTACTCATTTTTGTTTTTAAAATTGTGGTGAAGTATGAAATTTCATAACATAAAATTTACCATTTTAACCATTTTTATTGTAACTAAATGTATATTGTCATTATATTTAACCATTTTATCACTGGCATTAAATATATTCACACTGTTGTGTGGCCAATACCATCGTCACCCGTGGAACTCTTCGTTCTCCTAAACTGAAACTCTGTACCTCTAAACAAAAACTCTCTGTTGTCCTGCCTTCTCAGCCTCTGATACCCGCCATTCTACTTTCTGCCCCTATGAATTAGACTCGGCTAGTTCTTTATATAAGCAGAGTCATACAGTATTTATGTTTTTGTCATTGGCTTATTTCACTGAGCATGTCTCCTAGGTTCATCCAGGTTGTAGCCTGTGTCCGAATGTCCTTCCTTTTTACGGCTGAATCATAGTCCATCGCACATTCAGTCTTTGACTATGAAGTGTGATGTTAAATTGAGGAAGCTTCCTTTTATCCTTATTTTATTGAGCGACTGTATGTAAATGATTGTATGTAAATGTAAATGTAAATTGAAGTTTGAGAAGTGATTTTTCTGCAGCTGTTGAGATGGCCTTGTGGTTTCTGCCCTTTTTTCTATCAACACAGTGAATTACATTAGTTAGATTTGGGGTTTTAGAACAACCTTACATTCCTGGGATAAATCCCGTTGGTCACGTGCTAGTTTTCCAAAAGTTACATAGTTCTAGCTCTTACATTTAGGTCTATGACTTTTCTTTGCCTCTTCTGTTACTAAGTTTTATTTTAACTAATCAGGTTTACGTTATCCGTGATCCTATGATTTTATTATTTGTATTTGGTCACGTTACTGTGGGTATCTTCATGGTAAATCATTTTAAATCCCTTGAAGGAAAAAGTGAGGTGTAAATAACGCATATGAGACTTTGACTTTCCCTCTACAGCGCCTAATGCAGTGGGCAGAACTTCCCGTTCTCCACCAGCACGCGTTCTGAGTGCTGAAATAAGGCGTGATAACTGGGAGCGAGAGGGCAGGAAAAACTAGGGAAACCTTTGTCAGCTTGATCCAGAACAAGCATCCAGCCAAGACCATCCATCACTTATTAGACATCTGCTGTGCTGGATACTTGCCTAGACCATTGTGCTCAGAACGGGGCTGGGTAAGGGTGGCTGCTGGAGTCCCCAGTAACATGGACTTTGTGATCATATCCACATCTGTAAAATGGGTGAACAATGCCTACCTCACAGGAGTGTTGAAAGGATTAAAGGAGATGATACATTTAGAGCACCCACCACACAATGGAGCACATGTTGCGTCTGTAAATACAGTGGGCCCTTAGATCTGAGGCTCACGCATCCGCAGAATCAGCCAACCACAGATTTCCATCCACAATTGGTTGAATCGCAGATGCAGAACCGTGGATACCAAGGGCCAACTGTGTGTGCCATTTTACGAGGGACTGGCGCATCCCCAGAGTTTGGTGTCTGCAGGGATTCTGGAACCATTCCCCCAGATACCTAGGGACAACGGTATTATCTCCCTTCCTGATCCTCTTCCTCAATTAGATGTTCAGATAACTTACTAAAAGTATGTTTGCTTTACGAGAAGAATATAATTTTTTGAGTGTGCAAGTGAACTTTGCCGTGTCTTGATCAGAGGGAAATGTCTTGATCAGAGGCAGAGTCCCCCTCGTGGCCCAGGAAAGAACCCAGATAGCTTTGTGTGAGACAGACAGCATCACTGTGAGGGCTTGGGTGCCAGAGACAGTCTGAGGCTGGAGGACATCAGCAGAGAAAATAGATTCCAAGGCGGGGACGTGGTCAGGCATGGAGTGAGAACTGCCAGTGACAGCCGCCCTTAGAGAAGGGAAGCCCGCCCCTCTGCAGGGGGCTTGACTCCTTTCTCCAGCCCGCTTTTCCAAATGCAGCGCATCCTACCCGCTGGACCCCTTACTCTTCGCCACTTCTTCCCAGTCTGGACCCAGGACACCAGCAGCCAACAGCCGGGCCCCAGTGTCACTCATCCCACTGGGAATTTCCTCAAGGACATGCAATTCTGATTGGACTTGTTCTGCTTTGCTTACCTGTAATATATTGACAGGTTTTTTTTTAATTGGGGGTGGGGGTGGGGTGACAAGAGGGACTCTTCTTTTGATGCCGCTGGTTCTCTGAAGAGTGTCCTTGAACTTTAAGGTTCTTGGTTCAGCTATTCCCAGGACCGCTCGTTCTACCTCAATCACGTTTTACAATCCAATAACCCAATGAATGTTGTGTGTGTTAAGATGAATGACCTGGTATCACTTACTGAGGATGATAAAATATAGAAATCCCTCGTCTTACTCTATATTTTCAGTCTCGTGTCCCACCCACTAATCTGCCGCTGCCCCCCATAGCAATGTAGAGCTACATGGAGTTGTCCCAAAGCCATCACTCTTTTCTGTGCCTTTGCATATGCGGTGTTCACTCTTTCTGGAGTGTTCTCCTGACTTTTGTAAGCCATGAAAATGCCTATTCATTCTTCAGTATTCACTTTTGATTTTTACCTACCCCCAGGAAGAACATCACCACCCTCCAACCCCTACTCACTTTTTTTGTGCCTTCCACAGGCTTTATTTTAAAGACTTACTTATATTTCGGTCTCCCATGCTATACTATGAGTTCCTTGGATACAAAAATCTCTATTTTTTTGGAGGGGGTAATTAGATTTATTTATCTATTTATTTTTTAAGTGGAGACACTGGGGATTGAAACTAGGACCTCATGCATGCTAAGCACACAATCTCCCACTAAGCCACTAAGCTAATCTCTATATTGTGTTTGTATTTCCAGCACTATGGCTGTTCCTCGTTCATGTTCATGGGGGTGTGATAAACATTTCTGCAATTTTACATTAGGAGCCAAAAAATTCATGAGGGGAATTCCTGAAGTTATTGTACCTCCAACAGGTTAACTATCTACTCCTGGGGTTATTTCCATCTTAGTTGTTGGTTAGAAAATTGCACCCTTCTGGGGACACTCCCAGAAAAGCTAGTAAATGTTCTCCAAGTCTTTGTTTATCTATAAGATGGCATGATGCCATACAGTAAATAATTATGCATGTGAAGCATATAATATGCGGTGTAATTAAAGATGTGATGCAAATTGGACCTGCTTCCCTGCAAGAGCTGTCTCTTAGCAGTGAGTCTTCAGGGCCAGCTGTGTGGTGTACCTGCATCGTCCAATTTAAACAGAGCAGAGAAACCAAATTACAACCAAGCAAACTAGCGTCAGATCTGATTTAACCAAGTGTCACTTTATACGGAAGTATGTGTCTATTCATGTTTAACCAGTATGATGTTCCAGTCACACTGTTTTACTGCTGCTTTTCAAGAGGTCCGTTTCATTTAGGAGATTTAAATATTTGAATACAAGTCCAGTTTGCAGGGGGCTAACTCTTCAATAGTGGATTTCCCTGAAAATCAGTCCTCGGTTCAATTGAAGGTTTAGAATCATCCAAATGAATTTGCAGAGATATTCAAAGAAGCTTGAAATACAAAAGGACCATATACGCTCTCTTTTGAACACGTCCCTGTTTGAAAACTGAACTGAGACTTCTTTACCATCCCAGGGATGTCATTTTCTTGTCTCATCACCAACACCTCCTCATGCTTCCTTCTCCATTTCACAGGGAACTGGGATGCTCCACATTCCACAGATGTATTTTGAGCATCTGCTCTGTGCCAAGCACTGCCATGAACGTTATCTTAATGCCCGTGCCTTTCTAGAGAGGGTGGGAACACGCCAGGGTTCTGGGGCCAGTGTCCTTGGTGGAGGAGGGTGTCGGGCAGCGCTAACCTGGTACAGCTGGTGAGTCCCTGGACTCCCCGGCAGGAGGACGTGATATCAAACCCCTCTGCGGAGGGACCACGACTCTATGTATCTTTCTCTTATGATAACAGAATTTGTCATGTGGCAGAATAGGAGACTGACATTTTATCCTAAAAAAAAAAGTAAGTATGTATATGTATAACTGAATCACTTTGCTGTACACCTGAAACTAACAGTGTAAATCAACTACACTTCAATAAAAAATTTTTTTTAAAAAGCCTATACAAGCCATAGCACCTTCTTTCACCCCAACATAAGAGAGGCTGGGAGATTATTTTCTAGCTAAGCAAGCTTTCAGGCATCTGCCAGACAAGATTTTTTTTCTTTTTAATTGAACGTGCCAGAGGAAGTAAGTGCCACCAGAATGATAGAACTTGGGCATAGAAAGTGAACTTAGAGATCATTATCTCAGCAGGGTGGTCCAGAAAGCCTGTGGGTCAGTCTCCTGACTCCGAGGGTCGATCTCGATTCTCCCGACTTGCTGGAGAAAATCTCCTCTGCCGAGGACTTCTGTGGATTTAGGCATGTTTCAGTGTCTAACACAAAACATCTCTGAAATAAACAGCTGGCCAGTACCACCTACTGTCCCAGTGACTACCTATTCCAAAGAGCCACATCCACATTGCACCTTGCTTCTCCTCACATCCACCAACTCTCCTTTAATTGTATTAAAAAAATGTTATTGGGGTAAAATATATTTAACAGAAAATTTGCCACTTTAACTATTTCAAGCGTACAGGTCAGTGGCATTAAGTACTTTCACCAAGCTTTACAAGCATCACCACTACCTGTTTCCAGATTTTCTATTTTCACCACCAAACAGAAACTCTGTAAGCATTAAGGAATAACTCTCCATTTGCCGCTTCCCCCAGTCCCTAGTAACTCCTGATACACTTACTGTGTCTATGAATTTGCCTATTCTAGATATTTTATATATGGAATCATACAATTGTTGTGTTTTTGTGTCTGGCTTATTTCTCGTAGCATAATATTTTCAAGGTTCACCCATGTTGCATCTGAGCATCATTCCTTTTTTATGACTGAACAATATTTCATTGTTTGGATATGACACATCTTGTGTACCCACTCATCTGCTGATGGATACTTGGGTCGTTTCTACCTTTTGGCTATTGCAAATCATGCTGTAATAAACATTGGTGGACAAGTATCTGTCTGAACATTTGTTTTCAATACTTTTGGGCAGACCTGGGAGTGGAACTGCTGAGTCATGTGGTTATTCTATGTTTAGCTTTTTGAGGAAACACTAAACTGTTTTCCACAGTGGCTGCACCATTTTACATTTTCACCAGCAATGTGCCAGGGTTCCGATTGCTCCACATCTTCGTCAACACTTACAATTTCCCAGTTTCTGTTTGTTTTTGATAATGGCCGACCTAATCGGTATCTCAAAGTGGTTTTGACTTGCATTTCTCTAATTACTAGTGATATTAAACATTTTTATGTGCTTGGTGGCTATTTGTATATCTTATTTGGAGCTATGTCTGTAAAAATTCTTTGCCCATTTCTTAATTTTGGTTGTTTGTCTTCTTGCTATTGGCTGTTGGAAGTTCTTTATATATTCTGGATATTAAACCTTTATCGGATATTTGATTTGCAAATATTTTCTTCCATTCTGTAGGTTATCTTTTCTCTTTCTTCATGATGTCTTTTGGTGCACAAAAGTTTTTAATTTTGAGGTCTGATGTACCTAATTTTTCTTTTGTTGCTTGTGCTTTTGGTGTCATATCTAAGAATCTATTGCCAAATCCAAGGTCATGATGAATTCGCCCTGTGTTTTCTTCTAAGAGTTTTATGGTTTTAGATCTTATATTTAGGTCATTGATCCATTTGACTTGATTTTTGTATGTGAAAATAGGGGACCCATTTCGCTCTTTTGCTTGTGGAAATCCAGGTTTCCCAGCATAATTTGTTAAACAGACTGGGGTTCCCCATTGAATGGGACCTGGCACCCTTGTTGAAAATGACTTGACCATAGACACAGGAGTTTATCTCTAGATTTTTATCCTATTCCACTGGGCTATGTCTGGTTTTATGCCAGTACCACACTGTTTTGATTACTGTAGCTTCGTGGTACATTCTGAAATTGGAATTGTGAGTCTTCCAACTTGGTTCTTCCTTCTCAAGATTCTTCTGGCTATTTGGGGCCCCTTGTAATTCCGTATGAATTTGAGGGTCAGCTTCTCCCTTTCTGCTAAAATCCCTGCCACTTCTCCATTGTCCTCTTCCCATAAGTAGTATTAAGCATCTGTCTTCCTACCCAAAGGCCACCCTGGTGCCAGCACCCCTCAGGCCCTCTGCCTGATCCTTACTTATCACGAGTGTTGGTCCTACCTGCCTCCCCAGACAGGTTAATCATCTCCTGGGATGCAGCCTGCCAAGAGTCTGGTCACTCAGCCCTCTGATCAACATGGTGCCTGTGGGGATAAGTCAACTTTGAGTTTCCACACATGCAGCTCCTTTTGGAAGTGTAAGAACCCCTCTGCCCTGGGGTGAATGCTTTTTTGAGCTGGATTAAGGAATTAAGGGGAGACCTCTGGGACTGCGGCTTAAAGGCCGCTCCTATGGATTGAAATGACATGCTTATCTTTCATCTCTGCTCCTTTCCCCCACTAACCCCACCGCCTGGGCCAAGGGAAAATCCCACAAGGACCTTTGGGGTGTTCGCTATCGTCTCAGTATTAATTTCTTGAGCAGCCAGTGTGCACTGGACTTGGCAGGTAATAAATACATAAGAAGTCCCAAATGTATGACCTCAAGGAGTTTAGAGTCTCATGGGGGAGTTGCCGTTGCATATGAATGTTCCAAACATCTCAGGCACGGGCTAACACGTTGTTTAGCGTCTCAGTGCATTTTGTGGTATAGATATGTGTGGTTAGGATTCAGCCGAGGGAGAGTGCCGGCTGAGCAGCAGTCGTCTCTGAGGGCTGTGTGGACAAGGCACTTCAGAGATGGATAGGATTTCCAGAAATCGGGAAGAGGAGAGAGGACATCCTCCTAGTAAGCAGTGGGATGCAGGGCAGTGACCACAGAACCCAAGGCCCACTGGAAGTGAGTTTAATGTCTCTGTGAACCAGTGCGAATCTGTTTTAGTGCAATGCGCCCATCTTGGACAGGAGAGAGGACTCAGCTTCAGGGCCAGGCTGGGGCCAAACTGAGAGGGCCTTGAATCAAAAGGAGTTGTCTGGAATCATTGGTGTCCCTGGGCCAATGAGCTCATCACACATGGCTTTGGTAACCACTGCCTTTCCAGTTTCTAGAGGACTCATTGTTCTCAAGGTGAAGGTGGAATGTGGTCCTCACAGATGCATTAGCTGGGTGCAGGTGCTTGGAACAACCACCAGGCACACCCATCTGTCTCCAGCTTTCATTCTGTGGGCACCACCCTGGTCACGGCCCTGGTTACTCCACACCTGGAATGACTGAATTAGCCTCTCATCTGACCTCCCTGCCTCCAGCCTCCCCTCTGCTCCAACCCACAGGGCAAACCAGAGCCATCTCTGTGCCTGCAACAGTATCAACATCATGGTGTTCGTTTGCTCGAGTGTTGAGCTTCATCTGGGCTTCTCTCTCCAGGGTGCCAGGCCTTCCTCGATCTTTCCTACTGTGAGTGTCCCATGAACTTCCTGCCGTACCTGCAAACAAAGCAACCACATTTGCTTCATTCATTCAGTTTTCAGCCACTTCCCCACCACTCGTTACACCGCAGGCACAGGCAGTGTGGTGGGCTGAATTGTGTCCCCTCCAAATTCGAACCCCCAGTACCTTCAAATGTGACTGTATTTGGAATTAGGGTCTTTCGAGGGGTAATTAAGGTAAAATGAGGTCAGCAGGGCAGACTGTAGTCCAGTAAGACTGGTGTCTTTATAAGAAGAGGAAGATGAGATCAGGACACAGACACACACAGAGGGAAGGCCATGTGAGGACACAGGGAGAAGGTGGCATCTGCCAGCCAAGGAGAGAGGCCTCAGAAGGAACCAACCCTGCCAGTGCCACTGTCTTGGACTTCCAGGCTCCACGGCTGTGAGACAATACATTGCTATTGTTCGAGCACAGTCTGAGGTACTTTGTTACGCAGCCCAAGCGGACTAATGCAGACAGCTTTGCCAGGCCTTCCTCAGTGCTCTGGGGCGAGACAGGGAGGCAGAGCCTCTGGCTGAGGGCATCAGAGAAGAAGCCAAGTGGGCTGTGTCATTTAAAGTGGATTTTGAATTAGGAGAAATGAGATTTTGGCAGATGACATCGCAAGGAAGAGCCTTCTACAGAGAAGAAACAGGCCTCAAGGTTGTGTTTGGGGAGAGGCAATGGTAGACTTTGGTGAAGGAGCACCATCCTTGACCTTGAACACAGGCAGAGCAAGGCATTTCCGGCAGAGGAGCAGACATCCTTGACTAGGCTTGATGACGGTACGTCTGTCAGGGTTGACCTTGGTGATGTCAGATGGGTAGAGAGTGGAGGTGGAGCCCAGGTAGGAAGGTGATGCAGCCTAGATTCGGGGGCCACGGGTGTTGCGAAGAAAATGGTGGTGTAAAGAGATTAGTGGACGTGGAGTCGAGGGCCTTTGGTACCTCGATTTAAGACTTAAGGATGGAGAGGTCATCCAAGGTCATTTTGAAATCTGGGGGCTTGGATGGAAAGAAAGAAATTCCGTTTTGGAAATATTGGTTTATGACACTGATCACCCATCCAGGCGGCGTGGCCCAGAAGAAGGTTGAAATTTGCCTGGAGGAAGGTCAAGACTAGAGATAAAGTTCTGCGGTCCTTGTCAGGGAGGTCACAGCTGAAGTCTTGACAGTGGACGGCTCTGCTGAGGGCAGAGGAAGAGACAGACGGGAGGGAGAAGAGCATCACCTTGGGAAGAGCCCCGCAGAGGGAGGGGGAGGAGGTGGAGATGAAAGAGAACAAGAAGGCTGGTGTAGGAGGAGAATGAGGGCGGCTGAGAGGCTCCCGGGTCTGGAAGAGGCGTTTCAAAGAGGAGGTGGCATAAATGAAAAATCCCTTTAAAACCCCAGAACCTTGACGATGGAGCATGCTGCCACTGCTGTCGTGTTTTGGCCAAAGAGTAGATACAACTTGCCCCCTTTTCCTTCTTACTACTGCTGTGATGTACTGAAACCTAAAAAGAAGACTTTTCCAAGTACTAAATGGATAACAAGAACAATACAGGAAATACTGGATTTGCAAGGTTTGTGGTCCTAATCAGGCCCAGCCAGCTTGCTCCGAGGGGCTCCTGGGTTTCATCCCAAAGGGGCAGAGTTCTCCACACTCCCGCCTCGAAGAGGGTAGTGGTCTGGGCTCCCTCCTCCCAAGGACTTGGCATTTCCACTCGACTGGCTTCCTTCCACCCCCCTTACACGGAATCCCTTCTTTGACAGCTGGCCTGTGGAATCTGGGCAGGAGGGCCGTCCATCCAGGGCCTGAGTTCTCTTTGCCCATCGGAGTGACCTCTTGTCCTGGTCAATGACACTAGGAGTCGGATCACTCTTCAGAAGAGACCATGACTGTACTCGGGGCCAAGAGGACAGTCATGGGTTACGGAGGTTAACAGAGTGATGGAGTGTGGGGTCGGGGGCGTGTGGGGGCGGGAGGCAGTGCTCCCGGAGTCAGAGGGAGTGGACATCGTGGTGGCCAAGGGATGGAGAAAGAGCCAGTGGAATTTGACGGGACGGCAGCGGTGATGTTTGGCAGAGCACGTTAGCAGTGAGGCCGGGTTGCCCAGAGAAACTCCGAGGGGTTACAGAAGGAACGTGGAGGGAAAGGAATCCACCGTCCCCTAGCGATGTCCCCTCTTCTCCTGCCTTGGAAGTACTGCGGTCCCTCTTTTCTTCATCCCGGGCAGTGTGGCCGCCCCCAGTCCCTGCATGGGTATCACAGGTGGGTGGTCCAACCAGCAGGAAGAGTGGTCTCGCCGTTTCTCCAGGGCCCCTGCCCTCTCTGGAGTGGGGACCCCCCACCTTTCTGAGCCAAGCTCTTGAGACCGACGTGAAATGGGCCCCCCCCCACCTCCTCCATCAGCCCTTCCCTTGCCCGCTCCTCTGACGGGTGGCTGGCCACGCCTTCTCTCCTTTTGCCTATGAACGTCCTAAACCAGGGCCGAGTTCAGCTGCCCAAGGACCGCAAAGTCGCACTGTGCATAAAAGGTGCGAGCCTCAAAGGTTGTTTGCTTTTGTTCGGGAACCACGTCAATCACAGGAGACGGTAGAGCAATGGTTTTTCAGGCTACGAGTCTTAGCTGCTTCTTCCTCGTGGTCAGGCTGTTGGCTGCAAGGCTTCCAGACTTGTCGCTTCCTCCAGGGCAACCAAGCCTCTTCTTGTTGGGGAGGTCACCATGGCTCGATTGTGTCCACCTCTCCCTGTTGCAGTCCACACAAGTACGATAAAAACAGGGCTTAAACTATTAGGGCAAATTCCAGGGTGGGCCTAATAGCAGGCAGGCAATCTCTTTCCCCTGAGAGCCTGTTTTCGAGTTAGCTGTTTGTCTCTCACTCTCTGCTGGGATTGCAATGACGTCCTCTACCATGGCTCTATATTTTGGCAGGATGCTGGGCCCTGGGTGACAGGGCTATGTTTTAGGTAGCCATTCACTAGAATAGGATGCAAATAATTTGGATTCTGAGTTCTGACACTGATTTATAGTGTGACCCCCAGTGAGCCCTTTCCCCTCTCTGGGGCTCAATTTTCTTACCTATAAATGAAAGGCCTGGATAAGGTCAATGACGTGCTAATACATTTTTAAACAACCAGTTCTTGGTGGAGGAAGGGGGAGAGGGAAGCCCTAATTTGTAGTGTTCGTCCATTTCTTTGTAAGAATCCCACCAAAGGCCCCTTTTAAGCTACCGACCTGAAGTCAACTGGTTCATAAATTTCCTGAAAACTTAACAGTTGGTTCTGGTGAGACAGTGTAAGCCAGTTCCAGTGCAAATCTGGGAAAGATCAATACCATATGTTATTTTAATCCTGAAATTCTTTGAAGTTAGAGATGGAAAATCCCCTTCAGCCCTAAAATGCTACAAATCTACGATTCCAACACTGGCTGATTTTTAAATTGTCAGCACACACCCAAACCTGATGGACCACACTCAACCGGGCATCCAAGTTCATGGACATCCTGATTAAAGCCGGCTCTGGTCCGGGTGGGGAGCTGCCCCCCTCCTAAGCAAGCAGCTCTGGTCAGGAGGCCTCTGAACGAGAATGTGCTCTGAAGCTGTCCCGGCTTCAGAGCTGGGAGCCTGGGCCTCGATGCCTCAGGAGTCAGTCTGGACCTGCTCCTGCCTCCGCCCCTCCCCCCAGCGATCAGAGATTGTGACTCATCGCCTTGTTATTCCAGCCACAGTTTCCCAGGGAGCCTGGAAGCAAGGAGGGAAAATGGGGAGGAGGAGAAATCTGCACGCCTAGGGCAGGGCCCTGCCCGTAAGCAGGCGTGAGTCACTCCCGTCTGCCTCGGCGACCACACCTTTTGCCCAAATTCTGAATGCCAGGTGGAGAATTTGCCTACGCCAAGCTCCCTTGATCAAGTCAGAACAGGTTCCCTGAAAGATCATGCCCATTAAAATGAATGAGACCAAAACAGGCTGATCTCACCCGGAACGTGTACTCTTTTCTTTCCCAAACGTTTTCTAAGTGCTTTACAGAGAACCCTGACAGTGTAGAAGAGAGAAAAGATGGAGACACTTTGGTACTGCAGAGGCTGGGGGCTCGAGGGAGACATCCCCTCAACCTCCTGGCCAGCTTGCTAGAGAAACCAAGCTGAGTAGAGAGAGGAATGGAATGGGCGTGAACCCTTACGTGTTCCCGCGTCGTGATCAAGATCTTAACGTTATGTGTGTGTGTGTGCGCGCGCACGTGTGCACAGTTGCTACTGAATGAAGAAGAAAACTTCTAGAAGGGAAAGGTTTGGTGTATAGCTAATTTTCAAAACCTAAGGGACGTACCTCATATCCATCAGGATGGCTACTCTCAGAAAACCCTCAAACCCCAAAACACGTGTTGGCAAACATGTGGAAAAATTGGAACCCTGGTGCACTGCTGGTGGGAATATAAAATGGCTCAGCCACTATGGAAAACAACATGGCAGTTCCTTAAAAAAATTAAACGTGATAGGGAGGGTATAGCTCAGTGGTAGAGTGCCTGCTTAGCATACACTAGGTCCTGGGTTCAAGCCCCAGTGCCTCCATTAAAAATAAATAAATAAACCAAATTACTTCCCTCCCAAAAAGTTAAAATAAAATAGATGAAAACATTAAAAAACATTAAACATGGAATGACCGTATGACCCAGCAATTCCATTGCTGGATATACACCCGAAAGAAAGCAGGGTCTCGAGGAGATATTTGCACTCCCATGTGCACAGCAGCATTATTTACAATAGCCAAAAGGTGGATGCACCCTAAGTGTCCATCATAGGTGAATGGATAAACAAAATGTGGTATATATAAACGTAGTGGAATATTATTTGGTCTTAAAAAGGAAGGAAATTCTGATACAGGCTCTAACATGGATGGACCTTGAAAACATTATGCTCAGTGAAATAAGCTGGTCCCCAAAAGATAAATACTGTATGATTTCACTTATAAGAAGTACCCAGGGTAGTCAAATTCACAGAGACAGAAAGTAGAAAGGTGGTTGCTGGGGGCTGGGGGAGGGGAGAGTGGGGAATTATTGTTTAATTCTGGGTACAGAGCTTCAGTTTGGGAAGACAAAAAAGTTCTGGAGGTGGATGGTGGTGATGGTTGCATGGCAGTGTGAAAGTACTTAATGCCACTGAACTGTATACTTAATAGTTCAAATGGTATAGTGTATGATATGTGTATTTTACCATAATTAATTTACATACACACACATGCACACACATACACCCACAAACCTTGGGGACAAACTTTGTGAGTCTGAATCCCTGTTTCACGATTTGCTAGAAACATGAGCTTGGCCACATTACTCGGCCAACTCGAGGTTTTGTCACCTTTGACATGGAGGTGATACTGCTACACACGTCTCAGGGCCGTTGTAAGGTTTAAATGAGACAAGTCAGGCAGGGCACTTGGCACAGAGTTTGGCACCTAAGTGTCTTGTTTAACTTGTCCTTTTCCCCTTGATCCAAAAAACAAAATAATTTCCTATCTCACACATTTACACCCATAAAAACACACACCATGAAGTTCCACATTCACATGGAGTAAAAGCAAGATAACAGTGCTACTCAGTGTATTAATCTCATGTGTTCTAGTGTTGCAGAAAAGTGCGTTACAGCTCAGTGTTACAGCTACCTGGATTTGGATAAGAGACCAAGCAACACCCAGAGAGGTGGAGAACTCAGGTTTATAATGCCAGCGGGCCCAGAGTTAACACTCCAAGCTCCAGACGCCATCTGTAGGTTTACACAGGCTTTTATAGGCTGCCCGTTTACACTTTGCAACATCATATGCAAATAGGATATAACAAAAGTTCACTAATTAGGAACAAGCTTTGTAGAAATGGACCAATCAGGAGGGAGAGAAATAACCAATCAGGAGTGAATTCCATGCAAATAAAGTACTACAAATGGACTAATCAGGAGTTAGCTCAGGGAACCAATAGAATTTTAGGGGTAAGTTCTACTTTCCTAGAAGTAAGCCATTTCAGAGGCAAAGAGTGAGATAAAGCCACTGGGCCAGGGAACCGGATGGTGCTGGCAGGAGAGTAGTGGCCCTGTCTGGGGGTCCTGCAGGTCTTTTTTATGGGGCTTCCCGCCTCACTAGATTTGTCTTTCCTGCTAATTTATCCTTCTTGCCTTACCCTTAGGCAAATTGTGTGTAAGGCAGGGATGTTTTGTGTTTATTGGCAGCATCTCAGATTAGACTTTTGTTTTCTACGGAACTGCTGGATTAATGTCTGAGGTGTTGTCCATGTAAACCTCAGAGTGAGACCCGCAGGAGCGAAGTCAGATCTGTGGTTACCGTGGCAACAATGGCAGAGCATCCCTCTAGTCCTCACCCCTAGAATCACACTCAGGGACCCTCTAGGGCCATCTCTGTGCCCCCTGCTGCAGCAGCCAGCATGCTGCCCCCCGTGGCTTGTCTGGGAAGTGCATGTGGCGAAGGCTCAAGAAGACAAGTGCGAGGAGAACAGCAGATGAAAATGCTAGGGATCTAACAGCTGGACTCAAGATCTTTCAGACAGTATTTATGGATGAAGTATAGCTAGGGACGCATGAGTGGTATTGCAGTTCCAGTGGGTATTTCCAAAACAGTGGTTCTTAACTCAGGGGAGGGGGGAACCGATTTCGCCCTTCTGCACTGCACACCCAGGGTACGTGCAGCCAGTGTCTGAAGACATTTTTTTTTGGTCACAGTTGGTGTCGGGGTGAGGATGTGGGGGTGTTGGCGGTGGATGGGAGGGTGGTTAGAGGCCTGGGGGGCTGCCGGACTTCCCACAGAGTTCAGGACAGGACAGCCCCCCACCACAAAGGATTCTCCAGGCTAAATTGCCAGCAGGGCCAAGGGTGGGGAAAATCCTATTCTAGAAAAACCAGAAGGGATTAAAAGAAATCCCTTCCTATCAACAAGGTCCTGGTGTAGAACAAGGGGACTAGACTCAAGACCTTGTAAAAATCTACAACGAATAAGAACATGAAAAAGAATGTATATTATATATATAACTGACTATGTGTATAACTGAGTCACTTTGCTGTACACCAGAAACTAATGCAACATTGTATATCAACTATACTTCAAATAAAAGAAGGTAGTAGTACACACACACACACACACACACAATCATTGCCTAGCTGAGAAAAGGAGGAAAGAGAAGAGCTATTAAAATTGGGTGGCCCAGAGAAAAAGGATGCCTTTTGTATACTATTTGGCCTTTTTAAACTTTTTTACCTTTATATTCACACACACACATACACCCCTGCACCCCCACACACCTGACCAGAGGCTACATTTATTACATTGATTTATCTTCTTTTTTTGCCATAGAGATATTAACATTTAAAATTGGATTTGGTTAGGAGGGGAAATTTCTTTATAAATTATTCAGGGCTTCTTTATTTAGACCTTTGCTGTGTGAGTCAGAACTTGTTTCTTATCTTGCTCAACCTGCAAAAGAAATTTGTCCAAACATGAAATCCTTTTAAACTTCACTATGAGCAATACCTGGGAAACAGCTTAATGGGCCACAGATTAAAGTGTGGAAAAGATTTGGAAAGAAGCATTAAATTATCTGTGGAAAACCGGGACAGAATAAGAGGTTCCCCGTGTCCCGGAAGCCTAACCCAAACACCATCCTTGACAGAAGAAGCCGCAGAACAGTTGCGAACAGGTTCTGAGTCTGAATGCCTGGGTTTCAATCCAGGACACAAGCTGGGTGACCGTGGGCAAGTTACTAAACTTCTTCGTGCCACTGTTGTCTCATAAAAAAAAATAGGGATAATGTGAAAACAAATATATGTGTGTATATATATGACTGAAACATTATGCTGTACACTAGAAATTGACACATTGTAACTGACTATATTTCAATTAAAAAAAAAATAGGAATAATGATAGAATGTACCTCAGAGGGTTGTTGAGTGGATTAACTGAGATAATTAGCACAGGAAATACACTTAGCACAACGCCAGGGCCATTGCAAGCCCCTTAGAAGTGTTAGCTGTTACAGTTAGGATGAGAAAAGTGGAAAACTGGTACCTTTACAAAGGTTAAAGGAAATAGAGAACAAACTTATAATTACCAAAGGGAAGGGGGGTAGGGATAAATTAGGACTTTGGGATTAGCAGATACAAACTACTATATATAAAATAAAAACAACAAGGACCTACTGTATAGCACAGAGAACTATATTCAATATTTCATAATAACCTATAATGCAAAAGAATCTGAAAAGAAATAATATATATGTACTTATATGCATAACTGAATCACTTTGCTGTACACCTGAAACTAACATTGTAAACCAGCTACTCTTCAATACAAAATTTTTTTTTTAAATGTTAAAGGACAGAACAGATTTGTTTTTAAATGTAATCAGTTTTTGATGCCTCTGTGGCTCAAAATAATCTTTAAGTTGTTTTAAAACCGGACAAAAAGGTAACAAATTTTCTTTTCTTTGCTCAGGAAATAAGCCATAAGTCTAGTGGCACCAATGAATGCTTACAAAAATTAGAGAACAGGATTAGTGAAGAAAGAAGTCAAGAAAGAGAATGTAGATAATTTACTGTGAAAAGAAGTCTAAGAACAGTTTTGGTATTTAAGCAAATTCGGGGTGCTCAATAAATATGTACCAATGGGGTGGAGGGTATAGCTCAGTGGTGGAGTGTGTGCTTAGCATGCATGAAGTCCTGGGTTCAATCCCCTGGACCTCCTCTATAAATAAATAAAGAAACAAGCCTAATTACCCCCATCAAAAAAATTTAAAAACAAATCCAAAAGTGTACTGACAAATGAAACTATGAGGTGTGTTTTGGAGGATGAGAAGTCATACCATAAGGGAAGATGAAGTGGTAAAGAGGAGAGAAATCACTGTGTAGGGGAGACACTGGCATACAAAATATTACAGGAGTTTTGGAGAGCTCCAGCAGGACATTGTGTGAGTGGTTCTTATCTGGGCTGCATGCTGGGGGTATTTTTAGGAATCCTAATTCCCAGATTGATTTAATCAGGCTACTGGGGGCTGGAGCCTGAAAATCTGTATTTTCAGATTGTATTTCCCATTGACTCCAATGCATAATTGATGGACAATACTCTAGACCAATGCATCTCAAAATTGAACCGCATAGGAATCGCCTGGGGACTTTATTAAAACTTTTATTGAAACTGATTCAGTGGGGTGTGTGTTGCAGGAGGGAGTAAAGGGAGGAAGCAGAAGGCTAAGATATTGCATTTTAAAGAAATTCCCAGGAGATGTCAACTCTGCAATTCTGAGCATCCAATTTGGAGCTACAAGCCACATAGACTTCGAAAATGGCTCCGTGTAAATAGACACACGTTATCGTTACAAAGCGCTCCTGTTCTTCCTTGAGAGGAAATTCACTTGTTCAACAAATGTAATAACTGCAGCTCTGCGCTTTCAGAGGGCTACGAAGATGAATAAGGTGTTTACAATTCCATTGGTAACAGCTGGCATTTGAGTTAAGCAGAAAACAAAACATCCTGACTGTGAGCTTTTCTGATGGCAAAGAAGTGGGATGGTTATTGAAGGGGTGTTGAGGGGTGTTCGGGGTGGAGGGTATTAAAAGGAAGAATTTTGTTTCAGAGAAGTAGTGAGTGAGGAATATCTGTGTGAAGCAACAGGAGAGGCTGGAACATTCAGGAACGAGGTGGAAGAAATGAACAGGGGAGGAGACCGAGCATCAGGGATTTAAAAAAAGAGCCTGTAGATGGTTGTGAAGATTTGGAGGTTTCTGAGCAAAGAGAACTTGTTGCTGCAGGTACAGGAACCTGAATCTGAGGTTTTATTTGGGAGCTTCCACTGGCCCATTTTTTCTATTTCATCATTTTTTTAAAAAATTGAAGTATAGTTGATTTACAGTGTTGTGTTAGTTTCTGGTATGCAGTATAGTGATTCAATTGTACATATATATTCCTTTTCATATTCTTTTTCATTATAGGTTATTATAAGGTATCAAATATAGTTCCTTGTGCTATACAGTAAGACCTTGTTATGTATCCATTTTATATACAGTAGTTTGTATCTGCAAATCCCAAATTCCTAATTTATCCCTCCCCCTTCCTTTCTCCTTTGCTAACTGTAAGATTGTTTTCTGTATCTATGAGTCTGTTTCTGTTTTGTAAATAAGTTAATTTGTGTCATTTTTAAAGATTCCACATATAAGTGATATCATATATTTGTCTTTCTCTTCATGAATTACATCACTCAGTATGATAATCTCTAGGTCCAGCCATATTGCTGCAAATAGCATTATTTCATTACTTTTTTATGGCTGAGTAGTATTCCATTGTATATATGCACACATCTGTGTTATCCAGTCATCTGTCAATGAGCACTGAGGTTGTGTCCATGTCTTGGCTATTGTAAATTCCACTGGCCCATTTGATTCTCTGGGCTTAGCAGGTCAACCAAGCAGGTAAGCTCAGCACTAGAATTTCTCTAAAAGTCTTACATGTCATTTGCATCTCCTGATTTTCAAATTATATGTTATTTGCATCTGATTTACAAATGTTGAGGCCAACTTAGTCAAGCGTCAGTACCCAAGGATGCTAGAGCAGCATCTTTCGAAGCATTTTCTCCTCACACCCCCACGACTTCACATTGTCCATCAACAGTGGCCATCCAACATTAAGAGCATTTAATTCACTCCCATGTTGTCAGGGTTGGCAAACAATGGGTGGACAGCCTGTTTATTGGAAACTTCATCTTCATCGGTCACCTGTCTGATGCCAACTTTGCTGAGCCTGGCAAAGAACATCACCAGGATTGCAAAATCTCCAACTGCTTAAGAAAGCACAACCTGACCTGCTGAATTTTCAAACATCAGGACAAACCTGCTCCTCCTCACCTGCGTGCCAACAGGTGTAGAAATGCCTTGGACAACCATTTCCCCGAGCTGGAGAACAATCACATTTTTAAGAAAGGGACTGTGTTCTTTCATCTTATTAAAAAGTAACACTTATACTTGATAAAACATTTAGAAAACATAGAAAAATATAAATGAGGAAATAAAAATCACCATACTCCCATTATCCAAAGATAAGCCCTGTCAAAATGTTGATAAATTTCTTCCCCACTATGTTTATTCCAGACGTGGGATTTATGCAGTCTGGACAGCTTTGCTCTCTTACTTGTTCGTGCATCATTCTTGTTAAATAACATTAAATGGAGAAATTGCTTTTCTTAATCTTCTCAAATCCATTCATGAAGATAGCTCTTCTATGATATTGAATTCCCACTGGGGGTCATATCCCTTGGGCTGAGACTACTGTTAGACTCGGTGAAAAGTGAGTTTGTCTGTGATAGGAATTAGGTAAGGTAGGTAGAATGTGCTCATTCTCACTCTCGAAATATCCTGGGGGACAAGGGGATTCCAGGCTCAGGATAGTAGCCTCTACCACCCCAAAAATGGTCACCTGTGTGTTTGTCAAATAATGTCATGGTATTTGCTTGACCGAATGTGTCATCCACCCTCAGGACATTTTCGGATCAGATGCTTGTTATTTCTTCAGTTTGCCCTTTCCTTCTCACCTGTCCGTTGACACCGAGCCTCATTAGGCAATTTTATCCACAAGCATTTATTGCACACTGACAGCCCTGGAATTTTAAGAACAGCAGTGATTGGGGCCCTAAAATGCTTCCCTGGGAGATGACAGATTAGAGAGTCACGGTCTGAGGCGCCTGAGAGCGATGGTTCTCGTCCCTGGCTGCACGTTGGAGGCACCTGGGAAGCTTTTGTGCTGAGGCTGCACCTCGCACCAGATGATTCAGCATCTCTGAAGATGGGACCCGGGCATGCAGCTTTTAAAGCTCCCCTGAGTGACTCCAGTGGGTACCCAGGGTGGAAAACCAGCACCACAGAGCACTGATTTTCATTGAATTGGCTGCACATTAGAATCACCTGGGGAGATTTTTTTTTTTTTTAATTTAAATGTCTGGGCCCCACCCCAGAATGAGTGAGTCAGAATCTGTGGAAAAGGGATCTGAGAAACTATCTTTTCATCGCTCCTTAAGGCGATCTGATACGTAGTGAGTGTTTAGAATCATTGCCATCAGCAACCTAGCGAACGAGACAATCTAGATTTGAACCCATTTTTGGCTCTTTGGCTTTGGAAGCCATGCATGGCTGTGGGGTGATGAGTTACCTCCGAGGGGTAATGGGCACAGCCCTGGGCTGGGCGCGCAGGACCCGAAGGCGTGTCTTGCTCTGTGACGTCAGACAAGGGACGGAACCTCTCTGGGATGGGAGCCCCTGTCTGCCTGCCTATGATTTCTAGCATGACTTGTGTGTGTCAGACTTTCTCCCTAACTTAATTGATGTTCTGCTGGTTTTTATTTGTTGACCAACACATAAACATGATGCTCAGACTGTACACAGTTCTCCATGCAAGTGTTGAAAGATTTTAAAGCTACACGATTGTTTTCCAAACAGTTATCCTATTGACTTTCCAGCTTAAAATTTGGAGACAAATTGTTCTTAAAAAGAAGTTCTCAAAGGACTTGGAGGACATTCTGTTAAGGGCAATCAGTCAGACAGAGAAAGACAAAATACTGCATAATCTCACTTACCTGTGGAATCAGAAATGCTCAGCTCATAGAAACAGAGAGTGGAATGGTGGTTACCAGGGCTGGGGTGGGGGAAATGGGAGATAATGGTCAAAGGGTACAAACTCCCAGATATAAGATGAATACATTCTGGGGATGTGATGTACAGTGCGGTGACTGTAGTTAACAATACTGTATTATATACTTGAAACTCGCTGAGAGAGCAGATCTTAAATGTTCTCACCACACACATACACACAGACACACAAGAAATTACATGAGGTGATAGAGGCGTTAACTATCCTTATTGTGGTAATCATTTTGATACATATATATGTGTATCGAATCACATTTTACTCCTTAAACTCACACACTGTTCTCTCGCAATTATATCTCAATAAAAGGTGAGGAGGGTATAGCTCAAGTGGAAGTGTGTGTGCTTAGCATGCATGAGGTCCTGGGTTCAATCCCCAGTACTTCCATTGAAAAACTAAATAAATAAACCTAATTACTTTCCTGCTGCAAAAAATATATAAATATAAATATAAATATATATAAATATAAATATATCTCAATAAAGCTAGAAAAAAATTGGAGGATCTCAAATACCATTACCTTAGAACACTGATAATCTGTCGTGGTGTCGTATTGTATACACTACCTGCTTAAAAATTCCCAGTTTGGCCTACTGAGAACAAAGATGTCACAGAGAACACCCAGTTAAGAGCCAGGATCAGGGAACGGTTTTATAAATAATTCTACCAAAAGACAGGGGGTTAAAGTTAAGTCCTAGAAAATGTTTACAACAAGTTAGATGCGTGATTATGACTTCAAACTGCCATTTGGCTGTGCTTCTTGTAACAGGATGTGAAAAACTGCCAGTGCATTCTCCCCACACCCCCAGCCTATGATCAAAGCCTCCTTTTATTTGATATTTTATTCATCTCTGATTGTGCTGCAAAAAAAAAAAAAAAAAGCAACCAGACCATGAACTCACTTCTTAAATGTATTTACACTTATAAAAAAGTTTTATTTAAGGCATAGAATGGGTTTCCTACTTCTTAAAAGTGCATTTCTAGAACAATTAAAGTCTTGCATTTGCAAAGTAGTTGCTAGAGCTATTCCTCCGGATGGCACAAGAAGGGGCCCCAGGGACAACCCGCGAGACTCCCTTTATGTGATTAGATTTGGCTTCTTTCTCCCCTGTTCCGTCAGAGGCCAGCCTCTCCTGGCCTTAGCATCTCGATTTCTGCAGGTGAGTCTCCTTTCATTTCTTGGTTGGTCACTTTGGCTTGTTTTCCTTCTGCATGCCTTTCCCCTTTTGTCTGCATTTATTTTTTTATTTTGGCCTGGTGATTTTTATTTTCCCCTACATCAATCAATGTTTGCAGGAGCAGGTTTGGATGACGCCTGGCAGGTCTCTCCCAGGATTCTCCCTTTACAGTCATCTCTTGGAATCAGGGGGATTCATTCCAGGACCCCATGGATACCAAAACCCATGGATGCTCAAGTCCCTTATATAAAAGGGTGTAGTATCTGCATATTACCTACGCACATCCTCCCTTGTATTTTATTTAAATCATCTCTAGATGACTAATAATACTGAATATAATACAAATGATGTGTAAATCCAATGTAAATGCTTTGTAAATAGTTGTCTGAGTGGCAAATTCAAGTTTTGTTTGGAGGAAACTTCGGGAATTAAAAAAATATTTTATTTTGATCTGCAGTTGGTTGAATCTGCGGATGTGGAACTACAGGTGCGGAGGGTCAGCTACACGCCTTGTGAGCCGCACTGCCCTTTCTCCTGGACATCCTGGCAGAGGCCGTGGTGGGGAGCACCGGGTGTTTGTGGGGACTGCATGGTGAGAGCCTTTGCAGACTCGAGTGGCTGGACATTGTGGCTCTTGCCACCCCTGAGCTGCTGGGACTCCTGTTGTCAAACTTTGTAAAGGCACCAGTCCTTTCTATTTGTCAAATCTCCTACTGCATCCAGTGCTTACTGAGCATAGAGGTGGGGGGAGGGCGTAGCTCAGTGGTAGAGCGCGTGCCTGGCATGCATGACATCCGTATATACGTAAATAAACCTAATCCCCCCGCCCAACAACAACAAGAAGTGAACAGAGGCAGAACTGTCTCTGTGAAGTGGGGGTGCCCTTCTGTGGAATGTGGATAAACTTAACTCAACAATCCCATTGCTTCTTCATGCAGGGCTGCCAAGGCTTTTACTTCAGAGGATGAAAAATGATGAAAAGCCTTTTAGAGGGTTTTTGTTCATTTGTTTCTGTACATGGGAATTCCTTGTCACTTCTGCCAGTTCTTGAGACAAGAAAACAAGGCCAAGGGCGGACGCTGGCCGTGAAGGCTGTGGGAGCCAGCGGCTCTCAGTCCTGCCGCTGCCGCCGGTGGGTCTGAATCTGAAGGCCTGCCAGGCGTGGAAACGGCCCCGGCGTTCCCGCGCTGCGTTTGCCTTTGTCCATCAGGGCGGCTGCGGGCGAGGGGGCGCTTCCTGCTGAGCAGGAGCATGGCTCTGGCGCAGCCGTGCTGACCTGGTCACCTGACGATTCATCGGATGCTCAGACCAACAGAAACACCCGCTGAGCCATCCTTTTAGGTGACCCATGACCTCGATTAATGACCACTCATCTGGATTCACTGTTTGCCAGCAGGTGAATAAGGCCTTTAATTATACCAGAGGCGAGAACAATTAGGAAAGGACCAACCGGATGGCCGCCTGACCGCACAGCCTGGACTTTATCTGGCCCGTCGGTCTGGGCGCTCAGGCAAGCGCGGCCCACGGTTCCTTTAGTCAGGAAGGACGAGTTTCCCCTTCTCCTGGGGAAGCGCCGAACACCTGACTCACGGAGATGCTCTCAGTGTCTTAATTGTTCATTTCTCTCTACCAGCCACCTTCTTTAAAGGAAATGCATATAGTTTTGAAATTACTTATTCTTTTATTCAATTGCCAATGAAATAGCCCTGAAATTTCTAATGAGACATTTTTAGTAAACTTTTCAGCATAATATACCTACATAAATGCATACAAATCATAAGTGTACAGGAGGATGAACCTTTAGACCCATGTACCCTCTGTGTCTTCAGGTCAAGAAATAGAATATTACCTTCACCCCAGAAAGCCCCCAGTCACTTCCCACCCAAGGTAACGTAACAATCGCTCACATTCTAACACACAAAAAGTCTGATTGTGAACTTGCTCATTTTCACAGTTAACCAGTTTAAATCTGCTCCAGTGGACAGGGAGCCCCCTTGTTAATATTTTGCTCAGCAATCGTAATTCTAAAGAATGCTAGTTCTCGTCACCATTTCCCTCCACGCCTGTGAGTGAGACCAGCTTGCTGTAAAGTCACAGAGCTCAAAGGCAGAAGCATCTTTCCCAGAGATGAGGTCAGTCTCCTTGTTTAATCCTTAGGTCACTCAGGAAGCAAGACGTGCTGTGAACATCTCTGGGCAGCTGGGGCCCTTCACTGCTTATTTGTGGGTCAAATTTAAGCCATATACCATTGCACATTTTAATTTTATGCACTCATAGACTATGCATGCACTCACGCACGCACGCACACACAGCTTCCCTTGTTTTTCCTGCTTCGAGTTTTCGTTTTTCTCATTCCATCCCCAGAGGACTGCCTTCTCTACCCTATGCTGTCCTAGCATAAAACCTTCCTCGACAAACCCTACTTTTAGAATTCATCACCACTGCACATGCTGCCTTGAACTGAGTTGACTACCCCTCATACAAAAAGCACGCTCAACCTCAGAAAACTCCTTTATTACTTATGCTTTTGATGTAAAGACCCTAAGAAGTCTGACCTGGAAGGGGAGAACAGATACTAAAACCAACCTGTTAGAATGTGTGGCTTTTAAAATTATCAGCCTGAGGTTCGAGCCTGAGTTTTCATTGAATGAGGGTATCTGTGTTTATTTATTTGTGTGCTGAAGCCACAGGCATCCCGTTCATGAACTCATTCATTAATTCATTTACTGAACCCAGGAATTGTGTTAGAGGCTGGACTTTCCAAGGAGGGGGTGTCTGTTCTTCAAGGAGGGAGACTTGGAAGGCAAAATAGGGTATTTATAGATCTGACCTTCTGAGTACAAGAAACACCTAATTCCTAAAGTAGAATATTGTTCCTTTTAATTATGCCGTGAACAGAATAAGCACTCTAAACACATTTGGGGATGAAGATAATGGTACTGTGGATGTTTCTCTGTCATGAATCAGAACAGACTCTGGGTTGTTTAGACTGAAATGAATCCAGACCATCATTACTTTTTAAATTAATCCCGATCTCTTTGCCCGTTAAGCACCAAAAATGGATTGCGGTCCTTCCCGGGGGTGGGGACTCCTCTCTCTGGGGGTGATAGCTCGCTGACTTTCAGGCCGCCCCATCCTTTCAACTCCCCTACAAGAGTGAGAGTCACAGTGGACGTCCGTGAACTGCTGCAGGTTTAGTCTCCCGTCGGGAGGATGGTTAAACTTCTTTAAGGGCACCCTTGGTAGGTGGATGTATAACACATCGAATAGCCTTTTCGTGTTATGTGAGAAGTTGTGTTTTATGCTTCCGATGACTTCCTGCAGGCTCATTGCCTTTGGTAAAACGCAAAGATGAGTTCCAGGAGGAGGCTGGTCCAAGGGCACAGTGGTGGAGAGTGATTCTTCCCTTCCGGTGGCAAACATCCCGTTATCAGTTGACCCTTGGCTCACTTCCAACTTTGACTGAACTCGTATCTGTCAGCTCAGATTTCTCTGAGACCTGGACCGCGGGGAGGAAAGATGCAGGTGAAATGAAATCCCTGAATGGTATTTAAATCTGTCCCACCAAATCCACTACTGTAAATCTCATTGACACCTGTAGTAATTATATTGTGTGATCAGTGGGCTGACACTCCCCTCTAACCCCGCAAGCCCCCTGTTTTGTATTCCTGTTGAAGATGGAATCAGATAAATGTTAGAGTTCTGCCTCAAATTAAAGATTCCTCCCCATAAAGAATCCTGGACTCACAAGGCGAGAATGCCCGTTACGTCACCCCGTGAGGGTCAGCAAGCTCATGGATCAGTGCTTCCTAGTCTCTGGGATGCGGATGCCTGAGGAGGCGAGGAGTTTTTGTTGTGGGTTTGCAAGCACTATCTGTAACTGCAAAAATCATGTTACGCCTACCTGTACTGTTTTTCAAAAGCAGGAAGGTGTGCACTTGTGATTAACAAAATACAGATTTGTTTAAAAGTGTTGTTAAATGCATGGACTACATCTTAGTCATTATGTATTTCCCCCATTGGTTGCTAAAAGAATCATAATTTTGCTTATAGGCAGATTTCCAAATTTTAATAATAAAAGTGCCCTCATAATTTAGAAGTTCGGGAGTCACTGTTTGAGTGTTAGTGGTTTACGTGTAACTCATGGATGACTTTCTCCTAGCTGCGTAAAATGTTTAGGTGTTGACATTATAAAATGGTTGTAACTGGAATTATGAATCCTTTTCTGTAAAAGTTGCACTATTCGTAACTGCATCCTTGCCCGACTCCCTCTATCTCCAGGCATTTACAAATCCAGTCGGAGAAATATGGTATCAGCGCACAAAAAATTAAATAAAAGTTAAGAAAATGCAAAGAGAAAACATAGAGCACTTGATCAATTGCCCAGTGCTTTGAGCTCAGAAGAAAGAGTGGGAGGCAGGTAGGAGCGAGAGAGACAAAGAGGTAGGTGATGTGGTGAGAGCGAGTGTCACCCAGGAGTCTGGGCATCAGGGCAGGTTTTTATAGACTCTGATAATTACCAGCAGAACGACCAGGGACGGGGAACCTGACCCCGCTGAGCCTCTGACCTCCTGTCAATAAAATCAGGATTATAATGCCTCCCTCACAGGGTTATTGTGAAGATAATTTATAACAATGTGATTTAAATGCTTTGTACTACACCTGGTACAAGGTGTGTGCCGACTAAATGGTGGCTATTATTCGTTCTATTGGATGGTCAATGCTGTCAGCGTAGAAAGGAGGATGTTTATTTTTGCTTTATTTATTTATTTTTGCCCAGAATCTAGCACAATGCCTGACTCATACTAGGCACTTTAAAAAAATGTTTGCAGAATGAAAAGATGGAAGAAAGGATGGTTAGATGTTGGAATGAATTTTAAAAATGAACCAGGGGCTTTGGGGACCTGGGAGGGATCTCATGAGAAGCAAGACTTAAGGTGAATCTAGCAGAATGCACGGAGAAGGTAGAAGAGTGTTGCCCTGGGGGACGGGCAGGAATCAAGGTACAGAAGCCGGAAAGCGCAATGTGGGCAGAGGGCAGGTTGGGATGCAGGGGTGAGGCCTGGGGATGCCAGGAGGGGGCGTGTGTGTCTTGTCTGCTGCCAGTGGGGAGTCAGTGAGATTTTGAGATGGTGAATGGCCTGAGGAGAGAAGCTTCCAGAAGGTTAGTCTGGTGCTGGTGTGTGGTGTGGAGCAGGAACGTGATGTCCACACCACATGTCCATTCAAAGCAGGACACGGTCAAGTCCCTGACCAGTATAAGGAGAAGAAAATAAAGACAGACAGTTTAATTATATAATAAAGGAAATAATAGAGGAAAGATTAAGGAGAGCGTAGCTAGAGGTGTCTTCTCTGTTCTCTATGAATTCTTAACGTGGTCATTTAAACCATTTACCAGCCTGCAAACTGACGCTTCTGACATATACAAGATGGCTTTGCAAATCACTGCAGGTGAATGTTTAGCTGGAAAGGAGACAAGCGTCAGTTGGAGGGTTGGATCCACGAGGTGTGTGGAGTGTGTGCCATCAATGGAATCAAGAAGTAAAGGTGAGTTGAGGTCTAGGCCAAGTTTTTTCTCTTAGCAATTTGAGAAGATAAACAGTGGCTATATTAGAGTGGGCAGTGGAAATGGATTAATCCAAGAAACGTGAAACTGAACTGAGCGGCTAAATTGCCCACGAGACAGACCCAGTTGCAAGGAGAAAGGTGAACTGGATGCGGTTGAGTGGGAGCCCCTTGGGGGTGGGGCTGACTGGCTGAGATGGAGAGAAGGAGCTGGAAGGTCCTGAGTGGTGAAGTGCCCAGGTAAAGCCTGGTGGGATGAGAGCCAGGTGTGCTCACCCCTCCTCCTCCCGTCACCTGGCTGCCCTAGAGGACCTCCCTTGTCACTCCACTTTCCCTTGAGGAAGCAAGTGGGGACTGGGAGGTGGAGTGGGAGCAGGCAGCCTGCTTGTGTTACATTTTCAGGAAAAAGATCTGTCTCTCTGTGCAGGAAGTTAGTCTTCCAGGTAAGGTAACAGTTTCTGGAAATGTATACAGAAGAGAAAGGAAGAAAGAAAGAGAGAGAAAGAAAGAAGAAAAAAAGAAGGAAGGGAGAAAGAGGAAAAGAAAGACGGAAGAAAGAAAAGGGCCTTCTTATTCTTAAGAGGAGTTCATTCATTTACCATATTTATTAAATTTTTTGTCCATTCCTTTGTCGATGGACACTTAGGTTGCTTCCATGTCTTGGCTAATGTGTATAGTGCTGCTATGAATATTGGGGTGCATGTATCTTTTTGAATTAGAGTTTTATCCAGATATATGCCCAGGCGTGTGATTGCTGGATCATACAGTAACTCTATTTTTAGTTTTTGAAGGAGCCTCCATACTGTTTTCCATAGTGGCTGCACCAATTTATATTCCCATCAACAATGCAGGAGGGTTTACTTTTCTCCACACCCTCTCCAGCATCTTTCATTTGTGGACTTTTTGATGATGGTGATTCTGACCTGCGTGAGGTGATACCTCATTGTAGTTTTGATTTGCATTTCTCTAATAATTAATGATGTTGAGCATCTTTTCATGTGCCTGTTAGCCATCTGTATGTCTGCTTTGGAGAATTGTCTATTTAGGTTTTCTGCCCATTTTTTGATTTTTTTTTTTTTTGATATTGAATTGTATGAACTGTTTGTATATTTTGGAATTTAACCCTTTGTCATTTGCGTTTGTAAATATTTTCTCCCATTCTGTAGGCTTTTCGTTTTGTGTATGGTTTCCTTTGCTGTGCAAAAGCTTTTAAGTTTGATTAGGTCCCATTTGTTTATTTTTGCTTTTATTTCTTTTACCTTGGGAGACTGATCTAAGAAAATATTGCTATGATTTATGTCAGAGAATGTTTTGTCTATGTTCTCTTCTAGGAGTTTTATGGTGTCATGTCATACAATATCTTTAAACCATTTTGAGTTTATTTTTGTGTATGGTGTGAGGGAGTGTTGTAACTTCATTGATTTACACGCAGCTGTCCAGCTTTCCCAACACCACTTGCTGGAGAGACTTTTTTCTGTTGTATACTCTTGCCTCCTTTCTTGAAGATTAATTGACCGTGGCTGTATGTGGGTTTATTTCTGGGCTGTCTGTTTGTTCCATTGATCTATTTGTCTGTTTTTGTTAGCAACTTCCAAATATACAATATAAGAATAATTAACTATAGTCACCATACTGTATGTTACATCCTCATGATTTATTTATTGCATAACTAGAAGCTTGTATCTCTTGACCCCCTTCATCCATTTTGCCCACCAGGAAGGATTTCTTCAAGCAGGTGAAATTAATAGAATATCTGATATGAATCTTTGTGTTGAGAATCTATTAACTCAGGGAGAGTTTGGGGATAAATTAATGATAACTATCGACAACTAAGCAAAAGCAAAAAAAAAAAAAAAGAAAAAAGACAGTTACTAACTCTGAGACAAGGGGAAGTTGTAAAGGAAAGAAAAAGTCTATAATAATTCTACTACTTAAAAAAACAACATAGCACCACTATTAACCACAGCCAAAAGGTGGAGGCAACCCAAATGTCCATTAATTGATGAGTGGATAAACAAATTTGCAGTAGACATATGATAGAATATTATTCAGCCTTAAAAAAGGAATAAAATTCTGTCACAAGGTACAACCTTAAAGACATTATGCTCAGTGAAATAAACCAGACAAAAAGTAACAAATACTGTATGATTCCACTTATATGAGGTACCTAGAATAGTTAAATTTAGAGAGACAGAAAGTAGAATAGAGGTTCCTAGGGACTTAGGGTAGGTGAAGAGGGTCTTTAATGGTTACAGTTTCTGTTTGAGATGATGGAAGATTTCTGGAGACAGATGGTGGTGATTGTTGCACAACTTTGTGAAGATACTTAATGCCACTGAACTGTACATTTAAAAACAGTTTAAAGGGTGAATTTTATGTTATGTGTATTTTTTCACAATTTTGAAACAACAAAAAAAACCCTGTAAGGTGCTGTACAAATGAACTGAATTATAATTATTTTTCTCATACTGATAAATATCAGATTTTTAAGACTCGGGTGTTGGGGACCTCACTTTCATTTAAAAAACCAGGTACAAAAGCTACCTTTTTCTTATAAAATTACATACCTTTTAAAAAGATCTATTATTAGAAATGCATATTCTAACAAACAAATAGGTCTTCCAGTGATAACTATGCCTTAAAATTATATGTCTCTCATTTGCACATAATTTTTGTTGAAGTATAGTCTGTTTATACTGTATTAATTTCTAGTGTACAGCACAGTGATGCAGTCATATATATATATGGAGAGAGAGAGAGAGAGATTCCTTTTCACATTCTTTTTCGGCATAGGCTATTACAGGTATTAAATATAGGTCCCTGTGCTGCACAGGAGGACCTTGCTGTATATCTATTTTATATATAGTAGTTAGTATCTTCAAATCTCGAACTTCCAATTTATCCCTCCCCACTCCCTTTCTCCCCTGGTACCACAATTCTGTTTTCTATGTCTATGTATGTGAGTCTGTTTCTGTTATAACACACAATTTTTTAATGTAAAAAATCTGACCAGACTATATATGGTTTAAAAATTGTCTTTTTTTTTTTAACTTTGCAGTACATTTGCCTTCTGTATATGTAAATCCACTCATTTTCTTACTTTTTTTTTTTAGTTTTAGATTTACATACTCATATTCTTAACATTTATTTACAATGAAAACTCTGGGATCAAGATGTATTTCATATTAACATAAGTCCCTCTTACAGAGACAAGTCCTTCTGTAGTTAAAACGTAGATTGTAAAATCCTCCTTTTGTGTATTACACATTTTCTCAGGGATACATTAAATAGGAATACTGATTTTTGTTTTAAGAACACAGTAATTCCAATTATAAATCATGAGATTATTTTTTCCTTATTCAGTAAAGAAAAAGAAAATATTGTTTAGAGATGACAGATGACATCTCTTCTGAGAACCTGGGTGGGAAAGGACTTCAGATGCTTTAATGAGTCCACCTGGAGCCAAATTGCTTAGCAGTTACAACTCACAGGAGCCATCAGACAGGTTTGACAAGAATGACTTATAGCTCTCCATACCCACCTCTGCAAGACAGAACAGCTTCAGGGTTTGCTGAAACTGCCGTGGCACTGTGCTATAACTTTTTCCTGAATGTGAAACGTTTCTGTCTGATGTCAGCAAGGTTTCCATGTTTCAGTTTAAATTCTGCAAATCAGTAAAAAACAAAAACAAAACAACCCCACAAATTACATCAAGTTAGATTTGTTGTCAAGGGCATTGATATACGGCAGAAGACACAGTCTTCTGTGCTCTCTTCTTGATTTTGTACAACTTCTTCTGGACCCAAGTCTTGCTAAACGGAAGCTTTCTCATTTGGAGATGAGCAGTCAGTCCACTAAATCCTGAGGAGCTGGTTAAAGAAATCACAGGTAGCCCCGTGTCTCAGAGCTTCCCAAGTGAGACTGTCCATGGATTACTGAACATGTCAGGAGACGGCACTCTGGCTTCTGATATAGGTCTGCCGCTCTGTGGATGCTGGGAAGACCCCACAAGGACGTGCCTGCTTCCCCCGGGGCAGGACTGTTTTCCCAAACAAACACCGTTTGGTAATGGCTGTAACTGCCTTCCATGAAGAATTGCTCACTGCTCCGCCCTGCCTCACCTTCTCTTGTTTCCCATCCACAGGGAATGCTGTTTGCCATTGATGTGAAAGTTCTAGAACAGGGGTGGATCACTTGTATGGAAAGCTCCAGTATCTGCCCTTGCCACTTTTAAAAAGCCTTTTAAAAAAAGATGACAAAATGGTATGCATTTTTAAAAGCAATGCCAAGAAGACATTTTAAGTGAGGTTTAAAAATGCTCATGACATAGTGTTAAATTGAGAAGCTGGATACGAATCTGCATAGAGACTCTGACATCAGTTAGGGAAAAAATTCATTGGAAAAAAAACTGGAAGGAAATCTACAAAAAATGCTTAGCGTGATTGCTTTTGTCTGGATGGTCTATCGTAGATGAAATGGTCACACCTGTTCTGCATTCTTTTACCTTTTTCTGAGTATCCTACAGCAAACATACATAATTTATAATTGGGGGGAACCCCCCCCCAACTTTAGACTCATCCTTCTAAGCAAGTCTCTTACTTGATTTGCTAGCAGACTTTCAGTCTGATCTACATACATTTGCCCTGACAGGCTCAGACCTGGGCAGAAATGCAAATTCTCACGACCAGCTTTCTCTGTGTACAATGAGGCGTTCGAACCGAATTTCTTCCCAGTGATCTGTAATTTTACCAAGTCTGACAAAATCAAACTATCACAACCTTAGATTAGGGGAGTCCGTTGCCACCGAGGATGTTCTTTTGTGTTTACCCCACCCCTGGCTCCTGCTCTATCTAGGTTCTCTTCCCTGGCAAAACCGAAAAACCACTACCAACAAAAATTCTGTTCCAGAAGCACACTTGACACAAGGAAAATAAACACAGTGCTCGGCTCATGGACGTATCTCACAAACACCTCCCCATTTCTGAAATGGAATTTAAGTGATGTGTCAAACTGGTTTCTTCATCGAAAGCTTTGAGTAGTTTCAGTCACATTGACTAGGAGAGATCAGTCTTTCTTTGGGGATAGTGAGAACCCAGATTTCATTATTTCTGGAAGATTCTAATTTATTCATGGAAGTGGAAGAGTAAGAAAGAAAGGGTTAAAAAATATATATATAAAATTCCTAAAACCCAAATTGCCTGCCATTTTAATAGGCATTTCCTTTACCTCACATTGCAGCTCCAACCCTAGCTGCTGTGGTTCTCATTTGTTAAAATACCACTCTGGCAGGCAGAGCCGCTGTTTTAACTCACGGGCTGTAAATCTTCTGCAGTAAAGGGATATCATTTACCAACAAAGAGATATGAAAACGTTCCCATGGGATTTTGAGCGAGTAAATGATTCCTCTTAATCTCATGGAAATCAAGGTGCTCTGTTCAGTTTTAAAAATATGCTCAGGATACGACTGATGCCTCTTTCCTAACCGCAAGGTCATTTTTAAGGTCAGCCAGAGAGAAAGTTACTTGTCAGTGATCTGTCTCTAATAGTACAAGGGGAGGTATCTACAAGTGGCAGGGAAAAAATAGCTGACCTTCATCAGGTCGGCTAGTGAGGACTTTGCCAGACTTTGGATTCTAAACTTTAGAGACCTAGTAGTAAGAAATCAGCTATTTTTAAGCCCCTCTGCTATACCCCCACAATTCTGAAAACGTACCTTTGTAACAGTAGACCTAACATTGTATTGTAATTATTTCTTTTCCCGTCGCAGACTTGATACCCTACAGAGCTGTGGTTTATTCGTTTTTGAGTGGACAGCACTGAGCCTGCTGTGTGACACAGGCGATGTTTACGAACTGCTCTTTATTTTTTTATTTTTAAATTTTTTAAACATTTCAGAGTTTTAAAATTTCTTTATGATTCCATTTGTTTTTAATTTGGGGGAAGATAATTGTATTTGTTTGCTTAGTTATTTTTGATGGAGGTAGTGGGACCTGAACCCAGGACCTCATGCATGCTAAGCATGCACTCTACCACTGAGCTGTACCCTCCCCTGAGAACTGCTTTTTAAATGAGACAACGTTGTGTCTCCTAGAGGGAGGTTTACTGAGTCACAAGTGGGATAAAGACAAACACTAAAGGTTAAAATTTCACATCCAGCAAAGAGCTTTTGGTTTAATGAGTGGTACCTTCACTTTCTGGGTGTCACAGTTTTCAAGAATGTGCGCATATTTTATCTCATTTGATCCTCACTGGAGGTCTGGAAAGTTGGCAGGGCAAGTGTTATGATTTGCATTTAGTGCATGAGGAGATGGAGCTCTCACCCAAGGAAACTGCAGCACTGAGATCAGAACGACAGTCTTCTGATCCCCAATCTTCCCTGGAGGGGAAGACCAGCCACTTTAGACGACCAACACATGTATGTCTGGATTCCATCGATCATGTCAATCTTTGATTCATCCTCCTATCTTCCTTTATCATCCTGAAAGAAAGATAAATGAAAGTCATTGTCTTCCCAGACCCAGCATCTTTGGTTGGCTGGAAGAAGGTCGCCTTCCTGGGAACACCTGAAGGAACACGGGAAGCAGTGGGGTAGGCTGGGAAGCAAGGCGGCCTGTGGTGTGTAACGGTGGGCTTGCTCTCCACCTCTTCCCATTTTATAAACAGATGAAATGGCTCTGCCAGTGTGGGTGGTGTTTGGATCTGCTCCTACCAAGTAGGAGCTCTCAGAGGGACCCCTTGGCTGAGCAGAGCTTTCGCCATCACTGAGAGGTGGTTCATAGATGTGTGTCGCATTCGAGGAATATGCCATCATGCTAAATTATGGCTTCTTATTACACGCGATTGGAATGAAGGCATCCCTGAATTTTTTTAAACTGAAGTTTTACTATCCTGTTTTTAAGGACAGTCTGTGTTATCTTCCAGAGTCTAGCATTGGTCCTTCCACAAAGGAGGTTATAACTTTAGCGGAACAAATGAAGTACATTGAGTTACTTTGACCACGATGGACTGACAGCCCCAAAGGCTTTTCTTCCCTCTAACCAGTGGGTATGTGGGCCATTTGTGCTGATGCTGACTTTTAGCCATTGATTTAACTGCAGAAGAAACATTGTTCCTGTCTATACATCAGTGTTTGTGAAATCATTTGAACATTTTATCACATTTGTCTTTACTAGAAGAGGAAATTGAGAAAATGATGGAAATGACAGGGTGTGCTAACAGTGGTAAAGTTTTTTCTTTCCTAATGTTTATTGCATTTTTATTTTTTAAATTTTTTTGGGGGGGAGGTAATTATGCTTATTTATTTATTTGTTTATTTATTTATTTATTTATATTTGGAGGAGGTACTGGGGATTGAACCCAGGATCTTGTGCATGTTAGGCACGTACTCTACCACTTGAGTACGTTCCCCCAACAGTGGTAAACTTTTATTTCAGGGTATCTTTGACTCCCTGGATTTAGGCTGGTCAAGTCTGTGGTTAATTGTGAAAAAAGAGAACAGGACATTTCGTCAAAGATTTGTGCCTAAAAATTGACATGTAGTTTGGGGTGCTATACTATGGGACCTTTCAGAGAACTCCCTCCACTCCCTTTATAGCATGCAAATATAGTTTGATTTCTGTTATTTTCGGTTTATTAACATTTCAGAAATATATTGTATAGGAAGGTAAGTTAATTGGCATTGTTTAGGAAGATAAGAAATACTTATTATGAAGATCTTTAAATGGTGTTTATTAAAGAATAACTGAACAGTTTTCCAAATGATAAAAACAGCTTTTTACGGGTGGTGTGTCTGGCTCTAAACTCGAGTCACAGAGACAACTGTGTAGTTCACACTCAGCCACTAACTGGGAGGCGCCCTAGATCCAATCGCTGGAATGTTCTAGCTCTGAGTTACTCATCTGTACCCAGTGGAAGATCTCTGTCCAGGGTTCTCTGTTGCTTTCAGGTAGACTGAAGTCCTGGGAAGGCCTCCGCCACTGACTCGTGGGAAAAGCTGTTTCGAAGGGATGGGTCCAGGGAGAAGGGCTCAGGGGCGCGAGCGAGAGAAGTGTTTTCCAATGTTCTTTTACAACACTCGGAAACTGGCTCTCGGGGTGGAAGCCCTTGCAATTTCTCGTTTAAAATGACTGACCATCAACAAGCAAAATAAAAGAAACTGCAATTTCTAGTTTCATGTGACCCCATGGAAATTGGCTGTAGTGTTTTCCTCTTTATTTTCATGCCCAAGAAACCAGTTATTTATGGCGAAGACTTCTCCAGAAAGTGGTGGTTCTGCGTAAAAATCGTTTTACACGTCGGAAAACGGACTTTGCAGGTAATTTTCTGGATTCCTGGAATAAAAGCAAATTTAAAAAAAAAAGCCCCCAAACAAAACCTCATCATCTAAGCCTTCTCTCCTCAATTGTTTCCAGCCAAAGCTTGGCTGGCACCGTTTCCGGGGACGAGCAAAAGTAAATGTTTAATAAGTAACTGTCCAATCGAATGACTTATTTTTCAGCCGATTTCCGCTCGGGGGACCGGAGAAATCTTCCAAAGCGGGGGCCGCGCTTCCCCGGCCACTGCCGCCCAGGCGCAGCGCTCACGTCCTCCCCAGGGTCGGCCGCGCGCCCGGGGCGCTCGGGTCCCGGGCCCCCGCCCCTCGGGTGTTACTCAAGCCTTGGCGCGCAGGGCGGAGCCGCGGGCCGGCGGCGCAGGTGGGGAGGGGCGGCCGGTGCGCGTCGGCGACACCCGCGGGGGGCGGGGAGGCGCGGCGGCCGCACCCCGCCCTGGGAAGAAGCCGACCAGGTGTGGCTTCGGCGCCGGGTGCCAGCGGGGAGGAGACTCGCGCCCCCGCCGACCAACACCACCACCCAGCCGCGGCCCGGCTCCTCTGCGCCCTCGTCGCCCTGCGAGCCGCAGCTCTCCCTCCCGCTCCCGCTCCCGGCCCGTCGCCGTCCCCGGCACCCGAGACGGCCCCGGTGGAGAAGCGCGTCCTCGCGATCCTTCTGCGCCCCCCAGCCCACTCCCCTGTCTTGGCCTCTCCTGGGAGCCCCTCGCCCTCTCCGAGCCGGCCGGCCCTCGCGTCTGCCTGGGCGCTGAGCGGCTCCCAGAGCGCCCGCCGACATGAGTTGCAACGGAGGTTCCCACCCGCGGATCAACACGCTGGGCCGCATGACCCGCGCGGAGTCTGGCCCCGACCTGCGCTACGAGATGACCTACGGCGGCGGCGGCGGCGGCGGGGGCGGCGGCGGGGGCACCACCAGGATGTACTACTCCCGGCGCTGTACGGTCACCGACCAGAACTCGGACGGCTACGGGTGGGTACTGGGCCGGTGGGCCGGGGCCGCGAGGTCTCCGCACTCCGCTAGCGGAATCCCAGCAGGCTGGGACCGGGAGGCACCGTCGTCCTCTGACCGACGAGGAAGCCCAGGTCCAGAAGGGGAACGGTCTCTTTGTCTGAGATCATGCACGCATTTCCTGTCCGCCCTCGGGCAGGCGCCAGGTGTCCCGACGCCGAGGGCGCCGCGCAGATCGGACTCGTGTGTGTGCGCGAACCCCGATAGGAGCGGCTCCTTCCCTGCCCGCGGGGACTTGGGCTCCCCTTGTTCCTTCCCACGAGCCGGGGCCGTAGGCGGGCCAGCGAGGGTGCAGGCAGGGTCGGGGCCCGGCTGCTGCCGGACTCTCCCCCGCGCGGCGGGCCGGCGGTCACCTCCTTTGTCCCGGCCCACAGGTGGGAGGTCAGGCGGGCGGGGCTGCCACCACTAGGTCCAACCTCGCTAACTGTAACCGAAAGTCCAACAGTGAAAGAGCGGGGGCTCGGGCCTGTCGGGTGGCCCGGCGGACGCGGCGCTGGGCTATCGCTACTGGCTCTTCGGCAAACTCGTGGTCACCCCGAGACCACGTCCGCAGCGGCGCCTGGGCTGCTCGGCCACCCGGGGGCTTTTGTATAGAGGCTGTGCGCCCCGGCTGCTCGGGTCCCGGGTCGAAGAGGCCCCACCTTGGCCTCCCCTGCTCCCCAAACCAAGTTTCCTGTTCCCCAGGCCCAGTTCGTCACACGGTAGCCCCTGCCCTCGAGCACACCTGTGGCCCCAGGTCTGCGCCCTTTTTTTTCTTGGTTTTTAAAAAGCACCCGAGGACCGGCCTCGGCGTCTGGGTGGCGCAGCTGGGGCGCAGGGTCTTGCGCTTGGAGCGGACGAGTGCGGACAGGGCCTCGGGGAGGGGAGGTGCCGCCCGCGCTGCTGGGGGCAGCCCAGGCCCGGTCTGCCTCTCAAAATCAACGCGGAAGCCGATCGTGGGAGTCAGTTGGGTGGGGGTGGGGGAAGATAATGAGCCTTCGGTTGCCAGGTCCCTGGAGCCCGACTCGGGATTCCCACGTGAGCCGTGAGAATTTTGCGGCCCGCACCCCCGTCCCGGGCCCCTGCAAGACCTTCCCTTCTAGGGCTTTGAGGAAAGAAGCCCGAGTTCCAGGACTTTGTCGACCTTGCCTTGAGCCCTTAGGCTGGGGAGGAGCAAACTGAATACTGTCCGGGGCGGGGGTTGTTTTGCCAGCAGTTTTGGAGGCAGGGACGGATTACTCGAGTTGCAGCTTGCTTCCTGCTTCGATTTATTCCTTTTATCTTCTCGGAGCATCTTGAAAATTTCGTTTCTCTTTTTGAGTTAGGAAAGAATTGCCTCAGTCTTGGAGCTCTTTGTTTAATGAACAAAATGCACCTGGGGCTTTCCAGGAAAAATGTGCCAAGCCATTAAGGAGAGTGGGGAGTTTTTTGTTTTTGTTTTTGTTTTTTTTTTTGGCCAGTTTTCACTTTGGTTTTGAAGTTTGTTTGAAAACTTGGCCCAACCATTTAACTCCGAAACTTTCCTTTTCCCTCCCAGTCTTCCAGTATTTGGAAAACATACGCTTCTGAGTGTATACATTTAAATTCCAAGTCAGAATTTGCAAGGCTGCTTCTTTTTGGCATTGTATGAACCAAATGCTTTTTTTTTTTAATGCTTCTGTTATCCCAGAGTCCCTATATTTTAAATGGACAATAAACATTACTGTTAATGGAATATTTCACTCCCTTGGCTTCTTGTAGAAGTAAATTTGTAATTAATATCTTGGTTAGTGAACTGCATAAAGATACGTGGTTTATGAGGATTCTTCACTGAAATGTTAAATTTTGGGGAGGCTTAATGTTTTCTCATAGCATCATTTCTTGTGTTTGATTTTTCCAGCCTAAAGGTTGTTTAGAAACCTGTCAAATTTCACGTCTCTCTGGGAAGGGAAAACAGACTCAAGTGAAAAATCACCAAACTTGGAGGAAAGGTGTTTTTCTTTGCCTGGCTGTTGAGTTGCAGGGCCCAGGGGCGGCAGGCTGGGGGCTTGAGTTAGCATGCAGTCGTCATTCTTTCCCCGTCCAGATACTGGAGTTTCCCCTGGCCTGTCCCGGCCTGCGCTAGTGCTGCATGCCCTTAGAGTCGGAGAATTAACACAATACCAGGTAGCCTGCAAATGCTGACTTCTGCATTTTAAAATGATGGTGGCAGACTGGAGAGGTCGGGGCGTGCACCTCATCTGTTATCCTGGTGTGTTTATGGTTTTGGGTGGAGGGATCTCTTTGTTCCTGTCACACACTTTGAAGTAGGGTGCCATCTCCCACCCGACTGCCCTCTGCCACATAGATGATCAAGGACTTTAAAAGCACTTTTCTGATGGAAAGTTTTTCAAATGGTGTTTTGTTTTGTTTTTAAAGCAAAAAAGCAAAACGACAAAAACCCCAAATGGAACCAACCCCCCACCCCCAACCAGCATGAAAGCGACTGGTTGAATCTAAACTCACTTATTTCTAAAACTGCTGCCTTATTGGCTGAATGGACTGGTGATTTTTTAAATGATCAGTGTTTGTATTTAGCCCTTCCCTAAATAAACTAATTTGAGTGTGCACAGAGCCCATATCTGATTTTTCTTTTCAAGTGATTTTACAGCCTCTTCCTTTGTCCTTTACATTAATAACACTTGTCATTGTTCAGGACAGTGTTATTTCTCACTCTGATAATGCCTCCTTCCCCCTGTCTCCTGTGTCTTTGTTTTAGGCTGCATGGAATCTGCAACTACTTTACCTCCTTCTGTGCGCTACTTAGTATTTTAAAGTTTGGTACATGTTACATGCTTGATAATTTAATAGGTTTCTTTTTGAAAATTTAAACTTCAGATTTTCTTGTATAGGATGTTATATTGTTTTCAACGAAGGTAGATTTACTCTAGTCTTATTCCTGTAGTCAAAAGGAATTCCTACGAATCTGTAGTGAAATTTGATGGCCCAGTGACAAAGTCCCACAGTCAGATCTTTCGCTGATCAAAGTGTGGAATTTGTGGGAGGATTAAAAGCCTAATAGAGTCATTAAGCTTCAAAAATATGTGGTTAAAAATATTAATGCTTCCTTCTCTACAAGACTGCTGATTTCAAAACCGAAATGTGTGTAATCACTACCTGAAACATACTGTAAAGTTTGTTTTAAAGTAACTGAAAAGAAGCCTTTTTCTTAGCATAAGATTAACAGATCTATTTGCATTTAATTCTAGAGTGGAAGGGAAGTGCTTAGGACAGAAATCTCACTTTTTTTGGAGAGACAAGTAGAATAAGACTTGCCCCAAATCCTAGAGTCTACTCCTGGCAGAGTCGGCACGAGAACCAGAGGCTGGTCACCTCTTCCCTTTGTCATCTGTCACCCTGAGCCTTTAGACCATGTACCTGTGTGAGACTGGACAGCCCTGTACTTACAGGATGAAAGGATCTCAGTTCCAGTCATTCATTCATTTGGTAAATATTGACTGAGCATCTGCTGTGTGTTAGATGTCGGGGAGATTCAGAGGGGAAATGCAGACTTCTGGAAGGACACACATGCTCTTTAAAGGGAGATAAGTCCATCAGGACTATAATGCAGACGGCTAGTGGACAGGAGGGGAGCACATGACTCAGAGGCTTCACGAGGGAAGAAGATAACGTCTGGAGTGGCGGCACTGGTAAGACTTCACACAGGAAGTGGTGTCCAATTAGACTGGAGAATTTCAGCTGGTGAAGACGGGTGGACAGAGAGTGCTCCATGGGGAGGGGAGAGAAGAGGGTCACAGGTAGAAAACCAGGAGCAAATTCGAAGCCTAGAGAGAGCTCTCCTTTGGGGCATCTGCTTAAGTGGGGAAGTAGTAAGACATAAAGGGGAAGCAGAGCTTGCCCGGAGCCAGAACCTGGGAGACCTTGAGTCCATGGTGGGGAATTTGGATGGGCACAGGGGAGGCTTTGCAGGTTACCTGGAAGCCAGTGAAGGTCTCCTCTGTTAAAGGAGCAGGGAAATAAGACCGTCACGGTCAGCTTCAGGACCGCTTCTGCGGCAGCCGTGTGCAGAAGGGAGCTGGCTTAAGGAAGCAGTGGTGCCAGTGAAGGAGGGAGGTGATGAAAGTCCGATTGAGGTTGGTGGCAGTGGGACAGGAAGATGGATACAGTAGTGTGGCAGCTTCAGCTCAGAACTGGATCAGAAGGCAAGGGAGCACACAGGCTTAGAGTTGGGTGACTCATAGAATGATTATCCTAAATATACTTCTGGAAACGATGGCAAAGTAAGATTCGGTTTAGCTTAATAAATGGCAGAAAACATTTACATGCTGATTATGTCTGTCAATTATATATTTAATACAAATATCAGATCAGTGGTTAATAATAGTTACCATCACCTGCAAACACCTCCGATGCGCCAGGTAGATTGTTTGTAACCTTATGACAACCTTCCCATTTCCCAGATGGGAAGCTGAGGTTAAAGTGGTGAGATGACTTGGCCCAGGTCACACAGCTAGTTAGTGGTTGAGCTGCATTGGAATCCGGTATAACACAATGCCTCAAGGAAAGATCAAACCTAAATTATTAGAATTCATCTTTTCGGCTTGTAAACTCTTCTATCCAATATGAGTTTTGGTCTCTTTTTAACTTCTTGCATTCCTGGGAGAGATTTATTTCAGAACCATTCTGTTCTTTCACTAATACTCCTAGAGAGTTTCCATCTGGTTAGGAATAAAACAGTGCGATGCATTAAGCCAGCTAATTGCTGAGTAGATCTACAAAACAGCTTCCAGCAAGTAGTTAATTTTTTCTCTAAATATGGGCATAACTTCATTGTTGTTCAGGTGATTGAAATGTCTTGGGAAAAAGAAAAAAGTGCTGATGCTCCCACGCTGACTTCGGGTGGAGCTGAGGACGGCTTGGGTGGGTGTGACTTGGGGAGCCTAAGTCAGCCCTCAGCTGACCAGTCTTTCCAGCCCAGGAGGTTCTGGAAGGCGTGCCCCAGTCCCGAGGCCGTGGTGCCTGGGGCACTGCTGCCCCACCCTTGGCTTTCCTCTTTCTCCTTCCTGCACTCCTGGGAAAATGCTCAGGTGTGGTTCTGGGGTTGAAGCCAGCGCCCCACAGACCCCAAGTGTCAGTGAAACTCATTTGAAACAGCATCCCGGAAAATGCTAGTGCAGGCGCATGCTGTGAACCTCACCACCAGCACCTCGGGCTGGGAGGGCCCAGAACCCTCAGAGACCTCAGAAACGTGAGACCTGCATTGCATGACAATGACACAGGAATAAGAACCTATAGGTCTAAGTTTTTGCTTGGCATGAACATTTTTGACATGCAGACAGAACATCCCTTGCTTCGTCTGTTACCTGAAAAAAATTAGAAAGGAATTGGCTTCTTGATGGGTAACCAGGTAATTTTAAACGATTTTTTTTAGGCTTCAGAATGAATACAAGTTTTCAGACAAAAAAATAATGCAAAATAGAAATCTCTATTTTGGCATTGACTTTGTAAAGGTCAAATATTCGTATGTCATGCCCACTGAATAAGGGAAAGGAAAGCATCTCTTTCTAAATTTTCTTATCCCATCAATAAATTTCTTGCAGTTAAAATGTATCACTCTCTTTTGGAGTGTCTCAAATAAGAGTGTCTCTTATTTTAGGCCTTATAGGTAATTCTAGGAACTGCTGAAAGGCCTCACACTTAATACCCAATCTTAATTTCTTTTTTTTTTTTTTTTTGGTTCTCACTTCCCCCGCTACCCTCCCTCAATTTGCTGTGAGATATCCTTAAAATAATGAACTAGGCAAAGCTCATAATTGTGAACTGGGGCAAAAAAACACAAAATGAAAAATAAAAATGAAGTCTGAGAATCGTGTCCCAGTAGCAGCAGGCGCTCCCCTGTGACAGCGATCTTGCAGACAGGACTTCGTTTTTTGTGGGACTTTGCAGGCGGTACTGGTGTCTCCTCTAAGCATCCGGCCAACCCCAGGGGTGGCTGTGTTCCTACAAGTCACAGGTGCCGAAACTCGAGGGACAGTGCGTCTAAAGTCAACCTGCTCAAAGTCACCGGCTGTACAACCGGCAGTGGCTGAGCAGGGGGTGGACCCCAGGCTCTTTATGAAGTTAATGCCGTGTGATCAGGTTGCACTCCTGCCTCCGAATCCATCAAAAACGGTGTGAAAATAGTAAACATGGACAGGAAGTCGAACTTTATTAGAGCACTGCTTCCAGACCTCCTGGGTGAGGATGAAATGAAGGGGAGGCTCTCTTTCTAAAATGTGTAGAAATTTTTTTTTTTTTTTTTTTTTTTTTTTTTGCTCACTGTTAGGGTGGGAGTTGTGTGTGTTAGGGAGGGCTCCCTGACTGAGCTCTTGAAATCAGGGTAATGAGTAGTAATGCCCTTATATCGGTTTTGTATTTGCCTCTGTCTTTCTTCTACGTTCTTCAACCAAACAGACATGCATTGAGTACCTTCTGTGTGCAGCCCTGTGTTGTTAAGTGCGTGTAGGAGTCGAGGTGACTAAGATGTGGGACTTTGCTCTCCAGGAGTGGGGCAGACAGGTGTGTAAATAACTTGGGCAGAGGCGGGGCGGGGAGAGTTCTGTGGAGGATGTAGCACTTGGTGTGTAACTTCTGAAGGATGATCCGTGACATTTCCACTGACGCTCAGTGTGTTTGGTGGGTCTTGGAGGTGGGGTCTTGTCCTTAAGTGAAGCAGTGCAATTTTTTCTTACAAACTTCATGTATCTTTTTCTTTTTGCTTAAGGTCTTTTGAAGACACTCAAACACAATAGTATATAGAACATGCTTTGAAAATTATAAAGAGATAAGCAAATGGACTTTAAATCAGTATTAATGCATCACACAATTATCATGATTTCCAGCAAATATTTATTGAGCTTTTCCAAGGCCATTATTCCATGAACCTGGATACACATAAGATACCATATCTGGCACACATACAGGACCCTATGTTGATGGGATGAACAAAAAGAGGAGAGAAATAGAGATCGTGGGAGAGAGAAGGGGAAACGGGAAGAGGAAGGAAGGAAAGAAGGAATCTGGTGGAAGAGAAAGTATATTCACAAAAAGAAATAGGGTTAGGTGGCACAGACCAGGGTCTAATGAACAGCATAGATGATTGTAAAATGACTTTTATAAAACAGAGAGCAACTATTAAAAATACTTTTTACCTTGTGATGTTGCATGCCTCTCTTCAAAATATTTGCCTTGCATTTTTTTCTAAAATAATCTTGGAAAAAGTGTTAAGCTACTGCCTTCACAGTTAATTTTGGAGTCTTATTTTTTAAGGAAAGAGTGTTGTTTGGAGGTAGTCAGTTAAAGCAGATAAAGCTCTACAATATTGTTCACATGTTCACGTGGCCCATCCTCGGATGAAGATGGGCCTTTTAGCGTTTTCCTTTTAGCCACTGATGAAAGGATCTTTCTGTAAACGGCTGGAACCATTACTTGTTTAAACAAGTTGTAGAATGAATTAAAAAAAATGTGCAGGCAGGTTCTTGGTGCTGTGAATCATTTGTCTCTGTGAGTCTGTGATGGAACAATTTCGGGAAAATTAACTTTTAAAGACAAGTTTTATTTTTTCAAGGTCAGCTATTAATTTTAGTTTAGAAGTCAATATTTTTTGATCGATTTGACCCTAACTAGTTTTGTTTTCTTATTTATTATTATTTTTTTGCATGACATCTTCCAACTTCCATGTCACTGAAATGGGATTTAAACGAACTTGGTGGAGGCGGAGGGTATAGCTCAAGTGGTGGGGTGCTTCCTTAGCATGCATGAGGTCCTGGGTTCAATCCCCAGTACCTCCCCCAAAGTAAACAAACCTAATTGCACCCCCCAAAAAATTAAAATTAAAAAAATAGGAAAAAAAATTGAACTTGGAGCTTATTAGTTCAATTCCTAACATGGTTTGGAATCTCTACACCTCTAACATCAAGATGGTATGGAAGATTTCTTTGAAGCTAGAGATTTTTAAATTCCTTTTATGCTTGTTAAATAAGTATTTATTTAAAAATGATTTCTTCCTATATGATAGAATTTTGCATTTTTCCAGCGTGTACTGTACGAATTAAAGAGTAAACTTCATTACCTTCAGACAAAATGTAGACTTGGATTATTTTCAATAGGAGGAGTGAGTTTGGTGGTTTCATAAAATAAAGTTAGAGAGCAAATGAGCTCAAGAAGTCTTAGGTATAATCTAGCCCAACAGATGAGAAAACAGATCCAGAAAATCTCTGAGATTTTTTTAAAAAATCCCAAACTAGGTGCAAGAATATGTTTTTTGACTTAAAATGTTTTGACTGACACACAAACTTTGAAAAAACACCCGTGTTCCCTGAAGCAAGTTCTGGCTTTCGAGCTGAAGAATCCAGCTCTGCACAGCGTCAGAGTGGCTGGTGGGTCAGAACCCTCTCTCTGTTGACGGTGCCTCCTTGGTTTAAGTACAGCCCGTTCTGGGTGCATCCTTCCCTGGGCGGAGACAAGCAAGCTGAAACTTGAAGGTGGATTCTCCCTTCTCATCAGTAAACCTCAGGGGGCCTCTCTCTCCCTTCCTTCATCTCGTTTTGATGGACTGAGCTGTTCCAAAGGTGTCCACCTGGTTCCATTTCTCACCTTGGTCTGTTTCCGAAGGACGTTCCAACCGAAGGGAGATTCTTACAGATGAGAGACAGGATCTGAAGATCTTGCTTTAAAAGACCAGATGCAGTCTTGAAAAGTTGTGTCTGAGATGAAATTTGGTTAATCAGGTCATACTTCCCCATAGAAAAATCATAGTACCAAAGATTCTTCATGACACTGTTCTAACACTTCAGCTTTTCCTGTTTTTTTGGGTTTTTTTTTGCCTCTTAAAGAGATTAGATTTTTGTGCATTACAGTTATTCATCTGTTTCCTGAAATGCCAAGCAAAACACATAGGGTTTTAGCGTCTGTCAAGGGAACGTTATGGTGAATATAGGCAAGTCTTTTAGTAAAGCCTGAAGAATTTTTTTTAGTATTATTAACAACATATACAGTTACCTTTTTTTAAAAGTGCAAGTCCACCAATATTTTAAGACAACATTTTTTTTTAAGCCAACATTTAATTGCCTCACCTCTTTTTCCTGGATTTAGTTCTTTTTTTTTTTTTTTTTTTTTTTTGGTGTGTTCTTTCAACTTTCACTGTATGATTTTTTAGCTTCAATTCACTTAAAAATTTATTTAAGCTTTTTGGAGAGGGGAGGTAGGTAGGTTAATTAATTAATTTATTTTTAAATGAAGGTACTGGGGATTGAACCCAGGACCTTGTGCATGCTAAGCACATGCTGTACGACTGAGCTGCACCCTCCCCGCCACCACTACACAGGTCGTTTCTAGGTGTCATATAATTAACTACTCTAGTAGTTGGAAAAAAACCCAATGAGTTTCATATTTTGTTGTCAAATGAACTGAGTGTCATAAACTCACTTTAAAAGGACTTGTGCGTACACTTTGGAACATTCATTCACAAGTGAGTTTTGCCTCCCTGCTTCTGTCTTTTTTTTTTTTTTTAATACATTTTAATTCTGAAATAATTTTAGGTTTGTAGAAAAGTTGCAGAGACCCAGGAGAGTTCTCGTATACCCTTGCCCCGTTTCCCCATCTGCCTCTGTCTCAGAGCTCACTGTGTTTGTTAGATTTTACAGAACCCACATTATTAAATCACCTAAGAAACTCTGGCTTTCGACTGCGCTGAGAGCCATTTTCTTCGTATGCTAGAGACTGGCATTCTTTGTGGAAGTTGCCCTGGGAACCAGATTACTGAACAGGATTAGTAAATGCTTCAGAGGAAAGGTACTCTCGACCTGCTTCAATCAGGAAAACATAGATGATTACACAGGGCCTTCCTTAATTACCTATCCTAGAGTTCTGAGTGACTCTTCTGTAGTTCCTAATTTCTCCCTTTGTCTTTTGAATTGCTTTCCTGTCGGTTACAATTGGTGCGTTTGGGAACGTGTTCTGATTCTGTCCATTGGAATTTTGCACAAGTTTTGACAACGGCTGGAGTCCTGTTTATATCTCAGTAAGACGAGAAGTGTGCCAGATTTCCTGGCCGATCCTGAGTAGGAGGCAGAGAAGGGCTGCATTCATGCGGGGTGAAGGTGAGGGTGGGGCGTCCTGGTTTTGCTAGGTGGGCGGCACTTTGCCGGGACCTGCCTGGAGGAGCCGCGGCCTCACCTGGGAGTGGCTCCCAGGAGAGCTGGGTCCTCACCCACGCACCTTCATACACTCAGCCAGTGCTGGCCTGCAGGGGAGCCAGGCTGGCAGGGACGGACTGCAAATGGGCGGTGGAGAGAAAGTCAGTGCCTCTCCAGTGAGAAGTGATGCAGAATCGGGCGCAGTGGGAGAAGTTTCCCATATTCTTGTGATTTTACCCGAGCTGTGCGTAGTCCAGCCTGGGCTTTTCACACTGTTTTTTTTTTTTTTTTTTTAATTTAAACAGGGAAATTCTTTCTTTAAGACACACACAGACGCCCGTCCTGACACAGACACACACATAAAAGAGAGTCCAGTACATCAAACAGGCGTCAGACGGTTTTATCTGCAAGCGCAGGCCGGTCTGGCTGGAGGCCTGGATGGCTCTGCAGTCCGGGAGGAACTCGGGCACGTTCATGAGACCTTTTCTTAAACATGAAACAATAGTTTAATATGCTTTAAATCTCTCTTAAATCGAGCTCCAGTGGGCTGGGCTGTGGCAGAATGTATCTTGGCAAATTAAAAAGTAAGACTTGTTTTATTACAGTTTATTCTTACTTACATTTGGAGCACATTAAATTCCTATAAGCTCGCTCTTTAAAATGTGGCAAAACGTGTTTAAACACCACTGTTGTCTTAAGGTTTCTGCCACGTCTTCCAGGAAAGTGCTGCATTTGAAAGGTGCGTCTGAATAAGCATCATGGTGCAGGAGAATGTTCTCGGGCCCTTTGGAAAGGAAAAGTGGCTTGTTTTTGCATTAAAGATATTTAAATTTCCCATCACTCCCTTCGCACCATCATTTCTTTACCATTATCGCCTGTTAACGATGATCACAGAAAACATTTTTATAGAATAAGCTTTTCTTTTGTCTCCTACAATTGTCCTCAGCCAGGCTGGCCAGTGGAACTGTCAAGCTGTGGGTCTGACGTCACCTGCCCCAGAGGCACTGGTGATGGCGTTAGGGACCGCGGTGGGTTGAGGTGGGAGGCGTGACAGATAAGCGGCGAGAAATGTGTTTTCACAACTCAAAGGGATGTTTCTGGAGCAGATCTTGGACCTGGAAAGAAAAAGTTGATGTGAAGATCATCATTGGGCTAATTCGTACAATTGGGAAAAAGTTCCGTAGATTAGAAAATAGTATTTCGTCACTTTGAAGTGTCCTGATTTTGACAGTTGTCCTGCGTTTATATCTTTGAATGTCTTTCTTCTTAGGGAGTAATGTGCTGAAATATTTTGGGGTAAAGGAACACAATTGTTCTGAAATGGCTCAGAAAAGCGTGTACGTACAGACAGAAATACCCCCATGTACAGAGAGGGGAGGGGGGACAGGAGACACGAGACACGGGAGGTGTGAACACCTGGGCAGTCTGGGCGAAGGGCCTGCAGGAGGAGTTTTGTCTCGTTTTTGCAACTTTCCTGAAAGTTTAGAATCATTTCCAAATTGAAAAAACAAATGTCATGTCTGCTTTCTTTGCGTTTGTCTCATCAGTCAAACTGGGACCATGTCCAGGCACCAGAACCAGAACACCATCCAGGAGCTCCTGCAGAACTGCTCGGACTGTTTGATGCGGGCAGAGCTGATCGTGCAGCCTGTGAGTTTCCCTTTTCTCCTAAATGTCGTCCCCACCCAGTTTTGTTCCTGGTTTTGTACCGGGTTTGGTTCCTAGTTAGCTTAGCCTCACAGCCCTGCCCTGCATTCGCCTTCCCTGCCCTCCTTTGCATCCTTAGTGTTCAGAGATGATCTTTTGCAAAACAGACTAGACAGGGAAGTCTGTCTTCCTCACCTCTGTTGACTTCACAGTGGGAACCGGTTTTCACATCCAGCCTGTTACTGTTACATGGCTTTCTCTTCCTAGAAGTGCAGCCCAACGTGTGTATGTCACTGGATTGTCATGGACTGTGATGCGCACCACCAATTTAATGTCTCTTTTCAGGAAAAAAAATTAGCATCTGGTGAGAGCAATTCTACTGGAGAAACATAAAAAAAAACCTGGAAAAAAGGATCAATGGAAAATTGAGGGAAAATGATAACATTCATGAAGGCCTCGTGATGTTTCTTGACATCACTGAGACAGCTCTGCATCTCACTGAAACAGGCTTAGGGGTCACGAGATCCATGATGTTTTCTGTGTACCCCTCCCCCCGCTTCCCCCAACGGTGACAATTCACTAAGTGTCACCCCTCCTCAAAACCAGGAACTTGATTGGCCCAGTACAATGAACTAGACAGCTTTCTTTTAAAGGACTGAAGCTTTATTTCCCACAAGAGGCAGGAAAAGCTCAGTTGATGGGTAGAAGACCTTACCTGGTATAACAGTACAGTGTCCTTATCACAGTGAAATTCCAGTTAGATGGGTGTCCTGTGTGAATAAGAAAGACAGGCATGCAACAGAGAAGCAAGGGACAGATCAGCATTCGGTGAATATGCTTTTAAAAGCCTCTGCAAATTGGAAGGACCATCTGCACATGTTGGTTCCTGATTCTCCCTAAATTGACCTCCCTATTTCAAATTAAGAGGAGAATCTTCATTTCAGTTGGAGGGATCTGTTTGCAGTCACATGGAAGCGGAGAGGTGGGGGACTTACAATATGTAAGTTGATCGCAGAAGCTTTTGCTTCCATTAACTCACATGAAGCTTTTCTTCCCGGTATTGTGTGTTTCCTTCATGTGAACTCTTTCTCTTAGGAACTGAAATATGGGGATGGGATACAGCTGGCTCAGAGCAGAGAACTGGATGAGTGTTTCGCCCAGGCCAACGAGCAGATGGAGATTACCGACAGCTTGATCAGGGAGATGCGGCAGATGGGCCAGCCCTGCGATGCTTATCAGAAAAGGTACCGTCCGCAGAGCGAGGTGCAGGCGGGAGTTACACTCCATCCCGTGTCCCAGGTCCTCCCTCGCAGCAAGCACAGATACTCCCCGCGGAAAGGCCCACTTGCTTGGTGTTTTGCAGCTCTATGTGTCTCTAGCACAGATTGACTTATCCCACTACCTTCATCTTTTGTGGAATCGCAAAGCTGCCGGGAGAAAGAATTCAACAGGCCTGCTCAAGGGGGTGTGCTTATTCTGAAGAGTCGGGTTTGCTGTGAGATGTTCACTGGGCTTCTGCTTAAGGGGCTGCAGAAGCAGCTTGGCCCAGTAGTTGACTTTTCAGAGTCTAATATTAAGTCCAGCTCAGTTTAATGAACATAGAAATGAGACTTGTATTGTTGAAAATGCCGTTGAAGGCAGAGGTGTGTGGTCTGATTTTGCGATCATGGCGCCCAGGGCGCAGGGTCCTAGGAAGTTCCCAGAGTGGATCCCGTGAGAAAGTACAAAATGCTGCTGGGTTGGGCAGAGACAGTTACATGCTCTCTGATGCTTCAGGCTCGGAGCATCAGAATATCTTAAGGTTTTGAATGTGATCAAGAGGAGAAGTCTTCCAGTAAAACATCTGTGTTCTCTGTACTGACCCAGAGGAGACGCGGAAAGGGGAACACCGGCCTGGGACGTGTTTTCCGGCAGCCGTGTGATTGTCTCCCTTTCCTTCCAGACTGCTGCAGCTGCAGGAGCAGATGCGGGCCCTGTACAAAGCCATCAGTGTCCCGCGAGTCCGAAGGGCCAGCTCCAAGGGAGGCGGCGGGTACACCTGCCAGAGCGGCTCCGGGTGGGATGAGTTCACCAAGCGCCTCACCAGCGAGTGTCTGGGCTGGATGAGGCAGCAGAGGGTAAGTCAGCAGCTTCTGGACTGAACAGGTTGGTTCTCAGAGCTCCCAGCCTGCCTGGGCCAGGTGTGTAGACGCGGCCCCGGGGGTCCGGCCGCAGAGAGTAACTTGCTGTTTTCAAATTTTCTTCATACCCAATTTAGAAATGAAGGTTTTTATTTTGAAATAAGTGAAATCTTCGGGTTTTTTTTTTTCCTCCATGTGGCCTAGGGAACCAGTCTCATTGCTTTATGGTTGTACTTATCACACAGGTAATGTTTAGTAAGTATCCTTTAAATTGGTAGAATGTGCAAATCAAGTTGTGGCATAGTTTTTTTTTTGATGGAGGGACTGGGGATTGAACCCACTACCTCGTGCACGCTAAGCATGCGCTCTAGCACTGAGCTGTACCCACCCCAATTGGAAAATCAGTTGTGGGAGTTAACGTGCTGAAAAACCTCATCGTTCCAACTTGAGTGGTCACTGAGCTCATCTGGTGTTGCTGATAGGTACTTAAGATTAAAAAACAACATTGTGGAGGTTCATTTAAAATGTTCACAAATTGGAGGAGCTGGACACGTAGTAAAACTGGATCTGCTAGTTTGGGTTTGTTCACCTTACAGTTCTAAGTGTCAGTTGTGTTCTTGTGCAATCATTACGTCACTGGTGTGGGAGTGAAGTCAAATAAAGGCACCAGATGTGCCCAGCCTTTCCCTAGAGCTGGAGTTTCTACAAAGGATTTTTCAATGCTAATTATTGTTTTGTTGTCTTATGCAGTCATTATGTGCTGTAATGAACAGGTGGCAGGAGAAATAGGTCATCATCATGTCGATGGGAATTTTATAATGAAAACCCGGTACTGACGAACCGTCCTTCTGTGGAGAAGGTGGAGATGTTAGACGCATCAGTTGTGCAGAACTGTTGTTGTCGGAAACGGGTTTTTTTCCTCGTTGTTGGACCAGTTTAGCTGTGGGTCTGAAGTTTCTCAGCCCCTTAAAGATTTTTGTGTGTGTTCTTTCCTAAGTGTGAGGGCTTCTGGGACTAAGGATTCATTCATTCATTCATTCATTCAGTTAACCTTTTCTCCCACTTATTATAAAGACTTTATAACACCCTCATAGAAGGTAGGGCTTATAGAGGAGAAAAGTCAGTCTGAATCCTGGAAACCTAAATGGGAACCTATTTTACATGTTTCCCAATCCCCTTCTAATCTTTGACCACAAATTTCTGGAGCATTTAATAGGTATTGGCACCATGCCAGGAAATGAGGGCGCCAAGATTATGTCCCATAGCTCTAAAAATGAGTATTATTGAAGAAAATGAGACACATACACTCAAATGCCAGATTTTCATGCAGAGCAGCATGGGGTTGATTGTGGGGTTTCAGCTGTGATGGAACTCTGCTCAGAGAGGAGCTGGGGCTGGGTGGCACACCAGCCCCTTGGAAAGGAGCCAGCGAGGGGAGGGGGCAGAGTTCCTAGGGCTCCAACTATCCCAGGAGGATCAGTGGTGTGGGTGAAACAACCTTTGAACCAAATTACTCCTGAAATGGCACATCCTCTCATTTTTAGTCACGATGACTGTTCTATAAAATGACAGCTCATGACTTATCATTTTCTGTATTCATGTTGGGTGTAGCTCTGTGCAGATCCTTTGTTGCAGAGGCTGAACATTTAAAATTTTGGGCAAATGGGATTATCACACGGACTCAGTTTTCCATCGTGGTGGAGGAGCATTTCCTAATAGAAACGGTTGATGAGTGGCGATTTTCAGATCACGCGGTCCTTGTGGTTTCAAAGGGACTAAAAGCAGTTTTATCACTTACTGCTGGTTTGCTCTGGGGTTCTCGGACCCTTCCCTCTTATCCCGTCTTCCCCCAGCAGAGCCTGCATTCTTCCTCTCCCTCCCAGAGGACTGAGCTGCAGGCCCAGCTGATAAGGGAGTGGTGTCCCCAGAAGCACAGTCAGGACGCAGTCACACATCTCCCGGGCCAGGTTTTTGTTTCCCTGATTTGTGTTTCTGCTGATGTACGGGTCAGATACTATACACCTGGCTGGTAATGAGAGGCGGGAGCGGGAGCTCGGTCATCTCATTAACTTCCCAGTGTTTCTGTTTTAAAGCTGAAATGCGCTTCTGGGGACAAAAGTCAGAGTCCTGGGTAACTTAACAGTCGTCTGATGGCTGTCTGTTCTGAAAGCTTGCCAAGGACATGAGAACGTGGATGTGGCTTAAAACAATGTGTGTTATGTTCTTGCTGCAACACCAGACTGGAATGTCTGCCCTTGGCACGTCCGAGAGATGACACTGATGATTTGGAAATCTACATGAGCTCATGCGAAAGACGAGATAATAGACTCACTACATAGTGTGAAACTTGTGGAATAATGTTTGATTCTTTCTGTGTGGCATTCTTAAATTTGAAGTAGTGGAGACTCCAATTAGACAGATTTAATTTTTAAAAAGCTAACGTAAATCCACAATCTTAATACGGCCAACATTAATTGAAATGAAGGTGTTGAGTATATATAGTAATTTCTCTTTGAAATGGGCTGAGGGGAGTTTTTGCGTCCAGAAAAGCAATGCTAAATCCTGGATTTAAAGAGTCAACAGTTGCACTGATGAAAACAATTTAAAGAAAGAAACAATGAAATACTTCTAGGTCAGCTGTTTAGCTTGGGAAGTAGTACCTAGTGGAGCTGAATGAACAATTTTTTATGGACATTTAAAAATAACTGAATGTGGGAACCTCTGTTCATATCTTATAATATTATATCACACGTGGGTAAACACACAGCTGTGCATACCACTTGCATGTGCCCGGGTAGATTTTTTTTTTTTCCTTCAGAGGATATGATCTAGGTTTCAAAGATCTCATTCCTTTTTTTTTTTTTTTTTTTAATTTTTTTGGGGGTGGGAAGTGATTAGGTTTATTTATTTATTTATTTATTTTAATGGAGGGACTAAGGATTGAACCCAGGACCTTGTGGATGTTAGGCACTGTGCTCTACCCTCCCCAACTAAGGACCTCATTTCTGAATCCTCTCTCCTCAGCCCATCTTGAGCTGGGGACAAGTAAGTTAAGGGAAGTCATATTTGGCAACCCCACCCTCCCCCCACCATTAGCTGTAAATCCCAAACCTTTGCAAAAATTTTTTTTTTTTTCGTTTCAAAAATATTGACTATTTACATCTTTGTGTAATCTGAGTGGAAGTGTGTATGCCTGCGGTGCCCTGAGCCCTGATGCTGCAGGTGAGGGGTGGGAATGAAGGACACACTCTCTCTCTCGGCAGGCAGAGATGGACTTGATGGCCTGGGGTGTGGACCTGGCCTCGGTGGAACAGAACATTCACAGCCACAGGAGCATCCACAACACCATCGGGGACTACCGCTGGCAGCTGGACAAAATCAAAGCCGACCTGGTACTTTGGAATCTTTCCTTTCTGAGTCTTCAAAGAGCACAGTGAAGGGTTGTGTAATTACTCCATCCCAGCAGTGGTGGCTGAAACGGGAATCTGTGATTTCTTCCCCAACAGACTGGGAATTTTAGAAAATCCCATTTTGTAAATGGGGATGTGGAAACAGATAGACCTACTCCAGATGGTGCTAACCTTTTCCAGGACTGAGGGTGCACACACACGCATTTAGTGCAGTTGGTAAATGAATATTTGGAGGGTAGTAATTCGTTTCTGCAGAAAGCAGAGCACATCTTCAAATGGAGAAAATGGGACAATCGTGTAGTTTTATTTTGGTGAATCCTTGAGTCCTTTCCTATGTGGTAATTGAAGTGTATTTCTTCTTTATTTTTTTAATGGGGGTACTGGGGATTGAACCCAGGACCTAATGCATGCTAAGCATGAGCTCTGCCACTGAGCTATTACTTTCCCTGCCTAAAATGTATTACTTAAAAAAAATTTTGGGGGGGGTCTTTTTTCTTTTTAAATTAAAGTGTAGTTAATTTACAATGTTGTGTTAGTTTCTGGTGTACAGCATAGTTATACATACATATATATTCCTTTTCATATTCTTTTTCATTATAGTCTATTACAAGATGTTGAATAGAGTACCCTATGCTATACAGTAGGATCTTGGTGTTAAAGACCTTTTTTTATTTTTAAATTTTTTGGGGAGGGGCTAATTAGGTTTGTTTGTTTGTTTGTTTTTTTTAATGGAGGTACTTGGGATTGAACCCAGGACCTCATGCATGCTAAGCACGTGCTCTACCGCTGAGCTATACCTGGCCCCCATCCTAAAATGTGATGTTTAGTTTTATTTTATTTTATTTGTTGGAGGGGGCGGTAACTGGGTTTATTTATTTATTCGTAGAGGAGGTACTGGGGATTGAACCCAGGACCTCAGGCATGCTAAGCACGCGCTCTACCGCTTGAGTTATATCCTACCCCTGAATGTGTATTTCTAATAAAGGAAATTGTGTCTCATCCTGAATGTTTTCCTGGAGGAAAGGACTGACTTGAAGCTGGGTCCAGAATTATAGCCTAAAATATTGATCTGATCTTAAGTGCCTGGTTTCCACCCCCCCCCAGGTCTCTACACTTTTAAATCACTGACTTTTGTACTTTCTCTCACATCTTATGCCCTCCCTTTTTTTTTTGCCTACTTTTGTCCACCTGAGTATCTGATCAGAATTTTCCCTCTGTTCTCTGAGACCTAGGGAGTCCTAAATGATATTTTCAAACTTTTAAAACTGTGTAACAGTGAGTCTTTAAGTGACAGTGATGAGCCCTTTGCTTTGGAGAGGTGCCACCCCCACGCCAGTGAGGGTCTGCCTTCAGACCAGCTGGGAAAGATCCCTGTGGGTGAACGGTTTCATAGGGCAAATCCCCCTTTCTCCTGGGGGAGCTGAAATTAGTACGTATCTGATGAGAAGGAGGTTTAGAAGGGCTGTTCTTGCTGTGCAAACCCTCGGGGCGAATTAAATAATTACCTGCTGTTGGTCTCCTTCTAGCGTGAGAAATCTGCGATCTACCAACTGGAGGAGGAGTATGAGAACCTGCTGGTAAGCCCACTTATTTCTAAAGGGTCTGTGTTCAAGGCAGTTCAGGTCCATAAACATGGGGTTTATGAAGGTAAGTCATCTGCTCGGTGTTAAGGACCCTGGAAGTACCTGGAAAATGTCCCGAGGGGCTTATAGATGCTAACTTCATTTCTACTGCTGCCTCCCCTTTAGAAGGGACTTTTAAAAGACTTTTTCTGAAATCAGTCCGTGCGTGGTGCTGTTCTGTTTGTCACTTGAGTGTCACCTAAATGGCATTTGTTCAGTACTTGCAGTTAAAGCCATAAAGCTCTTCCACTTGTGAATTGCAGCCTTTTATGACATATAAGCAAAAATAAGACGTGTTTTCCTTTGAGAAAGATTTAGCAGACCGTCACCACCATTTATTTGAGGACAAACTGAATTATTACTTGACTCATAAGAAGAACTGTTTCCTTTCTTCTGCCTATTTGGGTCACCCCATCTTCACTTTTCCATATTTCCTTATTGGTCACAATACTTTTTAAATAATGGGGCTTAGTCGTGACACAACTCTTTTCCAAAGTGGGACTCATGGCACCTTGAATTTTGGGGATGTGGGAGAGGGAAGGAAAAGCTTGATTTATCCTTTTAAGAATCCATTTACCCTTCATAATCTAAAACTAATTATTGAACCCAAACGTCAGTGTCTGGATTAAGACTCTTCTGGGTTAGGCTGTTGCCTTGAATCTAAAATTGCCCCCAAGTTGGGGTGGGTCCTTTCCACATACCAGGTGGTCACTAAACGCAAGAGGTTAACGTTGTATTGATTCTTGGGATTTTTGTGGGTCAAGGGGACCACCTGGGTTTATCTGTGAAATCCACAGAGAGCACCATTCACCTGCATGTGGTAATTCTAATGCTGCTTTGACCCTCCTGTGCAGAAAGCATCCTTTGAGAGGATGGACCACCTGCGGCAGCTGCAGAACATCATCCAGGCCACGTCCCGCGAGATCATGTGGATCAACGACTGTGAGGAGGAGGAGCTGCTGTACGACTGGAGTGACAAGAACACCAACATCGCCCAGAAGCAGGAGGCCTTCTCAGTAAGCCCCCAGAGGCGGGAGCTGGGGGCCCTTCCCTCGAGGTGCTGCCTCAGCGGCTGCGCGGTGGCCAGGAATGGGCTTGGAGTCATTTAATCGGCCACTTGTAATTCAGCTTCAGTTGAACGGTCAGGAAAAAAAAACATTCCTTCCCGACAGCTCTTCAGTGATTTAAGAGGGGCAGGGTGGGGCTCGGCATCTCAGAAGACAGTAGACGGGGTAAGATGAGTCCCCTCAGGTGCCACTGAGGGTGTGTAGTGCGGAGGCTTCACCTGCGTGAACCCGGATGAGATGTGTCACCAGTCTGGCCTCAGCCACATACTGAAGGGTCTCAGACATCCTTTCTGGTCTTAAAAATGCCACGATTCTTAAGGAAAGCATAAGACAACTGTTTGGCCTCATTCATTGCCGAAGTGCAGTTTTGTATTTTACTTCCTGTAACTCCGGTGGGAGGGACGGAGGGCCGCCAGTGACTTGTTCTTGAGGACTTGTTTTTCTTTCCTTCACAGATTCGCATGAGTCAGCTGGAAGTTAAAGAGAAAGAACTCAATAAGCTAAAACAAGAAAGTGACCAACTTGTCCTCAGTCAACACCCAGCTTCAGACAAAATTGAGGTCGGTCTCATGAGATTCACATTTTTGTCATGGGGTCTGGGGAGGAAGGGATCCTTTTCAAAAAGAAAGACTATACAGATAAATGATTCTTATCCGTCACAAAGCCATGCCGAGTTTATTTTATATTTTGAGATCATCACCCTAGACCAGGATTGGCAAGCTTTCTCTGGAAAGGATCAAATAATAAATATTTGAGACTGGCAGGGTATTTGATTTCTGTTGAAATTAACTCTGCCATTGTATGGTGAAAGCAACCATGGCAACTTGTGAGCAAATGATTGTGGCTGTGTTCCAATAAAACTTTACTGATAAATGCTGGTGGTGGGCTGGATGTGGCCCTTGGACTGTAGTGTGCTGACCTGTGTCCTAGATCGCCATCCGTGGGCTGCACTCAAGGCTGACACCAGCTGGTAGCACTGGTGTGGCCATATTGGTTGCTAAACAAATCAAAATATTTTCATACCAGTTGGTAAGAGTCATTGCCTTAAGCCCCTCAACCCTCCGTGTGGGTACCTTGGGCCTCCCTGTGACCTAGCAGCTGTACAGGACCGGGGCTGACGCCCCAGTGCCCTCCCCAGTGTCGGTTCCGGTTGCTCAGTGGCTGTGCCCCATTTGGGTCAATCTTTTGACTAATACCCCTAATGGTCTCCGTCTGTTAGAACTTAAATTTGATTTTTACGATACGAGGAGTTCCCTGTTGGGAAAGTTTGGTTTCAAATTTTAGAAAAAAAAAGTTGGCTCGATTTGGAATCAGATGACAAAGGCTTCAGATCGTTCATTCAGGCTCACCCACCTCCAGATGAGTGGATGCCTCTCTGTGGAGGGACAGCAGTGGTTTTCTTGTTTCAGGCGTACATGGATACCCTTCAGACACAGTGGAGCTGGATTCTTCAGATCACCAAATGCATTGATGTTCATCTCAAAGAGAATGCTGCCTACTTTCAGGTGTTTATACTTCGTAATCATTGAATTGTGTCTTAAGTCTTAATACCTTATCTTTTTTTCTTTTTATGTTGGAACTGGCTTTGTAGTCTATTTTTTTAACTTTTATTTTGGGGGGAGCTAATTACGTTTATTTTTTTAAATGGGAAGTGGTACCTGATGGAGCTGAATGAACTATTTTTGATGGACATTTAAAAAAAAACGAATATGGAAACTTCTGTTTGTATCTTACAACATTGTATCATATGTTGGTATCCACACACAGCTGTATAGACACACACCCCCCGTTTGCATGTGCCTGGGTAGATTTTTTTTTTTCTTCAGAGGACCTGATACGGGTTTCAAGGATCTCACTTCTTTTCTTTTTTAAGTTTTGGGGGGAGGTAATTAGGTTTATTTACTAATTTTCATGGAGGTGCTGGGGATTGAACCCAGGACCTCATGCATGCTAGGCACGCACTCTACCACTGAGCTATACCCTCAACTGTTAATACCCTATCTTTTGAAGGTGTTTGAAAAATCACTGGGAGCAGTCTTCACAGTAGTGCATAAATACTATTTATTGGTTTTTAGTTTAGAAAAACATAGATTGGTCACCAATCAGGTAGTCTTTTGGTGTCACGTAAGTTAATAGACTTTCTGTCTGCTCTTTTCCTTGAACCACCTGTCAGATAGACCCGTAGGGAAGACAGTCCCTGAAGTAGAAATACTAGGCCGTACTGCTTATTGAGTTGCTGTTTGTTGACTTGAAGTCCCCCCCATTCTTCATAGTTTTTTGAAGAGGCCCAGTCGACAGAAGCCTACCTGAAGGACCTCCAGGACTCCATCAGGAAGAAGTACCTGTGTGACAAGAGCACGCCCCTGCAGCGCCTGCTGGGGCAGATCAAGGAGCTGGAGGTACCGCCCGGCCTGGGCCCTCAGCGGCCTCCCCTGGGGGTGGCAATAGGCGTGCCCTCCGACGCAGTTCAGGCTTGAGCTTTTCTGCAGAACGAGCACCCAGGGCGCAAGCCAGCATAGTCTTCATTTTCAGTGGCTTTTCTCAAAGTGCATTCTTTGCACACTCAGCCACTGATGAAAATTACTTTCACTTCAGTAGTTTCTGTCACTCAAAGCAAAAGTGGAGAGACTGCTGATGACTTAAATGCCAATTCCCTTGGGAAAGCATACTTCACATTTTATCAGCACGGTCCTTTCACGCCCTGATGGTCTTTCCCGCCCACCTAGTTCATGGCTGCGGTGCCTCTGCAGGGGCTGTGTGGGAAAGGCACCCACGGTCCCTGCAGCTGGAGGAACCGGTGGCTTTTTACAGCTGATGCACCTTTGCTGGTATCTCATTTGTAATGTCATGATAGCTGCAGTCATGCCCTATGAAGATCTCACGTAACATTCACAGAGTATCTATGTTTAAGTATGATTTTATTTGCAACGACAGAAAGAACGAGAGAAAATCCTTGAATACAAGCGTCAGGTGCAGAACTTGGTAAACAAGTCCAAGAAGATCGTGCAACTGAAGCCGCGGAACCCGGACTACAGAAGCAATAAGCCCATCATTCTCCGGGCTCTCTGTGACTACAAGCAGGACCAGGTGTGTGCTCGGTTCCTCGGAATGCTGCCAGACTTTCTCCTCCCTTTACGTACAGATTTTTGTCCTTTAGGAGAGCAGAACTTTATTAAAGTTTCAGTGCGCACCCTAGTAAATATCTTCCTTTTGTACACAAAACAACAAGCTCTCGAAAAAATGCAATGGTTTTGTTCTGCATCATCTGATAGTTGTCAGTAATTAGAACAATAGTTATTTATAAACTATGCTAATTTTAAGGCTTAATACCTTTGGTTCTTCTAATATGCAAAACTTACTTATCCATGATTACTCTTATCTCTGAATTTCTGAGACGAAAGAAAAATGAGAAACATGACCATTAGGCTGCATGTAAACTGAATGTCATTGCAGATTCTATGCGGTAATTAAAGATCAATTCTTTAGGCTCAGTGGTACATACAAACATTCACACAGGAAGATGATTTGTTTTCAGTAATTATTTATGTAATTCTCCCAGCTCTATTTTATAAAAATTAAGGAGGATTTAAGAAATATCAAAAAAAAAATGAAAAAAAAAGAGAAACATCAAATATGATCAGTTGGTTACGCAGATGTCAGAAAACAGTGGAGTTCATCCTACCATGCAGAAATGTTTCAAGAACTTGTGTGGAGAGAAGAAAGGTGAAGTGGAGCTTGTAATACCTCAATGTCAAGCTTGTTTCATTTGACTAGTTAAGAGAGTTGTCATATTTTAAGTACCCATTTTAAGAAGCGATAGAGTTAATTTAGAAAAGAAGCTATTTAGATGCTGGAGTTAATTGAGAAAGTTTTCTGAGGCCCTGATAGCAGAATCTTTGTTTTTATTTTTAAGAGCAAATGAATGGGACAGACAACTCCCGCACTCTGAAATCTACTATATAAAACACAAACTCAACAAAAATAGAAAAGCCAGAGGGTGACTTTTTGCCTTCCTGAAGGATCCCTCACTTCACTGGTAGATGCCCCAGGCCATCTCTGGAAAGTTGCCCCCCCCCATTCACTTCGTACACACCTCGCAGGCTCCCCTGTCTTGCGTAAAGCATCAGTCTTGGGTGTTGTTGGGACCAGCTTCCGTGGAGGAAACGCTAGTCAGATAAAAGCTAAAAAACCCGTTTGCATTCTGTCTTCACTGCTGCTTCTGTCTTTGAGATAAAAGATACACATGTGGACTCGTGAATAAAGCCCAAACCCGGGGCTGCTTGCCTTTTGCAGAAAATCGTCCACAAAGGGGATGAGTGCATCCTGAAGGACAACAACGAGCGCAGCAAGTGGTACGTGACCGGCCCGGGCGGCGTGGACATGCTCGTGCCCTCCGTGGGCCTCATCATCCCCCCGCCCAACCCTCTGGCCGTGGACCTCTCGGGCAAGTACGTGGTGGGTGCTCCTCCTGGCTGTGACGTGACCACAGGTGGGAGAAGTCGGGCCAATGCTCACATTGGACAGTTAGACACACCGTTCCTTACTGATCACCCCCCCCCCCACCGAGGGGAACCTGGTGAGGGTCCCGTGCCATCTACTTCATGTGAAGGTCCTACAGTTATTACTGCAGAATAGGAATGTCTGCTTTTTTTGAGAGGGGAGGTAGTTAGGTTTATTTTTAGAGGAGGTACTGGGGGATTGAACCCAGGACCTCGTGCATGCTAGGCACGCACTCTGCCACTGAGCTGTACCCTTCCCCCTGGAGTAATCGTCCTTGTCCTGCACTTGAAAGGCATTGTTTCAAAATTCTTCTTCCTTTTAGACAATCAGTAGTTTTGCCTGTAGCCTCAAATAGAAAAATGCCCTGAGCATCTATATTTGGCCATCAGTAGGTGGAGTGTTCCTTTCACAGACTGTCCATGGCAGATTCTTCCAGACTGTCTCTGGTGGAAGGCTTCCACCCCCTCGGGGTGGGGACAGTAGCACAATGAACTCGTTTGATGGAGAGCAAGTCTTTAGCGTGTTTTTTCCTTGGTGCCTCCTAGGATTGAGCAGTACTACGAAGCCATCCTGGCTCTGTGGAACCAGCTCTACATCAACATGAAGAGCCTGGTGTCCTGGCACTACTGCCTGATCGACATCGAGAAGATCAGGGCCATGACCATCGCCAAGGTACGTCCTCAGGACCACCCGGCCGCCTGGAGGTTTCCGCCAGGCGAGCCTTCTAGCTGTGCAGATGATGCTTTTGTGTCTCGGCAAGAGTCAGCTGAGCCTTCCTTAGAGGTTCTAGTCTGTCCAGCCGAGAATGGGAGGAATTCGCACGGGGCTCACTACTGACAAACAGAAGTACTAGTTAAAGTTACTTGACAAGCCAGAAGTACCTGTGGAAAAGGCATGGGGTCCTGTGATGCTCTGGGTACCATCCACCTTCGATGTAATGGAAAATTAGTTTGTAATTATTGACTGGATATCACAGAAGTAAAAGGTGGGATAGAATTCTTGGAAGAACACCCAAAACATTAGTTACTCTATATCAGTGGTTTTCATGTTGGGGTCCGAGGATCCCAGGTGAGGGAGTCCTTTGGGATGCCCAGGACAACAGGGAGGAGAGGGGCATGGAATGAGGGAGTTGGGAGCTCCCCCCAACCCGTTTCCTCTTTCAAGTCAGAGCAGTTTTGCTGTGATCTGCTTTACATTTGGAGTTTCTGAGTCCTACTGCCTTTAGAGAATAAAATTCCATAGGAAGAGAAAAATTGACAACCCACCGCTCGGAGTGTTGCCCCAGGCCCCACCGAGCCTAATGCATTTTCAAGCAAACTCTTCTTGGTCACACTTTGGGGCCGTCAGAAACACCCCTGCCTGGTTTACTTTCAGCTGAAAACCATGCGGCAGGAAGATTACATGAAGACAATATCTGACCTTGAGTTGCACTACCAAGAGTTCATCAGAAACAGCCAAGGCTCAGAGATGTTCGGGGATGATGACAAGCGGAAGATGCAGACCCAGTTCACGGATGCGCAGAAGCACTACCAGACCCTGGTCATTCAGCTCCCTGGCCACCCCCAGCACCAGACAGGTTGGTTTGGAGCTGCTCTCTGTTTGTATCCACCATACATACAGTTTGGTTTGTTTGTTTTTATTGAAGTATAGTTGATTTACAGTGTTGTGTTAATTTCTGGTGTACAGCACAGTGATTCAGTTATACATACATTCTTTTTTATGATAGGTGATTATAAGCTAGTGAATATAGTTCCTTGTGCTATACTGTAGGACCTTGTTTATCTGTTTTATTTTTTATTGAAGTGTAGTCGGTTTACAATGTGTCAATTTCTGGTGTACAGCATAATGCTTCAGTCATACATATACATATATTCATTTTCATATTCTTTTTTATATTCATAGGTTAATACAAGATATTAAATATAGTTTCCTGTCCTATACAGAAGAAACTTGTTTATATATCTGTTTTATATGTAGTAGTTTGTATCTGCTAATCTCAAGCTCCTAGTTTATCCCTCCCCCCACCCCCACTTTCTCCTTTGGTAACCACACATTTGTCTTCTGTATCTGTGAGTCTCTTTCTGTTTGTAAATAAGATCATTTGTCTCATTTTTTAAGATTCCACATGGAAGTAATACCATATGGTATTTGTCTTTCTCCGACTTACTTTTTTAAAAAGCAAGTCGGTAGTTTGCCAAAAACCAGTTTCAGAATTGCTTCTTTGAAAGATAATATCTCAAAAGCCATTTATACACTAAATTTTCAGAATCATATCAAAGGAAGTAGCTACGCTGTCATGCAGTGTGGATGGTTTTGTATTTTGAGGTCTCATTCCCTTCTGGCCCGGAATCCTCTGACCCTTGTGCTCCTAATGTATTTTTACAGTAACCACAACTGAAATCACTCATCTCGGTTCCTGCCAAGATGTCAGCCGTAATAAAGTAATTGAAACCAACAGAGAAAGTGACAAGCAAGAGACGTGGATGCTGATTGAGCTGCAGAAGATTCGCAGGCAGATGGAGCACTGTGAGGGCAGGATGAGCCTGAAAAACCTTCTCCTGGCCGACCAAGGGTCCTCGCATCACATCACAGTCAAAATAAACGAGCTGAAGGTATGGATCCCTCAACATTTGGCTTGATTCCAGGTATCTTTACATTTAACCATGAACTAATTAAATACTTAAAGGCAAGAAAACCTTCATTTTTCAAGGAAACAGTCTTCTGGCATGATTTCCTTTTTTCTTTCCCCTGCTTCCAAATTTATAGAAGGTTACCTGGGCTGGAGATCAAACCATCTTTGCTGTTAGTGTGTGAGTTGTTGACTCAGGCTGCAGTATCTGCCTTTTCTGCAGTGTCAAGTTTTTAACCACACATTAATTCGGCTTCTGCCTGAAGCAACCTATGATATGGGCTAGACAGGTAGAATGATCTTTATTTATAGACAGGAAACTGACCTGGAGAGATTGGGTGGGAGGCTGGGGTGGGGGATGTGTGAACTCCAAGCCATGTGCAGAGCTGGGACGGCAGCCCAATATTTCAGTGTTTAGCTCTTTTCCACACAGCCAGGCCTGGGCACTGCATTGGGCGGTCCAAGGCATGTGTCCTAAGGAAGTGGGTCACATTTATCCAGTGCTGGTAAGGCCTCCCTGCTGAAGCACACGGAAGGGCAACTCTGTTGCTTGAATCTTTGACATTTTGTAGGCTTTTTTTAATCCAAAAAAGAAAAATAAATAAATTTTTAAAACTCAAAAAAATTTTGTGGGCTTTTTGAGAACGCAGACAACGGTGAGAAGCACACAGCTAAATCCAAAGTGTTCTGCTTTTTTTGCACAGAGTGTGCAGGCTGATGCCCAGGCAATTGCTGAAGTTCTCAACCAGCTGAAGGACATGCTAGCTAACTTCAGAGGCTCAGAGAAATACTGCTATTTACAGAATGAGGTATTTGGATTGTTTCAGAAACTGGAAAACATCAATGGCGTGACAGACGGCTATTTAAATAGGTAAACGCGGCTGACACTCACCTCAGATGTTTGACTTGTCTGCAGCTTCATTTTTGATTTGTTTTCGGGGCTGCTTACTTTCCATTTCTCTTTTCGCTCGAGGCTCAGTCACATTCTGTGCTTTTGAAAGAGGGTCTTTACGCCCAGTGTCCTCATCCCCCTGTTCTGACATCAAATGTCCCTTACACCTAAAGCATCCTGTAAAGGCCAGAGCTCAGAATTTTAATGTTAATGCAACGTGGTAGTCAGAATCATGATAGCGAGGGAAAAAATGAATTGCTCTGCTGTTTATAAAATAAGCAAAATAAATATTTCTCCACTTTAATACGGTTTTCTTTTATTAATAGTGGCCAGAGCCAAATGTCCAAAGTCTGATTATGTCCCCGTCCGTTTTGTTCACCTCTTGCTCCTCACAGCTTGTGCACAGTCCGGGCGCTCCTGCAGGCCATTCTCCAAACAGAAGACATGTTAAAGGTGTACGAAGCCAGACTCACCGAAGAGGAAACTGTTTGCCTGGATCTGGATAAAGTGGAAGCGTACCGCTGTGGCCTGAAGGTGACGTGAAGGGCTGGCACAGTGGCCGCGCTTATGGGAAATAATACAGGACTACTCAGTCCCCAGTCATAAAGCTTCCCTAAGCTTTCATGAGATTCAAGGATGACTGGATTTTGTCGGCCACACATGGTTGACATCAGCCATTATCTCTGGTGCACTGTTGTCCAGGGCGTGTTGGCAGGAGCCACGTGAGAAAGTCATCTGTGGGGAGAGTAGTCTGGGGAATTCCAGTTAAACGTAGTTAAGCTGGTTACTGTTGTACTTTTCAGAAGCTTTACTGTGTTAGTATATTTTGTGATTTTTCAGGAATGGAATGGTTAATACACTTTATAATTTTTCAGGAATGGGGTGTCATATTTAGCATTTCCCAAACTAATTGACAATTTGCATACTTTTTTTAATGGGGTGGCACCAGGAGCAAGATTGCTGGCACAAATATTGGGGAATGACATCAGTAAATACATTTTCCTTGCAGTGTCGTGTCCGGCAGGAGATGAGATTGGTTTGTACTCTTTTTTTTTTTTTTTTTTCCCTCTTGTGACAGAAAATTAAAAGTGACTTGAACTTGAAGAAGTCATTGCTGGCCACCATGAAGACAGAGCTGCAGAAAGCCCAGCAGATCCACTCCCAGACTTCCCAGCAGTACCCGCTCTACGACCTGGACCTGGGCAAGTTCAGCGAGAAAGTCGCCCAGCTGACCGATCGCTGGCAAAGAATTGATAAGCAGATAGACTTCAGGTGTGCCAACCTCCTTCCACACTTTCTTCCCATTTGGTTGTTCCCCACATCCTGTCACTTGAAGTGATCACCGTAAAGCCAGTGGTTTTGTTTCGTGTGTAAGTTACGCAGCCTCGGCGCTTTCTTCGTGGCCTCGCTGTACCGGAGGCAGCTCTGTTGGTAATGGGACAGGGAACCTCCCAATAGCCAAGCTCGATGCCAAGTGCCATCCAGATTCTTAGGGAAACAGTGGAAGCCATTGATCAAGCTCCTTCATGCCCCATAAATTCAGGAGTAGATGCTTGTACATCTTACACAAAAGAAATGCCTTCCTACAAAGCGAGGTTTAAGCAAATATCTTGAATCCTGCTTGTAGTTTATTTTACCAGGAGTGCTTCTTGAGTTACAGATCATTGATATGTAATTCACATGCCGCACAGTACACCCACTGAAGGTGTACAGTTCAGTGTTGTGTCGTGTATTCAGAATGTGTAACCATCACTACAATCTTTAAGCTTAGAATATTTTTTCTTACCCTAAAAAAGAAACCCCATACCCACTGGCGGTCACTCCCCGTCCCCTCACAACCCTCCAGCCCCAAACGGCCACCATTCTGCTTGCTGTCTCTGTAGATTTGCCTATTCGGACATTTCATCTAAACGGAAACATCTGATATGTATCCTTGGTGATTGCTTTTTTTTGCTGAACATAATGGCTTCAAGGTTCATCCAGGGTGTAGCACATGTCAGTACTTCATTTCTTTTTATGACTGAGGGATACTCCGTTGTCTGGCTGTAACACATTTTGTTTATTCTCTCATCAATTGATGGATATTGGGGTTGTTCCCTGTTTTGGGCTCTCGTGAAAAATGCTGCTACGAATGTTCATGGAGAACTTTCCGTGTGGATGTCTGTTTTCAGTTCTCCTGGGTGGACTTGCTGGGTCATCGGGTAAATCTGTGTTAAATGTTTTGAGGAGCAGTAGCCATGCTTTAATGATTTTATTGTATCTGTTTTCCCCAGATTGTGGGACCTGGAGAAACAAATCAAGCAACTGAGGAATTACCGTGATAACTATCAGGCTTTCTGCAAGTGGCTCTACGATGCCAAACGCCGCCAGGATTCCTTAGAATCCATGAAATTTGGAGATTCCAACACGGTCATGCGATTTTTGAATGAGCAGAAGGTATGAGCTAATTTACCACTGCATTAGATTTCATTGGGCGTAAGTTGTATTTTCCTCTGGTTGTGTTTTCATAGCGGTACCCAGGTTTGAAATAATAAATATTTAATAATTACTAGTCCCTTTTGTGAATGCTTAAATTGTGCCCAGAGGAAAAGCAATGGAGATGTTTACAAAGAAATGTGCTTATGAATGTAGAATAATGTAACATTGTAGTAAAGTATCTTTGTGAATTAAGTGATAGGACCAGAAAAGAGTGCTGACCAGACAGTAACCTCTTAGATAATAAGAAGTTGAAGATCTTCCTTCTCTTATCTGAATAGGAAACATGCTCATCTTTTAAGGTTTCGCTGTGAGAATACGGGTCGGAACATGTAGTAATAAACTGAGGGAAAAGACCAAGTAACAGTGGTTTAAAGAGTAAAAGAACATTTATTTTAAAATAGGTGTGCACTTTAACATTTGTAAATATTTTCTTTTTTGTAAAGAACTTGCACAATGAAATAAGTGGCAAACGAGACAAATCAGAGGAAGTACAAAAAATTGCCGAACTGTGTGCGAATTCCATTAAGGTATGTTGGTTTCACAGAGGATGTCGGTTTTTCACAGAGAATATTATTCACTGTGTTTATTTCGGCAGCACGTATACTAAAGCGGGAATGCTGCAGAGAAGGTTGGCATGGCCCTTATGCAAGGATGACATGCAAATTCATGAAGCGTTTCATATTTAAAAAAAGAATGTGATTAACTGCATTATTTTCTGATTCACTTCAAAGGTTATAGATTTCTTGGGGACAGCGATTATGGCTTTTGTATATTCTCTCCTGAACAAACCGTAAACGCTTGTTATCCATCAGCTTGAATTCATTTTGCATAGGCAGTATCTCCAGGAATGGGCTGGTCTTCATTCTTGAAACTGGTGTGTCCAAAAATCCCCATTTAGCATATAAAGATGTGCTGCCTGGTTCAATAATGTGATGTTAGGTGCTTGCACATTAGGAGCATGTGATAGCCTTTGGCGTTGGTCATTAGAAATGCAACTTGGTGATTTAAAACTGTGGAATTTGTAGCTGTCAGTGATTCCTTGGAAGCCCATTAAGCATGTTTTTCTCAAACTTCGTGATTCTGCAGGATTATGAACTGCAGCTGGCGTCATATACCTCGGGACTGGAAACGCTGCTGAACATACCTATCAAGAGGACCATGGTTCAGTCGCCTTCTGGGGTGATTCTGCAAGAGGTACAGCTCTCATGACATATCTCTTAGAGTCTGCCCCTCCACATCTTCTCTCTGCCCGTCCCCTTCATGTCCTCCCTACACTCTCTGAATTCATCTCTTGTTACAGGGTAGCCACTCAGAAAGGTTTAATACATTCTGCTTTCTCTAGTGTGAGTCATCAGTTTAAGATGCATTTTAGGAAATGATCACTGAGAAGTCTGGGTCTGTTGTTTATATGTTCGAGACTTTGCAGAAACTGGGCTTAAATTCTGGGTTTAGTGAGGGAGACTTCTAAAAAGTGGAAAATACCTGGTAGATTTCGAGAAGACAACTTCTCAAAGGTATCAGAGACCATCATCTGTTCGATGGTTTAGGGGGAACACCCTGGAGTGATGAGAATGGAGTGCAATGTTTTCAGCCCTTTGTTTAGTGGTACATCTGGGTTTGGGAATCAGCCCACATGAACGAAAGAGAATTCACTCCTTAAATTATAAGGTCATCATTTGATGGTTTTAGAAAACAAAATTGGTCAACTGGCATAGGACGTTTTAAAATTTAATTTTTTTAATTGAAGTATAGTCAGTTACAATGTATCAATTTCTGGGGTACAGCATAATGTTTCAGTCATACATATACATACATGTATTCATTTTCATAATAGGACTTTTTTTTAAATGCAACAGCTTTTATTTTTCCTTTCTCTCCTTTTCTCCAAGGCTGCAGATATGCATGCTCGGTACATAGAACTTCTCACAAGGTCTGGAGACTATTACAGATTCTTAAGTGAGATGCTGAAGAGTTTGGAAGATCTGAAGGTAATTTACTTTATCTCCTTGGAGGATCCAAAAAGAAAATAGGATAGAACTTTATTATTACTGCCTCATTATAACATGGATTTGGACATACCCACTGGTACAACTGTATTTCCTCCAAACAGTTAGTATAATATAGTTTGTTCAGAAGTCAGGGGTCAGTTCTCTTCTCTGCTACCCTGCTCTGAATGGGCTTAGGTAGCATTTGCAAAACTACAGCTACTTTACCTTACCCCCCAAATCCAGTAATTTCATTTAATGTTTGGTCAAGGAATTTGCTTTCTTTCTTTGTGTTAAATCAAGGAGAACACCCTGTATTAGCGGGATTTGAATTCTGCATGTCGAGTGATTGTTTAATTCACTCCTCATTTCTAATACTTGATTTGAGTCCATATGGAAACTAATACTTTGAAATAAAAGAAACATAATTTATGAAATCATAAGCGTTTGGTTTTGGAAGAAATCACCTCATTTAAGAAAGCTGATAACTCAGAGGTGATACATCACTTACTGACATGATATAAGCAGTTGATGGAAGAATTATGACTGGAGTAGAGATCTCTTGAATTTTTATCTGGTAGCCTTTGTCTTGTATCACTCTTTATATGTGTACTTATGTGTGTGGTGTGTATGTGCACATGTGTGTGCAGGTGTGTAACAAGAAATGAGAAAGCACATTGGTCTTATGGGGAGAGAGTACTGCTTCTTATGATGTGAGGCATTTTTTTTTTCAACATACTTATTTAAAAAATTGAAATATCGTTGATTTACAATGTTGTGTTAGTTTCTGGTATACAGCATAGTGATTCAGTTGTATATTCTCTTTCATTATAGGTTATTACAAGGTAGTGAATATAGTTCCCTGTGCTCTACAGTAGGACATGTTATTTTTCTATTTTATATATAGTCATGTGTATCTGTTAATCCCAAACTCCTAATCTTTCCCTCCCCCCACCTTTCCCCTTCAGTAACTATAAGTTTGTTTTCTATGTCTGTGAGTCTGTTTCTGTCTTGTAGATAAGTCCATTTGTGTCATTTTTTTAGATTCCACATATAGGTCATCTCCTATGATATTTGTCTTTGCGTCTGACTTAACTTCGCTGAGTATGATCATCTCAAGGCCCCTCATTCAACATGCTTTCTATTTCACTTCCACAGCTGAAAAATACCAAGATCGAAGTTCTGGAAGAGGAGCTAAGGCTGGCCCGAGACGCCAACTCTGAAAACTGCAATAAGAACAAATTCCTGGATCAGAACCTGCAGAAGTACCAGGCAGAGTGTTCCCAGTTCAAAGCCAAGCTCGTGAGCCTGGAGGAGCTGAAGCGACAGGCTGAGCTGGATGGAAAGTCAGCCAAGCAAAACCTAGACAAGTGCTACGGCCAAATCAAAGAGCTCAATGAAAAGATCACCCGGCTGACGTACGAGATCGAGGATGAGAAGAGGAGGAGGAAGGCCGTGGAAGACAGGTTTGACCAGCAGAAGAGCGACTACGACCAGCTGCAGAAAGCGAGGCAGAGTGAGAAGGAGAGCCTGGGCTGGCAGAAACTGGAGTCTGAGAAAGCCATCAAGGAGAAGGAGTACGAGATAGAGAGGTTGAGGGTCCTGCTGCAGGAGGAGGGCGCCCGGAAGAGAGAATATGAGAATGAGCTGGCAAAGGTAAGAAACCACTATAATGAGGAGATGAGTAATTTAAGGAACAAGTATGAAACAGAGATTAACATCACGAAGACCACCATCAAGGAGATAACCACGCAGAAAGAGGATGATTCCAAAAACCTCCGAAACCAGCTCGATCGACTCTCCAGGGAGAATCGCGACCTGAAGGAGGAGATCGTCCGGCTCAATGACAGCATACTGCAGACCACTGAGCAGCGGAGGCGGGCGGAAGAGGATGCCCTGCAGCAGAAAGCCTGCGGCTCCGAGATGCAGCAGAAGAAGCAGCAGCTGGAGGTGGAGCTGAAGCAGCTCATCCAGCAGCGCTCCGAGGACAACGCCAGGCACAAGCAGTCCCTGGAGGAGGCTGCCAAGACCATCCAGGACAAAAACAAGGAGATTGAAAGACTCAAAGCTGAGTTTCAGGAGGAGGCCAAGCGCCGCTGGGAGTATGAGAACGAACTGGCTAAGGTAAGGAGCAGTTACGATGAGGAGATCATTAGCTTAAAGAACCAGTTCGAGACGGAGATCAACATCACCAAGACGACCATCCAGAAGCTCACCCTGCAGAAGGAAGAGGACACCAGCGGCTACCGTGCCCAGGTGGACAACCTCACCAGAGAAAACCGGAGCCTCTCAGAGGAGGTCAAGAGGCTGAAGAGCACTCTGGCCCAGACCACGGAGAGCCTCCGGAGGGTCGAGGAGAACGTCCAGCAGCAAAAGGCCACGGGCTCGGAGATGGCTCAGCGGAAGCAGCAGCTGGAGATCGAGCTGCGGCAGGTTACACAGATGCGGACGGAAGAGAGCATGAGGTACAAGCAGTCTCTGGACGATGCTGCCAAGACGATCCAGGACAAGAACAAGGAGATAGACAGGTTAAAGCAGCTGCTAGAGACAGAAACAAAGGAGCGCAGGTGCCTGGAGGAGGAAAATGCGAAACTGCAGCGGGCCCAGCACGAGCTGCAGAAAGCCAACAGCAGTGCCACAGAGACAATTAGCAAACTGAAGGTTCAGGAGCAAGAGCTGTTGCGCCTGAGGATCGACTACGAGCGGCTGTCCCAGGAGAGGACCGTCAAGGACCAGGACATCGCCCGCTTCCAGAGCTCCCTGAAGGAGCTGCAGCTGCAGAAGCATAAGGCGGAGGAGGAGCTGATGCGGCTGAAGAGGGCAGCCTCCGAGGACTCCTCCAAGAGGAAGAGGCTGGAGGAGGAGCTGGAGGGCCTGCGGAGGACTCTGAAGGAGCAGGCAGTGAAAATCACCAGCCTGACCCAGCAGCTGGAGCAGGCGTCCATTGGCAAGAAGAAGAGCGAGGATGACCTGCGGCAGCAGAGGGACGTGCTGGAAGGCCACCTGCGGGAGAAGCAGAGGACCCAGGACGAGCTGAGGAGGCTGGCCTCCGAGGTTGAGGCCCTGCGGCGGCAGCTGCTCCAGGAGCAGGAGAACGTCAAGCAGGCTCACGTGCGGAATGAGCACTTCCAGAAGGCCATCGAGGACAAGAGCAGGAGCCTGAACGAGAGCAAGATAGAAATCGAGAGGCTGCAGTCCCTGACCGAGAACCTGACCAAGGAGCACCTGATGCTGGAGGAGGAGCTGCGGAACCTGCGCCTGGAGTACGACGACGTCCGGCGGGGCCATAGCGAGGCCGACAGCGACAAGAACGCTACCATCTCGGAGCTAAGGAGCCAGCTGCAGATCAGCAACAGCCGGACCCTGGAGCTGCAGGGCCTGATTAATGATTTACAGAGAGAGAGGGAAAATTTGAGACAGGAAATTGAGAGATTCCAAAAGCAGGCTTTAGAGGTATTCACAAATATTTGATCGCAGCTCCACTGTGTCTTGAATGATGCACTCCGCGGTCCTCTGATCTCAGCTGTGCTCTTGCTGCTGGGGTGGCTGCTTGCAGAATATCTCACTTTTCTTTTGGTTGCTGTCTGCCACTGGCTGGCTGCTGCTGTGGACTGATTTCAGTGCTGTTTGCCTGGCTTTTTTGTCACTGCATCAAGTGTCCATCTGCGTGTGACCCAGGCCTGGCTCTGCTTTTAGACCTTTCACCTGGGTGGAGCATCTGAGATCACTTGCCTCTCAGTGACCCACTCTGTTTTCTACACACTGGCTCTTTGGGAGCTGTGACTATATTCGTAATTAAAATTTTGCTAAAGAAAAATCCCATTAAAGGGGTTTTCTATGCAATTTTTAAGTCATTTTTGAATTCTCACCTGCATGGTTTTTCTGCATGCCTTATCCTGTTCTCTCTTGATCATGGCCCTCCTGTGTTTCTTTTTGTTTGACTTTTCTTCTTTTACCCCCTAATTAAAACATTCAGCTTCTTTAACTTCTAACAACTGTTTGACTTAGGTAGAAAATATTTGTGTGGGGCTGGGTGTGGGGTGTGTGTGTATATGTCCATAGATTTGTATTGTTTTATTAAACATATTAGTATAGCTGTAGCAGGTGAGATGTAGGTATAGCGGGTGTGATAGCCTGGAACAAAACTCCCCGTATTTGTTCAAACCATAATTACTATTAAGAATGAGACAGGTCTGCAGTTGCTCCCATTTCCTTCTATGGGAAAATACAGTAAGTATAGAAGCCATTTATCAGAGTGGCAACATACATGCACAGAATTTTTTTCCATGAACTTGTAAGATAACAAAATAACAGTATATCCGAGGAAAACAGAGAAAGGGCAAATATGTAAATACACTTTTTTTTTTTTTAATGTAGAAAAAGGTTAAGTGATGGTAGTCCTATGATATGATCAAATCATTTTTTCCTGTTTCTTTCTTTTCACCTTCTAGGCTTCTAATAGGATTCAGGAATCAAAGAATCAGTGCACTCAGGTGGTGCAGGAGAGAGAGAGCCTTCTGGTGAAGATCAAAGTTCTGGAGCAAGACAAGACCAGGCTGCAGAGGCTGGAGGATGAGCTGAATCGCGCCAAAGTGGCCCTCGAGGCAGAAAGCCGGGTGAAACAGCGCCTGGAGTGTGAGAAACAGCAAATCCAGAATGACCTGAACCAGTGGAAAACGCAGTATTCCCGCAAGGAAGAGGCTATCAGGAAGATTGAGTCAGAAAGAGAAAAGAGCGAGAGAGAGAAGAACAGCCTTCGGAGTGAGATCGAGAGGCTCCAGGCGGAGATCAAGAGGATTGAGGAGAGATGTCGGCGGAAGCTGGAGGATTCCAGCCGGGAGACGCAGTCGCAGATGGAGACAGAACGCTGCCGGCTTCAGAAGGAAATCGACAGACTCAAACAGCGCCCGTATGGGTCCCACCGGGAGACCCAGACTGAGTACGAGTGGTCCGTGGACTCCTCAAAGCTGGTGTTTGACGGACTGAGGAAGAAGGTGACGGCGATGCAGCTTTACGAGTGCCAGCTGATTGACAAGACGACCCTGGACAAACTGCTGAAGGGGAAGAAGTCAGTGGAGGAAGTGGCCTCCGAGATCCAGCCTTTCCTCCGGGGAGCAGGCGCTATTGCTGGAGCTTCTGCCTCCCCGAAGGAGAAGTACTCTTTGGTAGAGGCCAAGAGGAAGAAACTGATCACCCCAGAATCCACAGTCATGCTCCTGGAGGCCCAGGCAGCTACCGGCGGGATCATTGATCCCCACCGGAACGAAAAGCTGACCGTCGACAGCGCGATAGCCCGGGACCTCATCGACTTTGATGACCGCCAGCAGATATACACGGCAGAGAAAGCCATCACTGGCTTTGATGACCCATTTTCAGGCAAGACAGTGTCTGTGTCGGAAGCCATCAAGAAAAATCTGATCGATAGAGAAACCGGAATGCGTTTACTGGAAGCCCAGATTGCTTCAGGGGGGGTGGTGGACCCCGTGAACAGTGTCTTTTTGCCGAAAGACGTAGCCTTGGCTCGTGGGCTGATTGACAGAGATCTGTATCGGTCCCTGAATGATCCCCGAGATAGTCAGAAGAACTTTGTGGATCCGGTCACCAAGAAGAAGGTCAGTTACATGCAGCTGAGGGAACGGTGCAGGATCGAACCGCACACTGGCCTGCTCCTGTTGTCGGTACAGAAGAGAAGTATGTCCTTCCAGGGAATCAGACAGCCTGTGACCATCTCTGAGCTGGTGGATTCTGGCATATTGAGACCATCCACTGTCAACGAACTGGAATCCGGTCAGATTTCTTACGATGAGGTTGGCGAGAGAATTAAGGACTTCCTTCAGGGTTCAAGCTGCATAGCAGGCATCTACAATGAGACCACGAAACAGAAGCTTGGCATTTACGAGGCCATGAAAATTGGCTTGGTCCGACCCGGCACTGCTCTGGAGCTGCTGGAAGCCCAGGCAGCTACTGGCTTCATAGTGGATCCTGTTAGAAACTTGAGGTTACCAGTGGAAGAAGCCTACAAAAGAGGTCTGGTGGGTATTGAGTTCAAAGAGAAGCTCCTGTCTGCGGAACGCGCTGTCACCGGGTACAACGACCCTGAAACAGGAAACATCATCTCCTTGTTCCAGGCCATGAACAAGGAACTCATCGAAAAGGGCCACGGTATTCGCTTGCTGGAAGCACAGATCGCAACCGGCGGGATCATCGACCCGAAGGAGAGCCACCGTCTGCCGGTTGACATAGCGTACAAGAGGGGCTACTTCAATGAGGAGCTCAGTGAGATTCTCTCCGATCCAAGCGACGATACAAAAGGATTCTTTGACCCAAACACCGAAGAAAATCTTACCTATCTGCAGCTGAAAGAAAGATGCATTAAGGACGAGGAAACGGGGCTCTGTCTTCTGCCCCTGAAGGAGAAGAAGAAACAGGTGCAGACATCACAAAAGAATACCCTCAGGAAGCGCAGAGTGGTCATAGTTGACCCAGAAACCAACAAGGAGATGTCTGTCCAGGAGGCCTATAAGAAGGGCCTCATAGATTACGAAACCTTCAAAGAACTGTGTGAGCAGGAGTGTGAGTGGGAAGAAATAACCATCACTGGGTCGGATGGCTCCACCCGAGTAGTCCTGGTAGACAGGAAGACGGGCAGTCAGTATGATATTCAAGATACGATCGACAAGGGCCTCATTGACAGGAAGTTCTTTGACCAGTACCGATCCGGCAGCCTCAGCCTCACTCAGTTTGCTGACATGATCTCCTTGAAGAATGGGGTCGGCGGCAGCAGTGCCGAGGGAGGTAGCGTCAGCGATGACGTTTTCAGCAGCTCCCGACACGAGTCTGTGAATAAGATTTCCACCATATCCAGCATCAGGAATTTAACCATCAGGAGCAGTTCCCTGTCTGACCCCCTAGAGGAGTCGAGCCCCATCGCAGCCATCTTCGACACAGAAAACCTGGAGAAGATCTCCATCACGGAAGGGATCGAGCGGGGCATCGTTGACAGCATCACTGGGCAGAGGCTTCTGGAGGCTCAGGCCTGCACAGGCGGCATCATCCACCCGACCACCGGCCAGAGGCTGTCCCTTCAGGATGCGGCCTCCCAGGGCCTGATCGACCAGGATATGGCCACCAGGCTGAAGCCTGCTCAGAAAGCCTTCATCGGCTTCGAGGGAGTGAAGGGAAAGAAGAAGATGTCAGCAGCAGAGGCAGTGAAAGAAAAATGGCTCCCCTATGAGGCGGGCCAGCGCTTCCTGGAGTTCCAGTACCTCACGGGAGGCCTTGTTGACCCTGAAGTGCACGGGAGGATCAGCACGGAAGAAGCCATCAGAAAGGGGTTCATCGACGGCCGGGCGGCTCAGAGGCTGCAAGACACCAGCAGCTATGCCAAGATCCTGACCTGCCCCAAAACCAAGCTGAAAATATCCTACAAGGATGCCATAAACCGCTCCATGGTGGAAGACATCACCGGCCTGCGCCTCCTGGAGGCCGCCTCTGTTTCGTCCAAGGGCTTGCCCAGCCCGTATAACGTGTCCTCCGCCCCAGGCTCCCGCTCCGGCTCCCGCTCTGGCTCCCGCTCCGGCTCGCGCTCCGGCTCCCGCAGTGGGTCCCGGCGGGGAAGCTTTGATGCCACAGGGAATTCTTCCTACTCTTACTCCTACTCCTTTAGCAGTAGCTCTATCGGGCACTAGTAGCCGGTGGGAAGTGGTTGCTCTACCTTGGCTTTCATTGCTATGAATTTTCGCTTTACCAAATAATAGAAAAAGAAAGCCCAGCGCTTGGGGATAGTGATAGAACTTTCTGTGCTTAAGAAAATGTAGCCATGGTCGGAATCAAATAGTAAAGGCTGTTTTGGCTTTTGATCTTCTTAGCCCCCGCCTCGAGAATGTACTACATCTGGTGGTGTGTGTACGACGTGGTAATCAGTTGTAAGGATAGCACAAATTGAATTGCTTCTCTGTTTAGATTTTTGATCGCTTCTTCTTGAACTTCTTTTGGCCTATAATACAGATTTCTATTCTCGGAGATAAAAATTAAATTGACCATTGATGTTGTAGTCCGCATTCTGTTTCTCAGCTAAATATTTCCTTTTTCTGTATTAGGAGAAAATTATCCTACCTTGGCCTCCTCCCCCCACAAAAAAAGAACCCCCACCGACCCAAGCATTTTGGTATGAGTCTCCTTGGATTGTAGAACCCATATCCTCTTAAATGTACCTGTTCGGTTTGGTATTAATTTGACTATTTGTGCATGACAGTAGCAGTCTCTGCTTTTCTTTGGTCAAAGTTTTCTGTTTATTTTGCTTGTCATTTTCTATGTACTTTAATAAGGTGTCTTGATGAAGTTTGCTATTCTGGCAATAAACTTTTAAACGTTTGAAGTTTTTGTGTTTTGATTTCCTAATATGTTCATACACACAAGGGCATTTAGCAGAAGCTTTTTGTTTATTGTAACATATGTCAAAAACTATTTACTAAACACATGCTAAGAAAGACCATTAAAAACCTGTTTCAGTTCTGAATTCTTGTTAGATGTTGGTCTTCTGAAGTTAGTTTTTCAACATTTCTTGACCAGGCAGAGTCCTTGAAAAGAAGTCTATGTAAAGAGGCCAGGCCAGAGGTCAATACTCAATTCTGGTTTTTTCTGGACAGTGAGTAGCATGGGGGCAGGTCACCATTATACCATTTAAAATACATGAAGTGGGTAAGACTCCATTTTGGTAGTCTCAAACTACGTGGTTGCATTTTGTCCCCTAAGAGGAAAGAATTGTCCTTGGGTCTATGAAATTGATCCTGAAGAATTCTTGGCTCATTCAAAAGACAATGAAATATAAGCCTTTTCTTTGGATCAAAGAAAAACTTGAAACTCAAGACATTTGTTATTAAATTAACATGACTTTCCTGAATGCCTAGTATGTGTAGTCTTGGGTGAGGTACTAGAGGATTCAGTAGAATTTATAAGCCCTTGGCTTCTAGGCATTTGCAGTGTGGATGGGGACAAAAGACACATGTAAAACAGTGGGGGAAACAACTTGCATGTATCAGCAGTGTGTGTTAATACAATCAAACAAATCTTTTAGTACAATAGAAAATAGGAAAGCAAATGACATGCTAATTGTGTAGAACAAAAAATCATACTCAAGATCATCCTTAAATGATTGGAGCCTTTTGGTACGTAGTGTGAAAACAGCATTCATTTCTTTGTCACCTCTCCTATTCTTCCTCTTCTCCCCTCCCTCCCTGCCATTTGGAGGACTGGTAATTAATTTCATTCACTAAATACTGAGTTCTGTGTGCCACGCGTTGTTCCAGAAGCTATAGACCTCATGGTAGGAATACCTGGCACAAATACAGCCTGTGTAATAGAAAAGGAAGGCAAATACGTGATAAAGGCTGTGTTGGAAGAAATAAAGGCAGATCTGTAGACCAGAGCTGGGAAGCTGCATTAGCGCGGGCTGCTGTAACAAGATACCACAGACTGGGTGCATTAAACAAACATTCACTTTAGTACGGTTCTAGAGGTTAGAAGTCCAAGACCAAGGTGCCATCGGGGCTGGTGTCCAGTGAGGGCTTTCCTCCTGGCTAACAAGCAGCAGAGGAGTTCCAGGGTCTCTCTCAATTTATAAGGTCGCTAGTTCTGTCACGTTAGAGCCCCACCCTTCTGACTTCATTTAACCTTAATTACCTCTGTAAAGGCCCCATCTCCAAATACAGTCACGTTGCCGGTTAGGGCTTCAATATATGAATTTTGGGGGCACACAATTCAGCCTACAATAGAGGTCTAACCTAGAACAGGCAGCAGAAGACCTCTTTAGGAACATGGTGAGCCAACAGATAAACGTACATCCATGTAAAGGAGTCCTTTGGCTTGAAACAGTCCACCCACTCCAAGCTGCTGCCAAAGTTGTCAGTTAAGGTCTGAGATGAGAGGGTTGGGTCCTGGAGAGGACATACTTACCCTGGACTGAGTTTGGATTTGGTTCACATACACTGTACATCCACAGAAAAGGGAACCATATATTAAAATTTTCAATAGCAGTCATCACTTCACATCCCAAAATAGTCTCACATTTTCCAGGAGGCTTGGCTAACTATGTAACTGCAAATAAAAAGGATGCGGTGGGCAGGGTATAAATAAATTACTTACCACACATCCACTTGTAGCTACTGGCCTATTTCTGTATTATCATAATTTATTTATTTATCCATTTATTCATTAGTGACAGAACTGTGCTATTTGCCTTTGAAAATAGCTGTTCACAAAAATTTCCTTCATGGTGGTGTTGGGGGTTTTTTGGGGTGGGTGGGGGGGCCTGGAGGAGACAAGTGCAAAGGAAGGCAAAGATTTGGCATCAGGCTTGAAAAAGAAAAATAAAAAATAACATTACAGGGATTAGATACTGGGAGTTAAGGCCATTTGGGGAAAACAAAAGGGCTGATTCCAGGTCTTGGGTAGCAAATGTACAAAGTACACCTGGGTTAATCAAAGCAAGGAGGTCCTCAAGGACTAACAGAGACATGTCAAAGAGACATGGGTGGTTATAGTGGTTTCCACTGGTCAAATTGGGACGACTTGAGCATCAACAAGAATTATATTAATGGAGTATGTAATAATGAATTTAAAACCCTTTAACACATAATAATTTTCTAAAAAAAAATAAACCCTTGATTCCACAGTGAAACAAACAACAAAATGAAGGTATGGTAAGAATCCCATCTAATAAATGTGGGAGCCATGACAGAATTAGAGAGTCGTCGTTAGTAACTCCTAATGTCATCACAGATTCTGTGAGGGATTGTGTGAGTTTGTTGGGAACAGAACGTTCCTACCGCCTTAAGGTATCATCCTTCAGATTACTTACCAACTACCAAGAGGAAAATGTACAATTACAAGGGGGCAACACAGCCACTACCCACACCAGGTGATCAAATTTAGCATCACTAATAGCAGGAGAATCTAATACATGTCCTCTATGAAACATGATAAAGAGGTACACACATCTTGCAAAAGTGCTTGAACTTAATCTAATCATAAGGGGGGAAAATCAGACAAATACAGAAAGAGGGACATTCTGCAAGACAACTGGCTGAGGTTCCTGACAAAAATTCAACGACTTCGTTTAAAAAGGAGAGGGGAAGAGGCTGTTCTAAATGAAAAGAGACAAGAACCAGGGTTGAAAAAAAAAATCAAACGTCTATAAAAGGAATTTGGGGGACAACTGGGGGAATTTGAATATGAACTACATTAGATATTATGAAATTATCATAAATTTTCTTAGGTTTTATCATATATTGTGCTTATGTAGGACAAGGTCCTTAGGAGAGGCGTATGGACATTTTGGGGGTGAAGTATCTGCAACTATCAAAACAATTCGGCAAAAATAAGCTTGTCTGTGTCTGTGTGGTTTGTATAGAGCGCGAGAGAGGCCAAATGTTAGCAATTAATGAGCTGAAGGAGGGCTACGCGAATGCTCATTGTACTAGTGTTTTAACTTCTCTGTAGATGTAAACCGTTTTTTCTTAAGTTTGGTGGGGCAGGGAACTCCGATCTGGGACGGCCCAGCGCAAACGCATCCAAAAACAGTTGTAAAAGGCAGGGACGTCTGGAAGAAACGGAAGAGACGGTCCAAAAAATGGCTTCCGCCCTTCGCGGCGCCCTTCCCTATTGGCGGCCCCCGTCACGTGGCGACGTGGCCCCGCCCACAGTTCCCAGAGGCCCGTGCGCGCCGCCGGCGTTCCAGCCGCTTCCTCCCGCGGGCGGACGGACGAGCGGCAGCCATGGAGGGCGAGCCTCCGCCGGTGGAGGAGCGGCGGCGGCTGCGGGAGGAGCTCAGCGAGTTCGTGGAGAGCTGCTGCCGGACGCTGGAGGAGGTGACGGCGTCTCTGGGCTGGAGCCTGGACCGGCTGGACGCCGGGGACGAGGCGGCGGCGGAGGTGAGGGGCGCGGGGTCCTCCCGGGGGCCCTCAGCCTGGGGTCTCCCTGGCGGCGGGGGAGGGGGGGTCCGCGTGGGACCTTGTCGAGAGGGCGGGGGCCCGACTTCTGCAGGGCCGCGGGGTACGCGGATACCGGCCTGCGGCGCCCCGACGGCCCCGGAACGCGGTCCGCGCGGGCCTCGCCCCGCAGGAGCCCGGAAACCGCGGTGGGTGCGGAGCGGGTGGCAGGGCTGCGGTGTGATTCAAAGTACGTGGGCGGGCCTCGGAGGGCTGCTCGCGGGCCACCGGCGGTTTGCTTTGTCATCTGTCGCACGGATTCCGCAGTTGCACCAGATTCGGTGTCTGGAGAGCCTGAGGATGCAGTTCACCCTTTTTCTGCCTTACGGTTGTGCAGCACGGATTCTAGGATTATTAAAGGATTTCACCAGGAGACGGTGCTAGCAACTCTCCTGGACGTTAGGATTGCTTTGGGAAAAGATGTAGGCAGGTGTGTTAGGGTGAACAGTCCTAATTTTGTTTTTGCCCTCAGTGGAATGGGAGGAAGTGAAGCGCTCTCGTGTGGGATAATTCATGATCTCCGCTGTTCTTTCTGCGTTCACCATGCTGTCATAATTTATCTCAGGTTTAACTAACATAACTGATTCCCAAGAGGCATTAAAAGTATATTTGATTTATCTACAAACCGCTCACATTTGTTGTATTAAAAACGTAGTGGAATTAAAAAAATTGTTTAGAGCCATAGTCAAAGTTGTGAATTCCATTGAGTGGGGCCTCCCAAGCCTTTTCATACCATCCTTTACACAGCATTGTAGTAAATTTAGTTTTCTTGTATTAATACTTAAATAGCGCTTTGTATCTGCCACTTACTGTACCTTACCTCACTTAATACTTGTAATTACCCTATGAGTTAGGTAGATACTCTTAGCCGCCTTTTACAGTTGAGGAAAGAAACCCAGAGAAGTGGTAATTTGTCCACGGACACACTGCTAGTAAGTGATAGTTAGGATTTGAACCCAGGCATTTTACTCCTAAGAGTCTGTGTGCTTAATTGCTGTCCTGCCTTTGTAAAGCTCCTTTCTGAAATTCCAAAATTCTGACAATCAGCTGTCGATGTGTACCTGACTTTTGCAAAACCAGTATCTGATATTCAGGAGGGTGACTGGCTTAAAAATTCTTGTAAGTGACATCATTCCTAGACTTGGTGCAGTCTGGCAGCCAACCAATCTTCACTTTCCTGCTAGCGTGTTTTATACTGAAGTGTGAACAGCAGTCACAGTTCCTGTCCTCACGGAGTGGACCGTCTGGTGGTGCTGAGGGGGAATACAGAGAAATCAGCCATTGTGCTATAATGGGACAGAGTCTGTGATGGGTGGATTGGAATTGCTGTAGGGCAGGTTATTGTAGGCGTGGTGGGACAGCCAAGACGTTCTGGATAAAGTGAATTCTAGGCTAACAAATAAAAAAGGGAGCTGAGTTCGCTAGGGGAAGCACAGAGAAAGCATCAACAGCACGTGTCACAATCCAGAGACAAAGGTGTGCACAGATTCGGAAACCCAGGTTGTTAAGGATAGTTACGGGCATAGGATGTGAAGGAGGCGAATGGTGGTCCGTAGGGGCCAGAACTTAAAATTCCTTGTGTCAGCCGTGTTAAGGAATGTAGATTTTTTCTTTTTTGAGAGGGGAGGAGATAATTAGGTTTATTTATTTATTTATTTTTAATGGAGACACTGGGGAGTGAAGCCAGTACCTCCTGCATGCTGAGCACGTGCTCTACCACGGAGCTGTACCCTCCTCCACCAGGTTTTTTTTTTAAATGAGAGCAGTGGGAGAGGCATGAATGTATTTTAAGCCAAGATGTCATAATTGTATTTGCCTTTTAAGAAAATAATACTTGGTTATATTTATTGAATGCTTGGGGTGTTTCCGGCCCTGTTCGAATTGCTTTATGTGTATAAACTCTTGTATAATTTACTTAGTCTTCACAGTAGCTCTGTGAGAGGTTCTGCTATTATACCCATTTTATAGATGAGGAGACTCAGGCAGAGAAATGTTCAGTACTTGGACTGAGTTCATACAGTCGGTGAGAGCAGGCCTGGGGTTCGAGCTGGCTGCATTGTGCAGCGTGGAGAGCGGACGGCGGGCCTGAAGTAGAGAGGGCCGCTACACGCAGGCTGTTGTAATCCAGGAGAGACAGCGCCATCCTGAATGGGGATGTGGCAGCGGGGATGAATCATGTGGCAGGATTTCAGAGTTGTTTGGGAGTAAAAAGGACTCGCAGGCTGCTAGGTGAAGTTGTCGAGGTGGTGAGTGTAAACAGATCTTTCAAGAATTGGACTTTGAAGGGGTTGAAGGGGCAGAGGCTGTAAAGGGGAGAGAGACTGAGGGAGTTTTTTTTTAATGTGTACATACTCTCACAAAGGGGTTTTGGGAGAGGCCTGCAGGAAAGGATATATAATTTTTTTTTTAAATTATGTACCCTTTTTTCTTTGCTTCTGTTTGATTTTTATAGGATGAAGTTGTGATATGCCCTTATGATTCCAATCATCACATGCCTAAGTCATCTTTAGCAAAGCACATGGTATCTTGTAGATTGAGGAAACTGGGCTATACCAAAGAAGAAGAGGTACCATATGTTTATTATGTATATGTTGTGTAATTCATGCATTAGTAAATTCACAATATTTGGAAGGTATGGTGTGAAGTTTTTTGACAATAGTCATTTGTGGGGTACAATGGTACTTGCCTAATTTTACAAATTATTACAAAGAAGTGTTTAAATGATAGTAATCTATTGTTGGTTTATGTTAAATCTTAAAATAGTTCATTGTCTGATGCTGAAGAACACTAAGATTTTGTGTTTTTTTGCTGTTTAGGATAAAATGTATAATTCTGATTTTTTCTATGAGAATGCGAAGATACCTTCAATTACTTTGAGTAAGTATTAATATAGTTACAATTTTAAAATGTCTTAGTAGAGATACATCTATATAGGTATTAATATTTCACTTTTGAATTATCAAAAGAACAGGTTTTATAAGTGCTTATGATTAAGAATGGTGTTTCTTACAGTGACACTAATTTGCTTAATCTGAAATTTAGAGATCAGGTGTATATTAATAGGCAGTGAAAACCCTGCAGAGCTTTGTACAGTAGGACAGACGCCTTCCTTCTTGGTTATAACACAAATCTGGCCACACACATAGTTTGAAGATAGAACTGAGGACGGGAGTGTGTTCCAAGTGTTTATAGCATACATAGAGGTTAAAATCTTGGCCTCTGGAATCAGAATATCCTGATTCAACTAATTTTGTCACTAATGGATGTGTGACTTTCAGCAAGGTAATCTGTCACCTAAATTTCTTTGGGGATGATGATAATAGCACCTTTGTGAGGGCTGAATGACACAATATGTGTAATGTGGTTAGAATAGTGTGTGACATTTAACTGGGATTCAAGAAATGTTAGATACTGTAACAGCCACTGTGTGTGTTTGATTATAGCGTTTTCTGAACGACTTGAAGTCTGGTTACTTACTGGGTTCTAGCTAGATCTGAAAGAATTCTGCATTCAGATTACCTAGGCAACATTGTGTGTGTTTCCTCTCTTAAGATTCTGGAAGGTTTCTCAGTATGCCCGAAGAGTCTGGACTGGAACTCAGTTAATAATTTCATTGTAGGCACTGATGATTTGTGTTTACGGATTTTATTTTATTTTTTTGGACAGATAAGGACTCACAATTCCAGATAATTAAACAAGCTAGAGCTGCAGTTGGAAAAGATGGTGATTATTCTAATCAAAGTAAGTGGCATCATAGTTTGAGCTAATTAATTAAACTTTTTCTCCCATAGCACATGTTACTAATTTTCAAGAAAAAAACCTTGTGGAAACAGTGACATGGGAAAGATTAAGTTTTACATTTGACATTAGACTGATATGCTTGGTGTCTGCTTCATGTGTTAGACATATTCTGCCCAAATACACCAGAGTCTCACAAGGACACTTTTAGCTTGGGGTTCATGCTTTAGAATTACCTACTAGGTGAGATTGCCTTGTAAATAATTTTTTAAAAATTGTGACTATTTAGTAAATATATCCCATTGAGTAGACTGTCTGAGATTTCCTCTCTCTCCTGAGAATTAGCCCAATGTTAAGTGTAAGAATGTTGAACTGCAAAGTAAAAGGAAAGACAGGCGAAAAGAGACCAGTTTCTACCGCCGCACCTCGGAGTAAAGCACGTGTGCAGTTTCATGTAGAGTTTCCGAGGGTTTGTGGGTCCCTTCCTGCCCAGCTGTGGACCTGGGTTAAGAGTTTCTGCCTGGGATGGAGTTTAGCAGAGACTAGGTTAGAATTTTAAAGTTTGAGCTTTTAGGAAATTTAAAGAAAACTTAAATCCTCAAAATCCTAGAAGTAAAGGAGTAAATGGAGTTAGTAGATTTCTGAACCAGGTGTAACGTGCAGCCAGAGCGTGGCCGGCTCCTTTCACGAGGACTTCTCCGTTGTCTTCTCTGAGCCTTCTGCAGGCAGCCTTCTCTGGACTTCTGACCTTTTTTCTCCCTCACTCCTCTTTCTAGCTGAGTTACGTTCACCAGCCCATAGTTAGGGTTTCTTTTCTCGCTTGCTGATGTTCAGGGTTTTAACCCGTTGTGCTAAGCCAGTATCTGGGCTGGTATTCTCCCGCAGTTGCACTGGGACTTCAGAAGGAGGGAGTCTCCCACCCCTGGTGTACGTCACACTGGTCCCGTATAACAGCAGAAGCTTGTGTCTTGTGTTTCCTGTCCTGAAGGTCCCACTTAGTGCGCTCGTGCTGAATTCCAGGTTTTACTCTTTGAGGGAGACGTTTAACTCTCATCTTACTTGATTCCTGGGCTGTGGCCAGTGAAGCCTTTATTGGTTCAGTTAATGAACCAGTTTAAAAATCGAGATGTTGGTTGGTTAGTTGGTTGATTTTTGGAGGAGTTAAAGGACTTTATTTGACCTTAGCTAGTTAGATAGATTTACTGAATTTATTTTGGAGTTGAAAGTGAACTTGGAGATCATCTAACCCATCATCTGGTTTTGACTGATAAGGAAACAAGCCCTGTCTGATAGAGGTGATGAAGTTCTGGTGTGTTCGTTCTAAAAGCCCTCAGTACTTTTGTATTTTAAAAGAGATTCTTTTTTTCCGAAGCTCTTTTATGTATTTCACTGCTCTTTCACAACAGACTTGCGATAGACGGGACAAGTGTTTCCCCTTTCATACTAGGTGACGAAATAGAGGTGCACAGAAGTGAATTAACACTTCTTTGCTATAATAGGAAAGCTGGGTTGAGAACCAAGTTTTGAATTTTACCGATTTAGACATTGAGTTTAGTTCTTTACAAAAGTGAAGAATTACTTTGAATAAATATTTCTTTCAATAGGTAATTAAGAGGAACTTTTATTTGGTTTTGAATTTTTGTAGTATCTTAAATTAAGATTTAATTGTTAAGAATAACTTTTTATATGTTCTGTAACCCCCTTTTTAAAACTTTTGTTCATCTTATGTAGAGTTCTGCAGTTTCTCAATAGAGATTATTTTTTGTGGCCCACTTAATATCTTAACACATTTAAAATTTTTTACTTCAGGACAAAAATCTCTTTAATGTCTTATTGATGTTTACTTTAATGAGAGAATGAGTAACAATTTTACATTTTCCTGTTTAATTATTATTTTGTTGGTTATGCTCTAAATTGTAAGGTTTTTTATGTTTTCATTTCATCAGTCATATCAGGTCTGAACTCAAGGTATAGAATTCTTAATCTGTTAATCTTTGTGAAAGCTTGAACAACCATTAGGTCTATTTACTTATTTATAGATACAGTTTGGTTAATTTTATAACCAGGATATTAATTTCAATCCCAAACAATCATTTTATCCTTTAGTGGTTTATCTTTTTCCTTCAATGTTAAAGATTCAAGTTGCTGTGCTTCGATTTCATGGCGTATGTCAGGGTCGTGGCCTTGATTTGAACATCACGGTACCCTGCTAAAGAATCCTGAAGAGACAGGATACGATGGTTCTAGACCTAATCTTTTACTACCACTTGTGAGACTTTTACAGATCATTTTACTTCTATGGGCCTGATTTTTTTAGTCTCTAATGTTAGGAAATTGACTCTGTGTGAATTTTCTGTAAAATTCTGAATTTGTATCTTTAACACAAGTTAATATGAAGAATGAGAATTCAGATTATTAGAAAAGTAGATTAATGTTTCAGTTTGGGGCGATGAAAACGTGGAGATGGAGAGAAGTGATGGTTGCACAACAGTGTGAATGTACTGATGCCACTGAAACGTACACTTAAAAATGGTTAAAATGGTAAATTTCATGTTATGTATATTTTACCACAATTTAAAAAAACTACTGTTAAAAAAAGAGGGTTGCAGAATTAGTACAATTATAGCTCATTCAGATACACCTCTAAATGGTATAGAAACATTTGAACATTTACATTTTATGGAAATGTAAGGTTATTTAAGTGTGTTTATCCTTTTTTTGTCAGAAATATCTGTTCTGAATGATTTGAATGCAGTTTGTTGTTTAACTTTTCCTGTACTTTTTCTTTTTCAGTAATTGGGGTGAGTATAAAGAGGAATTAGGAACCTGAATGTACTCCTTATTTAAAGATATGCAGTATCCTTTTTGCAAATGATATCCTTTTAAAAGTATTACTCAGATTGCTAAACTATCTTAATCACTGTCACAATATTTCAGTCTTGATTTGGAATTTTAGTTGAATTTCAAAGAATTTAAGTATCAATCTTCAGCATACAGAGATTTAAGATGAATAAAGAAAACTCCAAATATTTTAAGGAGCAAATTGTACTTCTTTGTTTAAAAAGAATGTGGAGCTTGTTTATAATACATTAGTGTTTTCTAATCTTTATATTTTTCTCCCAGAATATGTAGCCTATATTCAAATGAATCTAGTTTATCAAAGCTAACTTATTTTTAGATTGCAAAATTAAACGTTTTAACATCTGACTGCGTAAGAGGGCTTTTCCTAGTGTCTACCAGAATTAGAGTAAGATTTGATTGAAAGGGAGGGAACCCTTCCGCACTAATTCAGAACCCCTCTGCTAGTACAGATGGTCGTGTCCGTAGCTGTTAAACCATGGGCTCAGATTCAGTGTAGCTCTCCTCTTAATTTGTAGACAAATGTAAAGCCATCTCTTTTTTTTTTGTGTTCATAATATGCCCTTATTTGAATTTTTGTTTTGCCTATCTACCTAGGAAGTCAGTGGGGTCAGACTTTATCAAATATGAGTATCTGAGAGTAGCTACAGATTTTACATTGTTCTGTGAACCTGAGTTAGTACTTCCAGGTAACCTAGCAAACACTGAAAGGATTCCTTTAGTAGCTCATGTTCTTTGTTTACATTAGTGAATAATGAAGTCTAGAAAGAATTGTTTTAAATTGCTTTATTTACAGTTACAATAATTTTTTTATTTCTTTGAGAAAATTTGAATCTCAAAACAAAAATTTTCTTCAGTGTTTAATACATCATATCAAGGTATTGTATTTACTCTTTCTCATTAATGAGCAGATTTTAGAAAGTTTTGTGACTGTGGGGGGTGCTGTTAACTTTTTGCAGTTAATTTGGGGAAGCCAATATGCTTCCTCTTTGGAAAATTAAAACAGGTTTAGTCTCAGTCTGTTTTTCTCTGGTCTGAGGAAGTTTCAGATTTCTGCTACTTAATTATTTTTTGGTCCCTTGTGCTAAGTCATTGCACAAGTGAAATGCATTTTGAATATGGAGCATCTAGCTTGATGTCTCTCATAAATTTTTTTTAATATATTTTTCATGTTTCTATAGTTTATTTTCAAAGGGACTATAATGTATATTACCTATTGAAAGCATTTTTTCCCCCATCTTTTATGGGGAAAGCATATAAACAGAAAGAAAATACCTGCTTTTACAGGACGGGTAGCCTTTTAAAAGGTTTTCTTATGAGCAGATTGTCTTATGGTTATGACTGGCTGCCTTCGTGGGGTCTGTCTTACTGCGTATTGATGGAGAGAGTGGTGAATGTCTGCAGTACATCCTTTCTGTGGACGGAGCATTCAGGGTAGAGTCAGTGCTGACCGTTTATCGCACAGGCTGATGTTCTGTATTTTTAGGGATTACTGTGAAGACAAATTGCTTGTATTAATGTTGCATTATTAAAGCGCATGTTTAAAGATAAGTACAGTAGATCTTAAATCCACAGTGCTTCATGTATTGTTTATTCTTGTGATTTTATTTTTACTTTAGGGATTTACTCTTCATCGCCTGTTGAAGTTCCTCTGAATCACAAACGGTTGGTTTGTGATCTGACCCAAGCTGATCGTCTTGCCCTCTATGATTTTGTAATCGAGGAGACAAAGAAAAAGCGCTCGGATTCCCAAATTATTGAAAATGACAGTGATCTCTTTGTAGACTTGGCTGCTAAAGTCAATCAAGGTTGGAGACAAATACCAGTTTCCTCTTTCTTAATTGTCCTCGTATCCTTTGAGTGTTATTAAGGTGGTTTGTCAGGCCACTTGGAGTTGGAATAGGATGGTTTTGTATCATCTGCTATTCACACATATATTAAGATGTTTACTTAGTGCTTGAAATGCTGCTCTCTGATTTTTATATTAAGCATGCCTTCCTTCTGTAAGAATGTTACAGCTGCTCTGTTACTTTTTTTGTTGTTAATTGAAGTATAGTCAATTACATGTCAGTTTCTGGTGCACAGCACAATGTCCCAGTCATGCATATACATAACGTATATTGGTTTTCATACTTTTTTCATTAAAGGTTATTACAAGATACTGAACATAGTTCCCTGTGCTTACAGCAGAAACTTTTTTTTTAAATCTGTTTTTATATATAGTAGCCAACTTTTGTAAATCTCAGACTCCCAACCTAAGCACTCTTATGTTCAACTGATGGCTAGAGAAAAGGCATGATATAAAAAACTTAGTCCATTTACATAATGTAGAATTTCCAGAATATTTTTGAGTGCTACATTAAAACATGTTGAAATATCAGATGATTATGGTGTTCCTGCTAATTCATAAGAATTTAAAGCTTCTGAGGATGTAATGATTTTATTTTGTTTTTTTGGTTAGATAATAGTCGAAAAAGTCCAAAATCTTACCTTGAAATCCTGGCAGAAGTGAGAGATTATAAAAGAAGACGCCAGTCCTATAGAGCTAAGAATGTTCACATAACCAAAAAATCATATACTGAGGTGAGTTTTACATAATCTTACAGAGCTTTGTTGAAAACAGAAATTTCCTTTAGATAGTTGTCGTCTGTCCTGTGGATTTCCACAGTTCCTTAGAGATTTTCTGAGAGTGGCCCCAAGGTAGCCACACCTGATTTATATCTGCTCCATCATTTTCAGACCCGCCCTTTACCAGACAAAGGCTTTTCGGGGTACAGAGACTTTTTATAAAGAGGTTGTACAGTCTTAGGAAAGTACCACTTTTGAGAAGATGATACTACATCATGAGAGGAGACCTGGGCTTGAGTTTTGATTCTGCAGTTTATCATTGGCAGTTTGACTTGGGCAAGTTATGTGAGCTTTCTAAGATTTAATTTTTTTCATTTTATAATAATACAGACTTTGCAGGGTTATTGTGAGAAGTAATTGAAATAATGCATGTGAACAAAGAAATTGTTCAATAAATAATTACCTTTTTTGGGCAGAAATTTCAGTGTGCTTTTACATACTCTACTAAATATTTGGACTTAAGAAATGTCTTGGTATAAATTATGTATAATTTATAGTGTAAGATATATGTTATGTATATTATAAAATTTAATATCATTAGCTTCAATATCCATCTAGACTTATTTTCAGATGTCATTTAGTAGATAGAGTTGATGACTTTTTGGTACGAGTCACTTTGCTCCGACTCTAGAAATAAGTTCCTCATTGAATCTCTAGTTACCACATTATTTCTTACTTTCCTTTATATTTCACAGACCTTCTGTAATCTGGCCTCATTTTACCAAGCGTTTTCTTTTGTTTTAGTTGGGCATGTCTCTTAAACTGTATCTGATCACAGATTATTTCTACCTCCGTGTCCTAATACGTGTCATTTTCTCATCTGAAATGCTTTTTGTTTTGCTCTTTTAAATCTTGTTTGCATGAGGTGCTGTTGGCTCTGAGCCGTCTGCTGACTGACTGCACTTGCACTCTGCACCGCAGGGCTCAGCGCTTAACTTTATGCTGTTTTTACAATTGTGACCTCCTTTGGTAGAGTCTGGGACCATGCCCTCACCTTCGTGGTCTTGCGGCCCCTCCATTGCTTGGTGGTGTTTCTTCTCTGGTCTCATAACCGCGTCGTCAGGTGTCATTGTTGCTGCTGGTGTTCTTTACAGTTTTATGGTCAGCTTTTTTTATGGTTAACTTTTTGTTGTAGAAATACTCAGATATACACTGAAGTGGATGGAATAGTGTAATGAACCCTTAGACACACATCTCCCACCCTCAACCATTATCAGCATAAGGCTTCCTGTTCTGTTTATGTCCCACTCGCTACCTGTCTCCTCCCCACCAGCACTTGGTAATTTTAAAAACAGATCCCAGATATCTTTCCTCTGTAAAACCTGTGTTTACAGATCTTTTAGTGATTAATCATATTTCTGGTCATGGCTTTTTTTTTTAACATCTTACTCATTCCTTGCTTCATTCTTACATCATTTTTGTTTGCTCTGAACTGGAACCTGAACTGACAGATGTCAGCAAAGATTGAGCACAGACTGTAGCCGCTGTGCACACATAGCACACGGCTGTGGGGAAAGCAGAGAGAAATGGCACCCGGCCCCACCCTCAGGGAGCTTGTTTAACAGGTGAAACAGACCTTTCAAAATAGACTGTTGAATACCAAAATAAGGTGAGATCAAAGCACGTGGGAGGGGGCAGTTCTGTTTGAAAGGTAAGATTGGTGTAGGCCTCACGGAGGAGACAGTGTTGGAGAGAAAGGGAGAAGCGGAGATGGGGCGAGGGCAGCACCGTGCACGGCTCTTCCCTCGCGGTGGACCTGTGCTGCGTGGGCCCTGGAGCCCGTGTCCAGTGGCACTGGGGCCTCACGGAGCTCAGGTAGAGCCTCTGGTGGGGGAGTCACGCGGGGCCGCCCCGGAGGGGCTGGAGCTGGAATCAGAATTCAGGCCCGTGTGGCTCTGCCACTCCCCAGGGGTGGGTCATGCACATCGTGACCCTTTACCCCTGAGTGCTTAGTGTGAGTTTCCTAAGAAGGCGCCGTTTCCTCGCAGTCACGGTGGGAGCGCCACCGCCTTCCTTCAGGGCTTCCACCTGCCCTTCACGCCCGGCATTGCCCGTTGCCTTTCCCACGTTCTCTAAGCTGCACGGGTCCCGCTGTCCATTATGTCACAGCTCTTAGTAAATACTTGATTGACTGTTGTTAGCAGTGATTGTTTTCCTAGCTGTGTTTAGAGTCCTGATTTTTTGAACAGCTTTCTAATCTGAAATGCGGTCTTCTCTCCCCTAAGGTGATTCGGGATGTGATCAACGTGCACATGGAGGAACTCAGTAGCCACTGGCAGGAGGAGCAGGAGAAAGCGGAGGGTGGCCCGGAGAAGTACGTCGTCGCATCTGTCCTGAAAATAGTTCTCTTCTCAATCTGTGCCCTGTGATTGACTACATGTCAGCGCTTCCAAGTCTGTTTAGTAGCGCACTGTAATTCATCAGGACGCCTGTGGTTTCTTTATTTTACCAGAGCTGTAAAGCATATTATTAAGAGCTGTGTTTCTTATACGGAGTGTGAGGTTACCATACTCACTTAGATGCAGTCACTGGTCTGATGTGGAATAGCGGACTTCAGGCTGGTCTGCACTGGTGACCGGTGGTTAAAACTCACCCACGCGTGCTCTTCATGTTTCAGGAACGAAGACAGGCGGTCGGCGTCGGTAGACTCCCGGCAGTCTGCGGGGAGCCATCAGGGTGCCGAGTGCTCCCGACACAGGAGGGACCGGAGCAGGAGCCCTCATAAACGGAAGAGACATCAAGAGAAGGATAAAGGCTGGGGCTCAGGGAGAAGGAGAGAGAGGTAGGTCTAACACGGCATCATTCGGGGTCAAATTGTTTACTTTTGAGAAGTAAGCACTTCCTTCTGTCGCAGATCGTGTTGAGAAAATGGATCGTAGGCTTAAAGTGGGGTAAATGATTGTTTCCGTTCGAATCTGCACAGCTCTGGTGACATAGCTCTCTATCCGCCTGATTGTTGCGGGTTTCGCTCTTTTATTACGTGTTTCCTAACCAGGACTTAACGAAAGTAACGTCTAAGTAGAAAGTTAACCGCATTAACAGAGTGTTTGCCTCGCTCTTTGCTGCTTCCTGCCTCCCTCTCTTGTTTTCTTGTTCCTTCTCTTTCTCCTTTTTTCTTTCTCGCTAATTCCTCAAAGGATGTTATCAAGTCAGAAGATCCCAGCTTTAGTGTCCGTCAGCTTCGCCCTTGTTAATATTCCTGATAGCATTTTGATGGCTGGAGAGAGATGAAGTAATACTGAAATAATGAATTTAGCTCAACCGCGGTCTGTCTTATACTCCAGCTGCTGCCTGGGCACCTGCCTAGATCTCAGGTGCATCAGGTGTGTACCTGAGCTCCCCCAGCACTCCCTGTCCTGGTTAAGGGATGTCCAGCACCTGCTCACAGAAGCTGAAAATCAGCGGTCACGTTAGATGCTCCTTTTTATTCCGCACTGTCTGGCCTTAATGTTGTCGTTCCGTGTGTGCCGCCACCTCTCCGTCCTGAGTGCTGTCACCTGGAAGACGGTGGCCGTTTTCCTTGTCGTTCTGTCTCTAGGCTTGTTCCGTGTGGATCCATCCAATCCTACTACCAGAGTGAATTTTCACTTCTTAAGAGTCTTAGTGGTAAAGTTCACTCACATTCTTTAGAATGGCTCTCAAGACCTCCAGGATCAGGGCACCCACCTGTCTACCTTGTGTTTCACCCTCTGCTCCATGAAACAAGTAACTTCTGCTCTAGCCCGCCTGCCCGCCCCAAATACAGACAGTTCCTCATCCACACTGCTCATCCGTGCCTTCCCACATCATGTTCTGCTGCCTGGTGTTTTTTAAGCCTGCTTGGTAAACTCCTCCTCACCCTTTAGACCCAGCTTAGTCATTTCCATTAAGCCTTTTTTTCACTCATTCAAACAGAGCTGATGTTTTCCCTCTGGTAGCCACTCTGCCTAGCACAAATTTTTTATTGACCTTAAATGATTACTCTCCCTGCCAGACTGGGCTCTTTGGAGGCAGGTCCATGTCTTATTTAGTATTATTTGCACAGTGTGTATCTAATAATGAGCTCTTAAATGATATCTCTCCAGGACCAGTGGAGATCAGGAATTAGTAAGGTTTACCTGTCTAATAATTTTGCTCATCTTAGTATCATTCAGTTCATAGGTTTAAAGCTAGCTATGATTTAGTCTTTTTCTTACAAAAATGAAATATTTGATTAGTAATCCCTTTTATTCATTTAATGAATGATATGTGATAATTATGCACAAATTAGCTCTTCATTAGCTATCAGAAATTGGGCTCTTTAACTTCTGGTTTGTTAGTAATTTTTGACATGTCTGATCAGTCCCTGATGACTTAAATACATTCAGTACCCTCAAAATCTAACTGTGAATAATTTTCCTTTAGAGATGATAAACTGAGTTGTAGCAGGAAATACTCCTTAATAGGATAATCTTTGCTGTCCACCCCTGAGATGGAATGAACTGTGGGGAGTTGAGACGGGAGCCAGGATGAGGAGATCAGACAGGGTCTGAATTCCTCCTGTGATATGTATGTTCTATTTGAAGTGAATTCTCAGGTCATCAACCACGTAGGTATATTCAGAGTTAGTTTTAAAGTGCAACTCCAAAGCGCAGTTTAGAAATCCATTTTGCTTATCTCCATCTCGATTTTGTCCTGTAGTTTTAATGATACATTTTTTATATTTGCTCTTAAAAAAAAAAATCACTGTTCTAAATGTATGCTTTAACTTGTTCTGGTTTATATCTGATAAAACTGTTTTCATCCCTTTCATTTCAGGGAAGGGGAAAGACATCATAGTCATAAAAGAAGAAAGCAGAAAATATAAATGGAGTGTTTGTGCATGTATTAATTATGCTTACACCATGGTAACCAATATGTTTTTTATCATAATTGCTTTGAGTAGAATGTGTTTATATGAACTGTTTAGTGCTCAGATAATTATTTTTCAATAAATACTTACGTCTCAAACCATGAGTACACAGTTATGTCCCAGAACTTTGTTTTCCTTACATTTTAGTAGATGATTGCTCCCTATTACTGATTTTGTTTCATTCTTTTTGATAATTTATATATCAGAAAATTTTTTTAACTAAAGTCAATACTTAAACTATATAAATAATACATAAATGCATTCTCATTGTAAAAAATTAAACCTTACAGATAAGGCTAAAGTCCCCTTGGAACACTGTCTGTAATCCCTGTGGCCACCCCTGTGGTGACCACTACTTCCCACTCCACTGGTGAATTGTAATAGGGGAGAAGCACCTGAATATCTGTCAGAAGGGGAAAGGCCTGGCTAAATAAACTAGTATAGTCATGTGATGGATTACTATGTAAACTTAAAGAAATACAGTTTATCTGTGTTAACATGGAGAGATCTCAGAAACATGAAGCTAAATGAAAATAGCAAGTTTCAGAAACACATACAACTTACATCTAAGTGCAAAACAATACTGTACGTTTTCTGTGCCTCTATGTGTATGTAAATGCACTTTTAAAGGTTCAGAAGAACTTGTCCAAAACTCAAAACAGGGTTATTTGAGGGAGGAGGTATAGATGGGACAGAGAAACATGGAAACCAGGACTGGGGGGGTGGTCAAAGGAAACTAGCTTTATCTGTAATACCATTAATTTTTTAAAAATAACGTATTCATGTTTTCACTTGTGAATTAAAAATATACTATTGTTTTGTTTTTTGTAAGTCAACTTTATTGAGGTACTGTTTACATACAGTAAAATAAATTCATTTTAAGTGTACATTTCATTGAATTTTGACAAACGTATTCCCCCTTCCTCATGTAGTGTGAGGAAGAAAGAAATCCTTGTTATGTTAAGCTCCTGTTAGTTCAGGAATAATTTGTTACCAAGGTTATCTTAACTATTTCGTGACTCTGTGTCCTTTTTTAGTGTAGCCCTAAGTACCTTTCCTGGGCTGGGCTCTTTAATGAATCCAGATGACTTTGAAATTTTTGATGGAACATCTGAGCTGGTGTAAAAGAACAAAAAACTAAAACTCCTATGGCATGCTTACATTAGAAATAAGGAGCCTACCTTAGTGAGGGTTCCATGTTGCTTTCTCACATACTGACTGAGTATTGGAGCTGCAAAGACCCTTTGAGATCATTCAGGTCAGTTAGTAGATACCACTGCTTGCGAATCTAAATCCATTCCTCACTCTTTCTTTCTTACTCAGGGATAGGGCCTCCTTGGGCTCAGGTGTGAATCCTCACTGGTCAGAGCTAATCATGTGACCTTATCCCTGTTGCCAGTGATTGGTTTAGAACTGGTCATGTGACACTATTCTGGCCAATGTTACATGAGAGGCAGTCTCCTAGGGGTTTCCTGGGAAAGGCTTTCCTTGCTTTGAAAAAGAGATTTCTTAGAAGAAAATCCACTTTGTCACCTCAGTACATGGCTGTGTGAAGTGTGAAGCTTGGCCCCGGCAGCCATTTGTGATGGTGAGTGGAATCAGCAGAAGACGACGGACCAACACACTGAAGACTGCAGGGTGGGGGGAGCCTTGGTTCCTGATGACTTTGTTGACACTGAATAAATCAACCCTGGGAGACCCCACACCTGGACTTCCTAACACGTGAGATAAAAATATCCTTATTGTTGAGTCACTGTTAGCCTGAAACCTGCTAACTGCCCTGGTTTTACATTTGACAGGTAGAATCTGCCAGGAGATGACTTCAACTTTGTTCTGCTATTTGTAAATTGTAGAAATCAGTGTATAAAATGTTATCACTGCTTTTTTTTTTTTAAACAGCTTTATTGCTATAATTCATCTAACTGTACATTTCATCCATTTGATGTGTACGATTTGCAGGTTTGGTGTATTCACAGAGGTGTGCGCCTGTCCCCACAGTCAATTTTAGAACACGTTCATTGCTCCAGAAAGAAACCCTGTACCAATAGCCGTCCCTCCCGGTGTTAGTTTGCTTGGGCTGCTGTAACAACGTACCATAGACTGGGTGGCTTAGACACAAATTTAGTTCTCAGTTCTAAAGGCTGGAGAGCCCAAGATCAAGGTGTTGGTCAAGGTAGGTTCCATCCTGAGGCATCTCCTCTTGGCTTGTGGGTGGCTACCTTCTTGACGTATGCTCACAGGACCTCTTCTTTGTGCATGCTCAGGAAGAAAAAGCATAAAGTGGTGTCCCTTCTAAAAGGGCACCAATGCTATCACCTGAAGGAAGAGATCTCTGAGGAGCAGCTGAAACTCCCAAGAGCAGGAGTTGCCCGGTCATCTGACCCAAGGTATTCTTTCAGAAGGTCCCGGGTTATTAGAACCGTGGGATTCTCATACGCACAGATAAAAGCGTTTGTTACAAACAACAGGCTTTGGACAAATTAATGTAAACTCATTTCTTGCAATCCCCAGACATGCTGCCAGGGTGGAGGGCTGCAGAACCCAATAGCCTTTGGGGAAGCTCGGGCCGTGGGAACCTCTAGGGTACCCAGTGGCTGTGCGGTAACTGACGGGGTGGTTTAATTTCTCATCCACTGGTCCAGCATCGAGTGAAACAGGGATCACCTATTTTAGAAACACTTTCAACCATTGAGGGCTGCTCTCCCACTTACGTGCTCTACCATATTTGGCTGATGAGACAGTCATTAAGTCAACCAAGAATGGTCATGATTGAGACTGGTTTGTGGGAAGAATTCTGTCTTTGGGTCCTAATTATTTGTGTAGACTGAAAAAATGAACGTGAGAATTGTGAGTTAGGTTTTATTCAGGGCAAGATGAGGATTATAGTCCGAGAGAGCATTTCAGAGGGCTCTGGGGAACTGCTCTGAAAAGGCAGAGGAAGGCAGTATTACGTATGATTTTAGTGAAGCGGGGGAGAGTTAAGCACACATTTTGGCAGAGGCTTATGCTAGTCACGAGGAGCAGATGTCACTGTTAACAATTTCAGTGCATTTCTAGGTGAGGAGATACAAGAATTTGGGCTCATAAAATCTGAAAATTTCTCCCTCGGAAGGCTTGTTCCGCCAGTTTTTCCAGAGCACAGAGCGCCTCATTGCTGATCACCCTGAACTTTCAGGCTGAGTTGAAGATAAGCGGCTGCACTGAAGGTCAGCGGCTGCAGCGCCTCGTGATGTAATCCTTGCAGAGGCAGATGGCAAGTGCCAAGTTTTAACTGGCATTTGAAAGCAGGCGAATGACCCGCAGTCTTAGGAGGGGTGGGTCTTCTCTGCCTGCTGACTTCCGGTTCCCCCGACCCCAGCGCTCGCAGGGCTGCTGCACCGCAAGTGGCAAGGGACAGGCAGCAGCGTGTTACCTGGAGGGAGACAAACCTTCCAGTTTTTCTCGTTTTATAAAAGTTTTTGTCTCATGTGAAAGTGAAACAGCAGGTAAGAGGCTGACCAGCTTCAACTGGTTTTGCCTCCTTAAATACCTAGAGTTAGTCTACAGAGAGCACTGCGCATGTGCAAGACGGGACCGCGGGAACCGAGTACCTTCCGCCGCCGCCGCCGCCGCCGCCGGAGCTCAGAGAAGAGAGACGCTGCGGCTGGAGCCCTTTAAGAAGGGGGAAAGCCTTCAGTGAGGAAGAGCTGGCTTCCAGCAGCACCGGTAGCTCGTGGGGACTGATTCAAGACTAACCAAGCCGCTTCCAAGTTTGAAATTCCCTGAACTCCTCAAGTTTTGCCCCCCACCCTGGATGGGGAGACGGCTTCGCGGGCTTCGCCTGCTGCGTGCTTCGCCCGTCAGCCTCACAGTATGCCTCTTTCTTCCCTCAGAAGCTGTTGCCACGGCATTGGCTTCGCTGTGAGTCAGACAGCGAGCATTTGCTTGGTAACAAGAGGTTGTAAATGCTCAAATTTTATCCTAGATATGTTAGAAACAAAGAGAAAAGAAAGGGACTTCCAGTTAAGCAAAGATAACATTGCTTTTACGTCTAAAGGGATTGAATTAACAGGTTGTAAATCTGTGATTTCTTTTGTGCTTCTCAGAAAGACTGAGTGCCTTAGAAGGATGTTTTCATTGTATTTTACGGGCATTGAATGCTAAAAGGAGCTAAAATGGAACTCCATCGTTGAAGCGGGACAGAATCAGGTGGAACCAGTCAGCTCTGATATGTTTTCAGCCCTCTTGTTGGGAGAACCACCACGAGGGCCCACGCTGGGGTGCTGGGCTGGTGGTCCACCGCTTTATCCAGGCCACACCGACTCCTGCGGCTGCGGGAACTCATGGCCATCTTGGTGGGAATAACCAGTGCTCGAGCTGGGCTGGAGGGTGGAAGAGAAAGAGGAGGCCTGAAAGAAACGGCAGGTAAGAGTGGCGTTTTGGGATATATGAGGTCATTGTGTGGTTGAGTGCTGTTTGGAATTGGCAGTAATATGAAATTTGCTTTTTAAATATGGAAAAAAGCCCCCAAACAAACCCATGATTTGGAAGCAGCTCATGTCATTGAGCAGCTCTGTTCTCCCTGGCAAATCTCGCTGCAAGTGAACATTCCTGGGATCCACGCTGAGGTGGAAGTGGTGGCCCAGGCAGTCTGAGTGTTTCAAGATCAAGAGCAGAATTTGAAACGGCTGTTCAGAAACAGTACCCCACTCCTGCTCAGGGAGAGCTTCCAAGCCTCCTTTCACACGGAAGACGCTTGAAGATAAGCATTTTCCTTCTCTCGTCTCATGAATCTTTCATTAAATCCATGAACACCCCCTCCCCCATATGATCTTAAGCACTCTCCTAGGCATGGTCTTAGCACCGGACATCAGAATCCTCGCGGGAGGCACGGAAGCCTTTCCTCTGAGCTCCCACAGCATTTGTACTTTATTATTTTTTTTAATTGAAGTATAGTTGGTTTACAACTTTGTGTTAGTTTCTGGTGTACAGAATAGTGATTAAGTTATAATACATGTATTCCTTTTCATATTTTTTTCATTATAGACTTTTACAAGATATTGAATATAGTTCCTTGTGCTATACAGGTGGGCTATAATTTTTAAAAGTTTTTTAAAAAAAATTGTGATAAAACACCAAATTTACTGCTTTAACTATTAAGTGTGCAGTTCAGTGATATTAAGTACATTCACCTGGTGCAACCATCACCACCATCACCTCCAGAATTTTTTCATCTTGCAAGACTGGAACCCTCCATCCATTAAAACTAATTCCGTATTCCCCTCTCCCTTCAGCCCCTGACAACCACCATTCTGCGTTGTCTCTGAATTTGACTGCTCTGGGTCTCTAATGTGAGTGGAGTCGCAGTGTTTATCGCTTGTTTCTGGCTCCAGGTTCATCTGTGGTGAAGCATATGTCAGTTTCTTCCCCTTCAAAGGCCGAGTGGTGCCCCACTGTGTGTGTACCACATTTTGTCCTCTGCCTTCCATCTGGCACTTGTCTGCTGTCTCTTAGTTTGTAAGCTGCATGGGGGCAAAAAGACATGAAGGATCCACGCTTTAAATCCCTCCACCTTGGCAGGTGGCGGAGTACCCAGCGTATCATAAGTCTGCATTACTCAAGTAGGCTTGTCAGTGCTGACTTCACACACACAAACACCCCAGAATCAACGTGAAGGGCGTGGCTGGCTGTTACTGTGAGTGAGAGGATAACCTGGTCCTAGGCATGGATTGATTGCCTGACTGATTGGTTGATAAAATAATTCACTCATCCAACAGATACTTTATACCCACCTCGCATATGTCAGGCAGTTTGCTGATGACTGAGACCCCACGGCAGATACAGTACCTGCCTTCACGGAGTTTCTGACTAATGGAGGAGAAATTCGAACATAATTTCCCAGGTGAATACATATAATAACTGTAAGCTGTGACAAGAGGTGGGAGGAAAGTTACAGACAGGCTGAATGATACAGTGGAAACTTCTAATGAGATTCAAATCTGTACGATTGACCTGGATAGATGCCACCCCTGAGAGGCCAGGTGAGGAATGGGGGCCAGCAAGGAGGAAGACTGGCTAGAGACAAAGGCGGAGAACAAGGTGATGTCACAAAGCCAAGAGGAGAGGGTGTGCCGGGAGGAAGGGTCCATCTGCTGGGACGAGTGCTGGGGAATCACTGGGTGATTCGAGGGGGGGGGGTGAGCTCTGGACAGGGACCTTGGATCTGGCAAAATGGAGGTGACAGTTTCCTTGCCACCAGCAGTTTGAGTGGAGTCAGATACTAGGTATTGAAAAGCTAGTTTCTGAAGAACCTTGAGAGACGAATGTAAAGGACTCCCCGGTAGCTGATGGCAGTTTTCTTGTCCTGCTTGTGAACTGCACACACTCCCTCCCTCCACCCACCCCCACCCCAGTGCTCTGGTCAAGGAGTCCCTACCACCTTCTAAAATTCAGAATAGTGCCTGGCATAAGGTGATTAGGTTATATGTGTTGAGTACTGGTCTAGGCTCTCTGTATTATTTTATATGAACTCATTTAATCCTTATGTAACAATTCTACTGTTGCCCTGGCTTATATTGGGGGAAAGAGGGGCCAGTACCCCTTCTTACCCTGGTGAGGAACCATGCTGTCTGGGTCCAACACTCCTGACCAGTGTCGGGCTCCGAGTCCATGTGGGCCAACGTGAGCCTTTCCCGACGAGTTGTCCTCTGTGGCAGGCGGAGCGGCGCGAGCCAAGCTTTTCCTTTTGTGTCTGCCTTTCACTCACAGCTTTATTGCTGACCTTGGGCAGTATTTATTACGTGTTTTAATCAGGCTTTTCAGACTAGAGAACAGAACAGGCCACTAGGAGAGAGAGATGGTGAGGGACAGAGGTATTTAAGGAGCTGGCTCCCAAGATTGTTGGGACTGGCAAGTCTGAAGACTGCTGGGCAGGCCAGCAGGCTGGAAATTAAGGTGAAAGTGGATGCAGTTTTGAGTCTGAAGGCTGGAAACTCAGGCCGAATGTCTGTGTTGCAGTCTAGAGGCAGCATTCCCTCTTCTTAGGAGGACCTCACTCTTTGCTCTTAATGCCATCAACTAGTTGGTTGAGGCCCACCCACATTGTGGACAGTAATCTGCTTTACCCAAAGTCTACTGATTTAAATACAAATCACAGCTGGAAGAAAAATTAAAAACCTTTACAGCAACATCTCAGCTGGTGTTTGACCACACAACTGGATACCATAGCCTAGCCAAGCGGACACATAGAACTAACCATCACAAACATCTTCATTAGCCTCTTTCCTCCCATTTAAAGGCATTAAAAGGGTTTGGACTCTAGCTCTGCCCTTTGCTGGCTGTGCCACTTTGGGGAAGTTCGTTTTCTCTCTGAGCCCCTCTTTCCCCAATATAAGCCAGGGCAACAGTAGAATTGTTACATAAGGATTAAGCGTGTTCATATAAAATAGTACAGAGAGCCTAGTCCAGTACTCAGCACATATAACCTAATCACCTTATGCCAGGCAGTATTCTGAATTTTACATATATTAACTAATTTTCAAGAAAAGAAATTTTTTAAGTTGAAGTGTAGCCAGTTTATGATGTTGTGTCAATTTCTGGTGTACAGCATCATAGTTCAGTGACACCTATGCATACATAGTCATTTCCATATTCTTTTTCATTATAGGTCACTACAAGTTATTGAATTTAGTTCCCTGTGCTAGACAGTAGGACCTTGTTATTTAAAGAAAAAATTCTGTTCATCTTAAAATTGCATTTATACATTAAGAAACTCCCCCGTCACGGCCAATGAATGACTTGAATCAAGGAAAGTGGAGGGAAACCATATGTTCAAAGTAAATTGGACAAGATAAAGAAATGGGTTTCAAATGCAAATGTTCAAAAAAGAGAAAAGGCCCCAGAGTCTTTCCCTGCTCACTTTCTTATGGGCACTTTCAGGTCCTATCTTTTAAGATAATTAAAAAAATACAAACCTCCTTGCTCAGTGATATTCTTGTTTTGCTGTTTTATCATGACTATGGCAGAGGCCTTGGAGTTTTCTTTTTCTGGTAGTCTGTAAAAAGCATCTTCTCAAAAAAAAAAGAAAAAAAGAAAGAAAGAAAGAAAGAAAGAAAGAAAAGCATCTTATTGTACACTGTACTTTAAATGTGCATTTGTGGGCTGCTGGGAACCCAGCCACCACCAATCACATTTCCAAGGGAAAATGTATTCCAAGGTCTAAGCAAAGGACTTACAGACTTTTAGTAAATAACCCGTCTCTGATTTGCTGAATGTCTACTTTAAATATAGACAAGATAATGAAGTGGTTAAGGACAAGGGTACTGAAGCTCTCAAACAGCTACGAGTCCCAGCCTGGCCATCTGCAGTCGTTTCTTTGTGGGCAAATTGCTTAAACCCCCAAAAGCCTCAGTTCCTGCACTTGTTAATGAGCATAACAAATACGAGCTCATAGATTTGTTGTGAGGATTAGAATGAATTTTTCTAGCCCATAAAAAAAGTGCTCAATAAATGAAACCATTCTACTCTAGCGATCAGAGTGTCCATAACATCTCAAATATTTGGTGCTCATTATCCTTATACCTTGCTTTCTACATGAGAAAACTGGGCAGAGAGATTAAGTTACTCCTCTAAACTCTGAGGTTATGCATTTATCCCATTGCTCCAAAGAGTATTTGTTTCCACTGAAGAACTTCCCGCAACGCACTGTCATCTGGCCTCAGCAAGCGCCACTGAGGTCAGCCATGATTTCTGCATCGCCAAACCCGAAGGACACTTTGGGTCTTTAAATTACTGAGTCTCTGTTATATTTGACTCTGTCAAACCCACTGTGATGGGCTGAATTGCAACCCCCGCAGATTCATATATTGAAGTACCAACTCTTAGTGATGCTTCAGATTGTGACTCTTTATTTGCAGAGAAGAACTTTCAAGAGGTGATCAAGTTAAAATGAGGTCCTGAAGGTGAACTCTAGCCCAATGTGACTGGTGTCTTTGTAAGAAAAGGAGATTGGGTCACACACACACACAGAGGAAAGACCATGTAAAGACAGAGGGAGAAGGTGGCTGTCAACAAGCCAAGAAGAGAGGCCACAGAAAAAAAAATCAACCCTACCAGTTGCCATGATTTTGGATTTCTAGCCCCCACCACGAGAAAATAAATTTCTATTGTTTTAGCTGCCCAGTCCGTGGTACTTGGTTACGGCAGCTGGAGCAGACTGATCCAGCCCCCTTTGTGAAGCTCGCTACTGCCTGGATTCCAACTCCACATCCTCTTTCTGGAGAGACTTTTTGTCCTTTGTGCATCCTTAAATATTGATGATCCTCAGTGTTGATGTTCTTTCTCATTCGAGAGGCTCTGCCCAGCAGATGTCACCTGCTCATAGGTTTCAACTATGTTGACAGTAAACAATTGTCTTGTGTTTTGACTGTGTTCACCATAATTCAATGACGTCAGCCCAGCCCTCTCTTCCAGGCACCATGTTTATGTGTAAAATTGCACATCTCCCCTGAATACTTTCCACACACCTCAGACTCTACAGTCCAAAATTGTGGTCGTCATCTTCTCCCAGAATGGGCTCGGCCTCCTGCTTTCTGGTTCCCTGCGTTCGGTTCACATCAGCTTCTTCCTGTTCACCCACCTGGAGCCTTGAGAGCCAGTCTCACTGTCGCCCTTTCCTTTACCGCTACTTTTATCTCCGCAAGTAAGGGGTTAGCCCTCCTGCCCTTTCTGTTTTTACCTCCCTGTGCTAGTCCAGCAGCAAGCATCTCTTGCTAGATGGCTGCCACCGTCCCCTCCTCCCTCTCTGCCTTCAGTCTCACTCTCAGATCAGTCCCAGCTGTAGTTGCCTCGGTAACCGCCTGGTCTCCCTCCCCGTTCTCTTCCCAGGACAGCACCACCCATCCTCTTAAAAGTGTTATCAGCTCCTTGGGAAGGACTTGTGGACATAGTTAGGGCGGTTAGACAGGGCAGGACTGACCAAGAAGAAGCTGTTTAAGAAGAGGCTGAGGAGGCACCAGTGTGGTCCTTCAAAACACCCAGCGAGTTATCAAAAAACAAACATTTTAAATGGGCTTCAGCTTTTGCCATTTTCCCAAAGGTCTTCTTTAAGGGTTGTTGGGTTTCTACGAAGCTGTCTACTGCCACCTTCTGGCAAAAAGTTGAAAAGAAACTCCCAGGTGTGAAATTCTCACTTCTAAAAGCCTGGTCGTCTCTGCTGTTGCAGTGGATGAGTGATCTTGCTCGACCCCAAGGACAGCACCTCTTCCTATGCACTGCAGTTGTCCTCCCTCACTCACCCAGAGACCGTGTTGGGAATAATCCCCTCTGTCCTGCGCCGTCAGGTCTTTCTCAGTGGCACGCAAATCTGCTGGTCACCCATCTCAAAAACAAAACAAAACAAAGTCAAGGGGAAAAGACCCTCAAATACCTGACATTCACACTAGACTTCTCTCTAGTTGCCACCCCGTTCTCTGCTCTCCTTCGTGGCAAACCTCTTCCAAAGAGTTTTCTATGCTCTTTTCTGATTATGTCAAGTCTATTCCCAGTCAGGTTTTTGCCTCTAACACTCCACCTACACTGCGGGGCCAGGGCCACAGGTGACTTTCTCTCGCCAAATCCAGTGGCCAAGTCTCAGCCCACGTCTTGACCCAAGTGAGGCTGACATCGTTGCTGAGTTCCTTCTTCTTTAATTTTAGTTTTAATTTAATTTAATTTTTTATTGAGTTATAGTCAGTTTACCACTTTGTGTCAATTTCTGGTGTACAGCACAATTTTTCAGTGATACATGAATATACATATATTCATTGTCACGTTCTTTTTCACTGTGAGCTACTACAAGATCTTGTATGTATTTCCCTATGCTACACAGTATAAACTTGTTTATTCCTTCTTTTTTAAATTGAAGTATAGTTAGTTTAGAGTGTGTCCATTTGTGGTGCACAGCATCATGTTTCAGTCATACATGTGCATACATATATTCGTTTTCATATTCTTTTTCATTATGGGTTGCTGCAAGATATTGACTAGAGTTCCCTGTGCCATATGGAAGGAACTTGTTTATGTATTCTGAGTCCCTTCTTGAAACGCTTCCCACATGTCCAAGACCCCACCGTCTCTGGTTAGAGGAACACATTCTCTCTAACCCATCTACTTCTGCTGGAACAAAGCAACAGCAACGCAATCTTTAATCAATTATTTATTTCAATTATTTATTTATTTTTATTTTGAGACAATTTTTTAAAGCAATTTTAGGTTCACAGCAAAACTGAGAAGGTACAGAGATTTCCCACACACCCCCCTGCCCCACACATGCCTAGCCTCCCCCAACCCCACTACACGGATGAACCATGTTCGACACATGGTCCTCACCCAAGTCCATCGTTCATGTCAGGATTCACTTTTGGTCTTGTGCATTCTAAGGGCTTGAACAAATAGACCTTCCTCCATTTACAGTGGGGGTTATGTCCCAATAAACCTACGGTAAGTTGGAAATGCATTTAATCCCCTTAACCTACTGAACATCACGGCTTAGCCTCGCCTACCTTAAATGTGCTCAGAACACTTATGTGAGCCCACAGCTGGGCAAAAGCATCTACCCCAAAGCCTGTTCTACAAGAAAGCATTGAATATCTCATGTACTGCATTGAGTACTGTACTGACAGTGAAAAACAGGATGGTTGTCCGGGTTTGGGTCGGTGGTTAGTGTTTGAGTTTGGTGGTTTACCCTCGTGATTGCGGGGCTCACCGGGAGCAGCTGCTGCCCGGGATCACGAGGGAGGTGCGTATCCCTAGCCCGGAAAAGATCAAAATTCAAAATTCAGAGTATGGTTTCTACTGAATGTGTATTGCTTCTGCACCATTGTCAGGGTGAAAAATTGCGTTGAACCCTCGGAAGTCCATCATTGTGACATCACATAGAGTATTTTTACATCCCTAGAAAGCCTCCATGCCTCACCTGTTCATCCCTCCCCGATAACCTTTAGCAACCATCGATCCTTTTACTATATCCATGGTTTTACTTTTTCCAGTATGTTAAATAGTTGGAATTATATAATATGTGGCCGTCTCAGATTGGTTTCTTTCACTTAGTAATAGGCAGTTAAGGTTCTTCTATGTCTTTTCATGGTTTGATAGCTCATTTCTTTTTAGTGTTGAACGATACTCCAGTATCAGCCTGCACCACAGTTTATTTATCCACTCACCTGTGGTAGGATATCTTGGTTGCTTCCAAGTTTTGGCAATTATGAATAAAGCTGCTATAAACATCTGTATGCAGGTTTTTTGCTTGTTTTCTGTTTTTTTGTGGTTGGTTTTTTTTTTTTTTCTATATGAAAGTTTTTGCGTGGACATAAGTTTTCAACTTGTTAGGGTAAATACCAAGGAGCATGATTGCTGGATTGTACAGTAAGACTCTGTTTAGTATGTAAGAAACCACCAAACTGCGTTCTAAAGTGACAGCACCATTTTGCCTTCCCGCCAGTCAGATGAGGGTTCCTGTTGCTCCGCATCCTCACCAGCACTTGGTGGTGTCAGCGATCCAGGTTTTGGCCGTTCTAATAGGAGTGCGGTGGTGTTCCATTGTCTCTTGAATTTGCGCTTCCCTGATGACCCGTACTGTGCAGCATCTTTTCATGTGCTTGTTTGCCGTCTCTGTATCTTTGGTGAGGTGTCAGTTCAGGTCTTTGGCCCATGTTTTAGTTGCCTTGCTTATTTTCTTACTGTTGAGTTTTCATCAATTTTTAGTTTCTTTTTTTTTTTTCCCTCGTGGAGAGAAGGTGCCATTGCTAGTTATTTTTCTGCCCTATGGGGGATGGACAGGCCTTTGTGGTGACTTGATTGAGGCCACTTATCCCTCTGGTCACCAAATTGTTGTATGGGGTACCTGTTTGCCATGGGACCTTGGGGGTCTGGGCTGGTTTGGGGTGTGAAGCTTCCTGCAGAGAAATATCCTTACAAAGTGGGATTCTGCGTGAAGAATCTGTACATCTTGAAACCCACAGTAGCATCAGTGATTTCTCTGAATCAGACAAGAGGAGTCCTTAACTGTAGATTGTGATCCCCACGGCCTGGCCAGGCAGCTAATTCTGGAGCAGCTGTGTTCCGGCAGGGTGACTGTGGTTTCCTTCAATCCGAGGGCATTTGTCTGAATTTTGCTTTATGGGACTGGATGGGACTGGCCTTGGAGACTCTAGTAAGCACGGGGGTTTCTGGACAATGCTAGGAGGTTGGTGAGAAGCTGCCAGCAGAGATACTGAACTTCCTACTAATCTGGTATCTTGCAGCCTGAGCCAGGTTCAATTTGAAAAATACAAGCACTGTGCCTTCCTGCTGCCCTGAGCCACGGGGAGCTTTCTTCTGGTTGTGGAATGTCTGGGGTCCTCTGCAGAAGCAGGCGGGTGCCCCATGCCTGTGTATGCTGCTGTCTGTCACAACGTCCATTCTTGCCTGTGACCCTCATGCCCTCGGCTGTCCATCATACCGAGGTGATACCCAGCCGGGACTAAACCAGGTCTTTCTGCCCCACTCTGTGCCCTGGAGAACATCACAAGACCCCAGCCCAGTGCCGCTAGAGGAGGATGGCCCCCTGTCACCGCCCTCCATCCCGGTAACTTCCCTCTCTCTCCGTGTCTTCTTTGCTTTCCTGAAAGTGACAGTCTGACCCCGCCCCCCTTCAGTCTGAAAACAGAAACCAACAGCCGGAAACTCCTGCCACCTAAGCTGCCCCCTCACCGGCGTCTGGAATGGTGACAACTGGTTAGTGCTGAACGTACAACCACCCAGGCGGCCTGAACCGCTTCACTTGCTAACCCATTTCACGTATTGTTTGTCCTGTTTTACGATGAAGTCACTTGACTGAGCTCGCACAACTGATTAGGGGCAGAACAGGGATGTGAACCCCGGCAAACGGACTCCAGAGAACCCAGCCTGTTACGGTGCCTGGAAGCAAGCCCGGAGGTGCTGGGTGAGGATGGGTTGAGGAGATCAGTGCATGGATACATGGATCCTCCAGAACAAGGGGGCTGAACTCCAGCTTTAGATTTAGACAACGTGGGTCACCCTGAATCCAAACACAAGGGGAAAATCAGTGTGTTTGGGAGGCAGGAAGTGGCGAGACCCAGTACATTTATATTTATGTTTTATTTTTTGAACACAAAAACGATACCTGCTAGTTGAAGACTCTATGGAAAATTCACAAAAGCGTAAAGAAGGAAATGAAACCATTGGGAAAACCAGTAAAAGCTGTTCCTTTTGGAAATCAGGTATCTCTGGAAAAAAGGTCCCCCCCCCCCGAAGATCATTTATACCTTTGACTGAATGAATTTCAGAGCCCTTGGAAACTGACTGTGATGAAGGTTTAAGGTTATGGGTGCCAAGGGTCGGTCCTCCTCCCCCACCTAACTGATGGAGAACTGACTTACGGGGCCCAAGTGGGGTCTAAGCATTGATTTTTGTTAATGGCAACAAAGCAAGTGCCCACTGACCCTCCAAGTGTCTGGCCCTGAAATGCCAAATCAGAGAATATTCTAGACCTCACACTTCCTGCCCCAAATTGAACCTGTGTGGATGGACAGGAAGGCCGGGCCTGGTTTCCCCACTGTGTCAGTCACGGTTCTCCAGAGAAATGGAGCCAATAGAAAGTGCAGAGATGTATGCAGAGAGATGTACCTGAGGGACTGGCTCACACCAGTGTGGAGGCTGGCAAGTCCAGAACCTGCAGGGTAGGCTGGCAGGCGGGACCCCCAGGGCCGAGCCCAGGCTGCGGCTCAAGGCCGAAGGAAGGCGTCTGCTGGCAGAATTCCTTCTCACTCCAGGGAGGTCAGGCTTTTGTTCTATGAGGACCTTCAGACGAGGGCCACCTGCCCTCTGGAGGGCAGTCTGCTGTGCTTGGACTCTGTTAATTTAAGTGTTAATCTGATCCACAAAGCAGCCTCACAGAAACATCCAGAATAATGTTTGACCAAATGTCTGGGTATCCGGGCCCAGCCGCATAAAATTAAGCATCACATCCACCTAGCCTCGGTCATCGACTCATCGATGGGGAAATGATTCTCCTTCCCCAGGAGGGACCCTGGGTGGCAGGGATGCGGCTGCCCTAAGGACAGGATGGAGAGCTCACTGCCCTTGAACTCAGCAGGTCTGAAGGAGTGACAGGTCAAGGCTCTGCCCCACAGCCCCCAAACTACCTGGAACCTAGTAAAGAGCTATGGGGGCGGATGCTATTTTTTTTGAGCCCTTTTTAAGAAAAAAATGCAGATAGGGAGGGTGTAGCTCAGTGGTAGAGTGCATGCTTAGCATGCGTGAGGTCCTGGGTTCAATCCCCAGTAGTGCCATTAAAATAAATAAACTTAATTACCATCCCCACCCCGAAAAAAGAAAAAAAATGCAAAATCAAGGCCCAGGCTGTGGAAGGGGCCCTGAACCATAGCTTCCTTTCCTCAGTGAATCAGCTGGGGGAGAGAGCAGGTGGGACAGAAGGGCACGGAGGCCACCTGCCCAGCATCCCTGGGGAGCAGAGAGGAACTTGAATGGTGAATGTTGGGAGACCACGGCCGGGAGTTCTGGCCACAGGGCTTGCCCTGCCTCTCCAGCACAACTCACCGCCTGCACTGGAGCACAGTTGTCTGAGCTCCTCTCGCTCCAGTGTCTTGCCTCTAAATCAGGGATTGGCAGCCTTTTTCAGTAAAAGACCAGAGGGTAAATATTTTAGGCTTTGCGGGCCAGACGGTTTCTGTCTCAGCGATTCCACTCAGCTCTTGGAGCACGAAGGAGTCATGAGCGATAAATACAAGCACGGTTGGGTTCCGATTTAATTTTATTTCTAAAATTAGAGGATGGGCAGATTTGGTCCCCAGGCTGTCATTTGCTGACCTTTACTCTGGATCCTGTGGTTTTAATCTTCAAAAACAGAATCTTTTCTTTAAATAACATCTTCGATCACACCCAGGATGTGACTCGTAAAAGCAGTTGCTCCAGTCAAAGTCTGGGTAGGTGGGAGGCAGCTCAGAGCCCGGCCACGTAGAAACCCCCCACGGAGCCTCCTGGGCCCAGTGGACCCCAGTGTGAACGCACCATCCCACCCTCATGCGCTCAGGGGCCACCCTCTCAGCATTGGCTGTAATGTTACCTGTTATCCCACAACTGTATCCAGGCATCCTTGAGAGCATGGACCACGGTCCTTTCATCTTTCTTCCCTCATCACAGCGCCCGGCACCGTCAGAGGCTCAGACGCAGGTGTCTCATGCAGTCTGTTGGGGAGCTTGGTCTAACACGAGTCCCTTGTGGCTCAAGACAGCCAAGTGCTGAGCTGCGGGGGCGTGCGGGGCGGCGCTCGTGGTCTTCGCAGCTTGACCCCGTCCGCCGTCTCGTCAGGCGAGAGGATGAGGCCCGTGTGTTCATCATGTCATTCACTCCCAAACTTCCCTCTCACCTGGGCCAGGGTTTGACTTCCTCACATGTATTAAGTTTGGTTTTTCCCTGTTGTTTTTGGAAATCACCTTTCAAGGTTTTCGTGGGAACGATTGGGAGGAAGTGGGGTGGGTGGTGCTGGTGTGTGTGTGTGGGGGGGTGTAGGGTGGGGGACGGGGAGGGTTGTTCAGCGTGCACTGTTCCTTCAGTAGAAAAGGGAACATCTGTTGCAGATATAGGAAGTACGGCCGTCAAAGTGCTATGATGCTGAATCTGACGTCCACATGACGGGCCCCGTGATGCCCAGATACCTGGTTAAGCATTGTTTCTGGGTGTGTCTGTGAGGGTGTTTCCAGAAGAGATTAGCACTGGGATCAGTGGACTGGGTGAAGCAGACTGTCCTCCCAGTGGGGGTGGGCCTCACCCAGTCTGCAGGCCTGACCAGAACACGTGGGTGCAAGAAGGGAGAACTCGTCCTTTTTCTGCTTGATTGTGGGGCTGGGATGTGGGTCTGCTCTCCCCATAGGCCTTCCTGGTTCTCAGGCCTTCAGACCCGGACCGGAACCACACCACTGGCTTCCCTGGGCTTCCAGCTTGCATAGAGCAGGCCATGGGGCTTCTGAGTCTCCATCATCACCTGAGCCAGCGTCTCATAATGATATATTCATATGTAATATAAATACTACATTTATTGATTCTGTTTTGTTTTGTTTTTTTGGATAACCCTGACTAACGCGGTGCCTTATTCATTGGGTCTAGAATAGCTCCCAGCACACACCCTCAATGCTGGGTGAATTAAAGGGAATGGCAGGCTAAGGGGCCCTTATCCCAGGGCTCATGATCTGAGTTCCTGCAGTTAAAGAGCTGCACAGAAAGCAAAAAATGTACACATCGTGAAAATATTAAGTAATGAACTGGCCACGAAGAAAGTCAGCCTCTGCTCAAACATCTGTCCCAGATACCAACTTTCTCTGATCAGAGTCTGGTGTTACACGCACGCAATGGTACCATGCCAAAATAAACAGACTGCATAATGACAGTGCAGATCTGGCCAAAGAGGTAGAATTTTTCATGAAGCTGACGAAAATGTTGGTAGATCACTGCTCAGACCTCATGCAAAGCCATCAGCAAATGAGACTGAAGGCATGGAACCAGTTAAGAAACAAAGAAGAGAAAGTTGACAAGAAAATTCGGATAGATTCTTCAAAACGGGATGATTTAGACATCGAAGAATTAAGAGACCTTTGGGAGAACCAATGACATCCGTAAATATTTTTATAAAAATGTGTTGTAAAAAATGAAGGAGGCTATAACATGCAATCGTAGAATTTTATCAGAAAAATTATTCCCCTCCATAAAAGCCTGATTTATTTCTTGTTCGTTGTGAAAATTAGCTGAAGTTGAAATTATAATGCAGATATTGTTAGATCTAATATAAAAACACCTATGTAATTTTATTTTTCCAGATAAAATTTCAATCCCAACTTTCCCCCCCATTATTTCGTTGGTACCGATTATCTTCAGACAATGAGGACTGTTTTCCACGATGCTGGGGTGGGAAAAGCTTCCTAAGCAAGATGCAGAGTGCCGAAGGAAGACTATTAGAATTGACCACTAAAAATTTGATACTTTTGCGTGACAGATTAGCAATAGACAACTTACTGGGTGAAAATCTTTGTAACACCTCTAATCACAAATGGTTAATAGTCACGATATATAGAAAGCAAATGCAAGTCAGTAAGAAGAAGAAAGGCAAGCCAGTGGCGAGACAGGCACCATGGCTGGTGAATTCACAGAGGAAGAAAAAGGAGACGAGGTGGAAGCAGTCAACAAACCTGTGAAAGGATTCTCGCCCTTAGTGATAACCAGCAAAGTGCCGATAAAACACCAAACCTGTGGATTGCCAAAGTCTCAGAGATAACACCATTAGTGGTGCAGGTGCAAACACATACGCTCTCTCACAAATCCTTCCATCTACCCACCCGTCCATCCATCCACCCACCCGTCTATCCATCCACCCACCCACCCATTCACCCACCTATCCATCCATCCACCCATCCACCTACCTATCCATCCATCCATCCATTCATCCATCCACCCATCCATCCATCCATCCACCCATCCATCTAATCAGCCAGATTTTTGGAAGGTACCTATAGTATTCCAGACAGGGAGCTGAGTGATGTCTTATTCGGGGTTGGGCTGGACACAGAGCGAGGGCTCAATCATTATGTGTTAAGTGCATGTACGGAAGGTAGGTTCCTACCTTTCACGGAACTTAAAGTTTAGAGGATACGCATGAAAACAGATAGAGAAAATGTAGAGGTCAATTGTGTGATGGGGCTTGCACCTGACTCTGACTTGGGGTTTAAGGGAGCTTTCCTGGTGACCAAGGGTGATGGGAGAATGCACAGAAACAAAAGAGAGTGTGACGAATTTAAGAAACAAAAAAAATTTACCATGACCTGTGGAGTCGTGGGAGGGGTAAGGAGAGGGAGAGAGTGTGTGCGCATGTGTGTGTCCGTGCGTGTGTTTTTGCGTGTGTGGGTGCGTGCACACATGCACACAAAGGGCAGTTGGGAGACACGAGGCTGCAGACACAAGCATGGACACCTGAGATCACCCTACAATTTGAGCTTGTGTGTGCTAATACGGTGAACGTGGAAGGCGACCTTATGTAGTTTCATTTTGGGAGCAGAGAGTCTGTCAGTGGGATGTCTTTTAATTTTTAGGTTACCTGGATGATGTGACGATATGTACAGTGCAGAGCAGACCCGAAGATGCAGACATCACTTTTCTGTGTCGCTGGATCCCGCTCTGGTTCTTGGGTCAGTAGAGGGTGAATGCTCACATTCTGCTCACATTTTCTGGGGCCTGTGTTTACACCTAAGGGATGTTTCCAGTGGGTCTTATTTTCACACATCATCCTTGTGCAGCTGTGTGTTCTGGGTCAGGCCATGGAGAGCTCGTTTATGCCAGATGCTCACTCCTGACACCCGGATTCTCGCCTTACATCTTGCTTGCCAAGGGAATAGCCAGAGACAGCTTTCGCTTCCATGGACTTCTTTTCCTGCGTCTCTAAAATATACTAGAAGTTAACACAACATTGTAAATTGACTGTATTTCCGTTAAAAAAATAAAATTAAATTAACCTTCTAAAAATCGTAAGAAACCAAAACAAAATAAATGATGCCTTGCACATAGTAAGTGCTAAAAACTGACTGAATGAGCAAGTACAAACTAAAATGAAAATAATCTATAATTCCTCATCTTGGGGAAACCACTGTTCCCATTCTGAGGGGTAATCAGAAGCAGGTGGGATTTTGTGTCCCATGGTCCCCAGTGGTGGGCTGGGTGTGTCCCTGACCCTGGATGAATGCTCAGGCAGGATGTGTGGCTTTCCTGGTCTTCTTCTTCTCCTTTTTTTTTTTTTTTTTTAATTGAGGTATAGTCAGTTTACAGTGTTGCGTCAATTTCTGGTGCACAGCATAGTGTTTTCAGTCATACCTGTACATACATATATTCCTTTTCATATTCTTTTTCATGATAGGTTACTACAAGATACTGAATATAGTTCCCTGTGCTCTACAGTAGGACCTTATTGTTTATTTATTTTATATATAGTAGTTAGTATCTGCAAATCCCGAACTCCCAGTTTATCCCTTCCCACCCCTTTCCCTCCTGGTAACTATGTTTTCTATGTCTATGAGTCTGTTTCTGTTTTGTAAACAAGTTCATTTGTGTCATTTGTTTTAGATTCCACATATGAGTGATATATGGTATTTTTCTTTCTCTGTCTGACTTACTTCACTTAGTAAGATCATCTCTAGGTCCATCCATGTTGCTGTAAATGGCATGATTTCATTCTTTTTTATGGCTGAGTAATATTCCATTGTATGTATATACCAAAACTTCTTTATCCTTCCTGGTCTTCTTGACTGAGACTGACCTAGAGATCTAGCCTTAATGTGTTTTAGACTTGGCAGATGTTTAGAGCTGAGCATTTCTTTAGAGGGTTCTTTTGTGGGCTCTTGGAAGAGCCCCCATCAACTTGGATCATGCATCTTCTTTCTCTTGACACAACTGAGTACATCTCTGTAACAGCTGGTCACCTGTGACCCCTTCACAGTCTCTTGGCATCTGGCTGTACCCCCTGGACTCTATTAGGGGTCCCCTATAGGGAAGCCCTTTTAGGGCAGGATCTCAGACTGTCCCTCCCCAGCTTTATCTCATGGCCCATCCTTTGCCCATCACATATCCTTTACCATGACATCCTTTACCACCTTTGGCTGGGGCCATGTGCAGTCCAGCAGCAGCCTCTCCTTGCCTCTGCCCACAGTTCAGGAACCGACCAATCCTGCCCCCTTTAGACTTAACAGGCGTGAGTCAGACACCTGTACTTCTGAGCACCCCGAACAAGGGACACGCATTATATTTTCTAAGTGGTCCCACTAAAGCCCCTTTCCCTAGGATTGAGGCGAGGGAAAAGCATCCCCACCCCACTGCGGTGGGTAGCGGGGGGACACACACGCTGAGAACTCTCTCCACACATTCCTTTGTCAGTGTCCCCTGGCTCTTCTTTTCTTCATGTGGTTGTGGGACCCCAGCGTCATGCATCAATTTTGAAAATGTGTATCACCAGCTCTCACCTCTCTTTGGAGTAGGGTGTATGTTGTCTTCCTGCTTCAGGCAAAGCTTGTGTTTTAACATCCTGTTACAATGTCTCCGAACCTTGGTCCCTGGTCTGTAAACGTGGATAAGTGTAGGTATGGACGTGCTGTCTGGCTGCTGGGAGGACGGGGGGAGGTCATCTAAACAAAGTCTGAAGTGAGTCTGGCATGGAGCAGGTGCTCAGCCGGTGGTTCTTTCCTGCCCACATGACCCCATGCTCTTGAAGGTGTTACTTGAGGCTGGTGGTCATAACCCTCTGGGCAAAGTTACTTCTCGTATCAGCTTTTGGAGAAGCAGTAGGATCCCTTGATTATAAAGCCCTGATGTAGACTCTGGGGTCTATTTCTCTGCTCCATCCAGGTGCTGGCACCTGGATCAGCCCCACTCAAGGATGTGAAGGATGATTCCTTTAAATTTAGGCCTCCAGGCGTTTCACCCAGAGGAACTAGTGCAGGCTTTGGGGGAACCCACAGCCCAGGACCATGGGGTTAGTTTGCCCAGTGCGGGAATGAGACTCGTAGCTCAACAAGTCTCTCCCTTCTGTGGACCCTTTGTGTCCCCTTGGACCTGGGCAGCCTGGTCCCTGTGCTGCATCTCCTGGTGGGGAGGAAGGAGGAGAGAGGAATGGCTTCCTGGAAGGGAGGGGAAGTGATATTTAGCAAGGCGGAGGAACTGGCTTCTCCTCTTCCACTGGACTTCATCTTGTAAAACTGTCTCAGAAACAGCTGGATTTCACCTGGTTGTGGGAGGGAAAGTCTTGTAGGCGCTGGAGAGTCACCAGTTTCCTTTTGTACATTTTCTGGAAATACCTGGGTACCTTGACTGGCCAGCGCTGAGGGTTAGGCTACACCGCCCCCTAGAGGTCACCTGGCAAACTCTTGACCCTAGTCCCCTAACCAGAGGATGTTGGTGTCACCATTTGTTGTTACACTTACACCAGCTGCTCAGCTACAGCCATGATTTTTAGTAATTCAGGGCTTCACAGGAAAGAAATTGAGCCTATCCACAGACAAGCTTCAGGCACATGCTGGCCCTGTCCGAGGGGCATGGGCCAGGACCCACAACCACATGTCCACATGTTTTAGAGTTAAAAATCCACCCAATAAACTATCAAATAGAGTATTTTTAAATACAGTATATCCTTCAACTTTGACAAATGTACTTTCATAGTGACCTTAAAAAGGTCAAGCTCAAATTAAGAATTATTGGACTTCTTGGACTCCCAGTTCTGGACACCATAGTGTGGGACAGCCAGGCCCTGGCCTGTGTTCTTTCTGTCTTCTCTTCGCACACGCAGCTCCGTCTGTCACTGCAGGAAGGTTCAAATTTACCTATGTGGACACTCTAGACCCCTTCTAAGCTCTCTTCACAGCTTCTCTCAAACAGTTGTTCCTTGGCCACTTCCCAGGTCTAGGCTGCATGTCCCCTGGGAGGACAGACCCCAGCTAAGAGGATGTGCAGAGGCTAGAAGTGATCTTGGGGCCGTTTGGGCAAGGATTCCAGCATCCTGGGTACCGGGAGCACAGAAGACCATGGTCTCTGGGTGGGTGTGTCTCACCCTGTGAGAGGGAACACCTCTAGAAAATCCAAGAGGTACCCCTGAAACATGGGGCTCAAGTCTCTTAGCCATTCTTGACTGCAGGGTCCCTAAAGGAAGCCATATTTCTGGGAAGGACATCTTGCCTGCTGAGAAAAAAAGGTCAACAGTGATGAGAAAGAAGGCTGAAAGAGTTGGCAGGTTGAACAGCAGCTGGGTTGATCAGGGCTCAGTGGTTCGAGTTATGGGGCGAGGCTGGCTTGATCAGTTCTCAACGTAGTGGTCCCCCCTCCAGCATCCCTCTCCCCAACTTCCAGTGCCTGTGCGTGCTGGGAAGAGGGCTCTCATGTAAAGAAAACAATCATACCCAGCTTAGGAGCTCAGCAACTCTGGGGTGGGGAGTCCTTTTGAACGAGCTGATCATAAGGATCAGGGAGCGTTTCCCATCAGTCTGAGAAGGAAAACCTCAGTGGTTGGAGTTCTGGGAGACCAGCAGCCAGTAGGAGGTGAGGGGTTCCCTGATCAGCGGTGCCCGGGGCTGGGGAGGCAACATGAGGGAGGCAGAGACATAACAGTCAGTGGGCCAGAAGGAAGGAGAGGGCAGTGGACCCTGGATTGGAGGGTCTAGGATGCTGCAGGCAGCGGCCCTGACTATAGGTAAGCTCCCTTGGGACCTGGAGAGAGAGCCTAGGGAACAGTCTGGTTACATGTACAATTCCCATGGGACTTCGGGGACTACTGGAGAAGGGGATCCTGGGAAAAGACATGCCTTCCTGTGACTCAAGGCAGCGAAGAAGTAAATGAAGAACCAGAACATGTAGACATGGAGTTAATGTGACCTGAGTGACTTGAACACGTGAGTCAGTAAGTCCTATGGTTATGTGGTTCCAGGTGCTTTGTGGAATTTTTTTTAAAGCAACTTAAAGAATTAACTTATGTCTAATAAATAGGAGTCTGGGGGTGCATAATGTACTTGTAGTGTGTTCTTCATTGTAGTTTCTGAGATAACGGGGTGCCCAGGAGATGCTTCCGTCTTCGGCACGAGGCAGCTGAAATGGACTTTGCCTTCACGTTCTCAACTGTAATCTTTTCCCAGTTAGTTCTCAGGAAGACAGATGTTTCCAATTCAGCCTTGAAAAGTACACAGTAATAAAATAATCTTCAAATTAGTGTGGTGGTGGGGCCTAGTGTTTACAATCCATCTGGAAAAAAAAAGGAAAAGGCCCTGCCTTTGCCTGTTTGCATTTCCATCAGGAAGATGGGGTTGCCAAGCCAGCATTATCGTGTCATCTCTCGAACTTTTATGTTCACATTCCGATGTAGACACAACATTCTTTCTTTGAAGCGCTCTGCAGAAGCTGACCAAGTATTTATATATTTTTCAAGCATGAAGTTCCTTCTTTCCTTTTTTTTTTTTTGTTCAAAAAAAATCTGCCTTTCTGATGAGACCTCATTAAATCTTTTTTGAGTATTCGTGAAGTTTTTCAGAAGACATTAGAGACCTGTTCTACCGGCTCAGCTTCTAAGGGATGAAAGATGGACAGACCCACAAGCTGTTTCACTCAGAGGAAACGTGGAGGACAGGGAGGGAGGGCAGAAGCAGTGCAAGGGTGAGGATTGGGCTGATCGTGTCGAGTGTCCTGCTGAGAGTGGTAGAAGGATGTGACCTCGAATGCATGGGCTCTGGCGGAGGCCAAACCCCCTGGTTTCCTGGCAACAAAATCTAGTTCAACTTTCGTGCCATCGCTGATAGGGTTCGCTTGTGCCTCAGTCTTCACCCAGGCGCCTGGTCTGCACTTACTCAACGGAAGGAGAGCGTTGCGGTAGCCGCCGTTCTGGGGGGACGTCTCCAGTGGAGACGTGCAGTCCACCTCTCCCTTCTCCTTGAGCCTGGACTGACCTGTGGCTGCTCCCACACCTGCGTGTGGTGGGAGCAGTGCCGTGGGAGTCCCCAGGTCTCGGTTTTGGGGGAATGCACTTCCACAATGATCTCGGAGAGGGCTGAGCAGCCAGGCAGGAAGTCCCACCACTCCTGTAGGAAGGAGCATGTGGAAGGGCCCTGGGACTCCCTGGAGAGGCGGGGGATCCAGCTGAGCCCAGTCGTCCAGGTTTTTCCATCAGGGTAACAGGCATGTGAGTGAGGGCTTCTCAGACCCCCTAGACCTGGACCAGCCATCAGCTGAACAGCACCTAGTGGCCCCAGGCAACAGCACAAGGAGCAAAAGAATTGCCCAACTGAATCCTGCCCAAATTTCTGACCCACAAAGTTGTGAGTGATATTTGAGGTTTTAAGCCACTACATTGTGGATAGTTTGTTTATATGGCAACAGATAACTGGAACAGGCATGGCTGCCAGCCAGGAAGTAGGCAGAGAATTCAGACATCGTCCTGGTGCACCTTGATGGAGTCCATTCCTGGGGATTGCACTGTAAGGAAAACCCAGAAAGAAGGATTCTTCTAAACATTTCTCCTCTCTCCGGAGGAGAGTCACAGACACCCCTGAGAGGCTTACCTTTGACTGGTGCCAGGTTACACGTCTGCCAGGGTCTCTGTGCTTCTTGCTAAGTCTCAGCCTCCCTGCAAATAGACTTCCAAGGGAGAGGCTCTACCAGTCCATCAACTGTGCAGGTCTGAAATCTCCTGGTCAATCTCTCTTTGGCTCAAACCCGGGCCTGCTGCCAAAATAGTATTCCACTTGTACCCCAGGTCACGCTTCTATCCGTCAAACGCTCCTGGAGGATCAGATGACTCTGTCTCCGTTACAATGTTGACAAAAGAGCGATGGGTGAGGTTGGTCTCCTGTCAAATGTAAACCTAATCTATATCACAACTGTCTTTAGCTGGGAGTTTTCACCAGGAGAATTCTCCAAAGAAGTACCGCTGTATTTGGGAGAGAGAAAAGAACATGGTGGAATGCAGCTTTGCAGATAAGGATGAAAAATATCTTAAGTTACAAAATTTACCAGCTGCTCAAGCTTCAGTGTAGGTCACACAGACAATAAAATAAACAAAATCAACATTATTTACTCAAAGTGAGTAACTCTTGGCTCTAGGACCGTGGACATGTAATTGAATTTAAGCTGCTTTAGCTGGATTGTGTTTGCCAGGTGGTCCTCTGAATGTAATGGCTTATTATGAAACTGTGAAAAAATCTAAAGGACCAGTACGATTTCCTCTCAAGAAGGAAGCTAGTGTTACACTGATTAATATAATGAACTCTATTTGAGGATTTTAACAGCTCTTTTTCTGTTGTTAGGTGGTGTCTTGTGAAACTGAATTTTCTCTCAATTGCTTCTTTAAAGTTCATTTTTCTGAGACTTTTCCTGGACTGAATGGTGACACTTTGATTTCAGGGATTTTGGATAGAAATGGAAAAACTCGACTGGCTTAATTTGTCTGGAAAATATTTCAAATCACATTTGTTATGCTTCTTCATTCGGTAGAAAAGTCCTAGATGTGTATTGAATTGACATTTTGGTTTCTGTTAGGGTCATGCATGTATTCTAGGAGACTCGTGAGTTTTTTTTTTTTCAGTTTATTTATTTTTAATTGAAGTATAGTTGATTTACAATGTTGTGTTCATTTGTTAATTTCTGGTGTATAGCATAGTGATTCATATATATATATATATATATATATATATATATATATATATATATATATATATTCCTTTCTGTATTCTTTTTCATTATAGGCTATTACAAAATATTGAATATAGTTCCCTGTGCTGTACAGTAGGGCCTTGTTGTTTATCTATTTTATATGTAATAGTATCTGCAAATCCCGAACTCCCAGTTTATCCCTCTGTCCCCCGCTTTCCCCTCTGGTAGCTGTAAGTTTGTGTTCTATGTCTGTGGAGACTTGTGAATTCTTGATGAAGATTTTCTATTTTCTATTTTAACTTCTATGACATTATAAGACAATATTAGCATAATCTAGATCATCTGAATAACCGCATTATAATCAAGTACTGCCACGTAATTTCAGTGCCTCTGCTAGTTCAAATTTAGTCGATAAACTTGTTTTTCATTTTAAATGTGATTTGAAATATTTTCCAGAGAAATTAAGCCAGTCGAGTTTTTCAGTTTAATTGTTGCATGAGAACTGTACCTAACCTTAGTCCTAGCTTTATGTTTGCATATACTTTGCTTTATTAAGCTCATTTTTTTATGCCAGGCACTGATAGAAAAACTGCATATATTATTGCCTTTGGTCGGCACAACAAGTCAGTGAAGAAGGTTCTGATATTGTCCCCACATTGTATATGAGGAAACTGAGGCACAGAGGAGATAAAGTGTAAGTAGCAGAAGACTCAACTCAAAATTTCTTAAATAATAATAGAGATTTGTCAGCTCACATAATTGAAAAGTCCAGAGGTAGTGTGAGCTTCAGGTATGGTTTGGTCAGGGCTCTGGCTCAGTTTTTCTGTAATTACTTTGTCTCTACCCTGCTATGTGTCAGCTTCACTTTCTGGTTGGCTTCTGTCGGAATCGCAAGGTGGCTGCCTTCATCTGCCAGGACCACAGGTTCCCTCATTTACAGTTGGGGAGAAAGAGTCACTGCCACCACTTCTGTTGGCTTTGGTGTGATTGGGTTGCTTCAAACTAATCTCTGTGGCCAGGAGAATCTGCACTGATTGGTTTAGGCTTGAGGTAATCATGTGCCAGTGGGGATGGAATTATCGTAATTGGCTCCATAGACCCGCCAAAGTCTACCCATGGAGCTGAGGGAGACGTAGTACCATACATGCTACATGGTTGCTATGCGGAGGAGGCCTGTGGAGATGGAGTTAAGAGCATAAGTAATCATAATTTTCACCCTATTTAAAAAGTTGTCCAAGGTCATGTGATAAATGTCCACCTGCAGATGAATGGATAAAAAAAATTGTGGTGCATGCATACATTGGAATATTATTCAACCCTAAAAAGGAAGGAAATTCTGACACAGGCTACAGCACGCATGACCCTTGAGAACATGATGCTAAGTGAAGTAAGCCAGTTAGCAAAGGACAAATACTGCATGGTTCCACTTATATGAAGTTTGTAAAGTAGTCAGATGCAGAGAATGAAAGTAGAATGGAGGTTTCCAGGGGCCAGGGAGAGGAAATGAGAAGTTGCTGTTCAGTGGGTGCAGAGTTTCAGATTTGCAAGACAAACTGTTCTAGAGATCCGCTGTCCACCATTATGCATGTAGTTAACAGTACTGTCCTGTTAACTTAAAAATTGGTTCAGAGGGTAGATCTCATGTTATGTGTTCTTTTTTGCCACAGTAAAAAATATCACTGGCAATTTATTTACTTCCTATGTTGTTGTTATGCTTAAATTTGGGGAATGTAAAATGTTACTATAATGGAATTCATATGTTTACTTGCAGTTTCTCCCTTCCTGTCTTATTTTTTTGCCTCAGTCTTTCTCCAAATTAAACTCTATCCTGGGCTCTTAGGAAACTAGTGCTCATGAGTGGGGGTGGGGCACTGCCCTGATGCCAACATCTTAGGGTAACTGTACATGGTTCAATTTTTTTAAATGAAGATTTATTTAATAGTGCATCTGGGTCTTACTGTAGAAAATGCAGAACTACGTGGGAACTCTTTTAATTAATGACTTTCATGGTTGGTTACCCCTCCATTGCTTGTGTTTACAACCAATTTTCAGAAATAATTTTTGCCCTACAAGCACATGAGGTCAGGAGAGTGACTCAAGCTGTAGACTTGCATGAGCAGACTATCCATACCGTTTTAATTATTTCATGTCTTAGAAAAAGGTTTTTGACTGAAGTGATTTTACTCATGTTTTAGTACCTAATGCCTTAAAAAAAATCGACCTCCCACTTCTCCACAATAAAATAAAAAACATCCTTTTGGAGTATAAGGTAGTATTTTGACAGGTTCTGTATAGGTCGGTGACCAGGAACTTTCTCAGCTGGGAGGCTGTGGCTCTATGTTTATAGATTTTCCTTCCCATTAAAATGGATCTTATCTATAGCAATGTTTCATATTTTTAAAAAATCTAATTGCCCAAGTTACTATCTAGGTCAAGAATTATTAGTAAGAAGTCACTGAGGACACAGGGTTCTATAAAGATCTTCATAGGTTACCACATGCAGACCCTCAGGGACAATCCATTCCTGTCTGTTTCCTTTCTTAAATGAAGATGCGGGGCCTTACCTGACTATAGGACATCCCACTGGACAGCCAGGCTGGAAATTAGGAAACCCAGGACACAGGTTTGCAGTATCTTGGCCTCTGTGTTAGTCAGCTCCAGCTTCCGTAACAAAGTACCACACACCGGGCAGCTCACACAACAGAAATTCATTACCGCAGTTCTGGAGGGTGGAAGTCTGAGATCAGAGTGCCAGCCAGCTCAGTTCCTGATGAGAACGCTCTTCCTGGCTTGCTGATGGCCACCTTGTTGGGTTGTCCTTACACCACAGAGAGATGGAGAGAGAGTCTCTTCCTTTTCTTACAAGGGCACTGACCTCATCACGAGGGCTGCACCCGCATAACCCCATCTAACCCTAATCACTTCTCAAAGGCCCCATTTCCAAATACCATCACGGTGGGGGTTAGGGTTTCAACGTACACATTTGGGGAGGGGCACAACTCAATCCATTGTAGCCTCCCTTAGTTATCTTTCTTCCATAATAGAATCTGAGCTCTGGCTTTCTGGGACACATTCAGGAAGAGATAGTTATCTTGGTTTTAATATTTGAAGAGTGATTCTTACCAGCAACTTCTCAGGAATGTCAAAGTTTACTTAGATGATAACTGCATGTTACAAAACTCCAAGATCAACTCTGATACCTTAGATGTAAAAGTTAACCCGAGGTATATTTTAATGATTGTTATTATTTTTCTGGTAGAAATTACTACTATAAACACACATTCTTATTACCGTTCAAAATTCCTTTTAACTTGTGGGGTCCACTTGGTGTAGTAGGAAGAGAGACGTCTCAAAGCTGTGTTCTAGTTCTGGCTCTGGAACTTGCAAATCTAAAATGCCAATTTTTCCATCTTTAAAACCTCTCTTTCCTCCATAATGTTTGGGAAAGAGGGATGGATGTTTCCCATCTGCTCCCAAGGTGTTCATTTGGCTTCTTAGAGCTCTGTTCCCATCTCTTCTACTTTAGGCTCTGCTTCACTGTTGGTCTCAGACAATCCATTGTCTGCAGTGTGTGTGTGTGTGTGTGCACATGCACATGCACATGTGTATATTGTGTAAAGGACACTGACTGAACAGGATCTTTGTTCTCAAGTGGTAATTATCCGACACCAACCAGCCTAGGAAAAGGGGGAGTATGTTACCTCATATAAGCAAGTGGTCGAAGGAGCAGGGATGCCGAGAACTGAGGCGCTCTCTTTCTCCTCTTTCTTTCTACCTCCTGTCATTCTCCTAAATTATTTTTTTCCTTAGGGTTAGAATCATGGCTGCTGCTGTCACTGGCCCCACACCTTCCCATCTTTACCCTCTGAGAGGAAAGGGCTTCCTCCAGCTACAGCTGATCCAAACCAGGGAAGGGTTCTGACTTGTACCCCGGTCTGGCCAGCTGGAAGAGCCAAAACGGGGGCGAGAACTTCCCTCGGACTTGTGTGCGCTGGGGGTGGCACCCTGCCGCTCACCCGTGGGCCACGTGTTAGGGTAAAGCAGTGACCCCAGGTGGACGTGACGGCAGCGGGAACTGTGAACTGGGCGGCCACCCTGTTTCTCCATCTGTTTCTGCTCCAGTGAGACAGGCCTCATGCCCCTCTTTGTAGCAATGTGGAGCTTTTCTTTACAGCCTTCCACACATGACTATCTGGATAGATCCGATGTTATTGAAGGACTAGGGACAATTAAAGGGAATGACGACACAGAGTGAAAAGAATTGCAGACCACATGCTGACAGTGCCCATGGTCTAAGGACAAGCGTGCAAGGTAGCCAGCCTCCCACGGGGGGCTCTGTTCTGATGCACCCGATCTCTGCCCTCAGGCCCCCAACCCTCTGTGCCATCTGCCTCCTCCTTTCAAGCCCCACCTCGACGCCCCGCCTGCCATTTGGGAAACCCTACTGCACAGGATACACCCTTCTCCTCCCAGCAGTGCTTTCCCAAAGTCTTAGTAAGCCCGTTGAGAAATAGCATATTAGGGGCTTTGGGAGGACAGGCTGTGATGGTCTTGGCCACTCTGAGTCCCCCAGAGTTGTCCAGGTGATAGACTTTGGTACAGCCGCTTCAGAATATCCTGTGCCAGACTCTTCTGTGAGGCTGTCCTGGCACAATGTCCAGGCTTGTTCTTCTCAGTGCCCTGCCTACCGGTGCGAGCTGTGAGAGTGCATGTTTATCTTCCCCATTGTCTAGCAGGAAGAAAGAGACGCATGCTCTCCTCTCCGTCCTGTGATTGCAAGACCTACTTATTCACAATGGAGTTCTTGTTTGCTTCAGATTTCAAATTGTTTCCTGGTGAGTCTGTTGGGGATAATACACAGGCCCATTACTCAGCCATACGCAGTGGCTGCTCCCTTGGCTACTAAAAAGGCCTGGCCAATACGCTGAGTTTTCTGCTCGGAGAGGCTGGATTCACTTCTTAGATAAGGATCGAGCTTCCTGATTTCTGGGGAAAAGAGGTTGGGTTTTTTTCTCTCCATTATGCAAGTTATTTTCCTTTGAGGAGTCACAGCAAGCTTGAAAATGTCTTTGAAGTGTATGGTTTATCTAAAAATGGATGTGAATTTTGCATTCTGCGCCATTGTATTTCTGTTTCTTAGACAAGTGATGTTTTAAATTATTTTCTATTGAGCAAACTGTATTTTCTGGGAAGATGTGTCATAATCCATCTTGTTATCCTGTTATTCCTTAGCTTTGAGTAATTCTTGGCCATGAGTTTGAGAAGTCTGGTAATATGGAATTACAGCCTTCTTACTCCCCTCCCCTCCAGTCTTCTAGGGCAACTTTGAGGAGGCTAGGCCTTTGTAAAACAACTGTGGAGACACATAACCTCACCCAGGTCTTAGAGGGTGATGAGTGGAAAAGGACTTTCCAGACAAGCTCAGGACAGTCAGTTTGCCCTTTGGCACATTGCAACGCCCATACCTTCTTTAAACAGCTTCCTGACTTGGGACTTCAACTTCGTGGACTCACTGGCCTCTTATGAATCATTGATTCAGATATTTCTCAACTAGATGTGGCACCACCAACTCCTGGTCAACTCCTGGGGAGCCTGGGTTGGGTGTGTATGTGAGTCAGGGCGTCCACACTGCTCTGGATCTGGTGGGTGTGTTTTGATGTTCAGTATCCATTCACTCTTCTCTGATAACCACACCCCAAATTGCCCTGGGGAACCAAATGTAATCCACTTTCATTTCATCTCCTTCTGGTAGTTTTGGCTCCTTAGAGGTACAGAACATATGACTCAAGTCTGGCCAATCAGGGTGTCTCAGTTCCCTGGCCAAGGACCCAATATGACTCAATCAAAGTAAATAACATGAAATCCTATTCGGCTTAAAGCCTGGAAGATATACAGTCTCGATCTTCTGTAGACATCTTGTGATCAGAAGAGAGGGACTGTCTGAAAATAAGGCCAAAATACAGAACAGGCTACGGCCAGTAGCCGTGGGATGAAGAGAAACCGGGTCCTGGCAACACTATTTGGCATTTACACAAAGCTACGCTTGAAGCCAGTACTACCCCTGAACTTTTCAGTTATCTTAGCTAATAAATTACTTTTTTTCATGTAAGCCTATTTGGGTTGTTTTTTTGGCTTTTTGGAACTGAATAAATTCTAACTATATATTCCATGTAAACAGGGATCTTGCTTGCCTAATTTACTACTGTATCCACAGTACTGAGAACATATGGCTAGCACATAATAGGTACTCAAGAAATATCTGTTGAATAAATGAGTGACAGATAAGTTAGTACCAGGGGTAAGAATTAGCAACTGGCAGAGTCTAGAGCAGGGAACTGGCTGAGCTGATGCCGAGCGGAAGGCACAAGGAATCCTCTGTCCCAGGTTGTAAAGGTGGCAATACTTGTTAAGTGGTAGTAAAAATGCTGGTTAAACTTTCACCTGCTGTGTGCTGGCGCTCACACCACGGACTACCAAGGGTGACACCAGGGGATTTGGCAGGAAGAGTTCCTGGTGTCGGAAAAGGCTGGTTACTTCTTGTGGTCTTTAGTGAGGTCTTACAGTAGAAATACAAGCTTAGGTCAAGTACACTTTGTGATTGCTCCATTTTTGAAGATACTCTTCAGGCCTATGAAGGCCAATGCCAGGAAGTCAGCCTTGTTACCCTTGTCCAGCAGGACAGGGCATGTGCTTTGGATTGGGGAACACTGAGTTATTTCCAATTTTTGCCTTTCTCGAAGGGCAGTTTCCCGTCAGTCCTCTTGTTCTCTCCCCACCGTCGTAGAGGATCGAGCGTGTCGGGGGCTGCTGCAGCGATCATTTAGGTCTGGGTTATGAGGCACGGCATTTTGCGGTCACTGATAAAACTGCATGTCTTCCAGAGATCCTAGGCTTGGTTCTGGATTGGATTCAGATTATCTTCTTTTGGAGAAGTGGTGAATGTGTTTTAAGTAGTGGTGGTAGCTTTACAAAGTGTGGGAGTATGGGAGGAAGTGCGTGCGTGTGTGTGTGTGTGTGTGTGTGTGTGTGTGTGTGTGTGTGTGTGTATTCTGGGCAGCCCAGAGGAGTGGGATGTAATGGATTTCAGTTGTATTTTGCTACCCGGCAACCATTCACTTTTATTCTGACAGCTGTATGTGACGTCCCTCTGGGAGGTCATTCCTTCCCTCTTCCCTTGATTACATATCCACATGTTGATCCGGAGCATCCAAATTCCCCATCTGTACATGACCCAGGCGAAGCCAAGGAAACACGATGAGACTTCTGGAATCTCTGGGGAAGATACTCTTGCTGTTTCTAGCTGGAATTGAAGCTTAAAGAAGAGAAGGCCTGGAACTGCTGTAGCTACCTTCCGACCACAGAGGGAGAACTTATCTGAGGATAAAGCCAATATCTGGAGGACAGCAGAGCTGAGCAGAAAGACACTTATGTGGGATCTTGAGGTTATATTTTAAATCTCTATGTCATGGTAACTGAAGTAAATTCTGTCCTTAGATTTTTCAGGTAATGGGCCAATACATTCCAATTTATCAAAAGATACATTTTGTTGGATTTCCTGCCACTTTCAACTGGAAGATTCTCAACTGATATCCTGAACAAATACCATCCTCCCAGAGATGCCCGAAGGTGTTACCCTGAAGAAGAGCCTGAACCAAGGACTTGCCCAGGGGCATGTAGTTTATTCAAGAAGTGATTCCTGGAAGCAGAAATGAGGGAGTAGGGAGGGTGAGACAGGAAGTGTCAGTCCCACTGGGGACCTCTGAGGAATTGTGTGAAATGCAACTCAAAATTGTCCCGCCAGGAGACAGGGAATCTGTGACATTTGTACACTGGCCCCCATTCCCTGTCATTTGAAGGCTGCCCTGAGCAGTCCTAACTCCAGTGTACATACGGATTGCAAATAGCTGATTGGAGCAGATTCCCATAGTTCTAGAGAAAGCTCAAAGCTAGCCAAGCAGAGGGAGTCTGAGAAGGCGCACTTGATGTGGGATGTTGGCTGAATGCACAGAGCTGTTCATCACAGATGTGCTGAAACCAGGTGGACCAGCGGCATGCGGCACAGTGTGCCACAGGCACCAGCCACACAGCCCACTTCCCATTTTCTCCTCTCCAGTTTCTCCAGTAACAGTCTTCTTTACATCAGCAGTAGGAACGGAAGAACCTGCTCACCCCTGCCTTGGATGTAGCCTTTCCCAGTATAACTCTTCCAAATCATCATACTGATGTCTCCAAAATCATGGTGGCGGAGCGTCTCTTCATAAGAGGATTCCAGAACAATTTACCTCTGCCCTTAAGCCAACTCCTCAAAGCTGGTTTGATCCAGGTAAATTTGCCAGTGGGATAGAAGACGGTTATAAAAATCAGAAACCTTTAAGCAGTCCAGACCCAAACTTGGGTGGATCCAGAACTCAATGAACAGGGAATCTGGCTCTCTTCTGAAGAAGCTGAGACAAGCCAGGACAGCTCAAGCTCACCGTTGATGGGGTCAGTCTAATCCTTGACATACCTGAATTCCACATCTACTCTGTGCTAACAGAGGCTGAAAGCCAGGTCAAGAGTTGTCATGTGAGAATATAAGGACCTAACCTGAGGAATTTTTTCTTAGGTGCCTCCCTTCTGGAAAACTATCATGTAATGAGTATCTCTTCTCAGAGTCTCCAGATAATTGTGTCTGCCTGTGTGTCGAATAATTATTCAGTCAATTTAAAACTTATTTTGGAAGCTAACTTGGCTGACAGCTTGCCAACCAGATATAGCTGTTGCTGTCTTGTCCCTGAGAGAAGTCGGAGAGGAGAGTGGATGTGAAATCTGGAGGCTGATGGAATCATGCCTTCAGTTGGTATGGGCTCTGAGGCTTCCCAGTTGCAAGGCTGAGATAACCTAACTCTGGGGTGTAGAGGCTGCCGTGGGTAAAGGCCAGTAGAATAGCAGACAGGAAACAGATTGTGTGTGTGTGTGTGTGTGTGTGTGTGTGTGTGTATGTGTGTGTGGTGAAGCAAGATCTTACCCCATGCAGATCTACTGGACCACATTCTACCCAGACGACCTCTCTCTGGTAGCCAAACCTTCCCGGATGTCACTGCTAAAGTAGTGAACACAGCCACTTGGCTGTATCTTTGCATAATTGTGTGTTTGAATATTTTTGCTTTTAAATAAGAGAGAAAGCAAATACATCCTGCCATGAAAGTTGTTTTATCTTTAGTCAAAAACACCTTGTCGTGAGAAGAAACTATACGGTATCTCCTGGAGAATCAATCATTCCCTTTCTCTGTCCCTTCTAAAGAGAGGGTAGGAAGGGACAGAGGCTTTTTTAATCCAAGAGATCCTTAACACCCCCTCCCGCAACCAATTTTAGGCATTTAATTAAACTATTTCAAGTCCTGAGAATATTTTCGTACATCCCCTAAAGGATCCAGCATTTAAGAAGAACTCCTCCTGCCCAAGTAAGCAGTTAATGCATCCAGAAAAAGGAGAGCCCAACCATCAGGGCTGCATTTCTGCTATGACCCTACTCTGCAAAATATCCATCATGGTCTGCAGAGATTTCTGGAAGCCTTGTATCTAGGATGATGCCGTTTGTCACAATAACCGTGACATTTTCTGACCCAGGACAATGGAAGACCCAGAGAGTTAGCTTCATTCCTGATTCCTGAACTCTGTTGGGGAACATGCACATGGACCCCATGCTACTCTTCCTGGGCCCACAGAGCACTGAGTAATGTCAGATGCTTCCAAGGATGCCTTCTGTGATGCTCTGTGCTGGGTCTCCATCCGTTCCAGCCACAACCACCTGTAAACAGATGTGAGATCCTGCCTCACAGAGCATTCCAGCCACCTTATTATAGCCTGCAGTTTGTATCCTGGTTCTGGAAAGTGTCACCCAAGTGCCACCATGTCCTCAAGAATATCCTGGACGAATACTTCAATAGCTATGTTTAGAATAGACACAGAATCAGACAGAGATTCTCTGTGACACAGACTCTTGCAGGTCAACCAAGAAGAGCTGCAGCACACCCTTCAGGGCACCGGGAAGCTGTGCAAAGCACAGGCTCCGGAAGACAGGAACTGCCGCAGGCTTTCCTACGGACATACCTAAACCACCTGTCTTTGCTGAAAACTGGGGGATTGTTTCCAAGGAGGACTTGCATTTTGGAGGCAGTCAGTCCACCTGAATCCTGCTTGATCCATTTTCTTCCGTTTCCTGCTAGTCTGCTCCATCACTACCCCGCCATCCTTTCCTTATCCCTTATCTGGATGGAATCAGAACGCATATTGGGAAAGAACCTCTGGCTCTGCTGGCCTCCTGGCATAGATGTGCAGTAGGGCTCAACAAATACTTGATTCATACGTGGTGTTTTGTTTACATATTTTTGGGGGGCAGACTTTTATAATATTCCTAGACTTCTAGTGCTTTAATCAAAATACACCTCACGTCTTTATATTTGGAGCACTGCTTAAAACCCAGAGCTTATCTTGGATTCTGGATTATGTTTTCCACCCAAAGGCTGCCCCGACTACATTCCTCTTCATTTGTTCCCGAACCAGGAGAAGACAATGCAGGACTCCACTTGAGGCATGGCTCTCAAATGCACTGCCTCTCAGGACGTTCACTTTGGGCTGTATCTTCTTGAAAGCAATTTGATTTGATTTTCTAGGTCCTCGCTTTTATTTTTAGGTATAAACTGGAAAAACCAAAGGACCGAGAACATCTGCCTCATAAGCAGAATAATTTAGTAACTATCAACTGTAGAAGAGAATGTAGACCAGGTTGCTTCATCACAGGAAACATATTTCATGTAAATCGTCATTGTGTTCAGTTATTTAATTCATCTGATAATTTTCCAGACTGGCTCCATTACATTTGCTACTGTTGGACTTGCTTTTTGGTTTAATTTTCTTTTTTGTTGGCATCATTTTGCTGAAGCTGATGTCTAGATTTTCTTACCACCATCTTCAAATTCAGACTATGGGCTGAGTAGAAGGTGGCGTCAAGTGTTAAGTCCTCTAAATGTCCCTACATGCTAGACTGTGACTGTAGCTAAAGAAGATCCTGACGATCATGTCCCACCAATGGATGATCCTCTCCCTGGGGGAGAAGTGTGTTGTTCTCTCCTTTTTCTAGGTGCGTTTGGCTGCCTGTCCATATAACGTAGTACAGAAATGATCTGCCTATAGCAGAAGAGGCAAATAAGCAGTATGGGTCTTAATGTCTTAATTGATTAAACTCAGAGTAGATGCTATCAGGATTTAGGCAAGACAGCTCTTTGGTGTGAGGGATTGTCCTATGCACTGCAGGATGTGTAGCACCCTGGGCCCCACCTTCCCAGTGAATGTGATGACCAAAATAGCCCCTACACCTGTTAAATACCCCACCTGGTTGGGGGGCACTAAAGGAATCAGGACCCTCTTTCCCGAGGGTGTCTGGGAGTCACGTGGCAAATCTGCACTCGTCTTTGGGAAGAATCCTGAAGGGTAGACAATCAGTAGACAAAGCCCCCATTCTCCGCTAGAAGTAGCTTATTCTGCATCATGGGGCTTGGACTCTAGATTGGTTAAGCTCTTGATTCTCACCCAGAATAGCTCCAGGAAATTCTAAAAGACCACAGATCCTTAAGCATCTCACATCAAGGCTTGACTTTAGCTCTAGAGTTTATTCTAAGCTATTCTGCTTCTAGTGATTGGAAATAGATGCATGGGTTGAAATGGGGCTTTTCTCAGGACCAGGTCTGATCTTGGAGCTTGTGTTGGAGTCTTGGATCTTTTTGGCCTGGGCCAGCTTCAGGGGGTGGGGCATGATTCTCCTTCCATAATTCACGTTTTGTTCCCCTGTAGGATAGAACTGTTGTTGACTAGACGGGCTGTGTTATATGGAGAAAGAAAAGATCCTGGTTTTGTTAGGATTAAAAAAAAAAATTTCCCAAACTAATGAAAACTTAACGAACCAAATGCTTATTATGTGATTATCAAAGTGAAGTATTGTTTTAGAATGTTGTTGACACAGGTCTTGGGACTGCGTGTTCATAAACATAGTGCTCTCATGGGTGGAAGAAAATTCCAATCTTGGTTATTTTTAGAGAAAATTGTAGTTCTTTGTTAACGCCTAAAACAGAAAGGATCATATTTTCAGTGCCTTTGTGGCTGTATCATGTTAATGAGGACAGTAAAATTATGCGGCCCTAACTGAGGTTAGATACAGTACTCATTCAAGGCAGGTAGTAAGCATGTGCGTGGCTCCTTTCTAAAAGATTTAACACTTGTTGAGTATGTACCACGTCTAACACACTGCTGAGTGCTGAACGAATACCAAAAAGTATGTTACACAAGTTACATTTAGTCCCTTCCCACCAGGAGTTCCAGTGAGCCACATGTGCACAGGGGCACCTGGAATTATGTGTCACCATGACAGTCACTGTGGCATTGCTCAGCAAACCTCCCATTGGCCATTGGTCACATCACAGTGGCTTTACCCCCAAGCCACAGTACCATGCCTCCCACCTGAGTGTTGTCCACATGTGGATTTCAACTCTGTACCCCTAGGAGTCTTTACCGCCTACCCTTCCTTCTAGCTAGAGATTTCACATTTTGGGGTAAAAGCTTCAGAAAGATAGTAATGTTTTCCCCCAAATAATTGAAAACCCGAGCTATTTGAACACGTATGAAATCTGTTGTTCTGAACAGTCAAGTTCCCCAGATGGCTGTGGGTCCAGTCCTTTGAGGAGATGAGGTGGGACACTTTCTCCAACTGGTTATCTTGAAAGTGATTCGCCATGTTTGATTCAGGATTCCTAGTCACAGTAAGCATCGACTGAGTGGCAGTGCTGGGTAACACAGCTCTGGGAGATGAAAAGATACTTGGTGAGTCTCGACCTTTCCAGGCTCATAGGCTAGACAGACCAGTGATTCTCAGCCCTGGCTATCTACCAGAATCATCCGGCAAGTTTAAAAAATATATGGCTGGCAGGGCCCCATTCCAACTAGTTGAATATGACTCTGGAAGTAGGACCCAGACATCGTTTTATTTTATTATTCTTTTAATGGTATGATCTCACCTATATGTGGAATCTTAAAAAAAAACAAACAAAAAACTCATAGTCACAGAGGAGAGGTCAGCAGTTGACAGAGACAAGGGGTGTGGGGTGGGGGAAATGGATGAACGGGTCAAAAGGTACAAACTTCTGGTTACCAGATAAATAAGTCTTGCGAATGTCATGCGCAGCGTGATGACTATAGTTAACAACACTGTGCCTGTATATTTGAAAGTTTAAGAGAGTGGATCTTAAAAGTTCTCATCACAAGGAAAAAAATGGAATTATGTGTGGTGATGGATGTTAATTAGACCTATTCTGGTGATCATTTTGCAATATATACATATATCAAATCATCATGCAGCACACCTAAAACTAATGTTATATGTCAGTTATCTCTCAATTAAAATATTCTTTCTTTTCATTTTATTTATATCTCTATTACAATATTGATCAAGTTGTCATTGTTGTTTTGGTCTGTTCATCTAGATTAGTATCCCAGAGGCCTATTAGAATCCTCTAAGGAACTGAGCCAGATTGCTAAAATTTTTGAGTTCTTATGTCTGCCTTTCATAATTTTTTTTTCCAGTTTTCTTTCCTATTAATAGGCTATTAGCTGCCCCTCTCACAGCCATGAGGGCATGTGTATAGCAGCCCATTACTAATGTAATATTTCTAAGCATCTGGGGCCAGGAAATTTAATTTCTAAGTTTGTTGGAACTGAATGTAAATTAAGAATAAATAGGTTCCACTTCCCACTAAGGGAACTAGAATTCCTTGGAGAAACGGCTGACTCCAGGTCGGGGCAGGAAATGTACGTGGTGAACCTGGGGCATCTTGTTATGCCAGAAAGAAAGGAAGCTATTAAGACTGAGGAGGTCAGGTCACAAGGACACAGATCCAACTTGAGGAGGCTCCCATGGACCAAAGAGGGGACAATCTGAGTATCAGTAAGGACAGTAACTACAAAGGATTGAAATATGTTAAGCTTATAAATACCCAAGGGCTCATACTGATACCAAAAAATGAAAACAATAAAAGCAAAAAAATCTCAAACCTCAATGGTCAATTGGAATTACAGGGCACTGTGAAAATTCACAAGTGAAAGGAAGCTTTAAGTGTTTGTCCTCCCTTTCTTATATTCCTTTCAGAGAAAATAAATTTTGTTGGGGAAAAGTTCTCCTTTTTTTGCAGATTTCCAGTTAATCAATGAAAAAGAAATTAGAAAATCACATTTTTCAGCCTCTAATGAAAACAGGCAATGGTCATTGATGGGTTCATCTATCCATCCATCCTTCCATCCATCCATCATCTGTCTCAGCTATCTGTTGATGCCTGCAAACCATCATCCTGTGGGTCAGCTGGGGTCAGCTGGGGTCACTCATGTAGCTCCATTTGTTTAGGAACCAGCCAGGGCTGGAATGTCCAAGATGGCACCACTCTCATTGGGGGCCTTGATCCTGGCTATCACCAGGGAGCCTCGATTGTCCTCCAGGTGGCCTCTCATCATCATAGCCTGTCCCAAGCTTCCTTACATGGTGGTTGGCTTCCATGTGGGTGGAGGCAGAAGCTGTCAAATCTGGCAGGTCTCTTCAGGATTAAACCCACAAGGGACACAGTGTCACCTCCACTACCTTCTGTTGGTTGAAGCAAAAGATGAAGTCAATCTAGGTTCAGACAGAAGGGAAACAGACCCCAGCTCTGCTGGGAGGCGTGGCCAACCTTGGGAACAATTTAACACTGTCTGCCTCCTAGCCATAATAGTTCACATCCTGTCCACATGCAAAATACACTTAATTCTCCCGGAAGGGACTCCATTATGGCATCATCTCAAAGTCCAGGATTTCGTTATCTAAGCCAGGTCCTCAAGTGTGGCTCCTATGGATCCAGGACCTATGAACTAAGAAGATAAGTTATCTTCCCTCCACACACCCAGTGTACAGTGTCGAGACTGCAGGAGGCACTCCTGGTCAAAAGGGGGAAGACTGGGACGCACATGGCAGACTCCCTTCCACAGCAGTTCTGCACCCAGGCACACACAGACACCAGTTCCCACAGGTCTGGAGCCAGAGGAGGGGAGAGCTGCTGGTGGCGATCTTTGGAAGCAATACATTACAGACACAGTCTTTAGGTGAAAAGTTGACGGAGAACTTCATGCCAGGGAGTTCGGACTGACACTCTGTGAATCTAAAAACCAGTCTTGGCGATTCTCAAAGTGCGGCAACCAGAATGTTGAGCCTTGTGATGTGCTTGGCATCACGTAACGAACATTCCCGTCCAAAAATTGAAGTCTTCAAACACCTAGACCTGACCCCTCGCTTAACAGGAAACGCGAGAGCTAGAGAACAAGTGAAAAGGCACCAAGGAGCAGTTAGGCAGACCTGGGACACACGGCGCCCTGCAGGAGAAAAGGCCTTGCTTCCTCGTCAGGTCGGTGCCGTTAAAACAAACAGAGGGGCTGTTAGAGAACAAAGCAGAATCAGGAGGCATAGCGATCAAGTGCAATGTATGGACCTTACTTGAATCCTGATTCAGACAAAACAACTGCGAAATCATGCCTTTGAGACAATCAGCAAACTTTAGTTGTAGTCAGGCTATTAGCTGGTATCAAGGAATTATTGTTAATTTTATTGGGCGTGATAATGGCATGGTGATTATGTAAAAAGGAAATAAAAAGGTCCTGTCGGTTGGAGATGCACACTGAAACATGTACAAGTGAGATACTATCAAGCCTGGGATTTGCTTTAAAATGTTCCAGACCAAATAGATGGGTCAGTGGGGTGGGGGTGCAAATAAAGCAAATGGGTAGAATGTGGGTAATTGTCCAAGCTGGCAGAGGGGTAAATGGGGGTTCCTTCCACTCCTGTGCATGTTTAAACATTTGCATAGTAAAAGTTGGGGGTGAAAAAAGAGAACATTTTCTGAATCTTGGAGTGAATTCAAGACTTTCCTAAATAAATAAAGAGCGAGCCAGCACTCAGGTGCAGCAGCTTTCTTTTTGGAGTAGGGGGGTGTCCCGGCAATGGCGAGGGGCCCTGACTTCGGCTTGTTTCTGAGTCTCAGCGGGGTGCGGGTGGGTGAGGACTGAGGGTGACGCAGGATGAGACAAGCTGAGAGTTTATATAGTAGCTCAGTTCCACTCCTTACTCCTGCCCCTTTTTATTGAAACTCAAATAATTCATTGGTGTGTGTTAGACAGATCAGTCAGTCAAGTATATATGGGGTTCCCTTTTAAAAAGTTAATATTTATTATTTTAAAGTAACACATGTACGTAGTTTTAAGAAGTCAGACAGTTCTACACAATTTACAACAACCAAAAAGCAAGCGACTCTGTCCTGCTCTTCCCTCCTTGGGTTTCGTCTTGCCAGAGCTGTGGCTTCCAACTCTTTGATTTCTTTCTCAAGTTGTTTATTTCCATATGCCAAAATAATCTGTTTATCCTGTTTCTCTTTTGGATTTTCCAATTTGGGGTATAACCCTTTGGCCTCCCACCGAAGACAGTGACGATTTAACTCTCTTACATCACCCTCCCGACATCCAAACTTGTCTCTTCTCCTATTTTCCCAACAGCTTTTTTTTTTTCTGGTGTGGTTAAATCAATATTCCGTGTTTGCACTATGAGAACCAGGTAAATATTGTTCGCAGCCCAGCCGAGGAGTGAACTCAGAGTCTATTTCTTTCTTATGAAATGTTTTGGTTTCTCAGATGTTAATAACTGTCTCATCTGGTCACCTGTTCGCTGGCGTAGTTTCCTGGGGACCGCGGCTCCAGCCCCTACTGCAGCTGTGAGAGGCCAGTATGTTCTAGGTGTACACAGATGTATCAGGGCTTTTATTCCATTTTTTTTTTGTTTTGCTGGCGATGTCCCTCCTGGAAACCTCCCTCCTCCAGCTCCAGAATGAACTGGTCACTCTGCAGACCCACTTTGCAGATGTTGTCTGGAGCTTCCTTTCTCCTCTTTCCTTTGCTGGGTCCCTTGCTTCCCAGATTTGCCCCCATGTTTAGATGGATAGCACTTTTCTGTAGTTTCTTGAGAGAGGGCACATGGGGGAGGATAATGAAAATTAAGTTGGTGTTACACATAAGAGAAAAAGAAGAGGCAGGTCTGTCTTTTCACAGGTCAGGCTCCCTGTGAGACAGATTCAGAGAAGGTGAGTGTGCAGGATGTTTATTAGGGATGCTCTTAGGATCAGTAACCTGGAAGGCAGGGAATCAGGACTGGGCACAGGGAGAAGCTGAGCTGTGATGTAGTCTCCGTGGGGCCTCAGATGGCTCTGCCGGTTGTTCTGGAGTTGAGGTGAGCCTTCAGAATTGCTCCACGTTGGGGTGAGGCTGCCAGGCCTTTTTATGCCCACAACAGCCAGGCACTGGGTCCCGGCCACCCTGTGAAGTGGGTGTGGTCTCGAGTGAGGCACCCCTCTTCAGCCAAGGGAATCCCTGCCGGGGCCAAGGGGGATCTGGGCAGCACATCGCAGCATTCATCACAGTCCACCCCTGCGCTGCTTAAATCCACTTCCTCGTATAAGGCCTGGGAGCAGTTCCTACAGGATTCCAAAGGCCTTTTTTCCCAGGGACATTCAGAAGAGGAAAATGAGTGGGATAAATCACAGCTCTTGCCACTGGAGCTGGTCTGATGTTCAGCACCACCCTCCTCTATTATCCATACTCAGTTCTTTTCACCCTCCTCTGGCACATTTGCTAGTTTCGGTGGCTTAGTTGGGGCCACAACCCAGATCCTGAGGACCAGAACTTCTGGTCACCATGCCTCCTCGGGCCATGGCTGCTGCATGTGTTCATTTACTTTCAGACAAGACAAGGGAGGACCCAGGTGCTCAAGCGGATCACCCAAATGCCAAATATACCACCTCCTGATCCTGCTGAACTGCGGCTGCACCTCCTTCCAAATCAGGGTCAATTTCCCTGCCAGGATGGTGACTCCACCCTGCGCCTGGCGGTCTTTTGGCAAGAGGAGTCTGAAGTGCCCGGTGGCAGTCCTAACCGAAACTTCAGTGGGACTCTTGCTGCGTCCCCTGACAGAAGGTTCCCCTTCCGAAGCCTCTAATCTTGCAGAGCCTGGTGGTGCAGGGAGAGGAGGACAAATTCTCCAGGTGGGTTTTGGAAGTGATGGTAAGTAGGGACACTCCTGCTTCTGTGCTTTGCGTCCTGGACCCGTGTTATCTTTCAAGTGGATGCCACATAAAAGCCATTTATGCCCCTTGAAAGTCATTTATTCAAAGGGTGCACTGCAACCCGGAGGGTGCCACCCATTCACATAAGATATTGTGTCTGAGCTGGCACTTCAGTTTTGCCTTCCATCACTCTCTCAGGCCAGCAGCTTCCAGGTTGGGCAGTTTGTGATGTGGCCACTGGATCCCATGGCCATGACCTCACTCTCACACCTCCTCTGCTAGAAAATGGGCCTCCTTTTCTGATGTGGTGTTATGTGGACTCCTGTGCTGGTGGGTCCATCCGTCAGCTCTTGGAGAGTGGTGCTGGTTGAGGGCTTATGAGTAGAAAAAAATCATCTCATATCCATCGTATGTGTCTATTCCTGTCAGAAGGAATCCCTGCCCCTTCTTAGGTGGAGGAGATCCAATGGAGTCACCTACCCACCAAGAAGCTAGTTGGTGTCCGCAGGGGACAGTGCCTCACCAGAGGCTCAGCGTTGGTCTCTGTTGCTGGCAGATCTGACGTTCAGCAGTTGTGGTAGCTCAGTCTCCCTTGGTATGTGGAAGCCTATGCCTTTGGGTGCATTTTAGCCTCCATTGCTGCCATTTTGGGTTCTCTGTTCACATGTGCCTTTTCACCAGCCCTGGGTGGCTGATAATAGAGGCTACCAGGTGCTAACTGGCTGGATCATCTTCTATGTGGTTTTTTAGCCTCTTCCATGGTAGCTGCTCTCTGGTGATCATTCACGTGTGATGCAAAAACTTCATACTTCTGCTCATTCCCATGTATCTTTCTGGTGATCATTCACGTGTGATGCAAAAACTTCATACTTCTGCTCATTCCCATGTATCTTTCTGGTGATCATTCACGTGTGATGCAAAAACTTCATACTTCTGCTCATTCCCATGTATCTTTCTGGTGATCATTCACGTGTGATGCAAAAACTTCATACTTCTGCTCATTCCCATGTATCTTTCTGGTGATCATTCACGTGTGATGCAAAAACTTCATACTTCTGCTCATTCCCATGTATCTTTCTGGTGATCATTCACGTGTGATGCAAAAACTTCATACTTCTGCTCATTCCCATGTATCTTTCTGGTGATCATTCACGTGTGATGCAAAAACTTCATACTTCTGCTCATTCCCATGTATCTTTCTGGTGATCATTCACGTGTGATGCAAAAACTTCATACTTCTGCTCATTCCCATGTATCTTTCTGGTGATCATTCACGTGTGATGCAAAAACTTCATACTTCTGCTCATTCCCAGGTGTCCTTCCACATGCCTCTTCTTCCCAGACCTCCTTGTCTCTGATCTTCCAATCTTGCTCCATCTAGGCAACTGGCAAACCATTGGCATCATTTAGGAAAGACACCACATCAGGCACAGTGGCTGCACTTGGGCTGCTCCTTGGGTCTACAGTTATCTTCCAGGATCTGTCTGGTATTTGCAGGGGCCAGACTGAAGTTATGACGGGGATCACCACCCTTTCCCCCTTTAGGGCTTGAAGATTGGCCGTAATCTCAGCCATTTTCCCTGAGATACAATATTGTTGGCCAGGGTGGGTGGGGGGGCAGATTCAGAAGCTTCTAAGAAACTGATGGAAGGGACTGCCAAGCACATCTATTGCACTTGTACAGTCAGAGACTGGGGAAGTGACCACTGGGTGGGTCTGTGGAACCAGTAGAGCTACAGTGACCTGGACCATGGCCAGGACTCCTGTCCCCCATTTGCGTCCCCTTCTAGTAGGGGGCAAGGCATGATGCCACTTTGAGTCATCAGGTATCAATGCCAACTTGGACCCTGTAGCCAGGAGCCTTGAAATGTTTGAACATTTCCCTTTCTCTAGTGTCCAGTTACCAGAGTTAATGGCTGTGGTTCCTTCTAGGGAAGAGCTGGGCGACTCATGACCATGAACACTGCCTGTGGTATTTCCAGGCTCTTCTTCCTGGGGCCCAGGCTCCCCTTTAATCAGTGAGTTCTGGGTCTAAACATTGCTTTAGGTCTAGAAACAAAGAACAGCGTGGTGATGAGTGTTTACTGGGGCAGCTGCTCGCAGCCTCCAGCTCACCATCCTTGGCTTTTTGGTTGCACAGCTGGGATGCTCTCCTTACTGTCTGTCCATCTCTTTTGCTCCTAGGGGCTCTGTGTTCTATTGACTATTTCCCTAACTCCCTGTGGGTCAGGTCCCCTGGCTGCCCCTCTGACCTAGACTCTCACATGATCATTGCCTCCACCTGGCTTCTGACAGTGAGGTGCCACCACATGGCCTCTATCCCTTTTGAGTTAATTTTTGTGTATGATGTGGGGTAGGAGTTCAGTTTCATTCTTTTGCATGTAGATTTTCGGTTGTTCTAGGACCCATTTTTTTTTTTTTTTAAGAAATTGGGGTAATTGTTTCTAGAGTTTCCCTTCCACTTGAGCCTAGCTGAATGACCGCTTCTACACATGTTCCATTCTGGGATCCGAATGTCTGTGGAAGCGGTCCTTCATCTACCTGGTTGGGAACACAGAACTTCTTTGTTTGGGAGGCAGTCCTACCTAGAGATACAGGGAGGCCTTCGCCCCAACTCGGTTTTACAAGGCAGATTGATTTTACCTTGAAACCGGCTCTATGAAACAGCCTGAGAAGTGGGGTAAGTGTTTCTAGAAATTCCCTTTTACTTGAGCCTAGCTGAACGACCGCTTCTACACATGTTCCACTCTGGGATCCAAATGTGTGTAGAAGCTGGCCTTTATCTACCTTGTTAGGAAGAGTGAGTTTCTGTGTTTGGGAAACAATCCTACCTAGAGATACTGAGAGGCCTTCACGCAAACTCGCTTTTTTTTTTTTTTTTTAACATTTTTTTTATTGAGTTATAGTCATTTTACAATGTTGTGTCAGTTTCCAGTGTAGAGCACAATTTTTCAGTTATACATGAACATGCATATATTCATTGTCACATTTTTTTCCCACTGTGAGCTACCACAAGATCTTGTATATATTTCCCTGTGCTATACAGTATAATCTTGTTTATCTATTCTGCATATGCCTGTCAGTATCTACAAATTTTGAAATCCCAGTCTGTCCCTTCCCACTCCCCTTCCCCTTGGCAACCACAAGTTTGTCTTCTGTGTCTATGAGTCTGTTTCTGTTTTGTATTTATTTATTTATTTATTGTTTTAGATTCCACATATGAGCGATCTCATATGGTATTTTTCTTTCTCTTCCTGGCTTACTTCACTTAGAATGACATTCTCCAGGAACATCCATTTTACTGCAAATGGCGTTATGTTGTCATTTTTATGGCTGAATAGTATTCCATTGTATAAATATACCACCTCTTCTTTATCCAGTCATCTGTTGATGGACATTTAGGCCGTTTCGATGTCTTGGCTATTGTAAATAGTGCTGCTGTGAACATTGGGGTGCAGGTGTCATCCTGAAGTAGATTTCCTTCTGGATATATGCCCAGGAGCAGGGATTCCTGGGTCATATGGTAAGTCTATTCCTAGTCTTTTGAGGAATCTCCACACTGTTTTCCACAGTGGCTGCACCAAACTGCATTCCCACCAGAAGTGTAGGAGGGTTCCCCTTTCTCCACAGCCTCTCCAGCGTTTGTCACTTGTGGACTTTTGAGTGAGGGCCTAGAACCAATTGTTGAAAAGACTGTTCTTTCCCCACTCATTTGTCCTGGTCACACTTAGCTTTTGTCAGTTTTAATCCTTCTCAGCTTTTAACTTTTTCCCCTAGAGGTCAGTTAAACTTGGCAATAATCATCCAACTTCATTGTCCCTCTAGTCACTGTTTTCTCTACATTTCACAATGTCAATGCAAAAATCTAAAATATTACCAAAAGGAAACCAGTGGCATATTAAAGTGAATATATTATAATCAATTTGTCATACAGAATTAAATTTTTTGTGTTTTTTTAAAAAAGAAATCTGATATTTTTTCCAAAATTGTAGTAAATTTATAGATTAATTTGGGGAGAATTTATATTTAATACTATTGAAGTTTCCCATCTAAAAACAGCATATATTTTATCATTTATTTAAATAATACTTTATACAAAAGTTTTTATAAAGAACTTTAACATTTACAATTCAGATATAAAACTACAAATCTCTTAGAAGAAAAGAAAATGGTAAATCTTTGAGAACTTGAGTTAGGCGATGATGTTTTCTGTATGTCATGTTACTTTTATAAATATACTTTTTCATCTTTTTTCTGGCTGGCTGCTGTTTATATGTATCTAGTCACATTATACTGCATTTCTTGTTGTATAATACTTTTTGGGCGATCTGCTCACGTTTTGCAGTGATAGCATGTGTGATTTATGTTACTGGATTTCCCAGTGTCCATCTTTTCTCTGACATTCCTAAGGGTGATGATCTGGTGTTCTCTTCAGTTATTATCTTCGGCACGCTTTGGTATGAAGGCGTGGAAGCTTCATAAAAAGAATGGGATATTTTCTTTTTCATCTGAGCTCCAGAAAAGTTTAAACAGATTTGGGGGTCATTTAGCCCTTAAGGACTAAGCTTTCTCGGTGTGAGCGTGTGTGTACGTGCGTGCGTGCGTGTGCGTGGCGGAGGCTGTTAATTCCTTCTATGATAGTTAGACTGTTACCCTTCCACACCCCCTTTTGGGGTTGGTTTTGCAGTGTATGTTATCCTAGAAAAAGCATCTGTTTAAAATATGCATCCATAGGGCTGAGCACACACCTGATACGTCCTGAGAGCTGATGCGTTTGGCTTCACTGGTGCCCCATCAAGTCCGCCTCAGATGGGAGTCCCAGTCGTTCAGCTGCTCCCTCGTCCCAGGGGCAATCTGGGCGCCACCCCCCGCCCATGATGAGATCCCCATTGGCAGCTGGGCAGCAGGTCATCTCGCTCCAAATTCCCCTCCCCGCTTCAATGTCTTTGCTTACCAGACTCTCCTCAGGAATCATGGAAATCTTAAGAACAATGCTGGCTGGTGCCCTCCCCCGCAGTCGGCCCCTTCAGGGTTTGCAGCCCGGGAGGGAGAGGCTTAAGGGCAGGAACCAGCCCCCTGGGTCAGCACAGCTGGGAGCCGTCACAGGCTCTCCTCGGGTTTGGATCCGGGTGGTGGTGGTGGGGTGGGGCCGGGCTGATGCCTTCTCCACTCTGGACACACTCAGGAGGTGCAAATCCTGGTCAGACTAAACTACTCACAGCAGGCACACCCTCCTTCCCGCCGGCTGGTGTGAGGGAGGAAGCGCAGCCCGAGTCTGGTCCGTGGGGCTTGGCAGGCTGTCCCGGGGGGCGCTTGTGTGAAGAGCTTTGCCGCCTCCGCCTGGGCCCTGGGCGACGTCCGTGCTCACCGCCGTCCTGCTACCTGCCAGTCTGAGGGTGAAGCCAGCACGTGGAGGAGGGCAGAGCCACGAGAACCACAGAGAAGCAAGCTGGCGTCCTGATGGGCCTGGACACCCCTCTTATGTGGAAAACTCAGGCCCTTATCATCGACAGCCACGTGCACTAGTTTTCCGTCACTAGCAGCTGAAGACCTCCCGGCCCGAATGCAGGCCTAAGAGGGCGCTGACGTGGAGCTCTGCTTGTTGCACGGTCAGCGAAGGCGCCACGGCCATCCATGCCAGCTACCCCCACCAGCCAAAGCCGGATCGCTTAGGCAGGGCTTGGAAAAGAGATGCCAAAAATCAATTTTGCAACCTTTGGCCACTTGTATGTCCAAGAGTATTAAAAAAAAAACTGCAGCAAGTATGCAGGAGGCTTGAGAGTCCAGAAGGTTTCTGGGGAGAGTGGTTAGTGTTCTGATTTCTGCTCTCGCCCCATGAGGAGGTGGGGTTTGCCTTTCTCACTTTCCTTCACTTCCAGCCCAAGGAAAGGGGGCTTTAATGGGCTCCCTCAAGGAGCTCAATATTTAATTCCTGGAGCTTAAGGGACCTGGTGGATGTGTGACTCATGCCTAAAAAATCTAGAGGACGTGAGCCCGTGGCTGGGAGCGGCCTGGACTCTCCGGGGTAAAGGGTGCCGTGGAGCAGATGTGCACCTTCCCTCGTGCTAGTTCCTGTGGGTTACCTTTAGTATTGCCTGTTGGGGGCTGAATTGTGTCCCCCCAAATCCATATGCTGACGTACTAACCCCCAGAACCTCAGAATCGGACTGCAATTGGAGATGGTTTTTAAAGAGGTAATTAAGTTAAAATGATGTCATTAGGGTGGGCCCTAACCTGATCTAACTGGTGTCCTTTTAAGAGGAGGGGCTGGCGCGCATATCTGTGTCCGCAGAGGGAAGGCCACGTGAAGTCCCACGGCGAAGATGGCCGCCTGCAGGCAAGCGTGTGTTAGTCTGTGTGGGATGCTGTGATAAATACAACACTGCGGACCGGGTGGCTTAAACAGCAGACCTTTATTTCGGCACAATCCTGGAGACTAGAAGCCCACGATTAGGGTGCCAGCAGTGCTGGCTTCTGGTAAGAGCTCGCTTCGTGGCTTGCAGGGTCTGCCTTTTCTCTGAGTCCTCGCGTGGACTTCCCATCATGTGCCTGCAGAGAGAGAGAGAGAGAGAGAGAGAGAGAGAACGTGGGCACACTGATGTCCCTTTCTCTTCTTACAAAGACACCAGTCCTATGAGATAAGGGCCCCACTCTTATAACCTCATTTAACGTTTACCTCCCCAAAGGCCCCATCTCCAAACACAGTCGCCTTGGAGGCTGAGGCTTCAGCCTGTGGATTTTAATGGGGACCCTCCTTAGTCCATAACACAAGAAAAGAATCCTCAGAAGAACCCAGCTCTGCTGGCGTCGTGGGCTGGGACTTCCAGCCTTCAGAATCATGACAATAAACGTCTACTGTTTCAGCCCCCTCCCCGTCCATGGCACTTGGTACCACAGCCCGGGGCCACTAACACGCCGCCTGGCCGTGCAGATGCACTTCTGGGCTGCTCCCGGGGCAGGCGTTCTCGACCCCGGCGCTGTTGGTACTTGGGGCCGGCTCACCCGCTGGGGTGGGGGCTGCCCTGTGCACTGCAGGGCGGGTGGCAGCATCCCTGGCGCCTGCCCACCAAGGGCCAGCAGTGTGTCCACTGCCCTCCCGCCCCAGTTCTGAGACCCCACAATATCGCCAGACTTTGATGTCCCCTGGGAATAAACTCGCCCCTGACTGAGCGCCGCTGTTTTAAGGAGGCTGAGGCTGCCATGTAGGGGTGGGTCTTTACTTTGAACCCCGTATGCTTTGTAGGGTATACAGTTTTCACAGAAAGCAAGTATTCCTTCTGTTAAAAAAATTAAGGGGAGAAGTTGGGGGGTGATGATAATGTCAACCGCTACAGTGACAAAGATGGTCATTGGGGAAGCACTTAGCAGCGGCCTGGAGGTGCTGCTGGTGACCTGTGGGCACGTTCAGTGGTGCGGTTGGGGGATGAAGCCAAGTGAGCGAGGATTCAAAAGGACCTGGGAGAGAGGTGTTTGATAATGAATGGAGTGAGGAGAATAGAAATAGATTAGGGACTGTGGTGGTACACACTTCTCAGAGGCTACTACTTTTCCTAATTTTAAAATCCCAAAGAAGGCGGGGAGGGGATAGCTCAGTGGTAGCGTGCATGCCTAGCATGCATGAGGTCCTGGGTTCAATTCCTGGTACCTCTATTAAATTAAATCAAACAACAAAAACCCCTGAAAACCTAATTACCTTCCCCCTATTAAAAAAAAAAAAAGCAATACAAAAAAAAAATCCTGAAGAAAGGCTTTTCGGAATTTGCCTAATTGGAGAAACTTTTGGGACCCTGTGAAGTTTAGCAGCAATTCCAGAATAACTTGACCTTGCCCGTCCGAGGAGATGGCTGTGCTTGTTTGCTAGGGCTGCTGTCCTCTCTGGAACACGGTACCAGGCTGTGGGCGTCAGCTGCAGGCACGGGTTGTCTCAGCTCTGGGGGCTGGAGGTCCACGCTGGAGCTGGGGGCAGGGTTGGCTCTTTCCGGGGGCTGTGAGGGAGGGGTCTGGTCCAGCCTCTCTCCTTGGCTGGTCGATGACCATCTCCTCCCTGTGTCCTCACATGGCCTCTCCTCTGCCCTTGCCTGTGTCCTAGTCTCTTTTTATAAGGACACCTATCAGATTAGATTGGGGCCCACCCCAGTGACCTCATTTTACCTTAATTACCTCTTTAAAGTCCGACCTCCAAACACAGCCCCATTCTAAATTAATGGGTGTTAAAACTTCAATATATGAATTTTTTTGTGGGGGCAGGAAGGGACAGAGTTCAGGTTGTAACCAGTGACCATCTCGGAGGGACTGTGGTGCCAGATGGTTCCCTGCCAGCAGTGTTCCCCACCTCCATCGCAAGAGCAGTCAGAGTGGCCACCACTGACCACGGCCTGCAGCCGCTCCCCCTCCCTCCTCAGGCCCAACGTCATCCCCATAGTGACACACACATTACGTTCCTGGATCCTGAATGAGAACTGGCCGCTGCTCATTCATCCTGGGGGTACCCCACCTATTTGAATCATCTCAGGGCCCCTCCTGTTTCTTTCCTTACTCGTTGGTCACTTGAACTTAAAGACTTTAAATAAACTGAGAGTTCAAAGCCACAGTGTACATAATCATGTTTGGGGTTTAGGAGGTAGACAGGGAACCTCCCTAAAGTGTCACCATCTTCTTGGCCCTTTGGGGGAACTGAGGCAGGCCTGCGATGGAAAATGCAGGCCAGAGGAAGCTTTCCCCTGGGAGAGCCGCGCTCCTAGAGAGACATCCTGTTTACTCTGAGTCATTTCTGAGCGAGTGTGTCAGCTCCTGTTTTGGGGTAATTTGCTAATGACACGGTATCTCTATTAAAGATGTCTATAGAAAGGTAAAAACAGGTCGAGCATTTTCTAAATAGCTCTGGTGCACGGCGGAGTGGTGAAAGGGACGTCAGTTCGTTTTAAGGCAAAATAAAGCTACCCTTTGTCACCCCCAACCACCCTTTACTTCATCCCATGGCAAACAAGACAGCCCTCAACGAAAGAAAATGAAAACGCTGTTCTTGACTGGATTGCTTCAGAAATATGCTTGGATCGGAGAGTTCCAGCTTTTCCGGGATTCATTCTTACAGCGTCTAACCCTTGTGGTTTTTTGGTAGGAGGTAATTTCTGTGCTGGTTATGATTTGAAGGAGCTGGCTCCCAGCTCAACCTTGCTTAAATTGGAACAAGATGTCACCAGTGGTCTTACTTCCATGGTAGACACTTGAAAATAGACTCTTGTCAGACAGACGGGGTCAGGCCATTCCCGGGACTCGTGTGAGTTTCCACGGCTAGAAATGACACCGGCCTCCCGTCACTGCATCTCAAGTGCCTCGTACCATGTAGGAAGTGTGAGCTGTTGTGGGCGGGTTTTCCTTTTTTTTCTTTTTTTTTAACGCAATGAAGGCAAGGGCAAAGAATTTTTCATAAAAACAAGTGACAAATTTCACTCAAGTTACTGACACATACAAGGAAAAAATTAGTTTCTGCTTTGAAGTTAAGCAGACACAAATGGGACTGGTTCTCCAAAGGAAAAGTTGGAGTTTAGTTATGATACATCCCCTCCCAGAAATCTAGGAAATTATACATACTGTACCCTCTGTTTATAAGAATATGAATAACATGATTGTGTGCACAGGGTCAGCTGCAGTTCAGATGGGAATTTACCGCTGTGAGTAGCAACGGCAGGAAGGCAGAGAGCCGCTGTTAACCCCTTGTTCACATCATCCACATCCTCCTTCTAAGCAACACTTAGATCGGAAGCTCCTTGAAGCCAGGAACTATGCCTTTGAGGTCTTTAGATGCCTCCCCCATCTAGTGTGGGGCACACAGTAGGTCTTCCAGGGGATGAGTGAATCCCATTTGATCAAGGAGAGAAGCAGTGTTTACTTCTCACATGGAGAAATGCGAGGGGTTGTATTTTAGCTGCACTGTTCAGAGTCCCCCATGGGCTGAGCACCTGAGTGCTACCGTGGACTTGTTCCAAGTCCAGCCACTTCCTTCCACCTCTCCCAGTAGGACAGTGCCATTGGCAGCCACCACAATGCCCCCACGACTGCACCTGCTGTGAGCCAGGCTCTGCGCTCAGTGTTTCCCATGCCTCCATCCCAGGTGTCCTCCCCACCACCCAACGGTGGGCTCTCTCTTCATTTTGGGAATGAGGAAAGGCTGGCCCAGACAGCTTAAAAGTAGCTTGCTTGAAATCATGTAGTAAGAAACATGACCAAGACTCACACTCGGGCTGGCCTCAGTCCCAAGGCCACCTCACCACGCTGCCCTCCATGATTTTCCCAAAGGGATCATGCGTTGTTCGCAAAGCCAAGCATTTTGAAACAACGTGTATTCAGGGTGGGAGAGCTTGGGAGTAGAATCAGGCCACTTGTGGGATGTTGAGGATTTCACGTAAATCCCAGCCTATGACCCAGTCCCTCACATTACCATCACTGGAGGGTTCTATTTTAAACAAGATTATCCAGGGCGATCCTCAGCAGTAGAGCCACCAAGAATACCAGCCGTAGGAAAAGACGTGGGAGGAAGGAAGAAGCTGATGGGTAGGGGAGGCTGGCTGGGGCCAGAGCAGCCCCAGGGGCTGGAGGACAGGGTGGGGGAGGAGGGAGGTGGTGTTTTGAACTGCAGCCTCCGTCCAGCCCTCACTGCCCAGCCTCTGCGGGAGGAGGGTGGGGCCAGTTCAGGGAGGACTGTTTGTCAGCATCTCGGGACTTTTTTCAGCACCAGCTGATGGCACCGCATCTTTCCCTTCCAGTTTAAGGCCCCTCTGAGTCACCAGGCCATTCCGGCCACCTGCGGTCCCCACACTGGGGCTGGGGAGGAAACTCAGGCAGCACAACAAGCCTGCATTTGGAGTCGGACAGATCCACTTGTGATCCGCACCAGTTGTGGGCAGACTGCTTACCAGCCCTGTATCCTCCTTGGGGGTAAAATGTCCACCTTCCAGAACTCCAGTCAAAATGAGTCCTAGCATGAGATGTTCAGAGCAATGTCTGTTACCTAAGAAAGGTTCAGGGACTGTTACGTCCTATTCTAAACTCACCCATCCTCAGTCCCCCAGGTAGGGGGCAGCTCCACATTGTGACCCTCTTGGGACAGCCCAGCATGGGGTACACCTGCCTTTGGGCCGGAGCGCTAGAGAGAAGAGAGCTTCCACTGCTCTTCTTCTCCTGTGTTTCTAACCATGCTCCTAGTTTGCATACAGTACATGTGGTATATATTTTATATATATAAAATGGAATCTTACTCAGCCATAAAAAGAAAGAAATAATGCCATCTGCAGCAACATGGGTGGACCTAGATTATCATACTAAGTGAGGTGAATCAGACAGAGAAAGACAAATATTACATGATATCACTTATATGTGGAATCTAAAAAATAGTACAAATGAACTTACTTACAAAACAGAATCAATCACAGACACAGAAAGTAAACTTATGATTACTAAAAGGGAAAGGGGGCAGGTGGGAGGAATAAATTAGGAGTATGGGATTAACAGATACACACTACTGTATATAAAAGAAATAAACAACAAGGATCTACTGCACAGCATAGGCAATTATATTCAGTATCTTGTCATAACCTATAATGGAAAAGAATCCGAAAAAAAATGTGTGTGTGTGTATAGTATAACTGAATCGCTTTGCTGTACACCTGAAACTAACACAATGTTGTAAATCAACTATATTTCAATTTAAAAAAAAGAATAGAAGTTTGCCCACATGGTGAATTCAGACTGGTCAACTTGACCAAGCTGAAGCTACACTCCCCAGAAGCCCCTTTTCTGTGCGGCTCTGGGTTAGCACAGGCCATGCGGGACACTGGTATGAGGCCCGGGAGACGGAGGAGATGCAGCAGCCCTGTGTGTCTCCAGGACGTCAGTGCAGGACTGGCTGTGGCCCCCCTGCGGTTGCAGATCTGTAGACTTACCTTGTTGGGATGAGGCAGCAACCAGGCCTGCAAGGACGTCCATTCCCGCTGGACTTTCTCGTTCAACTTCTTAGACTCCTGGGCCAGGGTGTGTTCAGCTCTGTGGTGACAGATGCCCGCCTCCCCAGCAGCATCACCGAAGGTAGGGGTGTGAGAGGCCGCCCTGGGCTCCGCTCAGTCTTCCGGGCTCCCAGCGGCTTCTGGGCTGCCTTTCACGAGCACCTTCCTTCCCTGCTGCCTGCCCTGTGGGCTTTTTCAGCTTCAGCACCAGATGCAGAAGCAACAGCCATGCACCCACCATTTAACCAGCTCCCACTGGTTGTTTGGGGAGCAGACCCCTCGTTCTGTGTCACGCCAGTGGTTCCACTTCTCTGGTGGAAACGTGCCCGGTGGACCAGTTAAAGATGGCTGGGAAGCGTGGTCCTGGCAAGAGGCAAAGAAAGAGCAGAGTCGTGAAATGGCAGCGTATCTGCAGGGAACCACGGGCGGCTGGCTTGGTATTTCCAGAAATCAGATAAGAAGCAAGGAGAAGAAGATGACACTAGCGAGACAGGAAATGGCCAGGCCGTGGAGGGAATCAAACACCAGGCCGGAAGCTTGGCCGATACGGGAAGTAGCTGAACGAAGGAGCCTTCTACATGTGAGATAAACAGGCTTCGAGCAGTTTATACAATCCTTCATGTTACTTTTTGTTCTCTGAGTCATGTTCCATATGACAAATCTCCTTTAGTCTACACTACTTGCTTTAAGAAATGTTTTCTAGTGTCAGATAACAAGACTTAGGGAACATCCTATCGGGACCGGATAGGTCATGCTGTCTAGTAAATAAACTGCAGATTTCAGTGGCTTTAACACCACAAAGGGTTTTTTCCTGCTCATGTTGTGCTGGTCAGATGGCTTTCTTTGGTGGCTCCTTATCAAGCAATGTCTCAGGGGCTCAGGATCCTTTTATCTTGTGACACTGCTACCTTGAATGTGTGGTGTGTGAGATTGTCAAAAGAGGGGCTGAGACTGTGGACAGTCCTGCCAGTGGGGGCAGGGGGGTCATTGGCCGAGCATGACTTTCCGACAGCTCAGCCTGGTCCCTAACTGCTGGGAGGCCAGGAAACGTGGGCCAGGAGGAGGAGGAGGAGGAGGAAATTAACATGGGAGCCGTTCAATGCATAGCATTGTATCTGCCGCCCTTATCGGCTTGGGAGCTTTTATTTACACCTCAATCCCACTAACAGAGTAACTGAAATGTTAGCACATCACTGGGATTTGTGAGCTGCTTTTTTTAATACACAATTTAGATTCTCTATTCTTATTTCCATGCCTTTGTATATTCACGGACAAAAAAAAAGTTAACTCCAGTTTTCATATCCCAACTGAATGCTGTCATTCTAGCACTTAAAACAACTCCTCTGCTTTTATCTAAATAGGTGGGACCTGTCTTAATAAATAACCTTTTTATGGAAACAGGTATAAAAGGGAATCTCTCAAGACCACATTTTCTTTGTTCTCTGGAATAAACACCTGGGTACCAGGGATTGTTTGGGTTAGAGAAACTCAGCAAGTAAAAATATAGAGTGATGGCTTTTTATGATTATGCAAATGTAGAGAAAAAAATAAGTTCCTGGTAGCCAAGAACGTAACTTCTCTTCTGGTTTCTGCTCATCAGCACAAGCAGGATACCATGGGTGTTTTGACTGATGGGTTTGAATGTATTTCCCCATCAACACGGTGTTACAAATGGTGATGAGGTGTACCCAAAAGAGAACCACCAGTCTTACACTTTTCAGGCATAGGATGGATTAAGTAGGTCCCTCTTCAGACTTCCCCTATTTTCTGTAAATCCTTTATGATGAGTCCCACTTTGACATTCCCTGTTTGAAGTCAGAGTGGCCAAAACACTCTTAGGCAGGAGAACCCATAATCCAGTGATAAATCCAAGACTGTTCACTCTTAAGTCTGCAGAGAAGATTGTTCATACTTCCTGCAAACTCTTCTTTCAATTCTGATAAGGGATTAAATTCATGTTGGGTACACATCGGATACGTTCCCAGAAGGAAAGGAAATTGGCACTAACTACTGTTAAATAGCATTTAGGGCACAAGCCAATGGAAGAAATGAAAATTTAAAATATGACTGAGTCTGCCTCTGACCTACCCCTCCTCCACCCAGGCTTGGCTGGAGTTCTGACGCTCTGTGCAATGCTCCATGCTTGGAAAATGGTTGGGTATTTGAACAAGAAGTCCCATGCAAAGGATAAAATGTCAGCTTTCTGAAGGTGATTTGTATTGCGTGAGGTATTAGCTCCTAAATAATGCGCACAGAAGGAACGCGGTCCCATAAAGCAGTAAGGCTGCTCAGGGAGCAGTCCCTGTGACATGTCCCAAAGCATTCATGTCTGTTGGCAGAATTAAAAAGAAACAGAAGTGAGAAGCCATGAAGAAGTTCACATAACAGAGGCTGATTTACAGATGTCTCATCTAGGATATGTCTTAAGAATCACCTCATTCTTTTCCATATTCTGTTAGATAACAGTTTGAAAAAATTAAAAAGGAAAGGGAAGATTAAAAGGGGAGGGGGAGGACAAGGGCCAAGTTAGGAATTAAAATCGTTCGAACTGTTCAATGTATCCTCTTTTCCTTTCCTTCTTTTGGAAGCTGGGGAGGCGGTGTGTATCTCCTAGGTTAAACCTCACAATCTCAGAAATTTGAGTCTCATCCGTCACCTGTCTTAAAGACAGAAGCGACAGCGTATACAGCTGCTGCCAGGAGTGATTATAGAGGAGCTAAAAGTGAAAGCAGACAGCAGTACGGGCATGGATTTAAAACTAAGGCTTTTCTTTTGGAGGGCACAGCTGAGAACAAACGAGAAGACAGAAGTGAAATTTGCATGTACTGAGGCAACATGGTGAGTTAAAAACACTGCGGGATTTGAGGTCTCCCTGGTTCCACGCGGCCATGCTGTGTGCAGTCTGGGTGGAATGACAGTCTACTTTCTGCCTTTCTAAAAACAATAATAACTATTTTATTATTATTTTAAATTTATTTTTTATTAAAGTGTAGTTGATTTTCAATGTTTCAGATGTATGGCAAAGTGATTCAGTTATATGTGTATATGTCTATTCTTTTTCAGGTTCTTTTCCATTGTAGGTTATTGCAAGATATCAAGTATAGTTCCCTGTGCTCTGCAGTCTGTCTGTGTTGCTTATCTCTTTTATATACAGTAGTGTGTATCTGTTAATCCCAAATTCCTAATTTATCCCTCCTCATAATCATAACTATTTTCATTTACACATTTGTAAGGTTGTGGTCCCCTCCCCTAAACATTTTAGCTCAGTGCCTGGGATACTGCAGGCTCTCTGCAGGTGGCTAAGAAATCAGACACTTTTCTCAAGAGATGTTTTAAAATTAACATGTCAATATTGTGCCTTACTTTGCCACATGATTGTCAGAATTAAGTCCAGGGGAGCTTGTTCTCTGTCTCAGATTTTGTTTCTGACTGAGTATCCTTGGGCAAATGAAAAATTTCCCAAGGTTTCAGTTGCCCCATCTGTAGGGGGAAACTAGATGGTCTTTAAGTTCTTTCTGGTACTAAAATTCTATGACTCTATGAAACTAGCTTCAGGGCATCGCAAGTTAAACCACATAAACCTCATTATACAATTCAATCCAGTTCAACCACAAATATTCAAACGAATTTTTTTTTAATTGAAGTATAGTCAGTTTACAGTGTTGCATTATTTTCTGGTGTATAGCACAGATTCGTTATTTATATAGATGCATATTATTCCTTTTCATATACTTTTTCATTATAGGCTATTACAAGGTATAGAATATTGTTCCCTGTGCTATACCGTAGGACCTTGCTGTTTATCTGTTTTATATATAGTAATTAGTACCTGCAAATCCCAAACTCCCTTCCCCACCCTCTTTCCTTCCTGGTAACCATAAGTTTGTTTTCTATGTCTGTGAGTCTGTTTCTGTTTTGTAAATAAGTTAATTTGTGTCAAATTTTTAGATTCCACATATAAGTGATATCGTGTGGCATTTTTCTTTCTCTTTCTGACTTACTTCATTTACTCTGACGATCTCCAGGTCCAACCATGTTGCTGTAAATGGCAATGCTTCATTCTGTTTTATGGTGGAGTAATATTCCACTGCATATACACACCACAACTTCTTTATCCAGTCATCTGTTGATGGACATTTAGGTTTCTTCCATGTCTTGCCTGTTGTGAAAAGTGCTGCTGTGAACATTGGGGTGCAGGTGTCTTTTTGAATTAGAGTTACCTCTGGATATATGCCCAGGGGCGGGATTGCTGGATCATATGGTAAATCCACTTTTAGTTATTTTAAGGAATCTCCATACTGTTCTCCATAGTGGCTGCACCAAACTGCATTCCCACCAGCAGTGTAGGAGGGTTCCGTTTTCTTTACACCCTCTCCAGCATTTACTGTTTGTGGACTTTTTAATGAGGGCCAATCTGACTGGTGTGAGGTGATACCTTATGGTAGTTTTGATTTGTATTTCTCTGATAGTTAGTGATACTGAGCATTTTTTCACGTGCCTATTGGCCAATCAAATATTTATTAAGTATCCCGTACGGGCAAGACGTCACATTAGCTGCTGGAGGCATGTGAGTCTGGGAATGTGAAGGCCTGCCTTTGACGTCAGGAGCAGACCCTCAGAAAGTGTGGAAGTAAGTACCAGAAAGTTCCAGAACTTTTGAGGGGAAGCCTTACACCCTTCTTCTCGGGACAGTGACATTTTAGAACTAGGGGAGCAGTGGTGTGTTGAAAGGAGGAAAGTGGGATGGAGGCTCAAAGAGTAGTGAATTCACCCACCACCAGAGATGGAGGAGAGCTTCACCAGGGAGGGAAGCTCAGAGAGTGTTCGAGAAAGAGCAAGCAAGCATTCCTCTTGAGCAGGATTGCAGGGTGTGCACGGAGAGACGGGGCAGCCAGATGAAATGGCAAGTGGAGGCGATTTGCAGAGGGCCTCGCATGCAGAACTCAGAGACGGTACTGAAGTGACGCTAAACATTTCTGAGGAAGGATGGGAGAGGATGTTATGTGACAGATAAAGCAGAAACCAGAGCAGAGAGGTGGAGGGACGCAGACACTCGGGGGGAAGACGGTGGGGAGAGCGGTGGTAACATAGCTTCCTTCCTCTTGACCCTAAGTCATCAGGACGTGCTGTGAAAACGGCTAACGGAGAATCAGTGTGGCTGCAGGACGTCTGTGGTACCCAGACGCGGTGTTTCTGAAGCCGCTTGCTTGTCTTGCTGGGGTCTCCCCTGGAAGTAGCTTTCCAGGCTTGCTCTTGGCGCATCCCACGGTGGGGGAGCTCAGCTATCCTCCTGGCTGACTTCCCGGTGCCGTTTTTTGGGGACGGTTCAGCTGTGGTTTGGTTCGTGTCCGGATGAAATGGCTCTGAAGGGAGGGGCTGTGGATGCACCACATCACAGGGCGATGCTGGAAATGGGAGATCCAGGAGTCTCTCTGGCTTCCATTGTTGACTTAATTGCTTTCTGGCAAAAAAAATGAGGGCGAAATATACATCTTTAGCTATTCATCCTAATCATAATAATGAAATGATCATTGTTACAGCAGGAAGATGACCCTACAAGGCACGCCAGCTCTTGTTTTTCTTACTTCTTCTCGCCATGTTTCTTTGGGAGTGGCTCTGCTGGGGCACTGGGGGAGGACCATGTCCCTCTTGCGAGCACCCCTCCTTCCCGCCGCAGCCACGAAACTGGCCCCTCCTCCTTTCCAGTTTTATTTCAGGCCTCTGAGCCCCTGAACCACCTTCTCTCACTTTGCTTCTTTCTTCCCTCAGGATCTTTGTTCTCTTGTCCGTCTTTGGCAAAGTTTCTGTGCACGCGTTTGCGTTTTTATTAGAAGGTTTCTATTGGAATCTTTCTTTTTAGTACCTTTTTTTCCAATGGTATCTTCACTTACACAGTCTTACCCTTTTGCAGACTAAACAATGGACCATTCACACTCTAATTTTAGATGTTTGGATCTCTTGACACACATGTGAGAACAGCTGTTTTCATGCAAGTATGACTGTCAAAGGTAATTCAGTTTGTTGGCAACTGTTACGTTAATGAAATTTGGATTTCTTTTTTTTTTCAGCTCTCTCTCTTTCCCACTTGCGGCCTTTGTCTTATTTGGAAATAGCACAATTCCTTACACGTCCCCCGTCGTGGCTGGTATCCGTGCCTCTGCAGCCGGCTGTCTGAGGTTTCCGCGTGCTCGAATGTGACGCGTCTACAGTGGGCAGGCGAGCTCGGGCTATGGTGTTTCCCCTCTTCTAATTGGTCACCCTAGACGTGAGAAACCCGGAGTTTTCAGTCAGGTTAACACTGTGCTTTATCTGATGGACAACTCAAATACGCACACACACCACAACACAAATCTTGTGCTCAACAAAGAAAACATTACGGGCACAAGGGGTAAAAAAAACCCAAAACAAAGATAAAGTGCAGAGCAAAAACCTCCTCAAAGCAGGGCATTTGTTTAAAGTTGCTAAATTACACATTTTGGGCCCTAAAAACGTTTGTGAAAAGTGCTCTGAAACTTAGACCGCAGTCCTCCTTTTGCATCTGAAAAAGCATTCTGAGATTCTGTGACCTGGAGTGCAGAGCCTGGGCTGGTGGAGGAAGGCAGCACGGGGTAGCGGGGAGCGCTGGTGACAGGCTGGGCGACAAGGGAGGGACAGAGAGCTGTGTCTCCCTGGGTGGGGTGGAAGCAGGGGGGTGACAGAACTAACAAGACGGAGCTTCGGTCGGAGAACTATGTTGGCGGTTTCACGCCTCAAAGGAATTCCGAGGTTCTGCCCGGGACATGTGGGGGAGCAGCGTGAAGGCGGCTGGAGCTGAGGTGGGCGGGCACCCAAGGGAGGCGTGGGCGGCCAGGTGGTCTCCACGGATGTGAATGTCACCCAGCGAGCCAGCACCTCAGGATAAAGGGCTAAACCGTGAGCCAGAAAAAGACGGTGCCTCTTCTCATGACCTTCGATAGTGAAATGTCAATGCGTTCAACTCATTCAAAAATTCATGTGCTTTAAGTAGCAATCATAGCCTAGACCCTGGTCTGGGGCTTCAAAAATACATCAGGCATGGACCTGGAGCGTGGGGAGCACGTAGCAGTTAGGAACCCAGGGGCTCAAAGCTCACCTAAAGGAGGCAGCATGATTCTGTGTTAGCAAATCTGATCTTTTTTTTTAAGTCAGAAATGCAGGCTTATGGGGTAATATTTCCTGACTTAAAAAACTTAGCAAACAATTAAAAAGTTAAAAGCACAGTACAGGACAATGATTTGTGGTCTCTGATTTAAAGAATTGGAGCTGCAGGCAACTTTGGGTTCTTCTGGTTCTGCCTCAAACTTGCTAGTGATCGTCAACAAAACACCTCACTTCCCTGGACCCCGTGGCCGCATCGATAACGGGGCAGTAAGCTGTGCTGGATGAGCTCTGGGATCTTTCCCAATTCTACAATTCTATGATTTCAATGTCTAGGTAGACTTCTTAAGTTTAAGTCTTTGATCCATTTTGAGTTTATTTTTGTGTATGGTGTAAGGGAGTGTACTAGCTTCATTGATTTACATGCTGCTGTCCAGTTTTCCCAACACCATTTGCTGAAGAGACTGTCTTTATTCCATTGTATATTCTTGCCTCCTTTGTCAAAGATTAGTTGACCAAAGGTTTGTGGGTTCATTTCTGGGCTCTCTATTCTGTTCCATTGGTCCTTATGTCTGTTTTTGTACCAATACCATGCTGTCTTGATGACTGTAGCTCTGTAGTACTGTCTGAAGTCTGGGAGAGTTAGATAGATTTCTAATTAATGTCCACCTGCAAAGAAGAGTGGGAAACACAGGGGCCACATCTTTTATGCTCCTTCCTCTGAAGTGTGTGGTGTCAACAGAGGGCTGCCTCTCTAGGGGAATTCATTATGGCGACTGAAGTTGGTTAACTGGACTCTGAGAAGGAGCCAGGTTTGGAAGCTACCATGATGACCTTTTGCTTTCTCTCCTCTCCCGTGCTGTGGTCAACAAGGGAGGCACTGTGGTGTAATGGAGTTGTTTAGATGGACATATGTGGGGATCTCAGATCTGTTTCTTAACAATCCCTGGGGCTTGGAGAATCATTTCCCCTGAGTCCCAGATGTCACCAGCTGTAGAACCAGAAGAGAGAATGTCCTCCCAATGAGAACTTGTTGTCTTCCCTCTGCCCAAGGAGGACGTATCATTTCCTGTATGTATGTCAGTTTGTTTTTCCATTTTGTCTAGAGGGCCACAAAGTTTACCAGAAAGCAAAATACTTGGACCAGACTAGTTTAATTCTCTAAAGAAGTGCTTCAACAAAATTATAATGTCACCGCCTCAGCTTTAAAAACTTTTTTTGGTCTTCAAAATTGCTGTTAAAGGCATTATTCAAAATGGTGGTTCAGTATTTCCTTCGAGGCAAGATGAAGGGAAATATCCCGGAAGCAGGCTGGAGGCATTTCCGTGGGGCACCATTTGGGTCCTCCCTGAGCTTTTGCTTTGCTGAGTGAGGTGGGCATGGAAAGGCATGAGCTGAATTGCTTGGGCCAATAAAGAGAATTTTTAGAGGCTGGTGAGGAGTTGGTGAATGGGGGAAGAGGCGGAAAAGAAAACTTAGCTGAAGGGGGACTGGAGAAGAGTCCTCGGGAACAAGGACAGAGAGAGCTAAGGCAAAACTGGATAAGGGTTGGCCACATGCTGGGTGATATAATTCTTTCCTCCATCTCTTTGAAAAACCTTCAGGAAAATCGACGCCACTTACTAAGGATTTTTGCTACATTTTTGATGTGATGAGTCAACTGCAAGGTGTGTGGGGTGAGCAGAGGCCACCTAAATAGTCCAGCCACTGATATAAGGTTCCCCATAATATTTTGTCTCCAAATATTATTGCCAGGAAATAGGAACTCTTGCCAAATAAAAGTATATGTTTCCTTCTGCCTAATGAGAACTATATGATTCATGGAATGTTTTGTTTCTTTGTTCAACTTTGGCTAAACAAGGCTAGAAGGTTTAGTACCCAATTGTATAATATCACCTGTTCCTAGGACATTTCTTTTTCTCTCTCTGTAATCTCTGACCTCTATTTCCTATGTTTATCTTAACTGTATATCTTGGCTATTTTAAAGACAACCCAGATTAGTGTTTTAAGATATTCCAGATCATTTGTGGAAGCCAAGGAGGGTCTGTCTCAACCAGAGCCGACTAGCAGAACATTCTGTGATGATGAGAATGTTCTGTATCTGTGCTGAGCACCTGGGGGTGGCCACCAGCCACATGTGACACTTGAGCCTTTGAAATGTGGCTAGTGCACCTGAGGCACTGAATTTTTAAATTTTTATTTAATTTTAATTAACTTTAAGTAGCTATCTCTGGCTGGTAGCTGCCATGTTGGACAGTGTAGACCTAACTGTTTATAAATTAACGAATGCTTCTGAACATCTGAAAAGGGGTCGAGGTTAAATGTTCTTCTTTACAAGATTGATTTACTTAGAGAAATCTTTTTATGCAGTAAGGAAAAAATCTTGTGTTGTACAATATGGAATTATAAGGTGGTTCAAACTCCATTTATTTATAAAAAATACCAAAATTAACCAAGTGCTTCTTATTTACTGGAGCTTTGGGAGTTCCACAATCAATTTACATCCAAATTTTTACTCAATGACTGAAATGTGATTGCCCAACCATCAGAACTAGCTGATAATTTTTGTTTTAAATAGGAACTTTGTGGGAGGCAATGTGAAAAAACAAATTTTAGTCCTGATTCTTGACCTGGGGGGTGTTTACCAGGTGTTCCCTTTATAACTATTTATTTAAATGCTTTTACATATTTTATGCATTTTTCTGTATCTGTTGATTTTCACAATAAAATACAAACAGATGCAGGTCAGTCTCTTTCATGTTTAGAGACATAACGTGATGAAACTGTGAAAGTGTCCATTTCATAGACTGACTGAGAAAAAATCATGGAGGATCGAGAAACAAACCCAAGAACAAATGGGAATTTATTATATAATAGAAGTGGCACCTCAAGTCAGTGGAGGGGAAATACGAATTGCTTAACAGATATTAAATAGGGAATATTCTCACCTATTTAGGATAACACGATACATTTGAATTTACATTTACTGGGATCAAACTATTGCCATTTGAATTTACATTTTTCCCAATGGAGTTTTTTTAAAATAAATGGTGTTAGGTGGGGAGGGTATAGCTCAAGTGGTAGACCGCATGCTTAGCGTGCATGAGGTCCCGGGTTTCAATCTCCAGCACCTCCTCTAAAAATAAATAATAAAACCTAATTACCTCCCCTCTGCCAAAAAAATAATTAAAATAATTTAAAAATAAAATAAATGGTGTTGGGTACCTTGTTTAGCTACTCAAGATCAAGTTATGTCATTTAAATTTACATTTACATTCTGAATATTTCAGTTAAGAGCAGACCTTGATACCACATTTCCCCAAGAAGTCTCTATTGCATTCAGTTTTAATTAAAGCTGAAAAAGAGTAAAAGTCTCAAAAGGTTATAACGCTGGAGCGTAGCATCAAACAACAGTGACTAAAGAAACAAATTAAAATAAAAAAACACTTCTGGATAGAAGCTTATTAATCTTAAGAAAATTTTTTTCCGTCTTTTACCTGCAGATTTAATTTCTTTTACTTAGTTGACATCCTTTCCTTAGTTGTCACCCTCAAATTAATTCTAGGTAGATCAGTGTTTACACAGAAGAAAAAATGAAGTTAAAAAACAATAGAAAACATTGGTGAGGATTTTAAAATAATCTTTGGGTGGAAGAGAGCCTTCTATAAATTTGACTCTAAACTGAAGAAAATCTCTTTGTGGCAACAAACTTCATAAACAAAGTAAAAGTGCAAACTTATTTACAAAATAATGACAGTGACAGTCTGATTTCCATAAAATACAGAGTTCTCAGATTAGCTTTTAAACTACTAATACAAAAGTGAGCACATTGTCTCAACAGGCAGTTCACGTGAAAGAAATACAAATAGCCAGTAAATATAAGATACTCTATATCAAATAGTAAAGAAATTCAGATTGAAAAGGTGGTTCATTATTTTTAAGGGAGGAGAGCCTCAGAATTGTATTAATGTATGCTATCTTTTTCTTTACTTTAAACTTACTATGTGTACTATTAGCACAATCTTGGGCAAATATTTTCTTTGAAAATGGCCTTGTCACCCATTAGAATAACTTTCAAAAGAAAGACAATGTTAAATGCTTGAAGGATGCAGAATCATTGGAATTCTCATTCATTGCTGGTGGGAATGTGAATGGTACAGCCACTTTGGAAAAAAATTGGGCAGTTTTTAAAATAAAATTAAACATACATTTATCATATAATCCAGTAATCCCACTCCTGGGTATCTATCCAAGAGAACTGGAAACTTTTGTTGATGTAAAAACTTGCACATGAATGCCCCAAACTGGAAACAACCCAAGTGTCCTTTGACTGGTGAATGGATAAAGGATGGTATATCCAAATACTGGAATACTATTCAGAATAGAGCAATAAGGAGCAAATTACTGGTTCACGTGGGTGAATGTCAAGTGCCTGTTGCTAAGTGAAAGAAGCCAGACTCAAAAGACTACATTTCCTGTGGTTCTAATTCTATGACCTGCTGGGAAATGCAAAATCATAGGAACAGATCAGTGGTTGCCAGGGGTTGAAAGTGGGGGGAGGGGTCCACTACAAAGGGGCAGCTTGAGGCAATCTTTGGGGATGAGGGAACTGTTCCATATCTTGATAAAGGGGGTCTGACTTCGTGCATTTGTCCCAGTCATAGAAGTGTACACCAAAACAGTGAATTTGACTGTGCATAAATTTAAAAAGGGAGCAAAAAGCTAATGTGTTTCTAAATTAAATGTTGGATCAAAATGAAAATGACATCTTTCTGTTTGTTTGCTTCTTGACTTAGATTTGATTACCCAGATCCTTTTTTTTTAGAAATAAACTCCTTCTAGGTTGATGCATAACATACAGGTAAAAAATACACAAATTGGGGGAGGTTATAGCTCAGTGGTGGAGTGCATGCCTAGCACGCATGAGGTCCTGGGTTCTATCCCCTTCTACCTCCATTAGATAAACAGATAAACCTAATTACCTCCCCACCACCGCTAAACAGATTTTTTTAAATGCACAAATTATAAACATACAGCTTGATTATACATGTCATAACTCTCATGTGCTTAACTAACCACCATCCAGATCAAGAGAAGGAACATCACCAGAGCCCCCTGCCACCACCCGCTTTCCTCTTCCCAGAAGGAACCAATATTCCAACCTCTAACACCATAGATTAGTCTTGCCTGGTTTTGAGCTTCACGTAAACAAAATCATCCTTTATTGAATATTGCACCCTTAATAGGCTTAGTCATATTTCAAACTAGTTTTCTATATAAGTATAGATGTGGAGACTGGATGGGTAATCACTATAATTTCTTATAGTCCTCAAATTTGGAGACTGTGAGTTGAGAAAGTTGTGAAATATTTTTGGTTTGAAATACATTTTTGGCCAACCAAACTGACCATCTTTTTTTACCTTTCTTTTTTTTAAGCTAATCTAAAGGCACTTGGGAAATGCACGCTGTACTATTTTTTAATGCTCTCTAGAATTATATTTTCCTGCAGTATTATTTTCCCTCGTGTGAGTAGACATCGGTCTGAAAATTGGCCTGATAGACTGAGCCTGTCATACGATACCTCCCTGGTACTTTACCAAATGGTGATCTGTGAACTCTTCTTGCTTTGTTCTTTTGAGATCATGCTTGACTTTTGCTCAGCTATACTTAAAGTTGTGGGGAGAAGGAACTTCTTGAAAAATACAGTACCAAAGTCTGCTCTAAAATTGAATATTTGGACGCCTCCAGGAAAAGTAAATCCATATGGCAGGTCTGTGATTCCTGCACAATTGGGTCCAAGATTCTTTATGAATTTGTGTGTGTGTGTGTGTGTGTGTGTGTACATGTGCAATCTTGCATGTGCCCTTTGTGGTGGAAGGCAATTATGCTGGTTTTGTTTTTGTTATTCTTTCCAGTGAGAGAAACTGGAGTATCAGTTCTGAGTTTCTGGGTTGGGGCAGGTTTTATTTTCTTAGCAGTAACCACGCCACGAAAGGGAAAAACAAAACAATCTCTGACAAAAAACGTCTTGAAAAATAATATCGGTAACCAATACTAACTTTTAGGAGTTCAGTGTGTTCTCCAACTAGTTCAAAGCCTAAATTAAATATTATGCCTTTAGATCCTTCTTACAAAGCCTGATGGGCCAGCTGCTCTTTCCATTGTTGGCGTCGCCCACAACCACACAGCTCAAGTGAAGGATGTCACTCGGCTGGGTGTGACCAGCAGGCCCACCCAACCCTGGATTCCTTGGTTATTATAACTCAGAAATGCCCCGAGGACTGGCCTTTGTGAACAGAGCTCAGCCGGAAGACTCTTCAATTGTATTTGCTCCTTTCCTCTCTCTACCTCTCCATGTTAGAATTCGAACCCTGGGTTTCTTGCCTTGTGGTGAGAGTTTTAATGCAAATCAGACGTTTTGCTGTTGTTGTTAGTTCCTGAGTTTGAGAGCATAGGCCAGTTCACATATGTAATGATAAACTACCCCGTAGGACTCAATTAAATTTGGAGCTAAGGGTCTACAATTCAAATCACAGAACGTTAGCAAATGAGTTACTGGGCTCAAAGAAGGTCCATGACTTGCCTAAGGTTCCATTGGTAATTAGTGACAGAAAAGGGACAGTATCTTGGAAACCTCTGATTTGTCAGTCAAGCACTCTTTTCTTATTTTCCTTTTTATTCTCCCAGAATACATTGAGGTAGTTTGGGGTTACTGCAGTGGAAGCTGGTACATTTGAGGAGTGTCTCGGGCATTTCGGTTAAGCTGCTTAGTTAAAGGGGTCTATTGGACCATGTCAGTGGATAGCCTGAGAGAGGGTGGGTGCTGGGAATGGTTTGATTTGGCAGCCCAGTGATGTCTTCTGAAACAAGGCTTCTTTTCCATCTTTCCACTTAGCCTCCTGTGGTGTCCTCTTTGTGGTTATAACACAGATGTCAGCAACTCCCTGGTCTGCCCACATCTTATCAGGACCACTGAAGTGAATGAGGGGTCATTCTGGAAGCCCCCAGAAGACCACTCTTCACATCTCCTTGGCCTCCACGGCTGATGGGTTCACTTAAGCCTGAGTCATACGCATTGTTCCAAAATCACATTCCCTTACAGCACGTATGTGGCACTGAGGAAATGCGGGTAACAGGAAGAAAATCCAGGTAGTCGCCAAGAAATGGGAAGTGCCTTGTAAGGAGGCAACTCTGATGTCTACTGTAGTTGCAAATATCAGAAATCAACCTGAACAAGCTGAGATAAAGGGTGGGAGTTAATTACACAGATACAGGTGTGGAATCTGAGGACAGGGAAGCTGATGGGTATGGGGGCCGGGGGTAGGGGCAGGAGTCAGGAATCAGGAGCCATCAGACATCCAAACTGGCCTTTCTCCCCTACCCCCCCTCCCCTCCCATCCTCTCTCTCTCTTTCTTTCTCTCTCTCTCTCTCTCTCTGGCTCATCTCCCAGGGCTCTGTTATCTGTCTGTGGACCGTCAGGTCTTGTGCGTCGGTGCAGACGGCAGAAGATGGCTCTCTCTCAGCTCCTGTACATTCATAGTCCCCCACCTTCAGTCAGTTTCAGTCTGACTTCTGTTCAGTCATAAACAGAAACTGACTAGCAGTCTCCGATTTCCAATTCCTCGTTCTGGGGAGCATCTACCTTGGCGAGCGAGGAACGCGCCTCTGCCCTGAGGTAAGCACAGTGTTCTAGTCCAGGTAAGGCCCCTGGGCCCACCTGTGTGGTGTGAGGTGAGGTGGGGCACCCAGCAGGGCTGATGGTTCTTAGAGAAGCCAGGCCAAGGGGGCAACCCCGAAGGGCCCCCTCGAGGAGGGATTTTAAGCTCTGGGTGACGTCTGTCCTCTAGACAATGACACGTCTGGCATGGGGGTAGAGTTGATGCGGAAATGCTCATACGAAGGAGCGTTAACCCACTTCCACTCAGGTCTGGAGTGCCAGGGAAGAGGTGTCGGGAGGGGAAGATGCAGATGGCACGGGGAAGAAAGGAGAATCCTTCCAAGTAACTTCAGAAATTTGAGGAAATTACACTTTATGGCCGTACAATCAAAAGGAGACATTTGCTGAATCACAGGCGGACTTTTCTAGCGTTTCAGCTCAAAGTTGGCGCTGTTATCGAGAGCTGGTCCTCAGTGATCTCCAGCAAGCCCAAATCTCCATCCTGATGATCCGTGGGGCCGGGCGGCTTCCTCCCCAGAGAGTTTCCCAAGGTTCTCAGACTTAGGTGTCCTGCTCACTGTTTACTCTCAGCAGCCCCACCCTTTCCTCTGGGAGGGTGAGTCACTGGCTGGGGTGGTAATGCCTGAGGTCTGAGAGCAAAGTCAGGCCTGACTCTTTTGGGGGCTTAATGCAAGGCAGTGAGGGTCATTTTGACCTTACCTTTGAGGATAAACCTATCAGAGAGCTTTTTTTTTTCTTTCTATTTTATTGTTTTACAACTTCCTCCTAAACCTAGAACAATAGCCTTATAATCGGGCAGGAAATCCTCCTGTGTCTGTTGGGGGTTGGGGCGGTGGTGGGGGAAGGGAATAGAGTAGCTGGTGACTTTGATGTTCTCTCATTCAACACAGACCAGGGTGGTTCCATTTGAGAAGTAAGATATTTCCAGAGGGTTTCTTTCACCTCAAGTGATTTTCAACTTTCCACAGGAACGAATCATTTGAGGGACCTTGGAGTAGCAATGGGTATTAGCCAAAGTTTAATGGGTTGAGAACATGCATAAACTCCAAGGCCCATCTCATCAGGGAAACAACGTGAAAACCCAAAGGAATCTGAAAGCAGAGGAGGGGGAAAGAAGGGAGACTGGAAAGAATTAAGAGGAACGAGGCTGAGAGCAGTGATGGCCACTGTTGAACCTAAACGGTAGGTTTGCTGGTTTGAATACTTGTCATGAGAGGTTGGCGGGAACTTTTTTTAATAGCACCGTGGACTTTACAAAGCTTTTTATCTTTCACATTCTTGGTATCATTTTATCTCCAAAGCCACATTCTGAGGTAGGCATTACCCCCATTTTGTGGGTGAATAAAGTAAGGTGCTGTAACGGAAACACTTTGCTGAAGGCCTTGTAGGAGTTGGAGCTGCGATACAGATTCCGGTCTCTGCGTGCTTTCTGCTGTCTTAATACCTTCTCACTGCGATGCAAGTAAGAAAGCCCTCCAGCCTTTCTTATGTCACTTCATTTTCACAGTGCCCCTGGAACACAGATGTATTGATTTCTGTTTTGCAGATGAAGAGATTCAGGCTAAATGACAATTTTTAACGTGCACTGGTTGTTTTTATTTATTTAATTATATTTGTTTATTTTTATTGATGTGTAGTTGATTTACAATGTTGTGTTAGTTTCGGGTGTACAGCAAAGTGATTCAGTTATACATACACATATATGTGTATCTATTCTTTTTCAGATTCTTTTCCATTATAGGTTATTACAAGATGTTGACTATAGTCCTCTGTGCTATACAGTGAGATCTTGTTTATCTATTTTATATATAGTAGTTTGTGTGTGTTAATCCCAAACTCCTAATTTATCCCTCCCCATCACTCCCCTTTGGTAAGCATAGTTTATTTTCTGAGTCTGTGAGTCTATCTCTGTTTTGTAAATAAGTTCATTTGTGTCACTTTTTTAAGATTCCACATGTAAGTGATATCATATGATATTTGTCTTTTCTGTCTGACTTATTCACTTAATACAGTAATCTCTAGGTCCATCCATGTTGCTGCAAATGGCATTATTTCATTGGCTGAGTAGTATTCCAGTGTGTGTGTTTGTGTGTGTGTGTGTGTGTGTGTGTACCACCTTTATCCATTTATCTGTTGATGGACATTTAGGTTGCTTCCAGTGGCTATTGTAAATAGGGCTGCTAAAAACATTGGGGAGCGTGTGTCTTTTTGAATTAGAGTTTTCTCCAGATTATGCCCAGGAGTGGGGCTGCTGGATCATATGGTAACTCAATATTTTAATTTTGTATGGAACCTCCATACCGTTCTCCACAGTGGCTGCACCATTTAACACGGACTGGTTCTTCCTAAGGTCAGGCTCTGTGCTGAGTTCCCCACACCATTATCTCCTAATTCCATGATCCTCCAGTTTAATGGTGGAGAAATGGAGTCTTGGAGATGCTTGGCAACGTGCCCTAAGCTGCCGGGCTGTGAAGTTTCAGCCTGAGCTCGCACTCAGAGGTCTAACCCGGAGCCTGCGTTCTCCAGCAATCCGCCAAACGGGTCATCGCAGGGGCTTGAGACCAGGCTCACCCGTCTTCCAACCACAAGCAGACATGACTGGGTTTATCTTCTCAGCCAAGCCTCAACCAACTCCTGCTCAATACATTTACTCACTTAACAGGTGTTCATCTGGTCGCTACGAAATGCTGGGCACTTTGCTAAGTGAGAAGGAAGGCTCGCACAGGGTACATTTCTGCCCTCAAAGAGCTCCAGGACTCACGGGGATGTGAGAGCGATCATCACACTGTTAGGGTGAGGGCTGTGACAGAGGAGCGTGGAGGAGGGTTCTGTGTGCCCGGGGCCACCTGCACACTGAGCACTGGAAGCATCAGGGTGTGTAAATGGGTCTCCGCGGGGCAGTTATCACAGTCAGGGCCAGCCTGGCCCTTGGACACAGGGGACTCAGAGCTGAGCCCCCACCATATTTGTAGGGATCCAAGAATAATTTCTCATTTCCTCTAAAGGCAGAAGAAAAAAGATTCACTTTGGAAGAATCTGTCTTAATATGTAGTATTAATATATTTGTCTTTATACCAAGGGACCAGGAAGGCCAAAACGCCTAAGGCTCACAGGAGTCCCGGGGTCCCTCATCATACTAGTCTGCTGTGAGGTGGAGCCCTTGCTGGAGCCTCCGACCTGGTTCCCCCACCGATGTGTGGCCTGCGCTCCTTCAGCCCACCTCCAGCGCTGCCAGTCACCGTCCCTGTCGGTCGAGGGTCTGCTCCATCCCCTGTGTTTGCATCGTTTCCCCGGCTGCACTGGGCTGCTCTGCAGGGACAGCTCGTGCAGGGAGGCTGCGGGGAGAGCGGGCCTTGCCTCCCCGTCATCATCTCCCCCTCCTCGTTCTTGGAAACATTCTTAAAAAAAAAATCTTCAAAAACACTTTTTCCCTGGGGAGAACTTTGCATACGTTTTTGGTTTTTTTCCCCTCGATGTTGATGTCTTGAGGCTGTGACTCTGGGCGGGCCTTAGCCAGTTGGAAACAGGCCGCGACTTCCAAGGGGTGGACTCACCTTCTTCGTCCCCCAGCAGCAGGTAGATTCTTTATGTTCAAGACGGCAAATTCAGATACAAAAGCCCACCGCCATCATGTCTCCTGCCCCCTCTGTCTGGGGCTGGGCTGAGGGGGACAGATAGAGCAGGGGCGGGAGATGGGGTGTTGACAGCAGACTCATGTATCCCGTGCGGAGGTAACGGACTCCCCAGTGAGGGGGCTCCCCTAGGGGCAAGGGGGTGGCAGAGGGGGAGGGTATTATTGCGTTTGCTGAGGGCGGACACCCCGCTTCTGTATCCCCTGCATCAGGAAACTAGGGAGGTGACGCACGACCTGTACACCCAACCCGAGGTGCCAGGAAGACAGAGGGACCAGTTTGGCAGCTGATGTGGAATGTGTTGGGGGCGGGGGTGGCCGCCCGATCTGGCTGGTGCCTCCCTGCACCTGACCCGGCTGAGGCAGGTGGGGAATAGGGCTGGGGGCGGGGTTGCCTGGGGACCCCAGCCAGGCTGGGAACTGGCGAGGGGCTGGTAGCCACTGGAGTAGGGCAGGATAATGGGACCCCCAGTGGGCTGGATGTGGAGCATCCTGCACATCTCTGCTTAGGGAGGCAGAACCCGGAAGTTTAGCGTGGCAGGGCGGTGTCAGGGAGTCTGAGGGCACTTTCACACAAAACACACCCAGACACCGGAGTGCCTTCTGGCAGGATAGCTCCATTTAGACTCTCCCATCCTGACAGGCAGTCGCTGCTCCGGCTCTTGGGATTTGCCTCTGGCCCTTGCCTTTTCCTCCCCATGTCCGTCTGGAGATGCCCCAGGATTGAGGCTACCTGGATTGACTGGCCTGTTGAGGGCATCGGACCTGTCTTGCCCGAGCACCTCCCCGATGTTTTGGAACTAGGTGAGTTGGGATTGGCCAAAACGGACATGACGAATGGCAAAGGTTACTGGAGTTTGGGTCAACTTTCTATGACGGTGAAGAGAAGAATCATTGTCTGTCATTGCTAGGAATTGGCATGGACCAAGTTTATTCTTAATATTGTGTTGCTAGGATGTTCCTAGCAATAATTAATAATTAAGGCAATGATTCATTTTTGGATTGCTTGGAGTTTTTTTTTTAAGTCAATTATTCATTTGTACGACAAACACAAAACTGAAATCTGTTTAAGTCACCCACTGCTTACTCGTTATTATACCTTAATGGCTTCCTACTGTTCTTAGGAGAAAGACTGAAATGTTTATTAGTGGCTCCTAGTCCCGGCGTGGTCCCTGCCCTCAGCAGCTCTCCAGCCCCATCCCCTGATCCCCACCCTCTCTGGGGCTCTGCTCAGCCCCCCCGGCCACCCAGCCCTGCTTCCAGTTCCCCAGATGCACCACGGGCTCTCCCGCAGGGACTTTGCTCCGGGAAGCAGCGGTCCTCAGCTGGACCGCTCTTTGCTCCCTCCACTCCCAGTGAGCTGCCCCACCCTTTCCGTCTCTGCTCCACTAGTGCTGAGCTGAGCGATGCCTTTCTTGACTTCCTTGATTAGGTTCAACTCGCGTGCTCTGAAGTGCGACGTTCTCCCATAGCGCCCTGTTTGCAGTCGTTCTGCCAGACTTATTTTGTGATCCTCTGATTCTGATCGGTCTTTCCCACTAGATTGATTGCCTGATGCCCCTCACCTCAGTGTCTCAGAGCCTGGAGGATGCTGGGTGTTTCATAAATATGTGTTGTGTGAATAATGCAATGAGTGAGAGGAAATTCAGGGCAAAGCAACCCCTTGTTGAGAGATTACGAGTCATGCCTTGAATATACCAGTCGTTTCTTAGAGCCAAATAGTCTTATCACCCTCAGACCTAAATTATTTACATAACACAGTTGTTTTTTGAGAATCCTGTAACTAAGCCCCACATACAAAATGATAGATGGCTATTATGTATTTTTCCCTTCTCTGTATTTTTCTTAATGGAAGCAAATGGAACTTTCCAAATATCACTGTATGATTGGAAAAACTGAAGCAGTGCCATTTTGGGGGGAGGAAAGGAAGGAAGGGGAAAGATTCTGAAAAGGGTTTATGTTTTCTAATCAAAGTCAGATGTCGAACTGATTTTGTGTTGCTTAAGGAACGTGCGAAGTTTTCTCCGTCAGGGGTCTTGTCCAGCCTTGGAGGTTCAGAGAAGGTCCCTCGAAGATAACTGTGTCCTTTAAATTCTGTGTTTAGCTGCCTGCTTTCAGCAGAGCAGAAACAACCCTCTGGGCAGACCTGAGACAAGTTTGAATAAGAACCTGCTTGAGAAAGATTTCCCTTACAAGCTACATGTTACATTTCCACTCCACAGAAAGGCGCTGCTGTGTGGCCATAAAAAGCTGGCCCCAACCACGTAACCTTTGCAGCTCGTCGTGTTATTTTTGGTTCTTGCCAACACGGATCACCGCTGTGACTCAACAGAGCCGCTGAAGCAAGAATTCAAAGAGTTTAAAGAACAGCGAACCCAGAAGTGACTTTTTTTCCCTTATGGTGTCATTATGCAACATTTCTCGTAGTTTACCTTTGCAAATTTACCAACTGCATACAGATGAGCTCAGCTGTTGTTTGGCACCTGAACCTCCGAGCTGCGTCAGCGCGCCTCCCCAGACCCCACTGCAGCCTGGGGACGGCGGACTTTCCTTTCTGGGGTGTTTGCTTTACGTCAGTCGTGACTTACTTTTCAGAGGTAAAAAAAAATATCTGTGTTGATATATCTCTCCCTCAAACAAACCAAAAATAGGATTGGGGTTGGATTTAAATGTTTGTAATTTCCCACTCGGAGGTGTCAGAGAGCCCGTATCATTTGGTTCTGTTTTGGGTTTTGCTTTTTCCTCCGTCTGCTCATGACATGAGGCCATCGGCCTTCGGGCTGACCGGCTGGAAAGCAGGCATGGACTTCAGTGGACAATCTATTAGTCTATTGATCAACATTCTTTAGATGTTTGGCTCCATGTTATTAATCACCACTGAAACTTGAAGAACATCCCAGTTCTGCCCTCTGGGGACGCAGTAGACACGGTGGAACTTGTCCCTTATCTCCTCAGTTACTGTGTTTTTAAGCTTTGTTGTTAGACTAGTTCTAAGGACTAACGTGTTTGGGTGTTTTTCGTGAGATACCTCATTAAGCAAACGTTTCACAGAACCACGGGAGAAGGCCACACATCTGATGACTTTTCTCTTTGGGAAGTAGATCCAGATTTTATGTTCTGTTGTTGCCATCGCTCAGGCTTGAGGATGCTCCCTGGCAAGAGCTGGGCTATCCAATGCATGCCGCCACTGGGGCCAGACTCAGTGCTGCATTTTGGGTATTGGAAGTTCAGTTTAAAATGTGGAAATATAATTTTGGAGCTTTTCTTCTAGGAGCAAGTGTGTTAGCCAAAAAAACAATTCTATTTCTATAATACTCCTTGGGTGTGGTCAGGAACTCCCTCTCCAAGGCAAGTAGATGATCCTTCTTTATGCACTGTGTTCAGGCATCTACTCTACAGAAAATGGGGGACACTACTGAGCCAGTGGGCCATCTGAGATTGGTCTATAGAACACAGAGGCACCGACTCCTTTTTAATTTAAAGAGATGGAGCTTTTGCTTTCTGTAGCCGGCTTCCCTTACTAGTTTTGTGTGTGCTTACACATACTTGAAAACTAGGAAAATTAAAGTGATTTGAAAATAGTTTTGTGCTAGGAGGTTTATTGTATCATTGTAATGGAAGAAAGAGCAGGAAACTCTTTTTAAAGCTGAGATATAATTTGTTTTTGTTTTTGTTTTTTAGATTCCACATATGAGTGATCTCACATGGTATTTTTCTTTCTCTTTCTGGCTTACTTCACTTAGAATGACATTCTCCAGGAGCATCCATGTTGCTGCAAATGGCATTATGTTGTCGGTTTTTATGGCTGAGTAGTATTCCATTGTATAAATATACCACCTCTTCTTTATCCAGTCACCTGTTGATGGACATTTAGGCTGTTTCCATGTTTTGGCTATTGTAAATAGTGCTGCTATGAACATTGGGGTGCAGGTGTCATCCTGAAGTAGATTTCCTTCTGGATACAAGCCCAGGAATGGGATTCCTGGGTCATATGGTAAGTCTATTCCTAGTCTTTTGAGGAATCTCCACACTGTTTTCCATAGTGGCTGCACCAAACTGCATTCCCACCAGCAGTGTAGGAGGGTTCCCCTTTCTCCACAGCCTCTCCAGCATTTGTCATTTGTGGATTTTTGAATGACAGAAATAGACTCACAGACAGAGAATACAGACTTGTGGTTACCAGGGGGGTGGAGGGTGGGAAGGGATAGACTGGGATTTCAAAATTGTAGAATAGACTACACTGTATAGCACAGGGAAATATACACAAAATGTTATGATAACTCACAGAGAAAAAAATGTGACAATGAGTGTGTATATGTCCATGAATAACTGAAAAATTGTGCTGAACACTGGAATTTGACACAACATTGTAAAATGATTATAAATCAATAAAAAATGTTAAAAAAAAGCTGAGATATAATTGACGTATAACATTGTATTAGTTTTAGGTGTACAATATAATGATTTGATACGTTATATACTGCAAAATGATCACTACAATAAGATTATTTAACATCCATCATCACACAGAGTTACAAAGTTCTTTTCTTGTGGTGAGGCCTCTTAAGATCTTCTCTCTTAACAATACTGTGTTGTATATGTGAAAGTTAACTACAGGCACCATGCTGTACCTCACACCCCCAGGACTTATCTGATAACTGAACGTTTGTACCTTTTGACCCCCTTCATCCATTTCCCGCCGTCCCCACCCTGCCTCTGGCAACCACCAGTGTGTTCTCTGTATTCTGTATCTGAGTTTGTTTTTTTGTTTGTTTGTTTGTTTTAGATTCTATGTATACATGAGATCCATATACTCACTTGTCAAAGAGCATTGTCTTTCTCAGTCTGACATTTCACTTTGCATAATGTCTTCAGGGTCCATCCGTGTTGTCGCAAATGGCAGGATTTCCTTCTTTTCTTGTGGCTAAATAATACAGCACTGTATAATTAGTTCTTATTTTAAGAAAGACTAATGGAATTTTTGAACTTGGAGATTCTGTAGAGATCATGTAGGTTTATCATTTTATTTGTAGATGCAGAAAGTAGCTCAGAGAGGTTGAAGAACTTGCCTAAAGTTACACAGCTAATTTGTGGTAAGATTGGGATTCACAGCTAGGTTCAGTATGTCCCTGGACTCACACCACCTGCTTTGGAACAAAGTGTCCCAAAGAACTAACTGCTCCCAAGAATTCAGATTCACAAATCTTAAAAAAAAATTGTTTTGATCACAAAATGTCATGAGAGAAAACACAGGATACTGAGTAAACACTGAGAATGTGAATAGAAATGGAAGTTGTGCCTATTGAAAGAAAAACAAAATGTTGCCTGTATCCTTATGTGTATCATGATTTTGCGATTATTTTTTAAGTTGTTGAAATTCAATTTGGCAAAGCAATCCGCTTTGAAAGACGCGTTCAGAAACTAGTTTTCTGTACTGACTTTCTGTCAACAGGGCGGCACTGAAATGTCATCTATAGGAACGAAGATTCACTCGCTCCTGGCACACACGGGGAGCTTGACAAACAGCTGTTGAATGGCTGACTGAGAACTACAGTGCTGTAGAGGCTCACCTTCGACTACAGACACATTAATAAGGCGTTGAAACTGCAGCGTGGAGCCGAGTAAGCCAGACACAAGTCGGCATCCTGCGTGACTCCGTTTACATGGAGTCCCAAACCGGGCACAGCGACTTTGATGATTCGAAGTCAGGACTGTGGTTTCTCTGGGATGAGCAGTTGCTGGAAGCGGGTCTGAAGGCTGGTCATGTTGTTTCTTGATCTGGATACTGGTTATACATGTGGGCCCAGTGTGGGAAAACTCACCGAATTGTGCATGAAGACATACATGCACTTTCTTGAAAGTATATTATACTTTAGTCAAAAGTAAAAAAAAATATGTATAGCATTTCATCTTAGGAACAGAGCAACTTGATAAATGCTTAGCACTTGGAAAGAAATCCCCCATAGCATAAAATAAAAGAAAATAAAAAAGAAGTTGGGGTGAGGGTTTTACTTTCCATATGCTGTAAAAGTCGCAAGTCTTACACTGTCATAGAGTAAACAGAGCTTTGACTTTGGGTTCAAGATTCAACCAGCTGCCTCCACAGACTTTTGACAGTTTTATCATATATTTGGCAGTTACAAAGGATGTTTTAGACACCAGGATGATACACACAGGTGTTGGCAGGTCTTATCTGTCTGCAGTCTTATAAAACTGAAAAAAGAAACTTAGCAAAAATAAACCATCAGGTTGGTCTATTGAATTATTTTTCTAGTTTTATGAAAAGCCCTTTCAGTGGAACTGGCTAGATATATAGTGGTGAAGAACAATTTTTCTAAATTAGAAAACTGATTTTGGTTTTGAAAAGTCAGATCTAAGTAAACACCCTTTTAAAGAAAGAATATGTTAGTATTAATGTGTATAGAACGTACTTGTAAATTTTTTTATTTTAAAAACTTATTTATTTTTATTTTTTAATATATCTCCTTTTCTAAATTTTATTTTTCACTTTTTATTTTGGGAGGAGGCAATTAGGCTTACTTATTTATTTTAGTGGAGATACTGGGGGTTGAACCCAGGACCTTGTGCCTGCTAGGCACGCACTCTACCACTGAGCTATCCCCTCTTGCTAGAATGTATTTTTTTTTTTTAAAGAGACAGTTGATGCCCTTTAAAGTTGACATGAGAATAGAAATCACAGTCTGACTTCTTTTTCTTTTCTTTTCTTTTTATTTTACTTTGAAGTATAGGTGGAGAGAAGGCTCGATAGGCAGGGTCCTCAGGAAACTGATGGGTATGATTTGATGTCAGTTTCCGCACGGGCAGTGTTTGGGGTTCATCTAGGCTTGGGGGGCATACTGGAAGAGTTACTGGTTGATTCAGATGATTAATAATTTACAGTTAGGCGTGCTTTCGAAGATGCTTATAGACTTTATCAAAATGCTAGATGTGGCTATTATGCTGCAAGAGGAACTGATTGAATTCACGGGTGTTCAGTGGAGCCCACACGGGACTCCTGGCTTCTTTATTTCCTTTCTTGGGATTAAGAGCAGAGATTTAGGCAAAGAATTAGAAGTTGGAAATTTAAGTTTCTGGCTCCTAAATCCTACTGGAGTATCACATACTTCAGGAGGCTGATAAATAGAGGTTAGTAAGTTCCATGCTTAGTTTAGAAGCGTGCGTCTCTGTGACTGGGACAGTGTGCTGTACACAAGAAATCGACACATTGTAACTGACTGTACTGCAATTATAAATAAATAAATATGATTTTAAAAAAAAGAAGAAGTACGCATCTCTAGAATCCACGGTCATCTCAGAGGGCAGAACTGCAGTCCGCCCTCAAAGGCTTTCTCTCCCCCCTTCTCTGCTTTGCAGTAGACCCATCAGCAAGCACACTCTCTTGCCCCCACACACATCCTTTCTTGACCTGCAGCCCCTCCAGCTTTTCCTGTCTTGTCTTTCCTTCACAGGAGACCTTCTTCTCCTCCTGTCCTGTCGACTTCTTCACTTTCCATTGACTTGCCTTCTGCACCAGCTGCTACTCTCTCTGCAGTTCACTCTCTTGAGGTCTCAGATGCTGTTCTGATGGTTATGTCCAGGGGAAATTCTTCTGACGCGTCTTACTTGGCACGTCCTGTAGCATTTTCACCGTGGAATCTCCTCTTTAACCCACAGCATGGCACTAGTCTCTCCTCGTTTCCCACCTACCTCAGTGGTAAATTCTTAGTGTCTCTTCCTCTTCCTACTGCTAAACTGTCAGTGGTCCCTAGAACTCTGTCTTGAGTGCTCTTACCCCTCTCTGCTTACCCCACTCCCCACTCATGCTTCCAACGTCCAAATCAGCATCTTCAGCCAGGTGATGCTGAGGGATACTCCTGGGTGTCCAAGCAGGTAGATGTCCACGTAGATGTCCTCTGAGGGCCTCAGACTCAGTCCGCCCAGAGCGGAACCCATCATCCTCTTCTGCTGAATGCTGTCTTTGCAAATATCACTGCTAGCCACATGGTTCCTCAAGTCAGAAACCAGCGGATTAACCACAGGGACCTGTCTGGTCCACTCCCTACATCCCTTCACCTCTGTTCCCTTCTCACTTCACAGCTGCCCTCACTATCGTTCGAGTCCTTCTCCTCTCTCGCCTGAATGGCAACAGCCTGCCTTCCTTTCCTCCTGTTTCTAGACGCATGGACATAATTTGCCTGCCAGCTGCCAGCGCTCACCCTTCTAACGTGCAAACTCGGTCTTGTCACTCCTTTGCAAAGAATTCCCCAGTGACTGTGCATCACCTGTTGTTTGATTTTTACTCCTTAGAAGGGCGTGTAGGGCTTTCCACAGCTAGGCCTCTTTTTGTGCCTTTAGCCCCAGCTTTTGACTCAGATTTCAGAGCCGTTGAAAATCAAGCATATGGATCACCTGGTCAGGAATCAAGGTCTTTCTTGCTCCTTGGCCTTTGCATATGCCATCCCCTCTCCCTGGAGTGTCCTCCAGTGACTCTTTGTCACACAAAATGAGACATTTACCGTTTTCCTGGCTGAGAAACTGGGGGTCCAAAATAAAGGACAGAGAAGTGATAAGTCCCAGCAACTGCCCATGTTTAGGGGCAGACATGCCACCAAGGGTTATTAAAGAGGCCGCAGGGGGTTCCCTGCGGCCCTCCGCCGTGACTCCCGCCTTTCCCCCGTTCTCCCAGGGAGAGCAGACGGGGGGTCCGACAGAGTCAGGAGTCAGCAGCCTGGTGGGGGCATGCATGGCCTTTTCACTCCCTCACCAGGGAGGCGGGGGCCTCTCTCCCCCAAAGCCAAGTGCACATGGGGAGCATCGAGAGAATCGCTTGTAGAGATGAGCGAATCCCAAGAAGGGAAGGCTGGGCTCTCACTTCTTGGCTTCGTGGTCATGAAGCTGGAAACCTGTTATCTGCTCTGGTGTTGCCACAGGAGGAGGGTGCTGCAGGGGTTGGGGGGGGGCTTGACATGCGCCCCCTGGTGTTTAGGAGCCCATGTAGCCATAGAAACTGGTGCCTCCTCTGTCTGAAATTTCTAATGGGAGAGGCTTTCTGACTCTTGCCAGCAGGGTGAGTGAGGTCCGTGGTTTAACATGATTTGGATGAAGAAGGTAGACGTTGGGGGCTTCACTGTAGTTCTCTTTGGCCTTCAGGGGACATGGAAAAGGACTTCAGTTGTTTCCGTGGCTCAAAATTAAGGAGCATGGATATTAGATGAGAGGCCGGAAGGAGGGCTTCCCAGGAGGCATCTGAGCAAGTCAGGGGATGCTGAACTTGGGGAGATGATTGAGGGCATGGACCACTGTCGGTGCCAAAGAGATACGTGGTACCCTTTCTGGGGGGATTCTCAGCCATGGAGAAGGCAGGAGTAAACCTGAACACCAACGCTAACCTCCCCCCCCCCCCCAAAACACACGTGTACTGGGTATACAGAAGCCACCATATCGGCAGAGGGCAGCAGCATCTGATGAACCAGAGTGAATCAAATGTGGTCCCCAGCACCACCACCAGGAGGACATCCGTTGTTTAGGATAACCTCTGCTTCCTTGTTTGTTTCTTCTAGTCCTTGTATCTGGAGGAAGTAGGCCCAGGAGAGAGAGGGGAAGAGGTGTCTCTGAACCAGAGTACACGGTCAGCCATTTCCCCTTCTTTCCCCTTGTCGCGGACAGTCCCTCCTCATCCTGCCCTCCCGTGTCTCCAACAAAATGACCGCTAGGCTGCTTGTCCTCTGCAGGTGACCACCGCCTTCCTCCACTCTCCTTTGCAAAGGACTTCTGAACAAGTTGGCTTCCCACAGTCCCTCCACGCCTCGGTTCCCACTCACGCATGGGCTCCCATCCATCAGCCTCCTGCCCATCTCACTCCATTGAAATTATCTTTGTCAAAGTCACCAGTGATGTCCACATTGCCACATCCAGGGGGCGTTCTCTGTCCTTGATCACCTGTGACATGGTGGCTCGCCTCCCTCCTCCTTTCCTGATTTCCGTGACACTCCTGTTCACAGTGACGTGTTTTCTCTAACCCCTCTGGTCGCTCCCTTTTGGCCTCCTTGTTGGCTTGTCTTCTGTTTGTGCTCCAACCTCGGTGTTTCCCAGGCTGCCTCTGTCTTCCTTCCCTCCCTCTTTCCATAAGTGACCCCACCCATTTCCAGGGTTTTAAATACCACGTATATACAGATGAACCGGAAATTCATTTATTCGGCCAGTGCCTCCTCTGAATGATGGAGTGTTTTCTCTAACCGTGTGCTTGGTAACTCCTTTCGGAAATCTTGAAGGGACTTCAAACATAATGCCTGTAATAGAACTTATCTTTTCCAACTGCTCTCTCCCTAACTTATTTTTTTCCCCCAAATTCCCATTTCAATAATGGGCCATGAGCCACTTTGTTTGCTCAAGTGTAAATCCTGGATCTCTTTTCTTCCCTAATTCCCCATGCCAATCTATCACCAAGTTCTATAATTTTCCCACCTCCACGTATATGTCCAATCCATCCACTGTCTCCACCGTCATCTAAGCCACTGTCTTCTGTCACCTGGCGTACTACAATGTTGCCCTCCTGGCCTTCTGGCTTTTATGCTCTGCAAAGCAGCCAGTTAAATAGTTTCAGGTACTTTATCAGACTGTTTCTCTTGGTTAAAACCCTTTGGTGCTGTCCTTTTATCCTTTGAAAGTCTAAATATCTCAAGATCCTGTCTGATATGTCTCTTGCTTACTTTTCAACCTCATGTCACTTTAAAAGTCGGCTTTATTGAAGTATAATTGATATTCAGAAAGCTGTATGTATTTAGTGAAGCAATCTGATGAGCTTGGACGTACGCAGACACCTGTGGAACCATCACCACAATCAAGGTCAAAGACAATTCCATTACCTCCAGAAGTTTCCTTATGTTTCCTCCACCTTCTTTTCTTTTTTCTTTTGGTAAGAACACTTAACATGAGATCTCCCTTCAACAAAATTTGAAGTGCACGATATGGTCCAGTTAACTAGAGGCAGTCTAGAACTTTCATAACTAGAACATAGAAGTCTCAAAAAGGATGTTCCTTGAGTTCTTCTGCTAAAAAGTAAGAGAAAATGACATCCAACAAGGGTAATTATGGTAAAACGCTTAACTTGAAACACACACTTTCGTAAACCTGTAAGTGATGATAATATCATTTTATTAATTTAACCTAAGTGGCATTTCAAACATCCCCCTTTTAGCTCACTTCTCATGGCGGGGGCAGGTCCCTTTCTGTCCTTAGCAGGAGCCCCCAGCTTGCTGATGCTGCCTGGAAGAGCTTGTTTTTACGGGTTCTGGGGAGTCTGAATTTAAAACAGGTGTATGTATGCATTTGAAAGAATCTGTTCCAGATGCCAGAAGATTCAGTTCTGGTGAGGGACGTGAAGGAAAATTAGGAGAACAAGTGTCCTATTCACATGCTTGGAAAATAAATGTTTTACTAATCCTTAAATAACATTTTACTCTGAGGTGTATTGGCAAATTTTAGTTTTATTTCTGTATGAAAGTCTCGTTTTTAGGAGTGTGATTTATACACATTTAAGGAGTAGAGGGGAGTGCTAAAATTGGTTTCTGTGATCCCAGGCTGATGTCTGTTTAGGAAGAGAATAATGTAGTTTTAGGGCCCTGCCATTTTGGTTATATTTAGTGAATAAGTTAGTATTTCTTATCATCGGCTACAGTTTAGTTTAACTGTTACGAAGGCACCTAGTCTTCTGTGTGTTGGCATCTTCTCCTGGTAAAGTATGCGATAGGGGAAGGTCCTGTGCGTTCTCTGTCTCCACCCAAGCCCTTAACCAATAGAATTCTGTTATTCAACAAATGTTTGTTTAGCACCTTCGCATGTGCCAGTTGCTGTGCTAAGTACTGGGATACAAAAGAGCTTACAGTCTAGATTTCTGGCTGGGGAAGAGCGAGGTCTGCTGGATTGTTACCTGCACTCATCAGACTGCCAATCTGGAGGGTGACTTAAAATTAGCTTTTTGCTACCTGCTCTGCCCTCCGCCCTAGTTTGCTCGTTAACAGGGTAAATTCGCTTGCCTCCACATGAAATCTGGGAAAAGAATGCCACACGAAAGCCCAAACTGCAGTGTCTACTTATTTCTGGAATATACTGTATGAATTTTATTGGCATGGATTTGACTTATTTGGTGAAAGGAAAAATAAACATGTAGTCATTAACAGGGAGAAGGAGTTATTTATCAAAGAAAAGACATTAGAAGCTTCTCCTAGGATTCAATGGAAGAAAAATTTCTCCAGGAGGGTAGGGTGGAGGGAGGGATAAATTGGGAGTTTGCAATTAGCAGATTCAAACTACTATATACAGAATATACCACTATGTACAAAATAGATAAACAACCAGATCCTACTGTACAGCACAGGGAACTCTATTCAATAGCTTGTAAAAGCCCATAATAAAAAAGAATATGAAAAAGAATATATATACATATAACTGAATCACTATGCTGTACACCAGAAACTAACACAACATTGTAAATCAACTATACTTCAATTAAAAAAATTTCTCCAGATAAAATTGCATTCTTCATAGTAAACTATGAGAACTGTATAATCCACTATTTCCATTTTTGTCTGTCCTCTCAGGAATCTCAGAGCTAAATACAGTGCTTAATTTGCTGTGATTTTAGGTACCAACACAATTATTTGGTTCCAACCTAATAATTTCTGATTTCTCTATTTATCTTTAATGGGGTTTTGATACCAGAAGTCACCTCTATTTGTGTTCGTGACACCGTGGAATTTAAGTTAAAATCAGTTAAATCATGGACTCCATATCGTAACAACAACAAATGACTCTTACGCAGTCACTGGAGGAAGCCATCCTGGAACCAGCGTTTTACTGTAGATCATTAATACGTGAGTGCTGAAAAGCTGACTCCAAGGGAGCCTCCTTACCCTGAAGGACCCCTGCTCCTGGGAGGGACAGCTGGTGGTCTGTATGGGGAAGACCCTCCTGGCAGCCCTAGCAGAGATGATGCGAACCCCAGCAGTACCCGATAAATCACACAGACCAGAGTAACACCACGGAGCCTCAGAAAGTTAAGTTGCCGTTGAAACCGCAGCCTACGGAAGGAGGCCAGGACCTCTGCCAGACCTAGGGGACTGCCTGGTAGAAGATTTAAGTGGGACCCAGAGACTCCTAACATAATAGAGAGAATGCCAGGATGCAAACAAACAGAACAAAACAAAAAACCAAAAACAAAACCCACAAGAAACTAAAAAGCCAAACCCAAACCAAACCCCAAACCACCTGTCATACCAAGAACCACGAAAATCCCAACTTGGGTGAGAGAAGACAATCAACTGACACGGCCACAGAGATCTATCAGATGTCACGTTTTCCCATCTCATCCAAATCATCAAGGATGTAAAAGCAGCTGTCATAAAAATGCTTCGTCAGTCAGTTACGGTGGGGGAGGGGATAGCTCAGCATGCGTGAGGTCCCGGGTTCAGCCCCCAGTCCCTCCATTAAAAATAAATAGAGAAAAACCTAATTCCCTCCCCCTCAAAACAAAATAGAAAAAAAAAAAGTGAAATTGTTTAAAAAAAAAAAGCTCAGAAAAAAACCAAGAAGAAAAACCTAGTCAATTACAAATTTTCTCTGGAAACAAACGAAAAAGCAGAAACTCTCAGCACAGAAACGGTAGGTATCTTTAAAAAAAGAATCGAATGGAAAGAATACAATTACAGAAATAAAAAACTCGCCAGATGGCCTCTAGTAGATTGGAGATGACCAAAGACAGTCAGTGAGCTTCACCCTCTCTGAAAAACCGAGAAAAGAGATGGATCAAAGTGAATAGAACCATCACCATTATAAATCTATTTGGAGTCAAGACACCTGGTGGTACTTTCTTCCACAGAGGAGGTGGCCGGGCTTTAATTATTAAGTTTTAAGATTAAAGCTGTAAGAATATTATTCTTTCAGATAAACCTTTCATTTTAGCATAATCTAAAGTTGACAGAAAGTTGCAAGGATAGCACAAAGAGTTCCTGTATATCCCATACACAGTGTCTCCAGTTATTAACATCTTGCATTATTACGGTACATTTGTCTCAGTTAGTGAACCAACATTGATACTGTTATTCACTAAATTCTACCTTTTGATCAGATTCCATTATCTTTTCCTTAAAAGCCTTTTTTCCCGCTCCAATATTCCATCCAGGATACCGCATGTATAGAAATCCTTTTAAAATTAATTCTTAATGGTCAAACTTCATACCTTGGAAGAGGCTGGTATTCAGAGAGAGCTGCTTTATTACTACCTGGAATGGTCAGTGGAGCAGATGGAGCTATGATAATACATTCGATCTACCTGTATTCCTGCCTACTGCCTACCAGTCTTGTTGGAATAGCTGTCAGGACCCTTGTCTTACAGCTCTCCCTGTGTAGCAAGCGTGCTTTTTTCTTTGATTGATTTTTGTGGCATGGGTGCTGATGGAGATTACGGGTTGGCTAAAAACCCTCGGGCCACCCCTTGTCACTGTAATCACATTAACCCACAATTTCGAGGGCATGAGCCCTGTTTTCCTCAGGCCACAGCTGCTGCCCCAGGCCTTGTGCAGTGGTGGGCGGAGGAGGGGGGGACTGTGCTTCGCTGGCTCTGTAAGAGGGGGAGAAGTTGTGGGCATGGTTGTTTTTAACGTGCGGTTAGTGCATCGTCTTGGCATTGGGGTCTGCCTTCAAAACGTGTCCAGAATCCAACCAGTTCCCTCTCCACTGCTTCCATCTGAGGTTCCCCATGAGCCATTGTCATCTCCCACCTGAGTGTTAGCAAGAGGTTCTCACCTGATCTCCCTGATTCTGCCCTGGCAACGCTCTAGTCTGTTCTCAACATGGAGGCCTGAGGGAATCTGTTAAAATTGAAGTCAGCTCCTGTCACTCTGCTCAAAACCATCCAATGACCTTCCCATCTCACACTTTTTGTAGTTGTTGCTGGCAGTGTTTCATGTAATTGTTTTTGTAATCAAATTTTTTATTGTAATGTAACATACATGAAAAAAGTACAAATGATATGTGTACCACTCAATGAATTACTCAAACTGACCGCTTCTGTGTAACCACCGCCCAAGTAATGGGGAAGACCAACTCTGAGCAACACGCCTCTTGGTTTCATCCAATCAATTAGTCCTACTCTTCTCTCCAAAGGTAACCACTAACCTGACGTCTAGAGTAGTCTGTTTTTCAATTTTATATAAATGGAGTTACAACATGTGCTCTTTTTTTATTGGAGTATGGTCAATTTACGATGTTGTGTTGAGTTCTGGTGTACAGCGTAGTGGTTCATGTATACTTACATATATTCTTTTTCATTATAGGCCATTCTGAGGTATTGAATATAGTTCCCCGTGCTATACGATAGGACCTTGTTTATCTATTTTACACATAGTAGTTAGTATCTACAAATCCTGAACCCCCAATTTGTCCCTCCCCTATCCCTTTCCCACCCCTCATAACTGGTAACCATAAGTTTGTATTCTATGTCTGTGAGTTTGTCTCTGTTCTGTAATTAAGTTCATTTGTGTCTTTTTTTTTTTTTTAGATTCCACATATAAGTGATATCTTATGGTATTTTTCTTTCTCTTTCTGGCTTACTTCACAGAGTCTGATGATCTCCAGTCCATCCATGTTGCTGCAAATGGCATTATTTTATTCTTTTTATGGCTGAGTGGTTTTCCATTGTATGTATACATACCTGATATATGTTCTGTGTCTGGTGTCTTTTCTTCAACATTGTGTTTGTGAGATTATCCATGTTATTGTGCCATCTTATGCTTTTTAAAAGCCGAATTCCTGACAAGAACACTCAGGGTCCTTGCTTGGCCCCAGTTCCCACCCTCCTTGGGGTTCTGATGTGATTTTTCTCCTGTTATCCCCTCTCGCCTCGGTCTCATTGGCTTCCCTGCTCTTCCTCAAACTCACCAGGCATGCATCTGCCTCAGGGCCTTTACACTTACTCTTTTCCACTGCCCAGAAATCTCTTTCCCCAGCTAACCTTGTGGCTGGTTCGCTTTCCTCTGTTGGGTCTGGATTCAAATGTTGCGTTCTCAGTGAGCCTTTGCCGACCATCCACACACTCCATGCCCCTCTTCCTTGTTTGATTTTTCTCCACGGCCCTTATTATCATACTATACACATACTAGTTTCCTGTTCTTATGAAACAAAATTCCACACATTTAGTGGCTTAAAACAACACCAGCTTATTATCTCACAGTTCCAGAGGTGGGAAGCTGGTAGGCATGTCTTCTCTGCCTCTGGCCCCACCAGGCTGAAATGCAGGAGTCAGCTGCGCAGGGCTCCTACCTGGAGTTTATGGATGAGAATTGCTCCCAGGCTTATTCAGGTTGTGGACAGAACTCAGAATTAAGACTGTTTCCTTTCTGGCTGATGGCTGAGGTTTGCTGGCATCTGCATCTAGATGGAGCTATTCCCCTTCCCCACCCTACAACCCCCACTGGCTCATGGCCCCTTCACCTTCGAAGCCAGCAAAGGCAGGTCCAGTTCCTCCTGCGTCTCAACCACCTCCCACTTCTGCATTTAAGGACCCCCATGGTTACAGCGGGCTCACTTGGTTATTCCAGGATAGTCTTCATATTAATTTATTTATTTTTCCATTTTTTAAAAACTGAAATATAGTCAGTTTACAATGTTGTGTTGATTTCTGGTGCACAGCATAATGTTTCAGTCACCCATATACATACATATATTCCTTTTCATATTCTTTTTCATTCTTGGTTACTGTAAGATACTGAATACAGTTCCCTGTGCTCTACACCTGTTTAGCAAACTGAATTCCATCTGTAAGTCCCCTTTGTAACGTGCAGTAACATATTCATAGGTGGAACAAGAGGAGGAGGGAGGGGCAAAAATCATGGGGACCACATCCCACCTACCACAATATATTTTTCTTAGTTCTTTTGTTCTCTGTCAATCTTCCCCCTCTAAAATCTGACTCGGTGGTATCCCCATGCCTAGAACAGTGCCTGGCACACTGTAGGAATTCAAATATTTGTTGAATGAATGAATGCAGATGGGATAATTAGCATGGACACCTGCCTTCCTCCTGGCACACATCAGAACTTTCTCATCCTCATTAACAGATGGCCTTGGTTTTCTCTTTAACCTGAATTTATCCAGCCAGTGTGGTTTTCCCTGGCTCTCACACACCGCTGGTTACAGCTCTGCTCATGAAGGGGGATGGCAGCACAATGACGGCAGATTTTCACGGGACCTCCTAGTTGACACACAAGAGACACATCCTGGACATGGGGCGCAGAGGGAACCACAGGCTGGGGCAGAGCTTGGAGGCCAGCACAAGCCATGGCGCCTCTGTGGAGCTCTACCCAGTGGAGCTAAATATCCAATGATTTCTTGGAACAGAACTCTTCTGGGACAGTAGAGCTAGTCATGGGAATGCGTTAAGCATTGTTTTGCTCAGAAAAAAAAAATTAATGCTTAATCTGCACATGTCAGCTATCCAGTGACAGTTTCCGAAAACGAATCATCTGGATGTTTCTAAAGATTCCATTGCTCAGTGTTATGCAGCCAGCCTAAATCCCCAAGTGACAAAGATCCGAGCTGGTGCGCAAAGTCTGAAGCATACACAAGTAACAGATTTGCCATTTGGGTTACAGTGTGGAAAAAAAGTCTCTGGAAACAGATTTATGTATTAGTTTTTCACTTTGCCACCAGATGTCCTTCATGGGTAGGAAAATATGATGGCTCGAATGATATTTTGAAGTGTGAATGCCCTGCATTTTTGAATAGTTGACAGTAAAAGGAAAGTGTGAGTGAATGTAAGTGTTACCACAGACTTTTGGATGAGACATGTATTTTGAAGGCTGTCTTACAGGTGTAGCATTCAGAAGCAATATTTATTTAACTCTCGAATGTTCATTTCTCATACTCTGCAGACATTTACTTACCATATTTCCTTTTCACTCAACTCCAAATGGATACTTTTCAAGTTTGAGCAAATTATTCTATTTAGAAATGAGTATTAAGAAATACTCAAGTCCTTACATTAATGTCGAAGATAAAAATGCAGTATGTGAAGTGGAGTTTCCCAAGGATTCTGGGTGATCAGACCTCAGGCTTTTTCACACAAAAGCCGCATAGCTTAGAACACTTTTACGTTACATGAATTCTAAAAGCAGCTACTTACATCTCGAGGAAAGTCAGTAGAAAGGGGCCAAGGTATGATTTAGCATAAAAACCAAAGACAGCAATGGCAGTGCCTTGCTTTTAGTACAATTCAAAGGAAAGCACAGAGTATAGAATATTTAACATATCAAATTAATATACCACCTCTTTTAAACGTAGAAACTATTTGGTCATGTGTGTTATAAATGTATCATAGAAACCCTCGTAATATGAAAGGAAAACGGGTGGAACGGCTCTTTTAAAGACTTTGTTGCGTAAATTTCCCTGCATGTTAACACACACCTGGGTACAGGCTGCTCACCCCATCCCGGTAGCACCAAAGGCACAGGGTAGACCTTCTCTTTAAGGGGAGGGCTCCTCACTCCCTTCAGTGGGCGGGAGTGGGATGGGCAACCCATTTCCAGAAAACTGAAGGCCATCTGCATGACACGTTAGCCAAGCAAGCAGATGTTTGATACGGATTGCCGTCCACATCCGGCTTCTTGACCGAATTCCTCCTCTTTCCACCCAGATGTTCTGGAGACAAGTACAGAGAACTTGGTGGAGCTGGTTCAGGCACACAGAGGAAGGGGCGGGTGATGTTTTGGTGTCCTGCAGGGGGCGTAGTTACCTCTGCTTTTTCTCTGATCACACATCCCAGCCGACTCCAGAGCCAGACCGCTTCCTCACCCTCACTCTCTCCCTCCTGAATCATCTGGACTGTGCCCAGCCTCCTGTTCTTCGACTTCTGGGGGCATGTTGGGGACGGTGATGGGGAGGGGCCAGAGAAGCAGCGGGTAGGGGCTGTGGTGGTCAGGGGCCTCTTACCCACCTGGAGTTCCGATTGGCTTGGAGAAGCGGTGGTCCCCATTTTGAGGTTATTAAAATTTCTCTTTATGTGCTTTGCCCTTAATGGATCTTAGGTCGTGTCCAAGTGCTTTCTGACACACATGTGCACACGCTGGGAGTGGTGGGGACGGGAGGAGAGCACACCCTCTTCTGGGTCCTCGGATGAATGTCACTGTCTTTATGGTTGTTGTCATAACTCACGCCACGTTTTCCCCTCCAGCTCTTAGGAGAGTCGTGTGCTCTTGTGTTTGTCATCTGGAGACCCCTCGTTTTCTAACACTAAATAACAGGACCCGAGAGGCCATCTTGGAGGAGACGGGAGTCAGGGTGGCTGCCCAGATGTTAATGGATAATGAATCACTAAGTGACATTTTAGACCCCTGTCATGAGTCCATCTGTCTCTCACCAAGTATCTAAGGAAAGGGGAAGGGGGGGGTGTTGGTGTGTGTTCTCTGCTGGGTCACACATGCATATGTAATACGTACATATACAGTAGATGGGTCACAACCTTCTCTGTGTTTTAAAGGGCACCGCCCTCCCAGGTGCCCTATGCTCAGGGTTTCACAGTCTTCCAGAGTTTCACCCACGGCCCTGACGGGTTGGAGCTACCTTTCCTCTGCTTGTGTCTCACTAGAAGTCTCAAGAAGGTGTGACTAGGCTTGAGAGAGGAGGAGGCCCTCGGCAGGAGGCCTGTCTCCACTTGTGATTTCACATCTTCTGATCAGAGCTCCTGCCTGCTGTGATTTTACGGACTGCAGTGATTTCATGCTTGTAACAAGTCCCAGACAGAAGAAAGAAGTGATGGAGGCTCTTGAAATCTAAGGGGCCTGGCATCCCAGGCCACGGAGGGATGTATCTCCTCCTCAGATGAGAGGAATCCCTGCAGACCGTCAGAGAAGGGCTTTCAGTGCCACTGATGTCGCCCTGCCTGAGCTCAACGGCTATGGGGCACTTGGAGAGTGAAAGTCTGTCCTAAAGACTACTGTGCCTGGACCAAGACAGAACAACAGCTGGGAGCAATCCAGAGGATGGTGGGATGGTGGGACCCTTACTCATTTGAAAAAGATTCTTTGAAATAAGATAAAAATGCTGATAAGCTCTGGATTAGCAGAAACCTCATGATCTTATAATCTCACAAACCCCATAGTCTTTATGTATTTGGTTGGTCTGGCTCCCAAATGCCTCGTACTATGTGAGGCAAGGCTGCCAGGTCAGCATTGCAGTTTTTTATTTCTATTGTGCACGCTTTCACCAGGTAAAAGATCAGAACGTTTTAAGAGAACTTCCTTCTAGGATCCATCGCTTGCGGGACATTCTTGGATGGGGTGAGGGCCAATGAATCTGCATCTTGAATGGCAGATAGTGGTAGTGTCGTTGGGGTGGAGGGGGCAGTGCCTAACTGAGAAGTGAGCCTGCCATGAAATTATAACATGTTTTATTTTACATGCTTGATCTTGTCTAATGTTCCCAGCAACCCGAGTTTCAGTGCCCTGTCTATGACCCTGAATGGGAGCATGCCAAGCCCCTACCCTTACTGAGATCACCTTTACCACCTCTCCTCAAGTTTTATTGATCTCACGTCATGTAAATTCTATTGCAGTTTTGATACATTATAATGCAACATTAACCAACAAACTGGACAAGCACTGAAACATTTCTAAAAAGCTGGAGTGAGGGTGGGGCTCTTCTATTATACTGTCTGATTACACCCTTCTTCTTTTGGGTGCTGGTTTAAGAAGCCAAGCCGAAGCCCAAATGAGGAGATAAATCAAAGCTCTCTGTCCTCGCGATGCCAGGTCTGGCTTATATTTGGCCCTGTCTGTGGAGTATGGGGTCAACTTCTCCAAGGGTATTGTCTCAACTTCCAGCAGCTGCCTTTGGAAGCCACGTGCCCGCTAAATGCCTATATTACATCAGTTAGAGAAACTAAGGAAGGAATGGGAAAACCGTCACTTTTCTGTTTTTCCTCATTTGATTCAGGTGCCATTGATTTAACAGCTGATTTTGCTTTTATTTAGTTAAAGCATCAATTTAGGCCTTTTATGTGATCATAAAAGAGGAAGGTTCCAACTGGGGTGTTGATCAGATCACTCTTCCTAGCGATGACCCCTTTGCCTTTGCTGCCTCGCCGCACCTTGGGTGCCTCCAAGAATTCTCAGTGCTTGAAACCTACGCGCGACAGAGGCGACGCCTCCGGGAGAGGGAGGGTGAAAGAAGGGGGCGGGTCTATTTAAATACAGACGAGACGCGCCTCTCCATTGGCCATCAGCCTGTCTGTTAACCAGAGGGGCGGGGAGTCCCGAGGGCTGGAGTGCGGTACCTGAGTGAGACTCGCACTAGAAAGCCCACGTTGGCCGCTGCGGGGAGCGCGGCGCGGAGAGTGGCGCGGAGAGGCGGGAGACTGCGAATTCCGGCGCCGACGCCGCTGCCGCTGTTCGGCGCACGGGTCTCCTTTCTTCCCATCCCTTCTGCGAGCGGGTGTGCAGGGCAGCTGGGCGAGCACTCAACGGAAAGCAGGATCCTCACCGCCTCTGCTTGGGGAGTCGAGCGGCGCGCGGAGATTTTGAGGGGGAGCGACAGTGCCCGAGGGCGGAGGGGCGCGGAGTTTGTGAGCAAGAAGGAAGTTTAAGCCTCGCGGAGAGGGTTGGCATCTTGAGACGCCTTGCCGCCACGGCCTGGGCCCTACGGCGGGGTAAACTTCACAGCGGCCGTGCGAGCCAGGGAGAGGCGTGCGCGGGGGTGATGCCGGGCATCCCACCAAGCTGGTGAGCGGCCCCGCTCCCCCGCCGCCCCGAGTCCCACCCAGCCGCTCCCGAGGGCGCAAGGCAGCGCACGTGCGCAGGCAGCCAGACCCGAGAGTGACCGGGTCGTGACCCGCCCAGGGGCGAGGGCGCTGGCTGCGGCTCAGCCTCGGCTTGGACGCACCTGGCTTGGACCTTGTGCCTCTCGAGACCTGAGCCGGAGTGTGGTTCTCCCGGGAAGCGCCCCCTTCACCTCCCCGCCAGCCTGGGCAACTGGGGGCGCCTCAGAAGACCATGAGAGATAAGGACTGAGGGCCAGGAAGGGGAAGCGCGCCCGCCGAGAGGTGGCGGGGGCTGTTCACACCAAGGGCCACAGCGGCCGCGCTCCGGCCTCGCTCCGCCGCTCCACGCCTCCCGGGGCCCGCGGGGCCAGCCCGGCCGGGCGGGGATGCCGGGGCTGGGGCGGAGGGCGCAGTGGCTGTGCTGGTGGTGGGGGCTGCTGTGCAGCTGTTGCGGGCCCCCGCCCCTGCCCGCCGCTGCCGCCGCCGCCGCCGCCGCCGGGGGGGCGCTGCTGGGGGACGGTGGGAGCCTGGGCCACGCGGAGCCGCCGCCGCCGCCACAGACCTCCTCCTCCTCAGGCTTCCTCTACCGGCGGCTCAAGACGCACGAGAAGCGGGAGATGCAGAAGGAGATCCTGTCCGTGTTGGGGCTCCCGCACCGGCCCCGGCCCCTGCACGGCCTCCAGCAGCCGCAGCCCCCTGCGCTCCCGCAACAGCAGCAGCCGCGCGGGGAGCCTCCGCCCGGGACGCTGAAGTCTGCTCCCCTCTTCATGCTGGACCTTTACAACGCCCTGTCCGCCGCCGACGACGAGGACCCGGCGTCGGACGAGAAGCGGCAGCCCGGGCCGCGCGGAGGGGCCGGCTCGTCCCAGCTCCGGCAGCCGCCCCCCGGCGCCGCGCATCCCCTGGGCAGTAGGAGCCTCCTGGCCGCCGGACCTGGCGGTGGCGCGTCCCCACTGACCAGCGCACAGGACAGCGCCTTCCTCAACGACGCTGATATGGTCATGAGCTTTGTAAACCTGGGTAAGGATCTGGGGTAGCTTAACAACCAGAACATTCCTCCCTTTCCAGTCTCCAGGGCCGGGTGAGAGGGTGGAGGAGCCCCTGGAACCCGGGTCCGGGCTGGCGCAGAGGGGATTCGAGGACAGGCCGGCTGCCCTCCCGCTACCTGCGCGGCCGGGGGCGGCACGTGCGCTCCCCGCGCCCGGCCCCGGGCAAGGCTGCGCACCGCGGCGGCGGGCGGGCTGGGGCGCGGGTTCCCGGAGTGCTGTGTCCGCGGGCGCGTCTCCATGAGCGGCCGGAGCACAGCCGCGCTTTTCCCTTTGGTGCCCGGCTCAGGCCACGTTAACTCGACTGTGGCAGGAAGGTCCAGCCCGAGCGGAGCCAGCTGGGAAGGAGAAGGTTCTTCAGTACTTTCCCCTCCCTATTTTGTTCTGCATCCTTAATGCTCCGAGTGCGTTTTCCCACCGGGACTTCTAGGGACTCCGACAGCAGCTGAGAACTTTGGAAACTTGACATGATTGTGTTAAGTGGTATCCACGGAACTGGGGGAGGAGGGTTGCTGAAGGAGGTCCCGAAAGGATCGCGGAAGGCGCGCCAGTCCCGGCGAGGCGGGGCTTTCGCGGGTTTGGGGCGGGATCCCGAGCCCAGTTGGGGTTACCCACCCTGTACCCTCGCTCCCATGCCTTTGGCAGTGACCCCAAAAGCTGGACTTTTGATCAGTGTTGCTGAAGCTGCAAGAGCAGAGAAAGGGTGCGAGTTGGGGGCCGGGGTTGGGCCCTGAGTTGGTCTGAACCGGTTGCCAGGCAACGGAATGGAAATTCAAGGGCGGCTAAATTGGGCTCAGCCACAAATGTTCTGTGGCAAACCCGAACGGAGTCACAGAGCCTTTTCCCCCTTGAGTTTTCTCATCTGTAAATGAGAACGGTGTAAGGAAGACTTTTTTCCAGAATCAGTGCCTCTGATTTGTGCTACTCTTGATTCAGAAGTTGGTTCAGCTTAGCGTAGACAAAGCTATGTTGGGGACGCATTCTGGGAGGGGAGAAGTGCGGGTGCGGTAGCCACGCCCGGGGTGGGGTGCAGCAGCGCCGTGGGCTGAGTCTCTGCGGACTGCCTTTCCCGTTCGAGGCGCGTGGCTCTGCCCAGGCCCCAAAGTGGGTTAGCAGACATTTGCCACAGTAGCACCCACGTCTCCAAGCCACGTCGAAGACTTCTGTCTTCTAAGGACATGATTTCCTTGAATGAATCCCATGTGAAATACTCCGGCGAGTTCTTTACAAGTCTGAGAGATGATTCTGAACTCCTCTGAGCTTTGGGGGAAGAGAGGAGGGGTGAGGGCCGAGGTTGGGGGGGGGGGGGAGGTCCAGGAGGATGTGGAGCAGGACGAATGGCATCCAAGTGGTGCAGAAATCCTCCTGGGAAACTCATGAAACAGAATCTTACCGGGAGTGGAGGCTCCAGGCCTGCCGGTGCACTGCCAGGGGTTCTGATTGGACACGAGTTTTCACCATTTATTGGGACCAAATCCAAGGTTGAGCCACCTCCAGGAAGCATTCTAAGGAAATTCTCATGCCACTCAGTAAAGTGTGTGTGGGAGGGTGGGGGAAGAGAGGGAGGGACCAGTGCTTCTTCTTATTCTACCTTTTGTGCTGCTTCTGGTTTAGTAAATTCCACCCCTTTCCCTCTCCCCCACTGCCCCTCTCCCCCTCTGCCCTCCTCCCCCACTGCCCCCTCTCACCCTCTATCAGTTTCCTGACAGCCTTAGGGGAATGTTTCGTTGCCTCTTGGGGGTGGTCCCAACCTGAAAAAAAGTGGGGAGAATGACACATTCGGCTCCTTCAGAGACAGCCATATTACAGTGTCTAGAAAACAGTTCCCAGTCTTCGGACCGTGGTTCGCAGCCTTGGCTGTCCATTAGCGTCTCCCAGGGCCCGGGAAGAAGAGATGCTGGGTTGAGCTGCTTCCCAGAGCAGTTAAGGTGGATTCTTAGTAGATATGTTCTGCCTTTTTTTTTTTTTTTTTGAGTGCCTTAGGTTTCCCTAAGGTGCTGCCATGGTCCAGAAGCACTGGCACAGGACACCATGCCATCTGAAGGAAGTCACATCATCCTAGAAAGCACTTAAGAGCAATGCTTCCTTATGTTAGTGGCTCTCAAACACTGCTGCCCATGAGAATCACCTGGGGGCTTTTAAAGCCTAAATGCCCAGGTGATACTCAGTATCAGTGAAGTCAGTGTATGGGCTGGAAGCCAGGCATCAGTGTGTTTAAGGATCCCCAGGTGATTCCAGTGTTTTGGAACCACTGCCTTAGAAGGTATTTGAAATGGTGAGAGTTGGCTTGAGGCAAGTTTGTCAAGTACAGTGACATTTCCTGTGTTGAGTGACCTCCCAGTTCTCCCTGCTCCTTGCTTTTCTGACCTTCCCTGGTCTGCAGGTCCACACTGCTTCTGAGTCACTGCTTGAAGCCGGTTGTCATCTAATTCTGCTACAGTGATGATTTAACATAGTATCTCCCCAGGGCTATTTTCATTTTCCATAAAGGATCTTTAAAGATGCAATAAATAGCACGGAAAAATTCCAAAAGCACTCAACAATAGTGTAATTTCAGGCCCAGGACAGGCTGATGTGGAACGGAAAGAGACTGCTGTGTAGGGAGCTGTGTCCCAGGCTCCTCCTGTCCTAACTGCTGGGCTCTGACTGCAAGTTGTAACTATCTGTTGGTCCAATCCTGGACTCCACATGGGTGTTTAGAAAAGAAAACCTTTTCCAGGTAAGTAGAATCTGAGTCGCAAGCCATGCCACCTGCCAGTCAAGCAATTCTGATTAATCTTAACTCAATTCAGGAGGAGAAGAAGATTGCATGACAGGCTAAAATGTGATAAAATCTAATGATCATAGTTCTGAGCATAAGGACAGTTCACCCGAAGACAGGAATTGCTCTCTAAGGATGTTGGGAGAATTCCACAGGCTTCTTAATCGGTGTTGATGGCATGTTAGTTACTGCCTTACATGACTAAACCTACAGAAAGATACACCTTATAGCATGGATTTTAAAGTGCTCTCATACCGACTGAATTGGACAAATTACAGAGTATAAGGGAATGTGTGAACTAGTTGTAAACATCCTTCTTCCCTGGAACAGCGAGTAACTTGCTCATGAAATACATTTGAAACACTATGAGCCTTTCAGCGTGGCTATCAGGAGGTATGAATCAACAGGATAAGCTTTTCTTGTGTATCCCAAAGGCTGGTCATTTGACTGGCCCACTGTTGTTGATGTTGACGGTTTTAAACTCTCTCTGGGTGAGAAGCCTGGGGATGTGTAGCCTCCGTAGTGCTAACCAGCTGGTGTGCAGTGTGCCCGGCCAACCTGGGTGCGCTCGTGGACCTGCATTCAATCAGGGCCACAGATGGCAGTTTCTGCTTGTTTTCTAATGCTAAAAATGTCTTGGCAGCCGAATAAGCAAGCCTGCCAATCTGGTGACCTTGGAGAAGTACCCTGAAATATCTCAGGTCTTAGCTTAAAATTTCCCTTAGAGAAGAAGCCTTTTCTAACCACTCCATAGAAGCTGGTGCCGCCTCCACCCCCACCTGCGTTTTATCATCACAGCACCCTGTTTATTTCCTTGGTTGCACTTTTTACAAAGAGTGTTTTTTTTTTTTCTTTTAAAATTTGCTTACTCATTTGTTTGTCATCCCTCTAGGATATCAGCCTCCCAAAGCAACTAGGCTTATACACCGCTGTAACCTAAGTTCCTAACATGACACTGAGCACATAAGAAGGTGCTTAAACAAGGTTGAATTCATGAAGATAGACAATTTCCTCATTTAAAATTCTCATTTCACTAATCGAGAAGGGTACACCTGATTTTATTTGGATCATTTAGAAATGGTATATCTGCTTTTTACTAAGTAAAACATTTGAAGTAAGTGAAGATAGGACATTGAGATTCATGGTTTCTGATGTAGATCATAATGTTTTAATATACCTCCTTTTTATTAGTTACATCTCTATATTAATTTGTAATATGCATTACATTTGATAAGATTTCTTTATCTCTGAGTTTCAGACTTCATTTATTTGAATTAGCGAGGTGTTGATCTACAGATGCTAGGATAAAATGAAATAAAAAAACTCAAATTATGGTCAGAAAAGGGAATCAGTATATATTAGTGCAAGTAACAAGAAACTTAATTGTGCTAAAAATACTGACAGTCTTCTGAACAAAACTACTCTTGGGAAACAAATTAGAAGAAAAAATGGAATACTCCCTACTTGGATTTGTCACCAGATACACTGTACTGTCTTTTTCTCACAGGTCAGTGGGCCTATTTTTTATGTAAGCTGTCTATACTTATGAAGATTTTTTGTTAGCAGAAAATAAATCCATGCCCCAAGCTATTCACAGCAAAAAGAGTCAGGAGAATTTGACTGCAAGAGTAGGGTTCAAAGAAAGCGGTAGATGGTCTCCTAAAGAGATTTCAAATAGTGAATGTGAAATTCAATGGTGTTTCAACTAGAATGTTGTACAAAGTGTTCTCAAACTCGGATCAAAGGGCAAGCAGATACCATTGTTTAGATCTCAAATGGTGTTTCCTCTGGTTGTCCTTCTAAGAATGGGTATAAATCCTTTCTAAATGTGCTGACTCATGCCTTGTTCCTCCACTGAAGGGCTTGCCTCTGATTAGCATGGAGGAAGGATTCCTAGTGATATAAACACCCGTGTAAGTGAAACCCCACGTTCAGCACTTCCTTCAGAGCGTAACGATTGTGTTTCATCACTCAGGGTCTTCAGAGTTTAGCTACTCAAAATGTGAGGTTTCACATCAATATTTTCCTTGGATCTGGGGGTGGGAAGGGGAACACTGAACATTGAAGGTAGGACAGCACACTCTCAGATCATCAGCCACTGTTATCTCTGCCTCTTGTTCATTTGTGTCTGAAGCTGAGTTAGGAAAGGGAAGAGGACAATTTCTTGAGTAATTAACCAGCGTTTGGTCAATTTTTCACAAGTCAGTTTTCCCACTGTGTCCATCCTATATTTAAAAATGAATTCTTCTGTGGAATGCTCTTTGTTGTTGTTTTTTCCTCAGTATAAAGCCATTGCAACTTTTTTCTTAATTTTTCCATTTGGAGCCTTACTCTGTTTTCTCACCCTCTTGTCTTGAATTTATCACATCCCCACCTTTGGTGCCTCCAGCTGTGGGAAGGAAAATAGGCAATATTTAATCAGATTGTTGTGTTCCTGACTAGAAGCTTCCAGAAGTGTCTTGAGTAAAAAGGGTAGAAATCGATACGGAAACTCCCTAAGATAGCAACACTTGTCAGAGTCCCCAGGTAGGTAACAGCGGTTATATATTAACCCCCGCCCCGCCCTCCCCAGTAGCAGGCAACAGAGCTGCCCTGGCCGCAGGGTGTCACCCGGGGGCTGGGCTGGGGGACAGCTGGCCTGTTCTCCCTGTTGGTGGTCCCCGCAGAGAGCTGGTGTGTCCCATTATCTTTGCTTCTGTTTCCCTCGTGACAGTTGAGTTGCTTTTATTTTCAGCACATTTTCTCACAGTACCCCTCCCTCCTCTTCGACACCCTGGCCCCCTCCTCTCTTTCATCGCTTGCCCTCCAGAAACTGGTGACCAAAACACGGTCCCAGTCTTACCTGGAATAATACGACAGTTGTGACAGTTGTGTCAAAGAGAGGGAAAGCCATTCCTGTGTTGATGAAGAAGAGAGTTACTAAAGAATCAGGCCGTGTCAACCTGCGGTTTTTGTGCGTGCCGGAAATTCTCAGCCTCTTGAGTTACACCTGCTCATCTTCCCCCACAAGCTTTGGAAATAAGACACAGTAGTTCACTGAAGTTAGATTTTTCCCCCTCTCAATTACAAGTGTTCTGAGGGAAGGGAGGGTAGAGCTCAGTGGTAGAGCGCATGCTCAGCATGTGTGAACGAGGTCCTGGGTTTAATCCCCAGCACCTCCATTTAAATAAATTAAAGAGATAAACCTAATTCCACCTGTCTGCCAAAAAGTGTTTTGAAAATGTTCTCTGCAATTATTTTTTTCCTCTGTAAATAGCATTTCAGCCCCCTTATGCATAAAGTTAGACTCCGGAGCTGGCTGGGGACTTAGCTGCCTTCCATAACATTGTTTTTCTGCAGAAACAGGCACAGCAGCAGATAGCTTGTTTGTTGTGTTTGTTTTTAATTTTAGAATTGAAGTGTAGTTGATTTTCAGTGTCGTGTTAGTTTCAGGTGTACAGCAAAGCAAATGAGCTACGCATACTTTTTCAGATTCTTTTCTATTATAGGTTGTTACAAGATATTGAATATAGTGCTATCCAGTGGGCCCTTGTTGGTTATCTGTTTTGTATACAGTAGTGTGTATCTGCTAATCCCGAAGTCCTAATTTATCCCTGCCCCCCTTTTCCCCTCTGGTAACCATAAGTTTGTTTTCTATGTCTATGAGTCTATTTCTGTTTCAGACAACCTGTTTTTAAACTGGGTTTTCTCTATCCATAGAAAGTTTGGGAGTTTTTGGTCAAATTGTGTTATTCACACATCCTAGAAGTTACAGCTTGAAAAGGTCCTTGCACATCATGTCCTCTCTTCTGTTTGCAGTTACGTTTGTTCGATTTACTCAGGACCTTCTCCTCCTCACTGCTGTTACGTCTTACAGCTGAGGGACGACCCACAGAACCGCAGAGAGATCCTAGTGTATCAGAGGAATGGGGTTGTGGGTCAGGTGTGAGTGGATAATTCAGGAGAAATGATAAAAACACACAAGAGCACAGCCCTGGGCAAGAGGTCGGGAGCCCCAATCTGGAATTGTGGGTTTTCTTTTAGTGGAGAGCATTCTCTCCTAGAACACTTGCTTTTAGAAGAGAAAAAAAGTCTGTAAATGCACATCTATAAATATCCTCCTGTTTGGTATGTTGAAGGACTGTTGAGCTGAAAGGATTGTTTTCTGCTCCAAAAGTGAGTTGAAAACCAGGTTGTCCTGGGCGGCATTGTTCCCCATGTCTGCAGGCACCCGTCCTCTTCCTGCCCTTCCCGCGTCCATTATTAAGGAGATTGAGTCCATAATAGAGATGCTATCTAAATTGCATCAGGTAATTCCCTGATGGGTCCCCACGGTCTTGTTATCTCTAACCCAGCCCCAGATGACTGGGTTGAAGACTCCGCTTCAAACATTTTTGCAGAGTGAGGTTCTGGTTCCGAGTGGGAGAGCTTCCTGACTCTCCGGTTCATGGGCACACGCCCTTGATTACTGGTCCTGCCAGAGAGGTTGGGATTGTCCTCTGCCTGAAGAGTGCTCGCTGTGTAGTGCTGATCATGTGTTCAGATTGTTTTCTCATCATCCGGAGCTCCGAGGGGGGAGGAGCGGGGTGGCTTCACGTCAGGCAGAAGGCACTGCCTGGTGGGCGGCCCTCTGCACGCTGAACTTTGACATCCACCTAGAGCCTTTCTTTGACTCTCCAGCCACTTACCCTTTTCACCTTGTCCAGAATGTGACCTCCAGCCTTCAACATCTGCGTTTGTTGATTATTGTTCCTGTGTTTACCGTCTTGTTGGTTTCCTGTCCATGAACATGGGCTGGCAGAGAACTCTGACTTGCATCTCAGCGGAGCATGAACTAACCCTGTCATCAGTGTGAGCTGTTTTATGCGCTGATGATTGGGCTGGGAGATTTTTAGAATTGGCCTTTCTTAATCTCTGAGACCACTTACTTTTCTCTTCCCCCTTTTAAATCTGTGAATTACACTGGAATATTCTAAAGACAGAGCTTTGTAAAGTACACAGTTTAGGACTGAAAGTTTTATTTTGTTTTTTTCCAGGCTTTATTGAACAGTCCTATGTCAGAATAAATTAACAGAGAAGCTGTGCATTTAAAGAAAATGCACCTTTTAGAGCAGTTTTAAGTCTACAGCAAAATTGAGGGGAAGGTGCAGATTTCCCATAGGCTCCTGCCCCTGTATGACTAGCCTCCCTCACCGTCACCACCCACCACCTGACTGGTAAATTTGTGACAACTGATGAACCTGTCTGGATGCATCATTATCTCCCAAAGTCCATAGTTTACATTACAGTTTACTCTTGGGGATGTGGGTTTGGATGAATGTCTAATGACATAAATCCATCATTATGGTATCATACAGTAGTTTCACTGCCCTAAAAATCTTCTGTGGAGAAGCTGTACATTTAGCCAGAAAAACACATCAATAAGAATCCAAAAATTCAAAACAGGCAGAGTTGGAGGTGAGGAGAAATCAAATACCTTTGTTGAACAATATTTTGTCTCTGGTGCTCTACCTCATTGGTGTATATAAGTAAGTTTGATAGACTATGTGGATTTTATTTTGTGGTTCTGTGTGTTGACACCAAATCCTTTGGAAGTCTTTTTTTTTTTTTTTTGTCTAGGAGTTTAAAAATCTTTCTTCCTCCACATACTTGCAGTGAGGTGTCTGTCACCATAGTACCTAGACAATCCCTCAGGCAGAGATATGAGCGATTAAATTTCTCGTGGGCTTGTGCCCTGTTTAATCCGTGCTCGGCAGGATTTGGGGGAGTCAAATAAGCCTGAAGAAAGAACAGTTACAGGAATTCTGTGCTTGTAAATTTATTGAAATTTGGGGGGGTGTTTAAGGGAGGGGTTAAAACGTTTTCAGAAAGGAAGGAAAAATGTTAAAACTTAGTGTGACTTTTGGGTGAAGAAACTCACAAACAGCTTTTACTGGCCTTTGTGGCAGGATGGAGGGGGCTTTAAAAGATTTTCTCAGGAAAGACTGTTGAGATTAAAATTAAATTGAGACTCCATAAATCCAGAGGCCTTTGTCAGTTAGGCCTGTTTGCTTTGAGCTGGTTTCTATGGGAAAGGACTGCACAGATTCATGGTAAATGAGAAAATGCAATGATACAAACAAGTAACATGGAAACCCTCAGGAGTGCTTTGAACAAACAGTTGGCAACTCATTTGAGATAGTTTGGGAACTTGTGAGCATTTCTTTACAAATACTGTACAGGTGAGACGTTTCTTGAACTCCCCCCCATTCTCCTTGTATCAGCTGTCCATGTTATGGGGGCATTTTTCTCCCTGAATTGTAGCTAAATTACTCATCATCTCCCCACAACATCCCTGCAGGGATGAAGCTTCTCAGGAAAGAAGAGCTTGGGGCCAGAGTGGTCTCAGTGGCTTTTGAGAAATTCAGCTTTGTTCTGTCTAACACCTGACTTGGTATGTGCTGTGGTTGAACCACCTCTTTGTCTGGTGGAATAGACGTTTCATTGAGCCCAAAGTGAAATGGTGCCAAAGGGCAGGACCAAGATGATGGAGGGTGATAGTGAGGAGGATATAGGTGTCTTCAGCTGAAGGTATTCAGAGAGTTGACTTTCTCCTGAGGGCCGTGGAACAGCCTGGCATTTTAATGGGGTCTGTTTAGGGCAAAGTCCCTTAATACCAGTATGGGAAACTCCTCCCACAAGCCTGGCACCTTGCTTCTTTCATGTACTTAATTGATGTGGTTTGACCCTGTTATACATGCACAGATATGCCATCACTGTGAGATGCAGAAACCAACATAGCAGCAGGGATGCAGGTGGTACCCAGTGGAGGCGAGTTCCCCTGTCTCCTCTGGCTTGCCCCTTTCTTCTCTTCCTCCCATTAGTACATTTGGCAACTGCACTGCATTTATTTCCTTTTTTATGTCTGTTCTTCTGCTGTAGTGTGGTGGCCTTTGGTGGTCACTGACCTAACAGAGCACATGTCCACGGAGTCTGGTAGTTTAATACCTCGAAAATGCCGCCTCGCTCACTGGAACAGCTAAGTAGCTGGCTTTCTTGATGGCGCTAGAAGGTGCTTAAGGCCTCTTCAGTATACAGTTAAGGAGCAAGCACTTGATTCAGGAAGCTTGAGCTTCTACTCTTAGTGTTACTCCTTTTTGCAGTATCATGTTCAAGTCACTTAACCCGATCTCTGGGTCTTTCCTTGCCTGTAAACGTGACTGCTGGGCGAGATCAGCATTTTCCAAATAGCATTGTCACGGAGCACCACTTCTCCCAAATGTTCCGCAGGGGAAGCTCACGGACGCCCTGCATGTCCTAGTCCTCTCTCTGAGGTTTCCTTGTCTGTGAGCATATTAAAGCCCTGACAAGCCCAGCAGTAACGAAGTCTGCTAACTTGCTTTAATAGAGGTTTTTGCACTGACTTTTGCTCTGTGGCCCACTTTTTCCTGAAACTTGTCAGACCCGGGCCTCTCTGCCCCAAGAGCCACTCCTGACCTTCCCTTGGTCTTCTCTGTAGAGCGGGGTGGGACCCAAGGAAGCTGCCTTTCTGGTGGTTCTAGCTCTCTCTGGAAGGGCCACTTTGTGTCACCTTTGACTGGTGGCCCTGACTCTACTTTTTCCTGCAGGTGGAAGTGGCTTCTGGCTGTCATTGGTGGGTGTGTCACCACAACTTGCTTGTCCCATGGTGATGCCTTCAGCCCCCTGTGTTCAATTCCCTCTGTTGTAAACACTTGAAAGGGTTTCTCTTTCCCTGGCTGGGCCCTGATTGCTGCAGCCTGTTAATTCTCTGGAACACAGCAGAGAAACCCCAGGCTGGACAAGGCTCAGAAATGAATTCTAGGAGTGTTCCCTATTGTGTTCCTATTGTGTATCTCTGAGTGCTTATTTTTTAAAACAGCTTTCTTGAGATATAATTGACAGACAATGAGCTGCATTTAAAGTGTACCATTTGATAAGCTTTGACAATTACAAGCACCTCTGAAACCATCAGTGCCATCAAGATAGTGAGCACATCCAGAGATATTCTTATAAACAGTTGCCTATGCTGGGAAACGCAGTATCAGAACACACAGAAAGTGTAGTGAAAATTCTTACCTTTCATTGATGCCGTTGCTGTTCATGCTTTTAGTTTACACGCTTTGAACATCCTTAAGAATGGAACTTGCTGAAGATGTTTGTGAATGGTTTTCTCGGATGGGAGAACTCTGGAGTCAAGCCTGCTCTTTGCAGTGGTGGCCGCCTTCATCCTTTGTCTCACCTCCTGTATTTATTTTAGGAAATCATAATACAAGTGAGCAGATCTCTTCTGACTTTGAGATCAAGCATCTGGGGGCACTTTGGGGGTGGTTAGTGATCCTGTTGGCATCCCGTTTCTCAATACTCAAGTTGAAAAGATTGGCTCCTTCTGGAAAACATCACCAAGATGCTTCGCTGTGTTTCTGTTTTAAATTCTGGCAGTTTAGGTAGGGCACAAGTCCAAGAAATTGAGGAAAGTAGACCCCAATTTACTCCTAACATCCTCCCACCCCCGCTCCGCACTCATCCTTTCCCAATATTCTGTAATCTTAAATAGAAACTGCATTTTTGGGAGGTAAGAAAAGTATTTTTTATGGCCTTTTGCCCTAAAGAATGTCTGATGTCACTTATCCTATTCGCTCAGCAAGGCAAAAAGAGACTTTTGCAGCTGCAAATTTACATTAACCATTAGTAGATAGATGGGGAGAACTTGGAGATTTTTGAAGGAAATTACTATCTAGAGTAGCATTAATGTTCCACGTAGCGCCCAGTCCCGTGATAGAGCAGTTTTGTGAAGTTACTTAACTCCCTCCCGTGCCTCCCTGCCATTCGGGGAAGCTGTTCCTTCTGGTCTGCCCACCTTCTCCTGTCCCCTGACCGCCTGGTTTCTGTCCCCATCACTTGGCGGACTTTCTTCTATCGGCCGCAACTCACCACTCTGCCCAGCACCTTCACCCTCCTCTCTTGTAAGCCTTTATCCCGCTGACACTCCTTACCCTGCTGCTATACAGTCCTAAGAAAGTCTCTCCTTAGCTTCTCTGATGCTGCTTGCTCACTCTTGGTTCTTTTTCCTTCCCACAGATTGCTCCTGAAACGTAGTAAAAGACACAGAAGGGTTGGCATATGGCACCAGACCTATACAGAGGGCTGAGACGGCCGTGGGTTTGGGGTGGGGTACCACCTGCATCCCTGCAGCGATGTTGGCTTCCACATCTTACAGTGATGACGTATGTGGACTGTAGGAGTTAGGAGATGACATGCACCCAAGTGCCAGCTTTCGGGTAACCCGTGTGGAGGCTGAGCGGACCGTGGTGATGGGGAACCCAGCAGCTGGTGGATTCAGGCGGCCAGATGTCAGACACAGGGAGACCTCTCAGCCCTGAGCACCTCCTCACATGCCCCCCTCTTACCCAGGCATCTGTTCAGAGTGTGGTCCTGCCCTGGAGTTAACCTAGTGCAGTACTTCTCGAACTGTCTTTGTGCAAGACTCAATTTGGTTTTTTAAAGTTTTTTTAATTTCTGGGGACCCATACTTTTGTAAAATTAATTAAAAATGAATTATTAGGTGAAATGGATAAAAACAAATATGTATAGAATCGAGCCTCAATTTTTAATTATTCAGTTCCACTGACATAAAATGATCAGCCAGGATGCTCTCAAACTGTCTGGACAGCCTCGGTTTCTGTGCCGATCTCACTGCAGGACAGGAACACAGAGGTGGTGGGTCTGCACAGATCTCTCGTTTTTCTTGACATGCGGTAAAAGCCTTCTTGGACCTGGCCTAGACTCGGGGGATTTGCTCTGGGAATAGATATTTTAACAAGTATGTTTGGATGTGAGGTGGTGACTAAGGGTCGAGAAACAGGGTGCTAGTTACTCGGGCTCAGCCCTCACTCCCACACCCGAGCAGGGGCCAGACCTACTGTTTCTGCTTCTGAAATCTCTCACTCCCATCTTCCCATCTTTTCCCTCCACTCTCTCCCCATGTTCCTCAGATGAGGTCTTTATGAGCTTGGCCTTGACTTCTGTGCCAGCCTCCTCTGTTGCTAACCCACCCTTGCCTCCACGCCAGCTCGGTGTTTCTGTGGCACAGATGTGATCTGCCGTTATTCCTCCTCCAGCACCTTCACTGGATCCTTACGGCCGCCAGAGGAAAGCTGGCCTGCCATCCGGACGCCCTGCCCTTTCCATTTCAGCCCCTCCCCTCCTCTTGTATCCTCTCTCCTTCAGCCTGTGAACTCCGTGCTGAGATTTCCTTCCCCTGGCCTTTCCTCCTGATTTCTTGCATAACTGCCCGTTTGATGTTCTCAGCTCTACGTGTTCTTTAAACCCCAGCTCAAATGCCATCTTAGCAAGGAAGCCTTTCTGAAATTTGCTTACCATGTGTCATGACTCTTGGGAGGAACATCTGGGACTGAGTGACCTTCCCCGGTGCAGAACAGCTCGCATTCGATGTTCAGATGTGCATTTGCAGACGAGCTCTGTGTGGCTTAGAGGAAAGGGTAGACAGCCTTGGGTTCCAGTCTGGGCACTGCCACCCACCTGTTGGGTGGATGTGGGCAAATCACCTTCAACCCTGACTTCTCTGATTCTTTTTCTGTTTTTTTTGTTTTTGTCTTTTTTTAAATTGAAGTTTATTTAGTCAGTTACAATGCATCAGTCTCTGGTGTACAGCACAATGTCCCAGTCATGCATATACATACATAGATTCATTTTCATATTTTTTTCTGGTTCTTGATCCTACAATGTGTTATTCATCTTCCTACCCCTTCTCCCGCCAAATACTGAGCACGATGCCTCACTTGAGATGGTACTCGAGAGGCTCATGACACGGATGAGGGTCGGTTTCTCCAAAACAAAATTAGTGTGTATGGTCTTCTTTCTCCCTCTCATTGCTGATAACATCAGACCTTTGAATGAGAGGATTCTAAACTGAAATGCTGTGCAGATGTGAGGGATGCTTATTAACCTCCACTCGCACCCGTGGTTCTAAGGAGAGAGGCGTTGCCGCCTTCTCCTTTTACGTTCTGTGACTTTCTGGATGGTGGTAGAGGGAAAAAAAGACCTCAGGAAGAAGAAATGTCATTTTCCCTTTATCTGATGTCATTGTGACTTTAATAAGTATTACTAGGAGTCAGAAAGAAATGCTGCCGAATCTAAATTTAAGTTTCCTGCTTGCGCCACGACCCCGCCTGCAGGTGCCGACGCCAAACGCTTATCTTGTCAGCTTCCACTGGAGGCGGCTGGCTTGGCTTCCATGTGAAGGTGTTAGACGTTCTGTTTACACAAGGGCTGAGGGGTGACATAATGTCTATTGAAGCAAAATCACTTAACTCCCCACTAGGCAACAGGGAGCGTTTAAAAACCAAACCCAGATCAAAGTCGTGGGCAGGGTTGAGATACCCCTACCCAGGGGCCTCAAGGTCTGGCCAGGGAGAGGGTGGTCTCTTGGTTGGGTGCCCGGAACAGACCTTCATTATTGCCTCGGTGTATTTCCAGACCATTGGTGAAATGGATCAGGCAGAACTCAACTCTGAGCAGCCAATCCAGAGAGACTGCATAAGTGAGCACAAATGCTTCCAAATAGGTTGGAAAGCATGTCAAATCAGAGTAAGCACGTACAAGATGTGATGTCTCTCGTTTTATAGGCTGTTATAAAAGTTGTTTAAGATTAAACAGCTCTTCAGGACTTAAATTATGTTTAATGAGGCAGGTAGGTCCTGTGACAGAAGTTGGTCTTTTTCCTTCGTTATCCCACTTAACATCTTGCCGTCCCCACCACAGCATGCCAGACGTGAACACCTTCATTTCTGGGATGAATATTAGCCTTAGTGTGGAGGAAGGGGGCAGAGATGGAGTTGCTAGAGGCCACAGAAGTAGTAAACCTGGTCCTGTTTCACCTTTTACTTGATGAACCACAAGGATGTTGCCATGGGAACTATGAAAATAATTGGACTCATATTGTAAGTCCCATCAAGTGATAACCTTACGTATTTTATACCTTACATATAGATGTAGAGGAGAGTGTATTACACAGTATACACTCCCTTAACAGCCTCCCCCCAGGCCCAAGTAAGTCGCTCATTGATAGACTTCCCAGCTTTGTGGCAGTGTAACTGACAAATAGCAATTGTCTATATTTAAGGCGTGTACCTATTGTGAAATATGACAGTCAAGCGAATTAACATGTCCACTGCACATAATTACCATTTTCTTTCCTTTTTTTGTGGTGAGAATACTTAAGATCTACCCTTTTAGCAAATTTCAAGCATACAACACAGTATTGTTAATGGTATCCATGTTGCTGTGCAGATCTCCGGAACCCATTGGTCTTACATAACTGAAACTTTGTCCCCTTTGATGAACATTTTCCCATTTCTTCTCCCCAAGCCTGTTGCAACCACCGTCCTCCTCTTTGCTTCTACGAGTTTGACTGTTTTCGGGTCTAGAGACAAGCAAGATCACGCAGCACTGACTGGCTTTTTTTCACTTAGGACACGTCCTCCGGCGTCATCCGCATTGTGGAAAACGGCAGGGTTTCCTTCCTTTTTAAGGCTGAATACTATTCCCTCGTGCGTGTGTATAGCCCACATTTTCTTTTTCCATCCATCAGCAGATGCTTAGGTTGTCTCCACACCTCGGCCAGTGCACTGCTGTTTATGTTTTGGCCGTCTTTAGGAACCAGTAATTAATTGTGTGTAATGTTGCATTATTCCGGACTTACAAGGTAAGGGTGTCTTGGCTGTTGTAATGCCTCATTTGTTGCCTGTTTGGCTCTAGCAAGGAGTACAGTTTATCTTACACCTGGAGAGCATCCTCCAGCCACGTCAGGTCCACTGTCCCCTCGGGGCTGGATACACGAGACCCTCTTTTCTGAAGGCAGCATGTCTTCCCTTTGGCTTCTCTTTACCTAGAAGCATTTGTTTTCAGGACAGGAGAAGCGCTCGCTCATTCCCGTTTCCTGATCTCCCTCTGTGTCCCTTGTTTCCGTGGCTCTTCTGGTGCTCGGGGCCCTGGCTCACGGGAAGCTGAACTCTGAATCAAGACTTCCCCTGCGGCGCCACCTTGCATCACCGAAACCCCAAGGACGGCCAGGAGAGCCCCGTTCCACACTATGAAAATAAAATGTGTCACCAGAACGTTTCACCAGACTGAGGAATTTATTTCCGTGACTCTAAGGTCAACGACAGCACGTGCTTTTTCCGCCTGGGCCGCAAGCAGGTTTCACCAACCTCTTAGCTAAGTGCTTTTTGTTTACAATCCCACAAAGAATTCCTGGCTTCCTCCAGGCTGATTCCTGCAAGTTGTGATCAACCACACCCTTCTGAGGAAGCAAATTCCAAGTTGCCATCCATCGTTTAATTCTTGCCAACATTTTATTGTGAACATTTTCAAACGTGCCGGGAAATGGGAAGATGGCTGGGTACCTCCACAGAACGCACAAAATAACCTTTATGAAAGGGTTACAATGCAGCACATGAAGACAAGAGGATGTAGCTTCCACCATCGTCCTGTTTTACTTCCTGGAAGACACAGTGGTCGATAGCATGCCTCTAACCAGGTGGCATCTGAGCATCCTGGGTGATGCACGCCCTTAAACCCAGGGACTGTCTTCAGTGTTGGAAGTGACATGTTATTTGGTGCTATGGTGCTGATGGAGTCCCTCTGAGGCACTGGGCTCAGTGCTGGCTGCAGTAGAGATGGGGAGAGGTGGAATTGCTAAGTCAAGAGAAGGAGACAGTTGCTTGGACCCCTGACCCTGACCCCAAACGTTGTACGGTGGTGCCTGAGGTAGAGGGAGAAACAGGATAGTGTAGGGGTGCCCATGAAGGTGGATTCATTCACGGAGGGACATGACCTTCAGGCTGAGTGTAGACAGAAGTGGCTGTCTGCTGGTGGATGTGGAAGGCACAGGTGTCCTGACTGAGGACCACAGGAGGGAACTGAGGAGGGGGCTTTGGGCGAGGCCAGAGGTCTGAGGAGCTGGACCCCAGGGTGAGTGGAGCCTGGTGGGACTCAGGTAGGGAGAAGTCTAGAAAGGGAGGCCGAGGCCAGCTTGTGAGGGATGGGGGAGCATTTCTCTGGAGCTTACTTGTTACTGGTTTTGTAGGTGGCGAGGACCTATTTACAACTTCTCAGTGAGGCTGTGGAGTGACTGGTGTGTGCTTTACAAAGATATTTCTGGTCTCTGTGTGGAGCAGCCCAGTGTGGGGAGACCCGGTAGGAGGCTTTCCATCGTGGTAGCTGTCTAGGTAAAACCCCCACGTACCCTGGACTTGCAGCCTTTGAGGGTCTTTCTGAAATCTTTAAAGTATTTTGCATTTTCTTCTTTTCCTTCAGTTAAGTTCAGAATGCTTAATCAAGAGGGGGTGACAAATGCGTGAATAGCGCCTACAGGATGGTAATTGTGGAAAACGTACTCCTTCTAGTAACTGAAATCTGAAAGGTTAGGATTTAAATAGACATTTGACTAGACTGAACCTGGTCTCCCTGGAACTCTTTCCCTCATTTCTCCTTACAGCTAAAGACACCCATTTGTGAGCTTAGAATTGTGGTCGAGGGGCAGAGAACGCCTTTGAAACTTAATTGGCTCGAGAGGAGGCTTAGCAGTGACCCGAGCCTGGCTCACAGGCTGCTCGGCCCAGCAGAACTGACCAGGTGGAAATTAGCCTTCGTTTGCCACCTGGTTTGTCTCCACTCTGTTGGCCGACCCACACCTGTGACAGGTGGCGTGGGAGAGAGAGGGGCCGGCTCCTGGGGCTGGGGATGGGCCGGCTCCTGGGGCTGGGTATTAGCCAGTCCTGACTCAAGCAGGTGACATACTCTTCTTTCTACCTCCCCAATTCATCACACGAGGAAAGTTTTGTTTACAGCATACAGTTTGCATAATGTCACTACTTCCATGCACACAAACCAGGACAACCCTGTGTGTGCGATCTGGCTCAGACCCGACAGTCAGTGGTGGAAGCATTTGCGGCGGCAGGATTCTGGCCCTCCTGGGGCCCGCCCCCTGCGGTTAGCCTGTGAATATGTTACCTTAAGTGGCAACGGGGAGCTGAGATTGCTAGACAGTGGACCCTCAAATAGGGAGACTTTCCTGCATGCTGAACCACGTGGGCCCTTAAAAGCAGAAGTGGAGGTGGAGGAGGAGAGATTCCGAGGGCGAGAGGGACTGTCTCTGAAGACGGAGGAAGAAGCCTCTAGCCCAGGACTGTGGTGGCCTCTAGAAGCCGGGACTGGCCCTCGGCTCACAGGCAGCAAGGAAACGGGGACGCCAGTCCTTCAACCACCAGGAGCTGAAATCGACTAACAGCTGGAAAGAGCAAAGAACCAGACCCTCCCTTCCAGCCCCAGAAAGCAGAGCAGCTCGACTGGCAACTTGACTTGAGCCGGGCGAGGCGGGAGTCAGACCTCTGACCTGCAGAACTGGGAGAGAATAGAAGTGAGTCGTTTTAAGCTGCTGGGTTTGTGGTGCTGTGTTACAGCAGCAGTGAAAAATGGATACAGTGGTATTTACACAGAGCCTTGGTCCTCTTCTCGGTCCGTTGTTTGGATGTGAGCCTTCCCCTCTAGTCATCGGTGCTTCAGTTTTACCACCTCTAGAAACAGGAACCAGCAAATCCACGTAGTTCTCAGGTGCTTGTGAGGACTGGCGGAGGTACGCCCTGTGGCAGCTTAGCACCGTGCCGGCGACATCTTCAGTGCTCGGAAGCTAGACGCTACTGTGGGATGTGCTTGCAGCTCGAGGCCCTCTGAAAAAGAACTTTACATTCCTTTCCTGTCATGCAATTTAACACATCGTCTGCTGCCGCTGAGGGGTCGGAAGCCATCAAAAAAGAAGACTGGAAAACATCGGACAGTTCACATTTAGTCTCAACTCCTTCTGGGAAGCACTGAGGCATCATGCATGCTCTGGAACTCGAAGAGATGATGTTTACGAGAGAAATTATAAAGCCGAAGCACTATGTCACCGCAAGGTAAAATAAAGTTCGGGGACCACAGACGCCCTGTGAGTAAGATCGTTGCCCACGGGCAGCTCCTGCCTGGGTGGAGAAGCGGGCCCTTACTGAGCCTGCCCAAGCAGGAGGATCCAAGCTTCACTGGCGATGTCTGAGCAGTCGTCATGTCCTGAGACACATTCCAACTCTGTAGGCCTATAATTTTGGAATTCCAGAGTCCCCAGATTTCCATAGGCCTGTAATTTTCTCGCATCCCATGACGGCCTTGGTCTCTAGGATTGCAAGTGCGCTGCTGTGTTATGATGTCCTATTCCTGGAATCAATAGAGGATGAACCTGTGGAAAAAACTGGAAATCTCTACCTCATTTAGCCAAATCAGTTATCCTCGTGAAGCAGGAAGAATCTCTAGGACTGCCATTTTGAACTCCCACATTGATGCCACTGGTGTTCCACCCTTCAGTATAAGTGCTTAGAACTTTCCAGCAGATAGGCGTTGTCTAATGTGTGTTGCATCCACAAAGGGCAGCCACTGATGAACCACCGCACCTCCACTGGGGAGGGGGAGGGGGAGGGATCGGCATTCCACGCTGTTGACATGCTTTTTGGGATACGAAGCTCCGCTTGGCTCAAATTGCCAATATTAGGGAAACGCAGGATTTTTTTCTAACCAACTTTGGTTTTGTGCAGTGCCTGTTGGGAATGTTGTAAACGGGCCCGTTTCCGTTTTTGCTGGTCACTAGGAAACTCGGAACCACTTCTACTTCCTGGATGGTATTTATTTTTCTATATTAACCTGTCTTACTTTGCTGCCCTATTTTCCTTTTGTTCCTATTTCCACCTCTATTTAATGTCTGTTTTCTAAAATTGTATTTCCATAAGTTGTCTCAGCTTTACTTTCAGGATGAGGCGAGGGAGAAAGAAATTACTGCTCCAGATCAACAATAAATTGTCAAAGAAACCATTGCCTTTTTCATGGGAGCCAGTAGGGCCACACCTGTCTCCACGGCCGTGCCAGTGGGACACTTCTTTATAGAAACAGCCTACACCCCCTGCTACATCACCACGCATGTCTGGCTGGAGTCTTTTGCCAAATGGTTATGTGTCAGACTCAGTCCCCAGTGCAGAAGGGACCGTGTGACATCGCCTGCTTGATTAACAGTGAAGGCAGGTTTTTGTTTTTTTTAAGTATTTTTATTTTAGAGTTCTTTTTTAAAAAGTCTTTTTCTTTTAAAACAAAATTGTTGGAGGGGGAATTAGATGGTTTTATTTATTTACTGATTATTTTTAGTGGCAGTACTGGTGACTGAACCCAGGACCTCGTGCATGCTAAGCACACACTCTACCACTGAGCTATACCCTCCCTTCCTGAGGCAGGTTTGATTTGACATTAAATGTGCTTTGTTTGTGGATAATGGATGTCAGAATAATTGGAAGAGCTTGTTAAAAATGTACAATCTTGGGCTTCTGTTCCATTGGCGTTGCACCAATATGTCTGCTATGGAACCAAGGATTCTGCATTTTAGGAAGCATCCAGAATGGTTTTTAATCCAGGAGTTCATGGGAGCAGACTGAGAAACACTGCCTGGAAGGGTGGGTGGATGGGATGTGAAGAGGCAGGTGGGGTACACACCAGACGGTTAAACTCTCAGAAGAAAAGGCACAAATGGTGATAATGGGCAAGAAGGGGTCCCCGACCCGGGGGCTAAAGTAGGGACACCGTGTGTGTTGAGGGCACTTATCCTACTGTCAATACCGTTGGTAAATCCATCCACTTAAACACTGGAGGTGCCTATTGGCTGCCAGCTACTTGGCCAGGCACCAAGGATGCTAAAATACATGGACCACCTACTTCCAGCAGCAGGGTTTTCAGAGGGGGGAGGCTGAAGTGTAGGTACACAGGATTTGTGCAATGTAGCAGGCTCTGTGATGGAAATACATTCAGGAATGGTTAAGGGCAGGACGAGGAAGCGGAAGGGTTCCGAAACTGGCCGCTGAGCAGGCATTTTCCTTCTTCTGAGGTTCTGAACTTGCACCATGGCCGTGATTTAGCTTGAGATGCCCCGGAGTGACTTTCACAATAACTTTTTGTTTTTGTTGGCTGCATTTCACGTGCTTTACCTGTCTTTTTGCTACCTCATTAAATGAGCTCCATAAATATAGGGACCTCCGCTGGGTATATCTTGAGATTTTTTTCCAGCTGGTTCTGGAATTTGAAATTTAAAAAGAAAAATCAAAGTCCCTTTGATTTTTTTTTAAATTCCCTATTCTTTAAACACAAAGTGAACATTCTTTATTTGAAAGAGAGACTTAATAAGTGGTAAGATTTTTAATAACTTGGCTACTACTTACTTCTTTTTAAGTCTGGTTTCCATGGTCCTCAAAAGCTTTGAGGTTAAACATCAGGTAACCTCCTCACTCCACTCGGTGTCTGCCCAGCTTCTGCGACGTTGGGGCTCTAATCCCGTCCTCCCTGTGTCTCTCTCTGAACCGTGCTGGCTGTGGTGGTGGATGGCCCATCTCAACATGCTGCATAGGCTACTCTTATTCCAGAGCCAGAACTCAAAATTCTCAACCTACTTGTCCTTGGCTACAACCCAAAGCTTCGCATGTTGTTGGATTAGTCTGTACTCAGCCACATTAAGCTCAGTGCCTTTGATGTAGCTCGAAGGCCGACTTGACCAAGTGGTATTGCCCCCCGCTGATATTTAGCTGAAAGCCAACACCATAAAAATGAACGTTTTACTGAGAGCGCTCCCCTCTCACTGCTACCTGCCAGCCCAGCCAATTGCACTGCCAAATTGGTCAAAGAAAGAGTTGGCTTGAGGAGTGCAAAGTGTGTTCCCCTGGCAGAGAGCCAGAGCCCGGCTCAGTCTCACGGGGCTCCCTAACGAAAATGGAGTCAGCATGTCAAACTCTTTAATTGGAAACGTCAACCCCCACCCCCCAAAACCCACTCTCTGAATTTGCTGCATTATAAAAGCAATTTGGTGAAGAAATGGAAAACAGCGATGAATCTTTTGACTTGTTAGGCCTAACTTCTCCACGAGCCCACCCACCTGGATTTCTAGAAGACAGTGCTTACTCTTGTCATGAGAGATCCTAACAGCGTGGCAGATGTTTCAGAGGATGTAGCTGGGTTGACACGTATGTTTTCTGCCCGAGAGCGAGCCTGCGGGAAGATTTGGCGACCTGGATTACACAGAGGCATCATTACATTATATTTACAAACCTCTGCGGAGCAGTCACAGCGCGTTAAGAGCTCTAATGGCCACGGAGTTAGGCACGGCCCCTGGCCAGCGGAGTCACCGCTGTGGGCCAGCTGCAGACGGACCGGCCACCAGAAGATACCAGGGCGCCCCTTTCCAAGGTGCGTGTTTTCTTGTTTTCTTTAGCTTCTCTTAGCTGTAGCGCCAGATGTTTTTCTTTGTGAGTCAAGTGAGACAGTTTTTGAAGACATCTGATGCGGACCTCTGTGCTGTTGATGGCCTGAAATGACGTAGAATCCACAGGTGTGCCTCGGGAAACCCTTCCAGTGGTGACTTCACGCCCCTTAACCACCGTTCTAAGACGGTGCTCATTCAGGAGCTGCTTCAGCCTTTCGTGTGACGGGAAACTCACTACTGCACAAAGATGCTTCATTTAATTTGAAAATTTTTTATTTTTTTAAATTAAATTAATGTTTTTAAGAGGGGAAGTAATTAGGTTTACTTATTTTTGGAGGAGGTACTGGGGATTGAACCCAGGACTGTGTGCATGCTAAGCGTGCGTTCTGCCCCTTGAGCGCTGCCCTCCCCCCTAGTTTTCTCTTTTTTAAATTGAAGGATAGGCGTTTTACAGTGTTGTGTCTATTGCTGACGTACAGCATAGTGTTTCAGTCATGTATACATACACATTGCAAATGTGTCTTGTGATACTCCATGGCTTTCCGCTCAGTGTAATGATTTCCCACCTCCTTAAAACCTCCTGGTCCTCGCTTGTTCTTCTAGAGCAGGGCTGGCACCTTTTTTCTTAAAGGGCCAGATGGCAGATCTTCCTGGCTTTGCAGGCACAGGCTTTGTCACGGCTACCCAGCTCTGCTGCGGTCATGCAGAAGCAGTGCTTCTGAAAGGGGGAGTGGCTGGATTCCAGTTAAACCTTATTTATAAAACTGGGTGGCTGGCTCATGGGCTGCAGTTCTCTGGCTTCTGTTCTGAAGCTGTATAATCGAGGTCCTGAATAAGAATTATTCAAACTTTTCACTCCAGGCTGGTTCCATGATGTATTGTGGGGCCCTTACTCTCCACTGGTTCTTGATGAATTAAGAAAGTCTATCTAAAGTCATTCAGTCCATCTTACGAGAGCCTTGAAGTCCTCATAGAAATGAATTTATAACTGGAATTAAAATTTTCTGTTTTTAAAAAAGGGGGACAATTTTAATACTGCATAGTTTTTTATGCCAGGAAGCTGTAACTTCAAGAAGGAGCTTTTAGTGTTCCATCATTGAGCTCTCTTGACTGGGAGTTGGCAAACTGGAGATGAGGAAGGTGCAGGTGAACAAAAATGTTTGCCTGTGAAGAGCAGAATATTTTTATGGCTCTGAACACAACCATCCTTTCAGTGCCTAGACTGTAATTTAGAGGGATGCAGAGAATAAGCCACATGACACGCCACTCACGTAGCTTTCCCCCTTCCCTCTTGCCCTACGTATTTCCCTCTTTACTGATCAGCCCCGCGTACAGGGCCGTGGTGTGCCAGAGGACTATCTCGTGGGCGTAATAAACACCTACCCCTAGCGCGGGGAATCAAGGCACAGGTTCAGCCAAGAGTCAGGGTCTGTCATGCTGCAGAAGCAGGTAACGTTAAGCACAGAACCAGCCTCATTTTTAAGATTTCTCATTATATGTGGTAAGAGCACTGCTGTTGTTAAAAAGAAAAAAATACTGGCCTGAGTCCAAAGTAATTTAAGGCATCCAAAAAGCTTCCAGAACATTTCAAGTAAGGGTTATGAAAGCCAGTCCTGATCTCAGTCAAGTACCTGCTACTTAAACTTATCAACTGGTCACTGGCCAGCCCTGTCTCTTCCATCTTTAGTAACTTTGCTCCAATCACTCACCTTTTCTGGGCATTTTCTCCAGAGAAGGGAGAGGACACAGGAAAAGTGAAGAACTAGACTGGGAGGGAGAAATTGTTCCTGGTTAAAAATGAGGCTTGTGTGTCGTTTGGAGGAGAGGGTTCTTGGTCTACCCACTGAAAGCGTGGTCTGCCCTACTAGGGAGCTGGTTAGAAATGCATCAGGTCAGGCCTAACCCCATGTCTGTGGATTCAGAATCTCATTTTCACAAGACCTCATGGTGATTGATAGGCACAGTAAAGTTTGAGGGGCACTGAGCTAGTTCAACACCTGCCACCTTCACAGAGGTGATGTGAGAAAGCTATCTTTGTTTCAGAAATGCCCACATTTAAAAAGAGCTTGAGTTGTTTTCTTGGGAGATAATTGGAGGGGAGAAGTCAGACTTCCCATGGCATTGGGATTTTGCCCAGATATCTACAAAATAAAATTATTCTAAGGGCCCAATTATAAGTATTCTAGTCACTCTGGTGCAGGGACCTTTCCTTTTTCCGAAATAAGCATTAAATGGTAGAGATTTCCCTCTAACCATCAGTTTTTCCTCTTGTGTTTTCATTTGCATTCAATTCAAAATATTTTAAAAATTTCCCTGGTGATTTCTTCTTTGAACGGTTCATTATTTAGAAGTATGTTGTTTAATTTTGAAGTATTTGGGGTTTACTGATTTCTCCTTGAATTCCACTGTAATCAGAACACTATGTGATTTCATTCATTTTGAATTTGAGTCTTTTTTTGGAGCCATATCTTGGTGAATGTTTGTTGTGCACTTAAAAAGAAGATGTAGTCTGCTGCTGTTGGGCAGAGGGCTCAATAAATGGCAATTAGATTAAGTTGATTGATTGTGTTGTTCAAGTCTTCTATATCTTTACTGGATTTCTGACTACTTGTTCGACTGATTACTGAATGTTGAAATCTCCAACTATAATTAAGGATTTGCCCACTTCTTCCAGTTCTATTTTTTTCTTTATTATGTTTTGAGACTTGGTTATAGGGGAATGCTCACTTAGGATTGTTATGTGTCTTGATGAACTGGACTCTTTTAGCATTATGAACAGTATCCCTTATATCCCTGGTAATATTCTTTGTTTTGAAGCCATCTTCTCTCTGAAATTAATATGGCCACTCCAGCTTTCTTTTGTGCACAGCATAATTTTCCAACCTTTTACTTTTAGTGTATCTGTGTCTTTAGTCTTTATATATAAAGTGGATTTCTTGTAGATAACATGTAATTAGATCTTGTTTGGTTTTTTAAATGATCTAGTGGTCTCTGCCTTTTAACTGGAGTATTTAGACCATTTACATTTAATGTAATTATTAACATGGTTGAGTTTAAAAATACCATCTTGCTATTTGTTTTCTATTTGCCCTGTCTGTTCTTTGTTCCTTTTCCCCCTCTTTCTTTGCCTTCTTTTGGATTAATTATGTATTTTTTATGATTTTATTTTATCTCCATTACTATGAATTTATCATAGTCTACCTTTAAATGTTTTACCATTTCACATATAAAGTAAGAACTTTACAAAGCTTGTTTCAATTTCCCTCTCTTGTCTTTTGTAAAATTGTCATATATTTTACTTCTACATACATTACATATCCTTATACTGTTATTTTTAAAAGCAGTCAATTATGTTTTAAAGAAATTAAAAATGAGTAAAGTCTTTTATATTTATCTACATATTTACCATTTCTTGTGCTCTTTCTTTTGTGTAGATCTAAATTTTCATCTTCCTTCTGCTTGAAGAACTTTTTTTAACTTTTCATGTAATACAGGTCTACTGGTGATAAATTCTCTCAACTTTCATTTGTCTGAAAAAGTCTCTTTCTCCATTTTTGAAAGATTTTCACTTTCAACTTCTAATTCTTTCAAATTATGATTTTAGGTTGACAGTATCTTTTTTCTTTCTTCACTTTAAAGATATCATTCTATTGACTTCTACTCTGAATGGCTTGATGAGAAGTCTGCTATCATGTTTATCTTTGTTCCTCTCTTTGTAATGTGTCTTCTATTATCTGGCTGATTTTTAAGATTTTTAAACTTTTATCAAAACTTTTTTTTAAATCATTTTTAAATCATGTGCCTTAGTGTTATTTTATGTTTCTTCTATTTGGAGATCTGTGAATTTATAGTTGTTTTCAAATTTGGCCATTACTTCTTGAAATCACTTTTCAGTTTTCCCCTCTTTCTGGGACTGAAATTACTGAAATGCTAGACTGCTTTTTATTATTCCACAGTTCACCAAACCCTGTTCATTTATTTTCAGCTTTTGGGTTTTTTTTTTTGTTTTGTTTTGGTTTTTTGTCTCTGTGCTATATTATTTTGTTATGACTTCAACTTCACTAATATTTCCTTCTTCATTATCTAAACTGCTGTTAATCTCATACAGTGTATTTTTCACTTGACTTCTGGAAATTTTATTTGCATATTTTATATATTCCATTTATTTCCTCCATGTACTAATATTTTCCTTTGCATTCTTGAACACGTTTATAATAGCTACTTAAGACAAGTCTTCATAGGTGGAAGGGAGATTCCCATTGTGTGGTATAAAGAAGGTAAAGACTGTGCTAGTTATATTATTTGCAAAATGCATAGTATGGTGTATTAATTTCCTGGGGCTTCCATAACAAAGTACCACAAATTGGGTGGCTTTAACTAGCAGGAATTTATTCTTGCACAGTTCTGGAGGCTAAAAGTCTGAAATCCGGGTGTTGGCAGAGCTGTGCTCTTTCTCAAGGCTCTAGGAGAGAATCTGTTCCATGCCTTTCTCTTTGCTTCTGGTGTTACTGGCTGTCCTTGATGTTCCTTGACTTGTAGAAGCATCACTCCAGTCTCTGCCTCTGTCTTCACATGGCATTCTTTCTCTCTCTGCTGATTTTGTGTCTCTTCACATCTTATAAGGACATTAGTCTTATTGGATTAAGGGTGCACCCTATTCCAGTTATGACCTCATCTTAAATAATTATATCTGCAAGGACCCTATTTCCAAATAAAGTCACATTCTGAGATTCAGGGAAGGAGATGAATTTGGGGGGGAATACTGTCCAATCCAATCCATATGGCAACTGTGATCCCCAAAGTTCCTTTGATCCCTTGAAGCTATGATTTCTTCAGTCTCTAATTTCTTCATTCTCTCTCAGAAAAAAAGGAACATCAACCATTTCTCTTTTTTTTAACAGAATTTTAAAATAATATCACTTTTATTTTTTTATTTTTGGTGGGAGGGGATTAAGTCTATTTATTTATTAGTTTTTTAATGGCAGTACCAGGACCTTGTGCATGCTAGGCACACACTCTACCACAGAGCTATACCCTCCCCCTCAACTATTACTCTTGTCAGGGAAATTTTTTATACTGAAATAAGACTAGTTTCAGAGATGCTGTCAGTTTCATTTCCAGACCTCTGCCCTTAAGTCTCCCCACCCTACCAGCAAACCATTGGTGTTCTCTTATGGTTATACCCAGGGCTTCATTTTCATAGATTTTCCTGCATTCTCTCCCTTTGAAGACTCACTGCACTGCAGAGCAGGGTTGAAGCCCCATCTAGTATTCCTCTTCATTCTTTCCACAGTCCTCAGTCATAACTGCTGGTCACTATTCCTTAACCTGCTAAAATGGCCCGTCTTTAAAAGTTCAGATGTTTTGGAATCCTGCCTCAAATTATCCTCACAGGTTCTCTAGCAGTGGCTCCTTTTCTAGGTCAAAGCTCTGTAGATGAGAAACAGAATCGCCACAAACTAGTCTTTGTGGTTAGAGCAGAATGCTCATGCATGGGAACAACAGTAAGTAAACGTATAGTGTTTTTTGCAAACATTTCACACACAACCCTACAAAGTGATAGCTCAGCTTCGTTCTGGAAAGATGGCGATCTGTGCAGATCCCGGCATCTCTGAGCTCACTTTGAGACTGTGAATGCAGGTTGAGTAGCCGCACGCTTACATAGGTGACATCCCTGCTTTCCAGGCAAGGAGCTGCGTAAAGGAACAAAGATTCTCACTCAAGGCTAGACATTATGGGCGGGATCAGGAATGGATTTAGAAAATGTTGGCCGAACACTCACCACCAGGCATTTTTTTTTTTTTTAAGACCAAGAAATTCATCTGGATTTCTATTAGGTCCTTGTGAGACCTTACCAGGTTTGTGTTTTGGAAAATGGCCATACTGACAGCTATGGTTTGCTACAAAGCCTATTTAAAACAGGATCAACAAAACCCCTGTCTTCCCTTCAGTGCTTTGTGGTCTTCATGTGTTAATTTTGACTTCTTTTGAATAGCTGTGGTGCTAGTGGCTAAAAGGTGAAGCTTTGGGATGCTTCAGAGGGGCTGGTCACAGGAGGCCAGCTGCAAATCTGACACATTAGGGAAGTGCAGCCTTTGGGTCTGGCTGTGCCTAGTAATTTTGGTGTCCAGTCCTTGACCCAACCACAAACCACCCCCACTCTCCACCCTCCTTCCACATGCTCATATGCACCACAGGAGGTGGGGCCGGCTTTCCCTTCTCTGTTTGCTCACCTTGTCCACAGGTGCATCTGTGGTTTGAGGAGAGGCTGTGGGCAGTGGTGGAGCAGACGTGTCTTGGGTCAGACCAGTGTGATGGTCTGTTTACTTATCAGCACTTCCCGCTAGACCAAGAGCTTCTAAGAGCAGAGCCTGGCTCATCCCTATGTATCTTTGAGCGCAGAGCCTGGCACATGTTAGCTATGGAATTATCTTCCGAATGGTAACGTGGTACAAGGAAGGCTTGCCTTTGCGAAAGATCATCCTCACTAATGATATGGGGATTCAGTGATTCAGGAGATGCTCTTACACATTCTTTAAGTCCCTTGTGACCATGTAAGTATCCTCAATGGTAGTAATAGCTTTGGTCTTACCAAAAACTTGTGTCCCTAGGAAGGTCATATGGCACCACTGAAGAATTCCAGCAGATGTGAATTTCGCCAGACGGTTTCTTGGGCAGCTCAAGGTAGAAGACACCTTAAAGAGAGCATGGGTGAAAAAAGTGCAAGCCATGTGCCATAGGCAGCTGGAAATCAGCTTTTTCAGAGGTCCTCAGTCACCAACGCCACATGCGGAAATCCAGGACGCTCTGGTCCTGGTCCTGGTCCTGGTCCTGGTCTGCCACTAACTGGCTGGCGACCTTGGAGTCACGTAACCTTTGTAGATCCTGGTTGCCTCGTGCGTGAAACACGTGCTTTTGAAGGCTTTTGGCTTGGACTTGCTTTGACTTTTAGATGAGGGACACGTTATGTGGGATCGGGGAAGTCAGATTTTAAAAGCTCCAGCTGGCGTGAGAGAGCAACGTAAGCACTTGCTGATCCCGTTCATGTTTTGCCGACGTGAGACCTTCAGACTTTCAGCTTTTTGAGCTGCTGTGATCACCTGAGTAGTGAAGTTAAAACTGACAGCGCAGAATTATAACATATTTGGCCCTTTCCCGGAGTGTCTTTGTCCGTCTGCGTGTGGATTAAAGGGCATGAGTCATCCTCCCACCCTGACTTTACTCCTGGGCTACACTGGGCAAGTCACTTAACTCTCCTGGGCCATTGTGAGTTTTTAAAATTTATCTTTTAGTTTTTAGTTGAGGTATAGTTGATTTACAACGTTGTGATAGTTTCTGGTGTACAGCACAGTGATTCAGTTATACACACACACACACACATATATTTACACACATATATACATTTTTTCCCCGTAATAGGTTATTATAGGCTATTCAGTACAGTTCCCTGTACCGTACAGTAGGGCCCTGTTCTTCATTTATTCTGGACCACAGTGGGGTTTTTTTTGTTGTTGTTTTTTTTAATGATGATTTTTTTTTTATTGAAGTATAGTTTACAATGTTGGGTCAATGTCTGGTGTACAGCATGTTTCAGTCATACATATACAGACATATATTCGTTTTCATATTCTTTTTCATCATAGGTTACTACAAGAGACTGAATGTAGTTCCCGGTGCTAGACAGTAGAACCTTGTTGTTTAGGACCATAATGTTTTAACACATGAAAAACAGATGCCTGGAGAATGAAATGTAACAATCACAGTAAAAGTCTTGAATGGATCAAAAAGTTCTCTGTGAAATAAGCATTATCTTATGAGACCTCCCAAGCGAGTTTTCTTTGCCTAGTGCTGTAATTAGCGGGTGAAAAGTCTCCAGTTAATTTTCTAAAATAATATAAGCCTATCTGTGTGTTCTTTTCTCCTGGATCGGCAGTGCGTGGCTTTGACACACTTTGTTCGCACGGTCGACTTGGCCCTCGCCTTGGCCTGAGCGTTAAAGTTGCACTGCAAACTGATACCCTCTTCAAGATTCAGACTTTCTCCTCTTATTTTCTGCTTTTCTCTGTAACATTTCTCAGGGACCATCTTTGGATTACTTACACACACAGCTGTTTTATGAGACGACGTTGGAGCTTATGAGTCAGATTACTGTTAGCAAAATGTTTGTGAAATCACTTCTTAAGTCATATATTTGCATCATGTACAACCTGTCTGACAATCCAAACATTATGCCCTGCAGCACTTGGCTGGTCATTATCGTGAGTTTTCCAGCAGAGTGTTCCAACACAGTATAATTGGGCAGTAGACAGGAGGAACACAGTGTATTATTTGAACATAGAATTCCAAGAGCATTTCTCTCTTTGTAAGATGGAGAAGGACCTGGGATATTCTGTCATGGACTCGGTGCAGTCAGTTAACAGCAGAGAAAATTCCAGTCCTGCTGAAGGATGGCCCAGCCCAGCAGCCATGGTCGGTTTTTAGCGGAGGCAACAGGAGAGGAAGGATGGAGTGGGCCAGGGCGCAGGACCCAGACACAGCCAGAGTGGGCGCTGTCTCTCATCCTTCAGCATCTTCCACTCCGCTTTACTTGCTCTTAGCCAACCTTCAGGGCCCACCCCTCCTTAAGTCTTTACTGACCTCTTTGGCATAGACGCAAACTCCCTTTCCTTGAAGTCTTCACTGCATCTTGTTTGCTTTTCCCGGATGGCTCAGTTGTCACCTGTTGACTTTTTACTGCCCCCACCTGTTTCATCCTCCTTGAGGACACAGGTGGAGTCTTACCTTGCAGTCGGTGTAGGGAAGAGGTTGTGTCTTCAGTAAGACAGGATTATCCACGTTTGGCTTATTATTTTTCTCCCGTTCTTTTTAAAATTGAAGTATAGTCAGTTTACAACATGGAGTCACTTTTTGGTGCACAGCATCCTGTTTCAGTCGTATGTGTACTTATATACATGTTCCTTTTCATATTCCTTTTCATTGTAGGTGACGCAAGGTCCTGAATATAGTTCCCCGGGCTATTCAGTATACACTCGTTGTTTTTCGTCCTGCTGTGGTTCCCTCTTTATGTTTCCAGTTGAAGATCTTTTTCTTGCTAGGTTCCAGTCTTTATTTTTCCGATGGAGCTTTAGCAGTCAGCTGTGGTTTTGTTGTAATCGTGAGAGTAGGCGAGCTCGTGGTCCTACTACTGCGCCATCTGGACCAGAGCTTCCCTGTTTTATTTATTTGAATGGCGGTACTGGGGCTTGAACCCAGGACCTCATGCATGCTAAGCACACACTCCAGCACTGAGCTGTGCCCTTTGCCTCAAGGGAGTAGCACCGTTTTAATGAAATGCCATGTCTTATTTTTCAAAGACTATGTCTGGGCCTAGCCAGTGACTTCCTGGGCTGACATTTTATTTGGACTTTGAGGTTTGCTTGAATATTTCTCTGTACTGCTGGGCACCTCCTATTGCTAAGGTCCTGTGTGTAGGATTCAGAGCCTGATGCAGTAGTGCTTGGCCCCTTGGAGCTTGCAGCCTATCGGGAGATAAGAGGAAAGTATGACATGCATATCTCCTGAAAGCCAGCTGAATAAAGCGTCACTATGTCTGATTAGAAACGTGAGCCTGATCTCAGTCCATGATGAACGGAATGTGCTTTCCGGTTCTAAACATGACAGCGTCTATCACAATACTTATATTCCGATTTAATAAAAAGGTGCAACTTGCTGTGTGTGTCCTGCGTGTGCATCCACACATTTTAAGTGCTTTTCCAGCGGCCACAGTGTCCTACCAGGACACTGTGCACTCGGAGTCTCACGTTTATCCTTGAGGGGATCAGCTGTAAGATGCCAGGGACGCTTGATGGTTGGCTTGATGTTGGAGCTGCCGGGTGACACCCGTGTGCAGCCAGCAGAAGTCTGTTTTGCAGTCGCGGTGTCCTGGGAGTCTACAGGGGGCCTTCGAACACCTAGGATGTAGCCCTTAAAACGTGACTGTGAACCTCAGGCCCAGCTTCCCACCAGCGTTCTGCTCTGCAGATACTCCTGTGGGTTCCATGACTCTTAGATAAATAGGTGAGCTTTTAGGAGCCTGTGTTTTGAAGTACAAATTGATTTGAGAACTTGGAAGAAGTTCCGCAGTATCTTCAGCCTCCGCTCGGCAGCCAACTCCAGGGGGAGGAATAATCCAAAAAAGATCACAGAGAAATGCAAGCACAGGCATCCCTTTCCTTTGAAACAAGAGGATGGGAAGGATTCATTTCAAAAAAAGAAAAAATGTAATGATAAAGTTTGGTATTTTTACAGAGGATAAGGATTCTCTTCTAGATTATTTTAAAAAGTTTGGTGGTAGGGGAGCCCTCTTATGGGAATTTAAAAAAACCCACCAAAAACAAAAAGTTTCTTTCTGGACAGAAAGAGTTTCAAGAAAACATCTGCCTTTTCTTTTATGTCGGAGACCTTTACCCTCGTCGTGTTAAGACACCATGAAGGAGGCTTGTGAGTTTCATGCAGCGAGCTCCTTGCTCCAGGGGACAGGCTGCCAGATATGGAAGTGTGGTTTGTGGCCTGTGACAGTCAGGCTGGCTCTCATGTGCCTAGGCAGGACCTCTGATGCACTCACAGAGCTGTCCATTCCCTTGTGTCCAAAAAGTGGGGACCCCGTCCATCTGCTGTAAGGAAATGTTAGGTTCAGATGGACACGCAGGTGTGGCCTGTTGGCCCTGCTTAGAGGAAAAATCTATGTCTGTCTATAGAGCAAGTGATTCAAGGTTCCCCTCCGCGGCGACGTTCTCTCCGCCCACCCTCTTGGCTTACGACGGTGGCCAATTATAACTGGACTACGAGGTCGAATATATTGTGTAGTCTGGAGAAGGAGATGCCAGAAGAAAAGCTCTGCTTGGATCGAGCGTGTGTGTCCTGCGTTCATTTCAAGTCCTGTAAACAAACACAGCTGTGGAGTGGAGGCTCTGTCCTCAGAAACGGTGCAAAAACACGGCGGTGCCCTGCCAGAGGGACCGCTGCGGGGGAGAGGAGTTCCATGACCCGGCTCCACAGGAGCACGCTGGGCCCTGGTGTCTGCTGCGCGCGCGGGAGGCGCGGGCGGGCGCAGGGGCCAGGCTGTGTTTGCAGCTGAGGCCGTTGGAGCGTTTAGAAGGACTAGTGTGGGGAGGCTGTCGGGGGACGGGAGTCTGACAGTTCATCTGCTTTCCTTGAATTAAGCCTCCGTTTAATGTTCAGGCCGTGGTCTGTGCTTCTCTGGAGGCGATGAAAGGGAACCTTCCTCTTTCTCCACTTCCTCTTGTTTTAAAACAACCTGCAACTTGGAGAAAAAGGCCCTAGAAATTCGTGGGCCCAGGGGCCTATCTTTTATACATATGGCCTCAGGACTAGTGTTCTTGTTTGTTAATTTTATTTTTTATTGAAGTGTGGTTGGTTTACAATATTAGTTTCAGACATACAGCAAAGCAATTCAGTTATACATATACACACACATATATATTTTTCAGATTCTTTTCCATTGTAGCATATTATAAGAAATTGAACATAGTTCCCTGTGCTCTACAGTAGGTCCTTGTTGTTTACCTATTTTATATATAATAGTTTGTATCTGCTAATCCCTAATTTGTCCCTTCTCCCTCCCCCCTTTGGAAACCATAGTTTGTTTTCTATGTCCATGAGTCTATCTTTGGCTTGTAAGTAAAATTTGTATCATTTTTAGATTCCACATATATGTGGTATCACATGATATTTGTCTTTCTCTGTCTGACTTACCTCACTTAGTATGATAATCTCTAGGTCCATCCATGTTGCTGCAGATGGCATTATTTCATTCTTTTTTATGGCCGAGTAGTATTCCACTGTGTATACATATACCACAACTTCTTTATTCACTCATCTCTTGATGGACATTTAGGTTGCTTCCATGTCTTGGCTATTGTAAATAGTGCTGCTATGAACATTGGGGTGCATGTATCTTTTTGAATTATAGTTTTCTCTGGATATATGCCCAGGTGTGGGACTGCTGGATCATATGATAACTTTATTTTTAGTTTTTTAAGGAACCTCCATACTGTCCTCCATATTGGCTGCACCAAACTACATTCCCACCAACAGTGTAGGAAGGCTCCTTTTTTCATGGAACCTATCTGTTAAAGCTGTTCCCACTAAGGCTAAATCTTGGACCACACTCCTGTTTTTCCCCTTTACTGCATACACTTAGGTTTATGGTATGACAGGTGAGATACTGTAACACAGACCAGGCTGTCATGAGTCTCGTCATGATCTGAACCGATGACATTACATGGAGGTCAGATTTCTGTGGTCTGGTTGCCACCACATTCTTATTGCTGGAATTGGAGGGCCCCCAGCTCTAGGGAGGCCCAAGGCAGACTAGGAGAGTGAAGCCAAGAAGGGATTTATTTTGTGCCTGGAGGTCTTGTCACCTTGGCCATTGACAGCCGAGGGGTTCTATTCCTGCCTTCGTTGAAGAGACTTGTGTTAAATACTTCCTGTGTGCAGGTGAGAAGTTGACTTTGAGACCAGATCTTCTCTCCACAGCGGGAGACTTGTAACACATTTGGATTTCGTCTCATCCCCAGTCGCCTTCCTCTCCTCTTCCTCCTTGCAATATCATTCTCAGTGAGTCACTGTCCTTGGCTCCTGGTTCCTTTAAAAAGGGATCATAGCTTGAACTGTTAAAATGGTTTGACTTGGATAATTGGCGTCCCTCCAGAGTCCAAATCCAGCCTTATTCCTTAGCGGTTCCTTGGGGTTAAGACCGATCACCCACTGTTTTGTGGATGGTTTTGCAGAGACCAGTGTTGGGCACACCCTGCAGTGGTCAGCTGGACAAGCAGAAAGGAAATGCTCCAAGTGTTAGGGATGACTGTCACCTGGAGCTCCAGCTGCAGGATGAAGTTTTGGTCAAAGCCACACAGTGTCCTGTTTCAGTCTCCCTGGGATGCATCTCACTCCCTTTTGTTATAAGGCTGTGTTCCCCTGACAGATGGCGCCCTGCAGGATGTCCCTGGAGCAGGCCCGTCTTGAGACCTGAAACCCTGGAATTTCCCAGTGATTAGTCTCTGCCCCTCCCTCCTGGTTGGGTGAGTTAGCTGCTTGGCACAGGGATGCCTGGGGTTGTGGGTTTATTTCTCGTAGAGGCCAAGCTAGTTTCTCAGAAGGGGGAAACCTGAATTCATTCCAACGTGGTCATTTTACCTGCGTCTCAGGCTTATAGGAAGGACGGGGGTAATGACATCAACTGCAACTCTTCCAGGTTGAGAGAAGAATCACCCCCTCTCCTCCCCAAAACAAACAATGTGGGTGGTCAGTCCTTGCTTGGTTCTGTTGGTTCAAGTAGGTTAGCTATTCCACGGTCCCACCTCACGTCAGCAAGAACACGTGAGTTCATCGGAAGCACCCTTTAACCCAAGTCCATTCCTCACTTTGTCAGCATCAGCACCTCCCAAGGCGAGGGACCCAGGTTCCCGTTCTCACGTGAGCTCGCCGGCCTGACCCCCTTCAGCACGTGCCGGTGGGTGGCAGGTGCGCTTCCCGTTGCTGCTGTGACAAACCACCAGCAGATGAGGGACTGAACGTCTGCTTGTCCCCCGCCAGTCCTGCCCACCAGCGCCCTGGCCAGGGGCTGGTTCATCCTGGGTGTCGGCCAGGAGGCTCTTGGGGATGTATATTTCCTTGCTTTGTCCGGCAAAGGGGCCCCTTGTGGCCCCTCCCTCCATCTTCATCTCTCTCTCTCTCTCTCTCACCCCTCCTCATCACCTCTCCTCCACTCCTTGGTGACTTTAGAGCCTGTCCCATAGTGGTAAAGGCCCCAGCCCGTGCTCTCAGTGATGGATGTATTGATCGATGATGAGACCCACGCAGGGGACCAAACAAACGTAGTCAGAGAGCGGAACTTTCTCTCCCTGTGGGCGGGGGCGTGGCAAGCCAAGGCCCAGACGTGCCGCGGTTTATTGATTGACAGCGAGGATGATAACTGCCAACCGGACCAAGCCCTGGTGTCCCCCCGCTGGTCTGTGTTCTCCTGGGGGGCTGCTGCCCCGGGAGTCACGCTATAACCCAGTGGCCAGGCAGACCCGGAGCTAGAATGCAGGAGCCAATTAGATTTCTTAAATCGAGGTTCTGCCGGCAATCCCCGGGGCCAGAGCTCCTCTAACTCTGGGCATGCCTGGGTAGAACCTGTCTGTCTGGCTCTCTGGGCCCCTCCTTTTAAGATCGCGTGGCCAACAGGTGACAGGCGCCCCCTCAGCTTGCTGCTGATTAGCTCATTCTTAATTTTTTCTCTAGGTGTTTTATAGAACATTGATCTGATTACTCTCATGCCTTGCAAGCCTGGGAGCCAAACTTTCTCTTAACTGGATTCATTATGGGCTGATTTAAAAATTTCATTTTCCAAGGGCAATGTTCTCTTATTTCAGATTCCCAGAGGGGTTTCTCACTGTAGCCCTGGTGTGCTGGTCACAGTGAGGAAAATGACAAAAGAAAGATACTTGGAAGAACCTAGATTCTCAGTTTGCGTCGAATTTTGCTCAACGGATGCTGTTTCTGTAGTTCCCACGTGTGCACCGCCTTTCACACTTGCACAGTTTCCTGTTTCTGGGGGTGGGGGAGGGGAGCTGAGATGGTGGTGGTCCTGGGGCCAGTGTGGGGCGGTGGCTTCCTGACTGCCCTGCTGACAGCTCGGCAGGCAGGTGGTCCTGGGGTGTGGTTCCTTCCAGAGCCTGCATCTCCAGCTCTTCTGCTAAGTTTACAAGCATCTCATTGCCTGAATTCAGATCCTTTTTGCTTCAAGTTGCTCAGTCGGCTCTGTTATCTGCAGTCGCACCCTGACTTTGCAGAGGAGTCCCTGCCTGGTGGTACCTGAACACCCTCCCTGCCTGGATTGCAGAGGAAGCAAGCTTTGTGCTCATGTGACTATTTCCACTTTCCCTTCTCCTTTTCTCCCTCCTTTCTTCCTGCCTTCTTCCATTTTTTTTTAATTTTAAATTTTTTTGGGGGGGGATTTATTGATTAATTGATTGGAAGAACTGGGGATTGAATCCAGGACTTCATGCGTGCTAAACACCAGCTCTATCACTGAGCTATATTCTCACCCCCCATTCCATTCTTTTTTTTTTTTTTTCTTTTTTTGATTAAACTTTTTACTTTGAAGTAAGTTGAGGCTTTTCGGAAAGCTGTGACGCCATGTCTGTTAAATGGTTTGAACGAATTGGATGAAAAAATTTATAGCCGTGTGCATGTTTTGCAAGAGCAAAACCTGAAACCTGCATCTTCCTCTCCAGAAGAAAAGCATTTCCAAAATCCTGGGGAGAGAAAGGAAATCTGCTGAAGGAGCCCCAGATCGGGGTGCTGCTCAGTTTACGGACACGCTGTGTGAGGAGCACACGGCCTGGGTAGCGAGGATGTGCTCCCGGGGTGGGGCTCCTGCTGCCCGGCTCCCCTGGGCCCCGGTACTGAGACTGCGCTTTGAACAGCATGTTTTTGTCATAGTTTTCTGTGTGGGTGCTGATGGCATCATTTAGCTCTGTGGATCCGACGTCCTGACGGAGATGAGTAATTACAGAGGGGCGTGAAAACAGTCAGTAACCTTGCGCGTCATGGTCCAGTGGACTGCACGTGGGTGCTGCTGTGGTTCTGTTCTGGAGACGCTGACTACTTGAAAGGATGTCAGCAGATGTTTCCAAGAATGTGAATGTCTTCAAACAATTTCAAAACATTTGTGTTAAAAGCTTCAGTGGCAGGTTTAAGGCCTGGGCCTGGCCTGGGTGGAGGGGTGTTGTAGGAAACAGACTGGACTTGGAGCCAGGAGTGTTGGGTGTAAATCCTGAAATCTTAAGCTTCAGCTGAGTTATTTAGCAACTCTTGACCTCCGTTTTCTCTCTTGAGGGATGATAGGGGTTGAATAGATCCCTGTGGTGTCCTTTCTGGCTTTAAATGTCTCCATCTGTAAGTTATTCCTGGCCCCTGTGGCTGCCACCCTAATAGTGTTGGTTGCCTAATTTATCCTTGGGTGGCTCCACTGCACACAGTAGGTGGGCTGTGCCCCGTGGCTGCTGAGTTCGGAGTGTTCTGATGTCTACCCACCCTGATGAGTCTGAGCTCAAGCAGTAGCTTACAGGTGTTTAAATTGGCCCCAATCCACTGTGTTGCCCTCACAGAATACGGCGCAGTATATCCTCCATGCATTCCCCAGATCCTGGGAGGCTGTTTCTTCCTTGTTATTGTCGTGAACCAAGAGCCTGAGGCCCACGGAGAGGAGTACTCTGTAGTGGGCTCTCACCGTCATTGCCAGAAGGCTGTCAGCATTAGGTTCAGACTGTGGAAAGTTCCAGTGTTTTAGGTGCCGCGTTGCACTTTTATTCATTCACTTATGTATTTGACAGATATTTATCAGGTGCTTTTTAGGTGCCGGACAGGATGCCAGGGGATACAGGATGGACAGAGCTCTTGGTTCCTGGGCCAGAGGACAAAGATAGAAGATAAATATCAGCCTTGACCAGAAGGCACATCCTTGGGGGTGGGGTGGGGCCAAGGATAAATTATCCTGGATCCTACAGGTGAACACAGACTCAACTCGAAACCAAAGACAGCTGGAGGGCATTGAAGTAAGACGGGTAATTCCACTGCTGTCACTGCCTCGGTAGGTACCAGGGGTAAATATAAGATGGGAAGTCCACAACACCCTTCTCAGTGAGAGTCAGCCACCAGGGTGAATCACCACTCCATTCCCTGGTGTCCCTGTCACTAGGGGGCAGGTGGGGAGGAAGAGGCCCTTGTGTGGGGCCTGAGCAGTGATTCTGTTTTGCCCGTTTTCAAAACACGTGCTGAACCTCTGTGGTCGCGGCGTTAACACACATTGTATTTTCTTTTTTTAAGAAAGGATTCCAAACACTTTAAAAGATTTATTTCCGCAAGACTTAAAGTCTTTTCACATTAAGCGACATTGTGAAATTCTAAGAAATGTTGTATTTTTCTTGAAAAGAAATGGGAGTTCTTCCCGCCCCCGCTGACCCCAGTAATACTAACTCAAGTGCTATAAAAACTACGAGAAGGAAGGAGCAAAGGGTGTCCGGTGAGTAAGTGCCAACGATTATTAGAATCGGGGTGGCGGAGCCGGGCAGGGAAAAGCATTGAGTGTGCAATTCCAATGATAATACTTCGGAGGTGGTGGAGATTGAGAGCATATATTAGTCAGTGTTCCCCAGAGAGACAGAACCAATCGACTGTGTGTATGTGCGTGTATATAGAGAGAGAGCGAGAAAGAGATTTGTTGTAAGAAGTTGGTTCACGTGAATATGGAGGCCAGCCTTTCCAGAATCTGCCGACACGATGTCCTAATTCAAGACCGAAGACTGGAAGCTGCTGTAGAACCAGGAGGAGCCAATGTCCCAGCTCATCAGACAGGAAGAGCTGGTGTTCTCGTTGCTAGACATCAGGCAGGGTTGGGGGTCTAGGGGAGAGTTGGCCTTTTGTTCCATTCACATCTTCAACTGGTTGGACATGGCCCACCCACATTAGGGAGGACAGTCTGCTTTACTCATGCTACTGATTTAAGTATTAAGCTCATCTCCAAACACCCAGAACCTCACAGAAACCCAGAATGTTTGACTAAAATCTCGGGACCCCAGAGTCCAGTCAAGTTGATATATCAAATTCATCATCAAAGAGCTTATCTAGTTCAAAGAGGTGGTGCATGGCCTAGGGTCCCACTGCTGTCAAGTGTCAGGAACTGGAATAGAATCCAGAACTCCTATCTAGGGTTCTTTCTACCTCCTGCTTCCACAGGAGAACGTATCTGAAGGATTCCAAAGGTACAGAGGATCCCACAGCACATCTTCCCAGACCCTCAGTTTTCCTCAGTGACAAAGACCTTAAGACATTTCTTTATTAAACCAAGCATGGATAGATTATGAAACACATTGGAAATTCCAATGAATGTTTAAGATAAGGCATGAAATGTTCATTTCTGGACCTCTAGCTAAGCTGGAGATATCTGGGTCATAAAACTTCTTTTTTCTCTACTCCAAGGAACACTGTGGTGGAAAATTTTGAGAGTCACTGGCCTGCTGAAGTGACCTAGTGGCTGTGGAGAGCCAGTTTGTATTCTGGAAAGGCATGGAGCATCCACAGCCGCCACCAAAGGCCTAAGATTTTTTTTTTCCCCAAATGTCTTGGATTTTCTCAAAAAATCATGCAACTTTTGCTTTTTGTCCAGAATATACCTTGTTTATTTGTAATGTAAGGTAATGTTTTAAGTTATCTCTTAATGGACTCCCGAGGAAGTAGATGCACCTTTAGCCTATAAAGCTGACGACTCATTGGCAGAGAGTCTAGGGCTCATGTCCCACCGTGGGAGGAATGTGGGAGGTCAGCTCTGCTATTGTCACCTTCCCATTACCTTGCTTCCCCAATCAAAAATGATCTTTGCCTGGCATTCCAGACCAGATTAGCTCTTCTTCATTATTGGAAATGAAATTGATAATGTTCCACATCAACTCTAATGACTTAGTTCAGTATAATCTCTCCTCCATACTTCTAAAGTTGAGGTAAATGTTTGGGGCAACAAAAAAGGCATCACCATTCATCATCTCTTAAGAAGAACTTATATGCATCTTAGTAACTTTCAAACCCATTCTCCTCACATTAGGATGAAATAGCACTTCAAATAGAAGACTTTTATGTTTTCCTTTAATTTAAAAGATAGCAGTTAAAACATTAGACAATGCCCTAATTTGTTACATTAGCCAAGGGGGGAAACCAAAGTCAAGTTTTACAGTGCTTGGAAATGAAATGGCTTCCTTTTGAGGGGTGGTTACCAAAGTTGGTTAAGCAAAATTCAGAGCTGAAATAAGCAGTTGAGTCATTGTGATAGTTGCCTAAGTTATACATGAAGATGTTGACATAACTTCTCACACTGCCTCCTCCGTCTTTTCACTTCGGTCAAGAGCTTTAGCTAGTTGGGACTTGACTGGGGTATTTTAAAAATTGAAATATAGTTGATTTACAATGTGTTAATTTCTGTGTACAGCATAGTGATTCATTTATACATATATATTCCTTTTCATATTCTTTTTTGTTACAGGCTATTATAAGGTATTGAATATAGATCCTTGTGCTATACAGAAGGACCTTGTTGTTTGTCTGTTTTATATATAACACTTAGTATGTGCAAATCCCAAACTCTCAATTTATCCCTCCCCTCACCCACCCCCCACCCCAGTAACCATAAGTTTGTTTTCTATGTCTGTGAGTCTGTCTCTGGTAAATAAGTTCATTTGTGTCATTTTCTCTAAATTCCACATATAAGTTATATTGTATGGTATTTTTCTTTCTCTTCCTGGCTTCACTTAGTATGGTAAGCTCCAGGTTTATCTGTTGCTGCAAATGGTATTGTTTCATTCTTTTTTATGGCTGAGTAGTATTCCATTGTGTGTGGTGTATGTGTGTATATATATACACACTCATATACATACATCCATACATACACACACACAAAACAACTTCCTTATCCATGGACTGGAACATTTAAGAGACTCTCATAGAGACATTGATATAATAGAAGATATATTAACAGAAAGTAACATAACACTAGATTTTCTTCTTTACATATATGCCTTGTTTTCTTGGGTCCCCAGAAAAAAGGATGGTGCCCAAGGAACGCCTCCTTTTTATTTCATCAACAAGTCCCCTGCCCACTTCCAGTCTTTCTGGAGGAAGAACCTCACAGTGTCGGGTTAGTCACTAGGGCTGTTTCTTCAGTGATTTTCTCCTCCAGATTTGTTCTTATGACTCATTCCCCAACTCTACAATTGATTCTTGTCAAATTAAAAGAGTGCTAAGTGCAGTATGTTTAGATGCTGTGCTTCACGTTAACGTGTTTATTGATACGGGCGGCTGCTTAGGCCTGTACTCTGATTTCCTTATGATAGTGGAAGTGGAGAGAAAGGGAGAAGGCAGATGGACAGACAGACAGACAGTAGGGTGAGAATCAAGTCCTCATGGATAGTATGGTCACAGCTCAAAACAGTCCCAGACCTTTTCTTAGAAGGTCAGGCTCCCCCGGGACCACAAGCTGGGAGGTCATAATCAGAAACTGTGGACGCTGCATAGCTCGGGACGGCCCCTCAGCTCTCTGAGTGACAGCCTGGCCCGTGTGTTCAGCAGGATGTGGGGTATTTCCAGTGCCCCATCAAGGAAGGGTATCTTCCAGCTGAGGAGGTCATCCTCGGAACTGATGGGTGTCTCCTAGGTCAGGGTACATGGCGAGGTGAAGGCGGGCGGAGTGCTGGCAGGTGGCCCCCGAGTGCACCTCAGCCATCAGACCATTAGTGCTTACCCTGTGTGTGCACCGCACATGCACGCACACACACACACACGCACACATACTTCACACAGGCAGACATCAGGCTAAGAGAGAGTGGACTGTATACGTTTTTACACATCGTGGTCTTAAAAAATGACACAAGTGATCTGTGAATGCCTGCCTTTATCAGGGCACGCTCTTCAGAGCCTTCTCCAGCGCCCCTCTCGCTCGGGTCCCTGCCCTGGAACACGGGAGTGCAGGCAGCTCCCTGAGGCCACTTCAGACACAGCAAGAGCCTTGTTTCTTCGAAGACCTCTGGCATCTGCCGGCTTGGGCAGGGAGGCGGAGGGAGGAGCCAGGCATAGAAGGAGGAACTCGGGCCAGTATTAAAATATAACAAAACAAACACATGGACCTAATGAAGACCTGTATCGTTCTGCCATCATTATGTTTTGAATAAACAGGGGAGAAAAAGCTGAAAGTAAAGCGTCAAACCCGAGCAAACACATCAGAACTACCGAATTAGTGCCCTGTGCAAACACGCCTTTCTATTTAGAGCTGGACCAGCTTGGGTGACCGTCCTCGGAGGTGGATCGCCCAGGCAGCAGTGACTTCCAGCCCCGCATCCCTCCCGGGGCCCCCTCCCATCTGGGATGTGCCTGTATATGTTGGTGTTTTCTTTGGCTTCTAGGACGTTAAGGAGCGATGACTTTGCACTTCTGTTTTTCCTCCTTTCCCAAAATGAGTGCTAATAACTTCTATATAAGGAACATTACCTGTTCGTTCAGAAGTCTGGTTACCTGCTCGCATGCAGAGGGGCAGCTCCTCAGCCAACAGTGCTGTTTGGAAAGTACTTTAAATAACAGTTTGCTGACGGCAGCCGACCTTCAGAGAATGAGACTGTGGGGAGAGGTGTGTCATACAAGACGTGACCTACATTTCAGGGACCCTTATCTCAAAGCAGTGGGAGTTCACGGAGGATAAAAGTACATTGTAGGGAGACAGACGTGTGTGTGTGTGTAACTTTCAAACACAAGCATTATTAACAGCTAACATATATTGAATACAGTGCAGTGAACATTGTACTGAGTTCTTTTTTTCTCGTCTTTTATGTTTTAATTATTTATCTCCTTTTTTATTGAAGTATAATCGATTTACAGTGTTGTGTTAGTTTCTGGTATACAGTGTAGTGATTCAGTTTTACGTATATATTCCTTTTCATGTTCTTTTTTGTTGTAAATTATTACAAGATATTGAATATAGTTCCCAGTGCTCTACAGTAGGACCTTGTTGTTTATCTATTCTGTATGTAGTAGTTTGTATCTGCTAATCCCACACTCCCAATTTATCTCCCAGCTCTTCCCCTTTGGTAATCACAAGTTTGTTTTCTATGTCTGTGAGTCTGTTTCTATTTTGTAAATAAGTTAATTTGTATCATATTTTTTTAGATTCCACATATAAGTGGTATTATATGATATTTGTCTTTCTCTGACTTACTTAGTATGATTATTTCTAGGTCCATCCATGTTGCTGCAAATGGTATTACTTCTTTTTTATGGCTGAGTAGTATTCCAGTATGTGTGTGTGTTTACGTGTGTATATATATGTATGTGTATATATACCACAACTACTCTATCCAGTCATCTGTCAATGGACATTTAGGTTGCTCTGTGTAAAATAAACAAGGTCCTTCTGTACAACACAGGGAACTACATTCAGTATCTTGTAATAACCTATAATGAAAAAGAATATGAAAAGAATGTATGTATAACTGAATCCCTATGCTGTACACCAGAAACTGACACGACATTGTAAATAAACTGTACTTCAATTTAAAAAAAAAACACATTATTAACAGCTAGCCTTGTGCTGAGTACGATGCAGTGAACATTGTACTCCATTCTTTAAATGTGCAGTCTGACTTTACTTCCACGACAACCCTGGAGATGTTGGTCACCCCCATTTTAGAGATATGGAGCCTGAGGCCTTGGAGAAGCTCAGGGCCTTGTCCGAGTCTCACAGCAACAGCGGAGTCCAGGCGTGTCTGACTCCAAATCCCCTCCCTTGACCACGAGCGGATTCTGTCCCTCTGTGAACGAGTAGACAGGGAGCTGTTTCCTAGACTTCGCTGCCGTGGCTGCATGTTTGTAGGTTTCTCAAAACGACGGACAGGAAAAAATTGAAAGAAGGAGAGAAATTGGAACTGATGTTAGTGCCAGGATTTCGGACCTAGAAGAGAGTTTGAGATCATCTTGTTCTCACCCGGCTCTGTTTTACTGGTTCTGTGAAGTGCCTTCCTAGATTCCATGAGTGAGTCAGGGCCAGACCTAGTCTTGAGTCTGGGATGCCAGACTCTTGCCTCTGATCTATTATTTCTGTCCTTCACTTGGTATTTGTCACCTTCTTGCCTTGCTGATGATCCTCTCTATTCATGTCTTATGTCTTCAACGGGATTAGAAAGGTTCTGACAGCAGGTCCTGCCCAACTTCTCCCCAGGCTCATGGTTCAGCACCTCAAACATGTAGGTATTCAGATACTTGTGGCTTTAATGTAACATTACGCACGCCGGACCACTTGGGGAGTATTTCCTGGCTCTGGTGCTGGTGGGTGGATTATCTTGGAGATTTCTGGATCCCTGTGGGTCTCCCAAAGGAACTGAGCAAGAGGAACCCGAGTGCTTGCCTTACCAGGCAGGTTACAGCCCAGCAGGTGACTGATGGGCGCGAAGTGGCAGACACTGCTTTCCAGTGCCATGTCCGAAGCACCAAGTTACTGGGGCGCCTCCTGGGGGAGGCTCAACTCATCACCTCCACTCCTCACCTGAGTGGATTTCATCGCTAATGAGATTTTTTTTTAAATTGAAGTTTAGTCAGTAACGATGTATCAGTTTCCAGTGCACAGTGTGATGTTCCAGTCCTGCATATACACACATATGTTCATTTTCATATTCTTTTTCATTAAAGGTTATTACAAGATATTGAATATAGTTCCCTGTGTATACAGAAGAAACTTGTTTTTTAAAATCTATTTTTGTATATAGTGGCTAACATTTGCAAATCTCAAACTCCTAAATTTATCCCTTCCCACCCCCCTTTCCCCCTGTTAATGTGCAAATAGTATACTTCTTAAGAGTGGTAATAAGATATTGTTACTCTTCCATAGAGCTCTGTTTTGTCCAGCGTGTTCTCAGGTGCATGACTTCACTTCACCTGCAGTGTGTCTTGGTGAGGGCGTCAGCCCCATTTGAGAGATGGGGACGCTGAAGCGGAGAGGAACCTTTAAATGGCAGAGATGCCGTCTGAGGTCAGGAAGGGATTGATGAGAAACAGCCTTTTCCTGGTGCCTCCTCGGTGCTCACTGTGTCGTCTTGTGGTGTCTGGGGAGAGTGTTTGGGCCCTCTGGTCTTTCCTCCCTGAAACCACAGGCAGCCTTTGGGAACCCATTTGCAGCCGTGGTTCACCTCAGCCTACCTCCCTTCACGGGCTGTGTGCGGCTGGGTGAGTGTTTGAGTTAGGCGGAGTCTAGATAGCGCACACACCCAGGCGTTTATTTCTGTGCTGTTTCTACTTGAGTGGGGATGAGTAGTCATGACCTATTCCAGGGGAACCGAGACGCCCCTGCCTTTGTGATGTGTCTCTGTGACCAGTTTAATTCCGCGTCTCCTGGTGTGTGTGTTGCTGGTACCAGGCTGTCCACCCACCACAACAGCACTTTTGATTCTTTTTGAAGAACTAAGGAAGACCCTTCAGACTCTTTTATTAGTGTTCCTGAATCCTTGAATTAATCGGAATCCGCCTTCTATGTCCCGAACAGCACTTAGTCGGGAGTCAGTAAGTATTTGTTACATGTGAGTGAGACGTTTGTATTTTTAACCTGTACCCTTAGCAGCTTTCTTATCCAAAGAGTACACAGCAGTCCCCTCTTATCCATGAGTTCGCTTTTGAAGGGTTCAGTTACCAAGGTCAGCTGCCATTAGAAAATTATAGATGGAACATTCCATAAGTAAACAGTCCACAGGTTTCCTGTTGTGCTCCGTGCTCAGCAGTGTGGTGACACCTTGTTCCATCGCACCCGAGATGTGAATCTTCGCGTTGTGTTCCGTGTGTTCTGCCTGACGGTGGAGTATCAGGTTGACGGTGGTGTCATCTTGGTGCTTGAGTTCAAGCCATCCTCCTTTTACTTAAGAACGGCCTCAACGTGCACAAGGAGGGACGCTGGCCGTTTGGATGTTCTCTTGCGGTGCCTCACGTGTAAACTGAGCTTCATCGTAGGTGTGTCTGTGCAGGAAAGAGCGTAGTATATGTAGGGTTCCGTACTCGCCGTGTTTTAGGCGTCCACGGGGGAGCTTGGAACGTAACCACCACAGATGGGGGGTGGGGCTGACTATGACACATTAGGTGACTGTCTTATTTGCCGCAAAGTTGTCATTAAAGCTACTTCCACTGCTGTTTCAGCCCCTTCTCTTGAATGCTTAGTACTCAATAGTCAGGAGACAGTTTGCATTCTATTTAATCCTCACCAGATTTCTATAACATGAGTACAGTCCCCCTGCGGGATCCATGGGGGCTTGGTCCCAGGATCCCCCAGGGGTATCAGCATCCATGGATGCTCAAGTCCCTTTTATAAAATGACAGCATTAGCGTGTAACCTCCCTAGGGGACTTATAACACCCAATACGATGTAAATACTATGTAAAGAGTTGTAAACAGAATGGAAATGCTACGTAAACAGTTGCCAGTGTGCAGCAAATACAAGCTTTGCTGTTTGGAACTTCCTGGAGCTTCCCCCCACCCCAGTATTTTCTATCCGTGGTTGGTTAGGTCTGTGGATGTGGAACCTGCAGATGTGGAGGGGCCGGCTGTACTGTTGTTACTCTCATTCCCACTCTGCCGTGAAGGAACCGAGGCTCAGAAAGATTAAGTCACGTGGCCAGTACGTGGTGAGCCCCTCGCTCCTTCGTCAGCACCACGCCGCGCTGTCTGCCGGCCACCAGGCCTGCGTGGTGTGGGCTGAGACTGTGAGCTGGTCCACTGTTACACTGTATTTGTACAGATTCAGACTTGGTGAGCACATGCGTGGCGCGTCGGCGGGGGTCGGGGTGGGGTTGGGGGCGTGCGTACAGCGGACAAAGCACAGTCTTGTCATCTCACAGGCCTGGCTCAGAATCCTAGTTCTGTCACCCACGGACGTAGCACGTTATTTCCCCCAGTCGCATCTCATTGATTCATTTGTTCATTTAGCAAATGCTTACTGAGTGCCTGTCAAGTGCTAGGGACTGTGTGGGAGGATGCAGTTAAATAAAAAACAGGCATGGTGTCAGCCAAGGAGCTTCAGTGCTGACAATGATGGGCCGAGGTAAGTGACTGGAAGGAGAGAAGCTGTGAACCGGAACCAGGAGTTAATTCTGGGACAACCAGTGTCTGATCAAAGGCATGGCGGCAGCAAGTGAGGAACTTTTGAAGAACTGAAGGATGGGGCGTAGATGCAAAGTCTTAAGCAGCATTTGGGATTTTAACCTTCATCCCAGGAGCAGTGGGAGGCCCCTGAAAGGTTGAAAGTGACTGGTGGCGGGGGTGGGGGGAGGGCAGCTGACGTGATCAAGTACATATTTGAAAAAAAAACGCACCATGGGACTGGACAGAAGGGAGCGGGTGGAGTGGATGGGGAGCTGGTTCAGGGAGTGACTGTGGCAGGTGAGAAATGGTGGCTTGAATGGCTGAGAGGAGATGGAGAGAAGTGGGTGAACTTGAGAGCGATTTCAGAGGTGCACCGACAGGACCTGGTGATGGAGGAGACACGAGGGAGGTGGGGGGGGCGTGTAGATGAGGACGCACTGGTTTCCAGCTTGCAGACCTGACAGAGGGAGAGTCACTCATTGAGGTAGAGAACGCTGGAAGCCCAAGACACTGGGTGGGTGGGAGATAGATTATTGTTTGGGTTGTGATCGTGTTGAGTTTGTGGTGTCTTGGAGCCATGCAGGGGAAATTGCTGAGCACGCCTTGGTGCTGGAGTTCTGGAGTGTGAAGGAGAGAGGTGGGGTAGGGACAGAACCTGGTGCCAGCAGTGTGTGCAGGTAACCGAAGCAGTGGGTGTCCATGAGCGTGCCCAGGGGATGAGTCCAGAGAGAGGGAGAGAAGGCGACAGAGCATGGAGGCTGCAGAAGAAACCGAGGAGCAGCCTGGAGGTCAGGGGAAAACCAAGGGCACTGAGAAGAGGGTGTGCCGAGAAGGAGGCAGTGGTGAATGGCTTCAAATGCTGCTAAGAGATCACAGGACGAGAACTTAAAATTGTCCATTGAGGTTTGCCACGTGGAGGTCCTTGATTCCTGAGATTCATTTGATGGATGGATGCGGGCAAAAGTCAAACTGGGGTGAGTGAGCGTGAAAAGAAGAATCAAGAAAATGTAGACATGGTCCAGACAACTTTCATGAAATCTGGGTTGAAGTGGAGGAGAGGGGTAGGTCTGCACAGGAGAGGGGGGAACGCAGAGGGGAGTTTGTGTGGTTGCACTGTGGAGAGAGGCGTGTGTTTAAGTTGTCCCTGGGGAGGACCTAGGTGAGGGGGAGTGGCTGACTCTACAAGGGAAAGATTAGGTGATGGAGAGGATACAGTGGAAATGTCTCTCTCGTAAGATAACTATGAAAATTAAATGGGATCGCATGTTAGTTCTCAAAACAATTGTTGTTCTCACCCCTTGTGCTGTTACACATTTTTATTGGATTCTAAGCTTCCATCTTTCTGGTCTGAAAAGTTCTATTTTTATTTGATTCCTCTTTGCCACTTACTTCCTTTAGGTAGAAAAATGGTTTCTTTCAATGTTCATTCTTTCTAATCTTTTTTCTTCCTCCTAAATTCAGAATTTTTTATTGTCCAGTAAGTGGATATAAACATTATTTAGCAAGGTGGGTAAGCCATCTAGTATGTCATATGAAATTTTTAGTTGCCTTTATTTCTAACCTTCACACTCAGCAATGCATGTCACGTGATAAAATGTTCTTTCCTCCGTCCCAACTTCCTTTGGTGATTGTTGACATTTTTTGCGTTTCATCACTAGATGTGTGACTCATCTTCCTGTATCTCCTCCTGTTTATTATCTAAGTCAGTCTCTTTTTTAAAAAGGAAATATGAGCGTTAGTAATCTTCAGTGCCAATTTCTTTTAAAATGAATTGGCCATCTTCAAGTATAGCGCTGTGGGTCTGGTGTATGTGTCTGGAGTGTGTGTTCGGATCATGTGCTAGTAACATGTTTAAACTGTTGTCACAAGGATTTATTGCATAATAGAGCTTTTCTGTGCCAGGATACATTTTTTAAAATTTATGCCTCAACGCAGATATTTTCCCCAGGGTTCTTGTTCCCCCTTCTCATGGACAAATTTGGTGAAATTTGCTTTTTCTGGGAAGGTCCTTTGAACTTTAGATGACAGCGTTTGCTACGGGCGTGGGGGAAGATCAAACAGAAGAGAAGGAAGCGGAGTGAGTTGATCTTGGAAGAAGTGGGAGAAATCTTCTTACTGCACAGTAGGACGCTAGCCCTGAGCTTACAGGAACAGCAGAGGGAAGGAGGGACCCGCTGTCCCCACAGGGACGGGTGGCTTCCTACCTCGGATCTCCAGTCCCATGGCCACTTCCTCCTTCCCGGGCTCCAAAATGTGCTGAGGAAGTGGAGGAGGGTTTCATTTTTTATTACGGTTGGAGCTGGACTTTTCAGCGCAGGAAGGGGAGGCCCCTAGTACCATCTACCACCTACTCAGAGAAGGAATCACTGATACTTTCCTGCCAAACCAAGAGAGGTAGTCATGGAGACGAGAGAGTTTAGGTGAATTCTGGAGGAAACAGATTTCCCCCCTGGACACCTGTTCCAGGCAGCTGGAGGAGGGCCGTTGAGGGTTAAGACCGTGGTGGTATACCAGATAGCCTTCTGTGATGATCTGTTTTCCGTATTTTCCATTTAATGTTTTTGAAAACATTTTATTTATTCAAAAAATTGTTTATTTTGTTTGGGGGAGGAGGTAATTAGGTTTATTCAATTGCTTATTTATTTTAATGGAGGAGCTGGGATTTGAACTCAGGACCTTGTAGGTGCTAAGCACACACTCTACCACTGAGCTATGCTCCCCCTCCTTCAGTATTTATATAAAAACAGTGCTTGTCTCCTACCCCTGATGCTACAGAGGGAGAGAGGCTAACAGGCTTACTGGGTTTGGCACCCTTCAAATAAATGTTTAAACAAATGCAAGGCATTATTGCTGTAGTTGACACAACAATAGCGCTTCAAGAGTGATGCTCAATTGGCTTGTTTCTCTTCATTTCTCTTCATGGGTCGCAGCCCTGAGTCCTTGTTAGGAGCCTCCTTGGTAAATGAGAGAAGGGGTCTTTGTGTCTGAAATTCAGAATTGCCACTTCGTAAAATTGGTGTGTTTATTATGATTTTATAGCGCGATTGTCTCTTTGAGAGGCGGTGAGTGGGGAAAGTCCTCTGTAGCTGATGGGGGCGGGGTGGAGGTGGGAGGAGGGCGCCTCTTTTGTGTTCAACCCCAGTTGCATCTCAAGCTATGAAAGGAATAAACAGGGGGTGCAACGCAGCAATCTTCTTCGACTCCTCCCCTGCCTGCTGCTGGCAGAGGCGTGAGGAACAGCCTCATACTTTGCTGTGTCTTGCAGGCTGCTCTTGCCTGAAAACATAGTCTGTTTGTGGAGGGGAAGGACGTGGCTGAAGAAACACTTGTACATAAAACAGCTGTTAAATGAATCTCCACACACTGAGATCAAGAGAACGTGAAGAACTATGTCCTTCCAAGGACCCTTTTGCCAACTTGGAGCCTCCTTCAGAAAATAAATACAGCCACGCTACAAGTTTCTGGTAACTTAGTTACTGAAAAATAAATCAAGCTACTCAGACCCCGAACCTTGATTTAAAAAAAAAAATCTCTGCAATTGAAGCCAAGGGAACTATGCAGAAAGCTTCTTTACCCTGTTGTTCGTGAAGGGGCCCCAAGGAGTCCCGGAAGGGCACAGAGCAGAAGCCCCGGCTTCCCAGCGGAGGGAGAGCAGGTCCACGTGGGTCTGGCTCTTTAAACTCCACCCACGATGAGATGGTGTTACCAGGTTGTCAAGTGTTCTCTGCATTTTTCCTTCTCTGGGGCTTGATGCTCGGTGGCTGCCGGGAAAACTGGACGGTCCCCCTGTCTTAGCACCTCTGGGCACGCCTTTCCTCTGCCTGGCTGGGAACATCGCAGAGGGCTGATTGCCTTGGGTGCCGGCAACGCAGTCGGAGTGCTGTTTCTGAAAGACGAGGTCCCTTTAAAACTTCAGGCTCAGGCTTAGAGAATTCTGGTCGTGTGCTACAGATGTTTTACAGTTTATTTCCAAACAGCTGCTTTTCCCTTCTTTAGTCTGTTTTTCTCTTTTTTTTTCCCCTCAAATAAAATCCCTCCGGAAACCTTTCAGCTCACATCCTTGGCAACGCTTCCTTAGAAAAGGCCCTCTCGCTGCGCGGGGCGGCACGCACCTGAACAGCACCTGCTGCTGCAGGCCGGCCGTCGGCTCAGCAGGTCGCCGTTCCCTGAGTGAGGGGTGAATGTGTGCCTGTCTCACAAACCTCTGGGGATTCAATCAGCCTGGGACACACAGTCCCCCAGGGACAAGGGAGCCCTCCAGTGCACTTCAGGAGGCAATCCCCAGAGGAAAAGGAAAAGCAATGATTTATAATGCATAACACTCACGCAGAGCGTCAGGCAGAAGAGCCCTGTGCAGGCGACCCAGTTCAGGGGTCAAAGGAAGGATTTCCTTGAGGGGCCACCAATTTGACAGGCTGTCCCTCTTCGAAGTCCACCAGCTACCCTTCCAGGTAGGAAGAACAGGAATAATTAAGAACCACAGACAATTCCCAAATCTTGGTGATGGCTCTCACAGCCGCCTTTCCTGGTCCCTTTTCCCGGAGCTGCCACATGGAGCTTTAGTGGGCTAATCTGAGTTCGCCTCCTTCCGTTCCCTTTTCACTGATCCCCTGAGGATAATGAGAGAAGGAAAAGTCCAGTGGAAGAGGGAGGCGCTGGGGAGTCAGGAGTCAGGAGTTTGGGAAATCGGTCCTTGAATAGCTCGCGAAGTGTGGATCAGCTCTTAGTCCAAGGGAGTTGTGTTGCCTTGTCCTCTTGCCAGCTGTGCATATGCAGAGACACCACCTGTGTTGAAAACCGTGCATGGATCTCTGAAAAGAGTCCACACTGAGTCCATGTCTGAGATGGAGTTACACCTCAAAAACAGTTATCAAGTGTTTAAGGATGAGGTGCTGCGAAGCCAAGAGAGTAAAAACAATCCATGAAGGCGTGTTTGGCCAGCTCTCAAAAATCTTAGACACTTGCAACACAGTCCTTGGCTCGGATGCTGGATTTTTCCCATTCATGCGCTTTTTTGACAGATGAATTGTTGCAGGCTGCGAAAAAGCTCTGAGAGGAATCTGCCAGACTCCTCACTCACTCAGAGCCGGGGATCTCTTTCCTCGCAGCCCCGTGGACAAAGCAAGGGCCTGTCTGCCTTGTGCAGTGAGCCGTGTGGCCACTTTCTGGCTCTGTCTGAAAGGGTCAAGGCCTCATTCAACTCTGGCATATTTGTGTGTTGGGTTGGAATGAAGACTCTCAATTTAGTAAATATTCGACACTGATAGAACTTTTCTGGAATTCGTGTTTCTTAACTCCTATGGAATGTTTATTACTTTCATTATGGTAATAATGAGATGGCTTACCCACCATCCCATTAATCACTTGAGCTTGGCATTTCCCTTCTAGAGTTTGCCTTGCTTTTTCTCCGACGGGTGGGCTCACGTTTCTGTCTGGCGTGTTTTATCCACCTTCTGGGTTGCTGACTATGATGGACTGATTCTTTTTCTTCAAAAAAGTCATTTTGATAAAACTACATTGAGCTGTTTCACACGTAGCTTCCTTCACCCCACATGCAGTAAGTGTGACATGGTGGCAATAATAGAAACGGATGCTTCATGTTCAGCCACAAGAGTGGGCAGCCCCTCGTGCATGGGGAGTTCTTGCCCAAGCCTAGAGTACGTTTCTGGGATCAGTGGAGAAGGATTCAATCAGTTGAATTTAGACCTTCAGGTATTCTTGGCTGGAGCAGCTCAGAGGCAGTAAGTTGAGGGCATGGGAAAAAGAAGAGTCATCATTTGCACCTAATATAGAAAGGACTGGGGGTCACGTGTAGTCCTCCCAGCTGGACCCTACATATACTAGGAGTGACTTCAACTTCAAAGAAGAAACATGGCATATCCTACTGTATGTACATATTGTACATGGTACAAAATGGGGGAATGATTAGTCACATGCTCCAGATACTGGCCTCCGTGTATACGTAAAGAAACTATAAACCCCTTCCCACATTTTTAAGCCAACAATGAAAATTCCTAATCAATTTGAACAGTTTTAAAGGTCCATTGTGACAATGTATATCTGCTTTAAATATATTTTCATCACAACGTGGAAGTTGGGGATTTTCACACTGGGAAACCGTCCACCATTATAAAACAAACAGTGGCAAAACCAGTCCTCATGATAAAACAGATCCAGCGAATCAGAAGTGGTCACTGTGGTTTGGTTTTTTTTTCCCCAATTTAAGTCAACATATGTCTTCAAACCACTATCTGACTTCTGAATTTAAAGTCTAAAATATATAGATCAGAAAGGCAGGGACCTTGCAATGAATCTGTCACCTGGGGAAATAAGATCCCCCCACCATTATTATATCCTCTCTCTCTGTTTTATTTTTTAAAAAAATGTTTTTTATTGAGTTATAGTCAGTTTACAATGTTATGTCAGTTTCTGGTGTACAGTACAGTTTTTCATTCATACGTGAATATACATACCTCTCTTGGTTTTAAAGGGAAGTTTTCTGTACTTTTCTCTCCAGGTCTCTCCCTCAGGAGTACATTCTTGAATGACTCTTGTTCGTTGGCACCCCAGACGTTTCTACACCCTTGTCAATGTGCTTCAAGATTCTGGAGGGGAGAGAAGGCAGGGGAGGTAGGAAAGGAGAACCAGCATAATCTCAGGCTCATTGGGTTTAGGAAAGAATTCATATGGAAACTTGAGGTTCTGGAAATGTAATCTACTTTTAAAAACCATCCATGCTTATGCCCTCTCCAGAAAATCTCTGTCACACCCCCTCCACCCAGGGGTTTGCGGACCCCAGTTGGGAGATGACCGATTTAGAGCACGTGACTCTTAGTAGCCATCTGTGTAGAGAGAAAGGTCAAGGAAAAGGGCCTTCATGAACACTGTGGAAAATAAAGTAACCGGAGCATAGATGGAAGTTTAAAAATAGGTAGTAAAGTGCAAAGAAGATGAGATACACGAGGTTGTAGTTCACACGGTCCCTTGAATGGAAAATGCAGGGATATGAAGTTACGGGGGAGATGGACGGACAGACAGGCTGGCAGATACTCCTGTCTCAGAGGGTAGCTTGCTCCTTGGCGGCCAGTTCCAAAGTGTCTTAACAGCTTCCCTTCTGGAAGTGCTCTGGGCTGGTCATCACTTCCCAGCTTGTAGGATTTCTTCAGAGACTCTCCCTGCTGGACTTTTGACAATGACCCTCTATCTTTTCAAGTTACAGGAGGTTCTTGAGGGCCTCTTCTAACCCTGGCCAGTCTTCAGGGGCCTCACCGGACCTGGGGGTGTTGCTCTCACACCCTCCGACTGGCCCGGGTGGGGGCTGCCGGGCTGGCCTGTGTCCTGTATCCTTTGCTTTCTCAGTGTCGCCAGTGCTGGAGGCTTTGCTCCGTGTTTGTCAGCTTGTCATGTGGGGTCATTCCTTCTGTCTGTGCTTCTGAGCAATGCTCTGAGTTCCAGAGGCTGCAAGTATTTTACCAGTCGCCTCACTCAGCCGGGGTTCTGAACCTGGCCCACTTGCGGTGACGCTGGCTGACGACCACGCAGGCACAGCTGTTCCTACTGGGGTGTGCGCATGTGTTGATGTGTGTGTGTGTGTGTCTGTTCACGTTTGTTTTCAAGCGTTTTCTTCCCATGGTCCCCTCCTCCTGCCCCTTCGATGTTGGGGGAACTTTCCTAGCATCTGGCAGCGAGCATCAAGTCGATGCTGTTTGCATCGGTCAGTGTTCATCATGGTCCTTGAGGCCTTTGCTGTAAAAACAGAACAAAAGCCACCCAGTTCCTTTCTCAATGCCTGTAAGATGCCACTGCTTCTCCAAATACTTCTTCCTGCAGGTTTTCCTGCCTCCACATGTTTAAGCTTCTCTGAGGAACGGCTCTTCCTTTTTACCTTCTGTCACATGGAAAAGCTCTAATGCCTTCTGTGCCCCGTTCCAGCTCTACCCGGATCCTCAGATTCATTGATCTTCCTCCCTCTTCCCAGGTTCAGATCCACTTTTCTGCAGGCTCCTTCCCTGGGGCTTGAAACATGCCTATGGCCATCTGCCCTTCCCAGAAAACCTCCTGGCCTGCCCTCCCCTCCACCAGCGCACCGTCTCCTCTCACCTTCCCATCCCTCCCTCCCTCCACTGACACCCCTGTCTGGCTGCTTCCCATCAGAGGAGGGGGGCCTTAGACACATCACCCCTCTGTGTGCACAGCCACTCCCGCCACCCAGCGAGGCTGCTCCGCCGCGTCCTCTTGGCTGTCACTCCTCCCCTCTGGGAGGCATCGGCTTCCCCTGGCTTCTGTGCTGCGTGCTCTTGGTCGTTCCTCTGCTCTTTCTGCCTCCCCGCCTCCCTCTGTCCATCCTTACAGACGGCTTACATATTAGTTCTTTGGGCCCCGCCCTTGGCCCTCTTCACCACTTCTCGCTCTTTGTGGCAACTTCACCTTCTCCCAGGGCTTCACGTTGTCACTGAGCTGATGTCTGTTAAGTCTGCATTTCTAACCCAGAGCTAACTCACTCACTCTCTCTCCAGACCCTCCTAACTGCCCTCCAAAGATCACCCCTTGAAAGTCCCAGGAGCCCCTCAAATTCGACATGCCAGTTCCGTTCTTAAGCACATGGGGGAAATATCACCATTGTCTCCCTCTGGGACTTCCAGGAAATTCTCCTTGTTTCTTCCAGCCACCCATGGGACCATATCCGCTCTGCTACGCACACCACCAGGGGGCGCTCCGTGGGGGTTGTTGCCTCCTAGGGCTCCAGAGGGAAACAAACGCCTGGATCTCCAGGCCCAGCTGCAAGCCCTAGCATCCTCAGCCCCGCGCTCTGCCCCAGGCAAAGGCCTGTCCTCGGAGGCTCATGTCAGAGTCCATCCTTTGGCTCTTTTCTCTCGCTCTTTGTGTCCCATGACTTGGAAATTTCCTTTCGGGCATCCAGGAGAGAGCAGAGGGAGCCTGGCTCAGCCCCTGTTCATTCTATCAAAACTCTTTACAGAAGGATTTTGACTTTTGAAATTGAAAGACCAAGAGGTGGGCTGTCTTGTCCTCATGCTCTGCTATAATGATTTTTCTGAAATACTGGACTGACTTATGTCAACAGTGGCTCTAGTGTCCCAGGTGGAAAAAGGTCACAGGGCAAAAAGAAGTCTGGGAAGGGGCATGGGGGGCAGGAACACTTTAGCTGAAACCTCACAGTGAATTCCGCCACGTCAGCCTGCAGTCCCAGGCTGACGGCGTGGAAATGAGAGCAGAGTCAAGGACCTGTCCTCTGCTCATGGCCCTGAGCCGTAGGGCAGGGGCGTGGACACAGGTTGCTCTCGCTGTGCCTGCCGTTCATAAGAGGAGACCAGGAGGAAGCATGCTTTTCCAGGGACACCTGCCACAGGGTGAAAGGGCCATTTGCAGGACGCTCTCCTTCCTCACAGAGAACAGCTTCTAGCCTCAGATGCCAGCACTGTCTGGGGAAACAGAGTCCTTTTCAGGGAGCAGTTATGTCTTCTCAGTGTGTATTAAACTGCAAAATAGCTTAACAACGGCCCAGTTAAAGAAAAGAACCCACCGTGTTGAACATCTCTTTGCTGGGTGCTCCTGGCGAGCTGCCCCTCGGTGCGGGGGTGGTGGGCACGGTGGGGGTGAGCACGGCTGCTGGGCCAGAGCCTCTCACGGGCAGAAACAGGCGGGAGACTCACGTGCACGCAGCCTGGGATGTTGAAAGAGGTTGGCTCCAGGGGCAGCAGAAACCCCACGGAAGGGCCCTGGAGCAGTCCGATGTGGTTGGTGCAGGTTCCCTGAGGACAGAGTCAGGTCCGAAGGAAGGAGGAGTTGGCCCAGGAGACGGGCTGGGGGATGTGACGGGCGGCGAGGGGGATTCCGGATGGAGGAGGTGGAGTAGCGGGGCTGCGGTTGGGGGTGAGGTAGCCCAGCTGTCTCAGGAATCTCCAACACGTGGCTCAACAGGGAGGCAGGGTCCTGGCCACTAAGGGCCAATTGGTCCTGAAGCCACTTAGATCCAGTCCTATAGGGGATGACAAGCCACTGAGAGAATTTAATCAGGAGTGATGTGACCAGGTGCACCGCGGGGCGGCAGTGAGGAGGATGCATGGGAGAGAACTTCACGATGAGAAGCAGAGGCGAGGTGTGACAGGGTGGAGAACAGGAGACAAATGCAGAGGACACCAGGGGAGTCACACTGGTGGGACTTGGCACTGACTGGGAGGGGGAGGGGAGCAAGCAGGGTGTTGACGCTGACCCCAGAAGCCTGTCTTGGGTGTGTGGATGGAGGTGGTGCCTCTGAATGAGGCAGGCGATGAGGACTGCCGTCCGGGTTCTCCAGAGAAACAGAACCAACAGGATATATCCTGGGTTTGTATGTTTATATAAATTCATATATTATATATTTACTTATTAACATTATGAGTCATAAATACATTTTAAACTTAGACAATTTGTTATGAGGAATTGGCTTGAGCAATTATGAGATGGAAAGGTCCCAGGGTCTATAAGCTGGAGACCCAGGCAAGCTGATGGAATAACTCAGTCTGAGTCCGAAGGTCTGAGAACCAGAGGAACCAATGGTGTAAACCCCAGCTGAGGGTAGAGGAAGATGAGATATCCCAGCTCAAGCAATGACGCAGGGAAAAAAGGGGCGGATTCCTCCTTCCTCCTCCTTTTGTCTGTTCAGACCCTCAGCAGGCTGGTGTCGCCCGCTCACACCGGCAGGACCATCTCCCTCACTGAGTCTGCTGGGTTCAGGTGCTGTCTCATCCAGAAACAGCTTCATAGATAAAGCCAGAAACAGTGTTGAATCTGGAGACTCCGTGGCTCGTCAAGTTGACACACAAAATTAGCCACCGCAAGGAGGAACAGGGGGTTGAGGCAGGGGAAGATGGTGAGGTCATTTGGAAACAGATTGAGTTGGGAGTACCCTTGGGATGTACTGAGCAGGCAGTGGGAATCAAGTCAGTCACTTGTCTGAAAGGGCAAGTCTCGAAGCACAGGACGCGGAGCCTGCGGCACAGAGTGATGGCTGACACCACAGAATGGAAGTGATTGCCCAGGGAGAGGGCGGAGGGTGAAGACAGAGCGCTTCCTGGGGGAGATGGAGATGCAGGTGGGAGAGGAGGGTCCTGGGAAGGAGGCGAAAAGAATCGGGAGTGCATGGGATCTAAAAGCCAAGGAGACCGTATTCAGGAAGGAGAGCAGGCAGGGTCTGCAGAGAGGCCTTGAAGGAGGAAGACAGAAGAGGGCCATCTGGGTGGCCAGTAGGGAGCTGAGTGGTGACCAGAGGGAGGAATACTTGGCCGACTTACCACGGATGCAGCCAGACCACAGCCATCGTGGTGGCCTTGGTTCTGCGGCAGGAAGGTTCCTTCTGCCTTGGTGGAAAAATAATGTTATTTTCACCCTGTTCCCCGCATTGTTGCTTTAGGGCATGTTAAGTAACATCTCTCCCTCCCTTATATGTAGGAAGATTAGTTCTGGGCTTTGTCTTGATGCCAGAGCATCTTAACTAATTTTTCCTAAATTCACTTAAGTTATATTGCAGACAATCCGTTTAGAGAAAAAAAAATCACCCGTATGTGTCAAATGTCTTCACTTTTATGGGGCCTAGAAGTCATAGTGAGAAAGTCATACGTACAGAACAGTGTTTCCTCTTTCATTGCTTTACTCTTAGTTTAATCAATACCTAATGGAATTTTAGTTCCGTTTCATACAATATTTACTCCGTAAGGAAATGAATAGCAAAGGTTTTTTTTTTTTTTAAACAAAAGAAGGTTGCTAAATTCTCAGTTGAATCAAAACTTGAAATTTTGTAAATGAGTGAAATAATTCAGTGACATAATCTTCTGATTCTCAGTTCATAGCCACCCACGCCTTTCTGGATAACTGGTTCTGCTTCCCACGTATCAGCACGGTCTGAGGTGCGTGAGCAGAACTCTGGGCGGTGGTTTGTCATGTGGGGCTGGGGTTTATTTTTTTACTGTTTGTCAGTTTAAGTTATCAGATTCGGAGCCTAGATGTCTTCTTCCAGAACTGCGTCATTAAGTACTACCTGTTCCTAATAAGGTTCAGCGTGGGCTAGCAAATCCAATAATGAGGCGAATTTGGTAAAGCAGTAGGAAATTTCGCAGTAACTACAACAAATATACATCATCATACTCTTTGTGGAGATGACACACTGGAAATTTCAGGTGGTGCTTATTTTTAAATGTATGCTCTATTTAATGTGTCCCTAAGTTCTCAGTCTCCAAAATAAATCTAGCACAGACAGTACCCCCCCCCTTCATCTACCACACAAAACATGGGCTGTTACTTGTCCCGGGCCGTGCAGTGTATAGTGGCCTCGGCTTTCTCTTGGCATCTAAAGCCAAGGAACTAATATTCTGCGAGGTGATGTATTTTAATCCCAATAAGCACCTAGGAATTCATCGAGTGAAAAGTCAAGGTTAGCAATCGACCTTGGCAAATCGATGCTTGTAAATTATTTCAATGTGAAATTGTGTTTCAGGTGAGAGACACGCGTGGGTGTTGAGAGGAAGCAATAAACCATCCAACTTCAAACGGCGACCTGTCATCGCACCACTGTTCTCACTGGCCATTATTCACAAGCGTCCCTTTGATTTATTTTTCTCCCTGGGTCTGTAAATCTCTTTCTTGGAGTACACATTGCATGAGTAGTAAGTTCCACGGGCCAGGAGATCGCCAGGTTCATCTCTTAGACTTCAGCTTTATTAGTAACAGCAACAAAAAAGCGGATTGACGCAAGCTTTCCAGAGCCCCAGGTGAAAACGCAATGATTTTAGACTCCACTTTTTTGTTTCATGTGTATTTGTGTTTTTTTTTTTCTTTTCACTAAATGAACTTCTCTGTGATGGTTTGTTCCATGATGCTTTGAGAAGTGCAGAAACCAGCAGCTGAAGAGATGAGACGTGTCAGCTGGTCCCTCCGTCTCCCGGGATAGGGTGGCTTTACCTGGAATTACGTCGTGGACCCTGTTTCTCTGTCGTTCTCTCACTTTTCCAGCTGAAACTCCCCAGCAGGCTGATGTTCGTCTCTTAATTAGTTGCCTTGTTCAGTTGAGTCAAGTGCTAAGGAGATCAAGTCTTGGATTTAAGAATGACAGTCACCCTGCAATTGACACAGGGACGTAACTGTTCAGAGTACATTGATCTCTGTGGAGTCCATCAGCCTTCTTATACTTTTAGGCCAAATCAGCTAAGTTCTTGCCATGAGTCATTAGGTAGACCTGGATGCAAGACCAGAGGGCTGTGGACTCTGGGCTCACAAGGAGCCACAGAGATTGTCTTGGTTGGTAGGTCTGCTTGAACAGGATACCAGAGGTGGGGTGGCTTATAGACAGCAGAAGTTCGCTTCTCACAGTTCTGGAGGCTGGGAAGTCCATGATCCAGGCACTGGCAGATTTGGTGTCGGGTGAGCGCCTGCCTCCTGGCCGGGCTTGGACAGCCGTCTGTCCTCACGCGGTGGAAGGAGTGAGGAAGTTCTCCCGGGTCTCTGTTCTCAGGGCACTGACCCCACTCAAGAGGGCCCCACCCTCCTGACCTGAGCACCTCCCAAAGGCCCACCTCCTAATCCCACTGGGGGTTAGGAATTCAACATAGGAACTTTGGCGGGGGAGGGGGAGACACAGACATTCAGTCTGTAGCAGAGATGGTCCTGGTCATCATCCTACAGGTGCAGACCTGAGACAGAGGAAGTCAGAGCCTGTTCACAGTCACACAGGCCCTTGGAGCTGGTACTGGCCGACCACTGCCCAGTCCAGCTCTCTCCTGGTGTCTCCTCAGATGGCCCAGATCACTGTTGGAAGCAGGTGAACGCACCGATGCAGTGTTCATGTCCCACGTTTTCCCAGGTGTTTCCTCCTCCCCGAGGCAGTGACAAATGGCAGTCTTGTTCATCTCGAGGGTGAGGACTCAGACATCCCTTCCACCCCCGTGCGGGGAAGTCTGCTCTGTGCTGCACCCTGGGCTGAGGGTAGGGGTATGAGGACCCCTCGTGCACCTGCTTATGTGAGAGACTTCTACATCGTCCTTGAGATCTGCACCACGTGGAGCTGAAGGGAGACAATCTGCAAAGTAACCCCCCTGGATTCAGGTTTTATAACGACCAGCCTCAGCTCAGGGACCAGAGGAACCCCTGCAAGGATTAGCGGGGCTTGATTTCACAGATTCCACAGTCCGATGCCAGTGATACAGGCAGAGCAGCATCATGGGCACCGACGGGCCTCCTGGCCAGCCTGGGGAGATTGGATCATCTCATTACATCATTTTTAATTATTACCTCTTGACCTCACTCGCTGACTTTCTCTCACCACATCAGGCCCTGATTTTAATTGGTCAGTAGCCTGAGACTAACAAGCTTACTCGAACTTTCCAACACAGAGCGAGAAAACGCCGCTGCTGCGAATTCCAAGGTTCGGACGGTAAAATCTGTCCAGGGCTCCAAGGGAGGCGGAGAGGAGAGAGCCCCTTGCTCAACAGAATAGCCTCATTTCGGGGCCTGCGTGCCAAGCTTAATTTGTTAAAATGACCACACTTAGTTCTCAATTATCCGTTTCAAGGGTTATTTACGCTGTGGATTTGCAATGGTCACCAGGTCGCAGCCAATCGAAGCCGGTGGGGCAGGGTCGGACGCTGCACCAGGGATTGCGGATCAAGTCAGAAAACGACCAGAAACGTGGATTAGCTCGGGGACGGCCTGTGGAGATTAGTGATGAGATTAACGTTGTAATTTTTTCCTCCCGCAAAGAAAGGCGGTTTGATGCCAGTTGAAGGTCATTGTGCAAGTTACTTAGCTCTTCTGGGCCTCGGGTTTTCCCTGTGAATAAAGAGTAAGTTCTCTTTTCCCTTCCAGTGCCAACACCCCATAAGCACAGGACCGTGACTGCAAACACCTGCAGGAACTGATAGCGAGCTAGCCCAGCGTCCTGACCCGCCAGCTCGCTTCAGTAAATAAACAGTGAGGATTTATAGCTGACAACAGCAGCGGCCGAAACCTGCTTTCCCTGGCTTACGGTGTTTGTAAAAAATAAAATAAAATAATGTCTACAAGGCTTAAGAGCATATCATCTTAGACTCCTTGAAACTTTAGCAGCTTTGATTTTAACCCCCACCCTCCTTAGTAGTTGCCCCTTTGTCAGCGTCATTTCCGTGTGCTTCGAGAGCCCGTTGCTGATGGCTACGTGTGAAAGCAGACATTCCAAAGTGACGACATCTTGAATTGATGGGCTTCTGGTGATGCTTTTTGAGTCTCCTGCTGTTTATAGTATCTTTATCAGCATCTCCTCTCGCATTCAAAAGAGGCAAACGCTATTGCGGGAAAGGGAGGCGCGTGAGTGAGTGTGTGTGTGTGTGTGTGTGTGTGTGAGAGTGTGTGATCTAACAGCCGCCTCCCGTCCACGCGAGGTCCGCCCTCCTCTCACGACCGCCCCCAAACACGTCACGGCTCCCCCTCATCTCAGGTAAAGGCCGTGAAGTGGGAGGCAAATGAGATAATAAATGCAAAAAGCCCTGGAACTCTTAAGGAGCTTTTAAACGTAGGCTTACAGAGTTGTCTCGTGGAGTCCGGTAATCCCAGTGGGAAACATAAATGTCCGTAAAATGTCCCATCGAAGCCCTCGTTTTCCCGCATACTGGCCTTTGCCCCGTCGCCCCAGTGTCTCACAGCATCTCTGTCTACATTTATGCCCTGAAGTCGCTCTTCCTTTGCCTCTCTCCCTGGCCCCGCAGTCCTGGGAAGCCAGGTCTTGGAACTGTATCTGAGTGGTGGGAGCCCTTGGCTCTGTCCTCACTTAGCTCAGGGGTTGCAGGGGTAGCTCTCCTAACTAAAGTTTTCTTTTCCTTGGTGGGAGGGTGAGTTTATATATTTAGTAATTCTGGGGTTCCTTTTACTGTCCGTTTTATGTCCAGGTTCAGGAACACAGTGGAAGTATTTATTGGAATGGCTCTATTTTTCAAACCAACTGATTCAATCGATTCAATAATATTTCATTACTTTAAAAAATTACATTCAACGCCTGTTTCCTAGTGCCCCCTCAGCCTTCGCCTGAATTGGTCAAGGGGAGGTATTCAGGCTTCTGCTACAAAATAAAGCAGAGCAAAAGGGGGCCGCACATCCTTGCCTGTGGCCGGGGCTCCAGTCAGTCGAGCTGGTCCGTCCACCATGTCCGTCTCAGTTTTAGGGGAAAGCGCCCGCTCGCTGCCTGTCGCGGGAAGCTGTTAGGTTTCAGAACTGAGACTGCTCTCCAAGGGCCACTTAATGGGGAAGAAGAAGAAGTATGTCTCCCTTCCAGAACGTAGTAATGAAGGCGAAGATGACGAAGCAAAGTATTTCTACATGGACGATCCCTCCTGTGGAAATGAACAGAGTCCCTTCATTCCGGCGGCTTGGCATCCACTTCTTAATAGAGCCTTCATTAACTCAAGCCGTATCCTCTGCAGAACTTTCTTGCCGAATCCCCAGGCTGCTTTGTTTCTTGTTTGCTGAAAGACCAGTCCTCTTCTTTTTGGCCCTGCCTGATGCCACTGGACTTCAACCCAGCTCTTCATCGTGGGGCGGTGACGCACCGAGAAATCCGAGAGAGAGGCACCTGCGGCGCCTGACGTTCGGGCCGGGCTCTGCCAGGCCGGGTCTGAATGCGTCCTTGAGAGCAAACCCAGGTGAACAGGAAATCATTTCCTTCTGGCCGACATGGAGCTCTGAGGTCCACTGCGATCAGCTGCCGCGGCCGGGACAATGGGACCCTGCCAAGTCATGCTTCGCCCCCAGGCTTGGCATCCCCGTGATCTCAGGTGGTTTCACGAAATAGCTCCGGGACTAAAAAGGTCTGTGCAGATAATAGAGCAGTGTCGGAGGAAATATTTTCCCTCCATGCTTGCCTCCCAGTTTGGGAGAGGTGTGCCAAACTGGGGTGGGTGGGAAGCCCAGTGTTCCCAGAATGCAGCGCGAGGACAGATGCCTTCTGTGTCTCCACGGGGCTGATGCAGAGTTTGGCCTGGGGGCGCCTCTCGTGAGAGTGGTTCTCGGTTGGCGGAAGCAGCAGCCTGCCTGACGTTTAGCAAGGTGGGGTGCATGGTTGGATGGCAGGACTGATGTGCAAGGTCAGCTTGATCCAGGGCGGGGAGACACGTGCACCCCCTGAAGTCTGTAGGAAGCCCTTTCTGTCCAGGAGAGACAGGGTTCCCTGAACCAGACAGATCCAGAGGGCAAATTCCAAAATCAGCTTCCTGAACACACAGAACTTGGCCAGCTGGCCATTTAGAGAGCTCTGCTCGAGAGGTCTTCAGCTCGAATGAGAGCCTTATGCAAGCCAGCTAATTTAATACCGGCCCCATTGTTTAATGATGTTTTGGGTTTAAAAGAAGAGTATGACTAAGTCCTGTGGGAAGAGGGTCTGAAGGTTTTCATTCACTCGGTCACCCCCGAGGACCTCTCTGTTCCTGCCGCCAGCTGTGCAAAGGGGCTTTAAACGGGTGTGTCCCTGTCCTCTGCACCTATGGTGTCATACAGTGGAGTGTCATTCAGAGACTAAGGGTAGCCCTGAGAGTTGATCTTTCTCGAACCCTGGTTTCCAGAGGGCTTTTCATGTGGCAGTCAGAACTCAGATGGCTCGGTCGCCATGTTCAGCGTGAGCCTGGATTTTGAAGCACAGCTGAGGGAGGTTGCTGGCATCTGATAAGCAGGTGTTAGACCTCCCATCAGGGCGGAGGAAGGGCAGGTGGTCAGCGGACCTGCAGAGAAGGTGCGGCCCTCCCCTCCGTGCGCTGCTTCTGAGCAGGTTGCCCACAAGGAGAGGGCGGCAGCGGTGCCCTCGAATGGACTGACACGTCTCCTCTGGATTCTCAGTGGACCATGGAGCATCACCATGGTTCCTTCATCCCAGGGAGATGCTCTTAGGCAATGCCCGCTTGCCAGATGCTGGAAGTGAGGAGATCTGGGGCCCACGCGGCAGTCTGGCTCAGGGTGCACACGCTGGAGCAGGGACTGGGTTGGGCACTCGGTGAGCAGGTCCTTGCTGGCTGCCTGCTTCATGCTGGACACTGCTGGAGGCTGGGATACGACAGGAGAGAAGAGAGACAGGGTCCCTCCACTGATGACCCTCTCATTCTAAGGAGGGAAACATGAACCCGAGTAAACAGAACGTAAATAGCATCACCTCAGGCTTTGACGGCTGCTAGGAAAGAAGCACAGAAAGGGCTGAGTGGATGGGGTTGGCCGGGGTTGGCCAGGGCTGGTCCCTCCATCTGAGGAGGGGAGGAAGGAACTGAAGCATGGGAAGGACCTGCTTTGTGAGGAGTCAAGGGACAGCATCACAGGCAGAGGGAGCAACAGGTACAAACGCCCCGAGGCAGGTGACCTGGGCTGGTGCCAGTGTGGCCGGAGGAGTGGGAGAGGTGGGTCAGGCCGAGGAGGGAGACAGCGGCCACATCACTGAGGGCTTTGGATTCCTTGAAAAAGAGCTGGATTTGTTCTAACTGGACTCCACTGAAGCGTTTGAATGCAGTTGTGACGTAATCCAAGAAGCTGCTACGAGATGAGGGTCTGTGTTGGGTGTCTCCATCACACGAAAGCCTCAGGGACTCCCCAGTGCTTCCAACTGGCTTTCAGTGTCCTTCAGCCTGGCTTTCATTGCTTCCCTTCATGCAAACTAAGCTCCAGCTACTGTCCACCTCTCCTCCCTGCACTTTCCTGCCTCGAGGCCTTGGCCACACCATGGTCTCCATCTCCAGAGAACTCGCCCCATCAAGGCTCTGTTCCCATGGCGCCCCCTTCACCTCACCTTTCTTTCAGAGTTTTCCCAGCTCAGCTGTGACCTTCTTTCTCCACCAACCATTGAATACCACTACGTTTCACCAATTTCAAGACACACATCTTTTTGCCACATTTAACTTCTGAGGCTAAGTTGTACCTGACACTTGATAGCGTACCACAGCTTAGTCGGTAGTGCTTCCAATGTTCTTAGCAGGTGTATAAAGGGATGCTGTGTTTTACAGTGAGTGGCGTCTTAGATTGGATAAAATATGGTTATCAGTCTACCGTGTACTACTGTAATCCATGTAATTGCATTTATCCTCCTGAAATGAGAGTTCTGTGCTCAAGGAGAACGTGGTACCCCCTTTTTGTATCCCAAGGTGGGCACACTTGCTGACGTGCAAAGGTGGTGCTCTGCAGTGAATCTAAAATGCTAAATAAGAGGAAAATGTGCAGGAAACAATAAGGGGCTTACTCCGGCTAGATCTGATGGACCTACTTGGAGGACTATGTGACGTGGAAATGTCTAGGATGGGGTGGGTGACCGGTTTAGCGGAGAGCCCCAATGCTAATCCAGTAATCACTAGGATTATCTGAGACTACAAGTTAGATGCAAAGTCATGGCTACAGACCAAAAGCTTGGGTCCCCCGCCAAATCCATGCAATGAAATGTTACCCCCAAATACATTGGGGGTGGGGTCTTGGGAGGTGGAGTTGAATGAGGTCATATGGGTGGGGCCCTCGTGAGTGAGATTAGTGCCCTTGTGAAAGTCATGAGAGTGTTGACTTCTCCTGCTACGTGAGGACACGGTGTAAAGGTGGCCTCTGTGAACCAGGAAGCAGGCTTGCACCAGACTCCAGGTTGCGGGCATCTTGACCTTGGATTTCCCAGCCCCCAGAACCGTGAGAAATAAGTTTCTGTTGCCCATAAGCCATTGAATCTATGGTATTTTTGTTACAGCATCCAGAACTAAGACAGCCATGGAGGTAGGAAATTAAAGCAGATGTTTAAGTAAGAAGTGATTAATGTCCTTTTGGTTTTACCCCTCACTTCTGATCATTCTTCTTTTCCTGATTCTCCTCACTTCAAACATTGTAGATTTTCTTTTTTTTTTTTTTAAGACTACCTTCTTTTGCCTCCAGGCATCCTGCCATGTAAACTGGTTTTCCACACTCCTTTTTTCCCTTTGCCTTTCTCTCTGTCGTTCAGTAGAGATCATGGTCGTATACACAGTGAATGTCAGGGCAGAGTTTTCAGGCAGCTTGATGACTATCAGGACCAGTCAGCCAAGGCCTTTATTTAAACTGCTAGTTTCACATTCAACTTGAACTTCAGTGAGGATAAAGATTTTAGATCCCAAAGACACATGGGCAGTGCTAGACATCTCCTCTTTTCCCATTCCTGGAAAATTCACTCATTCGTTTATTCATTCAGCAAACATCTAGTGTTTTCTGCATGCCCATTACTCTACTGGGTTCAGAAAATACACAAATAAAGATGTTCCCCTCCTTCAAGCAGCTTCTATTTTAAACACAAAGGGAGCTGGGCAGCGGGTTTAATATAGTGTCAGAGAGCATACTGAGGACTCCTGTTAGACATGCAGAAACAACCTCCTGTACTGGGGTGATTTAAATTAAGGGACTGACATTTCACTAAGGGCAGTGAGTGATTTGAAAAACAACTTCCATCTTTTTCTGTGACTGATTTTTGGTGTATAAAAACCAGCCATTACCCAGAAATACCATCCCTCTTCTCCACCAACCTGCTGCTTGTAAACATACTTACGGGTCACACCAGAGTGACAAAATCTTCCGTAGAAAACAAAGTATTATTTCGAAGCACTTCTGGTGTTCAAAATGTAACCCTGTTTACATAATAACGCTGTTGATCTGCCGTAAATCTTCCTTGCCTGTTTCAATTTTTCGTCCCTAGTCTGGAGAGTCGATTAGATCTAGTAGACGGAGTGACACAGAGGCTCAGAGAGTCCCGGCCTGAGTCTTTCCCATGTCAAAGAGCTGCACTGGTCATTTCATCTGTCACCCTCTCCGTGGAGCCAGAGTAGGCCCCGAGCTCAGTGCCCACACTGCGTGTGATGTGAAGTTCATAAAAATGTTATCTTTTTTGGCTTACAAAACCACACACTGACATACAGGTATGTGAAGGGGCCTCCATCTACTCAACACACAACACACTTTTCATCTTGGCTGTAGTCCTCTTCAGAAGCGGCATGAGATTTGTATCTTTTCAGCTCGAGACACTGAGATGCTCCTTTTCTTCCTGCTTCTCTGCTCGGGTCATTTAAAGAACCGAGTCTGTCCTGCTGTCTTATTTTAATGGTTTAGGAGGGATGGGATTTTAACTGTATAGATGCATCAGATCCTCTGGAAGGAAACCAGATCTAACCCCACGAGAGGTCTGTGGAGGTTTCAAGTAACAGGAATGAATGTGAACCAATGAGCACATATTTCATTATGACCGGGGAAAACAAACAGTGTCAATATTTGGTTCAAGGGCTTTTCAGTTTTACAAGAGCTCTCGGAGGACCATGTAAGGCAAAATAAAACCCCACAAAGAGCATTTTGAGGGTCAGTAGAGATCATAAAATATTCTAGCACAGAAGTCACAAGGCCATTAAAATCTTAAATGCTCCGCGATGTGAAAAATGTCCCAGTGAGACTTCCCACACTGAGCGGGGTCATCACGGACAGCACATTTGGGTCTGTTTATCTCTGGTTGGAATGACACGTGACTGCAGCCGCATTTAGTCTCATTACTGCTCAAGTGTGAAGTGTGCACTTGGAAAGAATGCAGTCTCCCCCACGTAAGGATTGCTGCATTCTGAGATGTGGGGTCAGCAGTGTGGTTGGAAGCTTTTTAGGAGATTAACATCCAACACATTTTCTGCAAAGCCTGCTCAACACATCCAGTTAACCGCTTGGTGCCAGCCTCCCAGGGGCCCTGGGATCCAGAGGCAGGTGCCGCGCTCTGAATTCCCAGCCCCTCCCCCCACCTGGGGGAGCAGGATCTTCAAATGACGGTGACATGTGCATTGTTATCCAACCCAGCTGGATAACACCGATTTCTTTTACAGTGATCACTTCTAAGCAAGAGTAGGCAACCTGTAAGTTATACTCCTGACATCCCATTTCTAAGATTGCCCACCAGCTGACTTCCTTGTGTACAAACATCTTTATAATCCTTTACATCCTCATCCTGAAGTGTACATATCTCTTCTCATATGTAAATTGCAACTTCTTCCCCCGGGTTTTTTTTTAATTCTTATTTTTTATTGAAGTGTAGTTGATTTACAACAGGTGTACAGCAAAGCAATTCAGTTATTCTTGTATGTATATACATACATATGTATTTTCAGATTCTTTTCCATTACAGCTCATTATAAGAAATTGAATATAGTTCCCTGTGCTATACAGTGGGTCCTTGTTTATTTTATATATAGTAATGTGTATCTGTTAATCCCAAACTCCTAATCTATCCCTTCCCCCACCCTGCCCCGGTAACAACAGTTTGTTTTCTGTCTGTGAGTCTATTTCTCATTCGTAAATAAGATTTGTATCTTTTTTGTTTTGAGATTCCACATGTAAGTGACATCATATGCTATTTGTCTCTGTCTGACTTACTTCACTTAGTGTGATAATCTCTGGGTTCATCCATGTTGCTGCAAATGGCATTATGTCATTCTTTTTAATGGCTGAGTAATATTCCATTGTATAAATATACCACATCTTCTTTATCCAGTCATTTGTTGAGGGACAGTTAGGTTGTTAACCATGTCTTGGCTGCTGTAAATAGCCCACCCAGATTTTTGACTCAAAACTGTATAGCTTTCAGTGTTGTACAAATGTATCCCATTGGCTCTTAATAGCTATATTCTCTGGTTGTTTTCTCTCTGGTTCCAAGGAACCCATACTTCTACTGAGCCTGGCAAGTGAAAAAGAAAGTGATTTAAATAAAGGGAGTATATTGAAGCAGTTGATAAAGAATTTTTAGTACAGTCAGCCCTCTGTATCCTCTGGTTTCACATCAATGGAGTCAGCCAATCATGGCTTGAAAATATTCAGGGAAAAAAATTCCAGAAAGTTCCATAAAGCAAAACTTGAATTTGCCATGCCAGCAACTATTTAGATAGCATTTTCATTGTATTTACAACTCTTACATACCATTTACATTGCATTAGGTATAAGTAATCTAGAGATGACTTAAAGTATCCGGGAGGGTGTGTGTAGGTTATATGCAAATACTACACTATTTTATGTGAAGGACTTGGGCGTCGGAGAACTTCGGTGCTCAAGCTGGGTCCTGGAACCAGTATCCTCGGGAGGGCTGTATGTATGGCTTTTCCTTAGGTATCTTTTTCTTTCTTTGAGTTGGACAACTCTCAATATTTCACATCCTAATGAAATTACTTTCCACTTAGTAGTCCGCGTGTGATTGGGTTACTCAGTACTTTCTCAAGACAAAAATGTAGTTTAGAATTGGCGTTTCATGCTTTATCAAGAGGCCATGAATCTAGGTAGCTAGGCAGGTAGGAAGGAAAAGCTTCAAGAACTATTATGAGCTGGGAATGGATCGGTTAACACCCCCGTCTCCAGTTTCAACCATAGCATTGAACCAAAAATTGCCCCTAAGTGGAATAACTTCCTGACAAGAGGGTCCCGCTGTTTCCCTGCCCTGCCATTTCAACATTAAGAAGTCTATAAATGTCTAATTACAACATCTCGTGCTGCAGATTGTCAAGTCTCCTTTTACTCTTATGAGTGGAAAGCAGTGGGTCGTCCTCTTACATGATGCTGTCCTTAGCTGAGGGAGAGAGCAGTGCCCCACAGCAGCCTTCTCTCCTGTCCCATCTCCACCCTTCGCATACACATAGAGCAGAGGTTCTCAAAGTGTGTTCCACAAGCCAGCAACATTGACATCTTCTAGGGGATGATTAGATGTGCATTTTGGGGGGCCGCTCCGCAGACCTACTAAACCAGAAACTCTAGAGAGGAGCCCATCAACTTGCGTTTTAACTGCCCGCTCCAGGCAATTCTGATGCGTGTTCAGTTTGAGAACCCCAGCTAGAGAGGATGTTGCGGGGAGGCAGTCCCAAAGGGGAGAGGGCCACGCAGACCATCTAAGAAGGGCAGACTGCCCTGTCTCTCCATCACACTTCAAGTGCATCTTAAAGACAAGCATGGAGTGTAGCCAGACTGTACGCCCATGTCTGCGAATGATCCCAGTTCTTTTTCATGTTACTAATCTAAAGTATTTAGATGTTCAAAGAAAGTCAAGTAGGCGTATAAAGGATTGCATTCATAATTAAAGTCAGCTCATGCTCCTGGTTGGTAGAAGACAAACTTTTGTAAAATCTGAACATTTATTGATCGGTGGATGGAGAAGTATTTTGCAAGTAGACCAATGAACCATGCACATTTCATTGACCAGAAACTGCTCAGCACTCTTGGGGGAAGTGGGGGACCATCGCAAACATGCTCAAATCAATTGCCTGGAATTTCTGTGCTGCAGTTAACATCTCCAGACTGCAAGGTCTGAGTTGTCTGTTTGAGACTTTGCATGTATTCTTAGGACACAGGAGGTCAAAAGAAGATTTGGCTGGTCTCTGAATCCCCTTCCCTCTTCCTTCCAACAGGCACCAAACTTGTCAGATTCTGTTTACCCTGAAAGAGTGAACTGGGCAAATGTTCCACTGCTGTGATCAGAAGCATCCACTCGCCGTGAGCACTTCTGTGCCTCGAGACTCCAGAGCACTTGTGATCACAGGAAAATTTAGAACTAATTTTTTAAAATACAGAATTAAAAATTGCTTTGGCAAGGGCCCTGTTTCTTGTCGTGGGGGTGTAGGACAGAAAGCTACCCCCTTTTAATATCTACAGTGATAAAGACATAACGATTTTAAAGCAATGGCTTCAACATTCATCCTTGAAAAACTTCTGGCTTGAGTTTATTTGAAAGGGAGCCCTCTGGTAGCTTTTTTGCAACCTGTAATAAACTCATTGGAATGAGTGGGAAATAGATATCGTATGTTTCCTGAACCTTCCTGGGTCCGTGGCCAGGAGAGAACTGCTTGTTGTTCATGGGGTTAATGGTGTCCGAACCTTACTTGCGTGTGTGATTAAGGATGTGCCTCTTGCATTCAGTCCAGGTTTGGGGAAGATTAGCTGTTCTAAACAGAAGTGGAAGAACAGCCCAGAAGAATTGGGAAAAGAATGCGTAGCAGGAGCAACAGGATTCTTTTTTCCTGTGTGTGGCTCTGTCGGGGCGGAAAGGGATGAAACGCCGTTTAAAAATTAAACGCAGACTAACTGCTGTCATCCTCTGAGAGATGCCAGGAAACATTTAATCCAGGAGATACCCCCGACCGTTGACCACATCCCACCCACCCCCATTCAGGGGAAATCTTCAGACTCTGTCACTTAGACGGACACGGTGATTGCTGCAAATGCTGGTGGTTGTTTTTTAGGGTTTACAGCGCAATGGGCAAAGAGTATGTGACCGTGTTTGAGTTTATACTACATTCAGCTCCGGAAAAAGACTGTGTCCAAACTGGCCAAACTGGTTTCAATGCTTAAGAAGTCTTCTAGAGAATAAAACATGGTCAGAGACAGCAAAAGGAAGGGAAATTGAATCTGATCATGAAAATGGATCACTCCTGCCAAATCTCTTACGTGGTGAGATCACTTATTTGCACGTTTGTTCACTGAACAGTTGTTGGGTGGCTGCTTATGATGTACAAAGCTAGAAATTGTTAGCCCAGTTTTTTAAAATTTATTTTTATTTTATTAAAATTTTTGTATGGGGGGAAGTTAGGTTTATTTATTTATTTTTTATGGAGGGACTGGGGATTGAACCCAGCACCTCATGCATGCTAGGCACGCGCTCTACCACTGAGCTACACCCTTCCAGCCCACAGTTTTTAAAACATTAAAAAAAAAAAAAAAGACATATTTACATCTCCTACTCTACAGATTCTCAGTTGGATCGAAATTTCTTGGTTAATTGTATGTATTGATAGAAAAAAATATAAATATGAAAGTATACATCTCCTTGACTCACTGAAGAGGAAGAAACATTTCCTCCATGTAAAGTTGCCCATCTTATCCAGAAAATCCACAGATGAAAACAGCCCCAGAGCGTCCTGGGGTTCTGAAAGCTCCAAGGGGCGTCCGAGAGCCCCCACGCTGGTGTCCTAGACGTGCAGATGCGAACACCGAGCCGAGCCGAGCGCGCGGTGGTCCCGGGGCTGCGGAGGCGGCTGGGGGACTCGCCGAGCACAGGGGCTGGCTGCCTCCTTCGGGGCAGATGCTCGACACGCACTAACGCTTCTTGGGGCGCTTGACTGGGTTCCAGCTGCTCTGCTGAATTCAGTGACTAAAACGAGAACTAGAAGTGGAAAGTCGCCACCCTGCAGTAGCTCACAGTGCTTCTGTCTTAGATCTTCTTCCTCCAAAGCTGCCAAGTAGCAGCTTGCAAAGTGAGGGAATTAAGCAGAGGATCGCTTAGGAAGGATTCATTCTATAGGATAGTGGCACTTGGTAGATTTCACTCCAAGCGTTGAAACCCATGTATTCTTTTTTTTTTTAAAGGTTTTTTTGGGGGTAGATAATTAGGTTTATTATTACTGTTATTTTTAATGGAGGGACTGGGGCTTGAACCCAGGACCTCGTGCATGCTAAGCACGGGTTCTACCACTGAGTCACACCCTCCTCCTAAAACCTATGTATTCTTGAGAGAAGAGAAATCTCAGTGTGTCTGAGAGGCCACTCCTGGGCCAGCACTGACTCTCGGGGACAGGGGACGGGGCGTTTGAGATGAAACAGGCTTCCGATGTGTTCCTGTGGGGGTAACAACAGTGTGGAGTCTGACTGTGGGGCTGGGGGATTGTCACCCAGCTGTGGCCATCTTTTGAAACCTTGGGTCTGAAGCAGAGCCCCCCCACCCCACTTCCCGCAACTAACCATGTATCTTTCCCCCCGATTGGGAATTGCGACATCGAGGGTCTGAAAAATGCCCTGTCAGTTCAGTTCAGCTCACATTGGTGACGAGCGAGTCCCGCTAGTAAGTTATGAAGCTCGTGCTAAATGATGTCAAAGGGCAGGGGGTCAACGTGACGGCTGTCCTCTTGCGAAGGCTCCCACCTCTCCTTGCATCACGGGCCCGTCTCACCCCCCACCAGGCCGCCGTCCTCAGTGACTGCACAGTGATTCCTGGGTGGACAGATCTACCCCCCCAACTCCCACCCCGCTGGCTCCTGAACCCAGAAATCCAAGACACCCCCTTCCAGATGCCCCGCATTCCTGGCTCCTCTGGGGCCATGACCTGGGGCTCTTGGGGGGAGGTCCTACAGCAAGAGTCAGACGGGTGTGAAGGCCCACGGGTCCAAAGTTCAGGGAATGTAGCAGGTTGTGGGGTGGGGAATGCTTGCTTGAGAGACAAGACGGCAGGAGGGAGAAACCGATGGCGGAAGAGGAAATGGGAGAAGAATATTTGGAAGACGGTTCTGCTTTGTTGGGATGACTCCTGCTGGCCTGGTCACTGTTGCTACGGGGATGGGCTCCCTGTTGAGGCAAATGTCCATCTCCTAAGAGAAGCTTTTTAGGGATCCTTTCTGATCCACTGTCTACCTGAGACAACTTGATTTAGGAGACACTGTTTATAAAGCACTCAGTGTTTTGGAATAGGGTTGAAGTTCAGGGTCATTCTTTTCAGCTCCTCCACTTGATGCTAACACAGGGTGTCATTTGACCTCATTGATTCCAGGCTTCATCATTGTCTCGCCCACACGCTCCCACCCCACCCCCTTTATTAAATTCACGTGGGTCGTCTCTGCCCTCAGTTAAACTTTTCCAGTTAAACTCTCGCAGAGGTGAGAACTCCTTTACAGATAACTTCTATCGTGGAAGCATCCAGTTTTCTCTTGGGCTGTAAAAGCCTCTGATGATGAAAATGCTTAGGTTTTTGCTTTTAAATTGGGATTCTGAACTAAGTGGGGAAAATGTGTATATGAACATTTCTGCCCTGCAAATGGTTATAAGAGAACAGGGTAGTGGCTCTGCTTAGAGCTTTGAGTAAACATGGGCAGGTGTTCGGTGGGGGGGGGGGAGCATACTGAGGCCTGAGGTTCCAAATTCAGCATCGATTTGGTTGCTTGGGGTTCGAGTGGAGTCTGATCGAGGCTCGGTACATTTCCTATACTTTTGATAGAGCTGTGTTATAATTGGATCGAGAAAGTGGAAGGACTTTGGGGAGAAGAAATAAGGGAAGCTCTGGGCTCGTTCTGAGGACTGATGGTGCATGAAGTCCAGATAACAAGGGTCTAAACTTTCAATCTTAGGAAAAGATTCTGCTTAAGGACCACTGTCCATTCTGTTCTTATGAACATTGGCTTGAATCTCAGACGCATTTTGAAATTCAGTGGTAGTCTTTGGGCAATAGAAATTTTAAAAATGAAGCCATTACAAACTGCAAGAAAATAAAGGTCATTATTATTAACTGGACTCTAGACAGGAAGAAGCATTCCAGCTATAAAGTAGTAGAAGATTGTAGAATATGTGTGTATGTTATGTATACATATTCCTTACACATGTATGTGAGGAAACATATACCTATATATTAGGCTACATAAAAATTTAAACTTACTTGTGTCAAAATATAAACAAAAATAAATACATTTGTGATATTAACTCTGGTGTATTTGTGGCAAATGTAGACAACAAATATGACAAAAAGCTGTCCTTACTGTATAACAAACTCATGCACGTCATGAAGAAAATACTAAAACTGAACTTAAAATATGCAAAATACACACAAACAAAACATCAAGAAAGAAAGAGAAATGTCTCCGGTGCATTTTGAACAACTCTTCCCCGATGCGATGAGGCGGTGTCCTGTTTGTAAGGCCCCACGCGAGGGCTCTCTCCCAGCTCTGCACTTTCCCTGAGCACTTTCCTCTGTGAGTGGCGTAACTGCCCTTGCATCCTTGTTTTTGGTGATTACTGGGAAGGTAAAAACACCATCCTTAGCATGGGTGAGTGATCTTCATACCGTGCAGTTGGTATATGCCTGGTTTTCTTTACTTTCCCCCAATTTTCTCACTAATTGTCACCTTGATGTCTGATTTTATTTTGTAAGCTACCTTGAATATATTTGGAATGCCACAGGTTTTAAGTAAATCATTACATATTGTACAACTTCTGCAGACATTCCATAGCATCTCTCTGCAATTTACCTTGGGAATCCCATTGGTTCTGTGCACCTGAGTGGTACACAGCCCTGGGGATAAAGAGCTGGTCAGATGTTCAAAACGCGTCTCTCCCATTGTCCTGTCCAATGCTCCCCACTCCGTGTCCAGCCAGGGATTCAGGGATTCAGTGATTCGGAATGAAAACCCAGCTGTTCTTGTTTGGTGGTGCCACCTGGTGGCCAGTTTGGGGACTCGGCTCTTCCGGTTCTTCCTCCAGCCCCGCCACCACCTTTCTGGGCTTTGCATCATCTTCTCCAGTTACAGATGGGGAAACAGAGAGAGAGGGTAACTTGTCCAAGATCACAAATGGAAGAAAGGACAGAGCTAAGGTGTGGATCCAAGTTAGCCAGTGTATGGGTTTTCTACTGCTGCATAACAGGTTATCACAAATGTAGGAGCTTAAAGCAACATCCACTTGTTAGCTCGCCATCCTGGAGACTGTAAATCTGGGGCTGGGGGCATTGACTGAGTGCTCCGCTTAGGGTCTCACAAGGTGGGAATCAAGATATCAGCCAAGCTGGTCTCGAAAACTCTTGGAAAGGCATCTGCCTTGAAGCTTGTCCATGTTTCTGGAAGAAGTCATTTCCTTGTGGTCGTAGCAGTCGACTGAGGTCCCCATTTTCTTGGTTACTCTCAGCCAGGGCTGCCCTCGGGTTTGAGAAGCTGTCCGTATTCCTCAACAGACCGTCAGCCCCTCTGCCTTTTGAGCCGGCGATGGCATCATCCCGGGAACTCCTCTGATGTCCTCGTCCCTGCTGGTCGGAGAAAACGCTGCTTTTAAAGGGCCCCTGGGATTAGATTAGGTGCACGTGAATAACCTCTCCCCTGGTTAACTTTAAATCAGTTGGTTAGTAGCCTTAATTACCCCTGCAAATCCCCTTTGCCAATCGGGGTGTGATTTCTCATCGTATTTACAGTTCTGGGGATTAGGGCAAGAAGTCTTAGGGGTTCATTTTAGGAACTGACCAGCCACAGCCAAATGCCAAAAACTCTTAACTTTTTCTTCATCCTTAAGATGGTATTTATTGTGTTTCCCATTTCTATTGTTCTGTTGTTCAACACCTCCTGCTGTTTTTTTATTTTATTTTTTATGGAGGGACTGGGGATCGAACCCAGGACCTTGTGCATGCTAATCATGTGCTCTACCACTGAGCTGGTTCCCTCCCTGCAACCTTCTGCTGTTCAGTTTTATTTCAGGATTTCTTTTACTCTTCCACATAAAGCACCCGTATTCTCTTAACCTTCTCCTTTCCCATCATCTCTGAATTCTTCACTAGCATTCACAAGGAGCAGCTCTCTGCCCCGTCTCTTTTCTCTCATTACATCTCACTCCCCAGGCCAGTGGGTGGAGTGGTCTGCGAGTCAGGAGGTCCAGTCTGTCCCTAAAGCAAGGATGTGGCTTGTTCTCTTAGTTCCTTAGTGTCATCAGCTGGCGGGAGCGAACGTGACTCTGTTAACTCATTTGGGCTATAAAATGAGCTCATGTAAATGTTGCTTAAAATGTTCAAATGATGTGATGCCACGCTTGCTCCTAAGTTACCTGTTGTGAGACCTTTATTCTTCTCTTTCTGGGGCCTTTTCTTTCATGGCAAGACCAAGAATTCCTGGGATTTCATCAATGGATCAGCCTTGGGTTCTCTCACCAAGCTGTGAGAGCCTTTACTTGAAGTGCTTCCGAGAGGCTGTGATGCCAAAACATTGATGAGCGGATGGAGGTGGAGATGATGTTGGACGTGGGCCAACTACCTCTGTGCACGCAGAGTAGCAGAGTGGCCAAGAGCACGGACTGTGCAAAAAAAAAAAAAAAAAAAAAAATCTGGACCGAAGTCCTGGCTTTGACACTGATAAGCTTTGGGAGTTTGGGCAAGTGTCTCATCAGTAAATTAGAATAATATTGGAGATGCAAAAAAAATGAATTAGATGTTTGTAGAGAGCCCGTCACTGCTTGGCACATGAAAAGTGTTCAGTAAATAGTTGCAATGGTTACTTTCGCTGCTGAGACTTAATAGCATAGCCTTGGTTGAAATTACATTATAATGAAGCATCTCAAAGGGTCACATGATCATTGATGGATCATGAAGTTGAAGCATAAATTGATATTAAATTTTAAAAAATAATAAATACCATAATGAGGTCTTTAAGAGTAGAGGGAAATGGTTAAATTCATCCCCATTATAATTACTAATGAGCACCCCCCATATAATTACTAATGTGCTCACGGTTAACATTTTCCTTTGTCCCAGTGGCTGGACTTTCTAATACAACCCACTTATCCAAAGATAGAACAAGAGGACATAGGCCATAGTAGTGTAGAAGTAGTCGTTCTGGTTGGAAACCAAACGGTTGGCGGGGCATTTACCGATCACTTGTGTTCTGATGGGGGTTACCCCGTGCTCGCTGGCCCAGGGGCTGCATTTGGAATCTGTGACGCAGGGGGCAGGAGGATGGAACATTTCCCACAGTGAGGACCTATGGAAGTCCTGTCTTCTGGGTTGCAAAGCCATCAATTAGGATGGAAAATTGCAGGAAAGGCTTGTGTGTCTGTGTTCCTGACAAAATGTAAGAAAGGAAAAGAAAAGAATGGAGGAGAGGTGGGGGAGGCGGGTGGCGCTTATGTTCCTGTAACACCTGTGTCCTTTATTTTAATCCTCCCAACAATCCGCAGAATGGATGTCCTCCCATTTTAAAGGTAAGGAAGAGGCTCAGAGGTCAAATAACTCTTCAAGGCCACGCTAATTGGTAAGGGATAGGTCTGGAATTTCAACCCAGATCTGTCTGACCACAAAAACCTGTACATTTTCCACTGGTGTATGACTTAGGATTCTGGCCCAAAGTAAAATCCATAATTAGGAAAGATGGTATTTTCTGTGCATGCTGATCTTTATTTTAGACCAACTAATTAAACTGGGAGGGCTGGTTCTACTTATTAAAGTGCATTAGCACATCAGAGTATAGTTTGTCTGCCTTGGTGGTGGTTATTTTTGGTTTTACTTTTTCCCCTTAATGTCCACTTTCCCTAGAGGGGTTATATATTTGGTTAAAAAAGGAAACCCACTATGGTATTGGGGGAAAATGCTGTAGAAGGCAAAAATTTATTACTCTACCATGTCTAATGCTGGTTATTAGCTGACTGGTCTTTCCGTTACAATAATACTTCAGCGACTGAGATCAGAGCCTTCAGATCATCAGGATGATCTATAATTCTGAACTCTACTTAGGACAGAAAGTGACAAATTCAAAGACAAAGGCAAGCAAAGATTTAGGCTCCCACCATTATCAGTCTGGGGAAACCAACTCCTAGGTAGGTCCTTGGCCAAGCATGTATTCAGCCTAATTTAAAGTGATACTTGGCCTGTGAACTTTCCAGGCTGCAGAGTGCTTTTGCACGTGTTAATGAGCTCATTTAATTCTTAGATTCTTGTGTGTGTGTGTATGTGTGTGAGAGGCGTGTGCTGTGACTTCAGGATTCTTGCAACCAGACAGCATCAGTTTCTTTTTTTTTTTTTAATTTTATTTTGCTTTCCTTAATTTATTTGATGGAGGTACTGGGACCTCGTGCATGCCAAGCACACACTGTACCACTGAGCTGTACCCTCCCCCCACCACATTGGTTTCTATCTTCCTTTCTTGGTGGAAGCTAACGCAGACATGCTGCCGGAGACTCTGTCGTTAAAGAACGATGCGGTTGTTTGCTTATTGAAGCAGAAAACGGCCTTATGTTTTAGAGCTGAATGAACAGTGTTTCTTAGAATTGTGTTTAACCTTCAGCTGACCCAAATATTAGATTATCCCCACCACCTCCTGTAGCGACAGAAATGCAGCATTGGACTGAATGGGCTTCGAGTCCCTGTACCATCATCTTGTACCATCACGTGACATTGAAAAAGCACAGAAACCGAGGTCGGGAACGCCAGGCTGGCCGACATGACTCAGCCAGCCTGTCCCCGGCTGTTGTGGGTAATCACGGTGTGGGTCCGACAGGTGAATGAGTTTCCATCAGGTCTCCATGCCCACACATTGTTGTTTTTTTTAAACACATTTATAATTGGACTCTTTCCTTGAAAAATGTTTTAAAAGCATGAAATAGACCAAATCCGTGGCTTAGACTGTTTCGTTCTGCTGATTTTTCTCAGTATTTACAACATACGAAGAATTGCAGTAGATCAAAAATAAGCAAATACCTACAAATTAGAGCCGGGGAAGCAGCCCCGTGTTTCTCATCTCACTGCCATGGAAGCTTGGAAAAGCATTCCTGAACGTTCTCTTCTCCGTAAGAGTGGTACCATGATGCTTGCTTCAGACTTTTAGGATGTTTTATATTCAGCTAAAGGGGACTTGGGGAGGGGAGGGAACAGGAAGAATTTTTGGAATATTTAATCCTCCCTGTAGGATGTTCTTTAACTCACTGCCACCACATGTGGATACTTCAGGCACTTCTAATTCTGATTCGGGGAGTTTTTCCCCCAAACTTGCTGGCAGCTGCCGGCGGTAACTGACATCTTCATGGGAGTTGTGCGTTGTCGATAAACACAGCTGAAGGAATTCTTCATCGTGGCCTGCTGCTTTTAGAGGTCCCCTTTCTTGTGGATAAACACTGGCTATGATTCAATACTAGTCACAAACCAGCCCCAAAGGGACGTGCTTGTAGCCGGCATGGTCATGGTCACACAGAGCCAGAGCCCAGGCTGTCCTCAAACCAGGATGCCTCGTCCAGGCCTCGGGGGCCGGGACTCCGGCTCCACGGCCCTTGTTTTCAAAGTGAACAGGGATGGGGCTGCTTGTGACCTTCAGGATCACGTCAGCTGTCAGGGTCCACCTGGGCCAGGGGTCACATGTGACACCTTGATGACATCAAAAAAAGGAGAGGCCATCATGATTGGGGAGAGGAGATCCTTCTAATGAGCTGATGCTTCATTTTATAAAAACATAAACCCATGAAGTTGGCAAGATGTTCTTTCTGGATTTCAGAACGGGCTATCCCCTGTCCAACCAGGGAAAGACTTGAGAACATGAGTAATTAGAGGGAGAGACATTTATGATGACAAGATGAATGGTGAGAATTGGCTGGAGCAGAGCACGAGGGAAGGAAAGGGACCAGCTGTGGTGTGAGACACACACAGAGGCACAACCACACAGGCACGCGGGTGTGTGAGTACACGTGTGACTGGGTGCGCCCACGTGCGGACACGCGCGATCTCTGGTCCAGATTACGTCTAGAGAACGAGGCTTTAGCGGAGTCGATGTCCTGTGGCAGTTTGGTGACCAGCTCATCCCGGTTTGCCTGGGACTCTCCTGGTTTTAGCACAAAAAGACCTGTGTCCTAAAATATCCTTGAGTCTTGGGCAGACCAAGACCACTCTGTACCTCTTACTTATAGATCATCTTTAAGACCCAGCTGGTGAAAATGATCCAGATGAAACTCAAACCCGGGTGGACAGGGCACAACTGCATGCCTGTTCCATTGTCTGTCTTGTCGCTCGCGGTTGGCTGGCTGGGGTCCATCCAGGTCAGTTTATGTGCTCGTGTCTTAGGGGTTGCATGCCTACAACAGCATATTTTACTGTCAGATCTAGAGATCTAGCAATTGTTTGAAATCGGCAAACTTGAGCAGATAAATAGGCAGAGAGAGCAGTGACACGGGGAAGCAGGATGGGAGAAGGGAGGATGGGAGGGACTAGGGAACGGGCACGGCCCCTGGTCCTACTGAGAAGGTCTGCATCACGTGACTGGACCAGGATGCGCCCCGCCATGGCGACCAAGAATCCCTTCTGGAAATCCTTCTTAGGTGCATTTAACTTTTTTCCCAATTACAATTTTCTTCTAAAACTCAGCCTGTTAATGGAGATGGTCTTTCCATCCTAAATGTTATATTTCCATCTTCCAACTGGAGTTAATACTGTGATTTTTCAACCAGAAACAGATGCTACATTTTTTTTTTGTAATAGAGTTATCATAAATTGGACTACAGTGAATAACTTTTTTAATCAGAGGAAAAGAGGCATCCCAACTGTGTTTCTAGATGTCTGAGAATATTTAGCACTTTCTTCAAGAAATAAAGTTAAGACTTGGTGAAACAGGGGGCGTTTGTGGTCCACTTAAGTGATGGACTCAAAGTTTTAAAATTTTAAATAATACAATGGATTTTTATTATAAATAGAATACATTGTGAATAATTTATAGAGATAACCAAAAATAAAGAAATAGAAATTACCCATAATTTTTCTACCATCCCAGCTAACTAGAATTTTGTCATATGTCCTTTTAGTCTTTTTAAAAGTATATGTATGTAAGGGGGGGGAAGGTACAGCTCAGTGGTACAGTGTGTACTTAGCATGCATGAGGTCCTGGGCTCAATCCCCAGTACTTATGTTAGAATAAATAAGTAAATAAACCTAATTACCCCCCAAAATAAAAAAAAATTAATATATGTATATATATTTTAATATACGTCTGAGTTACAAATGGTATCACCTGTACATACCATTTTAAAAATAGATACTTTGTAAAGGCTTGCTCTTTTTAAGAACTTTAAAAAATGAGATCTGATTGATGTAGCACACTAGTTTCAGGCATATAGCGTGATGATGCGATATTTGTATGTACAGCAAAGTCTAGTCCCCAGTAAGTTTAGTTAACATCCAGCATCACACACAGTTACAGTTTTTTTTTTCTTACAATGAGAACCTGAAGATATACACTCTTAGCAGCTTTCAAATATGCGATAGCAACATATGCAAATATGTTCTTTTTTGTTATAAGATCGCTCTGGCTGTTGCAGCATCTCTAAAGAGGATTAAAGCTCTCCTCTCTAGACAATAAATTCAAACCCGTGTGGGTGTGGGTGTGGGTGTGGGCAGGAAGCTCAGATTCTCTCTGAAAAGGGTTTCCTTTGGGGCTCAGGCCTCACCGACGACTGTAGGCTTCTGTGTTGCTTCACGTGGCCCCTTCCCCTCTCCCCACCGGAAGGAGCTGTATGTAGGAGCTTTTCTGGCTCTGAGTGCTTTGTGGCGTGGTCACCGTGAGCACTTTAATACCTGCGTCCCCAGACATGGGTGAGCGGAGGGCGGTCGGCTCGTCTGCTGAGGCAAGTGAGCGTGGCCGGGGGAGTGCGCAGCCACTGAATCCCTCCTGCTTCATCGTCTGCTCACCTCAGGCCCCCTTCTCCCGCTGACCGTCGTCCTGCCCGTTGTGGGCTGTTCCTCCAGCTGTGCCTTTCTTCCGGGGGACCGCAACCTTCTTGAGCTGAGTAGGACACCCAGGCATCTTGGAACACTCTGCCTTGCCGTCCGGCGCGGTCTGGCTGTTGGAGCCAAGATTTGCGTGGAGAGGGGCCGGTGCTCCGGCTTTCCTGGCCCCGCGCAGGGGCTGGCAGCTCCCAGTCTCAGGGGGGGACTCAAGGTGACGGCTAGGGTTCTCGCACGTGCCCTCCAGACGGCCGCGCCTCTGGCCAGCCCTTCTGCTGTCGGTCCTCCCCGAATCTCTCCCATAGGACCCATGACTCTGCGGGGCAAGGGGACAGCATGGTTCTGAGGGGTCAGGTCCCAGTTCCGCCCTTATCAGTCACGTGGCCTTGAGCAGGTGGTCTGCGTCTTTGAGAGCCCATTGCCCCAGATGGGCGACGGGTTGGGAACGGCGACTCCCGTGCGTGGGCATCCTGACGCTGAGGTAAGACAATGCGCGTGCACCACTTAGCAAACTGGCCCGCGGCCAATAGTCCATATGTTCTTATGTCAGCACAACATTCTCCACTTTCTAAGAATATTCGACACCTGGCACATGACAAAGGAATCTGAGGGGACTTTGGCCATTTGGAATCTGAGGATGGAGAGGTGCTGGGAATGAGATTTGACCTGACACCAGGCCTAAGGTTCAGAGCGTTGTCTCCACACGTCTTCCTCCCTGTGCTGCTGAGGACGGACTGCGTGCTGTTCTGACCCTGGAAAGTACTTTCTCAGGGGACCCTGGCGTTTGACGGGGGAGATGCTTGCCTCTCTCTGCCTTCTCTGTGCAGTTTGCTGGGTCTGTTTGACCTCTTTCTCCCCCATCACCTCCTGACACCTGAAGCCAGTCTCCAAGCCTCATCTCACGCCAGATCACAGCCTGGAGCCGCGCCACCTGGCTGACCTATTTCTGTGGGTCTTCTCTTCACCCTGGGAGTAGGGGTGGAGACAGCCTCCTGCCACCCCTCAGGCTCTCCGCCTTCTAAGGTCCCCAGTCCACTCCTCCCTCTTCCTACCATGCCCTCAACCCCTGCGCTCTCCCTTTTTCTCAGTGTTTGTGAGATTCTCCCTCCTAATTATCACCACTCCTCTGGGAGCCGCAGGACAAAATGAAGCAAAACCGTACAAATTACCAAGAGTGCTGTGACTTTCCAAAGTGCGAGTCACAGAAGTCGTCGAGGCTGCCTTTGGGCTTTTGATGTGCTGGGATCTGAAACCATAGCAACTGTGTCCCCCGGACATTTCGTTGTGCAAACCCCAGCCCCCCGGCACCATGCTGGGGTCCCTGCCCTGCGTATCTGGTCCAGGGAATGTTCTTCCTCCTTTTTTCTGGTGTTGATTCATTTTAAAATTTGTCAATACAGAATCTGTGGATTCCAGCAGAGCTGTTGCGCATTTTCTGTAATATTCAGTACCCGATGTTTCTTTATTCTCCCTGATTTAAAAAAAATTTTTTTTGCATGAAAGACAATTTTCAGTTGAGAGATTACAATTACCACCACCAGGTGTCAAAAACTGTTTTCTGGAATATGCACACAGCTCACTTGTAGGAGTGATGCTGGTTGACTTGCTGGCTCTGCTTCGTTCCCAGGCCAGTGGGCAGATAGAAATGAGTCATATCTTTCACTTAGAGAATTTTGCACTTTATAATTTCCAAAATGCCCCCACATGTATTATCTCATTTAAGTACTGAGCAAGCTCTATGAGGCAAATGAGTTATTGTTACCTCCCTTCGGCCAATGGAGAAAATAAAATCAGGGAGGTTACTCATCCATTCGAAAGAAGTGTTGGCCACCAGCCGCATGCTGTGCCCGGTTCTGGGCACCTGGGGTATGAAATTGCATGACACAGACCTCTTGTGCTCATGGAATGTGCATTCTAGGGAAGGAGACAGATGATACATGAATAAATTCAGTGTAACGCCAGGTGATGACAGGTGCCGTGGAGATCTGGCCAGCAGGCATGTAAGGGGATGGGGAGTAACCAGATATGCTGTTAGGTGGTTAGGGAAGCCTTTCTAAGAAGATATTTGAGCTGGCAGATGTGGGAAGTGAGAGAGAGAGCGCTCTAGTTCTGTAGAGTAAGAGCATCTTACTGCTGAAGAAGTAGCAGGTGCAAAGGTCCTGTGGCAGGTGCTTGCTCAGCATGTTCACAGAATTGCCCTATTGAAAAATGTCTTCAAAGGTATGAAATGAAGTCAGAGTAAGCCAGGGCCAGATCAGGGTGGACTTTGTGTACCACCCTAAGGATTCTGAACTACATTCTGGAAAGGCTTTAGCTCCTAGAGAGAGGGCCTTAGAGGGTTATGTACTAGGGATGGCATCATCTGATTTGTGTTTTAAAAGCATCACTGTGGCTGCTGTGTAGAAAACAGGCTGAAGGGGCAAAGTAGAACCAGAAAGACACATTGGGTGCTTACTGCAGTAGTTCACATAACAGGTGGCAGCTTGGATTCTGATCGATTTTGAAAATGCAGCAAACAGGATGGCCTGGTGTCTTGGAGGAGGGTGTGAGAGTAAAAGGGGTGACAAGGAGGGCTCTAAGCTCAGAGGAAGAAGTCAAGAAGTGATGCAATATGATGTTGTCAGCTAAAGGCAGGTCCAGACCTCCTGATTGACCCGGCCCTCCCAGCGTTCTTTCCAGAACATTCTGAGCAAGGGTCAGTGAATAGCAGGGCTCTTCCTCTGGCTGGGCACTTATCCCTGTTGCCGTTGTGAATCTTCTAAGAAGTGATACAGCTGCTCCAAGACTCCCTCTCTCCCTCCTATCAAAGCCACTTTTGACCATAGATACTTATTGCTCCTTTCTGACTGGAGAACTATAGATGGGAGAAATTAGCACGTTATTGCTGTGTAAGCTTTTAATTAATCTCACGGACATGTAGGGGGCTGGGGGAAGCTTTAACTGAACATTCAATTAAATATAACATTTAGTATTTGTAATATCCTTATAAGCCCTTTAATGAACTTTAAAATTGTTTGTGTGCAATGAAAAGATGCTCAGTATTGCTAATTATCAGAGAAATGCAAATCAAAACTACAGTGAAGTATCAGCTCACACCCATCAGAATGGCCATCATTAAAAAATCTACAAATAATAAATCCTGGAGAGGGTGTAGAGAAAAGGGAACCCTCCTACATTGTTGGTGGGAATGTAATTTGGTGCAGCCACTATGGAAAACAGTATGGAGATTCCTTAAAAAACTAAAAATATCATTACCATATGATCCAGCAATCCCACTCCTGGGCATATATCTGGAGGAAACTCTAATTTGAAAAGATACACGCACCCCAATGTTCACAGCAGTGCTATTTACAATAGCCAAGTCATGCAAGCAACCTAAATGTCCATTGACAGATGATTAGATAAAGAAATTGAGGTGTACATATATAACGGAATATTACTCAGCTGTAACAACATGCATGGATCTAGAGATTATCATACTAAGTGAAGTTAAGTCAGAGGAAGAGTAAATACCGTATGATTATCACTTATATGAGGGATCTAAAATATGATGCAAATGCATTTATTTACAAAACAAAAACAGACTCACAGGCATAGAAATCAAACTTACAGTTACCAAATGGGAAAGTGGTGGTAGGGGGGATAAATTAGGAGTTTGGGATTAGCAGATACAAACTACTATATACAGAATAAATAAACAACAAGGACCTACTGTATAGCACAGGGAACTACATTCAATATCTTGTAATAGCCTATCATGAAAAAGAATGGATATGTATGTATAACTGAATCGCTGTGCTGTACACCAGAAACTAACACATTGCAAATCAACTCTACTTCAGTAAAGTAAATAAATAAGCAAAGACATGAGGGTGAGGTTAATGGGGGGAAAATGATCCGTGTGTAAATGTGACCTGTATAGAGAGTGCTCTGATCATCCCAAAGGCTTATTAACATACCTTGTAGATAATGGACGTTCGGTAAATATTATTGATTTTTTTTTAGGTGGATATCGAGTTTTGGCTTTTTCTGGAACATACGTATTTCCATTCTTTTCCTAGTACTCACACCTCACTTTCAGATGGCATTAGTGTTGGTGTTTCCAGTACTTTGCCAATAAGGAAATGGAGATGGGAAAAGTGGAAAATGGAGGCGCTTCCTGGCTGACACCACTGGCTCCCTGCTGATGGAGCTGGGAGGCTGCTGGCACGTCTCTGGGCTGAATCCCAGGCATTTGCTCTCAGGAGTCTCACCCCTGCTGCACTGTTGAAAATGTGCAGACCTTCAGCCCACGCTCACTGTCTAAGATCTTCTTTGGCCGGATTTGTCGACACTGTCGGGTCAGGATAAAATCTGGCCATACCTGGTAACTTTTGAAACTTTCATGGTTTTTAGAGACAAAGGGTTTTCCCAAGTTGTCATCTGAAGTAGGCAGAGTTGCTTTTCCAATCACATGGATATCAGAGGCTCCACCTGCTGCAGCCTGGTGGCAGCCTGTCCAAGCCATCATCTCTTCTTCCCTAATGGCATTTTGTTTGAGGCAGGACCACAAAAAAGAAATGCCATTCCCTCTTAGATGGCTCTCCCACCCACAGTTAACGGTGCCTTTGTCCCTTTTCGGCCCTGCCTGGTCCCACTCAGCAGGCTCTCCATCCGGGAAAAGGAAGAAGAGGGACCCCTGAGATGGAGGGGACTCTGGTATCTGTGAGTTGAGCCCCCGTCACAGTGGCTGCACATCCTTCCAGAACGCTCAGGGAGGCTTGGTGCAGGCTGGCTACCTGTTTCCAATCTTGGTTGGGTGGACTTTCTTCTCGGTTCAAAAGGGCTATAAAGCAACACCTTCCTTTTTTCTTACATGACAGTCACTTCCAGCCTTTCCCTTGTAGGTTTCACGTTCGATGCGCTAGGCTTCCAGGGGGTGTCCTAATCTCAGAATACAGTGGAGTTCCGAGAGCGAGTGGTCCCACACCTGGAGGGACTAGGGAAGTGCCTTCATCAGCCTGGGTTTGCATTACCTGAGGGCTAGTTATTTCATTAGCGGTTTATTTTGTGCTGGACTCCTTCCTTGAGAGCGTTTGAAGGCTACAAAAAGAGAAAGAAGAAAGTTCAGCCCACAAATTGCACTGATTCCTCATGGCTTTGGTGGAAGGTTTTGTGGGGAAGGCGCTGATGTTCTTAGGTAGTTTGAATAATTATTCATGACTTTCTCTCATTCTTATTCTCCTTTAGACTTGGTTTGTCTGATTTTTGGCAATGCCAGACAGGAAGAGAGAAAGGAAGGGGAAGACCGATGTGGGTGAACCGGGATACGGCACCTGGTGGTACTCACCGTGCACAGGCCACAGCCCCCGGAACTGAGTGCACAGTGAGGTCCAGCGCAATCACCCATCGAATTGGGACCAGACTTGTCCCTCCACGGCTGCGTGGTGGATTCTTTTATTATTGTCGTGTTTCCTCACCTCTTTTCTACTCACTTCCTCTCACCTGTCTTTTTCGGTCCTCTGAGCCATGACTTTGTGTCATTTCCGTGCCCAGAAGAGGCTGGACTTGATCCAAATAAACCACATACCCCGTGTCAATCTGAAGTCCAAGGGCAAGTGCCCTCGGTGATTTCCTGTTCTCCCTCTAGCCCTCCTCACCTCTTTCCCGAGCCCGCTGCTCCTGAGCCTGTTTGCTGGTCTCATCAGTCTGTGGTTGGGGATCCCGAAAGAATCGAGATCTTGTGACTTGGACGTGAGGACTCACCCCCCATGTGGACCTGCTGTGCTTCAGGGAAAACAAAATGTTAAGTGAGCAGTTTAGCTTGGACTTAATCGGGAGGCAAATCAGTAACTCTACACTGGGAGCCTCTCTCCATTGTGTTCTCAGGAAAACAAAGTGAATCACCGGAGCAAAGAATGTCCCCTCTGGTGCTGCACCAATAATGAAGCATCGTGTTTTGAATTAGGAGAGGGAGGGCGGGAGAGGGCCTGAGAAACCTCTGGCTGTCACTTTGTTCATTCCTCTGCCTCCCCCTTCCTCCCCTCAGATGGATGCTGGGATAAGAAGCTTCTCCTCCAGCCCGTTTTCCCCCCTAAACTCAGCCCCGCAGCAAAATGACAGGGCAGCGGTGTTTGACATGGAAATAATTGCAGAATGAATCCAAGATGGCTTTTTCTCGGGGAATAGTCGATGAGGACTTGTGAGAGCCCGAGCGTCCAACTCGGCCCAAATATGTTCTCCTTGCTGCACTTGTTAATGAGTAAATCAGAACCAAATGAAAAATACGAATGAGTGCGTCCCACCCATCTGTCACGCTGGAATGGCTCCCAGTGCCCTTCTGCCTTTCTAACTTTGTATTATCCATTGTCACCGTCACCCGTGAGGACCCAAGAGCACTTTGGTGGGTTGGAGTCCATTTTACTCTTATATATAAAACTACCTGGGAAATTACATTGTTCAGGTAAGGATTATCCATCTGGTTAACTCAGAACCCACATGATTTTTTTTTTTTTTTAGGAATGGGAAGATGGGAACCATAAAGCACAATATTTCCCGCTCTTTTCAGCCTCATTTAGGTGTTTCCTGCTGTGATTTCTTTTCCCCTTTTTCCTTCCACATCGTACATTCAAATGCTTAACCTGGGTGGGTCTGTGGTTGTTGTTTTAGCTGAGGCTTTAACTTTGCCAGTGAGCGCTGGAGTCCAGGAGGGCTGAACACGTCGGCACCGCTAAACTCAACAGGGACCAGGAGGGCTTGGTGCCCCAGAAAGGGAAAGAGCTTCTCTGAGAACAGCCCCGGGTGAAGCCTTCTGTTGTGTTTCTGCAAGGATGTGGGGATCCAGGTTTTGTCTCTGAAAGGATACCCTTTCCTGTGTTCGGGTGTTCACATGACACGGCTGTGCTGCGGGGACCATCTTGCACTGCTTGGGGGACTTTTCCATCTTGTTTAGAACACGGCAGCCGTGATCACGTGTTGGGTTAGAACCCCAGGTCTTAGGCTGACTGGGAAAGACTCAAGTGTCTGGCCCTCGCTACGGTCAGGCCAGGCCGGCCAGTGCCCAGGGAAGCGCAGCCCCATGGCCTCCAGGTGGCCGGTTCCCCCGTTCAGGGAATACGCACCAGCCACCTGCTGTAGGCAGGTGCTATTCCAGGCACTTGAGACACAGACGGGGACAAAACAAGATGCCCTGCCCTCGTGGGCACACGTCGGAGGGGCCCTCAGTACCAATACGCCTGTGTTTTCTTTCTCTGTGGCCTCGGGTTTGAGGGCCGTTAAGATGAAGAGGGAGGCTGGTGTGCAGCTCCCCCCACCAGGCTCCCCGGAGTCAGGCCACCCCAGGCTTGGACAGGAGCATGAGAACGGCCTCTTCCCACATCCCGTGTTTGGCAGGCTCAACGCTGCGCCACGAATAATAGCAGGTCATCTGATGCAGTGTAACTGAAGAGCAATATGAAACCCCTGTCACCCTGGGAACCGGGGCGAGGAACCAGCCCGTCAGTTACTTTCCACTTTTAAATCTTGAACGTTTCGTTAGAACCAAGCAGCTCCATTGTCATGGTCAAAAGTCCACTGTGGAAAAAGGCAGGATTTAGTGTTGATTTAAGCTGCCACCCAAAGAGAGAAAGCTGCCTGACAGAGCTCAGTTCTCAGTCATTTAAGGGCTGCTTTTTCCTTTTTGTGGCTTTTTTACGCTCTTGCTCTGTCTCTGCAGAAGCTGCGATGGAAGCGGTAGGATTTATTGGCCAGGGAAGGATGTGTGGAAGGGAAGCCCTGATGGGCGTGATTTTGATTAGGGAGTGCTCTCTCTTTTTTTCTTTTTTTGTATGCATGTATTTTTACTGAAGTCTAGTCAGTTTACAATGTTGTGTCAGTTTCTGGAGTACAGCACTATGCTTCATCATACATGAACATACATATATTCATTTTCATATTCTTTTTCACCATAAGTTACTACAAGATACTGAATATAGTTCCCTGTGCTGTACAGTGTAAACTTGTCTCTCTATTTTGTGTATTATTAGTTAGTATCTGCAAATCTCAAAGTTAGGGAGTGCTCTTAATAAAAAGAGTGCATTGTCTAGAACCTTCTAGCCCTGCCAGGCGTTGTCCTAGAGTTTTGGTGCACCAGGTCTGATTTTTCTCTGCCTCATGGTTGGAAGTGACTTCCCCACCTATTACGGGTGGTCATCAAATCTGTAAACAGGCATAGCAACCTCTAATAAGTGGGTTATTGATAGTACATTCTAGTCCTTGATAAAAGGACATCATCTTCATTTCCAGATTTCAGGCCACCCTGCAGGTGCCGCAGGAGACTGAGAACAGTTCAGTCCGTTGACAGACTGAAAAGCAGCCGTGTCTGGACCTCCCAGCCTGCGCCAGGGTTCTTGCCTGCGTACTAGATGCCTGATTTTCAAAAAAGGAAACAATAGCCGTTGGATTAGAGTCCTTCCCTTTCTGCCTTTCCCAGGATCCCTTCCGGCGAGCAGCTTGCTCTCTCATCAGTGGTTGGTTTTCAGTCTCTCCTGCCGCCCTCCCCACTTTGTTGACCTGCGAGGTACCCTTTTCTTCTCCTGACTCTTGGTCTACAATATCTACTTGTCCTTCTCCTGGTCTCTCTTGTGACTCCCCTGATTTAACCTCCTTTATAATCAGACTCAGCAAAATGTCTGTTGCGAACCTTCTGTGCATCAGAGATGGTGCTGGGTATGTTCACGCAACACTCAGTGATGCTCCAGCCTCTGAGATACCTTGCAGAGCTTGATCCTGAGGAGGGTGTTGAGCTAATCGCCCTAGTTTGGGGAATGGGCTGTGTTTAAACTCTGATAGATGGTTATTAATGCCTCCAGCATTGGCCTTGGGGAATCTGTGGCTGAGGAGACAAAGAGGAAAAACAGAAGGGAATGAAAGAAAAATGTAGAATAGATAAACAAGATTATACTGTATAGCACAGGGAAACATATAAAAGATCTTGTGGTAGCTCACAGAGAAAAAAAAATGTGACAATGAATATATGTATGTTCATGTATAACTAAAAAATTGTGCTTCACACTGGAATTTGACACATTGTAAAATGACTATATGTTAAAAAAAAAAAAAGAGAGAGAATGAAGGTGGAAACAGTCCAGATGTCCACCAATGGATAAACAGATAAACAAAATGTGGCATGTACAGACAGTGGACTATTATATAGCCAGAAAAAAGTACGAAGTCCCGATACTACTGATGAACATTGAAGACATCATGCTAAGTGAAAGAAATAAGTCTCAAAGCATTGTCTGATTCCATTCATATGACGTATCTTTAATATGCAAATCCATGCGGGTAGGACACAGATTGGTTGTTGCCAGCACCTGGGGGGAGGGGTGAATGGGGAGCTACTGCTTAATGGGCAAGGGTTTTCTTTTGGGGGGGCTGAAAGTATTTTGGAAGCAGGGGTGGTAGTTGTACAACATCGTGAATGTACTGAATGCCATTGAGTTGTTCACCTTAAAATGGTTAATTTTGTTATGTAAATTTCATTTAAAAAAAAAGAATGAAAGAGAGAAAATGTCAGAGGTCCGTTTCTCTGAATTAAGAATGAGATTAAAAATCCATTCTGCCTTTCCTGTGCATGGTGACCTTGTGATATGGCTTGAGTGTAACTGAAGTAATTTGAGCCGATTAATTTCTCTCCTCTGCTTTTTAAAATGTAACATGCTTGGAGTTTGCATCCCGAATGCTGAGAGCAGAGCAACGTGAACATTGGTATTCTGGGCACACAGTGCTGCTGCTTCAGAAAACTCACCTGGACAGAGGGGTCAAGTCCGGCCCCTAGTTTTGCTGTTTGTGTTCCGGAAGATGCCCCTGGGTCTGGAGGAAAGATTGCCGGAGCTAGAGTCCTAAGTCTGAGTTCTGTTCTGGCCCCTTTTGCCCATTGGGGATACACAGTCCTGGCTCCTGCATTCATTCAACAAACATTCTTGAGCTCTCTTGGGGATGTGAAGGTGACCGTGGCATTGACCCTACTTTTGAGAGGCTTACAGTCCAGCAGGTGAGGTAGGCGGCCCCATGAACAGCTGGTCATCTTAGTATAAGGTCTGGGCATAATTTCCACTGGACGTTGTGGGAACCTAGAGCGAGGGTTCCTGAACCAGTGGTGGGGTGGGGCGGGTGGAGAAGGAAGGCAATTGAGGAAGGCTTCCTGGAACTCAAACTTAAAGGAAGATTTAAAATGCTGCTGACTATGCACTAGGTGTTGTAAGTCATGGTTAGAGTTCTAGCAAAAGAGGGACACTTAACACTGCATAGAAACACGTTTTATAAATAAAAGAGTTTCAATTTGGTATTTTCGCCCAAAGCGTTGACACTTAGGGCAGAAATCGGAACGCTGCTGTACCTCCCTTTATTGTATGGCTTCACTAAATTGTGTTTATTTAGCATTAACGTAGGAACACCAGAGCACTTGCGAAATGTCAGGCCTGTAGAGTCTTCATCCCAGAGGGGAGGGAGAGAAGGGTTTTTTTTTTTTAATTGAAGTGTAATTGATGTGCAATTTTGTATTAGTTTCAGGTGTACGGTATAGCGATTCAATATTTTTGCAGATCGTACTCCATTTAAAGTCATAAACTCTTGGCTGTGTTCCCTGGGCTGCACAGTATCTCCTTGTAGCTTATTTATTTTATACCCAGGAGTTTCCACCTCTTAATCCCCTTCCCCTATCTTGCTCCTCCCTCCACCCCCTCCCCACTGTTAACCATTAGTTTGTTCTCTGTATCAATGAGTCTGTTTCCATTTTGTTATATTCATTCGTTTCATTTTTCAGAGTCCACATATAAGTGAAAACATACAGTATTTGTCTTTTTCTGTCTGACTTTATTTCTGAGCATAATACCTCCCAAGTCCATCCATATTGTTGCAAATGGCAAAATTTCATTCTTTCTTATGGCTGAGTAATATTCCATTGTGTGTGTGTGTGTGTGTGTGTGTGTGTGTCTGTGTCTGTGTGTCTCTCTGTCTGTCTATCTATCTAATTAACTATCTATCTATCTATCTATCTATCTACACCACATCTTCTTTATCATTCATCCGAAAGATCTTTTAAAGGGCAAGGTAATTATATAGGTAAGGCAAAGGCATGAGGTCCAGGGGAGTGTAGTAGAGTGATTTAATGTCTCCCAAGAGTAGAGTTTGAGGTGGGGGAAGGTGAGGGCTGAGGCTGGAGGGCGGCTGAGGGGATGGGATGGAAGGCTCCAAGCAGGCAGGTCATGAGGTCAGACCTGTGACTGTGGTCCTGGCTGCAGCGTGGAGAACAGATGGACGAGGAGCAAAACTGGAGGCAGTGGGATCAGGCTCTGTGCAGGGCGGTGGCTGTGGAGGGAGCAGGACAGGAGGGTGCTGTCCAGATGGGAGTGTTCCCTGATGTGCTCTCTAACACAGTATCCACCAGCCACACGTGGCCCTTGCACACTTTTAATGTGGCTGGTGTGACTGAGGAACCAAATTCTTCATTTGCATCAATTTAGATTGAATAGCTGCAGACGGCCGGCAGCTGCTGTACTGGACAGCGCCACCCTGGAAGGTGAGGTCAGCAGGAGCCGGCAGCGAACTGGCCAGTTGGGCCGGATGGGGTGGACCGAGGCAGGGCTGCAGGGCGGCTCTGCTGGGGCGATGAAGAGTTTCATTTTGGGCTTGTCGGGGCACAAGTGCACAAGGGCATCTGGATGAAGATGACCCGGCGGTAAGATAAACACATTCCTTAAGGGAGAGCAGCAGGCTAGAGGTGGCCATTTGGGAGGCATCAGCATAAAATAATAGTTCAGATTGTAAAAGTGAGTGGCACAGGGAAAGCCCTGAGCCGCCTGTGGCCTGAGAGCCCAGCTGATCCTGTGGTGATAATGTTTACTCTGCCCACCTACTGAGAAATGCATGAGAGCATGTGTGTGACAGTCCCTGTAAACACTTCAGCCATAAGGCAGGTTTTATAATATCTTTAGGAGTTGAGAGGAATGTGTCCCAAATGGTATTTTCCAAACACAACAGATAAAGCCTTCAAATTCTGGAAGTGTTGCAAGCTAGATAATCTACACAGCCCTCTGGCTACAATTCGGCCAGATCCAGGATAAACAGAGGCGAGGATGTCCACTGCCCAGATGTCAGCGACTCAGAGACATCGCTGAGGCTCCCCTGGCGTTGTTACTGTGAGCAAACACAAAAGCTGGTTTCTGGGAACGCACATACCGACACCAGCGCACATCCCGAGACCAGCACAGGTCCGGGCCAACGCGGGAGAGCAGTCTTAGAGGTTCCCACATGAAGCCAAGGCCCTCCGAGTCTCCAGGAGAGACAAATAATTCCAAGTTGGTCGTGTTCCTCACAGAAGCAGTTTTTTGTTTTTTTTTTTTTAAGGAAAGCAACAGAAATTTAAACACTTGGGATGAATTTCAGTCGAAGATGACCTTAAAATTTCCAAACACCCAAAGAAGTAAAACCTCCCAAATGAAAGTCATCAGAGGAATGAGAGGGCCATGCAGGTGAAGTTCCCCAAGGATCTCACGTATAAGAAGATGGGCACCAAGTTAGAAAAGACAAGACAATGATGTAGAAACACAGAGAATGGAGAATGGTATAAATAATACATAATAGTAACACAGGACAAGGGAACATGGAAGATGACAAAGCAGACCACAACAGCAGCAACTGTTGGAAAATTTTTAAGAAGTCATTAAATGATGAAATAATGTATGATTTAAACTATATGTTAAATACTAAAGCGAGAACTGGTGAACTTGTAGTTCTCTCTTTAGTATTTAACGTAGATGGGTCTAAAGAGAGTGTCCAACCTGGAGATGAAGAGGTAGGTGATAAAAATGTGCAGCTGAGAGATGTTGAAGTTTGGGGAGAAAGTACACCTCAGTGGTAGAATGCATGCTTACCATGCACAGGGTCCTAGGTTCGATCCCCAGTACCTCCATTTAATTAATAAATAGACATAATCACCTCTCCCCAAAACATTTTTTAAAAAAACAGATGTGGAAGTTAGAATGAGAAAGTCTAATATAACATGCATCTAACTGTCATTGTCAGAGGAAACGGAAGTTAATGCAGGAGAGACCATCTTTGATGAGCTAATGGCTAAGACTTTTGTCAGAACTGATGGGAGGTAGAGAACCACAGACACACAAAGGCCACTGTAATCCGAGTGGAATAAACAAAAGGAAACACACAGCTCGGTGTGTTGTCGTGAAGCTGCAGCACACCAAGGATGAGGACGCAGAAGCAACCAGAGAAACCAAGTCATCAAAAAAGACATGATTAGTCTGACACAATGAATACAGACTTTGATTTCTCCTCTCAGTCACGGTACATTTCACCCAATATTTCTGTGCAGTCAAAATCAGAGATGTGACATGAACCCTAGTGTTCACAGCAGCCCTGTTTACAATAGCTAAGACATGGAAACAACCTAAATGTCCACCAACAGATGACTGGATAAAGATGTGGTATATATAGACAATGGAATACTACTCAGCCATAAAAATGAATGAAATAATGCCATTTGCAGCAACATGGATGGACCTAGAGATTATCATATTAAGTGAAGAAAGTCTGACAAAGAAAAACAAATATCATATGTTATCACTTATATGTGGAATCTTAAAAAAATGATACAAATTTTACTTCAAATCAAAGATAGACTCACAGACATAGAAAACAAATTTATAGTTACCAAAGGGAAAAGGGCAGGGAAGGGATAAATTAGGAATTTGGGATTAACAGACAAGCTACTATATATAAAATCAGTAAACAATGAGGACCTACTGTACAGCACAGAGAACTCTATTCAATTCCTTATAATATATAATGGAAAAGAATCTGAAAAAATGTATGTATATGTATAACTGAATTGCCTTGCTGTACACATGAAACTAATATTGTAAATCAACTACATTTCAACTTAAAAAAAAGGGTGTGGGAGAGTCTTGAATTTTCTCTTTAGGCATTTTTGACTGAAGAACCTGTTCAACTTTTCTTATTTGCAGAAAAAATGTATGTTGTGTATGTTGATATTACTGAACGTAGTCTGATCGCTTCTTTATAGCAGTCCTTGGAAGCAGGCAAAAATGGGGTTCTTTGATATCAGCGAGACTCCGTCCAGGCGGCCCTGGTTCGGTTGAAGCCTCTCCTCGTGGCGCGCGCTTGCTGGCTTCAGCACTGAGTGCGTGCTCGTGTTGGCTGAGGTCCACGCCCCGTCCCACTCTAGCTCGGTCCCTTAGCAGTAAGGCCCGTGTGGTGGTGGCTACTGAGCCGACGGTGATATCAATACCTGTATGGGGCTATGAACAAAGGTTCTAAGGTGAGGTTTTCACAACAGCAATAATGGTGTGGTTAACCCTTATGACTAATGACAACACGTAAGCACTTATTATTGGTCCCAAAGCTCTTTATAGGATCCGGGCTGAGTCTGGTCTTTAAACGTCATTGGGAATAGAAGGGGAGCCTGAGGGAGTTCCCTTGTGCTGACTGGACAGTTCTGTACCTGGATTGTGGTGGTGGTTATAGGAATCTTCACATGTGATCAAATACCGTAGAATCATATACATACATACCCAAAGGAGTGCACGTAAAAACTGCCAGGATCAGAGGAGAGCCTGTCATCTTAATTAAGGTACTAATGCCAGTGTCAGTTTCCTGGTTTTGCTGCTGCCCTGCAGTTATATAAGATGTTGCACAGGACCAATCTGCTTTAAAAAAAAAAAAAATTGGGTGGGGGAGGTAATTAGGTTTACTTGTTTATTATTATTATTTTTTTATTTAATGGAGGTACTGTGGCATGAACCCATGACCTCATGCATGTTAAGCATGTGCTCTACCACTGAGCTGTACCCTCCCCCCTACTTTTTTTTAATCTATCCTATTTTTGCAACCACATGTGGATCTATAATTATTTAAAATAAAAAGTAAAGTTTGGGGGAAAAAAGTCATTTAGAGCATGGCAGCCAGGAAAATAGATTCTTCCTGATATTTGTGGCTCTCACAGAACATTAATGTGAACATTCAGAAATATTTGGTGAACCCTGGCAGGTAAAGAGTCATCTGACGGTGGTTAAAAAGTGAGTTGGGGAGTTCAGCTCAGAGTCTCTATTACTATTTAAGGTTGTACCCTTGCAACACAAAAGTCAAAAGGCCACCATTGTTACAACACTTGGAAAACTAGCCAGAACTTTCTGTGTTGCCTAAAATTAAATGAACTTGTACCATTGCATGAAAAAATGTTTACACTTGTCAGTGGAATGGTAACTTTTTTAAGAAAGGGTTTCAGGCTTTTCAAGTTTGGTCTCTAAGTGGAAGCATTAAGCATTTGGAAAATGTAGAATTTATTGTGGACTGAATATACAGTTGATCCTTGAACAACGTGGGTCCACTTCTTGGGGAATATTTTTTCAATATTAGATACTACAGTACCACATGGTCCATGGGTGGTTGAATCCATGGATTTGGAGAAACTGAGGATGTGAAGGATTGACCCCCAAGTTGTTCAAGGGTCAACTGTAATCCCCTTCACTGAGCTGCACTGAATGAACCATTGAGTGAGTCCAGTTATTGAGAAAATAATGAATATGTGACTCTCTTTAATATATTAAGAGATTGTTCTATTCTTTTCCCTCCTTCTTTCTTCTCTCTTTTATATTTGCAGTTGAAGTAGGCGGTGTCTTTATTTTTCTCTAGACAACTGTAATTGATATAATTCATACTTTATGGGATGATAGGAAATGCCTATATTAAAATATCTTATTACAATCACATTAAGCAGTAGTGAGAAATAAAAAGAAAACGACCTCCAGCACGATGAATCAAGAAAAAGGGAATCACAAGTAAACAGAATTAGAATGAGAAAAACCCTCTGCGACTTAGCGATAACACATACGGAGTAGAACTCTTGTTTCTAAAAAGCAGGTGAGTACCAGACACCTCATCACAGGAGGCCGCTTTTGGGTGGAGGCGGGGAACGCTCCGTGGAGCTATGGGTCACATTCCAGTTTTTAAGTTTGGTGCTGGCCCCTTGGTGCTTTATTATTATGCTTCATTTCCTCCATAAATCACCTATATCTTTTTGTACGTATACTATTACATAATTTACACTTACGATCTTAACCCAGTAACATTTATTCCTTAGGGCTGTGGCTCCTGCCTGTTGGCCAGAGGTCTGGTGCTGGTCTGAAATTTCCACTGGTAAAGTCTGAGGCAGAGAGAGAGAACAGAGTGAGTTTTATAAGACTAAACGGATTCAACCTCAAGGATTTGTGTCTATCCTTCAGTTATGTCCTTCCTACTTGATTTGCTGTTCAAAGGACCTTTAAAAATAAAACCACTGAGTTCAAAGGGCGCAGTCTGTTGCCTTATTTGTTTTATTGTCCTTACAAGTGGCAAACGGACACAGTCAATGCCCTTGGGTGAGGTCATTACCGTTAAAAAAATGTTTTCACTGGTCCTTGAAATAAAAAATTCTAGGAATTCCTGCCTCAGAGAACACAGCACTGTATCCAGGAGCCAAGCCCCAGGGCTGGTGACATGACAGTGGTGTCACTCGCTGCCCTTTCTGCAGAATGCGTCGCTCCCATTTAAAGAGCTTTTATAGAGGAGGCGTTCAGCGGCTGTCTCTAAAGACTCATGAGTAAATCTGAAAAACTCAGCAAACACACTCTCCACCCAGAGAAGCTAGATTCTCAAATATCAGCTAATGATCCTTACAACTAACGTGCACTGCACACTCACTCTACCGTGGACTGTTCTGTACAGATGGTCTCACTTAATCTTCACAAATGTTGTTATTCCCACCTAACAGATAACTGAAACTGACTAATACCTTGCACAGCATCACCTAAATAAGAGAAGGTGGAGCTGGAATTCAAAACCATTTTGGCAGCTTTAAGCACGTCGTCCGCGCTCCTGGCTGCTACTTACGTGTATTGCACACGTGGCACCAGCTTTGAGAAGCCAAGTGCAGGGGCTGCAGGATTGGTACTGAGCACTGGATTCAGAACTCAGTCCTCTCTCGTATTTCTTGAACTGCCTGATGTTTAAGGAGCCCAGTTCACAGAGCTTGCAAGGGGACTGCTAAGCTCACTGGAAACACGACTATTTTACTGTTGTGGTCTTCCAGTGCACACATTCCTGCCTCCCTAGAGACATCATGAGAGGTTCAGGAGATGATAAAGGCTTTAGGTGGGAGAGCTTAAAATGAGGTGGGTAGCAATCCGAGACTCATGGGGGCTGAGGAGACCGTGAATCTTCCCCCGGAAGGATGAAGGCAAAGCAGAAGACAGGTTAGCGTGCTCCGAGATTCGGTGGGGGAGAATGGGGGAAAGTCACAAATAAGGCACTGAGTTCTAATTCACACTGTAGTAAAATGCGGGCTCTGAACTACACTGCTGGTTTCCCATTTTTAGGTTCTTTCTCTCTCTCTTCACATCTGTCTGTGAGCTTTTGCCAGGATTCTTCCTTAGTCATACATGTCGCCTCCCAGGATTTCAAAATCCCTTATCCCTAAGAACTGTATGTTTCTCCCCTTCCCGGCAAGGTCAGACTCCCCTTCTCTCTTCCTCTCCCTCTCTTATCCTCTCCGGCCCTCCCTCCTCTTCTTGGGTGAGTTGCCGGTTACCGGGTAACAAATCACCCAACACATAGTGGCTTCAAACAGCCGCGTACTGTTACTCCCTCTCGCAGTCTCGGGAATGGCTAGGTTCAGCCGAGTCTCGGTTCCCACACAAGGGATCTCACGCGACTGCCCTCAGCTGGGAACTGAGGTCGGTGTCATCGCCCTGGGCGGGACATCCCCGCTGGCGTCTTCATCGCATGTCTAGTGCCTCGGCTGAGGTGGCTGGAGACTGACCGGACATTCCCCTCCGTCCTTCCCTCCTTCCTTCCCCATCTGTGTGCTCAGGCACCACAGAGCCTCTCTACGTGGTTAGCATGGACTTTTTCACAGCACAGAGGTTCCGGGGTAGCTGGATTCTTACATGGCAGCCGTCTTTCCCCCAGACACGCAACCCAAGAAGCAATGGAAGGCAGCTGAAAGCTTACGGCCCAGCCTCGCAGGGCACTCGGCTCCGCTGCTGCCTCCTCTTATTCCAGAGCCCAAGGCAGAGGGACCGCCCTAGGGTGCGAGCACGGGAGCTGTGGCTTACTGGGGGGCGCACCCCTCCAGAGACTAGTGAACATACTTCTCACTTATTGAAATGTCTGCCCCTTTCTTATTCCTTATAATTGAAAAGTCTTATGTCACTGTTTTATATCTTGCTTTGCATCCATATTTTTTCTTCCTAACGGTGGCTCCTGTTGAGGACAATGGCAAGGCTTCTCTGAGGAATTCTTAGGCATTCTTTCAAAAGAATCTTGAGGCTATGCTTTCATTTATGATTAAAATTTCAGCACCCAAAAGGCCCTCTAGGGAAGCTTTGTGACTATTTTTCAGAAAGTCTCTTTGGGAAATCAGATTTGATTCACTTTTTAACCACTGATGATAACATATCAAACTTAAAGGCAGATCAGTTTTAGAGAAAAGCAATCCACCCTCATGTGTGGGTGTCCTTGGGTGAACTCCCCAACAATCTTGCTTTTCATGCTTGGCCACTAATTAAAAAACCTGTTCTCTTGTTGGGACTGAACCATAGTTTACTTTCTGGCTGGACTTTCTTTTTTTTTTTTTTCACTTACATTCAAGCTCTTCCACAAGCCAAAGCTTATTCTCCCCCCCCCTCCCAGCAACTCCCCCACAAAAGGGATAACTGGAATCTAAAAGATTTGTTGCCTGGTCACATGGCAGTTTCAGAAATTCTTTGTTTAAAACCTCAGACGGATGGAGGGCTTAACTCTCCTGAGCTTCCGCAATGCCATTGAGGTCTCAAGTTCTTATAAAGAGTTATTGGCTTTTTTTTTCTTTTTCAAAAGAAGCTAAATCTGCAAAGCTTTTCTCTGGTGATCATGGAAAACAGCACATGGGGGAGAAAGTGGGCAGTTGGAGGTGGCAAATAACTTGATTTTTTTTTTTTCTCTGCCCACAAGTCCCGGAAAAACTCTGCATCAAGGATTCATTTGCTCATGAGATTTCACTGTGGTTGCCACTAAGGAAAAAAACTCCTAGGAACCGTAGGGCAGACGGGTTTCTGAGCTCTGGGGAGAGAGGACCTGTGGTGGGAAGCCAGGCGCTCCTTTTCCCGTTTACAAGGATGAGAGTTAAGCATCCGAAGTTGATAGCGTCTCTCTCACACTGAGCTGGATCCAGCCCTCTGATAAATGACTGAAGCATGATCAGCAGTAGTTGGGGTTTTCCATAATTTGCCTTTAAGAAAGGAAAAGGTTTCATTTAAAAAGAAAAACACCTTTTAGATGCAGTCCTTTCCCAGTTTTTAAAAAAGCATTCAAAAATAGCAAATTATCCTGTTGGCGAATTCTTTCTGCATCTCTGGCCTCAGACTTGGGTTCCACATGCAGATTAAATGGAAGCTTCACAGCAACCGAGGGTCCTCCGCTCAGAGTCATTCAGCCCTCAGTTTCTTCCAGTGGACTTTAGAGCAAGATTTTCTACGAAGCTTTCCACTGAACCCCTGAGCAAAAATTTCCACTGGACATGAGGCAAAGCATGTGGGCCCTTGGGGCCTGAGGCCCAGGCAGAATGCACTGCCCACCCCTCTCTGCCACCACCAGGACCCCCATGAAGGTCAGCTCAGGGCTCCCCTTGGTCTTGCCAATCTCTTGAAGACAAGAGAATGAACCAGCCTGGGGGCAGAGCCTCAGGAAGGAGGGGGGGCTGGGCAGGGACCACGGGGCCAGGACAGGCGTTCTCAGTCACCGTTTCCTGAATTCTGACAGCTTCCCCATGAAGCCCTCTTCATCCCATCCGTGCAGGTGGGGAGACCTGAAGCCAAGAGTTTCAATAACTTGCTTTCATGCACCTTGGTTAAACTCAGTATTTAAAGTCTTTCCGTGGAATCTAAGAATTTTATTTAAGCCTTGGGTAAAATGAAGGATTTTCATCTCAGCCCGTCTGACAGCCTCGCCAGTGGTCCTTTCCATCACCCTCCCCACCCTGGTCCCTCGAACAAGCCCTCGGTAACCGGTAATCCGCTTCTGAAGTAAAACGGGGGAGCTTTCTGGAGGTGAGCCTGTGGCACTTGGCCGAGTAACGACAGCTGTCACTCTCTCTTGTTTGATCCTATAGTGGAGTACGACAAGGAGTTCTCCCCTCGCCAGCGGCACCACAAAGAGTTCAAGTTCAACCTATCCCAGATTCCTGAGGGTGAGGCGGTGACGGCGGCAGAGTTCCGAGTCTTCAAGGACTGTGTTGTGGGCAGTTTTAAAAACCAAACTTTTCTTATCAGCATTTATCAAGTCTTACAGGAGCATCAGCACAGGTATGAAGGCTCGAGGCACCCCAGAGGGTGGGGCTGGCCCCCGTTTCCCTCCCTGTGGTCCCATCACCCCGAGTATGTCTGTGGAAGGTGGCGTGGAGTTCAGCGGCAGCGCCCCAGCGCGAGCAGGGATGTGTCACCGGTGGTCGCACGGAGCCAGCAAGCAGACTTTTTTTTTGCTAGTCAGTTGAAGATTTTCCAAACAGCATTCTTTTCCGAAGCAAGCCAGTGAGTGGGATTTACTAAGCCCCCTTTGTGATCAGAGAACACATGACTTACTGGGGTTAGTATGTGTCCCACTAACGTTTAGTCTCTGCTTTGAATGTTGGGTGAGAGAGACTAACATAAACTCACGTCTGAAAATTGTATGAGGATGGTTCTAAATGCTACTGATTCAAGTCAATAGATGGCTCTGTGTTTGTGTGCATAACACACACACATATGATAAGTCTTTGAGTGAGTGTGTTTGTATATGTGTGTGTCTCAAAGGTATTCTTTTTTTTAATATATATTTGAAAAGGCAGCATGATTTCTTTTTTTGTGCTCTTTTTTAACACCTTTAATGTGGTATGATTCCTGTACAGTAAACTACACATATTTCACGTGTACACTTTGATGAATTTTGATAGATGTCTACACCCATGAAACCGCCACCACAATCAGGATAGCAAACATCTCCATCACTCCCCTAGGGGTGCAAATTTCGAGTTCCCAGTTTATCCCCTCCCACCCCCTTTCTTCCCTGGTAACCGTAAGTTTGCTCTCTATGTCTGTGAGTCTGTTCTGTTCCGTAGATAAGTTCAAAGGTATTCTTTATCACGTGGACAAGAGGAAACCATGGACTTTTTTCTCTGTGTCTGTATTCTTCTCGTTTCCTGAAATGAGGCCACACCATTTTAAAAAAGAACAGCGGCGAAGTGTGTCCCTGGGGCCGCCTAGCAAAGAAAGAGAAACTTCCACGGAGTGACCGTTAGAGGCCTGGAAAGGCTGAGGGGTGAAGTATCGCAGCGGTGGGTTCCGTCCTGCCGCACACAGAAAACAAGCTCAGGGCCTTGAACTTGCTGAGTGTCAGGGGGCAGGTGAGCGGCTCAGCCAGGCCGGAGCACCTGCGGCCAAGGCTGGTTAGCGCGGCCCGTGGTCCTCCTGGGCCAGAGATGGGGACTGGGCCCGGAGACGACAGCCTGCCGACCGTACGGTAAATATGAAGATACAGTTAAAGGAAGAGGATGCAGGGGGCAGGAAGCCCCGCATTTGTGGATTCTATTAGCTTTGGTCTTATACACCAAGTTCAGATTCTTGCTTTTGGTCCTGGAAATCTATGGACTTCCCAAGAAGGTCCAAAAGTTTGGAGCAAGAAGGTCCAAAGGAATGAGTTTGGTTTCTCCTCCGCCGACAGATCTGTTTACAGGTCTGTCACAAACACATGCGCTAAAATAACAACCCACATTGACTTGCCCCGTCAAAGGCTTGTTTTGAGCACACTGCCAACATCGGGCTCCGAGGCACACTCATGTCTGTAATGAGGGAAAGAGAGAAGGAGGGCCAGGCCGGGCTCTGGGGACACTCCTTGGACTGGGACACTCACACGGATGATTGTACGTGAATGCTTATTAGCTGGGGCAGTTAAATAATCAGTGAAATCCAGCCGCTGTGGTATCTTTCTAACAGACCCAGCTCTCAGAATGGCAGGGAAGTATCCTGCTGTCTGGCTTTCACTCCTCAATCAAAGCATGTTCAGCGACTTAACTGTTAAGGGCCTGTTTCGAACAATAAATTATTGGTTGCTGGATCTTCATTGCTTTCGCTATTTCAGAGAGTGCTGGTGTTCAGTGGTTCCTTGGAACCGCTTCGGCTGCTGACTTTCAATCTGCCTAATGACACCCCACCTTCCTCCGGCAGGAATCACCTCCCGCTGGAGGGTATTTGTCTGGAATACATGGTTTTCTCTGTGGTGCAGGAAAAGTGTTACAGTGAAAACACTGGATTGGAGGTTTTGTGACTATGGAATTGTTTTCAAAATTATTATTATTTAGAGAGAGAGAGGAGAGCTAGCAGACGTTTGTAAGGTTTATATTGAACTCCAGCCAAAAATGCACAGCTGCCTTGGGCTCAAGATGGTGGCGTCATGCCTTCTCCAGGCCAGAAGCGCGCTTGGAAAGCAAACTCCCAAACGATCCCAACCTTTGATGACTCTGTCGAAGCAGAGCTGTGGTCGCCCTGCCTTCTAGGCTGGGAGTATTTGGCGATTGGATGTGTTTCCTTTCTGTGTGGAGGGAAGCAGAAATACTGGGAGAACTGAGAGACTGTCGTGCTTTTGAAGAGTTCCAGGTTGGCCAGGAGGAGATTTTCTTCGCTTATCGGTGGCCCGGCGCCCAGGCCGCCTGCGGTCTGCTCACATGCTGCCAGGGGCCTCTATGTCGGGCTGCGGGACCCCTTCTGGGGAAGGTTCCATCTCCCCGTCTGTATTGTGTCGGGGTGTCTTGGCTGAGAAGGATCCCCCAATGCATGTGAAGAATTGTATTTGTCTAACCCGAGTGTAAGTGAAATTTGTGGTATTTGATGGATTAACTTAACAAATGTGGGTCTTGCAAAAGAGTTGGCCTCCTTGAAAAAGAAAAAAAAAAAAAAGGCTGGTTTTCCCATGCTGAGTCATGCACTCAGCTGAGGCAGAAGAAATTCTGTGCTGGGCCTCTTGGTGTAAAAGGCGGCCAGGAAGCCCGACCCGGGGAGGGTCAGAAAAGATTCTTGGAAGATAGGCCATTGCTGTGAACTTTGCAGACACCAATTCCTCTGAGTAATAAGAAATCATTGGACCAGGTAAGTTCAAAAAAGTGATGGCTTGAACAGATGGTGCTTTGGGTAAGAACAGGGGAAATATTTGGTACATTAGTCAAAACCTGAGAAAAAGCTCTGGGATAGAATCTATGTCCTGAAAAGATCTGAACCAGCTCGTAGAGGGAGGAATGGGACCAGCAACCCCTCCTTGTGCACGACCCCAGCAGATCAGCACAGGTGCCCTTTGCAGTCGAGTTTTAAATTTACTCTATAGTACGCTGTAGTGTTGATCTTTTAAGATGAGTTTGGTGTTAATAGCTGGTGTTATAAATTGTGATGTTTTGATGATGACGCTGGTGGAAACTGGCATTTCTGTAGAGCTTAGAGTTTGGAAAACACCTTCCCACGTGTTCCCTCATGAGGATTCAGCCCTGACCCCATCAGATGGTTGCGCGGGCAGGTTGCCTCTTAGAGGATGAAATGGGGCACAAATGGGTTTTGCCGACTCCGTATTATGCCTAAACTATTGTCTGCTGTGTTTCCCAAAAGTCGCCCTGATGACATGGGGACAGTCCCAAGATGAAGGTCAACTGCCAGGAAGAGACCCACCTTCCATCTCCCTCTCCTTAGCGTGGATGCGGACAGCTTGAGGATGCTTCTGTTTGGATAGCATACGAGAGATCTCTGTTGGGGGTGAAAATGTATCCACTGGAATTCAGGCCCTGCTACTTTGGCTTTCGAGGCCTTTCAGTGGAAAACCTCTGCAAACCTTCATTGATCCGCTGGCCCACCACTGCTCTGTTAGCAGCTTTTCTAGGGGAGAGGTGTGGAGGAGAAGAAAGACTAGAAACAAATGACGCAAAAGGACTTATACTTAGTCACGTGTGGTGTCTTTGTCTGCGTACTTGGCCATTTTCTCCTGTGTCTCGTGCACACTAAGCTGTCCTCATACTTGGAGGGTTAAGGCCGCCCTGAATAACTGTCAACCTTCGGTTGTCATGTGTAGCCGTGTGGTGGTAGCATGTCGCTCTTCATAACCTGAACTCATGCTCTTTGCTTTCATAGCACCTTTCTATTAACAGTGCAGCTTGGGGGCCTTTAGAGAATATTATTTGCACCTACATTTCCTATTTGGTTAAAGACATTCTTTGACTCTTCTTAATTCAGTTTTGTATACCTAGAAGTCAAAGTCAAAGAGCATCTCCTGAAAGCTAGCCAGAGGTTTTCTTCAGTGTCTGGAAGATGGTTTTGTTGGGTACGTGAGTTGGCCACACCTGCCCCTGCCAGTTTCGAAATTCCATGTTCTCCTCTGTATGTTTTGGCAGTTGTATTGCTTGGCAGTGAAAGTCTGTCTTCCGAGTATGTGACAATTTACACTCACGGTGCAGTCTTTTAGAAGACATTGAAAGTGAGAATTACCAGATTTCAAATTCAGTTCCTCCTGGGATAAGCAATGTCACAACTGACTCCTCTGTTTGCACACAAAGTGGCTTTTTTGTGATTTTTTTTTTAAGTTTGTCATATAACTCATCTTAAGTTCAGAATCCTTAGGGCGTGAAGACATGCATCTCTGAGTCAGTGGAGCAGGGTAGTGCTGCCCGAGAGCTGGTTTTTAAAACTTGGAAAGATTTCCTTGACGCCAACCAGAGGCCATGGCTGTAGAGTACCCAGGGACAATCCCAGACTGAATTATCGTTTAAACTAAATGTGTGACGAAGTTCATCAATTCTGACCTAAAGATAGAATATAATTGTCCCAGGAGAGAAAAATAACTGTTGAACAAAAACAGAGTTTTCAGAACCTTTACTTTGATGCACTGCTCTGCACCATTCACAGAGATGGGGAACACAGGGTTAAGTCAGGGCAGGGGGCGGGGACAAATCCAAGTCTGGACACGTCTGAGTCGCGGTTGGATGCCCAAGAGGCAGTGGCATAGGGGAGTGTTTAGGTCAATGGAATGAGCTGAACTATAGAGTTCTGGATACTGTGGCTATTTCAGATCATAGCTGAGCTACAGAAGTAAATGAGACAGCTTAGCTGTGTAAGAATAGAAAAACCTAATTAACCCAGCACCGTTTATTGAAAATACTATCCTTTTTCCATGCACATCAGTGGCATTTTTGTCATAATTCAGGTGACCACATATGCGTGGGTCTGTGTCTGAGATCTTTATTTTGTTCCATGGGTTGGTTTTTCTCTTCTTGCACCACCTTATACTCTTAATTCTTTTAGCTTTGTAAGAAGTCTTGATCTCTGGTGTGTGAGTTCTCCAGATTTGTTCTTCAAGATTTTCTTGGCTATTTATGGCCCTTTGCATTCCCAAATATATTGTAAAATCAGCATTTCAATTTCCACAAAAGAAACTTGTTGGGCTTCTGATTGGAATGTCATTAAAATTTAGAGCTCAATTTGGGAAGAATTGCCGCTTAGTAATACTGAGTGTTCCAGTCCAAGAATATGTTTATCTAGGCTTTCTTTAATTTCTCTCAATAATATTTTACATTTTTTGGTATCCTGAATATTTTTCTTAGAATTATTCCAGGTATTGAGGTTTTTGGTATTATTAGCTTTTACAAATTCCAGTGTCTAATTGCTTTTTGCCCACATATAGAAATACAGTTGATTTTTATATATTGATCTTATGTCTAGCAACCTTGCAAATTTACATATGAGTTCTAATCATTTTTCTGTGAAGGATTTTGGAATTTCCATGAATATAATCATGTCATTGGTAAATATCATTTTAATTTTTTTCCTTTGTAATTCTTATGTTTTTGCTTGTCTTTTTCTTGTTTTATTGTGCTGGCAGAACATCCAGTACAATGTTGAATTCCATTCAAATTTCTGTTAGATTTCTAATCTCAGATTGGAAATCCCTGACAGATTACTCATTTAAGGGGGGAAACATTTAACATTTCACCATTAAGGATAATGTTTGCTATAAATGTTTTTGTAGAGTGTTTCTTAGATTAAGGGAATCCTCCACCATTTTTAGTTTGCTATAAGTATTTTTTTTTAATTAGAAATTGATGTGAATTTTATCAATTTTTTTCTTAGTTTTGGGGTTAATTACAGTTGGCCCCTTAGATCTTCATGTTCTGCATCTGGGGAGTCAACCAACCACAGATCAAAATATTTGAAGAAAAAAATTCCAGAAAGTCCCAAAAACTTGAATTTGCTGTGTGCTAACAACTATTTACATAGCATTTACATTGCATTAGGTATGATAAGTAATCTAGGGGTGATTTTGAATATACAAGAAGCTATGGGTAGGTTATATGCAAATACTACATGAGTTTATATAAGGGACTTGAACATATGCAAGTTTTGGTATCCACACAGGGTCCTGGAGCTGATCCCCCGTGGATACTGAGGGGTGTCTATAAGTGATTTTTCCTCTTTCACAGTGTTAATGTGAGACACCACATTAAATGATTTTCAAGTGTTAAACCAACCTCACATCTCTGGAACAAACCTCGCTTGTGACTTACTATCCTTTTTCTGTAAGGCTGGAGTCTAAGATCATGTCTGAAAACTATTATCTGGATCACCTGTGGGTCTGTTTCCACTATCTGTTCGTCCCCTTGATCCTTCCTCATTTGGGTTTATTTCCTGGCCTGCCTGATCATTTTTTGTAACCAGATTCTAGACACTATCTTTGAAGAACAGTTCTAGGTGCCGTGATCCTCCTTCAGACTGGATTTCATTTTCTTCCAGGAAGCAGACAAAATACAGGTCGTCTGGCTCTTTTGTTCCAAATGGGGCTGGCTTTCAGGGTGTGTGCAGGTTTCCCTGCTTCTGGCTTTCCCTTCCTCCTGCAGTGTAGCTCTCAGGGGTCTCGGCTGAAGGTCCAGGTTGCTCGCCGCAAGTCCTCTTCCCTGGTGGGCTCTGAACTGCGACTCTTACCTCCCCAGCGCTGAGAGGCTGCCAGAAACTCCGCTTTGCTTTCATCCTCTACGTGGTTTCCTTCTGTTTGTTTTCTCAGCTTCTTATTCCATGCAAACACAGCCTAATATCTGGCAAATATCTCAGATGGAAATATTTGAGTCCATGGCAGCCAGGACTTGAAGAGCCAAGGTCCTAGAGGAAGTGACCCCAGACTTCTCTGAGATCACTTTCGTGAGCTCACTTCTAGGCAGTCCCTTTCCTCTGGGACCTCAGCCCTTCAAGTCGTAACGTCCCGAAGCCCCAGTTTTTGTTCCCCACCGGCACTATTGCTCCAGGCTCTAGGCTGCTTCTCCTTTCTGTTTGACAGCCTTACATCAGGCTAGGAGTTAACAAATGCCCTGAAATAAACAGGTAACAGCCAATACAGGGCTCACCACAATGCATTTCTCTTCGCTCTGAGATCTTGACCCACCAAGTGTCGCCTTTCCTGGTTGCTCTGAGATGGCTTCAGACAGGTTTGCCTTCAGTTGCTCTTAGTAGGGGTGTTAGTTTGACAGATACATCATAGCCAGAAGCATATGTTTCCGAAGTGTCATACTTGTATTATTTCTATTTGGAAATCTTTATCATGAACCCCCACAACGTCTGATGTTTGATTCATTAACCAAATGGCATAGTTCTGGAAACAAGACCTGAACGCAGTAGTTGAGCCAGCTTCAGGATCTAGGAGAGCAGTTTTCTTAGAAAAACATTGTCCGTAGGCTGATTCTCATAGACTGACGGCTCCATGAAATCTGTTGGATTTTCAGTGCTGCCGACTGAAGCGAAGTGACGTGAACTCTTATCTGCCCTGACTTGAGAGTGAGATACCTGAGACTGTGTTCTTTTATGAAGAGAAGGGCAAATTTGAGAAAGCCAGGAGGGGAGAGCCCTACTGCAGGTTAGACAGAGGAAAAATCAAAGCCTTTTATAACTGTGCCCGGCCACACCTGTTTCTCTTTCTGCCTCTAGCTTTCACAGGTCCGATCCTCGGGGACTCCTGAAATCTTACTGCTGACTTGATAATCTCTGGCATGCTCAGAGCGGGCCTCAGGCAAGCACTGAACTTTTCAGCATTTGTACCTTTGCCCCTGGAAAGGGGATCATGTAACGGACCCACAGCTCTGGTTATGTAACTAGTTAGTTTCATCTTCTTCCTCAAGACCATACTCCGTATACTTAAAATGATCTACTGGAAGTTAAAAAAAAAAACTCAGGAATCTCCCAAACCTTCTTCCTCAACCTACCTACCTTCTGTTCTTTGCAAAGGCACAGTGTAGATGAGCACGTTAGAAATTAACGTTACCATGAAGAATGGCTCACACTTGAATGCTGAATTTTGGAGAGGGGTGGTCAGGGTGTCGGGGGAGGGGGAAACGTTGGGGAACTGTTTGTGCATGTGGTGAACAGGGGAGAGAAAAGAAAGTCAATTTTTATTTCCGGACACGATGCCTTCTGTAACATTCGTTCTCAGGAAGGGGCTGCTTCGGCTGCCTGCATGTCTGACCTGGTAGGGGGCAAGCTGTGATAATGGTTCAGATTATCTTGCTATTTTTTTTTTTTTTACAATCACAAATTAACAGTATTTTTACTGCTTTTATTTGGACAAGGACATGGAAGTAGAAGGTTGGTGATAAGAACTAAAACTTAGAAGATTTGCATAGGACATGTTTAAAAGGTGGCAGAACCCTCATCCGGTCTGTGCTGCCTCCCCCAGTGCGTGGGAAGGGGGGTTGCTGTGTTTCTGTGGTCAAAGAAGACCGGTTATGTAGCCATGGATTTGTATTAAGTCGTCCTCCTCCTTCCTCCCCTCTCCCTGTCTTGGGCGCACAGAAGCAGCACACAGAAGCAGTCCTAATAATGCTGCTGCTTTGGACTTGATCTTGCCTGGAATTCTGATTATTGGTCTAACTCAGTAACTCCTTGAGGGTAAGGCCACTCCCTAAGACAATCAAATGTTTCCTTCAGCAGCCTTCGTGACTTTGTACTATTTTAAGGAGAGGAGCAAGATATCTTGAGAGCAGACAGCTTTGAACCTTAAGCCTAAAAAGCCAGCTGGGGTCATTCTCCTCATCCTTAAAGAGTGCAGGCGAGTGCCAGAGGTCAGCGGCTCTCTGTGTGGTCCCCAGACCAGAGTCACCTGGGAATCCATCAGAAATGCAAATGCTCAGGCCCCACTCCTGCAACTCCGGGGTGGGCCTGGCAGTCTGTGGTTAACAAGTCCTCCCGGGGGTTCTGATGCAGGCTGACCTCTGCTGCGATTGCAGAGCATGTGCGTGGGCCACGTTGGAGCCAAGCCGCCCGGGTTGCAATCCCCGCTCTGCACACGCTGGCTGAATGAATGAGAGCAAGTTGCTTAACCCGCCTGTGCCTCCGTGTCCTTCTCTGTAAACCAGTGGTGGTGGTGGTGACAGTGTTTGGCTCTTCTGGAGGTTTGCGAGCAGCTCACAGGTGGAAAAGCAGGCACGGGGTGAGCACCGGTGTAAGGGCAGAGCTGTGTTGCGATCCTGACAGCACAGTCATGTGTATTGTTTGGTTGAAGGTGAGCCGTCCCTTGCGGAGTTAAGATGCCTTTGAGATTTGAAACTTCTCTTGATGCCAGGCTGGCCCATGAGGTGCAAACTGGGTAAATTCCCGTGGCAGGAGCTCAGCGGGAGCTTGGCTAATTACATGGTGACAGTGCTCATTTGCCCTCGTCACTCAAATCCGCGTGTCTGTGTGTGTAGCAGTTTACTCTGATTTGTAGTACTCGGTTTTCAAATACCCTGTTTCTTCCCTGTCTTTTTAGTTGCTGAATGTCTAGACGTCATCCTGCACACACAGTACGTTGCATAAGAGAGATGTAATGTCCTTGCCTTACTCTCGAATTTTCTAAAATGATTGCCTTCAACTTTCATTCTATTTGAAAACTTGGTTCCTCAGCAGATGAAAGTTATCTTGTGCCTCCATTTACTGTTAAGTCCAGACACAGAAATGGCAAAGGAGTCTGTGAGGAGGAAATAAAGAAACAGGATCATGGATTCACCTTATCAAATATCTCACAAATCTGCTTGCTTCAGACTTAAAAAGGCCACTTTATCAAGAGCACTTCCCTAGTGAAATCGTCAGTGGTCAGCTCACTTGGGAGCCACTTGTCAGGAAAGGTGACTCCGGGCCAGCGGGAGCTCAGATGCTTCTCCGGGGCGAAGAAGAGAAAGGCCCATTGCCTTTGCTTCTGGTCCTGCCTCTCAGCCGGATGGAGCACCGCAGCCGCGGGGGCACGGGCAGGTGCCTTGGGGGCTGTGTGACGGGGAGGGACCACACAGGGTGGCCTCGCCCCCGAGAACCAGTTCTCCCCGTCTTGGAGCAGCTTGCTGGTCCGCCAACTCTAGCCTCAGGGTGAACTTTTGAAAATTTTCTAGAAATCTCCCTTGGCTCAGGAATTATTAAGAGCTTTGTTTGCCTGGGACGCCCACAGTGTGAGGAAACTCAAGCCCTCGAGTGGGATGATGCTGAGCATAGCATCCTTGTATCCTTCAAGGCAGAACCCAGATCTGTCGTGAAACGTGGGGTCCCTGACTTGGTGGAGAACAAAACCGACAATAAAGTCATTTGGACTGTCTCTGTCTCTCCTGTTTCAGGATTTACGCTCAGGACATATTAACTTGAGTGTGTCAGTCTCTCAGTAGGAAGGTCCAAATAGTCCCATCGGGGAAAGTCATGTCGGCCAGACCCCTGGGAGCCTGATTCCAGCAGCGACAGGTGCTGAGGACGGGAGCAGCAGACCTGACGCTGACGGAGGGGATTGAGGAAGGAACCCCTGTTTTCACGTAGCAAACTCAGGGGCATCTTGTTTGAGACGACACGTCTACAGAGTCAGCCGACCAAGGCCGTGTGTCACTGAAGAAAAGTAAACAAATGTGGGTCACACCAGACCCACGCCTCAGTGACTTGCTCTGAGGAGTGTCTCTTAAATCCCTGAGTTACTGGAAGCATGGGGCCAGCGAAGTCCTTCCTTTGAGGCTGTCATTCTTCCTGAAAGCTCCTCACCCCGGCTGTGTGGCTGGGGGTCAGTGGTGGTCCAGACAGACGGCGTTCTGCTTGGGAGGAGGGGCTTGGTGGGGCTGGGGAGGGGCAGGCGCTGCGCATCTTGGAAGGATGTCTCCTGCGTGACCTTTCACCCCTTCCGCCCCTGACCCTGAGACAAGGGGTCGCTCATGATTGCTGATCCTGTGCAGCCCTGAGTGGCCCAGTGTGATTCCCGGATCCAGCCGCCGGTGGCCTTGACCAGTGGGAGGTTTTGACCCCGACCTTGTTCTGAGCCCTCGCTACCTCTGTCCTGTACTTTCCTTGACTCTGCTTTGTGGCTGTGCGTGGCTGAGAGCCTGGGCTCTGGTCACCCCACGTAGTACCTGTGTGACCTTGCCACACCTGCCCTCTCCAGGATGCACGCCCTCAGTTGTTGAAGGGACACTGTAGTAGGACCTGCCTCCCCGGGCTCCCCGAGGACCAGACGAGGCTCCTGGCAAGTGCTCACTTGGTGAGAGGTCACAGGAAATACCTATTGTTCCCCCAGCCAACATGTCCAGTTATTTTAAGCCCAAGCTCCCCCTCATCTCCCCTCCCCTCCAGGGGGCCTGAGCACCCTAGGTGTAAGCGGCTAAACCTGAGACGGCCTCACTGCCCGTGAGCCCCAGAGCTCTTTCCGCTCCGGGCGGGGCTGTGACACCGCGTGGGTGGACCCCACAGATCTCTTAAGCAGTGAGGACCAGTATGTCCTCTGTGTACAGTCAGCGGGGGTGGCCGAGAAGCACCACACAGCCCGGGGGCCCCATCAGGACTCAGTCAGGAACTCGGCTCCGGTGTCCACCCGTCCCCGCGCCTCTGCGGCTCCTCTTCTTCCCCACCGTGGTCGTGAGTCCCTCCCGTCAGCCTTGCTCCACCTGCGCCCCGGGTTTCGCTTGGGATTCCCGTTGCCCCTTGAATCCACGCATTTCTCCTCTTTTTCCTCTTCTCCGCTCTCTCCCACTTTTGGATGACGACCTTCTGTCCCAGCCCCCACTTCTCTAGTAACATCCTTGATCATAAATTTCACTTTTTGAAAATGCAAGCTCATTCTTGCTCATTCTTTCTCTTTCTACCACGTATGCCACACTGGTATCTTGGGCTGTATTTCCCTGCATCTTTGTTACAAGTCCTGAAAAATGATGTGCTGGCTGCCCCATAGGAGCTCCGAGCCACCAGTGACGCCCACACCCTGACCCTCTTCACCTCAGGGGCAGCCTTCTGCCCCGCCGGTCCCCCTGTGTCTTCGTTTGGAAGCTGCCCCTCTGATGGGAACGTGACTTGTACTTCCTTCAGGACTACTTTTCCCACATTGCTGTTCAGCGTCTGTGTTGTTTCTGGACGAGGGTCTCCTCCGACCTCCCGGAAGAGAACTGATGCCTTTTTACATCTTCACTTCAAAGCTTTGGACATGCCGTCCTCTCTTGCTGGTTTCCATGAATAGCCCCCTGTCTCCCTGCTCACGGTCACCTCAGGAATGGGGGGGTGGGTAATTTGTCAACAGAGGGTGGGACAGACGTGGCAGAGAGCACTTTAAAGAGGCAGGGCTGGATGCCGCCCCCCGCAGACGCTGTCCAGCAGCTGAGTAAACGACTTGCAGCCCGACCTCCTGCGCGAAGCGTGGAAACGATGACAATAGCGTTTCCTTCTGACCCCGAGCCACGTCAACAGGAGAAATGGTCTCCCCTCTGAGAGGTTTTTAACTCAGATGTTCCCCTGGCCTCAGAACTATTTGGCGGGATGGAGACACACCTTGTTCATTTGTCACAGGCTGTCTTCCATAGTCATCTCAAAAGGCAGTAAGTTGTCAGGGGGGTCTCTCAGTCCACTCGCTTCCTTTCTGCGAGATTGTTCTTTCACTGACTAGCTTTCGACCTCGGCCACGTGTCTGTAAACTCACGTCCGTGTCTGTTTCCCCAGCTGTTTTCAAGGTTGTTAAAGCGAAGTGGGTGAAAGAACGTTATAACTGGTTTAAATGTGTGATGCTGGTACTGCAATGCTCGTCCTAGATTTAGTATTGAATTTAGGATTGAAATCTAGTAAGTTCTCTATCCTGTGAGCTATCGCAGCAGAATATTTCCAGCAACAAGGGATTTGAATCTTTCCGTGGCCAAAACATCCCCCTTCCCTGACACGGGAATTCCAGGCCACTTCATGCCGGTGACCCTGCGATGTCAGCTCAGGTTGAGTGACCTTGAGACACACCTAGGTGACCATCCCTAACCGCCTTGTCACGGCATGTAGGTCCCTCTCTCTGTCTTCCCACAACCCCTAGAATGATGTTAGTTGGAAACTGTCAAAAATATAAAAGTAGTCCCCATGAGGCCCGAGGAGAGGCGTTTTGCTTCAAAGAGCCCCAGCTGTGGTTCACAGAAGCACCGGGACAAACTTAAAAGTCACTCAATGCACACCCACGGTCCCCACGAGAAAGGACTGGGCCCTCCAGGGAGACCCTTCAGAGGCCTTAATTAAAAGCAAAGAACTGGTGGTTGCTCAGAGCGAGGATGTGAACTCTGGTTTCTCCTTCTTTCACAGGAACTAACATTGGGGATAGTCAGGTCCTAATTTTAAGAAAAAAATGAACAAAGGACAACGTAGCAGATGTCCATATATATTGATCCTGATTTTAATATTCTCTTAATCCTTTTCCTCACTGCCCCGCCCCCACTTCCTCTCTTTTTAGAGTTCCTTAGCCATAAAGTAAGCCACGGTATGACCACTGATTGATTTATTTTTAATATACCTTAATTCTAGAAAAGATTTGGTGGGAGCCGGCTTTTGGTGGCACTATGGTGTCCCAGCACATGCTCAGTTCTCTCCAGATTGCGTCGGGCATGTGTCCTGTGTGATGTCACACCAGCCAGAGCCCAGCAGGTCCCCGTCCCTGATCTGACCCCAAGGCAGGACCGAGCGGGGATGGGCTGGGGGCCGGGCCCTCTTCACCCCGCTGTCTTCTCTTTCTTTCAGAGACTCTGACCTGTTTCTGTTGGACACCCGCATCGTGTGGGCCTCGGAAGAAGGCTGGCTGGAATTCGACATCACGGCCACGAGCAATCTGTGGGTCCTGACCCCGCAGTACAACATGGGGCTTCAGCTGAGTGTGGTGACGCAGGATGGTGAGTTTGCCCCGGTCGGGCCAGCAGTCCTTTTGGGTTCATTTCCCTTACGGAGGCAGGCATGGTTGCCCCGTGGATTATAGGCGACCCCCCTGGAATGGCTTCGTTTACTGTCCCGTCATGACTTCTCTTGACAAGTAAAGCCTTAACCTGAGGTCTCCTGGGAAGGACTGAGAGGTGGCTAGGTGGTCCAGGTTCCCAGAGTAACCACGGGAGGGCAGCTCTCGGAGGCTGAGACTGGGGCGGGAGGAGAAAGGGGGTGCGGGGAGAAGGTGCGTTGAGATAAAGAGAAAGGGAGAAACAGAGTCTGAGTTCTGACCTTGAAATAATGTCATTGGCAGCAACACGGACAGACCTAGAGATTCTCACACTAAGTGAAGTAAGTCAGACAGAGAAAGACAGATACCATATGATATCACTTATATGTGGGATCTAAAAAAAGTGATGCAAATGTACTTATTTACAAAACAGAAACAGACTCACAGACATAGAAAACCAACTTACGGTTACCAAAGAGGGGAAAGGGGGGATAAATTAGGAGTTCGGGATTAGCGGATACAAACCACGAGATATAAAATAAACAACAGGGTCCTACTGTACAGCGCAGGGAGCTCTATTCAATGTCTTGTAATAACCCATAGTGGGAAAGAAAATATGTGTAACTGATCACTCTGCTGTACACCAGAAACTGAGACAACGCTGTACATCAACTGTACTTCAGTAAAATGTTTAAAAAAGAAACAACCATTTTCAAGAGAAAAAGAGAACGCTGAACACAAAGGAAGACAACTAGCAGAAGTTGGGGGGGGGGGCTCGCTCCTTGCCGGCCTCCCAGCACTCTGGAAGGAGTGGTGGCTTGGGCCATCCAGGGGGCCTGGGGGATGCGAGGATGTGCCGGTCCTCACACTCCTCCTTGACGATCAGCGCCTGGGAGGCTAGGTGGGCTCCGGGGTGGGGCTGCAGCCAGACGTTTCCGGGCGTACCGAGAACCTTGCTCCGCTTTGCCCCCCAGGGCTCCACATCAACCCCCGTGCCGCCGGCCTGGTGGGCAGGGATGGCCCCTATGACAAGCAGCCCTTCATGGTGGCCTTCTTCAAGGTGAGCGAGGTCCACGTGCGCACCACCAGGTCGACCTCCGGCCGGCGCCGCCAGCAGAGCCGCAACCGCTCCACCCAGGCCCAGGACGTGTCGCGGGCCTCCGGCGCCTCAGGTGGGTCGGGCGGCCCGCCTTTCCGGGAGGCCTGGTTGGGGGACCCGGCAGTGGTTCCAGATGCTGCAAAGCCTGCAGGTGCCTGGTCAGTCACCGGTGATCTCGCCGGGTTCCCAGGGCCTTCGGGGGGAACGCTCCTTATCCAAAGATCGTCTGCAGGTTGCAGACGGCCTCAGTGTCTGTTTTCCCAGGAAAGCATCCTTCTGTTTGGTCAGCTTTCTCCAACTCTTTTTTTTTGTTCCCATTCTCATAAAGATCCTGAGAGCACCTAGATTTTCTTCTGGTTACATTACCCCTGGGAGGTTGTGATGTGCAAAAACTCTGTACATTTCTATACGATGGGCTTGTATTTGTTAATGCTCTTGGCTGGGGGTGATGAAGAGTCAGTTCACACGACCCTCCAGGGTGGATTTCACTGGTTCATTTGACTGGGAAGTTCAGGGTTCTGCCTTTGACGCACTGAGATCCATGAGTTCGGATGATATTAGGAATCTCTTGTTCTGTTTTTTTTGGCGGCATTGTCAGAAAGACTCTCTTGCCATGGTGGTCAGGAAGGCAACCTCAACTTCAGAAAGAGAGCATCGCTTTCATGGTAGCTGCAGTAGACAGCCGGGCAGGGGCCCCGAGCTCACCCCTGGAGCTAGGAAGTGTGGTCAGCCCCCTCCTGCCCTGAACAGACAGGTTCAAAGGGCAAAAGATAGGAAACAGCTCCCACTGCCCAAGTGTCAGATTCAGCGGTCTGTCAGAAGTGCCCCGTCCCATGCTACGCCTTTTTGGGAAGAGGCGCGAAGTCCACTCATCAGAGCAAGAAGGATGGCGGAACGGGTGTTCCCACCTGATACCCAGCTCACATAGTTAGTATTGAATTCAAACCGAGGGGCCTAATACTCTAAAGCTGGTGCCTGCAAGTTCTGGGTTTCCTTTGGCCATTTAAATAGCCTGGAAATCAAGCATGAAGTTGAAGGTTTGCTGTGGGGTTTGCAGTCCAAGATCTTGCTTCCCTCGTTCCTACTCTGTGACTTTGGACAGACCTAATCCGGTTTACCCAGCTGTCCAGTGGGGATGATTGGTCCTTGGTGGATTTGCTGGGATTGAATGAGAAGCATTGATTTGGCTCAAAGATTAGTTACATCCAATCATAGGAAGTTTTCAGGGTATGTGTTAGGGTCCTCGGAAAGGATGTAAAATATTTCTGGAAGATGCATAAATTCTTCCAGGCGACTGTTGGAAAATGTCACTTTCATTGGCCAGAAGGAGTGCATGGAACTTCCCCAGGTGCCCAACTATCCTTTGGGAAGAAGTATCTTCGTTTGGGGTTCTGACTTAATCAGCCGTTTCTTTTACCAGTAACTTGGACGTGGACCCTGAAGATCTACCACCCAGTGTGATGTGACATTTTGCTTCTTGTCATCCTGGTGTTTCTTGGAAGCATTGCACAGCATGGGTGTTCCTGTGTTTACCACTAGAAACAGTCAGGGCTGGGGTTTAAAGAAAAAGAAGAGGAAGAAGAAATAACTGCCTTCCTTTATTTGCTTCGGAGGAAGCCTGCCTAACAGAGTTAATCATCTCGGCACTGTCCTTCGGGGCTTGGCGGCGGAGCGGCCCTTCTTTAACGAACTGTGGTCATTAGCGTACTGAGACCTCAGACTTGAAGGCAGCTCTGGAAATGTTGATTGCTTTTTAAAATGAAAATTTGACTTGATTTATTCAATATCCCCTCCCCCACCAGCACACATATCAAGTTGTTCTTGTTTTTTTGTTTGTTTTTAATTGGGAAAACATGTCCTCTCTGATTTTGGGTTTAGTGGTATCACTGCATAAATCTCTTCCCAGTCCCTTTCAACATTTTTTTTTCAATTTGATGAGTTCAAACTAAATATGAGTATTGAAGTTGATCTAATTTGCAGTAAGAGGCAAGCCTGTCTGCTTTGTCTGGGTCTTGCCACCCTCCCATCCGCCACCTCCCAAGCCTGAACTTTCAAACGCATTTTGCTCCTTTCAGCGGCACTAAAGCAAAGGGTTCGTACCAAATGCCCCTGGACCACCTATTTGAAGTCCGAGACCCCCAGGAAAGTATTACTACGGAGGGCCTCCTTCCCTCTCACCGTCTGCAAAGACGCTCTCAAGCTGGTCCGAGAAATTGCTCGTGTGAGGCCCGCTGAAGTCCTACTCTATGTATTTGGCTCTTTCCTCCTTGCTTATCTGCGCCATTGATGGGAACAGACGTGCCAAGGAGATTGTTCTTGGATCAGGGATTTCCAGAAAGACGGCCGGCTACCCAGAGGCCCTGACCGACCGCTTTGTGCTTTCTCTGTGGGCTGTCGTGGGGCCCGATGCTGCTGAGACAGAAAGCTGTGGCCTCCGGTGTGACGCCAGGCAGGACTTGCCCCTTGGAAATCTTTCGGGAGGTTGCAGGAAGAGATTGCTTGGCCTCTGCTGCCCTCCTTCTGCCACAGAGCACTCCCGGGGAGTTCATGTTTCTCCACGGAAACAACACCCTGCAGGAGAAGCCCACCAGAGACTGTCCTGCATCTGGGTTAAGAATTTCATGTAATCCATCAAATTGCCTGTCATCAGGGTGACAGGTGGCAGGGAACTATGTGGCTATTTTGAGAACTGAGCTGCAGATGCGGGAGACGGCAGGACCAGTCCACAGCGAGGGAAAGGCCAAGAGCCCGTCCGCCTCCTCCCCATTGCCCACTAAAATCCACTCTTCTGTCTGCCCGTGGCCTTCAAGCTGGACTTTCCAAACACATGCACCAAACAATGGGTTTAATCCAAAGTCTCCCTGGATGGGTTTCGCTTGTCCTTGCTTCTCTGCCACTGTCTGCTCCAAGGCCGTGATGGATGTGGGCTGCGTGGTACTTCTCCAGGGAGCTAGCATACCGACGGACAGCATCGTTCATCGTTTTCACACATGTTGTATTAGTCCTGGTCCAAGCCGTGCTACGCAGCCCACGGGGATTCCTGGGACCCTGGCAGTTCATCTCGGCCTCCACGGCGGCCAGCCCGCTGCTCCCAGAGAACTCACTGGGTGGTCTCTTTCCACCTGCTACATCCCATCCTCTTTCCTAGCATCTTTCTTTTGAGGGCCACGATTTTGTCCCCAGGGAAACTCTGATACCGCCTGGCCAGCCCATTGCACGGGTTATGAACAGAGGGCCTTGAGGGATGGTTCCCTGTGGCGATGCTAGGTAATTGACGCGGCTAATTTTCCAGGGTCTTTCCAAGACATCTCTGGGGTAGCGGCAGCTAACGTGACTTCAGTTCAGCTGGTGAGTCAGCTTTTCTGCCATGTCCACCAGCTGGCTGCCAACACTGTGACTTAGAATTGCTCTTTGTTTTGACAGGTGGATAGTTTTGAAACATGTCCTGCCACCTTTAACAATTCACATAAAATTGGATTATTACGTGACCTGGGCCCCTTCCACCCCTGACGCTTCTGTTGCCATCGCTCAGCTCTGCCGACTGTCAGCGAACCAGCACCTTCTCAAGGCCCCCTCTGTCCTTTGCAATGAGATCTTTGATTCAGTTGCTACCTGTGAGCATCTCTTTGAGTAAATGCTCCTTCCATCTCTCTCCGACACACCCAAATCTTGAAGGATCCCGGGAGAAGGTGTGGCTCTGGCTCATGGAAACACTCTTGACCGTCTTGTTCATAGTGCACACCTTCTTTTCCTTGAATTCTCCAGTCGGGACCATTCAGTACGTTTCCAGAGTAAGAAACGTAACCAGAATTCATCAGTTTAAAAACAATGGTGTAGGTACCTTATTAAGACCCTGACATCTTTTGCTGTAGATTTCAGGGAATGTCAGTCCACAGACGAGGGGGTCTCATCCTTACAGGTCCGTGTTTGCTTGGCCTGTTAACTCCTGGCAGGTGTCCCCTCTAGTTCGTCATCTGCTTCCGTGGGTTAGAGTGTCCAAGATGAGAGGGGCAGACCCCTGCCATGGACATCCAATGCTTGGGAAGAATGGACGTGGGTCAGGGCTGTGAATTAGCTGTTTGTAGGCCTTCAAAGGCTTTGGGAATTTTAATTTGTCACTTTGATCTTGAATTAAAATTTTAGGGCTGGCAGCTTGGCTTCCAGATGTCTCAGTCAAGAGGTAGAGGCTTGTCCAAGGCTCCCTAAGTGAAATCAGGACTTTACTCTCCATCTGGGGAGGACAGACAATGGCATTAGTGATTTGAAAGTTAGCATCCTTTCCGACTCCATATTCATAACACTTGATGCTCTCTTGCCATCAAGCTCCGTCAGGATCAAGGAGTGAAGCCAAGTGGAACTTTCTGCCCCATCCCTAGGTTCACCCTTATGAATGTGCTAATGGCCAGTAATGCTGAGTAACAAAGAGGCAAAAGAAGACCGCTGAATAATTCACCAGCTACTGCCAACTCCCGATGGGGCGCTGGGGGCCGGGGGATAGAGCTGCAGGGAGACAGAGAGGCACAGGGAGTCATAGGGCTCAGTCTTTAAGGGAAGCCTCCATCAGTTTTCAAGATACTCAGCTCCATATTCTTTTATAATCAAGACAAAGGCCGAGAAGAGATGAGAGCCCCACCCAGATTCAATGGCGCCTTAGGAGATCTTGAAATCCTGGAGTGACAGAACAGTTGTCAACAAAATCGAGACTCTGAAAACCAAGCTCTTGCCCCCTGCCCCCTCAGCACTCTGAGATTACTGGCACCAGAAATCACAATCCCAGTGTGGTCCCCTGGGGGCCCCAGCATCAGCGGCATGAGGAGCAGGAGCCTCCAGCCAGTGATCGATGGCCGAGATGATTCTGTGGGGTAACTGGGAACCAGAGGTAGTTTTGGGTGAGACACAGGCGGAGCAGGCTGGAGATACGGGAAGAGTGGCCGGACCAGTGCGGACAGAGGTGCCATTTTCACAGCTGCTCTTTGAACTTGCCCTTGTCATCCTAGGAGGGAAGGGAAATGAGAGCTATGAACTGTTCCCTCTCAAAAACAAGTTCCCTCTGGGCAGACACTGTAGCCTGAGCTGAGAAGAGCTGGGCCAGGCGGACGGCATGCTCTGTTCCCAGCTCCCGCTGCTCTAGTGTTTTCCTGGCCGAGCTTGGGGCCTGCAGCTGGTGCGGCCTGCGGAGTGGGGTCAGCCCCTCTGCGGAAGCCCTGGCCGGGGGCAGCCACCTGCCTGCTCCTCTCACTCCTCCTCTGTCACCTGGTCTCTAGGATGCCCTGACTCTCTTTTCTGCCTCTTCCTCTGCCCACATCTTCCCTCTGTTTCTCCCTTCTCCTCTACTGGGGCTGGAAAGGGCCCCAGGCGGGCTGTCCTGACCCCTGGGACCTGGCTGGGCTGGGCTGGGCTAGGCTGCTGGGACTCAGGTGCGGTGCCTCCCTGGTGCTCCCAGGGGGCTGCCTGGCCTGACTCCAGCGTGATGGGGACCCTCCCTGTGCATGGCCTGCTCTGCAAGTCAGGATCCCTGCTACGCCTTCTCTTTCCACCCAGGCCCCACTCCCCTGAGAAGCTCCCGGCCTTGGCAAAGCATTGAAGAGCACAGGCGAATAAAGAACACGCTCTGGGCCCAGCAGCCTGGCCCTCCTTCCCCAGATCTCTGCTCGTCTCTTCTAGGACAGAGCAGTGGATGATCTTGCCGAGGGACCTTCATTTAGGGAGCAAACGGGCAGGTCTGTCTTTACAGTTGCTTGGATCTTTAAAAAATTCTCCCCTTCCCCCGAGTGGCCTCTGATCTTCTGGAGTGATGGCCCCTGGGGGACCGCACACCCTGAGATGAAACCAACTTAAATCTCCATTCAAAACCCGTGTTCAAATGTTTATGATACTCATTTGGAAAAGAGAGGCAGGATTGGGTTTTTTTTTTTTTTAAAAACCAAGCGTATCTGAAGGTTTCTTTACCGAAGGAGGTTATAAAAGTGGGGGGTGGAGAGCGGTGCTGAAAAGGCGATTCACATCCTTGTGACGTATTTGCAGCTTGAAAATCTATGGTGAGGGGATGTTCTCTCCTGTCGAGGAGCAGAGTAGGGAGCTACCTCCTTTTGATTGTGGAAGAAATTAGTCCTGGGGGCTTTTCTGATTGTTAGATTTTGTTACCTGGTGACTTAACAGTTTTTTTGCCCAAACCCAGCTGGTCTGGCTGGGCCAGAATCCCAGCCAGGTTGCTGGGCACTTGCCTGCCTTCCACTCTTAGGCCAGAGAATTGTTTGGAATGATTGGAGAGCCAGATGTCACTTTCTGTGTTCAGCTTTGAAAAAGCCAGATCCCTTGAAAATGCCTCTCGGGACCAAGACTATGAGCCGTCATCACATCTGCGTCCCAAGTGATGCCCAGGGAGTCCTCGTGTCCTGAGACAGGCTCTGTGTGGCTGGGGGAGGTGCTGTCCCCTGCGTGTGAGCCTCATTCTAAAGGGTGGTGCCATGAGTCTTAGTGTCTGCAGATCCAGCTGGGCCACAGTGGACCCGGCCCAGCGATTCTGATTTGTGAGTCTGGGGTGGGCCTCAGACTCCCCGGTGATGCTCGTGATCCAGGCATGGGCAGCCTGTGCAGCAGCCCGAGGACCTTGCCCCTTGGGGATGGTTTGTCAGCCTTGAGTCTGTTGCTCCGGTTGGTGTGTGTGTGTATGCACGTGTGTGCGTGGGTGTGTGTGCATGTGTATGCGTGTCTCCAGCTCTTGGACTACTTTTCTCTGCCCTGCCCTTGACTGGTGAACCCGCGTGGGCAAAGCTATGTTGCTTTCCTTTATCCCACTTAAGTAGATAGGGTCCCATCAAATTTATTTTTATTAGAATTAACTGGATTTTGCATTTGCAAATGATACTGACCAAATTTGCATCATTTAACTTTTGTGAAGTTCTTTATCTGCGCATGGAGCCAACATGCTGACAGTTACTGCTTCACTTTTTGAATATGCATCAAACAACTCAGAAATGAAAATAAGCAGTTAATTCAACAAAGCATTGAATGGTCTAAGTGAAACGTCATGGTACGTGGACTGGTAATATAATCTCACCTTTCACAGCTGCATGTGTTAAATTGTCAATTTTAGGTCCCATTACATTTAACTGCATAGGTTTTCACTGGCACCATGCAAACCATTCATCTAAACAGATATCAAAGGATGGGGCGGGGGGGATGCTTTTCTGCAATATGTCAATCCCCCAAAACCAGATCAAACCACATGTGGCCCTGTCAGTCCACTGCAGAGCCCTGGGTCCCAACAGCCACTGAGCAGCAGACCCAGTGTTCAGAGGACAACTGACCTTTGCAAATACTTGCCCATCCTTTGCCAGCACTCCACGTGGACTTATAAGGAGACTTAAGTGCGGCCTGAAGTGTCTGTAGGAAGAAAAACAGGAGAGCCAGTTCCTCCCTTTCCTCGCTTTAGCCCCGATCTTGACTCAGCGACAGGTGTGCCCGTGTCTAGCTCTGAAAGCAATAGCTGTCCCTGCAGAGTGAGTTCCCTGTGGAGCAGAGGGAGGGTCCTATCGGCAGGTTCACAGACACGTGGACTGTTGGTGGAGGTGGCCACGGCGGCTTGGCTCCATCAGCAGAAAGAGGAACTGTCCCTGCCTGCGCTCCGACACCAACCAGGGGGCCCCCCAGTCTGCTTCAGTCCTGACACTCACCGCCTGGGGTTAGCATGGACGCCACAAGGTCAAGGGCCCAGCCCCCAACAGGGCTGCCACGGCCCTCCCTTCAGATGCCACCTGCGGTTCTGACTTGGTTACACTTTCAGGGGTTCCCACAGCTCCCCCTCCTCTGGTCTGACAGTTCACTGAAACAACTGGTAGAATGCAGGAAAGCAGTGTGATGATAAAGGATGCAGGGGAGGGAGGTGTGGGACACACAGCTTCCGCATCCTCTCCTCCTAGATTCTGGCAGGCATTCTCCTGGCGTGAGGATGTGCCCACCAACCCCCAGTTAATTCAGCCAGGCTAGGGGGTCCTGGGTCACACAGAGTGGGTGTGTGCCCATCAGCAGGTGCTCGCGGGGCACTGCTGTCCCAGGTCGCGGCTTTAGTGCAGGTCACAGGGCAGGGAGCAGCACTGGGGAGCAGGGCCTGCTCCCCTGTGCTCCCTTCAGGATGCCTTTCCAGCCTGGCAGCTGCCTTAAAAGCCCCTGCAGCCTCAGGACTCTCCCTGTTTGAAACAGAGCAGGTCCTGCCTGGTGCAGTCGTCTTTAATGTGAATACGGTGTCTTCCAAGTCAGGGCCCAGGGGTGCTTGGGGCATCTTGGGCCACACCTACCCCCGTAGGCCTCACACACGACTCGGGATCACAACATCTGTTGCTGAAAAGGAGTCCCTTCAAGTCAGCCATTCCGTGTCATGGGCCAGGGTGGCCCCAGAGAGGACAAGACAGGGTGTGTCAAACACCCAGGCAGTTGGGAGTCTGCAGAGCTGTCAGGGACCCAGGCTGTGCCTAGCAGGGGCCCAGTGCCGGGCTCCCCTGAGCCCGGTACTGGGCCTGGCCCGTGGCAAACAGTCCAGGGAAGCTTGTAAATGAAGGGATAAAGGAGTTAATGGGTGCCTCTTCCGATCTCCCACAGATTACAACAGCAGCGAACTCAAAACAGCCTGCCGGAAGCATGAGCTCTATGTGAGCTTCCAGGACCTAGGATGGCAGGTGAGTTCTCTGACAGCAAGGGGGACGAAGGCCCTTCTTCTGCGGTCTCTTCTCTTCTTAATGGCAGCAGCCGCCATCAAAGACCTTGAGCTTTAGGACCGAGAAGGTTCCTTCTGTGAAGGTATTAGGAGCCCTCCTGGATGCCTGGCTCTGGGAGGGAGGTGGTGGAAGGCCCGCCCACGAGTGCCAGAACCCCCACCCCTTCCCCCGGCACCTTCCCGGGGAGCCCAGGCTGGGCTCCAAGCGCTGCATCTCTGCAGATCACGAGCCCATTTCCCAGTATGCTTCCCTCGCTCGTTCAAGGTCCACAGGGCATTTAAACAGATGCCCACTGTGTTTTGAGAAAGGGCTGGAAATACTGATCTAATAGTTAACTTCTCCAAGGGCCAGACTTCGGCTCACCCGACCTGGAAGAGCACAGATATTTTGTCCTAACACCTGAGAGCCTTCACGAGTTTAGAAGAGGCCAAATCCAGGTGCCAAGTGGTAGAAGAGTTCCCTGTGCAGGTGGCATTGGGATGACAGAGGTGCCTGGAGAGGCTCCTTTGGTCCAAGCACATGGAGCCAGCCTCCTGCGGGCCCCCAGGCCTCGGCAGGCGAGGAGCAGATCAGGACCGCAAGGGCTCCTGAGTCAGACTGACTGGGTTCACACCCTAGCTTTGCCCTTGAATGTGCCCTTGACCTCCTGGGTCTGTCCCCTTCCCTGTCCACTGTGAGAGATGCCTGCTCCCAGGGTTACTGAAAGCAGGATGATGCAAAGAGTTTATGTGAACCACCCTTTTCTGTTGCTTCCTTTTGCTTTAAATCAAGGACTGGATCATTGCGCCCAAGGGCTACGCTGCCAATTACTGTGATGGAGAATGTTCCTTCCCCCTCAACGCGCACATGAACGCAACCAACCACGCCATCGTGCAGACCTTGGTGAGCACTGTTTTCACGGCACAGGGAGCAGTGAGCCCAGACCAGGTTTAGTTTCTAATGACGCCCTTCCCTCCTGTTTTCGGAACAGGTTCACCTTATGAATCCTGAGTATGTCCCCAAACCGTGCTGTGCACCAACAAAACTGAACGCCATCTCGGTTCTTTACTTTGATGACAACTCCAATGTCATCCTGAAAAAATACAGGAATATGGTCGTGAGGGCTTGTGGATGCCACTAACTTGAAGCTAGTTGCTGGGGACACGCAGACGGCCTTGGACTCCTGGATGACATCTGCCTTAAAAATCACGCCGGGCAAGACTCTGAAACCAGCTGGTGCTGGCTGGCGCCTTCCTGCCCCAGGAAGGTCTTAAAGGACCTTGTTCAGAATTTGCTCACATAGGAAAATATCGTGGGTCGTGGTGGTTCTGTAGGAAGCTGAGCTTAAAGGTCTGAAGGATGAAATTGGGTCATGGCAGAAACAGAACTTTGAAGGGTTCCCCTCTGCCCCTCAAAACCCACCAAAATTAGTGTTCGCTTTAGATCAAGCTCCTTGTGGTGTTAGTGAGTAAACAGGGAAAACCATCTTAAAAAAGCAAAAGGATTCTTGGCTCAAGTATCAGCGGGTTCGGTCGTTCGTCAGCTCACGGGACTGGGGAAGATGCCCGTCTTCAGACCTCATTCCCGGGGAGGTGGGGCTCACGCGGGCTCGGGGCCGAGGTGGGAGCCGGGCCACGTACAAGTGCCTTTAGTCTCGGTCGTGCTGTTACGTGTTTGTCGGTGTGAAAAGATACTTCTTTCAGTCCAACCACGTTATTTCCACAGCCCTGTCCGCCCCTGCCCCCCCCCCACCCCCCGTGCTGATTTCTTTCACTAGGACCAAAAAGAGAGACTAGAGTGATCACTCTGAGTGGAGGCTCCGGGCACAAGAAGCCGTGTTAAAGCCATCGCTGTAACCGTGTCGCACACGAGCGCCGCTCTGCACCTCCGCCCTTGGGGTCGGCTCTTTGAAAAGCACCTTTACTTCGGGATTGTCCGCTCTCATCTGTCCGTGAAATGGTTCTTGGCCCTTGTACGGCGTCCTGGGTCGCAGGCGTCGCCCGACAGAGGGCACCCAGCCCCCAGGAACAGCTTCGGACAGGCGAGCTGTTTAGGACCCGAAATCACAGTTTTCTCCCGTAGAAAGTCAGACTCAGATCTCACTTTGGGAGATTTTTCAAACGTCTCTTTCACGATCATGTACTGGGAAACCAATTTCATACTAAACTGATTAAACCTTACATGTATGCTCTATAGCTACCTTTACAGCTTTTCTGTAAATATCAACTATAATTTATTGTCTGTTTGATAACTGTTTGCTGTAACATTTAAGGAAAGGGCAGACCATTTTTTTAAAAAAAAATTTTATTTAGAAAGTATCATAGTGTAAACAAATTGTACCACTTTGATTTTCTTTGAAAACAGGATTTATGATGCAAGCGGAAGCCACTCAGATTGTGCTTCTCCAGAAAGTTGGGTTTTTTTTCCTTTAAAAGAACATCTGTGAACCATACATGATTAATAAAGATTTCCTTTAAGGCAGAGGCTGGCCGAGGTCCTGCTGTGCTCGTCTGCCACAGACAGCAGACATGGTCTGTCTCCTAAGGGTCGCACCACCAGTTATTTTGTGCTGGTGACCACATCCCCTGAGCACGGCCGCTGGGCATGGTGGGGTGTTACGAGAAGTAACTTGATGGCAAAGGACGGACAGGTACAGACCTTAAGGGAGCCTAGTTCTGTAGCTGCGGACTTCCAAGGGTGATGGTAAAAATGCTTCCTAACCAGGGTAGCGTGAACCACTGGGACGCTAGCATCAGTGGTGACGTGGCCTGCTTCACCCTGACATGGCCTTCCCTCCGTTTGTCTTTGGTCCTGGGGTCAAGTTAATCCCACTCTTCATATGGCAGGAGGCTGACCTCGAAGGCAGAGTACAGGCCACTGCCTCTAAAGGGACCGCTGAGGGCCGAACCGGAAACCCCTCCTAGCTAGGGCCAAGGAGCGGGGCTGCGGGCTTTCCTTAGACCCTGACACCCAGGACCTGGGGAAGCTCGTCTGGTCCTCATGCCCCAGGCGGCAAATACAACCAGAATCTTCCCAGGAGCTAACAGGAGAGGCCGTGTGGAAACTTCTAAACTTCCAGGGGAAGACATCAAATCTGAAAGTTCGCATGGACTGGCTTCATGTTAACTAACGAAGCCTTTCACTCCTGAGAGACAGCAGTATCCCTTGAGCAGGAGTGAGTGGTCAAGTATCCACACACGCCTGGGACCGTGGCGTCGGCACGGTCTTACTCGGGCACGTGGCCCGAGGACCACTGCTTTCCCGACGGCGAACCTCTCTCCATAAGAGAGCTTTCCCCGTAAGCGAGCAGCCACAGAAACAAAGCCCAGGCGGGGCTGCGAAGGCGGCTCTCCCGGGGGTGGGGCTGGTTTTTCACCTCTGCTCCAAGCTGCGGACCAACCTCGTGACTGACCAGTCGCCTGACCTTCGGATCAGAGCGACATCAGTGCTGCCCCAAGGCCACCTTTCCAGAATTCAAAAACTACGCTCTGGATGATGCTGCCACCAAATCACTCTGGAGCCAAAAACAGTCGATTTTCCTCGACTCTATTTTAGTCTCAAAGGAAACTACTGAGAGTTCACCAAGGGAAGGGTCAAGGGATGACAGGTCACCACTAAAAATATTTAATCTGCGAAGGGATCATGACTTACGTTTACTTAGAGAAACTTAAGAAAGGCCCTGCAGCGTGTGTTGGCTGAAGCACACACGCACGCAGGGAGGAGCTCTGAGTCACTGCCGCTTGAACGTGGGCAGGTCTGCGAGGCTGGGCTCCCGCACGCCGGGGCCCGGGGCCGGGCGGGGAGGCGGCTTCCAGCCGGGCTCACAGTTCGTCCTTCGCTTGGCGCAGAACAAAATGGTGCAAGGATTCCAGGTCTCTGCCCCCACTGTGCTCGCTGACTTTTTTCCCTCCGCGGAAAAGCAACAGCGTGGGATAGCCTCGTACCTTTAAAAAAAAAAAAAAAAAAAAGTTTGCAAACCAGTGGTCCGAATCACACACAGAGTGCTTCTTAAATAAAATCAGAAAAGACCCTAGAGTGGTTGGTGGCCATGAAAGGCTATGGCTAAGATTTTAAAATGTGGAGACCCTCCAGAAAGCACCCGGGAGCTCAGAAGGCGGAGCCCTGGGGCTCTTCTCCACTTCCCAAGCCCAAACTACTTTCGAGATTAGCGTAGAGGGGCGATTTCAGCCCAAAGCGGAGCTTCCCAGCCTTTCATGCACATGCGGTGCTGGGGGAGCGGGGGCAGATGCCGGTGGGGCCTGAGACTCCGCATCTCCGGCCAGCTCCCAGGCGACACCCAGGTGCTCTGCGGAGCGCAGGGAGCAGCCCCGAGATCCCCAAGGATACTCATTTGTCAGCTGTAACTCACCTCTTTCCAAAATATTTTAAAGTACCCCCCTCGTGCCTGGCATCCTCTATAAGTAGATAAGCCTCTGTGCTCGTCTATTCTGATCAACCCCAGCAGCCTCAGAAGTGTTTTAGGAAAACAACACAAAAGGAAAAATATAAACCGCAAATCTCTTAGGCTATCAGACAGCGCGATCAGCTTGGAAAGAAGGCGACGGGTGAGTAACCGACCCAGGCCACAAGCCCGGCCTGGCCGTAAGGCCCTCTCAGGAAGCGTGTGTCCAAATGCCCTGCACTCAGCACCGTGCTTCAGAAGCCATGCAGGTGCTTACGATGAAGGCGACAAGCCAGCTGGTGGTTTAGCCGGTGAGAATGGCTGCAGAGGGGTGCCGGTTCCCAACCTCCGAGTCCCAGCTCCTACCCAGCCTGATGCCCAGATGGCAAGGACTGACCCCCACCCCACCCGAGTCCCAGCTCCTGCCCAGCCTGACGCCCGGATGGCAAGGACTGACCCCCACCCCACCCGAGTCGTGCAAACTCACAGAAAACAAAGAAAGGCTTTCCTTTGGGAGAGCAGCTTTTTTGCTTTTCAAAATGTGGTGGACAGGGACCTCAAAAGGACACCAAAAATGCTTTGTCAAGAGGGTACAGGCAATGAGTTATCTGGTTGAGTCCATGACACCAAATGACAGTTCCACTTGGGAACTGCCCCCGACTCGCAGCCTCCCCCGAGCGCCTCCATCCACCTGGACCCACCGAGTACTTGCTGCAGATGCTGCGCTCCGTGGTGCAGTCCACTTTGGCGATCCTGACCTCCGCCAAGCCAGGGAATTCCTTTCTAGAGAGTTCTTCCCAAGTGGGGGCCAGGTTCTTGCAGTGACCACACCTAGGGACAGAAGAGCCACAGCCGAGGTGAGGTCGGGGGCGGGCTCGCTCACCTACACTGCGCTGCCAAGCCTGGTCTCTTCTGTAGGAGGCGGTCAGCAATCAGCACTGCCTAGAAGTTTACAAACCGCCAGGTTCTCCCAGCAGGTGCGCAGTGCTTCCTCCCCGATCCCCAACAGGAAGCTCTAACTCCTTCCAAAGTAGGTTTTCAGATAACCTGATGGAGACAAGCTGTTCTGAAAACAAGTTTAGATTTTGAAAGCATTACCATGATATGGTAAACTGGGCTGACTGGTTTATGGAGGCATCATGGGCAGGAGAGGAACCAGGAGACAAAAGAGACGCCAGTTTAAAAAAAAAAGCCCTCCGATTGCCAACAACATTTTAGATTAGATTTCTTATGGTCTCAAATGTTCAAAACAACTTCAAAGCTCCCCTGAAGCTTCGGTGACTTGGTGTGAGCACTGAGGCCACGGCTTGGTTTTGTCAAACCCTCCTTCGGCCCGTCTCCCGCTCTAGGAACTGCTCGCCTTCAGTGACAGGGGCTCCTCTGTCCTCAGACTCGCTCTACAGAGCTTTAGGTTTAAAAAAACAAAACAAAAAAAAAAACAGAAAATACACAGTAGTGTTAAAGGCATCACTTACTAGTGTTTCTGCTCTAAAAACTGCAACTCACCCAAGTCACATGCTCATTCACTGCTGTTTTTCATGAACACGTGGAGTGAAACAAACAGAAGAGCAAAAATGTTTTTGTTTAGAAACAGGACCTAACACTCTGACACTGTTTTTCCAAATGGGCTGTTTCATTTGTGAACACAAAAGGGTGTTCCCATTTTACAGCTGAGGAAACTGAGTTCAGAGGCTGTGAAGCACCCGGCAGGTGTAGTTGTTCACGGTACCTCTGGGAACCCATCGCCCTCCCGGCACTTCGGGTTGTCCCGCCTCGCGCTCTGTGCAGCCGGTCTCTGCTCCGGTCCCCGCGGGCCGTGGGGCAGGAAGGTCAGGTAGCTGACGTCCTGCGTGGCTCTAACGCAAAGCTCAGCTCTACCAGATTCTTCTCTACCATCCAGAGAGACTGGGGGCAAAGCTGCATCGTGATGTTCATGGTGCACGTAACCAAAAAAGCAATCTATTTAGAAAAGTACCCAGATACCACAAAACTTAAGTTTTATATGGCCAGGACAACTCTCCTCCATTTTATGTTTTCCCCAGAGCAGGTTGAACCTTAAGTTCACCTCATTCTCCATAATTGTTTATGAAAACCACCAAACTTTAACAGATCCGAACAGAGGAGCATGAGGGTAACATCCTTGTCCCTGTAACACAACCATATGTAAATATTAAGTGCAGATGTAGTACTGGCCCAGCGTTGAGTCTGGAGGGTTGGCTTAAGACCCGAAAAATAGGATGTGACTTAAGTGCCCTAGGACAAAGGAGTTTCTCATTCAGCACTTACCAGGGAGCATAAAACTTGATGAAAGTTATGCCTTCTGCAATGGTGTCATCGAAGTTATTTTCTGTCAGTGCCAACACAGTGCCCTACAAGGGAAGGAAAAGCCACAATTCAAATACACTGTTTAGAGTAGAGCGGGGTCATGCTTTGGGACTGCAGAAATACAAATCTGTCATCTTCTAAAATGCTGTTACACATGCCCCAAGGCCACGCAAACATACCCACAGAGCTTGCTTTTCTCAAAAGCTCCACAAAAGGGCCAGGCAGCAACTCCTCACAGGTCCCATGGTCCTGAGCCCAGGAGATGCTGCGAGGAGCTGGCGGGGCACAGCCAGTGTCCCACCACCGGCCAGCCCAGGTGGGTTCAGGTGCGGCTTCTGTCCCCAGGGCACCTCTGGGTGGGCTGGGCCCCAGGCTGCATGCATGCCCTGGGCTGGGAGCCTCGAACTGACCGGAGTCCAGACACCCACTGACTGGCCTCCCTCAAGACTGCACAGATACCACTGCTCACCGCCCTTGCCACTCGCACAGCGTGGAGCCATAAAAATGATCTTCTTTGAGTAACAGAAGGCCCTGAGTTACAAGAGCACAGGCAGTGGCATGTGCTTTACATGTAACACGCTTCTTTCCATTTTTAAATTCAAAGTCAAGGTGAAAACTGCTCTTTTAAACTAGTTGGAAAATTTAGGGCAAAGATGCCACAGGGCAGCCCGCTCTTATGCGATTCTATCCTGATGGTTCACTGCAGAATTATGTCCCTGTGTTTCTCCAAAAATGGCCCTGTGATCCTCTCATGAGAGGAAAAGCACGGATGATTTACCACGTGGCTCATGCCCCACTCGAGTCCAGCCTCAAGTAACATGTGTCAGTGACTGGGAGGCAAATCGGGCGAATCGGGCCAAGGGGCCGTCAGAGACCACCACCATCCTTCCTTATGACCAGAAACATGGTGCCACACTCACCGAAAAACCCGCTTCCCGGTGGAAAAAGTTATTATAAACAGAAACCATTCTGTGGTTGATGGAAACATCCCCAGTATATGATGATACTCATCTGGGGTGACCTTTACGACCACCGTGACACACACTCCCCCGACACATGTAGTCATGACAACTACAAAACCATTTGTTTATTTCTTAAACCGAAACTTCGACTAACACGCAGGCAGCCTTCGACCTACGCGGGTCCCACTGAGGGCTGGGGGGTCGGGGGGAGGCTGTGGGTTTTTACAATTCAAAACAGCTAGGCCTCAGAGCCTCATGGCTCCAGTGAGTCACGATCTCTCACGGAGATGCTGAGGGCCGGAGAGTGACCGGGGAGGCCGCCTCCCTTGGAACCAGAGACCGGGGGAGAACCTGACTCTGGAGTGCAACCATGTGAACTGAGGCAGCAATGGGAGGATTTTGCTTTGGGAAGAAACTGACACAGAGGCCTCTGGCTCATGGCTGGGAAACCCGAGCATCGGTTCCCTGGGAAAACACTATTTGACTCCCCCCGAATCACCTCATTTTCACCCCTGGCTTCGGCATCAGCTTGTACCTAAAGCTGCGGACACGTGACCCCATCCACCTAGCGTGGACAGCCTGCCTTAGCTCCAGACTCATACACTTAACTCTTGCCAACTGCATGCCCCCCAGAGCCTCACCAAAATTGGCTTGAAAACAGGGCTCATCCCCTTCCTTACACTCTACCCCGAGTCTCGTGCTTGGTGCCCGGCCTGCGGATGTGCCGGAACTCCATCCCTCCCCGCCAGGCTCTCCAGCACACACGTCATCCTTCAGCCGTGCGGTGACACTTCTCGCCTCTCGCCCCTCACTTGTGTTCCAGCCCCTGCAACACCTGCACGTGTGTGTTCTCGTCTGCGTCCCCCTCCGGACCCACCCCTCTTCACAAACTGCTCCGGGTTTTGCTTCCCGGTGGCCTAGGACTGCTGGAAACACCAAGGCTTGATACATGCCGAACAAATGAATGGAAAACCTGACCATCTACAAAGATGCCAGGGGTGGCCTGAACAAATTAAACACCCCTTTGAAATTCCGAGGCATACATCCTTCCTGCTGGAGGTCTTTCCGGGCCCCTACCACCTTGACTGCGGCCAGTCATGGAAATGAACAAAGCGGACCCAAGAGGCAGCAGCCAAGCTCTCACAGCGAATGCCTTCACGTCTAGTGATGACAGCCAGGGGGAGGAACCTTCCAGAAGTGCTGCCACCTAATACTTCCAGGGCCCTGTCTCCCATCTACTCCGGTTTCTCAGAGGGAAGCTGTTTACATGTGCCCCTAGGAGCATATGTACAAGGAGCTGAGGAAGACGTTTTGTGTTGGGAAGTCCACCGCCGCCAACCGCCCGAATTCCATGCACCGTCCCCACGCCGCCCTCCATGGCCCGCTCTGGCCTCGCTGACCGAGGCCAGCACCCACCTTGTCCGCCGCGGGCTCGGCCGCCAGCACGGGGGCCTCTGAGGGCCGGGTGGTCTCCGGGGCGCCCTCCTCAGTGCCCTGCAGCTGCGAGTCCACGTACTCCCTCAGCGACTCCAAATCCCGCTTGCCCTTGTACTGATCGATCTGTGGGAGACACAGGCAGGCCGCTGGGCCAGCACTCCTCAGGGCTGGGTCACCTTGCCCGCCGCCACCCACACAAGACCCCCCCCCCCCACCAGAGATGTCCTCACAGGGCGCGCCAGCTCTGCAGGGGCTGCTGCTCAAATGTCGATGCAAAGTATAGACGAGCAGCCGAGTTTTGGTTCTGGTGAGAGAACTGTATACTGCCTGCCTTCGGTGCAGCCAAGGCTCACAGGAGTCTGGGTGTCCTGAGAAACTGACCATCGGCTGGGGAGGAGTCAGGGAGTGAGTCTCAACAAAAGCGAGTGTTAATCCCTCTCCAAGGTCATGATCAGAGCAGTTCCCCTAGGACCGTCGATTCGGGTTATTCTAGAGAAGTTTCAGAGGAGTTCCGAAATGCTTCAGGAGAGTGTAACAGGTTTTTGGGTTTTTCTCAACTATCTGAATCTTACCAATTAAGGGAAAGACATTCTTGTTCCAGGGTGTGTGTTCCTTTAAACCAGCGCCCAGACAGCACATACTGGGAATGCGCCACCCCTGTTAAGTCACTTGACCGCTCAGCCCACCGTGGCGAAGACAGACTTCTTCTGTATCAACACGGAGCCCTGCAGACGTACCTTTTTGCCGTCGCGGAACCAGAGGAGAGTAGGGTAACCTCGGACCTGGTGTCCGGAGCAGAGCTCATGGTGCTGCGTGCAGTCAACCTGAAGGCAAAGACCGCGTGCCCAGTCAGTGTCTCACGCGCCTGCCTGACGAATGGACCGTGGCGCACTCGGTGATCTGCTACGGGAATAGGATTTCTAACAGTCCGCGTCGGCAGCATCTCCAACAGCAAGCTGCGGCTTTTGGAGAGAACATCCTAAAAGCTGCCCCCCAGCACACCTGAGCTGTGGTTCAGGGCGACGGTGTGTGCTCCAGGGTACACTCTGCTCACGTGAAAACGCCAATGTTCAGGGAGCAGTATTTTACCCTGCGCGGGTGAGGAGCTGGACATCTGGTGAGGGGGACGCCTGGCCATCTGGGACGGAGAGCCACACCAGTCACAAAGCCAGCTGAGAAATGTGTTCTCAGGTTCAAACTTACAGAGTTTTAAAACCATAGAGGAGCAAGGAGTCAATTTTAAAGAGGAGAGTGTGTGTGTGTGTGTGCATGCGCACACACATACATATCTGGTACACAAGTAATAAAGATAAAACTGAAAAGATTGTGAAGTTAAGCATTTAACAAGCAACAGTGGGAACTGCTTTGACGACGATTACAGCCCACCAGGCACCTGCTCTTCGCCAGGCACTGCGCCCAGCATTTCACTTCCGTCCCCGCCAGCCCCCCTCATGCCGTTAGATCTCCTCGCGGTTTTGCCGTGGGGGAGACCGAGGTGGGGAGAGCTGCTCAAAGGGGGCCAGCCAGGCCTGCCCGAGTCCCAGGTGTCTGCTCTGGACCCTCTCACTGTGCTGGGTGGGCCATCTTATTAATAACTACAGTTCCTGGATATATAGCATCATTTCTCTACTGAAATCAGTCCCCTGGCAAAGCAGAAAATGAGATTTTTATGAAAGGAATCCAGGCAGGGGTGTCCAGTGGGTGCCAGAGGGTGGATGAGATTCCAAGCACTCGAAGGCCCAGAGCTGCGCGGGGTGTTACCAGGATATCCGCTGTGAGGCCTCACTCCGGCCGCCCGAGGTAAAGCAGGAAGCACGGGAAGGCATTCCAGGCAGCTGGGCAAGCTGGGCCACCCGCGAGGGTCTCCCGCACACCTGTGTGAGCACGGAGCCCGGGGTCCTTGAGGAAAGAGCTCTTGGGTGCAGTCCAATGTGGACGGTCTCCAAGTACACCCAGGGAACGCTCTCCAAGGCTTGGCCCCAAATCTGCAGAAAGGGCTCTGGGGCTGCCAGCTCAGGACTGGCCACAGCTTTCTAACCCACAAAGGAGCCAAAGCCGTAATTTCTCTCTAGGCCATGGAAGAGCCAGGCCACCATCTGGGAAGGTGACATGAATTATCAGGTGGCACACTAGATGGAATTAATAAATCAGGTTTGCGACTCCGCGCACAGAATGAATAATGGGCCACTCTGCTAATTCATCCAGCCAAAGGTGGCCTGTTTCCAGTTTAATAAGGGCTTTCCTTACCTTGCCAATCTTGACAGTTTCGGAATGTTCGAGGCCCAGAGCCAGCTGCTCCCAGGTCGGAGCCAGAGCTTTGCAGTGACCACACCACGGGGCGAAGAACTTGATGAAGTGGTCTCCTTCAGTGGTGAGAGAGGTGGGGGGAGAGGGGAGAGGAGTGTGATTTCCACCCACCAGCTAGAGGTCGGCGGGAAGCACCTCATCTTTGTCCTCCTGCAAAGCTCAGTTCAGGGGGAGCCCTTACACTGGGAAAAAGTGACTCCCCACCAACTATCACAAGGACCCTTAGAACAAAAACTTACTTGCCGTCTTTGAAGAACAATAGGGGGCCAACTCATTATTTGGGAAAATGGCAAAAAAGGGAAAGAACCAGGCACCTGGCCTGTCTTTCCTGTGTGAACTGCACCCCCAGATAACCCAGTGGTAAATGAGTGCAGGTGTCTCTTGCTAAAAAGATGACACAGAGGGGCTAGAATTACAACAGCAGCATTTGGCGTCCCCAGTGAATGAGTGACGTGGCTGCTGACATCACAGAGAGACTTTCCAGCCAGGAAGTACCTCCCACAGACATCAAACAAAGTGATAATTTTGCCAGACCCACCAACTCACAGGGAGCAGAGACATCAGGGAGCCATGGGCAGGGACACTGTACGCCACCCCGTGGGAATACAGTCGGCCAGGTCCCCGCTGTGGGGAACTGTCCAGGTCGGACAGTCTATGTGCTCAGCGAACAGAGGGCAAGGAAGAAAAGGACTCTGGGAGGACACGTGGGTTAAGAGAGACTTAAAAGAGATACATTAAAAAAAAAAAAGACCAAACTAAACTACTGTACTGAAAAACACACCTGGGTGAGGAAACCATAAAGGAAGGCCAGGGGTGGTTTCCCTAAAGTCAGGGCAGCCCCCCGGGGGGCCGTGGGGGCAGGGCTGGGCCTGGGCTGGGCCTGGGATGGGCACGGGGAGCTGGCAGTTTAATTTCTTGGGCTGGACAGTGGTTACAGGGTGAGCGCTTCATAACAACGCACTACCCCCTACGTTTGTTTTCTGTATCTGTGTTTTATTTCACAATAAAACAGAAGGTTTCAAAACCTGAGTGTCACTCCCTTGGCTAGGAAGAACCCACACCTCATGACACGGTGATTTAGACGATGGAGACTTGTCTAGGCTGTTCCACCTGGACCAGCCTGGGGCCAAAGAGGTGTCAGGCTGAGATCAGACCGCAGGCAGGCTGCGGCCGGGGAGAAGACTAACCCACGGATGTTGACTCGGGACTCAGGCTCAGAGTCAGACTTGGCCGTGGCAGCGCTCACGGCGGCATCCTGTCACCGTGGCAATGGCACATTTGAGAAAAATGGTGAAAAATTAGCTTCGAAATATTAGCAGCTGATTGGCAAGGCTGAAAGGATCTCTCCAGACAGGTATGTCGCTACTGTGTGCTGTGAGCTGGAGACGGGAGGTCCAGGCCTCCGGGAGTCCCGAGGGGGAGCCGTGGGGCAGGGGAGAGACCCTGCTGCATCAGGCCCCTCTGGTGACTTGCTTAGGGAGGGACTGGGCGGGGCTTCCAGGAAACGGTCTACAATGGGTGGTTCTGGCAGTGCATCCTGCAGGGAGCCCAGGCCCGTCTCAGGTTAAAGTGGATCCCTGTTGGGTAGAAACCCTGCAGGTTCACTGCCAGCACATCGGTACCAATTAAATAACAGCCTTTAATTAAAAACAGAAAACAGTTGAAGGCGTCACATCAAATGATTTCAGACCTTGAGTGGGGTGGGTTTCAGCTCCCAGCAGGCATGAAGTTACAAGGCCAGATACCATTTTAAGCCTTTTTAATCGCATTTCCGACCCCGTCTTAGGGGAGGATTTCTCTCCATGGCAGCATGTGAGAATGGAGGTCAGCAAGGAAGCTGAGTTCACATTCACTGCTGAGTCAACGCTTCTCAACGTGTGCGGAAAGGACTTATATATTATTAACATTAGAAATTGTACACAGATCATTTTGATATTGAGAAGACTATTTCCAAATAACGAGACGCAGTATCAAGAAATATTTTATGTGTAAGGAACACCTACTCGGATGCACGGGCTATCAGGGTCCCACTAAATTCTGGGTGAAATGGGTAAGAGAGACCTCCGTTTCTGCCTCAGGTCAGTGAGCACGTGGTTAACACTGACATGAATAAACACTTTCTTACCCAAGGATGCGCTGGCCAGCCAGGGTACAAGTTACGTGTACCACTCATGCTGGGGGAGTCGTCCACTCCCAAGGCCTTCACTTAGGGTTAAAGCTGGCGTTTCCATCAGGACTGAGGCCAAAGGAGAGAGGATTTCCCAGAGGACGAGCATCACGCTCTGATGTGACCGGGGCTTCGCGACTTAACCCTTGACAAGCGGCACCTCAGGAGGCGAGAAGGGGCTCCCAGCCGACCCAGGAGAAGGAAAGGACGGCGGTGCCGAGACGCGGCCCCGCCCTGCACGCCCCCGAGACGCGCCACCTACCTTGCGCCACGTGCTGCGCGAAGCTGCCGGCCGAGAGCTCGTACAGGCCCTGCTTGGGCTCGGGGACCACGGGCGGTGCCACCTCCGGCTCGGCCTCCCGCTCCGGCGTCTGGTGAGGAGGAACCGAACAAGGGTCGCTGAGTCCAGCCGTGAAGACCCGGGGGAGCCCATCAGGGCTGCTGTCTGCCCCCGTCTGCGGCTCTCCTCCCTCACCTGGCCACCTGCAGCCGCTGTGGGGTGCTGCTGGGCGGAGGGGGGCTCCGGGCAGGAGGCAACTTTGTCAGGTGGGCTGGGGGGAGGCAGCCCCTCGCCGGCCTCACCCTCGGTAGATGCTTTCAGACCAACACTCCGGGGCAGCTGGGCGATGGCTGTCCCTGCGCCAGCCTGTCCTTTGCTGCCCCCAAACCCAACCAAACAGAGCAGACACCCTGGGGGATGCCCACCCCCAAGGCTGTTCCTTGGAACGTGACCTGAGACCTCACATCAGATACAGAAGGAAGGAGCAGCAAAAGACACGGGGGAGGGGGGGGAAGTGGGCAAAACAGACAACGGGAACAGCAGAGAGCAGGAGGCCTGGCCACCCCTGTCACTGAGTCTGGGACAGGCACATGCAGTGAAGGGACAGGAACTGGCTTTTTAAAAGGCACGCCTGCCAGAGCAGACACCAGGTGGTAACTAGTCACCATACCACACCAATCAAAGTGTCTCACTTTTTAAGGCCAACACGGCTGCGGCCTCCAACCAGAGCAAGCAGAGGTGAAGAAAAGATCGCTGAACCTACGGCTCGTGGCTGTACGTGGCTGGGTTTTTATCGAGCAGTTCACGCTCCTAGGAAAGAGGACGTCCTGGCTAAGTCATTAAAAGCGCTCAGGGCTGACCACTCAGAGTTATAATCCTGAGGCACCAGGAGATTTTCCTTCCTGCTGCTGGCCTGACAAAGCCTTCCAAGTGCTAAGGCCCCGCACAAAACGATGCCTGAGTGAGTGAGGGCTGGGTGAGCAGTCGGTGAGTCCCAGCAAAGTGAGACCCCACACTGCGTGTAAAGCCCACACTGCGTGCCACTCCAGGAGATGGTCAAAGGGCCGGCGGTCTTAAAAGGTACCTGGGGAGCCAATGCCCGTGCCCTGTGACAGGGACAGGCGGCCAGAGTATCACAGAATGGGGACCCTCTCGCCCTGCTGGTGACCATGTGAGCGACAGAGGCTTAAGAAAGCAATCTGGAATACTCACCACCATCCATAAAAATGGTCTTGCTTTTTGTTTGTTTGCTTTGCAATTTTATGTTTGGGAATACAGTCTAAAAACACCACTCAGAAGTAGAAAAACTCTCCTTCGCAAAGCTAAAAATGTTCCTGAGAGCATTTCCGATGACAGAAAAGTCACAAATACCCTAAATACCCACGGACAGAGAAGAGGTCGGTCATGGCAGGTCCACGGCATAAAGCATCAGCATGGAAGCAACACAGCTGTATAGAAAGGCCGTTAAGGAAACGGACCCCGTTTGTACGACTGTAACTCCTCAAGAAAAAAATGCAGAAGGAAACACGGAAATAAAAATTGGAGTAGAACGTAAGAGACGGCAGGTTTTCTCTTCCTGGACTTTATACCACTGCCACGACGCTGGGAGGGGGAAATCTAAACTCACCCTGTTTACATACGCAAATGTGTACGTTAAGTCACTTAGGTACAAATACAGAGGAAGTTTTTAGAACGCTTTCGCTCACGATATAAAAAGCAAAGTTCAGAGGTTTGCAGGATGAAGTCTGAGTATCTGAATTTTTCTGTAATAAGGCACACTGTCACTGTTTCTGGCAATCATGGGAGATCCCTGCTGCTCTGAGACCTGGGGACATGGCGGGTGGGCCGCTGTGGTCCTAGGCTGGCGATGGGGAGGTTCCAAGTGGCCATGCCCTCCCCGGAGCCTCAGCCTGGCCTCACCGTCCCCAGCCTGTACTTCCAGCTGCCACTCCCCAGAGGGCTGTCTGGCTCCTGAGATGAAGTCTCACTGACGTCCTGACACTGGTTGATGGTTCCCTGGGTAAAGCCACCATGGAAGACTGGCTTTTTTTGATGAAAAGTTCACTTTCAATGTCTTTTTGGAGACTATTAACTACCCTTTAAAACTGGGTTCCTCCCCTCAGAGAACATTTTCACAAAGGAAACAACCTGAAGTTTACATGAAAGTTACACCTGCTTCTCCAGCCTTCTTGCTGTGACAAAGATGCAAATGTACCCTCTGCGAGGTTTGTGGTTTCCCCTGTGACCCAAAATTAGGTAAGTCTCTGGTCAACACATTCAGTTCCGCTCACCAACATTCTTCACTGAGCGGTTCCAGATTTTTAAAAGCGTGAGGCAGAGCAGCACCGCGGCAGCAGCCGGGCTTCCGATTAGCTGGGCCCTCGGCACAGAACCCAGGGGAGAGGTGAGGGCCAGGCAGACACCCTGGGAAATGACGCCAAGCAGCAGCAGAGCCCCAGAAAGGGCCCTGGAACTGCCCACGAGCAGACAACCGTCAAGCCACCGAACGCCTGCCTGCTACAACACGGCAGCCTTAGTCAAGTGATGACACTGAAATCACAGTGAAAGACTTCAGACGCTCTTAGGGTTTCACTGGGAACGCACAGCACGAAACACTGGGCATCTTCCCAGCTAAGCTCAGCTCAGCCTCCGCGGGCCTGAGCTCAGCACGAATCCGCACGCACCAAGCATGACGGGCCCACGATCGTGGTGATTTCTAACAAAGTCAAGGCTCCCGGCGTCCCCTGGGGAAGGGGACGGTTATCAACTTTCCTTAGTAACACTCTACACATAGCCACGTCTTTAAAAAGTACTTTCTGTATCATCCTTAGAGAAGGGAGGGACACCCAGAGTATCAAGGGCACTGAATGACACCATCAGCAAAGCCAGCCTGGGCCGCGGGCACTGAGGGAGGAGAAGAAAAGCAAAGGTCTGCACTAGGGGCGCAGCTGGCGGGAGCGAGGATGAGCGGCAGGTGGAGGCCGAGGTCCTCGGGGAGGAAGGGCCGCGCCGGCCTGGCCTGGACGCTCGGGGAGGCCTGGCCCTGACCCCAGGTGGCCACGTGTCCGTCCCTGGTGCTGAGGAGTTCGTGTGAATTGTATTACACGTGAGGAGGCTTAGAGGTTATGTTAAAAAGTAGTAAGTGCTTATCAGTGAGATGCATTCTGAAATATTTACAAAGGACACTCCCTGGGGATGGACTCCGCCGCCAAACAAGGGGGAGGCACGGAAGACAAAATGAGAAAACACCTCGGACGTCTCTGCTGAAGCTGAGGGACAGGCACCGGGCACCACCTTCCCTGGACCCCACCACTCACCACTCATCAGACCCTCCTCTCTGCCTCTGGGCATGTTTGAACATTTCCATAATAAAAAAGGTTGTAAAAGTTAATCTTTTCTCACTTACATAAAGTACTTAGAGTGTCAAATACATAGAGACAGAAAATCAAGCGGGGGTGGCCAGGGGCTGGGGACGGGGCTGGGGTGTTTGGGTTTAATGGGGACACGGTTTTGGTTTGGGAAGGAAGAAAACTTCTATGGCTGGATGGTGGGGATGGTCGCACAACATTATGAATGTATGTAATACCACTGAATTGTACACTTAAAAATATGAGGGTAAATTTTACAGTGTGCGTTTTTTAACCACAATTTAAACTGAGAAGAAAGAAAAGTGAATCTCTGCTTATGCTATCCGAATTCTAAAAGAGAAAAAAAGTGGCTTTAAGACAGAAGTCTTCCTTTCTCACCTGAAGGGGCCTCTGCTCTTACCCCAAACACATGGGCAGGAAGAGAGGAGGGGGCTTCTGTGTACTCACGGGGGGCTCCTCGTTCAGAGTCTGCAGCATCCAGTTTTCCAGTGTCTGGAAGTCCCGGGGACCCTGGTACTTCACAGCTTCTTGGCCAGGCTTGAAAAACTTCAAGCTGAAGAGGAACAAAGGATTAGACAGAGCGGATTTTAAAGCACTTCAGACCAGAGGCAAAGGTTGACAGAAACAAAGATAAAAACGAGATGTCGGGTGGGCGGCAGCCAGCACGTCCCTGCCACTCTCTGATAAAACCTTGAAAAGAAAGGAAAGTAATGTTCTACAAGATAACACGTTCACTTAATCCCAAACTTTTAAGTTTCTTATGTTATTCAAGAGAAACAGACGTCCGGCCCTAAGGCCGTGAGTTCACGCCCAGGCTATGAGCATTGAGGTGCAGGCTTCCCCGGTTTCTCCGGGCCCGGGTCTGCTACCCTCCCCCGGCTTCAGTAGTTTTTAGGCTCTGCATTAAAAAAACAAACAAACAAAAAAAAACTGTAACTGCAGTAAATGTACCTCCAGGCTACCTTATCGGCCATTCAACTCTTACAAAGCACAAATATCCACGTGTTGTCAGAGTTCAAGTTTCCAACTATCGTAAGAACAACCTTGACACTGGCTACTATGCTCCATTCACTTTTTCCTTTTGTTTTTCCTACGCACATTCGCCTCTGAAGGTGTCTGCAATAGAGCACGGAGCACTGCCTTCTGAGGGGAGCGAGAGACATCACCAGAGGCCGAAATGAACACTTCGGACCCTGTGTGAGTCATTCCACAGGTGATGGGAAAACCTGCCCTTGATAAAACTTAATAGAAGGTGTCAAGGATGGAGGGGGAAGTATGGCTGCCGACAAAACAAAGAAACCCAGCCTCGCATCTGGGGCAGGCGTGCTCATCTGAAACACTCCCTGCTCCCACCGCCCCGCTCCTCAGCACACAGGTGGATTCTGTTCGGAGATGCCCAAGGTGCAGCATCACCCTGGGAAGTCGAGATCCGTGGAAATCAGAACCATGGGTTTTAACAGCTAACCCCACAAAGGTCTTAAGATGAAGTTTCACATGAGACAAGGAAACCAGCACGTGGGCTGTAGGAGGCGCTGGGATGAAAACGGGCTTACGGGCCTGACCCAGAAGCGAAGTCCTTGGATGGACGAGGTGCCGCCCCGACGTGCTTCCTGTGAGGAGTCCACGGCCACCTCCGTGGCAGCTTATACGCTTGTCACCGTGACAGAAAGCCACAGTCCAACTCGATTCGGCCAGTGTGCCTGTTCTTTCACGGTGTCACGTTTTAAGCCACTCCCAAGCATGCACGCACAACTGTGAACCCACACCCACCACCCTGACAGCTCTGGAAGCGTGTGCTGTGCCCACGTCTGAGATTCCTGCTCAGTTCCCAGAGCCCAGGGCGAGAACAGGCGCCCTCACAGGAGCCTTCGTGTGCCTGGGGCCTCGGACGTCAGCGCTCACTGGAGACAGACGAAGGGGGCCGTGGAGAGTCGGCCTCGGAGTTCCAGCCCCGAGTACAGCCCCAAGCCACCACGTGGGCACTTGCTTTCCTGGCGGTCTGTTTCTCTTTTAGGGAGACCGCAGGGCAGAAAATCCCCACTGATGGAAAACAGTGTGCTAAAAAAGTTCCACCACTAGAGATGAGAGGGTGTTATGGGTTGAATGGTGTCCCCTAAAAAGATCTGCAGAAGTCCTAACTCACACTACCACGGAATGTGACTAACCTTGGTTAGAAACAGGATTTTTATAGAAGCAACCAAGTTAAAATAAGGTCCTTAGAATGGGTCCTAATCCAACATGACTGGTGTCTGTACAAAAGGGGGAAATTCAGACAGAGACACGCACAGAGGAGAAGGCCTTGCTAAGGAGCGGGACTGGGCCGATGCACCTGCGAGGCAAGGAACACCAAAGGCAGACCGCAGACCCCCAGGATCCAGGAAGAGGCAAGGAAGGCCGTCCCAACAGGCTGCAGAGGGAGCCTGGCCCTGCTGACGCCTTGATTTGGGGCTTTTGGCCTCCAGAACTGTGAGAGGGTGACTTTCTGCGCTTTTCAGTGGCAGTCACAGCCCCGGGAGCATCCTTCAGCCATGCCCCTACCAGCATCTTCCCAGATGATAAGGATTCTTTACTGGCTCAACAGCAAGACCTCAAGACATCTTCCTGAGTACAGGCGGACTTCCCTAAGGGCCTGGGAACCCAAACTCCCTCCCTCTCCAAACCTTTACTCCAGTTCAAGGTGCCAGGGGAGGGGTGACATACAGGATAATGTGCTGACACCCACAACCCACCCCCTCCATGCTCAGCATTCACGTCATCATTGGATTTGGGCCTCAAAACATCTCCGTGAGATGGATACTGTTTCACAGGAAGTAAAAGCTCACACAGGGTAAATCTGTGAACGCCCTAAGGCCACTACACTTTTTGCAGTGCCCTGCCTCCCGCATTCTGCGAAAAAAATCTCTCTTATTGGACCATGATGGTCACGGAAGTGCCTTCCCAAATCACGTTCGGTGTAGTGGAAGCTCACTTTAGTTCTTTTTAACAACACAAAACCAGTGCATGGTTTTCTTGGGGAGATCATAGCTCCTAAATAATAATCAGGACACCTGCTCCAACATGGAGTTTTTAGAGCTTTGTAAATAGCACCTGTGCTGTGACTGATGCAGCCGGAGCTGCAGGACCAGGTCCGGGGAGCCCTCGACTCCTTCTCCGACACCCCCTAGCACGTGCCTTCTCAGCCCTGTTACTGGTCCCGCTTCACCCTCCCTGTGGTGTGGTCTGAGGGCCACACGCAGCCAGCTGATTAGCAGTGGACACCACGGCCAACCATCTCTGTTGCTCCTGCACTTTGAAAGTAACAGGCTCTCAACGGTAACATCTGTCCCCTCACTGGTCCCGCTGCTCACTGACTGCTTCTTTGGGATGCTCTTCATCGAAGCAGAGCTCACTGTAAAAGCAGTGCAGTCAAGCACAGGCCAGTGATGCCGCCAGGCAGGTACACACAGCAGGAAATTTTATCTCTACGGATGTGGTTTGATGTAGACTCGAATTCCACACTCAGGTTAGCAAGCAGCCACCAAAGGCCAAGAGTTCCAGAGCCCTTTATGGCAACGTCAAATTTCCAAATGTTAGGGGAAACCTTAACGTTTCCTGGCTTTGCACACCCGATATTTCATACGACGGTGTTACTGGGGAGGCGAGGGGGGTGGGTATCAGCATCCTACTTCAGACTGAGGTTATGAAACACGGCCAGAGCTGCATGGTAAGTAAACGGTGGAGCTGGGATCCAAACCGCGGTGTCTAGGTTCCAGCCCAGACTGCCCCCAGCTTTGCCATACAGCACTTTTCCATGCCGCCTCTCAGATCTGAAGATAAGCCCTGGCTTTATATAGAACTGACTTCATTCATCAATTTGAACAAGTATTTTGGGACCTGCAGAGCCCAATCCCTCCCACATCCTTCTGGAAAAGCATCTTCCCTTTTCTGGAGACACGCTCTTCACTCCAACACTTGCCACATGGTCTGAATGGGCTGCCATCTTCCCACGAGATCCCGCCTCTCTGGCCACAGGACTCTTCCTGGAATGAGCACTCTACGCAGGCTGGGCCCATCAGCGGTGGGCCCGACGCCACCAAGGCAACAGAGATGCAGGGATGGGAAGTTAAGTCACCTTAAGGAGGAACACACACAAAAAGGCCTCCCCACCCTGAGAGCTGAGTCTCAGAGTTTCCCCCACCACCTTCAAAGTAACCCCCTTTTCTTTATTAAGCCAGTTTCAATTTCTGGTCTTAAAACCAAAAACCCATTTTAACTGTCAGGGAAGTAGGTAGTGTCGCTGGTCAGACTGCGGTTCTTTCTTTCCAACAGAAATAGCCCTTGTGCTAGTCATGTGGGGAATTACTCTAGAAAGGAGGCTTAAGAAGCAGAGTGACCAAAAATTCCGACCAAAATTCAGGACAAACTCTGTGCTCATAGTGTAAATGTACTTGTGAACATTGGATGTGACCGGATCTCACGGAGAATGCCATTTTTGTCTCGCAGACACACTCTTTTATAAACAGGAAAACCCAACTGATTAATTAAAGGCTTTTCTGAAAGAATACAAAGGCATCTAACACAGACATGGTATTCAACGTGACCTTTCTCCCAGCCAGAAATCAGCATCTCCTTGCTCCTCAGAACTACAAGGGAATTGCCAGAAGTGTAAGTTGGGCTTTCTCTGGCCAGTGCGGCTGGCAAGAAGCCGAGGAAGATGAGGACTCACGTGGGGTACCCGCGCACGCCCTGGGCGGAGCACACGTCCGAGTTGGCCGTGCAGTCGACCTTGGCCACGTAGACCTTGGCATCCTCCATGCTGTTGTACTTGTCACCCAGGTCATTCCAGGTCGGCTGCAGCCGTTGGCAGTGTCCACACCTGTAACACAGTGACAGTAACAAGCCTGCTGAGGACCAGGTGGAGGATGCCAGACCCACCTCCTCGGCCATCTCCCTAGGGCAGCGGGGATCTCTGATCCGACCCCTTCTTTACAGGACAGCAGAGGTGGACAGCTCACAGCCACTGCAGAACCTCGCTGCCCAGCTTAAACCCTCCGGAGAATCCCTGCATTGTTCTCAGCATGAAATCACAACTCAGCAAGGGGCTGTGCTGGATCCCCCTCGATCTGGCCCCTGCTGAGCTCCCATCTGACCTCTATTCCTGGCTGCCCTCCTTCCCTTATGGTCACCGCTGGGCCACACTGCAGCGTTTCCAGGTGCCCGAAAGGGCCACGGCATGGTGGGGCCCATGAATCAGCATTCCTCTCCTGACACATCCTCTCTAAACCCAGCTGGCTGATTCCTATCTGCCCTGCAGGTTCAGTTTGGGTGTCGCTTCCTCCAAGAAGTCCGCCCTGACTCCCAGGTTGTTTAATGTCCACCCTCTCCTCCTCTTCTGGAAAGTTCCCTCGCTCCCCCCAGGGATGGAACCAGCTCAGCATTTCCCGCTGCCATCAGCCCTTTGTAGTCAGGTCTCCTGTCACAGAACTGAGACCCTCCAAATGCGAGGCAATCTCGAAAGGAAATCAGTTGTGTTCTCTCCAGGGAGAAGCTTGAAAAAAAAAGCTTGCAGCCACCCAAAACTTCTACATTGGATTTGCTCAAACGTATACTTATAATAGTCATTGTATGAATTTAACTGCACACCAGTATTTTAAAGTCACCAGCATTTAAAGTGAAAAGTTAACTTAGAATTGTTGCCTCTGCTCTTCACACTGCTTGACAGCACCATCCTCTTTCCCGTCGCTAAGCCTACTTTTTCAGTCGTATAGCTGGTCACCTTCAGTAACTGTCAGCTGCCCGCGGTGCCATCACAACACTGCAGACTTTCTCTCACGCCTCAAGGGCAGTCACACGTCATCACTGCCCATGGCTTTGTTTCCTTCTTCCAGTCACCTCGTAAGCGTGCACTTGTGATGCTCACGATGTGATGACTTATTTGCTGTACTGCTTTTTAAGGTGTTGTAAACAACACCCCACACTTACAACTGAGTTCGTCCTTAAAGTAATTTCTCAATAAAACCAGCGTGGAATCTCGCCTCACCGGGAAGCATGTAAAGGCGGCACGGGGAAAGCTGGCTTCAAGCTGACCTGTCTTCCCTAAGCAGCACTTAATCGAGCAGCGAAGGGAACCCTGCTTTCTCAGAGACTCAAATAAGATATGATTCCCTCTTTCCTGGAAGGTAACTGTGAGGGGAGACCTGCGTCCTGTGTACGTATTTATGGTACAAGTGCCAAGAAGACGAGCTCTGTCCTTTCCACGACTCCGTCCCCATGTCTGGCACGTGGGTGGCGTGCACCATCCGCCTGGCCATGTCTCAGTGGTGAATCCACAGGCACCATGCAGTCGGCACTTCTGGTTTGGGGCCCTTGGAGCCACAGCACAAACCCCTGAGACCGCCACTGCATTCAGAGGCTCTTCGTGGCCACATAACAGAGCAAAGCCACCTGGCCCTTTCAAGAAGGCGGCCCCAACCTTGACCTCACTGTCACCAAATTCAATGTCCGAAAACTGACCAGAGAGAAGCTGTGACCTGATGTTGGCACAAAATCTACAGCAGTAGGACAACCCTGCATCTGCCAAGTTCAGAGCAAAAGTACACAGACCAGTGTTTTCATGACTTGGAGCTCCTGTCCCCCAAAATCACGTGTGGGCTCCCAACATTTCCCAGAGACTGAAATGGAAAGAGATGAGGGGTGGCCCGTGGCGTGTTCTACCTGAGCTCCACTCTGCTCTTAAAGTCTAACTTTTAAATGTCATCATTGAACCTCTCACACCTCTATTTCATAGTAGACTATTAAGAAGCAAGCAAAAAAAGAAGCAAACAAATAAAAACTTTAAAAGTTACTTTTTCTGGGAGCATCTGCCTAAAAGTCTATAAGCCGCTTACAATGAAACAGGAATGTACCAAGTCCCAAGTGCCCAGTCTTCTCCCCGACTCAGTCCAGGACTAGCTGGTGAGAATCAGAGAGACTCCAAAATTAAACTCCACTGGCACTGCATGGCCTTACTATGTCTACATGTCAGCTACTCTTTAAAAAATAAAGAAAAAAAAATCCCTGGACAGATTTATTCCACTGAAATTGGCTCCAATTAACTAGTGTATTTAACTGGAACAGCTGTTCTGAGAATACTCCTTCACAAAGGAACTGTCCATATCAGTTATTTTGTGCCACAAAAGATCTTCTTCACCACCAGCAGGTCTAAAACTTCAAGTCGGTTGGTTCTTGCAAACTTGAAACACAACATATCCCTTAGATACATCATTAATAAATGACAGCTGTGGCCCAGACCAAAAAGTGTTGGTTTAACTCCAAATGAACTGAAATACAGTAATAACTGGAATATGGGGAGAAAGAGGAAAAGTTTCCTCCGACTTCCACCAGCACATGTTCTGAACAGGCCGCTTTTCTTGGGCACCTTCTCTCCATTCCTTCCTGCATCCCTTCCACACATCTCAAGGGGCCTCCTCCCGCTCTGGGAAAAGCTGCCAAATTCTGCATAAGCATGCAAACAGCCTTGGGCCCTAAGACTGGCTGTCTGCTTGGCCCACAAGGACCCTCCTTCAGCTCGGGCATCTAGGCCCTGAGAGTGTGAATGACAGGAAGTCCTTCTGCTGGACAATTCCCAGGACAGGGTCTCTGGGGTTGGCACCCAGCACACACTAAAGCCCCCACCTAAGAACCACGCTATGAGGGGCCGTCTTCTCGAGGTGGTGGCCTTTCCCATCTCACACTTTGTAGATGACGAGGCCACAAGAGAGCAGAGGGGAGCAGGTGCCAGAGGACAGCCTTGGGTCCAGGGCCAGTGGTTCCTGTTACCAAGAGCACAGCTCCCCTCCTACCCGGAGCTGTGCAGGAGCCCCCAGGACGCGGGGAAACGCAGGCACCCTCTTCCCACCTCAGGAACGCACAGAGTGGAATCACGCCTCCGCGAGTTCCTAGTTTGCAGTTAAACCCTCAGGCTAGGGATCTGCCCGGCGGCGAGCTAACAGGATCGAAAGTCCAGGTGTCCAGGCTGAACCCCAGGCTGCACGTGGCCCCCGGGTCCCGGCCGCACCGCAGGCCACTGCCTCCGGCAGGCGCCAAAGTTTGAGGCTGGGGCACGGGGGACAGGTGGGCTCTGGGCTCCTGGCTACCGCGAGAGGCGACGACCCCCTCCCCATATCTCGGTGCGGGTATCCGGGGGAAAAGTGGGGGGATCAGGAGCCGGAGGGACGGCCTTTTCCGGTTCGGCCCTCGGGGACCGCCCCCTCCCGCTCCGCCCCGGCCGCCTTGCGCCACGTCAACCGTGAGCGCCCGGCCCGCTCCCCTCCGACCCCGTGCCTCCACGCGCCCCGCTCCCGGCGCCCGCAGGCCGCGGCCCTGCGCCCCCCGCGTGCGCAGCGCGGGGCCCCGGCCCGACCCGCGCCCGTTGGAGCCCCAGGCGGGCGGCGCGGCCAGTTACCAGGGCGCGAAGAACATGACGAAGTGCGCGGCGCTCTGGATGCCGTGCGTGAACATGTCGGCCGTGTACAGGTGCTTGGCGTGCGGGTCCTGCCCGTCCCCGCCGTCGGCGGCGGGGGGCCCGTCGGCCGCTGCCCCCGGCTCCTGTGCCCGGGCGCCCCGGCGCCCGCCGCCGCTCAGCAGCAGCAGTAGTAGCAGCGGGGCGGCCGGGGCCAGGGCCCGGGGCCGTGGCGAGAGGAGGCGTCCGAGGCACGCGGGCATCACGGCGGGCTGGGCGCGCACTCGCCGCGGCGGCAGGTCCCCTCCGCGCTGCCCGCCGCCGCCGCCGCCGCCGCCCGCCCCGCACCCCGCGCCCCGCCTCCGAGAGGCCCCGCCCCCGAGAGGCCCCGCCCAGCCCCGCCCCGCCCGGTCCGCGCGCCGGGAGCGCCAGGCTGGGAACCCGAGGAAAGAATGGGTCCAGGCCCGGGAGAGCCTTCTGTGCGGGGCCTCCAGCACTTCCCAAGACGGCGCGGGTGAATCCCGCAGGGCCCCTGCGCCTCCTCATACCCAGGCAGTGCCCTCTCTGCCCGGAGCAGCGCTGAGTTTCGGAGGATCGGAGAGGCCGGGCCCAGAGGCCGCAGAGAGGGACGTCAGCCTCAGTTAATCTCAATTTACACAAAGACCCCGGGATTCCAGGCAAAAGGAAGAAAACAGCTGCTGTCAGAATTCAGGAAATTGAGCAAAAGCGGGAGGGGCTACCACCTGAATGAGTCAAATTCTTGGCCAGACCTCAACTGTAATTCTGGGCCAGAACTCAGAGGTGTGATGAAACCCGCTTTCCAAGCGAAACCCTTGCTAGTTATCCCTGCCCCGCCTCACCCTGGGGGTGAGGAGAGGAGGTCAAAGCACCCTCTTAGACACAAATCCTGCAGGCTTCCTCCTTCAATAAACGACTGGCTGCCGTCCTACAGCGCCCTAATTCCTCCCCTTCCCGCCGCACATCAGGGTTATAAAGACACCTCTACGCTGCCCAGGTGGAAGGGCTGAGAGGTATCCCTAGGTGTAAATTGGGTGACTCACCATTCACACCTGCACACACACCTTATTACCTGTAGTAATGGAAGGTTAGGCCCTGCCCTGGGGATCTGAAGCTAAATCAGGGACTCACTGGGTTGCTTCCAGGGCTCCTGCTTGTCCTTGATTATCCCCAATCTGGGAACCCCACCCCACCCCACCCCCACCCCGGGCAGTTACTCCTGGCCGCAGCAAGGAATGAGCCCAGTGATTCACCTGTCATTACACCGCTCCAGCCTTTGCTTTGGTCACTACTCAGCCTTTAGCTGTGGTTTGCCAAATACCAAACCATCAATCTCCTCTCCAAACCTATCCTCCCAGCCACACTCGAAACAGGGGAATCACCTGCCACTCACACCCTCCTTTCCCTTATCTCCTGTAATTCAGATGAACCAAGTTTCTTGCCAACTACCTCTTCTTCCCACCATTCTCAGTATTCATACCCTGATTAGACCTTAACCCTGGCCCGTGCAGTAGTGTTCTAAGGGCCTCTTCCATACGCAAGCCTGGAAAGTTAACTTTCCCAAAGCCTGCCTTTCACCATGATGGTCTGCTGCTCAACATTCCCCCCCCCCACCTCCCACCTCCAGGGCAAAGGTTCCTCATTCTGTCACTCAAGGCCCTTTGAGATGTGGTTCCTTGTGCTTTGCATCCTATGAAATTCACCACTAGAAGCCCAGGGATCCTCTCCCAAAATCTCATATTTGCCAGACTCCTGTCCCAATGCTCCTCAAAACCTCATCCCTCCCAAACTCTTCCACTGTGCTATGAGGAAATTCCACCCAAGGACTAGCACACATTCTTAGAGCATCAGCACCTTTCCTTACCTTCAGAGGCATGGAGACACAGGAGCCCGCTGAGCGGTGGCTGTTTGTCTTCCACATCTTCGCTCCCTTAGAGCCAGGAAGGAAAGCAGGGCTTCTTTGCTCCTCTGGCTCCCTCCAAACCATCTCTCCTTCTTCCTCCTGCAAACCCCTAACGCCCTTTCCATGGAAGCCATTCAGTGTGGCACCCACGGCTCCTCCAGTCCCCGTCACCCACCCACTCTATCACCTAACTTCTTCCAGGTTGCTCCCACCCTGTTCACTGAAGATTTTGGTTCCCGTCTCACAGTATTCCCAGCCACCTCTTTCTCTTTCCTGCCTCCATTCCCAATATCTTCAGCATCCAAGTGGAAGACCCAACTCCCTGTCCCTCAGTGACTCCCTCCCAAAGGGAAACCCTAGAACTTATCTCGGAAACTGCGCCGTCTCCAAAATCTGAACCAAGGGCATCCCATTCTGCCCAACATCTCTTGCCCCTCCAGTTCACTTGCTCAGTGTCCTCTGAGCCCCCGATTCCCCACTCTGTGCAGTCTCCTCACAAGCCACCAGGGTGCCATATTTTCCCCAGCCTCCTGATTAGGTCCCTTGGAGTCTCATACTTAAAGCCTCGCTGCGCTCTCACAGCAACACTGGCCAGCCTGAGGGGTAGACTGGCGTCCCACTCAGCGCAATGCTTCCGCATCTCCACCCTCCTTCAGTCACCAGCCCTCTCAGCTGTCAACGTGACCTCATACTTCCCCCAGAAAACTGAACCCCAAGCAGGAACTCCCTCATCTTTGCGTCACCAAATCTACACAGCTGCGTGGATCCCTTTCCCCTCTCCCCTCTCGTTCCCAGAAGGAAGGACGTCTCCCCCTCCTGGCAAAGGCCAGTCCTCCACAGCTTCTGGAGCCCATCTGTGGCGGCTGAATAATGCCCCCAGCGATGTCCAGGTCCTGATCCCTGGAACCTCCAAGTGTTACCTTACAGGACAAAAGAGACTCTGCCGGTGTGATTAAATGAAGGCTCTTGAGGTTATTCTGGAATATCTAGGTAGGTCCTGTCACAGGAGAGAGGCAGAGGGAAACGACTCCAGAGGAGTAATGATGTGACCAGAGCAGGCGGCAATTTGAAGATGTTCCACTGGCAGCTTTGAAGATGGGGGCGGGGGGACGATGAGCCAAGGAGGCAGCTCTAGACGCCAGAAACAGCAAGAAATAGATTGTCCCCTGGAGCCTCCAGAGGGGCAATCTGACTTTTGTCCCATGAAACTGATTTGGATTCTGACCTCCAGACCGTCGGAGGAGACACCTGTGTTGTTTTCTGGCCCCAGGTTCATGGTAGTTTGTTAGAGCAGCGGGGGGAACCCAGACACCATCCCGGGCTTTGAGCCTTCAGCTGTCTCCTGCCCTGCGTTAACTACTGACTTCTCCCTCTCGGCTGGGTCATTCCCAGCCACAGACAAACCTCCTTAGGAGCTCCTAAGTTAAAAATAGGAAACACCCCTTGAGCTCACAACCCCCCAGCTACTGTCCCAATTCCTTAGTTTTCCTTCATTGCAAAATCTTTCCGTAACTGTCCACACGTCACTGTTGGTTCATTCTTCAGCCGATGCCTCCCTGGGCTCCCACATCCACTGACACCAAAGTCAGCGAGGACGTCCACGCAGCTCGCTCATCGTACTCGGCTTCCCGGCAGCTCAGCTCGGGTCCGGCCAGCACTGGCCGGATCCGGATCCACTTCGGGGTCAGCTCTGGCAGCGGCTTCTCTGAGGCTCCTCCCACCCTGTGCATCTCCCCTCAGGCCCCTCAGGCCCCTCAGCCCGACCCCCAGGTGCTGGCTTCTACCCACGCGTCCTGTCCTGCTGCACACTCACTTCCCAGCCGAGCTGCTTCACAGGGTGCCTTTAGAGCCGTCCGCAGGCGGATGACTCCAACGTTTACGTTACCGGCCAAGACCTTTTTTCTGAGCTCCCGCTGCCTATTCCATCTCACCACCTGCCAGCCTTCCCGGCTGAGCCTAAATCCTGCAATCCGCCTGGCCTTCAGTGTCTTCAGCTGGGAACACAGTGCTTCCCTGCTGTCGGCTCAGACCAGAAAGCCAGCTCGCACCCTTTCTCCCCTTTTCCTATTGTTGGTCTCAGTCACTGCCATTTCTGAAACATAGCTGAGGTCGGCCTCGCACTACCAGCGTTAGGTTCCAGAGTCCCTCCAACCTGATCTTCCCACAGCTGCTGTGTGCGGAATCGTAACACTCTCACTGAATTCCCTTCAGTGGCTTCCTTTACTCTTCGCATGAAATCCCAACTCTTTGCCTCCACTTTCAGGGGACTTAAGGAAAGATGCCCTCTCAACCCATCCCCTGTGCCCTCTGCACCCCTCCCCACCCCGTACTAGCCGCTGGATTGTTCTCATTACTCTCCAGCATCTCCTGCCTCCACACTTGCGGTGCCCGGGTTGGCTCCCTCTCTTCCCTGGAATGGCCTCGTGGGGCCCTCAGGTCTCTCCCCCCCACATCACCTCCTCGGGGACCTTCCCCAAGCATCCGTCGGAGCTGCCGCCCTCTGCTCACCACGCTCTCCCCACCGCTGCACAGTTTCATCTCCACGTGGCCCTTTGCACAATTTGATGTCATTTTGTTGCAGAAGTATGTGTTCACTTAGTTAACTGGCCCTCTTCTCCATCAGAAAGCCCCACAAAGCCCCATACTCCCCCTAGAACCCGCTTGCCCAGCACGTAGCAGACACTTAAGTGCTGGGTGAGAGACACATCTTTCTCCCCATCTCTCTCTGCCAGGCTCTGCGAAGACTAAATGACTTACTCTTTTCCAAATACACTTTGCCTAGAAGGTCTCCCCTCCTCTGGGCCAATCACAGGCCTGCCTTTCTTCCGAGACCCACCAACACCCCTCCCCAAAGCCACTCAGCATGGCCAGCTGGTTGTGCTCAGCCCTGCCTCTGAATTCCCAGAATATCTGTCCTTTCTCTCCAGATCCCCGAACAGAACAGTAATTATGTGTTTTTGTAATTTTTGGTGTGCCAGGCCTCCCTCCTAGTCTCTATGGGGTAAGAGATGCTGCCATGATGCCTGGTGCAGACACTGAATGCACGTTTGTTGAATGAATGCGTGAAAGTCACATGTGTTTTCCCTCAGATGATGGCTTCCTGGAGGAAGAAACTTCACCATCACAGCCTCGTCCCAAACAAAGGAGGCAATGGCACAGGGGTCAGTGTCACCACCAGGAACAAACAGCATTGCTATGTTGCCCTCTTCTTGTGAATCTGCAGTCTTCTGAGAGCTGTACCCGGGCCCCCACAGCAGCCTGAAAGGTGTGGGGGCAAAGCTGTCCTCATCCCAGTGAGCGTGGGAGGGACTTCCACTGACCGGGGGAAACTACTGCTTTGGTTTTGCACCTCCGAGAGTGAAAGAAACCCCCAGCGTGCTGCTGCTTTGGGAGGAGGACCCCACGGAATGTTCTGCTCCTATAGAAACTGAAATGCCACCATCTGAACCCCCTTCACAGGTGCATCCTGAGTTATTATTAGGCTAAAAATGCTACTTTTAAGCAGGTGCTGAAAGCATTCACATCCTCTTCTACCTGTTGCTTAGAACATTCTAGAAGGGGCAGCTATAGAACAAAAGAAACCTTATCTTTTTCAATGAGATGTTGGGACGTTCAAATGTGATGGTTGGGACAGAGGGCAAAGTTGGAGGGTCGGCCTCAACACAGAAAGTCCAAAGACAAAGCCTGGGGCAGCTTCCCAGGCTCGAGTCGCTCAGAGCAGCGGGGCTCCCTTCAGTGTTTCAGGGGTTAGTGGAAGTGCATATTTACTCACTACCCTGTAACCTCCTTGGCCAACACCGCCCACCTTCTCCTAAACAATTAATAAGCCCCGGAAGAGGCATTCTAATGTAAGAGATTCAGTTGTTTGGGAGCTCGGTCTTCCCAAATCCAGGTGGGATCCATGCCAGGGAAGAAAGACAAAGAGTTCCTCTTTTGAATGGATTGTGACCACAAAGCTGAAAGAACCATGCTGGTTCTCAAGGTCCGTGGACTTCCGGGTCCAGCTCTCCTCGGGGCTCATTTCGTCCTTGTACCTGCTGGCCTTCTCTACTTCTCTCCCCAGCATCCTCTCGGCTCATTTGCTGGATGCTCTTAGGGCAGCTCTTCCCCCTGCTCCCTGGGTCCAGGGCCATCAGACTGATACAGAAGCTTGCCTGTCAGCACCTGGGTTTGGGGACAGGGGAGCAGTCACCTCATGGAGGATGAAGGCCACTCCCTAAGCAGTTGCTCTTCTCTTGGAGGTACTGGCTGGTGCTGATGGCCTTGGCCATGGTCTGTGATGTTCTATGTGAACACGGGGACACGCTCCCAGTGGCTGCCCAAATCCCTTTTCTAAATTTGGAACGAAGGGAAATGGTGGCCCTAACCCAGCAGTTCTCAACGCCGGCTGCACACTGTAACCAGCTGCGTCCTGAGCACAGCGCTGATGCCCCGGCCTGGCCCCCGGAGTCAAGAAGCAGTAAGACCAGGTGATGCACAGTCAGGATCTCCGCCTCCGGTGCCCTGGAGAGGGGAGTTGCAGGGCCCTTCGGCACAGACGTGGAGCAGACCACCAAAGGATGCTGCTGTTCTCTGAAAGTTAGGTGTTTTCTTAAGAAAAGGATTCTGACTCAAATGTGTTTGCAGAACACTGGATTTCAACAGAGACAGAACAGCAGCCAGGAACAGGGACCAAATTACACCACAGTACTGCCCAGATGGAGCTGCATTGCTACCCCTCAGGGTGCATACTCTGCCTGTCCAACCCCTGGTCCAGGACACAGGACATGGCGCCTGCAACTTCCCGCCCACCAGCATCCTTGCGGGCATGGATTTTGCATGACACCTGCTTCTCCACAAAACTAGCTTCCAGTGGAAGACTCACCACTTGAGGGCTGAGTGGTCTGCACTTTAGTTCTAACCTGGAGATGTGAGGTGGGTGCCCCACCAGCCCAGGGAAGGTGTTCCAGGAAGCTGGACAGCCTAACGGAAGGGCCAGATGAAGTGGGAACGGGGGAAGGCAGAGAAAGATACAAGCTTATTTACGGAAGGATTTCTCAGAGAGTTTCATATGTTAATGCACCCTGTGAATCTCTCCTTGTCTCCTGTGCGATGTATCCCAAACTTCTTTGATCACAGATCCCTTTTTGTTTGTGGTTTATTTTGCATCATTAATGTTCTGAAGGACTTGTTGCAAGAAACTTTATCACGGTTATGTAATATTTCACGTGAAAAGATAAACGTCTGGTTTCATTTACTGGCTGTAGCTGTGACATCTCCTCCTTCATTTCTTGTCCTTTGCAGGAAGGAAATTCACTCAAATATGTATCAGTGCCTAGTCTGTGTCAGACACAGTTCTAGGTGCTGGGGTCTGTTTTTTGTAATGCACTTTGTTTTAATTTTTATTTCCTATATGATAAAAATAATACATGCTTACTATAAGTCCTACATTACAGAAAATTGGAAAACTGAAAATTTCTCTAGAATCCTACCCTCAGAGATGACAACTACTCTTTTTGGTAAATGTTCTGCCAGATCTGGGGCTTTGGGGAGTATACAGTAGTCAAGTCAAGAAACAGGATCAAGTGGAATTCGACGACGACTAGATACATGCTATTCTGCTCTTGTGCAAGTTTGCAAATAGTTCTGACAAAAACCTCAACTGACCAGTTTCTCCAGAGAGCTGCATGCATTAGTTTCAGAGAAGATTCGACCACACAGTGGGTAGGAAAACCTCTAAGATTTCCTTACCATTCAATATGAAATATTGCTCAAAGTATTAAAGGTGAAATAAAGTTCAAAATAGGAAATAAAGACTAATGAATTTGGTACAGAGGAGAAAACAGTCCAGAAAGTCATGGCAGTTCATTACCAAAATAAAATCTCCTAAATTTCACTTCCAGCAAGTATCATGACTTTAACATTGGAATTTGGGAAACAATCATCCCTTTACCATCCAATACAGCTGGAAAAGGCATTCTACAATTCTTCTCATTGGATCAGTGCAAAAGAATACAATGTACACGGCCATCCAGACCATCCAGCAAGGACTGAAATAGACCAGAAATCACCCAGTAATGGAACTTCACTTCCAGCTGCAGAAACAGCCAATAAATAAGATTAAGAGATAAAAACTGTCAGTCAGTGGTTGATGCTAAAGAGAAAACACAGGCAGGGAGAGGATGTGAAGTGTCAGGGCTCTGGTGGGACTGATTTTAAGAAGGACTCAGTGAGCAGGTGGTTTTTGAGTGAAGATGTAAGGGAAGTGAGGGAGGAACAGAGGTGAATAGTTGGAGGACAAGCATCTCGGCTGACGGAACAGCAGCTGCAAAGGCCTCAGAGCAGAACGGACGAAGGGGTAAGGACCAAGGGAGGCAGTCGGAGAGGACGTGGTCACAGAGTGAGGCAAGTGAGGGCAAGAATGTGTGGCTTTTATAAATGAGAAGGGAGGTTACAGAGGGTTTTTAGCAGGAACACGACACTCTCTGACTTTCTTTGCAACACTGTCGCTCCTACTGAGGAGTGAGGATGGGGCGAGGGCAGACGTAAGGCGATTAGTTAGGGAGCTGTTACCAGAGTCCCAGCTGGAGATGCTGGTGCCTCCCACCAGGGTGGAGGCAGGAGGATGCTGAGAAGCAGTCAAGTCCTGGATCTGTTTGGGTGTAAATGTCCACAGGGTTTGCTGGTTGAGCAGATCAGGGCTGTGAGAGAAAGATGGGAGTTAAGGATGACTTTGAGGGTTTTAGCCAAAGCAGCTGGGAGGGTTGTGATACCACTGACTTTGATGGGAAACAGGATTGGGAGGGAAAAGGAACTCAATGGGGAATGTATTCCGTTGGAGACACCAGCAGATACACAGAGTAGGCAGCTGTATATTTGGGTTCACAGGAGAGATGGGGCCAGATATAAATCTGAGTCATCAGCATGAAGAGGGTATTTAAAGCCCTGAGCTAGGATGCAACCACTGAGGGAGCGAGTGTAGGGAGGAGAAGAGGGTCAAGGCTGAGCCCTAGAGCACCTCCCTGTTTAGAATACCAGCAGATGAGGAAGCACCGGAAAAAGAGACAGTCAAGGAGCAGCCAGGGAGGTGGGAGGACAGCCTGCTAACTGTTGCCCTGAAGGCCAAGAGCAGAAAGGTGTCAAAGAGAAGAGAGTGAGCGGCTGCTTGGAATCTGCTGACTTGTCTTGGTTTGCCTTGGTCTGACCGCCCCAGCTCCCACCTATGGACTAGGTTTAATCACTGTTCACTCTCAAATGCATCCCAGTTCGGACAAGTGACAGGTCCTCCTACTGACGGGTCAGGTGTGATGAGCATTCACACTGGCCTCTGGATTTGGCCATGCGTAGGTCACCAGTGACCTTGATCATGCAGTCTGAGTGAGAGGTGGCTGCAACGTCTGAAAGGAGTGGCTTCAGGAGGGGCAGGAAGGAAGGAATTGGAGACAGTGAGTACAAACAACACGTTCAAAAACTTCTCTTGCTAAAAAAAATAAAAGGAGGGGGTCCGCCCTCGCGCGCCCGCTGGGTCAGCGGGGCTCAGGGCTTGGGCCTCGGGGGGGGGGGGGGGGGGGTCGCAGCGGGCACGCGGCTCCGATGGCGGCGCCACCCGCTCCGCGAGCTTTGGACCGCGGAACCTGGGAGCCGCCGCCTCGCCCTTCCCCTGCCTGGCCCTCGCGGTGCCCACCCCGCAGCCCAGCTTTGTTACGGGTTGACCCGCTCGCCCCGGTTCTCACGTTAACGCAGAGCGTCGGCGTCCAGGAGAGGCCCCAGACCCCCGCCAGCCTCGTAGCTGGGGCCCCGGGCCCACCGCCCGCCTCTGCCCGCTCCCCTCTCCGCAGCCGGCCCCGCCGCCCTGCCGCCGCCGCTGCCCTCGCCCCGGAGCACGGCGGGCAGCTCCTGGCCTCCTGGCCCCAGGAGTTCCAGAATCCAAACCAGATCTCATCTCCCAGCTGGAGCAAGGAAAGGAGCCCTGGGGCTTGGAGCTGCTGGAAACCAAGGAGGGAGAGACCCCAGGAGACCCTGGCACAGATTCCAAATGGGGGTCTCTGTGTAAGCAGGCGACTGCCAGGGTGAAAATTACTCAAGGTGCAGAGCCTGAAGGAGGAGGATCTGAAAGCTGCTCAGGGGGTGAGCCTCCAACACGGGTCTACAAAGAGACCCTCTGGCACAAGGGCAGGTTAGGGAGCCTTGGGACCTTCCTCTCCCAGGAGAGACAACTGCACCGAACGTGCTGGACAGTCTCCACAGGAGAAGGTTCCCAGAAAGGCGGTAAATGGGGACCCAGCCTTTCCCTTAGTCCCCGCCTTGGGGCCCGCGAGAGAAGCATGAAAACGCAGACAGCCCACACGTGCAAAACGTGCGACAAGAGCTTCAAATACCTCTCGCGCCTGGTGCGACATCGGGCCACGCACAGCGGCGGGAAGCCGCACGCGTGCGGGGAGTGTGGCCGCGCATCCAGCCAGCGCTCGTGCCTGGCGCAGCACCGCAGCGCGCACGCGGGCGAGGAGCCGCACATCTGCGGGCAGTGCGGCCGCGCCTTCACGCGGCTCTCCACGCCGCACCGCCACCAGCGTGTCCACAGCGGCGAGAAGCCCTTCGTGTGCGAGTGGTGCGGGAAGACCTTCAACTACAGCACCCTCCTCGCCCAGCACCAGCGCATCCGCAGCCGAGAGAGGCCGTCCCAGTGTGCCAAGTGCGGCAAGGGTGTCATCTGGAAGCCCAGCTTTCGGAATCATCCGAAGTCCCACTCGTGCAGCGATGCGGCTTGGACCTCTGCGAGCTAAGCTCTGGAAGCAGCGGCTGGAGGGGAGAAGCTGGGGCTTCTAGGGAAATGAGGGGCTGATGCTCCAGGTTGGGCCCCACGGAAGGGTGTCTCCGGGCCAGGGGAGCGGCGCCAGAGTGAGCCCGACAGGACGCACCGGGTTGTTCCCCACTCGTGATCGGTGTGTGCATTTCAGGTCCAACAACAGGAGGGGCCCAAGTCTGCAGTCCGGGACCAACAGCACCTGGTCGCCTGCTGGATTTGGCATGGCTGTGGCACCTCCCTGGACAAAGTGATGCTTTGAAAGTTACTATTTTCAAGTGCGTCCAGATTTTATTTTTGAAACGGAAAATGTAGGTCTTTGTCTTTATTTGCAACATAGGTGGATTCTAAACGCCTCTGGGATCCAGACAGGCTGTAGGTCTGTCCTCACCCCGCAGCCCCGAGCACCTGGTCAAGGGCAAGGGCAGGTCACATAACCCTCGTCACTTTTCGTTCTGTCTGGTTACTTTCCGATGCCAGTTGGTTGCAACAGGATGTGACTGTTCATCTTGGGCAGCCCAGCCCTGGCGCTGCTCTGCTTGACTGGCTCAGCTTCACGGTCCTGTGCTGACCTGCGTCAGGCAGGCAATATGAAACAGTAAGAGTGTGCCTTTCATTTGAACTGTTCTGTTTTTCATCCATTTCTTCCATACAGAGTAAGTTTGCGTGGTATGAATGTTCTCTATACAATAATCACGTTCCAAAAACTATTCAAACGTGGCAGAACTAAGATAAAATGTATAAAATAAACCAGTGGTTGTGAAACACGTAAGATCGATGTGAAAGCTAGTTGGCAAACGATGCCCAGGCATCAGGGTCAGGGGGACAGCTGTGTCTTTGTGCAGTGTGATCACCCTCTGAACTCCCGGAGTTCCTGGTAGATCCCACCAGCACTTTGAGGCTCCTGTCACCATGCTGAGTGATATTCTGAACATGCTCAGCTATTTTCTTACAGACATTAAATAACTGAATTACAGAAGCAATACATGGTCATTTGAAGAAATATAAATATATATAAAATAAAATACAATATGAAATAAATAAATAAATAAATAAATAAATAAAAGGAAAGGAACATGACAGTAATTGGGAGGGAAGAATGTGGCCGAGTTTTGGTTTTTTAACCTGAAAGAAAAATCAGCCTGTTTCTAAGCTGATGGGGATGACCCAGAGAAGGAAACACTGATGCTATAGGAGAGGGAAGGCAGAATTTCTGGGGCAATGTCCCTGGTGAGTGGAGGGTGACGGGGAGATGTCACTGGCTGCACAGGAGGAGAGGCTGGCTGCCCAAGGAGCACGGACAGTTGTCTGTAACAAGAGAAGGGCAGGCACAGGGGTGAGCCCTGGTCCAGAGAGGATGGATGTGGAAGGTGGTGGGCGCTTGCATGGGTCCTCTTCTGCTTGTCTCCATTTTGTCACCATAATGGGCAGCAATATGACAAGATGAGACTGAAGGTGGGGGAAGAAGTGCTGGAGTTTGGGGAGGGAAGAGAAAACATGAAGTAAAGGTCTAGAAAGTTGTGGGAGAGCGATGGACCACTCTGATGCACCAGGGTGGTGGGCGTGACCGTCTGGTGGCCTTGAGGACTCACCTGAAGTCGATGGGACAAACCTGGACTTCCTCCTGTGTCCCCAGCCACACAGTGGACAAGGAGTTGGGTTTAGTCAGCCTTGTGATTTAAGCAAGGGAAGTAGCAAAGAAGGAGAGAGGCAACAGAACGTGAGCATACGTTGGGAAGAAATTATCATACTGGACTATGGAATTTAAACTGGGAAAGTTAATAAAACAATTATCTCAGGAAGTTGTAATACTCAGCCATATACAAGTTCATCACATCTCTGATAAGATCATACATTCCAGTAGGTCACCTGCCAATTTGTTTATTGAGAAGTCACATTCCACACCTCCTTCTCCAGTTCTACCACCACTGTTCAGCAACTATTTGGGCCAAGATCACCTTGGGACAAAAGGTCTATCCTGTCACCACTTTGACCCCAAATAAAGATGAGTTCTTTCTTACTACATCTCAACGTGAAACCTCTACACGGCTTTCACAGCTTCCTCTACTTTTGCAAACTTGTTTCTTGCACTGGGTGACTTTGCTCCAGAAAGGCTGGTTTCCTTATTGCCCCTACCAGGCTATGCTTTCTGCATGAATAGTTCTCTCTGCTTTTCAAAATTCTACCTGTTGAACATACTACACTGCAATCGTGGCAGACACAGGAGAGGAGGGGGTCAGAGTAGTGAGGTGGGAAGCCCCATGAAAAAGACCGGCAGGACCCCCAGGCAGGGCTCCTACTCTCCTGCCAGCACCATCCGGTTCCCTGGCCTGGCGGCATTATCTCATTTTTTGCCTCTAAAACTGCTTACTTCTAGGAAAGTGGAACTTACCCCTAAAGATTCTATTGGTTCCCTGAGCTAACTCCTGATTGGCCCATTGGTAGTGCCTCATTTGCATGGAGTTCACTCCTGGTTGGTCCATTTCTATCACTCCTGATTGGTCCGTTTCTACAAAGCTTGTTCCTAATTAGTCAACTTTGTTACACCTTATTTACATATGATTTTGCAAAGTATAGACTGGCAGCCTATAAAAGCCTATGTAAACTTACAGATGGAGTCCAGAACTTAAAGTGTTAACTCTTCTGGGCCCGCTGGCGTAATTAACCTGAGTTCTCCAACCCTCCTAGTGCTGCTTGGATCCAGGTTGCTGTCACAACTGAGCTGTAACACACTTAGCTGCAAAATTTCAACTGGAGTGCATCGTGTGTGTGTGTCCGCGTGCAGATGTGGATACCCACATACATATCTATAAATCTCAAATATATAATATGTCACCTCAATTTTTGCAATAATTATGTTTTCGTTTCACTTGTATAATTCTGCAATTGAATAAAGTTTCAATTTAATTTTAAAGAATGCCTCTGCATTGCAACTTGGCAATAGGTATTTTATTTTATTTATTAAAATTTTTTTCCTTCCAGTTTTATTGAGATATAATTGACATTAGCACTGTATACTTTTGGGGGTGGTAAAGGGGAGGTAATTAGGTTGCATTTATTTATTTATTTGAACGGAGGTACTAGGGATTGAACCCAGCACCTCGTACTTGCTGGGCATGCTCTCTACCACTGAGTCATACCCTTCCCCTGGCAGCAAGTGTTTTAAATTTAAATAAGCGTAAGTATACTTCTTGACCCAGCCAAAGGTTGAGGACCTTATCATTGGGAGATAACTTCACAAGGTCATTGCAGCCTTGTTTGTAATAGCAAACCATTGGAAACAACACAATATCCCTTAGGGGAGGATTGGGTTAAAAAAAAAAAAAGGGTATATTCAGACTGTTCACAATGCGCATGGCAGTGCATTTTAGTGGTTATTGGTGCCACCTCTGTATCAGACTACTTAAGTCTGGGGCTTTAAGCTCTAGCCATTCTGGCTGTGTGACTTTGGGTAATTAAAATGTTCTGTCATTAAGTTTCTTCAGCTGTTCAGTGGGGACTAGCACAGAATCTACCTTACAGATTTGTTGTAAGGAAGCAATGAGTTATTATTTATTTACTCAGGTAAAGCATTTCCACCCATGCTTGGTTCCACCCAGATGTGGGAAGCAGGAAAAACTATCACTCTAACAACAGAAAGAAAAAACAAAACAAAACAGAAAAGCTGCACTTGAACTTTCATGAACTTAGCAGAATGCTGAGGCCACAGGGCAAACAAATATCCTTAAATCCAAGGAAAGTCAGGCCCTTCCAAGGAAAGATGAGTCACCACGCTGCCTCATCCACGGCAGAGCACGGGAGGAAGAGATGCGGGGACCATACGCATGGGTGAGAAGAACTCACCTAGATTTTAAAGTAATTGCAAAGGGCCAAGTTGGGCTGGCGTTAGAGAACAGAGCTCCAGAGAGCACAGCCAAGAGAGTTTGCACTCACACTCAGGAGCTTTTACGTGGACCTCCCGGGATGCTCACAAGAAAGACTGAGAGCAGAGCAGGAGATCAAGAGAACCTCCTTTGATGGTGTAGACCTGGAAAACGGGAGTGGCTGTTGTTACAGGAAAGGCACAAAACCTTGACTGGTTCCTTCTTCCCTATTAAAAAAAAAAAAAGAGTTTTCGCTTACTGGGACACTGGTAAGCTGGAGCAGCTGAGGGAAAAGGAGGGGCGGGAAAACCAACGCCCTTTACCCCTGGAGAGGGAGCAGGAAATGATTCCAGATCATTATCTTTCTGTATCACAGATAAAACAGACTGTAAATTAGATATTGCCTTCATGATTGAAGAGAATCTATTCATGAATTTGTTTGTTTTGAATTGCAAAGTTCAAGTGAAATTTACCGCCCTTACTCTCCAATGAGATTCCTCAGCCTCTACTGTATTTTATCTTACAAACAGCTGATTCAGGTCTTGACTATCTAGCATTTAGTCAGTTGTGCCTTCTTACTCAATGTTTTACTAAACATGGAAGAATCTACAGCCCCACACCCATAAGTCAGACATAATATAAAATAAACCAAATGCATTTAATGATGGGCAAAGCCCAGTGATGTAACCGTAACTTTTCTGCTCCATTAAAACTCCCTTTGCACTTTTCATCAACGTAGTGGTGTTATTCCTGTTCTTCCAGCCAAATCCCAGCACCCACACTGGCATCCTCCCTTTCGTATCAAGGAAGAAACCCGGGGCATCTCAGGGGTGGGGTGCTGCTACGTGCAGTCAGGCAGCTCCCGCCGGCAGGGGAGCCACTCACATCTGTGTCACGGAGGCTCAAGGGCCTGGAAATTCTGAGTTACGGGGCCGTGTCTGCCAAAGACTTCCTGGCAGAGTGTTTTGTCTGCAAAACAGACACAATAAGGAGGATCTCATATGGATTTTAAGAGATGCCCTACACCCTGGAAACTTCCTTTGGAAGACCCGAAGGAAGAAATCCATTCTTTCCCGAGAAGAACATGTTTCCACAGCAGCTGTTAACTTGGTCTTTGTACAAGACCTCGAGGGCCGTTTTCTAAATGCAGAAAAGGCCTGGTGACAAGACTTCACACTAGGTCTCCAAAGCCACCTCTAAAGGGGATGGTCTTTGAGGTTCTCGAGGGGTCCTTCTTAGTGACACCACTGCAGCCCCGTCCAGTCTGGCCGGTAAGTGTGCCCGTGTCTAGCTGGCCAGAGACACAGACTCTAGGGTGCTGTTTGTTACCTGTGGGGCTGAAGGGTCTCCCCAACCCCCCACTTCATATGTCCTAACCCTCAGTAGCTTGGAATGTGACTGTATTTAAGTTAATGAGAACTTTAAAGAGGTAATTAAGTTAAATGAAGTCATATGGGTGGGCCCTGATCTAATGTAACTGGTGTTCTTTTAAGAAGAGATTAGGACAGACGCTCACAGAGGGAAGACGGTGTGGGGACACAGGGAGAAGACTGCCATCTGCAAGCCAGGGAGAGACCTCAGAAGCCACCCACCTTGCTGGCGCCTTGATCTTGGACTTCCAGCCTCCAGAGAAAAACAAATTGCTGTTACTTAAGGCCCCCGAGTGTGGTACTTCATTGTGGCAGCCCCAGCAAAGTAGAACACCATTCAAGTCTTCCCTTCACTCAGTGAGGCTGAGTCAGAATATCCTTCCATTTCAGAAGGAGACCTGCATCCTGGGAACGGATGACAGCTGCCCAGGTGGCTTCTGCCCATTGGTCACAGCTCTTTGAAGGAGGCACCTCTTCTCCGATATCACACTGAACTTCCTTTTCTTATTTCCCTCTCTGTGCTTTTTAGCACAGCAATACACAAGACCAGTGAGAGGCAAAAAAAAACAAAACAAAACCCGTAGTTGCTTAGAAAGCTCCAGCCACAGTCCCTACTGTCTGGAAGGGGGCAGCCTGCAGCCCCACGCTGCCCACAGCCCACCCGCTCTGTGACTGTGCCAGGAGTGTCCTGGAGTTCTCAGGAGGGGCCCTTTTCACACAAAGCATTGTAATAGAGAAGAACAAATCTGAATCCATATTGGATCTGTTTCTTTTACTTTAACCTTTGCATTCTATTGCTTTTGCTACAAGTTAATCCCTAAAGGGATCTTGCCTACAGCTTAAGTACACATAATGGCCCATCTCCAGGAACCCTGCCTCCCATGCCTGAGCGATAAGCTAAAATACCTTTGTTTAGTTCACAGGAAACATCCTGACCAGGCCCGCCTATGAACGGCTGCAGGAAAGAAGAAATTGACACATCCCCTCCAGAGAACTGGGAAATATTTGCAACAACTTATCATCTTTTTTACTTTACCCCCCTCACCTCCCCACTCCTTTGGCTAGAAAAGAAACACATCCAAACCAGGCAATATGGTTCTTTGGGACACTGATCCATCTTCTTGGTCCTCTGGCTTTCCAATTAAAGTTGCTGTTCCTTGCCCCAACAACTCGCTTCTCAATTTATTGACCTGTCGTATAGTGAGCAGTATGAGCTTGGACTTGGTAACAATATGGGTGATGTCACCGCTAGTAACCACTAAGTAGGCATGGTCTGTGAGTTAGTTTTTGCCATTTGTAGCGTAAAGGACATGAACCTTCCTTTGGTTCCCATTTTGATTCACATTCAGTCATTTCTAATCCTCTCCCATCTATCAACATAACATCTTGTCAGCTGAAGCTTAATTGCAACACCAGGAAACTTGTTACTTTGCACTGCTAGGGAACAATGTCCAATTGTAGTGGGGGAGAACAAATCTGAATCCATAATTGATCTGTTCCTTTGGCTCTAACCCTGGGCTCAGTTTCCTGGGCTTAGTCATGCTGGTTCTGCACCTTTTGTAAAAGAATGTTGCCTAGAGCCTGAAATGTACAGGAGAGCCCATTCTCAAGGCTCTGACCTTTAAGGGGATAACACTTTCCCATTCATATGAAGATAGTCATATAAGATTTAAAAAGTTGCAGAACAAAGCATCTTTTATCTTACTGGAGATTTACAGGAACATCATGACCTGACCTACACGGACAGTTGCAAGAGCAAAGGATTCCAAAGAACAGAATACAAAGGTTAAGTAAAGTAAAAACACCAAGAAGTTTTCACCAACCAACCAAGCACACACTCTTCTCTTTTTAGTAAATGGAGCCTGAATTCTGACTTGGGGAAGATGGTTCTCCAGGACATTAGTCCCTCATCTTCTCAGTCTGCTGGCTTTCCAAATAAAGTTGCTATTCCTTGCCGCTACACCTCATCTCCCAATTTAGTGGCCTGTTGTGTGACAAGCAGAATGAGTTTGGACTCGGTAACATGATTATTGCACATTTGTTCTATTTATTTGTTGATGTGCCTCCAGATTTGGGATCACTAGTTGCAAAGGGTACTCACTCAGCCTTTGAGATTTCAATAACAATACAGTAAATCTTTTCTCTGCAGTTTGAAATAATCAGTGATTCCCCCTTGTGGGTGATACCCAGCTGACATAAGCTCCCTCCCACCTTGTGGTGTGTGTGAATTAGCAGGGCGGCAGGTAGTTTCTAAAGGGCTGTTCGGGACCACTTCTCCCCAGCTGGCAGTGGAACGCTCACTTCCATGCGGGATCAAGACCCACACGGGAACACCACCCACGGGGCCCGGCCACTGTGCCCAGGCTGGTCTCCTGGGCCTTCTGATCTCCTGAGCCATGCCTCTTACATTACACTTTTGATGCTACTTTAAAAAGGCAAGCTAATTAATATGGATTTACAAAGTGCCCGGTAAAACATGTTTTCACAGCTGTGCTCACATGCTTAGATGAGACCATTTCAAGGGAGATGGCCTGATGCAATGCTGGTGACAGCACAATTGTCATCCTGCTACAGAGAAGAGTATTGCGATCTCAATGGAAAAGAAAAGTGAAGCTTTCATCTGCGGGCTCGGATCCCATTTACTGCAATAATCTCAACCTCTGAGCAGGGCCAGGAGTGGAAATCACTCCAAGCCGCTCCAAGCAGATGTCATCTGGCCACGCACAAATCTTAGGAGTCTGACAGCCCAAAAGATGGCCTAGATGCGAAGGAAGACAATTCCAGCTAAGCTGACCGTTTGGCCAGGTTGACAGGAAATCCTTTCATAAACAGTTATTGTCTTCATCTTCTTTTTTTTTGGTTTGGCAACTGTCACTACAATGACAACAAGCCATTAGCTTCCCCCAGAGCCATGATCAGCAGCGCCCTCTGCGAGGAGTTAGGTGAGTTTTAGAGCCCTTTCCCACTGCAGCTTTCGCAACTTGGGGGTGGGAGGCTGGGATTTGAACGAGAACATTTGCAAATGTGTTGTTAGTTCTTAGGCAACATTTCCTGATAGGATGCTAACCCCAGGGACCCTTCAGGGAGGCTCCCCGAGCTCATACCTGCCACGGATAGACCGAAGTTGTCAAAGCTCGGAAAGCGAGTGCGTCCTGCCTGCTAACTCTGGAGCTGCTCTCCTGTGTGTGGCAGAGCGCTGGACACATTTTTCTCTGCTCAAATTCTCTTCCATGAGAGGACACGCACCTTCCTTCCATGACCTGGAGCTGCTTCTATCCTGAGCTCCGGTGTCCTTGTGACTCTGGATATGCTATTATATCTGTATTATGGAACCGTATATGCTGTAATCATAGAAGTGGGAAGAGATGAAAAAGATACCATTTCAAAGGAACAAACAGCACCAGAACCATAAGGCACTTGGACACAGATGAGATCTGGGAGGAAAAAAAATTCCTTTGACTCACTTGACTCACTCTCGCGGCTTGGTCTAAAGCATCTTAGGATTTAGTTGGAAAGCGGGTTTTAATTATGTTTTATTCATCAGTTTCTTCACTATCCACTGCTTTTTTTGTGTGGCTTTACATCAATATGTTGGGGTTGTTTTTTTGTTAATTGAAGTATAGTCAGTTTACAATGTTGTGTTAATTTCTGGTGTATGGTACAGTGGTTCAGTTATATATCTATATATTCCTTTTCATGTAATTTCTCATTACAGGCCATTACAAGGTATTGAATATAGTTCCCTGTGCTACACCGTAGGACCTTGTGTTTATCTACTTTATATACAGTAGTTTGTATTTGCAAATCCATGGAGACAGCCCCTCTGCAACAGCGCCCCTCTGGTTAGGATGATTTTGGAAGTCCTAGTTTTAATACAGTCAGGTAAGGGCATCTTTTAAGGAGAGAGCCTGAGAGGAAATCCCTCAGAGAAGGACGAACCATCATAAAGACGGATTTTGCGACACCTCTGTGTGTATCCAAAGATCCTAATTTCCCAGAATCCAGCTACACAGTGGGAACTTGGGGGTGGAAATGTAGGCGCTCAAGGAAAGACAAACACTCATGCACACACACACAGGCAAAATAACAAGAGGGCATTGTTAAGAATTAGGAGATCCCATATTAAGCATTTTCGTGTATCCTGAAAACCGTTAGTAAACATGTCTTTAAAAATGGAAGCTTCCACAAATAACTAAAGCAGCTATAAGCTATAAGTACAACTGAATGTTTAACTGCCATGAAAAAAGACACAATGAAGACTTTTTTTCACAGTTACTATCACCTCTGACAACAGCCACCACCTCACCTCTAACAACAAAAAATTATTGTAAGGACTTGACACATAATACGTGTTTGATACATGATTAATAAATGTCTTGTTGAAAATGTAACAATCATGCTTTGTTTTTAAAATACTGGTCCCAATTTTAAAAAGTGTGTGTGTGTACACATACACACACACAAACATATATGCTATAAGCAACAGTAATAATAAGTTTAAGGCTACTGCATATAGTAAAAAATATTGTCAAATACTATATGTAACCACTCAAACTGCATCACATTTTGATATGTTTCACACCAACCAAGTCATATCTCATTTATTGGGTAGAGCTCTTTTTTGAAAATTGGTGAGAAGATAAGTTTATGCTTATTTTATCGTCATTAACTCTTCCTCATAAAATGAAAGGTACAGTTCAACATGTGATTAAAGGAATACAGATCATAGTGAAGAAGTGTGCAAGTTTGAGATAGAGCACTTGCAGTGGGAAATCTGTTTGGAAAGCAACATCAATATTTATAACTCAATGTTTTAATATAGTATATATAATATAATATAATCTCAATAATATTGAGACTTAAAATATTATACCAAGAATTATATTCTTTTGGGCTTAACTAAATCTACAGAAGCCAGAAAAGTATTCTACTTTAAATTAAATTCATGATTTTATTTCTACCTCAAAGAAAAAAATTCATTGTTTAAGCCACAAGCTTATCAAAGGACATTTATTGAACGTACCATTGATGGTATAAGAAGTTTTTTTAGCCCTAAAAATACTGTTACCTAAGAAATAATTCTGGGCTGACTTTACGTGCTCCTCTGAAATGTGTAGCTAGAGTATGAATTCAGGAAGACCATTATACACGACTCAGGAATAACATAGTGCAGAACAAAACGGAACTCTCAACCAGCACCCACGACCAACCAAAGTAAATACACCACTACTTCCCCACCTTCTAAACTAACACAGGAAGTAGTGTAGGATTGACTATTTCAAAGTACTGATAAGCCCCCCCCCAGGGCACGGTGATATTTAACTACTTTTTATAATTAGTTTCTGCAGAGAAAAAAGGACTGCTATTACCTATCATGTACCAGTGAATTCCTTTTCTGAAGAACCCACACTTGAGTCTAATTGTTTATTTGGAGGGAGAGAGACTCATAATTAGTTAGGGTTTTGTTTGTTTTGTTTTTTAACTTTTGTGCTTAGAATTTTTGTGAGAAAAAAATTTTTTAAGAGTTCTGATTACATTACACCATTTTCTCTAAAGGGACAAAATGAAGTCAACAAATATAGTACCGCATGATGCCAGAGAGAAAGTTTCAGAATAAAATCCAAACCAATGAGGAATTTGGAAAGTGTATGAGTGGGGGAGAGGTTTGAGGTCAAATTTACCTTGACCACTATTATTCTTTTTGTTTCCCAAAGTGGAATTTTTACAGTTCTCTGAATATTTCACCAATAGAAGCATCCTCTTTGGTCTTAAAAGGCAGATATAAAGTTCTTTTAACGTCTCCACTATTTGATGTGAACATTACATATGATCTTTACATTTATTTTATCAATTGTTGCAGGACACTGGTGAGGTCATACAGAGGTTCTAAGTGATCTCCTTGGTGCCAACATTGAGAACATCCAGAACCTCCTGGGGATTTTTCAGGGCTGACAGTAGACACTGCATGTCTTAAGATGCCCAGAGCCCACAAGGGTGTAGGATCCTCAGATGTGATCTTCAAGTTCAAGTATCCACATTGCTGGGCTAGACTTCTACCTCCTCCTAAGCTTTCTTGATAATTCCTCAGTCACATGTCTCAGAAATTGGGTGTTACAGTGATAGGAAGGACTATGGGGAATAAGTTGCAGTGTAGGATTTGTCTTTAATTTTTTGGGGGGGGGGAGGTAATTAAGTATATGTATTTATTTATTTATTTTTTTAATGGAGGTATACTGAATATTGAACCCAAGACTTTGTGCATACTAAGCATGTACTCTACCACTAAGTAAACCCTCCCCTCCTTGCAATGTAGGTTTTAACCTATAAAAACTTTCATTAGGTATTTGAATTTATGTAAACTTATATGAAGTCTTTTTTTTTTTTTTTTGGATTGAAAGAAAGGCAATTGCATTGCCTTCTCCAGTTTTATAAGTGGATAACAGGAGCCGAATAAAATGTCCATGATTTTTTTTAATAAAAAATTAAAAAAAATTTTTAAAACAATTTTTAAATGTTACTTTCCATTTACAGTTACAGGGAATATTGGCTATATCCCCAGTGTTGTACAATACGTCCTTAAGCCTGTCTTATACCCAATAGTTTGTACCTCCCACTCTCCCACCCCTAAACTGCCCCTCCCTGCCCCACTGATAACCATTAGTTTGTTCTCTAGATCTTTGAGTCTGCTTCTTTTTTGTTATATTCACTCGTTTGTTGTATTTTTCAGATTTCACATATAAATCATATCATACAATATTTGTCTTTCTCTGACTTATTTCACTTAGCATAATGCCCTCCAAGTCCATCCATGTTGCTGCAAATGGCAATGTTTCATTTTTATGACTGAGTAGTATTCCATTGTATATATATACACCCCATCTTCTTTATCCAGTCATCTGTTGATGGACACTTAGGTTGTTTCCATGTGTTGGCAATTGTAAATTATGCTACTGGGAACATGGGGGCACATGTATCTTTTCACATTAGTGTTTTTGGATGTATACCGAGGGATGGAACTGCCGGGTCATATGGTAGTTCTATTTTGGTTTTTTGAGAAACCTCATACTGTTTTCCACAGTGGCTGCCCCAATTTATATTCCCACAAACTGGGTACCAGGGTTCCCTTCTCTCCATATCTTTGCCAACATTTGTCATTTGTGATGATAGCCAAAAAGTCCATGATTTTGCCAGTCAGGTGAGATCCTGGCAGCAGCTTCAGCTGCTGAAGGGACAGGCCAAGAGGAGTAACACAGTTCATTCTATGTCCTAATGAACAGGTTGTTTACACGATGGAAAAACATCAGCCCACCACTGTGTTCTGGAAATACAGACACTGAATGCAAAAAAGGACATTCTCTTGGCAATATCTATTAAAAGGCTTAAATTTGTTCAAGTGCTTCTTTTCAGAACTATTTCTAAGAATTTATCTTAAGGAAATAATCTCGGAGCTTACAAAATATTTCCTTGCTTGTTGGCTTTGGTTTGGTTTGCTATGATCAACAGCATGCTCCTCAGTAGCATTTATTATAATAGCAAAAAGTTCAAAACATTTAAACATTTGATGAAATACATCTATGTTAAATATATCATATGTTAAAACACTATGCAGCCAGTTTAAATGATGCCTTAGAATATTTAGTGAAAACATGCTAAGATGTTGATTACTATTATACATACAATAAATGTTCGCTATTATTATATATAAAGTAAAGGACTGGAATGCATCTTCTGAAACATATAGCTGAGTGGTATGTGGTTATATCTCAGTGATAGAATGGATAATTTTGATTTTCTTCTTTTTGGTTTTTGTATTCTAAATTTTCTATAATGAATATATAAGAAAGAAAAAACTAACAAAAATTACTACTCCTCAGAACTATATTCTTAAATAGGATACTCAATTTAGATTCCTTTTAAAAAGTACTTGGAATTAATTTTTATATAATATATATAAAATATATATTTACATATTATTATGTTTATCAGAAATAAAGTTTCAGAGTAGTTATGTACTATTTATTTTGCAACAGCAAGAGAAATAGGTTTGATATTTTTAATGAGAAGAAAAAAGTTTAAAAGTTTACCTTTAGAACTGTGTGAAAATATTTGAATTTCGTGTAACCTCATATTACTGTCTTCCTCCCCCAAGGTTTTCCTCCTCCCCCCTTGCAAATAACTCAGATTGGGTATTAATTACATTGTAAGTTTTCTGATGGCAGAAATACTTTCTTCCTAGCTTTCGTATTCTTAGAACATGGCTCCAAACACATTCTCTGTATGCATTAAATAAATAGGCTAACAAATCTTTAAATGTCTTACACAACCTGTACAATTTTCCCATTATGTAGCCTTCATTCACGTGAAGAAACATTTCTCTCTAGACATAAATCTGGAACTTGGACAAACCAATAAGGTCGCATTTACAAAGTGACTTCTACAGGCTGTGGACCATTATCGCCTTCTGTGGAACCAAGAATGCAATTGTGTAACAGAATTCTGAGTGGTTAGGCGTAGGCGAATAGCCATGGATAATGCTTGTAGCCTTGGATTAGATGCTCTTCCCCTTGGTTTGATCCAAGCAGACTGACTTGAGAGGACTCAGGGCATCCTTGGGTCCTGTGAGCCTCGTGCTAGAACCAATCAAATCAAGGGAGCAAGCTTGCCCGTGCCTCTCAGCCTGGTGTGTGCCAAGCCAACGAGATACCCTGTGACTTGTGTGCAATGGAAGGGCTACCTTTTGCTCCCTTTTGAATTGAGAAAGATCTGGGGACTACAGGTTCTTTGAATGAAACTCTTCTTTATAACCAGCCTACACCGTTCATGTCACTACACCACGTGGGTCTGGTTCCCAGCATCCTCCCACATTTACAGCCCACTCCCTGCCTCCAGGAATATGTACCTGAGTGGAATCCACCCAGGTACAATCCTAGTAAGACTCAAACGCTCCTCTCAAAGCAGGAAACTATTAACTGCTGAATTTCCCAGGCTGATCTGACAGACCAACCAAAAAGAGGAAACCCTTAATGTTGACAGGTATCCATGCTGTTTTCTCACTGAAAACCCAAGTGTCTAGTAAATAATTACAACTATAAAGTCAAGAAGAAAAGTGGCCCTTTAAAATAAATTCAGATGATTCAAAAGTTTAACTATTGCTTTGGGGAGTTAATCACTCAATGACACATTTCCTCTCCCAAATAAACGCTGACTTTTTGACATCTGGTGTTGGAGTTCATACACTGATGGATACGGCTCGGTTCCTGGATAGAGAGGAGTTAGTTACACAGAATGAGTCATCAGGCCACACCTCAGTGTACCCACCACAAGGATGCTAACAAGGACTCACGATAATTTCCCAGATGTGGTCTCTGCCAGGAATGCCATGAGAGGAAAAATGGTTCTTAAACAGAAAAACGGCAGGGAAAAGTTGGAAAGTGTGCTCATATTAAATACAGGTTCGGTTTGGTTACTCTCTGGGAATAATTCCGCGCTGAGTAAATGCAGTGACAGCACGAAGGATAGATTATCACGTGCTGAAGAGCCTAACTTTACAGCCCAGGCTTCCACAGCTCTTACCTCCTGCAGCTTATTAGAGTTCAGTTTCCTTCCTGATCTTAAGGTCTCCCACTTTAGAAACTGAAATTCTTCACAGTTTCCTGTGATTTTTATACAAAGTTGAGAGCATCGATTTCATACGGCAAATGTGCATCTCGGTGACTCAGGAGCAAACCAGGGGCTGACAGTGGCTGTGCTTCCACTATAATGTCAGTGCCAACGTTTGTCGACACTGAAATGTACAATAATAAAGCTGTACGAAGTGAAAATACGAAAAGAAAACGTGCAGGTCAGGGCTTCTTATCTCCTCCGCTGCGTTACTCGCTCTCTCCTTCATTGCCCCCCGCGTCACCAGGTACCACCCGTCATCTCTTTCTCTCTCCTCCATCTTCTCTCCAACATGGCAACTGTGCAGGAAACTCTTACTACTCACTAAAGGGACAAACACCAAAAATAAACGAATAAGCAGGGCTAAAACTAAAAGAACAGACGCTTCCTCCCAAAACGGTACAAATGACAAAAAATAACATGAAGACAAACCCGTTATCTTTAGTTATCTGGGAAATGCAACGTAAAACCATGAAGAGATATTACTCACCCCCCAGGAAAGCTGAAAATAAAAAAATCCACCAATGCCAAGTGTTGGCAAAGATGTGGAAGAACCGAGTGAAAGAAGCCAGATAGCAAAGATTCCACTCTTGTTGGTATGATTCCACTTACGCGATGCCCAGTGCTAGAAATCAGGCCTGGCGATGAAATTAGATGACAATTGCCCTTGGGTGGGGTTAGAGGTGACCAACTGCAAAAAGGGACCCAAGGCAGCTTTCCAGGGTAACGGACATCTGTGGCTTGTGATGGGGGTGGCATTGCATGAGTCTACATACCTGTCTATACTTGTCAAACTGTTAAGTGTACATGTTTTATTGTATGTAAATTATACTTCAATAAATTAGGGCACACTAAAATGGAATGCAACCAGAAGGAGTCCCCAGAAATGAAAACCTAACATTTAGATGTCAGATGTGTATTCTCTAGGAAGGGAAAAGGGCGTTACAGAAAGTTTAGAGCAATGGGGACACAGTGGCGGGGGAGGGGGTGGAAGGGGGAACCAGGAGTCCTGCAGAGGTCCCACTGGGGCCAGGTACTCAAGTGACCCATCAGAGCAAAGGAAAAACAGCCCCAGGATCGTGAATTAAGATAGCGAATGGACAAGAACACGAAGGCAAGAAGTAACGCAATGTCTCACTCCAGGCTGCCGTGGAGGCTGGCCTGTGGAATAACCACCCCACTGCCCTCCCACTCTCTCTTGCTCCCTAGCATCCTTAGGGGAGGGCGGGGGCTGGGCAGGACAAACGAGTTTACTTCTATAGTCTGGTGCACTGAGACAGACTAATAGCAAAGCTAATTATTTTAAACAGTGAGACGCTTAAATATACACCTTCAGCTAAAATGTCTATTAATGGTATTGCATTAGTCATTCTGCAAATATTTATTAAGGATCTTCTAGGCATTTATTCATTTCAAGATGGAAGAGGCAAATAAAGAATGAACAGACAACTTAGCCATAAAAAGAATGAAATTTTGCCATTTGCAGCAACATGGATGGACTCAGGGGCATTATGCTTAGCGAAATAGGTCAGATAGAGAAAGACAAACACTGTATGGTATCGCTTATATGTGGAATCTAAAAATAAAATAAAATAAATTAGTGAATATAACAAAAAGAAATAGACTCATAGAGACAGAGAACAAACTAGCAGTGGTCGGTCACCAGAGCTTCTCTAGTCACAAAAATTAATTTAAGATGATTCTTTGACCTGAGTGTACAAGTTAAAAATACAAAACATCTAGAAGAAAAAACAGAAATGTTGCTCTTAGGCAAACGTTTTCAAAGCTCTCCAAAGAAGAACATAAAACCACTTACCATTAAATGAAAACGTTGATCCACTGAACTTCAAAATTAAAATTTTTTGTTTTTCAAAATAAGCAGCTTAGCAAGAAAGACATTTACACAGTTTTGATGTGTTTGTGACAGTTACAGTGCAAACCTTGTTAGGAGGACAAGCACGGAAGGAAGGCACGTGTCCGATGGAGCCAAATGCTCGGATCCTTATCCAGGGAAGTGACTGCAAATATGCTTTAAGCGTTTGTTTAAAACTATTCAGAAGAACTCTCAAAATGGGCAAAACCGGGTTAGCTTTGATTAGTTGGATGATGAGTAAGTCAACAAGCACTATTGGCCACCCTGGTGAAGACCACAGCGGTGGCTGCGGGACAGCACAGCGGTTGTGACAGTGGGCGGAAGCCTGGCTCTGCCAGCCTGGCTGTGCGGCTTGGGCGAGCTGTGTGATCTTGCTAAGCCTCCGTCCGTTTCATCTACCTTCTAAGCTTGTGAGAGGTAAATTACAAGAGAAAAACCCAGGAAAGCTTTTTGAATTCTGGCTGTTATCAAATAAGCACTGGATATAAATACGTGGTGCTGTTACTGGTGTCCCAGGACCTCTGAACGAGCTGTCTCGACAACAGAGTCTCCTATGGCCCGGCTTTCCCAGGTTGTACAAATACAGAGAGAAATGCATGTGAGTTACCAATCACACCAAGAGTGTACGTTCGCATTCATACACACACACACAGAGAATATCAGTGTTTTTAGGCATATAAGTGGTTGTTTTTATAAAAAGAGTACGGCCAAAACACCAAATGTAAAAGGTGGGGGTAACATCTGGTGGCTACCACCCCAGTGTTTCATGAGGGGAAGGGTTCACGACAGGAGGGAAGAGGGCACCAAAAGACGGGGTTTAGAACAAGATAGTGTGAGAGAGATGGAGACAAACTAGAAAGGATTCAGAAGGACAAGCTGCTGAGGGGACTTCGAAAAACTGCATCTGTAAGTGATTCCCTTAAATCGATGTGTTTAACCCAGAGATAAGACAGGATGGCGTTTTCAACCAAAGGAAAAACTGGGCCTTTTCTGTCCGCCCTTCCCCCTTCTCCCCCAGGCGCGGGGCTATTTCCAGCAGGAAGAGAGAGACTGCAGTTCAGTAAAAGAAAGCCGTCTAACGGGGAAGGCCGTCCAGCCCTGGAGCAGAGCTTCCGGGGCTCCTGAACCCCACAGGCACCGAGTGCTCGGCGGCTGAAGGCGCTGGTGACGGAGAGGTGTTGGGACCTGCTGGCTTGCTCGTTTCCACGTGCAGCCCCGTTACCACTACTCCCTTGGGTGTGACATGGTCTCTTGGGGCAGCTTTCAATTTAATTATCCATGAGCAGGCTTTCCCTGACACTGAGCGAAGTCTTCACAAAATCGGCTGCAGTGTGGCTGGGCGTGCACTAGTGTGCTGGTGTGCGGCCGGCTCCTCTGCTGACTTGCTCTCTCTGCGGATTCACACGCGCTGCAGACACCAGCTCAGCGGGTGCAAGAAGGGGGAACACACGAAAAGCCCCCCAGCGCGCCCCTGGGAAGCACCAGTGAGAAGGCTCTTCTAATTTCTATTTCCTTCCACTTCGATTTGCTCGGAGAACAGAATGAGAAAGAGAGAAAGCGAGACGGCCCCCAGGCCTCGCAGAGATGGCCCAGTGGGATGCCAGTGCACACTGGGCGCGGCCTGCGGGGGAAAAGAGAAAAGAGGAAACCAGAACGAATTTCCAGACCTTCTAGACACAAGTATAGACCCAAAGGCATTTTATAATCTATGACATTAACTTGGATTAAACATAGAATTGTCCTAATGAATCAAAGCCGAAGACTGGACGCTGACGAACTTCTGTTTCAAATGAGTTCTGATTAAGAACTACAATAAGAGGGTGTCTTTAAGCTGGGTGTTAACACTGGTTTGAAACTTAAAACAGAGCTGCTTACAGAACATTCTGAGAATGTGGCCTTTGGTGTTGAAAGTTCTCATCTTTGGTTTCAGTCCAAAAGTGAATTTTTTTTTCCCTGCATGACTTAATAATAAGGCATTCAGTCAACGAGGGGCTGCCTGCCTATGAAAAAGCACCGTGCGCCTGCAGAGTGCTCCCCAGCCCCAAACATTCTTCACATTTCACTGTCACTGGCGAGCCTGTTCCTATTCATCCCTAGGGGTGAGCTCCCCTCCAAGGTTCCTAAATGCAGAATAGCTCAAGGAGGGCCCTTAGGCTGACTGTGACCTTGTGCTCTGTGGAAATAGAGACTCACTCACCACCCCACATAAACAGAAGCCAGGTTTATTTATGGAGAGAGAGGAGAGGGAGGGTGGGCACGGGGTCTGAAGGAGCAGAAGCAGAGGGGTTCGTGCCTCAGCCCTCACTTCAGTAGGAAACCAACGTGGACCCCTGGAGGCCCTTTTGGGGACACTAAGGGAAGCAACAGCACCTCGATGGTGTGGTCTTATCACCCTGAGCTTCCAGAAAAGAACGCTACGGCTGTCTCAGAGCAGAGTTTTTCCCTGATGGGAACCAAGAGCAAACTCGCACGGAACAAATTTTAGCCTGATTTCTCTAATTTCAGAGCTAACATCAAATGGTCCTTTATGGTCCTAAAGCAGGTCCGTTCACCTCCAAAATTCTTGTTCTCAACTACCTCCCACCTCTGGCTTCCACGCAGTGCAATCCTAGAATTCTCTCTGGGCATCCAACCTAAGCTGCATGCCATCCCCCATCACTGCCTGTCATCTCAGCCTATTTTGTCTACATAGCACTGGTCACATCTGAAGTTATCTTGCATAACTGTTTACTTCCCTGCGGCCCCGACCGACCGCAGAGGGCAGGGGCTGTGTTTTGTTAAATGCTGCTCCATCCTGACGGTAGATCAGGGTCCGGCTTAAAGGAAGCGCCTGAGAGCGGGGCTGGGGGGGGAGTGAATGAACACATGGAGGGTCAAAGGAGTGAATGGAGGCAGTAAAGAAGTAGAGCAGGAAATTCTAACGTGTGGGATGTATAAAATAGAAGAACAAAGAAAAGGAGAGAGAAGGAAAAATGAGATCAGTTTGTTTGCAACCTGCAGTCACCTACTGTCTGCCAGCTCTCCCAGCCACTCCCAGGCCACCCAGCCCTCCCTCAGGGATAAATCCCCAGACCTGCTTTGAGAGACATCCAGTGGCAGCGTGGTCACAGGGAGCTAGTTCCCTGACGATCTTTTATTCAGAAGGGCTGAGGATGACTAAACTCACATTTGTGGTTCAACTATAGTTGAGCCCGGACAAATGTATAATGACCTGTATCTCAACCAGAGGGGACATCCCGGCCTCTCTGGGAGGAAGAGCAAAGTGGAGAAGTGTGTGGAGTGTAACATGGTCTGGGTTCTAACCTCTTTGTTTGCTTTTGAATCTTTTAACACTTAATATCTGGGGGCCAAGGTTCAAAAAGGCTGTAAAGTGAGCTAAATCTTGTGATCAGACAAGATTTTTCACAGAAAATTTTAACAATCAGAGAGAATCAAGGATGAATCTGAAACTTGGAGCGTCAATGCCCAGGAGGGCAGTGGTTTCTGTGAACCATTACGGGGAATTTAGGACAAGCTAATTCAGGGGATGAAGCTAAGCATAATTTTGAATGAGCTGAGCTGTAGATGGCAGCAAGATATCCCACAGAGCCTGCAGCAGCCTGTGAGGGAGCCAGTGAAAAGGACAGCGAGAGACACAAGCAGGAACCTTATATAAAATCTGGGTTATGCCCCAGGGTACGATGGAGAATATATATCTGAGCTTTGTCCCCAGCTCCAGGCACAGAGATCCAAAAACCCTTGGAATTTCCAGTGACAGGAGTGTCTTTGTTATGCTAATGAGATGACTCAAGGTGGGTCCCTAGAAAGTTTCTGGATGAGGCTGGTCACCAGAAACACCAATCACTTGATTAGAGGGTTGTTATTTTGGACCAGCTCAACTTCCAGGAAGGCGGACTGGAGATGGAGTTCAATCATGTGGCCAATGATTTAATTAATCATGCCTACTTAATGAGACCCCCCCCTCCCCAAACCCCTGGAGCTTCCTGGTTGGTGAGCACATTGACGTGTCCAGAGGGTGGTGCACCCAGATTCCACAAGGAGAGGCAACGAAGCTCTGTGCCTGGGACCCTCCCTCTGAGTCCCTGCCCAGGCCATCTCTTCCCTTCGGCTGCTCAGGATTTGTATCTATTACGATAAAACTGAAATCATAAGCACAGAGTTTTCCTGAGTTCTCTGAGTTATCCCAGTGAGTTACTGAGCCTGAGGGGGACCCTCACACTTACAGCCAGTGAGTCAGGAGTGAGGGTGCCTGAGACTTCCGGCTGCTGTCGGACGTGACGGCAGTCTTGTGAGTGTGACCCTCACTCTAGCAGCTGGGGTCAGACTGTGCTGCAGGACACCCACTTGGGGCGCACATGGAGCATTTACACGTTGCCTGTTGTGCGCACACGTTTTACACAACAGTTGCTAAGGTGCACGGGACCTTTAGACACCTAGCTCCAAATGGAAGCATTATTGAATTTTGTATTTTCTCTCTCACCGGTCTGAGCCACTGACATGATGGGTGAGGAGTTTGCATACCTTTTATCCAAGAAATACAGCGTTAGGATGATCACCCTCCTTGGGGGACAACCACTTAATCAAAAAGGAAAAAAGCTTGATCTTGAAGCTTTAATATGTAAAAGTACAGACTCTGAGGAAATACAGGAAAACTTAACTCTGCTTAACTCCTAGCCTCTTTATTCCTTTGACTCTAAGATGCCACTGATTTTTAAGATGATGAGTTAGTAACAGACCTTTGGGGGGAGCGGGGGGGAGGAAAGCAACTCTGCCATGTTACGCATAGATATCCTTTGTAAGACGCGATCCGTTTCAGAATTGTAACGTGTGAAGAAATAATCACGTGCATCTTAGGTTTGAGGGAATACGGTAATACAGTGGTCATTAAGATTGTCTTTGCTTCTCTTTAACTTTCAGATGAGTTGCCTTAAATGTGTTCAGTGTAATCATTTTTTCCTTAATCCATTTTCTGTTCTAAAATATCACCCTCTCAAAGCCTGTTTGTAGTAACACGTCTACACTGATCGGGGGCAAAGTGGCTGAGATAAGACAAGGGCCTATTTCATTCCATTCTAAGCCTTCTGAAGATAAACAAAAAGATGCTGAATTCATCACCTTAAGTGAATTTTGGGAAATCACTCTTCACTGATTGTACGCTAGTACCTTCTGCACTGACAGAAATCAGTTTGTCTCATACGTGCACACACTCTGCAGGCCTCCCGTGGAGTGAGCAGCATCACTTCCCTGCTAGGTCCTACCTTTCTACTTGGAGAAGATGACTCAGAAGACCCCCTGGGACTTCTGGATGGCCACCTCCTTTCCCACCCACCCTCCAGATGGCGGCCCCAAAGGAGGCAGTACCGCAAAATCCACAGTTCTATGTTTAGGGCTCTGTGCACTAAAACCCCTCGTGGCACTAAGTGGATGTCATGCCTTTCTGGCCTCAATTTCTCTGAGTTGTCTATGGCAAGATAGTGAACTGCCCCATGCAACAAACTGGCCACTATGGAGATCAGATGACTAACCTCAGTCTTAACTAGACCAAGAGGCTAATGACAAAGATGCTTCAAGCAAGGTGCGCAGCCTGTACTCAGACCAAAGCAACCTGGAGCTAAGCCTCACCTCCACTTGCGAAACTCTACTGAGAGTATGTTGTGTGAGAGCCAGGAAACGTAGCTTTTATTGAGGTAAGACTCACACTCCTATGAGCTCCCGCTCTTCAGGGGATTTAAATAACCAACAAACCTATCCACATATTAAGAAAAAGGAATGCTATAAAATCCAGAGGGATTTTTTTTTTAGGTCACCTAGCACAACACCACGACAGATGTTTGATCAATGCTTCTGGGGATGACACTGCTTAGTTTATAACTGACAGAGCAGGAGTGGCTGAGGGGAAAGAGTAGGCTGTATTTACACACAGGGTCGTGAAGGCACTTACCGTTGACAAGGGGGCTTTGGTGTTGGAGTCGTAAATCACTCCGCAAACATCAAGGGTGCATCAAGGCTCCAGTAACGCAGCAGCTCTGACATCTGCTCTGAGCCCACGTTGAAGAGGAAGCTCTGTGACCTTGAAACAGAACTCAGATTCCCTGCTCTGCACTGTGCTTGTTCCCTCAGATGAACGAAGGTCATTAGCCCTCACACGCTGCACAGGACTGGCAGTGTAAGTGATTTATAGCAGAGTATTCCACTTAGTACTAAAACAAGCATTCCTTTATCCCTGTTTTAATTATGACTCTAAAAAATTCTGAGACAAGGATGGAAATCTTCATCAGAAACTGACAATGGAAATTGTCAAGGGTGCTGCCCACCTGGTGCATCTAATGTCTCGAGCTGGAAAAGCCTGCAAAGCAATGTGTCCCATTTCAACATCTAAAGGCAAGTGTCTGGGGAGGGTACAGCTCAGTGGTAGAGCGTGTGCTCAGCATGCACAAGGTCCTGGGTTCAACCCCCAGCATCTCCATTAAATAAGTAAATAGATAAATAAATAAAGGCCAAGTGTGGTGAGCAGAACAGTTAATATTAGTTTCAGGTGCTCTTCAGGCAGCTCAGAACAAGCAGGTCCAATCTCCGAGACACCTTCAACTGCATCTCTAGGTTATCAAAGCCACCCTTGTGAGTGAACTATGTCTCAACCAGGGAGAGGGTGATTTGTAAGACAACCAAACTCTCATCTCCATGGAGAACAAACTCACAGTCACCAAAGGAGAAAGGAAGGGAGGGATAAATTAGGAGTTCAGAATTTGCAGATACCAAACACTATATATAAAACAGATAAACAACAAGGTTCCACTGTACAGCACAGGGAACTACATTCAATATCTTGTAATAACTTATAATGAAAAAAGGATATGAAAAAGAATATATATGTATAACTGAATCACTGTGCCATACACCAGAAACCAACACAACACTGCAAATCAACACTTCCATAAAAAACCAAACCAAACCAAACCAAACCCCTCCTCTCGTCACACAATCGTGTATTTTTTAACAAAAGCAACCGAAATGAACAGATTCTCCAAGGTGAGTGGCTTGCATTAACATTAAAAAAAATCACATCTCTGGACATTCTTCCCTGAGGCATACACCATGAAATGTTCTTCACAGGACTCAGGAATAAACCCAGTCCCCTGGCTGACTTAGAGCCCCGGTTTCTGTTGACAGCAAGGGCCGGGCACCGGGAAGCCACGGGCTGGCCGCCCCATCCCTCTCTGCTCTCCGGCGGCGGCGTCTGCCAGGTGTAGCCCCGACGTCCAGAGCGCCTGGCTCCCGGTCACATCCTGCCTGTTATCTCTGGCAAACAACCACCCTGTGCTTCCAGAACAGGCACTGGTGATAAGTTATTCTCAGCCGGCTCTGCCAAACGTCTTTCTGGCCGACGGACGGAGGAAGACCATTGTCGCTGGCTGTTATCTCTCGCAGACTCCGCTTGGCAGATGTGCAAATCCAGCCCTCTGGTGTGGAAACCAGGCGCTCGACTGACTCTGGATGAGTCAACACGTTAATAAACAAAAGCCACGGAGGAAATAGCGACCAGTCTTGCAAACAAAAAAAGAAGCAGGTTGAGGTTTACTGGATGCCGGGATGTTTGTCCTCCGCGGCGGCCCCCGTTTTATCTTACTCCGCAGCCTTCCTATCAGAGACACGGGGACGTTAGCAGTTCATCACGTGTGCGGTGGCGGCGATGTCTGTGTGTTACTTACGCAGCACGGAAAGTATTTCTTGGTGCTGTTTTCTTCAATTGTGAGTTTCTGCCTTTGTCATTCATCTCCCCTTTGGTCAGACCGCATAGTCAAGGAAGTCCTCAGTCTCCCAAGACGTGAGGGTCTCCTGAACTGATCCTCGTGCAGTCAAGGAAATCACACTGGCTGTGCTTTTGGGAGAGCCCGCAGGAGATAAGGATGGCAAGCTTTCTTCTAAAGCAGACGGAGAAGCAGGCGGGAAGCCTTGCTCGGGGGAAGGGTCTGTGTCTGGAGCACAGACACAGGGCAAGGTGGGTGCCCACTGGACCTCGTACACCGTGTGTTCCCAGCAGACGTGGCATCACGCTGGAAAAACCGAACACTGGGCACAGGAACCAGGGACCTCTTGGCATCTGCACAGGTGACACGTAGGCTAAACACCAGGCCTTGGTGGTTCAGCAGGAACCACGGGAGATGAGAGCCCAACCTTGCAAGATGGCGGGTCCAGGTGGGATTCGTGAGGACATGGTGGGGGGGCGGGAGGCAGAGCCCTCTCCAGTCTCCTGACCACCTTCCTCTCAGAGACCTAGGATGGACAAGAGTGGTGTCACACGGGACCACAGGGGAGATGGGACTTCCGTGAGTGACTCAGGGACATCTGGCGTCACCTGGTAGTGACAGAGTCATCAGAGGGTGGCCAAACCCCTCACTTTCCTCGAGAAAACCCTGAGTTTATCTTGGCATATGTATTAATAATACCTTTTTTCTTGCTCACAAGGGTCCCTGTTTGGACGATAAGCCCCTTGTCAGTCCACACCCCAACGGGGCTCAAGAAAAGCTCTCCTGCTGCTGCGGCTGCCCTCACAGGGCCACTTACCACCTGGGCTTTTGTTTGATGTGCTTTCAACAAACATCTGCTCAGCACCCGTGGCAGGCCGGCCGCCGTGCCAGGCAGAGAGACAAGAACAGGACTACGAGGGCCAGATGCAGGGAAGGTGGCCGCCCGTGCTCAGCGCACAGCAGAGGCGCACACAGAACAGGACCTGGGAGCCGTCAGCTTGGTGAGGAAGCGCCCGCCCCCTTGGAGAGGTATCCGGGGTTCGTGCCATTAACAAGTGGGGATGGTGGTGGTGGCGAGCCGGGCGAGCAGGCAGGCAACCACAAATCCACGGACCAGACGAGCTGCTGGCTGTGCTTCCGGGAGCCCCCAGCACCGGCGAGCAGCGTGTGAGCAGGACAGGCAGAGACACCCTCGCACTTTCCCCTCAGGATGTGCACAGCTTTTATTTCCAGCATTTACTTCTACCAGTGCTGGGCTACTACCAAACATATAGAGTAACTCCACTCCAAAGAGCTAAGATCCCGGCACGGAGCGCAAGCTGAAGCAGGAAACGTCTCCCCCGATTCTGCTTCCTATTCCCACTGGCAGGGAACCCCTCCTCCTCCTGGCCGTCTTCTCCTCAGCCTTTGGCACTGATACAACATTGAATAAGGATGGGTTTTTCTCGCCATCTTGTTCAGTAGCGGAGTGAACGTGCCTGCACTTTTCAGCCTTGCTCATGTTCACCTCCTTTCTCCCTAGAACATCCCTGAGCCGACTTAATTTGTTGAAAAACCAATCACACTTTGACTCAATTTACATCCTGACTCCTTAAGAGAAACCAATCCTGGTCCTAGAAAGCAAGATCGCTCCTCATTCATCTTTTTTTTTTTTTTTTTAATTGAAGTCTAGTTGATTTACAATGTTGTGTCAGTTTCTGGTGTGCAGCATGGTGATTCAATTATACATACATATACTTTTTCATGTTCTTTTTCATTATAGGCTGTTACTAGTTATTGAATGGAGTCCCCCATGCTCTGCAGCAGGACATTGTTGTTCACATTTCATACACATTAAATGCGTGATTGTGTCTAATTCATTACAGAATGTATCGGCAGCATTACCTGATAGAGAACGTCCTGTCGTTATGGGTTTTGACAGGACAGTAGGGGGCAAACAGACTTTCGAGTGTGCAGGTGTCACCTGGGTCACTGAGACTCGTTTCTTCCCACATCACTGAGGTAGCAAATGACCCAGGCAAGCTGAGTAATTTATCCAAGATCGTACAGCCAGCTAGTGGCACAAGCAGGTTTTCTAATCGGCTATCACACTTCCCAGAGCGCTGAGTTCTTTCTTCCATGACACGCTGGTTTTGTCATCCAAAAGCATCTATGTGTGAGTTGAATTTCAAGTATGTTTTGACACTGGGAAGGAAACGAGGCTGGAGCATTTGAGTTGGTAGGACTTTCCAATCATGAGGTATGGCTGGGAAAGAAAAGAGGCGTCAGGGCAGGAATGGGTTAATTGGGTGAAGAAACCGACAGACTGTTCTGATGAGAATGAAGCAGAAAGCCGACAGGGGACGAAGAAGAGCTGAGGTCATCCTGTGAAAGCCCCTCGAAGCAGGAAAGCGAGGCTCTTGTTCTGCTCTCCGCAAAACGAGCAACCCTGTGCTTCAGTTGACAAGGTGATTTCGTACAACTGACCGTAACACCGGTGCAGCTGGGCGGGAGCAACGGAAGGGAGGCCGCGGACCGTGCCACGCCCGGCAGTGGGACCAGTGGTAAAAACAGGTCAGGATGAGAAGGGATGGAAGGAAGGGATGAAGGCTGTCATATGAAATACACTCAAAGAGAAACAAGTCCACACTGTACAGCACAGGGAACTATACTCAATATCCTGTAGTAACTTATGGTGAAAAAGAATCTGAAAACGAATATATGTATATACATGTGTGACTGAAGCATTGTGCTGTACACCAGAAATTGACACAACATTGTAAACTGACTAGACTTCAATTAAAAAAAAATCTATGTATACATTAGAAAAAAAGAAATGCAAGCTAAAAAAAAAAAGATTCAGCTCAGGGTGTAGGAGAACCTGAAAAGTATGTAACAAAATGTTAATGATTTCAAATACCTTCTCAAAAAAAAATAAATAAAAATTATAGAAATGTTGAAGAAAAAAATACAAAGAGAAATAAAAATTTTGTGGAAAATGGGCATTTTTTTCCAGACCCACAGATTTCATAAATGTAGGCTGCCACTGATTCTGTGCAGTACTCAAACTAATCATCGAAGAGCTCACAGTGTTTTTGTATGGGCTGCTCCAAACGTCATCACGTCTGCTGTGTGTCTCTAGGACACATCTGCCAGCACAGATGCCTGCTGGGGTCCCAGGGGCTTTCATGAGAGGCTCCTCGGATGTCATCTCAGCAGCATCACTTCTGAGCCATGTTAATTTGTCCATTCACATACTGAGTCCCTCATCTGAGAAACACTTATTGAAATTTATGCTAGGAGCTAAGGAAACAGATAAAAGACTTGGTACCTGCTGCCAAGAAGTTGCTTGGCTGCCTGATGGAATTCCCCAGAACCACTGCTGGCTCTTGGCTGTGCAAACATTAGATTTTTAGATTTTAACTCGAGATGATTCCATTTAGAAAAAGAAGCCTCACTACTGTTGCTCACTGAGGTTGCCACTCAGGCCTTAGGTACGAGCACAGGTCCTGCGACAGTGCCTGAGGAACGCCCGCAGCCTCTGCACGGGGACAGTGAGTTGGGAAGCCCCCCAAAAGACCAGCAGGACCCCCAGGCAGGGCCAATACTCTCCTGCCAGCACCGACCGGTTCCCTGGCCCAGCGGCTTTATCTCGCTCTTTGCCTCTGAAACAGCTTACTTCTAGGAAAGTGGAACTTACCCTAAGATTCTATTGGTTCCCTGAGCTAACTCCTGATTGGTCCATTTGTACCACCTCATTTGCATGGAGCTCACTCCTGGTTGGCCCATTTCTATCACTCCTGATCGGTCCATTTCTATAAAGCTCATTCCTAAATAGTCAACTTTGTTACACCTTATTTGCATATGATGTTGCAAAGTACAGACTGGCAGCCTATAAAAAGCCTTTGTAAACGTACAGACAGGGTTCAGAGCTTGGAGTGTTAACTCTTCTGGGCCCGTCAGGGTAATAAACTGGAGTTCTCCAACCCTCCGAGTGCTGCCTGGTCTCTTGCCTGGATCAGGTTGCTGTCACAACTGAGCTGTAACACTGAGCTGAAACACACTTTGCTGCAACAACAAGTTTGTGCCGCCTCTCCCAAAACGGCGTGAGAACAGCAAAAATGCTATCTTCGTATTGCTCTTCAATCTTAATGGCGAAAAAGAGAGCTGAAGTTTGCTCAGGAAGGAAGAAGATAACTGCGTGACTTCGGTGTGTTTGCTGGGATCTCATGTCAACGTGTGCTGGGGACGCAAGGGACACTGATACTCACAGGCACAGCTGTTTACAACTTAATGAAAACCAGATCACATCAAACCTCCTGGTCCTCAGTCACACGACCACCTTCTAAGTGCTCAGTCGTCCCCTGGGGCTGGTGGCTACCGTATCTCACAGCTCAGATACAGAACACTTCCATCATTGCAGAAAACTCTATTGGACAATGCTGGAAATGGAGTGGGTCTCCTAAGATGCTGGAAAGTTGGGGTTGCACAGGGGCCAATGGGTTTGGCTAACAACAACAAAAGGAATTACAATTAAATGTAATGAGATTTTGTTTTTCAAGTTCAGTTGGAACTTTTTAGCATGTAATTAAGCCAAACAATAATGATGGAAACGAAGTTTCTCCTGGCTTTGGGTGTTTGGATGACTGACTGCTTTGAATCTTGTCCGTAGGAGATATAAGATGCTGTGTCCCTGTGTTCAGCTGCCTGATGGGTCCCGGGCTCACTAACTGTAGATGTCATGCAGCTGCTGGCTGACAGAAGAGGCCTCGCAAAGCAAAGCACTGAAATTCATCCTGCACACTGAACAGACACGCCGTCTGCCTGCTACCGGATCCCACAATATGCGAGAGATCCCTTGTAACGAGAGGGTCCTCTTATTCATGTGACTGGACCCTTAACACGTTGATCGCCCACTGTGGGTCGGGTGCTCCTGAGGAAACACAACTGTCACCCAGGTCTGGGTGATGTGGCGGTCACCGTGTTAAAGGTCTGCCCTTGACCTGGTCACAGGAGAGGACTCGAATGGAGTCCTTCTGCAGTGGATTTTGTCAAGTGCAACTTCTCTTGCTCACCTGGACACGTATTCCATTTTACATTCCATTTACTTGCTCAAATCCAAGTCCACCTGATACACATGTCTCTTGATCTTAAAACACAAGAGGGAGGTACATGGGGGCAGTATTTCTGGAGTCACGTGGATAAACAAGGCCAATAACCCTGTCCGATTGGTACCTGGGGCTAAATAAGATTGGTCAGCGCTAGCTTATGACTTCTGTCTACCCTCTGGTGGAGGGACTCATCACTCGTTGGAGCCAAAGAAGGAAAGAGAAAGAGGAAAAGAAGCATGAATTATTTCCTGACTATCTCTTCAGTCCCTTCCTCCATCAGCTGGGGTTTGTTGTTTGTATGAGATGGCCGGCTTGGCGGGAGGAGAGCTGAGCCCCGTCATTGGTCTTTGCGCACCCGCTTTCCCGGGAACAGCAGGGGCCGCACAGAGGTGGGAGGGCTGCCCGGCCACAGCTTTTCAGTCTGAGCTGACGGGGCTATCACTCTGGGTGCAAAAAATGTGATGAGCTTTGCTGCCCGGGCAGGTCTGGAATCCATCCCTTGGCTGTGGATAATACCCAGTGATTCAGAGGAAGTCCTGTCCACTCTTCAAAGCGGACCTAGCCAATTGTGTAATGTTATTCTGGGGCACTGAAGGAGCCAAAAAAGAATGGAGACTGGGGAGAATTCTTTCCTTGGCAATGGTCAGCTTACATCCTGCACCCTCAGGTCTGATTATCCTTATCTTTTCTTGCATAACTGCAAATGTTATGACGGGACGTAAGTGACCAGACTTCCAAAAAAGAAAAAAAAAATATTCCAGCCACAATCTTTGACTCTGTGACTGCCTGTGGCGGTAAATTCCTTAGACTGGCCACATGCTGTGTGAAAAGCTACTTCCTTTGATTTATTCATGTAGCAGTTCTTAACTCCATCAGGTGCCCCCTGTTCTGGCCTTGTTCAAGGCAAAAGAAAAGTCTGCTCATTCTGCATCACCTCTTTCGTGTAGGCAGATTCCAGTTAATCTAAATGTCCTTTAATCTCTTTTCTCATATTGCTCAGTGATTTTTAAAAATTAATTCCTTTTTTAAAGCTAGCTTTTAAAAATAATTGAATAAGTAGTACAAAGACCCGATGAAAATTATTTAAGCACTGCAATGAATAGGAAAAGCATCTGCCCCACTGCAGACACTTGTCTCCCCAGCCCCATCCCCCATGCCAATCGCGTGGGGTAAACTTCAGAAATACCCAAACCCACCTGTGTGTGCATTTCCTCCTTTTAAAGTGCATTTTCACGTAACAATGTATTTTGGAAGATCATTCCAGTTTGTCATGGAATAGAGCTGCTTCGTCTTTTTTCATGGCTGCACAGTATTCCAGTTTGAATACGTGGTAATTTATTTAACCAGTTCTACACTGATGGACAGGTACGTTTCCAGTAGTTTACTCATATGTGAAAAGCTCCAGCAAAGATCTTTGTATACGTATCTTCCCAGAAAAGCACGTACATTTGACATGCTGACAGATATTTCCAGGCTGCCCTCCAAGGAGATTGCTTTAATTTATACTGTTACCAACTGTTTGTGAGAACCCTTGTTCCCTGCTTCCTTGCCAACACAGTCTACTGCAATAATATAATCTTCCATCAAATGACAATTCTACATAAAAAAACGCACACAAAGTGTAGGGACCCCCAAATACGCTTTGGGTCCTGACACTGAGCCTCCTACCCTGTCCCTTGTAAAACCAATGTCACCTACATAAGCCCCAATATCTAACAGAGCAAAACGAACAAGATGAAAGAAACAGAATGGGATACGTGACCAAACCAACCAGCTCCACCTAGAGGCCACTGGTTTTCAGGATCGCCAAGTTTGCCAAATACTCTGTACCAGTAACCATGTGCGTGCTTTTGGCGGGTGGAGGTAGTGAGAGGAATCCATAGTTTTCGTCAGATCCTCAAAATGGTCTGTGACTTCTGCCGAAGAAAGCTAAGAATCAGCGACTTAAATCATAAAAAAACAGAAAATTAAAGGTGTATAAAAATCCAAGTGCCTGATTTTATGACAATGTAGATAAACTAAATAACACTGTAAACTTAAACTGTTAATACATAAAATAATGAAATCATGCCAGAGCATTGATTCTCAAATTTTGGATTCAAAAAATTCCTAAAACAAAGTTTGTGGCCCAATGTGGTTTTGTCAGAGTTCTATTGTATCAAGTAGAGATGTTAACAACGAAAACCCTTAATATGTCTTGTCATCAATTCATACGACTATTTTAACATTAAATAGTAGGAAAGATATAACAGAGTAAAAGGCAGTCCTTTAAGCTGAATAAATGTAACTATTTAAAACTCCCTCCCCTGCCCCTCGTTTCCTCTTTCCACCATCAGCCCGAGAGTCCAAATGACACAGATGTCTGTGCCACTGGGGACCTGCTCTTAAATTCATGAAAGTCGGGGTTCCTTGTTACCGTCTTGTTTTTGGTCTGTGCAGCTGAACGATGCAGAGGAAAGAGCCCCAGATTCTGAGTCCTGGATTGGCCATTAACTGTAGTTAAATTACTGAATGCCTTGTAGTAACTTACAGTGAAAAAGCATATGAAAACGGATATATGTATGTTCATGTATGACCAAAGCATTATGCTGTACACCAGAAACTGACACAACATTGTAAGCTGAATATACTTCAATAAAAATATATATATTAAAAAGAATTACTTAATGCCTCTCCTGAACTTCAGTTCTTACATCAGATGGGAAGAGTAGCACCTTTCCTGCCTACCTCCCAGGACTGACAGTTTCAAGTAAATACGTGGGCCGGGTTTTTTGTAAACTCTGATGTATGATACAGCTTTAAAGTCAATGCTAGGTTTACTCAGCTAGAGAGGAGTGAGGTCAGGGCCCAGCCCCGCGACTCTCTGGCTCTCATTCCGTCCTTAGTCATCATGAGATACTCCTTCCTAACACAGTCCAGTTACTACTGTTACTCGATGGAGAGGGTGTGGAGAACAGGGACCCTCCTACAGTGTTGGTGGGAATGTAGTTTAGTGCAGCCATTGTGGAAGAATATGGAGATTCCTTAAAAAATTAAAATAGAGTTACCCTACGACCCAGCAATCCCACTTCTGGGCATATACCCTGAGAAGACTCCAATTCAAAAAGATACCTGCACCCCAATGTTCATAGCTGCACTACTTACAACAGCCAAGACACGGAAGCAACCTAAACATCCATCAAGAGATGACTGGGTAAGTTGTGGTCTATATATACAATGGAATACTACTCAGCCATAAAAAGCATAAAATAATGCCATTTGCAGCAACATGGATGGATCTGAAGATCATCATACTAAGTGAAGTGGGCCAGAAAGAAAGAAAAATGCTGCATGATATCACTTATATGTGGAATCTAAAAAAAGGACACAAATATACCTAGAACCCTATAATTCACATGTCCACTTGTGTTTGTCTATGTTTGTTTGCAGACTTTAGGATTTCCCTATGCACAAATATGTATATATGTACAATTTGTAACCACCATTTTAAATTTAACCATGTGTTGTGAATATTTCGATGTCAATGAATAGATTTGAACTTTATTTTATTAAAAAAAATGACACAAATGAACTTATTTACAAACAGAAACACACTCACAGACATAGAAAACAAACTTACGGTCACCAGGGAGGGGAGGGGGTTGGAGGGATAAATTGGGAGTTTGGGATTTGCAGATACTATTATGTATAAAACAGACAAACAACAAGGCCCACCTGTACAGCACAGGGAACTACATTCACTATCTTGCAATAGCCTATAATGAAAGAGAATATATAAATGTGTGTAACTGAAACACTATGCTGTACATCAGAAATTAACCCTACATTATAAACCGACTACACTTCAATTAAAAAATTATTACTGTTATTACTATAAACCTTATGTTTTAATTCCGACCACTGGCTGAACATCAATAGTTACTAGTCATTTGCAAGGCTCGGGCTCCTCTGACACGCTGGCAGTACCTACACCCACAGAGGACAGCTTGCAGGTTAATAAGTAAAGGATTTGCTCAGGGAACATTCAGCTCGATTTCCTTTTTGTCTTCAGGTATTAACTTTTGTAAGAAATTATAGACCTATTAGCTATAACCGCCAGGCTATATTGCTAAGAAAGATGACTGGGCACTATTGTATTCAAACTGGACATATATTATTATCTGGTGACAATATAAAAATGGGGGAAAATGGGATATAAAATTTAAAACGTCAAGTCTTTCGAGCAGTGCAGTCAGTTTACTAAATCTTTGTCTCTGCACCTGGTGTGCTCAGGTGCCCGGTGCCTGTGATGCTCCTAGTCGTTGAAGGCTAACCAACTCTTGGTATTTAAAAGGCTGTAACATATCCGACTGAACGGCTACGTTACCAAAGAATAATGTTGATAGAGGAGAACATGAATAGCATCTATTCTTAAATTTACGTGGCAGCCATTAGGATTTAGGTGCCTCATGGACATGCTGATTTCTCACAGCTGGTGATGTCCCTGTGCGGTCGTGAGAGCGGCTGTTATGGTAACTGGGCTTCATAGAGCTGGCTGACTATTGTCTGGAGCCAGTCCGGGGAGTGAGCCAAGATAAGAGCCAAAAATGATTCCACGGATACAAACTGGAGCCAGAGCAACAGGAGCAACTGACTTCAGGCCCCAGACACATCTGTCCTCCCTGCGTTCCTAAGCTAGGCCGAGGACCACCGAAGTGTGGCCGCAGCGGGCGCCACGGGAGGAGCCACGTGCCAGGACCCTGCCCGGCCCCCTCCCACCCTCCAAGCCCCCGTGGACACAACCCCACAACCACTCGTGCTTTCCACCCACCGCCAAGTCCGCGCTGGCGCAGACTCTTCCCCAGGCGTCCTTAGTGTCACCTAATACTTTTTAATGAAACAAATGGACCCATTTCCATCTACAGTTTCTCAGTTTGAGTCTCTGGGCATCAACAGAGCTGGTGGGAGTCAAAAGGAGATGATGCTGAGTGGCAAGGATTCCTCTCACACGGACACGTGGCCACGTGGAGCCGGGAGGAGGCTGCCAACCATGCTGCTCGGCCAAGTAAGGGCCCAGCTGAACAGAGGGACATCTTAAAGGGAGAAAGTCTCAATTTAGATATTTCCACTGTTTCTGAAGGATTGTATCAGAAATAAACAATCTGAAATGACAATTTCACACGACATTTTTAGAAGTTATGTATTTCGTTAAAGAAAAATGTCAAACAATTTGATTTGATGTCTCTGAGTGAAAAAGACACTAAATCAATACCTACCTACCCTTCCAGATAAGGAGAAGGTTTATGAAACCCAGGCGAGCCGGACCGCAGTCGACCTTTCTGGGAAAAGCTTCCGGAGACGGCTTACACAACCTCCCTGAGTAACGTTACAGTGTCTCCAGTCCCCTCATTCTGCTGTCACCCCCTGTGCCATCTGCACACGGTATATTATAGGTTTTATTTACTAGGGAGGCTATATCTACACGGAGTCCAATATTCAGATGGAATTTAAAACAGGCGATCCCCTGGAAGTTTCCGGACAGATTTATAATTGGCCTCACGTAGGCTCAACAGCCAAACGATGATGCCTGATTTTGTCTCAGTACACGAAGAAGAAAACCTGTGTGCGCATCCCTGGTGAAATAATTTACTGCAGTTTCCCTTCAGATGAGAATTCCAGAAGGTGGTGTCTAAATGTTAATCTTAATTGCCACTTTTTTGCCATAAACCTCATTAGGCCATGCTGGTGATGCCCAAATGATTAAGGATCAGAGAAGACGGCTCTCGTGAATATTCACAACCCATATTCAAGATAAATTCACAGGTTCAAAAAGCTCTCACACCACTGCAATGCACGTTACATTCATTCTAGAAATACACATTTCTTATCTGAACAGTCTGAAACGGAGTCTCAATGTCTCGTTAGGGAAACAATGTCATAACTGAGTCTCATTCCAGAAGCTGCAGGTGATCTCTGGGATGGTTCCCAGAAAGACAAAGACGAACCCAAGGCCATCATCCCACAAGCACAGGGAGGCTCCCAAAGCCAAATAAACAACTCACCCAGCAGAGCCCCTCTCACTAACACCAAGTGGGCAGTAACTCATTTCTGCTGGTCACTGGATGCCAGTGAAGGAAACTGGAATGTCATGCCTTCATTCACAACACCGTCTCATGGAATTATTTTTTCCGGATTCCTTGGGAAGTTAAAGTATTCCAGAAGAATATCAGGAACTGTTGTTTCAGCCTGTTTGGTGAGTAGATAATTGCCTTCCAGCCCCATTATTTCAGGAAATGATGTGTGCGGCATTGTTCCTGGACGGGGGTAGCACCGTGTTTTAGTAAGAGTCGTACATGCTTATTAAACCAAACAAAACCAAAGCCTGCAGCCTAAGTCACTTCGCTGAACTCAGACTTTTTGCATCTGGTCTCTAGATAAGAGGCTGGCCCCAGACAACCTACCCACATACCAATCACATTCTTTTGAAAGGGTGTAAGCAGAACTTGTTTTGGGAAATGAGAAATTTCACCGATATTACTAAATGTGGTCACGAATAAGTCCAGTAAATTAAGTGCTACCAAAATGGGCTCAGCAGAGACCTATTTGAAAGGCTAGATTTTTCTCTAATTTGAGTCTGAATCAAAGACCAGCCTGGGAACTAGAATTGCAGCACATTTCATCCCCAGAAGTACCTTTGATTCCATGGAATATATTAGCCAATCTTCCTGAAATGTGACATCATTTGTGGTACCAGCTGGATGGGTGTGCCATCCAAGGATTTACAAAACTAGTATTTCTTTGGCTTTAATACGTGTTTTAGGATCATAGAAAGCAGTTTAATCCAGCTAAGTGCTCCAAAGGGAACTGCTATGAACTTCACTTTAAGAAGCTTAAACTACTTATGATCCTGACCTATAGACCCTCTTTATGGGTGGATTACAAAGAGTGAATTCCCAATTGGACATCTAGAATCGACGGTGATGAAGATGATAGAACCGTTATAAAAAGCAAACGTTAAGTACAGCACTTATCCGTCAGGCTCCATTTAAAATATGTAAGTTAACTGATTTAATCCTCAGAACAAATTTAGGTAGGTTTGGTACTTTCATTACACCCCTATTTTACAGATGAGGAGGCACAGAGAGGCTGAGTAACTTGCCCATCTGTCACCTAATCAATAAAGGGCAGGGGTGGAATCTGAACTCCCAGGGGAGCCCTCAGCTAGCCCATCTCTCATGGTTCTCGGACACTTTTGTCTGATTCAGCGATGATACAACAATCTTATTTCCTCCTCATAGAGATTATTATTTGGATGGTTTGTTAATAAGATGATAAACACTGAAAATGTTCTAGTTAAGAGTCTAAATATTTTTGATAGAAACATCATAGTTCTATTATAATTCAACTTTAGTTCCCAATAATTGCTGTAGAGAGATCTCATTTTTCCCTGGGGCAGAATGCTGTAGTCCTGAATGAGGTCCTTCAGCAGAGGAAATGTTTCTGTGGAACATCTGTGACTAGCATTGTCATTCAAAGGTTTACGGCTGTGTTCTCTTCAAATGATTTTGTAAAATCCATTACCAAATGTAGAATTGAACTACTAAGAAATACTCCAGTTCTGTCACATTACACTTTGAAAAATCAGGTGTAAAGAAATCCAGGGACTAGTGGGAGGCAACGCTATCTCCAGGGCCACGTTCCAGGCCCCACAAGTTGAAACTCTGGATACATTTCTCAGAAAACAACAACAGCAAAAAAGAATCATTCAAAAGAGCGGCTGATGACTAGCTGATGTCATTACATGCTACTGGTCCTGCTGCCGGGACCATAATGTCTTAAGAGACCACAGTCTGTGGGCTGGAAGAGCCCGATCACTGTGCCCATCATTGTTTCTATCTGAAGATTCATTCCAAGTTCCAAACAGATGACCTGAATTTTTAGGGAAAAAAAAAATTTGTTCATCAGGAGTCACTGCTTTTTTTTTCCAAAGAGATGAAACTTCAAGTTTCTACTTTCATAGTATGTAGTTTATCTTAAAAGCTTTCCTGAGAGAAATAGCAAATATTATAAGTTGGGTGATGACAGACTAGAAACCTGAAGGTGTAGGTTAACAATAACAGAATGCATTTACCTAACCTTTAGCCTCATAGTGAACTACGGTAAAACACAAACGTAAATAGCATGGGTAATTCAAATCTTCCTTAAACTCATGACAAGCCTTATAATATGGAGGGAACTTTCCTTTTTTTTAATCACACAGCACGTGTCCTAAGCATGAGCTATAAAACAGCATAAAAGACATTCTTTGTCCTTGAACAATTTAGTCTTCTGGGAAAGGAAATGGGAAATCCTTGACTAGGCGTAGGTGCTTAATAAAACCCCACAGTATTTTCTCCCTAATTACATAGAAGACAAATATTTATCTGAAAGACAAAGATAGCTTTTTGATATCTTAAAATCTTTTTGATCTTCCTAACTAATACTGATGGTGTTCTCAAAAGAAAAAAAAAACATTCAGTCACTTGGGCCAACAATCATATGACTATATGTAAAAAAGCAACAGGGCTGGTTATCTAAATTTTATTGTCATCGGAAATATAAACAGTGTGTATGTGTATCTATATACGGATGTTAAAAATTTCCACCACCTTAAATTCCAAAGCAAGATTCATTCTCTCCCTGCCCTGTCTAGACTAGGAACTGCTATTTTCAGCTACATTCTCAAAACTCCACGTGCAGGGTAGTAATTTTCCTTCTGACAGTCACACGTCTGAGTCCAGAGTAACCTTTCAGTAACACTTCCACTGTGCCACTTACACTAACGGTCTCATTACCTACAGGATAAGCACAAATGAATAAAGTTGGAAATGATGTGAAAACTGTCTGGTGACGTGTTTAAGTCCCTGTGCAACTTAGTGATGGAAGCATGACTAAAACCTAGGTCTCTTGACTCTGGAACCAGTGCACTTTCCAGTTTCCAGCCTTAGCTACCTCTGTTTTCAACCTCAAAAGAAGTCTGTTGATTATCATTTGAATTTGACAGCATTTACACCTATGTAAAGGGCAGAAATCAAGCTCGTTTTACTGTTTTTATCCTTACTATTTATCTCGGAAAACAAAGTGGCTGGACCACACATGCTCCTTAAATATCTTTTGAACTAAAATAAACTGAACCAGGTATTTTGCCATTCTGTTCACTCTCTAAATCCTACTGAACTAAGTTTTATCTTTACTACTGATCCTCTGAAGATAACTTACAAAGATAGTTCCTACTGGGAACTCCCTTATTTTAACCATAAGCTGATTGCTTGGTACACATGGTCTTTGACATGATACTGTGTAACATTATGGTCCTGGTTTTTCTATTTCATTGTCACATGCACAACTCAATTATAAATTCCATGAAGACACAGTGCTATTAAGGACCGTATTTTTCTTGGAATAAAAGCCCAGACCCACCACAATGCTTCAAGGAATAAACGCTTATCCAATTCTACTTCGGCTTTCATACCAGGTGGGAAAAAAATACCCTGACAAAGGTCTTTAATTCTTATTATTATTTCCCACCAGTTACCATATTTTTGTCTCTAAAAGTTAATTTGGAAGTTGTAACTCTAATTTGGAAAAAAAAGCCACCAAGAATTTTTCCAAATCCATTTAAAAACATTATGGGGAATGCTGTTTCTTGAGTGATTTTGATTACATGAGTCATAACCTAATGAACTGTGTGCTGTTCTACACATCAATATAAAGTCTGAAGCATCACCACAGGGGTTTCCTGTGCTTTCACTGCTAATAAAACTCTCATACCAGTTACATAATTAAAGAATCTGTATGTTTGAAATATGAAGAAAATCAGGAAACAATACAATTCTCAAAAGTATTCCTAACCCTCCAGGGACACTATATACATTTTGGTGTTTTTGTTTAGGATATAACTTAAATCCATTATCTCTTACACATCTTTGTTCATAGATGGTATGCACCCATCTACATAAAACTGCTTAGAGGAAAAGAAAGAACTCTGTTATCACAGTGACACCTGCTGGTTTTCAGCTATAAATTTTAGATCCCAAGTGAAAAACAGATTCTTTGGCGTCAACGCTTTTCTTAGCAAAATGAAATACTGTTTTCCGTTTTCATTATTTATTTGAGGCATAATTAATTTCAAAACAAATTTATTCAATACAACACTGACCACAAAGGGGTTCTGGTGTATAAGGCTGATTTCACTGTAATTTTATGAACTATTTTCCTAAAAATGATACATTTCCAACACAGCTGCTGAAGTGATTCAGAGGACATGAAATCAAAGATTTAACCTGCATCTTCTATTCAAACTCTCTACAGATTCTATTTTAAGAGAATGCATTATAGTAAACTTTAAAAGTATTTACAAAATTATTTCTTTGAAGAATTGTAATTTTAGCAATATGGACAATTTCATAAAAGTCAGGAATTTGATGTATGGTAGAGAAACTTTTTAACACAATCTAGCTAACCCATATAATTTTTTTCCCCTTCCAGTCTTATTGAGATATAACTGACCTATAACGTTTGAGTTTAAGGTGTACAGTGACGATTTGCTGTATGTCTATATCAGAAAATGATTACTACTAGTTAATATCTATCACATCATATTATATAGTAACAATTTTCTTATGAGAACTACCCTCGTAGCACCTTTCAAATATACAATATTGTTAACTAGTCATGACATGACACTACATTATAGTCATTACATCCCCAGAACTCATTAATCTTGTAACTGAAAGTTTGTACCTTTTGACCTCCTTCACCCATCACCCACCCCCACCACTCCTGCCTCTGGCAACCACCAATTTCTTCTTTGTTTCTATCAGGTTTTGTGTGTGTGTGTGTGTGTGTGTTTGTGTGTGTATTCTAGGTTCTACGTATAAGTGAGATCACTTAGCATTTGTCTTTCTCTGACTTATTTCACTTAGCATAATGCCCTCAAGGTCCATTCACACTGTCACAAGTGTTAGGATATCCTTCTTTTTCATGGCTGAATAATATTCCATTGTACATGTATATGTATATACACACATTTTCTTTCACCAGTCATCCATCAAGGGACACTTAGGTTGTTTCCATGTCTTGGCTATTGTAAAAAATGCTGCTATGAACATGGAGGTGCAGACTATTTCTTTCAGAGAGTAATTGTGTTTCTTGGGATATATATCCAGAAGTGGAATTGCTGGATAGTATAGTTAGCTCTACTTTTAATTTTTTGAGGAATCTCCATACTGTTTTCCATAGTGGCTGCACCAATTTGCAATCCTACCAACAGTGCATGAGGTTCAGTTTTTCCTGCATCCTCACCAACAGCTGTTTGTTACCTATCTTTTGTGCTGACAGCCATTCTAAAAAGTGTAAAGTGGTATTTCATTGTGGTTTTGATTTGCATTTTCCTGATGGCTGGTGGTGTTGGGCGCGTTTTCATGTACCTGTTGTTCATTTGCATGTCTTCTTTGGAAAAATGTCTATTCAGTTATACAAGTTCTTTATATTTTTTGGCTATTAACCCATTATCACGTATATAATTTGCAAATAATTTCTTTCACTCTGCAGGTTGCCTTTTCATTTTGTTGATGTTTCCTTTGCTGTGCAGACACTTATTTGCTGTAGTCCCACTTGTTCATTTTTGCTTTTGTTGCCTTTGCTTTTAGTTTCATATCCAAAAAATCATCACAAAGATAGATGTTAAGGAGCTTACCCACTATGTTTTCTTCTAGTTTTATGGTTTTAGGCCTTAATTCAAGGCTTAAATCCTTTGAGTTGGTTTTTGTATATGGTGTCAGATGAGAGCCCAGTTTCAGTCTCTGCATGTGGCCACCCAATTTTCCTGACACAATTTATTAAACAGACTTTCCCCATTTTATATTCTTGACTCCTTTGTCTAAACTGGCCATACGCATGTCACTTTACTTCTGGGCTCTCTGCTCCACTGGTCTGTTTTTATGCTAATACCATACTGTTTTGATTACTGTAGCTTGGTAATATAGTTTGAAATCAGGATGTGCCTCCAGCCTTGTTTTTCTTCTTGAAGATTCCTTTGTCTATTTGGACACTTTAGTGGTTCCAAATTTTAGGACAGTTCATTTTATTTCTGTGAAAAATGTCATTAAAATTTTGATTGGGATTGCACTGAATGTATAGATTGCTTTGGGTAATATGGACATTTTAATAATATTAATTCTTCCAACCCACGAGAATGAAGTATCTCCCATTTCTTTCTTCTTTGATTTCTTTCACCAATATCTTGTAGTTTTCACTGTACAAATCTTTCACTTCTTTACTTTTATTCCTAGATATTTTATTCTTTTTGATGCAGTTGTAAATGGGATTCTCTTCTTAATCTTTCTGATAGTTGACTGTTAATGTATAGGAACACAACAGATTTCTGTATACTGATTTTGTATCCAGCAACTTTACTGATTTTATTTAGTTCTAAAGTTTTTTGGTGGAGTCTTCAGGGGTTTTTTATAAATAATATCATATAAGTAGTAAAACTGCCTCTATCTGCCAATGGCACTGACTTCTCTTATAGTCAATTTTTTTTTTCACTCATGGTGATAATATTTCTATGGAGACTAACTTTTCCATGTCTGCTTGGTCTCAACCAGACTTGATTTTCTTAAATTTAAGGGGGGAAAACAATTACTCCAAAGGAATGGTTGGAACCACATATTCCTCATTCGCTTCGATTTTTAAAACATCTAGGATTGCCTGTGCTGGCTGTGGAGTGGATTTGCTGGCCGTGGGGACTGGTCACACCGCAGGGGCTGCATCCTGTGCACTCTCCCCTCTTGCTTAAAGCAAATGCTAGCCCACCCGAACCTGGTGACTGTGCTGACTGTTCTCAGCGACCTGGAACCATGCATGGGTCTCTCCCCTGAAGTCGCATTCATGTTACGTTCTATCCTGTGGTGCAGCCTGACCATCCGGTAAATCGTGAAATGGTTCTTTTAAAAATAATCCAGAACAATTTAGAAGACTGAAATGTCACATTCAGGTATTCCCTGCTTTATGAAAGTTCACTTTACGCTGCTTTACTTTTATGAAATATCTGCATTAGCACCTGTTTTTGCTAACTGAAAGAAATCCAGAGGATTTTCACTTCCATGAAAAAAAGGCAAAAAACAAAGATGGCGTCCAGTGTGCGTGTTGCAGCCAGCTGCTACAGAGGCAGCATGTTCCCCCAGTGACAGGAGTGACACCACCAACCTCCTTCCTCAGGAACTAGACTCAGCACCTCAGCACTGAGCTGCCATAGCTTTAAACTGTGTCTGTGAGCATCTGTCCTTTATATCGACTTATTTTGTGCCTCAGTTAGCAAGATGTGCCCTACGGTCACATCCAAGGCTTCTTTGCTTTACACCATCTTGGCTTACAGAAGTTTCATAGTAGGCAAAACCTATGTTGACTTAAGGTTTGAGGTACACGAAGTGCTATTTAAAAAAAAAAAAAGAAAAGATGTAATTGTAAGGAAAAACTTTGAGATACGTCTGTACTATGGATTTTCATGATATCACTGAAGGAATCTTTTTTTTTTAAACCATAAAAGTAGTGTTTATCTGTTGTGCTGCTGCCGGCTCGATGTTATGGGCGCAAAACACTGTATTCGCTGTATTTTTACCATTTTGCTCTTTCTCTAAAAGAACAAAGTGAGTACATCTTGGTTATAAGAATGAAGTAAGATTAAATTACATCTAAGGCACTTAAAAGTACACGTAAACTATAAGCTGTGTTACGCAAGCGCAAGTATTGTGTTTACTTACCATAAATCCATTTTATTACTACAGAGATCATTTGAATCTTGACTTTTATGAGGCTCAAATGTTGTAGACTTACTAATTTATTGCTCTGTGGGGTGCATCACATTTGAAAATCTGTTTCTTTTCTCTTGCTTATGGAACCTAAGTATGAAAATACCAGAGAACATACTGCTTTGCTAATGTTGCCTGGAAAGTCACAAGCAAGCAGTGGTTCAGCAGTCATGAGAAGAGAGTATGTAAGATGACTGATTCCCTTCCTCCATTCGTTGTACGACCTTGAGTTGCACTGAGCCAATAAAATATTCATATTCACATTTTATTGGAATTGAAAATTAATGAAGTAATTATAAAACCTTTGTGAAGGATTAAGAGCAAGCTACTAGAAAATACATTTTCCCTAATGGTAGCTTCAAATATTTTGACTGAATTAATGTTTAAAATAATTTTCTGGTATTCTTCATCCTGAGATAATGACTTTCAGCCCCAAATGGCAAAAAAGAGCCCCTGGGGTAGAATTTCAGGAAAGGCAGCCATTATGCTAAATTCTAAAACAATAAAACCCTCTAACTTTTAATTTGCAATGGCAACCAGAACCCACTATGCTGAAACACATGGATGTTAAACAGAAGTGTTCAGATAGAAATCCTGTGTGTGACAGAAGCAACAAGAGAACTCACAATACATACTGGAGGCATTTGTGACTCCTCCCGATTTTTGTGGCTTTGGATTTAATATCACAGACCTAGTACTCCTTATCTACATATTCATAATAGGGACCTGGGACATTTCCACAAACTACAGTAATGTTCTAAAAAGAAAAAAAGAAAGAAATACAAAATGAAGTATTCAGATAAGGGTTACACAGGTTTAAAACAAAGACGACCATACTCTTCTTTGCTTTCATTAGCTTACAGAGAGTAGAAAGAATCCAACAGAAGTAATAGAAACAACCAAATTAGCTCACAGATAATAAGAAACCAACAGAAGAATAAAGAAATATATACCATACAAATGCTAACCAGCTGGTGTGGCCTATATAAATATTTCTTCTAAAAATATAGATTTTAAAGCAACATACAATGATTAGAAATAAAGGCCATGACTATAAATGAGTCAATTCTAAACTTGGAAAATAAACAATTCTAAACTTGTATGTTCCTAATAACAAAGCTCCAAAATATAAAAAAGCAAAAATTGACAGAATTACAGACAGAAATTAGAAAATCCACTAGAGTAGGAAATTTCACATCTCAGAATCTGAAAGATCAAGTAGAAGAAAATAACAACGGTAAAACAGAGACAATTTGACCAATATAATTAACAAGTTTGGTCTAGTAAACACCCAACAATTGGAAAATATGCATCCTTTCAAGCACTAACACATTTACAAAAACTGATCATATTGTAGGTCACATGGCAAATCTCAACCTTTTAACATCTCAGTCTTAGGTGAATCTATTCTCTGACCACAATCCAATAAAGCAGAAATCATAAGAATGGAACTTAAAAATCTATGTTAGGAAATTAAAAAACCCCACATACATAAGTCAAAAAAGAAATCATGATGAAAAATGAAAAAATACTTAGAACTTAAAAATAAATATTTCCATAGCACTTTAAAAATGACAAAACAAAATATTTGATCATTCTAAAATAATCCCGTGAGCTATATAAAATTCATATTATTTCTGCTCAACAGCGTAACAGCAGAAATGTTGTATGTTATGTAATTACCAAAGTTGATTTTTATATATAAATAAAATATGTATCAAAAGTGATTTAGAAACTGGGAAATATAGATGAAAGTGTTCACTACTAAAAATATTTGAGGGAAAACAAATCAACCAACTCTTTTAGAAACTATATTGAACAGCAAATAAAGTTAAAAGAAAGAATTTAGTATCAATGTTTAAAGCTCAAAAAGCCTATTAAATCATTATGGTCTAAGAAGTCCCTTAGATCCTTATATAATACACACACACTCATATGGTAAAGTATTTATTATTCATATGAGATGAGCAAACACAATCAGAAACCTCTGCACACGCAAGCGGAGTAACCGCAGTTAGGAGCGCATCCCTGCTCGCACACAGCCCTGCCTTCTTGGTTACAGCAGCTGTTCAGGGGTGTGCCGGCAATTACTAGCACTCCTCAGGCTGCCTACAGTAAGTACAAAGGGAATTTTCATTTTAGGCTCCCCTCCCCTTTCATGTGTGGGACATTTTTGGAAGGTTTTTTTCTTCCCCATCCACTGGAAGAGAATTAAAATTCCAACATGCCTGAGTGTCAGCACGTGCCCTTTTTAGTCCAGGTACCAGAGGATGATTGATGAACCTGTCAAGCCTACAGTAGCGGACAGAGAGAGTTGGCAGAAGTTCAGTGTTATTGAAAGAAATCTCAAATACTTATTTCATCTCCTCTATTAACTTTAATCACATTTTCAACATGCAGCCAAGAATGAAGCTTTGACAGTGAGCCATAAATCGTCGCTCTCCGCACCCACTGAGATAATGGGGCTGGGCATTCTCCTTCTTGTGCTTTTCCCTACTGAAGAGCAATAAAAAATACCTGAAAGATCGATCCACACCTTAAAGCCATGCGCCATAAATCTCTTGAAATTATTGCATTTAATTTTGCCTGGTATATGGCAAATAAAAAAAATCAACTTCGTTCCTCAATTAGATTGCTAAATGTAGATTTTTAGAGATCACAGTGATGACAGAATTGGTAACATGTTTCGTCATAATACCCCTGCTTATGAGAACAGACATTAAACACTAAAAAGGACTTACATTTACCATGGATCATTTGCCATGTGGGCAAATACTTCTGGTTTATTCAGAGCCAGAGTCTTTACATGGTTCCAGAGGGACTCCTTGGCAGATTTTGCTGATTACTCACTGAACAGCTGAAACAAGTATAGACATTATTTATCTTACAAAGCTTACCCACAGCAAAACAGACACAAAAATGAGGTAAATACTATGGGCAAGAAGATTAAGGTTCCTGGAAGGACTAAAAGTCAACTATATTTTTGGTAAGGTTTTCCTTGTAAGCACGTTTCAAAGGCTGAAATATTAAGTGCTGGGAGGCCACAAATGGAACACGTGTGTCTTGTCACCCAGTGAAACACGGCCTCATGCTGCAATGCATAATCTGTGACTTCTCCCAGTGGGCCGGCTAAAGACCAGCGTGGCCCTCTCTACACAGCGGAGCTAGGTTTTGACTTTCCTCTCTCTTAAATGTGACCTCTGCTCCCAGGTCAGTCGCTTCTGTCTCCAGTACTCCCGGAGTAACACCGTATACATTCATCCAACAGCCAAGGAGGCTGTGACAGGCAGCCATCCTATCTGCCTTCTAAGCCACAATAATAAACTAACACTAACCCTGTGTAAGAATGAGCTAAGGGACTTTTCTAAGAAGTCTCTACTTACAGTTCTCTGCAATCAATGCAAACGAAGACCAATCCCTATTAACCAAGAGCACATATGAACCATTTCCTCCCACTCCTCCCCATTCAAATGGCCACACAGAGGTACTTAAACTGAACAGACGGGGCACTCTTCGGCAAAATGTCTGTTTACGACTCCGGCAGAAGTTTCTTTCTTCTGATAGATGAGTGCCACTGAACATACTGCTAAGCTTGAAGCAGAGGCTAAATGGTTCGGTGGGAGCAGTTTTTTTTTTTTTTTTTTGTCTGGTGGGGGGCGGTGGGGCGGGGGAAGAAGTCAATGCTTTCTCATTAGATGGGCATCGCTGTGGCTCAAGTCCTCAGAAGGTTGAAAATTTGGCCAGGTCCTTCTCCATCTCGGCGTACTGCTCTCTGAGCCTCCCCACGGCTCTCCTGTGCTCTTCGTCCACTGCGGCCTGTTTGCTATGCTGGCCTTTCATGAACTCCTCCCACTGGATTATATGCTGTTTTTCACTAGCTAGTAAATGGTCATTATGAATCTGAGAAAAGAAAATGCGAAAGTCATGTGACATTTTCCAGATAATTATTCTTCTATGCAGAAGAGACAAAAGATCGTTTTATTTCTTGATAGTTGCTCCCTGCAGTATGACAATCAGCTTGTAAGGCACGGTGGTAAAACTGCATTATAGTTAAGAATACGGCATATTAGAAACATCTAAGGCTTTTCTCACCATGACTGAACATGGGTATTCACGCTTCTGAAATGTCAAAAATGTCTAGTTATCTTTAAATGATGTAATCAAACATAATCCAAGGAAATTTTCATACCTCTATTTCTCCTCAAATTCCATTTAATTGCATATAATTTTAAAATTAAGTTTAAAGAATATATGCCAAAAAAGAAATTAAAATGCATGTCTCACATAAAATGTTTTGGGGACACACGAAAAAATCATTGATTCAATGGACGAGAACTCAAGAAATCTTTTTTGATTCAGTTCCAATCCTTAAAGCAAATAAACACCAAAAGCATCTGTGTCAAATAGCTCAGCTCCTCCTGAGATGTTCCTTAGTATTTCCACATGAGGATAAAATTTTTTTCTTTTAAGTATCACAATAAAGATGAAACAATATATAAGTAAAAAGGCATAAATTTAATATAATTTTAATTACTATCTTTGATATGTACAAAGAACTAAATGCAAAAAGAAAGTATAAAAATAACTTTATCTCTGCCTCAAATATTGCATGGACATGTCTTTAGAAGTTTTGACACAGCCTAAATCCTATGAAACAAACACCGTGACAGGAGCAAACCATAAAAACCTACAAAGCACCTGACGTCTGATGAGTCCCTGCTCTAACGAAGACAGGACACCTGTACACTGAGAACACAGGTGACTCAGGCACAGGCCACCAGGGAGAGAGCTGACAGGAAGAGGACGGAGCCCATTCCCTCGCCGCCCACGACGCCCCACTGCTCGGCTTCCCCTGGCGTCTGGGCAGTGAAGAGCTGGAGAAGCCAGCATGCGCTAAGAATCTGTGAAATGCGTATTTCTGCGGGTTGTTTTGTGTATCTTATCTGTTTCTAAGATTCCAGTGTTCTCATTTTACAGATGAAGAAACTGAGGCTTAAGGACACCACATTCACTTTTCCAGGGTCACTCAGCTCTGAAGTTGTGGGCTCAACCCTAGGACTTGCTGACCCCAGACCTCTGCCTTTTCTATTGCGAAGTGCACATTGGATCTTTCCAGGAAAGTTTTACACAGGTAGCTAAGTCTTTTGCAAGACAAAAAAAAAAAAAAAAAAAAAAAAGAGGCTATTGCAAGAGTATTTTTTCTGCCAATCTGATCTGAAGTTCCTCAACACCAAGGCTTTCCAAGTAAAAAGAAGCTGAAGTGAATCTGAGGTTTCAGTGAAACATTCCCTTAAAGTATGTCTGCAGACCCGAAGGATCTGAATAATTACAGTGGTGGGGAGAGAGGTTGGGGCGGGGTTTGCTGATCCAATAAATTTGGGAAATGGGTTAAATAAAATTCAAAACATGACTTTTTAAATTTTCAGCTTTCTGGACTGTAATTCTCCAAAAGATGAATAAACATGAAGAGTTCACTAAATTCTTTTCATGGAATTTTTGCAAAACTATTATGTTCTAAGAGAAAAATCACAGCTCAGAGTAAAAAGAGAAGAAAAATGCAAGTGAACTTCATCAAAATGATACTGTGCTTTAGCTGTCCATTAACTTTTAATAAACAGAGGATAATAACCCGGCATACTCAGGTGCTGTTTAATAAATCAGTCCTTTCTTTTTAATTGAAACACCGTAATTGGCTCGGCTGGCCCTGTGAGCTGGGTCACAAGGCAGTGGCCCAAGTTACACTTCCCACCGGACAGCATGTTAACCAGCATGGCACAATGGAGAAAAATAAAGATTTGGGAAGCGTATAACCTGGCTTCAAATTCTGATTCACTTGTCAGCAGTTGCATGACCGGAGCAAGTTAAATTTTCTTTAACTTTAAAATGAGGAAAATGATAGTTTACATTCTCAAATAAATGTATTTATATTGTAAGTTCCTATCCCAGTGCCTGCAGTGCTGAATAGAAGGTAAATAATATTATACACATACAAGCAATGCATCTAGAAGGCAGATCAAACTGCTCTTTATCCTTCTCAATATAAATTTTTCAATCTTTAATTTTAGTAATTTGATTTTAACAACGGCTTTTTATCATTCAGACGACAATCCCATTCCAACAGCCATCGCAGTCCTCCTGGACGGTCCCACCATTTACTGCTTGGCTCTGAGACTTTAATTAAGACACTGCCGAAGACCAGGGTCTCGACTTTGTAGTTTCAGAATATTATGACCAAAGACACATACGTGCAAGTAGCTTTTTCACATAAGATGTATCAATTCTTGGCCTCCTCATCCAGGTAAAAAGAAGCTGAATGCTGACTACTCCCTAACCCAGTTGAAAATCTAGTCTTGCTTTCACATCAGGAAGTTCTTGAAGTCACTCTGTTTCATCTAACTTTTTCTTAGTCTCCCACTTTTAATAATAACTGCTTTGCAATTCTTGCAAAGAAAAAAAGGGAGGGGTAGCCTGTACATTCCTGTATTGACAACACTGTAATCTTTACATATAAACAAAACTCAGCTACCTGGAAATAATACCCACCTGAAACTTAGTTGAAACCTATATGGTAAGAACTTTAAGCCATCAAAAAAAAAAAAAAAAAAAAAAAAAAAAAAAAACCCCAAAACTCCCCCAAACCCGAAACAAAACAACACACACACAACCCCCCCCCCGCCCAAACAACAACATAATTAACACAGAGTCCATTTGCACATATTGCAGTTTTCACGAAAAGCTCTTCTGATTCTGAATCTACTTGCCCTACTTCACACACAGTTCTAACCAGGTTAGTTAACTGGCTTCCAGAACTACCCCATGTTAAAAGTCACAAATTAGATAAGGAAAATGCTGGTAAACGAGACAGAAAAAGATGGCAGGCATCAGCCTTACAGTGAAGGAGAAGACAAAAACAAAAGCATAAAGACAGACAGTATCTGAGGGCCCAGGGAACAGAGAAACACGCGCCTTCTCTAATTCCTGGGGGACAACACCTTTCACCACAATGTAAAATTTCACATCTTTAATAATTCCTAATTCATAAAGAAAATTAACCTGTAACATTTAATATATTTTTTGTAAAAACCAGAGAAGTGTGGAATATATTTTTAAAGAATTCCATCCAAAATAGTTTAAGTTATAAAAGTCCTATACTTAAAGAGGATGAACATCCCAACTTCGCGGGAAACCTGGCTCTGTGGCATGACTCACGTTCTAAAACGTCTACACACGTGAGGATTTACTGTACATAACAGCAGAAAAATCCCAAATTAGCTCTATCTTACACATCACCCAGGAGGAAGCTAAACAGTATTCTAAGCCAGCAGGGGCGCAGGATTTAGGGCCCACCTCTTCCCAACGTAAGGACATGCAGTCCGGCCAGCTCCCCCACCTCACAGAGCAGACGCACAGGGCAGCCGAGCGGCCCCTGGACCTGCAGCAGCAGAGACATCGTCTCCGGATGCAGAGCCCGCCCGCCGCCAGGTCCCACAGTAGCATGCCTCCCAGTTCACACACGAGGAAGTCATAAAAGCCAAAGATCTAGCCTAACATCCCAAGGAATCTGTTTACAACTATAGAGAACTCTCAGAAATAAGGAAAAATCTTCCATGAACAGCGAGCCCATCACCGCCTGTGCACAGTAATTCTGCTCTTACGTTCAATGAACGGACTCTGGGTAAGATGTGGTCTGCAATAAGGATTCCTCTAATAGTGAAACACGTCTGAGAAACAACGATCACATCCAACTATAGTTACGTTCACACAGATTCACACAGGTCTGACAGAAGGAACACAATATAGCCACGGAACCATTTGCCATTTAAAGCTTAAAACTACCTACCGCTATGGTTAGCAGTTCAATTTCCAGCAGCTCCCCAAAAAGTACACACTAAATTATACATGTAAAAGTTGACATTCATGGTAGTGGGAGTAATTAGAATCTTTTTGGTAAGCAATTTACAAAAACCTATCAAAACAGAAAGTGCAATTATCTATGGCTCAGGAATCCCTCTCATACTTGCATCTCCCCTTGCTTTTTAGTAAAGAAGTATCCCAGAGCTTAGAAACAAACTCAAACACAAGCATATGGAGCGACAGCTCCCCCACCCCCAACACACGCAAGTCCTTTCTCTCCCTTCTGTCCTTTTTCCTAGTATTATCACTGGTTTGATGGGGACACTTACAGACTCTTTCCTACGTTTATACAAACATTTCTTTAACAGCAACAAAATGGAGTCACGTTATGAGCGATGAGCTGAGGCTTTCTTTGTTGCGGAAGGATACGGCACACATCCTAGGGGTATCCCCGCAGCAGGGGCGTGGGAGAGCCCTGCCCCAGGTGCAGGCAGTAAGGGTGTGCATTGTCTGTACAGAATTTAAATCACTGACACAAACAGCTGAAAGACTGTTCTTTATTATCAGCAGGTGCTGGCAATACTGAGTGATGTTGGTGATAAAATACTGACCCCAACATCCTCCTTTTTGCTGGGGTTGCTGTTGAAGTTTAGTAAAGTATGTTTCAAATTAACATATTTTTACTGTTTACCCTTTAATAAAGTTTGCATTCTACTTTGAAGTTAATTTAAAGGACTTCTAGCTACACAGCCAGTCCTGGACAAAGTGAGTCGGCTACACTCGTTCATTTCCAAAGTAAATTCCTAACGGTTCAGTGTCACGACAGCTTTCTTCACGTGCTCGGCCCCTCTAGCCCCTGGGTTACTAAATATTCTTGCGTTTAAAAAAACGAAAGAGCAATTGCAGAAATAAAATCTGAATTAGTTCAAATCTATCATTCTACATTACGATTTTTTAAACTTAAATTTGTTTATGTTTTACACTGTACTTAAATTTTTTATACCGTGGAGACATTGGGAGCCATTAATTAAGTGGTTTCCAAAGAATAAAGACAGTATTGCAATTTCTAGAATTTATTGTGAAATGTGATTTTTATGAATCTCTTCCAGACTTCTTATGTTTAATACTTTTTCCAAACTATGTATCTGTTGCTACATGTGAAAGAAATTTTTCAAAACTGTAATTAATAAAATGTATTTCAAATCAACTGTTGGTAAAGATAGGGTAAATCTGTCTATACTATTTACTGAATTCAAATATGCAAAGAGTAGATTTGAAATGATTAACAAATCTGCATAAGAATTAAAACCAAACTGTAACATTATTAATTACTGACAGATATACATTTTCCTCCTTTTTTCAAAAAATATATTAAAGTTAAGGCAAAACCAAACCAAACCAAACCAACACATAATCATCTCAACTGATGCAGAGAACACTTTTGACAAAATTCAACATTATGTTATGAAAACATTCCACAAACTAGTAATAGAAGGAAACCATCTCAACATATGAAAGGCTGTATGAGAAAAACTCACAGCTAACATCATGTAAGATGGCGAAAAACTGAAAGCTTCCCCTCTAATATTAGAAACAGGACAAGGATTCCATTTTTGTCACTTCTATTCCACATAGTATTGTAAGCTCTGGCCAGAAATTAGACAAGAAAATAAAAGGCATCCAAATTGGAAAGGAAAAAGTAAAATTATCTTTGTTCACAGACATGATCTTCTACGTAGAAAACCGTAAGACTGCACCAAAAAAACCCTATTAGAACTAATAAACACATTCAGCAAAGCTGCAGGATACAAAATCAACACTCAAAAATCAGCTGTTTCTAAAAACTAACAATGAACAACTCAAAAAAGGAAATTAAGAAAACAACCCCATTTACAATAGTATCAAAAAGAATAAGACAGTAAAAAATTTAACCAAGGTGGCAAAAGACTTGTATATTGAAAACTACAAAACATCGATGAAAGCAATTAAAGACACAAATCCATAGAGAGACGTCTCATGTTCATGGATTGAAAGACTTAATATTCTTGGGGTGACAATACTACCCAAAGTGATCTACAGAGTCACTGGAACTCCCATTAAAAGCCCAATGATGTTTTTTGCAGAAATAGAGAAACTCACCCTAAAATTTATATGAAATCTCAAATGATGCTGAATAGCCAATCTTGAAAAAGAAGAACAAGTTGGAGGGCTCACACTGTATTAACCACGTGTTTCTGATGCTATGACATCTGGGACCCAGGTGACCCTGGAGAGACTGTCCCTCCCAGGGATAACTTATTTGTAGAGATAGTAAAGGACTCCCCTGCGAGGGTCCCTTTTATATGCAAGCCTATCAATCCAGAGCCCACACCCCAGGGCCTTCTTTACGGTGCTCTCACACTCTGGGCCATCATCCGTCTTCCCCAGTCACCCAGGGCCTGCTGAAATTATCCAAACTAGCTAGCCGTAAGCCTGCTTACCCTGCCTCAACGGTCCTTCCTCCAGAAAGCACAGTAAAAGCGCTTGCCCACGCTTCCCCCTCGCTCTGCCTCCTGACCCACGCCGGTGCTTCCCACGTGGCTCCCACATGGATCACCTCCTTCTCTTGGGAACTGGGAGCAACAAACTGTCTTTCCACGGCAATCGTCCCCTCACCAGATCTGAATAATAATAAAACCTATGTTTATAAAAAAATATGTCCTGATTTCAAAACTTACCGCAAAGCTACTGTAATCAACACAGTGTCGTACTGCCATAAAGACAGACATATAAACCAATGAAACAGAGCAGAGAGTTCAGAAATAAACCTTTACATACATGATCCAATGATTTTTGACAAGTATGCCAGGACCATCCAGTTGAGAAAGAACAATCTTTTCAACAAATAATGTTTAAGAAAACTGGATATCCATAAATACAAAACAGAAACAGACTCATAGACATAGAATAGAAACTTGTGGTTGTCAAGGGGGTTGGGGGGTGGGAAAGGACAGACTGGGAGTTCGAAATTTGTAGATACTGACAGGCATATATAGAACAGATAAACAAGATTATACTGTATAGCACAGGGAAATATATACAAGATCTTGGGGTAGCTCACAGTGAAAAAATAATGTGACAATGAATATATGCATGTTCATGTGTAACTGAAAAATTGTGCTCTACACTGGAATTTGACATAACACTGTAAAATGACTATAACGCAATAAAAAATGTTAAAAAAAAAAAAAAGAAAACTGGATATCCATGTGTGAAAGAAAGAAAGAAACTGGACGTTACCTTGCATTATACACAAAAATTAACTCAAAATGGATCAAAGACTTAAATGTAGGATCTAAAACTATAAAATTCTTAGAAGAAAACATAAAGAGAAAGCTTCATGACATTGAATTTGGTAATGACTTCTTGAATATGACACCAAAAGCACCAGAATAATAGCAAAATAGATAAATTGGACTTCATCAATTTAAAAACTTTTGTGCATCGAAGGGCACCTTCAACAGAGTGAAAAGGCAATCCACAGAATGAGAGAAAGTATTTTCAAATCATATATCTGATAAGGGGCTAATATCCAGAATATATAAAGAACTCCTACAACTCAACAATAACAAAAAACAAACCACTTGGTTAAAAGATGGGCAAGGAGCCTGAATGACTATTTCTCCAAAGAAGACAAACAAAAGGCCAACAAGCATATGAAAGGATACTCAACATCACTAACCGTTAAGGAAATGCAAATCAAACCACAATGAGATACCATTCACACCCATTAAGGTGGCTACAACAAAAGAAACAGAAAATAACAAGTGCTGACAAGGATGCAGAGACAATGCAACACTTGGGCACTGCTGGTGGAAACAGGAAATGATGTAACTGCTGGGGAAGACAGTGTGATGGCTCCTCAAAAAATTAAAAACAGAATTACCATATGATTCACTTCTGGGTATACATCTAAAAGAATGGAAAGCAGGAATGTGAACAAACACTGTACACCCGTATTAATAGCAATGTTATTCACAATACTCAAGGTAGAAGCAAACCAAGTGTCCATCAACAGATGAATGGATACACAAAATGTGGTACATACAACGGAATATGATTCAGCCATAAAAAGGAAGGATATCCTGATACATGCTACAATATGGATAAACCCTGATGACATTTCACTAAGTGAAATGAGCCAGTTACAAAGGGGCACATTTTGTATGATTCCACTTATATAAGGCACACAGAGTAGTCAGTTATAGAGACAGAAAGTGAAATGTTAGTTTACAAGGGTAGGGGAGTGGGGTAGGGGAAGTCAGTGTTTAATGAGTACAGAGACTTAGGGAAGGTAAGAAAGTTCTGGAGATGGATGGTGGTGCTGGTGGCTGAACAATGTGAATGTACTTAGTGCCACAGAACTGCACACTAAAAAATGGTTAAAATGGTAAATTTATGTTATGTGTATTTTATCACACACACAAAAATTCAAAACATGTTTCAGAGGGTTCTTCCTAAATGAAATCAGTTGCTTCTCAAAGAAGTGGATACATTAGTTTTCTCAAGATAAAAAAGAAAATGCCAACTTTAAAAGAAAATAAAGACAAAGTTTATTAATGAGCTATAACTGTGTACCAAAAGAAATTAGTTATAATGGCTTGTCTTTTTCTGCAACAGAGAAAGAAATAGTAATAATAACACAGCTTACATATATCCCACTTGAGATAAATTTAGAGAAGTCAACCCTGAAGGCAAACGCAAACTATGCCTGGGACCAAATCTGTAAATGAACCCAGGGATATATAATAAACACACACTTTTGCACGCAGTAGTCTAAGTCAGTAATTCTCAACAGGGTGTGGTTTTGATGCTCCTTGTCTTGATGCTGGTTTTTGGCTGTCCCAGCGCAGGTTGCTGGGTTGGGGGGTGATACTGGTATCTCATGGATAGAGGCCAAGGATCCTGCTAAACACCCTACAGCACACGGGACAGACCCCACAACAAAGAATCATTTGGTCCAAAGAGTCAGTAGTGCAGAGGGTGAAAAACATCGGTCTAAGGGAAAACTCTGAATAAGCCAACTAAGGTCTAAAATGTCCTTTGGAACATCTGTCAGCAATACACCTACCATTAATTTTACATACGCCTTACACAGATAAATGAGAAAGTATCTGCTTCAAAACAGTGTCAGAATAACAAATACCAGAAATTATTTTAAGTAGAATATTATGTACAGTCATCCCTCGGCATCCACAGAGTTTTGGGTCCAGGACCCTGCCATGGGTACCAAAATCTATGGATGCTTAAGTCTCTTAAAAAATGGTGTACTATTAGCATGTAACCTGTACATTCCCCATATACTTTAAATCATCTCTAGGTTACATATAATACCTAATATGATGCAAATGCTATGTCCGTACAACATAAACGTCATGTAAACAGCTCCCAGCGTGTGGCAAACTCAAGTTCTGCTTTTTGGAACCTTCTGGAATTAAAAATGTATGTATTTTCAATATTTTGGTTGAATCTATGATGCAGAATCCACGGATACCGAGGGCTGACTGTCCTGATCTATTACTCTGTATTTTCAAATTCTATCAAGAAAATTGTGTAAGCCATGCTATCCCATTGCCCTCATTAGAAAAAAAAAAAAAACACCAAGGGGTCAAACTAAACCTAATAAATATCTGTGGACAAGATGAATCAAAGGAGTCATGTTTACTATTATCTCTAGTCTGGTTGGACAGAACTTCACAAGTGGACGTTGTGCACGAACTCAAGTTTAGACTAGTGACAGGTACCGATCAGCTCACCATCTCCCTCAGTGGCATATTATAATCTAAGTCAGTGAACTGGATAAGCCAGTTGTGTTTTCATTTCACTCTTCTTACTGCTCACGCCCAAAGTGCAGCTTTGTGTTAGTGGGTAGTTTTCAAGACATGTCAGATAACTGGGGAATGTGTATTTATTGTTCCTCTGAATGTACTTTTAGATATCAATTGTGGGAAATGTGACCTGGATGAATGACGTTTATCGTAATTTACTTCCTACAGAATTCCACAAATTGTCTTGGTTAAAAGAATTAATGATTAATGGCAATAGTCTATTTTATTCCATTACTACTCCCATCTTTCTTTGTTCTGAGAGCCATTCAAATATACAAGATGTAGCCAACGGTATAACCAGGGTGACAATTAACACTAGATTGTAAAATGCAGCTAGAGGTCAATTTTGCTTTGTACATATTTGCTAGATGAGAAATTAAACTTTATTCCTACGTCTTATACATATACAGTATGAAACCTCTGCCAAAGTTTTGGCAAAACCAGATATGGCAGGAAAAAAAAATCTTTAAAGAACTCACAGACCTAGAAAACAAACTTATGGTTACTGGGGTGGAAGAGGGTGGGAAGGGATAAACTGGGAGTTTTGAGTTTTGCAGATACAAATCAATATACATGAAATAAACAACATACTGTATAGCACAGGGAACTATATTCAGTATCTTGTGTCAACTTATGGCTGATTTTAAATGTTTTTCCACAAAAAAAATTCAGTAACATTCTCTGAGATAATACCTACAAGAAACATATTTAAGACTAAAATATTCTAAGGGTTTTACTATTTCTTGAGGACTTTTTTTGTTTGTTTGTTTGTTTGTTTGTTTGTTTTAAACAAAGGGACAGTGTGTTCTAGCCTGGAGAATCATGGACAGGCAGGATTCTCAAGCGCTTTGCCAGGGCCAAGAGACCACAGCAGGGCCCTTACCCAGAGCGGCTGCCTGCATCGCAAACAAGTGATGGAGCTAGCAGCGAAAAGGTGCTGCATGACATCTGGACAGTAAAGCTGCTTCACATAAATTATACAATACAATCTATCAGGTAAGTAGAACAAGTACTTACCTTGGAGCTCAAGAACCTGTCCAAGGGCAAGAGCTAGCTAATCAAGGGAAGTACCAGACATAGAGGACTCCAGGTACTTTTCACCTAATCTGGTCATTTTCCTACTTACATACAGTTAATGCACCAAATGAAAATAAAGTTCAAGGTGACAAAAGGAACTATCCCAATTACAATTCAATTTTAGGTGAGTTCTGCTCAAGAATGACAAGAACTGCCCTTCTGTCAGAATCATAACCTCTCTGATCATGTCTCAGAAAGACCAATCATGTATGAGTGCATATTCACGTAAAAAAGTCCCTTTTTCATTTTTATTTTGAAAGCCAAGAGAATTGCGTATGCTACAGCCAGTCACCGCCAGCACAGCCAGCGTCCATCGGAAAGTCTTCTGATTCTCAAACACAGAAAGTTCCTGGTGCTTCAACAACAAGCTGTGTATCATGGCACGAAAGGTGCTCTACACGCACCCTCTGAAGTATCCACTTAGAATCTGCACCCCAGCCCCACGGGACCACTGACTTTCCACATCGCCTTTGCTTCCACTGTGTCCCTTACCCTCCAGTATCCTTCTTCTCATCTTCTAACAACTGAATTCCTACTCCCCGATCAAGGCTGGACTCGGATGCCACTATCTTCCTAGTAAATTACACTTCCTGCCAAGACTGTGCAAAGTTCTTCGTAACTTTATCACAGCCCTTACCTTTATCCTACACTATATTAGTGTTAGTGATTTGGGACTCCTAGACTTTTAGCTTCTGCATGTACGAACTGCCTTAAACTAAAATCTTTTACCCCGCAGTGGCACCTAGCAAAGTAGAGGACTAGAAAAATATCTGCTGTCCAGCTGGGCACGGGCACTGACGCCCCCGGACCTGCCTTCACGGTGCTCTCTGGACCTGGTGTGAACATCACACCCCGACACCGGTCCTCCTGCTGGGGCTCTGCCCTGCTTCCCGATCTGGCCTGCTGGGTCCTGTTCCTCTTGGGCAGCCTTCCCACTGGGCTTAAATGGCAAGTCTTTTCTCTAAGGCTTGATTCATCAAATTGTTGAATTTTTAAACTTTATATCAACAGTGAGAGTTCAGCAGAGGGTGTAGAAATTTCAACTCTGGCAAGGTTCACATATATATTTTTTACAGTGCCGTATCTGCACCGTTTCTGTGGATTAACCACACATTCCAGAGAAATGGAGATGGTAACACTTGATGATACACATGCAAAAAGGCACTATTTCAGAGTGACAATGTTTTCAACATTTCTTAGTAAGTGTATCTCTACTACTTTAGAGCAATAAATAAATTATAAAAATACTTTATGAAAACTAAGTTAAAACACCAAATTATCACAGGAACTTAAATTCTTGTGCTGTTTTTCCACATCTGAATTTAGTTAAGATATAATTCAAATAAGCAAAGCACTACCCAGCAAGTAATTCATACACTCTTGTGACTGTTCATTAAATAACCCATCTACAGGCATGAATGCTTCCTTTTCTACAAGAAATACACATAATACACTCAATGCTTCAGGCTCAAAGGAAAGATTTGTACTTCCAATCTGGTGGGTAGTTTTTGTTCCATGTAAAAGTCCTATTCTCTCTCCTCCAAGAGACAAACACCACTTTCAGGGAAAAGATGGAAATGCTGAGAAGGAAAAAAAGATCTGCAATTTGAATTATAAAAATATAGATGGTGCAGTCATGTGACCACACCTCCGCAACACATCTTCAATGAATTAGCCATTTTTTAAGTGTTAAAAATCACTGCATAAAGAAAACAAATCCATATATGTATTTTTTTAATCGAAAGCAACTGTTAATAATACGATGACAATAAAAAGCCCTGGAGTTACAGGCCTGGTCACCCAAATGATCCACGTTTACCTTTTTTCGCTCCTGTTCCCTCTGTTGGAGTCTGCAGACTGAGTCAGTAGCTGCTTGCACTGAAAGAAAGCAGACAGTGGGTTTTCAATCAGCAGCACTTGCTCAAGGGGAGACTTCCCTGGGTTCAAAACAAAACAAAACAAAACCAAAAGCATCTGGATTGTGTTAGCTCTCAAGAAACTATGCAGAAAAGCTGGTATTTTGGTCATGGTGGGGTGGCTAAAAGGAAAAAAAAAGTTTTGCCAATATATTCAGGATGTCATAACTAGAACCACTACCATGCAGGGGCTCTGAGCTGTTAGCCAAGGGCATTTATCTAGTACTAATTCCAATGACAAGTTGTCAAAAATGACCTCAGAATTCTCTGAAAAGACATAAAACACCTGACAAATTTATCAGTGCCTTCTGATGGCTGAGGCCTTCACCGTGTCTCTCTGGCTCATCAGCTCGCCGTCCTCCCTCCCAGGTCCATGCTCCCGCTCTCCTGCGGCAGCTCTCCTGCAGGCAGCACGTGGTACCTGCACGGCTCCAAGCACTTCCCACTCCTCCTCTCCCTCTTCTAGCTCATCCTGGCCGACACTGCCAGAGTCACATCTTCCTGCACTGTTTTCACGGAGTCACTTTCCTTCTTAATAAATCAAAGCTGCTAGTAGTAATTATTACAGTTATTTACGGAGTATTACTATGCGCCAAGACCTGGGCTAAGTCCTTTCCATGTATCAGTGCCCTGACCCCACTTTCCTGTGGGGTGAGGATCACTGTCTCACTATGCAGATTTTTGGCAGCTGTAAAAAACTGCGGCATAAAGGAGTGAAATGTCACTCAAGGAGGTACCATTACTTGCAGGTACGGAGAGCAGGGCTTAACATCAGATCTCCGACGCTAAAGACTCGGCTCTCACCTTCAACACTTCACTCCTCCTACGACTTCACCAATCAAACTGGCTTTAATCCACCAGGTGTTCAAACCTCTTCCTTTCCTGGCCCCATTTTATTTCTGTACATGAATGTTTCCACTGTCACTCTGGGTAGTGGGCGGCTAAGAGGCTCCCTTAGTCCGTCGAACCGCGAGCTGGGCACAGACTGCTTGCGCGACGCCCTCGGGCCTGTCCGCTTGCTCGGCACGCAGCCGTGCGGCCGGCACTTCCTGGGCACCTGCCGCGTGCCCGGGGCTAGCGCTGACCAGCACTCCCCCAAGCTCTGAGGCTCGGCTCCTCACTCGTAAGATGAACAGGACAGCAAACAAGAGGACTTCAGAACTGACGCGAGAAATAAATGAGGTAACGCAGTAGATACTCTTCTTAAAAATAACTTCAAGGTTAATAATAAAAGCCACGTAGAGCAGTTCTTCACACGCAGCAGGCAGTCAAACGCTACTGTTACTACATTCCACGCACCATCCTAGCCCGAGCGGAAGCCCTTTCCTTACTCCTCTCCTCTAATTAAAATGTTCACGTGCTTCGAAAGCCCAGTTCAAGGCTGGCTGCTTCCAGAAAGCCCTCCCAGATTAACCCTTCTCCTGTGAGGATTTTCTCTTACTTGAAATTCCTTTGTCTGGCGTTTGCTTAAACCCAGGTTCACCCAGCTGTTTCACTTAGGCCTTTCTGCCCCACCCCGCCCGGCCCCAGTTAGTTCAAAGTTCCTACGGGGCAGGGACTGTGATTCCTCTTCCAGAAAAATGTTGGGCCCTTCCCTATGAGAATACAGCAAAGAGGAGGACTTAGCTTTTAAAAGTTATGCTTTTATCAGTAACCATTCATTTTAAACATATCAAGCACAATACTTCAGTACGAAAAATGAAAGTTCCCAATCACTGTTTGTTCTAACAGAAAAGTTGAAAACAAAACAAAATAGGAGTTGATTAGATCTGCCTTCTTTCGGTGGCATATTAACATTACATCATCTCTCCCGAACAGTGGTTCTATCATTTCCTGTTTTTTTTTGTTTTTTCAGTTTTTTTTTTTCCTGACTTTGAACATAACTTTTAAAAAATCCATTTCGTGGTCTCTGGGTGCTTCATCATTTTCAGATCATTCTGGGCCTAATCTGAAAGAAGAGTTACAGGACTATGACATTTATTTTGTCATTTGTTATACCCTTTAAAGTTTTAATCAGAACACGTCTGACAGAGGCACACTCTGTTCTTTACCTGGGTTATCTGTGCACCTAGAATACCCACTCGCAGAAATTTCAGTCCCTTTGAAGTAATGTACTTTTTAATAGTTTAGCCACACGATAAAAGGTTTGCTTTTGAATTTAATGAAATCCGCTTTCTCTAAAATCTAGGAAAATCACCGGACTACACCTTTCTTTCCCTTTCTTCACAATCAGAGACTCCAAGAGGCCAAGGCCCATTCACCAAACCCTCCTGCGACTTCTACGTCACTTACTGGTCACACCTAACTCAGTGGGAAAGCGTCTCCCCTGTCATCCCAGGGTTTCAGGAGACTACACTGACTTCAGAAAGTTAAGAATTCATCAAATTACTTTCTCTAAACCAAAAGATTATTTGAGGAGATTAGCACCACAAAGAGTAACTGTGCCACGTACAACAGTCAACAGTGTCCCCAGGTCCTCACATAGAAGAGAAACAAATTCATTCTGTCACAGTGTATATGTGTGAAGCTCAAACACGTACTTAAGAAAGTGATCTCAGTTTGGTATTAGGAACAGATGGTGGCTGAGTTCTCATTCATTCATTTCAATGGACAAATAGTTACTTAGGGCTGCAGTGTGCCAGGCACTGTTCTAGATGCCGGGGATACTGCAAAGAGAGTCCCCGAGCTCATGGATTGTGTATTTCCGCTCAAGATACAGACAACATCGAGAGAAATATTTAGCATGTCAGGAGGTGAGGGATGCTCTGGACAACACAAAGCAAGGAAGGGAGGCCAGAGAAAGCCAGAGTGAGGAGGGATGAATGTCACAGAGTGGCCAAAGAGGTCTCACCGCTGACATCTGAGCAGAGACCTATAGGGAATGAGAATGTACAGGAATCTGAGACAAGAGTATTCCAGCGGGAGCAGCAAGTGCAAAGGCCCTGAGGCAGGAGCATGCTTGGCACATGAGAGGAACATTAAGGAGGCCAGTGTAGGAACGAAGTGAGGGAAAAGGAAGTGGTAGGAAACAGAAATCAGGGTGGGGCCACCATGTAGAAACTTCCAGGACTTTGGCTTTTACACTGAGATGAGGAGATTATGAGACAGTGATAACAAGAGCCAAGCTACATTTTAAAAGGGTCATTCAGATGTTTAAGTGGAGAACAGGGAGGAAAGAGAGAAGAAATCATAGTTTTTTCTTTAACTAAGTTTTACCCAATTTACTTTTTTATATACTCAAAGTGTGGAAAGGGAAGTTATAAGCACATCTCAAAAGCAAAATAAGCATTCTTATTAATAATAATTTGAGTTTTACTTTTAGTGCTGTGTCTAGAAGGCTTGCCAAGGGCCGGGGAGGGTACAGCCCGGTGGTGGAGTGTGTGCTTAAAACAAATAAATAAATAAACCTAATTACCCACCCCTCCCCCCAAAAAACAAAAAAATTGTGTGTAAAAAAGTCTAGTCAATTTTACACTTCTGGCTTTTCCTTGCAAAGGAACTGAATGTGACCGTGGGAGGTCTGTCCCCACTCCTGTGGGCCTCACAAGGCACTGGCTAGCCTGGGCTGTACATGCCCTTACTCAGCTCGGCCACTGACCAAGCCTCTGGCCACCTTCCCTTGCAGGCCGTCACATCACTGGCCAGTTGTGCTTTCTCTTTTTTCCCTAAAAAGCTACTGTTTCATGCTGCACTCCATCATTATCTAACAGCATCACCCATCCTTGGACAAACTGAACAGGGTCAACATAGACCCAAGGAGAAGTCCTGCATTTCTGATATACCTCTAATTTTAAAATCAGTTACGATAAAACTCCTGTTATTTTATAATCTGACATGCTTAATAAGTACTCTTTTTATCAAACATCTCTCCACATTAAAATGTTCCACTTAATGAGAAAAAGTGATAAAATACAAACACTTGTAATAGGATTTTTTTTAAAGTTAAAAACTCTAGTATCCTGTTTGAAAAGGAAGCTTCATTTCAGATCCTAACTCCTGGTCATCAAACTTTCTTACGGATGAATTTTTTTTTAAGGTAAAGCACCTGCTGATTTTCTTACATCCTGAGAGATCCATCTTGCTCTGGAGATGAACTCTTCTAATATCAAGGGCAACACACATTTTTAAAAATGTATTTTTGTTTCTATTTATTTGTTTTTTTTGTTTTTTTGGGGGGGTGGTAATTAGGTTTATTTATTTATTTAATGGAGGTACTGGGGACTGAACCCAGGACCTCTGACACGCTGAGCACGTGCTCCACCACTGAGCTATACCCTCCCCACAAGGGTAACACACATTCATCACAAGATAACCCCTTCCTCTGTGACTCCCTCTCACGTGTCCCGCTTAGGAATTCTCTCTCCACCGCCCACCAGAATACTCAGGGAAAACCATTTCGGCAGAGCACGCATCTGGAACAGAGCAGCATGAGGAAGCCGCGGCTTACGTCTCTGGAGAACCTGGTCCAGGCTCTCCCGCATGGTCTCCCCACACGTGGGAAGCATGTGCTCATTGGTTTCGTGGATCATGTTCTTCAGATTTTCAAGAACGCGCATTTCTCGAAGACCACGTTTTTCCTATTAAGAGAAAGTTTTAGTTTTTAGTACATATTGCATCTTAAATCTTAGTAATGACTCGCTGGGACGTCCACGCAGGTTTTGGCTGTTACGCTATTACTCATTACTGAAATTTACACAGCCGTCTTCTAATTATTTGGCAATAAATGAGGTCACAACCTGGAGGTATTTTTTAAATTATGAAATGCTTCAGAAGTTGCAATATGAGTAATTTTTTTATACTAGTGTTTAAAAATGGGCATGAGAAATACTAAAAGAACAAGACAAGAGATGGACTCCATGCATTTCATTCTGTACAGCAAATTAAGAAATGATTTGATTTTAAATTCTGTTTTGTTGTTCTTACCATCATATAGCATCTCTTTTATGTTATATTTTTAAAAATCTGATTCTACTTTTCTCTAATAAAAATGGACGGTAAAAGTAATAGTATGTGGACACTTCCCTGTGAAGGAAAGAGTTAACACTGAAGGCCTGCTTGCAAGGTTGGCCTTGGACTGGGGGCCAAGAACTTAGCCAGCAAACAGTGTAAAACTTCCCGCCAATGAAAAGTCACCTCTTCCCTTCCGGGAGTCTGGAATTTTGATACATGCTAGGCAGACGCTTCTGTGTGTCCAGTCCCCAGTAAGAACTCTGGACTCCCAGGCTCAGGCGGGCTTCCCTGGGAGACCACACTTCACACGTGTTGTCACAACTCATTGCTGGGGGTGAGGAGCACCTGCGTGATGCTCTCCTCTGGGTGAGGGGGACTCCTGCAACTTTCTGCCTGGTTTCCTCCAGACTCCTCCCCATGTACCTCCCCAGTACAACCATATGCTAAGTCCTGTTAGTGAGTCAGTGAACTTGGGGTGGCCTTGGGGACCCCGAGTCCATCCCCCTTCAGAAAGCTGAGCTTAAACCACCCTCCCACTTGAGGGTGGGCTTGACTTAGTGACCTGCTTCCAAAGAACAGTGGATGGAATGAGAAAAATATTAAGTTTACCGCAGAGGCAATCAAGGTGACGTCGCCAGTGATGTCATGGTGACAGCATGCACTTCTCGATGTGCTGTGACAAGGACACTTTAACTTTCTGGTACTCCTTCCCCAAACTCATAACCCCAGTCTGATTTTAAGAAAAACAAAAGACAAACCCAGACTGGGGGGCTCTGGCCAGTACTCAAGACTGTCAAGATCACGAAAAACAAGGAAGGAATGAGAAACCGTCGCAGACCAGAGAAGACTAGAGGGACATGACAATTAAACGCAGCGCGGTGCCCTGGATCGGATCCCGGAACAGAATGAGGACCGTGATGGAAAAAGCTGGTGAAACCCAAATAGTCTGGTGTTTCATTAGCAGTAATGCAGCGATGTCAGTGTCTTAGTTTTCACCAACGTAGCACGGAAATCTAAGACGTGCACAATGGGAGAAGCTGGGTGAGGGGTTACAGAACTCTGCACTATGTTAGTAACTTACCGCGAATCCTAAAATAATACAAGACAAAAAGTTTATTAAAAAAAGAAGGGTGGTAAACCTGACTATAAGGAAACAGTGTTAGTTCCTGGGGTTTTTGTTTTAAACCATTCTTATGGAGCAGCTGCGGTCAGATTTTTACTGTAATTTTTCATAATAAAAAATTTAAACCTTACACAGAAGTTGAGAGAGAATAAAACAACAAATCCTCACGCACTCACCAAGCTTCAACTCATGGCTGATTCTGTTCCCCTGTAACACTCCACACAGTCCCCTACCCACAACCCTAGACGCTCTGCAAGCAAGTCCTAGACAGTGTACTGTCTCCACTGGGAACATTTCAACATCTGTCTTTAAATGACAGACTCCTCCTTATAAAGGCAGAAGACGACCACACCTCCCCTCCCTCCCCACTCAATAATAATTCTTTAATACTAAACATCAAGGAATTGTTCGCATTCCCTCAAATGTCCTCAAATGCTTCTTTGTATTTTATCCCCTAGATCATTTAGACCAAAATCCAAATAAGACTCATACATTGCAGTTGGTCGACATCTTTCTTAAATCTTTTTTAATCTATAGATTTCTCCATTTTTTCCCATGTGATCTGCTGGGAAAAAAGTGAGTCACTGTTCTGCAGTTTCCCACAATCTGTTTTTCACTGAAGGAATCCCCATGGTGTAATTTAAGATATTCTTTTGTCTCTTCTCTTTCCTGTAAATTAGCAGTTAGAACTCGAGGTGTGATCAGATTCAGGTCTTGTTTTTTGTATGCAAGACTCTTGCAGCGGTGGGCTGTGTACTTTCGGCGGGATGCTGGTGGCACTCCGTCTGCATTTATCCACAAAAATACCTACCTCCATAAAGAGAAATTTCCCCTCAGCAGCTACTTGGCTACTCTGAGATACGCTCATATATGCAAGGCAGAATAAAACATCCGATTATTTCCCTTTAGTCACCAGTTTTAATAATAATAACTTTTCCCCCCGATAGTCCCTAAAGCTTTTTGTTTCTATGTTTTCATGCAGTCTTGTGACTCATAGATTTAAACATATTTAAAGTTTTTAATCTTTTTGTCCTCAGTGGCACTCAAATTATCCTGTCTCTGTCAGGATAGCGAGAGCCTATTCGAGGGGCGCTGGGATACTGCAGTCAAAACCCCAGCGCGGCAGCCCCCTTGCTTCCTGGCACGACCTGAGGACCAGGCTCTTCCTGGCCGTCTCCTGAGCCAGACTGAGAATCAGAAGGTCTGCTTAGAGACTGCGCACTAGAGGTCAGCCATCGGTGTATAAGGCTAGGAAACAGGTATTTTTGTAAAAAGAAAAGATACATCTTGAGTTTACATTCAGAATTAAATTAGGATTTACAGGATTTCAATTACCCTCCTCTGTCTTGTATGTTTCTTTTCAGTTCTCAAAATACCGACGCAATTACTCATTTGCTTTATCACCAAGTCGATCAAATGACAATACTAACACTAGAATTAACAAAATGATTACTGACAATAGTTTGTGTTTTTTTGGGGGCAACTTTTTGTTTTGAAAGGATATTCCACTAGGAACATACAGAAAAGTTACTGTGCTTTCAAGTTACTTGGAAAAATTTCTGTGTGGCAATGCCACTGCCTAGAAACAGGTCTGCTTTTTAACATGTTCCTTGGTTTTTAGGGACTGCTCCTTAAAATTTAATTTTCTCTTAAATTATGTAAAATATTTGCATGGCTCCAAAACTACATCTATAAAAATACATGTTCATATGTATGTATATGCATGACTGGGACACTGTGCTGTACACCAGAAACTGATACATTGTAACTGACTGTACTTCAATTTAAAAAGTCACAGAAAATAAAAATAAAAACAAAAACATATGTTCAAAAGAATAGCATCTGCCACTGTCCTGTGTATCCTATTCCCTCTAGGTCATTATTTTAAAAAGTTATCCTGCCATTGCCTGACTGCTAAGGATATACATTTACATGTGTACACATGTAAGTGTATGTATACACACGCATATAAAAACATATGTGTGTACATATACATATGAAGGTGTAAGTGTACACATATTTCAACGTCCTCCTTCCTAAACAGAAATGATATACAGACGCTTCTTATTTCACTCTGAGCCAAGCTCACACACACACAATGAGTCGTCTTTCTCTCTGCGGTCACGTGATCCATTTGTTCTCTCTGTTGGGTATCTCTTTCAGTATTTAAAAAAGTTGGCATTTTTGCCCTCATGGTTATGTTTATACTAGTACCTCATCTAATACTCCTGCTCTCACCTTCCCGCTGCTGCCTATGGGTTCCCCACTACGCATGAGATTAATCCTACATGATGGCTCTTCTCTCTACGCCCTCTCCCTCAGGGATTGATTTGGAAGAGCATCCTTTCCCTCCCAGTTAATAGTCGTAAGGCAGCAAGGGAGCATATTCTGCTTCTCATAACCCTCTTCTCCCCAACCATTTTCTCATGGACTGTGTCCACGCCAGCAGGACACAGAGCCCTGGCTTGTGTTCACAGAGCCCGGGGGGCTGTCTCCCTCAGAACCATCGCTTAGCCTTAAATTGCACGCTGTAGTAAGGGAATATCTACCCTCACCTCTAACAGCCCATTAATGACAATAATTAATTTAAACAACAACAAACAGGCCCATCTGGTATGTGCTTGTTTTTATGCTCATATTTTCGACTAAGTAAGGCGTACTGTTGACACCCATTACAAAAGGAAGATTATAAACTAATATCTGTTTATTTGCTATATGAATATTATTTCTGGGGTGAAAATTCTCAGAGCAAGGCGTAGCACTAATGAAGCCTGGTGTCTGATGGATAACACTCCACAGAAGTACATAAACAGCTAATTTTTCTTAAGTTGAAATGAATAACAAGCACTCATGTAACGTGCTTAAGACAACGCCTGGCACCAAGCAATTAAAAATGTCAGCAATTGTTAATAACATTAGTACAGCTATTGTCCTATTTACATTAAAGATGGAATTCGATTGTATTAGAGAGGAAATGAGAGACCAATGTACTATTTAAAATTTTCAATCACAAAACTGGTCAGTCTCACAAGTTTTAAAACCATATTATATATACATAAATTTATTACATACCGTATGGGATAGACTTTTCTTGGTATTTAATAATCTGACAGTTACTCTTACAATCTAACTAAAAATGAGAGATCAGACGTCAAGTAAACTTCTGCTTTGTCCTTCCTTTTAAGGCATTTTTCCCTTTATCAATTCGACCCACATTCAAATACATCAACACGAACCCTCACGGCTGCTGTAATTACTGTCCTTATTTGGACAATCTTCTTTTTTGCCTCAACTTTAATCAGTATTTCCGCCATCTGTTCCCATTTCTCTAACATCTGATTCTCATCCTCAGCTCTAACATCAGCTCTTCAGTGAAGCTTTTCCTCCCAGCTCGGGGGCACTTGTTTCTGGGCCTGTTCGCTCCGCTGAGATCTCCGTCACCTCGTGCCACGTCGTCACCGTAATTCCACCGTTTCGATTCTTGGTGTGTCTTCTCCCCAGACTGCAAGCCTCCTGGAGGCAGAGGCGGTTTCTTCTTTATTCTGCATGTCTGGTAACTGAACTCCTTCTTTATGATATACCTGGGTATTCAGTAACTAGTCAATGAAGCAGTCAAAGAATGGAGTTTGCTAGAGATGAAGTAAGGAGCTGGGGCTGCACTGAACAGCCCAGAAGCACCTCATAAACGCTGATGAACCGGGTCTCCCTTGTCCCACACAAGGGGCCCTGGCATTTCTGTGGCAGGAAAGGTAACGGTGCAGTGACTTTACCCGCTGACACAACCAGACTGATGCTCGCTGCAAGGGCCCCACCGGGGCCTCTGCTCACAGTATTTACTGGACTTAAGGGAATAAAAGAGCTGCGTAAAGCCGGGAGCAAGACAGTCAACGGTGCTGAAATAGTGACCAACACGAAGAGAGCCGAGAATACCATTACCAGACCTTGGGTAGTTTAAGGAACGCTGCCACCATGTGGCCCTTTTCCCTTCTTTTAGAAATAAAATTTCATAAAGAAAAAGATAAGCGTGGCCATGGGCATTACCTTTTTGAACTATATCAACTATAAACAATTTTACTTTTAAATGTTGGCCAGTTTAAAGACAGGACGGAGGAGACGAAACTCAACTCCCAGGAGGCCGTGGCAGCCACCGCCCGCCCTGCCCAGCCCCGTGCCTCTGGCGGAGACACTTCTCTTAGGGAGAGGAGGTTGTCATTTGGGCCAAGAGAGAAAAGAACTGTAAGTAACGCACCACCTCTTCAGATCTAAACCTCTAAACGCCTTCCACTTTCTCTCATCATCTGAGGGGAAATGCCAGGGTGCAAGAGACAGAAAAGGGAGTCGAGTCTGACGAACAGACAAGCGTCCGGGCGCCAATCAACCCTCAGACAGCCTGGGCCGCCACAGTGTGAAAGGGCCGCATCGAGAACTTTCCAAGAAGAGGAGTCAGGTCACAGGTGGCCGGAGACAACAAACTCAGCCGACAAGAGCTTCTGAGCCCTTCAGAGGCTGTTCTTCACTGACGGCATGAGCCCGTCTCGCTTCACGAAGGTGGGCCCACGGCTGACTTGCTCACGGACGTAGCACTGGTTCCTGACACCATGTCTCACACAAAATAAGTGCTCGAGATATGCTGCTTGACTTTATTTAACAAGCTGACAATTATCATAGCCAGTGTGAAAATTTTATTCTTGAGTAAACATTTTCCTAAGATGATGTTTACGCCATTTGCTTAGCAAATCCCTACTTTCCCTAAAGATAATAAAAATTGAACCCAAACTCATTTGAATCACTGCAAATTCTGAATTAAGGCACTCAACTGGATTTTTCTTGCTCCCATCTTTCTCTTAATAATGACCGTTAACAACATCTGTCTAACATCGACATACTAGGGATTTTTAAATTGACACATCGTTTAATCCTCATAAAAACTCCGCAGTATATATTACTGTTCCCATTTTTAAGAAGAGGAAACTAAGCCTTAGGAAGGCAAGTAACCAAAGCTAGGAAGAGGGACGCCAGGACTGCAGCCCAGGCACGCCCACTGCACCAGACTCCAGGCCAGTACTCCTTCTGCTGCTCGGCCCCGCCCCCTCTGCACAGACCCTGGAGGGCTGAGCCACGCGGGGTGCAGGTCACTCCTCTCCTCTCAGGCACGTGCCCGTCTTCTCTTGGCAACTGTCTTCTATCCCAGTTAAAAGAGGTGTTGGCTTCAAAAGGGGGTGAGCTCTTAACACAACATATCCTGCAGCATAAATGTAGCACGTCCCTCATCATCCACTCAAACCCAGTCCCCTCTGCACAGCCCTTTCACAGAAATGGCCCGTATTATGCACTGAATGCTCAGCCACTAACTGGCTGTGTGACATTCCACACGTTGCTTTCCACCTCTGGGCACGGTTTCCATGAAGTCAGGAGGTTGGATTAGAGAAGCCGTCTTAATTCCAGGATTCTGTACTTTTAATATAAAGTAGACCTTTACATTTACAATTTTTTAAAATAAAAACTATTTAGTATTTCAAATGAACCAAACCGGCAAAAAAAAAAAAAAAAGATAACTTATGAGAAAAGACCACTGGATACTGGAAAAGCCGTTTTAGTCGAAGCTCTCATAACTGTTCTTTTGAATCATATTCAGTATCTACAGTGCACTAGACATCCTTTCAGGTATTTGAACACAAGAGAACAAAAAAGATTCGAGTCTACATTCTAATAAAAGAGCAAACAGTAAGGAAATACAGTTTTTAGAGCTTATGGTAGACAGAATTCTAAGATGGTCCCCGAAATCCCCTCCCCTAGTATACACACACCTTTCAGTTACTCAGTCAAACTCTAATCTCGGTGTTGCTTTGAAGATATTCTGCAGGTGTAGTTTCAAATCAGCTGATTTTAAGAAAGGGAGATTATCCCTGGTGGGCCTGACTTAATCAGGTGAGTCTTTAACAGGGACTGGTCTTTTCTGGGCAAGAGATATTGGAAACATGAGAGGGAGACTCCATTTACATCTTTGAAGACAGAAGGGGCCATGTGGCAAGGGATGTGGGCAGCCTCAGGAGCTGGGAGCGCCCCCGGCTGATGGCGAGGAAACACGAACTCCGTCTACCTCGGCAGGGAGCTGAGTCCTGCTACCGCCCTGTGCAGCAGAAAAAGGGCTCTGAGCGCCACATAAAAACAGAACCTGGCCAGTTCCTTGATTTTAACCTTGTAAGACCCTGAGCAGAGTATCCACCATGCTGTGCCCAGACTCTATTCTCACTAAGGAACTGTTAATAATTTTTGTACAGTATGATAAGGGAATAGTCTCTGGTTAATATTCTGTGTGGGGGGTAATCATTCTTATCCTAACCATGATGACAATAATGATGCCAAACGTAACCAGCAGTTATTCCCGGGTGCTGGGCAATGTTCTAAGTTACACACATCTTTAACCTTCACATTAACCCTGGAAAGCAGGGATTACGCAGATTTCCAGTCTGTGGAACCTAGAAATGGAGTCTAACGCCGCAGCTCCACCTTGAGGGCTCTGTACTGCAGGCTTCCCTTACTTTCGAAGGGTTTATGGAAAGGTTCCCTCCTTTTGGCAGGATTAGACTTCCTGCTTGGTTGGAATCTCATTTGAAAATAAAACCCCAACCTACATAGAATCACAAAATTGTGTTAACACCATTTACCATCTACCCAACAGCAGCCTGGGGTGTTACTCTTCAGGGCACAGTGAACCCACTGTGCAGAGGCAAAACCAACAGCACAGGAAACAGGATGGTGGGCTGGTGCAACAGCACTGTTGGGACACAGCATACAAGGCAGAGCACAGATGGTAAAGCTAGAAAGACAGGGGCCAGGTCACAGAAGGACGCTCGGACTTTGTCCTCTAGACAGAAAAGGGTATCAGAGGGTTTTCATAACAACGGTGCACTCTGGCAGCCGGATGAGGACCAGACTTGACCGGGCTGATAGAGCAGGCACACCAGTCAGAAAGGACAGAGATTTATGCTGTAGCGTCTAGAAGACTTGGTCGCTGGACGTGACCTACACGGGAGGGAAGAGCCCAGGATGATTCTCAGGTTTTAACTCAAGTGCTTCGGGTAAATGCTGATGCCCCAACTGAGGGAAAAATACAGAAAATCGGTCGGGAAAAGTGACCCATCTGTCTCTAGAATCTTTTTTTCACTAGATCTCATTTTACAGATGAAACAACTCAGATTAACAGACGTTAAATAGCCCAGAGGCACCAGAACTGCAGCCTGAGGCTCCTGCCGTCCACTCCCTCTGGCAATGTCAACGCTTCTCAGTAAGTTTTACTTTGTGTATCTTATGGACATGTGAACAGAAACCAGAGATTTTAAAACTAGAGAACTTCCCTTCCATATATTAACGCACTAACAATTAGGATAGGATTTTTACAAAGTCAGTTTTAAATACTCACTTCAAATTCTTTCACAAAATAACGGGTTTCACCTTGGATGACAGGCCTGTGATCTAAAAGCCTTGAATGGATTTCTCCAAGATCTGTAAAGACAAAATGAAATTCTCGGTCAGTCCATGCTAAGTGGCATCCTCTCTAGCTTGTTTTACTCTTCTCCTTCCCCATAAACGTATGGAGGTTAAAATCTAATCCAGGCTGTGGATTAAGAGGAAATCTCACTGACACAACATTGTAAAATAACTATACTTAAAAAAAAATACATACATACATGTATATGTATATGTGTGTGTGTATATATATATATATATATATATATATATATATATATATACACACACAATTTTTTTAAAAAGAAGAAATCTCATTCACTGCCAATAAACTGGTATAAGTAGTTCTGAGAACAGTTAGCTAACACCTAATAAAGTTGAAGACATGTATACCTAGCAACGTCATACCTAAGTATGTGCCCTGGGAAAACTCTTACACAAATGAAAGAGACGTTTATAACGCTTACTACAGCATGAGTGTAACGTCAAAAGGAAAAAAAGGAAACAACCTAAACATATACCCATAGGACGGATATTATAAACCAGTGAAATTATGGATATTACAAAGTAAGATGAAAATGAATACACTGTAGTTACATTTATTAACATGGATAAATCCCACAAATATAATGTTGAGGCAAAAAAAAAGTTTCAGAAGGATAAAGCCATTTATACAAACTTTAAAAATACACAAAATGACACTTCCTTTTGGGAAACATACAGAAGCAATAGAACTATAAAGAAATGCATGAGAGTGGGGAGGGTACAGCTCAGTGCTACAGCGCATGTTAAGCATCCTTGCTTGTCTTGGACAATTTCAACACTCGGTCATATCTCTCTACAACCCACTCCATATACTGTTAATGCTCATTCTTCGCAGGAGAGGAGGCCCCTTTGTACCCGCAGATTTTGCACTTAACAAATTAATTTTATCAAGTAGGTAAATTCACAAATGCACATTCTGCATGACAAGGCTGCTCCATGTCTGCTGAGGGCTCTACTTAAAACACAGATCTAACCACATGACTCTCGCGCTCACTACTGTTCCACAACAATGTGGAACATTCAAGAAAAAGTCCAATCTCCTTTAAAAGGCAAGAAGTCTTCTTTGGTCTGATTACCAGCAGACGCCATCTTTAGAAATGTGTGGTTCCCAAATATGCCACGCTGCTTCAGGCCTCCGTTCCTTTGCTTACGCTGTTTCCAACTAGGTCCCAAACTACCTTTGCCCTCTTTTCTCAACTGCTAACACTTTATTCTTCAAGGCTCAGATCGGACATTGCATCCCCCAGGGACCCCTCCCCCTTGTCTCCTAACACCCACTCACAGGCCAGAAACCCTCAGAGCCTCAGGGGCATAAATAATGAAGTCATCTTATTTATTTCCCTTCACTAGACCCTGGCATTAAAACTCAACAAATACCTTTTCACCGCTGATGGTCTTCAAGTAAGATAAACTAAAAATAGATTTTTCAGAATGAAAAGAGTAAATGGTTCCACCAAAAAAGGCAAGGAGGTTCTAAACATACTGTCAATTATAGCTCAATTTTGGATTAACTTGAAAAACTTCCTTTGAATTATCTCCTTTTAAAAAAAGTACTACATCTGAAACTAATACTGTAAATCAACCATACTTCAACTTTAAAAAATACTACATCAAAATCACAAACTTCTGTGTATCAAAGGACACAATCAATAGAGGGAAAAGGCAACCCACGGAATGGGAGAAAATAAATGCAAATCATATCTGAAAAGGGGTTAATATCCAGGCTATAGAAAGAACTCAACAACAATAACAACAACAAAAAAACCCACCTGATTAAAAAATGGGCAAATGACTTGAATAGATATTTCACCAAATAAGACATACAAACGTCCAATAAGCACATAAAAAAATGCTCAGCCTCTGACCTCTAAACACAAACACACACACATACACAAAATGAAATACCTGACTAGTATTCAGCTTTAAAAAGGAAGGAAATTCTGACATGAGCTACAGCACTGATGCTCCGTGAAATAAGCCAATCACAAAAGGACAGGCCTGATTTCACTTTATATAAAGTACTTAGAGTCATTACATTTAGAAACAGCAAGCAGAATGGTGGCTGGGGGAGGCAAGTGGGGAGTTAGTGTTTAATGGGTACAGGGCTTCAGTTTGGGAAGATAAAAAGGTGACGGAGAAGGACGGTGGTAAGTGGCTTCACAATAATGTGAACGGACTAACGCCCCTGAACTGTACTCTTAAACAAGATAAACTTCCTATTATGTGTATTTTACCACAATTTAAAAAATTCTAGTTAACAGCTCACTGTTTGCACAGATAAACAATTACAAATTAGCCCTAACACCCACGCACCACCCTCGAACTCCGTATTAGACTTAAGAGACAACCTTAAGTCTCCAAAAATCTGACAGATACGGTTATAAAGAAACAGACAGCAACATGAGGATGCCACTCCCCCGGCAGCGCTGAAGGACGGGAATCCTAGAAAGGCTTCAACACTGCAAGGCGGTGGGGCTGCGGGGTTAAGCGAGGATGGAGATGAGAAAGCACAGAACCTAACTGGCAAAGACCTTCCTGCAGGAAACGGGGTTGAGAGCTTGGGGAATCAAACGAATTCGGGTTCTGTGAGAATCCAGGATGTAACTAGGTTGTAATCCTCCCCTAGCCCCCGAACCGACAGGACAAATGGTCACGCAGTGTCCGGTGCTTAGGCTTTAAGATGCTTTCTTACGCCCTCTCGCTTACTCCTGGCACGACCCAGGGGCAGAGAGGGTCAGCGCGTGGGCAGAGCGAACGACCCCGTTACACGGCTCTGAAGCGACCTGCCCGAGGCCGCGGGCCCTTGCTGACTCCCGGGCTCACCGCCTCACTCGGGGGTCGTGAGCCCCAGTCCACGCGGCTCCGCGCGGGGCCCGGGCTGGGGGAGGGGAGAGGGGCGGCCCCCACGCTCCCGACCGCGGCTTCTACGGGGAAGTAGGAGGGGCTGGGCCGCTTTGCCGCTCCTGGGAGGCACCTGGCGCGGGGAAGCTGGCGGGCCAGGCAAGGACCCCCCCATCCCCGCCGACTCCCCGCCACAAACGCGAGGCCGCGCGAGACCTGGGGGTCCACCTGGGGCTCGGCCCCGGGTCAGAGGGCGCCGCCTGGGAGGTGGCGCTGGGCTGGGGTCCACCAGGGCGGTCCGTACCCTTGATAATGACGTGCGCTGGCGAGCCTGGGGTCCCCAGCGAGTCCCTCTTCTTGCCGCCGCCGCCCGGGGCGGCTTCACAACCCACGGGGGTCTCCGTTCCTCCGCCACTCATCCCGACCGACTCCGCCCACCCGCGGCCGCGCTGCGCCTGCGCAAACCTGCGCGGCCAGCTTTCCAGGCGCGGTTGGGGGGTGGGGGCGAGGTCAACGTCATCAAAGGGCGTCGGGGAAACTGAGTCTGCGCAGTGGGCGGTTCCTGTAAAGCCCCTGTGGTGGCCGGCGCCGTGAACGAGCGGAAACCGATTCCGCCATGCTGAATTAGGGCAGGTCCGCCGGAATAGAAAGTTAGAGCTCAGCTTATTCCTCCCTAAACCTGCTGGAGTTAATGGTGGTTTATAGAGTTTGGCGAAGAGGGGATCCAGTCGCAGAATAATATTAATAATAGTGGTGTAAATCTGTTATCTATATTATTACCTGCCACCAATATTTTATAGAGGATGTGGACGGGCTTGCATTGTCACATTCAGTCATCATAGCCACTCCGGGGAACGGATTTGTCGTTTCTTTCTAACAAATGAAGAAACAGAGATTAAGTCATTTGCCCGGATCACTTCTCAGACTCACTTATGCCCCTGTGAAGAGGAAACTTATCTGTTCCTGGCATTTGTATTTAAGAAATCCCAGCCAGTTGTTACATGGGCTAAGATAAAATGCACGTAATTATGGAAGGGGCCGTTTTGCTAGGCTGCTTTGATCTGTAGTCATGAAGAGACAACTACGATGCTGCCATGTATCTAGTGCTGCTATTTGGTGAACTCCATAAAGTTCATCTTATAATCGCAAGTCTTCGTGCCTGTTCAAAGGACAGGCGGTGCAACTTGGCAGTGGCTCCTTCATCTCCCGTGTTCATCCAGGGGTTCTTTCTAAGAATCGTGTGTTAGTCTCTCCCATTCTCCCTCCTCTCTTCCTGCACAGTCCTTACCCTCAAGGATCTCACAGTCACCAACATTTACAACCTGGGGCCTCTAAATGATAGGTTGTAGAAAGATGCAGCACACATGTGGGGCATCTGGGGGTGTGAGGTGGCCAAGAAAGTCTCAGAGGAAGTATACTTTGTCCTCAGTCTGACATGAAGAAATGTTAGCCAAGTGGGGTGTGGTGAGGATGGAACTTGAGGTTTTCTAGCAGAGGAAATAATAAAGAGGCATAAAATAGATGAATTAGTAAATAGAATGTGAGCTTGGTTAATTGCAAGTTGTTGGGTCTGGCTTTTAACCTTTCAAGCCTTATTTTCTCTTTCCTCACTTTAGCATCAACTTCTAGAAAATGTAATTATTTTTAAAGCCCTTCATTATTCTGTCAAGATATTGACCATCTCCAAAGCCATAAAGATCCCCATAGCCACTTTTTGTAAACTTTTGTAATGTACCTTCCTCCTTGAACCCACCCTAACCTCTGACAACCTATGATGAATCCTCCATTTCTAAAATTTTGACATTTCTAAAACATTACATAAATGGACTCACACTGAGTACTTCTCCTATGTTTTAAGAATAGCTGTTCTCAACTTCACCGTACACCCTCTGTTAGATCATTTTTCAGAGACTCAGTATCAAACACTTCCAAACCATGGAATTGTAAAAGGATTTTTTCCAATTATTATGCTTTTTGAGAGTCAAGATGTCCAAAACATGAAAATAATGCTAACTCAGTAGAAATAAATTTCTGACTTCAGGGTACATTATTTGCTAACTCCTTGTTGAACCTTATAAAATTAGAAAATAAAAATAAAATGTGTGTTTAATTACATGCATCTTGAGGACAACATTGAAGTCCATTCCCTCGTATAAGCCCACCAAGGGTAAGCATACTGGGGGGGGGGCTAAATTTATTCTGCTTTTTATCAGATCTACTTTATGAGATTTCTTCTGGAATATTTTCTATTTATACTTTTTTGTTTAACCTATTTCTTATTTTTAAATTTCTGTTTCTTTTTTGGGGGGGTAATTAGTTTTTTTTTTATTTTTTTTTTTTAGTGAAAGTACTGGGGATTGAACTCGACCTCATGCATGCTAAGCATGCGCTCTACCACTGAGCTCCACCATCCTAACCTATTTTTAAAGCAGGTTAAAAAAATTAAAAATGGAAGAAACTGATGAAAATAAAGGAGGAGAAAAGATTAGGTGGTCTTTTGGGGTTAAGATACTAGATATTACTGTGTATTAATCTTATGAAGTTTTGGAAGTGCATATGGCACCCGAGGCCCAGAAGCTGCATGGTGTGAAATGACACCCTGGATATTGGCATCAGCTGTCTTCTCGGCAGCAACTTTATTGTCCTGGACTGAACCTTCCTGGACGGAATCCTGCTTGTTCCCCGTACAGCTGCTTCTGGTGTACTCCATCACTTGGAGAACACGCAGTGCTTTACCATAGGGGGCTGCTATGGGGAGAAACTGTGCTCCTGTGACAGAGCCATCCAGTCAGAACACAGGATGCTACGATACTACACTGGTCCCACCTCCAGAAAGTTGGACTCAGGTATGCCAAAAGACCAAAAGGTTTTGGATGAATACAGCTGCTCTATGACTGTTTGTCACAGAAGCTTTGGACAGGTGTCATAGAGTGGTTTTCATGTTGTGGTCACCACAGTAGACCTCATGGATCAGAACCTCAGGTGGGGACCCAGCAGTCTGTGTTTGGAGAAGCCCCAGGTGATGACCACACATGCTGAAGTCTGACAACCACTGCTTTCTGGCAACATCTGTTACCCATCCCCAAACTTCTGATGATGACCTTCATTCACTTCTAGAGTTCTTTTATGCAAGTGACAAGGCTTAAGTCAAATGCTGAACAGTCAGGCACTGAAAAGCTGGTGAGGCTAATCAGAGGGTTAGACATCTCTAACAGCCTTTAAGACAAGGGGTGTGTGTGTGTGTGTCTGTGTGTGTTTGTGTTGCAGAAGGTTGGAAAAAATGGGGCAGTGGAGGAAGGACAAGCCGAGTTGCATGAACAGACTAGTCCGTGGACTTCTCCAAAGGAACTTGGGAATTTGTAACCAGATGGCGGGAAGTTTGTGGCCTTATTCAAAGCAGGCCTGCAGCCTCACTGTTTAGAGCGATGCCTTGTCAAATTAGTTGTGTGGCTACTGTGTTTCAAGCTTAACTTGGACAGACAGGCCTGCCAGGCACAAATTTCTCAAGCAGATGATGTGCGGGGGGTAGGGGTGTGTGTGGCAAAAGTTATCCCCTGCAAGACTGTGAGGACAGATGACCCTCAGCAGAAATGGGAAGTCAAGCCTGCAGGGTCCCTGATGCAGCGGGCTAGCCCTAGGGACCCAGACTCTCTGGAGGGGAAGAGACAGCACAGATAAGCGTCACTTAACTCGCCAGGCTGGCAGAGCGCGAAGCCTTCATTCCCCCCACAAAGGAATGGAAGTTTAAAGGATTAAAATACTCCTAAAGGAGTCCTGATAGTGGAAGGAGAAACCCTTGAGACTTAATAGGCAAAATGGCCAGCATCTCAGATTCCCCTACTTCCTGTCTGCCCTCTTTTGGCCTCTCTCGTAAGAGAAAGATGAGTTTTGCTAGATTAGGTAGCAGCTGGAATTAGTTTTACTCGCCAGCGGTGTGGGGCATAAAGGCAGAGCCTGCAGGGATGTGGGCTCCAGCAAGTAATCATTACTGCAGAACAAAATTCACCATCTTATCTTTGATGTGTCTGTATGTAACCCTACAGCTGGGCTCCAGTGCTATAAATCCAGCGTGGAAGACACGGAGCAGTGGGATATAAAGCCCCCTGTGTATCTAAAAGCTCTGCCCAGCAAGAAAGATATACAGCGGTGACTTTCTCCCCATTGCTTTTGCAATAAAATTCACCCAGAGCTCCAGGAAGAGTTGGGAGGCAATTCAGCATCAATAAATCAAGACTAAAATTAAGATGGCCAGATATGTCACAGCCACTCAGGTGTACGGAGAATTTGAAATTTAGTGCCCTGGTAATGGGTAGGGGCAGGTTATGTAATTACAGAGAAGAAGAAATACTGCTCTCTGAGGTTAAAAAGCTTAATGCAGGAATCCATTAAATCACCTCATCTCTGCCAAAGCTGGATTAATATTAAAGTTTGTGTAACATCTGGCATTTTTTTAATGAAAGGAATGAAGTCAAACGTTAGGGAAAAAATATATAAGTGAAAAAGCTGTACTTCACAATTTTGATGACTTGTCAAATAGTTGTGTGTATTATCTTTCCGTGGGATGTACACGTGTGTACCTGACTGTAAGAGTTCCATTCTTTCCGACAATACCAGAGGAGACCAGAGAAGTGTTAGGGGAGGGAGTAATTTGCAGCCCTGAAACTTCAGGTGGAATGCTCACAGCACACCCAGGGGGGCAGCGGTCCGCAGGGACAGTCAGACAGGCCCGCCTCTGTGGTGGACGGACAGACTCCCCAGATTCACTTGAGCCCTTGAGTCTCTGAATATACAAATACGAGTTTCTAGTTTCTAATAGAAAGGCTCCTTTATAAAATTAAAAATGCTCCCAGTAGCAATGTATTTCTAAATCCAGTCCTGTAAAAACTGTCTTGGTCTACTACAGTAAACTCACGCTCTTGGCCTATTGAATCTCTAGACTCAGTAACATGAAGGGCAAAAACCCGGTGGGATGGGAAGAGGGGCGGTGAGGCATTCTTACAGAGAAGCCTTTACTGAGTGCCAGGCTGCAGGATGGGCTTTTCCACATACATCGTCCCAGCTCATCCTTATGACTTAGGTCTTATGCTTTATCTTTACATTTTATTTTTACAGATTAAGAAAATGTGGTTAACTGATTGGCTTCAGGGCACACTGCTGGTAAGTGATAAAAGCACGACTCACCCAGAGGGATGTGTATTTCCCAAGTCTCCGCTCTCTGCACTTGGACTCTGAGCTGTGTAGCTCCGGAGACCCGCATCAGCACCCGGATATTAAATAGCGAAGCGCTCAAGGACTCTGTCTTATTATTATTTGTAGATATAATTGATTACTTGATTATTTACTTACTCAAACATCGACTATTTATTTACTCAGCTGGTAAGAATTAGAAATTGTATAGATTTTAAAATAAAGGATCTCTTCGTTCTCTACAGAGAGTCAACAGCAGCCTTTTGATGTTGGCTTTTAGTTTGGAAAAATCTGGTAGTTATCAAGTCCAAAATTAGTGGGAGAGAGGGAACGTCCCATTGCTTTTTAGCTACTGCACCTTCCAGCAGGACAACCACCACCGAAGAACCATTAACTCAAGGGAATGTGTCTTAGTCCAGCCCCCGCCAGGGCAGTGCAGTAGTTAGTTTCACCTCAGTGAGTACAGACTACAGGAAAGAAAGAAACAAACAAAAAAGGTTTTTCCCACCATGTTTACTGGCTCACATAAATATCTGAAAACAAATCCATCTGTCTCTCCTTTTTGGTATCCTTGGCACAGTTTATATAGTTCTTAATAAACAAACTACCATAAATATTCAGAAGGGGAAAATGAATTTTAAAAGATGAAAGAGGTCAATAAATAGCTAAATGTCAACCACTGAAAGGACTATTTTTTTAAAGATTAAGCCACTGATTTGCAACTTTTATTAAAATAAATTTCCTCTATAAAAACAAGGTAATCTATGACTTGATCTCAACTCAACTTTTGACAGCAGCTGAAGTTTGACATTAAAAGGAAAAAACCTGCAGACATGTCAACCAAAGAACACAAGTTTATACGTTAAAAATTCTACCAACTTTAACAAATAAAGAATGACTGCATGTTAAGTTACGTCAGTTCTCTGGTCCCGAATGCACTTCCCATTTAAACTATGGTAATCAGTCTTCTGTACGGCGGCCCGGGTGGCTTCTAGTGGGAATTAGCATACAGTCTGTTCTTGATGAAGACAACACGGGGCAGATGTTGCCTGATGCCTGGATAATGTTGAATGTGACAAAACCAGCGAGACACATTAAGATATTTCTCCTTTTCTTGAACTGTCAGGTCAACCTAAGTAGAGATTAAAAACACACATACAACATAGACATTACATAAGTGCAAGTATTGTTACCATTTCAGCAGGAGACAGAAATTGGGGGAGGGGGGGATTCTCACAGTTCTCAAAGCCAACGCGGTCAGACAGGAGTGAAACGTTTTGGCCACTTGGAAGAGCTCTCTGTTGGCTTAATGCTTTCATGTTCAGTTCAAAATCAGATGTGCTTTCTAGTGAAATCTGAAGTTTTCAGCAAATGGAAAGTTTACATTAACTCTGGGTCTAGAGAACCGAAGAGTTTGTTTTTTATTTTATTGGAAAGGAAAATGGGAGAAAGGAAAATAACAGCTTCTGAGAGACTAAGATAGGGTTCTTTCTGCAATATTTTTTGCAAACCTAAAATAAGAAAGGTTTACTGGCATCTAACATATTTAACAAGGAAAAAGTATATATATATGTATGTGTGTGTGTGTATATATATATTTGTAGATGGCTGGTGTATACATACAAGTAGACAACTGCCTCTTTCTACAAAACTCTGGGGAAAAACTTTACTGAGGAAGACAACGACCCATGAAATGTAAAGTGATTATTGCTTAATACAAGGAGGAAGGGCTGTTTCCAGCGGCACATGCCTCAGGTGAAGAACAGACCTAAATCCCGTTTGCAGTAAAGCTGGACTCGACCTTTAGAGGATGTTGCAGTTCACAGCATTTACTATCGAGCTACAAGGATGCCCAGAGATTTGCTTACAGAAAGACAGTGCCTATTACTTCACTGGGCTCAGATTCTGAACCAGGGGACTCAAAGACTTTTCTCTGAGACAAAAATCATGAAGAGGTGTCACGTAAGGAGAAGCCAGTAGGACAACCATGAACCATGTAAGAACAGTGTAGTTCTTTCTCCTGTTGTTAATTCATTTATTTAACAGTATCTGTCAAGTCTCCATAAGACTGACACGGAATGTTTACATAAAGAAAAAAGTCTCAGGCACCCTCGTGAACTGCAAATCCATTAGCAGTCTGCTTGCTGGAAGGCAGTTCTAGTGAGATGGATGTCCTGTCTTATTCAGCATAACAGGCAAACATTCTGCTAAGTTACTAGGTCAACAAAACTGAAGGACAAATTACTTGGTATCCAATAAGTATTACGGAATAGAAAATGTTAACAATAAAATTAAAAGCTATACATGTAGTATTTTCTTAATGTTTACATGAATTTGTATTTTCATTTTATACTTACTATAAGGCAATTTAAAGAGAAAAATGGTTCTAAGTCATCCTGCCTTCTTTTTTGCCTTTATGACGTTAAGACACCACTGTGTCAACATCTGGTTTCTGTGGTGTCAGAGGTGTCAAATGTCTATCTGTGGGACCAGTTTACCTGAATTATTAGCAGTGAAAAGTCATGGTTCCACATGTAAACAATTACATTATTTTTTCCTCCGTGTCTGGTGCGCTGTGCACAGGCGGCACTTACCACCATTGTGGAGTAAGCCGAGTATCAGCCCACACGTGAAAAGGTAAAGCACGTTTTGTAAAAGATCTAACTTTTTGTTTTTTCTAAATCTTTACCAAGTGTGAACTTCACCACTGACTTCAAAAGAAAATGTAAGATTTTTAAAAAGTTCAACCACTGGTAAACATAGCTGCTAACTGAATAGCAAATTGCGTAAGTCTTCATTCATACATACATACCTATATACATAAATTCAAAACCAACTTCAACAAAGCTCTTTACTGACAGTTAAAGCAAACAGAAATAAGCAAGTATTACTCCAACTTGATTTCAACGTCAGCTGTTAAAAACGTGATGAGTCAAATCTGACTGCTTACAATCCAGTCTTTTCAGAACTCTTTTCATTTTAAAACAGTCTCTAGTTGGCCACTGTGTGAGATGTTACTTTTCAGAACGAATTAAAATGTACCGAGAAGACAGCATTTCCCCACAACAGAGCACTGATGCTTGTCTGCGCTGCATTCAAGCTGTTCCCTCAGATTTTGAAATGGGGGAAGGGCAGTGTCTGTTTACTATTTACATTTCAGAAGAGTATCTGCTCAGGAAGGAGGATCACTTCCTGCCCCCAGGCCTGTCACTGACCACACAACAAACTGTGACACAGAATCACTTTCCTCCAATTTACAGATTTCACATTTTCAGCCTTCAGTGTAAGGATTACAATAGACCCACAGCACAGAATAATTTTTATTCCAAGAGCGTCTCAAGTTTCTTCTAACACTTTCCTAACTTATTCCAATAATTGTAAACTAGATGCTCTATTTTAGAGAAAGTAAACTGTTAATTTTTCCCTCAGAAGATTTTGCTAGAAATACAGTGCTTTACCAGAAGGGTCAGGTTACACTGGACCTTTTGGTTTAAACTTTGGAGCTTGTCCCTCGAGTCTGAGAAAACTATGACTGACCTGGCTTTGCTACCTCCACTACTTTTTGGGTAGACATTCAACTTTTGAATGTACTGTAAACAGAGGAACAAACAAAAAACAGATATCCCCCTCCCCAAACGTATAGTTAAAAAAAACTTTTGGGATGGGATCCCCATCAACTATTTCACTTACAACACCAGTTTTCCATCATCCCTTTTTAGTTGGCTAGTTTTTTCTTTCCTCCCCCCACCCCCTTTTTAATAGCAGGAAACACAATGCAATTGTTCTGGTTACCATTTCCTGCTTCTGACTGGTCTGCATGCCAGTGTGTCCACAGTGATGTTTGGCTCTTCCTACCTAATCATTCCTTTCTATTTATACTGGCACTCCGTAACTCGTTTGAACTTGAAAGCCAAACAGATAATATTCTTAGTCACTAATTTTCCATGAAGACATGGGAGAAACTCTTTGGGCGACCCATTCCAGATCAGGGGGGATGTTGGTTTGCTCCCTTTCCAACTGGCACCACGCTGCCTCTGAGACCTTCTTTATGACCAGCGTTCCTGGACTGTTCTGGGGCTATTTCTACTTTTCCTTTCTTTCTAAAAGAATGACACCTCCACTGGTGCTCCAAGCTTCAAAACAAATGCATTTCAATTGATAACAATCTTATAGGCAAGCCACACATAACATTACAAAGGATTTTAGTAATCTCTGAGTACCAGCCTGTTCACAGGGACCGCTATCTACGAGTGAAATCACTTGAAGAAAGCAGTGAGTCATTGGTGTGATGACAAACGGCCACAGTAACTGGCATTTTAACAAAGGAAGAACAATGTAATATTCCTCGGAGGGAATGAAGACAGACCGGATCTTACAGAGCAGCTCAGCCACAGCTAGAACTGGGCTCCCACTGAAACAAGGTACGCCGAGATTATTTGATGACTTGAAGGTTCTCCGACTGCTGTTTTGTACACCGTGCTGATTGCTCTGATTACATGTTAGGTATTGAAGAATAAATAAATGAAGGAACACATGAGGGCAGAAATAAATATACTGCCAAAGCCCACCGAAGCACGAGAAGCTGTCTGATGAATGTGAGCGGGCGGGCGATCTGAGCCTCACCTCTGCTCTGCCTGAACTTAATACCGAGTAATCACTTCTTTCTCATCTGGGTATATTTACACCTAACTCACCAGGGATGTCAGTTAACCCCACAGCGCAGCCCTGTCACAGGACAGGGTTCGTCTGGGAGGCCTGTTCCCTGGGAATGTGTGTGATTCTCCGACGCACTCTGCCTGCACGTGGACCAGGGTGTGAGAGCTGCTTTGGTTATGAACCTGTTTGATGAACCCAAAGGGATGGTTAATGGAGTGATTTACATATTATTCCACTCAATTTTGTTCTGAAAAAAAAAATAAGCACGCTATCCTTAATCATCATATTGCAATCGTCACACAGAAAGAGGGCACACAACTCAGAATGGGGAGTACAGACAGGCACAGGTCGCTGAGCACTGTTAATGGGGTCCTGATTTCAACACGCAGCTCTGAACGAGACACTTCCAACCTGCTTGAAAACCAAACGCCCCCGTGGGTGCCCGGGCTCACAGTGGGACAGCGCTGCAGCTGGTGCCACAAATATTCTGCATTGTGGAATTACGACCCTGTTCGCTCTGCTGGCAAGGAAACTCCACACAAGCATGCCCTTTCTCGGAGTCTTTCTCTCCTCTACTGTCTGAGAGGCACAAGCCAGAGAGAGAAGGATGGAAACGCACACTCGGGTTTGCCAGAGGTGCCCTTCATTACCCACAAGCATCTGGGGGAAATGCTCTCCTTCTGAACGACGGCTTCGTGCTGCACAGAGCCAGAGCCTGCGATGGCCTGACAGGCCTCCTCTTGCCCGCCTGCAGCCACCACACGGAGGCCAGGAGATGACGTTTCTCCCAATACCAAGCTCCAAAGTTAAGTCGTGCTGCACTGAGATATGTTTCTAAAATGTCATCAGGTGCGTCGTCGCTGCCTTGAGAGAGAAATTGTTCTTGTCCCCTCGCTAAGGCAGCCTGGCTCTCGGCAGCTTAACCTCATTCAGATCAAGTGACGGACTCCTCCAAGTTCAAAGACAGGGTCTGTCACCGGGAGAAAGAAACGCAGACACCTTAAGAGCAGACCCTTCTTGCCTTGGGGGCTTTGTGCCTTTTGAAATGAGGTAAGTTGTGCCGTGTCACCAAAGTGATCGCAAGACGCCCCTGAAATATTCTAATTCTAGAATGGGACAAGGAGCGGCCGGTGTGATGGGGGTATTTCGGCTCCACTTCAACTGCCTTCACACTTAAATAAGGTTGCTGTAACTGCGCTGACGTGCGTAACTGAAGGTTATACTTGCACGATAAAGATTTACAACCTAAAATAGGAACTATAAAGAGGGAGAGATTGCTAAGTAACGCTCATCTCAAGAAGCACGGAGCGGCACAAGGGACTGTGCTTAGAGCAAGAAGAGAAATAGGACACCATCCTCCTTGGCCTCCTTATTTTGCTTAAAAGGGAGTCCTGTTCCTTCTCAGTGCGGAGCCTTCGTCCCACTTAACCCCGGCTGTGCCTGTGCAGTTGTCAACGGCCCCCTCCACCACCAGAAGTGCTGCTCTGGAAGAGAAATCAGGTAGTCGCTCTGCTTATGAGTGATACTCACAGTCAGGTCTGTCGTAAGCTTTCTAAAACGACGGTAATTCCCCTGGACAGCCAAAGCCACCTGAATTCTGCAGATACTTTCCTGACAACTTCATGAGTCTACACCCTGCTTTTCTCTGCCTCTTTATTGACACAACAGTCTGATCAGAAATTAGCACTAAATTCCCTTCTCTCTTATTCACGAATTGTCTGCCACTGTACAACAATCTCATTCAGTGAGATCAACAGTTACCTGAAAATGGAGTTTTATTCCTCTTCTCTGTCCCTTGAGGACAGTCTTGGGGGCATATACAGGGAGCCCTCGGTGAGTAAACTTGTAATGAAGAGTGTCATGCTGAATTAAGCATCACCCTAGGCCACCACAATAATGCTATGGAATTTAACACTATCACTTAGATCCTAGAGGAATGACATTTACTAAGTCAAGTAAATCCAAATCGGGGAGTTACAGCTTGAGTGCGGGGCGGACAGTAACCATCGCATGTTACTGCGGGATCTTCCTCGACCAAGTGCGGACCCACACGTAGGGACACCTGAGTCAGCACAGCTGGTGTGCTCGGCCCTTCCGGGAACTGAGCTGCAGCTCTTCAGAAAGGCCTCGATCTCCTGAAGCAGGAATCTTTCTCTGTAACAGGAGGGGAACACCCTAGCCCTGCCTCCTTAGTTAAGTGGAAATACATGTGAAACTCTCTGAGTGATGGAATGAACTATCCAGCTGTGGCCTTCAGTGTCTTTCCAGAGGGGAGGGCGGGCGGCACCACGTGTCAGGACGGCGTCAGACACGGGTGTGACAAGCATGGACAGCTATGATCTGACTCTGGCAGTTTATAACTTAAAAGAGAGAGACATTTTCCAAGAAGAAGTGCGATGCAAAGGGAAACCAGCCAGAACTGGGGTGTTCTATGAGGTACAAAGAGAAAGAGGGGAAAGGGTGCTTGGACGCGCTTTGGGAGCCCGGGGGCGCTTCACTGGGGAATCAGTGCTGGAACCGAGTGACGTGGATGAAAAACAAACAAATTCGGGAGGAAGAGAAGGGCTGGGACCGAGGAGCCAAAGAGAAGAGCTGGGTGAGGACAGGGAGCAGCCAGAGCCCTGATGGAGGAGACGCCAGGGATGACGCTGCGGCCAAGGGAGAGACCAGCAGGGTGGGTGGGGCCGTGGGAGGAAGGGTCTCCCATCCCAGGCAGTGGGGAGTTACTTCATTATTTTGAGAAAGACAAAGACACGTTCATGAGAAAAATCGCACTGGTGGCAATAAAGATGGACGGTGAGAGATGAGACTGGTGGCCGGAGGCCATTTCAACAGCCCAGACAGAAGAGAACGTCACCCAGGATCACAGGGGGAGACCCACGGGAGCGGCACCCAAGAGGCACGAGCAGCAGGACCGGCTCGACAGGATGCACGAGGCGCAGGACACAGAAAAATCTATGGCTTCTTTTCTCCAGGGGGAAGATGGGTGTCGGAGGAGGTCTCAGGTGGGGAGACAGAGAGAAGAAGGCACAAACTCTGGAGTCTAAGTGCCCGGCCTCCAGACCTGGCTGCCGCTTACTTAGTGATACTCGAAGATGACCTCTGACCCCCCTGGGCTTCGGTTACTCCCTCTGTGACGTGGGGAGAATGACAGTAATAGCATCTCTCCCATGGGGCTGTTACAGGATTAATGAGTTAACATGCAGAAAGCAAACAGAATGGTGCCTAGAACAGAGAGTGCTGCGTAATTGTTTTAAGATGGGAAATAATTTAAAGTAAAGGCACTGACCAGATGGAGGGAAAAACTGAAGCTATGAGGAAGGAAAGATAAAATCTGGGATGAGATCCAGAAATGGGGCAGGAGGTGAAGGGGAGCTGAGGTAAGGGGTTGGATGGATGGATTTATCTAGGGATAAAGCAAGCTGGTCCTTTCTGAGGCCAGAAAAAGGAGGTAAGGTGGTGAGGACGTGCATGTGGGCGGGTGGAAAATGCGGGGATTCTCACGGAAAGCCCCCGCCTTCCGGCTGAAGGAGGGAGGAAGGCTCTGTGGTCATGACTGAAGATGCAAGGGAAGGGAGAGGGTGGGGCTGGAGGGAAACCGCCCTAGGGGGAACGCTGACATGGGATGGTATCATTTTATCGTGGTGCCAATCTGTAGCTGTGTGGCTTCTCCAACACGGCACAGACTGGAGACAGGACTGAAGGCGTCTATTTGAACTGACCAAGGGTTGGGGAGTCGAATTACACAAAAGGGATCTAAGCTGGAAGGGGAAGAAAGGGCACAGGTCTGGAAAAAGGGAAGGAATCGAGCAACTTCAGACAGTGATGAGACTGGGGAGAGAGACTGAGCACAAGGACATGCGGTCGCACAGCAGATGCGCTGCTGGAATAACTGCATGTAGGGGTGGAGCAGAAAGGTGACCGTGGGGTCTGGGTGATGATGACGATCAAGTCCAAAGGGTGGCAAGAGAAAAAATTGCAAAGAAAAGCAGGAATGAGAACAGAAATCAAGTAGGCTGAGGAACAGGAAGCTCCAACGTGTGATGGACACATGGAAGGAATATCTGCATAAGGCACCTTGTATAAAAACGATTCCTCTCACTTTGATTTGCTACGCTGAAAATGTTACAATTTTTTTAAGGTCAAGACAAATTTAAAAAATCATTCTGAACATCACAGAAAAAAAAGCCAGTAACTATTCAGATACTCACAATAAAGCGATGAAGACCATAGTATAATAGGATATCTGCTAACGTAAAGTTATATCCTGTAAGGTAGACTTTATCTTCAAGATATGAATTAAGATCCTAGAAAAAATAAATAATAAAATATTAATTTAAGAAACAATAATAATGTTAACTACCATACCATTTGACTTAAAACATTTGGAAGGCTATTATTAGAAAACAAAATATTGATGTTGAATTTCATAAATTTAATCTTTGACAATAATAGAGTCAGTCATTCAAAATCACAAATCATATAATAATTACCTTATTTTTAAAAACAGGGTAAACATTATTAGTCTTATTTTATTTTAAAGAAATAAAACATTAAAAAATTATATTCACAGTGCCATCTCTGACAATCTCAGAGGCTCCAATTTTTGTAAGGGGGGGCAGAATATTTTGTAAATCATGCTCATGTAAGATCTGTTTTTTTCCATTAAAATATAAAAAGCCCCTCAACAATTTCTATGTCTTAAGAGAACTATAATTGGCTTGTTGCATTTTTTTAATATATGTATTATTTTTAACTTTTTAATTGCAGTAAATACACGTAACATAAAATTTACTACCTTAGCCATTTTTTAGGTGAATAATTCAGTAAGCATTAAAGGTCTTCACATTGTTGTACAATCAATTTTCAAAATTTTTCCATCTCGGAAAACTAAAACTCTGCACTTACTACACAGCTCCATGTTTCCCTCATCCCCAGGCCCCGGCAATCACAGTTCTGCTTCTTGGTTCTATGAATTTGACTACTTTATATGCTGTATATAAGTGGAATCACCTTATTAGTCTTTTTGTGACTGGCTTATTTCACTTAGCATAATATCCTCAAGGTTCAGCTATGTTGTAGCAGGTGTGAGAATTCCCTTCCATATTAAGGCTGAAAGATTTTCCACTGCGTGTGTATACCACACAATGTTTATCCATTCATCTCTCAACAGACACCTGGGTTGACTGCACCTGTTTGCTACTGCAAATAACACTGACATGAACATGGGTGTGCAAATACCTCTGAGACCTCTTTTGGGTGTACATCCATAAGTGGAATGGCTGGATCATATATTTTTAATCTTTTGAGGAACTACCATACTGTTTTTCTTAGCAGCTGCATCATTTTACACTCCCACCAACAGTATACAAGGTTTCCAATTTCTGTACACCCTTATCAATACCTGTTATTCTGGTGGTGTTTTTCAGTAGTAGTCTACCTAACGGATGTGAGATGATATCTCAATGTGGTTTTGATTTACACTTCCCTAATGATTAGTGATGTTGAGCATCTTTTTATCTTCCTTTTAGCTTTGTATATCTTTTCTGGAGGAATGTCTACTCAAGTCCTTTGTTCATTTTTAACTGGGTTCCTAATTTTTTGTTACTGTTGAGTTGTAGTTCTCCATACAGTCTGGACAGTATCAGTTACATGATTTGCAAATATTTTCTCCCACTCCATGGGTTGTCTTTTCCCTCTGTTAATTGTGTCTACTGATGCAAAGAAAATTTACATTTTGATGAAGGCCAACTTATATATTTTTTACTTGTGTTGCCTGTGCTTTTGGTGTTATATCCAAGAAAGCACTGCCAAATCAAATGACGTGAAGCTTTCTCCTACGTTTTCTTCTAAGAGTACTACAGTTTTAGGTCTTACATTTAGGACTTTGATCCATTTTGAGTTAATTTTTAAATATTGTATAAGGTAAGGGTCTAGCTTCATTCTTTTGCAACTGGATATCTAGCTTTCCAACACCTTAAAGACTCAGTTTCAAACACCATTTAAAGCTCCAGCGAGGTCTCTGTCATTTGTTCTCCAGAGAATGACTCAATTATTAAAAGGTTATGTTAATTTAAGTATACACAAAAAAGAATTCATTTAAAATAATTACCAAAAAAAACCCCAAACAAAACAAACAAAAAAACCCACTAGGAAGCATTGAGCTCTTTAAACAGCTAAGAGGCACTTTTTGAAGGAAAAAAGATTTCTAAGTATGTACATTAAAAAATTAAATAAAACTTTAAAAGGTCTTAATCTAAATTAGAAATATTGTCTGATAGACCAGCATGAATAAATTGATTAGTTTCTTGAGAAAAGAAAAAAAAAAATCCAGATTAAAAAAATTTATATGAATCCTTTTGGTCCCTCTCAAAATTAACATGTAATTTAACAGCACAGGAATTTACATTAAATTGCATTCAAATTAAATGAGACAAAAGATTCATATCACCTTGAGAGAAAGGTTTATAAATAGGTCACATGAATCAGATATTCTCACAGGCTCCTCTAAGGACTAGTTATAAAACACTGCTCTATTCATTCTGGAAAAATTCTTTCAACTGTGGAGAGACAATTTTGTTTTGATTCTCAAATCACATGCCAAATGCTTGGCACATAGTGGTTCAGTGATCGGTAAATGTTTGCTGAACTGACTCTGATCTCTTTGAGTCTGCCCACGCCTTCATTTTAAAGACAGTAATTTTCAAAATGGTATGTGAATCTGGGACTGTGAGGGGTGGTACGGATGATGATGTAAAGGAACACAGACATAAGCAAGGAAACAAGTGCATAGGAATCAAAATAAAATTGGGCCGAGGGAAGTACTGGTGTATTTACGGGCTACCACTCAAATTCTACATTAATCTGTTGGATGGGGATGGTTTCTCTCCAAGTGTCTTCAAATGAAACAATTTTGACAAAACATAAGAATAAAATAAATGTATCTATAATTAATTTTAAGAAGCATTTTTTAAAAAAGGTCTGAAACAATAATTTAACACTGCAGTGTATAATGTGTATATTCTTAAAATAGAATCCATACCTATTTTTTAGTTATAAAGACTCTTTCAAGGTTGCAGTCTTTAGTTATAAAGACTTTAAAAATGGAGTTTCAAAAACTATGCATAGGTAATATTTTTCTAATTAGTTCTATAAATCACATTTTCAGAAATTAAATTCTGATTTTTCATAATTTCAGAAATTGAGTTTGGAAATTGAATTTCAAAGCACAGAATTTCACACATTCAGAATATTCATGGAGCAGAACTAAATGTCTGATGTTCATTTCCTTTTTTTTTTTAAAACAAGTCCTTCTGATGCCATTGCCAAACCTTAAAAAATACTTCCCCCATAGAGTTCCCCCGATTTTTCTTTTTCCTCTTGACCATCTAACAGTAAACTTCCTAGTAACATTGAAGCAGGATAATAAACAACTATGCATCCTGCATCTAGATTCAAACGTTAAGTGTTTGAAATTGTGCTTTTTGTTTGTTTGAAAGTGCTTTTTAAAATCACATATTACTTAATCATGAGCCTCTTATACTTATAATTGTCATTTTAGCACTGATACGGGAGTGAATAAACATAATCCTTTCACAATATTCTAATAGCAAGATTTTAAAAAATAAGTAATACACACAGAAATAGCCCAGTGTAATAGTGGGCAAATGATACACATGAGCAAATTTTTAAAAATAATGAAAATGCTCAGCAGCGTTATTTTTAAAACGCCATGGCATTAATAATAATGTCAAGGAAAAAAGCCACAAAGTGAACAGAGAAATCGTTTTTGTTTTGTTTTGGAAATGAAACTGGGGTGGTAATGGAGAAAAAGGGTGACGTCCATGTCAGCAAGGGGTTTGTGGGAGAGGCTGTGCTCATCTACTGCCAAACTATAATAATGTACTTTTCTGGGAGGCAAATGAGCAGCACAGCCTCAAAGATGCACACAGCCTTGGCCCAACAATCTCCCCTGCAGGAATTTAGCCTTATGAAACAAGTGGGAATGTGTTAAAATATTCAGCAACAGCCTAGCAACTATATGGGGAGAGACTAAATTCCGGCACAACTAGCAGGTTATCAAAGATAATCTAAGAGAATATTGATGGACTTCTTGAAAAGATGTTCACAACAGACTGTCAGTGAATAACAACAACAAAAAAACAAGTTACAGTGGCCAACAGCTGACCATTTTTAAAATAACACACACACACAGGTATGAAAAGAAAAGCATTGAAAGAATGCAAAAGGGATTTGATTATTCAACATTTGATGACTGTACGTAAGTGTCACTAACAGTTCTCTCCTGGTGGAGGGACTACAAATACTGAAATTTCTTTTACTTGCTTATTTCTAGTTCCTAAATTCCTATAATAAACACTGCCTTTAAAATAAAAACACTATCATGAAATAGCAAAAAGCAAAATAAAACAGAAACTAACTCTTTTTCATCTGTGCTCATGTGGCCAAAAATCACATTGCTGTTCATTATACACACAGCTGTCTCCCCCGTGGGTCTGGGTTCTCCCAGGGAAGGTGCTGTGCTAATGGGTCACTGTATCATCAGCCCCTCTGACTGTATCTGACTCATCAGTGTAGGTAAGATGAGCAAACTGCGGCAGAGCAAGGGCGACAACCCATATCACCCAGTGCCTCACACATTTCAAAAAACAGGACTATTTCCAGTCGGACTCTCCCCCTTGAAATTTCAAATAATAATACTTACAAATCCCAGATACAATGTTTGGGTGGAATTCCTTCTATGTTCCTGATACCAAATCGATGAATACAACTCTTAAAATGTTTACACCCAATTCAACAAAATCCTGCTCATTAGACTGGGAGTTTGAGATTTGTAGATACTGATGGGTATATATAGAATAGATACACAAGTTTATACTGTACAGCACAGGGAAATATATTCAAGACCTTGTAGTAGCTCATGGTGAAAAAGAATATGAAAATGAATATAGGTATATTCATAGATGACTGAAAAATTGTGCTGTACGTCAGAAACTGACACAGCACTGTAAACTGTCTGTAACTGAAAAAAGAAAAAATCCTGTTCACATATTTCAGAATTAACTACTTTATCACTAACATTTTCTTTTGGAAAACTGTAAGAGACAGCTTATTTAATTTTTATTCCCTGAAATCTCACATTCATCTAAAGGGAAGGCATGCTTTCTACCCTCTGGAAACACTGCCACGTGCAGAAGGGTCCGTGTGGGTATTAACGAGGAACAGTTGATCATGACAGACCTATAAAGGAAAAAGATCTGAAATTTATTTTCTACTAGTTGTATTGATGGCATCTGTCAAGGATATGGTTTAAACCATTTCCCCCAGAATGATAAATGAAAAACTTTCATTACCATAAGATCTTCTTGCACAACTTATGTTACCAACTGACATTATAATTGAAATAAAATTAGGAAACAGAAGGGATTCCTACAATGATATGAGGTTGTCTGGGTGATCGCTAAGGTCCCTTCAAATTTTAAGCTTTAAAAAAAAAAAAGCAAGTGCTTTATTTTTATGCAAGTAATCAACAAAAATAATTTTATTTAGAAAGTTTTTCATGCTTGGTGACTCTGGAGCCATATTCAGTTTATATTTTATATTAATAGTTTCTTTTATTTTAATTTGCCTTTTTTTAGAAAGAAAATATAAATCCTAAAGCACTAAGTCTCAAGGGAGGGAAATGTGGGCTTTCTCAGCTCAGTTGGACAGTTATTTTCAAACTACAACCCCAAGGAGTTTGATTCCCCCTTGCCTTCAAGAAAGTACTTTTTGCTTAGGGAGTCAGCACTGCTGAGTGGGGCAAATAAATATCAAGCCATCATATTAAAAAGAAAAAGCACACAAAACTATTAGGATGACAATGCTGAGTGCTACAAAGGGAAGGCTCAGGAAAGGCTACAATATGAAAGAAAAGCATACAGAACAAGGAACTGCATCCGTCAAGGACGCCTCTGGGGAAGGGGTGTCTGGGCTGAGATCTGAACGGAGAGGGCTGGCAGGGTCTGTTCCAGGTGATGACAGGCACAGACTGCCATGAGGCAGAAGGAAACAAGCCAAGGAGGCCACCAGCTTCAGTTCCCGAGTGTCAGGGAAAAGCGCGCCCTGCTAGGGCCCGCGCGTGCACTCCGGCGCCCGGAGGGGGCACGCTACCTTCAGCACGGCGCGGATGGAGTCTGGACCGAGCCGGCCGTCCACTCGAGTGACCCTGTACTCCAGCCACTGCTGAACCACTGCCTTCTCCTCTGCGGTGCTTCCCAGCAAATGCTCCTTGTTGGCCTGCTTGACGAGATGAGCTGCTATTGTGGTCAGTCCTGTTAGACTTGGGCCATTGTTTGTCTGAAGAACTGGAATCTGAACAAGAGAAAAAGAGTTCTTCAGATAAAATTTAAAAACAAATACCACCACGACTGTAAGTTCTAAGCAACTGCTACATTTGAAAACTGGGTTTTCAAATACTCTGGTATTAAGTTATATACAAATGAAAGTCTGGGAAAGCGCAGTCATATAATTTACATTTGATAACAGATGCTTGATGATTTGAAAATGGTAATGACATTGCAAAAATCAGTGTAATGTTTCTACATAGTTTATAACTACGTATGCACAAAAAGAGAAAACGGAAACCCTAATAATACCACATTAATTTCGATCAAGGTTACCCATACCCTATTTTAGCAAGGTGAACGAGCATACTTAAATGAACCCGACTTCTGTATTAACAAAAATAAGAAACAATTACGTGAACACTGAATTCGTGTTGATATAGTTAGAACCACCAAATGAGATCTAGGCTGGTTTAAGTGATATGTGATCTAATATAATTAGCAATCTCATCAACTAGGTGTGGGCTGTGCTGGTGACCTTGTTGCCATGGACTGCATGTCCACCAATTTTGGAGTCATTTAGAGTGAGGTCACTGATAACAAAAGTCTAGTAATAAAGTCTGGGCTTCAGGTAGTCACCTGAAAAATAATTGTATTTTTTATGTTTCCCCTCTTAGAACAGCAATACAAAAAGATCAGATGGTAATAAATTGCTAATTAATTTAATTGTTTTGGATGCACAACTAAGTGAAGCATTTTCAGAAACTTGAAAGAAAATGGAAAGTATCACCAAGGGGGAGACTGACCAATGATAAATAACAAGTACACAGTCTCAACCAGCTAAGGAAACCAAAAGAGTATTTCCTCGGGAAGACGGCTGCTCTTTCCAGCCGTGAAATAGCATCCTGAACTTGGACAGTGATTTGCACCGCGCAGGGCCCTTGCGCACACACACGGAGGTCAACAAGACCACGTGAAGTATACATAACAGCTTATGGACACAGATTCCTGACAGTCAAAGGAGGGAACTCAAAGTCTTCTCAGCTTTCCACTTCCTCACCGGCTGGTTTCCATTCACTACTCAGCTTCCTGACCTGGCACTTTTGCCTTCACACTGCTTTTCCTCTGGCCTCCGGCTGATTCCTCCCTCTTCTGCCACTGCTTCCTAGCTTGGTTTCTAGTCTAAAACTGAAACCATTATATCTAAAGTTACATGTATCTAATGCATTAACAAAATGCGTTAAAAGAAAACAACATGGAACTCGCTGGGAGTGCTGCCAATGTTCTGTTCCTTGACTGTGTGGTCACCTGGGTGTGTGCACTTTATGGAAGTTAACTCTTTGAGGTTTGTGTGCTTTTCTGAATGCATCTTATACTGTACAAAAAAAAAAAAAAAAAAAAAAAAGAGAGACAGAAAGAGAACTCACAATTGCTGAGTGTGGGGGGAAAATGACAATTCTAAAGAGAATTATTTGTAAAAATAAATTATCCACAACTCTATCACACTAACTCAAAAACATTCCCAGTTACTTTCTCATCTAATCACTGTGTCTTCTAAGACAGGAAGTAATCTCATCTTCAGTTTACAGGTAAAGGACCAAGGTTGCCAGGTCTGTAACGGCAGAGTCAGGGTTTAAATGTAATACAACTGGCTGGAAAGTCCATTCTCGTCCCTTGCGCAGTCTAACTATGAAAACCTGCAGCTACAATCATGGGACACAAACTATTTTCACATTCATCTTAAGGTTCCATGGTCTTCAACGTTACCGCATTCAGTGGCTCCATAAATAATATTCCAGTGTGCTGATGTACCATCGTTTAATAAACCATTCTCCTAGAGCTGTATTTCCAGACTGTTTTCAAATTTTAATTATTGATAATGTTGCAGGGGGGAGGGTATAGCTCAGTGGTAAAGTGTGTGCTTGGCATGCACGGGGTCCTGGATTCAATCCCCAGCACATGCATTAAAAGTAAATAAATAAACCTAAGTACCCCCCCCCAAAAAAACCCCCTAAAAATAAAAAAGATAATGCTGCAGAGACTGCCTTATTGCTGGCTTACTGCTGTCAGCTGTCTTCCCAAAAATGAATGAATCTTATCACATACCCTCGTCCCTTTCCCCAAACACATACACAGAAAACTATCAATAGTGGTCCTGTGCTTAAAAAAAAGTTTTAATTAAAATAAGAAACCACACTCTGAACTCCACAGCCCTCACAAATGGGCCTCGTACTATAATTCTGAGCTTACTCTGGATTGCATCATTCATCATGTTATACTTGCTGCCCCGAATCACTCAATCTTTCACCATTTACTGGTCTGACGCACTTTAAACACCAGCTTTTCATGAAGTTTACAAACCCATTTTTATAGTCAGAATTAACTTTCTCTTCCACACTCCTCAACAACGCTTTCCTCCACTTAGTAAACTTTCTGTTCTGCTTAAAATGAGTTGCCAATGACTATTTTTCATACTGGATAAAAAGCTCCGTGAAGGCAAGACTCGTGTTGACAACGTACCCTAAAAACTAGAAACCAAACCAGGAGGTAGCTGCAGAAGGGGAGGATCAGCAGGAGGCCAGAGGAAGAAGCAAAAGGAAGGTTCTCTCTGCACCAATCAGTGGGTTGGTCTTAGGCAAATCATGGATCCTTTCCAAGACCTCAGTTTAATTTTCGTGGGAAATCTACAACACGACTGCTTTGGAAACAAGATTTTAACATGGACCAAATTAAGAACAGAAAAAAGTAAGAACAAAAACAAATGTCATTTAGAAAAGAATCTCGAAGAGACAAAAAACATATATCACAGTTGTTGTCCTCCAGTCATTTCCTCTAACACACTCCCTCCACGGCAAATAACCACCTTTATAAAACACAAACGCCCCTCAATGCCCTTAGAAATCTGAGTCCTTACACCTCACCAGTCAGTCTCACGTCGGGTGACTTTCTCCCCCTCGTTCTCTGCACGTTGCACACTGACCTTGAGAAGCTGAACCTCCCGGATTGGGCCAAAGCCCACCGAGTTCTGCCAGCCGTCTGCGCTTCAACGCGGCACTTCACAGCACTGTCAGGAGAACAGCTGCAATGCTCGTCCCCCCAGCTCACGACCGAGCTTCCCGAGGGGAGGGGCATGTCGGCCGCGACCGCCGCTGCACCCCGGGTCTAGCGCGGTCACCTGGAACCTGTTCGCCCTGCGCCGCAGTCGCGTGATTCGGAGTGAAAGGAGCGGTTACAGTAGCTGCTGTCACTGAGCGCACACGCGCGGCCTCCACCCTCGCCCACCCCCGGGCTCTCTGAGGACCCCCTCGCCTTCCGGGAATGGGATGATGACAGCGTCGCGGGAGGAAAAGTCCAGGCCGAGCCCGCCCGGAGCAGGCCGCCCTCTCCCTCACGGAGCCAGGGCCGCAGGAGGAGACCCAGAGGCGCAGGCACGTGGGGAGGGGACGGGCGGCCCCCGCTGGCGGCCGGGTCTTACCTGGCCCAGCAGGCCGCGCCCCAGTCCCCCGCCCGCTCCGCGCCGCGCCGCCTCAGCCTCTCACCTGGCGTTCGCCCTGGGCGCTGTATTTGTTCCCTTTACTCAGCCCCAGAGACTTCTCCAGAAGCGTCAGCTCAGCGGCCGCCGCCATCTTCCGGCCCGGGCTCCTGGCAGGGGCGGGATCGGCTCAGCAAGGATCTCCCGCACTGGCTGAGAGGGACGTCCCGCTCCCACAAACGTCACTGGCTATTGGCTGGACGGAGGGGGCGTGGAAGGCGCGCCTGTGCGCAGGAGGCGGGGCCAAACGAGGGGGCGGGGCCGAAGGAGGCGTGTGCGACAGGTGGAGAGGGACTGGCAAACCTCAGCGCTAAGGCCAGGGGTCGCAGAAGAAGCATAAATTGAAAGATTATTCAAATAGCACTGGGTATGTTGATACTATCAAGTAATTTGTATAGCTCAGGAAAACCAGCCATTACTAGTTTTATTTTTATTGGCAATACTACAAAGATATTATAGCAATATAATTTATGTATATATATTTATGTCTATTATGTATATTTATGTATAATTTATGTATATATATAGTGATAGTGATACAATTTACGTGGATTTTGGTATATAAGTAAACAATGCACATAACATTTTACCCCTAAATTGTTATATTCTTACATCTTCAAAGTAGAAAGTGGTAGTACCTGTTGAACCTTGCATATTTCCAAAAGATTTCTGAAAAAGAAAATTTCCACATTGAAGAATGAATAAACAAAGTGTATATCAGTCTGAGAGAAATGGAAAAGGAATACACGGTAGTTCATCACTCAGTGAGAAATTAAGAGGTTTGGTGTGGAATGCTGTCACTGTGCGACACCCTCCCTACCCTAAAATGCTGAACAAGTTAATTCTGGTGGCAGAAATAAATGTAAGGAAAAGAAAATTTGGACAAATCAACATGAACAAAATCCAAAGGAAATTCCAGTGTAAGTGGATTATTGTGCATTAATTATTTGTTTATTTTCCTAATACAGAGAAATGAATATTTTACTACTTCTAAAAAGACCAGTCCTTTGAGAGAACTCACTCAACTATTTTCAGTGTTTAAGTACATGCTTTGCTTGTAATAAAACATTTAAAAACATTTTTACAGTTACCTAGTTCCAGTGGGTGGTATATTTAAAATAAAGCTTGATCTAAATGGCCTAAACTAAGATTTAATTTGAATTCCAGTATAAAGTGTCTGAAAGGATATGAACCCAAATGATAAAAGTGACAACTTGGGGGGAATAAGTTTGGCTAAATGGGTGGAATATCACTTTTTAATGTATGCACTTTGATATGAAATATTACAGATAGCTTTTGTAATTAAAAAGAAAGTTTGTTTTAAAGTTGTTATAAATTTCTTTCTTCCATTCAAGTCCTGAAGGTTTTTAAGCTTGGATTTCCTCTTCTTGCCTGGTATTCCTCCTTTTGTTGTGGATGTGCCTAACTAGGGAATAAAATTAGTTGAGCACTGTATGCTTCTGTGACAAAAAGGAAAGCAGGTGGTGCCACATAAAAAGAGGCAAATTTAAACTGGGTTTCAGGAGCCAAAGATTCTGGTTTCTAATTAGCACTAACTAGCTGTGTCACGCTAGGCAGTCAGTTAACCTCCCTGGGTCTCAGCTTCCCCAGGAGTAGTACAGGGACTGGGATTAGATATTCTCTCTGGTTCCTTTTGGTATTGGCATCTAGGTTTTCAATATTTTGATACTTTTGCCTTAAAGTGAACATGCATTTTTGTACCACTAATGTAATTTTGTAATTGTAGTTTTGTGATGTAACTGTGCTACTAATGCGATTTTGTGTTGTTGGGTGGAAGGGCCTTTTGTTGTGGCCGACTGCGGTGTATAAGTAAAGTGCTTGCTTGTTTGAACAGACTTTGGGGGTGGCCGTAGGGAGAGGGGTCTGGCTGTTTCTGTCATATTCTCTAGGCTTAATACCAGCAGATGAGAAAGAAGGTCAGAAGTACACGTAGGCAGGGCTGCTTTCCTCGGTGTGCTTAGAAGGGCCTCGAACTTGGTTTAATACTCTGTTGTCTCCATCTTGAAATCCTTAATCGTTTTTAAAAATGGGCCCTGCATTTTCTTTTTGCACGGGGCCCTAAGACTTACATAGCCAGTCCTGCATGTAAAGCTTATTGCCTCTGCTCCCTGACTTTGTGCGCTGAAGATTCCAGGAAGCGCTTGAAGCTTTGACATTCAGTGTCCAGACAAAGGCAACTGAATATATATTTAATGAATATAAATCCATGAAATACTATCCCCTCCCCCTAAAATCTGTACCAGGGTATTGAATGCTATCCTGCTAATGATAAAAAGAAAAACTGGAGAGGAGCATCTCTGTGTAGTAGTAGAGAATGAGCTCCAGGACACTGTATCTTTAAGTGAAAAAAGCAAGGCAGAGAAGGCGTTTATGGCGTGCTGCCATTCATTTAATAAAGTTGGGGGAGGTAAAAACATACACATATTTTTGATTTTATTTAAAAAGTGAAATTATAAACCAAAAAAAGTTTTAATTAATAAAATTAAAATAAAAATGACTACCTCTGAGGGGGAGGTGGTGGGGAGAGGACAGGAATGGAAACTAGCCTTTTATGACTGTGCCTTTCCTTAGAGATTTGACTTTGGAACCAGATGTGTATTTTTATGTAATTACAAAAATCTTCAATTAAAAAAGATCTCCCTAAAAAAATGGAATTAAAATAAAACATCCATCAAGTTGGTGACATGATCACAGTGTGGAACTTTTTAGGGTGACTTTATAAAATAATAATTTTTAAACTTTTTTTATTGAGTTATAATCATTTTACAATGTTGTGTCAAATTCCAGTGTACAGCACAATTTTTCAGTTACACATGAACATACATATATTCATTGTCACGTTCTTTTTCACTGTGAGCTACCACAAGATCTTGTATATATTTCCCTGTGCTATACAGTATAATAATTTAATTGTACGTGCTTAGTGAGATATTCTCTAAGGAGAAAAATTCATGAAAAAAATGTATTTTGAGGGGGGTTCAGTCAGCATACTGGCATTGCGGTGTTGGTACTGCTATTCTAAGTCATGCGTACTATGTCCTGTGTACTAACTAAGGCATGAACACACGGCACAAAGCAAAGGATTAGTTATGTGGTGTTGCTGGAAACTAGGGGTTTTGCTACAGCAGAAGAGAGAAGCAGACGTAGGTAGATGAGGTTAAATAAGACCCTTAAGTTCTGAATCTAAGTTGAACTATCAGTGTGAACTCATGATTTTATCTTAAAGAAAATAAAAAGTATTTACTATCTAGCTCTGTTCGCTTAAAAGGCTTAGAAACAAGGACACTCTATCACACTGAGCACCCCTAGTAGCCAGATTCAGGTTTCAGATACTGTTCCCCCCAAAAATGAATGAGGGTCCTTTGGAGAACTGGCTGACTCCAGATCTGGAACAGGACATGTAGAAGATGAGTCTGGATCATCCTGTCATAGCAGAAAGCAAAGACGTTATTAAAGAGTAACGAGGATCATCAAAGGACAGGATAGGACCACTTGAGTTTCAGTAAGAATAATTGCAATGGTTTGAAACACTTTAAAGATGTTTAAATCTATGGCTGGGGGGAGGGTACAGCTCAGTGATAGAGTGCATGCCTATCATGCATGAGGTCCTGGATTCAATCCCCAGGACCTCCATCAAAAATAAATAAATAAGTGAACCTAGTTACCTCCTCCTGCAAATAAATAAATAAAATAAATAAATAAATCTATGAGGTCATAATGACAGTAAAAAACAAGAAAAGAAGAACAAAATCAACACAATCCTCTGGTCATTGGAGGATTCTAGAGAACCAATTCATCATTTCAAAAAGTGATAAATAAAGGAAACACAGTTACATTTTTTTTCTTGATTATCCTACAGATGCTGTATCTCAGGAAAACCAATAGGAAGAGGGGAAAGTTTCCCTTTATAGAAGTGTTCCAGTTATGAATGAAGATAAAACAATAGAATATCATTGTTTTGCATCCCCCAGTGAAATAATGGGTCGAGGCAACAATGGTCAATAACTTCACATCACACAAACAGACTCAAAGAGACAGAATGAACTGAGGGAGAGCTAGGAAGTGGTCTTGCCAGTTGAGTCTGAAGTCTGGTGAAGGTTTAACAACCAGATCACAAGAAATGATAGCAGGAAGGGGGAACATGTTAAGCGCCACCATGGAGATGCCATCAGCAAATTCTAGACCAAAGGAAACTGTAGGAGAAACAATCTGATTGTTTCAATAAATGACTTGTAAAGAAAAAAGAAAAGGCAGAGGGGAGGTGGAACTGATACATTTTGAAAGAGTTTTAAGGACATAGCAATCAATTACATTGTATGAATCTTTTTTTCAAGCCTAATTTTAACAACAACAACAACGACAAAAACTGTTAAACATGAAAAACATCGAAGGTCAGCCACAACAGTGACAGATGTCTACGACAGTCCGTTTTATACGCCCGGGATATAAAATTAACTTGCCCAGATTCACATGGCTATTAGATCTGCAAATGAATCACCTGGAAGTTTTAGAAGATGCAGATATCATACCACACTCCTGGAGATTCTGATTTATTTTGTCTGAGGGTGGGCACAGGCATTGGTATTAAAAAAAATATTCCCCGGTGATTTTAACGTGCAGCCAGCCTTGAGATCCCCCTCCACTTGAACAGATGGAGGATCTGGAATTTCGAGTCAGCTTGCTGGTTCTGAAGCCCACAAGGTTCTAAATTCCTCTTGTCTCCTTTCTGTGTTTCTATGGTGAGCTGCTGCCTGCTCCACGCTTCACTCAGCATTAGGCAGAAGAAGGAGAAAGGTTGTACTTTACTTAAAATCATCAATAAGTGTATTTTTGGATGATCTGCATATTTGACTTGGAAATATCCGCTTGAAGACCGCCTTGCTCCTAATGAAAATAACTCGATGATTTGATTTTGTCCAGTGGAACCCATCTCTAATCTGCTGTTATCATCATCAAGTTTTAAGTCCACAGTACCTGAGGATACAAATTAAATGTCAAGAGAAATTAATTCATCAAATGGGACGTGAACTGGCTGACTTTCTTCTCTGGAGCGAGCCTGACAGCTTTCTGTATGTCATATTGGCATCGGTTAAAATGAGCTGCAGATGCCAGAAACCGTTACTGTATCAGATTGCTCTCGGCAGTGCCTATCAGAAAATGTTCGGTTTTAGGAGAACTTTCTACTTTGGAATGTGTTGGGGTTTTAAACCTGTGTTCCAGCGACATCAGCCACATGGTGAACAAGGCGATACAGGGGCACCGAGTGCCTCGGCTTCTTTGTCTTGGAGGCCTCTTGTACACAGGTGTGACCTGCATTTCCCCCGCATTTTCGTGAGGCCGTTACTGTGCACCAGGTACTGATTAAGCACTAGGAACACACTGACGAATGGTCCCTCAGGTGTGGGGTGCCCTGAGGGAAGATGCTCGAAAACAGACAAGTAGAATCGTGCAGAAGGCAAAGAGCAGGGCATAGAGAGGACAAGAACCCACAGAGGGCGCTTACTCTGGAACTGGGGGAGGTAGGGGCAGGTTTCCCGGAGGTCAAGGTCCTGAGCTGAGACTTGAAGGAGGAAAAGGCATTGGGCAGGTGAGAGGTGAGATGGAGTGGTGTTGGAGAGGTCTGGGGTGGGGGCGGGGATGGCAGGCACAAAGGCTGTAAATTGAGAACACTATTCTTCGCAGGATCTGCTCCAGGTGAGTGGGGAGAGGTGAGGGTGGGCAAGCAGATGTGCTGGATTGGAAGGGGTCTTGTCAGTGGTGTTAAGAAGGCTTTATGCCAGGGGAGCCCTCCTGCTCTGCTGGTGGGAATAGAAATTGGTGCAGCCACTGTGGAGAGCAGTATGGAGGTTCCTAAAAGAATTGAAAATGGACTTACCTTATGACCCAGCCATTCCACTCCTGGGCATATATACTGAGAAAACTCTAATTTGAAAAGATACATGCACCTCAATGTTTACAGTGCACTATTTACAGTAGCCAAGACATGGAAACAACCTGAATGTCCATCGACAGATGACTAGATAAAGAAGCTTTGATATATTTATACAATGGAATATGGAATACTACCAGCCATAAAAAAGAACAAAATAATGCCATTTGCAGCAACATGGATGGACCTAGAGATGATCAGAGTAAGTTAAGTAAGTCAGAGAAAGACAAATATCATATGGTATCAGTTATATGTGGAATCTAAAAAAAAATGATACAAATGAACTTATTTGCAAAACAGAAACAGACTCAGACATCGAAGACAAATTTATGGGTACGAAAGGGGAAGAGAGGTGGGGTTAAATTGGGAGTTTGAGATTAACAGATACACACTACTTTGTATAGAATAGATAAACAACAAGTTTCTTCTGTATGACACAGGGAACTGTATTCAATATCTTGTAATAACCTATAATGGAAAAGAATCTGAAAAAGAATAGATTTATGAATGTATATATAATTGAATCACATTTCTGTACACCTGAAATTAACACAACATTGTAAGTCAACTATACTTCAATAAATAAATTTTAAGAAGTCTTTATTCTTAATTCTCTTAGTCAACTCATACTCAACATGTCTGCATCAAACTCATGTTTGATGTTGTCTCTTATGCCCTTTTCCCAGATCTGCCCCTTCCCTCCCAGTCCCCATCTCACTGAATGACATTCAAGCATTTGCCCAAGTCAGAAGTCTGAGTGCCATCCTTGACTCTTCCTTCTCCTTTACATCAGGCAACAGAATGGGTTCAAGCCCCACGACAAGGTGATCTTCCTGCTCCTGCAATGAACAGGGACCTGCTGATTGAGAGGGAATCCATTTCGCATTTGTGGGAAGATCAGAAGGTAGGCTGTGTTATATGAGAGTCGTTGGTAACACAGGGGCTGTAATAGTTTCTTGCTCCTTCCTGGGTGCCTCAACATCCTGTTTTGATTTTCTCAATCCTTTCCACACCTCCGTAAATAGTCCTTTCATTAAAGTGTCTTGAATCACCAAAGTTGGATTCTGTTTCCTGCAAGCATCCTGACTGCTCCCGGAAGAAGAGGAGACAAGTTTGGTGAGCTTCCAGTCAGTTGCTGTCCTTGACGGCCAGTGCCACCTGTTAGGTTTTATCTTTGGCTTTCAAATGTGGGTATAGATGCATACTGCCCTAAGTAGATAAGATTCGACTAGGAAATTTGGTAGAGGCATGTCTTTTTCATGTACTTAACACTAAAGTGTCATTTTGCTTCAACATGCTTTTGACAGCATTTGGACATGTATCAGGATGAAGATTACTCACCTGAGACTGGACTTTGGTTAACACAGGACGAGCATGTTTTATACAGTTCTTCAGGCAGACCAGGCTCTTAGTGAGGGAGCACTGCTATAAAAAGCAGTCTGCAGACCAGACACGCTTTCCTTCAACTTATCCTGTTGACGTGCACATAGATGTCCCTGACCTCGAATCAGCTGATCCTGGGAATGAGTCCCTGCAATTAAGGAAGGAGATGCTCTAGAAATTCGCAAAGAGAGGAATTACTCCCTCAGCCCCACTTGGAAATTCCACAGATGACCTGGCTGCCCGTATCTTATCCCCAGTCTCTGGTTTAAATTAGGCAACTGAAACTCGTGTTTCTCTATTTTGTTTGATTTCGTATCAAGCATCCTCCAAATCAAGGGGCATTTTTTCAAATTCCCTTAGAGTCAGTGAACAAGAATCTCCAAGGAGGTTTTGCTGTCTTTGCTCCTGATTTGTGTGCTCTCACTAGCTTGAAGCTCTCTCCAGCCTTTCTGGTGTTAAATTAATAACAAATGATGTGGAGCTGACAGGTAGGTGAAGATATGGAGTGCCACGATATTAAAAAAAATCTCAATCTATTATGTAGCACATTGTGCAACACTTTGTCAGGTTTTGCCTGTAGGTATCTTAATTTTCCTTAAATATTTTGTTCACATCTTTCCTAACCCAGAAGATGGAAACATAGCCCTTAGCATCTCTCTAGCAGATTTTGTAGCATCTATTAGTGTGGTACTGAATACCAAACTTTGCCAGTTATTTGGGATTCTTTGAAACTGCACTGAATAAAACAAAAAGGATAAAGATACTTTCTTGGTGGAAGAATTGTGTGATTCTCACTGGAAGTTTAAGGGGTCATATTTTGGCTCAATTTCAACATTATTTTCTCACAAGCAGAGCCATCCAGCTCTGACTACCTCAAAATCAGTGTGCTCCTTGTCATCACAAGTATTTAAGCAATGACAGATCATCTGCCAAGAACTCCTTGGAAATGATTCTAAGCAAGAATGTAGAATATTGACAGAATGATTTGGCACAGTTTAAATTGCATGCATTCAGTTTGTTTCATATATGAAATTTCAATGCAATCTTTAAAAATAGTTATTATGGAATATTTCAAACACACAAGTAGAATAATATAATAAATCCCTGTTACTGATCACCCAGTTTCAACACTTAGAAAATTTCTTTAGAAGAGAGGTGCTACTGAGAAAAATGAACTTAGAAACTGCTGGATTGGACGTCTGAAGTCCCCACGATTTCATTTTATGGGCAACATAAGCTTGAAGAGCCATTTTCTCTGTATAAATTGAAAGAGAATATTTTGGTTTGTGCCTCTCCGGAGCTGTTCTCTACGCTGCTGGCCCTCTGTCTCTTCTCCCAACTTTGGTGTGGACAACTATTCATTTCTCTGCTGGATACAATTCCTTAATCAGTATGGCTCCCTCCTGTGGAAGGAGGAAGGATGGGCAGGCCCCACATGTGTTTCTGTCCTCTTCCTTTGCTTTCTTACACATCACCTGAAGGGTCAAGGCAGCTGCAGGGAATTACAAAAGGAAAAACCTGGAAGTGATGTCCCAAAATTGACTGTCCATTTAGTTCAAGAACTGGTCCCTAACCCAGAAGTTAGAACCTGCCCAAAGAGGATGCCCAGATACTTTCATGTATGTTCCCAGATCCTGATCTCATTTCTCCTGCCCATACGTTTATACAGTTTCTCAAAGGTGCTCCCCCCACTTTTTTTTTTTTTTAATTTCCATGAATGTGGCTGTCCATTGACCTTCCAGAAAACCCCATCACTGACTTTGGTTCCTCTTTTCCAACCAGTGTATTTCTTGGAGTCCAGAGCACCATTCCAGGGGGAAGGGCTGCAGGAGGACAGTACCTGTTGGCCTTACACAGCTAATTCCGTGGATGAAAGGACGATATAAAGGTTCCAAGTCCAAGACTCACCAGCATGGCCGCTATACCTGTTTATTCTCCATTTTGTTCAGTGAGTCATCATTAAGGCAAATACACATCCATTTCCTAAGGTCAAACTTTCATCCTAACGTAGTTTGGTGCAGCCATTATGGAAAACAGTATGGAGATTCATTGAAAAACTAAAAATAGACTTACCTTGTGATCCAGCAATCCCACTCCTGGGCATATATCTGGAGAAAACTCCAGTTCGAAAATATACATGCACTCCAATGTTCATAGCAGTGCTATGTACAACAGCCAAGACATGGAAGCGACCTAAATGTCCATCAACAGAAGACAACAGATAAAGACAATGTGGTACACACACACACCCACCCACCCACACACACACATACACATATACACATACACAGTGGAATACTACCAGCCATAAAAAGAATGCAGCAACATGCATGGACTTCATACTAACTGAAGTAAGTCAGAAAAAGAAAGAAAAATACCATGTGATATCACTTATATGTAGAATCTAAAAAAAATGACACACATGAACTTATTTACAAAACAGGAAGAGAGTCACACATATAGAAAACTATCTTATGGTGCCAAGTGAGGAGAGGGTGTTGTGATGGATAAATTGGGAGTTTGAGATTTGCAGATACTAGCTACTATATATAAAATAGATAAACAAGTTTCTTCTGTATAGCAGGGGGAACTATATTCAATATCTTGTAGTAACCTATACTGAAAAAGAATATGAAAAGAAATATATGTATATCCATGTATGACTGAAACATCATGCTGTACACCAGAAATTGACACAACATTGTAAACTGACTATACTTCAATAAAAAAAAAAAACTTTCATCCTGGATTATGCTGTGCAGTTGAAACAAAAATCACAAATTTGCAGTCAGTGAATCTGCCTCAGTTTACAGATGTGTTTGTTTATCTAGCATGGTGTTGATCTATACTGTTTCAAAAACTTGAATTAGTTCCCAAGATTTAAAATCAAGATATTTTACCTAAACCCCCAGATTTCTGGCTTTCCTTGAGGAATAGGAAAATCTGGCAACACTCAACAGTCTTCCCTGCTTGGGGACAGGTGTCTGGAGTTAAGTAGCTCCTGCTGCCTGTGGAGGGAGGGCATCCTCTCTATGGTTCCAACACAGACCTCACCCTCTCGCGAGTATTACCTAAAACCAAGGCAGGGAAGTAGTGACTGTTTATCATCTCGCAAATGGCCTATTTCTCTTTCTTACCTGATCCTCGCAGGCAATTAAATTTGTGACCTGGCTCTATTGCATCCATATTCCAAGTAGGAAGATGAACAGAAGGAAAAATCACTTGCCTAAAGCCTCATGCCATGATGACATCAGCCTTCTAGTCAGTGTCCAGCATCCCATCATTTAAATCTGGTCCAGGTGAGGGTGAGGATTTTTGAACACTGTTCCTCTGGAATGACTCCTTGAAAACTGTTCCTTTTAACTGAAAGACTTGGGAACTTCAGCAATAAATTACCTGGGCCTCCTTATTCAACATCCAATGATGGGGTAGGCATGGAGTAACCATTATAGGCATTTCCGTTCAAAACAGGTGAAGACACGCAGCAGTCACAGGTTTGTAACAATTGTGACGTCCAGTTGGGCACATGTTGCCCGTTCCACGATCTGGGCTCAGGCCTAGTGCCTGGGGAGGCCTCACTGCAGCTCTTGGCTCCACCTTCTGAAACAGCCTTCCTTTTCCATAGTGTGCAGCCCCTGTTTGAGTACTCTCTCAGTCTGTTTTCTAACCACGGCGCCGTTTCCGGTTGCCCTGTCCATCCTCTCGGCTTAAGCTAACACCATTCCTTAAAGAATACAGGGTGCTTTTTGTGTGTGTGAATTGATTTTTAATCCATTCCATTAGCTAAAAGAAACAAGTGAGATTTCTGGAGTAAACCTTCTGCTGCTTAGCTTCCCTGTAAGGAAGCCGAGGGACAAACTGCTTTTAGATCCTTAGGCTGGTTTGTTTTGTTTTGCTTCGGTTTTTTTTTTTTTTTTTTTTTTCTGTTAGAAATGGATGCTGTCTTCTGAGATCTTAGCAAAAGGTTTTACAATCACATCCTTGGCTTTATCATTAGACTATGTTTTCCTGACATGCCTTGGATTTGATCTTTGTCCAGAAGGTATTTCTTAATTTTAGCACTGTTGGCTACCTGGAAAGGCTGGGCATGGGAAGAGTTTTATTTTTGAACCTAGAAAGTCCCGGTTCCTTTATATCCAGCAGTTGTTGAGTTTATTGAGTTCATTTCTCTACTCACGTTTTCTATAACGGCAAATAGAGGCAGGCAGCGTCTTCAGGACCCCGCTTGGAAGCCTCCTGAGCCAGATTATCCCTTTCAGACGTACGTTTTCTATTTCCACGTTCCCACGGTGACAGTGTGACTAAATTTTCTGCTCCAGCATCACAGGGATCGCCTTTCCTCTAGCTTCCATTCCACTTTTCCTTTGAATTCTTACCAACAGCCTCCTTGCAGCCATGGTCAGGGTTCTGCTGACGGTCTCTCAAAGGCCCTCGGGGCTTCCACCAGCCCCTTGATCCTGACAGCTGACCTAAGTTCTAGGATTCTGTCAGGGCAGCTCCCCACTTCCGGGTACCAACATCGGGCTTTCATTTATCTATGTCACCCGTAGCACAGCACCTGGTCAGTAGGGTCTATTTGGTGTGAAATTGGATTTTCAATTCTTTCTTTTTGTCTTTTTCACATTTTAAATGATGATCATCAGTGGTTATGGTTATTTTCATTTTTCTTTTATCAGATGGAGCCTAGTGGGGAATCTTCAAGTTTTATGCATGAGAAGAGAGTCGTAGTTTTCACAAGAGATCAATGGCATTTTGAAAAATTTCCTTTTAAAATTACTTCAGTGCACACTTTGAGACACTGTAATTTGTTTTTTTACTCCATAGGAGTATTTGTGGGGACCAGGTCGTCGTTTATAAAAGGAACACCAAGATCAGAGTCATTTGAAGCTCAGACTGATTTTATCTTTTATTTGGGGGGAGGGTTGTTGAAAATGACAGACCTTCTATTTATTTTTATTTACGACCACTCTTGGCAAGGGAAATTTAAGTCCTTTCAACCATCAAACCATTGACTGTACATTGTATGTATTCATTAATGTAATCAATCAGTGGGAATAAGGTTTTCTGTTTAAAATATATCAAATGGTGAAAATGATGGGTTCATAAAAACGTCTAGGAATGTTCGTTTCTGCTCCTGGCTCAGCTGTCTGCGGTAGCATTATCCCGCTGGTGGGAGTTTGACATAGCTTGCTTGCGTTTTGTGTTGTTTTGGGTGCAGGTACACCATTGGTGTGTATATGTGGCATCTCCCTGTGTCCCTGCATAAGAAGGGGGTGCAGATAACAGTAATTAAAGTTAGAGACACAAACGAGAGCAGAAGCTCAGCATTGACACATTTCTGGGGACAGGCACTGGCACCCTGGTCGGTGTGTCCATGCATGCCCCCATCATCCTGGTGACTGCTGACTCCCAGTGTCTACAGCCTACGAGTCTATGTGCTCTGTCCTCAGTCATGGGGACCTGGAGGAAAAAAATCCACTCATAGCCCTCGAATTTCATAACTAGGTGATCAAGGAAGGTGATCACACAATGATTATTTTTCTGTCATACATTATGTAGAAGGATGGCTTTCTTTAATATTTTTAAGATGGTTGGTATTTAAAAAATTGCAGCACATTTAAAAGCTATTGCAGTGTAACTTGCCTACAGAAAAGTGCACCTGTCAGAAACATCCAGCGCAAGGAAGTTTCACCAACAGACACACCTGTGTAACTCGCATCCGGCTCAAGGGTGATGTCACCGCATCCTTTTGTAATCCCTCCAGCCAGGACCTAGCCCCAGTGTAGCCACCATGGACTAGTCTTGCCTGCTGTTGAGTGTCATGTAAATATAATCCTGTGGTAAGCACTCTTTGAAAAGCATTTTCAAAGTTTTATTGAGGCACAGTTGACGTACAATAAATCTGTATATTTGGAGTGTACAATTTGATGGGTTTTGACATATGAATACACCCATGACACCATCCCCACAATCAAGATAATGAACATATCCACTGCCCCCAAAGTTCCTTTGTCCTCTCTCCCACTCTCCCCAGGCCACCACTTTCTGCCATCACAGATTAGTTTGCATTTTCTAGAATTTTATGTAAATGGAATCATACAGAATGTACTTCTCTTTGGTCTTTCACTCCCCATAATGATTTTGAGACTCATCCATGCTGCTGTGTGTATCAACGGCAGTGTCTTTTGAATGACAGTGGGCCGCCGGATGGATACAGCAGTTTCTTTATCCATTCACTTTTAGTATATTTTGGCATCTGGCTTCTTTTTGCTCAAGATTGTATTTGTGAGACTGCATTCCTAACAGGATATTTGACGTAGAAAAGGGGACGTTACCATGTAATGTTCCGAGGAATAACACTCTGTACCAGAAAAGATGAACTGATCTATATTTAGTATGAAGTCACCGTCAGCATTAAGTCATTCGCATCCTAATTCAAAGCATTTACTGAGCACCTACTTTGTACAGGATATCGTGCCAGTCACTGGGAGTTGAGTGGAGTGACGGATTGTGCTGTTGCTCTGAATTGTTTTTGTCTTCTCTCTAAGAGCATCACACACCCCTGGCTGTAGCCGCGTGGCTTGTAGTGTCTCCCTCGAGGAGGTTTATTCTTCCTCATCCCACGAATGTCAGGCATGGATGTTTGGCTTATGTTGGTCAATAAAGTGTGAGCAGAAGCTTCCGGAGCCATGGAATGGTTTGGTCTTAGCCGTTTACTTGACCACGAGATGACTGTGACCCCATCTGAACAAGCAAGACACACAGCGCAACTGCTGACCTGCTGCCGATCTGGACGGTGAGCGAGAAGTCTTTGCCACTGTAGGCTGTAGTCACGAGTAACAGCTTCTCTGCGCAGAAGAAAACCAACTTGAATTACTGAAAAATTGGCTGTGTTTTTATGAGAATACATTCCAATATCCAGTATCTAACTCCGCTGTCTAAATGCTTAAGCCTTCTTCAGTTTTAATCAATCTTCTTGGTCTTTCTTGACCAATGTATTTCCTTTACCTTTGAAAGGAGTTTACTTGAATTAAGAAGGAAATCCCTTCCCGAGTGCCTGGGTTAGCTCATTTAATTCTTGGTCATCTGATTTCTCCCCTTCAGAACACTATTAGGTTGCTTTCAAACTGTGCTCTGTGGATCCCAAGAATATTTCCTCACCTCCCCTCTGCTCCCCGCTGTGAGTTAGATGCAAGGTGCTCAGAGCCATTTTCCCACCCCCACCTCCACCCCCAACTTCTCATTCTGCTCCAATCACAGAGTCTTCTGGATTGTTTAAAGAAAAAAAAAAAAATGCAAACCACAGGGTTAAGGAACTAGCAGCATCATGCTAAAGTTCCTACCAAAAGACCTCTGGTAACCCAATAGAAGAGGTCTAACTGAGACCGACTTGACTGTCTCTTCTTGCGGCCACATCCCGAGTCGCTGCTCTCACGCTGGGCCTTGGCATGGCTGTGACTCTCCAAAAGGAGACTGTCTGCAAATCCACCTCGCGCTGCGCTTAGTTTCCACCTTGCATTTGAAGATTAAAATCCATTCGTGATCTATAAAATTCGGGTACTTTATTTGGCCTTATTAATCGTATTTGTTGCCACTGAAAGGTTTTAAATCTCCAGTTCTAAAAGCTTACTTCTAAATTGGTACTTACCACTAGCTATTACGATGACATATTTGGAAGAATCATTATCAAAGACCCTTTGAAAATCTAGCAAATGTGCAAGTGCTGGAAAAATACATTTATACTGTGATTCTTGGCTGGAGTCATGTTTAAACGTTTTCTGGAGCTGGTTCCTCCCTCGCTAGGCTGTTGTTTGGGAGCTGACCACCTGATGTCACTATGGGACCATGAATGCAGGCATATTTCCAAGGCCTTGGTTCACAGAAACTCTGGATGGGCGTCCTTGCCGCCTTAGGAAAGATCACCTCCCGCCCACCCAGCGCCAGCCTCCACCCGACCTCCTCTCTCCCGCTGCCTGTGTAGTTTATAAAATTGAGAACAGCTGACAGATCTAATTTTGATGGAGAATTACCTGTAGGCAAGAGGACAATCAAACCCATACTGTTAAGGAGTCGGGGGTGGGGGTGCAAGATAATGAATCTATTATCTGTGCTTCGCAAATGGTGAGTGTCAGGCTTATGTCTGTCAGTTTCTTTTTCCGGCGCCAGAAGCCTTCACCTCCGTTTTCTTAGGTACAGCTGACTTAGAACTGTCTATAAAGGGCTGACTATCTGGGGGGTGTATTTTCTAGACTGCTTGTTTCCTGGATCCTTCTCGGTGCCTACTCTTGTTCTGTCTGGGCCGTTGCAGAGTCCCAGCTGGACTCGGGGTTTCCGATCAGTCCCTGGGTCACAGAGTTTCAGCAAATCCTGGAGGGGTGGTGAGGGGGAAGGTTGAGAGTCAGAACCAAGGCGAGTTTGGGATCTCTCTGTAGGGAGAAGGCATTTATGCCACCACTTGCTGTCACGCACAGGCTCTCAGAGGCCACAGGGGATCAGCTACACCTGCCCGGGTTTAAAGTTGTATTCAGAGTCCTGCTAACTCGGGGTCACTGACTGTGTGCTGCCTGCACATCTGCTGGGGCTGCTGTAACGAGATATCAGACTGGGCTTGAGCGACAGAAGTTTATTTTCTCATGGTTCTAGAGGCTGGAAGTTCAAGATCAGGCTGTTGGAAGGTGTCGGCAGGATTGGTTCCTTCTGAGGCTTCTCCCCTTCCGTGTATAGACAGCCGTCCTCTCCTGTGTCCTCACACGGCCATTGCTCTGCGCAAGTGTGCATCCTTGGTTTCGGCCTTCATGTCTAAATTTCCTTTTCTTATGAGGGCGCTAGTCAGATTGGATTAGGACCCACCCTGAGGGCCTCGCGTTAGTTTAATCACCTTTAAAGACCCTGTTTCCAAACGCAGTCCCGATCCGAGGCACTGGGGGTTGGGACATCAACGTACCGTATGGAGGGGTCTCAGTTCAGCCCACGATATCCCTTCCGCCCTCTCACTGGTCTACATTGAAATGGACTGGTCTGGGGTGCTGATTTCTTTGAAATACGTTCCCCCGTTTCCTTAGCTGCCTTGTGCCTTGTTGAGTAGTGTGGTATAGACGCACGGACAGCCTGCACTTCTCTTCCTCAGAACCACGAAATCATAGAGGAATCCTGGTGTCCAGGGAGGCTCCCTGGAGACCACAGGGCCTGGGAGATCAGGGTCTGCTCAAGCCCACAGAAGCTGGGGCCCAGGCCTCAGGAGTATAGAGGGACACTTTGGTTGATCCCAAAGTACCTTAATTTTATAATAAAAGTGTAACATCTGCACATTATTTTAATTCATGTTGCTTTATTTTGATGTAGTAAAAGACTAAAGCCATCCATACTGCAGAGGAAAGCCCCATCTCGATTTGATTATTTTTGCATTAACTCTGTTTTCAATAACTTAACTTTGAAAGCCTCTTGATATAGAGTTTCTTAAAACTGCACACCCACAGCCTAAGGATTCAGGGACGGAGACCAAGTTAAGGTACTTGGACACAATGTGTCAGTTTCTGGCGTACAGCTCTATGTCCCAGTCATGCACACACATACATACTCGTTCTCGTGTTTTATTCTTCGTTTTTACATCTTCACATTTCCTAGTCATTAACTTTGGAGCCAGCCTTCTGAGACTCAAGGAGGGCCTGGGAGACTAAAGCAAAAGCCTTTTACTTCAAAGACAGGGGCGTGAGCACTCAGGCACGGTTTCAGGAGTGGACGTGCTTTAAGACCCTCCAGTTCTAGGGCTCGAACCCTGGAGGTACTGTCGTGCGTCCTTGTGAACATGACTTGTTCTTCTTCACTACTGAGACAGTATCCATTTTTCTACTGAGCGTGACACTTGCAATAGCAGCATTAACAAAGTGTCAGGGTCATGCTCTTATGTAAGTCCTTTCTACGTTAACTCATTTGAAACGGGCTGCACCCCCTCCTTCGTCATTCTTCCCTTCTTTCCTCTGTAAAAGCAAATAGAATCTTTGCATGTTTCCTGGAAAGAAGGGCAGAGGTGCTGGGTAGCTGTGTTTCTATTTTCCAGAACATTTTTTCACGTAGCAGTCTCTAGGAGCGTCCACGTTTATGTAGTCAGTAAGGCTTAAGGCAGATGTGAAGAGGTTTGGTTGGCCCAAAATTTAGTTTCCTTAGAGGAGAGTTACAGAAACTTTGCCTGGTTCTGGTAGTTGAATAATAAAGAAATTCACTGGGACTCTGAGACTTTTTTAGAAGATGTCCTACCTTATTTCATTTAGCAACTTTCCTATTTTTTTCTTACAGTGTGATACGGGGAAAAGTTTATGAAATTTCAACTTTGAGATAATATTAGCTGCCGCTCAGCATTTCTGTGAGCACTGAATGAGATAATGTGTGAAAAAAATTAGCACCCAACAAAAGTGCAGGAGTCACTCAATAAATGTCCTTTCTCTTTCACTTTTTTCTTCTGACAAACTCTCTCCTTAAGGAAGATCTTACATTAGCGTCATAATGAATGAAGCAGAATGAATGAAGGATGGAAAAAGGAAGGGAGAAAGGAAGAGAAGGAAAGAGAAGGAAAAAAAGTGAAGGAATGGTATCAACATAAAATGAAATTAACTCAGAAGCACAAGTTTAGTTAAAATGATCGCTTGGCATTGTGCTATCCAAAGTTCACTCGGGCTTGAAAGAAAAATTGGCCGCACAACATTTGTTAAGCACGTACTAACTGCCAGGCAGGAGGGTGGGCACTAGGGGGACCACAGTGAGCAGACTGGCTCCAGCCTTCTTGGAGCTCGAGTTCATGTGGGGACACAGAGACCGAAATATTTCCCTCTAATAAGTGATGCTGAATTCCGTAATAAAGAGAAGTTTGCGCTTTGGTAAATGGATGGGTGATACCATTGCACTAAAAGATTACTTAGATTAACCTCTATGATCCCCTGTGGTCTCTGGCACATTACAGAGATTTTTATGCATGAGAATTCCCTGCCAGTAGATGGACAGTTAGAGTAATTCATTGCTCAGACTCAGAGTAAGTTATTTTGGCTTCTGTAAAAATGATCTGAGTGGTGAGGCAAAAATGCTTGAGTATTAGGGAAAACCATAGGCACGCAATTTCCTCAAGGGTTGAGGAGTTTTATCATTTATGTTTCATTTCGTAGCGAAACAAACAAGTGCACAAGAGACCAGGACTCCAGTGAAGCGGCTCACCCCTTATCCCGCTGAAGGGAGCTGACATCTCTGATGAGAAGGTAGAGGCTGGAAAGAAGCCCCCGTCCCTCGTGGCTTTAAGTGGATCTGACAGTTTCCTATTTAGAGACAGAGTGTTCTACAGCTGACATGAGAAGTTTTGAAGACACACCGCCCTCATTATCTCCCACTCTCTGGCAGAGCTAAGTCCACATCCCAGTTCTGGGTGACATATTTTTGCCCCCCTTGCTATTATCATCCTCCATGCACTGGTCATCACATCAAGTCAACCTACAAATACAAGCTCCCGGGCCGTCTAATGAGGCCCTTGTCTCCGGCCAACTTTGAGGTCTCTATTGAACTCTCCCCCCGTATCCTCTTCAGATGAACAACATCAAATAATGCTTCCGTTGAAATAAATGCATCTTTGCTAGAGATGTCAGGTTAGGGGCATCTGGCCTCTGAAGCTGGCTGAGGCATCACTCCTTCCCTAGGACAAGGTACAAGAAGAGTCACTGGAGCGATTAGAGCAATTATTCAGAGCTGCCTGTCGTGGCTGATCAGCTCCTGCCCGGCTGATGGGAAGAGGTGGTCCAGCCCTGCCCTCCCAGACCAAGCGCTGTAATTGGAGGGCGTCTTGCCTCCAGGGTCTTCTTAGATAGGCTCAAGTTTCAAACATTTATTGGCAAAACCTCACTTTCTTGCGTTTGTTTTTCTGTTCCACTTGAATGCTCCTCATACTCAGAGGAGGTCATCGGAGGCTTGTTACGGTTTATTTTTCTTCTGCGATTTCTCCTTTATCCCCCCTGACATGTTTCATTGCCGAGCTTCCTTGTGATAAAGCAGGAGTTCTTCTGAGTTAGGGAGAACTTCTTGTTTTCTTTCATCCCACCAGAGCCTCCCGAAGAGCAGGTCAAAAGCCTTTTAGTGAAACTTGGTGTCACGGAGGAGGAAAGAAATTTGAACATCATAGAAAAATGACTGACTTCTGGTGGAGAAGTTACTGGAGAGGAAGAATGTACCATTAATCCCTGTGAACCTTGTCATCATTTTCATTGTCACCATCATCGTCCTCATCTTTGGTCAACATCATCTTCACCAGCGCTCTCCCTGTTTTCACCGCCGTTAGGTACTTGTGTGGATGTGAGGTCGCACTGGAACGCCGTAAAAATGGAATTACATGTACACAGTCCTGCCTCTCTAAGTCATTCAATTGCAGGCAACTAAGTTTCAAACACATGTTAAAATAGAATATTAAGTTGTGAGTGAAGAATGGATAAGAGCTTGGATTGCAAAAATAATTGAAACTTTGCTTTTATATATAACACATTTTTTAAAAAAATATGAGAAGCGAAGGAAAGCTACAAATGCCATGTCCTTCACCCAGAGCAAGGTTCAGAGGATGGTTTTACTCCTCTTCCTCTAATTTGTCAGAGAATTCAGGAAGGGGTGGGACATTATTTAGGAATTACTTTAGAAAAGGAAAACACATGTCTTGCTTGATAGGGTATTTCAGCTGTAATAACACCTTTATTAAAATTCTCTTGGTAATTTTTATGAAAGCAGGATTATTTTCTTTGGCTGATTCCTGGAAAACAGTAGTGAGAAACCTGGGATAGGCACATCATTGGTGATCAAAGTGGCCCTGGATACACGGCACGGCATTTGACTTGGTCTGGGTGAGTGGAAGTGTTCTCTGCTCCTGATCTGTATTTATCCTGAGTACCAGCTCACTCTAGAACTCGGTGGGCACTTCTCCTATTTATGGTTCAGCAATAGCATTTAATAGTTACTTCTTGCCTTGCTGAAATCAACTTGTTTCCCAGTAGGATTGAAAGCAAGGTCCTGTGCCAAGTACAGGTCTAGGAGAATGACGGTCACTAGACGTTCACTCACGCCGTTTTCCTTGTTGCAGATGCTTTTGGGAATCACCGTCATTTACTAAAACCTGCTTTTGCATTCTGGTCTGGTGCAAGTCGCCCCTCCGTGGGGAAGTATTGTTTCCAACTAAAGATGCCCCAAGTTGGTTCTTTTGAATTCCCATAGTACTACCTTACAAAACAGTTGTTACTTTAAAAAAAAAAAATCATTTCTTTTTTTTTTGCATGAAGTCTAACCACATATTAAGCCCCTTCAGAGAGACAGGACCTGCTGGAAGTAATTTACTCTCACTGAGCCTTAGCGTTCCCATCTGTAATATGGGAGCAAGGAATAGTATTTCCTGACCTACCACACAGGCTAAAGATGAGATAATATATGTTGGATGAGCGAATGAAAGTGTGTTGAAAAGTATAAAATACTACGCAAATTTAAGTCTATGGGGACATAGACTTACCGCTTGGATACCATCTAGTTCAGTGCTGATGTTTTAGTGGAAACTGACATCCTTAAAGGAGAGTCGCAAAGCTGGTTGGTGTCGGTGAGCCTGTGCTTGGGTTTCTGGACTCAGCCGGGTGTGCTCTCTTGTCCCTGTTGCCTGTTCTCTGTAGGCGGGGCCGTGCCCTCACTGGGCACTGCGTAATTGTTCGGTCGTTAGAGGTCACACCACCAGGTTTCACACTGGGGTGTGAAGAATTGATAGTATGTCCTTTCTTCTTTTTAATTGAAGCACAGTTGATTTACAACTGTTTCAGGTCTACAGCAAAGCAATTCAGTTATACCTACATATATGCATAAAATTTTCATATTCTTTTCCACTATAGGCTATTACAAGAAATTGAATATAGTTCCCTGTGTTATACAGCAGATCCTTGTTGTTTATCAATTTTATATATAGTATTGAGTGAATCCTCTCTCGGAAGTGGAAGCTTCACACTAAACAGCCTGGGAAGGACAGCCTGCTGATTGTAACACAGCAAGAGAACTTTTACGTGTGAGACTTACGTGGCATCAACTTTAGAACTATCGTCCGAAAGCTCTGGCGTGCGACTGTTCTATTTCTGAAATGCTTTTGGGCTTGGGGTTTCTACAATGTTTGCCCGGGTGAAAGTTTCTCATGAGCAGAGAGTTGGCGATTTAAAAACGCAATTATGAATGGTGTGAAATTGAAAGATGCCACGGATGTTGTTGGTTCTTCAGAGAGACAGAACCAATGGGCTTCATTTCTGTAGAGAAAGAGATTTGTGATAAGGAATTGGCTCATGGGATTATAGGAATCAGTCCTAAGATCTGCAGTCGGCAGGCTGGAGACCCAGGAGACCCAGTGGCCCATGTTTCAGTTTGAGTCTGAAGGCGAGAAAAAGCCAATGTCCTGGTTCAAAGGCAGTCAGGCAGGAAGAATTCCCTGTGACTCAAGAGGAGGGTCAGCCTTTTTGTTCTATTTAGGCCCTCAACCGATTGGATGAGGCCCACCCTCAATAGGTAGGTAAATTTGCTTTATTCAGCCTACCAATCCAAAGGTTAATCTCATCTGAAATCCCCTCACAGACACACCCAGAATAATGTTTGAACAAATATCTGAGCACCCCATGACTCGACTGATGCACCAAGTCAGATCAACGCTTGAAATTAACCATCAGAGATATCAACTAATGAAGTGCTTAACCTGGGAGTCTGGAGGTCTGCGACGTTAGATATTTTTTACTATGCTGATGAGGCAAATTCCTCTAACACCCTGTTTATCACTTAACCCTTCCCATCCCTGCCTGTGTGGGCAGGTGAGCTGCAGGCCACCTCAGCGGACGGCTAATTGCTCAGCTGTGTACAAGCCCTTTGGTTGGAGAGGCTAATAGCCTCGTAGCAAGGGGGGCTGGTATTGCCTCCTCCAAGGCCTTTGGGAATTCCTTGAGGATCACGTGCTGACCAGAATAGGATGGCTGGGCTTTTAGTTTGGGTTTGGCCACCAATTTCTTTTGTGTCCATGTAAATTTTTTGAGCCTCATTTCTCTTATTTGTAAAATAAATGAGTTAGGCATAGCCCACGTGATCTCAAAAGTCCCTTCCAAACCCCACATCTTATAATTAGTGGGTGACTTGGAAACTACTATTTTTATTATATTGTTGTCTTAAGTGTGAAGGATACTTGAGTTCTTTAAGCTTTTTGATATCTGGAAATGGCAAGCTTCTAACTTCCACTTTTGGAATAAATTTTCCTCTAGGTCATTGCTTCAAACTGCTATTATTTTAAAGCTTTTGTCCTCTGTCTAAAATACACCATAAAGATTTTTGAAAAGAAGCCCATTTCTTTCCATAACAATAAAAGTACATTCTGTGGAAACACGTGACACCACAGGAGATCAAGTTGTTAGCTCGTGACGTGTAAGTTCTAGATTCCGTAGCTCCAGGAGAAAAACCAGGCTTGTTCTTTCCTCAGTCAGTTTTGAATTCAATGGCAATACATGTTGAGAAGACATTCAAGCATGTCAGTTCACACTTGAGGACTTTTCCTTTAAATAAAACTTTTGCATATATTTGGATTGGATTTGTGGTACACGGCATAGAAGACACGCTTCCAGTTGCCGTTTTGCTCTTGCAGGGAAGGGAGATCACCCACTGCGTTAGTGATAAGACTGCGAACCTCATGGCTTCAGCTTTGAAACTCAGTCTCCATCTCTTTCACTGCCGGAGTGTGTCAATGTCAGAGACAGAGGCGACTGATCAAGACCTTTATGCAACCACCCCCACATTCTTCATAGAATCAAGTGACAAAGTGACATGCTATGTGTTTTCACAGGGACGTGGAGGTTGCAGATGGAAAAGTTAAATAGAAATCTTCATGGAAGTTTGAGTAATTTTTAATAATTTGTTCTTTTGTCGCATGCATGTGTGAATGATATATTTGTCCTAGAGCAATACGAATTCATTTCCCCACATCTGTAATATCTGCGGTAAGCGAAATTAAAAATGCATTTGTACTTGTACAGTTAAATGATCATATTTAATGAAATGTCAGAGAGGAATCTTAGCAAATAGCCAGGAAATTATTTTAGAGAGTGCAGCATTTCATTACAAGCAGTCGGGGAAAAGCAAAGTGATTAAACAAATGGTTTACCGCTCAAAGGTGGTGGCTATCCGGGCAGAATGGAAAACCAGGGTGTGGGGCTGACAGGCAAGTGCTCTCTTTTCCTGCTCCCCATCAACCCTCATGGAATCTTGAGTCTGGTGGGCACTCACCTTACGAGTTCTGTAGATTTCCCCACGGAGTGAGGAAAACAAGCTGTAGAAGATGGGTATGACTTGTGAGCGTCACCTCACATGTCTCCACAACCCAGCGGTGGCAAAGCGTAGGCAGGTGAGGTGAGTGGGAGACTCAGGTTAATTGAACGAGAAGAGGGTGGAGCTGGTCAAAGAATGATGCCCTATTAAGGCTTCAGGCTCTTCACCCCCCCACCCCGGGCAGTTGGATACAGCTTGGAACTTGGAAGAGACAGGAGGTTGGAAGGTTTGCTGGGGCTTTAAGACCAGAGGGAGAGAGGACAGGTGGTGACAGGCAGCAGGTGAGAGCGGAGAAGGAGGAGGAAGTGAGTAGGAGGAGGCATGAAGGGAGGGGATTGGGCGAGAGCAGAGTGGGGCCGTCAGGTGGCCAGCGAGACCTCCGTTTGTCACGAACACACCGCCCCTTCCCACACACCATGAAATGCTGGTGGGCCAAGTATTTCAGTAAGAATTATCACCTGTTTGGGTTGGTGTTAGGGTTTGAGTTGTGTCCTCCAAACAGCTATGCTGAAGCCTTGCCCCGCACTACCTCAGAATGGGGCCTTATTTGGAAATAAGGTCATTGCAGGTGTGGTTAGTTAAGATGAGGCCATGCTGGAGTCGGGTAGGACCTTCATCCATCTGGTGTCCTTATGCTGGGAAGACACACAGGGAGAAGGCCGTGTGTTGATGGAGGCAGAAAGCCAAGTGATGCAGCTGCCAGCCCAGGGACGCCAAAGAGTCCAGTCCCCGCTGGAAGCCAGAGAGACAAGAGAGGACCCTCCCCATGACACCTTCAGAAAGAGCCTGGCCGTGCTGACATCTTGATCTCAGACTTCCGGCCCCCAGACCCGGCGGCAGGAAGCTTCTGTTGTTTTAAGCTGCTCAGTTTGCAGCACTTTGCAATGGCTGTCTTAGGACATGAATACAATGCGTAAAACAATTCTGAATGGCAGCATCAGTAAGTTATATTTCTCAGTCCTTGGAATTGTTTTCTTAAGGAAATTTCATTACTTTCCATTAAATTTTTTTTTTCTCCTGGGACCAGGTTGAGGTGAGTAAGGCATTCTCCTCAGCTGCAAAATGCAAGGAGCTACCAAAATAGTCATTAAGATAAATTAATGTTCTCAGGAGATCTTTAAAAAATTTTAAATGAATGCCTCAAATCATTAGATGAACAAAATAGCAAAATTGTAAATACAGGACCAGTGTTATTAATTTTCCCTTTTGCCTCACTATGGCCTGGCCAGGCACTGCTGTCAACATCTGAATAACACAAGTAAGTTTAAAAGAATATAGAAAGAAGGAAAAAAATGTGTATCATAAAGGACATAGATGTAAACATATTCACGTTAAAAAACAAACGCTGTCTTTCAGTTTTATCTCAGGCAGACACCAATAGGGATGACAAGGTAACAGCAAGATGTCTTGGGTTGAATTCACTTTTTTTCGCATGAGGACTCAGACGGTGGGGAGCCAAGATCGGTGACATCAGGTAACAATGCGAGCCGGTTAAGCATCTTGCATATACGGAATCTGCATGAAAAAGACAAGCTGCTATAATCCCAGTGGCAAAGGGAATTAGAGACTCTGGCCTTTACCACATGACAGTAAATGACAGCATAATAAATAAAACAAAGCTGATTTTTGAGTCAGACTTTTCACATCATATCCTGGAGGTGCTTTGCTGTTGTGACAAGTATATTAAATGTAGGTCTGATTATATCCCAGGGAGAGCTGACAAGAGGCGTCTTCTGGAACAGGGGCTGCTGCTCTGTGTCTTGTGGTTACTGTTTGTTGGGTGCACTCTTCTCCGACAGCTGGGACAAGATGAGCAGGGAAACTGGGAGAGACAGAGAGTGGAAAGTCCTAGCCTGGGCCTCGTTTCGATGAACATTCTTTCGATTGCTTAAAGATATTATTGTTCAGTGTTTGTTTAACCCTTGAAGATGGTTATTAGTGGGGGGAGGGTGTAGCTCAGTGGTGGAGTGCATGCCCAGCATGCACGGGGTCTTGGGCTCAATTCCCAGTGCTTCTGTTTAAAAAAAAGAACAAATAAACCTACAATTATCTCCCCCTATTTAAAAAAAAGTTAAAAAAAAAAGAAACAAAAGAAGATGGTTATTAGCCATCCTTTCTCATCCTCTAAGAGTACAAATATCATGCTAGCGGCCGATGGAGAAGCCTAGGATGTGTATTCTGTAACTGAGAGAAGATGAACAAAGACAGAAATAATTAAATGAAACATGGAATCTGTGCTGCTGAAGGGAAATCTTAACTGATTCCTTTTTGGTGTACACTTCAACGAATTTTAACACATGAATAAATTCACATGACTGCCACCACTCTCCTGTGAAGGATTTCCATAATCCTCTAAGCTCCCGCGTGCTGACCCCTGGATAATCACATTCTTTAAAAGTTGGTCTGGCTTTTGGTTGTGGGATGGTCTGTGAATTAGGGTGCTTCCTTTCCTTAATTCCTGTGATTCCACTTACTAAAAATTCTGCAAATTCACCCTGATTTTACTAATTCAAAGTGAGCCATCTCTCAAGTTTTAGAGTCTTTTACTTTAGGATGATGGTTTAATAAAAGATATTTGGAAAAAGGAAGGAAGTGCAAAGAGCTGAAAAATGGAAGTATGACCATCGTTTGAACAGAATGGGAGACTGGGTCACCGTCGGCCAGGAGCTGTGTGAGCCGCTGTAAAGGATGGTGCAGCCCTTCATTCTTAAAGGAACCTTTCACGGGTGTAGCACGCAATTTCTTTCAGTAGCACTATCTGCATTTGGTATTTTTGATAATGTGAAAAGGAAAAGGATTCAGATCTTTTTAATTATTCTTCTTTCATAATTTTTTTGACTTTAACAATACGAAGTGTGCAGTTCACTGGCATTAAGTACATTCACAGTGTTGCGTGACCGTCATTACTGTTCATCCACAGAACATTTCCATCTTTTCAAATCGAAACTCTGTCCCCATTAAACAGTAACTCCCCATTCCCCTTGCCCCCTAGCCTCCAGCAATTACCGTTCCACTTTCAGTCTCTGAGAGGCTGACGTGACTTTCTATGGTCAGTAGTTGAAATTAGCTGCTGGACTCAGTTTCTTGAGCTTTGGGTGTCCTAAAGGAAAGGTGTTATTTTCCGTTCACAGCTTTAATATGGTCACATTTATTAGGTTTTTTTTTAAATGCTAAAGATTTTTAAAAGTTAAAAAAACCCCTCAAATTTAAAGAAATCACAGAGATAAATTTTCAGAAAACTACCATCTCTTAGTTGGGTTTGAAGTGTTGTTTATATGACCTCCGGACAAATCAGCTCACTAGCGTACGCAAAGACAGGTGGTATTTTGACATTTCCCACTGTTGAATTAATGAAATAACTGATTGCTTTGATTTCTCTTACACAAAGCCCCAAAGCTGTCAAGTCCTGGAAAGTTGTACAATTAGATTCACTTACTTTTTTTTTTTTTTTTACAGGAAATGAAAAGCCATAAAATATTGGGGATATTGAAGGCAGGCACTGGGAACCTTCTTCAACTTGCTTGTAAACACATGCTGGTTCCTTTGTCTACACACGCAAAGTAAAAAGGACGACAGAACCTTCGCTTCAGTGCACACAGTTCATCCAAATTTCTTATTTATTAATTAAGCACACGTATTTCATATAATTTATCTTTAAATGCACATCATTTGTTATTGATTGATTCATTCAACAAATATTTTTCGGGCTCTTGAGGTGTGCTCCGTCTGTAAGGGAGGAGATGCGGACGGATACTGTGCCCTTAGAGAGTTTACTTTTGGGGGGAGATGGAGCTGAGAGTAAGGATTGCAAACAATGTGAAGGCTTTCAAATGGCAGAAGACCACCATCCAGGAGGCTCAGAGGGGAGGCAATTATGTCTTCTGGGCAGAGGCAAGGCTTTGTGGGAAAGATGGTGTTTGACTTGAGTTTTGAAGAATGGGCAGGATGTGGATATTTAGGGATGGAAAACGGCACTCCAGGCAGAAGGAATCGTACAAACAAAGCCAAGGAGAGGCGACAAGAGCATCGAAGGGGGGCCCTGGGTCTGAGCAGCATGTGGGCTGGAAGGGGGGGTGATGTGGAGGAAAGCTGGAACAGAGCCGAAACGTTAAATTTCATTCACTGCCTACTTTGTACCAGGCACGAATAGTGCCTTTTGAGGATGTCCTAGTTTTTAATCCCTAAAACAGCTGCCCCCAAGTAAGTGTTATTTCCCCTTTTTGTAAAGTGTTATTGTTCCCTTTTCTCCAGATGGGGAAACTGAGGCATAGAGAGACTGAGGAACTTCCTAGAGATCACGTCTTACTAAGAGGCGGGACTCGCGGTTAAGCCCGGGTCCCAGGGACTCTTCAGTGCACATCTTCTCCAGGCTTCCCTGCTGCTGTGAGTGGAATTCTCATGCAATAGGAAAGGGGTGGGAAAGGGACAGAGAAGGGTGAGGAGCCTCTGGGGGAGTGTTGGTTACAGCTCTTTGCTCAGGAAGCTGGTGGCAGTGTGTAGGCTGGGCTGGAGTTTATCTATTTTATCCTCACCAAAGAAAGGTGCTTTACAACTTTTCCTGGATGCTACTAGGCTGCAGTGAGCCCAGGGTTGCTGAGAATGGGGTTGGGCTTACAAAACGCTTTATCCAGTGCAGTGTCGATTACTGCGCTAAGCATGTTACAACATTAGCTCATTGAGTAATGATAACCTGAAGCTTGGTTGTCTTCAGTCCACAGAAAGCAAAACTGAGGCTTAGAGCACTTAATTCACCCATTCGAGGTTAGAGTTCATCTTCAGAACTGTCCGTTTCCGTAACTTCGCACTGTTCTATCTCTTGCTCTTTGCCTAAAAAGCCAAAAGAATATTAATTAAAAAAATGGCTACACCCATATCTGCCCCCTGGGAAGGGGTGGCTTCCTCCTGGACCAGAGTGACTGTCCCTGTCCCCCACCCACTCGGTGCCAGCTCCTTGCCTGCCATCAGCCACCTTCCCCTTTGCTTTGTCTTAGTTCACTCCTAAGGGCGTCCCCTGCCATCTTTACAGCCACCCCAAGGTACACAAATCACTTTCACAGACAGTGTCATGAGTGTGAAGAGACTAATCCATCAATGCTGACGTCCCCTGATGAAGCGTGGCTGGTCTCTGCGAGGCCCGAGAGTCTTAGTGAATTTCAATTCGCCGTGGCTCGCTGCTACTGGGGGGGCTGTGGCTGGTGAGACGCTTTGAAGTTCACCCAACATATTATTAGGGGAGGCCTGTGCCAGTTGGAAAATCTTGTTTATCTCGATTTTTTTTTTAGATGTAAGGGGAAAAGGGCGTACTGCTCAGAAATGCAGTGCACTGGTTGATGGCTTTTCCGTCATTAATCTTGAATCCCCTTCTATTTCCCCCCAGCTTGATAATTATCCTTAATATTTAGTTTTTACTACCATCTCAGAATACAGAATTCAATTAAGTTTGACGTGTTTATAGAGTGACTACTATGTGCAAAGCCTTATTCTAGGTGTTCTAAAACCAGTGCCAAGAGCCATTCACATTAGGATGGAAAGATGGCAATGACTAAGTGACTGAATGAGATTTGGACAGTTTTGCCTCCTGTACTTTTCACACAGGTGTCGGTTCTTTGCAACGACACGTGCTACAGTCCTCACATAAAACTGGAGAGGAGCCAAGGAAGGTCAGTAGCTTAAAACTATGGTGGGTCTTTGGCAATTCAGAGCACGAATTACTGCTGATACACATGGTAAAATGGATTCATCACAAGCACCTACAGTTCCATTTTATCACACTCCACTTAAAGTATACGCCGTGCAGCTTGGATATCGTGCAGTTGCTAAGGGCCCGTGGGTGAGACCATCAGTGGACAGGTGCCCCGTGGTGATGGACAGGCCCTAGAAATAATCCTTCTTTTGGCCAATCTTGGAAAGAGGCTAGGGAAATTTTAAAATTACATTGTTAATAAATGAGCCATCTTTCCCCATTCTTGCCAAGTTCCTGTTTTTGTTTTTTTGTTTTTTTTTTTTTTGGCTGGCTCTAGTGACTAGGGAGAAGCTGAAAATAGTTATTTTCTAATCCATTCTTGAAGTTTAAAAAAGCATAGCTGTTATTATCAATTTATATTAGGAGAATTAGACACAGCACCTACTGCACAGAAAATTCTGCTTAATACAATTTCCTTATCTGAAAGGAATAGGCCGAGGATTGTCTGCATCTGGCTTTGATGACTGGTCGTAGGCGGTTCTTTTTCCCACCCTAGGACTATACCAGATTGTGGGGCCTTGAATTTTTATGTTTCTCATAAAGGGCCGTGGCTCTTAAAAAATATTGGTGAGCTTTGGGTAACCATGGAATGAACTTAATCCTCTGGATTACTCTGGGATTTCCGTGTAGACCAGGATGGGACAGGCTGGTCCTGGAGTTGGTGCAAACCACCCAGCATTTTGGATCTTTTAGATCAGTGCCTGTCTGAGGTTCCTGTGTCTGCTGCAACAGTTTACCACTGACTGGGTAGCTTAAAACAACAGAAATCACTCTCTCACAGTTCTGGGGGCCAGAAGTCTGAAGTGGCTGTGTCCGTGGGGCCCTGCTCCCTGCAGAGGCTGTATGGAGCATCCAGTCCTTCCTCTTCTGTTCTCTGACTGTAGCCACATCACTCCGCTCTCTGCCTCCAGGGTCACGTTCTTCTTCCTCCTGATTCTGTCTCAAATCTCCCTTGGCCTTTCTCGTATAAGGACACTTGTCCTCTGTAATCCAGAATGATGTCCTCATCTTGAGACCCTTACCTTAATTGCATCTGCAAAGATCCTTTCTCCCGATACAGTAACTTTCACAGGTGCTAGGGATCAGGATGTGAATGTAACTTTTGGAGAGCCTCCATTCGACTTACTACCGTGGCTTTCAAACTGGTTTTGAACCACAGGAAGAAACACCTTTACAACGAAACCTAGCTCCGTTCTATACAGCAACAGAGTTTTACAAAACAGCACTTCCTCTGATGAGAGCGAGATGAAATCTGTTCCGTTCCATTCTACACCATCGCATTCCGTCCCCAACAAAAGCCTGGTTGCTGATCTGCTAAACTGATCTCATGACCCGTTAATGGTACTGACACCCAGGGTTCTGGATCTCAGATGATCCTGGGCTGTATCAGGGTGTCTAGGCTCTGTTGCCTGGAGGACACTAGCTTGTCTTGGATTCCTCAGGCTGCTGAACTGAATGGGCTCTGAAGGGGCAGGTGGGGAGGTTAAGGGTGTGATCAGAAGAGCACCTTATCTGATGACCACTTAATTCCATTAAATGCAAATTATCAGTATTTACTGGCATCCTTCCATGCATTGGGCATTGTGTTCGATATGAGAACCACAAAAATGAATTATCCAAACCCACCCCCCAGGCATTCCCTAAATTCTCTTCTATATTGTAGCATACAAATTATATTAAATATGCATTCTTAACCACCAATTTCCTTGCACGGCAAATAGCTGTGTATAGTAACGTTTCTCATGTATTCTTAAATACTCCAAATGTGGTGTCCCATGAAAGCACCCAAATTCATGCTTTAGAAATTGTTTTAAGAACATTTGCAGGTGATTAGAGGAAAGCTATTTCACAGAAGATGCTGATCTAAATTCCTCAGAAGCGCGTGGACGTCTGAAGCGCTTTGCAGGAAGGCGGACAAATGGAAAAGCAGCGACAAAAAGGACGCTGCTTCCATTTCGAGCAGGTGACGTAACGGAACTAAAATCCATGATTAAGAAAAATGAAATTGTATAAATTATCGCAGAAATGCCTGTCATCACCCGTATTAGCTGCTAAAATGCCTCCAGGGGGTTAGATTAGAAAAAGAAAATTACTTATCTGTAATTCTTATTCTCTTTAGGTAGCAATTATAATAGATATACACTCTGGGGTGTAAGTCATTGGTGTGAGAACCAGGAGTAGACTGGAAGTCAGCTCAAGAATTATCACCCTCAAGGAAGACGCACCCTGGGACGTCAAGGGCAGGATGTATATGGAATGTCATTGCCCTCAAATATCATTCCTGTCTGACCATCGGAAAGAACCGGCGAATTCAGTCCCTTGGAAGAAAAGAACGACGGAGTGGATCTATCATTATTATTAACATATATTAAATGCATGAAGGTCTAGCCCTAGGCAGAATTTGTGAATTGGGCCTCCTCATTTCCTCTCCGTGCCCCTCCACCTATTTCAGGAATCCGGTACTCACTTGCTTGCCATCTCCCTCGCTCTGCTCGTAGGCAATACCTCATTAAAGTTATTTACACTGAAGCCAGGATGTTCACAGTAGAAAAAGCCCTGAGAAGGAATAAGGAGCCACTTGGTAACCAATCTGTCCTGGGGTAGATGTCAGGGAAGCCCTGTCACCTCTTTGGGCTCCAGCATCCTTGTTTATGGAGTGTAATTTCCAGAAACACTTTCATCTCCCCGATTCTTGGTGACAAAGACAGGCTAAACCTTAGGCTAATTTTTGTTAGGCTAAAAATGTTACTGTTGAAGATGGCATTTAAACTTGAGCAGAACTGACCGAACCTGCAGCTGCAGAAACGCAGCCTAACTTGAGGCATTCGGTGAGACACAGCGGGGTGTTTGGGGCTTTGTGTCTGTTTGACCACAGCCTCTGAGATCGTGACATGTGAGCAGCTGCTGCCCCAAAACCCAAGACTGGTCCTAAATGTATCTTTTATTTTATTTTATTTTTTATTGAAGTCGAGTCAATTTACAATGTTCATTTCTGGTGTACAGCATAATATTTCAGTCATACATATACATACATAGATTCTTTTTCATCTTCTTTTTCATCATAGGTTACTACAAGATATTGAATACAGTTCCCTGTGGTATAGAGAAGAAACTTGTTTATCTATTTTATATATACTGGTTAATATTTGCAAATCTCAAACTCCCAATTTATCCCTTCCTACCCCCTTTACCCCCAGTAACTGTAAGTTTGTTTACTATGTCTGTGAGTCTGTTTCTGTTTTGTAGATAAGTTCATTAGTGTCATCATTTTCCTTTTTTTTAGGTTCCACATAAGAATGATATCATATGGTTTTTTTTCTTTCTCTTTCTGGACTACTTCATTTAGAAGGATAATCTCTAGGTCCATCCATGTTTCTGCAAATGGTATTATTTTATTCTTTTTTTATGGCTTAGTAGTATTCCGTTGTATAAATATACCACAGCTTCTTTATCCAGTCATCTGTTGATGGACATTTAGGTTGTTTCCATGCCTTGGCTGTTGTATATAGTGCTGCTGTGAATCCATGTATCTTTTTGAATTAGAGTTCCCTCCAGATATAGAGAGTGTTCTTAACTATGTAATGTTTTTGGCAGGTTGAACTGAACCAGTAGGTTTAGTAGGTTTAGACCTAGGGCTGCCAATCATAAACTGACCTGGAATGGATGCATTCGTGGAGTGTAGCTCCCTGGAAACCACCACATAAACCACCTGAGAACGAATGGGCGTGTTGTGTAGGAGACGGACCTCTTCTGTGTGGGATCTGAACTGTCCGTGCTGCTTAGACACATCATGTGTTCATCCAAGCCAGCGAGCACCTGTGTGGTGAGAAGGGCCTGGGAGCTCCGGGGATGATGGTTATTCCAGACCTCTCTCTGCCTCATCTGTGCCTCTCGATGGCTCGTGTCACTGAAAGGACTAGTAAGGCCTGACACTGAGTAGCATTTCTGACTCACGTGAGACTAGCTTGACAACCTCATCCCGCCTGTTATCTTAATCTGCGTGTTGCTTCTTTGATGGTAACTACTTTTCTTCATTTTTTTCAAGATGCATTTGACAACATGCTCCACCCACTCATTCATTCACCTACTCCCTCATCCAGTGTGGACTTATTACACACCTGCGTGTGCACGCCAGCCACTGTTCTAAGTGTGGGGGGTCCTGTCGTGAACAAAAGAGACAAAAATCCCTGTCTCCATGGGGCTTACCTGCCAGTGGGGGTGATGGACAATAAATACTAGTAGAAAATTAAATTACATTGTATGGGTGGCAGGTCATAAGCACTGCAGGGAACAAGAGAAAAGCAGAATAAGAACTTGGAGTAGCAATTCCAAGAAAAGTGCCTGAGGTCAGCTTCCATGAGCAAATGATATTTGATGAAATGCTGGAAGGAGGTGAGGAAGTGGACCACGTGGACACTGGGGAGAAGAGTCTTGTGGACAGAGGGAGTGGCCGGGGAAGGTGGCAGCTTGCATAGCCAGTCTGAGGTACAGGCATGTCCAGTGTGTCTGGAAAGGGTTCAGAAAGAGGTCAGAGGGGTGAACTGATTTTGGCTCACAGACCATTTACAGATTTAGGAAGATGTGGGGAGCCCTGGGAAGCTTTTGAACAGAAGAGTGATGTGACTGAACTTACATTTTAAAGGATTGCTCTGACTAGTGTTCATTTTTAACCGGAATTCACCCAAAAAACCTCTGAAGGGAAAGGTGATTCTGTAGGGCCTTGGCAAAGGAACACAGAGCAATCTGCCTACCTTATGGGCAGGTTTATGTAAAACCTACTCTGAAGATGGGGTGCAAAAAGTCTTCATGCAAGAAATATAAATTTGCCCTGAGCATCGTTAAAAAAAACTTAGTAAAATATAGCACACTTACACAAAAGAGTGCTCAGGTCTCAGAGGTATAACTTAGTGAATTTTAATAAAGCAAATACTCATGTAAGTACCACTTAGGTCAAGAAACTGAACAACTTCAGAAGCTCCTGTAAGTCCCTTTCCAATTACAGTCCACCCCCAATTCGCCGAAGGTCACCCCTCTCCAAACTTTCATGGAGATCGCTTCCCTGGCTTACTCTGTTCCTTCACCATCTATGTGTGGACACCTGTTAACTATATTTTAACCTATATGATTTGGTGTCTGGCTTCTATCCCTCAACTGTGTTTGTGGGATTCATCTGGACTGTCATTTGCTTTCCTTGTTACAGGATCCATTGCATGAATGTCCCTCAGCTCTTTGCTCGCTCAGCTGTTGGTGGACATTTGGGTTCTTCCCTGCTGTGATGTCCTTGGGCAGGCGTCCTGGTGACCGTGTCTAGCCGCGTCTGCCAGACACATACGCAGGACTGGAACTGATGGTTACAGGGTATCTGTATATTCGTCTTTAGTAGATTATGTCAAACTGTCCTTCAGAATGACTGTCTCAGTCCATGTTGTGCTGACAATTTCAAGGTCCCTTGGCCTTTTCCCTGCAGGGTCCACTCTGAAGACAAGGGTCGCTCAGAATCCAGGTGAAATGGCCTCCCACACACATGGCTTCCTGAGGAAAATCTGAAAAAAGAGTTAGCTTAACAGGAACCAGATGGGCTCTAGGCTTGAGTCTGCCCACCCCTTGGCCCTCCTAGTTTGGGGCAGGAAGCAATTTCCGGACGGAAGCGGATAGATTTCACACCGCACCCCTTCAGTGTGCAAAGAAGGCTGCTGGCATGTTTGCGGCTCTGCTCTCAGGTGTGCAAATGTCAGAGAGCCGGATGCTAGCGTTCAGCGGCCTGCGATCGTGCCTCCTTCAAGCTCCTGGTCTCTCTGCCTTGCTGAGCTAATTCCATGGACCATAACCCCAGAGAGTTTGGAAAGGGCACCAGATGAACCTTGCCTGCTCCAACTAACTTCAAGCTTCTCTTTGGAGCCTTCATCGCTCTCACTTAAATTGCTTCCTAGTGGAGGCCCCCATCTCTGATTTAATGCACTTTTTTTTTTTCAATTGGAGTATAGTCAGTTACAATGTGCCAATTTCTGGTGTGCAGCATAGCATTTCAGTCATACATGTACATACATATATTCCGCCTCAGATTCTTTTTCATTATAGGTTATGCACTACTAGTCCCTTTTCTCTCCACGGTTACTCTCTCTCTCCTCTCTTCCCATCGTCTCCCCACCTCCCTCCCCCTCCAGCCCACAAACTGCCTACACCGTTTTTCACCCGATGCTTTGATGGCAACCGCTGCAAATAAAGCCAGGGAGGCGGCAGGTGCTCCAGGAGAGGGGCGAGGTCACAGAAGCTGCCCTTGGAGCCCCGGGCCCTCTGCTCTGGAAGTCAAGTAGCCTGTTTCATGCCCCGACAGCCCTTTGCTGTTGTCCTCACCTCCGGCAATGTTTTTGTTTTTACTGCCTCTCAGCTCCCCGGAATGCCGAGCTCCTTAAGGGGCTTGTATCTGTCCAACTGTGTCTAGGTTGCCTTTCTCCTGACATGGAGAGAGGAGCAGGGGAGGGAGGAAGGGGCGACACTCCAAATCCAGAGGGAGAAATGGGTTTGTAGGACCACAGCACCGAGCCGGCTTTTGTCTCGGTGATCGGTGACCCTACATCAGCCGTGGAGGTGGACCTGCCTGAAAATGTAACCTCCTGTTTTGGAGACGTTGATCCGAAATATCAAAGCTTTGAAAATTTGGGCTTCTCTTCTCTTGTGTGACTGGAGCAACGCAAGGCCTGCAGCACCAGGGCTCCCGAATCCTGGTCTTGGACGCCTGAATAAACGGAGGAGATAGAGTGGAGAAAGAAATGCACACCTAGCGAGCGCCCTTTATGTGCCAGAATTTTACCTGCTTGTCTCATTTACTCTCACACAGACGGTCCTCTGAGTGCGGATCATTGTTCTCACCACAGATGCCATAGCGAGGGAGTTCAGAAGCCAAACGGAGCCGGTGAAGGGTGGCGTCTGGTTTCAAAGAAAACACAGCTGACCACCTGCTGTGCTAAGGAAAAGGGCTGATACCCGACTGGCTTTGGGGAAGTATAACCATTTTGTTCTAAAAGGAGCAGTTGACACACTGCGCTCTGACTGCAGTGTTATTCCACATGCCTGAGCAGGAACGGCGCCCGGAAAGAGAGAGGGTTTATATAACAAACTGAACTGATATAAAGTCTACCTTCCTTCCTTCTTTTTTCCCTCCTCCTCCTTCCTCACCCCCCCCACCTTTCTTTCACTATTTTTCCTTCCTTTTCCCCCTTTTCCTCTTTTTGTCCCTCCCCCTCTCCCTGCCTCCTTTCCTTTGTATATTTCACTCCATTCTGGGATGTGATGGACAGGATACAACTCCTGCCCTTGAGGGGTTTCAGTCCTCTGAGGAGACGGCCGTGTAAGCAGGTTGCTATGACTGCTAAGGCAAGTTATGTTACAGAGGTTTATATACATTTCTGCAAGTGCAGTTGAGTGGACAAGAAATCTTGGGGAAATTAGCAGAAGATGAATAGAGGAAGTGACATTCCCATTTCACCTGGCCTCGAATGTTGCGTAAACATTTACTTCTGTTTTAGGAGAGGTGAACAAGTCTTTTACATTTGGGACACGGTAGGACCAGGATGGCTGGATTTCAAGAGTGGTGTGAGGGGTGAGGCTGGGAGGGTGGTCCTGGCATTCAACTTTCTCTTCAAGAAGGGTTTGCTGGGGAGGGTGTAGCTCAGTGGTAGAGTGTGTGCTTAGCATGCACAAGGTCCTAGGTTCGACCCCCAGTACCTCCATTAAAAATACAAACATAAATAAACAAATAAGCCTAATTCCACCTTCCCCCTCCAAAAAAAAAAAAAAAAACAAAGATTTTTTTAGAAGAGAAGGGCTTGGCTCACAGCGAAAAAAAAACGTGACAATGGATGTATGTATGTTCATGTATAACTGAAAAATTGTGCTCTCCACTGGAATTCGACACAGCATTGTAAAATGACTATGACTCAATAAAAAATATAAAAAAAGAAAAAGAGAAGGGCTTGGCAAGATTTTGGGGGATGAAATAAAGCTAGAGCTCAGTAAAACATTCTGGGTAGAAGTTTGGAGTCATGCTCGGCCAAGATTCTCTGAGCCCCAGGGCTGTAAAATCCATACTTTAATTCTCCTCTCCTGACCCATCCATGTTTCTCCTGGGACAGTGTTACAAGTCACCCACCTCACCCAGACCTCTGAGAAAATCCCAAAGATACTTGGGAGTAACCTGTCTCAGTTTGCAGTGGATACCAGAGCATCTCTCCGTAAGCTGAGTCTACTTCCCTCGTGGAACTGCCCCTGAAGAATCGCCTGCCGTCACTGGGAGAGAATTTCTTCTGTCCTGCGGAGTTAGACGAAGACCGAGGAGGATGAGCAGGGACTGTTTATTATTCAGAACTCGGTGTAGCGAGGGAGTCAGCCGCCATCAAGCGCATCTTGGCAGAGGCTCAAAGGCAGGCAGAGGAGTGCGCGAGCCGGAGCGAGGAGAGGGGCTTTCAGGAGTGTCCTGACCGGAGGCCGTTGGCCCGGGGGAGCTGGGGGTAGGCTCAGCAGGAGTGAGGCATCCTACGCGATGAGGTGGGAGCGCGTATTGGACCTTCTTCTGCTTGGTCCTAAGTTGGAAGTGGGGACAAAAATTAGGGGAGCTGCTGGTTCTGAGTTCAGTCCTGACCATTTGGGGATGAGTGTTCAAGTCTGTCTTACAGACAGCAGGCCGGCTTCCGGGACTGGTTACTGTAGACGTAGATGGGCTGGCTTCCTGGGCTGATGATTGCAGCTCATTTTTCTACATGGTCTGGCCGTTGTCCACTTGCATATACTGGCTCTCAGCCCACAGACACAAAGTAAGAACTGGCTTCTGGGTTTCCAGCTGGCACCCAGAGGGGAGTCTGGTAAACACGCAAGCATGTGGGACAGAGAAGGCGCAGGAGGAGCTTCACCCGGGGCGGAACATGCAAGACCAAGGTGTGAGAGGGGCTCACAGGCCTGCCTGGGGGTCAGGGCTGGAGGGGGCTGTGCGCCAGGCTGCTGCTCCCGGGGGCTGCGTCCCAAGAGGGAGGGACACTTCCCAAGGCTCAGGATGTGGCTAGGACACCCCAGGAAGCATCCTATATGCAGCGTTGGCCTCTAGGTTCCCCTTGACCGAGACTGGTGTGGACTTCATCTCAATAAGATGCTTGGCCTCTCTCCGACGGAAGCCAGGAGCGAGATCCCTTATCATCGCAATTGGAAATAAACCATGAGAAGTGAAGAGACGTACAAGTTTTCTTATTATGTAAGTGTCAGGCGTCCAGCATCACAGTTCAACGTCTGCGTACACTACAGAGCCCTCCCTCCCGCAGAGACTTGGTTTGGGGGAGACATTAGAACAGATGTGTTGCTAGGTGTAGCTCACCCCACTTTCATAGGAAAAAGGGCTTTCCTCTTCTCCACCCTCCCCCAAATTCTAGAAGGCTCGATTGGAAAGGTGAATTTTTCTTTTTCTTCCCCTTAACTAGTATCAGGTGTCCTACCCAGGTAAGCGGGTAAACTCGTCCAAGTATTTTTATAGTGGCTGTAAATGGTTTTACGATACACTCCCTGTTTATGAGAAAGGCTGACTTACTGGGGGTTATGATGGCTGGTGACAGACACACAGTATGTCTCACGGAGTTTTGCTAAAATGCGTTAATCCTAGTCACAGAGCCAAGTATAAAATTTCAGTGGCTTCTGAAACTGTTGCCACCTTCTCCAATCTAATAGTATCGTTTTACACAGAAAAACTCAACCATTGAAAACTTGAAAACATTCATGGAAGAGGAGGATGTCCAGGTTTTAAAAGGCAAGAATGAAGATAGAATGAAATGGGACACAGTGATTAGAGGAAAGAACTACTTCTTTGGGGGGAAGATCCCTGAGAAGACTTTTTGGTTGGGATCACTTGCCCCCTTGAAAACGCACAAATGCCCCTCTTGCCACGGTCATCTAGACAGTAATGCATCCAGGTGACGCATTAGGAAGTTGTACTGACGTCTGCGATCACAGATGCTGCCAACAGATCCTCTTGGAAGTTTGCAAAATGGTGCTCAGGTGGAAGGGTTACAGCTGCTATTGCCTTCTGCTTTAAGTTAGAAGTTAGAACAAATTAGAAGATAAAATTCTGGCATCCTGAAAAATCCATTTTTAATAACTTTATATTTATGACTGTTTGTAGATTTCTCTTCTGCATATTTTCTTTCCCCAAGCCCATTTTTTATGGTCCTTTGAAGCTTAAAAAATAAACCTCCAAATGACCAACCTCATCTTTCACGTGGCATTCTGGTGATCTTTTTCTTAGCATGGCCTCAGGCTCCAGCAATGTGGCTGTGATAAAGAAGCTTGAAAGAGATTAAGGCTTTATTCAAATGCAAGGTGGGGGGACTAGGCAAGGGTGATGATTAGTTTTCCTGACCAGTAAGATCTTTCGGGGTTTGGAGATGACAAGGGGTCACTCCCCTTTCCCCTGTGGGCTCTGAACCAGCTGAGACACAGAGGTCTAATAGGGACCACCAGATCAGCTTTAATGCCAGTAAAAAGCAAGAAAGAACTTTCTGTTTCTCCTCTTTAAATTCTATCGGCTTAATTAGCCAGTTACATGCTGAACAGCTGGGGACCTATAGGCAACCTAGCAGGTGCAGGCTGCCTTCTACCTGGGGCAGACGATGCATGAGCTATAGGCAAGTGAGACTGAGAAAGAGAGCCCAGAAGGGGCTAAGATGCTCAGGACCGCCTCCCCAAGCTCACCGTTCAGATAAGTCTCTCCTACCTGGTTGGAGCTAGTGAAAGCTAGCTAATGTTCCCAAAAAACTTCCAGAAGGCTGGAAGCCCCAACTTTTGGGGGCTCAGCAGGAACACTTGCCAAGGCATAACACCTGACCACAGCCTGCAAGTCAGCCTGGTGGAGAGGCGGATGCGCCCATCATTCCGATCTTGCTTCTGTGGCCCGTGACTGCCGTGGTCGGTCTACCTGAGTCATAACGTTGAGGCTTGTTACGTAGATACAAATTCAGAAGGACTTTTTGGTTCTCTAAGAACAATAAATGGGGAAATTCTAAAGATCAGAGAAGAAAATTCTGATCCCTGAAGAGAATGACTTAAACAGGCATAACATGAATATAATTTCAAGGCATTTTATTTGCAGCGCTGAGGGTGATGCGATTTCGCAAATGAAAAGACTAGCATCTATCTAGCAACGCTAACTTTATCCTGTTAGTAGCGTTAGCATTTCCATCCAAACATACCTTGCTTACCTTTCAAAAGCAGTTTTATTGAGATATGATTCACATACTACACAATTCGCCCATTTGAAGCGCAAAGGTTCAGACTTTCATTATGTTTAAGGGGTTGGGCATCCATCACCGTAGTCAATTTTAGGGCATTTTCATTTAGCCCAAGAAGGTGCCCACGCCCCTGAGCCATCACCTCCCCAATTCTCCCCGCTACCCCCAGCCTTAAAGTAACTGCTAATCTACATTCTGTCACTGTAGATTGCCTTATTCTGGATATTTCGTATAAGTGGAATCCCACAACATTTGTCCTTTTGTATCTGACTTCTTTCTCTTTGCATAATGTTTTCGAGATTCATCCTTGTTGTAACATGTGTCAGAATTCAATTCCTTTTTAAGGCTGAATCATATTTCGTTGCCTGTACATACCACATTGTGTTTATCCATTCATCCACCAGTGGACACTTGGGCTGTTTCTGCTTCTTGGCTGTTGTCAATAATGTCACTGTGAACCTGGGTGCCAAGTGTCTATTCAAGTCCTGGCTTTCAGTTCTCTCGGGTGGATACTGGGAAGTGGTATGTATTGCTGGGCTGTGTGCAACTCCATGCTTAACCATGTGAGCACCTGCCATGCTTACTTTCTTTAAAAAGTTACATTTTTAAAATTTTTATTGAAGTATAGTTGATTTAAAATGTGTTAGTTTCTGGTGTACAGCATTGTGATTCAGTTATACATACATATATATGTTCTTTTTCATTATAAGTTATTAGAAGATATTGGATATAATTCCCTGAGCTATACAGTAGGTCCTTGTTGTTTATCTATTTTATATGCAGTAGTTTGTACCTGCTAATCCCAAACTCCTGATTTATCCCTCCCGCCCTTTCCCCTTTGGTGACCATAAGTTTGTTTTCTGTGTCTGTGAGTGTTTCTGTTTTGTAAACAAGTTCATTTGTATCGTTTTTTAGATTCCACCTGTAAGTGATATCTATCGTTTGATACTTGTTTTCCTCTGTCTGACTGACTTCACCTGCTGTGTTCATCTCTAGGTCCATCCATGTTGCTCCAAATGGCTTCATTTCATTCTTTCTTTTTGTGGCTGCCATGCTTAAGTGACATATTTTTAATCTATGATTTGTAATTGTGAAAAAATGGTAAGTGGAACGATCTTTCAAGTCCCTGTTCAGCCCTCTTGCTTTTCTAGTCGGTAACGTTCACGTGCGGCTGCGGAAAGCTTCCTTATCATCTGCCCTCCTGCCGCTAACGAAAAAGAGGAGAAGATGCTGAAGTGGAATAAAGGGCAAAACAGGACAGGAAATTCCTTGCAAAATTATATCACAAACGGATAGCGTATTTTTGAGGAATACTGAAAATCCTTCAAGTCCAGGAATATTTATGAATCCTCAAGGCCTGGCTTGCTCCTCGATACCAACACACAGCGAAAGTTTTTTTTTTTTTTTTTTCTTTTTTTTTAGAGTTTTGGAACGAAGCCCCCAAGAATCCGTGGTGGAAGTTGGCCCGTGAAGCCAGTCTCCCCTCGCCTTGCCCCTTGAATCATTTATTTAAGCGGCAATAATAAAAGGTGTCAGCAATTCAGCTGTGAGCTCTGGGAGATTTCTGTGCTCATTGACCTTTAAGCGTTTGCGTCTTGACGGGTGAGCTGTTGGTAACGTTTCCTGTGAGCTATGGGCTGGCCACGGGGTCAGGCATGCTAATGATAAAATTACCATTTACCTTTTACCTCGGCAGGCCCAGTGCCTGACATTATAAATGTAGGTAGCCTTTCACCTGACTCTCTCTCTCTTTTGTTCTACCGGAGAGTGTGGGAACGAATGTGCTTTGGCGGCGGAAGACTTATGGGGAAAAAAGGACCGAATTTAGTGCATGTTTCCCCTTCAGGCTTCTTTTGGGGGATGCCTTTTCTCTCTCACTCAATCTGGATAGAATATTATCTGCTCTTAGCGGGGGAGGGGGTTGGGGGAGGGGAAGGAGGTTTCCTTTGCCATCTCCTGACGTCTTTGAAGCATGGCGCTGGCCCGTGTTCTTTCTCTAAAGCTGCAGGGATTCCTGAGGTTTTATTGGGAGCCCTGCTTTCATCTGAAACAGCCGTCCCCCTCCTGCTGACTTCAGTGGAATGGCATTTCAGTGTTGCTGGAGACCAGAGATGGTTAAGTCATTAGGGGACTTGGTGGCAATTTACAGAGATGCAGGCTTCAAGTTGGTGCAAAAGAAAAATAAAACACAGAGGGACACCTGTGATAGAAGAGGTCGGGAGAGGCTGGTGGCAGTTCGACCTGGTCATGGAAAGTTAATGAACGGCGACGTTAATGCCAACTTCCCAGGCTCGTCACTGGCTGCTGTCGAAGCTGTATTTCTACGTATTTATTTGTTAGTCTTTGAGGTGTCCTGGGATGATCTAATTCTCCATAAATAATGCTTAGCTAAATATCCTGAAACCCTGGACTGGGCTGAAACTAAAATCAGAATGCTTAAGATAGGAGAGAAGGAGGGGACGGGGAATGAAGGAAAACTTGACTGGTCAGATTTCACCCGGAGACGCCCAGAGCAGGAAATCAGGTCACTGCGCCTGGTAAGAGAAAGGGCTTCCCGGGCCCGTGAGGGGCCCTGGAGGATGCGTGGGTCTCTCCTGCTTCCCAATCCTAGTTCCCGCCTTGGGGGAGGCGAAGGGTTTATAAGGAGCCAGGAACCCAGTGATCTCTGGCCTCTGAAAAGCTGTCCATCACTTAGATCCTCTCCCTGACACTGCGCATAGGACTTTAGTGACATTTGCCTGGTTGTTATGAGTGGTTTGCCAATAATGAGAATCGCAAACCCAGGAAGCCCTGCCTGGTTGCGGCGTGTGTTCGTTTAGCTCAAAATTTGGTGCCTTGGAATTGTCACGTGGAATAAATCTTCAGCCACAGGAATCTCCTTGTGGCTGTGTCCCAGCAAGGCAACACACATTTTTGGATCATTTGTAGCATATTCAAATGAAAGCTGGTGCTAATGAAATTATTCTCATGTAATTAGATATATTAAGTGATGTCCCAGGTTGGTTCCATGACATGGTTGGACTGCTAATTTTTATTCTTTCCAAGCACAGAGAGAATTCTCGCCGAAGATCTGGGCCACAAATTGCCGCAGAAGCTTGCTGACTTGGGAATCCTGGCTGCACAAAGCCACGGCGTCCTCTGGAAGGAAGTTCAGGCTTCCCGTGCTTCTGCCTCTCTGAGCTGGCGGCCACGAACGAGCGCACAGTACAAGTCTTTTCTTGTAACTCAGAGTGCAAATCCAGCATGTTGACAAGGTCCCGGCAAGGGCCTTAGTCAGGCTGAGGGAACTGGCAGTCATTCCCCCAGCTTATCAGACCACATTCTCCTTGTCTTGCTTTATTTTTCCAGTCAGCCCCAACTCAGAGGCCAGAATCACAAGAATCCCATTTGCACGGGGCAAAGGGCTCAGCTGTGCGTTCAGTCATCCATCGTTCCTTCTCCTTCCCTGGGTCTGGAGTGACGTGGAGCGAGACATGGGCTCTGTGTCAAATGTTCCTCAAGGCTGGACCTTCCAGTCACGCTCCTGGCCACAGGGGAGTGATTGAGCACGTGTTGGGGGGCCTGTGGGGGGAGCCAAGAGCACTTGACCTTTATGATGAGTTTCTTTTTCCCCTTTATGCCTTTAAAACTTGCTTTCAAATTATTTCATTCATTTGACTTAGAAAGAAGCCCTAATCTTGAGAAGAACTGAAGCCCAGTCTTCATCCTCGATGACCACCCTCTGCAATGGTGTGGGGGAAGGGAGGGTCCAGGGAACCTCTTCTCTTCTCTCTTCCGCATCTGCTGCTCTCCGTTAGCTCCGAGCTTTCCTGGACTCTTGTGTGTTGCACGCAGTTGTGTTTAGATATCGCACGTGTGTTTGTACACCTTTCCCCTGCTGAGGAGCGAGAGGAGTCAAACTACATGGCGTCAGTAGAGGAGAGGGTCTTTCTCAATCTAAGTGAATGACATTCACTGGAACCCGGTAGATGTCTAGGCACTTGGGGACGGTGTTGATTCCAGAAAACCCCATATGGAAAGGGAAAGTGTGTGTGTGTGTGTGTGTGTGTGTGTGTGTGTGTGTGTGTGTGTGGGTGTGTGTGTAAGAGAGAGAGAGAAAGAGATTTCTTTTCTCAGTTTTATTCTTTCAAGAAGCACTCAATACACCAGAAATCAACACATTGTAAACTATGCTTCAATTAAAAAAAAAGCATTCAAAATAGATGCCTCAACAAGCTTACACTGTACAGCACAGGGAACTATATTCAATATTTTGTAGTAACTTATGGTGAAAAAGAACATGAAAATGAATATATGTATGTTCATGTATGACTGAAACATTATGCTGCACACCAGAAATGGACGCAACGTTGTAAACTGACTAGACTTCAACAAAATACATATACCAAAAAAAAAAAAAGATTGTTATTAAAAAAAAAAGATTGTTATTAAAAAAAAAAGACAGAACAGATGCCTCAAAGGGTCAGATACTTCCAATGTTTAATTTGGGTCATTCAGGGCTGTATATCAACCTGAGTAAGTGTAATTATTCTTCCAGGCCCCCCGGGAGACGGTGCAGTGTATTCCTAGCCACAGGACTTCCACACGGAAAAGCATAAACAAATCTGAACAAAATTCCTGATTCTCATCAACCAGCCAAGCCTGAGCCTTCTGTTCCAGAGGGTGATGCATTTTGTGGATGGAGCGGGAAACTGAACAGGCAACCCTCTTTGGGGATGTAGCTATCTCTGCTGCAGAAAATGTTGATTGATTTTCTAGGTTTGTCAGAGCAACATTAATCATGCAAAAAGGCAAAGCCATGAGATTCAGAATCCTGGTGGCAGGAGACAGGGGAGCTGATTTTCTTTTTACAGCAAGACCTGTGTCAACACATTTCTGAAAATTAATCAATCGTCAAATAACTCAAGTGACAGACTGATCATTCTGGTAGAGACCGAAGTCTATAAGACGCTGTACAATTAAAACAGAAATGACACAGAAGGGATTTTATTTGACATTACTCAGAATTCTACTGATTCTATCAGAATCCCTCATTTTCCATCAGCCTCTGGATATAGGAAGACAGAAGTTACAGGAAAATGACATTTAGATGTTGTGCTCAAAATTTGAACTGGAAGGAGGCTTACCACCATTCCATCTCCAATTTTATCACAAAAAATAAAAGGCTAAATTCCATATCAGTTTAAAATAGACTGTATAAGAGATTATGCTTGTAATGCCTTTAATAGATAATGAAGCACTTTTTGTTGCTTTGTTTCAATCACAAACCTGGTTTTCCTTTAGAAAAAGAACTTAAAAAAAAAAAAGTGTTAGCCTTGTGATTTTCCTCTTGTAAATGGGCTGTTTTCTACTTGTTTGTCAATACTGTGTTTCCTCTTTTTTTTTTTTTCTTTGTTGAGTTCTTGTTGAACCTTGCTGTGGGAGGTCATGAGCCTTTAATAGAAGAGCTTGGGGGTAAACAGATAGACAGGGCAGGGTTCAAATTCCTGCCCCTGCCCTTCCCTGGCTGCTGACCTGGACCAGCCTCCTGGTCCCTTGACATCTCTATTCAAGTGTGAAAGGGAGTCATGGGGGGGGTCTCTCTGTGAGAGTGACTGTGGGGAGAAACCGGGTTGTAAGTCCGTGCTCCTACGGGCGTGTCATGTTGCTACATTCATCACTGTTACTGTTATTGCCCCTATAGAGATGCCCTCTGTCTTTCCGAAATTTTCACCTGTAAGTCTTTGTCACAGAAAAATGATGGATGTCCCTAAAATAAAGATGTTCAAAGCGACGATTACAGGCATCGGAAAATTCTGAATTATCTTGAGTTCTCCAAGAAAAGGGATGCAAATGATTGTATGATTATAGTAAGCCTGAATTCTTTTTTTTGGGGGGGGTGGGGGGAAGAGGTAATTAGGTTTATTTATTTAATTAATGAAGGAACTGGGGATTGAACCCAGGACCTCAGTGCATGCTAGGCATGCACTCCACCACTGAGCTATACCCTCCCCCTTGAGAACCTTAATTTGTAAAAACTGTTTCTGTCTAGGTTATCTCAAACAACCCTTGGTCTACTGGGATATTTAATCACACACCCACTGAGGCTGAATCGTTTCAAGTTTCCTACATTGTGTGTGTCATCAGGCAAGCCAACAATGGAGATGATCAACTTCTGGGGGAACCCAACCAGAAACATTCATATGGGGTGGGATGGAAGAAAGCAAAACCTTTATTTTAATTATGAAAACTCCAAACAACAACTACAGAAAGTGATTATTTTTGAATAGTATTCTCTCGGGCATTGAGATGATTGATTTTAAAATTCTGGGATTTTTTTTTTCTTTTTAGATTGTATTTATTTATTTGTTTTATTTTTTAAAAGAATTTTTATTGAAGTGTAGTAGATTTGCAATGTTAGTTTCAGGTGTACAGCAAACTGATTCAGTTATACGTATACATACATATATATTTTTTCTTTTTAGATTCTTTTCTGCTATATGCTATTACAAGAAATTGAATATAGTTCCCTGTGCTATACAGTAGGTCCTTGTTGTTTATCAATTTTATATATAGCAATGTGTGTTTGTTAATCCCTAACCCCTAATTTATCCCTCCCTGCCCTTTCCCCCTTGGTAACCAGAGTTTATTTTCTATGTCCGTAAGTCTGTTTTTGGTTTATAAATAGAATTGTATCATTTCTTTAAGATTCTACATATAAGTAATATCATACGATATTTGTCTTTCTCTGTGTGACTGACTTCGCTCAATACGATCATGTCTAGGTCCTGTCCAGTTGCTGCCCTGACACTTTTCAAATGTCAGAGTTAACAAATATTACTTCTCAAATCAGGAAAGTATCAGCTTACTTTTTTTTCTGTCCGTTGCTCGGACAGAAACAGACAAGAGGCATGGAGGTGACAGGGAAGACGGCAAAAGTGTGAGAGGGAGAGAGAGGGAGGAAAGAAGAAGGAAATGAGGAAGAAAAAAAGGAAAATGGGACATGAGGGAGAAGAGCAAGGCAGGTTTGCTTTCAAGCTGGGAGAAACACACGTTGTTTGACTCTGTCTTCAATCTGGGACGTCTGACTTTATCTTCAATCTGGGACGTCTGACTTCTAAGCAGCCTAATTCCCTGGTCAGAAGACACAGTGGAAAGACAGCTCTTGTGCAACGTACTGGCATTCATTACAATGATACGGGGAAACCACAGCTTCTTTTTACCGTCATTCCGAAAAGCAGCAGGGAGCTCCCAGATGTCACCTTTAAGGCATTTGCACGTTGATAAATGAGTCACAAGTCAGCAAAGCACCAGTGTTTTGGGAAGATGTTGCCTTATGTCCTTTCTGCCTCTTTCTACTGTTCAGATTCTTTCAAGTCAATGGTGACGGTGACAAAGTTCCAACCCTGCCCTGTCTGTTCTCTGGTCCCCAAGGTGAGTCCAGGACCCAGCTGTGGCTGGATCAGCCCTGACCTGGAGAGAGGCTCCGGACACTGTCGGGTGAGCAGATGGATGAGGCCATGACGATCCAGACAGCGGGATGACGGGATTGACTACCCAATGCATAATGACTGAATTACAATTTCCAAGTGGAATGCGTTAGTCATTATCAGTGTAATTATTCATAAATGTGCCTAATTATTCATAATTATTCAGAAGCATATTACTTCCCTGATTGCCGTAAGTGCTCTCGGAGGCCAATTACAATGTGATTCTGGTCGCAGGACTCTGGGAGTATTACCCCTTCCGTCTTGGTGATTCCAAGCTCGGTCTCCAGCTTGTGTCATCGGGTCCTTTAAATACACACAACAAACCCATGGCTTTCAACCCAGCTGATTTCCAGGCCCCCATCGTCTTTCTTCCCCATTTCCAGTCCCAAGGCCCTCTTATTTGGGTTCGGGCTGTTCCTTCGAGGGCCCTCTCTGCTGCTGTTTAATTAGGGCTCTCTTGTTGTCATTACCGCATTTGATATCTTAATAGCATGGGAGGACACAGGGAGTGAAACGGGGCAGGAAGGGAGGGACCCCTGAGCAGATTCAGGTGATGTGGAGAAGCCGGAAGCCCGGAAGACGTGGCTGTGGGCCTTCAGAGGATGAACTGGCAAGTCAGGGGTTTCAGATTTCCTGTAAATCTGGGGACCCTCTCAGGTGGGAGAGCAAAGTCATTTTACCTCGTCTACAACAGGATCCCCATGTGCAGCGATCTGACTTCCAGGGATCATTGCAAAATCGGGCAGCCTAGGAGAATATTTCCAGTTTTTCCAGGACGATTTCACCTTGACCTGGACGCGGCAAAGCAGCAGCGTGGGCTCAGGGTCTACAACTTGCTATTTGTGCTGAGGTTCTCATGAACACACAGACCTCAGTGAGCGACGCGTGGCGGCTCCATTTCTACTTTTTTTTTTCCTCCCTGGAAAACATTACAGCAATTACCATATTGTGGGGCGGCATGATCAGGTGCGAATTAGCATATAGATTAGTTCTGGGGGGCAGGGAGCAGGAGAGGTGGGCTAAGATCTTTAAAACCGTGTATAGTTATGCCACACAAAGAGGATCCTGCAGAAACTGTCCTGGTCTGGGTTTGTCCAACCCAGGGTGCATGTCCTCCGATCTGACCGGGGTCAGGTGACAATTTCTAAGGGAACCGACACGACCCGGTTTTGATCATAGCTGAGAAACGACTCGGGACTGGGCAGAATGAGACATTGCAGATCCATGAAGCAGATGTTAAGACTTTTACCAGCGTTTTTGTTCCTAGACAGAGGATCTCTGATTTGCTTAGTAAGAACACCCTCTAGTTAATTGGAATCACCACGTTCAAGTTTCACATTTTTTCCGAGAAATGAAAATGGTTAAATTTGTACTGATGGGGCACAAAGAGGGACACAAAAAAGACTACAGTTTAGAGACTGAGACTTTTGGGGAAAGTGTGCCAAAACGTAGAATGCAAAAAGGAGAGAGGTTAAATGACTACCTTCTGACACAAGGATATAAAAAATAGACTTATTTGAAAATAAACGTTTATAGGACCCATTTTTTTCTTTCTAGGTTCTCCAGCAATACAGGGGACTGATTCATTGACAAACAGTGCACCTACTATGTGTGCAAAGCGGTGCATGGTGCAAGGAGAGCATCCTGCCTCCGACCTGCTGAAGAAATGGCAAAGATCTTACCTACGGCTGCTGTGGAAGAGAGTTCAGGGGAGACAGAACTTTGAGGACCAAGTGGCCAAGAAAACTTCAGTAGGACCTGGGAACTGCCTTGGCCCTAGGGTATGTAGAATATGAATAAGCATTTCTGGGAACATTCCAGCCAAGGTGATGGACTCAGGGGGTGAGGACAACAGAGGGGCTACCTCGAGGTGGCGGGAGGTGAATGCAGGATGGCGTCATGATACGCAAGGCAAATACAACCTCTTTCAATCTTTGTAATCTGCTTAAATAGATCTAATAATAACCACCGTGAAAAATTATTATGAAATAAAGAAATCACTATTTTTTTCTTTATGCATTCCTGGCACATGGTAGGTAGATATTTGTTGCATATATTTGTTTCATTACACGAATGAGTTAGTTCATTTAATTGAACTTAATTGAATTAACTTAAAAATCACTTAAGGTCAGCTCAGGGCCAGTGCGAAGCACGAAGCTTTCTCTGTAGGAAGTATTACCACTCGGCAACAAATCAAATAAAACATATTTTGTTAAGATAAACCCAATTCCTCTTCCAAATAATACCCCCAGATCTTTTCTGGGGTTCCCTCCTTGGCTGTTCTGACTGGGAGTTGGCTTAGATTGGGACGTGGAAGAAATTTCCCCAGCAAAACAGAAAAATAGAAGATGTGTGTGTGGGCAAGTGGACGGGAAAGACAGACAAACTGGGAGAAGCTGCAGGGAGATTTCCTTTCCCACAGGGACTTGAGAGGATAAAAATCAGAAGGATAGGACTCCGGAGCCTGACGGGTCAACGTGGCTGTGCAGCAGAACGGGTCACCCAGCCCCTTTGATCGCTGCGGCCAGCGCAGCACATTTCACGGTACATTAGGCAGATCTCAGACATAACCTGGCCCCGTGGACGTTTTATCGGTGGTTTTCTCTGAGGTACGGATTGCGCGACAAGACAGAGGAGGGTGGGGGCACGAGAGAGCCATCTGGCCACGTCTAATTCGGCGTGACGTCCTGGGTTGGAAGGCCCATCAATTCTGCACCCCAGGGGCCCCCAAAAGTCACCTGGGTGCACTCTCGAGTGTCCCTCCCACCCAGAGTCTCCAAATGCTGAGAGGGGCTGGGTAAGAAAAGTCCAAGGTCTTCGATCTTGGAGAAAAATGCCTAACACACAGTAGGTGCTCAATAAATACTGAAGTGTTTGTTGAAAGACTCTTTCCTCTTGTTCAGTTTGAAACACCAGGGCCTGTCGCTTCTATTGTCTGTACTGTCTTTCATTATCTACTTTCCAAAATTCAACACGGGTATTATATATTGTTGTTTTTTTTTCCCCCATTTGGTTCAGAAAATGAAATGCCTTGTTCTCTCAATTCAATTTCAAGCTGTTGTGGGATGGGGACCTTTTGTTCTTGTCTCTTTCGCAGCATCCAGTGTAATTAATGTCCTGCTCAATACCTGTGTGGGATGGCTGGGGACAGTGGAAGGCAGCCGAGACCTGGTAGAGTGGGGCACCAGCTCAGGAGTCAGAAAATCACGTTGGCCTGCACTCTGACAGGCAGCGTGAGAGTGAGTGAGCCATAATCTCTTTGAGCCTCAGCTTGACCATATGTAAGACATGGGTAATAATTCACGTCCTACCTGTGTAACAGGATCCGATAAATTGGATTTGTACCGATTAAATAAATTCCTGTGTGTTAAAGTGTTCCAGCTACTTCTGGAATCTAGCTGTGATGGTCCTATCTGTCCATGGTCATTCCAGACTCCAGGAATTCAATACCTTGTAATAACCTTTAACGAAAAAGAATATGAAAATGAATACACCAGGAATTGGCACATCGTAACTGACTACACTTTCCCGAAAAAAAAAAAAAAAGATTCTAGACTCTAGGAATTCCCATTCTAAGGAGAGAACTGATCCTTGAGAACCCTGATGGAATGGAGAAGAACTAATACTGGTTTTGGACTGGGTTGGGACTGGAATGAGGCTAGTCTGAAGCCAGGTCTTCCCTTCTGACGCTGTGGTAGACGAGCCTGTTGGTTCAAGAGCAGACAACCTTGAACACAAGAATATCTCATAAAAATACAAGAAAGAAGATTTTGTGCTGATAGGGAGAAAGGGGCATGAGAATCCTCGGAAGGAAATTAGAAAAAAAGGTCTGGGCGAGGAGGAGTTTCTTGACGTTGTTGATAACATAAAGCATGACGGGGAGGGTGAGGTTGAAAAGGCACAGTTTGCTCGGTCAGCCGCTGGGTGAGTTTTCCAATGTTTATTAGTGTGGTCTGCACCCCCCCCCCACCCCACGTTTTACTAGTGGGTCTCCAGTCCGGCACGGACCCCCCCCACTGGCCAGCCACCACAGTTCAGGACTTTTTTTCAGCTTCCTTCATGTTATTCTACATAACATCAAGCACACCCTGACTTTCACTGTAACTTAACTCTTCTACGGCAGAGACGTCCCTACTCAGCATGGATGGTTGAGGTTATCCGAACAATATGGCAATCTTGCTGGGTTATCCAGACAAGGTTTTCTATTTTTTTATTTTTTAAATTGAAGTATAGTTGATATACAATGTTACATTAGTTTCAGGTGTACAACACCGTGATTTGACATTTGTGTACCTTACGAGTGGATCACCATTAAGTCTAGTAACCATCTGTCACCATACAAAGTTACTGCAACGCTCCTGCCTATATTCCTATGCTGTACATTACATTCCCGTGACTTATTTGTTTTATCATAATGTGTTTATGTTCCTTTCTCGTCATCTTTTGTGTATCTGTTACAAGTTTTTAGTTTGTGGTTACCGTAAGGTTCATGTATAGCACCCTATTTGTATGACAGTCTACTTTTTTTAGTTGCTAGTATTGTATTTATTTATCTATTGATAGAATCTTTAAATTCTATGGTATTTTAGAATTTTCAAAAGTCTCACACGCATGATTTCATATAACCCATAATAACCCCCCCCTCCGACCCTGGTATTGTCTCACAACCACCCTCCACTGGCAATGACTGTTTTTCCCTCTTTATCAGCGAATCTGCTTCTTTTTTGTTTTATTCACTAGTTGGTCATATTTTCTGGATTCCACATATAAGTGATGTCATACCGTATTTTGCCTTTCTCTGTCTAACTTACTTCACTTAGCATAATACCCTCCAAGTCCATCCATATTGCTTCAAATGACATTTTTTCCAACGAGGAAATGCAGATGGCCAATGGGCGCATGAAAAGATGCTCCGCATCGCTAACCACGGGGAAATGCAAGTCAAAAGCACAGTGAGATGTCACCTCACACCTGTCAGAATGGCTACCATCAAAAGAATAAAAATAACAAATGTTGACGAGGCTGTGGAGAAAAGGGAACCCTCCTCTACTGTTGGTGGGAGTGTAAACTGGTGTGGCCACTGGGGAAAACAGGATGGGGGTTTTGAGAAAGACTAAAAATAGAACTACCGTATGACCCCGCAATTCCACTCTTGGGTATATATCCGAAAAAAAAAAAACCCACTAAATTGAAAGGATACATGCACCCCAGTGTTCATGGCAACAGTATGGACAATTGCCAAGGTACAAGTGTCCACCAACAGATGAACGGACAGCGATGGGGCATATACAGACGACGGAGTCCTACTCGGCCACAGCAGCCTGTTGTAAGTGGATGCGTGCTTAAATTTGAGTGCATTCTAAAAGCACTATGTTTTTGCCACCCCCTCCTCCCATGGCTTATGTTTTTGACCACCTATTTTACGTCTTTTAAATTCTGTGTATGGCATAACTACTTTAGATATAGATGATTTTTGCTACTTTTGTCTTTTAACCTTCACACCAGCTTTATAGGTGGTTGATCCACTTTCTTTACTATACGTTTGCCTTTACCAGTGAGATTTTTTCTTTCAGAGTTTTCTTGTTTCGAGTCGTAGGCTTTCTGTTGAAAGAAGCCCTTTAACATTTCTCGTTAAGACATGCTTGGCGGTGGTGGAACTCCATTCACTTTCGTTTGTCCGGGAAACTCTTGACCTCTCCTCCAGTTCTGAATGGTACCCTCCCCGGGCAGAGTGTTCTTGGTTGGAAGTTTTTTCCTTTCAGCACTTTGCCTGTGTTGTGCCAGTCCCTTCTGACCTGTAAAGTTTCTGCTGAAAAACCAGCCGACGGTCCCATGGGGGCTCCCCTGCATGGGACTAGTGCTTCTAAGAGCCTCGCTTTAACTTTCCCGGTGCTTTTCAAGCTGCTGCGTCTGCTCTGGGGCTCAGACAGGTGAGTCTGTGTGTGAGCGCTGCAGGGGCAGAGTCTCGGTTTCCCACGGCCCCCCAGCTCTCCCAGACAGAAGCCCCGCTGGTTTTCAAAGTCAGATGGTATGGGGGAGCACATCTTCTTGGCGCAGGTCCCCTGGGTGGGGGAGCCTGCGTGGGGCTCAGACCCCTCACTCCTTGGGGGGCGGGGCCCAAGCTGTGATCTCTCTTCCCTGGTGGGTGGCAGCATTGGGGGTGCGGGTTCTGGCACGACCACGCCTCTGCTCCTCCCCACATCTCAACGTGGCCTCTTCTTACATCGGTAGTTGTAGCAAAGTCTGTTCTGCTCGTCTTCGGGTCATTCTCAGAGATTGCTGCTCTGTAGCGAGCTGCAGTTCGGTGTGTCTGTGGGAGGAGAGAGGCTTGGGATCTTCCCACTTGGCCAGATCTATTCTGACACATCCTGAAGATGGCTTATCACTTGAAACCTTAGCTGTGTTCCCGGAGAGCAGTAGGCTAGCTGCCCCTCAATTCTGGATGCATTAAAAAATCTGGTCTAGAGCAGAATCAGGTAATATGTGTTTTTCCAATACTCCCCAACTGATCATAATTGTAGCTAGAGCTTAGAAAAAGTTTGTTCCACAAAAAAGACATTCTTGAGCCATATTATTGACATGCACTGATGCATAAAGACATACTGCAATGACCCTTCTTTGACACAAACGATCAGTGTTCCCACCATCCTAACTTTCCGTTTGGAAGTCTGACTATATATACAACATTGTGTGTGCCTTTGTGGGTGAATAACAACAAAAACCTGCAAGCATCATCACACAGGGGAGCTCCCTCACTGCGCAGAGGTGGTGTCTTTCTCCTGCATTGAAAGGTCCCATTTACACTGACTAATTGACCTAAAATCTTACAGAAGTCATCACACATTTATTTATATTGACATGTAATATGAAAATGAAAAAACTCTACACATTCCATGGATTTCAAGAAGTCTTATTTTTCCCATCACAGTCCTTTTGATAGCATCTTTTCCCCCCTTTCTTAAACTTTTAATTTTGGACATTTTCAAACATACACCAAAGTAGAGTGAAGGGTCTACTCAGTCCCTGTTTACCAACCATCAGTTCCAGAGACGATCAGCCTTAACCTCTTGTTCATCTGGTGTCCTGCCTTGTCTTCACCCTTGACCTTCCAACCTTCAGTCTCTGACCAAGACAAACTTAACCTTACAATTCTTCCCCCTCCTTTTAACACTCTTACTATTGCCAACAAGCCTCACTCATCCCCGACTGAAGAGGCAGGCTCCAATTCTGTCTCCAGTTTGCAAGGTTTCCCGCTAAACCTAAACCCTTAAGCTATGTTCTTGCAGACTGGGACATTAGCAAGATCTCTCGATTGAATTACAGAATTGCATTCCACCAAGGATTCAGTTTTGCAGAGTACTTAACACTGAACTACTGGGGGAGGCACAGGAGTAATGGGTCTTTTCAGCAACGTCTTCTTTTTTTTTTCCTTCCGTAAATCAAAGGCGGCATTACAAGACTTTCCGATTTTTTGCGGCCGGACTGGGGTTAAAAGTTCACAGGGGCTGGTGCTGGCCCCCCAGATTAAAGCATTTTTGTCATCTCCTGAACATTTACTCTTTTACCTGTAGTTAATATGAGTCATTGAAGGCTCTGAGTTTTTTCTGTGAGTTGGAACTCTTTTGTGGGGTACAGAGTCAAATTAGATTAGTTTTTAAAGATTTTAAATGTTTTAATTAAATTCACTTTAAAATTCAATTTGAATTTTAAAATTTTAGTTTTAAATCATTTCCTTTAATGAAGAGGGGCCGGCTGAGGTGTCTGGAGGTGGGGTAAATCTGGGAGCAACGTGGGATTTAACCAAAAGTTATGGAAGATGCCGCTTAGCCAAGGGAGGTAGGTGCCCGGGGCAGAAAGAGTGCCCCGTTTCAATAGCTTGGTGGGCACAGAGTCGTTCAGTGCGGAGCTGCCGGGTTCAGTCGCACCGTTGTGGGAGGCTCCGCTATGAATGCATTGTCCTGAGTGTGTTTTCTGACTGCCGATGTCCAAACGAGATTTTTCTCTGAGTCCCTAATGTCGGTGCAGAGCAGCTCTGGAGCTGCCGATGGAAGAGATGCAAGATCAGGTGGCGTTGCCCGGTGAGTGACGTGACTGGGTCTCTGTGCCTTTAACTTCGTGCAGAAAAAAATCCCAGTGAAAAAATCATGAGCTGGGCACCAAGTGAGATTGCTTCCACCACATATTTTTCTTTTTAATTAATTTTTCATGACCAGTTAACCAGCAGTCTGTTACCCCTCTAATAAAGAAAAAGGTATTATAACCAATAAAATATATTTATTGCCCTCATTTTAAAGTCTTAATTAAGGACCCATCCCTCGTGAAAAGCTTTCTTAAAATACCATCAGGCGTGCACGACCAGGGAGGGAAGAAGCCCTTGTACACGGAAAAAGAAACACATCGTCTCATGGGCAGCCTGTTAAACGTGCTTCTTGGGCAAATCTGTAAATCCGCGCGGCGTTAGCTTGTTATGGAAGTGATACACCTGAAGGTAAAAATATGGGTCTGTTCTTTGCTCAGTATAGGTTTCCTCTATAGAATTGTATGCTCTTGAGTCATTCTTAAATTTGAGGAATTCAGAGCTTTCTGCTTTTGTAAACTCAATATTAAAATACAATGCAGCTCTAAGTTAAGGGCGTAAGTCAGGGGCACGTTATGAGAAAAGGAGTTTAGTGCTTATAGTATGGTCTCCATTGGGCATAACATCTCGTTCTAAAGCCCCGGCTGCCGTTCTTACTGGGCCCTTAAGCTGCAGATTCCAGGAGCTGGACTCTATGAGGTGGGTCTACCTACTGAAGACTCTGTGCCGGACAGCCACCGCCAAAGAAAGAGCTCAGGGAACTCGTTCTGAGGGGGCTAAATACTAATTAGACCAGAGGGAGGAAACAAATTCTAAACCAAAGGGTTTCCTCTTCTTTTGTGTGTTTAGAGCGCTTGGTTCTACTCACCGGGGGCGATGGGGGAGCCGTCTGTACACTCCTCTTCGTGAGGTTGGTCATCGTACCAGGAATCTTCCCCATCTTCTCGTTTCCTCAGTTACCTTGAGATGCCTTCTTAAGCTGCACGACATTTTCAGCATATTGAAATTCCAGCGTACTATACTGAAATGGTATTTTCAAAAATAGGTAATAAATTCATAGTGTTAAAAATGAAATGGAGCCTTAGAAATATTCTACTTTAATTTTTCATTTGAGAAAAAGAGGCGTAAAGGAGTTTAAGTGACTTGCCCAAGGCGACACAGTTAGTGGCAACACTGGGACTAGAATTCACCTCGTTCTGTCTTGTGATCGTTTTAGAACTGAAGGAAGCAAAATTCCCATTTGATCAATGGACATGAAAACATTAAAAGTTCTGTGTAAAGTCCTGTTTAACTTACTGCTTGCTAATTTGTAGGCAACTGGGGTAAATCTAAAATCTGTTTGATATACCCTAGTAAATAAAAAGGGTGCCGTTTTCAGTAAATCAAAGCTAAAAACATATTTACTTCTAGGCAAGAAGGACTATTTCTAAGGCATTAGGACAGTCTCTGTCCCTGAATCTGGGACAATGCTGTTAAAATATTTTAAAAATTGAGGTGACGTTGATATTTTGGCAATAAAGTCATTTCATAAGGGTTGGAAAAAAAGCTACCAAATTCTTTCCAGTGTTCAGAATTCTAACCGGATTGTATCTGATTTTTTACTTATTCTGTCGCATTCACTTTTTGGGTAATTATTACAAGTATATTATACTTTGCAGATACGATAAGCAAGTGTAGAATATTAAAGTAATGCTTGCTTGAGTATTCTGAAAGGTTAAACGATTTCTCCGGTTGTCTCTGTTTTCACGTAAAGAGTAATCAATGGACCTATTTTTATTGGTATTTCTGCTCATTGATGTGTTTATATCTTGTTGGCTCAAAGCTTACTGAAAAAGCAAAGCAAAGTAACTTCCACTGATAGTAATAAAAATCTTAAAGCTGAGAAAGAACAGCTTGTAGATTCGTACACTTTTATGATGCTAAATTGGTTTTGGTGGCTAGTCAGTACAAAAAACAGCAAGCAATAAACTAAACCCAACATCTTCCAATGGTATTTTCTTTTGTGACGTTGGATGGTGGAAAGAAGGCAGCAGTGTGCCACCTGGTGGTTGGACATGGATTGGCATGGTAGACTCCCCCAGTCCCATTTTAACCGAATTGAAAGCGTAGCATCATTCCCTTAACTACCAGTCCTTTCTTGCTCGGACATGTTTATTTTTCTTAGTCTCAAGAGTATTCATCATGTGCTATTATTCCATTTGAAGTTTAGAAATAAATTTTTTTAATAGAGGTACTGGGGACTGAACCCAGGACCGCATGCATGCTAAGTGTGTACTCTACCCCTGAGCTCTACCCCTTCCCCACTGAAGTTCAGAAATAATTTTTGCAATTAAAATAAGTAATCACTCTAGTGTGCTTCCTGAATCACGTATATCCACGGACATTTGCCATTTGAGTTATGTCAATACATAGTATATATATAAGCACAGATACCACCAAGGACTGTATAAAAGTGGTGCCACCCCCAGCTATGCCGTCGTGAGGGGCTGTAAGCTGAGATTCTAGAAGCTGTTTCAACCCTGGGGACTTCCAGGCCACTTTGCAAACAAACATTGGTTTCCATAGCTTCATGTTCAGCCGGATGCTCGGCCCCTCCAGTGTACGTTTAATCGGTTTGGTAGCGTACAGTCAACAGTGATCCCAAACATGCCTCTCCGTAGTTGGCCTGACCTTCCTCGAGTCTGGATGAGTTCTTACATCCTGGACTGAGGTTCTGGCCGTATGTGTATGGCGGACCCATCAAACAACCCTAGCCCAAGGAATCTGTTGCGTCTTGCCCTCGAACGTGGTAGAGGTGTTTAAGATTTTCATTCTGTCTCGTGTTGTACCATGTGTGTCTGAAATCCTGGCTGACGCTTCACAGGGTGGGGCTATTCCAATCAATATCACTGAAAAACAATTCCAGAAATGGTCGTTTATTTCCTGTCACAGACCTGGGTGCATCTTTTTCATTGTTTGTCTTTTTTGCAAAGATGGTCTTTAAAATCAGAGCCGGAAGAATATTGTAGACAGTCCGGCTGAAGCTAAACCAACCTCAGGGTGTCGTGTTCTGAGGCTTGCTTTACGAAATTGAACTTGAACTCACATATTTTGCCTCCTCCCAATCAAATCTTAAATTTTGTTCTGTTGGAAATGTTTAGACTTTTTTTTGAAGGTCAAATTGTGTTTTTTGTTATTGTCCTTTTGGCTCTAACTTTTCACAGGCCTCTGGTTAAGAACAGTGACACTTTTATTTAACCTGTCCTATACCTCAGGATCCTCGAGGTTAGGAGGTTTTGAAACAGATTATAATCCCAGAAGTTAACAGCGTACATTTACATTCTATTTAAGTAGAAAATGAAGCAAAAGATACTGTCGGATAAAGATTAAAGTGTATTAATCTCATTGCTTAAAAATATTAATTCTGAATAACGATTCTCCTTCTCGCAGGAACGCCCAATAGGAAACAGGATTCATTTCTGGTTCCAGACTTTGACGTTCTTTCTTCTGATCACTTCATCATCTTCAGTCAAAGAGACCATATCACGTTAATCTGTCTCCATTTCTGACATAATGGCATGAGTGCAATGTCCTATCAGGGGCAAAATTCATATTATGGTATAAAAAGTCCTTCCTTCCATTTTTTTTTTTTTTTTTTTGTACAAAGCTGGGTGATTAACCATTGCTCATGAGGGGCACCCACAGTGTTTTTGTGGAAACTTTGAAGCAGATATTACAACTCGATCAGTGATACGGAAGTCACTGTCCAAAGTAAGTAAAAGCAGGGTTCGGGGTGATGTATCTACAAGCCAAGGAGCCTCAAAGATGGCCAGCAAACCAGCAGACTCTGGGAGAGACCTGGGACGGAGTCCCCCTCCCAGCCTCAGAAGGAAGCCGGCCCTGCCGACACCTTGACCTCAGCCGCCCAGCGTCCAGAACCGGGACACAGCATTTCTGGGTTTAACCCCCGTGTCCGCTGTCTTTGTCATGGGGGCCCTAACGCATCGCTGCTGCAGTGGCCCGGCCTCAGCAGATCTCATTACTTCTTCTTCTTTGTCTTCAGGCGGGCCGGGGTTAGGGCTGTCTGATAGGATGCGCAGTCAGATTTCAATTTCAGATAAAAACGGATTTTCTTTTTAGCATCAGTACATCCCAAATATTGCACGGGACAAACCGATACTAGACAGTTACTGGCTTTTGAAATTCAGATTTGGCTGGGCGGCCTGTGTTTTTATTTGCTGAGTCTGCCCTAGCCCTGTTCACTTCCCTGGACTGAGCAGATCCTCTCTGGTCCCTCCGGGAAGGGGCAAAAGCAGAGAGGTGCCCATGCTTTTAGGCCTCTGTCTCAATGAGGTTTATTTCTGACTCTATTTGAGTACGCTAAGCGAGTTCTGCTACTAAACAGCTGAGAGACATTCTGCAAATCATTAGGCGTAGCTGGGCATCGGGCTCCTTGCTTGACAAATGTGAGAGCAGAACTACATGCTTTCCAAGGTCCCTTCCAGCTCTGAATGTCTCTCATTCTAGGCAATGCTTCTTAAAGGAACGTTAAAAAAAAAAAGCTTAGCTTATCAATGCATTAGAGAGTGACTTCGCTATTTTTATGGTTTGGATCGAAAACATAAGCTGTGGCTTCTTGAGAAGCTTTATTCCCTCCACTTCTTGGCGAAGGCTGAGGTTCCCTGTCATTGTAGTCCCCCTAAATGAGGATTCCCTCATTTAGGAAGGAGCTCATGCTAACGATCACTTAAAAAGATCACTGATTTGAGAAATGGTTCGAGTCTTAATGGGTGCTGAGAATGAAGGCTGAGTGATTACTTCTTTACTGGGCTGGTAGCGTTCATGTTTGTTATGCTAATTGTACTTAATTTACTGTGAAGCTTTTTTCAGAGGCTCCTGTCGCTCTGAGCGGTGGTGCCACCGGGCAAAACACTGAACTTGGAGCCCTCATTCCTGGATGATCACAGAAGCCTCAAGAGTGAAGCCATCCTGGATTTATTCTTAGGTAACTATTAGAGGAAGTGCCCTGGAGGTGGCCCAGGAGTTTTGTATCTTCCCTCCACATGGCTTCTCAGACATGTAAATAATTTGACCCATCAGTTTATAAAAACCCAGGGGTTGGTAACATTGCCAAAGTTTCCTGAAAAAGAGACCAGATCACGCTATTCCTCAAAGTTGGTTCTAGAGTTTCCTTTGTGAGAGCCAATGGGCATTTCATGCTGGGACCCAGTGGAAAGTTGGGGTGGAGGGAAGGTGAGGGTTAAGAACGAGGGGAAAGGAAAGAAAATGGCCCTGATGCAGAAGCTACGAGGAGCCCTTTGCTTTGATAGAGAGCTTGGCAGAGCACGGGGCCCCCTCCAGGCCTCTGCACGTGGGCTCCGGGACGATGCCTTGGGTCTCTTTCCGGAGAAGCTCGGGGAGGGTGTTGGCCTGACTGAGATACAGCTCTTCTTCCAATAAGCAGAAGAGTCACACCTCGAATCTCTCACAAGCCCAGGAAACCCTAGTCCTCATCATCAAGACGTCTAGAAGGTTCTGCTTGTCCCAGTGAATCTGTTTGTCCTGCCTCATGTTTGATTTCATAGAGCAGCTTTACTTTCTCCAAAATGCAGTGTGGGGACACCCTGCCCCTCACCAGCCCCACATCAGTTTCCCTTCCTTTCTTGCTCATGGAATCCTGATTTTGTTGGGGCTTCAGTGTGTCCTAGGGAACGGATCGTGACTGCGCCAAACAATTATAATAATCTTGCCCTCTGATTTGCAAACTTCCCTTGCAGCTGGCGGTGGCCATATGTCCTAATCCTGGCCAGCGACACAAAGGGACGCCTGTGGGCTCCTGGGAAAAGCAGGTGTTGGCGGAGACACCGCCTGCACTGTTTCGCCCGTCCCTGCGTCTTCCTGCCTCTAACTGGATACGATGAAGCTGTATGAGGTGAGAAGTGGGGCCGGGGGGGCGATAAGGAAGGAAGATTGACTAGCCCGTGTCTTTCATTTCATCGGCCCCCAAATTACTCTGAACCTCCAACCTCTGGGCCTTTTGTTGTATCACGTCCTACTCAGTGCTTGTTTGGGCTGCATCAGAAGAGGAACTATTTATTCTCCCCCAATTAATCCCATTCTTGAAGCAGAAAGGAAGAGAAAGCGATGTTAACGGGGAAGCATATCACCCTGAGAAGCAAATCCCCCTGAGCTGATGTTCTGTGTTCTCTTGACTCCAAGTGTTTCTTGATTAGAGTGGAGCAGGTTTTGTCTTGTTTTCCTACCCACCCCCCGGGGAGACATAAAGCATCATATACGAGAAGCTCCATTACATACAATTAAGATCCCGAGAGTGAGTATGTATACACGCTGGACTCACGTTATCCATAGCTTGCTTGCTCTGTAAGGCCCCCGTCACCTGCAGTCCAGCCACAAATCAGCGGCTGGTCTCATCATGTAGGCTGTCCTTTTTCTCCAAAGACCGTGTGAGGATTGAGAAACAAGACGATTAATTTCACTGGATGCAGGCAAGGCATCTGATCTGAAAACCAGGTGTCTGGCTTTTCCGCGAAGATTGATTGCCCTGTGTGGCGGCCGGCCCCGGCTGAGCATTCCTGAGTAATTAGGCGTCGTCTCACTGGCAGATGCGTCCTGACCTCACCTTGCAGAGCTCTCTAAGTGCCGAGCCCGAATCCGCCCCTCCCCGGCATACCTCTGCAGCAGTGTCCTGGCGGGTCCTGGATGACACGATGCCGATGCCGTGACATCAAGCTCCCTGAACTGCAGTCCCCGGCCCCCAGCCCCAGGCTGCTGGGAAAAGTGGTGAATGCTGGAAGTTTAAGCAAAATACTATGCTTTTCAAGAGATCATGTGCATTGCAAATCCAAAGCATCACCAAAAGGTAAAAAGTTCAAAAACGCCTTTCCATGCACAGTGAGTCTGACCACAGCGGCTTTCATGATCTCTCTGGTACAATTTTTAAAAAGCGTTTTCGAGTTTCTGATCCTAAATGTTACACTTCAGTGAGTTTCCCTGTACCTTTCATCACACAGAGACGGGAGCGGTCAGGCGGCTGGGCGGACTTTTAGCAAGGGAATAGCAATGCTTTGTGGTCTGGGGAGCTGGACTTAGCGGGGTCTGGAAGCATTTGGAAATGTTACCTGGGTGGTCTGATAAAGCGTTATCGCTTCAAAACGCTAGTGAAAAGCGCAAAAGCAATGCCCGGCTAAGGAGAATGTCAGCTTTGCCCAAGCCACATCTGCTCTGTGATGCTCTCCCAGAGATCTTCTCAACTGGAATTAAAGGGAGGGAGGGAGACAGAACATTTTCGGACTGCCTGTTACATCAGAAGTTCCTCTTGGGGACTTCAGATGCAAGATTGTGTCTAATTATCAAAGTATCCTTGTGAGTTGGCTACTGTTAATAATCCGTTCTTCCATTGAACTTTACTTTTTAACCACAAATAGAGCATTTATTCTGATCATCCTGGGATGAAGTTCAGTTTGTCAGTGTCAGTCTTCACCTTTAGGCTGTGTGTGGTTAGCGAGCCAGTGCTCTGCGCTTACTTAACTATTATTTATGGCCCTACTACGTGCTGCCCACAGCACCAAGTTCGCGGGTGTGCAACACCTCCTTTCATCTGACAAAAACGCTGGGAGTTTGGCTTTGATTTGCTCATTTAAAAAAATTATTGGAGTGTGATTGATTTACAATGTTCGTTTCAGGTGTACAGCAGTGATTCAGTTATACATACACATACATATATATTTTTTCTTTGCAAATTATTTCCCATTATAGGTTATTACAAGAAATTGAATATAGTTCCCTGTGCTCTACAGTAGGTCCTTGTTGTTTGTCTATTTTGCGTATAGTCATGTGAGTCTGTTAGTCCCCAACCCCTAATTTATCCCTCCCCCGGTCTGCTCATTTTATAGAAGAAGAAATTGTCTGAGGGATTGGGTAGCCTGCTTAACATCAATCACCCAGCTGGTAGGTAGCCAAGCTGAAATGTGAACTGGGGTCTGAGGGCTGAGGCCCATGTTTCTGGGTTGTCCTCTGTTGCCTCTCATCCTGGTGTTGCTCTTAGAATCCAGGGCTTCCGTGTTTGTTCTGCTGAACTCTTGCATTATGAGCGATCCGCTTCTCAGCAGGCAGCCCTGCCTTCCAGGCTCCCGTCACCCATCTCCCTCATCTCCCTATTGCAAGCTGCCTCCAAGTGTCTAGCCTGCACTCTCACACCCTGGGAAGAGTTCCTTGTCTTGTAAAGTGAGCTGTGCTGCAAGGACCAGCAGCGTCAGTATCTGGGAACTTGGTAGACAAGCCCACTCTCGGGACCTTCCCTAGACTTCCTGAATCTGGGGTGGGGTTAAGGAAAGTGGTTTGGATCAAGTTTCTAGGTGACCCATGCCTGCTGCAACTCAGAAAGCACTGTCTTAGCTGGTCCCTGCATCTGGGCATGGGTTTGACACACACTAGCATCATGCATATAATACATGGATATTATATAGGATGCACTGAACCCTCTACAGGCTTCTCTTCAGGAAACTATGACTTTTCATTTGAAGGCTTTGCTGGAATGACCATGAGTGCTTTGAGGGTTGATCTTGCCCATCCATGGAGCTCTACGGAGCCCTCGCGCCACGTGACCTGAGAGCTGTTTATTGAAGACATTAAGTGAACTGCTCAGTTATGTGTTTTTTTCCTGCGGCAAGAGGCAAAAATCTGTTAATCAGCCTGTCGAGTTTAGAAGGATGAATTCAGTTCCTTTAAGGTTTTTGATGATTAATCTTCCCCAATTAAAAAAAAAAAAAGCTGGGCATTGGGATGATGACATGAGTCAGGCCGTTGTTAAAAGCCATCAGCACACGTACCCATTACTCCAGTTTAAGAGTCTGCAGGATGGTGTGTGCTGGTTGCCCAAACAGCCACGACTTTGCAGGGAGGCAATTCTTCAGTCGTTGGCAAAGTAATTTTTTGTAACTAAAAGAGATGAAAAAGTATATTCTCTCCCCTCCCACTCCTGAGATTTTGGTTGGGGGCCCCAAATTAAAAATTTTGTCATTGCCAGGTGCACTCTCTTTCCTTCTTACTCCCTTCCAGAATCGAGGTGGGGGTTGCCACCCAAGTAAGGCAGGGCAGGGTACTGACAACAAAAGGCAGTTTAAAGGCTGCCTTAGATGGCATTTTATGGATTCACGCACTGGGGCTTATAGAGTTTCAGTAATTTACCCAGAGTTCCATTCGTGATAAGAGGTGGGGTTGGGGTGGAACTAAGAGAAATTCTTTTCCCTGTAACGCTGACCACCCAAGAGAGGGGTTCCTGAAGGCTTGAAAGCCTCAGGATCCAATGAACAGCTTAAAAAATTACAGATTTCTACATGGCACTGTAGCCCTAATAAAATGGAATCTTGGGCATAAATTCAGGGGACTTTATATTTTAAAAAATGTTTGGCTATCTATTTATGTATTCATTAAATTCTGATGCTCAGACCTGTTTGAGAAATGTGGGCACAGGCAGACCTCATATTCAGAAAGCTCCGAACCTGTGGCAGGTAACTGAATGGGTACCGATCACCAACTCAATAGTTCTCAGAGGCTGAGCCCTACACAGCAGCCTCGACATCCGTTGGGAGCTTGTTAAAAGATACCAGGGCCCCATCTAGAACTTCCTATTGAGAATCTCAAGTGGTACCTAGAAATCTGTGGTGTAAGCGTCTTCCAGGCAATGCCAGTGTTTGCGAAAGTTTGAGAAACGCTGATGTAACTGATGCCCGTGGAGATGTGCCTCTTCTAGGGAGGGCCGGGTTTCTCCGCTATTGTCAGTTGCTTGTAGCTTAGTGTAAAGGAAGACTCACGCACCTGTTCTGCTGGGGGAGGTGGGGAGAGACAGGCAGCCATCGGGAGTGCTGGAGAGAGAGCTGAGAGGGGGGCTAGGAAGGGACACAGGCAACCAAGAGCAACCTCTGTGCTGTCCCAGTTCTGCCTCAGGCCAGTCCTGCCTGTGTTAGCTCTTGCCTTTCTCCTAAGAAGTAAATGTCAAAAGTAGTTTTCTTTGAAGGCGACGCAGGCATTTAACACCTCAAGCAGCTAGAGTCCTACCAGCCGGGTTTTATGATGCGATAATTCACCTCCCTGGAGGAAGCGCGCTTTCCCTGGTCAGAACTGGACTAGCTAACTTCGGTTTCCAGAAAGGAATTCTCCTGGAACAATTTCTTGCTTTTTAAAGGCAAATCTAAATGACTTTTTAATTTTTAATTGGAAAATTAAGTTCCTTCAGGCTCACTGCACCCCTAAAAGGATGGGCCAGTTACTGGTGAATAAAACAGTGTGACCAGGGATTCCTGTGGTTTAAAAACACGACGTGAAAACCTCTAATCTTCTTTTTGCACAGTATAAAATGAGCCTGTTAATTCTTCCTGCATTTAAAAATATTCAAATAAAAATTTCCTTACCCTTCATTTAAAGGTATTCAAATGATATGCACTGTGTACCAATCATGTGTTGGCATTGTATGAGGTCTTGGGGATACAGTGATGAACGAGGCAGGATTCTGATACCCAAGGAGCTTCTGGCCCAGTGAGAAACATGTCGTCATAATTAACACGTGTGTACCTTGTGCATTGTATTCTCCATCAGAGATCCTTGTGCCCAAGCTGGAGAGCGAGGCTCTCCGAGATTAGCAACATGAGCGTGGGCTGGAGGGGCGCAAAGAAAGGTGATGTCATCAGACCCCAGAAGCTGGCTTCTTTGGGTGTTTCTAGAACCACAGTGGGGATCACCTGGTAGAAACTGGAACCCTGAGCGGTTGCAGGTGCCTGTCAGAGCAGAGCACGAAGGGGAGACTCCCTGGTTTCCCCTTGGGTACCGTGTTGAAAATTTTGCCTTAGCTCCATTGAGTGGGAGGGACAGGTGCACAAGAGAGGATGTGAGGAGATCCTGAAGGAGGTTACTGTAGTAATCTGAATATTAGATGTGGCTTTTAGTCAAGGTTGGAGGAAGTGCCTCTTTTAAGGACTAAATAAAAAAAAAGTCCTATATGAGAACATTACTATTTGCCTGAACCTTTTTGACTTTTCTTTAAAAATGTTTGCTCTTTATTGCTGACAGGCTCTTTGGCCATGGGTGGGGGCATCTCCAGAAGCCACAGGTCCTCTTTTGGTCGCCACAGTCCCCATCCTCACCATGGGCTCTGTGCCCTCGGGATGTTCCGCTCCCCCAGCCCCGCCTGCAGCAGACCCGCACACATGTTGTAGGATGTCTTTTGGTTGCCAGCTCAACTCTTCAGAAGTATCAGGAGCTTCCCCTTTGGGCTGCATGCCCGTCTCTTTCTCTGGTGCCTGGAGTCGGGCTAAGGAGTGCTGAGGTGTTGCTTCTCCAGGCTGTTTGGACTGGGTGGTGCCGAGCTGTGCCCTGGAGGTGTGGACCGTGGGTCCAGTGAGAGCTGAACACCCTGATCAGGACCCATGCTGGGAGGAACATCCAGTCTTCTGCCAGTGCCTCTCATTCAGCAAACCTACAGAGAAAGGAGGGGGACAAGGGAGTCTGGAAGCCACCGTCCCTGTGATGGAGCAGAGCAGGGGAAGGTGGGGAATGGGCCTGAGCTGTCCTCTGGGGGAACTTCCGGTCTGACGGATCAGCGTAAGAAAGTTTCAGTGAAGGTCAGGATCACCCCCTGGGGGTGGAGGGGACCTGGAGAGCTGCACCTCACGGGAAGCAGCTGGGACGTGGAGGTCAAGGCAGGGCAGGAGCACGGCTCCATCAAGACCCCCTTTAGAACCAAGACTCTTGGATTCCCTACTGGGCCCCACTCTCAGTTTTGTTTTGTTTTGTTTTGTTTTGTTTTGTTTTGTTTTGACTTTTTCACCTTGCAACAGTGCTCAGTCTCTGCCTTCCGCTCTCAGAGGGGACCTGTCTTACGGTGAATCCATGCAGGTATCAATGTGTCTGCCTCGGCTGGCCTCTTAGGTACTGAGAGAAGGAATATTCGGCTCAGAGTGATAAACTGCAAGCATCGTGGCAAAAGCAAAGAGATTTTGAGCAAAAGGGTCCTACTAGGACCTTTCACGAGCCCCTGCCTTGCCTACTGTAAAGAGCTCTGCATAGAGGTTTGATTTGTCGCCGTTTTACCGGGACCCGGGCCGTGGCAAGTTGGGTATGACGACCTCCACTGAGGACAGTACTTTTCAAGGACCAGTGTTTTCCCAAACCTTTGTGGATTCATACTTCTGTAAAGTATATTTTAAAATGTTTAGTAGGCAAAGACATAGAAAACAGCAGTTAAAACATTTTTTTTAAAATTAAACTCAAGAGGCATAAAATTATGACATCCAATTGCATTGAACATTTCTAAACTCTTCCTCTCTGTTCTGTACTGATTGTGGTCCAGCCAGACTGTTTCTGGATGGGTTCTGGCCACTGTCCACACTTGCTCAGAATATACACCAACAGGATTGTCTTTCTGATGGCAGGAGCTTGTTCCAGAGGAGGCTAATTTTTCGCACCCTGCCCCCTGACCTGTGAATTTTTGGAGGTCGTGACCAAGATTTAACAAAAAACAGGATCTTAATCAGCAAGAACCTGGAGGAAAGTAGTTCTGAGGAGGGCGCTTAGCCTTAGCTGAGAAGACACTCCCCGCCCCCAATTCTGCTCTCAGGGCCAAGGGGTCATCCTGGCTCAGCGGGGTGAGGTCTGCGTCATGGCCACTGTCTTCATTTTACGTTCTTGCGATGCTGACAACTTGGAAAAGGCAGCAGACATTTCTAAAAATGACAGCTATCTTCAGGCAAAGGAACATGGCAAATATTAGACAAAAAAAGGATGAAGTAAATTTTTCACCCTGAAGGGCCAAAGAAATCATTAGAGTTATCTGACAGCCTCAGTCGCCAGCCGTGCGACCTGCCTCCTGGCTATCTCATCGCTATTTATATGAGCCAGGATGTCTACCTAGGGGCCAGGGATGAAATCCGGGGCCCGGAGTGAAAGAAACTAGCAAACCCTTCTATCTAGTTTTTTTTTTTTTTAAATTCTAGATTCCAAATTATTTCATTCCAAATTATATAGTTTATAATTAACTTTTACACACACACACAAACACACACACACACACTTTTATTCTCTCCCCCAGAACATCACACTGAGCAAAATAAAACTTTAGGAGTTAGCTACCATTTCTCTTCCATAAGATATGACGATAGAGTGGGTGCTGACATAAAGTAAAATAAACGTAGCTGCTCTTTGCTTCAGTATTTAAAGAAGATACTCAAACCGATTATGAAATGGGAGATTCAAAATCCTTCTCTCCCTTATTCTTAACACTTCCTTAAACCTACCAAATTTCTCCTTTAAAAAGTTGCCATTATTGAAATGTTAGGATGATAGAAGTAAAATGAAATACATACAATGGAATAAATATATGGTCAAATGCAATTACACAGGGACAGAGTGTTTCCTCCCGCCTGAGAAGTCAGTTCCGTATAACGCCCTTTATTAAAGTTTAAAGGAAGTGTTGACTTGGCGGTTGGAGGAGGGAGCTGGGAACGAGCTTTCTTGCACCTGACCTCTCAGGGCTGTTGTGCTGTTTGCACACTGCCATTAAGCAGGGCAGGATGCAGGGATGCTTGTGAAAAAATGTCCCCCCCCAAAAAAATCAGAAACAAAAAACCCTCACCCCCAAATCAGCCTCGGAATGCATCTCCCAAGCTCGCTCTGTGTTTGTGGCACGTCCGCGCGTGTACGCGTGTTTGGAGTGAGAGTCTGAACATGGTTCTTCCAGCAGCTAAACTCCGAAGCCACATGTCAGTGTGTTTCTCAAAGAGAAGCTCGACTATATTCACTTTCTGTGGTTCCAAGAAAAGCTTCTAATCACCAGGACTTAAAAATCTGTCCCCACAATCTTTTGACAAGTTAAGGTTTCTCCATTGCAGCCGTTCGCATGATAAAAAAACAAATTCGAAAACCTCTGTACCTTTTGAAATCCGTACTACTGCTCAACCGCTGCCTCCTTGCTGAAGATGACATCATCTTCTTGGCGAGGTTGTGCAGCTGAAGACCTGAAATCTGTGACCCCCCCCGTTGCCTAGCAACCGAGAAACTCACGCCTCAGCCCTGGTCGGAGGGGAGATGAAAAAAGGTGGATTAATGTGGCAGGCCTGTCCTCACCCGTGTGCTCCTGTGGCAGCTACTTTGATTTCTTTGTAGTAATATATCATAATAAGTTTTGTAGGTCTTTATACTACGGTGCTCCCTTTTGAATAAAAGCATAACTAAGACTTGAGGGGATGTCTGATATAACAGAAAATGTAACCATAAAAAAAAAAAAAACCCAGAATAGAAATCATCTAACTGCTGAGAACCCTGCTGGGCTGCCCGAGGCAGTCACACATTTCCTTTGAGTTATTTTATGATCAGGCCAGTATGTTATTGAAATATTATCTCTTTAGCCTTTCTCATTCTGATAAGAAATGACAGGCTCTCGGAACAGTAATACATACAGAGGACAAAATATGGAGCCATGGATGAAATTCAGCTGGGGTGAGTGAGCAGCACTGGCTTTGGAGAATTTCCATTAAAAGCGAGCATCCTTGGGTTGTGTTCTCCCATCGGGCACAGTACACATGCTCACGTCCACTTTAATGGGGAGGAGAGTTTGGAGCCTCTGCTGATGGTTAAATGGTTTAGACTGATGGCACCCCATTAAAGAAAAAGTCTGTGTTGTTTTTAACCAACTCATATAAGAAACAATTTCTTTAGCAAATAATGAAACACCGAGACGTTTAAGATGTGCAGGTAACAGTTCACGATCAGGCTTTGAAGGGTCATCCACGAAAAGAAGGTAAGGAGACGTAATTAGGAATATAAAATTTCAAATTAAATATTCAGAAGGGGGTTTGATTTAGAAACATTGTGGAAATGACAAGCTGTCCAGATGGCTCTGCCACCTTGTAAAGCTTTCACATGAGGGAAGATGATCTGATCACTGTTTACTTACTGATTCTTTATTGCTGTTTAACAGGTAAGCCGTTTCATAGACACAAAATTGACATGTTCATATGTCGAGCTGTGTAAGGTCGACGTGTGGCCTCTGGGTCTGGGTCTGGGGGCAGGAGACCTGGCTTGTATTCTCCATTCTCCATGTCGATGAGCCTGGTGACCTCGGGAAGCCAAGAACTCTTAGGGCCTCAGCACTGCCCCCTAGAAAAGGAAGGGGTTGAACTACATAATTTCTTGCATTCTTTTCTGTGGTTCTTTTACCCTCTATCAGCTACATTTCCCCTCTATTATCTCTTCTGTCATCAAGATACAGCAAAATAATCACATTTTTGTTATGCAAAAAATGATATAGATGTGATTTTGCATAATCCCTGCCTCCCTTTGCATACTTTCCGACTTTCTGACCTTCTGACAGATGACATTGGAGGGGGCATAAATTTAGGTGTTCCCAAAGATTGGCTTCATGTGGGGGTGGTGTAAATTGACCTTCCGCAGACCTGACGTTAGCATTGTCCCCCGTGCAGCCGGGTCTCTGTGAATTTATGGGATCCATGACTGTTTTGCTTTTCTCTTCTTTTCTTTTTCCTTCCTTCTTTCTTTTTTCAAAGCACTAATGTGGAAGCAGATGTCGCCTCCCCCCTCCCGGAACGCCGCACAGTGAATCATCTCAGCCTCTCTGTAAAATTTTCCCTTAATGGAGTCCTGGCATTTCTGATGAGACGAGGAACTTAATTTTATAGAACAACCTATCGAGCAAGCTGTTCTTGGACATTCCCATCTCAACTAAATGTTAAAAGTATTAAAATTCACATTAGCGCAAGAGGAAATTTTGCATGGGTAATCCTTTAATACAGTGTTTTATGACTCTATTAGCTGCACAGCAGCTGGTGACATGATGAATTTAATCCATTAAAAAATTCAGTAAGAGGTTTAAAAGTCAGCTTTTTAAAACATTATCTTGCTGCAAGGAAGGAGAACTTCTCCTCAGGGCCAGAAACGGGCTGGCTTCACACCGAGGCAGGTCCGGGAAACACACCTGCCGGACAAACTCACCGGCCCAGAGGTTCGTGCCCGGAGAGGGGTGAGCGTGATGAGCGAACGCTCAGGCCCGGGGGGTCGGAAGAGGCTGAAACAGCGGAACATCTCTGGCTTACATCTTCCCTTTCTCTTTGCTTTTCAGAGATGGTTTCACGTGGAGGGGAAATGATGGTGGTGTTTGTAAATGAGGGAGGCCTTTTTGGTGCCAATGTCTGTATTTCTGTAAAATCAGAAATTCCCTAAGCCTTGAGTGATATGCTTATTTATCTGATGGAATTTATATCCCGTGGATATAAATAAGCTTCTGCAAAGTCCCTTGGGTATCAAAGCTCAGGTCCAAGGGCTCTAAGGTCTCACCTTGAAGAACACTCCCGATTTGGCATCTGTGGGGCGATGGGCGGGATCCTGGGCACAGGGCAGCTGGGTTGCCCCTTGGATGGCTTAGTAAGTCAGGGACCTGCCCAGGAGCAGAAAGATGGCCCCGCCACTTCTTAACCACCAGCCTTAGCGTTCTTCACTTTTCTTTCCGAATTGTAATTTGTTTTCCCAAAAGGAAAAGAAAACCTACATTGTTCACCCTCACCAATAGGTTTTGCAAGTTCCTAGGTAAGGATTACTTGTTCTCAAAGTCAGGAGAATTTCTTGTAACAAATAGGTATTTCTGAGCAGAGATGGTTACAGCTCACCTTGGATCAAACTGCCTAACATGGGTAAATGAGTTTGTCACTATTGTCAACCCTCATGAACTGAAAAATAAGTAGCTTACCTTAGGAGCGGGTTTGCCTAAACAAATTTATATAATTCATATAAACTTACATCATTTATGTAATTTCCATGGTCATGTGGATTTCCTCCTGTTTTCTCCTCACTTAGCAGAACTTGATGTGGGAGGGGAATTTATTTTTGCTGTCTAGCTATCATGGATCCTAAAAGCGAAACCAAAGCCACTTCATTTGCCTTGCAGGAAATCGCTAATGGTCCCTCCAGTTTAAACAAACCACCAGGTTGAAAACGGAAACAACGATTGTATTCTTGAGTATAAAAATTGGTCTACTTTTCTTCCAACATCAAGGCTTTTACGTTTCTTGAAGTGCATGGATTACCTGGGGGAGAGAGGCCCTTCCTTCTGTTCTGTGGAAGGAGACATGAGCATTCTAAAATTCTTATTTTCCATAATTTCTCCCCCTCCCCGCAATGCTGCCAGGAATTCACTTTTTAATGGAAAGTTTAGTGTATTTAGAAAACAGTGGAACTTCAGAGCTGATGAGCTGAAATCTGTTTTGAGGATATCTAATCCTCTGAGGCTGACTGAGATGCAAACCCCGCCCCTACAACGCTTTTACAAAGACGGCTGTCATGGGCGTGCTGTAATGTGTTTCATCGTCCAATCTGCACGGTTCCTGGTGACCGAGCCTGTTGTGAGAAGGGTGATGCAGTCTCAGTGCTCGACTAATGACACTGCCTTTTTCTCCTCTTAATAAAACACAAACTCCACTGAAATGATTTCCTTATCGAAAAGAATGCATAACCAAAATCCACTCAACAGTGTCCTTGTCACCACGCACATTTCCACGTGAATCCTCTTTTCACAGGCAAGAGGGATTCTGGCTGACATTTCAGATTTTGTAGTCAAGGGTTAAAGCAAAAGCAGAAGAATCAGGTCTCCTCCACCAGCATAGGAATTTTGATGGAATTTGGTGTGTTAACTACCATTTCCTGAGAATTTTAAAATGAGAACAATTTGTGTCTCTTGACGATTTGATTGATTCCAGTGATTCTTGAATCACCGCTGTAGGACAGTCCAGGTTGAGCCCAGCTGGGTTGCTTCATGTGTGGTTAGCTAACCTGAGCTTCTAAGACGCACCTCTCAGCCACTGCAGCCCCGTCTGATTCCTCTACCTCTCGGGAGGCTGCTCTGTGGTTAGACACCCCACCCCGCAGCTCCCCCATCGTTCTTCAGCTGGTGTTTTTCTCTGCTCTCTTTCTGCCACCATTCACTCTTTATTCTCGGCTTCTGCAGATCTGGCTGACTCCCTCCTATACGGTTGACACTGCTGTGGGCACTGGGAGACAGCAGAGAATGGAGCAAAGATAGAAGTTAGATTATGATGTCGGGAAAATTCCAACCAGATGGGGAGGGAGGTCGAGCCCGGGTGGATTGAAGGAATGGGGAGAGGAGAGAGTTTGAAGGTCATTGATGGGGCTGGAGATCAGGACCCTTCTTTTTATCACTCTCTGGCCTGAGATCCTTAGAACCATCAAGTGCTCTTGGGAACAAGTCTGAGAAAGTTGGGCCAGTGACCTGTTCCTCCAGGCGTGGGGGAGGCTGCAGCCCCCAAGGACATGTTCTGGCCCCAAATGAATTCCCAGGAATCCCAGCAAGTGCTCAGGGTTAAAATAGGACCCCACGGACAGCCTTGCTTGTGAACATTGTACACAGAACTCTGAGACAGCGCTTCTCTGAGTTTCTATGCGCCCGGATCCCCTGGGAGTCCTGATACACTGCAGGTGCATGACGGGCCTGCAGGGCACCTGTGAGCCGGCATTTCTAACCAGCGCCCCAGTGATGCGATTCTGCCAATCCCAGAACCGTGTGCTGAGTAACACAGCTCGTGAGATTCTTTCTGCCTCTTAGTCTGTTAAAGGCGCTAAGGCATCCTCCCCTCATTCACCTGGTTTTATTTGTCTAACACAGCTATTTCTAAAAGGGTCTAGCTCCAGAGCACCTGTGAGAACTTTTGGAACAGAGTTTGGGAAACATTCCAGAGGAGCCTCGTGGTTTTCCCGCTGCGTTACAGCTCGAGAATTCCGTTGACTGTGTGTGAGCGTGTGTGCACTGGGGTGAGTGTGCTACGCAAGTCAGCGGGGCAGGTGGCAGCTTGCAACGTATCTGTGACGCTATTTCCCATCCTGTGTGGGAGCCTCTTAGAAACTCGAGGACTCCTTATCAAGAAGTGGAGTCGGTTTCCTCCCCTCCAAGGGGGCTGGTGCCTGTGTGATGGTCTCCTGGGGTAGAGCAGGCAGGAGTGTGACTTGTGAGGTCATAGAAGGTGATCCACTCCCCACCTGCTCACTCTCAGGACACTGGCCCTGAGCCTTCTATTACCAGGTGAGAAGGGGGAGAGGGGGAGGGGGAGGAAGAGTGGGCGTGGAGAGGGAGGACAGCCCCCTGCGATTTGCACCTCCCCAGCCCATGCGCTAAACACGTGTCAAAAGCTTTCAAGACGACCTCAGTCCAGACCTCAGCTCCAGCCCCAGACAGACCGCAGCTGTACGAACAACCTCAGATGAGAACGGCCTAGATGATCTCAGTTAGCCCCAGATTTATAAGCCAAATAAATGATTGTTATTGTTTTAAGCCACTGTTTTGGAGTGCTTTTATGCAGCACTAGCTGTCTGGAGGAGTCCAAATAATAAAACTCAGATTGAGGACTGGCTTTTTTATATTCACTTAGGGCCGAAGAAAGACTGGGTACAATCTGTGTTTGAGCTGAGATAAAAAAATGAGTTGTCCTTTGCATTTTCCCATGGACGGACTTCTCCTGGTCTGCAGGGAGTATCCGGAGCGTAGGCATCCTCTCGCCCCGCACCTTTCCAAGGAGGACGGTGTCTTCCGTAACACCAGGTGACACGTCGGATAAACAGGCAGACTTCTGCCCGTCAAAATGAATGACTGTCAACAGTTTTTTCATGCTTATTTGTTATTAACGACAGAAAATGGGAAGGTGCAATTCGAATAGTTTATTATTGTTATACGTTCGTGGCAATATATTATAGTTTACGCCTTGGCTTGGAAGTTGATTACAAGTTTTATGAGACTGAGTGCCTGTTATTGGCAATCTTGATGTTTTCTTTCCCCCGTAACATGTCACAGACAATTGATTTATACGTCTTCAGTGATTTTTTTTATATAATATCATTTCAATAAAAAAATTAAAGAAGAAAGTGTGTTGTGGGGAGTAGAAAGAGGATAATGAAGGTGACAGCAGTCAGATGGAAGGATTTTAAAGTATATTAATAATAATATATGTTCTCTCTGGAATCCATTCTCAGAGCACTTTATAGTCTCCGTGAGAGACAAAACAACAAGTCATCAGGGACTTTTTTTTATAAACACAGGTGGTGCTTATTAACTGAGAAATAAAAATTTTACACTCCTGGTGATTGGCCTAGACGAGCTCTCATGGGCTCCCGCACTTTGGGAAAATGGTGCTTATTTTCTTTCCTAGTTTTCCTGCAGTTCTGACTACTTTCATTCTATGTGACCAGCTTGGGCTAGCGGTGGACTGAGCCCTCAAAGACCTAGAGATTTCCGAAGGAAGGCACTCGCAGTCGATTGCACAACGATCATCGTAATGAAACACGGCGCTCTGCACAGTTTAACAGACGTGGCGGTGGACCTCACGCAAATAGAGGCCTCAAATGCCATGTGAGGGTTAGGATTTACATCAACAAATGATTGGCTGGAAAAGGGAAAATTCAATTTACCTCTTTTATCTGTCATTGCCACACATTGCTTGTGTGATTTTTCTTAAAATGGCCTGAATTGACTATTTTGTTATAGTTTCAATGCCCATAGAGGATAGACTCCAAAAAAGATACAAACACAGAATTGAGAGGATTCTGTGAAACTGCAGGGACGAAGTATGCAGATGAAGAAGGAAACTGCAGGGGATATTTTTGAAAGAGGAGGCTTAGAAAAGTTGAAAAAGAAAAATCTGGAAGTCAGCAGTTGCGAATTCAAACTCAGGTTGGCAAGAGAGGGGAGAAGCTGTGTGGGCATTTGGGGTAACCAGCAGGCCCCGGGTTTCGGGAGCTGTGAAAGCCATGGAGCCGAGGTTGAGTAAAGAATTTTGACTTCAGTGCATCTCATACGGATGGTTTATGGGATGATCTCCAGATGCAGGAGCCCCCTGATTATCTATGGACAAGATTACTTCTCACAATTCTTTGCATCAATTCAATTTCCAGCTCAGAGTGCTGTAGAAATATGGCATATGAGCACAGATTGGTAAGTATGAGGTGAACAGGTGAAAATTATGTCTTTAGTTAGGTATGTGTCTATCTGTCTGTCTACCCATCTATCTGTAATTCAGCATTATAAACAGCCCGAGATGATGACATAGAACAGAAAAGCACTGGTTATTAATTGGGATATGAGATGATAGTTAGAGAGACATGAAGCATATGAAAAAGCAAATGCACACATCAGAGCAGAGTGTAACTGACGGAGAGGCCGAGACTTGATTGTTGGTCCTGGCTCCGGGAGGGCATATGGCAGAGTGGGGCTCCTCACAGACAGATGAGAGAAAAGGAACCTCCACTCACTGCCACGAATTTAGCTACTGACACCAGAGAACAGGCGTCTGGAAATGATCACTTCCTGCACTAAGGTTGTATGTTCAGAATGGACTCACCCAAATGAGGGGTTCAGAATGCAGTGATGACCCCAAGTTGGAGCAGGTCTCAGACACCTTTCACCTCTGGACTCCTTGAGGAGTTCACCTGCTCATCCACCCACTTGCCTGGGAAGCTGGCAAGAACTTTCATCACCTGTGTGCAAACCTGCCTTGGCTGACCCCATGTGAGCCAAGAACTGGGGGAGGAACAAAAACGCCTGCTGAGGAAGCCCTGAGCCTCTTTGTTTTTTAGTTCATAATCAACCATATTTGGGATTTGAATATTTATGAGAGGGAGAATTAAGAAAACTTACTTTGGGTTTTGAGATCTAGACTCAAGGTGATGCAGGGTATTCAAATAAGAAACAATTCTACCTCTTAGTAAGGGAGTTCTATGGCTGAGGTGGTGGCCCAAGAAAGCGAATTTACAGAAGTGTAACGATGGATGAGATTCCTTCGGTCTCCTGAGTGTTTATTGAGCTCGTACTACATGTCCAGCATCCGTTAGTCTTGCTGTGAGAATGCGAGTACTATTCTGAAGACAGAAGCAGCAGAAGTTGATGACATTTGCTGTGTTCTTGAGTAGAGGAGGTGGAGGGGTAAATATTAGTATGAAGTGCCTTAAAATTAACACCTAGGATATATTTTACTTTTTGAGAACAAAAGTTAAAATACCTGTCTACTTGAGGTGAGAGTGAACAGGGACTGAGAAATTATAAAGAGGAAAAACAAAGAGTGGAAGGTGATAAGGAAGAAAGGACAAAAAGTTACATCTATTACATAGACAGATGAGTTTCTTAAAGTGCCCTCTGCAGATTTCTGAGAGTCCCTGGTGGTTTACAAGATGTCCCCAGGCAAAATGGCAGTTTCAAGCAAAAGTGATTAAATTATTTTATTCATGTACATTACCCAAATTTGAAAGGCTTTCATAATCACATAAATCCCATTACATTCTAAATAATTGCTACATTATTAAAGGCAGCATATGGTCTACAAGGGCAGCGTTGGTTAGTCATCTTGGCTGATATTCATGTAAAAGGATACAGTTTTCCCTGAGTTATATATTTCCTTATTACTTGGGGTCTTTGTCTTAAGCTTGTAAAATGCCCACTTCCACTGTGACTACTGAGTTGCTTGCTATCCCAAATTTACAAAAATCACAAACTCAGAAGTCGCCCAAAGTGATTAATTGGGTAATGGTATCATAGCTCTTATCCCATCAGTCCGTACATATATATAACCTTGGGACAAAATATAACAAAACAACTACTTAAAGGCACTGGAGAGCTGGTAAAAGCAGGCAGATACTAGAAGAGCATTGACAGCTAGAGCAAGGGAATGAAACTGCATGTCACATTTTTAAGGCTTTAGCATGGGGGTGAGTTCCAGTTGATGCCATGTGGGGTTACTAAAACTTGGATAGAAACTCATCACCTTACTGATTTAAAGAAACATAGGATAGAATTCCAGGTTCATAGCATCTGGGAATTGAGGTGGGAGATCTCTAAAAGGACAGAACCAGAGAAGAGGGAGATCCCCCAAATTAGAGTAAAAACTCTGCCCAAATACCTGGATGAACCCTGAACAACACATCTGGTGGGTTGACTTTGAGCAGCTCAATCAAAGATAAAAATAATCAAGCTGAGGTTTCAGAGTTTGACATTTGCATTCAGCTAGGGTAACTATCGTTTAAAAAACATACATTCTAGAGAAATGAACATAATCTAGAGTTTCTATAATACAGCATTCCTAATGTTCAAGATACAGTCTAAAACTACCAGATACATGAAGAGAAATGAAAATGTGATTCATACTCAAGCAAGAAAGGAATCAATGGAGAGTGATTTCAGAATGAGCCAGATGTTGACCTTAGCAGATAAGGATTTCAAAGCAGCTATTCTAATTACACTCAAGGGTGTAGAGGAAAATATGATCAAAATGAATGAAAATACAGAAAATCTCAGAAGAATTACAAAGTGTAAAAGGAGAACCAAGTGGAAATTCTATAACTGAAAAATACATCTAAAATTTAAAAAAATTACTGTATATGTTCCACAGCATACTAGATATGACAAAAAAGTTCATAAGCTTGAATATTGATCAACAGAAATTATCCAGTTTGAAGGACAAAGAGATAACAATTTAAACAGAAATGAATAGCACTGCATGAAACTGTGGAAAATATAAAAATGTCTAATAAACCTGTAATTTGAGTCCCAGAAGGAAAGGAGAGGGAGAATTGGCAGAAAAATTGTTTGCAGTCAGCACAATATACAAGAAAAATGTCTAAAGGAGCCAGGGAAAAATGACACTTTACATACAAGGGAAAGAACATTCTGGATAGTCACTGATTTTTTCAACAGAAACTCTGGAGGCCAGAGGGAATTGAAGTACGTCTTTAAAGTGCTGCAAGAAAAGCAACAACTGTCAACGCCAAATTCTCTATTCAGTGAAAATATCTGTTTTAATGAAGGCAAAGGAGAAGCATTTTCAAATAAAAAGCAATCAAGGGAATTTGTCAACAGTAGACCTGCACTAGAAATGCTAATGAAGTTCTTCTGACTAAAAGGAAATAATACCAGATGGAAACTCGTATTTTCAGGAAGGAATGGAAAGCATTAGAGATGGTAAATATCTGGGTAAATATAAAAGAATTTTCCTCTCTTTTTTTTTTTTTAAATTATTCAGATCTGTTTAAACTATTATAAAATTTTCTTGCATGGCTTTATATTGATGCAAATGTAATGTATATGCCAATGGTAGCATAGAAAAATGCAAAGAGGTACAATATTAACTGTAAAAAGACTGCGGAAAATTAAGGTGTATATTATCATCCCTGTTTCTTCCATTAAAAAATAAGTAAATCTAAAAAGCCAACAGGTAAATTAAAATGGAATTTTAAAAGTATTCAAAGAATCCAAATTAAGGCAGGAAAAGAAGAAATGTGGATTGAAAATCAAAGAGGACCAGCAATATAAATAATAAAATGGTAGACATCTAATTCCAGTTATATCAACAAGTACATTAAATATTAATGGGCTAGATATTTTAATTAAAAGGCAGAGATGATCAGACTTGATAGTAAGCAAGGCCTAACTGTGGCCTACAAGAAATGTACTCTAAATATAAAGACATAGACAGATCAAAAGTAAATGGATAGAAAAGAATATATCATGCAAATAGTAACCATAATAAAAGTGGAGTGGAACTATTATCAGATAAAACAGAATTCAAGACAAAGAACATTATCAGTGACAAAGACATTTTATAATGATAGAGTCTGTTTGTTAGGAAGTGATAACAATCATAAATGTGTGTAAGACTAAAAACAGAGTTTCAAAATATATTAATTAAAATTTGATAGAATTAAAGGGAGAAACAATCAATTCCATAATCATTGCTTGAGATTTTAACATGCCTTCATTAGAAATTAATGGAAAAACTAGACAAAAAAATTAAAAAAGTATTAGAACACCATCAATCATCTTGAACTAATTCATATTACAGAATACTATACCAAACAAATGCAGAAGGCATTCTTCTCCAAAGTACATGGTATGTTCATCAAAAGAACATAAAAGGTTGGTGTATGCTGCGCAGTACAAATCTCAATAAACTTAAAAGCATTTGAAGTCAGAGTATATTCACTGATTACAGAGTACAACTGCATTAAAATACATTTTAATCACATTAAAAATAAAAAGATATCTATGAAAATAGTAAATATTTGGAAAGTAATTAATACACTTTTAAATAAACCAAGGATCAAAGAAGAAATCACAAGGGAATTAGAAAATGTTTGAATTGAATCATAATGAAAATACAATATATCAGTTTGTTGGATACAACTAAAGAAGGCTTAGAGGGAAATTTACAGCTTTAAATGCTTATGTTACAATTTCTATGAAAATCAAAGGGTTTTCAGAAGCCAAAATAATTTTTAAAGAATAACAGAATTGGAAGACATATTTTCTGACTTTAAGAATTACCATAAGGTTACAGTAATCAAGACAGCATGATGTTCATGCATACGAAAAGACAAATAGATCAATGGAACAGAACAGAGTCAAAAAAGAGACACATGCATCTTATGAGGTTTATTTATTTATTTATTTTTTCTTTATTTCTTTTCATTTGGATTTTTTTTTTTTTATGTATGAAAGACATAAAGGAGTTCTTTGTACTATTCTTGCAATTTTTGGAAAAGATTCTTTCATTCGTTTGAATAATAGCAAGCTGGAATAGGTACTTATGGAATGGGTGGAAGAAGTCTATAAAACCACTATGCTAAAAAATATGTTTATTGTTCTGAAATGTACAATTTCCTCAAGATTATTGTGTAACACTTTCATTGAAAGAAAACCTCACATGTTACAACTGAGAATACATATTTAAATGTGTAGTGTTTGTATTAACACCTAAAAGTGTAGGAATACACGTTTAAAAAATTAGGACTCAAAAACCTGCTTGGAAAAAACATTCCTAAACACACATGGAAGCAAACCCGTAATGACGCACTGTAGTGGGTGCTGTTCTGTGCCTCCCTGGCCCCTTGGACCTTACTGAGGTTCACTTGGAACTGAGGTGCAGAGCATTCATGAAGAGTGGCAGTTTCCTACCTTAAACTACTATGGCTTTCTGTTTTCCTGCTGGGAGGATTTCTCCAGTGTGCATAGCTCACAGGCATGGCAAACTGAGGGTTTAATACCCCTCAGAGTTTTTATGGATACATCCTCCAGCCTCCTCTTTCCTCAAAGGGACATTTCCAAGTCATGTTGTAAACATTTTCTCAGAGATGGAGATCCAGTTTCTAGTAACATTAAAACATGAATTAATTCATCTTTTACTGTTTTTTTTTTTTTTCTCCTGCCCAATACTACTACCCTCACATTCTCACTTATCGTCCCAGAATCACATTTCAGTTAACTTTCTATACCCAAGTACTTGTTCAGGGTCTGCTTTCAAAGAAAGCCAAACCACAACACACACGATCTTAAAATAGAGTAAAGAAGACCAGTGTGTCTCAAAACGTATTGGATGTGACTAGTACACTCTGAATAAAATTTGTAGCATTACAAATTTCCATTGTTAAAAGAGAAAGAAGAAATACAAGAATTAAGTGATCCATTAAAAAAGTAAGGAGCTATCTAACAAACATACCTAAGATAAATTTGTTAGAAAGCAAACACAAAATAAAATTAATTAATAAGTCCAAGAATTTTTTTTTGGGAAAACATTAAAAACTAACAAATGTCTGGAATTTCTGGTAAACAATAATAACGACAAAACAAAAACAAGAAAGGACAAAGAAGCAGTATAAGACAGTGATTATTATATCACATATATGTTACATGGAGGAAGACAAATATCATATGATATCACTATTACGTGGAATCTAAAAAAATGACAAATTATTTACAAACCAGAAATGGATTCATAGACATAGGAAACAAACTCTGGTTACCAAAGCGGGGTGGGAGTGAGGGATAAATTAGGAGTTTGGAATTAACAGATACAAACTACTATATACAAAACAGATAAATAACAAGGACCTACTGTATAGCACAGGGAACTATATTCAATTTTTTGTAATAGGCTATAATGGAAAAGAACCTGCAAATATACATATATATGTATATGTAAAACTGAATCACTTTGCTGTACACTTGAAACTAACATTGTAAGTCAACTACACTTCAATAAAAAATAAAATTAAAAAGAGAAAGTGATTATTACAATAGATATTGAAGAAATAAAATAATTTAAAGAGAATGTCATGCATGTGTATGGTAATAATTTGGAAAACTTGGCAAAATGAATGATTTTTAATGATCATGATTAATTCAAGAAATAAATAGCTGAATATAATCATGAAAGAAATTAAAAATGTTTTTGAAGAATTGCTTTAAAAATGCTCTTGGGCTGGATTATTCTGACATAACTTTTTTTCACTTTCCAATCATAGCTCATTTCTATGCTACACAGCCATTTCTAAGCATAGATGGGGTGCTTTTCAATTCCTTTTATAAAAATAGTGTAAATTTGATGCCCAAACTTGAAAAAGATAAATCAAAAAGGAGAAAAACCACTGAACAGTTTTTCTTCTGAATATGCTTAAGATAATGAAAAATATCTACAATCAAAAGGCAATAGTTTACAAAGAGCTAGAGGCACTGTCATTAAAATTAAGAACAAAACAAGGATGTATGCTATTGCCACTATCAATTTATGTTGTCCTGAAAGTTCCAGCTATTAAAAATAAGACAAAAAAGTACACAAGAGGTAGTATGTTTGTTGCTGAAAAAAAAAAAACAAACCCTATTGTTGGTAGATGGCATGGTTGTGTTTGTAGAAATTGTAAGAGATTAATTGAAAAACTTTTAACAATAAAAAGGTTAGTTGTTTGATTAATTAGATTAATGGCTCTTGTAACAAAGAAACCCCAAATACAATACATTAAATAAGATAGTCCAAGGATCACTGGTTAAGTTTCTTTCTTCTTTCTTTCCTCCCTCCCTTCCTTTCTTTCTTCCTTTCCAATTAAAAATTTTAAAACCATTCTTAATCATACAAAAATCAGGCCACGGGTCAGACTTGGTCCACAGGCCATAGTCTGCTAACTCCTGCTGTATAAAGTTTACTTCTTCATGGTTAGAGATGGCTCATCTCAAGTCTGTGTTGCAGGAGAAATATACAAAGCTGTTTTGGGAGATGACCTGGAAGTTGCACCCATCCTTCCATTCATATCCCACTGGCCAGATGTAGTCCGTGGCCTACACACAGCTGCCAGGGAGGCTGGCACATTTGGATAGCCATGTGGCCAAGAAAAAGGAAGAATATACTTAGATGGGACAACTATAACTTTGACTTACTGGTTAAAAGAAGAACTAAAAAAAAGCAACATGTTCTTGAAAGTAAGTAATTGCCCATTAGAAAATATAATGGAAAATGGACCTTTTACAGTAGCAAAATGTCTTTAATAATGACCTAGAAAATTTTGAGCCAGAAATGTTTAGGATCTACCTAAGGAGAATGAAAATTTATATATTGAAGAAAGTAAAACTTGACCAATTAAAGGAAAACCAAACAAAATTGATGGATGGGTGGATCGAGTGTTTAAAATGTAAGTCAAATTTCTCAAATTAATTGGTAGGTTTGATGCGATGCTCATCACAGTTCCGACAAGATTAACTGTGTGTTTGACAAGACGATTCTGAAATGTATGATTCAGAAATATAAATGGGAGGGAATTCCCAGAAAAAAAAAATGTTTGAAAATAAGTGAAATGAGAGGAACTTGGCCTACCAGGTATTTAATTGTCAGTCAGAGGAGGGGGTTCAGAAGGGACCGTGTAGTTGGAAGAGTGCCAGCCCACCGCCCCTTCTGAGTATTTTTAGGTCACAGGATTCGGGGAAACAGAAGGTCCTTATTCAGCCACTTTCTGTGTGACCTTAGGCAAAGGATGTTAATCAATCTGAGCATCAATTTTATCATAAAACTAAGCCAATAACGGGTAGGGGTCTATTAAGAATTAGAATTTGTTCTGTGCGACTTCCCTGCCATTCTACAGACTCTTGGAGTAAAAGACTTCATCTAACTAAAGTTACCTGAAAGGTCCCCGTACAGGCCCGTCACCTAGGACTGTCACACATGATGCCTATGCTCACTGCTGCTGATGCTGAGGAGGAAAAACACTGGCCCGCGGCCGCCACCTCCTCCTGATAGGCTACGGACCTGCACACAGCAGTTTGTTCGAGAAATAGTTGTCAGTTTGGGGAAAGAAAGCTGATCTGAATTTTGGTTCTAGTTCTAGCTGCCTAATATTGGGGACTTAGTTTCCCTGTGCCTTTGTTTTCTTATCAGTGATAATTCCGATAATAATGACGATGATAAAATAACAGTGGGAAGCCAGTTGCTGGTCATTTGCTTTGTCCCAGACACAAGTGCATATGACACAGTAAATCATGTGATTCTTCACACAGATCTTAAGAGGTACATTCCATTGTCATCATCATCATCGTCGTCATCGTGGTTTTTTTTTTTTTATCTATAAGAACTTATGATATTCTTTTTAAAACATTTTTTTATTGAAGTGTAGTTGATTTACAAAGTTAGTTTCAGGTGTACAGCAAAGTGATTCAGTTATACATATACATACATACATACACATATATTTTTTCTTTTCAGATTCTTTTCCATTGTATGTTATTACAAGAAATTGAATATGGTTCCCTGTGCTGTACAGTAGGTCCTTGTTGTTTATCTATTTTATATATAGTAACATGTGTTAACCCCCAAACCCTAATTTATCCCTCTCTGCCCTTTCCCCTTTGGTAACAGTGGTTCGTTTTCTATGTCCATGAGCTTTGTTTTTGGTTTGTAAATGGAATTTGTATCATGTTTTTTAGAGTCCGTATATAAGTGATATCATATAATCATGGGTATTATTTGCATTTTGCAGATGAGGAAACAAAGATAAGAAGATTTCTGTAAGTTGTCGAAAGTCACACGGCTGTTTAATGTGGACATGAGGGCTGGCTTTGGGCAGCTGTTAACCATCAGGGTACCACCTTTTGTGTAAAGGGTGGGCCCAATGAACAACTGTTGCATTGGCTCAGACAAGGTGAATGGGATATGGATGCTTATGTTACAGGGGCAGTAGATGGAGGCTGGACACTGATCTAGCTGGTCTGTCTTGCTGTACAACTTTATTTAAACAAAGGCTCAATACATCCTTGAGGTCAGGGACTGTATCTTGCTTACAGAGTACTTGACATATGGTAAAAATGCAATAAACGAGGCTATGAGTGTGGTGGATCACCATTGTCACTAAAAGGTGTGGCGGGTGCCTAACTCTTCATCGGCCACTCAACAAATATTTATTGACTGAAGATTTTGAAAAGACCCCTGATCTTCAAATGTCTTTGATATTCTTGGGTTTTCCTAAAGTTATGATGTTAAGACAGTGAAAGATAACTGCACAGTGTAAAGGCTTATGGCCGTAAGTTAGTGTTTGTTACACAATCTCTCTTATTTAAATTTGGTTTAGAACTAGTGAGTTTGTAAGGGAGTGGTAACAGCCTGAAACCCCAATTCACTTTGAATCCACAAACATTGCTTCAAAGTTTAAAGAGTAGTAACTGATTATTTTGCAGAATTCTGGCTCACGTGTTTTATTACACATATACATCATAACCAGTTTCATACAATTCAGTGCAATTATAAATTTCAGGAAAAATGATGGATTTCAAAGCAAATGTATACTTTTCTTGCTGTATTTCCCATATGACCGTTTTCAGTTGTAAGGCAAATGTCTGAGTTATGACAATGAAGACAGTGATGATGCTTTATAAGAGTTTCATGTGTTTACTAAAGTTCACTTATTTTAATCTTCTCTGAAAACTTTGGCTAGAAACTACTTTGTGATAATCAAAGTTACTACATAGAAATGTCCCAGAAAAACATTATTTTATGGGGGTAGACGAAATGACTTGCTGGGCAAAAATAAAGCCACTGAAGACAACAGACATGCTTAAAGACTTTGCTTTGTTAGAGTTTTGTTTGCTAATATAGATGGCGCCTGTATTTTGGGATGTTGGGACTGCTTGTCAACACTTTGTTGTGCCGTTTTAGATCCTCTCATCCATAGCTGTATTTAATTCTCATCACTTGGAAACTGGGTGTCCCTGGGAGAAAGAAGTCACCCAACTTTATCAACTTTTAGAGAGAGGAATCCTTCACGATGAGTGCAATACTAGTGGAGAGAAAGCAGCAGCTGGGAAGATAATTCCTGCACGTCCTACAGCAGCTCCCACATCATCTCCAAACGGCTGTCTGAGACCTCAATTTATCGAACCTGATGGAGATGGGAGGTGGAATGGCGAGGCCGATGATGATTATACTGTGCAGCTTTGCCGAGGTCGTGGGCTTGGTTAATTCCCTTCCAGAGGGACGTGAGACCAGAAGGAGAGTCAGAAGGGTGAGGGGCAGCCATTCAGCTCCTCGCTCGCAAGCTAACTGGGGCTGGTTTCTAATGAACGTCCCTGCCTCCATCAAGGGCATTTCTCCCATTTAACGAGCACGCGGGAAGCAGACATTGTTCAAGTACAAGGGTTCAGCTTGCAGCGAGCCGCAAATCACGTTTCATTTATCAGGCCCTACAGATGACAGGATATCGTGGAATCCCTGGAGAGCCATATTCATTAAAAAGAAATCTTAAGTAATTACAACAATTAATTGACTTGAAACAGTTTCTGGTGGATAAGGTTTACATAATTCATTTGCCAGACAAAACAAGTCTGATCAAGTTCGGGAACCAGCTATTTCAGAACCTCCCTCCATCCGACTGGGGGGTCCTGGAGGGGGCTTATCAACCGGAACCCGCCCTCCCCTACATTTTTGGGGAAAGGAGATGGTAGTCTGTCAAGTGAGAAATGGGCACAGGAAAGAATTTGACAGACTTGATTTTGGGTCCATGAGATGGTTCTGTACCATTTTTTTTCCTTATCGTTGTTCCTAAAATGGATGAATGAAAATGAAAATGGGTTGGATGAATGGAGAACTCTCTGAGTTTGTGATTTTGCAGAGGCAGAGATGGATCCAAGGCCAGGCTTTCCAAAGAGCTGAGCAACCATTTTGGGACAAGGTCAAGACCCAATCCATGAACTCCACTGTACCCGAAAGTAAATTGCATGAACAACTGCTCTTGTCAAATTAATCTTTTGTCAACATTTTCAGCAATTAGTCATGAATCCTTTGGCTTTAAAACGTGGGGTTTATGAATACATTTGGAGAGAGAGATCGCGGGAGAGTTCTAGCTCACAGTTTCTTCTGTGTGCTGTGACCTGTGATCTTCTCACCACCTGGTCACATCTGCAACATAATACACCCATGTTGTCAGCCTCCTGCTGGCTCAGCACCTATTTTTTGAGAAACGATTCAGATAATTCACATCACAAGAAAGTATCCTCTAATACAGTTCCAGTGTAAGTTGTTGGGGTATTAGGAGAAAGGATGCTGATAACTCAGGACAGGAAAATAAGAAAAAAAGTGTAATGCTATAGAGTTTTTGAGATGGCTGTGTTTTATTGCATGGCCCCGGTGAAAGTGACTAAAGCCTCTAGGACTCACAGGGGCAGGCGCTTACCCCCAACAGTGAGGGTCTCCCCAGTCAAGCTGTAGACTAGCTGCCTCCATGTCATCGGAGAAGCTGATTGAAGTGGGTCTCCGCTGGGACAGGGAGGGGCTTCCCTGTTGCTGGCAGCTCTGGTATTTCTCAGCAGGCGGAGGAAAGAGGAGTCTCCAGACTGTTCTCCAGACTGTTGTCCCGGAAGGAGGGCATCTCTCCTGGGTGCTTAGTTACTGGGGCTCCAGACCCAGCCTCCTGGTGGGGGATATTGGTTTGCCCGCTGTTGTTTGACGGCCCTCCTGATCATCCCAGGGGAGGAATGACCCCGCTGAACCGCCTTCTCTGACTAGGTTGGGGTTGGGGTCGAGAAACTCTGGGTCTGGGTTTCCTTCTCCAGTCAGTGAAGGGACGTGAGGCACCCTGCTCTGACGGTGTCCCTCCAGTCCTGGAGCCCCAAACCAGGTGGCTTTCCTCTCACCCCCCCTTCAGATGTCCTCTGATGGCCTCTTGTGTTATTTCTGGATTTACAGTTGTACTTGGCTTCTAGGTGGCCTGGGTTAGGCTGTGGTGACATCCTGTTTCTGTTTTGATGTCCTCTTTCCACAGACATCCCTGGGGACATGGGTGTCTCTCTCAGTAAACATATGATCTGTGCTCCTGAAGAAATAAAGGGCTTACTAGGAACAAAATGTTCTGAGCCCCCCGAGTAAGTAAAGTCAGCAATTCGTCTGTAAAGTCCTTTGTAATTTTAAACAGACACTCAGTGGCTGCTTTCGACTGTTGAGGAGTATTTATGAATACGGCATGTGTAAGAGCCAGCATCAAAGATTTCAGTCTTCCAAACAAGAAAATTAGAGAGCATGTCCTGTTCCCACTGAGACAGAGTGAGGGCAAAAGCTATTAGAACAGCTCATCTCCTAGATGAGTGCTTCTTCAGGTTGGAAGGACAGGCACCCGCCGGAGCTCGGAGTGGCAAGAATAGGTATATGGCGGTGCCTCTCAGACAGGTAGGTGGGAAACCAGTAATTGCTTATGAGGAAGGAGATCAATGTGAGGAAAAAGGATATGAAATGCTTCTCAGACTGCAATTCCTTCTTGACTCTCTATGCTTGTCTACTCCAGACTTGGAGGGGAAAGATGGAGAAAAGAAGATGAAAAGAGTCTGGAGGGGAAATGGGGAAAGGTGCTCAAGAGTGGTTTGCATCTGCTCAGAACCAGTTCTGTTTTCCTTTCCTTCCCTCACCTCAGACAGTGATGTGGAGGCGGCTGGAGTCATCTTCAAAGCATTCTCGATCTGACAACTATCTCAAAGACACGCGTCTGACGCCAGATGAGCCCGCAGGCACAGACTAGACCAGACCAGCCCAAACCCACCAGTGCTTGTTCTTTCCGATTTACCTGTTGCTATGTAACAAATTACTGTCAAACATTAGTTGCTTAAAACAACGACCGTTTTATTATAGATCCTGATTTTATGGGCCAGGAAGTCCGGTAGGATGATTCTTCTGTCCCATGTGGCATCAACTGTGGTCACTTGGTGCTGTATTCAGTCGCCAGGTGGGCTGGTCTGAAGGATCCAGGTTAGGTGCATTGATGGGAGCAGTGGGCTGAGTGCCAGGAGCTCCAAGGGCAGGAGAAGATGGACATCCCAGCCCAAGAAGAGAAAGAGTGAGTGTGATCTTCCTTTGATTTTTTTTTTTTTTTGCTCCACGTGGGTCCTCAACCAACTAGATGATGCCCACGTGGCTGAGGGCGGGTCACTTCATTTAGTCCACTGAATCAAACGGTAATCTCGTCCAGAAATACCCCCACAGACACACTCAGAAATAATGTTTACCAGCGATCTGGGCATCCCTTAGCCCAGCCAAGCTGACATAAAATTAACCGTCGCAGTAACCGTGCTGTACATTAGGTCTCCAGAACTTACTCATCTTATAACTGAAGGTTTAACCACCGTCTCCCATTTCTCCCCTCTCTGCTCTCAGTCTCTGATAACCAACAATCTCCTCTCTGCTTCTCTGCGTTTGACTTTTTTTTTTTTTAAGATTCCATGTATGAGTAAGCCTACACAGTGTTTGTCTTTCTCTGTCTAGCTTATTACACTTAGCGTAATGTCCTCCAGGTTCATCCGTGTTGTCACAATGGCAGGATTTCCTTGCCTTTAGAGGCTGAATAGTATTCCATTGTATACATACATCACCTTTCTAATTCATTCATCCTCTGATGGACTCTTAGTTGTTTCTGTATCTTGGCTACAATGAATGATGCTGCAGTGAACAGTGCAGAGATCTCTTTGGGATAGTCGTTTCCATCTCCTTTGGATGTACTCCCAGAAATGCGATTGCTGGATCATACGGTAGTTCTGTTTTTTATTTTTTGAAGAAACTCCATCCTGTTTTCCTTAATGGCTGTAAAAATGTACACTGTCACCAATAGTGTGAAAGAGTTCAGTAGGGATATTTCTTAACCACAGAGTCAAGGAACTAGTTTCTTCTTCTCCTCTGAGTGCTGTCATGTGTGATCGTCAAGGCTGGAGAAGCATAAAGTTCCGTAGGAGAGTCCTTTCTGGACTGACCCAAGTGTCTGAGTGTCACACTTCTCCATTAAAAGAGTGTCAGCCTGGTTCATTCCTTGTTTTGTGTTTTCTTTCTGTTCATCCAATTATTCTTCCATTCAGCACCTCTTGGACTGCTTTCTATGAGCAGCTACGTACTGTGCTAGGATTAGGATTAGGAGGAGAGGAGAAAAAACGTAGATACCCTGCTGCTTGTAGCCTAAGTGGTGGAGAGAGACATGAACCAAAGGACGAAAGCACTGTGACGTTGGCGTTAGAAGAGCAGCCCAAGGTTACATGGGAGTTGAGAGAACGGCGTCTGACCAGGGTTCCATGAGGGCGGTATTAGGGTCTGAGAGCTGAGGGCAGAGTGGAAGGAGGGAGGAAAAATGGAGAGGAGAGAATGTATTGAGGAGACAGGACAGTTGGTGCAAAACCTCTGCAGTACAGGGTATAGGAGGGGGAGAGGTCCCAAGTGTTCCAGGAATGAAAGCCCTGTGTGCGTGGAGAGCAGGGATGGAGAGGGACCCTGGCGAGGGGACTGGCATTTTCCAGTCCCTTCCCCTCCCCTTTCCCATGGCCAAGCCATCCTCAGCTTCACGGATAAATCCAAATGAGAAGCAAGGTGGAGCCTACCAGTCTAGTGGGATATCACATCTTACTTTTAGCTACATTTTCACTTTTTTTTTTGGCATATTATTTTGAAGAGTCTGTGGATACTAAAAGGCTTATAATTAAATCCAAAGTCATGACAGAAATACTCTGACCCTACCTTTCCCTTTACTGCTTGCCTCCCACATTCCTCACTCCTGAGTAATCGGCCACATGGAATTCTTCTCGCTGTTTCTTTGGTTTCTATTTTCCCATTTTAAAATCTGCTTATATGGTTATTTATTCACCTACCAATTTTAGACCCTCGGTTTCCATTCTGCTTATGTAGCTAAAGACCCCCTCACACCGTTTTTCTCACCTCACTCTCCCTGTCTCCCCAACAAGGTTCTCGTCACCATTTTTCACCCTGTTCGTGGCCATGAACTTCACGAATACTCTTTACTGCTGATCCTGCTGGATATTGAGGTTATGTTTTTTTTTCTTGCACAGTTCTGGGATTTTCTTATTAATACTTCCCCTCATTTCTTTATTGGCTTTGCTCTCTCTCCCTAATATTTTTCCATCAAATTGAAAAAAAAAACCCAAAAAACCCCACCATTGACGAAACTCTTGCACTGAGAGCACAAGTGTGGCCCTTGGCATGTGGGGAGCAGAGTAAGGGCAGGGGGCTGGGGGGCTCACGCCACGGGCTAGCCAATGTCTTCCTGCTTTTAGGGTGGCATCACCCACCCGCTGCCAGGCGGGGAGTCTGGAGCCCCTCCAGGTGGATTTACTCAGAGGCTAAGTCTGTATTTCCTGCTCTGTTGTGGGAGGCATCGCGGGGGTTCTAGCTGGAGAGCATCTCCCTCCCTTCTGCTAAATCAGTGACCAGCCTCCCATCCTCTTTCCAAAAAAACTGAGTGAACTTGCTCATCTGCTGCTGCATCCTCTCCTGTTTTCTCCGTCTTGAGGGCTTTGTGCGCGTTTTACTGCATTCCTCTTAGTTTAGTGGCCTTTCCGGAGAGGCCAGGGGTGAGCCCGGGGCCGCGTTACCCAGAAGTCCCCGTGGTTTCACGTTTAGTTTTCGCTCAGCTCAGCAGCCAGGCCCGGATTCAGACCAGAGGCCAGCGGGGACCTCTCGAGGGAAGGACGAGATGGCTCCCGTGCTAAACACCAGATCCCTCAGACTTTCTGCCCACCCTCTTCCTGCTGCGCGATTTTGTGCCACCAAGTCTGGAGATGCGCCAGGGAGGATCCCACGGAAGGTTCTCACCCAGATGTGGTTTCAGGGAGTTGCCTGCCTGGTGGGGCTGCCACAGGAATAAGCCTGGGAGATCATGAGAATGTTCTTGTATTAAACTCCTTCAGCCAGACTTTGATAAGAGCGACCCCCACCCCTGTCCCTTCGTCTCCGAGTCTTCACTGAATCCAGGCATCTGGATTGTAGATGTTTATTGAAAAACTCACAGTGACGGGGTCCGTCCTTTGGCCTCCCGGGCAGGTCTGCTCGTTAATCCTACAGCGCGTGTCTCCTGTTAGCTCAGCCCCTCACCGCCTCCACGGTGGTGGAGAGGAGTTCTGGGCACCCTGGAGGTCTTCGTATTCCAAAAAGAATGGACACAAAAGAGCACATTTTGGATTTAATCTGGCTAGGAAGTGTCCACGAGAGAACCGTTGAAATAAAGTGTTGCTGGATCGTATGGTAAGTCGTAAGTCGTGGTTACCGGGTGGGAGGGGATAAATTTGGGAGTTTGAGATTTACAGATGTTAGCCACTCTATATAAAAATAGATTTTAATAGATTTTGTACAGCACAGGGAACTATGTTCAATATCTTGTAATAACCTTTAATGGAAAAGAATATGAAAACGAATATATGTATGTATATGCATGACTGCGGCATTGTGCTGTGCACCAGAGATGGACACATTGTAATTGACTGTACTTCAATTAAAAAAAAAAAGAAAGAAAGAAAGTGCCAAGGGGAGCACACCTGACCTCTCCGGCAGGTGAGAACCAGCCTCCCAGGATGCGGGACACCCATTCCTCCTGGTTACCCGGCAACAGAGGTGGTGAATCATCAGAGCGATGCCAGCCGCCTCTCCAGGGCCTGTGCTCGTGGTCTGGGTCTGCCAGGAGCTGGGAGCGAGTCTTTGCAGCTGCTGAAAACAGGGGTTTGTAATGGAAACGCTGACAGACTCTTAACCAGGGCTGCGCGCGCTCACAGGAGCTGCGATCATATAGTAAATAAGGTGAATGGGTTCGGCTTATCTTATTTCACAGCTGAGCTGTGTATTGCCAGATAAATCAAATCAGGGTAAACGGCTCCATCTAATAAACTAGGTCAACACATAATGTATTTGTTCAGGTTCGTACTTTCATTGATTCTCATTTGATTTAAGAAGAGATATTTCAGCTCACGTTTGAACGTTTTTTAGTATTCATCCCTCCTTCTGGTAAGGAGAGGCTGAGAGGCAGGGACTCACAGCCGGGATTTTTTTTTTTTTTTCCCCTTTTAAATAAACGAAGTTTTCTGATTCTTGGACGTCCTGTTTTCCATCTTTACTGTTGACGTGGGGGAAGGGCGGCGGGAGGACCGCTCTGGGAGGAAGCCAAGGAGTAGGAGAAAGAACTCCATCTCTTCATCTGCATTTCCCAATAATGTTTAGGGATGTTTGCTAATGTATCATTCATTAACCATCAGCCACTATGAAAAACATAATATATCTTGCAAAGTGGACATTATTATCGCATTAAATCATTTCACAATATACCTGAACGGTTCCACATGAGAGGCCTGGCCTGACCAGGCTCAGATGCCTCCGGGGCAACTCTCCAGCAGTAATGAGATACGAGGTCTGTCTGTGATGAATACGATATTACTCGTGTCAGTGGTTGCGGACGGCACCCAGAATATTTCTTCTTACAGGGTGTTTTTTTTTTTTCCTTTTTCTTTTTTCCCATAGCAAAGGAACTCAGGCAAAGCACTATTAACCCAGTAAATGAAGCTCTAAAGATCAGAGTGTGTCCATTAGGAGACAAGACGGTGGCTAATCCAATTTTTCTTGCAGGGAGAGATTCTGATGCTTTGGTGACATCTGGGGACGGCGGGCCCTGCATCACAGAGGAGGCTCTGTGCTCCATCCTGTCTGCTGCTCTTCTTCTCCGCCTTTGTCTAAGAACAATTATTGCCTTGTCCCCTCCTCCCCTTCAAACTCTTCTTGCCAAGAACCTCTTTGAAGGTGATTAAAATAATGTCCCTGGTAGAAGAAACAGGAAAGGGTCTCAGGTGAGGGAAAAAAGAAAAGGCCAAATAGTAAGACTTCCCGTTTCCCGTGTGTAGGACATTTGCTGTCTTCGGACATGCTGGCCCATCAGGCTGGACTCTGCAAAAGGTACCAGGGGTCAGTTACCCTCTGCTCCTGTGAAAAGCACATCAAACAGCCTTGCTTCTTGGGAAATAATCTGTATTTTTATTTCTCATTAGGGCATTCACTTATTTCTTTCATTCCTTGAAATGCTGTTTGCAAGGCATTTGTTTAAACTGTTGATGTTTAAAATGTTTTATATGAGATTCCAAATGCCCTTTTGCCAAGACAGCCTTCAGGGGACTAGGGGAGGAATATCTTGAGGACCTCAATAAAAATATAAACAAAGTGATGATTCTTTCCTTAATTTGACTCTAAATCTTCCTCCCTTCCTTGGAGAAAAGGAACAACCCCAACCACAATGTGTTACCTGTCCACGTGCCCCCTGTGGGATACTCACAGTTCACGGTGCTAAGAAAAACAAAATAAATAAGCCAAGAGCCACAGACTCCCACCTTGGAACAGCCACAGAGGAGCTGCACTGCCGCCCCAATTAAAATTGGGTTATAGTCTGGCAACTGTCATATGTAACTAAATGTGATGTGTGATTTTTTTTTTTTAATGACAACCCTGCATTATCAGGCCCCCAGAGAACATCAAAAATACATTCCCCTGAAGAGTAGCCCAGAGAGTCAGAAAATAGAGCCTTTTCCCCCACAGGTTTGTTTTCTGCAGTTAATCAATTCAGAAGGATTGGCTTAATTTTCCACACTGGAAAATGCAGTTTGAAACACCCCCTTTGAAAGTCAAATTTATACTATTTCACATTACTCTGATATATCAGCTCAGGTGATGTGGAAAATGTAATTCTGAAAACATTTTGGCTTACTTGTGGTCTTTAGAAGGGACAGCGTAGTATGAGTCATGATTTTGTATCTAAATGGATGTACTCCTGACTTCCCTTCTCATGCTGAAATGACTTTATAGATTTTATTAGTTTCCGTGAAATTTATTTACATAGAATGACTCAATCAATCGCTCCCTGCGTCCCCCCTTCTCCCGAGCCCCTCTTATTTCTCTTTCTGTTTTTCTTTCATTTGACTAGAGGCTAGTTGATGAGGCATTTTTCTGACAATGTCCATATTAGTCACACCATGATCAGAAAATATTTGTTACCGCTTTTTTCAGAAAGTATACCTAGGTTCTTTGTGTTTCTTTAAACTTTCTTCAATTTACAAGGCTCATTGTGAGTTTTTTAAATGATCTGAACAATATAAGAGAATCTAATGATTTTGAGAGGTCAGATATTTAGGAGAACATTATTTTGGCTAACTTTAAAATGATTATTTTGTTTCATTCAAAGAGATTATTTTGCTTTAACTACAGAAGAACATATTGCCCACATCATGAACTCAGATCTAACTAACAGTGAAAAATACACAGCCATATGTTTCTTCCCAAAGCTTTCGCTCCAATGTAGTTATTCCTTTGTGGCTACCTTTTCTCCTCTTGCCCAAATATTTATTATTCATGGATTCATTTTTTTCCCATTTATTATTCTAGAAAATGTTTATGGATACTGATCAGAATATTCCTAGGTCTTACTATTTATTTCCCACCACTCCCAGCAAACTGGTGTGCACCAATGAGGTCCTGATGAAATCTGTTGAATTGAATTAATTGTCTTTTAGTTGGTTTTCTAGGTTCTACCTTTGGCTGGTCCAGGAATGCTGCAGACAGGGCAGCTAAGGCTGCCTTTATTTAAATTCTCCAGACTGCTGCTCGTAGTGTCCTATCATCTGCCCTGAAGAGGTGCTGGACAGCCCTGCCTACCCCACACAGTGCCACACCCAGCACGGCATGCCCCTGGATGCTTCCATGCTGTGCTGAAGCTGGGCCTCCTGCCTATAACTCACCTTTCCAGCTTCACTCCTATTTGAATCTTACCCACTTATTCAAGGCCCTTTGCCAGCCTTGCTTCCCAGAATCCCTGTCTGATACCTGCAGCCTATACCTGTTACCGAGTCCAAACCCGTTCTGCTCACCACTCGACAGGCCAATAAATCAAGAGACACGTGGTTGGGGCAAAGAATAACAATTTTATTTGGAAAGCCAGAAGACTGAGAAGATGGCAGACGAATGTCCTGGAGAATCATCTTACCCAAATCAGAATGCAGGCTCCTTTTGTTCTGAAAAGGGGAGGGTGTGGTTGGCTGTTGCAGACTTCTTGGTGTCAAAATTCATTCGCAGCTGTCCCCGTAGGTCAGATCACCATGTTCCTGTAAACCTCCCACAAGACAAATGCTATTCTCTGTTCCGCAACTTTTTATCTCTCTATGAATGGAAAAGTATTATACCCTTAAAGGTCAGAGCCTGGAGAATGGGCTCTCCTGTACGTTTCAGGCTCTAGGCAACATTCTTTTACAAAAGGTGCAGACCCAGCACGGCTAAGCCCCGGGAAACAGAGCCCAGGGTTAGAGCTAAAGGAACAGATCCAGCATGCAGTCAGCTTTGTTCTTCCCTGTTACACTAGGGCAATTAGAAGAGGAAGAAATCAAGACATCCAAGAGGATAAAAGTAATTCAATGAGCAAAAGGTTTTTCTCTACCATATTCAGTAGGCAAATAGTAAAGGAGGAAGTTAGCCCATTGAGATATAATTATAGTACGTTATCGGAGACGGGGGAAAGGAAGTAAAATGTGCTAAATAGCTTCTACTCATTTACGCAGAGAGCGGCCGATCTTTGGGTTGTAGGTGCACGTATGTATTAGTGAGCAAGTGAGCCTTGGAAACAGGCAGCAGAGTTCAAAGACTGCCCGTGGAATGAATGCAAAAACATATCAAACAGTCCTCTAATGATCTGGAGGAGTGAAGCTCTGGGTCTCAGGGTCTCACAGGCCCTCAAATGACTCCTGTGTTTAAATGGCTGTTGTAAAAATGATAGCTCTGTAATGTCTGTTAATTAAAAAAAAAAATATATATATATATACATATATTTTTTTTCCAGCAAAGCTACTTAGATTTATTGGTTGAGACGCGTGTAAGTGCGCACACCCAGCCCCACACTTAAACTGCTTAAACACCTTTACTTTCTTCTCACAAACCTTCAGTAACTTCCAGTTACTGGAGCCATAAATGCCCTCTTTTACAAAACAATGCTCTTGAGGCCTGAACGTTTGCCTCCCTGACTACCTGCAAAAGACCAAGTCTCCGGTTAGGATAGTAATTTAGATTCTATTTCATTTGGAACTTCGTTCCTGTGGCCCTGGAGAGCAGATATTGGTGTTTCCACACACCCATGGGTGGTCTTCTCTCTTAAATACTGAAGGCTGGTGAGACTGTCTTGGTGCACTATTGTGAAATAGAATTCTTGCAGTTTCATGGAGGAACATTTCAACAGCTTCCCGCTCTGTGCGTGTGGAACTGCGGAGACGGAGGGCCAACCGCAAAGCTGTACTTGGCTTTTTGACTGTGCGTGGTGGGGTCACCTCTGGTACCCAGCCAGCTCCCACATCACAGAACACCCTCCTTTGCCCAGCCCCATGTTCACCCATCTGAGCTTTTACCTCTTCCCCGTGGCATGGCCTGCCCCTTGTTGTGCCTGGTAGCACAGTGGCCTTCTAGAAATGGATCCTAGCACACTGACTCCAGTCCTGAAATCCTCAACGGTTCTTAACAGTCTCTTTCTCCAAGTTCCCACTCCCTCCCCCCAAACTGGGGTTTCCCACCTGTGGATTAATTGCTCCCACATCTGGGTAGCTTCTTGATTGGCTTTGTACTTGTTTTGTGCTGAATCACTAATTAGATGTTTTGGTATTGATCACTTACAGAATTAGGAATAAAACTATGCATCAGGCTTCAGACATTGGACCTACACATGCTAGTGGCCTCTTAAGTGTATCAGTGCTCTTGGTCACCTTCTGCTCTACCACAAAGATCTCTCTCAGCCTTGGCTTCTTATCTTCCCCATCTGTCCATCATGCTTCATGCAGGCCTACCCAAGATGCTGCCCCAGGCTTAGGGGTTTGGACGTCATTTGGCCACAGTGAGATGGTTTCCCATTTTCAACCAAGCTACTGTATATCAAGTTTACTCAGATAGGGTTTATGTTCCAAGAATAACTGATCTCTTGTCTCCTACTATTTTTTTATACAGAAAAAATCAACTTCAAGGACACACAGTATACAAGACTGTATCATAGAGAATTTGTTGGAGACCCAAAGCAGAGCTTGACCCTGGCGAATTTAAGCAAAGGCCATAGAGTAGAAGGCGGTCAGAAGATCACAACAGTAACAGGAAAGCTGGAGAAGTGGGGCTGACAATGGGAAGGGGGAGGCAACTTCGAAGGGTTAGGAAGCTGAAACCATAGAACTAGGCTCATAGCGGGAAGTCAAGCAGCAGGATGCTCCCATTGGTACCCGGTGACTTCCTCTTCTTTTGCTCTGCTCCTCTCTGAAGAGCCAGCATCATTAAAAGAGTATCTACCAAATCATCCCCCAAGTATGAAGTGTTGGAGAGGAAGGGTTTGTCCAGCCAACTTCCATGATGCAAGTCGAGTATCTGAACTGATTGTCCTGCCAAGATGTCATATGACAGGGAAGAAGGAATTTCTCAAAAAGAAATCGAGATGCTATTGGGAAGGACAAATAGATATCGTGTTGATAAAAACTTCTAAATATCCACAGATGTCTCATTTTCCAGTTTCTTCTGTTACCAGTGCAGACCTCACACAGAGGTCTTGGGGGCAGGGCCTGGGTTGCTTTCATTTCTCTCTCTTTAGGCATGTCCTGACACAGCTGGCTGCAGGGTCCGGGGTGTCCCAAAGCTGCTGTTGGCCCACTGGTGAGTGGGGCTGGATCCTGGGGCGGCTGGCTGAGGGGTCTGAAGTGCCTTGGAGCTGGTATCGACCTGCCAGTGGGCGGGGCTTGGACCCAGGGGACCCCAGCGCTGGTACTGGCCTGCTGGTGTGTGGGCTGGGTCCTGGAATGGGAGGCTGCAGAGTTGTGGTTGTGCTGGGGCTGATGTCTGCCCACTGGTGAGTGATACCAGGTCTTGATCTAGTGCTGGCCCACCGGTGGGCAGAGCAGGGTCCCAGGGTCTCTGGCTGTGGGACCCTGGGGTTCTTGAGGTTAGTGCTAGTGGACTGGGCTGCAGGGCCAGGTCCTGGGCTCTCCGCTGGACAGGACTGGGTCCCAGGTTGGCTCACCCACCAGCAGGCCAGCTCCAAGGCCAAGAATTGAAGCATGTGGAAGAGAGTGAACCTGGAATGTGGTCAAGGAAGTCGACTTGAGCCTGGAATCTGGGTTATTGTTTCGGCTCTGCCCTGATTAACTCTGTGCCCTGGCCATTCACGGCTCTGTGGCCTCTGACATGCCTTCATCTGCACAAACCTGTGATGGGGAGAAGAAAGCATTCAGCAATAAGAGAGTAATCAGTGATGAGCAAAAAACTGGAAGAAGAAATAGCTAAGCTTTTCCTTAAGATCCTTTCATTGCTTTGGTAATACATGCCAGAATCTTTCCAACCATTTTTCCAAATGGAAATGCAATAAGAAGAGATGAATTTTATTTAAAAAAAGAAGTCTAGAAATGAAGCAGAAAGATAGAGGGACTCTTTAAATTCTGTCCTCGTTGAGTTCTTTAGCTCACACGAGAAAAAAGTTGGAGAAGAAGTATGGAATGTGTGAAAAACCAAAGGCTGCAGAAAATAAAAATTTATGAGCTCAGTTTCTAAGACTCTCTCTCTCTCTCTCTTGCACACACGCACGCTGAAAAAATAAATACTGATAGGTGTTAGTCTCACTTAATGGACACATAGAAGGGAAGGAAATGTTTATAATTCTGACCTCAGTGACTCCAGGAAGATCAGTTTTTTAGTGTTTAATATTGTTTCAGAGTTTGTGCTGTTAAATCAAAAGGTTATCTATAATACATCTGGTGCTATTAATGCAAAAGATCAGGGGTATTCAAAAGACATTTATTCATTATTAATATAGATAATAAAGGATCATTTATGAGGCTTCAGATGAGATTTTTATCATCAAAAGCTTAAAAAGGGAAATTTATCATTGCTTCGGGACAGATGGGAGAGGTGTCTGTAACGGGGAATGTGGCAGTCAACACAAAACTGACAGATTCACTCTGTTTCCGAAGATGGCTAACACTTTATAGCAACAGATTAAAAAGAAAATAAAATTTTGTGCTTTAAATTTCTATCAACAGGGACTTACTGATTTATTCTTGGTTTGTCCTTTATCAAGATGCCAAGTTGATATTCTTCGCTCCTCTTTCTTCCATTTGTGGTTTCTGGTGGCTTTTGTAAGTTGAATGAAGGTGAAGAATTCATCAAAATATTGGGGACCATCGGCAATAAGTGAAGGATCAAGTGAACACCAGACTTTTTTCGTCCTAAGGAGAGTTACAAGTCCAGCTTTTACTGAACACAAGAAGTAGCAAGAGAGGGTGGTTGGGGAATAAACTATTTTGGAGGAAGGCAATGTAACCTTGGGAGACTGGGAAGAACTCTTACATCTGGAGCAGAGTATTATTGGAACTGCACTTAGCTTATGCTGTTGGAGCCAATCCAAGTGAAACTTAAACAAGTTTTTAAGGGAACTGAGGGGATTTTCAGAATTTCTCTCACCTCACCTTCGCAAATAAGCATCAACCACCCAATTCTCCAGCCAAAGTTGCAGTTGGAGACTCACTGGACTAATTTGGAGTCCGTACAAGTGAGGCACAGAGCACTAAGGATGCTTGACACAGTATCAGCTGCAGATCAGGTGCCCAGGAAATGTTTGCTGAATACATGAAAATGTCTTGTTAGGTCCAGGTACCACAGCTGAAGCTATCTTTCACCAAAGGGTGGTGGACATATACCAAAGGCGTTAATCCTTTACTAATTTACATGATTAAAAGCCATGTGTGTGGGCTTTTTGGATGAATTATCTTCATTAATAAAAGCAAAAGGAATATTTATGGACCAAATGGCCCTGGATTACCCTTGTTTCAATATTAACTCATCATTTCAGGACTAGAAATTATGTAAAACCCAATAAAAATCACACATGGCTCCAAACCTGCTTTCTTGAGGTAAGTAACAGCTGGCATGAACCAAAATGGAAACGAATTTTCTCAATGGTAAACTTGGTATATTTTATTTAAGTAAAGATTATACGTTGATTAGAAGTAATGTTATTTACAACATAAACATTTATTGAGAATGTTAAATAGTAAATCCTCTAAAATCACAGCCAAAGCCAAATAGATACAAACATGGCCACAGACACCATTTCATACTGGACTTTGAAAAACAGTTTTAAAATAAGTAACGTGATCAGGTTCAAACACAGGTCTAGACATTACAAGTTATTATACGCATGTGTTGATCTCTTTCAGAACTTCATACATTCTGAAAATTTTTTATTTTTGGAACTAGCAGTACAGAATAAAATGCATCTATTTGATGTCAAGCCTGTGTTTGTTTTTGGCTGTGCAAATACTCAGTTGTGGGTTGAGCTTGAGATAAACACACATGGATTTCATTTTCCATTGAAATGAGATGATTTATATTTTTGCTCTTAATATTTATGAAGAATAAAAATCTTGCTCACACATGTAAGAAGCTGAAAACTAAAGAAAATTTTTTCTTCTGAAAGACAGCATAATTTCCTTTTACAGAAATAGAGAACTGGTCTAGGGAGGTATCGATAAATCTCATCTTGATAATACAATCTTGCAATTTACAAATTCTTCCTTTTCTCTCAAAGTCGGGTTCTCAGCTGAGCAAGAGACTTGGAGATGGGTCCCTTATCCAGACACACACTTGTATTGAGAAGGAAAGAAGATATTTTTCAGTTTTATTCCACAGTCCTTCTAGAGAGATTTCAGTAAGGCTTGAGACTTACTGACTTCCTTCTTCATTCTCAAGCCAAAGTAGCAGCAGAAATATTTCAAGATTCCTCTTTGCAGCATGATTTCCCCAAAGGTTCAGTTTCTTTTAAAATCCAAGAATCTTATTACTTGAAGCCAAAATATTTTCCCCAGGGCTTTTCAAAGATTTGTTCAACTAGTTCATGTGATTAAAAAAAAAAAAAACTGCTTGATAGGTTGATTTCTGTAGTCAGTCATCATCTGCAAAACCCTCAGCAAAATATGACCTGTTCTTTCCTTGAAGTTCTCCTGGTGTTTATCTCTCAGCTCCAACACTCTGTCCAGAATGCGTTCTCTTTAAGTCACCATGTTTCAGGATGCAGCAGAAACTTACATGTTTTTTTGTCCAAGTTCTCAAACAGTTTTCAAAACATTCTTGAGTGATCATCTGATCTTTGTTTCATAGTTAACAAAGTCTGTATTGTCCAGAACTTCCTTCACTTAATCGCTAATACTTTTAACACCACCCCCATCTGTGAAGAAAGTGTGCTATGATCACGTAACAGGGATAACAAATCTGACTCCATATTGGATCTGTTTCTTTTACTTTAACCTTTGTATTCTGTTGCTTTCGCTACAAGTTAATCCCTAAAGGTATGTTGCTTATAGTTTAAAGTAGACATAGTGGCCTGTCTCTGGGAACCCTGACTCCCATGCCTGAGTGTTAAGCTAAAATATCTGTGTTTAGCTCACAGGAAACATCCTGACGAGACCCATCTGTGATTGACTGCAGGAAAGAAGAAATTAACACATCCCCTCCAGAGTCTGGCTGGAACCAGGAAATATTTGCAACAACATATCACCTTTTTACTTTGCCTTTTTCATCTCCCTGTCTTTGTTGTATAAAAGAAACTAGCATCCAAACCAGGCAAGATGGCTCTTTGGGACATTAGTCCACTATCTTCTTGGTCTGCTGGCTTTTGGAATAAAGTCAGTATTCCTTGCCCCAGCAACTTGTCTCTTGATATATTGGTCTGTCCTGTGGTGAGCAGTATGGACTTGGACTCCGTAATAATAATGTTAGGACTTTCTTTTTATGCAAGACAGGCGAAGTCTGTCACAGAGCCAACCGTTGATGGGCATCCTTAGTATCGTGCCAACATCACTCTTCCAAAAGAGACTGTTTGTTACCAGGTAGGAAGACCAAACATTGAATATATCTTGGCCATTGCTTATTTGGGACAGCCCTTCACAGTAGAAAACATTTTCTGGAATTTCACTGTCATCTACAATTCTCACAAAAGCTACAGAATGACATTTATTGGAGATGTAGGTTGACTCATTGACCTGGATAGAGAATTTCTTATTTTTTCAGTTTTCTGTACAGAACCTCTTCAGCTTCATGGGACCTGTCATTAAGACAACAACTTTCCATATTATTTAAGAGTGGAACCTTGTCACTGGTATGTTTTCACCTTGGTGTGACTTTTCTTTTTTAAGGCAGTAAGTTTTACTGCTGAATAACTAGCTTCTCGAGACTTTTCACTGAACGCACCTTTTTTTTTCCCCTAAAAAACCCCAAAGTTTTACTTTACTTTGAGATTCCTAACGGCCATAAAAAATAATTGTCATCTTTGCTTGTCAAACAGCTGTGATTTGTGATTAACTGTGTCCAGTTTTGCTGGAGCGAGTGCTGCATTTGAACATGTTTGCCACCAACAAAGCGCAATGGATTCGAACAGCCTGCATTACCAACCTATGCAAAACCCACTGATAAACCAGTGTAAATTGGCTTCTTAGTGTCTCTTGCCCTTGAGCAATGAAAATGACTGAGAAGATTGCAATTCTCAACCATTGGCATTATCAGAATTGTCCGTGGACCTAGGCTTAGAATCTTCTTCTGTCTTACACTTACCTTCAAAAATCTCCACATTGGACCATTAGGTGTGTGCAAAACAAAAGTATTAATAAAATGTAAAACAGACGAGTACAATAATAAATGAAAAAATTATAAATAATGCAAACCTTTATAATACAACTCACATAACTTGAGCATTTACAATGAAGACTAAATGGTGGTGAGTAGAGGAATTGTGGTTCCTTAGAAAGCTACATTTAGGGAGTCATGGAACATTTTTATGGTCCCCATAAAATTGAAAGACCTTTTGTTGTTGTTTTAGCCAGTTTCAATTTCTTCTTTCTGGTCTTCTTTGATGGCTGTCCATTATCCTCAGGTTCTCTCCTCCCTCTAAAGCCCAGCTCACTTTTAGAAAAAGATGTGATAAGCTCATTCACTGTGAGGTGTAATTGACAGAAAACAGTTTAATTTCCTCTTTGATTTTATCATTGGCCTATTGGTTTTTTAGTAGCATGTTTTTTGATCTTCATGCAGTCTTTTTTTGTTTCTTCTTGTTTTTCTTTCTGTGGTTGATTTCTAGTTTCATGCCATTGTGGTCAGAAAAGATGCTTGAAATAATTTCTATCCTCTTAAATGTGTTGGGGCTTGTTTTGTGTCCAAGTTTGTGGTCTATCCTAGAGAATGTTCCACGTGCACTTGAAAAGAATGTATGTTCTGTTTTTTTTTTTTTTTTTGAGAATTGTTTAGATGTGAGACTCCTAGAAGAGTTCGCACGCTAATCTACTCAAAACCTGTAACTGAGAATGAAGCTTTACTGTTGATATTTCATGACACAGACAGCAAGTTAGGAGGGTTACATGTCCAGCTATGTAAATGCCTTACATTCTAGAAATCTGAACAGTAGGCGGTACATATCCTCTCTACTACTGCATGTGAGCCTGTTCACGCTTTGGGGCTATGGAAGAGGTGAATAAGCAAGCTAAGCATGGGCTGATGGAAGATTTAGCAGTGATGTACAGGGCACTATTTATATATTTTGGTCTAAGTCATAAATTGCTGCACCAAGGGAGGTGGTAATAATTTACCTTTAAAATTCCTTGTTTTAGTTACACTGCTTGTGCAGCTGATGTTTCTCTTGCTTAATAAAGCAGCATGATGCATCACCATGTTAAATTTAAGTTCCAGTTAATAATAACATTCTTTTTAGAAAAACCTACTAAAATTAGTAAAAACTCAGCAAAATGTGAATACTATTTTCATTATAAAAATAAAGCTTGTTTTGTAAATATGAATGGACTACCATTTTTCTCCTTCTCTTCCTATTTCCACATGGTTATTCCCTTTGTTATAAACTCAGTCTTCCTTTCTGCCGCTGACATCTCCCTGTCAGCTTTGATTGATTTTCTTGACGGCATTTTCCTCTTTTGGTCCTTCTTACATTGTTCCATTTTCCAGATGCAGTTCTGTTTTTTATTTACTCACAGCTTGTTTTTTTTCTTAAAGCTCTTTATAAAATCACATTAATTTTTTGCCCCTTCTGGACAAATTGTAATTTGCAAAGACTTAATTAGGATCTCTTATGATTCTCCACACTTTAGGATTTTAATACGTACCATTAGCACAATGTAATCCCCAGATTTCTTAGTTCTTCCAAATTTTCCTCTTCAAATCTCACCCCTCTATATAGTCACAGTTTGTTAAAACATTTCTTTCTGAAAAAGGTCTAGAAGAAAACCGGATGAACATTATTACTACATCAAAGTTGCAAGCTCTTCCCACACCACCCTTTAGCATTGTCTTTTCAAGTTTTTAAAAAAGCAAATACCGAAACTCATTTGGATGCTGTTTTCAGAATAAGAAGCCATTTTAATGATCACATATGTTGTTGTTTTAAGGGCCCACTTTATAATGAAAAAAATACATGCTAGACTTTCTTGGGGGTTTAATTCATGCAATTCCTACCTCATTATGCACTAACTGCTTATTAATCAGCCTGACTACATGGTCTGTTTTTATTCACTTTGATTTCTTTTGTGCTTAAAGTTCAGAGTTTAAGTTTTTAGTACTAAAATCGAAGATGACTGCTTTGAGTTGTTTGTTTGCTTGTTACTCCAACTAGATTTCTAAACATTTCCAGGCTGCAAAAGGAAGAAAGAAAAGAAAAAGATGGGCTCAATATTGTGTCAACACATTTGCTTATTATATATGGAGCTCTTTGAATGAGCAAATTAGGCTTAAACTTCTATTTGAGATTGTATTGAAAAGACATTTGTTTTGCAACATAGTTGGTTTTTTTTTTTAAGTTGAGAGAAAATGGGACCACTTAACTGCTGTGATTCAGAGAGTTTTCCACCCACTCTTTTTAACCAGTGGTACCTTACTTCTTACTGTCAGATTTTAAAGATTTTCAGTTTTTAAGAGACTCCTATCATGCTGATGATAGTATAATGTATTCCAGTTCAAAACAATAAGAGGCAAGAAATCTCATAGAATTTATTTCTTTAGTCCAATTAATCAACTCCCAGTTTATCCTGCTCAACTGACAAATTCATTAATGGGACTACCAATTCTGGGTAAAAATCTAGGAGGTGGTGCTTAAGCATTGTAGAACTTTTAGGGTCACCTAAATTTAAGTTCACACAGGTCACCTGAGGGGAAAATATGCCCATGGTAGGAAGAACAAAATGCAACTTGAAGTTCAATGGATTGGCTGCTTTGGCTAATGCTTTTTTCTCGTGTACATTGGATGCAGGAGAGCAGAGATGCCAAACTAAGATGGGGGAAATTAAAGGATCATCATCTCTAAATCAGGTGCCAATGCCATCCACCAAGTAGAGGCCGTTATAAATGTCTGGCCAAAGGCACAAATGTCTGGGTGCTTGAAAGCAAAGGAAGTTGCCCAATGAAGTCCTAGGAGAGGAGGCCAATGACAGTGTGTGTGACTGTATTCTGCCTCTTTCCTGTCATAGTGGGGCTGCATTAGTAGACGTGCCCATCACTCTCATCTGCTGCCTGCCACCTGCCTTTATTTACATTGGTAGGAGGGCTTACACACTCTCACTACCATTTGGATGGACAAAGGAATTTTAATTCTTTTATTTCTCAATCACTGATGCAACTTTCCTTACTTGGTACTTGGTAATGATGGTGGTAGCAAGAAACACATTCGGTGCAATTCAATTTAACCCTTAACCTCACTTAATCACTCTGACAATTTTTTTAAGAGATTTAATTCAGACTCTTCAGGATCAATTCTCAGTCTTTCAGATTCTACTCTGCTGTTCTCCATGGTGGCGTGTGGGGCGTGAGGTCTGAGGGGGAGGCTCCATGACCACTTGGCTTTGGAGGAAGGGGTTGCCCAGCTCATATTGACTTCTGGTGCGTTGTGGCTGGCATCTGCTGAGGTATGTTTGGTGTGACCCCATTCCTGGCCACTCTGCAGTGTCCACAGTGACATCTGTGATTGATCATTTCATGATCTAATGTTTCTCAGACTTGGTCAGAACCTGGCCAACTTGCCTCTAACATTTGCAGGGCCTTGTGGAAGACTACTGTGATATATGAATATAAATATAAATATAAATCAAGCTAATGCACTTTAAAATATGTTCTATTCCTTTACCTTCACCAGAATACCTTTATAATGACAAAATTTAAAAATATACTTCAAGCTATGGCTTTCATATATCTAAACGTTGACAAAATACTGTTTTTTTCCCCCCAAACGGTTCCCTCCCTTAGCAAACTCACTGAAAAGTCCTACATCTAGATAGCTGCTTATTTAAGTAGGGCACAGTTAACAACATGAAGTTTAAAAGAAAGCGTCCTTTCTACTTTGCGTCTGGGCCCCAGCCAACTGTGCTAAGAGACAAATACTTGTCTTTGCTTAACTGGGATTTCCATGACCTGTTCTTTCTCCACAGTAATTTACCGGAATGTAATATTTCAAAACCATCTGAGTTTTTTTTCTAGATTTTGCGTTTAACTTGACTTAATTGAATTTTAGCATAACTGTATCTTTCTACCTTGGAAGACTGTCTTCCGCTTTTTCGTGGTAGCAATGAGCGGCAACACTGATCACTTAATTATGACTCCCTTTGGGAGAAAATGTTAATGAAAACATTTTAGAGCACCAAGAAGCATTTTTCAGATCTGAATGCCAAGTCATTCTATAGCCAAGCTATTCTTTTTGCTTTCTTTGTGTAATTGAGGTATAGTCAGTTTACAATATGGTATCAATTTCTGATGTACAGCATAATGTTTTGGTCATACATGTACATACATATATTCATTCTCATATTCTTTTTCCTTACAGGTCACTACAAGATATTGAATAGAGTTCCCTGTGCTGTACAGTAGAAACCTGTTGTTTATCTATTTTCTATACAGTAGTTAGTGTCTGCAAATCTCGAACTCCCAGTTTCTCCCTTCTCTCCCCCTTTCCCCTGGTAACCATGCATTTGTGCTCTATGTGTGTGAGTCTGTTTCTGTTTTGCAGATAAGTTCATTCGTGTCTTTTTTTTTTTTTTTTTGAGATTCCACATATAAGCGATTCTTTTTAAAAATGGAATTGGGTCCCTCACTAAATCTTTCCATAAAAGACCTTCAGGAGCTCCCATTCTACCAGGGCTCTGTGTGGGTGAGAAGGGCGTTTAGTGCATTCTACATCAATCGGGCCCTATCTGCTTTCATAAGTGCATAATTGTGGGTTTACAGACATAAATCATAAAAGCAGAAGTAGCACTAAATTATTTTGTTTTTCCAAGTCTCTTTATTCAATTAATTTTTTTTACAGCTCCCTTATTTAAATAGGGGCCCCCCTTTCTTCCTGGCGTGGCAGGGGAGGGTGGCAGAAACCACCAGATCCTTCCAGTATTGAGTGTCCCCTGCAGCTCAGGTACGACTAGACCACTCAGTAATTGTGAACATGATTTTGAACCCATCTTGTCTCCCCCTACTTAGCATTCTCTCTTCCTTTTGTCCCTAAAAGCGGTATGTTAATACAGCTCATAAATGCACTGCCGTTCTCAGCTGCAGAACATTCTCCCACTGAAAAGGCAGTGAGCTAATTAATGCAGCCACTTCAGCAGAAGTGTAGTGGTCCCCCTGGAAGCAGGTCAGGACACTTTGCTCAAGAAATGACCATTTGCAGGAAGCACAGAACTTCAAGAGCACACGCAAACGCCACGGGACAGAGGAAGAAGATGCGGGTCATGCTATCCTGAACCGCACCTTGCTGAAGTGAACACTGCCCCAAAGATCAGATGGGAGGGGGTGTCTAGCACTGCAAGTGTTCACCATCACTGGCTTCTTAAATATTCATAAAGAGAGACTGATACGGGAGGCCGGGAGAGAGACTGATGGAAAAAAAAAGATGAAAACATGCCTGCCCAAACCATTAACACAGGCAGACAGGCAGGCTAACTTGGTTATTGCCTACGTGTGACAACATACCACTTTTGGACATCCTGAAGATGTTTCAGATGTTTAAAGACATTTCAGGAAATTTGGAAGTCCAAATCTGAAATTTATTTTGATGCCTTTACAAATGTTGGCAAATTTGCAAAATGCTGTCATCTTTTATGAAATGAACATGAAACAATCACTTTACTATTTTTAATAAGGACAAAAATACAGGGATTTTTATCTTCTCAAGGTTAAGATTTGATTCTGGGCAAAAGTCTGATTTTAAAAAATATATGCATACACACCATGCCTTCCTTTCCAATCACTTGTAGAAGACAATGAAAATCTATGTCTTGGTTAGTTGGGGAAAAATCTGTTGATAGTTTTGAATGACCCAGTATGTATCTCTGCCCTTTTCGATAATTTTATTTCACGACTTTTGAGCACGTTTTTCTTCTTGAATGTTCTTCCTGATACCTGCTTTGAATTAAATCACAGTGTGATCTTCACCTTTTCAATTATAGAACTGTTTTCATTGTGACTATTCAACACATGGTTTGTGAAAAAAAGAAAAGAAAAGAAAAGAAATCTCTAGTAATCTTCAGTGCAGAATACACATTATTTAACTTTCAATTGAAGATGTAGGTTTGTAGGTTCCATGTTAATTTTGATGGAAAACTTTTGTTAATTTTGAACTATGTCCCAAATACTCCAAAGGATGAAGGTAAGAAAATGAAAGGAGGGAAGCGGGTGAGACATCAGCCCTGGAAGTCCAGCTGCAGCTCCACAGCGTGGGCGCCCCGCAGGGCTGCTCCGCCTGCTGCCTCCCAGCCCCGCCCAAGAGATGGACTCGATCTTTCCTGAAGGGAGAGGATGTTCTACTTCCATTTGGAGGGTTAAAAAGTAGGGACAATTTTAATCTCATGGGACTATATTAAATCGGGTGTGTGATTTAGTGTCCCAAGTATAAAAAGTAAAATTGTAAAATAACTGAATTAAAGTTAAAGATTCAGCATTTTTTTTTCTCATGCTAAAAAGAGAAAAAGAAAGTAGTAGGAGGAAAGATAGCGAGAGATAATAATCAAGTCAGGACACAGAACAGAGGGCCTTAGTTTCCGTCCAGAGGGACCGCCATCTTTTAATATAGTCACTTAAAAATACATGCATTGCTACATTTTTCATTAGCCTTAATTTTTTCATCAATCATGTTAATTTATACAGAGGGCACTTAATAATAGCTAATTAACACTTATGACTTTTGAAATTAAAAGACCTTTGGAGAGATTAGTGCTGATTGGGGAAAGGATTTTTTTTTTTTGTTCCTCTCATTTTAGAAAAGAGAGAGAGAGATAGTAAGAAGGCACAGGGCTTGGGGTGTCGAGAAGCGAGTCTCTCTCCTTCTTCACTGATCGTCCAGCAGACAATAACGCAGGCACAGGAACATCCTCTGACACGGCCCTAGGTAGACAACACGACTGAGCGTTGTTGGTTTCAAATTAAATAAACCAAAATTCAGGATAACTTTTCAATAGATTGAGACCAAAATGAAATTTATAAATGACCAAAAATACCATCAGAAGTAAACAAGCAAAAAAAATACTCAGATGTAGTTACTCTGTGGAAGTAAAATAAATCACATGAAAAATCAAAATTCACTAAATTGAAACAATATTGAAAATTTTAGGGAGAAACAAACTGTACTATAACCTTATTTATCAACAGAGGCTTTTGAGATGTGTTTTCTCTGAGTCACGTTAGTCCGTGGTGCTTGCCTGTGTCTTTCTCCTGTGTCCTAGTCCTGCAGGTCACGGCCTCTGCATTCAGACAGTAGATTTTAACTGTGTCCTTTTTAACATCTACAGAATGCATTTGGCCAAGTGCTTGTTTTATGTGATTAGAGTGTGTGTGTGTAAGTGTGAGTATACAGACACACATAAATATACTATCATATACAAATAATGCGTATATAGTATTTGCATATATTTATAGTATTTTACATCCATATTTATAGACATACGCATACATTTATTGTGCTATACCTCTCTGTAAATAATATTTTAATTTAAAAATTTTATCCACCAGTAGATGTCTCCCTTTTCTGACCGACGGTTTAAATCTGTAGGACGGCTGAAGTTTTCACCAGATCTGGCTTTTCTATGACTTGAGAAGTCAAGGTTTTCCATATAACCCATCTCCCCCCCCAATGCATGTTTAAAGTGCTTACTGTGTATGGTGTGGACCCTTCAGCTGAAAATGTCGCGCAGGGGCATTTTAATTTTAAGAAGATTACACAACAGATTTGCGTCTCACTCAGATCCTTTGAGTATTTCCATGTTGATCAAAGACCTCCACAGGGCCCAGGAAGAGAAACAGCTTTTTCAGAGCACCTAAGCTAGTCACAGGGCATGTACAAATCTAAAAGACCTGCAGTCAGAAGAAGGATTAAAATGTATTTCTGAATTTTAACGTGGACGTGAAAATTGTAACAGTTTAGCTCTAGGTAAGGATAAAAATGTTGACTCCCTTCTTGGGAGAGCCCTTAGTTTACTATTCAAAAGGAGGAAGGCATTTCCAAATATATTTACGTGCTTTTGTGTTGATGGTAAAGTAAAGCATTTAGTGCAAATTGTAGTTTAGGGGAGAGAACCCACACGTTGAGAATCTAGTCACCCTATGCTGAAAATTTTCTCTAGAAAAATTAAGATAAAGGCAGAAAATTTGGAGTCGTCCTTTTGGCGCCTTTGACACTGTTTCCCCCGTTCTCTAGTTACTTCTTCATTTGCTGTGAGTTGCCTGTGGGGACTTGGTTTCATCTACTCGGCCACCTGCCTTGTGAAGTGCTGTTACTCTGGGGCTTAGCTGCCCAGTGACAACTTTGCTGGAGACCATTACAGCTCTGTGCCCTGCTCACTGTGGAATTTCCCGATGGGTGAATGGAAGATTTAGTCTTAAATCTGTTGACGTATCCTTGAACTGTCTGGAAAAAAGATAATGGCTAACTGCACTTGTTTAGTTTTCTTAGTGATGGTATCATCATGCTCTCTGCTCTAAGGAAGCTGTCCTGACGTGATTCCGGGGCCATCTGAGGCGCTTAAGGACTGCAGCTGTTTCATACCAAGTACCAGGATCAGTGATTCCAAAACTCTCTTCCCACGAGGAACGCTCCCTCGTAGGTAGCTAAGTTTTGAGTTTGGGACTTTCCCATGAGATGGACTGTAGGTTCTACCCAATTCCAAGCTAGTACATGTACTTACTCCCGTTTCATATAACTAATTGAAAGTCATTTATAAGTCTTCCTTGACTTCCGATGGGATTACATCCTGATGAACGCATCATAAATTGAAAATATCATCAGCTGAAAATGCATCTAATACAGCCAACCTAATGAATGTCATAGTGTAGCCTCGTGTATCTTAGATGCGCTCAGAGCCCTTACGATAGCTTACAACTGGGCAAAATCATCTAACATAGAGCCTATCTTATAATAAAGAGTTGAATAGCTCATGTAATTGATTGACTACTGTACTGAAGGTGAAAAATGGAGTGGCTGTCTGGGTACAGGATGGTGGTGAGTGTTTCCATGTTCATCCTCACGATTGTGTGTTTGGCTGGGGGCCGCCGTCCAGCATTATGAGAGAGGACCATGCCGCCCGTCACTGGCCTGGGAAAATATCAAAATTCAAACTTCGAAGTGTGGTTTCTACCAAATGCTTATTGCTTTCACACCACTGTAGAGTCAAAAAAATCATAAGTCAAATCGTGGTAAATTGGGGGCTGTCTGTAGTGTGTCCCGACGTCATGGCTGAGAACCACTGGTCTGGATAATTCTTCATCCTCTTTTCATACATTGGTTACAGCTCTGGAGCGTACTGAGAGGGAACCGCTGGATTCTCAGATCACTATTCTGTGAAATGGCTGTTGACTCATGGGAGAATCTTATTTTTCCAAGTCGAATCAATGTTCAAACCAGCAGTTTCACTTTTTTTCTAATAGAAGAATTTTAAATTGCAGTATGATACACATAACATGAAATCACCATTTTGACCATTTTCAAGCCTACAACTCAGTGGCATTTAGCACATTGACATTATTGTACCAACATTGTCACTGTCTAGTTCCAGAACATTTTCATCACCCAAAAGGAAAACCATGCCCATTAGCAATCATTTCCCACTATGCCTTCCCCTTGGCCCATGGCCACCAGCAATCTGCTTTCTGTCTGAATGGTTTCCCTGTTCTGAACAGTTCATATAATGGAATCACATAATATATGGCCTTTGGTGTCTGGCTTCTTTCACTCAGCCTATTGTTTTCAAGGTTCATCAATGTTGTAGCAAGTATCAGCACTTCATTCCTTTTTTATGGCTGAATAATATTCCTTTGTAAGCATATACCCATTTTGCTTAACTGAGTTTTGGCTATTGTGACTATTGATGCTTTCAACATCCTTGTTCAAGTTTTTGTTTGAACACTTGTTCTCAATTCTTTTGAGTGGAAATTCTGGGCCACATGATAATTTAATGTTTAACTTACTAAGGAACTTCTAAACTGTTGAGGGGGCCACTTTTACTACATAAATATTTCCACTGAGAATCATTAATATAACTTATGTGAGAGGCTTCCTACTTCAATAGAAATGAGTTGGGCTTCCCAGGTCCCACTGTAATACTTACCATAATTATTGCTGTGGGTTTAGGATAATGCATATCATTGTAAAGGATGTTGTGATCTTTTGTATGCTTTGATGATCATTTTTTATTTGAGCTCCACAACAATGCAGGAAGGGAAGCAAATCTAAAGTTTTCTTCATTTTATAAACGAGCCAGTGGAGGCCCAGAGAGCTTGCATACCTTAGCTTTACTTTATAAACAGTGCTGTGGTCAGGACCAGAATCCAGGTTTCCTAGTTCAGTGCCTTTTATACTGCTCTGTGACATGCACTTATTTCTTTTTACGTTTTCCCCCTACCGACAACATTAGTTCCGAGTCATCCTTTTTGGTTGTTCATACAAATGGCGCCTTTGGTGAGGAGGTGACTGGCTAGGGTGTGTGACTCTTAGACAAAAGTGTTCTCCAACCGTTTGAACAATCAACGACCATATGACCTGCTGACATTTTGCAATCGCTCCTATCCTCTGAACACTGGTCAACTGGTGTGCCTCGATGAACTGTCCTCGCAACTTCAGATGAAAAATGATGAGTTAATGACCACTGACTTGTTTTTTCAACATCTGCAGTTAGAAAACTATGGGAGGGGTGCGTTCTTCCTGTGGCATCTTAGTAGCTCCAATCTTGCGTTTGCCTTTATCCACAGTGGCGTTAGAATGGAATGTCTCTACCAGGGGGAAAGAAAAATCCTTAGTTAGTTAATACCTTGACTTACTAAAAGAACAGAAGGCTGATTTTTCTGAAATTAGATTCCCACTTTATATGCATAGCTTCAGTCCCTAGGGGTGATCCAAGGAGCAATTTGTAGAAAGACTACTTTTATTTATTTTAATTTTTTTTGACTTTTTTTTGATATTTAAAAAAAACTTGCAATGTTGTATTATTTTCTGGTGTTAAGCATAGTGATTCAGTTATACATATGTATGTGTACACACACACACACACACACACACACACAATCTTTTTCATTACAGGTTACTACAGGTTACATTGAATACAGCTCCCTGTGCTACACAGTAGGACCCTTGTTTATCTGTTCTGTACTTAGTGGTTTGTATCAGCCAATCCCAAACTCCCACGTTATCCTCCACACCTCCTTTCCCCTTTGGTAACAGGAAGTTTGTTTTCTATGTCTGAGAGTCTCTTTCTGTTTTGTATATAAGTTCTTCTGTGTCATTTTTTTAAGATTCCACATATGAGTGACATCATATTAATGTTTGGAAAGACCTCTTAATTTTTAATCAGTGTTATTTAGAGAATAAGCTTTGCTTTGTCAGCAGCTTTGATTCCACTGTAATCAGTTAACCCATCAGGGCTAATTTAGGCGCCTGCTGGACAGTATCTTTCTAAGCCCTCTCCCACCCAGCTAGTGTCTCCTAACACATTTACAGCGACCTTTGATAGCATTAGGAAATGAGAACAACCTTTTTTTCTTTAATGGTGAAACTCATTCTCTGCCAGGACAGTTATAGCAGCGGCCGATACAACTTTCCAGCATCCCGTGCTCATCTGGTAGAACGTCTTGGCCCCTAATGCACTCAAGGGCTTGTCTGCTTCCGAGTTGCACCACCAACAAACTATAGCACATGGTATATGGTTCTAAATTAATTTGGGTTTGAAACTTTTGGAGACTTTCATTACAATCCTTTAGAGCTGCCTCATTCAATGTACTAGCCTCTGGCCACACATGACTCTTAAATTTAAATTAATTAAAATTAAATAAAATTTAAAATTCGGTTCATCAGTCACACTAGACACACTTCAAATGCTCGATAGCCACATGTGGCCAGTGGATGCTGTTTTGGGCAGCACAGTGCCCATTGTCATCGTCACAGTCAGTCCCATTGGACACCGCTGCTTTAGATGATTGAGAAAAACCGCCCGGAGTTCCCCAAGCCACAACTTTGCATGACAGAATGGAAGAGTGTTTATTTGAGTCACAGCCTCGAACTCTAGAAAAGAAGTCCAGTGGAGCTGGAAGAAACTTCAGAAATCATCTGAGATGAGTCACGCATTTATAGACCGAGGGGAGGGTGGGCTTGGGGTGGGGCCAGTGACTCATCCGAAGTCCCCTAATGGGTACTGTCATATATTTCATAGCTTTATATTGTGCTTTTCCTCACGAAGGTGGCTTATGATAAGTTATCCATTACTGTTTTCAAAAGTTAACACAATGTTAATACAGTAACTTACTAGCTTATCATGCTTTTTTCTCCATCACCAAGCTCCTTGAGAGTCTATATTCAAGATTCCTCCTTTCTCCTGCCCATTGACTCCGGAATCTCCTGATGCATGCCTTCAGCCCTTAGTAAATTACTAACGTTTCTCCTCCAAGGTCACCAATAACATCTTCGTCACGAAGTCCAAAGGCCGTTTCTTATTTTGTCATCTATTTTTTGAGCTCTGTGTTTTAATGTTGGAACTTTTAAGAGGAGTTGACTGCATGTCCTTGACTGTGTTCTCTTTCCCCTCAGCCTTCCCCTCTGCTCCACTCTCCTCTCCTGCTTGGCCTCCTTCTCCTTTTCTTATTCCTCTCTCCCATCACCTCCTAAGTGGGGCCATTTAAGGACCCGTTGTTTTCCATGTTACAGTTCTCCCTACACTCTCTCCCTTGGCAAATTTACCTGATACAGAACGTCAGTGACCCTCCAGGTGCCTGGCTCTCCAGCTGTAACTCCAACTCTGATCTGAGCTGTTGTGAGCTTGGGTCCCAGAGCAGCTGCCCCACAGGAGCCTCTAACTTAACGCGCATCCAGCCCTACGTGGTCCTCTTTCTTCTCCACCCTGCCGCCTTCCTGATGCGTCACATTTTTACCAAAGACACAATTCTCTGTGCTACCCAGCACTGAAGTCTTAGGGCTACCTCTGCCTCCAATGGATGATCAACCATCCTGGCTTGTCCAGGGTTGAAAGATTACTCAGGAGCAGGACTGTCTGTGCTGGAAATGCAAGGGTTCCTGGCAAACCCGGATTGGTCATCTTCCTCCCCCTTTGTGCTCCGAATCCAATCATCCACCAGTTTGCTTCATTTCCAGTCCCATGACATTTCTCAAATTTGTCTCTTTCTTTTCTCCCACCCTCATTTCTTTCTGTGTTATCTCATCAGGTCTCTGGTAACAGCTTCCTAATTGGTTTCCCTCCTTTCGGTCATCCTTCCTTCCTTCCATCCATCCCAAGGCCCACTACTTGGTAGTCTTCCTATAACTCAGCTTAATCTTGTCCCATCTTTACTCAAAAGATTCCCTGAGGTCTTGGGGAGGAAACAGAATGCAGATTGGTAACAAAACGCAGACAGATACTTTGAAGAGTGAAGTCACAGTAAATGTCCTATGGGACAGTGGAGTTTTGTTTCTATCTCTTCTGAGTCCAGAGGTCACAGGCACCAACCGAATCATCTGATCTGAGAAACGACTTAGGCTTGCGGTCATTAGCATGGGAATTCGGCCAGTGACATCTTTTATGCATACCACCGCCCCGCCCCTGCCACCTGCTCTTTGTGCTTTGCTGGCGTTCCTCCCCCTCCTCCGTTACTAGCTGTTTGTGACCAAGGACCAGTATTCCCAGGCATTATTTTGGGGAACTATTTCTTTATATATATATATATATAAAGATTAGATATTAGATAACTAGATAGATAGATATTTCTTTATATATAGATATAGATTAGATAGTTATCTATCAAGAGGCAGCAACAGAGAGAAGCAAGATAGCCATCAATTTAAAAAATGAAGTCCCTCCCTCCAGAGAGTATCCTATTCCTACTGCTTCCCAAGGCGAAGCTCCTGAAGCTACTTTACACTCTAGCTTGCATTTTAAACACTCTGTTTACCTTAGAGTAGTCATAATTTATTCTGACAGTCACGAGCAACCACGTTTGATTCAGATAAAACCCAGTGCTGGCTTGTCGATTCGTGCCTGTATTCACTGCTTAGACATATGCAAGTTCCCACTGTTTAGCAGGTATTCCAAGAGGCCCCTGATATCACTTACATGTGGAATCTGAAAAAAATGACACCAATGAACTTATTTATAAAACAAAAAGACTCACAGACAGAGAAAACAAACTTATGGATACCCGGGGGGAAAGGGGTGGGGGGGATAAATTGGGAGTTTGGGATTTTCAGAGACAAACTACTGTATGTCAAATAGATAAACAACAAGGTCCTACTGTAGAGCACAGGGAACTCTATTCAATACCTTGTAATGGCCTGTAATGAAAAAGAATATGAAAGGAATATATATATATATATAGCTGAATCACTGTGCTGCACACCAGAAATTAACCCAACATTGTAAACTGACTGGACTTCAATAAAAAAGAAAGATGCTCTCTCTATCATTCAGGAGCTGGGGAAAACTGTATGCTAACCAGCAATTGTAAGAGAATGTCATAGACGCTGAAATAAAAATGTGCCATGGGTATTGTGGGAACAACAACAAGATTAGTTACACAGCCTCCCGATCATGTAGTCCATATGGCCAAATAACCCAAATGGAAGAGCAAAAATCAGTTCTCCATATGACATCGATTTGTCCTCTTAAATTGGACCCTTAGCTGTCGGTGCTCCCCCGCTCTTTGGCTAACACATGGAGATGAACACAACACCAGCCTTCAGTGAGGCTAGTAAGGTCTGTCGAGGCCAGGCTGGGTAGGGTCTTGGAACACAGGTCTATGCAGTGCTTGTGTAAACAATTGCATAGAAATCTGTTACCATGTGGGACTGAAGCACTTTGATATAATTTCAGCCTGCAGCTCTTGTTAGGAAAGACTTGCGAGGTTCTCCGTTATGGCGCATCACGTTGCCTTGTTTTAGCTGATGTTTGCTAACACGGTTTTTTCTGATGGGTCTGGCAAACCGTAGTTTATGCTGAATTCAAGGAGTTTTGATTTCAGCCTCTTTTAGATGCTAGAGGGAGTAGTAAGCCCATGGTTCACTTTGTTCTCCTCCGTAGCTGTGGACATGGATATGTTTGTTTTGAACTCCCTATGCCTGTTTCCTGACTCTTTTAAATGAAGGTAGTGACTTCCATGTAATATTGCCTAAGGAGCACTTAGTTCCAAGCCTCATACATAATGATATGTAATTGTTGGGATGATAACATCAGATCTCCACTGAGAAGAATTCCCATCCAATACCTGGTCTCTGGTCTCAACCAAGTCTGCAGCACAACCGGGTCTCTTTTTCCTTATTCTGTGTCGTAGCATCTCCCACTCTTCTCAGAACATCTTCTAAGTGTTCACCATTCCTGTCCAGCCCCCACCGAACCCTGGTACCTCTCAGTCTCAACAAACAACCTTGGCGTCAGGAGGGAGCTGCTGGAGCTTCGGGTCATCCCCAGCTGGAGACACACCTGTGCCCACCTGTACCACTTATTTCCAGGCTTGGAGGAAGAGGAGTCTTTTCTGCTCGAGGCCAGCTTCTCTGTTTGGGCTTTTGTTTCCACTGCTTCCTGTTTCCCTGGGGCTCAGCTCCTCAATTATTTACGTTTCTCCTTCTCTTTCTCACGGTGCTTTCAGCCTATAAGCATGCTCGGCTCCCTCCCTTTATATATTTGTAACTTCTTTTGTGATCTCAGTCTATCTATAGGAACAGTATCATCTACCCGTCACATGCTTACACACTCATCGCATACATACATAATGCATGCATGTATAGTCACTTAGACAGATAGACAGAGAGGTAGAAGGGACTACATTTAGATAGATTTCCTGGAACTCACAGCACAATCTGGTTAGTAGTTGCCTCTCCCCTTCCATCTAAAACCTACTCTACTCTGGTGTCCTCTGAAAATAGCTGTCATTCCATGACTTCCTAATTGGCAAATTCAAGGAAATCTTTCATTCTTCATCCTAATTGATTCCATCAACTCTTCCTGCTTTAAAAGGGATGGTTGCAGTAGGAGCCTTCAAGGATGTGTAAGAGACTCTAAGTCACAGCCCACAGCACCAGTAAACGATCCAGCATACAGACTTTGGCGTCGCAATGCACGGCTCAGATCCCAGCTGCCACTTCATAGCTGTGGGATTTTAGGTGAACTAATTTAATTTCTCTCTGCCGTAGCTTTCCCATTTGTATAAAATAGATGGTAATAGTAAATTACTCATAGAATTGTATATATTCAACGAGTTAATAAAGAACAGAATCTGGTAACATGGTGTATGCTAAGTAATTCTTAGTTACTATTCCTTTACTTTTTCTGAAGTAAGCTTATTCAAAAACATATACTGTCATCTAGTCAATAGAAGTACAATCAAAAGAAAGCATTCTAGATGGGAAGCTAAATATGTTTACACACACACTCATATACAGACATATATTTACACACACACATACTACCTATTTTCTATTTTATTCATGAAAACTAAATAATAAAACTAGAAAAACACAGAGTTAAATATAATGTTTTTTAACACAATTGTGAAATTCACTTTAAATACAAAATAATTCTTGAAGTATAAAATATATAATACCTTCTATTTAAAGATTATTTAGGTCTGAATTCCAGATGATATTAACAAGAGTTGGAAGTTCATGAAGTGGTGGGATGGGAGAGCTAAAAAATTTTAAATTTCTCATCTCATGTTTGACAACCATGAGAAATAAATAAATTAGGAATCCAAAGATGAGTTTAGAAGAATAAGGTATTCTCCGTTCACAAATGAGAAAGTCATTCCTTCCCCACTCACAGTGTGTTCCTTCCACAAATGAGGTAAATCACTATGTATTGCTCCTCATACACAGACAGGTTTCCCAGATGTCTAAGAGTACCTAGTCCTTTTTTTTTTTTTTTTAACAGTGTCCCCAAAACTTTACTGCCACAAAAGCATGAATGAATGAATGAGAAATAAGGAATTTGTTCAAGAAATTTAAAGAGGAGGTGGGGGGAGCAGATTTACATCACAGAGCAAACAGTTTAATAAACCCCAGCTGAATGCCATGCATCGAATAGGAGTTTTCCTCTTCTGGACACTTTGTCCCCATGCAGAGCTCAGCTGCTTCTTCCTGTTCCTCCTTTCCAGTAAATCCAGTGTATGTTTCCAGTAAATACCCGCTTCCTTCGTCCACAGTGGGGGAGTGCCTGAGGCACACTTTGACCGTTCAGTGGGCTTGCCGAAGCATCTTCTCTGTAAGGCTGTGCACTCTGTCTCTCTTTCATAGATCATCCATTAAGAATAGATATTTCTCATATAGTTAATTTATATATACTTCTGCATGGAATATATGTGTATACACATGAAAAAGTGTTAGGAAAAACAGCAAATGTTAGTGTGGTTGTCTCTGGGTAGTAAGACTACACATTATTTTCTTTTCTATAATATGTAATTTCCAAACTTTCCATAATGCATATGTACATTTTTAATCATAAAAAGACATTAACTTGTTTATCTATTTTATATATATTAGTTCGTATCTGCAAATCTTGTTCATACTGTACAGCACAGGAGACTACAGTCAGTATCTTGTAGTAACTTATGGTGAAAAAGAACATGAAAACAAATCTATTGTATGACTGAAGCATCATGCTGTACACCAGAAACTGACATGTTGTAAACTGGCAATACTTCAATAAAAAATATATGTATACAAAAAAAGACATTAAAATTTAAAGTAAGTTCTACCCACATTTGTCACGTCACATCCCCGTTTAGAACTGTCCAGTGGTCTTTGACTGCTTGCAGGATCCACCCTGTTGCTTCGTGCAGGAGCGTCCCCTCGTTCCGTCTCCCACCCCTCTCTGACTTGTAGTTCACGTCCTAATAATACCAAAGGGGGGGTTTTGTGCACACACCATGCTGGGCCATGTCTCTTTGCTCACGTGCTGACTCCACCCAGGATATGGGATCCCTTCCCCCCGCTACTTCTGCCACCTTCCACCCCTCCGAGCAGACAGCAGTGCCCGGGAACCTCCCTGGGGCAGCCGTCCCTGAGGCCTCTCTGCATTTTACCCCGGGAGTGAAACCAGGTGTGCTTCTGTCTCTCCCCTCTAGGTGTAAGCTCCCTAAAAGCAGATGCCATATCTTACTCACCTTTATATTAATAGCTTCTAGAAATGATCCTCCAACATGACCCAAGCTGCAAAAATGGAAGTAAACTCAAGTGACACTGGTGAAAGTGTGTTAGCCATCAGGGCGTGGGCGAGATGGGAAGACGCTTCGCATAAAAGACTCTTTTCTCTATTCTGTGTGTGCTCGAGAAACCAGTTTGGTTATTCAAAGCACCAAGGCCTAAAAATATCAGTCTTTGGAGAGATGAAGCGGGTTTCATTAATCGAAAGTGTTACTCCCGCGCTGTGGCTCTTTGGTGCTGGCCCTCCTGTCGTTCACAAGCACGGGGGAAAGTTGGGAAGAACGTAACATGTGAACTGACAGGATGTTAAACTTCTCTTGCCAGTGTGCTTAGGAGACTATCCTTTGCCAAAACTGCTGAGCACAGATAAAATACTTTGCTGCTCTTTGAATCACCCTAATCTTGAAAGCAATTAAGCGTGCTTTGATAATTGAATTGATTTTTCCTTCCTCATTGAGGAGCACTGACATCGACTGGGGAACCAAAGGAAAATCTCTTGAATATCATTAAAAATTAGCTTTATTGAACAGCTTAGCATATATTCCAGATACGTTTTTAAAGTGCACTCACAAAGCTAAGGCAAAACTTAAAATGCAATCAAGTGTGCCACTACCTTATCATATCCTAGTTAAAAAGGAATGAATGATTCTGGACACTTTTTTTTTTAATAAAGGAAAAGTGTAGTTTTTTTAATCCCCATTTCCATATGTAACTCAAAAGCGGTTCAACTAATCTGGCTCAGAATTGTCTAGAATTGTTGTCTTTGGCTAAGACTAAGAAGGAAAAGTTTCAACAGAAAGGCAATTACTGCTAAATGTGTCAGGATTGTTAGAGTGGATGGGGCTTATCAGCCACATTGCAACATTACCACATTAACTACAGACAGAGAAATTATATTGCTGCTCTGGGCTCAAATGGCAGACCCACAGAAGTGATCATTATTGTTGCAAAATTGCAGAAACCCATAAAGAACTTGCTACTATAGATTGAATGTTTGCATCCTTCTAAAACTCATATGTTGAAAACTCAACCCCAAGGTGTTAGGAAGTGAGGCCTTTGGGGGGTGATTAAGTCATGAGGACAGAGCTCTCATGAATGGGATTTGTGCTCTTGTAAAAGAGAGCTCTCTTGTCTCCTCCATATGAGGACACACGAGAAGCTGGCCATCTGCAAACCAGAGGGGGTCCCTCCCTAGAACCAGAATTTGCTGGCACCCTGATCTTGGACTTCCAGCCTCCAGAACTATGAGCTATACATTTCTGCTGTTGATACGCCACCCAGTGTATTGTGTTTTGTTACACAGCCTGAATGGACTAAGACATGGTTTGATGCAACCCCTTCCCACACCCTGGATGGCCAAGGCTGCGATCTTGGCAGAAGTGCTGCCCCTGGAGGAACCTGTGGCACTTTGGGCTCGTTTCCTTACTCCATGTGTTTGCTGGGTCCACTCAGAGTGTCTGTGCAGTATCCCTTAAATGGTACCCAAGGTTGCTTTGGTTCCTCATCTTTGTTTCCTTATGAAACTTTCTTCTGATATTGCTTCAGAACACCGGTGATTCAGAATTCCATTGATTCTGAATTCAGAAAACTAGGAAGATTGAACAGCCAGACTTCTTTTCACAGAAACACACGCTACTAATTCATTTTCATAACCAGAACTTGGAGGCACTGAAGAAACCATGAAACACTTCACTGAGAGGCAGCAAATCAAGATCTTAGGGTGAGTTTTGGTGCTAAGGATAGTTTTTGAGTTTATTTGCTTTGAAAATTGGTAATCCTCAGATGGCATAAACTTTCCTTCATGTTCATTCAACCAACCCAATTTCCTGATGCCCAAAGAATCTAGACAAATGATCATTTGCTGTACAAATGTTAGAAATTTCACTTTAAAAGTTGAACTGCATGACTGTTGAGTAAGAAAATATCTGTTAAAGAATCTAAATGAGCAAAATTAAATGATAGTATCTTCAGTTATTCTAATTTCATAAAAGAAAGATATAATTTGGTAGGGGGACTCTTTAATAGCTTTCCCTGCTACCTCAGCAGTAGGCAGTCTTGGTGTGCTGAGGGGATATTGGGCTGGGCTGGGTTTTTGACATTTTAAACCCTAAGAACATCCAAATGGATATATCCTGAGGCATGATGGGTAATGTCCACCCCTTCCTCTAGGACTGGAGAGAGGGTACAAAGGCGACCTGGGAGAGTCTTGCCCTCAGCACAGTTCCACACAAACACCCTCCATGTCACAAGGGCTGCTTTGTCAGGAACACTAAACCTTGTGAAAATCTCTGATCAGACTCCTAGGGGCCACATTTAAATGCTGTGGGTGTTGCCAATAGGGAAGTAAGATTGGCTCTTCATTTTCTGATCAGGACATGGGGCCAAGAAGCAAGAAGCTTTGACCAGGTTAGTTCATGAGACGAAAGGTAAGTATCTTGACACAACACATTTTACCAAGACTGCTAGCTGCTGACGTGGTTGGGGCGGTGTGATTCCCTTGGTCCCAGAGTGGATCCGTCAGGTACCCACGAGTGTTAACTATGGTACAGCTGACCCGGACGGGCAGCAGGCAGGCGGGAAGAGCTCAGGACCCAGGTGAGTGAGGATGGGGAAAGGTATGTCACGGAATTTCAGTCATGAGAAGCACGCATCTCACAAAAGGGTGTGCTTGCTTGGGCTATCTGATTTGCAAATCAAATGACAGCCAGCTCCCCTCCCCAGGCACCTCCTCACAGAATGCTGCTTTATTCTCTCTGCTTCTCATAACAATGGGAGGTGTCAAAATGAATGATGTTGGAGTGGTTATTGGAAAAGCGCCATGTCGTACATTCCTGTGATATTGTTAAAATGTAAATCAAGTCAATTTCATTAGAATGCTTCAGAGTTTCCACATCAGGCAAGAGGTCTTCCTAGGCTCCGTTCCCAGCTGGAAGAGCAGTCCCCCCCCCCCCCCCCCCCGCACAGCTGTCCCCGCTACTAACCGTTTGAGGCAAAGATGGCATTTGAATATAGATTTGAATATACTGAGCAACTGACAGATATTCTCAGGACACACTCTATGCTGGTTTTTCCTCATTAGGAGATAAGTTTCGTTTGTTTGATTGACCTTGATAAGAATACACTCTGGCAGCACGGGGCACGATGAGAACATGAGATGCTCCTGCTGTTCTCACCAGTTACGGTGGTACAGCCATGCCCTTGGGTTTCACTTAGGAGGAGCGGTGAACCCTGGGTCAGGCAGCCTTGGGTTGCAGTTCCTTCCTCCTTTGCAGGAGCCACACAGCTTGATGAGAGCCGTCGATCTGAGGGGCAGCTGGGAGCAGCGTTGCCAGGCTCCATTGGTGTGCTACAGCTTGACTTAAAAAAAAAAATTGTCTCCAACTTGACTGACAACATGTCCATAGAAGCAGCTTGGGACACACACACACCTGCACACAGGCATATGCACATACATGCACAATAGAGGGAAAATAGACTTACCATATGATCCAGTGATCCCACTCCTGGACATTTATCTGGAGGGAACTCTAATTCAAAAAGATACATGCACCTCAATGTTCATAGCAGCACTATTTACAATAGCCAAGACATGGAGACAACCTAAATGTCCATCAGCAGTTGACTGGATAAGAAAGTTGTGGTGTATATATCTATACATATCAGAATATGACAACCATAAAAAAGAATAAAATAATGCCATTTGCAGCAACATGGATGGACCTGGAGATCGTCATTCTAAGTGAAGTAAGCCAGAAAGAGAAAGAAAAATACCACATGATATCACTTATATGTGGAATCTAAAAAAAAAAAGACACAAATGAACTTATTGACAGAACAGAGACAGATTCACAGAGAAAACAAATTTATGATTACCAGGGGGAAAGGGTGGGAAGGGATAAATTGGGAGTTTGAGATTTGCAGATACTAAGTACTATATATAAAACAGATAAAAAACAAGTTTCTACACAGGGAACTATATTCAGTATCTTACAGTGACCTATAATGAAAAGAACATGAAAAGGAATATATGCATGTACATGTAGGACATGATGCTGTGCACCAGGAATTGACACAACATTGTAAACTGACTATACTTCAATTAAAAAAAATTTAAAAAGAAGTGAATACTGTACACTATGGAAAGCACTGAGTAAGCTCTCACTAATGATACTATTATCCTTCTGATGGGAACTGCAAAAGTAAGAAGAACAATCGTTTGGTAACTGGGGACCCGAGTCTCCACAAACAGTACCAATGACAACCACAGTTACGAAGAGACTACACTTCGTGGTGTAAAAACACTTCATAATCCACTGATTATCTTAACATGGATAGACTCTGATATGGATTCTTTTTTGTTTTTCAGGAATAACAAGGAACATCAATAAAACTACAGACAGTTTTTTATGTAACTTTACTGAAGGATAATTAAATATTATAAAAGTCACCCACTTAAAGTGTACAATGGAATGATTTTTAATAAGCGTACTGAGTTGTGCCACCATCACCACAATCCAGTTAGAACATTTCCATCACCCTAATAAGACCCCTCATGCTAGGTTACAGTTAAGGCCAGTTCCAGTCCCCAGCTCCAGACACCAATAATCTACTTTCTGTCGCCATGATGTGCTGTTTTCTGGACATTTCATATAAGTGGAATCGTACAATGTGTCATCTTTGGTGTCTGGCTTCTTTCAGTTAACTTGTTTTCGAGCATGATGGAACATGTACCTGTGTTTTGTTCCTTTGTATTGATGAATGGTATTTCGTTGTATGGAGATGCACATTTTGCTTCTCCATTCACCAATTGATGGCCGTTCGGGTTATATCCACTTTAGGGCTATTATGAATCAGGTCACTATGAATATTTATGACCAAGTGTTTTTGGTGAACCTACGTTTCCTTCCATTTCTCTTAGGAAACAGAAAATTCCTAGGGGTGAAATTGCTGAGCATATGGTATGTTTATAGTTAACTTTTTAAGAAGCTGCTAAACTGGTTTTTAAAGTGACTACACCATTTTGTATTCCCACCAACAATACATGAAAGTTCTAGAGACGTGATTTTAAAAGGATCTAAAAATATACAAATTTATACGTTGAAACCCCGTTCTCTGATAGTATCTTCTACATCCCCCTTTGGTGGAAGGAAAGGGAGTGGCCTCTTCTCCTGCCTTCCCAGGATTCTCACTTCCCACGTTTTGCTGTTTGGCTGGAAGAGAGTTTTCTGAGCTCATTCAGTCCCACTAATACAGGGGAATGAAACCCTGTGTTCCCCCACTCCTAGTGACCCTAAGAGATGGTCCAAAGAGGAAAGAGCATTAAACAACTGAAAGCTGTCTCCTTGGGTTCAGCAAGGAAAGGGTTAATGCAGTCAGTACCAGTTATTGACTACGAGAGATCTGCAAATGATTGCATACACTTTCTAAAGGATGCCTGCATGTGGAGCCCCCAGGGGTGCACATATGGGTTTAAATGTCTAAACTGTTTTATTAATTAAATTGCTATGATTTACCTCTCCCGTGTTAGCATTTACAGTTTATGAAACAGCCCTGTAATTAGAAAACGACGTGTTGCTTGTTTACTTTGTGGGTGAAATATTGTATACATGAATGGTTATATATATGTACACCTGCACATACGCACAACCTGTGTTTTCCCCAACCAACCCTCACAGGCAACTTTATTTCTAGTCCAATTAATAGGCAACTGCCAGTGGTGCATTAAATTGCTTTTTAGGGGGAGGGGGGGGACAGCCAGGAAGTTCATTGTTCCTGCTGAGGTGTGTGACGGCATCCAGGAATGTTTGTTTATTTGTTTTCCCTCTGTAGACAGAAAATTGACATCTTAAGATTTTTATTGTCAGAAATATGTCTAGAGTGGCCCTGAGACAGCTAGCAAATTCTAAAATTGTAGAGCTATTTTAATTGTACAGCGTCTATAATCTTCACTCCCCATTTGGGAAGGACTTCTAGGAATATATGATATGTACCACCTCAGCTATACAGACAATAAAGTTGTTATTGAAGCACTTTTTGTTAACCTGTATTTTGTATGTATTTATTCGTGCCATTTACAAACACATATACTGCTGCTGAATCCAATGCTGTGTATATTTTTATCAATTTTCTGAACTGCAGGGTGTATCTGACTCTTAAGAACATTAGATTATGACAAGTCTGTTTCAACCCTATCAAGGGATTATTGAACCCCAGATTGCAAGAACTTTGGGAGCTGCATACTCACCTTTCATATTTCTGTAACATGTTTGGGTTCTGTATGAATCAATCATCGTGGCAATTGCAAATCTCTGAAGGAGGTAGGTGCATAATTTCAAAAGTCACTACTTTGTGGAGGTATCAGTGGCAAACTGAAATAGTCGTCTTTAAACTATTTGAAACACTTGGAGCAAGAAGGTTTTCTGTAGATACAGAATATTAGTTTGGTTAACAACGTGACATTGAAGAGATTTACGAATAAAGGTTGCTTTACTCATGGCTGAGCGATGGGGTCTGCCGGCCGCCGAGGGTCAGGACAAATTTGGAGGGTGGGAGAGAGCAGAGTGGAGGCAGCGGAGCTCAGCACGGGTCGGCACACGGAAGGGCTCTACACAGTTTCACTTATTTACTTAGTTTATCGAGAACCTCTGCTATATTCTGTAATGTGGTAGGAATGAAAGTGGATACAAAGATTTTTAAGACAGTTTCTGACCTCAAGAAGCCCGCAGTCCAGGACAGGGAACGTTCTATTCACAGGCAATTCACGCAGAACGGCTGAAATGTTAGAAAGGTGGCACTCAAAGAAAACAAGTGTTTAGAAGAGAGAGGAGGCTCTTCTGCTTGGAGGGTCAGGAAAGGCTCCTTGGAAAAGGTAGTAGTAGAGTTCAGCTTTGACACATGGACAGAGTTTCCAAAGACACCTGGAGTAGGTAATTCTAGCAGGGATAATGGCAGGGGTAATGATGCAGAGGCTGGAAAATCCAAGCTGTCTGGTGATCCTCTACATGGGGTACAACAGAGCGACCTCCAGCTTTGCTCCTGTGCAGACATGAAACACAGAGAACATTCTTTTGAATATAATTTTTCTTCAGAAATCTTTTGAGATGAAGCAAGGTTCCAGGGGGAATAGGCTCAGTCCCTGTCCCGGTTTCTCTGATTTCAGGATAAAAGACGGTCCTGGGTGATGCCATCAGCTTAACCACGCGTCTGGCGACTGCAGGATGTGGGTAATCAAGGTCAAAGTGCGAATGCTCACAGCAGCTGGTCAACAAGGCTGACGCATCCGCGCAGAGTGAGTGGTAGGGCAGCGAGGAGGCACAGGGCTCACAGTGAAGCACCTTTAAAGGTGGAACGAGGAACGTTTAACTCTTTACAAATAATGTTAGTAAGTTAAAAATGCAAGGTTCATAACAATGATTAATAATACGCTGACTTTTGTGGGAAAAGGTGGGAAAAATGTGTATCTTTGTATTTGTTTATCTATGCAAAAAAGAAATGGAAAGAAAACCCAAACTAGGAACAGTAATTGCGTGTGTGTGTGAGTTCCCTTCCCCACTTGTCCTCTCTTCCCTGGCCGATCATTGGAACTCCAGCTGTCCTTTAAGACTTAGGGTAGGACACCACCTGTCTGTCCTCAGCTTCCCCTCACCTTTACCGCAGTGGCGTGGCTACACCTGCAGCCAAGCCCCCGTCCGCGCACTTTGTGACTGACTGGTCAATTGCCTCTCACTTTGGAGTCTAGTCTACACGAAGGCAAGGATTCTGTTTTGTTCATCTTCATACCAACCATCACACCTGGCAGAGGCGCGTTTAATGAATATTTTAAAATGCCTTACAAGCCAAAGGCTAGCTGGGGTCCAAAGGACGAAATGACAGTCTTTGGGGCGCTTCCCACCTCCCTCCCAGGTTCCCAGTATGTCTTACTTACAGGCTCAACTGGATTTTCCAAAGAAAGTACCTGCTTCAAGCTGTTTACCCCGCTGCCTTATCAAACACACCAGTCCTGTACTGAACGCCAGACAGAGCCAGCACGCGGTGGCCAGGTGCTGTGAAGGAAAGGAAATGCAGAAACGCCGTGTCTGCCGCCCGGGAGACACACAGCAGCTGAATGAAGAAAGAGGTGGAGCATGGCGGGCGTGGGCCGCGATCCATGGGAGAGGAAGGGCGCCCCTCGGGGCGCGGATGCTCGCTCCCAGTGCCCGCGTCCCTTCGACTGGAGGCCTCCTGGAGGGAGCGCCTTCACTCCAGCCCGGGATTCTGGCCGTGGAGCGTCCCAGTCCCGCGGAGGAAAGGCGGGGCGTCCCGCACAACCCGTCACGTCCTGCCCCCCAGGACTATATTTGGGGTCCGTCCCCAACCTGGCGGGGCGACTCGCCAGACCTCAGCTTTTCAGACAGCCCCTGTCCCCAGGCTGCTATACATTTCCAGTAGGAAGACCTTGTTAAAACTTGAAAAACAGAACGTTAGACATCGATTCCAGAAACCTGCCGGAACTCCAAAGTTCACAAGTGGCATTTCAGAGCGCTTTCCTGAGTTTCTCAAGTAAACGGTATCCGGTAAGCTCCACGCAGTCTCGCCTGCTAGGAAATGGATCAGCGGTCAAAATGACGGCAAGGCTATGTCACAGTGAAGTGCGTCGTACCGTCTACCTACCGCGCAACAAGGTGGAGCTCATGAAGGGGTCTGGCTGTTCTAAGAATCTGCAAGCACTTTTCTTCGTTTCCGGCTGAGATGTGAGTATCTCAGGGACACTTTGTGGATCTGTGTGTGAGTGTGACTGAGCAGGTGACAGTCCTGGGTTATCGTAATAGACTGTGTCTCTTTAGAGTTTTTGCTCCTTAGTCTTACAGGAAGAGTGTCATGTGTTCTGTATGTTCTGCAGACCCCACGGCAGTGGGAGCAGAAGCCCAGATACTGTGCCCCAGCTCTTCCAGGGAGCGTTTGCAGGAGCCCGTCCCAGCACGCCAAAGGGCTTCTCAGAGGGGACAGGACAGTTTGGAAAAGGCATGTGAGCTGCTTTACAGATTGACATCTGTGGAAAATAGACCTCAATCTCCATCTCAGGCTGCTCAGAGGATGTAAAAAGCTTCTACCAAGAATGCCTTCACTTTTGAAATTCAGAAAGGTAAATTTCCCAAGGACTGTAAAATGACTCTTGTCTCCTATACTGGTATTTTTCTCTGAAAATTTGTTTTGCATTATTTAAACAGCACATAATTAAGTAACAAGGGCTCTCTGCTTCTTGTACCCAAAGCACAGACAGAGAGGTCTGTTGGCCCAGAGGGCTGAGTGGAGAGAGGAAAAACAATAGAGAGAGAGAGAGAGAGAGACAGACAGGGACCAAGGGTGGGAGGAAGAGAAACGGAGTGTTTAACATTCAGAATTTGTCCACAGCCGATAATTTATTGGAACTCATCTGTAACAAGGCCTGGCACTGATTTATAAGTTGATTTGAAAAATAAATAAAAGTGATAGAAACCTGCATTTGGTTTTAATGATAGACTGTTGCAGCGTGAAAAGTAAGGATATGAAACATTGCAAGGAAATTAGATAGTATGCCCTGAAGACAATTGCAGCTACCAGCCCATTAATTGTTAGATATTTATTATTAAAACTTTCTTTTCATGAGTGGCTGCAGAATATTTGTGCTACTCAAGCTGGTGAGTTCTGACATGAATGAAGTGTGGGGATCTGATATGCGTGTGTGTGTGTGTGTGCGTGCGCGTGTGTGCGCGTGAGTGTGTAACTGACAAGGCAACTGACCAAACTGGGTGACAGATCTTCAACTGCAAGAACACAGAGGGGCTGCTTCTTCAACAACTCAGAACAGAGAAGGGAAGGCTGGCACACTTGTTATTCTGAAGCCACCGCCACTACCACCACCACCACCATGACCACCATCCTCATCATCATCGTCCCAATTATCATTTTTAACCCTGGTATAAACCCAGGTATAAACACAAATTTGACCTCTCTACCGCAGAAAATGTAATTTTAAAGTCACTGGCAATAGCATCCCAGAGGGACTCAACCTCTGAATATGCAAAGCAACGTTGTTATCTCACCAGCATTTAATTTATAATGTTTTATTTTAGTCTGGGTAGAACCAGAAGCGTTGCTACTTCAGTATATCACGGTTTAGATTATTATACATGACGAGTGCACCTAAAACAGGGGTAGTTCTTTTCCTCCAAGTTATAGGATGTCTGAAACTGCTTTCTTAAAAAAAATAGCTAACATATTTGTTTCCTCACTGAGGGAAAAATGAAAGTAGGTGTTAGATTAACTGGAAATTGCTCATCATTACAGACTAATGTAAATGTTTTTTACTCCCTCTTTTACTAATATTTAAAACTTTATGCTTATGGTTCTCTTATTTGCCAGATATTTTTGGGAAAAGAATATGTTTGGATAGATTCCCATTTATTTTAAATAGGTAATTAACTGGCCTAGACACATAATTTTTTTTTGAAATCAGAAGGCATTTTCTAGCCAGTCTTAATTCATGACTCACTCTAGGGCTGTTTTTAGTTTAACTCTTCTGCTATGCCATGAGGAAGCACGCAGAGGCATAATTTACAGTGGAGAGGTTGGCGTAGCAGAGATTTTATTATTTTTGCAAGTAGTGTCTTAAAAAATAGTTGTGATAAGTTGCAATGCAAATCAATAAATGTAACTTGTCGCTGTTTAATGTCTAATAAAAATATCATCTAAAATACAATCTAGTGGTCCATGTGCCACAACGTCCAGCTTGGCTGTCCAGTGACTTACAAATGCTGTTCCTGTCTACTCTGTTTTGTGCATGGCTTTTATCTAGAGTGTGCTGAATTCTGTGGTCAGCCATTGAAGTCCTAAACAAATGCTGATGATCTCCAGGTTCATCCATGTTGCTGCAAATGGCATTATTCTTTTTTATGGCTGAATAATATTACATTGTATAAATATACCACAGCTTCTTTATTCAGTCATCTGTCGATGGATATGTAGGTTGCTTCCATGTTTTGGTTTATTGTAAGTAGTGCTGCTATGGACACTGGGGTGCATGTATCTTTTCAAATTAGAGCCGCCTCCAGATATATGCCCAGGAGTGGGATTGCTGGATTGTAGGTTAAGTGTATTGAGAGATGATTCTTTTCAAATTAGAAAATGGATATTTACGTGGCTTGCTGCTTGCCTCACTCCCCAAACTTAAGGTGTTGGGGAGCTTGTTCAAGAGCAGATTCTGGGGGGAGGGTAGAGCTCAGTGCTAGAGCAGGCACTTAGCATGCATGAGGTCCTGGGTTCAATCCCAGGTACCTCCATTATAAACAAACAAACAAACAAACTTAATTACCTCCCCCACAAAAAACAAAAAAAAGTTAAAAAAAAAAAGCAGATTCTTATTCGTTAGGTTTGGAGCAAGGCCTGAGAACCAGCATTTCTAATAAGCTCTCAGTAACGCTGAGGCCACTGCTATAGGTGAAAGGAGCCACAGACAATACACGCGGGGATGAGCATGGCTGTGCCTCAGTAAATATGAATTTCATGTGATTTTGTCATATAATATGTCATTAACTTCTAATATTATTTTCTGATGTTTTTCAACCATTTAAAAATACAAAAGCCACCCTTACGTCACAGCTGTAAAAACCAAGCAGGCAGTAGTTTGCTGATCCCTGGAGTAAATAATCCCACCAAGGTTGATTTCAAGCCACTTATGGTTGTGGCTTGCAAAACTGGTGAAAATTTAATGATCAGCTCTTGCTAGTTGGTATTATTGGGCTCCATCAAGATGTTCATAGGTGTTAATTTGTATCTTAAAAAAAGTTTCACTGTCAGAATCACAGGCATAGAAAACAAATGTATGGTTACCAGGGGTGAAAGGGGGTGGGAAGGGATAAATGGAGAGTTCAAGATTTGCAGATGCTATAAAGATAGATAAACAACAAGTTTCTTCAGTACAGCACAGGGAACTATATTCAATATCTTGTAAAAACCTATAATGAAAAAGCATATGAAAACAAATGTATGTACACGTATGACTGAAACATGATGCTGTGCACCAGAAATTGTCACAACACTGTAAACTGACTATACTTCCACTTAAAAAGAGTAGAGCAAATCCAAAATGAGATAACCTGAAGAAACCCACATGACCAAGTCACATCATAACTAAATTCTGAAAACAAAAGACAAAAATATCTTGAAAGTAACCAGAGAGAAACAGTATGTCAAAAAGAAAGAAAGAAAGAAAGAAAGAGAGAGAGAAATAAAGAGAGAAAGAGAGAAAGAGAGAAAGAGAGAAAGAAAGAAAGAAAGAAAGAAAGAAAGAAAGAAAGAAAGAAAGAAAGAAAGAAAGAAAGGAAAGAAAAGGAAAAGGAAAAGAAGCTTTTCTCTGTTGTGAGGATTAAAGAAAATAGCGCACCCTGGTCCTTGGGAAGCATGTTACTGCTCTGAGTTATTTGATGCTGCTTTTCTCACTGCCCCTTCATCTTTCTGCATCTGAACCTTCTCTCTGCCTAGAATGCCTTGTTTCCCTTCCCTCTAAGTATCTGAGTAACACCTGTTATAGGCTGAAGCTTGTCCCCCTAAAATTCGTATGTTGAAGTCTTAACCCCTAGTACCTCACAAAGTGACTATATTTGGAGATGGGACTTTAAGAGATAATTAAGTTAAAATAAGGTCCTGAGGGTGGGTCCTAATCCCTTATGACCGGTATCCTTGTAAGAGGAGATCGGGACACACACACACACACAGGGAAGACGGAGTGAGGACACAGGGAGAAGGTGGCATCTGCAAGCCAAGGAGAGAGGCCTCAGAAGAAACTCATCCTGCCGACACTTTGATCTTGGACTTCAGCCTCCAGAATCATGAGGAAATAAATTCCTGTTGTTTAAGCCACGCAGCCTGTGGGCTTTGTGAGGGAAGCCCCAGAAAACTAATATGCTGTCTTTCCTGGTTTCAGCACAAGCAGCCTCTCCTCCAGCCTCCTGATCCACCCCTGCCTCCACCCCTGCACAAACTACATTGGCTGGATATTTAATTAGCTCAACACATGTACATGCCATGCATCTTCAAACATGAATTCTGATTCTGGAAACTGGGAAAGCTTCATACAGCGCCCACCACATTTTCCTGTGAGTACCGCTGAATCTATGTATACTTAGTGATTCATTGTTTGCAAGAAGAATACAGTTCAGGACTTCTTACTCCCAGTCAGGTGTGCTGGGCCAACAATAATTCTCCCTGTGGATAAGCAAGCAGGTCTACCGGAAGCCTGCATTAAGCATACATTGGTGCTGGTCTCACGATTTAATGTAGATGTTTGTAAATTCAGTTTGGGTGGAATCCAAGACTGTGGGAACAAGTGAATCTTAATGCTTTGCCTTTGGATTTGCTTTGAAAAGTTCTAACGCCTTACTTTGTTCGATCTCCCAGTCCTTCTCCATCCTGCCACAATGTGGGATAAGCAAAGGAGGTGTTACTGTTTCCGCTTGAAAGGTTAAAAAACTGAGGGTCAGAAAGGTCAAGAGGCATAGCCAGCGTCTCTAACCAGCTGGTAGCCTAGGGTGGCAAGTGGGAGGCTCCTGGTACTTTGACCACAAATAGGTCCTGGGATGAAATTCTCAATGAGTAGTCTTCATAGGAGAAACTTTTTTTGTCTTACCCTCCTCCCCATCCCTAAAAAAACCCCCAAGACCAGAGCTTGTGTACAAGCCAGAAACCTAATTTTTTAAACTCCCTATGCCACAACTTCTTAGATTTAAAACCCAAAATTGAAAGCAATCTCCGTGGAATTTCTGTGGGGAGAAATGACCTACTTCAGCTTATGTTCCTCCCTGTGGTTGCTCTGAGCCTTGGGAATTACCTTGTCCGTGTATTTTCATTCAGAACGAATGCTTTAATATATTTCTTTAATCATCTGTTGCATCAGAGAATATTGTTTCATGCATGTTAAAGACTTGGGTATATAATAGACCCGTGTTCTGACTAATAAAGGCACTCAAAGCATGTCACTAGTCTTATTGCTTTCCTTGGCTTCAGGATAGATGTGTTTGATTTGGCAAATAGAGGAAAATAGTAATAATAAAAACAGTAGTGATGATAATAGTGCTTATATTAAACAAGGCGATTATTTTATGTTAAAAGGGTGCCACGACCTTGTACAGATCACTATTCTTTTGAGGGGTTGACCCTCGACCCTATTTCCAGAGTGTTTTATTTGCCGTTCAGGCAGATCCATCAGTGAGTGTTAGGAAAATTCTATGTGCCCAGCATCAAGCTGTACAAAATAATAAAGAGGCACCTTTACCTGGAAGGTCTTCTAGTCTGATTTGGGTCTACACGACTTTCACAAAATAAGTAGTTAACTGTACGGACCATAAGCTCTAGGAAAACGGAGAAGGGCCAGTGCTTCATAGAGGGATGGGGTTCAAGTAGGATTTGGGGAGAAGAGAAAGACGGGGATGGGTGAACAAAAGGAAGGAGGGGATTTGGGGTAAGGGGGAAGAATTTTAACAAAGACACAAGGTTGGGTCATCATTTAATAAACATTTACTCTTCCACCCGTTGTTCTAGGGGTGGGGGCCACAGAAATAAAAGACGTGGTCCCTGTTCTAGAGTTAAAGGTAGAAAGCCCCTTGCAGGTATGGAACACAGAGTGGTCTCTGGGCTGGCTCTGAGTGCGGGACGCTTACCCACCTCGGAGGAGGGCTGCCCCACACAGCTGGGGGAGAGGCAAGGGGACCGAGAACTGTTTCCCAGGGTGGTCAGTGCCCAAGAGAAATCTTAAGACAAGGAGGAATTAGCCAGAGAAAGAAGGAGGGGAAGAACATTCTAGCCAGGTGGAAGGTGAGGGCAAGAGGGGAGAGAGAAGAGAGAGCTCACTTGTCGCAGTTTGGCTGCAGGGAGGTGTGTGCGCCAGGGCAGTAAGCGATGAGGCTGGAGGACCAGGGAAATTCCACGACAGGATCCCGACCTTCCCCTGGGGCGGCCAGGAACAAGCGACATAGTCACAGACCAGCCGGAAGGAAGAAGGTAATAGCAGACTTTCCGTGTCTTTCACAGAAAGTTAGGATTCGAGCCAGGAGTTAACGTGGTCACCGCAAGTTCATGCTCTTCTTCTGACATTTATTTCCGTGAGACCACTATGACATGACTTTCACACACGTGGAAACAGGCAGTAAAAATAATCAAAGCCGATGTGTGAATGGGGCCAAAGTCATCCTGTCTGACTTAGCTAACATCATCTAAGGATGACAAGTGGAAAATTAATGTTACGCCCTTAATAGTCTTGACGAATGCCAGTCTTTCCCAAATCCTGCTTTGCCCCAGTTTCTGATGCGTTTAAATTCCTTGTATAAAATAGCATGGGCTAATGTGGATCTGACCATCACAGCTGGGACATTTTCCCCATATTTTTAGTCCCTGTTTGTAGATTCAGAGATCTTTGGGAGTAGTAACAGCTTTACCTGTTGGAACTATGAAAGGTTGGTGGATGTTGTCTTCCTTCCTTGATCTCAATCAACTCAGAGCGTTGGATGGTCTTCAGCAGTCAGGTAACGGGAGATGGAAAGGTACAAGAGAGGCCGAGAGTGGACTGTTTCACGGTGATCCTTCATCATGATTCTGAACATATAAATTCACACGGTCTTACTGTTCAGTTCATCAGCCTGTAAAATGCCCTGACTCTCCCACACAAATGCCCTCGGGTGGAATGATGCAACCAAGGGCAACTTTCTGCAAGACTTCAGGATTTATCGCTGAAAATAGAACGTATGGTGATTTAGAGATTCTGTGTCTTTCAGGAGTAAGTAAATAAATATTGTCAGTACGAATCCTGCTGCAATTTAGGAGTAGGGCCTGGATAGATTGAAAGATGTGACAGGCAGTGCCTCGTTAATCTATCAGGCTTGTGCAACAGACATAAAAGCTCATTTTCAGGGACTATTAAAGGATCAAGATAAAAAGGGAATTAATCTAAACTGCCTAAAACTTATACGTAATGAAAGAATAGGATTTTTTTTTTTAATATAGGACTTAATATTTACGAAAAGTAGATTAAGGGTCACGATACTTGGTGAAACATTGTGACCAAACTGTTGGAAAAATAATAGGGAAGGCGATTCAATGGAAAAGAGTTAGTATATACTACATCTGAAATAAACATAAGATTAAAAAAGTAAAACATGCTAAAAATCTGGCAAAAGTTTTATAGAAGAAAGAAATACACAAATATATTACATTCTCATGAAGTTTTAAAGAGCTGACATTGGGAAATGAAAATAAACTTTTAGAAAGATCTATGAGAATAAGCTCTGGAGAGATGCTTGCGTTGTCTCTTTCATCAGAGGTGCCTTGCCTAGGAGTTCAGGAAACATTTTATCGTCCACAACACAGTCTATAGCCTTGCTTATTGTATCGGTCAGCTCGGGCTGCTGTAACAGGACGCCACAGGCTCGAGGCTTAACCCACAGGCATTAAATTCTCACAGTCCTGAAGGCTGGAAGTCCAAGGTCAAGGGGCCAGGGTTGGTTTATACGGCCTTTTCTCCTCTTCTTACAAGGACACCAATCCTATTGGATCAGGGCTCTACCCTGGTGACCTTATTTAACGTGAATTACTTCCTGGTAAGCCCTGTCTCCAAATACAGTCACATTGGGGTGAAGGCTTCAATGTATGAATTTTGTAAGGGGCACAACTCAGTCCATACCACCCATCAGTATCAACCCTGGAAAGAGCAAAGTCACAGCTTAAATTATTAAAACTCTTACTAAGATAGTTTCTTTTTCTATGGCCTTATGTATTAGTTACATGCGTCTTAATGCCAGGTATCATTTGTAAACTCCAGAAGCGTTTATAAGAAGACCAGCAACGTTGACACGGTTCTTTGAAGACTAAAGTAGCGTTTTAATAAAAGCAGTGGGTCAGCAGTCGAGGCTGGGGCTCCCAGCTGGTAAAGGAGAGGTTTGGTGCAGGAGAGGAACACAGCGAGACAGACGTGGGAACCAGCAGGAGAAGAGGAGCTGTGCAGGCTGCCCTGTTCAGGGGGAACCACAGGCTTGGTTTTTAAAAGCTTATTGTTGTTACTTTTCTCCTGCCCAGAGCTTTTAAGCAGAAAAACATGGTGTCAGAGAAAGTAGCTCGGCTGGGACTCAAAAGCCGATATTCTGCCGCAGCCAGTCCTGCCCACACCTCGGAGTAAGACCTAAGACGTGCATAATCCCCGGAGCCCCAGCTTCCTCGGCTGCAAAGCCAGATGGGTGTAGATCCTGAAAGGACCCTGTTCTGCTCCTATCAGTCAGATGTCTGTGACCCTAAGACTTACTTCTGGAGAGCATATGTCAGTTCCAGCATTTCTAGAACAATTGCTATGTAACGTATAAAAACTTTCATCCCCTCTTAGATATAAGTAGCTCTGTAACGGATGCCAAGCCTCATGTCCAACTTGACTGAACTCTGGGGTATAATCTGGAAACCACTGAAATCTAAGAAGCAGTGAAAAAGAGAGAGAGAAAAAAAAACATAGCATAGCATCCAAGTAAATGGCCTTATTTCCATGGCCCTGTTATGTAGTCAGCTCATTTATTTAAAAGTAATTTAATTTTAATTACCCCAGTACTGTTTCGGCAATGCTCATGTTAAAAAATGTAGACTCGATTTAAACTCTATGTGTGGAGAACAGAATGCTTTCTTTACAAGCATTAGAGTTTTATTTGGCAAATGCTGTTCTTAGTTTATTAAAAACTTCAAAATATGTACAAATCTATGGGACATATGTCATCATCACAGAATGACATGGTGGAGACACTTCCTATCGCTACATGGCCATCATTTGTACTTTATATGAGGTCCCGTATAGGACAGATGTTAATCAAATTGCACACCTTACTCACTCTCTTTCTCAGAGGGTCATTTCATAATTCCTATATTCATCTGAATCATATCAGAAAAATAAAGTAGAAGAAAGAAGAAGGCATTAATCATTAAATTATTTTAATAAATAAAAGTTAGATGTTCTAATTTTAAAAGATTTACTTGCTCATTGTTAAAAAAAAATTGAGAGGGAAGAATAAAATAATGTCATTTGCAGCAACATGGATGGACCTGGAGATTATCGTATTAAGTGAAGTAAGCCAGACAGAGAAAGACAAATATCTTACCACTGATATGTGGAATCGAAAAAAAATGATACAAATGAATGCATTTATAAAACAGCAAGTGATTCACAGTCATAGAAAACAAACTTACGGTTACCAAAGGGGAAAGGGGGATGGGGAGGGATAAAGTAGGAGTCTGGGATTAGCAAATACAAACTGCTATATATAGAATAGATAACCAACGAAGTTCTAATGTATAGCACAGGGAACTACATTTAATATCTTGTAATACTCTATAATGAAAAAGAATATGAGAAAGGATATATACATATATACATATAACTGATTCACAATGCTGTACAACAGAAACTAAACACAACATTGTAAATCGGCTATACTTCAAATATGCATATAGCTGAGTTAAGCCAATCTCAGAATAATGGAGTGCCAAGTAAGAATTAATGTGAAAATTGTTATATTCAACATAACAGCAGAAATCCCGCTGGCATCTCTTGGTGTGATTCACCACCATGGTTTACACATTTGCGAATTTCTAAGAAAAGAAGTAAAGTAACAGAATGTGGACGGGTCTTCCAGTCTGAAGACTTGAGTTTAAAAATTATTCCTGCCACTTACCAGCTATGGGCAAATCTTTAAACCTCTTCCAATAGGAAATGGCACATTCTGGAAATTTAATACTAGGAATATATAGTTTTTACAAATTCAGTTCATATTCCTCAACTCTTTTGTATTCATTGCATAATTCCGAATACTAAAAAATTTGATGGGATTCTGGAGACTAGCAAATATTTTCTTTTAGCCTGATACCTGCTTTGAGGCACACACAGTGTGGAAGAGTGGAAAGATGAAAGCTTGAAACAGTTACTACTTCTACAGTACTTTATAGTTTTCCAAGTTCCTGTTCTCATATCTGCTTTGATACAAGTTATCTCCATCAGATGCATTATTAATATATCTGTGTTTTAAGAGATTGAAAATCTGTTTCTAAGAGCAACGGAGTTCAGTGATCAGAAGTGACCCTTTGGTGAATATATAGTGGCTTCCCTCTTCCTCCTGAGACTATTTTAGTCTCAGCAGAGATGGAGTCTGCACGAGCACTTTATATAACTAGGGCCGACTCCCATGGGGTGGAGTGATGGGTAAAACATATGATTCATAATAAGAAATTGCTGCCTTTCAAATCACTACCTACCATAATACTGGCCACTTCATTACAGTCATAATTAGAGAGAAAGAAAGAAAAGGGAAAAAACAAAACAAAACAAAACAGAAATGATCATTTGAGGGAGGAAATTAGTGCTTAATTTCCAAGGCTGTTTTATTTTAATGAATGCAACAGGATTTTATACTTAAATTGCAAACTGAAGAACGCTAAGGCTAGTGTTTTAGATCTGTCTTCTAAATGGAAAACACTTAACGTAGCATGTGATGAAAAAGTAACTAATGACTGAATATATCCCTGCAGTCAAATACAGTGTCTTTTAAGAAGTGTTAAGAAAATAAATACGTACATGTAGGTAGGCATGCGTATGTAAGTCACATCCATGTAATCAGTGGCTACAGTCTTTAAGCAAAGAAAAACTCTCTCTGCGTGCACCTTTACCTTGCTAAAGATATACCAGTAAAGAGAAGGCGCTGTTAGAAGAAAGTCTCCTATTTTCAGTGTCTGATGCAGTTCAAAATGAAGGAATGGACATTTTCCGGGAAGAGGAAAACAAGACTTAAAACGAAGTAATAAGCATAGGTTGGTCTAAGAGTCCCCATTGTTTAGAGAGCTGATGAGTCATCTCCCAAAGAACAAGTTTTCTGTTCTCCCCTTCCATTTCCTCTTTTAGAAAACTGACTCCAGAATGTACTATTCTTACAGAAAACTGTAGCAAATAAAAATATACAGCTCAATGATTTATCTCAAAGGGCACACCAGTGTAATCACCGTGCAGGGCAACAGAACCGTGCCAAACGCCTTTTTACAAGCCCCTCCTGCCATCCTTCCTCCCTCCCTCGCCTCTCAATTGCAATTGTCTTTTATATTATCACTTCTTTTCTTTTCTTGATAATTTACCATCAAAACATCCATCCTTAGACATTAGTTTTGCTTTGCCCTTGTTTTCTAAACTTTGTATAAATGGAATCATATAGTTTATATTCTTTGGTATATACGTTCTTTCATGCAGCATTACAGGTGTGAAATTTATTCTTGTTGCTATGAGTAGTGGCTTTTTGTATTCATTCCTTTATATGCAGAATGGGACTCAGCCATGGGGAGAAGTGTTTAGGGGGCAACTGGGAGTCGGGGGTGGAATCAAAGGAATGGTCAGGAGCCGAATTTCAATACAAGTGTTGAGCAAGGAGATAGAACAAGTGTGCTCAAGACCAAGAAGATACAACTGGATATAGAACACATGGCAGAAGCTTCTTCATAAGGGGGAAAAATCGAGAACGTAGGCTCCTAGAACAGAGGAAAACAAAGGGGTCTGACTTGCTAAACTACGGTACGAACTCCAAGGTCCATTTGTCTCCCCAGCAAGATCTCCAGGTGGGACTAAACCTCTAGCTGCACTAGGGGCTGAAGGACCTAGGAATGGGAATTTCAGAAACACGGCATGGAAGAGCCAGATCAGAAGTTACATGGCAATGATTCTATGTAACTCTTCTCTGTTAGCTGGAGACCTTGTTACTACCATAAGAAAGGGGAGAATCTAGACTTAGGAATCAGTACTTCTGAATAATTGTCAGGAATGTGATGAGATTTTGCATGAATTGCTTGATTTTACTGTACTTCATCCACTACATTGAAAAAAGGGACGATTAAGAACACTGTCACCACAGAATTTTCCTTCTTGTGATAGTTCTGGTAATAAGTGGTGTGTGATTTGAAATTATGTTCAAAACTCAAACTAAAGCTTTTCTAAGCATGCAACTTTAATTGTATTATGATTTAATTATTATTTTCCAAATAGAGATGATTATTCAAATGAGGTAGCTATAGTGCCAGCAGTCTTCATTATAACTGCCTGAACACAGACTCTTCCTGGAGAGCAGAGATGATCATAAACAGTTTGGCTTTATTTTAAAGTGGCATTGACACAAGTCCACTCAAATTAAGAGTCCCATCTGAACTGACTCTTCAGAAAGGTTAAGAAGTAACAAACCATAGACGTGCATGGCCCCTCCACTAAAAAGTACGAACTGTCAGCTATGGTAATGAGTAATCAAAACAGTGGTAAAGTTTTTTGTTTCTTTTTTCTGGTGACTTCCACTGAAGTCATACAGTCAATCCCCCCAGCCCTGCCCCATCCTATCCGATCAAACCTTCTTAAGAGAAGACGTTTCAATTGACTTCTTTGATTGAATGACAGATGTCAACATCAAAATAGTCCTGAGATTTTATGACTTTGTGCTGCTTAGCAGAGATATTGCAGAGAAATATTATATCAATTAAAATGTAGTTAGAAACTAAAGAAAAATGATGACTTGCCTTTATGAATCTTCTCTGGGTACATCTACAAAAATATATCCTACACAATTAAGATATGTATAAATGGACATTTTCAGAACATATAAAAAAACCAATCCCCAAATATTCACATTCTGTTGAGTCAGAAATGAAACACAGTATACCCTTGAATTGATCTGTTTCTCATTCCTTTCTCTGTAACTGGCATTAGGAGAGAAAAAAAAGGGTAGTGAGACCCACAAGGAAATCTGTAACAATCAGACTCCAAGGTCTCATTCTGTCATTACCTATTGTGAATAATTATCCACGTTTTACTCCTTTCGTCTATTTAAATCTTATCAATTGTGTCAAACTGATTAAAATGGTCTAATTAATTATGTTTTAGAAATTTGGGGGGTATCATAGGATTAAGATATTTAATAAAACACATTTTGTGATTAAAGTCTCAGAAGAATCCCTTAAGTGTTGAGTCCTACTTCCTGAACCCCCTGCAATACACAGTCGGTTCCGAGGCAGCAGTAAATCACTGAAGGGAACATTTTCTTCATAATGTCACTACAAAAAAACAGCATAAAGAATATTCTAACTACACGCCATGAAATTAAAACAACAGACCATGACTGGTAGGAAATTATGAGTTTATCTTACTTTCGTGAAGATTTAAAAAAGAAAAAACAACATTTATGGAGAAAGTAATGAATATTAAATCTTTCATACACCTGCCATGATTAAAGAAATCTCACTTAAGCCAGGAACTCTGCAACATGGCGAGGTTACTATTCGGTTTGAACAATGAGACTCAGAGAAGTTAAATAGGGTCAGGCCACAGAGAATGGTAAGTTTGAAAAAGCAAACGGAAGGAGATCAGGTGAAAATTAATCAAATCATGTAAGCTGTCCTGATAATGAAAACATCCAGCGTTTGTAGCTAAGACCTCCGTCCTCAAGTGGGGTGCCCAGGCTAGCAGCCTCAGCATCCTGCTGGTGCGATCTCAGTCCCCAGGACCAGTCCTACTGAATTAAAATCCCGTTTTTTGAAGAAGATCCATATGCACATGAAGGTTTTGGAAGCACTACCACTGTGGGGAATTATTATCTCAAAAATTTAAGGCTAGTAAAATGCTTCGTGACTGGAAGGAACTCAATATAGTTTATGTGTTTTCATGTAGAGATCAAAGCAAATCTTCTCTAGAATGAGTCTTCCTCTAGAGTGAAGGTTGCATTTGATTCTTTTTCGCATCCTCAGAATCTGGTTAGTACAATGCCGGGCTCACACTGGGTTCAGTGAGAGAGGGAACAAACGATGTTAGAATAAAAACAGAGCAGTCAAGCCAGTGCTGTTACACTATTTGTTAAGAAGGTTAGACAGTCAGCTCTGTGGGACAGTGCAAGGACATTCAGTAGGCACACGGGAAAAGCAGAATACGTGAAAATGAGACATTTTTGCTCAAACACAGTGGAAAAAAACTTGTCATGTGCTTAACTAGGAAGCGCACAAAAGGTTTTGAGCATCCCTGTGCATAACCTGATGACTTAGTAACCGTGTAGAGCAAAGGTGATGCTGGAAAGCATATGTATTTTCATCATGCTAAGCCCTATTGTTGGTCCTGGTCAGATTTTACTAAAATTCTGTGCTCTTTGATCAAGGAAGAATTTAGAATGTAAAGTGGGTTTAAGACAAAAATCACTTCAAAAAACTTAAGACTTAGAGGACAGTCCAGACAACGCTAATGGTTATTTTAAAACGTTTGTTATGCCTCAAGGCTGCAGAGCGGTCCTAACTACCCGGAATGAGGTCAAGTGTCACAGGTTATGGTCACAAGACTGCTCTCCCGTCAGAGAAAGCTGCAAGCTCCGAGGATCCCAGGCCACTCTCACTTGTGACCAGCTGGTTACAGATCCGGGGGCGTTCCCACCTTCCCGTCAGGTTCCATAGCTTGTTAGAACAACTCACAGAGCTCAGGGAAGCGCTATACTTTCCATTACAGATTATTATACAACCAGCGAAAATTATCCTTAAATTATCCTGGGCTCTGTTGTACCCACACATGCACATAACAGCAGCTTACGATACTCACCAGAATACAATGGAATTTTAAGAATGAGATTAAATATTCCAAGTATACTTCACTCACAAAATATGTGGTATCACCAAGAACATAGATTCTAAGCTGTTTTAACCAATGCTGCCTACATTGAAAATAAAGATTAACAGGACTTTTTTAAATACAGTGGAAGCAGTTCCAAAACTCACTGCTAAAAAATCAGGACCAAAATCTTTCTGAGCTTAGATTTAAAACTGTGCGAGCAACATACCGTGTAAATTCGCTAAATCTACTTGTTTTTCTTAAACGCGTCCTATTTCATCTTCAAGCTGCCAAATTAAATTTCACTTTTAAGAAAAACTATGATAATTTCATAATAATTTAAGATATCAGTTATTTTCCTTCCAATTAAAAATTCTGAAATATTAAATCTTGTAGCCTGTTTGATGAATAACAGGGACTCTGTCTTGTGACACTTACAGGATACACAATGACTCTCTACTGTCTTGCCCGTATTCCACAGAGAACGTACAGCATGGCTCCCCTAAAGGATACTTCTAAGTGGCCTGAGAAAAGCCTAAGGTTTAAAGTTTGTGAGGTTTACTTCCCCTCTTGATAACAAAATTCTCTCAAACACATTATTTTAAAAAAATCACAGGATAATTTTTATTTATAATGAAGTTATTCCCTCTGGACTTCAAATCATCAGTTCACTCTTATAACAGAGAATCAGTTTAAATAACACCACCAAAACGGAATGAAAAAAACCATCTGGTTTTACGTATCAATTTCTTTGATACGTCATACTGGCATCCCGTCAGTCTTCCAACACGGTCCACGTCCGGTGAACTTCTCAACAGACGGCCAAGCTTAGAGTCCTTCACACTGACGTCTTATTCTAGGCTGTGCCTGGCTGACTGACTCTTGATGGCTTCTGAAGTCAAACATTCAAACAAGGGTTCTGAAGAAAGGCTGACTTCACACGTAACCCAACGACAAATGAACAGCACGCCTTCGGATCCTCTGGCTTTTATAACAGTCCCTTTGGAAAGTTAATTAATTGATGATTGTTCCCTTAGAGTTCTGTTTTAAAGGGCGAAGCACCGCCTATACAGTTTGTGCCAACGTCCTTGACTTTCTCACTTCCATTGCTTTGTTTATCAGATCATATACTGATGGCAGTCTTATTTTATCCATATTTTTGCTATAAACGTTGAGAAATATACCAAGGACAACTAACAAACCAGACCATACATACCTAAGGGAAAGAAATAAGGAGAAAAGAAGATTAATATCAGAGTAACTATTATTCATCAGAATATGATGGTGAGTTCACAATAATTCTTCAATAAAACAAAATACTATTTATTTTATTTTACAAATAATACTTAGATCAGATTAGACAAAATTCTATATTTTTATAGTACACGTGTGTGTATGTATATGTGTGTGTGTGTGCATATATAAATAAAGTATTTTACAAAATTCTAAATGTAGTTCATTTGAGTTTTGAGGATAATAGCAAATGTGAAGTCCAACTCCTACCAAAACTCTCAAGAGTACACTTAAAGCGCTGGATGCGTAACTCTGCCCATGGCCATCTCGGCAATTCAATTCAGCAGTCCATCTAGTTATCCCAGTTGGACAGAATATAAAGAGATAAAAAGTAGGAGAACTGGCACAGATAGATGAATACCTAGCACATGCAGAAAAACAGACTAATTTATAGAAAACAAACAGCACAGTTGTCCCTCGTATCAGCAGGGGATTGATTACAGGACCTTCCCTTGACTTGGTACCAAAATCCATGGATGCTCAAGTCCCTTGTATAAGATGATAACATTATTTGTATATAACCTACATGTATCTTCCTGGATATTTTAAATCATCTCTAGATTATTATAATACCTAATACAATGTAAATGCTGTGTAAAAGGTTGTCCGTGCATGGCAAATTCAAATTTTGCTTTTTGGAACTTTCTGGAATTTTTTTCCTAAATATGTTTAATCTGCAGTTGCTTGAATCTGCAGATGCAGAACCCATGGATACAGAAGACTGCACACTGATGTAAATTTATTTTGTGGTTACCTTTAAGCTTATGCAGTTGAACAATGAAGGTCTGAACTGCACAGGTCCACTTAGATATGTGGACTTTTTCAATAAACGTACAGTCTGCCCTCTGTATGCCTAATGGATGTGGAACCCATGGAAAGGAAGGGCTGACTGTAAGGAACTTGAACATCCTTGGAATTTGGTACCCGTGGGGATCCTGGAACCAGTTCCCTGTGGATTCTGAGGGATGACTGTACATTGATAATTTCTAAGTTTGAATCTTCTCAATTACTGACCAATGTAAGTTTAAATGATGCCAAATTCAAATACATACTAAACAGAAAAGAGTAAATGCTTCCACAAAAAGCCACAAACTAAAAAAATAATTAGGGCACAACTTACAGAATACTTTTCTACCTCAAATCCTTTGTGGGAAAAGGCAGCCAACTTAACAATTTAAAAAGCCACATATATATTTATATATGTATCTTATATATTTGCACCAGGCAAGGGGAATCCCTTAATCTCAACACATCCTCACATTGATTTATACTGGAAACAGGGTCACATGTGCATTGGGATTGGTTAGGCAATTTAAGTGCACAAAATGATTTCTTCAAAATAATTACATACATTTCTGAAACAGCAGAAGACACATCAATAAATTTGGGTCAAGATGAAAAGGATTCTTTACAAAGAAATTAAGGCTGCTGAAGAGGAAATGTGAAACAAAATACCTAAAAGTAGAGCAACTTGTTGAATTAAAAAGCACTTACTGAAATGTGAATGGTTTGGCAAAGAACATAAAGGAAAGGACAATGGTCATTGCTTTTCTTCCCGTTGTCACTGCAAGGAGAAAGAGGCTGGTTTAAGAATGTGCCTCCTATCTTGGTAATATTTTGAAAATCATTTCCTTAACAAACATTTACAGAGCCTACCATATGCCAAGATCTATGTGAGGTGCCGAGGAAACGAAGGAAAGCAAAAAAAACACCCCAACAAACAGGAAGTCATTGTTCTTGCCACCATGGAGTTCATAGTCCAGCAGGGTTACAGACATAAAATAACACAGCTACACTTCAAGTGCAACTGTAGCATGACCTTGATGGAGGCCGGGATGCCGTGGAGGCACGCCATCCCTTAGAGAGAAAAACTTAAGTTTGGCAGGAAAGAAAGGCTTTCCCAAGGAAGACATGATTAAGTAGACCAGTGGTTATTCTTCCAAAGTGGTGATCTAAAGGACATCCTAACATCCCAATGGTGGGCACCTCCAGCTAAGACCACAAGTAATCTTTACAATCATCTTTATTACACTACCTTCAAGGATCAGGGCCTGCAATCTTCCTCCCTTGTCCCACCCAGGTACAGACAGGACTCTGCACACATCTCCGGCACGCCTTCCCCTCCACTAGACTGTGTGCTTTACTTAGGGCCTCGTCTCATTCATCCTTATATCCCCAGACTCTGCAGTTCCTGGCCCTTAACGTTCAAAGCATGAATGACTGAATAGCAAAGACACTGTTCTGGAAACACGTGTCAGAGCCTGATTCCCCAAATCTATTTTTCTTCCACTTTGGTAGAAGGACCCCTAATGTTTACGTGGGAGATCTTCCCACATCTCCTATAGCCATGTGTGGTCATGTGACTAGGTCTGGCCAACAAAATGGGAGCATAAGTGCTGTTTCTAGGAGTGTGATTTCCACGAAGAGAAGGGCGTGTCTCTCTCTCTCCTCTCTGCCTGCCTCCCGGGAGTGAGGATGAGGACGGCATAGAGAGACTGGACTCCTATGGAGCTGGAGCCACCAGACCGGCTTGGGAGGCGGGTGGCAGGTGGGTTAAGAGGACAGGGCTGGAGCCAGACGGCCTCTGGGGAATCTTGCTTCTGCAGCCTACTGGCTGGCTGACCTGTGGGCCCCTCACTTCACCTCCCTGTGCCTCAGTTCACCCATTTGTAAAACAGAACAAGAACAGTGCCTACTTCATAGGATCGCAAGATTAAGCTGAATAATACATGTAAAATACTCAAAATGGCACCTGGTACGTGATGCGGGCTAGGGTCATGTTAGTGGTTATCATGACCACCTCTGGATTTCTTTCACACGAGGGAGAAATAAACCTGCCCACACCTTCAAGACAAGGACTGCATCTCACATTCTTTATACCAACCACAGGGCTCATGGATACACACAATCTGCTATCAAGCTCCTTCTGAACAGTTATTATCTTACAAGCCAAACTGAAACCCAAGCTAAGTACATGAATTTGCAACCTTTCCTGATTGCACGAGGTGACCTGGAAGGTTACTGATCCAGCCTGATCTACAATGAAATTCCCTGTGTTTACCACCAGGGATGTGAACTTTAAAAAGGAGAGTAGTATATGAGCAAATAGAAAACTTAGGAAGCAAATAAACTTTTACAAAGAGAGCAGTATTTATTCATGTGTTTAATTTACTCAGTGGTATTAAAATGAGTATTCCCCTAAAACCATGAAAAATTAAAATCAGGTAAGTGACTGATGTATAAATGCATTCAGGATGTAAACTCTATAGATCTCTGACAGAGATGATCTTGTCCAACCCAGTGGCTTCACAAGAGAGAGAAACGGAGCCCAGGGAAGAGGAGAGACTTACTCTCCAGGTCCCACATCATTAAGTGTCAGAGCTGGGACTGGGTTCCACCTTTGCTGATATCCCAACCCAGTGCTGTTCATGGCAGGTCACACAGCTTCCAATCCTGGGCGTCACTCCCAGCTCTCTCCACGTGGGAGACGCCGAGAGCTTTCGTCACGTGGACCACTCATTTGGCCAATGATAGGAGGCAGCACACGGAGTCACCTCACTGAGTCTCCCCGTAGCCCCTTATCTGCTCCGCTCACTCCTCCAAAGCAAAACAAATACGACCTCCATTCCTCTGACGTGCCAAGCAAAGTCGCTTCCCACAGCAGGTGCAGAGTGTCAGTGAAAAGAGGGGCTAACGTGGTTCATGTCCTAGAAAGTGTGCGAGTGAAAGGGCCAAAAAACTTCGCTTAAAATATACCTGTCATATTCTAAGTGTAGCAAAACTGGAATTCTGCTATAAATGAAAAGTGCTTGAAGTGTTTTTCTCTGAAGGTATTCACTCCATCATACTTTTTAACAAAAAGATCTTTTAAAGTATTTCAAAGTTACTATTCAGATAAATGTGTATGTTTGATTTTAAAATTAAGCCTGCAAATAAGAAATTAAGATCAAGTATCATCTTCCTTAGAGTTTTAAAGAAATACCATAAGCCAAGGAATACATTGGAGAACTATGACAATCTTCTTTTTAATGGAGAGTAGGTGCTGCCTTTGTTTTGGAAAAGAGTCTAAGAGGACATTTAAATGCTTATTTCGTAATCTAAGCAAGTACATCACTCCTACCTGTTACCGCAAGGAGTGCGCCAAAGATTTTAATCAAAGCCAGAACAAAGGAGATTCCAAAATACCCAGTGAGGGAGAAAAGGAAAGCGTAACCATAGGTCCGAACTGGGTTCTGCAACGTACAAAAGAGCCCGTTAGTAAAATGCAAAACAAACCCCGAGGTATTATGAATGAAATAAAACCACAGACTTTAATCAACTTCTTGAGCCATAATAGGCCATTCAACAATGCAGTCAAGCAAAGATTTTTGTTTACTTCTGATTTAATGGAAACATAATGATGAAATTAAAAATCCCCAACTTCTACAGTGCAAAGAGCTTAAAAATTAACTTAGAGGCTAGGGCAAGGATACCATAAATTTAAATACAAATCATTTCATTTCAGAAATAATTTCTGATCTACATATATTGTATTAAAGGCGTTATCAAATGACACAAAAGATAGTCATTCTGAACAAGGGAAATTAGTAATACAGAGGACATTATATAATGAAAGGTGTTTATTTTAAAAAATGTGAAGAGTGTTTACCTTTGAACAAAATGTCACTGCGGGGCCTAGTCCGCTAGTGCAGGTCAGTCCCAACAGAATGTACACAAAACCGATGGAATACGAATACAAAACCTAGAGTAGATAAAAATAAGGTGGAAAAAAGTGCCATGCAGCCAAAGGTGGAAAATGAAGGATTTTCAATATACAGCCCAATTAACCTATTCAATTAATTTGTACAAGAAACTATTTAAAAAGTAACATCATTGTTTCAATATGGCCTAATTTTCTGGAAATGATGGTTGGTCCTGTTTATAAGTTTACACATTATTTGGTGTACACGGTTACCTAGGTACTCATTTTTTGCCTACCTTAATTACTGAATTCAAATCAGATTTTAATATTGGGGTCCTCTGTATGTACACAAAACAAAACCACTTTAAAACTATTTATCAGACATGAAAACACCCAAACATTAAGTTGGAAAAGACATTAAAATACAATGAAAGTAAGCAGTCTATGACCTACCCACTGCTTACTTTCCCAATTTCCCACCAACCTCTCCATCCCAGCTGATCACAGTCCTCACAAAGGGCATCAGCGTCCCCGTGCCAGGCACCGTGCTAATCACGCTCTGCATGGATTATCCCATTCATGTCTCACAAGCAACCCGAGAGACAGGCGCTCGTACTCATCGTTCCTCAGTCTGCAGATGAAGAAATCGAAACTCACAGACACTAAGTCATCTTCCTCACATAGGGGAGTTAGCAAAGCTAGGATATAATGAAGGCTTCACCCAGAGCCTGTGGTCTTAATCACTGTATAGCATTTACCTATACTTCCTTCATTGTCTGATCTCTGCCTTGTCTAGGAAGAGTGGTGATGATGATCAAGAAAACTCCTGACCAGGATGAAAGTTCCGATGTTCCCAAGGACGCCATGACATAAGATGCCCTATTCTGCTGACAAAGTGACAGGAAAGACCAGTCCTCTATATCCTTAATGCTGTATGTGGTCTGTCTAGCAAGGCGGTTGGCTATGAAATCAATGCAGACACATACAATAATTTTCCTATGTACAAATACCAACCAGTGAGAAGATATATTGGAAGCAAAGGCATTATTTGCAGTAACAACAGCAAAAAGATGAAACACCTAACAATAACTTCTTGGCAAAAAAGATGAAACACCTAACAATAACTCCAATAAAAATACTTGGATTGATAATGTTTGGTTGGACCAAAGACTTAACACAAAAGGAAATTATACAACCAGGAGGCAGCAGGGGTAAAGTCCTTACATCTTGAGAGTTGGAAAAGCCTTTGCAGTTCTAACACACAGCCAGAAGCCATGGAGGAAAAGATGAGCTAAACCACGTGCAAATTACAAACTTCCAAGGAGAACATCATACCAAATACAAAGAGAGGGGAAAAATGATGTAACAAAATATTTTTTACAAAAAGTATTTTTGCCCAAAACTCCAGAAATCAAAGAGGGAAACATTTATCAAATATGCACAATAAGGTACTAGTGGTGGTTAAGGTAGTTTCACTCTTTACCTGCCTGTAACATTTGAATGTATTACTTTTATGAAAATAATGCTGAGAAACTAGTTTAAAAATACAATGCATACCATAATTATTTCATAAAATTTAGTACATCATCATTTTTGAGTCTGTCTGATGTGAAGGGAGAGCACAGGAGTATTTACCATTTCCGAATTAGAAGCGTTATGCAGTTTCATAGCTTTTTCTTGGACATTTCCAATGACAGCATCTGCACACAGTGCCAGGGAAATGAGCATCACACCTTCAAGAAGGCATAAGACAAAAATAACCTCCTTACTTAAACATACAAATGATGATCAAGACTTATCAGAAATTTAATTGGACTAAAAAGCCAAAAGGACCCCTTACATCACATTTGCTCAGTAAAGCGGAGTATTTTTACCCATAAGCAGCTGTAACAGGCATGTAGGTGATGTTATTTAAAAAAACCTAATGCTAGTAAATTGCATTAACTCTGTCACCTTATTGTTTTTCACTGTCATGTCAAATAATAGTGCTGATTTTAGAGTAGGTTATACGTTTGAAAGAAACACTGTATTAAACACAGGAGATTCTCAGAAGATCTACTGGGATCAGCGGTTAGCCCATTAACTCAATCAGATACAGAGGGAAAGCATAAAAAATTTACCCATAGTATTAAAATGTTTAATTTAAAACACATAAATATGATGCAGTTGTCAAGGCCCTTTTCTCTGACTACGGGTCCAAATTAAAATTCTATACTTTCTCTTTTGTATAAACCACACTCGTAACAGACGGTCTCTATGATTTCTATGTTGTTTTTAAAAATGCACCAAAAACTGAGGAACTTCTGAAAAAATGAGGGTGGAGAATCCTTTCATGTTTTTATGCTGTCCCCCAATTTTGACAGTTGCTCACCTATACCTAATTCAACAGTGATTTTATTGACTCGTCAAAGTGTCTCAATTAATTTAGTGTTCAAAGAACTAATTCATTCTCTCTTCAAACTCATTTTTGAATATTTAAGTCATATTTAATTACTACATAATTATAATAACAGGTACAACTGCGGGCATGAACAAATCTGGAAATCAATTCATACAAATGTGCACGTCGACCTGAGAAGCAGGCTATTACCTGCAAATGTTTAGGACACTGGCCACCAGTCATGATGCTTTACAGAAAGAACAAAGGGCAACCTTGGTTACATCTGTGAGTCTGGTGAGATTTAAAGGAGTTTTCCCTTTCTATTTTTTTAAAAAATATATACGCAATCAAATGTAGCAGAAAAATAAATGTACAGGTGTATGCACTTGAGAATTTTCAAGCTTTCGTATTGATTCAATTTGACTTTGTATCATCTAACTTTGGTATCTGTTACCTAAACATACATTTTTATTCGCAAAACTTGATTCTGAATGCTTTTTTCTTTGTTTCAAATATCAAACCTGCCCTCAAAAGAAAAAGATATGCTATTATTGAAGACCCTGAAATTAATGTCCTAGCTCCTGAAAGGCTATTGAAAGACATTCTAAAAATGTTCCGAACAATGACAATAGCATGAAAATTCTGGAATTGCATCCCAAACAGAATATTTTAAAGGAAGGCATTTACTTGAATATTCACTTCACATATCCAACGTTTTATTTATGTCTATCTTAAGTAACCATTTTAATAGTTAATCTAATTGCCTTTAGATAACATACTCTTACAGATCAGGGATTGTGATACGTGCTCATCAAGAATTCTTAAGGATGAAGTATCACTAGGCTCTCATTCTCTTAAAAAATATTCCCAGGGAATTCAGAAAGGGTTAGCGCTTCAGTTATAGTGAGAAGACACAGAACCTCTGAAGCCACCTCTTTCCATCACTGTCCTCATCCTCACCCCCACCACGAGTACGTGCTCTCACTCCCATCATTCCAGCATCTCATTCTAGCCTCCCACGACCTTTGTGCAGGGCAAACTATTAGCATCGTGTCTGTTTTATGGTGAAGCACTCCTCTAACACTGCTTTCTCACAAGTAGAAGAGCCAGTTCCCTCAGTTTTCAAATATAACCTTCCTTTTACGGTTGCTGACGTGGAGATGAAGTGCTCCTGAAAACCCTGAACCACGTTAGGAACACCGGCAATAAGCCTCCTCAGAGTAAAGCTCATTGAAATAAAGCTCACTGGTGCCCTGAATGAGCAAGGCTGGAAGAGCTCACCTACTAGGCTCTACCAGCAACTTCTGACGGTGGAAAGGATGCTGAACTGGTTACATGTGAATCCATTAAACTAGCCCGGTTAACCAGGTTAGTAAGAAAGGTTGACTAACAACTGGTAAGGAAAACTGTGCTTCTCAGAAAGGAAAGGGAAGTTGATGTAGACGATTTTCCTCATTCTGTGAGTTTTTTCTCACACACACCGTCCGCACTTGCTAATGCGCAGGCAGGTATTTGTTGTTGTTGTTAGTGCTGCTTTGTTTTGCTCTGTTTTTCTCCCTGTTCTCTTAGAGCTTCTTTCAAGGAAATATTTTTGTTATGGGTCAGGATAGCAAATGGGATGATACTAAAATAATCTTACAAGTAAAAACTCAACAGTTTAAAAATGACAATACTGTGTATATAACAAACAATTTCTCTGTAAGGTCTTCAGAATAAAAACAAGATTCCATTACATATTCTTAATTCTTATTTATTTCTAAACATACTACAATACCTATTCTGCTCATGAAAGATCTAAATTTAATTGACAAAATTCTGCACGGCACACCATGAGGAAAGTGTTTATGGTGGAATCTTTATGAACTTTAAGGTTATGACCATCTTTATATTTTATAGCCCAATACCAATAAACATAAAGCATACTTTTCCTTTTTTAGCTAAAACAATGATGAATAAGTGTGCAGGTTTCCTTTTTTTTTAAGAAAATGAGAATAAAAATTATTACTATGGTTCTCCTGTAACACATGCATGTATTTCTAATTCAGCCCATAAAAAACCAATCTATCATGTAATGATAACAGAAGATTCTGACTACGCAAACAGCCTCCCGTCACGTTAAAATACAAGAGTACTAAAAACAACTGTTGTATTTCCAGAGTTGTGATATTTTTACATCTTGTATGGAGGGTCCCAAAACTTTACGTTAGGTATGAGAGTCACAGATACTATACGGTCATTTGAAATCCTTATGAAATAGTAAAAAATTTTTACTCTAAACCAAAATGCCTACAAAATCTGGGAATACAAATAAATTCCTTACCTGTCAGGTTGAAGTTAGGGGCAACCGTGCTGTCAGCCAGGGTAAACCATATCAGGCCGAGGCTCATACACAGGGCAGCAGACACGTCCACAACATTGTAACGCTTTCCTGTGTAAAACAGACACATGTCAACCGCACTGTGCAGTTACCCACTCAGCACAGATTTAGATCTATGTGTTTAAAACAAGTAGAACATACACCGACTTTCATATCCCATGCCAGAAATCAAGATGAACACTTAGGTCAAGGGCTAAATCAATCACAGAAGTGCTTCTGACAATTAAATTACCAGTGAGCACCAACATATCCTTAGAAGTGAGGTTAGAGGTCCTTCTTTATCTGTTATGATAGTAAGTAAATACGAACATCTACAAAGTTGGTGGAAATTAGTGCCTTTTTTTACTTTATGTATAATATAAAGCTATGAATTTTCTCATAGCTTGTAAGTTTACAAAGTAACCAGAGAAATTATTCAGGCTGTATATAAGTGTGCAAATACTACAGTCAGATAACCTCTAGGTTGGTGAGGATTAACTTATTTTAGTACATCCACATTTAAAAAATGAAATCATACAGCGTTAACTTTTTGGAAGGATTGTAAGGACGTACTACACAGACCACGTCAGTTACAATGTTAATTGTGAATTTTAATAGGAATTGAGATCCTTATTTTCTCCTGTGTGAACAGTTAACCTGGAACTTTATGTGAAGTCATCGATATACACATTTTTATTTTAAAGGCTCTCTTGGGAAGACTTATAATGCATCAAATGAAGTCGGGCTGTGTAAGAACTTCAATGATTATGAAAATGTGAATATGGCTCATGACAAGTCACATGAACAAAACAAAAACTCGTTTCACTGCCTCCTCTTTTACGACTCTTTTCACATAGTTTATAACTCAGTTGGGGCTTCAGAAACTCAACAGCCGGCAGAGTGAGTAAAAAACCACTTCTGCTCAGCCTAAGTTTTACTTCAGCGTGAGACTGTCCATCTGTATAATGGAGGTAGAGAGGGGAGACCTGGAGAGTGGAAAAATGAAAGAATTGGGGGGAAAAGAGCTTTCCAGGTACTTCTGGGCCAGGCCTTCAATGTGCGAATACAGTCTTTCTGGCAATGTAGTAGATACCAGACGAAAAGAATCAAACAAAATACCCTTTTTATTTTCCCCCATGTCCAAGTTATCGATTTCAGACCCTAAGGTATATCACAGGTATAACACCTTAGTTTTATTAGACACCGCTCAGAAGTGTTACAGTATCTAGAACGTCCATTAGAAATATTAACCGAAGTTTAACGTTTTTCCTAATGCTAGATGCCACAGCACAGCCTACGAGTTGCAAACAGTATGAAAATACAGCATTACTATACCTTGAATAAAAACTCCTCCTAGCATAACAGGAATCAATTTGCAGCACTTGAAGATGACTTGGGTAGGGTAATTCAGGTAGCCCAAGGAAGTGTTTGACAACCCCATAGTACCCACAGTTAGAAAAGCTATTATCGTGTAGGTTTTTCCTGGTATTCTGTAAAAGACAATTTTTAAAATCTTCATTTTGGGACCCAACTCATACTACTGTAAGAGAATGTGCTTACAATGTGCAAATGTCTAGTTACGCTTCTAATTTGTTTAGTATTTCAAGAAATATTGGGAAGATATCACTATTCTTAAAGTTACAACACTGTTTACTTGTATAAATGAATGTTGGTAAAAATAACAGTTTACCTTTATTTAATCAGTCATAAGCGAGAACTCTCAACTGTGTGGACAAGTGGTATATTAGAGAGTTACTTAAATTCTTACTGAAATTATAAATGTTGGTAAAGGGTTTTTTTAACGGTACTTTGAGCTACAGATAAAAACATCTTTGACTAAATTTAGAAAAAAAAGAACTGAGTTTTAAAAAATTACTGGCCCCTGTAATAGTAAAAGGCACTTTACCTAATTTTTAACTTCTAAAGTGTTGCTCTGTTTCCTAACATTTCCATCTAGCATTAGGAAAAATACATCCGTCCATTCTGCTAGAATAACCTGAGCAGAATTTCTCTAGAAAAAGAACATGGTGGTTTTAAAACTCTAGACATGATTTTTATTACCACAGTATCTTATGATTCATCTGTAATGCTGTATTCCATAAAATGTCAAAACAATCAACTTTCAGATGAGGAATCTGACTCCTCATGATCCCAAACTTTCTACTTTGGGTTCTTAGTGGATTTCCTAAAGGAGATTCTTAACCTGAAATCCTCAGAATTTTGAGCTCTTACTGTGAGCATGTGCTTACTTTGAATATAAATACTTAATGGTTTAAAACAATAAGACCGTGCGCTGGTGTCACTAACACAGAAAGCGCTATTCATGTATCATTAGGTTATGCTGCATACTTAGATTTAGCTTCCATTTTGGGATTTGTGTCCATGTTTAAATCAAGGCAACAAAGGCCTCCGTATTTTGTATATGGCTAGATATACAGCAAAATAATTTACTAGAAAAATTCAATTAAAATGCATTATTTCCACTTACTTTTCAATGTTCAGACCTCTGACTAGTACAGTGGTCAGCATTTAAAATCCACATGGAAATAACCAGGCATGCCCATATGCATCAGTGTACGCTGACACTGGTTTTCACACTGTCCATGGGTTTAACCCTCAATGAGGTACCATCAGTGAGGGCGGACAGCACCACTTCTCCAGGTAACGATATGAATCACAGGAGGCAAACTTCCTCATCCATAAATTGCAAACAGTGGCCAGAAAATAAGTCAGGTCAGCAGAATCACAAGGAATGATGGTTAGAAAAGCAGCGTAGTTCAGGAAGAAAGAAAACCAGCCTGAAACTCAGGAAACCTCAAGTCAGAAGGTTCCAACTCTTACAGCAACTTGGGGCACGAGCTCAGGAATATCCCAGCTCTCCTCCAGGTCTGCTTCCTCGCTCGTGAAACAAAGTCAGATTTCATCATCTTGCCTCCAGGCTTTTCACTGTTTCTACTTTATTTGCTCACTACTTTAGATGTGATGGGCAAGTTGTAACTTTAAAAATACCCTTCAAAGCCAATTTGACAGCTAGATCTCCTTTATTAAAAACTCACTTAGAGTAATTAACACTAAAGTTACAAGGTAATCTCGGTGAAGAATAACGAGGGGTGTATTCAGGGTATTTCTGTCTACCGTGTGCTGCACCACCATCGTCGCAGTTGATCCTCAAAATGGAACAGAGAGAACTTAGGGAACTTCCCTGAGGTATTGACAGGACTAATAAGAAGCAGGAACAAGACTCATATCCATGTTTCTGACCCCAAAACTTGCACTCTTCCAAGTACACGGGCATTCACACAAACGTAAGAAGAAAGAAAAAACTAAGCAGAGTTTGACTACTTGAAGGTCTAAAGAGCAGAGCCGCTTAAAAGAATTTCAGAGACGGACATATGCTCAGAAATAAATAAAAAAGTATGTGACTGGCCATACTGTCACCGTAATACACTTTAAAGACTTTTTCTAAAGCAGTTTTTAATGTGCTTTGGGATGAAAAGTTTTCAGTTCATAATTATATTTACTATAGGTCTATAAATTCTTATCCCTAATTCCTTCACTTATGTTTAAATCAAACCCAAATGACTTTACCTTTAAATGTGTGTGGTCATGTGGTTTACAGGCTGGGATAAACGTGGCTGGGGGCTCACTCCCCATCTCTTTTTGGTAGCTGAGAGGGAGCAGAGACTTTTTAAAACTTAACCGTTAGGAGAGACATCATTTGTGTTTTTCAGGCCCGGCAGTTTGCAATATAGAGTGAATCCTCAGGCTTCCCTACATACTAGTCTTGACATACACATTTAATTACTTTCTATTCTATCACCTATGGCTAAGTCTTGTACAGTTTCACAGCATGAAAATAATGAAAAGGATGTCCTCAGATTCAAACATTTTTAACATCACTGCTATAATAATTTATTGGCAACAGCGAGGTTGAAAGGTTAATTAGACCCATGAAAAAACATTGGTGTTACTGATTTAAATATTTAAAATTTTATAGTTATTTTCATACATCAAAAACATTTAGTTAAGAAAAAAGTAGCTGTGAAATTTTTTATTTTCACTGAAGGATTAAACCTTCATATCAATAAAAACAGGATGTCAATATTATAGCTCCTTATCACACTTAAACTGTCTAGTACATACATGAAATATTCACATATCAGGGTCTAATACACCAGGATAACCACACTTACATTTATTTAGAAAATGTTATATTCAAATTCCCAACCACGTTCTGATAGAAGAGACTAGGTTTTTAATGGCATTGTTTAATATGCCATTAAAAATATTTCAAAATATTTCTCAAACCTAGGTGTCCTTAATTTAAAAGATACTGTCATAGAAACTCTTCTAGTTTTAATGAAAAGGAACATTATGAAATTTCTCTAATGTCTAATAATCTAGTTTCTACTGCTGGCCATTTCAAACACAATGATGTTCAGTGGAATGTATCACACAAAACAAAACATTTACTATACATTTAAAAAACCAGCAGAAACATAGGTATTGGTGTTTCATTTCACCACTTTTATGTGAGCACCACTGTAAATTTTTCAGTAACCACACCTATTTCCACTATTAAAACATATATATGTATATATATATACACACACACATATCTGAATACATTCTCCCATTTTAAGATCTAACTATCGTTGAGTCTGAACAACATTTTTTTATTTGATAATGAAAAACTTAAAGAGATAACACTTTTTCAGTGTATAATGGAAATATCATATTTACTATTTTTAATAAATTGGTTATACTGACAAAAATTCTCAGGTATTAAATGTTTCATTAATGGGAAATATATATTTTACATATAATATATTCCATATGCCTAAGAAATAAAACAAAAAAATTTACTACTAGTATACTTAACTACCAAAAAATAAAAGCAAACAAACCACATACCTTCTCCTTTTGTCCTGAATAAGCTGAAGTTCTATTAGGCCAAATATGGAGTAAAATGCAAATTGCACTAAAGTAAGGTACCAGCCATAGAGCTTAAAACCCTCCAATGAAAATATTAATTCCTGTTGAGAGATACACGAAAACTGTTAAGTTCAAGGGGCAGATCCATTTCCTCACAATAAATTCCTATAAGCACAATAGTTTAAAAGAAACCAGGCCTCACTCCCAACAACAAAACAAACAAAAAAACCATCCAAATCTCAAGGCTTCTAAAAGGTAAAACTAGAGAAGTTAGGTGGCCTTTCCGAAAAAGTGACATTAGATATCCAGGCATGACAATGAGCAGAAACAGGGAGGAGGGGAGGGAGGACTATGAAGCAACCTCATCCTAGGCTTCTTTTCTTAAAAGACCAAAATCTAAAAAGGTGCCCAAATGATGAGAGAGGTAGCTTATTGAAGAACACGTGTACATTATAACAAGCACATTTCATTAAAGTCTATCATCTCAGGCCTGTTTTCCCCCAGTTCAAATCGACAATTAATGTCATTTTTTGGATTTTTTTTGTGCCACAGATTATGTAAAACTTCTTCTTATAGAGAGAATACTTTCCATAAACATAATGTTGTTATCATGAAATAACATTTACATTAACTGTTAACAAGCGATTCTTAATCTCATTAAAAGTATTCTAATTAAGTTATCTGGTTTAACACAATAAATCAAACTATTCACCACATATATATATTTCAGCTGTATCTGAAATAAATTTTAAAAAGATTAAATTGATGGACAAATCTATTTTCAAAGAAAAACTAAACATAGCTGTAAAATGACCCTGAACTAGATTCTGTACAGTTAGGATGCTGCATAATTCCCCAAATTTAGACTTCATGTTCAAGTGAGTCTATAAGTTATTTAGGAGCTTTCTGGCTTATGAACTATAAAACATAGAAATATCTTTATTAATATCTTGGTATTCAGATAAATATTTCACTTTACATACGGCTAGCTTTATTACACAACGCCATTTTCTTTAAACTATTTTAATATGCAATTATATGCAAGATTTAGTAGCAATGTCAGTTTTCATAAAAGTGGTGTTACAATTATAATCAGTTTATCTAATTTTAAAAGAAACTGCACAAATCAGTTGTAAATTAAAATCTCTGCTCATAAATAAAACAGAAAAATTAAATGAAATTTATAAATTTCTAATTAATATCCCATTAAAATGGCTAATTTGCTCCAGAGCTATGGTATTTTGAAGGACAGTCGTTTCTCAATAAGAAATTCCAACATTTGATAAAGTTTACTATTTTGGATTGTTCTTCATCGTGATACCTGGATTTTTATACCATCTTCTAGTGGGAAAATCAGTTATTATAATAAATATTAAAAATTTAAAATTCATATTGTTTTACAGTTAATTCTTACAAGCTAAGGAATAATCACAATTCTGCTTTCTCCTTTATACTTACTTTATATTTCATCTCTATAAGACAATGTAAAAGAGTACAATTAATAATTTTTAATATCATTCTGATTAAAAAATATCAGAAATATCTGTATTTTAAGAAAACACATTGCTTTCCTTTTCTTGAATTACAAAAGATTCTTTCATGTTAGGGAGTTGCATGAAAAGCAAAATTGGTAATGGCTGAAAATACTCATTAATGAACTGACAACTGATAATATTAGTCCCCATTCAAACATTCTGTTACACTAGCCTGAACAGTCATCCATCTAGCACACTGAAGGTCAGGAATTTGCTGCCGGTCAAATGTGTATCCCATTACACAATGCAAGCATGAGATGAACTGTGGCAATGTCAGAAACGTTTTGCACAGGCAAAACTCACAGAAAAATAAGGTTCTGGCATGGTTGAATTAGAGGAGGAAACCAACAAGAATGAGAACACAATAGGTGCTTCAGAAAAAGAATGATTCAAATAGTATAGTATTAAAGAGACCCCTCAGACAAACAGAAAACATCCTGGTACACTTTTGCAAAATGACCTGTTATTGAGCTCCAGGAATCAAGAGTGAACTGGAATATGGCTTTTGTGCTATCATTCAATTGTACCTGAGAATTATGTTCCAAAGTACTAATCAATACTTAAATCATTTTCTTACGAAAGCTAACACATGGTTGCAATTATTACCTACATTTGGCAAAACACAGTGTTTCATATTTTTTCATAATTTTAAATAAAAAAAAATTAAGTTGTTTTAAAGATAGAGGTACTGGGGATTGAACCCAGAACCTTGTGCATTCTACCACTGAGCTATACCTACCACCGATAATTTCAATTTTTTATGATTATTTCCCTCTTCCCTCCTGACACGTAAAATATTTAACTCTAAAATTTTGATCCCTGTTTTCAGCCAATTTAATCTTAAGGAGCTCTTTTCTACTACTATACAAAAAACCTTAAATTGGTGGATAAATTTGCTATCCTCTAAAGGAAAAGACCTTGGACAAAACTATTAGTACTGCCCATACTGACCTCAATTGTTATAAACAATTTAACATATTAGAAACAAATAACTAATTTTTTTACCTGTAAATATCCATAAATAAGGTAAAATACAAAAACTCCAGCAACACATATGAAAAACTGAGTAAGTTTGTTAAATCTGCTGAGATTTATGCCAAGTACTACAATGTCATCTATTGACTTGATGTGTGGTGACATTGCTTGGGTTTTGGATGGGACGGTGATGGAAATATATTTCCTGGAGTTGTTGAACTTGAGATCCATTGTTCTTATTTTGCCACATTCAGTGCTTCCAAAGTTTTCTTTGTTGGTTTCCTCTCCTTTGTTCAGTCTTTCTTTTGCCGGAGGAGACAAGTCCTATAGAAGGAAATAAACAACTGTAGCAAAACATTTAGACCATTCTTCCAAAATCATCTTCTGCTGAGATGTCTATAATGAAATGAAATGCCTGGCATGTTTTAGTGAAGCACTGAAATTATACCTCATACTATGAGAGACTAGTAGAGCACGGTGCTCTCAACATGTTTTGGAATTTTGACAGAACCAAATTCTAGACTTTGCTTTGCTACCTACTAGCTGAGGAGCCTTGAGAAAAGTATTTAATCTTTCTGAATGTTAGGTTCTCTATCTTTAAAAGGGGGGTAAAAAAATGTGCCTATCACAGGATTTTTAAGACTATATGAAATAAGTGTAAAAGTGCCTAGCATGGTTAAGTCAATCCATAAACATTAGCTACCATTACTGAACTTTTTAGAACTCTGGCTAGGGTGACATGGTCTGCTGAAGTGGAGTCACCTCTTTGATGCGTGGCTGGAAATATGAATCTGGATTTTTGACCCAGACTTCGCTCCTGAGACCCAGGATCGTACTTCCCAAGGCTTCTGTGACACCTCTACTTAAGAGTTTTACAGGCACCTCATTTTCAAAGCATCCAAAGCTAAACTAATTATGTTCCCCTCAAAACAAACCTGCTCTTCTTTCTGTGTGCCCTGTCTCACTACCGGTACCTACTATGAAGCACAAGCTAAAAATCTGGAAGCTGAGATTCTCCTTTTCCTCACATTCTATATTTTGCCAAGATTCTTGTTAATTCTACATCCATAAATACACCTAAAATCTGTTGGCCACCCTGCTGTCAAACAACCATTTTCTCTTGCTTAAATTACTAGATTAGCTCGAATAGAATCTCTCTTTTCCCTCTCTGATCCATCTTTCACTTTGCTTAACATCAATTCTGATAATGCTGCACCTCTGACTGAGGGTCTATAAATTACAAACTGGTTGATTCTCTGGACTTCTGTAGCACTTTATATATATTTTTACAAATATCTAAATAAAAAAGTATAACTTTTTTGTTTTTGTGTCTGCTTCTCCCACAAGTTTATGAAATCCGTAAGGGAAGAGATGATGTCATCTTCGTATGATGTTCTAGCACATAACAAAAGATACTAAATAGAGGACTCTACTGTCCTGTAGTAAAACATCATTCAGTCAACCGCTATCTTGTCCCTTTCCAACACTTTGCTACTTCTGACACACCTACTGGCAATCGCAGTCGTACACACTGCAGATCTGTGCCAGACATGCAGTGTTAAATCCCCCCAGTACTGTGCCTTTGTGAACATCAGTGCCAAAATACTGACATCTCTACTGAAATTTCCCACAAAGCATCTGAAATGAACATGGAAACAAATTAATTTTCTCTGCTGACTCGAGGTACCAGCACCAGAAAACGTGCCCTTTAAAGCCTTTGCATTTAGAATGCAGTTTCATTAATCAGAACATCACTGGTCAGATCATGTGACTGATGAAGACACTGTAGCTCTGATACCCAATACTGTGCTCCTGAATGTTCGCCATATCCCTTTCATTCCAGACGTTAATGGCTTATATTAAGCATCATTTGAAGAAACTGGGCTAATGTCCTTGTGATGCAGGAAAAAAAAATTAAGCGCAGAATTAAAATTAGCTTTCAAGTTAAATGGTTAGTATTTTTGCTTTAATTGAGAAGTTCATGTAACCCTTGAAACTGATGTACAAAAGCCCACAGGTGTGAATCACTGCCTGATGCCTCTTCCTAGAGTCAACACAGACATTTAACTTCAGTTACTTGAAGTTACAAATAACTGCTAAAATGAAAAAAAGGTAGTATTTCTAGCACATATTTAAATTTAAAAATAACAAATGACTGGTGATAATGGTGATTTACAATGATCTACTGAGGTAAAAATTTCAATTAATTTCTTAACTCTCAATCTTTAGAAGAAAAGTCTCCCACTAAAGGTAGAATGAGGAAAATACATCATTACAGTGTGAGTAATCTAAAACAACCTGATCCCGTATTTTGTCACAATGTTACAATTAAAAGAATCTTGCCATTAAACCTAGATTAATTGGACTCTGAATATTAATCGCGACATGTGAAGTATAACCGTAAAACAAGAGAAAAACAAGATTCTGCTCCATTTCTTTGAACACACTTGACTACACAAAGTTGAAGAAACTGTGTACTAACTTTTGAAGGTTACTCTCTTTTTCCAAGGGAGAAAACTAAAATTAGGATTTAACACATATAGTATGAAGTTAAATATTTACATAAATTATTTTCAATTGCTGTATGTCTCTCATCCAAGTCCCAAACTATCCCAATTCACTTAGAAAAACGTTTATCCAAAAAAGAATTTTAGACGTCTAATATTCTACACCTAGTGTAGAAGAAATGCATATACCCAACATTAAAAAAAAAAGTTAGCACACCAAATCCTTCCGCTTTCTTTTAGTATTTCTTTCAAGGAAAATAAAAAGATGGGGGAGAGAATTAAGCTGCAAGGACCGGAAGAATCTGCAGAACTCGTCGTGTCAATTTATGACATCAATTGAATAGCCAGATGAGAACAGTCACCTTGCATTACAAACGGGCAGAGTACAAAACGCAGAACCCGGAAGTAGTTCTTAAAACGCTGTTTTGGGGAACTCGGGCCCCCGACACTTCTCCGGAAGCCCTGAGAATAGCCTAAGAGACCCGGAGATGGCCTCAGGCCTGCGAGTCCTCGCCAGCCGAAGGGCAGAAGGGCGAGGAGCGGATGCTCCTCCCTGGAAACCGTGCCAACAGGTTTCCGATATTTAAAAAAAGAAGTCCCCCGCTCCCTGCCTACCGCACGTTCCTTGGGATGAAGGTGGACGGTGTCAAGGTTATCTGGCGGGGGGGGGGTCTGGGACCCAAACATGGAGAAAGGCCGTGTGGGGACATGTCCACTCCCGAGCCAGTGTGTCACCTGGAAGAGTGACCCCAGCCCAGCTGGCGCCTAAGCCAGACGGAGCGTCTGCCCCTCCCCAGGTCCATCGCTATCACCTCCTGCTTCTCCTCCTGGCCTACGCCTGCACTTTCCTCTGCGGCCGCCGCCTCCTCACAAGGTGCTCGCATCCCCGGCGCCCGCGGGCCATTTCCGCCTAGGTGTCCGCCTGCGCACGCGCAGTGGCGCGGCCCCGCCCCCTCGCCGGCATCCGGCCTCCGGCGGCTGGGCCGCGCAGTCGCGTCTCGCGCATGCGCCCTCCGCTCCGAAAAGTGGGCGGCGCGCCGCTGAGTTGGCCCGGCGGTGCCAAGAGTTTGCTTTTCTGCCGATGAAACGCGGCGTTGGGGCGGCGAGTGCCTTTAGGGTGGAGCGTTCTCATCCTCGGATCCGTGCTCCTAGTCTCCGAGCCTCTGAGTCTCCGCCAGGTTGCCCCGGCCGGGTTCCCTGGGCCCTGAGGGCGCCCCGGCCATGGCGCTGCGCTGGATTTGAGGAGGAGGCCGAGTGGAGACTGTGGAACCCGGAGAGAGAGGCCCGTGGGGTCCCCGCTTCCCTCTGCTTGATTCAGATGAAACGGGGTAAATGACAGTACCTTTCTCTGCTTCCATGTTCTCGCCGCACTCGGCCTGCTTTCCCCTGAAGGTGGATGTTGAGTTGCCTCTGACGTATAACTGAGCTCGTAGCTACGGCAGCCCCGGTCCTTCCCACAGAAGTGTCAGCCTGGTTTCCACAGGGCCGCGTACGGCTCAGAGTGTGAGCACCACAGCCTTGCCCGCCCCCCAGACGAAACCTCTACCCTGTAGACGTAGGTGTAATGATGCAGAAAACCTATTGGGAATATGGTGATGCGTTGTTTGCGGGTAGCCCCAAAATGACATGGAAGGCAAAGGTTGCTGTAAGGGCGGAACATTTTTGAGAACATGCTTTGGATACCCAGGAAAGGACTGAATTGGATTAATGTATATATTAGATTCCAGTCAGTTATGTACAGCTTTTGGAACGTAACAGGTGTTTTGTATTGGGGCGGGGGTGAAGTTTTATGTGAAGCACAGCAGGTACCTCCTACTGTAAGTGGTGGGTCTGGTTCTGCATTTGCGTTTAGTCCTTATGAGGTCGGGGTTATCAGTATTCACGTCTTGACTAGGGCTTGGAGAATTTAAATTTCCTAAAGAAACAGTGAACGATAGCCTTTCAACGATGCCATACTGTTTTTCAAAATATGTGGCTTTAATTCTACTGTTAGACATTTATCCAAGTTATTTACCAAGCACCTATTAAATGGCCATATGCATAGGTCACACCCATAATCCATAAGTGTACACAATACATAAATTACAAATACGAGCTCCCTGCCCTCAAGGAGTTACAGGTATACGTGCAAAGGTAAATGTTAGCATGAAACAACTTCCAAGAGGTATCATAAGGTATCATGTACTCATACCTGGAGAATGACAGTAGTCTTCTAGCTGGTCTTTCTACTTCCCCTCTGTTTCTTTACATTCTAATTCCATTCGGCAGCTGGAATGATCCTTTTAGGACCTGTGACAGAATATGCCGTTCCTCTGCTCAGAACCCTTTAATGGTTTACCAATTAAAATTCAAGAGCCTTACCGTGGCTCCTAAGAAAGAGCTTGATCTTGATAAACCACATCCGCAGCTACTGTTCAAAGCCCAGCTAACCGTCCGAGCATGCCAAGCACCAGCACTCTGGACTTAACTGTTCCTTCTGCACCGAACACCGCCCTCCCAAACACCCACAGAATGTGCTTTCTCACTTGCCTCACTAGCTGCTCAAATGTAACTTGATCTGACAGTTCTTCCGTGGCCACCCCACCTAGGAGAGCTAACCCCTCCACGTACACACACTGCCCTCACTCTGCTGCTTTACTTGCCTTCATAGCAGTCAGGAACACTTCCCAGGGATTCATTGTTTAGGTCTCCCTCACCTCTTTGGCCCTACTGGAATGTTCCATGAGAGCAGGAATTTTGTCTCATTTATTCATGCCTGTATCACCGTCATCTAGAACAGAGAGCTCAGTAAATCCTTGGTGAATGAATGACTAAGATTAAGAGCCAAATGAGGGTTAAGACAGTAAGATGGAAATTCAGAAGTAAAATATTGGCTGGAGTGGTTTGGGAAGCTTCCTTTAGAAGGCAGAATCTAAATGATGAGGAGGATTCAAACTGTGCAGCGTAGGAAACTGTTTAGAAAGGGGAAGGGTGGTCCAAGCAGGGTCAACCAAAGTCAACAGAGACACTAGACAAGGCAGTAATCAAATCTACAGTAATGCTAATATGCTAACATGTAAAAATATAACCAAAATAGGAAACTGCTAATAGCACATCAGTGAAAATTCACTTTGCCTCATCAAGCCTGGTTTATCTTCCTCTCTTTTACCAGCAAATCGCATCCTTCTTAGGTTGTATCTACCAGATACTCTCAATTCCAAACTGACTGGGAAATATATTTAGAGAACAGTTGGAATTTGTGTTAAACCATGAAAAAGCAAATATTGAAAATAACATAGAACTAAATGTTGAAATAAAGCATTAGTTACACACACATTTTAAGATTGTTCATGTCCATGAAAGATGAAGAAAATTATAGGGCATAAAGAACCAACTGGATTAAATGTCTCTAATTCCCTCTGGAAGTCCAGAGGTATTTCTTATGTACAAAGAAAGAAGAAAATCAAATAGTTTCACTTTTTGAAACTATCCCAATTCCTGCTATGATAGTGCTTCGTTATAAAGTTATGCTTATTTAATTCTTTGCCATAAGGTTTTAAACAATTATTTATATTTATATATAATTTATTTTATTTCTTGTTATAATTATATAAGTGGATATAGTCATCAGTAATTTTTAATAAATCTAATCATAAAGATCATCATGACTATTGCCTTTTTGATAATCAAAGAGTTTATTTATTATGGGAATTGGTCTTTAGGAACCCAGGGTAACTTTTATACTAAATCAAATAAACAATACATTAATGAAATATTATAAATATTTTTTAATGTAAAGGTCAATGTTAGGCAAAGTTGTGTCTCCCACAAAATTCATATGTTGAAGTCCTAGTCTCTAGTACCCAAGGATGTGATAGTCTGAAGTCTTTAATGACCTGCATCTGAAGATAGGGTCATTCAAGAGGTAATTAAGGTAAAATGAAGGAATGAGGGTGGATCCTAACCCAGTCTGACAGGTGACCTCATAAAAGAGGAAATGTGGATACAGACATGTATAGAGGAAAGACCGTGTGAAGACAGCCAACCCCTTGATCTCAAACTTCTGGCCTCTGGAACCATGGGGAAATAAACTCTGTTATTTACACCACCCAGTCTGTGGTATTTTGTTAATGCAGTCCTGGCAGAGTGATATAGTCAGTGACATGTTTTCACATGTCCAATGTAAGACATCTGAGAGTCTGTCTGGGGTAGTACTGTGGTAGAGCAGGTATTTAATCAATCCTGACTCTGTTACATTGCTGCCCATTGACCCCTGTGATAACCCTTGTGTTCAAACAAAATTAAAGATGTGCTGTATGAATTGGTTATAACTTCTAAGAAATAAGTAGTCCTGTTGTGTCAAAAGCCTTTGCTGTTCTGACTCATATTCTCAGCATCCCTTCCATTTTCTGACTTGCTGGGGCCGGGGGCGGGGGTGGTAGTGGTGGTGTGGAGGGTGGGGGGTGCAGAGGGGGACAATTTCACACGAACTTCCCCTCTTCTCCCTGACAGCTCCTCTTTTCTACCTTTGCCAGGTTGCCCTGCTTTCTGCCTCCGGCTCTTGTGACTTTGCCCACCTGAGGCCAGTAGTAGCTCTCAGCTCATGCCATGCACAGCGTTGAAGTGTTGGTGAGTTAACACTCCTGGGTCAGCCTTCAACCAAAAGGTGACAACAGCTGAAGAATAATGGTTCTTATCTCTTAGCCTTTAGCAGTACAGTTTTGGAAAGACCATTCTCTGTGCTTCTTACGAGGTTCTGGTGAAATTGAATTCTGGATGCCCAGCAGCAACTTCAGTCACATACTCCTGTACCATCTTCTACATCCTTTTCCCCATTCCCTCACTGCTTCTCACTCCGGTCACCTCCCAAATGACCTGGCTACACACAAGTAGTTGTCTTAGGTGATGCTTTGCGGGGAAACCAAGCTAGGGATGTTGGTGAAAGAAGAAAGTCTCAAATACAGGTCTCTGGAGCTGGGTCCCTCACCAGTCCCATGGCAACAGGGGTACCTCCTGGTGTGGGACACCCCAGTTACTAAGGTGCTTTCCTGCCTGTGGTGGATTGAAGATGAAGATGAAGATGAATCATTCATCTCTGTGGTCACTCTAGCACTTGAATGGGAACGGGCGGTGGTACTTATAAGAATGGGGAAATTTACTGGCTTTTTTTTTTTTTTTACTTTCGTGGTCAGCTAGTTATAAACTCACCATGAGAGCTGGGAAGCCCCCAAATCAGTATTAAAGAGACCCTCATCTCTTGCAGCCACAGGATAGACTGCTGAAAGTCCTGTTCAGGATTTAATTATAAGAGTGGCAGAGCTGCAGATGTGATTGAATGTGATTTAGGGGAGGGGAGGGTTCCAAGAAGGGGGGACCGGCTCTGGGAAATCCAGCAGAGATTTCTCTGTTGCTAGGAAACAGAGGTCACTCTGATTGGGTATCTTCAGAATTCTTACCTAAAAGGAGGGAGGAACAAAGGAGCTTTAAAGCTGTAGTTGGTAAAGAAGCAGTTGTCACTTACATTAGCCTCAATAGTGGGATGGTTGGGGGGTCACTTCTGAAGTTTAGACAATGTTTTTGTTTTTGTCTGAGTTCAGACATGACTACCGTGTGGTCCCGTTTTTGTCCTGAACCATTGTGATCACTGAGTGGCCTTGGGTGATGTTGGTGTTCTGTGAAATTGTTTACGGTCAACAGGACACCATGGCCTAGTAGATAGTGCCAGGCCAGCTCCCTGCTGTCAGGGGCTGCTTTTCTTTTTCTCAAAGCAGAATTGTAGGGGGAAGGTATAGCTCAGTGGTAGAGCTCATACTTAGCGTGCATGAGGTCCTGGGTTCAATCCTCAGTACCTCCACTAAAAAAAACAAAGCAAAACAAAACAAAACAAAAACATAAATAAACTTAATTACCTCCCCCCCCCCCAAAAAAATCAAAGCAGAATTGTACTGGTCATGTACTAGAATGATGAGGCCAGGGCCAGGGAGACACCAGCACATCTGCTGCTCCTGAATTACCCCATGCTACAACTTGCTGTGAGATTAATATTGGTATTTCCATAATACTTTCATCATAGCTCTAGCATGTGTATTAGTTTTCTGTTACTCCAAAGCAAATAACCACAAACTTAGCAAGTTAAAACTCATTTATTAGCTCAGAGTTCTGTAAATCAGAAGTCTGGTTATGGGTTGCCTGGGTTCTTCTGCTTGGGATTTTATAAGGTTGGAATCAAAGTATTGGTGAGACTGTCATCTTATCTGGAGCTTGGGGGCTTTCTTCAAGCTCATTCAGGTTGTTAGCATAATCCAGTTCGCTGTAGTTTTTGGACTGAGGTCCCTGTTTTCTTGCTGGCAGTCAGCTGGGGGAGTGGTCACTCAGCTTCTGAAGGGCACCTTAATTCTTGCCATGCAGTCCATTTGAAGGTATAATCCATCCATATACAAAGCCAGCAATGACATGTCCAATCCTTCTCATGCTTTAAAATGCTGATTTTCTCTGCCTCAGGACTTTAGACCTAGATTTAAAAGACTCATATGATTAGGTCAGGCTCATAAGGATAATGTCCCTTTTGAGTATCTCAAAATCAACTGATTAGTAACCCTAATTACATCAGCATGATACCCCTTCGCCATGTGATGTAACATAATCCTGGGCTTGATATCCCATCATATTCATGTGGAGTTTTGTTCTTGCTGCTCATGTATATTTTAGACACAGATTGTGACCACTTAACAACTAGAAGAACATTATTTTAAAGCAAATTAAACTTAAATTCCTGTCTGAAATTGGTTTACATTTTCAAATAAATTCAATAGAGATTGTCCTCCAGAGACATAAAGGACTTTTAATTTTGGGTATGTTCTTCTTCAGGGCACCTCGCTGAACATCTTCAGGGCCTCTCATGTTGATGTCTTAGGAGACGACGTTGCAGCAGGGGTTAAATGGTTACTTTGAATCTTTGGGACAAAATTGTCACTACTTAGCAAAACCTAGTGACAGGTCTTGTACCTATTTCATAAGGATAAATTTTTAAAATTTAATTCTTATTTTTTATGGAAGTGTAGTCCATTTACAATGTTAGTTTCAGATGTAGAGCAAAGTGATTCAGTTATACGTGTGCACATACATATATATGTATTTCAAATTCTTTTCCATTGCAGCTCATTACAAGAAATTGAATATAGTTCTCTGTGCTTGTTTACCTGTTTTATGTATAGTAATATATATTTGTTAATCACAAACTCATAATCTATCCCTCCCCGTTTCCCCCCAGTAACCACAGTTTGTTTTCTATGTCCATGAGCAAGAGGAGAAATATTAAAAGGAGACCTCTATCTGCAAATTTTGCCTAAGATGCTTTTATGCAAATGATAAGTTTTGATTTGTTGTTACAATTGAATAAAGTAAAAATTTATAGTTGGTATCAAAGCTTTCATTTGACTATAAAATGTATTATTTGTTTTTTTTTTTTAACTGAGTTCTGAAATAAATAAGGTGAAAGATTTTATTACAATACTAGCCTGATTTGTGGAAGTCACACTAATACTTGGTTAGTTAAAATTGCAGGGAGAGCAATTTGCTATATTTAACACTAGAAAGTAGGTGAAAATCTCAAATCAGCCTGCAAAATGCAGAATGAAGCTCTGCCAAGAAATTAAGAGTATGATATATAGATATGTTTTATAATACATAAAAGATATCCGCATAATTGACATAGAAACTGCTTTCTAAGTACATTGTATTTTTGCATTTCAAAGAAACAAGGAATCAAAGAACTAGGAGGAAATCTGTTCTGTTCTGTTTCTAACATAATTAATATCGGACCAATTCATGACAGAAAGATAAGTTTTTACCTCTATCTATGTTCTCTGTGCTCTAGAGAAGTTTGTACAATTGAATAAATGCAATTAAATAAGGTCTGGGGAGGTGTCAAAGTAGCTATTTTCTTTAATCTTTTAAGATATTGTATGTAAGGTTTAAAGAAATAATTATTTCTTTCAGCTTAAAAGCTAAAGCCCTTAAACTGAAATATGACAACCAATGACCAGAAAAGCAGTCCAAAAAGCATAATGATAAATTAATAACCTTAGAAAAATATTAGCTTACTTTTTTGAGTCACTGGTCTGAGTAATAAGTGAGTCCCTTTAGTTTCCCTTATTGTATACAAAGCATTTCTGTCTTCGTACCTGCCAGAGATCTTTGTATGTACTCTTACTGTTCTTATACAGAGTAAGAGTGAAATACAAGGATGAGGTTTAATGTGGTGAAGGAAGGTTTTTCTCAGTTTTTTGAGTTAGTTTTAAAGATGAGATTTAGTCTTTTCTTTTAAGTAATTTGTTACTTAGCTGTGTTTACCATGAATTGTTGCTTCTTTGAACCATCTCTACTGCTGGTTGCCAATCCGATTACACCATATCATAAAAATTTAGTATCTTTCTACTAGAGTTGTTCCTGGGTTCTTGTTCATTTTGAAGGTATAATCTGGTCCATAAATTGCTGACAGGACTGTTGAATTTAAAGCAACTAGCTGAAGTCTCTTTCCCCAGTACCCTCTTGGCAAATCCCCTCTCCACCCCTGAAATTCTTTGAATCAATTTTCACCACAAATATATAAGTGAGCATGATTCAGCTGCCTTTAGTTTAGTTTCATCACAACATCCTTTCATAAAATAAGCTTCTTATTTCTTTGGAGATATACATTTCCATTTATCTGATTATCTATCTGTCTATCTACCTACCTATAATTTGAACAAAGGCTCTGTTATTCTGTTTATACTGTGTATGATTATTTTAAGGTGATTTAGGTCCTAACAGCAATGTAAGTTCTTTTAGAAATAAACTGGCCAGCTCTCATTCGTTTAGACATTTAGAATTATCTGCAATAGGACTAATAAGGAAAGAGGAATTTTACTTAAAACATCTTGTAACAGTAGTCTACTGGAATCATCAGGGAAAAAACGCTAGGGACCAACAGCTTGGAGAAAAATTGTGACATCTTGGTTTATTCCTCTTTAGCATGTTATGATGTAGAAGATGGTGTTTTTCCTTACCTTTTCCCCCTTAATTTTTTTTTATCTTAGGTTTGCTAAAAATCATGGAATAAGAGCAGTGTATTTTTCAGGCTTTTGAGATAACAGGAGAAATTCCAGTCACACATGTGGCAACACAGAGAGCTAAGGGGCCCGGGAACGAGCATAGCTGACACCACCATGCACTTAAATGTTAGACACAGGCTCTACTTCCATGAGTGTGCTGCTGAACGTAACCTCGGTGAAGCATGCCTGATCCTGGGGAGATAGATCCTGGGGAGATACAGTGCACATCACTCTGACAAATAAGACTCAAATTATCTTAAAGCCGTTTTTTTATAAAGTGGCATTTTTCATCTTACATTAAAGGCCGTTATTCATAAGAGCTTTGAGAACACGAAGAGTTGTGTACAAGCTGCATCTTCTCATTAAAATGGCTTGGTGGCAGTGCCCCCTGATTATTATCTATTATTATCGCTGCTGGTTCTGGGACAGGAGTACAGTGTCCTTATCCTCAAAAGCCAGTGGGTGGACATAGCTTTTTCAGTTACCTGAAAGAGGAAGAGGTAATCTGTTACATCGCCAGCCTGGCTCTCTTTCTACCCGTCGGGAGGTGACATTTGGCGTGCTGGAGCGCTGAAGTGCTTTACTTCTCATCAGACGGAACGTCAGAGGTTTTAGTTGCGTTGCCCACATTTGAGGAGGATAGGAAATTTGGACGATCTAAGTAGCCAGCTCAGTCTTGTATTGAATTAGCTACAATAAGCCAGGTAATCCCTCTGAAACACATTCTGTTGAGTAAGAGAGATGGCAACAATGAAAAGATTCATCGTTGCTTCTAATTTAAATGTCCTGCTGAAATGAGAGTTTTGTAGCAATACAGGCTGACAGCCGGTTCATTAATAAGCTTTCAGTACCAAAGTGATTGTAACTAAACTGAATTGGACTGTGGTGTTGAAATAACACTTATTACCAGCTATGCATACCGTGTAACTTTTGTGTGAAACTACCTGTATACACACAGCATATCATACTACACATGTGTATGAGTGTTAAATGCTTTTGGTACAAGGTTAGAGTTGTTTAAAAGATCCTTTTTCATTCTGTGAAGTAGGTGATTGTTAGCAAGACAAAGCTTTAAAACCTTGCTTAAATTACTCACTCATGTGCCCTCTGCTACAGCTACAGTATTGATGATCTTTGATCAAATTATCAGGGCAACTTGTAGCAAAATGAATACTGCCTGGGAATCCAGAGATCCCAATTCTGGCAAATCTCTGCCACTGTCATGGTCTATAACTGAGAAGTAGCACCCTCCCAAAGATCCCTCACCACTGTCCCCTTGCCAAGTAGGCTAACAATACCCTCTCTTGGGCCATCACATTTCTTTTTATTTTTTTAATATATTTTTATTGAAGTACAGTCTGTTTACAATGTTGTGTCAATTTCTGCTGTACAGCACAATTCTTCAGTCATATATGAATATACATATATTTATTTTTGTGTTCTTTTTCACCATAGGTTACTACAAGGTACTGAATATAGTTCCCTGTGCTCTACCTTGTAAACTTGTTGTTTATCTATTTGATACATAGTAGTTAGTATCTGCAAATCTCGAACTCCCAGTTTATCCCTTCCCATCCTCTTCCCTGACTGGTAACCATAAGTTCATTTTCTATGTCTGTGAGTCTGTTTCTGTTTTGTAAATAAGTTTGTATGTCTTTTTTTTTTTTTTTTTTTTAGATTCCACATATAAGTGATATCATATGGTTTTTTTCTTTCTCTTTCTGGCTTATTTCACTTAGAATGATATTCTCCAGTTCCATCCATGTTGCTGCAAATGGCATTATTTTATTATTTTTTATGGCTGAGTAGTAGTCCATCATATAAAGATACCACAACTTCTTTATCCAGTCATTTGTCGATGGACATTTAGGTTGTTCTTATACTCACTTCTGTTTGCTTCTTAGAGCAGTAATCACAGTGTTTTCCAGTTTCTGTGCTTCTCTCTTTATCTCTCTGTCTCCCTCCACCCACCTCCTTTACTGTGAATTCTAGAAGGCAGTGACCATGCCGTATGTTTATCTTCACTATCAAATGTAGTGCTTTCCATAGAGGGGGCACTCAATGAATATGTCCTGAACAAACAGATTTGTATGTGAGGGAGTTGGAATAGAGTATCTTTAATGACTCAGTGATTTCTGTTTATAACTTGATAGTTGGTACAGTTATTTAATAATATAATTGGTCTGTAATAAAATTAGTTGGGTGAATCATTCCCAAAGCTATCAGGGGGATTATTCCAGATTATGAAGCCCTAGGTTGCCTGGGTTTGCTGTGGACATCTGAGGTGTGTTATTCATTGGTTTGTGACTTACTGACAGTAATTAGAATATTTTATAGTCATTCAGTCACATTATGAACCTCAACAATAGAAGAATTATTTTTTATGGCTGTTTCATGGAACAGTACAATCTGAAGATTATTTTGTCATACTTTAAAGAATGTATTTCTAATTATTAATCTCATCAGATCATTGAACACATTAGTTAGTGACATTGCTAAAATGGGCAGCAGTGCTATACTCTGAAATTTTATTGGGAGCTCCAACCAGAACATGCATACACAATGTAATTCTGGATGGTTGAAATATCTGAAGGCATGCAGATTTAATGGTAATGACATTTAATATGGAAATGTGATTTTGAGACTCAACCAAAAGGATTACTTTAGTCCTGTGCTTTCATGTACATGTAGGGTTGGGTTTTCATCTGGATCTGAACCTTGGAAGAAAGTCAGCAATTTGAGGGTTGAACTCAACTCAAATTATTTCCTTTTCTTTTGTACTTAATTAACAGGCTCTGCTCCACACTACTGGTCAGAGAAGATACCCCAGACATGTTTTATTCTGGTATTTCTGGGATTTTTAATTTAAATATTTGTATATTTAAAGTTTTGTTGTCTTCTTTAAGTTTTAATGTTGTTTATGATCATGAAACACATCCACATAGTTAAAAATTCAAAAGTTGCCGATGCATAGGTAATGAAAAGTTGGTCACATACCTTGGTCTCATTTACTTAGTTCCCCTCTCCTAAGACAGCCAGTGTTACCAGTATTGGAATATATTTCCAGTAATGTTAACACGCATAAGACGTATACACACATGAATCTATTTTTTCCTTTTTAAAAACCTTAGATGGTCGTATAATACATAATTTTCTGCATCTGGCTTTTCTCATCTATTGATACATCTTAGAGATTTCTTAAGTTGAAATGGTTGAAAAAACTGGATTCTACCAAAACAGGGGCTCAGGTTATATAAAACACGAGACTTCTTTTTTCATCTGTCTGTCCATGTATATTTATATTTTAGTCATAGATATTATTGCTACATTTATATTTTATTCATGTATATTTATATCATGTATAATTTTTGGTCTAGTCAATCATCATGCATTTTATCATGACGTGTTTAGTATGATCAGGTGTTCCTTTCGCACTGATTATGGGGGAGGGAAGCAAAGGACAAGTGTTTGCAGCAAAGTGTAAGTTTAAACTTCGGACTTCAAACAAAAGTTTTCATGCAGAACAGAGGGACTGTGTTATTCAAGGGTGTGGAAACCATGACATAATGAAGAATCACTGAAATAAAAGAGCACTCAGTTATTGTCCTCAAATAATTAGATGTCTACTATATAAAAAGTAATTAGATTTTTGTGGCTCTGGACTGCAGAACTAGAACTAGACTGATACGTATATACAGCATTTCCTGTTCCCGTGACTTTAAGCGCAGGAACTTCCCACAGTGAAACGGGCCGTCTCATGAAGTGCACAGCAGAGACTAGAATGGCCTTTTTCCGGGATGTTTTTATGCAAGGGATCCTTGTACTATAGAAGTGACCTTGATAACAATTTAGGGGTCCAGCCCTGACATGCTCTCTTCCAGACCGGTCACCTGACAAGGCCAAGCCTTAGGGCTGCTTAATGGCAAAAACTGCTCCTTCTATGTCATGCAATTCCCAACAGAAGGAGCAGTACCAAGAGATGAGCATTTTCAACAGCAGCTCATCCTTGTAGGCAGAGGTGAATCGGTGCAGAACTCTTCTACACCAACAGTTAAGTGTAATAGAAATGAAAGGAATTTTCTTTGTGTTAAAAATAATAGAAAAATGTAAGACCCACTTTAGACCCAAACAGCACTATTTCTGTGTTAAACAAAGCAGTGTGTTTGGACACAATTTTCCCCATTAAGAACACTTGATTGTGTCTTCAATCTCGGTGCACGTATAGTGAGTGGTTGAATAAGAAAGCCTTCTCTGGGGCTGACTAGTTCTGATGTAGTTTTTTAATTTTATGAAATCATATAATTCTCAGTTTCCAGCTAGCTTCTTAAGAGCAAGGTTGAGGTCTAATATGGCTGGAGATTCTCGATCATCCTATCACAGTGTTTTACCCAAACAAATATTTCTTGAATGTATCAGTAACTCATCAGCTCAGCCAAGGCCGACTTCCTCACTGCTCTACGTGAATATCTGTAATGTTCATTATTAGTGGGAGTACACTCCCTGATAGTGTTTCCCCTTTTGAACTGTCAGTGGTTTTGTTTCACTAGCCTGCATTGTGTGCTTTTCTCCAGTTTTTCTTCAATTCTAATATCCTTCAGATTTTGGACCTAACTTTTTTACACCTCATTATTGTCTTTCTCTCTTCCCCATTCTCTGTCTTTAGATACCTTAATACTTAATGCCATATGGTTTACACCAAATTATCATAATCTCCTATTACTCACTTTTACAGATGTACAAAGAGTTCCCATATACCCCACACTCACCAGTTTCCCTGTTATGAACATCCTGTATTAGAGTGGAATATTTATTACAGTTGATGAGCCAATATGGATACATTGTCACTAACTAAAGTCCATAGTTTGCATTCGGATTCCACTCTTGGTGTCTGGACAAACGTGTAATGACATGTCCTGTATCCACCATTTAAAGTGACATACAGAGTAGTTTCATTGCCCTAAAAATACCCTGTGCTCCACCTATTCATCCCTCCCTCTCTCCACCATGAGCCCCTGGCAGCCACTCATCTTCTAGTGTCTTCATTGTTCTGCTTTTTCCAGAAGTCACATAGTTGGAATCATACAGTATGTAACCTTTTCAGATTGACATATTTTGTTTAGCAATAAGCATTTAAGGTTCCTGCATGTCTTTCCTTGGCTTGCTGGCTCGTTTCTTTTTATTGCTGAGTCATTTTTTAGTGTGTGAATGTACCACAGTTTGTTTATCCATTCACATTTTGAAAGCCATTTCTGTTATTTTCTAGAGAATATTTTTTTTCTTTATGTGGTATTTAGAAGATTAATTAAATGCAGAAGTGAAAACTATAGCTAATGTAGTTTATTATTTCTGGAAATAGAAGGTATTAGAAAATATGCCTCATAGTGAAACATTCAATTAAAATCTCTTTTACTCTGAGGTCAGTATTTCATCAATATATGACAGAACTTAGATTGTTAAAATAAACATACTCTTTTTGCAATCATAAAAACAAACATTAAAAAAAATTATTTTCTGCATGATCAAGATCCCCAAGAGTATGAATGTACAGAGAAATCTTTTCTTATGGATGATTATTTTATTATTACTTCTCACAAAAAATTTTAGTAGGAAAGCTTTTAATGTATAAATTTAGTTAAGGCTTATAGAGTCCTGGAATGTACAAAGGGAGCTTAGAGTCATCTGGTCCAGTCCATCACCAGTACCTGAATTTCTTCTCTGATGCTGAAGGCATGTGGTCTTATAGCATATGTTTGAATGAAAGGAAGATTACTCTCTTATAGATCAATGGGTTTCACTTTTTAAGGTAACTCTAATCATTAGAAAGATTTCCCTTTTATTGAATTAACTCCATTTACCCATAATTTCTACCCAATCATTCTAATTCTGCTCCATGAATCATAAAGAAGAAATTTAATCTTCTTCCCAACGATATCCCTTTGAATATTCAAAATATAGCCGTAATGTCTTGTTGCATATTAAACTTCCTGAGCTCCTCATCGTCTTAGATCTCTTCCTCAGAATGGTTGTGCTAACACCACCATTCAAAAAATTTTGTGAATGCATGTCCAAGTTTTTCTCCTTCATTCACTCACAATTTCTTGAGTGCCTACAACTAACTGACAGACACTGTGTTAGACACCAGGAATGCAACGATAAACCAGACAAAAGGTGAAACGTACTTCCAGTGGATGAATACAGACCAACAAAAGAAAAACAGTAAGTGAAATAAAGTCAAATAATTATAAAGTGTGAAAAATGTAATGAGGGAAACAGACAAGGGGCCAAGAGAGAAACTAAGGAATGAGAGAAGTAACTTCAAAAGGGTGTTTGGGAAGGCCAGTCTGAGGAAGTGTCTAAAGAAGGGGTCTAGGATGCAGCGAGAAAAGGTGTGGACCACATGGTTCTAAAAGATGTCTGCGTATCATTTCCTAAGATGGAGACTAATTTCCCCACCTTAAATCTGGGCTAGACTTCTGATCCTCTTCCAATAAATAGGATGTGGCAGAAGGGATGCTATGTAACTTCTTAGGTGTGGTCATAAAAAAGAAATAGCTTCCACTTGGTTCGCTCCCTCTTGGATCAGTCATTCTGAGAGAAGTCGGCTGCCATGATGTGACTCCAAGCCTGTGGAGAATCCCATGTGGGAGGAACCGGGGCCCCGCCAGCAGCAAGCACAGGGTGGTGCATGTGAATGACCTCGCGAGTCAACCATTTTTGGAGGTGGATCCACCTGCCCCTGTCAAGCCTTCAGTTGACCCAGCCCCAGTCCACATCATGTCTAAAACCTCATGAGAGACCCCAGACCAGGACCAATAAGCTAAGCCACTTCTGAGTTCATGATCCACAGGGGCAGACCACGTTTATTGTTGCTCTGAACCACTGAGTTTTGAGAGAATTTGCTATGCAGGTAACTAATAGAGAAGGGATGTGTCAGTCAGATTGCTTTTGGCTTCAAATAACATTAGACTCAACTAAAAGCACCTTAACAATGAGGAATTTCTTGTAGCCCTTACTAAGAAGCCCAGAGGTAGGGCTGCTCCAGGGTTGGTCAGTTCTTGGCACAATCACATACCCAGGAGCTCGCCACTCTGCGCTGCCTTCCTTACCAGGTCGGTGTCGTCTCCTCACAGAGCCTCTGTAGCAGCAATATCAGGCATACCCTGGGCAAGAGAGACATTTCCTCCTGTGTGTGTTTTTGTAGATAAGGAAGATCTTTCCCTCACAGTTGGTGGCCTGAACAAAAAGAAAACAAAAGAACAAAAGAAAAGACCCCACTTAAATGTATATCTGGCAAATGAGAGGGAGAAAGCAGGGGCTCTGGATGACACCTAGGCTTCTGGCTTAAGCAACTAGCTGGAAGGTGCTGGTTTTTTGTTTTTTGTTTTTTCAGTCATGCGGGGAAATCAAGAGTTCCATTTTTTATATGTTAAATCTGAGATTCTATAAGACATATACATTAAGTCATCAGGGAGCAGTTGGATTTTTACATTTGGAGTGAAAAAAGGAGATAAAAATGTAAGCATAATCAACAAAAAGATGGTATTTGAATCCATGTAGTAGATGACTTGATGAGAGGTGGCAGAGGAGGCCCACAGCCACGTGTGAAGAACCCCGGCATCTCAGATCTGGGGACAAGAGGGGCCAGTGAAGGGAAACCTGGGTAAATAGGTGGTAGGAGGGCAGGCAGAGGATGGTGTCCTGGGGACTGCAAAGGCAGTGTTTCCCAAGAAGGGCGAAGTGGTTACTTATGTCCTGTTTGCCAAAAGATTGAACAAGATGAAGACATAAAAGTGACCTTTGGATGTAGCACAGGATGCTGAGAAAGGAGGCAGATTCATAAGAGGTTGAAGGATTCATGGATTGTGAGCAAGCAGACAACATGCGAATTCAACTCCTTGGAGGAGTTTGGCATTGGGGGGATGAAGATAGCTATAAGAAGATGCAGGATCCAGAAGATGGAGGCTCGAGTCAGAAGACACCAGAGAGCATCTATACGCTAATCGAAACTTTCTTTTAGAGGAAAAGAGAATGACTGATAATGTGGGATAAATGAGGGACAGCTGAAAGTGTAAAATCCCCGAGGACAATACACACACATTTATGCACATTCCTACGCAGTTACAAAATTAATCATTAGAGTACAAATAGAATACCCCCATTGTTTGGGAAGAGTAATTTAAGCAGTATGTTGGATCCATTAACTATTCTTTGGTGAGACAATTTTGCAAAGTAGCTAAGAATCCAGGCTCCTAGAGACAAGATCGTTGGGGTTTCAAATCAGCTGTGTGACGTTGAGGAATCCACTTAACCTTCCTGTGCACCACTTCCCTAACTGCTATAAAGTGGATATGGTAATAAAAGTACCCCCCTCATAGGGTTGTCATCAAGGTCGCCTGAGTTAATGAACATAAAATGTTTAGAGCGGTGACTCCTACATGGTAGATGCTCTGTGTGCCAGGTACCTACTTGCTAGTATTTGCTAGATTTAGTTCTACTAAGTGATTTAGGCTAAAAATGCTGTCTTTGGGAAAAATTATGGATTTAAATTTTATTATTTTTACATGATTTTTAAGTCATGTGTAGAAGAGTGCCATATATTGAGATGCAGCCTCAAGTAAGAAAGTGAAATTTACATTTTGAAAGATAGTTATCCAAGCCTTATTAAATCGATTGGTTAGTCTTAGCCATTTATTATTTTCTCCTTGTTGGAACTCTTGCCTTGGAATATAAAAGTTCAAAAAAACTTGATCACTAGACATTCATCAGAAAGCATCCAGAGAATATTTGAGGGGAGGCAGTCAGGGTGCTAAATTAAACAATATAGTTCGAAATGGGAGATGGATTCAAATCTGGTACTACTTGCACCGCACTTTCTTCCTTCCTCACCAAATGCTAATTCACCCCTAAGACTGCCCAGCTGCTCGCAGGAGTCTGCAAAGACAGAACAGTTACAGGAATTAATGCTCAGTGGATATACAACACGGAGACCCTGAAGAACTAAAAAAGCATGAATAAATGTATTCCAATTACAGGCTAATGCAGGCAATGGGGTTATGGTACTTAGAGGTCTGGATCCGCTCTCTGACAGCCTGCAGACATTAGGAGCCCCTCAAGACTCGCCTGCAATGCGGGCATTGTGGAGTGATTTTTACTTTACTGCCTTTTCCATCAGATCATCCCCTTTCTTTCACACACAAGGTTAATTCACTTCTTGATCACATTATTTCCTCGCTGCTCGTTGACAGTATAAAAATTCTGAGTGGACAGCTCAATCCCTCTTCCGTCTCAGATTTGATTGTTACGGTATTGCCTGGCGTCCCTCCGAGGCCTCCAGCAGCCTTTGCCGCACTTTATGACACTTAAATGGCTCGGCTACAATTCCTCCATCTATTCACGAAATGCTGTTAATAACTCATTTCCAAAGAGGCCCTTCTTTATGTCTTGGCATTAAAGGAATTTTTATTAGGTGCCAGGATAGGTGACACACAGCCCCAGTAACCAAAGAGTTAATTAATCTGTTGAAATTTATTGCCTTTTATACTGCACTCAGTGTGACAGTCCCTAAGAGAAACAGATACTATATTTACAACCCGGGTTGAAATATTCAGTAATATAGTCTGCATACTGACCTACTCCATCAGTGTATGCCTTCTGCTGGAACATCCATTAATCACAGAAGATGAATTTGTGTAATCTATCTTCTTTCTTATTCTGAGATTCCAATAAATATTGAAATAATAATTTATTGATTACCTTGCAATATAAATGTGTAGTAAAGTCACCCAAGACATTTGCATGGTAATGCATTTTGGAAGTTCTTGGCATTCTGTGGGAATGAAGGGCAAAGCTGTGATAGGAGTGACATGGAATACTCTTGTAGGCAAAACACCAAACTTAATTTCATATTGTATGCAGGGAAACGATAAGGCAGTTTCTGGACTACCCCAAGTCAAAACCACAGCCTCGATAATCACATCCTCCAAAGTAAACAACAGAAGTATTTATTATCACGTCTACACTTTGCCTTCTTTGTGTTTTATCCTCAGAATATTTTGGATCACAAATAATTTCCTCGTGCCACCTTTCACTTGTAAAATTACTTCTTTCCTGCACTCAGTACAGGCAAAGATGAAAAGAGTATAGGAATGGTAGGCAGTGTCTTCTGTTTAATTCCAGTAAAATCTTCTGGGATCATTTTATAAATTCTCAGTCTAAATTGTATGTTTCCTGTGACTGCAGTTTCCATAGTCCTTTGGGTTCTTCCCCTAAATCTAAATTCATTTGTACAATTTTCATGAGTTTTTTCTGTTACTTATGGGGCAGTAGTTTTGTTATAATTCTAGGGTCATGAAAAATTTTGCATCAGATCGGATTTGGTTCAGAAACATTGGAGAAGTATATGAAAGTTGTTACAGAACATAGAGATGTCCTTGTGGATCAAGCATAATTATTGTTAAAAACTCAAATTGTAAATGTCCTTGCATCTGGATATATTATGCTGTTTGGGCAAACATAAGCTGAATAGACAGCATTTCTGTTATGTTCATGTACCACCACCAGCAGCATTACACTTCAGGGTTTGCTACAGGTGCAGTTCCAGGTTGAATTTGGTCATGTTCAGTTAATGTAGCTCACGTCTGGTCTCCATAATAATGTATCAAAGTTTTGGGCAACTGTTTATGATCAGGGTAACTCTGCAGATTGGGTGAAATTCTAATGTGTGAAGTTTGTTTTCTAGGGCTTTACTGATAAGGTTAAACCAGATGGTGAAATGTAACAGGTTGGAGATACAGTTTTGATACACAGTCAGTCACTTCTGAAGTGATAATGAATATGCAAAAAGGATTGGAGCTTTTTAGATTCACTTTTTGGTCATGAAATTGAAAATATACTGTTTTGGAGGGTAAAGAAGTATCTCATCATAAATCTCCTGACATTTAAACCTCTTGGCTATGTACGTCTAAAAGAGGGCAAAGTAATTTGAAAATTCAGCTATAAGTTTTTATATATAGTATATTTATATCGTATTTTCAAAATGAAAAATAATGAAGCTTTCTTAATGTCACCTGACAGTGTTCCTGATGTAGATTTCAAAATTAAATATTTTTTCTTACATATTTTACTAACAATTATACCAATTAAGTCATATATTTCTGAAATCTCTATTTTATTTTGATGAAACCTCAAATCAGTGTATACTAATATATTATAGAATTAAGCAGCCCTAAACCTTATTCTGTTATACCACTTGCTAATTTGGCACAGATAGTCTTCTTTGAAGATGGACAATATACAGGTTTTAAATCGGTTTGTTTTCTACTGATTTGATTATTTTAATTGTGGATTAATTATGGATTATATATTTAAGTATCTAACAAAAATTATATTGTTGCATTAGATTATTTCTTTAGTGATTAGGTTTCTTATGAGATGACGTATCACCACATAATTGCTGTACTTTCTTTTTTTGGGGGGGGTCCTTTTTACTCATTGGTATTAATAGTTGCTCCTTGTTCTGCTCATATAAAGTTACATTCAGATTTAAGCTCTCCCTGGTGTTTGTCTAATTGGACTGTTCATTTAAAGTATACTATGTTTTATTACCTTATCTTCCATGGTATTTTACATTTTGGATTGACTGATTCTAATTCCTGTTTCACAGTGTTATAATTTCACAGCAGCATAACCTTGGGAATCCATTAAATTTGGCCTTTAAAACACTGCTTTATTTTTCTCCACACAGTTGTGAAAAGCTGTGGCATTTTCCAGCACCCACACTGACTCCTGTTTTATAACAATGCTATTTCCCCTTCCCTTCTTAATTCAAGTCAGTGCAACACAATATATACTTATTAAGCATTCATTTCATGGCAAGTTCTATGTCAGGTACTGAGTATATGGACTTGAATTGGCATAATTGCTTCTCTAAAGCTATTCGAATTCAAAGTCTGTTGATTGAAATAGAAAAGTAACAAATAATGATTTTTAAAACCCTGGTTTCCTCTCTCATCACACCAAGTCTTTAATTTCAGAAACTTGAAGTTGAATAATTTTGGAAGCTAGCCATTTATTCAGCTTTCATGCAAGAGCTGGCACTTCTTTAAGCACTAGAAATGGATTATTTTACTTAATCTTCACAAGGCTGAGAGGCAAGTACTATCATTGTATCATCCCCATTTTACTGATGGGTGAGGTTAGTTATAGAGAGGTGAGGACACCCGCCCAGACCCTTACTTCTAATGTACCTGAGGGGGCATTGGAATGAGGTCACCTAGTCCATCCCTGGGGCACTTGACCAACCTCCCTCTCCCATTTCTGCAGGGTAAGACACAAGGTTTTCAGGGTAAGAACTGATGACTCTTTTTGTCTATTGCTCATCTCTCATTATTGAATCCTTTCCCCAGGGACTTACAGTGCCCCTCCATCATATGACAAGTTTCTACCCACATCCAAGATGGTTTCTAGGCTCTGTTTTATTCCTAGGTAATCTGTACTATTCCTTTGGTTTATCTGTTCCTGCCCTATTCCTACTGTTTAAATTGCTATAATTTTTATGCAATTTTTAATGTCTGATTGGACGACAGTCATTTCCTTTTTCTGATGCAAAATGTGTTTTCTGTTCTTGGTGACTTACTTTTTGCTTAAAATTTTTTATTGTGAAATTTATTATGTGCACAAAAGAATACATAAAAATTTATGTCAGATGTAAAGAATAAAAATTAAAAAGAGCCATCATGAATCTATTTTCCAGGTCAAGAAATAAAATATTGCTCTGATATTCTTGTCATTTTGATCCTCATTGATTTCGTTCTCCTCCCAACCTCTTCTTTCTTCCAAGTAGTAACAGGATCAAAGTTTTGGTGTTCATCTTTCCCTTGCTTTTCTTTTTGTTTTCTATCTACGTCAATATTATATTGTTGTTTTTACCTGTTTGTGACAATTCTATAATGAAAACAAATTGTATATAATTTTTTTCTAACTTGTTTATTTTGTTCAATGTTATGTTTTTAAAATTCATCTGTGTTGATGTAAGTAGCTGTAGTTAATTTCTTTTCACTGCTGTATAATGTTCCATTGTATGAATACAGGCATACTTATTTTATTGCAATTTGCTTTACATGCTTCCCAGAAATTGTGTTTTTTATAATTGAAAGATCTGTGGCAACACTCTATCGAGCAAGTCTATTGGCATCATTTTTCCACACTTCTTGCCTCTGTGGTCATTTTGGTAATTCTCACACTATTTCAAACTTTTTAAAATTATTATTGTATTTGTTATGGTGATCAGTGATCTTTGGTGCTGCTATTGCAAAAGATTACAACCTGCTGGAGGATCTGATGATGGTTAGCATTTTTTAGCAATAAGATTTTAAAATTAAAGTATGTATATATGTATATTTTTGGCATGATGCTATTGCACACTCCAGGACTACAGTATAATGTAAGCATAACTTTAATATGCACTGGGAAACCAAAAAACTCATGTGACACTTTATTGTGACATTTGCCTTATTGCTGTGGTCTGGAACCGATCCCACAGTATCTCCAAGGTATGCCAGTATAACGAATTAGTTTTCCATTCTATTGTTGACTGATATTATACCTACTTCAAGTTTTGCAATTATGAGCAATACTGCTCTGACGATGCTTGTACATACATTCTGGTGTGCATGTGCAAGAGTTTCTCTGAACTGTATACTAATTAGCATTGTTGCTGAATCACAGGGTAGGCACATGTTCAAATTTTTAGGTTAGATCAAGCTGTTTTCCAAAGTGGTTATACCAACTTATTTGCCTGTCAGCAGTATGTGGGAGTTTTTGTTGTTCTACATTTTGCCTGTGCTGTATTGTCTGAATTTACATGTTTTTCTATTCATGGGTATGAAACAATATTACACTGTGACTAAGTTTTATTTTTCTGATTACTAATGAACATATATATATATATAAACATACGTATATGCTATTGTATTTTACTTCTGTAAAGTGTCTGTCAAAATCTTTTTACATTATGTTGTTTGCCTTTTTCCCTTTGACTCATAGAAATTCTTTGTATATTCTTAATACAAGTTCTTTTTCAGTTATGTTTGTTACAAGTATCTTCTCCTAGCTTGGAGCTTACCTTTTCACTCTATGGTAGCTTTTAGTCATCAGACATCTTCAATTTTAATGTAGCTGAGTTTATCAATATTTTTCCTTGTAGATTGTACTTTTTGTGTCTTGTTTAAGAAATGCTTCCTACTATAGGTTATAAATATACTTTCTTATATTATCTTTTAAAAGTTCTATGCTTTTGTCTCTCATGTTGATTTTCAGTCAGTAAGTAATTTGTGTGTGTGTGTATGTGTGAGAGAGAGAGAGAGAGAGAAAGAGAGAGATGGTGAAGGAAATATAATAACACTTTTTGATAGGAGTAACTAAATAGTCAGCACCTTTTTGAGTAGCTCATCCTTCCCCCACTGATAGGATGTTCCAGATCTGTTATAAATCATTATAATCCATTTTGCATAGATTTGTTTCTAGACTTTCTATTCTGCCCCTGTCTATTTGTCTATTTATAAATTGTACTTATTTTTGTTTCTTGTACAATTTATTTTATTGTACATATTTTAAAAATTAGTTTTTGATTGTTGCTGGTATAAAGATTTGTAATTAAATTTTTGTATTTTTTTTTTTATCCACCAAAATTATTTATACTACTATTGACAGGAACATTTTCTGTAGATGCTTTTGAATTTTCTTTAAGAAAAAAAACCCAATAATAACTAACTCATGGTAAGTTTTGTTTCTGTTTTTTTCCAGTTCTTTTGTCTTCTTATTCCTTTCTCATCTTACTATGCTGGCTAGGATAGCCATTAAATATTCAAAATGAGTGATAATAGCGAGTATCTTTAGACTGCTTTTAACATTTTAGTATTAAATATAATGTTTGATCTCTATATTTTTATAATATGTTTTTATTAGGTTTAGAAAGTTCCTTTTTTTCCACAGTTGATATTTTATTTTTCCTAGTAATTAGCTATCACAAATGATGTTGAATTTTATCATTTTTTTTCTGTAGATACTAATATAATCATAGGGTTTAGCTCCATTAATCCATTGATGTAGTGAATTACAACAATCAATTTTCTGATATGAAACTGATCTTGTACTTCTGGGATAAACCCAACTTGGTTATTCTTATACATTGAATTTTTTCTCCTAAAATCATGTGTTGAAGACCCGACCCTTGGTGACCTTATTTGGAAATAGGGTGCTGTAGATATAATCAAGTCAAGATGAGGTCATTGGAGCGAGCCCTAATCCAATATGACTGGTTTCTTTATGAGAGAGGTTAATGCCATGTGAAGACAGAGAGATACAATGAGAAGATGGCCGTGTGAAGATGCAGGCAGAAATTGAAGTTGCTGCCACATGTCAAGGAATGCCTGGGTTCATCAGAAGCTCGAAGAGGCAAAGAGGGATCCTCCATTAAAGACCTCTGAGGAAGCCTGGGCCTGCTGACACTTTGGTCTCCGACCTCTAGCCTCCAGAACTGTGAGAGAATAAATTTCTGTTGTCTTAGACTGTCCAGTTTGTGGTACTTTATTATAGGAACCCTAAAAGCTGATACTGTCATGTTTTATTGCTGAATTTGACGTAATATATACTTAATGAATTTGGCATTAATATTCATGAGTGAGATTGTCTAATACTTTAATGTTGTGTAGTGCGTGTGTTATCATTATCAAGGTTATTTTGGTAGTCTCTTAAAATGAATTGAGGGTTATTCCCTCTTTGTGTAACATTAGATTTGCCTTTTCCTTGACTATTTGGTAGAGGTCCATGTAAAGCCATCTAGGTCTGATGTTTTATTTGGGGGAAGAATTTTAGTTATGGATTAATTTCCTTAATGGTAATAGGACTATTCATCTATCTTTTCTTCTTGTGTTAGTTTCAGTAAGTTGCATTTTTAAGGAATCTACCCATTTTATCTAGTCTGAAATTTTGGCAGTTCATCTTCTCTATAGTATATTTGTTTTCTATATTATTACTCAGGTACCTCATAAATTCCTTAGACTTATTCTGTTATCATTTTCATAATAGAAATATTTAATGTGACAAATTTCCCACTAATTCTTTAATCACTATATCCCATAAATTTTCATTTGTAGTATGTTTTTTATGGAGTCTGAAATATTTTCCAAAGTCACTATAAATTTTCCTTTGACCTATAAGTTATTTAGAGGAGTATTTTTAATTTTTCAAATATGTGCTGTTTCATTAGTTACCTTTTTGTAGTACTAAATGTTAAGATAATTTCATTGTCATTACGTATAATATGAATTTTTGAAAATTTGTGGAGGCTAGATTTGTGGTTTAACACATGATTCACAGTGTTCTATAACAGAGACATTTCATGGATGGCCTGTAAAGAATGTATGTATCTTCCCCAGATTTAGAGTACAGTTCCGTATATTTCTTAGCTTAACATTATTAATTATGCAGTCATATCTTCTATACTTTTACTGATATTTTATAGACATTATCTCAAAATCTCTCACTATGACTATGGAGTTGACAGTTTTAATTTTATATATTTGGAAGCCATATTAGAATTTATGCAGGTTTATGCTCGTATCTTCCTAGTGAACTGAACCTCTTATCAATATTTAGCAATCTTTTTATCTCTGGTAATGTGTTTAAATTTATAGTCTATTTTGTTTGGTGTTAATATGATTATGTAAGACTTCTTTTAACTAGTATTTGCTTGATATATCTTTTTTTCATTACTAGACATTCTAGTTTTCTGTGTTCTTATGTTTTAGGCATGTCTTTTTTATGCAGCATATAGTATTTTGTATTTTTAATCTTATTTGGCCATCTTTGTCTTTGATCTGGATGGTATAATACATTTACATTTATTGTTCTATTAATATATTAAGTTTGGTTAAGCCAGCTTTTGCTTTCCATTATATCTTACTATTTCTATTGTTGTAACTCTACTTCCTTGCCTTTTTTTTGATTAATTTTCTTTTTGTTTATTGTTATTCAATTTTTTTCTCCTTAACTTATTTGGAAATTACTTGTTATTTGTCTGTTTTTCAATACATAACCTATTTTAACATTCATTCTTAACAAAGCCTAAAATTAGTTAATATTTATTCTTTAATTCTGAATCATATGAGCATCTTAGAATATATTCATTTAAATCACCAGTTCTGAAATTACATTTAATTGTTGAAAAATATTTTAGTTCTAGCTAAGTGATAAGTTATTGTTATTTCTACATTTTGTCAGTTTTAAAAAGATTTTTCTCACATATTTTCTAATATTTTTGCTTATTGAGAATTCTTATAGATTTTTTCCTAAGATTATTTCCCTTCTGTTCATAAATTCATGAAATTTTTCTTTATTGAAAATCTTCTTGTGATAAACTCTACCTTTTTTGGATATTTTTTCCCCAGATGTTTCTGAATTTTATTTTGTTATTTTTTAATTGATGTGTAATTGACACATACATTAGTTTCAGGTGTACAACATAATGACTTAATATTTGTATACTGATAAGATTGTTATTTCTCCATCATTTTTGAAAGATAGCTTACCTTGGTACAGAAATGTATGTTGACAATAAAAGACGATATGCTCACAGTGAATGAAAATGTAGTAAATCTCAAGATACAAATAGAAACTATGAAAAAGAACTAAGAGGAACATCTAGAACATGAAAATACAATATTTGGATTAAAAATAATCCTTTAAAGATCTTAACAACATACATATGAGTTAAAACTTGTCAGCTTACTCGAAAACTGATTAATATAAAGTTTTTAATCTGCAACTCAAAGAGGAAAAAAAAAGAAAAAAATGAACAAGACTTTGTGAGGCTGCTGTAGCCATCTTGAAATAATAGATGGACCCCTCCCCCCATACACCCAAAGTGTGGTTAAGATATCAAGACTGATGGTACCACACACATGGCAGGAGGGTATGGAAAAGTTTATTACTCATATATCAAGGTTGTTTGGAAGATTCTTGGGCAGATCTGAAAAGAACTAATGACAGTAAAGAAAGGGTAATTGTCTGAATCTCTTGCTGGTGTCCAGGGAAGCTTTCTTATCAGCTTTGTCATATGTAGGGCAGAAGAGGAAGAAAGGACTTGGTTTTAAAGCTGTCAGCAGTGAAACATAAAATGGAGGCAGATTCGTATTATATAGACAATATCAGAATGTCTAAAATATATATAATTAGAGTTCAGGAAGCAAGGAGAAAGAGGATGTGGTAGGAAAAAAAATGTTGGAAGATTTTATGGTCAAAAATGTCCATATTTGCTGAAGGACTCATATATACACATTCAAGAAGCTTGCAAACTCCAGCAAGATAAGCACAAAGACAACCACATGCAGTCAAATTGCTGAAAACTGGAAGAAAAAAAATCTTAAAAACTGCCAAATCAAAACTACATGTCTTTCATGGGGCAAATACTTAAGAGTGGGTGAACTAGTCATATTGTATATGAGATAGGACTCAATCAGGAAAAGAAATCATAGTAATTTGAGCTGTGGGAGTATAATATAAAGAATCATTAAGCTGCAGTGGGAGAGTAACTATATAGATGTAAAGGGAACTCTCAAGGGTACTCTAGAACTGAGGAAGAATATCCACAGGATAATATAGTTGGAAGAGGGGGTCCTTGCCCAAAGCTCGAGTTAGATCTCATTGGAGAAGTTATTGTTGCAGTGTACTGGGTGGTGGAGAAGTTCACTGAGTTCCTGTGTCCAGAGCTGGTCCATAGTTGCCAGACAAGCAGGAAGCAATGTTCTGGAATACAAGTGAGCCGAAGATGTGGGGCAGGTGCACAGAAGCAGTGGAATTACTGTTGTGAGCACAAGGCCTTTAGAACATAGTGTCCACATCCGGAGGGCCATGGCAAGATACTAGTTTGGCCCAGGCTGTTGCTAAGGGGTTACATATTCTGGGCATGCAACTGGGACATACACCACTGAAAACTATTAATGGTCTGTGCTGCAAGAATAAACAAAACAAAATAAAATAAACAGCTGACCAGAACAGAGAAGCCCCTTGTTCCTGCAGTGTTTCTCTAGTGCCCTCTAATGACCAAGCTTAACATTGGCTCACCGTGAAGGAGAAATGCTTAAAGACTGTAGCCTATTATTATAGAGCAGGTTCTGAAGGATAAATTTGAAATTAAGAAGCAGTAAATTGATAACTAGCATGTATGATAAGTGTATATTTAAATTTCTTAGAAATTGTCATACTGTTTTCTGAAGCATTTGTACCGTTTTGTATTCACACAGTGGTATGAATAGAATTCCAGATGCTCAATGTCCTCAATAATGCCAGACTTTAAATTTCATCTATTTTAATGCATGTGTGGTAGTATTAAATTCTGTTTTGATTTGAATTCCCCTAATTATTAATAGCATTGTTACCTGCTTATTTGCCATCCATGTATTTGCTTTGGTGAAGTGTCAGTCCAATTTTTTTGCCTATATTTTGAAATGGATTCTTCATCTTCTTATTGTTAAGTTGTTATTGGTTTTTAATATTCTGTATACAAGCTCTCTGTCAATATATGTTTTGTAAGTATTTTCTCCCAGTCTGTGCTTATCTTTTAACTCATTGTGTTTAAAAGAGCAAATGATTTTAATTTTGATAAAGTTTAATATATCAGTTTTATAGGTTTATGCTTTCTGTCTCTCATTCTAAGAAATTTTTGTTTAATCTAAGTTCACAAATATTTTCTCCCATGTGTTTTTCTAGACCTAATGCAGTTTTAGCTTTTATATTAGATTATATGGCACAATTTGAATTCACTTCTGAGAGATAATGTTGCAGCTATTTGTTTGTCTGTGCAAATGGCTTCAATCATTCCAGCACCTTATGCTGAAAAAAATTTCCCCTCCTCATTGAGTTGCCTTGGTGCCTTTACTGAAAATCAATTGACGATATATATTTAAGACTATTTGATGACATTTTGTTAAAGATTTTTGCATATATATCTACCAAGAATATTGGTCTGTACTTTTCTTCTCAGTTGTTAACTGGTGGTGTCAAATTGTGAGGTTGGAGAGCACAGTCTTCTGCATTGCCAAGTCTTTCCAAGACTGCCAGCATCAACTGCAAGGTCAAGAGGGTTCCCAAGATCAACTTTAGGTTTTGTAATTGCTAGAACTCACTTAACTCACTGAAAGCTATTATGCTCACATTTATGATTTATTAAAGGGAACGGATACATTAAATTTGCTGAGAAAAGAGATGTGTTAACCAGTGTCTGAGGGGATTCCAAACATGAGGGTCCCGTTGTCCTCAGGATGTGTTACCCTCCTGAAGTCAATGTCTGACAATTCACATGGATACTGACAACCAGGGAAGTTAACCTGAGCTTCTGTTTTTGTTATTTTGTATTTATTTCTTTATAATTAAAGTGACTTTCTTGTAGACATCATATAAATAGAGCTTGTTTTTTAAATCTAATCTGATAATTTCTACATTTTATGTGGAATGTTTAGACCATTTATATTTATTTTGATCATTATTTCTGTTAGATTAAATGTGCCTTCTTTCTTGTTTATTTTCTATTTGAGAGGTCTATATTTTTGCTCATTTCCCCCTCTTGTTTGCCCTCTTTTGAATTAATAGATATTTGTACGATTCAATTTCTCACTAACATTGACTTATTACCTTATTTTGTGTGTATGCGTGTGGGGTTGCTCTTGAGTTTACAGTATACATTTTTAACATAACCCATTCTACCTTTAAATATATTACATCACTTTACATATAGTCTAAAAATCTTATAACACTGTACTTCCACTTATACTCTGCAGTCCTTTGTATTATTTTTGTACATACTATTCTAAATATTATAAATCTCGCATTTCATTTTTTCCCATTAAACTATTAATTATCTTTTAAAGAGATTTAAAAAGAAACAAGAAAATCTCTTTTGTATTTACCACATATTTATCATTTCCACTATTCATTCCTTTGTTTAGATCCAAGTTTCCATGTGGTTTCATTTTATTTTTGCCTGGAGAAATTTCTTTAACATTTCTTATAGTGCAGTACTCTGGTGATGATTTTACTCAGCTTCTGTTTGTCTGAAAAATTATTTCTTTCATCTTTATTTTTGAAAATTATTTTCAATGTGTACAGAATTCTGGACTGTTTTTCTCTTAATACTTGAAAGATATCTTTCCATTGTCTTGACTTGCATAAATTCTGATAAGAATTCTATTTTCATTCTTTCAGTAATTCCTCTGTATGTAATGCATCATTTTTTCTCTAACTGCTTTTAAAAAGAATTTATCACTGGTTTTCAAGAATTTGATTATGTTGATTATTACCTTGGCGTATTGTTTTTTACTTTTCTTCTGCTTGTATTTCATTGAACTTCTTAGATATGTTGGTTTTTAGTTTTACTCGTATTTGGCAATTTTTTGTTCATTGTTTCTCCAAAAATATTTATCTACTTCCCTGTCTTTTCTGGGATTCCATTTTCACATGTGTAACCCTGCTGGATACTGTTCCACAGATCACTGATGCTCTGTTAATTTTATTCAATTCTGTTTCTCTTTGTGTTTTACTTTGGATCGTTTTCATTGCTGAATGTTCAGGTTCAATAAAATTTTTTTTCTCCAGTCTAAAATCTGTTGTTAATCCCATCCAGTATGGTTTCCATTTTAGAAATTGTATTTCTGATCCCTAGAGGTTCCACTTGGGTCTCTTTTATATCCTTTATTTCTCTCTTTATTGTGCTGTGGATCCCTCTATATTCTTGCACATGTCGAGAATATTTATGACATGTGTTTTAAATTCATTTTATGCTATTCTATCATCTGTGTCATTTCTGTGTCTTGTTTTATTTTTTTTTCTTTTTGGTTTATGGGTCACATTTTCCTACTTCTTTACATGCATTATAATTTTCTAAAAATTAAAATAAATTAAATTTTACAGAATTTAATTTTTAAAACATCATAAAACTTCTAAAAAAAAAAAAAAGGAATGTCAGTAGGATGTACTACCTCTGAAAAGGTAGAAATCATTGACCTAGACCAAAATTGATATTAAAATATTAGATTCATATTAGAATGCCTCATTTATGTCTATATTATATCTATATTTTCCTCTCATACTTTATTACTCACAACATTTTAAAGAAGAAAATTAGTGTAATTTTTTCTTTAATAATTCCACTTCTCCAGGTGGCCTCTACTGATACCATGGGGAGATAGGGAAGTATTACTACTGGCCAGTGATGAAATTTTTGGTTCACGAGTCAGAAATTCTAACAGCAGCCTGGCATTATTAAAGTGAAGTGAAGATGAGATACTTGATTTGCACCCAGTATTTGCTGAGGAGGGGGTATGAACCTGAGCCCCCTCCCCCGCGCGCCGTAGTGTTCAGCTAGAATAGAGTGGTGGTTGTATAAAAGTATTTTTGCTAGGCTGCCCTTTCCTGACCCTTTGGCTAGAGAAAAAGAGCAAGGTTTTCTTGGAGCTTTGTTGTTGTTGTCATTTGTTTACATTTGTTGGCATTTCTGGTTTGCTAGCTTCTTCATCACCTAGTCTGGATATATTAAGCAGAAGGAAAACCTAGGGAACTCACTACTGTGTTGTTCCTTAGGTCCCAAGCTGATCTGCCTTATTCTCTCTGTATTTCAGAATCTTCTTATGTTTCATTTATAGGTAATGTTCAGGATTTTGTTTTAAGCTGTACCCAATTGGATGAACAGGGGGCAGTGTCTATTACATCTTATCCTAGAACCAGAAAGCAAGCTTGGTAATTTTTTATTGCATGTTGGACACTATGAATTTTGTGTTTGTTGATGTTGATTTTTTAAAAAAATCCATTATATATTACTTGGCTTTGTTCTGGGATGTAATTATATGACTTTGAAAGAGTTTTGCTATTTCTAAACTTACCTTCAAGGTTTTTTAGGGTTGGTCCAGAGAAATCTTTCATCTAAGGTTAGTTTGACATCGTTCCTAATGCAATAACCTCTTTAGGACTTTACCTAATGCCTTGTATGTTGGGATGTCTTTCCCATTGGCTACTGAGAAAATGAACTAGTCCAAGCCCCTTTTGAGCTTCAGAGGAATAGTTCTTCCTACTCCTTACAGGTGGACCTATCCCTGATCTTGGCTAATATCCTCACACTTATCCACAGGTCATTTCTTAGACAAAATCTTTAGGGGATCCTTCTGTATATCTGTAGAGGGAGCTCTTTCTCTGTCTAGTTCCTTCTTTGGTATTAGACTGCAAATCCTAGCCTTCTTAGTCTCCCTAAACTATGCACACTGTCTCCTTAACTCAGCAAGGACATGTTTCGGTGTCTCCTTGCCACAGCTTGGAAATTCTTCCCAGGCAGTAAGCTCAGAAAAATTTTAAGATTCATCTCCTGTGTTTCTCTGTCATACAGTGTTTAAAAACTGTGTATCACATATTTTGTCTGGTTTTCTAGCTGTTAAAGGCAGAAGGTAAATCCTCCTCTTCTTAATCCACCTGGTGGGAAGTGAAAGTCCTTCCTTGCTTCTTGCACCATCACTTTTCCCCTTCCTTTCAATTTTCTTTAGTTAACCTTTTTTTCCAATTATTTTTCAATTACTAGTACTTTTATTTTAATCTGTATCTATTGATCTATCTATTGATCTGTCATCTATGTGTGCTTTTTGTTTGTGTTTTTGCCAGAGTGACGTAGTCTAAGGGTTTGATTATTTGAAAATGTCTTTATTAGGCTGCTAATCTTGAATGATATTTTAGATAAGTGTAAATTTTAGAGTTTCAATGATTTTATCTTAGCACTTTATATCATTTTATTCCATGTGGTTTTTAGCATTAATTGTTACTAATGAGATATCTGCTGTCATGTGAACTTAGAGTGTTTTACACAGGCCCACCATATTTAAAATGTCAAGGTAATGTATGACTTTGAAGATGTATTCTTGGCAACTGAAGGTGATGAAAATTAAGAGATCAATGGAGTGATCATGATATGAAAACACAGTGTGTCATAGAGCTATTTAGGATAGTGTAAGATTGTAAAAAATGTAAGATAGTATAAGATGTAAACATTTCTCTTTAAAGGAGATATACACATAAAATATAATATTGTTATAATGAAAACTTGAGATTAAAATCTGACGTAATATTTATAAAGACTGAAATAGGTGGAGAGATTTTTCAAATAGAGGACTCAAACAAATTCCTTTATCACTTATCACTCTAACAATTAGGTAAACATAAATTAAAATGCTTTGAAAAATCTCAAGAATAATAACTAATCTTTCAAAAGAAATAGCAAACAAAAAAGGAGACAAATACTGTCCATGCAGAAAACAAAATAACAAATAAATAGCAAAGGAAGCATAAAAACAGGAAAGACAGAACAAGAAGACAAAAGACCAAATATAATATTTATAACAACAAAAATGAATTCATTAAAAACACAAAGACTCAAATTGAATCAGGCAATGAAAAGAAACAAAACAAAAAAAGAAATCTGGGCTTGAAACATTAAACTCAGACAAAGGCCAGATAATTACGTGAAATAAAGAGAACTCATTCAGATTGCCAAAGCGAACAATTCATGATGATAAATGTAACATTAATCTTTATGTACTGAATAATTTATCATCAAACTAAACAAAGTAAAGCAATTAAAATACAAGGACGAAATGATAAAAATATTTTAGTCTGAGATTTTAACTACTTTTCCCAGTCTCTGTGGTCAAGTAAGTATATAGAGGATCAGGATAATATTATTGATAAAGTAATAAATACACAGAGAATTTTGTAATGAACAACAGTAAATGTACCTGTTTCTGGGTCATTTGGGTAGTCACCAAAATTGATGATTTAAGAGGCCAGAAAGAAACATCTTTTTTTTTTTTTTAACATTTTTTATTGATTTATAATCATTTTATGATGTTGTGTCAAATTCCAGTGTTCAGCACAATTTTTCAGTCATACATGGACATATACACACTCATCACATTTTTTTCTCTGTGAGCTACCATAAGATTTTGTGTATATTTCCCTGTGCTATACAGTATAATCTTGTTTATCTATTCTACAATTTTGAAATCCCAGTCTATCCCTTCCCACCCTCCGCCCCCCCTGGCAACCACAAGTCTGTATTCTATGTCTATGAGTCTATTTCTGTCCTGTATTTATGCTTTGGGTTTTTTTGTTTGTTTGTTTGTTTTTGTTTTTTAGATTCCACATACGAGCGATCTCATATGGTATTTTTCTTTCTCTCAGAAAGAAACATCTTAATAAATTCCCCCAAGAATATATATTTTGTCATTAAGAGTAAAAGTGAAAATTAGTAACAAAGATTTAATTCCACTGACAGCTACAACTTAATCATTTAAAAATCAATTTTGATAGCACTTCTGCTTCTTAAACTTCTACATGCACGTAGATCACTTAGGGGATTTTGTTAAAATGAAGATTGGGATGTGGCAGGTCTAGGGTAGTCTGCATTTCTGACAATTTTCCTAATGTTGCTGGTCCATGGACCACACTTTGAGTCTGGTAAGGACACTTAAAGTTGTTTTTTTTTTTTTTTTTTTTTTTTTTTTTTTTTTGCCCTGTCCTGCAGATTTTGAACTTTCTAGCCTCAATTGTGTGAACCAATTCTTTAGAGTAAATCTTTTTCTATATATGTACCCATCCTGTTGATTTTGTTTCTCTGGAGAGCCCTGAATAATAAACTGTGACACTCTCCATGCTATGTTGTTCCTTGGCTGCACGGCTAGAAGCAAAGATCTCCAGAGATGATGGAGCCACATGATGGAAGGCATGTGGATCCCTCAGTCACCACGGAAGGCATGGTGCCCAGCATCATGTGACCTGTATCAGACTGTACAGGCTAGAAATATATATTCTTCTGTTAAGTCACTGGGAAAAAAAGTTGTGTTCCTTTAATGTAACACAATTCTAGTTTTTAAAAAGTCTCAGTTCAATTTTTAATTTGTTCAGTGATGAAATCCAGATGTCCTAGCTCATTTAAAATTAAGGCTCTCCCTCCTGTTCCTTTCATGACCTAGTGGTAGGGACTTGAGGAGTTTTAGATGACTGCCCCTTTCTTAGGGGGCTTTTGTGCAGGTGACCTTCCTCCATCCCCTGCTCACTGGAGATCTCTAACCTGCAAATCTTTCCACTGATCTTCTTTATTCCCCCCACAGAGTCATCTTCTGATCTAGTAGCCATTGGGAAGGTTGGCTACCTTTTGTCTGATGTCTTAGGTGAAACTGATAGTCTCCATTTTATTAGATTATTAACCTCCAGGATCTTTTGACTGTGGTCTCACCACTTCAGGAGGATTTACTTAGGCAAGACCCAAGACGTCCCTAGCCTAGCTCTGTTTATAGAGTGGACCTCATGTGGCCCATGGGGAAAACCCCATGCATCCTTCAACGAGACATGTCCTGGGAGACCTGACCATTCCCAGTGGAGCAACATTTCTTTTGTCCACCATCAGAGTAGAAAACCAGTCATTGATTCTCATTCTTTAGCTTTCCGAGGCTTACCTCAAATGTATGCCCAGTGTGCCCCCTGATCTCCAGATGGCCCCACTGATGGGCCCCTTCCCCTGCTCTCCGGTAAGGAGCAAGCACAGAAGCACACTTAATTTCTCCCCTTTGGCCAAGGACACAGCACAGCTTTCTCCAAGAAAACGTTTCTCTCGGTTCAAATTTAACCCACCTTCTTACACGTTTTGGACTTTTCTATCTAAGTTTCCAACCACTACTTTGCAAATTCTGCATAGAGGATGTGCTAATGCATTTTGGGATGTGAGAGTGGTTGGCACAGGGTTTCCACATACAGTCAGGCAAGCTGTGCGTTGCAGAAGTCCAGGAGCACGATTCACCTCCTGGTCACTGCGGATTTATGCGGTGATGATGATTTTTCTAAATGTGTTCTGTACGATGAAGGAAAGGAAAAAGTTGTCTTTTTCCTAACTGCACAGTATCCTCTCCTACTAGATAGTGGCAACTTATTTTGTTACTAATTGTCTTGGGTCTTCAGAAAAACTGAGAAGCCCCATGTCTTTAGGAGTATTTTTAAAACTTGAGCATTTAAGTTTATAAAATATGATGATGGTAATAAATATATTTTAATTCCTTATTATCCATTGAATACCAGTAAAACTTCTTTGTTGGTTTTTAATAATTCATTTTCTCATTCAGACTGAGAGCTTTCTAAATTTAAAAAAGTAAATACGAAATAGAGGTATTTTAATTTCCGTTGTTTGCTTTTATATCTTTTCAAATCAAGATATTCAGTTCCTCCAGTTGCTTTATATTTCTTATCAGTATTTCAAAGTACATATGTCTACAGATTTTGGTTTTAATGGAATTATTATTCTAGGCTTTATTCTTTTGAATGAAATATGGAGTGATATTTATCTGTAACATGGCTGTTATGCACACAGATTTATAATTATATAAATTAGGCAGAAGATTTTATGAAGACCTTTTTCTGAGAGTTTATTTTCTCTTGAAATTTTCAGTAATATGATTTTTTTTTTGTCCAAAATATAAAGACCTACAGGGAGACTTAAATTATTTAAATTATCCCAATTAAGGAAAATGTTGAGTTTATAAATCTGATGATTTAGCCTTGTAGTTTCTCCTCATAATGCTTGTAAGGCTTAGCAAGATCATGAGGAGAAATTACATTTTATTCTAGAACCTATGGTAGGAATCTCTAGAGTTTATCTTTATAATTTCTCATTCTTCCCTGTAAGAACCACCAATGCTCATTCCACTATCTATGAATAATTTTAGTTGACAATGAAAATATATTAACCCCAGCTGACCTCAGAGCAGTGAAACCCATTGTTTCTTATTCTGAAGGCTGTTTGGCAAATACATTTAAATCATTCATACACCACAAAAATCCTTACAAATGGAAGCTCAGTAGCCTCTCCTACAAAATGATTCCTAGCTATTTTAACCTACTAAATTATATTGCCTTTTATCTTGCTGATAGAAAGTACAGTAAATTTTCATTGTGTAAGACCCAATCTTAGAGCTGAGAGTGAAGACAACCCTATTCCGATTCAGTAGTAAAAATCAAATTTCTCACCACCTGTGGCCAGAAGAGGGCAGCAGCTGACTGCATCTGAAGCACGTGTGTAATAGTTCCAACCAGCTCTTTTCACTTTAAATCAATTACCACTCAGCAATTCAATAGGTAAAATAATGCATCTCTCTCAAATGCCACCTTGTAAAATTATCAGTAAGATATTTTCTCTTATGTCATTTACTCCTTGAAATTATTGGTTTCTCTTAGACTCTGTGTGTTTGAAAAGTGAATGAATGTTTGCCAACTCATGGTCAATCTCTGCTTCAAGTTAAAGTTTTACCAATGGATTTGCAAATCAATAACAAAATGACTGGAAGATCCATCTTATTGTTTAGGGTGTAAACTTTTGCCTCTGATACTTATGTGGACAATAGAATTGGGATCGATTTTAGAAATACTAATTAACAAAAGTATTATTGAATAACGATGCTCTAGGTTTGTTTGCAATGTCTTTAATTCGATTACTATGACTAAAGCAAAAAGCGATGAAAGTTAAACAATACCATTTTTTTCTTTTCTGTTTGAAAGAAGTCTGCAGAGTAAAACTGGAATACTTAGAGGGATGTTTTTGATTCTTTAGAAGGCACGTTCTCATTTTTACAGTGATTTTTTTTTATAAAACAATTCTTTTTAGGGAGCAAAATATACATTTCTACTCAAGGCAGTAGTTCTAAAACTTTAGTAGGCATCAGAATCATCTGGAAGGCTGGCTATAACATAGGGACCCAACTGCAGAGTTTCTGAATCTTTGGGTCCGAGGAAAGGCCTAAGAATTCTCATTTCTATCAAGTTCCCAGGCAGTGTTGATGTTGTCAGCTGGGTGGTGTCAGCTGTCATCACCATGTCACACATTAGATCCTCAGACCTTGTTCTTCTTATAAGGAACATTTGTACCCTTTTACTAAACTTTTCCTATTTTCCCCACTGCCCCAGCCTCTGGCAACCACTTTTCTACTCTCTGGTTTTTGAGAATCTTTTTACCTCAGCTAATGTCAAACTGAATATGTAGCCTAAAACAGAAATTGTGCTTCAAAATATACTTTCAATGCCGAGAAATGTCAAATCACATAAATCCACCTGAGTGTAGTAAATATTAGTTTTTGTCTAATTCAAAACTGCTTAGTGGACAATTGAGGGACAGCACATCACAAAGTTACCACTCTCCCCAAAGTGTAATGCTCGCTTCAGAAAAACAGCTTCCTGGTTCTACTGTGGTAGAGCAAATGGTGACTAAATTAACAGGACCCTAAAACAGAGGCACAACTATTATATAAACAAATATAGTTGGACCTCTGTGTCGATAGGTTCCTTATCCACAGATTCAACCAACCACAGATGGAAAATACTTGAAAAAATTTTCCAGAAATTTCCAAAAAGCAAAACTTGAATTTTCCATGCCCTGGCAACTATTTACGTTGCATTAGGTATCATAAGTAATCTGGAGATGATTTAAAACACACAATGAGATGTTCATATGTTATATGCAAATACTACACACCATTTTATGTAAGGGACTTGAGCATCTGAGGAATTTGGTATTTGAAGGGGTCCTGGAACCAACCTCCCTTGGATACCTAGGGACAGCTGTAATATGAAAATGCATGAAAAAGAAAAAATGCCACCTAGAGTTAACATTAATCTCTTTGTTATATATTAAGCTGACATACTAGTAAATAAAAAAATCATGCCATCATGTATGTGTATATATATATATATGTATATGTATCAAATATCTTGAGTAATAAAAACATCTTAATTTAGAAGTAAGCAATTTTTTAGGTAAATTCAGGAAGCTAGAAAATGATTTAGAAATGATAAAATAGATCTGTATTTTGAAAAGCACACAAAGACATACTGAGCAGGAAGAAATTTGAACAAAAAAGGAATTCAGTGTGATGAAAGACAGTCTGTTGCTTCAGTAGCCCAACGAAGCCAGAATCATCATGAGGCGTACAATCCTCAATGTGTTACTATGACTTCAGTTGGAGCTGTTTAAATCCTTTACTAAAAATAGCTAAACATGGGCACAATAGCAACATCTTTTATAACCTTTTGAGCAGTATTCATAAGTTCCTTGTTACCTTTTTGCAGGTAGAATATGCTTAACCCTTTAAAATACAGTGATGCTGTTTAACATTGCAAGAGGGACAAACACTTCAAAATCCTGACAACTATTTTTAAATGTAATTTATTTAATTAAAGCACCAAAACAAAGAAATCCCAGAGAAGGAGGGCAGAAACATTTTACTGTAACATCTTTCACGAATTTAGACTTTAATCCAGCGCTTAAATAATGCTTGTGTCAAAATAGTGAACTGACTTTCTGCAAAGGGCGTCTTTGAACTGGTTTTTACTTGTGGAGCTGTTTTGTGTACTAAGGATTATCCACTTGTCAAGATGCCATACTGAAACCCAGATGAGTAGCTGAGAAGCTCATTCTACTTGCCCTGGGGGCAGCTAAGCTTTACATTTTTGATGACAATGGAATGCAGTAGTTGATGTCAGGTGTGTGTGTGTGTGTGTGTGTGTGTGTGTTTAGTTCTAAAGCTTCTGTTTGCGGTTCACCTTACTTAATTATAAAGTAAGCATGAAGCAGGGGAACACCCTTTACAATACCCTTCACTTTTCATTTTAAGGTTGTGCATCTTGCAAGAATCTGATTTTCTCTCCAATAGTTCTAGAAATGATTTATATAACAAATATTAATAAGAAGTATCAAAACAAATTTAAAATATTACACGTAGTCACTTTGCTTGCTTTAAAGATGGAAATATCCTATTTCTTGTTTTCTATTGCATTTTAGAATTAAGGAAGACAAAAGGTATCCTAAAGTTCTTCTACAGGTGTCCTATTAAAAAACAGTAAGTCTTGAGAAATGGACGTTCTGTGTCTGTAAGTTCATGCAGAATTCCAGTGACAAAAGTTGATTTCCATTAAAAACATACTTTTGCTGACTAAGCTTGAATTTTTGAGATAATTATTATCATCAGCTCAGCTAATACTGTTGAATAAAACAAAGCAGTTTCTCAAGCAACCTTACTAAGTCGTATCTTTTATAATGCTTACATGGTTAAGCAAAACATCTGTATCACAAACCTTGGGTGTGTATAACTCAGGTGCTTTTCTTCTGAGAATACAGCCATGGTTGAAAGGAAACACAGTGGTGTAATCATGAAAAGAGCAGTCTCAAATCTGCCACTGACTGATTTTGGTGAGGTTTCTACATATATATAGTGAAGGATTGGACTAGACCTTAGCAATTCAATTTCTAAAAATTCTATGAATAAACCCGAAGCACAGAGATCCACAGGAGAGAAAACAATCTAACACAATTCAGGAGATTTGACTTTCTCTCTCTCTCTCTCTCCTCCTAACTTTTCTTCACTTGCTTCTCTCCTTTCTCCCTATTTTCCTTTCTTTCTTGCCTTCTTCCATGGCATTCATTGTTTAGCTTATGGATCCTGCCTTTAATAAAAGTGAATCAATTATATTAATATAGGGCATGAGGAAGTTATACTAGAAGCTTGAAATAGGAGACGGAGAATGGTCAAGACGGCTCAAAGAAGTGGTAGATATCTTGGACTAGGACGTGACATTCTGGGTAGAGCCATTTAATACATCACCAACAAAGACTAAGATAAGGAGCTTTTAGCTGCAGGGTGTAGACAGGGAATGTCAGAGAGGCCTTGCTGAGGAATGGAGATTGAAAATTAGCTTTAGATATTTATAACTGCCCCGATTGCAGCCATGAGACCTGAGACGTGAAGAGCAGAAGGGCCAATATGGCATCTATGTGGTAACCTACTAAGGGGGTGAAATGTCAGTAGACGTGTTAGAGCAGCGCTCTCTGCAGGGCTGGGCAGGGCACGTGGAGGTTGAGGGGAGGCGACAGAGCATGGGAGAGGCTTTGGGGAAGAGGAACGGGGTTCCTCTCACAAAGGCATGCCAGTTTATATGTTTTTGCAGTTCTAGCCAACCAGAACACCTCTGTCATCTAAATTCAACTGGCCTCTAGTTTGCATCTCTGTTTTGTGTTCACTTGAAGTTATATTGAGCCTCCTGCCTTGAGAACTCACCAGCAACATAACCATGAAGGGAACAAAAATTCGTCACAGCACATCGTAGCTGCTGGAATGGAGTGAGCTGGCATTTCTCCATAGAAGGTTCTAACCCAAAGATGGCCGTTTAAGAAGTTACAGTAGGTGTCCAGGAGAGCTGCCGTGTGTGAGAAGGCTTGGTTGGGGATTCTATGCTAGCTTGAATTCTTTTCTGTTCCTGGATCCAGGCACATGTGATTCTTGTGTTGTTACCTACTCCTCACCCAATTTTACTGCAACATCGATCAAAAGACCTATTTGAAAGACTTAATTTATATTCTAAATTGAAGTTAGAAGATGGTCAAGTTTTAAAACTCATCACTTGACTGTTTTAAATTATCAAAATGTATCTTTTCCTGCTTTTATAGGAGTAGCGAAGTTTATATAGTGTTTACTAACTCATAGACTTTGTTGGTTAAAAATCATGTATAAATTTTATAATTTATAGCTATATGTTAATAAATTATAAAAGACCACTCTGCTTGTATTTTTACAATACACTCTCTGTAATTATCTATTTGAATTGACATGTATGTTTCTTTACTTTTTCTTTTCTTTTGCCCAAAGACTCTTGCCCAATGATTTAGTGAAGGAAAGAACATTAATTCATTTATACGGATTTGTTAGCTTGGCTCTGTGTAGGGCTTTGATCCTAAAATGATACGCAACCTCACTAAATGAACACACTAGTGATACATATCACTAAATTTTATAGGAAGTCTTTATCCTCTTACAAAAAATTTGTAAGCTTTTTAATACATTATTGTTATCATTATCTTTATGGTAGTTATTGCAGTTGTTTTAATTACTTAAATTTTATACTTGTCTTAGAAAAATATAGAAATAGAAAATACAATGTTAAAACCTTTCCAGGATCATAATAGTCTTAAGCTTCTATTTTATTTCATTATATGAGATGTTTAATAAAATTAGTTTTAATTAATGACACCATTAACCAAAACCTTCTCTCAATTATTTAAGTCTTTAAATTACTTAAATTGTGGTAAAATTAAATATAAGGCTTTAAACTTTATGTTAGGATTCACCTTCTACCAACAATTCTCCTTCCTTGATATTACTATGATTATACCTCAGTCTCTATCTGATCACAACTCTTCTAACACATTAATATTTATCAATTAATTATGTCTGGAGTTAAGTTTCATAACCATGACAAGTTTCTAGAAGGTGTGATTGAGTTTCAGAGAAATTTAAGAGGGTTTGACTGAAGTTACAGACAAGTTGCTCACAGAGGAAAGCACTGACAAAGAGCTTTGTGCTGTGAATTTAGTAAGAAGAGTATAAACCATTGTTTTAATAAAACACTAAATGTTTCAACATAGAGAAAAAGAGGACGCCATTATCATCATCAACCACCATGACCACTCAACAACTCCACACTGATTGCCGTTGAAAAACCTCAAAACATGGACTCTTCAATTGAATGACATCTTGAGGAGGTTACCCCATTTAAGCTTTCCATTATGTACTAAGACTCAGAGGTATTCCACCTCTAAAAATTAGTATTCTTTGCTGTTGGCATCTTGATGGCATTTTTTTTTTCCATAAAGAGAATTTCTTCCTAAATACTTTCAGGCTTTAAATCAGCTGTTAGCTGTCAGTAGCACAGCTGTTTCTTCCTCTTCCTCTAAGTGAAAGATTATTCCCTAAGTCATAAAAAAAAAAACTTAGTCACAAAGGATTTGGCATATTTTAGGATGTACAAGACAGCGGCATAATTAATTTTTAAAAGATATAACAAATATTCTGACAAGTCAGTTTGAATAAATGAAAGCTTCAAAGATAGTACAATTTATTGCTTTTGAAACTACTAAATATAAATTCTGAACATTTTCCATTTGCCGTAACTATTTGTCAAAATTTGATGAAGTAAACTTTGCCCCCAAGAAGTGGGTAGCTAGACATAAGCAAAAAGTCTGCTGTCACAGTTGATGGGAATTTTAATTAGGATGGAGAATAGATACCTAGGGTTGGGAATAGACTTTCCCTTCAGATGTAGCATTCTGAAGACATAATACTGGATCGCTAAGAGACTATTTTCATTGCCATTTTCAAGGGGAAAGTGAGAAAGCTCAAGAAAGCAAGTATGAAAACGTCAGTCCTCTCCACAGCTGATGAAATCCCACAAGTTGTTGACCAAGTACAATGCAAAATAATAACTCACTTTCTCTGAATCACAGAGATTTTAGGTCACAACAAAGAATAACAGATAAATCTATAAAATACGCACCAAAAATAGCAAGAATGTGTTCATAAGCATCTTTAGTAATTTTATTAGTTGACTATTTGATATTGAACTTTGTTTCTGATGTCTTAGAGTCCTCCAGTTTTGGAAATAATAGTTTCTACTATTTATTGTTTTGCACTATGATAAGTACTTTATATATAATATCTTGTTAAATCCTTATTTATTATTTTTGGAGATGAAGAAATAAAACTTATGAAATTAAATAACAGCTAATAAGTAGTAGAAATCAGATTCAACTCTAACTCTTTATATCAAAGAGATACTAAAATTAGAGATTTACTTCTGACCATGGAGTAACAGGACTTCTTACCTAAAAAAACTTGCTCAATGGGGGACAAACCCAGACAAAAATAAATGAGCAAATGATCTGAAACATTGGTCATAATGCAGAGCAGAACAGTGATTCCTGAAAAACAAGTCCTACAGTTACCATGGTTTACTACTTAGAGTTCTCAGATCACAAAGCAGGGAGGGAGCCCAAGCAGAGCCAGTTGAACTTGGGGCTGTCTGAGTTGAAGAGTTGGCAGTATGAGGAAGCAGTAGCAGCTGGAGTTAGCGGGGAGGACTGCCAGTGTGGAGAGAGCTGCAGAGAGAAAGGTGCAGAGATCTTCACAGATTTTCTCTCCAGTCTGCAACTGCATGCATCCATGTGATAAACTCCCTGCAGCCAGAGAAAGAACCACCAAGGATTAGAGGCAATAATCTCCAGCGTTTACACAGGACCAGTAATAGTACCTGTTCCCACCATCCAGAGTGGGGAAAAAAGATCTGTAGTTGGTGGAATATAAATAAAGTACTCAGAAAGATACCGCTTCTGTAGCGGGAAAAAATTGTCCTGAAATAAATGCTGCTCAAATTTTGCCTTACAAAGCTTGAAAGTGTGCCACAAAAGGATCAAACTGATTCCAAGTAGTCTAACTGCACTTCAAAATAAAGCTCAAGATTACTGACAGGGACACAAAAATGTCCAACACCCAACAAACTATAATTTACAATACCTGATTTGGCATCCGATGAAATATATCAGACATACAAACAAGCAGTGAAATACGACCCATGAGGAGCAAAAATCAATTAATAGAAACAGATTAAGTAATTCTACACATGATAGAATTAATAGACATGGACGTTAAACGTTATTATAACCCTACTTCATATGTTCAAGAAGACACATAATGTTAAGTGGAGCCATAAATATATGAAAAAGACTAAAATCAAACTTCTGCAGATAAAAACTACAATGTCTGACATTAAAAATATACAAGATGGAATGAATAGTAGAATGGACACTGCAGAAGAAATCAGTCAACTTGAAGACACAGTAATAGAAACTATCCAAAATCAAACACAGAGACCAAAGACTAAAAAAACATTTTTTTTAAACTAGGCAACGGTCCTCTGTAGGGCAACTTTAAGCAGCCTAATGTATGTGTAATTGAAATTCCAAAAGACAAATAAAAATTTGAAAAAAATTATATCTGTGAAAATTTCCAAATATGATGAAAACCTTAAGTCCAGACAGCCAAGAAGATCATCAAAATTAAGCAAAAAGATAAAGTCTCCAAAGAAAACTGCTTAAAACCCGTGATAAAAGAAAAATCTTAAAAGCAGGCAGAGAGAAAAGGAAGCTTCTATGTACAGAGGGAAAAAGGAAAGAAGGCCTGCATATTTCTTACAAGAAACAGTGCAAGCCAGGGGACAGTATAGCAACATATTTAAACTACAGAAAGGAAGAAATGATTATTTTAGAATTTTCTATCCAATAGTGAAAATATTTTTCCAAAAAATAATTCCTTTCTTTTTAAGACATGAAAAACTAGAAGAATTCATCACCACAGATCCACACTCTAAGAAATGTTAAAGAAAGTCCTTTAGGAGACGGAAAGTGATACTAGATGAAGATCTGTACCTACATAGAGGAGTGAAGAACACTTGAAATAGTAAATATGTGTTTAACTATAAAACACTTTTTCTTGTTTTCATTCATTTTACAGACAACTGACTGTTTCAAACAAAAATGATAATATATCGTGGGGTTTATAACATATTGCTGTAAAATATTTAATAAATATTTTAAAAAGAGCTGGGAGGGGAGACATAGAAACAAACTGCTATAAGATTATTATATTGTACCTAAACTATTGTAATAGTACTTGAAAGTCGGCTGAAATAAAGAGATATACTGTAAACCCTAAAGCAACTACTAAAAATTCAAAACAAAGATTTACAGTTAATAAGCTAATAAAGGAAGCGAAATGGAATCATTAAAAAATCAGTTACCCCAAAAAGGTTGAAAAACGGGACAAAAAACAGATGAATCAAATAGGAAACAAATAGCAAGATGGTATATTTAAGCTCAAAGTAAGTTATCACAATAATTGTAAGTGATCTAAACATCATATTAAAAGGTGAGATTGGCAATCTGGATTTTAAAAAAGCAAGACCCAACTGTAGGTCCCCTACAAGAAACAAATACATTGAAAATAAAAGGATGGAAAAGAAATACCATGATAGCACTAATCAGAAGAAAGTTGCTGTAGCTACATTAATCTCATACAAAGCAGATTTTTGAAGACATAACAATTTAAAATGTTTATGCACTGAATAACAGAGGTTTAAGGTAAATGAGCAAAAAGCTTATAGAACAGCAAGAAGAAATAGAAAAATCCACAATTAGATTAATAAATTCCAGCACCCCTTCCCAATAATTATAAAATGATTAGATGGAAAATCCACAGGCTACAGGATATTTGAACAACACTGTCAGCCAATTTGATCTTACATTTACAGAACAAGAGCAAAATACATATTCTTTTCAAGTGCATGCAATATGTTGATCCAAGCAGACCATGTTTTGGACCACAAAACAAGTTTCATTAAATTTAAAAGAATTAATGCTTGCAAACAATGTTCTCTGAAAATGGAATTAAATTGGAAATAAATAAACAAAAGAATTCTAGAAAATTGCCAAATATTTGGTTACTAAATAATATAATTCTATATATCCCATGGGTTAAAGAAGAAATCAAAAGTGAAATTAGGATGAAAATGAAAACAGTATATCAAAATCTGTGGGATATGGTTAAAGTAGTGCTGAGAGCAAAATTTATAGCCATAAATGCCTATTTAAAAAGAAGAAAAGTCTAAATCATTGATCTCTCCTTCTATCTCAAGAGACTAGAAAAAGTGCAAACTAAAATCAGAGTATGCAGATGTGAGGAAATAATAAATATGTGGGCAGAAATCAATAAAATAAAGAGTAAATCAGTAAGACCAAATACTGATTCTTTGCATAGATCAGAAAAAATGGATAAACCTCTAGTCAGATTGATCAGAACAAAGAGATAACATAACTTACCAATATCTGGAGTCATACAGCTGACAGATACAGTTTGTCCCTATGTCAGAAGAATAATGAAAGAATATTGTGAACAACCTTATGCCAAGAGTAAATTGACAAATTTCTTGAAAAACTTAAACTACCAAAATTCACTCTAGAATAAATAACCAGAATAGTCTTCTGTCTATAAGAGAAACCAAATTTGTAATTTAAAATATTCCCACAAAGAAAGCTCCAGGCTGATGTAGCTTCAACTAGGGAATTTTACAGACTTTTAGGGAAGAAATATTACCAAGTCTACATGAATACTTTCAGAAAAGTGAACAGGGTAGATCACTTATCAACTCATTCTATGAGAGCAATATTACTCACAAACCAAAACCAGAAAAAGAATATTACAAGAAAAAAAGTTATAGACCAATAACCTTCATAAATATAGATGTAAAGATAATTAACAAAATTTTTCTAATAGAATCCATTAGTATTTTAAAAAAAAGATAAAACAACATGGTGAAGTGGGGTTGATCCTGGGAATGCAAAGTTGGTTTAATATTTGAAAATCAGTGTAATTCATCATATTAACTGACCAAAATAAAACAAAACAAATCATCTTGATCAATACTGCAAAATCTATTGCCAAAATTAACTATTAACCACTGATAACAATTTTCAGCAAACAATGAATAAAAGGGAAATTTCTCAACCTGAGAAAGGAATCTATGACAAACCTACAGCTAACATCATCTTCAATGATCCAAGTCAGAATCCTTTCTCCTAAGATCGGGGTAAGACTATCCTCTCAGCACTTCTATTCAACATAACACTAGAAATGTCAGCCAATGCAAAGGGCAAAAACAAGATAAATGATTTCAAAATTGCAATGGAAGAAGTAAATGCCATCTATTCAGTATTCAGAAATGACAGAACTGTCTATGTAGAAAATCCTACAGAGTCTAGAAAATTTTACTGGAAACAAAACGTGTGGCTAGGTTGTAGGGTACAGGTCAATAATAAAAATTCAGTTTTATTTTTATATACTAGAAGTAATCAATTAGAAATTAAAATTAATATAATACCATTTAAAGGAGTATTGAAATATTTGGAGTAAATTTAACAAAAGATGTGTAAGTCTTATGCACTGAACACTATCAAACATTGTTGGTATAACTTTTAAAAGCCAAAATGATTTGAGCAAACTAAGAAGCATGTTCTTGGTTGGGAAAACTTAGACTTATTAAGATGCCACTTTCCTTCAATTGAGCTACAGATTCAATTAAGTCCAAATTAAAATCCCAGCAGGCAATTTGATAGAAATAAACAATCTGATTTTTAAATTTATATGGAGACACAAATGATCTAGAATAGCCAAAAATATCTATGAAAAGATTGAACAAAGTTGGAGGAATTACAATAGCTGTTTTCAGATATTGTATTCTTTATTACATTAATCAAACAATGTGGAGTTGGCACACAGATAGAAAAACAAATCAAGGGAATAGAATAAAAAAGCCAGAAATAATCTCAAACATACATGGCCAAATGATTTTCAATAAATAATATAATGGAAAGAGAATAGTAGTTCAGCCAAACAATGGTGAAACAATTCGACAGCCATATGCAAAAAAAAAAAAACCAACTTGATTCATGTGTTGCAACATATAAAAATTAACTCAAAATGATCCATGGACCTAAGTGTAAAACCTAAAAAATACAAAAAAACTGAAAGTAAACATAGATGAAAATGTTTGTAATCTTGAGTTAGGTGATGATTTCTTAAGCACATCGACAGCATAATCCAAAAAAGAAAAAAAAAATGTATAGGCCCTTATCAAAATTAAGAAAGACACTATGAAGAGATTACAGAAAACAAGCCATGGACTGGGAAAATATATTTGTAAATCACATCTGATAAAGCATTTATATTCAGAATACGGAAAGAACTCTCAAAATGCAATAATAATAAAGCACACGCCCCCCCCCCAAAAAAACGGGCAAAAGATTTGAACAGACAGTTCACCAAAAATATATATTATGGAAAATAAGCCTATGAAAAGATGCTCAACACTCTGAATCATTAGAGAAGTGTAAATTAAAACTGCAGTGAGAAACCACTGCACACCGACTGGAATGACTATAATCAAAAAGACTGCTAATGGGGTTGGTAAAGATGTGGAGAAACTCAACTCTGGTCTACAAACTACTGGTGGGATTTGAAATGGGGAAGAAGTTTGGCAGTTTCTTAAAAATTTAAATATTCACTTATCAGAAGTTCCAAATATTTCACCAAGAGAAATGAAAGTGTATGTCTACACATAGACTTTTACATGAATATTGTTAGTAACTAATTTGTAATAGCTAAGAACTGGGAAGAACCCAAATACCCGTCACCAGGTGGACGAATAAACAATGTGTGGTGTATCTTTATAGTGGAAGACTACACACTGGTAAAAAGGAACAAGTATTGATTCATGAAATAAGATGGATGGGTATCAGATTCATTATCCCAAGTGGAAGAAGGTTACACGCTGCATAATTCTAGTTACATAATGTAGAAAATTCAAATTAATCTAGTGACAGAAAGCAGATCAGTGTTTGCCTCTAGACAAGGTTAGGGAGTTGGGAGGGGCAAGAGGGAGGGATTAAAAATGGGCACAAGAAAAAAACCCAATAATAAATAAATAAATAGACCTAATGCCCCCTCCCCCCCAAAAAAAACCCAAATTGGGCTCAAGAAGCCCTTTTGGGCTGATAGCTGTGTTCACTACCTTGGTTATGGTGATGTTTTCCTGGGTGTATACAAGTATCAGAGTTATCAAGTTGTACACTTTATATATGTGAAGTTTACTTGTGTTAATGATATTAGAACTATAAAGACACATGAAAGAAACAAATATATGTTAACTCTAATGCATTTGAAAAGCTTGAATTGTAACCCTGGTTTCTCTGACTTGAGTTCTGTCATTAACTCCAACTGTTTGAAACATCATGAAAAATAATTGACAGTTATCAGTAATTCCTAAAGTTTTCAGTGCAGGATAAGGATATATGGGAACATGTTCAGTTGTTTTGACAGCTGTTCTTTTTACTTTTTTAAAGTTATTAAGCTTTACTAAGCTTCAGATGAAAGTTATTATTTATTAATAATTATGAATGCTAAGATATGACTTAACACTTCAAGAGGGACCCTATGTTTTACAGTTATAGTTTACTCAGTATGGACATTATACCAACTTTGAGCCTTCATTCTATTAAAAAAACTTTTTGAAGAATCTTTGGAGGGTCAGAATTGTGTAATGGATTTTTTTTTTTTTTTTTGTCAGAGAGAGGAACTCGGTATCTGGGACCCATGGTAGTCCAAATGCTCTCTCTGACTTGCTGTCTGACCATGGGCAAGTTTATTTGATCTCTCAAATAGACATGCTGAACTTTTGTTTTGCCTCCTTCCTGAACAGATTAGTCACAGTGAGTGGAAAAAACTCTAGACTGGGATTAAGAAACACACCTCTGAATCAAATGTATCCACTCCTTGCAGAGGACTATTACACAGTGACAAAAATAAAAAGAGACAAGTATTTCCTCATGTTAAAACCGAGCATTAGCCTATTGTGATCCTAGGATTTTCTGAGACAGAGAAAAATCATATTCACAATTGCTTTTGGATGATCTTAAAATTCAAAATGTAGACGTTCACCTGATAGCTGTCTACAAGTGCTTATGACACCTGAAACAGAATTTAGGCATCTTGCCAGAGACCACACAGTTAGTTGGTCTTAGCAGAAAGCTCCTGTGATAAAATGGCCCAGGCCCACCAGGTGCAGTGTCACCTGGCACGGCGGTGTGGCAGAACTCCGTGATTGTAGAGCGGTGTTTCTCGAGCTTAGACGTGCATCTCCCTCATCCAGAGGTGGTAACGTGCAGGTTTGGGGGCAGCAGGGAGAGGCCTGAGATTGTGGGCTTCTGTGGAACTTCCTCTTGCTGCCATTACTCCTGGCTAGTGAATCACAGGTTGAGAAGCAAGGTCTTAAGACTTTTGTTGGGCCTGTTGCTGGGACGTGAGAATTAGTTACTATATCTCAGAAGAGCTGTTCAGACATTCATGGACCTGAAATTATCTGCACCAGTTAGGATTAGGAGTGCATATGACTATTTGTGCTTTAGTAAGATAATTCTTTCTTTTTTTTCTAAAGTGATGTATATATATTTTATTGAAGCATAGTCAGTTTACAATGTTGTGTCTGGTGTACAACACAATACTTCAGTCATATAGGAACATACATATATTCATTTTCATATTCTTTTTCAGCAAAAGTTACTACAAGATACTGAATATAGTTCCCTGTGCTATAAAGTGTAAACTTTTAAATCATATATATATATATAAGTTTGTATCTGCAAATCTTGAACTCCCAATTTACCCCTTTCCCCCCTGGTAACCATAAGTTTGTTTTCTATGTCAGTGAGTTTATTCCTGTTTTGTAAATAAATTTGTCTAATTTTTTTTTTAAGATTCCACATATAAGTGATACCATCTGGTATTTTTCTTTCTCTTTCTGGTTTACTTCACTTAGAATGACATTCTCCAGGTCCATCCATGTTGCTGCAAATGGCATTATTTTATTCTTTTTTATGGCTAAGTAGTATTCCATTGTATAAATATACCACAACTTCTTTATCGATTTCTTTCTTAAGAGGTAAGCAGTCCAGGGCTGGTATAGTGGCTCCATTGTGTCTAAGACCCTTGTACCTTCTATCTTGTTGCTTAGCTACAGCTAGTACACCATTCCGGTCAAAGATGGCTATATGAGAGGCAGTTGTTTAGTTTTAGAACCATCAGGAAACAGTGAGGTGCCAGAAAAGACAATGCCTTATACTTTCAATGCTACTTCTTGGAAGTCAAATACAAAACTTCTGTTTACACCTGATAGGCCAAGTGATCTCATGGCCATGGCTAGCTGCAGGGGAGGGTAGGCAGAAAAATGCCCATCTACAGAGTGGGGTTCTGTTTTAAGATGAGGCTGGGCTTTGGGAGACAGCTAGCAGTCCCTGCCGTGGTATCTCTGTTCTCATTTTGATTAAAGGGTCTTCAGTTATCAATACATTAAAGTTCAGACCAACAAATAGCCATGTAACTTTGGATCTAAACTGTACAGATTTAGTTCTTCTGCTTGTAAAATGAGATGCCTGGACCAGATGTCTGAAACAGAAAGGGCATAGGAGAAGAGGGTCAGTGGAACTGCCACCTAATGGCTGAACATGTCTGCTGAACTCACTGGCCCGTTTGCCAGGCAAGAATAACTTCTGCATACACTCAGGTAGAGGTTGCTCTTTTGTAGTATTTCCCTCTCTGATTCTCCCATCCAGGCTGTCCTCAGTGTGCAATATAGTGCAGTGTGGGAATCATGCCCCATAATTGCCCTATTTTTCCTTCCCCTATAGGGGGAGCACTATACAAATATTTAATAAATAGCCATAAAAGAATAACATCAACTAAACATTTTTAAATGGTATTTTTTCAGAAGTTACTGCTGATGTTTACAGTCGGGCCCCTGTTTCTAATTCTGACTTTAATTATTCCTCAAAAGGAACGAAGGTCGTATGTGCACTACTCCTGTGGAAAATGATGCAGTATGTATCTTTTTTGACCAGGTGACATCATCTTTTTCAGCTGAGTGAAAGGACAATATTGACAAGTATTAAGGATCACATTTAGGTTTTGGAAGTTAAGGGAGGGGCTTCGAAAGAATATATATGTTGTGGAATTTAAATAATTCTTCTAAGAGGAGGAAAAAAAATCATAGTTCTATTAAGATTTATTGCATGTTTTTAATTAAACCATATAATATTCCATAAGGTTCATGTGGTCTCTGAAATACTATATTCTAACTAGAAAGCACCAATGCCTAATCCTGCTTAAGCTACTGTCATTGCATCTGTGTGGCTCTGATGATTTATATGTGTGTGCAACCCTCTGCAAGGAGTATGTAATAATCTACATGGAGGCATTTTATGAATCAGTTTTTATCCTCTGTTATAAAGCAAATTGGACTCTAGAGACTTGTGCATTTATTAAATTCAGTTTCTCCACTTGCTCATAAAATAAATCTATCCCACTTTTTGAAACAATCTCCACGTATAAAACTAGAAACTAAGGAAGCACACTTCAAGAGTTTAGACTTCTCTGGGATTTATTTTTTTTTTTGCATTTTAAGAACGACAAAAGTCTCAAGATTATAAGAACTTCCAAAACTTTTCAAAAGTCAAAGATTAGCATAATTTGAGGTAATAACATATAATTTGGCTTTTTATTAAATAAATCCTTTTAAAAATCACTATATCATTCAGGGTCCAGCTTAGAAACAAAAAACAACACAAGAATCCAAACAAAAAAAAGTTTATTATAAAGAATTATTAACAAGTAACTAGGGATTAATAAGCTAAGGGATAAAGAGGACCCTAAGGAATTTGGGAATGGCAGGTGGAGGGAGCAGTAGCTGATGCTATGGCCAAGGCGGTGTACCCAAGGCAGGGGTACATTTTGGAGAAAGTGTGCTGTAGCCCACTGGATGGGTAGGGAGCTCACTTCTGTGGTGCTGTAGGCTGGCAAGCAGGGAACCTCCTGCTAGGATGCTAGCGAAACTCACTGGGAAATCAGCTGGGGCATCACCAGAACCCTCTGGAAGCTGCCCACTGGGGGCCTGCCAGACTCTCCAGGATACTGACTGTGACAGTGGCTGAACTTGTTAAGAAGCTGCCTGCAGGGGTGCTGCTGAAATTTACTAGGTAATTGAGCACCACCAAGTGTCCCACATGCAGACTTAACAATGCAGGAGTAAGAAGGGAGGAAAGAACACTGAATACAGAGGAAGACATGCCCTTTTTTTGTGTGTGTGCCAGCATCCCTCTATCGCCCTCTACTGACAAAGTTTAGCATTGTGCCCAAAGACCAAGAAATGTTTAGAGGGTCCAGCTTCAGCATCACAAGGCAGGGCAATGAAGGGTACATTTGGACCTGAAAAACAATAAATCGATAACTGGTGCAATCACTCTGTGCTTTTTAAAAAAATTTAAGTAACTAAACACAAATTTGAATTATTAAAATGGAAAAACATGAAATGTGTTTCTACTCTAATCTGAAAAGTAACCATACATAGTGATGTGGGAAAATTAATATTTGTCTAAATGAATTCATGGACACCTACTGTAATTTAGAAACAATAGTCTAGAGGGTTAAATGGAAGCATTTTAATAAAATTAAGGCATTTATATCTGAAAGATCTGAGACATTACTTAGTGCAATGCCCTGATTCTAGAAATTAGGGAAAGCCTAAAACACAGAAAAATTCAATAATTTATTCAAAGCTAAAGAGTTAGTGAAAAAGACTGCTTATCTGTTTCATGAATATTTATTCAGTAAATGCTACTGGGTGCCAGGTATGGTTCCAGGTGTAGGGGTACAGCAGTGAACAGATTATATCCTGTAGTCACGGAGCTTACATTTAAGTTGGAAGAGTCAGATAAACAGATAAAGAAATAAATATGTAATAATTCAGTATTAGAAGTGCTATGATGAAAAATAAATCAGAGCAAGAAGATAGAAAATAATGTAGGTTAGAGGGAAGGGGAGAGGCTGTGCTATTTATATTGGTGACATTTGAGCAGAGACCTGAATGAGGTTGTCCCAACTCTCAACCCCAAATGTTCAAATACAGAACAGCTTTTAGCAAATTCCATGTATTTTCTAGTTATCATCATACCTTTTGAGCTTGTATACATGTTTTTATGGATTTATATCCCTTTAGCAATCAAGATGGAATAGTACTACCATCCCCATACTCTGGTCTTATTTTTTAAGAGGATCTAATTTTATAAAGGTTATCTGTTTGTACCGTGTTCTAGTTGATTCCATTTCAGGAAACTAGGCAGATGCAGGTCTCAGGAAACCTGATGACAGTGGGCACCAACTACACTCTCACAACTCAGACTGACCACATATTTTGACAAGTTTCAACTAGTTACTCGCTTTCTGGCTGTTTAGATATTATACATCTCCTCAGGGCAATGTTGAACATGCTGAAAATCATTCAACACACACTGCTCAGCATAAGGTGATATTTCATCACTGAGATATTTCTTAATTATATGTGTTTTCACCGTATGTGTAAATAGGGACTAAAAGTTGCTGAAATGCCATTAACAATGGCTGTTGAAAATTTGTACTTTAGAAACTATATTCACAGGAAGAGAGTTGAACATTTGATGGTTAATATGCAATTGGGCTATTTTCTGTCAAATACAGCTGATTTTAAGGTCAGTATAACTGATATCAATGTCAGACTTTAAAAACTTTGTCTTAAATAGGTGATGCAGCCACAGACAATTTTTTGGAAACTAAAAGAAAAATGTTTTTCAGGGTCATTTTGAAACAAAATTTAATTTGATCTCCCTTTTCAGTACACCATGAAAATTTAAGACTAATCTTTATTTCCCTGTAACTGGTTATTCATCCTGTCACAGCTTTTGTGATTGGCAACTCTGTTAATCAGTATAAAGTAACTTACATTAACATTTTGATTTGTAAAACTTTTTTCTTTCAAAGGGGATATAATTTTTATTAAAATTCTGTATTGGTTGAAACAAAATTCTTTACTTTTAAAATAACTCATTGGTTATTAAAAATCATTTGGTTGAACTGCTATTTAATAACATAGATAAATGAATGTACCTGTTGAATTTAGTTGAAATTGCAATACGAATGAAGACATTTAAATGTATTTATTACCTTGTTTATCTCTGTTTTAGAGAGACGTTTTGTCATTAATTTAGCACACAGAAAGTTAAACTCTAAAAGCCAATCATTAAAAAAATTCAAAGCATTATATTTTGGGAATAATCACTTAAAAAATTCTAAAGTTGTCTTATATTTTTAAACTTCATGTAAGCATGAAAGCTGAGCTAGTGCATCTCAGTGTTCACCCTGCAATGATCACAAACCCCAAAACTCAGGTGAAAAAAATGTTTCCTTCCCTGATTTAAAAAAGAAATACAAGTATAGTGTAATAAAAAGAATAAAGACACTAGGAGAAAGCTTCCAATTATAATTGTCTCTTATATCTCATCCTAGTAAGTTTTTAGTTAGTTTTCTAAGCAAATCAGGTAATACTTAAATGTGCCTGGAGGCCTCCTGGAGACACCCAATTACTGTCCTTACAGAAATCTTCGCCCTCACTTACTCAGTGAGAGAACTGCTGGGGCATGGAGTTAATGTTGGCCACAGTAAAGGAAAAAAAATATTTTGTAAAAAGCAATGAATGAGAAGGGACAAAAGTTTTAAACAAGTTCCTTATCTCATTTTAGTCCTCAGATACCTTATGTTGAATAGCCAGATCATTTTATTATTGCAAATGCCATGGTTGTAATCTTTTATTGCTTGCAGTATAGGCCTACAGCATTAAGTTAGTATAAAATTACATATAGTTTAATATATCTGTACAACACCTTTAAACAAGCTTCTCTTGGCAAGAAGGTTATCCGTCTTATAAATCTATTATTCCATTGTACATCATGATAGCCTAGCATTGCTCCTAGCCATGTTTAAGCATTAAATAGTGCATTATTATTTCACATAAATCAACCAGAGATGTGTGAATTCATAAATTTTGCATTTGCACAGACAGTATTTTAAACGTTTTACTGCTTGGTGGGAACTCAGAGCACAAGCCGCTACACAAATCAGGACCTGAGAAATTTCAATAAAATTTAATATCACAATTACATTTTCTCAAAGTCAGTGCATGCATATTTTAGAAGTATTTTAACTGAGTCCAAAAATAAAAGTAAATTTGAAGAGTTGGATGTAGTCAGCTTTAGTTTTTTAAGCTAATGAGCACCTTGGATCATTCTTTATAGCAAAATGGTACAAAAAGAATAAGACCTGACAGAAATTTGAAATGAAGGAAAAATATATCAAAATCAGAAATCCTGGTGATTGTAATCTATTAAAAGTAATGCAGATAGAAAGCAGTTCAAGATTGATAAGCTTGTATTACAATTAATATATAGCTTTTTAGTTTGAACCTTAATTAAATTGTAAAAAGCATAATTCAGGCTATAAGTTACACGAGGGTAAGAACTGTGACTTTTCTAGGTGTTTCTAGGTGATTCCCTCTGCTTTTAAAGAGAGCTATATTCTTTTTCCAATTTCAAGGCAGTGTTGTTGAGGGGGCAGGGGGATGATTTCCTTTTAAGATTTTTCACTCTGTGGGAAATGTTTATAAAATTTAATGTGCAGGAGTTGTGGGCTCCAGGAAGACTTCTGCTTTAGCATGTGTGTGGTGAAAATTACATTCCTGTTGAAGTAATTCCTAATGCATATAATTAGCTGAACAAATGCCACACTAGTTTGAAAATGGCATATTTATCACCTAAAAACAGGTGATATAGGAAGATAAATTGCTGTGAACATAGAACTTGCTTCCAATCATCCTCGAATTGTGGGCAGAAAGCTGAAAGAAAAGAAGAGAAAGGAAAAAAATATTCTCACGAAATTTGTTTTTGGACAGTTCTTAACCGAGATGTTTTTTAGAGTTACCACTAAGTCATTCCTGGGGGAATAAGTGAAGAAAGATAGGTAAAAATAATATCCCACCTTGGGCCTTTCCTTTTGCAGTAAGAGTTTTTTGTTGTTGTTGTTGTTTTTAATGATAAGGATTTATTACATTAGGGAGATATTTCTGTTGTCCTTTATAAACTTCAGGTATTTTCTCTGCCATTCTGAATCCTGCCCTTTCTTTCTTGATGGACTAAAGCATTCAAACCTAAGGTTAACAGTACCAGAGATCATTGTCTAGAGATTAATCTTTTTCCCATGATCAGCGGAAGACAGACACAGTGAGTTTTTAGAGCCCTACAGCTTCTCGGAGTAATGACAAGCATTACCATAGCCAGGCCGGCTTTGGAATGTTAAAGGAAGCAGAGCTAGTTACCATCCATAAAAAACTAATGGAAGCTTCTCTCTTACTCTGATGAATGCGTGACTTAAATAAAAAATCACTCGCCTTATTATGATGTTTGACTGTTTAGTGTTCACTGGTTTGGGGTCCATTTAGTTTTTGATGTTATTGCCACTCCTAGGCTCCTTGTTTTGTGTGGAAGTTTCATCTTATTATCTGGGTCTAGACTATCAAGGATATAAGGGAAAAAAAATGATTCATTATAGAAATTACCTTTTCTGAAGTAAGCCAGAAGGCACTGTCTTTACTCTTGTATAAGCAAGACTTAGTGTTCTGTATATATTTTATGTGTATATAATGTTTACTTAGCAATATATATATTTATACCACACAAGTGGCCCATACCACCATCATGCAAATCCTTCTATTTTCCAAAGGCTATATGGAAACAATTGATGGCTGAAGAAGGAGCACGAATAAACAAACATGTTTAAAATGTTTTTCAGTGTGTGTCAGCACCATTTAAATAAAAAATGTGTTTTTTCTCATAATACTAACTTTACTGGTTAGAGGGACTATTAGAAAAAGGAGATGGACAGTGACTATCTTGAATTCTAAAATAGAATGATTTTGCTTCTTTTTTTTAAAAAAAAATCTGGTTACAAATAAGAATATTTCTATTTGACATAAAAATGGATTCTTTTGTACAAAACCCAGGTTCACTTTCCATTATTGAGTAAACCACAATTAAATTTTTAAAAATGAACTTTAGCGCATCATGGAAAGCACTGTCTATGTGTTGTATTGTTCTGTGTTCTGTTTGCATGTTTATTAATTCACCTCAAATAAAATGTTCAGGTTTAAGGAGAAATCAAGATGGTGGACCAAAAACAAATCAGGAATTGACTGGTCTTAATTTTCATAAGTTTTGCCTCTATCTATATTGTTAGACATGTTCATTAAAGATGGATTGTAAGCTGTTACAGTGAAAAGTGCCATGTCTTTTGTACTATTCATCTCCTCAAATGAGCCATATATTAACGTACCTTGGGTTTTTATTAGAATCTTTGCAATTAGGTAATAGTAAAGTGATGTTATTGTCTGTTACTGAAAACAAAGAACAACATTTTATGTTTTTTTCACTCACTAGGATGGCTATAATTGTTTTTTACTTGAAGTATAGTTGATTTACAGTATTATGATAGTTTCAGATATACAGAAAAGTGATTCAATTCTAATATATATGTATTTTCAGATTATTTTCCATTATAGGTTATTACAGGATATTAAATATTGTTCCCTGCGTTACACAGGAAATCCTTGTTATTTATCTATTTTATATACAGTAGTATATATCTGTTAATCACATACTCCTAAATTACCCCTCTCCCCTCCCTCCTACCTCTCCTCTTTGGTAACCCTAAGTTTGTTTTCTATGTCAGTGAGTCTCTTTCTGTTTTGTAAATTGATTCATTTATATTATTTTTTTAGATTCCACATATAAGTGATACCATATAATAGTTGTCTTTCTCTGACTTACTTCACTTAGTATGATAATCTCTAAGTCCATCCATGTTGCTGCAAAGGGCATTACTTCATTCTTTTTCTGTGGATGAGTAATATTCCATTATGTATGTATATCACATCTTTATCCATTCATCTGTCAATGGACGCTTAGATTGCTACCATGTCTTGGCTGTTGTAAATAGTGCTGCTATGAACATTGGGATGCATGTATCTTTTCACTGGATATATGCCCAGGAGTGGGATTGCTGGATCATATGGGAATTCAATTTTTAGTTTTTCAAGGAACTTCCATACTGTTTTCCATAGTGGTAGCACCAATTTACATTCCCACCAACAGTGTAGTGGTGGGTTCCCTCTTCTCCACACCCTCTCCAGCATTTATTATTTGTAGACTTTTTAATGCTAGCCATTCTGACTGGTGTGAGATGATACCTCATTGTGGTTTTGATTTGCATTTCTCTGATAATTAGCAATATGGAACATCTTTTGATGTGCCTGTTGGCCATCTGCATGTCTTCTTTGGAGAAATGTCTGTTTAGGTCTTCTCCCCATTTTCTGATTGGGTTGCTTGTTTTTTTGATATTGGGTTGTATGATCTGTTTGTATATTTTGAAAATTAACCTCTTGTCAGCCACATCATTTGCAAATACCTTCTCCTACTCAGTAAGTTGGCCTTTTATTTTGTTGATGGTTTCTTTTGCTGCTCAAAAGCTTTTAAGTTTGATTAGGTCCCCTTTGTTTATTTTTGCTTTTATTTCTTTTGCCTTGGGAAACTGATCTAAGAAAATATTGCTATGATTTATTCCAGAGAATGTTTTGCCTATATTCCCTTCTGGGAGTTTATGGTGTCATGTGTCATATTTAGGTCTTTAAACCATTTTGAGTTTATTTTTTTATATAGTGTGATGGAGTGTTCCAGTTTTATTGATTTACATGAGAATGTCCAGCTTTTCTAACAGTGCTGCTGAAGAGACTGTTTCTTCCCTATTGTATATTCTTGCCTCCTTTGTTGAAGATTAATTGACAGAAGGTATATGGGTTTATTTCTGGGTGCTCTATTCTCTTTCATTGATTTTTATGTCTGTTTTTGTATAAATACCTCACTTTTTTTAAAAACAGTTTTTAATTGAGTTATAGTGTTTTTATTATTGTAGCTTTGTATGATTGTCTGAAGTTTTGAAGGGTTATTCAAGCTCCAGCTTTATTCTTTTCCCTCAGGATTTCTTTCACAATTCTGAGTTTTTGTGGTTCCATGTAAATTGTAGAATTATTTGTTCTAGTTCTGTTAAAAAATGTCATGCGTAATTTGATAGAGATTGCATTGACTCTGTAGATTGCTTTGGGCAGTATGGCCATTTTAACAATATTAATTCTTCTAATCTAAGAGCACAAAGAACTATATTTTATATTTTATTTTTTTAAACATCTTTATTGTGGTATGGTTCTTGTACAGTCAACTACACATATTTCAGATGTACAATTTGATGGATTTTGATAGATGTATACACCCATGAAACCACCACCACATTTAAGATAGCAAACATTTCCATCACTCCCCAAGAGGTACAATTTTTGAATTCCCAGTTTATCCCTTCCCACCCCCTGATAGCCATAAGTGTGTAAAGAACCATATTTTATAAATAAAGCTGATCACCATGGGAAAGTATGTAGTAAAATTTTTGTTTGTTTTCTGTTTGTGATGAGCTATTTTCTGCTGAGAAGCAATATGGTTTAGTAGAAAGTGTACAAACTTTAGTGTCATGGTACCTTGGTTAGATAGCAGACTTTATCATTTAACACTTCCAGGCAGATGTGGCTAACTGTGCATCAAGCTTCCATACCATAGAGTGATGGCTGGCAGGCATGTACCCTGCCAGAGCACATGTTCCAGTGTCACTTCACCCCTTGCATATATAGATTATGGAATGTGAGAACTGATGGGTGTCACCTCTGGGTCAAACCTGAAGAAGCAGTTTCACCATTACCCATTTCCTTCACTGCTTGCTGAAGGCAGAGGACTCTGAGGCCTTAGAAGAGGGCAGAACCACAAGGTAGAAGAATTCATGAATGGCTGTGCCATCTGACTTAAATACTGACAAATTCTGAAGGATTAGATTTTGTTACAGCAACTAGCATTATGGTGCAAACTAATACATACAATGTAAAATCTTGGGAGATTCACTTAATTTCAGGCAGCTTTGTTTTTCTGTATGGTAAATCCAATATTTGTAATATAAATAAACACATTATGAGGAAACCTATCTCAAAGAGTTTCTGGAAACATCAAATGAGATAACATATGACAAAGTGTTTTATAGGTGCCCATTATACAAAATTAGCCATTCTTTTTTTCATTCTTTCACTTACCTTCATTGTGACAAATCACTCACACTTAGGAGTTGGTGTGGAAGTGTGTTTGCACTATATTCTGGAACATTATAGAAATTGCTTATAGCTCTTCTTTGCTCAAAGCTAAATTCACTAGTATGAAATACCAGACTTTGAATCCCTCTTTCCTGAAGTTTTGATTGTAGTGTCTTCCTCTGTTGTGAAGAGTAATCTATGGACTATGGCCTTTTCTATTTCTGTACCTTTATGGGCAATGATTTTGTGTCAGGCATTATACTATCATCACCAGGAGGTAGGAGGTGGGTGCCTTCTTTCCTTTTGTCCAAGGTCACATAGCCAGCAGATGGGACAGCTGGGCTTCAAACCTGGTTCGGCTTAACGCCAATAATATGGATCATACCATTGTATCCTTGCCTATGAAGTGAATAATGTAGTTTGTCTCTTGGACCCAAAGGACACAGAGCTAGGATTAGGTAGTTTACTGTGTTGTGTACAAGAAAGGGCCTTAAAAGTGAGTGGATAAGAATTTTCTTAAACAAAAAAATGATATTAAATCACAGATCCAAGAAACTTTAAGAATCTAACACAAAACAAAACACACACACATCATATTGTAAAGAACTGCTTTTAACCAAAGATAAGGAAATCTTGAAGGAAGCCAGAGAAAAGTAGATTAATTACCTAGAGAGGAACAAACTGCTTTTCAGACTGAACTGCTGGTCAGAAGTTATGCAATATAGAAACTGACAAATTGATTGTAAAGTATATACAAAAATGCAAAAGGTAAGGAATAGTCAAAACTTTTTGTTTTTTGAAAGGAGCAGCGTTAGAGGACTCTCACTGTCTGATTTTAAGACTAACTATAAAGTTATAATAAAGAATGTAGTACTGACAAATAGAGAGAAACATAGATTAATAGAATAGAAACAAATAGACTCACACTTGTGTGGCCAGTTGAATTGTGATCAGGTAAGTTAATTGTAAAAGAAGATTATTTTTAGAATATGGTACTGGCACAATTGGACATCCATATGAAAAAAAAAAGCCAGCAAAACAAAACAGAAACCATCAGCCTATGGTTTGTACCAAATACAATAATGAACTTGATATAGAAAATAGGATTAATGTAAAACTCAGAACTGTAAAATTGTACAAGGCACTGAACTAGAAATCCTTGTGATCCTGAGTTAGGGAAAGATTTCTTAGGCAGAACGCAGAAAGCCCAAACCACAAAAGGAAAAGGAAAATTTACAAAACATATTAACTGAAAGACACTCTTCTCCAGAATATGTAAAGAACTTTTATAACTCAATAATTGGAAAATAAAAAACCTAATTAAAAATAGGTATTAAGATTTGAATGGATAGTTCACCACTATGCAGATGTAGATTACAATTATGTACAGGAAAATATACTCAACACCATTTGTTATTAGAAAAATGCAAATTACAGCCACCATAAGATAATACAAGAGAGAAGAAAACATGCACATACACCTGTACTTGAATGTTTGCAGTAGCTTTAGCCCCAAACTGAAAGAACCCAACTGTCCACTACCTGAGAATGTGTAAACAGTCTTCTCTTCTCTTATTCCTGTTCACCAGTGCATCAACAAAATAGAGCAAAAGCAACAGTGGGAACTGCTTTTGACATATTCTCCCTTTCACCGTTTTAACAATACAACTGCAAAAAAAAAAAAAAAGAAAAAAGAAAAAAGAAAAGAAATTTCACAACTAACTATGGTTCTTAATTTTCCACCTTACTGTGTAGATGTAGCCATGTGTATATTTGAATTTTTTAGGTACCTGGAATTCTGGAATTTTTAATGTATAATAAAATACACTGAAGCCAAACTGCATTAATTACAGCATTATCACTACTGAAATTTTACTATCAGATAAAAAACTAGATTATAGAAACTTAAGGCTTTTATGCCTTCTCCTGAGTATTAAATTTCTGTGTATTTTTTAAATAATTGAATATATGTTATAAATCATGTCAAAAATACTGATGCTGCAGCCCTTTGGATGACAAATGATATAATACAGAAGAGACTTGCTCCTATGACTGTTCTCTTCAACCACTGTCAGTAAGCACATCTTGGCCCATGAAATGTTGTGGACAATGAATTAGGTTTAAGTATAAAGGCAGCAAGAGGCTGTCAATTTCCAGTGTAGCTCAGGGAAACTGACCTCTAGGGTAGACTTCTTGGCAGGACCTTCGTGGTAGATGTCAAATATCTTTCCCCCACACTCCCCCCGGACCCCGTTTTCTATAAAAAACTGTACAAATTAGAAATTTCAACAAATTAGAAAGATAGTCATACTTCCAAGCAATCCCTATTTAAAAATTAGCGTACTCTTCAGTATTGTAAACTTCCTTAAAACTATATCCATCTGTTAGTATGACTTCATTTCAAATACCTAGCTGGGATCAGCGGTGCTGGGGTTGATCAGCGGAGAGGCTGGTAAATTGGAGATCAGAGCAGACCGGGACAGCTTGCTGATGTGAGAAGATCGGACCAGCAGGAGAGTAACGAGTGTTCACAAAGGGGGCATTGAGATGTTGAGGAATATGCCTCATATTTTCCTCTTCTCTCCTTTGTTAATTTCCCCCACATCCTATGTATACTCCTAGAGCACTGAATTCAAACAAGGAACAGGGAAGTGGGTGAAACATCTGTTGAGCCCCTAAGATTCCACAGGAAAGGAGTGACAATTCGACCATGTACTCAGAACCTTACTAAGTGCTTTCTGTTAACTTACACAATCCTCAAGAAAACTCCAACACACAAAAAATACGAGATTTATTTGCATTGCGAGCTCAACAAACCCCGTGAGCATGGTGACCTAATGATGGCAAATATGGTACTGTTTCTTTTCTGGAAATATGCTTTTCAGATTCTAAATAACAAAAAACCTTTCGAAGAACTATTTAAGACTGTCTGTAGTTGTGTTTTATGAGTTATATATAAAATTTAAACAGGCACCTTGTGTAGTAATTTCCTTAGAGGAACTCTGTATTCCAGCGAACAGTAGAGAATACTGCCTAGAGGACCACACACCAGACACTTGATTTTCTATGTTCTCTCTCCCTGTCTACCTATGAAAATATTCAAAGTAACGACAAGCAAATAAAACCTTTCTCTCCTCTTTAGAATTCCCAGATACCATCCATAGGTGGTTTATAACTATTTGAAATGATAATCAACAACTACACTTATGCATAACATCTGCTGGGAACTCACACCTACTTAATTCACCTTCTAGTTAATAAAACATCCTGGACATGATTTCCCTTAGAACTATGATATATGGAGCCATATTTAAATTGACTTACAGAAAGTACGCAACTTGTTTTCTTGACAGACTTTTGAAAGAATCTCAGAAAACTCAAAACTTCTATAAAGAATAGCCTTTGTTTCATGATAAAAATATTTTATTAGGATCAATGTAGTAATGATGAGCTTCATAACTGCAAAAATGTAATATCCTTATTTGTTAAAACCCTAAGAAGTAAGTAAGTAGATAATTAATTTTCTAATATCTTTTCATAGAATAAAAATTGGTATTCTAGGTTAGAAATGGGATATAATTTCATGGACATTTTTTTAAATTGAAAATTATAGAGCTTGCCAAAATCTTGAAAACTTAAGTGGTTTAGGAGTCATATCTCTACCCGTATTTTAGAAGAGTGGGAAAAAAGATACTTAGTGCTTCGGAATGATGAGATCCTATCATTTTGTTGACCAAAACAGCCTTTATTCTCTCCCTAATCTTAATAACATCCAGGAATTTGAGGATATTTCCACAAGGAATTTTGAAATGGAGCTGATCTGGTGTTTAGTTAATTGAGTATTTTAAAGTAGTTGAGTTCAAAGACAGAATGGGAGCTCATCTGTTTTCAATATGTGAGGATTGGAGATAGAGATGCATTTTCCACCATCCCAAATATGTTTACATGGACAGAACTAGGTGGGGTATATTCCTGCGGGCTTGGTTGGTTAACCTCCAAGGGTAGGCTGGAAGCATAAAAAGAATGATGAGACCCGAGAAGACATAAAATCAGACAACAGAGGCTGAGAAACCAGAGATACCCATTACAGAGGCCAGAATCTTGGAAACGTCACAGAAGACATTATTTTTCTAAAGAGCCATAGGCAGCTCATTCCCCTCACTGCCACCCTTCCCGTTGTACCCTCCAATCTCAGTTTTATCTGCATGACTGCGGACCCATTGAATTGGCCTTTTGCCTGGATCTAGTTCATTTCCAGGGCTGTGATTTGTTAATCTGTTCTTTAAAACTGGTCTTTCATGATCAGGGCCCTGCTTCCCCTGCCAGCCTTTTTGGAGTAAAGCTTCCTAGCTCTCTGCTCTCCAGCCAGCTTTCCTGTTAAAGGATCCAGGAACTGCCTTCCCCTTTTCCTTCTGGTGAATTTCTATTAGCCTTAGGATCCATATCAAGTAACTTCTCAAGAAGACTTCGCCTACCTCCCGGACTAGGTCTGATCTCACAGTTGGGCCCATACCCGTGCCCAACTCCAACCAACCTGCACCACTTTGTAGCACCCGTGATAATTATAAATGTGCAGTTATCTACTGTCTGCTTCCCTTGTTAGAACTTAAGCTCCCCATAGGCATGACTGTGCCTTTCTCGTCATTTCTGTTTCTAGTGATTGCTGTAGTCACTTGCCATCATGGGTGCTCATTGAATGAATGAATAAAGGACATTTCTCCTTGGACAAGAGGCTCATCCTCATTTATATCAGATGGTGGGACTATTTCTAGTCTAAGTGGGAAATTCTTCTTGGGTTTTGTGCTGTCATACTTATTCTTTTTTCTTAGAACCCCCATTTCTGAACTTTCTTTTAACTTTTGAAATACAAATTTGAGCAAAGACCAAGACCCTAACATGAACTTACCATCCTGTTTCTCTAAAGTTATAATTTACATTTACTGTATCAATTTGAGATCATTCTGAGTCAAGTAAGATTATTCCAACTACTTTTGCTGTGATACAAGGCATATCCTCTATATTAGACAACTAGTAGGCATTTAAAAGATATTTTAAAACGAAAGTACAATGTTTAATATGAAACACTATTGAGAATTCAAATTTACATAAGTAGTATTAAATTTATAATTAAAATATTCATTACCACAATATTTTAAATATGAAATACATTCAAAAAAGCCTTTTAAAAAGATGTTTGTTATCCAATGCTGTGGCTCAAAAGACCTTTACAATCCTTAGTTTTCAGTTGGTTTTGGTTACGTTTTGATATTAAATAGTTTACAGATACAGTTGACACTTTACATCTAACAATATTAGAAGAAGCAACTGCATGTATTTTTAGTAAACTTGTACATGCTTTCTGGTGAGGAAGAAGACTACCTGACTGGGAGTCAGGAGCCCTGGGGTTTCAGTGGGAGTCACGCTAATAAATGGCTGGGTGGCCGTGGGGGGAGGCAGTTAAGACCTCTTGTATCTCAGTTTCCTTGCCTGTACAACACGACATTTTATAGTGTTTCCTAAACTGCATAGTCTTGAGTACTCCTTCTGCACGATGTTAGTCACTATTCCATGATAAAAAAGATTACGGGGTTAAAATAAGCTTGGAAAAATTGAGATACATGGAGTTAGTAGTTTTTTTCCTGCAGGATTTCTCAGTACCTTTTAGATGCAAAAAATGAGCTCCGCCTCTCCAAGATGAGACAGTTTATGTTCTCCCTTCAATGTGATTTGACCATGGAGCTGTTTTTAAAGAATTAGCTATCAACAGCATCATTTGCAGTCCGTATGGTACCTAAAGTATTTTAAGGTTCTTGTAGAAATTCAGCTTATGGCTATGGAAATGTTTCTTCAGTGAAACCAAAAAAATAAAAAAGATGAACAATTATGAGAAAAAGATGAGATTTAAATATTAAGGGAAATGTTATTGAGTACTATTGTTTCTATTTTTTATTTTTAGATTATGAGAGTTTATATTTCGTAGACTGAATCCATCAAATACTATTTTTTAAACCTTATTTTTCCTCTTGATAAATTTAATAAGTACAGAAAGTGATAAAGAAAATATGAGGACAGAAAATTATAAGGAAAATAAAACCCACATGGTAAGAAAGTTCTTGAGAATGGAAACTTCCTGTCCCTCTTGTCCCTTGTTAACAGTGGAAGCTGGAGAACTGAGCTGGCAAATGTCTCCTCTCTGGATGCAGAAAATGTCTTTTTTTGTCTGCCTAAATGCCTTAGTCTGGACCTGACTCTTTCATCCTAAGATTTCCAACGCTTGGTATGAACTGATGACAGAAATATGGTCCAACATTAAGTAAGTTGTGATAATAACGACAAATCCCATGTATGAAATGCATGCTACTGAAGGAAACTGCAAAAGGGAATCTTACCCATCAGCAATATGCAGTGATGGTATAGAAATGGAATTTGGAGGCTGCTCAAAGAGATACATCCGTATTCTTTATGACAAACTAGGGGGAAGTCATAGTTTGCTGTTAGTGGAGGCATACTTCATGACTGAAGTGGAGGCACACTTCATGACTGATCAGTCCACCGCTTCCATCTGCTGGCGTCAGTTTTGTCAGCTCAAGGATCCCACCGCTTATTTGGGTGTCCTCAAGCTTGGCCACTGTTTGTCAGTGGTGGTGAGGGTAAGGGCCAAAATATGTGTTTCGAGTAGAGATAGACCTGACTGAGCCACTAAGTATGTCTACTGGGGAAAGTGAAAGGCAGGGGTGAAATGGATCTTTAAAATAAACACACACTAAAACTATATTATGTTGTGAAATTTCTGTCTCTGCCTTTCTTTCATTTCCCTCCAGGTATAGCTTGGCTTACCTGTGTACTCCCAAACTGGGAAATTAATTCATGTGAACTTACATCCAAACGAGGCATTCAGGATAATATCCAGCTTGGCTCTTAGGTTTTGTGACCTGTGACTGGTTAAATTTTGACACTTATAGCCTATAAAAGTATTGCAATGTTTTGTTAAAAATTACCTATTTTATCTATTTTTTGGGTATAGAAGGTACAAAGTAAACCCAGGGGGCACACATAGCTATCACTAAAATTTATTACTATTTTTCATGTGATAGGTGGATGCTTTTGGTGTATCTCAGTATGCAGCATTTAATTTTCTAGGTGATTCCATTTTAATGAAGAATTTCATCCTGGATAATTATTCAGTTGTTTTTGATAAAAGTTATTAATCCACTAATCTATAGTAGAAGAAGGCATTTGATTCAATGGGTTGTCTATTAAAACATGGTGAGTGATTATACCAGAAATGAAAGTCATCCAAAGCTATGTCTCAATAGAAAAAGAAAGGAGAAATAAAACAAAAATTTTGAAGGCCAAGTACCCCAAATTCTCTTTATCTGGAATATTTCAGTAACAATAATATATTTTGAGTATTTCCATTTTGGAACAACACTACTTAAAATCCAACTAAAAGTCATGCGATTGAATCCATAAATCACATGTCGAAAGTAATTGTCTTGGACAATGACAGACAATGTATGCCATGTTCATTTGAATCTTTTCACCTTATTTTTCTAGGACAACCCACATGAAAAATTAGTGACATTGCCTTTATGAAAGCACTGATGAAGGCATTGTGCCCTAAATACATCTAACTTCCTTTTCCTTTGGTAATGGGAACATTTCTTATTTAGCTCATTTAATCTGCAGGTCAAGTCGAAAATCCTAAGTGAATTTCAAATCTTACAAAAATTTTAAAGGAAAAGATCTTGGGGGGAAACTTGAAAAGAGCTCACCACACCAGCTTAACTTGGCTTTTGTTAGTACTTGGCTAGGCTGTTATTAAACTTTTTATTCTACTATTTATTACTTTTATAAACTCACCAACCAGATTATCCTTTAGTGGGGTGAGAAAGTTGATTCTACATATTTTAGGTTATATTATCTTTGTTCTTTTTGAGAGGGGGGAGGTAATTAGGTTTGTTTGTTTGTTTGTTTGTTTGTTTATTTAAAGTGGAAGTGCTGGGAGTTGAACCTAGGACCTCATACATGCTAAGCACACACTCTACCACTGAGCTATACCCTCCTCCCCAGGTTATATTATCTTTGTCATAAATTATTCAGATAATCATTCTGATTCTTTAATTATATAGGCTTGACAAAAAAAGTTACTTCCTTAAACAAAAATGCAAGCAACACAAGAAAGCAAAGTAAACTATACATAGAAAGTTCCATTAAAGTTTATTTCTGCTGAAAAATAATCTTGGTGTCTTCTGCTACTTGAGATTCAGTCTAACTTTCAAAAGAAACTTATTTTTGTATCAGAAAAACATTTCCCTATAGGCTAATTTCCTATATCGTAAGGGAACTTGATCTTTTTTCATTCTTTAAATTACAACTCATTTATTTAAAGGAATACTTGTCAAAAGAAAGCTTTAAGTAGTGAGTTAAAAAAGCAGTGTTAAATAATTGAATTGACTGTGATAAAATTGCCTCAGTTTAAATAGACTAGTCTGTTTAATGAATTGTGCTTTTATAGGATGAGATAAATCTAATATGAACTCTAGTGGTTCCAGAAACACTGAATTTGGGTAGATTAAAAGAAAGTCAAGATGAGGCACTTATAATAATTTAGTCATAATTTGATTTTATTAAAATTGTACTTGATTATGAAACTGTTTTCTGCCAGGTTAATAATAATACACTTAAAATATTATCAGGAACCTTTCACACGGTTTGAACAATTCAGATCCCTTGAAGAGGAGGTTCTATATTCTCTTTTTTCTCGTGTAGAAATAATAACTTGAGGCTTAATTAGGAACACAGGATTTAACCTCCAATTTTTAGGAAGAGATTCAACTTACAAGCCTTCAACATTGAATGAAATTATTTTGGCAATGAGACTGTGGCAGGAAATTAATTTGGTATTTTAAAGTAAATTTGGCAGATTTACTTTCTTATTTAATGTTGAAAAGGGTTTTTATAACATACCATTAGGCTACCAAGCAGTCAGGCCTGTGGAGCAATGCTGGGTTATCACTTCAAAAGAGAAATTTAGCTGGAACATTTGGTAACCCTTGATTATACTTCTTGTGTTGTTAAGTGTTGAAATACATTTTATGTGCTTAAAAACAAAGAAGCAACTCAAAGGGGAAAAAAAAATCCCTAAACTAAAACAAGTACAAACACAAGGGTCTGTTCTCATCAAAAAAGAATCATGAACTAAGGCTGTGGATCCTGTACGAGGCTGGCAATTCATTTTCAAATTGGCCGAATGGTGGAAACCAAATTCTTTGTTACATAGGTCAAGGCTGAAAGAAAGAAGTATGGAAAGATATTATCAGTTCACACATACCATTGAACCATTCCACAGTTTAAGGGGTATCTCAGTCTTCTTATCTGACCCACAAAATTCCTATTTTAGTACTTATTATCCGAGAAGTAGCTTCTTAACTTAAGGCAAAATTCCTTTTACCATCCACACAGAGATTTCCTGCTTGGTATTTATGTTCTTACTTTGAGGAGTTTGTAATGATGACAATGAAAGCGAGAAGTCAAATTCAAGTTTAAAATATGTAACAGAGATATTCAATCCTGATGTTCAAGTCATGATCTAGTTTATGCCAGCAAGTGAAGTGGGGTGTTGCTCTAACCTGAAGGATTGGAGTACATTTCCGAACTTGATGATCTTTAAATTTAGACTATTTCAAATAGACTTCATTATAACTAACCTTTCTGTTTCTTATTACAGAAATTATACACGCTTGCTGTAGAAACAGGATGAGAGAGAGGAAAGTAAACAGTGCCCCTGGTCCCTTCCGTTTATCATCCATTCAGTAACAGTTTATTGAGTGCCTGATATGTGCTGCACCTATTTTGTGCCTTAATGGGGTTTGTGGTCTATTAGAGATAAGGGGTATTATGCAGAGAGTCACAAAAATAATTATGTGATTACAGTGGACTTAAATGCTATGGAAACCGAGTCCAGGGTTCTCTGAGGATGCATAACAGGGTGACCTGTTCCAGACTGGGGGGTGGGGCAGAGTGCTGGGGCATGTGTTTCAGTCTGAGGTCTGCAGGAGAGCCAGGGGGAGGGAGAAGGAGTGGTGAATGGGAGAGGGGCATTCTAGATGGAAGGAACTGCAGATGGCCTGGCTCTGAGTCTGGAAAGCCATCAGCATGTTCCTAGAACCAAGGTCCAATGACTGGAGGATGGTGAATGAAAACGAAGTGGCAGAGAGGAAGTTGGAACTGTAGGTAGGTAGGACCTGGATTACATGGGACCTTTTATATTGTATTAAGGAACTAAAACAATATTACAAGAACAACCAGAGATAAAGAATACTAATATTTTTGATTTCACTTGGTCTCTCTTGCTCTTTCTCTTTCAGTGGTTTTTAGAGGATCGGATATTATATGCCGCTTGGAGACATGCTTTTCTCACTTTATAATCTATCATTCTGTAGTTACTAAACGTTCTTCCATGTGTGGCTTTTTGTTGTTGCTAATGAGTTTCATTATATCAATTTTTCATAGTTTGCTTAGGGACACTCCCATATTGTACTTTGGCATTTGTTATTGTTTTTAGCTATCATTAACACTGATGTGATGGACACTGTGGCAGATAAATGTCTGCACGCATTCATGACTGTTTCTTTAGGAAAAATTCTCAAACAGCACAACAGGATTGCTCTGTCAAAGGAGAAGAACATTTGCAAGCTTTTAATATGAATTGCCAAATTGCCTTCCAGAAAGGCTGGAACAGTTATTTTCAGGGTAGCGTAAAAGACCAGATGTGGTAAATACACTTTTTGAACATAAGTTATAGAGATGACTGGAGGAAATTTTTAGTTTCTACGATATAGATTTGAGTAGTTATTTGCAAGACTAAAATTTACTTGAAGATTCACACTTGACAATTCAGTTTGAGCCATGTCATGTGCCTGGAAGGCTATAAAATTCCTGTCTTCCTGTCTAATTGTTTTTAATTGAGAATGACATATCTCCCCTATGATATCATTGTGCAATGATCACTAAAATATGTTGTCAGCTTTGAAATTTGTAGGCGATACGTAATTTCTGACATCGGTACAGGTAGTGGAAAAATTTAACTTAAATGCTAAAGATGTATATATAGAGAAATGCTATTAACAATTTGAATTTGGGGCAAATTATTGAAATTCATAATTAACACTCTGAGGCTGTCTTAAAATACAAAAGCTAAGAGAAAATAAAGGCAAAAAGAGATTTAAAAAAGAGTCAAGAAAAAGTAGAAAAGTATCTTTTTACGCAATATTAAGTCTAACCTCAGATGCTCCAAGCCATTTTTAAGAATTGCTTGAAATTTTCAGCCCTAGGACTGATAGACTGTCACTGGGTTTCTCACTAATTCCAGCTCTGACTCTTGGCAAATACACCCCAGCTTTGACTTGCCGCTGTCTCTTTGGCTTCTGTCTACAACTTTTGTTCTCTCTAGGTTTTGCTCATTGCTCTCCTTAATGATTTTGGCTTCCTTTGATGGTCTGGGTTTTCTTACTCTGTGCAACCTCAGATGGGCAGACCTTCCTCACCCTCATGTCCCACTGTGGCTGTTTGGAAGGCATGGCCCTGGACACCACTGCTGGGACAGCCCTGGCCATCTCTTCCTTGGTTGGGGCAAATATTTGAACAAATAAAATATATATTTTCTCAAACGGTTCAAATAATTGTTTAAATTTCCCAATAAACCATCAGATATTTATGGTGATTTCCTTTTGTGCAATTTTGGCAAAAAAAAATATTACTGAAAGATTCCCTTTCTATCTTCATGACACAATTGATAGTTATAATGAGGTGTAACTTTTAAGTAATGAATTAATGTTTTACTTGAATTAATAAGTTGGATACTGTATTTTATAATGTAATCACCCTGAAAGTTGGTATACTCATTGCAACGATGTAGCCATTTTTCATTCAGAATTTCTCTTTTTAGAGAATTGAGAGGAGGCACAGTCAATGTTGTAAAATGTGAGTAGATCTATTGCCTACTCTTGTGCCTTCTTTGTACAATCACATGGACTTGTGTGCTGCTGACACACATAATTAAATACTAAATTTTTAAAAACTTAATATCTACACTATACTGTAGTCTATTAAGTGTACAATAACATTTTGTCTTAAAAAGTACATACTTTAATTAAAAAATAATTTATTGCTAAAAAATTCTAACCATCATGGAAGCCTTCAATGAATTGTGATTTTTTTTTGCTATAGTAACATCAAAGATCCTTGATCACAGATCATTATAATAAATATAATAATGAAAAATTTTGAACTATTGTGAGAATTACCAAAATGTGACATGAAGTGAGCAACCACTGTTGGAAAAATGGCCAGTAGACTGGCTGGATGTCGGGTTGCCAGAAACCTTCAATTTGTGAAAACGCAGCATCTATGAATCACAGTCAAGCAAAGTGCAATAAAACGAGGTCTGCTTGTATCTGTTGTTCCAATTAAAAGATAACCTCTTTGAAGACAAAAACTGACTTTCTATTCCCCTGTCCCTAGAGTCAAGGACAGTGTTTTCCCACATAGTAGGACTTATTTGTGACATTCATGTTGGTGGTGATGAACATTCCCAGATGACTACACTCTTTAGAAAAAGTAAACTAGAAAGGTAAAGAAAATCTAGGGCAACACTCTTCTTGCTTCTTTCCTTTAATGATCATGTGCCTCAGTGGTGTGGTACTAGGAAAAATACAAAAGGAAGGGCTGAAGGGGGATGTCAGCGTTTCATATTCTGGATGCTCAATCTGTAGGTGTTTCCTGGGGGAAGGTCGTGCTATTCAGCAGTTGCCATTCGTCTTGATGTCTTCAGTAGCATTTTGGAGGTTAACAACAAAAAGTGCCACTTACCCAGTGGTTCCTAGGTACCAGGCATGATGCCAAGTGTTCTGTGGGAGTTACCGCATCTAACTCCATGCTATGCCTGTGAGTCGGACATTATTGTGTCCATTTTGCTGAGGAGGGACTGGAAGCTTTCAGACCAATAGCACAGAGGAAGTAGATGGTAAGGCCAAGATTTTAATTCAGTTTGGAGCTGGATTAAACATTTTTCTCTCTCTTTTCCAAATTTCTGTTATCAAGAAGATTCCTCAATGGTCCAAATTAGAAATCAAGAACTTCTGAAAAGCTGGGACAGAAGTGTAATGGACACGATCAGGAGGCATGTTTCCTTTTTTGGAGGTGGGGTGTGTTATTCTTTGATTGCACAGGTGACAAGAGGTAGATGAAAAAGGTTGTCCTTAAAACAGTGGAAGCACTTGTTCTGGCCAGGTGGAACACTGAAAGGTGACACCCCTATATAGGTAGACATGACATTTACTGGTGTATTGACTTGTTTCTTCCAAAAATAAATAGTTCTTATTTCCCTGCTACTAGCACCAGATTATTGACTTCCATGGAAAATATGGGAAAACCCTGGAAGTAGAATGCAGAAGATTAGAAATGCAACCATCTGAAAGGATGAAGCATTTCAGAAAGCTGATGAAAAAAGATTTTCATTATCCTGCTTCTGATTCTGTCACTATGAAATTTTTCCCCTCTATAAAGGGATCTATCTTCCCAAGTAGGAAAAAAATGATTTTTAAAAAGATAAGCCTGAAAAAATTAATTTAAACTTAGCCATATTAGGGTAGCATTAAGGCACTCCCGGGTACGTTTTATTGGTCCATTAATACAGGCCCCGAGTGGTTGAATACACCTAAGGCATGTACTGTATTAATGAACCAATAAAACATGCCCTGGAGTGCCTTAATGATATATTACAACCATTTCTATTACATACATAAATGCACTATTCGCTGGCTGTCTTGCATAGTTTTAAAGAAAATCTTCAATTAACCAAAAATATTGCATCAGGAACTCTTAACCACAATAAAAAAGAGCAACAAAGAATCCTGTAATTAACTTAGTGGACTAGTTACTCATGAGGTGATTCTGGATTGATTTAATCTTTGGAGCTTTTATGACTCTAATACTTTGGAAGCACTAGTTCTTTGGATTTAAAATTGGATGCTTTCAGGAAAAGAAGCAGATGAAAGCTGACAGAATTCATACTGATCTCCTTTCTTATTTAAAATATGCAACCTGGCTTGTGGTTATGAAATTAAACAAGTAATAATGGCTGGATCCAAATATTAGCCCCATGTATCCACATTAAAAGAATATCTTCTAGGCATTTGGGGCGAATTTTTGCGGAGCAATAAGGAATGCTGCACACTCATAGGCAAGCATGACAAGGTTGAGAACAACATGTGAGATTTTATAAAAATGTCTTCTGCTGACCAGCATGGTGTTCCATTCTTATTCAACTCTGTTAGCCTTGCTTTCTTTTACCTGGAGACAACTGTATCAACACACTTCTATAGGAGAAGAAGATGAAGGAGGGAGTGGAGAGGAGAAGGAGCTATAATAATGACGGTGATGGCTATTGTTTGTTTAGCGATTATTATACATAAGACAGTGTTCCAACTGTTTTTACGTCTATTGTCTCCCTTAATCTTTGCAACAACCCTTTGAGGAAGACACTGTTTGATTGTAGAGATGAGGCATCCAAGGTAAAAATAAAAACTTTTCTGAGTGGTGGAGCTTGGGTGTGATCCAGACCATTTGAATCCAGAGCCCATACTCAAATGGGTTAAGCTTAGTGTGGCCACTAGGAGCAAGACATAGAGAAACATTAAGTTAACTCTCTCTTTAGATTGCAAGAACCGTTAGGGTAGACATTTTTTTAAGACTGCATATGCCAACATATTACATTCTATATAATATTTTTCCCCTCTACTCCCTCTTAAGAGGGGCACGTTGATAGAGAAGAGCTAGCTGATGGACCTGAAGAAGCCTGTTAGCAGAGACTTTGAGGATATAAAGTGACTTGCATGGAGCAGTGATTGAAGACCCAGTGGGAATGGGCACATAGCAATATGGTTAGGTACCACCAGCCAGAAACGAGATAAAATGTCAATGTCTTATCATCTGATCATGGTAAGAGAAGATGATGATTGAGAGCCAGACATCCACCCATCTCTGCTGATGCCATGGCACTGAGGAGACCTCCTGAAACTAAGATGCCATCTTTGGGATAATGAGTGAATAGAGGAAACCTTCAGTCTAATCATAGACTAAAAAGATAATGCACTGACCTATTAACCCTGAGTTTGACCACTGGACTGAATGGGAGCTTAAGATGGAAATTGTTAAAGAAAAGATAAAGTAACTTTTTTTAGGACTCATTTGTTTGAGGCCTGATACTTACATCCTGGGTTGTTTTATTCATAGACATTTTAATAGCTTCAGATTTGCATCCTAAGGGAACCTGGTCCTAAAACATTTAAAAAGGTTGCTAAATTGACTTCAGTTGTTGTTTGTTTTAGAGTCATAGGCTAGGCGACAAATTGCCATAAAACTGGCCTTTTTGAGGAGTTGCTTTTGAGCTTAATTTCTTCTCGAAAAAGATCCATAGAGTGCTAGGAATTTCATGATTTTGTAAGCTTCTTCAGAGCCAGTTTCCCCAGCTGGATTTTATAATCCTGGAGAGTACTTGCTTAAGGGCCTTCCCTGTCTCCATTTGATTTTTACCCATAGTTTATATTTGCCTTGCACATTTTGTACTCAAATGATATAGTTCTATTGGCTTCATTTTCTGAAGGGCTTGATCTGCGTGTTGAAAGATATACTGCACTGTTATTCACTCAACCATTAGTATGCAGGAAAGTTAATAAAAATAAGCCCTACTGCATTAAAAACTATTCTGAAAAATCTACCAAACCAATTATACAATAATATTTTTAAAAATACCACATATACTATCTATAAACAATTGACCTCTCTTTATTGAAAGTGGTTCCTAAAGGTTATTTTTTAAAGGCTGTTAGGTTGGTGTTATTTATAATGAAGTGGTAACTTAATATCAGACAGTAAATCTATAATCCAGTTTCAGTAGGTAGATAACTGTACCATGCAAGGCCACTGAGTTTACTGAGTGACTCATCTGTTGGCTTATGTTCAATGGAGGAACCAGGACATCAGCTCATCTGCAAAGCTGACCAGATGAGTCACCCCATTGTGGTCACCGTCATATAATAACATGTGGGAGATATGGTAATGGCTGGACATTTGCAGTGAGTAATTTTGTGAATATATAATCTAATTGTTCTTAAAAAATTAATGCTGGTTTTACTGATGGAGGCATCTTTGGTGACTCTAATAACAGCAGCCCAAGTGTATACGATGCTTTAAAAATTTCTAAAGTGCTTTTATAGGCAGTATTATTTTGTTGGACACTTTCTATAACCCAATGACATAGGAGTGGACCATATCATCCTCATTTTCAGATGAGGAAATTGTCACTCAGAGTATAATTGATTCACTTGAGGTAATCTATCTGCTAAGTGGCAGAGTGGATTCGAACCAGGTCTTCTAATGAGTAGTCGAGCGTCCTTGTCATTCTCTTCCCCACACCAAGACGTGGATATCAACAGGTCAAAGCAGTGGGTCCCGAGTCCAGGGTGGTGGGCTGACCGTGAATGCTGAGACGAAAACAGAGGAAAGGAAAAGGTGTTTAAATAATGAAGCGCATCCATGTTTTGGCCATAGATATTTGCTTTTAATTTTGTAAAACACCAGGGGATAAACTGCAAATCCTTCTTTGTGGGTGAATTTTGTAGAACAGAGATTCAACTGAATCTACAAACATAACGGAGCAAGATCAGATGGGATTTTTAACCTCCAGTTTATTTAAGAAAATGAACTCACTCAAAAAATTCCAACCCTATCCTAATTACGTAAAATATCTAATAGTGGAATGTCAGTGATGATTCACAGCAACAAAAGTAGGAGGCAGTCATGGGACAGAGGCAGAAGCACTGGACATAGTGCCGAAAGGCCTGTGTTCAACACAAAATTCTGCCACCTGGCTTGGTTTAACTTATTTATGGCTTAATTTCCTCAACTAGAAAATGAGACCAACAATTCCTATGTCATGTAGGTGTTATGAGAATTAACCTGTATATATATCAGGAATTTTGTCACCATTGGATAGATTTTAGCATATCGGTGAACCCTCCAAGACTGAATGTAGTAGTATATGTATAAGCCCATGTACGTGACTCCAGGAGGAGTGTTTATTATTGGCATCAGGTTCTCAAAGGACTGTTAAATGGCTAAGACTCTATTTGAAAAGGATTTTAAATGATGAGCACTGTATAAATATTAGGATTCCAGGATAAGAAAACAATGCTCAGGAAGGAAAAAGAAAACAGTAATTTTCAGTGGGAGAAAATGTCTATTTGTCTCTAACAGACTTGGACTGGCATTCTGTATGATGACTTGGTTAGTCAAATTTATATAAAACGTAAATTGCCTATAATGACAAATTGCTTTCATTTATAGTAATTTTAAGTACAGGCTTGTTAAATGGTGCTTCTTAACATATTCCATAGGTGGTAATCTAGAATTTACACTAGTTTCTCCCTCTTCTTTGAATTTTGATGTATATATTTGAGATCCTTTCATAAATTTCCATAGATGATGTCATTGAACACTTAAGTGTGGGGTTAAACAAGTTTTCCCTGGTTCTGAGTAGGTAAGTAATGTGTTCACCTCTTACCTTGAGTGAATGAATTGCTTTATTAACACACTAGAGGCAGTCAGCCCTCATCTCCTACCAAGATCCAGTATTTGGGATTACTGATCAATTCTCAACAAATATTATTTTTATGGAGATTTCCTTTCCACACATTAAACAGAAATAAACTCAACCTTGGGTAGAGCTGAAGAAATAACATGAAGAAGAAATAGTATCAAAGATCTTGCTCTAGAAAAAACTTTCCTAAAGTACTAAAGAGCCTGTGTTGCATTTTGAAAATAGGCTGGAGCAAAGATTTATAATTTGGATGTGCCATTGCTTTCACAGACAAAAAGGCATTATTGTCTAGGGAAGGAGTTTTATTGTGTAAATATTGTTGAGATGATAATGGAATTTCTATCTCCCAGTCTCTTCCTTGATTTTGGCAAGGCTGGATGTGAGGGAAACCACAGAGGTTCAGGAAGAATGCTATGTTAACAATGTGATGTTTTATTGATAGAAAAACTAAGCCAGACAGTATGGTGTGTCAGTCAGTGTCCCAGCAGGAAACAGATGGCTCGTTCCAATAGGCTAAGTCAAGGGATATTGAAAAAAGAGACTTATTACAAAGATGTAGGTGGGATATGGGGGGACAATCAAAGAGAGGTGCCCCAAGACTAGCAATACAAGGCCCGTTTTCACCCTAGGCCTGCAGGGTGACTTAGCTGGAAGGAGAAAGAGTCCTATGGAGGGGCCGCCTATTCATCTTCATGGGGGACAGTGGCAACTGAAAATGACCCCACCAGGAGGGAGTTAGGGCATTAGAAATGGTCTGTCCCCCTGCCCCTCTCTCCCTCTGATCTTCTGCCAGGTCTCTCTAATGGTTGAAGCAGAGGGCAGGAGAGCTAGTTGAGGTTCTCTCGAGGAGGCTGGAGGTGTATCTGGAGGGGCGAATGGAAGACATCTGTTAGCGTTATGCTGTTGGGACAAAAAAACTCCCTGAATTTGGTGGCTTGAAGTCCCACAGGCTTCTTACTCAGGCTAAGTGTTCAACATTTTCTCCACTTACTATGGGACTTTGTCAGGAGAAGAACACATCGTTAGAAGTAGCTATGTTTAAAATAGCTGAGACTACTTTCCCATCAGGATTCCTGGTGGTATTTGAGAAATACTGTTGGTTAACCTATGTAGGATTTATTCCCGGCAGTCTTTGCCTTTAAGGATTCAGACGAAAGAGTCGTTTCTCACTATCAAAATATTAGCAAACAAGTGTCATGCTTTCTATCCAGAATAGACTCAATGTCCAGCTTCAACTCGTGACAAAACAACTTCTTCCTTAGTGCAGATGAGGTTATCATCACCTTGGTCCTTCCCAGTTCTGTATAATCTAGTTTGACTCCCAGCCGCTGGGAACTGTTCCCCTTCGCCCGAGGGCTTTCTCTGGCCAATGGAGCCTGCCTTGCCTGGACGGGCAACAACCTAAGAGCTGGGGAAGTACCACCTTCAAGGAGCAGTCCTCAATCACAGACACAGAGGAATCTCCTCATCCATGGATGGAATGGGGGAGAGGTTGCGTGTTCTAGAGGACGTCTTACCGTTTCCTGGGGCCATGGAAGTACAGTCACCTGAGGGGCAACTTGCCTGACTCCCTCCCTTCTCTGTCTCACTTCCCCATTCTCTTATTGTGTTTCCTGGGATCACCTTACAAATAAACTATGAGGACTCAAATCTTTATCTCAGGGTCCACTGCTGGGGGAAGCCAAACTAAGACAGTGGGTTATTTCATTAGCTATAGGCCTCCTTCTTCTTATACTGTAATGTGGGGCCTAGAAATAAAGATAATTTAGAGGTAGTAGGTAAGGAAGTGGGTAAAGAGGATACAGGCAGAGAGTCAAGAGAGATGGCCTAAAGTAGTATAATGAAGACTTTGATTATAAAGCCTTACACTAAGGATGATGTAAAAATACTGTAGAATTTTAAGAGTTAGAAATTCATAACATTAGACATCATTTGGACAAAGCATTTTTTAAAAAATAAAATTGTTGAAGGTCTGTTGGAAAATAAGCTAAATATAAAATATATTTCAGAGTCATCTATAATATGTATGCTTGTAAAAGATGTCATGCTTTACTTTAATCTTTTAATTTGCAGAGATTGCCAGTTATTTATTTGACGGTTGAATTAGTTACAAGTTGTCTGTCTCCCCTACTCTAGCCAACATGCATGGTGAAATGGGGACAGGGTAACTGTAAGATAATGCTAATTACAGTGTCAGATAAACTTTGAAATCTGAATGGCCTAACCCAAGATGTTTGTTTCTCACTTATGTAAAACCCAATACTCAGAAGGAGCTGAGGGTTCTGTTTTATAAATTCTTCTGGCAGCCTAAACTAGCAAAGCTCTGTTCTTTTTGATATACAATTTTCAAAGCACTGAGATCTAGCTAGCAGATGGAGAAAAGAGAATGGAGACTTGTTTATGGGAGTTTTTTGTTTTCATTATCTGTATTAATACTAACACTCCAAAGCAAACAAGGTTTTGTTTCATCTGCTTTGAGAGCATTTTCTTTCTTCTTAGAGCATACTTCATGAGAGGTTTTTAGAGCCCAACTTAGAAGGAGTATAGATCATTTGTACTACATTGTATTGGCTTGAAATTAGTCACTTGACCACATCCAACTGTAAGGTAGCTATGAACCGAGGAAGACAACAGGTGGATTTTGATGAACTCATAGCATTATAGCATTATTTGCTACAATGGCTGACTTACTGTTATTTTTGAGTTGCGTTTTACATTTGAGTGCTCTATTATTTATACATGAGGGCTGTGAAGATCATATTCCATAAAAAACTATGATTTTCTAATTTCCCACACTGTAATATTTAATCTTCAATAAAATGAATGATTTTAATTTTATGTATGCTACCATAGAACAAAACATAGACCTGGAAATCAGAAGACTGAGCTAGTATTTGAAGCCTTGCACTGTCTAGTTGTGTTATCTTGGGCAAATTATTATCTTCTTTAAATCTTATTTTCTTGTTTATACATTGAAAAAATTCCACAAAGTGAGTGGTTCTCAACATTTTCCATGCCAAAACTTTATTATCTTTCCCATTCCCCTATCAATACTTACACTGTAATGATTATTTTTTTACAATGTAAGTAACAGTTTATTTAATTGCAATTTTAATTATTCAAAGATATTGGTAACTGCCAATACAGATGTTCAGAACAGCATGATTTGCTGTTGTTATCACAATGACAGGCATGGAGACTATTAGGATAGATGGTGAGAAGGAAATTATTTAATCAAAAAATATTAACTTTTAAGACTCTAGTTTCAGATAGACATTATTTTCTAGAAATTGTAAGACATTTCAAGTTAAATAATGTACATTGTATCGTATATGATTATTGTAATTAATCTTTTCTAATTTGATAGGAAATTCTAGTATCTTATTTTCTATTAAAATGACTATTCTAGTCAGTTTCTAGGTACATGTAGTAACATTTCAATATGTAGATTTGACTTTCTTATTATAAGAAAATTTTCTTGGATTATAGTTTTCAACATTTATGCATTTTATTGTTTTGATTTTCTTTATCAGGGATTCCATTTATACTTATGTTATGTCTGCTTTGTCTTCTATGTTTCTCTCTCTCTCAAATTATTTTTAATGTGTTTATTTCTTTTTATTTTAAATTCATTTTTTCTTTTATCTATTTTCTGTTTTCTTAACATTGCTTCCTGTGTTGTCTATTTACTCTATGTTACTTTCAACTGAGTCTTCATTTCTGAGCTTATTTCTAATTCTTTTATGTGCTCTTTCTGCTCACATTCTCATCTTCCTGTTATTTGGCTATCACTTTTCTGAGTTTTATTGATTGTAATTAATTTTGTTCTTTCATAACTTTTGCCTTTTAATTAATTCCCTTTTATTTGCTTTGCAAAGCTAGGCTGCACTGTGCCAATCACCATTCTGAATGTTAGGGATATAGCACTGACTAAAGGAAATCCTCTGTCATAGATATTCATTCTAGTTGGCAAGACAGACAATTAAACAAACAAAAATATATAATATAGTAATCAAAATGTCAGATAATAATAAGTGCTATGAAGTACTTTGGATACATGATCAGGGAATATCTCTTTGAGGCTTCAGTTTCAACAGCAACCTTAATGAAATGAGTGAACAAGCTGTTTAAAATCTAAGATTCTACTCCAGGAAAAAGGAAGAGCAAAAGTGCAAAGGCCTGAGCAGGGAGGGAGGTTTGGTGGGTGTGAGGAATGGCAAGAAAATCAATGTGGTTGAAGCTGACTGAGCATGAAAAGGAAGTACTTTTGAATGGATGAATAAATGAATGAAGAAGTTATCTTTTTATCAATTTTTCTGCTGTTTTAGTTTTTTTTTTAAATATCTATTTGTATGACATTTATATATTAATGACATGGAACTGTTATCTCATTAGTTGTAAATGAATTTCCAGATTCATCCTTTATTCTATATATATGATACAGTAATAAGTACTGAATTTCTTTTTCATTATGTTTTCCATTTTTCTTTACCTTAGAAACTCCTTCTCTATCAGGAGCTTGGATAAATTTTCACATGTATTCACCTGATATCTCCTAATCTTCAATCTGATTTTAGATGCTCTTATGCCCAGTCTTCACTGAGATCTATTCTAGGACTCACAGTAAATTTCCTAGACCAGTCACCAGTACTGACATACTGAAATACCACTTGCATAAAGGTTCCCCGAAAGACTTGGACTAAAAGTACTTTTTCCTGCAGAGTGGACAGACTCAGTTCCCTTTTTCCCTGGGATCCCTCTAGAGGTACGGGGAGTGCTTCCTGTTGGCCTGATTCCTTCCTCCTTTGCCTTACTTCCTAGTTGAAGGGAATGAGACTCTTCCCAGAACTGACAGTACATTTGTCTTTCATTCAGCAACTGCCAGATACAATGGAACACATACAGTGTGTCCTGGATGTTATAGAGTAAGTGGAATGTTATAATTTTAAGTTAAAAAAAAACAAAACCAAAAACCTTTTTTGAAGTTCCATCAGAAATTCATTGATGTTTGAAAGCTAGTGGTCCTGGTGGCTCCATGTGGGTGTGTGTGTGCTGAGGCACTGTCTGTAGTTGTGCAGATTGAATGGCTTTAAGGGAGTCATTTAACTCATGGTCGTTATCTATTTGTATGGATATTGAAAAAAATTTCCACCACATGATAGTAAACTGTCTGGACTTCTGCCTATTGCCTGACTTACACAGAGTCACCATATGGGCCAGCTGTGAGACTCTGCTGGACTGGGTGTCTGGAATGAGGAAAGAAAGAAAGGGAGAGTGATGGGGTAGTGGAGGTGGACGTGTGGGAGGGCAATAGCTATTTGCATGCTCTGGGTTATCGTGAAAAGTATACTTTTCTGATTTTCAATTTCAGTGTAATGTTATAAACCTCCTGCATCACAAAATTAAGAATCCAAGAGACTTATCAGTCTGACTAGGATACAGGTTACCTAGGACAGGTGATATGGTGAGGAGAAGGGCCAACCAGACACAGAGCACTGATTTAGCGGCTAATTCCAGAGACGAACAGAAGGTGGACAGTCACAGATATACTTAACATTACTTTTGCAAGAAATTTTTTTTTGGAAGAAAAGGCATGATAAATATCCATTTCCAGGAATGTATCTAGTAACAGGAAGGACAGATTCTTGTAAGATCTGATCATTGTTGGCTCTTAAACTTCACGGGTCAAGGGAAGTCCTACTCTTTTACTGTTTATGAATTGCTATCACAGGTTCTGTCTTACCTTTTGAATATTTTGATTTCAAAGTGTTTTTATAATTTTAAAAGCCCAAGTTACTTTTTCTGAAACATCTATATCCTCCTTGAATAAGAAAACAATTCTAGAAATTTAGGATGTGGTATTTCATCCTTATCTAGTGATTACAAGAGTCAAATAAATTTACCTTTCCCCTTGTTCTTTATTATGTGTTTAAATATCTTAGCAGTATGAATATAGAAATGTCTGATGCTTCCTGCTCTAACTCATTTACTTCCAGTTTACACATTGAATAGTAATAGAGCAAAATTTTATGCTCACATTCACTCCACTACATTATTCGCTGATTATCAAACAATTTCTGACCTAATGAGCTATGCCAATCATTGGCCTGGTGCTGGGTCTGTAAAGATAATGAAATATGTTTTTGTCCTTGAGGACCTCACAGTCTTGCTGGAGAGACTCTGGACATCACACATAAAACTTTCAATGGCACCAGCTTTAACAGAGTTACAAAGAGAGTGTAATTGAAGTTAAGAGTATAAAAGAACTATTAGAAGAGTTCATGAAAAAGTTCTTAGAAGAGATGACATTTGAAATGAGTCTTAAAAGGTAAGTAGGTGTGTCCAGTTAGTGAAAGCCAGAAAGGACATGGCGGGAGACATAGCATGTTTATTATTGTGGCAGGTCTCAATGTGCTTAGAAAGTGGTGGGGACTTTAATATAACTGACATTTAGAGGCTTGAATTTGGTGGCTTGAAGAAAGTGGATGAGACCTGAGACAGAGTTAGCAAAGGATCGCTGGGCCAGAACTGGACTGAAACGGGCTTCGGAGCTAACGTGAGAAATTTGGATCTAATTCTATAAAGCAGTAGGAGCCGAGAGAGTTTAAAGCAAGTGAATGACATGATTAGATTTAATTGTTAGAAAAAGAGCCAGTGACTGCCGATACCCACTAGCTTGGCCAGGGAGTTCAAGACAGAAAGCCGTTCTAAAACCTAGGCGAGAGATTAGAAAGTTCAGTACTAGTCTCAGGGGACGGAACAGAGGCCTGGATTTAAGGTATTTCTGTTACAGATCCCACAGTAAGGAAATAGTTAGACATTGAAATGTCTTAGGAGGACACCTGAAGTAAAGTAATGATATGTAAATATCATACCAAGGTTAAAATCTTTCCACTGGGCTTCAGCTTTTACCAAGGGAGTGCATTTTGAGTAGCCTTGATCTTCAGCCTGCCAAATTATTTTAAAATGTTGTTAATATTCAAGAAAGAAGAATCTTTTATGTGACTGTCCACTCTGACACCTCCCCAAATAGCTACAACATGGAATAATTGATATGGTCATATCTGGATCTTCCGGAGACATTGGTGCTTTTGACATAAGACGAAAGCAGGCCGATAAAGAAGCGTCTGTTCCCACTGAGCTTGCCAAAGTCAAGGCTCGGAGAGCACAAGTTACAGTTATCCCTTTCTTGGGTTTTATGTTTTTAAGAATATGATAATAAAAAAAGAAAAGCAAGTTCTCTGGTAAACCATATTTATTGCCTCATGGACTGTAACCGTTTCAAAGTCCACAGTGAGTGTCTTTCTCTTTTGAAGTTAGCATATTTCTTGAGAACCCAAAATGTACAGGACACAGGCCTGTGGAAGACAGAAAGTAGAGTAAGGCAGTGAGTGTGGTGTTTTGAGCCTGGGGCTCATGGTTCTTGGGCTACGTGGATTCTCTAGCCAACGGGCAGGTCGTAGAAGGCCTTCCAACTCTCTGACATTGTGGGAACACTATGGTGGATATAGAAATTTTGCTGGGGAAACTTCTCATAGCTTTTGTCAGATTCTACAGCCTTAAAGAGCTTGACAGCCTTTGATGATGTGATAGGACACATACAAACAATGACTATCAATGTAAAACAGTATATGATAAAAGCAAAAACTATCAACATAGATCAGTATATGATAAAGGTGATTCAGATAATAAGTTCTTGCTACTTCAGAAGATGCAGTTAATTTGTTTCAATCAACTTGGGAATAATCTGTTTAGTTATGTGTTTTTATGATGTTTGTTTAAATAGTTTCTCAACTTTGGACATGTTCACCTCTCTGAGCCTCTGTTTTTGTCTGTTATTGCCTCGTAGGTTTGTTGTGAGGTAATTTATACAGAATACTTTGCACAATCCTTGGAAAATGTTTTAATTATTTATTTATGACAAATACAGATATAACATTTGTTATGCATGTGTATGCCTAGCAGATACAAATATAAAACTTAAGCTTAGTGAATTGTTGAGGGTTAGTCATATTTTGTTTATGACCATCTCCTCTTGGAAGCTGAAGAAATAAGACTAAGTAACACAAATGCTATGTCCTGCAAGTACTGGTTTTAAGAAGGCAAACATTAGGTTCTGGTGTTAACCACGTATTACTGTATCATGAACAAAGAAGAGTTTTAGTAAATGACAGACAATCCCTTGATGCGGCAACCTTTGGAGTGAAGGAGCCAAAGTGACACGATAAATTAACTAGCCTTTGGGAGGAAGGATCAGGCCATGCCTCTGATGACAAGAGTAGTAAGAACATTCTGTAGGAAGACAACCCTGCTCAAAGGCCAGGACTGCTACTGTTCACATGCTGCTTGTTGGGTGATCCTGTGAGACCCACCTTGATTCTTCAACTTCCCCCAACACAAGTAACTGGAGTGTGGGGTGGGTTGGGGCCCAGCGTCAGCGAGTCGTAATGTGAGAGGCCTCGCTCACTACAGTGGCCTCCTTCACCAACACACCAATCTGAGGAAGGATCCTGGGCTGCAAAAGGGCCTTGCCTTAGGACGTGGGCACGGTGTTCAGGAAGATAGCAACTTCCTTGTCTGCTAACCTCCAGTGACTAGGCCTCTGTCTCAAGAGCTTGAGTTCCAAGGACTTAGTTTAATTGGAGGACTGGATAGTTGTCTACCTTCCTCCCAGGATGCCTTCTCCCTCCACTGTTCTCCTGGCTGGCTTAGAGGATACCTAGGACACTTAGTGGCCCTTTTATCTGATTCTTCTGTACTGATGTACAGTCCTCCCTCAGTATCTGCAGGGGGTTGGTTCCAGGACCGTCCATGAGATATCACAATCTGAGGATGAAGCACCCCTTTCTATAAAATGGTGCAGTGCAGTCAACTTTCCATATCTGCTGATGCAGAACCTGCAGATATGGAGGTCTGCCTGGATGCCTATCCTCTGAGACAGGCTTTCCTTCTGACAAAAAAGCTTTTACAAACATTCTGGGAAAACATAACAAAACAAACTACCCAGGAGACAAACTGATCTGGTGGTCTGGTTGGAAGCGATTAGCCAGCCCTGAAGCAGAAACACATTTTCCTCCACACTTTTCTGTAATACTAAGTCCTACATGAGTTGGATGGCCTGTGGTTAGGGCAGTGACTAAGGAGGGAAAGTGCGCTGAAATGAAGAGCGGCACAGTCTTTGTTGCCAGGCCGCCCCGGGTTGAGACCAGGGCTGGGGATTACCAGCTGTTTCCTCACGGCATACCCCTCCATTTTCCCCACAGGAACTCAGAATTTGTCACACTGGAATTTCTCTGACGTCAGTCTGACTCAAATTTTAGATCCAGGATCTTCCTCTTCACTCTTTTCAGAATACCCATTGGCTGAGCCATTCAAATTCCCAAAGTAGATTTACAGGTTTTTAAAAACATGTAATCAAGTTTTGCTTTGCATCTCTGTTTCGTCTTTTTTTTTACCCCCCAATGTCCAAGAAACTTTTTAACACGTACTTTACAAAATGAGCAGGCCATCATCTATTTGGGGCATGAAAATAGAGGAGGTGAGAAATGAGATGCTTGGCCTAAAGTCATGCCAGTCGGGCATGGAAATGGTTAGTTAAGTGATTTTGCCACAATCATAAAACAACTGTTGTGTTGTCTTGGTATTTCCTTATGTTTTGAAAGAGACGAGTGCCCTTAAACTCTTGTTTTAATTTGAGGTAATTCCGTGCATATTTGAGGTGAGCAGGGAAGAGACACTGCTACACGAAAAACGTTTTTAATACAACTTGGAAGACATAAGTTGACACGTTGAGAAGAAAATGAATCAATCATTGTATTTTAAGATTGAAAGGGATTTTAGAGGTCATTTTGTTTAACCTCCATGTTTACAGATGAATGAACAGAGTTGGAGTGTCTTGCCCCTAGAAGGTCACACGAACTAAGAGGTCCTGACTTCTAGGTAGGGCTTTGTTCCCCACTAACTATTAATAAGTGATTACAGAACGACCTAAGAGGTGTCATCGTATTGCTGTGATGCTTGGAAAGACTGGATGCGGGTACAAAGTTTACATAATACCCGATACAGAAATCCTAGTGCCCTAAGTCATTGTTTAATGACGATGCCTTTGCTCTCTTCGGATCGCTGAAATGCACACACATTTCTGGCTTCATTTAATAAACTGCCTTCTTGAGGGCACTAAGTCCTGCTCTTCTGGAAAGGCTCTTTCACGTCGCGTGGGTGAACAATTGGCTTCTTCGTGAATTTTGTTGTTTAGTTGCAGTTCATAAACGGAAGAAACTGTTTCGTGTTATTACTATGATCACAGATTCAGGCAGACTTCATTGCAAGATTGGAATGAGCTGGTGGTAGACTGTTGCTGAAGTGGATATTGATTCAGCACAGCTTAATATAAAGGAAGAAAAGGTTGACCAAATGTTCAAGATTTAATTAAGTAAGTGTAACGATTTAATTGTGGGAACTTCCAATACTTCCCTGGTGATAGAAAGTAGTCACTGTGGATGGTTCAGAAATAAAGTGGCCCATTTCCTAGTAAATGTTTCTGAGTTTTAAAAACATAGAAAGTTTTATCAGCCAGAAAACTGTGCATTTGTATCACCTATATTCACCCCAGATGTATTCTTTTTACCTTTACTTCATTTACCTTTCTCAACACAGTGACCTTATCTCCTCCAGAGGCCAATTTAAGGTAAATTATATGAAAGTGAAATTTAAAAGAAACTAGTCAAGACCTAGATTTATGAAAAATAAGATTTTAGGCAATTAGAATTCTGCTGGTGTTATTCATTATCCTTTCTGTTTTTCAAACAAAATTTTCTACTGCAGTTCAAACTGGCTAGATGAATGATTCAACTTTTAAAATTTAGCTTTGATTCAAGTTGTTTTTTTCTTTTCTTTTGGTTTTTCCCCTCCTTCTCTCCCCTCCTCCTTCCCTCCCTTCCTTCCTTCTTTTCTTCCTTTTTGTCAAAGACAATATGCATGAAGAAGAAATAGTAAGAAATGACCATTTAGACCCCAATTGCTTCACTCTGAAGAACTCTCAATCTTCCGCATCCATGCCGTAACCAGAAGCTATAAAGGAAAGAAAATTTCCAACCCCATATAAAATTTGGAGAATATTGCAACATATTGGCATATCCTATACACAACTGGTGGATCCTACATATCTTTGGAGCATTGGCTTTTTATTAAGAACAGTTCATTAAAATTTTCCTTGTGGGTCATTCTCACAAGAGTGGATCTGCTTCTAATGATGTTACTGATAGATGTCACATGGGTAATACCTTTTGTTGTTGGGGATTTAAATCTAAAAATGATGATTTGAATTCACAAAGCTTTAGGTTAACTTAATAAAAAATATGGATGGGTCTGCCATTTACTATTTTAAACACTTACACAGGTAATCCGTTGTGTATTATTTATTTTATGAAATTTTAAAAATTCTTAAAGAGATTAAAATTGGAATATCCTTCTGAAACTTCACAATTTAAAAACTTTGATTATGACCAGCCTTGTTCTTATCTTTCAGATTAGAGTCTTACTTTTATTTTTTATTTTTTTTTTTAAGTTTTATTTTTTACTGGTGTGTAGTTGATTGACAATGTTAGTTTCAGGTGTACAGCAAAGTGATTCAGTTACGTTGTGTTGTGTTAGTACATTTTGTGGTGTTTCCAGCTCCAGGGTGGTCTCTCTTATAGATGTGTAACTAAAATGTCAGGTTGTATTCCAGGCCTGGAGAAACTATGATTCTGTATGTTTTGAATTTTATTCCAGTAACATTTCTGATGATCCTCTTTATTTTATTTTATTTTTTTGATGGCAGTTGTCATACACTGGGGTAATAGAGAACTTAAAATCATCACAAAGAAGTACATACCCAAACTAAAGTGACAGGAATTAAAGAACAAATAGGAATTCAACCACTGTAAATTTCTATTGTTTTAAAACTGATAAAGCATTTAGTTTTAAAAATGAAAAAGAAAAAAAGTGAGTGAACAAAGTACATTTTGTGTACAATATCAAAAAGTCCCATTATTTGCATTACATTGCTTTTGAAATAATTTTTGAACTTCTTTTTACCCTCTTCTTGAGATAGTCAACCTTATTTCTCAGCAGTTCTCTTAGAGTTTCCCTGACACCACATCTTCCTTGCCAGCTCTCCCCTGAGGATGCTTGACCCCTGTTTTTATACATCTATGTTAAGTACAGAGAATTTCCAGCCTCTACTTTTCTTCTTTATCAATGAAAATTCTAATAAGCTATTCAGATGTTTATTTATCTAAGCTCCTCTAAAATCCGTTTGTCTCTTTCCTTCTGTTTTCTTCTTTGTATTCCTAATCCTAGTAACGTGTCTGGCATGCAGCAGGAACTCAAGTCTGAAATAGTAAATGCTTCTGCTAAGAAGCACTGTGGGCCCTGAATACCAAGTGCCAGCGACTTCTTCGTGCTCAGAATTGCTGGACAGTTCATGTGTCAAGACTAGGTTCATAAAAAGTTTGTGCAGGAGATAACCTTAAGAATTGTTCCATCTCCCTACATCATTTTACAGATGAGGAAACTGAGGCCTCGAGAAGAAGGAAGTGACTTGCCTATTTTGTGTTTCTCACTTATACATTTAAAAAAAAGTGTAAATAGTGATCTCAATATATAACAAATTAGGTTCACAACCAAACCAGAGGATGTAATGTGTTACCCAGCTTTATTGAGGTATAATTGACAAATAAAAATTGCATGTATTTAAGGTGTGCAATGTGATGCTTATGAAATGATGACCACAGTCAAGCTGATTAACACATCCATCATCTCATATCATTGAGCACCCACCATATGGGCTACTTATGAATTAGAAAATTTTACCTTTTTAGTAGCTCTGTTGTGGTATCTGTTGGGTTTTCTCTGAGTGCTGAGTGCTTGATTGGCTTGCAGATGAGAGTTATGATACACTAGTCAGGCTGTGTGGTGACAGAGATGAAGGAGGCTGAATAGAGAGCCATGGGCAATATGACCAGTGGGAGCAGACATCTTCACCCCCACGATCAGCCACAATGGGGTGGATCTGAGGGGAGATCTAACCTGGAGAAAGTGAAAGGGTGGATCGTCCCAGGCTCGAGGCTGGGGAAAGGCTCTCCTTTTCTCTTCTGAGCAGATATTTGAGAGTAAGGTGGAAAAGGAAGGATATCAGACTATCCAAGAAACCCAGCCAGAACCCACCAGGCCTGGTAGGTTGTTTGCTCTCCCCATGGGGGTCTTGGGGGTCCCTTTCAAACTGGCATACTTGTGCTTGACACATCAGCCTATGGATCTAGACAAGAAGGACTGATTACCAAATTTTGCTAGTTTGAGGAATAGGAGTCCAATGGTTTAGACTTTCACTGAGAGACCGATGAAGGAAGCGGTGGCTACCCCAGAACCCCCAGGAAGACCTAGGATGATACACATGCATGTGTACACTCCCATCCACCTATCCGCCCATCCGTCCATATACAGTATGTGTGAAAATACACGTGCTCTGGTTTAATATTCTCTCTAGTATCTTACATTAGCATTACGGATATAAATATTAAAATGAAAAGAAACTGAATTAAAATTTCCAAATCCTTTGAGAAAAGTTAATTTGTTAGATGTTGAAAACAGATATTCAATAAGAGTCTTAAATATAAGCTCTCAAACTAAAAAACATACCCCCAAGCCCCCCAAATCTTATTCTTAACAAAATCCTTTGAAGCATATATTCTTGTGAAATAGTAGCTCTATAACCTAGTATTTCAGTGTATGAAGATTCAGACAACGTACATAGAGTCTAAAATTTTTGAAATTTGATTTCGTTTTCTCAAAGCTCAGTTTTTGTTTTTTGGCTACCATTTTGTTCAGTAAATATATCCCAGAGTAACATAAAATATGTCCAGTTAGTTAATGAGTCTCTTGAAACAGTTGGTGTCTAAACAACTTCATTCTTGGCAGAAGTAACTTCCTGTTTAAAAAAAATAGCTTAAAAGGTCTTATAAGGAAGGCTCATAAGACTTCTTGGAAATCAAGCAGTTCTTACAAAACATTTTGATGTGTTTAGGACAGAGGAATTAGGAACATATGGGTTACATTTTCCTTAAAATGCACATGGTTTTTAGAAATTAAAGGATAATGTTCTTGGCAAAATAGGTTTTGCCAAACCCAAACTGTTTAAAAAATTGTTCAAGATGTTCAGCAAGGCCAAAAGGCCTCAGGCTTCCACAGTCCTAATAATAGAATCAATCAGGAAAACCAGAATGAAGTCACTAAACTCATTTTAACAGTCTCTTGAAATAACCAACAAAAATAAATCTTAATGTAGTAACAATCACAAGCAATTAGAATATAATAACTTTTATACTCATACTGAATAAAACCCCAAGTTGGTAGTTAAAATTGTGTTAGGAATTTTGGAAAGTTGGCAGTGTACTTTGCTTGACTGAAATAATTGATTACATCTATAAAAATGGCGAAGAGACTAGGAAGGATTGCACAGATAAAGTACTTACCAGATATAATTTAACAATTTTCCCATGGTTGTTTAAGGAATAAAGGTTTATGTGATTGTTGAAAACCCCACATTCTCTAGGAAAAAGATGTATGCGGAGGCGATGACCACAAAAATTTCATTAACCTGGAGTTGAGCACGACTTGTCTTATCTGGGCAAGAGTCTATTAAATCGCTCGTGGTGTTCTCAGGGATGATGAGATGAAGCAGGCAGGACGTGGGACCTGAGGCTGTGTATGTATATGGCAAGAATCAATTCGGTGTAATGTCAGCTGTCAGAAAACAAATCCAAAAAGAATCCCAGCCTCTGCGCGTCAGCATTTGCTTCTCAAAACAACTTATTTTGAAATGGGGTCTTGGTCTCACACATAGTAGGGATTTGGTGGAAATGTGTTGATGGGATTTGATTTCTTCCCGTGGCAACATGTTTACATTCTTTTCCACGAACTTTATTGTCTATGCATGACCTGCCTCTGGGCATTATGAGCAAACTACTAGGGTTCCCTCTGCTGGCTGGTTCCTTGGTGTTTTACGAAAAATTACTTCAAGGAAACAAAAATAATAATAGAAAAATCTTGTTTTCCTCCTGACTTAGACTTTGTATAATCACTCAGCTAAAGACAGAAACACGACCAGTTGCGTCAGTGGAGCCATCAGCAAAAAGGCTTTGCAGGCTTTTCCGTCTCCTCCTCTCCACTTCAGATTCCTGGCCTGTGCTGCTGGGAACTTGGATTCCTGCGTGACCTGGGGACAGGGCAGGCTGTATCAGCAGCTTCTGCATGGGCTGCAGAGTTCGTCTTTATGGTCAGAGGTTTTCCTGCTCTTTCCCGTTGTCCTGGGTCACAGAAATCTCCAGGAGGCCGATCAGACCTCCTCACTTTGGATTTGTTAGGTTATTCCCTCCCTGGGGTTTTGCCAGCTTCAGGCTCCTTCCTGGGAAAGGGTCCTGGAATTCACGCTGGGACCCACCAAGTTATATTCTCTCACAATTCCTCTTTGAACTGTTTCCCTTTCTCTCTTGTCTCTAGAGTAATACAACCCAATTTCATTATTTATGAATATGGAATCTTACTCTCCTCAAATCCCCTGCTGTAATTTATAATGTTTTTTTTCCTGGATTATTTAGCAATTTGAGGGTTTTTTTGGTTTGGTTTTATTTTTTTTTTTTTAAGTAGATCAGAGGTTGGAAATCAAGTGAGGAGCACATACTTAATGGCCTCAGTTCTTGAGTAGGAGTAAGAGTGGGTTAGGCTAATAAATTATTAGGGAAAAGTTAATATTTCAAAGGTGTTTTCCCCCCATTACATTTAGGAAAGAGAAATGAGAGGTTTGCTTAAGCTCTTTCTACTCATGCAAAATCATGAAGCCAGAATCGATGGCCTCTCCTAAGGCACTTAGAGAATCTGAAGGAATCGTTGACTTGAAATAGAAGTTGGTGCTGGAACGGTCACCAGGGCCCAGGTAGCAGAGAAGAGCAGAGTGATGTGACAACCGAGGACAGATTAAGTGCGGTTAAGGAGGCCAGGGGCTATCAGGAAAACCAAGATTAAGATGTGACCTTGAGTTCATTGACCTCAAGAGAGAGGCAAGGATGCTTCCACAGCCAGCATATTCATGAAGATTTTATTAAATAAGAAAGAAGAAATCCAGTTAGGGGCAAGCAGGTTGCCATATAAGGGTATTGAGACCATAAATAAGATCTTGTCTCTAGCAACTTGTAACCAGATTTCACCTGCTCCTGGTGAGAAAGGTTTGGTTATTCATTAAGAATGATCTGTGTTATACAGAGCTTAATTGGTTTCCTAGTAATATGTGTGTAGTATAGAGACCCACATATTTGCTAGGTTTTACTGATTAAGTAAGTTGGATGAGTTTTTCATGCACTGAAAAAGCAGTTTGAGTGACATCTGTATGCAAGACAGAGTTCTGATGCTGGAGAGGAAACCATGCCAGGAGGCATCTTTGGAGCCTTCATGGAGCCAACACTTTAAAGCGAGTCTCTGTGGCATTCTTTTGCCTTTTCTGTATTAATTTCTTCATTTCCAAGCCTCATGGTAAGATTCTAGTAGAGATACCTGGACCTGGGTTTGGGCACTTAGTCATGGTATGAGTGAGTAAGGAGGCGGCACTCTGGGCTGCTGTCTAAGTAAGAAGTGCTCCTGGCTGCCCTCCGGTAACCAGTCCACAGACCTGAACCAACTCAGAACCCCCAAGTCTGACCCTTACCAGCTGCCTGATCTGAGCCTCTTCTTATTCTACAGAGAAAGGGTAATGTCCCTTTGGCCTATTTTGTAGGATTGTTGGGAGATTGAGATCATTTCTAAATTAGAAAGAACTATAGAAATGTGACACGGTTACATTTTAACGTAAGTAAACAGTGTCTTCAGTAAGCAGTAATTGCTAGCTAAAAGGATGTAAAGCAAGGTGACAGCTTCTTCTTTTAAGGTCACTTTTGTATTATATGGCTTCTTAGAAAATTAACCTTATGATAATCTCGAATTTATGTTCTTGGAAACATTAAAAATATTCAAACATATGGCAGAATATATGAGTCATATCTATTAAGTTTACTATCTGGTGTACCAGTTTCCCTACTCAGTCTTCTACACATAATAATGTTAAATCACATTAGGATGTGAGATCTCAGAACAGTGACTCTGTTAACTGCATTTCTGCAAATGGTGATGAGGGGGGCACACAACAATGATGTTCCGACTGCTGAAAGATGCCCCGTTACCAGGCATTTGAGAAGGTGTGGAGGGTGCTTAGCGCAATGCATGACTAGAACACAAATAACTGATTTTTTTACATTAGATATATTAAAATTTTATGATAAACTTGTCCAAATCATGAATGTAGATATACATGACTTCTTATCTTTTTCCAAACACGATTTTATTAAAAAAGCCCCTAAAGTCTTATGGCCAAAATATTCATGTTTTCTGACCTCAGCGCTCGAGCGGAGCTCCAAAACCCTCCTGGTTGAGTAAAACACCTAAGTCTTGTAGGCTTTTGTTCCAGCGTCACCGATCCCACGTGTGTAAACCTGTCCTCTCACACCTCTGGTGGGGCTGACCGCTCTGCTAACGAGAAGAAGAGGGATCAAAAATATTGCTCCATTTTTGTTGTCTGCGTATATTTTAAGGATTTGGCGGGATGCCATCCCAGAAAGGGGATCCTCGGAACGTTGTGAGAAAAGGCAGGATTTAGATTGAGAAAACTCGAGAACAGAGTTCAGAATGTGAAGCCCCAATTGCTTGAAACGTTAATGTTTGCTGCCTCTATTTAAATAAGTTAAATTAGCTCAAGAGACAAAGTCAAAGATTCCTGCCACTTTCTAGTTGAAGCCTCTGCTGTTTGATGTGAGTTGAAAATACCCTTTTAGCTGCAAGGGAATAAAACCCTGACTCATATTGATTTCAGGAAAAACAAGTGAAAGCAGGCTTGGGGGTACTTGTTGGCACGTGGCGCTGAAATGCCCAGCGTGCTCTATTCAGGCAGGACTGGATCCAAAGACGTGGGGATGCGAAAAGCAGAAAGCGTCAGGAGCTCTCGCCCCCTCCTCTCTCCTGTGTGGTTCCGTTGTTTTGGGCAGATTTTCCTTATGAACTGGCAAAGTGGCTATCTCAGCCCACATCCTTTACACTCAGTAATCCTTGGCGGGAAAAGAAAACCACTTTCATGCTAATTCCAGTGAAAGATCCAGGGCTCAGTCTCACGGAGGGGCTTCAGTCTGCGCCTGTCTCCAGACCAATCAGTGTTGACAAGGGGACGGATCTGCTGTTTAGGGCTGGGTTGTGATTCCGCGTGGCTGGTGAGAGAGGAACGTGACTCTTGTGGTGGAGGTTGGCAGGAGGGGGTTTAGGTGCCCAGAACCACAGGAACTGAGAGAGGAAAGTCCAGGAACTATTATCAGAAGGAAGCCGAAATCAAGACATGCCTTCTGTGTGTGTTTGGAAATTATATGAAAAAAATTGAAATGTCCCCATAAATTGACCATCTTTACATTTCTGTTACTAAAATTTTAAAAAGATACCGCCAAGAAACAAACCTCCAGAATTCAAGGGCTAATGCTATTACCTGGAATCTCAGTTGCTACAAAACTGAAAATGCTTTGAATACCATAAAGGACGGTACCCATCAAAACTATGTATGTAAAAGTGGTTTTTAGTTGTTTCTCTTCTGTTAATTTTTATGTATCACTGTAATAAATTCAGGTAGTCCTAAGATAATGCCTCTTTCATGATTGTCTGATACTTCACAGAAAATGCATTTCCATGTTTGAAATGGAAGGATGGTTATTTTGTGTGTTACAATAGTGTGAAAACATAATTTTAAAGGAGACATAGTGAATCTCAGAGCAGAGAACTACTTGATACCTTGCAATATATTGCAAGGATAAATCTTGCCTTTAAAATAGTCTTCTTGTTCTGTGACTGACACAGAATCAATGAGTCTGTGTAAATTTACCATTTACTGTTAAAAAGTTTATGAAGTACATGTATAAATACGTAAGTATAGAAAATAAATATAGAAAGTATATTGTTGACTTTCAGCTCTTTAGAGCATGTCAAGCTCAGAAAGCAGAACATAGAGTTAGTTGTAGAAGAAAATACATTTTGCTTGATTTTCTGTTACCAGTATTTTATTATAAAGAAAAATTGATTGTGGCCCGATCCCCACTCTGTCACTCGTTAGCTGTGACCTTGGATTAAGTCACTTAATCTCCTTGGGCCTAGTTTCCTAATCTGAAATTGAAGAGATTTAATTAGATGCTACGTAAGCTGCCCTAAAATTATATAATTTATGCAAGCTCTGAAAATGCTAAATCACAAAATATCATGTATTTTGGAAGTAAACTAAACTGCCAAGGACAGTGGCACTTTTTTTTTTCCCCCAATGAGTCCCTGCACCTAATATGGCTACTACTTGATTCTGTCCAAACTACTGTGAAGAAAACCAGGGGAATTGCGTGGATAATTCTGTTGAAAGGTTTAAATTCAAATTCTCAGATGTTCTGAGATCACCCACACGATTTTAGACGGGAAGTTTGATTCAACTTTTCTTCCCACTGGGAGTACAGTTCAGGAGCAGGATGGGGTTACAAGGGACAATGCATGTTGGTCCATTTGAAATGTTTCAAAAGCACGTGGTGGGCTATTTGGGATTTCATCTTACTGAACTGGCCATTCTGTTGTGAGCTACTTCATGGTACCACACATGCCAAGGGCTTTCCCCCCTTTCTGTTGCCACCATCCTCCCTCTCCAAGGATCCGACTGCAAATCCACCCACTTCTTTACAGTTAACGTTCTTTTTCCACAATCTGATTGACTCTGCACGCTGCTTTCCAGGCACAGCCCTTTGAGAACATTCCCAACCGGAAAAAAACAATAATAGGAATGGCTACAAAATATAATTAATTGTTCTGACTATTAATGCAGGAGGAAGATGTCTAATGGGTTGCAGATTTCTTCCTATTTGAATAGCGTGACCGTGACCAATTAAAAAGGAAACCCTCAGTTGGAGTTGCATTTCCTTAGTTCCCCTCCATAAGGGCAGGGCCTGGGCGTGGGTGATGGTTGCGTGGTGTTCTACGTCCGGAGAGAAGTGATGAGCATACAGGGAGGGGTTTCAGTGATTGAAAAGAGAGCAGAGTCCTTTAAACCATTATTAAGAATACGGCAGCAAGGCTCCACTCACCTTGCTAACCGTTAAATATTTCTGGATGTCTGCCAGCATCCTTTAGTATTTCTTTGAAGCTTTCTTTTACTTACTACAGTAGAGTAATTAGAGTGTATTTTTTCATCTTCCCTTAAACACAGACACACACACACACACACACACACACACACACACACACACACACGACACACTGGTGCATTTTGCTCTGACATATGCTTTCTCCAGCCCTCCTTCTGAGGCCATTCATGGACTACATCTAGGAAGCGTCTCAGGGTTGGTGTAGCAGCACTAATTCTTTTTAGGGCCTCGGTTTCTGAATCTGCCTTTGAATGTTTCCCTAATATAGCTAAGGAAGTTTATATATTGGGAGCTGATTAGATTTTACAAAGAAACTTTCTCCCTGGGGTCAATTAAAAATGAAATGAAACTCAGCTTAGCCTGATCACATAGAAGATGAAATTTTTGCTTTCCAGTTTGGCACTTCAGCATCTTATCTGATTATATTTCTTTTGGAAAGGTGAAGATTTTTTTAAAAAATTTTAAAATTAAGTATGAAGTTGTTAATTCTCTGCACAAAAGTATATATACATATTATAAAAATTACTGAGATAACTCCTCAAAATATGATTGTTATCATAATTACATTGATAATATTAATCTTATTTAAAACAATCCAACAACGTTGTTTCTTTTATCTCTCCCTTCTCTCCACACTACTAAAAAGATTTAAACCATCATCACCTCTACCACCACAATAAGAAAATCCTGGTAAATAAAAATTTCCTCTTTCATAGAATATTGCAGCTTCTATTGGTGTCCCTTGTGGGGAAAATAATACATACATACATACATATAAGCTATTGATGATAAAGCAGAAAATGTGTAGAAAAGAACATGGTTATTTTTTTTGTACATGCTCCTAGTAAGCCACAGAACTCTGATTACACTTGACTTTCTGTTTACGATCTCTAATAGAACCATGTTGATCCCTAAACACATTACGTGATGATGATGCCAAGTCTGACTTTTGGCATTACACATGACAATCAGGCCCACATTGTTAGTTAAGACCCTAGTTCCAAGAAGACATGTGAGTTCAGCACATCTTACGGCTTGGGAGAGAATGACTCTGAGGGCTCTCTGTTTCTCTGACGGAAAAGTCCTGCTTTTCCACCACCCCCATGTGTATTCAGGTGTCTGAGAAATGGTCTGGTCATCTTACACAAATAAGAAAAGTGCAAGGTCACCTTTGGTGGAAGGAAAATACACTAGAGGAAAAGTTCGGTGGGAACTCCTGACCGTAACTCTCAGATTACCCAGAAAACTATTGCCAACTTTCTTCAGAGCCCCAAGTTCCTCAAAGGGGGCAATGTTTTAATAGAGTAAATTATACCTGTAAAAAGTGGCTTAGAAGGGCAAGCTACAGCACATTTGTTTGGGGAATTGCAAGCAGTGGATTTTCCAGCAGCAGGTGGAGGGCCACTGCTGCGGGGGTTGGCTGCAGGCACAAGGCCAGCAGGCCTACGTGGGCAGTGGGCTGGAAATCAACCTGTTTTTATTGACTTGTTCATTAACATCAATTTTCTCTGGCACTCACGTCACTAAATCTGTGGCTTTCAAATTACCAAAATGGTTGATTTTGATCTCCAAGATCCTTTCCGGGGATGGAGGCAGTGGTTCTGATGATGAGATGGGGGTGTTGGCTGCATTTTGGGGGTGACATTGGCTCTCCCCCACGTGCCTCATGAGTTACGGGATCAGGACTGCCATGGAAATTCAGGCACGTCAGAGCAGACACTGTCCATCCCTGAAGGGTGCACCATTCTGGTGGGTGCCTTTGGTACAGCTTGTGAGTTTGTACACTGTGTTTGGATCTGACCCTCCACCAGGAGGAGCTTGAGAGTTTGCGATGAGAAATGCCAAGAAATGAACACTGTTTTTCATGTTTAACTTTCACAGAGAAAACCACCAAAAGGACATTGTTTTTGCCTCTAAAAATAAAACAAAACAAAACAACACAAAAATTAGCATTCAATTGCCAACCTTGGGATATGTTTATGTTTTAAAAACCATTTTGGTTAATATTTACTTTTAGTCAACAAAAATATTAGAGTATTAACATTTTTTTAAGGGCAAATAAACAGCTTCAAAGATGAAGACTGTCAATTAAAATATTTCTATTAAAATTTCAGTTTCCACCATTTTGAGTCAATGGAGAACCATCTGGGTTGTAGCTACGGCAATGCTTTCTTCTGAAGTCACATTAACAAAATAAGCCCTATGTAACCAGGGGACTCACCATGTGAGCAGACAGTCTAGGACTCAGACCCAGCCCTCTCCAAGTTCAAAACCAATTTTCTCCCCACCATCTGATAAGCATGTGTGTATATGTGGGCAGAGTATATTGTGTGCCACTGAAGCTGGTAGGCTGACATTCTATTTTGAATTTTTGCATTTCTGTTTATGTGTGAGGTTGATCTATAGCTTTGTTCTCGTGCTGTCCTTATCATGATATCAAGTTTGTGTTAGGGAACTAATGGTTTTGTTGAATGATTTCTTGCTCACTGGTTTTCTGTTAATTCATTTTGATTCACACAGTATTTATTATTTTGTTCCCAGTTTTTTCAGTTTTGTGTTATTATTATTTTTCTAGCTTTTGAGTTGAAAATTTTATCACCCTTTTCTCTCTGTCATTATTCTTCTTTTCTTCTTTTCTTTTTTAAATAAATGCTCTTTTTGGAGAAGTTATTACTTTAGGTGTATTTTACAGTTTTTTAAATAAGTACTTCCATTGTTTGATTTTATTGATTTCAAGTTTGAAATATTTTATAATTTCCATTCTTATTTTCTTTTTAAACTAATGAGTTATTAAAAGTGTCTATTTAAATTCCCAGATACCCGAGGAGGTTTTTTTTTTTCATTACTGAATTCTATTTTATATTTCTTTGTCAGAGAATATGTTCTTTGTGGTATGTTTCTTTGTATTATAAGTTTATGTTTTAATTTATGATCTATTGTATGGGTCATGGGTTCTGTAAATGTTCACATGGGCTTGATAATAATGCATATTTTTATGGTTACTTGAGAGTTTATTTAAATATAAATTATATATATACACATATTGATCACAGATAATTGTGTTATCAATATTCATAATTTTATTCTGCAAATCCTTTATATCTGTAATATTTTTTCTCTGCTTCTGAGAGAAAAGTATTAAAATATCCACTGTGATTTTGTTATTGTGATTTTTTTTTCCCTCCTAACTGTTAGTTTTGGTTTATGTTTTTCAAAGTCATGTTGTTAAATGCATAAAGTTTATAGTGTTTCTTATTTTGCATTAATATTTTCTTAACATTAAGTTATACTTCAATGATTTTATAATATAGTGGCAAAATATGTTAGAATTAGGAAATAGTTATAGTTAATTAGAATTAATTAAAATTTGCCTGGTAAATCTTTTTCCATTTCTTTATTTTGTCTTTTTGATTTTAAATTGAGTTTTTAATATTTAATCCTGTCTGATATTCTGATAATAAGTGGATTGTCTTTGTTTACATTCATCCTGATTTCTGATATATTTGAATTTCTACCATTTTGGTTTCTTTGTCTCTTTCCCCTTCCTCTGTCTGACTTGTGTTGGTTTGTTAAAGTTTTCTACATTCTCTTGTTCCTCATCTTGTAATAGTTTAAAGCTATTAGTTGCATCTGTATTGTTTTTTATTTTTATTATTTATGTTCATTGTTTAATCTTTAATTTTTAACACCTGTATGTAACTATAAAATTTTAAACAAATTCCAAAATTATTCAATAGTTATAGTCACCTCTCAAACACAAAAAAGGCCCTTAGCATTTTGGGGCTGTTCATTAAGTAACTGCTCCCATTTTGTACTGCTATATAGTTTTCTTTTTTAAAGGTATAAGCAATTATGATTATTTATTAAAGTATATTGTTAAGCAAGCTTACTAGCTTATTGTATCAATAATTGTCCTCTTCTTTGTCTCTTATATTTCTACTGTATTAACTTTGCTCTGAAGTATACATTAATAAAGAGAGTCTACAGGTAGCTATCTTTTTATGTTTAAATGATTTATTTTGGGCTCATGCTTGAGTAAGTCTTAAATATAAAACCTATCATTACAATTATTTTCTATCAACATTAAAAGATCCTAGTCTATTGTTTTCTGACATCTGTTGTTGCTGATAAGGAGCCAAACTGCCATTTCTCTGTAGTTTATCTTTCCTCTTGCAGCATTTAAAATTTTGCTTTTTCTCTTATTTTCCAGTTTCACTATGATATTTCCAGGAGGACATTTACCTTTATTTATCTTCTTGGCACTCTAAGTGCACTTCTCATCTCAGGACTAATGCCTTTCTTTTATTCTGGAAAATTATCATCTAATATCTCTTTAAAATTCTTTAAAATTTGCTGTTTCTTTGTGCCATTCTCTAAGCAAGCCCTTTAATACCACTGCTCAACTCACAGATTCTTTCTTTATCTGTGTTCAGTCTAGAATTTAGCTTGCCTTCTTAATTTTGAAATTTCAATTGCCTAAAATGTCTTTATTTTTTATTTTCACAGCATCTATTTCCTCATAGTCACCTGTTTCTCCCTACATTAAAAAAATTCCATCATTTATTTTTCTTTTAAATGAATATTAGTCCTTTATTCATCTCTTTAAGTCTCCTAGGTATATTGAAGTCTTCATTAGACTGTGAATATTAATTTTTTACATGCAAATTCATGGTTTGATTTTATTGATTAATTTGGTTGACTTTCTTGGCATTAGAATTTTTCATTATGTGTTTTGATGTTTTGGTTTGCAGACTTATTTTGAATGGAAGGTTATCTGAATCATTTATTGTTTTCTTTCTCTCTCCTTATTCTTCCCAGATGAGTGGGATGCTTCTTTCCAGCCTTCCAGGTCCCAAGTCCAGAACTTGGCCTTATGATATCTCTCTGGGGCTCTTCCCAGTGGTGTGTGGAGATACCAGACTTGCACCAAAATCCAATATTCTCAGATGTCCAATTCTGTGCCCTTTATCTTTTGTCTTTGTGGTCATCCAAAAATATGTTCAGTTTTACTAAACACCAGTTCTCCATGAACTGCCGAGTACACTATAGCCTGGCCAAGATGGTAGCCATTTTCAGACTCAATGATTTTTATATTAATTACATTTAACCATACTTAGTTTCATGAAATTGAAATGCATGAAGGAGGAACCCTGGGGTGAGAGGTGGGGGTGTTATACATTATATTTTTAGAGGAATAAAAGAAGTAGTTTTATTTTATTTAGAAAGATTTGAAAAATTAGTTTAAATCATTCACAGGTTCTTAGAAGTTCTCTTGTGATGTCTGTTTGCTGTAACAATGGCAAGATGATGAGTTGTAGGCTCAGACAACCAGAATCCTCATGGTTGATCTGGTATTTCTGGCTCCACTATTAACTGGTCTAAAAACAAACCAAAGTGATTGTCAATGCAAAGGTAATCAAAATGGTTAGACTATGGTAGTCAGTTCTGAAAGATGCTGTAGTGAGGCCTGAACACCAAGAGAGGAACTTTAGTAGATGATTGTGTCATTGAGTATAAACAATGAGCACAAATGCACTTCAAGTCATCTCAGAGATGTGTTTCACTTTTCAGTTCAGTTTGTCTTAGTCTATTTGGGCTGCTGTAACAAAAATATCCTAAATGAGGTGGCTTATAAACAACATAAATTTATTTCTCACAGTTCTGGAGGCTGGAAGTAAGGTCAGGGTGCCATCATGGTCATGTTGTGGTGAGAACCCTCTTCTGGGTTGCAGAGTGCAGACTTCTCATTGTATCCTGATATGGAGGAGAGCAGAGAGAAAGCAAGCTCTTGTGACTCCTATAAGGGCACTAATCCAATTCATGGGGGCTTCATCCTCATGACCTCATTTAAGCCTACTTGCCTCCCAAAGGCCCTGCTCTGTAATACCATCACATTGGACAGCAGGGCTTCATTGTATGTTTTGAGGAACATGTTCAGTCCATAACAGTGTTGTAAATGTTTTTAAGAAAAGATGCCATATGATATGATGCCCCATATGGAATGAGTAGATAGAAAGTGTGCGAACTAAATATTCTTTGAGACTCATTCATGTCAATGTCTATTCCTGGTGCAGAGAATAATCTCCAGGATATAGTTATAGTTTGTGATGACTGAGAAGTAGGTTTCCAGGAGTGGAACAGTATGGACCTAGGTTTTTGACATTGCAGTTGCCCCTCCGAATTTCTGACATAACAGGAAAATTATCTTTGGTCCAGATACTGGAATTTCTTTGACAACATCATATTGTTTCTGAAACTTAACAAGTTAAAAACATATTCTTGCATATTTGATATTATGTTCTTTGGAAATTTTATTTCTTCTATTAGAATATTAAATGATACAACATTTTATTTGATCTGCATTGACTATAACAAAAGATTTTCATAAACATATGTAAGAAATAAAACTTTTTAATGAACATTATACTTTAATTGCTCTACTGACTTAAAAAGCCACTCATTGGGGTGCATATTGTTATGAACTCTTTTCTGGAGAAATTCTGTAAGTGCAGAAGCCATTAAAATGATTAAAATTTCCCCGTGACTTCTGTTATTTGTGCAGTTATTTTTGATCCTGAGAACAACCATACTGTTGAATCTAGCTACTAAAAAGTACAAGATGTGTCAGACACCTGTCCAGAAGAAGAAAGTTCTGGAATAACTCTTGCACTTTCTATCTATTGCTGCTCCTCTGTTCTTGTATCTTTTCTTCCTTTTAAGGAAAAAAAAAAAAGAAAAAGAGCGTCTTGGAACAAATTGATTTTGTTAGCGCATTGATCATACTCCTAGCCTGCGGTTAGAGCATAACTTCAAAAACAATAATAAGTAAGACAATCATCTAATTTTACTGAAATAAAACTGAAAATGTACACCCGACAGAATCATCCCTGAGACTAAGTTAGGTGCTTTTGTGTTTGTACTTTATTCTCAATGACACTGTAATCTACTAAAGTTCCTCTCTCGCTTTTTCTCTTTGCAATCTGGAAGAACAGATTCACCAGTGATTGTGCTCATTTATAAAAGCATCCAAAACAAAATTGAACCCCAAGGCTGATAAGCTATAAAGATGCTGATCGGATCTGAGCAGAATGGACCACGCTTTAGGGCTCGCTCAACTAAAGATGGTTCTGGAAGACTGATGGCTTTAGAGACACAATTACAAACACCACAGCTCTGTCAGATGGATGGAGATGCGTGAAACATGGGGCTGGCCCTTTATTAAGGAAAGAATGACGTTTTGTAAAATACATCCTAAGATTTAGTCATTTTTTTTTGAGGTAATTAAATTCCCAGCATTCTTCGGTAGAAGACATAATCAAACAATTGCATGAGAAAGAACAATCCAATAGCATATATACATATATATATAAATATAAAATAGTTCTACAAAACAAAGACTAATTGATTTTTTAATGGCTCAAACTAAAAGGGGCGAACCTCGTCAAATTTATATAATTGCTATTCACAACCAGTAGAAGTCACAATTGATAGGAAATTAGAAACGTTTGTTCTTTCCAGAGTTCCTGTCCAAAGAGAGGTTGGAGATTAAAAAAAAGAACTTGGAATTATTTCCTTTGTTTTCAAGACCACAAATAGCTAAAAAACGAAATTAGAACTGAAGCAAAATAGTAAAAATGAGATTGATATTTAGAGATTAAAGCACATTTATCAGGGGGTGGTGTCTGCGAGACCAGGCTTGAATGGATGTGCCCTTGGGCTTATGTCCTAGGAAGTTCAGATGACGTCTTAGATTCATAGTTTATAAATAAGACCCTGAATATGCATTTCTGGAAATTTTTTTTTTTTACCAAATTAAAGTTTTATTTTTTGACCAAATGAGCAGGTATGAATGCCAATTTAAAGTTTCCTGGATTCTCCAGATTTTATTTCATAATTTACTGGTGAAACAATGATGAAATCTATTACCATTACCTGGAGTGGCCTCATTCATCTTTCGTGCCCTTAGCTTCTCTATTGAGAAACTTTATGCTCAGTTCATTCTGTGTCCTCATAGTTCTTGTGGTTTCTTCTGGCTTCCCACTAAAATAAACTTACTTGGTTCCCTTATTTACACAGATAAATACATGAATAATAATGGCTTTCTCTTGTAGTAATAAAAAAATCAAGCTAGAATCATCCAGGTCATTGAAACACTGAAATTAACAAATTTTTATAGTCTCGGAGAATAATTTGAATTAAAGGGAGAGAAATTTGATACATTCTATTATATGTCTGAAAACTGGTTGTTTGAGAGATATTAACTTTATTGATGTGCAAAGTTAATCTAAATTAAAACGTCAGAATAAGGGTATCTAAGACAGACTGGCCCTGAACGTTTCCAAGGCCCCAGGCAGGAACTTTCAGGTAGAAGGCCTTGTACCCTAAGTGTAAATACATACAAGTCATAAACCAAGCCAAACAAACTCTCAAATAAATATGTTCTACCCTCTTACCATGACAAATACAAGTTATAACACCCTGGCAGGCCAAATTTGAATCTGAATTCTGGAGCCCCTAGGAACGCTGTGCTGTAGTGTGATGCCCAAGAGGGCTGCACCAGAGCTGCTGGCTTGTAACCACTGTCTCCTCTCTGTCCTTCCTTGTTTGCACTAGAAAGCTCCTTGGGCATGCAGGTGGGGAGACCAACCAGTATTCCGAAACTCCATTTACATCTCAAGCACTTATCAGTCTTTTGGCATCTCTTAGGCCTAGAGGGTGTGTATGTTAATGATAAGATGACATTGAATGGGAAGAAGTCAACAGTCTGGAATGTTAGCTCTGGGCTGCAGGAGCAGGGACTTCCAGGGGGCCAGGTACCCTGAGTGTGGCCTAGAAGGAGGGTGGGGACTCTGAGTAGCCAAGCCCCTTTTCCCCCTACAGGCTTCTTGCCCACAGGAGGGTCCTGACCAGAGAAGATGTAGAAAAGGGTTTTCTAAAGCCCAGGGCCCAGGGCAGGGCCTCTCTTTCTGAGATGTAGAGATGACATTGGTCTAAATTCTCATGCGTTAAAGTGTAGGCTCTAACTCAGACAAGATCCTTTGTCTATTTTATGTCTAGACAGTTGTATAAGGGATTTTGTAAAATCACTTTATATAATAAGGGATGAAACTTAAAAGAAATCAACATCTAAACCTGTGGGAAATTAGTTTTGGTGTTATTTACACAATTTGGGTATATATATTTTCCAGTGATATTTAAACTTGCTGCAGTTAGTCAGGATTAGGGAAATGTATAACAAACCTGTAGTTTAGATTTGGAGGGGTATGTGGTGGACAGAATGACTGCCTCCCGATGAAATTTACATCCTAATCCTTGGAACCTATGACTATGTTGCAAAGAGGACTTAAGGTTGTGGACAGAAATAAGGTTGGTAATCAGCTGGCCTTAAAATAGGGAGATTATCCCACATTATCTAGGTACCCTGGATGTAATGAGAAGGGTTCCTAGCAGAAGAGCAGGCTAGAGGGAAGTGAGTTCAGATCTGAAAAAGACTCAACTTGCCAATGTTGGCTTTGAAGATAGAGGAATGGGTCAGGGGTCAACGAATGCGGTGATCTCTGAAAACCGGACAAGGCAAAGAAACATACTCTTCCCCAGAGCCTTCAGAAAGGACTAAGAGCCTTACAAACATCTTGATTTTTAGTCCAGTGAAACTGATGTCAGACTTCTGACCTCCAGAACGCTAAGATAATAAATATGCATTCTTTTAAGACATCAATGTTAACGGTAATTTATTACTGCAGCAATAGAAAACTAACAGCCCAGTGTGTTGCTTTGAAAAGCTTAGGATGGTATTGAAATCTCTTTGTTATTATTATTATTAATTCTTTTTCTTCTTCTACACATTAGTGTAGAATATTCTATGTTCTTGATTAACATTTCTTAAAAATATAGATGAATTCACAACTAGGGTAAAAAATATTGTAAACCACTAGTAGAAAATTATATAGTGATATACTTATCATAGCACACATACACACAAATTTAGCCTCGTGTAGACGGTGTCAGTGTAGCCCACAGGCATATTAGTTGTCTGCTTTGACTGTCCTATAGTAAATATTAACTAAAATTTAGAGCCCGATTGAGTTGTGAAAAATCCTCAGAAAGATTATTCCATGATGCTATAGCTGCATTTTAAAACAACAAATACTCTATGCAGAAACGTATGAGAGCAATGAAATTGGCAAATCCTTTAGAACAGTTCATAGAACTTTGTAGAAGTTGTTGTGATTTATTCAAACAAGTACTATTGTTGTCGCCTCTCAGCCTTTTGGCTAAGATCAAGCGCAAACAAGTACTATTTTTTGACTGTTTAACATTATCTGTCCAAAATATCCAGCTTACTTTCAAGGAAGGCTTATTTAAATGCTACTAAATATGTTATTCAATTAAGAAAAAAATTATGAGTTTAACCAGAGAATGCAGAATAAGTCTTAAATACATGCTTCCAATCCTAAAGGTAGAAAGTGGTCCGAGTCTTGAGCATAAATAATGAGAAGTGGCACGTCACCTGGTGCTCTGTGTAAATGTGGGTATTGGATTCAGACATTTTTTTTTCTCCTTATTTTTTTAAATGAGAAAAAGACCTGCCTCAAATAGATGTGCTCAGGATGTCATGAATCATGACTGAAGAAGAAGAAAGTCATGTGGAATTTGTGAGCAACATAGACCATAGTTTATTCATTACCAGATTATGCATACTTAAGATGTTGTTCATTTTACTTGGAAAGCTATTATTAAATCATATTTATGTACATGTATGTTTCTACATATATCTTCAATTAGGTCGAGAATTATGGAGTTAAAGGGGGCCAAAAATGTAAAATATGCAAACAGCTTTCCATTTCTTCTTGACCTGGTAGTACCGAAGTTCTAAAAATGATATTCTGAACAAAACAGTAATATAAACTATGGATAAAAATGTGGGGTAGTGCAAACAGATGTTAGAATGTATAAGATTTTATCCTTAAAATTGAGTGTGAAAATCTGAGAATTCATGTTGGAAGGAACAGACTTCGTTCACTATCGAAGGCATTTCTTAAACTGAATTTTTCCTCACACCCGGTGGCTTTCCCTTCCCTTGCTCCCACCTTTTTTTTTTTTTTTAATCAAGCCTAAGGAAACCTATGGTGAAGTTCTTTATAACAAAGTATAATGGGGCCTCCTACACCACTGTATGCAGAGGGCTGTCTATTCTATTTTTAAAAATCTCCCGGGAAGGAGCTTCTCCAACTTCCTTGTGAAGCTCTGACTTAGTACCTGGCAATCTTTTCCCTTCCCAGGGTCCCCAGGCTGGTCTTCCTCCCTTGCTTAAGAATTTATTATAGATCAAATTATTTTAGGGTTCTGAATATATTGTTATATTTAAACGATACTTCCCCCAAAGGGGCTCAATTAAAAGAGTGGAGGATGTCAGTGCCGTGGAGCTCCGTCTTCAAAGAAAGGTGTTCGATTAATACAAGTGGGCAAGAGTCAGAGGATAAACACAAATCAAAATCTTTTAGAGAAAGTCTTTCAAAAGTTGTGAAACAACTGGTATCTGAAGTGTGCCTTCTCTTTCCTTCCGATTCTTACAGAAGTTAGGACATCCTGTGCTATTTATTAAAGACAGATGATCCCAGCCTCTGTCCTCAGGGGAGAGTCTTGATCACATTGTTTCTTCATCAGAGGACGATGATGGTGCTTACCTACCTCAAATTTTTTTTAATGTGGGTTAATTACTATTTGTATGGTACTATCAAAGATGTTAAATCTTATGTAGGCATGCTGAGGGCTTGACGCTGTTATTTTTTCTCAAAGGTGCTTTTATTTCTGTCTGCCGTCAAAAATTATGCAAAACTGTGGGAGAGAATGGTGTTCTGTTCTTGCCGTCTAATTATGTGTTGGCATTTGGAAGGAGAAATCCATTAAAAAAATTTTCCATATTACCCTAATGTTCTCTACTACCTCAATCTTGGCATTTTATCTTAGGGGGAAAAAGTGCCACAATATAACCAGGAATACTATTCGTGTACTTCTAATTAAAACACCAGTGGGTTTATCTAATTTAAACAGTCAAGAACATTGACGATGTCCTTATGTTAACTATTTGACTGCTAATTTACTTTGTATTTTCAGAAAGGGACATACCCTTTTTGTGTTTTATGGTTGCTTGTAATTCAGTTATAAAAGTTTTCTTTTTTAATTTTATTTTTTAACTGGAGTATCGTTGGTTTACAATGTGTTAGTTTCACATGTATAGAAAAGTGATTCAGTTATACATATATATGTATCCTTTTTCAAATTATTTTCCATTATAGGTTATTACAAGATATTGAATATAGTTCCCTGAACTATACAGTAGGTCCTTGTTTACCTATGTATATATAAAAGTGTGTGTCTATTAGTCCCAAACTCCTAATTTATCCATCTCCCCTCCTTCCCACTTTGGTAACCATAAATTTGTTTTCTATGCCTGTGAGTCTCTTTCTTTTTTGTAAATAAGTTCATTTACATAATTTTTTTTTTTAGATTCCACATATAAGTGATATCATGTGATATTTGTCTTTCTCTGTCTGACTTACTTCACTTAGTACGGTAATCTCTAGGTCCATCCATGTTACTGCAAATAAAAGTTTTTATACACAAGAAAATGTAAATTCTAATTTATGTGTTATAACTTACTTATCAGAATGAACGTAAGAGCCAATTTTAAACTGATTACACTTTACAAAGTGTCTGTCTCCTGCTTCCTGTTAAGGAAAGCAGGAAAGTTACCTTTGTTATGAGCAAGTCATTTTTGTCTGCTTATATATCGATGAGAAAATACCGGTTACTTCAGCATTTAAGGGCAACTTGCCTCCATGTTTGTCATTCTTTAGGGAAGAGATTTAGGGACCTTTTGTCTGCACCGCGTTAACGGGAGTGGGAGATCTTTGCTGTTGTGCCCTTGCCTTTAGTCTCCTGACACTGCTCCCAGGTTCCATTCAAGGAACAGAGCAAGGGCACTGCACCATGCAATTTTTAGAAGGTGTCAAGGGAGAAAGTATAATGAAGATGAACTCTCTTGCTCCTCTTGCAATTCAGCTACACTGTAAGGCGATTTTAAAATAAAGACCCTGATTTTTAGAAAATACAGAAAATTGTATCCAGATAATTGTCTCTGTTGTCCCTTTGATTTGCATGGACGACTGGCACTTCAGAGTGCTGGTGGGCGCTCCAGGAAGAGTGGAGGGTTTCTGCATGGCTGTTCTCTCTGATCCTCGTCTGACCCAGGAGGCGGGGGCTGGGCGGTGCAGACTCAGGGAGGCTGTGTTCTCTTTTGTTTTCTAGACACATCTTGGAGTTAGAGGGGAAGGGTGTGGGTATTAAAAGGAAAAAGTAGCCTGGGAGCGTGGTCCACTGTACAGAGATACACATAGTTTAGCTGAAGGTTCATATCACAGCGAATAACGGGCAAAAAGTCTCTCACCTCTTTTTGGATAATAAACTATTGTTCATCTTGGGTCTAGTACACCATTTTTATGTCTCATTTTCTTGGTCTTTAAGAAAGGACAATAACACTTAATCTCAGAAAATATTTTTAAAATGCCTTGAAATTCTTAATAAAATGTGTCACATTAACGCAAAAGCTTCTCTCAGTCACTGTTTACATTGTTCAGTCATATTTTATCTTTTATTCCCCCAATAACAATCTGTCTGGCTTCTTAGCAGATTGTGATGGAGGGGCAATGAGAGGATGGCTAGAAGGGGGATCTATTTGTGCTTTACTCTGTTCTATATCATATGCTTATATGCTAAGTGTGTGTGTGTGTGTGCGCGCGCGTATGTAGGAGGGGTTATATTTCTTAAATTGCTTCAAATAAAGTCACAACTCTCAGTGGATCTTTGATCGAACAGTAGGGAAAGAGATTATGTTATTTTTTTCCCATTAGAAGCAATTACAGATGTTTTCCTAATTTCAGTAATTTTGAAATGAGAAAATTATTTTACTTATAACACCTCATTTTGTAAATCTGATAATGTAACTACCATTAAAAAATATTTTCTTCATTGTGGTAGTATCATTTCCAGAAAACATAATATGTGTAGGTAAAACATTTGTTATCTGTGTTATTAACCAAAATAAGATTTTTTTTTTAAAATCTTCTTTTCTTGTATTAGCTGTGCCTTTAGGTCTAAAAGAAATACTAGAGTAGGGCTTTGTTAGTTTGGAATACGGACTCAGTACAAGATATTGGAACCTGCTTTAGGAAAAAAAATCATTAAGAAATTTCTGTGAAGGATCTGCCGCACATTTTTCTTTGAGGTGAGCAGAAAGCAAGCCTGCTTTTGCTGATACCACTTGAAAGCTCATTGAGGGAAGCGGTGTAAACACTTTATTTATTAACAGAAAACCGATTTTAAATGTTGGGGTTAGAAAACCTATTCAACATTTTTTTTAAACTGCTCTAGCTTTAATTCATAATTACAAGCTTATTCCAGTCTCTGCATAATGAAACCACATTTTAGACCAACAGCTGTTATCTACTTTTTTCTGCTAGCCTTGGGGTATGAATATTTTAATATTCATTTTCTATGTGCAGATAAACTAAATACTTCCTACTGAAAGTCTATCAAATTAATCACAAAAATCTTAGTTGCTGTTCTTTCTTCCATGTAACTCATTTTTAAAAAACCGCTCACTTTACGCCCCATTTTTCATAAACCTGAAAGCGATTTTTGTAAAACGTACAAAGGAGAATATGGAGAAATCCACGAAGATAAAGGATCACGGAAAAGATTAAAGCCACGGCGTTTCAGTGACGTGCCCTTTCATTCTCTTCCATTTTGGGCAAAGTCAGTTTCAGCCTCAATATGTTGCCTGTGGTGGTGTTTTAATAGCTGGTTTTGTGTTGGAAGGCTGCAATTTCCACTTACTGAAATGGTATTAGGTCCCCGTATGCAAATGATGTGGCCTAAAGGTAGATTTCTTTCCCCGAATCTTCCAGCGTAATCTCACAAACACCACTGTGATGTGGCTTAAAACATGTGGCAGCTCTTGCTTTTGGATGGCAGTGAATGGACAGAAAACTCAAAGTTCTCTAGCCCAGTAACTTCTAAAGGGGAGTGGTACATAAAAGTGGAGTGGAAGGCCTCGCCAACAGAATCGAAATAGGTGAATTTGCAGCTAAAGTTGGTGGATGTCAATATTGGGGACGGTCAAGAAGAATTCCTCATATTTTTATAAATCCTGGAGCAAGATGTTCTCCCCTGTTCTGCGTCGCAACCAAACACTTCTACTTACATAATACAATAAACAGTGTTTCTGAGTGGAAAACATAATCTATACCATTAGCAGATCAAGATCAGACATCTCGTTAATACTGAACCATGACTGTTTAAACATATTTGAGGCCTGAGTGTGGCGATGGAAAAATAATGATAGGGAAAAACACACACACACACACACACACACACAAACACACACACACACACACAAAACCCAGCCACATAAACGCCCCATGCAGTGTTTTTCCATTTACAAGGACCAGTGTCTTCTGTGAAAGCTTACTTGGCCTTGGTGAGCACACATGTGATGATGTCCTATGTGATCGTTCCTTCTGCCTTTACGTTCTCTTGGGATAACAGAACACAAACACTCAGGCCCTGGGTGTTTGAGAAACAGATGCCTTTTTTTTTTTTTTTTTTTAAGTGGAGACATTTGATAGGACTTAATGGAGAGAAGACATAGAAACTTCTAATCGTTTCCAGGTCCTGTGACAGCTGAAATTTTCATGCTCATCTCCTTGTGCGTTTCTCCACCTGCTCTGTACTCTTTCCTTCCCTCCCCTCCTCTTTTTGTGACTTAAGAAGACCCTGACTGTAACAGGGGAATGCCCTTTATCTTCAGCATATTTTTCCTTTCCATTTCTTCCTTTGCCTTCGTGACTTAACAGACACTTGCCTCTGCCGTTAATAGAGTCCGAGCTTTTTCATGGATCCTTCCATAACACTGCCCTTTTCTCCCTGTTCCTTGTCTCTCAGAGTCCCTCCAGTGTCTTTTTACTGACATCATCGCTGCTGCCCCAGGTGGCTCCCCCACATTTGATTTTTTTATTCCTGAGGAAATTCCTAACCTTCACTGAGCAGTTAATGGCTCCGTGCTGGTGCTATACAGAGTATGTGGCATGCCTTACTTCATTTAATTGTCGCAAGGCTTTAAAGAGATGTGTGCTATTATTATTTCCATGCTATAGTGGAGGAGAGTGAAGCTTGCAGGGGTTGAATAACTTGTCCAAAGATAAACAGCTGTAAGTGGTGTAGCGGGGAGTCAAACTTGGGTCTAGCCCAGAACTCAAGCTCTTAGTCACCCTGTATACTCCTCTTGCTTACCGTCTTTCTCAGTGACACTGGCATTCTTTCTGTCAGGGCATCAAGTGGCGTGAACTCATAGTCTCAAAAGTTGCAGCATTCTGCTTTCCCCGCACATATGCGCCAGAACTGCATATTTTATGCCACCCTTCACCTCTGAAACCTTGGAGTTGGTGGGCTGCTCGTAAGCACACCAGCTTTGCCTGTAGTTCACCTGTAATTCACCTCCGTGGAGCCCACTTCCCGGTGTCTCTCACCCTCTGAACCTACGTTCCCTTCCTTTTCGCCCAGTCTTTTCACTTCCTTGATTACATCGTCTTCTCCCACCTGAATGCTCTGGTTACCTCTAGCTATCATGGTTCCTACCTATCAGTCTGGATTCCTAAAGGCTCTTGATTTTAAACAGGCCCTTCAACATCAACCCCCAATCTAAAATAATTCCTGGAACGACTTTATCCACTCTTCTCCTTAAATTACTGGGGAAAAAAAGAAAAGATTCTCATAAGATGTTCTCACTTTAATTCTATTCCTAAGACACAGTTTGACTGACAGCTGTTGCTTGCAGCTGCCCTTTGGCACCTGGAAGTTCCTCTGTTTATCCCTCCTGATTCCTTTTTGCTTTCACCAGAGGCCTTGTTCTAAACCCACTTTCACTTTCTCTGTTCTCACAGGCAACCCTGATCTCAGCAGAGAGATTCCACGTTGCCGTCCTAATCCAACCGCTCTTCCTCTCCGCTAAGCTGTCACGCGGAGTCCTGTTCTCTGTAGCAGCCATTCCCCAGGTGTCCGAGAGTTTTCGACTCCTTATTTTGAGACATCTCGCTCGGAAGCCTAGTCTTTTCTTTTACCATGATTTAATTCTTGTTTCAGTGGTTCCTTCCTCCTTGCCCTCAAACACACATGGGGCTTCCCTTTCTTAGCAGGTTCTGCCCTGGTCAGGGTGCCTCGCCCAGCCATCATTTTCTTGCATCTTGGCCTAATTGCCTGTTGTCCTACAGTCTTCAGTGAGTGCTCCCCACCCACCGTGCGCGTCCTCCCACCCCCTTCCCTTCACTAGTCCTTTGACGTCAGACTTGCACGCCCAGCACTCTGCTGCTGCGTCAGTCGTCAGCGATGTCCTTCTTGCTCCGTCGCTCCCTCTTCTCCAGGTTTGACTCCTCTGCAGGCTTTGGTGCTTGTTAAGCTGCAGCCCTTTACTAAATCTCACTCTTCTCTTGGCTTCTGTAACTACATCATTAAAGTTGCCTTCTCTCAACTGGGGCTGTTCCTTTCTGTTTCCCCTTTAATATTTCTTAAAGGTTAGTCCCAGGAGTTCTAATTTTCATTTGTTTGTTTGTTTGTTTGGGGGCAGGGAGGAGGTAACTAGGTTAACTGATGTATTTATTTTAACGGAGGTTCTGGGGATTGAGCCCAGGACCTCGTGCACACTAAGCCCAGACCCTGCCACTGAGCTGTACCCTCCTCCGCCTGCATTTTCTGTTTCTATAACCCTCTCATAGTTCAGCACTGAACTCTGTGATGTCCACTTTAAAATCATGATTGCCTTCCCCATCTCTTTTCTAGGCACGTGTGACACATTTCTACTTGGTTTTCCAACCACTGTCTCTGGAAGGTTTAGAACAGAAATTACTCAGAAGTCATATCTTATTCAATGGTTTCTTCCCAGGATGTAGTGACTGCTGGGTACTGTGTAGGCACTCATATATTTTGGTATAATTGTACTGTATTAGGAACTGGCTTTTTTGAGCACTTACTATAGTGTCTTATGGGCAACGGGATAGGCACTTTAGATAAGGTATTTCATTTAATATTCTCAAAATCCCTTGAGGACAGCCTGTGGGCAAACCCTGATGTTTGATTAGCCCAACCTTTATCCACAATTCCTTTGTCACATTCCAGCCAGTGATACAATTCTGGATAGTAAAGTGTGAGTGAAAGTTTACAGGGTGAGTCTTCCAGAGAAGCTTTGGCTTCTCCTGTGTAGAGACATACTGAGCTCACATGCCTCTTCACTCTTGGCCCTGCCTCTTGCCTCATGCTGAGAATATGGATGTAATACCTAGAGATGTTGCAGCCATCTTGTGCCTATGAGGCCGTGAGCATGAGGACAAAAGCAACAATGAAGGACGGTGAAGGAGAAAGATAGACAAATCTGGGTCCCTAATAGCATCTCGCTGCTGTTTCCCCTGATACTTCTCTTTTGGTTAGTGGTATCATCATTCTCCAGGCAGCTATGCCCTGTCCTTGCATTGTGCTTATGTGATTGCCTCTCATATTTGGATTTCTGCTTTCATTTCTGAGCTAATCTGACTTCACTCCCTCCCCAGTTCATTCTGGTTGCTACTACCAGGCTAAACTTAAAGAGTTCTGCAGGAATGTAAGGCATGCAGATGGAGGTGTTAGCTAATACTAAGGTGGTAATCAAATTGCAGTGTAAGAACGTAGCAAGTCAACACACATTGTAAAACTTAAACTTACACAGTGTTGTATGTCAATCATATTGCAATAAAAAATTACATGTAATAAAATGTTACATAAATGCCACCAGCAAAAATTTTAAAAAAGATACTTCTTGAAACTTAGATAGAGCTTCTATAAAAGCTTACATAAAATTTATATAGTGTTTAATTCATTTATTAATTATGCCATTTAATCTTCATAAAAATATGCAAAGTATATTTTATTATTATCATTACTAGGAAAGTGAGACTTACAAAGGGAGAAACCTATAGTCCCCACCAGTAAGTGGCTGAATTAGAGGTAGAAGCCAGGTCCCTTGACTCAGAATTTGGTGGTTTTAAAACCACATTACTCTTCTCGTGCTGTTTTGCAATTAATTTTGCTGCTCAAAAGCCTACTTGAGTTATTAACATTGTGATATATCAAGTGCACTTTAAATTAAATTTCTCATAATCTTTCTTCACCCTCCACATGTAACTCTTTTCCTTGACTCCCCAACATAACTCCCCCATGATAGTCACACGAGTCTAAATATAGTTTCTCAAACCTGTTTATGCTGTTTTTCTGCTTGATATTAATCTTTTTAATCCTGGCTCAAATTCCATCTCATCCATATAGCTTTTACCCCCCAATCTACCTAATTAATTTTGGCCACTGTATTTTTATTTTTATTTTTTGTTTGTTTTTGATAAAACTTCTTAGCAATTGACCTTATGCTCCCTTGTATTACTTTATAATAATTTTATGTATTGCAAGCTCACCTTTTCATTTACATCCTACACTTGAGGGTGGGCACTGGAGGCACCCACTCCACCCTGACAGGGTTCTAAAACCATTGTGCAGCCCCTGCAGAAACTTACTCTCCTTGAACACAGCGGTCCTCGATTCTTCCTCCCTTCCCTTCATCCCTCTCTTTCTTCCTTTTTCCTTTCCTCCCTCCCATCTCCCTCTCTCCCTCTCTCACCTGGCTCGTTCAGCTCTGTAAGGCAGTTTCCCAATCTTCTTCCAATTTTTCTAAAATTATCACATTCCTTGATGGGTTGATTCACTTTCTTGTGTACTTGAAATCTACGAGACGGGTGATCATGGACTCTCAGATGCTCCTGAGAACATCTTAAATCCAAAGTCAGCTGATAGGCCCACACAAAGCTGAGCTGTTTCTATAATTACTTACACATTATCACATTCAAAAGAAACACTAGTCTGGCATCCAGAAAGGGATGGAAAAGCAATTTAAATCTGGATCACTGAACATATATTAAATGGGGATTATATTGCATAATGCAGAGTAAATTAGCTTGAAAATCCTGCACCCACTCTTCCCAAAGTTTTGAAGTCAAGTATTTTCTTGATATTATGCAGCAGGAAGAATATCTAAACTTCCTGAACAAAAGGAGACATGAAACAAAGAAGTGAGAGCAGACAAACAAACATAAAACCCAACAAAATATCATTAAGATTGATGTGGTCGGTCATTCATAACTTGCCATTCAAAACTGTGTATCCAAAATGCAGTTCCATTGTTCTCACTCATTAGTGGTCTAGTAAGCAAATGTTACACATTTCCATTTGAGAAAGTACGTGTAAGTTATATTAAACACTTTTTAATCACTCTTTACTGGGTAAAAAATTCCATTTGAAAAGCACGTCTTTAGACCTTTTATTTCTATTTCAATATAATTATCATAAAAAGTTTTATTTTAATCTATGAAAATGGGCGGTGACAATTTATTTGGAGCAATTAGCACTCAATTTTATAATAAATTAACACTTACAAATGAACAAGATTTGTATTGGTTTCTTTCCAAAAGACTCTGGAATGACTTATTTATGTTGGCTTTTAGTGACTATGGGAAGTCCTTGTGTCCAGTTCCTTAGCTGTTCCCCTTTTGGTTTCTGCTTTAGTATAACACATATTCCTTTTTATCTCATCCAACAAGCACCATTACCTTTCTGCTTAGTGACTGGCGTCCACTGGGTTAGGGCAAGGATTTGAGGATTTGGTATCAGGTTGTAAACTGGGTGGATAACAAGGAAATAGAATAGCAGTGAGGGTAATGCGGGAGGCAGCAGCGAGAGCTTAAGGAAAGCAGTGGGCCACGAGAAACTGAATAGAAATTAGGGGCACAAAATTAATTAGAGTGGGCAGAAGACGTGTGAAGCAAATGCCAACAATTACATCTTTGATGGGGGCGTAGTGGTGTGCAAATTCTCGTCACAACTCCAATTGAGAAATGCGGTGTCTGTCGCCTTGAGTCGGGGCTCTGACCGCTTGATCAATAGTGGGAGTGAGACCATGTCATCCCTGGGCCCTGGGCTTTCAGAAACCGGCAGCCTCCACTTCCTGTCTTTGAGGGGCCTCGGCTTAAAATCCAGCCTCCACGTTGGGAGGAAGCCTAACAAGCCAATGGGGAGGCCGCGCGAGGTGTTCCGGTCAACAGGCTCGGTGAGGTTCCACCTGAGAGCCAGCGTCCAGCGCCGGCCACACGGCTGAGTGGGCCTCCATGCGACTGCAGCCTCCCCTGGTCAGTCGCCCGTGGCCTTGAGTCTCCCCAGCTGAGGGCCCAGACACCGCGGAGCAGACACAAGGCGCCCTCCCGGTGCTAGTAAAACGGAGGTGGTTTTACACCGCTGAAGTGTGGAGCGGCTTTTTTTTTTTTTTATAATGTAGAGACTGTAACAACTATTATCAGGCACGAGGATACCACTATTGATCAAGACCTATCTTAATTGATAGAAATCATGTGAGAATCCAGAATATATAGCTGTACATAAAAAATGAGCGATCTGAGTCCCTGCATAAGGTAACTTATGAATGTTTGATGCTGAAGAGATGCAATTCCCTTTGAATAAGAAAAACTTCTCTAAAAATTATGGAGAGACTTTTCTTCTTTTCAGGGAAAACAAACCAACTTGTAAGTAGACTTTCAAGCATGAGGCTGTTTCTTTGACAGGGACCTTCTCACTTCCCTTGTTTGTACCGAGTGCTTCTTTATCCTAAACATCCTTGATGAGGGGAACTTAACACAATTAGTGGATTACAGCTCGTGGCTGAGGTATCTGGAGAGCTGAGGTGGCCAGCTTTGAACTCCTTTATTATTGTGAAGTTGAAAGAAATGGCTTTGCTCCTACCAGTAGAGTCTTCTGCCAAATTTAACCTGTGCATTTCTAAATCACTTACATATTTTAAAGGATTAAAATTAAAGACGAGATTAAAAACTTTCCTCTTGGCTTCAAAGGAAGACCCAAAACCTCCACGTAGCCTAACTGACAACCTCCTTTGCTGTTTGGAGACGGGGAGGGGAAGGAAAAAACAAAAAAGACTTGCTTGAATTATTTATTCAGTTCTTAACCTCTTGTTTTCCAGCCGGTGTTGTTCTGGAGTAAACACTAGAATGTTGAGATAAATTGTGATGTTTACCTTGGCTTTACTTTAACCTAAAGTGACATTTAAGACATCAGTATGGAGTATGAGTTCGTTTCTGAACTTGGCTCTGACTCCAGTCCTTAGGAAGGAGGTTAACTCGACGTGTTGTGGCAGCCTTGATGTTGTTGCCATAACAGTAACTTTCCCCTAATAAATTTTTCTCTCTGGAGATTTCAACACTTCAAAAGATAATACAACATACCTTTTGCAAATCAGAGGATAAGGTTTCATGTGGGCAGTGGCAGCCAATGATTACTTCTGAACCCCAACGTGTAATTACGGAGGCAAGACGAGGAAACTTCCAGCATGCCTGCTGCTGGCAGAACTGAACACGGGGAGAGATGTCAGGTCGGGGTTGAGGTTCAAAGCTGGGGGCTGGTTTCCAGCTCAGCAGCTGCTTTAGTTGCACAGTTCTGTACATTAGAACCGTTTATCTCCTGCCAACTGCGGTAATTAATTTTGTCTTCAGTCAGTGGGGGGAGGGTTGATCTTCTCTTTCTGAAAAAGTTTCTCACGCAAATGTTTTCCAGTGTTGAAATGCCGATGGCTTTTCTCCTGTTTTCCGGTATTTACTGGCCTCTGAGTTCACTGTGCTCTGAATCCGTGACTAATGCAAGTCAGAACCAGGTTTATTGATGACGTCCATTTTCCTGCTTAGGGATCAAAGGTTTGCAGAGTACACACTGATCAGGGCTCCCAAATTATCTCTAAGCCTATCTGCATGTAGTGTAAGAAGTGTGCACCTACGCATATGAGGACCCGTTAGTTGCAAGAAATGCAGTCTTTTGCAGGTTTACATTTTCTTTTTAAAAATGTCTCATAAACTTATATTCCATATGCTCAACAAAGTCCTTTAACCCAAATGCATCCCAGTGGCCCTTCTGGAGTTAAATTAGTATTAAAAATAGGCTTGTCACTGGGCAGCTTTGTCTGATAATTTCTAGAAAACTTGGGTCTTACTTTCAAACATTCTATCCTCCAAAGTTCTTTGCTTGGGCTTAATATGAGAGCCTTTTGAGGTAATTAATCTCCAAAGTGTGGAGATATTATCAGTTAAAAAACAGAGAGAGCGGACAGTTTTAAAGGGTATGAGGAAATGTCTATGACTGAATTATAATCTGTATTTTGGTTTTTACAGAACATCACTCAAATTAAAGACAGTACATAATTTCCATTTGATTTATTTCTCGAGTCTTCAAAGTCTTTGAACTGTAGCCATAAAGGATCATCATGGTTAAGCAACACTGAAATTCACCAGTGAATTTATCCAAAGAAATTAGATGAACCAAACAATATTGATATTGAGCAAAATGCGATTGGGCTTGAGGATGAAAGGGAAATTTGGCAGGGTTGGGGATGGGAGGATAGTGATGAGAAGGTAAAACTGAGCAACAGTTTAATTTTGCATTTTTTTCACCTAAAAATTAAAATTGTAGTTTGTTTCCACGGATCTTTCTATCCAGTTTAGTGCTGAGGTTTTAGACCTTGAAAGGGTTTTAAATGTGATCATTCTGAAGCCTGCATTTCTCTGGCCTTAATGTGGATATGCATCTCCTGGGGATTTTGGTTAAGTGCAGATTCTAATTTAGGAGGTTGGGGCTGAGACCTGGTAGTGGACCTTCCTTGGTACCAAAGATCTAGTTCACCCTCCACCTCTCCATCTTTTCACACATGAGCAGGGTTAGGGCTAGAGATACTGAGTTTCCCAAGGCCACACAGCTACTTAATGACAAAGTTGTGAGGAGATCAGAGCTCATCCCCCAGCCCAGAATTTTCTACATGGAGCCAGAGTTTTCCAGTCTTATTCTGTTGGCAAAAAAGCCATGAAAATCATGGTGCTCTTTGCAGAATACCCTTAAACACTCACATATTCAATTAATATTACACAACTCTGTGCTAAGTCAGATAGCATCTCAGAATGCATTCTAGCAGTAGAAGTCCATTAATTCAGTTTAATCCTTGACAGGGTTGGTCAGCTCAAGAGTAAAATCCTGATTTTATGCATCCTGAAAGTTACATGACTTGATGAGTTTTCTTTAAGAAAAAGTATTTAAAATCACAAATACAAATTAATGTGAAAGTTAATATTTATTGGGAACGGGAGAAGAAATCCCAGCAAGTAATGGAATCATTGAAGATTACTGCCTCCGTCTTTTGAAATCACTGTGGGTAATTTACCAGAAATCTTTACGAAGAGTGGTTCCCAGTGGCAGCTGAGCACTCACTCCAGGTGCCTACACCAGCCTGTGCCAGTGAGTGGTCCTGGGCTTAATCCTCATCCCCTTCACTGTAAAGCTACCTCTGGTCTGAGACAAAGTTTGAGAACCAATGCTGTCTCCATAAAGTGGGCTCTCTTTATGCTCTTGGTGCCCTGGGTACAGTTCTAAAGGGTCCGTCCCTAAGACCCATCCCAACCCATTCACAGAGCAAAGAATCAGTGTGCTGGTCCTCCCCAAGATTAGATCCCTTGAGATTCTTTTTTTTTTTTTCTTCTATGTTTAAACATTGTGTGTGTGTGTGTGTGTATGGTGGGCAGAGAAGGGGAGTTGCAATTTTATTTAAAATTTTTTTTCTTTTTCTTTTTTTAAATGGAGTTACTGGGATTTGAACCCAGGACCTCGTGCATGCTGAGCATGTGCTCTACCCCTGAGCTATGCCCCTCCCCCCTTGAGATTCTTATCCAGACAAATTCTGCTGTTAGAATAATAAAGGGTATTGTGTTAATGCTCACTCAGTTTCACTGCCTACTGAGAAGGTAGAAAGAGAAGCCAATGCAAAAACTAGGAGGGTAAAAGAAAGTCAAACAACTCTGAGCAAATGCCCCAGCTTTGGAACTTTCTCTCATTTGAGCTCTACCATTTCCACTGTATTTTTTCTTTTTTTTATCATCACCTAGATTAGCCCAATTATGACCCAGCTTTTGCTCCTTTGCTGACTATTCAACACTTTAGGTCAGCAGGATATTTAGAAAAGTCACCGAAACTGTAGAGTTGAACCATAAAGTGTATAAGCAAAATGATGTTAAAAAAGTATGTGTGTGCCACAGCGCTTCTGAATCGCCTTAGATTGCTATTCTAAATTTAAAACTATTTTACATTTACTTTTTAAAATATGCAAAAACTGTTTCAGAAGATACTTGCTCCATTTTGTCTTCATATGCTAGATGATCCTTCTTGTACTGCAGTTTGCATAGTTTGAGCCCAGCAAATATGATTAGGCTAAAATTATCACAGAGACTGATGGACACTCAAAACCGTCCGAGAGACAAAGTTAAGAACATCACACATTTCTTTGGTATTGACATTACATGATGAATCATAAGAACACATTTTAAGTCATTAATCTTGTCTGTCTGTGTTTATTCACCTGGGATATGTAGTTTTGCTATATCCAGTGTTTATGCTAGCTATGGCAATGCTATTTCACATACATCTAAAACTGATTTACAGAACAGCATGATTTATTTAAACTAGACAAACACCCACATTAATTTATACTATGGAAATCAGCTTTGATTTTCTTTTTTGTGGCCAACTTGGGAAAAAAAATCTGGTGAAATCATTTAGTCTCAGAGTTTGCTTTATGAGTGATTTTTCTCTGGGAAAAGATTGGGGGACCTTCTGCTAAATTGGGGATCTGGGTAACCAAGCATCTCTAGGAGGAACAAAGGAAAAGAACAGAGGGGCTAATTGTTTAATTAGTAAATGTCTGCTTGGTTAATGACATATTAATGAGTTTTTAAGACCGTCATATCATTTACCATAAAAGACCCATGTGCCTATCCCTGGATGTACTGTATAATTAAGTAATGTGGCCCAGAGGAGTTAATCATTTAAAACCCTGTCATCTTTCTCAAGTTTGCAGATAGAAATCCAGCACAGAAGGCACCTGCCAGGTAGAGTCAGGGTGGCACATAATTCTGAGCTAAATTGTCTCTCTGCAACGGTTACACAGATGCAACGGTTAGTCAGATGTCTGCCCAGAAGCAGAATTTTTTTTTTTCTTTTGACAACTGAGAGAGCCACTAAGGCTGCCGTTTGCTGTTGGCATTGAGTTATTGGCTCTAAGAATGTGAGTTTGTAGGACTGGAGGGCCATTGGAGCTGCTTGTGAGTATTAGAAGGGTATGAAGCTCAGAGGACTCTAGAATCCTAGAATTGTGTCATGCGGTATGGTAGCCATTTGCCACATGTAGCTATTTAAATTTCAGTTAACCAAAATTAAATAAAATCAGACATTGATTTTCTAAGTCGCACTAATCACACATCAAGCGCTCAGCAGCCACATGTGTCTGGCTAGTGGCTGCTCGCCGGGCAGCACAGAGGCAGAGTGTCTCCACCACCAAAAGCCCTCCTGGACTGTGCGGGTTGGAGCCGTCAGGGCCGCAGTAAACAGCGTTCAGCCCGTTTCCACGTCCACCTCTGAAGAGCTGAGGAGAGAACGCATTCTTCAAACTCGGGGAGCTCGGCCCAGTCTCACATAACTGGTTCCCATTCTTCTTCACAGGCAGGACCCGCTCCCGAACACCTGCAGCCATTTGTTTAGACAAGAAAGTGAGCTTTACCTGACCACACGGCATGTGATTTGGGGGATAGAAATCGTGCTCCTGTTGGTAGATTAGAGCCCTCAGTCCCACGGTCAGCGTGGTGGGGTTTTCAAGCCCAGCATCTGGTTCTAAGCTGCTTCCCCGGGACCGTCTAGATGTGCTCCTCTCAGACCAGCGCAGCTGCACTGACGTCAGAAGCAGCTTCCCACGGCCCCTGCGGAGTTTTCCCTGGGGGTTAAACTCTGTGTCCAGAAACGTTTGAATGTCTTAGTTTTCTTGGACTTTCAGTATAAGTGAATTGTCCAAATGGTTTATTTTATTTTATTTTATTTTATTTTTACTAATTAATTACTTAATTTTTTGGTTTGTTTTGTTTTGAGGGGGAAGTAATTAGGTTTATTTATTTACTTATTTATTTTTGATGGAGCTACTGGGGATTGAACCCAGGACCTCGTGCATGCTAAGCCCACACTCTACCACTGATCTATATCCTCTCCCCACAGAATGTTTTATTTTAAATTGTTTAAGTATCATTCCCTTTTCCTAAGACTATGCTGTACAGTCTGATTTTCATTAGTATCTCCTGGTATCAGCCCTCTTTTCTCTCTCCTTGACCCCTATTATGCTATATAGATGATCTATTTTGGGGTCATTATAAATTTAATATCCTGCAAACTATGATTATATTTGTAAACAAGTGCTACCCTCTACAACTGCACGTGCGCTCCAGCGCATCCTTAGAGTCAAAATGCTTGAGACCCTCTTCCTATTTTGCTGGTGAAAGCAAGAAAAATCTACTTGCCTTCAAGATTCCTGCTGCAGCCTCCGTCCCCTGAATTACATGTCTTTTGCTAGAGCTGTGTAACACTGGTACTACTGCCCATGACTCTCCCATCACCCCTGACACACAGGCTTCAAACAACTCTGCCTTGGAGTACCACACAGCCTCCCAAGTTCTGACAACTCAGGGAAGCTTCTCACTTCTAGTGACCCAACACTTCCTTTGTGCCATTTGCAGTGGAAGGACATTGGTCAATTCAATTTTTAAAAATATTTTTATTGAGGTCAATTCAATTTCAAGAATATAGCTCTAGAAGGCAGACTACACAGTGTGAACCTATGTAGCTTTACGGCTAAATGCACATCTATCCTTCTAGCTTGGAGAAATTTTGCAGGAAGTATTGTTTGAGCATCAAAAATGTTGCTGTAAAATCCATGTTTTATGTTTTCCTCTTTGTATGTCAGGTGGAGTAGATTGGATCATTGCTCACAAGTGCTCACTCTCTCCCCACTTCATCTGTGGGGGGAGTTTAGTTTCTCTCACTTTGGCCCTGTGGCTTGTTTTGTCTCATGGTGGAGAGGGTGTTCTTCCCCACCCCCTAATTTGAGTGTGTTTTACTCTGGTCAGATGGATGTTATCAGTTGTAATTCGAGCAGAAGCATAAACTGGGCTTGCCAAATTGGACTTGCCCTCTTATTCGCCTACGTCTCATGATGACAAGCATATGCTCTGAGTAGCTATTCGAAGAAGATGAGAGAGACACAGACTAAGCTGACCCAACCTGAAGCTTAGATGCAAAAACCCAACTGAGGCCAGCCTCGATCAGGAGAACGCCAACCAGCCTGCAGACGTGTGAGCAAGAAATATACGCTTATCTTTTCCGCTCCTGAGATTTTGATCTGTCAAGAGTTGAGGCATCAACCAGACCCCTCCTTTTACTTATTAGCAGGGCAGTGTTGGTGGTGTGTGAAACAGTCACATGGCAACTGTGGGGTAGTGTTGGCACAAGCATCTGGTCATTCTGGCTTTATTCTTTAATGCTAATGAGACACTTGAAGCCAGAACAGGGCAAGTATTTGCCTACTCAGTCCTGTCTTTGTACACTGACTGTGGTCGAGAAGGAAAAGAAGACAGTCTTGAGTCGTGACTGAAATGCAGAAGTAGGCGAAGGCCTTAGTTCTTGTAGTGCGCGTAGGTGCTAATAAGGTTGTAGTAGTCATTAGAGAAGTATTAATATTCTATTTTTTCTCTTTCCAGGTCCATGGCCTGTTTGAGCATCCAAACTCATCTCGAAGTTACCCTTGACCAGTTACTTGGTTTGCACAGTAAGTTGTGAACACGTGTAACATGTGTTATGTGTCCCTTTTGGGCAGACACTCTGAGGACTAGTGTCCAATTTACCTTCCTATTCCCCTTGTCGTTGTAACCCGCCACTTTCCGCGTGGTGGAGGATGATGCTTTGGAGCCAAGTTCCGAGCTGATGGGTATGAGCGTGGAATGGAATTATACATTTACAGTTGTGCCCACCGAATTTATTCTTTGTTGTTGTTAATGCACCGTAACCTAACCTATCCTGACTTACAATTCCTTATCTTCAAGATGATTGAAATAGAGTAAAGGAGATTAGACAGATTACTATCCAAAGCAATATGAGGATAACACCATATATATAGTTCAGAATAAATTTTATGTGAATGCTGAAGAAGAGAAATTGCTTCTGACCAAGGTGATCAGGAAAGACATAATCAAAGATGAGTAAGTTGAGCAGTCATTTGAATATGATGAGATCTGGGTAGACAAATGGTGGTGGAAGGCATTCAAGAGAGATGAAATGGAATTGGAGTTGGAGAGCCCAAGGGGTGTTTCAGAAATGGAGAGCAGACAAATGGGCTGGCATGCAGGCCTTTTAAAGCAGGGTCACTGCACAGAGCTGAGCAGGCTTTTGGTGCAGAATCTTATGCAGTGGCCTTGACTGTAAGGGCCAATGTAGAAAAGACCAGAGAAGTAGGCCAAGGCAGAGGATGAAGATCTTTGCATGACAAAGAAATTTGACCTGTGTTCTGCAGGCAATGAGAGTCATCACTGTTTTTCGAGTAGGGAAGGTATCAGATCAAAGCCATGTTGTGAGAGTGTTTTAGCATGGTCTACATAATGAACAAGAAAAAAAAAAAAAGAATTTCTAGAACTTTCTCTCTCCCTTGCTTTAGCTTGAAGGTCCCCTGTAACAATTGGAGGTGAGATGGTAAGGGCCTGAAACAAGACTGAGGAGATGGGAATACAAAAATGAACAGCTACGTCCAGAGGGAAATGAGCATTGCATGGCTGTCAGCGTACAGGCTGTACCACTGACGGGCTCTGTTATCTTGGGCAAGTCGTTCCTAACCACTGAGCCTCAGAGTCCTTATATGCAAAGTGGTAATAACACCAGCACACATTGCACAGACTTCTCCAAGTGAGAATGTAAGAAAATCCATCCATCTCAGTGCCTGTTCAGCCCAGATATTAAGTCTCCAGTAACTGGAAGGTACTGTTATTTAAAATAATGGTCATTTTGATTTCTTCCAAGGAGTATTACGCTATTTTTTTTTCTATTAAGCATTCAATTTGCTGTTTCTATGTGATACTTCTTCAGGAGAGGAAAAAAAAAAAAGACTTCCTCAAAATGTTATGCTATCAAAATAAAAATGAAAAAAAAAAAAAAAAACCAACCCACACTTTTCTGTTATTTCAGTATCACTCATCCATTAGACCAGAAACACCAAGTAAGCATGACCATCAAGGCAGTTCTTTGTGCGGTTGGTAATTCCTTTTAAGGCCCCGAGGGAGGTTGCTGAGGAAGAATACTGAATAGGAAAGCAAACAAGATTAGGTCAGCACCCAGTCTTCCTTTGGGGGGATTCACAGAACTGTTTTTGTTTGAATAAGCAAAGCTTTTGTAAAAGTTTGGCATCTTTCTTACTGAATCTGAAGTTGTTTCCTTATCCTTTGGCTAATATTTTACAAGGTAAAGCAAATATTAAAAAAAAAATAAGGTAAAATGCCACTTTAAATAAGAAGTGGAAAAGTTGGTTTTCAAAAGCTTGAGAAAGTCAGTAAAAATGCCAGAGCCAACTTGAGCTGGATGAACTGAAAATCGGTGGCGTTTAGCAATATCTATGTGGCCCGTCTCTGCCAGGACCTGTCCTGGGCACTTAAGAAACTCACTTCATCATAATTAGGAAGGAAGTTGATATTCCATTTTACAAGTGAAGAAGGAACAATTCAATAAGTTAAAAAAAAGCTGAAGTAAAAGTGTGATTTTACTCATTCATTAAACACAGATTTATGAGCCCTAACTTTTTGGCAGATGCTGTTCAAAGCACTAGGAGATAACCGCAACCAAGACTCAGGTCCTGATGTCCAGCAGCTCCAAGTTTAGTAGGCGGGAACAACAAGTAAATGAGGAAACAGTGTGGGGAGGGCTTTAAGAGCCAGGTTCCAGGGAAAGGCCTCTTGAGTGGGTCCTCAAGGCTGAGTCCTGCTGTGTGACTGAGGGTTAGTGTCTGCTAAGGCAAGAGGGCAGGGCATCAGCAGAAAGCTTTGTAGGTCAAGGTGGCTGGAGCACAGCTGGGGAGATGGGCATGACCGAGACCTCGGCCACCCGGCTCCTTGCCGCATTGTGGTCTCTGGACTCTTTCTTGCTGGCTTTACCAGAATCCGGCAAGTCCTCCTACCTCTATTATCTTGATCTGAGGCACTGTTATTCCTTACTGGGATTGCTGTCAAGCCTTGCTTGGTGTCCTCGCTTCTGCCACTACACCCCAAGTCCATTCTAACACAGCCAGAGTATCCTGTTAAAGTGTATGTCAGATCAGGTCACTCTATGTAGAACTTTCAATGTTTTCCCCTCATGTAGAAAAATAAAGAGCTCAGATGGCTTTACCAAATCTGCCACCTTCCTCTACCATTCACCTGCCCACACCATTAACTCACCTACCATTGTTCTTCCTTCTCACTCTGGTCCAGATGAAGAGGCTTTCTTGCTATTCCTAGAGCACACATATGTCTCTAGAACATCCTCTCACCCCAGGACCTTTGCACTTGCTAGTGCCTCTGCTTACAATGCTTTTTTCCCTGACCTCCTTAAAGTCTTTACTTAAACATCACCCTCTTGGTGAGACTTCCCCAATCCCCTTTATTCAAAGCTGTAACCCTCCCTTCTACCCATTTCAGCAATCTCCAGTTCCCGTTTATCTACTTCACCATTTAACACGCTTAGAGTTTTTAAATTCATCTTGTTTTGTTTCTATCTCCCTCCTCTAGCGTGTAAGTTCCACAAGGGGAGGCATATTTGTCTGCTTACTACTGCATCTCCAGTGCCTGGCATAGAATGGCTTCCCACTAAACATTCTTGACTAAATAAATAAGTACATCTGGACACAACTGGAACAGTTACAAATGCCTTCTGAGATGAGCTTTCATTTCTGTACAAGTACAAGGCAAAGAAGAAACATCTGGCTGTGGGTGTCACTGTGTGTGATAGGGTGAGCCTACAAGTAACCACAAGTGCAGAGTGATACTAAATGTTGTAACCTAGGAGGCAGCAGCAGAACCCAGCAGATCAGGTCTAAAATGGACACTCTGAGAGTCGGAAATGAGAGTGAAATACTAATACTGTAATCCACACGGGTAAGAGGCTTTAGTAAGGAGAACATACCCAGCACATGTTAGGTTCTATATTCTCGGTAGTTTCTTTGCTTCCCTTTCCTGATAGCATATACAAGATCCATTTGCGCTCTTCTTAAAGCCTTACCAATGAAACCCATGACCCTTCTCAGCCAGGCTCTGGGGCTTAATCTTTGGTTACGATTCCAGTTTTGTAATTTACCCAAAGTGGCTTAAGAGAGCCAACAGTTTGTTGGCTCATTTTACTCCAAAGTTGGTAGTAGGACGAGACTTAACCGTAGCCTGTCCCAGGAGCTCAATAATGTCATCAGAACTCTCTTTTTTGCCACCTCACAGTTGTCTCAGACGGTCTCTCCTCATGGTGGCAAGGTGGCTGCAGCAACACAAGTCCAACTAAGTTCAAGTCTGCCACAAAGAGCAAGTGACTTTTCCAGCAGCATTGTTAATCCTGAGAGTCACTCTTATATGACCAGCTTGAGCAACTTACAGTCATGGTTTGGGTCTAAGGAAAATTAACGTAGTGATTGGCTCACCCATAAGTCAGTTCTCAGATCACGTGAGCTGATGATGAATTAGAGGCCAAATAAAAATCAGTGTCTGTGCCAGAACATCACCAGATGAGGGGTGAACTGCATACTTTCCATTTTCTTCTAGAACTTTCTGTAGATCATTCTCTTTAGGTATCTTACCAACCAGTTCCTAGATCTTATATGAAAACTAATAAAATGATGGCATGTATGAGGATGCATTTTGTCAATTTTACACTGTTTTGCCATATTTTAAGAATAGTAGTCATAGTCAAACGTACAGCCAGCATAGTACTCAACAGTGAAAAACTCAAAAGCTTCCCACTAAAATCTGGGGTAAGACAAGGCTGCCCGCTATCACCACTCCTATTCAACATAGTCCTGGAAGTCCTAGCCACAGCAATCAGGGAAGAGAGAGAAATAAAAGGGATCCAAATTGGAAAATAAGAGGTAGAAGTGTCACTATATGCCAATGGCATGGTACTGTAGGTCCACACAGAAACTACTAGAACTAATCAAAGAATTCAGCAAGGCAGCAGGTTACAAGATTAACATACAAAAATCAGTCACATTTCTTTACACTAATGATGAATCAACAGAAAAAGAAAGTAAAGAAACAATCCCCTTTAAAATAGCACCCAAAGTAATAAGATATCTGGGAATAAATCTAACCAAGGAGGTGAAAGAATTATACACAGAAAACTATAAACCATTGATGAGGGAAATGAAAGAAGACTTAAAAAAATGGAAAGGTATCCCATGCTCCTGGCTTGGAAGAATCGATATTGTTAAAATGGCCACACTGCCCAAGGCAATCTACAAATTTAATGCAATCCCTATCAAATTATCCAGGACATATTTCACAGAAATAGAAAAAAATCATAATAAAATTTATATGGAACCACAAAAGACCTAGAATTGCCAAAGCATTACTGAAGAGAAAGAAAGAGGCTGGAGGAATAACTCTCCCAGACTTCAGACAATACTATAGAGCTACAGTCATCAAGACAGCATGGTATTGGTACAAAAACAGACATATAGACCAATGGAATATAACAGAGATCCCAGAAACGAACCCACAAACTTTTGGTCAACTCATCTTCGACAAAGGAGGCAAGAATATTCAATGGAATAAAGACAGTCTCTTCAGCAAATGGTGTTGGGAAAACTTGGCAGCAGCATGTAAATCAATGAAGCTAGATCACTCCCTTACACCATACACAAAAATAAACTCAAAATGGATCAAAGACTTAAACCTAAGACAAGATACAATAAACCTCCTAGAAGAAAATATAGGCAAAACATTATCTGACATACATCTCAAAAATGTTCTCCTAGGGCAGTCTACCCAAGCAATAGAAATAAAAGCAAGAATAAACAAATGGGACCTAATGAAACTTACAAGTTTCTGCACAGCAAAGGAAACCATAAGTAAAACAAAAAGACAACCTACAGAATGGGAGAAAATTTTTGCAAATGAAACCGACAAAGGCTTGATCTCTAGAATATACAAGCAGCTCATATGACTTAATAAGAAAAAAACAAACAACCCAATCCAAAAATGGGTAGAAGACCTAAACAAGCAATTCTCCAAGGAAGACTTACAAATGATCAATAGGCACATGAAAAAATGCTCAGTATCACTAATTATCAGAGAAATGCAAATCAAAACTACAATGAGGTATCACCTCACACCAGTCAGAATGGCCATCATTCAAAAATCCACAAATGATCAATGCTGGAGAGGCTGTGGAGAAAAGGGAACCCTCCTACACTGCTGGTGGGAATGCAGTTTGGTGCAGCCATTGTGGAAAACAGTATGGAGATTCCTCAAAAGACTAGGAATAGACTTACCATATGATCCAGTAATCCCTGCTCCTGGGCATATATCCGGAAGGAACCCTACTTCAAAAAGACACCTGCACCCCAATGTTCATAGCAGCACTATTTACAATAGCCAAGACATGGAAACAGCCTAAATGCCCATCAACAGATGACTAGATAAAGAAGATGTGTATATCTATACAATGGAATATTATTCAGCCATAAAAAACAACAACATAACGCCATTTGCCACAACATGGATGTCCCTGGAGAATGTCATTTTAAGTGAAGTTAGCCAGAAAGAGAAAGAAAAATACCATATGAGATCTCTCACATGTGGAATCTAAACAAAACAAAACAAAAAAAAGAACAAAAATACAAAACAGAAACAGACTCACAGACATAGAATACAAACTTGTGGTTGGCAAGGGGGAGGGGGGTGGGAAGGGACAGACTGGGATTTCAAAATTTGTAGATACTGACAGGCATATGCAGAGTAGATAAACAAGATTATACTGTGTAGCACAGGCAAATATATACAAGATCTTGTGGTAGCTCACAGCAAAAAAAAGTGACAATGAATATATGTATGTTTATGTATAACTGAAAAATTGTGCTCTACACTGGAATTTGACACAACATTGTAAAATGACTATAACTCAATTAAAAAATACTAAAAAAAAAAAAAAGAATAGTAGTCATAGCATATACACATCAAAAATGATCAAACAGACCATTTTACGGTTATTACCTCATGGGAATTCAAGTTTTGTCTTAATGGAAATTTCTCTGATGATGATGATGATTATAAAGGGTAACACTCACTTTGTGCCAGGCACTTTTTCAAATCCTCTCCCCCCCCCACCCCCATACACACATATATATTTTTAAAACTCATTTAATTCTCACAACAGCCCTAAAATAAATACCGTTTTTTTCCTCCTCATGTTCTCATGAAGAAAGTCTTTGTTTACAGATCTTTTCTTTCTTGATAAAGAGGCAAAACTCTTCCAGAAAATTAATAATTGTAGAGAAATCATAGAATATATCACAGGGCTGCACTGAGACCTTCTTTCAGGGTCACCTCAGTGAAATCAGCACAGATCTCCTGTGGGTGTCTCCCCACACCCTTGGTGATTCCCCAGAAGTGGCCTGAGAACCTGCTGCTTGTAGATAAACACTTGCGGGGAAAGTAGGTCTGTAATCCACCATTTGCAAAAATATTGAGATCAATGCTTTCTGGACAAATGAATTTCTCTTTGGGCATGTGAACTAAAATAGTGGTTATAGTACACAGAGAAATAGTGAAAGCACCAAACACTGGCATGCCATTCAACACACTGGCAGTACTTCTCTCTTTCTGTTTGGTTTCCGGCAGAGTATTTTATTATCCTGTTCCTTAATTTGTCAGCACTCCTCTCCATGATATAAAATCAAGAAAAGCAGTTAAAGTTTTAGGAATAAACCCAAACTGTAGAAGTCAGTAAGTAAGATAATTCTATCAGCCTCGATGGCTGTCCTCACCAGCAGCCAATCCAAGGGCTTGTGATATTCACACAAAGGAAACGAATTTTGCATAACTTGACTTCCGAGCGGTGATTATCCCTTGCAGGCTGTCTGTTTTTCCAAGTGGTCCTGCTGATTAGAGGCTCTGAGTGAAGTCTGTGGTGCTTGATAACCTAGCTACCTTGGCTTTCTGCTACATTAAACCCTTTTGGTCGGCTTTCAGCGGGCAGCACTGAGGCCTGTAGACTTTCTCCACCTTCAGAAGCTGTATTTCTTTGCCAAGAGTTTGCTTCTTGCAGGTCATCAGGAAGCATATGATGTGTGTTAGCCATGTTAATATCAGAATGCAACTTGTGAGATTACAGATTCGCAGCAGAATATCACATCTTACCTGATTTGGTGGTTGAATTTTCAAAGAATTCAGTGAGTATTTAATGAATGTCATGCATCATAAAACCGTCTTCAGACCATTGATCCAGCACTGGCTAACTGCGATTTCAAGGCGTAATAGTCCCATTTGGTGCCCCGTGTTGGAGAGTAGGGTGGAGTAGGAAAAAAATGCCAGAGTAGATGAAACATGTTTGAGAAATGTTAGCAGATTCAGAATTCACATTTGCCTATTAAATCATTCAGCATTTCCAAAAGTTATTATTTGTCCATGGGACCCCTCCTTTTTTTTTTTTTTTTTTTTTTTCATATCACAGCCTTTCTCATTCCTAGGAACTTAATTTCCATAGAGCACACATGATAAAATGCGGATCTTACTAACGCATCTATGAGCCACGCACAGGTCCCGTTTGCAGGACGCTCATCTTCACTTCATTTTAGGGCACAGGGCATTCAGTGTTCAAAAAAAGTCAATAAAAATCTAGGTCTTTGATCTTATTTTTCTTGCTCTGAACCAGGGGTTGGAAAACTCCTTCTGCAAAGGGCGAGGCAGTAAATGTTTCTGGCTTCGTGGACCGTACGGTCGCTGTCACAACTGCTCAGTTCTGCCCTTGCAGCATAAAAACAGCTGCAGACAACATGGAGAATAAAGGAGTATGACTGAAGTCTGGACTTCACGTAATTTTTGCCCATCCAGAAATATTCTTCTTCTTTTTTCCAACCATTTAAATACGTAAAAACCATTCTTCGATCAGAGGCTATGCAAGGACAGCCAGAAAGTTGGATGTGGCCCGTGGACCACAGTGAGCTGATCCCCCCCCCCAACCCCCGCTTTAAACCAAATCTGGTAACGAGATGGTGCCTGGGCCTCTTTTCGCACTAGCCGGGGGGGGGGGGGGCCCTGCTGTGCTAACGTTTTCTTACTTATCTTTTCTGGTAAATCTGGTAAATCTACCCATCCCTCAGTACTCAGTTTAAGTCATATCGGCTCAAGTCAACTTTGCCTTCGTAGTCTGTTTCACATGGATGTCTTCCTCCCCTGAGCCCATAGAACAGTGCCTGTCTGGGCCACACCAGCAGCCCTTCCCCTTGCCTTCTGCTTGGCTGCACGCGTTTTAAAGAATAAAGTTTTTGTAGTCCAGAGATTTTTTTTTTAAGCCCTTTTAGGGCAGAAGTCTTTTCTTTGTTACTTTCTAGTACCACTTCTGAACCCAAGGTAACACGTGGCTGTGTATCTACTGAGCAATCAATCAACATATGTTATAGGAAAACAACGTGGAAATCATGCAGGAATGGGTGGATGTTGTACCTGTATGTTTAGAGTTAACACTCGATTGAATATTTAGTGGTGGCAAATTGAAATTTAAGCGAGGTGGTAGTATCAATAGCATTGTATTTAGAGTAGGAGGGTCGATTCTCGGAGGTACCTCTGATGAAGAGGGTCACTGGCTCGTCTTTTCATTCTTTCTTCTTTCATTCATTCATTTATTCATTTGTTCGTTCATTCATTCATAAATGCTCATTGAGTTCCTATACTGTAGGCATCGGCATTAGTGTGGATCTGAGTGTCATTTTTGTTGGTAAACGTGATCAGGCTCTTGATCCAGGATCTGAAACACCTCTCACATCAATGTCCTCTTCTGACTCTCCACACCTGCCTCCATGAGGCTTTCATATCACTTGACTCAACCACTAGTGTTTCCACCTCTCGACTTCTTCCCATGTCTTCTATCTTGTACATGTTTAAGAGTGATACTTTTAGAAAATAAAGTTTATTATTAAGATATTGCTAGTTTCCTACTTATATTTGTTTACTAATCCCCATAGCCCACAGGATGTGCAGGCTTCTCAGGATGTACGGAGCCCCTGCCCTGCAAAGACCCCAGCCTCCCTCCCTGGTCTCGCCTTGTATTAGTTTGCTAGAGCTGACACAACAAGGTACCAGAACTGGGTGACTTGAGCAACGGAAATCTATCTTCTCACCGTTCTGGAGTCTGGGAGTTGAAGATCAAGGTGCAGGCAGGGCTGGTCTCCTGAGGCCTCTCCTGGTCTTGCAGGCTGTCCTCTCCTGTGCCCTCACATGGTCTTTGCTCTGGGAGCATATGCGTCCCCAATATTTCCCTGTGTGTCCTAATCTCCTCTTAAGAAATAAAGTTCACCCAGGGACAACCTCAAAGGTGACATTATAGGTCCTGCATAGAAGTGGACACAAATCGAACCAGGAAACTTTAGTTTGAACTATTATTCTCTTAGTTTCATTTATAAGAAAATATTCTGAGTAACAGTTTTGCTTTTTTAATCACTGAAAAATTTTCTGAAGTCTCTTTTCCTTCTTTTTTTTTGTCCTTCTCGCAAATAAAAAACAGCTAGCTTTTCCCGAAAGAAGGTTTATACTCACAATTCACTTACTGATAAGAAATTGTTCTTACTGTGTGTTAGGCTTTTACTTGGTTCCTCAGGACTTTATTAGAAGTGTCTTTGGGGGAAAAATGTTTTGAGACATAAAATTTCCGAGACAAAGCTGTACCCATTTCCTGCTGAAATACACAGCAACTTCTAGAATCTTAATGACAGATGTGAGTTGAAAGATTTTTTAAATAAAATTCTCATATATTTAGCCATATTAGAGAAATATTTAAATATTACTTTTGACATTTCCCTTTGTAGATGTTAGACAAACAAAATAAATCTAGACCCATGTGACGAGTGATGAGTTTCTTAAACACTTCACTCCAGTTGTTCTGTGGTGTTTTTTATTTTTTTTAAATAAAAAAAATGCTATTTCATATAAACCATAAATTATAGTTCACTATTAACTATAGCTTAGAATAAACTCTAAACAAGGATGAAGAACTAATGCATCGCAGAGGAGAGCGAGCCCCTGCCTGCTGGTCTGACTGTATCCAGGTAGACAAGTTATCCACGTTTCTTTGGCAAGTTCTCCAGTCATGTCATTAAAAACGGCAATGTTATATGTATACATGATAGTTTTGTTCCTTGGTTAGGTTTTTATTAACTAATAAATCCATCAATTTTATTCCCTCAGTGCCACGTGCTGGGTACTCTACCATATTAACTACCCGGTGCCTTTTTAGATTCGGTTATTTACTTACTTATTTTCATGATAAGCTTTCTCAAGAAAACTCGTAGCACATCTGGTGAGGGCCTTTCCACTTGGAAAAAAAAATGCCAATATTCAACCTGACTGAAAATGCATCCCCAAGGTGCTTGGCTTCTGGCACAAAGCAGGAACTATGTATAGACGCATCATAAAAATAGATGAAACAGGAGCAGGGCGCCCAGAAGGGCAAAGTTGTCTTTTAGATACAGTCCTGGTGACAGCCCAAGCAGTGCCCAACAGGGCCAGAGGATAAAGCAAACTGAACCGGACTTCAAGTCAACAGACATTTATCCAAGTCCGGTTCTGCGCCGGGCGTAGTGGTAGTTGCTGTTGGGGAAACAAGTATGAGTGAAACAGCGTTTCTGCCCTGAAGGAACGTATGAGGGAGACAGATCCACAGATGGGCCGCGGAGGGCGGGGCGCCTCGAGCGCGCGGGGAGGGGTCCATCAGCCCAAGGGTCAGGGAGGGCGTCAGGCAAAGGGTGGGACCTGAGCTGTTCCTGTAAGATCAGATAGGCAGAGAGAAGAGGAAAGAACAAAGTAAACAACAAATAGGAAAAGTCAAGAAGACAGTGGCAGTGCGGAGTGTTCAGGGTCGGATCAGAGAAGCGCATCGCTAGGAGTGGGGGCTGGGCGAGCAGTCGATGTGAGGCTGTGGCTTCCGCGTCTGGTGCTGCGGCCCGAAGCCCACGGGGCGGGCAGGCGGGAAGAAGCGACGAATGCGAAGCGGGGAGGAGCTCGGACCAGCTGGAACTCCTGAGGCTGAGCTGGGTCCCATAAGAGACAACTGGCACCCACTTGCCTCCCTCACCACCTCTCAGCCTCCATCTTTGATGATGGGAGTGACCTGTGGGAGAGACTGGAACCATTCTATAAGGAGCTTAAGATGCACTGGCCCCAGGTGGGGATAAGCTGGAGGAGGAGAGCAGAAAGGAGGTGAGGAACTGCCTGTTCGCTTCCCCAGAGCCCCAACACAACAACAACACAAAATGGCATTTGGTGCCTCCCCAGACCATCACAGCAGTAAGGAATATGATGGTGCTGCAGGGTTCCAGTCCAGACCTTGTGCAAATGGCCTCTCATGCTCTGCCCCCAACTCAGAGCTCAGCAGAGAAGTGAATCCTGGGAAGTGTCACTCCAGCTTACCTCACTTGACATACTGCAAATCTACCACGTGGTGCAAAACATCACACAGGATTATATTCTACCTGTTTATCTGTTACCAGATATTTTACCTCCTCAGAGAATGCACAGGTTTCTTAGAACATCGCAGAGAATGGAGCACTCACCAGACCGAACCCAAGTCTGAACGATTTAGGAAAGGATTTATGCATTTGCTAAATATCATTCAGCTTGTTCATTAATTCAATTGTTGAAATCCCAAAGTGCTGGAAATGAACACAAGGCACTGAACAGAATTAGAGTAAAAGAAGAAGTTGTATCAAGTTGCTTCTTTCCTATTTTAACATAGGGATTAATTTTTTTTTACCATTAAAAAATGTATGGCGAGACCCAGCCTTCATTTTTGCTCAACAACTTACAAATTCTACATAATGCAAAACTCTTACATAAGGTTATAGGACGAATGATCTAGGCTTGTGCCCCTGAAAAATACTATGTTGAAACAAATAGAACAGGTAATAAGTAAAATATTAATTTTTGGTGGTGAAGACCTCTTGAAACACACTGTTTCCTCTTCCTTTAAATATGCATCTGGGTAGTGTCATGCTTTGGAAGACACCCTGAAGTATAAGCAAGAAGATTCTTTGCTTAAAACGTTAAAACCACCACCACCACCGAAAACAACAAAACCCAAGTCAAGAAGTCAGCAGTTATTTTTTATGAAACACAAACTAAGTGTTCCACTTGTTTGCACTTGCTTTTTGAATTATGCTGCTTGCAAGAAAAAAGTTTGAAAGGATTAGTAAAACACCATCAAAACGAAAACTAGACCTAAATTAAATAAAATTGGCTGTATCTATTCTTAATTCATCTCCTCAATTGGGTCGCCAGATTTTTGCATCTTAGCCACTGAGCACTTTGTCTCCAGACGTAAAAAACTACGTTTCTGGTAGTTCTGAAACTCAGAGACAAAGTGAAAAAGAAGGTAATTTGGAAGGCCATGTGAATGTGACCACTCAAAAGAAGGGGCTGAACCAGAGCCAAAGATGAAATCTGAAAGGGGTTGACGGCGTGAAGAAAAGATGAGCTGAATTCAGAGCTGGCTTTATTACTGTTCCTATTTGAAGCAAGAATTAGATCCAGTGACTGTAGAGCAGTGACCACCATTCTGGGCTGTTGTTTTCTATTTCAGAATTCAGTTGTACTGACCATTTCCAAGAGCCAGCAAAAGAGAAAGAGACTCTGCCTCTAAATCTCGGAGGCCTGTGATAGGCCTCGCGTTCGAACGGCACTTTATGAAGTGATTTCACATAAAAAGATCCTTTTTGATATACCTGTTACATGGCATACCTGCCACTTTACGGACAGTGTGAGATTTTTTGATGTGTAAGATGAGCTGAAGTAGGAAAAGTGACAGGAAATTTACAGACCTGTGGAATAATATTCCACAATGGGGTATTCTTTATAATTATCCTGGCTGAGTAGCGCCATCCAAAGTTCTTAAATCATCAACACTGCCATTTTTACTGTAGAGGATAAGAGTTATGATCCTACAACTCTTTAAATTTTCCTCCTTGACAAAAGTGATCTACCTTTCTCGCCAGCCTGTCTGGATGATCCACAGCAGTGCTACCCTGGTGCTGGGTGGATGTGATAGAGGGCTCCTAAAAGGCCCTCGGTGTGGGGAGTGTTGCTTTCATAGAGCAGGAATCTTGTGAGATTTAAAGGGAGGAAGATGCTAGTTTGAGTCACGAATAACCAAATTTGGCAGAATATACTTTTTTTTTATTGAAATATGATCTATTTACAACGTTGTGTTAATTTCTGGTGTACAGCGTCTGCAAATGCCACGCTCCCAATGTAGCCCTCCCCACCTCCTCCCCCACCACCTCCCTGCAACTGGAAGTTTGCTTTCTATGTCTCTGAGTCTACCTCTGTTTCGTAAATAAGTTGATCTGTGTCCTTTTTTCAGATTCCACATGTAAGTGATATCATATGGTATTTTTTGTTCTCTTTCTGGCTTACTCCACTTAGTATGAATATATTTTTATATTGTTAGCATTGTTATTTTGTTTTCTGTAACTGATGACTAAGACGTTTTAAAGATTTTGAGCATGATATTAGTTTCTTTATAGCATGGGTTACCTTTTAACTTTGGACCTATTGTCCTAATCTTCTTCCACTGAGAACCTTAAACAGGCACGAAGGTAACGGCTGTTCAGCTGTGACGAAGGAGTTAGGTATTTGCTCCTCTTCCCTCTTCGAATCAACCACAAAATCTAGTCAGTTATTATTCCAGAGATCAACTTCTTGCCCATAACTGGTACTCAGTCAATCAGCCCAACGTGTGACCACCCAGACTGGCTACAATTATATAACCAAGTCCTTCTCAGTTACCTCCTAGATGCCTCATCCTGAGCACTCTGTGGGTCCATCAAAATTAGGACAACCAGAATAGAAGCCATTATCTTCTCGCTTAAAGCTGTGCATGCTTCCTAAAACTACTCCTTCTGTCTATTGTCTACGCTGTCCCTGCTGTCGTGTAGTTATCACTACAAATAATACTGGTATCAGTATTTTCACGGTGGGTCTTTTTAGGGGGAGAGGGGAGAGGGAGTGCACTTTAGAGGCTTACTTATGCTATTGTCTAGTGGTTTTTACTTTTTAAATGTTTCTTGTAAAGAACTAAATATTAGATTGTTATTTTCAATGATTTCTGAGAGTCTTTGCCTTGGAAAGGGGGAATTTAGATCTTTTACTTTTATTATTCTGTTATGCATGGTCTGCCTTATTCATTGATTTACGCTTTTGTTTTAATGTTTAATTTTTCTTTTGTTTTTCACAACAGTTTGAAAAGTAGCCACTCTCTTTCATATTCTGCCAGTTGATTTTTAAAAATCTTCCAGGAGAACTTAGAACTTTATTGATGTAACTGTCAAGTGAAAGAACAAAGTAACAAGTTTCAATAATCTCTTTGAGAAGGTGAAGAATTCAGTGCTTTCATTTCTCTTTTTCCTCTTAATTTCCTCTTGGTCAATGTATACTAGAGCCTGGTGTATGTGCGTGTGTGTGTGTGTGTGTGTGTGTGTTTGTGTGTGTGAGTGTAAGTTGTAGTCTTAAATGTAGTGTTTAAAAGACTAAAATAAGTATTCTGGCTTAGGCAACTACCTCAACAAATCTTTCCTTATCATCCTAAAAACAGTCTTTATCTCTTGAATGACTGAGAATATTTTGTTAAATCATGGCTTTAAAAAAATACTCTTTTATACGTTCATTAGTAGGACAAGGATGTTTTTATTTTCTCCTGACGATCAGAAAATTAACTGTGTGCTGGCCATTGTAGGTATGTATTTAGTTATCTTTGGTGAAAAGGTGAAAACTACTGTATTGTGGGTTGTCATCAATAAGGAATAATAAGGGCCATTGTTACCTACAACAGTCATTTAAAAAATGAGACTGAGCCAACAGTGGCTTAATATGAATTAATTTAGATTATGGCTCTCAAGACCCCAGTTGTACAAAGGGAGTCATATCATGGGGAATCAGAAATCTTAAATCCAGTCCAAGGCTAAGGTGTGAACAGACAGGTTCAAAGACCAAAGCCAGTGCTCAGTCTTAGGGCAGCTGGGGACACCAGATGCCTTCCCTGTCATCCCAGAAGCTGTAACAATGGCAAATGGCATAGATGGCATCTCTCACCCCAGAGCATTTTAAAGACTGGAGGGGACTTAGAGACCACTTGTCTGAGCCATTCACTGTGCACGCTCCGAAGTGGGGGTCCTGAGTGGTCAAGCTTGTCAGCAGGGGGCGCTGCACTGGAGGCTGTTGTCTGGTCCCAGATCCGGGCTTCTTTCTGTCGCTTCCTGCAGCCTCTCATCTCAGTCATACATTTATGATTAAACAGCAAATGTTAGAGATTCTGCTTAAAAACTAGATCAGGTCAATGTGGATCAACTGAAATAAAACTCTCTGACATTTCTTCTATTAATAACCCAGTCTGATAAATTTAGCCTCCTTTCCTAACATTAGCTAATAAAAACCATTTTTGACTTACTGAAAATATTCTCAGTTTCCTGGAGGAGTCCCCAGCGATCCTGCACCCCAAGCAGTCTGCAGTATTTGAGCAATCTGGTTTTTTTCATTTAAACAAATACATGCAAGTTGTCTTCTCAGAGACAACTTTTCTCCATGAACGTAGTTCTTCTTTGGCCTCACTTTGATACACTGGGGGCATTAAGTTTTCAACAACTACATTTCATCTCCCTTCTATGGAGTGAGAATGCTGCACATTGACGTTAAACCTCAGAAACATTCATGGAAAGGCATTTTAACCTACATTAGATAGCCCCACAGCTTTTTACTCTCCCTCCCACAAGATAAATAATCAAACCTTTCACCTGGCTAAGGCATAACAGCGCTACTAGAGCAAATGGATCCGTATGCGGATCTGGGCTTTCTTTTCTGACAATCCAAAGCATATTATCTGATAAAAAAAAGTCCCCTCCCAAAAGAGACTAAGGAAATCTATGTCTACCTTTATCATAGGAAAAGACTTAAACATTTTAGCTCTTTTAAAGCATTCTTTGTCATTGGCTCTCAGCCAATGATCACTGTAGTAATTTGAAGAGAAACACAGGTGTCAAGATGATTTTTCTGTTTTTTCAAGGATGCATAGATTAACTATTACACATCATGAGAGTAATTACTGGTATCCCTCAGTAGAAGGCAATTCAATGAATAGAATTTTGTGAAGCAACTGGATTGGTACATGATGGATTCAATTACATTTCTTAAATTGTTCAGAAATACACCTGTGGCTCTATAAATTAATAATGAAGTGAGCCAGCTCTGACTTGGGGAACTCCCATAACAGAGCGCAGGCCAGCTGTCAGGAAAGGAGCCAGGATAGTGGGTGAATCCGCAGATCGTTTGGGAATCTGTGTCCAAGGAGCAGAAAGCAGAACTCAGACGGAAGAGTGGAATCTTAAAGAGCTCAGAGAAATGAAAGCTGGAAGGTTTTTTTTCTCCCCCCAAAGCTGCAAGACAGTAAATCCCGTGAGCCTTAGGCATTTTGTAAATAAAGAGACCAGCCTTCCTTGGGGAGCAAAGCTAGAAGACAACTTCCCCTTTCCAGGTGCCACAGCAATCATATTTTATGTGCAAAGTTAGCTTGTCTGGGCTCACTGTGCTCCCACTTTGTCCAAGAGGAGAACAGACACCACTTTAAAACTCACCTCCTTCACATGGCCTGGGGTGTGATTCATTAGACATTTATTTGGATTTCCAAGCCAATGTGCCAAAGAAGATTAAAAGTGGATAATCAGTCACTTACCTTAATATGAATGAATTAGGTGCTTTCCTAATAATATCTAACTGAGCTGCAAGGAAAGAATGGATGTCTTATGGAGGACCAGGTAAGGCAGAGTGAGGCAGCAGGGGAAGGGGTACTCCTGCCTCTTTTCCCTAAGATGGCAGCTGGGGAAGGAGAGAAGGAGAGTTGAAGACAATAGGATGAGAGCTAAGAATGGCGGGGCGGTGGGGTTGCGGGGGAGCCTCCACCAACATGCATATAACTCAGTGAGCCGCCTAGAATCCGCTCAGTCTACAAAGTCTTCCTCCCCCTCCTAGGGTGGACAGAGCTGAACTCTTGCTTTGTTCTGTACTCGGTCTCCCCACCCGCTCATTTTCCTTTCTGTGGTGGTGATAATGCTTCCCACTGATAATGCCTCAGGATGGAGAGCCTTCTTGAGCCATGACGTAGGACACAGGCAGAATCGATGTGTTGGGTTAGGTCTTGTGTTCCCTGTAGATCCTTATTGCTATTCCTTGGAGGACTCCTGGTCCTTGCCCTCATGCTCAGTCAGCCCGCCGTATCCTCAGGTTCCACACCTGTGGATTCAGCCAACTTTGAATCACACATATTTGAAAAAAATTCCAGAGAGTTCCAAGAAGCAAAACTTGAATTTATCCCACACAGGCAATTACTTACAAAACATTTACATTGTATTTATAACTATTTGCTTAGCTTTTATACTGTACTGGGTCTTATAAGTAATCTAGAGATGATTTACAGTATCAGGGAGGATGTGCATAGGTTATATGCAAATACTACACCATTTTATATAAGGGACTTGAGCATCGCAGATTTTGGTACCAGGGGAGGGGGAATCCTCGAACCAACGCCCCTCAGACATCAAGGGATGCGTGTACTCAGCTATAAAAAGTAGGAATCAAATCAGTTTTCGTTATTGAAATATTTCCCCCTACCCCAATCTTATCCATTAAGCAAAGCCTGAAGCCTGGTGTATAGGTTTATTTGAAACAAATAAAGCTACTTACTGCCTTGGGTGGTGTGGTAACCTGAGTGCATGACCTGAAGACCTTGTGACCCTTACTCAGGCATTTCTCCCCCTGGGTCTCAAATTTTTTTATGTCCAAAAAGGGGAGATTAGACATTGATAAGAATACTAATGCTGAACTCCAGCCCTGTGATCTTTTAACTCTTACTAAAATACACATACAGGGCAGGTTTTATTGCCCTCCTCTGTGTAGCAAAGGAAGCCAAGGCTCAAAGCAGTGAAGCCACACAGCCCAGATCATCCATCTGGTGAGAGTCTGCTGGAGGTGTACACTCATGCCCTCCTTAGACCCGCATGTCTGTAGGGCTTATCTGACTCCCATTCTCTGATTTTGTGACCTAGATGGTGCGAGTCAGTGTGAAGCAAACTCCAACGGACAGTTGTAAGGAGCTTGCATAGACTGACGATCAACAGTAAGAGTGTAATAGAAGAGAACGTTCTGATTGACAGTCATGAAAAATACAGATCTATCAAAATATTCCATTATTGCTTCTAAGGTTCAGTTGTATCATTTTGGGTGACTTCTTACTTTTTATGTCCATTTTTGATAACATGTTAAATCCGGATAAAAGTGAACCCCCTTTTCAAGACAGTATCAACTTCAAATACCCTCCCCCTTTGTTTCAGTACAAACATGGGATGAATAAAGCGCGTTGTTTCACAAACTCCAATTTTATTTGCTTTACGTTCATGAAACATGATGAGTAGGAACAAAGTCTCAACTGTTCTGTTAAGTTTTAAATCTTAAAGTATCCAATTATTCCCAAGTCATTTTCTTTTTTTCTTAATTTTTCAGTTACCACCTTAGGGTAAACTATAAAATGGGGGGGATTTAGAATTAGCGTTATTTAAAGACCTTAAGAACCATGAATGATTTCTTACGGGTTATGTGATGTCCTTCCACCTTTAAGTCCCACATGAATCAAGCTAATCACAAAGTCAAATATGTAAAATCAAGATCATGTTTTGTTATTTAGGCAATTTCAAAGAACAGAGCATAAAAGGAAAAAAAGAGAGAGCCATTGAAAAAGGCAAATTCTTACAACATCTCGTTTATGAATCTTTTTGTCCTCTTGACAGTGGCAGTTGGGGCTTCCTGATAAGGAATGTGATGTTAACATTGATGGGGAAACCCCACGTTTTCCTGCCAGTGACTTGTTTTGTTTGGAGAGTTTCTTCTTTTTATGGTGCAGCTGTAGCATCAAATAAAAGTCTGTCTGCTCTTTCCTATTCTTAGATTAATTCTTAGAAGAATACAGAATTTACCATTGCCCAATGGCACAGCATGCTGCTTTAAACAAAATGTCTTTATTCTTTTACAAGTTGGATAATAACGAAGGCAATGAAGCTGAGTGAATGCTGTCTTTATGTTTTTTTCTGAAGACGTGTGAGAAACAGTGGCTTTTAGGAAACGTACACTGGGCTCCCCGCTGGGACAGGCACTGGGATGAGCTGGAAGCCAGGAGCCAGGGGTCTTGGGCCACCAACCAACTCACGACTTTGAAAGGGACCCTCATAATGTTTATCAACTCTCTGTACAATTTTTTCCCCCATAGACAGACTGAGAAAGAAAGTAAGCAGTTGAAGAAATTCCTTCCAATTTTAAAGAGCTGGGATTCACAGTAGATGAGTAAGGAAAGTGACTTTTAGCTTTTAATCCTATTTTATAAAAAAAAGCAAAATTGAGGTGTAGAGATGTAATGAGTTATATTTATTCTTTATGACAGAAACAGAATTATTATTATTATTATTATTATTATTATTATTATTATTATTATTCATTGCTTGGAATGGAAAATCATGTTTCCTTCATTATCCAGGAATATCAGGTGATAAGTTTGCCTTTTTATGCAAGAATGATGTCCTGTGATGGTTGGGTGTAGGCTCTGCAGGGAGGGTTGCTGGTGTCTGAATCCCAGCCTCCACCCTCTTCAATAGGCCACTGTCTCATCACTTTCCCTCACTTTGAACTTGTGTGTTGAACACAGATTTCTTTGCTCTGTGGGGCATTGGTGGACTGAAGATAGGTACAGTCAAATTCAAAATGAATAAGAATTCAGTTAATCCCAGATTCTGGATCTAAGAGCATCTGCTTTTCTACTCTATTAGATCCTGATTTTAGTTTAGGACGTTGAGTAAATGGCTTTGTCTCAAACAGATAGCCTTTGTCTCTTGGATCATTATTTGGGAAATATCATTCCATGATGTCAATAATGAGAACACAGTATGTCATCCAAACACAAGTATATAGGTTCAACAATAGCTATCAGCCTGTTTGCGTATGGTCCCAGGATTTGTGTTTCTTTTTCAGCTCTGTGTGTTTATGTATTCACATTGCAAAACTCAGTTCACAGCAGCAATGCAATTAACAAACTCTCTGAAAAACTACCTCCGTTTGTGGCTGCTAATGTATTTGCTATAGATTTTAGTGACAGAAATAGTGATATTAATGTCGTCAACATCCATGTCACTGCTTGCAGGCATCATGTAAACCAAAAGGTTACATTTTAAATTATGAAAGGCTGGGTTTAAAAAAAAAATCCTTCATTTTTCTGACTTGTCACATTAGAGTTTAAGATTATGTTATGGGTGCCCAGAATTAATCATAACATGTTAGGCTAGGTAGAAATAAAATATAATGTAGGAAGTCTATATTGTTGATTTAAAATATTTTAAATGTTACACTATGTTCTCAATAGTAAGATAAAATTCTGTTTTATGAATAACCTCTACATTTAGTCAGATAAACTTGTTTGCATTTGCCATTAGACGTATCCTAATTGGTGCACATTTCTCTGCTTTAAAATCCCAAATAATGTAAGAATACAAATTTTAGAAAAATTATGATTTTTGACTTATTCAAAGTGGCCTATACACACATACATATGTATGCAGGACGTGCACAAGTTTTACATTTACTAGGTGCCTGACTATTGAATGTTCCCAGTAACCTTATGAAGCTGGTATTATTATGCCCACTTTAAAAATAAGAAAACTGATTCTCAGAGATTAAGTAACTTGCCCAAGATCATGCAGCAATAAAGGGATGGCACTAAGGGAAGACGAGGGATGATCAGTCTCTTACAGATGAGTCACTTCTAGATTCCTAACTCTATTCATAATTATCCTTCTCAACCATTAGTTCTATGGTTTTTGACACCAATTTTCTTCTTACTGGAGCATACTCCTCCTGTCTGGGCTCTTTTTCTAAGTATGGGATTGAAGAGTGGTGCCAACTCATCCTTTGGAGTGATACATACACATGTGGTGGGGCAGCAGTAATAGCAGTTTCCTGAGGGATAACTGGAGGCGGAAGTCATCTTCTGTGTTCCCGTCAGTTACCTTCCGTACATCAACATTGTGCTCCAGAAGCCGAGTGGTTTTTGGCTTCCTCCCTTTCTTTTTTTTCTTTTTTAAATTCTTACTAAAACTGCAGAGAAAATATTAAAATAAATGACAAGCCATTGTTCTGTGAGATCTACAGTGCTTTAAAAAGACTAAATATGAGACCTAAATATTTATTAATTAGAAGAATTTAAAAAACTGGAACCAGAAATCCTGCTATCCGTGGCTAGAGTCCTGCTTGAGAAATTCCTTTTTATTTTAATTAAAGTTTAGTTGATTTACTACATTGTGTTAGTTGCAGCTGTACAGCAGAGTGATTCAGTTTTATATATACGTATATATACATACACACACATATAAAGTATTTTCAGATTATTTATATGTTAGTTTAGTTAACCCCACTTGCATATTATTTGAAGATCATATCCCCTCACTTGCAGAAACTTCTTTTCAAGGATACAAATTTTTTAAAAAGCTGTCTGCCACTTAATCATTAACAAGGTTATCTAAGATATTTATTCATTTATTCACTTTATGTGCTTATTCATTTATCAAATATTTACTAATTACCTATTACAAGTGAAGCATCCTGCTAGATGTTAAGGGTGGGTAATATTAAAAACAAAACTATCAGAGGACACCAGATTGATACATTTTGTCGCTTGGAATTACACAACTCTTGAAAACCTAGGTCATCGTCACTGAAATAGAAGGAAATTTCTTCAGCTTTGTACTAAAATCATGGAAGCTGATGCTATTTCCAGTGAGAAAGCCCGTTTGCACAATATTATGGGCTCTAGAAGAATCTGTTTTATTAGAAAGTGAGATCTGGTTTTATTTCTTAAAAATCAGTGCAAAGTTTTGGTTTTTAAACTGAGACCAAAGATGAATTGGAAGCTACACGTGGAAAAGCAGAAATGCTTCCACTGTTTTTGCCAGTTTCCCTTAATGCATGTTTCAGGTCAAGATTTAGAGAGTGAAAAATGAGAGATATTTCAGCATCCTGTTTGGATTCTCTTTATTCTGAGTGGGATTGTGGCTTGGAATGAGGGGATCGTGGAGTTCAGGGAATCAGGTGTTTTGACCCTCCTGCTTTATTAAATCACTCAGCTATTAAAAGAAAGCATAGAGACTTAGACTGTAATCAGTCCATATTGGGAGAAAAATCCTGTGTGGAATAATTCAGATGCCAGTGACTTTAGTCTTTTCCAACTCTGGGAAAGATAAGTAACTATAAATGCATCCTATTAAGTCACTAACAGGAACTTTTCTGAAATTCCCAGAAACTGAACAAGAGATCAAGGATATTTTGTGGGTTATTTTTTGAAGTCAATCAAACAATAATGGTGATTGTAGCATTTGGCATCTAAAAGGTATTAACTTTTGGCTGTTGCATCGATTTCATTAAATTCAATGAGATTTTTGTTATAAAGAACTTGCCAAAGCAAATTTGCATGTCTGAAAAAGTAGTCATGGAATCTGTTCATTAGCTTTTTTATCCAGGAAAGGTCTACAGATGCAAAGATGTGATTTTGGATGGAATTCATTTGGATGTGTCACTCTGGAGGGTATCTTTGCATTGCAGGCTGCCTAAATTTGGAAGAACTCAGTCCCATTGATTGTCTTTGTTCTTTGCTGATTCTCTGGAATACCGTGGTTTGCAAGGCCAGATATTGAGAGAATTTCACCGTTTCAATGGCGGTTGAAGGCTTACCACTCCAGATCAGCCTAATCCATGGCAAAGTCACCAGGGAAATAGTTTTATAGATGTTTAGGTTTTTCACATCAGCCATATAGTATTTTTCCTTCTCCTGTTTTCTTGATCACTGCATTTCACTTCTAATTAAATCTCTCACCTCACTGCTGGTGTCAGGAATGCAAGGAAGCATGATTTGTGACTTTGGGTTTTGTTGATTAAGAATGACAAGGTTTTGGTTGTTTATACTGACTGATCCTTAAAAGACTATTTAAAAAATTGCTTTTCTTCTGTCTGATTTTAAAAGTGGCCTGAAAAAAACCCTGAAAGGTATTTCCGATGCCTGGGTTGAATGGAAGCTGAGAGCTGTCAGTCAATCCTTATCTTACCAAACGCAGTTTAGAATATTATGTTCTTCCTTTTCTAAAGTCGCATCAATTCAGCAATCTCATACTTTCGCACAGGGTTAGTTTAATTTATGAAAATTATATTTTTCTGGAAAAGTAACCTTCTGTTTTCAAATTCTCTTTTACTATTACTAGACTTGTCACTATCCCTCAGGTCTTGTGAGGGTGAACTTCACTGATAGCAAAAGCCCATTTTAAAGAGGAGGCACAGTCAGGACCAGCGCCAGCCCTGCTGCTAAGTTTACAAAATAGGCTGGAGAGAGTTAGCTCCAGAAGGAGGCTGAGCCCACTGGGGTTTGAGGGCTGAGGTTCTATTTAGGGTCCCTCCTTCTAGAAGGAGATGGAAGCACGGGGCAGAGAAACTCAGCAGGCTTCAGAGCAGAGGGTGAGGCAGAATTGCTGGCCTTTCCACAGAGTCAGAAGACAGAATCAGGAAAATGAAGCAAGAGCCTTAATCTCGCTCAGGGTTTGGGTAGCAGAGCCCCAGGTCTTGGCTGATTTGTTTTCTGGCCTGAAGCATATCCAGCTGCTGGAAACCAGAGATGGAAAAGGCAAAGGAAAGTCTGAAACTCCATCAGGTACGGTAAGGCAGTTGGATCTGCAAAATTCGAGTCTTGAAGGAGGCTAAGCGTTATTTTTCTGTTGCTCTCTGTAACTGAAAATAGCAGCCTACATTTGAGCAAGGCTGCGATGCCTTCGGAGGGACCGAGTATTCTCAGTGATGCTGGTGAGCGCAGCGCGCTGTTCTCAACCCCCCAGTCTTCAATTTGTCTCCCGGTAATAAATAATGTAAATAATGCTAAAATTAAATGAAAGCACATTTTGCAAGAAAACAAACAAACCCCTAAACATTAAAATGACAGAAGAGTCCCCAAACAGAGTGGAAAGCCCTGGAGTGGTGGCCTCACCATGGTGAAACTAAATCAGCAGCACAAGCAGGTTCTAATAAACAATTCAGGGTGATGGAGGGGCCCTATTATGTTACAAAGCCCAGAAGGCTCTGCTGTTGCCACCACCACGAAGTGAATAGGTTAAAGGACTTTAAATGGGATTGCCGTGGCTCTCTACAGCAAAAAGCAGGTAAAATGCCTTTATTAACACCTCTAATTTGAGGTATCTCTGATGTTGGACAATCTGGTTTGCCTCATTCCAAAAATTAGGGGAACGTAGCCAGAAAGCAAGCAATGGTACAGAAACGATCCCAATAAAAGTCTTTTTGAAAATGAATTAAAATTTTCTGTTCAGTAGAGGCTTCTAGGAGAAAAGTAACTGATCAATTAATGTTCATTTAATCGTTTTTCAGTACCTCCCGTGTGCCAGGAGCTGAGTACTGGTACCCTTCAAAACGACACGATGTTTGTTTACAGTGTAGTCGGCCGCTCGCCTGGCCGAGAACGGGGTCGGCATTTATTCTGTCTTTCACGTTGTTAGTTTAAAATTCATGCAAAACTTCCAAATAAAAGGCTATTCTTTTAAAAAGTTTTGTGTCCATTGTGTGGACATTCGTCTCATTTTTTCTTATGATTCTAACCACTTCCTGACCCTTAGCTCTGGAAGGTTAAATAAAAAAGAAATGAAGTTGAAGAAACCGTGAGATTCATAAATCTGAGATGTTTTTCTTGTGCAACATTATGCATTAACGTGAGGGACTGTCATCGCTTAGATCATCACTAAAAGTAATTGGTATAAATACTACCTGATGGTCTGACATGGAATGTATTACAATATTTGAACATTTTAAAAGGATATGAAATATTTTGTCTCATTTTGGTATAATCTCCTGGCAGTAGAACCCCAACACTGTACTATAGTCATGCTTTCAATTACATTACTAAGTAGTCACACATTAAGTTCTCATGAAAAAAAGGTCCTTTTATTTCCATCATACCCTGCCCTATTGTTTTTAAAATGGGTTTCAGAAATAAAGATGCAAACTTGAATGGAAAAAAAAGCTATTTACGGTGTCATACTCTTCTTTTTGTGCTTTCTCACATAGTGTAAAGATAAAGGCTGTTGTTTATTTTTAAATTTGGGTGCGTCTTGTTTTAATAGCCGAAGAAAATACTAAATCATGGTGACCATCTTTCCTGGGATGACTCATAATATTTTCAAGCTTCTTTTGTGGCAAAAGTTGATGCAATCTCCAGTTCTCCCTGAAGGGGTTCTCTCATTTATTTTCTTGGGGGCATACTAATGGGAATGGGTTTTGCAATAGATTGAATGTGCTAATGTCTCTGCCCTCATCTGATGAGGCTGTGATTAACTCTACAGTGTGTTCTCCCAACTAACAGTGTTTGTGTGTGCATGTGTGTGTGTATGTCCTTGTGTGTGTGTGTGTGTGTGTATGGTTGAGGGGCAGGTTCACCAGATTATCATTGATTATTCATCTTCCTTAAGAAATGGCATTATTTGAAAGTGATTACTATGTAGTATGAAGTGATAGTCGGGCGGGGGGGGGCTGTCTCTTCAGAAGTGTACAAGGATAAATCCTTAAGGAGAAAAAGATTTCTGTTACTTTAATCATTAGCCTCTAGCGCTGTGGATTTGACTGATCATTGAAAAACAGGGTACTCTGTGCACATAGATCTGCTTTTGGATGGTTTTTTGGCTTGCATTTTGTTCACACAACCTGGAGCTAGTTTAATGAGGTCACTTCAAGTTGCCAGCCTTTGTCCAATCACAATAGTCAATGATATAATTCTTTATGTGTCTGTGTAAATGGACTTTCAAGTTAAAAATTTTTGTTTTGTAGATTTAAAATAGAGTGTAGCTAGCAGCCCCTGGTATAAACCTTTCCAGGTCCCGAAGAAGGTATGGGAAGACTAAAACAGACAGCAGCGAAACAAATAAACAAGAAGTGAGAAACAAACCACACTGGCGGTAATCCTATCAGCAGAATCTGGAAGGGTGCTTTAATAACTGTGAAGATGATGCACCTGGACTGAAAACGCACCCGTGACCCAATCTTACTAACAATAATTCCCCTCAAGGGGGGAGATGCGCCTTCTCCCAGCGTCTGCTTGCTTGTTCGTGAGATAACTGCCCTGTACTATCATCACTCTTTGAGGCAGAGTACTGGCCACCTGTCTTGTTCTTCCACTAATCAGAAATGCCGAGCCCCAGAAAACAACCAGGCAGAAAGCAGCCTGGGGGCTGGAGAGCTGGTACAAATAAATTGCGCTCTGGGTAGTATAGTTTCCACAAGAAAGTGCTGGGTGGTGTGTGTGTGGATGGCGTTTTGTACTGACAGTTGCAGCTTTCTGTGCCCTTCATCCATTCATAGTGAAAAGCACCAGGTAACGGATGTGGTGTTTAGGCCGATTCCAGCAGACAAAATCCTACTGGAAACTAGTAATTGGACCTTATTGATTCAGGAGGAGCCTACAACCAGCCCCTGCGTGCAGGGACTGTAGGTTGATGGGTGGGATATTTTTGTCGGTCACTGGTAAACATTGGAGGCATCTGCCCGGTATCGCCTGACTCCTGGATGAGTCAACAGAAATCAGCGACAGAACTCATACAGGGACCACGTAAAGTCCTCCCACATCATGGTAAACGAAAAATCATTCTGAAAAGTCAGAGGAAGTAGATTATGAAACTATTTTGTGTGAGGAGCTAGACAGAGTAATGCTGCTTAGGCATCGACAGTAAGACGCAGGCGAACGCAGCTTCCCGGGACAGCCACAGGAACCCACACGAAGGAGAGTGCTGACTGACGAGAAAACAGTGAGCACAGGAGGTGGGTAAGGCACAGGTGAATCTCTGTTCCACGGTAAAGTCAGAGAATTAAAGTCTGTCCCAGGGGCCAGTGAAGGGCAGAGCTGATCCTCAGAGAATAACGTCAAGTATGGAGCTGAGGGGCAAATTTGAGAAGAACTTCTGTAAAGCAGGTGAACAAGTAAAATCAACTTAAATCATTAAAAAGAAGATGACATATCTGAAGAACAGAGAGTAGAGATCTGAACCTAAGAAACGGAGCTATCCCTAATATGAAAAGCAGACAAGTATTCAGAGTCACTGTTGACTATTTCACTCGTGGAAAAATGATCCAATTTTGCAGATTAAAGACGTCCCATGTGCTTCAGGTGACCTCAGTAAGGGAGATCACAGATAAAAACATAGACTGCTCAAACTCTTAATTGTAAGAATATATGACAAATAAATCTTCAACACAACTGGGCAGAACAACAACAACAAAGTCACTATTACAAGGAAGCAAAATCAAACAGATTCCCAGCGAAACAGTTGAAGATAACAGCCATTCAGCCATTGAGACTGGGGAAGAAAATGTCCTGTCTCAACAATTGAACACCTGGTCATGCTACCTTTCTTTTGTGAAAGAAAAAGTAAGATATTCTGCATTATAAAAGTGTTTAAAATATATTTTCTGGGATCAATTAAAAATTAATTCCATTGATGGCAGGATTAATCCATATTAAAACCTAAAATCAGGGAAGATCCTAGATTCTATTTCAAAAAAATAGTAAAAAATGTGGACAGTGTTCTTGAGCACAGCTCCTTCATTACTATAAATGTCATAAGTGTCCAATATTATGAGAAAGTTTCATACAGTTGGGCAACACAGGCAAAAAGAATGTCATGGCAAAAAATTTTTCATGGCACAGGAAAATGTTTGCAAGATAATCAATAGACTGTGAACTTCATGAGGACAGGACTGTGTTTGTTTGGTTCTTCAATTTATTTCTAACGCCTTGCACAGTAAGTGCTGACTGTAATAAATAAATAATGATTAAATGTGGCCGATTAGAAAGTTGTGTGTAAGTATCACTTCAAGTGTGTCTATCACTGGGAAGAAAGCCTCCCCTAGCCCCTTGTTGGGGTGGACACATCAGCAGTGAGATGGCCCCTCCTACGGCTGCCAGGCAGAAGCGGAGGGGTCTGGAGCTAGGTTTTGCTCACGACAGAAACAGGGGGGACAGACTTCGCTGGCATGCTGTGCATGTCTGTCACCACACTTAGCACATGTTTTCAATTATATGTTGATCAGTGTAGAATACAAAGCTCTTCGAGGGCTGTGTCACAAAGAAAACACTCCAGTGTTAGCAGAATTTAACCCAATGAGACCCTGCAAAATCAGGTGAGCAATGACTTATTGGGCATGATGTTTGTAATAGAAACACAACTTGTATCTGAATTAATGTTACAGATGAAATGTCTGTCTGTGCTCCCCACCCAGATTAACAAGTTGAAACCCTAACCCCCAGTTGACTGTATTTGGAGATAAGGCCAGTGAGGAGAAGGTAAAGGTCAGATGAGATTATAAGGGTGGGGCTCTGATCCCACGGGATTAGTGCCCTTATAAGAGACACAAGCATTCTCTCTCTTGTTGCATGTGTCCCTGGGGGAAGGCCACGTGAGGACAAAGCAAGAAGGCAGCTGTCCAGAGCCAAGAAGAACACTCTCATCAGAAACCAGGTCTGCAGCTAGCTTTAAGGCTCTGGACTTTCAAGGCTCTGAAACTGTGAGAACATACATTTCTATTATTTAAGCCACCTTATCACTGGTATTTTGACATATTGCTCGAAAAGAATCAAGCAATTCATTAGTAACCTGTGTTCGGCTATGTGGAATCTTAACATCATTCACCTTGAAAGTTAACAAACCCTGAAACCAGACATCTTGGATGAGGTCTCAGCTCCCTTCCCGCTGTTCGGTCACGGTCTAGCACGGCATCTTTCACACAGTAAAGAATGTCTTCGTGAGTAGTTGTTAAAGGGAAGGTGTGGAAACAGGACGGAGGGAGGTAGTGTGAAACTCGAGCTCTGCTTCTTTCTAACTTTGGGACATTGAGTCCTTCTCTCTGCTTCTTGGTTTTCTCATTGACACCTGACTTTTCTACATCATGGAGGTCCTGGGAGGGTCAAATAAGATCACATGTGAGAAACTGCTTTGTTTACCACAAATACTATGTAAGTATAAGGGATTTATAAAAAGTGCCATGCGTAGACTTGGGAAAGGACATCCCAACTAAGTGACCATGCTTCAGAGGACCTGCGTCAGCTTAGCCTGACCCCGCCCCTCACCACAGTGGGAAGAACCCCAGGGGTCAAGGAGCAGAGTCCATCCAAAGCCCAAGATCCAGCTTCTGCACTATGATCTGGGTACCTGAGACTCTGAATTTCCTACCCAGAGACTCCTTAGCTTTCAGAGCCCACCTTGGCCTCTCCCTCTGCCCCACCTTCCCTTCTCAGCCTGCCCCACGGGGAGGTGTGCGAGAGGTGGTGGGTCAGGGAGGGGGATTTGGGCAGATCTTGGATTTGCAGGCTGACGTGTTCACAAATGCAAGGGTGTGTTTGTGTGTGCGTGTGTGGCCCCTCCTGGTGCTGGAAGGAGACTGGAGAGGAAAGAGCAGGGGGCAGACCAGGACTGGGGGGCTGTCGTTTGTGGTATCAGGTGTGTGACCCTTTGTCCTCTTTGTCCAGCCCTGAAAACATGATCGTGAGTCTGTATGAGAATCCTGGGTTCAGCCTAAGTGTGTGATTTGGGGCTAATCAATTAGTATATCTGGGTCTCAATGGCCTCAAATTATAAAAAAAAAAGTGTATGATTTGAAACTGTCCACAGATTTGGGTGCATAAAGCCTGTGGTACTTATTAAAGTTCTGCTTCACTTCTACTCCTGCTGAGATTCTGGCTTAGATATTACTTTCTGAACTAAACTCTCATTTATAAAATTCATACACACATTAATTTTATTGACTTTCCAGTATCCATTTCACTACATATGTAATAATCACCTTTTCTGGTTTTTAAATGTTTCAATGGACTTTATAAATGATCTTCCTTCCACTTACCTAATACGAACTTTCTCTTGTTTTCATTTTCCAGATTCCATAATTAGTATTGAGAATTTTTAATCATGTATCTTTTTCATTTTTTAATCAGTCATCATAACATCTGGTTCTTTTATTTTAAAAATAAAATAGCATTTTCTTATCTCTGCTTAATTTATATTTCACCTTTGCTTTCATATTTTAATAACATTTATGCCCACATTTAGCATAGTTTATGGTGTAGTTTGTCTGTGGCACGGACCGTTGTCACTCATTCAAGATTTGAGTTTTTAAGGGGTGAGTTGAGATTGGATTTTTTTTCCACTTAATTTGACTACAATAACTGGGGATATTTTATGAATAAAATTATCACATAATCAAAAAATGTTTTAAATGGGTAACTTTGCTTTAACTTAAATTGACATAAGGGAGTCTATGAGCTGGCCTAAGATTCATAGCATTTTTTCTCTGGGAGAATCCCAAGAGGTCAGTTTATAAACAAGTAATTATTGAACACACCCAAGAGGATCCGGGTCTTATTCCCAGATCTGCCATTAAGCAAATTGCTTAATACCCTTGTCTTCATCTGTACAAGGTTGCACTGAGGATAAAGTGAGAGACAATAGACGAAGCGATATCTTGGAAAACTGGAAGAGTCTGCGATTGTAGTTTGTCATCATTAATAATAATACAATTATTATGTAATGCTCATAATGCATAATTTACGTGATGTAAAACTAGATTATTTCATTGTGAAAATTCTTTACGAAGGTAAAGGCTCTATCACTGCATATGTCATGGAGGTCCTGTGATTTCCTGACCTGCTTAACATAGTCGGCTTATTTCAGGCAGGGTTCGACTTAAAGGAAGCCACTCTGCCCTCTGCTTGTGTGATGGATGAAGGCTACACTGTTACAGAAACTACAGTTTCTTTCCTTTGGGTTTTGTGTGTGTGTGTGTGTACATTATGGCTACAACTTGCTGCGGAAAAAAGTGTAAGTGAAATAGTACCGTGCATGTGACCTTGGGTAAAGATCTCACCGACTCTTTTTGGGAAAGGTCGTAATGCTAGGTGTGCGCACTGATGGGGCAGGCTGCTCACATCAGAATCCCAAGCTCACTACCCACCAGAGGTATATTTTTGGGCAAATTCTTAGCCTCTTTTTGCTTGTTGTGTATCTACCAACCGTGGATGATATTCGTGTCTACACTCTAGATGCTGTTTGAGTTAAACGAGCTAATACAAGTAAAATACAGGTCCTGGTGCCTGGTACATAGTATTGGATCTAAAATGTTAGTGTTTCATGGCTAATAACTTTGAAAATAATTGATTCTCCTCTGTAGACCTCAATATTTGAAAATTTTAAAAAATGTTTAAATTGTGCTCAAATGTGCATAATGTAACATTTAACATTTTAACCATTTTTAAGTGTACAGTTCAGTGGTATTGAGTGCATTCACAATATTGTGCAACCATCACCACTACCCATCTCCAGAACTTTTTGATGACTCCAAACTGAAAATCTATACCCATTAAATAAATGGGAGAACTTAACAATACTGAGAGCTGCAAATACTCAACCCACATGGAAGCAAACAATGTCTGTTAGAATAATTGCTTAAAATTTGTGAGGTGTGACTTCAAAGATTAGATGAAAAAATTTGATTTAAAAAAAATCTGTTAATCTTTTAAAGCAAGTGACTGCAGAGAAGGTGGTTGATCATGCACTTTTGTACTAAGTGTTTTTTATATAAAGAAGATGGAGTTTCACTTATCCTTGTAAATATTTCATATTGTAGGTAATCATGATATTCCATGTTTTCTAATTTTAGACTTAAGATCCATAAAGATTAGAGTCTGTGATTAGAGTCGTTAGCGCCTCCAGGGTTGTTTCCGATAGAAGAAAGTGCAGTGAGCCCGTCCTTATAACTGATCACACGTCCGCGTGACTGCTTATTCAGAAATCAATGCCACACACAGATGCAGTGGCACAGTGTCTGCTGAGACGCGGATGGAAAAAAAATAGGCTGTAGTTATTTGGTGGCAACTAGTTTTCAGATCTATGTATGACAATTCAAGTGGATGCCCCGGGATGCTACATGTAGAGAGAGAAAGGAGAGGCGAGATCATCGTCCTGATCACATCAGATGATTTATTTGCGTAGAGAAATACATCAGTGGAGTGCAAGATCGTAATAAAAATGAGCAGTTACTTCAAAGTCTTCACCCCAACGTTGCACTCATATGAAGTTGAGCGAACTCTCAGCGTTCTTGCAGAACGGCATCTGGGTAGGATGCCCGTGGTTTTAATCAGATGAGTCTACTGCTTCCCTGATAAAGTGATTACTACCACACTTAGCATCCAGTCTAGCCAGTTCTCACTGCTTACTGGTCTCCTTTTTTCCTCCCTGTTATTTTCAATAGATTCTAACTTCCAGAGATTTTATTATGTTTACTGGACTCTTAGTGCAGTTTTAAAATATTTTTATCCATTTTATTTTACATAGAGTCCATGCAGCCTAACTACAGGTGTCCCTCACTTTGCATTATGAATATGCTTCTGAGAAGTTATAAACTGAATGATACTTTAAACGTGCTCAGGAAACTGATGATTTGAAAGCACATTGTGGTGAATTCTTTTGTAATTCAAGTGTTATGTAAGCTTGTGCTGCCCTGGATTGAATTTTATTAAAACGGAGCATTCTTAGTACTAGCACTGATGAGGGAAATAATTCACATTAGACTATGAATGTTCAGTGGAAGAGACTGAAGTGCAGCCTATTTAAATAGCAAAAGGTACTTGCACTTTTAAAAGATGTTTGCACATCTGCTTGTATTATAAAATAAGCTTAAAGTCAAGTTGAGGTCTGCGTACACCGTTCCTGATTTTGAAAACCTACCTATCTTTCTAGTCGGGCATATACAGAGTCCTCTCAAAGCAGGGGGATTGCCCAAGTGTATCTTAAGATCTTTTATAATTCTTTCGCAGTTCAGACAAAGGAATTTTTTTTTTAAAGTCTTTTTTTCACACATGTCAAAAAATAAAACCACACATAAACCTTCGAGACAGCATCAAAAAGAATCCTTAAAGATCATTGTTCTCATAATTATTTTCACTATAAATTTATGATTTTGTGGCAACTAGATTGCAAAATACTTTAAAAAGTAACCACAAGCACTCTTCAGAACTTTGTTTACAGGAAGGCCAAAAACTGTTAGCTAATGTGTGCAACACCACAATGGACACTTCATTTAGGAAAGATGGCTTTAAAACTCTATTTTTATATCCTTCTACATTTAACTTATCAGTAAAATGTTAAGAGATAGGAACAAATTATAATTGCAACCTAAAGGATCATTTTATCTGCAAGTTTTTAAAATTTAAGTCTTCTTTCTAAAGGAGAATATATCCGTCCAGGTAACAAATATTTATGTGTTAGATACTGTGAATCATGCAGTGGTGAATGTGGCCTTGGTACCTACCCTCGGAGGGCATATGATGAGTCTACCGAGAGAAAGAAAGCGTGTGTATAAACACCAAAGTATTACTGCTGTTAAGGGTTGTAGACAGAGGGTCAGAGAAGGGAAGATTTATCTGCAGCTGAAGGAAGCAGGACAGCGTCATCACATCTGTGGGGGATGCGCTCTCTGTGGAAAGCATCTTATGACAGAGGCTCAAAAGACATAGGGGGGTCCTCCGAGGGAGCAAGTGCTTCTGTTCCTCTGGAGTGCAGACTGGTATGCATGGGAGAAGTGGGGGGAAGTTCAGGTTACATACAGACTTGAATGCCACGCTGAACAATTTGAACAATTTTCTACGCAGTGGGAAGTTACAGAAAGTTTTTGAGAGGAGAGGATAATGTTAAAATGTATAGAAGGTTTCTGGGTAGAAGAGGATTATGGCAAAATATGTGTTTCAAGAGAATTATCTTTACACTTGTGTATCATATGGGCAGAGAGAAGGGAGAGGGAGGGCGGTGATGGACTGGGGACGTGAACAATCATTCAAGTGTGAGGAAACGAGAACTCAACTGGGAAAAGGCAGGTCCGTGCAGGGAGATCGTCCCAAGAATCAGAAGAGTTAGACAGTCAAGGAGATGGAGCATTCACAGGGATGGTGGTGGGCGAAGCCATGTAAGTATTCATCTCCTTGCCTGGGGGAGCGAAGGTGGCATCAAATTAATAGAAATGGGAAGAACAGAGCTAGAAATGGGCTTGGGAATAAAATAGCGATTTTACAAATCTGTAATCTTGCATTATGTGCCCTATGCAATGTTTGATGTAGGTGTGTCATATTTCTGCAAAAAAATGATTTACACAATTGATTATTCAGGTATTTACACATTTAGGTAATTTTTTCTTTCTAAATTTATATAAGGATTTAATTAATTTTCCAAATTATATGGCTGGAATGTGGCCATTCCCAAATATTGGGAACTAATATTATTACCCTTCATAGGTATTTGCCACCACTCAATGGCCGAATTTCTAGAAATAAACTCCTTAATTAGAGAAAATAATGAAATAAGTACAAATCACATTCTACTTTTTGAAACTCAGTAATCTATGTGGTATGATCCTTCATTTTAGAGATAGTTAAAAAGTGTGCCTAAGAAGTACACAGAATAAATTTATGACATGCAAGTCCAAGACGGACTCAGGAGATGCAGTCCTCCCCTGGGGTCCTCGTGGGATTGATTCCAGGACCCTCTCTGATACCAAAATCTGTGATGCTCAAGCCCCTTACATAAAATGGTGTAGCGTTTGCATACAACCTAAGCATATCCTCCTGTAAGCTTTAAATCATCTCTAGATTACTTATAATACCAAATGCAATGTAAATGCTATGTTGCTGAACATGGTGAATTCAAGTTGCACTTTCTGGAATTTTTTTTCTGAATATTTTCAATCTGCAATTGGCTGAATGTGCAGATGCAGACTCACAGATACAGAGGGCCGACTGTGTTTCATCAGAACAGGATCTCCAAATTTTTTCTGCGAAGGGACTAATTTTGATTTCTCTGAATTTTTTTGGTAAGTGAAAAAATAGATTACAAGAGTAAAGGTATTGATTACAAATGTAACATTTGCATACAGAATCATCCATAAATTTGCTGATTTTAATGCTGTTGTGGTAAGTCTAAATACTAGCCCTGAATTTGCATGTTACTTTGTACAAAATAGGAAAGAAAATAGTGTACATTCGGTATTTAGCAAAAAGCCCAAGGAGCTATTTAATAGGATTGGCTAAGTATATTTTTAAAGACAAAATAATATTTTTAAATACGCTTGTGAATAACTCCAGCACAATTATGTAAATCAGAAGTACTGAGGTTATGTTTGTTCATTTCAGTGGTCTAAGAGCATTCATTATTGATCTTGGTAGACTTGTCTCTGCCCTTTTCTTTACCTTTTTTAAATTTCGTTTTCTCTTACCCTTTCATTTTCTCCTATCTTTTTTTTTTTTTTTTTCAGTGATTACATTTTGCCTTCAAATGACCCAATTCTAATGCTGGCTCCTTTGCAGGAAATAGATGCAAATGACAAGACTTTTCCTAGCCTTGTTCTTGATCGATAGACCTCTGAGGGTCTACGTGGAACCACCTGACAAAACTCTCTGAGCCACATGACTGACATTTATAGGGTTTTCTAATTAATCTTGCAGCGTTAAGACAGTGCCCCACACGTGCAATGTATTTTATTAGAACTGACTCCAGTCCCCCGTATGGTACAGCTGGGCATGGAGCGTGTTTGCGGTTCCGGAGAAAATACAGCTATTTCACAACTAACTTCATAAAGAGAATACGGAAACACGAAAATATACTTTACAGGTATCTTAGGTAACCAGGAAACCTTAGGTTAACACTGTATTACAATTAACTTTCTGTGCTTGACTTTCTGTGGTAAATGCCAAAAAGTAAGAAATAAGAATAACAACAAAGCCTACCTCCATCTGGAAAGCTGGGAACTCTCTATGGGACCGTATGTTCCATAGATAATATATGTCATTGCTGAAGTGCAGTTGCTCTTGCTGAGAATAATTCAATGAATGTAATGCCATTTTTCTACTGTTTCAATTATATTTTAATACTGGAAGAAAATGTAAGGCTTAGTCAATTCTGCCATGATTAAAACTTAATTCCATTTATTAATAGCCATTGTATTCGATTAAATATGGTAGAAGAGATTTATACTGCCACTTTATTTCCGTTCTTCATCGTTAGAATGAAATAGAACATATCAGTATGCTTCTTAAAATACCCTTGGATTATGAGTTAAAAACAAAATTATGACTGAGAAAAACAAGATGTTTTAAAATAGTTTGCTATAAAAATAACAGAAAATAATAAAGCAGTGATGGTCTGAGGTTTGACTGGTTTTCTCTCCCCTCTCTCCACCTTCCCCTCTTTTTTCCCCTCCCCGTCTTCACCCTCCCCCTCTCCCCTTCTCTCCCTCCTCCTCTTCCCCCTCCATCTTTTTTCTTCTTCCTCCTCTCTTTCTCTCTCTCTGAAAATCATTCCAGACTCTTTCACACTGTGATGTAGTACATTCTGGAAGTAATAAATATTACATTATTTAGCTATTACTTAAGCAATAAATAAAAATAATTACAATTGTACTTAGGTACATTTTGAAAAAGAAAATAATTGTATTACTGCATGTACAATTTTTTAAAAAAAAAACCTTTTATTTTGAGATACTTGCAGATTCACGTGCAGATATACATAGATCCCATGTACCGTTTACTCAGTTTCCCCAGGTGGAAACATCTTACAGCACTCTGGTACTCTCTCACAGACCACAGTGGTACTGACCACAGTGATGCACACACTGTATGCATCATACAGAGTGTTTTCACTGCTTTGAAAACCCTCTGTTGCTCCACCTGTTCATCCTTCCCCTCCCCATCCTCCAACCACTGATCTTCCTACTGTCTCCATAGTTCTGCCTTTTCCAGAATGTCATATTATAAAGTATGAAAATCATACACTATGCAGCCTTTACAGATTGGCTTCTGTCACTTAGTAATATGCATTTAAGTTTCCTCCATGTCTTTTCATGGTTTGATAGCTCATTTCTTCTTAGTGCTGAATGATATTCCATTGTCTAGCTGTATCACAGCTTACTTATGCATTGACCTACTCATAGACAATTTGGTTTCTGCTAAGATTTGGCAATTTTGTATAAAGCTATGATAAACATCTGTGTGCAGGTTTCTGTGTGACCTGGGTTTTCACCTCTTTGGAGCACCATTGCTGGGTCCCATGGCAAGAGTGTGTTTAGTTTTGTGAGAAACTGCCGAACTGTCTTACCAGCCACCATGTAACTGCCGATGATCGGCAGTTGAGGATGAGAAGCTGTGTGGAATGGAGGTGAACCAGGACAGATCAGCCGGCCCCCCGCTGACTGGGCCACTGATCACAGAATCACGAGGGAACCCACCCCGGGTCAGAGACACTGCCCAGCTGAACCCAGGACACATTGCCCAGTCTTAGAATTTTGATTTAAATAATGATTATTACCTTAAGCTATGAGTGTTGGCGGTTTGCTGGGTAAGCAGCCAACTAACTTATAGTGCTTTGGACTTCAGGTACAAGGATCTGAAACAGGAGGATGGTGATAAAAGCTGAATGGAAGGAGCTGATATAAAAGCTATTTCAAGTAAAAGAGGGAAAAAGAGCCGGTATTAAAATTGCTTCCGTTTTGTGCCACATCTGTGCCAGTTCTCTATACCTTCTCTCATTTAATCTGCAAAGGACCCCTACAAGGATAGCATCCCCTACTTTCCTATATATAAAAGACTAAGCTTTGGGGAAATTTAATAACTTGCCCAGGTTTACGATGAGTTGGAATTCAGATCAAGTCTCACTTGAAAGTCCTTACTCTTTCTCCCATGTCATAACCAGAGGAACTTAAAAAATTTCACCAGTAATTCCCAGCCTTGCTCAGTCTTTTTCTGCACTGCAGGGTCAGCGCCCCTGAGTTTCAACTGGGGGCCTAGGCAACTCTAGACTGCATAGTACAGAAGCTCACGGAGGCTATTCAGATTTTATTGTCAGAGGGCTTTGTAGAACACGGTGGCAGCACTCAGCCGATGGAGACTGAGGACATAACTATTTTGTGACATGAAAAGGCAATTCTTTTATTCAATATACGTAAGCTACTGGGAAAAAAAGACTCTGATGAGATGGGGCGGGGGTGGTAAGGAAGAAATGAGATAGAAAATTTGCGCATTCAGTATTTATACAAAAAATGAAGAATCCTCAAAATTGAATCAGCCGTTTGACACTCTTCTCAACTTATTTATAAACATGTTCACATCTGAACCACACACAATAGTGAGACCTTGTTGGTTAGACCAGCTCTGAACAGTCCAGTGTGCCAGGCTGGGGAATAGCTACCTCAACCCTCGGGCCCCACAAATACATACCTAAATATTGGCAGGACCAACATTTACTAAATTAGACGGAAAAATAAAAACACTAAACTTGTCAATGTCCCCTATCTAGTCCTTCTTCAGTCAGAAGAGATCCTGCATCCATTTTATTTTAAAAGGACACAAGTACATACAATGTTTTGTCTTCTGTGGTGGGGAATGTCAGTTTGAATTAAGTTTCACTGCACACACACACACACACACACATACACACACACAAAGGCCGCAAGAAAACAAACAAACAAAAAAACCCTAAAAGTAGAAGGATTACTTTTTCTCTCTCATAAAAATAAATCAGAGCGAGCACCTTCTCTGAAATCATCAGTTACCCAGGCTCCTTTGGTCTTCCTCCACTGTCATCCTTAGCACGTGGTTTCAGTTTTCCAAGTTGCCTCATGTTTCAAGATGGCTGCTGGAAATCCAGCTATCACATCCACATTAGAGATATATGGAAGGCAGTAGACAGAAGAGGGTAAAACAAAACGAAATAAAACAGAACAAACATAAAAAACCCACACCTAAGTCAGCTCCATTTTTCAAAGGAGACTTTTCAGCAGTTCTATAGAACTTGCAAAATCACCAGATAACCTAAACTGTCAATCCAGAGTTAGTCATTTGTTCACAACTAGCTGCAAGATGTACAATGGAGACAAAATCTCCACTGCTCAATTACTAATTAAAAAGAGAAAATGGCTATTGGATGGATAGCTAAAATCTCTGACAATAAGGATACATGATTAATGTCAATATAGGGAAGTTTTCTCTGAATTTTGTTATTAACTATTTGTCCTTACTCAGAACCAGAAATAGCCACGTGTACTAACTGGTTTAATAGTCTGTGTTAATGACACATGAGTGATGAATATAGTTTAAAGAGAAATACAGTTTGCCATTTCAAACTTCATCTAGTTTCTGCATGTTCTGATTTGGCTTTCGGCAAACGTAACACTGGCTCTAAGGTTTTTACAATTCACTTTCTGTTAAATGTAGCACATGATGTTTCAATATTAGAAACTAGCAGAAAAATATAAAAAGCTTTTGTGTGTTTGTGGTTTGCATTAAGTAAGCAAGGAATATATTTTTGCAGTGGTTATTGGCCATTGTTAAAGCAATTGAATTATTACACTTATCCATCATGTAACATATTTGGATTTATAGAAGAGAAATTCAAGGACAGACAATTAGACAATGGATAAATACGAATTTTAAAATTTCCAAAGAGCAAAATGAAATCTACAAATAAGTCAAATAATAATCAACTGATTATTATGAACAATCTGAATATAGTTTCCAAGATATTGTTCACTCTGAATAGACCAAAAAAAAAAAAATGACTCCCACTGGGTAAGAAAAAAAGCAGTAAGATCTAAATCTTAATCAAATGTTGTTCAGACCTCAATAGCTGGGGGCTGGCTTTACAGGAACATTCAGAAAGTTGTGTGTGTGTGTTTGTGTTTTCAGGTCTCAAATGTTGCTTTAAAGACCTCATGCAGGATACAGTTGCATTCAATAATTTCATATTGTTTAACTAGAAATTCAATGCCCATAACAAGTATTTTTGTCCTCTTCCCGAATAAAGAATAATATCTTCATCGACTGACAAAAGGGATTCTTCTGAGCGTGGGCTATGCCTTGAGGCTCCGGGACGATGACTTTTTAGTGTCTAAATGCAAACTTTGGTTGAAATTAGGGCTCTAATTGATGGGACTTTAAAATCGGAGCATCCACAGGCCATGTTGCTACATAGCCCGTTGTCATTTTCTTCCACATTGAATTAATTTTCAATCAACATTGTTTAAAAAAAAATGAGCAAGAGTAGAAACGGGCTACCAATACTCTAACGCTATTTCAAATCCCAAAGCACAAAGATTAATTAAGAACCAATTAATATAGACAGTCTACGTCAAAAGATGATACAGAAGATGTGATGAGGTCAAGGTAAAAGTCATTTTTGTTTTGTTTTTTTTGAAGCTTAGATATATCCCAACCATGAAATTGAGGAGAACACGAAACTGCAGGATTCGCGTCATTTTAAAGAGCTACAAATATAGATTCCCTTTGATGTTACTTACCCATAAGATTACCACAGAAGAGGAAGCATCTGAAGCTTTCAAGAAACACCTCCTGTGATTTCTTAGGGGATCAGCGTAGTGGCTAAGAATGCAGGCCTTGGAGTGAAGAAGCTACCTGGGCTCAAGTCCTAGCTGCGTCGGTATGATTTGGGGCAGGTGTCTTAACCTCTCTGTGCTGTGGTTTCCTCACTTGTGAAACGTGTTCCTAAGTATTCTCTCACACAGTCTTTTTGTGACTTGAATGAGGTATCTGCATGTGAGATATTTAGAAAAGAACCTGGAACACAATAAAACTCAATGAACATTATTCTTTTTATTAATTGATTCCAAAATGTGAATTGAATGCGAACTATGTAAAGGTATTACATGAAGCGGAAGCTATCATACAGCATTTAGAGGGTATAAATTTATTACTGTTTTATTGAAATTTTCATCTACCCTACTTGAGAGTGAGTACCAATCATATAATATCTTCTTGTCACATTTAGACCAACAGATAGGAAAATAGTCAAGTATTATTTTAGCCAGTTCACTTCTATTATATTTATTTATTAAAGACGAAAGTGTTCACACTAAATTGCAAAACCGAGAGACTGCATCTCAGCTAAGGATGCCTTGCGTGCATGAGATAAAACAGAAAACGTACCTTGATTGCAGAAACATGTGGCAAAGCAAAATCATAATTTTAAAAAAAGGAAACAAAAAGAATTTAAAAGACAATGTATTGAAGTAGGCTGGATAAAAATGAGGTTGTACTGTAAAAAAAAAAGCTGCACATAGGTATGCAATTTTTGAGTAGAAATGGTTAAATCTTTAAACATTAATGGGCTGCAGGAAAGCAAGCTAGGTGACGTTCTGTCTTCACAGAAGGAGCATTGGACCAAATAGTTTGGGGATCTGAGGTGCTCGGTTTTCTAGGTGTGTGTGGGAACAAGCCAGCTCTCTGAACCTCAGTTTTCTTATTCATAAAGTAAGACTGTTTCGCTTGATAATTTCTAAAGTTTAATATTTCAACTGGAAAAAAAAGACAGGAGTATTGTTGTGTAAGTATATCCTTGCTTCTTCTTTTTTTTTTTTTTTCATGAAGGCATAGCAGTTTTGAAGATGATCCTTCTAGAATTCCAGCTTCATAAACAGCCCCTAATGGGCAGCCAGGCTATTCCCTTTACTAAGAGGTTTAGGAGTGTAGTGGTGGCGGTAGGAGACGGGCTTGGGCATGCCAGAGGGATGCCGAGCTTCAAGGCATGCTATGTTAAATCACTGTCCAGGTGCCCCACTTCTGGCCAGTGGTGGCTCTGGGTCCAATAGGCAGAGGAGCCTGGAGTCAGTCAACAGACAAACCATATTCACAGCCAGTCCACCTATGCTGACATGATGTAAAGCCGGGAAGGGCTTTTCTCTGTGAGTTCCTTTGTCTTGGTAGTACATCGACACCTAATTATAAATCCTGCAGTTTTATTGCGGTAAAACCACGTGTCCAGCTACGCTTGCTTTGCAGCTGTCATGCCCTTGGTTTACAGGTCTTCAGTCTCCTCCTTGTACCTCACCGCCATCTAGCTCTCTCCTGACACCTTTCTCTTCCTAAATCTTCTCTCATGAAACATCTCTGACTGTTGGTAAAAGTAAATTCCCCTTCTCTTACATTTTTCTCTTCTGTTGGTGGTGGTTTAGTATAGTCAGCCATTCAGTACATATTTACTGCGTGTGTTCTATTTGCTTGGTACTACTCGAGATGTGCCAAAACCGATTTCGAATTAAAATGTGGAAGATGAGTAGGAGATAACTAAGTAGAGAGGAGGGGAAAGAGCACACTGGACTGAAGAAATAGTGCGAAGCCCCAGGGGTAGGAAGCCGCATCCAGGGGTAGGATTTGAGAAATGGAAAATCAGATACAGAGGCAGGAGAACTGAAGGCGGGAGGGAGCATGATTCCTGAGAAGCTCGCCCCGCGGTCAGGAGGTCCTGCAGTCTTGTAGGCCATGTAAAAATGTTTGGTCCTTATTCTCAGGTGAATGGGAAACCGCTAAAGACCTTTAAGCTGTGGAGTTACATGGTCAAAACTGGGTTTTAACATCTCATGCTGGCTGTGTTGTGCAGAGTGATGGCAAGAGGGGAGCGGATGGGTGAGAATGGTCACAGGAAGGCCAGCTGATGTGTGGTGGGAGTTTTTCAAACATGAAATCAAGTTCATTTGGTCTACAGTTGGACAATAGAATGGAGAAAAATAGATATTTTTGAGAAGGGTTTAGACAGTGGAAGCTGTAGGTCTGGATAGACTGGATATTAGGAGTCACTTGGTTTTTCCTTGTTTAATGAATTTCCATCCTCACCGAACAGATGGACGGCATGTCTTTATTTTATTTTATCTAGTTGTCTGGGAGGAATTTCCGGGTGCTCGAAAGTCACACTGAGGATGGAGTGACTACTGATGCTTTATATGTAAGAAAGAGTCATGCTTTCGTGACTCAGGCGGATGTATTAAAGTGCAGCTCTTGTGAGGGTGAAGCTGTCTCGGCGGCGCCTGCCGTAGCAGAGGTTAGTGGTGGTCCCCAAAGTCAGAGGGAGGGAGAAGCTCAGGAAGAGGTGGAAAAGCAAGAAAGTGAGAGAAGGAATCAAGGTTTTTTTTTCGTGACTTACAGGGATTAAATGGATGATTGACGTGATACAATAATTGTTAATTTTCTATATTATTGTATTTAATACATGTTGGATCTTTTTTTTTTTTTTTTTTTTAAATCTTGAGATGTTCCTGAGTGGTCACGAACCCTGTTTTTCATACCCAGTTTGGCAATGTAACTTGTGTTCAGTAATGATTTAATCTCGGCACACTGTAAAATTAAGCTGCAAAGACCTTTTTCCATAAAGAGAGCTCTCAAAGGTACATTTAATTGAGCTTTTTATTATATTTTATTTTGTATTTGGTGTGTCATTAATATTAGTGATGTTGCTTTTCTGACAGTTTAATAACTAGCTATTCTCATGGTGTTTGCTGTCGGAATCCTGACTATTGCAACTGAATGTGAACATTTTAATTAATTGTTGCTAAAGGAAGGTAAAGGTGAATCTCAATAATGTTAAACTTTAAATTTAATGTAAATATATATATATATATATATATACACACATATATATATAAAACAGGGGAAAATTATTTTAATGAATTTTCATGGGGTATACCGAGGGCAGGAGATATAAGGCTATGTTAGGGAATGTTTCTCTCTGTTAGAGTGCTGTGAACAACGGCAGTCATATAAAACTTAGTAAATGCATTATTCTCTAAGTTCAGATCATATTCTAAATGTGCCTGTGGTGCAAAGGGACAACCAGGGGCCCAGAGGTTCCCCAAATTTGTGTAATGTACTTAATCACTTGAAAACTCTAGCAGATCTCTATTATTAGCTTAGAATTAGTTTCAGTATAATATTTAAGTTTGTCCAAATAAAAAAGTTACAAACTTCTCATTCTTATAGTTCTTATACATCTATAAGGTTATAAGCATTGTAAATAGTAAATCAAAAATCATAAAACTCTCAATCAGGTTGGTGCAAATCTAGGAAAGCAATAGTATTTGAATTGCTAAGATTGATGCATTGTGACAGATGACGCTGTTTTGCTGAGACCAAATCATCTTTTGCAATGTGAACATGGAACTGGGTGGTGTTCTTTCCAGGTTGACAAGCCCCTACTTTTTTTTGGCAAGAGTGGGTCAATTCTCTCTCCATTTCGCTCCATTCAAACCACTATGGGAACTGAACATTGGCCTGTGTTGTGATGCCCCTTGGCCATCACTTGGGTTTGATGCATAAGTCCCGGGTTAAGTGCTGCTTTATTTCTAGAATCACTGTCACTTGTTTGGGTGGCTGACTGGTCATTGTCTCCTATCTTTCTCAGCTTCAGTGTACTCACTTCACTACCGCCAGCATAAACTTCCAAATCACAGCTCTGATCACGTCCCTTCAGTGCTTAAAACCCTTTCACATTAAAACGGTTCCATGACGTAGCAGCAATATGAATGCCCAACCCACCCGGTATCTTTTTTACCCATCTGATTCTGGCAAGCCGGGAACTTCTGATGACTCCCGTATCAGGCATATGATCTACTGCTCTTTGTCTCCATGTGAGGGCTCTCTCTAGCACCGTGGCGACTTGCTCAATGCTCAGCCACCCGTCTGGAGCAACTCCCAAACTGTGGGGAAGGCGTCAGTGGATAAATCCCCCGGCCATCCTGGCTTCCACAGCCTCAGTGGGCTTATTCTCAAATCCTCCACATGGGATCTCAGAGGGGTACGCTGTAAGATTGAGGCCTAATGTTCATAGTCACAACAGCTCATTAACAGACCTTTTCCTGGATTTTCTTCCTTCCTTATCGCTTCCTCTCTCCTGCTTCCTGAAATCAATTCTTAAATAAACTACCTGTATTCAAGGCCTTGTCTCAGAGTCTGCTCTTGGGACAACATACAATGATACATGGCTTATAATACCTCATGCATCTGGACTTTATGTCCCTCCCTTTCCTGGTTCTTTCCCTCAGTCAACAACCACTTCCTACCCACACCGACCTTCTCTTTCGGCCATACTAATTCCTTGAGTGTCTTGTGCTCTTTCTAAGTTTATAAGCCTTTGCATACTTTTGCCTACACCTTAAATGCTACCTCCATCCTCCAGCGGTAACCAGGTGCCTTGTTCAAACAGGTGTTCAGTGAATGCTTGTTCAAATTATTGGAGCCTGAAGTGAATTCCTGCTCATGTAATTCTACATAGAAGTCAAATTATTTCAGTTTATTTTTACACAATATATTATGGGAATATTGCTAAAACTCTGAGAAGACATACAAGCAGAATAGTAGCATAAAATAATTTTTTAAATTTCCAATACCTGTTTTTTTCCTTAATGGACTTTGAATTAACCAGGTGCCAACTATCAACTATTTTCATTTGGAAACTGGAATATTCAGCTGTCCAGGGAATAAATTTATTTGAATAACATGATTTTTTTAATAAGCTAATATTAATGTAAAATTTTCTTTTTATAATAAGTCAAGTACTTTTTATGGTGGATTATCACATTATTTTTAATATGGCCTTTTTGCCAAAAATGTGCCCTGAAAGTGGCATTTGCTTGGTTTTAAATAAACTTTTAAGTTGTATTAACAAGAGCCGAAGTGATGATAGAGTTAGACTCATTATGCTTTTATTTTACTACAAGACTCTTAGCAAGAGATGTATCTGATCCTTAGCATATAATTAGGGCATTTGAAGTAATCCGTGCGTTAACATGATTTGAGGCGATAAATACCAGTTACAGCACACATGTTAGTTACCACTCCTTTTACTGTTGTTCCTTTTCTCTCTCCCACAACTAATTACTCACTAATAACTTGGGTTCCTTTTTTTTTCTACAATGTTTTAAATTTGATAAGATTAACAAAAATCCAGAGTTCCTCTAGACCAGTGTGTATCTGCTGATCTGACGACACCTGGAAAAAATAGGTGATCTTCTTGCTCTAAGGTCAAAATTCACTAGTGATATCACTCATACAACAAATTCACATATTTTGTACTTCATATAGAGGCAAGTTTTCATGTTCACTTCCTTACAGTTTAGGTCTGAGTAGTTTCCACTTAACTGTTCACAACCCAAAGAAGCGTTCCATGGCCACCCACAGGACTACAGAATACCCGTGTTTCCATGCACCGTGACTTTCTCCTTCACAGTCCATTGTAGACGCTGGTAATTGTGTCTTTAATGTGTCTCTTCTCCACGAGGCTACAAACTAAATGAGGATCCAAATGGCATCTATTTTTTTTTTCACCCTATGTCCCTAGCTCTTAGCATAGCACCTGACCTATAGTAAGTACTCAAAACATGTTTGAAACTTCCTCCAGGATGCATCTATGTTTATTTTTCCAGTACACATAGAACTTCAGTTGATAACTTCATTCATTCATATATTCATTTAACTTTAACTGAAACATTTATTAATTTCAACAACCTTTTTTTCAGCTTCTGATTTGTGCTGATGGATTAGGCCGCGTACTAGTGCTTTAGAAATAAAAGACAGGATCCTTTTTCTTAGGAAGGGAGATAGAGAGGTAAAAGAACATTAAAATATAGTGGAGTGAGTAGAGTAAGGAAGGAAGCCAAGATAAATTAAAAACAAAAAGACCTGTCCCTAAGTTCTTGTTTCTACTATACAGATTGGTTCTCCTATACAGATTGAATGTTCTCGGTGTTTTCAGCATAGCTTATGGTTCAAAATAAGCAACAGTGGCCAATCTCTATACATAGTTTAAATAGGAAAAGGAAGGAGTACTTTGCTGAGACATTTCAGAAACATTCAGAACAATGGCGACGTAGTCCAGCCTGCCTTTGTGGGCAGACGTCTCCAAAGTGGCTTTACCCTAGGGCAGTGGTGCCCAAAGTCTGCTCCAGAGACCACCACCTGGGAAGCTGTTAGAAGTGTGAGAAGTAGGCCCCGCTCTAGAATCTGAGACCCCAGAGGTCGGGTTCCGCAATCTGTGCTTTAACAAGCCCTGCTGGTGGTTCTGACGCCCGCGCTCTGACGTTGGAGAACCACTGGTCCAGATGCCTCCTCTCCCCGCGCTCACCCGCTCCGCCCCCTGCGCCGTCTTACCCAGCGCGAGCTCCTCCATCTGTAAGTACCCGTGCTACCAAACCCGGGTCAGGCCTGGCTCAGTTGCAGTTCCTGAGGCACAGAAGCAGGCCTGGCAGTCGCACAGCCTCTGATGTGATTTGAGATCCCTAGCTGACCTCTTGGCAGGCAAGCTTGTGGCCCGAAAAATTCTTCATGTCCTGTTGCAACCTCCTCTTGGCTTCCTGCCTTTCTCCCTCAATAGAATGTCAAAATATTGTGTCACCGAAGTCTCAAAGGTGACCCTATTTAAGCTTTGTCATATGCAGACTTATTAGTGGTAAGTGGAACAGCATTCGCTGGTTTAGAGGAACAGCAATAGGAATTGAGAACAAATTTAGTAGTGGATATTTTGGTACGACAGTAATTAAGTCAGTGACATGAGTTTGAGCCCGTCAAAGGTGATTTCCATACTTTGTCAATGTGAGGATTTTTTTTGTTTTTGTTTTGTTTTTTTTTACTGTAACACTAACCCATCGTGTCTTAATAGGTAGCTATAATTAAAATGAGAATAAATGAATTTATATACATCAACATAGATTCCTTCCTGAAATATCCAGTACACACACACACACACACACACACAATTTTTGCTCTTTATATAATGTTCTTTTAAAATGTATTTCTGAGTTGTTTTTAAAAAATTTTTTTAATCGTTTGCTTTGTAGTGGGTGGCCTGAAAATCTTCAGTTTTAACACTCTGGAAATTCTGGCTTTTCCCCAATCACTCAAATGTGATTTTTTCAGAGAGGAAAGACTTGCTATTTCTTAACTCAGAGCAAATACATTTATTGTATTGTTCTATTTTTGTATACCTTCTCAAAAACACAGTTAATAGCAGTTCAAATGGTTTTTGAAAATTAAAAGACTAAAAGTGTGGGAGAGGCTTTCAATTAAAAACATCCTACTTTGTCCTTTGAGCGATTTTTCTATTTACTAGGACATTATTTAACATTGAAAAATTAATGTTAATACTCTCTGGAGAACACAGTGCTGCGGTGAAAATAGTTGGAATTTCCTAGAAAATACAGAGCTTATGAATCCATGAATCAGTCATTCCATGAGTGCTTTAGAAATGCCAGCTTCATGCAAGACACAGCTTTAGATTTGGGGGTGAAACTGGAGGTAACACTTGAGTTAAATGGAAAAAGTGCACATGAAAAGCCAAGTCACAACGGCAGTACTCCTGAGAGCTCACTTTTGTGTAGCTTATTTAAATTATACTCTTTCAACCCATGGTGCAGGAAGGGGAAGAATTATTATCCTCATTTCCAGATGGTAAAACTGAGGCTGAGATTTGCAAACATCAGGTGTCCTACCCAAGGTCATCAATCCCTGTGCTAAGTGACAAAGCCATGAAGAAGAATAACTCATTGGCCTCCTAAAGAAGAACTTGTTCTATGACTTGATGTTACCTCTTACCAAAAAAAAAAAAAAACCAAAAAACCAACAACAGCTAAGAGATGGTGTGTGATGATCGGCGAGTGGATAGGATAGTTGTATCGGCAAAATGCTTTTTTTTGTGGCAGTCACGGTTGGGAACTCCCCCTGTGAAGGAAAGAATGATGCATCTGATTTTGAGCCCGCTGATCGAAAAGCGCAAGAACCCAGCCTGGGGAAATGATCTCACCGGGGGTGAAAGAAGGAAACGGATGTGGGGAGACCCACAGTGGGTCAGTAGTCAGCGATGGATGGATGCACCCTCAGACTTGGATGGCTATTCTGACGTTGGCCCAGACCCCGCCATTTATTTGCAGACACTCGTTAGCTGCCAAGGTCTACTATGGTTAGACCTTGAGGGCCACATTCAGGCTAATGAAGTCCAGTCAGTTCCAGGCAGCTTCGTTTTTCTCCAATTAAAATAATGAGGCAATGGCTCTCCGTCAAGACCTTTTGGGTCTCTTGTCCCTGGATATTATTTCGTGGTTCTAATCATTTTACAGTAAGGACTATAGCTTTTTTTCCCCCAAGTGAGGTCAAATACTGCGATTTTGGTCCACGTGCATTCTATATGACTCTGCACAGTGAAAAGCAGTGTTGTTGGCGAACATAGAAACAATCAGACTTGATTATCATTCAAATCAGACTCTGAAAAGAGTCCAGGCACAAGTGTGTCGTGAATCCTTCCTTCTTTCTTCAGAGCACCAGGCATTAGACAGTAGATGGCAGTGTGCGATGAGGAATTTAAGCCTGGGCAGCAATTTGCTTGAAACCAGCCGAGTAAAAGTGGCTTTTTGACTTGGAAGCATTTATGAAATGAACCTTCCATCAGAGTTTTGTCTGGCAGCCAGGAACCTGCCCTGGAAGGCTCTGGCAACCCCAGGTGCGGCTGTGATCGCTTTGTTTGAAGTGAGGCTGCTGCCCTGCTTGGAAGCAAAGTGGGGGCATTTGGGCACAAACTCATCCTTCCCCACAGAGCCAAGCAAACTGCCGCTCAAACGTCCTGACACTCCTGTGCCCCTGGCAAAGTTAACGCCTCCGCTCCTCGCCTTTCCGGGAAATTCATCCCGTTTATATATACAAGTAGAAGCTTTGATACATACAAAGGTTAGCCGTGCTTCTGGTTTGTACCTAATCTTCACCTCCCTTTCCAACTCAAACCCCTTAACAATCAGAGGCAGGGAGTGAGGGGATTTCTGAACAGAAAGGCAAACAGTCACATGGGAGAATTTCTGAGTTAATCCGAAAGGCTGCTTACTACTCCCCCTGGCTTATCAAATAATGGATTCTATTCAGAATTTGTAAGAAATCGTGGAAAACAGGAGAGTGTTGAAGCAGGTTTGGGCTTCTTTGATATTACAGACTCTTAGCAGATGCAGGGATTTGGTATCTGTAATTAGTTACCTAAATTTGTATCCATCTAAAGCTTTATAACAAGACACTGTATGTAAAGCAGGGGAAGAATAGCTGAAAACATTTGATTTACTCAATACTTTACTTAACAGAAAAGAGGTCAATAGTTCTGAGAGGATCCTTGCTCCACATGCAGTAATTATAGAATTAAAAAAAGCACAATATCAGAGTATCACAAAGTTAGTAATTTTTCTGCTTCATGGACGTACATAAAATCTATCTCCTTAAATTTAAGTGTAATTTCTAGACGAGTTAAATATGAGCTTTTGTATGATGTTGTATTTGTTATTTACCATCTCTAAGCTCCACTTTTCCCAACTGTAACATGGAGATAATAAAAGAACTTCCTTCAGAGCCTGACACACAGTGACCATTAGCCATTATAACAAGCCTGAGACAATAATTATTAAAAGCTATTGTTATATATTGATGAGTGTAGGTATATTTTCAAACAAATTTACTTTCTTCTCACTTCTCAATACAATCCAAAAATATTGAATACTAACAATATTCTAAACCAAACAATCTGGTAGGTAAATCTTAAAAAAGAACACATACCAAATGAAGTTGGGACCATCTATAGGAACACCAGTTTTTATCAATGAGGAGAAAGGTGTGAGAATAAAGTATTTGCCTGAAATCACATGAATGTCTTCCTTTCATTAGGCAGAACTTCTTTTTATCATGTGAGAATGGGAGTCAGAACTCAGAGAATTCGTGTTAGGACATGAAAATAGAAGTCGCCTTTGGAAAACTGAAGCCTTCTGAGAAAGGTGTTCAGTGACCAGAACCTTTTGTTTATCAGGAGGAAAAGTAAATTTAGAGTTGTCCCAAAGAGTTGTGTTTAAGTATCAAAAAGTTCTTTCCTAACTTCACTACTTTTTCTTTTTCCATGTTTTCCTCAGGTTGTTTTTCCATTTTGTTTCATTTTGTTTAAATAAACTTTTCCAAGTCAGTATGTCTGGGTTCTTCTACTGGTTCTGCCATTTCCAAGCTTTGAGATCTTGAGCACATTGCTGAATGTCTCTCTGTCCCCACCTATAAAAATAAGGAATAATCATACTTCCAGTTCTGGTGAAAGGAGATTAGTAAATACACAGAATATCCTCCATTTCAGTGTCAGGGCATGCTAAGTCCTCATTCAGTGAAAGCCAGAGATGAAAGGAACATTTGACTAGTTCCAGAATTATCAAACTGTAGAATAGAGTATGACTGAAAGAAGCTCTGAATTAATCAAAACCCCTTATTTTACAGATAAGGAAACTAATGGCTAGAAAGTTTAAATAAAGATCAGTAACACTTATTGTATTACTATTAGTCAGCGTTCTCCAGACAGAACCATTAGGAGACATAGATAGATAGATAGACAGATAGATAGATAGATAGATAAGGATATATTATAAGAAATTGGCCTACATGATTATGGAAGCTGAGAAGTCTTAAGATCTACAATTAGCATGGTATAGGTTCTAGTCTGAAAGCTGGAGGCATGAGACCAAGAAAGAGACCAGTGTCCCAGCTCAAAGTAGTCAGGAAGTTTCCTTGTTTTACCAGAAAGGCCAGCTTTTCATTCTATTAGTCCTTCAACTGATTGGATGGGGCCCACCCACTCCAGAGAGGGCAATCTGCTTTACTCAGTCTACTTATTCGAATATTAATTTCATTCAGAAACACCCTCACAAGCACACCAGAATCATGTTGACCAAATATCTGGGCACTCTGTGCCATCACACTGATGTAAACTTAGATTAGAATGATATTTAAGCTTCTAAAGGAATCAAATTAAGGAAAATTCAAGTCCTAGTTGTCTTGTTTGCTCAAATATAACATTTGTATTTTATTCTCAACACATTTAGGCTCTTTTCTTTCTTGGATAAATTCACATTCTCCAGCTTTTAAAATGCCTTTGTAAATAGCTCCCCTAGGGTTTTTGTTTTTGTTATATGGCCTTGAAGCAAAACAGTTCCACAAGTACAGAGCCAGGTATAAATTCATACTTAGGGGCTTCGATTAAACCATTGGCCACTGGTGATGGATTCAACCTCCAGCCCTTCTCCCCTCTTTTGAGGTCAGGGAGGTGGGAGTAAAAGTTCCAACCCTGTAATTACATTGTAATCTCCAGGCAACCAGCCTCCCATCCTTGGATATGGTCCCAAAGTCACTCCATTAACATAATAAAAGACACCTTCCTCGCTTTCATCACTTAGGAAATTCCTAGCGTTTTATGAACTCTGTGCCAGAAATTGGGACAAAGACCGAATCTGGATGAAGACCAAATATGTATTTCTCATAAATCACAGTATCACACCTCCAGAGGGAAAACTCAGAATTAGTTGTCTGCCTTGAGAGAACTTTGGAATAAGGGTCTAAAGAAATTGTGAATCTCACCACCTGGCTTTGAGAGTCCCACTCACAAGTAGGAAGTAAGTGGGAAAGGGTGTGAGTTCGGATCTGCCTGGGGAGCCAAACTCTGGTAATATCTGGACAAAAGGAACCCAAACTGGAGACGAAAATCAGCAGAGAAATGTCCCCTATGTTATCAAAGGAAAGCAGATGATCAAGGTGTATTTAATTATAGGACCAGAGTGTGCGTAACTGATGGATCCTGGGGGCATCTCAGGTATTGAATTTAGCTTTAGATTCTTTGGGGCAAAGAAATCCAGTGTCATGTTGCTAACACATGATGATTTCATTTGGTAAGAGTGGTGGCCAAGATCTACATCAAATTTACCTGAATATTTTCTCCTCTTTTCTTTCTCAACTGCTCTCAGCAGCGTTTGGTGGTTATTAGGCTGCGTTCGTTCAGTGAGCATCTTTACATGTCAAGAATTTTTAATGATTTATGCTTTTTCTGTGTTGTCTTTCCAATGAATGGAAAGTCTAAATGCATAAATATCTTAGCGTTTTGAAGTTTTTTGATCATGTTTCTGCTTAGTTTGAGTATTTGTTGCAGTAAAGAACATTGTCAATAGAAATTTATTTGAAATGTTTAAATGCTTCTATCTGATGCGTGATATTTAATTTAATCTATCAGAAATATATAGGTATCTATATACTATGTTTTCTGCCATCTACTTTAATTCTAATCATTGTTAATTTAAATATTTATTTATTCTTTTGAACCTCATAAATAGGACATAAGCAATATTTGAATTTATTTTATTTATTATTTTTAAAATTTTTATTGTTATTATGTTTAAAATTTATTTTAAAAATTCCCCCGAGTATAACCTTAGATTACTAAAACACTTAAGAGTATATCTTTAGGTTATATTAAATATTTTAAATTGGAACCATTTAAACTAAAGATAATTATTGGGGTTATACTATTGCTAATGATTTCTATAAAATCTATTTCAATTTTTTTAAACCAATACATATTCTGGTTCCAAAATTAATGCTATCAGTTAAATATGTGCATTTAAAATCAACTTTCCTGGGTATGTAGAATCAAATGATAGACTCAAGAAATATTATTTGTTTATATAATAAAACTTTATATTATAAATAATATCTTATATTTATACTACTGATATATAATTCAATGTTTTCACTAAGTCCTCTTGTGAGTATTATTGTGTATTTGTGGTGAGAGTCATCATTTTTCCAAACTCCAGATTGAAAGCAATGAGTAAAACATTGTTTCTACCTTTAGGAAACTTACATCCTTTCTAGTCTAGACAGATAAGTGAAGAAATAATGATGATCTGAGAAGACCAGTGTTATCATTGTAGTATAAATATAATATTGTAGACACAGAGAAGGAAGCTACAAATTCTTTGTGGGGAAATGCAGATGGATCAAAAAAGGCTTTGAAGCTAATGTGTGTTTTGAGCTGAACTGGAAAAGATGCAGAGTTGTCCCAGGGGAGAAACTGGGGGAGTGTATTCTAGGACAGGGACTAGCAAGGGTGTAGGTGTGCAAGCAAACAGGATATTGGAAAAATTAGGTAGAGATTAGGAAACAAAAGGAGAAAGCCAGATTTTAAATCTGGGGAAAAAAAGAAAAGATCAGAGACAGACAGTGGAGGATCTTACAAATTATTCTAGATATTTACAGCTAGAAGAGGTTTTCCTTCACTTATCTTTCAGCAATTCTAAGAAGTAGGAAATAAAAATGATCTCAAGCTTATGAATGATTACCTATCTGAAAAGTATGCAACTATGTGTTGGTCTTCTGGTTTTTGATCCTGTATATTTAAACTACATTTCAAACAATCCTGGGTGTATTTGAATCAATGTTCCAATAAGTCAAATAAACAAGAGTACGTTGCAAAAGGGCAAGGATTTTTGTCTATTTTGTTTACTACTCTATTCCCAATTCCTGAAGCAGTGCCTGTTTCCAAATTGGTGAAACCAATAAAAAGCAAACATTTATTGAGTGCTTATGAAGTATCAGACATTCCTTTAAATGCTTTTATACGGATTAAAAGACTAAAGCACACACTATTAGAGAATTGCATTACATTTTTGGTGCAACATTTTACAGACTGTTGCTGGGCAAAGAGAGAGTCATGTGATACTGAATGTTCTGGATAATATCATCAAGTGTGGTCTAAACTGACACTTTTTTTTTTTTTTTGAGAAGAGATTTCTTTATAGAGTGAGACTTGTCTTCCAATATTTGGAAACCTACTGTGTAAAAGGTGTAGATGTATTTTGGAGAACAGTCTTCAGAGAGTTTACCTGGGGTCAAGGTGTGGGTACTAGAAGGAGTTATATTTTGATGTCATATGTGAAGGAATTTTCTGAACTTTCTGACGATTTGATTTAACCAACAACAGAATGAGTTAACTTGGGACGAAATAAGCTTCCGTTTATTTATGATAGTGACCCAAAAGCTTGAGGGTCATCGAGCCTATAGAATAGATTTATTCTTTGAATGATGGATTGATATGTATGATAGCCAAAGTTTGTGAGTCTGTTAGGAGGCTAGTAGACCAGTTGGATTATTCTGATTTGCGCGAGCAGAGCACCACTCTATTAACATGTATGCGTGAAAGCAGTTGGCCTGTTTCAAATCAGCTTGGAACATCAAGTAAAGAAAAAAAAAATCTCTTTGGCCTTTTCTCAATGTCCTTTCCAAGTCAAAGCAAATTATTCATAGTTTCCTTTAATGTCTGCTATTCTGTTTATGAGGAATGACTCAAGGGAAGTTTTTCGTTAATTCAAAACAAACAGACTGCTTGCACGTTGAAGGGCTGGTTTATACTTAGATGTTTTCTGAGAATGTTTACCTCTTGTCAGGTGTTGTATTACCTGAACTTTGAGTGACTCACGATATGGGACAGACATCAGGTCGTGGACTCTGGCTGCTGACACTCACATCACTCTATGGGCTAATTATGAAATTAGGGGAAAAAGCTCTTGATAAAGCATCTCAGGCAACTGATAGTTTAAACTGCAGTGGACTCTCAGTGGCTCAGGATATTGGTTTGGGGATGGGTACACTTCTGTAACTTCTTTTGCAGAAGGCTCTGAAAAAAAGAGACACTTCCTTTTTCAGGGGAGATAATATGGACTAGAGGTTATGAAACATCAAGTTTGGATCAGATCTTTTCTTTTTCTGTTTCTTGTTTTCTCATGGGAGATCTTTATTTCTGAGGCCTCTGCTACCCTGCTCCCATTCCTGGCTGAAGGGAATGGAAGCTAAAGAGACTGATGCTGTCAAATCTCTGAGGTGAGTGTCTCAGAGGTGGTGACCCTAGCTAGCATCCTTTCTTCTGTTTTCCACACCGACTGTTAAGTGTGGAACTCGGGACTCCTCGGCCAGGCCGGCGAAACTCACTCGCAGTTGATTTCTCCTGCTAACAGAGGGTGGAGAGAGCACAACAGATGCAGGGCCAGAGAGATGGACGGGCCTCGGGGTTGAAGTTTTAAGGCTGTCTGACTTAGTAAAGGCCCCAGTTTTCTTTATTGCTTTGGCTAAGTCTGTTAGAACATTTTTAATACTTTTTCTTTTGACTTGGAGATTCAATTTTTATGTGAGGAAATTTTGAATTCTCTTAAATTTCTTCCTTTTTGAACTCTCATCAGGAAAAAGAGAGGAAAAAAATCAATCTTTGACTTTTTAGGATTTAAAAACATTGAAGAAGACTTTTAACTGGATTAATTTGTTTTATGTTCAAAATCAGAAACTACAAACTCTTAGGTCATTGGAGCAGTGGGCTTAGAGCCACATGATTGTATTAAAGGGTTACGGGTAGAGTTGTGAAAAGACGTTTCTGGAACAAAAAGATTAGAAAGTCAACGATCTTTTAAAGTATATGTTTCCTAATAGTATTTCTACAGTCTTCCCTCAGTGGTTCCTACAAATAGCCTGCTTTACTCTTTAGATGTCACATGAATATTCAGAGATCAGTTTCTTCATTTTTATTCAAAAAGTAGTTGCTTATAGGTGTACCCTTTATCAGCCACTCTTTCATGAGTACAGTTTCCCTGAAGTTCAAAATTGTTAGCAAATGGTGTAGCAGAGAAAGCTGTGGACATGGATTCAGTGCGCTTGGGTCCCCACGTCTTCCCTGCCACTAACAGCCAGTATGACAGGATGTAAATCACTATCTGTCTGGGCTAGTTTTTTCATCAGTAAAAATGCAAAAGTAGACCTAGATGACTTTTAATCTTTCTGCAAGCTCTAACATACGTTTCTATATTGACAATGTTTCTAAAAAGCTGTAAAGCCACTGCTTGAGAATGGAATGTATTATATGACATTCTTTTTGAAAAGAATAAAATAATGTACTTATGCCTACGTATTTTTCAAACAAATAATGTCTTTCCAAGTAGTAAAGTAATAACAAAATAATTCACCTTTGGAGATACATTTCACAAGATTTGTTTGTTTTCATTTTCTTTTTTTTTTTTTTAAACAATTTAAGTAAAACACATTAGTAAAACAACGAAGAAGAGTTAATGTTTTTTTTAACGTTGGAGTTATGAGGCTTGACAATTTTCTAAGGTTTTCTGCTTAAGCCACTTTTAGAGAGTTTTGTTCACATATTATTTCAGGTTTATTCTCCTGTTCATCCTGGGGAGGAAAAAGTTGAAAGGAACAGATTATTCTTCTCCTTGCCCAAATGCTTTTAAGTACTTTCTCAGATCCTCTCACTTTTCCAAAAATGACAATGATTTACTCCAAACCTCTCCTTTTGTCCACCGTGGGACTGAAAGCATCACTTGATAGTAGCTGGCAGAGCGCCCTTCCTACCTGCTCTGGAAGAAGCGACAGTGCATGGGTTTAAGCAAACGGATTAGACTCTGTGTGGTTTGGCAGCAACTTAGAGCACCTGGCCCCCACAGTTTCTCTGGGAGCCTTGCTGGGCTTCCTCTGCGACTTTGTTTCTTCTTAAATTTAAGTCAGGCTCTTTCTATTCCCAAGCCCCCAATTCCTCTGTGGGAGTAACTTGTCACACACGTGCATACTCTCTTTTGCAAACCCGAAGCATCACCTGTGTGTTGCTGTGATAGGTTTGCGTCTCCTGGTGGCTTATCTCCTGTTGGCACTAACACCCCTCTCCTCTTCCCTCTCAATTCATTCTGAGTCCACGTTCTGGCTCATGGCATCTGTTTTCACTATTTTGAGAACAAAGTTATGGTTCTGATCCCCAAAGGGGTCAATTACCTTCACCGTGTTCACCATCCCATATTTCATTTCCAGCCTCAGATGCCATTTTGCACGTGGTTTGTTCACATCACAGTTGGGGAGGAAGTGTGGATTGGAGTCAGAGGGGAGGCAAATATTTTGAATAGATTTACACAAATCCACCAGTGCACCTGGAAAAGCTGTACAGCAGAGCGGCCAGAGCATCGGTATTAGAATCAGAAACTAGCATCCAAATCAAGGCTTTGCTGTTCTTAGCCTTTTGCCCTGAGGAGGTCACATAACCACTGTAATTTCAGGTTCTTCATGTGTAAATTGTAGGCAATAGTAACAATCTCATTGGGCTGTTATATGGAATGGAGAGAACAGATAATATAATCAAAGTGCCTGGCACTTGAGAGATTGGTACTAAATAAATAATAGTAATTAATACTAATTATAATAAATAGATAATAGTAATAAATGATTGCAATTAGTAAAAAGTTACCATGTCTCTTCATTGATGAGTCAGTGGTATGGTTCTCAATGCAACCTGACAATTACTCATTGAGAGCCAAATGTAGACTCTAGTCTGTGTCCGAGTCTGTGAGGTGTATGAAAGAAATATAAATTGTAACTCTTTGCACTTTCCCACATCTTCAGCTCTGCCTGCTGAACAAAGCCCAGTGCTTTAGCCAGATATGCAAAGCTCTTCTCAACTTGTCCTCAGCCAGTCTTTCCAGCCGTCTCCCCTCCCACTTGCTCCCACAGTCTCCATTCTTGCCAATCCAGTTACTCACTTCCGTGTGCCTCCTTGCGTTTCCTTGGGCTGAAGGCAGACCAGAGCGAGGCCAATCGTACTCATTTTAAGATTCATCCTAGACGTCACTTGCCTTGTGGAGTCATTCTTCACCTGCCCTTCCGCCTCATTCTCAGAGGAAGGATGATTTATGTAAGACACACAGCGTAGTCAGCCCCTAATGAGTGCTGCCCCCGTGCCCCTGGTCTCTCTTACATCCCTCATCGCCCTTACCTACCACTACTGTAAGTTTCAGCTAGCAAGACCACTGTCAGATGTCTTCTTCCGGAGAGGAAGCAAGAAGTAGCCCCTTTACTCATTAGCTGTGTGACTTGGGCATGTTCAGAATCTGTTTCTACATCTCTGAGCGGGGTTTTCGATGACTTGTGTAGCTGGACCGCTATATACAAAGCAGTTGGCACATAATAAGTGATTACTTTTTAAATACGATGACAGTGGCACCTCTTTGTTGATTTCTGCATGTTTGTGTAGGTGCTTGTCGTTACATTTGAATTCACCAAAGCCTGGGATAATACTTCACGTGTTACTGTCGCTCCATTATAGTCACAGCTGTGGGCTGACTGCATGTGTCCTCGCAAGTCCTTCATTCTTTTCTTAGGAAACACTGCTCCAGTGAAGGCTCTCAGTGCTCCCCCTGACATCCTGTCCTTATTTCTTCAACTCAGCGTCCCTTCTAAGCTCACACCACCCTCTGGCACTTTTGCATTCTTGGTGACTCTTGATTGGTCCTAAAATTAAAATGAGAAGGTTTAAAACATTCTCCATATTTCCTTTTATTTTGCTTCACTTCTTCCACTCAGAGGGCTCTCCTTTTTGGTTCTCTAAGCAGTGTTCATATATCTAACCCTATACCTTCCACTAGATAAAAAACAAAACTTTTGGTTCAAGCTTAATAATAGTCTGCAATGGACAAATACAATTCAAAATAATGGGGGAAAAAAAACCCAGATTGATTGATTATCTTAGCTCACTATAATAGGAATTAAATTTTTGGAATAGATTCATGCAAAAGAAAAAATACTGTTTTGGTTTTTTTTTTAATTTTGAGTTGGTGAGTTTTATGAAACTACTCTGGCTTTTAGAACAGGGTGATCCTTAATCTTGTGGGAGAATATGTGCAAGTGAGGGAACAAGGACAACACTAAGAAAAACAAGGACATTTGAAAACAAAGATGTTCAATGCAGAGTTTGTCCCTAGTTCTGAAGGGACGACTCCCTCGAGTAGGGCCGGACGTCGCGGGGGTGTCAGAAGATCCTTCTTGTACGTGGAATCAGTGCAGGACCCGGGGCTCTAAAAGCCTGGGTGGTTTTCACTTGCATGTTTTTCGTCAAAGGACTTGAGCTGATTCAATTAATTATGCCATCCCACTGAGTTCCATTTTCCTCTGAACCCACACGGCCAGGCTGTAAATGATACGTGCAAATAAGGGTCCACCTCTGGGGACAGGCTTGTCGCAGGCACGCCTGCTCTCACGTTGTGAATTGCCAACAGTGTGCTCGGCTCGCTTTTAGGGCTGCAACCCCATGAAAGAGAGCTTGCCTTATCTTTTCCCTGTTTTTTCAATGTTAGTGTCAAAACATTCCATTTTAAATGTATTTGAAGAACAAGGTGAGATGTGAAAAATGCGTTTCTACTAAAATGAAAATGAAAGATTGCCTATTTCAGGAATTCTGTTGGAAGTATATTCTGTTCTATCTTACTAATGTGGAGGGATATTTCAGAATGTCTTTATTTCCACTCAGGTGTCATCAAAACTCAAGCAAGCATCTTACAATGGGATCAGATCTTTCTAGCTATGGTTGCATTTCAGTTAAAATTATATTTTTATAAAAATGGGATCTGAGGGCATCTAACCTCAGAATGATTCATTATCTACTTCTCTATGGAGAAATATTTTTCAAAACTCAAATAAGATTTGATACTCTGAGCAAACAAAATTGAATATTAAGTGAATGTTTGAAAATGTGATTTATGGGTATTTATTTTAATTTTGGTTTAGGCAGCACATCTAATCATGGCAGTGAACCTTCTGAGTTTTAAGATTTTATTTGTTTGTTTGTTTGTTTTTTGATTTGAAAACTGATACAAAGACCTGACTAGGGCATCAAATTAGATTTGTCACCGAATTTCAGGTTAGAATGCAGTTCAATACACACTATATATCATAATGGACTCTTGACAGGTGAGCTGGGGTTCAGACCCAGCTCTGCTGCTAGAGAACTCTGGAACCTTGATCAACCTTATGGTCTCTGGGTTTCACCTTCCCCTTCATAAACAGATGCACTAGTGCCTACCTTGAGGACTGACTTTGAGAATCAATTATTTCATGGTACATAAAGATCCTTCACTGTGCATGACAGGAAGTACCATGTTCTGCTGTGGTCCCTGGACCAGCAGCACAAATGTCACCTGGAAAATTGTCAGAAATGCATGTTCTTGACCCAACACCAGACTTACTGAAATCTGTGAGAAGGGCCCAAATACTTGTACTTTAACAAGCTTCCTAGGTGATTCAGATGCGTGCTCCAGTGTGAGGGGCTGCCTGCCACAGTGCATGATGAACTGCAGGGGGACATCTACTAACCCAGGTAAACAGCACTTTAGAATTATGCTGGAAACTCAGTGAATAAGGTGACTCGTACTTTTTAAAATGTAATGGGAAGAACAGTCTTCCTTATAAATATAGAGTCTACAGATATGAATACAAATAACCAATAATTATTGCTTGCTTATTGTCATCTAGGGCCTGTAAGTGTGCATTGTGTACACTCATTTTTTACTTTATTCTTGTAACAACCTCATGGGGGAGGTGTTATCAGCAGCCACACTTTACTAAACAAGGAAGGGGGTTTCAGAGGTGGAGCTAACAAAGTGGAGGTGGGCTTCTCCAACAAATTTCCCAAACCTGAGGCTTAACCACGATTAGAAAAATACTCTATGAAATAACTGATCACAGAAGTCTTTTTTATTTTGATGGAATTGCTGAACAGACATTCAGAATTGTATTCCATTTTTCTTAGCTTTTGAGTAAAAATTTTAAAACAGCTTTGAGATGTGTGATACACAAAAACCGCCCATGTTCAATACGCACCACCTGATGCACTTGGACAGGTGCTTTTACCCGTGAAACCATCACCACAGTCAAGATCAAAGACACATCCGTCACCTCTAAAAGTTTCCCTGTGCCTCTTTTCTGCTTGTTTGTTTTTGTTTTTGTTGCTGTTGTCGTAAGGACACTTAACATGAAATCTACTCTCAACACATTTTTAGTGCCCGATACAGCATTGTTGTTGTATTCAATGAAAAAAATCACCTCTACAGAAGGTCTCTTATGTACGTCTTCCTCCTTATGATGTGTCGTAGCAGCCGTTCTTACCTTCCTTCTGGAACTTACCAGAACCTGGGTTGTATGTCAGTGTTACATATGTTTTTATACATAGATATGTTTTTATACATAGTGAAATACGTGTGTGTGTACGTGTAAATTTCTTGAGGGCAGAAGTCATATTTGTCTTATTCATCCTTTGTAGTTCAGTGCTCAGAACAGCACTTGGCACACAATTTGAACTCAGTAATTACTAATTTAATCAACGAATAAGTGAATAAATGCATCTCTACTGGTGCTGGTAGTGATGCCGGAATCAAGGTCGGCTGATTCCTGGCCTAACACTGTTCTCATTCTACACTGTCTCAGTATGATTGCACCTGGCCCCAAGCTTGGGCATGTGTTACACGAAATGCAGTTCACAGTAGGGCCCTTCTGTAACACCGTATTTAACGCGATTAAAGAGTGCAAATGGAATGTTCTTCTAAACTGGCTTTGCCACTAACGAGCTGTGTAATCTTCAGCAAATTACTTTTAACATCATTGTGCCTGTTTCCTCATCTCTAAATCTTAGAAAAATCGTGGTACCTGTTTCCCAGGATTGTGACGAGGATTAAAGGAGACAAAATGTAAAGTGTTTAGAACAGTGCCTGGCACGTAGTAAACGCTTCGCAGATACTCCCAGTTCTTACTCGTAGTATTTTGGGGAGGACAGTTTGTCAGCTGGGCGTTTTCTCTTGAATTGGGGTGAGGAACAGGTAGTGGGAAAGCCTGGCTGAATGGTGAATGTTCACAGATGGCAGGTGAGCAACCTCTTCCTAATTCCCATCCATGGCCAGACAAGGGAGTGATGTTCCTTCTTACATCTTATTTCCACCTGACTTGGTGAGCTGGGCTATCCATTCATGTTACTTACTAAATGCATAAGTTGGGCACATTGAATAAATACAGTTGAGCAGGTTAAATGGAATGACCTAAATTCTTACCAGAAGGTTTGGATTATAAACAAATTCCATTTGAAATGATCAGTCCACATAAAAGCAATCTGCATGTCCGACATTACATAGTCGATCCCTAGAGAAGTTGAGGTAGGTATGCAGTTTAGAAAGAAGAAAGCAAACAAAGATGAAACTTGCTTGAGAAAATGGGTATGTTTCTGAAAACTTGTCAATACATTAAATCTTGCTTAAAAAATCATGATTAAGTACTTCTGTGAAACTCTACCAAAAAATCATCCTTGAAATTTATTATATAGTTTTCTTTCTATTCTAGAGCTAAATCTTACTTAATTTGGAAAGATTATGAAAGTACTTATATATTGCCTCATATATAATATGTAGATATATTTTACATACAATGTATGCATATATGTTTATTTGTCTATACATGTGTACACACACATGTTTAAGTTTGTAGAAAATTTTAAAAGGCTTCCATGCCCATCGCAAAATAAATTCCTTACGTGTGGCAATGAGTTCATGCTATTCACTGATCACTAAGCAGTTAGGTTTATAGCAAACATAGCAGATTGATCAGAATTGGCAGGAAATAGATGAAAACATTCTGGTGGCGTTCGCCACTGCCATTAAATCCTCCTAGTTAAGGGATCTTAACTATTTAAGCCATTTACAGGATGGTCGATAAAAGGCATTCACATCAGAACTTCTTGTAAAATGGAAAGTTTATCTGGAACATAGAAGCGTTGATCAGAATCTGGCTTAATTCTTTTTCTTAAAAATAAATAGACCAAAATAAAGTTTTCTAGTTTATTTGCTTTAGGTTTTGATTCTGTGTAGAAACTTGATTTCCTTTTGAGGACCCAGAAACACGCACACTAATTTCTTGTAGGAAGATCATGTGTACCGTTAGACCTTTGTTGAAGGCTGTGTTTTGCTCCAATGGCTCAAAATGGAAACTTGAAAATCAGTTCTGCAGCTTCCATTAGAAGAAAGGAATTGTCAGTTATCTGTAATTAATATTTCCTGAGAGCTCACAGGGGGTGTAGCAGGTATGAGGGAAGAGCAAACACATCCACAAAAGTTATGTTACTTCAAGTTAAATATATAGATTTAACTGCAGTGTTTTCCCACTAGCACGATGTTTTTTCATTCCTTTAGAAATCTTGTTATATATATTTTAAAGAAGGGTTGACTGTATATTCTTTAACTTGTTTCTCTTTTACTTCTCCCTGCGGCAAAAAGAAGCAGCGGCAACAAAAACAAGTTTTTATGATCCTGCCGAATCAAGATACTAAAACATGAGTTAAATGAAGAGGCGTGGTGGTTTTAATGAAGAAAAATAAAACGATTTAAGCGTTGCCAGGTGGAAAATGAAACAGTCGCTTTATATGGAATGTGTAGTAGGGAATGGAGGCTCATGGATGCCTGGGAAGACAGTTTCCAATGTCAGGAATTTTTTGCCATGGTCTTTGATCTGCAGTCCAATTTCAGCCTTGGTCTAAGAGAAAAAACAAAGAGGAAAACTATTACTTGTTTTAATGAAAAAAATCTCAGTGAAGCAAGGCTGACTATGGAAAAACCATCCAGGAAAAAGGGTGTTGATTCAACCAACAAACCTTAAAAATTAAACTCAAAACAAAACAAAAATCCCCCTCTTGCTCACGTACACAGAAACCAACCTCCCGAATCACCAAATGCTTAGGATGCTGTCCACCCAAGTTTGTACTATTATTTGATACCCTCTGGGTACCTCTTCTTTTTTAACGAGGAGGACTTTTATAACTTTTGAGAATTAGCCGTTGGTTCTACCTGATACCTTTATTATAATTCAACTTCTTAAATTATGCTAGCCATCATCTCATTGTGAAACATGGCCGATGGAAATATTTCCCACTGCCATTCTGCTGTTAGAAGATATTCTCACTTTGTTTCATGGACTGGTTTTTATAAGCGATGGTCACATTGTTGTTAGAGAAAAAGACTCCTCTTTTGGTGCCCTATGGCAGACAAAGCTGACTTGGAAGAGTACCCTTTTCTCCTCCCTCGGGTGTATAGGAATTCTGGATAAAATAGGGCCTGGTTAAAAAAAAAAAAAGTTGCTTGACTCACAAATGTAAAAGGGAAATCTTGAGTTGCCGGAAATGTCAAGGGAATTTAGAGTCAGAGAATGAGCCAGAGTTCGGATAGGATGTTTCATGAATATCAAGCTGGATGTTTTTGTTAGGTGTTTGGATTTTAATACCAATGAGGAAGAGAATCTAAGCCACACTATGGAACTAGAAAGGGCTTATTTCATCTTTTAACTGGGGTCAAACACCAAATCTAATATACAGAGAGGTCTCTAGGAAACCATACACCCACCTTTAGTCACTGATGGAAACAGAGTACCCTGGGAAAAACTGGAACTTCAAGCCCACTGTGAGGACAGGTGAAGAGGTTCAGTTACATGGCCAACAAACTAAAACTGAAACCCAAATGAAAACTGAAAAACCAAATGCAACCAATAGGAAAATCCATACACTTGGAACCACAGGTAATAGAGAAATCTAAAAGGAAATGAATAATGATACTAAAAATGTTCCTGGATGAAGGGATAGCTACTATAAATGTTATAGAAACAGAGAAAACAGACTGGAAAGTGAACCAAATAGAACTTTTAAGAGTAAATTTAAATTTAAAAAGTTAAGAGTGAAACATAGATTAAATACATTTCTTTGTGTGTGAGATGGGTGGTGGGTAGTGAAAACTAAGCCGCTATTTAGTGAACAGTGGTACCTACCCAACAGACCAACATTTTCCCAATTGAGAATTTTTCCCTTAATTCTTTATAAAACTATCTAGGCAACAAATGTATTTAATTATTTCTTTCATTTATCACTTTCAATTACTAAAAACTCTGATTTCAGGATTTTAATATATAGCATTATTTCTAAGGGTGAAAAAGAGATAAATAGAAATCAGAAGATGATGATTTTTTCTTTCTTTCTTCTTTTTCCTTCCGGGTGTCTGTCTGTTCTGGGTCGTTGCTGTGGTTGTTGTTTTTAATTGAAGTATAGTTGATTCACAATGTTGCATTAGTTTCTGGTGTGCAGCATAGTGATTCAGATATACATATATATATATATGTATATATACATTCTTTTTCATATTCATTTTCATTATAGGTATTACAAGCTATTGAATATAGTTCCCTATGCTCTACAGTAGGACCTTGTTGTTTATCTATTCTTTATATAGTAGTTTGTATCTGCTAATCCCAAACTCCTAATTTATCCCTCCCCTCACCTTTCCCCTTGGGCAGCTGAAGGGTTGTTTTCTATGTCTGTAAGTCTCTTTCTGTTTTTGTAAAGAAGTTCATTTGTGTCTTTTTTTTTTTTTTTAGATTTGTCTTTTTTTTTTTTTAGATTCCACATATAAATGATATCATATATTTGTCTTTCTATGTCTTAATGACTTCACTTAGTATAATAATCTCTAGGTCCATCCATGTTGCTGCAAATGGCATTATTTCATCCTTTTCTATGGCTGAGTAATAGTCCATTGTGTATATATACCACATCTTCTTTATCCAGTCATCTGTTGATGGACATTTAGGTTGCTTTCATGTCTTGGCTATTGTATATAGTCCTGCTATGGATGTTCTGGAGTTTGAGTTTACCCTGTGTATACACTGTTGTCATTTCATGGGTACTCACAGAAGACATGAGACTCATGGGTCAGAGACAAAGGACTTCTATTACTCACAACACAGCAAAGAGCATGAGCATCAGTATATTTGCACCGATTCTCTCTTCCCCCCAAGTTTCATGGGGTGATGCAGAGGGCCTGGATGTATGCCTGCAAGTGCAGTGGGTTGCATTATAGGAGAGAGCCTCTAAGCTTGGGGAATCCACAGTCTTGTAGCAAGCAGGAAGCAATCCTATTCTTTGTCTTGAAGGGGGATGCTCCCTCATCCCTCAAGGCTTCTCACAGCAATACGGTCCTGGGAAATAGCCCTGGTACACTGGTCAGAGTTTTGCATCCTCAGCACACCCAGCAAGATGTGTGGGACTTCGAGAGACCTATTGAAGAGAGTCTCCCACAGCTGGAACACCCTTAACCTCTTAAATTCTCAACGCCTCCGTTCCCTCACTGGTTAAATGAAGCAATAGAAATCAGATACCTCCAAGATTGTATCAGCTCTGATATTCTACGAATGTCTATAGAGACAAAGGTTTTGTTCTAACTTAAAAGACATGTTTTAGGAATGGGAATAAAAATCTCAAGTTTCTGACTCCAGTGCAGAAAGTAGACAAGCATTCGTAAGACGGCAGATCTAATAGGGGGAAGGGGTCAAATATTTTCAGAACACGTTAGTGCAATTAATGAAATCAAAGCCATGGGGAAGTGAATCATAACACTTAAAACAGGAAGTGGCCAATTTATTTTAATGTCAGTTGCGGTTTGTATGTATGTACTGTGGTAAAATTATTGAACATTATTTCCTTTGGAAGCTCAAGACTTACCTATTCATTACTTTGATTAATCTATTTTGTCGGCAAAAAGAATAAATACTTCACTTTGTCGTGCTAGGCTTATCCTGTGATTTTTCTGAAGTGGTTTTATGTAACACTAGAAATTTGTTTCTTTATAACTTACGCAACTACGGGTTTGTGCCATCCTCTTTTGCTATCTTAATATCCTTCTGATGATCTACTTCAGTTGTCATGATTCAGGGAGGCCTTTTAGTCTTGAGAAGAAAGCACTGATTATCCCATAGCACATGCACATACTCTGGTTTTACCCCCTTAGTACCGAAGTTGCCCTTTTCTCCAGATGGATAGTTCAGTAGGACCTGTGTATGGTGAAGAATTTCCCATGGGTCTAAGGTGGTCCCTTTGTCCTGATCTCTGAGAATTAAGTGTGATTTCTTCCTTTATTCTACAATACTAGGAAAGCAGTCTGAAGAGCTGATTACTCATGAATTCTTCAGGCATTGTTTTTCTGCTTCTTTCTAATAAACAAGGGAGCTGAAATAAAGCAGATCTCCTGACACCGCATGTCCTTGTTCTATTATGCCTATTTTTATAGGAAAGGTTTCTGCGCCACACGCGTATAGATCTATATTACAATCAATGTTAAACACTCGAAAATAACTATACTGTGTGCAGGGTCCTCTTTCCTGCTCCTTTTCTGTCTGTTTTTCTTCAGGCGCACGCCAGCAGCCGGCTCGCACTCCCCTGAATACTCATTTTGCTCATGGGTTCACTCTAAACAACCATAATGTCGTTTCCCCCGGATATCAATAAATCTGATATATTTTGACTATTTATCTCGCAGGCAATAAATATCCTTTTACAAAGCGCACTTCATGAATTAGCTCAAATTACATTTGGGCTGCTTCAGAGCCACAGAGAAAGGTGCCAAACATTTGATACAACACAACGTTGTATTTAACTTCAGGGGAGAACAAAACTTCCGATTCTCATTAAAAGTAAAGGTGAAAAGCCTCTTTTTTTTTTTTTTTTTTTTTTTACAAACATCGAGCCATTTATTTTCATTTATTGTCACTTTCATTAAAGGATTCCAGAGTGATGTATGTTTCTTGGAGTTTAGGTGTGAATCAAAACGAGCCTATGTGTTTAAAAGCATGTACAATTCATCTTTTAGACGGTTTCTTGTCCACCATTGATTATGAACTATTAAAATGACTATTAAAAATTGGGAAACATTGGTACAAGCTGTGGCTTTAGCGCATCTTCCTTTGCTTCCTTTTATCTCTTTTCCTCTCTTCATTCGTTTGATGTTTTCTGCCTCACCACAGACCATTTCAGTTGGTGATACTGTGGTAGCAAAGTTACCTGCCAGTTGGAAATACAAAACTTGCTCCCGTTATGGTTTGTTTCACTACAGAAGGGCTTAGTAATTTTTTCCGCCCACCTTTTTCTGTCTGCGATGACCAAGGTAGTGTTATGAGAAGGTCTCTTACAAATAAAGCTTAACCTCAGAATCTGAGGGAAGGGAGTGTATAGTCTTGTTCAGTCAAGTCACTGATTTCTCTAGTTTATCTTTTTTGATAACTAGAACCCTCAAAACAGAATGGTAGCCAGCAGACGTTTCCCAGAGAAGAGGAATTCAAAAGTGAGTTCTCTGTGATGTAGTACGTTCTCCTTGGAATCCACAGGACTTCTATAATCGGTATTTTCTCTCCTCTCTCCCCGTGACCCCTGTATAGAGGGACAATCATAGACCATCAAACTGGGATATGAGTCCACTGTCTCCTTCTAGACACAGTAAAAAGCAAGCATAAAAATCTTAATCAGTGTTATTACAAGTCAGTCAAAAATTGCATAATGTGTGGTTTTCTTTTTCCTAAAGAATTAATGAAAATTTGCTGAGCATCTTCCATGTGAAAAACACTGGGGTCACTGCTGAAGAGGAATCTTAAGTGCATGAAATGCCTGGTCTTACCTGCCGCCAACTTCGCCAGGCATGGGAGGTGGGGCTGAAGCATGACATTGGGTTGTGGTTGAGGACAGGCATTCTATTCTGAGAGGAGCAAACCAGTCATTTGGGTGTGAGACTTTATCTAGTCGAGGAGCTTTGTTTAAGAAAGCAGTCTTCACAGTAGAAATAGCTACGTGTTCTGACCGTCTGTAGCATCACTGCGCGTCATCTTAAAAACAGTGATCAGCCAAGCCTGTAGGGCAGGGGTTTTGCAGTTGGTCACGGGTAAGACTGCATGTTATCACAAGGACGTCATCGGGGACCCTTGGCACAAACTCTTGATGACTTTTCTTCTGGTATAATTATTATTGAGCAAATTGGGTCGTGTTCGTTCTTTTTCCATTATCTGGAAGAGTTTGTGTATGAATAGACTCATTTCTTTCTTACGTGTTCGAAAGAACTCACTGGTAAAGACTTCTCAGCCTGGGCATTTCCTTTTGGGAAGTATTTTAATAGAAGACTCAATTTATTTGTAGATACAGGACTATTCGGATTAACCATTACTTTTTTTTTTTAACTGAAGTAGAGTTGATTTACAGTGTTGTGTTAGTTCCTGGTGTGCAGCATAGTGACTCAGTTATGCATCTATATATTCTCTTTCATATTCTTTTTCCTTATAGGTTATTACAAGATATTGAATATATTCCCTGTGCTATACAGTAGGACCTACAAACTACTATATCTAAAATAGCCATTACTTCTTGTGTTCATTTTTTCTAATGTGTTTTTCCAGGATTCAATTTCATCAAAATTTTCAAATTTATTGTCACATAAATATATATTGATATTCCAATCCACATATGTAAAATCATTTCAGTTACAGAACTAATTTTATGAAAACTAACTTTTAGTAAAAAGCCACATGTGGACTTTCTATTTGAGGCTATTATTGTTAAAACTATATTACTATTGACAAGCTCTATTTCTGTTCCAGTATCCTGTTAATAAGCAATATCATATCTCAACCATTACACATTCGCCACATTGACATACAGATCATTTATTCGTGCTACATTAATGTGACAAAATAGGAATAATATAAGGAAATACTCAGTTTGATCCTTGATTTTTAATATAGTAATCCATTAAATCTACTTTACCTATACAAAGGAGGTACTTCTCACAGGCTCATTGACAAAAGTTGGGAGTCCCAGAAAAGTGGTCATGGAGAAATCAGTCAGGTTTTCAAACCAGTTCGATCAGTGCCTGAAATTTGGAGGTTAGGCTCTGGCGGGAAAAGATGAAAAAGGCCTATGTTGATTGAGCCAGTAGCAAAGTCCTGCTGCCTTTGTTTGAAAACTATTGATTGAAGTTGATCGACGGGCTTCAGGGATGGAAAGAGAAACAGATTATGGGCAGCACATAGAGCAACTCATGAAGCTAGGCTCACTCATTATGCAGATGTAAATAAAGTTGCACTGTTTATGTATGCTGCCTGGTTTGGTTCAGATATGTTCCTAATGTTTTTTTTCTGAGTCTTTCCATTTATGCTATACTGGAAAACATTATGCTTAGGTGTTACTTATATGTATAGAAAACAGAGGGGAGGGGTTAATTGTACATTCAGTTGTCCCTTTAAGCCAGTTAAACACCACCCCAGGGACATGTTCATTCATCAACAAATATCTCATTTTGCCATTTCATTTAACATCATTGGGGAAAATGTAAGCAATTTAACTTATTAATATAACTGCTATGGCATTCTGAGTATAAAAATGACATATCATTATTACTGTTTATGCACCAAATCAACCAATATCCATATATTATGGCGCATATACTAAGTAAAGAACACTGTGCAGACACTGGGGACAGTAAACAGTGACATTTAAAACTGGCTGTGTTTACTAGGGATCCATGTGTGCCCAATACTCACATCAAAACCCCATCTTGGCTCTTAAGGAAATGAGAACCTACAATCCAGATTGGAATCTTTGGCTTTATGTATCCTTTCTCCCCAACATATGGTGTCATTCTCCATTGCCAAGGAGAAGCATGGAACTGAGGCCATTAACTTCAATTTTGTCTAAACCACAGTGTCCATTTCTTCTGCCTCATTTGTGCACTGGAAGCCTGACCAAGAGGGGATGTTTAGAGAAGTGGCAGGAATGACTTTCTCATCAAAAGTGGTAAAAGGGGTTTTATAAAATGCTTTCACTTTGTAAACAGGTATGTATGTGTTGGAGCTTACAGAACATTCCTGAGTTCACTCCACCACCGTGAGTATGGCTTCCTGTTTACAAAAGCTACATTAGCTATTGTAAAATCCTGGTCTGAGTGAGCGATTTGGCAAAAAATGAGAAGCACCAGAGAACGGGTTTACTGGGTAGTTAAGAGAGGTTCTGTCTCACGCATCTTATAGCCTCTGTAACTCGAGAGTGCCTTAGGCAAAACCACTGGAGAGGTGGGGGAAGTGAATCTGGTAACCAGCTTTTCCTTCTAATGCCTGCGCAAGTCCTAATGGCACCCCATAGACCATCCTCTAACTTTATTGTTCCCCCAGTACTCACCTCCAAACTATGCCTTGTCTCTGGCCACACCTAGGAGAGGGTTCTGGCTCTGTAGACTAGAGCTGAAAGGACTTAACTGATAGAGGTTCTCTTGACTATGCCAATATCTAGGAAGAGCCAATGGCCTTGAAACGGAGCCAAGCAAAGGCCAAGGGGGTGCTGATATCGGAGGCGGTGAGAGTCGAAGGTGACACGTTGGCAAGTGAAGTTTGCATGAGTTTAGATTTCTTTATTAATTCAAGTTTTTGGTGGATGACCAGCAAAGAATACAAGTGAGAGGAGCACAGACAGGACAAGCTAGTTTATGAAGTTTCTGTGGCAGATGAGAGATGCAACATAGTTTAAGTTTGAATATTCACCAATTATTTAATAAACACTTGAATACATCTTCACTGATACCGTGCTTTGTTCTAGGCGTTTCTCAAATACTGACTGGTAACTCTAGGAGACCGAGTCCCTTATGCGTCCTATTTAGAGGGAGGAAATGGTTGAATCACGAAGTTCGGTAGCTTTTCCAAGGCTTGTGGCCAGAAAGTTGCAGAGGCAGAACTGGAACCCGGCAGACAGCCGGGAGCTGCCACGTGCTCTGAATCACTACGCTGTAGGCCAAGAAGGGCTCCTCAGCCAAAAGTTAGGGGATGCACCTTGAGTTCAAGGGGAACGGAGGCAACTTCGCCGGGACTCACCATTCCAGGAGAATGAGCTCTTTGGACTTGGGAGTGGGAAAAGGCTAGCAGCCCGAAAGGGAATGACCAAGCGTCAGATTTAGAGGGAGGAGGATGCAATCAGCGGTGCCTGAGAAGGGGGCCCATTCAAGGAGCCATATGAAACCGGGCACCCATCACTTAATGTAATTTGCACAGACCATGAGTTCCTAACATTGGGACCTTGCACTGATTTCAGAGTAGCTGTTTGTGGGAGGAACACCACACGATAAGTGGAATTAAAAAGTAAAAACACTTTAAACCAAAGGTGTACAATCTGGAGAGGATCACCCCTCACTGACCAAGGAGAAGGGCGGTGAGGCAGGAGCCAGTGACAGGCATTCAGGGGAGCTCGGGGTCCCTTCTGTGGCACACATCTTACCCGCTGACCTCCTCCAGATTTTTCTCCCCTGTCCGTGCTCTGTACTGCCTTGTCCTTGAAACTACTCTTCTAACTGCTATAGCTTCTCCCTGGTCAGCTACCACACAAGACCTTCTCTCCTCTCCACACAGCCTGGCCTTGGACTCCATACCACCATGGCTACTTTTTTAGACAAAGGTGTGGGTGCTTCAACTTACCTTTTCTAGTTTGTTACTTTGGGAAGACAGGAATTAAACTAAAGCCACTGAATACAAAAGAACGAATATACAGCAGTTGGGTGAGTAGATAATAACAACAAAACAACGTCATTATACTACCATCATTACTATTACTGTTGCCACCATCATTACTATTATTTAATAGCTAACTTTATGGATACTAAGTAACAATTGTCAGATATGTCACAGTTTACCTTGACAATAACCCTGAGTGACAGGAACACTCCTCGTATTTCAGATGAGGAGACTGAAATGTAAAGAGTTTAAGCAACTTCTCAGGGTGCAAAGTGGATAAACCAGGATTGATCTCAGATATATTCTATTTAAAACTCTGGTCTCACCCAGTAAGTTAATGTTAGTTCAGATATGAATCTAATCTGAGTTTAATCCTAAGAATACATGCCCAGGAGATATCTATTGTTAAGTGAATTTGTTTATTATTTCTACTTATAGGATCCTTGTTTTCACCTTTGCTAAAACGATGATGAGAATTAGCCAGGTTCAAATCAGACACTTTCTGAAAGTGTTTTATACACTATAAAGTGTAAATTATTACAAAATACTGCAACAGGGAATTGATAGTGGCTGTGGAAGGCAGGGGGTGAAAACCCATAGACCACAGCCTGTCACATACTTATGCCATCTTTAAGTGACGACTTGCCTGAGCGAGTGGGCAACTCATCCATGACCCGTCAGTGAAGGCACTGTAGGTCCATGCGCACTCCATGCACCCTAAGTACCTCTGTAGAGAACACAAATAAGAAACAAAATTTCCACGGAGTGTAAGACAATGAATGAGTTGGAGGAAAAGGAAGGACCACATAAACTTACAAAAAGGGCTTCCTATCTAGCTAGCTTAATGAACTAGTCAACACTATGGAAAGAAAGAGGCAACCGATTTAACTAATTCATAAGAAAATTTCGAGATATTTTAAGTTGTTACCTGATTGAATGAATGAGAAACTCTCAACCTCATAATTTTCTTGCCAGTAATTGATATTAATTAGCTTTGAGGAACTCATCTGATCACTATATAGTTTGCCTTCTCCCCTAATTTAGAAAATTCTTTGATGGATTCGATTTCAACTCAAAATTTGCATACCCCGTGCTTTTTTGTTTTTATTTTTATTTTTTTTAGATTTTAAGAGTCAAAATTCTACCACTCAAAGTAGAAACTTATCAAGTCCAATGGGTAGAAACTTATAAAATCTAATGGGGATTTTAATACAAATGATTTGTATTCATACCTTTAACTTCCTGGAGCAGAACTTGAAGTTTCAAGCCAGTACTTTTCAGAGACTTCACACCAGAGGTCATTTACCTGTGTCCAGCCCGACTCTTTTACTGGTGAACCACCTATCCATAAACTTGACTTCCTTAACCAAGGGCTGAGGGGTCAGAGATACAGGCCTCAGAAATCTGCAACAGCAAAAAAGCCGTAATTGCTCGCTTCTGTAACTTGCCGAACTGAACCAAATCTAACAGAGCCCTTGCTTCCCCAGTAACAACCATGTTTGCTGGTTACTTTTCTCTTATCTCCCTCTTGGCTTGTGCAAAATGCCTTTCAAAACAGAAATTAGTTTTCAAACTCTTTTCTGCCAAATCCAGTAAATCTCACACATTTTGACTGATGCCTGCTAAGGACAAATGGTAAGAGCAGCATGTGAACCAGAAGATTTTCAAAAAGGGATTTTGCACTTAGCATGTGGTCCTCTTTTCTTCCAGCAGGTAGTAAAAGGAGAAACATCTAACAGTGGGGTTCACATCTCACCAAATAGCAAGCAGACCAGAATGACTTTTTGGGATCTCGGCTTCCCTTGAAGTCTGGGGGAGATCTTGTAAGTAAGTTTCCCTCCTGGGCATGGAAGAGAAATGCTTTCTCCCAGGGAGAAGCGGGGGCCCGGGTGAGGGCAGCTTCGCCCAGGGCTCACTGTGGGGCGGGCAGGCGGCCAGGCGTCCTGTAAGGCACAGTGTGGATGTGCAGAGGGGTGCAGGAGCATGCAGCGAAGAGACAGACGAGGACGGATCTGGAAGCTGCATGTGGAACTTTATTCCTTGTAATTCTAAACCCTGTTTATTTGATTCTGAAAATCCTCTTCTAAAAACGCAGTGAGTCATTGCCTCTGACCGTGGCTTGTCTGTTGGTACACGGTGAAGCTGCTTGAAGCGTGGGGGAGCAAGGAATAGTGCCATTTTGGTTTTAATTAAATTTTGAAAAAGGTTCAACCATATCCTGCTTCTTCCTTCCATCAGGGATCCTACAATTATTAAATTAAGCGGGTGGTGTCTACTTTCAGAATCATGAATTTTTACCAGCAGATAACTTCTCTTTTCTATTGTTGAGTATTTTCTTGGTGCATTTTCCAGCTATCATCTTTGGCAGAGCTAATCTGGTTTTCTTCAGCCACAGTTCTGCTCGTTAATCCATTTATGGATTTTTGCATAGTTTCTCCTCGAATGGTGGGTGAGTATATTACCTCGGAGTTTTTTTTGTTTTTTTTTTCTTTTTTCCAAGCCACTTAGTAGAGTTTGTTCCTTTTTTTCTTCTGTCCCTTGTATGTGTTTGAACCTCTCCTGCCTGCTGGCTTTTTGAAAATTTATTTCAGGTCCTGGCTGGGATGACGTTAGATGAAAATATTCACACAGCAAACACACTTACAGAAAGTTTTGTGTATTCACATTGATTTACTTACCTTTTTAAAACAGTGCTTTTTTCTTTCTTGATTTGGAATTTATCTATACGTTAAAGATCTCTCTTTCTATGTCACATACCCTTCTAAGCACAGTGAGGGTGCACACATAGGCACACACACAAACTGAAAAATATATTATTTTTGAATTCTACCAAATGTTTAAAGAACTAACACCAATCCTTCTCAAAGCCTTAAAAAAAAAAAAACAGAATTACTTCTTAACTCATTCTATAAGGCCAGCATTACCCTGCTACGAAAGCCAGGCAAAGAAATCACAAGAAAACTACAGACCCATATCGCTTATGTATAAAGATGCAAAATTCCTCAACAAAGTACCAGCAAACCAATTTCAACAGCACATTAGAAGGATTATACCACAGGCTTGAGTGGGATTTATCCCAGGAACACACGGGTGGTTCAACATACAAACATCAGTGAAAGTAATACACCATATTTATAGAATGAAGGAAAAAAGCCCTGTGATCATCTCAATTGATGCAGAAAAAGTATCTGACAAAATCCAGCACCATTTCATGATAAAAACACTTAACAAACTAGGAATAGAAGGGAACTTCCTAAACATGATAAAGCGCATTTATGAAAACCCCACCACCGTACAATATCACATTTACTGGTGACAGATCGAAAGCTTTACCAGTGAGATCAGGAACAAGACAAAGATACTCACTCTGGCCACTTCTGTTCAACATTGTAGTGGAGGTTCTAGCCAAAGCAGTTAGGCAAAAGAAAGAAATAGAAGCCAATCAGATTGAAAAGGAAGAAGTAAAATTATCTCTATTCACAAATAGCATGATCTGTGAGAAAATCCAAGGAATCCACCCCCAAACCCCACAAACTATTAGAACTAATCAGTGAATTTAGAAAAGCTGCAGAGTACGAGGTCAATATTCAAAAATTGTTTGTATTCCTATACACTAGCAACGAACCATCCAAAAATAAAATTAAGAAAACATTTCCATTTTTAATAGCATCAAAAAAGAGTAAATTTAACCAAAGAAGTGCAAAATTTACACATTGAAAGTTACAAAATACTACCAAACAAAAATTTTAAAGAGATGAATAGATGGAAGCATAGCCTGTGTTAACTGATTGGAAGAGTTAATGTTGTTAAGATGGCAGTGCTTCCCTAATTGGGCTGTGCATTCAATATAATGTCTATTGAAATTCCAAAATATTTTTATACACACATGGACAGACCTATAGAGCAATAAAACAGAATTGAGAGTCCAGAGATAAACCTATATATCTATGGCAACTTGATTTTTTAACATGCAGTCAAGACCATTCAGTGGGAAAAGAATAGTCACTTCAACAGGTGGTTCTGGGACCACTGGATATCCATATGTTAAAGAATGAATTTGGACCCTTATTCGCACCTTATATAAAAACTAACCTGAAATATATCCATGGCTTAAATAAAAGAGTTAAAAATACAAAACTCATAGAAGAAAACATAGGGGTAGAAATTCATTAGCTTGCATTTGTTATATTCTTAAATACAACACCAAAAGTGCAAGCGACAAAATAAAAATTTATATAAATTGGACTTCATCAAAATTAAAAACTCTTACGCATCAAATGAAACTCTTAAGCAAGTGAAAAGACAACCAATAGGATGGCAGAAATCATTTAAAAATCGTATATCTGATAAGAGTCTATTATCTAGAATATATAAAGAACTTTTACAACTCAATGACAAGAAGACAAAAAACTCAATTTAAAAATGGGCAGAGGGCTTGAACAGATACTTCTCCAAAGAAGATGCAAATGGCCAACAAACATAAAAGAAAATGCTCAACGTTATTAGTCATTAAGGAAATGCAAATCAAAACCATAATTAGATACCACATCACACCCACTAGGTTGGTGAGAGTAATAAAATAAAATAAAATAAAATAAAATAAAATAAAATAAAATAACATAACAAATGTTGTCAATGGTGTGGAGAAATTGGGAATCTCATACATTGGTGGTAGGAATGTAAAATGGTTTAGCTGCTGTGGGGAACTGTTCCTCAAAAAGTTGAATAAAGAATTACTATATGACCTAGCAGTTCCTCTCCTAGGTATGTGTATGTAAGAGAATTGAAAACATATATTCAAAAATATGTACACAAATTTTCATAATGGCATTACTCACAGTAGCCAAAGGGTAGAAAACAATGTCCAGCATTTCTTGAATGGAAAAACAAGATATGACTTCTCTGTACAGTGGAATATTATTCAGCCATAAAAAGGGAATCAAGTACTTATACATACTACACCATGGCGGAACCTTGGAAATATTATGCTAATTGAAAAAAGCTAGACATGAAATTCACATTTTTGTATGATTCCATTTACATGAAATGTCCAGAATAGGCAAATCTATTGAGGCAGAAAGTAGAATAGAGATTGGCAGTGGCAGAGAGTAGGGGAAAATGCAGTGACTGATCAGTGGCACAGGCTTTCTTTAGGAGTGACAAAAATTCTTATTAAACTAGATAATGGTGATAGTTGTGCAACATTGTGGATGCACTAGAAGCCACTGACTTGTACACTTTAAAATGGTTAAAATGGTGAATTTTATGTTATGTGAATTTTACCTCAGTTAAAAATAATTATAACAGGGTACCATTCTCAGGTAGTTCGCAGTCTAGTTGAGAAGGAGATGGGACAAACATACACCAAAAATCAAGTAGGGGCATTCCTTAGTTTCCCTGGCAGTGTGGAATCGTAATAGGGCTGTGTGAGCTAAAATTATGCAGAGATCTTTTGATTTTTTTTATTTTCCTGATTTATGGGAATATAATTGACAAATAGAAATTGAATATATTTGATGTACATCTTGATGATTTGGTATATGTGTACATAGTAGAAGGATCACCACAATCAAGCTAGTTACTGTACATATCAGCTCACAGTGTTACCTTTTTCGTGAGGGAGGGTGGTGAGAACACTTTAGAGCTACTCTCTTAGCACATGTTGAGTATGCAGTACAGTATTGTTCACTGTAGTTACCATGCTGTACATCAGATTTCTAGAACTTATTCGTCTTGCGTAAGTGAGACTTTGTACCCTTTGACCAACACCTCCCCATTTCCCCCTTCCTCAGGCCCCTGGCAACCATTTCCTTTGGGTAAATACCCAGAAGTGGGATTGCTGGATCATATGGTTGTTCTGCTTTTAATTTTTTGAGGGACCTTCAGACTACTTTCCATAATGGCTGCATCAATTTACATTCCCATCAAGTGTGTGCAAGGGTTCCCTTTTTTGGACATCCTTGCAAATACTTATTTTCTTATGTCTTTTCGATCACGGCCATTCTAACATGGATAAGGTGATATTTCTTTGTGGTTTTGACTTGCATTTCCCCTATGATTAGTGATGTTGAGCACCTTGGAAAAGTTTAATATTGTTCCATAGCATTAAAATGTTTTGTTAACACATTAAGAACTCTTGTGCTGTATAGGGAAATAAAAAATTAGAAAAACGAACACTTTATACAGTGTAATTGAAAAACGTTAAAAATATTGTTAATTAAAGTGTTTTATTTCTTCACAAACCAATTTTCAAGAATAGTTCAGGCAACGCTTGCTTGTTCTCCAAGCATAACTTCTGCTATGGAGAGCCCATATTTTCCGTACTTATATAAATTTTCATACTGTTTTCTAAGTTTGGATCGGCTTCTGATGTTTTATCCTTTGTATTTTCAAAGTTATGAGATATCTGTAAAGCTTTTTTTTCTTTTTTTTTTTTTTTTGCCAGTACCTTCATTTTCCTCATCACAACTCTTTCCTTCATTTGTATAAGTAAGTTCTTGTTCACTAAGTTGCTCAGGCTGTCTATCTAGAATCTCTTGAAAAACAGTAGTGTCAGTATTCCCAGGATCAGCTATTTCTTCTATTAATTTAATTTATAACCAATTCTACTTTCATTTCCAATGTTTCCACTTTTCATTTCTTTGCTGCTGTTTTTTTTTTATCATTGTTCACCAATTCCTTCTCTTGGTTCTCCATTTGTGTAAAACGTCACTTGGTTTCCTCACTGAGTGCCAAGGAGTCAACACAACTACATGCTTTGCTTTCTTTTTGTAAACTGCTAACAGTCATCAATCACCAACAGACTCCAAAGGAAATGATGGCTTTGCCACCAATCATGATGCATATCCATTTTTTACATATTGATTTGTGAACTAAAAAGCAGTAACGTTTCACTTTATGCAATTACTCACATGTCATGGTAACTAAAATTGGAACCATATTGTTGGGGAAATTGCTGTTATTTAACTAAACTGTGATAATTGTAATTTGTACATATTGGAGCCATGCAAAGTGAGGACTACACGTACTAAAATTGTGCAGTGTTGGGTAACATTGCAATAGAATTTTAGAGATTGGATTAATGATGAGTTGGGTTTGTTTAAGGATTAGGTGATCGTTTAGGCTAACAGTTATGAACATAGGCTTTGGAAGAGGGAAGAAATACAGCATAAGTGGGTCAATAAGCAGGTTTATCTGAACATAGCAACGAAAGCGCAGTCTTACCAGTGGATAGGCAGGATAAGGATGGACTGTCACAGGACTTGAGATTTAGGCAGAACTGTAAACTGGAAAAAAAATCGAATGAAATGTAAAATCATGATATATAGGGGCAGAAAACCTGAGTTTTTTCTACTCTTTGTTATACATTCCATTTCTAATCTTTGGCAAGTCATAGGCATCAGCTTCCTTACTGGCAAAATAAGGGTGAGTGTACTTAGTGTAAATCGCTGAGGATAAATGCTCTTGATAGTGGGGAAAAAAAACTTGTGACTGTGTTCATTCTTCAAACATTCACTGAGTGCCCGCTTTGAGACAGCAACTGGGATAAATATTTCTGTTAGACGATAAAATGTTGTCTCATGCTGTAAAGGCTGGGAGATGGGAGCAGGGAATAGTTGAATAAACACAAAAAATACTGAACAATCTGATAGACGCTGGAAAGGAGGTAATAGTGAATAGTTGAGCAGGGAGCAATCGTGATAAAGTATCGCAGCATTTTAGGAAGAATTCTATGACAATTCTTGGCAGGATAAATTAAGGAAGATGGATGTCTAATGTTAGTGAAGAGTTTATAGCTCCTGTTTATTGATCCCAAGACTAGGGTCAAACCATTGGAGTGAGGCCCTGCAGTGGCCTGGAGGAAACATTTCGAGTTCAGAAAGTCAAGATTCTGAAAGACCAGAATGTTTCCCGCATCATCTACATATGCAGTTAAGTTCCGAAGAATGATGGCAGGATTAATCCTCGTTTATAAAGGTATCCTGTGTGGAAATAGGTCCTTGATAATTCAGGGGATTGACTTCAATCCTTGGTTAGTTATTATAGCCTGGAAGATAGATTTCCTAGAAGCAACAAGTGTTCATTACCTGAAGCATGTTGTATCTGTACTTCTCAAACTTTAATGTTCATAAAAATCAGCTGGAATCTTGTTAAAAGTGCAGCTGCTAATTCGGCAGTTCTGGAGTGGGACCTGGGATTCTGCCTTTCTGAAAATCTCCCAGGTTGGCCACGCTTGAGTAACAAGCTGTGATGTTTTTCAGTGATAGCTTCAAGTGGAGTGACTTATTCTCCTCAAATCCCACGTCTGTGGTCGTAATTTGGAAAGTAGAGGAAAAGCACATTGTCTCTGATTCTACAATATAATTATAACTTTATGAGTAATAATTTCTTCTTAAAGTTGCCATCATACTATGATAAGAGGTTTTATTTTTTAATTTTCATCCAACATAAAAGTGTGTATCATGAACTTTTTATTAGGTGTTTAATATTCTACTGGGCATCATAGTCACTTAATTATTAAGCTGTTATCGAACATATTGTCTTTTGCTGGTACACAATTCCCAGTTTTACTAATTAATTAAACGTTATACTCATTTCTGTGTATCTTCTCTGCCATGGAGAAGTTCACAGATTATCCTTCTGGACACTGGATTTTGACTTAACCATCTCAGAAACGGCTCTCTCCAATTAGGTTGAAACCTTTGCCTTTCCAGTTAGAACGGAAGTTCATTTCCAGTTCATTTTGGCAAGAATGCAAATGCAGCAAAATAGTTTCATGAAATGAGAAAATTTTTTTCTTAAATTTGTCTTCTTGAATACCAGATGTTCCTGTTTAGAGTGTGTGAGAGGAAAAACTCTTTATTTATTTATTTATGTCGTTTATTTAAATCTCTCTTTTGAACAGCCTCAATCAAAAAAAATCCGTAAGATTGTCTACGGTGCTGAATGTATGCCTTTCTGACATCAGGGTACCATTCTTGAGCGGCAGTACAATTTTAAAAAATATAAAGATGCAGTATCATTTCTGATATGAAGTTACCATCAGCACAGTTGTACGTGTTCCAAGAGAATCCTGGTATCTGAAGTTCCTCAGCGGAAAGAGAACAGTTGTGTACGTTTTCTCTGGTAGGTGTATAATATCCGTTGAAGAAGGTGATGAGCTCAGACACCTTTTAAGCTATCTGGTAATCTGCAGGAATTCAGGAAAGCTATAAAAATCAAGGCTTGAGTGGAGCAGACTTATTCTTCCACTCATTTTGTTCATTTCTCTTCAGTCATTTTGAGCTGAAGCTGTGAGTGGGGTTAATTCCTTGACTGTTCTGACAAATGTTAGTCCCTAGTACACATACATGTGTGTATACGAACAACTGTTTTTTAATAACCTGCCAAGAAGCTATAATCTTCCATTGCGGTGCCCCCTGGGATTTAATTAGAATGGTTTCCCACAGCCTGACATGTTTATGGGGCATAGGTAAAGAGACAGTTCATAAAACTGTCAATTTTCTGAGAAATTAAAGAAAAATTGGGCCGCTTAGTGCTTTGGCAATTCTGTGCTGCTGATACGAGCATCGCAAGCAATGAAATCAAAGGGAACATAATGAGATACTGATGCATTAGATGTGGGCGGGTTAAAAATTATGTACAAGGGCATTCGTCAATTTGAATGCGTAAAGAGGCAAGTGAAAGCAAAACATAAACTGGTGTAGCCTGGCTTTGGGGTGTGTGGGGACACGGAAGTGACCACTGAACCATACGTTACCTGCATCTGTTACAATTTTGCTTAATAGACAAAATCAAGAAATGAATCTGCGGGGGAACGAGAGCCTTGCCAGGGGAGTGGTAACGCCATGAGCGGAGCTTTCCTTTGGAGATTCTTCATTTACACCACCTTTTGCTTCTTTAGGTAAAATTATTAGTCTAATGTAGACTCTGTATTGAGAATCAAGCCTGTCGAAGCAAATGGAGCAAATACATCCTGACCAGGCCGCCTCTGTACCCTGCCTGTAGCAGAGGTGCTCACTCTCTGTTCCAGGCCCTGTCATTCACGATCATGCCCCTGAGCTTGTTCAGGCACAGCATCTGACCTGCACTAGGAAGCAGACCCATGTGACGTCATCACATGATCTTAAGCACTAGGCGCAGCCAAGGAATGTTCTCAAGGTGACCAGGGTGACAGCTGATGTCCAGGGACGGCCTGCTGTCTCTCAGGCACTGGTCTGGGCAGTCTTCATGCACTTCTCTGTATAATTCTCCCACCCAGCTTCTGACGCATGTACTAGTAATCTCATTTTACACAAGATAAAAGGACACAAAGAGGTGTCACACAGTCTGTACAAGGCCATTCAGCCAGTGAGAGGCGGAGCTAGGACCAGAGGATCATTTTCTACCTTGTCATGAAAAGACGTTGCCTTTAAAAGTGCTATAACATGGTGGAGTATGTACAAAAAACGAGTTTTGGAAGAAGAGGAAGTCCAACACTGAATGCTGCCAATATGGTATTGGCTTGAGTAGTAAGAACCACCCCCTTGCCACACACACACTGTCGTCACTAAAAGTCCCCATCTGGCTGATCGCTGGCATTGGTCTCCTGGAGATGAGTGGCATCTGAATGCCCTCAGTGCAGGGCTGGTAAAAGGCGGAGCCTGGAAAAGGAGGCCACTGTGGTGTTTTCACCCTGCTTCTGAAGAGCCCCACCCCTGCCATCTGGCTAGTCTGGTTCATGTCCTGGGAGTTTTATTTACTTACTCATCTACTGATTGATTGATTTAGTGTCTTTTCCAGACATCAAGCAAGGGACTTGGGGTTCAAAATGGGCTGGACCCAGTCTTGCTTGTACAGTGGACAGTCCTAGGCTTTAGCATCAGTTAGACTTGGATTCAAGATTTTGACTCTGCTACTTACTAGCTCTATGATCCTGGTTGCTTCTTGACCTCTCTGTCACCTAGTTTTACTCCAGGAGAAAAAGGGGAAATGCTACGTATTGCAAAATTATATAGATACTTTAGAACTAAAGTTTTATGTCCTTTTTTGTTCCTCAAGACCTCCTAAATTACTGGTAGATACAGACACAATCAGAATGAAAAATAAGATGATAATATGAATTAATAAATGCTTAATAGAGGTGTAAGCTGGACCTTATAGTGGAATAGTGAATGGATTCTGCCTGGGATAGGGAGGAAGTTTTTGCAAAGAGATAGTATTTGATCAACATAAAAAGAAGATCTTCAAAAGGAGACAAAGGAAGTTTATGGGTAATCAAGACAGCATGGCCGTTTCATGTTCTCGAAACACAGTGTGTGAGTGTGTGTGTGAGAGTGTGTGTGTGAGTGTGTGTGAGTGTGTGTGTGCTTGTACGCTGTGTGGGTGAGGCTGGGGATGTGGTGAAACAGAGAAGCACCATGAGTTGAAGATGGGTTGGCTCCCAAGGGTAAAAGCTCTTTTACATCGACACTTTATTCTATCAGAATGAAAAGCCACTGAAGGTTTTCATTCAATAAATTCAGGAGAAAATTTTGTATAGGTCTGTCGAGCTTCACTATTGACTCGGCAGATATTTCCACATGATGGTAATAGTTCTGAGCCACTAAAATTATGTGTTGGTATGATGCTGCTGATTCTGCAGGCAAAGCAAAGCAACACGTTAATTTTAAGTATGAGAATCATATGAATAGTGCTGGCAAAAGACGTAAAACCAGTGAGGGGGTTTAATTAACCCGCGAGTTACCTCCAAAGACAGAACCCCACCGAGCTGTTGAGAGAAGGAATTTCAGGAGGGGTGTGGGGAGTTTGTTGAATAATACATCCTGTAGCAGAACATAGTCTTGATTTTAAAAAAGTAGGAATTTATACAGAGTTGGGGATGCCATGGATTGATAAAGTCCATAGCAAAGCATTTTTTAGCAACACCAGTTTTGCTTGATTTCACAAATCAAGAGGCCTGCCAAATTGAAATTACCTCCAGAGTTAAAAGTCTTAAAATTATAGTCTATGTAAAACCATAATTAATGCACTGTTACACCTACAATTTTGTAATGATAATAATGATCTAGTACGATGTAGCTTCTTCCATCTAAGGATCTTAAAAATGGTTCATAATCATTAATTACTTAAAATTCTTAACAGCATCTGAAGGATAAGCTAAATGGGTTAATCAGAACTCAATACTCAGTTTAAAGTAAGTTCAGTCTTCACTTGGAACTACTGGAAAATAAATAAGTGTTAGGGAGAGGGAAAATAAAATGCGTTTAGCTGGAATTGATCAGAGTATTGGCATTAATTTGTTTCACATGTGTCGTTTCCAGCGATTTTGCTGGAACACAGTCATCCTCCTTCAGAAGGACGAGTTCTCACGGAATAGTGACTCTAAGTATTAGGTGCTTTTAGGAGATTATCTATTGACATATGGTAAAGAATCATGTCCTTTTGTGTAAAATAATTTGGCCTCAATGATTGGTATGAAGGTAGGGGTGATAACATCCTTTGTTACGATTCTTGAACAAAGCAGAACTTGGTTCTGGGTGTGTAACTGTCCTGTGTGGCTACAAGTGACTCATTTGCAGTTCTCGGTTGTGTCATATTTTATTATTTTATTGTAACACGTTACCAAAAATGAATTAGATTTGTAATATTTATGATTTATCCCGGCACACCGATATTCAGAAGCAGGTGTCTGAAGAATATTATTGTTCTGAGTTCATTTCAACAGAAATTTATCCTCCTCTCCAGAAAAATTGTTTAACTTGTTAGAATTACTTAAGAAAAGATGAAAACCTGTGGAAAGTTTTAAACTTGGCATATAGTTTAATCTCTTTTGAAGAGTATAATTCCAAGGCAGAGTTCTTGCTTATTCTTATGTTTGCTTTTGACTCAAAACATCATTACAGGGTACTAACGTATTCCTCATCACTTTGTATTATTTTCAAGCAACTGGTTGCAGAACATTGATGTTGGATATAACAACAAAATATTTAAATGACCATAACTGTTAAAGAGTGGAATTTATAATACGTACAGTAAATGATACAGTTATTATTCTGCTATGATACACAAATTTGCTGAGTATGTTTATTATAGCAAATTTATTAAAATAAACTTAGTATATAATAAGTATACTTTTGGTATGACCAATTAAAATTTTTTTTACTGGTTTATTTTCTTTATTAAGGATAAAATAAGAGAATCCACCTTGTCTACGTAATTTCAGTTTTCTCCTTTTTCTTTTTTTCTCTATTTATATAACCTTTCCATTTCTCTTTCTCACAGACTACTGCATTTATTTTCATTATATATACTGTGTTGTTTCTCTCTCTTTTTTTGGTCCATTTCTTCCAAGATTTCAAAGTCATGATTGTTACTCCTAGGAAAAGTATAGGAAGTCATTAGATACAGATTTTGTGTGATTTGCCTTTTATAAACCACAAACCATCAGAGGGAAAATATTTTAGCAACCTTGGACATTTTTATTTCTTGCTATTTAGTCTTATGTCTTTGTCATTTTTTTAAGCTACAAATCACTTATTGGCTTTTATATATTCATAAAATAAAATAAACTAAATAACTGACATATTTTTCTCTCTCCATATATATGGAGATATATATATATTATATATATATATATAAAGAATGAAATAGAAATAAAGAATAAAATAGAAAAGGATGGAAATCAAGGAGAGATGTACTTAAGGTCACCAAAGTACTATGGAGAATTTATTCAGATCAAAGAAAGTTGGAAGTTATTTGACAGTGTTTAAGAAGCAGCAGCTGCACGGGGAATTCTGTAATAATTTATTCTTCTTTAGACTCGCAGAGGACTGGGCTGTCTCTTAAGCAGATTATTGAATGTGGCCACTCTCTTCGGATTTCCTTCCCATATTCAGTTCAGGAGATGTGAGGCACTATGTTCTGTAACGTGTGTATGATTGAAGTGTCAGCCTCTGTAAGTACTCTACTCCAGGATCCTGGGGTGAAGTGTTACAAAACACATTTTTGGTAGAATAGAAATAGGCTTGCCTTTCCTGCACTTCCCATGGCTGTTGTAGATGGAAAGCAATGAATTCAGAATTCTCAAATCGGTCAGGCCATCTTCCCAGTGAGCTTTGCTTCGGGCATCCTTGATATTGCCACATGAGAATTATATTTCATTTGTCCTCAGATATTTGCAGCTAAAGGGCCCTGTTTTAGGGCTGATTTCTGCCATACAACCAACCTTACTAGCTTCTACTACCCATAAATAAATATCCATCAGAATTTGCTAGAATTTATTGCAAGAGTGACCTTCTGTTTCATGAGTTACCAATGATGTGAAGCTGTTTTTATCAACTATCCAAGTGAAGTAATAAATTCATATTATCTAATAGTAAACAAAAAAAATTGGTAGGTCAATAGAGGAACTCTGAATCATCAAAAGGTGATTCTGAGAGAGTATTTGTGAGAACTTCTACTGGATGTTGTGAGAAACAGGAGAAAACATTCTAGTTTACAGTGAAAGTAATCACTGGCCTTCAAATTGGTTGTTACCAGAATGTCTGAAATTCAAAAGGTACGAGTTCTATTCTCTGCTGTTGACATTGGAGAATCAACTGCGGGAGAATTGGAAGAAGAGACTTGCAGGTCATCTGGTCAGCCCCTCCCCCTCACTTACTCTTTTTCAGACACAAAGAGGTTAAGTGATTGATCAAAGCCTTCAAGCTTCCCGCAACCCCTCTCTTTCCCCAGAAATGCATGTGGCAGTATCCCCACATGGTCTTTTCTTCTCCGTCGTTTCTAGAGAGAAGTGTTAAGGGCAAGGCTGATCCCTGCACTGTCCTTTGGCTCCATCCTTTCCTGAATTCAAAGGAAGACTCTGGGGTTTTCTTCCAACAAGGACTTTTTCTCCTTTCTTTATTTAACTTCTCTTCCACTTCCCATGAAATGAAATCAAATTGCTCTGCATTCAAACCTCCTATCAGTTTGGTGATCTTTGGAAAATGTTTTAAACATTTTATCGTGGAAAAATATATATACAAAGTAGAGAGAACAGAATAAATAGCTCCCATTCGTGCGACACTCGGCTTCAAGAATCACCGACTCGGGGCCAATCCTGTTTCATCTTTCCTTCCACTCACTGACTCCCTGTTGGAGTATTTCGAAATGAATCATCTCTAATATTTATCACTAAAATAAAAGAACTCTTTGATTAAACATAACGACAATTTTATTCTCCCACTTTAAAATTAGCATTAATGCTTTAGTAGCCATCAAACATCCAGTCAGTGTTCACATTTCCCAATTGTCTCGGATAATTTTTAAAGAGTCTTTGAATCAAGATTCAAGTAAGATCATTCTTTGCAGTTAGTTGATGTACCTCAAATTTCTTCCTCCTCCTCCTCCTCTTCTCTTTCTCTCTCTCTCTGTAACTATTGCTGAAAAATCTGTACGTGTGTTATGTGGATGTTCCTACAGTCTGGATTGTGTCCATCACATTCTCTCATGTTATGAGCAGATCTGAAGTCTATGATTCCTACAAACTGGTAGTTGGAGCTAAAGGCTTGATCAGTTTCAAATTTCGTATTTTTGCAAGAATGTCTTCTAGATAGTGATCTATACTTCAGTTAGGAGGTGGATAGTGTCTGGACCAGATCCAGTGGCACACACACCACTCGGGCCAGAGGCAGCGCTAGTACCCTGTTCCAGATCCAGACAATAAGAGGTGCGTTGCTTACCGTCATTTGAATCCTAAAGAGGAATTTAAAAGCAATATAAATAAGTCATAAAAGCTGGTGTCCTTTTCATTATTACTAAGGCCACTAATTCTACATAATGTCTCTGAGGACAAAAAAATCTTCAGTTGACTAAGTTATAAACCATTGCTGTGATCACCACTGAGTTTTAATAATATAGATGTAAGCTTCAAATTGGCACCGTTTTATTACCTATCCTTTAATAAACATCTTCTTCCACATGGAAGTTAGTTTGAAAAAATCCAGTTTCTCAGTTGGCCTTGACAGACGAGGACTGGGAGACAGTTTTCCACTTCAAGAATAACTTCATAAGGGCTTGTTAGCGTTCAGTGTAGTCTGTCACTTCGGTCTCTTTGAGGCTACGCAGCTCTGTTTAATCCCAGGTCCAATGATGATGCCACAGTCATCGTAAAGAGGGACACGCAGAACACAAGCTACTTTCCTTCTCAAGTGGTCATCTTGTGCGACCACTTGAAGTCATTTGTCCTTGAATTTAAAAGACTGAAATAGAGTGTGAATTGCAAGGGATAAGAATTTTGTTTGGTAAATGCAAATTCTAGCTCGTACATCAAATTCTACTGTGTTGGATTTACATGTTTAAGATTGACATTTACCCATCTTCATTGTTAGTTGCTTTAAAACTAAAGACTTGTTTGTGTAGAAAGGCAGGACAAACCCTTCATTCTCTTTTTATTTGCTAGTTTTCAAAATAACAAGTTGGCTCCCTAACAACCTCCAGAGGTAAGCAATTCATTTTTGCTTTTGTTTTTATGAACTCATCGATCTAAATATACAATGTGTTTTGCAACACATTAAATCAACAGCAGTCGGTTGCTCATCGTTATCCTTACAGATGCCTCCGGTGCCCATCTTTGGCTCATGTGGGAGTCTGTTCAGGTTAACTCCTTAAGTCCTTTTGATAGAACCTTAAAAGTTATTGACAGTTTTGCTTTTTGGTATAACCTGTTTCAGGCACATTTTGTACATCCCCCTTTTCAGGCTTGGCATCAGTCATTTCTACAAAGAGCACTGGTTTCCTGTAATGAGAAAAAGTGTTCAGATGCAGTAACCTGAGCACTAACGGTGCTCATTGCTGTGGTGTCGGTGATGGTTCCTGGGGACTTCCAGTGGAGACAACAAAGGTGAAATGTTCCGTAAACTAATACTGATATTTCCAAGACAGAATTGGGATCCAAGATTTTTACTTGTCATCTTTGATATTAAACCGCCAACTCACAGTGAAAATTCCATTTTTCAATAATGCCAACTCAAATGCCACTTCTCTCTATTACATACTTCATGCACAATGGCCTCAGAGTGGCAGCACCCAAACTAGCCCCCCACCATGATTCCTGCAAACAGTTAAAGGGTTTTTTTCACGATTATTTTTGTCTATAGGATCTCTTCAACGAGGGAGGTACGGTGGTAGGATTGTGTTTTAGTCACTTGAAAAATTTCCCCTTTTTAAAAATTTTGTCAATTTGGTGCATATTTTAGGTTCATTTGTTTCATTCGGCTTTAGATCACAGACTGCTTTTTACCATTTAATTTCAGTTTATGATTACGTAAACTAGTTACATGATTCCAAGATAAATCCTATAGAGCAAGTTATAGTCAAAGAAGTCTGTTTCCTCCACCTCTCATCTTTATGTCGTCTTTAAAAATTCTGGTTTACTCTTCCATTTTTAGTATAGCAAATATTGGTTTATGCTCCTTTTTTTTTTTTTTAATATTTATGAGTATGCACCCTGGGCTTGTTTCTTAAGATCTCTCGTATTAAGTCATTGCTAATAAAAGAGCGTAGTACCTCCTGTGGGAGTCTCCGTGTGCCTTCAGTGAAGTCATGTCTGTGAAATGCTCAGGGCGGTTCCCGGCTGGCACGCAGCAGGCACACACTAATTGCTGGTTTTCCTTTCTCTCTGAACTGTCTCAGTTCAGATCCTCCCTGTACCTGAAGGACCTCCCCCAAGAAGCCAGCTCTGCCTCATTCCTGCACATTTTGTGAAAATACCAACCACATTTTTCACCTTCAGTCTTTCTTCCTAATGATTCCTCTTAACAGTCAGCGAGAGGCAACCAAACTTTCCTCAAAACCTAATGAAGGACACAAAAACCAGTTATTAAATTCATAGCATGTTTTTTAGTTTATTTTACTTTCTCTGAACATACGTATGTACAAATCGGAGTAAGATCTCTTTGAACATCTGACCTTCTTTTTAACTTAAAGCATTCAAAGGAGCAGCGGTTCCCAACCTGGCCTTCTTCAACTTCTTAAGATGTTCAAGGTAGAAATGTGGCTTTGAGTTACCCTCACATTGCTGCAGGTGGATCACAGTGCTACAGGTCAGATTTCTTCAGTTATGTAGTTGGGTCCATAAATTCTTCCAAATCATAGAGTGGGTGGAGGGATAGATAAAATGTCTTGGTGGTTACGCCTGGAAACTGCTGCTTTTAATCAGTCTACCTCCATTTGGGTCAAGGCAGTGAGACCCTCTTCCCAGCTCTTACAGGGCGTAGGGGAACGATTGACATCATATCTACTCAACAAGCCGTAGCCCATCACTTTACAAAGCTACACTTGAGTACAACTCTAGGCCAAAAAATGTCTGTCCTTGGCACTGATGTCTGTCTGATTGTTCAGTGGCTCCCTGAATGGCTCAGGGAGCGCAGGGATGACATTGAACTAAACTTCACACACGTCACGACCAGGCAGCTGTTGAGAAGGCCCTAAGTCATATTCAGTGCTTGCAGGAGACAGGACCAGGTATGTAACCCTAGGCAAGCCATTACCCAGTGACACTGGGCAGCCCAATTTATCTCTCTGAGAATGTTCTGTGAAATGCCACTGTTGTATAAGATAAGTAAGATTTCTTCCAGCTCTGAAATGTTATGATACCTGGTCTGACTTGAGCCTGATTAACATCAGTTAGTGATGATATTGGTATAAATGTAACATAATCCTCATTTTCCCCCAAGATCACTTTCAAATTTAAATATGTAAGTATGTTTATGTTTGGGAAGTAACTTCCAGGATGGGGGTGTGTTGGTATTCATATTATTTTATCCTGTGTGTTAGAGAGAAAGAAACTGTAGACACTATTAAGAAGGAGGTCAATGTGATTAGAAAGGTTGGATTTTGCTGGTTTGAATGATAACTTTGAACCCTTTGGGGCTGTTAAATATTCAGACCCATGAAGTTCCTCTTTTACATGAGGACATTGAAAATATTCCAAAAAAAAAAAAAAAAGGTAAAAACTGCAAACATTGACTGAGCACATACATGCTGGATGTTTTCAAACACATTCTCTCATTTTAACTTTACAGCGACTGTGTGGTATGTGCTACCATTCCCGTCTACAACCGAAGCACGGTTGTGTTCATTACTTGGCCCCCAAATCCCATAGCCTGTGAGGGCTGAAAACAGAAACTGAACTTCATGGAGCCGTTTTGAGTTAATAGATTCAAGGAGCGCACTCAGCACCTAATATAGACTACAACTGTGATCTCATCTTCTCTTTCGTCATCATCTTCTTCTTCTTTTTCTTCTTCCTCTCCTGACGCCAAAGCCCATTACCTTTATCGGGGGAAAGACAACTTAGTGAGCTCAGGCTGGTGGTAAGGTGACTGCATTTTCAATACCTAAACTGTCTAGGTGTGTGGCTGCGGGCGAACTATCTCCCCAGTCTCAGTTCCTCAGGTTTTTTAAATCTGTAAGATAAGAATAAACAAAATATTTATAAGTTTTTTTATGAGGATTACATGAATTCATATATGTAAAGACTTAGATCCACACTTGGCATATGGTACACATGGTAAATAGAAACCATTCCTCTTAATATATTTCTTCTTTCTTACATTAATTTTGCAGAAAAAATTCTTCAAAATCTAAAATTCACGGTGTTATTATAAATAAAAGAGATAGTAAAATAGGTTCTAATTAGGGAAATAGAACATACCGATAACATTCTATTGGTCAGATTCTCTGATATGTCGGAGCACAGAATGACTTATCTTGTTGTTTTTAATCCTTACAAGCTTAAAGTCTGCATAAGTCCATCCTGTCCCTGCCTTTGTAAAGTAATTCTTCTGAAATCTAGTTATGATAAGGGGGAAAAAGCAAATTCTAAAACAAGGCCCACTTTCTTTTTCTCAGCAAAAGTCTCTTCCTTTGTTTTGAAACAAGGAGGCACATGGTTGAAATGTAATCGCTTCATCCATTCCATCCAGCCATCTGTTCATCCACCCTTCCATTCATCCATTTATTCAATTATTCCTTCACCAAACACTCAGAATTGCTCCATGCAGTGGAAAGAAAAATGGCTTTGGACTCACCCATCTAATATGAAACTGACATTCTGCTTCTTGCTAGCTGTGTGATCTTGGAAAATTTCCTCAATCCCTCTGAGCCTCAGTATCCTAAAGTGATCGGTCAGGTTGAAAACACCTTCTTCCATGTTGACAGGCCAATCCACAAATATATGTAGGGCAACAAATTTATTTTCCTCCCCCAGTAAGGTGTGAACCTAGACAAGCACAAAGTTCCGTTCACTATTTAGTGCCATTTGGTTTGGCTCATGATCTGTCCTGCCTCGAGTAGTAGGAGCAACGCAAGTACAGAGCTGGGAAAGGCTTAGACCTCATCCTGCCCTACTTTCTAATTTAATATATGAGAACATTTTGGTCCAGACTGGGTAAAAGAGGCTTGCCTTAAAATCAAATCTGCTAAACTCTAATGCGTTATATTGTTTGTGCTTTTATTTTTTACTTTATCCTTTCTTTCTTATTTCACAATAAAAATGAGTACCTTTACTTATCTATCTTTAGAAAATTACCTTCCTTTGACATTCAATATTCAAGGAAGGTATATATATTTTCTAATCCACTTTTTTTCTTCTTACAGTGTATCTTGGGATATTGAAAATATCCCATTTTTATGAATAAATCAATAAATTTAAAGAAATGCCAATCTAAATCTCCAAAATATACTTTATGGAACTTTATAAGTAAATTATAAAGATTTTTATGGTGGAAAGAAAGCACAGAGATAGGCAAGAAAATTTTTAAAAGAAGAATGAGGGGACACTTTTTTTTTTATAGCTCCCAACATATAATATAAAACTACAGTAAATAAAATTATGTGGTTTTGGCATGGATATGAAAAAAATAGATCAATAGACTAGACTAGATTCCAGAAAGTGACTATGACTATGATAAAAATGGCATTTTAAATCAGTGAGAAAATCATTTAATAAATGATATTGGGATAAATGGATACACACATGGATAAAAATTCAGTCTTACCTTATAATATACACAGGTTACACACATACAAAATATACTGTTAAAAATAAAGAGTGAAGGAAAAATTGGTCCTATACATATGTAACGAATATTGCAATCCTGTGTGCATTTAAACTAGCCTGTGTGTGTGTGTGTGTGTGTGTGTGTGTGTGTGTGAAGTCAAGAAAGGGATCATCAGACTATAAGGAAGAAGTTAAGAGCCACTTATGCTTTTATTCTCTCTAGATCTATATTTTTAATATTTAAAAATTTTCTATTCTTTTTGTGATTATAAAAGAAACAGCCCAAAGAACAAAAAAAAACTCCTCTAGGAGCTGTACATTTTCTTAAATTTCTGATAAATTGTATGTGTGTGTATGTGTATTTTGTAAATCAAGTCACATATTAAATTAAGAGAACTATTATTTTTTTTTTTTTTGGGAAGTTAGAGTGCTTCCTTTCAAAAACATGAAAATCACCCCCTAATCTCTCAGGTCCTTAGGTTTAGGATGGGTACACCTGGGTTTCTTCACTCGTGCTTGGTCTGTTTGCCCTTGGTATCTGGGGGACCTGATGTCCGTTAACCATGTCGTGCTGACTTCTGACGGGTCCGTCCTGGTCCCTGTTACCTGCTTCTGCTTACACTTCTGTTGAAGAATATTTTCTGAAGCTGAAATGAAGTTTGAAGACTTAGAAACCAGTTTTTCACCCCCAGGACCTAATGGAGCATGAGCTAATGAGGCTCTGGTGTATAAATATATTCATTTTCTGTCACATTATAGGGGTAAACTGGTGTAAGTAAATAATCAGGATAGGTCAAATATATATAATAATTTAAAACTATAGGAAACACAGGTGGAAAGCTTTAAAAAAAAATGCTTTCAATGAATGAACTCACTGAACCCTCACAGTAACACTCTGAAGTTGTTTTACTCCTGGGGAAACCACAGCGCAGAGGGGCTGCAGCCTCGCCCACATTCGGAGCGCTTGTAAGTGCTGGTGCTGGACGTGTAGCCCGGGCAGTCTCAGTCCTGAGTCTGCTCTCCGGTTCCAGCCAGTGATGCAGTGGATGTGCCTGGATGTGTTTCCCTATATCCACATGTACAGGGTTTCCCCAAGGGTGGAATTCTTGGTCCTAGTGTGAGTTCTCAGAGATTCTCAAGGTAAGATTCGAAACTCGCCCCCGTACAGGGAGGGCAAGAGAGATCAAAGAGGCCGGACACTCCAGATGGGCATGCGGCCGGTTTAAGAAGCAAGGGGACTCCCAGCAGGCTGGTCTTGAGTGGCCACAGGACAAGCAGATCTCCACACCCGCCTGCCAGAATCTTCAGAGTTTACGCAGAGGCCTTAACGGGGTTCCGATGATCTCAACAAAACAGTCCTCTCTCAAGACTGCTTCCTTCAGACGGCTCTTGGTGAGAAGAAACTGTGGGCAGAACTACATTCCAAGGGCAGGGGTGGGAGTAAGGAGGCTCTGGCTGCCTGGGCCCAGCTCACGGGTCGAGCATCCTCTCCGTGACCTCCTCCACTGCCTCGGTCACGGTCATACTTACTCATCTGTAACTTTCCCAGATGTTGACAATTTCTCCTATCTCTCCACATCCTTTCTAATGCTTTAAAACAACCTTTGATATTGGCCAGGCTGATGAGTGTAAAAAGGCAGACTATTATGTTTTGAATTTTCATTTTATTGACAGCTAGAGAGGTTGAAATGTTTCAATTGGTTTTTTTCCTATAGATTTGTAAAAAAAATTATTTTTATACTCCAAATCCTAAGCTGTATATTCCATGTAAATATTCCTGGGCTCTTTGTTCTGTTCCTTTGGTCTATTTCCCTATCCTGTGCTAATACACATTTTCAGTCACATGGGATTTTTTACATTTTTTTTTCCTCCTTTCATTCCTTTTCCTCCTCTTCCTCCTTCTTCTACAACATCTTGTATCTGACAGGAAAAATCCCTCACCACTTTTTTCTTCAAAACAGAACTGACCGTCAGTGGCATTTTAGCTCTTTTATATAAACGTGAAGATAAAGTTATCAAGGTCCGGAAAATAAATCTGTTGCATTGATTATATGGATTAACTTGGGAGAATGGATGTGCTGGTTCTTTCTGTCCAGCATGCACTTTCTGAGAATGTTGGAAGCTCTAATTACATTAACTGCTAAACCTTAAATATTTAATGAATTTGACTGGCTTTTCAGGAGCTGCTTGCCAAAAGGGATTAACAACTTCTAAAGTAAATACCCACGGGCATGGCCTCTGTCAGACGTCAAGTGCTGTGGCTAAAGTTTTAGAAAATGTATTGCTATTTAAGTAAATACTGAGATATTTATATATCGTGTTTTTAATTAATGCTCTTGTTACTATTTCTCCAGAAGAATACATGTGCACATTTGACCATGACCACCATTTTTTACCCAAGACCAGGTGCTTGGGATTATTTAATAATCTGTTAGATGATAAATCTTTGGGTGAAGTTCTGCTGAGCTGGAGCCACGCGTTGCAACGCATATTTCAAGCACTTGGTCTTGAATGATTCCGACTTTGTGGTTAGCACTGCACGTTGGTGTATATAGTTCAAATTTACTTAGGTTCAGTCTATAACCCAAAGTAATGACCATTCAACTAGATATCATCTCAGAAAAAACAGGCTGAAAAATCAGGCAAAAATCTCATGTGGGCATTTACATAACTTGGCTTTACTACCTTCAAAACCTATGCAGAGAAGAAATCATCAAGTTTGAAACTTTTTCTTTAGACTTACAAACATCCTGTTGCTGGAAGAACAAAGGTCACCATCCACATTTTAATTATTTGGATTATAGATATTATCACTCCTTTTAAAATTCATCTTGGGTCCTGGTTTTCAGAAACAGTTTTGACCACATGCCAGATACTGTGTTTGGCCATTTTATATCAATTATTTAATTTGTTCTTCAGAGCAATCTGATAGATTAGGTTCTTATCTCCAATTTATGGGTGAAGAAACTGAGGCTTAGGAAATTTCCTAAGTAGCTCAGGTGGAAGCGACAGAATTGGGTTTCAAATGCAGATCTGTTAACTTCAGTTCTGTGTTATTCATTTGTTCTTCCATTAGCTAGGAACAGAATGATTTTTTTTAAAAAACCCAAATCAATGAATGTTAAGTGCTAATTCTGAATTAGGTACTAATTCCTAGGATGTGAAGGAGCCCAAATTTTGTCAGCCAGTGATGATGGTCCAAGTCAACCTTGAATACTCTGTTAATTCTACTTATTTTTCTGAGAAACCTAAATGATACGCTAATAAAGGCAACCATTTTGCATAACTGGACATTTCTAATGTTAGCTGCATTTGGAGATGGTGGTGTTACTCTAAACATTGCAGATTTGGCTGCATGTTTCACAGGCTTTAAAAGTCGTTACCTTCTAGCATCCTGGCCCTCTAGGCACAGTTCATAAACTCTAAATATACAATCAGATTAGCCATGCCTAAGGTTGGTACTGGCAAACAGGAACGCTTCTGTAAGGGTTTCACCATACATTTTATTTGACCTTGGTAACTGAAGTAAAGAGATTTGAAAATGAGCTTGAATCGTCCAAATTTTGGCATTGGATATTAAATGTTAAAATAAAGACTCTAGCCCTAAGAGATTTTAAAATGTTGTTTCAACTTCTAGTAGTAGAAGAATACAATTAAAACACCGATGCTCTTTGGAAAACTGATATAACAGTTGTGTGTAAGAAGCATGGGAAAGATTGGAAAGGCGGATGGGGGCTCATGAGGCTTAAAGAATCAGCTTTCCTCCCATACAGAAACTTCTGTGTGGTTGAATATAGCGAATAACACCAAAGGACCCACAGAATCCAAGCCACCACCGTCTACATCCAGTGCACAGGCTAAGGGAAGGGGGTCTCTTTAATGCAAATTATTGTCCGGTTTTGCCATTTCATTCTTACTTGACAAGTGTACACTGGCAAAGAAAATGTCAAGCTGTCGTCAAGAAGACTGCTTTCGAGTCAGAAAAGAGCCGTGCTGGGGATTGGGGACAGTCATGGTGGTCTAGACGTGGTGTGACCTGGGTACGCCCGTGCCTTGGTGTTCTCCGGGCTGTTCAAGTTCAGGTCTAATGAAATGCCTTCCCTCCCGTAACATGTCGACTCACGCGCGCTCTTGGGTTTTCTCCAGCTCCCAAACTCAGTGACCCTGGCTCTGACCGGTCACCAGGGTAGAAGGAAGAGAAACGTGTGGCCCTGGCTCCTAGTTTCAAACTGGAAAATCATGAAACGTTTGAGAGAACTTGACCTGATGGTGTGTGTGTCAGAGACACATTAGAAAGACTAATTGGCCCTCTTTTCTCCCAGAAGCAAAGGGCAGATTCTGGCAGATTAGAGAGCTTCAGATACAAATACCAGATTCTAAATATCTGGGTTCAAGTTCTGCTTCTGTCACATCCATGTCATGCAACTTTAGACAAATTGCTTAATGTCTTTTTATTTGTGTCCTATCTGTAAACCGATGGGGTTATATTATATGATTTAAGCTCAACATCTAAAAACCAAAATAAATAAATAAAAATTCTCAGCTCTTTTTGTATGAAATGTAGATAAAATTTAGGCAGAATATTAGGGTTCGCTGGTAAGATACGGGACATACCTAACTGTATTGAGAAAACGAAGAAATACTTGGTATTAGAATTAAAGCAAGTTATTAATTTCACAAAAGCTTGGACTTCACTCTTCAAGCCCTCCTCAGGCTGCAAAAGTAGATCTTAAATTCTTAGGACTACAATAGATATCTATAAAATCAATTTGTTTAAGAGCCTTGCTGAGACATTTTGAGTACAGAGAGTTCACGTGGAAATTATTTAAAATCATAAGGTAGACCCTCATCAGCCTGACCGAGTTCATCTCTAACTCTGCTTGGAATCTGGACTGTGGATTATGTGACTTCTATAGGCCCCTGGATGTCCCAGGAATATGCGGGTAATCGGTTTTAACAGCGCTTAAACAGCACATGGTTTGAGTAGAGAGTAGGCAGAATCTGACCGCAGGAAGACAGGCACAATGTTAATTTTTAAAAAATAAGAGCCGCTTGAAGAAAGCCAGAAATAGACCCGGAGTTACTATAAACAAGGCCGAGAGAGGCCTGCTCATCACAGGGAACAGTCAGGCTCATTAAAGAAGGTAATTATTACCTCTGACAAACAGAACTCTGTGCTGCTTTAAATTAAGGCTCTTAACGAGGCGTTTCATTGTGTGTCCTTAACTGAGGGATCTAAGGAGGCAGCCTCTTCCAAAGTCAGTGGGAACTGCAGTGCTGTGTTTCAGAGTTTCACTGGAGGAGGATATTTCGGGAACGAACAGTTCAGGAATACTAAATACACAACCCTAAATACACACAGTTTCCGAACAGATTGCTGGTGTGCCGAGTGCCCGTCTAAGCCATGTGCTTGTAAGTGGAAAATGTAAACTTTGCCACATGCTAATGATATGCTAATGAGCATTCCTGTTAGCCAGATGACGGGAGCATGGTCTTTGCTCCTTTTCTGCTAATGTAATGAATAAGCTTGAATAAGCAGTTTGGAGAGAAAGTTGTAAACGTTTACATTTTCCCCCATTTTTATTGGTTTCTGTTTATTTCACATCTCTTGCTCAACAAATGTCTTCCTTCCTTTTTTCTTTCTGTAGCATATTGCTTATAGGATTTGGTGGACTTGATTTTATTTGAGGTTTTAGCAACGTCTTATCTTCTCCCAAGATGAAAATTTGTCTTGTTCACCAAAAAGAAATTCTTCATACCTGTCTCTAGGCAGTCCTTTTATCAAAAAGCTTCTATTGAACACCAATATCAACTTCTTGTGTTACTCATATACATAAATGTGTTATGTTTTAAGAAAAATAAATTGATTTTCAGTTGAATACACTTACTTAAAAAGTTATAGTTTATGGTTCTACTTTTCAAAATTTAAAAATACTGCGCTGTTGTTGTAGGAGATTAAATGGAAGTGTTGCATTGTACTCTTTCCCCTGGCACGTAGCTAAATTCTGGAAAACCTATTGTCTATTCATATGATTTCCCTAAGGATTTTTCAACTGTTCCATCCAAGAGTAAGTGATAGTGTAGCAACTCTGTAGCCTCGTTTTCTCTCTCTGTCAGTAGCTATGTCTACGAAGCATCCAGGAGGAATATCAGTCCAAGATAGAATCTATGATCTGTACCTACTATAGAAAAAAAAAGTCTAAATCTTTCTAAACATCAGCATACGGGAGCATTTGAGTGTGACCCATAATATTACTACCTGGTTAAAATCCATTGCCAGTTAAATTACAAAGTCCTATTTTCATTCACATGCACCTCACCATGGGGTTTTAAAAGTTGGTTCATGTCCTTGGTGAGTGTTCCAAATGTTCTCTGAAGTCAGATATTCTGTGACATGAACTCTTTTGTCAGTGAAGCTGACCTAGCCTTTGTCAGTTTCTATCATGATGTCATGCTTAAAATATATGTTTAGTCTGTTTTTAAAATAAATACAGCATTTTCTGATTTTTTTACATGCTATCTTTTCAATCTTGGCAACTGGTGTAGCCTTTTTTCTTCTCTGTTTTCTTCTATGTGTTATTTATAGATTATAAAAGAGATGTCCTGCCATTTTAATCCACCCAGTACATTCTTGCAGTGCATTTCACATCGTTTAAAGTGGAAATTCAGGTGATAAAATTTCTGTTAAATATTTAAAGTATCAGGGAATTTGGAGTTAGATATTCACAATGAAAATATTCAAATTTTTTTTCAAATACAAATGAAATAAACTCATACGTACATTATCTATGTCCAATAGCTTAGTTATTTGATTTTTATTTAAGAGTTTAATTCTATTCACATACAATCCATTCACTTAAAGGAATTCATTACGTTAATCAATGGCCACATCTTCAATTTTGTGTGGGTACCGAGAGACCACAGCCTCAGAGAAAGCTTGCTTCAGACATGCATTTTTCAAGAAATGAATATTATCCCATTTAAATGCATATTAATAATCATTTCATTAAATTGCAATCTTCAGTCATGGAGAGATTTTATTGAATGCTCTCATTCTCGCCACAGTTATCCTATCCTTAATCTAAATCATGCCCTCATTTAAACCACATGTTTTAATGCCTTTTTAGGTCACTTTTCTCACCTATGATTTGAAAGAGTTTTGAAAAGTGTCCTTTTCACGTTTTGGAATTATTGAGATTTCTTGGGCCATGTTCATTATAGTCATGGTTATAGCTGTAAAAGCTAATAGCTCTTGGGGCACTAAACATATTCTAATCCTAAATTATAGATGAGAATATGGAAATTCTAAAGAGTTGAATATCAATCCAAAAATGAGGACACAATTTTATCAACAGTTTAAGTAAAGAAGAAAAGCATGATCTGAATTTCATGGTCCTTCAACTTCTGATTTATTGCAATAAAATAAGTCTGGGATTATGACAAAGTATCTAAATTATATAATACAATCTCACGTGCTCTTTCAAAACAGACAGCTCTGCAGTTCTCACACACGCGGGTGAAGTTCCTTGTCATGTTTTTGAAATTTGCATTTGGTAACCGTTTCTAAAGCTATTTCGCCAGCTACGTTTTAGAGCTATTCCAGAAAGCTTGAGCATTCGTTTTGAAGAGATCTTTTAAAAGCTTTAGTTTTACATTTTTGGTCACTCCTCAAGCACAAGCTTGTGACGACTTCTGTGAAGTCTGAGATAATCTAAGGTAAATTCCCCGAGAAATCTCCAAAGTCACCTTCCCGGGTAACTGTCCTCAAGATAGGCCACAGCATGCCCCTCGTCTCCCAGCAAAGGCCGTGGGAGCTCAGGCTGCTCTTGGGCTCTGAATCTCACCGCTTTAAACCTTTCAGGGCCTCATCTACATTTTCATCTGAACCATCCAGGAAACTCCGTCTCTCTTTATACATGTTCAGTTTCCATTACCCTGAAAACCAAATAAAACCCCATTACTTAATATTGCTACTGCTCGTTACCATCACGGGCACCATCGGCTTCCTTCTTTCTTCTCTTGCCAAATTAAAAAATGTCCATAACTCATTGGTTTATTGATTCATTCATCCTTAGATATAGTACTTCATTACAGATGTTTATGGGACACCGAATACTGTGCGGAGATGGTGGAGAAAAAGCTGTGTATGTCACTCGCTGTCCCTGCCACCAGGACACACTTAGTACTTAGCATGTAGTCAGTGTCAAACAAACATGTCTTCTTCAGTCCACACCCCCACCCCGTATGCTCTTCACATTCACCAATTCTCTTCCCTGTTTATTTAAATTTATTTTGTTGGAGCCAAAGCCATTCTTTCTTTGAATAAATACCATTATGCAAAATATGGGCAGTTTACAGAATTATCATGCATGACCATACTATCTTCATACAAGTTTATTTTTTATCATTCTCTCCAGGAGTGACTGTCTACGTACTTGTCACAGTTTTATATTGAAATGACTGTGGCCTTACACTCACACATGCTGGCGTTTGTGCTATCATTTCCAAAAACTCAAAGAGTGTAAAACAGAATAAAAGTTAAGGGAAATACCATTATTCTGAGAGATCTCAATATTTTAGTGATCATGATTTTATGTATTTCCCTGTACACATATATCATTTTATGTGGATTCAATGTTGTTTAAAGTGTTCAAATACTTAAAAATCATCTGTGAACTATTTGGAGACGTTGTAAATATAAACATTTCAAGGAATAAACCTCTGTTGAGTCTGAGTTCCTCTGACTGAGTTGCCCCTTCAGTTCTGTGTGGTCTTTTTCAACACAAATACATATGAGTAAATATTCAAATACGTACTTTTAGCAACATAACTAGGGTTGTGCTAAATGTACTTTTCTGTAGCCCACTTAATGTAACTTAACGCGTGAACCTAATACCATCTCGATGCTTCTATATTTACCTCAATGTTCGCAATTTTTTATTTTAAACCAAATGATACGTATACACCTGTTTAAAAGCATCTACTACTATGAAGCTTGAAAATAAAAACCGCAGTCGACAACCCCGTCCCACCTTAAACTACTCAGAAAACTGGGGGGACATTTCTTCTGCATTAAAATGTGTCTTTCAAAACAACACTTGGGTATTGCCATTTTTAGCCTTCCTTATTTTGGACATTACTTAGACATTGATTTCTTACACCAGAAGGTTGCAGTGTGTCATTCCTAAGGAGCTCCCCAGCCCCCTTCATCTTCTTCCACTTGCCTACCTGCTATATTCCAATCACAATTTTTGTGTTAGATCACTAGTCTCTGTTTACAGTGTTAGGACTGTGGGCACATGGGTCACGGTTACAGGGGCAGAGCGCTGCAGTCACACTCCCTGTCGTTTCCTGCCCCGGCACTTAGTAATTGCCTCATTCTGCATTGCTTTCTTACTTTCCCTTTACGTGTATTATTAATTCATCCTCAGATTCTCTGATAGAACTCTCTCATCCCTATAGATATGGTGGCGTCTCTGTGGGAGACATCCACCTGTTAGCTTTCAAGGTCTTTTTTCCCTGGTGGCCTATACTTTAAATGACAAGTTTTGATTGGGTTCTTTTTCACTCATTAAGTGTTTCCTGGAACCTTCAATCTGGTATCAATGTTTTGGGCTATTTATTTTTTTTCTGAGAAATTTGTTGGTGTTATTTCTTTGAAAGATTTCTTCCTTCTGAGTTTGTTGTTCTCCCTTTCTGTAACTCTTAAGACTGAGTCTTTCTTGCACAGTTTTTCATTGTTGTATGTGTTTGTTCTACCATCTCAGAATGTCCTTTGATTTTTACCTTTCAGTCCTTAAATTGAATTTTTAAATTCTCTTGGACAAGTTAGTAATTTCTAACAGCTATTGCTCTATGAATAACCCTTTTAATTAATAGTATCCTAATTTATTTCATGAATCTTCTCTCACTTCCTCCCTTTTATTTTTAGGTTATCAATTTCAGGGTATTTTTTATTTGTTTGTTTGTTTGTCTTTTAGTTTTCTCTTTCTCTCTTAAAGGTCTTATTTTTTTCTTAGTTTCTTTCTCTATCTCCTTTCATCCTTGCCTTTCTTGTTGGAGGCTTTAGAGAATGTCTTACATCTCTGGCTCTCTGTTCATATTCAAAATGAGGCAGTAACGCATGACTCATAGGAAGTTCCAGGTGGGTGAGTGGGTAGATTTGTTGACTGTGTGTAAGCTCAGCCTTTGCATTGGGAGCTTCCAGATGCCAGTCGTGATAGGTGTTTTCTCTTAGACTGGGGAATTTTCCCAGAAAGAAACCCTCCAGTCTCTTGACTGTGAGGCCAGGGTAAGAATGATGTAGAAGAGACTGTGATGTTAGCTTGGCCGCCAGGGCTCTGAGAGCAGGCATGGGAAGAGGAGTATGGGTTCCTAGTTTAATATTCACTTTTGCTCACTCTTCCCTTACGCTCAGCTGTGTCCTGAGGTCTGTGAACCCAGCACGTCTCTGGTTTCAAATATTTGCACAGTGAACCTCCCATCTCCTGTAGGGTGGCAGAGATCGTTAACCTGACTGCATCAGACAGGAGAGCCCCCTGGGGTGTAGTTACTATTTATACAGACTTATCACCAGTTCTCTTTTCTCCCCTCCTCCTATGTCCTTGCTTTCATCTGTACCAGCTTCCTCCAAAATTGAGATGTTCTTGGATTGTTTGGTGGAAATTAACTTGTCTCCTGTTGGCCCTTCAATAGAGTAGAGTTTTTATAGTGACCTGTAGAGAAAATTTTGTGGTTTCATTGAGATCCAAGACGTCCACTTGTCCTTGGCCTCGTGGCTGCAATTGGTTTCAGTCTTCTTGATTGTGTAGCTCAAAGAAGAAACAAAAAAAAAAAAGTACATATAACAAAAACCTACCAGAAATAACACGTCTTGTTCAGTCGCGTTTTAATAAGTCAAGTGCATAAGAAAATAAATAATTACATAAATAAAGTGTATCATTTTAAAATCGCACTGAAATGGCTGAAAAAAGAAATACCCTGAGACAACACCCCTGAACCCTAGCAGAGGTAGGAGGGGTGTACATTTCTCCTGTAGAGCAGGGACGGCTAGGCCAGGCCCATCAGTGTTGTGAGCAGTGAGTTCATGGTGGATTTAATGACGGCAACTACTGTTTGATTTTTTTTTAAATGTCAACATCAGGAGAACAAATATGGGGCACATTTCACATGCCCTCCACTCCCACCTAAAACATTTGAGCATTCTCGTCCTCAGCGTGCTTGCATTCTTCAGCTGTTTCTCTCTGAGGCGTTTCCCAAGAGCAGAATGCCTCTTAGGTGCTGAACACATACTTCATAACCCAATAAAGACACGGTTCAGGATGCTTCCTTTCTCCTTGGGGGGAAGGGCCTGGATATTTCTGTCCAATAATGGGGGGCAAACTTCTGGGAAATGGCAGTTCAGAGTGTCTTTTGAAACAAACGAGTTCTGTAAAATGAGAGATTTACAAGCCTCCTTCAAATTCCTGCAACATGAATTTTCATTCCCAGGATCAATTCTACTCATCTCTCACGCTGACCATTTGCTGCAGCCCTGGTGATGGCTTTCTCGGGATGACACGGTGGTGGGGCCTCCTTCAATGACTTGAGAACCACGTGTAGAAAACACTGAGCGGCCTCCGGAGGCAGTCTGACTGACCCTGGCCATATCATTTTACAATTTTTTAATCAAAATCATCCTTCATCTATATTATGCCTGGGGTGTTATTTTTCTTAGCAGCATCAGGGTACTGAGGGATTCACTTTAGGATAGATCAACAGTCTTGCTTTTTCTGTGATTTAATTCTGAAGAGAAGTCGTAGACTGCACTAAACCCTGCTTTCAAATAATTTCCTCAAAAATATAGAAAAGCATATTTTACTTCTGTTTTTCTCTGCATGTGGCCCCCCACCCGATGGTCCCAGGGACCGAGCAGATGTCATGAGAAATGGACACGACCCAGAAAAGAGGGATTTATACTGATTTCTGTAGTGATCAAATTGTCAAATTTTGTAGATCGGTAAGTTATGGATTGAAAGGTACACAGTCTTCGGTCTTCTGTCCACTGGCAAATTCTGTAATCGTGGATTTGGATCAGCAACAACAGGTTGTCAGATGAGCATGCGATGCTGATGGGCAGATCCCTGTGGAATATGCAGAAGGCCGTGTACCTCTGAGGAAGGGGCTGGAGACACTCTTTCCTGGGGAATTCAACCTCATATCGGGAGAGGTAAAGTGGATATAAGAAAAATGCCATGCGTGTGGAGAGCATGAGGAAAGGTCGTATATTTCAAAAAAGAATATTGTTTACAAGGAGTGTTAATAGGTTTCAGGGGAAATGTTAATTTTTTTCCTCTCCTGGATGAAATAGCTGCTGTAAGCTTTTAATGGTTAATCATTCATTCCTGAATTTTTATATTAAGCATTTTATATTACTTTATTGACTTAACTTTTATGCTCTTCTTCATTTTGACAGTAAAGAATGATCAGGCAATACTCTTTGAAAATTGGAGACTATTTGCAGCTGCTCTCTGTTGAGGAAAGTGAGTAATAGGGTGCCTCAAGGAATTTCGAAGGTATCACTCAACAGAAACTTTTGTGTCTGAAGAAAACCAGCTCATTTTATCATGGTAGGCATAGCGATATGTTTGCTTTAATAAAATGCCATATTTCTGCCTTTAATCTCTTGTCAACCCGCTATTAAAAAGCCCCAAAGTGCATGCGCGCCGCACATGTAAACACGTGTGGTTTTGAGGTTACCACGGAACATACTAATAAAGCGTGTAATTTGTGTTTTGTGCACAGGCTGTAATCATTTATGGAGTGGTAGAAAGAAGCTAGAGAAGGATTTTCTCTAACTTCAGCCAGCAAGTCAAGCTAATTTTAGGGCTCTGCGCAGAGGTGCGCGCAGACACATGTTCGTACAATGAAGTCATGCGGAGAAAGCATCAGAAAGCCCCCACAAGCAAAGCGGGGCGAAATGTAAATTAATTTCACACAGCCCGAACACATTCTGTCAAGTATTCTCATGTTGTTCCTTCGAGCCAGTCAGCTGGGAGGGTGTGCTGCAGATTTTTCCCCAAAGGGTTGTGTGTGTGTGTGTGTGTGTGTGTGTGTGTGTGTGAGACACACTGACAATATATTGGAAGAATGTAGATTAATTCAAGTAAATTCAGATAAATCATAGCGATCACTTCTTAAGCCTCCTGAACGTCATCTCCACCGCCCCTGTGGGAAGAGGGCACTCAGTACATCTGTTCCTCTTTTTATATGGAATAACAAAACGTGGAAACGTTGAATCACTTTTCCAGGATCATAGGTGACCTCGTGGTCCGACTACGGCGCCTCCCGTGCTGATTCAAGCATCAGACTTACCTGTTTATGTGAGACCCTTCCAAGCGAGGGTTGCGTCTTACTCATCTTCAGAGCGCCGCTTCGTCCTCGTGAAATGCCCTGCCCACGACACCCCCCAAAATGCAGACCATTTGAATGGAAGACCCTTGAGTGTGTGGAAGAAGTGAGAACTTGACTGTATACATGTCTATTTCTGGAAAATGTGAAATTCTGTAGTTTGGGAATGAAACTGAACTTTATTTATACAAGCAGAAGCATGTTTGGTTTAGAGAAAATGTCTGTGCCCAGAGGAAATGGGTTTTAGGAACTCTAGGTGTGTTTATTCCAAAAAGACGCAAGGCTTCTCACCTGGAAAGCAATTCACCTTTCTCCGTGCTTCTTTTAATCTCTTAAAATGGATGTACATGCATTCGTTGTCGATGCAGACGATAGATGTTTTGTGGTTCAAAACCTTTGGAATCTGAAGCCTAATTAAAATGAATCCTTTGTGCCACTTTTAAGCTATAACCCACCTATTCATTTGGTACATTTACTTAACTAATCAACCGGTTCCCATTCAGCTCTAGACTGAACAGCTTCCCGTGGTCCTTGGAAAGCATGGAGACATTCTGCAGATCTGTAAGGAGATTATAGTAGAGTGTGTCTGAGAGCATCCTATTTAAAGCAGAATTGAAACTGCACCTCAGTATTCGAGGCTGATCAGACCTGGGAAGGAGTTTTCTGCAAGGGGCTCAGCCGGTTCTCTGATCTTGTGGGAAGGAAACCATGAACCTAACAGCCATTTTACCCTTTCTGTGGTCTGAACTGCTCCACTCTTTAATCATTTGCTCACATAATAAAGACATATCGAGAGAGGAGAGAAGAGAGGAGGGAGGGCAGAGGAAGGAAAAAGAGAAAGAAAAACAAAGGCAGTAACTTGAAAGCCATATCCTGCCCGTCTTCTCTTGTGTGTGTTGGTTGATGGTGTTTTGTTTTGTCCTAACAGCAGTTCTGAAGTCAGGCCTAATCAAAAGCCAGGAACAAATGTTTTCAGGTTGATAAAAGTTATAATTTGGAAGATTTTTGATGGGCATAACATGTAACAGATATAAAAAGTAGAGACTGGCTCTGTAAGTAGCTGAATTAAAACAAGCTTCATTGGGGCTTTTTGGCTTAACTTTCTTTTTGGTATTTATCTTGGGTCTCTAAACCCTCTGTGGATGTCAAGTCATCTTTCATGAAGTGTCTTTTAGCTGAGCCAGTTTCTTTCAACACAGGCACAAAGGGGAAGAGGGGCTAGCAGGTAACAAAAGATTCAGAGTCAAAACAAAGGTAGTTCCTCAGGTCATGTTTAAATCTGTAACTCTGTTAAGTTTGCAAAGGTTCATACATCTCAAACTTACTTCATTTTATTTTAATGTGATGATCAAAACAGCTATTGTGACATTTTAGATAACAGTGGGCAGGTATGAAAAACAACAACAAAGTGAGTCAGTTGAGAACACCAGGTATAGACCATACTCCAAGTTAAAATGACTTAAAAGCCAAATCACTATTCACTACTATCTTGTTTAGGGCTTTTGTCTTTTTCTTTTAACAAAAGTGTTATATATAATGGCAATAATTCCTGTTTACAGTGGTCGATTTGAAACAGTTTCACAGTAGCAGTTAGAACCATAATTGATACCAAAACACACAGCATTGACATCACAGGACAGAATCCGAGTTAAAACGTACTCAATCTACTGGTATCTACATTCTTGTAAGATCCATAAAAACCAGGTAGTTTTCCTCAATATGAAGAATGAGAAGAAGACAATACTTTTCCTTTTTTTAAATTCCTACAGAGCATACATGTATTTCTTTATAATGAGACTTATAACCTATAACGAACTGGAGAGTAAAAAACCATAGCTAAGAAAAGGTGTCACAAAGTCAGGTTCCAAAAGAGTTGGATAGTGTCCGGGGCTGGTCAGTATCATGTAACAATCATTGCTCCTTTATAAGAACTTGTGAATCCAATAGTTTAGGACCACAGTCTTCCATGATTTAATATACAAATTCAGAAACAACTGGATTAGGTCTTGCTGAATGTGACCTCTGAAATAAAATCACTAGCTGTTTTTGTCAAAACATTATCATTTACAGTCGCTCAACTCTCTCTAGTGTTTACCTTTTGCGTTTGAAAAAATCATTAGCTCTGAATGAACATGTAAAAAATTAATTCTAGGATCTGTTTATTTTGGAGCCTGACTGGCTCCAAATATCCATAAATTCCGGTGGAAGACCTCCAAAATTCAGATGTTTAAAAAAACTTGATTCAGTCATTTATTCATTCACTCCTCCATGTGCCTTTGGTAGGCTCTCAATAAATATTTGCTGGATGGAAGAATGAATGGATGTGAATGAAGTTCCATACATCGGGGGTGTACCCCTCACACAGGAAGTAATCGTTACCTCTGAATGAGCGTTAAAGAAAAATCATTCTAGGGCAGGTGAGCATGTGGTATGTGCGACGGATTAAATTTCTTGCCTTCGTGGAGATTTCTTTCTAATGGTGAATTTCATCAATAATAGTCATGCATTTCAAACCCTACTCCAAGACAATGGGGAAAATATTTTCTGTTTTTCTCCTTTCAAGCCCCATGGTCTCCCTTGCCCTTCACCAGGGTCAAAGCTGTGGACGCCTTTACGGTCAGTGTGGGTCCAGGTGCCCTCTTCCAGGTGAGGTGCTCGCTGCTACCCTGGCTCATACCCTCGCTTGTGGTTTTATTAGGGGTATCTCAGCTATATTTCAGAAAAAGAGATTTCTACTTAGCTTTAGAAGTGGAAACCCAAAGTAGAATATAATCAATTGCTTCCCCTAAAGTGTGCTGCTGGCAGGAAATGCCAACAACTTAGTATACGCAGTGACCGTCTGTGTCCGGATGTCTCTGAGAGGCATCTGTGGGTCCTCTCTTTCAGGTTAGATTAAAGATGACCACGAAGGAAGAGGGAAAGCAACCTCTGCCTGTAGCACCCGTCACTGCTCCCTCTGTGTTTTCTGTTACAGCAGCAAGGTTCTCTGGCTGTTTCTTGAAATCATACTTTATTTTTCAAGCAAGGACATTTGGTGCCCAAAACTCCTACAACAGACATATTTCACTGACTCGCATCTCCGAGGGGAAGGACGTCAGACGTGGTGGGCCCAGGATTCAGACGCGAGAGGCAGACTCAGGAGTGGCCTTTTTTGCAGAAGTTATTGAAGAGTCTCCCTAACAAAGCTCCCGTTCAAGGTGGGAGGAGTCAAAGAGCATGGAGCCGAGGACAGTGGCCAGAAAGGGTGATTCTGTGATCAGAGGACTTTGTCAGCCGTATCAGCCCTGGCCCAGTCCTAGATCAGTGTGATGGAGGGAGGTATCAGAGAAATAAAACAGAAATAAATGTTCCTGTTTTCCGAGAACACGGCTGCATGGCTGTAAGGGCCGTGTAGTGGGTGATCACGTGGTCACAGGATGTCCTCAGGTAACAGAAAGCTCACCTCACAGGTGGCTTCTCAGAGGCCCTAGAGAACCCAGCCCATCTTGTAGGCGTCAGTAGCTATGGTCAGATTGGCTGTGGAGAGTGGCAGTTTATACAGAGTTGGTGCAAGACAACTTCAGCAGCAACAAACACAAGGAAAAGACCAGGTTGGTGGCCCCAGTGAGCAGGAGCAGATACGAAAACAGCCATGTTTGAGCACTGATCATGTTCCTGAAAATGTGCAAAGTCCTTTGCTTGTATTAACCCTTAGACTCCTGAAAACAACTGTGGGAGTTAGATCTCTTTATTATTCCTATTTTATGGACAAGATAATAGAGGCACAGAGAGGTTAAGTAACTTGAGCAATGTCACACAGCAAAAAGGGGCAGGGCCACTATTATAATCTGGGTAGAAGAGGAAAGTGAATAATTCTATTAGAACCTGAGAATCATTTGAGGAGGGTGAGAAGTTGGGATTTTGCTTTGAAGTGGCATCAAGGGCATTGAAATCACCAGGGAGATTGTGAAACTTTTTTTTTTTTTTTTTTTTTTTTTTTTTTTTTTTTTTAGTCTTAGGTTAATGTGGCCTGGCAACATTGCTCTGAAAGCAACGGAGCAGCAAATATCTTTCACGTTAAAAAAGCGAGATCTATAGCAAACATTAAATTATTAAATTGATAATTCGCTTGCAGTAATTATTCTTTAGAATACAACTGATGGTGACCCTCTCAATTATTTACAACTGCAAGGAAAGAAAATCATAAAAATAGTGTCACAAGGGATTCAGCTGTGATCTGGACAGTTCTAACGAAATGCATGTGTGCTGCTTTTGATCAGAGCGCATGCTAAACGCGCTAACTTGCCCAGACGCTTAGAGAGAGTGCTTGGAAAACAAGACAATAACTACGTCGCATGCTGGTAGGTTCGGTCACAGCCGCTGTTGCACAAAGGGTACGATCAGATTCGTCCACGCGGTGATTTTCCCAGCTGTTTATATTAATTAAACGGCCTGCTTCTGCGCTAAAACGTTTCTCCCATTCCTTCTCCCAGAGCCCACGCACTGCGTTAAACCTCAGGTATGACAGCCTGGAGAGCAGTCCCTGCCTTCAATGAGCTGTGCCCTGAAAGTTGTTTGGGAAGCAAATCCACTGTCTCAGAAGATAGCTGTTCTCAAGATGGCTACATTTTAAACGAGTCCACTTGACCCATCCGGCAGATCCGGAGGGCACAGCCGAGGAGTCTGGGGGAGGGTGGAAAAAATAGGTTTGGTGCCATGAGAAGGGTTTTGAATCTCTGAGTAAAGAACAAGACTTCTCTGCCCTAAGTCACGTATCAGTGGCAGTTCCAGCCACGATGGTCTGGCTCTTCCTAGGTGCCGGTCAAAGTTCCAAGTACTTTCTGTGTTTGTTCATCTTTACCATCTATGAGGTTAGCACTGTAATCAGTCCCATTTTCCCAAAGACAGACACAAGGCATAGAGATGTTAACTCATTTGTCCAAGGTCACAGAGCTGATACATGGCACCCGAATTTGTCAAACAGGAAAAAATATATCCATCCTCACGGTTCTGAGATTCACTTAAAAGATATGTATGAAAGTGCTCTGCAAACTCTTAAGGGTGATACAAATTATTGCTTTATAATGCTAAGCCAAAATGCCAAGGGGAATAAGGTGGTGGAGGAAAAGTTTTTGGATTCTTTTCCATTATAGGTTATTACAAGGCATTGAATATAGTTCCCTGTGCTGTACAGTAGGACCTTGTTGTTTATCTGTTTTACATATAGTGGTATGTATCTGTTAAGTTCAAACTCCTGATTTATCCCACCCCTCCACCTTTCCCTCCTGGTAACCATAAATTTGTTTTCTACATGAGTCTGTTTCTGTTTTGTAAATAAGTTCATTTGCATCATTTTTTTAGATTCCACATATAAGTGATATCATATGATATCTGTCTCTTTTTGGCTTACTTCACTTAGTGTGATCATCTCTAGGTCCATCCATGTTGCTGCAAATGGCATTATTTCATTCTTCTTAATAGCTGAGTGGTACTCCATTGTATAAATATACCACACCTTCTTTATGTCGTCATCTGTCGATGGACATTTAGGTTGCTTCCATGTCTTGGCTACTATAAATAGTACTGCTATAAGTATTGGGGTACATGTGTCTTTTTGAATTAGAGGTCCCTCTGGATATAGCCCAGGAGTGGGATTGCTGAATCATATGGCAAGTCTATTTTTCGTTTTTTAAAGAATCTCCATACTGTTGTCAGCATTCCACCTTAGTCCTCTGAGCTTCTCTGGCCCTTCATCCTAAGCTCATGAAGTTCACAACTGAAGGCCTCTTTGAACTGTTAGGGAGACTGAGGTGACGGGAAGTGAGAGGTAGTGTTCAAGTTTTCCTGATGCTTCAACTCAGTGAGAGAAAAACACACAAAGTGCTAGTTTCGGCCTGGATGGTTTAGTCACCCCTGCGCCGCCCTCGCCACCCCGCCAGGGTTCAGAAGTGGACGCGAGCAGGGCTCATGAGCAGAGAGGGGGCCCTTTGGGTTGTTTGCAAGTTAGGAACTAGCAGTAACATTTCCAGCTAGTGTTCACAGCTGAAGTTGAAATAAACCTCGTCTGACTATTTAGGAAGCCAAACAGGAAGACTGATTTAGAGAGCATTATGAATAAAATTGCCCTCATTAAAGTTTTAACCAATTCTCACTCATACTAACACGTGACAGACCAAAGACATAAGCTTAGACTTTCAACTTCATAGATTCATAATACGGAGAAAATCGTAGTTCAACAAACACAAAATATAATATTTATATATTTTGAACGCTGTCGCATTTTATTTTATCACACGCTGAAATCAGGATGATTCTGTTGGTTGATGGCAGTTAAAAATGTGTTAGCGTAATTACCATTACAGGTGGATAGCGCTTTAAGACCAAATTTAGTATTTATTTTCTTGGATAACATCAATTGTTGAAGGCAGAAAACACAAATAATTTTTCTCTCCAGGTGATACCAAAGAGATTTTTGTGAAAATGCACATTTACTACAAACCACTTTCTGTCATCTTTCCCAAGGGAGAAACAGCGCCCTGTAAAAGATGTTGCTGGTCTTTTTCTTAGGCTCAGTGCTAAGATTTTGAATACCTCAATCTAGTTTGTTTGTTTCTCTCTTGTTTTTTTTGGGGGGGGGCACGGTAAAGAAGGAAGGTTGTTATTTCTCAGAACTAAACTCTAGGACAGACAAGGGTAAACAAAACTGCCTTCAGGGCTCTCTCTCCTCTGCCTTCTGGCTTTGCAGGTGGGCCTCCTGGTTATGACCTGTCCTGCCTGACTTCCCGTCACCAACTCTGTCTCTGCTGTCCCCGTTGCCAGCAAGTTCATGAGCATCCCAAGGCCAGCACACGTGTCTTCTTGCCTCCTGACATGTGGACCCGGGGCTCTTCTCTGCCTCATTCATTCTCCTTAGAGCTCCCTGCTCCAGGCAACTGTCACCTGCTCCAAGGAGTGTTCTCCCTCCCTTTCTGATCCAACTGGTGTCTTCCTTACGGTTCCCCAGCGTCTGGGGCACCCCATCACACTTTAAAACAATTGTGATGTTTTTGCCTACTTTTCCCATTAGTCTGTGACCTCCTTTAACCTTTCGACATCCCTTTCTACCCAGCACTAGAGACTGGCTTTTCAATCCAGTTTCTTTTGGACACCATATTCGTTTTGGTACAAAACTGCCACAGATAATGTAGAAAACATCGACCTAGGGATGGTTTCCCCGCCATCCTCCTCTTTTTTTTTTTTTTGACTAAAATTTCATTTTGATTATTTCCCTAGAAATAATCAAATCAAATCAAATAATCAAGAGCAAAAGACCGCAAATAACTGTTAAGAAAACAGGAAATTTCCTTCGCCGTGAAACTGGTGAAAAATACCAAAGTCTTCAACAAAGTTCATGTGCCAGTTAACCTGGGTAAGTAAACTGGCATAAAATGAGCGGGAGTCACCAGCACTGGCAGCCACGCAGGCTCGGGTGCAGACGTGTGAGGGTCATGAGGACGCCCTAAGTCTGTGGGCTCTGTCAGTGCATTTTTGAAGAATGGAGGTCTTTTAAGGATTGGCAGACATTTGAAAGCCAGTGTTTGTTTGGCTGTGAAATTTCTCACAGATCTGTTGCTAAATACCAAAGGGGAGTGATGACCTGGGACAGAGCATCTAGTTAACTCGATTGACGTCAGGCAGAGGAGGGCATTTGGCGTCCAGAAACCTTGAGCTCGGTGCTTATAACACATTGTGACAGCCTTCAAAGAAACCAACAAACAAACTTACGGAACATCTGACTGGCCATCCAGAAGGCTCTGGATTAAGTACTGGGGGAGCAATGGGTTCGCTGTCTGATGCAAAGAATTTCCGAAAGGCTGTGAGTGGTAATGGGGTAATGTTCTCAGGATAAGCGACAATGCCAATGTCTTCATAGTAAACTTAAGCCTACAAAAGCCCTACATGTTTGCACATACATACTGGGCACAAATCTGGAATGGCATTAAGACTTTGTAACACGTTTCTGCAAACACATTTAAAAAAAAATTTCCCCACTAGAACTTTAAGATTACTCTTTTCTTATTGCGTTTCTATGAAAATGAAAAGGTGGATTCTTATCTTTCACCAGGGAGCCCTTCAGGTACGTCAGTGGTGGTCACGGCCACGTGCGTTTGGTTTATTGTTCAGACCGTGGTGGTGTTCTGCATGGCCACTGGTGTGCAAGGTTTACGTCTTGCATGTCTCCCAGTGGGACTATTATATTTTAAGTACAATTCTTGTAATTTATTTTTCGTCTTTCCCCTATATTTAACCTCAGTTTATACTGTAAAGGTAACCGGCTGCAGAAATGAGAGGGTGCCCAGCGTCCTCTGGAGTCTAGATAATCCAAAAAGCGCTGATGTAACTTTTCAGCCTCCGCAAAGCAAGGCCACAGGGCAGCGTGCGGTTCGCTTTGTGCTAACCAGAGCGCTCTCCTGGCTTTTGTCCTGTTACATTGAGGACACAGTGTTCCAACGCTAGAGAAGCTGTCTTTTTTTAGTTATTACGTGTGAGCAAATCTATTCTGCTTAATTACGAAAACATGATGAGGCCAGCAATCTGATAAATTATCAAGAGATTGAAAAATCAGGTCTTGGGCATGTGTGTTTCCTCTGACGCTTCCAATTTCGTTGGAGGAACGTGGTAGAGATAGGTTTCTCTGGAAATGCCTCCAGGCCGTTTCAACCCTTTTCTCAGTTCCCTGCAAACACCAGGAGCATTTCATACTCATGGATTATTTGTGGAATACTTTTCCTTGGTAAGTTAGTTAATGAAAGTAAAACCTCCAGAGGAACTACACTTATATCTTGCCTCTATATTGATCTATTTAATATCTCTCCCCCTCTTTTTTTGGTGGGGGCGGTGAGAACCCAGTGCAGTGGGTGATGTTTCTCCTGTGACAGCATGACTTAAATACATCTCAGTTTGCGGGGAGGGGCGGAAAGTGTCTGGAGACTTGCATTCTCATCAGGTCTCTGCCAGGATTTGATCGTGTGATTTAGAAGAGCCATCCAGTGTTCTGCCTCCATTTCTCTGTTTGCAAGAGGGATCATTCTTGTGGCTAAATTCTTAGGAAAGAGGGTAATGCCTTCCACGTGGATAAGGAAATATCCTCAGCTGTGAAATCACCTCTGTTCCCACCCTGGTCACTTACATTCCCCGTTTCTCTACTTATCTCAGTTACTCATTCTTTTGACAAATGTTTTTTTTCTTTCTGTTCTGATTGTGTACCAAGCCTTGTGCTAGCTACTGGAGAAGGGTGTTTTGTCTATTACCAAATTTACACTTATCGAGGAAAACAGACAAATAAATGGAGCAAATAATAAGATGTTTGGTGCCTTTGTAGGAAAAGTACAGGGTATTTCCGGAGCACATGGTGGGCCTCTCCAACCCAGTTGAGAGAGTCTTGAGAAGTCCTGGAAAGGGACGCTGAGACGGAAACCTGGAAGCTAAGTGGGAGTTAGACAGACAGAAGGCAGAGGACACTCTCATACCGAGGGGACAGGGCGTGCAGAAGTGTCAAGATGAGAGACCATGTTCAAGGGGACACAACTTAAAAGACCTTCACAAAGCATAAATAATAGAGTGTAAAAGAGAGGGGAAAAGAGCAGAGGCTGGACAGTCTGATGTCGCCAGGACAGGGAGAGGGCTTTGAAGGGCTGAAGGGGGGAAGGGGCTCAGTCAGATCTAAGGTTTAGACTGGAACCCCGGCCACGACGTGGAGAATGGCCTGGAGAGGGCGGTGCCTTTGGGTGCTTAGGGTTAGGGCTAGGGTTAGGGTTAGGGTTGGTGCGTGGTGCCCTTCAAAGCACGAAGACATAAAAATCTTATTAATCCTCACATCAGAGTCATTAGAAATGGATTCTTTCCTTTTTTTAATCTGTATTTTTTATCTTCTTTTTCAGAGGAGTATATTATAAAAGTATTTTTATTTTTTATGACACCCATAAGAAGAGATGCTCAAATGAGAAGCACACTTCCACGGGCATATCTAGGCTTATATTTGTTTGTCACCGTCACCATCGTTAAGGTCAGTACAGCATAGATTGTCCCATAGATGGGACATACGGGTGAGATAAGCTTTGATGACACGTAATGCCCATCAATTCAGTTATCGATTCTCCCTTTTCTCTCCCAGCCATTTAAATACTTGGACCAAGACTCTGGCTGAGAATTGCAGTTGTAGAAGCCCCCAAGTCCTGCACAAAGGGGGATGTCCTCCTGGTTATCTCACCGTCAGTGCGAGGTTTGATTTGAGTCCTGGCCCCAATCACATCATACGATTTCAATTGTTTGGACAATGTTGGTCCCTGGTAGGGTGGTTCAGCGTCTCGTTCTCAACCATCCTCAATAAATGAGGAGACAAAAAACTAAAAGGCTAAAGCAATGACTTGAGGAAGCTGGCCTTTCCATCCCTCCAATTTGTAATTTTTCACGTCGGCCCTAGTTCTCTGTGTTCTCTGACATCTCTTCCCAGCGGCAGGTGGGGGAAGCATGGAACCAGTATGTGGCTGCTCTGAAAACAATAGAAAGAAATTTAAGTGGAATGGGACAGAGTCCTCACAAAAAATGAACTTTCTTAGAACTTCTCCAGAACTCATCATCAATGAATTTGATTATCCATGATAAGAGTCTTTATTTAGGAAACGTATTTTAAGATTTTACTTGAAAATGGGTACAGGCTCATTTATTTTAGGACTTGTATGCACTTCAACGACAAAAAAAAAAACAAAAAACCCAAAAATTGTAAAATAAAGCCACGTGAGTGGAAATTATAATCTTGATTTTTGGGGGCTGCTTTCTTTGGTTTATTAGCTTGAATAACTATGTTTGTAAATATACAACCAAATCACTTTTTATTTATATCATCTGTCTATTCCATTATATACAAATGACATAAAATCCTTAGGTTTAAAACAGAAAAGTTAAGAGAGGTTCATGTACTGCAAAAGGCTTCATTCATCAATATACAAAATAATGGACCGAGGGCTTTTTAAACAAAAAAGCACCTTTAAGGCATTTAAAATATTTAATACACTTTGCATAACCATTTTACATATAAAGGGTCCTAGACTTCGGAGTCAACATCAAGGTTGTTTAGTAGCAGATGACTGAGTCCTCTCTACAGCGTTCATAATCAGAGAGGTCATTCCATTTTCCTCTGCATTTCTAGGGATGGCAAATGTATCATCTCCACGGAAAGCCAGACATATATTCATAGGAACTCATTTGTAGGCAGTTCTTTCTTACAATGAGCTGTTACCTTACTTTCTGCAGTTTTTCACCTGCTTTATTTCTGTTCCGTCCTCCAAGGGTCTCAATGAATGCATCTCATCTCTGCCCTACTTGACAACAGCTCTCATCTTTCTACTCTTTTCATGTCCTCTTAAATATCCTCAAAATTACAAACTGTTGCTCAGAATTTTGTTGAATCCAGACCTCCAGACCTGAACAAAATGTCCTCAAGGTAGTTGGACCAGGACAGCATAGAGTTACGATTCACCTTATTTGCTCTTGAAATAACAACAAAAAAAGAAAGGAAATTTTTGTCATCTTCTCTCACTAATTTGCAAAAGAAGGTATCCATTGGATTAACACATGTCCTTACGCTTAAGGTTTTGTGTTTTCCCTTGATTTTTGATTTGCATTGAAAATGTGTATGATCAAAAAAATTACAAAGAAGTGGGGAATCAAAAATAGCATCAGATTTTCATCTTGGAAAAAAATATAAATCATGGCTCAGATTAAAGAGCTTCTTATAAGGGTTTCTTGTTTAGGTTATTAAAAAGAAAATAGGAACATGTAGAATGTATGGCATGGTATAAGAATTTCATAATTATTTTTCTCTACAAGTTTGCTCTTTTATTTCTGAATATTTTTATTATTATTTTAATTTAATTTGTAGGGGAATCAGCATTTCCACCCTCCCATTTTCTCTCTTTTTTTTTTTTCCGATCACAATTTAATTCATTTCTAAAGTCTAGGCATATTTTTAAAACTCTGAATTGTAGTATTTCTAGGTCAGCGGACATGCCTTCCTAACTTTAAATGCAGTGCTCGATTTCATTGCTGTTCTTAAGCGCTCACCTGAATATTTTTTTTTTTCCTCATTTGTCTTTTCCATTTCTTTATCTTCTTTCCGGGCATTCTTTCCCTTTCAGAATTTATCTACCTCTTGTTTAATTTCTTTCAAATTACGTTCTAGTAAGACGCAGCACAGCACAGTCTAATTTAACAGAGCAAGAAGACTCTCATCTTATCTGACTGTTGGGAGCGTAAAGTCCCGCTCTCCTGGCTTATACCTGCCGTCCGTCTTCATGGGAGAAGGGAAAGAAGAGGCATTAAGTGTCCCGGAGCATGTCTATCATAAATACACCTCTTAAGGGTAGGTAGAAAAATAAGTGTGCAAAGAATTTAAATGCATTGGATAAGCTGGTCAAGACATTGGTCAAGACAGATTTCTACCGTCTTACACATTTTAGGGGCTTTGTACACAGAGTAGAAAAACAACTATGCACAGACCTCCACTGATTAAAGATAAACAGAAGATGTCACCCACAATATTTTTTAAATGAACAGTGAGTGTATCCTTTCACAAATATACGTAAAAAAGATATTTCCAGTTTGCCCTTTGTTATGCATTTCCACTAAGCTTTCGAGAGACTATTAACTCCAAATAAAACTGCTCCCCGTACAAAGAAATTTCACATTAGTTTTGTGACTTTGAAAGAGCCCTCCCATCTCTTTTAAATTTCCAATCCCTCTTTTTCATGCTTAAGCATCCTTCTTAGAGAAGGAATAAAGGGTTGATCCAGTCTTTGCACTCACTCAGGGGTGGTGCAATGTCATACATTTTACTGATAAACCAAAAAGCACCTTAAATTCATCTACAGCTAATAAGCTTAAGAACTTGTTAGAAGAGTGTCACAGATATCTACTTATATCCCCAAACATTGAAAACATATGAGTCACATGTCAACATCTGATTCCCCTGGTGTGGGACACTGAGAAGGATACATCGATTCTGTGACATTCTTGCCAAAAATGTGTAATCTTAATGTGATCATAAGAAAACATCAGATATATCCGAACTGAGGGACATGGGACCAGCACTCATTCTTCAAAATATCAGATCAGTACTTTTCAAAATACATAGTCCAAGGAAGGATCGAGAAACTACTAGAGGCTGGAGAAAACTGAGGGGACATGACAACTAAATCCGTGATGAGATCCTGGGATTGAAAAAGGGCAGCAGTGGGAAAAGTGGCGAAATCTGGATAAAGACTGCAGTCCAGTGACTGGTGTTGTGCCAATGTCAGCTTCTCAGTTTTGGTAACCTTCTTATGGTTACGCAGGGGGCTACTATCAGGAAAAACGCGGTGAAGAGTGTAGGGGGGCTCTCTGTGCTACCTTTGTTACTTCTCTGTAAGTCTACATTTATTTAAAAAAAAAAAAAAACCTTCCACTTTTCCAAGTGTTCTATAAAGGCACGCTCATATTTCTTCTTCCTCTTATCTGAGGTTTATGTTTATTTCACATGATGATGACGTGCAGAATCTAACTTAGACAGGAAAGGAGGCTGACGATCATGCAGTCTGGTCCCCTTTCTTGTGCAGGAGGAAACAGAGAAGCAGGGAAATCTGTGGCTGAGCTGAGACCAGCGCTCAGGAACGCCGCCTCTGTGTTGGTGTTTTTCCCACACTATTCTGACTCCAGACTGAGGAGGGCTGTTGGCAGATTTATGATTTAATTACTTTAGACATTTTTTAATTACAAAGAACAACTTAAAATAGTTCAGACCTGCTTTGTACCCTCTGATCTACTCAGAGCCTGGGTTTTGTTTTTATTTTTTCCATGAAAGCGTTCATTGACCTTGCCTTACCAAATGAGATTTAAAACTAGTGATACGCAAACATTTATCAAAAACAAATAAGTTTCATTCATTAGTGGCCTCTGATGGCCTGTAATCAAAGGACGATCTTTGATTGTGCCTTTGATTCTATTGACTCTTTCTTTGAATTTTCTGAAGATAATTTATTAACAGAAGCCTTCTCCTGCTATTACTTACAACACATGTATTTATTCACATATTGTTCTTTCCTTATATCCAATTTCAATGTAAATTGAACAATTAAGGCGATTTTTCAATGTTTTCCATCATTTTTCTTGGGTGCTACTAAGGCAAACCTGTGGGTATGTGAGTGTGTGTATGTGTATTTTTCCCTTTTAACTTGAGAGAAAAGGGCCTTTGTCTCTCTTATTGAAACAAAAGCAAAGTTTTAAAAATCCTATGCATTTTTAATGTAGCTCTGAGCCAGTTACTAGACCTCTAAATAGCAAGAGTACCCAGTTCAGAGCGGTTTATATTCTGTGTAAACAGTTAGCTGGGATCTTTAAGACGTAGTGTCCTTCAGTGCCCTGTTAGTGTCAACAGTCGTGTGGCCTGGGTCTTGAACTGACATGCGGAGGGGGCGGTGGGCATATGACAGTCAGAGCTGTTAAAACAACACAGTGGCATGATTCCTCTCCTTGAGGCTCATTGGTTTCACTGAAATATTGTTAAATATGGGAAAAGACTTCTGTGAGCGAGTCTGATGGGCTTTTCCTACAGAAGGAGTCTGGCACGTGCTTTGCTGGCTGCCGTTCTGTGCTGTCGCCGCGGGGAGGCTGCCTGACACGTGGTGACTGGAGGTGTCGTTTTGTATGAACCGAGATGGAGTCTCACCACATCATGTGGCTGAGAAGGTTTTGTTTACAAAAACAACGTTCAAAGGGGGAGTAAATGGTGCAGAAACAACTAAATATCCATGTGCAAAAATGCAAATTTAGATATGGGCCTTACATCCTTCACAAAAATTAACTCAAAGTGAAGTGGAGACTGAAATTTAAAAATGCAAAACTATCAAACAGCCAGACGATAACCTAGGAGAAAACCTCGGTGGCCTTGGGCGCGGTTCTGGCTTTTTAGACACAACGCTAAAGGCATAACCTAGAAAATAAATAATTGATAAGCCGGACCTCAGTAAAATAAAAACCAAATTCTGCTTTGTGAAAGTACTGTCAATAGAATGAGAAGACAAGCCACAGACTCGGAGAAAAGATTTGCAAAATGCATATCTGAGAAAGGACTGTTATCTGAAATACACAGAGAATTCTTAAAAGTCAACAATAAGAGAGCCAACAACCCTTTTTAAAAAATGGGCTAAAATCCTGAACAGACACCTTACTGAAGAAAACTTATGGCAATAGGCATATGAAGAGGTGCTCAACATCACACGTCATCAAGGAAATTCAGATGAAGACAACGACACGATACCACCGCATGCCTATTAGCATGGCCAAAACCCAGGACGTTGACAACATCAAATGAGACTGAGGCTGGTGAGGATGCTGGTGAGCATGTGCGCCCACAGGAACTGTCATTCTTGGCTGGTGGGAATGCAAAGTGGTACAGACACTTTAGAAGACAGGTTGGTGGTTTCTTATAAAACTAAACTCACTCTCCCCATACAATCCAGCAATCGTGCTCCTTGGTATTTACTCAAAAGAGGTGAAAACTTACAGCCACACAGAAACCTGCACACAGATGTTTACAGCAGCTTTATTCATACCTGCCAAAACTCAGGAGCAACAAAGATGCCCTCCGGTAGTTGAATAGATAAGTGAACTGTGGCACATCCAGACAATGGAATATTATTTACCACTAAAAAGGAATGAGCTATCAAGCCATGAAAAGACATGGAGGAAACTTAAATGTCTATGGCTAAGTGAAAGAAGCCAATCGGAAAAGGCTACCTGCTGTATGTTTTCAACTACATGACATTCTGGAGAAGGCAACACTAGGGAGACTGTAGAAAGATCAGTGGTTGCCAGGGGTTGGGGGGAGATAAGGATGAATTGGCAAAATACAAAGGATTTTTAGGCAGTGAGAACTTTTAAGTATGATACCATAATGGTGGATTCATGTCATTACATATTTGCCAAAGCCCATAGAATGTACAACACCAAGAGTGAACCCTAATGTAGACTGTGGACTTCGGACAATAATGACATCAATGTAGATCCATTGATTATAACACATGTACCACTTTGGTTTGGAATGTTGATAGTAGGGGAAGCTTTGCATATGTGAGGGAAGGGGATATATGGGAACTCTCCATGCTTTCTGCTCAATTTTGCTGTGAACCTAAAGTAGCTCTAAAAATTAAGTTCTATTTAAAAAGAAAAAGAGGGAGAGAGAATGAACTACTCATAACTCAACAACATGGACGGATCTTAAGGGCATGGTACTTAAGGCTATTTCAAAAGATCACAAAGTTTATATAAATGTAGGATTTATTTGTGTAACATTAGGCAGCATTGTGGAAATGACAAAATTATAGAGATGCAGATAGTGGTTGTTAAGGGTCAGGGGTATTGGGGGCAGGGGATGGTGATGGACGAGTTCTGGCTCTTGGCTGCGTGGTGGTTGTGGTGGTCTGCACGTGTGGGAGAACGGCGTAGAACACACACGCACCGTGCCAACGTCACTTTCCTGGGTTCCATACCAGACCGTACTTATGTGGGACTGCACAACTGGCAAAAACTGAGTAAAAGGCATATGGGAGCTCTCTGTGTTATTTTGCAACTTTGTTGACTCTGTAGTCAATTCAAAATCAAAAGTTTAAACAAACAAAACAAAGGAAAGCAAACAAGGATGCTTCAGGTCTTGACTGGAGGTGACTTGGAAAGGTTGGAGGAGCCTTGAGGGGCATTCAGTGGGAGTGTTCCTAGGGGAACGGCGGGCATCCTACTGTCTCCCCCAAGAGCAGAGTGTCCGGAAACTCCAGCAGCTGCCTGTGGGCCTCAAGCCAACCATGTCTTTTCTGAGGAGCATGGGGTACATGGAAGCAGTGCCCAGAGGGCTCAGGCCCTTGGAATGCCCCTGTGTGTTGTGGGACTGTTACCTGGAGTGGCGACTGGGCATGATTCCTTGCCACTGTGTGTTTTTTATTAATGTAAAGGGCTGCTATTTTTGTGTCCATTCTTTCTCCTTCTTTAAGAGGTGAAGTTTTTCTTTTATTTTCAGAGACAGTCATCTCGGAAGTCATCCTGCTGGACGGTATGATGAACTTCAGAAAGTGAATTGTTTTCTGGTCAGGATTCTCAGATTGGCACAAATCCAAATTTATATCAAAATTTTGAAGGAGAAAAACTCCATTAAATTCCAGCACCCATTATTGAGAAAACAAGTGAAGGCACCTTAAAGACATAATTATTAACTAAACAAGGAAAGGCCCGAGCGGTGCTCAGAGAATTCATGTTTGAAGTAGTGGATAATCCTGTAATTGCCACTTCTCAGAAAAGTTCTGTGTGAATGTGGGAGAAAGCCGTTATTTAAATCATGGAACATTACACATCAAAGCTGCTTCTGTCAAGGATGTTTAGTTGCTTTAAATATATTAAAAAAAAAAAAAAAGACAAGACTTGGGACCGAGGTTTCAGGTGAAGCTGAAGGAAGGAAAAAAAAAAAAAAAAAACCACTTCCTTTCTATGCAGGAAAAGAAAGAAAATAAAATTTATTTCCAAATCAATGCTTTTCCATCACAAAGGAAATTTTATGTCATCCTTTGTGATGAGTTAAGATGCAAGAGAGTTTCTTCAAAGGAGGAAACTGTATTGCATCTGCCTCTGCATTGGTTCCCTGCTTCCCAGGGTGGCTCCGTCTGCATGTGGCCAGAGACAGGCAAGGAGAGCGCAAATTCAAGGGCAAATTAGGTTTTGCCATTTACCTCCTTAAAAATCCCACAAATGACTCCACGTCACGTATTTTAAAAATTTTCAAGACACTTGATATAAAACATACACCCCTGTCGAAATACCTCCTCTTACTTCCCACCTCTACTTCCTTCAGACTCGGTGCTCCAGTAATTCCGATTTGCTTGTTACTCTTTAAAGTACCGTGCTGTTTCACCCTGATGGGTGCTGGGCACGCTGTCCCCTCTCCACGTGCCACTCCTCCCCCAACACCCATACACTGCTCCTCCACTCCCTTTGAAGCCGGTGTCTTCGTCTGTTCAGGCTGCTGCAATGGGATATCAGAGGCTGGGGGGCTTGTAACAACAGAAATGTATTTCTCACAGTTCTGAGGGCTGGGAAGTTCAAGACGAAGGTCCTGGTATATTTGGCGTCTGGTGAGATCTTCCTGGGTCATGAATGGCCTGCTTCTTGCTTCTGGACAAAGCAGAAGGGGGAAGGGTGCTAATCCCATTCGTGGGGGCTCCGCCCTCATGACCTAATGACCCTAATCATTTCCTAAAGGCCCCACCTCCTAACACCGTAGCATTGCATCTTAGAATTTAACATATGAATTTCAGGGGAAATTCAGCCTATGGCACCGGGCTGCCTTTTACTGTACCTCACGTCTGATGAACATCCGTGATGCACCAGGGTTCCCAGAGCATGTCTATCAAACCCCGTACAACCAGGAGTGAGAATTTCTTACTTATCACCCCTCGAGACTGACGGCCCCCAAGAACGCAAGGCTCAGCACACAGTAAACTCTCAAGCAATGAAATGAAATCTTTCCAGTTATAGAACCTCTCTTTTCTTTTGCTTTATGGGCTCAAAAATCAGTTTGTTAGACCCCAGGAAATCTTCGGAACTGAGTAATTTGTCTTATATTTTTGTTTTAAAGTTCCCCTCGAAACTCTTGGATGTTACCCATGTGGTCTCTGTGCTGCTCCTGTAAGCAGTAATTAATTGGACGTTAGAACTGACTTATATGACAGCTGTTGTCAGGGTGGACTTTTAATCTCTCTGTTGAGAATATAGATTTTAGGCCATCAAGGCTTCCCTGGTATTTGTAGACATCCCAAAGTCGTCTGCAGGATTTGTAGGCACGCACATTTTCTGGGGAGAGAACGTATGGCTTTGTAAAAGATATTCTAAATAGTTTGGGAAGAAGGAAAAAAAAAAAAAAAGAGAAGGGGGAAAATGACTAAATAAGAGTGAAGGGTAATGTCTAGGAAATGCAGGAGGGAAAGAAAGGAAGATGCTCAAAAAGAATAAAATGAGACATAAAAAGAAACCGAACGAGGCCACGGACAAGTCTTGCTTTGTCAAGTTTTGTCCGAAGTCGGAAGCAGCCCCTCTCTTGGCGAATACATATGTCTGAGTATAAATTTACTCCCCCTTTTCCCACTAGAGTAAGAAAGGCCATTTGAGGGCTTAAAGAATGTGACACTCAGAAGCTCGTGTGTTGGTAAACATTTACTTTCCTAAGTCCCAATATTAATGGTTATCGACGATGAGAGAGACGTATGTTATTTACAGTAAGCTTGCTGTTGATCAAAATGAATATAAAATATTTAGTACCTGGGCATAATTATCTCTAGCAGAAAGATATTTTGTGTAAAAGAGGCTGACATTAAAATAATGCAAGCCTGGCTTCCCTTCTCAGGTGAGGTGTCTGTGACCAGGATGTGGACAAAATCCCACAGCTCCCCAGCACCTGGGAAGTGGGAATCTTTGAGCACGTCCAAGTGTGACCTTTGCAGACACTTATCCTGGGAAACCTCCGCACACCTGATGGTTCCCATAGCTGGAGAGTAACCAGCCACAGGCTTTAAAGTTCCAGAGAAAAGGGGAGAAGTTAAAAAATCATAACTGACTATACTTCAATTAAAAAAAAAAGTCTCTGCAATGTACCTCAATTCAACCCCATTAATTACAAAATAAATCAAAACTAAACGAACTGGCAATTTCAGCTCACCGTCGGAAAAAAATTAACGTATTTCCAAAATTCCAACTTTAAGAAGGAAAAGCCTAGTATTTACAAATAAAAGCAAGGCATTTATTCAACCCCAAAGCTACATTGGCTGGCTGCTTTGAGAAGGCTCCCTAAGCCCACTGGTTGAAAGCAGGTTGAAGACTTCTGACCACCGGAGTTAATTTACTAGATTCACATATATGTCAGTCACTCAAGTAAGGAGTTCAGATGGAAGGATTTTTAACAAACACTCCTCGTGTGAGCACCTTAATTTGTCATCTTCTAAAGGATGGAGAATGGCAGGGCATGTTTGCACACATTCCAACTTTACATGCATTTTTAAGACAATGTGTTTCATAAAAACCTTATAGAGTAGTTACATCTTGTTAGTAATGGTCCTTCATCTCCAATCCCTGGAGGGTTCTTTATTCTGGAAAAAGAGTATCCAGGCACCCCCGGGTACTATTTAGGAGAGATGACTGCATAATCATCTACTCCTGTGTCAGTTCAAGTTAAAATATTTTATGGCACTGTCAACATTTGGTCAATAGCACATAACTTATTGTCATAGTCTATTGCAATAACAAGTAAGTATTTGTCAATAACAATGCAAAGAATAGCTTATCCATCCTGAATCTCTGTATGGGTGAAGCTAAATCAAATGTCTACAAAGAGAAGGAAGGAAGAGGGTATTCTAAGATTAAATCTGGTTATGGAAGGCATTTGAGATCTCCGTCAATGGGAAGATTCATGCTCCTAAATCACAGAAAAAGAGAGCTTTGGAGAATGAAGGAAAATAAGTGAAGATTTTCTCAAATAAAGCAAAGGACATTTTTTTGAGTTCTCAAGTTGGGCCTGCATTTGAAATGTTTTAAGGAATAATTTAATATTTATTCGACATTCAGCCTTTTCATAATGAGGTTTTTTTGTGATGCAAATTTTGATGAAAATGATAATGTTTCTGAGCTGCCAGGGATGGAGGAGCGTTTTAGAGTCAAACGCTCTTATTTGGATAGTCACGCATACTGCTGCTCCTCAGCCCTGTTCACCTTATGATGGTTCAGGAAGAAAAGTCCCATATCTGAGCCATCGCTGGGGCTCTGAGAAATGGATGGGTTATTTGCATGCTCTTTGCCCCCTAGACGTCAAATGCATTTCACACTTTTAGCTTCTGAGACTCCACAAAGCCCTCTAAGGCACTAACTCCCTGAAACGTGATCAGATCATAAAGCCTGAGAGTCAGAAGGGCATTTGGGGCCATCTAATCCCCCACCTCTCCTTAAGATAAGACTCCTCACTCCAGCCTGTGGGCTGGCCCAGAGTGGTCTCCAGGAATGGGTCTGTCTCTTCTTTCCCGGGCAGATATTCTCGTGGATGCTAATACGCTAAGTGTGGAAGGATTTCCTTCTTTTATTGGTGCTGGTTCTGACCATAATCACATCTGTCTACTCTCCCCCATCATAATCCTTTAAGAGAGCTATAAACTACCCCCCCCCAAATTTCCTTCTATTTCTCTTTATAATGGTTCCATATATAGTGTGGTTTCCAGACTCTTTCCAATCTTGGTGATGCTCTTCTGAACATAGTTCAGTTTTCCATGGTACCTCTTTTCATTTGAAGCCTTATCTTCCATATGTATTTTGACCATTGATAAGTAAGGGTCCTCACCTTTGTTTATCCCAGCACTGTCTGTAATTACAACATCAGTTTGTCTTGTTATTAGTTATTCATGACTGGGATTGATGGGGCGCTGGTAACATGAGCTCTAGAAAGAGTGAGCCAGGTCTCTTTTTTTTTTTTAAAAAAAACAAAGATGGGGACAGCGGGCATGTCACCAGCATAGGAACTCTCAGACATGAACACAGGCACAAGTCCTGCTCAGAGAAGAGCACATGGAGCAAACTTGAACCCAGGGGCAGTGCAGAGCTGCAGTAGAAGACATGGAACACTGCCTGAGCATCTGGCTAGAAGAAAACTTCATGGATTAAAGGTATAATTTTAATCATAACAATAACCCAGGGCTGCTCTTTAACTCTGTGTTTCACCTTCTTGGTACGTTTTTTAATCCTATCACAATCCTGAGGGGTAGGTGTCCTTATCTTTATTTCACAGTTGACGAAACCGGAGCTCAGAGTAGTCAAGTTCATGGCCACGGGCATCCAGCTCGTCAGTGCTGAAGCTGGAATCCAGGCCGGCCAATCTGAGTCTGGAGCAGTTGCTCACAACAAGCCTGTAGGGACGGCTTCCTCTCCTTGAGATTCGTTCAGGGATCCAGGCGCAGCCCCGAGTGGGCCCATAGAGCTCAGTGGCCCAGACGTAGTTAGAAGCACAGGCTGTGAGGTCTTGGGACCAGTGGAGCCTGAAATCCACTACTGACCTGCCAGGTGATTCACTACTGTGCCAGTTAAGGTGACGTTACTGGATTGAGAAAGCGACACGCGATGCCTTTTACAAGACACGCTGTTAACCATCCTTTGCGTCCCACCTCGGAACAACTTAGGATGTTGGTTTCAGTTAAGAAGGTTAGCATTAAATATGGGCTGAAAAACAAAGTTACGTCAAAGGAATTCTCTCCTCCACCCACGCTAAACAAACATAATGAGAAATTCAAAGACTTCTAAAAATAAACCACTGAAAACTGACAACTCACTGCTTTTTAGGAATAACAATTCGAATTATGATTATTTAAGCCAACAGTTATTATGAGCCCTCCACGGCTTTTCATGAATTAATGTATTTAATGCTCATAATGACTCCATGTCCTGGGGGCTACAGTTGTCCTCATTTAAAGTTTGGGTAAACTGAGGCACACGTAGGTTAAGCGGCTTGTCAAAACCAAGCAGTAAGTCACAGAGCTGGGCCTTGGATCCAGGTATCTCCAGAGCCCCCGTGTTTTTTATCCCTACATTACAGAGTCTTTCTATTTTGCATCATGATATTTTTTCAATCTCTTGAATATTTCCTTGGGAAAATGCTCCTGCGGGGCACCAGAATAAGCCCCCACCGATTTGGAGGTGAGCCCCGCCTTGTCCCCTGGTTCCACTCAGATCTTCGAGTCTCTTGGATAAAGGTGGGGGTTTGTCTGCAGAGATTCCCTTTAAGGGTGGATGCAGGTTCAAACGATTCCCACAGGCATGGGAACACCCTGGTGTAGGGCTGGTAGTTTTAAACCCTGCATGTAGCTAAGAGATTCCCTTGCTAATTTGGGCTCTTTTTCCTTACACAAATTCTTATGCAATCAGAAATATCAGATGCCTAAATGCGTATCTCTCGAAGGTCTGTTCTACGGTAGTCAGCGATGCGACGGCTATTTTAGGGGTTATTTTGTTCCTATGACTAACTTCCATCCGCCTTCTCTTAGTCTCATTGACTCAAATTTTCATTAAGGCTCTTCCCCAGAAAAGTAACTTTTTCACTTATTTGGACTTTTCATTATTGAAAGAGTGCTTGAAAGAATTACTGTGGTAGTAGAAACGATGGTGACGATGCTGGTATAATGGCAATGTTTCAGAAGGAATGAGTAAGGAAATCGTTTTAATTTCGGTCGCTTTTCTATTTTCTTTCCTCCCTCTCTGCCTGGGCCCATGTTTATTGAACTTCATAGATGCCAAGGCAGCATTTGTAAAGGGGGATTTATTTAACTCTGGGTGAGTTGTACAAATGCAATAATGCGGCCCAACTCTTGTTTAATTTCGAAGGTTTTCTCCGAGACAGCATTGCTCATAATGGACAGTTCAAGCCAAATTATCCATTATTGTTCCCAAAGTTTACAATTAAACTATCGATCAAAACTGACAGTGATTCCTCCAGCAGCCCGAGCACAGAGACCGCCGAATTGCATCAGAACCCGAGTGTGTCAGGCCAGAAGAGGGGGATGGCAGCAGACAGACAGCAGATGCACGGACAGACGCACCCGCCACCAATCGCCCTGGGGTCTTTTCCTTGAGCCAAGAAACAGGCTGCAACCGGGGGTCCGTAGGTAGTGCGCGCGTGCGGTTTTAATAGCGAGAGGTCCATGCAATTGTGACCCCCATCCCTGGCTGTAAAAATTGGAGTTTAACAGGTTCGGCTCCATAGGGAGCCAACCTTAGCTTTTAGGCTCCTTCAGACACTGCAGAATGCATCTTTTCTGGGGAATTCCACAATAAAATGACTGTTATTTATCATTACAAACCTCTTTATCATTTAGTCAATAAAAGGCGTCTCTGCCTCTCACTGTTTTTCCTGTGGCGTGCTCAGAGTCAGAAATCGGTATTAGTCGCGCCTGGCCTGAAGGCAGGAGACGTCAAAAGCTAAATCATGATCTACCCTGGCTTCCTGGCTAAATTGTGTATGAAGGCCTGAGGCGAAAAGGTGCACATGCTCATTATTTGAAACACAGATTTTTTCCCCCCCTCTTTTAGTTTTTCTTTCTTTTTCTCTTTCTTCTTTTTATATATTGAGACATATAATAAATACAGATAGAGAGATAACTCATAAGACATCGGACGGGAGGCAAGGCAACCAGAGCTTAATGTAGTTTTTGATCAAGGAATAAAAAGTGGATTGTCATTTAAACAGAAAAGAACAGTGGGTTTCACCCCTTGAACTTTAAGATCGTAGTGAAAAAAAGAAGAGTGCTGTTTGTGATTGGATGTCAGTAATAGGTGTCTTCGGAATCGAGGGAAAACTCAAGGAAGTCAGGTATTTAGTTATGCATTCACTGTCAGGGTTATTTTTATCTGTGCAGAGATGCAGAGGCAGAGTTTCTGCCGTGGACAGGGAAGAGGGGTCCACGCCTTTGCACCTGCAGACAGGTGTTGCCTCCGGGACTCCCTCACCTCCTGCAGCACGCCAGTGCTGGCCGTGTGGCATGAGGTGCCAGGGGCACGAAAGGTCGGTAGGTATGTCAGGGTAAAAGTGCCAGCTGTGGGGTAGTTTAGGTAAAGCCAACTATCCTGGGTACGATCTGAAGCATCTCATTTTACCAAAAAGTACAATTTGGTGGTCTTACATCTCCTCTTCCTTAAATTGCTGTGGGTGTGCTGTCTCCGGATTTTTACATTGGCTGGATAAAGACACCACACGCCTTCAGTGTCTTACTTACGCCACACGTATTGTGAGCTTATCCTATGTACCAGGTGCTTTGCTGGCGATGGGAATACAGCTGTGAACAAGTAAGGGATTATCCAGCATGATAAGATGAGGCCGGGAAAAACTTTTAATGACCGCAATTATCGACACCCATGTTCAACCAGTTCATTTGTAAGAGGTCAGTTTACAAATAAAGAAATAACCTCTCACTACTTCTGCTGCTCAAATCTTGGTATTTCCTTTGTATATAAAATTCCTGGAGGAAATAACACCTAGAAGCATGGAAACCAATATTTTTAGAGCTGAAAATCCTTTTGAGAGAATTTTGTTCGATACTCTCATAGAGGAAGAAATTAAGGCTTCCAAAGAGAGACAACAAACAAAAACCAAAAATGTTATGAACATTCAACTAGCCGTTTTAGCCTAGGGACTGCAAGTCGGATTCCTGTCCATACCTTCAGCTCCTTTCCTTGGTGATATCTTCATTGTTATCCTTTTTGTACAGCGTTTACTGAAGAAGCATCCAAGGTTTGCTTGGTGGTGACGAGAAGACAGAGGGGGAAGTGGTGTGAGTGGTAGCAAAGACTTGGCTTGCTGTCATCATTTGTTCATCTGTGTTCTTAAGGATGAACACGAATGTACATAAGTCTAGGCTGGCTCAACTGGGGAGGTCAATTCAGCTGCAGAATATATTTATATTTGGTACGTGTGTGTATATATATATTTTCTTTCATTTGCTTTGCTATTGGGCGGCCCTGAAATACACTGATGCCTACTTATCCCTGACATAACACGGACAGAGATGAAAAGTGTTCGCTCTAATTCTGGCCTTCCAGCCTTGTGTGACTGGCCTGTGATCTGTTCTTGAACATAATCTCCAGGATAGAACAATCATGTAGAATTCTAATCTGCAAAGCAGAAGACCCACTCCCCAAAGAATGGAGTTTTGAACTGGCCCCTGCTAATCTTCGAGGCTATAGAAATGTCTTGGGGGAGAAGCGACCATGTTCCATGAAATCCATGAGCACGCAGAGCAGAACTTCCATTTTTGATGGAAATCAACACGAAGTCAAGCACATTCCGCCCCTTCTCATCAGACCATAGAACTAAGTGCCCAGAGCAGATCAGCCGCATGTAGTTATTAGTTTATTTGTATCCAAAATGGCCTGGAATGTTCTTGAACGTTGAAACGTTTACAAAAAAGATTGCTTCAGACTGAAACCCAATCTTCTCGTCTTGGAGTACAATCTTACGACAGGTTATACACCACTTAAACATGAGCTAGTTTGCGATAAGAACGCAACTGGAAGGCTTAGCAGCATCTGGCTGCAGCTTGAAGCACATAAAGAGAACTGCAGCAGATCTGGCTGCTTTTCCATCCAGAGCATGGCATTTAAATTGCTCTTACCTTTAAAGAGTGCAGGATTGAGAAAAAGAAAAGAAAAGAATATGTATTTGTATGTATTTTCATTCCTCTCATCTTTTTTTTTTCTTTTTCTTTTCTCCTTTTCTGTTCTTTGATGCTATTAAAAAAGGAAAAAACATTCTGGCTTGAGCCTGCCAGCTCTAACTTGCAAACTACAAGAGGCTTCATGATCTAAGCAGTTTAAAAATTATGGGAATCATTTTCCAAACGTATAATTATTCCTCCTTTATCATTAGATTCTAAGTCCACATCTAGGGACACAGACCTGGGGCCGCGGCTTTTCCATAAAACCAGTAAAGAGCAAAATTCTAAGCATGAGTTTTGTTTAGGGGCCTCTCGCTTTACATCGTCCAAGTGCGTATTTCTCCTTCAAATCAAATGATGGCCCGCTTGGCCTCGTGTGGTTTCGCGTTTACTCACATGTGGTCGTGTTTCCTGACAAAGTGGGCAAAGACCTACCTCAGCGTGTCAGATTGGTTGGTGGCATTTGAGCATCTCTGTCTAGATTGAAGAGCATAGTTGTGGTAGGTGGTGCTGAAAACAGCATGGCAACCTTCCGTGGTGGGGAGGGACTGACTTTCTCTGCCGTGTGTGGATGTGAGGGTATCTTCAGTGTGACCTTGGCACCCAACTCTGCCTCACCATCACAAGCCATAATTCCCTTTTGAGAGTGTGCACTGTTTGAGAGAATGGTGTTCAATAAATGCTTTTTGGATTAAGTCAAGTCTGACATCTTGATATGCAAAAATAGACTATTCAGACTGATAGCACACAGGGATGCTATTTTGAACAACTTACAAACTTTTTCTACTTCAGTATTTAACTTCATAAATTTGTTGATGGACCACACATTTGAGGTTGAACAAGACTGTCCCCGCATAAGTCCCGAAAGATGTCAATAAACCTTAAATATTTTTAAAATGCTCAGCAGGCTTTTAGGTTCTTATTCTGGCTAGATACATTTTACATTATATACGTATAAAATATACACACATGTTTTATTTAAAGTTCCCATTCTGGTCAAGGCAGTTCCCTCAGTCTGGAAATTCCCCTAGAATGGGACTTCCGGTAGACGGTATTATTGTACTCAACGATCATCACTTCTTGCAGTAGAAAGCTCTGTACTCAGTCACTGCCATGTGACTGTCTGAGTGTCCTGTGAGCTCCAGACGCCGGTCTTGGTCTTGTGACTTGCTTTGCCAACAGCAAATGAGCAGGTGGTCCTGAGACATGTGCGGTAGAAACTTGATGCCCATTGTGTGTTTTTGCCAGTTCTCTTACTTTTTTTCCCTGCCCTGAGAACAGCATGTCCCGAATAGTAAGTGTTCCTTCAGTCCAGAATTTTAAATTGTACGGAGAAGGACCACAGAAACCTCAGCTTCCAGAATCTGGCATGACTGAGAAGTAAGCAGCCACTCAAATTTGGGGGTAATTTATCTTGTAGCAGAGATGACTTGTAGCCTTGTTAGTATATATTTTTAGAATGGATAATTCGATTTTCAAGACATGGGGATACAAAGAAGAAAAATAAACAAAAAGTCATTATCCCCCAATTTAGATGACCTTTGTTAATATGTATCTACAGTTTAGAAACATCAAGCTGAACAGAAAAAGAACCTATTTCCAATTTATAGTTTATTTCTTATAGGATAATATGTACCTTTTATTATATTTCTTTAGCTATATTATATGATAGTTATATATCATTAAATAATTTGCCCTCGTGTTTTTATGTATTGTTTACCTGAAATTCCTGCATGTAGTTAATATTTGAAAGAGATAAATGATGCCAAATAGGTATTTTATTATATTGATTATTTACTTTTCAAAAGAAGAACAATCTCAAATAAACAATCTAACCTATCAGCTAAAAGAATTAGAAAAAGAAGAGCAAAAACCCCCAAAAGTCAGCAGAAGGAAGGAAATAATAAAGATCAAGGAGGAAATAAATAAAACAGAGATTTAAAAAAAAAAAAGAAAAAAATCGATCAAACCAAAAGCCGGTTTTTTGAAAGAGTAAATAAAATCAATTATTTACTTTTCAGAGCTGAGTACACTGCCAATGCTTAGAAGATCTATGTTAGGGAAGCATGTTTCTCTACAAAGAAGTTGAGACTTATTATTCTGATTTTCTTTTTGCTTTATTTCCTATAAACTAAAACAAATTTCCATTCCACCACGAAGGAAATGACTTTGCTTGCTTTGTTATTGTTTTGTTTTGGCAAATCATCATTTAAGAATTTGAAATTGGCCTGACACTTTAGTCCAAAAGATGGGTATCTTTAGAGAAATTTCACTACAGTTCCAAACCTCTTATACATGGATTTTCGTGATAGGTAGGTTTGAAAAGTAATGCCAGAAGAAAGTCTTTCCTTTTATTTCTCTTTAAAAAATTCTTTACATCTTGCTTGTCAAGGGCTGTTTAATTAGTGAGGGTCCATTTCACTCTGCATGCATGTAGCTATGCATGTGCAGAGTGTCACACTCACAAACCTTTTGTCTTAGAACGGTTGAGGAAGGACTGCTACCTGGCACTGATGGACACGGGTGATTGAGGATTTTCTGAGACCTAGAGAGTGTATATTTCAAAGCTGGATCTAGTTTTCAAACATTCTACACATAAGCTGTCAATATTGACAGAGATAGAAAAAATAAACACATATATATTAAGTTATGTGTATGCATATATAGTATAAATAAACATATAGAGTTTGCAAAGTAAAAGTGCCTGTCACATTCTCTTGGGCTGTAATCATTCCAGACCTTGTACGTATTTCGAGGGTCCTCACAGCTGACAGAAGACTCTCCCTGGAGTGGATTAGGATACTTACAAGGTATTTAATGTCGTTTTCACCATGATAAGGTCCAGTTTTGTAAACGTGTACTATCAGTCCAAATTCATTATGCATCTTTGAGTATAGGAGCTATGTCTTATTCATCTGTATCTTTACATCTCTTGCACAGTTCTTAGCTTAAAGCGGTTCCTTTGATAATGCATGATAATTGTGTTAATGGGCTGTATTATTATCACATTGGGCCAATATGAATTACAAGGAAATGTCAACACATAATTGCAGAGGCTAGTAGTCTTACGCTTTGAATATTTAAAGGAAAAGAGGATAAACTGATTAAATTTATTATTGATTGTTTCAGAGAGTAGAACAAAAAGAGATCGATTTCAGCCCACTGCACATGAGTTTTCTAATATGCAGACTTTCCAAGTTACCGTGCATTGGGCGTGCCCAAGCAAAGTTCAGCTACCCATTCACTGGGGAAGTTGGATCCTTACACTATGCTTCAGGTTAAACTAAGGGGCTTGTCCAGTTTCCTCCAACTGTTTTATCTTTTCTAACTCAATAGACTATATTATATATAGAGAGAGTACAGGGATCATGTTTTATATCTCATGGTACCACTAGTCTCTCAATTTTGCCCTACAGAGCAATTGCTCAAGAAATATCTGTGGAGTGAAATGATAGGACGCTCTGCAGAGATGAGGCAAGTTCAGGAATAGTACATGGTTCACTTGTTGTGGGACTGGGAAGAGCTTGACCATCAGAAGGAACAAATGGAAGGTGGTATCTTTCTAAGGGGCAGGCAGTGGGAGGTATCTGGGCATGGGGTGCAGATATAGAGAGGAGAAGATCATGGGTTTGATTTTGGGCTAGCTGAGATTGCCGTGTCTGGGAAAGGTGGACATTAGACACGTGGGTAATGGGTCTAGAGTCTGGGAGGGAACTCCAGCTTGGAAAGCTACAATTTGGCCAACCTGAGGTTCAGTCTTGGCATCAACACTCACTAGCTCTGTGCCCTTAGGCAAGTCATTTCACTACTTTAGTTCTCAAGTCTGATTTGTAAGAAAGGAAATGAATAATTTTGCCCACGTTTTAGAGTTCCTATGAAGATATTCTCATAGTGCCTTCTACCTAGTTAAGTATCATTTAATGCTGGTTTGTTTTTTTTTTAACATTGTAGTTATTTTTGTTATTAGTTTTTATTCTAGTGAGATCTGACTCAGTCAGGTGAGGGCAGAAGCCATTATACAGTAGTTGAAGCAACTAAGATGGTTGACTAGTTTGAAAAACCTGAGAATTAGAGAGATATGATTATAGTTGATGCAAGCAAAGAAAAACTTTTTCTAAGATGAGAGTAATGAGCATTCTTCTATGCTGAGGAGAAGGAGCCTGAAAAGAGGAAAAGTTGAAGAGATAAAGGAGTTGAGGGAGCAGGGTCTATGGAATGAAGGGGTGAGTGAATGAGGGGCCAAGGTCCCAAGTAAACCTAGAGGGATGGGCTGTGTCTAGGGGGAGAGGTATCACCCTTTGGTGATGGAGGGTCAAAGAGGGGGTGGGCAATGGGAGGCAAGGGCTTTTTAGCTTACCATGTCTTCAATAATTGGAAGTAATTAAACTGTCTTATCAGTGTTCCAAATTTAGATTATTTTTATTACTTTATAAAGGGAATTCCTCACTCTTTTCAAGAGACTTGATCACACACTTGATTTTCCAAATAACTTGGAGGCAGCGGTTGATATTGTACCACTTTATTAGTAAAGAAACAGTAACCCAGAAAAAATGTGGCTTCTCCCAGCTGAGGAAGGTCCCTGCCAGCCCCGTAGCTGCACACAAAGCCCATCCACTTCCGTTCCCCCACCTGCCATTTGAGTCCATCATCTGTTGGCTCTGACTTCACTCTGAGACCTTACTTTCTACCTCTGATTCTAGGTTTGGTATCTGAATGTTCCCTCCCCTCATTGGACCTTGGCTTCCTCCACAGTCTTTTCCTGGCTGACCTTCTGGATTTTATCTCTTGTTTGTCTTATGTAATAACCTTGGATTCAGGCCTGCAGTGTCTAAATCCAGACCTGTCACATGGCTAGAGCCTGATCAGACCGGCCGTGAGCCTCTTTCTGCGTGGTACAGTCGGTGTGGTTTTCATTTACAACTGATTAAGGTCAGAAACCGAATCAGGAGTTAGGTCTTCTAAACCCCCGGGATCCGGGACATATATCACTTTAATGTAGATTTGTAGATACTTATATCAGCCAGTTTCATGGGAAAAATATTAATGGAAATTTCTGCAATTTGAAGCTTCTACAGTTTGAATAGGACTTGGCTACTTCTCCACAGAGAGTGATGCAAATGATTAGCTGATCTTTTCCCCATTCATTTATATTTTCTTACTTCTTTTTTTGTGATGCTTTTTTTTTGTATTGAAGTATAATCAGTTTACAATGTTGTGTTAATTTCTGGTGTACAGCATAGTGATTCAGTTTTTTATATATATACACATATACATATACATATACATATATTCCTTTTCATATTCTTGTATCCTCCTATTTCTAAAGCTAAATATGTTTAACTTGCTTGGACAGAGAGGTTGCCTTTATTTTGACTTCTTTGATTATCACCTCTGCTCTCTGACCAGTTTGGATGTGTGTTGCTCAGAGTGCTAGAATGGCGTTTGGTTGAGAAGACTCTCCGTCCCACACTCAGGCAATGCTTCTAACCAGCACACATGCCCCAATGTCCAGGACAGTATTATTTAAATTCTGACCTTCCTATCCACTAGGTATGCAGGAGGAGTCGGCTAAATTAATGAGTATTGGAAATTATAACATTGAAATACTACTTATCTTTAACCTTGATCATTTTATTGCTGAGAAGTATGCAAAGAGAAGTTAAAAGTCCCCAGAGTCAAATTCCTATCACCTATACCTAAATTCCAAAGGAGCTGGAAGACGAGGACCAGAATCTATTCTATAGAAAAACTGAAATAATAGGCCGTCATGGGTAAGTAGGTTTAGAGCAAAAGGGGCCTCAGCCTCAGATTTTCACACGTATTAGAACAGAACTGAGACACTGTAATTGTGTGGTTACGTGACAGTCTAAAGTTGCCACAATTTGATCTCTCCTGTAGAAGAGAAAATCTTCCCATGTTCGCAGGTGATGTCTGGGCACTGGGACACCCAGTTTCTTTTCCAGTTGTTTTCTTTGACATCAGCTGTGACTTTGACTAACCTTCCTCTGTTGTACCAGACATCCAGGATTACCGTTACTGTAATAAACACTGTAAAAAAAAAAGTCTATTAAAGCTATTTGAACGTACTATTAAAAATAAAGAGTATTTTTCAACCCACTGTCTGTTTAAGGCTTTACATTTCAGATTTGACCCTGTTCCAAATGTTCCTTTCTCTTCCACAATTAAAGTCACTTCCTGTTTCTTTCCCAATAAAGAGCGAAGAAACATGATCATATTGTTGAGTGTATTTCCTTCTTTCACCAAGTTCATAAAACAAATGTTTATGATTTTTGTCTGATTAGAAAAATATATTACAGAAAATTTTAAAAGGGTGAAGAACATATTAAAAATAACTGATAATTCCATTTGGGGGAAATAACATCTTTACTGATATACTTGCAGATAAATAACGATAAACTTTTATATTACCATAGAAATAATCCTTGAGTTAGTTGAATTTCATCTTTCTATATGTCACTTTTAATAATACAGTATTTTATCAATGTATGATCTTCAATTTCTTGAGCTGATTTATTATTGGTAACCACTTAAAATTTTTAATTCTTTTATAATAACTCTATGGTGACTATTCTAGTAAATAAATCTTGTGTATTTACCTGATTTATTTCTTAGTATAAATTTATACAAATATAGGAATGATGTTTAGAGTATAATGATTAAGATTTTGGCTTTTAGACATGTAGACTTGTGCTGAATATCAGTTCCACCAAAGAAGAAAAACCACCCAAAACAGATGATGTTATGAGAAACCTACTCAGTCTTAATCTCTCTGAGCTTTAGTTTCATCATTTATAAAATAGGAGTACTTACGTTTACCTCTGAGGATTATCAAAGGCAATAAAATGAAGTTTAATAATGTTTATATATGTATTTCATGCTTACTACTTTTCACGTGTTGTTTAATTGTATTACATGTAAAATCTCAATGAATATTGACAATGAATCTATACAGGAGTACAATTAAGCTTATTGTATGGTCAATGAATACTCTCTGCTTTAGAAACATAGGAAATTTAAATTTTATCATGGGTGTTATCATCCCAGATTTATCACTTGGCAGATCAGGAATTCCTTGTTAAAGTTATCCCCTTCCCTTGACACATGATACCACTTGTTTCTACAGTTGACTCCATATTTGTACCTATTTGGTTGGATTCAAATGGATGACTTGATGTAATGGAAGCTGAATGATTGAATTTTATTGCTTTTTCAGTCAATAGATTTGCTAATTAAAGAAAGTAGCCTGATATCCGGAAAGAAAGATCAACAGGAACTTATTAAATTTATAAAATGATGAAGACTTCTAAACTCTTTGAAGTGACAGAGAAGAGATAAGATGCATTGATTTACGATTTTAACAGCATGTTATTTTAATGATTTTATATTTCATACATGTACATATAAATATACTGGAAATATGAATGCCAACTGAAAAATGTAGAAGAAATAATAAAATTAGAAAATCAACATGTGGCAACCATTATAGAAATACTTGATTCAGACCAGGAAATGTCCATGGATGCTAAAACTAGTGAGTAATTCTGATGAGAAACATGATATTGATATGGAAAATATTTCAAAATTATAAATGTTGCTTTGCAAGATGTTTGTTAATTATGAAAGAAGAGAATAGCAACTTTAGAATGGAGAAAATTGCCACACATCTCCTTAACCAAATAATTACAGTTGACGTCTCCAGGAAGGGGACGACTTGACATCATGTGACTCAATACAATGCACTGAGAAGGACGCCGTATCACAGTCATCTTCTGTCCTTTTGCTTCTCTTGCTTTAACTTGTTTTAGTGAAATGTACAATACTCGTCCATCAACTAGAACTTTGTTCTAGTTTCATAGGTGAAGAGTGCATCTTTTTAATTTAATGTAATGTATTTAATGTAAATAATAAGCTGTTTATTAGTTGTTTGTATTTTTTTGTGTGTGAATTGCCTTTTTTTGGTATCTTGCTTATTTTTCTTTGGAGATGTTAATGCTTTTCTTATTAATTTCTAAAAATTATTTTTAGATAAAGGTGTCAATCAAATTTGTTTCAAACAAAAACTTGTATTTTTGTGAAACTCTACCTGCTTTTGGTTCTTCCGTTGGGTGTGACTAGCCACATCATTGAATTTGCTACATGAAGAATCACAAGTTCTTTTACCTGCATTTGATGCTGAATATATATATAATTATACAAATAGTAATGCTTTACTTTGGGAGAGGTGAATCCACTGATTATAAGCCATTGATCTTTCTTTGGTTACCTGAAAGCCAATATATGAAATTGTTTCTTTTCCTCTTAAAGGCTCATTTCCCAGGCCAGCAGAAGAAAAAGAAAGAAGAAATAAAAACCAAGCAAGCAAGCAAGCACACAGTAGCAACAATAAACCCACCACCACAACTGACCACTTTAGGTCTCTCTGAGCTTTTCCTGGCCTGTACATATGTGCTTGTGTGTTTTGAGCTTTTTTGTTTGTTTGTTTTTCCCCTGGATTTTTCAGCCTAGCTTGTTTTTACATATCGGTAGTTTGGTATTTACAAACTGGTAAGTAGCCTATAGAAAGAAGTGTAAACTCTAGGAAGGCCAGAATCCACCCTTACCTATTATGTATGTGTTCCCAGGGCCTAGTGCTTAGCACATCTGAAGCACTCAACGCTGATTGAATTAATGAATTAATAAAAGGCACATTGACCTCGGAATTAGGAAGCAAGACCTCTGGATGAGAGGAAAGTTTGAAAAGAAAGAGGGACTGAAGAGAGATGCAGAGAAATGGCAAAGAGAATCTTGACAATTTTGCCTAAAGCCAACTCAAAGCTCCAGTTTTAACAAGATTTTCTTTCACTGCCCAAATTCCTAGGATTCCATTTCTAATATTTTTGTTTTGTGCAAATAGTTTCCACTTGGGAGAGGGAGGAAATTCACTTGAATAACAATGAAGAGACTTTAACAGAAGATGATAGTTTGGCTCACGCTTTACTCTGTAATATATTTACTGTCCCACGGGCTCATCCTCGTAAATTATTCCATATCTTTCCCTTGTCCTTTTTATAATAGAGCTTTTGTCAAAAATACACAGTTTTACAAACTTTAGAGATTTCCATCTCAATCAGCTGATTTCTTTATAACACTATAGTTTATGTACAGATTATATCAACAGCTACAGGCAGGGCAGCTGTCGTTAAGTGCGTGGAAAATGCAGCATCAGGTCTCGTGGAAACAACTTTGGACTGGGGTCATCAAAGCTGATACCAAGGGAAGATGCAAAGCCCTGGCCTTAGAATCAAACAGTTCAGAACCCTTCTTGGGAAGAGAACTTCTTCTTTATCAAGGGAAATACCAGTTGGGACGGGTGGTTATGGAAGAGGAGGCCTCCGTCCTCCATCCAAGCACATTCTGGTTAAAATGAGCTGAATTGTTCCAGGTCATAAAGTGAAAGGAGCTGTAGACTGGGAATGGGCGGCCTTAATTTCCTTTAAGGAAATTGTTTTAAAGGACTAGTGAAATAGAAGAGAACTCTACGGAGGCCTAAGACCTAATGCTCAGAGGAAACGGGAAACAGAGGTGACATAAATGGTTACCAGAGGGGAAGAGGGGGTACATTAGGAGCTTGGGATTAGCAGATATACACTACTAAGTGTAAAACAGATTAACAACAAGGTCCTACTATATGGCCCAGGGAACCATACTCAATAGCTCGTAATAACGTATAACGAAAAAGAATATGAAAAACAATATATATATATATATATGTGTGTGTGTAAAACTGAATCACTTTGCTGCACACCAGAAACTAACACAATATTGTAAATCAGCTATACTTCAAAAACACAAAAAACAAAAAACTTACTTAAAATTCACTGAGCAGTTACTATGGTCCAGACATTTTCTGAACACTGAATGCATTGATAATTTAACCCTTGAATAATCCTGTTTGCTACGTATTATTATTTCCATCTTACAGCTAAAATTGAGGCACACAGAGCTGAAGTAACTCATTCAAGATTACACGGCTCTAAATGGAATATTATGGACTCAAACACAATCTGACTCTGAAAACTTGTGTTTAATCCACTATGTCTATTTCTCTGAGCCATGGACAATAATCTCTGGAAATACATGAATTCTCCCATCATGCATGGGATGGTGGCTCCAGTTAATTGGTTTTAATTTTAATTAAAAAAAATTCTTTTGGCGGCGGGTAATTAGGTTTATTTATCTATTCTTGGAGGAGGTGCTGGGGATTGAACCCAGGACCTCTTGCATGCTAAGTACACAGTCTTATCACTTAAGCTAGCCCCTGTCTGCATTTTTATTTTATTTTTAAAGGAAAGTGTAACTTCTAATGTCAGGAGGGCTTGGGGCCATCCAACGAGTATGTAACTGCATTATATGCAGCTTTATTTATTTATTTTTGATTATTAATTAACCTGGACCTTAGATTATTCTATAAACTCTGCCCCAGTTCTAAAATGCATCATTGCAAGCCAAATGTGGGGACATTTAGTTATTTGTTATTCAGTCTTTAATATGCATAAGAGGTGAGAAAAGATTTTATTATATGATTTCTGGTGTCTTACTAGGTGAGGCTCTCATTCCAACTCTGAGAAAGTAGTTTAAGGGGAACCTTCAGGGCCTCGAGAAGAAAGCCAATTATATTAGACTGAGTAAGAGACTGAGACTCAAGGGCTCGGTGTGTAACTTGGCTCTCCCGCTGGCCTATGATTAATATTTATATAGCCAACTGCCTGCTCCATGTAGTTTTTGGAAGTCCTATAGGCATCCAGAATTCATAAAACATGTGCTTCCACCAACTTTGTATGCCCTTGCTCTTTGATAGGCCTCTTTTCCTCTGTGAGGATTCAGCTGAAGGTATCTAATCACCCGAATGAGATATCTTGAGTCTTGCTGACATTCACTGTATACTCAGCATGTCATCTCATCTTTATTTCTCCTCTCTCTGCTCTTGTTCTATGCCTGGACGACAGCACCAGCCTCTTCATTGGGCATCACATCTCCTCTTCTCACCTGATCTCTGCTCCAGAGGGCATTCTCCTCTGTTTATCAAAGGAACAGATATGGTCTGTCTGCTTCCATGCTGAAAACCATCCAGTGGCTGCCAACGTTGAGTGTAAGCAACTTGTCACGGTAACTAAAACCTTCCATATCCAGGCCCTACAGCCTCTGCAGCCATGGTCCTCTTTCCATTTCAGGTTCTAATACATCCAATCGCTTCCATCCTTCAAGCTCAATGCATTTCCTTACATCCCTGCCCAAGTTAGTCTCTTTGCTTCGGTGTGATCTTCCTTCTCTTCTCCTGCTTAAATTCTCAAGTGCCCCTTCTTTCTGTTTCTATGGAACACTGAAAATATTACCCTAATACCACATCTTAAAGTTATCTGAATTCATCCTGTCCCCATGAGAGATGATGAACATTACAAGGGTAGGGACCTTATCCTAGTCACCCTTTTGGCCCCGCTGTAGAACTCAGGGTTTAGGATATGGTAAGTGCTTAAGAAATTGTCACAGATTATTAAACTGAAATGATCACAAATGAGTCATTTCCTTTCTCAGGTCTAATTCAACTTAAAAAAATTGAATGATGCCATTATGTGTGGCAGATAATATTCTACTTGACTCGTGAATAATGTGCATTTTCAGAATCCTTCTTGGATAAGGGGATGTATTTGAATGTTCTATTAATAAGACATAGTTGGTACTTTTACCCAACTTTGTTTATAATTTTAAAAAAATTTATATATCACAATCTCTAATTCATATGTGTTCACACTTATTTAGTGTTGTCAAACTTCTCTTTATATTTGATTTTTGAAAAAGTTTATAGAAACTTTCAAATCAAATGATACTAATGAAGGGGTTAAATAATTGTCTTTGAATATGCAATACCGGTTGGCATTTGAGGTTTTAAAAGTGCAATAATTTCCATTTGAAAGCAGTATTACAAACGTGTTGCATGTGGAATGTCTATTACTGTCACAAGCTCATAGATATTGGAATCAGACTGATTTGGTTAAAATATGGAATCTGCCAGTCATCATCAAGTTGACCTATGCAAGTTAAAAACATAGAAAGGTATAAATTATCCTAATTTTTGAGTTGGGAATAGTAATACCTCTCTTTCAAGGTTATTCTAGCAGTAGAGATGACGTCTGTAAAGTATATAGCATAACCCCTGGTAGCGCTACTGTAATAGTGATAATGATGCTGGTGGTGGTGGTGGTGGTTGTGGTGGTGGTGGTGATGGTGGTGATGATGGAAGTGATGGTAGTGGTGGTGATGGTGGTGGTGGTGATGGCAGTGATGATGGTGGTGATGATGGTAGTAGTGATGGTGGTGATGATGGAAGTGATGGTGGTGGTGATGATGGTAGTAGTGATGGTGGTGATGGTGGTGATGATGGTAGTAGTGATGGTGGTGATGGTGGAAGTGATGGTAGTGGTGGTGATGGTGGTGGTGGTGATGGCAGTGATGATGGTGGTGGTTGTGTTTGTGGTTATGTTGGTGATGATGGTGGTAGTGATGGTGGTGGTGATGGGGGTGATGATGGGGGTGATGAAGGAAGTGATGGTAGTGGTGGTGATGGTGATGATGGTGATAGTGATGATGATGATTGTAGTGATGGTGGTGATGATGGACATGATGGTGATAGCCTTTCCTACTTCTGTGCCTTTGCACGTGGATTTACCTCTGTAAGCAGATCTCCCCTTTCCAAAAGCTATGAGTCCATCTTCCTTCACCTAGGTAGGTCCTACTCTTTAGCTTTAGGTTTCAATTTGAAATGATGTCCTCAGGGAAGCAGCCCTAGATCTCTCAAGCCAAATGAAGTATTCCTATTGTAATCTCCGCTGGTGAGCACCATGTACTCCTCTTTCATAGTGCTTTCCACACATGGAATCAATTTATTATTTGTTAAATATTAATATAAAACCCCCTTCAACTTGTGTGCTCATCCTTATTTCTGAAGCCCCACAGTGTAGCATGGTGCCTGACATAATGCCAACCCCTCCATAAATATTTGTTGAATGACTGAAATGAGAACAAGAATGACAATGGCCATCCAACTGCAATCATGGTGAAAGGAAAACATAGTCTGTTGTACTTAATCCAAAGAGTTGAAACAGGTGACTATTGTGTCTGCAGTTTAAGAGCCTCCCCAACATGAGAGCCATGTGAAATAAGAGATCAGAATTTTTTCAAAAGCTATGTAAAATAGAGTCTAAGATGAATCCAAGTGCATCACTAAAGATACATTGTAAAAAAAAATTTAAAAAGGGAAAAATGATGGAGGAATGAAGAAAGGTTATTAAAAAGAGCCTCTCCTGATTGATTCCTCTTTTCGGTTTGCTTCTTTTGGAGGAAGGACGTCTGGGTAACAAGGGTGGTTGAGTGACAATGGGACACCAAAGGGCATTGATGAAACCCCCGGTGCTGTACTGTCTTAGGCCACAGTTGCTGTGTAGGACAAGAAAGGCCCATAAAGATGACATGTTTGCTTGGCGGCTCCCTGATGGGGCTCCAATGTATTACCTGGATCTAATTATCTCATCTCCAGCTGACAGAGGGGTTTCCATGGAACCTTTCCATCACGGCTGCCTCAGCCCAGCTTCCAGGGGGCTGTCTCAGAGCTTGATATATTTTGGGATCCCCTGCTCATTGGATGAACAAGCTGGAGCAAATCATGTATTGACCTCAAAGCATTTATAACCCATAGAACATTATATTCTCATCAGAGCCATAGGGGCAGTAAACTCTAGTTTCTCTGCTGTGAAACATGGTTTTGCTTATGCACTGTGTTACTGGGGTTGTACCTAAACAACAATACATCATTTGTGGCACATGTCGCCTTCTTTATTGAAAGGCAAAACAAAGAGTTGAGGACAAAAATCATTACTTCTTTAGCAATTTTTCACCAAATGCTTTTCTTTTGTACTTGACACACAGATGGGACATGGTGGGGCGAGGGAAATGATGTATGGCAGCGTGACAAATTTCATTTCCTTTCTAAAGCCAGAATCAGAAGGATGCACACATTTTGGAATGTTGCTGTTTTTCTGAATAAATAAATAAATAAAATAAGCTTTGAAAGACGAGCTGAAAGGGAGGACTTTCATGGGTCTCCCAGGGAAAGCCCTTGTATGCTTTACATTGCCTTGTCGAGTGGGTACTGATCAAAGGGCTTAGAGGAAAAGATTGGTAACAACGAGCCAGTTTGTGTAAGAGCTTTTGTACCATCTTGGACATGATCAGCCTTGACTGGGACTGGAATTAACAGAGTTTGATGCAGCCTAGTAGAAACTGGACAGATGAAGGCCAGGAACCCAGAATCAGCTCCTCTGGGCCCTGGAAGAGTTGTATGTATGAACTTTCTGAGTGGTAGAAGAAATAAGGCAGTTGCTTTCAGTTCATGCTGTGTATTCCTTCTCTATCCTTGCTTTTTTTTTTTTTTCCCCTCTCTACTTTATCCTCAAATGCATTGTTTCTCAAAGTTTGCCCCCCATACCACCCCCTGTTTCCAAGTAACTGGGGTGCTTCCTAAAGATGTAAGATTCCCAGTATCACCACCATGCTCCTGAATCAGACTGTGCAGAGTTGGGGTTTGGGGATCTGGTTGGATCTTACATCCACAAGATGACTTCTCTGCCCTCCTAAGTCTGGAAACCATTGCCCATGTGTCTCAGCTTGGGCTGCTGGGAGGATTAACATGATTAACATCCACAAAGGACTGAACTTCTTTTTCTGACTTCTTCCCTCAGAGGGTCCCTTTCCTTCTTATTGTGTGACTTGTTAAGTGTTCAGAGCTATGATCACTTATAGTGTCACCCTTCCAAACACATTTGTGTTTTATTATTTTGTTTCTTAACTCTTCATTTCCCAAATGGTATTAGGTATTTCTTTAAAAAAAATAAAGTAAAATATTCAAATAGGTTTAAGAAATGATGGGTTAAACTTAGTCTAGTGAAGTATCTTGACTACAGGACTTGTCAGTGCCTTTAATATAGCCATTGATACTGGGAATCTCCAAATAGGAGTTTCTTAAACACACTTGATAGGAAACTTCTTTGTGCTGAAGTACTTCATGAGATTTGTGTGTCAAATAATTTTGGAAAATACTGCCTAACTCAGAAGGCATACTGAAAGATCAGTGGACATCCTAGAGGCACTGTGGTAGGTAGGGTATGGCAGGAGAGGTATTTGATGCCTCTTAAACATTGCCACATATACGACTGTTTGATTGCTCCTGTAAAGCCCTGTATTTATGGAGAAGAAATTGTCTGGTACTGAAAAATGAAGAATACTTGTTTCTTAGTCCATTCAGAGTGCTTTCACAAAAATATTATAGACTGGGTAGCTTGTAAACAGCAGAAATTTATTTCTCACAGTTCTGGAGACCGGGAGGTCCAGGACTGAGCACTGGCAGATTTGGTGTCCGGGAAGAACCCGCTTTCTGGTTCACAGATGGCCCTCTTCTTCCTGTGTCTTCACCTTGGAGAAAGGGAAGGGGTTATCTCCAGAGTTTCTTTGATAAAGGCACTAATCTCATTCACGAGGGCTCCATTATTGTGACCTAATCATCTCCCCAAAGCCTCACCTCCTAACATCATCACTTGGCGCTTAGGTTTCAATCTATGACTTGGTGGGGAATGCAAATATTCAATTAATATTTACACCAAATGGATTCATACTAATAGAAAACATTTCCTAGGCAATGTTGTATTTGTTAAAAAAAATAGTTTGGTACCATTTATCTCACTATAGAGCTATAACATAGAAAACACTGTGATTTTCCTTTTATTCTTTAAACTTTTCATCAGTTAATTGGATTATGAAAAAGCCAACAAACTTTTGAAACATCAAGATAATCATGAGGTGACTTGGAGTGTTTCTCGTGTCTCTGGGGTGCTTCTGCAGATAACCTTCAGGGGTCATCCTGTACTCTTTGGAGATTTCTGATGATAGCAGTGAGATTTATCCCTAAACACTACAAATTCAAATGTAAACCAATTTCTCCCTGTAGTTTCCAAGGAGAAACTCCTGCTCCATGAATCACCTGAAACCTACCCCAGACTCGGTAAAGGCATCTTCACAAAGGATGGTTGGGCAAGCATCTCTCAGGATCCTTTATGCCCCAATATTCTGTGATTTGAAGATAGAGTCTCCTATAATTTGCCAGTGTCCATGTGCTTCCTATTCAGATATCTTCCTTTCCCTGCCTTTTGTGTAATTGCTGGCAACAGTAGACCTGAATTTATACCTGAAAGGTTCCGTTACAGTGATTGGTTCTTGGAGACTCCATTCGTCCTGTATATTAGAGAATACAGCACTATTTCCCCACTTATCTGAAGTTGTTATTCACCATTTCTTCTGGGTAGTTAAATGTTCATAATTAGACTTGACTCATAGTGATCATAAAGAAAGAAAATATTTTACAACAGCTGGTAGACAGAAACTGTTTTCCTAAACTTTCAAATGTGCGTGAAATCAGCTATTGCACATTAGAAAATGTAAGTCATAGTTCTACTGGGGGATGCAACAAAATAAAACTGTAAATATTTTATGAAAACGGAAATGACAAGCTGCCGTAACCACATACAATCATCTGTGTATCATTTCTCCTAATAATTTTTTTAATACACTTGATATTTTGGAGCAATTTTAGATTCCCAGAAAAATTGAGCAGAAAGTACATGGAGTTCCTATATACCCTCTACGCTCCCCCTCCAGCACACACACAGCCTCCTCCACTATCACAATCCCACACCAAGAAGGCTACCTTAATTGTTACCAGTGAACCTACACTGACACATAACATTATTACCCAAAGTCCGTAGTTTACATTGGGGTTCATGCTTGGGGTCATACATTCTATGAATTTTGAATAATGTGTAGTGACATATGTCCACCATTATAGTATCATTACAGTGTCACAGGGAAAAGTTTAGCTGCCCTAAGAACCCTCTGTGCTCTGCCTAGCCATTCCTCCTTCCCCCCAGCCCCTAGAAGCCACTTATCTGTTTACCGTCTCCCTCGTGTTGCCTTTTCCCAAGTGTCATATAGTTGAACTCATACAATATGGAGCCTTTTCAGATCAGCTCCTTTCACTTAGTCATAGACATTTAAGTTTCCTCCATGTCTTTTCACGGCGTGATAGCTCATTTCTTTTCAGTGTTGACTAATATTCCATTATCTGCGTAGATCACAGTTTATTTATCCATTCACCCATGGAAGGACATCTTGGTTGCTTCCAAGTTTGGGCAATTATGAATAAAGCTGCTATAAACATCCATATGCAGGTTTTTGTGTGGTCATAAAAGTTTTCAACTTCTTTGGGTAAATGCCAAGGAGCACGATTGCTGGATTGTATAGTAAGACTTTGTTTAGTTTGTAAGAAACTATCAAACTGTCTTCTAAAGTGGCTGTGCCATTTTGCTTTCCTACCAGCCGCGAATGAGAGTTCCCGTGGCTCCACATCCTCTCCAGCATTGGGTGTGGTCGGTGTTTGGGATTTGGGCTTTTTAATAGGTCTGTCGTGCTATGTCACAGTTTTCACTTGCACTTCCCTGCTGACATACCGTGCTGAGCATCCTCTCCCAGGCTTACGTGGCATCCGTGTAGCTTTCCTGATGAAGTGTCTGTTCAGTTCTCTTGCCCATTTTTTGATCAGTGTTTTTCTTTTTTATTGTTGAGTTTTAAAATGTCTTTGCATATTTTGGACAACAGTCTTTTATCAGCTACATCTTCTGCAAGTATTTTCTCCCAGTCCGCGGCTAGTCTCATTTATTTTATCCCTTGACATTTTAATCCTGCCACATGAATGGCAACAGGATATTTGTAGTGGTGGTTTTCCATTTCTTCACAGAATTGGAGGCACAGAAAACATCATGTTTGATTTTTGTTACTTCAATATTATGTTGAAAGGAAAAATTTATATTTTTAATAAATGAAAACCAAAAATAAAGTGATTATAATTATCTCCAAAGTGTTAAAAAACTAAGAAATTAAATAATTTGAAGAATATGTCCAAAATAATTTAAAGAGGGTGTATTTTTCTCCTGAGTAAAAAATGTGTTTGTGTGTGTATGTGTGTGTGTTTTATGCATTTTTGTGTATGTGTTTGTGTGTTTTGTATGTGTGTGTAAACACATTTAGGTAGTCTGCAGGATCCTTTGTCAAGCTAGCTTTGTTTGTTTGTTTGTTGGTGGGAGGAGGTAATAAGATTGATTGATTGATTGATTTAATGGAGGTACTGGGGGTTGAACCCAGGACCTCGTGCATGCTAAGCACACACTCTACCACTGAGCTACACCCTCCCTGGGGCTGTCTGCATTTTGAGTTGTCTCTGCATGGTACCATCAACTCCTTTTGATGCAGCTAGAACTTTTGGAGCCTGCCTTGAAATGTGAGATCATGTTCCCAAGTGCACCGGTTACCAGGGTTTATTGCTGTTAGACTAATATTAGAGATCGTCTTTCCTTCTCTTTCATTTTTAAATAAAGTAACTGCAGTACAGATGAGGAAGATGAAAGGAATTACAGTAGAATCTTGTGGATTGCAATTTTTTTTTCATTTTTCCAAATAGGTAAGTTATCTTCTATCCAACAAATCTCCCGAAACCCCCAGGTGTGGTCTGGGGACACACAGAAAGGATGAGGTCTGTGTTATCAATACTGGTGACCAGCACTTGGAGGCCTTTAGAAGGCTGATTCATGACCATCGAGAGACCCGGGCAAAGCCAACTTAGGAGAACCCTAAGCTTGTAGGTAGGCCATCCTTAGAGCTTCAAACACAGCCACCACCAGTAACAAACCATAATAGAGATGCTCTTTTCTGATCTGAGCTCAGCAGAACCCTTCCAGGTATGTGGCACCTGGTTTAGTTTCAGGCATTACGAGTATACGGATCACACAGGCACTGTGCTGTGGCTCTGACGGGGTTTCTGGTTCCAAGTGTGAGGATTTTCCTTCTGCATCCATTTATTTTGGTGTCATGGACCACTGAGGTCAGGCAGCTCGCCTCATATACTCATCAGAGCTTTCCAGCCTGTGTCAGCAAAAGCAGGAACACACTATTTCCTTGGCTCAGTCGGTTGGGAACGCCTCTCGCACCTGAGTGGCCGGCTGTGCCGAATGTGGCCTTGGTTTAATTCCTGCATGAAGGTGGCTGTAAAGTCATTGGAGAATTTTTGTTTTTTTCCCTTCTTTCCAGTTTGCAACTGTACTTTCAACTCGGTTGCATTTATTCCAGATTTATTGCTTCCAAATGTGGCTCTTCGTATGCTATCCTTGATTAAAATAGAAGAAATGTCTCGATTAAGAATATCTTTAGAGATGAATCGAAAAAATGCATTCAGGATTATTTTTACTGTGACTAAAGCAGTGATAGTTATAAGGAAGATGAAAAGGCCAGGAGCCTTGGCCAGGAAACACATGCGATTGGTACAAAGTAGAAAATGTTCCTTCTTTTTTTTAAATATTACAATGCAAACTTATCTTGTCTTATTCATGGCCCAGCTCTTGAGCTGTGTATGGTTCAGTTAAGACAAAATGTACGCTTATTGTTCTTTTATATATCAGTTAATAAAAAATTAAGCCCATTAGAACTATGGCATTTAGACACGAGAGAATGATATTTTTTTAATGTCACAGTCAAAACCACATCTCTTTTAATCAACATCTGCTCTCTGTTAAACTGCCTATAAAATCTGGTGCCCTGTTGACAGTAGAAGATGAAAACAAACAAACAGGAAAACTACAAAAGGCATGGAATTAACATCAAAGTAGGATAACCCTGCTCTCTTTCTTTGGCATTTAAAAAACGTCTTTATTTTGACCCTAAACAATTGGATTTTCTCCCCACCAATCTTGATTTTGGCGCTCTGGATTAAGACGACTTCCATGTGAACTGAAACACGAGAGTGTAGGGAATGGAGGATGAACAAGGAACACATTAAACCATTTCAATTGTGAAACCTCCTTTATTGTTTGGGACCATCAGAAAACAGCACCGTATTTGTTTGTAGATTAAACTCGGGCTCTTTAACTAGAAATAGACTTACCATATGACCCAGAAATCCTGCTCCTGGCCATATATCCAGAAGGAACCCTACTTCAAAATGACACCTGCACCCCAATGTTCATAGCAGCACTATTTACAATAGCCAAGACATGGAAACAGCCTAAATGTCCATCAACAGATGACTGGATAAAGGAGATGTGGTATATTTATACAACGGAATACCATTCAGCCATAAAAACCAACAACATAACGCCATTAGCAGCAAGAAAGAAAAATACAATATGAGATCGCTCATATGCAGAATCTAAAAAAAAAAAAAAGAACGTAAATACAAAACAGAAACAGACTCATAGACATAGAAGACAAACTTGTGGTTGCCAAGGGGGCGGGGGGTGGGAAGGGACAGACTGGGATTTCAAAATTTGTAGATACTGACAGGCATATGCAGAATAGATAAACAAGATTACATTGTATAGCACACGGAAATATATACAAGATCTTGTGGTAGTTCACAGAGAAAAAAAAAGTGACAATGAATATATGTATGTTCATGTATAACTGAAAAATTGTGCTCTACACTGGAATTTGACACAACATTGTAAAATGACTATAACTCAATAAAAAAATGTTAAAAAAATAAATAAATATAAATAAACTCGGGCTCTTTAGCTGTAATGACAGGTGCCCTATAGGAGGCGAATTGCTTCCTTATAGCCCTGAAAATAAAGTAGTTCATAGGTTTGCGAGTGTGGAGAATGAAGGAGAGATCGCTTGGACTTTCTGTGGATACTGGAGTTAGTTTAGAAGCATCATTACTTTCTTTTTTAAATTGAGAATGTGATCTGTATTTGTCTTCATGACTAGCTCTTTGTCTATACTTAAATGTACACTTAAAGCAAAATTAAATACTTAATACTTAATTAAACAAAAATGTACTTAAAATAAAATTACTTGAGAGCGTTGCTGATTATGGATACATCCACTCTGCAGGGATTCTGCCAATGACGAAAAATAAATATACTGGTTAATGCCTTACGTGGAGTAGTTTGCTATATATTTGCTTATCAACTTAACAGCATCTCTTATTAGCCAGATGACATGTTCTGTGCTGGGAAGGGTGAGGTACAGAGATAAACCAGTCACAGTCTCTGACCTCCTAAAACTGGGGGGAAAAAAACAAACCCATCACCATCACAAAGACAAGAGCAGTGAACTTCCCTGCAGGATGTCCCTACCGGCCGTGAGGTGTTTGGAAGATCCTTCCTCCGAAGGGTGATATTTTACAGACGGTGGTACATTCTGCTCTCGTCATATGACTGAGGGATTCTTCTAGGATACATGGCAGGGTAAATTAGCCACTAAAGAGAATAACACATACAATTTTTTTTCATTAAAAATAAATATTTTGTTTCACTTAGCAAAGTAAAATAAGGTCAGACAGGGAAAGACAAGCACTGTATGATATTACTTACATGTGGAACCTAAAAAAATACAACAAACTAGTGACTGTAATGAAAAAGAAGTAGACTGGCTGATATAGAGAACAAGCTAGTGGTTCCTAGTGGTTCCCAGTGGCGAGAGGGAAGTGGGGAGGGGGAAAAGAGGTATAAACAATTAGGTATAAAATAAGCTACAAGGATACACTGTACAACCCAGGGAATAAAGCCAATATTTTATGATAACTGCAAATGGAATACAACCTTTAAAAATTGGGAATAAACACACTGTACACCTGTTAACATATAATACTGAACCTCAACTATACTTCAGTAAAAAATAAAAACAAACATTTTGTTTTAAAAAATTATTTTATTTATTGACAAGTTTGCATTTTACTATCCACTGATAGGATTTTATTCAACTGTCTGTATTTGCCAGCGTTCACTATAACCTCCGGTGGAAGATCGAATCATGAAATCCTAAGACAATTTGGTCTCCCTTCTTAACTTCATCGAAGTCTCTTTTGTAAAGACTTCTCCAGATGGCCGCAGGAAGGCTATGGTGAACTCGGGTTTCTGGTATCTTTTCTGTTCAGAGAAATCCAAGAAAGCTTCCTGGAGGAGGGCTGGAGGGGGTGGTCCATTAAAAATATGGGCAGGAGCACAGGTTTTAGACGCCCCTCCCAGGCCATTTTCTCCTTTCCTTCATTTCCTTTCTTGAGCTGAAATGAGATGAACCCAGTGACATGATTCAGGATTTCCTATTGTAAGCGGGGATTTGAGACAGAGCCGTGGAAGAGGAGAATTTTCGAGGCTTGGCGCTGTGGTCAGGAAAAGCAGAGAAGGATGGAAAAGCAGAGAAGGATGGAAAAGCAGAGAAGGATGGAAAAGCAGAGAAGGATGGAAAAGCAGAGAAGGATGGAAACGCTCCGTGGGTCGTAGGAAACAGGAAGGTGCGGCGCAGCGCGCGAGTGGAAGGGAAGGCGTTGGGTTCCTTTATCCACGCACTTCTTGGATTTCACCCTTGAGCTGGGTCACGAATGGACCAATCACATAATATAACCAATTCTCCCTGATTGGTTCGGGGTGTCCAGCTTAGTTCCGATGTGAGGCGAGATTTGATGCTCTTGGAACAGGGACTACCGGAGGAGGAGAAGGCGGGCCGAGCATCTCCCAGACTGAGCCGTCCCTGGTGCGGGACCTACAAAAGGCACCGACTCAGAGCAGGAGCTGCAACTGAACTAACCGCACCAGGCCTTTTGGGTTTTTCAGCTACTTTTTAAAAATCTCTGACCTCTAAGCTTACTGACTTGGTGTGCACGGGCGTCGGGCTTGTGTCTGCACTGACGTTGTCCGAGGAGGCCAGCTCTGAGGACCACCCACCCACCCGGAAGGATGCTTCTTTTTAAGATCTTTCTTTTTCATGTAAAGCTCCAAGTTTGAAACCAGAAGAGATTATTTTACTGCAGTATTTTTTACCATCATAAAAGACGAATGTAGTCCTGTTAAGAGTACTCTATAGCTCTGAAGATAAAGTTGTAGGTAAAACTAAATCTGTTGATAGGAGGACCTAACGGTGAAAGCTGGCCAAGCTGTCTTAACCTTTTCACGTCCTTATAAAACCTAGATACTCCCCAGCTATTCTGAAAGTTATTCAGATTATGCAGCTCCTCGTTAGTAACGTTTCAGGACTACTTGAAATAAGCATGAATAACAAAAATCCCCTGGTGAAACAGAACCACTGATTTCTCACTCATAAAACCAATTTAATCTTTAAAAGAGTCTTTCTCTTCTCTTGTTTCTCTCTCCTGCCTGCCTGAATTCCCATCTGTGCTTCTTTCTATTTATTTTTTCCCCTTTTTCTTTGTTCTCATTAATTAAGCAATAGCTGTTGGGTAGCTACAGAGCGTAGCAAGTCTAGCTTCACAATTCATACTAGGGAGATATAAACAGTACCAGTTTGTATAGGTGACTGTTACAGAGTAAAGTGCTAGACTGATGCGTTGTACATTGAGTGAGACAGAATGTAATTCCTAAATTATATTCTAGGAATTCTTTCTCATTTCTGTCTCTCTCTCTGTATCTGTATATGTATATCTATACCCATCTAGCTAGCTAGTTATTTATCTCTCTGTCTGTATCCACATATACATATATACACATAGTATGTGAGATTATAGCATTCAATAGATAAGAATACTCTAGAGTTTTTCCCACTTAATGGAGCCAGAATAAGCCCATGTCTAAGGTAATCTATTTCCCTTCACGCTGTTTAAAAATAAAACGAGGTACATTTTTACATTATGCAAGCAAAGGCAATATTCAGCTGGGTGTTTAACATTCAGAGGGGATTTCCGTGACCCGCCCCTTCCCCACCACCCCTGCCCTCTCTCTGCAGTACAAGAAAACATGGTTATTTACCCCGGGACACAGGTGACTGAACTTATAAAAATCACTACAAGACAAGATGTATTGAGGCCCGGCACGGAATGACAAATTCTGGTGAGGTTCACCAAGAAGAGACATATTGATTCTTAAATGATTAATAAGGAGAATATAATTGTATTTCATTAAGATGGATGGGATTTCATTTAGTCTGTCTTCTCCCTTTCCACTTCAGATGCGAGAGGAAATCAAGTCATCGTCAATGGCGCCTCGCGTTAGCCTGCCATGGCAACAAGCTCATTGATTGAGTCAAAGAACTTTCAGATGCAAGAGCTGGTCTTTAAGGGGCTGCTGAAAGCACAGATAACCCGGCCAAGGGAGCCGACTGAGTCAAAGAAGGAATGGAAATTCACGGTAAGATTTCTCAATGGTTCCTAACCGAGGTAAGCCCTTTTGAGGACCTAAGCCTGGGGTACAAAGCGATACCTCCCTCATTCATTCTGGAGGGAGGAGGATTGACCTGGCTTTGCAGAACACTTCTCACTATGACTTTACTCTAGTAAGTGACACTGATGTGATCATAACAGTTAAGATATTTTGTGTATCCCGGGCAGCTTTTTTTTTTTTTTTTTTTGCATAATCTCAATTGTTTTTCTAACCAGCCCCCAATGCTGTGTACTGTTCATACCACCCTTTTGCCAATGAGAATGTTGAGGTTCAGAGTGACTTCCATCTAAAAAGGATCCGATTCAGCCTTGAACTCATTATACCCTGATCCTGTTTTTAAAGTGACTCTTAGCTTTCTTGCAAGGCCTTTTTGTCTACAGAGAAAACAATCTAAGGGCAGCCACAGAGTGGTTAATGTGTGTACTTTGGAGCCAGATTCTCTGGGACAAAGGCCAGCTCCACCACTTAATAGCTATGTAAACTGGTGAGTTATTTAACCTACTATGCCTCCATTTCCTTATCTATACAATGGGGTTGTTGTGAGGCTTGAATAAATTAAGAGATGTGAAGTGCTGTGAAGGCACTGTCTCCATGGAGCCCAGTGAGCATGCACGATGCACTGGGTTTGAGTTCTGCTCGGTGGCAATGGCAGATACCCTAGAGGACGAGGTCCCCTGCGACAGCACATTCCAAGCCTAGCTCTCCCTGTTGCAAAGCGAGTTCTGAGACCAAGTTCAACTTCAGTGTGCAGAGGAAATACATTCTGTCCATTTACAGGCAGGACGTTGAGACTATTTGCTGAATAATAATTTAAACTATCCAATTGCTTAGCTGTTAGAGGACTCGCTTTTGTCTTCTATGAAAGAAAAATTTAAAAATAGTAACCATCACAGCATGTTGTGACGGATATGGGAACCTGTAAACCCCTCAGCTCAGGGCCTTGGCCATGTAAAGTGCACCACAAATGTTAGCCATCACCAGGATTATTGCTGTTATGAAGGCAGCCCAGAATAATAGTAATAGGAAAATAAGAAAATCTAGCTAATCCCAAATTCTATTTAATAAGAGAATGACTCCATGGAACCTCTGTGGTTTCCAATTTTCAGAGAATTAGCCTGTAATAAAATAGCTTCTGTGATAAAACTGAACTGAATATATTAGGATAATCTGATGATGCAGAAGGTGTCTTAAATTCCTCAATGATCATTGTATGTCACATATTCAAAAGTATAACTTGGAGATATTCAATAGGTAAAATGCTGACCTCAGCCAGCTTATATTGGAAACAGACAGGGTTTCATATTCTCTTAAAGAATAGGGTAATAATAAATAGAGGAGATTTTTTTAAAGAAACCATTAAGCAGCATAAAAATAGTGACTGTGATTTTAAAGAGAATAAAGCTGTTGAAAGTGAGACAAAAAAATAATACGAAGTCCGTGGAGAGCTTTTTCTTGGAGGAGAACAAGCAGTTAGGATAAATGGTTCCAGTTTGAGTTGACGCCAAGGAACCCTTTGCAGTTCTGTGCGATAATCCCTGTGGGTCAGTGCTTTGAACGTCCCCACCTCCAGAGGTAAAATCTGTTAGTCCATGGGAGCACGCGTGATTCCAGCTTTTGCTTGATTTACAAATTCTCTGGGAGAAACCAGCCCCTCTTCCTGAGGCCCTGGGATGGTGGAGGAGAAAGAGGCAGAGGAGATGGACGTTCTAAAACCAGGACCCTGAAGACTGGGGGACGGGGCGTCTGGTTAGAGATGAGGGATTCTTCAGTGTTCGCCATGGCCAGGCATCCCTGCTGGTGTCTTGAGGAACTCGAGTCACTCCCCGGACCAGCGACTGTGCACTGCCCTCCCTCCCAAGAGGGAGTGCCTGACACCGAGTGTTTATGAAAGAATGAAAGATGAGTCTGTGTTCAAGTGCCTGGCAAGACAAAGGCAAAAGAAGGCATTCACCGTGAGCTCTGAGTCCCTATGTTTGGAAGAAGCGTTCATTCATCGAGTGAGAGGAAACTGCTCACCGAAGGAAATTTGCACCAGCATGAAATGCAAACCATGCAAACCGGGGCTGAGCCTCACTGAGGAAGATGCCCTCACACTGCTGGCAGTTTAGAACCCACTTGGGCAGTGGAATGAGGCTTGTCCCAAACTTCAGGGCAAATTTATATTAGGCAACAGAGAGTGCACTTTCTAATAAAAATAAAATAAAGCTTAAATGGCACAGGCGTCTACTTCGATTTCAAATGGTTCCCATAAAGTAACATTTTGATGATTTAAATGGAAATGAATCAGAACATATAGATTAAATTTCCTTGCAAAACACATTGGCTTTTGTATATTTTTTATTAAATTTTTATTTCCAATATCAAAGTAGGCTCCAGAAAAAAAAATTGAAAAGGAAGGGAGGGTAACAGAAACATGTATTCAGCTCTGAGCTTGAAGTTGTGTCATAATATTTTCAGTAAATAAGAGACATTGAAAAGAATTAAGCTGGTATGAAGGCTTGTTGCGCAACACGTACTGGAGCCTTTGTCCTGGGAAACAAGAAGAGTCTGAAATGTAGCAGCAAAAAAAAAAAAAAAAAAAAAAACCCAGCAAAAACACTGATTAAAATATCAAATTTCACAAATGACCTTCCTCATTAAACAAACATACTTTCAAGACATTCCCCCATGTAGTGGCATTTTTTAATCCTATCTGCATGATAGGTTCAGATGTAATTCAATATGAAACCAGGTTTTGAGGTATAAAATGGATATGAGGCTTACCAGAGGAATTTTCCTGATAAATTAATAGTCATCAAAAGACATTCAAAAGAGAGGCTCATGAAAAGAAATAGAGATGTGCCAGCATCGTCAATATTAACAAATACCAACTCCATTAAGGAGCACTGTGCACTCTCTTGTTTCATCCTCACAATGATCACATCATGTTATTCACTATTATCTCTGTTTCACAGAAGTGGAAACTTACGGCTAGAGAGGTAAAGCAGTTTGCCCACGTTAGAATTTGGCAGGGAGCAGACTGTCTAATTCCCATCTTGTGCTCTGACCCACCCACCACACTGCCCCTCTTTCTTGATTTAGTCACTCTGGGCAGAGAGCAAGCTGTGGTAGCTTCTTCAGGAAGACGGTGTGGAAGGTCTGTTACTGAGCCTTCCGTGCATGAAAATAACTTTTCTTTGCCCCACACCTGGTGGATAGTTGTCCTGGGTATAGAATTCTAAAATGGAAACTTCTGCTTCAGAATTTTTGAAGTGCTGCGTTTGATTGTTTCCTAGTTTCTATGTTGCCATCATGAGGAGTCCAAGGCTATTCTGATTTCTGATCCTCTTTGGGTGATTTTATTCTTTCCTCTCTGGAAGTTTTTGGTATTTTGTTTTACCCCATTGTTACCACAATGTCATGGTAATACATCAAATCATTTATTCTTTTATATTTTTTATCCTGGGGCCTTTGTGGACTTTTGAACTGGAAAATCTGTGCCATTCACTTCTGGAAAATATTATTTATTTTGTTGGTAACTTTTTCCTTCCATGTTTTTTCTGTTCTATATATTCAGAAGCTTTATTTTTTGAGGAATTGGATTTTCTCAGCTGGTTCTCTAATATTCTTATCTTTTATTCTCCTATTTTCCATCACTTCATCTGTTTTTTCTATGTGGTAGAAATTCTTTAACTATCTTGACTCTTTTATTGAATTCTTTCTTTTGACTACTTTTCATATAGACATGCAAAGTTTGTGAAAGCTTTTTTTGTTTGTTTGTTTGTTTGCTTGTTTCCTCATTGTCCCTTTTTAATAGTGTTCTGTTCTTCTTTCCTAGTTGCCATATATTTTTTGAAGCCTTCTGAAGGTATTAACACTGGCTTTCAAGAGGAGGACTTTCTTTTGCTTGCAAAATCTCAGTTTCCTCCAAGTTTTAGTTTCCCTTTTTGCATGTCTCCAACTTTTATGTCAGTAGCTTTCCTCTAAAATCTGTTAAAAATTTATTATTTTATTGTATTTAAAATGAGGATTAATTTGAAAACTATGATCACATGGGTAGAACTTGTCACCTATGAGACCCACTCTCCTGGGGTCTCAGATTCCCTAGTGAAGCCTCCAGCCTGGATGAGAAAGGCCTGGCTACTCATCTGTCAGGCTGGAGTCTGCAACCCCAGAGTGCACACGCTCTTATTTCACTCTAAGTTTTCTGCTGTCAACTGTCAACTCTGCAACCAACTGTGTCTTAGTCATCCAAACAGGGAAACTACTTCATTCTCTCCAAAGAATAGATCTCCAGTGTTCTACTGGACTGAGGGAACATAGAGAAGTCTAAAAAAATTCTGTCAGAAGAGTAGTATTTGGGGCTGGGACTGCTCCATCAGTAATGTTGAGTCTTTTCTTTTTATTTTAGAACCATCTCTAGCCTCATTTTCAGAGGTACTTGGCACCCAAAACCCCTGAAACATTTGGATGTCCTAAATTGGAAATGTTGTTAGTGCTTGGCTTTCCTCTTTGCCGGCTCAGGATTCAGCTCCGTCAAATTACCCATCATATCATCTCATCACCTGCTTTCCGGCTTCCTTTTTTTCCCCTCTCTTGGGTCTCTCTGATTCTTTCTGTCCTTTCAAAAAATAATACCTTTACTATAATTGTAGTGGGGTTTCATGGGAGAACAGAATTAAATGTGTATGTTCAATCACTCACCTTTAACTATAAGCCTGTGAAGGTGTTTATTTCTTCTTACAGTTAAATAATTCTTGAAGACAGTGAGGATGCCCCCTTTTTGTATTAATGTATCTGTCATAGCTTTAAAAATAGGGATGTGTACATTGTAAGTACATCAATAAATGCTGAATGTGTTGAGTTAAATTCTATAAATATTCAGAGCCTCAGTCTAGAATAGTTCAAATACGTTTGGCCAATGAGAAAATAAAAGTAATGAATTGAATGAAGTAAAATAAAATTCCTCAAGATACTACATGTATCTCTTTGATACATACTGTTTTGTATCAACGAGCACCTAAACTACTACAAGAGGAAAACCTGATTAAGAGAATAGATCACTGAAAATTTTCTTTCAAATAAATGGCCTTTTTCAAAATAATCAACTATTTTTTTTTGTTAAATTAGTAATTCTCAGGTTTTTGTAACAATTTAAGTAAAAAAGAGAATAACCTTTAACATTCACTGTTATACTTTGAGACTATTTATTTATTGAGCTCCTTTGTGGATTAACATCTTGCATAGTAATTATCGATTTACACACCAATTGCTCATTAATCTTTGAGCTTTTCAGATAAGTAATCACCTCTTACTCATATCTTATTCCTATCGCTTTGTATGCACCCTTTTGCTGATTGAACGAGTTGGTGCATATATGCAATTAGTCTTATGATCACTAGTGCAGTGCTTTTCCGTAGTAACTGGGTGACTTCCACAAAGAGCTTAAGATATACTTAGTTCTGTTACAGAAACCACACAGAGAAGGACCCCAAAGCAGCACATTTAAAAGGACTGAATACCTATGAAAAGCCCCAGTTCAAGAATACTGTTGAGCAAGTTATGATAATCTTTCTATAATAAGACTTTCCCAGTTTCCTGAGATTAGGAAGGACCCCAGTGATCAGATATCTTCATTTACTCCCTTGTTGTCTTCGAAACAGAAGTAGGACAAAGCGCGAAGAAATGATCGATGTTGTCAATTTTCAACGTCCTTGTATTTTTAGAACATTTTTCTCATCTATATAAGAAAACAGTTGTACTGTATGTGTAAACGTTTAAAATATTCAAAACTGTACTTTGAAATAAGTATTTTTTTTAATCTCCCTAGAGATGCTTTCATTCCTAAATCTGTAAGTGAGAAAAGATAGGTAAAAACATATGATGTACCCTTAAAAAGGAGACTCAACATAGTTTCTCTTTCACATTTTTTAGGTAAAGTTTGAAGATGGAACTCATCTACTTTCATATGTGTTCACAAGATGCTTTAATGCCCAGGAAAATGATGCCGCTTTATCAGTAGGAAGGACCCAGTCTTCACTGAGAACAGTTAAAATCTTTAAAAACATACTTATTCTTAAAATGTAAGGCTTTCCCTCTTATGTTAACAGTGTTAAGAAAGTACAACATACAGACTTCAAACAGGATAGCTCTTTGATCTTAGAGCCCAGAGGCTGGCAAGAGTTAGAAACAAAATTCTCTTTTCTCTTTTTGTTGATCCGTTGCTGAAGATTTTCTTCCAAGTTCAGTGCTGGAGTAACTTTAGACCATTTATTCCCGTCAAGAGACTCACTCTCTTCCCTCCTTGTCTTACACCACGATTGTGAAACTACAAAGGTTTTTTTTCTTGAACTGCAGCTCAGTTTATTGAGGGTTATTAAACTCTCATCTTGGTGCTAATGCTACAAAAACTGCAGAAAAGTATAAACCAGGGGCTTCTTCTCATCGATTTCCCTCTTGTCCATTTCTGTTTCCCCAGGACACAGCATCACACGTGGCACCGAGTACGTACTCACGTGAATATTTGTTGAATCAGCGAATGAGTTTCTGACTTCAGGAGATTTGTAATCTCAGTAGGACGACCAGCAAGAAATCCTCTAGAAAGTGAGGAGAGTGTCAGGAAGCAGGCAATGTGCTGAGAAGGCTCTGCAGGAGACACAGGGTCGTGGCAGTCACTTAACTGAGCAACCCCCAGTTCCTTTGGACATCAAAGGCACTTAAAGGAAACATATTAGATGAGATATTTATCAAGTGTCCAACATCTACTCTTCAAAACAAACAAACAAAATCCCCCAAACCTAGTATGCTTAAAGGATATATTTAAAGGCATCTCACTCAGAAGCTGCTCTACCTGTGTGATGACAAACACAACACAAAACAAATTCATCAAATATGATTTAGTCAGCAGCATTTCAGACACCGATCAAGTCCAACTGGACCATAAACTCTCTGAAGGCAGAGATGGCGTCTACACATTTCGTTTTTTGTCCCAGCACAGTCACCTGGTGACCCCTCAATGGCCTGAACGTTTATGAATGAATGAAATCTTGTTGTACGCATACTGGTACACCAGACGCCCCAGTCCATTCAGGCTGTTCTCACAGAATACCATAAATCAGGTGGTTTCTAAATGAAAGAAATTTATTTCTCGTAATTCTGGAGGCTGGAAAGTCCAAGATCCAGGCGTTGGCCGTTTGTGTCTGGTGAGGCTCCCCTCCCCCCACCGCCCCGTTTCTGGTGCGTAGACTGCCAGCTTTGTCTTGTGTCCTCCTATGGCAGAAGGGGCCCGGGAGCTCTCTGGAGTCGCTTTTATAAGGGCATTAATCCCATTCATGAAGGCTCCACCCTCATGACCTAAGCACATCCCGAAGGCCCTCCTAACACTATTACATCAGAGGTTAGGTTTCCAACTATGAATTTGAGGGCATACAAAAATATTGTCTCTAGAGCTAGGTGCTTTTGCAGCTGTAAAACATTTTAAAATCATTTTTGGAGGGGGAGGTAATTAGGTTTATTTATTTTATTATTATTATTTTTAAATGGAGGTTGAACCCCGGACCTCGTGAATGCTAAGCACGTGCTTTACCACTGAGCTATAACCCCCTTACTGTTAAACATCTTTTAAAATTAATTGGTCTTCTCTAAGAGTCCAACGTGGACCAAGGACCCACAGAAAAGGTGTGAAGTTGGACAGGGAAATAGGCAGCATTTAGGGGTCTTATGAACTCAATGCAAAAGGTCCCACTGAGTAAGTAGTTACTAAAACTACTCCTCTGCTTCTCGAGTAATAATAAGCTATGTTCAGAGCGAAGACAGATAAGTCACATGGCCTGGTCTTTTTGTGGATGGTTATTATCCTACCCTTGGGCTGTTTGGTTCCAAATTCCCAGGCCAGAACCCCTCAGCTGGGCCTGATCCTTCAGGGTAGCCTCCTTAATGGGCAGCAGGGCAGGCAGACCTTTTGCCATAAGGGATCAAATACTGTTCAAACTAGCAAATGCCTCCGTAGCTCTAACAGCAAAGGTGAAAAGTATCGACAAATATATTTGTATATATAGATATATATACACACACATGACTGGGACATTGTGCTGTATACCAGAAATTGACCCATTGTAACTGACTATACTTCAATTTAAAAAAACAAACTATACCTTAAAAAAAAAAAAAGCGTTGACCTTCCCACAAGGGCCCTGACGAGCCAGTCACAGTGTGTGTCCAGGACGAGGATGACAATCTGAAGCTGTCGATTAGAATCCGTCTGTGACCTGGCCCACGCAAGCCTTTAAGTAATGTCTGTTTGATGGCTGCATTTTAATTTCCCATAAAACTGTGTGGCTTCTTGGTGTGCTGTCCATGCCTCAGAGGTGCACGGTGAGGAGTAATTATGTGCAAACAAAGTTGCTGAATGGGCAGCAGAAATGGGAGTTTCAATTATTTTTTAACAACCTGTTTACCGATTCTCTGGTGTTTAGTATTTTTCGGGCTTATGAGGTTCCTCGCTGATGGCTTCAGGCAAGAAACCAACAGAAAAATTGATGGAGAGGATTAAGGATGCCCTGGTACACGGGCAATATTCTCTCACTCCGGAGTGTGATTACAACCTCCGAGTTTTACAGAGTTTTTAAACACAGGTGCAGAGCTTTCTGCTTGTTTGAGCGAGAAAAGTACCCCATTTGGTAAAAACTGCGGTTCCCATTTGAGGGAGAGTTCTTGGCTGGGCATGGCCATGAGTCTCGCTCAGAAGGCGTCGATAATATCTAGTAAGTCACAGAAGAGCCCGCTGAGGTGGTCAGTCGTCATGCAAATGCTCTGTCAATCAGCTGAGACAGGAGTGGATTTTACCATTAAAGAATGCAAATTATTTTGAAAGCTCAAATAAAGGAAAAAAGCACTATTTTTTAAAAAAAAGAATAGCAGTTATTTAACCTAGAAGACTGGTGTATACCTACATTATTATTCCTAGAAATAGTATATATGATATTTGAAACGTATTTCCTTCCCTTCTCCAAAATTCACAATACTTTACAAAGCTTCATATGTTTGTGTTTGCTGCCCTAGTAAATTCGCCCAGTTATTTAGAAGGATTTTATTTCTGCTTTACAGATGGCAACGTGGTGGGACTGGGTAAGCTTTTCGGTATTAGCCTATGCATCAGAAGTCATGGCACACGTAGGAAATGTAATCCAGGCTACTTGATTCCCAAATGAATGTTTTTGTGAAGAAATAAAACATGCAAAGCTAATGTTTTATTGTGGCAGCATTGATCGGAGTATTTTTCTCTCTGTCAGTAGTGAAATGTGTCAGTGGTCAAATCTGAGTTCATAAGAAACAGATACACTCTGTTTTTAGATAATGTAGGTCCTTTCTTCTACTGTGGATCCTCTTTCCCCATCATGCATAATTTGAGGATATTCTGCCGTGTCTTAGCAGTTCCACTCAGAGTAGCACGCGTCCAGACCACAGAGCGTGTTAGCAAAACCTTGTTATGCTGAGTTCTGACTTCGGGCGGGAGCGGGTGTTCTGCACAGCTCGTGAGCCTGGAGTCAGAAAGTAACCACACAACCCTGGTTCCAGGCCTTTTCTCCAAGGCTGGCTCTTCCACGCTCCTACTGTCAATCAAGAAGAAAACCATGACCCACTCTTTCCTGGTTCTCTATTCCTTGAGACTAAATGCATCTCTTAATCTGGCCTTGGAGCCCCCCTCTCTCCACACACACGCTTTCTCTTTTAGTCCATAATTCGTTTTATTGGTTACAGTGTGACTACACTATTTCAGGCTTTTCCACAGCCGAGCACAGCTGCTCATGTGGGCTATTGATTCCATATGTTAGCTCAGAATTGTATAATAGTCTCTTCTAATAGTTGCCTGTGGCTTTTCCTCTCCCCACTCGGAAAAGTGCCCTCTGCCCCTGGCCTGGTATGCCAATAACTAGAAATGGGTTCTAATTAATATCAACCATTCTTCACCAAAAAGCCCAAGAGCTGTCTGATGTTGGAATAGCTCACCATGGTATTGGTTTACGAGGCTTTATGCCGCTCTATGTATGGAAAACACTTCAAGAAACCAACGCTAGATTTGTTGGTAGGAAGAAAATGTTGCAGCTATGGCGGGCTTAGCGACCTCTAACTACAGAGAAATTTTCCTAAGACATTAGCGTGTGAGAATTTAAGTTCATCTTCTCCCCAGTTATCCCCTTATCCTCCCACGCTCTTCTCTCTTTCAACCACAGTACCTTATTCATTTTTGTGAACTGCATTTTGAACTTTTACCTTGAAGACAACCTGAATGGCACCTTGTAAGTTTCACCTTTGAAAGCTTTATAGAAGATGTGCAGAGCCAGAAAAGTCTCCAAGAGTCCAGAGTGGAGGCTTTGCCTCAGAGTCTCGGGGCATCTGAGTGATCCCCAAACTCATAACCTCGGTCACAAAGGGCTTTAATGACGTCCCCTTCTAGGGCTCCAATAGCTTCTTGTGTCATAGTGAGAAACAAAATGAAATCACTCAGTTCTTGTTCCTTGAACCAAAGATGCTGAAAGAAGAAGGCAGGAAATCTGAGGAGATTCAGGAGGATCTGTTCATCAGACTTCTGAAAAACAGAGTTCTGATCTTTCACAACAACCTTTCAAAATTTATCTCAAGGAACAAAGTGTAGGCAACTTTCCTAGGCAGATCCCTGAGCAGAAATCAAAACAGCTCAGAGAAGTGGAACATAAATTGAATACAGTTTTGCAAGCAAATTTGGAAAGCTGGCCGACTGCCAAGAGCTGAGCAAGGTTGAAGCAACAAAGTGCAGAATCCCGGGAACGACTCTTAATGTTCCTTTACCTCTTTCCCCAGGATCTAAATCCAAGTCCTGCGGGATCTTCCTCTGCTCCAGTCACTGCCACCTCTCACAGAGATGTGTGTTTCATCGCATAGACAGACCACTGGAAGCCTTTCTACATGCTCTCTGTTCCTGGTCTCGTTCATCTTTAGTGAATCTTAGGGGTGAGGGGTCAGGTTAATGTTCTCTAGCTGTCCCCTTGATTATGCCACTATTCTGCCAAAAAAAAAAAAAAAGTGAAAACAAACCTCTAACTTTTGTATTAGTGGCCACAGAAATTAGACTAGTATACTGTGTGTGTGTGTGTGTGTGTGTGTGAGAGAGAGAGATGGCAGTTTAAACAAATCATCCCACAGAGCCTGTGTCAAGTGTTAAATGTCTAAAAACTCTCATCTTTCATCTGACTCATGGTAAGTAGGTTACAATATAAATCCGCAAATCTCTGGGTCACACCAGTGCCCCCAGAAATAGTGCCTTCCTTATCCTGTAGCTGCTCCCCACAGCCTCCATGCACAGAACGCACAGACTTCGACCCGAAAGCAGAGCCCTGTCCCTTGACTGCCACGACAACACACACGGGCCCCGGGGAGCTCCGGGCCACCCCGGGGTTGCCATCACGGCCCCCCGACCAGTCTTCCCTCCTGACGATGCCTTTCATTTCTCAGGCTTAAAAGATTTACTGCTACCCTCCATTCAAACATAAATACTATCCTAATTCCCAAATAGGATATTTTCTGTCCTTCGAAATTTGTTTTCTCAAGAACATTGACCAAATCTAAAGGGTTTGAGTACGCTCATCCCTGAGGCGTCCACGGTCCTCAGCCACCTGAATGCGCCCAGATTCTCAAAGAGTGACAGGGATTTGATAATGAAAATACACACTATTCCTCACTTCCGACCCATGAGCACTTGTGCTGTTCCGCCCTCTGTGCTCCCGCGGCTCATTTCCTGACTCCTAGCTCTCTTTCATTTTTCTTCGTCCCTTCGCTGGGTATAAAGTGACAGAGCTCTACACTTGGCATATGACGGGTGCCTAATAAAGGCATCATGGCATACCAATGAATAAAGGATAACTATTGTGATAGTTGCACGCATGTATTTTATTTTATTTCATTTTATTTTCCTTTTCAGTTTTATTAGGTAGAATTATTACAGTTCGACTGCACATACACATCATACTGCATGTAAATACATATACACAGTGTACCGCAAATTTCACATGCATTTTAAAGGTTACAGAATGTTTTCAAAATTTGAGTGAGCCCAAGATCCACTTGCCTTTTTTGGAGTTGTGAAATTAGATGTTCTATCCACAAGGGAACTTTACGGTTCAATGAAAAGGAAGGCTATTGCTGATGAACCCCAGATACGTTAGCAGCAAGCTGTGCGCATGACAAACGTGTCAGGCTTCTAAAAGCAGAAAAGCATCCAAGGGCTCTTGTTAGACTTAAAAAAAAATAACCATCAGAATACATCTTCCTAGATGTACATCCAGTTAAAAAATGCTAATCTTGAGGGGAGGGTAGAGCTCAGTGGTAGACTGCATGCTTAGCATGCATGAGGTCCTGGCTTCAGTCCCCAGTTCCTCCTCTAAAAGTGAATGAATGAACGAATGAATAAATAAATAACTCCCCCCAAAAGAAAAAAGTAAAAGTTAATTTAAAAATATTTTTTAAAAAATGCTAATCTTAACCTTCCTAATCCATTACCCTCACTTCTAAAATACAATTCGCTTTGCTTTTCTACAGATTTTTCCGTATGTACGATAATTAAGGATCCTGCCTCTGCAGTTTCAGAGAAATTTGAACTAAGCCTTTTACGAGACCATGTGGGTGCAGTCTGAATCCACTAAAGAAGGAAACTGAACATTAAGCATTAACACCCAGCTCCACCCCACCTTCCACGGGTTCACAGGCTAGAACACTTGTGATGGAATGCCAACTTTCTGTGCCGCTCGGCGTAGCCAGCTAACATTTAGGGCTTCTATTAACTTGAAGGAGAGTTCCAGGTGCATTCGTGTTGTGCTGAAGAAATGGAAATTTGGAAGCTTTATTATTAGCTTAGGCCGTGTTCAACTCACGTGAATAAGAGATGGAGAAAAGTTATTAGAATTTGTTTTTGCTTCTTCTTTTTTTTTTTTTTTTTAACAACTCCTGCTTTTAGCAGCGTTGTAAAACTGGGCATAAATGTGGGCGCTGAGACAAAGAGCTTGGGACTGTCTCTTTGGGGGGGCCAGACGGCGTGGGTCTCCCTCTTTTATTTTTATCAACACAGGCTTCACTATGACTTTTTAAGTAAATGTTGATGTAGGTGTAAAACGTCAGGTTCTTGGCTCCCAGGTAACAGGAATCCTTTGGCAGTCAGGAGTAGACAACTGTTCTAACAAGGGAAAGTGGAGAATTTGTGGGAAACCTACAGGACTAGCTCGCAGAATCCAAGGGCGGGAGGTGGGACCGGAAGCGGGGAAGTGGCGGAACCGCACAACTGCTGACATCTCTGATTCTAAGTGTGCGCTGGGCTTCCTTCTCTCCCTCTCCTAGGGGGGTGTTTTCTTGAATATATCTGCACACACATTTGTGGAGCTGCTGCGGTGCCAAGTTTACGAGGTCTCTTACTTCAAGGGACCAGAAAGAGCACCTGCTGTTTGTCTCCAACCCAACCTCATGCTCCGGGAGGCAGAACTTGATGAGTCTAGTGCAAGGTTCAAGCCAGACATGAAACCCTTGTCAGGGGCGGGAGGGGCAGGACCAGGTGGCACAGATACGGCTGCAGGAACTGTTGTCTTGCTTCCTCTCTGTTTTCTTCCAAAGGCTGCAGCTGCCTCTTCCGCGAAGCCACCAGTGCCATCAAGAAATCTGCACTTTGCCTAATCAGAAATGCGCAGACATGAACCGAAGACCTCCGAGGTCCACCGAGGGGCTAACAAGGAGCTCTTCTATCCTCCCGCAGGGCCTTTCTTTTCTCTTCTTTATTATGTATTCTAGTGTTCCTGCGTGCTGACCTCTCTGCATTTCCAGCCTGTTCTTTGCAATTCTTTTCTCAATTCCCAGCTCTCTTGTTTCTTCCTTCCCTTTGTCAAGAGAAACCGTATTGGACTGGAGCAGTGGTTCTCAAGTTGGAGCCAGCATCCAAATCACCTGAAGGGCTGGTTAAAACTCCTACTGCTGGGTCCCATCCCCAGCGTTCTTGATTCAGTAGGTTTGGGGTAGGAGCGGAGAACTTGCATGTCTGACGAGCTCCCAGGCGATGCTTACGCTGATGGTCTGGGGACCACACTTTGCGAACTGTTGGACTAGAGAGTAGAAAGGGGTCTTCTTGAAACTGTCAAGGACTGTCCTCCTCATTTCAGCCCCCTTTCTCAGGTCCACCATCAACAACAACTGCTGGGTGATAAAGTTTTAAAGTCAGCAACTCTATCAGCAGGAATGAGGCACGTTTCCAGTCCTCAGCGATCCAACTAGAGAAGTAGGGCACAGCTCGCTTTTGATGATAGTTGGGCTGTTCCTTTCCTTGTCTCAGGCATCGTGCTTTATTAAATCAGTCCTTTTTTTCCATCTGTAAGCAAGCACGATAACCATCACATCTACTTTGCAGAGCTGTTGTGAGGATTCAAGTAGGCGATGCATATGTAAATTTAAAAGCGCTGCAAAATATTAGCAATGGTGGCTGGTTTTTAATGCGCTTGGAGCGTCTGTTTCTCAGTGTGTGGGCCCCGTGAATCTTCTCCCTTGGGGACAGCTCTTGGTTCATCTTCTTGCCTCCCCAGCTGCTCAACCTTAGGGAGTTTCTGACCATCCATTCACATTTTCCAGAGTGACTGCAGCACTGAACTCTTACTATATTTACTCCTCTACCCACTTCTCTAGTCCTCTGAAACCTTGGTCTGCCTTGAGTTGCCAAATGTTTCTGCCATAAGCTTATTTCGTATCTTGTCCGGACAACTGCTCTGCTTTCTTCTCTGAGCCTTCTCTACACAGCAACCAGACACATCCTTTTCTGATGCAAGTGAGGTCGTATCGCTCCTCTGCTCAAACCCATTCAATAGCCTTCCATTGCTGTTAGTGTTATCGAGTCCAGACTTGTACTGCTCACTGCAGGACACGCCAGTAAATTGGGTGATGAGGTGTTGGGGCAAGGGATAATGACTTTATTGGGAAAGCCAGCAGACCGAGAAGATGAGGGACAAATGTCCTGGAGAACATTACCCCAAGTCAGAATTCAGGCTCCCTTTATACTAAAAGGGGGTGGGGGAGTGGTTGGTTGTTGCAAACCTCTTGGTCTCAAAATCCTTTGTTCTTGCAGCTGTCCACGTGGGTAAGGTCATGGTGTCCCTGTAAACCTCCAACAAGACAAGTGTTATTTTCTATTCTGCAACTTTTTATCTTTGTATGAATGGGAAAGTGTTAATAACCTTAAAGGTCCGAGCCTGGAGAATGGGCTCTCCTGTGTATTTCAGGCTCTAGGCAACATTCTTTTACAAAAGGTGCAGAACCAGCACGGCTAAGCCCTGGGAAACAGAGCAGAGGGTTAGCGCCGAAGGAACAGATCAGGTTTGCTCTTCCCTACTGTGTTAGGTCTACAGGATCTTGCATAATCTGAGTCTTGCCTTATTTCTCCAAACTCCTTTCTCTACCACCCTTCTCCTCGCGCTGCCATCCACATGAACTTCCCTACTGCGGGCGGAGCGAGACTGTCTTCTTCCTGACTCAGCTCCTCCTCCTGCTTGGAAGGCTGTTTTTCCACCTTTTTGCCGTAGTGGATTCATTCTCTCCCGTTGGGTCTCAGGTCACTGGCACCTCCTCAGGTGCTTCCTCTCTCATCCCATCCTGTTTGTTTCCTTGGTAGCCTCATAGAATCTGTTATCCTTTGTTTTCTCTGTAAGCCCAATTACTTTCTAGTTCCTCTGCTTGACTCTAAGCATCCAGGACAGCAGCTACCCACGGCGAGTCCTTTCACTGCCCGTGAGGCTCACTCTGCCGATGGCGAGAGAACACGTGTGGAAGGGATGAAATGATACGCTTTCCTTTCCAGGAGTGACGTCTGGATAGCCATTCAGGGAGCCTTCTTGCTGCTGGTAGTTTCTCTTCTTTAGGAAAACCAGCTCAATAGGATCAGATTGGCCATTTTTTAAAGTACGGCTTTTATTGTATTATTTTCTGTATAAAGAGCCTCCTAAACTCTCTCTCTCTCTCTCTTTTAAATAGCATATTAAATCTAAACACCCACATGAACTCCACAGAATTTTGATGTGTGAGTGTGAGGGTCAAAAACTGACTTTGAGGTTTTTAACTACTCGTGCAGGAGTCTGCACATGAAAATGGGTGATTGTGCCATAAATCAGACGGTACGAGAGACGTGCTGGGGCTAAAAAGTGCAGATGGCTTTTTGAGAGGTGACAATGATCGTGAGCCACTCTTCTTCGCCCTGGTGGCTCCAGGGTTGAAAGTAGCAAATAAAATCCCTATTGAGTTAAACAGACTCTTTGAGGGAGACATCCAACATTTCAGTCTATTTTCATTCGTGCCAAGGCTCTGAGCTCCATTACCAAAGGCAGTAACGGCAGGACGGATGAAGACTTAGAAACCGTCCCGTGGCAGCCCATGCTCGCTGTAAAAGGTGAAGTCCGTTTACACTTCTCGTTTAAGCTAAATGAGAATGCGTCATTTGCTTAATGGATAATTTTAGCTTGGTTTCCAATAAATGGATTAAGTAATTGGAGAACTTCAACACAAGGCAAAATATGTGTTCTAGCATTTGGGAAACAAACCAGAGCCACATCTGTCAGCAACTTAAGATGGAAAATTCCTATTAGTCAACCTATCAATAAAGCTTCACTATTAAGCAACCTTCTAATGGTTTGGCTGCCATGCTGACACGTTGCAGGCGTTCACGATGTCCCATCAAGGTCGCAGGCCAGCCTGGCGGACCGCGTGCTGTGAGTCCACTTTGTTCAATAGAAGTTGATTTTTTATTTAGCTGCGTGTGGAGTGTTCGGACGAAACAAATCACCTCTGTAAGCTCAACAAGATGAATAGTCGCTGTTGGGAGCTAGCAAGAGCTGGATGCAAGATTAATATGCAGTCCCAAGTTCCACTTCCCACAATTTTTATTGATTGTGTGAAAACGTACTAAACTTCATAATTTCTTAGGTGAGTGAGATTGAAACTCTTGCATAGCTCTAGTAGGTGTAATTTCTCTGAAATGTACCATTTGTGCACAAAAAGAGCTTTCCGTTCGGGGCCACGTGCAATGAATTCTACAGTAAGAGCCGAGTCTTTCTGATGGCACTTTTCGCCCCAAGTATACCAGGCTCTCAGGCTAACCTCTTTGTGCTCTCCACTCTCTGCCAAATTGCCTTCTTGGGAGAATTTCCTAAAGTCCCCCACTGCTGTGGTCCAAATACCAGGACTTATTTGGTGCTTGTTTTTCCATTCCCACAAACCACAGAAGATTGAATGTTCATGGATCTTAGCATTAAGATCTTTCTACTAACATCTGAATGGCATTCCAGCTAATTTGGCACAGCGTCTCATCCTCTTTCAGTAGGCTGGAAGGGAAAAAGAGGCCATTAAAGCCTGCCCTTAATTATTCCCCTTTTAATGTTTAGATCTAGATTTGGGGTGGGTGAGAGGTAGGATTGGGTCAGTGTTGGTTCAGGGCACATGCTCCAGTTCTGCTGCTGTTCGGTAATTTTAGAAATTGTATAGATTGGTTTCAACTGGTACACTTTGCCATTTTTCTTCTTGTTGAAATTTATTGCTGCAGTAAATTCTTGAATTCAGTTATAATTCTGGAATATTGATTTGGTGGAGTTCATGGTTCGGTTCCATTCTAGACCCTGTGTTCTTTTCTATGAATTGGACACGATGGCTAAACTTAATCAGTGAGGACGTTGGGGCATTGATTGTTCTCATCTCACCTTTTTAGAAAATAATGAAGCTATTTGGTTCACTTTTACCAAAACTTCACTGCATCAGTAAAGGCTCAAGTCTATTAAGATATGTTGAGCCCCTCGATTCTTCAGGTGAATCAAGTTATACAACAAATTTGGGGTTGGATTCTCCAACATGTCTAGTCAGTATGAACCTTGAGGCTCAGCCCATCCCTTCAGCTCAGAGTTCAGCTAAGGAATGTACTTTTCCCAAAGTTTCAACTTGGACCATGTAACAGTTTTATTGTAAGACCCGACTTCCAAAAGATGTTGACACGTGGTGACTACAGCTCCAGGTTCACTTGTGTCTGACTTTTTTAGATGATAGTATTTTTAAGCCCTCTAATTATATAGCACATTTATGTTTTCTCAGAGACCTAGACACCAATGCAAATTTCAAAACAGGTGATAATGAGATAGAACATTTTGAAATAAGAGGAAAAGGGATTTATTTTAATCAGTGGGCAGTACTTTAGCAACTCTTTTCTTCCTGCTTTTTTTTGGGGGGGGGGTGTTGGTTAGTGCTTCCCCGGATGTGAGTCAGAGAAGTAACGTTATGAGAAACCAGTATCACCCCACAAGAGAAATGGCGACTAAAAGGGTTAGCTCCTCAGAGCCACCTGGCACCCTGAAGGTCAAGTTCCCGGTGAGGCTGACCCGTGCTGGGGGCTTCCGTGAGTCCACGGAGGGCGATGGAATGGTACGCCGAATCTTCTCCAAAGGCAGATGCCTTCCTCAGGCCACAAGCAGGATGCCTTTGGAATAGAGACTTTTTCTGTAGCAGCTTCCATTCCAACCTCTCTCCTCTACTTTTCTGGTCTTCATTTTACAATTCAAAGAATGTCCCTTACGCTTTAGCACTCTGAGTTCCAAAAGCACTAAAGCTGGTGTTCACACTTACGGGTCTTAAAAGCCTGAATATTTACTTGATTTGGTTGGGTCACTGGTCCCGTCATTTCTTATTACCTAATACCATTATTTTTAAAAGTAACAACAATGAAATAGAATTCCGTGTGATAATTTTTGATACTGAATGTGTGAACGTCTTCTGATACCCTCCCTCAAATGGGACCTTACGTGAGGATGCAGTTGTGGTTCAGCTGGATGTTACTGAAAACACCGCTACCTCGTCACCCCCTCCAATGAATTCTGCATTCGCATTCAGCAGCACGTTGGGAGATTTCCATGTGTCCACGGAGAGATTTGAAAATCGCTTAAAAGTTGCTTGTTTCCCATGCTGTCTCCAGCATGTACTACTGTAGATTTCTAAATGACTTGTTTAAATGACTACCGTTTAAATGGTTGAAAGACAAATCATGTTGGTTTAGACAGACATTTCTAGAAACAAAAAGGCACTTGTATACACATCATAGGTGTGCTCTTGCTGCAGATCCAAAACACAAATATAAAATGCACAAGGTAAATCTTCCCCGAGGAGAATCCTAACTTTCCCCAAATGCCTTTATGCACAAATATCACACTGAATGCTGCCACTGGCAGTATTATATTAATGTTGTCGTTGAAAACATATCACATTGTTAATCCACTAAACTAAAATTACTGCTTTTAGTTGCTTATATATTTATACACTTATATTAAGGTTATGGCCCAATGGATAAAACATTTTAGACAGTATGTTAGTCATATGAAATATACCTGATTAATCCAGGACCTATCATGACATTGAAAATATAGGCAAACATAAAACATTCAGTGGAAAATCTTGTGATATATCAATTCCGTGCTATATCCTGTGAAAGGGAATCTATTATGAATGGAATTGCTTTCTGTTCCTCTCCCTCCCTTGTTGCTTCTTTCTGCTGTGTTTGGTATTAGGGCACCATCACAGACAATGAAAAATAAATGTGAACAGTTGTAAACCCGCTGACCTTCCCTTCTGATTATCATGAGGATGGGTGTTGAGCAAATCTGTCTTACTCTGTGTGACTAGGGGTTGGAGGACTGTGGTGCTAAGAATGCCCGTTCGAACCCCACTTAGAATTGCCTGAGTATGTGCGTGCATGCACACACACACACACACACACACACACAGAGGAAGAGAAGTCAGTGGAAATAGAGAGACCAGACTCGAGCCCTTCTGCTACATAAAATTCAGCAGCCACTAAACAATTAATTGCTTTATTTCAGAAGCTTGTTCGAATTAAACATTAGTCACACCCTCTCCCTTGACCTCTGCTTCCTGGGTTTAAACATCACCCTCCTAAAAAGCTTACTTGATGTATTCCATAATTACCAAAAGTCCCCAGAAGAATGCAATGTTTTATTGTATTGCTGCTTTTTGAAAAGGGAAAGATGTGGATATATGTCTGTGGGCATATATATCTAGATCTAGATGTGTGGAGATGCATGATTGTATTTCACAAAATTTTTGCAGTCATATTCCAAAAAGCACGAGGGAGATGAGAGAATGTGGGTAATGCTAAGGAAAAGAGGCTGGAGAAAGGAAGACAATGGGTACAAATTTCTACCAGTTTCCTCAGGCATCCGTAGCAGCTGCTTAATGATACATGTATCATTATATCCTGGAGTAGTTGGAGGGCAGAAACAGACTTGATTACACTACAGACAATTGTTTCACAATAATTCTGGGCCATTTTTCATTAGCTGTCGCCCCTCACAGCAAAATACAGGGTAATTTTTTTTAAGGAGCAAAACAAAACAAAACAAAACACCCTTCTTCCACATGAAGGTTGTCCGACAGTTAAGGATTTTTAATAATTCATCATGCGAAACATTTTAGGCTAAGTGCTAAATCTCTCAACTATGAAAACAAAGATGAGTGGGGAAAAAAAAAACAGAGCTTAACTTGATTTTATGAAAACAATAAGGTAAATAAAAGAAATTGCATGCTCACTTTTCATGATTGCATATACATTTTTTTTTTTATGGCTCTGCTTTGTCTGACAGGCTTTGTCACTAGTAGGTGGAATAAAAAGGGTTTGTTCTGAGCAAATTGATTAAGAAACTGATTTCTTTTTAAAAGATGCATGGAAAACTCTCCCCTGGTTATCATTTCGGTGTTTTCACATAGCCACCGACTGGGATCGTATCCAAGCCCCCTTTTAAGTTTTATTTCTAAGGAAGAGGGGTAATTTTTATCCACATGCATGTCTTTCAGAGAACAACTTTGGGCATCTTAGGGTATTTATTTTCCCTTGAGATCATAATGATAATAAGGAATAGTTGTAAGGCGCTGGGTCTCAGGCAAATACTCAGAGTACTTGGTATGTGTTAACTGACTAACCCCACAATCCCTCTATGAGGTTGGTGCTCCTGTTTCCCCATATAACAGACTCTAAATCGGGGACCTTCAATCCGGCTGATGCATGACCCCCTTGCGCAGTCTGACGAGGCTCTTAGAGCCCTTCTCAGAACCATATGCTAAATGTATAAAATATAATCCATAGGAGCACCAAGGAAGTCAATTATATTGAAGTAGTTAAAAACATTTGCAAATTATTGCATAGTTATGTGTATGCTTCTCCATTATGTAGTCAGTAAGACTGTCTCTAGGGGACAGAGATTGCTGACACCATTGTGATTCACTGCCTGCCTTTATAATTGATGGGGGTCCTAACTTTCGTTTAAAGAATAGTGAAAATAAAAATGTACTCTTTTTTGATGCAAGTTCACAGGCCCCAGATTACGAACTTCTGACAGTCTCATTTCATGCCCCAACCTGTAGCAAACTCAAAGAGAAAGTAAATTAAACATTAAATTAATTAAAAAGGCATGATGAAATGTGTCAAGTAAACAAGCTTAATTTGGAGCTATTTTTATAAAAATAGAGCAAACAGTGTAAGCAAGTTTCTACCTTGGAAGCCATGCAGAAGCCTTTGGACTCTCTTCTACAAAAAACAGAGACCTGAACGAGATCTTAGAGCAAGAGAGTGAAATAATTAGATCTGCTTTATAGAAAGACTTGAGCAGCTCTGTATTCAGGCATTTAAAAAAGTATGTCTCAGGCAATTTTTCCCCAGTTTTTCAAGTCGAATTTGTCTACTTTTCTTTGCTTAACACCAGCCTTTTTAAAAAAAAAACTCCATTCATGAAGCAGCAGACTGAATACCACAACAGAGGCAAAGGCATCCTTTAGCCGCAGAAAGGTAATTTTATCTAGTCCCTGCCATGGAGTCCAGTGCTTTTCAGTCTGAATTATGGCCCGTGATTGGGTCAGCAGCTGTCAGGTGGAACAAACACCTCCATCTGTTCCGTGTTGCCTGATACTGTCTGAGACACTTTCAAGATCTGGCTCACAGAGTGGAAGGTGGAGAAATTCAGGAGGCCTGAGATGATTTCAATGTTCCCCAACAAAGATCTTGGAAACTCATTCTTTACAAAAGATAGCTAAGTGGCTAAGTCTCTATTCCAAGAAACTGCATAAGAAAAGAATCTCAGGAAATCAGTTCTTAAAGGCTTTAATATAAAGACCCAATTTGCAAAGAAAAAGGAAGCTAAGTCAGAGGACAGGGAGTGTAAGAGATGACAGGATAAGAGAAGCATCTTTCTGAACTTTATTCATTAGTTGATGGCATCTTTGCCCATCTGCTTCAGATTATGAGTCTGACTTCTTTCAAAACAAGATTTTAAAGTATCGAAACAATTCAAACTAAACCACACAATCGTTCGGAATACTTAACTAGATACCCAAGAGATAGTGGAATACAAACATTGACGATAATTTGGCCTCAGTTTACCTCAGAACATTTGTAAGTAACAGACACTGCTTCCAGTGGGATCTTCAAAAACCCAACATGAACAGGAGAATGGGGAAGCCCAGGTGGCCAGCCCCTCTCCTCTAAGGGTCATGCAGCCCCGAGTAGACTGGTTCTGACGGCCATCCCCTCCTCTGTGTGAGTTCTCCCTCCTGCTCCTGGTAAGAGCAGAGTCCCTGCCCTGAAAAGGCAGGTCGGGTGACTAGAGAGCCAAAGGGACCTGGTCTTCCAGAATTCTACCTGTCTAGAGTAAATTTTAGGGGCTCGAATGTAGGATATGGGAATCCTAAGAACATCACAGGTGAGGGGTGAACAGAGAGAGAGTGAGGAGATAAAAGTGCCGATGTCTGGAGGTGCTTCCTAGCAAGGCTCAGAGTGAGAACCACACTCCTTGAGCCGATGAAGAACAAAGTGTGGGAGGTTAGGGAGGACTCTGAAGCAACCATCGTGTTTAACAGCTTACAAGTTCAAAGTCTTAAGAGCATGTTACACTTTGACCTGCATAAGACATGTACTATCACCTTCCAATATCTACCTGAGTCTGGGTTTCTGGAATCCAGCAATGGGGTATCCGGATGTCCACTCAGTACTGACAAAGCTCTGGATGAGGCTTCTGCAGGGAGAGCAGTGTGGATGCTTCATACGATGTCTGGGAAAATTCTGGGTTCACTAGAATGTTGAGGATGTGCAGGCTGTAGATAGCGTTAGGGGTGCATCGCCTTTTACTTGACCAAGCCCTGACCCAGACATCAGGAAACATTGTTTTAATGGGGAGCTTTAAGATGTCACCACATTCTTCTCAACTTGCAAGCAAGAACGTTGAATCTCTAAAGTCAAGGGGGAAAGTGAACTTTATTAACATATTCAGCAAGAGGAGACCTCATGAAGCCACACGGCACATGTTGAGCTGAGGTGAGTCATGAGCCCCTCCCTCTCAAGAAATCAGATCCCTCTTCTCTCTTGTAATGGGTCTTATGAGCCATCTCAGCAAGCCTGCTTCGGTGTCTTCTGATGTATGTTCTCTTTTAGCATCAGAGATACTCAGTGCTACCTCTGAGCACCTCACAGAAGGGAGACACAGGCTAACTGCCTTTGGGCTCTTCCCTGTGATTGAAGTTGGGCCCCCAGAGTGCCAGCAATGAGGTGACTGCAGGAGCACTCTCTCATCTGTAAGACGGGGACTATTATAGAAACAGCAGCTAACGTTTTCTGAGCACTTACTAAGTTGTAGCCATTGTCCTAGAGGCTGTGTTGACTTATTTTATCCTTAGACCTGTGCTGCGGGGTGGCTATAATTATTAGTATTGTCCTCATCTAATGCCTGAGGATCTAGGGCACTGAGGGGCCAGGTAGCTCGCCCAAGAGCAGAACTACTTAGTAGTGGAGCTGGGATGGATTCCAATTCAGGAAGAAAGATGAACTCTAGAGTTTCAAGAAATCAGGTGTGTATGGTGCCAAGCCCAGTGACCAGCGCCCAGTTGAAGCTTCATCCATGATGTTACCAACCTTTGCAGAACAGCACCTCTGCCCGACCCTGGGGAAAGGCAAGCTAGAAAACATGAGACGATAACCCAAAAGGAAGATCAGAGATCTCTCCCAGCAGGAGCAAGTGACCAAAATCCAAAAGGGGACCCTGTGACTATACCCGCCCCCACCACCCCAACATCCCTCATCTGCTAGGACAGAGTAAAGCCAAAACGGTGGTGGTCTTGCTGGACTCCTGACCTGGGAAGACCCTGGGTGATCGTGGTTGGTTTTAGCTGCGATCCCTTCCACGACCGTGAAGCTAAAGGACGTGTGCCATCAGCAGGGCTTCAGTGGGTTCAGTTTACATTGTTGTTGTCTGTTCAGTTGAGCTTCGTCTATGTTACACGCGATGAGTGTTGGCTGAGTGTCTCAGGATGCCGATGGAAACGCAGCAGAGCTCTGAGCACCATCACAGTTTGTGGGGAGACAGCTCTACAGGGACAGAATTTCAGTGCAAGGAGACGCTGCCACAGCGGCAGAGGTGGCTGAGTTCAGAGTGGTCAAGCCCACGACAGGTGGAGGAGAGGGAAGAGAGGGGAGGTGACGAGAGCCGAGGAGACTCCATAGAGGCAGTGATGATGGCGGAGGCGGGCCTTGAAGGGGACGCCGGGAGCTGGTGCATTCCGACCACGTGCCAGGGGCCGCTGTGAGAGTTTTACCACTGTTAAGTCAGTTAATAAGAAAGACACTACAGGGCGGAGGGTACAGCTCAGTGGTAGAGCACATGCTCAGCATGCACGAGGTCCTGGGTTCAATCCCCAGTCCCTCCATTAAAAAAAAAATACATTTATCAAAATTTGTTAAAGTGCACATCTGAAATATGTGTAGTTTACTCTACAGGAAACATACTATAATAAAGGTGTTAAAAATAAATAAATAGACCTAATTACCTCCCCAGCAAAAATAAATAAAAAATAAAAAATAAAGTAAGAAAGACATGACTATTATCCTCATTTTACAGATGAGGAAAAACAGAGCCAAGTTCAAGTAACTTGCCCCAAACTCCACCGCCCAGCTAGGGCTTCACCCCAGGCGTCCGGCTTCAGTCTGTGCCTTTCCTCCCCGTGCTGTTCTAGTCGAGTGCAGGGCTTGCTGGTTAGAAACGCGGCCCAGGGCCCCGGCCAGCGTGTGGGGGGAGCGCTGGGGGGTCGGAGAGGTGTGCTGTGCGAGGCCTCCTGGCTATGATGGTTGTTTGGATTTTAATTGTAAACGGTGAGAAATCCCAGAAAGGTCTCAGGCAATGCTGGAAAGACTGGGATCTCCATTTAGACAGAAATGGGGGGACGCCCTGGGGGAGGGTGGTGTTGGCGGCGGAGACCAGTCAGGAGATCCGTGCGGCGGGCCAGCCCAGCCGGCAGGGAGGGACTCGCGGCTGCCCTTGGAGTCGTCCTGCAGTGTGGCTAGCGTGCCGGGGTCTTCCAGGGAATGGGTTTTATTTGGAAGAGATATTAACATGGATGGGAAATGGGTGTGTGTTTGTTGGCACATTATCCAAGAACTCTACCTCCAGGTGCCATAAAGCAATTAATTGTAAGGCAAGATGATCCAATCATTGAAAGCGGATGTTACTGGGTTTTGTCCTGGCCAACTATAAACCAGATAATCCTTGCTAAATGTACCTGCAAATCTTCTTTGCTCTTCAATAAATATTTAATAATAGGGGGTTGAAGAAGAAGGTTGTATTTCAAACATCTTAATTGTGCAATGCCAAGCATCCGCAGACACAGGTATTAACACAGCTAATTGCTGCTGAAATGCATTTATCAACCGAGATGATCAAATGAAACAGCAGCAGTGGCTTCTCTCCTCCCTGGTTGGGCAGGGACAGAAGACTGACAGGTTTACTGCCTCTCACGCAGCGTTTTCATGTCTCATATTCTTTCCTCTCCAATTCCTCTTTTATCGATAAGCTGTGTGCTGCAGTTCAGTCCTCCACTTCATTAATAGAGTGTGTAATTCTCCATTTTTTCCTGTGCTTTGTTTTGAGGCGGTCTCTCTCCCGTGCAGCACGTACATTCAGAACTCACTTTTGGAGTCATACGTCACCGCTGATGCCTCATCCTTAGCTATCTTTTCTTTGACTCAAGTAACTTATTTAACAAACACATCTTTGTTGAGCACTTTTGGGGGCTAGAAACTATTATAGTCTCCAGGTAAACGGTGAGCTGAACAGATGAGCCCTCCCTGTCATAAGACTTGGACTAGGCTGGAGAAGACAGACACGAAAGAAGCCAAGCATGGAAAGTATTGGAGCATGAACACACGGACAGACCATGTTAAAGGCTTTGGATTTTGTTCTAAGTCGAATGGACTCACAATGGATGAAATAATTCCTAAAACAAAGATTAGTGCTCCTTAATATGTCTCTGTTTTAATTTTTTGTATATATATATATATATATATATATATATATATATATATGACATATATATATGTCAGTTTACAATGTTGTCAGTTTCTGTTGTGCAGCATAATGTTTCAGTCATACATGAACATACATATATTTGTCTTCATGTTCTTTTTCACCAGGAGTTACTACAAGATATTGACTATACCTTGATATTTCTCTTGATTTCACTCAATTAAAAAAAAAAAACTGAATGGTCTGGAACTGATGACAGGTGCTTGGGGGTCACAGACAATGAACAGAACATAAAAAAAAAAAACCTCTCATCTCTGACTTAGCTTTTCCACCAACAATTCTAATTTCTTTAGAAATAACTGTTGTTATTTTCTTTGGAAGCAAATACTGTTGTTGAACTTTCCCATATCCCATGTAGGTGAGAAACATCATACAAAACGTATGTCTGTAATCCCCGAAACAGCAGCTAACATGTTCACAGAAACAATCCGTTTTTTTTTTTTTTTCCCAGAGAAACTACCATGATTCAAAGTTAATCTCTTCCAAGGAAAGGAACTGGAATTGGTTCCTGACATGCAATCATTCATTTCTTATTTTACCAACAGTAATTAAATTGCCCGGAACTGTTGTCATTTAACAGCCTATTAATTGACTAATGTGCATCGCTTGCATTCCGAGTGTAGGTAAAATCCAGGGATTAAGCAAGAAGGAAAAGAGATTTGCCAGCTCTGCCTGTCATCCTGAAAGGGGACATTTACCTCGTGGTGCAAAGTCATTTGTAAATGCACAAGAAGCTTCTGGCTCAGAAGAGGGGAGCCCATCAATCCGAAGTTGCAGGGGCCACAGGGAGCCGGTGGCCTCCCTGAAAGCCAAGGGGGTCTATTTCTAAAACCCTCTGGTGAGCGAAAGGACCCACCGTCCTTCACCGTCAACCGGACGCCTTCTTCTGCTGTAACTTCTTCTCTTATGAAAGATTTCACTCACCCTGGCCGGTTCACCTGGCTGATTTTGAGACGCGTGATTTTGCATTCCTATTTGGGGTCCTTCTTATCTTTCTAACGCTCACAGAGACCTTTCCCAGTTTCAGAAATTTAAACATGAATGGTTCATGGGACTCTCATAGCCTATTTTGAGGGCCTAGTTTGTGTGCTTGTCAAAGACAGAGGTGTCCTGAGATCTTTGCATGTTCGAATCTCCAGCATCCATGGAACCTGGATGGTCCCAAAAGACGTTGGATGAATTGAATCAGGATAGGAAATCATTTACTCTAAATAAGGTAAAAAGGAAATGACCACACGGACATTCACAAGCGTGATTAAAAGTTGCGGTTCTGGGATCTCATCATCTTAAATCGCTAGCAACCCAAAGGCAAGCATCTCTTTCAGTCGTAAAATTTTCTCCAAAGGATCTTACCCGCAAACATTTCTATTTGATTACTCTCTTTGTGAAACCAGAAGACTCTCCTCCTTGGACTTCAGGCAGAAAGTCCTTTGTAAGCTCACATCACTCTTGCCAGGAAACCTTTTTGTGTAGGCTCATCCCAGACCAGCAAGCATTTATAGGTCCTCCTATTTCAGAGTCGTGCATTCCGCTGACCCTGCCTGAGTAATGTCTCCCCAGAGGCAAATGCTGTTGCTCTTCCGTGCCTCAGTTTACTCTCTATAAATGGAGATAATAATGTCTTCTCATTTACTGACACATAAGTAAGTTGGCAGAAGACCCTGGCAGGGAACTGAAGGTTTGAATGGGGCAGAATCAAGCAAGATGTCATTGTTCTTTTTCTTCCAGATCCTCGACGACCCATTCTCTTTTGCTTCTCATTCATGGTGGATGTCATTAAGTAGCCTCACTTATTTTTCCAAAAGATTGACCCCCAGACTCTTGCCGTGGTCTCTTGCTTCAGAACATTGGTTCTTTGCATATACAACACGAGTGTAAAATTCTTGTGTGATTTCCCCAATAGTTGTACTGTTTAGATAAAATGCAAGATATAAGATTAAGTTGTAGGCCCTCAAATGTAAATTCAGAATTAACTTAATTACCCTTAGTTAATTGCCAGCCCTCAGTAGTAAGAGGCCTTCCTTTTAAGAGGGCAACATGGGTGAGATTATAAATGTATTTTTGGCCACTCAGTCTGATGTGTGACCTCTGTTCCGTCTGAACCTCAGTTTATTCATCCATGAAATGGTTGGGTTGGGACAGGTGACCTCTGAAGACTGCTGCTTCTGTGAATCTGTAAGTTAAATAGAACTACCTGTGTTAACAGAAAGGGAATTCAGTTGGGTTTGGGCATTTCTCTGAGATCAAGATGAGCACTGATCAAACTTTCCTAAAGAGATTAAAAGCCATTTTGCCATTTTGTTCTTTGTGTGGATTCCATGCAAAACACTTTACTATTCCTCATGTCCCCCAAACCCAACTAGCCATTGGAGGAACTCTCCCAGGCTCTCTGTCTCTGTCTGCAGCCTGTCAGCATTTCTTGTTAAGGTCAAACCTATGAGACAGTGTAAAATTTCTAGCATCTGGCTGTGAAAGGCTGAGAGAAGAGAGAATCATGGCTAAATGGTCCATCTTGGATTCTTTCCAAACATATCCTACCAGAAGTCACAACAGGGATGCCCGAATATGTGTAGATGTCCTATGACGTGCCCCTGGAGTTCCTACTCAGCGACAGTTTTCCGTTGAACAGTAGTACTCAGGTACAGGTCTTCAACCAACATCGATACCCAGAGCTGTAGTCTACCTTTTAATTGATTTAGGAAAATGTATTTGCTATCTACTTCTGTATACACGAGATATTGCGTCAAAGCATTGCACGTATGTTGTCTCTGCTCAAACCCAGAGTGGGTTGGATCATGTCTCCATGTTACGTCAAAGGAGTCATGAAAGATTCAAGCCAATAGGTTTTTCTCTCAAAAGTGTTTGAGCCTAAGCCTTATTTGTGATTATGGAGTGAGAAGCCTTGTTTCATAATAATGAGATGCTGGAGAATCTGGGAGTTTGGAAAGGGCTAAAGGATACTTCCTAATGTGCTGGGTGTTAAGCAGAATAGATTCACTCCTTTGCCAAACAGCATTCAACACAGGAGTGTTGCCTGGCACAGGGCGATTCCATTAAATGCCATTCATAAACCCATTCTATTATCTGTGCAAAGATCTGGACAGTGTTTTCAAATTTGAATTCAAAGGACAACATAGGGCATTTTAATAACAAATTGCTGATCTGAGAATTTTCTCAGAGAACCCATTGTGTACCATAAGGTGATGGTTCAACTAATGCCTCTGTGGAAATCTGTAGACTGAACAACCAGTGTGGCTGGCTTACAAATTACATTATTTTTCCTAAACCCCCAACATCCATGATTTCATTTCAGTAAAACAGTATTTTAAACAATGACTAAATGTGTAAAAAAATATATATCAAAGGCCATGGAACAATTTATTAATAATGGTAGGACATTTTCTGCCCTAGTCTTAATGCATCACTTAGGACCGTATTGATTCAGTATCAGAGTTCCTGGAAACAAGCCTCTTACCAATATCTAAGACCCTGATGTTGTAATTGAACTAGAAAATGTAAGATTTCCACTGCTCCTGCTGAGAATTCTTCCCAATAAATGTATGTTCTCCACTGGGGCTAAAACCATTGCTACTTGTGTTTTTAATTTTTCCTCCTGTTTCTTTTTCATATTATTCAGTTTTCTTTTTTCTCTCCTTTTCTCGAAAAGACAGACATATTAGATACTGTTCCTCTAAGACAACTTGCACTTTAGGGGGACATTTGAATGATAAACTTTGTTATAACTTACAGCCAGAAAATCACCAGTGTGCAGTGTGCAAGTACCAGAAAATGTATTAATGTTTAACTCTATAATGTGGTTGAATGAAAGTCTTAACAGAGAGGAGCTTTCACTATTTCTCACATTTTTTGCATGCTTTTTTGGAACAAGTTTAAGAAATGTCTCTGTCTGCAGCTTCCTTGAGGAGACAGGACATCGACCGCTGAGCTTCATGAATTATGTGTCAGGTATCGGCATGGCGTCATTGGCTGAGAGAGCAAGGAACACGCAGCTGGGGTTATGATTCTGACGGCAGGGCTTAGCGGATGTGTGATCTTGGGTAAGATGTTTCATCGCTTTGAGCATCTACAAATGAAGGGACGGGGCAAGGTGATTTAAGGTCCCACTGCTGGGACACATCTTGGCTGTGTGTTTTCAGAAGCTTGAGAAAAGGAATGAAGAGCTACTTGAAGAAAGCTGACTAGAGCATCGGACATTATGAGAAGTAAACAATTTCAGTGGCGTGGAATCATTCGAACAAGAGGAGTGCTTAGGGAAAGTCGGATGACACGCTGTCCTGGACGGGGAAGGGGTTTGGCTTACTTTTCCAACTAGATGGCTGTAGAACCAGCATAGTCCATGTTGTGCTGGGCTTCCCCAGACGCCCGCTGTGGTACCAGGACGTTCATTCATCAGGAAACTGGGAGAATTGCCTCCTGATGTCTCACAGCCAAATCCCTCTCTTGGAATGATGTTTAGCTGAAGGGAGTTGCTTTAATCAAGGTTATCCTTTCTCCCCGGTGATCGTCTGCTTCTAATGACTGTTCAGTGTAGAGAGGGTACGAAGGCTCGACTCTCTTGCCTGGACTTGAGACAGCTCTGAAGGATCAGCCCAGCTCAGAGAGCCCAGTGTGATTGCAGGATCCTCTGGGGTCTCTGTTGCAAATGCATCACAACTCACTTCCTCTCTCTGCCAGATTTTGCCCCCCTCATTTCCTTTTGGATGGTGTACATGAATGTGCCCCTCAGTAAGTCTCCTACACCAGCATTCTCTCAGAATCTGTTTCTGGGTGATCCACCGAAGATATCCGAAGGTGGGAAATAAAAGCTTTAGTCTTAAAGACTCATTGAGAAAGGGGTTGAAGTAGGAGACAGCAGGGTGATAAGCAGGGAAAGACAGGGCAAAGGAAAACTAGCAAATGATTGGATCCTACGAGAACTGAGTTAGTGCAGACAATATAATGGAATAAGGCGCCTCTTCTGTCTAAGATAGAAATAACCCACTTGGGCAGTTTCGGGGTCTATGTTAGAAGGTCTCTTTTAGAAGTTAGTACATATTTCAGTAGAGGGAGCATGAGACAACAGTGTTTGCCATGTTGTTTTTCATGGACGATGAGATCTCGGAGCCAGTAGAGGAGCCCAGGGGTCCTTCTGTAGCTGGGAGTCCACGGGAGGCACATGGTATTTTTGAGAAACCACCAGGGGTGGAAGAAAGAGCATTACATAATCCCAACAACAAGCGTCCCCTCCTGCCAAGAGGATATTCAGGATTCTAGGTGAGAAACTCGGGAGTTCTCACAGAAATCTGCCAAGGGGGGTGGGGGGAGAGGGAGGGAGGGAGAGAGAGGAAGAGAGAGGAAGAGAGAGGTGGGCAGAGACTAGTTCTTCTGAGAATAGTGGGACTGAAGTGTTTCTTAGGGCAAGTCTCAGGAGACGCAGTTAGACATTTCCTTTCTCCCTTCACGGGGAAGTTGCTGGAGGAGCTTGTTAAGAAAACAGAGACTCAGGTAGCAGGCGACCGAGGAAGGGAGGTGTCCAGCGTTGGCTCACTCAGGGGTCATCGTACAACTTCAATGCCTAGATATTTCTTTAGAAAACACTGTGATTAGTCAAAACCACCTCTCCTGTCCTCCTCCCCACGTTTTCTACCCGTGTAGCTGCTTTTTGCTCATACCAGACTTCATATTTACATCTACTGAATTTCACCTTATTATGTAGACTTGGATTCCAGCCAGTTGTGAATCTCTTCCTTCTGATTCAGTCCTTCATTATGTTCTCTAACCCATTCTCCTGCACTTTCCTCTGCTCTGCCTCGGGCCACTTCTGAATGCGGCCAAAATGGTGTAGAAGACATTTTGTCTAGTGTCAACACCATTGTCTATCTGTTGAACTAAAAATATTTTGATTCCCCTAAGAAATTCTCCCAGAGACCATAGGTTGTGAAGAGAGGGCAGAGTTCTGATAAGAGTAGATTTGCTGCGAGTGTAAATGACACGCATTTCCTTGTGTCTTCCTGACCTGCTCCCTTCCAGGACCACATCCATCACCTTGATTTAATGATGGACCACTTCTGGGAAGAGGAGAATTTGTGAAGTGCTGAAACCTGTAGCATCCAGGTCTTACTAGTCAACTTAGATTGCCTGGTCACTTGGCATCCCAACTGATCAGTTGTTCAGTCTCCAGTAGGACCCAGGTAGCTATAGCTAAGCTATTGATTTTAAAAAGAAGAGTTATTTGCATCAACAAACATGGATTTACTCTAAAATTCTAGAGTCCTTAGTGCCCACCCATCTACTTCTGTTGTATGCATCCTATGATCAAGTCTTAGATTCTTCTTGCTGTTCTTTTGCCACCATTAGGTGGTTTCTCAAGGATTTGTCTACAGGGAATTTTTTTAACACTGTGTCATGGGCTTTAGTGTCATGGGAATATTGATAAGACTTTGATTGCCTTTTGCCAGCATCTGACCCTTCATGTGTGTCTGAGGTTCTGTTTTCTACAACCCGTGTCCTGGGTACGTGAGTGTAAGCAACAGAAATGACTACACTAAGTTCATCTGAGAACGAACTTACTGGAACATTTATTTCATAGCTCATATTAAAATGAGCAGAAGCCAAGGAAGGCTTAGTGGTAGAAACAAAACTGTTCTACTAAAGAAACCACCTTGTTAGGGGCTGGCTGTTGTTGGTACTTGTCCCACCACTACGTCTAGAGGTCCCAGCTACCACCACGCAGAACTGGACCACCACTGTCCCCGCCACATGCTGATGCTAGTGATGGATTCTAACCTGCACTTCATCTTAGTATCTCATGTGCAAGTTCCAGAGTGTTTGGTGGAAGCATCCATTTATTCTCTTCTAGGTCACATGCTTGCAGCTTAACTCTCAGGAGTGAGGAAAGGAAGCCTCTGGTCTCCTTTTTCATTTATACGGGAAGGTGTGACTTCCTTCCACAAACACTCTGCGAATGGAGATTCCTCCAACACTGGAAGGAATGTATATGCTGGGAAGCCCCAAATGACAAGTGTCCACCACATGCACAAAGGCTGTTTTAAAGGTAAGGGAGGTGAGTCCCATCCCTTCCAAACTAAATGCAACAGGTGTAGCATCTGAGTAGTTACCACTGAGTCACTGGAGCTAATTAGTTATAACTTTGCTGCTAGTTTGTCTACCTAATAATTGCATTTGGTCCTACCAGGTCCTGAATCTACTCTGTGTTCTGCCACTGTATTAATTGGGTGACTTTTTTTAATCTTCTTGGACATAGAGATGGCTGGTACCTTCCAGTGTTAACATTCTGAATTTCCACCTTGATTAATCCTCCTCTTCTGACTGTGATGTAGGCTGGTGTGTGAAAGGCTGTCTTCTCAGCTCGGTACCCAGTCCCCAGCGGAGTGAGTATAGGATCCTTTTGTACGGGCTGCTGAGCCCCACGTTTTAGCACCCTAAATTGAAAGTCTGTACCGCAAACATACGGTTTCACCTTGACCTTCTGTCATTCTTCTAAGAGGCAGGAGTGCAGGAGAGACCTGCAGGTGGCGAGAGAGTGGGGATGATTTATTCAGTTACAAGCCCATCGAGATTGGAGGGCAAGGGGGAAGCTCTGAAAGCAAATTCCTATAGTGGGAAAGTCTAGATGCTATAAAAATTCAATTTTACCAAGGGCTAAATGAGTGTTGTGTTTTGGTTTTTTTTTTCTTATTCTGAATTAAGTTTGTTCTGAAATAGAAATCCTTTTCTTTTTCCTTTTCCTTCCCTTCCATTCTCGGCTCTTGTCTAGGGACCCTATTTAGGATTAAAATAAATGGACCATTTCAGCATAAATGTAGCAGTGCAGGAAAGAGTGTGGAAAGTGCTTACTGCATAAAACACATCCCTTTCTGATTCATTACGTCCTTTTTCTGCTGTGTATAAGTGGACACCTTTCACTAACTCACTACAGGGTAGCTGGGCACATGCGCTTGGAAGAGAGGAGGCGTCCTCTTCCAAAATACGTTGGACTAAACCATCGATCAAACAGACTTCCCACAATCAATCCACTAACACAAGGAGCCGTCCAAAACGTGTCTCGGCCAAGCTTGAAACCTTACTTTCCTGTTAAGTAAGTCCCAGGAACAGATGTGTTTTCATGGAAGATGAGCATTCTTCATGTCTAAACGAAGCTCTGATTAGAAAATAGCTTAGATGTGAAAAGCCAATAATGAGCTCCCCCCACCCAAAAAAAGGTAAAAATTTTAAAAAAGCAGACTAGAAATTGGAGTATGAGACATAGCTGAATGAAGAGAGGCAACCATTAACATAACATATCTGTTATCTGCATTTTCAGGAGAATTTTAAAACAAATCCTTGGGTGCAACTAAAAAGAAAGAGCTCAGTAGAAGCATTCATGAACATCAATAAATAAATTATTTTACTGTGGAATTTTAAAGGCATGGTAATAATGGTATAATCTGATTTTTATTTAAGATGGAAAGCTACACAAACGTGAAAGCAAGGGGCCAAGATAACACTAACAGAAATATGTATAATGTGCTGTAGTTTTCAAATATACATGATCATGTTCTATATTCAGTGATAGTTCTTGGAAACAGTGACAATTTTTTTTTTATTTTGAAATTACTAGTGATTTTTATTGTCTTTTTTTATACTTTTCTACATCTTCCACAAGTTATACAATAAGTTCTTTTGAGGATTAAAAATATTTTTTTATCCTTATATAATTTCTACAGGTTACTTTTTATTTACAGTTATTTCAAAATATCGGCTATATTCCCGGTTTTGTGCAATGCATCCTCGAACCTGTCTTACACTCAAGAGTTTGCACCTCCCACTATTACAGCAAACCAAATTTGCATTTATCCAGGCAGGAAGAGGCAGGAAACCCGGAATGGGCATAATTAAGCTTTCAACCAGTCAACAGGCTACACTTAGAAATATATTAATTTAGAGTCAGCTATCCTACCTGTAACTCACAGGGAAAAAAAAAAAAAGAAAACCTGACGAATGAGCAGGGATCATTGAAGGGTTTCAGTACTGTGATCGTGCTTAGGAGCAATCCAGGCTCTGAGAACCGGGCGTCGATATTTACTTTCAAAAGTAGGACAAAGATGGCATGAATTTCTTTACGAGAAAGAGTTTGCTCGGCTACTGGTCCCAAACTTGGGATAAATCATCTCAACGTGTATGATTCCTAACATTTTTAGTGGCTTCTGTTGCTGTACAAATCAGCCATAGCGGATTCCGTACCTCTCTTCCATTGCAGACCTCACGTGGAGAGTGGGTTCTCATTCAAACATGACGTGACTCCCAGCACCATCTTCCTTTGTAAGTTAAACTTCCTCACCCTAACCGATCAGAAATCGTAATTCCTTCATCTACGTTATGCCTGTTCTTTTCCCTCCAAATACACAAAACAGGTGACCCAGAATATTTTAAACTCAATATTTTTAATGCTCATATTTTTTTTTTAATTGAAGTATAGTCAGTTACAATGTGTCAATTTCTGGTGCACAGCACAATGTCCCAGTCATGCATATACATAGATAGATTCGTTTTCATATTCCTTTTTATTAAAGGTTATTACAAGATATTGAGCACAGTTCCTTGTGCTATACAGAAGAAATTTTTAAAATCTGTGTTTCTTCATTAACATAAATTCCACACAGTCTCCACTCTCTCCAACTCTACTGCACTGTGCATTTTTACTTGTTGTGGTTAATCATTTCTTTGTGATCATAAAATTCCTGGTTCTGTTTTACTTTAAAAATCAGTGAATACTTGAGCTAAAAAGAACCTGGAAGCATCACCTAGGTCACCTTTCTGTACCCAGACATCCGAGACTTCAGACCATCCTAAAATGATGGGTTGCTCTTGCTTGCTGGGACCTCAGACTTAGACAATTCTACGATGATAGATGACTTTCCTGGTATGAATACTATATATTGGACAAATAGTATGCAGCCTCGCTCTTCGTCATTTTTATCATCATTTCACATGAGCTTTTCTTTTATTGCATTTCTTACAAATATGACATTAATTTCTCATATATAATATTTTTAAATGTCTTATTGTATGTTAGTGTGTCTGTATTTTATATATTTCATTAACTAAGGAAACAGTCCGGTCTTATTTATAATTTAATCTTGTACCCACATTCTGTGGGTTGACTTATGTCCCCCCAAAAGACATGCTGAAGTCCTAGCCCTGGATCTATGCATGTGACTTTATCTAGAAATAGGATTTGGTTTGTGTAGATGTAATCAATTTAAGATGGAGTTATCCTTGACTGAGATGGGCCCTGATCGAATATGATTGGTCTCTCTACAAGAAGAGGAAAATGCCATACAAAGACAGAGACACACAACAATACCACGTAACAACAGAGGCAGATACGGGGGATTGGTGCATCTGGAAACCAAAAAACACCCAAGATTGATGACCACTACCAGGAGCTAGGAAAGGCATGGAAGGATTCTACCCAGAGTCTCGGAGGGAGTGTGGCCCTGCTGAAAACATCTTGATTTTGGATTTATAACCTCCAGAACAGCGACGTTGTAAATTTCTATTGTTTTAAGCCACCGGGTTTGTTGCAGCAGCCCTGGTAAACTAGTACACCATGCGAGTCTCAGTTCATAATAGGTGCTCAGTTAATACTTGTTAACTGAATGCCTGAGTGAATGAATGGATGAGTATAGTCAGACAATGACCCCATGGAGTCTGTAAGTTCATGTTTACCTGCATGCGTTCATTGTGGGGTGATGCTGAGCTACTTATATAAGAATAAGAATAAAGCAAGGCTGATCACAAGCCAGCTCTCCGTTTGGTGGGTGGGTTAAAGTCAGTGTATCTTAAATTCCAGGGCAATCTCCCCTGACAATGAACAACAGTTTTTAAGGTAGTTTCTCTACATTCAAATAAAACAAGTGGATTTTTAACCTTTGGCTAAGCAAAATGTAATTACAAGATTAAATAATCTTTGGAATAGCACATAATATTCTCAATCTAACAAAAACAGAAACAAATATAAAATAAACAGATACATTTGGACTACTTCCCGTTTGAGAATATGAAAAAAAATCAGAGGAATAACTAGCATCAGAGTGGCAAATGCTTTGTTATGATTATAATTTTACATTTGTCTGTGAAAATTTACCAATATTTCATCTTATAAACCATTATGGGATTATTTAGAATATTTATTTCCATCTTATAGGTAGTGCAGCTAAGACACTTTAATTTCTAAATCAGGCACTCAAATTGTTGAAAATATGCCACATTTATTTTCTGACTTTAACCCTGGTACCACAGAAAGAGACTTACTTGACAAAGAAGGATGCTTCCGAATCACTGTATTTCCGTAAACCACAATTTTAATTACTGGATAAGCTTAGTACATTTATCACAAATCATTTCTGCTGGAAGTAGAGAAAATAAGATATAAAGATAAAAATGTAGTTGAACAAATAAAGACATATAGGCAGTTTGTATTTTATGTACACATGCATGTATGAAGATGAGGATGCAAAGATACAAGAACCATATATATATATACATATACATATATATATATATATATATATATATATATATATATATATATACACACACACACACATATAGGTGACAGGTAAAAACCTAGACACTTGGATGTATTGTGTGTTTATATTTTTCCAGTGTTGTGATAAACATAAGTCTGTTTCTTACAAATAAACTCTAGAAATTTCCCACTAGGACAATAGAAGCTCTATATCTTGTTTCCTTGAGTGATAACCTTTGAAAATAAGTTTGAAATTACATTTTTAAAAGTAGTAGTGTGACATGAGGGACACTTGTGATCCAATGTTAAATGAAAAGATTAGTTTACACAATTTGAAATACAATAATTTTCTCAAGATGATGACATTAAGTGTAATGTATCCTTTTCTTTCTGCATCCTTTTCTATATCCTTCAGGTTCTCAAAAATTATTATTAACATCACTTGTAAAATCAGAAAATAAAAAACATTTTAGTACTATAAACCTTTAGTTTTTTCCAGGAAAAAAAAAGCTATATGGAAGCTCATATTAGAAACCTACTTTATTCTGTTTGAGACCCCAAGTTCCCCACAGGTATCAAAATATTTACACTATTTTACACCTTTCATATTCATTCACAATTCTATTTTAATGAATAAAAAATAAAAGATTTTCTCTGGATAATCCCATTTATTAACTCGCCAAGCATCTTTGTGTAAGTGTTATACTCAGGTACTACACAAGGTACTGGGAAAGAATAAAATAAAATAAAACTCAAGTATGTCAGCAGTGGGGAAAAATAAATAAATATATGATGAGGTGGAAAATGAAACCCCAGCTGTTGATGTGTACCAAAATAAATCAGCAGCTTCTTCTGTGAAGATTGTCATTTGTGGGTGAACAAACAGATTTTGTCCACTTGAGTGCCAAAAACAAAACAAAATGGAAAAAAAAAAAGTTCCCCTAGAAGGTAGTGTGACTTTGGCAGTAGGGACAAAGGATCCCTGAGCTGCTGGCACTGAAATTTCCTGAGTGGAAACATCACCAGTCTTCAGTTTGACATTGGTTTATGGGCTTTAAGAAGAGCTCATTCTTATCCATGTGCAGATACAGGTATATTTTTGCTTGGAAACTGTGAATTTTATATAGACATAAGCAATCACTGCTATTTCATTACTAATAAAAAACCAAGCTCCTGTTACACTCCTTGGAATGTTTTAAAACATCGTCCACAGTAAGGAGCAGATCTGATCAGAATGGTTTCTTTAAGGGTGGGCCCCAAGAACAGAACTCAAAGCGAGGAAAGATGGTGCCGTCGCCCATGTCCTCTGCCTGCGGTACCAGGCCTCTCCTCCAAGCATCTCTCTCTGCAAAGTATCCTGACCTTCTCAGCCCAAAGCGATGTCCCTCATCTCACTGATATTTAGATTTTATGAAAAATCAGCAACATAGTGCCATTATAACCATTTACTAGTCTTTTGATCTCATAGGTAGCCTAACCTCACCATGCCTATGACTAATCCCCCATAATATGGAGATAAGAATAGTTGTCCTGTCTCTTAATTATTTCATTCACTTATTCAGCCATGTTGTGATGATCAAATACTGTAAGTGCTTTGAAAAAAACCTGCAAAATATGATAGCAATGTGAACCTTTTATTAGATCTAGCAGTACGGCTGTTTATATCTTTCTATACGTGCATCAATACAGTGCTGTCTGTCTATCTAAGTATCTGCCTATGCGTGTGTACTTATACACATGACTGTCTTGGTCTGTTGACCCGTCCCTATCTCACCATTGCACCCAGATTAGAAAGTTCACCTTGGCTGTGGCTTGTATTTCTCTTATGTCCCTCAACACACGTAGCCCAGCTCTGAGCACACACTCAGGATAGCCCCATTCAATGACTGACTCATGACAGCATTCATTTCCATGCCATCAGGGTTCTTTCTGGAAAGCCACCTTTTTTGGGGAGGGTGGGTAGTAGCTTCATGCAACTTGTTCTGTTGCTGGTACCCTGGTGTGTGCAAAGTGACAGAGCATCACGGTCACAGAACCCAAGGAGTCTGAGGGTAGCATGGACTCCAATTGGTTTAAAGTGTATCAGCTGCTTTGTCCTCATTTGTGTTCAACGTGTGGCAAAACTAATAATATATCTTGTAAGTGTGCTTGGAGGCAATACAGATTTAGGGAAAACATTCCCCGCCGTGTGCCATCTGCTTCCCTCCATGTACAAGGCAAAGGCAGCAGTTTTATTATCGAAGGATACGAGTGACTTGCCGGTTTGCTTGCCTGTGAACAAGCTCGGAGCATCTAGCAGTAACTTCACTGCCCTGGAGGCCGCTCTGCCCGGTGCTGCGCTCAGAGCAGAGGGGGTTAGAAGCTTCGGTCCCCCACCCCCACTGGAACAGTTTAGAGGTACAGAATGCAAGTCAACCATCATTTAACTTATTTTGCTTCGTTAGATGGTGGCGTTAATTAATTTTGCTTTGTTGCCTCGCTTTCCTCTTGGTAGCATCATTCTTTTTAATAGCAAGGGAACCTTGCGAATGTCAAGCAGCCTGCCCCGATCACAACGGGCCACAACATAAAAACACATTCGAGTTTGGAAGCTCCACGAATAACTACTTCAGGAAAAAAAAGTAATAGCTGTAATTATGTTTGTGCCTGCCAATGAGCTGTCCGCCCTTTTTTTCTCTTTCTCTTTCCCAGTGTCCTTAGTGGATTTTTGTCGTACAAACAACAACAAAAAAATCAGCATCTTTTGCCACTCCATGGCCTCCACCTGTTGGACAGTCAGCTGTTTATATCTGAGCTGCCCACCTGCTGCCTTGTTACGCTCTCTGAGGTTTGCTGTGTTCAGACTTTCTGTGTTGAATCTACTTGTCTGACCTGTTTCTTGCACCATTTTGTATGGTCTCCATAATTTCAAGGGTTTTTTTTCTTTATTAGATCAATGCCAGCCTGTATTCCCAAACCGCAGCCCTGCAGCCTGAGGTCAGCGTCAGGGCTAACACGATGCTTCCTCTCCATCTAAGGGTCCCTAACCGGCCCTTGTGTTCCTAGCAGGCTCTGAGTCTTCAGTTTGTCATCGAGAAGAGAAAGAGGAAGAATCATCGTTTCATACCTTAGTCTCCAGAGATTTCAACCCCTTCCCCGGCTTCACGCATCCGTACCTGTGAGTCCTTAGGGAAGTGACAGCTGAACACTCTTAGTTGTGTCTGGCACTCAGCGCAGCGCCCACCACCCATGAAACAGCAAAGCAGCGCTGGCGGTTCCTATTTTACAGGTCTCCACCTTGATCAAACCTTCACTTGCATCTTTTCGTTTCAACATTAGGACTATCCTTTTATATTTTTCATGACTTTTTGGAAAAGGAAGCTGAATCAAAGAAGGGTTAATTTAGGAGTTTGGGATTAGCAGATACAAACTACTCTCTATAAAACAGATACACAGCCAGGTCCTGCTGTATAGCACTGGGAACTATACTCAATAGCTTATAAGAACCTATAATGAAAAACAGCATATATATGTATAACTGAATCACTGTGCTGCACACGAGAAACTAACGCGGCACTGTAAATCAACTGCACTGCAATAAAAAAAGAAGCAGCGTTAACTAATTTACCCAAATTCCTATACTTAGTAAGTACCGATATCCAGATTTAAACCTAGGGTTTCACAATTTTCCAAGACCCAAGACTACTTCTCTGTTTCAGAGAAAAAAACAGCCAAAATATGGTTTAAGGCTATCTATCACTCAAAAGATAAAGAGAAAAATAATGAATCAGGGAAAAGACCGAGTAAAATCCTGGTTTCACAGAGAGTAGAGAAGACTCTCAAGGCAAAGCGAGCCCCAGGAGTAAATAATTCACGGGGTCAGCATCGCGTCTGGGATCCGATGGTCCTGCCCTTCCTGCCAGAACAAGCCTTGGAACTGACTGCGTTCATCCTGTCGGGCTGAACTGGAGAATCTTCCTGGACTCCTTGCCGCCTTAGGACAAAAGCCTAATCACCTTGATGTGCCTTTTCACGTCTTCACCTTCGCCCTGGTGTACATTTATAACTGCATCTTCTAATCAATTCCTTGGAACATGATTTGTACTGGACCATTCATCCCACCACTGAAGTCTCCCTAAAATGCATCTTGATGCTTCTCTGAGTACGCAGAAGCCCGGTGAGCCGGCTAAGGGGAGGCGTCTGGAACCTGGCTTCTGAGGTTCTCACCTGGCTGCAGAGTGTCGTTTTGAGGATTAAAAGACACAATGCCCTTAGCAGCATCCCAGGGCAGAAAGTCAATAAATGTCTGCTGCCATTATTACCTTTGGTCATCTTTCAAAGTCTAGGACAAAGATCCCTTCATCTGAGGGGCCATCGTGGGGTGGCACAGCCCACTGAATTACCTGCACCTCCAAAGACCTCAGATTTTCACAGAAGCGATTTGGCTTTTGCACCATGTCTTTGGTTGTCTTCCAGTGAAGGCAGTGTCTGTGTGTCTGTGTGTCTGTTTTCTTAATTAGATTGTAAACTACTTGAGGGTGAGATGTTTTCAAATAATTTTCTTCAATGCTTAGTGTATATACATACTAAGTATATAGAATCCTTTCCAGATCGTAGGCTGTCAATGAGTATTTACCGTTGGGGACATTAAAAAGTGTCCTGATAGATGGTTCCAGCAATATTACAAATGCGCGTATCAGAGGTAAGTAGAAGTAGCGTCAGATCCCAGGAAGAGCATTCCGGGCGGGGCGGAGACAGACACCGCATGGGTTTGACAGTCGCGTTGTGTTGAACACGTTTTTGAGGTCACCGACTCCATATTCTCCTTGACTCATCCTTTTCACATCCTAAAGAAATCTATTCTTAATAATCAATTGGAATTTAAAAAGAGCACAGACAGTTCAAATTAAATATCTTAATTAAACGCACATCTGAGAACCTTAATTTAATGTCTCACCTAAAGCACCAGCCTCTCAAGACATCTTAATCCACACTGAGTACAAGCTCACCTTATTTCTTCACTTCAGGCGGTAAACGGTGCAGGTAGCCCCTTATGCTCCTTCATGGAGAAAAAAATTTCTATTATAAACCTACACCGCACATGCAAACAGCCTCTATTTATTTTCGAGGGTAAACTGTTTATCATAGGTGGGTCGTTAGAACTTTTATTTTTTTTTTAAGGTTTGAGGCACTCGAGCTAAGCATTCATAAACAAACAGAACAGGAAGAGAATCTGCATTATGATTTGAGATTCTGGGATAATTAATAATGACTTAGTTTAATTGAGGTTAAAGTAAGCTTAAGACTCCAGTAAAAAAAAAAAAATTTCAATCATATTTTCTCTGAGAAAGAAAAAATCTAACCTCCAGCCAGAAATATGGATAATAGAAGTCTCTATCATAGGAAGACATGTACTAAATTCTGTATTTTCTGTAAAGTTAGCTTTCTATTAGCATGCTAATTTTGAGAAGTTAAGGGAGAAAAAAACTTCATATATAATTTTTTTAGATGCAGGAAGTTTGCTTCCCATTGGCTAAAATAAGACTTCTTCACCTCAAACACACTTAATGAGTGTGCATTTCACTCCTTCCTTCCTTCCTTCTTTCCTTTCTCTCTACCTAGAGAATCACTAATTTTAGAAACAGTTCGGTAAATGATATCGATATCATTTCTATTGCTTTGGCTTTAGGAAATTTGACTTTACTTTTTTACTGCAAGTAGCTAGATAAAATAGAATTGGCTATTCTATTAAGGGTGATTCCCAAATACAATACAAGAAGTTGGATGATTCGGAAGCACATCTTGAAAACCAACCGTGGCTTGTTCATTGGGCCTATCACACATCCTTCGGTGTCTTACTTTCCAGCACAAAACAAATGACAAGTGATGGAAAAACCCTCAGGCATTGTCATGGAAAGTCTGTCATTTTAACAAAAAAACACAAAATTAGAAAAAAATATTTTAGATACGTGAGTTTTCCCCTAATGAACGCCGTATCTGTCAGCATTGCGTGTATATGTTATACTTGGTCTAAAATGATAAAACACACTTAAGGCTTGAGAACTTGAAGATGTGGGATAAAAGCAATAGAGGCTAACAATGCTTAAATCAAAACAAAGAAACTATTTTTCTTTCTTTTAAATCTTATTTCTTTCTCTTCCGACGTCATGCCACACAATTCATTTAGACAGACCGGTTTACCTGATTTATATGCGGCTACTGTGTCTCTGGGGGATGGGGAATTTTTTCCCAGTGCGCCAATGAGCCTTTAAAAAGGATTATATTCCACCGGCAAGCTAAGAATGATGTTTAAACATGGCTTTCTCAGCATTTATCTCTGAGTGATTGAATTTGAGTAGCTCCCAGGAGTGAAATATTTGATTATGAAACTTTTGGATTGTGCTTCAAATGCCACTGCATAAACATTTCTCCCAGCCTATCTGAATAGCTAGATTGCCAAAAAAAAAAAAAAAAAAAAGTGCGTGGTGACCTTGAAGACGGTATTTATTGCTAGAAGCCAAAGCATCCATGATGCAAAAACCCGGCGATGCTGCCAGTGAGCGGGAGGTGGGTGGGGGAGGATCACGGACCCATTATTGCCTAGGCCGGGTTAGTTTCTGATGCCTGCCTCTGAAGTCCCCTATTCAGTTTTTGTTTCTGGAATATTTGCTACCTTTGTACCCTACTACTCTAGGTGTCTCAGGAAAGCCAAAACTTCTTGGGAATGAGTGATGAATTCTATCTCTTAATAAGCCAGAAATAATCAATGGGGCATGAAAAATTCTGGGTTGACGCGCCTGGCAATGCCAACACTAATACAATCTCACAGCCACAGTCGGAACGAGGCATACAGCCAAACAGGGCGTTCCCTTTAGCGATCAGTTAAGTGGCATTAGTCCCCATTTCTCAGATAAAAACAGCAAGGACCTACTGTATAGCATTTGGAACTGTAGTCAGTATCTTGTAATGACCTATAATGAAAAAGAACCTGAAAAAGTATATGTGTGTATATGCTTAACTGAATCACTTTGCTATACACCTGAAACTAACACATTGTAAATCAGTTAGACTTCACAATTTAAAAAAAAAAGAGAGAGAAAGAAAAAAAAATCCTCACCTACCATTCGACAACTCCCATGGTGAATTGTGTTGTCGTCTGTCTAGCACAAAGCATCACACACACAAAAAGTGCCCTTTGTCACAAAGGATGAATGGTTCCTTCATAAAAGAAGATACAGTTTTCTCCGGAAAGGCTAAGACAGTTTCCATGTAAGAGGGTTTGCTGGACTAATTTGTGGAATGACGAGGTCATTGGTCTGGGGCTTTAGCTCACTTTTTATTTCTCTCCTTTAATCTCATTCTCTTCATTTTCTTTATTACTAAGAGGGAGGCAAACTCACAAAAAGCTGTTATCTATTATCCTTGTTCCAAATTTGGCTGGTTCTCGGTCCCAAGGGTTCAAAGTCAATATGTTTGGTAATGACTTTTTACAAAGAAAAAGGAAAAGGAGCGAAGATTGGATTTCGAGTGTTATGATAAATGCACGTCTGAACTTTCAGCTGAGTTTGGCTTAAAGAACTCGGCATCAATTGTGTACAAAGGAATATCTTCTAAGAAACCAAAAGCGGACAGAACACTAAATGAAACAATGTAATTTCTCCCTCTCCTCCCTCCTCTGCCTCCTTTTTTCTTTCTTTTCTCTACACACACACATACACACACACACACTCCTAATTCTGGTAAAAAAAAAAGTCAGGAAGCCTCTGGCTCGTGTTGTAAACAGAGTAACTGACTTCGCTATCAGTTTGAACAGCCAGAGTTTATACTATTAGGTTTTTTTCCCCTTCTATTGACTTACTAATTGGCTTCAAATTAGCTTTATTGCTTGCATTTTGTTGGCTTTTCAGGGTGAGAACATATGAAGATGAGTATTCGGTCTTGAAAAAGAAGTATCTGCAGAAATGTGTAGGAAGCCCCACTGGAGAAATAAATTCTGAACACAAAGTGGTTCAGAAACACACACTCCAGTACGAATACGAACTTGTTTTGTGTTTTCCATAAACCCTATGTGATACGGGGAGCAAACTGATAGTATTTTCTAAAAAAGAAAAATAGGACAAAAGCATTAGAGAAATGCCAGTTTCACCCGTTCTTGTCCGTAAGTGCATTAGCTGTTTGGGTGACGCTGGAAAACACAGAACTATTGTTACATTTTGAAATTAAAATGTAGAGCTTCTTCTTCTGTAGAGCTTTTTCTCTCAAAAAACTTCCCCAGATATTTTATTCTTTCCTTTCTGGAGGATTGTATGAAAACAAAACAAAACAAAACAAAAAAAACAACTCCATGTGTGTACGTGAATGTGTATGTACCTACGTGCACCTGTGGGTTTTTTCCTAATCGGAAACCAAGTGTGTTCTGCTAGTGGGACCCGGCTTGGGTATAGCATCTTTAGTGCCTGATCAAACCTGAAAAGTCCAGCTTCACAGTGGAAATTCCCATAATGGTTGTGTTACCTTTGTTGACCGCATTCCCCCCTCATATCCAAAAAGCACAGTGGTTTCCAGAAGCCCCCAGTTAAAGGGACCCGTGGAGTGGCTGGTCTAGCTCTTAAGGGCTGTCATTCTTAGCAACTGGCTTTTCTGCTGCCTCCAGTGCTTTGGAAGATTCTTGCAACATCCTATAGCCGCTGAGATCCCTGGCGCTGTGAGCTGGATTGCAGAGGGAAGAGGACGAGGAATGGCTGTTTCCGCAATTGCAGTTTCATTGCTCCAACAGGCAGGGCGCTCCTGCTAGAGCAGGGGTTCCTCCCCCAGAGCTGACCCTGACGTGCTTCCCACGCCGGCATTCAGCTGGACAAGCTCCAAGAGCGCCCGTCACCTGTTCATCAGATCGTCCCGCGTGTCTGATTGCTTCTGCTTTGACAGGAATATTTGGGAGCCGTCTAGGCACAGCTGGATGTGTGCACTGACAAAGGAGTTCAGATCAGAGGGAGAGAAAATCGTTTTAAACTTCTCGCCATACTTGAAAAGGGAAAGCAAAACACCATTGCAGCCAGGCATTCGCCAGATGTCTCTGCTCGGATCTGAAGGCAAACTAGAGCAGAGCGGTGACACGAAGGCCCTGCAGCTCCTGCTGTAGATTTGTTATTAATTAAAAATTCAGCAAGGGAAATCTCCGGGTCTTTAAAGGAATACTTTATCTATTTCCCCACATGAGGATGAACTCTTACAAATTCTATTTTATGATACTCATATCGATGGTTTGGGAGAACAAATTAATTGTTGGGGGAACAAAACGGGTGAGTGAAGGTAGAAAAAAAGTCTTACCAAAGAGCAATTAAATGAGATAGGTCAGATGATCAGGGCTGCATATTCTCCTGATGATTCTCCAGGTTCCTTTCTTTTCATATAAGAGAAAGCACAGCTTTCCCAAGGATTATTATTTAAGTCTACAAGTGCATGGAAAAGCTTTCGGTATGGAAATCAAAATCTGGATGATTATCAGGGAATTAAGAGTTCCTTCAGATAGCCCTGATCATTGGGCTTGCTTCGCAGCTCTAGTACCTGAGATTCCAGCCATAGTCTTTTTTGCCCCTTGATTCAGTTCAGGCATTCAGCATCAAGAGTTAGTTGCAGCATTTTTTTTTTTTCCTTTGTCCAAGTTCAGTCCCCTATGCACTTTGGGTCAACTTCTTTACTGACCTAACCATGATGTCTTAAACCCCAGGATGTCGGGGTGTAGTTTTTCAGTTTGAACAAGCTTTCTTTGGTGCCAGCTTAATTTTGGAACCCTGGTGGTCCACGTCGTAAAACCAAGGCAATCCATGCTTTCCCATACCAGGCTTACAAAGTTGCATCAGAAATAGAATTTACACATAATTGTGTGGACGAGGTATATGTGAAAGACTAATGTGTCGCAGCTTGCAAATAGAGAAACGCAGAGTAATGAATGCACAACGGGATTCGTGCAGAGGCTAATTCCTTCTAGACTGCCATCACTTGGACATACCTGCTGTAGAGACAGGAAGCATGTCAAATAAGGAAATTATGGCACATGTTCTCATAGTAAGAATGAGACAGCGAGAGAGAGAGGTCTTAGGGTCAACGTTAGAAAAGGGTGTCCAGGTAGCCATGGGGATGACAAGGGAGGAAGCGCAGGATTTAGCAACAAGTTGAAGGAGAAAAAAAGTGTTTAGACATCCCAGCCTTGGAGCAGGGAAGAATACTGCTATTCCAGGTAGAAAAGGCTTGTTTGGCAAAAGTGGTGAGTTGTGTTTTGAAGTTTGACAGTTTGGACCTGAAAGACGAGTGGTGAGATGTGAAGTCTCTTTCTTAACTGCTTTGATAGTAATTCTGAACATGCCACTACTAACAGACAGAGATTTTGTACCATCCTTCATCACAAAGTTGTCAAAATATGTAACATAGTGGCATCTTCACTGACCTGGAATTCATCTAGCATATATTGAAAATATCTCTTTCACCTCTGTGTCCCAGCCACACAGTTTCCTTCTCCTTAGATGAATATTATATTGCTAGGAAACTTTTTATGTGTGGCCGAGACCTTCTATTGATTATATCATAGCCTGCAATCCTTCCTACCTAATCCTTTCTCCCACCTGCTTTCCTTCCACAGGTATCAGAAAGGTACCGCTTTCTGAACACTCTACCAGCCTATTCCTGCTTCCTCTCTCTTTACCTTTTGTAAGCACCACCCCCAATGAACCTCTAGCACTTTTGCTTTACACTGAATTCTGTTTCCTGTAGGACCCAGACTGGCACACATGGTTTACGTCTGGCTCTTCCATGTGTTAGTTTTGTGACCATGATTTTCCTAATTTTCTCTTTCTTCACTACTCACTTTTAATTATTATAGAAGTAATACATGCAAAAAAAGTCAAACAATCAATCCAAAATTCTTGCCCATTTTGCTGGAGAACCTCCTCAATTATTTTCTCTAAAAAAGAATAATAGGAGATAAAATTCCAAGTTCATACGTTTTGGAAAAAAATCTTTATTTTAATATTGCATTTGATTGTTAGTTCTCCTGGTTACAGAATTATGAGTACAAATTCCTTTTATTTTCCTAAAAATTTGAAGGCATTACTTTCTAGTGACTAGTGTCACTTGTCATCAGTCACTGTTGAAAAATCTAACAAAGCTGTGAAACTTAGTCTCTGTAAGTAAACTATATTTACTTTTCAGGAGTTTTAAGAATTTTGTATATACTTTTAGTATTTGAAAATTTCACTGGAATGTTTTAAGGCACAGGCTTGTTTTGGTTTATCCTGCTGGGCACTCAGAACTTGCTTACTTTTAAGACTGATTCATAGCTGTCTTCTGTTCTGGGATATTTTCTTCTATTATTTCTTTGATTATTTCTATCACTTCAGTGCCTATCTACTCTCTCTCTGATAACTCTTTAAAAAGAGTATTGAACTTTTTGATTCATAATTTATGTGTATTTCTCTCACATTTTTGCAAAATCATTGTTTAATTATGTCCTGTCCTTCATACATCTTCAACTTCTCCTGTTGACTTTTTTGCTCATGTATTTCTAATCTATAAGAATTCTGCCTTATTTTCCTTTTGATTATTTCCTTTTACTGTAAGCTTTTGAGGTTTCATAGATGTAATGGTCTGTCTCCATGGGTGATAGCAAGTTAGATGAGGTAGTGAATGTGCCTGGACTAAAATCGTTTTTATTATTATTAATTGGGCTTGTGTGTTCCTATTGCTTTTGTTAAACTTCTTTCTTAGTTAATCTTTAAAATTCATAGCCTGACAGAATCTATTTAAAATTAAATAGCCAACTCTTTTCCAGGGTTTACTAAAAGTACTCATTTAACTTGGACTTCATTTGCTGCTTAAGTTTATACTTCCCTCCCCCACACCAGTGACTCCTGTGCATGCAAATCTACTTACATTTTAATAACCTAAGATAAGGTTTCCTCAAAACATTTCACCCACTCAGTGCTTATTTTTCCATGAATGATTAATGATGACAATTTATATAGAATCTTCTGAAAATCACATTAAATAATGACATTGCCAGTACAACCCCATATCTGATTACAGTGGAGAGCAATACTTAGAATAAATGCTGTTACTTGAATCACTTGCAAATCTACAAAGTTACATCTCTGAAGAAATAGAGTAGTTAAAAGAAAGTATTTTCACAGATAAGGGTGCTGACTGACACATTATCCCTATTCACAGCAGCGGTGTCAAGGAGTCATTAATAGTAAGTTCTTATTCTAGAGCCAGCAGACTGGGTTCAGATCCCAATTCAACTATATGCTCTTGGGCAAACTAACTTTTCAAACCCTGTTTTCTCATAGCATTAGCACAAGGATTAAAAACTATAATGCCTATGAATTATTTAGCATAGTGCTCAGCACACTGTACGCATTCAAAAATATTAGTGTTTATGATCAGTGGATAAACTAGCAGTGTTTCAGAGGAAAGTTATTGCTATCTATTTTCTCCCCAAAGTGATTGCATCCTTTTATTTCTTGTTACCTCACTGCGTGTTGTTTCTACCTCTAGAATAGCTCTTACTACACTGAGACTGTGTGTATAAAGAGTTCTTTTTTCTGTTTCCCCAAGTATAGTTTTAGAATCAGGCAGCAGAGAGTGACACCTTTATCCCCCAGCACGACTAGAAGGGACACTGCATACTGTACCCACCAGTGAACGCATGATGGTGGCACAGTAGGAGGGGATAATGTTTGGTCCCTAGAGTCTTTAAGAAGAATATGTTTTCAAATTACAAAGTCATGTAAACATTTAAGAGGTAGAATTTGTCCTAAACTTCAATGAGACAAAGAAGGGTGCTCATAAGTAAAAAAGAAGCACTTCAAGAATAAGTAAGCTCTAACTATTTACAATAGCCAAAACATGGAAACAATCTACACGTCCATCAACAGAAGTCTGGATAAAGAAGTTGTGATATATTTATGCAATGGAATACTACTCAGCCATAAAAAATAATAAAATAATGCCATTTGCAGCAACATGGAGAGAACTGGAGATCATCATTCTAAGTGAAGTAAGCCAGAAAGAGAAATAAAAGTACGACATGATATCACTTACATGTGGAATCAAAAAAAAAAAAAAAAACCAGACACAAATGAATTTATTTACAAGACAGAAACAGACTCACAGGCACAGAAGACAAATTCCTGGTTACCAGGAGGGAAAAGGGATGAGAAGGGGTAAAATGGGAGTTTGAGATTTACAGATAGTGGCTGCTATATACAAAATAGATAAACAACAAGTTTCTAGTGTCTGGCACAGGGAACTGTATTCAATATCTTACAGTGACCTATAATGAAAAAGAACTTGAAAAGGAATATATATGTATATGTGTGACTGAAACATTATGCTGTACACCAGAAATTAATACAATATTGTAAACTGAGTATACTTCCATTTAAAAAAATGTAAAAAATAAACAAAGAATAAGTAGGCTCTAATCATGAGTAACAAAATCAAAAGAAAAGGTGCTCCATGTAGACTGAGGACTCGAGGTTAAGCACGTCGAGGGTGTGAACCCTGGTAACTGGTATATGGTATGTGCTCTAAGGTATTAACTTCTCTGAACAAAAGAAAGGGAGTAATAAGCAGAGTGAGGGGAGAGAGGGCGGGGAATGGAATGCACGGTGAAGAGCTTTGAGTCAGAAGTGGAGGATTTTTGCCCTTCACAGTAATTACTCCTGGAAACTGCCGCATCAGATGGCGAGTCTCCTTCATGAAATAAGTCCGTCTTCATTGGGAAGTGGATCCCTCCAACTGGTACTTTCTGAAATGGAGCAGGTACCTGGTGGCCACTAATAGTTTCCTTCCAACACGCTGGCTAAGATTCCGAGCTGCCAGAGCAAGCAGTGCAAATTCATAAAGTAAACCCAGTGGCGTCTCGGGTTAGACTTGCTGGAGTAACAGAAAGGAAGCCTTAGGGACAGCAGTTACATAAACGAAAGGAATCCAGACAACTCTGAACTATCATCGATCTGCAACTTCCTTGCTGTGGGTTTGGTCCGTTTCTAGATTCATGAGAATCAGCTAGCGTTACGTCTGGTCTTTAATATGTTTCAGATCCAATCCGTTTCGAGTGCCCATGTTACTGCCACTCTGATCCTCTTCATCAGAGAAAGCAGACGGAAAATCAGAAGAAGTGCCAGCCCACAGACCACAATTTCACCTTATCTTAATGGGTTTGGCAGAGGAAAGAGATGAAACTCTGGACTAAACAGTTTTAAAACTTTTGCACGAGTTTAAAGGCTGTCACGATGAGAGAAGATCAAAATTCACCATTTCTATGCGATTCTCCTTTCAAGGGTTTAGTCTTTGTTATTCTAAACTCACTCTGATGTCTCTCTTGTTTGCTAATTTTGCTAACAGCTAGAGTGGCTGGAGATTTAGAAACAGCGCTGTCTCAGCTCGGCTTCCCACTCCCTGCATCCACGGTTGAATTGGCGGAGAGGGCCGCTGCTGCTCTGGGTGTGCAGACCCCGAGGATGTCTCCGTGGGAGGCTGGGGAGGGTGTGAAGCTACAGGATTGAGACTTGAACTCAGCTTGGATGGCAAGGGAAGGAGCCTATTAGTGTACGGCAAAGCTCCTTCCTTCCTTCTTGGCAGGAGTTGTTACTTGGAGCCAGCAGGTGCTTAATGCTGTTAAATTTATGAGTAGTGAAAGCTGTTGGATTTCTTAACATCTGGGTAACATAAATTATCAGAGTTTTTTTTTTTTTTTCGCCCCGACGTTGTTGGAAAGTGATTTTGAAATCTATGGAAAGCCATTATATAACCTTTCCTGGAATGTGTTTATTTCTGAACATTTACCTCTGTGTCTGCAGGCTGTCCCTACATGAGCTGACAGACCCCGGCTGAGCAGGAAGTGTCAGGGTCAGGAAAAGCTAAGCCAGGACAGCCTTCTCTTGAGATCGCTAGTAAGACACAGAGTGCTTTGAATGTATGTATTTATAGTTTTTGTTCTGTGTTTTTCTTGCTCAGAATTACCACTAAGCTAAGTACAGACCCAATGGACCAACTCATCAATGGATTTTATTTTAAACTGAGTGTGATATTATTGAGAGATGCTGCTTTATCCCCCTTTCGTTCCCTTTTCTTTATTCTGTCATCACAGTAAATAAGTTTCTGACCTGTCAAGAGAATTTAAAAAGTAAAATAAAATAGAGGGAAGGGAATCGGCTTTTTCTTGACAGCAACAGGCTATCCACACAACATGACCCCTCTGTGTTGCTGTTACTCACCAGGTCTGCTACATGCAAATAAGCATTTCTTAAACCTTTTGCCACTGTTGATTTTTTTAAGTGCTATTTTCCATAAAAAGTTCACAGTAGTGTTCCCATGTTGTGAAGAGGACCTTTTGAGCTCAAAGTGTTTTGAGAGATTATTTTTCTATCCACATTTTACTTTCTAAGAGAAATTGTCCTGGTATGTAATAATGGCTTAAAATACTGCTGTTGTTCATGTATCACATTTCAATTGGATACTTAGGAGTGGCTCTAATGGATTTAAAAAAACCCAACCCAACCCAAAATATGGTACCATATTTTCACATGATATACTGGAAAAAACAATGGATTTGAGACAAGAACTGTTAGTACAAACTTAGTCTCCAGTGATTTCTGACTCTGTGACTGTGGGCAAATTCTGTCAAAATCCAGAATTACAGCTTTTCTTCTGTAGAGGAGGATTTGCAATGGACATTGTAGATGACAGCCCAGAATCCTTGCATCCTTGACTGCTGATTAATAGGAATGCAGTCTGGGGACTTGATGTAAGGGGAAGGTGCTGCCGGCAGATACAGCCGGTGTTCCAGGTTCTTGTCCCATCCCAGAAAGAATTCAGAGGCAAGATGTAGTGGTTAAGAAAGTAAAGTAAGAATTTATTAAAAGATGGATAGGACACTCTCAAGGGGAGAACAGGCAGGCTCAGGTGAGCGGCTGCCCTGAGTTTCTTTGACAACTTAGTTACATAGGCTGTAAAAATGAACATGCAGAATATTCACTGGGGAAGGAAGGGTTTGGGGTCATATTCCCTGATTATCATTGCAACTCCACCTTCCCAAATGCAGGAAGGATTTCTGTCCTTATTTAGTCTGGATCAGAAGTGTCATGGTGTCAGTGCATGATGGGTACTTCTGATCTGCAAGGCTAATTTTTATTGAAATGAGGGCATAATGAGCAAAAGGTTCCATTAGGACACTGGAAATTTCTGCCTTTTCTTACCCTTCTTTGTCAGTCTCCAGGCCACTCATTACCCCCAAAAGTGTGACCACTTATCAGCCCAAAGGTTCCTGCTTTTCATTCTCTGCCCAGGGGCCCCTGGTGCTTACACGATGTGTGGTTTCCTGCATTTGGCCTGCACCCCTCCTTTCTGCCCAATTCCTGCCATTTGGTCTGTGTCCCCCTTTCTCTATTCATATCTAGCTATCTGCCTGCTCTAACACTGGGAGAATCTGATTGCCGAAAGAGTTAGCCTGTCTCTTTAGGCTGGTGATTTCTCTGTAATGGGTTTGTGACCTAACTCTTGTCAGTGAGATGCAATAAAACATTTTCTGCAAGCTTCTAAGAGAGTTCCAGTTCTTAAGAGAAAGTTACCAGAGCCAGGCTCTCTTTTCATCTGTATTATCAGTCTGGAAGCATGTTGCTCCAGGTGCTAAACTTAGCCATCTTGTGACCTTTGAAGGAACACAACCAGAAGACAAAGCTGAGATTAATAAAGATCAGACCTGAGTGGCTCATAGAGAAAAGACACTGGAGCCTTGATCAGCTCTTTCCTGAATCCTACACTTAATCTCTGGACTTGCAGTCATGTGAGCCAATAAAATCATGCGTTATTTACATGACAGTTTTAGGTGAGATTATATTACTTGTAGCCAAAGCCATCACAACTGATGCAGGAACAATGTCATTCACTCATCAGGATTATTCTGAGGGCTAAATGAAGAGCTCATGTAACCAAACCGGACCCTGTGGGGCCTCCCTGGGACAGAGCCCTCCCTGTATCCTCTCCTGTAGCTCCCCTCTGCAGTGCCCAGTTAATAGTACCTCCTGTGTATTTCCTGAGTTTTTCAGATGCTAAAAACCACCACCAAAGGGAAGCAATTAACTACCTGATGATCGAGAGCACACAGCCCCCAGACCTTCTGGGCCTAGGGGTTGATAGCGTTGACTGCCCAGTTACTTCAACATCAGCCAAACAGAGAACTGTGCCCGAGCTGATCACAGACCCCGCAACCCCACTTCCTCACCTGGCCTCTAAATATGCTTTGCTGAAACCTGGGTTTTCTTGGGCATGAGGCACCCCATCCTCCTTGCTCGGTCCTGCAACAAGCCTTGCCGTGCTCCAAACTCTGACATGCTGGTTTGTTTGGCCTCACGGCGCGTCAGGCACGTGAAACTGCATTCGGTGACACTCATGCAGAATAACCTTGTGGATTTAAAGTGAACCGTTAAAAATGGTTTCCGTCTTTCACTTAGAGCTTCACCATTTCTTCCCATTGGGCATTGGGATCAAGAAGTTGAGATCTTTAAGGAAATAAATTGAATGACAGGCTAAGCTTCACTTTTATATAAATAAGAGTATTAAAATACAAGTTCCTGACTTGTAAAATAGATTAATGTTTTAAGACTATTATTTATATTATGTTACATGCCATGTAATGTTATACCAATATATGCTAATAGCAGTACACTATGTATTACGATGTATACGTCATAATATATCGCAGGACATTAACCTATTTTATATATGCGTATGTATATTATATAAATGTGTGGAGTGGTATGTATGTCTTAAAGCATTATGGAGCATAATCAAACAAACCCAATAAAATAGATACACCTGGGCTGTCATATATTGTATAGTGTGGTTTCTAAGAAAGAATGCAATTTTTCCAAAAATGTGTTTAAGTAATATTTTACCTCATGTTGAAACTTCAGTTCTTCCAGACTTTCCATATTGACTACTTAGGGAAATATGCTCTTCAAAAAAAAAAAAAAAGTGTGTTTTTTTAGCACAAGCCTTGCTCCTTTATGTCAAGATGTTTGCTCCGAATTGTATTCATTTACGGAAATATTTTAGGATGTTTTCATAAGAGGGAAACAAAACCCAAGGCTTTCACATAGGATCCATAATAATGCTTCACGACCGAAGACAGTTTTCTTGGGGTTTTCGCTCCTACTAAAAAAGAAGAACAATAATGCGGCAGAGACTCCAAAGGGAAATATATTGTTAATGGAAAAAATTGCCTTCATTCACTCTTTCTATTTAAGGGAGCTCATGCTGCCAGGTTATAATGAAAACATAAAGGTCTAATACAGAACTGACCGGGGGAAGGAGGCAGGGGAAAGGAACCCAGAAAATGCAGCATCTAATCCAGATGTTAGCATTCGAGGCGTGGCTTCTGTGAAATACAAGCAGCAATCTGGATCCTCTTCAATCTCCCTGAGGTCCCGACTCCACGGTCAAATCAAAAACAAGACCTTGGTTTTCAAGTTCCAAGATTGTTTTACAGAATTTATTTAAACTGTATTTTCTGATCAGTGAATCTCAAGTATGAAACTAGTTATTTATGATGTTGAGCTGCTTGATCTAAAATTCTAGAAAAAGTTAGAAACAAGTAACATCTAAAAACTGCTTTGTTCCTATGGGAAAAATCACCTAAAATTCTGTCTTTTTATTATGTCTTATTAAAATAACTGTTGTCTCAACTTGATAAAATTAAGCTAGGAGCAAATCTTCAGAGTTTTAGAAAAAGGCTCCTGTGTGCCTTAGGAAATGATGGTTTACTGGGCCATTTGGGATGGGGAGGGAAGAGTTTTTAAAAGGAAGAAGCAAATTAATCTCAGAGAGAAATCCAGCCAGACTTAATAACAAGATAAAATAATGCTTAGTGACAAATGCTAAGAGAACAGGCATCTCAGAAGTGAATAATCTTCTGAACCATCTGTCGCGGCCTTTTTCATAACCTTTGGGAATGTATTTTGGGGAAAGCAGTCATAAAAGTACACAAAACTGTACATTCCTTCTGTAGCAACTGCCTTGCATAGGCTGTAATTCTGCGTTGTTCTGGGAGGTTATAGAACACGATAAGCATGCTTGCTCTTCCACACGAGCTTCGAGAGGAGACAGTACCATCAGAGCTGTCGTTTGCCCTCTGCTATTGGTGGCTGCGATGCCGCCCCCAGACCTGGCGGGGGCTGCTTTAGGTTGGCATTTTACCGCGTAATTTGTGACATGGCTTTGTTCCACGTAAATATTTGATTGAAACCCCACGTAACGGAATATTATAAGATAGTCCTAAGTTTGTAATTTTCACAGATACATTCATGTAAGACGATCAAATCTAAAGCTTGTTTGGATTATGAAACAATATGCATTATATTTTGGTTTCAGAAATTTTGTCTTAGGATTCCCAGTGACGTAGACTCTGACTCAAGGCTTCCAGTGCAAATAGTTGACTCGAGAGCTACGGAAAATCCCAGTGGGGGGCGATGCAGAGTGATGTAGGAAAGAGGATGCCTGAATGAAGGATGTGGTAGGAGACTGGAGGTTATTTGGCGAGGAAACTCTGGAGATCAGTGTAACACACATGTTGGTTGAGACTGATTCAAAGGGTGCTGACTCCTGCACGGCCAGCCTGCTGCACTTGGGCAGAGAGGTACCTGGACACCTTCAGTGATGAAGTGGTGATTAACACAAGATTATCTAGAAATTATCAAACTAACATTAAGTTTTTCATAACATCTATGGCAAAATCCAAGTAAGTGAGTAATGTACAGAAAATTGACACTAATCTAAAAGCAGATTCATCGGTGACAGTGATGAATGTGTCGGCATAATGGAAAACACAGGCATAGGCATGGGCTCCTTGACTTCAGTCTTGGTGGTGATTTTTTGGATCTGACACCAAAAGCAATAGCAAATAAAAACAAGTGGGACTACATCAAATTAAAAAGAGTCTGCAAAGAAAGGAACCCATCAACAACTGAAAGTCAGCCTACTGCATGTGAGAAAACAGTCGCAGATCTTATATCTGAGAAAGGGTTAATACCTAAAATATATAAAGAACTCAATGCAATAATAGCAAAAAAAAAAAAAATCTGATTGAAAAATGGGCAGAGGGTCTGAACAGACAGTTTTCCGAAAAAAGACATACAAATATCCAACAGGTACATAAAAAGGTGCTCAATATCACTTACCATCAGGAAAATGCAAATCAAATCCAAAATGAGATATCGTCTCACACCTGTCAGAATGACTATTATAAAAAAGCAAGAAATCACAGGTGTTGGCGAGGATGTGGGGAAGAGGGAGCACTGGTTCACTGTTGGTGGGAATGTAAATCAGTGCAGCTTCCATTATGGAAAACAGCATGGAGGTCCCTCAAAAATTTAAAACTAGAACTAGCATATGATCCAGTAATCCCACTTCTGCATATTTATCTGAAGAAGGCAAAAACACTAACCTGAAAAGTTATATACACCCCTGTGTACTGAAGCATTATTTAGAATAGCCAAGATACGGAAATATGAAGACAAGCTAAGTGTCCAATGATGGATGAATGGATAGAGAAACTGTGTGATACAGACCTCATTTTATATCTCCAGAGATGTGTGTTTGTGTATATATATATAGTAACATTAATCAGCCATAAAAAGAAAGAAATCTTGCCATTTGCAACAACATGGATGGCACTTGGGGGCATTGTGCTAAATGATGTAAGTCAGACAGAGAAAGACAAACACCATATGATCTCACAGATATGAGGAATCTGGGTGAGGGGGAGGAAATGAGCTCACAGATACAGAGAACAGATTGATGGTTGCTAGAGGCAGGGGGTGGGCAAACTGGGTGAAGAGGGTCAAAAAATACAAGCTTCTAGTTAGAAAATAAATAAGTCACACTTCTGAACGGACAGTTCAGTTTTATGTACTGCATGGTGGCTATAGTTCATAATACTGAATTGCAAATTTGAAAGCTGCTAAGGGAGTAGATCTTAAATGTTCTCAGCACAAGAAAAAACTTTTGTAACTACATGGTGATGGATGTTCACTGGACTCATTGTAGTGACTGAGGATGTTATGCAATATACATGAATATCAAGTCATTATGTCGCACATGTGAAACTAATATCATGTTATGCCATTTATACCTCAACAAAAAAGGAGAGATTTAAAGAGAACCAAAACTTTTGAAAAACATCCAGGCAAGAAAAAAGAGCTTATATCTTAAGCAGTGGTTCCTGCCCCTGGTTATGCATTAAAATCATTGGTGAGCCTTTAAAAACTATTAGGGTTTAGGCTCCATCCTTAGAGATTCTGTTTTAATTATTCTAGGATGAAGACTGGGCATTCCATTAAAAAAAAAAATCTTTCCCAGTAATTTGAATGTGCAGATACTGAATGTGAGAACTACTATTCAAAGGAAGAAAACCCCTAAACTTCCATAGGCTTCTCCTCCAGAGAACTGAACAGCAACAGCAGATGAAGACTGGCTACCAAGGGATGGGGGTGGGGGAGAGGGAAGAATGATGTACTTAGTCAAGAGGTCATTTGTAGGAAAGACCAGTATTCTCCTATAGGCCGGTGCTCAGAAAGTTTTGCACGCAATATTTAGGGATATAGTCCAGCCAATCTAGGGATGGATTAGGATAAAGAACTCAAGAATAAGGGTGTCAGTGTTAAAAAAAAAAGAAAAAGATAGGAAGCAATAGAAATGTGTTAAGTCTAGAATAAAGTCTTGAGAGTTGCCACTAATATGATTACAAAACAAAAATAATTATAAAATAAGACTCTGAGAAAAATTAATAATATGAAATAATAGTAATTTAGAACCAAATCTCAGATTGCATGAATCAAAATTGTGATGTGGGAAGAGATAGTAAGGACAGTAAAAATTTGTTTGATTTCTCATTTTACACAGATAATAATAGATAGTTACCTCCTTGACCTTGATAAATATTTCAAAATGCTTTTAATAATAAAAAGATCATCACTAACAGAAAAAAATGTAATTATACCTTCCAAGCTGCTAAGAAATGTGAGCAGAAAAAATATAATTATTGAAAACATAACAGAAAGAACTAAGATTACCTATTGTTTTTCACATCAAATTATACTGAATGCATTTTTTTTCTGAGAATACTAAGGCTTTCTGTCAATAATTTGGAAAGAAATAAAAATCATACTAATAGGATCCTGGTTATTAATAGCATAAAATAAAGAGTTTAATAATTATACTGGCTCCTTCAAAATGTTTTAAACAAAGTGATGCGCAGTTAGCATCTATTTAAAAATTACTGATTAAAGTCTTACATATTAGTTCATATTCCTATAAATTTTTGATATATTTTTTGAGATTCTGTTGTCCACGATCAGAAGATGACAGTTGAACAAGCCAACTATCCTCAGGGAGCTGACTTTGATAATGTGAAGTATAAAATTAAATCATATTTAAAAGTATTGATTTACATTTTATTTTAAAGGGTGAAATCCAGAATTGAGGAAGACCTGAAAAACAGATTCTATACACATACACATAGAGAGAGGCGATGCAAAATACAATTACTAGTACTTCTGAAATAAATTTTCAGATGAAGCCTTCGTTTCGATTACCTGTTGACTAAGACCACTAGTTGCTGTGCTGGTATCTGTTCTCCGATTTTCCCCAGTCAGAGGACCCTCAGTTTTCCCCCGAGCAGTCACCCAGTAGAGGATGACATTACCCAGCCTGTCTTGCAGCCAGGTGCGCTCATGTCATCACATGTTAGCCAGTGACATGTAGGAGGGTATACCATGTGCGTCTTTAGAAAATGTCTTGAAAAGTAGGAAGCTACATCCTTCGAACGCTCCTCATTCTTCCTTAGGGCTTGGTTAAAAAGAGATGTTACCCGGAGCCCAGGTAAACATCTGGAGCCATAAAGCGGGAGCTTGATGCTCAGGGTGGCAGAGGTACGAGACAAACGGCTCGCCTTCTTACAGGTCTCACTGCCACCGTTATTGGTCCGATGCTGTCCGCCAGCAGACTTCTTTCCATGAGCGAGAAACACGCTTCTTTCTTGTTCAAGATACTGGTTCTGTTTATTTGATTTTTGTCTGATGCAACCGAACCGAACCCCAAGTGACCCACAGTTCCACCACTGCTCTGTGACTTCTTGACAGAGATTTTAAAGAAAATCTACTTTGACAGAAGAGCAAGTGCAGCAGAACGTTTCACAAAGTTACGATTTGGAGACGTTACAAAAAGCATCTTACACGAGTAGATTGTACTTTTATGACGTGGGAACAGCATTCTTCTTTAAAAAGGTCCCTGGTCAGAGATTGTTTCCATGATTCATCACCCGTCTTACACTCTTTGCTTTAATTTTCAATCTACAGATTATACTAGGGTGTTTTTTCTTTGTTTGTTTGTTTGTTTTTTGCAACATTTCTTGGTCACATAACACATAATGGTGAAAACAAAACTTTTCCACAATTTGATAACCATCATCAGAAGTATTTGGACTCAAGCATTTCTTCAAATACATTTTGAAAACCTTCATTCTTTAAAATCCATTATATGAAGGCTATTTTTGAATATGAAATAATTATACAGTCAAATGTGTGTTTTTTCTTGCCAATCAGATTTAAAAGCATGACTGTCTTTGTCATGAAGTATGTTGTCCTCATTGAGCTTTACTCCTTCCTCTCCTAAATGATAAGAATTTGCCCACGAATCCTGTGTTTCATCTTTCTTGATAAGGAGCTCTTTGTCCAATGGAAATATTCTCTCAGAAGACTTGAAAATCTAAGAGTCACTGCTGTCCTCTACTGTTTTATTGTCTAAGTAAAAAGCTAGCACATTTCTGACCCCAAAGTTACACCTGCTAGATAGTAAATCTTACATCATTTTGAGGCAGAATTAAATGAAATTGCCAAGATCACCTTCAGCTTTAAACAGCAGCTGGTTGTTACTCATCAGCATGTCCTCTGTAGGCAGGGCTCAGAACCTCCTAGTTTGAAAAGATGCAGCAGAGCCTTCTTATGGCCAGCACCACTCCAGTGGGAGAGCAGATCAAGAACAAGCTTGCCCTTCAATCTGGAGAAAACTCTCACTTGGAAAGACACATGCACCCCAATGTTCACAGCAGCACTATTTACAGTAGTCAATATATGGACGCAGCCTCAATGTCCATCGACGGATGGATGGATAAAGAAGATGTGCTATGTATGTAATGGACTACTGCTCAGCCATAGAAAGAATGAAATAATGTCATTTGCAGCAACGTGGATGGACCTAGAGATGATCATACTAAGTGAAGTAAGTCAGACAGAGAAAGGCAGGTATCACAAGAAATCACTTACATGTGGAATCTAAACAAAAATGGTACAAATGAACTTCTTTACAAAACAGAAAGAGACTCACAGACATAGAAAACAAACTTGTAGTTACCAGAGGGGGAAGGGAGAGGGATAAATTAGGAGTTTGGGATTAGCCGATATAAACTACTATGTTAAAATAAATAAACAACAAGGCTCTACTGTATGGCACAGGGAACTACATTCAATATCTTGCAATAACCTATAATGAAAAAGAATCTGCAAAAGAAAAAAAATATACATATATATATAATGGAATTACTTTGCTAGACACCAGAAGATAACACAACATTGTAAATCAACTATACTTCAAATAAAAAAAGAAGAAGAACAAGCTTGCCTTCTTCTCTCTCTGTATCTCCCAGCACATCTGGCAATATTTAAGTAATGGCTGCAGCAACACTTTTTTTGGCGCTTCACTGTGGAGTGCCTTTCCTGTTGGCCCTCGGACCTCCCTCTTGGGGGATTTCCCACAGTGGCAAGTGTCGACCTGGAGGAAGGCATCCCGGTCTCCGTTTGCAGCCTTCCTGCTGCCGGACCTGCTGATGCTCCTCAGGTGCTCTGCTGGGCTGTGCTAGATGTGAGTCCCTCCCCGTGGGTGATGCCAGGTAACCGCAGGACAGCACAGGGCAGGGCCAGACTGCAGCAGAGCCGGCCGGGTGGCCCCTCCCCGTCATTTCCTTCTCCTCATCTCCTCTAGCAGCGAGGCCCCCTCAGAATGCCTCCAGAATCACTCTGTTTTCCAAAGACACACCTATCTAATCGGAAACTGTTAGGGATTCTTAAAGATCCCCTGATCCAGCGGCTTTCCCGCTGGGCTCTGAGGATCTGTCAGAGTTGTCGCAGGGGCAGCAGAGGGAGCGGGAAAGGCTGAGCTCCTGGTCTCTGACTCCACTTCGTCCGTAGAGCATGTTTCCAACTCTCACATTCTGGCCTCTTTCATAAGGTTTCAGTAGAACAAAATGTTACCTGGAAACAAAACAGCTTGCAAAGCACTAACTTAGTTCATATCATTGTCACAAAGGGAATTTAATGAATTTTCTTGGCATTTTTTCCAAGCTCATATAACTCACTTGGGGCAGAAGTTAGGCTAGACCTATCTAGTTGAGTAATATTTTTACTCAACCATTTGGACCCTTCTAAATAATATATATACACTTTAACTTAGCACCACTGTGATTTAACCCAAGGGAAGAAAAAAAATCACATTGAGAATTTCAGGCAGACTCTCACGTTTTGATGAGAGAAAGATTTTGAGACTCGTGAGGTCTCTTAAATCATACTCATTATTTATGAATAGTTCTGCTTTGCTCATGTCAAGATGGTAATAAGAATGCTGATTTTTCTCTCTCTACTTGTAAAAGAATGAAGACAGGGGTGGATATTGAAATACAAACTAGTGCAGTCTTGATACTTATCTGTAAACTCATTTCGCCAACTTTTGTGTTTGATTGGGTTAAATAATTCAGATACAGGCACAGTGATTTTAAATCAATACTTAAATGTGTATGTGTTTTAATAGAAAGCCACGATTTATAAATTAATTCATCACATTGGATCCTGATGCCTGAGTTTTCCAGGCACGTGGCAGTATTCACCCATGCTTTATAACTCGTCTCAGAGCAATCTTGGAAAAACATTGTCAGTCAGATGTTGAATTAGCTGACAAGGGAACACAGTTTTACTGAAATTGTAATATTTAAGAAGACCTGTGGGACAGGAAGGAGGGGAGACTGGCACAATTGGTTTCAAGTTGAATTTTAAAAATTGGTAAAAGTTTCAAGTAAGTCACCTAAAATATCACTATGAAATCTAAATCAGGTAAACTAAGCATTATTCCATGGTACAGATACATCACAGTTTGTCCAACCATGCACTCATTAAAGAGTATCTGGGTAGTTTCCAGTTTGGGGCTGTGTCAAATAAAGCTGCTGTAAACATCCATGTACAAATTTCTGTAGGAAAATAAGTTTTTTATTTCTCTGGGTTAAATGCCTAGGAGTGCAATGGTGAGTTGTACGCTAAGACCTTTAAAAAACTGCAGACTGTTTTTCAGAGTGTACCAGCCTACCAGTGAGAGTATCACACCACTCCACCAGTTGTATGCACTCCTAATGTGTGCTTACAATACTCATACTGCATCCTTACAGTGCTCATAAGTACTCACGACGTGTACTTACACTCAGAGCGAGTCATGCACACTCAGTCATGCATACCCATTGTGGATCCTTAGGTACACTCACCAGTTCTGTACACTCACACATAGAAATCTGGTTTCTCTGCATACTCACCAGCATTTGATGTTATCACAATTTTAAAATCTGAAACAGTCCAATAGGTGTATACCGATAATTACATTACAATTCGTCTTTTTTTCCCTCTTAGCAGGGTGTTTTGCAGAGCAAACGTCTGCAAACCTGACAAAGTCTGATTTCTCAGTTTTTCCTTTCATGGACGGTGCTCCCTTCATCTCTTCTTTAAGGGCTGATCCGCTGGTGACAAATTCCATTACGTTTCTTTCTTCTGAGAATGTCTCCAGTTCCCCTGCATTTCTGAAGGATAGTCTCGCAGGATATTGAGTTCTGGGTGGACAATTCTTTTCTTTCAGCACTTGAAAGGTGCTTTGACCCTTCTTTCTGGCTTCTGTAGTTTCAGATGAGAAATGCACTGTTATTTGAACTAACGTTGCCCTATAGGAAATGTACCATTTCTTTCTGGTCGTTTTAAATTTTTTTCTTTGTTTTCAGTTTTCAGTTTAGTTGTTAAAGTTTAATTATGTTGAGTCTTGATATGGATTTTTTTTTAAATTTATCTTATTTGGGGGCATTCAGCTTCTTGAGTCTATAATATTATGTTTTTCACTAAATTTGGGAAGTTAAGCCGCTGTCTCTTTAAATACAAATTCAGCCTCACAGTCTTTCTACTCTGAATCTAGGACTCTGACGGTACAAATTAGTTCTTTTCTGTTGTCCCATGACTCCTCTTATGGTTAGAGTTATTCACGTCTTCGTCTGTTTTCTGCCTTCGTCTGTTTCTGTTGTGTAGGTTGAACAAACTGTTGACCTGTTCTCACCTTCACTGATTCTACCTTGTAACATTTCTACTCTACTATCGAGCCCACCCAAAACGTTTTTATTGCAATTATTCTGTTTTCCAGTTATTCCTATTTAGTTCATTTTTATAACTTCGGTGACTCTGCTAAAATTTTCTTTTTTTTTCCTCCCCACTTTTTCCAGAGAATTGGTAATTGTTGAAGTGTCTGCATGATAGCTGCCTTAAAATGTTCCCAGGGGATCCCAACACCCAGTCCGTCTCGGTGTTGGCTGGTGGCCTTGTCTTTTCTCACTGAAGTGTGATTTGTTTGTTTTGTTTTGTCTGAATGATTCCTGGTACGATGCGTGACTTTCCTGCATATGTCCTAGCTGTTTGGGATATAGTGTTAGGAGATTCTTCATTCTATCTACATCTTCTTTTTCAGCCGTCAGTGACTCTGAAGCGGTTTAGCACGTAAGTCCAGGGTTATTTTATGGGCTGTAGTTCTGATGACAATTTAATTTTTAGAGACTTCGCGATGCCGTTCTGGTTGGTTTTATTCTCATGGCTTTGCTGGGGTTCTTGATTGATTCTTGTACGTGACACTCACTCTTCCGAGTGCCACGGGGTGGGGGGTTCAGGAAACACTGGGCCTTAGTCACTGCTGCTGGGGTGGACTGTGCCACCCCTGCCCTGGGTGCGGGGTGGGGGCTCTGCGGACACTCACGGTGGCAGCTCAGGCCTGCTACTGCTCGGGGTGGGGGGCTGACCTCTCCGCTGCTTCTGCTGAGAGTCCACTGGGAAGAGTGAGGATGGGTTCCCGGGCAGGCCGTGCTGACGGTGGCGCTGGGCAGGGGTGGATTTCCCTGTTAGGTCTCTGCTGAGCTGCCCTGTTTGAGCTTTTTGGTCAGAAGTAGCAGGTTTTCCTTGTTTGTTTTTTATGCCTCTTGGTAGTTTCAGGTTGCAGGTCTCACCTCAATCCAGTCTTGCATATATGAGAGACAAAAAGAAAATCCAGGAACTCAATTTGGTGTCTTTTCTCAAGTCCTGAGATTCCTAGCCCGTCCAGCTTCTTCCGTCCGTCTTTGAGAGTCCTTCCGTGGTCATCTGCTGTATTACTTCCAGGGTATAAAAATGTGTTTACAGCAAAGGCCTTGGGGGAAATGAGCCTAGAATATCCTGTCTCATCATACATTTTCAAAATATTTTATCTATATTTTCTCAAGAGGACTGGACAGAACACCTACGCTACCTTTGAACTGAAACTGGATCTCTACGTAGTAAATGTATACAGTTAACGTGCTACGTAGAGATGTTTGATGCTGGAATACACTCGTTAGTGATCTTTGTAAGTCCTCCTCTCCTGATTCATTCACTCATACTGCTACCCCCGTTCACTGCTACTTCCTTAGTGCCCACCCAGAGGACACAAAACTCGGCCTTTGAGCTCTGCTCCCAGTTTCATACCAGTCACAGCCTCCTCTCACACGCCCTTCCTTCCCACAGATTCATTTCCTGGTTGAGTGCTACGGCGAAAAATGTTTTCATTATCTCAGGAGTTTTTATTTTAACACAAGTTACGACACGTTCATCCAAAACAATAACTGTGGTATTTCAGTGGCCTGAAGAACAACTGGGAACATTTCAAAAGATAATCCAAGGGTCAAATGAAGTCACAGATAAAAAGCACCACATAAATGTTATTTGTTACCGAGGCAAGATGAGATGATTCGACTTTACCTTTGCTTTCTTTATTCAATGTTTGAGTGATCAGAGCCATAGGAACCATTACAGACTATTATGCCAAATATTAAAAATAATCTTTCAAAACTATCCGCCATTGTCAGCTTTCCCTTATAGTATCAGAGGGGCTTCTATATTAAATAATAGCAAATGATTTCAGATAAAATGTTTCTGCAACAGTTAATCATAAAAAAATGCTTTTTCCACTACATGATGCATGGGTCATCATGAAACTTTTATCTGCTTACTATTGACTACAAATATTACTAATATCCCAAACCTTTTCGTTTTAATTTTAAGAAACTCAATTTCCAATAATGGTGTCTTGTCACATTCATATATCAACCACTCTCACCTTTACATCAAGCTGTATTATATTTCATTATATGAACTTATCTGTGCCACAACATCTATTGGCTAAATGGATAGATCTTAATCAGTAAGTCATCTGAGCTTCATTTTATTATAGATTTGATTCTTGAAATATTCAAGGAAAAGACTACCCTGAAAGATCAGTATTTCTTTGAGTTTTTATTTACATCCAAGTTTTGTTGTCCTCAGTATGTGTGAGAAGACTACTTTATTTTGATCTTCAGTGTTTTCTAGCCAACAGTAACTTGTGAATTGGAAAAAAAAATTGCTTAGACAAAGTGAAGGCATAAGAAAGGATGATAACAGCTTCTTAGGATAAGTGGAGCATTTATAATTTAAGTTCTTTGAGCCCTAAGGTGAGAGACAGAATTTAAGTTGTTTGAACCTAAAGGTAAGAGACCTATGTGTTCTCTAATGTGAAGAACACTGGACAAAACATCATTGCAAGTTCATTCGATTCTGTGAGTTAATCAGCGAGCAGGTGTTTCTGAGAGCCACTCTGCGGCCGGTAACGTGAAGAACGGCAAATGTTTTGGTGAATAACACAAACATGTTCCTTACTCTCAGGGAGTCTGAACTGTAATGCAAGCAAGCCATAACAAAGAACAAATAAATGGATAACTGGAAATTTTAGTAAGCAGAAATGATGAAAACCAGCCAAGGGTGGGGGGTGCATTAGAAAATACCTGACTGGTACTGAGGAGTGGAGAAAGGGGGGGTGAATTTCAGTGGGGACACTCTAGGACACCGCTGTCAACAGGGATCTGAAGGTTGGGAACAAGCTCGGTGCTCCGGCCGAAAGCCATCTTTGCTGCCACAGAGTCCCCCCAGCTTACCGACAGCTACAGTCCTAGAGACGAGGATCTAGGGATGTTTTTGCCCATGAACTTGGATGAGTTTTTTCCCATTTATTTTCTAGATGGGAGCCTGTACCTCTCAACCTCCTTCCCCTATTTCACCAGTCCCCCCACTCTCCTCCCCTCTGACGCCCACCAGTTTGTTCTCTGTATCTATGAATCTGTTTCTGTTTTGTTTTGTATGTTTTGAAGATTCCACATGTAAGTGAAATATAAGTAAAATCAAATGTTATTTTTATTTCTCTGTCTCACTTATCTCACTTAGCATAATAGGTCTATCCATGTCATCACCAAGGGCAAGATCTCATTCTTTTTTATGGCTAAGTAATATTCCACTGTGTGTGTGTGTGTGTGTGTGTGTGTGTGTGTGTGTGTGTGTGTGTGTGTGTGTTTGTGTGTGTGTGTGTACACATATACCACATCTTTATTCATTCATCTGTTAGTGGACATTGAGGTTGCTTCCATGTCTTGGCTATTATAAACAGTGCTGCAATGAACATAGCGATACACATATGTTTTGAATTAGTGTTTTCATATTTTTTTAGATAAATACCGAGAAGTGGGATTGCTGGATCTTATGGTAACTCTGTTTTTAGTTTTCTGAGGAACCTCCATACTGTCTTCCAGAGTGGTTGCACAGTTTATATTCTCCCCAGCAGAGCGTGAGTGTTCCTTTTTCTGTGCATCCTCACCAATGCTTGTTGTTTCCTGTCCAGATGGGTTTCTATGTAAAATAATCTCCATTATTTATCCACACTGTGGGGTGGTGGTGAAGATGGTAAGAGAATCCCTGTTTCCCAAGACCCAGCTCTACTCAGGCTGATCGTAGTTTGCTGAATGAGTTAGTGGTCAACATGTATTGCATAAAACAGATTTGAAACCTATTATCTTAAATTATCCCATAAAACGATCCTCTTTCCTATGTCTCAAGAAACACATAATTGCACACAATGCAGGACGGAGTCCTAGACCACTTGGTAGGTTTAGGAATGAAAGCAGCCTGCGGCAATTTTAATCTGAGTAAAACTGAAAAAGAAGCAACTTGAGGTCTTCCCCCTTAGCCGGGAAAGTGCTTAAACCATCCCATAAGAGTATTTTAAAGGGCATCTTTGCTTAGTCACTTCTCCCCATCTTTCCCTCCTAACTGTTGAGTAGTGGGAAAGATGAGAGAAATCATGGAGAAAACTGGGAACAATACAGAGAAAATTTCTCCTGTCTGTCTGTTAATTTTAAAATCACAAACCTCTAATGTCAGTCTTAATTCGATGAAGAAAACATGACTTTTTTTCTTTGTCCTTTATCACTACAAATGCCTAATACCTTGCTCCATAACACAAGCGCTCTGCAAATAACATTCTTTTATGATCTTCATCAGTAACGTCAAACATCTGAGCTTGGCTTTCCTACCTTTAAAATCTCTAAAGTCCTTTAGGTTCCAAATAGGAGTTACTGTTTATTGTATACTCAATACATGCAAGTTGCTGATACACACATGTTGTTTCACTGAATAATAACAATAACTCTATACTAAAGATAGTATCATTCTCATTCCACCAATGAGGAAACAGCCTCAGAAATATTAAGCAACTTAACCGAAAGCCACACAGCTAGTAAGGAGCAAAACTGAGTCCAAATCCAAGACTGTTTTCTCGACCACCCTGCAGGTGATTTTTAAGTTCTATGGGCTGCATCTACATCATGGCTGGGAAAATTGATTTTATTTTTTCAGAACAGTGTTTGATTTCCAAACCTCCTGAGCAGAGGGCACAGAGCACCGCAGACCTCCTCTCCCCTGCCCCATTTCCCGTTACTAGTATCTTACGTTCATGCAGCATGTCTGTTACAGCCGGTGAACCAATGTTGACATGTTATTATTAACGATGGTTTATAGGTTACACCAGAGTTTGTCCTTTGCGCGTACAGTTTTATAGTTTTCACTAGTGCTTAACGCCACCAGCGTGTCCGCCAGGACAGTGTCGTACAGAATGGTTTTACGGCTCTAAACATTCTGTGCTCCCCACCTGTTTATTCTGTCCTTATTCCGCATCCATGAGCCCCTGACGGACACTGATCTTACTGTCTCTTGTTCCCCTTTTTTCAGAAGGTCATGTCGTCGGAATCATACGCCATACAGCCTTTTCCAGGCTAGCTTTCTTTCACTTAGCAATGGGCACTGCAGGCTCCGCTGTGTCTTTCTGTGGCTTGATAGCTCATTTCGCTTCATCACAGAATAGTATTACAGTGCATGAATATATCACAGTTTGTTTATCCTCTGCCCTATTGAAAGCCATCTTGGTGTCTTCCAATTTTGGGCAATTTAGAATCAACATTCACGTCCAAGTTTTGGTGCAGGCCTGTTTTCAACTCATTAGGGTAAATACCAAGTAGCATGATTGCTGAATTGTATGTTAAGACAGTATTTAGAATTTAAAAAACAGGAAAGCTGTCCTCAAAGTGGCTGTACCATTTTGCATCCCTGTTAGCAATGAATGAGAATTCCTGTTACTCCACATCTTTGCTGCCATTTTTTTTTTGTCAGTGTTTGAGATTTTAGCCATTCTAACACGTATATAATGGCATGTCATTGTTGTTTTAATTTGCAAATTCTGAATGACATATTATGTTTAGCATCTTTTTATGTGCTTATTTGCCACCTGTATATCTTCTTTGGTGATATGTTTGTTCAGATCTTTTGCTCATATTTTAATTGGCCTGTCTGTGTTCTTATTACTGCATTTTAAGAATTCTTTACATATTTTGGATACAAGTTCTTTGTCAAATACGTGTTTTGCAAATCTCTTACTCTGTGGCTTGTGTTTTCATTCTCTTTATGGTGATATTCATGGACCAGAAGGTTTTCATTTTAATAAAGTCCAACTTACCAACTTTTCTTTCACAGATTATGGTTTTGGTATTGCATTTAATTCACCAACAGTTCCAAAGTCACCTAGATTTTGTACTATACTGTCTTCTAGAAATTTTAGTATTGCATTTTACATTTAGGTCTACGATCCATTTTGAGCCAATTTTTGTGGAGGATATAAGGTCTTTGTCCATAATAATAATAATTTTGCAGGTGGGTATTTAATTGTTCCAGCACTGTTTATTGAAAAGACTGTTCTCTCTCCATTGAGTTGCCTTTACTTCTTTGTCAAAGAACAGCTGACCGTGCTTTATGCGGGTTTATTTCTGGGCTTTCTACTCCTTTTCATTTATCTGTCCAGTTTGTTACCAATATCACATTGTCTTGATTACTGCAACTTTACAGTGAGTTTTGAAGACAGGTAATGTCAGTTCTCTGATTTCTTCTCCAGAATTGTGTTGTCTCTTCTGGGTGTTTTGTCCTTCTATATAAACTTTAGAATCAGTTAGTTCATATGCATGAAATAACTTGCTGGGATTTTGGTTGGGATTGCACTGAATCTGTGGTCAATTTGGGAAGAACTGATACCTTTTTTATTGAAGTATAGCTGAATTAAAATGTTGTGTTAGTTTCTGGTGTACAGCAAAGTGATTCAGTTTTATACATAATATTGCTAAAGGAGGCTGCCCCCAGAGGACTGTGCAGAACATGCTGCTATGTCTGAAAACCATATTACTCGATGAACAAAAACACAAACAAAAATATTCTTTAAAGTGGAGAAAAGAAATATTTTGAGGAATGGTGGCAACAATCTTCACACCCTTTGAAAGACTCTCATGTGGAAGATAAATATGCCTATTACCTTTGGCCAGAAGGCACAGCTTGGAAAAACCTATGGAAATCGTATGGAAGAATTCAGGACAATCTGGACTGGAATGATTGTCACACAGGAACTGAACTCCTACCCTTGATGGTTTTCAAGAGGAGAACAGAGGTGGATTTCACAAAGGCTGTACATTTATACTAGATAAAGTCTAACTTTTTGTTACCACCTAAGGCTCTGCAGTTTTATTGATGCAACAAGATGGAAGTCTTGACAGGTATTTGCCAGCAAGGGTTGTTTAAGGAGGAGCTGCAACTCTTTGACCTTGAGCTTCGAGGGAAAACCAAAGAAGTACAATATATATTCAATACTTAGGTGGCAAGCCCCTGAAAACTTGCTTCCCAAGGTGAGATCTTATTTGTTTCTCACATAACCTTCTACAATGTTATTACGGTCCCTCATTTTACATCTAAATAAAACTGAAGCTTAACGAGGCTGCGTTACTGGTCCAAAGTCTTGTGTTTGGCAAGTGGAAGTGCTGAGTCATCTGATTTCAAAGCCTGTGCATTTATGAATCATAATAACTGTTATTTCTCTTCTGGTTGTATTTTAAATGATTAAGAGCATAAGAAAACGCTTGTCTCCTCCAGTTCTGATATAACTATGAGGCTGACTTTTCACAGATACAGCAAAAATATGAGATATTTTAGGGAAGTAACAAAATTAAATTCAGAAGGATGCTTGGCTGGACTCTTTGATTTCGGTATTGCTGCTGCTAGAGGTGAAGTCTGGTTTGGCACATCTAGGGAGTCAGTTATTGTTATTGTTTTAAGATTTTATACTTATTAGCCTAAATTTTACCTTTGCTTGTTGGGATCTGTTACATGGACTGGAGAGTTAAACCCCTCATTTTGATTGTTCCCAATGTGGAAAGAGAAGCCATTTTGGCTGTTTCACAGTGGGTGCATTCTCTGTACCGCAGGACAGTCATGCCTGCTTTGCTCTGGGGACTGGTGACGTAACTGCAGATTGAAGACTTGAGGGGCAGGGAACAGCTGGGCTGAAATCTCAGGATCTGTCTGCCAACTGTCCTACGCAAAACGTAGGACTAATATCCACCCACACTTCTAACATGTCCTCCAGTTTTATTTTTCTTCATATTTCTGTTTTCAGCATTAACTAAATTTGAAAGTAAACTGAGGTACCAGTGCTTACTGATTAAGAACCCGGAACCTGTAGCCAGACTGCCTGGGTTCAAGTCCAGGTTTTACATTTTTAATCCCCCCAAGTCTTGGTTATTTCTTCTGCAAAAAAGGGGAAATAATACTTCCCCCAAAGAGTAAATAAATTAGCACGGAGCAGGAAGGCCCTTGCACGTGGGAAAAACCCAGTAAACACTACACTATAATCTTTATTTTATTATTATTATTCAGAGTGAGACATGATTGCGTTTGTCAGACCCTGTGTTTTCCAATGGGTTTTCTGTTCTTTGTTTCTTTCCATCTCACTTCCTTTCCTCTAATCCATTCTTCCTCACTTCTTTTTATTTTTTTCTTTCCCAAAGATAGAGTTTTGAGTGAATCCACTGCAGAGGCAAGCCCACCCATCTATCTCTACGACTCTGAACCTAGCAGTCCAGCTGTTAGCTCTGCTAACTCTTGGGTCTTGTGAGATATCGGAATATTTCAGGGGAAATATGGAATGTTTTTCTATTTGCCATAGGCTGAAGCATGAGGCTCACCTCAGTACAATTGATATGAGCTTTTCCCAACTGTTCCACTACAGTAACATCAATCTGTTAAAAAGGCGACTGGATGGGGATCAGAGGCGTCCCAGGATAAAACATGATCTTCGCGTCAGCATCTGTTTTCTAATTAGGATTGCTTAGTGGCAATTTTCATCCAATAATTTAGTTAAATTTCATTCCTAAAGTATAAATATCCTTTGAAGGCACCCGGGTGAAGTTAAATCAATAACTGCATTATTGTAAATTACTTCATAATTATATATTGATAAACAGAATAAGGTTATATATTTCCCTATCACTTCATACCTCAGACAACTTAGCAGAAAATTGCATTCTTAGGTTGTTTTCAAATAACACTTTGTTTTGTATAAAATGCCTTTCATTGTTTTAAGGCAATATTCTTTCAGCATCGCCTTCCTGGCTTTATTTCGATTTTCACATCATGGAAACTCAGGATATCTGAATCATATCTTGCCTCTTTAAATGTTCTCAGAAAATTTTATACATTAAACATTTTCAGTGATTTCTAAGGGGAAAAAAATGCATTCTGGCCTATGTTTTTAAGCCTACTACAGAATGCTGGGAAACTCTAAGACGTTAAGATATTTCAAGTCCCATTTATTCTACAATCATGATTAACCCTCAGCTTAGAATGTTCTCTTTTTCTACTGACTTCTCGTCTCTCCGTGGTCTCTTTCTCAAACTCACTCTTTATCACGGAATTATACATGCTTATAATGTTTACAGTCATCTGATTTAAAATATTCTCTCCCATTTTCAGTAAAAGTGGCCAAATTTTTTGGTAGAGAAAACATAGGCACTGTGCCCATACCTCCTAGTTAATGTGTCACTCATCTCTCAGCTGGAGGCTTGGTTATGTCCCTGGGATGAGCCTGTTTGATGCTGGCTTTGTTCTTCTTGGGGAAAGACACAGGGAGGTCGCATATACAGTGGGAAAAGAGTGTGTTTTAGGCACAGGCAAACTTGCCCTTCAGTTTATTTTCAGCCCTGACTGTATTTTTACTCCCAGCCACGTCATTTAGCCTCTTCTTATCTGAAATAGAGGTAACACGCCTTCCTCTCACCAAAAAGAGTGTTTAAAGAAGGTTTACATGTTCATGACCAGCCTTGGGTCTGGACAGTGGGTGCTCAGTATGCGGGTAAGAATTACTATGAACAACCATAATTGTTCTAAATTCACTGTGTAAATGAAACTGTATTCCTGTTTGCCATCACACTGCTTCTCTCACCAGGTCTCATCTTGAAATACTGGTCCTCAATTCTGTGAGCTGAATCTGTTTCGTGGTATTTATGGGACCTTAAAATGGTATTTCTCAACCGTGTATGACCCTCCGTCAGTTCATTTCTCAAATTCACTGAGGGGCTGTGTTTGTAAACCCTCCACGGGAATTCTGAATTGAAGTCTGGTTAACAGCTACCAAGCCAAACAACTGCATGGGGTTTGGAAATCTTATGTCTAAAACAAATTTGCTCTCCTTTATGGTAATTGAAGAGGATCTTTAAGGAAATTTGTAGTGTCGGTTATTGGAAAACTGCATACCCAGGTCCCAGGTAAGACCGTTTCCAAGCAGCGGAGAATAAAGAGGAGAGGATATGACCCCGACTCTGGGCCCTCCAGGCATGTCAGTTTTATGCAAGTGACATCTAAGAACAGTGAGCAGCCAAAGCACCTCCTGGGGGGAGGGGAGAGCCCAGTGGTAGAGTGTGTGCTTAGCATGCATGAGGGAGGTCCTGGGTTCAAGCCCTGGTACCTCCATTAAATAAATAAATAACTATACTTCAATAAAACATTAAATTAAAAAATTAAATAAATAAGTAAACCCAATCACCTCCCCACCCTGCAAAAAAAAAAAAAAAAAAAAGTACCTCCTAAGTGAGTTCCCTCACGGTGGCGGAAGCGGGAATTTTTCCTTGACCGGCAGTCTCAGAACTCAGACCCCCAGTGCTGGCTGTCTGTCTTGGGTCCTGCCCCCTCTCTCTCTCTGAGCCATCCTTTGGGAGAACTCCCATCTTATCTTAGCCCTCACTGCCTTGAAGATGAGTTTGTGTCAAGGTCATAGTGAATGATTGGTGAAACTTTCCTGTCCCCTGGACCCCAGATAGGGAGACCGGAAGAAGGCTCCTGTAAGGGTGGTTGTGCTGTTGGGGTTTCATTCACAACTGATTTGTATTTTAGCTTTAGAACCAGGAATAGAATCGCGGCCTCCGGGTATTTGGCCCGCAGTATTTTCCACCCTCCTCTATAAAGTGCGCTTTCGACTTCGCGTGGTTTTGTTTTCCGCCATCCAAACTGATATTCTGAATGATTCTTGGACCTGAAACCTCAAGTCATATTCAAGAAAAGACAGACGTTGTGCCCTAGGAACAACGATCAGTTTAAATCAAAGAGGGGTAACAGGTGAGCTCAGAGGATAGAGGAGATTAACCTAACAAGCAGCTTCTGCTTACCTACAGGATAAATAGCAAAATCTGCCATTTTTAATGATCTTTTTAATTTTATTTTATTGAGTTATAGTCATTTTACAATGTTGTGTCAAATTTCAGTGTAGAGCACAATTTGTCAGTTATACGTGAGCATACATTTATTCATTGTCACATGTTTTTTTGCCGTGAGCTACCACGAGATCTTGTATATATTTCCCTGTGCTATGCAGTATAATCTTGTTTATCTATTCTATGTATACCTGTCAGTATCTACAAATTTCGAACTCCCAGTCTGTCCCTTCCCACCCTTATTTGCACAATGAGTTTAATACTTCAATTACCTGGATAATCTTTTTTAAAAATTAATCAAGCTCTCAAATGATTTTGCCTTAATTTCTCTTGATGCCTAAGACATGTAAGATCATTTGCATCTGAGATGCATAAGAAAATGCAAAACACATCTCTGACCACCAGAGGCTTGTTTATGGTCATAACTTTGTGTGATATCTTTTTAACTGTAATACTCCACTAAGACTGTCACACAGAATGTCTACAATATACACTGGCAAGGAAGTCTCATATTAGTACCATAGTGTCTCAATATTCTGTGGGGAGAAATGCAGAAAAAATTACTAAGAACAGTAGAGACATGCTTCAGAGTTAAGGAGGAATTAATTTGCTCCCTCATTTCTTCATTTACACCCAGTCAACAAACACTGGTGGCGGGGAGGGTGTAGCTCAGTGGTAGAGCACGTGCTTAGCATGCACGAGGTCCTGGGTTCAATCTCCCTTACCTCCAACAAAGTAAATAAGTAAATAAATAAACCTAATTACCTCTCCCCGCAAACAAAAACAAAACAAAAAATAAATAAATAAAAGTTTAAATAAATTAAAAACTTAAAGTAAAAAAAAAACAAATATTGAGAGTCTTCCTAGGAGCAAGGTTCTATTCCATCCGGAATTTTATCAGGGAAAAAGACAGGGTTTCTCTTCTCCCTGAGCTGTCATTTTAGTGAGGAAAAGAGTGATCCATAAGTCAATAAAGAAGAAAACTATTGGGCTAAATTAATCCTGCCAAAGAAAAAAAAAGCCTTCATTTTTCAACCAAAACTTTATTGCACCCAAGTATAGAGAGGAGTCATAAAAATATGTTTTTAAAGATTGTTAACATGTGAAGGTCATTCATCCTTTGTATTTTTATAGAAAACTCACTTAACCCTGAGCATCAAAAGGAAAGAAATTTTTTTAAAAAGTCACAAACGTGGGGATAATTGGTATGAAACAAACTCTGGAGGAAGAAGCCCCTTGGATGGTTCCCCAACGTCGGGGCCGCCCAGGTCAGGAGTCAAACACCTCCCTCTCGTGCCCTGCCTGCTCTCCTCACCGTTTCATCACGTGCACCCCTCGGGTCACCCAGATCGTTACCATCCCCCTTTGTTCTCTTTTTCTGAGGGCACTCTGGTCCCTTGTGACTCCAGAGAAGTTAATTATTTTTGACAACTCTACAGAGAGAGAAGCAGAGGTGATGGAAATAGTCAACACTTGGAAACCCTTGGATTCCAAGCGCTGGGTTTTCTGATCCCGTAGACTTCTAGGGGATGCTTTGGTCAGTTAAAACACAAAAAGTGGGTCACATAAATAAGTGCCAAACCAATTCGTAGAAGGAAATTGCTCTGACCGGATCTGGTAATCAGTGGACTGGTGTCATGTATTTGCTTGTCATCTCAGTGAGGCTTGAGGAGCATTTAAAGACTATGTGTTCCTCTAGTTCAGCCAGAATTTCCTCTCTGCTTCTTTAAGTCTCTGCAAGTGATTTGAACACTATATGTACTCACAGACGTGGAATACAAACTTGTGGTTGCCGGGGGGAGGGGGTGGGAAGGGACAAACTGGGAGTTTGAGATTTGTAGATACTGACAGGTATTTATAGAATAGATAAACAAGATTATACCGTACAGCACAGGGGAGCAGAGTCAAGATCTTGTAGCAGCTCACAGTGAAAAAGAATATGAAAATGAGTATATGTATATTCATGTATGACTGAAGCACTGTGCTGTACACCAGAGATTGGCACAACATTGTAAACTGACTGTAACTCAATAAAAATCAACTTATACTAAAAGATTGACACACTATTTAAAAAAAAACAATATACAGACACCTGTGTATTTAAAAGGCAAAATCTGCTTTTGGAACTTGCAGGAGCTATTAATATAAAGTAAATAGAATTTTTTAACGAGCAACTTAGTGTTTAGACACAGAGGTACAAGCAATACTTCCAACTGCATACAGTCTATATTTTGAATACACCTTGTGGTAATTGTCTGCTGTCAACAAGCAATGTTGAAACACGGAAATCGCTGTGAGCTACCACAAGATCTTGTATATATTTCTCCGTGCTCTACAGTATAATCTTGTTTATCTATTCTATATATACCTGTTAGTATCTACAAATTTTGAAATCCCAGTCTGTCCCTTCCCACCCCCTCCCCCTTGCCAACCACAAGTTTGTATTCTATGTCTATGAGTCTGTTTTTGTTTTGTAATTATGTTCATTTTTTTTTTTTTTTAGATTCCACACATGAGCAATCTCATATGGTATTTTTCTTTCTCTTTCTGGCTTACTTCACTTAGAATGACATTCTCCAGGGACATCCATGTTGCTGCAAATGGTGTTACGTTGTCGTTTTTATGGCTGAATGGTATTCCATGGTATAAATATACCACATCTTCTTTATCCAGTCATCTGTTGATGGACATTTAGTCTGTTTCCGTGTCTTGGCTATTGTAAATAGCACTGTTATGAACATGCTATGAACATGCTATGAACATTGGGGTGCAGGTGTCATTTTGAAGTAGGGTTCCTTCTGGATATATGCCCAGGAGTGGGATTCCTGGGTCATGTGTAAGTCTATTCCTAGTCTTTTGAGGAATCTCCATACTGTTTTCCACAGTGGCTGCACCAAACTTCATTCCCACCAGCAGTGTAGGAGGGTTCCCTTTTCTCCACAGCCTCTCCAGCATTTGTCACTTGTGGACTTTTGAATGATGGCGCTCTACACCGGAATTTGACACAACACTGTAAAATGACTATAATTCAATAAAAAATGTTTTAAAAAAATAAAAAATAACAACAACAACAGTAACAAAGAAAGATGGAAATCAGGCAACACGTAGTACTCGTCCATGTAATACGGTAATACCATAATTACCTGATATCTCCATATGCAGATTTGTCTTTTCCTGGTTGTGTAGAGCATGCAAGCCAGCCATAATCGAGCACTGTCAAACTGCAGGCTAGTATCAGAGGCCAGCAAGCTGAAGCGAAGAGGGTCACGTGGGTTCTGTAAACAGTAACTCCTTAGTTCCCTCCTGAAGAGATGAAGGGTGGTTCCTGGATTCCTCTCAATCCATAGCCTTTGTGCTTTTTTGTGTGCCTGTGCTGACTCAGTGCTAAACCTGACCAACTGTGACCTCCTTCAGAGAAGAGGACACAATGGATTCGTCTTTTAATGCAGTACATCCAGGACCTGGAAAAAAAATGCTTGTCAAACTAAGATGATAAAATGAGTTAATTATAACACATACAACATAATTATTTACAATGAAGTCTCTTTTCTGTAAGGATAGGCATTAGTATATTATGATGGAGTCTTTTGGTTTTATTTTCTGGTCTAGGTACACATTAACCCATGTTTGTTCAAGTACATTAGTGTTCCCATGTCGATGGGTTCTCTGCTCAGGGAAATCAAATATATTTGCCCATGTGTGGTCTTACCCAGCAGACATCCCACCAGATACACAGAGTATCATATTATTATGTATATGTGCAACTATCAAGTTAGAATATGGAGTTTCTCCTGATTTTTGGTGGTGCCCCTTGTGGAAACCATGAAATTCTGTAAATTTATAAGCATTCCATATGGAAAATTCAAATATTGCTGGAAGAAAACAAATGTTTGACCCTTATTAGTATATGAACACTGTCATCTCATTTTCTATGCAAAGAAGAGTAGGACATTCCATATAGTTTTGTGTTCTCTGGAAGTCTTCCCGGACACCCACCAGCCACCTCCACCCACACGCATCTCTCTAGCACACGCTCCTGGCTGACTTGTTTGCCCCCTTTCTACAGGTTTCAGACATACACAGCCTGTTGTGTGGGACATCATCATACTGTTTACCACAGACTGTCTGTGGCTGTCTGTTCATACATATGTCTCCTACTTGACTGTAAACACCCCAAAGGAAAAGACCGAAGCTCATTCATGGCTTTTTTTTTTAAACATTTTTTATTGAGTTATAGTCATTTTACAATGTTGGGTCAAATTTCAGTGTAGAGCACAATTTTTCAGTTATGCGTGAACATACATTTATTCATTGTCACATGTTTTTTTGCTGTAAGCTACCACGAGATCTTATATATATTTCCCTGTGCTATACAGTATAATCTTGTTTATCTATTCTATATATGTCTGTCAGTATCTACAAATTGTGAACTCCTGTGTGAATCTTAAGTATTTATCTCAATGCTTGTCTCCTAGTAAGGTCTCAAGAGATGTATGTTGCATTGAATTGAAAAGACTTCCACTTGGGTTTAGTACTTTATTATTAATTATTTTAAGGCAAACTGGATAATTTGGCATCTTTGTTTTTCCAGATGTTTATTTGATATAAAAATAGGTCCTGAATATTCTTTAATGATTTTTTTTTTCTTTTGGAAATCTTTGGTCATGGGACCCTGTCTTAAAACTTTTGTCACTGTGAATATTTAGAAAATCCAAGGGTAAAAGTAGTGGAAATGTTTTCTTTAAAATGAGTAACTATCACTGAGCAGGTCAGTGGCCTTCCTGTTGGCACCTGGGGCAAGCTCGCCTCTACGATTACCTGCAGAGCAAAAATAGTCTCATGACTTTCCTCTCAGAAAAGAAAGTCCGAATGGGAAGGAGAATAATCCCTTCTGCTTCTGTAGCCGACGTGGGAGAGAAACAGCCCTAAAAATAACAGACACAGAAATACGTGTTCAATGAAAGTATAAATAAATGAATTAAAGCGGACTCCGGTTGTGCGGGGTCGGCCTCGTACTGGGAATACCTCTACACACAGACGCGACGTCCTTGCATCATGAGTTCATTCCATGAACTTGGACAAAACACTGACACCCTCAAGGGTAAAACAATGCCAATAACATCTGCCATGCTTATCCCACTGGTTTTTTTAGGGTCACATAGACTAATATACATGAATAAAATTTATGAGAATAGTTATGGACCAGAGTGTTTGTACTTAATGAGGATGTAAATAAGATAATAATAGCATCGGCAACTGGGTACTTATTAACTGCTAATAAATGAAGTATTAATTAAGACAATATTGCATCTCTTCTAAAAGTATGGTTTGGGTATATAAAAATCTCTCAGGGCTTAACATCTCCTTAATTGATAGCAGGAATTCAGAATGTTAACTATTGAAGTGTACCCCGAGTGGCTCTCCTTTTCTTCATAATATTGCCTTGTTTATCTCTCTGATTTATCCTCCCGTCCCACTTAAGCAGGCTATGCACTTTAATGCCATCTTGTTTATGAGAACTAATAAAAGAAAATTCTTTGCAATGGGAGATTTGCTTTATTTAAATGCAAATTAAAACTATATATTCAGTTACAGGCCAAAGATTTCAAATGCACGCTGTTTAACAATTTCGGGCAAAAGTTAAGAATGCTTTTCCTTCCTGTAATCTAATGATTTAGTTCTTGTAAAATGGCACAACTAATTGACCTATGACACTGTATTATCTTATGCATGTTTTATGCTACTTTTGTAAAGAGAAAGTAACATTTACTAAGAAATGGGAAAAAAAAAAACTAAACTGCTAGACTAGTAAAGAAATTGATTTAAAATTTCCGGAGACAGGAGTATCTTTGTTTTACTGTTCAACTGAACAAATATGATTCTACTTCTGCCCTCTTAATTGTGTCTAGAAAAGAGGAATTCTTGTCCTGAAAGGGTATTCGAAGAACCAATGAAATAACTTGCCAAACGGATTGAAGTTCTGAAGGAAAAAGGGGGACCCTGGTCAGTCTCTGGAACTGAATGTAGCCAGTTTCCTTGTTTTGATACTCACACTGGCAATCATCAGATTTCAAGGAAAGAACCAAGAAATCAAGGAGGCAAAATAACAGAAAAAATAAATACCTTGCCCAGAAGATAATAAGATTTCAGAAAGAATTGGGGTCGTTGGCACTTAGGCAATGTGGTTAAAGAAAGTGAAATGGGCCAAGAATTAAATAAAAACTGTCGACAATGTAATTTTTTTCCTGTTCCCTTCCTGAGATTCAGAAGAATGCGTGGTCCCCAGGAGATAATTGTGCTTTTGTCTCAAAGCGCCCCTACCAGGACTGTGATTAGCCCCACTTTGAGAGTAGGGAACGATTCATTTCAGGCCACTACAACTGCCACTCTTTCAGATACTGGAGAACACATACTCCTCATTTGTCTACTTTATCTCCCTACTTACAGGGAGCGAAGCTTTTGTTGTTGTGATTTATGTAGCAACGGATGGTTCCTGAATCGAAGGAATCATTCTCACCTGTGCAATGTGACTAAGCTTTTTCAAGGTTACATATAGAATTTGGACTAAAACTTGAAACAACGTACTCTCAGAATCAAATTTCACGGAAGACTGACATAAAATAGTGCCCCCTATAGTTTATTCAACTTCAGTGTTTGCTAAGAGGTCAGTTTTACAGAGAGCTGATCGTGCAATAGTCAGAGAAAGCAGGTACTGAGATGACAAACAGAAATCATTTGTGAAAACGTTAAAAATATGGGACAAATTTAGTAAAATAATAGTCTTTTAATCTCCCTGACTCCTGCCCCAGCCGACAACTTTTCTTAACTTTTCCACCGTGTATTTTTATATAATATACATACAGTGTCTAATACAGTAGGCATTTATTTTTGTGGTCTTTCCCACAAAAAAAGTACTACATTTGAGAAATTTGATTTTTAAAAATGTTTATGTCACCGAATTCCGTATTTAAAGAGGAAACAAAAATGCTGTGGCCAATAATCACATCACAAAATGCAAAAGTTAATGCGCCTCTTTTCCAATTATTCTGAGAATTAATATCTTGAGTGAGATTGAGGACTATTTCCCATGTGTTTTCCATTCTCATGTTTAAAGGAGTTCAAAGGAGCTTGTTTTGAAAGTCAATGCATTGATTATTAATTGAGGAAAATGTCCTTTTTTCATAAGTAGTAATTGACACTAGGTAAAGAGGAAAACAAATGCTCCAAGATCATTAAGGCAAAAGAAGGGAGGAAAAAAGGACTAAGATTTACTGTAAAGCCACGATCTTACTAGGCACTGTTTACATACTCTTTGATATAACTCACGTTCAGCCCTGTGAGTTTCATGTTACTACCACACACACACACACACACACACACACACACACCAATTTTCTTGATGAGAAAACTGAGTCGAGAGATTAAATACCTTGCTCAATGTTCATGAGGCTGGACTGAGAACAAGATCCGACTTCAAAGCCCGAGATCTCCATGCCGTCAGCTGTTGGAGAGCAAGGATAAAATGATGCTGAATGTCACATCACAGGGAAAGTGTTAGCTTTCATTTTCACTTTAACGTAATAGTTCTGTAATCCTTAGTATGAGGAAATATAAAATTCAAAACGTTACCCTGGGTTATAGTGTAGTTCTGGATTTTTCAGTGCGACTGACAATTGCATCTTTGGCACGTTCGAATGAGGAAAACATTTCTGAATAGACTTTTCCTTTTTTTTATTCTCTGGGTGAACTGATGACTAGCTGGGACCTGTCTGTTTGGACACTGCTACTGTATGCATGGCATGGCCATTTCTTGCTGCCGTGACTCCTTTTATTACACGGCATGACTGGAATTTTAGTTAGGCAGAAGCAAAGAACCATTTCCCTAAATTAGATTAACCTTTGCACCTTTGGCAGCTCAAGTTAAGCCCCAAACTGCCCCGAAGATGAAGTGGGATCTGAGGCACAAGGACTTTCCTTCAACAGGTTGTGTTAGGAAGTTACACCCCAGTAGAACGACAGCCAGAGAGAAACATGTCAGCACGTGGATAGGAAATCACTTTTCGCTGAACCTAACGTGTTTAAGCTAGTCTGTGTGATGGTGAAGAGACGTAAGAGGGGCCTGTAAGACGCACATGAACTGTCATGAGAGCATATGGTTTAATCATCTGTAGCAAAAGCAGTCATTAGTAATGTGCTCAGTGTCCAGACTGATCGTTGCAGAAGAACTAGACTTGCAGAAGTTATTGAGAGATGCTCATTACTCTCTGGAAAAGGAAAAAAAATCATAGAAAACTAAAAAATTCTGCTAATTCCAGAACTTTCCTATAGACATTTAAGATGTAATCTACTCGGTAGATTAGACCATATCGTACTAGAAAATTATGTTTGTAAATCATGGGTGCATACTGGTGGCAGTGACAAAGAACATATTCATTCTCATTATTTTATTTATTTTAAAGCTTAGAATTTTCTTCATATCTTTCTAAAGTGATAGACAAGAATGTATATGTGTTTCCAAACAAGCACTATGACATATATACACAATATTATAATGTGTAATTATACATAGTATATATCACATACATGTATCATATATATGCATGTATATCATATGTTGTGAACTATGATATATATTATATGTATACATGTTATTATGTATAATATATTGTGTGTATATATACATTATACGTATTTAAATATAAATTCAGTCACAATCATGTTTTATATCTTGTGCCACTGGCTAATACTCAATTTTGGTATAAACAGTAGGTTACATAAGAGGCATAAAGAGATCCTGGAATATGGTAAACAGGATATAGTTAATGGTAAAATATTAAAAAGCAAGTAAGTAGGAAAAAAGCAGATGACAAGAAGGACTATATCTGTCATTAATATTTATGAGTCATAATTATTTAACACAATAAAAGTGCCCAGTAAGGATGCTCTTAATTAATATTTGAATTAATGAATTCAACATATCTGGTAAATTAATTTTAAAATTTGCATTTAATATAGCGTAAGTGTTCATCTATTTTAAAAATCAGTCTATGTGTTAAAATTCATTCTATTGAAACATTTGTGAATTGGCTTATAGAATGTATACATTCCTAATTTAACCAAAAGCAATTTCCTATTGGCTGTTTATGAAAATTAATTGAGATGTTATTTATTTAAAAGAGAAGCATGAAATTATAAATGCTTTGATTCCTTTTTAATTATTTCAAGGAGAGAAGGAAAAGAATGCAGGGGAAATGTGGACCTTTTATGGCTTAGCTAAGCATTATAATATTGCAAATCCTTTATCCACAATTTTTTCAAGCTTTACAGTTACAGAATTGTTTTGGGTAATCATACAGAAATGATTAAAAGAGTAGAAAAGAGAATCAATAGCAAAAGATTAAAGGGACTGTCATTTTGCAGCCTAAGGAAGAGGGAGAAGGCTAAAAGGCTTCAAATACATGGAGTTTTGCATCTTGGATGGTGATTAATTGCTATTAATTCGTCTGCAGAGAAGGAGAGAAAACATGTAAAGCTGTATTATGAACAGTTTAGATTAGACACCAAGAAAATATCTGACTATAAAAATGAAAAACTAAGGAATACTATTTATTTAGGGATTGGAAAATTATGTTCTTATTTGAGTAATTACCTGGCCAAGATGTATGTTCATTGCATACACAATATTTTCCTATGAAACTTTATAAAACATATGTTCATCACATGAGACTGGAAAGCACAGAAAAAAACCTAAATCAAAACATCACCTTTAATATCATCCCTCTGAGAGAATTCATGGTAACGTCATATATGTATTATTTCCTCAAATATTTTGTCAGCTTTATACATCTGTGTGTTCTAAGAAAAACGCTAGTCAGTAAAACTTTTTAAAAAGAAATGAAAAAACAAAATAAAGAAGAATATAAATCATTCCCATTGCAGCATATGTAACCTTTTTCATGTAACATTATGTTGTGAGAATTTTCTGTCATCAGCTTATGCTTTTGACACTATTGTACATTCCATTATATAAACGTGCCAGGACTTATTTAATCAATTCAGCCTCAAACCTTTAGATTATTCCATTTTGTAATCATTAAATTAAGTGTTCCTGGTGTCATTTTCACATATTTTGAACACATTTCTGATTATTTCCTTAATCTATACTTCTACAAGTAGAATTACTCGAGCAGAGGGTATGAGCAATTTTAAGGCTTCTCACAAATCTTGACAAATCGTTCTGCAGAAAAGATATGTCTTATTTTTTTAAAACATTTTTTATTGAGTTATAGTCATTTTACAATGATATGTCTTATTAATGTCACCTTTTGTTGTTGTTAACGGAGGTACTGGGGATTGAACCCAGAACTTTGTGCCTGCTAAGCATGCGCTCTTACCCCTGAGCTATGACCCCACACCCTAAATTTTGTGTGTGTGTGATGTCACCATTTTTAACTAGCGACTAAAAGAGAAAGTAGCTGTGTTCTTTCATATTTAGTCCTTGTACTCTGGAACCATGATAGACTTCAAAATTTTTTCTTTGGAATTTTTTTTTTTCTTTCTACTTAGAAAAAAGAACACACATCTCAAAGGACCTTAAAACCTGATGTCAGCTGAGGCTTACTAAGCCGTATCAATAGGATCACATCATTCTCAAGAAAAGCATGTTTCAAATAAAAAGGAAATGTCAGCCTTGAGCGTTTTTATTAACCATCTTCCAAGCTTGCCTTCAGATTCAGCTTTGTCTGACCACTTCCTCTCTCTGGTTTATTTGTATTAGAAGAAGTGGATCCATTAACTGTGCCACTTGGTGGGAAGGCCGGGCTGCTAGTGTCCAATAACAAGTAATCGTTGTATTTTCCACGGGCTGACTGATGCTTACTTTGCGGAGGGCCCCAGGAGCTGATGTAACCCGAGACAGGTCTTCGTTTACTTCTTGTTCTACTGATAATGTTGACCCATTTGAAACCTGTGAGAAAGAAAAATAAACATTCTGGACTATAGGACCCGCAGCCCTTCCCTTGGTGGCTATTTTGGAATCTCTTCAAAGGCTTCTTTTTTTTTTCCCCCACCAGTTTGTTTTATTTTTTAGATTCCACGTATAAGTGATATCACACTATAAATGGAGTATAGCCTTTAAACGTTGTGAATCGCTGTGCTGCAAACCTGTAAAGGCTTTTTATTAACCCACTCTTTCCCCAGCCAAAAACCCTGATCACGTCTCCCCTCTCCCAATCAAACCCATAGTAATCAACATTCAACCAAATAAAGAAGCAAATAAAAAATATTAAAGACTAAAAGTATGACAGAGACTTTTTATCTGGCACGTGCAGGCTACTTGGCGGTGCGGCTGCCAGGATGGCTGAGAGCACACCAGGAACTGGAGACGAGCTGGTCACCATCCCAACCCTGTCTGCAGCAATTTAAATAGGTTTTTAGATGCCAAGTTAGATTTTTCTATACTGACATGTTTGTGCCACTCTTTTAGGTGCGTTGAGATGATGTCCTTGCTGATGTTGGGAAATAAATACCAAGTGAAATAAGCATTTTTTACAGCTGCTAATAACACATTTAATGGAAATGTATTATTGTGCCACGCACCTTATTAAGCTATTTTTTTACATTAGCTCACTTAATCTATGCAGCTCATATTCAGATTTGACATGCGAAGAAAGTGAGGTGCAAAGAGGTTAACGAATTCCCCAGGGGCAGAGGGCCAGCCGCCGGTGACCGTGGACGCAGCTCCACTCAGCCTGCCTGAGTGTGGAGTCCGTGTTCTCCACTCTGACCCTCTGCTGCCTCTGTTTTCCATAGTTCCAGGTATGCACAATACTGATCAAAAACAATACAGTGGAAATGTATACAAGATCTTGTAGTAGCTCACGGTGAAAAAGAATGCAACGATGAATATATGTATGTTCATGTATAACTGAAAAATTGTGCTCTACACTGGAAATGGACACAACATTGTAAACTGACTATATACCTCAATAAAATAAAATAAAATAAAATAAAATAAAATAAAATAAAATAAAATAACAAATATAGTGGAATCCATACATTCAAACGAGTGATGTCCAGCCCGCTCCCTTGCACGTCTGCCAGCTGTCTTCCTATACACATGCATAACCCAGAAGTGAGCTTATTTGTCAAATTGCCCTAAACAGTCCCCTTGAAGAGTCTATTTTGCCGCTGTTCCTACCATTTTTAGCTATTCCACGTTTGGCCTTCTCTTCACTTGGTATTTGAGTCAGGAGTAAGTCAACTGTTATTTCACCAGTCATATCTTTTACATTATATGTATAAAAATTGTATTTATGCATATAATTTGGGTACATAAATAACTTCACTACCAACAACAAGTTACTGGATTTGCCTCCTATATGTGTGTTTTCAAAAGTTCTATTTAATTTCAAAGAATTACCCTCACATTGCATGGTGAGTTCTGAAAGGAATTTCAATAGAAATTCAATTTCAAGACAATTAGAAAAGGCGTCGCCTCTGCACAGCCACTGTTAGGGACGCTGCTTCTTCGTGTTAAGTGTGAGTATTAATAAATTTGTTAAAAAGTATTCATGCTACTTTATGCCTAACTTGTATATATTGCATTTATAGCCTATATATATATATTTTTTTTGATTGTCTTGCATACACTTAAAATGCACGATGTGTTCAGAAGACTAACAATTACATGCCTGAGCAAAACATTATTAAAATGTCCAGCCCGTAAGCGCTGAAGCGAAGAGGCAGTCCACTGGAGCCGCTCTGGTCTGCAGCCTCGTCAGGGTGGCAACTAGCTCATCTCCCACTCCTGGTGTGCTTTCAGTCATTTCGGCAGTCGTGCCACCAAGCCTGACAACTCAAGCCATACTCCATAAGAAGGTACCTGGAAGAGAAGAGGGCTTTGGAGGGCATTTAAAAAAAATAAATGAAATAAAAGATGTGGCTAAAAGCTATCTTCTTAGATTCACAAGGCTGGAAACAAAGTTCCAACTCAAAATCAGCATGGACGAGCCAAATGGCTTGCTCTGTCGTGGAAGAAGGTGGGGTTGGCACGCAGTCCAGTGTGTTCAGACTATTGGCACTGATAAAAATGTAGGCTAGATCTTCAGCCCAGAGAAGAATCTGGGTTCTTGGGAGAAAAATCCGTTTTAATGATTGCAATCATTTTCCTGGAATACAATCCCAAACAGCAGGGAGCATTTGGAAACAATTCTTGTATTTATTTGAAGAAACTCAGAATACAGGAGCATTAGTGTAAGGCACACCCAGACAGAAATAAAAGGTTGCCCAGGCTGCGCCGCAGCAGGGGTGGTGCCGCCTCGGTGTGGACAGTTAGGAGGAGCGGTGGGGTCTTTACGATGATATCAGAATGGGGCCTGGTATGAATTCCGCCTCACTAATGAAATCAGAAACCCAGAGCTAGGTGTGGCGAAGAGAATATTTAGTTTCTCGTCCAGTACTAATTTCATTTCTTGAACTAAATTTTGCTCATCCTCTTTTATGTGTTCCAATTTGTTCCTTTCCTATGTCAACATGTATATTAGGATCAGAACTGGTTTCTTCCATGAGACCCTGTAGGCACAGTCCTTGTGGCCTCTGAGCCTTTTAGGAATGTGTGTTTTGGTTGGAACTTGGGTAATAATAATGATAGTAACAACAACAACATGCATCGAATGCTTTACATCCATTGACTCTCCTGATTCTTACACCAACCTTTGGATTCAGTACATAAATTATCACCATTTACATATGTTGGAGCCGGGTATAGACAGGCAGGGTAACTGTCCCAACATCAGATACACAGAGGGCGGCAGAGCCGGGCTTCTGACCCAGGGAACGTGAGAGGAATGTTCCTCCCTGCATTTCCATTCACACATGCGTTCGGTAACACAGCATCTGGGGAAGGCCCTTCAAGTTTTCTGCAGTAGGGAGCCCCAGAGTTTGCTCAAACTGTGGCCCGCTACTCAAACACCCAGTCAGAGGGAAGAGCCATGGTCTCGAAAAAGAAGGACATCTGATTAAGTGGAGGAACTGGAAGCTGGTAGGTGCGGGTGAAAACCAGAGATGAGGCCAAGGTCGCAAGAGAACAAGGCCAACCAGTCGGAGCCGTACAAGCCAGGTCCAAGTTTCGGTCTTTGTCCCTGGACCATGGCAACCCAATAAAGCACGGAGCCAATCAGCATTTTTGAAAGTTCACTCTGGAAGCAATTAGAAAACTTCTCTGAAGTAGAGGAGGCTGAGAAGATGCCAGCAGAACCTGGAGGCAGATTCAGTAGCCCAGGGAGAGACGAGAGGTCTTAGATCAGGGGGCTGGTGATGCAAGATTGTGCCCTGAAGCCCAGGCAGCCCCAGCTCTCCCTCTGGCCCAAATTCAGAAGCCAGTTAGGATGGGTGGGGGGTGTCGATGCTCTGAACATGATACCTGGGCTAATGGGTGATATTTTTCTTCTCCAATTTTTTGATGCAAGATTTTATTTGTTTAAAATAAAATTCATGGCTATCATTCTTGAACATGATTTAGGCCAGCTGAAATTTAGAGGAAAGGAAAAACAGGAAAAACAATCACGTGCCACATTTGGCATGGTGTATAACGCAAATAACAGAATTAGTAATGTGTTGTCGTGGATTCCTCCTCCTGCAATAAAAAAAGGAAAAGAAAATCTGGCCTGAAATAACGATGAGAAAGTTAGACCAACACAAAATCATTAGGCGGTTTGCTTTTCTGGAGTTCAACCTGATATATGATGTCAATATTTTCACAAGGATTAGATCAGTTTCTGTGTAAATGCCTACAGCATCATTAGATTTCAGGTAGTTGAAAAATCCTAGTATAACATGAAATAATTTTGACTTGATAAGTTTCCTGTGAGTATGTCATTTGCACGTTTAATAGCATCTGCACAAAGAGCCCTAATTATATGTCCAATTTTTCTTAATAGCAAAAATGCTAGCTTGCCAAAACTTTATGTATTCAAACTGTGCAGCTTGATTATAAATTAGAAGAAACTTAAGTGTGGGTCTCACTTACTACTTCGTATTAAACAGCCTCAGCCTGTGTTCTGACCTGCTAGCCTGCCAGATTTCACTTCAGGTAGACTTAAACACTTGTTGAAAGAAAGTTTATTGGGATTTCCATTAGGAATGACTGCTACTGGGAAATATAATTTATTAGACTGGCTCTTAGAGGCAAAAAGCAAGCCAAATTGACCCAGGATTCAAAAGAGCATTGTTTGTACCCTAGATAAACCAGCAAAAATCTTTCTAAATGTGTTTATATTTACACTTCCAATAAGGATCACTGGAAAGCTGAAGGGTACGCTCTTTAAGCCCAGGATTGTGAAAACCGCTATTATGTGAGGCATCTTTTGTTTATAAAAGTTATAAAAAATTGTGCCCCAAAGACCAACTAATGAAAATGACTGTATTTGTCATAATAGAGGTGATTCGAGTCAAAGCCCCCAACCAAAGAAACAGAAGCAGAGGGGATTAAGGTCTCAAACGCTACCCACAGCTTTGGAAGAACCACCCTCCTTTCCTTGGTCAGCTGAGTTCTCTGAAAGTCGTATGTTTACTCTTGGCCTGTAGGGAATTTAGTGCCACTCACTGTTTGTACTAAGTTACTGAAGTGACTGATTATTATTAATTACCCTCCTGAAAGAATTTCAAGTCAGACAGAACTCGCGTTTCAAAGTTAACGTACGTCCCAGCCCTTTGCACTTGGGTCCGAGGATCCTGACGGTGACCTTGTTTGTGCCAGGCAAGACCTACACACCTCACTGGGCCTTCCCATGGAACCCTAGTTTGGTGGACACGTCTTACTGACCTGACGGACATTTACCTAGAAACTTGGCTGTAAATACGCTGACTTATGATTTACTGTACAAACAGCTACACGTTTGCAAATGAAAGGTGGTGCTGTTCAGAATAATGGCCAGTCAATGGATATAAACTCGACTTGTCCTGGGGCCACTAGGAAACAATTGAGAACCAAGAGACACTGAAAAAGTCTTCTGAACACCCCAACACGGTAGACAGAAAAGGTGAAATATTAAGGTTTAAATAGGGCATTATGAGAAGCTATTTTGAATTCAGAATACGGTTTCTCTTATTTTAGATACGATTTGACTAAACTCTCCTGTTGCTTTAGCTGATCCCAGGGCCCGGGGACTGGGAGTTGCAAATCTGTAGAATGGAGCGGGTTCCTTAACGAGAAGTAGCCGCTGACAACCCACTAAGGGAACAAATGGAAAACCACCCCCTAAAATGGCACAGTAAATATTTAAAGAAAATAAAAATTTAGTAGCTGTGGGTTATTTCATAAATGAAAATTTAGGAAGCCTGAAAAAGTTTGTATAGAATGCCCATTTGGGCTCTGCTACCCCAAAGCAGTCACTGCATCACCTAGCTTTATATCAAGATATTCTGATCTGGAGGATAATTTAAATAAATTCATGAATTTGTTGAGTTTCTACCATTGCTTTAAGTAATGCGATTTTCCAAGTCTCCTCGTCATTGTTCCCTTAGTTTCAGTAGTCCCTTGGTAAAAGAGTTAGATCCAGTTTAAATCTGTGATTTGCTATACTTGGAAACTTAAAAAAAAAAAAAAGTGTCAAATACCCACTTCTTCCCAAGACTTTTCTATATTTTCCACATGTATTTTACAAGATATAATTGGTCACCTAAACGTTTGTTAAAATTCGTAAGTAAAATAAATGAGTAAATAGGTCAATGAATTCTAGATTCTTCAGAATCAGCTGGAGAATGACCAGATCTCTAACTCTCGTTAGGAGAAACGGTTAAGCTTCAGTTTGCAGAGTGGTTGCACCATGTCAAGGGGGAAGCCCACGCTGTAACTTCGTCCTGAGGTCACAGGACAAAACTCTTATTAGAGACTACTTGGCAGAAATAGATTCTGTACAGAAGAGGAAGGAGTAATCAAGTAATGTGAGACATTTTTGTCTGTTAGGAATGGAGAGAAAGGGAGATAGTTATACGCACAAATACGCATTCTTACTAAAACATAGCCGGGTAATCTTGGTAGGATTCCAGCATACGAGAAGTAACGGTATGGACCAACTTGTCCTGTTTGGGGATTTTAATGCTGGTATTCAGGAATTATGTCACACCTTCTGGTCACAGGAGAAAAAAAGAGCTAGATATTGGTCAATATAAAGGGAGGTGACGAGAGAGCTTGGTGTCTCTGATAGAGTCTGGGGAGAGGGCTCAGAGGCGGGACAGCCAGTCCCTCTGCGGACAGGGTGGGAAGGGGGTTGTGTTAGAGGCTGAGGGCTGTGAGGCTGAGGTCCAGCATGAGGTTATCATGGGCCTAATAAGAGATTTGAGAAATACATACTCATCTATGACCAGTTAATTAAACAAAAGATCCCTGAAACATCTCAAAGATTAAAGTCAGTCTTGGTTTCAGGATCATGAAGCCAGCATGTGGGAATCAAACATTCCAGATTAAGAAATCCAGCAGGCATTTTGATAAATACCCAGACACTAAGCAAGAGTCCCTGAGAAGGCATATTATCTCAATAAAGCAAAGCAAATTTGCAACCATTTTTCTGAAATTATGAGGAAGGAAAAGTTTTGGGGAATAAAAATGTGTCTCACTGGACACTAGTGTATCAACACTAATTTAATAGCTCACCAGTAGCATTTGCTGCTTTTATTCATTCATTTGAATAAATTTATATATTTAATCATTTCTATGGCATCTCACAGGTTCATGTCTGTCTAAATCTTCCAACTGTCTCTCTCTTTTTTAATTCCCTTTTTCCTCCTTAAGTTTCCAAAAATGTGTTTCTTTTACATAGTTTGGAGCAGAAGCAACCAGAGTTTGCCAAACTTCTTTGACTCTGCGGGGCCGCGTTGTTGGTTTGCTTAAGGCCACAGAGATCATTATTGTTAAGCTGACTCGCCAGTTGGGAGAGCACACTCTTGCTCGTGCTTAGATGACTGGGTAGCAAAAACTGGATGGAAGCCGTCCTGTGATGTCACAGGCTGGGGATATTAATGCGAACATACGGAATCACACATGTCTATTGTCTAAATACGGTTACTCATACTTATCTGTGGGCCCCTGTGTTACTTTGCTGGCGCTGCTGTAATCATACCACAGACCTGGTGGACAACATAACAAAGATGTATTTCCTCACAAGCCTGGAGACTAGATGGTCAAGATCAAGGTGTGGGAAGGGCTGGTTTCTTGAGACCTCTCTCCATGGCTTGCAGATCACTGTCTTTTCACCATGTCCCCACGTGGCCTTTCCTCTGTACGGATCTTTTTTACAAGGACACTAGTCACACTGGATTAGGGCCCACTGCTAATTGCCTCATTCAGCATTAATTACTTCGTTAAAGCTCCTATCTCCAGATACAGTCACGTTCTGCGCTACTGGCAGGACTACAGCTTCTGAATTTGGGAGGATGTGATTCAGCCCGTAAGAGTGCACTTGGAACACTTTGCATGTTGATCTTACGGTGAGTGTCAATTCAGGGTTATCTGGTAGACTATGCACTAGCCTTTTGATAATTATCTATCCTTGCACCATTTTACCAAATCCTTCTTTCTCAGAGCAACTTTGGGGAAGTAAAATACCCGCAGATTCCTCTCCTTTGTGGCACGCTACCAGTAACCCCAGCGCTGTGGACGCCTAACCCCGAGGCACCTGAGGTTAAGACACTGGTGCCCCGCACGGCACATTAGCGTCAATGACACCCACTTAACACATCATCTGTCCTCACACTGCAGGGCGCTAAGCAGTGCACACCAGGAAAACAGTCGAGTCGTGGGGTCCCTGTTGTGTTATTTACCTCTGCTTTGAGCTGTTAAGTCCACCACAGCCATTTAGTAAATGATCAGTTTTCCTATTGGCCCTAAATCGTGCCTAATTAAAAATCTGACCTCTACCAGCTAGTCCTCTTCCTAAAGAGACAGAACATAAACAGGAAAAATCAGCTAATTGCTACAAAAACCGCTTTTGTGGCACTGTAATTGGACCTCAGTGAAACAAATGAACCCACTGGGGATTCCTTAATGAATGTTTAACTGCAAACGGTAGTCAGGCACTTAAGCAGCTAGGCTGATGGTCCCTAATGAAATCAAATAAAATCAAATAAAAGAATCTGGCATTTTTACTAACCAGATTTCTTGGCACTATGACATGAAGAATAATATATTTCTGAGTAAATAAATATAGGAAAAGTTGTAAATGGAGCAGCGAAAACTTACTTGAAACCGCTCAGATTACACTTAGGAAAACACAACCCCTAGAAGAAAACCTCAGCAGAACAGACACACGCTGTTTAATTTCACACATGAGCTCTCTGTCACGGGAGGCACTTGAGGGAGCTACTGGATTTGAATTGAACTGTTTTCTTATCAACACTTATGAAAAGTACAATTTCTTTTCTTTACCTTTCTTTTAAAAATTTTTTTCAGATCAGGGACTATTTTGAAACTGACAAACATAAAAATCACAGCTTACAGTGCTGTCAGCGTGCTTCCTCAGGGGTCAGGGACATTTCTCATTTGTGTTTCCCTTGCCTAATAGATGATGCATGAATTCTAACGACAGTGAAATAGCGCTACAATTTAGATTTCTTTTCTGGTTATATGAATATTAAAGGGAACCTTAATAAATTGTTATTATTATAAGCAATTTAAGGAGGTGTAGCCACAGGGGCTGACAAGGAGCCCTAATACTCGCTAAGATTTGTGTGACTCCCACTCTCCTTGGCATCCTGCTAGTTTTAGCCCCCTTTGCATCCAAGTTTGTAGGGGTCATACGATGATTTCTGAGCCATGGGATGTAAGAGGAAGTGATGTATGTCCTTCCAGACCTGTCTCATAAGCATCCCCGAGACCTCCACGTGGTCTAGGTCTTTCTCTGCCACTTGGTGGATAGAGGTGCAGTGAGTGATTGAAAAGGCTAAACTCAGAGGATCTCAGATTGTGATCCCCAAACTTATAATATCACAGCACTGGCATTATCTGGGAATCTGTCAAAAATGAAAGTCCCTGGGCCTCAACCCAAACCTGCTGAATCAGACACCCAGGGAATGGACCCAACAATCTGCTTTAGCCAGCCCTCCAGGTGATTCGGATGCACTTTAAAATTTAAGCAGCATGGCTCTCGAAGATGGCTACTAGTTGGAAGGACTGAGGACCCTGAGTGAATGTACATGTGAGAAAACAATCCTTCCCTGCCCTGAGTAGTGACACAAGCAAGAGATATCTCAATTACGCTAAAATGCTAAAAGTTTTGGGTTGGTTATTATAGAAGTTAGCATGAGATGCCCTCACTAATATACAAGTAAAGGAATCATTCACGTAAAATGCGCACCCTCTTAGTTTCGGCCTCCTTTGAATCTAGGCAGGGGGTCATGTGGTGACTCCTGACTAGTGGAACATGGGAGGAAGTGACTACACCTCTTCTAGGTCTGGTCCATAAGACACCACTGAGATCTTCTATGTGGTCTTTATTTTCACTGTTGCTCATTGGATGGATGTAGAAGACCATCCAAGTCAAGCAATTTAGCTGAAATTACTTTAACTGCTTTGTTCTCGATCAGATTATAAACCCACAAATATTATATAATAAAGAATCTATGTCCTCATAGAAGATTTTATCATTGAATTTTCAGCACAATACTTTAGATATTTTTCTTTATAAATATCATTAAAGATTCAGTAATAAGAAGCCATTTATATATAGTGTTGGATACTTCTACACCATTCATTAGTTCTACTCTTTCATGTCGTCAGTAAAGATTTATTGAGCACTTGCTGTTTGCTAGGCACTATCCCAAAAATAACTCTTTCCTTGCCTCTAGATATAAATGACATTCATTTTACGGAAATTAAGTAGGCTCAGAAGGCCCCAAAGAATGCTTTATCCCAGTAATAACTTGAAACAATATTTCACAAATGCTTACATGATTTTGTAAATAGTATTTAAAGTAGGCTATCATGGAAAAAACCTAGAATAAGTCAACAGACCAATTTAAGTGTGTGTGCGTGTTCTGGTTCTGCCACCAGCTAACGGTGCAAGCTTTAACAAGTCATTTGAGAACCTAGCTCTCGGCATCTTTAAATGCAAAATTTGGGATTGTGCTAATTGAACTCTAAAATCTCTTCCACCTAGACCTTTAATTCTAATGCAAAAAATCCTAACCTGAGAATCCAGGTAGTATCAGTGAGATCGTGTTCAGTGGTTCAGTGTTTCCTCCTCTCTTTGGAAAATAAAACAAAACTATTCTATTACCTTGAGATGCTGAGAAAAATTTAAAAGGCCTTGGTCAAGTCCAGAAGAGTAATCCTGAGATCTTTGTTGTTACAAATTGCATTATATTGAGATGGTAAATATTCCAATTGTTTTAAACATGGTAGATCAAGATCACTGGATGGCTTCATGATGTGAATGATGACCACTTGGAATCAGGCAATGTGGCAGTTCTGCAAACAAGACCATGTAGAGCCATCAGGGTAAAACCTTAAGTCACAGGCTCAGGCTGCAGCTCTCCCAAACGAGGCAAATTGCTTAAACATCTTCTAAATAAGCATGTTAATAACACCTACCTGACTTGTTGAGTATATTGTCATATACTTGTTGTCAGGTTTAAATGGGATAGCGTACGTAAAAGCTGTTAATGAATGATAATATCTTATTTACATGTTGGTGTCCAAGACATTTTCATTTTCTCTTCAAAATCTTAAATTCAGGTTAAAAAATTGTCTGCAATGGCAGTAGACCATCCGATTCAGAATAATAGAGATTTGTTGGAACTAGTAACCCAAGTTACTAAATTAATTTAAAACACAGTTTATTATTTCTGAGTGCGTCTAGTACTCGAAATAACTGCTAGCAAATTGTTTTCAAGTAGAGCTCCTCTGGGACTACTTAAATAAATAGTTAAGACTCATTTGAAATTAGCAGCCCTCATTTGCATACAAACAAAATAATGTGTTAAAGCCTTTAAAAACTGTTCAGTGGTATGAATTTAAATTCTGGGCCCTAAGGAACAGTACGTACACCTGTAATTCATGGAGCCTAGCTGTTTACCTGTAGCTCGGAGCCACAAACTCATTTCTTTAAGTAGCAAACTGGTCCAGGAAAATGTATCTTCCAGGCTTTTAGAACCCAAAGCACTTTATCTCTGTTTCATGGTGTCTTGGTTCTCAGTTTCAGACTTTTCCCCTGATTTGCTATCATTGTATATATGTTAAGGGTGGAGTCTAGGGGCCTCGACAAAAGAAGATTCTCAATACAGACGAAATGCTGGTGGAAGCAGCTGGCCCTCCCACCCACCCAGCCCCAACCGTCTCCTCCAGCTCCCTACCCCCATACTCCTCACTGACTTGGGAGATTTCTGAGCCCCTACTGGTTATCATATCCCACGTTCCTGGGGATTGAGAATTAGTTGTTGAAACTGGGATTTAGAGTGGAACCTGGCATCTAGCTAGCAGCTCTGTCATCCATTCAATTCATTCCTATTTATTGAACCTAGATTATTGCTGTTAGTCGTGCAGTGTTATTTAAGCTTTTTTACTGAACTCAAGACTGACAGCTACTGAGGAATGTTTAATGAAGTCTGCTAAAGACTGCAACAGGAATAATGACAGGTTACCATGGTAACAAATAAGGACCTCTTAATTTGATACAGGCAAATTCAAAAATATTACCTGGAGGAGGTTATGGTAAGATCTAGGCAAATACTTAAAAGACATTTAAGAGTTATTTGGGTAAATGTAATGGTGCAAGGGATTTTTCCAGTATATGCAGAAACTTGCCTTAGAGAAATTATGACTCTAAGTACTCAGTGATGTTAGACCCCCTCCCATTTTTACATAAAAATCATTGTAAAGACAGAAAAGCTTTCATTCTGGGATGTGAGTACACTTTCTTGAGATGTATACAAAATTATTAGCCATCCCACTCCATTTTTGCTTTATAGTCAAAGAGAAATACTGTTAGAAAGTTTTAAAAGGAGTTCTTAATGAGGCAACATTATCTCCCGGGAGTTTTAGTCCTTCTACTTAAAATATTGACCAAGTGAGAATTTCAAGATAACAGATGTTTTGGTCTCAGTATGTGAAGGTGATTACAGGTTATTTGTTGTTTGTTTCTTCATCCACTGATCCAGTGTCCCAGGGACATGGACAGTGGTTTCAAAAGGTCTTGGGCTGATCCACAATGTTGAACTAAGGCCTGATACTTTTGCTAGGAATTATCTGCATTAATCACATCTCCAGTAGAAGATCTGTGAAACATTGAATCAACCACCATGCATCTTCAACAAAACCAAGGAAAAAAATACATGTGGAGTGTGTGGTGAATAATAGGTTTAGATAGATTTTTTTCCCCTCAATAAAGAAAAATAATTTAGAGTAATGAAAATTCAGAAAAAGGATCAGTATTTTAAAGTCTCAAAGAGCCAGCAAATATGAAAAGGATTCACTGTAGCAACCTGATAAAACTTGTGAAGTTATTTTCAACAGATACCACAATGTCCTAGAAAAAACTCACTAAAGAGATAAAGAAAGAAGAGAGTAAGATACACAAAGGAGTGGACAATGGGCTCACACGGGAAGAGCTCTACATGGACGCACTGAAAGGGAATCAAAATTGCAATAGAACGAAAACACGCACCAGGGGTAGCAAGGAAAAGAAATGACTGGGGAGAAGCAGATGTTATTAGAATGCAAATCTAAGAAAATCTCCTTAATGAAAAAAAAAAGGCAAATATTAAAGTGATGATGTAATAGGGAAGAACAAATCTGACTCCATAACAGATCTGTTTCTTTTACTCTTAAGCTTCCTATTTTGAGTTAAGAATGTGGCTCATAGCCTGAAATATACAGGAGAGCCCATTCTCAAGGTTCTGACCTTTAAGGGGATAACGTTTCCATTCAAACAGATAAAAAGTTGCAGAATAGAGAATAACATTTGTCTTGTTGGAGATTTGCCAGGACATCATAACCTGACTTACGCAGGACAGCAGCAAGAACAAAGGATTCCGAGACCGAGAAGTTAGCAGCAATCACCCATGCCCCCTCCCCTTTTAGTACAAAAGAAGCTTTAATTCTGACTTGGGTAAGATGGTTCTCTAGGACATTAGTCCTCCATTTTCTCAGTCTGCTGGATTTCCAAATAAAGTCATCATTCCTTGCCTCAACACCTCATCTCCCAGTTTACTGGCCTGTCATGTGGCAATCAGAATGAGTTTGGACTTAGTAACGATGAGATAAAGTTTATCAGTTTTGCAAGACACACACCCACCTAAGAAATAGGGAATAAAAAAGATTAACAGGGCTAAAAATAATAACTGCAGATAAAAATGGAAAGATTCACAATGTTTATTTACATAAATGGGGCAGATAATGTGTTAAACAAATGCTGAATCATGAGATTAAAAAGCAAATTCTAAAGTTTTTAATTTAGGAAAAAGAAAACAAACAGAAAAGCTTCCTCTATATAAAAACAACAAAGATTTGGGAATTATAATTCTTTTGTACAACTTTGAATGCTAAAAAATAAAAAAGAATTATTTCAGAATTTTGAGGAAAAGAGACAATGCTCTAACAATTTTAAGCCCAGAAATGATTTATTTCATGTTTTTAAAAAATGCTATAAAGAAATACTTTAGCACATATGGAGCCAGAAAATATGCCACACACATATTATTTTGAAAATAAAAAATGTAATTTGAACAAAGATATCAGCTAATCAAGAGATAAATATAATTTAGATTCTCTAAAATTCTAGGGATTCCTCTAAAGGACTAGTGGAAAGCACTAGTGTAATTAAAATGTAACCCTAATCATCACAAGTAGAAATGTCTAAAATAAATTTCAAGGAGAAATACATGATATTAAATAAGTTATTTATAGTAATTCATATTCTGTTAACAAAGATAAGGTAGAGGATAGTATAATATTGAAGTGAAATGTACTAAATTTAATTTCTTTAATAACATTAAAGGAAAATCATAAATTTAAACAATGTAAAGCCAAGAATATTAGAAAACATAAGAAGTTAAGACAATCACATATCTACTTGAGGCTTGAAGAAATTAAGTAGACAATGAAATAAAGTATTTTGGAATATCATTTTATATATATATCTATATTTAAATCTATCTATCCATCTATGGATCTACCTATCTGCATCTATCTTCTATCTACTTTTAGCTATAACTCTTATTTAATAATTAGTGTCATATCCTGTAGAAAATATTTGATAAATAAATAAATATTTTATCTACTAGGAAATAACCATTTTTAAAGACAATACTATACTAAAAGAGAAATAAAATCTCTAAGTTATGAAAGAAGAAAATGTATGAGCTATAGTGTCTGACAGAAATTCATCAAAATTATAATCATTATTTGCAACTAAATTTAAAAATGCTATCTATGAATGTTAATAAGAGCAAAGGTACATTTAGAGGAAAATTTAGAGCTTTATTTTGTGTAATGAAATGTAGTGTCATGAGAAAATTAGAAAAAGAATCACAAAACCAGCTATGAGCTATAATAATAAAAAAATACTGATTGATGAGATAGAAAACATACATATGTAGAAGTAATACATGTAAGAGAAAATACTTTGAAAGAAATTGTAGTAATGGACTATCTTATAAATGCCATTAAAAAGAAGGGAATAAACAAGTTCAAAAGAAGTAACAAAAATATATATAGAATAGATAAACAAGTTTATACTGTATAGCACAGGGAAATATATTCAAGATCTTATAGTAGCTCATGGTGAAAAAGAATATGAAAATGAATATTTGTATATTCATGTATGACTGAAAAATTGTGCTGTACACCAGAAATTGATGCAACATTGTAAACTGACTATTACTCAATTAAAAAAAAAAGTTAAACGTTAAAAAATAGCCCATATTGCTTTACATCTTTTTTTATATGGATGAATCTCTCTATTGGTGTATAATTATAAACGGAATTTCTGGGTCACAGGGTATGAACTAAAACAGACAAACTAACCTAAAATGATTGAAGTCAATCTAGTGACCATCAGTGGCAAGGAGGGAGAGTAATGACCACCATGGGCACGAAGGGACCTGATGAAGTGCAGACAGTATTCGATTCTGTGACCTGATGGTGACTTCATGCTTAGGTACAGCTTAGATAGCTCACTGGTCTATTTATTTAATATGTATGCTTTTGTTCATATGTACATTATTCTTCAATTCAAAATTATAAGAAAAAGGAAAGAAAGTATACCAGACAGAGAATATAGAAAATTTTTCTAAAGAATATTATATCCATTATTATGTTAGTAAATTTGAAATCTTAGTGGCATAGATACTTCAGAAAATATGACAGTAAAATTGACATTAAAAGTTCAGTATCTTAACAGATAAAACAATGAATAAATTATCACAAATAATTTTATCCATAATTTCTTCAAAACAATAAACTATGCTTTATTAAATATTTTAGAGAATTATACAAAACGGAATGCTGCCTAATTCAGAGTTCATAGTTATGTAAACCTGAAACTTATTGTAAAAAAAAAAAGCCAGTGTTCCAGAAAGATTGCCGAAGTAAACGTCCTAATAAAATACTACCAAATAAGTTATACTGTACTCAGAAACCACAGTGAACTGAGGACAAGGTGTAAAATTTTTATTCAATACAACTATCATATTAAAGGCAAAATAAAAGTATTTCCCATTAATAGGAATGTAGAAACGTCTATATTAATATTCTATATCTATGTTAATGACAAGCAGAATATGAACCCCTCCTATCATATGTCATTCCCCTGGAGATCCTAGTCAGTGAAACAAAAAAAGAATAAAAGAAATAAAAATACAATGACTGGAAAGTAAAATGAAAAATTATTATTTTTGACAGATATTTCTACAAAGGGAATCCAAAAAAAAAATCAGTAAGTAGAGAGTCAGAATGAGTTCATCAAGATGGCTAGACAAAAGCTCAACCTACAAAAGGAATAGCATTAAGAAAGGGCAACGAATGGATGTGCTTTTAGTGTGTCACTGGTTTGGGGCCACTAATGGAACTAGACTGAACAGCGCCAACATAGAACCTTCCTTGATTTGTTGTTATTTGGGGGGATTTGGAAAAGGGTCAAAAATTTACTCTTAACAGATACAGCTAAGAAAATTTAAATAAATTTATTTTTTAAAATGATTGGTTTATAAAATTCTACTTCATTCTTAAGAATTATTTTTGGAAAGTGGCACTAAAATTTCACTCCATATTCCCTTCCTTTCTAGAACTCAGTAACTGTTTGTAACTGTAACGCTCACTTCACACAGCTGGAGAAAAGTTTACACTGTGGTCAGCTGAGCACCATGACTGCCTTCAGAGCAGTAAACAGCAGTTCGTTTTTGGATGCCTCTTTGATCTATTTTAGAGCCTGAACTAATGACTCATGCGGATCTCGCCTTTCTCATTTACCAATGGTCCTTCAAATATCTCTGATTTTCTGTGATTAAAATCATCAAAGACTGTTGTCTGCAATATTTGAAAGTGTAGAAATATCAACTCTTGGAAAAACCAAGTGCATTTAATGTGGCGTGTTCTTAAAATGCCCTAGTAATGACTTTCAAAGATACTTTCCTGATGTATTACTTTTGTTATCAGTAAACAAGGACTAAACACTGAAAATACCAAGATGATCACATGCTGTCCAAACAAGCAGATGTTGCTCTATTTTCAAGGCTGTATTCATTTATAAGATAAAATTTAAGGTCAGTGTTAGTAGCTTTCACTTGTAAGTACATGGTCTTTATAAAATCTTCATGACCACCTCAAGTTGTACAATATAGATTTGATACATATTAGGCAAAACCTCTAAATGAAATTCACTGGCACACCATTTATAATTTAAAAATTATAATTATAAACTATTTTAATGTGTAGAAAGTGTTGATCTGATATACTTATATACTGCAATGATTACCACTGCATTGGTAATCTCTATTATGTCATGCAATTATCTGTTTTTTTTTTTTTTGTGGTGGGAACAGTTAAGATCTAGTGTCTTAGCAACTCTGAAGTTTATAACACAGCACTGTTGTCTGTAATTACTAGGCTGTGCATTAGCTCTCCAGGGCTTACTTATCTCATGGTTGCAAGTTTGTACCCTTTATCAGCAACTCTCCAGTTTCCCCACCTCCCAGTCTCTTGTAGGTACCATTCTACTCTGTTTTTCCAAGTTAGGCTCTTTTAGATTCCACATATAAATGAAACCATACAGTATTTGTCTTTCTCTCTCTGACTTTATCTCACTAAGCATAATGATATCAAGGTCCACTCATGTTGTCAAAAATGGCAGGATTTCCTTCTTTTTCACAGCTGTGTAATGTTCTGTTGTATATGTACACCGTGTCTTCTTTATCCATTCAGCTGTTGCTGGACACTTAGGTTGTATTCATACCTTGGCTGTTGTGAATAATGCTGCTATAAACATGGGGCTGCTTTTATCTCTTCACTCTCCTGCTTTCATTTCCTTTGAATATATATACCCAGAAGTGGAGTTGCTGGATAATAATTCTTAAGAAGGATATCCTTCTTAACATTTCATTCGTTCACCCACATTTCTTGACACACAAGTATATAATCCTGAAAGTACTACATTTATACTCGTTCTGAACTTTATTTAACTACAACATCTTAGGATATTTCAAAATGACACATACCTATGAATGACTTACTTACTATGTTATCAATCTTGTATAAAATGAACTATCTATATGAGAGAATTTTCCAGACTGTGGAATGACTACTATCTACAACAATATATCGAGTTTCCTGTTTCACATGCATGCTTTCAACTACTTCCTTGATACACAAAGACCCTTTCTTCCTTGGTAACCTGTTTGCAGCCGTTCAGTGAATGCAGACATAGAGTCTTACTGGTGAGATTTAGTCCATAGGACTAAAATAATGTAGTGTCCACTTTTGAAGAAGTAACCTAAGATAAAACTATTTTTTTACTTTAAAAGTAGCAATAATGTTAATTATTTTAAAAGAAATTCAAATGTAAAATAGATTAATAATACAGTTAGGCTTTATATTAAAGATGAGACAAACTTTTTAATGAATATATTCACAAACAAATAGTCTCAGCCTAGCCCTCTATTAATTCCAAAACTGCTTAGAATGCAGCTTTCAAAAATCACCCTTTAATTTCCTCTTAACATCGAACAATTTTTAGAATTGTTACTGGCTGTAGGATTTCAGGTCAAATAGGTTTCTACATTCTCTGCAAGAGAGAACGTATTTAACAAGTTTTGGCTTTGAGAGCCAATGAGAAGGATGACACTAGGTGACTTCCAAGACTTACCATTTAGAATATCAATGGGCTATTCCTCAGACTCCTTGCCTTCCTGTGCTATATTCCTAACTGGCTTAGGAAGAAAAAACAAAACAAAAAAAAAGGTGTGTCTGTGTGGGTTGAAGGAACAAGAGGGGCTCTCTCTCTATGGGTTTAGTTTAACCCTCTTATAAACATATGTTCTCCAGTCCTGGGTGATTCCTCAATTGACATACTGACTGTTTAAAAAAATACATACTTATCTTTGTTGTATGACTACAAATGAAATACACAATTGCTGCATAATTCTTTTAAACAGAGAAGAATGAACCCAAATCCCACCTCCAGTTATAACGAATCTGTTTTGCTGTGCAGCTAGAATAAAAAGTCTCTACTATTGTCTTCCTGACATCATTTATCCTTTTTCTGGTAATGGTGCACTCATTCTTTTTAGAGAAATTGACCCAATATATCAAGGTACTACTGGTCTTCTTTATCCATTCATTTGTTGGTGGACACAGGTTGCTTCCGTAACTTGGCGGTTGTAAATAATGCTAAGAACATTGGGGTGCACGTAGCTTTTCAATTAGTGTCTTTGTTTCTTTCCGATGTATACCCAGGGGTGGACTTGCTGGGTCGTCTGGTAGTTCTGTTTTTAATTTGGGGGGAAACCTACATACTGATTTTTAGTAGCTGCTCTTAAGTTTTTGTTACAACATCTGGTTTATGTTGGGTTGGCCTCAAATGATTTTCTTATCTCTTTGGAATATGTTCTGTTTTCTTCGTTCTTCACATGTTGGGTAACTGTGGCTTGCATCATACACATTAATACTAAGTAAAGAGAATACTAGATTCTGTTATTTTCCTGTGATAAGCTTTTTTTTTTCTTTCTGTCTTAGCAAGGAGTTTTTACGTCCGAGATTAAACTGCTTTAGGGACCCTTCCTCTGTCTCTTTCCCTGTCAGGATTCCTCATGCTTTTCAGCATTCACGTTTCCAGGCTTCTCTTTTCTTGTTCACCAGACGAGCAAGAATAGATACGTGTGTTCCTGCCGCTCCTGTGTGTTCTGTGTTCTTAGCCTCAGGGAAAAAGGGCAACTAGAGAAACTAGGTTCTTCATCAGCCCATTTCCAAGCGAGTTTCCACTCCACCAAAATCTGCCTGCTTACGTTAAGCATTCCGGAGAGAAACCTTCAGAATAGCAACAATGATCACAGTTTGATTTTTTTTTCTTTGTTTAAGCTGCTGTGATTCTGTCCCACGCATAGTTCAGATATGAGTCAGTGACGGGAGTCAGAGTTTGGGGATGCTGGTGTTTTTCCCACACTCTTCAGTGTGCACAGTGTCCAGGTGTCATGGTTTGGTTCCCCAGCCAGAAAGATCTGGGGATTTCTCATTTTCTCATGCACATTTCCTGCCACCGCTGTTTGCCTAAAGGACTAAACCTAGATCCTCAAAGACGGTAATTATTTGTGCAACTTTCTGCCTTGCTCCTCCTAGAAAGCATGGATTTTCTGCTGGAATATACCTGCTTTCTTCACTCTCTGTTACCTTGAAGTAGCTTCCTTTTGTTCAGGTTTTATAGTTATTGTCTGCGAGGGGGTTCGGCGGGCAGGGTTCACCCAGCAGTATCTAAGTCCAGCACGTGCAGATGTGAACAAATTCCAGTGGATTTGAATGGATTCTGCTTACTATTCAGTCTGAATTCTTTATTTTTTTTCTTTTTACTATCATTTCTCTGATTATTAGGTTCTCTGTTTTGTCACTCTTTATTTCTAGTCTTATTATTTTGATCCTGGCCTTTCCCATAGCTCTGCTTGTCTCTCACAAGGTCTTTTCTTAGTCTTTTGCACTACATTATGAGGATTTTCACAATTTTATTTTGCAATCCTTTAATTCAGTTTTTTTTTTAAATTTTGGTCCTTATGATTTTATTTTCAAAAAGAATTCTTGTCCTTTGAGTGTTTCTTCCTTTATAGCATCCTGTCTTTATGAATGAAATGTCTTCTGGACTCTCCCTGATCATACCAATTAGGGCATTTAAAACTTTTCTTTATTGTTCTAAACTATCTTGTCTAATTTTGGGTTAGTTTTTCTATTTATTTTGGTCGCTCGATTTCTTGCTACAGGACAACTTCCTAGACTTTCCATTCATGTTTTACACTGAGGCAGAGAAAGAGCTGGCTTGGATCTCTGGGAACAAGGGCAGCATGTGGCCGGTGGCTGGCTTTTATTCAGTGTGTAGATGGGGAGTCGGGGTGAACGTGTCCGCCACCCACATCAGCTGCTACAGTTCTGTTTCGTTTGTTCAACAGCTCCAGGGAAGAATCTTCTAATTTTTGTTCTGGGAGTAAATGTCCTTCTTGCAATCTGTACACCAGGCAGGTGAGCAGGTGGGAGTTCTAGTAGGACAGGGAGGGTCTGTTTTCCTTAAGTAGACCTTTAATTACCTTCTGTTTCCATCCTTATTTCCATCCTTATTTCTCATGCTTGTTCATTTGTTATTTCTATTGGTTTCAGGACTGGAGAGTCCCAGGATTCTTGGCACGTTAGCTCAGCTTTTGACACAGCCCTTTCTATGTTGCCATTCTGTTTCACTCATACTGTCTTCATCACCTAGAAATTTGCTGCAATTTCTCTTGTGTTCACGGCCACTATTCTGATTGATTTTTTTCTATTATTTTTTTATACAGTTTTTATTCCCTAAACTATTATTTTCAAAGCCTTTTTTCTTCCTTCCCACTGCCTTTCCTTTTCCTCCCTCTGTCTCTTCCTCCCTCCTCTCTCTCTCTCCTTCCTTCCTTCCTCCCTTCTTCCTTCCTCCCTTCTTTGTGACATCAAGAGGAGGCAAGTCTCATTCTCAACTGGCCATTTTGAACCTTACTATTTGGGATGTTAAGTAATATATTTATTCCTTCAATAGTTTCTTCTATCAATGAACTGCTGAATAGAGCATCAATTAAATATAATAATTCTCATTAAAAAGGTTTTAAATCTGTTTTTTATTTTTTTATTTTTTAAACTTTTTTATTGAGTTATAGTCATTTTACAGTGTTGTGTTAAATTCCAGTGTAGAGTGTAATTTTTCAGTTATACATGAACATACATATATTCATTATAAATCTGTTTTAATTAAAAACTTACATGTTTATTATAAATATTTAACTATTCAATTTTAATAGTATTTATTATATTTATGTATAAAGGTAGTTTATGATTATTTCAGAGAATATGAAAAAATGACAGTATAATCACTAAAAACATCTTATCTTTAAAGACTAGTCGTGTGCACATAAATAAAGTGGCATAGCGTGCACTGGTGTTTTTGAAACTTTAACACAGCAATAAATACACAAGACTTTGTAAATCTGATCAATGTCCAATATAATTACAGGGAGAAAGGCGGATGTAGCATGATGGGTTTATTTACAGATTCAGCAGAATAAATATCATCGCCCTGCAAAGAGGTGTATCAGAGAACAAAATAAGATTGTTTCTCTATAAATTATCTCTATGGAGTGTTTTCTTCATCCTTTTTCCTTTCTTTTTTACAAGCACATAATGTGTACGTCCTTGTAAACAGATCAGACTCAAGCCTTTAAGAAAATTTGAGAACGTCGTTAATATTCATCTCCTATTGGGAAAACTCTAACTTTGAAAGTGTCCATACACAGAGAAAACTTTTGGATTTGGAAGTTATTACAAATGTCTGTAATTTTTTGCTGAAGGAAAACCTTTAATCACAGTGAATGTCTAATCAATTGGCAAAGTAACGAAAAGTACTGCATCTCAATTTTGTTAAGTTCATGATATTATTAATCTCAGTGTTGTTACTAGAATAAGATAATGACTAAAATGATCACTCTGTAAAGTAGACACTACACTGCTATTTTAATAGGAACTTGCTGAGGTCAGAGCTGGGTCTAAAGCTAGGAGCTGCAACTCTATAGGATCATATGAGATGTAATTAAAAAATTCATTTCTTACCTTGCTATTTAATTTTTCGTATGTGTATACTTTATCTCTTTAATCAGACCAACGATGTCCTAATTGATAAATTAATCGTCTTTTTCCAGACATTTTCTACTTTCTGTAGCGTGCAGACTATCAACCAGGACTTCTTTCATGAAACATTTCTCTTGCTTCCATCGCATTATTTACAGTGGGGACCCCCCTTAGCTCTGACCTCCTAAGGCTCTCTCTTTGATTCTTGCTTTGACCAGATCTCTCCCCACAATCCATCATTTGTCTTTTTCCCTCCTCATTTGTCAAATGACATTCATGTGATCCACTGACAGATTCAGTTGCCACTGGTACGTACATGGTTTGTGAATACGTATTTCCAGCCTGGCTCTACTTTGAGGAGAGTATTTTAAAATCTTACTGTGCTTCCAAACACACGTCAAATTCAGCATAGCTCTAACTGAACTCAGTGCTAATTCTTCTCTTTTTGTCTGCTATTTTGGACAATTGTATTACCATTCATTCCTACCTAGAGCAGGACTAATTGTGTTATCCATTAACTTCCTCCTAGCTGGCACCCTTACATTTAATCAACATTCAAGACCTGTTAGTTTTACGTCTGAAATGTTTCTTTCGTTGCCTCGCTGCCCATTTCCGTGGTAGCTCTTCTTGTTCAAGTCTTCTAGCTCTTTTCTCTAACTTCTTTTTTGTAATTTTTAAATTATTATTTTTTAATTTATTTTTCTTTTCTTAAAAAATTTTTGCACTTTTTGTTTGTCGGGGGGGTGTAATTAGGTTTATTTATGTATTCTTAATGGAGGTACTGGGAATTGAACCCAGGACCTTTTGCATGCTAAGCACGTGCTCTACCACTGAGCTACACCCTCCCCGCTCCAAATTCTTTTTTGTTTTGTTTTGGGGTTTTTTTTTTTTTTTGCTGCAATTCATCCTTCTTTTCTGAGGATGTGGATTTGATCATGTTGAGCATGCCGACACTCCTCCCAAACTTCATGGTTTCATTGCCTGCGTCCAAGATTCTAAAGTTCTCACCATAATGATCAATTCTGCTTATTTTCAGGCTTTAAGCTATCTTACGTGTACTCATTTTCTCCTTCTCTGCTTCACCCACACCAAGCAAAACACCATCACATCACAGACATCATGCAAATAATGCTAACTCAACACTTGCGATTTTCTCCCAATGTTTCCTCTATCTGGAACGATCTTCCTTGTCTAGGGTAAATCCCATCAACGCTTCCAGCCCCAGTTAAAATCCAAACTTCATCAGTCTTCCCTGCAGCTGTAAACTAGCTCATGTCTTGATTGTCTTAGCACATACATTATATACTACGATTATAGGAAGCTGCACACACATCTGTTTGCCAGTAGTAGATTGTTAGAGCATTTGGATAACAGGTCCATTGTTTAACATTTGTATTCCTTACAAGGACTGCCACATTCTCTTGCTAATGCATCAATTATATTGGCTACTGCTATTTAAAACTGAACGTCTTGACCTTGGACTTCTTAATTCAAGACTCTGAGTTAAATAAGTATGAGAAGTAGAAAGAATTGATAGAGTTTGCTTTCTTTTTTGACATTAGCTCTAAACATTAAGAGAATATGTGGTGCTCTGAGCATTACAACACGGTGACAGAGGGATGTCTCTCAGCAATCAGGCCATCTGCTACTGCATCGCATAGAAGGCAAATGCAATTAATATTTATGTGAAAGGTTCTATGTTTTATATTTCATTTATTTATTTTTTGGCTTATTATTGTGTTATTTACATATATTAAAATTCAACAATATGAAGTGTACGTTTTGATGAATTTTGGTAATTTGTATAATGGTTTGAATACCTCCACAGTCAGGAATAGAATAGATCCCTCACCCTGCAAAGTTTCCCTCTGCCCCTTTGCCCTGGATACACTTTGCCCACTCTCAATCCCAAGTGAGGACTTCTCTTCTGTCTCACTATATAGTTTCTAGAATTTCATATCAATGTAATTATATAGTACATAGTCTTTCTTGTTTAACTCCTTTCACTTAGCATCATGTTTGAAATTCAGCTATTTTTTAACATAGTACTACTATATGTTAATATAGATGCTAATATAGTACTACTTTTTATTTCTGAGTAGTATTCCATGTTATGGATATACCCCAGTCTGCTGATTTATTTACCAGTTGATAATCATTTGGGTTGCTTACAAATTCAAGCTGTTATGAATACTGATGCTTTGACTATTCACATACATGTTTTTGTGTAGATACGTGCTTTCTTTCCTCTTGGATAAATATCCAGAAGAATTTCTGAGTCATATGGAAAATTCATACTTAACTTGATTGATCCATTTAAGGCTTCCAGTGCTATGTTGAATAAGTGATGAAAGTAGGCACTCTTTTCTTGTGTCTGATCTTAGAGGAAAAACTTTGAAACTGTCATCATTGAGTTTGATGTTAGCTGTGGGTTTGTCATATGTGGACTTTATTATGTTGAAATATGTTCTCTCTCTACCTAGTTTGTTGCGTTTTTATCATGAATGGATGTTGAATTTTGTCAGATGCTTTTTCTGCATCTGTGGAGATGGTCATGTGACTTTTTTATCTTTCATCCTATGAATGTGATGTAGCACATTTATTGTTGTTCCTGATCGTAAGCGGAAAGCCGTCAGTCCTTCACTATTCAGTATGGTGTCAGCTGTGAGTCTGTATAGACGTCCTTTATCTGGTTAAAGATGGCTCTGTCTACTTCTACTTTATTGAATGTTTTTATCATGAAACCTTTTGGATTCTGTCAAATTATCTTTCTGAATCGGTTTTGGTCACCATGTGGATTTATGTTTTACTCTGTTGCTATGGTGTATTACATTAATATTGGTGTTAATCCAACTCTGCTCTCCTGGGATAAACGCTACTTGGTCAAGGTGTACTAGCATTTTTATATGTTGCTAGACTTCATCTGCTAATATTTGGTTGAGTTTTTTTGCATCTATGTTCATGGGGAAAACTGATTTGTAGTTTTCCTTCTTATGATGTCTTTATCTGTTGTTGTTGTTGTTGTTGTTGTTTTGCTGTTAAGATATTATTGGCCTCATAGATTGAGTTAGGAAGTGTTCCCTCTGCTTGTATTTTCTCAAAGAGATTGTAGAGAATTTATGTCATTTCTTCCATAAATGTTTGGTAGAATTTTCCATTGAAACCATCAGGGCCTGGTGGTTTTTTTGGAGAGTTACTAATTATTGATTCAGTTTCTTTAATGAGTGTACTCCTATTCAGATAATTTATTTTATGTTGTTTGTGACTTGATAGTTTTGTCTTTCAAGGTATTGGTCCTTTTCATCTAAGTTATCAAATATTGAGATCAGTTATTCATATTATTCCTTCGTTATTCTTTGTGTCTCTGGGATCAATAGCGTTGGCCTTTATTTCATTTCTCATATTGGTAATTTGGGTCTTTTTTTCTCTTTTTCTTTGTTGCCACCCTGGCTTGCCACCCTGCTCTGTCCCCTGCGTGCCCATGACCTGGCACGGAGGACTGCCCTTCCCCTGCCTCGTTGCGCACCCATCCGCCTCTGGGATCGCTAAGTAATAAGCCTTGTGACTCTGCTTCCTCTGGGTGAGTGTATTTAAACTGCACCACCACGCAAAACTGCCCTGAGGTTCACCCTTCCCCAGAGAGGAAGTCCCGGTCCTGAGGGAGCTACCTCCCTACCCATCGCGTGGGGCGCGTGTCTCCTTAGCCTACAGGCATCACCTGCATATTCTTAACTTAACACATGAGCTATGCACCTGCCCCCACAAAACAGGGAACCTTGAACAAAAGTCTCTGGCAGTTTTATGGATCCTGGGGTTGGGGCAAGTGATAGAAGCAGAACAGTACTGGGTCAGAGTGGGGGAACGTGTCCGCAAGGGGCTCCCTTCCTCCCCCCAATAAAGAGATCTCGGTAAAGGTGCCTCAGGCATTCTGTAACCTGACGGCTCAGTCTCAGCCTTTCAGTGGGTCTGTGTCCCTGGTGGGACCGTGTCCCTGGCGTGGTGTGACGCTGCTCTTCCCTTAGGTGAGACAGGAAGGAGGGAGGACACCTCAGTCATGGAAGTGCCTTTCCTCCATGTGGAGTGCGGCTCAGGGAAGGATGTTTCCCTGGCAAGCAGACCCTTGTTACGCAGCACACTCTGGGCGTATTTCACAGTTTGCTTTTCCTCCTCCGGCCAAAGCCATGAGAACGTTTTTCTTGGCTTTTTAATCTGAGAATTTGGTGGGGTTCCTAGAGGTCATAACCACAAAAGAGTTTAGGATCCCCCCCCTAAAACTGAAGCCCCTAGGAATTTCTCACTCGCAAGTGAACCAATCCCCAACAATTTGTAAAACTGACCCTGTGACAGTGTCCAGCTGGTGGCCGCTCCAGCGGTGCGCCTCCGGGTGAGCTGCCCTTGCCTGCGACGCTCCTGCCTCCCTCACTTCCCTGGTTTTGCGGTGGACGCTTTCCCTGTGCCCTTAGTTCTCTGATGGATCTAAGAAAAGTTGGCGATTTTCAGTGATTACAGCTTTTTCTTGTTGTGAGGACAAGAATACTATGACTTCCAAGTTTCTCTCCTTTAGAACTGAAGCCGGAAACACCGGTCATGCGTTTTCCCTCCTCCAGTTCTGAAACGCCAACCGTTTGAAGAATTTGCATCTTAGACTGTTTGCTATTGTCTGGCAGCACGTTGAGGAAACTGTATTTTCATTTCACTTTTATGGTTGTTTTTATTTCACGTTCATCTTTATATTTTATTTCACTTTTTTTTCCCCTTTTTGTACATCAATTTGGATATTTTCTACTGACCTGTTTGTACACTCACTGAGTCTTTCCTTTGCTCTGTCCAGCCTATGGGCAACCTGTAAGAGAGATTCTTCGTTTTTTATATTTTATTTTTATTTCTTGCATTTCCATTTGGCACACTAGTTACATAAGCTTCAGCTCCGTGTGAAATTTCCTATCTTGTCATAAGCATTCTCATATATTTGGTTTCATGTGAAAGTTATCTGAAACTAAGTGCCTTGTCAAAAAGGAAAGTTAAATATATTAAGGGTGCATACTATTTGTAACTTATCTTTTTTAAAATAGTATAATTCAGGATTTAGTGTTTTAACTATTAATTTACTAATAAAACTTAAAACAAAGCTAAATAATAATTACAAAGAAAATCAACGCTGGACAACTTGTAGAATTGTGTACAAGATATTTCATAAAGCCTTTGGGTGGACAAAAACTATGTATGTATTTGCTGTAACTTTTTTTTTCAGGAAAAACTGGTCATTTCTGTTCAGCAGAGACAGATTTTTATAGCCAAAGGAATGGTGAAGATTTTCTGCCTTTGAGGCAATTGTAAAAATGTTTTAATGTGCCTCAGCTGGAAATTTCTATGCTTTGCCAAATTAAATAATCACTTTCTCCCTGCAAAATTGTCTTTTATCTTGGAAGGGGTTTGAGAATAGACTATATTTGAAAACTATGCAAAGCATTTTAAAAACTTTACTGTTTGGCATGGAAATGCTGATATTTAAACCTCTGCCTTAGCTACTGATGTAAGAATTCCTATAAATGAAGAAAAGCAACAACAACAACAAAAAAGTACGCACTATAGATTGTGGAAGGGACCTATGAAGGTAATATACTTTAACTTGTAGTAGGGAATGGTTGACTGATTTTGCCTCATTCCTGAAAAATGTTAAAGCAAGTGTAATTTCCCCTCTTCCTTTGGTGAAAAAAAAAATTTTTTTTAATTCTAAAATACTACTTGCTGAAGATTCAACTTAACTAGATTTATTTTCTATTTAACCAAACAACAGCAAACTCACTACTGTCAAATGGATCTATATGTGGTTGCATTCTTTTCCAGATGCTTTTCTGATTTATTCTAAAATTAATAATCTAATATTTTAAGGTTAATTATGAAACTTATGGTTATTTTTTCTGGTACTATTATAATCTAATAATAGATACCTAAACAGCTTTTAAAGATTGTACCCTGACTACTACACATCTGTAGGAATGGTCAAAATCCAGAACACTGACACCACCAAATTCTGGCAAGGATGTGGAGCAACAGGAACTCTCACTCATCGCTGGTGGGAATGCAAGTTGGTACAGCCACTTTGGAAGACAGTTTGATGCTTCCTTACAAAACTCAACATACCCTTAGCACACAATCCAGCAACCATGCTCCTTGGTATTTGCTCAGAGGAGCTGAAAACGACCACACAAAAAGCTACACACAGATGTTTATAGCAGCTTTACTTGTAATTGCTAAAACTTGGAAGCAACCAAGATATCCTTCAGTAGGAGAATGGATACATAAACTGCGGTATACCCAAACGACAGAATACTATTCAGTGCTAGAAAGAAATGAGCTGTCAAGTGATGAAAAGACATGGAGGAGGTTTAAATGTGTACTACTAACATAAAGAAACCAATCTGAAGAGGTACATAGTGTATGATTCCAACTACATGACATTCAGTAAAAGGCAAAACTATGGAGACAGGAAAAGGATCAATGATCACCAGGGGTTGGAGGTGGGAGAAGGAATGAGTAAGTGGAACATAGAGGATTTTTAGGCCAGTGAAAACACTCCTGTGTGAAACCATAATGACGGACAGACGTGATTATGCATTTGTCCAAGCCCATAGCATGCACAACAGCAAATTTGTAACATAAAGTGATCTATGGACTTTGAGTGATGAGGGCGTGTCAGTGTAGGTCCATCAACTGTAACTCATGCACCACTCGGTGGGGGATGTAGGTGGGAGACTGTGCATGTGTGGGGGCATGGGGGCAGAGCGAAATTGGGAAATCTCTGTAACTTCCGCTCAATATTGCTGTGAACCTAAAACTGCTGTAAAAAAATTAACACTTAAGAAAAAAGATTCCGTGTCCAGTGTATTTGAAGGTGGTCATTTCCATTCAGCAGAGAAAGAATTCCAATGTTAAAAAAAAAAATTCTGACTTCAACAAGGCAAATCACTGCACTGCCAGAGTGTTAATAGTGTCTCTACGGAAGCAGGGCAAAAATTCCATGGATTTTGGGGTCTGGTAGAAAGTGAGTTTTTCAGTGTGTTGGCCTGATTATGACTGGGTGAGGTTGATGACATAATAATTTAAAGTGGTGGACACAGAGATGTGAGGATACTGAGGGGAGAGGGTAAAGCTAGTCTTGGAGAGTAAAAAGTGTCTTTTATTTTTCCTTTAAGAATATTATCTCTTATCCATGCCAGAGAGAAGATGCAAATAAAGATCTGAGTTATAAATTAAATTAAGATCTTTCATCAATCACATTTTAAACAAATGGAATCTATGGAAATTAAAAAAAAATCAGTGAGCTAAAAACTATAATTTACATTATACTTTCTTTTTACATACCACACATGTATCTTCTCCATGCTGTAAAGGACATCACAATAATAAAAATCTCCATCAAAATGTTTACAAAAGTAATGAGATAACTTCATGGCTGTTAATGAAAGAGACAAAATACCTCTCGGTCCGTGGAGGACTCCACCTTGGACTTTGATTTAATAGCAATAAATCCATTGCCTTGAATAACTAACGAGTTACATTTTTAGTATTTTATTTACTGGCTTTATTTTTCTGGATGGAGAGAGAGAGCAAAGAACCCTAAACTGACAAAAGTAACGTAGCTTCTTGGCCGTTAGGGGGAAATTCTTTATCAGGGTACTGCTTTAAATATGTTTCTGATAACTCTCTTTCACAGACAAGGAGTCCATACGTGACACAGGCATATTCATTTACAGCTTTCATTATAATATTCATATTAGCAACATAAAAGGGAATCTTCAGCCCTTACTTTTAAGGAATTCATTTTTGGCTTCTGATATTAATAAGGAATGGAGACGCTGATAGCTCAAATTTTTTATAGTAAAGGGCTCATTTGCAGCAAACAAAGTAAATGGAAGACAAATCATTTAAGCAAGGACTACTAATCCAACTGTTTTGCTTCTGGGCTTAATTGAATTTACCTAGAATTGGTATTTGGTGTCAGCATGTGATGTTGCGTCATCAACACAAACAAGAGTCACGCAACACAAAGGAGTCTGAAGAGAAGGAAACTCCAAGATTAACGACGTCAAACCAAAGACAAAATATTAATTTATTTGAATCAGTCTTCACGTAAACATTTTTCAGTCATGTATGTTATAGACACAATGATGCTGTGTTTCTCCATTTCTATCCTTTAGATTCATCTTATTGACCAAGGCCATGAAGGAAACTGGAGTCCAACAAAATGGCTTTGAAAATGGTTAGACATCTCTTCTGCTTGGCAGGCAGCCAGGTTGACTATTGTCTCTAAAGGCAGGTTTGTTACATCTCAATTCCAAAGGCAGATGCACATCAACCATTACCAGGCCATTCCCATTTGTGTGTAGAAAAATGAACTTATCCTTTAAAACTAAGCAACAAAAACCATATTTGGGGGAGAATTTGCACCTATATTTATTTATGTATATTTTATTCCATTTATCTATGAGAAGTTGATATTGGATGTTTTCAAGTGACTGTCAGGAATATTTCATTTACTAAAATGTAAGAGATTAAAGAAAACATTTCAATAGAAATGTTGGTGAATACATGTGTTACGCATATGTCAGCCTAGAATATAAATCTACTTTATATATAAATGCATATTCATGTAACATCAAATCGCAGCACGTTCAGTACTTTAGCTGCGTAACTCCCATCAGACATCCTTCACAACCTTTTCCATCTGTTTGAACATGTACCCCCTCATTTATATCGGCACTCCTGATTTTCCTTTCCTGTTCAGCTTTTTCTTTTCCCATCACAGTTCTCACCTAATATGCTACACAATGTATCTGTTTGTTACACTGGTTGATTACTAGTTCTTCCTGCTCGAACGTTAAGCCTCATGAGAGCCAGGTTGGTTTTATTCATTGATACCTCTCAGTTGTCTCTCACAGTGTAGCGTGAATAGAGTAAATGCTTAATAAATGAATGAATGAACATGTTATAAATGTCATGTGCATACATATGTATGTGTGCTGGCATATGTGCAGATAGATAGATTGGATAGATGATAGAAAGATAGATATGTTGAGTTTTTTTAGACTTTTAATCATACTTTTCACACCTTTTCTCTCATTTTTCTTCATTTGGTGTGTAAGCCAGCTTTCTCTTCTCTGTCATTTAAATCGACTATGGGATCCATAATATTTACATGTTTAATTCAAAAGGTCGAGCTTAGGGGCCTAATACTCTGAGCTTAGAGCTCCAAGATACATATTTTACCAGCCATACTTGGAAAAAAAAGGTCTTTTTCGTGTTCTAAGCTTATAAATTACTGTCATCATAGTGCTCTGAACTTGGTTGACTAACATTTCTTCCGAATCACACGAAACGAAAAACCGCTCCTAAGCGAAACGAAACAATAAATGTTCCGTCCAAAGCTTCCAGCGAGACGTCGCCTGAGCCCCGCAGCGTCATCGGAGCCAAAGCGCAACCGTCACCGCCCCACAGCAAAGCAGGAAATTGCCCCGCACAGCCATGTGGGGGGCTGGCCGCCTGAAGGCCTAGGAGGCTCATCCCTGACCGTGCCCGTCGCCCGTGACAAGCCAGGTGGGCTGTCGCTGGCTGTCAAGCCCTGCCAGTGAATCTGACAGCTTGTGGGAAAATTATTTTAAATTTCAATTCAAATATCCAGTTCTCTGCTCAGAGTGTCCTTCCTTGGTGAGATCTAAATAGCACCCTCTTCATACCATCTTTCCTGCCTGTTATTATTCATATTTATTTCGCTTATTTGATTATTGCCTGTCTTCCTCACTAGAATATCAGCTCTATGGAGGCAAGAACTCTGTATGTTCTGTTCCTCCCGACTCCCCAGTCTTACGGGAAATCTGCCTTATGAAGTGCAGGTGCTCAGGTAATAGTTGTTAGATCAATGAATGAATGAAGGTAAGTTGTTCAAGGAAAGGCTGATCCCTCTCAGGGGCACTTGGCTCCCTCCATTGCCCCTTCTCACCCTCCAGCCCAACTCCAAGGAAGGCTGTTAAAAGCCTCAATACTGAGCATTTAAAATAATAAATGCCTTTTGCTGAAAAGCATGTTTATCTTTCATAGAAACATCTCTACAGTGGGAGTCAGAATTCTGTTACATTTGTTACAAGTCACATTGGAGAACACAGCACCTCCGTAACTACATGCTTAGTTCTTAGAAATGACCTGACTTTTCAGTTTCTTTGTTTTTGGAACACTAGGTTTTGTTAATATGAAAACCCAAAATGCGTTATACCTAGGTTGATTGAGAAAATGGAAGAATGGGGACGACTGCAAAAGATGCAGACCTTTGACGGTGGAAAAGGAAAAGATCAACATTTCAATTTTAGACGTGTTTGTTCAAGGTGTCTTTTAGGGGTTCAAGTGCATATGAAGAGTATACAGTTGAATATAAAAGCCTGGAGTGAGAGGAGAGGTCTCAGTTGAATATATAAATTTTGTAGTTATGATCATATAAATATCTAAAGCCATAAGGAGGGAGGTGAATGCAGATATTAAGACAAGGTCTGAAGATTGGTCTCTGAGACTCTCCAACACCAAGCAGTTGTGATGATGAGATTTACCAAGTGAAAAATATGAGAAGGAGTGATCAGAGGTAGATGAAGAAACAAACAGTCAGCTGTGGTCTCCTAGTCCTCAAATAAAGAAAAAAATATCTGAAATGCTGGGGTTAAAATGCAGGAATCAAAATATATTGCTTTTCATGATTTTTGAAATTATTTTTAGTGCTTTTTTAAATTGTAAACTAACTGGCACGTGACAGGACTATTAGAAAAGAAACGAGAAAATTCATATTCAAGTTCAGTAGAACATAAGTAGAGATTTGTTGGAAAACTTAAAAGCTGTTATTAGTTAAGTTTAATTCTTTTCAGTTTTTTTTCTTTTTATGCATATTCTTAAAAACTGAACTAATAACATAGAGATTTTTTAATCAAACGTATTCATTTTACATTAGATCATAAGCACTTAAAATATTACTGCTTACTGACTACTGTTTTTTTTTAACTTTTTTATTAGGTATAATTAGTATATAACATTACATTAGTTTCAGGTCTAGACTATTTTTTAAATAAAAATATAATCATCCATCAGGTGTTAAACTATATTTCTTAAATCTCTTGGTGGTGGGTGGATGTCCAGATTTTATCTTTCAACCAAAAAATATTTTTTCAGTTTTATTAGGTGGAATTATTACAGCTTGACTGCACACACATATCATACTGCATGTAAACACGTATGTACAGTGTCCTGCGGCTTTTTTTTTCAGTTTATATATGTGTACTGACCATTGTTTCTAAGAAAAGTTTAGCACTTTATCTCTTTTGACAGCACACGTGTGCCAGGTACAGTACAGCGAACAGTGTTCTAGAGGAAAATACATGTCAGTAAATAATTAGAAAATTATAGAAAATTTAGAAATTGGTATTTATTACATAGCAGTTACTGTTTTATTCTTTACCCAGACTTACAAGATAGATGCTATTATGAAGAACGAGAACGTGCACAGGAGTGGAAAAGCTTGGGGCTGTTAAAAAATCTTCAGCTAAAATTTGTGTAAACATGATGGGGGGAGCTTATGGCAAGCTGGTTAGTGGCAGGAGCTTTCCGTGAGGGGCAGCAGGGTTGGCCAGGAGAGAAGGCGGGGACCCTTCCACAACGTGCCCGCGTGCGTCTGAACGAGATCTGGGCCTCGTGGGAGCTGTCGAAAGCCTTTGGAAATGGGAGTGGCATGAAGAGATTAATGACAAGACAAGAACCTCGAACCTCGCCACGCACAAAGGAGGAGACTGTGGTGATAGACGTCAGCTGTGAGCCAGGGCTGACAGAAGCATGTTGTCCTCGCTTAGAACATTTCTCAGAAGTGGAGTAACTGGGGAGAAGAACATGAATTTGGAACAAAACTTGATTATTTGGAAAAGTTTTCCCCAAAGAGCTGGTAAGCCCGGAGTGCATATACGTGGTTTTGATCGTGGGTGTGTGTTTCTTCCTTTTTAAATTTCCATTCTAAATATTGTCCTGAGATTCCACTTCAAATTGTTGTTACTACTTTCATTATTATTATTATTATCATTATTACCTGTGAGGTAATAATATCATTATTGCCGTCATCTCCTATACAGAGACATTTCAATATAAATTTGCAACTAATACAAATTTTTTAAGAAAAATCACCATTTTCCATTTCCTGTTATCTACAATACAGCTTTAACGTGCTTGCTGAAACTTTATTTTATTTTTTTAACATTTTCAGCGGTCTTATTTTCTTTGTGACGTTCAAGTTTCCATTTGATGTCATACGCCTTCTGTCTAAAGAAATTTTCTTTATTATTTGACATGTAGGTCTGCTAACAATGAATTCTCTCAGCTACCGTTTGTTTGCAAAAGTCTTTATTCAGCTATGTTTTTGAAAGATATGTTCACTGGGTATAGAATTCCATTAACAGGTTTTTCTTTTCTCTTTTAGTCTTTAAAAGTTATTACTCCATTATCTTCCTGGCTTATATTGTTTCCAAAGAATGTCTGCTGTAATTTTTATCTCTATTCTTTTCTATGTAATATTTTGTTTTTCTATTCCTGCCTTCAGGATTTTTTTCTGCATCTTTGTATTTCAGTCTGACTATGACGTGTCTACTTTGTAGTCAAACTAAACTGTGTGCTTGTTTTGTTTTCATTTTGTTTGAAGTTTTCTGAGTTTCTCTGGCATGTGATTTAATGGTTTTCATTATTATTTTTATAAAATGCTCAACTATTTATTTCTTCAAATATTTTTTCTGCCCATTATCTCTCTTCTCCTTGTGAGACTTCAATTTCAAGTATATGTCATTTGATACGGTGATGCAGATCTTGGCTGCTTTTTTTTTTTTTACACTTTAAAAACAATTTGTTTCAATTTGAAGAATTTCTGTTGACCTAACTTCAAACTCACTGAGTCTTTCCTCATCTGTGTCCATTCTGCTCCTAAGCCTGCTGAGGATTTTCTGTTGTACCTCTGATGGGGCTTTTTAAAAATGTATAGCATTTCAATGTCACCATTTCTGGCTGCTGAAATTTCCCATTTGTTCATTAGTATTGTCCACCTTTTCCACTGGATCCTTTAGTGATAATTACTGTAAAGCCTCTTTTAGTTAGTTCCAACATATGAGTCATCTCTGCTTCTTGTTACATAAATTGCTTTATCTCTTGAAAATAGGTTGATTTTTTCCGGACATTTTTGTGTATGCCTTGTAATTTTTTATTGAATGTCAAATATCACATATAGATCAGTACATACAGAGGAAAATAGTATTTAAACCTAGGAACGCTTCCACCTCTTCTTTTGTCAGGCAGTTAGTGTTGGGTTGAGCCTGTCTGGGTTAAGCTTTTCGTTGCTATGGTTACATTCAGTGCACTGTGGGCTTCAGATTCCTCCAGCTACTCAGAAGAGGGCTGTGGTCACCAAGATGTTTCTCAGGGTCTGTTTTCCCCTGTTAGCTTTCAGCTATCCCTACACACCATGGAGAGAAGTCTCTCTTCATGTCCTTGCCACTCTCCCAGGTGGAGTGCTGAGCTGGCTACTCAGTGCTTGGCTCGTGGTGGAATTGAAGGGGTCCTTTGTTGTCCTGGGCCAGCCTCAACCTTAGGCAGGACCTGAGTGTCTGGGCGTCCAGGTGGGACATTTTTTAGTGTTGCTGTCTCTTCTCCCTATGACAGCAAAGTCTGTCTTGTATCTGTGGCTGGTGTTTTTTGAGAGACAATTCTCTGTAAGACTCTTGTGCTTCTAAACATTTTCCCAGCAGAGATGCTGATGGCCTTTTTTTTTTTTTAATGGACCATCTTTTGAACAATTTTATATATAGCAAACAACTCTGTAAGAAAGAGAGAATGTCTTTCTCTGGAGCAGAGGGCAGATTTGTTTGCTGTCCGTTATAATGAATTCTCCGTCTGGAGCAAAAGTCAGATAGGTTTGCTTGCAGTCCATTACAAAAGTACGAAGCTTCCTAAATTGGAGTTCCTTTTCCATAGGGCAGCCCACCTCGTGTACAGGCAACACCTAATCTTCATCTTGTCACCCTACGAGAACCGGGGCTCCAAGACCTGCTGAATGAAAATGAGGATAGTCTGACCACCACTGTTGCCGCATTAAACTGTCCTTTGTCTATGGCCTCGTAGCCTCGTGTCACTCTGCCAGCATTTCCAAAACCGCGTCAAGCTAACTTGTTAGCTTGTAAGTAGAGTAAAATCTCAGACCCTTCACAGTTTCTGAAAACCCTGGGTGGAGATTCCTGTCCCTTTTTCTAGTGGTATCAGGCCTCAGCGTGGCATTAGGGGAGGTCTCTGGGTCTAAGACTGTTCTGTGTCTCTCCTCCCTGGGGGTATAGGGTCCAAGCTTTCCTAAAAGCAATGGGATCTTGCCTGTGTCTGAGTTCCCTCTCGCTCCCTCGGCGTCTCATTGCATTTTCTGCTCTTCCTCCCTCAGTGGCTTGAGGCATGAGCTTCGTAGGAGAGCAGTGGGCAGCGCTTACGCCTGTATCCCCACCAGCAAGTCAGTCACTTGCTTCACTTGTGCCCCCGCCCCCTTGCCCAGTGCCCATCTTTCTCCTGAGCATCTGGTAGAGGCCCTTGGGAAAAAAATCTTGCCAGTAAGTGACACTCTCCTTGTGCCTAGGGCCCTTCGCTATTATAAGGGCCCTTGGCCCACACTTGGCCTTTAAGGAGTCATTAAATGCTTTGCTTATTTCTTCTGTGCTCACTTCTACAGTGGTCACCTCTCTCTCTCCTGTTCCAACTGAGGTGAGACGGTGTGTGTGTCCTGTTTCTCCTTGGATGTGTTTACGCATCTTTGAGTTTGGTTTACTTGGCTGCCTTGAGGAATCAGCTCTTTAACAAATTCAAGAAAAGTTATGATATTGTACACAATCTAGGTTTTTCTCCTTATTAGGTTTGGAGCAATGTTCTTTGCAGATTTCCACTCCTAGACAGACATGGAATAGACTCTAAATCATTCCTCTGACAAATCTTTTCCAGGTTCTACTAACAACAAAGCCATTATACTAAGCCATGCTGTGGGCACCCAAAGATGTATAAATCGTGGTCACAAAGTAATATTCTCACCATCGCTGCAATAGGTCGGAGGCATGCCTGCTTGTTTATGCCACTGGCAAACCTGTGATTCTATCTGAGGTCCAGCGTCTGGACTTCAAGCCTTATTCCTAAGAATGCCTTGAAAGTCTAGAGATTCCTGGTTCCTTCCTCATCTCTGTCGGATGAGTAACCTCGATCATACCACTATTTTGCCTATTAAAGGCACTCAGGGCTTCCTCTTTGTTCTTTATGTCTTTGCTCAGCTGGCCAGGTAAGAGCCAGAGGGCCTGGGGCAAACTGAAATAGAGCCCCTTAAAGGTGCTGATACAGAGGACGTAATTCTTCCAAGCACAGTGCCTCTCGGCTATTTGATTTTTTTTCCCCCACAAGCTTAGCAACTTCACGTTGGAAATGAGAGAGCTGAACTAAAGAACTTTCAGAGCTCTATCCAAATGACAATCTGGGACTCTTTAATTTTGCTGTCTTCAGTAAGGAAGATGAATTATGATTTAGACTTGGAAAGGAGCATAGCAGTACGTACTCGAAACTTACTGCTGTAAAAATGAGAAAACCGAGACAAAAGAAAGTTAAATGATTTGCCCAAGGCCACACTGATACAAAATGAAAACAAAAAATCAAAGGAGAACAAGATTTAAGTCACTCCTCCTTGACCACAGGCAGGCACAGGAGCGTGGCTGTCTGTACAGACCAAAGAGACTGTCACATCTTGGGTCTGTTGTCTACTTACCTCTAAAACCTAAGCCAAGCGACTCAACCCGTCTAACTTTCTATTTATCCTTCTGGGAAACAGAGGCGATTGTGAGACTCTCTTTCCCAGGGCTGAAGTGGGCATGAAGTGACCTTAGTGTTGAGAGTCCTTGGCCAAGTGTTTTCAGCGAACACACAAGGGGCTTTCAAACAGTAAAATGGTCTTTAAGGTGTCATTGTATGCGCTTTCAATGAACCAGCAGGGAGAGAAAGTGTCAAATCAGTATTTCTTGGAAACGTTTTGAACAGAAATACGTTGCATTGTTTCCTAGGCCTCAGTTACATCCAGGATGGTCAGGAGTGAGTTGCAAATTTGGTTTATGTTACTATTCAGAATGAGCGGTTTTTTTTTAAAATGTCTAACTAATTACCACGCCTGTCTGCAAGCGTGCGGGAGGCGGTACTGCTCTAACGATGCTGCAGTACCTTAGATAAAAGCACAGACGTGCACGTGTTTGGGGAAAAAAAAAAAAAAAAAAACAGAAACAGATCTGGATCCGAGCTACAAGCACAGAAACTGGAGTAGAACTCGTATTTTTTCTCCAAGGATTAGCTGTGGTAGCGAGCACTGCCAGCCTGAGAATCTAAAGTTTATTTTCTAGCCAGTGCTATAATTTTTATTCCTGTTTATTGACCAAGAGCTGCTTCATTTACGGAACCAACCGCGCTGGGGAGCGCGGCCGGCCGGGCGGCCGGCGGGCCCTGCGGTGGCCGCGGCCCCGGGCCCCGGACGTCATGCCCGCCGCTCGCCCATAGATGGCAGCATCTCACAAACAACGCCGGCGCGGGGACCAGGGGCCCGCCCCACTCCTCCCTTGCAAAGACAGCACAGCTCCCTAATCTGTTGACAGGATTAAGGACCCCTGTTGTTTTACAGGAAGTAAATAAATCCTTATGGTATTCTGGAAATCTCAGAAGTATATGAGAGTAGTAAGAAACTGTTTATTCTAGGATAAAGGTATCGAATGAATACGTACAGCATTTAAAACCATCGCCTCAGATTGATGTGGACTAGTGTTAAAAACCCAGCCTGTCTGCATTATCTAGTTTGGAATATTTGTTAAAACTCTTGCACAGGAGGTTTACGCCCTGAGCACAGACTTTTTTGCCAGCACGAGCTGACAGGGACCTCAAAGCTGGCAGACGGTGACATTTTCTTTCTAACTTCAGATGAAGTGTTTAGAAATTATTATCTACTGTGTATGCAAATCATTCTGCAAAAGCTACACCACAGGATACTATAAACAAAAGGAACGCAATGGGTGAAATAAAGGTACAAAAATAGAAGGTAAATAGTATCCGAGTGGGTATGTTTAAGCAAAAGGAAATCTTTGACTTTAGAATCCACTGACATTCTCAATTTTAGATAAAGTATTCACTATAAATCTGGAATATTGATGCTGTATTAAATGCTCTTAGTATTCTTAAATATGTCTCTTAAATAATTAAAAAATGACAATGACACAGAGCAGTCATCTAAATCCATCAGTGAGATACACCCAGAGATTGATTCAATGATTCTATTCAGGATTTCCACTGCCCTAGGGTGCACTTTTTTTTTTTCCCTCGTAATTTTTCCTGCAACTTCCTTTACTCAATATGTTTCAAGAGGCTGACATTTTTTAAAAGCACATTTGATTTGTGGTCATAATGCATTACTAACTAAATACATTTTCCCCATTTGGAGCTACAACACAAACATTTTCATATATTTAAGACAAGATTTCCAAAAAGAAAATAAAAATGGTCTTGTAAGTGATAGTCTCTAATAAAATGTCTGGTCTTCAGCAGTGCAACTAGTCTGGAAAGACTTCACCAGGCCCTAGATACAATTTTTCTTTTAAATTCAAGTGTTTTGATTGAAATGCTGACTGTCATTGCCACTCTTGTTTTTATGAGGAGTAATTGGATAAATCGATCTTCATAATAAACGAAACTTAGGATCAAGTGATAGCTATAATACTTATTCTACCTCAGTTGGACTTCTCCATCGTTCTGGTCTTCAGTTGCCACCTGGGTAAAATGTGAAAATAATTATTGTAGGTGAAACAGAGCGTTTTACATAAGTGGTAGTAAGTGGTGGTAACTATCGTTTGTATAAATCTAATACTGAACATTTGCATGAGTAACGATCCAGGAGGGGCGTCAGCAACTGGATACAAAGGGCAGATTCCTCTTGCTTATCACCCCCCACGCTTCATGTCACGTGACTGTGTAGCTGTACTGCGCGACTGAAGCTGTCGATACCTGGTCAATGCGTATGGTCCAGCCCGGATGTCGCCCATCAAGTGTATTAAGCTTGACAGGATTCATTTAGCAGCTAAGTGCAGTGAGAGCGTTGCCCGCTGTAGCATTATAACATAGCATTATAACATAATTCAATAATATGCGATAGCAGTGGTAAGAAGGTGATGAAATGATGAAAACCTGGCCAGTAATTGCTTTTTTGTTTTTTTTTTTTTTTTTTGGTTTCTGATAAATCCTTTTGATGCTTGAAATTTTGATGCTTGAAATTATAGAAGAGAATCAAATGCCAATCTAAAATAAGACACTCTGCAGTGCCTTCTTGTTGTTGTTGTTATTGTGCTAAGAACACATAACATGAGGTCTACCCTCCTACAATACTGAAGTGTACGATAGTTCTGTTAACTCTAGGGACAATGTTGGACAGCAAATCTCTAGAACTTCTTTGTCTTGCTGAAATGAAACTTTATACCCCCTGAACACCAACTCCTTATTTCCCTTGCCCCCAGGCTCTGGCAACCATCATTCCACTTTCTGCTTCTGTGAGTTTGACTATTTTAGATAACCCAAATAAGTGGAACCATGCATTATTTGTTTTTCGGTGATTGGCTTATTTCACTTAGCATAATGCCCTCAAGTTTCATCCGCGTTGTCACATGTTGCAGGATTTCCTTCGTTTATAAGGCTGATACTCTGTTGTACATGTCCACCACATTTTCTTTTGTCCATTCAGCTGTTGATGGAATTTAGTTTTTTCCCATGTCTTGGCTATTGTGAATAATGCTGCAATGAACATGTAAGTATGCAAATATGTGTCTGAGATCCTGATTTCAATTCTTTTGGATAACAACCCTAAAGTGGAATTGCTGGATCACATAGTAGCTCTATTTTTTAAAATTTTTTGAGGAACCTCCATACTGTTTTCCATACTGGCTACACCATTTTACACTCCCACCAACAGCATTCAAGGGTTCCAATTTTTATACAACCTCACCAACACTTGCTTTTGGCTTGTTTGTTTGCTTTTTGTTGTATTTTGTTCTTTTTAGAATGACCATCCTAACAGGTGTGAAATGATATCTCATTGTGGTCATGATTGCTTTTTTCTGATGATTAATGATTGTGAGCATCTTTTCATATATCTTTTTATTTATCTGTTGGCCATTTGCACGTCTTCTTTGGAGAAATATCTATTCAAGTCCTCTGATCATTTTAAATTATGCATTTGTTTTGTTTTTTTGCTAATGAGTTTTAGGAGTTCCTTATATATTTTGGTATTAGCCTCTTTTCAGAGATATTATTTGCAAATATTTTCTCCTAGTCACTCTGTGGATTGTTTGCTATGCAGAAGCGTTTTGGTTTGATATGATCCCACTTGTCTATATTTGCTTTTGTGGCCTGTGCTTTTGATGTTATATTTAAGAAATCATTGCCAAGACCAATGTCAGAAAGCTTTTCCCTTATGTTGTCTTCCGAGAGTTTTTACGGTTTCAGGTCTATGTTTAAGACGTTAATCCATTTTTTTGTTGATTTTTGTGCATACAGTGCATTTTTTAAAGTCACCATTTTGTTTTAAATTCTATATAGCAATCAATCTTACATGTGCAAGAAATCAATACACACCCTCCTTTTTAAATTATCTCTCTTGACTTCTGAAATATATGTAATTAAAAATTTGTTTCAATAGCTGTAAATAATTGTGGCTGTTGTTAAAGCAGTCATCAGTAGTTTGAATTGCCTCTTTGAAATCATATGATTCCATATAAATATGTGATATGGACCAATATCTTCGAAGAAGTAGTATATTTTGCCAAGAGTAGGAAGCCAATAAAGTTTTATGAAGACACCAAAGATACACTTTTAAGGCATGTAATTTTTACAGCAAACCAAATTAAAATGTAATTGTAAGGACCATTAACAAACATTGAATTGAATATGCTTTCGTTTTTCACCTTTTTCTAGGTCTTTGCGTCAATGTATTAAAAATCAGAAGACAAAATCCTTTTTTTTTCAGCCTGAAAAATGAGGTCACCATAAACAATTGTCTGTACTTCTGTTACCCTGCCTCAGCTGGTTAGAGCCTTACTGCGGGGCCAAGGCCAGCCCTCCCCGCGACATGGGCTTGTTATTGTGCCTGCTTCCAGGTCAGCCTCTTGGCTTAGAAATACTGCTGATGCTGCCCTCATTTCTAGCATACATTAGACATTCGGGCGGCTTCATTATTTCAGGTACCTGGGTAGGTTTTGCCTTTGATAGTAAACACAACCTGACATCTTATGTTTTCCTATCTAACATCTCCGGCATCTCTCCCTTCCTTTCAGTTCCCACCATCCCCAGCCCATCACCTCACATTAGGTTGCACTTCAGAACTAACTGGGCTCTGTTTCTGGTGTCGCTGCCTTTTAATGTCACCAGGAAACTCTTCCTAAAAATCTCGTCTTAAGAGCCGTCAGCTGCCAATCCTCTCAAACCCCTCTGCCTGATTTTCAGGACGGTGATCCAACCGTGTCTTATTTCCCCAGTCTGATTTCCCACTGCGTCCCAGCCTGAGCGCAGCGGCTCAGCCCGGCTCCTCGCGGCCTGAGCGCAAGACGCGCGCTCCTCTGCGCCACGTCCGGGGTGGCGTTCTCTTCCCCCTCCGGGGGCTGTAGGCAAACCCCCCCTGCCTTCGAGTGCCACTCCGACCTGCTGCCTGTGGTCTTCCCGGTTGGAACACAGCCGGGTTGTAGAAAGGGCTCAGTAACTTAGGAGCCTGAGTGAATCCAACGGCCCCTCTGCCCGGGATGCTGTCTCTGATTATTCCAGCGCTCAGGGGCCCGCCCTCTCCCTGGGGTCTGTCCCTGCCCGGGGCCTGGGGCCACACTTCTCTTGCTTCCTTTATACTCATCGGTAGACCGATCAACCGCTATTCTTTCTCACCGGACTGTAGGCGCTCGCACTGCTTCGGAAACACGAGGACGCGCGGCAGCCTGTCGGTTCGTGCTGCTCCCCGTCTACACTTGAGCGGCGTCAGGTCTGCGCCGCAGAGTGAGGTCCCCGGCGCGGAGGGTCAGCGCGCCCGTATTCAACGCAGACCGATGCGTGCTTGAATCCTGTCTCTCTTGAAAACTAGTTCTGTGACCTTAACTTTTCTAACTCATATCTTCATTTAAGATATTTAAAAAGTCTGTCTCACATAGCACAAAGATTAAATAAAACCAAGTGTGCAGGAGGTAGACTATTCCTTGCAAGCATCCGCACACGGCAGTTACTGCTATTTCTGTCGTTTGGTGTTTTTGTTATTGTTGGAGCTCCATCTGCGATCCCCGGTTTTACTGCAAACGAATGACCATGTTGGGTTTTAACAATTTTAATGTATTTTGAGAAAGGGCGCGGCTATTGTGAGAATAGGGTAAGGGTAATTTGAAAATTACTTAGCTCTGTTGTCCCTGAAGAAAGTATTTGCTCTGTTTTTGTTTCAGTTTCATTCTCCAACAAATGACAATTGGAACACCCGCATCATAGCTATAATGCAGGAAGGTGGTTAGTTTTGAATTTTAAACCATTTTGACAGCCCAAAGTGCTGTAGCTCAGCATGAAATGTTTTAACAAAAGCTTACCTCATATAAAGACATGGCAGTCCTCATCAAAGTAGCATTATTTAAAACCTGTGTCCTATGGTCTCCTAACTGACGTCGTCCGTCCCGAGCTCTGGGATGAGACTGACTTGTGTTTGAATCCGGGCTCTGCACCTACATTGGGGCAGCTTACCTGCTATGTTCTGTATCAGTTTCCTCACCTGTAAAATTGGGGAATAAACTTTCTTCTGTACGTTTGTTTTAGAGCACACTCAGTACATAACAATGCTGAATTTTGTTGTAACAAAATATTATATAATAAATATACTTGTGTAAATGATAAATAAATATTCTTATAATAAATTAAAAAAAAAAACTGTGTTTTGAAGACAAGTCACCATGTGGAGACAACGACGACTTACTGATCACATGGACTTTGCCATCCTGGACTATGCTCAGATTTAGGCACAGTGAGAGGATTTGAAAGTCATTCAACAAACACATATTGAATGTTACGTGTCTACTACCCACCAGCCTTTTTCTAGTCATGCTGGTAGGGTCAACAAAACACAACTTCCTCCCTCAAAAAGCTTATAGCCTGTTGGTGGCAAAAATGTATACAAAATGTATAAATGATATTACAATTTACTTCGAATCAAACTATCAAAACTTGAACCTTAAAATAAAATGGCCAAGAATAGCAAATTTAAATAAAGGTCTAAGGTAATCAACTACAAAGATGTCCTAAGGGAGTGATAATGAGTTGCCAAGTGTATGTTGTAGACACGCGTCCAAGACGTTTTAAGGCAGGGCAATCACTTTATATGAGTTATAAACAATAAATATGTTTATGAGAAGTTTTCCCCCAAACTAACTTCACTCTGAATTCAATTCATGGACTGATTTATGCCTTCTGTGCACAAAAAAGGTGGGGTGGCCTGGAGTCATGTCGCAACCAGTCTTTTTTTGCACACTTAATAAACGTCAATGATTTGCACAATTTTATTCTGATAGAGAAGCCTTAAAAACGCACGCCACCATTTCCCAAACTCTAGAAAGCACGACTTCCCGACTCCGAGGTCAAGGTGAAGGTCTGTGAGGTCAAACACGATCCTTTGGCTGCTCCACTCACTTTTCCACGGAGGCCTCGGATCTGCCGTCTCAGAGCAGAGCCCGCGCAGAGGCCAACTTCGCCCTGCTGACGTCAGCAGACAGGGTTCCTTCTTGTCGCTAAGTGAAAGCTTATGATCAGGAAGGAGGATTTTTTTTCTGGGTGTCTTTTGCAGCATTTCCTATCTCACCTTTCATCTATAATGAAACAGCATTTAAAAGAAGCTGGCATGTGAGCTGAGATCAGAACAGAGTCTTTATTTCACATGGAGACAGAGCTGCTGTTCCGGGTCACTTTTGCCTTTTATTTTGTTTTGACACCGTTGTCAAAACGTTTAACTCTTCCTTTCCCAGGACTTGTCATTTGTGGAAGGAGAAGGCCACAGAATTCGACTGGCGTTATTGAACACAGATCTGGTTAAGCAGACTCGGTGTTATTATGAGATAAGAAAATCATGCAGAAATAAACAACTTGACATCTTACTTCCTTTTTACAGGGTAGCTCAGATGCAAACCACATGAGTCAGGCCTATTGATTTAGAAATAGGAAACATGACAAATCACTGTTTTTCTAAACGTGAAACCAAAGAAATTGTACGTTTCCTGAAGGATTACACACTGGAGCTGTTCTAGACAAGCTGTGGATCTTCAGAGCCCATCTTATGGCTTTGGAGGCTGTTAAAACAGAGCTTGGCAGTGTCTACTGGGTCAAGGCATTCAGGTCAAAGGAAACAGGGCCAAACCAGGGTGCTTGTCCTACGGGGTGAAGTGACTACATCAAGCTAAGCCAGAATCCTCAGAAGGGAAAAGTGAGCTCAGGGAACCATCTGTGAGTAACAGGATATAGATGATGACTGAGACGAGGCAGAAAAGCAAGTTTCTTACAGCGAGATCACAGGGACCCATGTCAACGTCCTGGTTCCCTTCCGCACATGAACGCAAGACCAGGAGGAGTCGGCAGTTGGGTTGAGGAGAAAATCGCAAAGAACACTGAGTGCAAATGCTTCACTTCTGAGCTCAGGTGAGTTCAGAGAGGTCAACAGTTACTGGCTTGAATCCAGAAGTGGAATAAACTTGTCCTAAGAACAAGGGTGATGACAAGTAACCCAATTTAACAATTTTGAAGAGACGGTTAGAGCCGTTTCTTGACCTACCTCTGATGTAATTTCTGGGATGTTCATTAAAGTCCCAGGTGCTTAATGACATAATGCAGCTGTAACAGAAAGAAAAGTGCATGGGGCTAAGTGTTGGGCGATTAGGTCCAAGTCTCTGTCCTTGGAGATGATCGCTGAGTGCGGGAGGTCCCGAGATTCTCATCCAGAAAATCAGAAGAACTCCACAGCGGGCTGTGGTATGATGAGGTGGGGTCGACTGGAGGCTGAGATGCCCGGTCCCTGCAAAGGCGCGATGAACATGACTTGATTGCTGTTGATTAAAAATGTATTGACAATATAGAATATAAAGAAAACATTTTAAAGTTGCCTTAAGGAGTTTTGTGATCATTTTCCCGTCAAGGAGCTGCACCAAACTTCAGGTAGGCGATGCCTAGGGGCCATCTGTGGGCCAGTACGATCTTGTGGGTACCTGGGAGTTTTACAAATCAAATCACGCTTTGTATACATTAGGGGAATCAGACAGGGGAAAGAACAGTATGGAAAACTATTTCATAAAGTAAAAAATCCCCACTGCTTTCTTTGGCAGTAGAAACAATCATCCTATTTTATCTGTTTTATGAATTTATTTTTAATATTGCAAATTCATGATGGCTATGTGTAATACCAGTACTTCTAAATACTATATGTTCTTGACTTACAATAGAACTTAACTTCTCTTTTTATTCATTACTCTCACCTGCACCCCCCTACCCGGGTCAAATATTTTGAGCAAACTCACAAGAAGAAAAAAGTGCTGACAACTCGGAGTTCATAATTCACCTCATTACAGCCCATGAAAGGAGACTTAAGAAGGAAAACTGAGTGATGCAAAAATATAACATTGTCATCGTGTAATGGGTTTAAGTGGTATTATTACAGCAAGGAGGGAAAATATGTGACATGTTTAATTTTAATTATGGCTTTAAAACAAACTTTTTTCATCTGCTAATAAGTTTCTGCATAGACTACTTACTTGATGCTTGCGAAATGGTACAAGATGATGGAATGAGATTCTTCTGGAGGCTACCTGACCGGTGTTTCCTGTAAGATTAGAGAAAATGGAGCATAATTACCAAAATATTTTCCTTGGGAATGACCTATATCCAAATGACAAGTGAGGGGAGGAGCACCATTTGCATTAGGAAAATAACTCATTTTCCATTTCCTTTTTCCTAATCTTATTTGGAAGATGGTCCTTTTACAATTTAGCTTACACTGGCCCATCAATTATAGAATAGATTCTATATTAGTTAACACACACGACCAACAGCTTTAATCGGAGATTCAAACGGCAGCTTTAAAATAAAAACTGTCATGGGGCGAGCCAGCTAAAGTTCTCATGTTAAAATTAACGCATTTCCATTGGACGCTTCAGACTTCTGGTGTAAGAAAGAGTTGGTCAGTTTGAACTGTAATCTCTTAATCTCTCTGGAAATGTGCTTTCAAGTACCGTCCCAGAACACACCAGGATTTTACTTCTTTTAAAAATTCTTACCTAATTGGACATGGCCCTGAAGTTTATCTTTTTCTGAAGAGACGTTGTTGAAAGGAAGAGGAGGGGAAAAGGAGAAAGAGCTCAGAGCTGTTTCCTTTAAAATGTGGGCTTCTTATTGCCACGCGGGTATTTGCTGCCCTTTCTGAGGTCAAGTGTGTTTCTGGCCTGTCCCTGTCTAGGATGTTTGCTGGCCCACGTTTCTCCAGGTCAGATTTCTCAGACGTGGCGAAAGCTTCCCGGTTTGCAGATGACCTCACTAACAGATAGCAAATGCCTCATGGGGACGGGGCGAGGGTGTATCTCAGAGGTAGAGCGTGCACCTAGCCAGCATGCCGTCCTGGGCTCAAGCCAGTACACTACGCTGTGCACCAGAAATCGACACAACATCGTAAACTGACTATATTACCAAAAAAAAAGGAATAAATAAAGTTTTAAAAAACACAAATAAATAAATAAAAGCTAATTACCTCCCCTCCTCAAAAAATAAAATAAAATAATCAAATGCCTTATCAGCATAAAGTCATTCCCTAAGCATTTTACAATCTTATTTCCAAGTTGCAATTTGAATATCCATTTAAAGTTGTTGGTCATGAGTGTTAATAACTAACACAGACCTTACTCTATAACTGATAAGCTCATGTAAGCTCTATGGAAAATGGAACCTTTCTTGCTTCCACAGTACTGTGGATGAAATACAATCGATTAAATTGCAAAAAAATAATTTAACAGTAGACATAAATGTCAAGTAGGAATTAAGATATTTCTAGATTATTCTGCAAAGCCAGGAATTTGTTTCTGCATGGAAAATTGGTTATACATGTTTTTATTGCTCTTTTCTAACATTTTCTAATATTTTGACAAGTGATTTCTTAGCACTTTGCTTTCTTCATCTGCAAAAACGATATAATATAGAGATTTTGGAAAGGACATTATTTTCCCACCTTTTCAAGCAAATGGTGCATTATTTCCCATCTTGTCCTTGCTACAGTGCACACAGAAGCACACAGGTTCCTGATTAAGATATGTGAAATATCTTGCAAATTCCTAATATTGATTTACATCCTCTCTTGAAGAAATAATTAATATTGATTAATCTGAGGCACTTAGCTTGATAATAATTGAACCCAATTCACAACAGAAGCAAGTCAATTGTGGCACTTAAAATTTTCAAATAGCAATTGCCTTTTTCTTTTGTTTCTATGTCTAGATGACAGTTGACCTTGGGTAAAATCCATTTGCAAATTCAAATTAAACAAAGCCAAAATATTGATGTGGGTGGGTAGGTTTAAAAGCAATTGAAACTTCTAAAAATAACGTTGAAAGAATTGGCATAATGGGGAAAATCATTAAATATGACACATTCTTCAAAACTGATTTGAAAATGGTACATCAATTTGACATAAGTAATACAGTAAATAATGACAGGAAAGGAAAAGGTACTATGACTTGTGCAAATCTAGTATGTGAATATCTGAATTAGTCAAGGAAATGTAAAGAAAGAGACATCTACCTTGTCCCCTCCACAGTAAATTTAAATGATCATATATTACATTTGAGAAACACTTCTTTGTAGATGTCAGAGATATTAAAAATGGCAAGCAAGAATTCGGTATTTCTAGTTTTTTATTCTGCCAAGTTTATAATTCATTTCTGGATAAGGAAAAAATAAATATAACCCTATTCATAATATAGAGAATTTAGAAACAACATAAATGCCCAAGAATAGAATATGATTAAATACAGTGTCATTTATTAAATGGAATAGTAGGGAAAATACACATAATAAAATGTTAAGCAAGAAAACAATATGCAAAGTCTGTCTTGTATAGCTAAAACAAAATGTTTAAAAACTGTTGATTGCATTGTCACAGCACAACATAGTAATTTAGTCACAATTCAGTGATTCTTTCTTTATCCTACCAAAATCATATATAAAATTTTCTAGCTCTGTCAGGAGTATATACATGAGTATTTTAGCCATTTGTCTCTTGTTTTTGCAGTGGTGGTATGTGTATTTCATGGAGGTTGTACTGAGTGGAACTTTTTTAAGAGTGTTCCCGGCTATGGAACAGAAAGTGACCATCTCCACGGAGTGTGCACCCTTCACTGCTAAGGCTGGTGCAGGAATGGCTTGAAAATTATAGAAGCTGGTTCACCGAATCATTCATTGTAAAGCACAGCCAGATAAGACTCAGCCCTTCTCTCTATTTTCCTTGATGTGAACAATATTTTGTAATTGCTTCCAGCTTTTCATTACAGGAAGTTGGAGAAAGCATGTAAAACAAACCTGGGAGCACACTCACTGCTCCTTTTGAAGGCATTTCAGTCAGTCAGCCCAGAAAAGGTGACTTTCTCTCAGGAAACTGGGAAACAGATGAAAGGCAGTTGCCCCACCTTTTCCTACGTGGGTAGCACAGATTCTCCATGTGAATGGACTTGTACCCTGAAGTAGCAATAAACATGTAGACAACGAGAGACTGACATGGTAACAGACGATGCCTAGATACCGTTATTATTATTAAAGGAAAGAAGCTGTAGATATTACTCCAACGTAAATGTTGTCAATTAACAGCATTATCTCTTATTCCCTTGTAGCCACTTTGAATTAACTCATATACTGCATTTCTCCAAGTACATCTGTAGTACTTTTGAAGTATATTTTTGTCAATATTAGAGTTACAATCATAAATAATTAATTTTTTACAGTTAAGAAAGTGAATTATGCTTAGTTTTGTTTCATTATACAAGGTATGAATCCATTTCCTCTGACACCATGTGAGTAATATATAAAACAGACAGCATCAGGGAACTTTCCAGATAGATAATAAAATTAAATAAGAAATTCTAAATAATAAAACAGCTAGAAGAAAATTTTGGAAATATTTATCTGATCTTGCGTAGAGATCATAAAAGTAAGCAGAGAAGTCCAAATAAAATTTTCAGTGTATTTGGGTATATGTAAATAACAGACTTCCAAATGCAATAAATACTTAAATAAAATTATGAAGAAAGCCAAAAAGTGGAGAAAGTATTTTCAAGTCATAAAAATCAAAGCATTTGTACAAAATAATAAGGAATAGGCTAAATCTAATCACAGTGGGCAGGGGGGAAAGGTATAGCGCAAGCAGTAGAGTGTATGCTCAGCATGCACGAGGTCCTGGGTTCACTCCCCAGTGCCTCCTCTAAAAATAAATAAATAGATAAACCTAATTACCTCCCCCCATCCAAAAAATAAAAAATGCTTTAAAAATAGTAATAATCACAATGGGCAAAGAACGCAAACAATTCATGAAACAAAATAAGCCAATTGACAATAAACCTGAAAAAGTCAACACTAGTAATAAAATATTTTTTAAATTAAGTAATTAGGATAACCATAGAGGCCTGTGAAGTGTAGTAGCACCCAGTGTTGTGAAATTGAAAATAAATGTAGATTACTTTATGCTTACCTTCCTGGAAGAAATTTATATTGGGAGTTTAAAAGAACGTACTGCATTTGATTCAGTAATTTCAACTAAAGACTATATGTCATACGTTAAAACACAGAAAAACATTCTAGTATAAACTTATTTGTAATATGCAGGAATTAGAAACAGCCTAAATGCCCAACAATAAAACATATTTAAATGAAATATTATCTGTTAAATGAGACAATAGGAAAATGCTCAGGATCAAATGTTAAATAAAAAAAAATCTTTTTTAAATAGATAAACTGCTTAACATTGGTTATATGCTATGATTCTATTTTCATGGTACAACGAAGGGTGAGTTTTAATTTTCTTTTTTGCTATTTGATATTTTTCCACTTCTCTAAACAAATTTTAAACAGTTTAATAATCAGCTATTAATAATCAATGTTATTTTAAGAGAGAGAAAGAAGGAAGAAGGTGTTGCAACAGAGGTTTTCAAGGCTGGATTCATGTGTAATTTCAGGCTTGCTTAATTCACATGTTTCTACCACTGCAAATCGTAACTATCAAAGTAACTGCATATTTACCACAACAGAGTCATAAAAGCACAAAAGCTGATAAGGCAGCTGTGTTGACATGAGACTTAATACCGTAATGGTCAGAATAGCTGGAGTTGATCTTATCAACCATCCACACAAAAGGAGAGCCCCGCAGTCATATCCTCACTGACATGATACATTGTACAGAAACCGTTGTGATTTGTTGCTGTGGTACCTGGGAGATCCTTAGCGGTTCCAGCTCCACGCTCTAGCTCGTTTGGGCATGTTTCAGGCATCCACAAACGAAAGAAGTGAGTTTCTATGCACACCCACGAGGTTTTCTGGAGTCCTTCCTCCGGTCGTACAGATGGCAAAACCCGGCTAACGATCGCCCCTTAAACACAGCCACGTGTTTATGCTGCCTGGATACCAGAATCTAATTTTCATAAGCAAAGTTTAGGGATGCTAAACACTAAGGAAAAAGTCATTTAAAAGAAAAGAAAAAGGAAGAAAGGATGGGAAGAGAAACACCACCTCCTGCATTTCCACCTTCCTACCACACAACAGATGTTGGCATTTGGCCTCAGTCTAGGTGATCATAGGAATCAGGAAGGCGTGAGGAGACAGAGGGAGAGGTTTTCACTATAAAACTGTAACAAAGACCAGCTCCAGAATTCACAGGATGGATTTCTATTCCCCTGGTTACAGATGAGAGAGATTCTTGGGTTCTCATTCTTCCTTGAGAAAAGCCATTTACTTCTCTGTGCTGAGAAGAGGAAATACAAAATTTGTCATCAATCAACTGTCCAGGACTGCCTCTAAAAATCTATTATATATATAAACGTTTCATCTGTTTTGAACAAACAAGCAAACCCCTTCTTTGGTCTTCTCTTGCTTTTGCCAATTTCTTATTCTTTCAGTTACCATCGTCACTAGATCAATGGATCACAAAAATTATCAGCTTCCCAAAGGCTGCTGGGAATTTTTTACACATATGGCAAATGGCAAATACTATGACAATAGACAGAAGAGGGAGTGTTTATTAAATTTACCAAAAATACAATGCTGATTGCTCTTAGCACTATATTAATACTATATTAATTCATTCTCATTCTCTCTCTCTCCCTCCTTGTCCCTCCAACCTCCCCACTCTCCTGTCCACAGTATACATGGGGAACTGTTGTGGTTTGTAAAAGTTATTACAAAGTTTCTGTGAAAATTCTTTGGTGGCGCTGGAAGACTAATAAAATTATATGAATTGTTGTTGATTATCCAATGCACTTTTAAAGTCCTTCGAAAATACAATTCTAACAATCCTAACCTTTACTTGACTCCAACAACCCACACTAATGACAGCACTTTGGATTTTGTCACAGTGCAAATGCATTTCCCCTCTGTTATGGCAAAGTCTGAAACTCTCATCTCTGACCATAAAGTCTTACCACATTTATTTTTCCACTTTCTTGTGTTCACTGAAGCTTTCTCTGTCATTCCTTCCCACTCTCCGTATTACTCCGTTACCACCATTTGTAGGTCCTCTTTCAAAATAACTCTTATTTTTTTCTCTACTTAATCTGGATAACTGATACTCCCTATTAATTATCTCCATGTCCACCCTATCTCCTTACTGCTTTTAAATTTGCCTGGAGAAGGAAGATGTAAATTGTCAGTCAGCAGCAGAGGATTTTGGAAGGAGATTAGAATATTCAGAACAGATGTGGAAGCTGGGTGTAAAGAAGGACCAGATGAATGGGTTCAAGAGTGAGGCGGGGGCTGCACAGAAAGTGCCAGAACCTTACTTCTTCGGAGTGATGGAAGCTGGGTGATTAAAAGTATTAGGCTCAGTCCAACATCCGATGAGGAAGAAAACCCATGACTCAGCACGTTGGTTTCCCCACTGTTTCAAGCTCCTGGAATTCAGGCACACCACCAGGCTTGTTCTTGCCATCCTGTCACACACATTTATTTACCCCTCCTGAATATTTCCGACTGGAGCTCTTCAAAACAAATTCCAGTTCACTAAAGCTCCCACTTTATTCTTTCCAGACACCATTGTCTCCTACTTCAATAAGAAGATAAAAGCCTCAAGACGGAGACCACTATTACATTCCTTCTCAATAAAATACTGAATAGCTTTTCCAATCCCTCTCTGTCTCTGAAGAAGAAAGGTTCCTACGGGTCCCCGGTCTCACTCTCACCCCTCTTGTTTTTGGAAGAACTTGCTTCCTCCTTTTGCATATACATGCTCAGTGCTTCCTGTTCTAATGGAAACTTTCTGACTATGCATAAAGGGTGGGTTTACTTTTGCTCATACCTGGCTGGTATCTCCTGAGTCTAGCACAGAGCAGGGCTTCAGCAAATAGCTGTTTACTAGTCACTGGGTGTTTTCTAGGACTCGGTCTGCGAGATACAATGTTTGAAGACCCCATATTGACTTCGGATTTCTCCTGTTTCCTCTGCAAAAAGGTTTGACTCCCCTCACCCCTCCATAAGGGCCATTTTCCTAATCTGGGGAAAATAAGAAGAAATATTGGTTCAACCTGTTCAAGTTCTCTTTTAAAATACTTTCCATCGCACACGTGGGTAGTTATTTTTAAAACTTAGAAGTCAAGAAGTCATCATCTTTACCATAGGTTCTGCTATAACCACTTCCCTCAGAGGGAACAATGAATTTTCATTGTATCTGAGAGCAGAATATACGGGAATTCTCTGTACTATCTTTGTAACTTTTCTGTGAATCTGAAACTATTCTAAAATTAAACATTTGTTTAAAAAAATAGGATACTATGACACATTTTATGAAAATTATAACTCTGAGGAAATGGATAAATTTTTGGAAAAATATTAAAAAAAACTGATAATTTTAATATTCAAATTTTTTAAAAAATTGCAACACTTCTACTTCTGAAGTTATTAAAGCTTAGAACTGTATGAAGACTTTTGGGGAAATCTGTATTTTCATGCATAGATATATTAATAATATAAAAATAAATATAGCTATTATAAGTGTATAAATATATTTATTGAGATGAAATATCTATTCAATTATTTTTCTTAATATTGTACATGATTATATATTTTTCACAACATAGTTTTAAACATTGACATTTATCTATAGATACTTTGATCCACTGTCAGATTGTCCATTTAAACATAATTTTAATAAATTTGTAATAAATATAATTTTCCATCAGTGACTTTTATTACCTTAGTGGTAGAACTGTATAGGGTCTGGTCATTTCCGATTTGTGATGAGTACTAATTACTACCTTGTTTTCCTGAGTTCCTCCCCGTGTGTGATTCCACGGGCAGAATGTGAGTGAGCCTGTGTTCCTAAGGATGAAGGATGCCCTCCTTCAAAGATACCCCCATTCTCATCCCGAGAGCCTGTCGAGGGTACCTTACATTAAAAAATGCTCTTTACAGGTGTCCTTAAGTTAATGATACTGAGATGGGAAGATTATTCTGCAGTATCCATGTAGGACCTGAAAGTAATTACATGCATTCTTCTAAGAAGGAGGGGTGGGATATTTGACTTCTCGGCCCTAGCCCTGTGACCCAGGAGGCAGAGGATGCAGCCACGAACCAAGGACCATGGCAGCCAATTGGAGGAGGCAAGGAAGGGTTCTTCCAGTGTGGCCCGGCTGACAGCAGGATTTTAGCCCAGTGAAACTCGTTTGGACTGCCTTTCTCCGGAACTATGATAGAATAGATTTCTGTTTAAAGACACTAAGTTTGTGGTAATTTGCTCCAGAGAGACTGGGAGACTAACACAGAATTCTTGTCACCACAGCCAATCTATATACTGTAAACATTTTCACATCTCGAAGGCAAACATATCTGAATTATTTTACATTTATTTGTTTGCTAGATTGCAAGGAAAATAGAATTTTATTGTACTTTTTATTACTAATTTTCTCTTCAAGTTACTAGTATCTCATTTATTTTAAATTATAGTATGATGAGACCACGAGTACTTTATCAAGTTTGTCTCTAGTAAATTCCCCAATTTGAAATTTAATTTTATTTTTATCAAATTTTTAGCCATATGTCAGTTTTAACTAAATTATTTTGTGGTCTCATCTCTCCTTCACTGTGAAGTTTTCCACTTCTTTTTTGCTTAGAAAGAATGGCCTCATCATTTGCTTATATTCCCCTCTAATTTTCTTCTCTTTTTTTTTTAACGTTTTCCATTTTTACAGGAATCTTTTTACTCCATTTATACTTTATGCTCATTTAAGACAGGAATTGAGGATCTGATTTTATTTTATTTTTCCAAATAAATTACCAATTGTCCCAGCACCACTTAACTCTTCTTTTTATTCTTTCAATTATCTTTTTATCAAATACTATTTTATGTCTACCAGGTTTGATCAGTAATTTTCTTCTATTACACATATATTTCTGTGCACAAAAACAAGCCTTCCCTTATTACTCTTCTTTCTCCAAAGGTCTCAGGTCTACCTGCTTAGACCTAATCTTATATTTGCAGATCAATTTACATTCTCAAGTTCTCAAAAATATGTATATTTTTTGAAAGTTTATATGTGTGATATCAAACATCAATAAATTTATGAGAAACTAATATCTTCGTATTTAGCCTCTCTATTCAGGAGCAGGATGTTTCTCTCAACGTCCTCCAGTTTTCCTCTGCATTTATTTATAATACGGCTATGCAGAAGCACTAAGCCCAGAGAAAGCCAGAAAATGAAGATGCCATTAAAATAAGCAGACTTGAGGCTTTCTGGTTGGGATAGACAGCCAAAGCTCGGGGAGACGAGAAAAACTGGCTGAAGATAATGTCCCTGAATAAGTAAGCATGAAATGCTGACCAAGCCTCAGAATTGAATTGACACTGGAGGGCATTGTGCTAAGTGATGTAAGTCAGAGAAAGAGCAACACTGTATGATGTCACTTATATGTGGAATGTGAAAAAATACAACAAACTAGTGAATACAACAAAAAAAGGAGCAAACTCACAGATACAGGGAACAAACTGGTGGTTACCAGTGGGGGTGTGGGGAGGGGCAAAGAAGGGGGAGGGGCAAAGGAGGGGGAGGAGGGGGCAAAGAAGGGGGAGGGGAGGGGCAAAGAAGGGGGAGGGGCAAAGAAGGGGTTGGGGGCAGGTACAAACAACTGGGTGTAAGACAGGCTTAAGGAAGACAATCAACATGTCTAATAATGCTAAATGGAAGGTAATCTTTAAAAATTATATTTAAAAATTTAAAATAAAATAAAATACACCTGCAAGGGAAACAAATAAACAAAACACTGAATTGTGTAAGGAAATACCTGATTCTCCAGAGACTTGTGGTTATTAATATTAGGAACATCTCTCAGCAACATTATGTACATTTACCAAGGTAAGTAAATAAGTGAATAAAAATATATCTAGTTCAGGTAAATAATGAAAAAAAAAGGAATGGCTAAATGGCCTCTCACTTCAAAGTTTTGGACACATAATTGGATTTGGGAGAATTGCAAAAAGGATGACTTATTTTTAGTTTTCAGATGCTAGATTAAAGAAGGTTTAGTGCTTATTAGTGAAAGAAAACCCTGTTTCTAATCATGAACTGACTACATGGTACCCCTGGTGGTCTGCTTCTTTCTGCTTTTGAGGGGAGAGAGGAAGACAGGACAGAATCAAGAGGTAATGTTGCTAGAAAATAGTACACATTGGATTAGAAAATTTTTTGAAAGTTAAATGGGAACAGAATAAAATGATTTTGCAATAATGTTTACAAAATTTCTTTTAAAATATTAAAATAGCTAAAACACCATGTTCCTTTCCCAGAAGGGGAAGTATGAATGAACACAGAAGTCTGGGGGTAGATAATTACAGTAACCCCCTCTGAAATGAACATCTAAATGATGCAGGGTTACATTTTATTTCTCCCCTTGGACTCTGAGCGGGAAGGAGGGCTGAGACGCGGTTAGAGCTGGCAGAGCCCCTGCACCTTGTCTCCCGGCTCACACCACCCTCCTGACCTGCTGGCCCTGCGCAAGCTGTGCCCAGGAGCGCACTGCTTATTGCTTCTTTCAGCCTAATGATGGTGGTACCTGGCCCATGCGGTGAAGTCATACAATGGGTAATAAAGCTCCCCAAGAGCTCTGATGCAAGTACAGTGCAGCAAGTCATGTGAGCTAAGGAAAACCTGGGCGGCTTCATGAAAACCAACCCTCAAAAGCCAGGCTCTGAAGGAATGGGGAGTTATGCTCAGTGATGCATCTTCTCCAAGGCAGTGGTTCCCAAGGACTGACTTTCAATGAGAGGAAGACTGTGGAGTTACTTGCACTGCGTGAATGTACCAGGAGGTGGCTTAATCCATCAACGGGTGTGCTCATTGGTCCAGGTAGAAATATTCAGATATTCAGACCCACAGAATATTGCTCAGCACCCCCAGAAACTGAGAGGGTGAATGAACCCGCCTAATTTATAGCTAGGGAGTGGTTCAGACTTTGGAGATTAAAAGTTAGAGTGAGGTTGGAAGTTGCATTTATTAGGACACAAAAATGACATTAAGAGTGAAGCTTCATTTAAGAGAATGAAAAGGAATATATGCATGTACATGTATGACTGAAATGTTATGCTGTACACCAGAAACTGACACAACATTGTCAACTGACTACACTTCAGTTAAAAAAAAAGGAAAAGAAAAATATTTTAAAAGAACTGAAGAAATACTCTGTGTATCCAGATTTTCCTTTAGGAGATGATAAAAATCATTATAACTATTAATAATAGATGATGACATTAAAATATTTTTATTATTACAAAGAAAAGACTGAAGTTTCCATTCCTACTGTCACTCAGGGACTAAACGAGAAGCTTCCCTACTCTTCAATGCCAAGGTAAGCCTGATTCAAACACTCAGTTCCAAAGCCTGTGTCCCAGGTTTCCTCTGCTGCTTGGACACCTGAGTGAGAATTATGGTCCAGGTGCTGTCGCACAGCCACCAGCATGACACAGAGCTCCACTTACACTCAAAGGTACAACAGAGAGTCTCTCTCCCTTTCTCTCTCTCATTGCTCTATTTCTCTATCTCTGTCTCCTCTCTCTGACACGTACAGACAACCACACACACACACACACACATGTCCGAGTGCCCACACACTCCTGATTGATAGTCATCATGGCTGAAGAGCTGGGGAATGTTAGCAAGGGATCACACAGAACCAGACTCCACACAAACAGAAGTGATTCGTCTGAGCCTCCCCCCATCGATTCTGAGGGCTCCTACTTGGGCCCTTCTCCTGCTCAGCACCCGTCCCCCAGAACTTTCCAGCTCATCTGCACCCTTCCTTCTCTATAGCTCCGGTCTGTCCTTGCTGAAGGCTGACCTTCTGTGGCTCTTGAAACCCCAAGGTACAGCCACACCACCAGGTGCTCACTAGACCGAAGGCCTTTGCCGCTGGCTTCCCACCTCCACGTGTTGGTTACGCCCACCCCGCTGGTGGCCGCTCTCAGCGGTCCGAATACGGGGGAAATACAGTCATCAGCAGCAGTCCCCTTCTGTCGTGATTTTAGAATGCGCTGGGGAGAAATAGAAGAAACAATTACAGAACAATAGATGATTTTTACAAGGTGTGCGGAGCTGTTGAGGAAAAACAAACGAACAAAAACCAAAACCCTTAGTTCAGCCAGTGAGCGGGAAAAAGCCTCGCACACGAGGACACGTGTAGGCTGAGACGTGGGGTGGCCTGGTGGGAGGCGGGCTTTCCACGTAGAGGGACAAGCAGGGACAATGACAAAAAAAAAAAAAAAAAAAACACAAAGTGGAAAGTCTGGAGAGGGAAGATCAGCTTTTTAAGTTAAGGGCAGAGGTTAATGTGGAACACGAGGCTTCCTGGGGAATCACGGACAATGTTGAGCCTACAGTTTGCGTGACCAGAGAGGCACCCCTGCTGGTCATGTGAGGGGCGGTTGTGGGCAGGAGTGGAGAGGGGGACGAGGCGAGAGGAAGGGGCATAATGAGGTGTTTATTCCAGTGATTCAAGCCAGAAGTAGAAAGGGTCGAACTCAGGAAATGGGAATCAGGAGGAGAAGGGGGATATATGAAATATTTTTAGACTTTTTTTTCTGGTTATTAAACAAAAAGGCAACAGGAAGAAACTAGGAAAACACTTAGATCCCTGACTTGGGTAAGAGGATTGAGGGGGTCCTGGACACCAGTTTAGGAAATGTGAGCGCGGCATCAGATCAGAGGTGCTGGGAAGGAAATGACTGCGGTTTATGCAAATGTTGAGTTTGAGGTGTCTCCGCAGAGGACCAGAAACCAGCTGATTTTTATTACTTCTGAAGATTCAGAGAATTTAACAAATTCATCCAAGGTTACATAATCAATTAATTGTGGGGCTCGGCCCCTGCTCTGTGTTACCCCTAAATTTGTGATTGGTGCATTGATACTGAGTCATTTGGCAGAGCTTCTGGCTCAGTGGCATGTGTCTACAGGGGTGATGAATGTCCACGTTCACACTGTTAGGTCAAGTTCTCCTCTGAGATTTGGGGAATGACTGGACACATTTAGGTTCAGATGTCAGAGATGGCATGGAGTGGGGCTAACTGGCCCTTGACAGAAGTGAACCTATGACTTTGGCTTCAAAAGCCTCGTTTCTAACTAGCTGGACTTGGAGACCACTGACAGGTGTGTCACAATATATTGGAAAGGAGGCGAGTTATTCGAAGAAAGGAGCTCACCTGGATTTCGCATTTCAATCGAATTTCAAGAGAAGACACAGCAGGCAGGCCACTCCCTAGAGTTTCTTTGTCTTCTGAAGCTGAAAAACATAGAATAGTTAAAAGATGACTAAAGCAACTTCTGTCATCTCCAACCAGAAGAAAGGCTGTCAGTGTAAACTTCAGGATTCTCCATCTCAGTGTGTGAGATATATTTTATTTAGGGATATACGTAATGCAAAAGAAAGAAAGTCACATTGCCGGTAAAAGTCCAAGTACACGTGAATGTTATCAGAGACGTGTTCATTTGTCGCTGGAGCTAGATTTGGAATCGAAGGGCTAGAATCTGGAGTATCTATGTGAGTTTTCAAGGTATAAGCAAAGTTGACCGAACCGGGAAAGGTAAGGGCAAGATGGCGGACTGGACCCAAGACTCCCAGCTGCAGTGCGATGCCCTCCTGGGTCTCCGCATGCCTGACTCTGGCCTCTTGCTGCTGCTTGGAGCACAAACCAAGAGTCAGACTTGAGGCCTGGTGTGCAGCCAGTTTGTCTCTGACCTAAAAATTACTAATACACTCATCCACTTCCTTGAGTCTCCTCATGAGACAAAATTTTATACTTAGACATATGGGCATTATTACCCTATGTACTTTTCCTTTTTATTATTATTAAGGGAAACAAAACAACCTATTTTTAAAGGCCAATTTAAATACATCTTTTTATGAGTCTTTCAAATGCATGAGACTTTGCTCAACTCCCAAACTCTGAGAGTTTGCGTTAATACATTTTTTTGTCAATTTATTTCACCCTGCCTCCCCTTTTAGAGTGCAAACTCCATGAAACCAGAAAATGGGTTTTATTCATCTTTACATATACTGCAGTACCGAGCCTGCTGTTTCATATGTGATAAATGACAGTATTTGCTGATTTATGGAACATTAAATTCCCCTAGAAGTAGGGGGAAGAGGCATGGGGTAATTATTCATTTAGCTTTAGTTATCTCATTTGCAATATAGAAACAGCTTCCGCTTCTGCAAGGCTATGTGAGAAACACAAAGTGAATATATGTGAAAGGACTTTGTGCAACACAGAGGACCACACAGATGTAAAAATTAATTTAATTGTATAGCTTTTCTAGTGGCTTTATCATATAGAAAATGAACTACAAAAGGAACTTCACTGCATCCTCAGTTCTTAATGAATTTCTTTTACAAATTTTAAAACCTCGAGTGAGTTCTACAATGCTTCCAAGAATCACAGAACTCTACTTGATGGAATAATGAAGTCAATTCCTTAAGAAGCAGACTCTTCCAGTAACTTATAATGAGAAAAACATGGATAAAAATAAGGTTTCTTTATTCCTTTAAAACCAACATTGATAAATGCCATTGTCTTGTTAATAATCTTTCTTTAAATTAAATGCTAGCTTCCCCAGATGTTGTTTGTAAATGCTAATATATGGGTGTGTGTGTGTGCATAGTTAAAAACTAGTTGGGTGAACTCTTTCAATGTCTAATCTTTGTTGGTTTCAATATTCTTTCCATGTAGTTCTTCTGATCCTCTTTCTAAGGTCTGTAGAATTACAGGCATAGCTTGTTTCATTGCTCTTTGCTTTACTGAGCTTGGCAGATACTGTGTTTATTACAAACTGAAGGCTTGTGGCCGCCCTGCATTGAGCAAGTCTGTCGGCATCAGTTTTCCAACAGCATTTGCTCACTTTGTGTCTCTGTTTCACATTTTGGTAATTTGTCTAATATCTTGAACTTTTTCGTTATTATTACATTTCCTATGGCATCTGTGATCAGTGATCTTAGGTGTTACAACTATGACTCTCTGAAGGCTCAGAAGATGGTTAGCATTTTTTAGCAATAAAGTATTTCTTGATTAAGGTAGTATATTTTTTTAGACAAAATGGTATTGTACTCTTAATAGACTTCAGAAAATATAACTTCTATATGCACTGGGAAACCAAAAAATTCATGTGACTCACTTTCTTGTGATATTCGCTTCTATTGCAGTGGTTTGGAACCAAACAGGCAATATCTCCTAGGTGTGCCTGTATTTTAATTTAATTATTAAATATTATTTCATCTAAAAGAGTATTGAATGAATTCTAAGTTCTATAATCCATTATTTTTAATTAGTCTTGACAATGAACGTTCCAGTTTTCTATTGCTGTATAGCTAGTCATCTAAAAACGTAGTGGCCTAAAACAGCTGCAATCATTTTTCTCTCTCATGATCTCTATAGGTCAGAAATTTCAGAAGGAATTTTAGTGAGGACTAGCCCGGCAGCTATGGCTCTGGGTCTCTCATTCAGTCGGAGACAGAGTAGCTGTAACTGGAACAGAGGTGCTGGGGGTAGTGTTGGGATGTCTGGGGACTACGTGAGCGTCTTTTTCTTTATGTAGCCTCAGAACCCATTCATATGGCCTCCACATGGGCTATATTTGGCTTCCCAATAGCATGGTAGCCTCAGGGCTGTCAAACTGCTTACTTGGCCCATAAAGACTTTAAGAGCAACTATGCCGGGAAGCAGGGCGGAAGCTGTGTCTTGGTTCCTTGGCACTGCAGGTCACGCAGCATCACTTCTGCTCCACCCTGTTGGTTGAAACAGTTACAAAATCCAGCCCAGTTTCAGGAAGAGGAGACAGAGACCTCATTTCTCTGTAAGGAATTTCAAAGTCTTTGCAGATAGATTTTTAAACTGACATAATGAAAACAATATGGCGGTTATCACACGCACTTGCCTAAGTAATCTTATTTCCTATAAACTCAAATATTTAACAAACAGTTATTGAGTGTTTATTATGTGCCAGGCACTGAGATAAGTGCCACGGGTAACAAAGAGAATACATAGTTTCAGCCTTGAAAGTGCTTGCTTTCTAATAAGAAAGAAAGACACAAACCGATAATTACACTGCATGACAAGTGCATGCATTCTGATGGCACAGAGGGGGACAGGGAGAGAAGACGGCTCGTGCATTCTGGAAGACGTGACCTGGAGTTGAGTTCTAAACAATGAGTGATGATTGATTATTTATTCCAGGGAGTGGTGCCAGAATGCAAAGCCACAAAGACCAGAAAGAGTAAAGTGAATGTGTGCGTACACGCGCACACGTGTGTGTGTATGTTGTGTGTGTGGGGGCACAAGCAGTGAGTGTTTCTGAGACATACATTTGAGTCAGGGAATGGCTGGAGGTGAGGCTGGAGAGAAAGACAGGAACTAGATTATCACGCAGGATCTCATAGACCAAGGGAACTGACTAGTGTTTCTCTTGTAGATCTTGGGGAAACTTCGAAAGATTTTAAGCAAAAAGAGTGCTAGAATACCACTTATTCAGGCAGCTGTGGAGACAGCAGACTTCACAACAGCAACAAAAAGAACCAGTTAGAAAAATGCTGCAATAACTTTGGTGACAAATCCGGGGGTGAACAGTCGTAGTGGTGGAGAGGATGACACCAGGATCACAGACACAGCATCAGGTCTACAGAACTGGAAGGTAGAGTGGATGAGAGACATGAAGGAAAAGGAATCGAGAAGTTTGCTGGTGCGGGTAACAGGACAAAGAGTGCCGCCACTAACACAGAAGAAGAGGACGGGGTTCTGGGAAAGGTGAGTTAAGTTTTGCTCACACCGAGTTTGACAGGCCTTTGAGATACCTGAGACAGATAGGATGATGATTATAATTATTGGTAATAATGGCTGGAAGTTGTTCTTTGTTTATACATGACTCTTCTTAGCAGTTTTTAACTATTGTGGCACTTCCTCAGCAACTGTTTCCGGTCATGGCCAGGCTTACACCCCAGAGATTCTTGCCAAGGATACACCCAAGGACCTCCTACGTGAAGCTTAAATGCATAGCGTAATTAACTGCAAATTAAAGATCCCTAATGAAAGACACGACATAAGAGGATAACACCATCAGATACGGATAGAGATAAGGTGGTCTTGGTGGCTGTGGTCACTATTTTTCTCTACATTAGGAAAATGATAGCTTCTTACAGTATGAAACCTTTTGTGCTCACGTGCATCCTATCTTAGGGTGCAGGTCACCTTTTTATATTCCAAAGTCTTCAGGAATTCAAGGACTTATCTTTTAATTTATGAACGGGAAGGAACCAAATTAACCTTGTTTGGGTTCTCTGAAAAGTCTGAAGAGAGATCACTTTTCCATTGATAAGTAAAGGACCCTTAACGTCTTACTTGATTTTTAAACTTGATTAAGTGTTAAATCTTATTCACGTATTTAATCATTTCAAAAGCATCCCAGATTACTGATTGAAAAAACATTAATAATAGAAACATCTTATTTTAATTTTGCCAGTAGATGAATGAGAAGATCTATGCTAATTCTTAGTAAATGCTGTTTCATCATGTCTATGAATTTAAAATATGTTTCAAATAACAGCTCATGGTTGGCTCTTGCCTTTACACAATCTGATATTTTTTGCCTGTAATTGGAATGCCTAGATCATCTACATTAACATAACTATTGATATGCCTGGTTTAACTTGACCATCTTACTACTTAATTTTTTGTTTCTTCTTTTGGAATATTAGGATGTCTTTATGGTTCTATTTTTATCTCTCCTGTGGTTTACTTGCTGTAGTTGTTCATTTTATTTTATTTTTCCATGATTGCCCTAGAGTTTAAAATATGTTTTAACTTAGAGGCTACCAGTAAACAATAGCACACTGTTACAGTCTAAGAATCTCACAACAGTGTCCTTCTATTTCCCCTTGATTATCATTTTGCTATCATTGTATTTTACTTCTGATGTGTTTTAATCCTCACAGTCCATGGCTACTATTTTTCTTGCTACTACATTTTTTTAGATAATAATATTTTAAAAGGAGTAAAATAACCAAAAATGCCTTTTTTTATTTACCCATAATTTCAGTTTCTAGATCTCTTCATTCCCTTCTGCAGATCCAGCTTTTTATCTGTTACCATTTTTCTTCTATCCAAATAACATATTTTAACCCTTCTGTATCACAGGACTGCTCATAATAAATTCTTTCAGCTTTGATTTGTCCAAAAAAGCTTAGACTTTATTTTTGCAAGATATTTTCAAAGGGTATAGAAATCTAGGTGATAATTTTCTTTGAGTACTTTGAAGATGTTGCTTCATGGTCTTTCAACTTGCACATTTGCATCTTTCTTCCTGGCTGACTTTATATAATAGATCTTTCTCTCCAGCTGACTTCAAGATTTTATCTTGAGTTGTCAGCAGTTTGCCTAATAGGTGTATCTACCTGAGTTTTTCTGTGTGTTCATCATTCCTGTGTTTCCCTAACTTCTTGGTTCTGTAATGCATTCTTTTTCATTGCATTTGGTTAAATCTTTAAAATAATTTTGGTTGTTGCCCATAAGTTTACAGTATACACTTAAAAATACTCTGAGTCGACATTCAGATACCACTAGGCTGTTTCAGGTGCAGTGCAGGAACCTTACAGCAGTGTTCCCAGATCCTGGTTCTCACTCTTGTGATAGTGCTATGATTCATTCCATTTTTATGTGTGATATTATCAACCAATACAACGTTACTGTTATTCCTTTAAATGGTTATTTTGTATCAATTAAGAATAGGAAAAACACAAAGTTATATTTAACTTTCATTTAGTCTTCCTCTGACATTCTTCTTTTTGTATAAATCCAAGTTTATGACCTACCTCATTTTTCCTACCACTGAAGAGCTTTTCTTTCTTTTTTAAATTTTATTTATTATTGATGTGCAGTTGATTTACAATGTTAGTTTCAGGTGTATAGCAAAGCAATTCACTTATACATATACATACAAATATTTTTTTTCTTTTCAGATTCTTTCCCATTATACGTTATTACAAGAAATTGAATATCGTTCCCTGTGGTCTACAGTAGGTCCTTGTTGTTTAGCTATTGTATGCATAGTACTGTGTGTCTGTTAATCCCAAACTCCTAAGTTTGAAGAGCTTTTCTTAGCATTTCTTATAAGGCACGTCTGCTGGAAATGAATTTCTTCAATTTTGGTTTGTCTGAGAAAGTCTTTATTTCTTTTTAATGTCTGAAGGTTCATTTCATTGGCTGTGTGATTCTAGATTGGGAATTATTTTCCTGAATAATTTAAAGGTTTCACCATCTCTCTTCCTGCTTACACGGTTTCTGCTGAGAAATCAGCTACAGTCTTATTCTTGTTTCTCTATAGGTAAAGTTGGCTTTTTGCCCCTCTGGTTTTCTTCAAGGTTTTCTCTTTGTTTTTAGTTTTCTTCCATTTGAATCTGATATACCTTGGTGGTGTCTGAGCTTCCAGGATCTGTGGGTTGGTGTCTTCATGTGGGATATTTCTCAGCCATTACTACTTCAAATATTTCTTCTCTCCCATTGTCTTCCTTCTCCTTCTGCTATTCTAATTGTGTGTATTTTACACTGTTTGATATTGTTCCACAGTTCTGGGATGTTCTGTTCTTTTTTTTTTTTTTAATTCTTTTGTTTTCTTTGCATTTACATTTGGGAAGTTTTATTGACTCATTTTCAATTTCCCTGATTTCCTCCCCCAGCTGTGTCAAATCCCCCGATGGGCCAGCCAAACCCTTCTTCATTTCTGTTACTATGCTTTTTATTTCTAGTGTTACTTTCAGATTTTTTTTTTAAATAATGTCCATCTTGCTGCTAATATTACTTGTTTGGCCTTTCATGTGGTCTACTTGTTCCATTAGACCCCTTAATATGTTGATAATAGTTATTTTAAATTCTTTGCCTGATAATTCCAACATCTGTGTCATATTTGAGTGTAGTTCTAACGGCTGCTCTGCCTCGTCCAACGGCACTTTTTTTTGGCCTCTGTATGCCTTGGAGTATTTTGGTAGAAGTCACTTATACTGATTGTATGAGCATAGGTGCTGAAGTAAACAGGCCTTCAGTGTGCTTACGTTAATCTAGATAGGAACTGGACTGTGTTTAATGTTTGTGCCGTAAGTTACCTGTGGCTTCAAACTCCTCTAGTGTTGTGTTTTCTCCTCCCTTCTTGGCTTTGGGGCTTCTTGTTAAACTGCTCCTTACAGAGAGTCTGCGTCCTGCAGCCCTGTCAGCTGTAACCCACTCCTGTCATTACCTGGCGGTCCTGGTGTCGGGGCAGAGTGTGGGGAAGGAGAAGGCTCCGTAATCTTCCGACTCAGTGTTGGTCTTTCCATGGAACCGTGTCTCAGAGGTGTGGCTTTCACACGTGCTTCTGTCCCTCGTCTAGGAATATGCCCCCCCCCCGCCTCTGCCCCCAACTCCTCTCCTTGGCTACAACAGCCCCGATCCACTTCCTTGAAGTTCAGTTGTCTGTTACCTTGATTTGTTTTAATTATTTAAAAACCTTCCCCCGTCAGCTGAGACAGGAAGGCGGGGTGGGCTGGAGCAGGTGGGACTAGATTTCAGTATTGCCCTCTAATGAGTCGTTTTCCAAGGAGACGAGGCTCTTATCATGTGGGAGGTGCTGGGAGGGTTTGGCAAGGACTCCCTTCTATCTCCCCTCGCCAGGACCACGGCAGGGTCTTCCTTAGATCCCCGGAGTGAGAAATTGGTGGAGTTCCTGAAGTGAGAGCCCGAGAAAGGATGGAGACCCCCTGTGACGACAGCCCCAGGAGCTTCTCATTCTCACGCTAGTCCATTCTCATCCTGCAGCGAATGAGCAAGTCAGCCGGTTGTGATGGTTAATCTTATGTGTCAACTTGTCTGGGTACCCAGTTGTTTGGTCAAACACTAGTGCAAGTGTTGCTGTGAATATAACTTTTTAGATGTGACTAACATTTAAATCAGTAGACTTCTAGTAAAGCAGGTGACCCTCCATAGTGAGGCTGAGTCTTATCCAATCAGTTGAAGGCCTTAAGAGTCAAGACTGAGATTCCCTGAAGAGGCAAAGATGCTGCCTCCAGACTGCCTTTGGACTCAAGAGTGCAACAGTCACTCCTATCAGAATGTCAGCCTGCCAGCCTGCCCTGCGGGCTCATACAACGATGTGAGTCAGTCGCTTAAAGTGAATCTCTCTCTCTCTCCTTCTCTCAGTCCCCTCCCCCTGATACACACACACACGTAGAGATGTAGACATCTATATTTATAGCTATACATTTATATATATGTGTAGAGATAGATCTCCTATTGTTTCCATTTCTCCAGAGACCCCTTAGTAACACAATGCTATTTCCCTTTTCTGCAGGATGCTTCCACATATTAACAGAGTTATTTAAAAATCCTTATTATGATAGCTCCCACCTCTGAATCTAGTTTGGTTGATGGTTTTCATCTTTTGTCAATGGGTCTTTCTTTTAGCCTCACTTTTTTCAGTGCCTCATAATTTTTGATTGAATGCCAGGCAGTTTGGTAGAAGAGCAGAGCAGAGACCGAAGACTATTTACTCCTGGAAACCGGCATGGCTTTTTCTCCATGAGGCCATTGTTGTGTAGGATTGCGTGAAAAGGGTCAGCTGCTGGGCTCAGTCGGGGCTCTGTTGTTGTTCTTGTAACTTTCCGCACACCACGGGCTCAGATGCTCCCTTGGAGTTCTGCCATTGCCTTGTGCTTGCCGTAAGGGCTGGAGTGCCAACCAGTTTTTCCAAAACTTCCTGCCCCACTTTTAGCTTTCTGTAGGCCCTACACATCCTTGTGTGTAAATTCCCTAAGGATCTGAGAGGGCTCCCTTGTCTCCGCACAAGTGGTAAATTGTTATTTGTTACTTACTAAAAGCTTCAAGGTTGGGCAGGGGTGGTTCTCAGCTTTCCTAAACGAGCCTAAGTTGGAGGCATGCTTTTATTCTGGAACCTCAAGAATGATGCTTTCTTAGCTTTCCCTCTTGCATTATTGTATCAGACGACCTTGCATAAGAGAAGATTTCCTGCCTCTCATCAAGAGATTGATGGCTTTTGCCAAGTGACACTTCAAATGAGAATGACATGTAGGTGTGTCTCCCTGTCTATGAAGTCGGAGTGGAAATGTCATAAGCAAAAACAAAATAAAAAGTTTTCAACTTATTGCCAGTTTTGGAATGCTGAAAATTCTCTGTTTTAGGAGAAGATGACATGGTATATGAAGAAAATAGAAATGAACAATTCTCCTCAAAATGGCCAATAAACTAACTAAACTAATTAGTTAAAAAAAAATGCCAAATCATGCTGATACATAATGTTGAGTCTGGACTTGTAAGACATCAAGATACGACTTTATTCTGGCCATTGTGAGAGTTTTATAATCACGTCTATCATCCTGCTCCAAGTTCCCCTATTCTTCAACGTACTGAGTTTCTATGGGAACATTAAATGTGATGCAAAAACTTGGCATGATGCTAGACCCAAAACAATGGTGGGAAGTGCTGGATTCTTTCTTGGTTTTGACAGCTTGGATCTCACCACTTTTTATATGGCCTCTTCTAGACCGACTCCTAATTATCTGTGTTTCTTCTTCCTTCCATACATGCAGTTCTACCAAGTTACTTCAAATTGCAAATAAAGTTACTGTGTTAATGAGAATTATTTCTTGAAGGCATTCATTGAATGGCAGCTTACAACGCATGGACATTCTTAGGCATTTTTGGATCTTCATTATTCGAGTTTTATTATTAAATCCATGTACAGTTCTGAACTTTTGCACGTGTGTGTCTGCTATTGCTCATCTCTTTTGGTCACTGAGTTGTATTTTACTTTATCCGAGAATAATTGGAGATGAAGAATAAAAGTTAAACTTAACATTGCTTTTACTTTCCAAATAGTTGTTAGTTCACTGCCTTGGGAAGACTTTTTTGAATTAACATTCTAATTTGATGGAAAATATTGCAACAACTAAAAATTACTGGTATTTTTACACTTACCTATGCATTTTTTCAATGATTATATTCTCATGTTTTCTTATGACAGTGGGTAACTGATAACAACTGTTAACTAAAGTGGATGACTGATAACTTACTGTAACAGCTGGTAAAAATAACAGCTCACAGCTGGGAGCAGGCTTACAGTGGGAGACAGTAATTTATTTAGGATACTCAGTAAGCGATATTAGATGTTGATAGTTTGCAATACGGTTTCATGAGAAGGACACTGGACTTGAAGTCAGGACATCTTGGTTCCCTCCTAGCTCTGCCCCTTTCTATCTGCTTCATTGGGAAATTCCTTTTCATTTCTGCTTCTCAGTTTCCTTACTTTCAAATTTTTACTAATGATCTGTGTACATCAAAGGACACTTGAGAAGCACGAATGGGTTACTGTGTTTGTACCTAATGCAATTAAAAATTAATGCCATTATTATGGCTTTAGGTTAACAGAGTTAACATTACACATTTGAAGACACTGGCATGCAAGAAGTCAAAAGATTTGAAGAAGAGCCTATTATGGATTCAATACATCTTGATGATAAAATTCCCATACTCCATGTCAGTCTCGTTTTAGGGGTTGGTCCTTTCTGAATTCTAACACATGTTTTCTCTATTTAAAGCTTCTCTTCAGTGTTCTAATATTTTAAACAATATCAATTGTTTTCCCACTTGCCATTGGCAAGAAAGAACTCATTGTTATTTTGGTTATGCCATCCAGGCAATACATAACTTTATTCTACTTGTGTTGGCTTGTGGATCTGAAAATAAAGGAGCTTTTCTAGGAAACCAAGACATAAAATTTTGAACTGCCAATCTTCCAGCTTTTAAAAATTTTAATCCAGGAAATAATTTCCATATGAATATAGCCTCTTCCATTTATAACCCCGTCCCCCCAAAAGCTTTTTACATATCAACACATTCCTCTAATGGACCACACAACAATTCCAGTCTTTCAAAATTCTGCAGAGACAGCCATATCATTAGTAGGAAGAAAACTAATTTTGGTAAGAATTAAAATTTCCCACAAGAGTCTGCTCTTAAGTCAAAGTAACTTTGAAGACATGTGATGATTTTTTTCCCCCAAGCTTATGCTTTTTTTGAACAAGAGCACAATTAAAAGAAAACACAGTTGTGATCATAAATATAAACCCAGAGTCATAAATGGTCTGAGAAAACATTCTTCCCAAAATTTGACAGGAAATATTTCCTTGGGACTTTGATGAACATGAACACTTGGAATTAGTCCTTCTGCCTCATTTGAAATCATTTGCTTTGAATACTCACTGATATTCTTGATAGAAGGAGATCCACTGATTCTGACCCTCAATTCTCTCTCATCATCTGGCGACCATTTAAAATCTGACAGATACAAAAGCTTTTCCTGGGAGGCGTAGTCCAGCGTGAATAAAGACCAGTATTAACGTGATTGAAAGAGTATGAGTTCTTTCTTTTTTCAGAGCAAATCTCATAATTCTGTGTGGACATGATTTCTGTGGTGGTGGAAAGAATATAAAGTCCAGTGTGCGTGTCTATCACTACAACCTGTAAAGCACTCACGGTGGGGACCATCCCATGGCTTCACCCCAAGACCAGGGCTTCCTAGCCAAGCATTTCTCCTTAAGAATTGCTTCTGAACAAAACACATTGTGTTTAAGAAGTTCTTGTAAAAGGTAACTGTGGATTGAGAGTCAGAGAGGATGGGAGCTTCTATGTCTAGACTCTGCCATCTTATTAAGGAGGAAGACTGATTCCTCCTGTTCTGCTGTTGTCTGTTTGAATATAATCTGCCTTGTGCTTCTCTATTCTGTTTCTTATTTCATAGACAGTAGAAAATACATAAGCATTTTCTGCCTCCTCTAAATAATTTCTTTACTGTGCAGCTGAGAAGGTCCCGAAGTCTTGATTCTTTTCCATTATAGGTTATTACAAGCTATTGAATATAGCTCCCTGTGCTGTACAGTAGGACCTCGTTGTTCACCTGTTTCGTATACAGTAGTTTGTATCCACAGAAGGTTTTTATGTTGTCTTCTTTCATATGTGGTTCTTGGGTGTGAGAAAACTATACTTGTACATTCATATTGGTTTTAATGCAGATTTCCTTCAAAAAAATATTGTACCAAATTCCACTGACATTATCATTGTTTGATAATGTCTATATTCTTTTGGACACAATAAAAACTTGGACTACTCAGGTAAATGGACTATTATATTTATATCTATTTATCTATATTTCTAAGATGTCTATAAAAATACTGTACAGGGATCCTGGTTCAATTTATGGGTCTAAAATTTTAGTGCCATGATTGTAAACCAACTATACTTCAATAAAACTATAAAAATAAAAACAAGTATTACAGTCAAAAATTAAAAAAATAAAATGCTCATGACTGAACATTAATTATGATGTGTATAAGTCCACAATTACATTAAAAAAGTTATTTCTGCAAGAAACAGATCTTACTAATTCATATTCTTGAACCTCAAAGGTTTTAAAATACTTCTGTTTAGACCACGTTCTACGTGAGCATCAAGACAGAATGAAATTTCTTGGCATATAAATGCCAGGAAGGAGACTGACTAAAAATTTTCCACATGATTTTTTTTCCACATAATTTAATGTGGCTTTTCTATGAAGTTTCATGTGAAAGCTAAATACAATAGCTCATAGTTAGAACTAAAATTTGTATTTATACCACCTGAAACTATTAATTTTGATTTTAAATATATAGAGTTTTTTTGTATCCTCCTTTTAAAGACTCTTATTATTATCAGTCCACGTAGTAGCATGGCAATACACAGAGGATGGCCACATGTTTAGAAAAAGGGACAAAAATGTGGAAGATTCTTTCCAACACACACGCACGTGTGCCCACGCTAACTGTTCAGCGTTATGTGCAGCAGGACCTCAGGTCTGTATTCCTCGTTAGAACTTGATGGTGTCTATTTACTCTTTAGGAGTAGATCTGGCGACTGCTATTGGAAGACAGAGGCTGCTGAGGGGAACATAGTCACATCTGGATGAAAAAGCCCACACACATCATTGTCCACGTCTTCTACAGAATCACTCAGATGATGGACATGTTCTACCAGGATTTTGCAAGCTTAACATGGCAGACTCTGCCTTGGCCGGGGATACGCCACCTGATTATGCAAGCGTATCTGGAGTGGTGCGGAATTCTAGGGCAACTGTAGGCAACTCAGTGATCTGATGGCTGCTGGACCCCACATTAGCCCCATAAACCACGGCAGGGAGGATTTCTGCACGGGCGTGGTGAGGGGCAGCCACTTGGCAGCTGATGTTGAATTCAGAGATTACGTCACTGCTCTGCAGCTGTGAGGCAACAGCCCGTGCAACAAATTGCCAGAACTCAGCTATTACTGACCTGTATGAGTAGGCAGATTTGGGGGGGGGTTGTTTGTTTGTTTGTTTGTTTGTTTGTTTAGCAAGTTGCCATTCTGTTTTCCTGTAGAAAGTGTGCATCAAACAAGGAAACTAGTTTTGCCAGTTTGGCATTCTGGAAGCTGACTAACCCTTCCAGGCCTTTAGGGTGTCATTTGGTGAATGGGAGCAACTTGGTGCTTGTGTGGCTGTATAAGTTATTTTGTTTAGGATGCTAAATCCTACCCTTTGCAAAGAAGAATTAATGCATTTCCTCCTGTGCCTAGCTTATATTCAGGGGATATCTTACATAATGAAAGAATATAGGCCCATGTGGGTTAATGTTCACAGCAAATTCAGTTCATGATTGATGTATTACTGTTTTCTTAGACAAAATGATGGTTAGGGAATTGAACAACAGAGATGAAACCAGACCCACATATGATCCTTAAATCATATTTTGCATACATAAATAACTAGCATATTGAACCGAGGGACCTGATTAGATTTAGTCAGTGTCAGTGTCAAAATTTTCAATTTCAAATGGGGTAAATGCTGCTTACAGTAATAGTCTGATAGAAACTCAATGGACATCTTATGCCACCATATGATCAGAATCTGATTAGTTACTCAAAAAAGTGATGAGACAGGAAATCATGGACAATGAAAACGTACATCTATTAACCCTCACAGTTAAATCTAAAACATATAAATACACACTGTGCTTTCACTAATCTTTCAAAATGATCTTTCTCTGAGTATCAGTCAATTAATTGAAATTTTTCAGATTTTCCTATGGCCTTTTGACCAAAAAACCACACTCATGCTGTGCCCTTCATAATTCCCAGTTTTTGTTTTAATCGGAGCAATGGAGAGCATGAAGACACTTGTATAGCATTTGTATAGCAACTTGAATGCAAAATGTTTCTTGGCTATTATATGACGTCTTTGCTAATTTTTTAATAATGCTTTGCCCAAACCCATTGTGACACATTTTTAGCAACTTTCAATGACACGTTTTTAAAACATTTAATTTACTTTTTATAAAACTAAAACTAAAACCTCTTTTGACATTCAAGTTTTATTGTTTAAGTAGCATGTAATTCGGTAACTTCAACACCAAGTACATCTGAGAACTGGCTTAACGGGAAACAAAACTGATACTTAATAAGTGAATGACCACACCTGAGGGAGCAAAGTACATCTACTCTATAGAGTGGTCCAACTGGAAATACTCAGCTCTGTGTATTGCAGAAGGTATGGATCGTTTCAATGAATCAGCCAGTGGGAGCTTATTAAGAGCTTCTATAGATTTAATCTATTAGTTGGAAAGAAGATTTCAAGTGCTAATTCCATGTGATCTTGCTGCTCAGATAAATTATTTAAATAGAAGATAAGTCCAGAAATACTTTGCTACTGATCTACCATAACTTGTCTGTGGCTTTGCTCTTCATGGTCACAAGATGGCTGTTGTACCTCCAAACATTGCATCTCTCTTCCAGGTAGTAAGAAAAAGGAAGTGACAAAGTTAAAACTTATCTGAGAAAAATGAAGTTTTCAGAGAAATCACTAGCAGTGTTCTGATTATTTCTCATGGACAAGAATGTGTCACATAGGTACTCCTAGTTGCAACAGAGGCTAAAAGTTAGCTATTCGGCTGAGCACATGGATGGCCAGCAAAAAGAAAAAAAAAATCAGGACCTGTTGGTAAGAACAAAGTGGAGCTTAAATGTGGTACACAAGTCTAGTGGTGGCATGGTATCAACTCAAATAGCTCAAAGGCCACTGCCTCTGGGAAGCCTTCCCAGACTTCCTAGCCCAGGTTCTCTTAGCCCCAGATACGTTTTCTTCAAGTAAGTTTTCTTTTATGTTTGTGTTAATTTGATTACTATTTTCTCTTCCATATGACAATCCTGGCAGGGGTCTGCTTCTAATTTTGCTCATGAATATACCTAGTGCCTAACATACTGCCTGGCAGACAGTAAGCACTGGATGTGTTTATTAAAAGAACAGGTGAATAAGTGATTTTTTTACTTTAAAAAATACCTAAGGAAGAAAGTCATTTAGAGGGCTTTGTAGTCTATTTCATTATTTAAACACCTTCAAAATTAAGTCTCTTTTTTTCCTTCCAAATGATTTTTTTTTCCTCCCTGAAACCCATTTTCACTCTTCATTTTCATGAAAGGAGAGAATAATTGGTCAGGACCCTCATCATAGCAATTTTACTTACTTTTTTTAGAATGAGTCTAGGGTAGGTATAAGATGTTTGTGTTTTCCAGGAAAATATTCATTTTTTTTCTTCAGAAATTCTATTTTCACAGTGGCTGCTTTGTTCAGTCGTGGATATAAACAGCCATGTGAGAAGGGACCCCAGGACTCATCTGGTTCCACCCCCCTCACTTCGGAGGTAAAGAAACTGAGATCCAAAGCGTCTAACTGAATTTCTCAAACGACACATAAAAAGTTACTGGCAGAGGCAAGACGTAGGCTTGGTTTTCCAATTAATTTCCTGTTTTGTGCTCTATTATTTTATACTACACGGCATCAGAGACCCAAACAAGACACAATAATGAACCAAGTTCTCTTCACCACATGTGTCCAAAACAATTATCCACTGTCCTTGGTTAGTCCATCGATACCGGAATTGGCAAAAGCTGAACTTACTTTCATGTTTATAAGTGGGAAGTAAATACTTGAAGATGTATTAATTAGGTTTTTTTTTTAATATTTAAAATCTTTTAAAAAGAATCCTGCTTTATTTATCATCTCTAAATTATATTATATCCTTGCCAGTTTGTCAGTAAGAGTTGATGCTTTTGAATTTCATAAATATGGGCATAAAACACTGAATTAGTTTGAAAAGGCCGCCCTCACAAAGCGCCCCCGAGTGGGCAGACACGGTGTTGACGAGACTGCTTTAGTCCGAGGCCTCCCTCTGTGGTTTGCAGGTGGCTGTCATCAGACGGTCTTCTCTCTGTGTGTGACCCAGTCTCCTCTTCTCAGAAGTACACCGGGCAGATTAGATTGGGATCCACCTTCATGAGCTTATTTTAAGTTAATACACTCTTTAAAGGCCCTGTCTCCAAATGCAGTCGCTCCCTGACGTGCTGCAGGCTGAGACCTCAGCAGAACGATTCTGGGGGACGTAACTCGGTCCACAACAAGAACCCTTCACACAATCCCCACAAGAAGTCTGCGGAAGGAACCAAAGTTCTCAGATGACATATTTGAATTTTTTACGGAAGAAATATTATTAGGGCCTTAATTAATCAATATGCTTGTAACAGTATCATTATCATAACTTCAGTCTCAGGCTAATACTGTTCATGAAAAACCAGAAAAGTTCCATTGTAGATTGAGATCCAATGACTGATTTGCTGTGACTTCCTGTGTTTCCTAAAGGTTCAAGCTCCCCCACTGTGCAGTTCGGCTCTCCGTGAGAACCAGAACTGGTACTGCGATGTTCCTCGACCCAAACAGCACCCCTCCTAGCTTCGGCGCCTTAGGGAAGTTCTAGATCTCTCTGAGCTTCCTCACCTAGAAAACAGAGAAAGTACCTACCCCGAGAATGGCTATGTGGCTTAAATGAAAATAAAGTACATAATATACGGGTATTATTATATTTTAAGCATCATTTTCACATCTCATTTTGTCAATTTATTAGTGCATCCCACTTTTATTAGCAAATTTCATGTCCCCCGAAAGTTTTAAAATTTACATACTTAATTTATATAACTGTGAATTTAATTTTAATACACTAAATATGTATTACAGGGAATAATAATTCAGAAGGTAACCAGTCCAATCAGATACAATAGATTAATTTTACTCTCAGTTAAAAGAACAAAATTAAATTTTAATAGTTTCTCATGAGACTGGATAGGGGAGTGGACGTTCGCTCCTGGTCCCATTTCTAGAAGGGTTTGTCTGTTGAGTGTGGCTTTATCCCAGCTCCCTTGGAAATGGCTAAGGGACTGAGAAATTGTCAATGTGTTGCTTAATTACCTGCACCTGTCTACATAAGAATATCTTCTGTGGTGATTCTCGATCTGGTGCAAACCATCATGCATGCGGCTTTATTGTGCTTCCATTTCCCTTCATATCTCAATCCAGTCCCAGGGCTACCTTTTGGCTTATGAGCACCCCTATTCAACACAAAATAAATTGGTTCCACTCAAGAAGATTAGAAATGGTGGGAAATATAATTCTCTCTTATTCTTGGCAACAGTGTGTGTGTGTGTGTTCTTCTTAACCAGCAGAAAACACACAGGAGAAGGAAGAAGACAGATTTTTTTTTCTTTTACAAAGTTGAAGCTCCTTCAGCTAACTGGCCTGACACTGACTTCGAAAACCACACTGACTCTTCTCTCTCTGATTCTGCTCTCATGGAGCCTGAGAGCCAAGGTTGGAGGCGTAACTAGGGGAAGGCTCGGGGTGCCTCTCTTGGCAATTACTCTACGCTTTCAATCGCAGGAAAGAACAAGCAAACTCAGAATCTCATGGGCTGTGTGACAGAGGAGGGAAGAGGATGGTTCCAAGTAAAGTTGAAGCTTCTGCTTCCGAGCTGCCTCGTGCTGCTCCATCTGCCTCTTCAGAGAGCTCCCAGCTCCCACTGTGTGCAGCTGAGTTTCAAGTACTCCTGGCGGCATAATGACTGAGACAAAGATATTTCCTCCAGTTGTCAATGGCACTCCTCTCCTGAAACTGTCCCAGAAACCTCATCCAAGCCTCCCTCCTCTCCATCCTCGGTCTTTGAAAACAAAAACGAGGGCTTTGTCGCACCTCTCATTAACAGTCATCTTAGCTGCTGTGTGCAGGCCATGTGTATCTAAATATAAAATAATGGTTTTCTTTATTTCAAAATATAAGGTTTTTGGAAGATCTCATCTATTGGAGAGCGTCACTATTCGTGTAGCCAGGAGAGGCGATCACTATCAGAGGAAGAGCCAGACTGCTGTGTCTGGATACTTAAAAAGACATTTGGAGTGGGGGAGCATCTGCAAATGTTGATGAAAATGGGTTTGGAACTTCTCCTTTGATCAGGAAATAGGTGGACCATAAAACGTCTGATGCATGATGCTGCCTGCAGCAAACCCGCATTCTGAGACCCAGTCATCTTATTACTTTAGAACGCACCAATAGGAAAAGGAAGAAGGCTTGAAAGACCCCACACTTTCCAGTTGCAATTGATGTGCAGTTTCGAGGTAACCAAAAGTTGTCAGATGTTCTCTCCTGCAAAGTGACTGGCCATTTATATTTCATTATCTCGAGCCAGAGATTTTTTTTTTTTACCAATGTTCAAAAACACATACTGATATTAAGAGATACAGGTTTGCTTATGACCTCTTTTGTTTTCTATAATTGTTTGTGAATCTCCAAACGGCAGGGGCCATGTGTAATACTTCTTTGACATCAGATATTTTCTTGCTCATAAGAAGACACCCAACATGTTTCTTATTCACTGAAGAAGGTGATGTGAACGCGTCACCAATAACAGAAGCTTTGAGCTGGAAGGGAGACTTTATCATCTACTTTTTGTTTTGCTTCATTTTTGCATTACCTACTTTAAGAAAAGGGAGCCCTTGTATACTGTCCGTGGGGATGTAAATTGGTACAACCACTACAGAAACCAGTATAGAGATTCCTCAAATAATTAAAAATGCCACATGATCCAGCAAGCTAGCTGCTGGATATACACCCAAAGGAAATGAAATCAGTATTTCAAAGAGATATCTGCACCCACATTGGTTGAAACATTACTTACAATGGCCACAGTATGAAAACGACCTAAGTGTACACTGAGGAATGAATAAATGAAGAAAATGTGATATGTGTATAAAATGTTGCCCAACCATAAAAAAAAAGAAAGAAATCCTACCATTTGTGACAGCATGGATGAAACATGGATGTAAATTATGCTAAGTGAATAAAAAACCAGACACAAAAAACAAATATTGTACGATCTCACTTACAGATGGAATCTAATAAAGTTGAACTCACAGAGTAAAATGTTGGTTTCCAGGAACTAGCAGGTGAGGAACATGGGGAGATTTTGGTCCAAGGGTACAAACTTTCAGTTATACGATGAATAAATTCTGGCGTTCTAATGTACACTGTGGTGACCATAGCTAATACTGAAATGTATTCTTGAAGTCACTAAGAGAGTAGATCTGAAGGGTTGCCTGCCCCCTCCCCCCAGATAATAACTGTCTGAGGTGACAGATGTGTTAATGAGCCAGACTGTGGTAATTATTTACAACGTACACATACATATATTACCTCATCACATCGTACACCTTTAAAACATTGCCAACCAATAACTAAATAATTACATGCCTCTCACGGAGACTACTGCAAACTGGAAACAAGCGAGCTGTCTTCTAGGGCTAATGGTCATTTCGAGAAAGGGTAAGGGGTGGGTACTCCCCAAGGAAACCCAGTGAGCCCTGCCATGCAACCACTGAGACCTCTAAAAGGGTAGGGGCTAGACAGAGTCTTTCAGACCCAACTGAGCTCTCTTTTGCCCTAGGTTTTCCATCTTTCAGTAGCCAGGCACACCACTTTTCTTTGGAGTGTATTGTTCCAACATGCTTACTCGTCTAATGTCATCTAACCGCCTTGACTCAGTGTTTTCTCACAGGGAAATTCTGAACATTTGCATTTAATGATCCTGAGGTCTTATTCAAATGGCAGTCATAATACCGCTAAGTAAAATGACGGAAGTGGAAATAGCGGACTGTGATTCTCTTATTGCTATATTCAGACTAGGAATACATTGCATCATCTTATTTATGTTAACTGTGAATTCCCTTTTCGGTCTTGTTTTGTAGGAAAGGGTTGCTTTAAAATGTTTATGATGGGTGGCCATCTGCTATTTTTCAAATGTTAATCTTTATTTAATTTCTATTGCTTATAGAAATATAATAATACAGAAACTACTTTGTTACATGCCATGGTCTCTTATAAAGAGGTAGAGAAAATAAATGCATTACTGAGCTCAGGAATGTTAGCAGAGACTCATCCAACATTTCATTATCTTTAAAAAATAGAGCTACACATCACCGTATGGAGATACAGATAAGTTTGACTGTTTAAAAGCATAATTCTGAAGAAATATTACATTACAAATGCAAACAGATTGAAAAAGCCGAGGTTGCTCACTATGCATTGATAATATTAGATTATATCTCTGAATTCAGAGTAATAAGATTCAAGTTTCCAGGAAGGGAATGAAAAATTATACACCATTTTATTCGTTTATTATTCAAACAAGTTTGTGATTTATGTTACTTTCAGTGATGTGGGAGTAAGAAAAAACTTTCTAAGGAGAAGAAACTCAGGATGTAGGACTTTCAACATGTAAACATCTGAAAGGAAATGCTTGCATGTAAACTGGAATTACACAAGGGCTGGTCTCACCTATAAAGAAAAGGTATGCCATTACTGTGTCTCGTGTGTGTGACCAGTTTGTTTTAATACACTTTCTACAACAATATAGTTTCTTCATGATCAAAATTATGGACTGAATCTTCTAATTATGATTTACAATACACCCAGGTATAGCTCAGGTAAGTTTGCTTGAGAGAAAAAGCTTGGCCCCCATATAAGTGGTTACTGGTCCTTTTTACTCACAGTACACTTCCATTTATGTCTAAAACATTTATACCTGTACATAATAAAAAATCCAATAACCTTTGCCCTCCTTTTATTCTGCCTCATACTACCCTTGCCATAATTTTTCTCGAATAAAACTTTTTAGGAATAAAGACAGGTTCCTTGAAAGAATAGAGAGGGAGTTAAAAAAAAAAAAGAGAGAGAGAAAATAAGAGAACATTGTGTTTTACAGAAAACCATAGAGGAGCACGTGGGGGAAAATATTCACAGGTAGTCATCAAGCCCAGATCAGGGCAATATGCTCTAATAAGGAGCACTTCAAAAGCAGGGTAAGTTAAGAAGAAGATATTGGCAAAGAGTGACATAAAATACGATCTCGCTATACAAAATGGTTGTATATAATAAAAAGTGGCATCGAAATAACCAAAAGTTGTTCCAACAAGATCTAATGAGAAAACAAAGAGAGGCAAGATATTGGCTACAATGGAGTAGCTTGTATCAGACCAAACAACCCACAGAAAACAGCTCTAAAAGCTAAGTATCTTCAGGCAACAGAAAACAAAGATGGCAGACAAGGCTTGAGAGGTCAGCACTTAGAAGGAAGGAGAATGTGATTAAGTGAGCCCCCAATTCTCTGCCAAGTGTTCTCCTCAAGGCGTTTGCTGACTCCTAATTCTGAGCATCTCAAATTCCATGAATAAACCAGCCACTGAAAGGCTAAGAAATTCAGTTCAGGGTTTACCAAGGAAAACCTTGGTCACCAGCGTACATTTTCAGCTGGGAATCTTGAAGGGCTACACTTAGAGAGTAAAAGCAAACCTTAAAGAGCCCAGCCCTCAAAAATACCTAAAGCGTGTGTCAGCTCATCTCAGTCCCTTGCTGGATCACGATGACCTGCTCCCACCCTTAACTGTTCTCTACAAGGAAAGTTCACTCCATATGAAGAAGGTAAACATTATTTGGAGGGTCTCAATTTTCTCCTACATAATGCCATTACCTGGCGATTTCAAAGGAGCAAAAATTAAGGCTGAAAACTGATTTTCAACCAACAAAATGGAAGTTAGAATACAAGGAAATTAACATCTTTAAAATAACGGGGAAAAGTGTACCAGCATAGAGTTCTAGCATATTGAAAATATTCTTCAAAAATGAAAAATAAATGTTTAAAGAAATAAGAACTGTGGTGTTAGTCACCAGAAAACCCACACTTAAAGAAAAAATAAAGGGAGTTCTACAGATGGAGGGAGAATGATCGCAGATTGACCCAGGCAAATGGTGGAAGGAATAAAATGCAGCAGAGAACAAATAGCTGACAAATCTAAAGGATTATTGACCGTAAAACAATGTGCATCAGTAAGATTGGCTTAGGATGGTTTTTTCCTTGTTATGTTTTTGCCAGGACTTGTTATCCAGGTAACACTAGCCTCACGAATTAAAAATGCGTCTCGTGTAGAGATTTAATTGAGATAATGTATTTCAAGGAAATTAGCAGTCTTACAAAAAGCAAATGCTCAAATAAAGTGAGGGTGTAGTGGAAAGGATTTGAAACCCCATGCATTTGAATCCTAACTGTCCAATTTACTGCCTACGTAACTTCGGAACACTTGCTAAATCCCTTTGAGTCTCAGTTTCTTTATATATTAAATGAGTATAAGTACAGTGCCCTCACTAAATGCTCCCACGAAGGTTAAGTGTTTAAATTACACATTTCTGTAAGATGATTATTAGCTCAATGACTGGCCACTAATTTATTTAGTAGTCAGCAAATGTGAGTTTATTCTTTTCTATTTCTCCTTCTTTTATTCCTTTGTTCTCTCCTTTTCTCTCCCTGAACGTCTTAGGTTGGGTTTTCTGGAGGCAGATGCTGAGTAGATGTTCGGAATGCTTGTGTCTTTGTTAGAGAGCATCGCCTGTAAAAGGAAGCGGGGGTGGGAAGAAGGACTGGGAAAAGGTGGGGGAGAAAGCCGAAGCCAGCCCCTTGGAGGTCTCTGGAATATGTATGCGGCAGCTCTGGTTTGATCCGTATTGGACGTGAGGGTCTGGGCCTTTATAATTCTCCCTGGGTCCGTGATTGAACACGGGCTGTCCTAGGAAGTGTGCGACCTTGGGTAAGTTTTCTCTCTGTAGTGGAGGCAAATCCTGAAAGACCAGACAGCTGGGGCAACGAATCTCCCTTAACAGGACTCAGACGGCACGTCTCCACGGCCACCATATCATCACTCTTCCATCCCTTCCTCTCTCCTCCCTCTTTTCCTCCTTCCTTTGTCCATTTCCTCCCTTTGTCCATTTCCTCCCTCTCTCTCCCCCTTGGAATAACCAAAGGAAGCAGCAATTTGAACATGCTCCTTACCATCCAGTATGAGGGCTACGAGGGAAAATTTTATCATAGTGGACATCTCCATTTGAACTGGGTTCAAAATTTGCTCATCTATAAACATACAGAATTGAAAAAAAAGTAGGATCATTCACTCCAAAGAGTAAAGTTACCTTGACCTTAGAATGCAACCTCACCTTTCCTAGGATGTGTGGCTCCAGTCTGAATCATTAGCTGTTGATATTAAAAGTAGAAACCAAGATACAGCCACTTACGTATATTTATTTAATAAAATATTAATATTGATATTAATATTAATGCATTCATTCAGCTGTGCATGAAATTAGTGTTAGGCTAGAATTTTCAACATGTGTTTAATCTTTATAACAGCCATTAGACAAAATTTAAATTATTTAAAATATATATAATTATGCTGTTCTATTTTACATAACTCTTAACTAAAATTGGAAATATTGTTGGCTGTTATAATGCTTTGAAAACACTGAAGTATAATAAGTGCTAGAAATATGGAAAATTAACATTTTTACTAGTCCTTTATGGTCTTTTGAACCATAAATATTCTAACACACTCTACTTTTTATAGAGAACATTCTGTGTGTCTAGACTGTTTTCTGATGGGTAATGATTGTGGCTTTCTCATGGGTGAAGTGGGATGAATTGGTCCTTCTTCTCCTTTCCCTCTTCACATGGTTCAGCCTTGACATGAACTTCTCTAGGCTGAGGCTTTATGAGAGTAGGAAGAAATGAGAAGGGCAGGGAGTGGATTTAAAAAAGAGGAAAAAGAGAGTGAGAAGGAAGCAGTACAGCATTTGGCGCCCACGCCAAACAGGGCCCCTGAACTCATCCTTTACAAAAACGAGCAAGAAATCATATTCCCTTCTGTTTTCTTCCCCCCAAATCCTAAGTCTTTATGGACTTTAACTGAAATCTTCGGGGAAACCCTTGGGTGGAAATTCATTGGTTTAGGCTAGTTGGAAAACTGACTATGTCGGACAGATAAGCAGCCTATTAACAGAGTAGATTTTTGTACCTTAAATTATTTGCATCCGGACTGACAAGCTTGTGCTGGACGAGTGTGCATGCACCTGTTTGCTATAATGCTCCCGTTTGGGAGCTAAGATTAAGCATGTGTAGAGAATTGTGTATAATGGCACCAAACATACCCAGACTACAATGTCAACCTGAGTCATTTACTCTAAAATAATAGAGGGTCACTGTTTCTGTTCATTTCTACAACTTACTGAGAATTATGTGTTTTTCTTAAATGCTTTGGTATTTCTACACAAGGAAACAAGGACCTTTTTGATTCATCATTCTCTTTGATGTGGAGAAATTTCATTAAGCAGCATTTGGACTGTATATAACCATAGCCTTAAAAAGGTAATTGGTGGCTTCTAATTTAGTACCATAGTAATAATATGGGATATCTTCATAGAATACGTATCATTAAATAAATATGCAAAAATGTGTTTTACTCTTGGAAACCATTCAGCGATACAGATTTCTGTAATGTAGAGAATTTGTAATTTATCTATGATCTTGAGATTTTCAATCACAGTAGACCTCATAGAACCTGCCATGGAGTCAGCAAAAGCAAATTTAAAGAATAAACAATATACTTTGTGTTGGTATGTTACGCATCATCATAAAAGAGGAAAGGTCACTTTCTATAGTCAGGGATAGCTACGTAGCTGCTTTTCTTTATCTTCAGAAAAGAAAATAATAAAATCATCAACTATTTCACGTTTCCTGGAAGCATCTGGAAATCTTTATTTAGGTAAATATTTACTGAGAGTTACTATAATCCAGACACTATTCTCAGAGATGGTAATCACTGATGAACAGACAAAGCCCCTATTCTCATGGAGATTATGCTCGAAGGGCGAGACAAAGAAATAAAGAAGCAAACAAAAAAACAGGCAAATAGTCAGATTTGTATAAAATATAACTTAGGCAATGATAAATGTTGCAGCAGTTTGATTTTAGTCAAAGAAGTGCCAAAAGAACATCATCTAAGACAAAAATCTTAGTGATTATGTATTTTAAGAATTTAACATGATACATTCAATGTGAAAGTTTTGAATAACGTATGAAATTCTGTGAATATGAGCATTAAAGTCAACACAGGGCAGACACCAAGAAAGAGGAAATTACAATGCCATGGGTAACTGTTTTCTTTATATCTATAACATGACTTCTGAAAATAATTCCAACCCTTTCAATTACCAAGGACAGTCAGAAACATTCTCCCCAGAAACATATTCGAGTATGACAGTCACCAAAAACGACCATCTAAGTCATTGTATCTCACAGTCAAATTGCAATTTTGAGGAATGATCAGACTGCAGAAGTGAGTTTCATTTAACTGGAGACACGCTGGCTCATTTGCCCAGAAACAGCCATGTTATGCAATGGTGTGCCAAGGGAATTAATAACTGATGGATGATCAGACCTGCTCAAAGTGGTGGTAATCACTTGCTACTTAAACCACCACTTTTTGGCAAATAAAAAGCCTTTGCTGGTGCCAAATCTGTAATTACTTTACTTAACGGTGATGACATGTGTGCCTGTTCTGTAAGATCCCATACTAATGCTTCTGTTGTTGGCTAAAAACCACCCAGTACTTGAGATAATAACCTCATTTCTGCATCTGTCTCTCTGCAGGATGGGGTTTTTAATTCCCTTTTTCCTTTTCATTTCGTTTCGTTTTTTTTTTTAAGTTAAAAGAAGGCTTTAAATCTTGCCTTTTTTTCCAGAGGGCTTTGTTTGAACAACATTATAATCTTTTAAACATAATTTTTAAAAATTACTTATGTCTCCATGTGATTATCTTAGATAATGACCTTGAAATGACATTCTTCTGCTATATAAATATTAATGTGTGTACATACGTGTATTTCTGTGACCAAATGTTATGTTGATAGAAACCAAGACAAGGTTCCCCTCAAGTGACTTTACCACTTCCTGGTAGTGAGAGTCTCAACTTCAGGCCACTAATTTAGGGCAACCAACCAACAGTGGTGCCCTAATGTGCTGAGTGAACAGAACGCTCATCAGAGTCTGCATGCCTAAATTACAGCGAAGGAGTGATGCAGACCGTGGAGAGAATAAATCCAAATGTGTGGAATCTCACTGGAAGTTTTCCACTAAGAGAAGGAAATGTTCTGGCAAATTCCCTTAAAAAGCATGAGAAAATATTTTCTGTCTGATGAAAGGTTTCATTCTAAAATGTTTTCCTCAGTTACTTTTTAATTGGAGTAAAAATACTTTGTTGGATCTTAATATAGCCACTGCAGTTTCTTTTAGCTGGTGTTTGCACAGTATATACATATTTTTTCCCAATACTTTTCATGTTAAACTCATCTGTGTCTTTATATTTAAAGGGTGTTGCTTTTAATTATGCAGCTTTCTTGGAGTACACTTCTAACCATTCTGATAATCTTTGCCTTTTAAAAGGGATGTTTAGGCCATTTATATTTAATTCAATAATCAGCATGATTGGGTTTCAATCTGACAATTGCTACTTTTTTGCAGGTGTCCTATTTGTCCTTTTTTCCTCATTTAGCTTTTTACTGCCTTATTTTCAAATAATTGAGCACTATTTTGTGATTCATTTTATCTCTGTTATTGAATAAATACCACTACTGCTTATGTCCATGTGCTTGCTCTGATATTTCAACATACATCTTCTAAATTATCACAATCTATCTTCAGCTAACCTTATGCCACTTCACATACGGTGCAAAAACACACAACACACTTCTGCTCCTCCTGCCTTTTGTTCTTTGTGCAGTTATTGCCAGGAAATTTAAATCTGCTCACTATAAACTTTAATCATTCTTTAAGTAGTCAATTATCTTTTAAAGAGAATAATCGAGTAGTATACAATTTATATTTCTTCAAATATTTACTACTTTCTGCTTTCTTTATATTTTTAGATCCAAATGTCCACCCGACTATTTTCTTTCTCCTGGAAGAAGTTTCTTCAATGTTTATCGAAGCATAGGTACATTGTTGATTAATTTTCTTAGTTTTTGTGTGTGTGTGTCAATAATTCTTTATCTCATCTTTATTTTTGAATGTTATTTTCTCTGGGTACAGACTTCACAGTAAAACAAGTATTTTTGGTTATAGATTTGTTATTTTTCCACTATTGGCACTTAGAAGTTGTCATTCTATTGCTTTATGTTTGCATAGTATCTGATGAGAAGCCTGACTTCATTCTAATCTTTGTTCCTCTGTATGATGTCTCTTTTTCTCCTTATCATTGGTTTTCAGAGTCTGATTATAATATCTCTCCATGGGGTTTTTCTTAGAGTCTTCTTTTTGGAGCTCCTTTAACTTCTTTAATATATTGGTTTAAAGTTTTTATATAATTTAGAGAATTTTATTTCTTCAATATTTTTTGTTCCCTCCCTGCTCCATTCCTTCCTAATGGAGCTCCAATGACGTGATTTTAGGTCATTGTCCCACCAGTGACTGGTGTTCTGTTTATTTTTTTAAGACTTTTTTGCCCCTGTTCTTCATTTTGGATACTTTATATTACAGTGTCTTTAACTGCCTTGATCTTTTCTGCAATGTATAATCAATCTGCTGTTAGTCCCATATAGTGCGTTTTTCATTTCAGATAGTATCTTTCAATCTCCAGAATTTTCATGTGGGCTTTTAAAAATACCTTCTATGTATGTCCTCATATAATCATGTCTTTCCAGACCTTCTTGGCGCTTTGGTGCATTTTGTTGTGTGATTGTCTTTGTCTTCCCGTTCCAACATCTACCATTTCTAAGCGTGTTTCTATTAATTAATTTTTCTCCTGCTATGGAATCGTACTTCCCTGCTTCTTTGAATGCTGGTGAGTTTTTGATTGGATGCCAGACATTATGAATATTACATTGTTTCATGCTTGACTTTGTTGCATTCCTTTAAATAGTGTTGAAGTTTGTTCTTGCATTTAGTGAATTACTTGGAGTCAGCTGGATTTTCAGTGTGGTCCAGGACAGCCTTAAGTCTAGGACTGATTCAGTTCCAATATTAAGGTGAAGACATGTGGAGAACACTGCCTGATGCTCCTTGTACTTAATTATCTGTCCATTCTGCCTTGTAGGAACATCAAGTGTTCCCATTCTTCTATCAGTTCCAGAAATTTTCCATCCTAGTGATTTCTGATGGTTCTTTTACCCATCTTTGGGTAGTTTTTTTTCAAACATGTTCTGTTTAGTACTCAGTTAAAGACCTGAGAGAATCCCTATGAGAGAGATCTTCAAAACTCTGTCTGCAGCATCTTCTTCTTCTTCTTCAGTATTTTGTCATACAGAGCTCAGCTACCTTGGCCTCCCCAAATTCTGATCTGTCTCTCCTGAACTGGGCAAGATTCCTGGCCTCCAGTTCATTCTCCCCTTCCTGCATTATAGCCTATAACCTGTACCAGGGCAATACCCTTTTAAAATGCTTTAATTCAGAGAAACTTTTAAAGAAACATAAAAGCTAGTCACCATTTAAGGATCTTTGCATTGACTTAAATTGTTACTAGTCACTTACTCCAATACATGCCCTGAGATGGGATGTGCTACTTAAGTTGCTCTCAAGTTTGCCTCTTTTATTATATAAGGGATGACACAAAATAGAGCCAGAAAAATGAGTTTCACACATTCAAATGGCTACAGAGAGTACAAAGGGGTAACACGGTCACATAACTTGGGGAAATTGGGCAGACTTTAAGGAAAGTGTTCTTATTGAAATAGACCTTAAAGATGGAGGGATAACATTTCAATAAAAGGCATGAACAACGAAGGAACATATTCCAAGTTCATGGAACACAAAGGCCAAATATATAGGACAATGAAATAAGAGGATATATTTGGAAAATAGAGAGCAGTCTAGATTTTTGAAAAATAGTTGAAACCATGGGAAAGCAGTAGCAGTGATCTTTTTATTCTTTATTTCTAAAATCTCTCCTTAAAAATACAAGTCAACATTACTTACGTAAACCAAAGTGAATTATTTCCTAGTTGTTTTATGGATAAAAGTAAATCTTACATTTCCAACTGAGACTGAGCTGTTTAATGGCCAGGTCTAGATGACACCTGGAAAGTTTCCTTTTCATTCCATACTGTGTTGAACAGAGTGACAAACTAATCAGTTTCTTGACTGGTCAACAGTACAGATTGTTGAACATAACCCTACTTTGCTATATTGTATTTTAATTGTATTTTTATTACTTGTTTCTAGCTATTACTGGGTTAAAACTTGGTTCAACTATGAAGATAATATTTTGCTGAGAGTTTCAGAACTTACACAAGGGCAAAAATAATGCCTTTTGGCTTTCTCCCCCAAAAACTGTAGGCCGTGCTTTCTTTTGATTTTTTTATATACTATATACTAACATGCTCTCTGAGACACAGGAAATCCTGATGGACTTTTATGACATCCTTGTCTTTGATAACCTCCTTTCTGGTCCACTGTGAACTAAATGAAGATAAAATATCCCAGATGTAGCTGCTAGAACAAGAGAGGTATCTGTAAAGCTCTTAACGCATGTGAATGACCCTTTGGTAAATCCCTTTAAGCTTTTCCCCAGATTCATCTTTCTTCCTTTCATACACTCCCTTTAATCTTATTAGATCTAATTCTAACATTCACAACAAGCTCCATACACTGGTTATATCACTGAAGCAAAGAAGTGATTCCTGCATTTGAACTATTCAGGGAATCCCTATGGTTTATTTGTCTGTTTGCTTTGCTTTATTTTGTTTTGTCTTACAGCCTCAAGGCTTAAGCCTTAGGGCTTTCTCCATAGTTAAATGCCTTCCTTTATACTTCAACATGCAATTGCTTTAGGACCCAACTTGGAAATCAGGATGAGGACTGACAAAAGTTTTTACCCATGCCAGGAAATTCAGTGGAGAACTAAGGCAAAGAATAATATTTTTGAACTATCCTTATAGACTTTCGGCAGTAACTAACTTCACTAGCCAAGTAGCAGTTTAATTATATCTCTTCTCTCATCTGTGTAGACTCCCAGCCAAGTCATGTCATCTGTGTTTTACTTCCAGTTTTATGTATTTTTAAGGGAATGATGAAAAACTCCCCACCTTCTTCTTGGCAAAGAGCTCTGAGCATCTCAGAACAAAGGAGCAAAGAAACTATACTTGATGTTTTTATTGACATGCACGCACATGTGAAACCTTGACTTACAATGCGTTCATACTCATTTGTGAAAAAGGTGAGTCACCTGTGTCTGCGATTGTCACACGTAAGTTATTTATTTCTCCAGCCTTCTCCCCATCTGGCTTATTCTGTAATGGAAAAGACATGTTTTAAATGGCTTAGCTAGACGTTTTATCTGTTAAAAGTGTTGATCCTTTTCTTAGGCACAGCACCTGCTATTGCTTTGCTATTGTTTATGTTGTCTGGAATTTTATCAGAGGGTGTAAGACAGAGAATTCTGTGAGGTAGCATGCATCTAAGTTTGAGACTGTACATTGCTGTGTGCCTCAGAATTAAGGTCAGCTGACAGCTATTGGTAAAGGCCACAAAGAAGGGAGATAACGATTTATTATAGATTTGTAGATTTACACTAAAAGAGAGCTTGCCCAAAATGTTTGAGACAGTGATCGCATAATGTTAGATTTTTAGGAGTATTAGTACAAAACTTAACAAAATAATCTCAAAGAATAAAGCTAATCCTGGTAACCCTCCTTGCAAAACAAAATAGCTTTGAGCAAAGCGTTTGCTCTTGCTTTGGCTCTTCAGAACCTTTCTAAAACATTATACCTTTGAATTAAAATAATACTCTGTAGTATTGTTTAATTTTGATTTCCCTAGATTTTGTGACAGTTTTGGCAACGTGACAGAGTTGAACAGAGTTTGAGGAGGGATTTAATTTGACTTAGGAAAAACTCTGTACTCTACTGTACAAATAAATCAGTAGCTAGTGTTGGTAAGTAAAATAATAAATATTAAACACATAGAAATAAACATAAAAAGTAAAAATATTATTACAAATTAGATTCATTCATTCATTTATTACCTACTATTTTCTAGGCGCTATTAAAGACTCTGAGGATACAGAGTTGAACAAAAGATATATTTCCTGCCCTCATGAAGTTAACATCCTACTTAAAGAAGTGAAGCACTAAAAAACCTGGTGTATATACCATATATATATATATATACATACACACACACACATATATATATATGGTAGCAGGAAGTGACAAGGGACAAAGTAGTGTGCAGGGGATGGAGGCGGGCAGGTGGCTTAGGGAAGGCTACCTAAGGAGATGAATTTTAGTGGTGACTCAGTGAAGGGAGTAAAAAAGCCACCTTAATATCTAGGGGAAGAACTTCCCATGCAGAGGCCCCAGCAAGTGAAGATGCCCTGGGAAGAGGAGGGGCCTGTGTGAGGGGCAGCAAGAAGGGCAGTGAGGCGAGTGCACCATGAACCATGGAGCTGGTTCATGATGAGCTGCGATGAGAGGGAAGAGAGGAGAGGAGGCCAAGGCAGCTCAGGAAGAGCCCCGTAGTCCATGGACAAGACGAGTAGATTCACTGTTAGTGTAGAGTTGAGAGGAGGAAAGCGAGGAGACTTACTTGGTTTTAAAAGAATTAATATGGTGGTTGGTTGGAAAATAGACTTGTGCTTGGGAGACAGGAATAGAAACAGGTAGACCTACCAGGAAGCTATTGCTCGTATAGTCCAGATGTGGATGACCCCGAAAACATTTAGCAGGATAACCCTGAAGGGGGAGGGTATAGCGCAAGTGGCAGAGTACGTGCTTAGCATGCACGGGGCCCTGGGTTCAATCCCCAGGACCTCCTCTAAAAATAAATAAACTTAATTACCTCCCCTACCCCCCCACCAAAATAAAATAATTAAACAATTCAATAATAACAGGATAACCCTGGATATTTTACTAAACATCAGCGTCTGGGGTCATATCCTATAATAAAACACACTAAGATGGGATCATGGAAAGGATGACTTCTTTGTTGAGTACATGAAACTTCTTAATATGCATGTGTATTTACATACAGAAATAGCTGTTATGTCTGCGTTAAATGCTAAACCAACAGTATAAATGCCTTTGAAACACACACATATGACATTACTATTTCTACAGTGAAATGTATGAATGGTCTTATTCAGTGGGGGTGAAAAAGGAACATAAATGGTCTCATGTCAGTTTAGGTCAAGTTTTACCACCAAATGAATAATAAGAGAGAGGTACTCTAGATTTCCAGAGATTTGGGGGCTTTAAAATTTCAGATCTGCCACAGAGGGACGTGTATAATAACTGTTAAATCTATATGGAGTCACTGTAAACACTGTTCATAAATCACTAGCACCGTACACATATAAGGTAGCCTTTCATCCGAAAGGATTATCTGAAAGCATACTCCAACTGACCAGAAGACTAATCAAAATTTAAAAAAATAAAATAAATGAATATATCTATAAAAAGGAACTTGCAGGTCTTCATGGGCAACATAACATGCCACCCCAAAATGTGCTACTACGGGTATTTTGGCTGAAGGCACTTGGAAAAAACAGCAAATGCAGAGAGAAGCTTTCTTTGAATTCTCACCTACCTTGAAAAAAGTCCTCCAAAAAAATTCAGTCATCACAGTAAACCTCCCCAGGAGTTTCATCAACCATGGAAGGTTGATTTTTGTCACAGGAGAGGAGACCAGACGTCCACATCACACCCAGACACACTGTCACAAATGGTCACACCTTCCGTCTGTTCCTCTGAGGGCCCATTCATCGCTCCTAAAAATCATTCACTCTCCGCTACGAAGCCTGCATCCCCTATTAAGATGGTATTTAAGCCTGAATTTTAAGCCACCTCGGGGAGTTACTAATTTTCCCCAGGGTGTTTTCCACGTAAATATGAGATGTATATGTTAATAAACACCTCTTTGTTTTTCTCTTGTTAATCTGTCTTTTATTACAGGGGTCTCAGTGAAGAACTCAGAAGGGTAAAGGGGAAATTACTTTTTCTTCCCTACAAACCTAGAAATTTGGTTAGGTCATTCAGTTTTCCATTTGTCCTGAAGCGCAGAGGTTAAGTTTAGTCCACTAGACTTTTCCTTTCCCAATACCAGGATCTGGGGCTCTCAGCCTGTATCCTTGCATCATTTCCACTTGCACGTTTGGTAACCAATTTATGAGAGACTTCAGAAGGTGGGGGAAGCTGTGGGTTTCAGTCAACGTGGGAGGGGATTTTTCAGTATAAGGACTCTGGAAATCCCTTAAGTTGTACATCGGGTAGGTTCTTACTTTGTGTGTGTGGCAGGGGAGGGCATAACGTGGCTCATCCCTGAAAGCTTTGTCCAGTGTAGAGCTGACTCCCCGCTCCCCGCACCATAACAGCCACGGTTGCCTAAGGAGCCACAGAAACACTCGGGGCTGAGAAGGCGCCACTCTTCTTCAGAGTAACAAGGACCCAGATGTTTGGATCACGGTTCCTGATGGTGGAAGCCCCAGAGTTAGTGAGTAGGACTGAGCAGTCTGTTTATGTAAAACTAGGACCACTTACCAGTCAATTTTGCTAACAAAATTTAACCAGACCAAAGTAAACCAAACAAGCCAAATGAAAATTCTGTTTTGAATATTTAAAATGTAAATACAGTTTTTAGTTGGATTTTTGAACTATCGTTTGTTGGTATCCTGCAGTCTGGAGCAGCCTAAAATCCTACATTTCACCCATTTAAACAGTAACTTACCAGTTCAAAATTAACAGTCTGCATGATCAGTGCTCACCTTTAGCCTGTATCTCAGCATCGTATATCTTATTTCACACATGATTCAAACTCTCCTTATGGAAACACACCTATTTAAACACGATTGTATAATTATTTTAAAATATAATCTTTAAAAATCTACCCTTTGAAAATAATTCCGTAAGCCCTCTCTTTTTGGTTCAGAATGAAGTATGGCTAGTGTTTACCAAGCCATTTCTGTGTCTATGTATCTGTATGTGTGGTTAGCGCTGCTGATCTATTTCACAATTTTTTTCTGACTTGTTAGAACTTAGAGCTTCTCCAAATGTTATCTCTCTCTCTCTTCTTTTTCTTCTTTTGGAATGCTTTTAATTACAAGAACTTTAACAAGGCATCTGAAGTCTTTCAAGTTGGTTTCCTCACCTATATAAAAAATGCCATGGGTGTGGAAAGTAATTTATTGCCAACACAGTCACCGTCCAGAAAAGAAACATTTATATTCCAATTCCACATTGCACCGCCTTCTCTCTGTTGGCTGTAGACTGAAACTGGAGTAGTGCTACGTTAATTTTTCAGTATCCTCGTGGTGAATTTGTTCTGGAAAGACATTTCTCTGAAATTAAAGAGTAGGAAGAGCTAATTCTCTTTGAAGGAGGCAGAGAATCGTAAAATAGATCCATTGTTCATTCCTCTCTAAAAAAAAGAATACTTTGGATGCAACTGCGAAATGATCTGACCTTTCACATGCAAAAAGAGCCAAGGACAACAGACAGGGAAAAAGAAAGAGAAGGGAAAAGGAAACTGTGTCTCGAGTTGAAAGACTGCTTTTGTTTTCGTCCCCTAGACCACTATGAGGGAAGGTTTTAAGAGTATGAACTTGTATGTTTTGCCATACTTGCTTTGCGTTCGTCCAAATAATTTGTGCAGACCCATCCGCTTCTTTGGATGACTCCTACCAGTTAGTGTAGATGGAATTTCACCAGCTAGGTACAAATACACCCACGACGCATCACTAACGAGAAACTAGTTTTCTGTAGTCAATATTGACTTTATAAGTTTACTCCATGTTGCTTGAGACAAAGAGCAAAAGGAAGGAGGAGGAGGAGAAGGAGAAAAGAAGGAAATAAACATCTCACGATGCTATTTGACCCTGGATCCGGCAGGGAAGCTTCTGTAGTTTTTAGTTAGTAAATCAATGCTTTTTTTTTTTTTTTTTCTCCTTAAGGTAGAGTTTGAGTTAGTTTTCTGCCACTTGCAAAAGAAAAAGGACTATCACTCCACTGAGAAAAATTCTGCTCTAGATAAAGAAAGTCAATTTCAAACCACATTTTGTAAAGTCGGGTACATGCCTCATGGAAGTAGTCAACTTCTTCCAATGCTGAGTCCCAGTCCTTGAATGTGGATACATAGTTCTACAGGGCAAGGGAGGGTGATAACTTACTGAGAACAGTATGCCAGGACGGAGCCACCGGATGACTGCCTACGCGGACACCGGAGTGCTTCTTTAAATATATGATTCGAGAACTTACAACTTATCAATTGTCTACTTTTTTGAGGATTACTATTTTAGGTCTGTTTTCACTAGGGTTATTGTAGAAACACTCGACTTCAATCAACACGATACTTTCTTAGACTAGAAAAGAGATCAGGCTTATTTCTCCAATATACGTTACACATTTAAAGCATATTTAAGGAGATGACAGCCTTTTGGCCCTTATGCCCTCAGGGATGTGTTATATATACATTTGGAGGGACATAATAGAAACACCTGTCTAGATAGCTGAGATTCAAATCTGATATATGGACCCCACCTTCCTCACACCCAAATCCAACTAACATTCCAGATTAGGAGGTATTGTATGTGTGGAAGGAAAGTCACCAAAGGTTCCTATAGCTTACTATAAATCCACACTTCTGGGCTTATTCTCCTGGTATAAATCACGTATGGCAGAAGCCAAAGTACCTGACTATATGGCAGAAGATGAGAGATAAAGTCAGGGCCCAGGTTTATTTTGGATAGTTGAAAGGCTTAACATTCATCTCATGGTCTGGAAGGAAGCCACATGCAGAGGGCAAAATCCCGTGGCCAGTGTTTCCCATAGTGAGGAAGTCTGCCAATGGTTTGGTTGTGACTTATCAAGAGTATTTTCTTCTCTGGCTAAGGGAAACCACATACAAGCTTTCATTTTCATGAAATGAGTTGGATTTTGATAAGCTTATTTTAGTTATAGATTCAAAATCCCGTCTTTCAGCATTTATTATGTTGATTACAGTGAATCTGGTTCTTTTTTCCATGGTTCCCTTATGATCTGCCCATTCTAACTCCAGGTTTACGGACATGTATTTATACGCTTCTTTGACTGATCCAAGAGATCCTATCAAAAGTGTACGAAACATAAACTGTTGAACCTAAATCCAGATTAACTTATCTAAAAAAAGGTCATTTTGTTTTGGTCATGGTAAGCCCTATTCAGTATTAGTTTTGAAAGAGTCAGAAAATGTTTTGAAGCATATGAAATATGTTAGTGATGGTACTCAAAACAGAGTGCCACAGCGCGCGCGTGTGTGTGTGTACTTCATCTTCGGAGAATGTAGGGTAACGTAATGTATGTCAGTTCAGCGGTTCAACTAGTCTATTATTATGTCAGTTGTGAACACAAATGGTTCCCACATCAGTAGATCGCTTCCCAAACCACTAACTTACAATTACCCTAAGCATATGAGGTGACAGAAGGGGACAGGCAGAGAATGTCTGATGGATACTGTCACCAATATTAAGAAAGAAAAAGAAAGACAAAAGAAAGTTCTTCCTCTTCATATTTTTGAGCACTCAGGGCAAAGCCTTCATTTTCCTCTTGACTGACAGCTAATATACCTTGAGGGACGTTACTCAAAGAAAATAATCCAAAGTCAAAAAAACAAACAAACAAAAAATTAAGAAAATTAAGAATGCCCAGAGTGCCAAAACGATGTATTTATTCACAAAGAAAGTGGTCACCTCTTACAATACTTGTATTAGATAAAGGACTGTCTAGAACTGAAATACTAAGGATTGAAAAGTCTGACTGACTTCTTTCGTTGCGTGAGATAAGCAACATTCCTGCATCATGTAGCTTAAAATTTTGCCTTCATAAAAATGACACGTTTTACTGTAAATTTCGCAAATGTTCTTAGTGATTATTAAACAACTATGAAACCTTAGTTTTTCCATTTGAAAGATAAGCTGACGTCTAGCACATTTGCCTAATAGAAGAGCATACAATCAACAGGACGGTCTTTACTCCTCCACGTTGCTCCCTAAGGAAGGCACTTACCCTAAGAACTGTTTTGCCTGATGACAAGTAGCAGCTGCACTTACTTTGATAGTGTCCAATACCTCGCTTTGCCTAATCTGCATCTCTCTCCTAAATGGTTTAATTAATTTTGCATTGTGCTTACTGACTGGTTTTAATTAGCAGTTAAATCAGTTCAGTTAACGAAAAAATGTAGGTGTTTACATGAATGCAAATCACAATGAGTTCTCAGGGCTCAATTCAAAAACTGGTTCCATGCCATTGATGTTGGATTTCTTTAGGCTTTGCTTTAAAAAAAAAAAATGCATCCTTTAGCTATAGCTTCTCCCTCAATAAATTATGAATGTTTATAATTCACTATCTGGTCTGCCCTTTTTTTCTGTATTGAGAAAGGCTGTATGCCCAGACTAACGTGAAGACCTTCCAGGGGGTGTCTTCTGTGCTTCAGTGGAGACACTTCTCATATGTGAGTTCTGGAAATGGCTCTCAGAACGCTGGCTGCAGCGGGGATTTCCTTGGTAAATTGTCTGGGGTAGTCACAGTGCAGGGGGGCCATTAATTTCTCCAGAGATGGTTAGATGGTGACACAACACAAAACATAACTCTGGTGTGGCTCCTTGTAAGCTGATGTTTGAGGGGAAAAAACTGAGGTGATTCCATTTTTAAATCTGTTTCAATTCCAAAATCAGTAAATTCTTCAACCCCTGATTTGGTGTGTATACAAGAAAACAGTCAAACATGAACAACGGTGTTGTTTCTTTATTTTTTTTTTTTAAATCTTATCAACTGACTATTTCTAATTTATATATAAAAAAAGTGCTTTTACAATTCCTAGACCTTGTGATCCAATTGGAGGTGGTCTGCTTAGAAAATAGATTTCTGCAAAAAATGTTGATTTACTTGACTTGAAATTCAAGATACCTCTATAATTTCAGAAGAAACAGAAGAGCAGTTTCTTTTAGCAAGATAGTATAGTAAAGAGCTGATCTAGTATGTAGACAACTTAAAGACTGTATACCAAAACTGTGAATAGTAAAATCCTAAAATACATCTTTTCCTCAACGGTAAACTTTATAGAGCTTTCATTGTTTGGATGATGACTTTAGTTCTTCCAGTCACTTTATGTGTGTTGACAAATCACTTGTACACTGTTTAAGAGGTATTTTAGTAGCAACATTTCTCAGTGATCTCCAACCACAAGCTTCTTCTAATCTTTCTACTGTCAGTATGAACACAGGATAGGGGCTTTCTCATCAGGCTTGAAGAATCTCATATAAGGAGAAGGCAGTATCCAAGAAAGAGCCATTTATTTGTTTGAACAAAACCTCTTTTCTATGCTATATATGTTAATATCTTTTATAACATACGTTGAGAAATTCAGCATTACACAGTTCAGTTGGGTTAGCTGCTCTTGCTAAAGAAAAATTTCAGAATAATTAATAAGCGTCAGGAAAACAGTCGATTAGCTGCAGTATGGAACCAGAAGGACCTGGAAACCAGGGCGGGAGTGATTTCCACTAATGAGCTGATGAAGGATACTTAATGATCTGGTTGCAAGCCCAGAAAACCTTGCAAACAAGTTTCATGTACACAGCAACCAGAGAGAAAGTGTTAAATCAATACATGTTGTAGTGTATAGAAAATTCTGTTTGGCAATGAATTATCATGATGAAAATGAAAGCAAAACTTCCTACTGTGATCATGCCTCACCTGAGAGCTAGTTTACTCTTCAAAAGTAAAACTGAGTGATTTTTATGCAGATATGTATGCATGAAGGTATAAGAATCTATCTATAGATCATCTTTTTCCAATTAATTTCGATTAAAACTTTCTTAGGTTTACATATAGAAAAAATATTTTAAAATGGTAATAAATCATTGCTCTGCAAAAATATTCTGTAAGTTTTCAATATTTTGAAATTTACTGACACATAATTTACGAACCAGCATATGGTCTGTCTTGGTGAATGTTCAATGTACAATTGAAATTGTGTATTCTGCAGTCCTTGGGTGTAGCGTTCTGTAAACGTCAATTAAATCAAGGTGGTTCAAGTTTTGTTCAAATCTTCTCTATTGGTGTAGCCCCCCGACTGTGGGAACAAAGGAACGAGCCTTGGGCTGGAATGGTATACAAGTTATAAAAAGCTGCAGACTCAGAGGAGAGAAGGCTGGTTAGTCAATGGCGGGTAAGATCCCCAGAGGGGGGGAACCTAAGACAGGCACAGCCGCCTGAGTCCAAGAAGAATATTGTTAAGCAGCTGTTTCTCACACTTTCCGCCCTGATAGGCTGTAAGGCTCGCTGGTGCCAACACAAACATGATTTACCAAAACATAAAGAGTCTTCTGACCTTGAGCCAGACACTGCCTGTTAACCATTTCCCTTATCATTCTTCTCTGCTACATAAGACTACATAACTTAATAAAGCTTTAGAGTAGTCATCAGCTCTCTCTGCATACGGTGTGTATGTGTACATGATACCGTGACACCAACAATCGGTCTAACTTATTTATAGTTATTCTATTAATTAATGTGTTGTGGTGTTATAAACACCAACCATGATGGTGCATTTGTCCATTTATTCTATTTTTTTATCAATTTTTACTTTACATGTGCATTTCAAACTTTTTATTTTAAAATAAATATAAATTCACTGGAAGTTGCTAAGATAGTACAGAGTGGTCATGTACCTTCTCTCGGTTTCCCCCAATGGTTACATTTTTTTCAAGCCTGAAAATTATCCCTTAATATCAATTTATTAGATGATTACTGAGCCAGAAGACAATGTTCATTATGCAAAGGTTAGTTACAGACATTATTCTTCAGAAACATTTTAATTCTAAATATAAATATTGAATTGCATGAATTCTAGACTAAACATGTTCAAACAGATAAGTCATTATAAGTAGTGTTTCATATCCTACAAGTGAGAATACTTTTTCTTTCTTTTTTTAATAGCTACATTAAGATATAATTCTCATAATATAAGAATCTACCTATTTAGTGTATATAGCCTACTGATTTTTAGTATATTCAAAGAATTGTGCAACCATCAATAAAACTGATTTTAGAACATTTTGATCATCCCAAAAAGAAATTCGGTATTTATTTGTATTCATTCCCCATTCCCACCTCCTCTTACCCTTAACCCCAGGCAACCACCAATTTAATTTCTGTTCCTATAAATTTGCCTGTTTTGGATATTTCATATACATGGAAACATAATATGTGGTCTTCTGTTCACTTAGCATAATGTTTTCAAGATTTATCCATGTTGTAGCATGTATCATTATTCCTCCCTTTTTATTGCTGAGTACTATTCCACTGTATGGATATACCATTTTTGTTCATCCATTCATCAATAGATTGATGTTTAGGTTGAGTCTACTTTTTGGCTAATAAGAATAATGCTGCTATGAACATTTTTGTACAAGTATTTGTGTGGAAATGTTTTCATTTTGTTTAGGTATACACCAAGAGCAGAATTTCTGGTTCACATGGTAACTCTATATTTATAATTTTGAAGACCTGCCAAACTGATTTTCAAAGTGGCTGAACTATTTTAGGCTCCCAGTAGCAACGTATGAGGGTTCCAATTTCTCCACATCTTCTTCCAAATACATAATTTTCTAGGTTTTTATTACAACCAAGTAGTATCTCATTGTGGTTTTGATTTGCATTTCCCTGATGATTACTGACACTGAGCATTTTTTATGTGCTTTGGGGGCATTTCTATTATCTTTTGAGAGAAGTCTATTCAAGTCATTTGCCCATTTCTTGGGCTAATTATCTTACTCTTACTGAACTGTAAGAGTTTTTTTTATATATTCTTGATGAAATTCTCTGTCTGATATATGATTTACAGACTACATTTTCTTATCGTGTGGGTTGTCTTTTCTTTTTTGGAGTAGTGCCATTTGAAGCACAAAAGTTTTTAATTTGGATGATGTGCCATTTATCCATTTTTTCTTTTGTTACTTGTGTATTTGGTATCATATTTAAGAAATCATGATCTAATGTCATGGAGATTAAGTGATTTGTTGAAAAAAATATTCTTTCCCCCATGGAACTGCATTGGCACCCCACTGAAAATCAATTGATTATAAATGTAAGTGTTTATTTGTGGACTCTCAATTCTATTCCATCCATCTATCTGTCTAGCCTTAAGGTAGAATTACACTGCCTTGCTTAGTGTAACTTTGTAGGGAGTTTTGGAACTGAGAAACTACGAGTTTTACAACTTTCTTTTTCAATTTCAAACTTTTTTGGCTTTCCTGGGTCCCTTGAATTTCCACATGAATTTTAGGATCAGTTGTTGATTTCTACAAAAAAGCCAGTTGTGATTTCGATCAGGATTACATTGAATCTATAGCTCAATTTAGGGAGAATTATCATCTTAATATAACCCAATGTTATATCTTACATAATTTGTCACATAAATACAATATTAAAACAAGGAAGTTGACACTGGTAACATATGTGTGCATAGCTCTATGACATTTTTTAACATGTGTAGGTTTGTTTAATTACCACCACAATGAAGATACTGATTATTCCATTACCACAAAGATCTCCCTTGTGCTATCCATTTTTAGTCACAATCCTCATTTTCAAACTTCCCTAAACCTTAGCAACACAAATCTGTTTTCCATCTCTATAATTTTGTTATTTCAAGAATGTTATATAAAAGGAATCATAGACAATGTGACCTTTTAAGGTTGATCTTTTTTACAATTAGTGTAATGTCCTTGAGAGTCAACCAAGTTGCATGTACCAACAGTCTGCTCCTTTTGATGGCTGAGTAGTATTCCATGGTATGTGTGTATCACAGTTTGTTCATTCAACTGTTGGGGGCATTTTGTCACTTTCAGGTTTTAGCTATTACTAATAAAGCTGCTATAAACATTTGTGTACAGGTTTTTATGTGAAAATAAATTTTAATTTATCTGGGATTAAAGTCCAGTAGTATAATTACTAGTTAGTATGATAAACATATAATTTTTTTTTAATGAAAATACCTACTTTCTATAGTAGCTGTATGGTATACAAAAGGCAACCTCCAGAATGAAAGAAAAGATTTGCAAACCACATATCTGATAAGGGATTAATGTCCAAAATATATAAGCAACTTGTGTAAATCAAGAGCAAAAATACCAAATAATTCAATTTAAAAACTGGGCAAAGGTTTTCTATTGCTTTGCTGACTTGTTGTTTTTTTTTAACTTGTTTAAGCATGTTCATAATTGCTCATTGAAACAATTTTATGACAGCAGCTTTAAAATACTTGACAGATAATTCTAACATCTGCGTCTTCCTGAAGTTGGCGTTTGTTCACTGTCTTTTTTCACTCAGTTTGAGACTTTCCTGTCTCTTTGTATGATGAGTGATTTCCTGTTGAAACTACCATGTTATTCCTTATGTCCTCAAGTCCCTAATTAGTCTGTTTTCTTTTCTCCAACTTGCAGTGTCTTCTTCTGTTTGTCTTATATGTAATAAACAGGGTTTTAGCTGTACTCAGCAAGAATAATGAGGAAAAGTACATCTATTTCATCTTCCCAGAAGTGGAAGGACTACTTCATGCATTTTGAAGCCTCTGTACAGCTAGTATGCTATGCCTTCTTGACATATATACATATAACTTATCATAACAAAGCCAGTAAGATTGTTCTTATGAAAATGTTACATAGATAGACATATATTTTTTTAACAAGAAAAAAGGGCTAAACTTGTATGTTTTCCAGTTACCAAAATATTTTCAACTTGAACTACGCCACAACTATCCGAAACTAAAAATTCAGGGCTCAAAAGTGCTTTCGTGAACAGCCTTCACTGTGAACCCAGCAGACAGCAAAATTTGCAGCTATGGCTTTGCACTAGAGCTGCGCCTGTGCACTTGAATACACATCTATGTGCACATTTTGCCAACCCGTTAGGGTCGCGGTGCAAATTACTGCGTTTCAAGTTCTTCGTTTCGTCATTCGAAACACTCCTTGGCCCTTGGCCTTGAGAAACAGGCTAATTACACTAAAACTTGAGAACAGTGGTTAAAATTTTACTCTTGGCTAACTCTGCAGTTTGCAGCACAGATTTTCATGTTGTTGTTGTGAATTTAATTGTTTATTCATCTAACATTGAATGAGGGCCTCTGCTTTTCCAGAATTTCTGTTAAGCCTTGTGATACCACATGACACTTAGAAATTACAAGCTCTGGCCTTCACGGAACTTAAGAAAAATCCTCTTTCACTCCCTTGTTTCTTAATGTGCCCTTAAACACTAGGCAATCAGCAAGGTTATTTTATTTTTTATCTTCTGTCACCTTTTCTTCTGCTGTTTTTGCTCATTTTATTATCTTTACATTTTCATAGCACATAGTGCTTAGATTCCATTTGGTCACTCTTATCCTCAAACTTGTTTTTGCCTCAGATGTACAAGAAAATATATTTCATGGCAAGTTTCTCCTGTAAGCCCTAAGTTCACGTTTTAATGTCTTGCTGGGTTGGGCTTTATTTTCCAACGGTTTCATCAAGTTGCACTGATGTGAAACACCTTGCCCTAGTTTTTCTGTGTTCAAAACTTTAGTGTATGGACCATGTATTTGAAGATCTTACTTGGATATGAAATTCTTAGCATCTGTATAGTATTCTGCAGGTTTTGATTCAATCTCTTCTGAAGAGTCTTGCTTCCGAGGAATCTGATGCAATTTCTTTTCTTTACAAGGTGAGGTATGCATTCTTTTCTTTGTCGACCTGAAGTACTGCTTTATTATCTTTTAAAGATACGTTTACTAGGATGTTTCTTAAGTTTGAGTCTTTAGGGTCCCTTTTCACAAGAATTTGGGATACTCTTTTTCTATGCAAATATAAGAGTTCTTTTATTTCAAAATAGTTTTTCTTCTTCATTTAAGAAATATTTTAGTCCATTATTTTACTGCTTTCTTCAGTGACTCCATTATACATCCACCATATCTCTCTCTGCTTTCTTCAGTATTTATCCTTTCATCTCCGTCTTTGTAGTTTATCACTTCACTTCCATTCTCTTTATTTTTCTTATATCCCTTGATGTATTTTCAATGATTTGTTTCATCTTTGTGTACCTTGTAGCTTAATTTTTTGGAAAACATCTTGCATTTTCTTCTTTTTCTTTCCCAAGTTCTCCCAGATCCCACTTCACTTCTCCTCATTGTTTGACTATGTCCTTCTATTGTCTGGCCACCCACATTCTAAATCTCACATTTCTGCTGTGTGATTATATTTTATATCAGCATTTTTTCCCCAGCAATTTCTCAAAATTCACATGAAGCTAATGAGTTATGATTTTCATATATTCTGTGGCAACATTTTTTTTTTTGCTGAATTTTCCTCGTGAGTAAGAAGGCTCTGCTTCCTTTCTGAACTTGCCTTTTTTTAATGTGCTAACCCTGTACCCTGTCACCAGAGACTGATTTTAAGTCTCCAGTTGAGCTTGAGAATCTGCATATTTTTAATACACAGCCCCAGCTGATTCTGCTACATGTGGTCCAGGGAATAGACTTTGAAAAACTCTGTTCTTGGGTAAAAGCTGACATTTGTTTTTAATCATCTGGAAATGTAAACAAATGAAACAGAAGCCATGATTGGAGTGGTATGTTTTTGGAGACTCATTTCTTCCCCATTCTTTCTGTCTAACCCAAGGACATTCCTAAAGACGTATCAGTGAAGGTCAGGGTGGAACCACTGTGCATCACTGCAGGCCGGAGAGAAGGCGGCCACACTGTACAAAGGAAGCATGCACTGTCCTTGGAGCAGGAATGCAGACTCTGGCCCTAAGTCTAAAACAAGTTCTGTGACCTCAAAATAAGGCACTTAAAATAACAATGACTTTTGACCAGAGAGTTACATTTTCACAATTATAGTTGCTAAATTTAAATTTCACGACAATTCCGGATGGTCGGTATTTCTACTATACTTACTTTATGTAGCAGGAGACTGCAGCTCAGACGTTAAGCAATCTATTTAAATCACACAGCTAATGGAGGAAGGAGATAACTTTTGAGTTTATTTACTTTTTTAATTTAAAATTTTATTTTTAATGGACAATGTGGTGACATGATTCATAAGTCCCTCTTTCCCTTCCTGGTGATTATACAGTTTACTCTTTATTCGCCCACTAGCAGTGCGGAGTACTGCCTGTGTTTCCACACCCCTGCTAAAAAAGTTTGATAAATTTCTGGACTGGTAAATTTGATGGGTGAGAAAGAATTATCTTAGTGATAATTTTAAAATTTGTATTTGTCTCTTTTTGAGTAAATTTGGCCATCTTTTCACATGTGTAAGGGCTATTTAATATTTGTTGTTTTCATGAATTCTCTTTTCAGGTCCTTTTCTGCTGAGTTGGTTTTTTTGTTTATTTGTTTGGCGCTTTTTTTTTTGCTCTAGGTTTTCAAGAATTTTCTTTATTTACTAGAAAGATTAGCACTCTATCAATATTTTTGCAAATATTTTCACATCTTACATTTAATTTTGAAGTAATTTATGGTATATCTCCCTCTCTTCTTTTACTATGCTGAACCTTTTAAAAATGCAGTTGGATCTTACCTTCAGGTAATGAAGGAATTCACTTCTATCTTCTAGTAACTATATGGCCTCATTTTTTACATTTTAAATTTTGATCCATTTGAAGTTTATCCTATTCACAGAGAGAGATAAGATTCTAATTTTATCTTGCTTTCCCCAAATGATTACCTACTTTTTCCAACACCAGTTATTTAAATTTCCACCCGCACCCCAGTAGCTGGAGGCCGCTCTTTTATTGTACGTTGCCTCACTTTGTGTGCGCAGGGGTCTGCTTCTGGAGTTTCTGTTTAGTTCCGCTGGTCTCTCTGCCACCCCGGTGTCTCCAGCACGCTGCTAGGCTGTGGAGGATTCTCGCTGGAGCACCTGGTAAGGCTGCTCCATCCTCAAAGCTCTTCATTTTCAGGATTTTTCCTGCTAGTCTTGCCGATTTACTTTCCTTTCGGTCTTTCTTGGGAACACATTACATTTCTAAGTCAGTCTAAAGAGAATGAAAACCTTCATGATATTGAGTCTTTCTGTGTAAGCACATTCTAGGTACCATGTCTTCTGAAGTCACTTTGGTAAATTGTATTTTCCTCAAAAAATATTCATTTCATCTATGGCTCCAATTTAATTTCCATGAAGTTGTGTGAAACAGCCTTTGTTTCCAAGGTTTTGCCACCCTTGGGCAGCTCTGTCCCCCGACCCATTTCCCATCAGTGTTCGTTCTGCTGCATTTCTCTCCCCCCGCCCCGCATCCATCCTCCTCTCTCTGTCCCAGCCCCTTGTCTCATTTGTGTGTGTGCCAGTCTTGCTGATCTCAGGAACTCTGAGCTACATTTGCAGACAATTTAGAGTTTGCAGATTTGTTTTCTTCTACTTCACTGTGAATTTGTTTCGAGTGAGTGACTTGCTATTATTGTTCTTTTTCTCTATTTTGCTTTATATGATTTCTAGGGGGGAAAAAAAAGGAAGATCTAGACTCGAGCCACCATTACATTCCTACTCGATACCTGGATTTCTTATAATATTTTTTTTTAACCTTGACATGTCATCATCTTCTTTCTTAAACCTGGTTCTTTCTGCAGTATGTTATGAGGAATCCCATCACCAATTTGCTCCCTACATAAGCTATAGAAATCATATCCATTCTTAGGATACTGAAGTAGAGGACTCATTTTGGCCATTTTCTTAAGAAAACTAGTCCAGTCTTCTTTCTGTCCTTTGTCTCACTGCACCCCTACCTACGCCTATTCTGAGAGCTTTTCTAACCTCCCTCACTCTTTGTACACGCCTTTCCCTTTCCCTTCCCCTCACTCTTTGCCAGTAAACACAGATTCACACTGAGATATCTCCTCTGGGAAGCTCTTGGTGATCCGCCACCACACCAGCAAAATTAGCTACTCCTTTATTAGTCATTCCTTTATCAGAGCGGAAGGCTGTTCTAATGCCCTGAGTGCTTAATACATTTTAATGCTATCATTTTCTTAACTCTAACTTATCCTTGGTATATTGTGAGCTCTTTGATGGCACGTGATAGGTCAACAGTCGTTCTTTTTGTTGAACAGTGTAAAATTAATTTGACTTAACTTATAATGATGAGTAAAAATTATTTCTTTGTCTGGTTCTCCGTCCAGAATGTAGGTCTATGAAGATTAGGAGTCAAGTATTTTTATGATTACAGACCAAGGGACTTGCACATCTCCCGCAGCACAGTTAGACCTTCACGTATGTCTGACTCAAGTTCTAGTCTTTCAGAGAAAGATGGAGAAACAACGTCATCACTGAGAGTAAAGGACATAGACAATAAACCTATGTTAGCTACGGACAGAGTTAGAATTATAACTCGTATCTCTTAAATCCCAGAAAGCAAGCACATCTGCTTGCTGCTTTCTTCTCCATTTATGCCAGCCAAGAGCAAGGCGAGAATAAATACAGTGAATGATTAAAGACCAAAGGGAAGGGAAAGGGGAAAGCAGAGCTTGTGACGTGGAGCCCTCTCGCAGAAGCCTTCTGCGTACCAAAGCAGGCAGCAGAGCTGTCGTGCCATCCCACTCTCCTCTTGGGCTTCTACCTGGCTCATGTTTTTAGTGGAAAGGTGTTTGCCCTTCTCGATATTTTGCAGACATGCCAAAAAGATTAATTACAATAATTTCTCCTGCAGCTGGGTTACTGATATATAAAATGTTCCTGTATTATCATATGCATTCCAACCGATGCCACTCCAACTGGTATATAAAGAGCCAATTTATTAGATGACCACAAATAACGAAGGACACAGAGAGGAGTATGAAATTTGCATCTATAACAGAGACTCTGGATGAGAATTCTATCTTTAGGAGCTCAGAAGATGAATGAGTAAAAGTATGATAGATACAAATAGCAGGGTTCATTACACAATCAGAGGGCATTATCAGACATGTGATGAAGATAAATTCGACCGCATGTCAGGGAAATCACGTTATTGTCTCTAATCTATCATCTTGTTAATGCTATTTCTATGGAAACATTAAAAGAAATTAAACTACTAAAACCTGAAAACAGATTTGACAGCTACGTGTAGCAAAAGAAAAATATCAAGATTTTGCTGAAATACATGGCAGACTTTAGCGAGACGTGTTAATTACTAGTTAGTGTTTAGGTAATCTACAGATTGTGGAAGGATAAACAGACTCCTGTTAATAAAGATCTTATTATTATTGTTGCTACAAATAATTGTTTAGTATTTATATTGTGTATTAGTTCATGGGGAAGTTGTAATTTAGAATTTTCCTGTTCTAGAAAGAGCGATTCAATTCAGCACAAAGATGGGCTCTGTACATTTGCAAATTTGTATAAAAGCATTAGCATTCATTGCTTATATTTATTTATGCAGGCTTTAATCATCTGAATGCCTTCCATTAACTGACACAGACAGGTGGGGTATTTTTTTGCCCATTTATCATAGATGTGGAATAGGTTTATTTTAGTGTTTAAAACCTGTTTCTCCTGTTTTCCATTCTCCTCTCATGATTTCCAGTAAGGCAAGAGGCTACCCATACTTTCTAATGTGTAAGTTTGTGGGTATCTGTCTGTGCTTTTGCATGGGGGGAGGGGCTAGAAGGAGAAACGGATGAGCCCCACATGTACCCTATTTTAACTAAAAAAAGATAATTTCTGCCCCTAAGAGATCCAGTACTTTGCTTCTCCATTTACACTTACTTTGATTGAACAGTAAGAGAGATGAGCTGAGAGGGAGGTTTTTCTTCCCACTTTTCTTTATCCTTCTGAAATTATGTAAAAATAAAGCTAATTATCTCTATAGCTGTAATCATGAAAAAAAAAGACATGAGAATCAAATTTAACTTCAGTTCTGCTGTGAGTTGACGTAAGACCATTAAGAAATCATAGTTTCCTTTATTTCTATTCATCTATTATGAAATAAAGTGAACTCAACTTCTCTTCAACACAGGATTATAATAAGTTTTATTCTTTTGGTATTTATAATGAAATTTGTGAAGTTCAGATGAAAGATGTTACAAACTATCAGGGACAGGAACTAATTTTTTTTAATCCCTGGAGGCGAAGTATTTTGAGTTTTCTAATATAAAGAAGAAATCATGACAAGGGCTTCACCAAATGGCTAGATTTTTTAAACATGAATTCAACCTATGGCAACAGGTTAAAGGCAATTGGGTTAATTATTTAAAAACTGAATTGCTGTGGAGAATCACTGAATGAAACAAAACAGCCTTTCACAGTGACAGTTTATGAAGTTTTTAATTTGGGCAATGTTATTTCCCAAAAGATTTAATTTTGTGAACTAGTCTTCAGCTGCCTTGCGAGCTCTGCGGTACCAAACACGTGTGACCAAAACTTTTTCCAAAGCAGAAGTGTAAGAACTGTTTGTGTCACTGTAACCCATGAAGACTGGGTCTGAATCTAGAAACAACTGTAGATTTAGAAGTTGTTAGTCTAGTAATGTGCAAAAATAGTATCTGGAAAGCTTTGATGATTCCCAGATAAGCTATAATTACAAGCATAAAATAAAGCTGCAAACAAGAATACACATTTTTGGAAAATTTAAACCAAGCATTTAAACCAAGAAATTTTCCTCCAAAAGTATGAACTCTTGCTTTGATCACTAGGCCATTTTAAAATCTCAGTTGTCAAATAATTGTCTTGTTTCTCCAGAATGTTCCATGTAGATAGATTTTTCTTCTTTGACTTAAGATGTCTGGCAGAGCTGAGAATACCCTGTTAACCCTGTTAGCCCTTATATTCTTGGACTTTGGAACAGTTCCACTTCAAAAGAATTTGATATTATCACATTTTACACAGAAAATACATTCAGTAGATAATTGCTGACTCATTGCTTATTCATGTCAATCACAGACAGATACAGTGGGCACTGGATTGTCACTGAGAAGGCCAGAGAGGACAATATTTATTGAGCATAATTCCATGCAGTCAACACTGAGCAAGAGTTTTCTTTCTTTCTTTTTTTTTTTTTAACAAATACTCTTTTATTTTCATTTAATCAAAAAAGATTTAGGTTCTAAGTGATCTTTGTCACTAAAAATCTGTGTGATTGGATATATAACATCACTTCCTTTGAATCTTTGATTTTCATCTAAAAAATGAGGAGACTTTTAGATCATCTTTTTAAGGCCTCAAGTTTCCATGGCAAACATTTCTCCCAGCTCTATAACTGTTCTTTCATGGCCATAAAGAAGTCTATGAGTTTTCATATTTGTGTGTTTTGGGTCCTGACTTAACGATCATCAATGCTAGCATTTTCCGTCGTAAACATACATCTATGTAAGTTCTGGGAAACACCGCTCCCTATCTAAGCGAGGACTGAAGCCACAGGAGTCACCTAACACCAACACCAGTGGCTTCCCCTCCCTCCAGGTCCTTCCCTATGATCCTAGTCAGCAGTGATTGGTGGTGGCATTTAATGAGATGTTGTTTACCTCAGACACATTGAATTATCATGAAAGAAACGTGTGCCTTGGATTCTTTGGAAGCTGGGATAAAATTGTATTTATTTCAAAGGCATTACTGTCATATTTGTCAGAATAATCTGTGCTCTTTTACTGAGTCCTGTCATTCAGATAAAAGATCTCTTTGAAGGTCACACGGGGAGGGGGTGTAGTGAATAGGAGGAAGGGGTTCAGAAGTAGACTGTTCTCTGTGACTGTGAGCAAAGGTGCTGATGCCTCATTTTTCTGAACCACAAAATGTGATAACGATAGTATTTATCCCCTTGGCATATTGAAAACATTAAATGAAATTATATGCATAAGATTCTTAGAGTACTGGTTAAAAGTAGCCAAATTGTGAGCAGCATACGCTCAGGTTTGTTGTTATGATTTAACTATTTGATTCATTAATAAAAATATTATTCTTACATGTATCACTTTCTATAAATAATTCAGATGGTGTAAAAATAAAAGTGCTTTCTGATGAAAATAGGGACTACAAGTCAGAATGAACACTTGGGAAAGTCCCTCACGGCACATGCGATCCTGTAGAAACACTCATTCGTATGATGTGATGTAGCTTCTCTGGTCAAGGGGCTTCTTTTATGCCAGATTCATATTTCCATTCAACCAATCTTCAGAAACAGGATTGGGTGACAGTCCTCTAGCGTCAGCCTGCAGGGGGTCGTCTTTAACAAAGGTCTGTGGTACGTTGTCTCTGATGCGAAATCTGGGTGACCTGACGCTTTGCAGTATCACAAAGATGCACTCCTCTCACTGGAGACCACCCGAGAGCGCTTTCCGGAAGCAACTCCACATTGTGCATTAAATAAAATGTGCAACCTAATGTCACAGGATGCAAAATAAAAGGCGTCTCAGAAACCAGGCCTGGGATCCACGGGAGAGACGTGCGGATTCTGACGTCACAATGCTGTCTTGTTGTCCAGGGCCTGGGCTGTATCACATGAAGGAACTGCCGAGCATCACTCGGAGTGATCCAGGAAGCGGGAAAGAAAGACACAGTCTGCTCTTCTGGCCAACAGAGCTTTTAATAGGCTAGCCTTTCATTAAGTGAATTCCTAAATGTTGACCAAATTCTTTTAGACAGAGGCAGCTAATGGCTTAGGGTGCATGTGATGCACTTGCTGTTGCATAGACACTGATAAAAAAAAAAAAAAAAGTCCTTCAGGCTGCTTTCCCAGAGCGCTCACATGCTGGGGGTGGGGGCTGGGCAGAAACTTCTCTTCAGTGGTTCCTTTCATGTCCCAAGAAGGATGGTCATGTGTTTCAGTTTAGCTGATACATTCCAATAAAATGATTTTCAAAGAGACAGGACAAATAATAGGCGTTTTACATATGGTGGCTGTGCATGTCACATGGAGCTAATTTTCTCATACACAATATATTTGTTATTCCACAAGCTGGTTATAATTCATTTAAGGTCCCTTTTATTTAATTTTACCTAATAAACTAATGAAATGGCCCAGTGAAGTCTTTATGGTCAATATAATTTGGGTGCATGACTGAGCCTACACTTCCTCTAGGGTATTAAAGATACATCTTTGCCGTCCGAGCCTTTTTCCCCCTCACAAAGCTCAAGGAAAAAAAAAAGCATCTCAAGTCTGGATAGCATTATTATATTTTTTTAAAAATAATTCTTGATGTCACAATTTTAAAAGAAAAAAATCAGCTTTATTTTTCTGGTGAACAAGTATAATTATTAGCAAATGTTTTTCTCTGTTTCTCGTGGTGCCAGTGCAGTTATCAGCTGCCATTTGTCTACTTGAAAATACTTATAGGACGTGCGTTAGAAAGCAGAAGTCACTTGCAAGGAAAATTAACTGGGAGCTTAAAGAATGACGCGTCCCACGTCGACAGGGAAGTCATGACGCACCAACTGTCCGTGACGTAGAAATCGTCTTCATGCAAAAGAGCTAAATAACTTTTCTTGCTTTGCTGTTTGTTTTCCAGTTGCTAATCAAACAAGATCTCTAGGTGGATTTCTAGACCATTCTCATCAGATCCGTAACACTGTACCTTATAGTGTGGTGTCATTTCCACCTCCTAGGCCCTCCTAAGAGGTGACTCGGCAAACCTCCCTGTGAATGATGTGCCCAAATGTCAGATGAAGAGTCCAGTCATCTTTCCTGTCTCAGGGAAATATATTTGAGAGACAACGTGATGCAATTATTAACCAAGCTAGGACAACTCGAAGATGTGCTAACGGGCAGAGAGGGCTGGGCGTCACAGAAAATGCAGCCCCGTGAGGCAGGGTCAAAGCGCGCACGGCTACCGGGAGGCCGGGAGCAGCGCAGGCCGCGGCCCTCTCCTCTCTGGGGGCTTCAGGCTCGCATCCTCAGGCAAGCAGGTGAGCAGCCAGTCCTCCCGAAACACTGACGCGTCAGCAACCTAGTGTAATTGCTAAGTTCGGGGGAGAGAATTTCTTAGAGGGAGATATTCAATGACAACGTTGCCTATATACCTGCAGAGTATTATTTGCTAAGTACTAGTCGAGCGTTTTTATCACCTACCAGTTTTGAGAGAAACGTGTAAATAGTAAGCCCAATAAACCATACAAAAGCTACTAATCTGGAGAGAGCTCAGACGAAAACAGAAATGAATAAATGACTAATTTCTTTCAGCCCTGCCCTGCATGCTACAGATCTTCCCCACACGCACTCTGTCTCTCTCTCTCTCTCTCCCCCTCTCAGTCTGAAGGTCAGTAGGACTTCTTAGGTAAACATGTAATAGGAAAGAACAGACCTGACTCCATATGAGATCTGTTCCTTCCGCCCTAACCCTGCGCTGTTTCCTGGGCTTAGTCGTGCTGGTTCTAAAGCTTTTGTAAAAAAAAATGTTGCCTAGAGCCTGAAATGTACAGGGCAGCCCACTCTCAAGGCTCTGACCTTCAAGGGCGTAACACTTTCACATTCACGTAGAGATAAGAAGTTGCAGAACAGAAAATAACATTTGTCCTGGTTATGATTTACAGGGACACCGCGACCTGACCTACATGGACGGCTGCAAGCACGAAGGATTCTGACACCAAAAGTTTGCAACAACCTACCACACCCCCTTCTGTTTTTAGTATAAAAGGAGCCTGACTTCTGACTTGGGGAAGATGGTTCTCCAGGACATTAGCCTGCCATCTTCTCGGTCTTTCCAAATAAAGTCATTGTTCCTTGGCCCAGCATCTCATCATTTACTGGGCTGTCAGGCGGTGAGCAGAACAAGTTTGGACTCGGTAACAAGCACAATGAAATTTTAAGAGCCTAGTACTCTGTTCAAGAGACAGGTCCTAGAATGGCTCTGCTGCCAACCAGCTCTGTGACTTTAGCCAGGTCGTATCTAAGGTTGTCTCCTCACGTGCAAGATAGAGTTCGGGCCAAATGACGTCTAATGTCCCTTTGTGCTCTGAATTTCTACAGTTCTTTTCTTACATTATCATAAGGTTGCGAATCATAACAAATCATCGTTTCTTTCAGTTTCACATCTATTCTGCAGAGGTCAATGGAGAAGAGTGGATTAGGGAGGTTTATTACACTAGCAGTCAAAGCAGGGTTCACCTCTTCTGCTAGATGAACAGAGCCCTGGACAGATATCACTGTTAGGTCACCAGGCACATCCCTGAAACAGACTGATGGTCGTATGACACTTGCCAAAAACCTTTATTGAATGATGCAATCACTTTTATTGATGTTATTTATTGAAACACTTGCTTCTTATCTTACATTATTGACAGCGATGACTATGAGATGTTATGAGTTAATTTAATTTTATTTTGAAAGCTCTGCCATTTTGTCCAATATCTTTCCCAGCTGTCATTCTTTAGCAAGAGCCATTTAATTCATGCATTCATTGCTATTCGAAGACTAAAGCGATCTCAATAATGAATTTAAAATACTGGTCCTGTCCGTCATGAGCAAAAGTCATAGAATACACAAAGCATTCAAATTGGTGTTTCCAGCTCAATTTGGGCAGATCTTTTTCTGTGTAATTCTAATAACACAAGCAATAAAGTCCTGTTTTTAACAGACACAAGCGAGGGCTTTTTCTGATGAAATAGTCATTATTAGGCATTATCAGGCAACTGAAATCTAGGTAAACATCTTTAAAATATCCACATACCACAACAGAATCAGCTGATGTCTTTAGAGGACTCAGAAGACCCACACTCTAGGATTGGATCTTCCATTAACTGCCATGTCACCTGGAATGAATCATTTAAAATCTTAGTTTATTGAACAGCAGTGTGAACATCAAATGGGAGAATTTACCAAAATTACTTTGAAAGTTATAACCCACTGTGTAAATGAAAGGTACTGTATCGTGATATAAATGAATATTCATAATGATGATAAAATTATGCTGAAATGGATACTTATTAATTAGGAAAAAATTTGTTCCCAAGAGTATTTTATTCATCCTATCTTTATGCAGTTAGATCACTAAAAAGAGAAATATAGTCGTTTTTACACCATGTTACCTTTGCAAGACTGTACTCATAATATCTTTTTGAAACTATTGTTGGAATTATGGGTGGACCCAGACAAACCTGTTTAGATTTGGTCAAACCTACCATCAGTGAGGGGAAGTAACTCAAGGGAATAGCCTCCTAAGGGTGGACTCAGCAAAGTCTTTCTGGCAAAGGATGGTTAATGCACTTACTCTGGTCCAAGTGGAGTCAATTTGTTCTTTTTGATGCAACAATCTGTTACCTTGTGTAGGCATCTGGCATAATCAGTTTTTCACAATAAATTGATACATGTCTCTGACACATGTTTCTTGTGTTATGCTGTCTTTTATACACTACAACAATTGGTTTTGGGGTTTTTTTGTTTTTGTTTTTCTTTAATCTCTGGGGAGACAGTTCTTTGAGAAAACAATTCTGGTACAAAACAAATTTTATTTTCTGGCAAAACTGGGGGGAAAAAATCTAAGTTTGGTAGTGTTGCAAAATTGTGAAAGATCTTGCGGTTAAACTTTGAAGTTTAATGTAAGACTTTAGAAAGAAGTGAAACAGTTTTCATGGCTGAAAAATACAATTTTCTGTATGAGTAAAACTGATGTTCTATTGTGAAGACTTATTTTTGGGGGAAGAAAAAGAAATGTTTGGGTCAATTTTATGAAAAGACATGTCCACTGGTGAAGATACAAAAAATAATACGTCACAGCCGTGAGAAGATACCGGTATTTCTAGATGAGGAGAATTGGGGCAGGATTAGACATTGTTAAAATTTCCCCATATTATGTGGAGAATAAGGCAGAGAAATGCTACTCTGTTCTGCCACTAACTAGTGAGCCACATTTTATGAGCCACGCTACCTCCGTGGAACAAATTATTCACCTCTTGGAAGCTACATGAATTCTTCTAGTCCAACTAGTGTGTGAAGTTGTTAAGTTTCCTTAAAATTGTCTTACCAGTGCTCTATACACAATTAATATTCAGGAAGTGCTTTACTAGACTAACGAAGGTGCACGTAATGGCATGCCATTGGCTTTGACAAGGTCAAATTTGGCCTGAACACCTTGCACGTATAGGAAGGGGCTCAGCTCTGAGTCCAAAAATGTGGACTGGGTTCTGCTTCTCTATGTTGATTCACTTAATAGTCGGCGAACAAGAGCCCAGAGGTGGAACTGGGGTCCTTCACTGTTTTTACCTTACAGACCTCTGAGATGTCTAATGGCTACAACATGACAGGACTGTCGTGGGCAACCGTGAGGTGCTACAAACATCTTTAAACTTAGAAATCTAGAAGCCATCCCAAGAACGAATGTGTCCAGTTCTATTCAAGAGTGTGGCCTTTTGTTATCCAGACGACTCAGCGAGGCTGTGAGTAACGTGGTGTGGCATTAGGTCATTTTCCCTTTAGCATCTGTATTTCCTTGAAAAATTGCTTAACTCTTCTTAGCCTCAAAGTCATCTATAATGTTCTATAAGGATTAAATGAAATGTGTCTAAATAATATTGAAAATCTAGCTGTTATGATTATAAAAATTTTGGAACACTTGTAAGAATGAACAACAATGCTATAGTACTCCCCTAAATTTATAAATGTCAACCTAAGTTGTGGGAACTATGAGGAAAGTTTAGAGAGATATTTAACTTTAACTGGCTGGAACTTTCCTAAAATACTTGGAATATGAGAGACAATGTATTCTTAATCTAGTTTGATAAAAAATATGATAAAAACAAATACTACAAAATGACAATAATGTGTACTTATTGCAATTTAATTCAGATTAATAACTCTTAAGTATTAGGATTTTGTCATCTTTTTTTATTTTCCCAAAATTCTTTATGGCATTCTAGGTAGTATTTTGGGCAATCATGGGTAATTGTAGAAATCGGAACTAAATCAACCAGACCCCAAGTTTCCTTTACAGACTGGCATGACCCAGATTAGCTACAGAAATAAAACAGATTGATAAAAATTGTAACCTTTTCTCCACTTTGTCAAAAGCAATCACAGCCTCCCAAAAGTTTTTCTGCTTTCCTTACAGAATATCTATATACACAGATACAGTTTATTGAAACAGTTACTCTTTCTGCCAAAACAGTATAAGCCTTACTTACGTTAACTGAATGGAGTACACACATGGTAGGTAAATTGGCCTCTCAGAATTGAGCAGCAATCCTCTTAAAGTATTTTGTTACTCACACATAGCCTACTTCTAGAGAACATTGTACAAGCTGTAATTTCCTCTTTCGTAGTGTACATGTGAATAAAGCAATCTATTTTAAATAGGTATCTTTTATAAGAGAAAAGCGAAGTAAAATGATATTCAAGTTGGAAATTTTGTCTACATTTTGATTACTTTTGTTTTTATACCTCTCCTATGGGGCAGGAACCTCGGTTGACCAGGTCAAGATGTTCAATTCCATCCCACCTTGATGACTGCTTTGTTTGAAAGACGTTATTTTTTTAGAGTAGTTTTAGGTTCACAGAACAAAGAAAGGGGCCAGAGATTTCGCATATACCCTGCGCCTGCGCACACGCTCGGCCTCCCCTACTGTCAACATCCCCCACGAGAGCAGTACATTCGTTACAACTGACGAACCTACACTGAATGGTCATTATTACCCAGAGTCTGTAGCTAACCTTAGGGTTCACTCTTGAAGTTGTAAGTTCTATGAGTTTGGACAAATGTGTATAATGACATGTACCCATTATTCTAGTAACATGCAGAGTATTTTCACTGCCCTAACGATTCTTCCCTCCTCCTGCCTCAGAAGCAGTATTTGCTACTGAGCTTTTTACTCTCTCCACGGTTTTTTGTGTTTTCCAGAATGTCATGTAGTTGGAATCATACAGTATACATATAGCCTTTTCAGAGTGGCTTATTTCACTTAGTAAAATGCATTTAAGTTTCCTCCATATCTTTTCATGGCTTGATAGCTCATTTCTTTTTACTGCTGATAATATTCTATTGTTAGTTTGTACCACAGTTTATTTATTCAATCACCTATTGAAGGACTTACGGCTGCTTCCAAGTTTTGTCCATCATGAATAAAGCTGCTATTAAGATTGCATGCAGATTTTGTATGGATGTATTTCCAGCTCCTCTGAGTAAATACCAAGGAGTGTGATTGCTGGATTGTACGGTAAAAGTACGTTTAGTTTTGTAAGAAACCACCAAACTGTCTTCTGAAGTGGCTGTACCATTCTACATTCCCTCCAGCCAAGAATGACAGTTCCTGCTGCTCCATGTCCTCACCAGGATTTGATATTATAAGTGTCCTGGATTTTGGCCACACTGATAGGTGTGTACTGTTACCTAATTGTTGTTTTAATTAGTGTTTCCTTGATGACATATGATGTGGAACATCTTTTCACATAAGCTTATGGCATCTGTTCAGGTCACTGGCCCATTTTTCAATTGGGTTGTTTGTTTTCATAATGTTGAGTTTTGAAGGACAGCTTTTTAAAATCATCCTCACTATGTTTGCATTGCATTTGGGGGATTAAAGAAAAATCTTTACCAACACACATTTTGGAAAATTCAAAGCACTAGGCATATGCCTGTCTGTTTGTTGTCTGATTGTGGATTGATGTTTTCTGTCCTAATTTTGATGCATAGACGCAGTGCACCAAGGAAAGGACATCAATGGGAAAGGGAGATGGGGGAAAACCTTGTGTCTGAATTTAGCCAATCTTTCACAGAAAGTCTCATAATTTCTGGATTCACTATGGAACCTCACAGTGTCTAAAGGGCCCCCTATAGAAAGAAGGGAATCTTGCCAAGATGATACAAGGCTATAAAGAAACGTGCCAATCCTTTTGTGCCAAGATACCTGAGGCGAGCTCACCTCCTACTGGATTCAGTGCAGAGCCCTGACAGGTTTCAGGCTGCACCAACACCACCGCGGTTACTTTCTAAGTTACAATTTCACAGAATAGGGAAAAGAGCCATCAGGCACATGTGAGTTACCATCACAGTAAACCTGCTTGACAGCAGTGTATTGTCAGGTAGATTTTTGTTCCTAAAGGGGCATCAAGTATCTTGCATGTCCCTGGCTCCAAGGCAGGATCCACCCCAAATAAATGGAAAAGGAGTTCCACTTACATGGGGACCTCTCACTTAATGCCATCTCTCCTGGCTCTTCTTCATTCCCTCAGAACATTTTCCCCCTTAGATACTTAATGAATTCAGTACCCCTGACAAGTCCAATTGTCTGGACATCCTAGAAAGGATGCCACATTCACATTCTGGGTTTGTAATTTCCAACTGCCAGTAAATTCAAGCCTCAGAGCCAGCATCGGGGAAAGGAATTTGGGAGGCCTGTGAAGTCAGCCCGATCCTTCTCTAGGCGTAAAGTTAGTGCAGTGGTCATCCCACAGCCCCCAGTCCCCTCCTGACCCGGGGCGCTCAGCCCGTCACTGGCCTCATTGGCCTGTTCTGCATTAGATGTGAAGATCTCCAAACATCAGTGAGGTGCCCTCTCTGGAGGACAATGAAATACCAGCATTGTACGGCCCCGTCTAACCTTGGCTGAGGACTCTAGTTCCTAAGGAGTTACTTACAATCCCTTCGAGTCTCAACATGTCCGTGAACACAGCACATTTAGGAAAAAAGGTAACATAGATTTATACATTAGTGGCTTCAAAATAAAATTTGAGTAACATATACAATGAAAATAAACTTAAAAATTCAATTTCTTTGTAAATGTTCATGAAGCCCAGACATTTTCAGAAAATCATTTTCAGGGAGAAGGAACTGTTTTCGATTTTATCTTTAATTTCTTTTTAATTTATCCAAGCAATATGTACCTATTCGGAAAAAAAAAAAAAAAAAGGTCCTGCTAACAGCTTCTGTGTCTAGTTCTCTTCCCCAGAGGTAACTGCTGTGTCAGTCTGGCATATATCCGTCCAGTCTGTTAGCATACGTATCACAAGAAAGATCAGACCATTTTCCCTGTTTCTTCTTTCAACCTAAGATCTGCACAGAATGTTCAACACGACACCTTAACTAGGCACCCACTATTTTCAAACAGAAAACTGGTCATCTAGAGGCTATCTCTGAGTCTTTCAAATCACATACCTAAAGAGAGAAGAGATGTGAAAGCAAAGGACAGTCAAGGCCAGTTATTCAGTTGGAGCAATTTACATTTTTAATAACTTTGAGAGGTTAGGCAGTGTCATATTTTAACTGAATATCTAGCAACCCCTCAGTGTCTGTTTCCTTCTCTATTTGCATAAGCAATTGACAGCTCATTAAGAGCTCATTAGGAAACAGCAAAGACCCTGTGATCAGGGGAAAGAGGCAAGAAAAAAAAAAAACAGCAGTGCTGAGAAGGAAGTCTTCATTTGTGAATGTCCTCAATATTTCAAAAGAACTTGAGATACATCTATGCTATCTAATGGTGGAGGCAAGTAAGCTACACATATATACATACTTACAAAACACAAAAGGAAAATAATATTACCGTTTGTTACATCTTAGCCTATTTGCTTTAATAAGAAAAGATGATAAAGGTGATAGAATTCATAACTCTAATTTTATCAGGAGGGAAAAAGCTAAAGAAATTCCACATTCCCAAACTGAGTTTTTCTTTTCATTTCCCCAAATTTTATCTTTCTATCTATCATCTGTCGATCATCTATCTATCCTTCAATTCTAGCTGGCTTTCTCTTAGAGAAATCAAATAATTTTATTGTTTAAGAACAGCCTATACGTGGAAAAAAAATTGACTATGCTTCTTCCTGGTAAAACATATTCAGAATATAAATTTGTTCTTTTTTCCTTGCTGATACCCGCGGGACCCTGACAAAGTAGACAAAAATCGGATCTCCCCCGAATAAATGTTTGCCTGATACTTCTAAATCTTTAGAAACTCAAAAACCTATTGCGAAATGAAAAGCCAATGCACACGGGTGTGCTGACTATTCTTCGGCCTTTTGTAATGCAGTTTGTAAAACGCATGACTGCAAAGCACTTTTAAACACTCAGGAGTCAATACAAAGGAAGCAGTGGGAACACATTTAGTCCTGTTTTACGCCATTTCAGGGCTGCCGAGTTTCGCTTGACCAGATGTTGCAGAGTTTCAAAGTCAGATCTGTTCATCTCCTGGCTGTCAGCTAAAGGGTGTTGCCCTCATAAGCATTAAGACTTTCTGTCTACTATTATTTGTTTTTGCATATTCATATCTTATGAGACAGTTCCATGAGAGAGGCAGAGAAGGAGCTAAGCATTTTTATGTGGCCCATCCTCTTCCCATCTATGCTGCTTGATTGCCTTTTGGAAGGAAAAAAAGTGAACGCCGTGGTCCATATTTAAGGCCATTTGGATGTTTGTCATTGGGGTATGTTTGAATGCCCAATTTGATCTCAATGGCACGTCCTTTGTAACATAAAATAAAACATGGTGCTCAAGAAAAGGAACGCCATATACACGCAGGCCCTTTCAGAGCAGTTGGTAAAGCTTAAGCCTAGCCTCTCTGTGTGGCTCTTCCCTCTCTTTCTTTTCTTTCACTGTGACAAGCAGCCATTGTCCCCTTGGTGAGATCTGCAATATTACTTTGACCCCAGCCCATCAATCTGCCTCAATTGGATAATGATCTGTAATCACTTTCTTTCAGGGGAGTCTATAAATTTGCCAAGGTCCCTTTCTTTTCTGAAGGACTCCTTATGTTCACTCCCATTTGTGCAAATGCTCCCTCTTTTACAGGCTAAATAGCCATGCACATGTCCATTCTGTGCGGAGGCACCGGGCGGGTCTCTGTTGATTTTCCATGCTCTCCTCTCTTAAAGGGGACTGAGTCTGACATGCCGGGACACAGTTGGGGGTGGCCAAGCCCGGCCACATCACAGGCAGCCGCTTTTCTCATTAAGACTGACCCCTCATTAGGTCACTGTGTGCCATCCTGGCCATCAATGAGCTTAATGTTTAGTGCAAAAAAAAAAAAAAGAAAGAAAGTTATAAGGAAAGGAGCTTGGAGGTGGAAGGGGAAAGGGAAATTGTAGAAAGAATAGGGAAACCCGCCCCTTCTAAGTCGGAGGCATATGCTTTTTCTAGCAAAGGGTAAAAGTAACTCAAATATCATTATTTGATATCACAAATAACCCCTTCTGGTTCTGTTGGTTTTCCACAAATCGTAACATTTCTTAGACCCTACTCTTCCCCAAGGCCTCTAGTCTTCTCATTAAGTAGGAAGAAAGGCCCTATAACTGAGGCTAAGTCTATGTTGGCTGGGGAGCCACGTGGTGAAGACAAAGGTGGTCGAAGTTCATAAGCCTGCAGGTGATTTTGGAGTGTCTGGAGGATTTGGTTCAATGTTATATGCACCCAGATAGATTTATTGTGACCATAGCCAAATGGAACAAATGAACAACCAAAAAGAATACACCCAGAACATAATCTAAACCACTCCTATGTTAAGGGAAATTGCAAAAGGCTTTTTGGTCATCTTATTCCAACACAAAGAGAAATGTCTAAGCACAGTGAGAGGCACAGAAATAAACACATTTCAATCGGAACAAACGTTAATGAGCAGAAGAGCTTGAAAAGCTGGAAGATTCTGACCTTTAGACAACATAGACTGGTGATAAAAATGATTTTCAAGAAGATGGAATTTCTTTCCAAATCTCTGTGTCTGATTAGTTTATAGTAAACCAGTGATGCAGTTGTTTTTAGCTTTGGGGAGGACAGTTTAGGAAAACAAAGAACACCGCAAGACTGTCAAGGGGACACGAGATTAAATAGTAAACAATGTAAATAACGTTTGCATTTGGCACCATCCTACGGGGGAAAAATATATATACTTTAACTTTCACATTCCTGTACTTGTTTAGTCCTTTTAAACATGGAAAAATGGACTTATAACATATTTATGCAGAAAGCATATGAAACATAAATGTAGGTTTTAGTGAATAATTACAGAACAAACATCCATGTAACCACTATGCTGGTTAAGGAGCTGACTTTGTGATTGACATATTAGAGGCAGGGTTTAAAAAGAAGAAGTAACTCTCCAGAACAGCCAGGTCCTAGTAAGAATCATAGATTGTATGAGGCCTGATGAAACCCTCTGAGGTCACACAGTCCACACGACCTCATCAAGAAAGAAGAGGCTAATGCCAGAAGTGGCTAAGTGACTAACGTTGGGTGTCACGTCCAGGAGGGGCTGAAGCGAGGCTGCATGCCCGGCCACCTCACTGCTTTTCCACTGTTTCTTCCGTCTCATCAGGGACCCGTGGTGCAGAAACCTACAAAGCGTTTCTGTAACACAACACCCTTGTTTGTGTCCTTATCGTAAGTCTCTGTGCTGAAGTGTTGCCATCACATACTGAAGGAGACCCAACTCATTCAGTATCACCACTGAGCTCGTTCTACCAGCGGAATCACACACACCGGGAAAAAACCGACTTTAAATACAGAGGAAAGATATCTTGTTTTGTTTATAAAATGGTCACACATAAAACGGTCTGACAATTCCAAGCACTGAAGCCAGAGACATACTTAAGAAGTTTTGCTATTACCAATAGCCAATGAATAGTACTGTGTTGCTCCAGTTACAGGCCATTATTATTCAAATTATAAAACGGGTCATGAATGTCCAATTTCAATTCCGCTTTTTTCCACTGTGATTCTCTAGCTAAAAGGTAATTAAGGAGTTATGAGAACTATAAAATACGCCACATATAACAGTACATACATTTCGTACAACTTTTTTTTTCCCCCCAAAAAAGTAAACTGTATCTCAGGGTTGGTTTTGCTTTGTCTGGAAAAGTATAGGGTTAGTAAAAGTTAAAAAAAAAAAAACGTTTCCAATAAATTATTGACAAAAGAACTACTAACTTAGAAAATGACCAGAGATTTTGTAGGCCCCCTGGTGCAAGACTAACATTTTTTCTTCTTATTTTATTGGTAAAGATGATCACTATTTTCATCAAAGCTTCCTCAGGTACAAGTAACACCGATCTCTGCCATTCTGCAGAAGAAACGGTAGTGTGGCTCCAAGAGATTGTTCCTCGCACGAGGTCATACAGCTGGTAAACAGCTGATTAGAATTTGAGCCTAGGTCAATCTGGCCCAAAGGCACATGTATTTTCTACTATCTGCTGCACATCTAGTTATTAAATTTAATTCAATATTAATTTGTTCCAAAGATACAAAAAATATATATCTAAAATCTACAAATTGTCATAGGTCTTCTTTATTCCCGGTTATAGACACTATGGACACAAAGATGACACAAGGGAGACTTTGCCTTAAAAATAACTCCCAGGCTCTTCTGCACGTCACCTAACAACGCTTCACCGGAGGCTCCCTAGTATTTTAAGAGTATTTATTATTCTAAGTTGTTGTTAGTGTATTAGTTAGTTGCTCATATAAGCAAACCAAGCCTACAGTGTGTTAAGCTATAATTTGGAGAACTCAAAGTTGTTACTGAAAGCCACGTTACGCGGATGTTCCACGTAAAACACACTGGATGCTGAAACAAACGAACAAAAGAGTGTGCAAGTGGCCAAAACAGAAAGGTGAGAACAAATGGCGCAATCATGTAAAACTCCTTTTAGAAAGGGAAAGGCAATTATGCATAAAGCAAGAACTGCTTTAAATGGCTGTATGTTCACTCACATTGGAAGACGAGGGAACAGTTCTGCTTCTTGATAGAAAAGAAAACTGTTTCGAAGTTCATGAAAAGGTCAGGCCCGACGACTGTCTAAAGGAACTCCGGAGAGCACCAGAAAGACTGGAAGAGAGATCTGAAGAGACAGAGATATGATTAAAGAGTTCACAGGTAAGATATAAGCATTTATAGCAGTCTGCCACCCGGGGCGTTTTAATAGTAAGTAGATCTTACCGAAGAGCCCCGAGCCAATTGTTTAGGGTTTAAAAAGACAAAAAAACCCCACCAAAACCAAAACCAAAAGAACACCAGAAAAAAAAAAAAAAAACAAACAAACCTTAGAGTACATACATAGCGACACATGACTGGGGTTGGAATCTACCTTTCAGAGGGATGAAAAAGAAAGATAAAGCATGGCCTCCAATCATATACTTTTCAGTTTACTAGAGTCTTGTGGAGGATATGAGCAACTAACTAATACAGTAAGAACAACTTAGAATAATAAATATGCTCCCCACGACCTTTTTTGTTCCCACAAAGAGTATGAGGCAAAGAGAGGCTGAATGATGTGTTCATTATCACTACGCTAGCTCCAAATTTCTTCCTCCCAACCCAGCACCTTTCCTTGTCATATTAGCAGCATGCTCTCTATTAGGCACTATTGTTTTTGTCTCTTAGTCAAATTCCTTGGCTTTTTTTTTTTTTGGTGCTTTTTAAAATTTCATAAATAATTTACCTTTTATCTTCCTCCTTTAAAGTGTTGAACATGGTCATCTTCTCTGCCACTTCCTTCAAGGTGTTCTGGAGTATTTTGGGGTTCCCAGCTAACTCTTCTTTCCAGGAAGCTTCCTGTTGATTAATCTTGGTTCCCAAAGAGTGGATATAAAGTCACAAAAACAAAGAAGGGCAGTTGGGAATTTATTTCCATTTAGCAAATGAGCAAATTGAAACACGGTGAAGCTCTGCTGACACATCCTCCGGAGATGATTTTTACCCAGGGGTAAAGTAATCCCAACTGCTGGAGAAGCAGCAAAGCTTTGCCTCACTCACCTCGCACTGGCTGGCCCCTTTCAGTGATGCCTTGGATTTTTGTTCCATGGTTCATTTGTTCGTTTATTTTAATTAACTGGAATTGGTCTGAATAATAGGCCTGAAAAGTAAGGGACCCATTAGCTATAGCAACAACAAAAGGGCAGAATTCAGTACATCCAGTGATTTGGACCTAGAGGTCCAGGTTTGAATTTCAGCTTTATCCTTTATCACCTAGGTGAACTTCAGCAAGCTAATGTCACTCCCTGAAATTCCATCACACCAGCCCATAAGCAGGGACAATATTATCAGCTTCACTGGGTGGAGTATGGGTAAGTGAAATACTATAAACGGAATTATCTACCCTAGTGTCTGGCATAGCTCTGCCATGTGACACACTTTAGCTGTGGTTACTACACCCTCCTGGAGCAGCTTAAAAAATAGCACAATTGTACATAAAAGTAGCAAGTAAGAATACGACGTGGTTGTTCACAAGATAATTCTTGACCTATCCCTGAGCCTCTGAAATTTGCTCATGTTTGCTACGAAAGCCTGAAAAAAATCCATAGCTGAGTATTCACGGCTAGACTCATTGCTTATTAAGAGTGTTATTATGCAATAGCACTGGGTACGTAATAAAGGCGTAACAGATATGTGTTGACTGAATTAACAAATCCATAGAGCTTTATCCTGTTTATACGTAGTTGTATAAAAGCTTCCTTCACTTTGCTGTATAAAAAAGTAAAGTTCTCCCCTCTACCTTTTCAAAGAAGCTCATTCTTGAATCCATGAGTTAGAAGCACTTCTCATCATCTTAAATAATCTCAGCAAATTCCCTCCCAAAACCATTTGTAAAATGTTGGGAAACAGTGAAATACGAATGCTAGCATGGGATCATATACTGGAATGGGAAGAGAAGGAATAAACAGAGAAAGAGAGCAGAGCCCAAGTTATGTCACAGTTTTCTCACATTAAAAAAAAAAAAGTGCAACTCTCAAGATTCAGAATGGCAAGAACTATGGAAGATACTGAGGAAGGTGCCTTGGTTTGGGGCCACCATTTGGATACTATCCTTTTAGAAGACGGACTTTTGCATTAAATAGTTTAATGTGCACTTACAGTTGAGGTGTTCTTTATTTGGGTCCCTTAGGAATTATTAATTTTAATATATTGAGAACTTTGTGGTGGTTTGTATGGGAAGAAGTGGATGTATAAGAAAATGTTCCGAATCTGCTAAAATATTTTACCAGCAGCTATCACTGTAGTTATAAAGCTCTCTATTAAGGTTCTAGGGGGTTGTATTAACATGATGCATTTTCACACAGAGACCTCTTCCTTCCTTCCTTCCTTCCCTCCTTTTTTTCTTTCACCCTCTCACACCTTGCTGTTAAAGAAGAACCCGTCAAATTCACTTGATTTAAAACAGAGTTCTTGGAAATTCAATTGATTTAAAACAGAGTTCTTGGAAATTCAATTCTAGCTAGTGGTCAATGTTCTAGAAAAATATGCATTTTCTTTGTGAGCCTCATATTCATTCCTCTGAGTGATTAATGTCTCGAAGCTTGTTTGTTTCACTCTGTAAAATACTTCACTATTTAAATTTCTATTTAAAAGTTAATTTCTGTTCAAAATGTATTAAATATGTAATGGCATCCCAGTCTGTTGTGAAATTCCACCAACAGGCAGCTTTGGCTTTGAGGTTCTCCCTCACTCAGCCTGGCCAGACTTGAACAGAGCTGCTCTGCATTCGGAGACTTCCTATCCATATTCCTTCCTTCCCTTTCCCCTTTACCCATTGTCATAGTTGTACTGGGGTCTGAATGTCTCTCATGACTAGTCTTTCTCTCTTCCCCTTCATCCTTCAAAGATGTTTCCCCCAATAAACCTTTTGTACATCAGTTATCACATCTTGATGTCTACTTGGTATTTTTAAAATTTTTCAGGTGTGAGATTTTATAATTTGTGAATAGACATATTTCTAATTCTTCTTTTCCAACTCTTATGTTACATATTTTCTTTTCTTTCATTGCACCGGAATGCACCAAAATAGTGTTAAGTGTATTAGATACAGTGGATATTTCGCTTATTCCTTATATTGAGAAGGATGCCTTTACTTTTTCCCAATATATAATATGCTGGCTTTAGAATTGTTGTGCATATATTTTTTGAAGTTAAAAAAGTCTCCACTATTCCTATTTTGTTTAATGCTTTAATCAGGGATTGGTACGAGATTTTGTAGATGACTAGAGAAAATGGTATGATTTTTTTTTCCCATAAATCAATTGAAATGGTGAATTATATTAATGGGTTTCCTAACATCGAATTTTCTTTGCATTCTTGGAATATATCCCGCTTACTTATATCATGTCATTTAATGTATTGTTGGAATTTCTTGCTATTTTTATTAAGATTTTTTTGTGCCAATATTCATAAGTACGGTTGGTCTATACTTTTCTTTGTTCTGTGATATATGTATCAGGTTTATCTGTAATCACTATTTAAAATCAAGATTTTCTTTTTTCATGCGTACTACAGAAGCTTTAGGACTACCTGGCCTTTGCGTATTGAAGGCCAGTTGCTCTTTTTGGGGTGGTTCTTTGATAAAGCTTTTTGTTCCCTTGTATAAGAAACTGAGATATTTATGCATTCTATTTATATGAGGGTCAACTTTTGGTATATTAAATTTTTCTAGGAAATCATCCATTTTATCTAGATTTTCAAATTAATTAAATAGTTGTAATAGTCGGTTATGACTTTTTCAAAATTCTCTTTTCTTTAATGTATATTTTCCCCTCATCATTTCTTCTTTTGTGTATCTGCGCTTCTCATTTTAGTTGTTGATTAGTTTGGCTACTAATTTGTTATGTAAGAAAAATCAATAATGATCATTTTGATTCATTTATTTCCTCATTATTCTGTTTTATATTTCATTTAATCTGCCTATGTCTGTATTATTTCTCTCCTTCTGTTTGCTTCTGTTTTGCTTTGTGATCCTTTCTATACAGCTTTGTTACTAAAAAGTCTAACTTATTTATTTCTATGATTGAACTTTCAGTTATGTAAATTTTGGAAGCTTTAGATATTTCTTTGATCACTACTTTATTTCCCATAGTTTCTGACATACAGTTTTCATTATGGTTAGTGTTATGAATTCTGCAGTTTTTGATTAACCCCTTTCCCCAAGATTTACTTAATAGAGACCTTTTTTTTTAAATCTAAGTTAAAGATTTTTTAACTTAGTTTTATTATTTTTTATTGAGTTCCTTTGAACAGATAACTTTGTTTGAATTATTTATACTCTATGAAATGTGTTGAGATTTTTCTTTGTGACATTGTATGTAGCCAATTGTGAATGTTCAATGTGCATACATTATTAGGATGTATGAAATAAGCTACAAGGGTGTACTGTGCAACACAGGGAATATAGCCAACATGTTATAAAAACTATAAATAGAGCAAAACCTTTAAAAATTGTGAATCACTGTATTATACACCTGTAACTTATATAATATTGTACATCAACTATACTTCAATAAAAATAAATAAGTTACTGGGATGTAAAGCTTGATATACTCATAAGATGTACCTTATTGTTCGCACGAAGTTGTTTGTATCCTTACTTGTTTGTTTTCCTTGCATTTCATTAATCAAAACCAGAAAGCAGTGTGTTAAACATGCTATTATAAGTGGGTTTCTCTGTGATGTTTCATAATTTCTTCTCTAGTAACATATTATTTGCACAGATTTTATAATTTTTGTGTCCTTATTGCAAATTAATGGATTTTCTGAAGTGAGGATGTCAGCTGAACAAAGCATGCTGTGTACAAAGGCAACAGGAAAAAAAATGACAGATTTGAGAAAGGTTACTTGCAATATTTAAAATCAACAAAGAACAAATATTTAGATTATATAAGGGATTCTTGTAAAACAACAGGAAAAAGAAAGAGAAGCTTAATGGGGAAATGGGCACAATATATACAAACAGGCAAAAGAAGAAACCAAAAAAGCAACTAAGCATATGAAGACATGCAAAAATTCATCTGCCATTGGATAGACAAATATTAGAACAGTGAGACCCCTTCAAACCTACTAGCATGAGAACAACTGGAAAGCAGGATAATGTCCAGTGTTAGATGGGATGTGCGGGTAATGAAGCCCTTACTGGATGTTATGCAGAATGGGGATCAGACCACCCCCACACTAGCAATGCAACGCTTAGGCAGTCAACGAGAGGAACACATTTTTGGCATGTCACTGAAGCATTCACTAATACACTGTACTTAGATTTAATTTCTTGTGTAACTGATGACACATGCCAGTGAGATTCTCAAACAAGTTCCTAAAGGGCATAAGCATACAAACTCACCACAGTACTGCTGTTTGTGGTGGTGCTGAGTGTAAAAAGAAACATACTGAGTCTGTGATTTAATCAAACACAAGGAATGGGTGCATGTGGGAAGGAAAGCAGAATGGGAGTGAAGAAGGAAACTAAGAGGAGAAATGACTCAAACAAGAGAGGAGCTTCGCATGGTCAAGTGGCCATGGGCAGCCAGGAACGGATGGGTGTAATTAACTCAGCTGTGCACCCGAGGGCACTTACATATCACCCAATAGAAAGGCCCACAGTTAAGTGTGGAATGAGTCAATACTTCCCTCCAGAACACTACCTAATGTCCTCAGGGCTTGCTTTCAACAAAGGTAAATACGGTTAAAGAGGAGAAAAATTCCATTTTCAAGAGCTGCTGTTTAGAAGCTTTGGTTTCTCGATGGCCAGACCTGAGCTAGGACTAAGTTCAGGTCTCCATAACCTTAAAGGAGTTCCATTTCAGACCTGAGCTCGTATCTAACATATATATTAATTTTATTTAGAATTTTAAACAATTTTCAATAGCAATAAAAGTAAAAATTTTTAAATGATTTATTAATAAGTTAATTTTCCTCCATGATACAGGGCATTAACTGCAACAGTTCATATTTACCCATGATGTAGCAATTTGAAACTGCTAACTCTAGGATATGGCTCTTTGCTCAAACCTAGGCATGGCAGAGAAAAATGAACAATTCGTGCTTAGGCAATCGAGGATATGAAAAATTTTTTGTCATATCACCAAAGGGTTGTACTGTTTCAAATTTTTAACTGGTTTCTATGTTTATGATAAATATATTATATAATTCATTAGTAACTATTTTATTGCATAAGCAGTCACTATGATATCATTATTGTGAACTTTTGGGGGAAATAAGACTTTAAATAGAAAACAAAGAATTTTTCTATATTATATCATCTTTTTAAACTCATCTATGAGATGTCGAGGAGAAAAAGCACTGACATTCTCAAAACTAATGAACCAATAAACGCAAAATTGAAGTTTGGTCTTACACTAGTCACTCATTATTTCATGATAGATTATTACAAATACAGAAGGTTAGAACAAAACAGGTTTATTATCCGCATCTCTTGTGGGTTACAAGTCCAGGCACAGCTTAACTGGGTTCTCTAAAGGTTCTAATCAAGGTGTTGGTTGGGTTTTCACCTGGAGGCTTGACTGGGAGAGAGTCCACTTTCTAGCTCGGTCCACTGTTGACAGAATTCATTTCCTTGCATTTTAGGACTGAGGGCCCAGAGTTTTGCTAGTTCTCGGCTGGAGGCCACCTGCCGCTTCCTGACATGTGGGCCTCTCAACCTGGTCACTTTCTTCTTCAAAGCCAGAAAGGGAGAAAATCTCAGAGCGTGTCTTCTAACGAGATGGGGTCTAAGGAAATGTAACATAATCGTAAAAGTTGCATTCCTTTTTTTTTTTTTTTTTTTTCCATATTCTCTTGGTAGAAGTGAGTCACAAGTCCTGCCCTCACTCAAAGGAAAGAAATTACTAAAAAAATTTATCAGGCAATGAGGGTCACTGTTGAGCCCATTTACCACAGATCTGAATCATTCAGTTAGAAGAAAACAGAGTACAAATCTTATAACTCTGCCAAATTAGTTTTTACCAGCAGGTAATACATGAAGCTCCAAGTTTCACTGAGGTATGCTTCCTGTTTCTGATGGCAAGTTTTTAAATGGGCTACGTTATATGATTTTAGATGATTCTGTACATTTTAAGTCGATTAGAAAGTACTAAGTTTTAAAGAATATTTTTGTATTTAAGCCTAACAGAAAAAAAGTACACAAATCACAGGATCCAGCTTGATAGAGTTTTACACATTGAATATGACCATCTTGTCATCATCTGATCAAGTCTTTTGCCCATATTTCCACTGATGTATCTTTTTCTTATTGACTTCTAGAAGTTATGTATATATTCTGGATATGAACACAGTACACAAGTAAAACTTGGCAAATGCCTGGAAGGCAGGGTTGTAGCAAAAATGAGAGCATCCAGCTGCCAGTACAACAAATCATTAAAATTAGCTAATGAAAATGCAGCCTGACATTAAGAAGCATGGAAACCAGGGCAAACCTGGGTAGCAAAAATGTACTGACCTTTGTGCTATCATTCTGTCCTTCATTTGACATGGCTTCCAACTACTAGTCTCAATTTATCTCAAATTAAACATTCCAAGAGATAGATTTTGGGGCCCAACATTGGTCAAGTGCTGCTCGTTTCTTTTCCAATCACCCATAGCTCAGGGGTACATTAAGAACACAGAGAGCAGCTGCACGTTAGTCCCTATGGAAGAGAGACATTTCTCAGAAAAACAGAATGTATCGTGGCCTGGACAGACACCCTAAAATACGTCTGCTTGGCAATGGAGGGAGGCAGTGTTGTGCGGAGGAAAGAGAAGTCAGACTTTGCAGACAAAGGAACCTGTGTCTGAGTCTCAGCTTTGTCACTCACTGGCTTTAGTACTTCTGTTCAATTTAATGAAACTCCATACGTGAGACTTGTCATCTTTAAATACCAACCTCACAGGATCATTTGAGAATTAAATAGGATAGGTCTCCTGCCAAAGGGAAAGGTTGATTGCAGAAGCAGACACGTATTAGTGAGAATATAGACTATCATGCATGATTAATAAACTTGATCTAGGTAGCATATCTAGAACACTGCACCCAAGAGAAAGCAAAGTTTATGTTTTAAGATCACATAGATCTCACCCGGAGTGGTCACACGCAGGGTGCTAATGTACACTTCACTGCCTTTCTAATGACCAAAGCCATTCAAGAGTATATTTTTTGACCACAGTGGAGGTAAGTTAGAAATCAATAATAAATCAATTTTTAGGAAATGTCCAGCAGTTTGGAAATGAAGCAAAATACTTCGAAATAACCTACATGTCAAAGTATAAACAACCACAAAACAAGAAAATATTTTACACCGAGGTCCACGTGAGCAATTTTAGTGTCTGTATATTTATAAATATAGAACACATTGAAAAATTCCTAGATAAGAAGCAAGTTTCCAAAAGTAACATAATAATAAAAAATGGAAAATCTGAATTCTTCTACATCAATCATAGCAACTGAATTTGTAGTTAAAGACTTTCCCACAAAACAAAACCTAAGCCTGTATCAATTCAACAGTTAATTCCCCAAATACTCAAAAGTGCAACTTCTCAAAGCATTTTATGAGGTCAGCATAACCTGGATGTGAAAACTGAAAAGCTTATAATAAAGGAAAATCACAGTCTAATCTCTCTCATTATCACAAATAAAAAATCCTTAAAATGTTAGAAAAATCAAATGTAAAGATACATAAAAATGACAATATACATGACTGACTCAGCCCTCTTTATTTTTTCTAGGAAGGCAAGTTTGGTTTAACGTTTGAAAAATCATGGAAATTTATCACATTAATAGGGAAAAGAAGCAAAAGTACACAGTCATTGCAATAGGTGCAAAAAAAGATTAAATTCCACACTCATTCACAATCGCAATCTTGAAAAGTAGGGATAGAAAAAGATTATCTAATCTGACAAATGCATTAACAATGAAAATGTGTGGAGAATAATGCTTAATAATGCCATATTGAAATATTTTCCTGAAGTTCAGAACCATGACAAAGATACCTATTATCACTGCTTCCATTCATATTTGAATGGAGGTCTTACCTAATGTAGGAAACAAAGCAAAGAAAATTGAAAGGAGATCAATTCGAAAGGAAGAAATAAAGATGATGTAATTGTACACATATAATCTACAAATGTAGTAAAACCAGTAAGCGGATTAGAAAAAGATCGGATGATAAAAGGTGAATGTAGAGAAGTCAATAATATCTCTATACACTGGCGTAATAAACAAAAAATCATAATTTTAAAATGTCATTTATAATGGCATGAAAAATCATCAAATAGCTAAGCTAAAATAATAAATAAATGACCTTTACATGGAACACTTCAAAATATTCTTGAGAAAATTAAAGAAGGCCTGCCTGATGGAGGAGGGTAAAAAACATCGCAGGGCTTTAGGTGTTTGCATGCGTGGGTACAAGTTAAAATGTTCATTCTGAAACTGATGAAGCAATAAAAGGGATCAAGAATAATTAAGACAGTCTTGAATAAGAAGGATAAAGCCGAGGACTGCCTGGACCTACGTGAATCCATTTTACAGTAATAAAAAGGATCGCCTTGGTGGAAGGACAGGCAAATAGACAATGGGACAGAATAGAAGGTCCAGAAACAGACCCACCCATACCCAGTATTTACGATAAAGGCATCAAGACTACAGCATGGCAGGAGGAGTAGTCTTTTCAATTGATAATGCTGAGTCATGAGAGATCATCGGGAAAAATGATAAATCCTAATCCATATCTCATCTCACACAAACACAAACTGTAGCACAAACAGAGTTTTTACACAGACTCTAGATCTTAACGCGACAGGTAAAGCAATGCAAGTTTTAGGAGAAAAGATAAGGCTGTCTTCATGATGTGATTTATCAAAGATTTCTCAAACAAGACATGGAAACTCCTAATTCTGAAGGGAAAAACATCAGATGCTGGAGTACTCTAAAGGTAAGAATTCATTTTTCTCAGAAGCCACTATTAAGAGAGTGGAAATGCAAGCCATCGAGAGGGAGAACATATTCAAAGTGCTTCTGCCCAATGAAGGACTCACAGTCTGACTCTAGAACGAACTCCTACATGTCAAAAGGGAAGCGACCCCACAGCCCAGCAGGACAATGGCAAAATACTTGAAGGGGCACTTTGTAATAAAAATAATTACAAAAATTGCCAAAAATGTTTTTTTTTGAATCATCGGCTCATTAGCTTTGAAGGAAGTAAAATTCAAAACACAGTACAATATTACTGCACATACATCACAATGGCTAAAATGAGAAATCAGAGCATCAGGGATGGTGAGGATGTGCGGCCACTGGAACGCTCGTGAACTGAACACGGAAGTACATACTGGCACGACCGTTTTGGAAAACACTTGGCAGCATCTCCTGAAAGTGATTATAAATGTTGTTGATCCAGCAATTCCACTCCTACATATTTACCCCGTATGTGTTCACCTAGCAACATCCGTGTCAGATCTCACGGCAGCACTATTTCGGTTAGCTCCAAACGAAAACCACCCAAAGGTAGGGCAGGTAAGTTGTCATATTATCATGGAATGGAATACTATCAGAGCACTGAGAAAGAACTGACTATTGCTCTATGCAACAACATACTGAGCCAGACAAAAAGTCCACAATATAAACTTTTTCCCATTTATATAAAGTTCAGAAAACAGGCAAAAGCAATTTATGGTGCTAGATAATGGGTACGTTTTGGAAAATATTGAGCATAAGGAGAACTTTGGGGTTTATTCCATGTCTTTTATCTGGCTGCTGGCTTTATGATATTTCATCCATCAGTACAGTTATGATTCATGTATGTTTCCATATGTCTGCTATACTTCAGTTTTACGTAAAGAATGGGTAAGAATTTATTTTGATGGTTCCCCAAGGGGTGACAGAAGCAGGGAACCCAACAGTGGAACTGGATGGGTGTGTATGTGGGTGTAGGTGTACTATTGTTCCCATCAGTTCTTTTCCAAACTATAAACCACCAGCTTTTTTATTGTCCCACAGTAAATGTCTTCAAACACTGCAAGATAAAAAAACTCGTCAATATGAAGTACAATCCTGATCCTGGAGTGTGTGTGTGTGTGTGTGTGTGTGTGTGTGTACATGTGTGCACAGTGTTGTGGGTGAGCAAAATTGTAGAATCAAGGGAGGAGGAGGAAGGCTACTAGGGTATCAGTTAGCCTCTATTATGCATAATAGTAATACTTAATTCTGATCCATAAATTTAAAAAAAGAACATGAATTTAAAATCTAATATTTCCCACCCTAATTGTGGGTATACAATTCAAAACTATCCAAATACTAAGGAATAAATCTGGTTCTTGAGTGATAATGAAAAGTAGGAATGCCTCAAGTCAGCTAACACATTTTGTTTAACTATGGTTCTTTCTTACTAATTTTTAAAAGAAGCTATTAATATTTTTGTTGCATCCTAAATAATACATATTTGAAAGAGCTAAAATATTTTTCACACATAAACTCAAAATTCTTTCCACATCTCTGTGTTGAAATATAAACCCAGCGTTATGTATAATTCTTTCGATGAAAACAGTGAATCACAGAACAGTTTAGTCTTATGTTAGTGAAGACAAACTGACAAATTGAAATTAAATTGGGTTCTTTTACTTTTTATTCTTTTATTCTATTAGCTCATAAAATTGTAGAAGCTGTTCATTTTTCAAAACTCTGAGTGACAAATTTATGGTAAATGGCGGCTATAACAATAGGGATCTGTTTTCAAAGCAGTTCTGCATGTTAATCGAAAAAGCATTTGATTTACTGAAACCTAAGGAACGATCCTCACCTTTGCAAGTACCAGGAAGAAACGGGAATACAGGGTGGGACGTCATTCCAGAAATCACACTCATGTAAACCAGACTTACCTGGGAGAAGAATTGAAAGCACAGAGTCAAGAACCTACATTGTTTACCCAAAACGATGTATTTATTTTCAGTCCACAAGGCACATAATACAAATAGTGCTTTCAAATGCTGCATTACTAACGAGAGACTTTACTAACCAAAGTATCTGTTTCGAAGATTACAAAAGAAGTGCTGAATGTAAGGTACTGGCTGTAAATACTCAGACTCATGAGAACACTTGGAGTCATCTGTCCCACCATACTTAGCTGCTTCTCTTCGAAGGCGAGTCGCTTGCTCCATTACTACGATTTCACATCCTGACAAAGCTCTCCATTTGTCTGGAAGCTGTCAACTTCCTATCCGAAAGAACATTATGATGTTTTCTTTTTACCACCTAATGATTATTGTGTTAGACAATGTATTTACTCCTAAATGGTTTGGGGTAATTGATTAGGTTGTTGTGTGTCAGGAAAAGCACAGATGTGGGGCCAGTGGAGACTGGGGCTGAGACAAAGGCCTCTCTCCTGTCTCCAGGAGGCCAGAGACCGGCAGGGCTGCTGTGCTGGCAAGACAAAACCTTGCTGTGGTGGGTGGTCCACTGGGAGGTAACTGGAGCTCTGCAGTGCGTCCACTACGATCAACAAAAGGGCACAATAGCTGCTCTGTAGGGAACTGGGGGAGAAGAATTTGTTTAAATAAAATTGCAAGGTTGTCAGAATGTGAAAGCTGTTCTCAAATGTTCTGTGCGTCGTCTAAGGGAATGCAGATTGGGAATCACTTCCTCTCAGGCCAAAGCACGGATAAAAAGAAACGTTTAAGTTTAACAGTATAACGTAAAAGAAAAGCACACATATTGTTACTGTCAGCATGTGAGCGGCACATAACAAGCTCTTCCATGAGGTACCTCAAAATGCAAACGTTTACAACCGTGAAGTTTTGTTCTTAGGCTGTACCCTCAACACAAAAATGAGATGGTAAAGCTGTTATTAGCTATTTATTTATTTCCTATTTCAACGACAGATCTGATTATTAAGTATAGAAATACCTACTAGAAGGAGGAGTTATGGAATAAAATTCTCAGCGGTACTGAGTCTAAACTTTTATTAATAAAGTATAGTATGTCTGTTGGTTACCCCTGGATGTTTTTGCCAACAACATGGTGCCCTGGACATGGAAATTACTGGAGGCCCCTGGGCTTAAGCCTCTAAAGAAATTAAGTCATGGCTAAACCAAATTATGTCCTGAGAAAGTAAGAATGGAAATTGTGGCCCAGGGCAAAGCACTCCAAGTCATTAGGTTAATGGTGCTCACTGCCACCAAGTGATTCTTCACTTGGACATTAAGAAGAGCAGGAAGGGCCACTGACAGCATTACGGACAAGAACAGAAGTTTCGTGAACACAAAACTATTTTTTTTTCTACCACAGCAAAATCAATTCCTTAACGTAAAACCCTTTTTGATGTCCTTTTCTTTCCTTTTTGTTCTAGGGTTTGCAAAGTGTTTATAGTTTCATGGGAGAGCAGGGCCGTTTCCCATTGTGTTGTTTAAGTCTGCAATGGAAAAAAGAACTAAAAGAACAAGAAGGAACAGGCAAAGGGGACTTTTTAATATTCCCTCTCTATCTCTAATTTCTGTTGATACACCAAGTCTGATTTTGAGAAATATAGCTAAAGAAAAACATTCTCTGTTTCACTTTGAAGTAAGGTGGTCCTCCTGTAGATAGAGTAAATAGGATGCTGTAAACTCATGCCAGCCTAGGGGGTCACAGGAGTATTCGTTCTGGATGCAATTATGTGATCAAGTTGCTTTCCAGAAGTCAACATGTTGATCCACACAAGAAATGATGTAACCAGGAAGAACAAATAGCTCTGCAGACGTCTGTATGTAGAAGGGCTTACGAAAAGTTCATTGAGCTGAAAAGTTGTCTTCTCTCAAATGTCCAGGAGACACCCATTCAGAATAACTTTCTCCACCCACAGATTCCTTTCGTTGTAAAAGAAGAACAAGCAATTCACAGATGTCTGTAACATCTCCTACTCAGGACCTGCATTGGCAGTCTTCTTCCAGAACTGAATGTCCCCCAGCACAACAGCTGCCTTAAGTGGTGAACAAAACCTGTCCACTGAGCTGGGAGTTTCCGGGTGAATCGTCACCAGCCATTTGAAGGGTGAATTCTTCTCAGATTTGGTTTTGATCAAGAATTGACTTCTAGATTTGTTGGATAAACTTGTTCTGTATATGATGAGGGGGTGCATGTTGTCTAAGAATGTACAAAAGGAACACCTCCTTCAGCCCAGTTTATCATATCGGGGGTACAGAATTACAGGCTCTCTCATCTGAACATTTATTTAATATTATGTATTAATTTTTATTAGGAAATGCTAAATAAGATCATCAATTTAACTAAGCAACCAATCTTTTTTTTTTTCTGATTATAGGACACCACCAAGGAATTAAATGAAGAGGAGAAATAAAGAAAGTATCTGAGTATATCTACATTTAAATAGATTTTAAAGCTCTAATAATTAAAATTTCAAATCCCAAATAAAGCAATTAAAGAAATAATTTAAAATTCATGCCAAATACAAAGGTGGTACAAAACTCCATTTTGAGTAAGGACATGCCAATGGGCTATTTGCAAAATAATATTCCAAATACCCAAGCCTGCGCAGTATAAATGGATGATAATTACAGAGTTAGTTCAGAGAATAGAAAAAAAATGGCTTGTAAATGAACATGGTGGTTTTTCTAACCCCTTGTCCACTTGTGTTCTTTCAGAACAGTAACACTAGATGCAGTCTCCTGCTTGCAGTTTTGGAATGTCAGCTTTAACTTCCCTTCTGTAACTCCATGTACAGTAATTTCCCTGCCATACACTTCATAGTTTGTATTTCAGGCAGCATTCTGTGATGAATAAGAATTATTTGCTTGTCCTCCGAAGAACACTTCCCGCAGAGGCCCATGTGCCACGGAAAGATAACGTTTTCCAGGGGCAGACTTTCAAAATGCAAAGCCGCAGGCAAAGTTGCCTTGGAGTCCCCTGGAGATCTTGGGGAGAGAGATAACTCACACGAGGGAGGGAGGCCCCGTCAGCCAGGCAAGATGCCAACGTGGACAAGAGGGAAACATAGCGTCTCCCGTAGGTCTAATCGCAGAGCTGCTGGAGCAGGAGGCTCCAGACAAACATCAGTATCGTGGGTGCAAATCCAACAAGGTTGTTGCTGTTTGGGTAAATTCTACTGTGCTGCCCTGTCTCTGTGGCTTGGAGGCATGCACTTCCATGAAAGCCGTGGGATGTGAAAACAAGGGCTTAAAGCGCAACCATCTCCGCGGCATCTTCCACTCCGGCTAAGAATGTCTGTGGGACAATGGAGAGCAGGAAGTCAAGTGCGGCATTTTGATGTGCGCTTCTGCTGCTGATTATAGCCGAGAGGAGCCCTGCTCTCCCAGTCATGACTCACCAGTGCCCTTTGATTAAACCCAGACATGCTTTGTTGTGCTTCCTTCTGGTCTCACTTCCTGCTTCGGAAATGAATTCCCACGGTCCACAGCCATTCCATCAGGGCCACCATAACCTCCTGACTGACGAGAAAGGACGGTTTGTGCTTTCTGACACACGTGGGCAGCTTGGACATGGAACTCAGAGCTCTTTCTCTTAAGACTGGTGTTGTCAGCACTCAGATTTGATAATCACAGCCAACCAAGGAGGATGAAGAAACGCACAGCTGATGAAGGGACCTCAGAAATACGTCAGTCTACTTTGATTAAAACTTCACCCCTCCCTTGCAGCCTTGAAATGTCTTAACTTTCAAATCTTGAGATACTTATTTATGCATATAGTTCAAATCTACCAGACTCATTGTCTACAACAAGATCCCAGTGTTTCTGTGTGGTTCACAAGGATGGAACCACATTTGCCTTGATCAAACCACACGAAGCGCTCAATGAGCCCAGGTCACGTGATTGAATTAATTGATCTGTGACCAGCCCTCTCTGCTTTACTTTAAAAGACTTTCTTTAAAAAGACTTCACTTTCTCTTTTAAAAGTGCGATTATGGATTATTAATTAAAGAACATCAGCTCTAGGGATGTTTTTCTTGCACAGAATCAGAATTTCCAGTCAAAAGGCAGCCTAGATGGCATGTGTTTAACTTCCTGCCCATTGCTAAAATCTCTTCTTGAGGAGGTGATACTCAGAGACGGCTCTAATGGTTGGAAAGTTCTTTATTTTATGGAGCTTAAATCTACTTTTTAATGATTTCTATTCATTGGCCCTAATTCTAGTGAAGCAACAGGAACAATAAGTCTTGCATAAGGTTCAGTTCCTCTTCGATGAATTAAAGAAGGCACTAGTGGAACGTTCCTGTCTTTTCCTGCTGCTCGTTCCTGTGGGAGCAGGTGAGGGGTCTTCCCTTAGAAGGCACAGGGACATTGCAGCGACACCACAGCCATGTGCCCTATCTCACCAGGATCTGGTGTCCAGAAGAAGAGCACAAATTATGCAGAATTCATCAGCTACTGATCTCTGACTATAGAACTTATTTTTTGAAGACTATGGACCTTATTACTATAGAATTCACAAATAGCATTTTAAGAGATTCTAGGAGTTTTCAGGAAAAACAGTAAGACGGGTATCACTTTAACTGCTCAGCGTTGCAATGTCGCTCTTCTGCTGTGACAGGCAGGTTGCTGCCGGGAGCTCTTCCGTCCCTTCAGGCTGCCGTTGTCTTCCCCGTCTGTCTTTCGGTTCTGAGCCGGGTAACCTGTGCTCAAGTCCTGGCTTTGCCTTTCAATTATGTAACCACAAGTAAGTTAATTTACCTCTCTGAAATTTATTATCTTGATCAGTAAAGTGGAAAAATGCCTAACCTACAGCATACCTCTGAGAATTGTACAAGGTAAATGCTAGACAGTGCTAGTATCAAATCTGGCATCATTAGATACTCATCCAGTTCACTCCTATTTTAGTATAAGCTGAAATGCCCCCATCCAGGATTGTTTTTAATGAATGGAAAGATATTCCTATATGATACTTCTATACTATATCTCTGGTCCATTAAATGTTTACAGCATGTGTACAGGTCAGTGTATCCAGAAAGCTCTGGGTTAAATGTTCCAAACAACCAGTTTCTCGTTCACAAATTTTCATTGCCTCCCCTTGTCATTAAAGGTGAGCCATATGGCATCTTCTAATGTCTGCTATTATCGGGTAGAGGCCCATAGAACCGGAAAGGAGCCCCAGCACTGGGCAGTGGTCTCAGCCCCACACCAGCAAGGCCTGCATCTTTCTGCACAGGTCCTGCAAGGACCTCAAGAGTGTTCCTGGGGTTCTGTCTATTCTTCCTCTGCTCAGATTGTCTGTGCCTGACCGGCTTCCTTCCAGGTCAGAGCTGGGATCTGTAGCATGTCAGGAAAGGTCCAGGATATGCCTTTATTTTCATCACTTACGTCCGAGAACACAGGCACACAGCGCAGTTCATCATGGATGCCGGTGTGCTCAAACTGTATTCATGGACCATAAATCACCTTCACGTGGTCTCAAATTCACATTCCCAACCCAAGTATTAGCCTGGCGTTGTTCACTGCAAATGAAAATGGCTTATTTATAGGGAGGAAAACAAGAGCAGATGGATGGATTTTAGGGGGTTGGAAATAGCATTAAAACATAAGCAGAGAAATATTTGACTTGTATGATAAATGCTCCAGCAGAATTTGGACAGTGAGAATCCTGTGTTCATTTGTGTGTAAGAAATGAAGAGCAAAGGGTAACATTATTACCTAATTCCCCCAGATATGATCCATGCAGAGTCACGGGTATATCAGAATACAAGGAGAGCTCTCAGATTCCTACAATTGACTGCAAACCCTGGGATCTGTTACCTTGTGACTTTAGTGTGGCTATCATAATCTAGTAGTAAAGAAACATTCTGTCCTCTGATCAGATGATGCCAATTTGAATAGTTTGTCTTTCTTGAAATGTTACGTGGTCCTCACAGCAGTTACAAGTTACAGAGCCCATCAGAAGAAAAAACATAGTTAAGAGTTAAAATATGACAAGTATCATATGACTTTCAAAAGTCAGAGAACAGAGTGTATGGCATAAGGAGATGAAGCAATCCACGAATCGCTATTTTAATCTCACTAGGAACCTAGTTTTATTTGTATTTTTTTCTACATCGTTCCTAAGGAGTAGCTGCCTCTTATAAATCAGCTGACCACTTCTTAATTCAGCTGTTCTGACCATGAGCTAAAGAAACTCGGCAGAGACAAAACAGAATCACATCTTGAGCAATTAGACACTGGATCAAGAACGAAAGCTCATTGGCTGGCAGCATTACCATCATCCAGTATCTCTTGCTTACAGTATATTGTGACAAAGTAAAATCTATTTCAGCTGTTCCATGGCAATGGCTATTATTTACGAAACATAAAAAGATACTGAAATACAAAAGGGCTTGAAAAGACCAGGGTAAGATCAGATAAAAAAATGAGAAAGAAACAGGCATCCTGGGATGGTAACTACTCTGCCATGTACTGACAGGGAGGTTGTATATTTTTAGAATATACTGAAAGGAATGGTGCTTTTACTTAGGTTTTTATGGTTTACCACGAGATGCAATTTTCTGGCCTTATATGCAGTTGTAACAAAAGTCAGAGACGTTTTATGATAGCTGCCACAGTCCATAAATGATGGGATACACTAAAATATTTATAGAACTGTAAAATCTTGATTTCTCTCTGGTTTAGCAGATGGGGCCCTAAAACCAGTTCCCAGATTGTCACATTTCTTCACCCTTTGATGACAAAGAAGCCTGTTATCAGTTTTCTTCTCTGGAGAACAAGTTCACTAGTGGAAACAAGGTCAGACTTTCAGTCAATTATGTATGTCTGAGTATGTGTGTCTGAGTAATGCCAATTAAGGGAGCTCTGAAGCCAAGTTATAATTACTCCATATACTTCTTGGCAGGAAGCATCAGGGTAGGATAGAGAAGATACCCTCTGAAGTACTTTTTACCTATTTCCTTGTTTTCATTTCTTGGAAGGGTCATCTTAAAAGCTGTTTCCACCCACAGAGACAAGCATCATGTCAATATTAAGACTAGTCTGTTTAGGAGGCCAAGAGAATTTTTGCTACCGTGTGTGTCTTTTTGGAACTGTATGTTCTGGGACAAAATAGTTAGTCTATGTAAGGCCACCAAACTCAAGCACTGCTTACAATTAAAAGGGACTCTTGTAAGTTAGACAGTGTTGAGAGTAAGAAATCAACACTGATGGACTGTTGATGGTATTTTTCTGATTTTAGGATATCAATATGTCAAAGAAGTATAAATGCTCATAAAATGGGCTTACATGGCATTTATTTAAGAAGCATTATTGGAAAGGTAGCCCAAATCAAACTTTAGCAAACAGATGAGACTGACAGGGAGATGGACAGACAGATACACAGATACACAGATACACAGAAGATGGAGAGAGAGATGATTGGTTAAAAACACACTTGCATAAGTGCTGTTTGTAGTCAGAGTTTGCAGATTTTCTATTTTCTCTCAAGGAATGTCACTGAAATTAAACAGATAATACTAGGGTGTACAAACTGTAGATAGTCTTTTATTTATAGCAAATAATGGTGAATTTCTTCCAATTTCTCCATTTTCCATAAAATATTTACCTCAGGAAGAAAAACATTTGAAATAAAAATCTTCCAAGATGTCTTCATAGACGAAAACTGTGGAAAATTCACCGTACCAGTGGTGTGCAGGGTTAACAAGGATCACGAAAACTTTCAGACCTACTGAATCCAAATCTCAGGATGGCCAGAGATGGAGAAAAGATGTAATACGACACACTCTCAGGATGATGAAAATGGTTAAACGTGCACGAAGAACCCAGCTCATCTCTTTGATGCCTGATGAGGCTATAATTAATTACGCACTGATGAGCTGAGTATTTTATTTTTAATCTACATTTCCAGAAACTTCCTTAACAGAATTATTTCATAACAACCTTAATTTATATTACAATTTGACTTGGTGTTGGTATGCAATCATGGTTGAAAATAGTCACACGCCAAGGTCTACCATTATGTGCCAAGACATTGGGCATTTCTTTAGAGATTATTTGAAAGGATTTACTGGCTGGAAGGGGAAAACGCAAGAATTGTAAAAAATAAAAGCCCACTTATCTCCCACAAAAAAATCAACAGCATAAAATGAACAATGGTAATAAAAAGATGAGCACCACCCACACTGCCAAAGAAACATTTTGATAAAGCACTGGTTAGCTCCTGAGAGGAAATGCTTATTTCCCTTTATCCTGGAACCCTGCTTTAATTTGGATTTGGAAAATTTAAATATCTGCCAAATTAGAAAAACTCTGTGCACTGTAGCAAAAATAGAGTAAATGATAACTCCCAGGCATGCTTACTTGGTGTTAGTCAGTCCCTACAGGGAGTTAGGCTAAAATTTCCACGAGCAGAGAGATGAGCTGAAAAGGTTTCAAAACTTTTGGTGTTTCAGCGTGAAGGGTGCTTGTCAGGAACCCACCGAGAGGTAAGCAATTATCCTAAATGATGTTGCACTGCTCAAAGGGTACAGATGTTGGTCTACTGTCTTTGGAAGAAGTCAACTTGGAAAAACTGTTTAGTAGGTTCTAGAACGGGTTTTCAAAAACATGTTCCTAAATGGAGATTAAAGCAATACATTTGATAGCCAGGAACATTAAGCATCCCCCTATGTCTGTGTTTGTGTCTGAAGACTCAGTAAATTCATCGAGGAAAAGAGTTAAGAGTATGACCTGCTTTCCCTCAAAGAAACACTATTGGGGAGATTAAGTGGGAAGTTCACATCATTGTCTCAGTTTTATTCAGATTCCTTTCACAAGTCAAACTTACAGTACAGTGCTCAACTTCTCCTTTATGGTCGCTATGGACACACAAGCAAAGGATTATAGGCTGAATCAGAATCCCAGTTACATCACTGATGAGTCATGAAGCTTCAGAAAAAGCAGTTAACCTATCAGTTTTCCTGGCTTCATCTGCACAGTGGAGGAAAGCAGATAAAAACCTGTCTGAGAAGTGCACCCAGGGGGCTGATGGACTTAGCATGCTTTAAGAGTAAAATGGGCTGTCATATAAGTATTAACAAATCCTGTATTAGACTAGAGCTGAAAGGGATTTGAATGCATCTTAGTCTGAGCACACCCCTAACTACTGAAACATCTGCCATATTTTGCAGAAGCTGCCCTGGAGATACACCTGATCAGGAACACTCGCCTGTAAGGAAGTGCAAGCGAATTAAGCCTAGAATACTGAAGATAAAGAATAACAACTCACTTGACATCATCTTCTTAGCAAGTTAATGCCTTTAATAAAAAAAAATTCTTCATAAAAGTGAAATCTGTCATTACTTAGTTTTTCACTATGGGAACATGGTGCCTCCCCAAAATCATGGAAAGATGTTGCACCTCTGCATTAAAGAATATTCTACATTTCTGTTCCTCTTTGCTCCACAGAAATCAAAAAGACTGTAGTTTTCTGATTTCTAAAGTTTATACCATATGTAATAATTTATTTCTCTTAGAAAGAAAAGAAAGCTCTTGATGTCTTTATTCTTTGTGTAGTCAACACAGAAGTAACAGAGGCAGCAGAAGTCTGAGATGACTTGCAAGATTCCCACCTGCTATTGGCAGGCCCCATGGACCACCCCTGCCTTCAGCAAACATGATGATTAGGTGCCCTTACCTGAGCGAGACGGCGGGATAGTCACTCTCATGACAACGTTATGCAATATAAGACTCAGTTAGAGAGGATGAGGGGTCATTCCGGCTGCTGTTCTTGAAGGAGCCAAGTCAGGGTCGGGGCAGGGAATGGTAGGAGCCAAAGGCGACCTGCGACTGACATGGGGCAGGAAAGTGTGGACTTCAGTCGTACAGCTGCAAACCTTCGAGCAATCTGAGTGGGGCTGAAAGGAGGACCCCGGGACTCAGGGGGGATGGCGGCGCCACTGGATACCTTGTCTCCACCTGAAGAGACTCTGGACTGAAGACCACATAACGCAGGCCCAACCTCCGGCCCTTGGGAACTTGCGAGGTGCAAAATGTGTGTGTTCCCAGTCACTCGGTGTGACGCTGTCTATTACACGGCAGCAGAGCACTAACGCAGCACTAAGCATTTGCTGAGGGACGCTGCCTTTCTCTTCCCAGATACTTTGAAATCACTCTGGATGTGGTGGCGGTGAGAAAATGAAGAAGCGAAACTCCCCAAACACAAGGAATCTGCTGCTAAGCGTAAAGGCCAGAGCAGAAAAAGAGAAGAAAGTGCAACTTCATCTATTAAAACAGCATTTGAAGAAAAAAATTGTATGAGCTCAAGAAGATAATTGGCCTCTGAAGTTGCTAAAGACATGCCCAGATGGTGCCCTAACCTGCTGCAAAAATGAATGCCTGATATTCTGAAATAGTTATATATATAGATTCCATATATTAAATTTTTATTATGTTATACAGATTATATCATATATAATATGAATTATATATTATAATATGTAATAGTTACATAACTTTTGTTTTATGTATATCTATATAAAATAGACTAAAAATTATGGAGATAAAAGCTGTAAAAACTACCAGTTGTAAGTAATCTACTACTTTTCCTGCCACTTGCACAGTTTTTAACTACAGGCGTGTGTAATATAGCAAAAATATACACTTTTACCTGTTGCTCTTATTTTTCCATAGTTATCTCACCTGCTTTCTTTTCACAGTTGCTAGCCAGTTCTCAAAGTTAGTACTGTGAAACTCTTTTAGAGGTTGTATATTTATTGAATATGATAAGTCACAATTATTTCCCTTAGTAGCTGAATACTTATCATTACTGAAGACAATACTGCAGTGAATGTCTTTTCCATGGGCTGCTTCAATGTTTTTGGATTTTTCCTCATAATAAATTGTGGAAAGCAGGGTTACTATAACCACATACCGTAGAAGTTCTCCTAAGAGAAATCCTTTAAGACTTATTTGCTGATAAAAACCACCTCAGCAGATATTTTTAGAGCCATGATCAGTAAATAATAAATATTATACTCTCCAAAAGTTTAATTAATTGCTCATTCAGGAAGTACGCCATTTCATCTAATTACACATGATCTAATTACACAGAAATAAATGTTAATGGACAAAGCTACTGTATGCTTGTATCTGTGCAAGGAAATAACAGAAATGTTAAGTGTCAGCTATTCTAACAAATGATTCTCAAGTATAATAATGGAATTGTATTTAAGAATGTTTAATAATAGTAGTAATAATAAAGGTAATAAAAACTTACTATAAATGTTCATATGTACTTAGGTACATTTATGTACGTGCATGTACATATACAGATGCATAAGTAGGTAGATAGATAAAAACCCATGAATGTTACTAAAAATGCCAGAGAATATAAAATGAGGAGAAAGGGATTTTTAAAAAGTGAATTCACTAAACCTGTTAAAGGTGATATATCCAAGTAAGATAATTGAATTTGGGGGCAAATTGGTCACAGGTCCTTCAAACATCTATAAGGCCTATGACTTATGTTTACCTCCTCGTTGAATTGATGGCTGAATTTCAGAAAAAAAAAATGTATCTTTTAGGAGGGGGAGTCGAAAATGTGGATACCTGAGCATAGGTGTAAACATTCTATCAGACTGCTTTTTTATCCATAAAATAGTTTGGTTCATTGGTCTATAATCATGGTGACCTTCTTTTTGTGGAAAGAGAATCACTTAGAACTTCTACTATCTTCTGGGAAATTGTGGGTAAACTTCGTGAGTCTATCCATTCCAATGTGGCTTGTCAAATGAAGATCCTAAACTTATAATTTCTAGGATATTGAGAACGTTGTAGTTCCCCTGTTAATTTGTTGATGTGATTAGTGTTCAGACTAGAGCAGGCTTTCCAGAATGACTGCATCTGTCACTGTGTTATGGACAGAGCTATCCTAATACTGAAAGTAAGCAATGTTCCATGTTCTTGAATTATTTACCTGTTCATTAGGACTGAACACAAAGCACAGTCCTGGAGAAAAACAGAAGAAGAAAACAACGAAGAGGAAGAAGAAGAATAAAAGGAAGAAGCAGGTAGGGGGAAGGAGGAAGAGAAGGAGGAAAGGGAAACATTCAGATTTGCACAGGCACCAAAATTATGAAGACGTTTATTGTTTTTAGAGAGATATTTCTTTCCATCTAAGCCAAGCAACATCACTTCTCAAGACTCTGAGTCTAAAGTCCAGAGGGATTTTCCCATCCTAAGTACTTAACACACACTTATAGGAACAGTAGAAATGAGCAGTTATCTGCTTTGCTGACGTAGAGCAAATACTTTTATTTGGGCCGCAATAGGACAGGAGATCAGACAGCATACGGATACGGGCTGTGGAATTCATTCTCTACCCTCTCTCCCTCCGGTCTATTTCCAGAGATTGATGCAATTTCTACACAGAAGGTTGGGATAGACAGTGCTGACGGCCTATGATTTTAATTACACGTGCATGGTTCAGTAAAAGCTAAGCCCTCCACCCCATTAAAACCACTCCTCCCTCTCGACTTTCTCAGGGAACTGTGTATTGCTGGTAAATCAACTTGATTATTATTCTATTCCAGAGGACATGCAGTGATTTACATTTATATGCCAGCAATTTCTTTTCATTGCCCCAGCAAGAGCTGGGAGATGATTTATAATGATGCAAAAGTTCTGGCACAAATGTTACACAGCTTCAGCATGTTTGCATTGCATGGCATGGGGCACTGCTCCTCGGATGCACTGATGCTTCCGTTTAGGTAGCACACGGGACAAGGCTAGTGCCAGTGGATTCCCGAGTGTTCTGGTCCAGAGCAGGCCCTGACGCCTGTGATAATGCGTGTGTTTGGGGTGTATCTTTTTAGCAGGTCAATACTGAATGCCGTCCTCAGGGGAGGGGGGCTGTTCAGCCTCTTGTAATTAGTTTACGTGCCTCTGTTGAATCCCTAATGGACTCCTGTACCACAAAAACATTCCTTTCTGGAACAGTTGGCAGCCTCATTGTGTTTGCTCTCTTTTCTCAAATCTCCCCTCCCCATGTTATTCTATCCCTGGGGAAAAAAAAAAAAAAAAAAGGAAAAGAATACAAACCTGGAAAATTAAAGTGATATGGAAGAGAAAAAAATATATCCCACTCTATTCCATTATTTATATTCCATCATCAAAGTCAAATGAAAGCTGCATTTCAAGTTTTGTTGGACTTACACTGTGCACATGCTTATGAAAAAAATTTTTTTAACTTTGAATACCACTCATTTTGAAGTATTACGCTTTTCTCAGAGAATAATCTCTGGAGATCCTACTGCTCAGCTGTCAAGGTGAATATGGTCACCACAGTTCATGTCAGTTCCCCAGATGATGATTGTTACTACTTCTTATTAACCGGACAAGATGACAATCATAGGTCGGTGTAGTTTTTATACCCCTTAGGGTTGTAGCTCTTTTAACTTCCCATAGACAATACAGTCAAGTTTATAAAAAGTATCTGTACCCCCAAAATAGGGCGATCTGGGTTGGGCGTATATTTCATTTAGCGAAGTGAAATTTCACATCATTATGGGATTGAAGCTTTGCTTAGGTATCAGGAAATTCTTAATGAAGACCTTTAAGATTCTGGAAAGTGGTTCTCAAACTTTAGTCTGCCTAAGAATCACTTAGGTTGCTTGTTAAAAAGTATGCATTCATGGGCATCACCACAGAGAGTTCGATTCAGTAACTATGGCAGGAAGTCCACGAATCTGCATTTCCAAAAGCCCCCTGGGTAATTCTGATGAGGTGGTTGTGGATTAATATTTAAGAAAACAGCTGTAGATCTTCCAAAGCAGAGGTTATTTTTTCTTTAGGCTTATAAAATACATGTTGACCCTCACGAATTGTAATCATTCTTTATGAAATTGTGGGTCTAATTTACTTTTCAAACAGAACTGGGCAAAAATAACATGCTTCTCTGGATGACCGCCACATCCCCACTAGGTCTTGGCAACTGCGAGATTCCTTCCAGTAATGTTTTTTGGAATATGTTATGTATCTTTTTTTTTTTAGAAAACATTCATATTTTCCCTGGCTTTTGATATATGCCTTGTATTTTAATAGATACATATTTTTATTTAGACTTTGAGTGGACACTTGAAAAATCAGCAGTAATCCGCTTCTGTGTTTAGTTTTATCCTGTGATCCGTAAGGGGGCTGCCATGGCACAGTACATACACAGCTACCTGGTAGCCTTTTTATATATTCATTTGTTCATTTTTTTTTTTTGTAGCTTTCACGATTTCCAAAGTGGTCTATGTCTCAAGAAGTGTTAAAATTTAATGCCAGAAAATGGGAAGAAGAATCACAGAAATGCAAAACACCATTTACCAACAAGTTGTTAAAGAAATGACTTGTCATCTTTGCATTGGTGATGTGTCCCTTTAAAGGGGTTAATAAGGTCTCATAGGAAAGCATTATTTCTTTATTCTCTCCCCAGCCTGGTGAGATAGGGTGCTGCAACGTGGTTGCCTAGTAACTGGCCCAGTATGACCATTTTCCCTCTTCCCATATGCAGACATAGTTAATTGCCACATTTTGAATTATTGCAGTAATTTTCTATTTCAGTGGCATTTTTGGTATAAGAAATACAGAATTCCTGAAGTCAAATTTTCTGTTCTAGTGCAGCATACAGTAATAAAACTCTATTCTGCATATATGTGAACTACTCATTAGAAATGAATAAAAAGTGTTTACTTGGTCAAGGTCAGTTAGATAGAAAGTAGTTGAGCTCAGGAGGTCTAAAACCAAATCTACCTTTCATTAGAATCTGTGACATGTTGTTTCATCCCAACCTGATCATGTCTGAATTTTCTTTGACTATCTTCATCATTAATTTATTTCCTTGATAACTAAAGATGAAAATGACATGGACATTCTCCTCCAAGTTCCCCATTACTTCAAATTATTAAATGATGGTTAGAACTAAATTTGGAATAAAAGTTTCCCTTATTACTGACTTAAGGAACTGTATGCAAGATGAGAATTTCTCATAGGTTCTGCTCTTAGAAGAGTAAGATTGAATAAATATCCCAGCAGTTGAATTCTCTGACTCTAAATATATTTTGCATTTGCACCAGGTTTTAATCTGTATTTGAGAAAGTTTATCTGTAATCTTATCAGACAAGATATTCTGCAGTCTACTTCTGTACCAAAATCTTTTTTATTGCTTTTGATCTCTACCACATTGCTTTTCAGTGTGCTTTCTACATTAAGGGATTTTTCATCTATGCATATTTCTTATTAAAGGGATTTGTTCTACTTCCAACTCTATTTATTTTATTTTTCAAATAAGGTATTTTTCCATTGGCAGCCATATTTTAACTTTGGTCTTATCCTATCTTTTGAATTCTGGAGTCTTCTTTAATTCTTTCCACTGAAATTCAAGCCCAATTAATTATGTATTCTCTATTTACTCATATAGAAGCTTTCTGAGGCGTCTGCATAACTCTGCACATCCGCTCTACACTTTTTGGCCTTAAAATTTTCTCAGGAATATTCTTCTTATACTTGCTTACATTTTCAATTTAAAAGTCCTTTGATCTGGTCACTCTCTTCCTTGTTTTTGCTAGTTATTCTTTAGCCCTGCCAAGAATCAATCATTCTGGCATAATCCAAAAAACCAAATCCTGTTCTTTGATAACATCTTCATAATCAGTGGTTCGTTTCCACATCCTTTTGCTTTTTCCTTCTCAATTCACAACATTCCATTTGAAGTTGCTTTCATATATTTGGGTTTTCCACCCAGGACTTCAAAGTGACTAGAGATAACATTCCAGGTTTTCTTTATAACTCATCCGATGTAGGAAGTGCTTTATTATGTTGAAGACGACTCCCTGTCAGGACCGCCCCAGTGACTCGGTTTATCGCTGCATTAGCCATGTCATTCTACATAAGCCCAAGTTCGTCCTTCCCAACAGAGGGTCTCCAAACACCATGAATAAGTCCTCACCAGGTAACATCATGTTCTAAGGTTGTTGCTTATGTCTGAGAACACATTAATGGACTGTTTCAAAACATACTCAGATCTGCTACGTGGTCCAAGTGAAGTTGTGCCTTCCAGTCCTCTTTTATCCTTCCTGTGTTACATTCTTCCCATTAGAAAAATCTGTACCTTTTTCTAAGTCTGTCTTGTGCTGTTTACTCACTCAGTCCTCTCCAAGAGGTCTCATTACTCTCCAATACTTCAAGATATAAGGAGACTGATGTCCCAACTCCAGCCCCAGAAGCAAGAATACTCCTTTGCTTTTATGATATAGTCAGCAGATGAGGAAGACAGCAAAAGTGTATTCCCTACTGCAGTAACTTGGCAATGCCAGGAACAGAGATTTAGCTTCAAGTCTCCTAAATATAAAGACATATTCTCATACTTTATAACTTTATTTGAAGACTACTTTCAGAGACTCCCACTTCTGAGCAATTATTCAAAAAGGAGGTTTCTGGAAACTTTGCCTTCATGACAGTTGGACTACTCCCTGACAGTCTTGGTTTCTGTGCTGACGTGTTAGAATTTACTTCTGATCATCACATTGGTAATGTTTCAATCCAGTGTCTTTCTATCAAGAGAACCATGGAACCCCTTGCTCTAAATACTCACCACTACCATTGAAAAAAGAGCACAAGAAAAGAAGACTGTATTTGTGTCCAGAGGCTCTTGGCACATCAGTATAATAGGGAGCGGCTGTGGGAAGGAGCCCGTGGCAGTCTGACGGTCACAGTTTGCATAATTGTCTAACACCGAAGCCCTGCAATTCCTCCTAGCACCCAGCATCATGGAGAGAGGAGATTTCTTCCAGCAGTCCAAGATACAAAGGGACATGAAGAGCAGCTTTAGAGGCTTTCTCAACTTTCTACTCTGGTATAAATATAAACCTTGGAATATTTTTAGTCCATTGTTTCCAAAACTATTCACCCAGGGGAGCCAGCCAGTGACAGGGGATTGCGGGTGGTAACAGCCCAAGGTTGTCATCTCCACACTATTTGAGCTACTCGACAGCACAGCTGTGGACCAGTGACAGCCCCCTTGCATTCATGGCTTCTGGTTTGCTTCTGACCAAAGGCTACGAGTCTCAGGGCAGCATGTGTGTGTGTGCATGTCTTTGTGTGCGTGCACGCATGTGTGCTCATGGGCACATGTATGTAAGGAAAGAATTACTGAAATTGAAGAGACTACCCCAGAGAAAACACTACATTGTTTGCATAGCTGTTTGCCATAAGCCAGCAGACATTTTAATGAGTATGTTTTGTTCCAGCGTTCCCTTTAGACTCTGAAGGTTTCAAACTAAATCTTTCTTGCAAGCAAAGGAATGAGCCCGTGTTATGAATTAACGTCAAAAGCCAATGGTTGATGTATGAAGACACCAACTCTAATGAAGGAGAACCACATCTGGCATGGAAGATGGAAGGAACTGTGGTGGCTAAAGGATTAGGGAAGCTTCCTTGCTCTTCTCCGAGCATGATCCCTAAACCAGAAGATATTCCCATTGGATTTCCCAGTGGAGAAGCATTAGAGAGATTGAGCACAGGGGGAAATGGGAGTGGGAGGTTGAATACTATCTTGTGGAAAGAAATCTTTTGTAATATTTTATTTAAAAAAAATCTCTTTTAATCTTTCTAATCACTCCATGTAGATGTCCATCTATCTGTTAACTTCTTATGCTAATGGAGTAAACAGTGATATAATTCAAAGACAGTGAGGACAGGTAGCCTGTGCTTTTAAGTAGGATTAACTTCTATCAGGATGAAAGAAAAACCTTTATTAAATATATACCCTAGGGTAAAACAGCAACATACTTCTCTCCTTTCTTCCCTCCCTTCCTGGAAACCCTGGGCCTGGATCTCTATGTAGTGCTATGTGAAGTCAAGGCTCTGATGACCACGTAGTTGTCACGGCCTCTGCTCTCAGTCTACTCACACGCCCATCTCCTGACCTGCTCCAGCTCTTCCTGCCTTCAGACGTCACAACACCTTCATTCTGTGTGCGGTGAGATTTCATCCTTAGACCTTACACTAGAGGTGGTTATTTTTCCTTTGACCTTAGACACTGACCTTTCAAGCATGGCTCCAGCTCAACATCTATCATTCTGCTGCCCTGGTAAAGAGCTCACCTGCTGTAGCTCAGGTCATGATGACCATCAAATATGCCGCCTCATTTGGTTTGACACAGTTGCTGGCGTAGAATCTGCACAGAATTTTTTCCATAGAGCAGGAGCAAATTTACAACACGGGCATTTGGCTTCTGCACCATTTTCTTAATGTTCATATTTTGCAGCTGTTACGATCAATTCACTGATCCGTTCTTTCCTGGTAAACTTTGGTCTTCAAATATTTATACAGCCTGTTTTGCAGATAATACTGTACATTAAAAGCTGATTGAGCCTAAAATTTTTTTTCAAAGATATTCCATTTCTTCATCATGAAAACCTTCATCATGCTCCCTAGAAGGCAGGTCTCCTTGTGTGAGGTGTGGTAAACCATCGGGGCTTCTTGAAAAGTATTTCTCATTAAACTGTCATTGCCTTTGCTGCTTTGGTCAACAACCCAGTTTAGTGTTCCCTGATGACCCAACTCCTTCGTTTCCAGTTCTTTTCTGCAAAGGGTGCCTGCCTCATTTTCCTCTAGACTTCGCACAGCTCTTCTTTCTTCTTTATCTGTTCATAATCTTTTCAACCTTCAAAAGACAGGTAAGCCAGACATGCTATAACTCCTTCTTTGGTTGATTCTCCTTCTGAATTCCTGCAGTTTTGCAAGTTGGCTTCATCTTCATCATATGTAACTTAATATTGTTTCCCACTGTTTCAGTGTACATCTTATCTCCCAATTAAGTTTTAAGTTCTCAGAAAGTAAGAATCGTGTCTTTTTAAACATCCTCTATAGTAACTGATACTGTGGCATACGTATATCATCAAACAACAAAATATCATTGGTATAAAACCATGGTCTTTGGGACAGGCTTAAAACCATCTTCAATGTAGTTTTAGGAAAATAATGCATAACTGGCATATTCACACATTTTTGAAGCCTATTAAAAATATAAATCCAGAATATGGTCCATCGATCACGGTGGATGGACTTTCCCAAGTCCACTTGGGAAAGGAAAAATTCGTAACAGGAATCGTGAACTATTTAGCAAACAGGTGCGGGTGTACTGAATGCTGCCAATCCAATCCACTGCTCAACAAATGACGATAAATAAGACAGTACTGAGGAGGAGAGTTAGAGAGGAAGTGGGCAATGAGGTGGAAGGAGTCGCAGCTGTTTCTTTTCACTCATTCATTGAATTTTCTGTAAATATTGGTACGGCTTGCAAAGTGGTAAACAGCATTTCTGTAAATTAAAATGACCGCTCATATCCTGGCAAGAATCTCAGGGGTCTGAGTGTCAGGCAGAGCAGGCTATGACATCATACCCTGCATTGGCTTTCCTTTTGGCTTCCCCCAAATGCTCCAAACTCATCTAATCTATAATATTTGAATATATATTTTCAAGGAGCCAACTCTTTTACCCAGAAGGTACTGAATGCTTATTTTAGAACCATTGTTTTCTGCATCTTTCATTTTGCCACATGGATTGGCGTTTGTTTACACTTTCATTTTAAGGTTTTGTGAAGCCTTCTTTTGCACTCAATTTCTAAATAGACAGATGTCTTTCTGTAAAATTGAAGTGACACAACGGAGTTTTAATGCTGTCTTTCTCATACTTGCATATTTAATTACTTGCATCACATTTTATTAGTATATTATCCGACGAGGAATTCTGACTAATTAATTTCACCTGGAATTGTAGGCGGGTGTACGAAAAATTACACTTGGCCATTTGTAGAGACCAGCTGTGTATTAGAAATATCTGATCCCCATCTGCAGGACTGAAAAGAGTGAGAGAAAACAGCTGATTGTAAAAAAAAACAGCCCTTCTTCCTTGTGCCCTGAAGGGAGTATTATTGGCAGATCTCCTTTATTACTCAGCCCATATTCCGAGCACTATCTGAGAAGTTCACTCGGAGCATCACTCACTGGGACAGCATTACTTCCCCTCATTTTGGCTTTAATCTGTAGCAATGCTGATGTGGTTGGGTTCCGCCCCTATGCATACACTCGCTGCCTTCCATTCCAGCCTGAGTCACACACGGCCGGCTTCATCTGGACCACAGACTGTCTGGGCCTAGCTGACAGTGGAGACTGATACACAGGAATCTGGGTGGGGGGGATGTCGTGTTAAAAGATAACCTTCAGGTTCCAGCGTGGCCTCCTAGAAACGGCCCCCGTCCTGTAGCGGGACTCCAACCCGCACAGGCACGCTCTCACCTTCACTCCCTGCCTGTGTCTTGCTCTGTATTTGCGTTTGGATTCTTTGTCTGCCCTGACAACAGATGGTGTTTTAATAAAGTCCAGTAGGAATATTACTGTGAGTAAACAATGCAGTGCATGCCAGTTCCATAATTGCTGGGTACTGATTCAGCCTCGTACCTGCTCCATCCAAACTGGGAGGGAACCAACTGTGCCTGCACCTACCGCCAGCCGCCTGCTCGCCCGCAGCTGCCGCGTGCTCCGGCGCAGCCTCACCGCGGAAGGTAAATTGCAGCTCCTGTCATGCTACTTGGCACTGGGGCTAGAGAGCGGCTGCCATCTGGCTCGTCATCAAACGTGGTCATTCAATCTCTCGGAGATGAAATGGCTTTTTAAAAAATCTTGCTATTGAAAAAAAAGGAAAATCGACACACATAAAACGTATTATCTTCCTCTTTACAGGCACGATATATTCTAAAATAACAGTTTGAGCTTATTTGAGCAATAGCTTGCAGAGTGGTGGCTTTTTTCCTCACTGATTCCCACGCTCAAAGGGATTTATATTCTAAACCTATTATATGCTAATGGAAAATTCAAATTCTTTGAATCTGGCCCAGAAATGCGTGTTCTCACTTGTTTCTCTCGTTGGGGAAAGGGCAAAGAGTTAGGTCCACCTATTTCAATTGTTTTACTTTTCTTTTTTAATTGTATGTAGATATATCCTTATTCAAATTCAATATATTTATTGAGTATATTTATTCAAAAAAAGAGGGGACAGGTGAAGCACACGAAGACGGTAATCCAAATGTATGCGATCTGTCCCTTCCCAATGGTCTCCTCAAACTACCTGCTAACTAGAAGGCTCGAGGAAAAGAAAACTGGCTCTGGCAGCCAAAAAGAAACAAACTCATTTTGTAAGAAGGCCAGCGGCATGTGATGTTTATCCAAGGTTCGTATTTTAAGTGGCATCCAGCTTCTTCAAGCACTGCTATTTTCAAGAGTGTTCTAAACACTCCCAGTAGTGCCTACAATTATGATAAGAAAAAGCAAAATGAACTGTAGACGCTGCAGAGAGTAGCAGTGACAGTGGAGGAAGGTTCGTGCCTACTGGCTGACATACTCAGAGGAAAATCTCTTGTTTCCTGCTTTATCTGTTCAAGTAAATAAGATATACTAAACTGATATGACACTAGTGTTAAGTTCAGAACACTTTTTTTCAGTTGGGGCTGCGAACTCCCCAGACTGACTGACTGATACACGCAATGTTTGCGTTGCATCACTTCCCCTTTCATAGATTTTTAGATAAAATCATCCTGTTTTTTAATTTTTTAAGAATAATCTGAAACACATGCAAAAGCAGACAAAAGGGTACACTCAAACTCCTTTCCATGTGGCCTGCTCCTAACAAGCATTAACCCACAGTAAACACTGGTCTATTCATAGCCCCCCTCTTCCCTCCTCCCTGTTTTATTTGAAGCGAATTCTATAGACCCATTTAATTGTAAATGTTTCACCATCTTTAAAAGCTAATGACATCCATATCCCTTTTCATTTTAATACTTCAAACTTAAAGAAAATTTGCAAGAGTAATACAAAGAACTCCAAGAGACTTGATCAAAATTTGCCGATGTTTTATGTTTGCTTTCTTTATTTTATGTTATTTCTGTATATAGTTTCAAATAAACGCACACTTTTCCTGACTCATTTGAGGGTGTATTAGTTTTTGGCTGCTGCTGTAACACATTACCATAAAGCCAGTTGCTTAAACAGCACAGATTTATTATCTTAGAGTTCAGGGGCTCCGAGGTACAGAATGGGTCTTCTGGAGCTAAAACCAGCATGTCTGCAGAGTCTTCCTGAAGGTCTCGGGGGAATCTGTCCCGTGCCTTCTTTGGCTTCTAAAGGTGCCATAACTCCTCCAGCCTCTAGAGGCTGCCTGCATTCCTTGGCTGGGGGTCTCTCCACCTTCAAAGCTAGGAATTGCATTACTCTGAGCCCCACCTCTCCCCTTACTTCTCTTTCTCAGATTCGGATTCCTGCTTCTTTCACTTACAAGCCCCTTGTGACTACATTGGGCTCACTGAGCTAATCTGGGACGATCTCCTTATCCTGAGATCCTTAACTCAACCACATCTGCGAAGGCCCTTTTCATCACGTAAGGAAACATGTCCACAGGTGCTGGGATTCAGACATCACTGGGGGACCATTATTCTGCCTAGCGTATAGGATGAAATGGAAACAGTGTGCACCCTACCTCAGGTATTTCAGTGTGGACTTCCTAAGAATGAGGACTTTTTCTCATATAACCACAATAGAATTATCAGAATTAGAAAATTGTCTAAGCCGCGCTCTGTAATCTAATTTCACAAATTGTCCCAGCAATGTTCATCATACAATACCAGATGAAATCAAGATCCCACTTTAAATTTAACTGTCATGTGTCTTTGGTCCACATAACCTAAATCAGTTCCTTAGCTCTTCTTCCTTTCCGTGTTTTACTTCACATATTTGAAGGCTATATAGTCCTGTTATTTTATAAAATATCTCTCCATTTGTATTTATCTAATTTTTAAAGTTAGATTCAGATTATGAAGTTTTGACAGATGTGATGGTTAAATTTTATGTGTTCACTTGGCAAGACTATGGTGCACAGTTGTTTGGTTAGACACTAATCTAGACGTGGCTATGAATGTATTCTGTAGATGTGACTGACATCTACAGTCAGTCAACTTTAAATAAAGCCTATTAGCCAAGATAACGTGAGTGAGCCTCATCCCACCAATTAAAGTCCTTGGGAGCAAAACTTTGGTTTCCTGGGGAAGAAGGAATTCTGTCTCAAACCTGTAATATAGAAATACTGCCAGAGTTTCCAACCTGCCAGACTAGCCTGTAGATTTTGGACTTCTCATTCCCACAACTGCATGAACCAATTTCTTAAAATGCATCTCTTTATGTAAATATACCCTCTTTATGTAAATATATCCTATATCCTATTGGTTCTGTTTCTCTGGAGATCTCAAATAGATACAGAAGGTATGACAGAGAAGTGATGCTGGTCCTCCCTAAAGCATCCTAACCAGAGGCACATGGTGTCAGTCTGCCCCAGTGATACAGATCTTAGCACTGATTACTTGGCTAAAGTGATACCCATCAGATCTTTCTACTGTGAACTCACTGTTTTCCTCTTGGTAATTCATACATAATTTGTAGAGTGATTTTTTGAGATTGTGTACATTTACAAGCTCCTCATCAAACCCTCCCTCACCAGTTTGGCATCCATTGATTGGTTTCTACTCCATCAATCTTTCTACATTTATTAGTTAAATTTTTACTGTAAGCAAGAGCTTTCCCTTCTTCTCCATTAAATGATTTAATTATCCATGTATTGCTAAAAGTGTAAATGCATGAAGCCTTACTTAATTCTACAGTTATAATTAATGGTGTTCTGTGGCCAGTTCACACACATGAGAACTTTAAGCATCTCTTCACAAATTGTCTGATTTGACCAGTGGAAGCCTCATCAAACTGTATCCTATATCCTTTTGACATATCTCCATCATTCTTTGAGCACTTCCTGGGTTTCTGGCTCAATAGAATGTTCTAGAATCATTGTGTACTTTTCATACTCCAGCACGGATATTATTTTTTATTTCAAGGAACTAAGTTTCCTTTTAGTGAAAAATCATGTTTGGAAACCAAGATGGGTGCTGGGTCTTTGCCAGGAATATTGACTTGTCACTGCTTCTTCAGCAGAGAACATGTAGATATATCTACTCTTTTCTATATTTATATTAAAAACAGTGGATTTATTTTGATACCTCCAGGTATAATCTAATACCACAGGGTAGAGTTTAACCTTCCTCCATTCCGTATTTACAACTTTCTTCTCCAACAATGAGAGTCTTAGATCCAATTATCCTCAGTATATTTAACAATTTTCCCAAGCTTACAATATATAGAAATATACAGAAATTAAAGACATTAATTTCAGAATTGCCAACTCATCTCATTGTGAAAGGCAATTCTAATGCCTAAATTTTAAAATCTGATGGAAGTTCCTTTTAAAGGAAGGTTTATATCAAATAAAATACACATATTTTAAATTAAAAATCTGATGAGTTTTGCAAAATTCAGGAATTCATAACCCACACCTCCGTAAAGACAGGTTATTTGATCTCACAAGAACATTCCCCTGTTTCCCTTTTCAATTAATTTCCACGTTCACAGGCAATCAGTTTCTGATTTTTTTTTTTTTTTTACTATAAATTAGTCTTGTCTGCTTTTGAGCTTCATGTGAATTCATCGCAGTGTAGGTAGTATTTTATGACCTGCTTCACAGAGCACAGGATCTCTGAGATTTGTCTATGTTGTTGTGTGCATCAGTAAATCATTCCCTCTTACTGTTGAGGAACATGTCTTGTATGAATAGGCTACAATCTGTTTATACATTTCCATGTCCTTTGGAATTTGAGTTGTTTTCAGTTTTTGGTTACTATGGGTGAAGCTGCCATGAAAATTCTCCTACAAGTCTTTTTGTGAGCATATGTTTTCATTTATCTTGAGAAAATACCTAGGAGTAGAATTACTAGGTCACAGTGTTTGAATAAATTTAGCTTAGCTGGGAACATTTTTTCAAAAGTGGTTGCACCATACTTCCTCTTCTAACCAATATGGAGTAACGGAGACTGGATTCATCTTCTAACTTTGAACAATGGGCTGAACTGGGCAAAATATGTGAAACAAGGGATTTTAAACAATGGATAGCTGGCAGTACAGGATGGTGATCCCTGAGTGAAAGAAAACGAGAGGATGATCTCCACAGTTTCACCAGCTTACTACCTAGGGGACAGACCACTAGAGACATCCCTAAGTACTGATGTAGTAGGGAGGGGGCAGCAAAGGAGGGCTGCGGGAATTACACACCAGCAGACTGAGCTGACAGGCTCACTGAGATAAGGAAGAGGAGACCAGCGTGCAAGATTAAAGGTATGTGGAAAGGTGCACAGCATCACTAATCATGAAGGAAATGCAAATCAAAACCACAACGACATATCACCTCACACCTGTTAGAATGGCTATTAGCAAAAAGACAAGAGATAAGCGTGGGTAAGTACTGGGGGGAAAGGGAACCTTTCTGCACTGTTGGTGGGGAATGTAAATTGGTACAGCCACCGTGGAAAAATAGTCTGGAGGTTCCTCAAAAAAGTTAAAAAGAGAACTACCATTTAATCCAGCAATTCCACTTCTGGGTATTTAACCAAAGTAAATGAAAACCCTAACTCGAAAAGATACATGCAGCTCTATGTTCATAGCAGTATCATTTACCATAGCCAAGACACAACATAAGTGTGCATCAGTGGTCACACACACACGCAACGGGAGATCAGCCAGCCACAGAGATGAAGACAATTTTGCTATTTGTGACAACATGTATTACTTGGCATTAGTTATTACACCATGGATCCCTGTGACTTAATTTGGGGAAGGGTATTTAGCGACCAAGGTCTGGGGGCTAGGTGTGTTCATTGCTCATGGGATACCACTGGGTTCAGGCCCTGTCAGTGGATGGAGCTGAGAAATAGAAGACGCATCTATATGCATACAACACACATATATGTGCATAAACATCTAAATACCCATGTACATAAGCACTCATATCTATTTTCATCTATTTATCTACCCATCAATCTAATAGCTGTATATTAAAACCCATGAGTTCACACTGATGCATTAATTTCAGTAACTCCCTATTTAATTTTTAACTCCCCATTTCGACAGTCAGAAATCTGGCTTTCATTATCCATAATATATTTATTTGTTTGCTCAATCCTAAAATACACGGGAAGTAGTTTCAGCAATGCTAATCTACGCTTCTGTGAAAAGAAAAATAAAATAGTAAGTTTTTTGCCTTTAGCCTGAGGACATAGTCAAATATTGTGTTATAAAGTTACTTGGACTAGTTCATCCCCCAGTTCCTTAACTGTGGTGATACTATTGATTTGAAACATGGTTCAGTTCATTAGTGTCTGTTGGTATACAATTTTAGGATTTTTCCCTGCATCCTTGTATCAGTAACTGTGAAGAATTTGGGATTTTTCCCCATTTGCAAGGTGGTAAATTATCTTGCCATTGTTTCATGGATGCTAGCAGAAGACAAGAATCCCAGTTCATTAAAAAGGCATTCATTACTCACAGCACAGCAAGAAGCATGAGTATCGTATTTCAGTTAGTTCCCTTAGTACTCCAGCCTCATGCAAGCAATGCAGAGGGACTCCAGTGAATTCTGCATATGGGTTTGCATCATAAGTGAGGAACCCTGAGCTTAAAGAACTTGAAGTTTTCTCTTTGCTTTTTTCTCGCCTGATGGTCTACTAGCAAACCTACCTGAACTTTGCTCTGTTTTGCTTTCTGGCAAATTTCCACATGAGTACATCACGTCATCAGCCACTCTGATTAATCTGATCAACAGAGGCTAGGAACAAACCCATTCAATTTGTCTCCTGCAATAGTTAATTCAGACTACACTCAACAGAACTCCAAACAGCAGGTTGAGGGTAGCCTGCAGCATTGACTTCAGTAATTTCCTATAGGGTTCCAGATCCAGTTAACTGAAAAAAATCCCATAAACCATCAGAGTCTCCCTTAGATAGCCAGGTGGATTTCTCTTTACGTTTCTGTACTGACTTTTCCACTTGACCCAATTAAGAATCAAACCAGGTTGAGAAAGTTGTATTGGCAACTGCATAGACTCTACCTTGACAAACTAGGAGGAAGTCTGAGCCAGTGCTATGATCCACAACAACTCTCACCTTTGAGTAGATGCTGACCTACATGCCTTGCAAGGATGTGATAGTATCATTGAACATTTCTTCTAAAGTCAAGGTCAAATCTTGAACCATCTATTCTAATGGATGACTTCAACTGGGGGGAAACTGCCCATATAGGGTAAGCATAAATGGTAAGCCAGTAGTAACTCCAAAAAAGTATTCCAGGTAATCAAGGGTAAGCTCACCTTGGAGAAAAACCTTTGGAATATATATATACACACACACACATATATATACATACATACATATACATATACATATACATATTTAGAAAATGCCCTTCAATTTAAAAAAAATTTCATCAGAAGCAGATCTTGGAATTTGTCAAGGATTTTCAGTTTTTCAGTCATATGATTTTTTTTCCTCCTTTGATATTTTTAGATGCTTGATTACATTAATGGATTTACTAAGAATGAATCAACAATCAACCTTTATTCCTGGAAATCCATTTATATGTAATATAATAATTGATATTATTGATTTAAATCTATGTAATTTTGCTATTTATCTTCTGTTTGTCCCATCTATCTCAGTTGCTGTTGTTTCTCTATTTCTATTTTTCTCTCTTATTTTAGGATAATAAGAAAAATTTAGTATTCAATTTTTAATTCTCTACTGCATTTCTAGCTATACTTTGTGCATTTATTTTTTTATTTTTTTTTAATTGAGGTATAGTCAGTTTACAATGTTGTGTCAATTTCTGGTGTATAGTACAATTCTTCAGTCATACATGAATATACATATATTCATTTTCATACTCTTTAAATTGTTGCTCTTGATATTACAATATGTATCCTTAACTCTCCCTCCTCTCTTTTTGGAATTCCACTTAACTGTCATACAAGTCTATTTATCTTTTTAATATTTTTAATCTGTATTTTCATATTAGGTTACTTTACTCATGCATCTTCATCTTCAGTGACCCTTTCTTTTGCTGTGTTTGATCAGCTGTTAATAAAATCCAGTCAATTTTCATTACAGGTATTTTAATTCCCAATGCAGAATTTTCACCTTTATTGTTTTCTATAGTTTCTATTTGTCTGCTGACCCCCATCTGTTTATTAATTAAGACCATATTTTCCTTTAAGATCTTGAAAATATTTATAGTATCTGCCTTAACATTCTTGTCTTCTAGTTTTAACATCTACCAAATTTTATTTTATATTAGAAATTATAATAATGCAAGCAGTGTGGAATATGGTATCTCCCTTGAAGAAGTATTGAGTTTTGTTTTGGTGGGCAATTAAGTTATTGAACAATCATTTTGGACCCATCATGCTTATGTTAATTTTCTTAGAGTTGATTTATTTACTTTTGAACTTAGTTGTGTAAGTTTCTTCTTATAAGCTAAGGCTCTTACTTCTTAGGCATTTCTTCTTGAGTCTCCACTAGTTAATTATGACGTTTGTTGAGCTATCTCTTCAGGCTGGGCTAGAACTTCAAATTTTCTCAGCTTTGCATAATCTCGTACCATTCTCAGCCCTGTTACATATGATCTCTTCTAGCTCTTTTGAAATTTTGTGTTGTGTACATTCAGTCAAGCCCTCAGCTATGTGAATCATCATGCAGATACTGGGGAGCATCTCTGTGCATATACCCCTTTTCTGGAGAACAGCCAGAGGAATTCTATTTCTATAATCTATACTTTTCCTCCAATTACATTTCTCTGAAAGTGTCTAACAACAAATATTAAAATCCCCACCTTAATATAGCATAAATAAATTGGGCAAAGCGTCATATTCCAAGACCATCAAAGAACTTTGTGTATCACTGTTTCGAACTATGATTAAGGCAGTCAAAGTTTATATGAAATTTCCACATATAAAAAGGAATTATACCCTGCAAAGTTGTATGCTTTACTAAGTTTGGTAAATACAATAGGACCCTCTAGTGACTTGTGATACTACGTGAATCTCTGATTTAGAGACTATTTCAGAATTTCTTATTTTGAAGCTCTTCCTTTTAATCATGTTTTTATATATTTAGATAAATCTGACCATTTCCTTGCTTTGAGCACTAGTATTCTGAAAATTCTCAGTGTAGTCTTATGATTTCTGGTCTCCTTGAGAATAGAATTTCATGTGATCATACCAGGATCTGTGTCTGTTGACAGTTACAGTAATGATACGTCAACATTTTATGAATAGTTAGCTTTGAGAAATACTCACACGCCAGGATGTGGATTTTTCAAACAATTTAATGTGCTGCCATCTGACAGCAACATAGACCTTTGTAGAAAAATGTTTTCTTTCTTCTGTATTGACCTATGGTGAAATGAAGATTTTACCAATATGGAATTTCTGATAACTGGTTTCTTACTCATAGGAATAGAAAGCTAGATAGCTTATTTGCTCTCTCTCTCCCTTCCAAATACTTTGTGTTGTTCGAACTGAATGATGAATTATAGTTCATTCTTGACTTAGGACTTTGAAACCCTTTAACAAAGATTAAACTGTTTGCTTACCAAAACAACCGTTGTTGTCTTGTACTCCATACTGGAATGTTGAGAAATTTTCAGTGTATTTTCTGTAACCAAATAACAACAGTGACATCTCTTACTGAGACTCCCTCTCTAAAATTACATTTAGCAGTACAGCTTGATGTCTGCCTTATCCTTAATTAATCAACATTTGTGAGGATGATGGTCTTTTTATTCCATCTTATTCAGACTGTCTTCCTATTCATTTTTTCATCACTGTTTTTATTGCAAAGGACAAGAAAGGGAAAATATGTGTGGCCTAGTTTAACAAAATGTTGCTGGCTTTTATTGCTCATACATGGTTAAAGATGTTGAAACTAACAATTAAACTGCAGACTATTGTGTGTTCTATTTTTAACAAAATATGCCTGCTCTTGAGGAGATTAACATACATTGTTCATACATTTAAATTTTGTAGTTTCAGATACTGCCTAAATAATGAGTAGCCCTTCCTCTTAAAAAGTAACCCTTACCATGCATTCCCTGATCTCTCACTTTTGGATCTGTATTTCACTGATAATCACTAATTTACACTTGTACTTGCTTATAAGACTCTCTGATATCATTTGATTTGGTTCTATGCTGTATATTTTTAATAACATCTAAAAATGGATTTAAAAATCTTTTGTATCTGCTAAAATGCTGGGGACTTTCTACCTTCTGCTTAGGATGTAGAAAGCTGGAAAAGCTTTGCTCCCAAAATTACAACAAGAAGATAGAGATAACTTAAAAAAAAAACCACAATTTATTTTAATCAGTCAGAGAGCTGGAATTACAGAACAAAAAACTAACTCAAAATCTAATGAAAGATAAGCATCTCCAAGGAGAGAGAGAGAACAAACATTTTCTTATCTAGGGTAGATTCCAAACAACATTATACCATCAGATGAATTTAGCTGAATTTTCTAATGAATTAATAAAGGCTAAGTGTAGACTAGAGCAAGAAACCAGCATCTCTGAGAGCAGTTCACCCCAGGTGATTTACACCCACAGACCTCACTGGAAGCTCACGAATGAGAATGGTGGCAGAGTGAGAGTCTCCAGAAAGCCTCCTTTGTTATGCAGGCCTGGAAGAGCTGAATGATATGAAAATGGGTTGAATTGTGTCCTTCCAAATTTCATATATTGAAGCTCTAATCTCTAATGTGATGGCATTTGGAAATGGGTGGGGTCTTTGGGAAGAAATTAGGTTTAGATCATATCACGATCAATAAAAATCCCAGCAGAATATTTTGTAGAAATTGACAAACTGGAAAGGCAAAGAATACTGGATTTTGAGAAAAAAAGAATAAAGTGAGAGGATTCACAGTACCTAATCTTAAGACTAACTATAAAGTCACAGTAATCAAGATAGAATGGTATTGCAAAAAGTATAGGCTAATAAATCCATGAGACAGAAGAGAGAACACAGAAACAGACCCAAGCATACCTGGTCAATCAATTTTCAAGAAGATTTCAAAGACCACTTAAAGAAGGAAGAATATTCTTAACAGTTGGTGCTAGAAATTTTTGATATACATATGCAAAAGAAAAAACAATTACAGCACATAAGTCAAAACTTACACAAAACTGACTCAAGATTGGATTAAAGACCTAATAGGAAAATGTAAAACTGTAGAACTTCCAGATAAAACCATTAGAGAATATCTCTGTGACCCTAGATGATACCAAGATTTCTTGGATATAACATCAAAAGCACGATCTATTAAAAATTTTATAAATTAGTTTTATCAAAATTAAGAATTTCTGCTCTTCAAAAACACTGCAAAGAAAATGAGAAGACAAGTATATAGTGAGAGAAAATATTTACACATCACATATATGATAATGAACATGCATCCAGAATATATAAAGAGCTCTAACAACTCAACAATAAAAAAAACAAAGAATCCAATAAAAATGCACAAAAGACTTAGACTTTTTACCAGAGACATAAGGATGGTAAATAAGCACATGAAAAGATGCTTAACATCATTTGTCATTGGATAAATTCAATTTGAAGCCACAATGGGAAACCACTATGAACTCTCTAGAATTCTAGCTAAAATTAAAAGACGAATAATACTAAGGATGTGGAGCAACTGAAACTCTTAAGTATCTTTGGTGAGAATAAAAAACACTGCAGCCACTTTGGAAAATGCTGTCTCAGTTTCTAGTAAACTTAAGTTCTAGAAAGACCTTATAATCACTCTTTTAGGTATTTATCCAAGTAAAATGAAAACCGATGATCACAAAACGCTTGTCAGTGAATCTTTAGACTGATTTTATTCACAATTGCCACAAAGTGGAAATAGTCACCATGTCACTCAACCGTACGTCATTCATACAATGGAATGAAACTGAGCGATAAAAACGAACAACTGATACACGCGACAAGATAGATGAACCTAAAATGAATCCTTTTAAGTGGAAGGAGGCAGATGTAAAAGACTACATACTGTGTTTTATGTGATCTTTTGGAGAAAACAAAATTAAAGGGAGAAAAAACAGATCAGAGGGAGACATGGGCTGTTGGTTTGAGGAGGACTACAGATGACTGAGGATGGGGGGCAGGGCTGGTATTCTGGGGTAATGGAGCCACTCTGTATCTATAAATAATGGGGACTTACCTGTCCTGGAGGATTAAAGAAGGCACCCCTGAAGAGGTCAAGTTTGAACTGAGATCTGGAGCATGAACTGAATAAATATTAACTTAAAAAAAAAGCAGAAGGGAAAGTGTTCAAGGCTTAAGCAGCACCATATTCAAAGGCCTTGTGATGAAAAGACTGTGTTCAGTTGGAGGACTGATGGGAAAATCAGTGTGTTGCCCTGGAAAAGGAAAGGGAGACAAGGCAAAGGATTGGCTGAAGACATAGCAAGGTCCTGTGGGTGATTTTGAGTATTTAGGTCTTTATCTTAAGGGGCTTCAAGGTTTTAAGGGGAAGGAAGAGATGTAAGTGAGCGAGTGGGTGATGAGAGAAAAAATTTTGAGATGCATTTTTAAAAGATCACTCTCCTGCTGTGTACAGAATCTATGTGACTAAACTAGTAGGGTAGTTGTGGTGAGAGATTATGGTACCTTGGACAAGATGTCTAGCAGTGGAGTTGAGTGACACCCAGGATATAAATTCTACAGAACCTGGTGATGAATTGGGTATGGAGCTGGGGAGAGAAAGTCTTTCCAGATGATTTACTGTTTTTTTTTCTTGCAAAATCAGAGGGCTATTGGTGCCATTCAGCAGAATACTGGTCACTTGGTGGAAATCTATCTTTATCAAGAAAGATCATGGCTTTATTAAATGTATACAGTCATGACAAAATGGTCATTGAGCACCACATACCAGAAACTTCTCTGTATGATGAAAAAGAGACAAAATCCTCATTCTAATAGGACTTTCCTCAGATTTGATTACCTCTCCCCATATTTTCCCCCCAAATATCACTTAAAACCATTATTAAATCATTGTACATAATAAATTTGTATCCAAAGCAGATTTATCTACTTTCCTTTTGAAAATGTATAATTTATTGCAATTCTACAAAATGTAAGAGAACCACTATCCTTTTCAGCTTTGTTTGAACAACTGTGGACAGATGTAAATAATGCCTTATGTACAGCTTAATTCAGCGGGGTCTGGATCAACCTTAGTGAAACTGGAACTTAACTGCATGGTGGTTTCATTTATTTAAGCACATCTATTACTTGTTATTCAACAGGGACTGAAATTTTAATACATGATATGTTACAAATATTTAAGAATCCTATCTGTAGATAAGTTAGGATTAATCACTTACAGAATAATATAGTAGTAACAAGGCATGTTTTTTTCCATCTGTTTCTTTGACTCAGTTTTTAACAACTTTCTTATTCCTTTCAACCACATCACTCCAGACACAGTTGGCTTTAGGAAGCTGCCACAGCTGGAGACATGTCCGATCCCTTGTCACCTGTATGCCACCTTACTCATCTCCAGTTGAAGACACGGGGATACATGGATATAGAGATAGATAGAGCGATAGACAGGTATATATATATATATAAAGCTTATATTATACATATGTATTATACTGCACACAGGGGGACTGATATTAATTATAAAATTGCATTATTATATGTAAATAGGTCACTGTTATCTGGAGAGTGATGGGAGGAAAACAAAACAGATAAGTGTCATCTCTACAAGCTTTATGGACTGCACGCCTATGAGTCTCATGTTATCTCTTCAGTTCTCGCACCCTGACTTACTTGCCAGCTGCTAGTCCATGACAGAACTCTGCTCCCCAAGCCCAAGACCAAGATCTGGGCCATTTCCTTGTTTAGCTGCTCTTTATAAATAACTGTGTCTCTAGAGGAAATTAGACTTTGCAAAACACTGTTAGCAGGAACTCAGTTGTCGCTGGGTACGATTACAGACGGAGAGCAGACGATGCTTGACACCCAAAACCTCAGCATCAAAACAAACACTGGGTTTGCTCAGGGCGCCAGCACAGCCGAGCGCTAAGACTCTCGCCTCACCTGCAGCTACGCAGCTCTCCTCAGTCAGACCTCCCAGGGCCCTCCTGACCCTACGGCGCCTGTTCGCAGAGCAAACCGAGAGAAACGGCAGGACGAGGCCGGCACAGGTATCACGAAGGGGGCTTTTGCCAAGACAACTGAGTTAATCCTTCCTTTGAAGTGAATGAAAGAGAAAGAAGAGATTTGACTTGGTCCATGAGTCATATGTTATATTCTTACAACTTTAAACTCTCTAGCAACGGCTAGTATTACTTATAAAAGTTATTTCTATTCCAGAGTTCCACCACTTGATGCCTGCAACTTTTATCATGACCACCACAGTGATCAACCAAATTTATTAGGATCCTGATTCAAATAAGCTAAAGGAAAAAAAAAACCCCTCATAATATGCATAAGACAATTTAAAAATCTGAACACTGACTAGATTTTTGATAATAAGAATTGTTACTATTTATGGTTATAAAAGAATCCTTATCCTTTAGAGGTACATATTGAACTATTTAAAGATGAAAAGTAATGTCGAAGGTTTGCTTCCAAATAATACAGGGATGGAAGTGAATGCAGGTTTGGATGAAGCAAGACTGGCTGTACATTTTTAGTCACTGAAGCTGGGCAGCAGGTCCATAGGCATACATTATGCTATTCTTTATGCAGATTTGAATTTTCCTTCTTAATAAAATGTGAAAATGATCATAATCGCCCTTTACTGAGTGCTTCTTTTATGTCACTAACTTCAAGTGTATTATTCCATTTAATCCTGACGGCGCGCGGGCTGGTATTCAGTATGAGCCCCCGTTGTACCTGGGACTGCCACAGTCAAATGAGTGGAGGCGCACAGCTGGCAGTGGCTCGAGGCCCATCTGACTGCAAAGGCTGCATCCTTTCCCCCTGAATGGGACTGTGCGTAATCCCGGGCCCTTTTCTTGGGAACAGTGACAGCTTTTCTCCGATTCACACGTCCTGACGTTGCCCTTTGGTTTGCATCCACAGGTCCTGTTTCCCTGCCCGGTGATACTTTGTCAGATGTGTCTCTTAAAACTTCTGCAATTACAAAATGCCAGAGCTGCTAGTCTGATTAGCAAGCATGATCACATTATGAGCTAGAATTGCTCCTTTCCTTTTCTCCTTATTTTCTTTTCTGCATAGTCTTGGCGACAATAAAAAGTATTGAGAAGGTGACTGTCTTGCCTGCAATTTTCCACCTCTTAATTAGTGTCATATAGTAATGGGTACAAACAATGGACCACCTTGACCCACTTTTAGCAACTTTGGTTGCTGTCTGCATCATTCAGTCTGCAGTATTACTGCATCCCACCTCGCAGCATGGCCTGTTTTCTAATGCCTTTTGAGGGGAGCCTTCAACAGTCGAGGGGGAGAGACCTGAGCCTCTGCTGTTTCTTACGCCCTTCACCTGGAGCGAGTCAATTTAACCCAACTCTGTCTCATTTTGCCCATCTATGAAATAAAGAACTTGGCAGTAAATAATTCTAAATTCCATTCCAGGTCTATTTTTCCCCCCTCTTGTGCATATCTCATTGCACTTTATAGTAAATGCTTCCTTACTCTCTTGTCTTCCATTCTCTGTGCTAGTCCCTAAATTACTTGATTATCTACATAAAGGCCAATTGAAATAGGTACAAATGAAGAGAGAACTTCTGATTAACTTTAGTTTGCAATGGAAGTTTTACACTAGAGTGATAGCATCGCCTATTGCTGTAGAAAAACAAAGAAATAACGCTGTGTGCTCTGCAAAATAAATTCTGACGAGTGAGCATGGTAAGTCTGATTAAAAGTGCAGGTTTCTGGGCTGTTCTTGGCATTTGATGAATTTTTTCTTCAGCATTTATGAATATATTTGTTTGGAAAGATAGTTTGTTTATATGTTGCTCAAGTCAGGACATAATGGCAAAATCACTGTATCATCTTTTATTACCAATTCCTCTGAACCATCCAGTTCCCATAGAAGCCATTTGAGAAACATTAAGGACTCCCTAAAGGGAGAGTCATAGAGGAACCTGCATTTACAGGTCATTAGTTGCCTTCGGCATTACATTACCTCAGTTATTTTTAGATAATCTCACTAATCTGGTATTCAGGGTAATTTCTAAATAATTTAGTCCCTCATGTATTTGGATTTCCAAATTCAGACCCTGAAGAAAGTACACAGGGAAATCTCAGAAAAGTGAAAATTTATGACTCGTGCCAGACAATTCCCCATTTTGAAATACAGGGTAGTTAATCCCCTACAGATCTTTTTTTTTCTCCCCTACCCGCAATTTGTTTAAGCCAACAAAGTAATTGAACATTTCTTTATATTTAATTGTCAAACGTTTTCACAATTAGAAAAAATAAAGCCTGGGTATTGGGTTTCTTAAAGACCATCTTCGACTGTTTCCCATGGTCCAGGTCTGTCTATGAAAACATGACAGAACACGTCCTCCTAGAAGGATGGGCACCAGGAAGACGGAGCCTGAGCTGTGCTCCGGGGAGAGGAGGGCACCCTGGGCTTCACAGCCCTCAGCTTCAGGTAACATAAAATGGGGATCGCGGCTCCTTTCGTCATAGTGGGGCTTCCAACACTGGGTCTTGAGGAAGGGGAATCAAGAATTGGGGGATATTCGCATCTGCCCACAGAGGCCCCTAGTGCTCAGCTACCAGAGCAATTTCTTTGGGACCTGATGCAAACAGATGGCAGAGCACTCGGGGGGAACGTCTGGGAGAATGCCTGGTTTATTTGGTTACATTGTCGATTATGGCCTTTCATGCCTCTTCTTGAATAAAAACTACACGTGACTTAGCTCCTCTTTTCCTTGAGAAGCACAATTCAGTCTTTTACATCTAACTTTACCAATAATCAAGGAGAGGACCCAGTTGCCTATATTCATTAAAAAGAATTCCAAAAAATAAACAAACAAACAAAAAAGCACAACTCTTTAATCTCTTAAACCATCTTTCAGGCCAGTCCTGCTCTTTTATTAACATAGCATCCACACTTTCACAAATCATTTCTCTTTAGAAATGCAACATGCAGGCCTATGGTCATGGAGACTGAATCTGCTGAATGGACACAGGGTCTATAGGACATTAATCCTATCAGATCAGGGCCCAAGCTTAGGACCTCATTTAACCCGAGGGCAACTGAGACTCAGTCTCAGTGGGTCCCTCTGAAAACCTGCAGAGAATGATCTTTGGCCTTGTGTTCCTAAGGGATGGAAGGGAGGCCAGTTATCTTCCTGATCCTTCTTCTATTGCTCAAGATTGCTCCATGGGCCGTTGACTCTCCATCACCTCCAGTGTGTGCACGTATGATTTTAGTGAGTTTCTGCATGATTCCTCTGCCGCATCGGAGGAGCCTCGGTGTAGGAAGCAAGAAGTACCGCTGAGGCAGGTGATAAATGCTAATTGTTGCAGTAGTGGCTAGAGTCAAGGGTAAGTCAAGATGATGAGAGGTGATATCTGATCCATTAGCAAAGTTATGTTTTATATTTACATGTACATTTATTAAAGGGTATTTATGCTCATCAATGAAAAAAATAATACCTTTTAAAAGATTCTTTCAAGGATATGCATTTTCAACTCTTCATGACAGTCAGAAGTACTGCCAGTTTGCGTAAAATAAGTTTATGTACTGGTGTATGTACACGTGTATATAGGTCAGATTACTATTCTACAGTTTGAAGTCAGTAAGAATAGAATCACAAAATATTAAATCTTGAATCTAGCATATCTACTTATTCCACAAACGAGGAAATTCAAGTTCATACAGGCTAAGTGGTTGCCATATAATCATATATTGAATTAGTGTCAAGTCCAGGAACACAACTCTGACCACTTGGCTCCTCATAGGATCTTCCTCTAATTATTCCATGGCATCCTTTATGTGCAGGGTAGACCTGGATGGTCACAGATAGCAACATATTGACATTGGTTAACTGTCACTTACAAATAATAAAATGAGACTCGGTGAGTTTCTCAATAATACAATTCTTACCGAATTTACTGGGAAGATTTCTCTGGGGTACTAGCAAAGGGAACTTGGGGAACAGGCAAATACATGTGAACAGCTGTGCTTATCAGAAGAATATTCAGAGAAACCTTAACTCATTCCATCTTAAAACTAAATCTTTTTCTTCAAGGCTGTATAAACTAAATATTCATGATGAGATGAATAATTCCAAAGAGATTTCTACTACCAACCCAGATATGCTGTTAATGTGTTGGGACAATAATCACGTGGATTTTTTTGTTATGAGCAGGAACCTATCAGAAACATGTAAAATATACTTTTTCCTCTTTGATCATTACTCTTATATAATTTTTCTACTTGCATTCATCCTTTGCTACACTGATATGTACCCATTTCACATGCTGCCTCAACATTACGTATTCTTCCCTGAAACATAGACTCTGTTCTTACAGCTGATGACAAAATGTATCTGTATTGTAACAGGAACGCATCTGGTCTTTGTCCCCAGTTCCTGACATAGAGCTTCAGGAAACTTCTGGGATTTCTTGACTGATAGGAAAGTCTTGTTTTTGTTTTTGTTTTTACAATAAGACCCTTTCAACCATACCTGAGATAATGCTAATGAAATGACTCCTGGTGGGTTTCTAGATACTTTGAAGGGAGGATCTGGCCATACCAAAAAGACCAAGTGATTGATTAAAGGACTGGAACTTTCAGCTTCATTCCCTGGCCTCCCTGGAGAGGAGGGAGCTAGAGACTGAGTTCGATCACTTGGTCAGAGATTGACCAGTGATGCCTATATAATGAAATTCCAGATGCAAACTCTTAAACAATGAAGTCTGAACAGCTTCCTGGTTAGTGAACATATCAATGTACCTGGAAGGCGCTGCACCCTGACCCCATGAGGACCTGTGCTGGGGACCTTTTCAGATCTTATCTTATGTGTGTCTCCTCCACTTGGCTATGCCTGGGTTGTATCCCTCACAATGAAACAGTAGCCATTAAGTACAGCATGTTCAGCGAGTTCTGTGAGTCATTCTAGCAAATTATCCAATCACTATCAAATGTGACTTTCCCAACAAATACGTTTTTCTCCAGAGCTTTTGTAAATGCAAATGAAGATGTGTAAGTATATGGACAGTGTTCAATTTTTTCTTTCCTATTTATTTTATATATGTACACATGTGTATATACATGTGTGTGTGTGTGTGTGTGTATATAAAATCATTTTAGAACTCTCAGAGATTTCTTAAGAATCTTGTGGGCTTCTCTGTTTTGGATAGCATGAAAGAAAGAAGAAAATAGAAAAACAACGCCAAGCACCATCTTTAGCATTCAGGCATTCTAATGAGAGACACGCTGTATTGACCATTTTCTTCTATGGCCAATTGTCCTAATGTGTCATGAGCTCAGAGGGCAGCAAAGTGTGAATCAAATTCTTTTCAATAAAGTAGATTCTTATCCCTACAGAAGCTGAACTCGTGGCCCACTGCTCTCATGCTTCCCACTGAGAGATCTTTCAGACAGGAGTAAACACAGACAATCTGAACTTTTGCCATTTTATTTCAGTGCTTCCAAATCTATTTTAATCAAATAATGTCTCATAAAACTTGGTTTAATTACTTATGTCTTAGAAACCACAAAACTGAAAATAAATTCATTTTTTTTCATGACTATTTCATTGGTAATAGACTGTTATTTACAGTGTCTAAATTGGGTATTCAAGAGGAGTGCTTTAGTAAGCTTTCTATGATCCCTATGTCACAAGACTTAAAATAGAACAGCCTATGTTCAGTTGGGAAATCCCTATAGACAGAACACACCATATCAAAGCCTTTTGGAATGTTCCACAAAGGAACTCAAAATCAGCTTCAAAATACTCTGAAGTTACATTTTAACAATATGCATTATATCCTTGTGCACTCTACAATGTAAGTTAAAAAAATTCACAAATCTTTAGTTGCACTAATGCAGGTGAAATTCATGTTGATAGCCATAAAAACACAAAGTTAATGAGAAAATATAAAATGCACTATATTTTTATACAAAAATAGATTAGTTAGTGAAATTGTAGATTTTTAAATTTTATCCTGCTTTTTTGGTAGATTTTTTAAAAAGTGGCATGGAGTTTGTAAAAGATCAACCAAATTAATTAAAAAATAATAATAGATCATGGAGATATTTGTCACTTAAAAATGGACATATCTCATCAGATCATATGTGTGAAATTATTGGTTGGGGGTGAGGAATGGGGGAGAAAATTTTGCCTGTGCTTGTATTTGAGTGTCTATCTGGCCTGTTTCTAAGCACACCATATCCCTCTCTAACCATTTATGAAGTCCACTGGGAAACAAAGAAATATAATTCTAGTTCGCTTATTTACTTTTTGACAGCCTTAAGAACTTTATTTGAAATTTCCATCATGGAACACCCATTATTTGATTAGAAATGCATTAGCTGAGCAAACATTTCTGTAAAAATAAATATAAATCTGATTATATTTGGTGGGTCTAAAAAAGCACTCAAATTCTTAGACTAAAACCTAATGTTTGGTTTTCTCTTTGTTTCTTTTTCTAGTATCAATCCTCTAAGAACATTTGACTTGTATCTAGGATTTATACTGAGAGAAGAATTTCAATTCAATTCAAAAACCTCATAAATACCTCAGTGGAACAAGATATTTAATATTCTCCACAAAGCTTTATTTTTCCTTTATATAGAAAAATAAATTTGTTTCCCACTATCTGAAGGATATACCCTAGGCGTTTTTCTGAAGTGGTGATGGATTTATACTGACCCAGAAGCATCAGATCATTTATATTTTTATATTTTGCCCACAGTGTTTCAGGTAGTATATTAGTTGCTGCTGGCACAAAGAATAAGACAAAGGTCTTGCCCTCAAGAATGTCAAAATCTAGAGGAAGAAAAAGAAATGTTAAAAGAAAAACAAAACAAAACAAAAGACCTTTAAGATTTGATATAATTGCAAAATTCTGTAGGAACACAAAGGAAAAAAAAATGGTTACAACTGTCTGAGGGTAGTGACAGAAAGTATCATTTAATCTGCGTTTTGAATGATGACTATGACTATGCCAGTGTTAGCCGGAAAGAGCAGATGACAGAGCATCATCGTGAGTCTCAGAAAATTAAGCAGTTCATTCCTGAGGACAAAGAAGAGAAACAAAGACACAGGATAATCTCACAAGATCAAGTTAAGGAACTGGAACATAAAATTTTGAGCAATTCAGATTACAGTGAAGAATGTGACACCCATTAGAATGGGGGTAGATCACAGAGAAACTAACTCAAGGGGGAAAGTTAAGGATGGGGTGCTCTACTAATGCACAAAAAAAACTAGCAATACCCAAACCAAAGGAATAGCGATGAAATTAGAGAAATGGGAAGAGATGAGAGAGATGCTTAGGTGATGCCTCAGATTACATTTGTTGATCAAGTATCTATAGGTGATGTCATCAGAAAGAAGAAATCCAGGACTGCTAAATATTCTATGTACAGACTTGAGTAAAGGTATGAGCAAAAATCAGAGATACTAAATACTAGCACATGGCTTTAAATGAAGGAATATTTTTTGAAACATATGTTCTTTGGAGACCTTCCTTGAATGGATAACTCTGTTATGAAGGAGGAAAAATAAAATAACATAGGAGAATCCTTTTATTGCTATGGCAAAAAATCAGAAGAATAATAATTTCTCCTCCAAATAAAAGCATATTACCCATTCAGAGTCTTTCAGGAAGAGTTAATCAAGAGAAGTTTCAGTTTATCATGGCAGTTAAAAGCTGTCTTTTCCTAAGTTACCACTAAAAATATAAAAATATAATGTATTAAAGTATCTTTGGAGGTATACAAAAATCATAAAGTAGCAATAACTCAATGAAGAAAATACAGCAGAAAATCTTACGTCTAGGCACAGCCACAGCCAGACCTTCCACTATTCCCATAATTAGTGGACGTAATAGAGAAGTGAATTCTTGGGAAAAACCTATTGGATCAGCCTAGGACAGACTGCTCCAAGCAGGCAGAAAAAGCCACTAAGTTATCCTCACTGTCTTACATAAAGCTTAAATTCAGAGGCTGCACCTGGCTGTATCTGTTTCTCATCAAAACAATGAAAGCAAGAAGAAACTACACAAGTTCCATTAATTTTGCTACCAAGACATTACCAGTTGTCTTAGGAATTATGTACAACAAACTGATAGTCAAATGTAGATCCAGAGGAAGAGATTCAAGACTAGAAAGGGTGAGGACAAACAATACTCCATGTGCTCTTTCTGCTGACAAATATCAGGTCCGATATAATTATATATCTTAACTATGCCATTTGAAGACTATCGGTTTAAAAAATGGTGGCAGAATGGGGTTCTGTAAAAATGCTGGGGTTCTGTAAAAAAAATGGAATGCTGGAGCATTAAAAATGGATCCTAAAGAATCAAAGAAATAGTGTATTTTCAAAAATCAGAAGAAAATATGAGAATGAGAAAAAGAATAATAATGTATTTGCTTGGTATTTAAAAAAAAAATGCAAAAGGAGGGAGCCAGGTAGAAATGGTAGGCTGAGTCAGTTTTAGAGACATAAAATGAAGAAAGCGAAGTAATAAATGACTTCAAGGAAATACAAAATGTAAGAATTAATCTAAAAAAGAAGGTATAAACTATAGAAGTAATACTGTTGTGTATTAAATTAGGAATATGAAGAACAAATCTGTGAAAATCACCAGATACAGAGGAATGAAATAAAAATGAGGCATAACATGATAGATATGCAGGATTGTGCAATTATAATATTAGCAATGATAACAATGCCTAAATTCCTAAAAGGACTCAGTTTCAAAAAAGAAAGAAAATGGGAGCAGTGGGATATGTCTTTCATTTTCCTTCATTCCTCATAATGACATAATAAATGGCTCATAGGAAAAAAACCTCAAATTTAAAATTGACAACTAGGTATATGGATTAAACATAAGATATACACCTTTAAGATGACTATAGAAAAAAGCGTTATTGATAAATGCAAAACTATGCAAATGAAAAAAAGCAAGGAAGCACAAAATCAGGAAGAAGATATAACAGAAATGGCAAAGAATATAAAGGAACTAGCCTCCCTCACTTAAGAGACAAAGACTCTCAAAGTGTAATGTTAAAAGAAAATCCATCTGCATTATGTTCATTTGTTCCCAAAGGAAGTATCAAAAAAACAAACTGATTGACTTGAATGTCAATGACAGGGAAAAGTTTCACAGCAAATGTGAAAATGTGAAATGAACTCTGAAATAAGTATAAGACAGTAAAATTTAAGGCAGAAATCATCAGCTAAAATAAATAGTGTCAAAATTATTTAAGCATAAGTTGAAGATTAAGATACAGCTACTAGGATGATCTATATCCTTCCTTACATTAAAAATATAAAATAAGTTTGGGTGGTCTGTGTACTTCAGTGTATTTAACAATATGAAATAAGTTCAGAAATACATTGACTTAAATGTTATTAACAGTCAGAGATTTTTATAATGCTATTATTAGTTTTTAAAAGATTAATTAGGTCAAGAATAAATATGCACAAAGAGGAAGTCAATAATAAAATTAAAAATTTGGTTCAATAGGTATACTCATTGAACTTTTCTGCCTATAGTAAAAATACTATCTTTTCAAGGATTCTTTTAATTTTTACAAAAAAATCACTATATTTACAATACCACAAAAACAATCTCAATATTTCTAAGAGCATAGGACTGTTAAGGTAGTATTAATTTGTTCACCATAATGTAATAAAATCAAGACATAGGCAAGATAAAATATATTTTCCATGTAAAAATAACCCCAGTCCCTTAGGAATTTTAAAATCTTAAATTGAGTTAATAATAAAACAGTAAATAAAATTGCATATTCTCTCTAATATAAAACAAATGTCATACAGCCAAAGCCAGACTCAGTAGAAAATTTACAGATGTAAATGATCGTATTATTAAACAAGGCAGCATTAAACTAAAAACCACTGGCTCTGCCTTCAAAGTATATTCAAAATCCAACAAGTTCTCACCATAACCTACAACCTCTGTACCACCTTTGTCCAAAACACCACAACACACATGGGGATTATTAAAATACACCCTCTCACTGCTGTCCCTGCTTCTATCTTCTCCACACTAGAACTATTCAAAACATAAGCTGGAATAATCCTATTAGGCTATAAGTCAGATCACATCACACATCTGCCTACAAGTCTTCAACGGCTTTCCAACTCACTCAAATAAAAATGAAAATCTTTATAATGGCCTAAAAGGTTCTGCAGAGTTTATCCTTAACATTCCACTACTTTCTCTGCACTGCTCACCAGTTTCCTCTTTGATTGCTTAGATTACTCTCCTTGTCAGTCACTTTGCTCCACAAATATGGCATCTTTGCTGTTCCTTGAATTTCCCAAGAATACTGAAGCCTCAGGGCTATCTAAAACATTTCTCCAAAAACTCATATGGCTAAGTCTTTCAAATCTTTTAAGTCTTGGGTCAAATGACACTTTGTCAGTAAACCTCTTACTATCTACCTTAATGAAAACTGCAAAACTCCTTACTGTATCAGCCTCTATATTATTTTTCTCTATAGCATATTTGCATTCTAATATATTATACTATATACTTATAGACTGATGGATTTTAAAATTTTCTGCTTCCTATATTAAAATGTAAACTACGTGAAGGTAGAGATATTTTTCACATTTTTGTTTGTTTTGTTTTGTTTTGTTTTTACCTGATATATTTTTAGAGCATAGAATAGTGCTGGCACAGACTACTCAATAAATATATCTTGAATAGATAAAATTAAGAATTCATTATGTGAGTTTTAATAAAATATTTTGTAAATTGAAAGACACTAGTAGTAGTGAACTGGAAGACAAGTCGATAGAAAATATCCAAACTGAAACAGAAGAAAAAAATTATGAAAATTCATAAAACAGAATTAGAAGCATGTGAAAAATGACAGACATCATACATGTAAATAGGGCATACTCAGTGGAAAAAAGCAAATGGGGCAAAAGGAATACTTGAAGAGATAACAGCCAAGAATATCCTGAAAGCGATGAAAGACATCAATCCACAAATTCAATTATGTTCTGTGAAACATAAAGTAGACAAATAAAAAGAGAATCACGACTAGGTTATCACTGAAAGATTAGTGAAAACCAGACAAAGAAGACGTTTTAACAGTTGTTAGAAGCAAGAAGTATTATTAGAAATGAAGAATATTTTATCATGACAGAGGAGTAAATTCACCAGGAAGATATAAAAATTCTAAATTAGTGTGCTATCCAAAACATAATTTCAAAATGTATAAGGCAAAACAAAATTTATACATCTAAATTATAATGCAAAATGAAAGTTACAGAAGAGGAGAAATAGAGAAATCTAGAAAAAGTAGGGTAGTTTTACATACCTTTCTTCACAGTTAATACAATAAGGATATAAAAATTTGGTACAGACATAGAAGTTGTAATATCCTGTATTGTCTGTTGCTGCATAACACTTTGCCACAGATTTAGTATTCAACTATACAACTTGTTATTTTAAAGTTTCTGTGGCTCAAATGTCAGGGCACAGCTTTACTGGGTCCTCTCTGTCCCAGAGTCTTCTGTGAAAGCTACAATCAAGGTGCTGCCTGCAGCTGCGGTCTCTCCGTAAGGCTTGAATGGGAAGGTTCTGCTTCCAAGACCACACAGTTCTTTTGTTTCTTGTGGCCAGTTGGACTAAGGGCCCCAGTTTCTTGTCATCTATTGACTAGAGATCATTCTTGTTTTGTAACTGGTTGTTACCCTCACAGTTTCTCATCACAGAGGGGACTTCCTCATGCTGCTTATTTATCAAAAACAGCAAGGGAAATTCTCCTAGCAATACTGATGGTGAAATCTTATGTAACATAATCACCAAATTCTACTGGTTAGAAGCAAGTCATAGGGCCCACCAATCACCAGGGAAAGAATTACATAAGGGTTTGATTATCCACAGGCAGGGATAATTGCAGGCCATGTTAGAATATGTCCTTCACAAAGACAATTAACTGACTGATCTAATTGACATCAAAATGCTTCACTGAATGACAACAGAATGCACATGTCATGTTTACCAAAATTGACCACACGGACCATAAAGCAAACCTCAACAAATTTCAAAGGTTTTAAGACATTCAAAGTATATTCTCTGACCACAGTAAAATTAAGTTAGAAATCAATAAAAGCAAGAAAACTAGAAATTACCCCCAACTGCTTGGAAATTAAACAACACAGTTTTAAGTGAAGCATGGACTTAAAAAAAAAAGAATAGAAATTAGAAAACATTTTTACTAAAGAACAAGGAAAATATAAAATATCAAACCTTGGAGAATGCAACCAGCAATGTTTAGAAGGAAATGTATAGCCTTAAATCCGTATTTTGAAAAAGAAGTTTAAAAATTAATGATCCAAACTTCCTTCCCAAGCAAATGGATAGAAAAAGAATACATACCAAACCCAAAGACAGTAGAAGTAAAACAATAAAATAATGAGATTTTAAATGAAGGTTCAATAGAGAAAGCCCAAAAGGGTGATCATCAACTCCATTAGTCATCAGAATATGACACGCATACACACAGTAAGGCACTACTACACAGAATGACTAACATAACAATGACAGATAATACACTGTTGATAGGAGTCAACATTTCTACAATCACTTTGGATCATTTGTTGATAGTATTTACTACAGTTGAGCATATGTGTACCCTATGATCTAGCAATTCTACCCCTACGTATATAGTCAGCAGAGATTATGCATATGTCCTCTTAAAACACATGCAATGACATTCTATCAGCACTCTTAAAGCAGCCAGAAACTGAAAACAGCCTAAATACCCTTCAACAGTTGGTGAATAAATAAATCATTGCTATGGTCATGTTGAAATCCTAACACATAATGTGAAGGTGTTAGAAGCCAGGGCCTTTGGGAGGTAATCAGGTAAGGTGGAGCCCTAGTGAAAGAGATCAGTGATTTTTATAAAAAGAAATCCCACAGAGTACCCTAACTCCTTCCGTCCTGTGAAGATACAACAAGAAGTCTATGACCTGGAGCAGGGACATCACCTGACCATGCTGGTCCTGATCTTGGGCTCCCACCCACCAGAACTTCAAGAAATAAATCCCTGCTGTTTATAAGCTACCCAGATTCTGGTATTTTGCTATAGCAACTGAACAGGTTACACAGTTGGAAACAGTAACACATATATATACATATATATACACACATACATACATATACATGATTTTGCAATACAGGCCCTTGTACGCTGAGTATGATATGACTGTCATAGGTAGGTAGCAATTAGTTTTGCAGCAGTATAGAAGTTGCTAAGAATGGGGTTGTCACAAAAGGGGGAGATGAAACTTGAAATACCTAATTGACTGACAGTAAAAATTGGATACAGAGAGGAATAAGGAATGCAATTCTAGGTAAAGAAAGCAATGAGAGGAAAGTGCAAACATGGGAATTGGAAATCATGATTTCCTACAGTTTACCGATGTAGCTTACTGGTGTGCTGTGGTTTCTCTGAAAGGAACAATGGGCGCTAATAGAGAGGAAGTCAGCCAAGATCAGACGCCTGGGGCATTGACTCCACAAGGTAAAGCTGGGCTTTGTTTTTTGCTTTTTTTGTTTGTTTGTTTTGAATGAAAATGGTCGCTTTTAAAATTAAACACCCTCCAGAACTTATATGACCAGAGATAAAGTAAGAACTCCATAGTTTCATGTTGCAAAGGATTGACTAGCTGGGGTACTAGGTGCAAATGCCAGTAGAGTTTCGCTGTGCCACATTTTTATTAGAATGGTTATTTGCGGGGTTTTTTGTTTGTTTTTATTCTGATTATAAAGCTTTACAGGATTTGGATCCTCTGCCACAAACCTATTCTTCCCGTAAGTTTTATTGTTTGGTGCACCATATTGTAGAACACAAGGTTTTCAGTAACACACATATAAAATCATAGCAGAACCTCCTATCTAGCAGATATGCACAATATTCTCTTTCTTAATTTTGAAAAATTATGAATTCTGAAGTTATCTTGCTGCTATGATATCCTATAAAACTTGTGCACATAAATGAGACAGCTATACAAAATTTCTAGATGTCACAAAACAGGGTAGAGCAGTGAATTCATTTGATGATAAACTTGGGCCCTGACAAATTCTCAGAAGGTTTAGCAGTGAACTGCATCAAACAAGATGAGGATCAACACAGGCACACATAATGTTCTCTGTTTGAGTAAGACAGGTTAACGGAGTAGGTGTTTAGCAACAGCGCGTTTAAAGGCTTTATGCCTTCAGTGAGCACAATCATAATCTACAAACGAAAGGATTCTTGATGACGTTACAGGTTCCTATCAACCCTTTCACTCCATGTTTCTACACGGCTCTGCGAAAGAAGTGCTACACATGCAGAGCTTTTGTTGTTTGTTTTTGTTTTGTTTTGTGCACAACACACCCTTTAAGATTTAGCAGTGCTGTCACATATAAAAATATCTACATAACTAATAATTCTTTAAAATTTTAATTTTCCTAAAGAATACTCCGAAGCTTTAGAAATCATGTATTTGTTTAAAGTCTATTTAACTCTTGAGTTCTAGGGAGAGTATTTTTAACTTATGTCATCACGGTATATGCAAACGGCTTAAGAGTGTTTAGGAACAAACTCATCCTGACCATCTAATTTTTATCATTATTTTTTTCAGGTAAATTTAACTGAGATCAGGATTAATGTAAATAAATGTGTGAAAGAAATATATAAGTGGTATGTGAAACACCTGTTCCCGCTCTGCTTGTCCTCTCTCTCATGCTGTCAGAAGGTCTCCCTATCCTCAAGTTTTGACCAGTGCTTGACAAATATTAGCACATACAAGGATCACGGCAAGAGTTTGTTATAATTCAGACTCCTGGGACCCACCCACAAGGCGTTCTGATTTAGTATGCAGGGGGTGGAACCTGACAATTTGCATTTCTAACCACCTACCGGGTGCTGCTGATACCATCAGACGGTGGGTCACATTTTGGGTATTAAAGGACTAGATCTGAGCTGTAGACATCTTCCATTCATTGTCGCATTGCTGTACTTCTACTTTCCATTTCAAAGGACATTTCATTATTGTGATAACCAATGATAAGGAGCATAAATACATTCATGCTTTAGTCATCTCAGGTAATACATACACATCTAACAAGGGTCTTCTTGAGATGCTTTAATTCAAAGAAGTCAAATTAATGGTGGAAATTTCCTATATTGGAAAGGATGTATAATTTGGGTACATGGGACTTTCAGTGTCTCCAACACCAGCCACTATTAAATCCAAGTGGATCAACTGGTGAACAACAGTGTTGATTTGGCATTTTAAAAGACTGTAAAGACGAAGTCATACTTATAGATATACCAAGGCAGTTTATATATATATATATATATTTATTTATTTATTTATGTTTAAATATATACATTTTTTTCCTAACCAACTGTAGATAAGATTGCACTTTTCCAGAACCTCGTGTATCAGAATGTGGAACAGATGTCAGCCAATGTGACAGGGTTTAGGATGATGTTCGTGAATTAAAGGGCAGGTGTCAGTTTCAAGTGACATGTTCCCTGAAATCTACTGTCTCTCTTTGTTTATCCTTCAGAAACAATCTCTAAAGCAACTGTTCATCTATTTAGTATGGGGTATGGTGTAGAAATGCAAGCCAGATCTCAAATTTAGTCTGTCGTTTGCCTTCTTGAAAGGAGATGTGATTTATGTTTATAATAAAGTATTTGAAATGTCATTTAATAGGAAAACAAATGGCAGTAGGATTCCCATGAGCAAAAAAAAAAAAAAAAAAAAAAAAAGTGGGGTTTGGAACTGTGAGTTAGACATTTTTATCTCACCACACTTTAAGTTACATATTTTTATTCTAATTGTAAAAATTATCTCTCTTGATATATCTTTTCCATTATTTTTTTCAGAGAGAATTCATCAGCTGGGTTAATGATGACACAAAATTTTAATATATGCATTAAACATTTAAGTTTTAATATGTTAACATGTCATAAGATGTGAATAATAACAATGTTTTATATATGAAGTGAAAACATATTTTATGTTAGAAATAGTTATAATGCCTGGAAAGTGACTTATATCCATAACAATTTCATTTAAATATTGCTTTTGCTCTCCATCTATCTTAGATGCAATTTTATAGTCCTTTTAAAAAATTCATTTCAGTGTGACCTCTTTGAAGCTGCAACTTAGTGCCTCTAGCCTACATACCCAATTGCACTTGTACTTGCTCCTGTTCAATTACCTTTTAACATGCAGAGAGCAGCCAGCACCCAGGACTGAAATGCATTTACCATTCTGAAATTCTCCAAGAATTACAACTTTGGTTCAGTTCCATTGCAATAAGAAGGAAAGGCTAAAAGGAACTCAGCAGGTTAATCAGATGTTAGATATCATGATGAGTCTGAGTTCTCACCTGGCCATAGAATGGACTTCAGATACTTTATTATGAAAAGCATGGAAATATATTCTTAAAGGAAACCTTGAAGGATCTCTATGGTTCTCGCATTGTGGGATAAAGAAAGGTGCCTGACTGAGGAAGGAACAATAGTATCATTGATTAGGACCAGATACGTTCCCTTTCTTCAAAGATTTAACTTTCACATAGTTGCCCAAGACTCAGTTATTACATCTGAAAAAACCGATGATAGTAATGTCTTCCTTTATGCAGACATGATAATAAAATGAGAAAATATATAGGTACAATGTTTAAAAAGATTTCAAATCATTAAAAGAATTCAGGCATTATCACTACAAGACATCTAATGCGAGCCAGATTTGGGATCTGCCATGCACATTCTATACATTAGATCTCTACCTCCAGTATTCTGATGATAACTCTAAAATTTTGGTAGAAAACTTGTCCCTTTTTGTATACTATAGACCTATCTTGGTAGAGCTCCATCAAATTCCAACTGCCACCTGTTTATTTTGTCTTTCAACAGAGGGAAAAACAATCATGAAGTTTATTCATGAAAACTCACACCAAAAGAGCGATACCAGAATATATAGTTTGATTTTCATTAGATTATAAATAACTCCACCAACTATAGAATTCCTTTGACAGGTTGCTTTGGTATTGGCTATGAGTATGGCAGAAAATTTCTTCCTATTATGTCTCTGTTAACCGAGGTAGGTGAGGTCTTGGACAAATAATAGAGCGCATTCTTGAAGACACTTACAAATATGTCGAATCTCGCCAGATGCTGAAAAAAGGCAACATTGATCTTCCCCCATCAAAACTCATAATCTCTGAAAAGAAGCTGATAAACTTGATCACTAATGTTTAATGGTTGATAAGGATTATTGTATTTTCCTTCATGGGATGACTTGAATTGTTTTAGAGAACAAGTTCTTTAGCCAATGACACAAATCCCTCATCATGGCTTTTTGGATTTCAGTGACAGGCTGTGTGAAGATCTTTGGATGAACCATGTTCTGATGTCACTAGCAACTACCTACTTCACAGGCATGTAACACGGTCCCTCTGGTTCTTTTTTCTCATTACTCTTCTACAGCTGTGGCTGCTTTGGGCTGAGCAGTGATTGAATGGATAGATGCATGATGCTTGTTCCTAGATTCATTCTGAAAGCACTGGTAATGCTCCTGGACTACATATGGGCTGGCTTCCTCTGACTAAGAAGACAAAAGTGTTACCCATCAATATTCTCATCTCATTCAATTATGCTCACAAGTTTACTAAATGGAGCTCTTTCTCTCTTTATAAATATCTTATATTTTGGCATGATTTCATCACTAAATGCATCTTGAGTAATTGCACTTGAATCACTATAGAGAGGATATAGAAGAAACCTAGATTATGTACACTCCTGCTTGATTTAGTCATAAATTTGAATGTGCTCTTTGTTCATAGATGGAAAATGAAGCTATTGCACAAATGCCTTTGCTGGTTTGTGTCCAACTTTTCTGTCTTTCTTACCTTATACTGCTGTACCCAGGGTATTACGCCTGCAGTGACAATGCACTCAAAACAGAGGATGTGCAAAGAGCCAAGATCTGAAAAGATTCTCTTCTTCCAGACTGTTTCGTAATGCCCCGGCTAAAAAGTAATCATTGTGTTTTACAATGAAAATAAAAATGTCATTGAAATAGCTCAAAAGACTTCTTTAGAACATAAAATATCCATTAAAAACAACAATGTACTTTAACAATTCAAGAGTTGATGAATCAAAACAGATGGGTTAAAATTTTCTTAAAACTGCACTCTGGTTTCAAAACTAAATGAAAATTAAGTTTGAGAGAACCATATTTGAGAGGCTATCAAACCAAAGTTTGACTAATAATCTAAGATATTCAACATATTCTAAAATTAGAAAGCTTGAAAATGTACAGTAATTATACTAAATTTTACATATTGAATCAGAGACACCAAGAAGCTAAAGCATGAGCATTCCCTTCCCCACCTTACAGCAGGGGACAGTAAAATCACTTAAAATAGCATCATTTACAAGGAATGCACATAAAATTAAACTACTTTCATTGATTTAAGCTGTAAATTTTTTTTCAAGCTGTAAATGTTTTTAACCATCTCAAATGGAAGAATTTCCATCTATGATTTATTAGTACTTTGTATATTTATTTGCTTCCTACCATCCGTTGCCCAGGATTTGTTTTGACACACGCAGTGACATTTCACCATATCACTGTCGGCTTTTATACAGCAGAGTATAAATCCTGTACATGTTGTGTCTGTCCCAACACATGGTATTTTGTCAAGTCTACAACATATATATAAAGTCAAGGTTTGTTTTTTAAAAATAGATCACTTTAGTGAAACTTAGAAACTTTTAATCACACAATAAAGATTACAAAGATTTAAATGTAATATTTATATTATATCTAATATTTAAATCTAAGATTCATTAAAGTATCTTTTTTACTTTAATTGCTTCATTTTCATAAAAACCTTATTTTGAATTTTATTTCATATAGAAACCATAATTTATAATTCTAAACTTAAAAACTAAGATATTTTCTAGCCTGTGTTTTGGGATAGATTCAATGCCAAATTTATGAATATCTTCTGAATCTTCTAACTCAGATACTAGTTTGGGGTCACTATCTTTATTTAAAGTCTGAGATACTTCGTTTCAAGACACTAGCATTCTATTTTCGTGGCAAAATAAAGAAGGCAAGGGGTATCAGGACAGAGGAGGGAAAAAAAGAGAAGGAAGAAAAAGAAAAAGAAGCCGAAACAGAGGGAGACGGAGAAGGAAGTGATGATGCGGGGGGAAGATACAAACAACAGGAGAGGGAGGAGGAAGAGGGAAGAAAAAAAGGAAAAAAGGAAGAAAGGAAGCAAGAGAAGAAGAAAAGGAGACAGTAGATGGAGAGGTGTGCTTTCTTTCTACTGGGAGCAGAAAAGCCCTGGGTTTAGATTCTTTTCGATATAGAAGAATTCTTTTCATTTGCTCGCGTTTTGGTGATGGTAATTGGGAAGAAGGGTGCCAGTGATCTTTGACTGTTCATTCATTCTTTTGTTTATCAAATAAGATAGCAAAACAACGCAGCTACTTTCTGATGGGTTTTCTGTCTTTATTTTTTAATATCTTGTGTTCCTGCTATATGTAGATGAAACTTAGACTAAATGTATGTTTGACTCTAAACATGAAACAGCGCAGTTTAAATAAAACTGTGAACTTGTGACAGTTGATGTTCTACTATTACTCAGTTAGACATTCTTTAAGGTTTCTTGAGCTCCCTGGTCCTGACACCCAATTCCCGGCATGGAGCCTAATGCAGGTGAAGACTCAGCGCACCCTGTTTGGATTGAATCGTTTACTTCAAGCTTTACTCCTTAAAAGCAAACATATACTAAAAATCCATGTAGGAAGAAAGATGCAGACTGTCTATTTGTAGATGACATGATTTTACATACAGAAAATCCCAAACAACAGCCTCCCCCACTGCCTCCTCTCACCTCCTACCCGCCCCAAAAAAGAAAAAACTAGCAGAACTAATTAATGAGTTCAGCAAGGTCACAGTACACAAGATCAATATAGGAAAAAATATGTATTTCTATGTACTAGTGATCAACAAAATGTAAATGAAATTAAGGAAACAATATCTCACAGTAATAATAAAAAGATTCAAGTACTGAAGGATAAATTTAACAAAAGAAGTGCAAGACTATACAACATTGATAAGAGAAATTAAAGTAGATCTAAATAAAGGGTAGACATTTCATGTTCATGAAGACTTAATATTAAGATGGTAATTCTCCTGAACTTGACCTAGAGGTTCTCTGAAATCCTTAACGTCCCAATAGGCCTTTTTAGAAATTGACAAACTGATCCTAATATTGATATGGAAATGCAAAGGACTCAGAAGCGCAGAAACAATTTTGAAAAAAAAAAAGTTGGAGGATGTATACTTTCCCGTTACAAAACGTATGGTACAGACTATACTAATCAAAAATAGTCAAGCTCAGAGAACCAGAGAACAGTGGTTGCCAGGAACTGAGGGGAGGGGAAAATGGGGATTAGCGGTCAAAGGGTACGGAGTCTCAATTATGTAAGATAAGTTGTAGAGTTCTGCTACACAGCATGGTACCTACAGCTAACAACAGTGTACTGCACACTTAAAATTTGTTAAGAAGGTGGACGTTATTTGAAATGTTCTAACCACACAAACGAAGCTAATAAAAATGATAAAGAGGGCAGGAGGAAAGTTTGAAAGGTGATGGCTTTGACAGTGGTGATGGTTTCACGGGTATATACTTATCCTCAAACACACTGAGTTGTACACATAACATAGTTAAATATATATAACTTTTTATGTGTTAAATATAACTCAATAAATTATTAAAAATAACATGGTAATGGCATTAGGACAGACATGTAGATAAACAGAATTGCAGAATTGAGTTCATAAATAAACCACTACATTTATGGTCAATTAATTTTCAACAAAAGTGCCAAAGCAATCCAATGGGGGAAAAGACAGTCTTTTTAAAAAATAGTGCTGGGTGGGGTAACTGGATATCTACTTACCAAAAAAAATGTATGCCACTATATAAAACCATACACACAAACAATCTCAGAATGGACTGCAGACTTAGATGTAAGAGCTAAAACTATAAAAACCTTAGAAGAATACATAAAGATAAATCTTTGTTACGTTAAGCCAGGCCAAGATATCTTAACTATATCATTAATAGTACAAGTAGTACAAGAAAAATCTGATAAATTGGACTTAATGAAAATACAAACCTTTGCACTCAGAAGTCTCCCTTTAACAAGTGAAAGGCAACAGATATGGAGAAAATATCTGCAGATCATAGATTGAAAACGAACCTGCACTCAGAATATATAAAGAATGTTTACAACTCAATAATGAATGACAAACAACTCAATTTTAAAAGGCACAGAATATTTAAATAGACATTTTACCAAAGATGATATACAGTTACTAACAAGCATATGAAAGATGCTAAATATCATTAGTCACAGGGCAAATACAAGTTAAACTACAATAAGATGCCACCGCTGCTAGAAATACCAGACATTATCGCCCAAAGCCAGACATCATCAAACGATGCGGAGAATGAGGAGAAAGTGAGATCCCCATGCTTTCCTGGGCGGCCTCTTCAGTGGTTTTTAAAAAGATAAACATAAACTTGTCATATGACCCAGAAATCCCACTTCCAGCAATCTATGCTTCCTAAATTAAAACACATGACCACAAAAAGACTCGTATACAAATAAATGCTTAAAGCAGCAAGAGTCATAACAGTGAAAAATTTGAAACAATCAAAATGTATTTCAACTAGTGAATAAACAAATATGTGCTATATCTACATGATGGAATACTATTCAGTAGTAGAAAAGAATGGGTTATCGATACATTTCACCATATGGCTGAATCTCGAAAACATTATCCTAGTGGGAGAGGGTATAGCTCAGTGGCAGATTGTGTGTTCAGCATGTTCGAGTTCCTGGGTTCAATCCCCAGTACCTCCATTAGAAAATAAATTAAAATTAAATAAATAAGTGAATAAATAAACGAAAAAAAGAATACATAAATAAATAAATAACTTAAGTACTGTCCTCCCCTAAAGCTTAATAAAAAAGAATTAAAAAAAAACTTTATCCTAGAAGCTGATACAGAGGAGTGCATATTTCATAATTCCATGTATATGTAATGTCCAGAGAAGGTGAACCTGTAGAGACAGAAATCTGATAGGGGGTTGTCTGAGGACAGGGATGGTAGCAGAGATTGACTGAAAACGGTTACTAAGTTTCTTTTTAGATGACAAAAATGCTTTAAAACTGGATTATGTGTTGCACAAAATTTACTAAAAAACACTGGATTATACGCTTAAAATTGGTAAATTTATGGTATGAAACTATATTTTAATAAAATTTTCAAAACATCTACTGGGAATAATATAAATCTCCATAATTAAAAGATTTTACTAGATATTCTGTACTATACTCCTTAATAAATGAGTTAAGATAATAGTTTAATTTTATAACATAGCTGTAAAAGATCTTAAATAAACACATAAATCTGTTTTTCATATAAAAATAAAATCTATAGCTTTTTCACAAATTAAATTAAAATTTATTTACAAAAACAAATTTGTTTTTGCATGAAATAATTTATTAAACTTTATCTTCCTGACTAGAAATTTAAATGAACTTGAATAAAGTAAAATTTAATCAATCTAAGATACTTTGAATATAGATATATTCTTCAACTAAGTAGTTGAGTATTCTAGTTGTGGCTTTTATATTTATTGAGCTAGAGACCTCAGTTCCATGCTATATATAAAATTTGCATGGGAGTCTTAGACAACATAATTGCAATCATTTCAGATTAAATTAAATGTGTTATTTAATATTTAGAAAAAAGTTTATAAAGGCTGAAATTCTGTTATGAGCATTCTTGTATTACATGAAATAGCATATAATATACTTTAAGGTAAAAATTCAATTTAGATGCAATACTATAACAAAGAAAACGAGGCAAACATAGTTTATTTAATCCTCAGATAAAAATTAAGATGTATAATCTTGAGGAAAGCATAAACCTAGGGTTTTAGGCAAGCTCAGACTTCTAATTTCATGGTGTCTTCCAGCTTCTCTGCTCTGTCGGAATGGAACATGCAAATATCTCTGTGCTAATTTGGGAAGATTAAACATTAAATGCATGAATGGGGAGAAAAAGTTACTAATTATTCAAGACACACATTTTTTGGAAACAAAAATTGAAAGAAAGTTTCTAATTATATTCACATTTCCTTTTCACAGTCTGATATTAATAAACTATGGAACCAATTTCTAAACCACAACAGTGGTTTGGCACATGTTTAGAAGACAGAAAAATTGGAAGTTGAATAGATATTTTCAACTCTAAACTGAAAACATCTCCCACGGTGCTATTTAGCAGAAAAATCCTCAGTCTGTCCCAGGAGATGCGACTGGTATATGGCCTTGGCTGACACTGTGGGTGGACCTTGAGATCAAAGGTTAGCCTTTGATCTCAAAGAAAAGGAACATCCCGGAAGAAGGTGAGATGGATAACTATGAAAAGCAGTGCCATTTTTACTCAAAATCAGTCCTCCTATGCCATTTATTATAATCTGAAGTTGAGCTTCCACGGAGCAATTCTTGTTTCACCAGCAATTGCTGGTAGAACCCTCTAAGAGTTTTCACATTTCAGGGGTCCTTCTTTAATATTCAACCACTGGCGTGAAGGCACAGGTAAGCTGTATGAAGAAATGTCCCATATGTCCATGGCTCCCATTTCTCCTACACTAACTTCTGTCTCCCAGCCTGCACTTATGGCCTCACAGAGTTCCTTACAACCAACTGACAGAGGAAGAGAAAACCCGCCTTGGTTACTAATGGTTCTGGCATGATGTGCCAGCAAAGTCCAAACATGAAGGATACTAAAGCCCCTTCCTGGGACACTCTTAAAGGACAGTGGTTAAGGAAAATCCTCCCAGCGGCAGATATTTAGGCAGTATTCCTGGCCATTTGCCTGAAAGGACAAATAGCCTAACAAAGGCTGAACTGGCTGTAGCCACTGCTGAGTGCCCCAGCTGCCAGTATCAGAGAACAACGGTGAGTCTCCGATCTTGCACCTTCACTTGGGGGATCAGCCAGCCGACTGATGGCAGCTTGGTTCCACTGAACCACTTCTGTCATGGAGGGAGCAATACTTTGTTCTTACTGGAATGAACAATGGACTATTATACAATGCTTCTGCTGGAATCACCATGGGTGGACTGACAAGATGCCTTAGCCAACACTTCTGTGTTTCACACAGCATTGCTTCTGATTCAGGAACTCACTTGACAGTAGACGAAGTGTGGCAGTGGGCCCGGGCTCCTGAGACTCACTGATCTCATGATGTTCCCCTGGGACTCACTGATCTTAAGATGTTTATGGCACCTGCTAGGTGGCAATCCCTTGTAGGACTGGGACAGTATTCCCCAGGAGGGTATACATGGTCTAAATCAATATTCAATATTTGTACCATTTCTCCCAGAGCCAGGATCCACAGGTCTAGGAATCAAAAGGTGGAAATGAGAGTAGTACCACTCACTTTTTGTTTCCCTTCCCTAAAGTCTTGTGGAGTGCTGGTCTTAGTTTCAAAGGAAGAAATGCTCCCATCAGAAGACACAACAATAAATCCGCTGAACTGAAAGTTAATTCTGCCATCCACTCTCTCTGGGATCCTTCTACCCCTGATTCAACAGGCAAAAAGCAAAACAAAACAGAACAATTGTAGTCCTGGCTAGAGTTATTAATCCTGATTACCAAGAGAAAACTGGGTTGCTACTGTACGATGGTGAGTAAGAGTATTTCTAAAACGTAAGTGATCCCTTCAGGCTTCTCTTGGTACTACCACGCCCTGGGACTTACGTAACGAATGAACAACGTCATTCAGCCTGAAGATCTGGGTCCCTCTGTGAGGTAAAGAACTGTGACCAGCTGAGCTTCTTTCTGAAGACAAAATGAACATGGAATGGGTGGCAGGAGAAGGTGGTTATAATAAAGGTTATGACCACATGCCAAGTTTCAAAATGAGGAATTCCTTTTTTAAAATCATGAAAATGTTTGCTATATATTAAAATATTTTCATACTCTTCTCCCTCATTATCTAACATAAGTTGTATTAATAATAGCTAGCTTTGTATCATAGTGTTTAAGACACAGGAAATCAAAAGGAAAGAGTGAACATCACCTAAGGAATTTCCCTGCACACCTGAGGAAGGAGATAGCATGTTTTCAGGCTTCCGTAGGCTAGCTGAGTCATGTCAGACCGAAGCATGACTTTGCTATTCCCTTATTTGGAGACTGAATGTAACTTGAGGAGATGTGTACGAATGCCAAGTTGACGAGTCGTGGACAGTGATGGTCAGTTTTATATGCCAAGTTGGTTGGGCTATATCCCTAGTTATTCAATCAAACACTAACCTAGGTGTTGCTGTGAAGGTACTATGCAGACATCACCTAAGTTCACAACTAACTGATTTCAAGTAAGAGATATTACTCCAGATGACCCGAGGAGGCTTGATTCAGAGATGGAAGGCCTTCAGAGCAGCACTGAGGCTTCCCAGAAGAAGAAAGTTTGCCTGTGGGCAGCAACTTCTGCTTGTGCCCAAGAGTTCTAGCCTGTCCTTCCAGCGTGGTTGCCCTACAGATACCAGACTTGCTCTGCCAGCCCCCACAGTTATATAAATCAATGTCTTACAATAAATCTCTTAATATAAATCTTCTACTGGTTCTCTTTTTCTGGTTGAACCCTGATGGACACAGCCATTTAAAAAGCAGATACTTTGGGGCAAGTAACGTATTAAAGTTTTCTACTAGACATTAACACTTTGAAACACCACCATTTTGTTGGACTGTTTCCTAAGGGACAGGCTGTGAGTCCAGCGCTCTCAGAAGAACGACATGCAGAGATGAGAGAGCACCTAAGAACTGCTGGCCTCTTAGAATGGGAGTGGCAGTGATGGGCTCTGGACAGCCAGGAAGACTGCAGGAGGGTCAAGGTTGTCCAGTTAAGGAAGGAGCGATGAGGGATGAGGAAGACCTGTGCACTGACAGATAGGGAGAGTAGCAAAGAGAATGTGTGGTTTCACCGAGAGCCCACTTTGCTATAAGCCTAAAGCAGGACTCTGTGATTGTAAGAATGGAGCCTAAAATATAAATCAGGAAGGCAGAGCTGCACTGTGACACTCCCTTGCTTGCCTGCTGCATTCTTGTTCTTCCTTTTCCTCCTCCTCCTCTTCTTCTCCTTGCTGCTGTGTTATTATTAACAAGAGCTATCATTTTTGAAAACTCAGTAGGGCTAGCAGCTAAAACGTCAGAGTTTTCTATATTTTATCTCACTTAATACACTTAATGATCCTATGAGACAGGCATACTCCTCTGGGGATCAGAGAGTGTAAGCCAACTGCCTAAGGCATTTGTTTAGAGCCAGCTGCCTGAAGGTACCTGCCTGGTGGGAGAGTTAGAATACTGGTCCTGTTCTCTCTGTAAAGTGTGGGCTGTCAGCCACTGCGTTATCCTGCACTCCAAAGGGAAGTGAATCCCGCAGAGGACCATGAATGACTAGACAGAGGACGGTCTGCAGCCGAGGAAGCCACAGTTTAAAAAGGACGTAGGAAGAGGATGGGACTTTGTGAGTTTCTATTCTCTACAAAGCAGGATGCCTACCTGATTTTCACCGTCTCCTGATTGTTCTTTGCTTCTGTAAAGTGCCATTTTAATACAGATCATTCAATTTCATTTCGACTAGCGCCACTTTTTCAACGTAGGCCTGCCTCCTAGAATGGCTTCTTTCCAGCAGAACTTCAGCCATGTGCAGTGAGAGGAGAAAGGGTGGGCGATGTGTCACGCGCATGCAAATGTGAGATTCACCTTTCTTTAAGAGAATGCTCAGGTGAGGAGGAGATCCTTTCCTTGTATCACCTAACAGACAGCCTTTTCAAAGATGCCCTAGCTTGAGTTAATGGATTTGCATATCCTCATTCAAGGAGAATTAAATTTTCCTTAATCAGGGAAATTCATAGATGATAGCACCTTGTGAGAAACGTGGATGGGATAAAGCACATTCATTCAAGCAGATGATAAGGTCATGATAATACATTAAAGAGCAAAAAGCACATCGTTTCTCACTATTTAATTTTTAGTGTTTCTTTCTCCTTTAGTCTCATCCCACCTACTTTAAAAAATCATTTCTAAAATATGATCATTGTGGTAACACCAGTAAAGGAAACGTTGGTCTATGTCATGAAATAAGTTTTATCAAAGTAGAGGTTCTGAAAATGCGTGTCTCTGTATTCATCCTTCTCCTCCTTTCTCTTTTCTTGACTGAGTGTGCCCAATAATTTCCTGAGTTGGGACATTACTGCCATATTTTGTTCTATTCATTAAAAATGTTTCCACTGGCTAGGGATAAAAATAAGCATACTGTTAGTAGCTGAGAAGCAGAGGTTTCCAAATTATTTTCAAAATTTATGGAATCGGATGTTTCTCCAAACTAACACAAACCTACCATAAGTGTGGAAACATTCAGTTATTCAACCTGACTAAGACACTATGTGTTTTCTAGAAATTCTATGTTCTCGTCATAGCTATCAGACTTACAGCAGTTTCTTAATAACAACAGACATACTGCTAGGAAGTTTTACATGGGGTGTGTGTGTGTGTGTGTGTGTGTGTGTGTGTGTGTGTGTCTGTGTGTTTGTCCTTTTCAGACCATTAATATCTGCTTCTTGTTAAAACTAACTAGCAATTCTAAGAAAATGCCCTGAGAATAGGAAAATTAGAATAGAATGCTAATAATTATGATGAAACCAAAATTTATTTTTATTTGCTTTTTTAATCCTAGAGTTGTTACAAAAATACATAGCTATTAATAAGATCTTATTGAATGCTTAATATATTTCTTTCCTCATTAAACTAGCAATTTAGCTTTTTTCCTCTTAACATTTAGGAATGCTCGTTTCCTTTTGTCTGATAAACACAATCCTCTCCAATTAGCCTCCGAAAATTTAGGATTTTGAGTAAAAAGTTTGTTCATGTTCTTGTTCCACAGTCCACTCCCAGACAGCGATGTTGGGCAGATCAGCTGGCCTATTTCCACTTCAGTTTCCAAATCTAAATTCGCAGTGGTATTACTTGACTTATTGGGCGACTGTGAGAATAAATTGATATACTGCACTTAAAGCACTATGTAGAGTATAGAATAGTAAACAAAACGATGAATTTTAAAAAGGAAAGTATCAAAGATGACTCAAGATCTAAGTAAGGCTTGGATAATCAAATAGATGGCATTTTCTGAAGGAGCATAGAGTGAGGGGTCAAGGGGATATTAAAGAGCTATAATTGGATAATTTTAGATTTAAATGACTTTGAGTCTCCAAAAGAAAATGTCAGTTGTGTATATACACGTCCAGACGATAGAGGGTATCTGGGCTGGAGCTGTGTATCTGTAAGTCGTCTAAAAATAGGTTGCAATTCAAACCACAGACATACTTGAAATCAATAAAAAAAAAAAAAAAAGAAAAATATACAGTAAGAAAAAGAGAATCCCTAGAATTGGCACTTTATCTCCAAGGGAGACGAGGCTGCCTGACCCTGAAAAGGCAGCAAAAATCAGAAGCAGAAAAGTAGGAAGTGAAACTTGGTAACAGAAAGTTCTAAATGCTGAGGGAAGAGAAATTAAAAAAAAATTAGTCAAAACTTTGAACGCAGCTGGGAGAATTTGTACCAAAATGACTGTGCGTACGTTCTGTGAACAGGGTATCAGTGTTAACTTCGATGAAACGTATTTCAGTGGTTCATAAAGTAGACAAATCCGTGTTGAAATAAAGTGAGGAAGTGGAGACAATGATAAAGAAAATTCTTTTGAGACGTTTGGCTATGAAGTCGAGAAAATAGGGAGGAAAGTTATTGGAAGGAGATGAGATGCCTAGAGATTATTTATTGTTGTTGAAATTTTATGAAGGAGTCATGGGCACATTTAAAAGCCAATGGGAAAGTTCCAGTTGAGAGCGAGAGTGAGAAAGGGAATGGAGAGTTTGAACACAGAAGAGGGAGATGTCCTACTCATAACAAGGTTCCAGGGGACGAAATCAACAGCACAGATTTAGAAATTCGCCTCAGGTAGGAGGAATGATCTTTCTGAATTTTAGCAAGAAGGAAATACAAGAATAATAGAACTTGTCCATAGATGACTATTGTAGGTATTTATAAACATACAACACATTAAAATTCCTCCACCTGAGACTGCTCTTAATAGTGAGTATAACACTGTTGCGACAAAGTTTAAAAAAACTGGTTTTGAAAAAAGTCCAGGATCCTGAGATCTACAGCAGAAGTACAAGTTAGAGAGTGTTACTCTGTAACCGTCTCCGCCTTCAGCAAAAACACGGGGAATGAGACTCAAGACATTCATGTATTCATAGAACATTGGGACATAGGTGGGTAAACAGAGCAATTTAATTAGCGTGATCCTCTAGGTGGGAGTAAATGGTCTACTTGTGTGGGGTTAATGAACTCTTTCAGGGCACCTAACAGAACCATGGTGCCTTCGAAAGACTCATTGCCCTCACAGGCACGAGCGCTTTTTCTATCAGAGAGTTCTTTATTTACCAGTCTTTACGCTCTGCAGGAGAAGGCCACGTGTTTATGAGATAACACATTCCCGCATGCAAAAGAAGTGTTTTTCCCAGCTTTCATCCTCACACACAACAAACACGAACATTTCTGATAGGATAGCATTTCCCTCTTCACATCAATAAAGTGGTTCTGCATAGTACTGTTTAATTTCATCAGTGTAACACAGATACAAAATAACACTAATTTCTTATAGTGGGTGACATCTCTGAGCTATAGCTGGATGGTATTCAGGGTTGAAGACGTGTGGCTGGAGTCAGAGTAGGGAGGAGCGAGTGGCTGGTGACTTTTTCATCTGTACAGTTGCTGCTGCTTCTCTGGAGATGAGACATAGCAATGCTTAGCTGACAACTCCCTGAGCATGCATACAGATAATAAGCAGTTGTGAATCCTTACGTATGCTAAGCAAATATGACTCTGGGCCATGATGGAGGAAGACCAGAAAAACAAAATACATAACCAAATGCCTAATCATTTATGTTAATTGTAGTAACAGAAGCATCTGGTTTTATTTGATGTGTTCTCTCCACTTTCGACGTCTAAGACAAGACAGATGTTAAAGCGGAAAAAATCCACTTTAAGTCTTCTCACTTAATTTATCTGACAATTATCCGTGGCTCTCCCAGTTTTCTGTATGCCCTGTGAGAGTAGGGGCTATGTTTTCCAGCCTTGGAAATGAGATAGAGCGCCCCCCTCTGGCAGACAGGGTGGATATGATCGCAGCCCGTTACAAAGCATTTAAATACCCTGAGTTTGGGGTTCTTCAGCTGTGACACAAACCCATGAAGTGTGCAAGGTCCCCAGGGCCCTTCAGTGTTACCCCTGGAGGATTTAGGAGGCAAGGGAATTCGGCACAAACATAGTACTCAAGCTGGCTGCAGTGCCATGAGTCATAAGGCCCTCTGTTTCTGACCCAGGAGTCTTGTGTCTTGTGCCAGCACCCATGAGACCATCTCAGGCTAACTCATCAGGTGCAAAAAATCTCTGAGACATCACCGTTCTCCTCAGCCTTCTCCCCTTAATTTGTTTATATACACATTTCTTTCCCCTAGGGAAAACGATTTACAGGGTTACTCCCCAGGAGTTTCTCCAGTTTCTGCCTCTCAGAAGACGGTTGTGTAAACAATCTGACCGAACAAGCCTATGGCGGAACCCAGATGATCTTGACCTTCTCTGGGTGTGAACTGTATCTTCAAAATGCCATCGTGTTTGAGGCCACAGTTGGGAAAATACAGAAATAAGAAATTCAGAAAAAATTAAAACTACAGATCAGTATTTTGTATTGTGTTAAATGTCTAACCTCAGTCTTCTGGAACTTTGTTTTGTTTATAGAAGTATGTAAGTAGAGATCTACCTAAATGTTAACATGTCTTGTCTTACTTTACCTTTGTGTCTTTCATGTGTGCTTTTCAGACCCAAAGCCCTTAAAGAAACTATGACAATGTTTATTCTACCATTTTTGACTAGCGTGGTGTATTGCTAAAAGACTTTGGATCATATGTGAAAAAATAAAATCCAAATTGACTGCATCTTTCGTTATTGCTTAACAACTGTCAAACAATTGAGAAATTTGTTTTGGATGAAGCATGAACATTCCGTCTTCCATTCCCAGCGCCACTCCACACAGTCTGCAGTTTGTCGGCTGACCACTGATTGATGTCAATGTGAAAATTCTCAGACAGAAGACAAGAAATATGTCACGGGTTTTTGGTTCATCAAGCTTCTAACTAGGACCAGAGCCAGCAATTACACACACTTATGTCTATTCTCTGGAATACAGAGAAAGCAAAATCTCCTTGGGGTTGTAAGAATAACTACTCTGTTCCTTACACAAAACGACTAAGGCTCAACAGCTTGTGAAAAAGGCATGGTCCAGGGCATGTCAGGACAAAGAAGAATGGTACGTTATTTCTCTGTTCTCCATATTCTTTCATAACTGGACAAGACTCAGGCTTACAAGTAGCTGGGCACACTGGAGATGGCTTGATATAAGGTACCAATGCAGCCCCATCAGAACAAAGCATCCCCATCAGTGATTTAATTGACACATATTTATTGAGTGTCTGCAATGCGACTGTACTGTTGCAATGTCGGCACTATGGTAGGTTCTGCTGAAAAACTAACACGGAGTAAGGACCTCATTCTCCTTAAATCTATAGTCAAGTGGAGATGACAGATACTGAGGACATAATACGTGTGACTGAAGTTTAAAAGAAAGCAAGGTGACCTAGGCTGAGGGTAAGTATCCATGTAGAGTTCTTAGAAGAAGTGACACATAAACTTAGAACTAAAATAAGAATAGACTTTAAATTAGAAACAAAATGAGAGGAAAATAAGGAGAGATACAGTGCAAAGACCCTGAGGCCAAAGATCTCATGTGACTGGATTATACGAACAGAAGAGGAGAATCGCTTACGAGATGAAAAAGCGTTCAGGGGCTAGATCAAGAGCCTCGTAGGTTCTAGTGAGGATTTGTTGGGGACAACAGAAATCTATTTCCATACAGTGTGTGTTTACAAAAACAACTATTGCCGTAGGGTAAATTACAGATCGAGGAGAGCAAGCGAGCGTGTGGGGGAACCATTGTACTAGAAAGAAAATACTGATGTTGGGCTAAGCCATGAGAGAGATGATGGAGAGAATTACAAGTGGACAGATTCTAGAATTATTTAAAGGTTAGAATTAGTATCTTTTGGTAATTAATTGAGCGTGAGAGAAGAGGGAGGGGAAGGGGTTACACAGGACTCCCAGGTTTCTGTCCAAAGCAATCACCAGGGTAGATGATAGCCGGATTTTCTGTGCAGAGGACAGAAGAAGAGGATCGGGACTGGAAGAAAAGATGGTGAGTTCTGTTTCTGACCTTGAGGCTTTCATCCAAATGGGTCTGGAGCTAATGAGAGAAGTCATGTGTTGGGGATAAAAAATTGAGTTTTGGCAACATCTAGGTGTTGTTTTAGAGATTCTAAATAAGTAAAAAAGTATAAATTGACATAATATTGCTTTTGTGTGTACAGTAGTGGCTTCTACCAGGGCGACCTTATCTCCTCGGGGCAGAGGTCCTGTTGCCATGGAACAGTGGACCACTAGGAGGCAGATGGAGGTGGGCTCCCTGGGTCATTCTGAGAGTTAATAAGAGGAGAATAAAAAGCTTTGAAGAAAGCAGGACTCCTGTAGGTGACTGGCTGGAGGGAAAAACCCCAGTGAGCTGCTGGAAGCAGCAGACTTCCGAGGACGGGGTCACACCCGTCTTCACCTGGTCAGGTGGGGGCATCAGAAGTTGGTTAACTCAGATAACTGAACCACTGTCCTCAGAATGTTCACTGTGACCTCACCTTGTGGCTCACCTAGACACGATGGCTGTGCAAAATGGGAGGGACTGGGAGAGAGGGGGGACAAATGCCTTTTGCTTGAGCAGTCGGCTGACCAAGAAGACAGGGAGAAGCCAGTCTCGCTCAGAAGAAGAGTGCACCAATTAGATAACAGAAATCGTCCCACGAGAGTCCCACGGCCAGCAGCTCAGAGCACTAGATACTGCAACCCTTCCCACTGGGACCCCAGACATGACATCCACAACGAGCATGCTTCAGTCACGAGAAAAAAATACGCAACTGGAATTTTCAACACTTCCAGTTGGAGGCAATTTCTGTCACTCAGGAGGACATATAACTGAATTTTCACAAATAACTGGACAACTAAAACTGTGCCTAATGTCTTCTGGAGGAGGCACTACTGAGCTTGGCTACAAGGAATACAGTACCTTGAGCACCCAAGCTCGTGAGTGGGAATTATTGTTTTGGAAGCAGTTTGAGAACGAACGAGAGAGTAGGAGCCTGGCGACCATGCTGTTCTACCACTTTGGGGGGATTAACCGATTACGTGCACCCGTACATGTGTATTTTCTGGGATGCACCACAGCTTGCTTTTCTCGGTTGAGACGGATTTAACGACTTGTATTTTGTAACCCAGCTTGGTTTTATGTTTCTCATAATCTTTTGTGTTTACTTTTCTCCCTTTGACTTAATCATATTGTCCTGGAGCCATGAGAATTTTCTTACTTTTATTCTGATGTCCCAACTTCAGCTTCTCACGAAGGATGAGGACATATTATGGAAACAGCTTTCTAAAAACAACTATTGCACTTATTTCTATGTCCTTTTTTTTTTTTTAAGACAGGAAGGCTCAGATTCAAATTTGCAACTCAGATCCAGAAATCATACTGAACTTTGCCTCAGTTACTGTTATCTCCTCTCAGCTCCAAACCCACTCTTTTATACGCTGTTTGTGGGGTGGGGGTGGGACTCTGCACCTCATTTCTGCTTTTCCTGCAGGTTTCTTCTTGGACTCTGTAATGGGGGGGGGGTGTTCAAGGGGAACGGCAAGGCGGGAAGAGGAAGGAGGGACCAGTTCTTCTCGGTGGCTCCCCGTGGCTCCCCCGGCCACGCTCTCGCTCCCAGCACCGGCGCGCCTGCCCTGGGAGCCGCTGAGTCCGGTGTGCAGTTTCACCAGCACCTGCAGAGCCGCTCTCTCCCCACAAGGCCCTCAAGTTTTAATAATTCCAACTTCTTCCCTTTTCCCCTCAGCCCTGGGGGTAGCCCCGGTAACTGCTTCCAGAAACCGCACCTCTGTGATACCTTCGTCTTTTGTCCGTTTAGTTACCTCATAGACGGCTTTATACACAACTATCAATTCTTCACATTAAATTCTCTGTTTAAGCAACTGGTATGGTTTCTGCTTTTTGACTGAACACCACCTGATTCAGACTTCATAGTCTTCAAATCTACATTCTATTTCTTCTTTCTGCTTTATATTTTTTTCAGTCCTCTTTTTTTGTTTGTTTTCTCTATTGTTGGTAAGGAGGGTGGTGATATTAACTCTCAAGTTTTTGTGGATGCATGTTACGTAAGGGGAAACCATAAAAATAATGCAAATAAAAGAAAGGCTTTAAAGCTGGGGAGAAGGAAGAGAACAAAGGAATAAAACATGTTCCATATGTTTAATGGAAATATGGATAGAAAGATTTTTTAATTGAATAACAGCATAGTAAAATAAAATGAGGAAGAAATCCAATTTCTCGGTTTTTACAGTAAGTTATAAATAGATTATGTTCACCTTTTAAATGACAGAAACTCAAAATCAGAGTAAAAAAATTTCTTTTAACTATTTTATCTGTAAGTTGCTTACCAAATAAGCATCTAAAACATCATAAGCCATAAAGTTAAATGGATTTAATGTTCACCATCACTTCCCATAACTCCTATAGTTTTGAGGTTCTCATTTTGATATATTTATTTTCTCCTTATGTCCTGTATTTTATCAAGTCTTCATGGATTCACTCTTTCACTTTCAATTAAACGTTTTTAGAGCGCTGAAGAGTCACACACAGCTGAGAGCCCTCTTCTTGATGTGTGTGTGTGTTCGTGCAGGTGTGCATCTTACGTAAGTGAATGCGAATATTTTCTAAATTACATTGGCCTCAAAAAAATAAGCCCTAGTGTTTAATAAAAACATTTTTGTGAAAATCTCATCAATAAAGTACGACAAGTAGAAACAAATATTAGTTTGCCTAATGTAAGTTACCCAGTATTCACCGGGCTTTTACCTAACGTACCAGACTCTGGGCTCTGAGCACTTTGCATGGATTATCTAACTCTCTCTTCACCAGAACTCTCTGAGGGAGTTATTATGATTGTTGCCTATTTTACACTACGTCTTTATAAGGAGTCTTAGTAACCAGGACTGGGATGTGAACCTAGGACAGTTCGTACTCTGAACAATTTTGCCTCACCGGGATTCAGATCTTTTTGGAGGTAATGAAGGTGCCCCTTGAGTCCAGCATGATACTGGTAGTTGAAAGAAGCAAACCTGAAGAGATCAGTGACACTCAGGTCACAGTTAACGTTCTGCAGCTATACTTTTTTTTTGCCACCTTGTTCTCTTTTGCTGTGATAGTAGGTGAAGTTAGTCTCTTGCAATGTTGAACCAATAGTAACATATATATATATACACATATGTATATATTTATTACTTAGAAACCTATAGGTAGTTCACTCATTGCATTTTTTCCTTCTCGTTTCTTCTTATTTCTGTCCTCCATTGTCTCAGAGATGTTGACTACACAAAATGCCCTTGCGCCCAGGTAAACTCAGCTCACTGACGAGTGTCCAATAGAGAGGAGCTCAGGCAGATTCTCCTGTACGGCGGGCAAACTGAACGGTCACAGACAGCACCTGGGCACCAACCCACTGTCAAAATCCCCTTTCTCAAAAGCTTGACCTATTGACTTTCAAAGTCTAGGACAAGGTCCACGGTGCTTCACAGATTTGGAGATATGATTGGAACAGCACTGCCTTACCTGCTAAAATTTGTTCACAGGTGCTGCAAACACATCTTGATAAAGATGTACCAAACGTTGACCACACAGAATCTGGAAATAAAACACATACAAATAAGTGAAAAATGCCTTTCCTCAAAAGAAAGACAATCTGCACATGCATTATAAATTGCATCTGAAGGTACATTTTAATTTGCTGCTTTATTTAACCCTCTGCTGAGCACTGCATATTTCAAACCAACATCACTGGAAAAGTGTTAGAAGCATCACTTGGTGATTGTCTTCCCCGGAAGATAATGTTTCATGGTAAATAAACAATGGGCTCTAGAAAGTAGTTATTTTTAGAAAGAATTCAGAAGTGAGAAGAATTAATGCAATGATGATAAGAAGAAAGGGTCCAGAAAATGGATACAATGTGTCAAAGAATTGCAAGTGTTTTCTGTCTTTGGGGATGAGATAAGGGAGGAGAGGGTTGTCATTGGTCTTTAGTGTTTGTTGCTGAGTAAGTGAAAATAAATGGAAAATGAGGTTCTTCCAATTTCAAACTGTTACAATATGGTTACTTTCATGCCCTACAGAGAATTCCTGAAGGCACGAACCCAGTCACAAATTGGTACACATCAGCATTTTGCATAAAAGGAAAACATCCATATCTGACTCAAGCAACGATGAAATCAATACAGAAACATTTCCAGAGAAGTCCTGCAGGTTTTTTATGCATTTACAGCTAGTATATCGTGCAAAAAAATCTTCTGACTGTTTAATAAATCAACTTTAGATCCACAATCCCTAAACTTCCACAATTTTCTTTATCATCGCCTAGAGAGCACCCTGCAGACATTAAGTTGCATTTTCCCCCTATTGTTTCTACCCTTATTAGATGCTTTATCTCTCTGCTGGTTTTTTTGATGGGTTTGAATACAGGGGTTAAATTCCTATCTTAAAGTCTTTCTACCAGTCTCCTCCAAAGCCTGCAGAATATCATAAAAAGAGCATCTGACCAACTCCAGAGCTAAAATGCTGTCCTCAGCTCTCTGGCTGAGCCTAAACCTTTCTGTCAATAAAATTATGCCCATGTACATAATTGCATTTGATTTTATTTACCAGTGAATGTCTGAACTACTGGCATGAATCAAATAATTATTTTAGACTCTCCAAAAAGCATACCTGAAAAGGACTTTACAAGTATATTAAATAAAGGTAGTATTTAAATAACTTCAGGAAATTTTGAATAGTATTTAAAATTTTATCAATGCAGAAATCTATTGCCCTAAATGTCATTTTAAAAGATAGATTTGATACTTTTGACAAAATGGAAACTTTTACATAAAATGTGACTGGTTCATCATATGAAGATGTTAGTGTTGGACAAGAAGGAGGATATATTTGCTTCTTAATAATTTAGCGGCCATGGCTACCTAAGCAGAACAAAGAAACCAATCAATCAACACGGTTGGTTTAAGTTACAGTCCTCATATTTAAATTAGACCCCCCTTGCTATAAGTACCAAACTCTAGTGTAATGCTAATCATTTTCTGTTTGTATTAAAGATATTCATGTAATTTTCTGCTTGTGCCTCAGTTTTCTCACCTGCAAACTGGGAATAATACTGATTGTTTTGAGGGCATATATGAATTCATGTTTAAAAACAAGCTTTGATCAATGCCTGTCATATAGTAACTGCTCGATGCATTTAGCTGTTACTACTACTAGTGCCTCATTAGGTGGTACAGTTCTTAAGGGTTTAAACTGTTTTGTTTATACTGGAATTTCCCAAGTCGCTAAGCACCTAATAACACCTCAACTAGCGTTTGCTCAAGTAATTGGTACTCAGAAACTTGTGAAATGCACTCTGAATTTTACAATGGACAAATAGACCTATTTTATGCTTGTTTAGATAATACTTAAATATAAAAAACATACTTTAAAAAACACACATATAGGGTGTAACCAAATAGGGCTATAGAAGAAACTCTTCCAGTCAATACTAGCCTGCCTTCCTGGTTTCAAGGTCCAGTTCCAGCTGCCAACTTCTCTATTAAAATTTCTTTGATCGACCCTCATCTGTTTTCCACAAGAAGACTACAGCATTTTGTATGTTCATTTCCCATGCAGTTTATCCCATTCTGTCAGGTTTTATAGTTATCTGTGTACATGTATATGTATCCTTGAATTTCTAGAATTCAACACAGTCTGATAGAAATGTTGATGCAAGTCACATATATAATTTGAAATTTTTTAATACCCATATTTTTAAAAAGTAAAAGGAAAGAAGTGAAATTATTTTTATTTTATTTAAGCCAATTTGTTCAAAATGTTAAAATTTCAACAGATAATCAATATAAAAATATTAAAAAGACATTTTGCATTATTTTTTTTTCACACTAGTCTTTGAAATTTGACTTATGCTTTACACTTAGAGCACATTTCAATTTGGACTAACCGTATTTCCAGGGCTTACACGTCCATGTGGCTAATGACCACCATATTTGACTATACACGGCTAGACAGTCTTTTACAGCCTTTTATTCCAGCCTAGGGAATTTATACCTTATCCTAGGCAGGTAGGCAGGCAATGTAGGCAGCAGAAAAAAGGAATGATTAAATTTGCTTTCTAGAAAGTTCATCTACTGCTACAGCTGCATGGGCATGGGTAAGGAAAGCCCAGAAGTCTGTAGCCCATGGGGAGACCCTGAGAGTTGCCCAGGAGTGGACCTGGGAGCTGGAATAAGGTCGCATCAATGGCGCTGGAGAAGAGAATGGAGTTGAAGGATGGTCAGGCCACCTAGTACACAGGGTTGGGTGACCGGTGCACCTGGTCCAGGGAAGAAGGGGATGTGAGAAGAAAAGTCAGGTTTCTGAATTCTATGCCTGAGTGCCTGGGCAGTGGTGGTCCCTCAGTCAGGGAAGGACAGAGGCACACTGATGAGATTTGGTTGGACACTATGACAAAATAACCTGTGGTTTTGCTAAGTGGAGGTGCCCAGCAGATTTTGAACTACTTCTAACTATACACAAAGGCAGTATTTTATGGGAAAGCAAATTGCTGCTCTGGATCACCACTCCTCAAAAAATTATTTGCCATGAAGAATGCATCTTAATTATTTCCTCAGTCAAAGTTTTAAACTCAGAATTTTCTTTACTAGGACATGCATCTGTGTAACTTCCCAGTTAAGCACCAGTTTCCTCAGCTGGAGCAGATTGATAAAATGCTCAGAATGATTCCTGGCATATATTAAGCACAGTGCAAATGTTTATTAAATAAACATATTTTAGGCAATGCTACAGAATATATATTCTTTGAAAATAGGGTGGCCTAAATCATTTGGATCTTATTTGCAAACCAAGTGATAAGAAAATTGCTACTCTTTCAAATTAATCCTAAACATTTTCATTAAAGTGACTGGTCAGAGAGTATCAGTTTTTTAAATACTATTTTTCACCTTCTGAAAATGGGCTATTGTAACAGCAACGAGCCTCTAACAAGTGATAAATCTTTAACATTTTAAAAAACATTTTAGTAAAGAACAATGATAAAAAGTAATAGGTAAGAGCAGGATTTCTATTTTTTAAAATATTTTTCATATATTTTCCTTTTTACTTTCTCTGGAATTCAGCATGTTCATTTTTATCCTGAGTTCTTGGGAGAATAAAAGCATTTATAAAAGGAAGTACCCAACTTGATTTGTATTTTGTTCTGTTTTATTAAATACCCATTACATTCCATACGAGATATTCCACGATAATTAAGTCAGGAGTTAAAAAAAAATCTAGTAACTGTTTCGGGATATTGTATTCTTAATTCTATATTATAATGCTGTCTAGTGTGTTCCAGGCTCTGCATTAAAAAGTTTATGAAAGTGCTGGAATATCACACTAAGCATGTTGGAATGTAGTCAGTCCTACTTGGGGCGAGTGAACTGGGGGACAAAAGAACACACACATGACAGAGAAGAATCAAGGATGTGCATCTCCTATGGGGGTCAGACCCAGAGAGGATGAGAATTCCAGATAGACAGTCTGTAACCACGGGGAAAGACAAAAACATGGCCTGCCCTCAAGGTGCTGTTAGTTGAATGGGCTGTTGGGGGCAGGCTTGTAAGTAACCAATTACAAGAAAATCTAGTCAATGCTTGATAGATGAGGACATTGTATATTTCAGAAGGCAAGAGGTGTGAGAACCACTGTCCTTAGGGAAACTAGAGACGGCTTCACACAGAAGGTATTCCGTAACATTCAAGAACTTTCGATGTCTCATGCTTAGAGCAAAAATAACTCTAATGAAGAAGTTGGTGCATTTACTACAGACGTTATCAGTTTTCTCTCTGATGAGGTGCTGGGGATAAATTCCCACAGAAGTCTTTCCCTTTGTTTTGCCGTGAATCCCCTGATGTTGGAGAATGAGTGTGCTCTAGGTGAAGGAGATCCCCATCCCTGCTCCTATTTGTTTTATTTAAGAATTCAGGTGCCTTTTGAGTGACACATATCTAGATAGTTCTTTTCTGTCCTTTTCAGAGTATGAGAAAGGAAGAGCAGGGAGAAAGCGAGGAGCAAGCTGTTTCCGGATATGGACTGAAGCCAACACCCAACAAAGGCAGAATAACTCTAAGCAGGGAAGAATTACATTTCTATTTATTTGTGGGAGCTGCAGGGTGGAAGGAGAGAGCTAAAGGAAGGTCTTCTGATTTGACTTTGGTTTATCTTAGAGACTTCAGTCCTCTTGGTTTCAGCTGCTGTCTCGAATCAGATGCACCCATTGCATCTCTTCCCAAGTTCTCACTGCATCTTCTCCTAGTCAGGAAAACCCTTCAGTGATCTAATTGGCCAAAGAGTGCCTCCCTGTTACTAACGTGATTTTAATATGAGCATTAAACTACTTCCAATGCCCTGTTTCTGTCAGGTAAACTAGATAACTAACACAAAGTGTGAGATGGGGTGGTGGGCACAAGCTTCATTTGGTTCACAAGACTGCTGCTCATATCCACCCTCAAAGCCACTGGCCCTGGCCGTAAACTCTAAATCTGTACACACATATAGAAGTTATTTGTTTCTCAAAGGGATTTACATCCAGATGTGAAAAGAGTTGAGTTTGAATATAAACAGATAAATGATTCTTAAACATAGTTCTATTGGAGAAGTCCGGCACAAACAACACTTGTATCTACCTTTAAATTTAATACAGCAAAGGTAGCAGCAAGCCTATGAGACCAGAAAACCAGGAATCCTGGGTTCTCTGTGCGATCCTGAGCAAGTCACTTGACCTCATGTATAAAAAGATAGGATGAGCTTGCTGTTTCTTAAGCTGACCTTCTGTTCTGCCGTTATGTAAGTAAAGTATCTAGAGATCAGATAACCTGGGTGGTTGCCAAATTTTTATGCTGCAAATCTAGTAAGAGTATTATAAATACAAGGTTTCTTAATTGGAGAGAAGCAATCATTGGCATCATTTTTGATCTGCTAATTTAGTAACCTCATTTATAAACCTAACCAATTACTAATGATGACTTCAGGGTTTTTTGTAGGATTAAGGTAGTAAGTTAAAAGAGATTCTGCTAACGTACGGTCTGAAACTTTTATATAAAATTTTTGGCATATCTTGTCTAATTTATGATCTACCATTGACAACCTAATCCAATTACAACAAGAAATAGTTGGCTGCTTGAAATATGCATTTAAGAACCTAAATCAGGGGCTTAGCACTAAAAAAAATAGGTATGTGAGGAATCAAGTACTAATATGAGGTTCTAAATATAGAAATTTGTTCACTAATAAGGTCTAGAACTTGAAAATTGGGCCAGCATTGTGCTTTACAAGCTAAATAACCACACTTAAAACTAAAATTGGGAACTTCAGACAAACATTTAGAAGCTGCTGCTTTGAACTTTAGAAAAGCAATATGAATAACTGCAAATGAATGTCACATTGATTTTTATTTGGGTTAATTACCAACTTTTTAGTGTGCTTTTCTTTATACATAGCACTTTCAGTGAGTAATAGTCTTTGGTTTATAAAACCCTACTGCTTAGTTTTTAAGTACAGAAGTTTCACTTTTAATTAGCTATATATATTGTTATTTTATAAAAATAAATTCTTGCCAGTATTCAGGATAAGTTGTAATATTTTTTACTAAAATCTTATCTATAAAGAATGTACAAAGATTAGAAACAGAATAAGCTATTTGCTCTTGAAAAACAAGTATTTATGACTTTATTCTAAGGTGTAAATTTTCATGATTTAAAAATATAATAATCAAATTACTTAAATCAAGAATCTTTAACCAATAGGGCAGAAGATAATTCAGGTTATGTACAATGCTTAAAGACCATGTAATACAGTTATAAACAGAACCCAAAATTTTGAATCAGAGCTCTGTTACTTAGTAGCTATTTATTTTTAAGTACACTTGATTCATCTGAGCATTAGTTTCTTCATCATTTAATAATGCACAAAGGGCCTAACAAAATTCTGACAGTTAGGGATGCTCAAAGGAGAGATTTATATCTTCTGACTAGGACTCTACTATTGGCCAATAGTAATAGCTCTACCAACAGTAATGTCTCATAACAATATCCAGGAGCCCCGATTTACACTGTTATGTTGAAAACATATACGTAATTAGGTTTGATCTGTGCCCTCTGTGTCTCCCTTGAGTCCTTTGCTTAAATGCTTATCCTGTGGGCCTCGCTTCACTACCGGACTTCTGCCCTAGCAAGTGCTTCACTGAGATTAAGCCAGGACCTTCTTGAGAGAAAACTGGGCACTTCTGTCCAGTTAATCGGTATCGTAGTTTACAAACAAGTTAGTGATGGTGTTGTTAGGGGGATGTCAGCTGCCAAATACCATTTAAGATACACTTTTCATCTGCTCTGAAGAAGTCACATTGCTCCGAAAGTCCTTCCAGATTTCTTTAAATGAAATCCAGAATACATTAAATTAGAACCATTCCTTAAAGATACTGATTACATACTGATCTTTTAGCAAAGTACACAAATTAAGCCAACCTGGAAAGAAAGCATAATTATTTAAAATAATAGTCTTATGATGAAAAGAACCACCTAAATGTACTCTTGCTGATCAACTTATCAACTAGCTTATACAGATAGGCTTAAGCACTTATTTCAGAACTGCATGTGTGTGGTGCATGGCCAAACAGCACCAGCTACCCTGGATGTTCACATCCTTCTCAGAGCAATGGGACACTGTGCCCTCCGCTGAGCAAGACAAGTGAGAGGGTGGTGACCCTGGAGCCTGGGGTACGGTCTTCATTTACTTACTTGGGATTCTGCCTGGAGGCTGGACTATTGAATAAGTGATATGGTCTTTGAGACACAGAAGAAACCAAAGGCCAATCCGTTTTATCAATATGTTCATGATTCTATTTGTGCTTCTGTGCTTTGTTATTTTAGGTGTTAGTTATTATGACCTGAAACAAGTGCATATTTTCATCACTATGTTCTTTTGCAAGGGCAGATTTGAACACCATCTGCTTCCATTAAAAGAGAGAAACTTTCTTCCCATGTGGGATTCATTCTTTCCTATCTATTAAGTGAGATGGTCTGCTTTTCAGAGCTGCAGGTATTTAATGCTCTTATTTTCCTTTTCTATTCTGGTAGATATTTGAAAAGCTTTAAAATAAAATTCCATTGTAAAATAAAAACTTGCTTTTAATAAATCGTATCCTCCGTTCACTTTTGGATAATGTGGAATTCTGAATCTGGCACCAGTTTTAAGTCAGTCATTTCCACAAAACTGGTAAAAGGATTGCTTTTGAGGTGGCCCTTCTGATAGAAGCGTGTTTGTATAGATGTTGGTACATTATCGTCAGATGTAACTTTCGATTAACTGAGCTTAACATTAAATTTGCATTTTTAGCAAAGTTCTGAAATTTTGGTTTGGCAATGACTCCTTAAAAATCTTGCTAATTTAAGGACAACATTTTCATAGCTTTACTGGGAGAAATAGCAGTGATTATGAGCCTTATTTCCTGGACAATAGAGAAAAGGATTTCCATTTTTTCAAATTAAGTGAGTTAGTAGAGGCCACAAAAGTGAGTCCCAGTTCTTGCCAGGGTTATAATTCCCAAGGGCGTAACTTTAAATTCTGATTAAGGACAATGGCCTGAAAATAGAACAACCCCTAAAATGTTACATGTGAAAAAGTATTTTAAATCTTTAAATTACAAGTTATTTTTTTACACTGAAAGCACAGTGCATTATGTTACAACTCTATTTGAGGAAGAGAAATAAGCAATTTTCTAAAATTTATTTTACCCTTTTGTAGCTTTAAATCAATCTCTTGAGATTACTTGACTTTGGCAATTAAACTTTCTATATAATGTAAAGGCAGTGGTCATTTATGGAAGAAAGAGTAAGTGATACAAGGGGTATTACTCTGGAAATTAATGAGTCTAAAAGTCTACATAATAAAAGACTGCAGTCTTAAAGGGAGGCCATGTGAGTGTTACTACACTAGTTAAGTTATGAAGACTTTCCTACTTACACAGACTTCTGCACAGCTCCTACATATCATGCAAATAGATATTTACCATGGAGAGCTTTAAGAATTCATCACACCTGGGAGCTTCTGTTTCAATCACTTTAAAATACATATTAAATACATTAATTATCTTTATTCAGAAAATTAGCACTGTCTGAATTAGCCTGTGGCATATTATTTATATAGTCTCTCTCTCTCTTAAGAATGGAACTTTTAAAATGTAACTTTAAAAATCCAGGTCAGAAGACAAACAAAACAATATCCTCTCCTAAATTATACAAACAGAAACCCATATGCTTTTAAGCTGAATAGCTTTCGCTATCAAGGTCAAGCCTACTTTGTAGAGGAAATGCTTGATTATATTTTTAACGTGTAGTTGTAGAAAGAAAACAATTTTATCTCATCAGTATCCATGAGATGTAACATATTCTGTTTTAGAACCTTTTAAAAATATCTACATCAATCTCAATTCAGTTACTGATCAGTCAGGAGTTAGTTGTCCTGATTGCAATGTGGCTTAACATTCTTATTTTCACTTACAAAGTGAGACAGAATATCCTTTTCCTCCTGAGCACTTTTTTTTTTTTGGTTGCTTTAAGTATGGGGGTAGAGATTTGGTTGAAAGGGAAAAGGGCATGCATGCATTTAAGTCTATTTAAGTATAAACTTAATCATCATCATTAGAATAATATAATCTGTTATAGTTATATGTGTGTGAGATGTATGATTTTTTTCTCAGATCTAGTTCCTTCTGAACAAAATCTGGCAAATGTGTAAAATGCAGTGAAAACTGTCCCATCCTCCTCCCATCCCCTCCCTTCTTTTCATATACCTAGAACGACCCAGTTTATGAGCATCCAAGCTGATACTCTCCTTTCTCGTTTTGATTCTTCTTTAGAAAAGGGAGATCACAAACGCATTAGCATAGACAAACTGGTATAATCAGTAAAGTTTGAAGCTGACACACTTATAGAGTCCTGCTTGCCAAAAATAGGATTTCATTTGTACTGTCATTTTTTTCCCCTGAACCAGTTTTGCCAATGCTATAGTAAATGCCAACTCTGGGCTTGCAGGACTGGGGAGCACCACGTTTCAGTAGGTGGCGCTTCAACACAGCCCACCTGCTCGAGAGCTTCCATGTGTACTCAACTTTCTAGTACCTGTGGTGCATGGAAGAGGTCTGGCCCAGTTTGCTAATACTGCAGCTAGATCGCTGTCTCCAGCAATAACCAGGCAGCGGAGACATCTAGGCAGTGAGGCTGTTAGTGTATGTCCCTGGTAATTATTTTAACACTAAAGCATACGCGCACACACACACGTAAACACACACGTACATACATTCCTATATGAGCTCTACTTGTAAAATTAAAAATCAGAGAAAACTGACCTTGAAATTTCAATGGTATTTCAGTAATTTCAGTTCATGTTTATTTATTTTTTGATTGGGTTATTGGTTTATATCGTATTTACATGTAAGCATGTCATTATTTTCACTTAAAAAACAATTTGCAATATTTTTGCAGCATTCATTCTTAATTAAAAAAGAGATTCCTTTTCCAAATAATTCTACTATTTAAATAAGTAAAAGAATAGATGTAAACACCAAAAGGGTTTTTTTTTTTTTTAATTCAGTTAAAGAAATGCATCTACAGCAATGCTCCCTAACGTATCTTTGAACTGACATGAACCAGGATGACTAAGTAGACGATAAGCCATGTGTCATTGACAAACAGGAACAGAGATGCCTGGAGTGAAATGTACTAAAAGGAACTTCAGCGCACCAAGAAAGCTCCCTATGATCCACTGACCTAAAGATACCTGCAACTTCACGCCAAGAGAAGTTGAGGAAAGAGAATAGAATACTTAGCAATAATTATCCATCATCTCCAAAAAAAGATGAGAAACTGACAACTATTCATTTTTTTCCTCTGATTTGTTGCCCAACATTCAGAGTTCAGAATATCATAGAGGTATCTTAGGTTGTTGTGTAATTTGCTAATCTTTTCTTGAAATCCAAATATACATTAAATAGAATTTCCATGGAAGTATAGTGATATGAGGAAAATAACCCCTGCTTCTTTTTTTATAAACTCCTTGCCTTTCGATCTGTTGCTTTCATATAAATTGAATTGAAATATGTATTTTAGGACACCAGACAAAAGAACAAGTGACTATAAAATAACTTGCACAACCATCATTTAATATATTATACTGATATGAAAACTGAACTTAGATATAAAGTAATGACATTTGTAGCTGACATGAAATAAACTAATTTAGTGAATGGAATAAAAGAATAAAAAAAAATAAAAGTTTCTATTTCTCCTGGATCATGCCATTCATTCTGCAAATCATAGAAACATAAAAAAATTAACAAAGGATTTATTTTGGGTTCTATTACTTTTTTAAACTTTCAGAGAATAAAACATAATATAATAAAGCATAGTGGCATAATACAGTTTTTAATAATCAGAAATTCAAATATTGAACACGATTTTTCCTCTTTGAAAAGGCCAATAGAAAAAAAGCATCATCAGCTCCCTTATTTTCTTTCCTTTATATTTCTTGATAGAATTACTAACCGATTTAAAAGAAATAAACTAAAATTTAATTCTGAAAATTCCTTTTCTTAAAGCCACGGTATGCATCATTGCTGTGATGTAAGTTTCAGATTCTGTTTCTAAGAAACATCTTTCTTATGAGTGTATGTCTGTTTGACTTTAATACTCATTCTATATTTTTGTGCACTTTTAACATAACTTCCTGAAAAAGAAAAAAAAAAGGTCCTATAAATTTCACATCTTTATTATTAGAATATATTGACATCCCTTGCTTGGTTGATTTTTTATTACAGTCCTGAGGTTAAAAAAAAAAATTGCCAGTGTCAGCTCAGCTCTTTGCTGTGGTTCCAAGTGAAGATTTCTGCCATCTCTCCGCTTTCAGCTTCGTGGGTTTTTTTCTTTTCCCTCCATCTTATTTTCACTAGAAGGAAGGTTAAAAACAAACTTGAAGCGTTTAGTATTTTTTTCTTTTTTGCCTTTTCTAAAGGTTTCATGTCACAAAATGCCAACATAAAGGATAGCCCTGCAACCCGCCTCGTTCACCGGCCGCCTCGCTGCAGCCCTGGCATCTGTCAGAGACGACGCTCCAATCTGGGCTCCCCGCTGAGCTGAGACGTGGCCGCCTCCCCCAACGCAGGGCCACGCGGCTCTGGAGCCAAAACACGGGACCATCTGATGCGAGTCTGGCCTAATGAAAGTCCAGCATGGGGCTAAATGAGTTTCCACCACTGCTGGGTGAGGGGCTAATGATAAAACAGCTCCCTGGGCTCACTGCTGCCGTTGGTATCTTTGTCAGGGCATATGGCAGTTGGCCGAGTGCCTTACTTGTGCGATTTCCTGTCAGATTTATTCTGAGAATGTGTTGCAGTCTTGCACTCTCTCTTCCGGCCTCCACCTCTTTGGCCTCTTCCCCTGACGCTTCTGTACTCTGGTCTCTTCCTAGGATTGTTGAGTCATAAATGCTTTTTTTTTTTCCCAGAGAAATTGTGAAACTTATTTTTATATATATATTTTAATGTGGATGCAAAAGCAGAAAAATAGAAGAGAATGATACTGACTGCTACACTCAGTGGGTGGTTCTGTTTCCTTTGGAGCATTATTGCTAAAGGCATAAATTTCACAGAACCAGAGGAGCAATCGGCTTGAAACTTGTTGAATACAGTGATGCTAATTAAAAACTTTTCTTTTATTGTGGGTTTTTTCCCCCTCAACCTCTTATCTTCCCTTTCTTTACACCCCATCACCATGCATATATTGAGAATTTTATTGATATAAATATGTGGATTACAGAATTTTTTCATTAAAATTTTTCTGTAAGTCAGTTTAATGATAGGATATAATAATCAAGTACTAGAGAAAATAATACTTTGGTTCATTCACTATCCTTATTTTTTAAGTGTTTTAAGAGAAGGACAAAATTTTGGAAGATTATAATTTATGGGTGCATTAAGTAGACAGGTTTTGTTCTTTTGGATATGCTTTGGTCTGATATATGTAAATTCACATCACAATTTGAATTACTATAGGAAAATGTCTACAATAAAAATCAAAGCAAACTTCCAAATCCTAGAAACACTTCAAACATTTATGTTCTACTCTTTTAACATTTATAAGCTCATTAAACATAAATAAATATTCTGATGCCAATTCTTATATTTAATATTGCCTGCATATAATTGTGTCTAAATTTGATTTGTTCAAATCTGTGATTTGTTCTTAGATCGGCTCTTACTGCCCTTATTAAATTACACGGAGGCTTAGTATGATGGTATATTTTATCCTTTCCATGAGAAAGTCACACATCTAAGAGCTACAAGGTTAGGCAGAGGATCCTAAAGGTTAGATATTTAAAGTCCCATTTTCTGGTTTTCTTTACTAAGGCATCTCATTACTCTTTTTGTCGCTGTCATTCCACTGATACTTCTCTCAGAAAACTCTAGGACTTAAACACAATGTGAAATTTGCATAGCTGCGAGGAATTGCCCATTCTAATCTAAATATAAGTGATCCTTTCATACACTTGTTCCGAGAAATTCTAAATGAAATCCTTTTAAAAATCACATGCTTCTTACTGAATGAACCTGTGCGCAATGAGAGCTTTCACATGGGCTCCAGGTGATCTCCTGTGTGGGCCACGCGGTCAGTGATATAATCCAAATGAGATTGTTTTCTTGTAAATTGCATGGTGCAGAAATGCTGTCACGTTCCACATGCCGTATGCCCCATTTTAATTTATTCCCATGACAAAAACTCCATTAATATAATTTTGGAACAAAGTGAAAATGATAGGAATTTTCTGTGTCACTGAAAAACTAAGCCTGCTTTCTTCTTAAGGAAATACTGCTTTAAACCCTCAAGAAAATTCAGCTTCTAATTTATGAAATTTCTTCTTGGTGCAAATACTATTCACAAAGTATTTTTTCAAGTCTGCTAGAATGAAATAAACTATAATTTTTCCCTTTATTTTTATATGCTACTTTGTAGGCTGTCCAGAATTTTTTTTTAAGCTGCATTACTTTTTCTTTTCCTGTAATATATTTATTAGGCTTTTAAAAAAATATGCTTATAGTTTTGGAGGTTTGTATGAACTCAAGAAAACTGCATCTTTCATCTAGCAATTAAAACTGTACATTACTATATGATTCTTTATCACCAGATAAATGTAAGATAATATGGAATGGTAAAAAGAATAACGGACTAAAAGTCAAGAAGCTTGAGTTATGACCACAATTCTGTCACTTCATGGGAACATGGAACTTTCTATTAAAAATTACAGTAACAGTCCTCAATTTACGCAGTCTGCTGTGCGTCAGACACTTTTTTCCCTTCCACGATCTCATTTGATCATCGCAGTCCCCCTTTGAGGTATGTAGTGCCATCTCCCTTTTAAAAGTTACCCAGGTTTAGAGACTTTAAGACACATGTCCAGAGTGTCACAGACAGTTATGGGAGCTAGCCGAGCTTCAAACCTTCACGCTTCAAAACTCGAAATCTTAAAACGTACTCTCATTCCACCTTTAGGACCACAGTTCTAGACTAGAAAAGTCTGCATTTGGACTAAAATATTTCTGGTTTTTATCTCAGCTATAAAATTCTGAGCCTGCAAGAATTTGCAATTACTACCTTCTGAACGCGCTGAAGTGATAGTGCCACTGCGCAGAAGGGTTATCCAAGTCACGGGATGGACTCAGGCAGCCTTGCAGAGAAAGGGCGGGATTAGCAGTCAACAGCCAACTCAGAACACATCAATAGAGTTAAAAGAGGACATGGATTTTCTCTCAGTAAAATCCTGTTTTTATGAACCCCTACCAAACACCTCGTTTCTCAGAGCATCTCTGTGATAAAACTGTTAGCCAAAAAATTACAGGGGCTATTTACAGTCAATCCTGTCCCCTCTTATCAAGTTACTCCTTGATGGTTTATGGAAATACATAATCACTCTCTTAGATACCTGATATGTCTTTACTGTGATTTGTATCAATATGGAGAACTAAAATACAGATTTATATTCCCTTAAATTAAAAGAAAAAAAACCCAATAAGTTCACACATGTATGTGTACATATAGACATACATACATTATATTCTCCCCTATAAATACACACATATATGTATATATATGAATTTATGAATTTGACAGCCAGATCTTACCTGATATGAATTAATTTAGCAGCAGAATTACTTGACTTGATGCCAAAAAATATTTTTTAGTCTTTATTCAGACTTTTCCTTTAGGTATATTAAAATGTGCCTAATAAAAGGCTATTGCCCCAGACCTCTATGAAGGTGTTTTGTAATATACAGTGTACGTTCTGCATTACCCTTATAAAATATAAAAAATACATCAGAATTTCAAAACGTATCCAGCACCAAGAATTTCAGATAAGGGACTGAGGATCTGGATTTATAAAGCCTTAAAAATAACAGTGACTGATACAAAACACAGTGTACATTTTTAATAAAATAAGCATTTCAATAGCTTGGCAAAGTCTTTTATATGTAAACCATATATCTAAGACACATTATATATTGATAATTGTAAGGAATAATATAATACATAAAAACAGATAACTTAAAAGTTGAGATTAATTTCATTATTGATCTTTCAAAACTGAAGAGATAATTTTACCCTGGATTAATCTTATACTCCATAATACTTACTGAACAAGTAATAAATAAAATAGATTATATACATATGAATTTCAAAAAAAAGCAATTTGTGGTCACTGGTATCTAGCAGACTATGGCTACACCAGATTTTAGAGTCTTAACTGTGTAAGATTTCTGCATTTACAGAAAGAATATTCTAGGTTTTGAAACCACAGGTTCAAGAAATTTAGACAAGTTAACCAAGGAAATATTCAATTTACATTATGTATATATTAAGAGTTATGTATACATTTAACATTTCAACTCCCAACTGATTCAAGTTTTGCTCAAGCCAGTGGTGATGCTTCTCCTCAAGTAGAACTTTTGGAGACTCCTAATTTGCATGAAAAATACGTTATGTGGTCGGAAGATCATAGAATTTCTAAATACAAGGAAATTACTGATGAAACACAGAAATATATATTGTCTCATTCTATATGAAGGAGGGAAATACGAAATAAAGGATTATTTTACACTATCTAGTTGCTGAAGCAAAAGTTTATTTTGCTCATGGAAACTGCAGATGATTCATGTACGTGTATTTTCAGTCATTAGCAACATAGAAATACATTAATCTACCAGAAGTAAATTCGGAGCAATTAATTTTGGATCAATAGTACTAAGTGGTATCAATAAATCATACTGAAATGATTTTAGATTAGCTATGTGACCTGCCACTTAGATGGCACAAAGCTTCTCTTACTTGTCCACAGTACCCAGGCAAGTGAGAACAAGTGGAAACATGGATGGTAAGGCAAGTTTCAAAACCACAGAATTAAACAAAGGAGTTTTGGAACACAACCTCATTATTCAGAATCGCATCCAGTGATCATACCATAGAACTCTATATTTTGGATACAGGTATATATAAAAACGCCCACAGATTGCATTTTCCTATTATTTTTAACTATCTTCTTGAAATACAAGTTTGCTTCTGCCTAGACAGGTTGAGACAATCTTATTTGACAGATTGTAACGTACTAACTGCTAGTTATACTTTTTCCTATTAAGAATCTTAAAGTTCCAAATTTTTCTTTCTCTTTAAGGTAAATGTCTTTCTGTTATTCACTGCAGAGTACACAGAAATTCTTCTGAAGATCTCTTTCAAAATTCTTTTTCACACATAACCACAATTTCTCATTCTCCATATTACTTTATGTATGGGACACAATCTTTTGCTTTCAGCCAAGAATTTTGAGACTTCATTTAAACTTTAAAAATTCCTATACGACCAATAACAGCTATCATATCACTTGGAGGCACGAAAATACTATACTTGTTCTTCATGAGTTGAGTAATTTTATCATTTATGCTTATTAACTAGTGATAATTCAGGATAAAAAACTCAAGACTTCATTACATCCCACTTGGAAACTCATCAGGTCTCCTCTTTGGAGTCAAAATACTGTACTCATTCTACGAATTAGGCTTTATAGTCACAAATGGAATATAAACATGTTTTAGCAGTGCTGTAACCGTAGCTCACATGAGTTGTAGTGAAATCCCTTTCAAAACCAGGTTAGCACAGCCACATTATACCTCCACCAACCAACCCTGAAATTCCAGCATGGTTCCCAGAGGGGTAGTGAATGAATTTGGCTACTCAAAACCATGAAAGAGATCTCTCCTTGGCCAGATGCAGGTACAACTACAAAACCTCCGATGCTAATACAGGGCAATTAGCATTTATACAGTGTTTTACAATCATCAGCTTATATATAAAACAACCTTACAAGCTAGATGTTATAGCCCCATTTCACAGCTGTGAAAAGTAAGAGGCACTTGCTCAGTGACACCTGACGAGGTGGCATAATCTTAGTTCTTAATTTTCTTGATGCTGATACTTACTTTTAAGTGGAGACAAAGTGCTAAGTATTAGGGAATGGCTTCCAGAATCTAATGATAAAGAAAGTAGACACAAAATATAGGACTATGAAAGTTTTAAGAATTCAGGTTCGTTCTTGTTCCTACAGAGATTTACTGTTCAATACATTCTGTCCAGTGGCGGGACAACAAAGAGCCCACTCTGTTTATCCCATTTTCCTTTCTGTTTTTCTTATTGCTGCCATCCTTCTACATCTTTAAACAGGTTAACCTCTCTCTTGACAGTTCATTGTAAGCAAAAAGACATAATTTAAAAAGTAATTTATAAGTTCAAAAAGATTTGAGTGACAAAACACCCAAACTGAAGTCATTTCCCTATTTAAATTGTAATTTATTTTATAAACTTTACACTGGAGGAGCTAATGTCATTTCCCAGCTTTAAAGCACTGATTTTATTTTTCTTTCTTACGTGCTTTCAAATTGCTAGGTCTGACTGAGCTAGTATATAAGACATAATCTGTATCATACTATAAAGCAAACCCACTCCAAATTAACTGTTTTGGAGGGGAGACGTATGGAAACATCCTACATGTAAACGTCTTGGACTCTGTAACAGAACATACTCTCATACTTTTTTGTCTTTTTGACAAATTTTGTCCAAATATTAAAGTGGCAACATGACCCAGGTCCTCTATCACTCCAGGCCATGGACAGCTCCTGATTCAAAACACAACACTTTAGATCTTTGCCCATGCTTATAAGGTTGCTTCTTGGTATATTACTTAAAATAAAATTGGATTTATTTACAAGCAGTACAGAATTCATCATAATCCTTTTAGAATAAGAAACCCCAAATCAGGAAATACTGAAGGCTGTTATTAGGAATTTGAGAATTGTCTCATATTAGAAGTTGAGTTCTCATGTACAAAATAGAAACAGACTCGCAGGCATAGTAAACAATCTTATGGTTACCAGGGGAAAGGGGGTGGGAAGGGATAAATTTGGGAGTTTGAGATTTGCAAATGTTAACCACTATATATAAAAATAGACAAAAAACAAATTTCTTCTGTATAGCACAGGGAACTATTTTCAATATCCTGTAATAACCTTTAATGAAAAAGAATATGAAAACAAATACGTGTGTGTGTGTGTGTGTGTGTGTGTGTGTGTGTGTGCATATATACATGACTGGGACATTATGCTATATACCAGAAATTGACATATTATAACAGACTATACTTCAATTAAAAAAAAAAAAGCTGAGTTCTGATGAGCTGAGTGTTGCATACTTGTTAATGTTACACTGTTTTATCCATACACAAAACAGTATTTGAAGTCTCAAGTTATCTCTATCTTCTATAAATCAGGTTTCTTATTTAACAGAATTTTAATGCTACTTTTATCTATTTACATTTTAAATGATGAGTTGCTAATTTTGTACAATTAATGCCTTCTCTTTATTATTTCAAGTAGGATATAAAAGTTCTGGGAGAGTATCTTAAAAGAAATTGGCAATGAAAGATTTTATAATGTAAAGATCTTATGATGTAAAGAACTTTTCTACTAGATAATGTTTACCCTGGAAAGTATATTAGTCTTATAATGTTGCTTTAATTTTAAATGGAGCACATTAACGTTTTTAATATTTTAATACATGAACAGTTAAACAAGATGTTTAGCACAGACTCTGCATATTACTGGAGGGCACCTTTCACAGAACCACCCATACTTCTCACACATGGATCAAGCTTATCTATGGCTCTATTTTTGGTCCAGCTTTGGTCCCATCCTCACTTGAAAATTCACTCAAACAAGTAAAAAGAGGAGCTACTATCTGGGTCAACTTCTTCTGTGCCAGGCACTGTAATAACTTCGTGCATATGTTATCTCATCAGTTCTCACAACTCAAAGAATTAGGAATTATTACGTCCATTTTGGGGAGGTTGGGATACAGAGATTTACTAACTCACTTACGGTCAAGTTTAGAAGGCGGCAGATCCAGTTTGATATTGTCACACTGACATTAAAGCTCATGTTTTTAACCACTGCATCATTATTAGGTCAACTCATCTTTGTAAAACTTAATTCTGAAGAGAACAGAGGAGGGGTAGGTTGAGAAAATAACGGTCATGTCTGTGTTTTAGGATAAATTATTTAATCTATCAGGTTCTTAAGTCATTTTCGTAAAAACGGAAATCATTTCAGAACAGTTTATGAGTCCTAGCAAATCACTTAGAAGTGTGCCTGGAATATACTAGGCCAATAATTTTCAAATTTAAAAATCCACTAATTTATTCAACAAATATATACTGAACAACTGACGATGCTCTGACACAGGCACGTGTCAAACAGATGTGACCAAGACCGACGAGAACACAGCTTCCACAAATTCTGCATTCTGGAATGGGACAGGAAATAAATGAGTAATCCAAGTATCAAGACAATTTCAAATTGTGAGAAGTTCTATGAAGAAAACAGAGGCTGACGTGATAGAGAACAACTTGTACACAGGTTGTTTGGATGCAGGTAAGAATAAGCTTCTACCACCAAGAATTCTGAAGGTAAATAACCCTAAAAAGATAACATAAGTTTTACGTTATATTTTATATCCATGCAAAGTTGGCACCCTGTATTTACTTCAATAGTAAAATGTTTTGCATTACTGAAATTCCTCCACAAGTATCAGAACAAAACAGCGACCCAGGAAGCTGAGGGTTGCTTACCCTGGGTTTCAAGTACTCACCTCATTCCATCAGGAAAAAGTATTCGAAGGGATTTGTGAGTATCCCGTTATTGGCAGGATACACTCTCCACTCTCATGTGAAGACCTCTCCTGGGAGACAGGTTTTAATATAATGAGAATGGATTTTATCATTTCCTTATAGAATGCTCACAACTAAGAGTAATCAGTTCTTAACCAAATACAATATTCTGTACTTAAAGCAGTAGGGGCATACCTGTAAGACACTCTCCTCTTGAAATCAGTGTGTGTGTGTGTGTGTGTGTGTGTGTGTGTGTGTGTGTGTGTGTGTGTGTGTTGGTCTTTAACCTTTGACAGAAAATAAGCAATGTTTAAAGATAAAATATCTGAGTCCACATACGGCATATAAGACACTGAGGGGCTGACTCTCATCTCCATTTGGTATAAACACACACTTAAAAGGCCTTTCGCACTTAAACAGCTTATATGATGATGCATTTATCATAGATGTACAGTTGGCATCTACACTGTTTCCATAAAGAATAATTTAAAAATAAAGTAACTGTGGAGCTGGAAACATCTCTTTTTCATTATTTCAGTCCTCAGCTTGGGTATACGAACTTCGCGGAGCTGGAGCACATTTTTCATGTATTAATCCCGAGACTGTTGATTTTCTATTTTCCTCCAAGACAGGCGGCAGGGGCATAGCCTCTCTACCAGATCAGCACTGTTGAATCCGTTTAGCCTCTGACTGTGATTACTTGCAGCTGGGGTCCATTTGCAACAACATTTTTATATTGTGTATAAGATTAGAGCAAACAAACTACTTTGACTACAGTATTCTCCAATTACATTAATTTCATCCACTGATGTCTTTATTTCCTTCCTTTCCAATTTAGCTGTGTAATGTGAAAATTGGCCCTATTTTTGTGCCTATTATGATGTTCCTAATCCTTTTTTCCCACATGATGTTAGTTGCATAAGAGCACTTCACACACAAACTCTTCTAGTGGGAGTGAGTAGATTTTCCTTCTTGTAGAAGAATCTCAAAATAAGTCCTACAGTTAACTGTCCAAGTCTTGAGTTGGAGGGGACATATTCTTAACATCTATTAAGAAAATATATAGCAGTAATATCATCTGTATCACCTAAACTTGTCATCTTTCCATGTCTCCGAACAGAATCAAAGTAGTTTAACCTGACAGAATGGAGAAAGCTGTACAGGGAATCATGGGATTGAGCACAGCAAACTCGAACTAAAGGTTTATAACCAAAAATGCAAATATTAAAAATATGAAAGAGACACAAAGAGAAAGAATAAAGGGAATACTTAAAGCAGAATAAAGGAACTTTTTAAAAACCGATGTTGTACACTGTCACGGTGGAGAGAATCAGAGTGGTACAGTCTGTCACCTGCACAGTGATACATGAACAGGACAGTAAGAGGACCTCCTGAGACACAGTCCTCCCTCGGAGGAAGAAATACAAGAAAATACCACATCACATAAAATACTAGCTGAAAACATAATTAACATGAGACTCATATTTTAAGAATCAGGAACTAAGTGATACTTAGTACAGGATAACTATAATTACACTGCTGTGGAGATACATGAGTTATTAGGAAAGTAGGTACTCAGAGTTCTCATCACAAGAAAAAGTATTTTGTTTATTTTGTGTCTATATGAGGTGATGGATATTAGCGAAGCTTATTGTGGTAATCACTTCACAATATATTTAAGTTAAATCATTATGCTGTACATCTTAAACTTATACAGTACTGTATGCCAATTCTCTCATAGAACTGGAAAATAGAGCTGCATGATATGGGATTTACATGCTCAAACAAAAATAAAAGAGAAATACTTTGTAATTTAAAAAGATACTTAATGCAGCACCCGTTATCATCCATACTTAATTGGGTAAATACTGTTTGGTCAGAATTCAAGTTTTCTTGCCATTTTTGCATAAGGTGCCTCTCACATGACTTCCTGGGGTTCTTGAGTTTGGAACAACATTTCAAAAGAAGACTATAATTGGAGGAACTACATAAACATACCAGTTCTATGTAAATGTCCTATACAATTAAATGTAATACATCTTAAATGAAAAAAATAGATAATATTAGTATTTTATTTGTCATGCTGGGAAGTGTTTGCAGTGGAAGTCACTCTGAACCTTGAGTTAGGAGAACAGGCTCAGCCTGAGCACCCCCACGTGCATCACGTGTGTCACACTGACAAACCACCTTCAGATGTGAGGCCCCTGCCCACACAGAAGCCAGCCTGATCCCTTTAATACTTCTACTGCACAGGTAAGAATCCGTGACCACTCACATACATACTACAATTAGGCATTTACATCCAGATTGGAGTGACTTTGGTGTCAATACATTTATATTTTATTAATTATGCATTTCAATTTAAAAATATGACTCCAGACTTGTGTTTGCCTATTAAAATTGGGAAGATGACTTTTTTCTTTTTTGCAGGGGGGATGGATGAGGAGATTTTTTTTTTTCCTTATTCTCTGCACTGTAGTGATAGAATTGCATAGACAATGATAATAAACAATATTAAGAGTTCTTATGCTCTGTTTCTCTGGTCACCTATCCTACAGTTTTGTGGCTACAACACTAAAAGATCTGAGTTCACGTTCTCACTTTGCTATTTACCAACACTGTAACCTTAGAGGAAAGCTTCTCTGACATTCACTATTATTTGACTGTTTTTACAGGGTCACTGAAAGGATATAAGGCAATAATATATGTAAAAGCTCTTAGTAAGAATGCAAATTTTGGCAAAGCCTACTACTTGTAATAATCAGGGTGTATACAAATATACCAGATTAAAATGATCCTCTGGTCTTTATAGCTGCCTGAAAGGACTATATACTCTAGTTGCAACTACCTATCTGCACTGTATTTGTAAGAGCAAATCATATTATTGTTGTTGTTATTGAAATTCACTGTTGACATGTTAGCAGAAAGACTTGTGATGAGAAAAGAGCTCCAGAATCTGGATTTTGAAGCCTGGGTTCTAGCCTAGATATAGCCAATGACTTATCTCTAGAGTTTGGGCTTCAATTATCCTCATATAAAGCAAAAGGTTTCAATTATACTCCAGAAGTTGGATTTTTCTCCCATTTTGTCTCCATGCCCCTAATAAAATATAATTATTTTAAAGAAATTTACTTTTCTTTAATTTTTCCTATTTCTTTTTATTTCCTCTTTTCACTGGATTCTAAGCTTCTGAGATTTTATATTTGAGGTTTATAAATAGTAACTATAAAGAAATATAGATGAAATGAATACAAAATCATGTTAATTATAACTCAATAAAAAAGAAATATAGCTCTCCACAATCTTTATGCTTTAATTTCCTCCACAATTTATAAATTGTCTCAAATAAGTCTTATGCCATGACTATAGAGAAACTTGCAACATGTTTAATTTTATTGAAAAATAAATATTTTAAAATAAGGACATATACATTTCAAGAAAAGAAAACTATAAAGCAGGAGGCTATTCTATGGGATTTTAACAATTTATACATAAAACTAATTTTTCACCTGACTTTCTTGTTACGGTACTATTTCTTAACTCTTTCCTTATCCATGGAAGAATTAAAAAAACACACCAGCTCTAAGATCCTGTGAGAACTTGTTCAACTTTTAACTCCCTGCCCTAAGTCTAAAACCAGTTGTGATAGTTCTAATGGCATCTTTTGCAAAGCTTCCAAATGATGATCCTTCTATATGGTTTTTTTTTAATGAGTTTTGGCACCCTGATATCATAAATTAAAAGAACAGTAATTACAGTCTCACAAATAAGACTGCCTTTGATTTGGTTTAAGATTATATTATATATACTCATGCACATGAGCTATATTTAATACTCAAAATCAATAACATAACCATCGCCAAACTTTTTAACTTACTCCACCCAGCTTCAAGTTTTTTCTTGCCTGGATATTAAAGTTGTTTGATCCACAATCAAATATTTTGATTTCCAGTTAAACTCATAATTTACTACACTATGAGTTTACTTGTGAAATTTCACTTTGGATTTTCCTTTTAAATAGAAGCTTTTTAATGAATGGGTAATGCATTACTTTTACATTCATGGGCAGATTTCTACTTCAAGAATTTTGTGTATCTAGTCAATGCATCATATAGATAGCACCATGATTTGGAATTCACTGCAGAATACAGTTGTGGTGTAAATTGTCAAAGCCTCCATTTTGCCCTCAGCTTCTATTCCCTCCAACATACACTGAACAAGCCAACATAAATCACATAAATGGAAAATGAAAAAAAAATATTGAATTTGGACTTCTGGCTCATGGAATCCAGTACCAGCTATATGAACAACTACTTGGGAACCCTGGAGCTTTTATTTAATTCTCTGTAAATTCATAATGTCTGGATGAGGTAATCTCTAAAGCACTTTCTACTCTATAGTTTTTGATTCCATAATTCCTGTTGGCATGTTTGATTTCAGTCTCTTGCAAAACCTCAATCTATATTCCTTGCCTAGAAAATACATCTACTCCCACATGATAATTTTTATTTATCTTACCAAAATGTACTACCTCTGCATTTTGCCAAGCTATAAACTATTCTTCCTTCAACTATAACTGTTTCTGTTGTTCATCACAAAGCTCATTTCCCTAATCAAATCTACCACTACAAGCATATTTCTTATGCATACATTATGTTGCTTATTTTCTTTATTATCCAATTCTTCTGCCTAAAAGTGGCTCTTTGATTGACTCTAAATTTATATTGTAACTTTCTTCTGTTCCTAATAAAGTAAGCACTCAATAAATGTTGAGTGAATGGTACGATTAAATTACTTTTAAACATCAATTTTTTATTAATTATAGCTAGCAGTATAATCTAGTGCTTCTTATTTTTTAAACATTCTAATACTCAGATATTTTGTTTGAAAACTTCATTATAAGGATGGAAAATGGTATTACTTGTCTAAAAACAACCTAAAGTTCTGTTGATTAATCAGATAACTTGAGCAATAATATATACTTAACTTTGAAACTGGCATTCAGAGTTGTAAGGAGGATGCTTTCTGCCAGACAGACTTTGCTGCCCTCATGAAAACAGAAAACAAGAATATTATAGATATATATAGATATATAGGTATATATTTTAAGAAGCTGAGTCATATTTTCATCTAGGAAATTATTGGGTCACCCAAGAATTAAGACAATTAAGAGAGTTTAAAAAAAAAAAAAAAAGGAAGGAAGAACTAGAGTCAGGAAGTGAGAGAGAATAACCTCTATCAAAATTATCGAAAGCTCTTTGAAAGAGGGACACTGACTTCCTCATGTTTGTATCTCAAGGACCGGGCACAGAGCTTGGCACACAGTTGGTCCTGAATAAATACAGTGAATTTAGAGGAGAAAGGATTACAAGGTTTGGCATCAGCTAATCATTTGCACTTGAGTTTGATTAGCTCTTTGGTTGAGTACTTACATTCTAAGGTACAGCCACCCGCCTCCAGCTGGTCCCAGGTTCCCGCTTCCCGCGCGAGGTTCCCTCTTCCCGCGCGAGGTTCCGTCTTCCCGCGCGAGGTTCCCTCTTCCCGCGCGAGGTTCCCTCTTCCCGCGCGAGGTTCCCTCTTCCCGCGCGAGGTTGCGATTCCCGTGCGGCGGGTTGGGCTGAAGTTGGTGCGTCATCTTGTTTGAGGTACTTGGGCATCCTCGGATTTCAGTGATTTTAGTAACCGCAGAGTTGGCAGGCGTGTGGTGGGAAGGGGAGGCGGGTAGGAAGGTGGAGGAGACGGCCAGAGGGAGAGGGGCGGGAAGGGGGCGGTAGGGTGGGGATGAGTCCCTGGGCCAGTCCCTGGCCCTAAAATCTGTTTGTTTACAATTGAATGAAGGTCTATTATTTCTTCTCTTTAACTTTTTAAGAAAACACTTTTTAATACGTTGGCCCGCTGAGCTTATGTATGTGCTACCAGAAATTTTCTGCTGTAAAATTTAAGGCAAACACATGGAGTCAAGGATATCTGTATATTAACCTGGGTCATAAAAAATTGTAGACATTGAACATTTTTGACTGACAAAAATAGTGCTCTCATGTGACACGACCTAATACGTAATTAGTGCTGAAGCAGTTAAATATATAAGTGTGTAAAACTCAGTCTGTTTTGTTAGACCTCATTCTGGAAAACAGAGACCTTACAGTAAGTTTTAATGGGAATTCAGTTTAATGTAGAAGAGCCATGGCTTTGGAATCAGCAAGACTTGGGTTTGAATGCAAGAGCTACTAAACAGTCCTGTTGATGCAGGAAAACAGATGTGGGGCGTGAGGAGTGCCGTGTCCCATGTGTTAGTGGAGCCCCTGGGACATGCCCCACCAGGTGTGGGTCCTTGGCTTCACATAGGAAAGAATTCAAGTGTGAACCACGGTTGAGTGAAGATTTATTTAGAGTGATACATACTGCACAGAGTGTAAGGCAAGAGAAAGGCAAGGATAGAGGTGTGGGAATTGGGTGCTCAGGTTAAAGTGAAAGTAGGTACACACTCCACAGACAGAGTGTGGGCCCTCTCCGGAAGAGGAGGGAATGAAAAAAAAGGGGCTGCTACGTGTCTTGTTGCCAGTTTTTATAGGCTCAGTAGCTTCACACGCCTGCAGGTGGGACCGTTCCAACTACCCTGGGGAAGGGGCTGGGATTCCCGGGAATTGGGCTACTGCCCATTCTTTGGCCTTTTGTGGTTAGCCTTGGGCCTGTCATGGCACCTGCAGGCATGTTATTTATCACACTGTTACAGTGAGCGTATAATGAAGCTCAGGGTCTACTAGAAGTCAAACATCCTGCCAGCTTAATCCTCAGGGCCAACTGGAAGTGAATCTTCCATTTTGGTGTTAAATTACTGTCATTCCTTAAGTGGCTGTGCCATGCCCCCTTCCCTCCTGTCTCGTTGTGACCTCCTTAAAATTAACCAGTTCTCTGAAATTTAGTTTCCCCGTTCAAAAATTGGGGCAGCAGTATTTTCTTATAGGGTGTAATATGGATTAAGTGGAAATATTTATGTAACATCTGTATCTAGGTCTATTACATATTTAAATAAAAAAATTAAATGAAGGTTTTCTGAGACAAACTAGTGTTTCCAACTTACTGTAGTTTCTCTATATCAGGTAAATCCCCAAATTATCAAAATGAAGAGAAGGTAGCATTAAGGGACAAGGAGGCACTCGAGAATGAGGACTAAATCATACACATACAGAGATACACACACGCTACCACACTTAGCCATATATTATAAATGCCAAACTTGTGACAGAAGAAAGGAAAAGATGAGACTTGATGGGATAAGATTTTCTCTGAAATAATGAGTTCCCTATCTTTGAAAATGATAAAGAAGCAACCATAATTTTACCTGCCAAAGATTTGTAAGAGGTATTCTACTTTGGGTTGGATGTTGGGATAGATTTCATTTAATATGTAAGGTTCTATGATTGTACAGGAACTTAAAAGTGCAGTTCAGAACAAGTCAAGTATTTTTAGTTTTGCAAAACGTACTTCAAAGAAAACAAGCCAACTTCTATAAAAGGCTCAAATGATTTCTTAGAAATCAGATAGCTCTTGCACAAGAGCTGTTTGATGACTAAAATATAAATGAATCAGAAACATATGGATTAAGTTTCTTATGAAATACAATAAGAGGAAAGTAGTGCTTGGCCAAAATCTTTTTGGGCTTCTTGAACCAAAAATCTTTGGAAAATTGTTCAAGATGTTTTAATGACCCCAAAAAGCAGTTGGATTTACTCTGGCCTGCTATAAGCAATTTGAAGCCTTTCATTTCCTTTTTCTATTGTCTCTGGACAAAGTTCAATTCAATTTTCTACCAGCTGTTGACTGTTTAGTACAATGACTTTTTACTGTTGTTTTAAGTATGTTTGCTTGTTTTATACATTTGAGGGGGAAAAAGACAAAAAAGTTTCAAGTGTTGAATATTTCAAACTATTTGTCATTACTATTACATTTTATCCCAGAATGTCTTTGACAAGTTGTTTGACTTAAGGGTTAAATTCATAAGATCAATGGAGTAGAGAGTTGCTAAAGTAGAAGGGCCCGCAAACAAATCTCCAAGGACAGTGCAATATTTGATGCAAATAACATTGGTTTGAGTATTTAATAGAGAAAATGGGAATTTAGAAATAAAAATACCACTGGGAAATACCATGTTGAAGCAGAAGCTATGTGTCAATTAGAATGTACCCCTAATAGTGGAATCCAATATAAAAATTGAAGTTCCTGGAAACTGTTAAAAATTTAATTCATTTTTATCTTAATTGTTTTAGAATTTCTTAATTGTAAACATTCAGAATTTTTTGTAACTGGCATGAAATATTAAAAATATTGTTTTGGACTTTCTTTACAGAATGATACCCAGTTCACTAGCAAATTTTCACCAAGGAAAATTTTTCATAGAAATTTCCCCTCCAGATTGGTACAAGAGAGGGTCATTGGATTATTCTCTGAATTTAAAGCATGTGAGCAAGATGATGAATTCAAACATGTATTGACTAAAAAAAAATATTGTAGTGTTTCTGTCCATGAGAATTTTCTTGTACAAAAATAATCAGGATTTTGCTTTAGTCCTTTCTTTCATCCTTCAAACAAAATGTGGCAGACAAGAATTTTCAATGCAGTGAAAAATATCAGAAAACAGACCAATGCTAAATGGTATGTAGTACATGCTAACAACTGCTCTAAGAGACTTCTACTTATGTTAATTTGTTAACCCTCACAATAACCCCAAAAAGTAGATACTTTTCTTAATCCCATTTTACAGATTTAGAAAGAAAGACACACACAAGTTAGATAACTTTTTTAAGGTAATATATCTCATAAGTGGGAGAGCTGGGATTCAGATGTAAGCAGTCTGGATCTACAGTCTTCAAACTTCAACACCCTGCATTATATTCATTATGTAACAACATGCAATTCTTAAAGGAATTCAGAGTAGGCAAAAATTACAGGTTTTCTTCATGGAAAAGGCAGCAGTGAATGGTAAGATTCCTATAAGTGAAGTAGAGTATTTCTGTGAGGGGAAATCAACTTTCAAAAGTGTGTGGCTGTGGAAAATCCTATGGTAAATTCAGAATACAGTGAGTAGGTCAATTTGATTTGAGCTGAGATTCTGAATATTAGATAAGTGGAAAGTTAGGTTTAACAGTTTTAGTTGGGCCATATTATATATAGGGTCTTGAATACTAAATCAAGTTGGCATCTATGTTATAGGATATGGCTATTCAAAAAGAGATTTTGAGGGGACATGCCAGTAACCTAGAAGCATTCTGATAAATGATGAGAAAACTAAGATATACAAGCAAAAAAAAAAAAAAAAAAAAAGGCAGAAATGAACATAGTTGTCAGAATTGAGAGCCTGTAATCTTTGTTATTAAATAGGATATTTAGAAGAAGAGAGTATGGGAAAACATCAGAATATCAGTATTTATGGAGATCCTAAGTGGAATTTTTTCAGAATTGATGAAGATAAGAATCCTCAAATGGTAAGAGCATTTTGAGAATCAAATAGTTTGAATAAAAGTAAATCCATCTCCAGATATTTGGTAATAAAATAACATTGAGAAAAAATAGTTAAGATTATTAGAGAGGAAAAAAAGATTACATTCAAAGTAGTAGGTATGGAAGTCTATAAAAAAAATGAAATCAGAAGTTTTAATAAATTTAGAACTATTAACATTTCAACATAAATGTTGGAGTTAAAAAGACAAAAATGTTGATTAGAAGTTTGATGCTAGTAATTGGAAATAAGCTAACTGGAAATTCATGCTGGCTAATTCCATTTATATATTGTAAGAGAATAGAAGTGCAAAATAATTTTAGACTTTTTCTAAAAATTTTTACATACAACTAACTGTATGTGAAACATTTAACACTAACAGTTTAAACAATAAAAATGTAATCTCTAGGTTCTGAACCAGGGGAGGGAAAAAAGAATAAACAAAAAATTTAGAAAACAGAAAAACAAATAGTAAAGAGAAGATCAAACACACCATAATCACAATAAATCAGAAGGAGCTAAACTCACTATTTAAAAGAATGAATATTTGCTTAGATGTTAAACAGGACTTAAGAAATCCAGCTCTGTGCTCTTAAAAGAGACACGCTTGAAACAGAACTACCTAAAATATTTGAAATCAAAGAAGTAGAAGTAGTTAAAACAGATATGTGCTACTAAAAGGTAAGCTACCATAGCGGTGATGAATATCAGATAAAGGACTTTCAGGTCGAATGAATGAATTGGGATAAAGGAAGAAAATACTAAGCAGATAGAAATATCAAGAACTTACGTGTATCCAGTAAAGTAGCATCAAAATGAACAAATCAAAGTCTGTCAGAATTAAAAGGAAAAAAATAGAAGAATACAAAGTCCTTAGTAAGGCTAAAAATGTAATTGTATATAGACACATATGCATGTATATTATGTATATATGTGTGTGTGTGTGTGTGTGTGTGTATGTGTATATATATATATATATATATATATATATATAATATTTTCCCAAGTTCCTAAGTACTCGTGGAACATTACAGTTGTTTACTCAGCTGTTAAAGTGCCACCTGCAGCCTTCAGTCAATGCCCATTTGGACTGTCTGATAGAAAGTTACTTCAGCCCTGATCAGCCTTCAGAGGATGACAGGTGGTAGTGTGTTACCCAGGATGGTTGCGCCACGACCACCTCAAGCACATGCTCTTCTTGCAATGTGATGTCGATGCTTCTCCCACAGAGAAGTGGGATCCTTGTTTCTTCTCTTGTAAGGGTAAGAATGTGACTGTAGTAGAAGTGACACTCTTTGGCCCTGTGATTTCTGAGGCTAGGTCGTAAAAAACAATGCAGCTTCTGCCTGGTTCTCTTGAGATGCTTGCTCTTAGAACCCTGTGACCGCGCGAGGAAGCCCAAGCCATATGTGAACGTCATACGTAGCTGCTCTCGCTGACAGCCCCTGCTCAGGTCCCAGACTTGTGAGCAGGATGGCTTTTCTTGACATAGCTCTAGGGCCAGTCATTGTCAGAGTGCAAAAGTGTGAGAGTACCTGGACCAGCTCATTGAGCCTAACCAGCTCCTCAAACTATAAAATACATAGTGAAGTGACTGTGGGTGTTTTCCCTGCTGAGTTTGGGGGTTATTTGTTACACAGGAAGAGATAACTGGAATGTCATTGTGGCTAGTTTTGTCTTGAAATACGTTGTTTTCTCTTTGGGTTACAATTCTGGGGGATACCTTCTTGTTTTCTTGTAGAAAAGGTGTCTGATTGCTTGAGATGCTTCCTTTTTGATCCTGCTGCAGGTTCTTACATACTAGTTACAATGTGCTATGTAAGACTAATTCCTTTTATCTTACTATCCTTTTTCTTTTTCTTCATTCTATTAATATTGAGATTGGTACCAGAATGAGGCCACTAGCTAAGTGGTTCCTTGGTGGTAAAAATTTCAAGACGTCATCAAATAGTTTGCTCTGTTTTAATTTTATGTCAACACATCAGAAGCTAAGGTATCTGGAATTTTTGTGGGTTCTTTTTTTGTTTTATTGACACACAGCACTGTAGAAGTTTAAGGTGGATAGCCTAACAACTTGACATATATATGTAGCAAAATGATCACCATGATAAGTTTAGTTTTAACTCCCATCACCTCATAAGTGTTTGTAATTGCTGTTGAATGATTGTGATAATATCCTGAAGATCTGTGGTATGAGTTGGAATCATAATGTTAAAATTCCTGTTCCTCAGCAAAGTTTAACCAAGAGCCAAACTTTGAGAAAGTTTTCACCATACCTAGAAATATGATGGAAAATTGACTGAAAGTAAGTTTTCTAATGGAGAAACGAGGGAAAGGAGAGGTGCTGTCCATTTTCTCAACTTTTTTTCCTATGTGTTAATTGTGAATAATTTCATTATCATTGGCATCCAATGAGAATAAAGTAATTAAATCTTCAAAGTAGAGCAATAAGCTTTCTTCTCCCAGAGTTACAAGTTAGTATCAAATAATGTGATCTGTCAATTTACAGTAATTTGTAAGTGACAATTTTACCTTGGTTTTTTGGTCCAAATAGGAGGACTGCACTACTCCCAACCCCCAACCCTTCCTCTCTTTTAGGCTTTCTGCCTGTGGGTGTTACATATTTTTCCCTACTTCAACTAGCCATGTCTGAGCAGGGCAGCTGACCTTCAAAAGTAAATACGATTAAAGCTGAACAAATCAAGTAATTACAATAAAAACATGGCTTGACAAGCAACCTCTGGACAGAATTACAGTTCTCTATACACACTACACATTCAATTAAAGTGATTGGAAATGAGGAAACCAGTGCCTTTACCTAACATTTTTAAGGTGCTGACATTCTACCTTCTGCCATGGGTTAGAGAAGGATTAGGAGGAAAGGAAAATATCTAGTGATTTTGTGCAAGATTGTTGCCCTTTAAGTGTGGAATGGCATTCTTTTTAGAGTCTGAATGTGTCCTTCAGTTTTAAAGGACTTTTTATTGTGTCATATTCTAAATTCTTTGTTCATATTAAATATTATGTGTTAATCTATGATTACCTCACAATTATTATTTTATGCATATGTGACTTTGCCCTATTATACAGATTTTGTACCATGTTTGTAGAGAGATGATCACATGCTCTGCTACTTTGACAAATGGCAAATAGGTAGATAGATGACTGTTAGAATCAAATCTTCAGGTAGGAACTACAGAAAATCTAGCTCACCCTTATTTTTAAAAAATTATTCAATAATATAATAGTATCTTAGTTAAACCAATTGAAATCAACCTTATAATTTTATTTTGCCATACTTAATTTCATTATCTTTATTTTTTCCTCTTCATGAAAATGTGCAATGGAAAATATCTAGTTTAATGAAATATTGTTTTGACAAGTCAAGGTTATATCAATACAACAAAATATATTCAAACCCACATAATTTAATCTCTTAATTTAACATTTCCAGAAACAACATTTTGTTGTTTGTTTGAAAAAATTTTCCATAATTTTGTCTATATTCTGTTATTATAGCTTTGTATTGTTCTAAGTCACTGTAAATTCCTAAATATTAATAATATGGTGATACAGATACAGTCATGAGGACATTCCTTTCAAAAATTGCTCTGGCTTGAGAAGTTTCATTGCTGTCACACAGGAAATATTTCCTGCCATCCTGTCTCACGGTTTTGCTTTATTGCTTGAATGGGGCAATGTGTATGAAACTACTTGGTAAAGACTCATCAAACTATTCTCCCCTTACTGTGCTGCTGTGCACATTTTAAAAGTGCCCCAAAGTAGCAGTGACTGCTTTGTGAAGGGGATGTATGTGTTCATGCTTTGAACTTAATTTGAACTTTAATTCCACCGATAGGGGGCTGTCAAAAAATTCTCCCATTAACTAGTTATGCGGCCTTAGATAAGTCTTTTCCCTTCTCAGCTGTATCTATAAAATGGAGCTGAAAAAAATTCAATTATACTGTAGATATCACAGATGAGATGAAGGCAAGTATTCATTATGATTTTATGTCAGTACACAGTTACAGAATATAAGTAATCAGTATTACATTTAACAACATTTTATCATGAAAACTGTGGGGAAAATAGCAAATCCCACAGACACACCACCTACTTAATATTTTATTATACTTCCTTTATCATATATGTATCTTTCATCAAGATTCCCATTATAATAACAATAAAAAATTTTAGACCTGGCAAGACCTCAAATATTATATAATCCATTCTCTTCCTTTTATGGATTCTGGAACCAAAGTCCATAGGGTAGGAGTAACTTGCAAACTGTAAGCTGCTCATAGTTGAAAATTGCATTTTTTGGAATGATTTTGTTGTTTTTTTTTTAACATGTTCAGAGCTGCAGCTACATGACCAAAAATCATTTTAAGTAAAAACAAGCAGAAAGGGTTATTTTTTCCCCATATCTACACTACATATTGGATTTTCTGTGGAGAGAGCTGTAGGTGAGAGGTAAAACTCATTCTCGCACCCCGCCGTGCATTTTCTACAAGTGTGTCCACATGCCAGTGACTGTCCACTGCTCTTAAACCTTCCCATCGTTCAGCTCAGCATTAGCTTGTGAAAAATTATGTCTGTCAGAGATGTAGAAATAATTACGCCCACCTTGATCTTTCCTATTTAATAATTTGGGCCACGGACTGGTAACCTTTATTTGGCCTATTGTGCGGTCATAAATTAATTTTATAGATCAAGAGAATTTGAACTTTCAAAACTGCTGTTTTAGCTTAAAATGTTATGATTTAGATATTCTATTTATATTAGAGGAAATTAGTGACAACTATAGTAAGCAATTTTATTTATTCCTCATTCAAGTTGTTGCCTTAGCATATGGTTTCTTATCTCAAAATAGTAGTCTATCTACAGAGGAGAGTTTGACTATATGTGTGGGCACCAGGCACTTAAATAATCATAGAAACAATCCTGGACTTTGATGGTAATGTAAATGGCCTGCAATCTCATCAACTTACCACTTTGATCACTTAATATGTGGACTGCAAGAGACTCATTTGGAATCTTTAAATCACATTCACTTTTATGTTATGATACTTGAGAAGTTAAATAATCATATTTTTCCTTACACTGGAAAAGGCTACTACATTTTCAGATATGAATATGTCATGAAATAAACATTCTGGATTACTATTATTTTTCCAGGTCATTGACCTAAGAAGAAACACAAAACCATATAAACATGAGAAGACTGTCTACCTTTAAACTACTACTCATATAGTTTAATCGTTTATTATTTAATAATTTAAAATGAGTGTTTTGATTTAGTTTTTTTAGCTACTGGAGGCTGTGCTATTTAATAGCTGCTTCAGTACTATGAAGTACAGTTTCTTTATATAAAAGCAACTTTATATGATAGACATAGTCATTCTTACACATATACATTAGTGTTCAAATTAAAATGTCTGAAGTATAAAGGATTTACTTGAAAACTTACTGCTTTTATATTCTCTCATCTGATAAATGTGATACAACAATTTGTCAGGACATTTTATTTTTTGGGGGGGAGGCAATTTATTTATTTATTTATTTTAATGGAAGTACTGGGGATCAGACCCAAGACCTCATGCATACTAAGCACACACTCTACCACTGAGCTATACCCTCCCCAAGCCAGGATATTTTATAATTCTTCAAAATAGCAAAAATCATCTTTCTCATCAAATATCTCATATTTCCCAGATATTCCCACAAAGTAAGTAAATGCTGTGCATTATTGATTTCATTTTGCTGTTGGGGAAATCAAGGCATTAGCATAGGCCAAGTAGTACTTGACCATAGGCTAAAAATTACTCATGAAATGCATGGGAAATCGTTTGAGAGCACCCATCTTCTACATTCAGAGTGTTGTTCCATTATGTTTCAATACATTCATTGTCAAGCTAACCAATTCCGTGTCTTTTGGAAGCACCATTCAGGAAAAGCAGCATCGTCTCTGATGACAGGAGAAAATGTGTATTTCTCCTTGGCCCATAGCACTGTGTTTATCTTCAAGAAAAAAAAAAAAAAGCAAATGATAGATGATTGTTGCATCACCAAATGTGAAGCAGTCAGTGAATAACAGAAAGAAGGAAAAAATGAGCGAAAACGTAATCGGAGTGTATTAGTATTCAGAGTGCTCAGATACGGATTTGGAAGGGATGCATTTTTTTTTTTCCATTCTCTTACTGCGTTTATGTTAATGGTGACCTTGCTTGAAAGAAAAAGTAATACCGACTGTCCTTTACATCATATCCTCGGGTCTTGCTTGTGGGGAATCCTCCGCCAAGACCATGCCAGGGTCTGAGAAGAAATGGGTGATGGAAAACAAAAATTAGGAGATTTTGGCAGGGTGCCAACTGAGCACCATTTCTAGCACTGTCTTCTGAAGGCTGGGTAATCTGTATTCCTTCAGGCACCACATCCTTCAGTAGGGTTAATGATGAGAAATGACGTGGAGAAAAGGAAGTTTCCAAGAACAGTAGCTGAGGTAGTTTCCTGATTCTCAGAACCCGTCTACTCCAAAATGCAGAAACTTCGTAAGACTGGAGCAGCATTTAGGGAAGGAAGACTCTAACTTCCGTTATAGGTTGATTTCCTTGTTTGGTGCTCCCCACACAGTGGTTTTCTCTTCTGACTTTGTGATGGCAGACATCTGGGCCTGGGCCAGTGGAAGCATCCATGACAGATCTTGCAACACAGTTTCTGTGTGAAATGGTATTTGTTCATGTAGATCTTGCTTATTCTGTTTGGTTCAGTGCAATGGAAACAAAAACATCATTTTTAATTAATCTGTTTGCAATTCTATTCTGGTCCACAGCTCCAAGAAATACATCTCCAGGGTCTTTGAATATAGTAGCTAATAATCAGCTTTAAGCTTTCATATTTATCCTAATTCAAAGCACTCATTTCACAAAATATTTTGTGCCTGCCACACATCACTGATGATTAAGTTTCCAATTGTCTTTCAAGTTTATTTTCTTTTTCAATGTGTTATAGTACATCACCTTTGGAAGTTTGACAAAATGCTATTTATTTGTCTCATGCTGGAGTGCCTTGGCCTCCTGTAGGGTTTGGTGGTTTATGTGATGTCATTGGCAGAGTGCATGCTAGGATGTCATGTCAGATGGAATAAGGGGGATCTAAGACCTGACTGAGAGAATCTGAAAGCAAAACGTGTGAGCTAACCTTCCCTCTTACAGCCTTTATCTGGGACATTCAGCCTGGAATTAAGTTATGACCTATATAGTTTGTACTGTTACCTCAGGATGCAAACGTTGATCAAAGAAATATTTTTCTTTTGTGTAACGAAGACAAGCTTTTTGCAATGAATTTTATCTACCTTTTAGAAGGCAGGACAGTTTTTCCCACTTTTTGGAAAAAATACTGATGTCTAGTAGCCAGGTGGCATCTACTTATGTACACAACATAATTAGAGTATTTGAGAAAAATAAAATGCTTCTCGTTTTCATCTCTTTTCTCTCTTCCCTCAGTAAATTCAGCTGCTTACCAAACAGTTGCTGTTTGTTACTATTTTTAGTATTCATGTGAAGAAAAAATACACAGTTTCCTTAAGTGGCATAATAAATCAGAACGTTTATAATGCTATCTTGAGTGAGATTTGTGTTCCAGTATTTAGACTGTTACAATGAAGCTAGAACCCTCTCAGGGAGAAGGGGCAGGGTCCCCCCGGAGAGGTCCATTTGCTCAGTGGAGGAGTGTATTTCCTCTCCCACCTACAGCCCTGATTTTAGTACAGTTGTAGTGCTTTTCATTTGTTTGCTTGCTTGTTTATTTTAGAGTTTGGGAGGAGTCCCGCAGTCCAACTACTCCAGTTCTCTCACAGTAAATGTGGAGAAACTGGACTCTAGAAAGCACAGCTGCTGAGGAGCTCCCAGATACCGAGTGGCCTCTGTTTTACCGCTGGTTGGGTCTTAGAAAAGTCTGAGTCACAGGTACTCTGTGAGTGTAGGAGAGATTGTTTATTTAAATGTTTGACCAAAATGACCTTTCTTCTAATGCATAAAGATCATAAAGTAATTAAGCACAGCCAGAGAATGTTAAATACCCGACCAACAGAACAAAGGCTCTTCGCTTAGGAACTCCGTGATAATGACCTCTGTTGTCCCTGAAGTTCTAGTGGGCTGCTGCTCTGGTCACAGCCCACTGGAGGGAACAGTTCTGGTCAGTCTCATTCTGAATGTCCAGGAGACCCATGGGGATCTGGAATGGAAAAGCAGTGGGAAGGTGCAGGGTGCCTGGTGGACATTTAACTTGTTCTTAAAAGATAATTATAAATATTGGTGGGACTCTTCCCCAATGATTTTTAAACTGTAAATCAGCTTCTACAATAACAAGTGTTCTATGACTTGTGCCAATTACTGCCTTACTGCACCTCATCTGCAAGTTCGCCCATCAGTACCGCCCTGTGACTGGACCCTGAGCATTTCTTTTGCACACCCTTGTGTGAAGCTTGATCAGAAGCTTGCGCAGTAAGGGCACTGTTGCGGGGAGATGGGTTTTTCTTCCTGGTTCTCGTGGGCTTTGTTTTGCTCTTTCCGGCTCTTGCTGCATGTCTGGTCTGTAGGGCATGTGAGCGGAGACACCAGATGGCGCACTGCCCCAGCTGTGCACCCGGAAAGGACTGTCCCTCCGTGACGTCACAGCCTTGTTTGGAGTTGGGGTGACCTTGCCTTGGGCCTTCCCAGTGCGATGCCACATGCTCTGGGACTCCTACTTGTAGTGGTATGTTGACTCCCACTGAGAAACTGCCTACTGGCCTTGAGAGTTGTATCAGCCGTGCTTACGCACCTGCAATCCAGAGGCTGGTTTTCTGTGTCCCTTCCAGAGTGGGTATCATATGCTCCTGGTCTTACACTCACAACAGCACCCCAGCTCCCTTTCCCAGAGCCTTAGCTTGCCTACAGCCTGAAGGCTTTCTTCCTGTTTATGCAGTGACCACGAGCCAGCTCTGGCCTGAGAAAACCAGTAGATTTTTCTGCCATACAGTGGACAGAAACACACCTCCAATGAGGTCTGAACCTGTGCCTTCGGAGGGGGCTTCACTTCCTACTTTGTCGTTTCTTGAGTACGCTTTCTTATCCCCAGGGAACCCTTTGGAGTTCTCTTTTCATCTTTGTATTAACTGTTCTATCATAGTTCAATAATTCTTAATATTAAACTTCATTTTTTTAAAAATTACTAAGTGATACATCTCTCCTGATTGGACCCTGACTAATGTTTTAAAGATATCTAGCTCTTGTTCCCTAGAGAGGCAAGATACCATAACGGATGTATCTCCTGTTCTTCCATTCACAATTCACACACTAGATCCATCACTTACCATAGAATCACCTCGCCTGGCCTCTCGTGGCCTCGTCCTTACCTCCCACAGACGTGTAGACCCAGCAGGTTTACACATGTAGAGTGCTAGTATGGTGATTGTTACAAGGTATGTACTAAATACGTGGTAGATAACATATTAGCTAAAATTATTTGAATGTGACCCAAATTGCAATAAATATATATAAATATGTATTTAGTTTATTAATCTATAAACCTAGTATATTTTCCCTAACCATCATAGCTACCATGGATATGGAATCTCTCTTAAATTATAAGCCCAGTAAAATTTATTATGACATTTTACATATGTCAGTGTTACTGAATTTTCAAAAAAGTGATTCTGAATTTATTTTTAGCCTTGGTAAGGATACTAATAACAAAAAGGGCCTTCCCTTTTTGCATGATAGTGTCAATGAAAAAACATGATTCTGGGAATTTTATATTTTCCGCTGAATGAAGCCTGAAAAGAATTTTTGGACAGTGTTGTGTGAAAATGACTATTACTAACAAAATTATCTTATAAACATAATTGACCAAACTCTGAAGAACTCTTACAGCTGTTCATTGGAAGATCTGGATTTAGAATGCTGCTTTTCTGAATCTAATTCAGTTTGTTTTAAGACTGACTCTGACGTGAGCATGCTCATGTGATGGTGTAAACAATTAAGGGTGATTAAAATGCATTCCTCCACTTGAATCCTCTTTTTAGAATAAATTACATTATTGTTTTAAACAACAGGTTGTAGCTGACATCATGTCTAGATAAAGGGACTGGAACATCAAGTTTCAAGAAAATAAGAAATCTCTGTTTTTTTAAACCTGTATTGAGTATAACTGGAAGTGAGTTCATATAATCTAGAAATAATGGATTATACAACATAGACCAAATTAAATTTGGATAATTGGCTAGTTTGTTAACTGAAATGCACTTGTTTATTCTACTGCCAACATTTTGGTTCCAGGATCTATTAATTCTGAATATAGTGGTAGTTCAGATCTAATTTTCTTACCCTTTCCCCCAACTATTACTGCCCTGAATGGTTCAACTAAAAACGCAAAGAGGTAATATAGAGCTTAAACTTGTGGTATAATTTTTCTACATGCAGAAACAGAGATGAAATGATAAAAATAACAATTGTTGGCTAGTAGGAAAATTCCAATCCATAAACACATATTTAATGTGATAGGAACATTTTAGCCAATAAAAGATTTTGAACAAGACTGAGCACAATACCAGGAAAAAAATGAACAGGAATAAACCTGCATGGACAAGAAGACAGACTAGACTACTCTCCTTTAACTGATTTTTCCAAAAGTAAAGTTATATGAATAAAGAGCACTTTGGGGTGAAGGCCAACTACTCTGCATAATCATGAATCTAACATATTAAGTGTGACAGAGAGACAGTCTGAAAGATTGGAGAGAACACAGACTAACGTTAAGACAGGTCTGGGTTCAGCCTCTAGCTTGCTGAATCTTAGTCTTTTCACTGTGCAGTGAGGGTAATATAAGCCATGTAAGGTATTTCTGAAGACTAAATGAAATCACGTATTAAAATCTGCTGCTGCTTCTCCTATGGACAGCTCATATACGAGATATTAGAGCTGCTAAGTAAAAAATGTAGAGTAGAACATTAAATCTGTTACATTTTATTGATTTCCAGATCTGAAGAAAATAATAAAGAATTATTAGAAATATTCTTCTCTAAATGTAAGCAAATTTACTTTTTAAGTTGTAAAGTGCTAGTAAAATGTTAGTTCCCATTATGATGGTGGTATTTGTCATGTGGAGTATCATCGTAAGTCACCTGAAAATCCAAAACCAAAATCATCCATCAAATGTCCATTACTGTAATATATCTGTGAGTTTAAAAATAATGGAATAATGTGAACGTAATTGTCATAATGTGGATCATTAGGTTGAGTGAACTAGATTTGCTTTAAAAATAAATAATTGTCACCATTATTATTCATTTTCTCTTAGTTGTTTCGGAATCATTTGAATTTTGAACACTTTATATGTACCAGAGACAGGAAATGGAATGGTCCTGATGACGACTCTTCTCCAAATCCTAAAGCTCTTTCTAGTGTCTGACAAGACTTCAGAGTTTTGCTTCAAACAGAGAATCTGTGGCTCATGAAAAGCCTAGATGCATTCATTCATTCTCAACAAATATTTATTAACTGCCTGCCGTGGGCCATATATTGGTGACACATCATTGCCAAAAACCAAGTCCCTGTCTGCTTGAAGCTCGCATTCTAGTTGTAGGGGTTAGGAGAGAGGGTGGACGGTGGCTCAGAGGAAATCCAAGATAAAATTCCCTCAAGCACGTGAACCTGAGTAGGAGGAGGTACTGAGCAGCAGTTTTCACTTGTTCGGGAGCAACTGAATGAAATAAAATCTCTTGAAACATCTAAAAACAAATACTGTTACATCCTCTTGTTTTAATCTCTTACCCTGATAAATCCAAGGCACGCCCTTAGCCTTGCAGAAGCCTCTTCACTGGAGAGTCCCTTTTCTTCTTGGCCCTGCCCAGTCAGGCTTCTTTCTAATAAATGGATTATGGATTTCAAGTACATGAATTCTCAGTCTTTCTTACATTCAGTGATGTGATAAAATAAGAAAGAATTACTTTGTAATAATATGCGTTATTCAGTTGGGGTGATAATGGTATTGCCATCAAGGAGTGCTTTGTTCGTCATTAAACATCTCTTCCTACAACACCTGGTAAAGGGGGGGAAACTTTTAAGCAACTTCGTGGGAAGATGAACCTCAGTACATGTGCTCTAGAAATATTTGCATATTTCACACTGCTAATAAAAATCACTGTTAGCAGAAGATTTCAGTTTTAATACTACAAATTTCATATAGGTATGTCTTGCATACAGTAAGAATTTGAAATATTTTGAAAGAATACTCAGTAAAAATATATCCTGAGGAATATTGGGACAGTATGGGGAAGAATAGATTCTCAAAAGATTGGGTTTATCACACAACCAGACTCACTTTCCTTTATTTTCAATCCTAAAATAAAATGTAAATAATAATCTAAAATCTAGATACTCCAGGTATTTATCTGAGAACTGAAGTCATTTGATGTAATGTTTCCTTTCATCATTAAAATAGAATAAAGGGTGATTATCCACAGCAGTGTGAGTGTAAGAAGGAAGTTGTGAAGGAGACAACCGCATGAAAGCTAAAGATCTCCTATGTCAAGAATATTAGCAAGGCTCATCAGCTTTGGCAGTGATGAGAGTTTAGTGGAAAAAGACCAGAAGAAAGATAATTCAGCACAGAATGTATGTCACAATATGCACACCTGTGTAAAATCACATACACACGAGTGTAAAAGGAATCTTTAAATAGAGCACTAGACTTTCTTGTATTTTTCATGGCTACTTTAAATAAAACTTTGACCATTGAAAAACTTACTGTTCATGTTTATGCCCAGAGTGTAGTGGCTTTGCAAAATAGATTACCCTCCAGATATTAAAGGTTCAAATAAAACACTGAAATTTTAGCCTTCAGTACCTTAAAATATTGTTACTATCAAATAATTCATGTATTAGAGAGCAACTTTGTCTATCTTCAGGTTAAATTTAACACTATTCCTAGATAATCAAAGTTGAAATAAAATCCCTGTTGCAGTGGATATAATTTTTTACTGTATTCACTAGAGTAGATGATGATGTTATTCACAGGATTAGATAACCCTTAAGTCATATTGAATTCAGCTTCATAATTTAAGTTGAAAACTGTAAAACATAATTTGACATCACTTGCAAATTGTGCACTTAGATTCATTCAAATTAGTGAAGCTTATTAGAGCTGCATGTCCTTTTTTTTATAAGATTTTCCTCACTTGCACAATATGAACTTCACCTGAGGTGGTTATTACTAGATTTTTGGTACAGACATTTATTTCCTCTTCTTGAAGCATTTAAGTGCTCACCCCACATTCTTCTGTTTTCATAATTTCTGGCTATTTTGTGAAACAAATCATTCATTCTAGTCTTATAGCTGTATCCCAAGATGCCAACAAACTGCCCAGGGATTAGGTTGGCATTTCAAAATATTTTCTGATTTGGGGGAAAAAGGGCTAATGTGTGTCTAATCATAAAATACATAAAACTTTGGCAAATCTTAAGTTTTTCTGACACTTACTTTTAAACATTGAAAATATACTCTTATAGGAATATTGAGTCCTAAAGTGGAGGATAACAAAATCAAACTTCAGTTAATTCTTGTATTAAGATTTATTTTGTACTTTTGGGGAAAAATTAGTAATAAATATATATAGATACTCTTCTGATGGAGGCAAGGCTAGTCTGTGATCACAAGTGAACCCTGAAATCTCAGAATAAGACAGTGAAGGTTGATTTCTTGTTCGCATTGTTGTCAGATGTGGTTCTGGCTGCTCTCCATTAGATATTGCTAATTTTCCTTACAAGCAAGTTACACTAATTAACATTCCCACCAGTAATTCACAATGTGCATATTTCTCCAAACTAGTATAGGTAGTACTTTGCTCCATAAAATGGCTTCCATACGAGGTAAAATTGTATATTTGTACCTTACACTTTAATTAGCATTATAGAATTATGACTAATTTTAACATATTTTCATGTATTCATTAACCATCTATTTCTTCTTAAAAATCAATCCATGTGACCTGCTGCTTGTTTTTCTAAATTGTCTTACTTTTCTGAATTGTTGAACATTTCCTTATTGTTTTGTCTACTTAGTACATGCATTTTCTTTCTCATTCTACACAGACACACCTGTATGCACATACATGTGTAACTGAATCATTGCTGATTAATGATTTATAAATGACCTTTAGTAAAGATTGATTGTTAGTCTTTTTGTGTCTTGTGTAACAATTTTTCCCATTTTGTTTTAGATGTGATTTTTGTTTATTTATTGTTTCTTGACCTACAGAAATGGAATTGTTTAATTGTTATGAGAATGTACTGGTGTTTTCACTATACCGTATTAGAATATTGTTACCTGATTTTAAGAAAAAATTTCTTGCCCCAGGTTTATTCTTTGAGTAATATGTTTTCTTTTAGTGCCTTTGTGATTTGATGTATTATTTTTAAGTAGACAATGAGGACATCAAAACTGTATTATAGGATAAGAGAGTTCGGAGGGGTCATCTTTTCACAACTAATTTTAAGGTAACTTTTATTATATTAAAAATGTGTCCATTTGCATCTGGATCTGTCTTGACTTTCTGTCCTCCCTCCTGAGCTCCTCATTTACCAGCAGTGAACTGTTTTAGTTCTTGTAGCTCTGCAGTCTATTTCATGTTTAGTAAATGAGTCTCTGCTCATTAATCTTACTGTTTAGGTTTTTGTTCATTGTTCTTTAACATTTTTGTTACAAAAGGAAAACACTAACAATGATTTTATCATATTTAATTTGCACGTTAACTCAGGAATATTGTCTTTAGAATAAAAAATTAAGTTGCTCATTTTTGTTGACAAGCAAGAAGAAATTTTAAAATATACCATATTCTATACAATCTGGAATAAACTTTATTAAAAAACTTACATGTATGCAAGTGTTACTACATTTTCTGCTCTAATATACTGTATTTTCATCCAAATATATATTTATTTTTAAAGTCTAACTTTTTAAATTTCTTCAAATTAGTTATATTTTTATGATCTCTCTAATAACTAATATTTTTATCTAGTAAATTTGTCACAAATGATTCCTCCTGTTTTTATTCTGTTGGGATAACATATAAAATTCTCTTTCCTTAAGGCCGATCATTGTTTTCCTTTTCAGAAATCAAACCTTTGTGTTCCTCTAAATTATAACTTCAGTTTGATATTTCATGAATAAATGCATCTTCCATGGGCTTTTATTAAGTATTTGTCAGTAAATCATGTCTTTTCTGACTTGCTGTCTTTGATAAGGGAACTACTGAGTAGAAAGACATGACACTTCATTCCTATTCATTGGGAAGCTTCCCTGCTTCCCTTAGCTTTCCAAGCTCTCTTTGTAGAACTTCTCCTTGGCTGCATATTCCACTTCCTTCTCTATATTTTTTTAATTCTTTTTTTATCTTCCAGCAAGAGAATTATGGGCTAAGTGTTTAATGCCACAAAGTGATTTCTTCACTTCAACTAGGATATTTTTTCCAAAAAAAAGAAAAGTAATACTGTCATAGATTTTGTCTTCCTTTATGTAGAATTTATGAGTAGAGAGAAAAATATAACAATTATTATAATAAATATAAAAATATTCACATATATGAATAGGGAGAAAAAAGATTAGGTCTTTCTGATAATAAGACCACCTTTTGAGAACGCTTTACTCTGGTTAGGGACAGACATAGTCCTTAGGTTCTGAAAGTCAAGACATAGAATGGTTAACAGTTTTACAGTGAGAAGTATTTATGAAATCAAGATTGCTGAGATCTGTTTCCCTTGGAACAATGAAGCCAAGTTCTGCAGGTGAACATCTGCAGTGTACTTGTAGGTTCAGCTGCTATGAGTGTTGGCTGATGATAACTGACAGCTATTCTCTTTTCCAGAGAATTGCTCTGAACTGTATCACTGGGAGGCTATGTTCCCTTCTTAGGGGTAGAACTGATCTTTGCTGAAAGCTGACTGGCCTGGTTATGAGTCCTGTGGCCCCCTTCCCTGAAGGTTGGACTAACTCTGTATGAAAGTTAGCTTCAGAGCTTCCCATGGGATCAGACTGGAACTGGTCTCCAGCTGGAGTCCTTCTCTTGCCGGCCTTCACCCTCCCAATCCTGCTACCCTGAATCCCCTTCTCCCCTAGTAAGTCATACAGCACAAGGTGAACTGTGACAGACAGCTGTTTTTGAGGCCCCAGTGAAACCATGCCTTCTTTATTCAGAGCCTGTGTAGTCCTCTCCACATTGAGCTTGGCCTGGTGTCAGACTTTGGCTGATGAGATATTATTAAGCTTCATGCATTGGAATGTGTCTTCTTTGAATGCTCCTTGGAACCTAGTGGCTCTCTGGGAGAAGCCCAAACCACATGGAAGAGTCCAGTGGGAGAGAAATGGGGCATTCTCAAATGCCAGCCAGCGCCAACTGCCAACCAGGTGCAGGAGTTCAGTCAGGTGACATCACGAACAAAAAAACCACTGAGCTAAACCCAGACAACCCAGAGGATGACAAAAAATATTTAAGTAGTCACTATTTTAAGCCAGTAGTCTTAAGGGTGATTTGTCACTGACAACTGAAAAAGAAATCACAAAATTAGAACAAATGGATTCATAGTGGAATATTTTCTTTATGCTATGGTAAAATCTGGACAACTGCTCCTACGTTACCCTATATTAAAAATCCTCCTAATCACCCAAATTTATGTGTATTTCTGTCTCTTACAGAGGCCTGGCTAGATGCCTTCATTGCCCTTTGCATTTTGCTTGCCAGTCAATGCAGTAAGTCAGGGCAGGTTATAATACATTTTCACATTTAGCTAAAACTTCTTTCTTAGAAACTTCTAAGACTCAAAATTACTTTATTTTTTAATATTGTAAAGCATTTCAGCCCGACTCTTAAAAGTGAGCAGTAAGTCATACACCAGTTTCAATGTGAAGTGGTTGTAGTTAGGGCTTGGGTAGCCTCATTTGTGAAATGACACTTACTGGTCACATCTTTATAATTGGTTAAGCAATGGAAGCTTGGCACTAGGACCCATCTGTATTTTTGTTATACTCATCTCACATTTCTTCTATGGATTATGTGGTTATATTCCTACACACTTGTAAGGCAGTGAGTCAGTCATAGTTATATTTTCTTTTTTTCAAGGAACTAGCCAATAATGAAAAAATTCATCCCAGTTACAGTAATGATTCTAATAAATGTATGGATCTGCATAAAACACCTTAGTATACAAATATATGCATAGGTATACATTTGTAGTTCATAAGGACATTTAACGTGTACATGTGTGTATATAAATGTATATAATTAAATCAATATTAAACGGCAAGTAGGCATTCTCTTGCTATTTTTTACAGCATTTTCTTGTTTTCTGAAATCAACCCTACCACATCTAAACCTGTCTAATGTTACCCACATATGAGGAGTGAATATAGCCTGAAAAGCTCTGATAAATTTCTAAACTACAAATCTAAATAATGAACAACAAGTAATCACAGTAAAACTGTCTACAAGCATTAACTTGTACTAAAGGCACTATCCTACTTAGGAACAAAGGCAGCTCTGTGAGAACCTTTCTTAGCAGGAGATGAAGCAGTAAACAAGCCTTTAGACATATTTTTTCCCCTCAGACAAAGCTTCTGCTACCACATTATCTTGTCAAGTTGTATGAAGTTTAGATGGATCGATACTTACACAGGTAACTTCTAAGGAACACCTGGCCTTCCAGGAGGTGACATGTAAATTAAATAGATAGCATTCTTTTTCTTAATGTACAAGTGCTTGTGTTTTAGTGCTTCTTTTGGATGCCTTAGTCTCTGTTTTAATACTTTTGTGATCTTGAGGGTAAAACCAGCCAAGAAACCTAGTAAAATGTAATAATTTGGGGAATGTTAATAGTGGTATTTTGGCTAAAGAAAAAAAGAACATGCAAATTTTTCCTTTGATCTCATTTGGCTTTTTTAGCTTACCAGAATAAGTATGAGGTATGTTCCTGAGTATTTTGTAACTTAATTTGGTTTTGAAAAATATGAAGAACTTACCTAATAACAGACTCACACTTTGGTGATTTCCTAAGCCACAGTGTCAAATTTGGCTAGTTAACAGATCTTCAGGGCAGGAGCAGTTCAGAATCAATAACCACAACCCCACCATGAGAAAGTCACCTTCATTCTAACCAAGAAGAGTTTGCGGCCCCTGTCTGCAGCATCAGACAAAAGAAGGGCCCGACGTTCAATAAATTATTAGTAATTAAAATAAATGTTGTTGTAGGTATGATTTAAAGATAATTTATGAACAATGCATACATACATCTTGGGCCCTTGCTCACTTATTTTCACATTTATGTGTAGTTTTTAAAAAATCAGCTAATTTTACTTTCAAAGAAAATGTGACCACATATTTAAAGGGGAAGCATTTATTTTTAAGTATTTAAGTAAACTGTTTACCCTCATACAAGTGCTTTACCTTTCAGGGTTTTTTTGAGGAAATTACAAGTTTTATTTTTAAAATGAGCTCTTGTGCAATAATGAGTGTTACCTACGTATCTTTTTTTTTTTAACATTTTTTATTGATTTATAATCATTTTACAATGTTGTGTCAAATTCCAGTGTAGAGCACAATTTTTCAGTTATACATGAATATGTATATATCCATTGTCACATTTTTTTTCTCTGTGAGCTACCATAAGAGCTTGTATATATTTTCCTGTGCTCTACAGTATAATCTTGTTTATCTATTCTACAATTTTGAATTCGCAGTCTGTCTCTTCCCACCCCCTGCCCCCTTGGCAACCACAAGTTTGTATTCTATGTCTGTGAGTCTATTTCTGTTCTGTATTTATGCTTTCTTTTTTTTTTAACCTTTCATTTTTGAAGGTTGTTCCTCCTACCCACCAAATGTTGAAAATACAGAAATAGAAAAATAGTCATCTATGTGTTCTTCACCATAAAGGATATTGGCCCCTTTCATTTATTTGTTCCTGGATTTATACTTCATTATTTTGGGAAATTTGCATCTGTAGCCTAGATTTCATTATTATATGCTGGGTTCTTGCTATAGTTATTTAAGATTTTTTTTTTTTTTAGAAATTCAGAGTGGATTTTATTCCAAATAAAATACGTAGCTCATTATCTTTAAAGGGGAAAGGTACTGACTTTCATACTCTTACGAAGAATACATAATTATGTATGTGATTTCTTATACATCATAGAGATAATCTGTAACAGAGAATATAAGATTTTTACTTATTTGTAAGTATATATTTGACTCCACTTTTATTCATAGAGATATGGCATTTGTATGCATGAAGAAAATACATCTCAATCTGTAATCCGAATATATATGTATACAGGCAGACGTACTCTCAGTATCAAAAGATGCAGCATCACGTGTTAATGTGTAATTTTTATTATCCTAAATAAATGTGTGCACAGAAATATTTTAAAGAAATTATACTTGAATAAAAATCTGTTTTTCTTCTTTAAGTAGGAATACTTGACTCATTATTGAATTTCAGCGTGATCATTTCTGCTACTTTCAAACTTTAAAAACTTCTATACACTTAAAATAACAATTTCATTCACTTTTATTGTGGCTTATAATCATGAAACACCAAAGTTTGTGTGATACGTGGGGATTCTGTGATGTGCCATCTTGTTTTAATAAGAAATGAACCTAGAAAAAACACTTGGATTAGACAGAAAGAATGTTTTAAGTTCATCGCCTCAATTAATTTAAAACCGTTTGTGGCTCAACAAAATTTAAAATGTATTAGTTTTTGCTCTTTCTTTTTTTCTAATATTATTAGGTAAATATCCTTTTTTTAATTCACTAAATTTATTCATTACAATATTCTTGTTTTTCAACAAAATGTCTAAGAAAGTTTGTCCTTTGAGAAAGCAATCCTCTCACTAAATTGCACATTTTTTTTATCATGAAAATAAGAATAAACCATTATTTATTTAAAATTGTATAATTAGAAGAGCATAGAATTTGAAGTCAAAACTGATGTTGAATCACAGTGATGCCACTTAGTAAATGAAAGTTCTAAAAACCTTACTTAAACTTTCCGAGATTCAATTTCATCAGCCAAAATAACAACAAAATTCCCAAATAAGAATATATAGTACATGTTTTCAAAAACATTACTTTTCTTTGTTTTTGAAAACAGCCATCATTATTCTATTTCACGGGAAAAAATTAAAGACTTTCTTTGGCATTATTTTAATTGGTAAATTTTTATTTCAGTTTCTGAAATTCAAAGAAGTAATGAAGTAGAGGACTGTCACCTTTCTTTTGATGTTATGAAAATTTTGTTCATGATTAATATTACTAATAATTGATATGTGAATTAAAAGTGAAGTTATATTAACAAGTATTTAAAGCAATAATCATCTATTAGAATGGGCAAAATGAGACATATACTCATGAAAAGCTAGTGAAAGTTTTTATTTGTACAACTTTTGGGGAGAATATTTTGTCAGTATCATGGACCTCCAAAGAGTTTATATCCTTTATCTTTCCCACTGTATATGATAATTCTACTTCTAGGAATCTGTCCTAAAAAATAATGAAAAATGTAAAAGACTGTACAAAAATATTTATTATAATATTGTCTATTATGCCAAAAATTTGGAAACAAAAATTATATAACTGAATTTTTAAAAAATAAATAAAGGGAAATAAAATACTCATGGTATATAGTATTAAGTTCAAAAAAGCTTACAAAACTACGTATATATAAAGAACTAATACACATTTGTTCCACCTTTCAAAAAAGGAGAATAACCAAAACCACTCTGGGCACTGACATTTTTTTCTCCATTAATACATGCTGATTCTAATGGTATTTGAAATAAAAACCTCTTTCTTCTAAACTCCATATGCTACTGAGAATACATAATTTTTTTTTTTTTTTTACTGTGAATGATTTCCAGTCAATTCTAGGTAAATCACACTCTGCAAAGATCTTCATACTTCATCATAAAGCCACAGATAAATAATCCAAATACTTTTGCCAGAGTCAAGTAGCAGCTACTCAGTTTCCAAACCAGAACAGCCGCTCAAGCTCAGGTATCAGTTTAATTTTCCTAGTTGCAGATAGTCTTTCTGCAGTTTCTTTCTTCATATAAGGTAATATGTGAGTTTGAGGTTTTAATGGTTTCACGTAGATGGCCCAGGGTCGGGCCTAGGTGAAGCTGGGAAACTCACCCTGAAATCCTGGTCAGCCCTCCCCTTGTGAGGCACACGCACTATCACTTCCTGCTCAGATAAAAGGATCCCTTCTCTCACACTCTCCTTACAACAGTCTTTCCCAAACTATGGCATAGTGGAGTCACCTGAGGGCCTTGTAGACCACTGATACTGGCTCCCACCCCCAGATACTCCGATTTAATTGGCACAAGGAGCCACCTAAGCGCTCCTAGTGTGCAGCAGTTTGAAGTCAGAAGGAGATGTGATTGGGGTTGACTCACTGACCTGGTACGGAAGGAATAAGGAAAGATAGAGGAGGCAAGGTAACAGCAAACAAGGCATTATTTAAAGCAACAAAATTTCTGTAAAATTTCCAGTTCGATTTTGTTAAGTAAGAGTCACTAAAGAGTCTACCTGAGAGCAGCTATGGGAAACTGTATTTAAATTAAACAAAATTAAAATAGAAAAAAGATGATATTTTCCCATTAACTGCTTTAAAATGTGCATTAGTAATGCATTTAAGGTATAGTATTTTTACCACATTCCCCAATTTTTTTTTTACTGCTGTAAAGTTGTACCTATATAAACCCTGGACAGTGCTTAATAGCTATGTTAAAAAATTAATATTTCCTTCCAACCCCTAAATATGAATATTTTCCCAAGGATTTGTCTTCAGCCACCTTTTCCCCAGTTATTCTCCCTTTGTTAACAACCTAACTTAAACTTACAGGTCCAACTAAAACCTTGAAGCAGATGACAACTCCAGGCTGACCTGTCTCCCAGGTTGCAGTCCTACACTTTTATCTGTTCGTTGCCATCTCAGCGTGTGATGGTATTTCACTGCTAACAGATCCCACATGAGCTCTTTAACATCCCACGTAATCCTAGTCCTCTCTGCGATTTCTATTTCTGTGGATGAGATCACCATTTTCCAGTGATTCAGTTTTAAATGTTTGCATTTCTTAGGGTTTGTGTCTTTCTTTTCTTTCTTCTACAGTCTGCCAGCTCCTTCCAGCCTTTCTTACCTGCAGCTTCTCTCATCCCCTTGCTATGTACCCAGCGGGGCCAGCCACTGGTTTCGCGTTAAACTAGGATACATGACCAGGTTGTATGAGAAGGAGCTGACCTTAAAAAAAAAAAAAAAAAAGCATCTAACAAAGTTATTGGTACAGGCAGTGAGTATGCATTAATGAATTCAAAACCAATTGAATTCCTTCTGGGGTAGCATATAAAGATGATTAAGACATGCCTGTGTCTTTGGGGAGAAAAGAAAAAATAGATGGACGTAAATAAAGATAAAAATATTAACAAAATTAGCAATAAAAAGAACCCGTAGCCCTGTGCTAAGCATTCTGCATGCATTGTCTCCTTTCATTGTTAGGATAACCCTGTAGGTAGGAAAGATGAACTGAAAGCTCAGAGACTTCGAGTAATCTGCTGAAGGTCATAAAGCTAAAGTGTCAAAGTGGGGATTTAAATACAAGTCTTCTTGGCATAGAAACGGCAGTGTGAGCACGTGTGTAATTGGGAATTTCATGCATGTATTTACTGAAAGGCTCTCGGCCATGCTTGGCAGATACAGTGATAGACACGTCTAATAAATCTAAGATAAGGTTCTACATAATAAAGCAATGAAGATGTTACCAATTATTCTTTACAGATTATATGAGGGTCATTTTGGGTACTGGAGAATGGATGCTACTTCTGAGAGAGGAAGAGAGATGGGGGCTTATTTACTCATATTCTGGACCCCATTTGCTTCTAGAAGTATTTAAGTACTTGGTTGAGCATAGTCCAACTTCTTTTTTTTTTTCCGTTTTGTTTTTGTGTGCCAGCAATGGTAGCAAAGGTCAAATCCTATTCTTAATTGGCACTTCCTGACAAAATACTTCTCTTAAACAAATACATCTATAATTCAGAACACTGATTAGGAAGGTAGAGTTCCTGGTTTCCTTTCTCTCATCTGTCACTACGTTGTGTGGCTTGCAGTGAGTCAGAAACTCGTAGGGTCTTTATTCCATTACCTCTAAAAACAGAAAAACAGAAGTGGCTAAATTATTCCACAGCTCATTTGTGAAGATAACTTCAAGAGAAAATGATGCAAAATTGTAACATTATAAAAGATGCCAGGTGCGAAATATTCAAATACAATTTGTCTTATGATGCAGTATTAATCTTAAAATTGACTTTAGAATTTGAATCCACTCCTATCTCCTCACTTTCACAATGAGAAGTCAGGTCCACAGAAACGTGATCAGCCCAGGCTCACAGAGCTAGTTCACGTCACACCACCCAGGCCTCCTGATAGTCTAAGCTGTTTAAATCAGTATGTTTTTTCCCGGCATATTTCTCTGCTGCTACCTAATTCATAAACATTTCCATGGACCTTCTTAATATGAGCACTGGGTGACTGGAATAGTTGACAGGATTCCGGGATCCATACATGCCTGGAAAAATGCTTTGTCTATATCTGGAACTCAAAACTATTTCCTGGATGGCAAGTGAGGTGCAAAAACGAAAATGGACATCTGTCTAGAAGGTCACGTTTGTGGCCCTACGCACCTGCTCAGATCATTATCAAACCCCTTAGGTACTCTTTTTTGCATATGAAAGGAATCACAAGTTTAACCTACCTAAAAATATTAATATTAGAGAAAGTTCTGGCAGATACAGATAATGCAGTTTTATTTGAGAAGTAGGAGTAGAAATTCTGTTTTTATTTAAAAAGTACCATTATGATACCAAATGTCTTAATAGATACCATATAGTTTTATTTCGGTTTTCTACCCTATACAGCAAGGAAGATAAAATCTGAGTCAGCATGATCTCTGAAGCTTTTTGAGACTTTAGTTATTCTTTATTATTCATTTATGCAACATGCTTTCATTTCCATTTTTTTTCCCCACATCTGTTTCATTTTGCAAAGGATTCTTTCCAGTAGTTGCATACAGGTCGTGATCAACTTGTAAGAGATTAAAATCTGAAAAAACAAGACGAATCTGACATTTTCCGCAACGGTCAAGCTAGGCATGTTATATAAGATTTTCTTCCTTTCCATTGATTTCAACAACTGGGATTTTATTTTAGAAATGCAAAAAGAAATCAATCCCCCAATCACTTTAATTTCTATATTAGAATTTACAAAACCTGATACTTAAAGAATTAAAATGTTTTGACAGGTTATCCTGTATATGCATATATCATACATATATACACCAGTTTATGGAATGTTGTTTCTCTTTTAATTACCAACCTTCTGATAATGGTTACGTTTTTTTCTTACATATGTCAGAGTGCTTTTATGTGCGTTGTCTGTTATTGAAAGTCTTCTGTCAGTTTTCAGAGTCATTTTCCAGCTTTCAGTCTGTCTTTTGACTAATCTGATTTTTGTCTGTCTAACTCATCTGCTGTCTAAGTTCTTTAGCGAGCTTTCACTGGGAACTAGGAAGCATTACGGTATATGTATTGTGCCCTGTTTACCAACAAGTTTTATGCAAGCAGCTTAATTAAAATACTTGGCTGTGGTGAAAAGGATGATACAGGCTGTTACTTTTCTTAAGGTTTTCAGTATCTTAAAAGTGAATGGACAATGTTATTGTATAGTAAAAAAAAAAAGAGTAAGTTAATCATTGCTACTTCTCTTTGTATCATTGTAAGAAATTTTATCAGACAAAAATTTAGTAATATTTTGTTTGAAATATAACTCAATCTTTATGCATATATGGGTTCTTAAATTTGTATTTCATGATTAAAAGCTACAGTTTGAGAACTCCTAATGCAAATATGTTACTTTTTAAACATTTTTGAAATTATGTTCATCTTTGCTCCCTGTCATTCCTACTGCTCCCGTAACCATCTCCCTTTGGAAAGGGTGAGTGTGAGGATGGGCGGTTGATACACATTTTAGAAAATTCTGTGTTTTCTTTAGCTCTGCTTCAGGCCTGTGGTCTTTGAAGTAATTTTCAGTGGTCTCTTACTAGTGTAAAAGTTTGGTCTCCTGTTAAATTGCCACCTGCGCTAAGGAGAGCTAATCCATTAGGGTCGAGCAGCTCTAAGAAGGTGCCATGGTGCCTGGGGCAAGCTCTTGAGTTTCAGTTATAGCAGCTGCTGGGAGATGAGTTTGGGATGGTCCTTGTTAGAGAAATTAGACAGATCAGGAAGTAAACAGAGGTGCCTTTTATCTGACCCAGCTCTGAGACAGGAGGGTGGGGCAGGGGGGGAATTCCTCTCCTAATTACTTTATGGGTCAGTTCTCTGAGACTGATGTCAATGTCTGACACTCGTAATCTTTAGAGGAAATTTTTTAAAAAGAGAAAGGGAAAGAAATTATAAGCCACTGAAGCTGTCAAGTTTTTCCCTCTGAAAATGTCTTGCCCTCTTGTATTTGCAGTACTGTGTGCAGGACTATGTGGGCCCTGCCCTTCCTCCACGGAGGAGCGGCTGGAGGAGGAAGGTTGCAGTGCAGCTCTCCTGAGCTGAAAACCTCCCCCTAAATTTCAATTTTAGGTTTTTATACTGCATTTCATTGCACTTGATGACCTGGGGCAAGGTCTACCTGCTGTTTTCCTGTTTGTCTCATCATCTTTTTGAATTGACTTCTCAAAATTTTGCCTTGTCGAGCAGCTGCCTGAATCCTTACTGAGCAAAACGTAAGTGGCATAGAATCAAATGTCTGTTGCCAATTTGTGGCTACCAGGTTTAAGAAAGGATAGCTAGAGAAAACAAAGGGTGTACATACTTGCTTGAGATAAAAGAATAATTCAAAGATTACTTCAGACAGACACTTTGCAACTTCCACTTTCTTATTTGCTTTAATATGTTTACTTCTTTTTTCTTCTGGTTTTTAAAATTTTTTTTTTTACTTTTTTTAATTGAGTTATAGTCATTTTACAGTGTTGTGTCAAATTCCAGTGTTTACTTTTATGTGCTGGATTGTCCTTTTTTTTTTCCAGAACACAGATTCACTAACTTTTTTAACAACACAAACAGTAGGCTATCTTGTTTCACGTGTATTCAAAACATTCTACTTCTATATTGGATACGTCTTAAAGAAAATGTAAAAAGATTAGATAAACAGAGGAAAAAGACAAGTATTGGTAATGCTGAAATACTGTTTTTCTAAACAGATGTGCATATATGCTTCCAAAATGGGATCACAAGTACACGCTATATTAAAACCATGTTTTTGCTTAGCAATAATGAGAAAGTTTAAATGGTCAGTGATGTTCCATTGTGGTGGATGCCTCTGCTGTAATATTGTGCATAATGTTTACTATGTAATTTCCTCAAGGAGAAAGAGAAGTGCATTTCCATGCTTTGCTTTGACAGAACTCAAAAAATGATGGTGATGTTTCAAAGTTCTTTCTTTTGGTAATGTCTAACAATCATATTTAATTCAAATATTATCTTTTCTATTATACCTTTTTCAGATTAAAGATATAAAACTGTTTTGATATTAATGAGATTGATAAAGAAAATGAAAACACCCTAAACTAAGATAAATGTCTACTTTCAACCCCAAAAGTACCTCAAAGATTATCATTATGAATTAATACAATAGATGATCTCCTGCTAGAGGTAACAAGATTGGTTACAAATTTTGTTTCTGTGGAAAGTACAATCTTTGGAAGTGAAACCTTACTTGTTAGGCAAGTTAGTTTTTGCAAATAAAAGTAGAACTCATAAATGCTGCAAAATACTCACTTCAGATGACAAGTGGGTGATTTTAGAAACTGTAGAATTTTATAGTCCAAAAATCCCTTGAAAGGCTGAAGGTCCTTCAGGAAATTGATCCCTATGCTCTTTAAAGAGTCATTTCTTTTCAGCATCTACCTAAGTGACTTGCCAAATGAGTGAAACTTTATTTCCTCCAGTTTGGAGAATCCAGTCAATTTCAAGGACCAGCTTTCTATCAGCAACTCACACTTTCCCTTTGCCTGGCTCCTTCCCTATGTATCCTCAGAATTCAGGCATATTCACAGTATTCCTGGGAGATGCTCTAGTCTTTGACCTGTTTTCTGGGTAGTGATGCCCTTAGCCCACTGGGTCACACTTCTCCCATTCTGTGTTCAGTGACATGTGACTGGACCACTTGGCATTCTAGTATTTCATACGGGCACCTGATATGAAGGTCATGGTTCCTCCCATGATGTCTTGTTCACTGAATCTTCTCCTCCCAGTCTCCATCATCTTCAGATACCCTGTCTTTCTCAGTACACCCTCATCTCACACCCAGATCAACTGAACTCTTGGATCTACCTCCCCACCACTCCCAAAACACACATACACACACACACACACACACACACACACACACGGTGATCTGAGGTCTAGTGTGCTATTTACTCTCTCCTCTCTAGTGCCTTATAGCATTGTTTTATGCTGAATGTAGGACCTCCCCGAGAGGATCGCAGACATTCCAGGATAACCTTTGGAAACTAGAACTGGAGTATGATTGTCTCTCTCTGCACTTGAGGTGAAGGTTGTAGCCCCATCTGAAGTTAGGGCCCCTTTTTATTAAGGTTCCTCCTCTGACTTTCCCCTCTAAATTCTTCTCCGAGTTTCTCCTAGTACAGGAGGAATTTGCCCTTCTTATGTGGAAGCAACTTCCCTGATTTCATGCCCCTCTTCCTCTAAATACCATGGCTTAGAGTAAAACTGTACGCTCCTAACATGAAGCTGTTCTCTTGATTTAAATAGGAAAGTGATCTGGGTAGGACATCTTTTTCTCTTCGAAGAATTTCAGACTTTAAAGACTAAAATCTTATTGAAAACTTTATAGTTTTGGTTCTAAGCTCAAAGCTGAGTGTCACTGTTTTGTTTTGGGTAATGGCTGGCCTTTGAATGAAGCAGTAAATATCCTAAGGCCCAGGATGACCAACAGTCAACGGCAGCACAAGGCTGCCAGACAAGCAGACACTGCAGAAACACCAGCCTAGGGAAAGAACTAAGGATTCCTTCCCGTGCCACTGGGAAGCTACTTGCCATTAACTCCAAATGCTATCATGGGAGAAGGATTGTTTCAAGGAGGAAATGGAGCCAATAAAGAATTTGAAATTTGAATTGCCTGAATAATACCTATGAGATCCTTAAGCCAGAGACCACATAAGACTGATTAATAAGAGTAAATTTCACCCCTCTTAAATGACTCCTCCCCTTTCCCAAGATGACATTTCAGTGCAAGGTAAAAAAAAGAGTCATTTTTTCTTTTGTGTAATACAGTCCAGTCTATGTAATAAAGTTGGATGTGGGAACATACTTAGTATATTTTAAAGGCTTAACACATTTTCAGGCACAGGATGTGTACTCAAAGCTTATTATGTTTATTGGGTTACTTTTGGTATTATTGCTATTAAATACATGTCATTAAGCCATCACTTCAATCTGTGAAGCCTTTTTGCATCATGATTTTTCATGATGTGTGCATCACAATTTTTTTAATATATTTTCATGTGTGCATCACAATTTTTTTTAATATATTTTCATTTGTAATATCCTGGATATTTTTCTCTGTCAATAAACAGTTAATGATAGAATTATTTGTAATGGCTGAATGAATCTACTCGAATTTAGCATTAGTACTATAGGGACAGTTAGGGGCCAACTGTCCCCTCATGTCTGTAATGCAAACTTCCATATTTTAGCTGCATCACGTGAGTGCCCAGCTACAGACCGTGCACACACATGTGCAGATACACACACAGATTCACGCACAGACACACGGACATGGGCAAAGATGCATACACACATGATCGTAAGAAATGGGACTGAAGAACCTGAACTTTTCTGTCGTTATCTCTTGGTAGTGGAAATACTGAAACCCTTTTGTTTCTTTCTTTCGCTTACTTCTATTTGGCATTTCTTTGAAAGTTCAACTTCAGGACATGGTACAAAAGTATTGTATCTTAAGTACATTACTAATGTGCATTTTAAAGTAGTTAATCCCATAATATTACCTTTTTCCTATTTTAATTTCCACCAGTGTAATGGAAATAATTAATAGGATCAGTGAGAGAAAACATGCAATTATATAATGGAGTAAATTGTCCTTCTTACATTAAATTTGTGTGAGGTTGGGCTAAGAGAGTGAAAGGAATTAAAAAGAAAACATGGCGATCTTTTAATGAAAACTGATCACTCGAGAAAATTCCATTTGTTGGTAGATGCCGTCACATTCCTTCTCCTGTAAGTAAGGCATGGAGTTCCTTTGGTATTTGCTAAATTGGTTTCAGAAGGTACTCAATCTACCTATAAAAAATGAGCCCTCACTCTATCATAAATAGATTACGAAAATATTCCCTAACTGGGGGAGACAAGGGACTCGATCCTAGGGGAGAAAACATCCTGTGTATGTATGTGCAGTTTAACGCCACATCCAAACAGTGCTCTTCTGTGCTGCTGATTCCCTTCAGTGGTTGAAATGAGATCTGGTGTCAGTATTATCAGAGTTTAATAATGAATGAATATTGTTATTTTATTCCTGGAAAGATTATGCATTCACTTTAACAGAGAAACATTTATTCTCTTTTGATTATGACGGTACTCATCAATTTTTCATTTCTCTCATAAGTGCTCATGATAAGGATAATGAAGTTGAGATGAGCAATTCATCAGTTTCCGATAAAGATTTGTTAAGGACTTCTATTATTCTAGAAACTCTCCCTCATTTATCCAGTGCAGCACTAATATTAATCCCTTTCCTTGCCTTAAATTTTTCTTCCTCTTTTAGAGATTGATAAATGAGATAATGTACCTAAAAGTGCTTTGTAAACTCTGAAGTGCTACACAAATGGAAGGTATTATTATTTAAAATGATGATGTATGCTTGGCGTTTACAATGGTGCTTTTTGTTTAATAATGATGTCTAGTTCTTCTCAATTGCTTGGAGGATAAACCGAAATGGCTCATTGATTGGTAAATTAATGCTACAGTCTTTCCTTTGTATAGGTTTCTGAGATGATCATTATTCCTATCTTGAGGATTTCACGTGATGCAGCAAGGATAGAAACATGGCTTTTTAACATTTCATGACTCCACTCTGCCACATGAAAGGGCACTGCTTTTAGATGTGCTTCCGTACTCCTTGTGTTCTATTCCTCTTTTAATCCTTTTGACACTAATGAGCACTGAAATGCTCTATACGATCTCAACACTAAAGGAAACTTCATCTTACAGGGCTCTGATCTCTAAAAGTATTTTGCTTTTCACTTACCTTTTTTTTAAAGTCAAAACTTACTTTAGAATGCGAAGCAAACAATTTTCTCCTGGGCTTGATTTTTCCCATGTCCACAAATGTCCTCTTTGATGCCCTTCGATATTATAAATTAATTTTTGTTCTAAACTGCATCAGTAGGGTCCCATGGAATCACCTCTAAAACAAATCATCTCTGCTCTCATTTTTTAGAGTTTGAACTACACATTCTAACTTCTCTGCAAAAGCCAATCACAGCCAGCCTATTATAATCCACGTGTGTGTTTGAGCCCTTGACAAATGTATCAAAAATGTAAAATGATTTTGGGGGGATATTTAAAAACTAAGTGTGTGTTGTGTTAGGATAATGTTTTTCAAACCCAACACCAAATGGAATGGATCCTGTGAAGTGAAGAACAGCAGAATTCAATCTGTTGTGTGCTGTAAGCCAGAGTTAGAGAGGCTTAGTTTTAGTCTGAAGGAAGACAGGGAGCAAAAGAACCTTCTATTGACTGGAAATTGTTGATATATTCCTTGTGAATATGAAAAAGTAAATTCATGGCAGAGATTCTCCTATGCAAAACCGATGTGGGTCTGAAAGAGTGAATAATTAAACAACTGTAGGCCCTTTAAGACACTCATGTTAGAGTATAATTGTGTGTATCATGTATTGCTTTGAGACTTTAGGTTACTTCAGCTCGGCTAACTGATACTCCAGCATTTGAAGTACACCTTAAATTCTACTGCTGCTCTACAAGATGAGCAAATCTTAATCCCATCCAACAAGAAGCGAGTTACTAAAGAAAAAGGATCTTGTTGCGTAATTGTCTTGTTTAGTAGCCTGAGTGAAACATTCTAATAGGATGTCACTTATAACTGGTTTTAGTCAGTGTCATGTGACTTATATTTCTGGCAAGTTGTTTATTCTGAAAGCAGAAAATCAAAGCCAACACTACCCACTAGCTCTTGAAAGAGTTCACTTTCCTTATGTGTTTATAAACACTTGTCAGAGAACATTTGATTCATTCTGAGCCACTATAAAATTGGGCACATTTTTTATTTTCTTAGTACATATATTTCCGAGAGGAGAAATGAATAATTTTATTTTTGTGAAAAAGAAAACAAGTTGACCTTCTGAAGAATGGAGCTGTGGGAACACGAAGAGCCTGAGATGTGAGAAGAAACGGGGCCGCGGCTGGCAGGTCCTACCGGGACCGAGAGCGGGCCGCCGGCAGCCCAGCTCAGAGCTGCAGAGCCGCGCTGCGGGCTCCGGTCAGACTGCGCCGCACAGCGCGTTGCACGGGGATCCGCTGATCATCTGAGGTGTGTGTTGTACTTTGCTGAACGGATCTACTTCCAATCTCAGTGGCTTAACACGAAAGTATTTCCTGTTCATATTTCCTGTTCAGTGTTGTGTTTTAGGTTGTTGGGCGGCAATAAGTAAATGATACAGGGAGAATACGGGATAGTGACGTGGACACCAACAGGGGCAGCGCCTTTTCCACATGCTTCCTGGGCAACAGTCTCCATTCACCTTACCCACCGGACTGGAAGTGCACGCCCTTCTGCTTCCACCTGCTCAGTTCTAGGCTGCCCTCATATTTCCCTGTCTACACCTGCTTCTGTCAGTGGCTCTTACTATTGTAATTATGTACTCTAATTATCACGTAATTAGAACACTCATGAGTACAAAAAGATAAACCAAATGCTAAACTGTTTCTTCAAAAATTCATTTTTTTTGCTGTCATATGTGAGGAAATTTAGTAAGAATCTAGAATTCGTTTCTGAAATTAATGCACAAATTCATGGTTTACCTTAATAAACCAAAGTGTGAACTTGAAAAAATTGCGTTACGTGACTTACCCCAGGAGAAAAAACAGGAAACTCAAGTAAATGGACCCAAACACTAATAATGGACCTCACATTGAATTGATTGCAGAATAATTATTGCAGAATTATCTTTATATGCACATGTCTTGTTAAAACAACAGTATTTAAAGGATATGTGGTTTAATTTCTGTGTGCACTTTTAAGGAACTCCTTCAAGCTGCTAGTCAGCAATTCCTCCTGAATTAACTGGGGAAGGGAGCTTCCACCACTCCATGTACATGGAACACACACCAGCTGGTCACCTGTTCTGAGTCCTTGGAGGGCCTTAACTGTCTTGTATTTTTCTCTAGGAAGAATGGGGCCTTGTAACAACATTATACTCCAAGACTTTGTTTTCAATTTGAACTATTATGGGGGTTGTTTCTAAGAAATAAACAAAAATAGGCCAAATTACTGTAAAACATTTTCCAGATTTTGACCAAAATTTTTTTTGATAAATTGTTTGCTTATTCAAAAGCTTTATTAAGGTAAAATTTACAAGCCAAAAAATGGACCCATTGTGAGCATACAGTTGAATGATTCCTAGCAAATTTAGAGTTGGGCAACCATTACCATATGTAGTTTTGGAACATTTTTTATCACTTCAAAAATTTCCTCACACCCCTTCCCAGCCAATCTCTGCACCCACTCCCAGCCCCAGGCCACCCCTGATCTGCTTTCTGCCACTATAAATTTGAGTTTCCTGGACATATTGTATAAATGGGACAACGTGGTATGTGCTCTCTTGCTGTAACTTGCCTTAATGTTTTTGAGGTTTATCCATGTTTTAGCATATAATATAAAATGTGATATATTGAGTTTTCATTTTCATTCAGTTCAAAATGCTTTCTAGTTTCCCTTGCAATTTCTTATTTGAGTATGGATTATTTAGAAGTGTGTTGTCTAATTTCCAAATATTTAGGGATTTCCCAAATTTCATTCTGTTGTCCATATATAATTTTATTTCATTGTGGTTGGAGAACATATTTTGAATAATTTCAGTCCATTTAAAATATACTGAGAGTTGTTTTAAAACCTAGCATTTGGTTTGGTCTAGCTTAGAGACTATTCTACATGTGTTTTTTTCTTTTTAATTGTATTCCAAAATTCCTTTGTATACTGTTCCATAAACATCAGTTGGGTCATGGTGGTGACAGTGTTGTTAAAGTGTACTATTTATTCTCTGTCTAGTTCTATGAAATATCGAGCTTAGGATACTGAATTCCGATTATGATGGTTGAATTGTCTATTTCACCTTTCGTTTCTGTCAGCTTTTGCTTTGTGTATTTTGGATGCTCTTCTTTTAGGTGTGTAGACTTTCATGATCATTGTATCATCCTGACATATTGATTGTTACATCACTATGGAATGCCTCTACCTCTGGTAACATTTTTTTTTTGTTAGAGCCTATTTTTTCTGGTGTTAACATAGATACTCCAGCTCTCTTATGGATGCTGTTTCCATAGTGTATCTTTTTCTGTCCTTCACATATAACCTATTTGTGCCTCTGATTCTAATGTGCTTCTTTTGTAGACAGTTGGATCTTGATTTTTTTTTTCATCCAGGGTTACAATCTGTGCTTCCTGATTAGAGTGCTTTGTTCATTTTCATTTAATGTGATTATTGATATGGATGGAGTTTTCTTCTGATTTCTCATTTATTTTCTATGTCTAATTTTTGTCCCCCTTTTATTGCTTCAGTTTATGTTAAAAATGTATTTTTTTGTGTAAAATTTTGGTGTCCTGTTGACTTTTTCAGTTAGTTTTATAGTATTTGCTCCAGGGATTACACTATGTGTCTTGACTTTTCACAATCTACGTTCGGTTAACACTGACTTATTTCCAGTAAAATGCAGCAACTTTGCTCCAGTATAGCTCCATTTCCTTTCCATTCCTTACAGCGCTGATTGTCGTATATGTATTACATGTGTATGTGTTATAAAGCCATGAAATATGGTGTTATATTTATTGCTTATGGCTTTGAAATAATTTTTAAGTGAAAAAAAATGGTTGTACACTCTTCTGTAGTTACCCTATATTTTCCATTTCCACTGCTCTTTGTGTCTTTTTCCTGATTTGAGTTTACCATTTGGGGTACTTCTTTCAGTCTGGAGGACTTTGTTTAGTGTTCCATCTAAAGCTGTTCTTCCAGTAGTCAGTTCGCCCGGCCATGCTTTGTCTAGGAGTGACTTTGTTCTTCCTTCATTTTTAAAGAGGAGTATTGTTGAAGGTAGAATTTTGGTTGACAAGTTTATTTTGTTTTATTTTGTTTTTAGAACTTTAATTTTGCCATTTCACTACTTCCAGGCCTCCATTGTGTTTGATAAAAAGTCAGCTTTTAATTTTGGTGGTGTTCTTGAGCACACAAGTCAATTTTTTCTTGATACTTTTAGGATTTTCTCTCTTTTGTCTTTCTCTTTCAGCAGTTTATCCATGATGTGTATTTATCCTTTGTGGTTTATTGAATCTCTTGAATCTGTATAATAATTTCTTTCCTCCAGTTGTGGAAATTATAAGCATTTGTTCCTTACATACTTTTCCTGCCCCTTCCTCTCTTTCTTCCTGGAACTTCTATTACACCTGTTTATCGGCAGGCTTGCAGTTGTCCACAAGTCTCTGATTCTGTGTTCATTTTTATTCAGTCTTTTTGCTTCTGATTTTCAGTTTGGGTAATTTCTGGAGTTCTTTCTTTAGGCTCAGAGAGTCTCACTTCTGCTATCTCTTATCTGCTGTTGAGCTCATGTAGTAAATTTTTCATCTTAGGTTTTGTACTTTTCAACCTCAGAATTTCCACTTGGTTCTTTTTATACTTTCCATTCTTCGTTATTATTTCTATTTGTTGATCCATCATTGCTGTATTTTCCTTTAATTCTTTGAATATGCATATGTATTATAGCTGTTCTGAAGACTTTGACAAAACAACATTTTTACGCACTCATATACAATTTTTGTTACTTTTTCCTTCTGTATTGCTTACACTTTCCTGCTTGCATGCTCTATAATTTTTGACTGAAAACATTGAAATTTTAGATAATTTATTGAAGCTACTCTTGTGATTGTTTCTGTTTTGTTCTTTTTTTTTTTTTTTTTTTCTGGAAATTTGCCGGGACTGTATCTGTGTGGTTGTTCTTTCCTTACAGTGTGTGACCGCTGTCTCTCTCTTCATTTTTTTTTAAATTATTATTTTTATTTTATGGCCACACATCCTGAGTGTCACACCAGCGTCTGCACGATTTCCTGGTGAGCCACGTTTGGCCGGATTTTGTGCTCAAGCACGTCATGCCAGGAGGGCTTCCCCTCTCCTGCTAGGTCTGGACGTGGTTTGAGGCATGCATTTAAATGGCATGCAGCCTCCCAGTCAGCCAGACCTGTGCAAGGGAGCTGACTTAGTCCCTCTGTGGTCGCCTTATATGCAAGGTCTCCGGGTTACACGGCTACTTACCATTCTGCTGCTCACCCGAAGCAGAACTCCACCGCATTGTTTTCCCTTTTTTGTTTCCTACTGAGTTCATTGCTTTTATTGACAGTGCCCCCAGGTGTAGGATTTTTGCCTTGTGCCAGATCAGATTAGCCCTGTCTAGCAACAGAGCTGCTCATTTGTCCAGCCAGCCCTGTCTTAACAGCACTCCTACCTCAGCTGAACTGGAGGAAGGGGAAAACGGGACATCCCCAGGCGGAATTTCCTGGGAAAGTACACCCTTCACTGTCATCTGGAGCTGGAGGACTTTTCGTGAATAAATGCCTTCCCATTTGCTTTTTCCAGAGCTGTGGAGTGATCATTTTTGGCAGTTTTGTCCAGTGTCATAGTAATTTTGGGAGAAGAGGAATTGCTGACATCTCCTCACACTAAAACTTCCCAGTCTTGTCCACATTTAAAGAAATACTGACCTGGAGCTTTCTATGTACGGAACATTACTTCTCAATGCTTCTGTGATGGTCCTGCCTCTCATACGTGCTAGCTACAGCTTTCAGTTGAAGCCTGTTTCACATCGGACTTGGTGCCCTCTTCTCTCTCTGTGCTTGCCATCAAATCTTAGGACAAACATTTCACATCTTTTGCCTGACCAATAACTAAGTGCTATTTTGAGTTGGCCTTCTGGAGCTGCGAAGAATGTAAAATAGGTTCTCCACCTATCACGATAGAGTCACAGTCACCTGGACTCTATAGATATTTAAATTGTGTCACCATTAAATGAAAAACAGCTTCTCAGTCCTTTGGTATTTCTGATTCTCTCTGGGGGAAAAATACTGGGCCATCACTGTTTGCCCAATGACAAAAAAAGGGTGCCTGCTGCAATGAATTGGTAGTTGACTGCTGAAGACCTTTATTGTGCCTGGAACCTGTCTTTCAAACCCCTGTAGTGTTCCTTTGATAAAAATATTTCTGTGGTTAAAAATAAGGGATCGCCTCTGGGGCAAATAGGAGATGATTCGGACTATCAGCTACGTAAGGAGGGAAATACCTCAAAGATGAAGTTCTGGGCCAGAACTTTCAGCAGTCCCGTTAGAGCTGAATAGGCTTGTGCTTTTAAAAGATGCTGTGAGTAGATAGAGAAAAGATTGACTGAGTATTGTGAAATAATTGGGTAGCAGAAGCCTGCACAATTGGTTGGTGCGTCGGACACATCACCTTTTGGCCTTATGGTAATTAGGGGTTGTGCTTGTGAGAGCCAGCGACCTCTCAGTAAAAGGACTGTCTCTAAGGGAACCAGTGTTTCCCAAATTCCTTTAAGACAGGGGAGAAGGAAGTTTATGTGAAGAAACAGAAGGATAGAGGTGCTTGCTGACAGATGGAGGCTCCAGAGGACACTGTCAGACATGATAGAGCAAGGGAAGTTGGCAAAAAAAATGAGACGAGGGACGAAAATTCTGCAAATGAAAATATACCCTGAAGGCCTGACATTTGGGAATGAGGGTACGAAAAAATTTTCTCCTGTCCAAGGCACATAATCACAAGGGAAAAAAAAAAAAGAGAAAAAAAAAATTATAGTGTCTTCTTAAATACTAAGTGTACCTTGAAAGGAATAAGCAGATCACTACGAATGAGTAATTCACCGTCATCAGTATCATCATATTCTTACTATATTAAGTGAATCATTATTTAGGAGTATTAAAACGCCCAGTGTGACTAACAAAGTTTACTTTCATGTTTCAATGTATGTCGTTAATGTGGAAAACCAAATGTATACCTGGGGAGGCTTCCTTCTCAGGTGATGCCTCTCTACCACCTGTCCAACAATTCATTGTAGCCCTGGGGCACTTTCAGAGGCAGCTATTTGTACTAAAAGGGAACTAATGAATAGTGCAAATGCCACTAAAAAATGAGCGTGCCTTATCAGAAGGCACAGATGTTAACTTATCAGATGCAAAGAAAGGAGAGGAAACTCTTACTAATTGGATCCTATTCTCCCTGTGTCAGCTTCATTTAAGGAGACATTTAACCAGTACACAGCTGGAATTTGGAAGTTCTCTTTAAACAAGACTCCACAAAACCAAGCTGGTTTGGAGTGCTATTGTGTCTAACGCCTGTTTCTTTTTTTTTTTTTTTTTTCTAGCTTGGTTTGCCTGTTAACATGAAAATGTAGCATTGGAGTATTTTATTAAGCAAACAGGAAAAATTTCCAAAAGATATGAAAGCTTAGGGAATTGACACTAAGAATAAAATTGTTGGGTTTCCAGTCTCAAACTGATTTAACCAGGGAAGGAATATTCCCAAGCCATCTCACTTTGCAACTGAGTGTAAATCAAGTAACTCATGGTTGCCCTGTTACAACTGGTCACGTGGTCAGCATGCCATGTATCAGACTGGTCTATTCAGTGACTCAGCTAAGTATGCCAGGCAGTTTTCAAAAGTGTCTTGTCCTTATGATTTATTTAGCATATTCCTCGAAAAACGTTGATTTTCCTGGCCTGGCCATACATAAAGAATATAAATTTCATGAGAGGTTTAACTTGAGTGCCTAGTAGAGTTTCTGACTTGTAAGTTGCCGCCTCTTTCCTTGGATTCATGCTCTCATTTTCATGTTTACTTGCTGGTTTAAAAACGTTACATTGACCATGTGTGGTGTTCACATGTTCATATTTTGGACAACCTTAATCCTTTTACTCTTGTTTAATTATTCTTAAGTTCAAAAAACTATTTTTGTGTAAAACTAAAACTTCATTGAAAAAGAATATGCTAGGAAGAAATTTGAAATAAAAAGCTTAATATTCTAGTTTAAAAAATATTTACTCCACCAATAAAGAGCATGAGACCTTTACTTCCATCACCTTAAACAGCTAATGATTCAATAAATATTGAATAGTAGAACTCTGACAGAATTCTCAGAAGTAATAATCTTCTTTTATAACCTCAGAGGAGCCACAGACCAGTAACACAGACAACTACTCTCCCACGTCTTCCAATACCTAAATGTGCACCTGCCCCAGTAGGTAGACAAACCTGGGGAAGTAGAAAGGCAGGCTCCTGACAACAGTGGCCACTGGGGTCGATGGCTTCTGAATCAGATGTGGAGAAGTTAGCTTTCCTGGCCAGCATTTGGAACAGAAGCGTAAAGCAGTCCTGTGTAGCAGTCAGCGTACTCCTGTGATTACAGGAAAACTGTAAAATGTGTGTTAACTGGAATGCTCTCTAAACTGCACTGTGTATGGCTTTTAAGCAGTTCTGGGTGGAGATGCAGAGTATAGAATTCACTGCTTCCCAGGATGTACTGTACAACCCAAAGTATACAGCTCAACTTTTTCCCCAGCTTTATAGAGATATTACAGACATATTTAAGTTTTAGTTGTACAATGTGATTGTATGTTTTACGTGTGTATATATATACATAATATTTTCTGTGGGCTTATCATATATACATTTATACACACACACACACACACACACACACACACATATAAAAATGATTACCAGTATAAGGTTAGTTAACATGTCCATCCCTTCATACAATCATGATTTTGTATGTGTGTGGTGATAACGTTTAAGATCCATCTACTCTCTTAACAGCTTTGAAGGATATAATACAGTATTATTAATTGTGTTCATCATGCTGTTTTATCTTATAGCTGGGACTTAGTACCTTTTGACCAACATTTCCTCATTTCCCCACTGCCAAGCCCCTACTGTCCTACTCTTTATTTTTATGAGTGCAACTTTTTCTAAAGAGTCTGAATAGAAGTAGGAACATACAGTATTTGTCTTTCTCTGTCTCTGTTATTTCACTAGCATAGTGCCATCAAGATCTATCCATGTTGTTGCAAATGGCAGAATTTCCTTTTTTAAATACCTGAATAATATTTCATTGTATATATACTTTTTTTCATTTTTCATTTTTTGGAGGGAGTTTGAAAAGAACTGATGTTAATTCTTCCTTAAAAGTTTCGTAGAATTCATCAGTAAAACCATCTGATGTTTGGTTTGCTTTGTTGGAAAGTTTTTGACTATTGATCTAATTTCTTTGCTCATTATCGCTATGTTCAGATTTTCTGTGTGTTGCTGATTCTGTCTTTGTAAGTTATGTATTTCTGTGAATTTATCCATTCCTTCTAGTTTACCCACTTTGTTGGCATGTGGCTCACAGTAGTCTCTTCTGCTCTTTTGTATATGTCGTATCACTTGTATGTCTCCTCTCATATTGTTGATTTTTATTTATTTATTTGAGCTTCTATTCTTAGCTCAGGTATAGCTACTCCAGCTTGCTTTTGGTTTCCATTTGCATGGAATATATTTTTCCATGCTTTTCCTTTCAACCTATCTGTGTCCTTAAAGCTGGAGTGAGTCTCTTGTAAGCAGCATATAGTTGTGTCTTGTTTTTTTTCCAATCTATTCATCCACTGTATGTCTTTTGATTGAAGGATGTATTCCACTTATGTTTAAAGAAATTATTGATGGATAAGAAGTGACTATGTCATATTGTTGCTGATAGATGCAACTGGTGTTCCAGGTTCTTGTCCCATCCCAGAAAGAATTCAGAGACAAGACTTAGAGGCTAAAAAAAAAGTAAAATGAGAATTTATTAAAGGATGGATAGTACACTCTCAGGGGGAGCGGGCAGACTCAGGTGAGCGGCTGCCCTGAGTTTCTTTGGCAAGTTAGTTACATAGGGTGTAAAAATGAATGGGTGGAATATTCATTGGGGAGGGAAGGGTTTGGGGTCATATTCCCTGATTACCATCCCAACTCCACCTTCCCAAAGGGAGGAGGGATTTTTGTCCTTATTTAGTCTGGATCGGAAGTGTCATGGCGTCGGTGCATGGTGGGTACTTCTGATCTGCAAGGCTAATTTTATTGAAGTGGTGTAATGAGCAAAAGGTTACATTCGGACACAAGAAATTCCTGCCTTTTCTCACCTTTCTTTGTTCTTCTCCAGGCCACTTGTCATCCCAAAAGCCATGATCCCTTATCAGCCCCAAGGTTCCTGCTTTTCTTTCTCTGCCCAAGGATCCCTGCTGCTTACATGATGTGTGGTTTCCTGCATTTGGCCTGCACCCCTCCTTTCTGCCCAGTTCCTGCCATTTGGTCTGTGTCCCCCTTTCTCTGCTCATATCTAGCTATCTGCCTGCTATAACAATCTTGCTGATTCTTTTCTACTTGTTTGTAGTTCCATGTTTCTTTCCTCATCTTTTGCTGCGTTCTTTGTGGGTTGACTATTTTTCATAGTGGTATGCTTTAATTCCTTTATCTTTTAATGAATCTACTGTAGGATTTTGCTTTGTGATATCCCTCAGGTTTACATAAACCATTTGTAACAGTCTACTTTATGTTGATAATGTCACTGTATACAAAACTCTACTCTTTTACCTCTCTCTCCTGTAGTATGTTTTTGATATCATACTTTACCTCTTTTTGTATTGTGTAGCCGTACAAATTATTGTAGCCACAATTATTCTTAATATTTTTGTCCTACCTTATATTAGAGTTTAGTGATTATTGCCATCATATAATAATATTAGAATATTCTGAATTTGACTATACACTTAACTTGACCAGCATATTTTATATTTTCATGTACTTTCTTGTTACTAATTCTCATCCTTTTATTTCAACTTGAAGAACTTCTTTCAGCATTTCTTGTGGGGTAGATTTAGTGGTAATTAATTCCCTCATCTTTGATTTGTTTGGGAAAATTTTATTTATTTATTTATTTGTTTATTTTGGCCAATTCTGAAAAACAGCCTCGCTGGGTAAAATATTCTTGGTTGGCAGTTTTTTTATCTCAGCACTTTGAATATATTATCCCACTCTGTCCTAGACTGAAAGGTTTCTGTGAAAAATTCACTGGTAGCCTTACGGGAGTCCCCTTGTATGTGAGAAGGTTAGTTGTGTCTTTTTTCTTTTGCTTCATCCAAAGTTGTCTCTTTTTCTCAGATTTTAGACAGTTTTATTATGAAGAATCTTGAAGAAGATGGTTTTGAGTAGGTTTTAGGGGGTGACTATTAGCTTTGTGAACTTGGTTATCAAAATCTCCCCCCAGATTTTGCAAGTTCTCAGGTATTATTTCTTTAAATAAGCCCCCTCCTCCTTTCTCCCTCTCTCCTCCTCTGGGACTCCAGGAATGCGCAGATTATTTCCTTTGTGGTATCCCACAATTCACATAGCTCTCTTCACCACTTTTCATTCTGTTTTCTCTTTGCTTTTCTGACTAATTTCAAAAGACCTGTCCTCTAGTTCACACATTCTTCCTTCTGCTTAGCAGAGTCTGTTCTTGAAGCCCTCTATGGAATTCTTGCTTTTCTAACACCATTTAGTTGTCTGTCTGTCTTTTCCTGTGGCTCACTGAACTTCTTTAAGAGACTTACTCTTTACTCTTCGTCAGACAGTTTAGTCTCCGCTTCGTTAGGGTCAGGCATTAGACTTTTACTCATTTCCTTTGCTGGTGTCTTGTTTCCTTGACTGCTCATGACCCTTGTGGCCTTGCACTGGTGTTTGCACACTTGAGGAGGGCAGGCAAATCTCTTCACCAGTCATCCCATCCAGAGATTCTGGGTGGGCAGTCTGGTGGTGCTGGCAAGAGAGCTTGCTGCTGGAGTCCTTGGGCAGCCTAGTGCTGGAGAGGGTAGGAAGCCCAGGACAGAAGTCCTCAGCTGGAACACTGGGTTCATGGGTGCACCACTGAGCCTGAGTTCGTAGGTACTGACTGGGAGCCAGGGGCCACAAGACTCATTCAGGGCTGCAGGGGGCCGTCTGGTATGGGCTGTCAGGATCCTGGGTTTGCTGGTGCTTGCTGGGAGCTGCCTTGGGCCATGAGAGCTGGCCAGTGCTGTGGTGAGTCAGGAATGTGGGCTCCTGAGAACCCTCCAGGAGCCTGGTGCCGCAGGAGTGGTGCTGAGTTATGTGGGCCAGGAGCCTGGGGCCGTGGGAGCTGGCAGGTGCTGCCGTGGATGGAAGACCTAGGTCCACTGGCGCCCTCTAGTGGTCTGAAGCTTTGGACACTTTCTAGAGCTGCAAAGGCCATCTCTGGCCACTGGACTCTCTGGGGCTGCTGGGGCTGGCTGGTGTGCCCCGTGGTCAGAAAATGGAGTTTGCAGGGGCCCTCTGTGATCCTGGAGCCAGTGAAGCTGCTGGAGCTGTGGGAGCTGACAGGGGCCAATAGAACTGTCAGGTGGCCTGGAGGTGACAGGGCACAGGTTCCGGTGAGTCTGCCAGGATCCCTGCCATAGCAGCTGCTAGGAGCTGTGGGAGGTGCCTGGGGCCACCAGAGTGAGCAGGCCCTGGGGTAAGTGAGTTTCCTGATTTATAGGAGCCAGCTAGGGGCCCAGTGTAGAAGGAGCTACCTGTAAAAGGCTCCCTGGAGCTGGTAGCTTATACAATGAAGGAAGGACCTGGGTTGGTGGGAGCCCGTAGGGAGCTACCTAGGGCTGCAAAAGTTGACCTGATGCTGGGGTAGGCTACCTTTGGAGTCTGCTGTGAAGTCAGGCACTAATTTATTCTTTTCTCCCGCAGGGAAGGTGTCCCTTTCCTTGCTGGGCCTTTGAGGCCTGGAGAAGGGAGTGATGGAGACTTGGGTTCTGGGGGTACACTGGGAGCCTGGTGTTGTCAAAGCTGCACGGACCTTTTGGAGTCAGTAGGCATGGAGTGAGCCAGTTTTTTGATCTGTGAGAGCCCGCTGGGAGCTTGGTGCCATGGGTACTGCCTGGGGCTGCTGGAGTAGGCAGGCGCCAGGGGCACCAAGAGTAGGGAGTGATCAGGGTGAAAAGGTTCTTCATGGGCAACTGTTGGGGGCCTGATATCACGGAAGCCCTGCTGTGGGAGCTGCCCGGGGCTGTGGAAGGCTCCTGGGTCACTGGAGGAGGCGGGCACAAGGTGAGCCAGAGTCTGGCTTCGAGGAAGCCCAGTGGGAACTTGCTGCCGAGGATGCCCATCTGGGGCCACCAGAACCAGCCGGCAGGTGCCAAGATGGGGAGTCTGGGTTCAGGGGAGCCTGCAGAGAGCCACATAGGGCTTTGGGAGTCAGCCTGGTGCTGAGCGGCGCAGGCTTTGGGGTCTGGAGTGAAGCCCAGCACTCACTCTGCTCTCCTTCCCCCGTGGGGAGGGTGTCTCTTCCCGGGCTGGGCTGTCGGGGCTTGGGGGAGGGATTACTGAGGTTCGGTGAATCTCTCTTTCCTTCCCTCCTCCGTGCATCCTTTCATTTCTGTGCTTCACCCAGATGCTGTAATCCCTCACCTGGAATTTTTGATTCTTTTGAAAGTATTTGGTGTGCAGAGTTGTTCAGGTTGATGGGTTTTTTTGAAGGGCAAGCAGTGGAAGTTCCTGAGCTTCCTTTTTGCTGACATCACTTCTCAGCCTTTTCTTTTATGCTATTTGATTGATTTACTCATGTTTCTGGAGTGTTACTTCTAAATAGCAATATTTCTAAGGAATCGCATTTTCTACATAATGTCATCTAAATAACGGTATTTCAAAGTTTTAAGTATTTCATTTATCCTGTCGATCTTTTTGATTGCATGGTTCTCATCTGCCAGGGAATTTGCTAAGAATTCTGAATTGTGTTTCTGTATCCACGGCAGCTCTCCTGGTGGGCAGAGTGTCAGGAGACCCAGGTTGGACAGCAGACTGGACTGTCTCTGTAGGTGAACCCAGAGACATCCCTCCTTCAGTACGCAGAAGGATGGAATGAGTCAGAGTAGAACATTCTGGAGCTGGTTTCTGTTAAATCACATTTAGAACCAGTATGTATGAAATTCAGCTAAATACTATGGCTTCACATTCAATTGAAATAAATAAATAAAGCTGAGCACCCAGGAAAGAATTTATATTGAACGGTAATCATTAGAGCCTCCAAGTTGTCCATTTAAGGGGGCCAGGTGGGGGAAGGGGAAGGAGAGTGGAGGAGGTGGGTTTGGGAAACCTCTGTTTTCCACAAATGAGGTCTCTGCATAGGACAGGAGAATCAGAGATGGAATCACTGAAGCGAATGATCTATCTTATAAATTAGGCTTCAACTAGTGTAAAAGCTGCAGAAGTGAGGGACCAATTGTTTTGGTAGCCTGTCGGAAATAATTTCAAAGCTGACAAGGCACGGAGCAGCGTGGTGTGAGCTCCCAGCCTTCAGCTCTCGTGCTGGGAGAGAAGCATAGGGCACAGCAGAAAATTCTCATCGTGGAAGCTCCGCTGCCAGATCCTAATGCCCAGCCCCGCCACTCGCTGCATTCTCCACCTCCCTCCCTCTTCTGTGCCCCTCCACCCTCTCCTCGACACCCTCCCTCGGTGGGTATAGAATTCAGTCTTTTATGGAATCAGAATGAGTTGATATAAGCAATAGCAACAAAAACAACATCAAAAGAAATTACACCACCATCAAACTATCTCATAACATCATTAGTGACCTAAATTAAAGCAAGATAATTGCCCCAGCAGACAACAAACAGCCATGAAGAATACTAATAATGCTGAAAGCACCGTTCCAGCGCTCAGCCGGCAGCCAAGCCGCACAGCGGCCCTGCGGTCTTTGTACACGTTAACTGACAAAGCCTTTTTTTCTTAAGTTTGGAAAAATAAAACAAAACCAGTGAAACTCACCTGGATGCTTTTTGTTTGTTGTTTTCAGGATCCTTCTTGTTAAAGTAATGAAAGCAGAAATGGGACCCTGAAAACACCGCTGGATTTTGAGTAAGTCATTGTCAGACAAGGTCTGAGAAATGCTAGATAAGTCATGGCTTTTGTGAGAGAGCAAAAAGAGTGTGATTTCTGACATATAGGTCAATGGCATATTGGCTGCGATTCACTTAATTTTCTGCAAGAAATTAGGTAAGCAATTTCACCTCATTTTTTTAATCCTCTAATAATACCAATTTCGAACAGTGATGCTTCACATCGGCAACTTGTGGGTGATTTTGATGTTAAAAGTACGTGAACACTGATATGAGCCTCCTTTTCTCCCCTTATATCTTCCTAAGGTCAACTTTGATGTGAAAAATTTCAATAAAGTAATTAGCTATGATTTCATGAATTGGGGTGAACTGATTCCCACAGTACCATTTCTGAAAAGTAGTTGGGGAAGAACTTGTGCTCAGGGTCTCAGGAGCTGTACCTGGTGGGGTTAAAAGTGGAAGCTGAGGATCCCTTTAACACACCCAGCAGGACCCTTGGGCCACTGTGTGAGTGAGAAGCGGTTATGTGGCCCCGTGGTGAGTTCTGCTTCTGGAGGCCGTGAGGATAGGGATAAATAAAGGTCTGTTAGCAGACCTGAGAATTTTTATTCCTTGCGCTTTTCGTTCAAAAGGGGTTATAGGCATGCAGATGAGCTCCATGCGGATGTTTTTATGGTTGTCTTCACTTACTGCAATTTCATTCTCCATCTGCTTCCTTAAGAGGGCGAAAGAGAGAGGGCCTGTCCAGTGGACCATGGCCTGTATTTCTCTCACTGATGCTTAAAGGAAAACCAACCAGGGTGCTCTTCCAGGGACTGTGTGTTGTGCAGACTGCTAAACTCGAGAGCAGTCAAGGTCTAGAAACTTCCATATCCTGGAGCACTAGCATAATGCTTATGAGTCGGAAGTGCACCGTAAATCCTTTGTGGAGTGAAAACCAGCAACCTGCCTTATCCCCCATACCTGTGTTATTTTTGTCTTCATTTTGATTAATTCTATCAAAAGTAAAACTTCTTGTTCTTTCAGAATAGCTGGTGCTGACTTTGGTTTTCCTCTAGTGTCTTTTTGTGGCAACCATCCCACATCCTCCCAGTGATCAGCTTTGGTACAGACATGATGCAGTGTGAAGACCCTGGCCCTAGTCATGGTGTCTGGATGCTGTGTGTGGCTGTGGGGGGTTAGGCAGTGGGACTGGGGCTTAATGCCTCTGTTCTAAAAATGGAAATAACGTCTTTCACGTGGATTTGGGAAGGTTAAAGAGATAATATACGTCCTTAGCATGGCTCTTAAAAACTATTAACCAAGTATCAATTACACTTGGGTGTGACTGATATATATATAATTGATAGCACTTTAAAAAACAGAGGTCATCGCAGAGATCATGTAACCCACCAGCCTCGGTTTGCATATTAGGAAATAACCCCAAAAGATTCAATGATTTCCTAAGACTGTACAACAAATTAGTAACCCAGATAAGACAACAAGCCATGTCACTGCTCTTTCCAAGACACCACGGTGCCTCATGACCCAGTCATTCTGTCTGCGAGTCAGAGCTCACTTTGGTGTACCAGCGTTTCTCCAGCAATGTGGAATGTCTTCAATGCAACATGGCATGCTTTGCTTATTGTAGGTGCCCAGTGCATGTGGTTTTTTAAAGTCAGTGAACAATTTTTCTTCTAAATGATCAACTGGATCAGTAGTTCCAACTTGGGGACAGTTTGCCTCCCCAAGGGACATTTGCAAATTCAGGTTTTCACAACTTGGGGGAGAGGGCGCTATTTCTGGCCCCAGCAGACGAAGGCCAGGGATGCTGTTAACATCCCGTAACACAGGACAGCTTCCCACAGCGAAGAACGAACTGGCCGTATTAGCAATATAGCGGAGCTGGAGAAAGTCTGAGCTAGGTCCACCTTCAAGACTCCCAAATTATTTATCCTTTAGTTGTAAAAATAATTTATTCTTACTAATTTCACGTTTATAATGATTCATTTTGTCTAAATTGATACACTAAAATCAGTTGTTTCAAGTAGCAAATAAATAAAAGCTGGTAACTTGCTTCTTTTTTTGGTTACTTGAAATTATTTGGTTCAAATTTAGGAAAATTAGGCCTGAAAAAGAACCTCTTTCCTCGAAACCTGGGGGATATGTCTTAGTCCCGTGGTTCTCAAACTGCAGTGTGCTTCAGGAACACCTGGAGGGCTTGTTTCAACGCGCTGCTGGCAACGCCCTGACTCGGGAGGTCCGGTGGGGGCAGGAGGCTTGCGGTTTCTAGCCGGTTTCCAGACGCTGCTGCTGCTGCCTGGACCTCACCAGGAGAGGCGCTGCGTGAGCAGCCTGATTTTACTATTATGCTGGGTGTGTGTGCGTGTTTATTTTTCGGTTCTCCCATCTTTGTTTTGAATGCAAATGAGCAACCCAGTAGCCATTTGATTTTGATGAAAACATTTAAGTGGGTCAAATTGCAGCCCAAAACGGATCCAGAAAAGATCCTGTTCTTTTGACTATTTTGTTTAGCCTGCCAGCATATATTAATAAAGTCTTCTGTGAATGCCAAAGAAATCTGAAAATGGCATTCTTCCACAACTCTTTCCCTGAACTCCCTAACCCTTTCTTATTTCTGAAATGGGTTACTATAGATTCAGTGAGAGATGAGACATTTAGACAACTGCCAGTCTGACATTAACAGAGTGAACTATGAGAGAAGCATCCGTGTAGGTTCTGTTTTATTACTTTTGCAATCAAATTTGCATACCATTGATGTCTGTTCCCGGGGGTGCATTTGTGATATGGAGAAGGTAGGACAGAAACGAGGCCAGATCTATGGCAAGTTCCCACTTAGCCTACTTTCCCGTCTCTTGCTTATGTTTGTTTTCTTACCCTGTGAATCAGATGAAAAGCAGGAAAAACAAAGGGAGGCAATAATAGTGCTTACTCTGGCTGGAAAATTCTAGTCCAAAACAGCAGGCTTGGTTCTGATTACATCTAGTAATCAACCTGTGTACAGTATGACTTGACTTAATGTTTCAGGAAATGTTAATCTGCACGTTGAAAGCTTGATTCTAAAGATTGTACGATCCATTGACTTGGACAAGAAGTCACACAGTTCATCACTTTTTTTCAGTGTTATGTTACTGCTTTCCAAATAGGAAAGACTCCTTAGGATGGTTGGGTAGTTGGTTAATAATTAGGCAATGTTTGTTTTTTAGGCATAGCGGGGGAACAGTATTAAAAAAGGAAAAACAGTATTATAATGCTCCTGAATCGAGCTAGTTAGCAGTGAGTTCTGGCGCATATCAATTACAAGGTCCAGCTGAAATTAATTTTTCATTTTAAAAGACGGGAAATTAAATTTACTCAGTTTATACTCTTTTTAAGTATCTGCATATACTTACAATGCATGGACCTTGTATTCTGTGAGAGGAGAGGATATAAAATTCATCACTTTGCTATGATTTTTGGGTCCAGAGAAGGGTTGTCTTGTGCTGTGCACGTTCAAACTTATATATTAATCCTATTCCTTTTTGTTATGCCCTGGAGAAATCTGTTTCAGGAGTCAGAGAACATACATTGGTATTAAGCCACTACACATACACTCACACGTGCTCATGCACACACACGCACACACACACATACACATACACACACATACATACACACCATTATGTTAAGACATATATACATCCAGGAGTATGAACAGTCACTTATTCCAAATACTTAATTCTGAGGTTGCTAATTCAGTGCTAAGTAAGATCATAATCTGGAAAGTGTGTTAGATTAATCCATTTATTCATTTCTTCGTTTACTCATGTAGCATATATTTATAGAATGATTTATGTTGGATGCTAGCTACTGGTCTGGTTGTGGCTACCCAGATTCCTACTGGCAAATCTGTCTTTATACATTGATACATCAACTGGCAGTCAATGTTTCAAACAATAGCTTTGTATATAAAGTGAATGAAATACCCCCCAAATATAACTAGTAAGTAATGAGACTGACTTTTAAAGTCATATTTAACCCCATATGAATTGATTGGCAGTGACAATGGAAGATTTTGCACACATTTTGCAGAATTACCATTAGCAGCAGTTTATAAGCATTCTTACTTCACACATCATCATCTGCTGGAAAATATGGCCTGTGAAAAAAATGTATTGATTTTTTAAATGGCATGACTTCTCCAGAATAGTCAAACAAAGACCATTGAAGAAATTTCAGTGATATGTTCTCATTTTCAAGGGATCATGTCAAATCATAGTCTTTAGTATTAAAAGTGAATAAAAAGTCACTGTCAATAGAAAATTTTGAGATTAAAAATTTCAAGATTCCTTTGAAGCAACTGGAAGCTTTCTGGGGTTTGTAAAACCGAGGTTGGAAACATGTCACTGGGGTAATACTTGAACACAGATTTGCAAACAGAGATAAAATTAAGCCTCTGATTTAGTGATAGCTGTGCCAAGCCCCGTAACAGGCTCTGCAGCAGAAGAGAAACAAGAATGAGAGACCCCGCCCCCACTCAGAGGCTGCTGGGGGCGCTCTTAAATGGCCTGTATCATTTCTTTAGAGGCTCTTTTCCTAAAGGAGATAAGTTGTACTGATGTTAATGGCTCACCTGGGAGAAAAAGAAAAAGTAAGTTCAGAAGAATAAATCTTACTTTAGAATGCATTTTTTTGAGAAAATAAAAGAGATAACTTGACTTCAGTACATCATTTTGCCTAAAAACAATTCCTTAACTTCTAGTATTAATCTTTATCTCACTAAGCAAGAGAAGTATTTGAATATGCTTTAGAAATAAACAGCATCATGAAAGTAAACACTGACTTTGTGTAGCAGTCTTGTCAAATATGACGAAATGAGGAAGTAAGCAATGACAAGACGTCCATCTCTGGCGAAACAAATTTGAGTGAGATTAGAAGGGAGGAGAAGGTCTTGTCTAGGAAGGCGGCCCTAAAAGCGGTACCCCTGGCACCTTCCACCTGCTCAGGGGATTCTGTGGGCTGACACTCGACAACTTTGATGCCTCTAGTTGAACAAATAACTGATAGGTTACTAACATACCATTTTAATTAATCTGATTTGGAAATGATACTTAAGTGTCAGGAGTGGAAAAGGTTTGGTGGTTAGTTTTGTTTCTTCCTGGATGGAGGGTCTTCACACAGAGACGGCCTTAGTAGACACAGGTAAGACCCAAACAAGCTTTGATGTTAGCTCTCTTCCCCAGGAGACAGGAAGGCAAGAAAGAGGAGGGTCCCAGACACAGAGAGAGGATAAGAACTACGCATTTTCCTTCCTTCAGGCAGCTCATACTCTTGGAGAAAAGAAAAGAGGGTTGTTTGGCAGTGACGGGGCACCTGTGTGTCAGAGGGCACACGTTCCATTGCTTAGGGAGACCATTGTCACCTTCCTTCTCAGAGGGCAGCTGGATATAGTCCTGTCTCTTGCATAATGTGGCCAGGAATTGAGGGGTGAGGCTGCTCAGTCACAATTAACCTACCACCTCTTTTCTTAAAAATGACAACCGCAAGTCAAACCCACTCTTACTCAAAACTAGCCACGGGTGCATCAGTGTAAGCTCCTATGCGGTAACCAAGTGTCATCGTCAAGTTTATAGCTAAGCCTACAGACTACAGAGCCAGCTGAAGACAGAGAGTCTCCTTTCAGTCTTCAGGTATGTTGATTCCAAGGAGAACAGACCTCCACCTTTGCTGACTATGCCAAGCGTTGGAGGTGATAAAAATTCTCAGGACTGCAGAGAAGACTGTCTATGAGAGGATACTTACTGAGAGAGCATAAAGACAGCCTCAGACCTCACCTTGCCTCTGGGTAGAAGCTGATTTTCCCCAGAATCCCCTAGGTTGATGTTTCAGAAAGCTTTGCGTGACCTGTGGCAGAGAACGTGTCTCTAGCTGGTTGGAACCAAGACTGCTGTCCTCTTGATTCTGTTTTCTTTGGCCCCCTCTCATTCCCAGTGACCTCAGGTGCCCTGGATTGATACAGAAGGCTGCTTCCCACTATGTATTTAAAAGACACTGTCTCTCAGGGAAGAGCCACAGCTAAACATTCTGGCTGGGGCATCATATCATTGTTTGTGCATGTGGGTTAATGCATGCGTACATGCCCTTTCGCTGCCAGCTCTCCTCTCACACCAACCAAAAGACACAGGAATGTTTATTTTAGTCTATTTTAAATTCAGTCTCCATCCACAAAGAGATTAAGGAATACCTCTAGTATATACAACACTGTCCCCAGTACACCACGCAGTTTGGAAAGTGGGTCCCCATTGAAGTGGGGACTGTCCAGAACTTTAGCAGCAAGCATAACAGACAAGTTGGGTGAAGTTGTAAATTTATCTGCAACCTTGTGTAAAGTTAGAAGCTGAACTCCTGGTACTCTCTTTGGTACAAATTGTTATTTTCTTCTATAGGCACATTCTGCCTTTTCCACTCTCAGAAATTCCTTTGAGATGGACAAATGATCCACTTGCTAAAAAGGTAAATGGATTTTGCACATGAATGATACTATGGTTGTTAATTTACCATATGATATCGACACAAAATGAGGATTTCTATTTGCATGGGAAACATTGTAATTTCTGTTAAAGTGAGGGGAATTTTCCTCATCTTTGAACAAGAATTCTTTACTCAAAATGTAATGGCTAGGAGTATAAAACCAAATGTTTCCAGCCTTCTCTCTCACTTATGGTCCTACACCCATGCAGATTTTCTCTTTGGTTTAAAATAGGCCATTTAATTGTATGCCCTTTTGCCTGCCTTACTGAATTTAAGCAGACCTATCTCTAAAATATACACAAATCAAACTCAGTAGAGACCTGAAACATCTCAGTAGCCTTTTTATTCAAGTCAACTTCGCTACTCAAAACATTAGTGAAACACAAATTATTGCACTTGGAAAATCATGTGCCTTTTGTTTAATTGTGTATAAATGAACCTAGAGGGAGCATAATTCTGTAATTTTCTAGTCAGGAACGGAGGTGAACAGGTTTCCAGGCATTTGACTAATACAGTACTTATGTTAGTGGTACACATTATCCCCACAATGATGGAGCCATAATGCAGTCCTTATCTCATTGAGCATTTTATTAGTTGCTATATTGGAAACTTTTTTATCTAAGTTAATTTCTAAATGTGGACTGTAGTTAGTATTTCAGTACAAGTCAAATAAGCCATAAAAAGAATAAGAAATAAGAAACCACTGGTTTATATTGCTTATTAAAAGAGAGGTTTGTACCATGGAATTCTATCTGCATGCCTTGTCAACTATCTTCTAAGTGAAATACACACATTTTCAAGTGCAGACTTTTTTTTCTCAAAGACCTAATGCCAAGCTTGGTTGAGCTATGTGAAACTGTGTAGGGCACACAATGATTCTGTACATACAGCAGGAGTTTGATAGTTGATTGAAAATAGGAAATTATGTCCTTTAGAATATAGTAGCAGTTTAATAAATTTTCATTTTAAGTAGCTTAAGCCAATCCATGAAACCAAGAGATAATTCATCTTTGATTTAACTAGAACGGACCCCACAGCTGAGTGTGGATTGCTTGGCTTCCTGATGGGAAGCTGTGATGTTAATAAGAATATACTTTTGATCTTCCTCCATGGTTCCTGGCACCAGAGCTTCTAAATCCCCTCTCAGCTATACCAGAGTTTGGAATTTGTGCTAATAAGGTGACTCTTGGTGGGCCTCTAGGTGACTTCAGGATGGGGCTTATTGCCAGAGGAATCATCCAGGTGATGAGAAGTTGGAACTTTTAGCCCCACCCAGAGCTCCAGGGACTGAGAGGTTGGAGACTGAATTAATCATCGGTAACCAATAGTTCGATCAACTATCCATGCCGTAGTAATAGGACTTACATAAAAGCCCTAAAAGACAAGGCTGAGAGAGTTTCCAAACTGTGAGTGCACAGAGATGATGGGAGAGTGGGTGCTCAGAGAGGGCCTGGAACCTCCGTGTCCCCACAACCAAGATAAATGGCCCTGCACATCGCTTTCATTTGAAGTTCCTGAGCTGTGTCCTTCACAGTAATCCAGGAGTAGTAAGTGAAGCGCTTCCTGCGTTCTAGCAAACTGCTGAACCCGAGGAAGGGACCATGGGAACCGGCAGTTTACAGCCTGCCAATCAGAAGTGCAGGCGGCCTGGGACTTGTGACTGGCATCTGAAATGGGGGTGGGGCAATCTTGTGGGACGGAGCCCTTGACCCGTGGGCTCTGTGCTCACTCCAGGTAGTTAGTGTCAGAATTGAATTGAATTATTAGACACCCAGCTGGTGACCACAGAGTCAGGGAATTGTAGGTGTGAAAAATCCCTACACATTTAGTGTCAGAAGAGTTGTGAGTATAGATAATCATAGAAGCTGCCTCTAAATAGCTTCAAATTACATAGAAATCGTGTCCTGAGCTGCTTATGTGTTCAAGTTGCCAATGATTCTTAGGAGAGAAATAAGAAATTGAAAACCAGTATTTTCCGCACTTGATAAAATAGCTACTTTCCCCTTAAGACAGGCAAGAATATGGACTCCAGAATTTGTACCAGAAGTCTGTGTCCTACCCATCAATAACTTAGCAAATGACAAGCAGCGTAACAGAGGATTTCTAGGGGAGGTTACACACAGGGCCCTAACAGGGCATGTCCTGGAATAAATCTGTCAGTACAGGTCCAGAGATTGTGGATGATCTTAAACCCTACATCACACTGGAAATGGGAGAAAAAGTAAGCAGCTGTATCATTAAATGTGAAATTTCTGCAAAAGCAAATAAAAACTATAAAGCTGATGGATTTCAGTAATGTGGTTTATTCTGTCACACACACCTGGCTCCACATGTACAGTGGACTGATAGTAGCTATTGCTTTGTTCTTTTGTTCTTTTGAATCAACTGTTTGTATTATTTAAAGTAAGCAAGTCTTTATTGCGTGTCTGCTACATGCCAAATACTTCTTAAAATATAGGTTATATTATATCATTTAGGTATTAGACCGACAGGTCAGGAGACAACTGTCATTGAAAAAATAGTTTGTTACCCACAGATCTCAAAAGGAGGGAGGACATCCCCCAGGAGTGGGGAGTGCCGCGTGAGGGTCAGTCAGGAGGCAGGGGTGGTTTGCTTATGAAAAGCATGCTCTCAAGGAAGTGTTCTGTTCTCTCTTTGAATCAGCTGGACCCAGGAGGGGCAGTCCCCCCAGGGTCAGCAGGGCCCCGAGATGTCAGAGCATCAGAAGCAGAGAACAAGGAGACATGATTAACACAGCACCGTGTTGGGCTCTCAAGCTGTAAGAATTAATAAGGGTGTGAAGGAAAGAGCAGGAAGCAGGGAGTTTAAATCTCAGCACTGCACTTACTTCTGGTGTGAATTTACATACATTATAATCTCTTAGAATCTGTTTTTTCTCATGTGCACGATGAAAAGTCTATGTACCTCTAAAGTTGTTACCGGGATTAAACAACTATATTTGTAGATATCTGTTCTATATGTATGTATAAAAATACAGCGTCTGGCACATAGTAGGTGTTTAATATAGAATGTTTTATTCCTTGAAGCCCTAAGAACCTGAAGACAGTCCACATAGTGGGAAGTTAAATACAATGACACGTGACAGTAATGGGGTTGTTTCGTGCCAGGCTAGAGACCACAGACAAGAAGGAGGTCGTCTACAGGCATAAGCATCTCATCGTGAGTGGGAGTGAGGTGGAGAATGATAAATTAATTTTACCCTTTAGAAACTTTATGGAGTCATTGAAAGTTTGTATAATCAGCTACCTTCATTTAAAAAAAAATAAGTTGCGATTCCATTTGCTCAGCAAGAATTTTAAAGCTATAAAATTTCCATCGGGATAGAACATTTTTTAAAAAGAATTTGCTATAACAAATAAAATTGACTCCAAACCTTCTCAACTATCTTCATCGATCTGTACCCAAGAATACGTATGTACAGGCTACTTTAAGTCTTGCCTAAATTTGAATGCAAATTCCTAATAAATATTAATAGTCCTAGGTGGAGTGATAACAGCCTGTTTTAGGGCACATTTATGCATCCCTTCAAATCCTCTCAGCCATCTCTTACTACAACCACTGTTGCAGTAATAAGAAATAAACTGCCCAGCTCTGCCCTCACTTCCAGACAGGTGGCCAAGCCCCTCCTGCATCCTGTCAAGGGACTTCTCTGATCTTGCTGCGTGAAGCGGCCCTGTGAACTTACTCTGCACTCTGAGCACAACATCAGCAAGAAGAGGCATCAACACCTGCACCACCCAAGTGGCCAAGAGAGCCTGGCACCGGATGCATAAATGCCCCTTCCCCGCTTTGTCTCCTGGCTAACAGTTCCCAGACACGCGCCACAAGGCTCCTCAGAGGAGGCCACAGCAGTGAGAGCTCGTCCTCCTCAGCGGCGGTACAGTCAGGAACACACCCTTGCACTACCTGCCCTTCCTTCTGCTTCACAGCCTGTCTTTCCTTCCAGCTTCCTGAAATCTCTTCACAGGTAGAGCCTCTGCCTTTGTCTTGGGTTCTGATTTCAGGAGAAACAAGGCTAAGGCAATTGGTACTGGACATGCCCTTAGCAAACAGACCCTCCTAATGAGATACTGGTGCTGAATTTCTGTGCTGGGCAGACAACACCAGGAATCTGCTGCAGGTGGAGACTGGGTGGTGGTCCCCTCCAGCAGGCGGTCACGGCAGTCCTGAGAGTTGCACCTGATGTGGACAGGGGTGAGGTACAAGGGCGAGGTTAGGGCTGGGTTGTGCCGTAGCTACGGGGTCCCAACAGTGACATCGCCTTTCTCAGGGTCTTCTATTGTTCACCTGTTTTCCATTTTATTGATTTAGGCTTTTTATCTCGTTCACCCTTGTATTGATTGGGTTTAGTCTGTTCTTTTTCTAGCTTTTCAAAGTAGATCCTGGTTTTAGACTTTCCATTCTTTCTAGTAAATATCTAAAGGTAGGAATTTTCTTCTAAGTCCCTGTTTTAGCAGCATTCCCCAAATTTCATTATGTTGCATTTTCATTTGGCTTAAAATATTTTCTCATTTTCCTTGTGATGTCTTCTTTGACCCATGGATTTGGCAGATAAATATTATTTATTTAATTCCCAAATAGTTGAGGTCTTCCTAAATATCTTACTGTTATACATTTTAAATTCAATTCTTTTGGTCTCAGAGAACATATCCTGTAAGATCCCAGTCATGTTAAGTGTATTGAGATGTTTTATGGCCCAGCATAAACCTTGGTGAATATACTGAACGTGTTTGAAAATAAAGTGCATTCTTCAGTTGTAGTCTGTAGTGTTTCATAAGCGTTAATTGGATGAAAGTGATGAATAGTTTTCATATCTTCTATGTCTTTTCTAATTTTTAATATTTTGCCTATTCTATCAATTGCTAAGAGAGGAGCATTAAAATCTGTAGCTATAATTGTAGAATTATACATTTATTTAAGTCCGTCAAATTTTGCACATGCTTATTTATGCTAATTATAATTTCCTGATGGACTGATAACTTTAATCATTTTGAAATGTTCCTCCTTATCTCTCGTAATACACTCTATTTGAAGTCTGTTATCTTATACTAAGATAGTCATTCCAGCCTCGTTATGCTTGGTATTTACCTGCTATGTGTCTTCCCACCCATTTACATTCAATCTCCCAACACTACCCCCAGTGATTTATTTATGGAATGTGAACATCCTGTCTTCACACTCTTGACCTCTACCAGAATAGAAATCCTGGTTCCATAAAGGGGAAATGTTTCTATGAGAAGACACAGCAAGTTTTCCACTGAACTTCTAGCTATGATTACCACCTGGTCACTCTAAACAAGAAGAAGAATTGTTCTAGTGCTGGGATAATTCATTCTAATAACCGTAACAAGCTCCTATTGCTACTACACCCTGAGGACAGGGAGAGATGTGACTAACCCACAGGATTCAGGGGGGTCTCTTTTGGTGATAATGGTAAATGGACCATTGCAGCAACTATGATCCAACAAGGGCAAGATGCAATGATCTTGGACTATTCATGAATGAAGATCTGGGGTTCCATGTCAGTCAAGCTACCCAGATGAGACTAAACATGGTGGAAAGTGTAGAAATTCTAGAAGCGGTGGTAGGAGATTAAGATGATGAATATCAGTTATGTTCTCAAGTTCAGCTGAAACAATAAAAACTGCAATTTGTTCCATTAACCCTTTAAAAATGCTCCTACATTCACTGAAGAGACTGTCCTTTCCCCAATGTATAGTCTTGGCTCCTTTATTGTAGATTAATTCATGGGTTTATTTCTGGGGTCTCTATTCTGTGCCATTGATCTTTGTGTCTGTTTTTATACCAATACCATACTGTTTTGATTCCTCTAGCTTTATAATATAGTTTAAAATCAGGACGTGTGATGCCTCTAACCTTGTTCTTCTTTCTCAAGATTGCTTTGGTTACTTGAGGTCTTCTGTGACTCCATAGGATTGCTTGTTTCTACTTCTGTGAAAAATATCATTGGAACTGTGGTAGGGACTGCAGTGAATCTACGCATTGCTTTGGGTAGTATGGACATTTTAACAATATTAATTCTTCCAATACATGAACATGGGATATCTTTCCATTCTGGGGAGTCTTCATCAGTTTATTTCATCAATGCCTTACAGTTTTCAGTATAAATGTCTTTTACATCCATGGTTAAATTTCTTTCTAGATTTTGTATTCTTTCTCATGCTGTTGTAAATGGCATCTATTTTTACTTTAGTTTTTTTCTGATAGTTTGTTGCTAATGTATAGAAAGGCAACAGATTTTTGTATATTGATTTTATATCCTTCAACTTGGGTAAATACATTTATTAATTCTAACGGTTTTTTTGTGGAATCTTTAGGAATTTTGATATAAGATACCATGTCATCTGAAAATTGAGACTATTTTTCTTCTTCCTTTTCAACTTTGATGTCTTTTATTTCTTTTTCTGGACTACTTTCTCTGGATAGGACTACCAGTACTATGTTGAGTAAAAAAAGCAAGAGTGGGCATCCTTGTTTTATTCCTGATCTGAGAAAAAAAGCTTTCAGATCTTCACCCTTGAGTGTGATGTTAGCTGTGAGCTTGTCTTATATAGTCTTTATTATGTTCAGGTATCTTCTTTCTGAACCCACTGTACTAGCAGTTTTTTTTTAATCATAAGTGGATATTGAATTTTGCCAAATGCTTTTTCTGCAGTAGATCATTCGTGGCTGTTAGCAGCAGCAGGAGTAGCAGCACGCCTTCACGTAACCCCTCAAAACAAGAACTATCGTGGCCCAATTTAAATTCAATTTTAAGCCACTGCATATGTTGACCTCCTACTCAGTGTGACAGGTCCTGGGTGAAGAACTGAACCATCAGAAAGGTAGGTAGGGCTTCAAGATGAAGGATACAGCATCCCTACCTTTGCAGAGTTAAAGGCTAACTCTAATAATTCAGGGACGTATGTGTGACAAGTGGAAGTTCAAGAACCCTGCCCTGGAGCAGCCCCGGGGAGGAGTGATGGGGTTGCTTCTGTATGCCCCTGAGTATCTCCATCACCCCTCCTGACCGAACCCTTCACAATGGTCCTTCTGCAGAAGCAGCAGGATAGCAAATTCCGAAGCATGATTGGTGTGCTAGAGCATCACCGGTTCCTTACGTCTGCCAGGCGTGATCATGTATGCCAGTCATGAGAAAACCATCCCTCGTACATTCTGGAGAAGAGCAAGACCATTACTTTGACTCAGGTCTTAAGGACATATCGCTCTGACGTCGTCTCAGTATTTGTCACGATGCCCTGTTTCCCTCCCTGTCAGTCAGTGCTCCGGGACATCTGACGGGGGTCAAACTGTGGGAAGTTCAGGTTAGATTACTCTGCCGCTTACTGGCTGGGAGCTGCCTAACGGCCCCCTCCCCGCTGGGCTCTGGTATGACGAGCTCTCTCCATAGCTTGAAGAGCTGACAGTCTGGAGCTGTTCCTCCAGCTACTGTCAAAGACTATAGAGGCTTCCACCCACTCACAATATGGAGTTAATTTGCCTTCGTGACCTGTCAGCCTCTGGAGATCACCTAATGCCATCTCAGTTTTGACACTGGATCCATGACTGACAGCTTCTCCATGGCAGCTGGCTGCATCAGCTTTCTCTGCTCCTAACGAGCTTGAGGAAGATGGGTCCTGCTCCCACCATGGCTGTTTATGTCTGGAAGAGTCAATCACGTATTATTTAGAGATGAAGCAGCAGTTGTTAAAATGGTATCTTCTTCACGTCATTTTGGGACAGCTCAGTTGCTGGAAACCTAACAAAATGTTAAGTAATTTTTGTTTTTCTAATGGGGAGGGGAACACAGTGTGAAAGAAATAGGGAAGAAAACGCATAATATTTTTCTGGAAGGTTTTCAATAATTACCTATGGCATAATTACTGACAGTTTAATACTGACCAACCCTTTCCCATGTGCTATCTTGATTAATTACACCAATAACCAATGATATAATTATTAACCCTGTTTTTAAAAGGGGCAGGAGAAGTTCTGAGAAGTTAAATGCCTTGCCCAAGACCTTACAGCAAGTGATGAAATTGGAAAGAGGATCATTGAGACTCTCAGGCTCTGTTTCTTTCTTTAGCTTTAGATAACTCCGGGTCTCTGTTCTTAGTGGAAATACCTTGGGCAAATATCTAAATGCAAAGGAAGAAGATACTGAGACTCACATTTATAGGTTGTAAGCTTCTGTTGTTCTCTTAGCTTCCTTGAACTTCACAAATTCAAAACTGTAATAATTCTCATGATCTGTGACAGGAAACTTGAATCTTTTTCAAAATGTGACTTTCAGTAGAGAGATCTTCAGTGACATAAATTTGAATAGCAATCTTATAATTGTTGATACTTTTTTTTGCTTAATAATGCTGGCTGACTTGAAGTATATGATGGAATTCTGTTTTTAAAATGTGTTATTTTAATTACGGTTTTAAAAATCCTACTTCCTTAAAACCTCCTTTACTCAAGTTGCGCTGTGGCAGGAGGTATACCCCAGTGGTTTCATAAAGGACAGGAAAAGAACAATTCCTCATGCCAGCTCCTTGAGGATTTAGATGGTAGATACATTACTGATCTTCAGTGAGTGAGTCAGAACATGAATGGACAAATGGGTGAATGAGTGAACCTCTGATTCTCTTCCTGAACTGACTGTGAGACCAGTTTAACTTGTTCTCTTTTATTTGGTTTTCATAAAAAGGCCCCAGAGCTTGCTGAAGTGTCTATAGACGTGGTCCAGCATAGATAGACAGTGGCCTTGTATCTCTTAAGAAAATCTGAACTAGAGAACACAGATGCTTGAAATCAATTGAGGACCTTAAAAGTTTATAAAGAGAAAAATTGTTTATGAGTTTTATGTATCATACATTATAAATGCCACTGTGATCAAAGATTAATTCAGACCTGTATTTTTTAAATGGTCATAAATTAGAAAAAGTAAGTGAGCTCTTGTTTAATCAGGTCATGCTCTAGTTGTTTTGAAGGGTCAATACACACTGAAGTACAATATATATTATAGTAAAGTAAAAATTGATCATCTTGGAGGACAAATCCAGTTTCTCTAGTTTTTCATTTCAGTTGTGCTAGTCGTTTACACAGACATCTTCAGCTAAGCAAATCACTGACTTACTTGTAGAGAATTGTGACTGTTTCAGCCTCTTGTCTGAATAATTATTCAATTATGTAAATTCATGAGTACAGAGGAATTTTTTTAAATTTACATGTTTTTTACATTTTACCTCTATGTTTTCTAATTTTTAATGATCCTATCAGATAATGGGTATTGCTCATGTGGTTGTTATTGCTAAAACTAACGATGTTGATTTTTTTTAATGCCTATTTATTGAACAATATGAAACATCTGGTACAAGCTTATTAATTACATATATTACAATTTATATACATTATCTATGATGCTTCTGAAACCTAGCTATTAAAATCCAGGCTCAAAGAAGTAAAGACCTTGTCCAATGACACACCACTAGGAAGTAGAAGAGCTGGCATTCCACCACTACACAAGGCTCTCCACCCCTAGGCAACAGTTAGCCAAGATCTATGTACTAAAATACATGCTAACAAACAACGAACATTAAACTAACTAAAATTAATTTTGTATTTTAATTTCAGAGACACATTCCTAAAGTACAGTTTAGTATAGTTTCATTTTTTTAATATGAGTGGATTATATGTCTATGGGTGAATCACCTAATTTATGAGCAATCTCCTGGCTTCAGTAGCACCCTGAATTACATCACCTTTGTGAAGGATGAGATAATACAGTTTGAGACATATTTTTTTCATGTTAAAAGCAAACAAAGTATATGTTAGAATAAAGTTGCTCACTAATTATAAGTCAAAACGTACCTATAACTTTCCTGACATCACTCTATAACTTTCATTGTATTATAATGACAAGGATAGTGAGGGAGATGTTTTACTGCATTTTCCTATGTCTTTATTTGAATTTTCATTGTTAAGGCAATTTTGGGTTTGTTCTGCATCTTATGTGCATAAGTGATGTCACCATCATGAAAACATACCAGTCATGAGAATAATTTAGGAAAAAAATTCTTCCATCATCTTCTGGACATTGAAACAAAACTTTAAACCTAGAACCAGGAAACATAAAGAGTTGACCTTGAAAATGAAAAGAGAATAAGCAAACTATAAAGGCTTAATGGAGTAAATTAGAGTGAGAAATGTGAGTAACTGGATTGTTGACTTCTGGATTAATTTCCCCAAGATCATCTTTCTTTAAGTAAGGAAACTAAGACATGGAATAGTTTAAAAAGGCTGAGGTATCATTTCAAGTTAGTGAAACCAACAAAGCCTCAATGCAAAATTGTGGTCTTTGTCATGTTTGCTTAGTAGTCTAGGCCAAAAGTATTTTAAGACGTGTAAACTGAGAAATGAACAACAAATGAGTTAGAGTAATGGCAAAAGTGTGGGTGCAGTCAGTCCTTTGCAGTAAGTTATCTGCCACATTCTAGCCATATCCAAGTGAAAAAGAAATGTTCAAAGCTTCAGCCCCAGAAAATATTTTCATTTTGATTTAGCACCATGTTATAAAGACGTCTCATTTAAAAAAAAACTGATCAGAGTTTTCATCAAAAATAAAGTTTCGTTTCTCAGTCTATTTCTCTTTCTTTTAATAAGACAGTCTAGAGGAGTCTAAACCGTGCAGTATGTTTCCACTGCAAAAGAATCTATAGGATTTCCGGGCAGTTGCTTCAAACATGGGGATATAATGAGGCATCAGTGTATCTGCTCCAAAACCTTCCTCTAGGTGTCCGTCCTACCCAGCCCAAGGCTTCTGAAGTCTTTTGGTTCTGTATATTCCATTGCATGGCTTTCTGGTGTTAAAGTCTGGGTTCTCCTAGTTGAGTTAGATGACCTCTAGTATAAATGTGGTGTTCAGTGGTCTGTGTAGTCCTGATCCTGTGTGTTTCAATTTTTTTTTAATCTTTTTTATTTTTATTTGTGACCAAGAGCCAGTATCACCTGGTTTTCACTTAAAGAAAAAAGGACACCTCATAGCTGTAAATACTGTTATTAAACCATCTATTCATTTCTCTCTTTACTGCTAAAACTTTCCAATTCTTCTACCCTTTATTAAAGGGGCTATTTCCCAGTTGTTTCATCCTTTTTATACTATTTTGGATTTTCCCCAAGTTTTCTATATCGCTCTGAATTAAAATTCTGTATACATTGCTTAACACATGGGTCTAGTCTTGTGTAATGTACCAAGTGTGGTGTTTAATAAAAGCGAATAGTAGGGTGTAACCAGAGAAGTATTATGTTATTAACATCTAATTTTACCATCTATGCTGTTATGTTATTGGGTATTTAATGTTCCACTCATACAGAAAGAGAGTAAAACTAGAAAAAAACAACAATGTATTCAAAACTAAAAACAAGGTTAATCTGGGAAAGTGTTCTTGAAGAATGGAAAGTATATTTGAAAAGTTCAAATACCTAATGCTTAGATATTGAAAATACAGACATTAAGTTTAAAATTGTCATTCAAGTTCAGTAGAGATTGATTCTACAGAAATACTACAGATTTATTTATTTTTCCATAGGCTAGGTAAAATAAATATTCTGGATTCATAATCTTCAATGTGTTGTAGCAGAGATAGCTAATTTTCCCCCAATATTCAGTTTGACATTCTTCCATTGGTAATGAAGCCCTGTGTTTTGTGGGGCTCCTGGGCACTCATCATAAAGGCTACGTTTGCCGGGGCAGCAGCAGCACCGAGAAGTAGCCACGTGACCCAGTTCTAGTCTATGCACTTACCACGTTGCCTTGCCTTTCTCACCTTGGGATTTTGCAATGCAGAGATGGAGTCTGGAGCAGCCGTCTTAGACAAGGAGATGAAACTGTGCATTTGGGATGGCAGAGTGAAAAACTGAGAGCGTGGGTCTGAAACCGTGAAACTACCCTGTCAGTCTTAAGTTACTTATTCTGAGAGCGTCACATGGGAAAGGAATACAGTTCTATTTTGTTTAAGCCGTTGTGCGATCAACATTAGAGCAGCCAAAAATCATTCCTAACACACTGCATTCCTAACACACTAAGAAAACTATCTTTATCGTTACAATTAAAACTTCTATTTTTAATGTTATTTTTGCTTTGAAAAGATGTTTGAACAGAACTAGAATTAGTCAAGGGAAGACTACTATTTGTTACTGTTTTTTGGAATTTTGTACTACGTCTTTAAAGGTTTCATACTTCACTTTAAATCTAGAACAGTTTGAACAATGGTATGCAGAATTACTAGGTTTATTTTGTACGTTAGCCTTTCCCTGTGAATTTGGCAGACAATGCTCCCTACGAAACACACTCAGTAAAGATGTTGAAAACATATTTATGAAAAATTTTCATAATACAGGTGAAAATGAAAAACAATTTCCAACAGCTTAAAAAAAAACACTTCGAAGTCTTGAAGCAGCTTTTTTGTGAATAAAGAATAAACAGTCATAATTGCTTTTCTGCAAAGGCAAAAGAGTGCATTAAATTTGCTATTCAAATATACATTTTGTTTACTTTATGATAATAAATATGCTAAATTCTATCATGACTCATAAGATTAAAAACTAGTAAATATTATTTATTCCAAGAAAACTGGAGGCTCTGAAACCACCTGTGATTATGGGCATTTGTTTTATTGCATTTTTTTTCTTTTGATACATGAAAAAAATACTAAAATGTGGCAGTGGAATTCTCTTGCATACTCACTTTGGCTGAAGAACTGTCACATCCTGCTTGTGGGGGGTAGAATGAGTCAGTCACGGCAAAGTATTCTTTGAACTTATCGGTTGAAGGTTTTATTAAAATTAGAAAAAGCACTATTTTATTGAAAAATTATCGAAGTATCTAACAAAACGTGGATGTAATTTCCCTCTTATTCAGATTTCCCTAGTTATTAATTCTGTTAATTTCTATACCTTAGAGAGCAACACTCAGTGTGCTTCAAAATTTATGCACTGCCCATAAAATATCCAACTCTCACTCCTAAAGCAGTTTTGTAATTTTTTAAATGTTCAGTTCAGTTATAGTATATGATTGTGAAAAGCTGCTGATTTATTTTTTGACATACGTTAGTAGTGTTGATTCTAACACTTATAATCTACCTTGCAATGTGGTTAGCTGGCATACTCAGAGCTTCATTTCCTAGACTTAGAAAGCATCACAAAATCATTTGAAGCTTGAGTGTTAAAATAATATCCAATACTACGTATAAAAATAATTAACTTTATAATATTTTTAATACTTTTAAAGCAACCGCCTGCATTAAATGTACTCCAAGGAATTCTCTGTAATTAATGTGGAATAGGAGCTAATTCTTTTTCAATAGTTTTTATGCCAAAAGACAATCAACAGCACATAGACATTAATAGAGGCCATTTTTTGCTCAAACAAGTAATAAACAGGCCACCAAGCAGAATGAGGTCATAAAGAACAGGTTCTAGCCAAGAAGTCTGCTGGCGGAGACGGCGGAATGTGTTCTCACTGTAACCTGCAGGGCTCAGCAGTGACTGTTCCTCACCTGCTGTGCTACTTACGTCTGAATCTCTTTTCCTTCTCCCTCTCCCTCCCTCTCCCTCCCTCTCTCTCTCTCTCTTTCACACACACACACACACACACTCACACATGCACGCACTCTTATCACCAGCAGCACGCCAGTCTCTGTGTGAAGGTCGAGGAATGCGAAGTAAATTAGGAGCCCTACTTTTTAAAATTTTAAAGTTTAATGATGGAAAGAGGATGATAGATTATAGTGTGTTGTGAAAAATATATGTGTGAACCAGCTCCTTACTCTCTCATCCTGCTTGCTTGTCTGCTAGGATGCTGGCATCACCAGAAAACTCTTGTAGCAATATCTGGCTCTGGTATCATTCTCTAAAGTAGCTGCTAATCACATCTATCATTTACTGAGTGCTTGTTACTTGACAGGCACTGTTATAAGCACTTTACAGGCATTACCTCATTAAGTCATTGTAACAACCTTTAGGAGGTAGACACTATTATTATCCCCATTTTTGAGATGAGGTAACTGAGGTACACCGAGATGAGGTCACTTGCCCAGTGCCGAGCAGGTAGTAAGTGGAGGAGTGAGGATCTGGATTCAGGAAGGCTGGTGCACAGCTTCCTCTGTTAACTGCTACTCTCCTCTCCCCTACCATGCCCTTTCACTTACATCATGGACAGAACTACTGCTCATTTGTCGTCGTCTTACGATGTTGCCCCTGAGTGCTGATGTTACACAGCTCTGGACTGAATGTAATAGCAACAAAAGTAAATGAACAAAGCTTCAGATTCTGGTGAACTAGCTAAGCAGTATTTGCATATTTTCATATATATATTATATATATATCTTATTTTTGCTACAAAAATGAAAAATAAGGCCTAGAAACCCAAAAGATCTCATTAAAACTTTGAAATGTAAGTTGTAAAATTTCTGAACAATATAATTTGACAACTTTTTTCTTCCCCATATGTCACTGATGACTGGTACACTCCCAGCTCAGCGAGCGCACGTGAAGACCCTAGAGGCTGAGACCTGTGTTTCTCTCGCTGGTGGATGTGCTGTGAGCACACACTCCACATCCCTGGTCTGCTGGCTGCTGGGGTCTGACCTGCTCAGTGGACGGCACAGCCTCGTAGATCACATGGGTTTAGTGTTGGGTTCCACGACATTTTCAAGGGACAGTGATCTACTAATATAAATTGTTGTAGAAAATAAAAAATTCGTATTGAATAATTCCTTTATAAATATTAGTAACTTTGATACCAAAACTACATAAGGACAGCGTAAGAAAGAATATCACTAGAGGTCAGTGTCTTTATCAATGGACATAATGTCCAAATATTTTGAAATATTAGCAAGTTGAATTCATCAACTTAATATGTAAATATATAAATTTGGACTAATTTGTGTTTAGCACAGGAATTTAAGGATATATTTGCAGTTGACAAACTATTGTAATTTACCACAGTAAAAGACAAAAGGAGAAAAATTGCTCTTCTCAAAGCTGCAAAAAAAGAAAAATCTTTCAATACAATTCAAATCCCATGGATGGGGTAAAATATTTAGTGGATTAGGAATGAAAGGATGGGAGTGAATATCCTTAACTTGATAGTGTCTATGAAACCGCATTCTCAATGGCGAAAGCCAGCAAGGGTACTCGTTAAAGCAGGAACAAGACAAGAAGGTCCACGATCTTCGCAGCTGTTGCCCGTCCTATTGATGGCTTTATCTGACGATTAGTTAATGTCAGTGTAAGTATCAGGTAAGCAATATAATTGAAAGAAAGTATTTTGATTATTTGAAGATAATTATCTACACAAAAACCAAAATTTTTTTCAAGCAAGTCATGATAGTATAGCAAGTTTTAAACATATATGTATAAACTTTCATATTTTCTGTTGTCCTTCACTGTCAGACTTCTCAAAGGAAGTATTTACATACAATACCTCTGTTTCCTAATTTCCTGTTCATTTGCTGATATTTTCCAGTATGATTTCTGCCCCATTTCTTTCTATCAAATTATTAATATTCATTTTACTTCTTAGAAGTGTTTAATATTATTGACTCTTTCTTCTTTGAAACACTCTCCTGTTTTGCCATGTGATGGGTGCTCTTGTGTTTTTCCTCCCAAATGACCAGCTGCGCTTCTCCACCACCTCACCTCTAAATGTCGGTCAGGTCCCTCATTCTCTGCTCCTGGGGATGCCAATCCTGAGGATTTAAATATTGTATCTATATAATACCCCCCCAGATTTAGACCTCATGCCTCTGGCAAGGTTTATGAATAAAATGAATATCAAAAATATCATTTGATTTTTATATTCTAATACAGGTCAAAAGAATTTTAAATGATCCATTTTACAAATAACAAAAAATAAATAAACATGTCCAACAAAATACATGCAAGACCTTTGGGTTGAAAATTTAAAACTTTATTGAGGTATATTAAACAAGACCTAAATAAATGAAAAAAAAAATATACCATGTCCAAGGAGAAAAACACTCACTGGTGAAAACATGCCATTTTTACTTAAATTAATTTGTAAAATCAGTGTAATTTCAATCAAAATCCGCCCGAACTTTTTTTGGAGGGGTTCAAAATTGCAAACTTTCCTATAGAAGAACAATAAGGCCACAATAGTCCAGAATAAGGAGGTAAAGGACCGTGACCTACCAGATATCAAGCTGAGCATAAATGCATAGTGGTTAGGATTAGACGGTCGGTCTGCATATAGAACACGGGAACAGACGAGAAAGCCTGGAAACAAAACCACAGCTATATGCAAGAGGCCACTTAGGGCAAGCTTCCACTGCAGACACCTCCTTAAAAAAGTAATTAGTTGTGACATATGTAACACAACTATCCATCAGTAGGGGAGTGGATACTAAAGTGAGCTATGTTTATATGATAGAATAACCTGCTGCAGTAAAAGTAATGAACTAATACTAAATATATGAGCATGGACAAGTCTCAAAGCTAAAAAGAAAATGTCAGTAAGTCACATGTGGTGCGATATAATTATAAGAAGTTTAAAATTGGCGAACAATGCTGTATATATTTAGGAATTTAAAAGAAGTTTACACATGTAGTAAAAGTGTAAAGTGAAGTGTGGAAATAATTGACATTCACAAAAAAAGGAAAGATTCACTGCAGGTCAAACTGGAAGGCAGTAAACGAAATTTCATCTCCTTATGTATTTAATATTGAATTTTATACATTAGGAACATTTTCTGTTAGGAATATAAAATCTGTTCCTGTGTTAAGAACACAGATTTTATATTATTTAAGCATAATTGTGGCTCTAAAATATTTTAAGATCTTCAAAATATTTTTAAAAGAGGAAGAAGAGAGGGAACAAACACGTAATAGTCAACTCAAGTATAGAAGTGCATTTGTCTAAACCATAATTTTTTTTTAAATCAATGGAATGCGAGGAAATGTTAGAAAAGCAGTGGACTCTAAAGTCCACTAGGCTCAAAATTTTCTTGTTCTAGGTAGTTTCAGGTTTAGTGCAAATTATTTCTGGTCTGGTATAAGTTTATTAATTTCTCAAAGGTTTATTATGTGTGGTGGGGGCTGGGAGCCAGGGGTGGGCATTTACTATTCTATATTATCTTGAAACATTCTCCCAGCCTACTAATTTATGCGTCTAAGTATTTCTCGTGCACTAACTATGCTTCTGTCTCTTTGCGAGGTGCTGTAGTGGATACAGGAAAAGCCCAGCATCAATGGGATTCTGTCACCTCCTAAACGAAAGGTTCCAGCTTTGTTCCCAAGTCATATGCTCTCATCTCTTACTACTGCATGTAGTGAGACGCATTATAAATATGCCATTTATAGAGGAAATTTAAGCGAGACAACAAAATCCTTAAAATCTGAAAACTACCATTAAACCTATGAAAAATATAGTTACCAATGCTTTTTTTCCCTTTGACCAGCAGACTGACTTGTAAGAATTATTTCTTCTCACCTTTGTCGTGTCATCATGCTCCTTATTTATATTTTCCCACTTACTCTTTTATCCCTCGCAAACAATCAGGGATTGAACTTATCTAACTGTGTAAACATATGCACCAGCGTCCCCGAGGCTGACTGTGTCATGGAAAGAAAGTTGCCCTCTCAACCGCTGTCTCAAACCGATTTCCACCTGTCGGGCAGGCCGTGCCTGCGGGGTGTTATGGAACCAAAGGACTTAAGTGGGAAATTTCCAGATTCTAAGTGGATGTTGAATCCTGTTTCAGCGTGGGAGTATTTTCCACCCGTTGATAACTTAGGCAGATGGGTTTCCCAGAGCTGTCAAACACGCAGTTGCGACACATTTTTTTCATAACAGGCTACTGAAACGAGCAAAAATTCTAAGGAAGAAAAACACAATCCACAAATCAACACAGTCACACACCAGAGTCATTCTAATTAAGAAATAGTTCTTATGATTTACCCGAACATGGGATCACTAGATCATATAACCACAGGTAAAGGTAATGAAACGTGAGTCGAACTTACTTGAATGAGCTACACATTTTCCCTCAAGAACAGAGCGCGTTGTGTGCCACAGGTGTTTCGGTAATTGCAGTACGTTAGGAATATATCATGTTTAACAGACCTTGTACACACATTTCCACCTGTGCGAGACGGTGGTCCAGTTTCCATACTTGGGGCTGAGTGTCAGATATATACACACCTCCACGCTGTTTAATAAGGCTCCGGTCGCCAAACGAGTGCCGTGACTCTGGTCTCCTCCTCACCCTGCTGTTGATTAGCTGTATGATGGAGTAAATCACTCGGCCTTAGCGTGTCTACATTTTCTCGTATAACACAGCTCAGTATTACAGAAGAGTTTTGCAGACCCTTTATGAAAAGTAGAACTTTGATTCTCCCTCAACCAGATGAAAATTTAAAACGTAAATGGGAATTCTTGATTGCAGAAAAACGTATCCGGTGGTTGACATTTGGATCAAAAGGGAAGTGAATTATATAAGAACAATGGACTTTGATTATGGTGGTGTTACAGCAGTTGAATTCCTGTAGAAACCCTCAATTCTAGTTATTCCAGTAGGAGTTTAAAAATGTCAGTGAGAAACTCAGGACGTGGCCTAACAAGCCACAGTATATTGTGCTGCATTCTTTATTTACAAAATACAATCTGCTTGTTTTATTAAATGATTTAAACCAACACATGTAAAATAAAAGTGATAAGAACATATCTTTTAAAATATAAGCTCAAAATCACGTTAAAGTAAGAAAAGTATACCAAAATACACTTTTATTTAAAAAGAATCTTATTAAACATTTATTTAAAAACTTCTTATTTCTTGGCAACAAAGGCACGGGATATTAGAAGGAATTATATGATTCTCATGGCCAAAGGGAAGTATCCCACAGTCTTCACCTCATGGAGAAGATGTGGAGGGATCTTGGCCAAGGTCAGGGGCCAGGATAATGTGTCTGCAATCAACCCTGCAATTCAGGCCACTTTCCTGTTGAATACATGTGGCCAAGTGGAAAGGGTGGTCACCATTTGCAGCCCTGGCACACCTGAAATATTTTGATACTTGCTCAGTGTAGACAGTTAACAGGGGTCTCCGGACGTGCGTAGTTGACATGTGTAGGCCGCGTGCCCGGGGTCTGGAGACCACAAACCTCATCCTTGGGGACGAAGGGACTCATACTTAGTTCTGAGGTCTGTTGTTTGCCTGATTTTGGTTGAGAACCTCTGAAACAGATGATTCCAGTGACCGTCTTACTCCCAGGTTCTGAGACCTGAGACACTCTTGTGGTTAATAAGGAGATGGAATATGGAGAAAAGCTCGTGATATTGGAAATTTTGGCTCTTCAAATGTTCCTTGATAAATTGTTTAACCTTCTGAATTTCAGATTTTTGTCTGAAGAGTGGGAAAGTTAGGGAAAAGTGGTCTTTAAGTTTCTTCTTTATGTAAAATGGTACATTTTCAGCATGTGTATCGATGCCTGGATATCACTGATGAGGTTAATATGTTTTGGGAGTGGGGAGAAGGAAGAAGACCAAACATCCTATAAGGATCTAATCAACAATTACATAACAACCATATGAACTCATTAGACATAGTTTCAAGGTCATTGATGAAGAGACTTTGATGAGATGCTCAGTTTCTGTAGCTTGCTAAAAGTCAGAATAAATCAATTTTTGAGGGACAAAAAAATGAATCATTTTCTAAGTGTAACTTTTCTAAGACCATAATGTACTTAATGCTCTCATCACTTGATTTCAGCAATGTAGATAATTGAAATAAAATATATTCAAGATACTTAAATTTATTATGTCAAAGTGTATTAGATTTAAAATATGATAAAACATAAATACGCCATAAGTCAACATCCTTCATATTAAAGAGTCTATTTTTTTTAAGCTATGTGATGATTTTTAAAAGCAGTCACTATAGAGATTAGGGAAAATGTAAGGTGATAATTTTATTAATATGTAATTCCTATAATCATAGAAAATTTTCAGAAAGCAAAAGGATGCTGAATTTTACATCAGGAATATTTATTAAAATGCTATGAGTTTAATCTTTGCTTTACTAAGATTTCTTATTGCTCATCTAAGGCATTTACAAAAATAATCATTGAAATATAAAAAAAATACAGATTTCAGATTTTTTTGAGCCAATATATGATATAAGAAAAAGAACAGGTAGGAAATTAGTAAGAGTTATTATTGAAAACACACTGTGACTTAGAAATAAATTAGGTTTAAGATAAATAATAAACTAAGATTAATATGTTTTATATTATTGCCAGACTTACCCTTAAAAGGTAGAAATTTAAATTCCATAAATCTGTCCCCCTATGTCACCCCAAACTGTGTACAGGTAAGATTTTCCTACATTTAATTGTGCACATATGTATTTTTATGATGACATGAACATTTTTAAAGAAACTCAAGCTCTCCTTTCTTGTTAGTGTCTTTAATTGTCTTCAAGCATCAACCTTGACCTTGAACCTTAAGTTCAGATGACTACAAGACTGGACTGGTGTGTGCTGGGTTTAGAAGGGCACTCACTTTTCTAAAATTAAAGCACTTAAAAGAGGAGCCTGTGTTGATCCAGGAGCTTTGCTAGATAATGGGACAGTTATAAACAGTAGTAACATCCCCTGTTCTTAAGAACATCTAATTCGTTGATTCATTCATTCTGTCACTCAGCCATCTTTTTCTTCCTTTAACTTGCATTTCCCAAAGACTTAAAGTGCCAGCAGATAAAAATGCAACAATCTCATCCCTGGGGACGGACGCTGATGTTTGCCTTTCAATGTCTTCTCCTCCTTCTTTCTCCATTATCTACTGAACCTTGATTTTATTCTACTAGAAAAGCTTCATCTGTGCAGCTTGTGGTAATCATGTGACTCAGTTCTAGGCAATGAGATGTAAATAGAATGAGTAGAGTTCAATTGGGTAGAGTTTATGGAAAAGTATTTTTTTTCCTGCGAAAGAGAATCAACACACACATACCTTTTTACCGTTACCGTTTCTCCTTCCTTTCTGAAATACAGCTGTGATAGGTGGAGTTGTAGCCACTGTATTGTGAGCACGAGGACTAAAGTCACAAGGTAAAGATGGTGGATGAGGAAGCAGAAAAAGCCCAAGACCTTTCCAAGCAGCTCTGAGCAATTGGCTGACCACTTCTACACTTCTTGTGATGTCAAAAGTTTTACAGTGTAACACTCCTCATGGACTCAGCTCTTCTCGGGACAGTCTTTAGATTTCCTAACTGTATCTCACTGTTTCTTTTGGTTTATGTGACTTTTTTGTCATGAAGAATTAAGAAGTAAGTGAGTATTTTCTGATGAATATAAATAATTGAAAGAAAGCATTGATGTGAGGAAACTTTAATATAGAGACTTTCCTAAGACTAGCTTGGGACTGGGAGGAAAACTAAAGTTCTGAAAGTCAGTTATATTTGGTACCTGACTTGGTATAAATAAATGATATAAATAAATACGTTTGGAAAAAAAGATGAATATGATCCCCCAAGTTAAGTCAGCCTTGCGTTTCCCTTACGGTTACAGTGTAACCAGATAAACTGTCATTATCAAAAGGAAAGAATAGGTTTTCTCTCAGCCTTTCTTTTTTCATGACTCTGTCCTGGTCACAGTGAAGAGGAGAAATAGAAACACAAAGCAAAACACACCTTCATACAAAACTCTCAGTAACTTAATGAGAACTTCAAACATGGTATTTATTATACCTTTAAGGTGACTATGTCCAGTTTCCCTTGTATTATTAAACAATCTCATACTTAGAAACCTGCTCCTGATTTGTTTATTGGATATTACAAATCTTAATGGAGTCCTGTTGCCTATATCTTTAGAAAGACAATATGTATTTTGGTAAAACTGATATTTTGGACCCAGAGGGTCCTTGGCTCAAATTCCACCAGAGAATGCTTGTGCTGTGCACCTTCATATGTTATTGGTTAGCATGCTCTAATTTTCTTTTTTAAAAACTGATCTTATTGGTGACCCAAAGGCCTTTCCTTGTTTTTCTAGTAACATAAGGGGAAGGTGAGTGGAAAAGTTATGTGAGATGGAGGGGATAAGTTCCAGGCCTTCTGCATTTCGATAAAATAGATCCCTCTCTAGGATTTCCTTTTTTTCATAGTCTTTCATTACCCGAAATTTTTAACTTTCAGAATCTGGGACAAATATTTTTAATTTTGGCTAGTTAATAATTCAGTTAATAATTAATTATAAACATTTAAAGTCATACTTGTATATGGAGAGTTTAGGGAGAAATTCTTAAAGAAAAATAGGAAGAAGCTATTAGCATGAGTAAACATGCAAAGAAAACTACAAATTCAATTTATTTCTTATGATATATTTACCAACTTAACAGCTAGCAAAAAAGTTTTGCTTTAAAAAATGAGTTCAAAGGTTTTTTGGTAAGTTTCCCTAAAAGTATTTTCAATAATTCTTGTTGTGGTTGTAGGTATGTGTGTGTGGAAACAATTATCATGTTAACACATGAATCATAGCATATATGTTTGCAAATACCTTCAATACTGATATGTTATTTCTTCCGTATGAGGTTTAACATTCCAGACTAAGTGTTTAAGTATATATATAATAGGGAAAACAGATGTCCACGCACTTTGCTTTGCATAACAATTCATTAAAGAATAAGAAATATAACTAAATAAGCTCAGTCTGGCTGGTGCTAACTGTTAGTTACCATGTAACAGTCAGCGACAGGAGAACAATATTTGAATATTTAGACTGGTAGCTTCAATGTTGCAAGATAGATATTTAGTGAGAAGAACACCTGTTGCTAATGTTCCTAATTAATTTTATGGTAGATTTTTATGAATCCAAATCTAACACCTTGATACAGCCTTATGTGTCCTTAATAGCACACCACCAAAGATAATCAGTGTTAACGCTGATTTGCATGGTCTTCTGTAATGCTTCAAATAGATATTTTTCAACCTTTCTTTCCTTTTTCCTCCTATCCCTAATCTTCCCTTCTCCTTCCTTCCCCTCCATCTGTCCTCTTTCTCACCTCCTTCCCTCTTCCCCTCCCAATGTCCCTCCTTCCTTCCTTCCTTTTTTTCTTCTTTTTAATATATGAGCCAGGCTAAGGTAAATGTTTTAGATGCAGATCACAAAGACAAAATAATGCTTTGTGTCACTATCTAATAAAAAGTAAATGGTGCTTCACTTTTTACATCAAAAGGCTGTTTTTGCTGGAATAGGTGTATATATATGTTCCTTGCATGACAATAATATAAAATTGTCCACACAGAAGGACAGTTTAATGAAAATGGGATTTTACAATTTAGATTGCATATTGATTTCTTTGTTTCTGTCTTCACGCTCTCTTTTTCTTTTTTTCTTCTTTTTTTAGTACCCAGAATTTTAGGAGGAAACAAAAATCTGCTAGATAGAAATTTCAAAGACAGGTTTTTCTTTTTAATCTAGATGTTGAAATATATTACCAGATAATTAGAAAACTTTCATAATAAAAGGGAAAGAACTGGAAATAGATTTAATACAATGCCTAGACAAAGGTTTTGGTGGTTCCAGGGTTCATTCTCCAAAGCTAGTGATGTGTTGGTCATGGGAAGTAGAGAAGTAACTATCTCAATTGTGATATACCTCAAGCCCAGTTTTGTCTTGACTTTGGTCATTTCAGGTCAAACAATTTTGTCTTGTTTTGCTTAGGCCCTAGCAAGGACCCAGCCACAGTCACTGTCTTTGACAGTGTAAGGACCTCAAATTTAGTCCCCCAGGATATAGACTTCTTTTCTTTCCTTTTTTTTTTTCTTTTTTCAGTTATGTAACTGCACTGAGCATGTAACCTGGTGATTAATCGCTGTGCTTGACCCTTGGGTCCTGTGGGATAAACTTCCCTGGGGTCTTCTATGGGGTGGAAGGTCCAGTCTCATAACCAGGCATGCCATACGTCTCCCAGTCAGGTCCAAATAGCAGATCACAAGCTCAGAATGGCACAGCTCAGAAGGAATATCCTGAGAGGAGGGGGTTGCCTAAAATGTTAAGAGCAAAAGGAAGAAAATCGACAAACTTGGATGCTAGTTACAATGAAAGATGAGAAATATGAAGAGAGTCATGGTCACTCGAAATCCGAGGCCCAGCTTCATATGTACTCACGCGTTGGCAAGAACCCAAATTTTTAAATACTTGTGTACAAATGAATTATCTGTTCCAGTTAATAGAAGGTTCACTTAAAGCAATTTACAGACAACAAAACAGGATGGGCACACGATGTTCTCTTATTTCGTAGCTCTAACCACTCAGAACACCTTAAGAAACCATGGTCTTGTTGTAGTTCATCGAACAGTAAAAACTGCCAGCTACAAAGTGAAGGGGGAAAAAGTAATCCTAACCCCTTTAAAATCCTGCTTTTTGGAAGAAAAGTGGACACTGAAATGCCTGGTTTTTTTTTTTTTTTAACATTTTTTTATTGAGTTATAGTCATTTTACAATGTTGTGTCAAATTCCAGTGTAGAGCACAATTTTTCAGTTATACATGAACATACATATATTCATTGTCACTTTTTTTTTTCACTATGAGCTACCACAAGATCTTGAATACATTTCCCTGTGCTATACAGTATAATCTTGTTTATCGATTCTGCATATGCCTGTCAGTTCCTTTCTTACATCTGCTTATTTTAAGTACCTTTAACCCCAAATGATCCTTATGCCAAAGTAGCATATTTTGGGGTGAAATACTCTGCCACTTTTCAGTTGCATATGTGTTTGACAAATGTTTTCTCCACTTGGGAGCTTGTGTTTTCATCCTTTTCACTGTGGGCTTTCACAATGCAAATTTTTTTAAAAAATTTGATGAGGTCTAATTTACCAATTCTTGTTTTATGAATTACACTTTTGATGTCACATTTAAGAACTCTGCCTAGACTTAGCTCCCTAATATTCTATTTTTTTCAAAAGTTTTATAGTTTCACAATTTATGTTAATGTCTATAATTCATTTAGAGATAATTTTTGTTTAAGATGTGAAGTTTAGGTAGAGGGTTTTTTGTTTGTGATTTATTTTGGGCTCTGGACATCCAGTTGCTTCAGCACCATTTTCAAGGTTATCTTTCCTTCTTTGAACCTTTGTCCAAATCATTTGAACATATAGCTTATATAAAGCTTATATAGCTTTTTTATGTTTCTTCTGTTTTGTTTCATTGATCAATGTGTCTTTTCTCCACCAATACTACACTGTTCTGGTTACTGTTGCTACATGGTAAGCCTTAACATCAGCACTTACTCTTACGTGTCAAGATTGTTTTAGCTATTCTTAGGGCCTGTGCCTTTCCAGATAAATTTTAGAATAGGTTTGCCTATTCTACCAAAAGCCTCCTTGGATTTGGATCAGAACTGTATCAAACACATAGTTAAATTTGGGGAGAATTGGCTTCTTCACTATGTTGACTTTTCCAATCCATGGACACAATGTCTCTCTACTTATTTTGCTCTTTGATTTACTTCATCAGCATTTTGTAATTTTCATCCTCTGTGTACTGTGTGCATGTTGTATTAGATTTATACCTACATATTTTGGGGAGGCAATTTTAAATGGTATTGCATTAAAAAATTTTTCTGGTCTCTATATGTTCATTGTGAGATAAAGAAACACACTTGATTTTTGTGTATGGATCTTGTATCTTACAACCCTGCTGAACTCACTTCTTATTACTGAGAGTTGTGTATATGTGTGTGTATGCAAATTTTAAAGTGCTGTTTCTGCTGAACTGTGAAGTCAAAAAGTTGTTAAGTTGACCATCATAAGGCAGGGACCACCTGTATACACATATGACCTGTAAGAGTCTACTGGTGTCAGCATTTTACTACCTCGAGTAAAGTGTGAAAACCTCACGTCTATTTAGTTACATTTATGTTCCCCTCTTCTACATTTCTAGAAATCAGGTAGTGTTAAAATTTTTGCTTCAATCTTCAATACTTCTTCCTTCCCGATGCTTCATGAGCCTTCACTTATCACGTCTTTTCTGTTTGAAGAACTTATTTAGTGAATTTTTGTTTTAATAAAATAAGTTTATTGTAGCAGCAAATTGTTCAATCCTGGTTTTGTGTGTGTGTGTGTGTGTGTGTGTGTACTTTAGCCAATTTTTTAAGGGTAAGTTAGAGACAGATCCTTTTTGTTTTTGTCTCATTTCCTCTTTATTCTTGAACAATAGTTTTCCCAGATACAGAATCATGGTTGACAGTTATTTTCTTTCAACACTTGAAAAATGCTGTGCTCTTTCCTTCTGGCCTCTGTGGTTGCTGATGAGAAATTTGATAGATTACTTGGAGGTAATGAATCATTTTTCTCTGGCTGATTTCAAGATATTTTCTCTTTATCTTTAGTCTTCAGAACTTTAATTACAATGTGTCTTTGTGTAAATTTCTTTGGGTTTAATCTGTTTATACTTTGCTCAGTTTCTTGGAACTGAATGTTATATCTTTTGCCAAATTTGGGATGTTTTCAGTCATTGTTGCTTCAAATACTCTTTCTGCCCTCTTCTTTTTCTTCTCTCCTTCTGGGACTGCTGATACAAATGATGGATCTTTCATTATTATTCCACAGATTCCTGAGGCTCTGGTTTTGGTTTTGTTTTTTTCACTCCTGTTTCATCTCTGTTGTTTAAATTGGGCGAATTCTATTCATCTCTACTGAAATCCACTGATTCTGTCCTCATCATCTCCATTCTATTGTTGAGACCTCCTAGTGAGTTTTTTTTTTCCTGTTACTGTATTTTTTAGTTCTATGATTTCCAATTTTTAAAATAATTTCTTTTTCTTTGCTGAGTTTTTCTATTTTTCATTTGTTTTAAGACAATTTGTAATTGACTGAAGCATTTTTTTTTAAATGATAGCTGTTCTAAAGTGCTTGTCAGACAGCTCCAACATCTGATTGATCAGTATTGATATCAGTTGATTGGCTTATCTCATACAACTTGTGATTTTCTTGGTTCTTTGTACAACAGCTTTTTTTTTTTTCTTTTGGTTTTGGAGACTCTGGGTCCTACCCAAATATTTTATTTTATCAGGCAGTCACCCTGTTTAGCTTCACCACTTGGATCTTACCCTATTTTTGCAAGCTGTGGTTTTCCAGTGACAATTCACGTTTCCAAGTTTCTGTGGGGTTGTTTTGGCCTGTTTGGTTTATCTAGTGCTGTTGGGGCCTTACTAGTCTCCACGGAGGTTGTCTGGAAAGGGATTTTCCTAGACAGCTGGGCATTTCTCTGCAGGAATGGATTACATGTGTTTCTCTACAGGTTCCTCCCAGCTGCTCTGGTGTCTCTCCACAGAGGAGGAGAGTCTGAGCCCCCAGATTTTTGACAAAAAGTCTTCCTGGACGAGGCTGCCTGCTGTCGCTGGATCTTTTCTGCCATCTCTGCCCACCCAACTTTGTATGGCATCTCTTTGTGTGAAAAGGAGTCTCAAGCTTGACAGAGAAGGGAGTACCTCTCCTGGTCACTTATTTCCGGCAGGGCTTCCCATCAGTCCTCCTTGCTGGGGGGAGATAGGCTTTATCTGACTCTGTCAAAGGCGCTCACATTTATCTAGAGGGGCAGTGAGTCCGGCTGGGGTGCCTTCTGCTGCAGGAGGAGGGAAATGACAATTCCAGGCGGCCTTTCTCTGTTGGGGGTGAGGACAGGGATGCCCTGCTGCTGTGCTGTTCCTCCAGCTTTGGGGTCCCAGACCAGCTCACCTTTCAGAATTCTCCTCCGATCGTTATTTATGCCATTTCCAGGGCGTATAGCTGTGCTTTCTGGGGAGGAACAGGAGAAAATGGGTCTACAGCATCTTGTCCCTGAAATTATTTTTGCAGTTAAAATAATAAAATTTACTTTCTGAGCATGTTTATTTTACGTTTACAGAAAAATTGAGCTGAAAGTGTGGAGACTGTCCATATACCCCTTCACCCCACCTCCACATTTCCTCTGTTGTTGATAGCTTGCATTGGTGCATTTATGGTACACTTATGCAGTTTATAAGCCAGTATTGATAGTTTGTTATTAACTAAATTCAGTAGTTTACATAGGGTTCACTCTTTGTCTTGAACAAGAAATCAGCTAGAAGTCCTGTCCTACATGGGCTGTGCCATCACTGGGACGTAGTGGGAATGTCGGAGTTCTGTTGACACGCGGGAGCCTGGGGCTTGCGGCAGCAGGCGCACCTGATGTATGCTGGGGTGGGGACACTGATCGGATACCCCACTCGCTGGCGGGTGTGGACTTTCTTCAGTGGATCAGAGCCAGAGTTGATCAGGACCTGCTCACGAACATGGCAAGAGCAAGCAGCAATTGGCTGCTGGAACTAATAACAATTTAATATCAAGGAATGATTTAATTTAAACTTTAATCTCATTTTAAGATAATACCATTATGTAAAAGACAACACTGAACAATACCAATAGCTTATTATTTTAAAATAGTAAGTTTTCAGGTTGTTGGTTTATGGAAAATACAAGCTGAGTCAGGGTTCTGAAGAAGAAGAAAATGCTTGATTTCAGCACTTTCTTTTTATTTTGATTCATGAAGTCAAGTCTCATAGGTAGGTTATTGTTCATCTGAACTAAAGAGGAAGCATTGGAAGTGAGATAAGAAAAGAACTGGAAAGTGCGTTTGGAACAGGCTTGCCCAAGATCATGCATTTTTGTCTTGAAAATCTATTAGGATTCCATAGTTGTATAAATTTCACAGTTCTTTTTATTTTATAAAATAGAAAATGATTACAATTTTGTGTAATGTATTGTACAGGTTTAATAAGATTGCGCTCTTGCCAAGTACTGTAGAAACAAATAAATGCAATAGAAAATTGCTGACACACCAGGAAACTGCTAGTTCAACATAAACGCTTTCTGTAAATAAATCTAGTGTAATTTCCCTATACATCTTGACTACGGCTTTCAGCTCTGCCCACAGGAGAGCAGTTGCACGGTGCTGGCAAGAGTTCATACTTTTGCCTCTCCTGCACATTTACAGCCCAGCAATTCAGACATGTGGGCTACATTTGTCACAGCAAAAGTCACCAAAGGAAACTGAGACACAATGCTGACTCTGGCTTTGGTGTCTTCCCAAAAGGTCTGTTGCCAGAAAGCGACAGGTGCATCACACACGAGAAAACGAAGACAGCATCAGAAAGGGACAGTTGTGTTTGGGTCTACTGCCTGTTCACATTGTGGTGTGGGTGGGGAGTTGACCAGGTCAGGATTCAAACCTATGACTGCAAGTTGCTGGATGATGTCGCCTCGGAGTAGCTACCCCTCTCCCAAACGGAGATTCTCTCCTTGCTACCCAACCTGTTCTTTCCTTGACTCACAAAATAGCCGCACCATTTACTATGTTGTGGTTACTCCCCTGTATCCAAATAATTACGATTTCTAGTTGATTTCACTCTAATTATTTGTAATTTAAAATATTTTATTGGTAAACATAACTACAGAAAACTGCATAAAATAAATGCACAGCTTAACAAATTATTATAAGGTGAATACCTTGTCTTGTAGTAATCATCAAAAATCATGAAAAATTGACATTGTCAGCCACCCCACAACCTTTCACAAACTGGCCGCCAGTCACAACCCTCTCTCCCACAAGAGTAACAGCTTTCCTGACGTTTGTTATTCAATTGTCTACTTTCCTGTGTAATTTTATCACCTAGTGTATGTCTCTAAATAGTATAGATTTCATTCTTTTAACTTTTTGAAGCAATTATAAATCAATAAGATGTTGCAAAAATAGTACAGAAAGGTCCCAAATAGCCTTCACTCAATTTCCTTCAATAATAACATCTTACATAACTTTAGTAAAATATCAAGCTAGAAAACTGACATTGGTTGAATCTACAGAATTTATATTCAGAATTTTCTGAATGTCACCAATATACAATTTCCTCACATGTGTATATTTTTGTGACCATCACCACAATCAAGATACAAAACTTCCAGCCCTTCAGATATCCCACAGATTACCCCATTATACTCACTCCCTTTTCCCTTAGTCATTTATTAACCTTGGAAGTCATTAACCTGTTCTGTTTAATCTGTAATTTTGAAAATTTTGTACGAAGGGAATCTTACAGCTTATAACCTTTTGAGATTGGCTTTTTTTCAAAGGCAGCATAAATCCCTAGAGATCAATCCAAATGTTGCATGCATCAATATTTTGTTCCTTGTGTGTTGCTAAGTAGTATTTCACAGTATGGATGTACCAGAGTTCCAAGTACCACTGTAAAACGTTTGGGTTGCTTTCTGTTTGTGGCTATTATGAATAGAGTTGTTTTCAACCTTTGTGTACAGGTTTTTATGTGAACATAATACGTATTCAATTCTCCGGGATAAATACAGTTTAATTGTTGGGTAATACTATAGTTTAAACTTTTTATATATAGTATAATGATAATATATGTATATAAATATTTACACTATGTATATACTCACATATATATTAATGCTTAACTTTACTCTCTACCTTTTTATTTTTTTAAATCTAGTTTCTGAAGAAGCTTGATCGTTTTTCTTACAGAATTTTTCGTAGTCTGAGTTTTGCTGGTTGCATTCTCACGATATAGTTTAGCGTGTTCCTCTTCATTTTATATTCCCTGTAAATTATTCTGTATGTAGAGAGTTAATCATATACGACCTAGTGTATCTGGGGGGAGAGGGCAAGATCACTCTCAAAGTGGAGTTGTGTTCTTCAACAGGAAGCATGCGGTGTCTGTCTCTTTTTTTGTCCATTTAGCCGTCAATGCCTAGATTCTTTATTCATGGTGGCAGAATGATATTACAGTTATATCTGAGGAAGACTGAAATATTGGTCCCAATTCTTCACCCTTCCCTGTGTCCACTCTACACTCTTGCTTTGGCATCTCAAAGGCAAAATGCCTTTCCTGCCTCTTCACCTTGACTTTGGACATGTCACTTGCTTCGGCCAGTGGTTTGTGGGTGAGACTGACAGTGTGCCCATTACATGCCTAGGTTTTAAGAGCCCTCTGTGTTTCCATTTTCCATTTTGTGCTCTGCCATCACCCTGAATCACAGTGTCGATCATGCCTTCATCCTGGGCCCCAGAATGGACATCTGTGGAACAGCCATGGCCAACTGGACCTGCATCTTGAAGTCAGCCGAGCCCATCCTAGGGCAGCCAGTACTTAACTGATCCTCAGTCTTGAGAATAAATGATTGCTATTTTAAGACTTAGATATTTCAGGAGCTGTATTATAATGCTTCATTCTTATGTAAATAACTAACTGATAACACTTTCTTTGCTGGGAGCCTTTTACAAAGAGAAACTTCATGCCACCTTCTTGTTCATTTCCCAGTGGATATACTTTGTAATGGAAATGCAGAATCAATTCTTCATTCTACCTCTTTATTTCTTCTTTTTCAAATATTGCCTTCCTAGTATCCTCCAGAGTAATCCATTAATACTGTTTTGTCTGTTACATGTGTGTGTGCATGTCATGCATGTATATGTGATTGTGCACTCACGCATTTAACATATATGATGTGTTTCTACCTGCCACTGTTATTAGCCTTATTGATGCTTAATTTGTCCAGTTTTTTCTGACTAATAAGATCCTTCCCAAGCAGGTTCCCACATCCTTTTCATAATCTCCAAAGGCTTCTTATCTAGAGTGAGGATATATCCCAGGCTCCTTGCACACATCCTCCCTCGGACTTGCAGTCTGTCATTTCTCCAGCAAGCCCACGTGGAGTGGGCGCTGGGGGCCCGAGGGGTATTACTGCCGAACTGGTCGGTCATTGTTTCTAGTCCTTTTCAGTGAAGGAAACATCTTCATTGAAATTTCTGAAAATTCTTAATTTACATTTGAAAACATCCTTGCAAATATGTACATCTAAATCCACTTAGAGTTTTGAATGAGGAATTTCTTTCTTAATTTTAAGAAAAAAAAAGTCATGTTTTCATATGGATATTTCCACTTAGAAGTCAGGCTTGGAGCATGTTTATTTAACCTCTTCTACCCTACAAATGTAGCTACTTCTTCCCTCACCAAAATGTTTCTTAATATTCCAGAGACGACAGAATTATACTAATACATGAAATATTCTCAAAATGAGATGTGAGTACTACCGCCATAATATGATTACTAAAAACAGTTGAAATTTTTTTGTGTATAATCCTCGTATTCTCTCTGGTCACAATTCTACTGCAGGTACATACTTATCTTAGTTACTATAATTGCTTTGTTATAAATCTCAATGCTGTAGTTTCAGCTCTATATAGGTAAGCATAATTAATGTTTATAGCTAGCTTTTATGTTGCTGTCTCTGCGTTTATTTTGATTGTCTGAAGCTTGTTTTCTAATTTATTCCCAAGGAACAGCTAGCTGATGGAGGCAATATTGTTTGAGTGTCATGCAATGCCAATTTATCTGTGGTCTTTACATGCAAAAGTCAGTTTGCCTAGATATTAAATCTTTAATTCACATTTTCTTTTCTTGGATATCTTACAATTAATATTCTTCTGTCTTCTGGCATAAACTGATGCTGTTAGAAAGTCTAGTGACAATCTGATACTCTTTATAAGTTACTGATCACTGAAATGATTTTCTTCTTCTTTAATGCCCAATGGTTTTGCAAATCCAAAACTTCTACTAGGATACATGTTGGATTTAGTAATTCTGGCTTTATCTTCCCACATATGCATCATGCCTTTTCAGTGCATACTTCTGAGTTATCTTCCTTCCAGAAAGGCTTTCTAGAATTGTGATTTTATAATTATTCTGTTTCCTGGTTTTAATCTTCTTATCTTAGCGATTTCCATGTATGTGTGTTGAGATCTTGGTTGCCTAGTTTCTGTGTGTCACTTTGTCTCCACTCTTCTTCATTTCTTTTACCTTCTGTATCTTTTAAGGAATTACCTGTTGAGTCTGTTCACTCTGTGTACTTTCTAGTTTACTGTTTCTTTCTGAAATGACATTTCTTTTATTTCTAATTTTCCCTGGAGGTCTGTCACCAAACTTTTGAGCTTTTTTCTAATTCTTGTCTTGCTGTAATTTCATATCTTGTATTACTTCCTTAAGGGTTTTTAGTTTCTAGTTTTTTTTTTTTTTGGGAAATATTTAATAATAGTTCTCTTCTGTTTTATGGACATGACTTTCTGGAAGATGTTCATTATCTACAGGAATGTTATCCTGTATTAATCTCTTTTTCTTTAAGATAGCTTTGTATAGTCTGATCTTAATTCTTTTGTTGCTAATTTTTGCAAGAAATTAATTTTCCAAACTTTGTTTACTTTAAGATACCTTTCCTAACTTCCAGAAATTTTTAGGATAGCTCTAGAACTCTCTCTTCTGTTGTTCTTGTGAAATGTCTAAAAACCATAACACACATGTACAATTTTATTTTAATCTTTCCCCCTTATTTCTATTGTCCTTGATCAGTCATATTTCAATTATATTTCCAGTAATTTCTCCTCAGTGTGAGATGTATTTCCTAAAATGGGGTTTTGGCTTGTTAGCTGTGAGGGTTTTCAGAGCCCAGCCAACCCAGCGCACTCAGGCCATTTCAGAGCACCTGTAATCACCCTCTACTGGAGTATTTACCCCTCCCCACCTCAGCACCTGCTCTCAGATTGGTTCACTGAGATTTCTCATGAGTGTCTTTGATTAATTCTGAATTATTAGGTCCTAAAGACATCCTCTTGTTTTTTTCAGTTTCTCTTGCATGGATACTAAAAACACAAAGATTTTATAGCTGTCATTTCATCAGCACTTATCGATATTTTGATTTTTATGGGAAATAAAAATTAGCAAATAAAAAGGTAACTGAGATAGCAATTAATGGAACTCAGAAATGTCAGAAAAGCATTAACAATGGCTCACTCTAAGAACACATTGGACCAGAGATTCCTACAAATCCATAAAGCCACTTCTTAATTATGTATTTTGCTTTTATTTTTAAATAAAATTCTTATTTTCAGATGACATTGGGGCTAAATTTAGATTTCTCAGCAATTTTCTTAGATTATTACACATTCTACAGTTTCACCAAATGATGGATAGTTTATCTCTTTTTAATGCTTACCTTTTCAGGATTGTTTCCATAATAATTCTCAAAGGTCATGGCATTCACAGCTCTTTATGTCAATAGAGGTTCTGACTAAATCTACTGAATCATTCATGAATATATTCTTAATGTAAATAATTGCTTTTTTATGTTAGAAACGTATCTTTAAGTCAGCTTTTCTCTTTTTTGCATGAATGGCACTGTTTCTCAACTTAATAGCTTGATAAGACTAGGGGGAAAGTTGCCATGTAATTGATTTCTACATTTATGCCAGCTTTACCCTACTAAAAAAAATGAAGCTTTATGATCTTGTTTAAAAGAGTTTAGGAATACTGGAAGTGCATGATAAAACCCACTACATGGTGCTTTCCTTTACAAGCACCTGATAAGGATTATTAAATTGGATTTTAATTTGAATCCCTTTCAAATGTATATATCTACCAATATTTGTGTTACCCTGTTGAAACCATAGGGTAAACAGATCTAGCTATTTTTGGCATCTAAGCATGGTGGAGAACAAAATGAAGAGATGTAGATACAACCTCAGCATCTTTCTTAACACCGTGCTGTAGGGCAGCTACCACAAATTAAAGTTAGCCCAGGAATTTTGATCTACTTGTCATCATTCGGACATTAAAAAACATCCATTTGGAGGCTTATTCTCATGCTGACTGCAGCTGGTGGGCCAGCCCAGTCCCGTGGAAGCCTGTTCAGAAGCAGGCCTCCGTTCCCTGGCACCTGCAGGCTTGTTAAGCAGCCCAGCCTGGTAACTTCACCCATTACTCTGAGCGAGAGAGCACTTGAATGACAGGCACCGAGCCAGTGTTTACCCTGTGGGGCTCGTGACACACACAATGTCTGTCAACAGTCCCTATCACTTGCCTGCTTATGCAGACTTTTTTTTTCCTGATGTATTCATCACCAGACTGCAGACACCTAGTTAATCCATTTAGAACCTATCAGCTCTGTTCATCGGCTCATAAACCTATTACCTTGGAGGCGCGGTGCTAAGGGACACAGGTGCCAGACCAGTGCACAAAACCCAATTGAGTTATGTAGCAGGCAGTGAGGGGCTCCTAATCACGATGCCGACTGCATGGGGAATTGCCCGTGTTATGTGGTAGCAGCCACTTTATTAAATATCGATTTAAATCACGGCCTTTAATCAAATCTGATAGAAGACCTTTTTCACCTTCGCCCCTCTTCGGCTCCTCCCCCCCCCCCCCCTTTCCAATCAGCCTGTCTGGTGACATCGGAGCTGAGGAATGAATAGTTAGCAAGTAGTTCACCAGAAAACCCTTTGCAGCAGTAATGAGGCATTTGTGATAATCGAGTGATGAAATGTAAATGGGCAGTAATGAGCACAATTACGTCCACTAGGGAACCATCAGCGTGGCTTCTTTCCTCACAGATAGATGAGCTCTTTCTCTGACATTGCCCACTGCTGACTTCACTTCGCAGGATGCCTCGCGCGGGTGGGGAGAGGCCTGGGGGGCGAGGGGGTGGGGAGCTGAGAAACAGCACAGAGAAGACGGCCCGGACCGCGGTCCGGTCAGCGCCCTGGCGGGAGCCACTTTGGTCCCCAACACGCCGGCCAGGACCTTCACCCGCCGTCTCCGCACCCCGCCCCTCCTCTCCCTGCCCTCGCGGTCCTTGGAGATGCTAGGACTCCATTGGCTGCGAGGCTGGAAAGCCGCCTCGCTGTGCTAACGAGCTTGCGTGAACCTCGGCCTGTGTGTTACACTGGAAAACCGTGCAGTGGGACTGGGGCCGACTGGATGTGAGCAGAGACTGAAGCCAAGAAATGGGACCCTTGCCAGGGAACACCAGGACACTGCCGCCGGTGTCATCTTTGTAGGCAGGGAGCTAGCGGGGAGAAAGATGCTGGCGTTTCCAGGAAACAGGACAGCTCAGCACATCTGTTACCGCTCTAGCCAGAGCTAACGCAATCTGGCATTGCGTGGCAGGATGTTTTTACAACAAAACCAGAGTGGTCTACCAGTTGCAGGACAAATTGTAGCGTGCGGAAAATGTTTCATTATCTTAAAACATTTTTTTTAAATTAGTTGGAGAAAAACGTAGTCAGCCCTTGACACAGGAAATATGTATTAAGATGTTTTAAGAACACATTTGAAATGAACGACTAGTTCACTAATATGACTATAATGTACACACAGTCACATTAAAATTAGAGAAACAAATATGTCTTTATAAATAGCTTTACTAAATAAATGAGTTTAAGTGTAGATGTACAGATGTAAGGGATCAGAGTTAGGATATGAAAACTGATTTTAATGAATGTTCAATTAAAAGCTAGCTAATGTTATTTTGTATTAGAGGTTTCCAAATCCACAAAAACTTAATATTTTCTAAGATTATATTCTCAGCTTGTAGTAGAGCAACTGCCATATTTTTTGTTATTTTTTTCTTGTTACTACTGTTTTGTTTTCGAACTTCGCATCATTAAATGTCTACTTTATAGATATTTATTTTATTTAATATTTTAATTTTAATATTTATTATTATAATTTTTATTAATTTATATGTTTAAATTATATTTATTTAATATTTAATATTTTTATTAGCCAGAGTTGGTAAATTATAAAAAATATTAGGCCAAATTTCTGTCAGTAGACCAAGCTGTTAAATGTACATGGCTGTTGATCAATATGAGAAATGCATCTATTGTTTAATAATATTCATTTGCCCAAAGACAAATTGACAAGGTTAGCAACACTTTTCAATTTTCTAAGTAGTTATTTTAAGGACGACTTTTCCTGGGATACTCATTTTAAAGAGTGCTGAATTTGTGGAGAGCTAGGGTTCATGGGTGGCTTCATCCTCATAGTCTTGAATATATTGGGAAAGTTTGGCAAAATGATTCGCTCAGAGAAATTGATGAATTGCCTTTTAGTGAGCTGGTTATTTGGTGTATCACTTATTCAGTAAATAGCCTTCTGGCAAGCTGACTTTTGTTAAATTGGCTTTAAAAACTTTGACTTAGAAAGTGTTTAAAAAATGCCAATCTGACCTAATTAAAAATAAATCAGTGGCATCTACTGATTTAGTATAGAAAGGTAATATCACAAATCAGCACCCTGAGTCACTCAAGACCCTTAATCTTATGACAAAAGTGCAAAACTAAGACCTTCTGAGGCAGTGATTATAAAAATTGATGAAACACTGTGTGTAACTTAGCTTCGCTTGCTCCAGCAACCTTAATTCTTGTGACGCTACAACTTGATTGGGTACCAGAACTGTAATAGGTCCCCCTACAGACACCACGTGGTTTCCTTTCTACACCTTCGTTTATCCAGGCCTTTCTAGCCTGGGCCCTTCCTTCTCTTCTTTTTCTTCATCATCACCTAACCTAACGATCCCTTCCTCCTTGGGAAACCTTTCTCAGTTCCCAAGACTGGATAGTTTGAACATTTTCTCAGCATCCATTGCTTTGTTTCTTAGTTCTACTTCACATATTTTATTCACAGTGAAGTTCTTGGAGTTAAAATATTCAAAGATGAATTTTTAGGTTTGTATCTGCTGCATGAATTTTGTTGCCTGGGGGATAGTAGTTTCTCAATAAATGTTTATTAACTAGAATTGGAACGGTTTTAACCCACCTTCTTGACTTAGTAAGTATTCAGACAGAAACCTAATTGCATCCTACTCTTATCCTTTTAATTTTTAATCTGCCACCTCTCTCTCTTAAAAAAGCAAGTCCTGTAAATTGAAGGTTCTATGAGGTGTTAGTGTGTTAAGAAAGCTTTAAGAAAAGTCTCTCTTCTTCTCTGGTACAATAAAACCCAGTTTGCTCAAAATGATTGTTTTCCTGAGCATCTGACATGAATATAGGTCTGACTCTGACAGTTAAAGAATGCTTTGTTTGTGGCTTTTTTTCTTTCAAAATTAGTGTGCATTTATAAAGGATGTAAAATACACATGAAATGACAACACAGGGAGAAGAGCTGACCTACTTAGAAGAACAAGCTGTTTTTAACAATACGGGACCATGTGTTTCATGTATTTGAATTTAAAGTTGCATGATAATAAATCCTTGCAGATGTACTAATTAACATGGATCCTCCAGTTAGCAAAACCAGGATGCCTGCTTGGCAACGCTTTTCTAGCCTGTTTAAAAGCCCCATCCCATGAAAGATGTTACTCTAATTCAAGTTGCCCTTGCTCACAATTTATTCCTATCAAGAGGGCTGAAAGGTTCCAGTGTTAAGCTATTTCTTTGTTCATTTTTCATGACTTTTTCTTCATGCTGGCTTTTTAGTATAGTGTTTCACTAATGCTTAGCAGCTCTACTATAGGAAAAAAAAAATAAACCATTCAGTTCCATTAATTTGGGGGTGGAATAAAAAGACATACAATAAGAAAAGATTCAGAGAATCAGATGGAAATGTGGAAATTATCATTTTCAGTCACCCCACTATTGTGGACTGGCTGTACTCTATATAAATTCTGAAGTACGCCTACTTCTAAATGCACATTTACCGTTTTATCATTTTTCATTCATTATTTTCTAAAAAGCTGTTAACAGTAAGCCTAAAGGCCATACTTAAGCTATCACTCCAAAAAATATAAAGAAACTCATTTGAGTCTTTTAGAAATAACATTGGTCTGTGTTATATGGTATATGGCACATATCAACAATGCATTTCACTTTTAACCTGTCCCATAACCCATTCGCAGTTATTCATGGATGCAGTTAGACGAGGTTATTTTCCCCCTGACAAAAATGGGCCATTTTTCCCTGTTTAGCAAAATCTGGAACACAGATCATTATAGCGCTTTTGGCAGCTAATTTGAAAATCAGTGACTCAACTTTGAGAAGAATCTTTTTTTCTGCCCTAAAGAATCTCTGAGTTTTCAGACTCCAGTAATTGAAAAATCCCCAAACACTCACTCACAGAGGAGATACACATTACTGCAGGAACAGTCTACAAATTGTAAAGTATTCAATTTACATCCCCAGCACCTCAGGGCAGTTCTGAAGAATTTATATCTTTGGGAACCTTTGAACTAACAAAAGATAACATTTCACAGTAAAGTCTACTTGGATAAAACTTTTTAACTCCCTTCTATCCTCTTATAAAGGAACTGCTTCCTTCACGTGATTCTGACTGGGAAGATGAACCCCAGCCGTGAAAAAATTGGACAGAAAAGAAAAAGAAATGGAAAAAACAAAAACAAAAAAACAGGAACATCTTTTCTGTCAAAAAACGATGCCTACGTGCATGTTAATTATTCCTGAGCCGCCGTGGCACAGTTATTATAGCTCTTTGTTTTAAGGAGCAAAACAAAAGGAAGTTTTATTTTTATGATTGTACTTCAAATTTCCGGAAAAAAGGATCCAATTTTTTTTTTTCTATTTGGGATTGTCACCTTGGTACATAGTTTTTTGATTAATAAATACATCTGGTATTTTTGATATTTTTAAGGAAGTTTAGGAAAAGACGGTTTTATTGGAGCACTAAAATTCGGCGCATCCATGAAACGAACTTCTTGTCAGAGGTTCCAATTAGCAAATAAAAACTCTTCTCCTTGTTAATTACCACGTGTACTTCCACAGCCAATGAGCCTTAAATGATTAATTTAATTTGAAAAATATGGCTCTGTAGTGTTTGGTTCTCCTTGTTTTCTGGCTCTTGTAAAGGAAGCAGTAAGAAATTTGCAGTGGATTAAATTGGACCTGCATTTTCTAGGTAGGAAGTGATCTTTCTCTGCCCCTTCCTCTGGCTTTTTGATCAAAGATGATTTCTTGTAGAGTAATTACTAATTTTCTGACATCTGTGGCTCAGGACAGAGTTAGCATTTGGACTGAAAATTTTAGCAAAGAAAAACTCCTTTATGAAACCCTTTCTCAATTTAATTAGCATATTTATTATCAATACTATGGTAACAATAATGAAGCATTTAAATGCAATAACTTGATAAGCCTTTTTTTAAGTTTAAAAATTGATCAATGTTCCTGTTAAGTAATAATCTAGGAATCTCATAAAACTGGTTTATTCAGCCCAGAAAATTAGGCAATCCATCATGACTGATTTGCTCACATGTTCCCCTGCAAATAAGTGAGATGGAAACTTTAAAACCAATAAGATAATGCACTTTACAAATTCAGCTGAGAGAGATGGATAAACTAAGATGCCACCAGCATCAGCTACAAAAAAATCTGTTGTGTTTCCAATTATTTGAGCAGATTTTTGTATCCCAATTTGCTGCCAGCCTGGCTGCATCTAGCCCCCTCCTCCTGTTTTTTCAAACCAAATCATCAGGTCTTAAATCAGAACAAGCTCATCATATCATCCTATGAAAGGCCAACAGGGGATAAAGGACCCCAGATGTTATATGAGTGTTCTTTTAGGCTTTCATTTCAGCCTTCCTGCGTTCCCCATGCTGCTTTTTACTTGTCAGAACGGAAAATGTGCTTTGATAGATAACAACCCTATTTTCTTCACTGGCTGAGCTTAGAGAATACCATTAAGTATTGATATCTAGGGTGCTTAACTAGGGAATGCAATCACAGCAGTCCCAAAATTGGGGTTCTGTTGCATTATTTTACATGCCAAGATTTTTGAAAGACTCCAAATTAATTTTGTTTTCCTTAGGAAATAAAAGTCATAGGGTTTTAGTTGTGAGAGATGAAAGGAAGGGAACCAAGGCCCGTGCCTCCCTGTATCTCTCCTTCCTCCTGCAGATCTCCGCTCACATCAAGGGGTCCAGATACCCCTGGGAAGCCTTGCAGAGGTGAATTCTTGAAACGGAACTGTAGCCCCAGCCTGCCAAAGCAAACTGTTGAAATGCTTTGTACTTGGAGAGCTTAGCATTTGTACAACTTTGGTCCTGTTATCAAAGAAAGGGAGAAAAATTAAGGAATCTTCCATAATCTGCCTTCAGAGACAATCTCATCACACTTGATGATGGTAACAACTCTGACACGTGGCAAACTGGGGCATCTCAACTTGCTTGTGACGGGGTTCAAGGTCAGCCTATGCTAACTATGTAACGCAGCCACCTTGTGTGATTTGATGCAGGAGACAAAATCACTCTCCTCTGGATTCCAGTAAAACTGTATGTAAAAAAAAAAAAAAAAATATATATATATATATATATATACACACACACATATGTATACTTTTATAGGCTTTGCTGGATATGTGTCATAAAAGGATGCCCAGTTTTGCTTGTAGCTTCCTGGACTCTGTGGCGAATGCAGGCTCTGCCTGAGAGGAAAGTAGGTGAAAGTTAAACTGAATGAGAAGAGGTGTTTGCTTACAGTAGCCTAAGGTCATGTAGGTGGAGGAAAATCCTGGGATGATGTTTTATGAGAAAATACCACTGTTGTTAAGTCTACAGCAGCATCCTTAACTGGAGGTGATTTCCCCTTCACCCCCAGGGGACACTTGACAGTGTCTGGAGACACGTTTGATTGTCGCAGTTGGAGGTGGTGTGTTCCTGATACATAGTTGGTAGAGGCCCAGGAGTGCAGCTAAACATGCGACAACGTGTTTAGGACATGTAAGGACAGTCCCCCATAGCAATGATCTAGCCCCAGAGGCCGCAGTGACAAGGATGAGACACTCCAGTGGAAACGGTGGAAATGGCACAAGGGGCACTGATGTCACATGCTGGGAGGACGGGAGCGGGAGGAGGTGGCAGGACTGGCTTGGCCATCAGTGCGGTGAGAACTGGGAATCCAGCCAAGGCTGGACCCTCTCCTGTGGCTCATACAGGTGCCACAGGATTGAACCTAAAGGAACTTCCAGGGCTGGTCTGTTCAGCTTGTAACACTTCTGTGACTAGCGGCTGGAAATGATTAAAAATTATCTGCTAATAATAAGCTGTAAGATGAAAAGGCACCCAGCTGCTCAGATTAAACCCTGCAGTCGCCCGTCAACCAGATAGTACTAAATGGCACGTGGTGGCCACTAGATAAATGTTCATTTAATGAACAAAAGAATAATTGCTTTTTAATTGAATGAATAAACAAATGAGCTAAGTATTTCTGGATGTCCGTACTTGAAGAGGTTGACTGACTCTTCTCAGTCACTAAGCTCAGCAGGACTGGTTTGATGACAGATGCCTTAGAGATTGTGAGGGGCGGATGCAGACAGACCTCAGAGCTTCTGACGCTTGCAGAAGCAGTTGGCTCACCTGAACTGTGCAATAGAGATGGGTGGTTTATAGGCGGATACATGCATTAAGACGTTGAGCATTTTATGATCAACAGCATATCCCAAATTATCTGCAAGCAAAAAGTACACTGATATTTTGTACTTCTTTGCCTGTTAGTTTCAAAGACTAAGAATCAAAAATAAGTTAGAGACATAAAATAGGTCAAAATTTATGAAATTGCTAATATTTAAGCTTTAGACCTATAAGAATAGTGATTTTGTATGGTTTGATCTAAATGAAAGAAGTTTAGGATAAATAAGGCAAAATGTATACAGTGTCTTTGTGCAAATGGTATAGAGCAAATTTCCTTACCAGTAATCATGCAAATCCACTGTCAGCTTCGCTGATACATATGGGTATGTGTATATTCCACCATGCAGCTGTGGAGCAGGTGCGGGGAGCAGATAAAGGATGGGAGAGAAACAAGCTGGTGAAAGGAGTAGAAATTCCTGTCCACAGAGGGACACCCTGCCTGGGATAAAGACCTGCGGTGGCTAATTAAAGTCAGTCCCAGGCAGGCATAGAGATCCCAGAAGATTGGGATCTTATGGTTGAGTTAGAGGATTTGGGTATAAATAACAGTGACTGTGGCCTCAGATACAGTATTGAGTTTAAGTGGAGAAATCCACGTGAGCAAATATGAAAAAGTACCAGGACTGTATTATGGCAAGAAACCTTTGGGCAGAAGCAGCCAGTAGAGCAGAATGGATTTCCTAAGGAACATGTAGAAATCTCAAAATGGTAAGCATGAGCCATTTCTCAAGGTTCTTTTCCTTTAGCTTCAGTGTCAGTTCTACTAAAGTTTCTCCTTCTATCTCCCTGAGCTTTTCTTCAGCTCATCTGCCTTGTTCCATTAACCTTGGTATTACTCAGGCAACCATCTTGATCATCTGCTGTTTCTGTTACAGTTTTTACTAGGACTAGCTCATGCTACAGTCATAATTGATGACTCTTTATAATCTATCCTCTCCATCCCAGAGCTTCCCTTCAGCTCCAGACATGAATAACCAACATATATAATCCTTCTACTTCAGTGTATTTGCAGCTTAACTCAACATTTCTATTCTTGCATCCCTTCCTAACTACCACCAGTCTGTTATTCATTATCCTCCCATGCCTCTAACATGGGCTGATTGCATGACCATTTTGCCTGTGTTACCTGCTAAACTTACTCAGGTCTGTTCTTGCTTTTCCATTGCCACCACCATTTTCAGCTGTACGACCTTGGATTAGTTATTTAACCTCACTAAATCTTTAAATAATTCCCCCTACTTCTTGTCTTGCCTCCATTTAATTAATTCTCCATGTTGTAGCCACAGCTACCTACCTATAAAACAAATCTAATCATGCCGTCCCCCTGCCTGGTAATATCTGTTGCAGCCCCGTTGCCTGTAAGCTAAAATTTAGTTGTTTAATATTGGGTTCAGCACATCCCTGATCCCAGTTACCTTTCTCTCTTCTATCGTATCTTGCTACCTCTTATCCCTCTGTTAATTTCTTACCAGTGCCCATTTCCTGCCACCCACATATGTTGTTTCATCCCTGCATACTTTCCTTGCACTGTTCCCTTGGCTTTTAAAAGCCTTCTCATTGTTTACTCCTTTGGTCAACTCTCACTCATACTCCAATTTAAGCATCATCGCTTCCATGTAGCATCCGCTGAACTGTGTATTTAGACGAGATGCCTTCTTTTCCTATTTAACTATAATATCCTACACCATCACTAAGTTGGTAGTACTATGGTCATTTTCAAACTCGTGCTGAACTGTTATTTTATTCAAGTTTCATACAGGGTGACAATGAGGGAGGGAAGTAAATGGGATTCTGAGTCCAGCTTCACCTCAAATAAGGAAACTTTGCGTTTATCTATTTTAAAATTGTTCACCCAAATAAGATTTCATTTAAAGAAAGTTCTCAGCAGCAACATCAGCCAGAAAGCAAGTCCCCTGAAAGTCACTGCCATGTCATACTGAAGTTTTCTGCCTGTGACAGTTCCATGAAGTCTTCGATGTCATGCACCAGACATAGTGCTTAGCCACAACAGGAGTTATTAACGAACACATATGGCTCACAGTAAACATTAAACAAGTGATAATTGATAGCAATAATCATATTTTTCATGCTAAATATTCAAAACTTAGTGTTTTCATGTTTGGCAACTTTTTACCAAATAATACTTGTATATGTGTGTTTATCAACACAGAAAGTTACGTATATTTAACCTTCTTTAAATGTAGATATAAATGTGCATTTATATTTGTATATAATGAACTGTATTTATATAGTTGATGTATTTGTATGTAATGAAATATGTATATATCTCAAAGACTCTTCTCTTGACTGTACTTTGTTCAGATTCCTCAGAACTCTCTGCTGAACTAGATCTGATCTTGGCTTCTCTCTTTGTCCTTAGAATCCAGCTAAACAAGAATTCTGCTGAATCAGTTTAGGGAAAATCCCACACCCTTGGTATCTAATGACCCTTGATATCTTGTTACCCTGGCCTGCCTTCAGCAAGAATTCTGTTGAGTCATTCTAGTAAGAATTCCCCTTAGCCCTGATGTCTTCTCTCAGTGATTTCTCACCCAATGACCCTCACTTAAATAAATCCCCACTTGTCCTTTGTAGAGTCAGAGCTGAGTCCAGTCTCTCTGTCCCACCGCAAGACCCCACGGCAGTGGTCCCTACATCCAACGTGCTGCCCCTCCACCCCCTCGAATAAGATGGGCTTTACCATCCTTTAACAGTTGGCATTGGAAAATACTTTTCTTTAACAGTTAGAACCATATTTTTCCTTAAAATGTATGTACCTGTTTATACTGGTATGTGTGCTTATTATCATCTGCCTGTAAAAAAGCATCTTTACCTGAAGTTGCTCTAAGTAAGATGCCGGACCTTGAAATCCTGCCTTCCCTGTTTGAGGTATAGCAATTTTATCACATATTTACAAAGCTACGTTCTTAAAGTGGTTTGTAAGTACTTTCGCACATAAGAATTCAACACAATTATCTATTGTCATCAGAATAGACACAAAGGATAATAAGAAGCTCCTTCTGTCTTTAAACCATGCAGATCCCATACCACATGCGTATCAATCTGCAAATCAGCCATAGACCCGAGAAGAGGCGGTTTATTGATTGCACAACCCAAGCTGCTCTAAATATGCGATTGTCACCATGAGAAGTGAAGACAGTGACTTGGAGGCAGCCTGAGATCATCCAAACAATATGTGTGGACTTTCACAAAGGGAATCTGAGACTGCAGCTGTTTAGGACATGGCTAAATAGGCCGTGGCTTAAATTATGAAGGGCTGACAAGTCATTTAGAAGTTAAATCATAAATAGACAAACTCCAGGCCTTGTGGTTTAAGACACACAAATTTGTCACTGTCTAAGCAGGGGATGCTGGACAAGAGTTTCTATGATATCAAAACTCATCATCCTAAAATAGAATTCAGGGGAAAATTAAATGGATTTTTAAAAATCAGTTAACATAATGTATTACTTATTAAATTCTTTCATAGAGCAAATAGAAGACTAATTTCTCTGGAGCCATTCATGCCCCCAAAAGTTATAATTAAAGACACAAATTGAATGATTTTAATAACGATGAACGTTCACCTTTCTGGTGCTTAGATATGGTAATATGGGAGTCACAGAAGGACTCCGTCTTCCACCTTCATTTAACTTTCTCTCCTGGGATTTATAAGGGCACTTTTCCCTCATGTATTTATTTATGGACATTAAAATATCAGGACCTGAGTGGCTGTTTTTCAAAGACAGAATTAGTGTCGCCTGCTCAAAAAAAAAAAAAAAAAAAAAAAAGAAGGAGCTTGGAGACTATAAAAGGATTTTTGAACTTCCCAGTGTGCACATCTCTGCATGTTTACATCTTCGTGTCTTTCCTCTTGTTCAGGGTCCTGCCAGGAACATGGATTTATTTGCACGCATGTTGGCACCCTGCCTCTGTTGTTTCCCTTTTTCCCAAACACAGTTAATGATCAGTGAAGACTTGACACAAAGCACTCGTAATGGAAAAGGGAAATCAGAAATATTCTTAAAAGATGGTGGCAAAATGCAGTATTAAAACTTGCTGGAAAATAAGCAACCTCTGCAAGCTGGTTGGTCTGAATATTTGTAGTTTTGTATCATTTAGGAAAATCCTATTATGGCCTTAGCCACAGACACATCCCTGGTGTGCAAGATAGAGGCAGTTCATAAAATACACAGCATTTTCAGCCAGAAAATAGGGCAGCCTATTGCTTTCTGTGGATGGCTGTTACACCCAAGTTCCCATCAATAGAACATAATCTCATTGCAGCAGGCGATACATGGTATCAATGAAACAGGAGTATTTTTAGATATGTGCTGACCGCTTCTACCTAAAGAACAGAAAGATTTTGTGTTTTCCTAATGACTAGGATCTTCAGAACCATATTTGTAAAACAAGGTAGTAAAACAAAGAGGTGCAGTAGTTAAACATAGGTACTCAGAGAATTCTATTTAATTTTTCTTTTTCTTTTCAGCCTCTTTCTCTCTCTCCTGCATAAACTGTCATTTCTTCAGCTGCCATTACAAAATGATCTGAGTCATGGTGTCAGCTACATAATTAATCCTCCCATCAGTGGATGCCAAATTAGATGCCTGTTTCCGTAATGCCCTCTCGCTGATAGAGAAGGGGGCTCTATGTGCATTTGACACTTGATCAGTATAATTCCCCCAAAGATTAGGAGAGATGCCAAATTCCAGAAGCTTCTGTGTGTACCTACCTAATAGTAGGTGGGCTACACACCCAACCTGGCCAGTCTCCACTCAGGCAAAATAAAATAAATTTTGCTGGGCTGTTATCACAATGATTAAAATATAATAAGCTAATGAGATTACACCAGCTGATTGTGAACACGACCAATTGTGTTAATTGGAAGCTCCTGAATGGCAATTTTAGCTGCTGCTGAGTTTTGAAATATAATCAGTTTTACTAATTTTATCTGATTTCTTAATGAAGCTTGCCCTGAGCAATTGTTCTATGTGTTCTTTAGCAAACAGTGTGTGTCATAACTGCTGACATTAATCTCGATTACTTTAGTTAAATAGTTATACTTGGGTGGCTTTCAAAAAATACATCATAGTAGATGTAACGCTGGAAAGCAAATAGCTTTTTTGTTTTGTTCTTTGTTTCTTTGGCTACATTTTATTATTTGGGGCACTCCAACCGTGGAAATCCTCCTTTGGTGTTACCAGATCCTGCCCAGAGTCTCACTGTCTTAAGCCAGAAGAGCTACTATTTGTTGTTTTGTAATAGTCCTCCTCTATCATTTGAGGGATGAAGGTAAGAGTTGTGCTGAGGAGAAATTAACTGATGTCAAATGTAGCTGGTCTACAAGACTAGGAGGGGGAAAAAGTTGTTGAAATGTTTAGAGACAGTTTCCATCCGAGGGCTTGACTTCGGCAGCACACAGATCATAGCATCAGTACCAGCCACCAGCATTAATGGCTGGGACTCCAGGAGAGCAAGCACTCGAGTTGTTTGTTTTCACAGTGGATTAATATACATCGGATGGCTCCTTTGAGCTTTTTAAGTGCATTGGAAGACTGCCATGCCATACAGCCAATAATAAAAGACTGAAGATGCTAAAAAAAAAATAAAGTTTGGGGAAACCAGAAATGCCATTTATGCAAGCAAAAGAAACATCTCTCATCCCCTGATTTTTTTTTACCCACAGTCTTTCAACATCTGCAGTTAAGATTGTATATTTAGATTATTTAATGCTTGTGAGCAAAGGTTAAATGGGTTTTTATAGGAACAAATGAGAGGATGGGATAAAACCTTTTGGGATCCCATGAAACATCTAAAAATGAGACAGTGTATATTAAAACATCACGGAAAAGCAATTTTAAAATTAAGTGCTTACATAAGCAAAGGTGTTATACCACTCCCCCCTCCATCCACGCTGATATTTTAAAACTTTTTTTATTGAGTTACAATGTTGTATGCAGGTGGATGCATAAATTGTACAAATTGTCAATATACAACTGGGTTTTTTTAGGTATGTATATATCGTGTAATTGCCACTCAGATTAAGACACCAAGACTGGAGCCTTTCTAGTACCCCAGATTCACTTTATAATTATTTTATCTATATTGGTATTTAATTTTGTCTAGATATTTATATTTGTAAAAGAAATTAGTAAGTGACTCTGTTTCTCATTCTATACTTAGCTAGGTTTGCTATTGAGCTATATTGGCTTGTACATTAGAGTTTTCCAAGTTTTTCTTTTCCTACTTTCTGGAACAGTGTTCAAAGTTATAGATTGTTTCGTTCTTGAAATTTTGATAAAACTCTCCTGGAAAACCATCTGGCCCATCTATTCTTTTGTTCACATTTCTGTGTGGTCATTTTAAGTTATTGTCAGTTTCAACTAAGTTTCAAAATTATTGGTCTGTATTTATTACTCAAAGAAGTGTAATATTAATTTATTTTTATAAAGCTTCCTGGCTTTTGTTTAGTTTTGAAAAATCCAGTTGAATGTGTGTGTAAAACTTGAATTTTAGAGGCTGCATTTTGCCTGTTGCGCGTTCCATTCACACGTGTAATGGGACATGGATGTGGAAAATAAGCCTTTGAGCAAATGGTGTATTTGCTCAGAAATAAAGTAAGAAGTATATTTCATGTTAGGGTTGAAAAAAATGAAAAGCTCTCAATTCAAACTCAAGGACAAAAAACACTGGTTTAAAAAAAACAACAGGGAAACAACTTTGTTACTATTTGCAGGGAAGTATTTGACCTGCATCCTTCAGACAGTTCATGTAACGGCATATTGTTTTCATGGCCTTCTGTTTTGATGCAATTTCAGACTTACAGAAGAGTGTCAAGAATCAGTAAAGGAACTCATGTATACCCTTTACCATTTACTGTTACTGTTCCCTGTTTATATTTTGCCCCAATTGCTTTATCATTTTCTCTCACTCTTCTAATCTCTCTGGAAAAAAGATAGATAGATAGATAGATAGATAGATAGATAGATAGATAGATAGATAGATAATGTAGATAGGGAGATAGACACTTATTTTTCTTAACCAATTGAGAGTAAGTTGTAATCAGCATGGCCCATAAATACATCCTTCAGTCTGCATTTCCAAATAATAAAGAACGTTCTCGGACAGAACCACAGTACAGTTATCAATGTCAGAAGTTTAACAGTGATGGAATGACTCTTGTCTAATTTCCTGTCCATAGTCACTTTGTACCAGTCATTCCAGTAATGCCCTTCATGTCTTAAACTTTTTTTTAACCAGTTTAAGATCAAGGCCATGATTATGCATTGCATTTTACTTAAGTAATATCTTGCTAATCACCTTTAAATCTGGAATATTTTCTGTCTTCGTGTTTCTTGTTTGTTTTGTAGAATGCCCCTCAATTTGGGCTTGCCTGATGTTTCCTTACAATTCCATTCAGCTGATAATTTTTGGTAGGGATATCACAAAAGTGATGCCCTTTCCTTCTGTTTATTTTATTAGAAGATGTGTGTTGTGTTGTCAATCTGTCCAAATAGTGACGTAACGTTTGAAGACTGAGTTAATATCCATTAGATTCCTACGTTGTAAAGCTAATATTTCCCCCATGGTTAAGAAGAAAGTTACTGGGAGACTCTATGAGTCTATGTAAGCATGTTGTTCTATGTTAAATTTTCACCACTAATTTTATTATTTATTGATGATTTTCTAACCACATATATTATACAATTGTTAGTCAACTCTCTCCCTAGGGAAGAGATTTTCCTTCCCTCTATTGACTTATTTTTTCATTTATTTTATTTTAGCCACATGGGCAGATAGATTTTACTTTGTTGAATGAGTTACCATCCATTTTTCATCGTAATTCATTTTGAAGTCTGGGCTGTCTGTAGTCGACTACGTGTGGCTCTTTCAAGTTAACTCTCGTCCTTTTAACACACTCTTTGGTGTGGTTCTCTGAGCATTGTCTTACTTTCTGGGAAAACAGTAAGTTCTAGACACTTAAATTTTTCACTGCCAAGATTTCCCTTTTTAAAAAAGCTTAAACATTTAGAGAATTCATTGAAGAGTTCACTTGTGAGCTGCTCTTCCCAGTGAAAAGAGGAATGGTTACGTGCTGTGATTTTTGGGATAACAGGGAAGATGTTAATCTCTGAATTCCTTCTCTCCTCATGGACTGAAATTTTCATCCTCAGAGCTTCATCCTCAGTGACTGTAATCCCTCAATTACATTAATCTCTAAAAGTACAGGAACTATGTCTGTTGTATTTACAAATATATATCTCTAGGCATCACAACAAAGAAATGGTTATTGAGTGACTTAAATGCATGAACGAATGAATCATAAGGAGCCATAGAAGAGTAAGTTAGGAACAGGCAATGCAAATATTGCCTTTAACTTTTCCCCTATTGTGGGTTAAACCTCATTATTAAAACTTCATTCATATATTTCAGTGATCTTACTATTAATACATTTTCTCCCTTGGATCCTATGTTTTGAAAGGCTTGTCTCACAGGACAGCTGCATTGCTCCAGGATCTTAAGGAATTTGCCCAGCTAACAGAAGCTGCTTGCTACAAATGGGGCTTCAGTAACACTAACCATTCAAACGTCAGTGCCACCTCATGTTGCTTCTTTTTATACTGAATCTCAGCATCCTGCCAAGTTTCAGATCTGGAGTCTATATCTGAAGACAGGGCAGAGATAACAAAATTTTCTGTGTGTTGATTGTAGAGTTAAACTTTTAGTAGTAGAACATACAACATACAACATAAAGAATTGAGTATTGTTTGAAATACCAAAGAATTGTATTCATTTGGACCAAAAGTTTTAAAAAAAAGTTATATGTCACCCTCCTCGAGCCACCGTCTTAAAACTAGTAAGACAAAAACTCATTGCATGAAGAACAGATTTATTGAAGGTTTGTACTTCCCAACATTTTGACTATTTCAGAGTTTGCCTTTTTCTAAGTCATCAGAGATGGCTTTATCACACAAGGTAAAAACTACTGGCCTCCGGGAGACAGAAATCAGACAAAATATTTCTGTGCTCCCTTCCAGATTCAGTATCCAGTAATGTCAAAGGGTAACTTACAGAGCTCTCCTTTCTCTGAATGCAGAAATATTCGAGTGTCTGAATGATCTCAGGCTCCAGAATAACAAGACTCCTAGGATCGGAATCTCTGCCTGGTATAACCTGGTAGGCATTCCTGCTATGGTCTGAATGTTTGCGCCCTCCCCAAATTCATCTGTTGAGCTACCTAATGCCCAGAGAGATGGTGCTAGGAAGTGGAGCTGAGGGGAAGAGCTTGGGTCATGTGGGTGGAACCCTTATGAATAGGATTAGTGCCTTTATAAAAGAGATTCCACAGTGATCCCTGGCTCCGTCTGCCACCAGAGGATATGATGAAAAGTCTGGAGAAGCACCCTCACCTGGTTGTGTTGGCACCCCACCTCAAATTTCCAGCCTCCAGAACTGTGAGAAACACATTTTCTGTTTTTTATAAGCCACTCAGTCTGCGATATTTTGTTATGACGGCCCAGATGGACTGAGATACCATCCCCAGGTTAAAGTGAAGGGCCCTCATCATTTTATGACATGTGTTCAGAACACAAAGAGGCACCTTGTATTTAGAGAAATATGTGCAATTAAAAATAACATTTCTTTAAAAGGCCCCCCAAAAAGACTCGTAAGGGGAATTTGAAGATATTAAACTGCTTACTTCCTTAGAGTCTTATATTTTAGAAGAGACCAGAAATGCTGGTCTATCTCGCTTGAAAAGAACAGACAACGGCAGTGCGAGGATCCCATGGACTTCCCTCGGTAAAGCGAGCCGACTGCCGCCGCCGTCAGAGGCGCTGGGCTCTTCCCAGACTCTCTCTTCTTGGACAGCCCTTTGTTGTTCAGTTTCCTTCTCTGTCATACAGCATGATACTGAATTTGTAAATCAATGTGAAGGTAACATAAGATTAAGTACATAAAGGATTTAATCTACGGAGATTCACTGTGTACCTAGCACACAATTGAACACACACATTCGTAAGGCTGACATTTCCTGAAGGTTCATTTGAGTGAGCTGTTCTAACTATTATTTTCCAAAATTTTCCTGGCAGTGAATCTCAGTATATGTCTACGTCATAGAATCGCTTTGCTTTGGTTTTCTCTTCGATCACTCTAGGCAGTGAGTGTCCAGTAGTCAATGGCCGGTTTGAACCTTGCCGATTATTTTCCACACACTGCCATAGACGGGGGCGTAGTCGTCGTGGGCAGTTCTCAGCAGCGCTTACCTACATTTTTTTCAGTTGTATTTGAAGTTCTAAAATGTGTATGATTAGACATGGATCATCTTTTTTTTTAATTAATCCAGCGCATGAATTATGTATTCATTTGTTCAGGTCTCTGAACCTGTCATAGGGACAGGCATTTAACAGAATTTGTAAGTGCCTGTCGAAATCCCTTCTGAGTCACAGTCAGCACTATGATGCCCTCTTAAGAAATGCGATCTTTATACCTGTTGTTTCATTGCTGACAAGTGTGAGTTTGTGATTTTTTTTTCAAGTGAATAAGTAAACTATGATAAGATCACAAGATCTTCTGGAGTAGCATGTTTATATCAAAAGATCACACATAGAGAGATTTACTCAACATAATTGAATAATATGGTTTCTTATTTAAGCTTATATTATCACCTTAGATATTAGTTAAATTTTGGTTTACTGTGTTTGCCTAGGGATAGCATACTTCGTAGATGTTTATTTTAGAAGGTCATTATCTACTGATGTTGTTAATCTGTCCCTGATAATCTAATTTCATTTTAAGCTTATGACTCCAATGTGGGATTTCTTGTCTTACGTTCTTCCCCTAACCATATGTCACCCAGATTGCAGATTATTCAATACCTGTTTCTTGAATTAATAAATTTCATTGAATAAGTAAATTGAGGCAGGGAGAGATAAAGAATCTGTCAGAATTTCATTTTAAAATAATATTTTGGGGGGAGGAGGTAATTAGGTTTATTTATTTTTGGAGGAGGTACTGGGAGTTGAACCCAGGACCTTGTGCATGCTGAATACGTGCTCTACCACTGAGCTATACCCTCCCCTTCATTTTAAAATAATATTAAAAGGAGACAACAGGAGAGTAATAGGAGTACAGGGAGGTCAAGTACTCACTAGTTTCTCCTTGCTTACAGTTTCCTCTTTGATTTAGGGATTTACAAGGATAATTTGAAGTGTGAAACATTGTAGATAAGTTTGTCACCTTTAGACCGTGTTTCCTCACTGATGCTAAATGAGTGCACACTACTGCCCTCCCTGCCGTCGGTCTCCCTCAACTTGTGTTCCTTCTCTGGTGGAAGAATCCGTGGTTTACAGAGGCACATTACATTTACAGGGGAGGGGAGAGTTAATAGAAGGAAGCTAAAAAAGAAAAGAAATATAGAAAAATTTTATGAACACTGAGCAGTGAGGTCAAATATAATTCCCCATTCTTTCAGAAATTCTCCATTCTTCCTTCCACACTTCACTCACTTCTAGTCATCTGTCATCCTAAGACCCTGTGAGTACCTAACGCAGGTCCCCCGTCTCATCCACACACACCTGCCATTAATGTTGCGGTATCAGAACTTGAATGGCTTCCAAACTCAACCAACCAGTCCTTTCTTCCGTTGTCTAGTTAAAGTGTTTTAAGATCATTGCCTCTTTATTTAGGTTGTTCCAAAAATGTAGCTACTTAGCTAAGTGATCTGAATTATGCTCTCCTCCAAAGCATGTATCAAATTGTAAAATGCAATTTTGAAGATGTTTTCCTTCCCACAAAATACCAGAAGGAGTTTAATGAGAACCCACAAATTTCCTTACCATTTCTCAAGCAGAAATAACACAATATTGCAGCTCTGACTTCAGTTGGTGGGAAAACAGTGTTAGTAGCTCCTTTCAGTGAGAGAGTCACATTTCACGTGCCAGAATCCATTTTCAAATTCAGCTATCAATTTAGGGGTTGTTAAAGGGAAAATGACTGAGAAGAGATAAAAAACAAGTATTCCAAGACCAATATGTGGAGCGAACTGCACTAAAAATCAAGTCTCAGCTTTGCCACAAACAAGTTGTGTGATTTCAGGCAAATGATTAAACTCTGTGAAACTCAAATTTCTCAATATAAACCGAGTGATAGCATCGTATGTCTCTCCTTTAACATTAATAATCCATCAGTCTGTATAAAATCATGTTCTAATCTACCACTGGAATTTCCCTAGGGAATTTTTAAAGAATCCCCACTTGCATATAGTAGGTTTTGGATATTTCAATATTCAGAGAGAAATAATGCGTCTTCCTGGCATTGTGCCCAGTGGACCGGGTGGGGAAGGGAGGCCACTTCAAGGGTATGGCAGGTCAGAAGAGAACTAGAATGAAATGGATTCTTCTGTTTTGAGCCATGTGTGATCTGTTACTGAAATGTTTTAAACCTTGATTTATTAATTTTTTTAGCATTTAAATGTTAAAATAGTATACGCTCATTGTTTAAAAAGCAAGAAATTCAGAAGAGTAGAACATAAAATGTGGAAATTCTCTGCTCATCTTCGCCAAGTCCCATGGCCCAGAGGGGCCATTCTTGAGAAGCTGATGTATGCTGCTTTTTTTTTTCCCTTGCAGCACCCACAGAGCAACACAGAAGTAGAAGCCGAGTTTAATTTTACTGTGGTTTGTTCTAGCACACAATACTTTGCAACTTGCTGTTTTTACTTAACTATGTGTGAACATTGCTCTATGCCAGTGCATTAGGAGTTTGCTCATTAAAATATGTATATTTTTACAATGTTCCGTTGAATGGATAAATCAGAATTTATCCATTAATGTAGTGATGGTCAACTGCTTTGTTTGTAATGTTTTGTGTTATTAAAAAACGGTGGCCTGCATTTTCACTTCCTATAAACATAAACGTATGTCTGTAGCAGTCTGTCTGTAGCAGTCCCTAAGGTAGGACTTACCCATTACAATGTACTCATAGTAAGTAGCAAACTGGTGTATTATCCTCTGAAGCATATTGTACCAATTTGTATTGCACCCCTCTTCAAAACTGGGTTTTAGGCGCCGTATTACATTGGAAAAATATGGTGAGCAGAGGATTGGGTCTCATTGCTCTTTTATTTTAAACTTGTTTGTGTGGATTTTGTACATTTCTTATTAATTTTATTCCTAAACACTTTGTGTTGCTGTTGTAAATTAAATCATCTTAATACATGTTATTATGATTATTGAAATTTTTAAAAATTCTATTATTTTCATACATTTGTAATATAGAGAGCCACCTTGATGAAATCTCCTATCATTCTTAATAGTATGTTTTTCCTTTACTTTCCCATTTATTACCCATTGGTAAGGCCCTCTAATACAAAAATGGAAGAATTCAGACAATATAATACATTAACAAATTAAAATATACAAATATTATTTCACAATATTGATAGATGCCAAGGAAATATAAAGATCTTAATATTTTCCTTGAAGCTAGTAATATACTGAATTATCTAATCATTTTTTGAAATGTTAACCAATCCTTGACATCCTGAATTCAATACATTTTGTTTCTGGTACATTATTATTTTGACACCATCAGCTAAAGTGTGTTAATGCTTTATTAAGGAACTTTGCCCATGTGTAAATCATGTTAATCTACAGCTTGGTGCAATTTGCGTCAGAAACATACTAGCCTTACAGACTAAATCAAGGAAATTTCCATACTTTTCTGTGTTCTGAAGTAATTTACATACGAATTATCTTGTGTTGAGAGCTTGATAGAATATTTCTGTCAAAATAATAAACTGAAATTTGGGCCTTAATCGTGAATTATAGTATGTACTGACTAGAACAGGAGAGAGCAAAGATATCATAGTTTTAAAGGTTTGCTTTCTTCTTTCCTTCTTTTTCCTTTCTCTCTTCTTTTTTACCCTTTCCTACTTTCCTTCATTTTTCTCTTCATTATCTCTCTCTCTCCCCTCCCCATTTCAATAACAGTATATTTATCACATACTTGGTGCCATGCTCTAACCAAGAAATATGTCCTATAGCCTGGAATAAGACAACATCCCTACCAGCAATAAATTAAGAGGAAGAAGATGTGCGATTTTAGAACATCACAATAGAGAATACACATTATGGCAGTAAAGCCACGTTCAGAGCATAGATTATGGGAATGGCTCATCCGGGAGCTGACAGAAGAGTCCAAGGCTGAAAGGTGCTCGGCAGCCTAGGGGGCTGTGTAGGAAGCGTCTCAGGAAGTGGAAGCTCTGTGTGCAGTGACACAGGTGGGAAGGTGTCACCATCGGTCAAATTACTGCCGGCATGCCTTCTGAGTTTAGGAGAGAAAAAGTAGGTCTGTAATTTAAATAAGGATTATCAATAAGCACAGTGTATCTTTCTTCATGATACAGTACAGGAAAATAGACCTCCCTGTTGTCTCAGCCTGGGTCCTGGAAACGTGCAGTTTCTCATGTGGTGCTGTTCTGCATCCCAATCATCCATGACTTTACTCACCAGTCCCCAGATTTAAAGTGCTTATAATCTAGTCGCTGCTCTGCTTTGGTAGAGTGACACACAATTGCCAATAGCAAAAATCATAGCCCCGTAAAATACATACAAATATCTACTTACATCAGTCTAAAATAATGTAAGGACAATATTGTTTTAATTAGGAATTCATATGAAATACACTGGAGTCTAATATGTTTGTCTCTCAAATATCTGTCCCTTCTGTAAATGGGAAGAGAAATGTGCAAATCCAGTATTGCCCTTTTAAGAGAAACTATTAAAAGTAAACAGTTTATACATAACCATGCCTGACTGATTATTAAGTAAAATTGTTACCCAGGGGTGCTGCATTGTTCAGTTGTGCTTTATGAGCTCCCTTCACATGTCTATTTTTATGTTGATAGTAATACCTAAGTATAAACTGTTCTTATTTATATAAGCAAAATGTCTCTAGTTTGAGAACTAAAATATAATCACTTAAATGAGGATTTTCTGCATTTAGATATAAAGTTTGTACTGCTTGTTGATCATAAAAAGTTGGTTGCTAAAGCTACTCATTGATATTTTTCATGTTTTGTAAAAAATTTGTGAGTTCAGCCTCCTGGCATATCCTGTATATGTGTTGGAATTTATGTGTTTTCACACACAGGTGATAATTAACTGCAGATTTATTCATATTTATATATAAAATGTGCATGAGTGAGATGAGAAGGCACAGCTAAACTCTACAACCAGGATTCCCTGTCCCCTAAAGTCACTGAGCAACTGGCATGTCGTCCTCGCCTCACATCTGAGGCTGCCTTGGCGGTGGTGGTGGGAGTTCCTCATACAGAGGAGGAAAAGGCTAAATTTGGCTCAAGGATGGATGAAGGTGGTATGTGGAGGTGACGGGGGCAAGCCCAGACACGGACTGCTGCAGCTCAATTGCTCCAGGCAGTGCAGACCTGAGGGACAGGGATGAGGCGGTGCTGCCAGGAGGGAAAGCCCCTCTCAGTGCACCTGGCCATCTCCCTTACGTGGAAAGAGAATTCTAAGGCTGCATATAGACTCAAGGGACATTGGAGGTGATTTGGCTGATGGGTAGGTCAGGGGCTTGAAAGGATCAATATTGGGAGACTTAGAAAAAGGAAGTTTTGGCTAGAGGCATGCGGATAAATCTTCAAGACATAGGCTCAAAATGTGATACCCTCTGCGTCCGTGTTAAATGTCACCAGTGAGCAGTTACTGTGAAAGAGGTGCTAACAACTAGTAGACAGCCTGGCTCAACCAGTTGACATCAGTCACCATCCGTCACTGGCTGCCCCAGTGCTGGCCCCTTGGGTGCATGACTAGAGTATCCACCATGGCAGAAACGAAAGCTTTGCATAAATCCGGCAGCGTGGGCTCCCATTCATCAAAGCTGGTCTTGCTGTTGTGGCTTCCCAATGCCCAGCCTTCCTACTGAACCTCTGTATGCTTCTCTATGACATCGCATCGGCAGGAGACTAATTAGTCACTTGGTTGTGAGTTGATTAATCTGACCCTTTCCACTCTGGAAGGAGCAGCAATTTATCTTGACTGGAACTGACACATAGTCCAGATAGGAGTCTTCCTTTCTTGCCCGCAGGGATGCAGCCAGCCCCACTATGTGAGCTTAGAAGGCGTTTGGTTCACCGACATGGGATTTTGTATAACAGAGCATGAGACCAAGAGACCCACTTTCTTCCAAAGGAGGTGCATCCATGGGCACAGGAGCAGGGAATCTAGTTTCCTGTCATATGCCACCCCGTGCACAAGCGACGAGCCTACAGAAGTGAAGAAATGCCCTGTAGAGGTATTTCTGAGGTTTATCTTTGAGATGACACTCAGCACTGATAAGATACCATCCCCCAAATACAATGCACACCCTAAGTCAATAATTAATATAAAATACTGTGTCCAGAATTTGGTAGACCACAAAACTCAGGAAAATAAATGTGGAAGTAAGGTCTTTACTTACCTTCACTTCCAAAGACCCGCTTAGGCAATTTATAGTTCTCTTCCCTGAGATTTTGGGCTCTGTGAGGTTAGAGGTCCTGGTTCCCAGAGAGAATATACTCTCCTTAGGGGAAACTTTAAGAGTCTCATAAACTTTGAACTATGATTCTTACCCATTCACTTCAGAATCCCCATGTGAAGAGGTCTGCAGTCAGGAAAAGGAATCTCCATCATAGCAAAGGGGGATCTCCTTTCGTTGGGAAGAGGTAGAGTTGCTGTTTCACAGTGGTGGCAAGCAAGACCACGCTGGCGCCCGGAGTCCACTAGCTAGACTCCTGATAACATCTTGCTCAGTCTCGAAATAAAATGGGCACGTGCAGCCACCTCAGCCTCAGAGCATCGCGGTCAGCGGCTCGTACCCCTCAAGGATGAAGATCTGGGTAACCGCAGCAGTGGTCACCCATATAAACACAGGCGCTACCCAAAGAGGAGGGTGATACAAAATGGGTAATAGAGATCAGAGGTGATGACCGTAAGTTGTGATCTGCAGATCAGCGGCAGCATCAAATCTGAAATTTCTTCCACTGACCCTAACCATGTTAGTTACCAGCTCATCCTGATTCCACAGCAGACTGCCTTTGGCCTCGAACTGGAACAGTGGCTTTCCTGGGTCTCCATCCAGCTGCCTAATCACATGGGACAATTCTTACAACAAATCTCTCTCTCTCTCTTTCTGTCTCTGTCTCTTTCTCTACACACACACACACACACACACGGTTCCATTTTCCCGATTTCCCTGGAAAACCCTAACCAAGCAATTATCTTATAGAGTAAAAGAATAAAAGTTACCTTATATTGGCAAAGGATGTGATTAAGTCAAAGATTTTGAGTGGAGGATTTATCCTGGATTATCTGTGTGGACTGTAAATCCAATGACAAATGTCTTAATAAGAGTGAGACAGGGAGATTTAAGAGGGAAGAGGAGGATGCAGCGTGACCACAGAGGCAGAGACTGGAGAGATGTGGCCACAAGTCAAAGAATGCTGACAGCCACTGGGAACTAGCAAAGGTGACAGAACTGTACATGAATAAATTTCTGTTGCTTGAAGCTACCTTTAAGTTAGGGATCCACAGGAATGTCCCTTAGCCTGAAAATTGGTAGCATTTACGCTTAGATTTCTCTAATGATCAGATGCAATACCTCTCTCCCAGAAACCACACTGGGTCACTGGTTTGGGATAAATTCTAATATTTACTGTTCCTGAAACCACCGTGTCTCTGCAAACTCAGGCTCACTTTCCTAGACTCCTTACCCCACAACAGTGACACTGCGAGGTCTTTTTCAGGACTCCCCATGTCCCTCCTTGAAAGTGGACCTTCCAGGACGACTCAGGTCCATCCTGGATGTTAATGTCTTTAAAATTTAGTCATGGACAGCATGTCAATGTGGTATGCAGCTGCAGCTGTCTTGCCTACAACCACTTGCCAAAAATGTTACAGCACAAGAGCCGACCAGCTAAACAACTTTATACTTACCTTACAGTTTTTTTTTTTTTAACAGTGTGATCCCTGGACTAGAAGCTTTAGCATCACTTGGCATCTTGTTAAAAATGTTTGCATCCTTCCAGAAATTAGTCAGTCAGAAACCCAGCAAGCTATATTTAAACAAGCTCTCCAGGTGATCTGATGATATTTTGGCTTAGGTAGCTATTAAATGACTCTCATAACAAATTTACATACAGGTGACAACTTCTGTGGCTGTTTACGAACTACGCAGTACCAACAGAAGATGTTTCTTCTTGGATAAGCATAATTGCCAACAGAAGCAAACCAACAAACAGAGAGCAAGGCTAATATAAGTGAGTTAATACAAGGTTAATAAAACCACAGTGACTAAGACCATGTGTGGTGCATTCCCTGCTGTACAGATTTGACTCGAGGTAATTTTTATACTCTAAGCAGGTGTTGAGAAAGGCCTGGCTGGGTGTCTGTGTGGAGAACTTCCCTCTTCAAATACATCTTTCTCTAAACTTTCTTTTTCAAAATCCAGTGTAAATCATTACTCTTAGATGTCAAAAAAAGAAGAAAATGTAAATCCTGGAGTAGGCGTTTGAGAGTCCTACCTCAGGTCGCAGCTCACTCAGCAGCCTCATACGCTCAGGCAGGCTACCTACTAAAACTCACGCCTTGGAAATCCTAAAATGGAGTTACTGATTGTCTACCTGGCTGGATTGCTGTGAGTCTGTAATGAAATCATTAATGCGAAGAATAAGCCAGAATGTGTGGCATATAATAAGCACTTAGTAAATATCAAGTATTACTTTATTTTGTAATACCCATGTTTTACAACGTCAAAACAGCCCCTTCTTTTTTCCTTTCTACGTGGTCTGTATTTCCTCTTGACAATGGAAATATCTCCTATTTTCTCCTTTATTATTGTCAAATACAGAGAATGTAAATATATGAGCTTGCTGGGGAGACTTGGCAGTCTTTTCATATTTACTTGGTGCGTTAGATGCAAATCCAATTTGAGAATCTCTCGCTAAGAATACGATTTGTTATCTTAGTCTGTGCCAGTGGGTAGGTCCGCTGAAGGCGCTTCTGTTACCGCGGGGCGTATGATGGATGATCTTCTCAATTTACCTTTGCTTTGAAACTCTTTTCTGTCTCTACATTTGTTTGTCATTTTTATCGTGGTCGTGATTGTTAAATTTTCTCTGGTTATTCATTTATAAATTTGGGTGATTTTGTGGATGGATCTAAGTCGAGGAATTCACTGAAGTGATCAAGGTTAAAAATATAAATATGCTAGGAAAAGACAAACAGAGTAAAATGCCACAAATAGTCACAAATACGAATTTATGCCTAAATGAAAGAAAGAACTAGAAAATATATAAAAACATATGTACATTAAAATACGTCAATAAAGAGAATGGAAAGTAGCTCTTCCTCGTTGGTGACACAGAGAGGAAGCAGATTTACAGTAAGGCATAAAAACAGGCTGAGTGCCCTGGTAGATTGGTTTATTGAAATATTGATAAATAAAATTAATGTGAGAAAAACCTGTGTAGTCAGTGGGAGAGTTAAGATTTGAATCCACTGCATAGTCCTTGAACACATCCATGTCATGCACCGTCATTTTGTAAGAGAGAGATCTTTGTCAGTTGAAGATCTTTGAAAAATAGAGAAAAACAGATATTTCTGAGGCCGTACTTTTGTGTGAAAAATGAATGGCCATTGTGTGGAGAATTTTGCTTACGTCAAGTATAATTACAGACTGGATGATAAAATATGCGAACTTTATTTAAACCATCCTATTAGCCTCATGTTAATCTAGTTTGAATACTTCATTGCCAAGATCTAAGACAGCTTATGTACAGTCCTTTCTGAAAAAAAGATAGATTGGTCAACATTCCTACTCCAGGCACTTAAACTGCTCCCTGTTTACTACAGGAGGAACAGTCGAGTCTAACTACATTTACTTACCATTCTAGCCCTTTTACAACCTTACCATCATCCACACATTCAGTATTTACTAAAGCCTGCTGTGTAGCAGACACTAGTCTAATTATTGGAAATATAGCAGTGATTTTAAAAAATGACAAAAATCAATGCCTCTTCTGATAGACTTTCTAGTCATCTTCCTTTCTTCATAGATTGTCAACTTGTCAACTTCTTGAGGACAATAACTTAATCTAATGTTGCTTTGTGTCCATCTACAGCTTCTAATGTGAAGCTCTATATGGAGTACAGCTCAATAGTTTTTTGAATAAAGAGATTTCCTAGAAATGTAGACTGCTGGAGCTAAAAAAAGCCTCAGCCTTGTCCCATTATGTCATCGCACAAGGGCTTCATTATAAAATGCCTTTGGGAAATAGAGCATAAGATTCCTCTTCTCTTGGAGATTGATAATGCACACTTATGTGTTAAAGATTCTTAGAATTCCTACTATCGAGAACTTCCTAGAATTTCCTAAACAATTTTTAATCACAGAACTACTTGGGGGGATGACACTTTAATATGCTTTAATTCCTTGGTATTCATTTTATTGAATATTGATATAAAAGTATTTTTTACATTTGAGTCTAAGATAAATACTTCCTGTTAAACAGCCAGTAAAGTTTTAAAAGTACCACCACGTCAAATTCCTTTGTACATTTGAGATTTGTATAGGACAGTGATATTATTTGATGAGTTTATAGGTGAGAGATGGACAAGGTACCCTTCCTTTCTTGCTCCCATCACTCGCCGATGCTCTTCCAGACTTAAGACCATGCAAGGAAGCGGTCAAGAATCGTCTCGCGGTCCCAACTCCCTTCCACTGGTTCCTTGGTTCAAGAGGTTGATCAGCTCCCTCTTGACTATCCTCTTTGCACAGGAAGAACTGAGTCTTCTCTTCGTGGGCCCATGGTATGTGGCATTTCATCACCTCCCCAGCGCAACCTCTACCTTATGATGGATCAAGTGCTTGTAAAACGAAGCAGATTTAACACTTCTCAGATTACAAATGCAGGACCATAAATGTAAAACAGCCCAGTGTGTAGAAAGTTTATGTCATAATTAGGAATGGAGAGCAAAGCCTTTATAAACCTATTCTCAATTATCTACAGTCCCTTCAAAGCAGAAATCTGGAGCCAGGCTTGGCAGAGCATTTTTCTAGCCAAATGATTATCAATATACACCTGCACTGTTAAAAGATGGCATCCCTAAATAGCCCATTTTCTTCTCCCTCTCCATTTGGTATACCAGATGTTTTGGCTTTTTTATTTGTTGAAGAATGCATTGAGTTCCCATATGTCCTTTTAAAAATAAAGCTCTCTTCCTAAATGGCATTGGGCCATAGACAAAGACCAACATGTGTTGTAACTCAGTAAGTCTTTTGCTGTGGTTATATTTTTATGATTTATTAGTAACTTATTTAATATAGATATTCTTGATTTTACTTTAAGGAAAAGGTGGGTTAGAGTTGTTTCCTTAATTTTGTAGGATATGGGGTATGTGTAGAAATTGAATAACTTAACTTAACAATCAACTGATCAGTGACAAAGCTGAGATTAGAATTCTCAAATCCCTTGTCTTCTTCTGCATCCAATTCACTCCTCTTAAATTTCAGGCCTCAACTCATCACACTTCCCACTTCCTACCCTCACCAGTCTGTTACATCTGAATGTACCATTACTTTAATCATGCTTACTTCACTCAATGAACTAATCTCTTTTTTTTTTTCAACTGAAGAATTCCTTGTATGAGACTTTGTTATTCCTGTTTGTACAGGTCCTGTGTTCTAAAATTGCAGTTCCTTCCTCTAGGAGTAACGTGGATATTAAGGGAGTGAAGTTTATTTTACTTCCATATAGTTCCCTCATCAGAAAAAAAAAAAAGACAGAACGAAAGTACATACAAATGAATAAATGTTATTAATCATGAAAAGCCTAGGTGGGAACCATGCAAATTGTGAAGTCAAGGAGTAAATCTTGGGCATATAGAGGAAGAGGACATCCCCTAGCATGTAACTATTGTGAGCTGATGTGTGTCCACACTAAACATCAAATCTGAAGTCAGCCAGTCTCTTCATTATCATAAACTGCTGTTCCTACTACGCATATGGGCAATTCTACCTTCAAACCTTTGATCAGTAAGACCCCTTGACCTCAAGTGCTACCTTTAAGAGTTCAGAATCACTTCACGGATGCCATATAAACTTACCTACCTAGAAGAACATATCTGTAGGTTCATCTAAACTTTGACAACATTTCATTTTTATCTCACCCAGAGCTTTTATCATAAATTAGTTATTAACTTATAGCTCTCCCCTTAAGCAATGAATTTTCTGATAACAATCCAAATATCATAAGGCATGCTTTGACTCTCTTCAAAGTGTCTAGCATGTACTTTGCATGTAGTTGCAATTTAATATTTAATTATTAGAAAGCAAAGATGTCCACTGTCACCATTTTACTGTATTAGAAGAAAATAATAGATGGTGGCACTTGATAATGCAATTAGACGAGGGAAAGAAATGGTGTATATAAATGAAAAGGTAGAGGAAAAGTTATTATTATTATTAAGATTATTTTATGTAGTTAGAAAACCCAGTAGAGGCAATTGAGAAACTGAAAAAAATATCTAATAAGGTTAATAAAAAGTTAATTTGAAAAATCAATAGCCTTCCTATAATAAAACCAATATCCATTAAAAAATATAATGGATGAAGAAAATAGAATATATATAATGAAATGTTATTCTGCCACAAAAAAAGGAGGAAATTCTACCACTTGTGATAACATGCATGAACCTAGAGGGAATTACACTAAGTCAAAATCAGCTCGGAAGAAAAAGGAAAATACCGTATGATCTAAGAAAGTTGAACTCAGAGTAAGATGGTGGTTGACAATGGCTGGGGGATGTGCGTAATGTGGAGATGTTGGTCAAAGAATAAAGACTTTCAGTTATAAGATAAATAATTTCTGGGGATCTGTTGTACAGCATGGTGTGGTTAATAGAGTATTGTATACTTGAAGTTTGCTATGAGAATAGATCTTAAGTATTCTTACAACAAAAAAAGAAATGGCAACTTTGTTAGGTGATGCTTGCATTAACTGACCTGATTGTGATGATCATTTCACAGTGTATACATATATCAAATAATCAAGTTGTGTACCTTAAACATCTATAATGTCATTGGTCAAGCGTACCTCAATAAGCTGGGATAAAATATATAAGGGAAGAAAATACTCAATTTGTAACAGTAGCATAAAATGCCTTGATATAAATACAACAAAAACATGCAATTTCTATATGAAGAAACTTTATAATTTTACTGAAAACTCTTAAATTTTTTGAATAAATAAAACACCTATTTCACCTTATGAAGTAAGACTCCATTATAACACAAATGATTCCCCCTAAATTAATCTTCACAGGTAATAAAATTCAATAAAAATACCACAATGATTATTTTGTTACTACTCCAGCTATTCTAAAAGAAATATTAAAAATGAACATAAAATTTTTGAGGAGATTCTGAGGGTAAAAGATAGAACAAACTATCAGAAACACAAACATTTAGTAACAGATGTATCAATGGAACGTAATAGACCCCAGTAAGTATGACGGTTTATGACAAGGGTGATACTCCTATCAGTGGGGAAAAGACGTGTGATTGTACACGTACTGCTGGACGTCCACCTTAAAAACTGCAGATCTCCTTCTCGTTACCCACTCACACTTCTAGGTAGATTAGCTATTTAAACATCATAATAAAACCACACATTTATACAGTAAAACATGGAGGATTTTTATTTTTTTGTAATTTCATAGGTGCAGAATCCTTTGTATAAATGATACAAAATTCAGAAACTTCTTTTAATGTTTTAAAATCTGAATACATAAAAATGTGGTATTAAAAATCTGAAGTGGAAAAAGCACAAAAGGTCAAAAGCGAAGAGTATCCCAGGGACAGTATTTGTAAGATTTGTAGCAAATACGGAAGTTTAGTTACTTTAATACAAGAAGCACTCCTTCAGATCAACTTAAAAACTCAATAAAAACAGGAAAATAATTGGCAAAAGCCATGAACAGGCAGCTCAGAGGAATGGGAGTACAGAGTTTGAAAAAAAGACGTTCAATTTCATGCACAGTAATAGAAATAAAATACTAAGATCATTGAGCTACAGATTTTCTGGCATCAGATTAATAATGATCTACAAAGACCGAATGTACTGTGTTATTGGGAACCCTGGTAGCAAGCACTGGCCACTTAGGTTGGTGAAGAGAGGCAGAGAAAGCATTCCTGGCAGAAGCAGAACCATTTGCAAAAGGCTGAGGCAGGAGGACCCTTGGAGGGTTCCATGGATTGAAGGAAGGACCACACGTGATGGGTGGGGTGATGGCCACAGTTGAGCTAGGTAACTCTTCCTGAGCTTGGCCTGCAGTCAGTGTAGGGATCCGGAGGTGGGTCTGAAGAATGATGGTAACTCACTGTGAGAAGCTGGCCGCATCATATTTGCACTGATCTGTCAGATAAAGACTCCTTTGGCTTCTGTGTAGAGAATGGATTTAAAGTGAGGAATGGATTTAAAGTGACAAGACCGATAGCTCTGACAGCTGTAAGCTTTCTTGATGGCCATGCGAAATGAGCTTGGGAGGTGCAGTGAATCCAGCACTGAAACCTCTTGGAGGCTGGTGGGCCTCTGTGTCCAGGAGCTCCCCCTGCCCCACCTTTTCCTTGCAGCCCCTGGTGGTGGCAGGTGGACTGATGAGAAGAGTTGGTGCCTTATGGTCCTTGTTAATCGGGTGAGGGGTGGCTGGATTCTGTCAGTGGTTCTCAGCACACTGGGTGTTGATGGCTTTCCATGACCTTGAAGTGGTTGGTTGAGGGCCTCCTGGGATCCCCTCAAGGAATTCATCTAGCCTTCAAGATTCATCAAACACTTTGATTAAAAAGCAAACAAACATTTCTTATGAATAAGGAAAATGCTTGTCCCTTCTTGTACTTAGAATAAATGTTCACATCCTCCCACTGCCCAGTATCTGGGTATCAGTGTGCCTACGTATGCTTGTGTGTAAGCGTCTGCATGCGTGTGTAAGGAGAGGAAAGGCTAAAATATGATGTGTAAACCGAGTTATGTATCATGTTTTTCTCTAATCATATTCTTGCTATTGCTTCCATGATTTTTGTCACTATAAATCCTTCCACTTATTTCAAACTTTAAAAAAAAAGGCCCTTCCTTGCCTTTGAAATTTTCACTGTGACATTGTTCAACTATAATTATACAGTATGCCGTATCATCTTGTGCTGTACGATACCAATCAGGGACTTGGCTGATGAGTTGAATTATTTCCCTTGTTCAATTAGTTTGCAAGTTTCTAATCCAAGATTAGTTAATTAATCTTTTCAGACTTTCGTTCTAATCATGAGTCCACTCTAGGAATCAAGATACCAGACAATCTTAAGCTAACATGGAAAGTGTACAGTTAAGCCCTCATCCATAAATGGATTTTCAGTAAGCCCAAGTTTTTCAAGGTTGTTTATGAATTTTGCCACTCTAATATAATTGATAGCTTTTTCAATTATTAAATTTATTTTGTTGTTAAATAAAAAGATTTGCCTTCACTCCTGGGTAGGTTCTTCCTTAACTCACTGCTTATTCTCATTTTTATAATGGTCACTAGCTTTTAAAAGAACTGAAGCTCATGTTGACGAGGCAGTAGAAGAATGGAAATGTCAGTGTAATGAACATTTACTCTAAGTGCTAAAAGGGACAACCCTTTATTAACAAGAAATGCTATTTTGTACAGTAAGACAGGATGAAAAAAGAGCAAGAACTGTGAATTTACTTAAGTAATTCAGACAACATCATGCACTTAATCTGAATGCATTTTTAACCATCTTTTCATGATAAGAAGATCTGTTTACTATACTTTGCAAATCAATAAGGATAACTTTAGCTTGTATGAGTAATTAGCATACCGTGTTTTTAATTACCTTGAATTTCATTTAGCTATTTTTTGAAATGTATCATTAAATGTGTTTTTCCAGCTCAAATTTAACCTCCATAGGGTTAAAAATGCTTCAATAAAAATACTTCTGAATTAGATTGAACAACAAATAGGGACATTTTTCTCCCAATGACTACGTTTAAAGCCTGCCATTAGTTGAATACTGCTTTCTGTATGCTGGGGTTAAGTACCATCTCACACCATGATGTGGCAGGGCATCTCACAAAGTGCCCCTGTCAAGCTCCAATTCAACACACAGTTTTCCTTTACTGGTTTCTCATATGGGTACCTTCTATGAGTAAGTACTGAGCGGGGTGCATTACATATTTTATTTTAATCCTCCTAACAGCCCTGTGACTTTAGGCATAGTTATCCCATCTTACTGATAAAGAAACTGAGGCCCAGAGAAGTGTATCTGCTTTCCCAAGGTCACATAGATGATATGGGTTAGAGCCAAAATTTGAACCTAAGTCTATCTCATGCTAAAATCCATGTTTGTTTGTTCCAGTACATAAATTGCCAAGAATTACAGTCTTAATTGAATTGCATTTCCACAAGCATGTAATATGAAGTGTTGTCTTGTTTTTAAAATGGATTAATATTTAGACTTCTTGCAAACCCACACTTTTCGTTAATACAAAGCAAACTGACCCGGACCCTCCAACCACTTACAAGACAAGACCTGCGACAGTGGCTCAATCAAAACAGAAACAAAAACAAAAAAAGAACAAAACCCTTTGTCTCCATGTAACTGCAGTCAGATGAGCTATGTCCTGACCTACTCTGTTCATTTAACAGTCTCCAGTATCTACTCTAAATGGAAGGGCTGAAGTATTTTCAAGGTTGCTGTCATTTGGAATTTTAGGTCACGCCACACTGTACACCTGCACATCAGCTTAACGGCCACCCTGTAGCTCGTACCTCTGGCATACTGTATATTAATAGAATATTGATATTGCAAAAATACTGTTGTGGGATTCATCACTGGGTAAATCCTCCACCGTCTGCAGTTTTACAGAGCCATTTAATTAGCAATTTTACAACCTCCTCTCCTCTCATTAAATTAATTAATAATTAAGTTCAAATATAGGCATCTTTAATGTCATAATTATATTTCAGTTTTATGGTCACTGGAGTTTAGCTCATTAGAGGAGGCACTCATAAACCATAGCCCTGTTTAGTGGCTGAAGCACGTCTCTGTCACCAGGCTGATTCCAGTCGGTCTAGTATTTTCTCTGTTTCTTTAGCAGCACAACCATTTTGTCTTTGTCCTCTGTGAGTATAAAGTAACAGTCGGAGTAACCACATCAACAAATGCGATGCAAAGCATGTATGATGTGATTCTGCGAGTCCCTGGACTTTTACGGTGTCTCCCCAGAATCCTTCTGTAACGTTAGCCCTCACTGCGCTTTCTGATTGGATCAAGTTCCACCTTTGCACTTGGCATTAAGCACAAAGTAACCATGTCAAAGACTCGTGAGTGATGTCCTCTCATTGACTTTATGATTTACTAAGTCAGTAATGGCATTTCACACAATATGGTAGGCTGTACATTACTTTAGATGGAGTGGATTTATTTCAGTCATTATCACTGATTAAACCAGCTTAGTTGAAGAAGCAAAACAAAACTTGCTTTTGAAATTGTTCTTATTTAATTTTGTTCGCCTTCACATAACCCAGGACAGTGCTAATTATTCCTTGATGGAGCTCATATTTCTAATGTAATTCATATGTAAATTCTAATTCGATTCATATGGGAATGTTTGTGCTCCTTGCCTCATTTCAGGCTAGAACACAAACACAGAATTAAAACTGTTTGAAAATGAAAACTTGCTGTTGCCTTTTTTGACTTGGCTTTGATTTCCTTTGCTTTGTTGTTTCTGTAATAGAGCTTAATCACTTTTGAAGCTTAAGATTTTAAACTGTACTTTAGGGGATAAAAACAATGTTTACACCTTTAAAGAATCTGGGGATATTTGGAAGGTGCAAATTGCATTCTCTCATGCTAACAGAAGTCTTACCATTTAAGACTCTTCTCAAGTTTTCCCTGAGTGGAGATATTCTTGATCTAAGAACCCCAAAATGACAATCTTCATAAACTATATGAAGGAAAATGTAATAATTATTCTATTGTCTTGCTGACAATAGGCTGTCATGAAGATATAATAAAAATGGAGCAGATCTCAAATTAAAGATTATTTTTTAAAAATAGTGATGAGTTTTTATGAATTTGAATAGTCGTTGGTATTGCAACTGACATCTTTGAAGAATCATGAGTGAAGATCTGCCATGTTTAAAAAAAATGCACTCGGCTGAACCAAGTACTGTTATGTATGCCAAAAATATTAGCTGCTACAAGGCCAAGAGCAGGTGGAAAACTGTAGGGTGTTCTGTATAAAACCCACAGTAAATAACCAATGCGAGGGATGCAGAGAGAAGATGTGCAGGTGACAGGCAGATCCGGTCCTCCTGGCGAGGAGCCGACAGTCACTTTCCCTGTCTTCAAGGGAAGCTCCAAGGCCAGAGACTCACAGAGCTCTTTGGACTACGCCAATTTAGCTTTTAGTCCACTGGTTGTGTGTGTGTGTGTGTGTGTGCGCGCGCGCGCGCGTGCACGTGAGCTTGAGTTATACTCTCATGCCCGATTAATTTTTATATGTTGTATTTTAGACAAAATTTTCACACTTAAGGATACCTCCAATATAATTTAAAAATAATAGGAAAATATCTAAGATGATGACCTGAGATTAAAAAGTTAAATCACAATTAGACCTATTTTCCACTTCAACCATACCTCCCGTGACACTTTTTTAAAGTGAAAAAGTTGATTCCTGCTTCTTTGTCATCTCTCTTCTCACTCATCCAACGGACACTGCTTTGTAATGTTTTTCACATAAGCCAAGGAGCTGCGATGTCTCAGTTCAGTACAAATTACAAACCGTGGGATGGACATCGACAAATAATGATGTATTTGTATTTGGCATCTGATCATATTTGCAGTCAGAAAGGGCTTTTTCAGTCATGACACCCTTACATAGACTGACTTTGTAATATCTAGGACGTAATTACCCTTGCATTCAATATGCACACACACATACGCACACATCATGCCAACATTAGAGCTGTCCGAAACTATTTTCAATAATTGATTTGCCGTTTAATTGAACAGCATGACTGACTAACATAGCTCATTACTTTACTCATTAGTTAATTATCGAAGAAAGTAGGACAAGTCAATAAAATGGAAGGCTGTAAATTCCAATACTAATTAGCACCATTTCCTTAGAGACATATTTAAGGGCAGATTGGCTACCTGAATGTCCTAGGACCTTGCAGATGAAGGAGAAGGGTAGATGCCCCATAAATCTAGATTACTGGGAAGGAAGACGAGTAGACAGTAAGTAGACACGTAGACTTGTACTCGGCGACCAGGTCGGAAATCATTGTTAGGGGAAAGGAGAGTCCTTCATTTGGTGTACTTTGAAAACAGTTTGCAAAACAAACATGCATTGGTTTTCTTTTAAAATAATATTTCCCACTTTGGTTTTCACAGCCAGTTCACAAACATTACCAGGGTAAAAGATATTTATAAATGGATTCCATCTTCAGTGCTATCCTATTAGAAGGAGAAATGCTTTTGAAAGCTGACAAACAGTTCTTTTTGACTCTTATGAGACAAAAGACGGCCACATATGCTCTTTCAATCCACATTAACCTCGTGTAACTAAAAGATGCTACTATATGTGTTCATCATTCCGTAAGTGGAACACGTACATGCACACACTCAGCACACATAAGTGCGTGCGTATACACAATCATGTGCTCACCTACATGTTGTCTTCCTCATTACATAGAACTGGATTCAGGGCCCCCCTGTGACAGTGCTATGTTTATACCCTTTCTTTCTTTCATTGGTACTCAATATTTTCTCATCTATATAATGGGGGCAATCAGGGCAACATTTCAGTGTTGAGAAGCTGAAAAGAAATAGTACGTTTTTTGTTCTAGCCGTCTGTGTCTGTCACAGTGCCTGGCGTGGGTCCTCCTCTGTCCTTGATAAAATTCCTAGTCAGCCTGGATGAGGCTGTCAGATGACCCAGAACAATGTTTGGCTCAGTCACAGCAGAAAATCATTTGTAAAGTCAGGGATTCCGGCCATGGGATTATTTATTTAAATGGTCAGAACTCAGGGGTCTGGTTATGATTGTATATGTGATATGGGTTGTACAGGAGGGGAGCTCTGATAGGGAGGCAGTGCTGGCCTCTGCCTGGCTGCTGTGGCCATGATCTTTGATGGAGAATTTCCAGTAACAGACGGCCATTAATCTTGCATTCACCTGGATTACTTTTGCCTTCCGTCTCTCAAACATTGCCCAATTTGTTCACACTGTGGTGGAACTAGACCTAAGAGAGTGCACACTTTCACACTGATTTTATACTTAGTTAAATTCAGCTAGGAAAAAAAAGGGAACTTTGGCATTTATGCAGTCCATGCAGTTCTCCCCATGTACGTTCACATATACACACGCAGAAGTGAGGCAGCTGTTACTAACCCATATTCTAAATAATGAAACTGGGTGATGATATTCAAGGATATGCAGGCAATTGAAGGCAAAGCTGTGATTGAAATTTATCTTTCTGATTGTCAGTGTTCTTGTCATAATCCCAAATCTTATAGCCATTAAATATTATATCTAGAAGGACATCCAATATTGCCAAGTCAACACTCTTGGTTCAGAAAAGAAAATGCAAACTCTGGAAGGTTAAGCAAGGTTCACAAATCCTGTGACCAGATGTTTGCATCGTTTGGTCTAGACTCTCATCTCTTTGTCTCCTATTCCAATGTTCCTTCCTAGTCCACATCCTCCTCCCCTGGGGATTTGCCCTAATCTCAACCTACTTTTTCTTGTTTACCCTTCTCTACTTCATCGCTGCCATGGCTCTCCAGACAGCTTGGAATTCAGTTTTGATAGAGCAGTGCTGGGTCTAAGAGGAAGGAGAAAATGCTTTGTCTCTTGAATAAAGAGCTGCAGGTTCCTAGAACTTACCTTTAGGGATTTATAACAGCTCACTTTAGGGTGATTATGAGTGTTCTTTTGGCTTCCTTGTTTGTGCAAGTATATATAATGGGCGAGAAGAGGTGAAAGAAAACTCTCAAGTATGTCTCTATTTGTAAACCTGTATGTACTTTTCTTGAACTACCCCCAGGCTAAATTTCCAGCCTCCTTTCCTACCGCTGTTCCTACAGCTTCTTGTGCTCTTACTAAATTCCTCATAACCCCAAAATGCCCCATGTGCCTTCACTTATCAGGGCCTTTGTTCATTCCAGACCAGACCCTCTCCCCAAAATGCACTTGCCTTCTGTCTGTCTTGGTCAGAACCCTATTCAGCCTGATAAAGCACATCTTAAACATTGCCTCTGTGAGGAGACTCTCTGTGACCCTAGGAGGAATGAACTCTGATCTCATGAAGCATTTTGCTAACCCTGCGGTCCACATCCCAGAGTATTTTCGCTAGCCTTCCCTCTACTGCATCATTAAGTCACGGTACACATCTTCTTCTTCTTCTTTGTTTACACAAATACCTAGCACAGAAGCTGGTACAAAAATTGACACTTGACACATATTAATTGAACAAATGAACAAATAAACTGTAAATTAGTAAGACGGAATACTTGCAAAGGTATTTTGTAACGTTTTGCTTTTTAAAAAACCAATCAATATTCTTAAGTAGCTAGGCATTTTGCCATATTTAGAGAAAGTATTTTTTCAAGATTATATTTGATATTTTAAAGAAGAATTTCTAAGTATGTACATTAAAATGCCTTGGTTATAATTTACTAAGATTTATTTTTAAAGCATAAATAAAGAAATAACACTCTAGGTAAATTTTGTAATAAACTCTAAGTTAAATATAAAGGAAAATCACAACTTACTTTTCTTTGACATATTATAGTTGGCGTTATTCTCAAACCACAAGCAATAATTTCTCTTTTCAAACATGTTTTATAAGTACTATATTAAGCTAAACTCTTCTAATGATTATGGGGGGGTTTGAAGATCAAGCCTCAAGTATAATAAATGAAGGCTGAGATTTAAGAGGAAAATGTGGTGGGATCCTGTAATGAAAGGTTCTGGTAAAAATAGTAAAAAAGAAAAAAAACCTAATGATTTAAGCAAAAACATCGAAAAATACATACCCTCTATGAACATTTGGAAATTATGAACATTCCAGAAGAAAATGGTCAATTGCCCATACCAAATAAAATTAATTTGGGAAAAGCTAAAGTAAACCATATTTTCACTATTAAATGTCACTCTGAAGGCATAAATGCGATCACAAATTATCTTAGTATTTGGAAAACAACCACGAATTGTACAGGCAAGATATTCCAAACTTAAAATTCTTGGCCAACATGAGTTAGCACAGGAAAATCTGTCCAGAATCCTTGAAAGGAAAGCAAGAAGAAAAACGACATAATGTCTTGTGTTCATTAGAAATCTCTTTACATAGAGGAACGTATGTAATCACACATTACACAGGGAACCAGAAACACAAATGGTTACCAGAATAATAAAAATGTTGATTAAAATATAAACCTTAAGTTAATAGCTTTTATTAAAATGGATTCCCAAGCTGCATAAAGCAACTGATTTCAAAGTAAAAAATAAATTAACCAATGTGTGTCATTAAATTATTATTTGCCTGATTGATCCCATTAGGTTAACTAAATTTAAGCATTTTAGCAAATAAGTTATGAATTTAGTAAGATAAATACATCACCTCGAATAAGAGAATTTATAGAGTAACATTTAAATGCATATAATAAATAGGGTTTATTATTTGAGTGTGGAGATATTTGCTTTACCTGAGAATATTTCTAAGATAGAAAAGTTGGAAATTTGTGAATAATTTGTGCATTGGAAGACAGTGAATAATGCTCCAATGAACATTGGCATATAAGTATCAGTTTGAATTCCTATTTTCAATTCTTTTGGCTGCACCATTTTATATTCCTACCAGCAATGAAAGAAGGTTCTAATTTGTCTACACCTTCACCAATACTTGTTTTCCATGTTTTTATTATAGCCACCTAGTGCATGTGAAGCGGCATCTCATTGCCGTTTGGATTTGTGAGCCCCTAATGACTAATGATGCTTATTAGCATCTTTTCATGACCTTTTTGGCCATTTGTATATCTTCTTAGGAGAAATGTCTGTTCAAGTTTCTTGCAAATTTTTAAATTTGTTTGTATGTTTTTGTGGATGAGTTATAGGAGTTCCTTATAGATTGTGGATATTAAACTATTATCAAATATAGATTTACAAATATCTTCTACCATTCTACAGATTTTCTTATCATTTTCTTGATCATGTCCTCTGATTTTATTGTGAAATAACTTGTCAGTTTATCGAAGTTATTCAGTCTTCTTGTTTTGCAAAGCAGTGTTTCATGTAATTAACGTCTTTTAAAGAAATCCTTCATTTAGTTCAATTCAACAGGTGGTTATTAAAAGTGTTTGTACCAAGAAGTGAGAATATAAAAATTTTAAAAAGCATAGTCCTTGCCATCAGGTAACAGAATCTTTGAATGTCAAAGACACATAAAGAGCTTGTTCAACATATGCAATAACAAGCAAAGTGCAGCTAATATTTGCAAAAAATGATCTAAATCTATAATTATCAAATACAGGCACTAGATTTACAGAAAGAGCAAGGGAGGGAAGTGAAATGAATTATATAAAAGCTTTGCCATGCAAGAGCTCTTAATCTGTCCTAAGCTTGAGGTGCTCTCCTTCCCTCATCTGTAACCTTGGGATACTGATTTTTCTTCTTAGCTTGTGCGATTATTGTGTAAGATGAAATGAGATAACAGATGTGAAAACATTTTGGGGATTTAAAGGTGCTATGCAAATGTAAGACCTATTATTATTATGCATCCTTCTGCATCAATTACTTAGCATCATAATAGTTGGTAATAATCATTAAAGGGCATCGTTAGAAATGTGAGCACGTCTATAAGTTTATCTGCGGTCTCTGTGTTTGTGTACGTAGTACACCTGCACACTTGACATGCTGGTAGGTGCTTTGATTTTATTTTCCAAGCAAACTATGCATTTCTCTTCTGATAAAGACGAAGCAACTCAATTTTAGCTCATGTTCTCTGCTGTTATGCTCCTGGCTTTCATTTTGCACAGCCCTCTTTACCAGTGCAAGATCCAGACATTTCCACTGTAGGCAGAGTGAAATGTGCAGGCTGGAATTGTTCGGTCAAGTTTTAGTGGTCCTTTTTCAGAAACTGGGCCCTCAGGCCTCAGCAGCCTTTAATCAGCTGTAACTGGAGTGAAGCTGTCAGCCCCTGCTTGTTCTCTGTCAGCTTTAGTACCATTTAGAGCATCCCTGATAAATGTACAGTACAACTTTAACAGTCAACCTGCGAGAAAGAAAAACCAAACATCTCTCAAACATTGAAACTTTCTTCAGCCTTGTCATGAAAAATCTACGGGCTAGAAGTTCCATTGTTGACAGAACAGAAGTTGGCAACATGTGAAAAGATAAGATGGAAAATACAGGAATTTTGGTACGTGTAAGGGTTTTATAAGATGTGCAAAAATAGAGGAAAAATGAAAGAGAAGAAAAGAAAAGAAAAGAATTTGGATGGGCAGAAATTGATGAAGAGAAAAGGTAAAGTGCTAAGAGAATGTTCCCATGATTTTCTCCATGAATTAGGAGAAGACCACCTCAGGGTATAGTCTCTAGAATATACTCCAGAAGGTGGGAGGTGTGTGGTTTGAGTGAAGAGAATTGATGTGATAACTTAGAAGTACTAGAATTTGAAGGATTACGTTTGAGTTACTACTTTATTTACTGCACATGTGAAACTAAGAAAACTTGAGAAAGCTGAAAGCCAATTTTAAGACTCAGTTTTCTCATCTATAAAATGAAGATAGCATAATACTGACCCCACAGAGCTTTTGCGAAGATGAAATGAAGTAATATGTGAGCTTCATGAACTCTAAAGCATTCTACAGAATTTGGCTTAGCGTTACTAGTGTCCTAAGAGACTAACTATAAATCTACTGAAAAGGAATAATTCATGTTTCTAAGAACTCTAATATTAAGCATGGGCTTAAATTGAGTTGCTTAAATAGAATATTCCATTCACACTGAAGATCGTAGTCAAGTTCAGTCAGGCATGTCTCTGGTGTCACAGTCAGGCTGGGTCGATGGCCAGTCGGTTGCTTCTTGGAATGAAAGGAAGTGAACATTTTCAAACCTTTAAATCAGCTTCTCTCAAAGTGTGTTCCAGAGAATGTTAGTCATGTGAAATAAAATATCCATGGTCAAATAAATACATTTTATAAATATAACACATCGTCTCCCTAATGGAAATTTACAACACATTTTAGCGCATCAAAGTTCCCTAAAAGTCCAGCAGTAAAGAAATCTGGTCGACATTTTAGTTACTCACCAGTTTGAACTGTGCACTCTGAAATCCCAGAGAACAAGTCCAGTACTTGGCACCAGTGTTTAATATATGTCAGCTGTCATTATTATTGCTGTTGTAACATCTTACATTTTGTTCACCAAAGAGTTTGGATGACTGACTCCCCAGTGCTTTTAGAAGGGCGGCTTACGTCTCTTTTTTGGAGGAGTGTGTGACACACCCTTTTCCTTACTTTGTATATTTAAAAAAATGAAAATCTGGGTCCATTATAATATATCTGATGAAAATAATTAGCGGGTGGAAATGAAAGTAGCAGAACAAATGTTTACCGTTCCCCATGAGCAGACTTACCGGTTACACACCGAAGTGATATACATGCTTCGTACAAAGGGTGGTATCCATTCATTTATTCATTTGATCATTCATTTATACAATAATGTTTATTTAAAACTTAATTATATGGGAGATTCTGTGCTAGACAGTCAACTTCTTATAAAAGAAAAGGAAAAAAAGGCAAAGAGTACCTACCTACCCTCAAATGTCCAGTGTCCTAGGGAGTAGTCTGTTAAATATAAATGTAGTTTTCTTAAGATTTCACATACATTTATAAGGCCCTTAGAAAGTCCTACTCCTAAATATTAAATATATAGATAATACTAGAAATAAATAGAAACATCATAGGGAAGAAACAAGATATCATGGGAAGATAATTAAACCTGGAAATGAGTTGAAGATAATCTGGTTATGAATCCTAGTTTCAATATTTTTTAGTTGTATGATTCAAGCAACAGCTTTAAATATTTGAAGAACCTATTTCTTTATATGTAATCATATGAAAATGAAACCGTCGAAAAGACCTGGAAGAAACTTAAATGCATATCGCTAAGAAAAAGAAGCCAATCTGAAAGGGCTATATTCTGTAAAAGGCAAAACTATGGAGACAGTAAAAGGATTGGTGGTTGCCAGGGGCTGGAAGTGGGAGGGATGAATAGATGGAGCACAGAGAATTTTTTGGGCAGTGAAAATACTCTGTATGATACTGCAGTGATGGGTAGCTGTCATTATGTATTTGGCTAAACCCATGGAATCTACACCACCAAGAGAGAACCCTGATGTAAACTATGAACTTTGGGTGATTATGATGTGTCATCGTAGGTTCATCAGTTGGAAAGAATGCACCATTCTGATGTGGATGTTGATAATAGGAAAGACTATGCATGTGTGGCATCAGGGAATGTGTGGGAAATCTCTGTACTTTCCCTTCAATTTTGCCGTGAACCTAAAACTACCCTGATAAAAACTAAGTTTTAAAAAGTACATGGAAAATTCTGTTTTTTAAAACAATGCTATATAACTGAAAACATGTTCAAAATATTCATTTAACATTTAATAGACCTTGAATATTTAACAGACATTGAATGTTTACAATGTGTCAGGAATTGTGCAAAGCACTGAAGATAAAGAAATGAATAGGACACATGCTTTAAATGACCTTGCAGACAAGCAGAGGAGATAGACATGCAAACAAGTAATTACCATGTAATTGTATTAACACATATAATTCATAGAGGTTGACACAAGTTCCAGAGGTACAGTGAAGAGAGTATAATCAAATCCCCTGGCAGAGTCAAGAAAGATTTCACAGACATGGTGTCATTTAACTTCAGTATTTGAAAATTAACATGAATTCACCAAACATGGAAGACAGTGAGAAGAATATTCCAAAAGAAGCAAGTTCTAAGCTACTTCAGGAAAAGGTATTGAAGACAGACAGTACTAAGGAATTGAGTATTAATTCTATAGATGAGGAATAGCAAATATGTTTCATTTGACAGTTAATTTCTGCACATTTCAAGAGAAACCTGTCTCTCTCTCTGTCTCTCTCTCTGCCCCTACTCATGTATGTATATGGCTTTCTGTTACATACTCCTTGAGGTTAACCTTGTCTTTATTCTGTTAGGACAGTGAGCATGTTTTGATGAAAATTAATGTTCTTACAGTGCAAACTTTTTAAAAAGTCAGTGTTTAGCTTGTCTTTCACTTCTAAGACTTGAGCATTGAAAGAAGGCTTTTTGTTGTTGCTCCTATCATAATTAAAATTTAAGGAAAATGCTACCTGTCATTTCTCCCACCAACTACTGGAGTACATGAGTATGAACTTGGAAGTTTGGGATACCAGTGAAAAGAGCTCCTGAGCTTGGGAGAGAGCGTGGGAAGCTTGGGAAATTCCAGAATGTAGAGATAACATACCATTGAGTCTGTGGTCAGAAATTAAGGAGTCTTAAAAGTCATCCCTGGCCATTTGAGTACAAGTATGTTAGCTTTCTGAGGAAGCCACGTCATCATTTATAAACTCTGCGTATCTTCCACTGACGTCAGACAGATGTTTCCTCATGCTCCGGCACTTCCTTGGAATCCTTTAGAACAATCTTGAGCAGATACCTCTCTGAACCGTCCTGGATGTGTCTAAGCTTTCCTACCCAGTTCTACCATCTCCCCTCCAAAAGGAAAAAATAAAGAAGGCAGCCCTTTCATAGAGTTAGATGTGGAATGGAACTGGTAACTCTAGTCCTATAATCTTGGACTGGAAAGTGGCAAAACCCATTAGTGTTGCCAGGAATGATGAGCTGGGAATTGTACAAGGGCCTGTGTCTGAACTGAGGGAATAAAACATCTGTTCTCATTTAGTAATGTCTACAGTGAATTCAGAAGGGGGGCTGTTAGCATATAGTTTGTATTTGTAACCACTACTATGGTTAAGAAGAATTTCCGAAATAGCAATATTTGGGCTTTTTAGGCCCATTTAGAATCTAGGGATTGCATAATAGTAATCTGTAGAACTAAACAAAAAGGAGACCTTTAGTAAGGGAGGTCATGAATTGGTGTACCTCAGCCTTCTATTAAAGGGACCGTTGTCTTCGAGATGATTACATAGGGATGCAGGAGAAAAGAGTTCTTCCTCGTATTTCATGTCTGAGAAATTGAAGGCTGGGAGTGCTTCAGCACTCACCAAATCACAGAGGCAGGAATAGCAGAGAAGAGACTCAAACTTGCAAACTCACACCAAATTTGCTAGGCCACAATGTAATATAAATTATTTTTAATGTTCTTTCTCTTTTGGCATAATGAAATGTTTAAGGCATATTTGCTATAGCTATTGCATTAAACATTTAAACTTCAGTATCTTTTACAGCTGTGAAAAAATCCTCAAATAATATTTTTCTCCATTTGTGTTATTTAAACATCAAGCCTAGCAAAAAAATTAAGCTTTTGGTTTTGTTTTGAAGAAAGAACATTTCTATTAGCATTTGCATGATTTTATGTCTTGAAAATTAAACAGCAAAATTATGAAAAACTCTGCAAATTTAACTTCGAAGTTAAATTTTTAAAAAGACATATAAGGAACATTGGTGCCTTGGTACTGAAAGAGAAGAATGTTTTAATATTTTAAATACTTGTTTAAAAATTCCTATTTTCTATTGTAAATGGTGGGTTAAGCTTCTTGAACATAAAATAAGACAATGTTTTATTCAAAGAGAGTTGTTTGTAATACATTTGTGAGAATTCACAAAAATTTAACTTTGACAAATAATCCACCAATAACAAAGTGATATATAAACATACAAAGATCAATTTGGACACAGTTTTTGTTGAAAATACACTTGGTAGTCTTATCTGTATTATCTGGTTATTTTGAAATTCAAATATACCTGTTTAGGGATTACAGTCTCTGACCATCATAGGTATAAAATGTTTAATTTATGTTGTCTCACTATGTGATACCATAACTATCATTAAAGAAGAATTTCATTTTTTGTAACCTATGGTTTGGTACCTGGCCCAGTGAGAACCTACTGACACAGGAATGCAGGTGACATCACAACTTATGACTTAAAGTGTGAAAATGAGAATTTTGGGGGCTGGTGGTGAATAGACTGATCTGTTGTTTTTAAGTAAACATTTTACTGAAGTAAAACGTATTATTGGAGAAACGGGCCTAAGACTGATGTAATATCTCATCCTCCAAAAAAAGAAAGCCCATCTTTAGTGGAAAAATACTAAAAAAGTATCCTAGTAAATCAGGGTACTGATTACAGGAATGGAATTCAAATGTGCATAGAGTTTAAGATGATAGAACAGAAAGGCAGTGTTTCTGAAGGAAACAGGCTAAAAAGAGAACAAGGAAACAGGCTAAAAGAGAACAAGCGTAGAAAGAGTAGTAAAGGAAAAACACATGAAGGAGAAATTTGGAAAACTCTAAGTCATAAAAGAATCGATAACAATCAAATGACACAGACCCCTCCCTCCACAACATCATCTCAAAAGAAAACCATTAAATAAATTTTACTTTGCTACTGATAAGTGAGGATGCCCTTGAAATAGAAACTGTATACACTGCCAACCTCTGCAATACATGCATAGATCATAAAGAGAAAACAGAAAACCAGGATCAAAATATTTCAAAAATAAACACCAAAAAGATGTAACCGTGCAACAGAAGAAACTGTAGTACGATACTCCAAATTACATTAAATATCCTCAAATAAGTACTTGGAGATTTTAAAAAATGAAAATTTTAAAAAATAGGGACCAAAAGTAAGAAGGAGAAATGAAACAGAAGACTTTACTCAAGAAATGGAACAAAAGGATACAATCTTGTCAACAATTACATACTTCCTAATGTAAAATAAATTGCAATAAAATTTTGATAAGGAGCACTGAAGAAAGAAGAAAATCAACTGGGTACATGCAGATGAGATAGAGGAAGAAGTTAAAGGTATCAGAAAAAAAAATCAGTTGAAATAGAAGCCAGACAAAGAAGATCCAATTAATGTATAATTTGAATCCCTGAAGAAAAACAGAAAAGTAAAGAAGCAAAAGATAATATCTAAAATCATAATGCAAGGAAAAATTCTGAAAATTAAATATATGAGTCTATTGATTAAAAGCATCCTCTGAGGTTTTACCATGCATAAAATTGACCCATTTAACTTTAAATATTAAAAAATATTCACAGACTCAAGGCAAAATAGTCAAATAATTTATATGTACCAGAGAGTTCCACTGGCATCAGGCTTTTTAAAAAACAATATACAGGAGCTATATACAGAATATATATATTCTGTGTATATATATATCTGTATACAATATACAGAAGATGGAGGATTAAAAAATCACCAGAATCCGTGTCCTTATCTGGACAACAATCACAATGGGAGCATTTATCTGATGTAACTATTTTGGAACTCTGGATACTATTGAATGCTTACAACTCCTAGGCTTGGATGGTAAATTGTGGTTAACTTTGGTCAGTTTCAGCTCTTGGCTAGGTAGTGGCCACCCACCTCGTGTCCTTTAACCCTATGGCAGATGACTGTGCATGTGTTACTGCAGTAGCTTACACAGAGCTTGTGAGAGGCAGGGTGGGCTGGTAAACCCGTGGTCTCCACATATCAGGAACCCACACTCAGATCACAGGTCACAGTTTCTAATCTCTTCAACAAGAAGATGACTGGGAAAATTTTGGCAAACCTACTTCTAGGAGTTTACTCTAAAGGTTGACCTGTGATATACAAATATATGCATGAACAGAGTTCCTCACTGCTGCATTGCAAACAACAAAATATTGGTAATATATTGGTGACCATGTAAATTTTTATAAATTGAAGTTTGGTTCAGTAAACTAGGATAGCACACAAAATGGATTACTCCGCTGCCGTAAAAGAAGGAGAAGAAAGGAGATCAAGGGGAAGGAAGAATTTGATCTATATAAACAAATACAGAAACATTTCTAAAATTCATTGTTAAGTAAAAATCAAAATGTAAATGAATATATGTATATTTTACCTTTTGTGTGAAAAAGCAGGGGCAATAAAATAAGTTTGTTATCTGAAAGGAGTGAGTGGAAATAGAATGAAAGGCTTGGGGATTGGGAACAGAGACTTCTGTAAGTACACTTTTTCTTTAGTTTTGACATTTGAAGTCATTTTTATATTTTACATTTTCAATAAAATAAAATAAAATCGACAAGAATGTGGTAAAACCATAACATGGAATGCAAACGTAAATGAATGCATTTTAAATGAACAGCATAATTGCACTGAAGAGGAGGGGTAAAACTAATCTAATGACTAGTTTTCTAACACAGTGTTTTGATTATACATTCTAGAATGAAGGAACAGTAAATGTGTTTTGAACTCTAGTTAGGAGATTGTTTTTGTGCTAGTATAGATTAACAATTATAAAACTACTTTCAGTGTATTCTAGAATTGAGCAAGTGAGTAAACATATTGAAGATACTGGGAGTTAGACAAAGGAAATATGGAAGAGCAGACTGAATTCTATGGTGATGGATTGGACTTAGAGTTATAAGAATGAACTCATGATTTTCATCTCTAAGTAGGTAGGTAGGTAGATAGATAGATAGGTAGATCGATAGTTTTCATCTCTAAGTAGATGGATGGATGGATAGCTAGCTAGCTAGACAGACAGACAGATAGATAGATAGATATCGCTAATTAGACGGCACTGTGAAAATAACAAAACTGACGAAACCTTCACGTTGGGTTGTTTGTTTTTATTTGCTTCCTGCTTAGCTTCTAAACCTTTTATCTTGTACAACTTAAAAATTCAGGAAATGCAATTATTCTCTCTACATCTCTTCTTAGGGATTATGGCCCTTTCATACCTGGATTGATTGGTTGCCCTGAACTCTTAATACTTTTGAGAATCCCCCATATCTGCTCTTTGACGAGTCACCCTCTCTCTGACTCCCTGGACCCCATGCCAACAGTTGGAAAATACTCTGAAGGGAGAAGTGTCGTGCAGAATGCTGGTCTACCTAATAGGGCTTCCTTTTTCTCTGAGATCTTGCTCTTTAAAGCCCTAACTGCTCTGGCAGCTGTCCAGTACTTCCTATCAGATGACTTTTTGCACATCATTTGGCTTCTGTGCTGATCTTGGTGGAGACATTGATTTGTTATGAACTTTTCCACTATAGCCTGAAGCAGAATCTAGAAGACGAAAATTATTTCACCACTGATTTTGATTTAGTTATTACATTTCCAGTGTATGATAGTATTTAAGTATATGTGGCCCTGAGCTAGATATATCTGGGTCTAAATCCACGTTCCATCACTTACTATGTGACCTTGAGAAAGCGTTCTAAATCTTCCTAAGATTGGCTCTTTTCATCTATGAAATGAGGATAGTAATAGTCATGATCTTCTAGCATTAATGTGATGCATAACTGTAATAATGCACATAATATTAAATATAAACTACTTTCGTAGCTCTTAGAGAGTAAATACTAAAACGTACTTGAGATTAGTGCAGCTGCCATTTTTCTGCCTTTGCCATACGTTGACCGCATACCAGTCCTCAAAAAAGAACTAATCTGTGCTTTTAGGACTTTAAAATAGATGGATCCACTATGGGCAAAAGAGACATATGTTCTTAAAATACCCGTTTATGGAAAACTTTGTACAGTTTTACTTTGAGTAATCAAGTTTAAATATCGCTGAGTAATCAAGTTTAAAATCATGTTTTTTCCATGGTACTTCAAGAATTCTAGAACTACATTTACTTTTTATCATATTATCATCACAGGACAGTTATTTAAAAGGCCATTCATAAACTACACTGAGGGAAGAACTTTAAGGAAAAGGAAACATTGAAAGATGTGTTCGGAAGGACCCAGTCCCAGGTCTGGTATTATTTTGTAAACTTATTTGACTAGGATAACAAGAAAATGTTGAACAAAATAAATGTAAATTGGCCTTGAAGAAGAAACCAAAGTTAATCAATAGACCAATGCAGCATTTTCCTTCTTTACCTTCTTTTCTTATTTTGATTATGGAATAGATAATAGTGTATCCATTCCACAACCAAAATATATAAAATTAAGTATTCAATTTGACATGGACTGGCAAAAGTTTGACATAAAAATATACAAAATTGTTAGTATGGAATCCGGGTATTTTTAAATTTTATTTTGATTTCTGTTATTGTTATGTTATTATTATAGGTTAGTAGTTCAAAATACAGTAACCCCAGGGATAAATAATGATGGTGGGTAGAGTATGGAATAAAAGCTAACTTTAGTAAAAATGTCCTCTGGTTATACTTACTGTATACTGATACTAGCAAGTTAGCCAATACCAAGGTCTTCCAAAGAAAAGGAATATTAAATACTCTATGAAAGTAATTTTTACATCTCTTAATTTAAATATTAAAATCTGACCAAGGAAACAATCTAAGATTTAAGTTAAACAACTTAAAATATTTCTGAAGAATTGACTCTTAAGCCATCAGAACTGGAGGTAGGCTTTTATAATTTCCTGTGAAATTCCCTTATTGTCCTGCCTGAAATTTTTATCTGTCACAGAACTGAAAAAATATTCAGTAGGTGAAATACTATTACAGAGAAAGAGATTCTTATCAGCACCTTATTCTGTTAGGAATTTGGTTATTATGAATTCCTGACCAGATCCCTGTGTACACAGTGATGCACTGTTTATCTTTCACAGTGATATGGAAGGCCTGAGAAATACCATTATTCTCATCTTGGAAACCAAATCTCCAATAGGAGTCTTCTGCATTAACTGTTTGAAAAGAGACCTAAATACAAAGCACAAAATTACTATGCTCTCTCACTCCAGAAAAATTCCAGTTTGTCAATCTGCACACAATAGCTTTGCAGAATTGAGAAAAAAAAATCCAAAAATCTAAAGTCATTATGTTAAACTTCAGGTCTTTAACATAATGTGCTTAATGAAAATTTGTTTGCCATTGTCTACTAGGAAGAAATTAAGGTAATTTAAATGCAGAATTCCTTACCTGATAAATGACTTGAATCTTAGCTATAAATAAATAAAACAAGTGTTCAGAATCTTAGAGAATGAAAGGTTCCATAAGGACTGACAAATGTTTTAATAACACATGAATTTTTATGCCATTGGTGATATAACTGGAAATCAAAAAGTATATTAAATATGAACAACATATAGAAATATCATAGTTTATCATTTCAAATTTTTTTATTTGTGCATATCTGTTTGGATATGCACAACATATGAACATATGAAATTTGAGATTGAAAACATCTCATTCATTATTCAAACCTTATTTAAAACAACTCTGCACGAACCAAGAAAGAAGAATTTTCACCTCTTTCTCATATGGTGATAGAGAAATGATGACTGGAATCATTTATCATTTATGTTGTTTTCAGAAACAATGCAACTCAAGGCAAGAGCTGAGGGAACCAGTATCTCAAATTTTAAGAAACCCACTGACAAAAAATAGCCTTTCAATATTCTACTCTTCCTCTTCAAAATAGTATTCCTTTTCTGGAAACCTTTATTCTAGAATTTCTCACATTTCAGATGATCTCCAAGCCAGAATTGATAGAGGAAACTGAGACCTTCAGGTAGCCTCAAATGTTGGGAAGGCAGGCCAGAACTGTGCAAACACCCATGTCAGAGTGTTGGGATTGGTTAGTTCACTAACGAGATGAGGAAGAGCTTCAGATACTATCCATAAAATGACCGTCAACTTGACTCTTTTTTAAAGAGTAGAAGAAAATGGATGAGAAAGAAGAACATAAAGAAGACTGGCAGCAAAAATGAGGTTCTGCAATGGGTGTTTCAGAAAGGATGAGACAGCCATTCAGAGTTCACGACCATAACCATCACCAGTTCAGACCCCTGCCTCCATGGAAAACACTGTTATGTTAAAGGGATGCTCCCCAGTATGGTTAGGGAATCTGGGTAAGTTGGTGGGGAAGGGGAAATCAGAACCCTTCAGGTCTAGGACCACACCATCCACCATAGGCAGGTACTGCTCTAGCCAGAAAAAATGTATAATGGTTGACATTCAGAATAGTTTTGAACCACAATTAATTTAAATTGTGTATGTTTTATTTTGACATGAAAAAAAAAGATGAATAGTTGGGTAGTTTACAAATGTTTCCATCAATTACAGTTAAATAATGGCTTTTCATGAAAATAAGTTAAACCCCAAATAATCCAGGAAAATCTCATATCTAATGTCTGTCTAATGTAGTCTCTATCCTTAAATTGAGATCCCTGAGCTCAACATGGAATCTGTATTTCTTGAAGTTTTGAGATTTCCTGCTTCTAACGCAAAGCTCTCTGAAGGTAGTAAGTGTTGGAGGAGAGGGAACAAACAAACAAAAAATTCTTTAATCAATGAATTATTCAGTTAAAATAACAGAAGTTCTTTTTTATTGTTATATTTCTTTTAGATATTACTCATTTGATATTTTCCTGAGTTGTTAAAATATTAAAAAGTATTTCTCAAAGCAGACATTTGCTATCATCATTTGAGACAGCTTGATTTCTACACTAATTTTATGATTAGGGAAAAAGGCATGGTAGATAATGAGGGATTATATCTTAGACTTGAGATCAGTATAGATAAGGTTTAATACAGATTTTTTTAAAGTAACCCCAAAAGGTCTTAAATTGTTAGTATATTTTATATTACTCCCAAACTGAACTTGGAAACCATTTTTTTAGTTTTTGTTACAGGGACTCACATCATGCATAGTTGTTACAAACTTTTTAGAGAAAGTTCAATATCAAGAAGCAAATCTGAAAAAAAATTTCATATCTTCAATAATAAAGCAATTCTGAGGCAGACAAAAATTACATTAAGAAATAAATTAATGTTTACTTCTCACAATTCTCAGTTTAAACAATTTTTCCAATGGATTTATGCTTGTTAAGAGTATAATACCTATTCCTCCTTATGTGAAATATGTTTTAATCTAAGGTTTGTCAAAATAAATTTTCTTCATTTTTATTAATTTATACTTTGATTTGCCAAAATATTCCATTTTGTACTCAATATAGCTATGATTTTTAAAGACATTGGGACTCTTTTTTTACTAACAAAAATCCAGATTTTTATTTATCTTTAAGTAATAACTAATTTCTAGAAATATTTATCAGTTAAAATATGACTCACCAAAAGCCTTTTAATTTCATATCCTATTCATAAACCTAAATAAAATATCCCACAAGACTTTTTTACACATCAGATATTTGAATTTTCAGATGTGAACTCAGATAATACATCCTTCTCTCATCGGTGTCATTCAAAGTGACACCCACTTCCTTGCATTTTCTCAAAGCTCAAGCTGCTATGAGAATTGTAACTTTGGTGCAGTGTCCATAAACCAATTACTGTGGGTGTTTATGTGTTCCAACAATGAGCAGGGGGGAGCGGACGGAAGTGGAGGGAAGAAGGACCCACACAAGGAGGAGGACAAGCCGGGTTAACAGGCCAGCAGATTTGTAGGCACAGAATAAGCAGGTCTCACCCCTAATGAGCAGAATCAGGCAACTTTAATTCATGTCTTTTTTTTTTTTTTTTTTTTTTTGTCTCCCTGACCACAAAAGGGAATACAGAACCCTGTTTAGGAGGCGGTTAGATTAGTCTTGCATGGTCAAAGGGAACAACACTGACATGTTAGTTGATCAGAAAGATGTTTTCACACTGTTTCTCGTAGATGGTCTCTGGAGACGACCCTCAGTCTCTCTCTGTCTGTCTCTCTTTTTTTAATTACCAAGCATGACATTCATGGTTATTTCTTCTTTCCACCCAGTTGACTACAAAGGGCCCAGCTCCTCGGCCCCTTGTTGGTCAGGACTGGGGGAGGAAGTGACAGAAGGCTGGCCTTATTTACCTTCGCGGCTTCCCGGTGTAATGTGGTTAATCGTGTGGCTAATGGGAGGGCACCACGGGCCCCCACACACTGCGCTCCACAATGGAGACTCATTCATATTTAATACAATGGAGTGTTTAAGTCATTCCACGCTTTGTGGAGAAGATCGGCTTTCTTTGTGTGGCGTCTCCTGAGAGGCCTTTCCCCTCCTCCCCCATCAGACAGGCATATGTTCCAGCTCCTGCCTGCTGCAGCTGGACCAGGGACAAGCAGGCTTCTTTCTCTTTCTTTCTTTTTTTTCAAACCAATGAATGGATGGCTACGGTGTGAAATGTGGGCTGAAACGGTCCCCCCTGCCCTGTGGATGCATATATTAGCCTTTTGCTATTCCACTGTTTCACAGCAAGACATCTTAAGAGGAAGCAGGGCTCGTGTTCCTCAAGTTTGCCATTGTGCGGACAACAATCTGTTGAGCACAAAAGAAAAATAAATAAATAAGAGCAGGGGAGATGTTGACCTTGTTCCTTTAATATCGCACATGTGCGGGGCTCCTGAAACAGGCGCTCGGGAGGAAATACAGGGAGCGCGGGGGTGGGGGGTGGGAAATAGTCCTGCTCTACACAGAACTGTAAAACCACCAAAACTGAGAAGAGAATCTCATCCAGACACTACCCCTTGGCCCTTGGATTTGATTTTAGAGGGGGAAAAAAAAAATGAGTTCTCATTAGTCCTAATGGGATAGATAATGGAGACACAGATTCTGTCACACCCCACTGGATAAACTGACGTTTTTGAGAATAATGGAAATTAATTGATTGACTTTTGGTTTCTTAAGTGCAGATTTTAATGATCTTAATTGTTTGAATTTTTTTTTCAAATTTTGATCTAATTTAAAAGGTGAAATACTGGATCTATCGTGCTCTACCTTCAATCTATTTCAAGTAGACAACTATTACGCAGTGTCACTTCTCTTTACATAGAGGGGTCGTGTAGTGCCTATTTGAATAATAAGGATGGGCTTTCAGAAGGAAAAGGTGAATTTTAACATCTTTACTCTCAAATATTATGACCAAATAGAAGACCAAATGTATGACCAAATGTATGAAGACCAAGGTCTTAGAGTTCTAAAATCTTTCATAAACTCTTAATATCTCAAGTCCTCTGGTTAAAAGATCTTGTGGAGTGAATTTTTATAAGTGTGACAAAGAGTGTTTCTGTTTAGAACCACAAACAAAAACTCAAAGATAATGAGCTTCCATTTGCAGCTGCAGTAGTTTTGATTCAACCAAACAAATAATGTATTCTGCTGAAATGACTATATATAAAGTAATACTATGTACATATGAGCCCTACTCTTGGATTAATGAAAGATAGAGAATTATTCACTATTGGAGTATACAACCAAAGGAGACAATGACATTTATTTTTAAAGCAATACAGAGCTTCGCTGGTCTAGGGCCATGTTGATGTGATGTAGCCCAAAGCAAAGGATTAGATGGGCTGGTTGATCCCATTTCTTGTAGCCTTATCAGTAATAGTACACGCTGCTGGGTTAGCAAGGAAAGACGGTAGAAGCCATGCACACAGCTTTGTGCTTACCAAGGCAGTGGATACTTAGCTGTCATCATATAATCCATTGTTTTACTTGCCAATGTTCAGAAACAAATTGCTTTAAACATTAAAGACTGCATTTATATTGGTTGTTAAAAGGATAACCTTTACAAACTAGCCAAGGCTGCAAAAGAATTTAGTAGTTGCTTTGGCTGATTCTATAAGCCACATGTGAAAACTGCTTGCATTTTCTATTTATATAAGGCTCTGTTGCCTCTTGGAGTCAGCAACCAGTGTGACTTAAGTTGTATACAAAATACAACCGCTTTTATTATTGTTTAATGTTCATACACAAAATTACTCTCAAGTGGTGTAAAAGAAAGTATTGACTCTATGTCCTTAAATTTTTATATAAGTAACCAAGAGAAAACAAATATTTAAAACAGAAAATGAAAGATATTAAAATGAAAGTGTATTTCTAAATGTAATTTATCAAAAGAAAAAAAAAAAACAAACTCAGTATAGGGATTAACCCCCCAAAATGTTCAGTGAATGTTGGAAAAGGTTAAATAGAGAAAGAGAGTAAACTCTGCGGGAAGAAAAGTCTTAAAACTCTTCAGTGAACTTTTATTCAAATATAGGAAACCAAAGTGAACCAGAACCTTAATTAAAGTTTGCTCTTGCAAGCCTCTCTCCACCCCCTACCACTCCTTGTCTCCCCAGCTGAGAGGTTTCATCTTCTTACCCTCCACTTCATTAGAGCCTGAACAATCCATTATCCATTTCCTAATCCTCCGCTGCTCCAAAGAGCAGGGTTATTAGAGTACTTGAAGGGTTGCTGTCATTGTGATGGAGGTGTGAATTGATCACTAAGATGACAACTGGCGACAAGTGTGGTTTATTGGACTGCTACTTTGCCTCTTAATTACAGCTGATCAGCCTGCCTGTTAGAGGTGGAAAAGCAGAAGAATTAACGCCTTTTGTTCTTGTCATCTACTACGTTGCCTTATTGTTTCGATTTCAATGTGACCTTTTTTTTCCCCTTTCTCAAAAGACCTAGACATTTCCCAAAGACCACAATAAGGATCCTTATTTTCCAAAATGAAATTGTTTATTAAAATTTGTTTCAAGAAAATCAATTCTTAGATTTTCAGATATACAAATTTTTATTGAATCTGGTTTCAAGAAAATCTAATTTTAAACTATGAAATTATTTCACATGCCCTTCATTGAGCTACTAATTTGGGCTTATTTGCATATTTATTTTTGTTAGTCTTAGTTCAAAAGTAAACTTTTGGAAAGAGCAATCATAATATCTGTACTTTGTTTTGTTTTGTTTTTATTAAAGGAAAGGGTGAGTTGTATCTTTCATATCCATTCATTTGCTCAGGAATATTTTAAGGACTAAAAGCTTACCTATGATACAATGACGATGTATTCTTTTACTTACACCTAAGTAAAATGGGACACATGAATGACCTAGTGTAAGCCTCGAATCGACAATTGGCACCAAGAATATTTTATAATACTGAATTTTTTGTTTACAAAATGAAATCCACCCAAATTAAGTGGTTTCTGTTTGTCTCCTTTTCTCACTGAACTGACTGATTTTTTAAAGTTTTGCTTGAAATTATAGCTTTGCTCATGTTCTGAATCGATCAAGTCTTAAACTACTGGTTCAGATTTCAATAAAGTGAAGCTAAGTATGGTAACAGCCAATCAGGGTACTTAGAACACTATTACAGCCAGATTCTGGTTTAGTGTTTAAAAATTACTTTTTAGCTGATAACTAAATGTCTTGATTATCACTTATAATGAATATTAAAATTCTAATTTTAAAATTAGAATATGTTAAATATGTAATTAAAATGTAGTAGACATATCAGTAGGAGCTCATATCGTAGGTAATTATTTTTCTTTATAATCCAGCCACAGTATCCTTCTACTTGTATTCACTTATTCCTTTTTTAAGTTCAAATCAAAGAAAGAAACAAGAAGAATCAGGACCTCTCAGAGAATACAGAAATAGACCTCATGACAGATATCAAGGGGGGAAACTTATCTGGTTTTCCTCAGTGCACCTAATGGACCTTTGAAACAGTGTTATCTCTTTTGGTTATAAAATATTAATTCTGCACAGACCAAAATGGGCAGAGAGAACCCATATCTCAAGAACTGAAAGTTTATAATTTATGATAATTTTTTGTTTACTGTGATTATTTTTTGAAACAGACTTTTTGGAATCATTTGGTGTTAAAGTTGGAAAAACCCACTGGAAATCAGACCAATCCCTCAGAGTGAGAGGAGTCTAAAAATACTAAGAAATATGTATTATTTCTCAGCATATGTATAGATTCACACAGAGAATCTGTATTAGGCTCATATAGATGATTCTGATCTTTGAACTATACTTTTTATCTCCATTATTATATTATCATAACATTTTAAAGTTTTGAAACACCAAAAAACCAACTAGCTGCTTACATTTTGCAGTCAATAAATCATTAAATTATAAAATTCATGCACAATTCAGCAGAATTTGTCAGTCAGTTTTTTAAATGTTAAACTTACTATACTTTAAGTCAATGTAATTCAACTAATAATTATTGAGACAGTATGGAGGTCCAGTTGAAGTGGATTCCAGAGACAGATTGTCTCGTTTAAATTCTGGCTTAACCACTTACTAACTTACGTGACAGTTTTTTGAGCTGTGAAATAGAAAGACTAGTAGCAATTTACTCATATTGCTGATGTGAAGGTTAAAAGAAATAATATGCATAAAGCATTTAGGTGAATTCCTAAAAATCCTTCAGCTAATATTGTATTCACTGGTGAAGATATGAAGGCTTTTCTCCTGAGATCAGGAGTGGGACAGGGGTGTCCTCTCTCACCGCTTCTGTTCAGCATTGTGCTGGAGGTTTCAGTCAGGAAATTAGTGAGGGAAAAGAAATAACAGTATTCATACTGGAAAAGAAAATGTAAAACTATCTTTATTTGCACAACACATGATCTTCTGTGTAAAAGAGCCTAAGGAATCCCTTTAAAAAAAATTGCTAGAACTAATAAACAAATTCAGCAAGGTTGTAGGAAATAAGACTGGTATTCAAAATATCAAATTCATTTTTATATACTAGTAGTAGATATTCCAAAAGTGGAATTAAGAAATAATCCCATTCACAGTAGCATCAATAAAATAAAATATTGAGGATACAGTTTAACAAAACAAAGGCAAGACTTGCAAGCTAAAAGGTACAAAACATTGTGGAGAGAAATTAAAGAAAAATTTAAATAAAAATAGAAAGACATCCTGTGTTTATGGTTTGGAAGACAATATTGTTAACATGACAATCCTCCTAAAATGGTTGCACAGATTAAATGCAGTCCTCATCACCAGTACCTGCCTGTTTTGCATAGTGGAAAAGCTGATTCTAAATTTCATATGGAAATACAGAGAGCCCAGAATAGCCAAAACAATCTTGAAAAAGAGTAACAACGTTGGACTTCTCAATTTCAAAACTTACTACAAAGCTACCATAATCAAGACAATGTGGTAATGGTAATAATACAGAAATACATACCAGTATTGACGAAAGAACAGAAATATTTATCAGTACAATTCAGAGTCCAGAAGTAAACCCTTGCATTTATGGTTAATTGATTTCAACAAAGTGCCAAGAGTATTCAGTGAGAGAAAGAGTCTTTTCAATAAATAATGCTGGGTAAACTAGATGTTCAAATGCAGAGCAACTAGCTTGGATCCTTATCTCACACTGTATAAAAAGTTAACTCAAAATGAATCATAGATCAGAGCTAAAACAGAAAATTTCCAGAAGAAAACAAACAAAAATTGTCATGATCTTTGGTTAGGCAGAGTGTTATTAGATGTGACACCAAAACCATACAAAAAATTGATTAATTGGGTTTTATTAAAATTCAAACAATCTGTGTTACAAACATCAAAGTTTAAAAAAAAATTAAGACACAGCCTACAGATTAGGAGAAAATACTTGCAAAATATTTATACAGTAAGAGACCTTTGTCCAAACAAATAAAGAACTCTTACAATTAACAAGGTAGATAATCCAATTTTAAAAATGGAAAAAAAATGATTTTAATAAATGTTGATCCAAAGAAGATGTACAAAGACCAGTAAACATATGAAGATGATAAACATCATTAGTCACTGGGAAATGCAAACCAAAACCACAATAAGATAGCAGTTCACACTCACTGGGATAGCTGTAATCAAAAAGACAGGCAGTAATAAGTGTTCGGAAAGATGCAGAGAAACTAGAACCTTCATGCATCCTGGGGGGAATGTCAAATGGGGCAGCCACTTGAGAAAACAGTTTGGCAATTTCTCAAATGTTAAATAATAGAGTTAACACATGACCACGCAATTTGACTCCTAGCTATTCACCTAAAAATGGTTTAAAATATATGCACACAAGAACTTTTACAGCAATGTTCATGATAGTGTTATTTATAATATCCTAAAAGTGAGAAGAATTTAAATATCCGTCAAATGATGAATGAATTACAAAATGAGTGTTCATACAATGGAATACTGTTCGGCAACATGAAGAAAGAAGTACTCAGACATGCCCCAACATTGGATTAGCACTGAAAGCATTAAGTGAAGTGAAGGACATTAAAATTTAAAAGACAGGAAACTAATAGAAAACTTAGGGTTTGGTTTTTTGTTTGTTTGTTTTGCTTTTCACTATCCCTACCCAGGAGTACTCTGACAACCTACAGAAACTGTCTCATCCCCTTGGCAGCATTGGGTCAGGGTAAAGGAAGCTTCCAGGAACCTTAGCCAGATAATACCTTGATAGGTTATATCTTTATCTTTTTTGCTTCTACACCCACCAAGCAATTTACTGTTTATGACAACCATGTGTGATTGATTACAAGAAAAGATCACTGCTTAAACAAACATTCTCTGTTAGCCTGTTAGTTTGTTCTTTCTCATTTTAACCTAATAAATTGGGATCCTAGGTTATACTTACGGCTTTTATGGCTTCCAGTTAACATAAATCTAGTCACTTGTACCTGAGATATTGAAAAAGAAATCTTGTCTCTGGTTCTGCAAAGCTGAGATTTAGGTAATACTGTGATGAATTCACAAAAGAATTTTCTGCTTATGATATCTGAGTGAAAATACTGCTTTCCCTACATGCTACCCCTCTGCATTCTGTGCACCGGATGTCTTTGGAATTAAAACATTTTTTAAAATATGTCTTCAAATAATTTTCAGATGATTCACGTACTGGAGAAAAAAATGACTTTTTGATTGTTTGTTCTCCAAAGTCCACTTCATTCTTACCTGAGTATGTGCTTAGTTTTTCGTTTGCATCTCTATCCCCTTTTGATTCATCAAAGAGAAAAAGAGATACTGTACTGAGAATCAAGAAACTTAGGTCTCCTAATCATAGCTCAGAAAATAACTTGGCTGTAACATAGTCTTTATGGAACTTAGTTATTTTATAAGTAAAGTGAGAAATCAAAGTAATCAATGATGCCCAAAACTGGCAGTACATCAGATTTTCCAGGAGAGCTTTAAGAACGCAGATAGGTAGGTAGATAAGATAGATGGATAGAGAGAAAGGAAGGAAGGAAGGAAGAAGGAGGAAGGTGTAGCTATATTTTCTATGTTTCTCTGTCTACCTACAGAGAATACGGAGATGATAAATACAGAGATAATGACATAAACGTAGACGCATAGCCATCTCTTACCATTACCCAGGCACACTAAATGAAAACTCTGGGAATAGGGTTCAGGGGTCCACATTTAAAAGAGCAGCCCAGCTGCTGCTTATGCTTAGCCAAGTCTGAGAATCTCTGGGCTTCGTGATTTCTTAGATTCCCTTCAGTTCTCAGATTTTGTCTTTTTGTTTCATTGGTTTTATCCAACAAGTGTCTTTAAGTTGGACCTGATCTCTCATTGTCTTCTTTTCCTTTTATCAACCTGTTCCCCTCTGATTCCCCTAATCAGTATGGGATATAATACAAATCTCTTGGCAAACCTCGCATTCCAAATTTCAGTCCCTCCTCTTTTGCCGAGGCAGGGGTCCTTATCTAAGTTTTTCTCGCCATTTGAATTGCAGTATTGACCCTTCTGATGTCCTCCTGTTTGCACAGTTAACTGACTGCAGCTGTACAAAATGCTGACACCAGACTTCTACTGTCATATCACATGGAACACATACATAACTCCACTTCTGCTTTATTAAACCACTTGCCAATCAGATTACAAATTTTGCTTCGAGGCCTTTCATCCTGCCAAGCTCTTCTGAATCTATTTTCTCTGATGTGCGAGCACCTATCACAGCCCAGGTGGCTGGACAGCCAGTGGGTGCTGATTTTCATTCCAAAGACTTGTAGACCAAGTCTATATTCTTGAAGGTATATGTTCACCAACAGGGGGTTGCATAACAGTGGAAATTCCAAGGTAACCCCACAGCCTCCTGTTAATCAAGAATTGCAAACTACCTGCCTACCAAACCAGCATGGCTAATTTGCATATTATCCCTTATAATCACCTTATTAACTCCTGCCCACCCTCTGGTGTAGTGGAGGTGCTAATGAGCGGTGACGTGAGTTAGGCATGGGAAGTACAGGGCATCGAGAAACACGATAGTTAGTCCCCAAATAATGGAAACTGGAAAAGGGTTTACACTTCCACACCCTTTCCTCATTGCTGCAGCTTTACTTCTAATTGAAGACAACAAAGATACTCAGTTACATTCAACAAATACTCATTCAGCACCCACTGATGGTCAGACCCATGCCCAGTGCTGTCCAGTTACACGGAGAAGCAAAACACATCACCTGGTCTGCACACTAAGGGGTGGTCACTATAGGAAGAAGGATGAGACGCATAAACTAATGCTTTTAATCTAAGATATGATATGGACATTTCTCAGTTCCTTACTGCCCAACATTTTTTTTCTAGAATTTAACAAAGTGAGTTATATAAGCCTAAATGTATGCGATCTAAGAGTGTTAATACAGACTAACGTATTCAGTGGCATGGCCAATATAGAATGATTTAATTTGTAACTTTTTTTCACAGAACAGTCTTGTCAGCTGTGTAGATAGATAGATCGATAGAATTTATGCAGGTTATAGATATAGATATATGGATATACAGATATCTTTTACCGTCATCCAGGCACACAAGGAAATACTCTGGGAATAAGGCCCAGGGATCTGTATTCAAAGCAGATCGTCTCTGTGCCTAGTCGTTTCTTATGCTTAGCCAAGTCTGAGAATCCCTGGACTTGATGATTTCTTAGATCCCCTCAGTTCTTAAATTCTGTTCCACATCAGGCGTAATAATTATGCATTCAAAAACTTGGAGAAATTTTGAAGTTTTAAAATTGATGATCAGTAGTTTTTCCTTGGGTCTGCTAACAAATATAGAACCAGAGTTGGAGAGCCCAGAAGTATGCCTCTGAGTTCGGAGAAGGTAGTAAAATGTATTCCTACTCTAATGAACGCATGTACTGTTATCACTATGAACGTGAGACGGCAGAAGCTAAAATGTAAAGGTTATAGCTCAACGTCAACAGTCCTAATAGCAAAAAAGAGATTAGGAGCTTACACGTAGGAATTTTACCGCTTGAATATGTTAAATGAAAAGAACACAGCCAGTGGTTCTACTTGAACAGTTAACACAGTATTTGGAAAAACAAGTAAATGTTTAAAAACATGTTGCTTTTATTAAAGTTACCCTAAGACATTTTTATACAACAGTAATGATTGAACTTTAATTATTATTAACTCATATAATGCTGTTTTAAATTAATTTCCTCACATGTGCCACTAAAAATAAGCCTGATATTCAAAAGTGTACCACAACATCCAAAAAAAAAAAAAAAAAGAGAGCTCCTGGTAGAAGACACACACGAAGGACATGTACACGAATGGCTGTGTTAAAACTACTTTTAAAGTTAAGTGAATATAGTAACAGTGTTCTCATTCTAAAATTGGCCTATAAAGGCCCTTAATGGAGCTAGGTCTTGACTCCAAAAAATACATTAATTAACCATGCATGTGTTTCTTGGTGCTCTGGATTTCCAAGAGTGTCTTTCCACTGACAATGCACTTCGATTACTCAATACAGCGGAAAGTTAAATTTTTGTCCACATCTGGAGCTTTGATACAACTTATGAAAGTCTGTGAAGTTCATTATCGGGTTTTGCTACTTGCCCTTAATTGCAGGAACCCTACGGGGTTTCCCACATTACTATTCAAGGGTATTTACCACTGCCTGTTTCTCATAACAGTTGTAATGCATCAAAATTTGCATCCGTGATATTAGGATATAATAAGAAATATATATTTAAACTTTACCCTCAGTTTTATAATTTCCTGACTGATAGGAGCATCTTTGGATATAAATTTGGTCTTAGTTCCCCATTCTTAACATAAGAGTTTCTGAGACTTTTGGAATCTCTGGAGAGACAATAGTTTCTTTTCGTATGCTATTGAAGTCACTGGCATCTGGGGGGCCCTGAATGCCTTCAGGATGGGGGCTGATCACCAGATTGGAGAACTGAAGCTCCCAGTCCCACCCCAACCTCTGGGAAGTTGAGAGGTGCTGAAGCCTAAGTTAATCACCAGGGGCCAATTATTTAACCGATCATGTCTGTGTCATGAAACCCCTATACCTCCTAGAACAAAACCCCTAAACTGTAAGGTTCAGAGAGCCTCCAAGTCAGTAAACACATCAAGGTGCTTGGAGAGGGGTACGCCCAGAGAGTGCACCTGTTTCTTCCCCCATGTCCTTGCTTTATGCATCTCTTCCATTTTGCTTTTCCTGAGTTGTATCCTTTGTAATAAACCAGTAGCTATAAGTGAATAGTTCTCCTGAGTTCTGTGAGCTGTTCTAGCAAATTATCAAACCCCAGAAGAGGGTCACGGGAACCCCTGATTTATAGGGGGTAGATCAGAAGCATAGAAGGCCTGGGTGTTTGAAGTAGGGGCGGTCTTGGGAGACTCAACCCTCATCCTGTGGGTTCTGCACTGATTCTTGGTAGTGTCAGAATTGAGCCGTATTGAGGGATACAGAGTTGGAGAATTGATTGGTGATGGGAGAAAATCCCCACACATTTGATGTCAATGTTCTGTGGGCAGAAACAGAATATAGCATCCCCTTTAGACCTGCTGGGAGAATGCTCCTTCATTCTCATCAGGTACCACTGACTGGTATGGCTATTCCCCTGGTTGGCATAACCTCCAGCAGAAATGAGGAGGAGAAAGCCACTGTTGCATATTTCTTTCTCCAAGCTGTAGAAAATTAGACCAGGTATTTTCTCTCATCATTGATGACTTCATTACTTAATTCAACAAACATGTGTTGAGTGTCTGATCTACGCGAGGTGATATCTGTTGTAATCAGATGCCGCGATGGGCAGGACAAACAGGTCTCTGATCTCACAAAGCTTAGAGTCTAGTGAGTGGAGCCCTTCCCATTATGCCAGAGCATCTCCATTCTATATCACGTCTGAGACTTGGATACCCATGAATTTCTGCAGGGCTCTGGGTAATCCATTCACCTATACCTTCCTTAGCAAAGCATGCCCATCCTCTCCCTCTTTGGTGCCAAGCATTCTCCAAGCAGCTTCAGCAAAAAATAACTCATTCAGTTCTTCACCTCCAGTACTACCCCTACTTGTTAGTGCTTATAGAGCTGAAATCTGCATTGTTTATCAACAGGAAAATAAAGAAACCGAAGAGAGGGTGCTTGTTCACATGTCAGATGTCTATTATATACACCCCCACATACCCACTAAAAACAAAATTGCCCCTTTGATGAGTACACAAAATATCCAGAGAAAGCAGAGTTCAGAATATTTGTGTATTTTTTAATCTTTTGGCAATATTTAATCTAAATTTTTTTTAGTGTCTTCCTTGAGTTTCAGGAAAATGGAGCTATAATCATTATCCTGTAAATAATTTTTTCATGTACTAAAACTGAAGATTAAAGCTTTTTTTTTTCCAAATTTGATAATTCCTATTTAAATGGTTCTTCCATACACTCAAGATCACAGAACATTTTTTTTACTGTAGATATATATTGCCAACGAAAAATTTCCTAGTGTAGACACCTAAAACAAATTATCTTTGAAAGAATCCCTCGGCCAGGGAGAACGTCGCTGTTTCCCGGGGTCTGTATTCCAATGGCACTTATCCCTCGAGTCCTAAACCTTTTGTCACTTTCCTTGCTTCTCTATGGTCACCTAATACATCTTCCCAGCTGGGCAGAGTAGACCTGAGCCCCATATTCTGCTCTGGGACTGAATGATTTAGTGATGAAGCTGAGGATTACCTGGTAGGTCTCCATCAGTATCGCCAAAAGGACAGTCTATTGTCAGAACAGTGTAAAAAGCTTCCAACGTTAACCAGAATTGGAAAACACAGAACAAATACACGTTATCTGGATGTTTTGCTTCACTATTCATATCTTTGTTTACTTTGTTTGATGTCTTTCTTTGGTTTTTGTTTGTTTGTTTATTCAGATCTCTCCTGTGTTTATTTTCTGGTCCCTGTGGGGCGGAGGTGGAGAGCATTGCTGTCCATCTCCTTGTAGACTGGAGTTCCACGTGCCCTTGGACTCCACAGTGAACTCCATGGGGACATTGAAAGTGTGAAAAGCAAACCTTGGTCACTTTACCTTGACAAGCGTAAATGGCTTTAGGGAGCGGAACAAAGACTATGATTCTGTTTTGAGGAAACAGAGAGTAGGAGACTAAATAAGACAGGAGAGAAGTTCCTGAAAAAAAGAAGTATCTTTCACTCCTAGAAGGAAGTGCTCTTGTTTCAGGTTAGTCATTCTTAAGGTGAGACTGGACCGCTCTCCAGCCCCACTCTTGAGTGGTCATAGGTACACAAGACATTGCACACATCTGCTCCTTGAAGGATGCATTGCTCAGCATCATGCAAATTGAACATGGGATACTCCCAGGAATCAGGATTTCTCTCCCAAAGGACAGCAGGTTTGATGCATAAAGCTGGGAAGGTTCTGGTGAGATTGATGGTTCAGCTCAGAACTCTGGCATTTGGATTAAAGCAGCACAGAAATGAATCTTGTATTTGACATTTAAAAAGGAGGCTTTTCTGCTGCCCGTAGTTCCCTAAATCACCCCAAAAGGAACTGCTGTGACAGAACGGTGTGAGAAATCACTTTCCATTTGTTTCTCTATTTTCCCACATTATGGCCAATGAATTGAGACTGAGAGTCATTACATACTTGGTGTCACGGCGACACACACACACTAGTGAAGCAATTCGCAAATACTAACGATTGTTCCCTTTTTTATGGATGTAATAGCAAAATTTGATTTGCCAACCACATCCACTGGGATCTTTAAGAAAGCATAACATTTGAAATGGCTTTCCTCCTTCTTATCTTTGGTTCTTTTTGAGAAATAGGGCAAGCAGTAGACAGGCATGAACTGCTATGATTTGAATGTTGAAAAAAATCTTTCAATGAGTCTAATGGAATGTTTCATGTGAACACATTTAGAGTCTTTACTCTGAAATGAAGCAGTGTATCATATTGATAGTTACATTTCTAAATCCCCACACGTTCAAGAGCCATTAATACTTGAGTTCAATATTTTTATTAAATTTAGTAAGATAATTTTCACTCAAAATTTTAGAATGGAAAATTTTTAGGTTATTTTCTACAAAAAGTTATAGGTACTTAAAAGGACAAAATATTCTTTCAAATGCCATGGATTTGAGTTTTCAATAATGATGAACAAAAATAATAATGATGATGATTAATAGATTAGAGAATGTTAAAGTGCAATCATTTATCTCTGATTAGGTTACTGAAGACGATTCTTGTTGCCCTTACAAATGCTTCAATTTGTAGCTCTTCTTCCAGGAAGTCATAGTTACAATTAAGTCAGTAGTAAAAGTGTCAATACAAAATGATATTCTTTATCAAAGACTATTAAAATAATGTTACAGAATATATATGTGGGTGTGTATCACTTGAAGAATCTAAAATAAATGATTACATTTTTGAACCAAAAAAATACTGATGTAAAAAACATACTTGAAATTGGTACTGTACCTGAAAAGATTGACTGTCTGTTTAGCATAGCTTTAAGGCAACTAGATGAAAATAAATAGGGAAAAATATGCTCACCCAGTAGCTTTCTCTTGGGTTCCTCTGTGTTTCATGAATTGAACCCTCTTTAATACCTCCTTCAATATACACAGCAGCTCCTCATTCCACATCGTGTTCCCTGTTTCCTCATGTCGAGCCTAAATTATTCATTCACTTCATGAATAGAAAGAAAACCTCTTGTCCTAAAGCAGTTTTGATTTTTAAAAAATTAAAACCTTTCCTTTTCTCGATAAGTGTCTTTGGGTTGTGCTTTCGTGTTAGGGCAGTGCTGCCCTGGACGTGCACGGCGATTGTGCTTCTTCACATCTCATTTAAGTTATTCATACATTTCATTGTCACCTCCTTAAGATATGTGGCTGTCTTCTACCAAAAAGAGAACACCTTTATTGAAATATTCATTTTATGATCAGTATGATCTGGTTATTACGTTAGGTGCTGTATATTCAGAGAAGAAAAATGACACAGTCCCTCTTCCTTAGAGTCTGTAGACTTGTGGGGAGTCAGGCAACTAAACCGTCCTGGGAGACGGAGGCAGATGCCAGAAGAGAGATACGCATAGTGTGCTCTGAGGGTGTGGAGCCGGAGTGGCCAGCTCTGGCAGGAGACTAGTGAAAGGTGCATGGAAGTGACTGGATGTCAACTGATTCTGAAGGATGAGTCAGAGGTGGGGTATTTGGGGATGGCAGTCAAAGCAAAGAGTGTTGCACATAAAAGGAAAATTTCAGAACTGCAGTTCTATCTGGCATGTCCTTGTATTCATGCAAGAAAGAAGACTGAAAGGCAGTGAAAGGAAGAAAGGAATTAATGTTCAATATGTAGGCAGGGCTCAGATCATGAAATATCATGCATGCTAAGTTGAAGTTTAGGGATGAAAGAAGGAAAGAAAGGGAGGGAGGGAGAGGGGAAGGAAGGAGAAAGAGAAAGAGAGAAGGAGAGAGAAAGAGAGAGAGGGAGAAAGCAGGAAGCTATGTAAAGTTTCTGAGTAGCAAAATCAAAAGGAAAAATCAATTTAGACTGAACATCCTGGGAATTAGAGGAAGACAGGGACCAGACTTTGAAAGAATAGTCAGGAGGTTGCTGCATAATCCAGTGGCCATGGGGATGCTGATGGAGGACAGAGCTGAGAGGTATCAGGAAAATTGAATCCACATGAGTTTATCACAGATGTAATCTGGATTTTATGGGAGTCTAAACCAAGATATATGCCTGCCTGTATTTGTCCTTGTACATCTTAAAGGATGTTTATTCTGTTCAGTAGCATGGGTGAAAAGAATTTGATGGCAGAACATAGGGTGAGGGTGGAGATCAGCTCCTCCATGTTGAATCAGTGCCAAGACCTTCACAGGGAGCTATTCAGGATGTTGAATATATGGGTTTGAGGCTAAGAAGAAAGATTTAGAAGCTTAGAATTGAGAGGCACTATTTCAAGCTATAGGGAAAAAAAAAATTAGGTTTCCAAGGAAAAACGTGTAGTGAAAAGGTAAGAAGCCTGAGTATAGAAATCTGTGGAGCATATATTTGTAAGGTGATGATGAAAGATCCTGGCTAAGTGGCTAGAAATAAAACCAGAAGAAACCTGTCAGCAAAAACAAGGAAGACAAGCACGTTCAGTACTCTTGTCTCTTGCAAGTCCCAGACAATAGCTACGGGGACTAAAGACACATTAAATAAGTTGTATGTGTAATGTGAACACACAGTTCAATGTGGAATTAAATATATAAATTAAGTCTTTTAAATGAATAGATGACATGAAAAGCAAACAAAATATACTACATAGAAGAAACAGACTACCCTCCATAGCAGTGATTTCCCATCACACGTGGACCTTGGATTCTACAGAACCTTAGCTCTGCAGTTTGGTAAAGCCTCTTTGCTTGTGTTTCATTGTTGGAAGCTGTCATGAGCAAACCTTTGTTCATTTCTCCACAGCAAAAGAGATGCTTTTCTTTAATCATGTTCCCATCTTTGGGGGAAAAAAAATCTATCATTGTTTGCTGAAATTTTAAAAAGTACCAAAGGAGCGTTAGCTTTCTTATATTCACATTCTACTTATCTCAAATTACCATTTTTCCTTGTTCTTTGCCTTTTAATTATTCAAGAGGCATTATTTTCTAAAGAAAAGAGAGGTCCAAAAATACTAGGCACGGGTGTTTGCCCTTAAGCCTTCATTATATTATTCAGGAGGAAAAGCAGAGGCGTCAACCAGCAAACTATTGTTTTCAGGTGAACTTTTGAGAAAATTTCACATTTCTCTACTGTCGTCCTCAGTGACACAGTTATGACTTCAGTGAGCTCAATAAATGCATACATAAAACACTCCTCTTAGGAAAATCATTGGTCCCAAATTAATACCAGCATCAAAAACCTTGCATAAAATTGAAATTAAAAAATAATAAAAGGATTAGCTTTTGTGTTTCTAAAACAGGGTAAAGAACGGAATGAAATTACTAAACGATAAGAAACTGTGACTCACTGAAACAGACTAGAGTTGGGAACTGTCGTTTGTCTTGGGAACTTCCTGGGTCTAAGTAATTTTGTACTTAATGGACATCTTTCCTCTCAAAGTGTTTTTTTTGTTTGTTTATTTTTTTAATAATGAAACAAAAATACAACTGTTAGCACCTTAGCAATAGTTCTCCTTTCGTCCATGGATAAGTATTTTACTGACCAAAGTAACAAGAGGCTTGCTCACATGTCACAGTGCCCTGGGATCGTTAACCTTCATCTTGTCAACCATCAAAGATGGGTACATGGTTAAATGAGTGCAGATGCCTAGGATCCAGGTCTGGAATAGAGCAGAGGTAGTGGAATAGCTCTTTAAATCCAGGATCTGGTGACTATATTGATAATGATGGATTGAGCTCAGAGGATGAAAAACAAATCAATATTTCAGCACATATGGTCCCTGAAAACTGTCCACTTTCTGCATAATTTTCTGTTTATTATCTTCTCCTCACATACTGCTAAATTTAGGAAATACGTCTCCTCTGCCCAACACTTCTACTCAGATAAACGAGAAAGAAGGAGCCGAAATAAGAAGTTTTACTTCAGAAAGCTGTAAGTCATTTGCACAGAAGCTACTAGTAAAAGAGAAAAGGGGACAGGGGAATCCTGCCTCTCTAAAAATATCTGTGAAATAATACACAAAAGTCTTGGTTTATCTTAATTTTCTTAATTGAAGTATACTCGGCTTACAATGTGTCAATTTCTGGTGTACCGCGTAATAGTTCAGTCATATATATACATACATGTATTCGTTTTCATATTCTTTCTCATTATAAGTTACTACAAGATACTGAATACAGTTCCCTGTGCTATACAGTATAAATTTGTTGTTTATGTGTTTTATATATAGTAGTTAGTATCTGCAAATCTCAAACTCCCAATTTATCCCCTCCCACCCCTTTCTCCCCTGGTAACCGTAAGTTTGTTTTCTATGTCTGTGCATCTGTTTCTGTTTTGTAAAAAAGTTCATTTGTCTTTTTTTTTAGATTCCATATATAAATGATATATGGTAGTTTTCTTTCTCTTTCTGGCTTACTTCACTTAGAATGACAATCTTCAGGGCCATCCATATTGCTGCAAATGGCATAGTTTTATTCTTTTTCTGGCTGAGTAGTATTCTGTTGTATAAATACACCACAACTTCTTTATCCAGTCATCTGTCGATGGACATTTAGGCTGCTTCCATATCTTGGCTACTGTAAATAGTGCTGCTGTGAACACTGGGGTGCATGTATCTTTTCAAATTAAAGTTCCCTTTGGATATATGCCCAGGGGTGGGATTGCTGGATCATATGGTAACTCTGTTTTTAGTATTTTGAGGACTCTTCATACTGTTTTCCATAATGACTGCACCAAACTGCATTCCCACCAACAGCATAGGAGGGCTCCATTTTCTCTACACCTTCTCCAGCATTTATCATTTGTGGACTTCTTAATACTGACCATTCTGACTGGTGTGAGGTTACACTTCACTGTAGTTTTGATTTGCATTTTTCTGATAATTAGCAATATTGAGCATTTTTTCACATGCCTATTGACCATTTGTATGTCTTCATTGGAGAATTGCTTGTTTAGTTCTTCTGCCTATTTTTGGATTGAGTTGTTTTTTTGTTGTTGTTGTTGTTGTTAAGTTGTATGAGCTGGAAATCAAACCCTTGTCAATCTCATCTTTTCCAAATATTTTCTCTTGCCCCATTGATCTTTAGATAGAAAAGTCACCTTCGTAATGTGACTATGGTATCTACAAACAGAATACTGTTATTACATGTTTCCTGGGTGCACAGTGAAAGCTGAACTACTAGTGCACACATTTAAAAAAAAAATAGCCACAACCGCCATTTAGAAATACCTGCTCTTGATTTTTCTTTATCATGATTCTCAAACTGTGGGATTAAACTTTGGGAAAGCACATAGAAGAACTTCTGAATGCATTAAAGAAAATATAGCCATAAAGTCTAGCCCAGTTTATTATAGATCCTATTTTTAAAATCTCAATAGAACCTATTAATACGTTCTAGAATTCCTTAGGCCATTATCTCACCCCAGCCTTCCTCTTACCACTTTGTTTCATCTTTCACTGGAGCCTTAATAGGTGTGCCCTATTATTAATGAACCTGGCTTAAAATCTAACATTTCCTCTCAATCACTCAATTCATCCTTTACCTATTTGAAACACTGAAGTACAGAAAATAAATTATCAATGTATTAAGAAAATAGTTCTATTGTATTTCTAATTTCTAAATTTCAGATAAGAGTCTATTAATTTTCGAAATAAAGGAAACATGTTTATCCATTCTTTGTCAATTCTTCATTGTTTAGACTAATATAGAAATCTTTAGAATGTCATTTAACAAGTGTTGTATAATGCATAAACAATAATATAACTTTCAAAGATCAGCCACTAGTCTGACACAGCTCTTTTTGTCTGTCCATATTGCCTTGTTGTTCTCATTCTCACTTCATTCAGAACCACTGGTTTTTAACTTAAAAGTTTATCCTAATTTTTCTGTGTTGCTATATAGACTTCTCTACTATTCCTTATTGAGGGTAGGTTTTCTGGAAGCAGACCCTAAGAGTTTGAAGTTTATTAGGGATGAACATCTGTAAAGTTAAGGGGAAGAAAGTAGCATTGCATACAGGAAAAGCTAAACAGTGATGGAGGCATGACATGTCTGCCAATGGGGCAAGAGGATCTAGAGGGAGTATGATTGACAGAGTGCTGCCATATTGGGCCAAAATGGCTCAGCCTTTCTGCACCCATCTGGCTTAGTCATAGGATTTGGGCTGCCGTGCGAAGGGCAGTCAATTGAGGCAGCCTGCTGTCGCACTTCCTAGGGATCGTCAGTACCTCTGCATGTCCACCCCACTCATCATCTTTTGATTGCCAGGGACAAAAACCCAAGTCAAACTGGCCAAAATTCTATTCTAAGTCCAGGTATGGCTAGATCCAAATGCTAAAGGGATCTTTTTTTCTTTTCATTTTTTGTGCTGGCTTTGTTCTTAGATAGGATCTTCCCTAATACTGGCAAATGTGGCTGCCAGCAGAGAACACAGCTATCCAGAGGTTTCAGCAAATTTCCTGGGGTTGATATTGATTTACTAAATGTCCACTCTAGGAATTGAGGGATATGAACTAAAAGTTGCAATGACTGGTTCCTTATTGCAAAACTGAGATAATGATACTAAAAGAAGACAAAAAGGATATTGAGCAGATGAAACTGTAGTATGTGACTTCCCTTGACACATTGGCACAGTCATTGGTCTAAGGAGTGATCACCTGAGCCCTGCTAGGCCAATCAGCTACCTCTTCCCGGATTTAGAAACTAAGTGGAGATATTGACACTGAAGTTTGTTAGATCTGAAGGTAGCCTGTTAAAGAGAACTGTATTTCTGTAATTGTTTCCAATCAATTTTACTATCTTAGCTCCACAGTTTGAAAACCTTGTTCAAGTACCTCACCTGAAAATTGGGGGTAAAAATAGTACCTAAAAATAGACATGGTTTTGTAATTGAAAGAATTAATATATGCAAATCTCTTAGCACAAACCCTGGCATTCTGTAAGTGATCCGTAATATAAATTGTTATTTTTGTCATTGTTATTATTAGTAATAGTAGTAGTTGTAGTAGCATTCCAGAAGATCTATTAATCAAACAGCTACCATGGTCCAGGCAGCATGCTAGATATTATGAAATTTACCAACATAAATCAAACATAAATCTTACGCTTAAGGAGATTCCCATCTCATGTAAGGAATAATTAATATGTATTAATTATATGCACTATATTTTATAGTCAGGTTAGACAAATAGACTTAGAATATTCTACTGCCTATAGCTGTAATTTTACAGTATATCACTGTATATTAATTGTATCGATATAAATGGATACATATATATATATATACACACACACACATACATATGTATATACAAATAACATATTTTTGTTAATAGGCCAAGATGGAGAGAGGAAAATATTCTAAGAAATTTGAGTAGTTTCTAAAGTCTACGTATATATATTTAGTGTAAACCATAGTTAATTTGCTTACCAACTTTCTGAACAGAGAAAAAATATCAAAGTTTGCTCATCACAGAGATAAGCTACTGTCTGCTACACATAGTATCAGCCATTTGTTAGTATCTGTTCTTGGTTGAACTCCTTCAAAGTGTTAGTCATAGTATTAAATAGAGAATTCTTGGTCCTAAAATAAAATGTCTGTTTTCAATTCATTTGTGTCATACTCCTCCTTGTCTTTAAATATATTAATTTTTTTTTACTATGTATGAATAGGGTGTTTTCTGCCAAGCTATGACCAGATTGGACCTTAATTGGAACTTCTTTAAGGCAGGGGTTATATCTTATTTACCTGTGTATGTTTAATAGTGCCTAGTATATAAATGGCCTTCATATATGCATAAAATGAATGAAAAAAACAAAAAAAAATTTTTTCTAAGAGAAGCAGCGGTGTCTGCCAAGGTCATTGGGAACACCAGGAATGGCCCTGAACCAGCACTTTTCTATAAACTTTTTGTAAGGGGTCTTCAATGAGATAAGGAGCTTATGCTAGAATGTAAAATTTTCCCATTTAGACTTTTCCAATAAAGGAAGCAGTACAATGATTTATAATCTTCGCTCATCACAGATTGCTTCCAAACTACTGGCCTGCTGTTGTAAGTGGCATAGGTACAGTGTCTGTGAACTAAGGTGCTAACGTTTGACATCTCAAAGCAATTCTTAATGCAGAATGTTCCGTCTTCGGACTTTTGAGTGACTAGTTGAGTAGCTAGAGGCCATTGAGAAAACGTATTTAAGACTGAACTTTTTTTTTCTGTTGCCTTTATTTTTTAAGGTATATATTTTCCTGGCTGATTTATGAAACTCTTTCATTAATTACAATAATTTACTTATTATAAGTTTGTCTTATCCACTATCCTTATGCTATGGAAATTCCAAAGAAAAATGTTGCCAGTTCTTAGCTAAAATAAATGCTTTGTTTTTCCAGTGTTATATAGAACTCAGGGGGCCTTGTGCATGAAACCAGCTGAATTCTTGGCCATAGGGTCATGGAGGAAGAAGAAACCAAGATAGCATGGGGCTAGAGAAACCTGTGCAGCTCTAGAGCCTGCCACCCAGGGGGGAACATTTAGTTCAACATACTATATCCAAAGGAAGTGAAGATTGTTGAACAACAGAGGAATCTACAGTGATTACAGATACAAATGGTGCCCCCTAGAGTTGTGCAGGGCACAGAAAGTACAATTCTGTGCAGCAGCCCTGCAACGCTGGGCCAGTGTAAATACCTAAGGAGTTCTAATCAAAAGGCTGAGCACGATGGCAAATGGTAGATGCTTGAAAATGACAAGCACCAAGATAGGCAGCATGTCTCCAGCTGACAGATCTGCTGGAGAGCAAGGCCATAACCAGTGGCATTAGTGTGAAAGGTGGGATACAAATCTGAGGGGCATTCAAGATTTAGAAAAGAAAGACAGTTTTTCAGGGATCTAGCCAAATCGCCTGGAATTCCCAACAGAACTCCTATCTTTATATAGAACAAGAGGCCCAACAGCAAGAACCAGAAAAATCTGTAGGTCTGATTGACCAAGTACCATTGTACAAACACCATGTTTGCAGAAATTATAACATGGATGATACCCAAAGTATATTTAATAATCGGTATGGCATGGTTATCAACCTATCAGAATAAATACTGACGGCATCTAGGGAAATAGATCTTGGAGAATCTTGCTGTGCCAAGAGGTAACTCTCGAGTTGCTGGATCAGAGTGAGGTCTTAGGGCTCTGGTTCCCAGACATGGCACATACAGGAACAACCGTACATCTTTATTGAATGCAGATGGATACCTTGTCCTCTTCTTAGAGATTCTAATGAATTAGTCTAGGGGGTGGCCCAGGTGTAGGGGTTTTAAAAGCTCCCTAGGTCATGCTAGTAAGTAGCAAAGTAGCAGAATCACTTATCTAGCATTCCAAAATGAGACCAAGAAACAAAGATTACACACACATGCGCGCACACACACACACACACCCCGTGTGTGGGAAACATTTATCAATAACTTGAAAATTGTTCACTTCAGTTTTACCTGTTTCTTTTTAATATCTAGGAAAGTGGATCATTCCTATGATTTTGAATTCTTTTTATCCTTATTAGTCTTATGAAAGGATACTCTCGTCACCATCTCAAATTCTCTCATCATCCTGCACTTCCCAGGGTCTAGTTAATGCCAAGTATCTGTCACCTGTCTTTGTTTTACAAGAGGTTAAATGCATTACCTTACCGTTGACCGTTTATTTCACAAAATAGCTTGAAGAGGTTTAATTGCCATAAAGCATTACTATCATTTATAAAGTCATTTTTCTTTCCTTAAAGATGTCTAGTCAATGGCAAATCCTTTCAACCGATCTCTCTTCTTCTAGAAGAAATTAGGCATGGAAATTTACTTTTTACAAGCTTTCATTGACACCTCAAATCAGTATCTGAAACATGCTCTATACTAGAGGGGACTGTGCTTCAGGCTTTGTCTTGGCCAGATATAGAAATTAAAGGTATGGACCAATTTTTGAATAAGCATGAAAATTCTTTTTTTATGTGCATTATGAAAACATGCCTTTGAAATATCTTGCCAAAGGCTTTTTCGTCTTGTGGCTGTTATAGGAAAACATGGTCATCCCAAAGGGGTAAGAGAAACTGAACTATGTTCCACCTTAATCAGATTCACAATCATGTCCTAATGTAATTTGTCCTAATCCATTTTAGAGGAAGACAACCATTTATGATTCCCAGAGACACGTGGGAATAAATGTGGCTCTGTGGAAATCCCCTGGGTGTTCCATATACTATACTCACCAGTTCATAAAAAAGCTAATTATGTTTCTGAAAGGGAGGCTTTATGGATGCAATGTATATTCTAATGCAGAAACCCTACCTACCCAGGCACCCCACAGTTAAGCGGTCCTATTTGCTGGCTGTCCGCAGACTGGATTTTGGATTACAGTAACTGATTTCAGCATAAGGAGTTCACACATTCCTATATTAGCCTGATCACATATGTCAGTGTTTGAGAGACAATTCCATTTTTAGTTATTTTACTGGGAAAAAAAAATTGGTAAGACTTAGCATAGTAATAAATTACCCTGTAGCAAAATAGAAACTGATTGATCCCAGCTTTTTTCTTTCCTGATGCCTTGGAAGATAAATACATTAAGTGACTTGTTAAAAGAAAAATAAAAAATTTTTAAAAAGACCCACCTTTTTTTTTGTCTCTGAAAAACACGAAGCTATTGCAGAGAATGCTGCCAAGGGTAATGAGTGTACACGTTTATTTTGCAATGAAATCCTTTTTCGTGGATTTTATTTTTCATCACAAACATGTTGCTACAAAAGCAATGTTTTCTCTAAACAGAACTAGTAATAGATGACACACTACTAAAGCAAACCAGAGATGTAAATAATCAAAGAATTGATATTTACTTTTCTGCAATAATCGTGAAGTCATACTGACCTCACATTTCATCATGTATTTATTTATTTTTTATCTGATGTATTTTTTTGTTTCTTTATCTCTGGTTCATTCTGATGTTCATCTGTTCAAAATAACCCCTCTTTGCTCTCATCAGCCAAAGGTGCAGCATCTTTTCAGTTAATTAAGGGTGTAATTTCATAGGCCAAGCAGCATGCTTTATGGATACAGGAAGAATAAATATGCTTGTTGACTGTTGTTACAGAGCATGATTTTGAGGATGTCTGAACATCAGCTCTTCTCTCCAAACTATGACACATCGTGATTTAACTGATTGACAGAGATGAATTCGATTGAACTAAAACAAAGTAACATCTGAATTTAAATAACATGGCATCTCTGTGTATTTGACGTAGCCTCTCTGTACCATGACAAAAGGTGTGTGTAGCTCTATATTTTTTTTAATTTTTGGCCAGATCTTTGTTCATACTTCGGGCTTAAATTTCGAGATCCTGACCCTCTAAGCACTTGGTAAATGAGCGTTTTTCATCTTGCCTCCCTACCCCCTACTTGTATTATCAAAGAAATACCTTAATTCTTCATCTAAGATTCTTCTCTCCGCCTTCCTCCTTCCTCCCAAGAGTCCCCAGTGACTTCATGGGAGATAATTATGCCTGTAGCTCAGGGACCTAAAGTAATCACCAGGCTTGGCATGAAAGAATGCTGGAATGCAAACCGAAGTGCCAAGCAACAAAGATTCAGTGCAGATATTAGGAAAAGGGAGTACATTTTCGCAATGACTCCGTTGGCCTGATTTCTGCCAACCTACAGGATACACAAGAAGGACAAAGCATCAACATTCATACTGCTCAGAATGACCTGCCGGCGTTTGCCGTTCAAGACCGAGTAGATGTCTTTGCACAAAGATCTGTGCTGTGGTAACAAAGCTTCCACAAAAGAAAAACAAATCTCATAGACTTTTTGGCCCTTATTCAGTACGTGATCAACTTCTCTCTGTGTTTCCCTTGAAGGTCTGAGGTGACTGTAGAAGCTCTGTTTTAAAAAGCTGAATTATAAAATTTCATGTAAAGTCGTAGTGTGCTGTTAGAGTGAACAGTTTGGCTCGGTTGACTGGAGTCTGATACAGGGAGACTGCGGCTGAGGGTGTGATCGCTGAATGGCGTGCTGGCCTCCAGACATCACCGTCTCCACCCGCATCTCCACCAGCCCCCTATTACCGTGGGCTTTTTTTTTTTTTTAATCACGGAGGCCAAATGAAATAGCTCAGAATCACCCACATAGCTTGAGAAACAATTCTGAGTGCTGTCATCAGAGGAAATCTGTCACATCAAAACTGTCACGTTTCAACAAAAAGATATGACAAAGGAGAAAAGAGACGTTCTTTGGAAGAAAAGTCCCAGATTTCCTCAGACTGACTTCATTCGCCTGAGAAAGCCCTAGCTTACACATTTTTCCTGGAGAAATTATTCATTCACTCTAAGATGGAACCGGTTTAGACAATGTCATCCAAGTTTTAGTCCACTTGACATGACTCACAAGTATCAGAAAGCAGATTTATGTTGAGCTTCCTAGACGCCTCTGCTGGTGCCTCATGTATTACGTAAGGGATCTGTATTTGCTGTCTTATTTAAACAAAAGAATGCGACATGTTCCACTGGATGATGTCAATACACCTCAATGAATGTGTTTCATTGCATAAAGGATCATTAATGAGAAAAATCATGTGAATTTTAATCCTGATTTTTACTATGTTTCCAGCAATATTTCATAAACTATACAAAGTTCCTGGGAAAGAATTTTTGGAAGTGAAACTTATGGAATTAAAAAACATTTCTCTAAAGTATAAATGGGCCACTGCTCCAATACTTTACATTCACACAGCTGAATGGAATAACCAAAATTATCAGATGAACTGTCCCATGTCCCTGTTGGCACCTTAAGGCACTGAATAATGGAATCCATTGAGTGCTAAATACATCAATTATCTATTTAATTTAGGACATTCATGGTCTATTATAATTATTCTAAGTACTGTCAAATTCAACTCAGGAACAGAGTTGTAATATTAACTAAAGTTATGAGTCAGAAGACAATTTTTTTCTGGTTTTCTTTTCAACAGTATTTTTTTTTTGTGCCAGAGATACGCATGCATTTTGCTCAAGATGGTTTCCTTGGACAAGTAATTTAAAGCCAGGCTCATTCATGCTTGCCAAATGGGACTATGCTATTCTATCTTCTCCCTCATTACCAATTGTGAAGCAGTCTGCATTAATTGTTTAACTAGATAAAATGTTCATCATAAGCAAGTTTAGGGACACATTTTGGGGGAACCTTTTAGGGGACAGAAACTGAAGCCCTGTATGATTATTATAATCACACTCCTGTTCATAACAGCAGCTAATAAATCATTTGAAGCAACACGTGAACATGTTTTCTTTCTTTTCTAACAATTCAGATTGGGGTCCACATGCCTAGATTAGTGCAGCCCTCCTGAAACCAGCTTCCTTGGTTTAATCATTCTCTAAGCAACTAAAGGGAGTTGCGCTTTAAGTCTTTTCTGTGTTAGATATTAGGATGAGCTGGAGCCACCTACTACACAATTTAATTGCATGTGTGTTTAGTAATATGCAACAGTCTTGGTGCTTGGTACCGCTTTTTCCTTTCACGGAAGGCAGAAAATCACTAGCGAACCAAAGATGCAGCTCGCTAAAATTGAATTTAGAACTTTAGATCCTAACCCATAAAAGAAGGGACTCAGACATAAACACTTTTTTCAATTATTTTGATTTTGAAATTTAAAAGAATCTGTCACAATGATTTCAAAACTGTTGTCTCCAAAACAACAAGTGTAATCTTTGATGCAATCGGGCCAATTAGAAGCATCATAAAATAAGTACAAGACTGGAAAATTAGGTCAGATGAAGGGTCCAGTGGTGATGATAAAACATTGTGCATGAGTATTTTCAAATACTTACTGTAATAATTTGCTAGATAAATGAGTCCCGTGAAACGAATCTGAGAGTTGCCTGAGTATTAATTCATTTCACCCTGGTTACGGACTAAGGCAGCCTTACTTTAAACTTTCAAAGAGGTAGGAGCCAGACTTTCTTCCAAAACACTTTTGGTACCAGTTTGGCCGATGAAGTCAATCAGGCACTCCTCCATTCAGCAGGAAAAATTACTCAAATGTAGAAATAAACTAACTGATGAGGCCAACTAAAATAATTGACCTCATAGTCCCGTAGACATTCAATTCAAAGCTAAATTAAATATTTCTCAGATAACTTCATAACTTGATTATAGATCCAAATGCGTCCATCAATTTTGATAACTCAGGCCGGAAACTCAGTTATTTAAAAGCCGATGTTCTTCCCCTTGGACACAGCGATCATCCCATCTTCTGTTTTATGCTATGTGGGGATACTTGTATCAACAGAATGAGCAACCTAGTGATTCCCATAGTGCATCATTTATATATTATGTATTTATTTATTTAGTCATTATATGTTTATTAAGCATCTATTATATGTGATTCTCATTCTGGGGACTGAGGATTAAATCATGGGCAGGATAAACAGAACCCTGCACACGACGTTTTCAGTCAGGCCAGGAAGATGGACAGCTCAGCAAATAGTAACCAGAATTGTAGTGAGGATTTTGATAATGAGTGTCAAGGTTGCAAAGGCGCACCCCACACCCAGGCTGGGGTGGGGATGCTGGTAAGACGAGGCTCCCTGGAGGAAATGAAATTAAAGAGAGACTTGAAGGAGATTGTCAAGGACTGGGAGTGGGGAGCCTAGACAGAGCCCCTCGACTAACCGTTCTTTCTAGGTAGGATGTTCTGCATCCCAGAGTTTCCTACGTTCCGGAGATAACGTAACAAAGGTTAAAGCTCAGTCTCCCCACACCACATCCAGCCTTGATATAGGTCTGCTAGCCTACAATGACAGTTGTCATTATCAATTGTATTAACCACAACGTTGAAAAGTTAGGACATTGCACATCGAAATCCACAATTTTGCTTTCTTTTGAAAAACTGGAAACTCTGGAAATCACGAGCTTGCCTTCCCAAGTCACGGTTAATCTCCTCAGACTGTGTTTGAGCCGTCTGGTGCACCACAGCCCTGGCCATTCTTTATTAATCTTCAGTATTGAGACTGAGTGTCAACCAGTATTTCATTTTTCACCTCATCAGCTTCACTCATTTTAGGCCACTTTCCTGGCCTCTGTGGGCATTTTCGCTTGTGACCTACGCTTAAAGTTACTCCAGGTTTGGAGTCATGGAAACACCTAATATTTCATAGCCTTCTGGGTGTTTAGTTAAGCTGGTTCTTCTTTACTGCAAGGTGTATGTATGTGGATATAATACACAATATTTAATATTTAATTCTCATAACTAATACATAAGAAATATCACCCTGGATGTCTGTTTAGCACATTCCATTTTTCTTGCTTGTTCTTTGACCACATATTTACTTGGAATTTTGTTATTGTTCTCAACTGAACTGCACATAATTTGCTTAAACAAGACACACACTCAAATATACAAGGTGTCATTTTTAAGTCAAGGGACGTGCATGAATTATAAAGAAAATAAGATCTTTAAAAAGAAAGTAAAACATACTCAGGTTTCACCTGTTTGTACTTTGTGAATGACTCTCTTGATCCTGTCCAGGCAAGCCAGGTTCATTGAGGAATTTTGTGAGGCAGATAACAGAGACTCTCGGACTTGGATATTCAAATGAATATGCACTTCCACAATATGAAGGGCATCGCGCAAAGAGCAATTTGGTGAAGGCATCTGGACAACACCTAGGGGTACACACATATACAACCGAGCGAATCATAATACGGCGGTCTTAATGAACTCATTCACCACGCAGCACACTCTTTAGTGCCTTTTTGTGAGCCCTTAAACTGTGTGTCAGACGTTTGGAATTAAATTGAGAAGCACGGTGTGAGAGAGAAGAGGGACATTTCAAGTTTACACTTTCTCTTGATTGTTTAATAAAAGAGGAATGAGCGAGAGCGTTCCAAGGGAGAAAAACAGTTACTGGCTAGGAGCTCTGACTTCCTGATACAAAGCTGGTCTCTCCTAAGTGTCACGGACGATATTGGACTTGAGTACAAAGCACTATGAGCCACTAGACAGCAGTGAATGAGCAGCAAAGAGGAGTGAGTTGGGATTGAGGGGAAGAAGGTGGGGGTTTTGTCCTGCCGGCAGAGGTTGGGAGGAGGGCAGTTTTACCCACAGAGCACTCAGGGCGGGGCAGGGAGAGAAGTTTAGAAGGGAGGAGGCCAGATCTTCAGCCCTTGTGCTGGATAAGGTTGATAGACAGGCCGCAATCATTCCTGCCTCCTTTCTGTTTTCCTCCCTGTGCTGTGCTGCAGAGCTGAAAAGTTAAAACCTGAGTTTCCTGGAGTCTCTTGCAGCCAGGCTTCTGGCTAGGAGTTAGGTCTGCCTAATTAGATGTCTCTGCAAAAGACCCAAAAAGTAGAGGTGAGGCAGAGACTATCATCTCGATGTTGATTCTGACCCCGAGGAAGACCACGGAACGTGGGTCTTGAGAGACATTTGCAAAAGCCAATCTGAGCATTGTCATGGCTTCCTGATTCCTGCATTGCACCTGTTTTGTCTTAAATGGACTGATTCTAGAGCTGCCTTCTTGTTTCCTGCTCCTCCATTCTATTTCTGAAAGCCCCTTTTTGCTTAAAATACTGAGAGTGGTCTCTGTTTTCTGCACTGAGCTTAGACTAATACAATCGGACTTGCAGAATTTGCAGTTGACAGATGGAAGCCAGACAGTTTGATAGCTGCCTACAGAGGAGTAGGAAGGCTTTGGTCATTGTTTGGGATGATCTATCTATGAACAGCGTAATCCAGGTCTTTAGTTTACACGAGAATACTTCAGAAGAAAGGGCTGCCAGAAGTTGGATGCCACCCCAAATAAACAATCAGATACTGGAGATTGTGTCAGGGCAACAAAGAATTTGTAAAAAGGAAAAAAAAATAAGGAAAAATTACACTAAAGCTTCATGCACTTGGCTAAAATAATGGATTGGCAGTAGGGTAAAGGGAAATCTAAAACTGAGAAGCTTAAAAAAAATTCCAAGCCCTAAGTTGAAGCTGGCAGAAGCTATTAGAGAACTAAATAAAAGCAATCTATAACAGTTAGGCTCTGGATTTCGTATCTAGAGGCATGACTTAAGTCTAGAGAAGTGAGTGATATGTGACCTGAGAGTAATAGGACTGACTCAAGAGTCAGAATCGTACTGAGATGACAGGTGGGAAAGTAATTCAGGGATCTGGCTCGTAACACATCCACTCTGACCTGTTACAGTGATCAGTCTGCAGAGACTGCCTGCAAGTCTGATATCACAGAAAGCGCTGACATGGTGCAGGCAGGGCAGGAGGTACGAAGACATTGAAAGGAGAGGGACCCTAGGAGAGGCCTTGAGGAACAGGAAGGGGAGAAGAAAGCTTGAGGGGAGAAGCATCACTTTTATTTCAAGAGAATTATTCAAATTTATAGCCAGAAGTCAACTAAAAGATTACAAAACTGAGTGACCTTACTCCCTCCAACAAGAGAGAATGTCCTCCTAAGCATTTATAAGGAGCTGAGGTAAATATTTTTAAAGGCTATAAGTCTGAGTTACAGCCATCAGATCTCATCCTCCCCACTGAGTTTAGGGATCTCAATTCCAAAGCGGCACCTCTGCCGCCAACCACAGGCCCTTTCCGTGAGCACAGCTGGCCGGTGGGTTTCCTGACCTTCTGGGGTGGGTCCGATCTACTGTGCCTGCCTTCCTGAGCACTATATTCCCACTTATTTTCTACAGACCAAAGTCATCTCCAAGCCTACAAGCAGCCATCCCATCAGTGAATTCAGACAGGCGTAGCTCTCCTTGTCAGCATGTGAAATTCTAAGTCACAGAAAGGTGCCCAATAATAAGACTGTCTCCTCTACCCGGCCTTACGTCATGGACCGCCTGTGTCAACACTTCATTCGCTGTCATCCATGTTCTTTCTGTTCCTACCAGTGCGTGCTACTGTGGTCATAAACCTGTGAATAATTCGGTGAATACTCCATTTCTCCCCACGTAGGAACAGTGCTTTCTTGTTTTCAGTCACGCTGAGAACTAATTCTAGTGTTGGTCTAGAAATAATAAGGAGAGATGGGGGCACGTCTTGAAGGAAAAGTGGTATTTTATGAAGCACCCGCTTGCTGTGAACTCTTTGTATGGCTTCCATGCAGAGGGCGCCATTTCTAAGATTCAGGTGATTCTAGGGATACAAAAGTCTCAAGTGTGCGACCCACATGTCTTTATTTGGGGTCTCAAAGACCTTTCCTTCTCTGTTAGAGCCGACTTAACTATGAGAAACTTCCCAGCTCTGTAAATAGAGTGTCCTTGTTAACTACCATCGACGATCACATTGTGGGTCTGACTTCATTCTGGCCTGTTCCTCTAGGTGCAGGATAGGGGTCTCTTTAAACCTTGCCACGAGGTCCTCTGACTTTCACAGTATACTCTGCAGCGATAGTTGGACGAGTCTGTCATTACCTTTTGTCAAGGTTTTTGTAGCAATCAGCAAAATCCAGCCAACTCAGGAGCCTTCCAGCGACCGTCTGTCCAAGTGGTGCTTCCCCTTCTTCGGTACCGCATTGTATTCCGACAAGGCGAGCGCGCTTGGCACTGCGACACAGGCGTTCTCACCACCCTGCTTACACCACCAGGATCAGACTCCGCCGCCGTCCCGTCAGTGGGTGATCCAGTTCCAGGATGGCCCCGCGAGGGACGGCTTTCTAGGCTGCTTTTCACTCTGTGTTCCTTCAGTGGCAGGTGCTAAGATGGGATTTTGGTCCACACAGTTATTTAGGGGGTGTCTCAGGGAGCACGGAGGTGTGATGAGGAAGTCAGGAAGAGAATGATGTGAGAATGAGGGGGTCCTCTTTGTCGGGAACTAAGCTCTGTGCCACCCCAGACCCTTTCAGATGATAAGTGGACCATGTCTCAGATACATCGCACAGAAGCGCAAGGAAGCCGGTGTATTTATCCACCAACTCCCATCTCTCATTTGTTCAGGGCTGCTCCTGGGACTTTAACTCCTTGAAACGTCTGGCTGTTTCCATAGCCAAAGAATGCAGGATGCCTCTGGCTTCGAACAGGACTATCTGTGCGTGCCTTTGAGGGTGCACTAAAGGGATGTGGGTGGGCTACTAATAATGTCTGCTCCTGCTAGGAAGCTCAGCATCAGTGAAGGAAAAGTTAGTCTCAGCCAGCTCATATTTATGAGCACTCTGGGGTCCTTCCTAGTATTTGGCAACACAAATGTTGCTTAGCTGATGGACTAAAATATTTAGCATAATTCTAGGAATCCCTACAGGGTCTTTCTTCACTACATGTACAACCTGAAGTATGGAGCAAATGAGCAGTAAATAGTCAGAAGGCATCTGCATCGGAGCTCTGAGTTACTCTCGGGCTGTGAGGATGGGCTCTTGCTTGGAGACTCTAGAGTCACTGAAAAATGGATGAGAGAAAGAGTAAATAAGTTCTTAGAGCAACAAAGAATGAATGCAAGTAAGAAGATGAAGGATTTTAATGCACTGTTTAAACTGCTACTGTCTTTAAAATATATGTTTCCACAGTATGCATGCGCATTTATCTGTGTATGTCAAATATATAAAATATATACATACATATATGATGCATACTTCTGTTACAAAATCATTTATGTATGTGATTTTATGCACCTTTCATAAATTAACTTTGTGTGCTTCTTATTAGACCCAGAGCATCTTGTTTAAGATTCAAAGCCCAAAATGTGATGATCTCAACTTTTTCACCTGCTGAAGATGTATGATCTACTAAATGGACTTAGATGGATAGATAAGTGGATAGATAGACAGACAGATGGATAGATAGACATCATACAATTATATGTCATTAAAATATGAAAAGGTCTTATGGCGGTTCAGATGATAGTGAGATTACATGGATTTTAGCTGAGCATTAAGAGAACAATTAAAGATGGGAACAGGTTGGGGAGCAGATCCAGACCAAACGCTCCACGTGGAGCAAACAGCTTAGGCAGTGAGTTCGAAGAATATACCAACTAAAACAACCACCACCACGAGCCTCGTATTTCAGAATGTGCTGTCCTAGGAAACTGCACAAAATTGGAGCTGAAATAGGCCCCATGGTCGCATGCCTACCTCTGGTGTCTCTTCGAGGTTCACATGGGATAACAGATGTGTACAACTGTACATAATTACAGTAAAAGGTTAGTGCCAGTGAAATGGCCACAAGGGGTATTAAAATAACTAACGGCCGAGCGATGCTTCTTCGCCTCTTCTGCCTGGTGCCCCTTCTTAGCCATTGGGGTGGAAAATCAGGAGCAAAGTGGGGTCCATCGCTGGTGGTTGTCCTTTCCTGGCTGATTTCCCTTCTGACCTTTTGGGGTTCAGGCTGTTCTCCGACGTCATTTGCATGCCCTTTTCTGCTCTCTCCTCGCTTTAGCACTCAGTGTTTCCACAGCAGATTAATGACAGCTAATAATATCTGATATATCTGGACATTGCCACCATAATGAGTTGCAGTCCCACTGGGTCCCAGAAGTGTCACCACTAACAAATTCGCCAGACCTGCACATAATTAGCATGTGAAGGGAGTGATCGCGCAGTAAATCTGTAGGGAAGATGGATAGCCCAGGAGAGGAAATAGAAAGGGGGGGGTCCCCTCCTTATCACGCCTCACTAAATATATATTTCTTGGCAAGGATATTTTCTTGATAACAAACTGTGGCCGGGTTACCTTTACAGTAACATTATTCCTTCCATGGCTGATAGGCAGAATTTCATTATGTCACTGCTAATGTTTCACTATTTCTGCAAAATGTCACCATATGTAAATTAAGAAAGGTTAGGGTTTCCCTGGCAGTTTCCTATAAAGATGCACGGCCCCCTTTTCACAGCAGCCTCAGTGATCATTCCCACACTCTCTGACAGGCTGGAATACGGTGATGAATATGCGGAAACTTTGCCTTTAGGTCGGCAGGACTCAATGAACTGACATGCGTCCTCGCAGACATTGCCTTAAAGGCTGCGAAGACTACATGTACTACCAGGTGAAACTGAAGAGAGAGAAGGGATCTGAAAAGCCGCCTTGTGCTTAGTCTAATTATCAACTTAGAGACCTGGTTCTCCTGTGACACTAGCGTTCACATCCATGTGAATTTCAGGATTTGTCTCAAACAGTCAGAGCAAAAATGGAAGTGTTTCAGGCTATGTGTGCTGTGCCCTGAGGGCTGCCCCTGATCTCTCCAACCCAGCCCGTGAGTCCACGCTAGGGGAAGGCTTCCTACTTGAAACATAAGAAGTATGGCTCTGGAAAGAAGCCTGGGGAGGGAGACACTTCTGGAACTTGAGTCAACCCTCTTCCTGCAAGAACATTGGTATGACCCTGAGTCCAAAGGCCAAGGTAGTTGCACAGAGAAGTTTTTAAAAAAAAACAAGTCACAGAAAAAGCATCCCTGCACGGTGCCTCCGGGAGACGTGCTCGTGGAGGTCTCCTCCTTCGCCTTTGATCTGGGGTGGGGGGCAGTCAGTCTTCTTGTTTCACATCTCACAGTGTTTCCAGCAGCCAGAGGGCTTTGGGGGAAGAGGGAGTCGCTCCTCAAGCTGGCGTTCTGGAAAGACCGTCCCAGGTACTCAGGAGAGGTTAGCAGGCAATCAGCATGTGTAACCGGATCGTTACCCTGTGAGGTGATGAGCAAGGACCCTGCAGACAGAGGCCCTCCTCCACCCCTCACCCCACCGAGCACCGTGACACTGGTGACCTCTGACCGGGTCACATGTAGGCTTTTTTTTGACTATCGTGTTCTGTTTCCACACATGGCTTCCACATCCCTTCTACCTGCTAATTCTCAAATTCATATTGAATTCTCAAATTCTTCCAATTCGTCTATTACTCATGAACTCAAGACCCATTTAAGCAACGGTCAATTGAATACCCGCTCCTGAATGGCACAATGGTGTCTCAGCCTTAATAGGTCTAAATCGAACATCTGATCTACCACTTTCAAGACATATCCTTCCTAGCCGAGAACGTAGACATGGAGCAAAGTAGAGTCGATAATAAAAAGATAAGAATTAATTAATTACATAATTAAACATAGATTTCATCCATTGCAGCCCCAACCCTGTTCCTCTTATATTGAAAAATGTGAAAATAACTCACAGCTTTCAGTGTCCAAAGCTCTTCTAGGTTCCATCTTTCCCCTCACCCTGGTATTCAGTCAATGGCATAATCTTATGTGGCAGGTGCTAAAAAATGTCAGAGCACAGAAAAAAGCAGATGACATTGGCCTGACCACAGCATCTGTCAGTAACTAAATTCTGGCCATGGCAAAGAGGTAGGGCTGAGGGGTAGGTTTCAGGACACCATAGGGTCCTCCTTAAGTATTGACATACACTAAGACAGAATGTTTTTATGTGTTTTCTAGAAAGTTTTCTTGCCTCAAATCACCAAGATAATTGAGTAATAAGCACTTTTATCTTCAATTCCCGTCCCCACCCACCGTTCCCCTCACAGATATAAACACTAGCATTGGCCAGCCTTCACAGCAAAAACAACGCTCTGTATATTGAGACGTCATTCTCCTGTTTGCCAGACAGGATGTTGTCTTCAGTTTTGTAGTGTGTTTAAGTCTTAGATGTCTTTGCGGGGCACGGACCAAAGCCGACCCACTGCATCAAGCCTCCCTCTGCGCTGCTGCCGCGACGGTTTCTTCCTTCTTGATCCTTTTTGTTTAAATGAAGTATAGTGGATTTACAATGTTGCGTTGGTTTCTGGTTTACAGCAGAGTGATTCAGTTATACACCTATACATATATACTCTTCTTCATACTGTCTTCCATTATAGGTTATTACAAGATATTGAATATGGTTCCCTATACACTAGGACCTTGTTGTTTATCCGTTTTATATATAGCAGTGTATATCTGTTCATCATAAACTCCTAATTTATCCTTCTGCCACTCTCCCCTTTGGTAACCATAACTATGTTTGCTATGTCTGTGAGAATGTTTCTATTCTGTAAATAAGTTCCTTTGTATCATTTTTTAGATTCCACATGTAAGTCATACCGTGTGATATTTGTCTTTCTTTCTGACTTACTCACTTAGTGTGAGCATCTCTAGGTCCATCCATGTCCTCTTCATTCTTTAGAGTAATAATGATTGTCTAGCTTGATGCTTTTATGCAAATTAAAAGAAAAGACAATAATACAAGAGGATCAACAATACAAGACAATCAAAGTCAGAAAGTATTCATGAGTCTGCTGTGAAACCATGCCGGCAGCCCCTGCAATGCCCTGCGTAAAGAGTTTTTGAGGAAATATAAAAACAATAATTCTTTGAAAATGTGTTTCCCTTTTAGTGTTCTGTTCAAATAAAAACATGATGCTTAAAATTATTCAAAAAAAGACAAGGGCTTTTAAAAAAATCTGGATTAGAAAATAATTTATTTTCTTGCTGTAAATGGTAAGAATGGCAGATGCACAGGTAGACCGTTCAGTAAGTGCATCAACCGTAAGGTAAAATCACTGTTCCAAGTTCAGGAAAGAAGGCAAGTATCCATCATGTTCTTTCTGGTGAGGAAGGGAAACATCCACAGAAAGTGAACGAGCTAGATAAATTCTCAGCCCTTGAGACGATTTTGAATTCTTTGTAAATTGTTACCGATTATCTATTATTGTTATTATGTCGTCATAGTAATAGCTACCACTTACTCAGTGCTTGTTGGTGCCAAGTAGAATAATGATCACTTCATATTTTTTTAGCTTATTTATTCCCCTCACAGTCCTGTGAAGAGAGCTCTCCAGAAGCATATTTATACTTGCCAGTTTAATTTGAATCAGTTTCTCCAAACGAAAGTTTTTTAAAGATTCCCTATTCAGCCAGATTTCCATAATAGAAATTTGGGATCAAACTTGGCATCCTCCCCTACCTCATATCCCACCCAAGTCACCCCACCGCAAAGCCCTGTCACTTGCATTTGCTGTTTCTAGTATCTCTTCTGAATCTACCCCCCAGTGTTTCTACAACCACCACCCTGGTGCTGGCTGCCCCGGGATCTCACAGAACACCTTCCCCTTAAGTGTTCTTTTCACATGCACTCTCCACCGCTCTTCAGTGAAGCCTCAAGTCAGCATCCCAAGTAGTCATTTTCCCCCAATCATGCATATGACCACGTAGCTCCCGTCTAACAGGGTGATGGAAGATGGGCGTTGGGAAGGTACCCAGCGGCTTGCATGATGGTCATTACCCTCACCATGCTCTTGACCACAGCCTCAAGAAGGCCACAGGATAGAGGTCGTTTTGAAGCAAACAACAACCCCCCAAAACCACACAAACAAAATGATAAAGAAAAGGTGCACAGTGTTACTCATCTCATCATGTAATGAGTGAACGTTCCCATGTTGAAAGCAATCACAGTGTTCATTGAACACTTGCAACGCATCAAGCCTTACGTGAATGAACTCATGTAAACTTTCCAACAACCATGTAAGGCAAGCCCTTTTATTAATCTTATTTTACAGGCGAGGTGAGCTTATTGTAGCTCTGACTTGTTAAGGGACCTGTCTAAGGTCACCTAGCCACTAAGTGACAGAACTGAATTCCAACCCAGAAATGTCCCTCACTCCAGAACCTGCGTATAGACGGTATGAGTGGTCCCTCAGCCCCGCCTGGCTCAGCATTTGATTTGATAAGGGTGACTTTGTCCTTCCTCCTTTACATCCTGACATGAAATTCACAGATACTATAAGCTGCCTAAAAAATGCAATGAAACGTTTAGTACAAAGCTACCAGTTTCATAGAAAGGAGTAATAAAGAGAGTATTTTATAGTAAAATAATATGCATTTTATTATGTGAATATTTGGGCACAACATTAGAAGACATAACAAAGAAGTCAGATGTTTACAGCTGAAATGCCGTGAATGCACCAGCTTCAAATGTAGAATGATCCAGATGGCCTGTGCTGGTGACTGAATGGTGAAGGTTCGCATTGCAGTCAGGTGACTTGATTTTCTAAAATGGCGAACAAATTATGGTCATTTTCCAGGGGAAGCAAAGTTACATCTTATCTCAACTTATGCAGCATTCAATGTAAATTAAAACTGAGTAAAAAAAAAAAAAAAAAGAAACAAAACCCAACAGCAACAATAGCAATGACTTTTGTTCACATGTTACCTGTATAGCCTCCAGGTTCAGATGAACAGATTTCCATCTACATGAATTTCCAGCAAGACTAACAGAAGTCGCGTGATACACAGGCAGCTCCTCGTGGGCAGGACTGAACCGCACAGTGTGGTGATAACTACGTCTCCGGCTTCCACCCACTAAATGCTGCCAGCACTCCTCTGCTCACTGTGACGACTAGCAATGCCCCCACAGATACCCTCAGTGCCCCCAGGGGTGGTAACTGCCCCACTGAGAACCGCTGTCCTTCACAGCAGTCACTCTCACACAGACTCGTGGAACATGGGCCTCTTTTGATAAACATGAACCACATTTCTTATTTTCAACTTGCAATTCCAAGCTCATTAATGACACATACACAGCCATTGTATTATCTAAAATAATTAGCCTCTACTGTACAAATGGAACTCACAAGGAATTCAGCTTTAACTAAAAAATGATACTACAAAGGAAATGTACCTTTTATTCAGAAACCACCATTGCAGTTTGGATCCAAGATGCGTCAGTGGACTAGAATTGATAAAGTCTAATGATTCATAGATACACGCCACTAATAAAGATGGGCAGGTTACCTAGAACTTTTTGGATGTTTTAGGTTTCCAATTAAATATAGTTTTTAAACAAATGTGTAACTTGGAAAGGTTAATTATTTGCAGGGGCTCAGCCATGCTTGACTGAACCAATATCGTTCAGTTGGGTCCACAGAAAATTTCATTTAGCAAAGTCATTCTTTCATAGGTTACGTCTCTTTGTGTTTCTTACCCTGAAAAGCCATGAATCCATTGCCTTGAAAAGTAATGTTGTCTCTTGTTCCTGTTTCATATTTATAAATACATGTTTATATGTGTATGTATGCAATTACAGGCATGTGTAAGTACAACAAAAAGCCTTTGTAAATAATTGTGATTTTAGAGTACAGTGAAGGAATGCCAAGAGCTACTAAATGCTGAGAACTTTATATAATTGCTTCCTTCCATTCTTACCACAGCCCTAAAACGTGAGTATTAGTAACTCCATTCTGCAGATGGGGACACTGAGGCTCTGAGAAAGCACATCAGCCAGGAAGCAAGCAAACCACAGGGCCAAGCCAGGGACAGCCGACCTGACAGTCGGTCCTTTTCCTGCGAGACTCTGTTGTTGCGAAGGAACGCAGCAGTGCTTAGTGGGCCTTAGAATACGTCCCAGCTCATCTCACCACAGGTGAAATTAAAAGAAGTAGAACCCTAGCAGTGAACCCCCAAACCCAAAACCTGCATGGATGATGTCCAGCCTCACCCCCAAACGCCTGTAAAGCACCTCTGAAGAACCAGGATGCTCCAAGGGAGACAGTTTTCAATCTGGTGTTCTAGAGCCCAAAAGAGGATCTGAGATAAATGGGCCTGTCTTCAGAGTTCAAAACGGAAGATACTCACTTTTTAGAACTTTGAAAGCTTTGATTTAAAAATACAGAAAATGAAGAAAGCATTCAGATTCCAAGTTAAATGTACCCAATAATATATATAAAAGTTAAACTGAACGTGCCACAGAGTTTATGATTCAGTAACTGTTAGGAAAGCAGCTTTATTGAGCATCTACAAATGTTCCAGCTTCTGTTCATACTTTAAAACTGACTTACATCTCAGAGGAAGACTCAGAAGTTGGCGTGAAGTGGAACTGAAATCTACGTTTTTAGGTTGGCTAATTGGAAAAATGCAGATCTGTTTTACAAGTACTAACTAATAAATGCAAAGTTCTTAGAATAGCTCCTGGCGCATCGTAAGTGCTCATAACTGGTAGCTAAGGCTGCTGTTACAATTATGTAACGGGAGCTCAATCTGTGCCCCTTCTTGTTTTGGAAGATAACTTTTCCTGAGTTGAACACTTGTTGCTTATTTCTTCCCGTTTCAAGAATCCCTCTGTGTCCTAAAGAAAACAATGATCCTTTAAGAGACCCTAAATAGTCATACACTTTTAAACTCAAAAGCCAAACTTGGGGGAAAATTATGTCATAAAATTTAACTTATATTCTATAGACAAAATGACTGGCTGATTGGCAGGGGGCATTTCACAGAATTTTGGCAAGTTGTGAATTCTTTGAAAAGGATTTCAAGATGGCTCTGCCATCCCAGGGTCCGAAAATATAAAAGCACACAAAGTGGGTCTGTCTTCTGATGAAAGCCACACATAAGAAATAGACATAGGATAATATGCCTGGAATGTGACCTCATAGTGAAAATGCCTTCTTTTTCATCTCAAGTTTAATTTTGAAAAACAAAATGCATCATTTCCCAACAGGAAACCACTGGGGATGATGAAGGGCATGAAATATGTTCAGACAAATTAAGCGTGTTTAATCTGTTTGGACTCTTCCATTTTTGTTTTCTTCTCTCGAGCACACAGCCCTTTGTTTATAGCTGTTGCCCAGGAGGAAACGAGCACCTTATGTGCCTAAGAGATCCGTCATGTGATTACCTGGAGGAAATTAGCATGATACACAATGTAATAAGGCGAAAGGAATGTGGAGCAATTATTCAGGAAACCGGACTGGCCAACGTACAGGGCAGTAATTCCTTAGACATTCCACTCTCAGTGAGAGCTTGTTCTGCCCTCAGAGACATGGAAAAAATTCCCTTCCGCGTAGAACCCCCATGGGAAGTCAATGCAAATCAGTGTACTTCCTCTTCTTGTTCTGCATAAAGGACTTGAAGGGCGAGGAATGTGTGTCACGAGAGCACCCCAGGACTGTATCCGTGTTACTATGCATAGGAATAAATGGAACCTTTGCACCAGTAAGTAAATCATGGGAGGTATATGTTTTTTCTCAGCTTAAAAAAAATCATTAAGTATCAGGGCATTTTCTTGAGATTAATCACTAGCCCGAGTTTTGTTACTTTGATATGGAACACAGTCCAGTCATTAACTCTGAAGAAATTCTCTGCCTCTCGGTCATGGATACGGACCAACCAGTGGATGGTTGCTCCCTCTTGGATTCAGGGGTGGTGCTCCACAGACGCTGGTCTGGGCACAGAGTTGAAAACAAAAAACCAAAACAAAGCAAAACAAAAAACACCAGAAAATGAACTCCTAGCCTCATCTCGATTATTTATTGGAGTCAGAACTTAAGTAGAATTTACCAAGTAAATCTTTTATTAAGAATCTTACCGTGCTCTAGGTAGCTGCAAGTCCCCAACATTTTGTGAAGAGCAGATGTGCACCTGCCAAACTGCCCAGGCACCTTTTGCTTCAGCCATCCCGGAATGATGCTCAGAGGATCAAAAGCAAACAGCATCACCTGGCTCTTTGCCAACTACGTAACCGCTGGGGGAAGAAAGATCTCTGTTAGGAAGGAGCTTATGACCAGTGACAGCCGTTCCCACAGGGGCGGACATACGTGTGTATGAGTATTTACTCATCAAAATACAGGTGCGGTGGAAGAGCTGTGATAACTTCAGTAGTAGCTAAATAGGAAGTTCAGTGAGAATATTGAATAGTCATTGAATCACATTAGGCATGGGGACTAAACATTAATGTTTCTATATCACAATTGCATTCGTTATTTTCTTTCTAATTACATATATCCACACTAGTAAAATTACTTAGACATTTTTCATCATTTTTAGATTAAGGATCAATGAATTAGCATTGTTTGATTTTTCTGCTGCACTGAAGAAACGGTTAATTTGGTTTGGGGGAGTATCAAACTACAAGATGAAGAGATAGATGTAAAGGAATCTTGACACAAATATGTTGATCTCACTTTAGAATCCGTGATTTCCCTCCCCGAATGCCACCAACCTATCTCCCATAGGACTTTCTCTTTTTGGACTAAAGTGTTCAGATGCAATTTTATACAAAGGGTCCAACTAATAATGAGAGTGGAGAAAAAGCTGAAATTGTAGGATTATTTCTCAACTGTCTTTACTAGAAATGACGGCTTCCAAAGGGTTCCTTCTGTTGCTTCCTTCATTGTTCAGGGTGCTCCTACTTAAGGCAAGAAAAATTAAAAATCCTCTCATTATTGCAGAGACAGTGTTACAAAAAAGAAAGTACATTTTCCATGAAATCTCTCTTGATTTTAGTGAGCTGCTCTAAAAAAAAATTGCTGATTGCACTAGCTTGGACTTGTATAGGATTTTATGGCTTCCAAACACTTTCTCATATGACCTCAAAAATCCTCATCCTCACTTTTCTGATGAGGACACTAAAACTAAGAAAAACGAAAGGGCTCTCCAACATCTGAAACCGTGGCAGACGATGGACTCGGTGTAGAGTGCAAAGCCGCTGAGATCTTTCCATGGAATCCTCTCACTAGACTAGGCTCCTCCTCTCGCCTTCAGGAAGACAGTGGTGGAGGACATGGTCTTTAAAAATCTCTCTTTAGAGTCTAAATCCTATGATGGACGCATAAAAGGAGAATAGGTCCACAAAAGCTGGAGGAAGAGAAAAATAGTTCAGTTTTTTTACACATTTTCAAAGAGAGTTGGGAGCAGACTTTTGGAAGAGTCATGTGAGAGCAAAACCGACAGACTCACAATTGACTGAGAGGCTGAAAGGGGCTTAGGAACCGATCTAAGACCAGAGCCATGACTAAGGGATCTTGATGAATAGGTGCTTCCCCTGCTTTTCATCATTTTCCCCTTGTATTAGCCATGACGTCAGTATGCATCTACCTCCAGGATAGAGAGATCTGCATCTTCAGTGTTTTCTTCCCCTTCGCCTCTTGGTGGGTTTTGTTTGTTGTCATGTCTTGATTCGTACCCTTCCCTCTCTGTCTCTGGAGTCCCGCTGGTAGTTCCTGTGACAGTCCGAAATTGTCTTTCACCTGAATGAACTATCCCCCCAATGCATTCTCTGCCTATAGTCTGTAACCAGTTACCTTCCGAAAGTCTAGGTCAAACCATGTCATGATGGTTCCCAGAGCAGCGGTTTCCAAACTTGAACCAACAGGAGAGCTTTTTCCAGCAGGTTGCTGGGCCCCACCCCCCTGGTTTCTGATTTGATAGGTCTTGTTGGGCTCTAAGAATTTGCATTTCCAACAAGTCCGAGGTGGTGCTGAAGGTACTGGGCCCAGGACCACACTTGGAGAACCATTCACCTGGAACAATACATCCTAATCCCTTGCCCTTACATTTCAAGCTACATCCGTCACTAAGTCAACTTATGTTCAAAATAATTGAGTCTAGTGGGCTGCTTTCCATTTGTGTGACATGCCGTGCAACTTAATATTACAACATCTACTGTTTAGACAGCTCCAGTGTCAGACGCCTGGCTTTAAGCTCTGCCTCTAGACCCTAAGAGCCGTTTGAACTGGAGTGGTTCACTCAATACTTTGCACCAGAGTTTTCTCAGTTGTACAAGAGAGACAATTGCATGTTCCCACTTAAAGAGAACATGAGCTCTTGATCCCTTGTGAACATTCAATTAATGTTTGCCACTGCTATTTCTTATGGATGTCAAGCTTTGGGCCATTCTTTTTTAGGCATCTTGTTTCTAATTCTTACCATAATTCCGTAATGTAGCTATTTTCATTCCTGTTTTAATAAATGAAGAGGCTGAGGCCCATAGACGTTAAATTTTAATTTGATTAATCTAGTTTAAAGATACATCTTTTTCATTTTAGTCATGTTGATCCCTTTATACCGCCTTCAATCTCGTCATTCCGCCCACTTCTCCCTTTCTTAGAATTCTGCTCCCCTCTCTGTGAGGCCAGTGCAGGAGACTTTCCTGAATTTGACCGTCCTCTGGATAGACTTTGGCTGCATTTCCACCAGAGCACCATTTTCATTCCGCCTTGCTGTTTATTCAGCCTAAAAAGCATATTAGGAACTTTCTGGTGGCCAGTGTTCTTGGAAACACTATTAGGTCCCACAGTACTAAATCAAGTCTCTGCTTAATACCAATTCTTGAATGTCTGATAAATTTGAAAATGAAACTCTAACGAAAATCTAAATTAAAATTAAGCGTTACATGGCCTCTCCATTCACCATTTTGATTCTGATCATCTGAGATGAAATTTACATTGAAATAAGACAATGACTGAATTCTGCTACGTCATTTAACTTGGACACCTCTAGTTGAATTCAGTCAGTTCAAATTCAGCCCTGTGTCACCGATGGCTTGTGTTCACCCTCCTCAACTGAAGTGCAGGGCTCCCTACAGTGAAATGAAAGGGAAATGAACCCCAGCAACAGCCATCTCCCTTTCTGTTCTTGACATCCAAGCTTAGTACTTAAATAAAAGTAGAATCTATTGCCTCTGATTGGATGTATTTGTTAAAAGTGTTTCTTGGCCTGCTTTCTATACTAATGATTGCCTCTGGTTTCTGTCTTGCTTTTTTGGTAAAAAAAAAAAAACAAAATCTTCTAAACTGACAGTCATTTCCTTTACTTTTAAAGCAGTAGAGATGTCATTTCTTCATATTGGCTGTTTCTAGGATACATGCCTTTGAAGCCAAATTTTGGTAGTTTTTATTTTCAAATTATTTTATCTAAAGAACTAGTTCAGAGCTCACTGCTGTCATAATGTTTTGCCTTTTTAAAAATCTACCTCGGATTTTCTACCTTAAAATTGTAATTTGAGTTTTTCAGAAAACTCAAGTGTCTTTACCATGGGATTTATTTCTGGGCTGTAAGGTGTATAATGTGAGCGTTATGTAGAATTTTTACCTTTTTTTTAAAAAAAGTTTTCTCTTACTTCCCACCGACTAAATTCTGAGTTAACATTTTCTATATCCATAGTAAGGAGCTCCCACAATAAAGTCGATGAATCACACACATAGAACTTTTATATCCTGAAAAGAGTAATATATAGTATCTTGTATTCCAATTAGATGGAACAAATATGCTATAATTTGTAATTATTATAGCTATTACCATTATTTTTAATGATTCCGGTCTTGAATTAAGGTTCTCCTTGGTTTATTCACAGTATTGTAAGAACTGTTATAAAAAATGAGCAAAGCTTTCAGCCATTTATAATAAAAGCTGAATGACTAAACAGACCTACATTTTTTTATTTGCATTAATGAGTTCATCCCCAAATATATATGCAATAATATATAAAATTAAGTTATAAATGTAGGGATGTGCTCCAAGTCACCATGAAAATCTGCATGCAAATGCATAATAATCACAAATCTACAATATTACAATATTAAAAAATACCCACAATTAAATTATCATGTGGAAATAATCATAATGTTATTGGAAACTCAATTATTGTGGCAACCCTTGTCGGGGAATTAGCAGAATATGGCAAAGGCAAGTCAGACCTGAATTCATCAAATATATATTATCACAATATTACATGTTCACTTCGATTCCATGCAAAGACAAACATCCTCTCTCACTAGTATCTGCTCAATGCATTTGTATTATTCATGAACAACTCTGTGATCTATTATACATACAAAACTGATTGTACGCTTCTTGCCGCAGGCTACGATGCAGAGACACAGAATTAATTTTATTATATACACATGCATGATAATTGTGAAGGATTCGGTCAAATACCAAACTCTGCTCCTGTGCCCCATTATCCGACTTCCCAAAAAAAAAAAAGGTCTAAGGTCAGCAGCAATTTCTCTTCCTGACAGTGAAGCTCTTTGTCATTCAGAATAGAAAGTTCTTGGGGAATAATGAGCCCCGAGCTGTGAAGAAGGGTCCGTCCACTGCTCTCTACCAAAGCCGACAAAGAAGTTCATTGGGTGGAAACCCTAAAAACTTTGGTCAGGCAACGTCACTATTAGGACTGTATGGTTGTGGCTGGTGGCAGCTACACTGTATCTGGCCAGTTTCCCTGCCGGGACAACTGGGGGAGCGCCTCCGACACAGACCAGGACTGAAACAGGATTGAAAGGGAGCAGTCTGCAACTTTAAGAAGGCTGCTCCCTTCCTCAGCAACCGTCCTTCCTGCTTTCCCCACTTCCTCCCTTGCGCCCTTTTTAAATGTTTCTGTTTCCTTTCCTCACTTGTAAATTCCTTGATGCCCTTGTTTATTTTGATTTTTCATTTCTTCTGTCCCCTGAGCCTTGCAGAGGGCTAGGGACAGAGGAGAAAATAAATGCTTTTTCATAAGTATGAGATATTCCAGCACTGCTGTCTATCATAATCTTATTTTCTGGATTGCTCTATACCAGTACTATCCAATAGAAATATAATGCAAGCCAAATGCAATTTTAAACTTTCTGGTGCCTATATATATATTTTTAATGTAAAAAGCCACAGTGAAAATTAATTTTAATAATATTTTATTTAGCTCTATATATCCAGATTATTGTCATTTCAACACATACTCAATATGAAAAATTATGAATGAGATGATTTACTTTTTTGTATAAAGTCTTCACAATTTGGTATTTTATTCTTCCAAGGACTGCTCAATTAGAATTAGCCACAATTAATTGCTTGGCATCCACATGTGGTTAGTGCCTGCTGCCTTGTTGGACTGAACAGGTCTAAATGCTGGTAAATTCACTAAAATGAATTAGTTAAATCAGTTTAGGCGCATGTGTTCCAGGTGCACTGATTCACTTTTCAATTGATTTTCCTCTTTTTTTTTGGTGGGGGAGCAGTTAACTAGGTTTAGCTATATCCACCCCTCCTTCAGTTGATTTTCTATATGTCATGTGTATATGGCTTCAGATTCAGAGAATATTTATTTTGTCTAATTAGAGCAAATAAATATAGCTTTAAAATAATAAAATAATTTTTGGAAAAGGCTCTCTGTTGTTTTTGGCATAGACAACTCTTCTAGAAGTAGCAGATGGGGATGTCAGTCTTACACACAATCCCCCATTTATATTATTTGAGTAAAATGTGTATATGGAAGAAAGTGAATTGTCAGAGAAAGTGAGCAAAGTTTGGAGTCAGTCAAACCTAGGACAAAAATCACGTCTCTGCCCATTGAGCCATAATTCTGAACCTTGGGTTTCAAATCTATAAAGTGAGGGCACAGTATAGTTCTTGGATGTGTTGTGAGTGTTACTGAGTCCAAATTCATTCTGGTTGCCAGACAGCAGGCCAGTAAATAGGGAGACAAGGTTTTGGGACAAGGAATAATGACTTTATTCAGAAAGCCAGCAGACTGAGAAGATTGCAGACTAATGTCCTTGAGAACCATCTTCCCCAAGTCAGAATTCAGGCTTCTTTTATACTGAAAGGGGAGGAGGTGTGGTTGGTAGCTGCAGACTTCTTGGTGTTGAAATCTTTTGTTCTTGTAGCTGTCCATGTAGGTCAGGGCACCATGTTCCTGTAAACCTCCTACAAGGCAAATGTTATTCTGTGTTCTGCAACTTTTTAATCTCTCTATGAATGGAAAAGTGTTATCCCCTTAAAGGTCAGAGCCTTGAGAATGGGCTCTCCTATGTATTTCAGGCTCTAGGCAACATTTACAGAAGGTGCAGAACCAGCATGACTGAGCCCAGGAAACTGAGCACAGAGTTAGAGCCTAAGGAACAGATCTAGGGGGAGGGTATAGCTCAGTGGTAGAGTGCGTGCTTAGCATGCAAGTGGTCCTGGGTTCAATCCCCAGTTCCTCCATTTAAATACATACATACATACATACATACATACGTACCTAATTACCTATCCCACCCCCAAATAAAAAACAACAGAAAATAAAGGAACAGATCTGATATGGAGTCAGGTTTGTTCTTTCCTATTACATGAAAGGTAAATGAGAGAAAATGTGCTTAGGATGGTGTCTAGCTTATATTAAGCACTTAATAAGTGTTAAATTGTTTATTTTTATTACTGGTTTTTATTCAAACTGTCACTAAACTGTCGCTCACCTCTTTCAGTGTAAAACTCATTATAAAAAGTGAGGATGGTGAAACCAGTCTTACTGGATCCCAGCTGGAAAGATGAATCATGGTGAATTGGGTAAATCTACGTGGAAAATCCACAAAGCACCATGTGCAGCCTGTCACCTAAGTGCTTTTTTTATGCCGATGCTGTTTCCCTCTCTACGTATCAACTGGCCAGTACAAATTTTTTTGAGGGATGCGTTTTTTAAGGATCTTCGTTGAGTCAGACCATCATAAAGAAAGATCTGTTGGAGGGTAATTAATAAAAGGTCTCCACTTTATGGTGGATGAGTTGGTAACTGAGAGAAGTTTGTGCAGAAGCGGAAGAGAGTCACCTTTAAGGGCACATGCCCTATTTTCTTACTGTTCTTAAGATGCAGTGGAGAATGTCTTTGTTGTTTTTTAGAAGCACTGTTACAGTATATGTCAGATGAACACTCTTGAAACCCTCTGCACATTTCAAATGCAGCAACAGTGTATATGTCTTCGGCCTCTTCACCTAGGACCACATGTAGAGTATAGACAAGTACTGACTGAAAGAAGAAATCCAGCTTTCAAAATCAGATGACTGAGAATTTTGGGGGAATTTCTGATAAGAAATTCCACACGCCAAGGACTCATTTAAAAAGTCCTTAAATAATGTTTGTTCAAATTAGACATCTTTATCATTTTTTTAATTTCCTTTAGTGTGAACCTGTCATCCCCTCTGTCCTTAAGTTTTCGGCTCTCCTGTGTGCTTGACAGAACATGCATTTGAAAAACAAATGTGCAGGGGGAGGGAGTAATGATGAGACCTGGGGTCCAATGTTAAAATCTGTGTGAAATCATGGATTTGCCTGTTGTAAATCAAAGCTGCTTTTTCCTGTGTTTCTTAGAGGCATGTGCTTCAACGGGCTTAAGCTTGGTTTGTTGTACAGCATTTATACCAACACGCTCTAAAGCATCGCTGCTGTAATGGGCATAATGAGGCTTTTCCCGACAAGTAGCAACAAGATGACGGCAAAGGTGAGGCTCAGGGAGGAGACTTTAGGAGCTCTTGCCTGGAATTTATTGGCTCCATAACTTTCTGAAAAGCTCATTCACTGCTTCTCTAACTTTACACAAACTTTGAATATATTAAGAAAACCCTGCACATGAATTTTTTTCAGTTTTCTTTTACTGAAAGAAAACAGTAATAGTAATGGAACCTCAAGCTTCCGCAGCTTGCTTCCCAGTTATCTCGTGTGCCGTGTGCACAGTCGCTAACGTCCTTCCAACCCCTTCTGGTCTGTGAGCACGTTCGCATTTCACGTTAGCCTTGAACGCCTAAGGTTTCTTAATAGCTCCAGACACACTGATGTTCGGGGAGAGGACACACCTGGAGGTGCACAGCATAGATTCCTATCAGAGAGGTGAGGCAGCTAATGAAACATTCGCATCCGCTGAACGATATTTGTAAACCCTGTGTCTAGAACGTGGCTACATTTCCACTAACATGCTGTCACACAGCTTGTTTGAGTTGGCGTCTTAGGTTTCCTGGTTTTACCACACAAAACTGTCACGCCAGGATTCTTTCTTCCTGCCCTTCTATTGGGTCTTCTCACTAACAGTCACTTCCATATACAGTCAGCTAGTGGTAACAGGAAAGAAAATTAAAATGCACTTTTATTGTTGGCCAGAGTCTTCTCTTCTCCTGGAGGTCTAGCCAGCATTGTGCTTAAGAAATATAATGAGTCACAAATGGGAGCCACTTACGTAATTTGACATTTTCTAGTAGCCGCATTAAAAAAGGAAAAAGAAACAGGTGAAGCTAATTTTAATCGTGTATTTTATTTAGCCAAACATATCTGAAATATCGTTGCAACATATACTAGTATGAAACAAATATTAATGAGATATGTTACATTTTTTTGCTAAGTCTTTGAAACCCTGAGTGTGTTTTACACGTGCGGCACATCTCACCCGGGACTCGCCGCTGTCAAACGCTCATGAGCACGTGGCTGTGCCGTGGCTGCCATCTTGCATAAGCAGCTCCCGGCCACCTCGGGCCTCTCTCAGCCCGAGCTGCGGAACGCTGCTACTGGTAAACGAAACAAAAGCTTTCTTTCCACCCAGCCTCACTCTTGAATGCTGACTGACATTTGAACAAAGAAAATGTCCTTATATTTAAGCATCGGAACTATTACTTTTCTAATAACGCGCAACCCTTGGGTCACTTCGGGCCATTTGTCATGATTTGCATTAGGTGTTCTTTGAGACACAACATTAATCCAGTAATAATTAAAATGATATACTGTACTATTAACATTCTCAGATCTTTAAAGCCAAGTGATCTATGCCTGCAGCACTGCCCAGGCTGGCTAATTAAACAGCACACAGTTGTAAATGGCGATTGCAAGCAGTTCCCTGTTTAAAAATACAGCTCTGGGAAGTGCAGTTTATAGTGACAGAGGCAGTACTTGGACTGGTCAGCTTTACATGGAGACCGAGGAGGCACCCAGGGCTGTTTTTCCTTTAGAGACTGGTATCCTGTGTTGTTGCCAGTATGAGGCTTTGGCCACAACTGGGCCTCCCGTCGAGCGCAGGGCGTGGGGCGGGGGAGCCAGGCCCCTGTGGGGCCGAGGCGGGGGTGGCAGAGCGCTGGCGTGGGCGCGTCCCCCTGGGCCTTCACCCGTGAGTCAGCGTTCCCCGCCAGCCATCCGACAGGAGCACACCGGCTCCCTTCCACCTTGCAACCTCTCACCTGCCGTGATTCGCCCCTGAGCCACGGGATTTGGGTGTGTAAACTATAAAAGGGCTTGTCTCCATCTTCTCCCTGCCTTCCCTCTTTCTGCCGGAATTAGAACTAAATGTTTTGCCTCTTGTTTCGCTTCCCCTGCGTGTTCCGCCACTGAACATCCAAGTTAGTCACTTCTCAGATTTTTTACACTAACCTTTCCTTGCTTTGAAGGGCAAGTGGTATTTGAATGCCCTTTATTCTTTGAAAGGGAACTAAAAATGCAGAGGTAGCTGCATTACCTGAGAGGGAGCGGCAACCTCTTTTGTCTATTTCACTTCCTTTGAAGATGCCCCAGGGAAGACTTCAGATAAACTGCGTCAGCCCTGGGAAAACCCTGGCAGTGAACTCAGTGACACTGCCTTCTCCGTGTCCAAGTTCCGTTCACCCTGTAATGATCTTTACATTATCCAGTATTATCTTCCCTACATCAGCGGCGTGTAACCTGGTCTGGCTACAATCACGGCGCCTGGCACAGAGTTAGTGCTCAATGAATGAATGAATGAGTGAGTAAAGACATGAATGTGTTACTGTCAACTCAGACTTTCTGGTAATCTCTCCTGAGTCTTCAAGTTGAATTTTGACATTTTATATATTACATCAAGTACTGTAAGGAAAATCAGACAGTTGTCCAAGTTGTCCAACGTTACTGGTTTTGGTTCCCAAGATTAGAGGGCGAGTGAAAATATATTTCCCTAAGTCAAGTATGAAGTAGAATTAGGGATAAAATACTGATAGACCAGAAAAAAGATCAGATCTATGGTCCAAGGATGAAATCATTGAAGAGGCAAGGTAGCCGTTTGCTCAAGATAATAATTCCTCTAGGTATCTAGGTATCCAGAAATGTTATTTTTAAAACATCTTATTTCTTCTGCCTGACAATGCATATAACTTGCATTTACCTGAAGTGTCCATTTACTCTGAATAGTGCTGTAGAATGATACATACTACACTGCAGGGTGTGACGCAGCCAGCAATGTGCTGAATAAACCTCGGGTGTGTTCTAACACACAGCCCTCTGATGCCTCAGCTTGCCCAGAGGAGGAGTGAGCTGGCCACCAAACAGAAGCCCTGCAGTCATTACAGGACTAAGACAGGGTCAAACTCCAATCTTACTTTATAATTTCCGGATGATCCTTTCTGATCAGAGTGGAACCCACTGCAGCAGTTGAAACTGTCAGAACTGTCAGCGTGGCCACGTTTAAGTACCAGAGGATGTGGTCACATCTACAAGTGGCGCTGACTGTGGGAGAGCCTCCTGGAACAGGTGTTCCCTGCCAGCTCCTTTGCATGGTTTAGCAAAGGAGAATCGTGAGATGTCCACTAGGGCTTGAGTCAATCTGATTCGGATGGAGATTGCCGTGTAATGTATGACTTAAAGTATCAGTACCTAGCAGTAGGAGTAAGAAGACTGAGCAATAATATTTAGGGCCTGGCGTGGTGAAGCACTGACGGGTCCATTACCTGTTAGGGTCTTCTCTAGGATGTCCTATGTGGAGTTAGGTCCCTTCTGAAGTATCTAAAACCATCAGTTGTGTAACACCAAAAAATATATACAAAACAGGTTTATAACAATGCCCCAATATTCAGGTGACGAACACATAGCTTCTACTTTTTGGCATTAGCAAACTATTTCCGTGTAAATGGTTTAGCCCAGTGACTAAATAAATAGTTCATTTTTCAAAGCAGATATGACATTGCACAGATGTAGGAAATCCAAAGTAAAGCAGAATGCATGTATTACCATGCCCTAGTCTATTGAGATACTTCCTGTTTGGAGCTATATTTTGAAACTATGTAAGAAATTTAATCATATTCTAAGTATCACTTTGCCTAATTTATACAAAATAGCATTTATTGGACCTGGTTGTAGACTGTTACTCGTCTTCATTGTGCAGTTAGTTTTTATACAGGGCATAAATAAAATTAGCACCCATACAATTAGGGATCCTAAGGGAAATACTGATCTGCACTTTCCTTAGAAATCAGATGAAACAAAATAAAATATGTATATACTGTGAGTGGTACAGCTAGTCATATGCATAATCACGGGTGTAAGACATTTCATTTTACAATTATCCAGTTGTCACCATTTCTGATGACATTCATTGGTCTGTCATATCATCTCTTGCCCCTTCCACCCTCTTTTAAATATCATCAAGTATATACTGCATTCAGACGATGCTGACTTTTCTCAATTAAAGTTCTTACAGAGATGATAATTTTCTCCTGCGTGAGAATTTGAACCTCTAAACATTGACTAAACTCACTTGGACATATATTTCAAAACCGTGACTAAATGTAGTGATATATTTTCAGTATAAACAGAAGTTCAAAACAATCTCAATATCCCATAGCCCTAACCATCAGTCTCAGTAAAAACAAATCAATAAAAAACAGTATAGCAGAACAGCAAACATAAATACTGAAACCTTATTTGTAGATGGTTGCTGTAAATGTAACAGCTACCATATATAGAGAGGGGTACTGAAAATCACTTGATTTTGTAATAGGTGCCCCGCTTCCTGGGAGTAAGGTAAGCTGAGATACATTATTCAACAGAAGTCGACATAACAAAGCTACTTCCTAATGTCTGACACTTCCAAGTTTATGCTGAAGAGGAAAATGTCCTTTTGAGTAATTGAACTCAAAAATCTAATGGAATTGAAAGACGCTTGATTGTAACCAAGTGACATCAAATCATCTTATTGATTCAATACAGAATTTAGTTAACTAAATATTTTATGTACATGAGAGCCGAAAATCGAAACATGAAGTGAATTGATTGGATGTTGTGGAAAAATATAGATCAGAACATTATCGTGATTGGCTATAGCATTTTGGCTCTAAAGGCAGACATGGGCTGCACCAAAGCCATAGGCATGCTGCCGTAGAAACAGAAGCCCCACTACTGTTTCACAGAAGTTCTGCCGTAACCCGCTGCTCTTCTACATGCATTACTTCCCTTTTATCTTCATGTGACAAACCTACAACCAAGCCAAGAGTATGCCTCATAGCCTTACATGCCGCGTACTTACGAAGGAACCTTCAGAAAGCAGGTCATGTAATGGATTACTAGGGGGAAATTTTTAACTTGACATTGAGGAGTTTTTCTATAAGGAGTATTTGTCTCTTCTCCTCTGACTTCGGACCGTCCGTCTCAGAGACGTGCCTAGGGAATCTCAAAAGATTTTTATCTGAATAAATAAACAAGAGAACAGATGAATCAGCTGCCCAGGCTCAAGATGGCAGCCCACGTGCTGTTTCCCGCTTGGAGGCTGATGAGTGGAAGGACCTCTCGCTCTCGGGTGATGGAGAGTTCGTCCTCCCATCCCCACAGCCGCTCTCAGCCTCTGTCCGTCTTGTGGGCCTCCCCTGTATGATGCCCACAATTAACAGGTCAGTGAGATTTTCCACTCTGTCTCTTCCTAATTTGTTTCTCCCCTTTACTAATCTATTCAATTCTCCATCCAAGCCATACAAGTTCATATGATAGAGGTAAGAAAGGAGGAATATGAAAACAACGGAGCACTGCCTTTAAGCCGGGTGTGTGCCATGTTTTGGGACACATTGCCTCTCTTCATCCTCACAACATCCATTCGAAGTGAGTGTTATTATGAATCCCATTTTATACGCATCGATGTGACATCAAAGCGACACAACTTGTGAGGCATAATCATCAAGGAATTTTGTTTCGATCTTCCCCATCCTTCAGTGTGTTCTCCGCGGGCTTGTTCCTCTCCTGTTCCTGTGACTGTGGTGCTAAGAGGGGCATTACGCTCCCCTTCCCCCGGCTTCGTACTTATACTCCTGCTGATCCGGATGCCTGGCCCTCCAGGATGGATCAGTCGAAGAGAAAGGGGGTTGGGTGGAGGGGAAGTGAGCAGGACAGTCTTGCTGGATGAGCGCTGCAGTGAGCTTCTGCTGGTTCTCACTGAACCTGGCAGATATTATGGGGGACCCTCGTGAGGGTCATCTTGAGTCCCTCCCCCTCCACTGCTGAGGATTCCTTCTCAGCAGTCCTCTTGCTGTAGGCAAGTGCATTCCTTCCTGCAGGCCACGTGCCTGCTTCCCCAGGACGTGGGAGCAGCTCACCGCCTGTTGCTGGGCTGTCCTCTTGCCTCAGACCCTGTCTTACATCGTTACCTGCAAGATTGAACTTGATTTGCCGCACTCACCGGGATGACCCTTGCACCTTAGGTTAGAGGTCTCTTCCGTGTTCACAGCCCCATGAAATCTCTTGCCTACTGTCATCATTACATTTTTCACATAGCATTGTCATAAAATGTTTGTTGCTTCTTTGGATCTCAAACAGGATCTAAGATAGTCCCAGACCAGCTCTCCCAGGTGAATAGCCCACTTCTGGGAGAAGGAATGGACTCACGGGACCCAGGATGCAAGCCAAAATTATTTTCAGTCTCTTTTTGATGACAGATCTAGGTGATCGGAACAGTACTGCAAAACTGGTTTTTCCACTTTTTTTTTTTTTTTTTTTTTAACAAATCCCACTTCTGTGGGCCAGCACATCACTTCGGTATGTGCCATCTACTAACTGGATTCACAATGAAAATCATTCCCTTTTAACATCCATTTATGTTTTAAACATCATGAACAAATGAATACACAGTTAGTAGTTTTAGAAATGACAGTATGTTTTCTAGCTTTTGTCTGACAAAATAGAACTGTGGTTTTGGAATGTGATTCACTTCTTGAAAATCAGTGCTGTCTTGCCACTACTGTTTTCCTCTTTCAACAACAACAACAAAAATCTTGTAACATGACACATCTTCAGAGCATCTGAAACATTATTCCACGTCCATAACAAACTGGACAAAACGGCAGTGGGTCCTGGCATTCCTCAGATGAAGGACCACTGCCTCCTGGAGGTTACGATGCGCTTCTCGCCTCTTTGTTTCTTTGAGGGAGAGTCTCCGTCAACTCTGTCAGCTATGATCACAAACGTGATTCTTTCTTACAAATCCTTTTTTTTTTTTAGCTCGGAACACACGTTTACATTTCCTAGAACTCAACCAGAAAAAAACATGACAAAACTGTAACTTGTTTCTAATGTCTTGGGAACATATAGACATTTCTCTGCGTGTACTTATGTTGTATGTGTTCAACGTTCTGAGCCAGGGTGAGTGATTTACGGTTAGGGGTGTGTGTGCTGGGTATCTGTTTGTTATGTAAAAAGCCAACATATACACTGACAGTTTGTGTCAACTTTAACCAAAGTATAGACAAAAGACACATAACTATCCAGGAATTAAGTGGGCAAGTTAAGCTCCCAACACATGCAAATAGCAGATGTAAATAATAATAAATATAATAAATTAAAAAAATAATTACTAGTAAAACAAAAACTAAAAGGACATGGGATCAAAAACAAATTAAACACCTCCACGGCCAGGGAGAGAACAGAAACATAAAGCGTCAGGAGAGTAAAAAGCCTGACGCAGACAGCTGCAGCTGACAGTTTGTCTCTCGAAAGGGAAATGGAAACTAAATGGGCTCCATAGAAATAAAAGAGCCTTCTCATAATTTGAAGCCTGAAAATGCGACAAAACTTCATTGCTAACCTCTGTCTGAAACTGTGCTTTTTGGGAATCATAAAACAAGGGGCAGCAGGTACAGTGTTCCTACCAGAAGTGAATCCAAGCTGCCCTCTGCTTCCATAATTGGATGTGTGATTTCTCCAGCATCTCTTTGAGTCAGAAAACCTGGTTCTGTGATTTGACCTGGTTTGGGATTAGAACCATAGAAGAAAAGTAGAAAATTGTTGGATAGGAAGGAGTTAGAACAGAGAGGGAAAGTAAGGACTATGGGAAACTTCCACTCAAGACAAACATACAAACGAAATTTCTAAGGCATGTGAATAATCTAAGAAAGATAAGGAAGGAAGTTAACAAGATCGGTGGGGATAAAAATTTCTTACAGATTAAAATAATTCTGTAGCTGAGTCTGGCAAGTCTTTTAATATATGTTTTGTATATTCAAAAGGAAAACATGATTTCTAAATATGAAACAAAAACAGGCGTAAATGAAACAAGAACAGATGGATATAATACTGCTATAATTTGAAACACAGGAAAAAGTAAAAACTTAAAATAACAAAATAATAATAATAACAGCTAACAATGAGAGCACAGCAATCCAATAAGGTAGGAACTATTATCCTCATTTAATTATGAGAAAACTGAGGTACAGTGAAGAAGTAGCTTATCCAAGGTCACACAGCTGGTATGTAGTACATTAATCTGATCAAGGATTCATCGAATTTTTTTTTCACAAAAATTTTTTAAAAGCTTTTAGTAAAACAGATGATATATACTCTAGTCTAATCACAGTAGACATGACAATTATTGAATTGAAAGCTTGTGCTCTGGAATCCAAAAGAACACAAGACAAAAAAAAAGATTTTTAAAAAAGGAACAATGAAGAGGAAAGAAAGATCAATTGAGCACGTCCAACATTTGTCATATAAGAGCTGGAAGAAAAGAGTACAGAATGATGGAGAGCAATATTTTTTAAAGTAACTGTTATTTTTTGGCTTTCAAATTTAACTTTAATAAGCCAAATAGTAATCTTAAAAATCAAAGCATCTGCAAATAGTCTTTTCATGTATAAGCATCACTATTTAAAAATTTTATTTTTAACTTATTTTTCCAACTTTATTGAAGTACAATTGACAGATAACATCATGTAAGTCTAAGATACATGTGTATATATTGCAAAATGATACCACAGCAGAGTTAGTTCACAACCTCCATCGTCTCCCATGACTACTGATATTTTTTCAATATTTAAGAAATACATAGTCTTCAGAACAGAATGTTATTGTAAGTACCCAACAGAAAACAAATAAGTAAATCCATTATACAGACACATTGCAGCAAAACTGCAGAATGTATGGGAAAGAAAAACTAATCCTCTAAATCAATCAAAGAGAAATACATTACCTATAGTAAGAGAACAATTAGAATCAACATCACTCTTCTCAGCAATCAGAGAAGCAGAAATGAAGGAACTGTATCTTAAAATTTGCATAAAAAGAAAAAATAGCCTCCTGATTTAGAAAGTTATTCAAGATGAAATATCATACAAACGTAAGAGCAAGTTATGTTTCCTCTTCCACGACCTTTTCCTCCTCCTTTTCCTTCCTGAAAAATTCAATCCTAAAGCCATTAGATGGAGGTGAGCAATACAGGTGTCCACACCAGACAAGGGGCGGGGGCTGGAGAATGGAGATGGGTGACCCACGGTGTCAGGGTCAGAGCAGAGTGAGGAGAGGGGGACACAGGGCAGGGGAGGGCAAGGTGGGCAACTCAGGAATATGGGCCAGGACCCTAGCAGGGCCAGAAGACTCCAGCAGAGTAAGAAGTGTGCCCACATGGAGAAGTGAGCTGGCTGGGTGTCAGTGGAAAGTGTGTTGAGGAGGGCGTCCACATTGGGTGATTATGGGAGGCTGGTTACATTCAGAGGAATGGATCACATAAGTAAATCTATTAATTCTAATGGGAGCTGTGTTTCTCACTATTAGAAAAGAGTTACAAACATGGAAAGAAGGAGGTAAGGACGAGCCTCATGGTTTGGGCTTGGAATGAGAGCTGTACTCGTGGTTTTCTAGATAGATCGATAGATGTAAGTATTTTTATATTCCTAAGTTAGGGTTTGATCAGAGAAACAGAAGTACTAGGAATAATACAGAGTAAGGAATCCATTGTAGAGATTTAACCTCATGCAGTCATGCGGAGAAATTGTTCCTGAAAGGAAGAGCCAATCCATGTGGCCAACTTCACTGCTGTCTTATTTTAAGAAATTGCCACAACCACCCCAGCCTTCAGCAGCCACCACCCTGATCAGTCAGCAGCCACCAACATCAAGGCTCCACCAGCGAAAAATTCTGGCTCACTGAAGGCTCGGATGATAATTTGCATCTTTTAGCAATAAAGTATTTTTTAAGTTAAGATTTATACATTGTTTTTTTAGACATAATGCTATTGCACACTTAATAGACTATAATAGACTGTAAACATACACTGGGAAACCAAAAAATCCATGTGATTCACTTTTTTGTGGTGATCTGGAATTGAACCCACGATATCTCCCAGCTATGCCTGCAAAACTACCTGTATATATACATAGGTCCTCTGTCTACACAGATAGATGTAGATTCAGATACAGGTTATACATATAGTTACATAGATACATAGAGAAGGTGTCTGTTTCTGCTTGTTGTGTTCCTGTGGTCTCTTTATGTGTGCATGTGTATATATTTATACCTGTATCTACAGCTGTGGGTATCTCCTATGACAAGCATAATTATAAATCCATATGAAAATACTGGCTGATAACACTTAATGGGGACCTGAACTTTGTTCATCTCTAGGAAAAAATGGAACTATATTTTTACCACATATTATGCACAACAAGTGTGGATTTTTGTCTTAAATTTAAAAATGCTTTATCAATGTATTACCTAAGCATACGTATATGTACACAAACTTCCTTACACATAAATAGGGTAGAATATTAAAAATAAAAAATCTGGGCAAAATATGCACAGGTATTTTTTTGCACTCTTCTTATTCTTGAAACTTTGGAGTTTGACATGATTTCCAAATAAAAGTACTTTAGAAGACATTAAGGGGGAATAAATAGTAGCCACAGACTGGGGAAGAAAAACAATACAGGGAACTAAAAAAAGACTATTTCCTAGAAAATGTAAAGAAATCTAAAAAGTCACTCACAGAAAAAAATGAACCCACTATAAAAATGAGCAAAGTATCTGAACAGGAAATTCAAGCAGCAGGAGAATGCAATGGTCAATAAGCATATGAAAAGGTGGCCAATCTAACTAATCCTAAAAGAATTGCAAACTAAAAGAAGAAAGCTTTATTTTTATCCCAGTGATAAAAATTGCATGGTTAAAAGGAGAATGCCAAGAGCAGTTAAAGAAAAAAGAGAGAGAGAGAGCAAGCCATGCACTACTAGTGAAGAATAAATCAGGACAGCTACTTTGGGGAGCAATCTATTACACACATGTGCAGGAGGCAACTCATTATTGACAAGGGAATGTCTCAGACATTGAAAAGTGAGGGGAATGCCCTTCTGCAGGAATGAAATGCTAGTAGCTCTCTGGGTTGACCCTCTGGAGCAAGTTTTGGAAGCACGGCTGTGTTCTGTACCTTTCTGTGGCAGCTGGTCGGGACAGCATAGATGCTTTGAACCCCTGGCTTAGTCACTGGATCCACACATCAAAAAGATGTACATCAGATAACCAGATGCAAGCCAGTGACTCAGCAAGCTACTTGGTCGTCTCCAAGTACACAGACCTTTGTTTGCTGGGGTGAAGTTTTACACCAGACTATTTCAACACTTGTGGTAACAGAATATCAAAACCCCTCTTGCTGAGACATTTGCCCAGAGTGGTGAGAGGTGGGATTTTGATGTGGAAACTTGATTAAAATAATAAGTTTCGTCATTGCTATTTTGTTTTGATAGTTTAAGCAAAAGTGGAAACTAGTAGAAGGTATTGTTTCTTTGGAAGTAGCACTGGTGACTCAGTATTTTAAATGCGTTTGAACACCTTGAGGTTTTCCTTTTGTGACAATTTCTTACTCTGTAACAGACAAGGTATTTACAGGGTTCTTGTTGCAACAGCCCACAGACAGAAACTTCCCCTCATTAAAAAAAAAAGTTTGCTACTGAATATTGTAATCCTCATGCATGTCTGTTTCATCCACACTAGCCTGAGTTTGCTTTCAGGTGTGCCTTCTTGGGGGTCATTTTATTCAGATGAACTCATATGAAGTGTTATGTCATTATTTGCAACTCACTTGCGTCAAACGTTCATTTGGTTCAGTTGCAAATTTTATTGAGTGCCAACAAGGTAACCCGTCTTGACCCTGGTGCTGGATATAATAATGATCAGCGTTTATTGAACATTTATTATGTGCCAGGCATTGTTCTGACAGCTTTATGTGAATTAACTCATTTATTCTTGCCAAGAACTCTGTGGGGCAGACGCTATCATTATCCCATTTTACAGGTGAGGAAACAGTTGCCGAGGGAGGTTAAATCATTCGTTCTAGATGACTCAGTTAGCAAGTGAGGAATCCAAGATATAAACCTAGTTAGGCTTTCAAGAATATACTTGTCGCAGCTATGTTTTTCTACCTCTTTAAAAATCAATCATATTTCATACCATCAGTATAAAAAATAGGTAGATTTTCAACCTAGCACCACAGTATATAATTTTAATTCAGTATACCATTTTCACAATTACAGTTTAGTGCAATTATTGACCTTCAGCATATTGTGATGAACAGCTATCATCTCCTGCTGAATCCTCTTACTAGTGGGGTAGCCTGGGCGGGGGGGAGCTGTTCACAGTAGAAGGCACTTGAGTATCTTTGGCAAGATTTGTCCCAGTGTCTGAGTAACAGCTGGGTTTCTGAGAGATGGGAGAACTAAAACAGAGAATTTTAATACAAGTAGATTAAAACAATCCTCTTCAAACTGTGCATAAAGTAAAACAGCATGCGATGTATTGTTGAAAATTTGCAATTTTTTAAGAATTTGGGGAAAATTATTCTATACTGAGGAGAGTTTCAATTATTACTATGATGCGTCTGTGCTTTTTCACAAGAAGCTGACAGCTTTAACATTTAAATAAAGTAGTTGAAATACCTAATAAATAAAATTAACTGTGTAGGAAGCATATTCTCTTGCCTAATGAAAGGCATTATTGAAAAGTGATGAATGTTATTTTTTTAAAGAAGGAAATTATGTAGATTAAAAATTTAACACAGCGGTAAAGACATGCAAATAATAGTCAATTCTTTGGTTTAACGGAAAGTTATAGTTTTGAATTGAAAATTAATTGTGTTTATGTAGTGGTCAATTAAATAAAAATCACTTAAATGAAAAAATAATTACTTTAAATATAGGACAATTAAGTATTAAAAATGAACACTTTTATAGAAAACATTTTGTTATATTTTATACCTGTGATCATATACAGAACCCCCCACCCTCTAAAACAGTCTGTTTTTAAAGGTGTCTTAAAGGAAATCACGACTTTAAAAAGTTTTGGTTTGGACAGAGAACTGTATGTACAGTGTGTGCATATGTCTTTACTACACTGTCTAGCTACTTGGTGTATGTGGGTGTGTGCATGTGAGACAGTGTGTGTGTGTGTGTGTGTACATCTGTGAAAGCATGTGTTGATATTACTGTTTCCATGTTGGAAATTCCCACCAGGACAGACACTCAGCAAAGGCATTTGGCAATGATAGAAGGTGTTTATTCAAAACCCAGCTCAGCCATTCATTAACTTGTGCCCATTTTAAATTATTAAACCACTCTGAGCCTCGGTTTCTCTGCATGTAAAATGGGGAAAGATGAGATTAGTAACAGCAGGGCAGCAGCTGACACAATGCGTGGAGCATTGTACAGATGCAGTAAGTGACGGCCATGATTATTACTGCCATTGTTACTCTTGGCATTACTCAGTTACCTGTGGGTAAGTGCTTGGTAAGACTTGGAGAGGAAAGACCTAAATACTAGGGTTAGACTGGATACGCTCAGGGTCCTTCCTTCCTGAGCTCTGTGACTCTCACACTGCCTCTACCATCCTCACCAGCCTCAATTGTTTACTGGAATGGTTAGACAGTGCTTTGTTTTTACAGATTGCTTTCCAACTTTTGAAATTTTTGGTCTTAGAGCAACATGTTACTCTTTCTGTCTTGCAGGTTAGGAGGCTGATGCCTGGCGCGTTGAAGGGATTAACCCGTGATCCTTCGGCCAGTGACGGACCCGAGATCAGATGCAGGGTTCGTTCTCTGAAGCTCTGCCTTTCCTGCCTTTTTCTGTCTGGTCTCTAAGCCAGCAGCAAGCCAAGCACTACGTTGTGCAGACTGAATTTAGCATCCAAAGCAGAACGTATCGGTGGGTGAAAAGTGGTGCTGTTACTCATGATGCTGTGACAAGAGGAGTAGATCAGAATCTAAAGAATAAGGTGTGCTTTCAAATTCCTCTTTTCCTTAAAAAATAGCTTGGGAGTTAGAATATAATTAAAACGAACAAAACCCTCTCTAAGTAGCATAGAAAGAAGTAAGTGATACCAGGAGTAGCTGTTCAGACAAGAGAAATAGATTCCTTAGGCAGAGAGACGGTGCTTCTGAGATCCCGGTACCTAGAATGATAGAAGCTCAGTAAAAGTTTATTAAATTGACTTGGATTTCTTTGAATTGCGATATTTACTAAATGAGGAAGGAGGGAAATATAGTCAGTGTTCATATGGAGTCTTTTCACTCGGCCAGTGGAAGTAATAAATGTGTGCTCAGTACCTGCCCTCTTCTAAAAGGACAAACTCAAAATATCTTCGTGCTTTAAGGATGTAAAGCACAGGGCATTCCAAGCTACGAATAATCGCACTGTGGGTGAGGATTTGGGGCAAGAGGCAGAGATAATATGCATTTCCTGTTGGAGCATGAAATGTTCTTGTTGCAAAGATCAATCCATCAACAGCGGATTGATTTCATTCATATTGGTCAAAGATAATATCATTGAAATGACGGGCTCAGTTCAGTCAATAGGGTCCAAACTGTGTCCTCGGACATGCACCGCTGCAAGTTCTGTATATGCTAATTAGCGTGATGTTTCTTTTTTCATTTATGGCTCACGCCCGATGCCGTTGCTAAGTAGATACGTTACAGCGTGCCCCACGGGACAGTACAGCCCTGTGTTTCCCACGAGTGCACCTTGAATTTGTTTGGAGGTGGGAGTTGCCACATTTAGTGCCTCTGAATGCACTCGACGTGATGTCACATGTAGGATCTGTGGGTGTGTCGGTTTGGTGGATAAAGAAACCTAGGTGACACATCACAGCTTCGTAGTTGGCTAGACACACGCCCTTCCATGTAGTGGGCTTCAGGGGCTGGGGCTGGGAATATTTAGAGAAAGATCTTTGAGGCAGAGAGATGGTTCAATGAGATGCTAATCCTGGCGTCCAGGGCTGGTATCTAATACTTCTCATTAAACCCTCCCAGGCTCCACGGCTTCATCTGCAGCCTGCGGTGCTTTTCCTCAGGAGAAGAGGTTTGAGTATCAGAGAGGAAGTTGATACCGGAATCAAGAACGTTGACTCCTAGATGGAGCTGTGCCACCGGCTAAATGTAAGTCTGTGGTCAAGTCTCAGAGCTTTTCTGGGCTTCCTTTCCTCATCTTCCAAATGAATGCTTTGCATAGAGTAAATCTAAGGTTCTTCGTGCCTCTAAATGACATCTCCTGGTTCACTTCCTGCAAATACTTGTCATCTTTGCATGAAGGAAGGTGTAAACACAAGTGTCCAAGAACTCTCATTTTCACAGCTAGTGGAAGGAAGAGAAATCACTACACCCCAAAAATCTCTTAAAACACAGGCTGCTGCTGAGTTTCTACTCCCCCTTCCAAACTTTACTGTGAAATTTTGCCTCAGTCCTCTTCTGATTTCAACCAAACTTGGTTGCCCTGAAAACCAAGACGCTGGTCGTTTTCAAAGGTCTAAAGGGTTGGAGAGTTGTTAAGTAAAAGGTCAACTTTATTAACTGCAATTATATGTAACTTGACTTAAGAAAGTGCTTTAGTTAATCTGCTAGAAAGATTCCACATTCATATTCAAATTTACTTAGAGAATGTTTTGTATATGCTAATTAGTGTGACGTTTCTCTTACTTGTCCAGTGACCAGTTAGAGTCCAAAGACTAAGGTGGAACGTTTTGTCAGTGGCGCCCTCCAGTAGCAGTGAGAATTGTGACGTTTTCCTAACTGCTCTGTGCAGTGAACTGTGGCTGGGAGATCAGACATGTGCACGTAAACACGGAGCTCGGAGGGGGCAGGGCAGGGAGAACAGGCTGTCCTAACAGGACGCAAACACACGCGGACCTAGGACGACCAGTCACTGAGGGTGAGAGGGAAAGGCCTCGAGCAGCAGGCCGGTCATAGGGAAGGGCACCCATCCATGCACTGGCCTCGGCTAACAGACTTCCTGTTAGCGATTAACTAAGAGGACCCCATGCAGGACGTGGCCTCAGTGACTTCTCAAATCCCAGAGTGAAGCATTTGCCAAGTGACGAAGGTCTGCTAGTGCTCACTGAGGATAAAGCCTGCTGGTTGACAGTTTCCTACTTTTTCTTGAGAAATTACGTAGCTCCTCTGGGATAACTGTTACTGAGCTTTTGATAAAAATATTAAAATTCTATTTAGATGTACAATGTTTTAATGCAAATTTTTAACCATAAAAACCAAACGCTCCATTCAGTTAAATTAATAGAATTACAAAAAGATGTAATGATAGCAATTAAGTCTTGAAAATGCAAATTTTATAGTCAAGGACAATTACCTCATTTATAGTATGTTGGAATGGTGCCAGATGAAGGTAATTTAGATCCCCCCAGCTCACAGTTACACCGTGATGGATATCTTCATTTCATTAGTACAACAAAGATGGGTGAGAAGTTAGACGATACATAAAAAGAGAACTGGAGAGTGTTTGACCTTTATGGTAGAACTAGAACCAGCATTCATTCACTAATTCATCAAGTATTTAATGAGTACGATTATCTAAAATGTTAGTAATATATTTCTTTGCCTTGGATTTAAAAAAAAAAAAAAACTCTTCTATTTTCAACGTCCGCAAAACCCTGATTTCCAGGCAGATCAGATTTCTTCTAAGTCAGGATGAGTCTTTGGTGCGCGGTGTACACCTCTCTGCACCGCGCAGATGCCCTGGTTCCGTGGTGACTGGAGGGATACCAGACCTCTCTGCAAAAGAACAATGGGTTTTTCACTAATTATCTTCTCTTTAATTCGAGCATTCCTTAGGTAATTTTTGGTGTCTTCAAATCATACAGCTGTGAAATTGTACTACCTAAATAATTACGTTTGACATTTTAATATTTTACTATGTATTTTCTAATGTTCTTTATTTTAATGTTATCCTGTTGGCTGCAGTTAATTTGCATAACATTCAGAGCACATTATCCTTTCCACATTACAGGAAGATAAGCAACTTTACCAAAAAGAGAGAGAGAGATTTCATAATAAGAGTGTACGTTTTTCAAGCATCTATGTTTATGTTTTCTTAATGCAATTTCCCCACTTGTATTCATAAAAAACCCTAAATAGCCCATAATCTCCTTCCTCCCCTCTAGAGGGCACTAGATCACACTCCTGCAGATACAAGGAGTCAAAGCTAAGCCCTACTTGCTGCTGGTGAATTTTTCCCTTGAGTCATTATCTCTGGAGAGAAAATGATTCCCATCTAAGGGAACGATGACTGTGAGAAGAAGGCAGTTGTTCCTTGCTGTCCAGCCCCTGGAAAGAGGGCGACCAGTGTGCTCACGGTGACAGAGGGAGGTGGTGCGTAGTGGGCCGACTCAGGGGACAGACTGCCCACCTTCCTCTGGATATGGATGTTGGGCAAATTATTTAAACTTTCTGTGCCCCAGTTTCCTCATCTGGAATATGAGGCTTATAACATCTACCCCATAGTGTGTTTGAGAGAATTGAAAACAATAGTATTTATAAAGGACTTACACAGGGACAGCCTACAGCAAGCACTCAATGACTATTAGTTATTATTATTTTAATCACCCCTATGAGTCAAATGGACAGAGACTCTTTAGGACCCCCAGAGAGAGAGATGCAATCCCCTTGCACGGAACAGATCCTGACTCAAAGAACTTTTTCAAGAAACTTATGTTATTGATGTAACAAATGTCAGAACAGAAGGTAAATCTCTTCAAGTTCAGAGTGACATGATAACCTCATAATTTTACTTTCTTGGTCACTTTTCAGCCATGAGCTCCAAACCAAGACATCTAAAGTTTATTGTAATGAAAGGTTTTAGGAACATGTGTATGTACTGAAGAAATGAATACACATGATAGAAATGTGGCCCTTCTTCAGTACACAGAAAACATTTTTTTGTTCATTTTGTCTGATTTCTTTAAATGCCATTTATAGTAAAATAAAAAAAAAAACTTATAGTAAAAGTCATTAGGGATTTTTTTCCCCCGGACCAACAGGGCTTTCGTGAAGGTCAGTCTTTGTTTCCAGTAATGATGCTTGCGTCTTTGTAGGTTCGTTTTCTTGGTTAATTTATCTGCTAGCGTAAGAATTCTGCCAAAATACCCATCTTGTGGGTGGTGGTGGTGATACGCTTCTCTCCTTTCTCCTCCTGATGTTTGTATTTATTTTTGAGGTAAATTTATCAACATCCATCTCTAATATTCTTCAGTTCTGCTTAGATAGCATTCACAAACATACATGCTGGTGGTGAATCTCCAAAGCATGCCATATCCAAGAAGCATTGTCGGAAATCCTATGCATTTTTGGCTATATAAGTGTTCAAAGAAATCTTTAAAATCAGTTGGCCCTGATGCTCTCACCTGTGGTAAGAATTCATCAAATGAGCCAACTGATAGTGTTTGCCATAACCTTTAATAGAACCAACTTTGCCCTGGAAACCCATTCAAGCTAAAATCAACAAACAACCTTTTCCCTGGACTGCATTTCTCAAACTGTCAGATTTTCAAGTGTCTTGTAAGCATTTCAAATATATTTGTATTGCTGTATGAAACTGGTTGCATCATTATTAATGAACTAAACAACTGTCTTAATAAACTGGTTACGTAGCCAGTTATTGCATCTTCATAATCAAATCAAGTATACTTAAATCTCGTGGCGTTCCTGTGGTCTGCCCGATTCCCAGTACGACACACACCAGTTTTTGCAGATCTATTCAGAATGTACAGGCAAGATGAAAACAAATTCATGTATGTATTTTCACCATTTGTAACGAGTAAGTCTGTGTGAGGCAATGGTGCCTAATACAGCCTTAGCGTCTTGACATTAAGGTGGAATTAGAAGCTAAAACTTCATTGTCCGGTTCAAAGGGAGAAATGAATTGATGTCCTTACCTAAAATGGTTTCCTATGCAAAGCCACCAAATTTCTGGTGTTAGAAAAAACAAAGGCACATCTGATACCCTGGCTGCTGTTTCTCAGTTGTAAAATCCCGTCTGTGATCATAATAGGATATTGATTAGTTTGGATGCCGTACAAAGCTGAATTGCATTTCGTGGCGGAGCACTAAAGGTCACTGTTTGATTACTCCATAACTTTTCAAATACAAGAAGTGCTATTTAAAAGTGTGCTTGAATGATTGGGCTGTGTTGTGAGAGAGAGATGGTGGCATGGAGCTTCTTTTCTTTCATAAAGATAGATGTTAAATTCATGTATCAACTTTACGTTTGACATTCTGAAATATTTTACATACTAGAACATAAACCATGAAATTAAATTATGAATGCAGTTTGTTCATGTTATGACCCATGTGATATCTAACCTATGAAACATATAATTCACTTGAGTTTTTTAGGTATTAATTGAGTTTGTCACCAGGGTCATCTTACACTTAATAGCATTTATTTTCTGAGGTCATAAATGTAAGGCATTCATACTTTAGAATATATAAAATATAGAACTAGATAAAGAGGATAAAATTACCTATAATTCTGGTTACTTTCATAATTTTCTCTTGCTACTTATCAAAAACTATAAAATCTTTTCTTATAATTATTATATTTGGTACAAATTTTGAAAGTAGATCATCTTATTCTAGTTTTTACTGATTTTCCTCCTTTCTATTATACTGGGGATGTACCCTTACAAATACTAAATGTTATTGGAAAATTAATTCTTAACGACTGCATAGTATTCCATGTTATAAATACAGCATATAATATTTAAGCTGTTGATTTGTGCTCATAATGCCTCCCCCAGATCATGCTGTTCGTATGACCTATTGTTTGATTGTAAAGAGCCGTGTGTGGTGGAGAATGACTATCTCCTGTGGTCCCACTGCTGTCTTCTGACATCATCACTGTATCCTTCCACTCACTTCCCTGTTTGATATTTCAGGTTTGTCTCTAATCACTGGCAACCTTGCTCTATCCTGACCCTCACCATGTGCCCAAACTAGTATCTTAGACGGTCTGATTGGCCTCAATCTGACTCGACAAGATGAAGACATCCATTGAGTCTGTTGCAAAGATGGGCTAGCAGTGCTCTAACACATCATTAGATTTCAAAATATATTTATTGAAAACATAAATGGCTTGAGCTCAAAGGCTGTTACTCTTTAAGGATCATGAAATATATATTTAAACAGACCAAGAATAAAGCAAAGAAACCAGTTAAGACACTACTGTAATAGCTCTGAGAAAGATCTTCCAAACCTAAGCTGGACAGTGTAGTAGGTATGCAGAGAAAGTAAAAGAATTACGAATTATTTTTAAAGTAAAATAATTGATTACTAAGACTGATTGAAAATATTAGGCATTAGGAAATGCAGTGGTCAATAATGATGCCAGGTGTCTTGGGTGATCCTGTTAAAACCATCCATGGAGGTGGGGAGCAGGAGGTTAAGGACATGTTTTGTGGGAAAGATTTGATTTATCCAATTTGGGACTATTGACTTTAAAATACTTTGAAGTCCTTTAAGTAGTTATGTCAGGGAGGCATCTGGATATTAAGGTTTATATCTGAGGAGAATGGCTCTGTTTGAAGGTATAAATCGAGTTTTGTCTACATGTAAATATCCAGGGGCGAGAAAATGAAAAAAGAAGTGGACTGAGGGGAAAAAAAAAAAAAGAAACACTACGTTTAAAATGATGAGCGAAAACGGAGATTCACAAAGGACTGAGGGAAGGTGTGGCGGGGGAATTAGGAGAATCCACAAGTCTGATAACCTAAAACTCAGGAAGCAGCTCCCGGAGGACCATCAGCTGTCAGTGAGACCCGTGGTCTAGCAAGGTCACAGCTGGAAGTGCCCGTTTAGTTTGAGAATGAAACGGCCACCTGAATGAGACCAGTTTACCTCGAGGAGTGGCCGGAGGAAACACTGCTGTGCTGATTATTAGATGGGAAGCAGGAATTAAGGACTGAAGTCTTTTCATAGGGAGCGTTCCTCCTCCTCTGTCCATATCGGGGTTTAGATGAGCAGAGAGAAGGTTCAGGTTCAAGGAAATACAAGGTCAAGGGGGTAGCAGTATTTGTCTCCCTTCGGTTTTGTTTTACAATAAGAAGAATTTCGACCTGTCTGTATGTCCGAAAGAGTGAGATCTAGCAGAGAGGGAGAGTTGAGGGTCGTGGAGAAAGATGTGACAGACGGAAGGTGACACTGGCCTTAAACAGGAGAGAGACAGCGTTTTTTCCAGCTCCTGTACTCTCCGCCCTAGTTCAGCTCACTTACTCATAACTCATATATGTGTGTTGGTGTGTGTTGATAAAGTACTTTTCTATTCCTCTGGCAATTATCTGTACTGAAGAGAGTTTAGTTTTATTTCCTAAATTTTTAACTATACGTCTACAGATCCAAATTAAAAAAAAAGAAATCTTCGTATTGTCTTTAAAGTAAGACATTTAAAAAATACCCTAAAAATAAGTCCTATCTTTTCTTCAGCATAATTTTTGATCCCCCATATTGAACCCCTAAGCCTCGTTCCTTCTACTTCCAAAGAGGTGAGGCTGCAAGAACAGATTGCCTCCAAGACTGCTTATACAACGAATGTGAGCAGTTCTCATACAACAAACACGTTCGGGGCAAGAGAATACAAAGAAAGTTAGCCTGAAAAATCTATTGTAGTTGATGGACTTCTTACCATGTTACTAAAAACATCTATACTATAAAGACAGAATGCTGAGCCCACAATCATGAATTTGAGAATATTCTCCAAAATGGGCATCAAAATAGAAGTTCTATGAGACTCAAGGAGAAAGGGCTCTGGGAGGACCTGTGTGGGGAGTCAAATGGGTGCTGGACTTCTACAGAATTCCAGACAGTTTCACTCACTTTTAGATAAGGGATCTAGCAGTGACTAACGAGAAGAGAATTTCACTGCACAGCACGTATGCATCACGACTGAAGTATTTCCTGTGCTTTGATCATTTAATATTCCGTACGTGATTGAGTTCATCCTGACTCTTCTGTTGGTAACATTCATACAGCCTGAGACAAAGAACCGGGTCGAGTATTGCTTAGAAGTATTATCTGAATCTGGGGGACCCATCGAATTCATTGTCTTCGTGGTCTGTGGGCACAACAGAATACATCCATGTTTTCCAAAATTGCATGTTACCGTGTTGGGTGAAACAAGAAGAATCACACGTGGGTGCATGCACGGGCGTGCGCTCACACACACAAAGGGAAGAGGAGCCGTGGACGAAGCTTGTATTATCATATGTAAGATCAGTTGGCACAGCTTATGGGCCCTTTGATGGCGTTCTTTGTCTGATCCAAGTCCAGGATGCCTTGATGATGATGACGTTGGTAATAATGCCAGTAACTGTAACATCAGCCTGTTTGCTCAACGTGCTGTGGAAAATTTTGTAGGAAGGTTGTACTGTTCAACGTTGATTTAGATAGACATGCCTTGTAGATAATAAGGGACCAGTATACAGGTACTGATTTGATTTGAAAAATAAAGTCTCAACAAATATGTAAGTAAGGAAAATGTCAACAAATACATGAATCAGAGGCCTGAGCACAGTGTCTCCCAAGGTGCGTGGAGAGGCGGTACACCCACTGGTCTGAGGCCTGAGGAGGCCGCCAAGCCACGTCATCAGGGAGGCCGAAGAGCGCTCTGTGAGCTTTTCTGGGCTGACTCGTGGCAGGTCACGTGGAGAAAGCAGTGGGCATTCGGGAGCTGTTTGAACCGTGGGTGGGAGAGTTCGGAGACCAAGAAGGGCAGACAGACGCACGGAGAGCAGAGGTGGTTCGCGTGGGAAGACCTCACCTGAAAAGAGTGGCAAGGGTGGCCGGGGAGCAGGCGGTCCCATATGAAGTTTAAGTGCATACGATGTTCCTGTTTCACCAAGACAGTAGATCGAGGACCACGGCAGCTGACAGCGGATGTTCGCCCAGCGCTCCGCCCTCGCCGCCCTGAAGTGTGCTCTGTGCTAAGTCAGCCTGAGTTGTTTTCCTTCATGTGAGTGTTACTCCTCCTGAGCAGCTCATTAAGCTCCTTACAGAGAGATGTTACTTCTAGATAGTGTATCTTCGGAGCTGTTTGCACATTGCAAGGGTCTAATGCTCCCTAGCTGGGTAGTGGTATCACTGTTTTCTGAAGTGGTCCCTCTGGTTCCTGTCAGTGTGGTTCAACCTACCTGGCGAAGAGACGGGTTGCATTAAGCTTCAGTGTTCCAAAGGAAAGATCATTTATGAGTTGCATAAAACGATTGCGACCTGAAGCAGGAAAAGCATCAGGCATGCCCAGTTTTACCGAGAAACCTTTTCGTCACTTGCTTATATCATTTTTAAAATATCTTCCCAGTGGGTATCACATTTATAAAGTCTTGAAAAACTTCACGCGGTTTTGCAAAGAGGACTCAGACTAAGCGTTTCCATCGCCCTTTTGTTTGCTGGGCCCTGTTGTTCCCTCTTTTTGCAGTACTTTAATGAGCAGGAAATTATTCACAATTAATGATAGCCAATCACTACAGTGGGGAATATACACTTAGGAAATTATGACAAATAGCCACACACCGTGTGATCAGGGTATACAAATTACACCATAAGCAGAAAGGAGCTATGCTTGATTGGAGCAATTAAATGTTTTCTTTTAAAAAACGTAACTCCACAGAGAATATTTTAGAAAATGACTTTTTAATCATCTGTAGAACTGCTAAAATTATTGTCTCATAATAGTTTTAAAGTACGGCATGTTTAGAATTAACTGTAATCCCTTTGCCTGGCCCTGGGAGTCTCCCCCCAGAAACCCGTTTACTTGAAACCTATTTTTAATCACAGACTTAACATCAACCCGTTCTCCTTTTGGATAAAATGACAGTCACTTCCTGGGATTAGAAAATGTGACGTTTTGGCTACAGCCAGATTAGGGAACAGAAAATTCTAAACAAGTACACTTTGTCACCTTGTAGTTGGACTGACCCCATTGGATTGGAACTTGGCCAAGGGTTGAGGGGAAGTTCTGGGGAGCTTCAGCAGAAGACCTCCATCATTGCTACAGGATTACTCTACATGGAAGCTGAGATGCTACCTGGTCATAAATTAAATAAAATTAAAATTTTCCCATTGTCTTCCATCGAAATAGTTTAAACCCTTAATTTGGATTTTTCTCAATTTTTTAATATATACCTACAACATATGGATTCAATTTCGTAGTCTCCTTTTTCACAAGATAATAAGTTGCACGAATTTTCATAATTTGACTTGTTTTGGCAACCCCTGAATAGTTGCATGATTCATTTAATTAAACTAATGCCATGAGAGAAATTTGTCTTATCTCTGTTTAAAAATACTTCTCACCTTGATTATTTTGAATTTTCCACACTTTCCCTGATGCCTAGTTTTTCCATCTTGTCTGTATATTCACATGAAGATAAGCTTTCCCAAATGTGCATCCACAGCCCACCTGAGCTCACACGACTTCGGGGGGAACTGACAGTGGGGTTATCATGAATGACCTTTTTTCCCCGACTTTTCATGTATTCCTTACCTTTTTCCTAGGCAGCGTGGCTTGAAGAGATGTGTTCATTGTTGGCTCAGCAACCTCATTCTGGATGCGTGAAGGGAAGCTGTCTTTCTCACCAAAAAGACAGCTAAATATAATCACTTAAGGAAAGCTGATGTATCTTACAGAAAGAAAAGAAAGTTTCCAGACTTTAAATTTACACAGCGCTATCTCCAAAGTCTCTGAGACCAGGAATCTGGCCATCTCTATGGATTATACAGATCTGTTGCTTTTCGTCCTTTGTTGGTTTCTTCACTTTCACCATCTTTATAGCTTCTACGTTTCCAAACTGAGTCCTTGTCTTCATGTGACGTGTAAATAGTAAAATGTCCATTTGACCAGACTCGAGTGGGTGGGTGACTTGAATCGAAACTAGAGAAATCTCCAAAGCAGATAACGTCTAAACCGTTCTGAATACGATCTTTGATCACATTAAATAATTGTAATCTCCTTGTCTAAAAACTCTGGGATCTAAGCCCAGGGCAGATCTTGTTGTTAAGGAGTCAAAACTTAGACAGATATGATAAAATAGCAAAAGGCTAAATATTCTGTGAGTTCTCAGCTCTATTCTTTCATTCTCATTAGCATCTTTAGTTGTTTCCAGTGAGACCCCTTTGCAGCAGACACAGAAAGACGACGTGTCGGTGCGCTGATGTGTGGTACCATTTGAAATCCGCACAGGCTTTCTGTCCACCTGCTGTGCTTCGTGCCAGTATACGTTTCTGTGATTAATTTGATTTTTCTTCAGTACATCCGAACGGTCTAAGTCATTTGTGCTTGTGCATTTTGTTCTGTGGATCAAAGTGGACTTCTGCTTTCTAAGAAGTGGGCTCTTTGGGAATTTGAATTCCAGACTCTCTGTCACAGATGACTATGGATCCTGATTCCTTCCCTGACATTTACAGTCCCACACGTGCATGACCCCAGCCTCCCTCTAGAGAATTCGAGCAGTCTGAACTTGGATGAGAAAAATTACCTCTTAATGTTTCGCTAATACATGACAAAATTTTTTAGCATTTCCTTTCGTGTTTCATATCAGAAAACCGTGGTGGTGGCAGCAATACTTACGGTTTTGTCACCAGTGAAAAGCACAGGTACATTCCTATCACCTTGTCACCGATCTCCTGGAACGTGACTCATGCTCGGCGCACCTTCAACATTGTGATGGTGATTCGATTCCACCTTTTGATCTTGTTATGTAATAAACTGGTGAGGAAGTGTGTGCGTTGTACTATCAGAACGGCCTTCACATTCTGATAATTTTAGTATAATTCGTTTCCTTTGTAACCTTAAGTACTTTATTTCTTTAAAAGTGTTATTCTGAGAATGGATTCATGGCTTTCATCCGACTGGCAAAAAAATCCATGACTCAAGAAGGGTGAAGAAACCCTGCGTCAGGTTACGTTAAAAAGGTAGATCACTAGTTGGAAAAACTATGTTTTACTCTCTTCTACAGAGTTTCAGGTACATCAGGGCTGAACTAAAGCTTATTGCTATATCTGTATTTTCCATCAGATTTATCTTCATGTTTCTATAAAATGCGTTAGTGCATCACTTGGTGAGAACAGGTTGCACCTCAGTATGTGTCTGCTCCTAAGCAAAGGTGCTGAGAAATACACAAGCTACGAGCTGCAGGCACGCTGAGTTGACCAGGTTATGACCCGCAGTACAGCTGGAGCACAGTCATCTTCTACATACTCAATACATATTAACAGTAAGTGCAAAAGAAGAGAGGACAAAGGAAAAGTCAGACATATGGACCCCAAATGCTGGGTGAGCTTGCATGGAAGGATGAGGTCTGAGCTGGAAACTGAATACGGTTAGAATTCCAGTAGACAGGAGTCAGCCCTCGTGGTCAGACGGAGAGAAGGAGCAGAGGAGAGACACGAACAGTCAGCCTCCCTGCTCCCAGCCTGCTTTGTTTTTCATCATAGCTCTTAAAACAACCTGGAATGTATGTATGTATTTAATGATCCATTGTCTCCGATTAAAATATAAGATCAGGAACTTTGTTTTGTTCACCAGTGCACCCTGAGTACAAAGAAATAGTGCCTGGCACATAGTAGTTGCTTGGTAAAAATTTATTGAAGGAAGAAACGAGAGAGGGAGAGAAAGAGAGAAGGAGGGAGGATGTGACAGAGAGGGAGAGGCAGTGATTGTGTGGCCGGAGAAAACGGACCAGAACAGCCTGATCAAAGCAGAGCGTGAGTGTAGAAACATGAAACTCCAAATGGAGTGGTTAGTACTTACTGCACCCGTAAGAGAATTAACCTGTACAACCGGTAGCTGGGAGCCAGATAGAAGGCATTCTATCTAATAAGCTAATTAACACCAAAGTTCCCAATTTTAGTTCTGGGAACATAGCAGGGGCTCAAAAAATGTTAGCTCTTCTTTCCTGATATTTAGATGTTTACGTTTTAAACTTAATGATTCGATGACACAAGCCTCACTTTAATTGCAAAGAGTGTTTCATTAAAATATGTGTCAATTTTAGAAAAATTGAAATAAAAAATTCTTTCCCTTGAGAACCTTTACCGCATAGAGTCAACATGACTGGCTTATGCTGTTGAGCAGAGCACTGGGTTGTAGAGTTCCTTAGGTTCCAGCCCTCAGTGGCTCATTCAATACATTATTGAACACTTACTAAGACATTAAGACCCAGGCACAACGTTTAGTTCTTCCTACGGCCAAACTTGTTCAGAGATGTTCAACTGAATAAAATGCTGGCATCGCAGAACTCTTGGACATAATATAAACTAATCCTTTCAGTTCTCAGGTTAAAGATAAACAAAACAAAAAACCTCAGAGAGACATGACCCTTGTCTAACTAGAACGTAACTTTTCCAGTTCACAGAGATGCTCTTTTTGCCATGTTCTCTGCTGGTATCTTGAGCAAACGTTCACCAGTGTGACCTCTAAGTGTCACTATTTTAGTGACCCTTTAAGTGCCAGTTCCCATAGATTGGAAGTGTTCAATTAAAAATTTTAAATGAAATAAAGGAATGGGGGAAGGAAGGGAGGGAGGGAGAGGAAGGAAGGAAGAATAAATGAATGGATGACTAGATCATCTTTTCAAATACCTGTGTGAGGTCACAGATCCACTCTGCTGTAGAGTTTACCATCTCTCATCTTAAGTGTTTGTAATCATGGGCGGTGGAGACAACTTCAAAGCTTTCATTTCCCATTACTTTATAAGGAAGAGAATTAAATTTTATTTTTGAGGTTTAAGAGGTTAAGGATTAAAATTTATAAATATGTATAAAGAAGCACTTCTTATAATTAAAATTTTAGATCTAGGGATGATAACAGATAATAGGGATAAGAGAAAGGTTATAAATTTGAATTTTAAACATTTTAATTGTATGTACTAGCTCCACTGGTTTTACCTTTTCCAACCCCAGTTCCGTCGTTATAAAGAATAGATAATGTTGATATATACTACCTGGGCTATAGGATTATTTTAGACTTAAATGTCGTAACACTTGGGGAAGTGGTTAATTCTTGGGGAAGTGGGAGTGTTACACATACGAGCAGTAGTTGTTACTGCTATCCAAAATTTTCCGAAGTACCAAATGATGACCCTAGGCTATGTGTAAGGATTAACCTTGTATCTGGCAGAATTACATAAATAATTACCAGTCACTAGACTCCGGGACACTGTGCTAATGTTAATTATTTGTATTCACATCTCACCCAAGTTACCTTTTTGGTCTCTTGATTAACTCCATAATCGAAAATATTAATGATGGCAAGAGAAAAGAGCTTGGAATTAATTCCAAATCTCAAAAACTTGGACCCAGCAAAATTTCAGTAATGAATTGCAAACCTAGGGTTTCCTTCAAAGAAAATACGGGTGGATTTCATTCGTTATTGTTTAATCATCTCCAGCCCTGTCAACGCAAGAGTTTGGAAATGAAAAACAAGCTGGGACGGGGTGTGTGGATGGGGACTGTCCGGAAGTGCCAACATCTTGAGGACTGCCCTATCAGAAGAAGCTATGGCATCTCAGTCCAGCTTCTGCCTTTCATCATGTTAACCTGGTGATGGAAGCTGATTCTCACACAGGCTGTAAATTGTTACAACCTTCGGACTGGAACATGCATGCTCTCAAATGGAGTGCCCTGCTACAGTGAACCGATTAAGTCTCCACCAAGAAGACAGCATACCTACTATATTTTCCAGATCTTCAAAGAGCAGCTGAAGGATCAAGTAACTACGAAAAGATTTAAAAGGGCGTCAACATGAGCAAATCAAATAGATCTGCTGTTCGCAGCCTCTCTTCACCATCCAGTGCAGATGGGGGCTGGAGAAGCTACAAGCCTGTACTCACACGTGCACCCTCGCGCGCACGTGTGTGTGTGTGTGTGTGTGTGTGTGCACGAGGGCGCGGGTGCACGCACATGTGTGGGAAGGGCTTTGGAACAATTTACAACTGCCGGTCTTCTGATGAATGAAGGCATTAGAATAGCAGATGTAGAGTGTGGGGCTAGAGAGTGAAAAGCTAAGCGCTGCCTTGGAGCGCCAGGAAATGGAGCCAACATGGTGAAAACCATCAAGTCGCCCGGGCTATGAATGTTTCAATGTACAATAAAGCACTTTGATCGCTGCCTTTAAAAAAGAAACCCAACTGGTAATGTTTGCAAGTGTTTCCTGAAGGCCTCACTGAAATACCACCAGCAGCTAACAAAGGGGAGAGGGTTAGTCGTTGGCAGCGATGTAGGGGAAAGGCGCTAAATGACTCTGGCAAGTAGCGCGCTAAGTGAGAGGCCTGGGTGCAGTGCGGGGCCGCGACATGGAGGACTCCGTTCCTCCCTCGGGGGAGTGTGGAATCCAGGAACGGTTGTTCCGCTGCTTCAACCTTCTGAACTGCAGCAGAAGACTTTTGCCCCCAGAGCTCAGTCTTCAGTTCTGACCTTTCAGTTTGCAACTTGAGCTTTCCGGAATAATCTGTTGGACAACGTAAAAAAAAAAATGACATTCTCCTACCTACCCATAAAATGTTTGTCTTGCGTTAGGGAAGGCTTAACCCAAGACCCTGAAGAGAAGCGAAATCACGGTTTCTTCCTGATAGGGTCGGTCCCTGGGTGTGATGGAGGAACTACAGATGCAGCATCCCCAGTCTCTCGTGCATCATTCCTCGTTTAGGGGACCAGTCACCTTTACTCACTGGACCTGTTAGTTTCTCTCTGTGTACCGTAGCTGTGCCCTCACTTAAGGGCACGTTGCTTATAAATTCGTACTATTGTTAGCTTTAAAAAAAAAGCTAAAAGAATGCAAGTGACAATCTCTCATTACTACTAGGGGAGATGTTATGCAATCCTCAAATTTATGAATTACGGAGACCCCCTAGAGAATAATACATTTAAATGCTTATCCAGTCATTTGACCTTCATACCAAGGAAAGGACCAGTTATTATTTAGGTAGGCGAATGTCTTTTAAGTTTTTGATACATTTCAATGACGTTGACTCAGTCAACAGACAATCTAACCCCATTTCCCTCCCAACATACAGATTTAAATGGAAGGGTATGCAAATGAATTCCTATTTCTCATGAACTAAATATTTTAAAAGAAACAAAAACATTTCCTCGATATTTTGAAATGCACACATGGTTAAAATTCAAGACTATAACTTTAATGCTTCATCCTGTAGGTTTGTTTCTAAGCTATTAATTTGCTATCATGTTTTGGGGGAACTTGTCAAGTTCAATTTTTTTTTCTTTTCCCCATATCTGCAAAATATGCACACATTTGAATTATGACTTTCCTACAGGAACTAACAGCTGTATGTGCAAATCATGCATATAAATCAATTACCAAGGCCTATGTACTATAAATGCACCCATTAATTAAGCAATGTCAGATGCTATGAACCATGAAGTTCATTACATCTTTAGCATTCAAAACCAAGGATTATTTGAAGAAGAAATACTAAGTTTACCTAATAGTTAATGAAATTAAGCCGGGTTGTTGCCAACATTTTTATTTTATGCCTAATTCAGTGTTTAAATGTTTATGAATAAAACACTAACTGCTGAAAGCAGATATGTTGAAATGTAATTACTGGTAAGTTATAACACACTTGAGGACTCATTATACCAGACTTGGGAGTTTTAAGATCACCAGTGTAACACACTCTCCAAAAAAAAAAAAGAGTTTTTATGGGCTAAAAGCTGGAAAGACATAAATGCTGTTGAATTTGTCCTGGCTGAGTGGAAATTTTGATGATCGCGGTGGTATGATTTATGAGTATAACATTTTCCAGTCATTACGTGGTCGCATTTCAGCATTGTGACATGATTTGCATATGTGAATATCCCAGCAAATTAGCTTCTGATGACTGCTGCATCTGCCTGGATAAAGAAGCCCTTATCTTAAAATCAATGCAGCTGCTACTACAAAAAAACCTGCTTGGAACAGAAATGTTCAGTCTTGTTTCCCTTTGAAATCTATCGTCAGTGACTTGACACACATGGGTTCAATTTCAGGGATAAATATATGCCTGAAATGACTAGGTTTACACATCTGTAGACATTTTAACATCCCTTAAGTTGTCTGCCTTACAAAGACTTCCTGGATGATTCAGAGAAGACTGACACCTTTTCCCACACCCCTCCGTCTGGGCTTGGAAACCCCATGACTCTCTTTCTGTCTGCCCCCCATAAATTGCCTCTCCGAGTCTCCTACATGTAAACCATCCTTATGTATGACCTAAAGTGTACTAACTTGTGTTCACGTATACTTGTGAGTCTGTTTTCTGTATGTCTACACATACAGTACCTAGATTCCTATGTTAGCTCTTTGCAAGTTAAATAAAATGTTGCTACTCAATTCCAGAATCTTGGAAAATGCAAGATATTTTCCCTTCAGACATGTGTTGAAGTACGTTTTGCATTTTATGCACACCATCAAATATCTTATACAGAAACAATTGTATAGAGAAATCATTCAGAAGAAGCTAAGAACATAATCAATCTTCGGAAATGAAGTATATCCACAAGTGATTTTGCAAGTTTTTTTTTTCCGCCTGCCACATTGGTCAAGTTTGGCTGTCTTTAGTCTCTGAATATGTGATTATGTCATTCCTAGCATGGTGTCATCTATTTCTTTTGCTTGTATTTTCCAAGCAGAAGCCCCATGTTTTCCTTCCTCATTTTCTTTCTCTAAGCATCGAATTTAAGTCATTCTGTTTTTTTTCTGGTTTTCACATTGTTTATGAATGTTTGCTTACTTTGGGCTTAAGTAATGTTGACATAATTTTTAGAAGCTTGCATCATTCTCTTGTTTTATGACTCTTGGTGTTGTCTTTTGATATTCTAGAAACGTCCTTGAACGTCTAAATGCATCAACTCATTTCATATGTACTTAGGTTGATTTTAATAGTCTCCCCAATTCTTTGTCATTAGATGTAGTCCAGATTTTAGAAATATATTCTTTAAAGGTTTGCATCATCCCTCCTTGGATTTCTGTAAACAGGATTATATTTGTTCTTAGTCTGAGAATTTTGAAATCTACTTTCAAAAATTGGAGGATCCTGTTTGCTCAATTCACTGTTAAATCTCATTATTTTCTACTCCAGAGATGGATAATCACTTCCCCCCCATGATTCCCAGTTCCTGTGTGTGACTCACCAGTTCTTCCTCATGGAAAAAAATCAAACAAGTCACATTTTCTGTATTTCTTAAATTAAGAGAACCATCAGTAGACAGTAAAGACAATGAAGAATTTATTAGATCCTAACAGACTTGGAAGTTTCGGAGTTGGGTTGAAATGTATCAGCCAATTCTGTCATTAGAAAGCAGGTCCCAGAGCCCCCTTCTGCCCGCGTGAGTCATCCGGATCCAACAGTATCATCAGTTCTGGTATTTCCCCCATTCAGTGTCATCCCAGTCATCACAGGCTCCGTTCACCTGGATGCTGAGGCTCTAATGAATCTGGAGTGTATTCCCAGCGAGCAGACATGCAAAACGGGGGAGCGGAACAGGAAAGCAGGGAGAACCACGATTGAGATTGTCAGAACGTTGAGGATTGCTCCAAGGGACTGGTGCTTCATGCTGCCAAGACCTACGGAAGAGACTTAAACTGTGTCTCAGAATCACCTGCTTGGAAGATGAAAGAAGGAAGCACATGTCTATCATGTCCCATCTGCTATTGTTCAAGAGCGGCTCCTTCATTTCTCCAGTGAAGACATACAGGTGGCCAATAGTAGGTACCTGAAAAGATGCTCAGTATCACTAATTATCAGAGAAATGCAAATCAAAACTACAATCAGGTAGCACTTCACAGCAGTCAGAATGGCCATCGTTAAGAAGTCCACAAACAATAAACACTGGAGTAGGTGTGAAGGAAAGGGAACCTTCCTACATTGTTGGTGGGAATGGAAATTGGTGTAGCCACATGGAGAACAATATGGAGGTTCCTTAAACTAAAAGTAGCATTATCATATATCCAACAATCCCATCCCTGGGGGCATATATCTGGAGAAAACTCCAATTCAAAAAGATACATGCACCCCAGTGTTCATAGCAGCACTATTTACAATAGCCAACACATGGAAGCAACCAAAATGTCCATCAACAGATGACTGTATAAAGAAGATGTAGTATATTTATACAATGGAGTACTACTAAGCCATAAAAAAGAATAAAATAATGCAGCAACATGGATGGACCCGGAGATTGTCATTCTAAGTGAAGCAAGCCAAAAGAGAAAGAAAATACCATATGATATCATTCATATGATTAAAAAAAAAAGAAGAGTTCACTAATGAACTCATCTACAAAACAGAAAGAGACTTGCAGACATAGTAAACAATCTTATGGTTACCAGGGGGAAAAGGGATAGGTAGGGCTAAATTTGGGAGTTTGAGATTTGCAAAGGTTAACCACTATATACAAAAGTAGATTTAAAAAAAACAGTAGTCAAAATCTTGTTCATTGTCTTTGTTACAGTTACTTAAACTGGAAATGATGTTTGTCTCTCAAGTTTGTCTGTCTCACTGCCTGTTTTGGTTCCATAGAGGCAATAATTATACCTTTGACCCTCGAACAACATGGGAGTTCTGAGTGCTGACCCTCATGCAGATGAAAATCCATGTATAAATTAGAGCTGGCCCTCCTTTTGCCCAGTTCTGCCTCTACAGATTCAACCAGCCACAAATCGAGTGTACTATGCTATTTACTAATGGAAAAAATTCACGAAGAAGTGGACCCACATAGTTCAAACCAACGTTGTTCAAGGATCAACTGTACTGATATTCTTGTATTTTTTGCTTTCTTACAGCCATAACTTTATTTCCTTAAAACCTTTCCTCTTATTTATTAGATAAATCTTCTTGTTTGGGACTATAGTCTCTTTCCAAATGCCTGGCCTTTTTTCTCAAATCGCTGTGCACGTGTAGGGAGACCTGCATTATGTACTTCATGGGAGATCAAATGGATTATCTCAAAGAGTCAGTGGCTCTCTGACCTTTCAAAGATAATTTAAACTATTCTAAACCAGTGTTTCCCTATAGTGGATTTTAGCCTGATTGCAAACTCAAGAAACTGTTGGAAGTGGCAGGAGTCACAATCACATACAGCCCAAAGGGTGTTGTGCTGATAGGAAAACTTCTTTGTCATACACGCTGTGGCAGCCAGAAGTCACCCAGGATCTGGTGCATGTTCTTTGCCTGATCTGACTGTCCCCTTTAGGGGACAGCTGTAGTAGTGACCCCACTTCTTGCTGATAAAAGTTGCTGTTGCCTTGGGCTCTTCCATGTGGTGGGAAGGAAGTCAGACATAACTCTGGACCCAGTTTTACCCTCAACCCTTGAGACTGGTTTTTCGTAGGAAGTCCTTTCCCTCTCGCCTCATCCCCATTATATTTTTACAGAAATCCCTCAGCCGGTGCTGTTACCTTAGCAAGCGTCAATATTGACATAGGCCTTTTCCATACTTTTAAATTGAATTTATTATTTTCATAGAGCACTTTGGAAAGACAAGTTAGACATGTGGACTTCATCTTGATTTCTGAAGGAAACTTAAAATAAGTTATTTACCTGTCAGGTATTTAGTTTACCTAAAGTGGGTTCAAATAGTTAGCAGGTAAGTTTAAAGGAAAAGGAATACATATCACAAATTTAAACGGGTTGAGATTATTGCCTGATTTTTAAGGAAGCAGTTCCATCCATCCTGGTGAATTAAAAAAAAAAATGTGAAATGTGTGTGGTTCTCAATGCACAGGGGCCAAGTAGCTTGGTTCATTTCAGGTTTCTGTCCACAGACCCAAACGCCAGTGAAAAGGTAATGAAAATCTCAGAGGTTTAACCAGTTTCTAGAAAGTCTCTTTAGGGAGATAGAGGGAGTTTTAGTTATTAATAATGGAATCATTAAAATAACCCCCCAAAATGTAACGTATTTAAGCCATTAACAGACAGAAACCTTCACAGTCATCACACACCTGTTTTCTAAAATACCGAAGAAATTATCGCAGCATTGCAACTGGTAAACTGTATTTTCAATCACAAAGAATTATTTTGAGAAGTTGCTTGAAATCAACATGTGGCGAGAAATATGGGCCGTTAATCATAACAGATGACACATGGTTTTGATGGCAAAACATTTGAAATGTTTAATCAGGTGACATTATTTGAGGAGGAATTAGGTTTCTGAACTCTTGGAGAGGACTGAGGTCCGTCATAGTTGAGTTAGAGCTCGTGCGGCTGTAAATCAGAGAACTAGGCTTAACCATCACCTGGAACCTGCTTCTGAAAAACGTCCTTACCTAAGTCATACCATGGAAAATAAATACCCAAGTCCTCCGCCATTAATATTTCTAATAGCCACACTGTTAGAGTCTTGAGGAATTTGCAATACCGCTTACATTTCAATATGATAATGATTCATTTTCTTTTTGGTTCTGCCAAGCTTAAGAAAGGGTTTTATTTATTATTTATTTATTTATTATTTATTTATTTATTTGTTTATTTGCATGTTAATTATTCGTGAAATGCTACTTTTTTTACCCTAAATGATCAGTAACGCTTTAAGTAAGATGTGCATTTTATTTTCTAGTCATCTCATTTTATTCAGTGTTTCAGAGAAGGTTTAAATATCAAGGGAAGATGCTATTTTAAATATTAAATTAAAACATATTTGCAGTGAAAATACACGTTCCAAATAAAAGCTTGAATTAAAAATTACATTTGCTTCTCATATGCATAAAATGCATTTATGTCGTCTGGATAAATGTCCCTTTCAGTCCAACTGAGGCCTTTCAACCAATGATTTAGACCCTCGTAGGTGCTGCAGTGAACTTCCTGTTTCAGAACAGAGGGTGGACAGCGGGGCAGCGGCATCGATCAGCAGGTGGTAGAATGGAAGAAGTAGATGTCCGCACACCACCACGTCTTGTGTCGTCTTGACAGCCTGCTTGGTGCAACAGCCACAGCAAACACCACAACTTAGGCGACACAAACAACAGAAATTCATTGTCCCACAGTCAGGAGGCCAGGAGTCTGAAATCAAGGTGTTTGCATCTTTGGTGCCTTCTGAAGGCCACGAGAGAAAGCCTGTCCCAGCCCTGTCTCCAGCTCCTGGTGGCTTGCTGGCCATACTTGGCACTCTTCTGCTTGTAGAAGCACCACTCCCATCTTTGTTTGTCTTCTTATGTGGGATTCTCCTTGTGTGCGTGTCTCCAAAGTTCCCCTTTTTGTGAGGACACCAGTCCTGTTGGACGAGGTGTCCAGCTACTGTGTAGCTTCAGCTGAACTACATCTACAAAGACCTGATTTTCAATAAGGTCACATTCTAAGGTACAGATGGTAGGACTTCAGCATGAATTTTGGGGAAGACAGTTCAACATATAACACTGCCCCACTCTCTGACCTTGTGACTGTGGGCAGGGCACTTCATTCTGAGCTTCCTCGTTGGTAAATGTAGTGAACCATGGCACCCATCGCCTTGGAGTATTTAATTTAATACAGCCTAATAGGACCCAGGCCATACATTCAGAAGCCATCTATCTGCATTTCACTTACTATGAACGGTAGTGGTGCAGTGTCTCCTGTCTATAATTTGATTTCCGCATGGTTGCAAGTTTCATTTAATTTTAACGTTTTTCTCTACATAGGAAAATGTGTAAACACTTTAAAAAAGAAGGAAATACGACTATCCAAGTATATTTCAACAAACAAGAAATCATTGTTAATGTCCAGTTTCCTTTTTCAGATGCATTCTGGATGTGCTCACATATCTTTACATAGTGAGCTTGGTGACTCAGTAGTAAAATCTCATCTGTGATATATAATGAAAGTTTAAAAGTTATGGACTAGCAAGACTGTGTTTATAATTTTTCCTATTGCATATTTATCAAGAGGAAATGTTGTACATTGTACATATTAAACTTCAAAAAGTGAGGTCAAATATAGCTTTGAGTTTACCTGTCAAGCAGGTATATACTTTGTATATTTTGAACATGTTTAATATTTTTTGATTTTCCTGAAAATGCGATACCCACAAGAGTTCAGTTACTTAACAGAACTCATTTTCCTACGATGCCATGAGAAGCCTCATTAGTTTTTCTTTGATAATTAGCTATAACTGCATCAAAAATTATTAGCTATAATGAAGCAAAGGGTCTCTGGAAAGTGAACCCTCATGAATACTTATCGTGAGTAAATTGAATTGAAAAAGCCTTGATTAAGCAATATACACCTAATTTCACATAAAAATGCTGATTTCTCCCTGAAGAACAACTACAGACTCCATTAAAATGGGAGCATTTCATATGAATATCAATTAATCAAAAAATGTATTTATATGATGTCCCTGACTAGAATAAAAAGCATATACAATCTCACACGTATTCAAAAGTCGAGTGAACTAATATTGATATTATGCATCAAAACAGCAATCAAGTTGTCACACCTCAGTGACACAGATTCATCAAATAAAATATGACCCTTTTGGAGAATTCTCTTGTTGCAGTCTTAGAAATATTTTTTTTTTCGTTTTATAGTCAGATACATATATTCTCAGTCATTGGGGAAGTCATCAAGGTTGGTAATATTTTTAAAAGGAGCTTGGATAAGAAAAATGGAATGGAAAGGACAGAGGGCAAAAGGAAAAGCGAGAGTAACTGAAGCACATGCTTCCTGGTGTCCCTGCCGATAGGCTAGCAAGTGCTTTCTTAATAAGCATTCTAAGCACACTTCGGCATGTGTGTTTCAACAGCAGCATCCTTTTGGGGATGGGCCTTCAGGGAAGTTTTCGGATAAATTTCAGACCTGATTTTCATTACACATTCACAGGAGACCCTGCGTGGTGACGAGACACATGCAGGCAAATAGTGAGAAGGGTTTGTGTGACAGAAGTATCTGATGGACTCTCCCTCCCTAGGTCCCTAAGCTAAGAGCCCCAGTGACAGTGGCTGTGGCTCTGCAGTGGCCCTCTGTCCCATCACTGACAACACGCTGGCTCCTCTGCTACCTGCGGGTAGTAGATCCAGCTCTCCTTCTGCCCACGAGGCAGGCGGAAGGCCAAGCTTGCCTCTCCAAGATCCAGCCGTCCTCGACTCAAGTCTGCTTCCTGGAAGCCGTGCCTCACCAGTGGTTAGCACTATACCAAGTATTCAGTAGATCTGAGCTGTTCAAACCGGTCTAAAGTTGGTCATTTAAGGACAGAGAGAATTTAAAAGACAAGGAAGGAGACGCTGCATTATTTCACTGGTCTTGATATCTTCTTATTTAGTGCCTGACTTACCAGGTGTTTGCATTAGATTGTCTTCTGTTCTGATACTTGGATGGGATCAGCCTCCGAGAAAACATTTCTATCTGTTCTTCACTGATCAACCGATGACCATTAGAATTTAGCTGCTATAATGTATAAATACTATTCAGCATATTTTTAATATGTCTTGTTTTTTTCCCACATATCTTGACTCCTAAAATAGATTGTAACTAATTAAAATAGAAATTTTGTCTTACACATACTTGTAATTCCACACCTTAATTCTTGGAGTGTAGTATGAGGTTTACAAATAATATGAGTTTAAATAGTTCACGAGGGGGAGGGTATAGCTCAAGTGGTAGAGCGCATGCTTAGCATGCAGGAGGTCCTGGGTTCAATCCCCAGTACCTCCTCTAAAAATAAATAAACCTAATTATCTCCCCCAGCCAAAAAAAAAAAAAAAAAAGAAGAAAATTAATTAAATAGTTCACCAAAATAACCATAGCTATAGTATTAATTAATACTTCTTAATGGAGTAATTGCAGAGGGGTCCAACCAGTTCTAGATGAGGATTATTTAAAAAACTTAATATAATGAAGATTAAACCTGTTCAGTATTTCTCAGTATTCCACACTAGGAGTAAATCTGAAACAATTCTTTTTATCCTAAAACAGTTTTCTCTAAAGAAACCAATATTAGCATAAATGGAAACTGGGACACACTCACTGTCTAAGAGGGGCAGTGACTGGCTGCATGTTGCCCAGCCTTTTTACTGAAATAGAAGGTGTTTTCTTTTAGCATCATGAAAATCATGGTTTCCATGTTAAAGCTCTATGCATACAACTGGAAAAAACAGAAACCAAGCCTGAGATGTCGGAATAAAGTTTTTTCTGTTCGTTTGCCATAAACCAGCATTCTGTGGCTCATTTAAAGGAGATCTGTTGAAAAAGAAAATGGACTCAAATGATTTTCAGATGTGAGTAGATTTCCAGGTAGTCACCTGGCCTAGGGACCACTCACACCTCCTTTTGCAGTCTCTTTAATGTTGCTACGGCACCATGCTTCAGTGGTCATGGCCTTCCAGGCCGTTCTGCAGGATTTTCCTGGTTCAGGTCAATAGAATCAATCATATTAACTCCTTGCAATGATGTAGGTGCTAAATGAAGCCCCTCTTGAAGGAGAAATGTTATCTAGGTGTTATAAGAAAAATGTTAGATTAATGGAAACCAAGGGTTGGAAAGAAACTCATGGGTCATTTACTTCAGTCCATGTTTCAGTTGTGGAGTACCCCCCACCATGTATTTGCCAAATTCTCATGATGTATGAGCTAGAAAACCTTTAATGCTATCATTTATGTTCAGGGGTAGGAAATAGACGTTTTTTCTGTTCTCACGGTCTGTGACATTTTCCATGCCACACTCAATGAAATCCACTTTGATTTAAACTCAGCCCCGGAACCTTGGAAGAAGGCCTAAACAGAGCCATGAAACTGGGCAGCTCTGCTCCCTGCAAGGCTCTGAGTACCTCCAGTTTCCTAAAGGCATAGAGCGTCTCAGTTAAGAAATAGAAATGGGTATCGATTCTGTTTTATTTACTTGATGTGACTTGAGCGCTTAGGGCTACCGTGACCTCAGAATTTCCATCCCATTTGAACTACCAGGTTTAAAATTCCATCTTTAGAGAATCTTTTGTTTCTGTCAAACTATAGCCTTTATTTTTTTTTTTACAAAGTGTAATAACTATGGAAAGGTGTAACACATAAAGTTGCTAAAATTTACTATATGAATATATTTATATATGAATTTCTCCCTTACAGAAATAACTGGCCTCAGCAATATGTAAACCCTCCAAACAAAGAGACTGAAAGAAGGGGAGAAGACAAATCTAGGAAGGGCAGGTGCCTATCGGAAACACAGTGAATAGGAAATGGAAACTGTTTTTAGGGCTGGCCTGACCAGGTGGCCTGGAGCAGGTCCCTCCCCTGCACCCTGGTTTTTATAAACCAAGGGCCCAGGTCGTACTGTCAGCAGCTGTTGCTTAATTGTTCTCACCATCCGACGGAACGTTATGGTAACTTCAGACAGTGTTGAGTGGGATGTGTAATTCCCACTGATCACAGGCTCAGACACGCTGCGAACTGGCCCTGGCCCTGGCCCCTGTCTTTGCTGGACTTCAGTATCTGCTGTCTGTCCGAGAGCAAGTTTTCATTAAGCACATAGCATATGCCAGGTACCAGGTGGGGTTTGGATGAGGTTCCTGAAAGACTGCAAATGACCCTGCCCTCATGTGGCTTAGACCCTAGAGAAGAAGAGGGACATTCAGGAGGTCACAGGGAGCCTGTCTCAAGGACCGCTTCCTCTCCTCCGGCCCCCAGCACTATGTGGAGGAGAGTTACCTGGGAGAAGGGCTGGAGAGCCACGGGAGCACTCCAGGGGGAGGGAACAGCGTGCCATGGCCTGAAGCAGAAAAGGCAAAGATGTTTTGAGGAGATCGAAGAAGCCCAGAAGAGTTAGAGCAGAGGGAGTAACTGGTGGTGTCACAAGGGACGAGTCTGGAGACCCAGGTCATGGAGGGCTTGCGCGGCAGGGGTCTGAGAGCTTCACTTAAGGGAAACATGCCGATCTTGCGTGACTTGAAACTGTCTGGTGACAAGATTCAAATTACTTAATTTTTTTTAAGTGTCACCCTGGCTACAAGTTCCAAACTGAATTAAATAGTGTAAAACAGCACGTGAAGGAAGGGAGAAGAGATTGGATTAGTCACCAAAGAGAATATTCAATGCCTAAACTAAGGTAGTGACAGTAAGAACACAATGGACACGTGTGCTTTTCAGCAACTGAGGGGGCTGGTGAGCCATGGATTTTGAGTACTGGGTGAAAGGTGGAGCCATGTTTTCATTTATTTATTTTTATTGTTTGTATACATGTGTTTTATTGGAATGTAGTCAGTTTACAATGTTGTGTCCGTTTCTGGGGTACAGCATTTTGAACAGGGAAAAGGAGGGGCAGCTTTGGAACAGGAGGCGGGGAAATCTATAAATAACAGTGGGCATTCCTTCAAGAGGAAGTGTTGTGTGGCCACGTTGGGTTTTAGAAGGCTGTGGTTTAGAAGAGAGATCTGGGTCCCAAATGAACATTAGGGGGAAAGTCCTTGAATTGCATCTGAAGCTACTGGAAAGGACAAGCTCCCTTTGGGGAGGGAGTTCGGGACAGTAAGGAAGAGTCCACCAAACCAAGTCCGGTGAACTTCAATATTTAATGCCTGAGTTGACATAGGAAAGAAACAGCAGAAAGATGTAGGGGGGAAAACCCACAAATATTTGACATTAAGATTCTTTAGAAGCCAGTGTATGCATGCATGGTGAGCGGTCATCTGTTTCGAACATTATAGAGAGATGAAATTGAAGACTAAAAAGTATCGATTGCCATGGAAAGTTGTCATTGGCAAACTTGACAATATATGTGATTAATGAGGAGCTGTATAAAAATCTCAAATTCTGAAGGAATATTGCAGATCATTTTGCCCTCAAACTCTTCTGTCAGATGTAGAGACAGGTTCAGAGCATCCAAGTAGATCTCCTGAGGTCACACAGCCATTTCAAAGCAGAGCCTGGGCCAGATCTTCCCTACAAGGCTTTCCATGATGCCGTGGTCACTGATGTTTTCTTGTCCTGGGGTGTCAACTTAAATTTTTAATTGAAATAGGCCTCCAGTTGCCCAGATCAATAATAGGGTTCAGTTGTTCAGAACATTAAAACTTTCTTCTCTGAATATCTATAGGAGTTAGCATATAGATACTTGAACACAAGGATGCCAGAAATGCTCTGTATCAAAGGGTCCACCAAAGGAGATGAGAGGTGTCCAGTCCAACATCTGTGTCATCAGGCATGAGGAAGATGTCTTTCATTTTGACATTTTAAGAAAGCCACCAAATGGCTCGGGTAAAATTACAAACAAACACACTGTGAAACGTCATGTCAAAACCAAACAAAACAAAAAGCTCCAGAAGCCGCCTTACAGTGGCATGTGAGAAAGTATTTGAAAATGGTTTCATGCCATTGCTTTTTTCACCGTGGTGAGATGAAAACAAACAACATGATTTTGTTTTTTTATGTGTTAACAATGTACTCTCTCAGGCTAAGACCTTGTATTCCAAGTCAAAGCCTAGGGCAAAATTTTTATAGCTGAATTATAAATCCCCCAAAATAGAGATTTATAATGGAAATTCTAGAAACCCGTACCCAATAGATCTGTACTACCTGGAGCCCATCTAGTGAAAGGCGGGCTCCAAGACTTTCTTCCAGATAACTTTCCTAACGAGATTAAATAATGAAAGGGTGTTCGGATGAAATATTTAAGATACAAACCCTTTTTTGGTACCAGCACATATTGCAGGAGGCTCTACGCACTGAAAAACATAAACAAAAGAACCCTTTACAGTTGGGTAGAGGAATGCAAGATATGAAAAATTCTTTGGGGAAATGATGGGTTATTAAGGTATGGACTGTAATATCATCGTCAATCTATAAAACTTTTACAACCTATTCTTATTTGCACAGAGATTACATCCCCAAAGCTCAGTGCCAAAGACACATGTTAATAAGCTCACAACTTTTAATTAAGCAGTATGTGAAAGCAGATCCCCATTAAGCTGTGATTTGTGGGCTAGTTCATTGCAGTGGGCCCCAACCACCAGACACATATTCAATACAGATCAAGCAGTCTGCATGTTCTCCAGCTTAATGTGAGCCTACCAGTGATGTTTCATTGCCAGTTCAGGAGAGAGGTTCAGAGACAGTGTTTTCCCCCAAAAGACTAAGACAGAGATCAAAACCTAATGACCCCATGGTGCTTACTTAATGAAATGACTCATCGGCATTGTTTATTTGCATAACACAATAATTACTCATACAGTTAATTATCATACATCTGATGATCTGACCTGAGGGGTTAGGGTTTTTATTATCATAAACCCATAGAGGGCAGTCCCCGTGGTTGGTTTGGGTAGTTGGGAGCAAGATTAAATTCCCATTTACTTCAGTTTGGTTGGTTATTGGACAATTAGTTAAGCGAAAAGAAAATGAGGCTGAATCTTTCCTCCATAAGGTGAGTTCTCCATGGATGAAAGTGTTAATTCTAAAAAATAAAACCATGGAACAATGAGGGGAGAATGTGATCTCATGATTGGGAACATTAGTAAAAGAGGGGAACAGACAGAAGAAAACACTGGTATATGTGACTGCATGGACAATAAAACTTTCTGCATAGAATATAACCATCAAATATCTTTAAAAAATGATGTATGATATCCTGAGCCTAAATATTTGAGTTAGTTATTTAATCAATCACTCAGTTGACTCACTGAATATTTATTCAAAATATTTATTCAAAAGTCATTGTGCGCCAGACCTTCAATAGCACATAGACATGCATAGATTCAGATGATGTATACATATATTTGATAAAATAGCTTGTACCCAGTGAGTGTCCATATGAATAGGTACAATCATATGCATATAGTTACTCCTGACCAATCATCAAAATCTTATCCTTCACTTCTGTTGATGCTTTGGATTGCATTTTAAAATTTCATTCACTGTATTCTTCAGCAACAGATTTTCTAGTTTTTTGCTTTTCCTTTTTTGTTGTTGTTGTTTTTAATGATTTCTGTATCTCTATCAATCTCATTTTGTTCATGTATTGTTTTCCTGATTTCATTGAAAGACCTTTCTGAGTTCTTGTGGGATAGTGCGCGTCCTCAAAGCCACTATTTTGAGTTTTTATTGGGCGAATCACAAATCTCTCATTTTGGGGGGTCAGTTACTGGAAAATTTTTGTGTTCCTTTGGTGCTGTTGTGTTTCCTTGATTTTTTTCATCTTCCTTAAAGTCTTGAATTGCTGTCTTTGCATGTGAAGAGGTAGTCACCTCCTCCAATGTTTAGTCGTTGACTTCAGAAGAGAGTACTTTCTGTCTGCCTTGCTAAGGCTTCTCAGGCTTTCTTGGGCTTCTTCCGAGGATACCCCTGCTCCACGCTTCTTCTTTCCTCTTGGTGGGGAAATTACTAAGATTATATGGCTTCTCTGATCCTGCAAATTCAGGCAGGACAACCTCTTCCTAGGGTGGTCTTGAATGCTCTCAACTTTGTGTGCTTTTTCCAAATCCTGTAGAGTTAGACCAGCTTTTCGCATCACTAGCCAGCTGCAAAGGTTTGCACTCTCCACCCCGTGGGTGAGCACCTGGCGTGCTGACTAGGAGGTGTGGGGTGCGGGTGAGACAGGTGGAGCACTGCGGGTGCCCATGGGCCGGTTGAGGGGTTTCACAGGGGAGGTGTCCCCAGTGATTCACGGGCAGGGTTTCTGATGGAGGCTGCGACGTGTTTAATAGGATCTGGGTTCCTTTGAGTATCTCCAAGCCCTAGCGGCTGCTCTCCCCACCTCACCCACCCTCAGTATCCTGGCCGGGCAGGAAGGAAGCGGGCCTTATTGGCGGCAGCATACACAGCTGGGGCAGCTGGATGCTCACTCACACCCGCTCTCTTCTCACATGATGGGCCAGATCACTGGCCAGGAGGGTTTGTCCCGGCACTGCGCCGCGCTGCCTTGGGGAAGGGATGCTGCATGTAAAGTGGAACTGTTCCTCTTAACCCTCGTACATGCAGCTCATCCTGGATTTTTTTTTTTTTTTGACCCAATTTGGCGCTAGAACTTCTCCAGTGGACTCCAGGACTCCCACAAGGTATGCTCATCCGTGGATATTGTCAGAATTCATGTTCACTGGGGCAAAGGTGGTCAGAAAGTCCTAATTTACCTTTTTGCCCATGCCACGTCTCTAAAGCCTCCCAGCGCAATTGACTGAATCTCTCTTTCTTGACTGAAGTACGGGAATTGATTATAAACTCTATCAATAAGATCATTTTTATTTTTATTTTACTAATGTTATGCATGTACTAATATACTTTTTAATGATGCGTCATTGTTCAGCAATTAAGTAAAACTTTTTTAGGGACAGGATAGTGTTCTTAGTTTAGTGCTGTACAGAACGTGCTCATCTTTTCCTCCAGTCCGTAGTTCTTGTGTTTGTACGAATGTCTGTGTGTGGATAGAGGGCGTGTTCTCGACATCCCTGTGGGCTAGCCACCAGTCTCATATATATGTATTCAGCTCATATAGACTTAAAATGGTTAATAACTCATAGTCTTCAGTTATTTAGAATAATTTAAATTGCATAGGATTTATTAGTTCCTTAATTATTTTATTTCAATAAGAAATCCATCTAGCCTAAGTAATTTTCTTCTGAAGCATGTTGTCCAAAATCCTTTAAAAATGTTTGCTCTGTTTATTAATTTAGAAATTGAACCTCTCAGAGATAAATTTGATACTTGGAAATATTACCCTATTGAAATATGTTTATCTATCACTACAGAGCTATGGATATTAAACTTTTATATGTTATGTCTCTTCTTTATCTGTGGTTATACCACACTGCTCTGATCTCCAGTGTTGTATGCTTGCAGTTTTTCTCTTTTTCCTCACTCTTACCAGAGTGAAAACTAATATTGGGCTTTGTCACTTAAAATTTTTTAATATTTATTTATGTTCCTATTTTCTGAATGACTTTCAGCTTTGGAAGATTTATTCTTTTTTATATTTTTTTTCTAACCTTGATTTCATTTGTTTAAATAATAAAAGTGTTTCTATCTGAATGTAGCTTTGGCTACATCTCATAAGTTTTCATAAATAGCATTCTAATTGCTTCATTATCATTAATTTCTTAATAACTTATGATTGCAATTTTTATTTCCTCTTTGGCCCACAAGTAATTTAAAAAGCTCCTCAACATGTATCCTTTTAATACAACTTGCATAATTTTTAAATTGCTTTTTGTGCATTATTATCTGACTATGTATTGTACAACTTCTGTTTTGTGTGATTTAGTAATTTTGTTCTCTTTTGTTGGAGAATCCTATTATATAATATAATTTTATAAATGTGCCATGAGCACAAGAAAACATGATTTTATGTTGACATTATAAAACATTAACATTCTTGTGTGTAAATTACCCTGATTTGTTGTATTGTTCATGCCATCTGTATTAGTGGGTAGCTGGAAGATTGTCATAATTACATTCATGCCTTTTAAAAATACAAATTTCCAGGAGCCACCCATGGCCTCCTAAAACAAAGTATTAAAAGATTGTTTCCAGGGTTATTAACTATTAAAAGTATTAAGTTCGCCTCATGACTCATAATGAAGCTGGGTTTTGTTTGTTTTTGTTTTTGTCTTGTTTTTCTTCTGTTTCACCTGTACGTATTCTTCCCAGCAGCTGTTATGAGGATTGCTCCTAGGGAGAACTTTTGGTGTGCACACACTTTTGAAAGCTTGTTCAGTGGCTGATCCTCCTGCAGCCGGCTGTGTGTAAAAGCCTGAGCTTGTGGTCAGTAAGAGTTAAATTGATCTGCGTAAGAAATGACCCAAGAGGTAGGGGCCGGAGGACCCTAAATGTCCCAGGGGAGAAGCTCATCAGATTTAGAGGGCTCTCTAGTGGGTGGTTGTGAGATGCAATTTTTTTAATAGAGGGGTCAGTGTTTGCTTCCAGTGAGAAGGTGCCATTTGAGCAAGGAAGAGGCGAAAGGGTTAGCTGGTAGATCCCGGGAAGGGTTTAGTGGTGTCCGTGCCAGCTTTAGCAGGCAGCCTGGAATGACCCTTTCAGCTGAAAAAACAGGTATGTTTGGGGAATAGGAAAAAGCCAGACTGATGGCTTAGTGAATTCAGGCAAGAGCACGCACGGCTGAGCTAAGGAGATACTGACTCGGCTGCCTGTGACTTGCGGTCATCCTGAGGGCTCTGCCTTTTATGCTGACCCAGCGGAGAGTCTGCGCAAACGAGTCACGTGTTTTGACTTATTTGTAAAGGGTCACATCAGTTAATGCATTGAGAGTGGGTCAGTGAGGTGAGAGTAGAGACAGGGAAATCCGTCGGAGAAAACTGCAAAAATCCAAGAGAGCGATAGCGGTGGAGAATTGGGTGATAGTGAGTCAGATTCTGGGGTGACTTTCAAAGTACATGCAGGAGTTCCGGAACGGTTGCCGTGGAGCCCAGGGGAGCGGTACGAGTCAGGGTGGCTGTTCGCGTCTGACCCAGCTCCCCCAGATGAATTCCCACCTTTCTGTGACCGTGCTGCTTGCTTTGATCCTGTGAGTGGAAGAGACATGGTTCACATCTTCCTAGAAGCTTAAGAGCCTGCCATGCTGCCTCATATTCCTTCTCCTCTGCTGGGGCAGCCGGCAGCATGCTAGCGGGCGGTTCCGCCATCTACCTGAGCGCGGGGTGAGAACGATGACAGTGCTGTGCAGAGCCTGGGGGGCCTGTGCAGGACGTGGAGCAGTTGCAAGGCATAACCTTTCCTACTTAAACTAGCAGTTGTTCCCAGCAGTAACTTGGGAGTTGTAATCTATCTAATGAGCTCGTGTCTAGGATCTGAAAACATGGAAAAAACAGAATATTAGGAGCACGTGTTGGATACTCCCGGCTGCACTTGACAATGTGCTACAAAAAGGGATGAACTTAAAGAAAACTATTTGCTGATTAGCAAATAGAAATGAGGGATGAAGGGAGTGGAAGAAGGTTGGTTAGAACTACTTTTGCTGCCACCACAAAGGGGACCATTAAGAAAATCAGGCTATGTGCTCACATCAAGCGTAGAGTCAGTTGAATAACCGAAGTGGGAGAATCAAGGCCAATCAAAGACAAGCTGGACTGAAAATACACAGTCAGCTTCGGAAGAAAACAGAAACTTCAGGACATTAGCTGGTGATAATCTGTCTCTTGGAGCTCAGCTGAAACCCCTTTAAGCTCCCTTCCTGACCAGGAAACTCTCATCCCATGCGGTCAGCTCTGGACCAGGTGAGGCCTGTTGTGAGGTGGCCTTTTTCCAGGACGGGGGTGGACAGAGTGCATCAAATGTTCAGATACTGCAGCTATTCTGTCCCATCATGTAATCCCCAAACCACAATTCTGTGTCAGTGAATTAGCGAATACTATTTGACATCTCTCAGAGAGGTTGAGTAACTTGTCCAATGTCACACAGCCAGTAAGTTATAGAGAAGGATTCCAACTTGGTCCTAACTTCAGAGCCCAGCTTTTAGTCATTATGCTGTACTATCTTACTCATTCACTCATTCCTTCATCCACTTGTCTTCTAATTATTGAGTTCTTATTGTGACTCACATGTTGGGGAGGTTATATTTAAGGAATTTGTATCATTTTAGGAAAGATTTTCCAGCTCATCCCAGGATTTTGACAGATTAAGGAAATCGATCAGAGAAGGGCCTCTAAATTCCAATCTATTCTCATCCTGCAAATGTCCTCGCTGTCCAATGTCAAGCAGACCCTCCATCCAACAGATCTCCGTGTTCCTGCCACGAGACCAATGTCTCACTAATTAATACAGATAGTTGATCCTATGTAAAGCATTGCAGGCATTGGTAGAGTAGGCAAAAAATTAAATTTTGGGTTAGTGGCACTTTTCCCGGATCCCTGAAGGGAGCACCAGTTACGTCCTCACCCTTGAGTATATCCGCCCTCCCCTGCCCCCAGCTCCTCCTCAGGTGCAAAAAGGAAAATATGTGTAAATGCACTGTATTCAAAGTAAAAGATGACATCGTTTTTATATTAACAAAATGATGAGGCTTACTTTATTTCACTCAGTCAGCTTCTATCTAGTTAGGGCCCACTGTTTGCCCAGGCGCTGAGATGGAGTATCTGGCAGGTTCTCACGAGGATCTCAAAGCCAGTTACGGCTGTTGGCAAGCTCCTGGAAGGAGCTCCCCGTGGTGATGGCAGTGAGAGTTCTCACTTGCCGTGGTGATTTTCCCGTCCCTGGAGGTGTTTAAGATTACGCTGGATGCCCAGCTGGAAGTGATGAGGTAGAAGGAATTTGTGTTCCATGTAACGGGACCAGATGACCCTGTACACAAATATGTATATACTCTGTGTGTGTGTGTGTGTGCGCGCGTGCGTGCGTGCGCACGCGCAGACGTGAGTGTGAATTTTTAGTGACCACAAAAGACCATTTTGGAGATAGCTCCTTGAACAGGCACTTATAAAATGGAAATATCGTAATGCCATCCAGGCTTTTTCCTGCTTATCCAACCATTATCAGTTGATTTATTTAATATAACTGAGGACCAAGAAAAACTGGAAATATAGCTTCTACTAGAACGCTCTCAAGCTGTGATTGTTGAAGTGATAAGTAATTTGCTTTTAATGCTAGCGCGTACCACTTAGCACCATATTTAACTGAAGGATGAAAATCACTCATTTTTCATCTACTTGCTTAACTGACACTCAGTGTAATCTATCTATTGTCACTGAGCCTAATATAAGGAAAATTTAACAGAGCTCAATTTTAAATGTACAGCAAGCATTTAAATTTTTAATTCCTTCTTATTTATATTTTTATTCCTTAATAGAATTTAATTTCAAATGGAGACTCTATTTAGGCATTAAGAGCACAGTGGGTACTAGCAAAAATGATCTATTAAAATATTTTTTATTTACTGTTTTCAATTATAGCCATAGCTTTTACTGTGTATTATCTCTGTGTGAGAAAAAATATCAATGTGAACAACACAAGTCATCTAGTAACTATAATACTAGAAAAGTTATCCGTGAGATAATTGGAAAAATATGCACAGTTTATAGATAAGTTTATAGATAAAGCAAAGCTTGTTTTACTTACAGATTTTTGAAAAATGATTATTAGCATTATACTGAGGAAAAACTGATGACTGAATTTACAGATACGTACAGCCCCACAGAAACCTACCTTGAATTTTGAAATAACACTCTGCTCTGTGTGTACATGTGTGTCCACCGGGGATGGTTTACTGGGGACTCTCATGTGAGCACGCTGCTCCTGTAGAGCATCTATTAACAAAGACCAGGGGGCGGGGACAGCTCAGTGGTAGAGCACGTGCTTAGCATGCACAGGTCCTGGGTTCAATCCCCAGGACCTCCAGGAAAAAAAGTAAACCTAATTTCCTCCCTCCAAAATTAAAAAAAATAAACCACCCCCCCTCCTTATCCATGGAATTACCATTTGCAACACACAAGGGGCCACAGAAAATGAGAGGGATTGATTGTAAGAATAAAAAGTTCCCTTTTTTCATTTATTTTTCTATTAAGACACTAACCACACATTTATATCTAAAAAAAAAAGTCTAAATTAGTTTATTTCAATGCCACTGCAAATGTGGTACTTACTTCAGAGGTAAGACAGTACCCAAATCTTATATCAATGTAGGACTAAGTTATAGCACTGAGTTCTTGAACATTACACGGGTCTTTTCAATAAGAAAGGACTCTAGAAAAGGCACATTAGTGAATCTCTACCCACAACACACACACACACACACACACACACACACACGTATAATATTAATGAAAGTGTTAGACTAACTTATATGTTGAATCTATTACCTAATACTTAAGGCTCAGTAAGATCACTTTAAAGACAAGGAAAACAGTTATAAATCAGCCAGAAGAACAAAACACTCTGCAGACTTGATTTTACAATATTGAACAACTCGTGCTTTGCAGTACTATGGTAGGAGATGTTTTTTGGACTAGGAAATACACTGTGGCCACGGGCAGTCTTCAGGGGCAAGAAAATACTGTTTTTCTTAATTATACCCATCCTTCCATTAGGGCCACCAATCCCTAAAGGAAATAAAAAAAGAAAAGTATCAATTGATTGCTGATCTCTCATTGTTCATTCAACTCACTGTTGTGATTAAATTAAATAAAAAGTTAAGTGAAACTTGGGTTATCAGTTTATACTTTTATCCAACGAACATTGACTACTCACTTACTAGCGCAAAGGGTGGCACTGAGGCCCGGGAAGGGTCGCGCTAACTAAAGCAGACTGCGACCCCTGCCCTCAGAGAGCGTAACTTTTAGTAAGAAAAGCAGACACAAAAGCGACAGACCTGTAAAGTCAGTGGGTAGTTTTACTAATTCAGTTATGCAAATGACAGTTCAGCTACGTTTGCTTTATCAGCTCGACCTGATGATCTAATGAAACACAGTGTAAGATGCAGAAATCGACATATATGTATACATTCATTTCTCCTTAGGATGTTCTGTACAGATACAGGTCCATCGTAGAACTTACTTACGACGTCTGGCCCCACTTTTTCGGGGGCGGGGGTGGGGTGGGATGGGCTCAGTCTCAGCACCATAAATGGTAACACGATAAAGGCCAGGCCCTTGTCCTTCCCCCATCTCTCCTTCACACCCTCTTCCCAGCAGCAGGTATTTACTGAGCTTCTGCACAGGACCAAGCACTGTCCTAAGTCTGGTTAATAGGAAGATACATCTGAAGAATTCTCCACACGGGCAGTCCGTGCTCCGATGGGAAACGTGAAGCATGCAAGTGGGATAGAAAGCTACTGAGTGAATGTGGAGGTGAGCATCTGGTGATGAGAGCTGTGAGTAATCACACTGGCAGGCAGGCGTGGCGGTGGGGAAGGCAAGAAGTCACTGACACTGATATTCAAGCATCATCTTGAAGGAAGAGTCCGGTAGCCTGAGGTGTGCAGGTGCAGTAATTTAAGCCATTAAAACATGCTTAGAATGTTTACTAGTTTCTGTAAACTTGAGATCTGTTGACAGAGATGTTGATATACGTAGATCTGCCTTCAATCATAGCCATAAAAGACGGAAGAAATAGACAGTAGATGTATATGCTAATTTCTGCCAACAGAGGGAACATGTAGTGTAATCCTTAATGCAAATGTCTTACGTAAAATTGAGGATCTCCTACTAGTTAGACGATAATGAGAGATGGGGATTGAAAAATCACCACGATTGGATGTGTTCATGTTTCCCGATTGTAGGTACCAATTTCGACCTCTCTAACAAACACTGCTTTCTGTTTGAGAGAAGCGACTCTCAGAACACCTGCTCACCCTTCCTTAAAAGCACAAGGGAAGATACCCTCTGTGTTTATTGCTCTACAAGGAGGGCAAAGGACCCTTGAAGATGCAAGATTTTTTTATAAATGCTAAATGAAGGGGAGAGGGGATTTATTGAGACTTGGTCATGTCACCCTCCAGCCGTTCCCCTGTTCCCTCCAAATGAAAAAGTGCTACTGTAGGAGAGTGTGCTACCACCTCCTGGCCCTCTTCACGGTCCACGGCAGATGCGGATGCAGAGCTCTCTCTAAGCTAAGGGAGTCAGCAGGAGTCTGCGTTCTCTGAAGACCTACTGGGGGCGCCCATGACTTCCAGCTGTGGCTCCCAGCACCGGTTATTGACTTTGAGTAAGTTACGTGTTCTAAGGCAGTAGGCTGAGAAGGAAGCTGGACGTTGTCTTCTCACCATGACCTGCCCCTACCATGGAGCTTTAAGAAAACAAGAAGGAAAAGCACCTCTTAGTCAGGGCATTCGTGTACAGCAATGAGGGAAATCTTTAATCAGGGGGAACGTACCTTTTTACTTCAATGGCTTCTTTTCATTTCTCTTGATTTAATATCCAAGGAATCTTCCAGTGTATGGTCCGTTTCACTGAAATGTTCCTGCAGAGCGGTGAGCACTTCAGTGGGGATAAACTTTAAGCCACTGATATCGCCAAACACCTGAAAAGTGGTGATAAAATGGCACATCTTCACTTATCACATTTCAAAGAAATATTTAGGCAGAATGAACAAAAGCTGTGATTTTTTTCCCCCTGGAAAAAAAAATTATAGCTTGGACGTGCCCTGAAATTCCATTATTGTTAACCTAATTCCACATTTTAACAGAAGCTTTCAATTTACGTTTTATGGCTTGGCTCCATTTCTTTCTGACTTTGACAATAATTTTATAACACACCCAAAATACAAACGAACATTTGTATAATATTTACTAATACAGAACACAGGGTCATAATTAGCAATTTAAACACATTTGAAAAGTGAATTATCCTAATCCTACGGAAACCAAAAAAAAAGTCAAAATAAAATACAAGACTGGGATTTTCTGTTTTGCCTCTAATGACTTTTGTGTGATGAAATGGATAGAAAACAAAAATATCACGGGAAAGCACAGGACAACATTCCTTTTAGTAGGAACTCATTGTCCCTAGAGAAGCTTTCTGTATACACAAGACTAATTGTCTTTGAGCGCAACTAGCTACCATGCCAACATCCTGCTTCACTTGTCACACACAGTTTGGGTTTATTTCTGGGCTGTTTATAATAATCATCAATTTCACTGACTTCATCTGTCTCTCCTACATCTTGAAGGTATCTCACATTTCCAAGAATTCTGCTGAACGACTGTTTTCCCCAGAACTTATGGCCTCTTGAACTGCAGGCTGTGCTGATGGGAACATCCGGGAGCCACGGCTACATCTGCCCTGGTAAACTGAGTGCACGTCTCTGGATAGCAAAGGGGACATCTACTATCGTTCCCACCTATGTGGGTTAATAAAAGCAGTTTGTGATTAAGCAGAAATAGGTTAGATATTTGACATATACTAAATAATACACCAATGCTGAGGAAGAATAATAGATAGCCTTGGACACCTTGATTCCTCCTTTTGTTGACTTTCTCTTGTCAGGTCTTCTCAGAGTCCACTTCACCCACATTTACCTAAACTTCTGTTGTACTTTTCCATCATTTACTTCCCCATCATTCTTCTTAACCATCTCTTTTATTTATTCTTCATTATACATTTTTTTTTTTTGCTCTTCTTAGTATATGATCTTTTTAAAGCCTAAGTTTATTGGGACATCTTCTATGCCACATCAGCATTTACTGAGATGTCTTTCTTATCAAAACTATCTAAAAATACAGCTCACAGTCACAGTTCTAGAATTTGTTATGCCTCTTGGGAAGCCGTCCCTTTTAGGCCCTCATGTGATAGATCATGCGAATTGTTCCCAGAAATTCCGAAATGCATATTCTTACTATCAAGTTGGGTGGCATTAAGCCTTCTCCAGAATTAGGAATTCCAGAATGACAAGGTCACTTTCTTCTAAGTTTTCTGTCATTCACAATCTTTCTCTATTATTGAGAATTAGATTCAGAGTAAAGCTTCAATCGTCACTTTTCTTCCAGGTAATGAACTATCGGGATGTCTCCCTGCTCAGGACTCTGTCTTTATTAACAGGAACTCCTTAAAGAGCCCAGAGTGTGCGGGCAAGAGGGGAGATGGGGCAGGAGGGGTTTAATTTGCTCAGTATTTGAGGGACTTCCTAAGTGAATCATTTAATTGCCCAGAAGCATTCCTCTACCCTGACGTACAACAGCAGGGCCATGGGCCAGCAGCATGTCGCCTTCTGGCTTCCACTGTTTTTTTTTTAAATTTACTCCTACAATTTTAAACTATTCCCTTTGTCCTCATTACAGCTGCCATCACAAATGTATCAAAAATGTACTTGAGTAAAATGATTTGTACGTCTATGTGAATATACATCAAATTACAAATATACTTTGGTCAGACAGGTTTGGGAAAGAGGGAATAAAAATATAACTAGCCTTAATTATAGTTGCTAAAGAAACTTACTTCTCACTTCTTAGTTAATTCTTGTGGAAGATGTTTCAGTTTCCAATTATGGAATCTGTTTAGAGTCACTTATCTCAAATGATTTGTGCTAGAAGAAATAAGCTAATAATATTATAATCTTACTTATTTTATTTTATGAGTGAGTTTCATTGACTACTGGGAGGAAATCCCAGAAAATAAATATGACGAACACCCAAGATCTCACGGCAGGCTTGTATTTAAATGTGCCAGGCTTTAAAAACAAAAACCAAGCTAGTCTTGTCACATTTTTCAAAGGCAGAAGATGACAGTGAACTATCATATCCACATGGTTTCGTATTTCAAACACAGCACTATCTCTTTAAGTTACAGACAGCTTAGTTTGTGTGGCTGTGGCCAAAAAGATCATTAAATGTTGGGCCAACGTCCCATTCACCGCAGTGGTGAGTCTGTTTGTTCAACTTTTCTGGAGGGCAATTTGGAGATGTATATTTATGTGTGTAACAAATGCATTCATAAATATTTGTCCTTTTCAATTCTCATATTCTTTGGGCTGGTAATTCTGTCAGGATCTAGCTCTAAGAAATAACAAGGAACATCCATGAAATTGACCGAGAAAGAGACTCCAAATTTGACCCATTCATAGAAACAATTTGAAAAATGGCAAAAAACCCTCACAATCAACTTTTTTTGGAGGAAAATTAGTTCTGGCACATTATTTGGCTGAGGCAGAAGCCACAGAGGACTTGACTATCTACTCAGGCCCCACCACAGTGTCACAAATTCGCAGACACATTCGCAGATGTCCCCCCCTGACAGCAGGGACATCTCAGTGGCATTGCCAGGCAGTGTGGCCTGGAAAGGATTTCTGCAGAGACAGACAAGCATCTTTAAGGGCGTGTGGACGTATGGAGCTTGTGGTCAACAGAAACACCCATGGCCACAGAGACAACAACATATGTTATCTTCCTCCTGTCTTGTGCTTGAAGCGGGCTGGACCTCGGTATAAAAAAGTCCCAGGATTTCTTAGAAATTGTGTTAAAACAGGCCTTAAGAACGAGTTAGCGAATTGATTGCTAATAAGGGTAGCTATATCCTCAAGTGTCTAATTTAAAAAATGAAGTTGACTTTATTTGCGAGCTACATGGTGGAAGGGGTCGTATTCAGCTGCCAGAAACCCACATTGATAAAGATTTAGTGAGAGGCCATTATAAATATGGTAAAGAGGCCGAGGAGGAGGAATAATAAAATAGATACAACATTCGGACAGATTTCGTTTTCATTCAATTAATTTAATTAAATTGTGCTGACCACATAGGACTTGGGGATGCACTGCAGTAATTCACTGACTGCAACAAGACAGCAATGTTTGGAGGCCGAGTGAAACCCACGACGGTTCCATAGTGAAGCAAAATTCTCCAAAAGAGCTCAGATCGCTGTGCCTGAAATCCAGGCAACTGGACTAGGGGCAGAGAGTCTTCATAATTAGATTACAACTGTACTCTTCAGAAACAGAACTAGAAATCATACAGCACTCAGTGTAAATTAATAGGCTGAATCAACATTATTATAGAGAAAGGAAGTTTTGCATTTTGAAACAAGGAGAGCGTGGCTGTTAATTTCCTCACCCAGTCGAATAAGGGCTGACGCTGGGATTAATTCCCTGGGATTCAGCGATGACGGCTGTTGGCAGTGGCGGCCGTGTTGATCATCACCGCTGTGAAAATTACAGGCCAAAGCACACAGTCCTTTCATTTTTGTAAAAGTATACTTTACTTGGTTGTAAAGAAAAGAACATTCAACGTTCTTAAGATTAAATATCTGAATATTGCTTCTGAAGGAGCAGCTGTCACCTTAAATCAAAAGTCTAGTTTGTTTACTGACTGTACTTTATACCCTTCAGAAACTGACACAAAATGGCAATAAAATCATTGGAAGTATTCTACAGGGGAAAATAAACGCCCTTTGGTTACAGCAGATGTATCTTTATACATAATTCCAGTTTATTTTCCGTGGAATTATGTTAAATATGTAAAAAGCCTTTTCTCATAAAGGTAAAAACGCGAGATGTTTCTGAGTTGTAATTTAGCATTAGTGTCAAGATTGCTTCAGAAAATAAGCTACCATTACTGTTTCATGCCTTTTAAGTGTCACTCAGTACACTGTACGTGATTCTGCCCAGAAAACAAACTTGTGTGATTTTATGTCAATGTTTTATTAAATGCAAATAAGATTAAAAATAATTTATAAGACACAAATATGTAAAATTAGCTGACCCTAAACAAATGGTTTCTACCTTGTTTAACTTAATATTACCATTAAGTTATTTCAGGTAATTATATAAAAATTTCTTCCATAAACTGAAAAGGAAAAACTCTATACTTCTGAATCTATCGATTCTTGGAAGAAATCAGTTCATTTGTAGATAGTCCTTAATATTGACACAATTACCAAATGTACCAAAATGTTTTCATGGTATTTCTGTATATAAATATAAAGAAAAATAATTATGCTTAGGGGTTTGTGGCTTATTTTGTTTTCTTCGTGAGTGAATTAGCTTTGACTTTTTTAAGAAATCAGTGTGTTAGGCAGCTTTGTCAAATGGAATCAAGATAAATATCTCTGACGAGGAGTATCATAGCATATGCTGAAATGCTCATCTCCAGCACTGACTGTGGGATGCGTGGATTTAAAATATATTTAAAATAAAAAGTAGAAGCATCCAGTTATAAGGCAATGTAGTGCCAAACATGATGACTGTAGTTAGCACTGCTGTGTGATGCACAGGAAAGCTGTTAAGAGAGCAGATCCTAAGAATTCTCATCAAGGGGAAAATTTGGTTATTTTCATTTTATTTTATCTCTATGAGACAATGGAGGTCAACTAAACCTATCATGTTAATCATTTCACAGTATATGTATATCAAGCCATCATGCCACACCTTAAACTCAGACAGTAATATATGTCAATGATTCCTCAAGAAAACTGGCAAAAACATTTTTAAATAAGTGTATTCATAATGTAAAAACTCAAAAAAGTTCCAAATTTCTAGTAACTTAAGATTAATAAATAAAAAGCATAAATTTTTTTTTTCACATTTAGAAGGGCACCCTTCAAGTCATGGTTTACAAATTCCAATTCAATAAGAGAGAAAAATATACAGAAGTAAAAGTGGGCATATTTTACTCAAGGTAAAACATCCGCTCTTCAATGACTGTCCAATAAAGATTTAGCTTTTTCACGTCTCTAATGTTCACAATAGATATTTAACCATGTTTTAGTTGGTAGATCAAGGCTTATTTTTTAAAACTGCTTCTTCTCACTTATTATACCTTTTAAAACATTTCTCAAGACTTAGAATCCTATGAAGTTTTTCTTCTTCAGAACATCATATGTATATGTATTATTTCCAATAGATATATAAATGCAGTAACAGAGCAGGGCTTTCCCACAACCTTCATAAATTCAATTATTTGGAGAGGCAAAGGAAATCTAAAGTGCTGAAAATTATTTTCTGAGTATTTTCAAAAATATGTATCTGATTATTCTTTTTATAGACACCAATAACAAATATGCAGTCGGTAAAAAACTGGAGCTGCCAATCAATGACTGTCTCAAATTATGTGTACAAATGAAGTAGGGGGAAATGTAATATTTTGTAAGACTGAACGAGAGAAGTTATTTTAGAAAAGACCTGTATCTCTAAAGTGTTTTTTAAAATCACATCTTAATATATATAAAATAGAACAAAAATATTTCTTCATGATTTTCTAAGGATTTTCTAAAGAAACCAAACATAGTTTTACTAAAAATTAATTCACAGTTACATTTTTGACCTTTAAAAATAGGTCAAATAATAAAATAGCTTTCTGGAAGTAAATAGCTACGTTTTCTGAAAATACATCTGCAATCTGTTGTATTTATTTTAAAAGTGTGCTGATTTTTAAAAAATGTGCTATTTTTCCCTCTTACAAGTTACCCATTAAATATATAAATAATAAATTAAGCCTGAGGTAAGAACCATCTAGCTTAGTTTTGTGAAAAGCAAACCATGTCGTAGCAAGTCGCACTGACCTAATTATTACAGACAAATAAAATCACTATTTTGACACATACCTGTGGGAATAATAATTTTGTCAAGTAATTTTAAAAGAGAGATAAATGCCTGTCTATATTTAATATATACCTAAATGATTACTAAATGTATCATTTTAAGACTTTTCATGGTAGTATGACAGGAGAATGTTTTATAAGTGACATTACATTCAAACATGTCAGATCATTGAATTCTCCTTTGCTCCTGCATTCTGGTTTTTTATAATCTGTGGCTTAAAATGAGGTCTAGGTTTTAGATGTAACAGAATGATGTCCCTCTTCGGTTTATGGCAATAGCCAATCATTTTTAGGAAAAAGAAAAGGCAAAACAGTATTAGGAACCGATTTTTAAAAAAATCAATAGATGTAGCAGAAATAAAAGACAACCCTGGACTTGACATTTTGGGCAATACTTTATGCAAAGTCTCATGCAAAAAATAACTGTTGCTACTCTACTTCATTTTCATGTATAGTTTCAATATTGTCACCTAAGCAAAGAGGCCCCAAGGACTGACCGACTGCGGCTTCTCACGCAGGTGTTGTGCACAAAACGGAAAGTGTTCTAAACTTGGGAAATGAAAAGCTGACTTTCTTCTATTTGCATAAATGAATTAATTCTAATATTTCTGTAGGCCAGCCTAAAACTATGCACAATGAGAAACACAAGGATGGCTTTGCCCTTCCCATGGCCAATGACTCAACAAAAGGAAAAATTGGATGGAGGAATTTTCCAACAATTTATATATGTTTAATGAATAATTTCTGGAGACTCCCATTGTTCAGTATTTCCCCTTTGACTTCTCTTCCACATTTCTGTCTCTCTCTCTCTCTCTCTCTCTCACACACACACACACACACACACACACGGCAAATGTGTCATTGTATCAGATGGATATGGGAATTTTACAGTAAGTAGTCTTTTCTGAAAGAAACTAAAATAGAAGAGTTAAACCTGAAAACTCTCAGTTATTTGAATTATGTTCTGCGGCTCAAGTCACTGATTCAAGGACAAAGTACGACTCCTCCCCCTGCATGTAGTCAGAGCTCCGCGCAGCCTTGCAAGACGAAGTCGGGTTCCTTCGCAGCCTCCTCGCGGAGGACAATACCGCAAGTGAGGCCCGGCCCCCCGCCACCTGCTCTGCGCGCTGACGGGCGGTCACTCAGTCCCCCGAGCAGGAGAGAAGGCCGACCTGGGTGAACCCGTCTAACCGTAGCACTGCGGCTCCGGGTTTGTTTGCGCCTTCCTCCTCCTGCTGCTTTCCATCAGCAGAACATTTAACAACCACTAATTGGTTAATGTGTTATTTAGGCAAGTATTAATATTCTCATTTTGCAGACAAGGAATCCGGCTTCCTGCTGTGCATCTCCTGGCCCTGGGTAAGGAGCTCTTCAGATGGGAGATTCAAAGTAGGTGAGCCCGTCCCCCAGAGGCTGGGAGATTCGCCCGAAGCCACGCGGCAGGGCCTCACGGCGCCTCTGTTAGATCGCTGAGTTCCTGACTCCCTCTTCCCTGCTCAGACCACCAGGTGACACCGCCTCTAATGACAAAAAAAAAAAAACCCTTTTCCCATTCCACCCCCGCTAATGCTCCGAGGACTGACTTAATTGCGGTGGTTACCCTGGGATCGGAAAGCTTATTTGTGACTTGATGAATCTGCGCTAGTCTTGCCTGGGTTTCTAGGTTTTGTAGCCCTGCAAACTTTAGAATAACTTCGTACCTACAGAAAGACTCAAGCTACGGAACAGAGGCAGAGCGCTCCTCTGCGGGGGCTCAGCGAAATCAAATCGCCCAGCCTCAGAGGGCTGGTAAAAACAGAATTCAGGAGAGCCCCTCACCTCCTGAAAGACCAGGGGCCGTCTCGGACAAGCGTGGAGGGGATTTTATGCTTTTAAAGCAAAATGCGTAGAACGCTGTAAGAGCTTTGTGTGTGTCATCCGGGGTCCGAGGCCTGGTTGGAAAAAAATGGTGAACGTAAATCCACAAGAAAGATCGTTTGTGGCATCACTCCTATTTCAGCCTGGTGAGTTGTGACCTCTTTATAGTGCAGAAGTCATTCTGTTCCAAAACCATGAATTTTCACCAAAAAATATTTAAAATATGAAGATAACTTATTTCAAATTCAAATTGCTAAGGTTTTATTGAGAAAAAAAAAAAGAAAAGGTTAATACGTGACCTATATTTCATATCAGAATTAGGAGAGACTTAGAAATCACTCCTGTCACAAGTTAAAGCTGTGTTAAATGCAGAAGGAACTTAGGATACTTGACACCCTATTTACAAACGGCCATAAAACCTCTGCAGATACTAACTTCTATACATAAAATAGATGAACAACAAGTTTCTACTGTCTAGGGAGCTATATTCAGTATCATGTAGTGACCTATAATGAAAAAGAACATGAAAAGAAATATATGTATATATATGTATGACTGAAACATGATGCTCTACACCAGAAACTGACACACTGTAACTGACTATCCGTCAATAAAAAAAAGAATGCAAAAAAAAAAAATTACCATAAAACCTCTGAGAATACAGCTCCAGTTACAACGGTAAAGCAGAGTTTCATCCATCACTGTTTCGTGTTTATTGCCATATCTAATCTGTAAATAAATTAGGCCCAGAGGCAGTTACCTGTTTCTTCCCCTAGCAGAATATTCCACCGAAATGTGGCGTAAATCTTACAGGCATCTCTAAACGGATCCAACTTCTTTCCTCCGTGTAAGTTCCCTCGATTCACATCATGTGGGTGTTAATGGAAAAGATCTCGTGGTGCACAGCTACCCGTCAAGCAGCATAACCTGCCACCCAGAAATTCAGTGCAATGTGAGAGAGCCCACTGAGCAGTAGCCACGCGCCAAGGACAGAGACAGGAAAGTCAAAGGCAGACCTGAACTTGAGTCCACATAGGTGACTACTTACAAACTATAATTTTGAAAGTTCAATAGATGTTTCTTTCATCCAGAAAGTATAACCTGTTGTTGGAAATGTCTTTACAATACATAGTTCTTTGGGAAAGACAATATGTGAATTTCATTTCTCCCTGAAGTTGCAAAAGACCAGTCTCCAGTCCATTCCAAGTTCATGTTCTGTAGCTCAAAAAGCCAGTAACAGACCCAGCTGGGCCTGTTAGGGGTCAGGAGAAAGAGAGGAAAGGAGGAAGGTGGTTGAATAGCCAGGCGAGTGGCTGAAAGAAAACCTGCCTCGTCTTCAGTGTGCACTGGGACTGGTGTGATTTTTATGGTTCCTGGCCTCTGGGAGACACAGTTTAATACCGGAAACAAGTTTAGAAAGGCTAAAGAATAAACTCTAGCCCTCCTGAGGAGAGTTAGAGAAGGTGCGAAGAGGATCAGTCCCTTCAAAAAGGATGTCACGGCTTTCGGAGAAGTGAACGCAGGTAACATCAAGCACAAAGAAATAAGTGGGTAGAGTTTTGACTCGGACTCCAGAGGGAGGGGGATCCTGTGCCTTTGCTGGGACTAGTTAGCTGGTTAGGATTTGCAGGCTGGTTCGGTATTAGCCTCCCAGTGGGGGACGTGCCAGGCACACTTCCACCATCATACACTCCAGCGGTGTGGACAGCACAGGCCGCCAGAGCCAGGTGGGGCGGTGACACCTACCGCCCCACCTCTCAGTCCTTCCAAAAGTTATTTTCTTTTTAGCATAATCTTACTACTAGGACTTGGAAAAAAAGGTTTAAATGTTGAATGGATTTAACTGCACATGATCCATAGAACTTTGTAATGTTTATCACGCCTTTTTAAAAAAGAACTAAAACTCGTTGCCGATGTTACCGCATTAATCTGTCCCAAATCCCCATGAGGCAGGAGGAGTAAGTTTTCATAACCCAGTTTTACAGACAAGGATGTAGTCGGCAGAGCAGTGGGAAATGACTAAACCAAGGTCCCAGAGCAAGTGCAGGAGGGAGTGGATTAAAGGGCCCAGATGATTGCTCTGCTTATAAGAACAGGCCACCTTATACCTGGGCTTCCCAGTGGGACCCAAGGACTACAAGCTACAAGATGCTTTGCAGCAGAAAGACAGACACCTCTGACAGCCTTGCTTCTCCAGTTTTCTCAGTGCATGGTGTGGATGCATATTTAAGCACATGCTTGTGCAAATTAAAAAAAAAAAAAATTAAGCCGTGGCAGTTTTGTTCCACAAGGAGATTTCTGAAGCAAATGTTTCAGAAGTCTGAAACAGATCATACGCAGGAGTGCCAATGGTGACGCAAACCCCCAAAGAATTGCATCAGTTACAGTCCTAACCCTGCCTGTGCTTTGCTGCAATGTACTGTCTATGGTAGACACAGTCCCCTCTGACGTCATGCCTCACTAGGCGGGGGACATGGAATGATGAGGACCCTTGTCTAGCCCATCTCTGCTTCTCTGAGTAGAGTGCCTCTGTGAGCCACTCACGTACCAAACCCTTGTATTGTTAAAAAGGGGAAGCACCTGCCCCCCAAGATTGCACTCTAAACAACTAGAAATTCCTTCAGGGTTAGATTCAAATGGATTTGTACGAGGACACGCTTTCATCAACTTCATAACAGAAACAACGATAGCTAAAATCCATAGGGCATGTGCGATGGGAACAGAAAGATTCTTCATTCTGCAAATTCTTAACAACTAGTATTGTGCCACTGCTAAGTGAGTTTTATGCCAGCAAGACCAGGGAAGCGAATGGGATGTAAATCTGAATCCTCCTTCTCCCCCGCCCTTCATTCCCACCAAATAGTGGGGAATGACTCCTCCAGACCTCACAACGCAGCAGCCCTGCTGAGACTAATGGGAACCTCGGGTTTCAGCGTGTCGTGAAGCTAGGATTCTGAGAATATGAAGCAATGTAAGAGGGTGTTTTGTTTTGTTTCTTTGTTTTGTTTTGTTTTTTGAACTCAGCTCACCTAAAGACTTTGAGTTTTTAGGAGGAAACACAACTTTAAGATCTTTGCCAAATGCTACCCTAAAAAGTTTTTAAAGATTTCAGGATAGAAGTTTTCTTTATTATTTTCAGATTTATCTCATGGGGAAAATAGGAAATTCCACCATCTCATTCATTGTTTGTGAGATCACTTAAGCCAAGGGCCATGCGCTTTCCTGAGGCACCAAGGTGTCTGTAGACTCAGATCTCTTCTTCATCAACCTGCTGATGTTTACAAATATTCACTAAGTCAAAGTTACGCAGGTAAAAATCCTAAATTATCTTACGTGATTTGTTTCCTGTCTCTCTCCTAATAGCTACACACAGAAACATTTTTTTTTTCTTACGTGATACCTTTGTTTCAGTAGGAAAACACTATATCTCCAAGTCTTCTAGGGTGTTAGAAGCATCAGTTACAATATGTTTGCAAAGTAGTTTTGAAGCCTTTGAAATCAAGTATAAACACACCCACGTACATTCATGCACTACGACACACACAGCATTTGCATTAAAATATTTCCATACATACTCACCTCGACAATGGCACCGCTAGGGAGTCTAAGAAAGTGGCGGTACAGCTCTTGGAACCCACTGGGATAAACGGTGTACACGGCTACATGAGAAGTGATACCTCCGGGACCAAGTGCAGACACAGGAATTTCGTCCGGCTGTTGGAGGTCACAGCTGGAGATGCTGGCCTGCACGCCATGGCTTTTCCAGATATAATCATACACTGCCACCTAGTGAGACACGGAGACCCCCCCCAACCCCCCAGCCCCAGAAAAGAAGAGAAAAAATTAATTAACTTCTGGCAAGAGCATAACCAATTTTAAATGATTTTACAATAAATCTGAAAGTCTCTGCCATCTGCAGCGCCTGCGCTCCATTCCGTGCATACTTTTATGACATATATCTAAATAGTGAAGAAGGACAAATCCCCGGTGTGTGCTCCGGAAAGTTAATTCTACACAGCTGAAGCTGTAATTGGCTCTCATATTAACCCGAAGTAGGAAGATCAAGCAGGCTGTGACAATGACAGTGGTGATTAAAAAAAAAAAAGAAAATGCTTACTCATGGTTTTATGAATGGGTGTTTACGCTTTCTCCATCCATCCAAAATAAATCTGTGCTCTTTGTTGCTTATTTGCAGTGTGCTAAGTCTCTGGCATCACCAGAACAGTGGACAAGATAAAATTAAAGATGCGTTTTACTGAAGTGCCCAGGGCAGGATTTTTGCGTACCTTATGTAGGTACCTACGATTTTTTCCTTCGTGGCAATCCCAACTTTTGTACTTACTGGACTTGATTTTCTGGTGGGATTTCTCTACAGTGCACCTGCTCGGGCCTTCAGTCACGTTCACTGAACTAGCAATGAGCTCAAAAGACAGTGTTCAATTGCTAGTCTGAAATATTTGCAATGAAGATTAGACCATATCGCTTTAAAATTGAGGCTGATGAACCCTCTGGTCTCCAGACAGATTGGTTTTCTTTTCCTGCAACTGCTAAGCTGTCATTTACTGAAATTTTCCGTTTCCATATTCACAGACTTCAGTCGTTTCTGAGGTAAGCAGAGGAAAGTATTCAACTGACTTCCTTCTGCACTGGCTCTTTCTAAGGCAGAAAACATATATCTGTTGTTGCAGAAAGCCCCTATCAAACACGTTCTCCAAAATTAACTCCTTCCAAGATGATTTACAAGTACTTTCAATCTTCAAGAATATGAAAAGATTTAATAATATGAAAGAAAGTTCTGGCCAGTGATTATTTAATTCAAGTCTATAATTAACAATAAACCCCCAAGATTCTAGCTAGTGATTTTTTCTCTTTGAAAATAAAAAGGTAAGATTAAAATCTGGAAGAACAGGTAAAGAGGTGATAAATGTCTTGAAATAGCCTGAATGAGAGAAAAGATTAAGGTTGAATACAATTAAAAACAGAAGTTTACTGAGGATCTGTTCTATGTGAGGTTTTTGAGAAAATATAAACAAGCTTCAGGAACTAACAATCTACCAGGAATTTATAGTAAGAGACTGGTGTACATTTAACTTAGAACAAGTTTGATTGATTGTGATGAATTCACAGAAGGAACCTTACCAAGGAGGTGGGGTTTGATCTGAATCTCAGAACCTTAGTGGGGTTTCAGTGGGTATGAAAAGGGCCACAGGTGTTTCTGGCAAAGGAGCGATACTTGTCCAGCACCGAGGTCCAAAATGCATGCAGGGCCAGTCCTGGTCCAGGGAACTTGATTACAGTAGAGGGGTGAGGACCAGGATGTGAAGCTGGAAACATCATTTGGTTCTGAGAAGATGCTAGATACACTACTAAGATATGTTTAATGTTATTGACAAAGGGGAGAAGCTGCTGGAGATTTCTGAGTGGAAGACAGGCTTCACTTGACATATTTTAGAGTAACAGAGCTGAAGGCAGAGTAAAGGGTAGACCAGAAGGCTGAGAGACTGGAGCTCATCCCACCAAAAGCTGATGCTGGGACCCTGCATGTGGGCAGTGGCAACTGGATTAGCGACAGGTTGATGGTTTCTTTTTCTGAGGTAGAATCATCAGTTTGGTTGCTAGCCAGATGCGACCTTTGAGTGACAGAGACACCTCCTAGGTTGACAGCGAGCACAAGTCACCACTGGCCAGTGATGCCACTGCAACAGGATCATAGCAAGAGGCAGGACAGGTTGGGGGTGGGACAATAATCGATTCTTCATTGAATATTTCTAAAGAAGAAATTTATTAAACTATGTCAAAACAGTGGTAGCAACGATGGGAACATGGATCTCAAATAGGTGGGGAAAAGAGGCATAAATATCATAGTAACCTCCTGGGACCCCAACAGCAATCAGGAAGCTCTGATACTTGAACCCACGCTGGTCTGACTCTAAAGCCGACATACTTTTGATGCCACCACGTGGTAAAATGATCACCTAGTACCCCACTATGATTGTGCGTCAGTGTGGGGCTGCAGAACGGGGCTGTCTGAACATGATTCTGGATGTTGAATTTTCCCTCCACAGAAGTGCTCAAATGGAAGAATCTTTGAGAAGATCCAGTCTGAGTGGGAACTTTGCAGACATCCTTCTTGACTCAAAAGGGGGTACAGGGTAATTTGTTGTGGAAAAACAAAATAGAGGCAGCAACCAAATGATGACAATCATTTAGTTCTATTAATATCCTATGAAATGTTCTCATGCTTCTCTGAATTGAAGATTAATTAGAAAAGACACTGAAGTATGTTTTTCTCCCCGTCCCCCCACCCCTTTTTTTTTTTTTGGACCGTTGAAGTTCTAATACTAAAGCCATTGTGGCCACTTCCAGAATTTCCAGCTAGCAGTCCTCAAGATAAGGGAGTCAAACACCTATCCCCAAGGCATGTGGATCAAGTTAAAGCCTATTATTTTTGCTTTATGAGTACACACCTTTTGGAAAAGAAAAAGGGAGATTGACCCATAAAACCTCACTAGAAATGGTTAAGAATCTGAACCAGATGTTCACCCTGAAGAGAGTATTTTCAGTTACCTGCTGATAGAGTGAACATTGTCCCATTGGCCGTGAACACATCCTACCCTCCGGGTAATTGCTTTATATTCTGACTTACAACCAAAGACAGCCTGAAGCAATTGGGGATGCTTAGCTTTGAAACCTTCTTAAAATCCTCCCTAGGGTTAAGAAAGTAGGGCAAGGTAAAAAAGAAAGAAAGAAAAAAAAAGCAGAACATGGATGTTTTATAACAGGAGCTAAACCTGAAGAGAGGCTGATCGCGGGATGGCCGCAGAGAAGAGGTGTGATGGAGAAATCACCACTTGATTTTTCTTAAGTCCTTGGGCTCATCTCTGAATAATCTAAGTGGGTGGGTGGGCATGATTCTCTTCAACCCTGTCCTCCTGACTTTTAACTCTATTTCTTTAAAACGAGTTGTTGCGTAACAGGCTCCTCAGCAAACCGGCCTGATTGTTTGATCACCAAGCTGCATGTTCACATGTAATATTTCCCATTTCGTTTTATTTCAGGCCAGGGAGGCATTTCAAAGAGAGGAAGGGAAAGATTTGTTAAGGCAAATACCAGACAGCCTGGACGTTCTCGCCTGAAGTAGGTGAGAGACAAAAAGAAAGACGCAGAAAGTGATTTTTCTAGAGATGCCTTTGTTTTCCATTTTGCAGTAAGAAATGGTTAAATTACTTGGCAGACTAACCAGGATCCATGGCAGGTTAGAGATCGTGCAGTATTTCTGCAGAACGACAGGCCAGAAGCCAGTCACTGTGCCCTGCAGAGCCCGAAGTCAGCTCCACAAGTCAACGCCCCTGTCATCTGAAATCTCTGTCATGGAACCAATCAACTCTGTCCCTTCATTTCCGTGAGAGTCCAGGGTGACTTAACAAATCTTTTGAGACAAGTGAGTCAAGAGACTACATAGAAGGCACGTCTGAGGAGCTAAAGCTGGCCTGGATCTGGAAGCACAAAAGCGTCGAAGAAGCCACAGCACGCCAGACCCGCAAACAGGGGGCCTTAAACGAAAGTCAGCTCTCAGCAGAAAAACAAGTTAAGGGCGTCATTCAATGGTAGATGGAACAGGCCGGAACAGGTTCAAATGCTGCATATTTCACAACGGAGCTTAATTAAAACAGGACTCTGAGGCTGTTAATTGCATTATAATAGTTCGGCATGAAATTAGGTCTGATGTGAATGTCCTTACAGTGGCTTTGTTTACGTTGTTGTAATTACACAGCGGTACACAGCTTTACTGCACAGATGGATTTTTAGCAGCTCTTGGGTGGATTTCTTTTCTTTCCTCACTCGAATTTGCACTTTATTTGCCAGTGTGGAAAGTCAGCGAGAGGGAACCGGGGTCAGGAAATTAGGTCATTCTGGGTGACCCAGTTGGTCTCCCGTGTGTTGGAAGCTGAGAACTCCGAGTAAGTTGTGCCTTGACGATCGTGATTTTGTTCACCAGTTCTTCAGGAGAGAACGTGTCCTTTAAAAACTGGGTCTCTCGGTAAGATGCGCACCTTATTCAGGAATGCTGTGTTTTGTCGTGGAAAGCAATGCCTTTAGAACTAATACATGCAAATGTATGACAAAGATTCTGTAGTTCTATAATACCATCTATTCCAGTGTATATTAGAAACTTCAGAATGTCAAAGATTTGCGTCTAGTTAAAAAAGAAAAAAGGTAGCTCCTGTTCCCAAGATGAAAAGGCCCAGCAGGAGCTGGTTTTCCAAATGGTCAAAATGGATCCTTTCCCTTAATCTAGTCATAGTTTCCACTTTTTGGACAAAGACATAGCTGGTCCACACGAGAATCTCACCTGTCACCTTGACTTAAATACAAAAACCTTGGAAGACATCAGAGGTTTTGGAAGCATCTAGGTATTTGATCATGTTTTCAGTTTTCCCCTAGATATTTCTATTTCTATGCAGACTGTGGATATCAGCAGTTTGGCACATTTCTTCATTTTGTGTGTTGCTTCAAAATAAAAGAGCCAAAAATTAATAGAAGATTACCTAGAAATAAATTAGGTGAGTAAAATGATTATACCTTAATGCTTCTTTCTTTAACACAACTGTTAGGAGCTAGAACGAGCACTTAAGTAAATTTGAACCAATTTGGAGAAAGATAATAAACTATGTCACGTTGCCAAAAAGCCATACTTCTAAACAAAGTTCCTGGTGCTTAATTTAGAGAGAAATAATGCAGTTTGGGGAAAGCATGTATAGCCATGTGTGTTTGTATACACATTATAGAGTAAGTTTTGTTATGGTGAACGTTGCTAATTTTGGTAACCCCAAAATATTACGTCTTGCATCTGTTACCAGAAATATGTATTTTCCATCTCACTACTGCAAAACTCTTAAGAAACACACTAGGAAACCGCAAAGAACATGACTTCTGGTTATGATCTTTTGCAAAGCTCCTGGGAATAGAAATAAATGCAAGAAAAAGATGCAGGTGGTTTCATGTAAGTAGAAAGTCACAGGTCTTAGCAGTGTTCGCAAGGGCTTTGCTTGGGGACGTGTGTGCAAATGTTAGTAATATTAGCAATGCAACTATATACGGACAAGCTAGAAATGTGTTTCAGAGTGTCACCATAGAGCACCCTCTGCCACTCCCTACCTTGTCACCAGGCCTGGAAAGCACTGGCTACCAACGTGGAGAGTGGACCACAGAGGTGAAAACACTCCGCTACAAATCTGAGACTAGGAATGGAGAGGGAATCAAAGAATGACAGAAAGGAGAAAAGTTAAGGAAAGAAACAAAACCTCTTTGCTTTTGCCGCCCACTGCTCTCGGAGACAAATGCTACAGGCAGTGAACCCACTGTTTAAAGGCAAAGGGGTCATAATAAGTTGGCCAGCAATATTTTCCACTTACATACTCCACTCTCTGTAGACACAGGGAAAAAATTCTTTAATTTTAAAGTGAGATCGTGTAACACACATAAATCAAGGCCGGAGAATTGCACAATATGCGCAGATCTTCAAATTTTAAAGAGTCTCTTTTTCTTCTGATTTCCAGAAAGGAAAGAAAAAAAAAAAAAGCATGCATTTGGAGGTTATTTATCTATTTGCTCTAATATTTTAGTTCCTGGTGTGACATAAATGAAGAAAAATAATTGGACTGACTTAGTTCAGACAACTAATTTTAAGCCACTTATCAGAAGGAAAGAAATCTGACTACAATTTTTTCCTTTACAGATAGTGGATTTGCAATGCAGTGCATAGTCCTGGCTAAAGTTTACTCAAATCCATTAAAGCCAGTAAGCCACTAAATCACTGGTAGAATGAGCTTCAAATGTCTGCTAACATAAAGCTAACTTGTACCTTTAAAAAAATAAAATTATTATTCTACCTCTGCTTTGATGTGAAAGGCATTGAAGCAGAAGGCGCTTCCTCTGTGAGGGAATTATTAATCTCAAAGCATGGCCACCACCATGCTGGTGACTAGTACTCTGTTCTTAGCTCATCTTTTGCTTTAATTTTCTCTAATGATAGAAAAACGCCAAAGTGTAAGGCAAACAGAAGATGGGGGGAAGGGTTGTTCTGTTTATGTATGTGTGTGTGTTTTACCCTATTTTGAGGCTAAATTACCCCCAAATTTAGTTGCCCAAATATTTTTGTGTCAACTGAAATGAACAATATTATATGAATTATAATTTCTTTATTTGCTAACCAAATTTACCCCCCAAACTAAGTTGAGTTGTGTAAATTGGCTGAAAATCTAGGAGAGAGAACCGGTAGCAGCAAGAGGGAACTTACACACATCGAGGATGGTCCCACATGAGTTTCCGCGATGACACTTGCATGGGTCTTCCTGCCCCAGCCACCTACTGGACTCAAGACACCTCCCTTCCTTCAAGAGTCTACTCAAAGGTCACCCTATCTGTGGAGTCTTTCCTGGCCCCCAATTGTGAAATAGTATCTCCACCCTATGCCTTGTTTTCAGAGTAACACTTACTATGTGTTACAACCAAACCTATGTGCCATATATTTCCTTGTTTATGTCTGTCTTGCTGCACACAAATGTAAGCCTCAGAAGGAAAGGGAAAAGGGTTTGGCTCATAAGAGGCACTGAATATATATTTGTTGAAAGAATAAGTAAATGAATTATGTGATGTAAATGGACTCAATAGTGAAGGCAATCTGTTTTTTGGTTTTGTTTTTGTCATGGCTATCTTTGAAGCTACTGAAATTGATTGATTTTTGCCAACTGCAAAATTAATATGCAAGACAACTCTTTTATGTCTGTTTTCTAACAATACTACGGCCGTTCTTTCAGAAGAATCAGTGAGGTGAACTCTCTACCAACTTTCCACAATGCCAGTTTTAACTCCCTATTTCTTAATTCAGTGGTGTTTGTTCAGCTGCTTTCTTATCAATCACCCCATCTACTCCACCCATATGCCAAAAATCGCCCATGTCTTAACTCTCTTAGAATAATACCCCTTTGCACGCATGTAAAACCTTTACCCCAGGAGTTACAATGCATTTATCAATAATTATTGCTTCATTAAAAAAGCTCTACCAGTAAGAAAGTATTATTTTGATTTTATAGATGGTAAGTGTGAAATAACGGAAATAAAAACCACATCCCTACCTTCCTAAGAGTACTGAAGACTAAGTCTGGCTTCATGCAGAGAGTTGATAGGGATATCAACGGTTTAATGACAAAAAAAGATTGTATTTAACTTAATACCTCCCTCTTACAGGAACACGAAATGTTTCCTAGTTATTTTTCACAAGTATAATAAATTAATAAGTGTCATTTGTGCTTTAAAACTAGGTACTTTTTCATTCAAATTATTTCAAAAATATTTTGGGGGCTCACTCATTCAAATTAGATGCTATGAGATATACAGGATAAACTATATTTTCTTGGCCCCCATGAAACTTACAATCTAGTAAGAAAAGTAAAAACAAATGCAAATATCTATAATTTAAAACCAGTAAGTTTAAATGCCCTGGGAGAAATGAAATATTCTAAGGGATTTTGAGGAGAGAGAAATCAAGCCTGGGAGTGATGGAAACAGATGCTTCTGCTGGATACATCCCCTGTGCTGACGCAGAAGAAGGGAGAGAAAAAGGCCACACGTGAAAAGATAGACACTTTTCATGTGACAAATAAAAGGAATGGGAGAATTTGGCGTCCGTCTTTTAACCGAATTCTGATCTAGTCACTTTAAGCAAGTCTAGGTGTCCAGAGAATTAACACCTTTTGAGATTTCCAGGGACTGTTTCGGCTTCCCCATTTCATTGTCACACACGAACATTCGTTCTTCCCCTTTTCTTGAATATAGTTCTCTCCCGGAGCATGAAATTTCCAGAGCAGGATAAAGAAAGGAGAAAATAGCATATAGAAAATTGATCACAGCAGTGACTATTTTGGGAAAGATTAATTAAGAATAAGAATTATAAATAATACTTATTTAGGACTCATTCTGTAAAAGGCTCTGTTCAAAGCACATTCATTCATTAGTTCATTCACTCAGCCATCCACGCAAAACCGATTTACTGAAACCTTCCTTTGCACCAGAGGATTGTGGAAACACAGGACTGAACCAAAGAGACAGCCCTTGCTCCGCTCCAGCCGGTATTCTAGGGGAGGAAGGCAGAACACAAATAACTATATATATCGTAAGCGCTATGGAGAGAAAGGAAACGGGGCAGCGGACCAACTGGCAGCGGGTGGAGTCGGGGAGGAAAAAGGGCCATTTCACTGCTATTGTATTGAGAGTCTCTACTTTGTTCAGGGAAAGCCTTTCTGAGAAGGAAACATTTGAATCAGCGTCTGAATAAAGTGAGGGGGTGATTCGCGTACATAATCAGAGACAGAGCAGAATTAGAGGAGGGAGCAGGACTCCCATGGCTTTGAGGGAAGTCTACTTGCTTTACATTCAAGAAAAAGCGAAGAGGCCAAAAGAACTGAAACAAAGTGAGCAAAGGGAGAGACAGGAGCTAAGATCACAGTGGGGAGAACTGGAGGGCAGCGCAGAGCACGCAGGGATACGCAGATCCATGAGGAGTGTGGCTTTTTCTCTGAAAGAACTGGGAAACCATCGGACATTTTTGAATGGAGGAGTAACATTGATGACAATATTATAGGAATCACTGGCTGGTACTGAGGGATAACCTGGGCTCGGGACAATGTTATGGATGGAACTGTGTCTTCTTGAAAGATACCAAAGGCTTAAGTCCCAGTCCCCATGAATGCAGCTTTATTTGGGAAGTGAACTTTATTTGCAGTTGGTCGAGTTAAGATGAGGTCAGGAGGGTGACCCTAATCCAGTAGGACTGTGTCTGGACAGAAATGAGAGATTTGGACACGGAGACAGACCTGCACATGCAAAGAGAAGGCCACGTGGACATGAAGGCGGAGACGGTGGGGGTGCATCCATGGGGCAGGGACGCCAAAGCGGCCAGCAAGCCACGGGCAGCTCGGAGGGAATCGTGGAACAGACTTCTCCTCACAGGCGGCGGGAGGAATCAGCCCTGCCAACCCCCTGAACTTGGGCTTTGAGCATCCAGAAATGTGAGCCGATAAGCTTCTGTTGTTGAAATCATACAGTCTGTGGCACTCTGCAGTAGCAACCCCAGGAGACTAACAGAGGCAATGACTCACTTTATGCTAATTATGGCATGCAACCCTCGCTATAAACCTGGGTGGTTATTATTGTCCCAGATTTCAGGTAAAGAAACTGAAGCATAAAGGGACCAAGCAATTTGTCTAAGATAAGACTTTGTAAATAGTAGAGCCAACATATGGCCCCAGAATGCAGACTTTTTTTTAAATTAGTCGATTAACAATGTTGTGTTAGTTTCTAGTATACAGCATAGTGATTCAGTTATGTATATATAGATTCCTTTTCATATTCTTTTCCATTATAGGCTATTACAAGGCATTGAATAGAGTTCCCTGTGCTCTACAGTAGGACCTTATTATCTATTATCTATATGGTAGTTAGTATCTGTCAATCCTGAACCCTGCCTTAAACTCTGTTTCTACTGCCTATCTAAAAGAGTTTAAAATTTTAAAGTAAGCAGAAAATACTGCCAAAGTGCCAGTCACTAATGAACTCTGGGTCTCCATTTCTTCCTCCACAAAATAAGGAAATTCAGTTAAATAATTTCTAAGGCATCTTCCAGGTCATATATTGTGTCATATATTTTGGTTTTTCTTATTAAAAAATTATTTGAAGATAAAAAAAATATATCCACTGAGAACATCACCAAGACTAAGATGTAGCGCATTTCTAGCACCCCCAGACTTTCCTCGTGCCACATTCCAGTCACCGCCTACCACCAATCCCTGCAGCCTCCTGCTTGAACTAACAACAATTCCGAACTCCCACCAAAGCAGTATGTAAATGTATACGGCAAAATTTCTCAGGCATTTTACAAAAATGAATTCAAGACTCCTAGGGAGAAGGGAAACCCCAAAGGTCAGACTTCTGATGTCCCACCCATAGTGCAGAAATCTAGGATTTCTTCTTGCATGTTCTCAGAGAGCAGAGCAAGCCTCTAGCCAAGAACACACACCTCAGAGTGATACGTGAGAGGCTAATAAACCGCTTTGTTCTTTAAATTACTAATTTATGGTGGGGGGAGGTGAGGAAGGGGCAGAGTCACTAGGAAGCAGAAATGTAGCTTACCAATGTACTCATTTTGCGTTTGTAATACACCACAACGCAGAATGTTTAGAATGACTAATGCAGTCAACAGAAATTCATAATGGCATTTCTTTACTTCTATGAGGTTCATCCTATATTAATGCAGGATTTTATACATATTTATTTGTAAATTATTCTTATTGCGGTTGCCTAAATCGAGCTCTTTAAAGCATATAATTTACATTAAATTTTTTAAGAAGCAAATAAGAAAATACCAAACAAATGTTTTCCTCCAGTTCTTTTCTTAGACCAAAGCAAACCCAAACACCGATAAAAAGTAAACATTGGATTTTCTGGATTATACACAGTGTAATCACAAAGTCTGTAGACATAGGTAATATTATTTTAATATTCATTTTAATATTAATATCATCAAACCACTGATCTTTGCCTGTTTTCAGCTTAACCTTTCTATCTCTGGAAAGCAGTCTTCTGCAGTAGTCACGAGAACAAAATTCTAGATCTGGGTTTTTACCATTTTGGCAAAATTCTTTACTTGTCACTTTCCTAAGTAGTAAAATGGAGTTACTGAACTCGATGATTTCTAAGAGAATTTCCGTCTCTGAAATACAGCAGAGTAATGATCATGCACAAGGTTGAGAACACATAAGAAATCCAAGACTGAGGATATAACAGTACCTAAGTCAGTATTTCCAGTCTTTCAAGTTCCTAGAGATCAGCAAGCCATGATGAACAGTTTTTAACAGAATTTTTTTCTTCAACTTCGTTTGAATCTGAAAGAATGCAATATCAAAATACACAAATGTGACCCATCATGTGCTCATCTTAGAAGCCAGAAAATCAAGACTCAAGAGGCAGGACCCTGATTCTGGAGCACTTCTTACTTAAGAGTCTAGAGGAAAGAAATATTTCCCAGAGTTTTGTTGAAAGATTATCTGTGAGCGTGGAACTCATGTGCTGTAGAATTCTACTAGATGTGCACTTCTTAGACAGAGTCGGCGTCTCTCTAGACATAAAGAGTGTGGACCAGCTGGATTGGTGAATTTTTTATTTCGGGTGACTTACAACGACATGAAGCACTGTCTGGTTTCTCTCATCTGTTCAGTTACTGGACATGAGAGTGAGTGACAGATGGACGAGTGGGTGGATAAAAGTGGGACATCAGGGCTCTCTCTCGAGCTCTGCCTCACAACACACGTGCACAAGCGTGACACACACATACGTGAAACAGAGCACTTCCACTTTCCGGGTGATTGAAGCATGCTCTAATCCACATTTCCAGCAATGCCAGCTTGATAGACTCTTTCAATAAACACTTTTTTGTAACCTTTCACTAATAGTCTGTTATTATCTCTATCAAAACTACAGCTTTATTTTTTTATCAACAGCCTAATCAGCAACTAGACACAAGTTCACAATTCAGAGTTGTTTGCCTGGTTTTTAGATTTTCGGTCAATTATCTCAGGTTCATTATTTTTCTGTTAAGTCTAGTAAGAGAATCAAAAATTTCAACCAGTAGTCAACTAGCACAGTCTACGTACCTCCTTTGTAAAGAAAAGGAGGCAAAGAGGAAACAAAACCCATGTCCCAATTTTCACTATGACAAATACAATTTTCAAGATAATACAAAAGAATTACAAATAAATCAGTAACCAGCAGATTATATACTACCTGTTTTTTAGAATATTTTTTAGTATAATCCCTTAGAAATCATTTTAAGAAACCATATGAATATCTCTTAAGCAATAGGAAAATTGGAGAGAGTTTTTAAAGACATGTAAGTTGATTAAAAATTGATTTCAAAACTGCGTTAAAGCTAATGATGTTAAATTGCTTTACTATTTTAGCTCAGACTTACTGTCATTAATTTGGCTTTTGTTAAATTACCTCAGTGGGAGGATATTTACTGATTTTTGAATTATTTATGTTGAAAATGCCCCATTTAAGTTTCCTAGTGATTTGGTGGTATAATATCTCGAAGTCAGGCAGGAATTTACTTGTGGAAGAAATAGGCATTAGAGGAGATTCAGCTAGAAATTGGCTTGAGATTTACAAACTGGAGAAGAGGAGCAACTGGGGAATCACTTCAACCCCTGGGGCGACTTTAGGAGAATAGCTGGGAAAGCTGTGTGCAGAGTGCGTGAGGCGTGGGTTCTGTCTCAGCCACAATTCCAGAAATGGCTTCAAACGGGCAGCTGCACTTGATCTTCTGAATATTTATCTTTCAGGTGCTTTTAATTCCAAGGTCACTTATTGGGCACATGGAGTTTAATGAACACAGCACTCAATAGATGAACACAGAACTAATGAGTGTCTATGTATAGGAAACAATAAACAAGCACTGGACTCAGATTATCAGGTAAGCTTATCCCTAAGGTTACTTTAGGTAACCATCACTGGGTTGTTATAGGAATTCATAGAGACGCTGTGTTCCTCTGTGTTTGCTGCCCATGAAGAAATTATTTTTTTGGAAGAGAGTAGGGTGGGTACAAGGATGAGCAAGAAAGAGTATCTGAAGGCAAAACATGTGGAATAAGTCGGGGAAAGTGGTAAGAACTTATTATTACAGGCACTATTTCATGTAATCATTATCACAAATACTAACCAAGAGAAAACAAGAAGAAGAACAAGGAAAAGGGGAAGTTTTTTCTGAAGAACATCAACCCAATTATTTATAAGGTAGAAATTCTGAATATAACCAAAGGATATGGCTTCCGAGATGAAATAGCTAACAAGAAAAATGCCCCAGGAGGAGACTAAAAATCATATTAGATCATTGAAAACAAGTAGTTATGGGCTGAAAAATCATAAGTGTGTTTTTCAATAAGCGGAAGAAATAAGGCAAGCTAGAGAGGGTGGAAGTTCAAATTCCGGAATTAACTGGATTATCAACAAAGATTTCTCCGGGGCTAGAAAAGAGAAGAAGAGATGCAGAGAGCAGACAAGTTGGAGAAGAAATAAGCATTTAGGGAGAGAGAGAGGAGCCCAAAGAGCTCAGGGAAGGCCGTCATGAAATACACGTTGCATAATACATGACGGATCAGTTTTATTACTTAACTTTCCGAAAGATGAAACAATACAGAGATATGCTAACCATCATCGTCGGCATTAATTTACAGTGGGAGAAATAATTAGGATCTCACTTTTTCTGAAGAGTAGAGTGAAAATGTAAACAATGCTCCGCTCCAGGCAAGTGCTTCATCACGTTGACAGGAGCATTTGAATTTCCATGGGCGGGGATATAATAGGTTATTTATGTGTCATTTTAATAGAAAGACCCAACCATCAAGATGGACAGCAGACTTTATCAGTACTGCTGTTTGCAACTAATCCTCCAATTTAGTACCCCATGAAAATACCTGCGACAAAACCTGTCCATTTTTCTTTTACACTCCATTATGGAAAAATCAATATGGGCGCTATTCATCACAAACCTCCCGCCTGGCGGGGGCCCGAGCCACAGACCCTGAGAGAGACCTGACAGGTTAGCACTCTGTGCGGCAGAGTCCATTGCTTATGGTCTTATTTGACCACATACTGCCACCCAGAATGGCCCAGGTGGCCTAGTGTATGTTCTAGAATCTAATCAACACTGGCCAGAGACCCCGAGTCTGATTCCCTTAAGGTGAACATCATCTTAGTTTTCAAGCCAAGCACAGAAATTAGTTGACTTCCAAACGTGACAGATTAAATTTTAATCTGTTTTTTGTTTAACATTCAAGCAGTGAATAATAACTGGAAAATTTAGTAAAATTTATTATTCAGTAATTTAGTAAATTTAGTAAATAATAATTCATTCAAGCAACCCACAAACTATACAACGACTCATTTCTTCACTATTCAACCAGTGTTATTAAAGTCTGACCACCTATTTTCCAGGAAAATGGTCTTTTTTTTTTCCCTCCAAAGCATCTCCACCAGATTTCATATCCAAAATCATATGTTCAATGGGAAAAATTCTTCTGTATTCCAAAGTAAATATGTATGAATAGAATGCCACAGAGTTCATAACTGTCAGTTACAAAGCTGCATGAGACTAATTATCAAAGTGTCCAAAATTCAACACTGTCCCTATGGAAGAATCTTGAAGGCAGAAAGTTTATTTGATTCCTCCTTAGTTCCCTCCAAATCACCAAAATGACATAGTTGCTAATATATTTGCTAGATCGATGAATGTTTAATGAAGCAAAACTCATACATTTATTTTTGCTATTGGATATATTAGCAAAAGTTAAAAATTATAAAAAAAAAAACTGATGTTAAAAAAACACAAATGATTCTTAGACGTCAAGATTCTAATTAACCTAAATTTAGGTCAACTAAGCATATTACATGGAGCTCTGTACCAGATCCCACAGACTGGCTCACCCAACGTATACTCCAGACACTTTACAGATAGAGAAAAATCGGAGATGGCATTTCCCAGGCCCCCTTTCAGCTGCAAGTCCCTTTAGTGCATTCCTTTCCTCTTAAACTAGCCAGGGGGATTCTTTTCTCCACAATCCATAACCCTGACTAATAAGAGATCCGAGGACTGCCCCAAGATGTTTTGCCAGTTAAGTGATAAATTGTTATTTCCATTTTGAAGTCATAATTTTGCACTTTTGAGTTAGAAGTTGGAATTCTACAAATTATCAGCTCATAATACTTCTTCATTAGCAATTTCCCCGCTTGTAAGGACTTTCCAAAGCCAAGTCACTACATTTTATCACTGCCTTTCTTTTAATCATAAGGTAGCTACATATTTGCAAGCATTATCAGAAATAATCTGATACTATTGCCTACAATGTCTTATCTCAAACAGTCTTTATTGCGCATTGTATTATGTTCCAGACACACTACCAGAGTATGCTGGGGGAATAAGGACAGGGTGCAGAAGAAAACGTCCCTCAAGACGTGTGTTTTATTTACATGATGTTTAATTTGGGGGAAAAACAAGCAACCTCACATCTTCTAGAAACTAGACCCACCCTCTATATTGGGTTCGCCTGCGTCAATGCGGAAGGGAGTGATTTGGAGGATGGTCTTGAATCCCAGCGATCACATATCATACAGGCAGAACAGCTGTGCCAAAGGGCGAGAAAAAATTTATCAGTGCACGTTTTATTGGCCTCAATTCTAAGGACTATTTGCTTCCAAGAGTTCCTTAGGTGATAGTAAAACGGATTCATTTGGAGGCAAATAAATTCTCAGATATAAACAAACTCTTTGGGAAGTGATGGTGCCTCTGAAACTTTTTGATATGTAGATGTGTCTCGTATGGCACGCGCACGCATACTTCCTCAAGAGTTATATGTACATTTCTAAGCCGTGCCACACAATTGAGCCATTCATTATAACGGCTCCTCTTTGCTGGGTGATTGTTTTATGTGTTTAATTTTTGTCTTACACTCCTGGCTAGTAAGCTCCTTTACAACATACTTTATATGTCTTTCTATCCTCCAAGGTATTTACTGCAGCGCCGGGCAGAGCAGCGGCTCGAGAAAGGCCAGGCTCACTGTCAAGGAGATTTGGCACGTTCAATGATTTTTAAAGATTCAAGCAGGTTCATGGTTCTGTGATGACTTCTTAGTAGTATTTTAGTTTCGTTGCTCCCTTAAAATGACCTGCAGAAGCTCCTTCATCGATGAGCCAGAATCACACATTCAAAACACAGCTTCCAGCAATACCAGCTGTGAGATCAGTGTAACCTTGAAGGATGCATGGTAACTGCAGTGACGTCAGAAAAAGACACGTGAGGAAATACAGGGATGGGAAATGTATTAATTCACAACAGCTCATAGCTGGATTTGCATCCATTCATAATCATGATTAATCGTGAGCACTGTCCAAACATTGCTATGTCATGAGACATCTTATTCTGGATTTTTGAAATAATTTAAACCTCTGCCTTTACTGTCCTGTGAATGATCAATGTCGCCTGGACCCAGGTGACGTGATTATTTGTGGGTAGCTGCCATGTTTTGGTTCTGATGAGCATTGGGAAGCATGTATTTCTAAAACAAAACAAATAATTTTCATTGAATTATTTTGACAGCATTAAGCATAATATGGTAAAAAAAAAAAAAAGCACTCTTATTGGACTCAGGCCAGGATGACCAAGGTTGGAATGGCTTTCAGTCACTTACTTTAAGCTGCTTCATTTTCAATTCCCCCATTAGGAAAATGAGAATTAGAACCTATGTTTCATGATTCTACAAATAGGAGAGGTGACAAAGAAGTGAAATGGCTGAGTCTGTGTTTTTGTTATTATTATTTATGATTACTTGGAAACAATCATTAGATAATTTTCCTTAAGTAATTTAGCAAGTGAACATGTTATTAATATCGCATAGGCTTACAAAAACATAGACTTTCAATGCATAACATTTAAGTTGGATTTTTGTTTGCAGAATACAGTACTTGAGAGTAAATGTAACAAAGTGGTATTTACAATGATTTTTTTTTTTCCTAGGAAAGCCGCCATCCAAACACTCTGAGAATCGTTACTCCATTGGTATTACCATGTGATCTCTTTATCGTGGATCTTGGGTTTCCTGCCCTTAAAGCAACTGTCACTTCTATGCACACATTTCTCCTAAATATATATCTCAGGACCAAATGTTTCTTAGGAGTTCAGCTGTATATGTTCACTTGCATGCTGAACTCTGGTTTCCCTCTGTTGGAGACTGTCTTGGGGCATATATTGTACCACAAAGGTCACCAGTGTGCTCCTCCGACACAGAGGGCCCTCCGCTCTCATAAGGCTCTTCCTTCAGTGGTATGGAGGATGGGAGGGGGTTGGTGGCATTACTGCTTGCTTTGTCACCCTCCTAACCCCAGCCTCTTCTAGAAAGCAGAGAGGCCACATTCAAAGTTTTAAATAATCTTTTATTTATCTTTTTATCCTGCTGAAAGACCATCAACTCAGTCACTTCAAAAATATCAGACCTCTTATATTTCCCACGCATGCGCCATGGTTCGGGAATTTAGAAATAGAGGCCATTACGTTAATGTCTTATCTCATCTACCCTGCTGTAGGCTTCCTAAGGACACCGTAGCTCATCATATATTCTAGGTTTCAGGACTTTAGCAAATAGCAAATGAAATGATAAAAGATGAGACCCCCTTTGATGATTTTTTAAAACTCGGCCCCTGTCCCCTTTAACACATTCCATTTGAGACTGCATACCAACACTTTTATTGTGGAAACCTTGAGAAGGAATGCTGCATTTGAAGGCGAACTATCATTTTTGCATTTCTCTTAATGCACATATTTTAATTCATATGAAAAATAAGACCACCTTTTGTCTTGGGGAAATCATTGAACTGGACCATTTGCTTATTGAAAGGGAAAGTCTGATTCCATTAAAATGTGGGGAAACTGTTGAGCATATTATTAACTGTTGTCTTCACTGCGTAGAATTGCATTTCCTAAAGTTTCCTTTTGAAAAACTGTTATTATATTTTCTTTTCTTGAGTTTCATGGCAGTGAGACTCTAGACTGCAGGTAGAGTAGGGGATATATGCACTGGACACTCCCTAATGAGAAAGAAAACTAGGGGCAGGGCGGGTACAGCTCAGTGATAAAGCAAATTCTTAGCATGCATAAGGCCCTGGGTTCAATCCCCAGTACCTCCATTAAAAAATTTAAAAAAGAAAAAAAAGATTAATATGGAGGGGCAGTGGGATGATATGGGCCAAAGGGAAACAGGTGAAGGTTCTGGTCTCATGAATTCTTGGGGAAAAAAAACTAAACCACTTAAAAAACAATAATAATAATAATTTGTTTCTATTACCCAGGATCATACAGACAAATACGAGGGAGTTGAGGAGGGGAAATAAAAGCATGCCTCATCTTCACATCACACAGGGATAAGTAAAAGTCTCTATACTATTCCTACACTGATTTTTAAAGAGATTAGAAAAACACATAAGCTGACATGAGTAATTTTTAAATTTAGCCACTAATGAAATACAAAATAAGAGTTACATTTAGAAGTCACGGAGCGGTAAAAAAACATACACATTTCAGATGGCAAAGAGCACAGCATCAAGGAAATGTAAAAGAAGGCAGAATATCCAACAGTTTATAAAACAAGATGACAGAACCAGTCAGTCAACGGAAGTGCTGGGAACAGTGGAAAACATTATAAATTCTCTTACTGAAGGACAAGATTCATACTAGATTTTAAAAATTCAAGTACAGGCTGCTCACAGGGAAATTAAAAAAAAACCAATATTAATAATAATAGCGTATCTGCAAGGTGCCAGACCGTTCTTCTAATTGCCTTAGCGAGATGCCCACATCCAACTGAAGTAAATGCTAGTATCGTCACTTATTGTTGATTTCTATTCTTTCCATTCTGATAGACCTAATTTTTATTAAGTGACCATCCCTCCCTTTGCGGACTTGCTGTGGAAAAACTGACCAGCCCTCCAGCTCCTAAGAGCAGCCTCATGGACACCCGACCCAACATGTCACTTACGAGACCAACGAGATAGAAAGCGAAAAAGGGACGCTGACAAGACCGTTTCCTTGCTCATGGAAATAAGAGCTCATGTCTCTGGATGTGAAACCTTAACCTGCAGTGACCCCCTTACAACCCTGCATAAGGCCGGCCTGAGGATGAGGCTACCAGACAGAGGAGGCACAGCAGAGGGCATTTCAAGGAAATGAAGCAGGATAAAGCCAAACTAATTTGAGCTGGAGTCAGCTAGGCGGTCCTAACTGACACCCTCACTTTACAGATGAGGAAGTGGAGAAAGAGAATTGAGTAGGCAGCGTCAGTGTTGAACTCTGCGACTTCTTCTACAGATTTGCTCTTAACTAACATCCTGGACTAAGAAGGATTCATAGACGTATAAAGACAATACGTGTGGAGATACCGACTGATACAAAATAGTGTTCAAGCTTAAAGGAAAAAATGATTAATTCATACCCTAAAAGGTAAAGTCATGGCCATGACTACTCATTAGCTCTAAAAATATCTCTAAGTCCAAAGTTCTTAAACATATAAGAGAATTGTAATGTCATTACAGTAGAACTATAAGCAGTCACTTGAGTTTTTGATATGTGTTCAAAGACATAAAGTATTTTAATACACTATAATAAAGACAGAATTAATGGATACTCTAGAAGACATATCAGTTGTAAATCCCACAGAGAATAATCTTTTTTTCTAAGTGTACATTAAATATTTATATAAATAATCAGGTGTTAGACCATAAAGGAAAAATCTTAATAAAATCTAGTAAAAAAGTATACAAGCTAAGCACATTCTCAAAATACATTAAAATTAGTTAGAAACTTACCATGTAAATTTAAATAAAAAGCGTCAAACTGTTCGGAAATTAAAAACATAACAATACAACAAATAGCCTCTTCTAAATACAAAGTAGGTAAGAAAAGAAATCAAAACTGCAATTAATTACAACTCAGAAAATAAAAGAATAATATACAATGAAATATAAGATAATGTAACCAAATCTGTAAATACTTATAAGATAGATTAAATCTTGTAGCCAGATTCACAGATGGGCACAAATGCTTTTAATGCCTAATTGAAAAAAAAAAAATCCAACAAAGAAGTTAGAAGAAAGAACATATTTAAAGAAAATAAATGTAAAAGTGAAAATTAAAGGAATTAAATTGATACATAAATCCATTAGCTACGCTTTTGAAGAGAACAAAGCAAAACAGATAATAATCCTTGTCTCATCTAGGCCAGGGAGAAAAAAAGTGGCTAAAGATAAAATTTAAACTATAAATAATGAAGCAGATCTGTAGCATACAGTGGAAGAACCAAGTTCTGTAACAGTGGTGTCTGTTTTTCTCTGGGGCGGCACCAGGTCCTCTTTTAGCAAACTGGTGTGCTTGGATTACAGAGTCTATTTTCAGGAGGAGCCAAGGTGTTTCTTCAGAAAGTACTCATGGTCAGTGAAGCCAAGCCTTGCTTGCCCATCAACAGATTTTTAATCAACAGAGAGAACTGGTTCTGGGTACAGGATGGTCTTTCTCACCCTGACTTGTCTTCAATTTCAGCCTCCTGTCATTCCAAACTGAAGTTACCTGCCTCCAGTGTATTCTGAGGATGTGTTAACTAAGGAGTACACACGGGGTCCTAACTTAAGACATCTTGAATCAGATGCCCCTTGGCTAGTTCCTGGGTCTCCTTGTGGGGTGTATAACCCCACAGACAGGGCAGAAAGTTCTCTCTTACATTTCGGTTCCATTAATGGCTTTGTGCCTTGAGGAGATCAGAACTTACAACTTCTTCACTGGGATCAATGACCAGAGGGAGTTAGCATCAGGAGAGAGAAAAGATGGTGCCTCTGGGGAGAGCCTGGGCTTTGCAGAAGTGGTACTTGATGGCAGCCCCAGGAAGCCAAGGACGTTGGGGGGCTGACATCAGGAGCTGTGAGTGGACAGGACTGACTCATTGCTGAGCACCCAGGACTCCCTGAAGATACACAAAGATGCCTCAATTGCTTTTCGTAGAGGAGCTTTTATGCAGAGAGAGTGTGCACACCAGAGAAATGGAGGTTCGGGACATGGAGATGTTTTATATAAATATAACGACATATAATTCTGTAAACAAATTTGTAAAGCTCCACAAAGTTGAAAAAAGTTCTGGGAAAATATAAATCCCCCCAAATAAGCTAACAAAAAAGAAAATCTCAGTAACCAAGAAATATCTTTTCAAAACTTATTTCAAAAAGGGCTCTATGTCAGAGCACTTGACTAGTTGCAAAAGTAGAATTATTCTCTTGCTATTGAAAAGGTTTCAGGCCAAAAAATGGTAATTTTTATAAAACTAGCATAATCAAAAAATCCAAGACAAACATAGATAATGTTACGAAAAAGAAATAATAGCTCAAGCTCACTTATTACTGAATGATTAAAAATCTTAATCGTTCTTAGGAAAAATATTCTTTAGTGTAATAAGAATTTATCTCCCTCAACCAAGTAGCATTTGTCTTCAAAATACAAAGTTATTTTAGTACTGGTAAATCTATTACTATGGTATATTACATTAAAAAGTTGAAAGAAAAGCATATTCCAAAACCGCAATAAAAGTTGAAATTTCAGAATACATTCTTGATAAAATCCCAAGAAAACCAGAAAAAGAAGGATCCTTATTTGACATTAAAAAGATGATTTATTTTAAACCAAGAGCCAACATAATTCTCAGCAATGGCATACAAGAGGGAATCTGCATGAAAAACAAGTTATCACCAGTGCTATTTGAAATGGTTCTGAAGTTACGGGTAACGTCAATTTGGTAAGATACGAATTTAAAATAAGAAATACAATCACTGGGGAATAAGGACTGGGCAAAATGGCTTTACTATTCCAGAAAACTAAAGAGAATAAATAGGGGGGAAAGTCTCCAGTTATGCTAATAAGAGAGTCTAGAAAAGAAATCAGACACAAAATAAAAATCCTATTAAATCAGTAACTTGCCTATTTAAGGACACAAGCAGTTAAAAGATTTAATGTGAAAAAAAGGTTTTATTTAAAGCAAATTTAAAATAACTAGAAAGTCTCTTAAAATGTATCTAACCTATATAAAGAACACTGTAATATTTCCTTGAGGGATCTAAAAATTAAAATATTAATTAGTTAATTCTTTTATATGTCTGGAATGTAGATTTCAAGTTATAAATATTTTTGAGATGAAATGCTCCCAGATAAGAAGATTATTGAAAAAACAGACTCACAAACTAATTTGTCCAGGTAGTCCTCACTGTGCATAGTACTGTGTAAACTAAACCCTACGTGCTGGACAGAATCCTTGCTTTGCACACTCCCACGAAGTGAATTTCAGTGAACCGTGCACAGTGAGGACTGTCTTGCAAAGTTAAAGAAGTTCCAGTTATAATTCTGATGACATTTTTCTTTCCAACCTTGACAATATGACTCTAAATTTCATCTAAAAGAAGAAATAAATGTATGTAATATATATTTATATTATTACCTATTATATATTATTATAATATACATATATATGTAATAAATGGCAGAGCAATGAGAATAACATCGTGTGATTAGATATGAGAATTAATGAGAAACAATTTAAATGCTACGGTCTACAAAATTTGACAACAAATGTAATAAAATATTTAGCCCCCCAAATAGATTCTAGCGTATGAATGTCTTTAATATTTAAGAGACGCTTGACTGATAAAGAAATGGGGGACTTTTCATTGGATTTTCATGATGCCACGTACCAAAGTAAATTCCAAGATACAGCAAAGTTTTAAATGTTTAGAGTAAAACCACACACACACACACACAAACTAATAATGATCTTAGACAAATTAACTAATCTGGGGGGGTAGAGAAAAACTTAGAAGTCATAAAAGCAATGAAAAAACTCAGAAAGAAACATTTAAGTCACTACAAATTAAAGCTCAGAAAAAAAAATCAGTCATTATTAAAAGGCTAGTGACAAACTGGAAATATGTTTATAACAAAAAAACTGATAAGCCAAAGGAAAACATGATAGTTGTAACCAGTAATGAGCTCTGACAAATTAAAAATAAAAATCACTAATACCTCAACAGGAAAATGGCAAATGTCATAAGTGAGTAAGTCACAGAAGAAATGCAAATAGGCATTAAACATGTAAAAATTTTCAGGTTTATTAACAATCAAAAAATACAAATTAAGATAATGAAATCCTATTTCAGATTGGCAAAGGTATTTTTCTAAAAAAAAAGGATGATACTCAGTGCTGCTACGGATGCGTTAGACAGTGTCCGGCATCGCTGGTGATAATGTGAGCTATTATGCTTCTAGGGGGTAGTCTGATACCAGGTCTTTCAAAGTTTTTGTATCTTCTGACTTGGAAATTCTACTGCTAGAAAATGAACCTAATAAAGTTAGCACATGTGGACCAGATTTATGTACAAAAAAGTTAATTGTTTATTATTCATAATAGAGTAAAATTAGGGAAGAAAGTGCTTGGATGTTAAATACTAGGAAATAAATTGTATCAGTGTAGGTACTTCCATACAATGGACTCATACAAATATTAACATCATATGTTCATAGAACATTTAATTACACTGGAAAATGCTTTCAGCATATTGGAACATACATATAGTATGACCTAAATTTTGATAAGATTTGGAAATTATGCACCACTTACATTTTCTCCTTTGTACTTTTTCTGTCCACGGTTGAATTTCTTTCAAGAATGAGCACATATTCATCAGCAATTAAATAAGCATCATTCAAAAAATAAATATTTTTTCTCAAGAAACAAAGGCGCTCCCTTTGAGGGACTTGAGCCTATTTGTCTAATTTAAGAAAAAAAAAAAATCCTGTTTCTTTAAATTCAAGCTCTGTGTTGGGCCGCCCCTGGGAGGTTGGGCTGAATTTTCCCCATTAAGCAGTTTCCTAAGGAGAAACCACCTGATCAAGCACTCACTGCACCAATTTCTTCAGATTTTTAATTTCAAAACATTTCACTTGGCAGAGGGAGAGCAGGGAGCCCTGTCAGTGACTGCTGGTATTTGGCAATGACAGTGGAAACACAGGAAGGAGCGGAGCTTCAGAGCAAGCCAGCACACTTTAATCAGCTTCGAGTCGTGGAAGAGCCAAGATTTACAAGGGCCTCCCACCCCTAGGTATAGACAAAGTGACATCCAGTGTAGCTGCAAAGTTTTATGGCCATGTTATCACTCAGGGAACAGAGACACAAATGCAGAGGGATTGGAAGGAGAGAACATAATGTTTTCACACACTAAGCTTAATTTCAATATCGTTTCATGCTCCTGGGGCGTCCTTACTAATGACTGTAAAACTCCATTGTTTCAAAAATCAGTAGTTCCCAAGGAAAACTGCACATTTGATGACTCTGGTGTCATGGGATGGTATACTGGTGGACTCACCTCACACCAGGGCACGCTTAAGCTGGCCCCAATTTCGGGGAAAAGATCTGCAGAAAATGACAAAGGATGAAAGAAAACTTTTGTTTGTTTGTTTTGCACTTGGCACCAACTGAATTTTAAAAAAGAAAAGAAAAAGAAAGAAAAGCATAATGCCAAGAATATTCTAACGAGTCATGCCTGTAATTTCACAGTCGCTCTAGGGTACTTGTAACTTACATGACCAGTGTGTGTGAGATCGGGTGGGGGACACATGCAGCTTTTGAACTTGACAGCATTGCAGTTAATGTCTCCATAACCACCCCCCCCATTTGTGAACAATTTCTTCTTGTATTATATATTGTATCTACAGCTGCGCTATGTTCAGTGGCCAATAAAACCATCCATTTGTGTAATCTCGGGGCAAAAAGCATCACAAAGAGAAGCAATGGGACTGGGAAAATGATCCATCTTCATTTATGCATTTAAAATTTTTCTCACTGTGATAGCCTGGTGAGGTGGATATCTTCTTGTGAAAACCACAGAGAGCCAGCTGCCTCTTCCTAGTCCAACAAACATCAGTAGAGACAATAACATTAAGGATTCATAATCCCACATAGAAGTACACCACATTATCCTAACTAAATTTTCTCCTTTTGCATCCCCAAGACTTATTAATACACGGGATAAAAAGCTATGGGAGCTCTCGCTTGCACAGTGTGTATGATGGATATCATATTCCAGCTGTTCAGTTTGGAAGCCCTTGTCCCAGATTCATCAAGTTCTAGTGGAAATAAACAGAATGTGTGTATCTGATTCTCACAGTTCATCTGAGCACGCGCTCTTCCTTTCTCCTCTCTTACATGCCAGAAATACTACCTGAATCACAAATGTTCTCCATTTTTCTCTTTGCAGTTTCATCTCAGCCGAGTCGGGGTTTTGCCACCAGACTATGATAAATACCTCCAACATCTGAAGCCCTTTCCTGGGGAAGATACACTGATTTTAGCCACATTATTATGCCGTCTCCTTGGCTCTTCCTTCTCCATTACAAGGCCTCTACACACCATCTTCAGGACTAGGGGCTTCTCCCTATCAGCTCTCAACCCTCTCTTGACATTTTCTCCCTGGACTTTAACTACTATCTACGTGTTGATGACTTTCAAATAATTGTTGCTTTTCCAGACTTCTCCTTTGAGGTGCAGACTTTGTATCTAACTGACTATTTGACGTCTGCATATGTACATCCATTAGGCATCTCAAATTTAACATGGCTGGGATCGAACCATTGATTTCTAGGCTCCCCTGCTCCTTTGTTATTTGGGTTTTTGCCATCACCACAGTAAATGCCTCTGAACCATTCCCTAATTACACAGATCTGGGTGTGGACTTTCATTTCTTTCTTTCTTTTCTTTTTTTTTTTTACATTCTTGAGGAATTTTTAATACCACGACATAACAGAGCCATTCTCTCTCCTTCAAGAAAAACTACCTTCTTTTAAGGATATTTTCACAGAGGTCAATTCAGCTATTAACTTTTCAGTTAGAAATATGTTGTGTTAAATAAATATGGCAACAGTAATACTAATGCTACTAATAGTATAAATTTAAATGCATGGAATTATTCAGTTCCAATGCAAAAAAACAAACAAATAGACAAATTAGAACACCAGGTGCACCGCCAGTACACAGAAGAACAGGTAAGTTTTCAATTTGTCTAGGGCTAGAGGCTCCAGATTGCCCTGGGAGCAAGTTTTTTGTGACTGAGTTATTCTATCATGTAAATTGAGTTATCTATAGTGGAGTTCTGTGATTAGATTTCCATGTGGAGTCCTTCGTTCAAAATGTAAAGTTTTATGTCTCCTGATGTCACTGAGAGATATTTTACAGTAGAAGAGTTCAAGACATTTTTGTGACTACCCTTAAAATAAGGAGGTTGGCTGTACCGTCTAGTTCTTTCCAACACTAATGCTTTAGCCCATCTTCTATACCTAATGTGCTGGATTAATTCTCTTAGTTTTTCCTTTCAAGAGGATGTTTTATTTAACCTTCATTCCTGAAGGATATTTTAATTGGATACAGAATTCTGACTTGACAGTTTTTTTCCCCAGCACTTTAAAGGCATTCTTTCACTGCAGTCTGACCTACGTTGTTTCTGATCAGCCCTCCCCTGCATGCAGTGTGTCGCTTTTCTCTGGATGCTTTCAGGATTTGCCTCTCTGTCTTTGATTCTTAGCAATTTCGTTCTGTTTCAGGGTGTGGTTTATTTTGAGCTTGTCTTGATTAGAATTTGCTGAGCTTCTTGGATCTTAAATGTATGTTGTTTATCAAACTGGGGACTTTTTCACCATTATTTCTTCATTATTGTTTTGTTTTTTTGGCACCAATCTCTCTTCTCCTGGGATTTTAATTACACACAACTGTTAACTCTTTTGCCAGGTAATCAGCACTGCACATAAAGCTTGTGATAGCCAACTTCTATGTAACAACAGTTCAGGTTTCTTTTTGCATTACTCAGTCATATGGCCTATTCTTTGGGGTAACTCTATGATTGATCCTTTGAGAGGTTTTATCAAATATCTAACAACCGCAGAGATTCCTTGATAAACATTACATATATAATTCTTAATTTTACAAATAATAAATACAAAGAACGGGAATATACAGGCTTCCTATTTCTGTAGCGACTTTTATGAAAGGAAGTTGACACGCTTAAAGTCTTATTCCCACATGTGAATTTTAATATTCTGATCTTTAACATCAAATAAACCCTGAGGTTTTGGTTCTTGATTTTTTTTTTTTAACTGCAGCCTGGTGGTCTGTCTGTGATCAACTTTATGTGTGAGGAAAAAATAAAATTTTATTTGCTGTTTGCAGACTAAATAATTCTTTTAAAGAAGAAAGTTTATTGATGTTGGAAGCAACACGATGCCTCTTGGGGTGACGGATGACCTGGCTGAAAGCACCTTCTGCTTTCTCATCTTTCTTCACATTCTTTTAATTAAGAAGCTTGCTGATTAAAGGTTCACTATCAGGCACATTTCCTAGTCTTGGCAAAATAAGATTATTTTAAGAAATCCGACAGGCTCAAGATGTCATGTTAAATATGAGAGCCTCCTCTCTCATATTTCCTCCTTCAGGTAGCATGTTAAAACCTTTGTTCCTTCACACTGTTCCCTTACTGTGACCCAGCGGCATGGTAACCCTACCTCTGTCTGTTTCCTGATAATATAAATGTGTATTTCCCACTGTAGGAATGCCGTAATTACTTGGATGGTATTGTTGTATCACTGAGCTTGTCATGGGAGAATTCTGTTCCCAGAAAGACAAGACCTGAATTTCTCCCTGAATTCCGATAATGCCTCCTGTCAGTCACCAGAGGCTTGCAAGTCGCCTTGTGGGGGAGGGTGTGTCTCTCGGACCAGAAAATGAACTCCATAAAGATCTTGTTTTTGCTACCATCAGGGACCCCCCGGGGAGATCATTTCCAATCTTATTGGTTGTAAAGAGTTTCCTTTGTTTAGCAGCAAACTGGGAGTTAAAGAGCAAGGAAGGAGGAAGTTCCTAAAACTTTATAAGGGCTCTTTGGAGTAAAGGTGTGGTAGCTGTGTCGCCCAAGTGGCATTTAACAGGGCAGGGTCTTCCCACGGAGCAAATTAGCCACGGCAGGATCAGAAACTGACTTATAAGCTTGAATTTTTTTTACATTTTCATCTTGTTTCCCTGCTGTCTAAGTGTTCCACGAATTCCTTTGCAAGTTGAGGGCTAACGGCGCTATGTTGAAATACCCAAGGAAGGAGCGTTTATCCACACTTCTGTTACAATGCGAAAGCGAGAGGAAGGCATCTGCATCTCAGCTGAGATCACAGGGGTAATTCAGGGGAGAACCCCAAAAGGAGATGACGTTAAGAAGGACCCTTCTGGCATCACTTGATTGAACCACAATCCATACACGGAGATTACCTTTTCAATAGTAAAGCCTTTTTAAAGGGCTTTTTTTCCTGTGACTTTTTAAAACAATCTTTTAAAAAATTTTATTTGCTTTTATTAAAGTGTAGTTGATTTACCATGTTGTGTTAGTTTCTGGTGAAAGTGTAGTGATTTCGTTACACATATATATTCTTTTTCCTTATAGGTTATTACAAGATATTGAATGTTGTTCCCTGAGCTATTCAGAAGGACCTTGCCGTTCTTCTGTGTTACATATAGCAGTTTGTGTCTGCTAACCCCAAGCTCCTAATTTATCCTTTCCCCTTTGGAAACCAGAACTTTGTTTTCTATGTCTATGAGTCTCTTTCTATTCTGTAGATAAGTTCATTGGTATATTGCTTTAGAGTTCACATATAAGTGATGTCGTACGATATTTTTTCTGTGATTCTTAAGAAGGAAACAAGTTCTCTCATGCCGTCCCTACCTGGCGTGGTCCCTGAAGCTTCAGCTCCCACAGAACTGATTCATTATTGCATTAATAACTGCCTCAGATTGTTTTCTACTTTTTAAAAGGATGATTCTAAATAGAACTGTATGCTCTTTGAAGTTAGCGGTGTGAGTTAAAATTCACTATTTTTTTACAAAAATTATAACATACTCTGGAGTGTGAGATACATATTCCATACTTTCAAAATGCAGATTGCAACCTAGACTTTAAAATTATGTTTAATATTTAACAGTGCAAGTTGTGTCATATTCAACAAACTAGAAACCTCTGTCCCCAATTCTTTTGTGAAATACAATGTCATATTATATATTATTATTATCAAATTCAAATCGCTGTGGAGGAAACAGAAAGAACAGAAGACCCAAGTTTCATTCCCGGCTTTGCCTCTGACTAGAAGCACTGCCCTCGTCTGGGAGTCTCTCTTAAGTCTTTGTTTAATCATTAGATAGGGAAATAAAGACTTTTGCTTAAAGTTACAGCAATTCATTAAACTTATATATGTGAAAGCTGCTTACAGTGGCAGTAGGATTAGCAGCGTTGTGTTAATCACCCCAGGATCTAGACAAGCTCTGTTGCAGATTTAGCTGGAGAAGGTGTTCTTTAATAGGAGGGCACAAAGCCTTCCAAGTTAAATACTGAGCTTTATAAAAGGAAGCAATACAATACTGCTTAGATGTATCTTGTAAACTGGAATATTCATAGTTAGTCATTTACCTCAAATGACTGAAAGAAGATATTCAAGAGCCTCCCCAATTACAAATTATGAAAGTCAAGTAATTTTTCTCCTTCCTTTAAGATAATAGTGCCATTCGATGGAAGAAAATATATCGGTGATTTAGTGATAAATAAGCAAGAAAGCTAAGGATAAACACCCACCCACGTAACAAAGAAGAACAAATCTGCCTCCATATTAGATCTGTTCCTTTAGCCCTAACCCTGTGCTCAGTTTCCATGCTTAGTCATGCTGATTCTGCACTTTTAGTAAAAGAATGTTGCCTAGAGCCTGAAAAATACAAGATAACCCATTCTCAAGGCTTTGACCTTTAAGGGTATAACCCTTTCCCATTCACACAGAGATTTAAAAGTTGCAGAACAGAGAACAGCATGTGTCTTGAGGGAGGGTTACAGAAACACCGTGACCTGACCTACGCGGACAGCTGCAAGAACAAAGGACATCGACACCAAAAAGTTGCAACAACCAGCACACCCCTTCCCTTTTTTAGAATGAAAAGAGCCTGAATTCTGACTTGGGGAAGATGGTTCTCAAGCACATTAATCCCCCATCCTGCTTGCTTTCCAAATAAACTTGTTATTCCTTGCCTCAACACCTCGTCTCCCAATTTACTGGCCTGCAGTGAGCAGAATGAGTTTGGACTGGACCCCCCACATACCCCCCCCCACACACACACACTAGCTCTAAACTGTGACTGGAAATGTTCTTGCTCCTGTATTGCATCAATTCTAGTCAACCTACTATGTCAGGTCTTCAGCTTTTTGCTCAGAGTTCACTAGTGTGCAGACTTGCCTGCCATGAAGCTTCCTTTCTTAAGCTAAAACTGAATCTTGAAAACAGTGTTAGTGTGTTTAAAGTCCGGCCAATTCACATGCAGAAGTACTAGTGTGCTTTTCAAGACCATAGCTTCCAAACATCCAAGCAACTGAAATCTTCAGTGTTCTTTTACTTAACCTACACGCTGCTTCAAACGCTGCCGTTTATAAAGCAATAATGAAAATAACAAGTCTATAAACTTGCGCTTAACGGCAGGGGTTTTGCACTTCCAGGTCTTCAGACCTGTATTTATGCAGTGATTTATATTGAGGGGAATTAAGGAAACAGGATAAAAAGGGGGAGAAGAGGAGGGAACACTCAAAGGCGCCCTGTATGTGTGTGTTATGTGTTGTCATGGAAAAGACACAGCAGGAGGAATGAGAAGAATCAGGGAAAAGAAACTCAGAGACCTTTGGCCAGGAAGCCCCTTGTCTGTGGCACAACAAAAACAAACAAAAGAAAACACAACACAACCCCTCCCCCTACAAAAAACATGTGATGTCTGTAAATACGCTGAAAACCCTAGAGCTATGTGGGGCGAGAGAAGCCGCTTACGCAACGGCCCCTGCAGTTATTTTTACATACATGGGGGGGAGTCAGCGCTGTCTGCCTTTTGGAAGCGGGCGACGGTGCATATTTTGAATCTGCAAGCAGTTTGGATCTAAGGTACACATTTTGGGTGGTGTCCAAGGGAGAGGGGTTAAATGGAGGTTATTGGGAAGGGAATGGCAATACCACTGCATTAAACGATCTTCTTCTTTATTTAAAGGTAAAGGGCCTAAAAACTGATGCACTCGGTGACTTCATGTATCTTCACAACTGTTTCGTTCTTGGACCTTGAAGCCACCACACTAGCTTTCTATGCTCCATGTTTTCTTCACTGACACAAGGACACAAGAGTGTCCTAAAAGAGAGGCCAAGGAAGAAAGTATCTCAAATCTACTGTCCAGATCCCAAGTCCATCTTGTGAGCGGTCTTACCTTCCAATGTCTTACTTATCGGAATAACGTTAAGGTGTCTTCCTTGTCCAGACAGTGACGCTGATGTCAACAGCAAAGCCAAATAACTGCTTCGCGTGGTTTTCTTGCTGAGCACAGAATTGGCCATTCTTTTAGTATTGCCTCTCAGTCTTATCATTTAAGTTCTTTGTGAGCAAAATAACAAGTTCTTAGTCTACTTTCTAAGGACTCCTTGTTTCAGGAAGATGCCTTTATTATTGTCATTATTTACCTAAATATGTTGAGACACATAAAGTATTCATGTGACTTTGAAATCTTCCTCCATTAAGTTTACAGGATTCAGGTAAAAGCTGGTATTCTTGTCCTTGAGTGGTTTTCTATGATCTGGAAAAGTCTTCCTACCGGTGGGACCTCATCAAGGTCTTCCGAGTGCTTCTTTACTGGCTCTTACCACGGGAGCAGGCCCTGCTCACCATCAGTGCTCGGGGAGCAACACTGCAATTCCAAGTTGGCTAGAATAAAAAACTGAAAACCCCGCTCCCTAATGCTTGACTCTTGATGTCTTGGCAAATAAGCTGTGATTCCCAGGTTGAGCATCTTGCAGAGGTCATTATTCAGGAGGTTTTCATTCCTTTCCTGAAACATTCTGATACTTGAAAAGATCTTGCCTGGCAAAATGTCCCAGATTTCAGCCCTGGATGTGACATTTATTATGATGGGCAAGTCATTTCTCTGAGTCTCACTAATTTCCCTCCCCTGTGAAATTATCTGACCCAATCACTCAAGGTTTCTCTAAGGAAGACATAAAATAATACTAACAGCAATAAAGACCCTCACGTGTGACATTAATGTGAGGTACTATTATTCTTTCCAATGTTTTAAGTGCAAATCTACAAATTGCTTACAGTTCCATGGGGATATTCAAATAACTGTTAGATCATAGAAGTAAAATCTTTGGGGTTAAAAATAATAACAAAAGAGCCAAGGAAAAGGCATACCCTTCTCTGGAACAGTTTTGTTTTCTTATGATCATCCTTCCACACTCTGACTTGTTAAACAATGTTCCCATCCACATTTGTATAATGCTCCTGCAGTATAAGGTAATTCTTCATCAAAAGCAAGGCAGATATAAACACTTCCTTCCACTCGAATTACCTAACAGCATAACTCTCTGTGCTTCACTATTCCACTGGGAAGCAATTATAAATTTAGTTGGGGCCAGGGAACACTTTATCAAAAACAACATAAAAGAATTACATGAAGAAATATTTGTTGAGTGTTTCTGTGTTTGTTAAACATCTGAAAATCTTATTTATGCCTTTTGGGAAATATCTATTAATGAAAAAGTAATTTGTCTATTTATACAATATAGACTATCATGTGTTAAGCCAATAAATTTATAATGATTAGGCTGAAGGTAAAAAATCTAAACACAAAGTCCTCTTCCACCGTTATATTGCACATTCAGAAATGTCAGGATTGGCGAAGTCTAGAAGTTGGAAGACACAATTAATAAAAATGCTTTGATTCAATTGTGTAGCTTCCCCCATCATGTTTCCTCATTACATTCCTCTTAAAAAATTTACTAGTGGCAATTTTCCTAAATATTGAAAATGGGAAATACTAGTGGCTGACAAGACCACTTCAAAGAATGTGTTGGCATTGCCATCATCATCACAGTAGAGTGGCTTACACAGTCCTTCTGCGTGAGGGATATGCGTCATATTTTTGGCTTCTGCCCAACAATAACAAAGTGGTTATGCATAGAGGTTTTCAAAGAATGAAGAAAGGAAGGAAGAAAGAGAGGAAGGGCGGAATGAAGAAAAGAAGGAAGGAAGGAAGGAAGGAAGGAAGGAAGGACGGAAGGACAGACCACCACTGCCTAAACTATTGGGTGACTTGGTTCAGCCATAAAATTTCCACTTAGTGCTAAAACCGAAAACTTTTCTCTAATATTCATGCAGAGAGGAGGTAATGCCTTCTCTGTGAATTCAATACATCAGATAGACACTAGCCTGATTTTGGGACCCCTACACCAAAACAAAACAACAAACCCAAGAAACATGCTGTTGATCTGCTCCTCCCCTGGACAACTAAATGTCACAGATGATTTGTAGAGCTTAGATTTGATACGAATTTTTCCTGGTGAATAGTAGGCAAATGAGTTAAACTGTATGGTAAATAAGGATACATGATGTAGCGAACGCAGCATGTCCTGCCAGCAAGAATCAGAAATACTCAGCACTGTGAACAGGACAGAAACTCTGAATGTTCACTCCTGCTTGTGCCAGCCACTTCGGGACAGACTGGCCTTCAGTGTTTGCCTAATAGACACAAGTGATCTTGAAAAAATTGAGAAAAGGCAAACAGAAATTCAGCATTTGCTTTTGAACACTTGAAAAAACATCTTGAGGGCAATAACTACATTAGTTTATGACAACGAAGCTCTTTATGCGTCGTGGCAAAAACTTCAGTAAAGTGAACTGTTCCTTCATGACTATTCCTGGCCTCTGGTGAAATGGTTTGTTTATCCATTTAAGTTCTGCAGAAAACAGCACCTCCCTTCCAGGTATGGTGATTAAGAAGATGATATTAAACTGTTAATTGGATCAATCTCCACCGTTGCGTCCACATAATTAATATGTTTGTTACAAGACTAAAACGATCTGACATTCTTCTAGGAAGAGACAAAAGTTCTAACAAAATTTTGATATTTTAAGTGAAAACTGTAGTAGGTATTTCCTATGACCCTGAAGCTATGGAAGTAAAATGAGCCCCAGAAAGCACTGTTATCATAACAGAATCAATTCTCTGTCTGTCCTGGTGATCTCTAGAATTATTCCCTCTTACATGATTGCATGGTCTGCAACACTAGACTATCAAAAGTACTAGCATGAGGCTTAAAACAGAAAACAGCTTACACTATTACTAATATTTTTTGTTTCCTTGGCATTTATTATTGAACCTTGGGGTTACAGTCTTTTAGGCTATGTTTCTCTAAAATCCCTTAAAAAAAAAAATCCTAGGAGGGTAGAAAGACGACTTGGAGTCTTCAGGTCTCAAAAAAAGAGAATATAGATTATGTGTACATATAGAGTTGTTCATCATTCTGAGTATCCAAATATCCCCTGTAGTAGTCTGACTGTCTTAAAAGATGTGAGGGACAGCAATATATATTTTTGTCTCCACAGAATCCACCTGCTGACTCATGGGAATTTGTAGGAGAGGTGAGTCTTCTCTGTTTATCAAGCCTTGGCGCTCCAGCCGGCCAAGAGAAGGACCAGAGGAAGATGAGGGAGGAATCAGGGCTCTACATAGGCATATTCAGTTCAGGTCAACGTTACTTGAATGTTTAACGTGTGAGGGTTCCTATCCCAGCACTGGGACGGAAGCGGATACCCTGAAGAAACAGGACAACTTAAGGAACTTTCAATTAGGAAGGAAAGAAATGACATTTAGGGAAAAACATAAAATATGATCAGAATATGATCAACATAAAGTTTTTACTGGTCTGAATACATGGAGATGGTGAAGCTGGTTTCTGTTGGCTTGGTCAGGCAGATTCTGGAAAGCTTCCTAGAGGAGCTGATATCCAGTTTGCCCTTGAAATGCAGGGGATTTTGAGGGGGCAAGATTGTGGGGAAGGGGGTTTCATATAAGAAACAGGACTGCAGAGGCCTAGAGATAGAAGTGTTAAATGTATATTTCAGAAAAAGGAAATATCCAAGCATTGAAAGGGTTATATTAGGTAGAACTCTCTAGAATCAAACCAGATGTGCTCTGTACACCTTAAGTACCTGGAACATTTTTGCTTAAACTAAAAGCCAAAAAAAAAAAAAAAAATCCCAGAAATCCTATGAGTTTTATTTTTAGATCAACTTTTTCATTTCCATGATAATATCTGAGGTGATGAAAATATTCTAAAATTAGATTACAGCAATGATTGCAGAACTCTGTAAACATGATAAAAACCACTGAATTGGGCACTTTAAATGGGTGGATGTTATGGTATGTAAATTATATTTTAATGAAGATGTTAAAGTTTATTTTACCCAGTTTAAAGAGGGAAAAATGTTTTAAAATAATGAAATAAGGCTTTCATTACTTAACTCAATGTTTGTCATACTATAGTCTGCTACCACTATGAAGTTCTTAGCTATATTTTAAGGGATGCCCAAGAATTCCTTTAAAAGGAGTCTTAGCTTATTCCTAGGATATTCAGGCATAAGATGGCAATTAAGAGACGGAAAGGAGCGTTTTAAAAGTAGGATATACACGTTAAAAGAAATTGTCAACAGGAACAATTTGGTTTGCATGTTAAAAATTCCTCTGGTAATACATGACACAAAGAAGTGGTATGAGTTGAACCAGTGCACATATGGCAGATACCAGTATCTCCATCCCTGATTGGATTGTGGCTGTTTTCCCATGTAGACTGCCCGGAGTTTGAAACCTGCTCCCTCTTGATCAAGGGTAGTTACTTTCCTATACTTAGATTCTCTTGTCTTTCCCTTTAGACTTTGCAGTGTCTAAAGCATTCTACAATTTAAAAAAACCAAAACCTGAAAGTTTAGTTTAAAATTTCATTCTTTGTTTATAAAAAGACGACTTACTGACATATCTCACTTCATCCTAATGACAAAAATAAGCTTATTGCTCACAATTTTCTATGCGACTGAGATAATTAGAAGAGACCTGGAAAGGAATCCCAGCCAAATATGAACAACCAAAGGTTGGAAGGCAATCTAGAAGGAGCCAACTTTTGGAGAGGGCAGACTTTATTTATTTGATAAATCATGAAATATTTACCAATAAAACCCAGAAACATAATTTTCATAGCAAGAAATTAAAAGTAACTAAGCTTCTAAAGCAAAGGGATGGATGAGTCATAGATCAAGCTGGTGACAGGTTGTTGAGTGACAATGAGAGCTTTCCCAACAGCTTGCCTGAGAAGAAGCCAAGGGACCAGCCGCGAAACTAGGAACTAAATGTAGATGGCGGTGCGTGTCACTTGGAGCGCCGCATTGTGCTCTCGCTGCCAAACGTACAGCAGGAACAGTCACAGCAGCTTAGCTGTGTTTTAGGACCTAATCAAGGCATAAACCACAACTGCTGCTGTTGGCGGTGACAATGGAAACCACACTGCATTTTAATTGGAAAGGAGGAAATGTGGACCAAGAGAAACAACCAACCAAATCTCATTGGAGAAACAAAGTGTGACCGGGTTCTGCCACCAAAGTAAGCAATGTGCATGTTTCCTCCAATCTTGAAAGATATCCGTCAGGATGGACCAGGAGACGTGCTGTAAATACGCTGGCCTATATGTTCCTACAACACTGATGCTGTCTATGATTTTCTTTCCTCCCTGGATGAAGATACATCATAAGCCCATTATGCAGCAGACAGATTGTCATGGTTCAAACACCTGTTTGTGAGCATAGCATGAACTGCTGGTTTTGTCTGTTTCATATCCTTTCTGCAGAATGGATATTCCTGAACAGTATGAAGTGGTGGCTTGTGAAGGATTTTAAATGGTGCATGATGTATTTTCCTTTCAAAGAGGAGTTTTATAGGTGCTTTTTTCTTAATTGTGAAAATAGCATGTATTCAGTATGAAAATTAATAGGAAATGTATAAAAGCACAAAGAAGATCAAAGGAAGTTATGACCATTTTGACAATTTTACGTATGTCTCTGTAACTTTTGACTTCACTTTAAAGTCTTCCATGGGTCACTTTTGCACCAGTTCTTATTGAATTACCGGGAACTGTTCACACAGTACGTGAGATACTAACACAGTATGAGTCAATTTCTTTCCTATTTATCCAGTCGTAGGGCTTCCTATTGGCTACATCTGTCATGTTCCAACCATACTGAACTCTTTCCTGTGCTCCCAAATAGCATAACATTTTATCCTCTGTTTGAAATGTCCTTTCCTCTCGTGGCCAATTTGTCCTGGAACTACTCTTCACCTTAAACACCTAGCTCAGTCACCTACATTGTGAGATCGTCAATGGCCCTTTCAAATGGATTAATACTATTTTTGTTTAAGCTACCACAGTACTATCCAGCAAGTAGCTCTATTATTCCACTGTCTTACTGTACTGCTGTTATATTTTCACTTATTTATCTTCCTTATTGGACTACAAGGAAAGAGACACTGTTTCATCTTTTTCATTTGCACCTAAGAAAAGTGTGTACTTCCTAAAAGATGGTCAATTAAAAAGTGGTGAATAAGTGAATGGATGGATAAATAAAGTTACTTCATCTGAATCTCAGTTTTCTCATCAGAGTAATAACAAACCACATATGTTTGTTTTGAGAATTGAATGAACCAACATATAAATTGCTTGACATGGGAACCACAGTAATAGCTATTTATTTGCTCCCTTCATTCCTAAGGAAATATTAATTAAATTCTAAGAATTGTTTTTTAATGCTCTTTGACCTACCAATATGTGAGTGTTGAGTCAAACAAGTGATTTCTCTGAACAAGTAGTAATGCTATGGTGACATTAATTTATCCAAGCTTTGTGACTGCTAAAAGCCCAAAGAACACCCTATAGAAGTTAAATAAGTAAAAGGAACAAAGAATAATAGGCTTGGTTGTATTTTGATAGTATTTTAGTCTCATTAAAACCTATACAAATGCAAGTAATGTTGGACACCTTGTGTTTCTCAAATAACACTATAATGTGAAAAAGTGTTTGACTTTCATTCTTCCTGGTAAAGAACATTATAATTCCAAAGGAAAAAAAAAAGGACATTGTTTAATGCTTTACATGAAATTTCATTTCCCACTACATAATTATTAAAAGCTAAGTAGCTTCTGCATTATTAATAAGAATAAATAATAATATGGCAATTAAATAACTATCATTAATGACTTCATTAATATGTTAGTAGTTGGCTGTTTTATCAAGAAGAGAAAGAAATTAGAGTAAGATTGTCAGAAAATTCAGTAAATAATAAAACAGAAAGCTGTGTATTGTGTCTCAGTTAATTACAAATATGTCTGATTTTTAGGGGTCACTTAAGAAGAAATTTGCATACTAAGAACAGAAGTAGTTCAAAGCTAATAGGTGCTTTGTGACAAACAAAACTCTCTCATGTCTCTTTGAGTTTAAGTTTGTTTACTGTTAGAAAAACTTGATTTCCTGTGTCTGAGGAAAATAAGCTTATAAAAAAGATGAAAAGACCGCTATATAGCACTCCAGTAAAGGGAGGCTACCAAATTAAGTGTTAATGAATCAAAAACATATGGATTACACTTCACTTCAAATAGAAATGATTTTAGAATCAAGGGGGAAAGTACTCAGCAAAATGTAAATAAGTCTTTGTCAATCTTAAAACACAAACATTTGAGGCATCTTCAGAAACCTCTAAGTTACTACTTTCTTTAATCATTATCTATCATTTTCATTTTATAGAAGAGCTCAATCTCTCCCCGTCCAAATGACCTTTCAAAAGTTTAACAATACATTGGGTAAGTTATAAACAAACATCCCAGAAGTTCAGAGATAAAGATCAAGGGAGAAATGTGTATCAATTAACCTAAACTACTATGCCATGCCATCACAGAACACTTCCCTCTGTTCCTCGTTTACCACGACTTAAAAGACCGAGCCAAAGAGAAATGTCAGCTATCATATACCTTTTTAGAATCATCCTCTTTTAAACACATAGATATTTTCTATTGCAGTGAAGATTTCTATTTTCAAATTAGTTAGATCAACATCCATCTGTCTATTGTGCAAGAATTGGAATTTATATGATCTTTGTAGTTCTGATTTCAGTCCACATGTATACAAAAGCCTTTAAAAGGTAACTGTCTTCATGCTTCTGTAAATTGGGAATTTGTTTAATGCAAGAAGAATGTAACCTTGGATATGGAGTTCAGAATATATATTTGGTTACTGAGCAGAAACCTCTTTATTTAAGACATTTTAGGCTGTATTGACTCAAGTCTCTAAGAAACACCCTTTACTTAAAAAAAAAAAAAAAAAGAATGTTCTTCAATGCAGCAATGTTTTTAGCACCTAGTCTACTGATTTCTCATCGAAGAACCATTCATTCACCTTCCTACATCGCTGCTCGTATCTCTCACTAAGGATTCTATTCTGGAGCCTAAGATGCTATGCTTGTGGAAGCCTGAATTCAGTGCCTGACACTTAGTGTAAAAAGCCTCTCGGTCAGTTGGAAGTGGGCGCCTCTGCAGGGAAGCCTGAGTGTGAAAGTCTGCTGAACGGCAGTCGGGGACCAGAAGAGCTGCATGTAGATGGCTTCAGTGCTCACTTTTTGCTCTTCTGCTGTCAGGAATTAAGATGCTCTTTGGCTCTGATTGAATCAGGCCCTGCTTCCCACCTCCTATAATCAATGCAGCCTGTTGGTGCCTGGTACCAACAAGATCCAAGGGTTCTGGTTTGGCAGTCACCACCAAGTCACCTACCATTTTGGATTCAGTTTGCTTCCTCATTCCCATTTCCATTCTCTCCCACATGCCGCTCCTAATGCCATACTTGGTTAGGTCCAATGTTGCTTGTTACTTAATCCTCACCTACTTTCAAGTCCCCGTCAAGCCTGTAAAATGCTCAAAGCCTTGGACCTGTCCCCCCACTGCAGGTCAGGATGATGAGCATTTGATGACACACAGCCACAACCCACAAGTGACTGTGGAATTGAATTGGACAGTTTGAGGATGCTGTGGATAATTTAGACCTTTCAGGAATAAACTTCTCTTAATGACAGAAAACTGGAGGGTGTATCAGAGTGCATTAAACTGTTGACTCTCTAAGAGGCAAAAGTATCCATTAGAGCTTTAAAATAGGAAATGTATAAAGTTCAGTGCAAAGGCACCCCAAATTCTCCATCGAATGAGTTACTTCTTTCTATTAAAACTTTCAGAGGTTTCCCACTGCCTGTGGTAAGTGTATAGTCCTCACTTCTGAGCACGTTTCTAGTCTTCCAGTCAATCTTACCTCTCCAGGCTGATCTGTCTCCTCCTTTGCAACCTTCTGCCGTTCGCTCCAGACAAAACAACTTGTTTTCAGTTTTCAGACTTGCTTGGTATTTCCTGTCACTATACCTCTACTCATTGTCTCCTTTTGCTCGGAGATATTAATAATAATTGGGTGGATAATATTAAATCCATAGGCTCATTATTTAATAGCAAAGATAGATTATGAATACAGACTTTTGCCTGGAAGTCTCTCGAGTGTCTCCACCCCAAGTCTCCATCAACCTGCTTCCATTTTTTCTGTTTGCTGCCACCTCGCAATTTGTGACCCACATCAAAGCTTGCCCCTCCCTCCCTAACTGTATCCTCCAAGTAGAGATGAGTGTCACTTCCGGGAAAACACGGCAATCACACACACCACGACACACGGCCCGCAGTCGGCTGTGTTGATAACAAGGCTTAGTTTCACCTCTTTATATAATTCATCAGTGAGTGTAGGTTCAGCTTCTCTTCATCATTTCCTTTTATTAAACATTATGAATCGTACGTAACCTTCCTGAAAGAATTTCATCAAGAATGAACTAAAGAACTCAAACAAGTGTTGTGTTCATTGCCCAGGTATACAGAAGTAGCGGATGAACAGCGGTTCTTATACAGGGATAAGAGAACAGGGTGTGTTTCTGTGTGTGTGTGTGTGTGTGTGTGTGTGATTCCTGTACACACACATTTAAACAAGAGATGGGCAGCTCCTTCTCAGAGCATCTTACACACTTCCATTCTGTAGCCATCAGCTAATAAAAACTATTCTAACTTAGAGCAACAAAAATATTAATCCTCATTCATTGCATTTGGTAGTTCTCAGATAATACAGACACTTGAGAAACAGACCTTCCGGCGTTTTTGCTTCCCAGTCACGCTGCGGGAATGGATCTCTAAATTTACACTCCATTGTCCTGCGATGCACAACCTTCCTGACTTTACATCTCTGCCTAACATCCTGCTATTTTTACGAGCTTCAATGGCCCATTTTAAAGTGGTAGTTTCTTTAAGAAAATAATTACAATGTAAACTACTCTTCAACAAATAGTAAGGCACATTTTGGAATTAAATTCCTAAGTATTGAAGCTTTGGTTCCCGATATATTTTAAACCATTATATAAGTTTAACCAGAGCCATTCAATCTATGTACCTAGAAATATCATTTCTTCTGTTGCTAATGAAGGTCCTACGGCACAAATTTATTAAAGGTATACGTTTGCATGGGATAATAATTGGGTCGATAATATTAAATTCATAGGCTCATTATTTAATTGCAAGGGCAGATTATGAATACAGCTTCTAAAATGTATTTTAATGAAAAACACTACATCCTGACCTAATCATATCAACCTTATGCTATCTAATTAAGGATGCAAAAAATCATTAGAGTTGCAAAATATTAGTTCCAGCTCCATCAGGCTGCGAGCTGCCCCTTCATGAATATATATTTTTTTTACTCCATGATAAATAGTTAATGAGGTAAAAATGACAAAATTTGCATGTAGGCAAATTAGTTTAATAGAAGGATGTCTTTTCTGACTACTGAAAGTGACCTTTTCCTTCTCAAAAAAATGGCTAAAATACTTTGGAATTATCATCAGGTTGTCTTTGCGCAAATGACAAATTGTATGTATGAACAATATAAAAATTACACAATGCAATAATCCTAAATTCTCATCATGCTCTAAATGTGTTCTATGCTTTAGCATTTATCAATTTAATAAAAGGAAATTAAGCATATTATAAAGTGTCCATTTATGTGGCAATTTTTAAACCAGAGCATAAAATTAGAAGCATGTGGTTAATAGCTAGCAGTGCGGCAAAGCTCTAGATCAAGCTTGTAACGCACAAGAATTCTAGACTACTTCCTTGAAATACTTGTATATTAAAATCTCTACCCCACTCTTCATTTAGTATTTTAGACTATAGGTGATTGTTCTCAATTCAACTGGTATAATATCTTGAAATTAGTACCTCAATTATTCAACAGGGCTACCTTGCTTCCCTACTGAAATAAACAAAGCAAGCAAACATAAAACAGATTAAAAAGAATAACATACAAATATTAGTCATAAGGAAGAGAAAGCCTTTGTGGTACAAACACCAGGTCATGAAGAGACGTGACAAACAAGTAAATGTCTACCCATTTAACTTTGGGAGTGTTTCTGTGTGCTTAACAAATGTAACCCCAACAGCAAGAAACAGGTGCCCCACAGATTTTCAAATGACCTGCACAGACATCTCTGAGTCTCATCACTGATGGATGCTGAGTCTATCCGTGTTGTGAAAGGGATGACAGCAGTTTACCTAGATGTATTAATTTCTGTTAATGGCCCAACAGAATCTAAGCCAAAATATTTTACTTAAGACACAAATGCCTTTGATTAAATCGTTTACTTTGGTAACATTTAATCAAATTGTCTTTCCTATGATTGATTTGAATGTGTGCACACAGTCAGCATTATGGACTCGAACCTTGAGTGACACTCTCTTCTTGAGTTCTACACTTGTCCATCATGCTTTAGCTAAGCCATTTTACAAAGAAGGGAATAAATACTAATTTTTAAAAATTAAGGTATTTTGCAATCTCCTTTAATTTTCCTTCTAGCACCTAAGAATTAATTTCCCTCCTCCTTCCACCTCCCCTCCCCTCCTCTCCTTTCTTTCCTCCTTCTCTCCTCCCCTCCCCCATGTCTCCCTCTCTCTCTTCTGCCTTCCCTAGTGAAAACAAAAATAATAAATGATAAAATAATTCTGTTTTCCTCTGTACACTCTTGTTCAACTCAGATCATTTTGGTACATAACTTTGGATGGCTTCCAAATTCTTAAACATCCATGTTGTGAAACTTAATAGTGAAATAAAATGAACTCTATCTACCCCAGGCACTTTGAAATTATCCTAGAGAGAAAGTGCTCTTTGCTTAATTTTTAGGATCATTTCAAACATTTTGGCCTTTTAAAAATCATGCTGTTAGTCAAGGATTTTTGAAGAAGAAACCAGAATGAATATACAATAAAGTAAAAATTGTTTTACTTCAAGTCAGGGCCAGTGGCCTTGAAGAAAATGTCTACGGTAATTTTAAACTAATGATCAAATTAACAGAATTCAAGACATATTGAGTGTTTTATTAGTAAACCCATGTGGATTTTTTTAAAAGCTGATGTTTAGCTTTCTACCAAGTAGAGAACAGGAAGAGGTAGATTTTATGTTTATTATATGAGCAAACTAAATATGTTCAATAATTCAACGACTCATGCACACATTCTTTTATGCATTGAACAAATAGACAATAAAAAGCGCTATATTGTGAAGCCTCTGTTAGGGATTGACGACACAAAGATGGAGAAGCTACTGGTTTATTCTACAAAAGGATTTTGTCTAAGAAAGGAAGACGCACACACGGACAGGTAATTTTTAGACTGTGTGTTAGATGCTGGGAGGATCCGGTAAAACAGGCAGTTTTGACAAAAAGAAGGTAGTCTTCTCTGGCAGGCTCCACAGAGAAAACACTCAAGTTGAGCCTGGAAGAATAATTAGTTTGCAGGTGGTACATGAAGAGTTGGGAGGATGCCCTTCCAAACAGATAAATGTATGGGAATGTGAAACAATATGACCTATTTAGAAAATTACCCATATTTTTATATGGCTTAGTCATATTTGGGTAGGAAGCATTTGGTATGAGGAATGCTGAGAAAGGGTAAGAGAGATGAGGCCACGGGAGATGTTGCTGCAGAGACAGAGCAGAATCCGATCAGATGGCAAATACCCAATAGTATGAATTTTGGCTTGTGTGCTTCAGGCAGTGGAAAGGCTTTATGACAAGAGAGAATGAATTCCTCGACAGTGTGATGATATGGCAACTGCAGCATGAGACTGAAGGTGGAGAAAGCCATTGGCAAGTCATGCTGCTCTTCAGAAGGTGAGTGTTGAGGTCCTAGACACATGTAGCAGCAAATGGAATAGAGGAACATAGATACTAAGGGAGAAAAAGAAAAGTCTAGAGAAACTCTGAGTTTTGGATCTTTGTGATTCAGCATACGTGAAAACAGAGATTATGGAAGTGTAAATGCCGGGGTGCTGGATTATATTAGTTTGCGACTCAGAAAGGAATAAACTAAGTAGCGAACCCTGGAAGATGCTAACACAAAAGAGGCCAGTGGAGCCAATGAGGAAGTGTGCAAAGGAGATTTCTACAGAAAGTGGGAAGTTAGTTAAGGGGACTAACAAAGGCATCAAAGGAGAAAATCAGAGGTAATATTCCCTTCCTCCTGTTCACTCAAAGTCACGTTAAAGCCAATAATCTTGTCATGCGTGGAAACATACTCTTTTATATTCTTCACAACCCTTGCTAATTTTACCCAATATATATACAGCAGGTATCAATACATATTTTTGTAAGCATATAGGAGTGCTAAACTATAAGAACCATCTGGTCACATCTCCTCATTTCCACTAATTTAAAAAAAAATCAATATACAATTGAGTTGCAAGATGTGCATAGTGGTGGCAATCAAATACAAGAGTAAATGGCTTCAAGACAATGTGACAAAATTTAACCACTTGCTTATATGCTAACAGATGGGTTTCTTTTGTGCAGTCAAAACACAAATCTACTTCAGACCAACTCACCTTCCTTCTCTCCCCATTGATTCCCCTCCATTGCTCAGCTCTTTTCACTATGTAACTTAGCTCCTGATTGGAAATCTCCAAATCATATGGTATAAAAAACTTGGTTTCTTCACTGTGGATGCGCTGAAATGCATCTAATATCCAAGAATCACTGTGCAATCTAAAAACAAAATCATCTGTTATCCGGTTTTCCCCTAAATAATGTTTACTTTTTTCCAAAAATGTAGATAATTTGTTCCTTTTATAAATTTCTATTTATTTAATTCACTATTCCCCTTTCCTTTTCAGAAATTACTTTACTAAGTTTCCATAAATGATTTAATAATTTTCTCTGATAAATATCATAATCCAACAACAACAGTCTGGGATTTTTGTATTTATCTCCAATAAGTCTACTGTGTCTGATTCTAAGCTACTGACTGTTGAAAAATGAGAATTATTTAGCCATTAAGTTGTATCTGAATATCCAAATTTGTTCAAATGTGAGGGATTTGTCAAAGGAATTTAAATTTGCGTTTATTTGTCCTCAGTGTGTTGGTTTTAGCGCCCTGTCGTGGACACCCCATTGGACCAGCTCAGCCAGCACAGAGGTTTGCTTGATTGGCTGTTTTGCAGTGTGAGTAATAAATGGACCAATTTGCGAAGCACCTAACCTGATGAACTACTCATTTAATCTTTTCCCACTTTTCAAAACAGCTCCAAATATTAATTTAGAAAAGCACTGCTCTTCTTGTGATACTAGAAAAGTGACAACAAAGTACCTTTTGAAAAACATTAATACTTCATTAGTAATATTTAGATGAGAATTATAAACATTAATTAGGCCAATGCTTATAAAGCTTTTTTCCATTAATTACCTCGAAGTTCAGAGACAAGAAGATATGGATTCTGTTCCTAATGTATCAGTGTATTTGTTTCGATGTTTGCTTTTTGTAAAAGTTTGGGTAAAATTAAAACTCTGGGGAAACATCATAACTATCGTGTGACTTCGTGTACACTTGGCTCAACAGGTACCTGAAACTAGTTTAAGAAGGACAGAATGGTGCCACCAATAGTCTGTCTGTAGTCCCGATGGAGAATCCCAATGCCTCAATGTCAAAAAACTAACCCTTTGAGAGGTTAAGTTTTTACAAAATGTCCAAAATATAAAATTGGACTACCAGGATAGTTAAGGATTACATGGAAATGCTTCTCTGCACAAAACGGAGAATTGTAAGTATTTTATTTCAATGATCAGGATAATTAATTATCGTTTGCTTTAAATAGGCTGGATAATAAAATTCAAATTTATTGCTTTCCTGTTTTTTTTTTCAAGTTATATTTTTTTGAACAAGACTTTGGGGTGGGGTGGGCAATGAGGTTTATTTATTTATTTTTCTTAATGGAGGTACTGGGGGTTTAACCCAGGACCTCATGCAAGCTAAGCATACACTCTACCACTGAGCTGTATCCTCCCCCTGCTTTCCTGTTACAATGGCAGTCGGTTCCACATTCATTATGCTATCTAGCCTTACCTTAATCCTATCATTTACATATTAACATATTATAATAAAAAGTGTTCATCTTAACTGTTTATAAGTAACAGACAGAGAATTTAAACTCAGAGCTAACTCCAAAGTTTACTTTATTCCATCATCAGACTCGTCAGTGAAAATAACTGACCCATGACATATCTTCATTTAAGATTCTCTATCTTGATTTTTTCCAAAAGAGTAAAATAGATTTTTTTGATCCTTCTAGCCAAATAAGATCTATGTTTCTTTTTCTTCCTCAACTATTTTGCATTCATTGCAGAGTGGAAATACAATCAGCTTCCTCATCCATGGGTTACACGTCTACATGTTCAACAAACCAGGGATTGAAAACATTTGGGAAAAAAAAGTTTCAGAAAATTCCAAAAGTGAAGCTTGAATTTTCTGTGTGTAGGTAACTATTTACATAGCATTCACATTGTATTAGGCATTATAAGTGATCTACAGATGATTCTTAGTACAGCTGACCCTTGAACAACATAGATTTGAACTGTTAAGATTCACTTACACACGGATTTTTTTCAATAAATATACAGCCGCCCTTCAGATTCTTGGATTCTGCATCCACACGATCAGACCATGTACCACAAACTTAATACACAATCCACACTCTACAGTTCATTGAATCCTAGGATGTGGAACCCCAGAATATACAAGTCCACCGATGGGACTTGAGCATCCTTAGGGTTGGGTATCCACAGGGGTCCTGAAACCAATCCTCCACAGATACTGAGGAATGACTGTAAAAGCAAAACTGCCACCCAGAGTCCCGGATGGCCCAAGACGGGCCATATGGCTTGGTGCCATCTTGAAATACAACCACTGCTCTCACTGTGTTGTGAGAGTCTAGGTCGGCCATTTGAATGATTTGCTAGTTGTCTTGTTAAACAAGAACTAGTCTTTACCATTCTCTTCAGCTTGTTTAATGTAACATTCATCTTTTTCTTTTAATGGTGGTAAGATTTAATGTAGTTAAATTACTGTCAATTTGCTGCCATAAACATTTTCTATATGAAGATTTTAAGTGCAGGATTATCAACAATGCAATTAACTTTGAATTAATTAGGAATCACAGTCCTGTTTCTGCTAGCTTCTGTTCCTTTTGCCCAAGAAATGTCTGTCTCCTCTTTATATATCCTTCATTCTGTGTAAAAGAATAATTATATAAACATCCAAGCCAGAATCTACAGGCTGGTAAACAAATGTTTTAACAGAGAACAAAATGACATATTGGGATATGGAACGCTGTGTAAGATCAATTACATTTTAGTTTTATTTTTAATTTTTCCCTACCATTTTGAGTGGCATTTCCCAGTGAAAAGCTTCACAATGTGTTGTTAATGAGTCAACTTACCAAACTTTATTAGCTTTTAGCCTATTTTTCAGCTCTATAGACTAGTTTACACAAACAAGGAGAAAACAGTCTATGGTTGTATCTGCAAAATTTCAAAAACAAACTGAATGTTGATAATTCCGTAATTCATCTGGTAATATAATCAGTCAAGCAATATAACATTTATCCAAAAGTGAATGACTTTATCCTTTGGGATATTTATGCAGTCCATACTGATCAAAGTTGATGACCAGCTATTAAACATTCACTTTTTTGGTTCTCTTTAAAAGGGAAAGATTCCAACTGAATGTTAGAATAATTTCTATAAAGATAAACAATGTAGAAAGTTTCAATTTCATAAATAAATTGGGCATTGGTAGACACTGATGAGTCAGAGCAGCAGACTGTTTTCTCTGTATGCAGTATCAGAGTCATTCAGTAAAATGTTAAGTTTAAACTTTCCATGATCAATTTAGTTAAGAAAATTTGTTACTTTCAAATAGATTAGAAACAGCACATACATACGCGTATTTTCTTTTTTTTTTTTTTTTTTGCCATTTTGGGTATGTGTGTATAAATATCAGACTGAATTGTATCAAACTGAAAATACTGGATCATATCGGATGAGAGAAGAGAAAGAGAAAAGCAAACATGAAAAAATTCTATTACTTAGTGAATCTAAAAGAAGACTATACAAGCTCATTGTACTACTGTGAATTTTTATAGGTTTGAGTTGTTTTTAATAAAAAGCTAAAATTTTATGATACTCTTGATATCATTATATCATCATTATATGGTGATGATAGAAACATTTTAGATTGATTTAACAATACAGCTATTCAATATGTCTGAAAATTTTACATTTTAAAATTATTTCTTCAAAATGTAATTAAAAGAGTAGCTATGTTTCACCTGTTCGTAAAGCCTTAGGCCTTATTGTTTATAGAAGTAGGTCACATATTATGCCACAGGTTCTGGTGATGGACAATGAAACAAAGTAATCTACAAAGTCCTCTGCCCTGTGTCCTACATTTGAAGCAATTCATTGCCTGGTGAATGGCAGAAGCTATTATGTTTGGTTCACATCTGAATGTGGGTCATTTACAGAAACCTAGCATATGACATTTCTTTTAAAGCTAAAAAGGACAAGTGTGAACATTTAGCTAATACAGTATTTTAAGAGTCATGAAAAGGATGGAATATATAACTTTAAATAGCTCTAAATTCAAAAATACATTAAAATGAAGAAGAATCAAATATGATTGTTCATTTCTAACTCCAAAAGTTACAAATGAGTTTAGCAGTCTGGCTTTATACATACTGTAGTCAATGTGCTTATGATGTAAGTTTGAAAACTGCTTATCTACTGGTGTAAATACTGTTCTAAGAACAGCTCTGAACAGACAGCATGTAAAAAGTCGAGCTTCTTAGAGGGTGACCACAATACGCTTGCCAAAATTCATTCTTTTTTTCTTTAAGTGTTCAAATCCATATATTCTTTAGCAGCATTGGTGAACACTTCAGATGAGGTGTGTGACACTGAAATGTTTATATGTATGGAGAAAGCCTCCATTGGCTTTCTAGAAACCCTTGGCTAGTCACCATTCTTTTCAATAGGAATTAAACTCCAAATAGCTTTGCAGGATGATGGATCCCTCACAAGTGTGTCCAAGAACACCAGGAACCCATCCGCAGTTTTGAGCACCTAAGGTTGCCACATAGTAACCTACTTACCAGATCATTAAAGAAAAAAAGACAACCTGGAGAGAAAGGTGGACTACAGGGATTGCGAGAGTGGAACTGAGATTTGGAAGCACCAAGTTAGAGCAGAGAACTGGCGAGAAGACAGCTAGAGGTCATTCTGTACCTGTGGCATGGTTAGTACTTCCCTAGGTCCTCTGGATTTCTTACACACCGTGCCGAAATATTTTGCCTTTCCTCCGCTGTGTGCGTTATTGTGATCCTTAAATTTTTTTTTCCTTCCACATGGCACTGTATTTTTTTAAGTTGGTTGTTGCCAATGAATTCAAACTAAAGTCCTATCCTGATCACTTGGATAAATCAAATTCACACACACGAGAGCCATGTGTTAACCTTTCACACTCCTTCACTATATTCCAGCTGAGAGTTCCAAATGAAAAACACTTGGGAACTAGTGTCCTTTGAACACCCAGCTTGTAAGGCACATTTTATTTGAAAGAGGATGTGTCTCTTCAGCACTGAGATAATGCGTTCATGTTTTTAATTGAACAAACATTTGTTGTGTGTCTACTGTGTTGCAGGCTATTTTCTGGGTCCAGAGATGAGATTGGTCAACTCTAGAGTTAACCGTCTTGCCTTCAGTCCTTGGTCCAGAGTTTCCGGTTGTTTTGCCTCCATATTTCTTTTTCATTCTCACTTGACTACTTATGTAACATTTAAAACACATGGTTCAGAGAGTTTAACCTACCATTTTATGCACCTGTAATTCTCCCTGGCTTGTGGCAGCAAACCAAAACAGTTGCTCGTTTTGTTTGACTCTTTGTTCAACTGTTTTAGCGATAAGTGTAGTGAAAACGCTTCAGAAGATCTGTATAGTTTATACATCGGGCTGACACAGAGAAGTGGAGAATAACACCGGCTCATGCACAGGGACTGTGTCATTTCGTGCGAGTACTTACATGGAAGTGAAAAAGGAACCTTCACGGCCCAGTGGCCTAAAACAAGCCCGAACCATGGATGTGGGCTGTGCCAGCAAGACGATCTACACGTTGTCACTTCTCTCAGGCACCTGCACTGTCTTAACACCTATTTGTCACTGGTCAACACTCACATACCCACTTTCCCACAAGCTTAGATTAAAAAAAAAAAAAACAACAACAAGCAGAAGTGCCAGTAGATTATTCCAGTTTCTTTTAACCCAGCATTACAGAAACTGGCTATTTTACTGAAACACAGTTCACCAAATGACTGATCAACAGTTTAGACTTAACTGACCAGCTTTTATTTTCTTTTCATAAGAGAACATCATGGCATGTTAATTTTGAAATCTAGATGCTAAATTTTTGCTGTAAAACTCCTTCAACTTTTCTATATATCCGACATTTTTCATAATATAATGTTGGAAAAACCTTAAAAAGAGAGAGAGAGAACATCAGGTCAAAGAATGTTCTGTTTCTCTCTGATTAAGCTTCTTGTGGGGACAGATGGAGATAGCTGGGGTAGAAATAGATGGTTGGGGTAGAAATTTCTTCTTCTATTTGCAGAATAAAAGAAGGGAGGGGAGTGAGCATATAGCATGAACTCAAGTGCCCACACCAAAGAGCTTGAGTATGAGAAACAGAGAGAGGTTACCGATGGGCTTTTGGCAAGTGGTCCATAGTGAACTGATCTGGACCCAAAGCAATGAGCCATTTGGGTTATGATTATTCAGTTTACTGGAGCTGACACAATGTACCATCCAAATTTTTAAAATAGGTCTGTTCCTGTACCAGCATGTCATAAGATGCATAGTCCATTTTTGCCTCTCAGAACACAGAATACCCATAATTAGGTGACAATTTAGGGGAGGGTAAAACTTGTTTAGCTATACATTAACTATAAAATTTTCAGAATTTTTTTTCTACGTAGTAAATAATATTTTGCCTTTAGTAAGGAAAATTGTAAAGAAGATTGATTCAGAAGTGGAAAATCTTTGACTATCTTATACATATTCGCTAGACAATGAATATGCTCATAATATTCTCATCAAAATCTGTCTTTAAATTATTTGAATCTAAATTAATTTTCCTAAGTAATAAATGACAGCAGCTAAAAGTTATAAGGCTATTTGGCACTATTAAGACAATGGTTAAGAATACACCAGCACCCCAAAAACTAATTAACTCGAGTACCAATCCTTTAGATTTGTGTACAGCTTCCAGGAATAGGAACGCTTAAACAAATCTGACATTTAAATTGTGGTTTCTCATTCTTTTTATATTATAAAGAAATATGTATGCAGACCATAGATCTTTTGGACTATTCAGATAAAGAATTTAGTATCAAAGGATCCATGTAAAGTCAACAGAGGCTTTACTTGGAAGGTTATGAGGAACTCTGCAAAGCCAAATATGCAGTAAATGTTCTGAGAGGTATCAGTGGTCCTCAGAGTTTCTCCCATGTGCCAATGCCTATAGATGGCCATCTATTAAAAATTGGGTAAAAGGGTAAATTTTAAAAAAGAATCTCTAGAAAAGAGCATCTCAATCTATCACATCACAAGCAACTTTGTAAAATTATACACAGGAAACGATGGAAAAAATGTATCAAAAGATTAACAATGCTTTGTTGCGATGGTGAGACGATTGGTGTTTTTTAATTTACGTTTTGATTCTTTTTCAATTTTTTAAACTAAATAACATATATTCTTCCTATAATAAGGAAAAAAATCATTAAAAAGATGCATGCTTTTTTTACAGCCACAAAGTTCAAAGTAATTACAGCCAGCTGAAGAACTTCATGGAACAGAGGCAAGGAACCAGTGTCCCAGTCAACTCCCCACTTCACGTGGCGGGAGAGTGGGAAGAAAGTGGGTGGGGAGAACGAGGAAAAGAGGATTTTAGACAAGCTTTCCTAGAAATTTCCCAAAATGGCATTGTGTGTCCAAGGATTACTCTTTGTCTCTTGTTGGTTCTTGGTGTGAAGAAACAAGTATAACAATTTACAGCAAAATTAGGTCTCCCTATTATGGAGAAAATATTTCCCTAAAAGTCAAATAATTCCTCGGCTGGTCTTCATGACAGCTGTTAGACACAACAGAGATTTCTACCTTAGACGCGGAGACGTGATTCTATCTTCTCTTCTTTACCCATGTTCTTAAAGCCTAATCATACAGCAAGGAGACTGGAGGCTGAACGCTCTGAAGAACAAAAGGACCGGGGGTGGGGAGGGTATAGCTCAAGTGGTAGAGTGCATGCTTAGCATGCACAAGGTCATGGGTTCAATCCCCAGTACATCCTCCAAAAATAAATAAACTTAGTTACCTCCTCCCTGTCAAAATAAATAAATAATACAATAATAAATAAGTAAAATATTAAACAGGTGTATGTGTGACATTGTGCTGTACACCAGAAAATGACACATTGTAATTGACTGTACTTCAATAAATAATAATAAAAAAAAAAGACTGAAACACCTTACCTGAGACAGTACAAATACAAAATCAGAGATGAAATGACAAACAGGAGGATGTAAAGTAGCACCGTGAGCATCACACCAAGAATCCCTGATTGCATGGTTCTTTCAAACATCCAGTAGAGCTTTGCTGCGTCAGCTACAGGAGTCTCCCCGCTGTGGGCAAGCCGCTGACAAAAGGAAATACAAAGTAAGAAAAAAATTAGGGTGGAAAGTTAGTTAGATCATCAAGTTAGGTTAATTTAAATACGCAAAGACCATATGATAGTATAATTTGTTTTTTGGGTTTTTTTGTTTTCTTTTTGGGGGGTTCTTTTGGAGGTAATTAGGCTTATTTATTTTGTTTTAATGGAGGTACTGGGGGTTGAACCCAGGACCTCGTGCATGCTAGGTATGCACTCTACCACTGAGCTATACCATCCCCCCTGTTTTCAAATTAAATTAAATTTTCAAGGTGCTGAAGATCACCAGATCTTCAGCTGCATGAAGGAAAAGAGAAAGACTAGGTTTGTGTGGTTGGTTTACCAGGATTTTTCTCATTTTCCCTATAAGCATTTAAATGTGTGCTCCACATGCAATTCATAAAGTAAAAGCCATGTTTTATTTATGTACTATTAACTTCTGAATTTAATAAGCACAAGCTATGCAGAAATTAAATATGATGGTGGAAAGATTCTTTTCTTTCTGAAGCAGATGTGAAAGGAGTTTAATTTGTGCCACGCATAAAATAGATGGCTTATTTTAGAAACTTATAAAAAAAAAGTTATCAGGCTATTTAATGTGAGCTTGAAAACCAAAGTTTACATTAGGTCAGTTTAATAATGTCTTTATTTCAGACAAGGGAAAACATATTCTATATTGGGTTAGAAATAAATACAGGCAATGAGATCTTTAAAAGCAAATATAAAATGCTACATACCTAAGGCATTATCATGTGGCATCTTTGACCTTTTGAGTTTTATAAAACATGAATGTTCTTTAATTACGACTCTCATGATCTAGTGGAAGTGGAAGTCTTATGTAATAAAAATGTAAATAAGGTATTTTTTACCCAATGTAAGAGAGAAAAAAGAATTTCTCTACTCTTTAAACTGACAATTATATAAATAAAGCTTAATAGGGCACTTTAAAACTAACCCGTGGTACACATGTATAGATAAAAACAGAAGCCTAGAGATGTTAAGTTGTATTTACTCTACACCAAAAAGTCCATTAGTCATTGGGCAGTGATATAATTTAGACGTTTTGACACTCAACTACTGCTTCCTCCACCACACCAAAACTTTTATTTTTATGTTCTGTACTGGTTAATCGGTCTACCTTGCAAAATGTGAGTCTGTTGCTAGGATTTTAAGCAGCAGATCTATAGCGGTGGTCATGTGTTTCCCCTACTTCAGATCTTTAAAAGTAAAAAAATAGAGACACGGGATTCACTGATGAAACACACACAAAAAATGACGTATGTTTGATGCCAATAACATAATCTAATTAATAGATGCTAATTGTTCATCTGCCCGACACATATGGTATTGAATGCCTATTATGCATCATTAAGCTTGAAGATAAAAGAGTGAATAAAATCACACAAAAGCCCTACCTTCCTGGAACTTTCATTTAAGTAGGGGTGGATGGTAGAAAACAAGTGATAGTAAGCATGTAAGATTAAGTAACATACATGGTATATTAATTAGAGAACAAAAATTTAAAATTTATTATTATTATTATTATTATTATTATTATTATTATTATTATTATTATTATTAAGTAATTAGGTTTATTTGTTTACTTTCCAGTGGAGGTACTGGGGATTGAACCCAGGACCTCATGCATGGCAGACACTCTACTACTGAGCTATACCCCTCCCCAAAGAATGAAATTAAAAAAAATAAATAAAAAGCGGAAAAATTATAGGAGCAGTGGGGTGTGTTATTAAATATTTCAATCAGAAAAGGCATCACGGAAAAGGCACCATCTGAGCAAAGACCTGAAGGGTGTAAGGGAATGAGCCATTGCCTCCCAGGTGGCACTGACCCCACGCGGCCCTGACCCCACGCGGCCCTACTACGTCTGTGTGTGCGTAGATTTTGATTCCTCAACTAGAGCATCTAAGTTCCTGCTCGGACCCCTGGGGCAATGGTTGCTACCTCTTGTATCCCCCGCAGAGCATTAGTATCCTCACATACTACAATCCTCATGCTTGTTCACTTAATACGTAGGGTGCCTTAGGTTGTTCCGTTTATCCCCAGTTGGTCTCTCATTTGATTCTCTCAACAGTACTGTGAAATGACTAAGGTGGGTGTTACTGTTTCTGAATATTCTTACTGTTTTGTAATGCGGATGACGAAACTGAAGACTGGAGAGGTTGACTTGTCCAACGTCATATAGCTGACAAACGGCAGAGCTGGGACAGAATCAGTCCCCCCGACCCCGAGTCTCTGCTCTAATACTCCACAGTCACTTCAGATGGATTCTCAAGACTTCTTTGCTGAGTGAAAATACTTGCATTCTACTTGTGATCTTTGTTCTTATGGTTTATTCTTATCTGCCTCTACTGAGGCCAAGAACAGTGCCCTATTTATTCTGTATCTTTTAAAATCCTGTGCAGAGAGCAAATACATGCTGATCAATTAAAAGATTCAATAGCAAATCTTTCCTCTACTTTTTATCTAGATCAGGGCTCAGTTAGAGAATGAATTTATAAACTCAGTGGAATTATTGAGCAGAGTATCGTTAATGGGGGTCAGGGGACTGCACTGCCAACCTTTGAGCCAGCAAACTGAGACTGGCAAACTGTTCTTAGCAACATCACAATCAATCAATGCTTCAGTCTCAAATCATTCTGCCACATCTCCTTCTAGATTTACATGAGAAAAATGAATCCATAATAAAAACTATCAGTAAAATTAGGTATCATCTCTCTTGGCTCACTGACAGAGATCAAAAAATCATGTCAGTGGAAGCAACCTAAATATCCATCGACAGATGACTGGATAAAGATGTGGAGTGTGTGTGTGTGTGTGTGTGTGTGTGTGTGTGTGTGTGTGATGGAATATTATTCAGCCATGAAAAAGAATGAAATAATGCCATTTGCAGGAACATGGGTGAACCTAGAGATAGATGATTATACTAAGCAAAGTAAGTCAGACAGAAAAAGAACAAATATATGATATCACTTTTATGTGGAATCTTAAAAATGATACAAATTAACTTATTTACAAAACAGAAATAGACTCACAGACATAGAAAACAAACTTACGGTTACCAAAGAGGAAAGATGGGGGAGGGATATATTAGGCGTTTGGGATTAACAGATACACACTAGTACATATAGAATAGATAAACAAGGTCCTATTGTATGGTGCAGAGAAGTATATTCAATACCTTGTAGTAACTATAATAGAAAAGAATCCAAAAAAGTAGGTATTTATGTATGTACAACTGAATCACTTTGCTGTACACTTGAAACTAACACAACACTGTAAATCAACTATACTTCAATTAAAAAAAAAAACAGAAACAGAGGAATTTTAAAAATCAGATGATTCTCAGCTTTATTCACTAGAAGGAAGTGTTGAAAGGACTGGAGGCAGGAACTCGGGCAGCCGCAACCTCACGAGTGACACTGAATCCAGGATAACGATGATGCCGCATGGAGCCGTAGTTCTCCAACTGTAATGCACAGGAAAATCATCTGGAGGTCTCATTAGAACCCAAAGTCCCTTCCCAGAGGCTGGCCCCCTTCCCAGAGTTTTTGCTTCAGTGGTGAGTGAAGCGCAGGGCTTGAGATTTTTGCATTTTTTGTTTTAAGCTCCTAGGTGAAACTAACGCTATTCATCTAGGGACCTAATTTTGAGAACCACTGCTCTGGAGCAGCTCTCACACTTCAGCGTGCTGTTAAATCACTGGAGAGCGTGTTAAAATCCATGTTTTTATTTCAGTTGGTGAGAATATCCAACTATGGACTCCGGCTGATCAGTGGGCCACAAGCAGCTTTAGCATTTTTTAAAAAACAGCAAAGGTAGGTGTCATCTGCGGTGAAACATGGAGTCTAACAGGAGAACCGTCATCGTGCAGATGGGGAAGGAGCCTTCAGCTTTTCCTTCCAAGTGAAGAAAGATATGGGTGTTCTGCTCCTCTGCCGGGGTCCAGGTCGGCTTCCATCCGCTTACAGACCTCTGCAAGGGTTCTCAGGTGGCCCACCTGGAGGCTGCTTTCCCATCGGTTACCTCAGAGGCCCCAGGGTAAATTCAGGCAGCTCATTTTGTCAGCTGCCTTTGACGCAGTGCACCATTCCACTATTAATCTGTCTCAGGAACCTGACTGGGAGAAGGAAAGCAGCAGACTTTCCTTAGGAGAAGATCTCGTAAGAGCATAAAGGACGTCCTTCCCCAACAGCTTCCTGTGTGGCGTTGCAATAGGACCAGACGCGCATCCCGCCTACGGGCCTCTGGGGGGACCTGTGACACGCGGGACGTGGTCCTGCTGGAATGCAGGCAGCATCCTTCTCCACATCTCCTGCTCAACAAACCTTGACGGCACCGTCCCTTCCTTGCGAACCTGGAGTCTGAGAGAAGCAGCAATGTGGGGAAAAAATCCAGTTGGATCCAGCTCAGTCCACTCAGAGCCAGAATGGGGCTCATCAGAGGGTGAAAGAACAGGATGGGGTGGAAAACGCAACCGCGTCTGACGGACAAGGCGCCCGCTTCTGCCGTGTTGTCAAGGTGTACCCTGCTACTGAGTTTTCCGAGGGAGAGCGAAGGCTAGCACGTGAGGACAAGCCTTCCCAGCACTGGCACACTTCCCTTGGCACAGGGCTCAACCTCCAATCCTTAGCCGAAGGCTAGAAACTAGATCCACTGGTAGGCTCGAAGTACACTGCTTTTAGTTCATCGTATTAACGTTAAACGATCCACACGGTTGTGTAGCTTTGAGAATCACTGCTTTTAGTTCAATAATGTTAAATAATCTGCAAGGAGGTCATACCACTCGGAAGTGAGAAGTCAGAATTCTCACACAAAGCCTCAGAAGCCATCAGTGGACTCAGCACAGCAAGGACCCCAGTCTGTCTGGTAGAGGGCAGCTCGGGAACCCTGAGCAAGCGAAAGCCAGCCTAGCAAACAGCAAAGGGAAGGGATAGGCCTTCTCAGAAAGTGCCCAGCATCTTGTCACAGGGTGGTCTGGTCCACAGAACCAGCATCCTTGGCACCATCTAGGAGTCTGCTGAAGTGCAGCATCTCAGGCCCTACCTGCTGAATCAGTTTGCCTTTTAGTGAGATCCCCAGGTGACTCACAAGCACATCAGAGCTGGAGACACGCTGCCGCAGCATAGCGTGGCCTAAGAGAAATGAGAGAGCAGCGGGCTTTGCGGACCCCAGCTGAACCCAGGACCACATCTCCACCGGTGCAGCTGGGATAGCAGTTTGGTCTCCCGTTCCAAAAGCACATTATTAATGGTGGAATCCATTTCAAATACAGTTAACAAGCAGAGTTCATCAAAACATCCCATCCCTACGATCGACTAGGCTCAATGAATATAGTCTACACACATATAAACCAGTTGTAAACCTTTATTTTCTTCTTAAAGGAGAAATAGAGGGGAGGGTATAGCTCAGTGGTACAGTGCATGCTTAGCATGCACGAGGTCCTGGGTTCAGTCCCCAGTACCTCCACTAAACTAAGTAAATAAGTAAACATACTTGCCTACTGAAAGAAAGAAAGAAAGAAAGAAAGAAAGAAAGAAAGAAAGAAAGAAAGAAAGAAAGAAAGAAAGGGAGAGAGAGAGAGAGAAAGAGGAAGGAAGGAAGGAAGGAAGAAAGAAATGGGGATAATTTTATATTGATATATTTATACTACCCATCTGTTTTCTCGCTTGGGGTATATATTACATAGCCAGGTCTACAGTACAAAAATGCAGTTAAAATTCAGATTTCCTTTCCCTCTGTCTGTTAAAATTGCTTTAAAATCGGTGACTTCAAATTGAAGTTGTTTTTTTGACTGGAATTACTGTACTGTTTGCTAATATCTTTAAGTTGGCTTTGCTAATCTGATTTAAAGCTTTTGGCAAGTTCAATGGAGCTCAGACAAAGCAACTAAAGGGCAGGTAGTAGGGGGTGGTTAACAGGAAAGGCAGGAAAGCTTTCCCATTAACTCTTCCCTTGCCGGAGCCCGGCTCTTTCAAGCTGTACTGGCATTCCTAATCTTCCAGCACGCTCCCCAGGTGGCTCCACGCAGCTGTGCTGCCAGTGGTTCTCAAACCGTGCTCCCTAGACCCACAGCAGCAATGTCATCTGCTGTTAGAAATGCAGATTCTTGGCTCTCACCGCAGATCTGCCAAAACAGAAACTCTGGGGTCAGGGCCCATCGTGTTTTTTTTTTTAACAAGACCGGCAGTAGATTCTGATGCAAATTAAAGTTTGAGAACCAGTACGTTCCAGCAACACTCACCAGGAACTTCTAGGCCTTGCAAACTCAAAGCAACAAGGACATTTGGATGTGGCAATAAATTCACACGAATATCCACGTTAATTCTGCCTCAAATCATAGCCCCAGCTTTTACTAGTAAGTTAACTATTTTGAGGCAGTCAAATAACTGTCATCAGGAAAGATACATTTGATTTCACAAAAGAATATACTAATTTAAACTTGATGTAGAGATTTTAGTGTAATGGAAAACACACCAGCCTCAGAATTCACAAATCTGGGTTTTAGTCCTAATTACCATGTGTGCTGTGGCTCCGGACAAGTTATGTAATTGTGTGTCTGGTGTCTCCCAGCTCTAAAGTGGGAAGCATACTTGTCCCACCAAACCCATGGTGTTATTGTAAATATGCAGTCAGATAAATTGTGTGAAGGTGCTTGAGAAGTACACAGTACTCTCCCAATATTAGAATCATTACCACCATTTTTTATACATAATCATGTATGCTAGTTCATCATTCATGGTCATGAAGCCCTAAAACTATATATTTTAGAATGAAAATGCACTGTTTTGTCATTTCATAAACATCACAAATGTCAAAATAAATGCCTATGGAGTCATTTTTAAATCTATGTACTACTTAGAAATGTTTAGAAAGCTCTTATTCTCCTTGAGTAGATTTGTTATGGAAGAGTACACATCAAAAGGAAATAACCTAACCAATTAAAGGAACAACTGAACTGCATGACTACCTTTTTATAAAGTTTGGCTGTGAAAATCCTTAACGTTAAAAAAAAAGTTACCAAAAATGTTACAAAATAAAACTTCTTTGTGATCATTTTGAAAATGTACCAGTTAGTTTGAATTTGATCTCCAACATTATTTTCTACTTATTTTGCAAGTGTCTGTTTAACATAGTTAAAATTACACTTAAAATGATTGTTAGATATCCATAATTTTTAACTATGAGGAAAATTCGAGTAACTTCAATTTAAGGTGAATTTTGAATTGGTCATGATTATTGAAACTTCCCGTGTCAACTGATTTGTGCACTAAGGCTACATTCTATGTCAAGGACTCATATTCCGATTATTGTACTTGACTTACCCCCAGGACAGTATCCACAATAAACACTGCCAGTGGGTCCAGAACTGTCCATAGTCCCATGGTAATGATTAGCTTTGACAGGACGTCAGGGCACGAGGCAAACAGTAGCTGACAGCCCCATCTGATCAGAACCAAGGGAAGTATCGCTGCGTTCAGCATCAAAGGCCCCACCACAACCACAAGCGACTCCTCTCCGATGTCAAGTGAAGAGGCTGGGTAGCAGAGCTCAACTGTGAGAGGGGAAAAGTGGAACCTGTGGGAAAACAAAGCCATCACATGTGTGCAAAGGAGGAGGCTTGTCTCAAATGCTACCGATACAAAACACGTTAAAGAACGATATGCTTTCTTTTTTTTTAACACAGGAAACTGGACACTGAATAGGATCCCCCAAATTCCACGTTAGAGTCTTCATCTTCTTCTTAGTACCACCTCAGCAGCTCACTCTCAGGAAAAGGCAAAGTCCACCTGGTTCCTTGTTCTTGTAAATTTCACGTGCAGTCAGAGCAAGGAGATCAGTTTCATCCACTGAGCAGAGCACTCTTTACAGTAAAAACTGCCTGGCAGTTCACACAGACTCACTGATAGGCTATTTGAAATGCTAAATATACCAGTGGACTTAGTAAAGGCTCCATCTCTAACAGAAGTCAGAAACACAAACAAATCTCATAATTCTTCAGGATTTTGGCATAGTTGATTCATTTTGCTAGTGATTCCTCTAGCTACACCCCTAAATACAACAGTGGCACTGTTAACAAACAAAAACACCTAAAGGGACCACCTGACAGCACCTAAGGAGCTCAGGGCTGAGTCCAGGGTAGCCTAGTAATTCAAACAGCCTTGACCCAGCTGTTGGTACCATCTTTCCATGAAAGGTGAGCCTTCATCGACTCTCGTTTTTCCTTTCCTGTTTTTCAGCCTTAGAAAGCTATTTTGTAGTTAATCCTGCTTGTGCGTTCTTGCTTATCAGCTCTCTACTAAAAAGAGTTCTTCATTTTATCCATTCCTTGACCTTTGCTTTGAAGGAAAGTTTTATGCTTTGTTCATATGCTGCTGTGGGTATCAAATAATGTGTGTCTATTTCTTTTTTTTTTAATTGATGTACAGTCAGTTACAATGTCAACTGCTGGTGTACAGCACCATGTCCCAGTCATGCATATACATACATATATTTGTTTTCATATTATTTTTCATTAAAGGTTATTATAAGATATTGAATATAGTTACCTGTGGTATACAGAAGAAATTTCTCTTTTTAACCTATTTTTATATATAGTAGCTAACATTTGCAAATCTCAAACTCCCAAATTTATTCCTTCCCACACCCCGCTTCCCCCGGTAACCATAAGATCGTTTATTATGTCCGTGAGTCTGTTCCTGTTTAGTAGATGAGTTCATTAGTGTCCTCTTTTTTTTTTTTTTTTAAAGATTCCACATATGAGTGATATCATATGGTATTTTTCTTTCTCTTTCTGGCTTACTTCACTTAGAATGACAATCTCTAGGTCCATCCATGGTGCATTTCTTAGCTGAGGACCCGACACAGAGTAAAAGCAGAAGAGAATGCCCCTTGCTGCCGCAGCTATTGTCAGGTCTCATAACCACGAAGTGACATGGAGCTCATGTATGACTCAAGCCTGCGGACCTAGACAACCGTCAGCAAAGTACCTTCACACATTAGGTCCTCTGTTGCTTAAGAAATGGAATAAACTGGGCTGTCAAGATATTTTTTTGCACTCTCATTTCATTAACAACCAATAAATATAGAGTTTTGTTTTCTATTGAACAAGAGAGTGGGCAGCAAAAAGCAACTAGCTGAAGCATATAATATTTGTCCTTTCTGCTTCAGAAACTCACACACACAAAAAGAGAGAAAGAAAAAAGTGAAGAAAGGAATATAGTGTCTATATAAAATTCTCCCTTGAAGATAGTTATTTAGTACAAATTTGCATATTCCATGATAGATTCAGGTATTTGTGACTTAATTCCAAAAGATGATCAAAAACTGTATGTGTATTATACATACACACATATTCCTTTTCACAGTGTCTTGAAGTAGCCTGTGATCTTCTTAATTGAAAATATACGCACATCTTTATTTTTATCTGCACCATCTACATTTGAGAAAATGAATTTCACTTGTATTGACACCTATCTGTTTGTCTATCTGTAATGTCTATGCAATCATGTTTGTGGAGAGATAACCTTTGAAGTGTCATTTTTTTCCAGGGGATAATGGCCCAGGAAGCTGCCTGGGCTTGAGTTTGGTAATTGTTTGAATTCAATCATTTTGCAGAAGCAGGAATCTTTGCTTCTCTGAGCATAGGTGATAAATCATACTTACATTACTTCTAAAATACCTTCAACATAAGTCACTCTGATAGAATCAAAATAGAATAAAATATTGTTGCTAAATTCCTTTTTGGATTCTGCTCAGGTATTAGAACATATTTGAATCTGCTAAATTTTAAATAAATATTGATGTACCAGTTACACAGTATTTGTATATACAGACCCACAGAATGAGAATATAACTGTAACAGACATTCCTGCTCTCAGATAAAGACATTTTCGTCTTTTCAAATCATCCCTGCGTTTTAAGTCTCATGGTAAATGGATGGGAGAGGAGCTTTTTTTGTACTTTTGCTTAGTCTCTCAAGATGAAAATGCATGCCTTTGAGTTTCAGGGGAAGGCACTCACTTTGTCACAGGAGTTGAAATGGCCTGGAGGAAAAGCCACTGGCTGAGGTAATGCAGGTAGAGCCTCAGGAACCAGAGAGAAGCCATCAGCAAGATAATGTACCAGAAGCCCTGGCTTCGCCACTGAGCTAGCTGAAGTTCTGAAAACACTGACGCCAGCACAAAATAGAGATGTTTGAAGAATTCTCCAGATCCATTTCCATCAGCAACTGAAGAACAGCTACAAACAGAGAAATAATAGATAAGTGCTGGGCTTAAAGCACAACCAAAAGTAAAAAATTTTTGAGAATAATAATAAAGACATAGCAAAGGTAAAGTTGAATGAAATTGCTTTTAAGGTACTTGGGCCTCAAACGATTTATGTTCCTTTTCACTATAATGGATTACTAAAGGAGAACAGAATGATATATGCATATGGAAACGCAAATCAAAACCACAGTGAGATATTTCCTCACACCCATTAAGATGGCTACCATCCAAAAAAAAAAGAAAGAAAAGCCAGAAAATAATGTGTTGATGAGGATACGGAAAAATTGGAACTCCTATGTGCTGTTGATGGAAATGCAAAATGGTACAATTGTTATGGAAAACTATATGGCGGGTCCTCCCAAAATTGAAAATACAGTTACCATCTGATCCAACGATATTCCCCCTGGGTATATATTCAAAAGAATTCAAAGCAGGATCCCAAACAGATATTTGTACACCTACGTTCACAGCAGCATTATTCACAGTAACCAAACGGTGGAAGCACCCTAACTGCCCATCAAGTGGAATATTATTCAGCCTTAAAAAGGAAAAAAATTCTGCCACAGGCCACAACATGGATGAACTCTGAGGCTATTATGCTAAATGAAGTAAGTCATAAAAAGACAAATACTGTGTGATTCCACTTAGATGAGATAAACTAGAGCAGTCAAGTCATAGAGACAGAAAGTAGAGTGGTGGTTGCTAGGGGCTGGGGGAGGGGAAGAGGAGTTGTTTAATGGCACAGAGTTTCAGTTTTGCAAGATGAAAAAGTTGTGGAGACTGGTTGCTCACCCACGGAGACACACTAAACACAACTGAACTGCACACTTATAATGGTTAAGATGATATATTTGATGCTATGTGTGTGTTACAATTAAAAATTTAAAAAGAAATATAGAGACAAATGATTATAAACAACAAACGTATTTTTTTTAATCCTGAAAATCTATACCATTGCCCTGTTTATCTCACCTACTCACAATGATCCCTCTTTATTAAGGTTACGTTTAATTATTTGCACATAACGTGTTAAAAGTTAACTATTTCATTTTGAAAATTGAGACGAGTTATTAACATATCATTGAAAACATATGAATGAGAATTTCAACCTTAGGAATGCTCATGTTCTTTAGTACAATACCGACATTTTCTGTTGAAACCGACCATGAAAGAATTATGTGCGGTTATTCTGATTTAGCTCTGATTTCCTCTCTCTGCTCAGTATTGACGGCAAGAGATGTTTTCAAAGCTTCTGAAAGCAGGAGAGGAGATGAAGAGGCTACCTGAAAGGCGCGCAGGGGCAGAAGTCGCTCCTCACCGGTTCCCATGGCTACGCGCAGGGAGTATTCAGTAGAGTTACTGGGGCTTAGTGACTAAGTGTTACAAGTTCTGGAATCTGGGCGATTCCTTTCTACGCCTTAGTTTCCTCATATGGAAAAGGAAGATGAGAATAGTACCAACATTCCAGGGTCAATACGACGACTGAGTTAACAGATACAAAACGCTTTAAACAATGCTATCCCTAAGCAACTATCACAAAATAGTAAGTACTCATGATGCTGTTTCCCCTTTTCCTTCTTCCAGTAATTAGCAGAGCTCCTTTGAAATAGGCTGACTTTCCATCAAGCCCAAAAAATGTATGCGATCTGTCTAAACGACAATATTTTTTTTAATTTTTAAAGAGATTTAAACATGGAAATGCATATATTTGCTATTTAATTAAAACAGTAAATATTGATGGTACACATCATCATTGGTTTAATAAAATGTCGGTTTTACTAAACCAGTGATCGATCTTTATAATAAGTAGGGTCCAAGTTCCTGGATTAGTTTGTCTAATCTGATTCTGAAATAATCCAGTAAATTATTTCTTCAACCAAAAATAGTCCTGATTATAAACACATTACCAGAGGAGAAGCTGGTACCACAGTAAGTAGTTCAGTGACTTAGTGACCAACCACAGCAGTTCAAGGCCGTGTGGGAGCGTTAACAGAAACGGAATTCATAGACAGATTCCAAAGATTTTTATATACAAAAGCTCATCCCTCCCTCAAGACTATCAACTACAATGACAATTGTACCATGGAAAGAAAATAAATAACAGAAACAAGAGTCTTTGGGAAGAAAAACAAGAAACACAAAAAACTAACAACAGCAGAAAGTAAGAGAAAATACATTATTCCCCTTAAGATTCCAATCCATGACTTTAGTCGTTTGGGCTGCACAGGACTCACAAGGCACTGAACTTGACATCGACAGTTTATTTTCGTTGATTTTGGGTGTATTTTGCCAGGAAGGTGCAGAGCATCATCTAACTGAAAACGACATGCAGTCAGGTGAGAACAGCTAAACGGGAAGCAGACCCCAGGAGGCTCTGGTTTACCACAGGCAAAACAGTCAGGAGGCTACAGACAGACTCAGAATACCGTACTGCGTTTACCATTATGTGAACTGAAACCCTGAACTTTCTACACTGCTACAGGAAAATACTCTGCACATGGTCCCCTCTTCAGTTAATGACTGTGTCACTGTTTCACTTCTTCAAAGAGAAGAGAAAACCGAATACAGATTTGGCATTGTGTTGTTTGCAAAAAACAGGAAAATCTCAAACGCTGCAAAACAGAGAAGACAGTAGCTTCTCAGACCTTTGGAAATTTCCACTGTTCTTTTCATCTATTGACATAAGATGACTAAGCAGTTTAAATATGTAGGCACAGAACCCACTATTAAGTCAGATTTTACCATTAGCTTCACTGATGAAATGTTTCCAATCCACATTCAGATCCACACACTTGAGTATGGGACGTTTGATTTAGGACGAATATCACTCACATTTCACTGCGTACCATTTATATCTAATTCAAGATACTCGGTTTTCTTGTACCTAGTCAACACAATTCAATGTTTTTCTATTTGTTTAACAATAGTAATTACAGCATCTGGATTTCAAGAATTAGGAAAAACCTGGAATCAATAATGTCGAGTTTAAAAAATTGTATACAGCAAAGTTAGAAATTAATAAAAGAATCAGTTGATGTTAGAATGTCGCCAAATAAAAGGATGTGTCGAAAAGCTCCTTAGGTGAACAAAGCTAGTCAATTACAGCCATCTAAACAACTCCTGTAGACAAGAAAACGTCAGTCCCCGTCTTAATCGTTTTGAACTTGCACCTGAAATCTAAACACGCACGGATATAGTACTGCCCCTGCAACCCTCTCTCTGCATAAATTGTTTTTAAAATGGATTTCATTCAAAAGAAAATTCTGCATCTGTGTTTCCCAACTGTCTGGAAAGAAAGCCTCTTTTTTATTCCTGCATCCATGCAAGGCCCGTGATGAAACACAGCGCTGGGGCATGATATCTTCCTCCACGTTTCAACCGTCCTTTCCCTCCTCTGTAATCCTTCTTGGTTATGTACAAAGAGTATGACCATCAGAAGGATAATAAATGGCCTCTGCCACTGGGGTGTGTAATACGTACAGTGGGAATTGATTTGCTGGTTATGAAGGAAGCCAGAGAGCACACAGATCATTGCAAAAATCACATTGAGGCCAGCAGCTCCTCCCCAGTTCACGCAGGCGGCTCCTCTCTCGCTGCCAGAGGGTGAGAGGAATGGTGAGGTCATCCAGTATTCAGCTATTAAATGAAACCTATTTCTCTGAACTTCAGCCACATTTCATATGACACACATATATCCCCCTTCCGTGGCCAGTCCTTATAGAGACCTGAAATCAAACAAGATTTCTATGATCCATCAGTGTAATAATAATAAAAAAAAAGACCAAAATTGCTTTGGGGGAAAAAAAAAAGCATGGAATGCATTCTTAAACTCCCTTCCACAGTGAACAAGGGTCCTTAGGAATTTGTATACAACCAGGTCCTGCGATCTGGGGAGTAAAGAGGAATTAGACAAATGGGAGTGGGGGAGGGTAGCCAGGAAAGCCAGGAGGGCCTTCCATCACACAGGTCATTCTCAGAAGAATGAAGCTCTTTTTCTAGAACTGAAAACAAGCTGACTAGGGTGGAGGAAGTCTAAGCAGGCAAAGACGGTGATGGATTAGGTAAAAAAGTAGGTAAAAAAGGCCTGTTTATAAAGGGGACTCTATTCTACCACCATCAATGGCCCACAAAGGATTCTAGGGTGAGGGAGATGGGGAGGGATCCCACGTTTGAAGAAACGCTGCTCTGGCTGCCGGATGGAAACGTGCGGGGAGGGTCCAGACTCAGGGGAGGAAGGATTACAATTTAGATGATGACCTACTGGTGCTGCTCCAGGAGAAGCAGGACTCTCGAGCTTTCAGAAACGTGGGCGTGGCTAGTCTTCATTGTCACAGTCACAGGTAGAGTGGAAAAGGCCCCTTGTCCTCTGACAGGTGCTTGGGCAACTCAAACGAGGAAGGCCTCCTGCCCCTGCAGCAGTCCCCTAGGGCTGCCATAGCCACAAACGGGGTGACTTCAAACAAAAGAGAGGTATTCTCCCACAGTTCTGGAGGCTGCACGTCCTCAGCCAAGGTGTTGGCAGAGCCACGCTCTCTCTGAAGGAAGGTACAAGGTGACAGATCTTTTCTTGCCTCTTTCAGTGTCTGGTAGCCCCCAAGACATTCCTCGACTAGTGGCAGCAGAAATCCAACCTCTGCCTCCGTCATCACACGGCCATCCTCGTTTTGTGTGTCTGTGTCGTCACATGTGAGGAGGACACCATACTGGACTAAAAAAGGGTCCACTCTACTCCAGGACCATCTCATCTCAACTTCCACCTGCAATGATCCTCTTCCCAGCTAAGGTCACACTCTGAAATACTAGGGTTTAGAACCTCAACATATTATTTGAGGGAACACAATTCAACCCACGACGCCCCCACATGCCAACAGCAACCCTTTGAGAGGAGGAGGGACGGATCAATGGGTGGACTTGAGAGATCTTCCACTACAGTTAACAGGATGTGGAGACTGTTTGAATATAGGGCCTTAACGAAAAGAATCAAACGTGGTTGCAAAGTTTCTGGCCCAGGGAGCTCATCCAAAGGTGACTGAGTGGAGAGCATATTAGGAAAAAGCATTTGGTGGGGAAGAGGGAAAAATGAGGAAAAAAAAAAACCCACTAAGCTCATATTGACGCGTGTATGGAAAATGCCTCTGGTGCATCTAAGAGAATTTGCCCAAAAGCCTGTCGTCCTTACAGAGGTGGAGCTCAAGAGACATCGGAAATGGAAACAGCAGTTTGAAGTCACCGACGTGGAAACCAGAAGCCATCATCCCGGCGGAGACCCCTCATCGACATACACTAGGTGGAAATGATGTGAAACCCAAAAAACTGCAGAAATGTTGGTCACTAGGTGTAGTGCAAATGTCCTCTGCGCAGAACGGGCCATGACTACACTGAGCAGCACAAACTCAGGCACACACTGAAGAGATCATTTTCCCATATACCGGCTTCCAGCTACAAACCCACTTAATCTGGCCAAAATCATCCTCTTTCATTCATTCCTTCAAAGAATGGCTCATGGAGAAGTGTTTTTAAGGTAAGGCAGGATTTGGGGCAGTAATAACTGATGTAATAGTAGCGTCTGTTACGTGTTGGACACGGTCTAATGTAACACGTGTGAACTAGACCTGACTTGCCAGGGCGCTTCGGAGGACGTGTGTTACTGCAGTCATTTCACAGACGAGGAAACGAAAACTACGGAAGGGCAAACGATTCGCTTTAAATCATACAGATTTTAAGAGAAAGAGCCAAGACCAGAATCTAGATTTCAACCTGCTTGTAGTCTGTGTGCGCCCACCATCCGTGCTGCTCTGAGTCCGTGGGGGCTGACAGTGTTGGCAGGAAGGAGGTTTACCGCTCACTCCCATATCCTGGGAGCTTGCATTGGAACTCAGTCAACGCGCGCTGATGTTAACGCTGATGAGTTAACGCGGCCATTTGTTCTCCTGAGGCAGGAACTGTCTGCGTCGTTCCCACCGCCACGTCCCCAGGTCCCAGCACCAGGCCTCGTGCAGAGTAGGTGCTTAAAAACAAGTATTTGTTAAGTAAATCGTGTTTTCAATGCATGGTTTTCCAAGTGGTTTAGATGAAGACCATGATCCGCTACGGTCGGTTGCCTGTGTGTTCAGGTTTCCCCATTTCAGTATTGATACAGCCCATGCTGACTGATTTGCTTCTGGTGACTAAGAAATTAGAAAACGACCATCAGGATTTTCTAAGTGGCAGTTGAGAAAAGTCTCATCAGGGCACAGCGGTATATCAGCAAACGATTTGGCTGGCAGGGACTCTTTGGGCAAACTCACTGCAACATCATGTTTAAAAGAAAATAAGATAAAACTAAATAATAATAATAATAATAATAAGGTAAAACTATGTCAAGATAAAGAAGCATTTGGAAAGAAAGAGCATTAATTTAAAAAGATCATTACCATACTATAATCATGTGTTGATTATTAGATTAATTGTACAGAAATTATAAATGGTATCAATTTTCTTTTTGATCGAAGTTGTTAAAATGCTCAAATCTGCCATTGCGTTGTCACTGTTTCAAGTATTTGGGGAAATAATTTTACAAAAGTATCTGTACATATACATTTACCAAAACATTGTGCATATAACCGTTATCCATTCTTTCAACATTTAGAAAGCTTTATCGAAGGAAAACGTCACAAGATTTTCTTGATATTAGCATTTTTCATCTAGATTTCCCCTCCCCTAAAATTGTGTCTCCTTGGCCAATTTGGGTATTGTACTTTTAATATAACACATTGCACTTTTAACAGGTTTAATTCAATTTACAACAAATGCCTCTAATTAAGTTAAAAGATCTTTGAAAATTGCTAAATCTTAGGGGTAATATTACCACTACTGACATTGAAATAATTGATCATTCCCACTGAGGCACAGAAGTATGAATGTTCTAATGAGAAAACAGGGATTGAAGGATGTTGAAGGAATCCAAAGAGACTCCCAAACTCTTTAGGCTGTTATTTCCAAAGACAGTCTCTGAATGGGAGTGGGGACATTGGAGGGGGGCAGGGACAGACAAAACTTTTCTTAGAAGGGAGAGAAAACGAGATCGAACTTCCAAAATAATGTTACGTCTTGGAGCAAAGGTGACCAAGGTCTGTTCGCCTTTCTGAAAAAAATATCTTTTATTCCACATGTGTGTTTCTCTTTTAGAACATCTTTTTTTTTTTTTTTTGCAATTTATCAATAGTATTTTCTTTAATACTCCATGGTACCATGGTAACAAAGACTGGCTGTGGTGTTAGAATGCAACAATTTATCCAAGAGAGGTTTTCTCAGAGTGAAGAATAAGTAAATACAGGGCTGGTGCTTTATGATAATTAAGATGTACGAAAGCTAAGGACAACTCGTGGTCCTGAATGAAGAGTGACACCAGAGCCAGAAGCAGAAATGTACAGGTTTTGTCAGTTTTTATCGACGCTTTCCCTCTGGCTTTAGAAAGTCAAAGTCACCTTTGCAGCTAATCTGTCAGTAAGAAGAAGACCATTTACCTGGCTGATATTTGCCCCGCCTAATTGTTTAAAACGTTTACAAAGCACTTTATCAGTGAAATAGCTAAATACTTTATGCAGGGTGGAAGTTGTATTAGGAATTGGAATAATGCAAAAGTGGTTAGCTTTGAAAACAACTGCACTGGTGAGCCACATGATAATGCATAAACTTTAATTTTTTTAATTATGCCAAACATTAAAAAAGATACTTCATAGATGCTTCCTCTAAAAACAGGGAATCATAATGTCTTCCTCTTCAAGTTATGAGGATCAAACGAGAGTCCTAGGAAGGCGCCTGCCACTTTAAAAGGAAGATTGCTTTATGACACAAAGCGGGGAAGTCACTAAAGACAAAGAAAGTTGTTTCAAAGTGCAAAATTGGCTTCTAATGTTCATTTCACTATTGCAGGCAAGGGTAAAACTAATGTCAGGCATCGTACTGTGATTCTTTTAACGGCATATATAGCTGGCTTAGACATTTAAATCAAAAAGCGCAAGTTATAGCTTTGGTTTCTCCTCTTTCCTTCTTCCCTAACACCAGAGTTTGGCTAGTGAGTACCAGACAAATAGGTTTTGTTTTTGTTTTGTTTTGTTTTGTTTTATTCTGCGGTAAGAAGTCCAGAAATACAAATGCAACCCCAACCATTGACAACATCAGACATTTTAAAAATAGGAGACAGAGAAAATATCCTTGCAGTGCATAGAAGAGTTAAAGCAGGAGGTCGCTAAACTGTGATCATGTGTAAATAACACACTCAGATCTCGTTGTGGGGTTGGGCTTGATTTTGCCTTTTTTTAGCCAAATGTGGACATCTGGAGCAGTGGGTTGGTCTTCCTTGGGTTCAAGAAGATCTTGTTCAACTGAACTGAATTAAATTGAATGCATCTAGAATGAGCTTTATTTAGCAGTGTGTGTATGTGTGTGTGTGTAGCATATACATATATAATGTCAAAAGAAAATGCATAACATAATTTAAAAATTTTGAGCTTTTAAAATCAGATGGAACTGGGTTTGAGTATCAGTCCTCATCACAACATAACTGTGTGAATCTGAGCAAAGTACTTAATCTCTCTAAAATAAGATTATACCTAAAAGGTACCTACTTATAAGATAATATCTATTCCAAAGGTTCATAGAGCAATCAAAAGGGAGAATGTAATATTTGTCTCATAATAGATGTCCATTTAATGTTAGCCAAAAGAATTATTTATTTTTCATCAATAATACTAATAGTATTTTCTAAGCAAATAATAATGAAAATAATCTGAATTTCACTCTCTTATCCTTGTTTGCTTACAGAGACATGTTCTAGCTGTAGAAATAAAATTTAAATCCTTCCAATTACGTCAAAAGAAGTTCTAGTAATCATTAATCCATACCTTCTTTTAAAACTTCTAAAGACCTCAAAACAGAGGGGTATACATTCTTATAATTTAATACAACAAAATACATAATGTATTAACACTTTTTCTTTCCAATTTAATCCTGAGTTGTTTTATTTAGCCACCTATTATAAAAAGTAATTTGTGTTGATAGCTCTGAGGAAATATAGAAATTAAAGAGCTAATTAAATTCTTTCTGAGTAATTTTTGAGTCTCTATATCCATCTATATATGTGTGTGCACATATTCAAACGTCTTACAAGTGGCCACATACCGCTGGACGTTTCTGGAAATTGACCTTCCATGATGCCTACTTTGCCTCACTGTTTCCCCGGGGCAAATAAACCCAACCTTTAAGCCATATTGCCAAAGGAATCATAGATCATGCACCTGGTGGCACTGAACCAGACTGTCAGAAATTGTGATCAAGATAGGAAGGAGAGGTGATGAGAAACTGACCTATTTGATGTGAACTCACTATTTATGGAAGATCTTAAGGAAGTTTTTTACTGTCTTAAGTTCAAATAATAAGTATCCTATGAAACATTTAAACAGTGGCCCCATTTCTCTAAGTAGTTTGGCATCTTCAAAGTTACATTTAAATGATATTTTTACAAATGCTTGGCCTGCATATTTTTTTTAAAAAGAGTTTTTCAAACCTATTTCAAAAGCACTCTAAGAGAGCCGTAGCTGGTCTAAGAACCCCTGGATATCAACCTGAAACAAACATCTGATCACAGTTTGCAAAATGCTTTGCTGATTTAAGGCTGTTATCTATACTCTTATATTTCAAAGAATGTACTGTTTTTGCCAGTGGGAGCTCTGACCTATAAAAATGATAGTTCCCTTCATCTTTGCACTTCCTGAAACGCATGTCTTCAAAGGGGACGTCTGAGAACGTAATGCGGACTAGCACAGCCAGGTACACATCAGCCACAGAAACAGTTAGTGCTCTCCCCCGAAGGGGGTGCCTTCTGCTCTGAGGCGGAGGAGCGTGCAGGAAGTCTACGGAGAAGAGATCCTGAGACCTACACACACCTGCTCTGAAGTGAAGGAAGCAGGACTGAGAAGAAGGAAGTGCTGACCCTTAAGGACATGGTAACTGAGTCCCTGGCTGATGATCCGGAGTCGGAGTGGCCCTTGGCAGGTGTCCCAAAATGAGGCTGGGGACAAGGCCTTTGTACTTCCACGTCAAGTCTCTTCTTGTATTTGCAATTTTAAAGTATCCTTTACTGATACTGACCTCACAGTACATTTGATTTCTAAAACCTCGACCAGGAATTGGCATTAAATACAGATGTACTAAGTAAACAGAATTAAAATGTGTTGAAAAGTATCATAAGAATGTGGAACACATCATCACTTTTGCCTCAATAATGTCACTCAAAGCGCCAAAAGCCAGAAAATCAAAGAACCTGTTTTTGCTAGTTTTGTTACAAACAGCGTTTAGGACAACCCTTCGGATGAATGACAGGGATGAACTGGATTATGTGTTGATTCAGATGTTGGTATTGGGGTCGCTGCTGCATGTGTGTGATGCACCTACATATTCTGTGGGTGACAAGATGATTACTAAATGCCCGTGCTGCGCACAACGTGAACAGCAAGTGTCATTTAGAGAGGTTACCAAGAGATTTCCTAACAAAATATTTTCCCAGCCTAACTTCTGTGTGTGTGTGTGTGTGTGTGTGTGTGTGTGTGTGTGTTTAGAGGCAATTCGCAGCACCAAGTCTGCATCTCCCTGGAGGCAATCACAGAGATGCGCACACAGTAAGTTTAGAAACATGGTGAAAATATGTTATTATGTAAAATGTTACATTTCCTGTACTATTCCTCACAACGTTAATTATTAGATCTAACTTGGTAAAAAAAAAAAAAAACACGTATAGAACGCTCAGTAGGTAATATAAGACCACAGTGTGTTAAGTGAGAAGAAGGGTATGTTGTGACTTGATAAAAGTGGAGGAAATACTTAACCGCCCTCTAAGGTAGCTCTCAGTGGAAACATTCAACACTAAATTAGGAAAGTACAGATTCCTGAATTTAAGGGATTTTCAAAAGGAAGGGACAGTGCAAAATCCCTGTGTCAGTAGCGCAATCAAACTAGAACCTCCCTGTTGGGTAAAAGCCATTCTGGGGATTTGCACCCAAGTCTCATGTAGCCAAAAGGGCAAGACCATCTACCTACGATGGTGAGGAGAATCAGGGAAGAGCAGGACCTGAGGGACCTGAGCTCATCTTCCAGAATCTTTGAGTCTGTTTGGAAATCAATTCCCATTTGTACAGCAACTGAACGGATTTTTTCAGAGACTAGTCATAATCCAACATCCTGACATCACGAGCAAAGCTTGTGAAAAATGAAAATCCTCCTGTTTTTCTCCTTCAAGATGGTTGCTATAGGGTTTTCATTTATTTTCCGAAAGCAGCAGAGAAAGAATAAGGGCAGGTTGCCAAGTGTGAGGCTAGGGATGTCCTTGAAGACAGCCTAAACCAAAATAAACACAAAAACAAACATGTCTACAATTAAAAGATAGTAACACTGCATTATAATTAGTCGTCTCAGGAAGTAAAGATATTTTCAGTTAACTGAATGGGTGACAATTACGTGGATTATTGTCATACTTAAAATGTCAGTGTTAAATGATTGCTTTAAGCACATAATAATAAATTCTGCTTTCTTAAGTGGCAAATACAACAAAGCCAAATACAGAGAATGTTTTTAGTGGAAGGAAAATTAAACATTAACGAAAACCTGCAACATGCATTTTTTTTTAAAGCACAGGAAACAGAAGAGAAATAGCTGTAGATAAACAAACACAGTTCTTTATTTACCACTTAGAATTAGGAGCAGGTCAAAAACTCATAGAGACAACCTGTTTGGGGGCACACCCACCGTTTATGAAGCAACTGCACAAGGAAGGATAACTACAGAGAATTCTGCAGAACCTTCAAGACCCCTTCCTGGAAATCTGGGTTAATTATAGCATTTATGAAAATAGCATTGGTTAATTTCACACCTGCCGTTAAATCCTACATGATTTCCTGGGATATGTTGTGATTACACTGTAGTCCTGCAAACCGTATTTTCTCCATGTCAGTGTTAATTGTACGGGATTAAAAAATAACAAGTGCCATTTGCTTATACTGCCACTGGTGGTACTGTCTCCCTCTGTGTCCAACGTAGAGTTCTACTTCCTTCTGAATCCCCACGTCCCCCAAACAAGCAGAAAGCCCCCAGTCATTCAGCGGCGGCAGCTTTTCCATCCTGCAAACCATGCCACCTGGAAAGCCATACCAGGAACCAGGAAGTTATATTTAACCTCACAACTGTGGGCAGGGGCAGGGCTTGCCTTTGCCAACTGGAGTCTACTTGGTTGGGGGGCTGTTCTTTCCTTCATCACCTACAGTTCGCCCAACACTATTTTGGGAGAACAGAGCAGAAACATCAGGGTCTCTGTCCCTCTTCCTCTCTTCCCTGGGGAGCGAAGACAGGCCACATACAGATTGTTGATTGTCTAACTGGGAAGTTCTGTTGCTATGTTTGGAGAGGATAAGTGGTCACTGTGGCTGGGAATGTCTGGGGGACCATTTGCTGAGAAAATGGTTCTTCAGGTGGATTTTGAAGGACGGGCAGGATTTGGGTTGGCCAAGGGGTAAGAGTTTGAGAACTCTAACAGTATAAAAGCAGGCTCCCAGAAGTGGGGCGTGGCAGGGTGACAAGACACACCTACCTGCCTCCCGTCTTTCTTCAAAGTGAAATATTTTCCTTCTCAAAAGGCCTTGAGTATTAAGTAAAATTTTTGAAAGACCCATTTACTCTTTTTTTGTTTGGTTTCTAATTTTTAAATTTTTTATTTCTTTAGATTTTATTTTTTACTGAGGTGTAGTTGATTTACAATGTTACCTTCAGGTGTACAGTAAAGCGATTCAGTTCTACATACACACGTTTTTCTTCAGATTCTTGTTCATTATATGTTATTACAGGAAACTGGATGTAGTTCTTCGTGCTATACAGTAAGTCTTTGCGGTTCATCTGTTTTATATACAGTAGTGTGTATCTGTTAATCTCAAACTCCTAATTTATCCCTTCCCTGCCTTTTCCCCTTTGGTAAAATAGTTTGTTTTCTATGTCCGTGAGTCTATTTTTTGGTTTGTAAATAAAACTTATATCCTTTTTTTAGATTCCACATATAAGTGATATCACACAATATTTGTCTTTCTGTGTAAAACACCCATTTACTCTTTATTGTTAATACCCTGAATGATGGATGTCTCATAAAAAATAGAGGAGAAAGCTAACCTATTCCTTCTGCTTAAAAATAATCATGTTTTAGATGATGCCAAATTATTCTGGGTTTCCTCTCAGAATCTATACACTCAGGAGATCTCATTGGTAAGAGCTTCCAAACTTCCCACCATCAAGGAAAAATCTATCCTCCTTTACAGATAAGTTACTTAAAAGAATTTGGATTGACACACAAACAAGTCAGGCAGTCAGTTACACCAAGGCTGGACCCAGACGGCAGCCTCCGCATTGAGCCACACCGTTCAGGCGGCACACAAAGGAGCCCGAGGCGCGGCACCTCTTCGCAGCACAGTGCTTCCCAGTGGGCCGGTCGCAAACAGCGCCTCGCAGATTGCGGCTAAGTCTTAACAGGTGACACACCAGCAGGGGTGCCTGGGAGTCACTTCACGTGGCCACCGTTCATCTGCGCTGGATTTCCAAACAATAAGAAAATGCAGATGATGAACGGGGTTGCCTTTTCTGAGGCTTTTCGATGTTTTCTCTTTCCTTGGCTTTTGACAGGACTAGGTTTCAAGGCAACTAACCAGTTACCAGGCGTGCAGGAGTTTACTTAGAATAGTGAAGCTTCTGAACAGTGACGTCGTTGGAAAGCATGCACACACCTGACAGGGCTTGGGGGGAGGAAAAATCTGGGAGGCGAACCACTCTGCTGACTCAGAGCCGTCTTGTCACAACAGGAAGCTAACTGAATGGCTACTTAGTCACCCACTGAACAAACACTGAGTGAACACCCTCTCTGTATGAAGGACACTAGGAAGCCAGCAGGCTTCCAAGGTGACATCCTGAAACGAGAGAGCAGGACCCCCCGCGTCCCCACCAGTGGCCCCTGGGGACTGTGAGGCGATGGCTGAACACCCCGCTGTGTGCCTTTGCCCCTTTTGCGCTGTTTTTCAACTAACTTCCAATAGGGGAAGGATTTCATAAGATAATTACCCAGTTAATGAGAAGAGGAAAACATTCAGCGTGGTTTAATGTGGTTGCAACAGTAGTAACAGTCGGATGTTAAGTGTAAAGTATATTCCTGAGACTTCTCTTTCAGGGCCGTGTACAAGCAAGTGTGCTATTTTAATTATTAAACAGAGAAAATAGGTAAACAGAAACCAACACGGTTTTATTATCACTGCCGTGAATATTAGTACTGAAAGAAAGAATTATTAGTGCTTTTATTTAGACTTCAGGATCCAACTCCTTATTGGTGCTGCCGTAGGATGAGAAAGCAAAACCTTATGCAATTGTTTGATGGAACAGGATACCCTGGGATAACACTTCCATTCTGTTGCATTCAATACTCGATTTTTTTTAAAAAAAAAAATGTCGTAAAACCATGTATGTGCTTGGCACTGTCTTAGACACCAGGGAAAGATCTGTGAAATTCCTGTTTTAAAAACCAGGGTGTTTCAAATCAGATATTTTTAGAATGTTTTGAAGATCTTTAAGGATTTTAAGAAATAGAATGCTTTTTTTCCCCTCCCCCCTAGAAATTGCACAACTTAGAACAAGGCTTTAGCATTTACAGGAAGACAGCAAGAGTGCTAAAAATAAATATCAAAGCCATGCTGTTCCCATGGGAAGCTGAGGCCTGAGGTCTATTGGAATTAGTGATTTTTTTTTTTCCTGAAATCATTTCAGTCAAAAAGCCAGAATATTATTCTTCTCTTCTGTCTTCTCCCGTTTAATGAAGAGCAGGAAGCCAAGTGCCACCAGGCACTAAGGCTGGCGTGGCCAATTCTAGGCCAGCAAGTTGCCAAGAAGCCTGCTCTGAGCATTGGCGTTTGCATCCAGAGCTGGGAAGCCACACTGTAGTGACAGGGTGTCTATGTATAAGAGAGATGAATAAATCAACAATAAATGAAGTACTAAAAATGTCTAATTTCCAACACAGTGCTGCCAGCAACGACTGAAATTAAAAAACTGTTCAACCACAGCTATGGAACATACACTGTTGTGGTGAGCGCACGGAGACACAGGTTAACGATAAAATAAAAGAAGGAAGGAACGTGCATCTGTCGCTAGGATGGCGTGCCTGCTTCACACACTCTGGTGGCAAGGAGTGAATGTGTCAGATCCTGTTCAAGTTCAGAAGGGCCAGGGTTACACAGTAAGGAAATTTTCTTCCGTTTTTTGAGTAAGGCTCAAACTGGAAATATCAAAGCGCAATTTCAATTAAAAGACAATTTTAAAGACGCACGTATAGAAACATCCAAGTTCTCTGCCAAATTCTACACCTTGAACAGGTATAAGTAAAAGAAAATTCATTTCAGCAGGACCAGGGGACATATGTCTACTTGTTCCCACACGTCTGTGTCCAGGGAGTCATGAAGTCGGCGGTCGGCACTCCGCAAATTCTGTGTCCACGGCAGGAAAGCTCGTATTTGCTTTTTCCGGAAGCTTCATTTTATCCTGTGCTGGGTTGTCAACGAGGATAAGCTGGGGGCTGCATTTCCTAGGATCTCCTTCTATATATAGTTTTGGGTTAGAATCACCCTTAAAACAGGATCAACTTATCCTTTAAAAAATGCAGAACTGGCTACATAATTTGCAGCCACTAGTGCAAAATGAAAACGCGGGGTCCTTGTGAGTTTGTAAGGGCTGTCATCACAAAACACCACAAGCTGGGGGACTTAACAACAGAAGTTTGTTTTTGCACAGTTGTGGAGACTGGAAGTCCAAGATCAAGGTGTCAGCAGGGTTGGTTTTTCTGGGGTCTCTGTCCCTGGCTTGCAAACGACCGCCTTCCCTCTGCGTCCCATCGAGGCCTTTCTCCTGTGCATCTGCACTCCTGATGTGCCTTTGTGTGTCCGATTTCCTCCTTTTATAAGGACACAGGTCACATTGGAGTAGTGCCCACCCTAACGACCTCATGCCAAGTTAATCACCTCTTTGAAGACCTTATCTGCAAATAGAGTCCCAGTCCGAGGTCCTGGAGGTCAGGGCTTCAACATATGGATGTGGGGGGCCCTTTGTTCAAAGAGCATGAAAAAAGTGCTGTTAAAGTTACTAAAATATAAAACATTTCCCTTTCTTCTGCCATCTTTCTCTCTCAACTTGTTGTAATTTTTTATTTGCTACTTAATGTCTCAATTCCTTGGACAGAGAGAAACTCTCTGGCCCCGAGCAGACACGCCCAGGCCCCCAGGGACACTGACTTGTGACCAAGTTTGCACACACAGGTGCCCACCAGCTGCCAGATTCTGGACCAGCACTCTGAGGCTAGGCTGGGGGCAGGGAAGTCAGTCCATTCTGTTGTGGGCACATAACACGGTGATGGTGACACGTGGGTTGGTAAAGAATTACCAGAGACCGAGAAGAGTTTAGGAAAGTTTAACGGGGACTCTGCCATAGGCAACAGCGGGCCACAGGGGCGAGAGGTGCCTGCGTGAGAGCCCGGGATGGGCGTGCAGGGTCTTTTTCTGGGGCAAGGGGGCTGTGCACACAAGGAGCAGGGGCTGTGTGATCAATTCATGCATGGGTACCTGATTGACCTCAAGATCCGTTAGGGATTTCTCTGAACAATAGGTTTTACGAGTTTGGTAAGGGCAGGATGGGAGGCTGGTCTGCCTAGGGTATTGTGAGCCGGGCTCTGTCCTGGGGCGATGGCTTTTGTTAGGGTAAACACACATCCAGAGAAGATGCTCTGTTATCTAGCAGAAATGCAGGCATGCACAGGGTCGGAGTGGGGGTTAAGGCGTCAATAGGCCCCAGGCACATGGAGGGCCCTGGGGTGGGGGTATTAAGACTCCAGAGAGTGCTGGCCCCACACACCCAGCGATGCCACCGGGGTTCCTGTGCCACTGGGGGTGGAGGGCGGCAGTGGCCACAGGGCAGGGTGAGGACGGGGAGGCTGTCATTACCTCCTGGAGGTCTCTGCATGGTCAGGACAGTGATGGTGAGACACAGAGGTGCTCAGCAGGGTCTGTGTGGCCCTCAGTTTCTGCACTAACTAAGTAGAGCTCTTCTTCTAGAAATCTGACCTCGCTGACCAACAATGGCCCCATGCCCACCACCAGACATTCAGCGGTGGGCCTAGTAGGCCACACTTCCCACAGGTGTTTCCGTGAGCTCCCCCCTGCGGTTCCATTTCAGTGTTGCGTGTGCCTGGCCTCTCAGATGCTCTCGGAAGCCCTCATGTGTCCATGGAGCCCATGGTTCAGGGTGAGTGGTTCGTGACTTCTCTGATACGCCTGCTCTCTGTTTCAGATCGTCGCTTCCCCAGCTCTTACACATCTGAGCACAGTCCCATTTGTCATAAATCTTACACCCAGAGCTCCCTCAGGGCTCTTCCCTGACCAAACTCCAGGAGGTTGCAAAAGCCCCTCCCATCCCTCTACACACACCCCTCTGCAGTGTGACTTTCTCGCTCCTCTCCAAGAGGGAGATTTATTCCTCTTCCCTTCAATCTGGGGTGGCCCGTGGCTTGCTCTGGCCAACAGACTATGTCATGAGTGGCACTGTACCACTTCTGAATGTAGGTCCTAATAAAACCGAGTTCCTCTACCAAATTTATGATTTACCTCTCTATCCAGAACGTCATTCCTTTTCTTGTCTGACACCTGTTCTCCTCAAGATTGAGGAGCAACAAAGAAAAGGGGGGGTTGAAACAGAGCAGGAGCCTGGGGGGTCCTCCTTTGTAAAATCCTCTCCGTGACCCCATTTCCTGCTTGTAGGACATAGGCTTCTTTCAGCCTCCTAGGCCTGCCCGGAGTTCCAGAGGGCACATTTGAACAGTTGCTAATCAAGGAAAGGGAGGGAATGCAGAAACAAGGGAGGAAGAGTCAGGAAACAATAGTGCAGCCTCAGGGCAGGGGCCTGGGTCCTCCTCAAGGAATCTACATAGCAATACCCCTGAGTACTTCTGCAGGAGCAGAGGCCCCACCCAGGTGGAGGATGGCAACTTCAGGCTGAGCACAAGATTCCTGGAGGGCTGTCTTACCTCCCCCCCACCCCAGCTAATCAGAAGAAAGTCACACACCCTGCAACCCTCACCCCAAATTTTGCCTTTAAAAACTTCTCCCCCAAAACCATCGGGGAGTTCGGGTTTTTCCAGCAGGAGCCACTCTTCTCCTTGCTCGGTCCTGCAGTAAACCTTTCTCTGCTCCAGACTTTAATGGTTCAGTTTGTTAGGTCTCACTGTGCGTCAGGCACACGAACTTTTGTTTGGTGACACCAAGAGGTCTTGCCTATTCTGGCTCTTGCCCTCTTGGGACACTGAGACCGAGGAGACGGAGGAGAGGGTCATAGTGACCTTCTTGCACTGGCTGTTTCTCAAGTGACTTGAATTCAGAGTCATCAATAGGCCACTTTGGCACATTTGGGGATGGCCTCCCCTGAGTCCCTGCAGGCTGTCACAGACCATCCATCCCCCACTGAGCTGCCGGACGGACACAACCCTGTGAGTGATCCCAGGCAAGACTAACAGAAAAACTGCCCAAAACACCTTGCTCAAACTGCTGCCCCCAAGAATTGTGAGCAAATATATGGTGGGTTTGGGCTTTTTAATTCAGCAACAGAAGGAGGACACTGGTCCCTCAGAGTATACGGAGGCTGAACAGTTTGCAAAACCATCACCTGCAGTCACTACGATACAAAATATGCATAAAGAACTTACAGCTCCGACGAAGGGAAACTTCAGGCAGAATGTTGATCTCACCAGTTGGGTGCTCCTAGCTGTGGATAACAAAGCACTTTAAGAGAGACAGGAGTCCCCGAAAGGGCTTTTCAGCTTGGAAATACAGAGGGTCAAGATTTGCTGGGCTGATAAATAAAATGTGCTCATTTTCTATCCAACTGGCAAAAAGTCTCTCAGTAAGAAATGATTCCAGTATTAAGAATACATCAATGGTGTGGCCATAAGATCCTTTGTTCAGACCCCAAAATGATGTAAGGCAGTGCCTCAGGGAGCAGGACAACGGGCCTCTAAGAACTTTAAGGATATTTTAACCCAGCATCCCTACCTGCCATCCAAAGTAGAACAGGTCTGTTTCAAAAAGAATGACTGGGTTTGCCTCCTGGTGGGTGTCGAGCCAAAAGACACAAAGCCAAAGACCAGGAGAAGGAAGGATTTACTATTACTTGCAGCGAGCAAGGAGGACCCTGCGGACATTTCCTAAAGCATTACCTCCCTGAACAGCAAAACTGGAGGCGATGAAGCTCAGGATACATGTATACTCAGGAAGGGGCCTGGATGATGGACAGAGCCCACGCTTGAGTTGACTGAAGTCACAAGGGTCAGAAAAGATCAACATCATCCTCCCTTGTTCCTTTAAGATCCTTAACTACTGAGACACGTTCAAGGGCAAGCATCGTGGCCAGACTTAGATCTCAAAATGGCTTAGGACAAAAATGCCTTTTCTTTTGTCAAGAAAGCCATGACTAGTTTTTCCTTCTCTGGGCAAACCCTACCTTACCTGCTTACATGATAAGGTGGCTTTTATTTGAATTTTCTAGGAAAAAAAAAATCTTAATGAAGAAATGAATCCACACTTTAGAAATCTGGTTTCCTCGCCAGTGGCAGGTATGTAAAGCAGGCAGTCACCATGTTTCTTACGTGAGGTCTTTAGAGCCATTGTGTTGATTTCTTCACCACAATATACTAATCATTTAATGTTGTGTGGAATCTAATGTGTAAACTTACATATGTATTTTATTAAGAAAACTATCAAGTGAAGGAATATTACAATACTAGGAAAAATCACTGTGATTTATAACAAGTTTTTAAGAAATTAGATGGATTTTGGTCACGAACTTTTTAAGTGGCTTTGTCCAGCACGGCAAAAGTACAGAAGAAAGACACTTCAAAGTTAAAGCAGCTTCTGGGCCCCCGACTTTCTGTGGATAGTCAGGCAGGGTGAGAAGGCTATTCAGTTGCAAATGTGAGCAATTTCTGATCAAACAGGAAAGATACTTCAGAGGATGGAGCCCAGAGCCCAGAGAGGAGCTATGAGCAGAAGAGAACACTGGTGTAGGGAACCACCTGCAGGAATACCACTGAACTCTAACCAAGAGAGAGTCCCTGCCCGTGGAAGAGGGGACCTGACAGCAACGTGTAACCAGCTGCTGTGAGCCAGTAATTGACAGAGGCCACTTGCTTCTCCCCCTCTGACGAGAATATAACAGTTACCCTTCGGGGGGTGTGTGTGTGGTGGGGTGGAGGAGGGGTGCAGACAACTAAGACTTTTGGTTCACTAGTCCCTAGATCAAGAGGAGCCATAGCTGAGTAGCTACATCCAAGAAGCTGAATTCAGATTTGCTCCTAATTCAGATGATGAGATCCTAGATGATTTGATGCTGATGTCATAATGGAATAAAAATCTGGGGGAGAAGGTGAGTTTATCTGCAGGTACAATGGGCGTGAATAGTAATGATCAGACGGTGGGTGGTGGACAGGGATGAGGATGTTTCCACTTGGCAGCTGACACACTTCCCAAGCCTGTGTACTTACATGTTTGTAACTCAGGGGTCAGCCTGCAAGTGGATAGGGATACGCTAGTAAGAAAAAACAGATCCAGTGCCTTTTGTCCTGGAGTTTTCAGTCTAGTGAGGATAGAGAAATATTAAAATAAACTACAAACAAATGTAAACTGCACCAAATGCAGTTGTTACAAAGGAGAGTATGTGGTGTTACGAGAATCAAAATTAGGATTTCAGGAAACCACTCATCTGAAGAAATGAACAGAAGACAACAAGGCAGAAAGGAGAGGGAAGAGTTTCCAAGCGGAGGAGCCACCTGGCAAGGCCCCTTTGGAGGGGAGACTCAAAGGAATGCAAGAGTCTGGGACATCTCGAAGGGAATCTAAATGCCTTCGGGCAGCTGAAGTTATTCTTAAGCACCACCAGTAGACAGCCTCAGTCCTCGAGCTCGAACAAACCTAATGCTTCCAACTATTGCTCTGAGACAAAAGAACAGACGCCCATTAGCCTGGTTCCTGGAAATTCATGTTTTGAAAGAATTAAATTCTTCCATGTTGAAGTAAACAAACATGGACCCCTGAACAGAAGAACGTCGGACCCCTGAGTAGAGACTGAGCTTAGTCATTCACCAAAATAGTGTTCACCAAGAGGAAGGGTGTATTCTGTGAGCTGGCAAGGTATAGCTCTTCTAGTTACTATTCAGAGACATAAATTTCATAAATAAATATTAAATTGCTTTTATAAGGAAGAAATTGATTAATTTGTTTTAACATTTTTGCTTGTGATTTTTTTTTTTTTTTTTTTTTTTTGGACAAATTGCCTTGCATGTAGAGAGACTGACAGTTCACGGAAACTTTACTGATTGCTACTGAGATTCAAATGTAGTGTTTACAATTACCCACAAGTTCTTCATCAATGAGACTGAATGGAAACGTGTCACAGAAATTAGCATTCTGTCCATTATGAAAGGAAGAACTCTTACCAATTATGAAGAATACCCCCAGGTCATGTCTAAGGTCATCAACACCCCCCCAGGCCAAGACTTACACCAAAGTGCAGGACTTAGATTCAGTAACAAAAGGTTGAGATTCTACGCAAGGCAGTGTCATCTTCACAAAATACGCCGCTCAGAGCCCACTAGATGCGTTACCATATTGTGTATTATATTGGATTTAAGCGATCATGATTGGAAAGCAAGAAGTTACACAATTTGGGGGGATGTACGAGGGAAAACGCCAAAGTGTATTGAGTATAAGCCATAGTATTTCCAAAAAAATCAAACTTACGCACCTAACCTTGGCAAGTGAAAGCTGGAAACTGACCCAGATGTCTTTATCCATTGACAAAAGTAATCATTTTATCATGTAGTGCTTTGTCCTTATTTTAGAAATTACTGATAAGATTTGGAGACGCAGTTGTCAGTGTGCCAGATAACATCTCTGAGGAGTACCCTGTGCCCATTGATATAAGTGGTGTCCACGGGCATTTATAAATGAAATAGCTCATTCAAAAGGATATTTATAACATTTGGAGAGTTGGTTGGAAAAAAAAAAAGAAAGGTTTTCAAGGTTATTTTGCAGAGCTAATGGAGAGGAGCTGGTGTCTCAGAATTCAGACGAGGCTGGTTTTTTCAAAGTGACTTGGACTCCTTCGTGTTAAAAAGAAGCAAAAAGAAGTCCTGAGGAAACACTTATCTGATCAAATTACCACAGTGTCTCACAGTCGAGGGTTAAGCACACCACGCAGCTGACAGTGCACAGAAGCTCTGTGGAGGAGAAGAACGCCCTATAGGAATAAACCACATCAGCAATTATCTCGGAGCTACAGCTTCTTACTTGCCACGTAAGAATTAAAGCACACTCCCCAGTGAGTCATCTGGAAGATGGAATAATACACATAAAAGCAGTCAGCCTCACTGCGAGGTGTTACGCGAATACTGCGTGCCATTAAGGGCGTCGCAGCCTCACTTCCCTTTTCACCTTTAACGCACGTAGTGTCACTACACCGCGTCTACACGGAATCAACAGCGCGTGATCTTACGTGGGAAATGATTGTTAGCTTGTCCATTTCCAAGGTCGTCGAGAGCTGACTTTCACTGGTGTTGCCTCGGACATCTGAGCGTTAGTCCTCAAGGCACACCCCCGTATAATTTCTCTCATTTCAGAACTGCTTTTACCTCTAAAACGTAACAGTGCAGCAGGGCGGTGCTCTGCACACAGCCCAAGGAGAGAAGCACAGACATCTGGAAGTCAGCGCACAGAATGAATGCTCTCGCCGGAATCAGGGCTTTCCGAGACGGTCACACCATGTCCACTTTGTGACTGTTAGAGGGAAAAAAGCCTCCTCGGGAATGACTAATATTCAAACCCCCCCCCCCTCCTAGCCTTTGATGGAAAATTACTTGCTCGTCAGGTTATGCTGGTTGAAAAGAGGAAAGGCCTGTCTCCCTTGCTGCTTACCAAGGCACCACTAGATGCAAAGCGAAAGATGAAGTAGTCCATAGGTGATGGTGGATGTAAGACACAGCCTCCTTTCTCAGCATCACCCATGACCATCCTCAGCCCCAGTCATCAATTCCTTTGAGATCTGCAGTAATAATTCTAAACTCATTTGCAAGAATTAGAAAAAGTCTTTCAAGGAATGGAAAGGATTCTAAGAACGGGGATCTATTTCATAGGGTCTTAGGATTGTGACCCGAAATTTTTGAAAATTATGCTAAGTACAGGTAAATATCTTTACAGAAATGAAGAGGGTACCAAGAACAAGAATCTATTTCAGAAAGAAATTCTATTTTACAAATTTTGCTTCCAATTCTTGTAAAACTGTAATAAAACTGAAATGAAACAATCAGGCAGGTAAAGAAATAATACATTCACTTTTGACGTTTCTCTCTTTCAAAGAAAATAGCACATTGGCAGTGTAAAGTCAAAGTGTCTTCCTTTATTGAAAGAAAACTTCAAAGATAAGAGCAATGTGCAGATTAACTGATAAACAATGCACAACAAATTATATCAGTAGCTAGTTAAAAGCCTTTAAAAAATAGCTTTCTTTTACCTTTAAGTAGTAAGATCGATCAAGAACCTCTGAGATGTTAAAATGCTGACTCACAAAATAAAAATTAAAAAAAAATTTCTCTGCACCCTGACTCACAAATTAACTTCCTGTTTAGATTGAAAAGGTTAAAAATATGACAAGACACTCCTGGTATACTCAGATGACGTTCACAACCTTGAGACCACAGTAAGTTTATAATGTTTGACTTAACAGTTCCATCCCAAAGAGTTTTATCTTTCTAAATCCAGGAAAAGAAATCATCCACAAGATGTTAAATCCTTGTTCTTTCAAGAAGAAAAGTAAGCCAAAAGGTTTGGTAAATTTCACCTTCAGTTACTTCTCACATTAAGTAAGGTTTTACTGGAAAGGAACAGGAGAAACTTGACCCGTATGGCAATACAATGAGAAATTTCTACGGTGGCTTGAACAGTGCCAAGTCCTCAAAAGACCAAATCCTTGTGCATCTGGAGAACCGCACTCTACAGCTCCTTGTGCCCTTTTCTTGTTCTTCTATTCTTACTGGCAAAAGGAGAGAATGTTAGCTAGTACCCGGCGCACAAGAACTAATGTGATTCCGTCAACTCACTACAAAAATAACTTGCAGTCAGACATGTGTGTATATATGGTGGGTGGCTGGTGCTGAGCACAGGAAGAGGGGAAACTGAGGGTGGGTATATGATGGGAGTGGCTGTAACTTTTTACTTTTGTTACTTCTTGGATTAAAATTTGTTTTGTTTTACCGGGAGGAAAAGAACCCAATAGCATACAGGGAAGGAAGATGAATTTTTCTCTTACACAGATTAATTCAACCAACAAGTAGCTATTAATGGTCTATTACCATCCTCTTGTTGCTTGGGGGCTCTGTAAATAGTAAGAGTTATGACAGTTCAGACTCAGGGAATTAAAATCTCTAAGAGATTTTACTTCGGTACCCCTAGTTTCAGCAATAGAGCCTGATGCATAGTATGTACACTGTAAATATTTGCTAAATGGATTAATTAGTAGAGGAAATGACCACAGTATTTCTCAATATGTAGGCATTGTGCAAAACGCCCTCCCCCAACAAAAAAAAAGTCTTATCTTGAATAATTAAATAAGGCCCAAAAATGTTTATCCAGAGAATAAATACATAATATTTATTACCAAAAAGGTGAGAGACAACAGACCTTTCTCAAAATCTAAAAGTTAATACTAGTATTTTCTGTGGTGCCCCATTCCTGCATTATGCTATTTACTGGGGTCCCTGTGAGTCAATGGAGGCATATAATTCCTTGCAATGTCTTCCTAGGCTCAGCTGGAAACCTGAATAAGTCAAGAAACGAGAAATCACACGTGTCTACTGATAGCAAAATTGATAGGAACATGTTTAACCCAAGTAGTAAACTGCATGGCTTGCGCTGTTAACCACTAAACTATGTTTCCAGATTAAGATTTTTTCTGAGGGATATTCCACGAAAGTACAAAAGAATGAAACCACCTCAAACCAATGGCAACTGTGAGTCAGACCTTTTATTTTGCATAATTATAGTTGGTCTATATGAAGCATGGTGTGTTTTGTTCAACTTGTGGTTGTAAATGTGTAGTTAGTAAATGATTCTTCTCAATTTTGAGGTTTGATGATGTTTCTAGTTCTTAAAAGGAAGCAGTGCATGTTGATTTTATGACAGCCCTGATCGTGTAAAATCTGTATTCAAATATTTTGAGGAAGTCATTCAAAAATACACTTCTTCTTCAAAAAAAACTAGATGCAGGATAAAATAATCTAGTTTGCTCCATGCTTTCTAAACCTAGCCTTCTAAACGTGGTAGTTGCACATCCCTAAATTCAATAGAATAGCTCATCACCAGCTCTACTCCCAACTCTAAGATCAACCCTGACCCCCTGGAATGGAGTTATGATAAAAACCCCATGAAAGATGCCCCCATGGTGTGGCTAGAGCGTTGTTGCTATGGGAACCATCTGTCGTTGGCACCTACTTCTCTAGTAACTGTTCCCCACTAGCCACAATTCTCTGTCCTCTGTTTCCTCAGTAACTCAAAACCCTTGCAGCCCCATCCCCAGTGGATGAAGTTTTTTTAAACTATTCCTTCAGTTTCTTTGTCATTAAGTCCCTGATGCCAGGCCTGGAAGCAGATTCATAGACACAGAGAACAAACTATGGTTACCAAAGAGGAAAGTGATGGGGAGGGAGGGTAGGGATAAATTAGGGGTTCGGGATTAACACATATGCAACACCAGATGTGAAACAGATAAACAACAAGGACCTACTGTATAGCATGGGGAGCTCTATTCAGTATCTTACAATACCTTATAATGGAAAAGAATCTGAAAAAGAATATATATGTGTGTGAGTATATATATATATATATACAACTGAGTCACTTTGCTGTACACCCAAAACTAATACAACATTGTAAATCAACTATACTTCAGTTTAAAAAAATTAAAAATTAATAAATAATAAGTAAACAGACAAATAAATAAAAATAACTAAAATGTTAAAAAAAAAATTAGAAGTCCTGGATCCAACACCTAGATTTGATAGATACTAGCTGCGTGTAATTTGATGAATTACTTAACCCAGACATCTACAAGATTGTAGTACCCGTAACAGTGGACTTAGTGGTCCTGCGTCCTGAGTAAACTGTTAATGCTTTGTTAGTAGTACAGGCTGGGTCTGATGCATTTTTGTATCCCTAACACCCGGTCCATAGTCAGCGTTCGTAAGTGAGTGTGTGCTGTATCCATACGTGAAAGAGTAAATCAGCAATCTCTCGCTTAATTCTTCAGTTCTTCCTCAAAGAGAATTCCAGACTTCCTCAGTCAGGCATGTCCCCTTGAGTCCTAATTCCCAGGTACACTCTCACATCTAAAGCTAACTCAGCTTTGGTGCAGGTTGTGGATTCCATCTCACAAGGCAGTATAGAGTACTGAAGACTTGAGCTGGTATTTTCTGCGTGTGTGTGTGTGTGTGTGTGTTTACTGCATTACTCCCTACTAATAATACAATCAAAGCTCAAAGCATCATCATAAAACTTAAATTCTGCTCTCGTGGACAGCTCCTTTTTTTTCTCCATCAGACAGTCAGCCACCACTAAAACCTCTAAGGCAATCCTGCAGACAAATGCTGATGGCTGTTCTGAAATACATGAGCAGACAGGCTCGGAGATGGGTTGATAGTTTCCGTAGTACAGCCACATCATTATGAGCTGGCAGGAACTTAGGTCAGATATGGCCAACACCTGGAAAAATCACAGAGGCATCCAAATACTATCTGTCGTCCATGGCAGAAGACCAAAGACTGGAAGACAGTTTCTTCCACACTACATGACGACGAGCAGTTGGATAAAGAGAGAGCAGCTCTCATTAAGCTTGTGAGTACATCACTGGGAGGCTTGTCAGTTCGAACGTGGCAGCAGTGCAACATCGAGATCGAGATGAGAATTCATGTCTCCAGAGCTGCTGGGGCCACACAATTACCTTAATGTGTCCCAGACCTGAACTCATCATCCATGTTCCCATTAGTTACTGGACTTGTTCCACGAGTGCCACCAAAGTGCCACTCTCCGAGTCAAATGGTGGTGTCACATCGCCACCAGCAAGCCTTGGAGGGCGTCCAGCTTTCAGAGGCTGAGGCCAATCTAATCAAAAGGCAGGATTTTGGGGACAGGGTTTGTCAGCAGAATGGATGAAAAGCCAATTCTACAACTTTTTATGCTAATCTACAAAGGGTAAAAGGACAGAGAGTGATAGACTGAAACAGTGCAACTCCAAAACACACTTACTGAGCAATGACATGTGCCAGTCATGCTTCTCAGTGAGACTGGGCACAGCCTTTGCCCTCAAGGACACTGCAGTACAGAAGAGGACATTTCTAGAAAGTATAGAGCACTTACAAACTTTGAGGTTAAGAAACCTAGGGGACAATCACAGCTCTGACTCTTAGCTGCTTATGTCACAAGGCGAATATTTAAATGTCCCAAGCTTCAGTTTCCCCATCTATGTAATAAACAAAAGACATGCTCTTCAGTTAATAGAAAAGAGAAAACCGCTATGTGGATTAAAAATAAAACTGAGTTAAGTGAACTCCAAACGGACTGATAAGTTTATGTAAGTAGTACATTGCAATGCTAGAAGAAGAAAACATAAGGTAATATATTTGTGAGCTCTGGTGCAGAAGAAGGTTTTTAAGCATTACCTTAAACAGCATAAAGCAGAAGGCGAAAAGTGATGGATCAGGATAACATTACAACTAAGGGTCTCAATTTAACAAGGGTCAACGAAAGAAAATTAACAGACAGATGATTCATTGAGAAAAGATACTGAGAAACCCTAATCCCGGGAAGGTAGAAATATCTAGAATTTACTAGAAATTTCCATACGTTAGCAAGAAAAAAAACAGAAAACAATAGAAAATGGACAAAGTATGTGAACAAGTTTTCACAGATAAAAACCCAAATAGCAATAAGCACATGAAAGAAATACTCAAATTTATTTGTAATTAGAAAAAAGCAAATTAGAACGATGGGATACCACTTAAAATCGATCATATCTGCAAACATTAGAAAATTGGATAAGGTCACATGTAGGAGGGTGTGAGGCAAGACAGGATCCTCACATGCTCTTGGTGGAAATGAAACTTGTAGATAAAACGCAGTTGGACACTAAGACTCAGTGATCCTCTTCTGGGGGTGGGGACTCCCCAGAAGGGACACATTTACTTCAGTGTTGCTGACAGTGGGATTGGAAGTAATCCATGTAATTAAAAAATATATATTAAATGCACACCACAAAATCGTGCACAGGTATTAGGATCTGTCAGAACAGTACACACATTACATTAGCCATTAGGACATTATACACACCAACATGCATCAATCTTAAAGACACAGGGTTGAGTGAAAACCCTGAGAAAAGGAATACTATCTGTAGCCCAGTGCCTTTAAAGTACACCCATATGGAACAACAGTACATGCTTTATAATGACAAAATTCAAGAACGTACATCAAACACATTATGATGGTAAAAAAAAAAAACATTCAATCATCTTCATATCTCCAGAACCAAGCATAATGGTTGGTGCTCAATAAATGTTTTCTGAGTAAATCAGTGACTGGATGCTGAGAGCAAAGGATAGGAAAAATGGAAAGAGATTCCAAACCTTAGAATGGGTGCAACAACAGAGACTATTTGTGAAAAATTATCTGTTTCCCAAATTAGGAAACAGACCTGGTTGATGGAGAAGGTTGGTGACTTCAGTTTGGTACCTTTTGACTTGGAAGGACTAATAGTCAGCTAGCAGGCAATCTAGACTAGAACCCAGGAGGTGTTTAGATCTCAGCTCAATAGATGATAGTTTTAGAGATGGAAGGAAGAGGAATCAAGGTAGAGGGGCAAAGGATCAGGTAGTGAAGACATGCTATTAAAACAGTACAAGATGAGGGAGGCCGGTGTATACCTGAAATAAGAACCGGTCAGCAGAGAGGGAAGGATTATCCACGTATCTGTGGGGGTGGGGATGTGGCGGAGTCGTGTGAGGGGCATACAGCGGTAGCAGCGAGTAAGTGAGGCTAAATCAAATCTCATTTTGAGGGAAAACCCCCAAATAAGCCAACCCATTTACTTCAAACTGTTTGCCTTATTATTGACTTTAACTCTTAAGGAGCAAATTTAAAATTCACGTATTTGGGAAGAGAGAGAAATGGGTGGGAGGAGGGAGAAAGAGAGTGTGAAACAGAAAGGTCAGAAATCAAATTAAAAATAAGAATAAAAACCTCAATTCCCAAATCCATAAACTGAATTATCTAGAGGAGACCTCTGAGGCCTGATAAATCCCCAAACAACTTTAATTTAAAATATCCTGAGAACTGCTGCTCTTAAGTTATTCCCTTGATTCCAATCTGCTATCAGCCGGAATCAGAAAGGTACCCAAGATAAGAATAAATTTAAGATTTACTATTATTGAGCCCGAATCTCCTGTTCTAGATCCACAGAGTGCAACAAATATTTCTCCCAAAGCAGTAAAAAGCAAAAAGGGAACAAAGAAATAAGAAATCCTTCCACTTGTGCCCACACTTCTGAGAGCCTCAGTGTAATTCAAGGCAGGTTCATGTCAAAGATCTGTGCCTGCTATTTAGTTATCACGCCTGCTAAATAGTCTTAACATACTCCCTGCTGGATTGTGGGATTTTATTAAAGCAGTGACCTTTATTTCTATTTGGCGTTGGAGGCAGCAAGGCATGGGGATCAGGTTTGGAGTTCATACCGCCTGGGTGTAAATAGTTATCAGATGTGTGGCTGTGACAATATTAACTAATCACTCCCTGCCCCAGTTTCCTCATCTGTACAATGGGGACAATAATATTAACTGCCTTGTAGGGCTGTTGGGGGATTGAGAAATGATGCACACAAAGCACTTAGAATAGTACCCACATAGTAGGGACACTGAGTAAGTGTTACCTATTCATTATTGGCATCAGTAAGAAGGTATGTAAAATATCTGGGATTGTTTTTTTAATCTTTCATTCTATTTAGTGCCTCATATGTAGGATTGAATGGAGCTTCTGGGAGTCAGGAAGAGAGACTATCACAATAATTTAGCTGTCAAAAAAAGAAGGAAGAAAGGGAATGTTTGCTAAAGATGTTTCAAGGAAAGCATACGGAGGCTCGGGAACCCATCTGATACAGGCGGTTACTATCTCCCGTTCAGAACAGTGTGTGAAGGAGGATGACTACTTGATGACAGACTTAAAACCCTGTTTTTATTTAGGGACCATGTTGATGGCAGGCTGTCCTCTCGTTGTAGTCAGACAAACAGGAAAGTTAATGCCTCCCGCGAATTCAGGTGCAGTGATGCTTTTATAGGCTCTCATGGACTGTCATTCATAATGGGAAAACACGAAGAGGCACGCGTATCCTTTCCCGTCTACATGAAAGAAGTCTGCCAATTATTTTTTTTTTAACTAATGCTAGATTTGTAATGGGCTTGGAAGACCAACTTCTCCTGCCCTACATTCCAGCCCACAGCCTGCACAGGGAAGTAAGAAAGATGCCCTACTTAAGAATGTTTCTGAGTATCAGGTAAACAAAAGTGGTCATGGCTCATCTGTGTCTTGAAAGAGCTAAAAAGTGGGCACCACTGGGTGTCTGGCCCTCTAATGGGCCGCATTCTAGAGCACTGGGAGGTCCTGGACCTAAACTGAAAAGAAGAAGATGAAGAGTTGCCTCTAGGTCAGCTATCACCTTGCCCAGCGCTGCACACTAGCATCCCTGAGGGCGCGGAATAAGGGGAGATGATACTCCAGGCAGGAAAATGTTTCTTTTCCTTAATATGAACATAGATGGAGATGTTTCTGAGAATTTCGAGTTGTTTTTGCAATGAATGTGTATGTGTGCATGCAATGTGTTTGTGTGTGTTTTGTAAGACAGTTACTGGCTAAATATCAGGAACAACAGGAAAGGAAGTTGCATCTCAGGCTGACAGAGTCCGAGGAGAGGAGGGCAGTGGGAAGGGTCAAAGCACACACCCCCCCCCCGGACTGTAGTTTCATTCCATTAATACCAATGCCATCTTTGAAAAACTTCCCGCTGACATCTGTGGGCACCTACAGATTGGCCCAGTGGAGAGAGGAGACTGATCAGAGGCCAAACCCTGTACGTAGAGAGTGGGGTTTTCATAACAGAGAGTGGCAATGGACATTGTAAAGGCTGATGATGGAGACTTTCTCGGAAAGGAGGAAGAAGGGCAGACCTTATGACCAAGGTCAAGGTTAGAAGTGAGGAATATCCATGTAGGAATATCCTGGAAATGGTTTAAGTTACAGGTGGGTTCTCTTGAACTTTGAGAGCACTTGTATTTAGCATTAAGATTTTAATTGATTCTCCTATATTGTGTTCTCTTCAGATACCACAACATTTTAGTGAATTACTTATATTGGTTAGCCTCTGTGATTGTACTATGGGGACTGTATTATGGGAAATTGATGAAAGGCCAGTAGAGAGAAGAGGTGAGTGGCCAGACCCACTCCACTCATCCACGGAAGCCAGCACAGAAGCAGCTCAGCCTAGGAGGATGGTGATCCCAGAGGGCTGGGGGTCACAGGCTGCTGCAGAGTGAATGGAGCCCAGGAGGAGCCAGGAAGCTCCAATGGGAACGTGACTGTCTTGGGAAAGTATCTCCATAGATGACAACTCAGGAACAGAAGGGAAATGATGGCTGTTTTTCCAAAACACACAAGAGGGCGATGGCTTTTGAGAATATATGTTGGGTGGGAAGTCGAGAGGCTAACAGTTGATAATTATATATTATATAATTGTAACAGTTGATTAAGAATATGACTATCACATATATCCACTATTTCCCTCTTATTGCAACATACCCTTGAACACTCCTGAATGATGCATTCTGAGACCTTTGGGATTTTTCCCAATTTAATAGTGCTTCCACAGCAAATGATATCACTTCCACATCTGTAATGTGGATACCACATTAACTTCACCCTGATACCTGGAGGATTAAATAAGATCACATGCCAGGTAAAGATACACCAGTTTGAGCTCACCCATCACTAGCTAAGAGACTCACTCCCATACATCAGTCCTATCATGAGCTACTTCCAGACAGTTTCTCGAGAAATTATACATTTCTAGGGAATGCAGACCTTTAGAGCTGACCACTCTATTAACTAATGTAGACTAGCTTATGCGATGCTAGCAACTCCACATCTCAATGACTTAACACAGCAAAAGTGCATTCCTCATTCATGCAGTTTGCTACAGGACAGCCGATCTCTACTCCATATGAGAATTCTGCCGTGCAAACTGTTCTGATCTGTTCATCTGGCCATCTCTACCCAAGGCCTCCTCCGCAACCACCAAGAAGGGGAGAGAAAGAGCAGGTCTCACACTGGCCATTAAACACTCTGCCCGGGAGGGACACACATCCATTCTGCTCCTAACCAGTTGGCCAAAATTGTTCAAATGAATCTGCTCACCTACAAAGGGACCAGAGAATGCAGTCTTCTGTGTGCCTGGAAGGACAGAACTAGATGTCTAGGAGCAAAGGCATGTCTACCACATCCATCAGTAAACGAAACCATGTGTTGTCAGTCCTTCAGTGAAAATAGTATGGTCTGCTTGCTCTTTGGGCTCCTACGGGGTAGAAGCTACATCTGAACCCACCCTGGAGTTCTTGCCAAGCATCTACGTAGAGCCCTGTTAATTAGTGGTAAGTTCCTCATTACCTCAGGGGCGACTGAATAAGAAGTGGGTGAGGGGTATTAAAATTGAGATAATCTGATAACTAACCTAAATGATATTTAACAAATCTTTAAGTTCTGAGATAAATGCAAAGATAGAAGGAAAGAAAGAAAGAGAAGAAGGAAGGGAGGAAGGAAGGAAGGAAGAAAGAAAGAAAGGAAGGAAGGAAGGAAGGAAGGAAGGAAGGAAGGAAGGAAGAAAGAAAGAAAGAAAGAAAGAAAGAAAGAAAGAACGAAAGGAAGAAAGGAAGGAAGGAAGGAAGGAAGGAAGGAAGGAAGGAAGGAAGGAAGGAAGAAAGAAAAAAGATGAATAAATAGAGCAATAAACAGACTGGCTTTTGACTTGGGATTTTAACAAATCAAACTGGTACTGATAATTTAAAAAATAGGGACATGGATTTTAACTCAATATTATTAAGAACTTTTAAACTGTCAAAATGTCCAAAATGAGTCGGGGGGCCTTAAAATACAGTAAATGGTCCTTCCTTGAAACTATTAGCTTAGATTTTATGACAACTCAACAAGAAGCTGTCAATAAGCATGAACTTTGAGGTAAAGAGAAATATAGCAGAAAGGAGGGCTGGAGAGATGCAGCTGAGTGCCAGAGGTCCTTGCAATAACTCCTGCAAAATCCCTGCACAGTGTTATAAAAAAACAATACTAAAAAACTAAAAGATCTTAAAATATTAAATAGCCTGATTATTATTAATATTATTATTATTTGTTCCATGTTATATAATAATTCAGTTATTAAGCTGGAAACAAATTTAAGGTAAATATACACTTGTCTCTTTAAGGAGAGATTAGACTATAACTGATAGTCAATTGTTTTCCTTCCTACCAATTTTCTATACACTCTGCATCTTTTCAACAGGACATAATCAGTTAACAGAATTTTTTTTAAAATACTATCAGCATATTTAAGAACCTTAAATTCTTGTTTGTCTTTGGAGGGATGAGTGTAACACCCAAACGTTGAGAACACCAATTGAATTAATGATTCTGAAATCATATAAGCTATTGCCATATTACAATTTGAATTAGACAAAATCCAAAGCAGTTTAGGTAACATAAAATACTGAATAATCATGAAAATTAGTGGATTGTGAAATGAATGACCACCTACCGTCACCGATGAAGCTGGCCCAAGACTCTCCAGTTTATTAAAGAAGGCATAAAGTATATGAGAGTGAAAGAATTTACAATGCCTGAAGCTCAAAATACACCCATTCAATTGTTTTCCTGATGTTGTTTGCAAACTATTACAACAGAACATTGTCTGTTTTCCCGGCCATTTGTGGTTTTGCATCAAATAAATCCCTACATTGCTTCCTGCCCAGCTTGGCCCTTTCATCATTTAAATCATGCAGCTTGAATTTGGACTAACTCATAATCTGAAGCGCCTGGATATTTAAATCTTATCACTGATGTCATATGAGGTTTCCAGACAGTTGGCTAAATTAATTCTACTCACCTCATTCTCCACCTCCCCAACTGAATCAGGGTGGTATCCATGGAGAAGACACTCCTGCACCATACTGTGCCCATTTTCCAAATTGTACTAAACTAAAAAGCAACTAGTTACACACTATGCTTTGGTGGATCCCAGACAATATGAAAAGATTTTAATACTATGTGTCCAGAATCTAGGGCACCATGTAAACTTGATAAACACCGAATAAAAGAACACCTGCTCCTCAGTGCATCACGACTACATTCGTGCAGGTTCATTGTCTCAGTAAGACTGCTCTCAGCTATGAGCATCAGAACGTTCATCCAAGAGGACCGAACAATAAGTGCACTTAATTATCTCGTGTGAAATAAACCCTGGGATAGGCAGGAGGAGGTCATAAGCAGTAGCTCAACATAACAGGGTGCTGGGTTGGTCTGTCTCCCATTTGCTTCCTCAGGCTGCAGAATAGCTGTAGACACTTCCAGTGTCACATCCACAAGGCAGTGGCCCGAGTGGGAAGGGGTATGAGGGTGGCTAAGAGGGGCTTCCTTCTTACTTGCTTCCCTTTGAAGAAGAAAAGCCCAGGCTGCCATCCTCTTCCATTTCATTGGCCAGAACCAGACCCACGACCACCCACAGTGCATAACAGACTGGGAAAGCGTCCACCACGTTCTGTCACCGGAGGCAGTGTCCCTCCTTAGGAAGACAGGGAAGAAGAATGTCGGCTGGAGGGCAGCCAACAGTGCCCAGCACGACACACAACTCTGCTTTTATAAGTAAGCGAAGTCACAAGGGTCAAAGCTTTAAACTGCCCCATGGTATCAATGGTCAGAAAATTTGCACTGTTATTTTACTTATGTAGACCCAGCGAGGTCAAAGGTGATGTGATGTGGGACTGATGTGTGTGGATGGGACTAATGACTCACTTATAGTCAATAGGCAATGACAAAGGTGAAGGGGTTTTGCAGAGGTAATTATATCTCAAAGAGCTGATTTTGAGCTAGTCAAATCCTGCACCTCCTGGGAGGTCCTGACTTAATCAGGTAAAAGCTTCAGGGGCCCTCCCTGAGGTGACAGACTCCCTTTGTGGGCTTCATGAATTCAGAGTCATGGAGAAGAAACCCTCACTGCACAGAACTGTGGCTGACCTCCAGGAAAAGGCAGCAAAAAGCCGGGGCGTCCATCACACAGCCACAGGAAGCAAACCCCGGCAAGATCCTGAATGAGCTGAAGGGAATTCTTCCCCTGTTAAGCCTCCAGATGAAAACATTGCCCTGCCAGCTCCTTGACTGTAGCCTGTAAGATCCTGGGCTGAGGGCCAACTAATCTGGGCCCAGACTCCCGACCCAATGAAATCATGAGATAAAAAAAAGTCTATCATTTTTAGCTGCTAAGTGTGTTTAGTCTGCTATGCGGGGATAGAAAACTAACACAGTATATTTATTCCTCTGGTATCTCTTTTCTGCCATTAATGTCTCATTTTCCCAGTGCGATCTGTATTTATTTACTTATTTATTTAGTGGGGGAGTTTCTTCTATTTTCTACTTTATACATTTTTCTCCCAGTTTTATGAAGATCTAATTGACATAGAGCACTGTATGCAAGCTTTTTGATTTTATACTTTTTTCTTCCAGTTTCATTGAGATATTGTTGACATATAGTACTGATGAAGGTTTTTTATTTACTACACTATATTTTGATTATTTCTCAAAAACAAACAGGGCATTGTTTTTAAGTTAAAACACATGTTGGAAAGCAGACCATTGTGGAGGGTAATAGAAGGAAAGCCTCCACCGTAATAATAGCTAACATTGATTGAGCACTTACTACGTGCTGATACGATTTACACTGTTCCATTTTCTTTAACATACAAATTTGAGCTCACTAAAATAAGGTAGATTCTACTAGCTCCCTTTTACAGATAATTTTCCTTTAATAGAAACTGAGCTACAAAGAGTTTGAGAAACTTGTCTAAGTTAACCCAACTAGTAATTTGTAAAGCTAATTTATACCCCAGAGCCTGTATACTTAGCCACTAAGATGTATTCCTTCTTAGTAGGACCCAATGGTCATGCTTTATGCACACCTACTAAGAGAGAAACATCAGGCAATAACCACCTAATTGCATGTGGATCGTTGATGCATTACTGTCAGGGATCTGTCTCTTGGGATTTGCTCTAATGTCCCATTATAGAGCTGACTTGGTTAGCATCCCTCCTCCGTGGCATCTGACCTTCACCCACATCCACTCAACTCTGTGCGATATGCCAGTAGCATTTTCAAACATTACTTTGTGCACCAAATGCACACACAAAAGTCTATTTATGAACCTGAGGCCAGCCAGGGAGGTGACAGGCTATGGTGGAGAGAGGACTGGAGAAGATGAGCCAGTTGAGTGTTGGAAAATGAGCTACTGAATCTCTCTGGACTTTGATTATATAATCTGTAAAATGGGGCAAATAATGTCCCAACACAAGGCAACTGTGAACACCAAATGAAAAAAGAAAAGAGTGGAAATGAGTTAAGAATTTATAAACTAACATTCTGCAAAAGTGAATGTGGTTAGCCTATTATCAGAAAAATGAGCACACAGCATTATTTTTACTGTCTTGTACAGAACAATTCTGAAGGGATGAAACTTGGGACCACTTAAGAAAGCTTCTAAGTATAACAATTTTATATTTAAAAATCACTTGACAAATAAAGAAACAGTACTACTCTCCTACCAAGGTGAAAAACATTTTGCACTGTTCATAGTGCACATACAGTACTGAAGTTGATATTTGGGGTTGGTTCTTTGGGACAACTCTGCCATTTTTTTGACCGTTAAGTCTCAGGATATATTTAAATGGTGAAAAGGAAAATTATATTTTGAGGTGATTGTAACTACCCTTTTATTTGCTGAGATTGTATGTGTATATCTATTTAAGCTTAGAAAGGGGGCATGGAATGAAGGGATCATGGGTGGATCACGAGAGCTTTTTCCAAAAGGCAACATTTATTTTCAAGTGTTTAGATTGCCGAGACAAGGATTTCTCTCCAATGTACAATTCATCATCCTCCTTACTCACTGTAAAATCAATCTGTTCTGTTTGTGTGACATAAACAACCAGTCATTTCTCAGGAATGAGGCAGGCCATATGTGAAGGTGTTTTGGAAAAGCGCAACAGGGAATACGCCAATCAAAGCAGCATCTGCATTTTATTTCAATGTCAAATCACATGTGTGTTATAAAAAGGAAAGGGTATCAATTTTATTAAAGAATAACTTTCCTGTTGTGATGTTTATAGTTAACTCGTACCTTCCCTAAGCAACAGATTTAGGTCAGCCACATAAATCACTGGCTGAGAACGCAAAAAAGATCTCACTCTGTGTGGCCAGCAACGTGTGCGTCTTGCAAACATCTTGGCATCTGCCCACTACTCACCCCTGTGGCAGGAGGAAATTTACATTAATCCATTACATGCATTTTCCTAAGAATCAACACTTTCTCATCAATGTATTAATAAATATCAAAGCAGCTTGCAATTGATAGAGACAGGAAACTATAAAATGACCAGCAGCGCTTGAGGAAGAATTTATATTTTTTTTATAACTGGGACTGGATTGAGATTGAAAGGAAGTGGGTTCTAGCCCCATTTCCATTACTTATTAGCTGTTTGACCTAAGGCAAGGCACTTAACTTCTACAGGTCTCAGTTTTATACTGGTATAAACCAACAGGGCTGAACTAAATAATCCCCAGGCTCCCTTCCTGCTCTAAAAGTGTGTGGTTCTCTGGTGGCTTACCCACCTAGTCATATCTGAATGTTAATGGAAACATTTTAAGATTGTCTGGTCATGGAACCCTCTCCCCAGTTGGGAGGTAGATAGCTCTGAAAACGACGCTAACTTCTTGAAACTATCGGAGTGGTATCTCTCGCCCTGAAGCAGTCATTAGCATCACTTCCGGAGGAACTTAACCCATAATCTGGCTTACTCGATTGGAGAAATCACTATGCAAAGATTAGGGGACTGCATTAGGAAGCAGGGAACCCAGTTGAGTCCACAGGCAATGAGACTCTGTGACTCTGCTTACGCAGGAAAATGAGTGCTCATTTATGTAATTAACTGAATGGACATTGTAAACTTTCTCACTGACGTCTTTCCCCTCATAGGAAAATAAATAAAAGCTTCCCAGTGGACAATATATTTTTTGACCTAAAATACGTGTTCTTAGGTATGTACACAGTTGTATCCACAGAGGCTCATTGCTGATGGGGCTGTGAGGTCATCTCTAGGACGCACCTGTATTAGTTTTCCTTTGTAAAGAACAGAATATGTGTCACCCACCAAGCAACAGTTAGACTCCTACACTTACTGGTTTTAAATTGGTTATAAATGCCAAATATTAACAAGAGGTGGTAGAGGGAGTAGGGATGATAAACTGGCCATGGCCACAAGGAAGATCACACTTGAATCATTTCAGCTCGAGACATGAGAGAGGAGAAGGAACTTCTATTGCCAAGTAACAATAGACAATTCTGCGAAAGAGCTCACGTGGCCTGGTTCAGATCGTGTGCCCACCCCTGAATCGTAGCCATAGGAGCATCACACCCATCACAGCCTAACCTCCTGGGGTATGTAAGTATGTGTATGAGTGTGGGGAGGGGTCTGTAATCAGAAAAGAGGGCGAGTGAAGGAACTCTTGGGGAAGAAAGATGCTCCACGGATAGGAACAGTAGTCACCACAGACGAACTGGCCCAGAACATCTAAAGTTGATTTGTCCCATTGGTCTCCTCTCCAGGGCTTCCTTCTGGAAATACCAGTATTCTTATTTTAGCCTTATTTTTCATGTATTAATTCAATAAATATTTATTAAGTGCTTGCAATTAATAAATCACTGTGAGGAGGCCAGGAAGAAAACAACAGACAGTCCCTACCCCTGTGAAACTTACTCAACTTCCAGTCTAACGCTGGGGAGGGTACTGAACACGTAGTCACCGTGTGCTGAGTGGCACAGAGAAGGTGTGCAGGGTGTAACGGGGGCAGATAACAGACAGAGCCAGTCACCAAAGGGATCGTGATGGAAATAAACCATCTATTACAAAAGTATCGGGGGGTATCCTGACTATCTCATGTTATCTAAAATATGAGCAGAAGACAGTCATCCTTTCATACGAGCACCTCTCCCAAAGAGAAAATGGAAAACACCCTGCAAGTGCAGGCCTGGAGGCCCAGGAAAGATGGCTGTGATGCAAACCCCACCAGGCGCAGCCCAGAGGACCTCCACGTATGATCACCTGGCGCTGCTGGCAGCAGGCCCCTGGGGTGAGATGGGCTGGAATGCTGTTCTCTTCAAGACACTCAGAGGCAACTTTGTTGAGTAGCTTTCTGGTTGAGGAAATGTAACAGTCTTAAAATTATATTTTGGAATCTTTAAAAAAAAAAAAGACTGGCAGTAAACAAGAGAAACTTGTGCTTGACTAGCTAAAGGTCCTGTACATAAAAAAAAAAAAAAAAAAGGAAGCTGTGATTTACTGAAGCTATAATAATCACAAAATTTACCAACATCAGCATGTTCAGATGAGGCATGGTAGGGGGAGGGGACGAGGAAGAAATAGACCATATCAGAGAGAGAAAGAAAATACATACACTTAAACTCACTGCACGGGACCAAATACTTCCCAGACGATGTCATATATAACTTTGAAGCTGGGTAGTACAGTATTCTGTGTTAAATGCATTTTATGGGGATTTGGAGAGGATTTAGGTAAAGGCTACCCCAATAAATGATTTACCAGCTCTAATAAAACATCAAGGAAATTGTTCAGATTGTATCTCAGACCATTTAAAACACAAGTTTATAGAGGTCTCAGCAGCCCCCATATCCTCAACCCTGGTTTACAAAGAAACATTTATAGTGGTTAATTATCTCATATTACTTTAAAAAAAAAAAAAAAACGCTAGCAATTTCAAGAGAAGGAAGACATTGGAAGTAAATAAATGGGTATGACAGCCAAGGGAGTTGGGAGAGAGACAGACAAGTTGACTGATCACTCATTCATCCTTTTGTTCATTTATCCAATAAATATTTGCTGTTTGCCTATTAAAAATCAGGCATTTTAGAACTAGGGCCGGGAGACCCAGGAGTGACAAGCAAGAGGGGTTTCTGCCTGCCTATAGTTCCTTTTTCGTGAGAGGAAGCAGAAACGTGCAAATAAAAGAAATGAACATAAATATTAAAGATTAACTTAAATTGTGGTAGGTGCTTTAAAGGAAACAAACAAGATGATGAGAGAATAAATAACCAGAGAGGGGGTGGGCACTACTCTACGTAGGACAGTTGGGAAGGGCTTCTCTGGGGAGGTAAAGTCGACGCTAAGACCTGCAATACATAAAGCGTTCCACCTTACTCAGATCTGAGAAAACATTCCAGGCAAAGGAAGCATCAAGTGTGGAGGCCCTGATGTGAGAAAGACCTTGGTGTGTTGGAAGACCAGAAAGGAAAACTGATGTGCAAAGTGAGAAACTTTCCTCGGGTGACCGACGCCCTCCATTCCAACCTTTGGAAAAGATGTTTTCTTTAAAATTTGTTATTATTAACGTAAATAATATCAGCTGCCTTTATTGAAAATGTACACATCCCAGTGGCTGTACTGGCTATCTTATATACCTTACCTCTCAGTTTTCACAATAAGCATAAAGCCCCACAATACAGGTATTGTTATTCCAGTTTGATACAAGAGAAAACAGCCTCAGAGAATTTAATCAAATGGTTCAAGGGTACAGGGCAGCAGCAAGACAAGAATTCATACTCAGGTCTAGCCACAAAACCTACACTCTTTTATTGCTTTTAATTTGTTTGTCTTGTTCAACAAGTATTTGTTGAACCCTAGGCTGTGCACACAGAAATGAATGAAGAAGGTGATAGGTTATATTTCCAAAGATGGCCACGTAGTATCTTCCATCCCAGCACTCTTTTTGGCAATGTCACCTTCCTAATCTTGCACCAAGAGGTGAAGGCTGTCCCTCTTCTGTCTGGCCCTGTGACTTGTTTTGACCGATAGAGTATGGTGGGAGTCACTGTAACGCTTGAAAAGCTTGACCTTAAGAGATCTGCAGTTCCCACCGTCTCTGCTTGGAAAGATGCTACTTGCAAGCCAGGCAATAAACCGAGAGGAAGCTCAGGCAACAGTGGAGAGAGGGACACGCGGAAAAACGAGAATTTCAGCTGAGAGTGGGAACTGAGGCTTCTGACATGTGGTCCCAATTAAAGTGTCTGAGTCAGACCCCAGGTATTGGAGCTGCCTCAGCTGAATTCTGAGACATGGAGCACAGATGAGCTTTCCATGGTGCATCCTGCCTAAACTCCTAACTCACAGAATCGTGCGCAAATGAGACAGAGGTTGTTTCAAGCCACGAAGCCTTCCAGGATGCATCACACAGCAACAGACCACCAAAACACAGAAGGAGCCCAGCCTGGTGACGACGAACTTCGCTGAGCTGCTCCATCCCCTCCTCCTTCCTAAGTTACTCCGTGTGTCACACTGCCACTCACTGTCGTCCCTTCCCTCACCCTTGATGAGTCCCACCACTGCAAAATCCTGGGATCACGACCTCTGAGAAGTTCCATTGCTCACTCTGCTTGCACAGATAGGTACACCTGCATACACACCTCCAGGTAGAGAGAGCAGTGACTATGATCTGCTTAGATCTTAAGAGAACTAAGGTTTGCAGCATGTATCAACCCCTGCCATGCTCCCACTTCCATCTGTGGACACTGCCCACACACAAATTTTTCCGCTGAAGTCTCCTCCCCAAGATTTTCTGAAAATCCTTTCCCATTCTTAAGCAAATTCGGCCAACGTCTTCCCCAGGAGTATATGTAGCACTCTGTGCATTCTTTAAAAAAACAGTATTATCATATCACACCAATGTTTTTAAACATACATATAATTTCTTGGAGTTTGAGCTTTCCCAAATCAGGGCACAAATCATATAGCCTGGAATAAACATGCAATCAATATTTGTTGAATAATAAATAATCAAAGAATAGAATGAGTAAAGACTTGTTGAATTCTATGAATTAAAATTTTTAAATAGAAAGACAGGGTACCATTACTCACCAAACTGAAACCCTGTGTTCCTCCAGTTCTTCCAAGTAAGATGTATCCTGTGAATAATCTTCAGTTTCTCCAGTTCGCCAAGCAATTGATGTTTCCTTCACAGAATGAAGTGAATTAAAATAAATGAAAAAAGTATTTTAGCAGATAGCAGAGAGAAAGTTTACCTAATTTCAGTGGCATTTCCCCCGGAATGACTTATAGAATCATTGGTCACACGGAAGCATAGTGAGTTGGCCATGGTTTTGCATTGCAATTCCTGCTTTACACTCCAGATTCTCTCACTAAATTCTCACGTCTATGTTGGCAGAATATGTCACGTTCACTTTTGTATTACTTCACGTGGAACAGATTCTTTAAATGTTGTTAGGATGAAAACAACAACAAAAACATAACCATGGTTACGGTTTTCGTATTAAATCAGGACTACTGGATGCAAGTAGAGAAAATGCAGCTTGAAGGCAAAGCGGCAGCTGCATTTCAGGAACACAGGAGCCAAGGACTCCTCTTCCACCTCTACTCTCTGTTTCAGTGTTGTCTTCCAGCACGGTTTCATTCTAGCATTGTCACCAGTAACTCCTGAGTTCCACAATCTGTGACTCTCAACAACACACATTTAAACTCAGGACCATACAATGTCTAGGAAGCTGATTTATGAGAACTTGAGAGAATTGCGTGACCTGTGATGATGGATCTAGAAAATAGATGGTCCCATTGGAGAAACTGAGCCCTCCAACTCAAGCAAGGATTCTTGGGAGTCCTGCTGTGGGTGAGGAGCGGGGAGAGAGGGAGCGGCTAACCTAGCCAGACTCTTCTTCCCTCTTCCACCGAAACAGTCCAACCTTTACCTGTTTATATAGTGAGCTCTCCCATACGATTTTGTGATAAAATGCTGCTGACAAAAAGATATCTGGAAATCACTAGTCGACAGAAGAAGAAAATTAGACATGACTTGCACTTATAATAAGATAGCTGTGTTAACATCCTTCTTTCCTTTGCCTTGGTCTCTTCTCAAATGTTTTTAATCTTCATTTGTAAGAGGACAGTTACTCAAAATTCCTTGATATCGGTTCGTACAAGCTCAGCCCAGCTCTGTAGCTGAAATATTCTGCAACTGCAGAACTGCTGTTTTGGATGCACAGACGCCAGTAACCAGGAAAACTCTGAAGTGAAACTTAGGTGAAGGCGACGTGCCATCCAGTCTCTACAAGGCTCACTTCTCTTACTGTGAAACTGATCGATCTGATTACCTTAAGAACAAAATTCAGTTACAAGAGCAATTGAAGGTGCCTTTTTGTTGGGGTCCTTTTTAGCTTTCTCAGCCTCTACAGCTCCTGTACCAGCAAAGGTATTTTTAATCAGTTTATCTAGTATTGGTAATTTAATTACTCCATTTCTTGGTAAATTAAAGAGTGTCAAAATTCTTTTAAATGTATGAGAGCTCTGAATTGTCCTAACTAAACATATTTGATTCGCACACTTTGCCAGACTGCTGAAAATGTGCTTTTGTAGCTATCTAAATTTTAAATTTGATGGCATTTCTTCATGAGATGCTTAGCTACTTTATTCAGTCTTACTAAATAGAAAGTTGAAATTGCTACCAAGGATTATGCCAAAGATTTGGTTTACCCCTCAAAGCTCCTGATCTGTTACAATATAGGTGCTCATGGCAGAATGGATTAAGTCGCTTTCTATTCGGTTCGTCTGTTTGAGTCTTCCTAGACCGTCCAACTAAACTCACGGCGAAAGTGGTAGGTAGCATGCTCCTTTGTGTCTTTCACAACTCCTAGCACGGTAACAAGTGCGTAATAAATACCCAAGAATGAGTTACTAGAGGTCATGTCATGAAGTTCTTATATCACAATAGCAAGCACTACCTCCAGTTGCTAAGTCGTAAAGAAAAGCACCTGTAAATTCTAAAAATGGCAAACATTTTCTGAACCTTTGGATTTCCTTTAAAGAATATTTAAGTGAATGTGCTAAAAATTCCCTTACATGGGTGTTTTGGGAGACATCGTCACAGACACTTGTTCACCTCTAAAGAAACACAAAACTCAAGAAATAAGAGTGTTAAATCCAAAAAAGAGGTAAATACGTAGAGCAGACTCCCCAGGAGAGTAGCAGGTGTGCGAGCCCGCGCACATGAGGACACTCTGACAGTCTATGAACAGTCCACCAAGCACAAATTCTTATCCTGACTCCATTCCTAAGAAATAATGCTTTAAATAGGATAGCATCAATATTTAAAAGACAGAAAATAGATCCCCTGGCCCATTACGACTCAAAGTCCCTGAAGCCACTAAAAAAAAAAAGGTTTCTTCCAACAGCTTTGTCTTTAGAAAGATGAATACCTACACTTTAAAAGAGAAATTGGTGGTGCAGATCCGTTCTGGAATGGCACGTTTCACATAGTATCAATTAAATATCAATTAAATATCAATTGCTAAAATTTAGAATACGGTTTTCAAGTTCATGAGCTAGATTGTTTTGCAAGCACTCTTTCAAACACAACACAAAATGAGAGCCAAGAAGTGTTTTAAAGGATTTTGAAAAACTAAAATGTATTGTGTTGTAGTCAAAAGAGCCAATAAGTGATGGTCAGAAGACTTTCATTCAAGTCTTCTCACCACTTGGGAACCTTAGATTACTTAAAGTCCATGAATTTGAGTTTTTTAACCTGAAAAATGGAGATGATATTTGTCTTGTATACATCGTAGGATTTTTATGAAGACAAACTGATATAATCACGATAAAATTCTTTCTGGGAATGGAAAGGAAAGAACTTAACATGCTTTAGAAAATTAAGGCTTTAAGTAGCATCTGACCCAGTGCAACACATAGCATAGGTGATCAATGGAACATTTCACATCCTTTCTCCGGCATTTAGTGCAGCATGTCTATGAAGGTGCTAAGTGGAAAATACTATAGGAAGGAAACATCTATTAAATAGTCTCAAAGTTGTCCAGCTCATGAAATGAAAGGCCCACTTAATTGTGTTATCTGATAGGAAGCAAAGCCCAGGGTCTGTGCCTTGTTGTTCAGAGGTTTTCTGCCCCTTAGCAATAATTCCTTCCATGGACCATTTGGTTGATGAGGACAGGTGATGATGATGGGGACCAGTGAGGAGAAAGAGTGTGGCACACAGGTCAGTGGCACCCGTGCAGCGGAAAAGCATCGTGGTGCTAGCACAACGCAGTTCCGCTCAGCAGCACTGTCTTTCCCCAAACTCCTTGCAGGGTCTTTGTGCAGATCTCTGGGGAGCACTGTTCATCGGCGCATCTGGCCAGATGAAGAGCAAGGGGATTGTTTCATCAAAAGAGAGAGCCTTAGGAAGAGGAAATAGTGAATAAAGAGCTGAATCCTGAGGATTACAGATGCTTTTGAACTGCCCTGGGAAGATCAGCAGTGAGCAGCACCATGTTTTAAGACGGCAGGGGAGGAAGGTGTGGGGTGGACGCACAGTGCTAAGAGGCTTGTGTTAATAAGATCACACAATTGCAAGTCACTGATAACGACAACAAACACCAGGTGCATCTGAAGTATCAAAGCAAATAAATATGACATCATGTTCAATTCCATCAGTGTTGTTATTATCATCTTAAAAAAAAACCCCGCAGCTCCAAATTAAATCCAGCCTAAATCCTGAGACCATCCAGCAAGAATACTATTTCCTCTTGCTTTAATTCATTTCTGCTGTGTATACCAGCGAATTTTTCAGGACCGGCTCTCTGTTAGCAGTACCCAGGGAGAAACCAGGTACTCCTTCCTGGCTGGGCTGTTCAGGATTTACCCAATGAGATCCTTTGAGTAACTAATTCCTCTGGCTTCTGCTTCTGCCCTCTGATGACAACTAGCATTTCTGACCACCTGGAACCAAACATTTTGATTTTTTTTCGAGTGGCTGTGTGTCATTTGAGAAATGAATGCTTCACAAGTGAAGTTCAACATTAACCTCAATTTTCCTATGAATTGCCTGGGTTAGAGTTTTTAATATCAGTTGAAGGTCCAAATTAATTCTTACTACCAGGAGATGAGGGGAAAAAAAAAAAGGAACAAATTTAAATTGGAGTAGCGCTGCAGATTTAGATTTAGTAGGTGGTATAACCACCCTTGCCCACTCAGTCACTCACAACTCGGGTGTATTTCTGGCTCTGTCTTCCCTCGACACTGATGCTACTGAGAGGTACTACGAGCAGGCACAAAGCTACGTCCCAAAGCAGCTCAGAGTGAAGACACCTTCCCAACATGCCCAACCCCCCGGGAAGAGCTTACTCCCCCAAACAACTGGCTCACAATTTTCGGAGTGTAACATTAAAAATGCAGTGAGAAAGGAAACTCCTGAACTGAAGATGTTAAACTCAGAAATAAACAACTTTTTGAAGTATTATTTCATGATGGATACAAATAATGGATTCTAGACGCAGGCAGTCTGGGTTCAAAGCCCAGCTATAAACTATAAACTTGTTCACAATATTATTTTAACTAAGTTGCTCCCTCTCTCATGCCTGATTTTTCTTACCTGCTAAACAGGGACAATTATGTCAAGAGCAGGATCTAGCCCACTAGTCTGTCGTGAGAATAAGACAGGCATGTGATGTGGAGAACCTGGGAACATTCTCTGGCATCTAGTAATTTCCTAGCCCTCAGTAAATGCTCCACTGTTACAAATTTCACTAAACGTCTGAGTCCTAAGCTTTCTTCTTCTGCAATATAGAAACAACCACAATTGTAGATGCTGTAAGTGGTCATCTGGCCATTAAAAACCCATTTGTCTGATTAGATGGCAGTCCACTATTTAAAGATGAAACCAAGGTTTACTTTAAAATCAGTCTTTGAGAGAATGGCATGAAAGTTGGCTCTAAAGACCTGTATTTACTTAGCACAGTGGAGAATAAAGATAATGATTCGGATAATTTGTGTGGGAAAGGGCACGGTTGGGAGAGAAATCCTTTTACTTCAATTTTCTCGCCAGGCTAAATCTTCTGAATTAAAACTTAAAACTCGAAGTCACTTGGTGGAGGTAGATAACAGATTTTGGAAATGATTAAATATCGAGAAACAGGATCCAGTAATACCAGCAAAATTAATTTAACCAAATGCTTGGAAGCCCAGGCTGTGTAATTTATATAAATTTATCAAGACAGTTTCTGGACAGGCTTCACAGAAGCCTTGATCATGCCAAATCAGACATAGTGCAGTTGAGCATTGCCCAAGCTGGGAAGAGTCTTGTAGACCAATTAATTTAACTAAAGTGTTCAACAGCTAAAAGAAGTCTGATTCAGATGTAATAAAAAATTATTAGCATTGCTGATTTCACAAATATTAGCTGCTTGAGCATGTCCTGCCCTTCACAACTTGATCTGAAGACCAAATTACTTTCTACCTGGAAATACATTTTAAGAAATAGTTAATAATCAGGGCTGCCATTTCCATGATCAAAGCCAACTTCTACAGCCTTCATCTCACCTTATTGTGTAATCCACGGTCTTCTTTTGAGAGACTGAGATCACAGTCAGCAGGGCAGGGACCAATTTTATTAGAACCGCTTCCTAGGGTTAAAAACAAAAGGTGGAAAAAATATTACAGAATTTTACTCCAGAGGATATGGAAGCTTACACTACTGAAATCTAAGCGTTTGTATAAAGCCTGACAAATGGCGGTAAAAGAAAGAGTTCTCTGGAGGCTCTCCGTTGTCCTGTGCCCCCAGTTTTAATTCAGTCGATGCATGAACTTCAAGTAGAGCTCTACCACTGGCCACCCCACGGGGATGCAGTTTACAAGCAGCAGCTGCACTGATCCGCTTCCCTACCCACATCCGGGTTGGATTCTCACCAGCTCTGTTTCTGCAATCAGGTTTTCAAAGAAACTCCTTTGCGCCTCACGCCAGTGTTCCAATATAAAACCTGGAGAGGAGTGAGTTCTGTATCCACCTACACCCAGCACTTCCCACCTGAGCTGCCTTTATCATAATTTGCATGACTTGCTTCCCAAGGTTTCTCAACCTCAGCACCCACGCTTGGGACTGCACAATTCTTTGCGGTGAGGGCTGTCCTCTGTTTTGTAGGATGTTCATCAGTGTCCCTGGCCCCCTACCTACTAAATGCTAGTACCACTGTCCACCTCCCCTCCCCACCCCACCCAGGTGGAGACAATTAAAAATGTCTGCAGACATTGCCAAATGTCCCTTGGGGGGCAAAACGTCCCCAGTTGAGAACTACTGCTCTAGACCAAAAACTCTTTGCAGACGATGTGTCTTGTTCATCTTTGTTTCTCCTGCTGGGTCTAGCAGTGCTTCAGGTAGAATATCTTCTCAACAAATGTTTCGTAAATTATAAACAAGCAAAGACATTACACAAGCAGGTATTGCTTTAGCTTTACGCCTCTCGATCCACTGGCTTGACCTCTCACTTGATGAATCCATATGCCAATAAGGACTATCTCTGTCTTGCGACAAATACCCTGGCCCAGAAGCTGTCGGAGCTCGGAGTACCCCGGCAGAGCCACAGGTCTGATGAGGAGGTTGGCCCCCGATTTTATCTTCTAAGCACACGTGTACCCTATACCATGAGCAGCCACAGCCTTGCTGCCTGTCCTTTTCTCTCCTTCCAGGGACTCAATCCTTCCATCCCCAGCCCTTTGGAACTGCCCTTGTGGACATTTTAAAATGAGCTTTCCATAGTGTAAAATTAAAATGTAGTAATGCCGTACATGTCAGGTAACTAAGTCCCCATGAAAAGGATAGGCTCCTAAAATTTGTTTTTGTTTTTGTTTTTGTTTTTTTCTAGATTTGACCAAAATTTTGGCTATATTCTCCATGTAGTACAATGCATCCGTGAGCCTATCTTACACCCAATAGTCTGCACCTCCCACTCCCCTGCTCCATTGTTGCCCCCCACCTCCACTGGTAACCATTAGTTTGTTCTCTGTATCTGTGAGCAGACAGACTCCTAAAAGTTTTTAACATTTTCTTCGATCTCATGTAAAATGTTTTTGATCTAAAACCTATCTTCTTATTTAAAAATGTATCTATGTATAGTAATTACATATGTAACAGTTAATTATCAATACACATTTCATAGAATTACATACATATGTCAGAATTATTATACCTATGTAAGTGTATATATACTTTTTATCAAATTATGATCATACAATATATGGAATTTACATCCTTTTTAGAATTAACATATGATGTTTCTTACTAGTTATTAAATTTTCTTCAGAGTATAATGTTCAGTCACTGCACAGTGGTACATTACATGGTTTTATTTAACCAGCCCCTTTTAGTTGGATATTTGTATTATAATGAACAAATTTTATAAAAATCTTGATGTTCATCTCTACTTCCTTTCACAACATGAGTATCTAAGATTAGGAACACCAAATCAAACACTTAGGATTCACAAAAAGAACTATCAAAATTCAAACTGCAACCAGCCGCATATAAAATTATCCATTATCCACATACTTGCCAAAGCTGACTCTTAACCATATTTCTCCCTTTTGCCAACTTGGTAGACAAAATAATAACATTCTATTGTTATTTTAACTTGCAGTCCTATAATTCTAATGAATTTGAATAGTTCTTTATTTGCTGAGCATTTATGCTTTTCATGTCGTAGGTTGTCTCGAAGTCCACTGGCAGATTTCTAACACCGGATATGAATGCGGCCCACCAGCTTTCTTACGTGTAGAGTTTCCATGTCATATACTTTCCCACTCTTTCACTTTCAACTGATTTCTGTCTTCAGTTCATAAAGGCAGCATTCTTTTTTTTAAATTTTATTTATTTTTTTAAGCTTTTTTTTGGGGGGGGGGTTAGGCTTATTAATTTTTTAAATGGAGGTACTGGGGATTGAACCAGGACCTCATGTGTGCTAAGTATGCACTCCACCACTGAGCAGTATACCCCCCTATTCTCGAGTCCTGTTTTTCATCTAGTTTTACAATCCCTGCTTTGTAATTTAATTACTTAGTCTTGAACATTTCATGCATTTATTTATATGGTTCTGTCTATCATCTTGCTGTTCACTTTGCTTTGCCCGTTTTGGTTTTTGCTGTTGTTTTCTTCATTTTTGCTTTGTCCATTTTGTTCTGCCTTGCCTGCCTTCTTTTGGGTTACTCACTTATGCTTTTGGTGTTCCATCTTATTACTCTATTTTTTTCTATTCTTTCCTCTACTGTGTTCTATTATTTCTCAGTCTTTCAGGGTGTTTTACTGGTTGCTCTAAGGCTAACAGCATTCATTCTAAAATTATCCATGTCTATTTAGAGTCAATATTATAGAATTGTACACCTCACATCTGACTGTTCACATATCCATTTCACATTTCTGACTTCACAAATGTAATAACCTTACCACCGTATAATTCCAGTTCCTACCCCCTCATCCTTTGAACTATTATCATGTCTTTTATCAGTACATGCTTTATAATCTCACCTTACATACCATTTTATTTTTCTTAAACAGTAAATAATATTTTAAGAAAATGATTGGAAAATAAGTCTGTAACATTCACCTATGTATTTGTCATCTGGCTAGTACTCCTCCATTCTCCTTTGTAGATCATTTTAATCATTTTCCTTTAGCTGAATGAATATTCTCTAAGTTTTCTTTTTAATAATGCCAGTCTGTTGAAGAAAAATTATTTTAGCTTTCCTTCATCTGAAATGTCTTTATATCAATCTTAATTTTTTGCTAGATGCAGATTTCTCAATTGACATTTTTTCCCAGCATTTTAAGTATGTCATTACATTAACTTCTGGTCTCCATTGTTTCTGATCATGTCGACCATTTTTCAGATCATTGTTCCCCTGTATACAATGTGGTTTTTGTTTTTCTGTCTACTTTCAAAATTTTCACTTTAACTTTGATGTTCAGCAGTTTGACTATGATATTGTCAAGTGTAGCTTCCCTTGTATTTATTCTTTGGGAACTCACTGAGGGTATTCAACCTGTAATTCGATATATTCTATCAAATTTGGGAAATTTCCAATCATTACTCTCTTAATACATATTTTCTTCCATTTTATTACCCTCTTTTCCTTACCTAAGTTTCCCATTCCATGTGTGTAAAACTATGTGACATGAGCCCTCGAGTGTCTGAGTCTCTCTTCATTTTTCTTCCAGCTTTTTCTTTTCTGTGTTTCCAATTAGTTAATTTCTTTTAATTCTTTTATATTTTTAGTCCTATACCTTCCATTTGGTCATTTTTTTTATAATATCCATGTCTCTGCTGAGATGCCATGACAATTCATTCTGATCATATTTTCCTTTAATTATTTGAAAGTGATTTTTTAAAAAATTCATGAACATATTTCTAATGGCTTTTCCTGCTAAATTTAATATGTGAGTAATGTCAGTTATTTTTATTCACTTTTTTCTGGTCTAAGGTTTCTATTCTCCTATTTCTTTGCATTTCTAGCAGTTATAGATTATACACTGGACAATGTGGAAGACTCTGGATTCTGTTACCTTCTTCCTTGGAAAGGTGTTGATATTTTTCCCCTAGTAAAAAGAGTGAAATTACTGGCTAATCCTATTAAACTTGTGTAGGCTTAAATTTACTTTTGTTATAGCATTTCTGTGAAAAACTAAGAGTTTCCCAGCCACTCTAACTTATCAGAATTCAACCTCAGGACTCTAATTCCTCTGCCACTCTTGTCAGAGCTACTTTCAGGCTTTCTTCCGACAGGCTTAGAGTAAGCCACTCTAGAGCATGGTCTTTATTCCTAATATACGGACTTTTGGCATCTCAATTTACTGTCAAATTGAAAATGAGCTATGAACGTGACGTGACTCTCCTGACTTGAATGGTATCTCTGATTCAACTCTAGTGATCTCTGTGCTCCTCTCAGGTCCACAGTAACTACTTAGCAAAGCCTTATTAGTCTTAACTGCGGTCATGTACCCTCGGCCAAGGACTCATGGGGGGAGTCCCTATACTGATCTCTGGGTTCCTCTCTGCACATCTCCCTCCTCTTCGTTCCACCCTGCAAATTCTGCTGCTTCAGCAGCCCTGAATGCCAAACTTTGTTTCCTTAGTTCAGTGGCACTTTATCTGCATGGATTTCACTTCACTACTTTACAGGCAGAATATTTTGCCCAGGTGGACGGCCAGCCAGGGTTTTCCTCAAAAGCTTCTTTTCTCTCCGGGATCAGCAAGTCTTGTGCTTCCTTGATGGCCGATGCTCCAAGACAGTTAAAACATTAAAATGCTTCATATATTCTCTCCAGTATAATGGCTGATTATAGAAGGAAAGCGAGTCTGGTACCAGCTACTCTGCCATAGCTAAAATTGGAAGTTGCAGTGTTGCTGATTTTTTTTAATTAAAAGTAGAAATGGATACATAAATTTGTCATGGGCTAACTAGCACCCATGTTTATGTGTTAGTAATACAAATATAGGTTAATTACTTTGCAAGTCCACTTTATTTTTGGAACCACTACTCCATTTAATTATCAGATCATCTTATATTGAGAAAAAGATGAAACGTTTACAAATAACAGTGATCTGCTGATGCCTTTGGAATGTGTCAGCTGGGATCACCCAGAAAAAATAAATGGAACAGTCATATTTTTAATAATGCATGAGGTACACAAGCAAAACACTTGTCAAAACTGTATAATGTTGCAGTAGCCCATCTATATATAAATGCACATGCTTATAAGAGTGTGTTTTCCCTGTGTTGTGCTAATCTTTTTTACTTGGCATATTTTTAATGGTTTTTCCAAATGACCTTTGTAAAATTAATCAAGGCTCTGACACTGTCCTTTGGAGAAATACAAAGAAAGAATGCTGCTTATAATAACTTTTGCATGAAAAACAGCCAGAAAATGACAAAACAGAGAAAACATTAATACTGAAAAAAATGAAAGCTTCAAAGTGAAACTAACAGAAAAATGTTACCTTTTTGTCAGTAACGTTTTTGTGGGTCTCTGAAATTTTATTTTCCCTTTAGTTTTTCTAAACCTTTGTCTATTACTAGCGATCAGATGGATTTCTTAAAACAATTCGCTAAGTAACATACACCACAGTTTTTCAGGGGCTCTAATAGTGAGAAGCATCTCAAATTAAAGATGAATGAAATGTACAGAAAATATGTGCAAAAAATATAAATACAGAAAACCTAGAAAAATGCCTGCAATTAGACAGGATGGGAATCTAAAAAGAAATTTAAATGTAGTTGTAATACATTTCCTATTCTTCTCTTTGAGAAAATTACTGCTGAAGTGAGGAATTTTTTTCCTCCTGTAATTTAAATGTTAAACTGCCAGATGTGTGTCTCATGCTTGAAGAGTCGAAGCTTTGCATTATTTAGCATATTAAGAATCACAGAATTTTAAAAAGGGCTCCTTTATTGCCTGGAGGTTCTAATTAAGTAAACCTTAGCCTGGTACATTTAAAACTTGCAATACAAGAGATTTTGCTCTTTTTTCCCCCTCCCCAGTCAAGTTACATCTCTATAATAAATATGGAAAAATCTTTTAAGATGATATAATTTTTCTTTGGCTTGAAGAATTAAACCTATCTATTATTTTAAGAAGTTTTTAATAGAGGCCAGCAATCTAGAAGACAAGTCAGGACTCAAAATACTTTTTAATCATTGCAAGTTGCTTTCCTTATTTATACCAAAGGATGTGTGTTTCATAAAGGCATTCCTCGACTATCCATCTTACTCTCCCTCCCTTACTTTCTCTGCCTTTGCTGTGATCTCAGCTGTTCTCCTCTTGGTAGATGAAGACACTATTAGAAGCAACCAGAAGATCACAGGTTTTAGATTGCTATTATGTTTCTGTGCATGTGTTTGTCTGTGCTAAGTATCTGGTCACACGGCGCTAATTAGCTGCCCTTTCAGCAGTTTGTGGAAGGAGTTTCAGCAGCGAAAGGGAAAACCATAATCAGGTGGAAGTTTTGTAGCCACACAACATTCATAAATCATACCCTTAAATACAGTTATTTTTGCCATTTTAGAAAATGTCAAAGGTGTCAACTCTGTCCAAATATACCGCTTAACAGTGACTATTTTAGTAAATTGACTTGAAATGCATTCAGCTAACTGACAGTCAGAGGCACATAATCTAGTTCACAGTACAAATGAACAGTTTAAAGGCCAAAATAGGCACCAAAGTACGAATTCTCAATGACATGTAGCAATGACCAGGGCTGCAGCCACAGACCAAAATCTTAGCGTTGTTTATCCACATCAGAAATAAATGCTCATGGGGATGGATAAATTAGGAGTTCAAGATTTGCAGATACTAACTAATATATATATACTAGATAAACAATAGGAACTTACTGTATAACAGTAAACTATATTCAATTTCTTTTTTTAGAAATGAATCTTTTTAAATTTTATTTTTAATATATTTTTATTGAAGTATAGTCAGTTTACAATGTTGTGTCAATTTCTGGTGTACAGCACAATGCTTTAGTCACACAGGAACATACATACATTCGTTCTCATATTCTTCACCATAGGTTACTACAAAATATTGAATATGGTTCCCTGTGCTATACGGTATAAACTTGTTTATCTATTTTATATATATTAATATCTGCAAGTCTTGAACTCCCAATCTATATTCAGTTTCTTATAATAAACTACAATGGAAAAGAATCTGATAAGACATATATGTATATCTGAATCGCTTTGCTGTACACCCGGAACTAAACATTGTAAATCAACTATACTTCAATAAAAAATAAAATTTTAAAATAAGAAATAGATGCTTAAATTTTTGAAATGTGTGGTTTTTTTTTAATATCTAGTTTCCAGTTAAGAAAGTAAGAATGTTTTAACCACTTTCAAAATAATGGTCGAATATCTATTTGAGGATATTAACACTGAACAAACTAGAAATAAATGCAGGGAATGGGTTGATGACATTCTCTGCTAGCTGTCTAGTTTGAACCTATAAACAGCAACCTCTTGGATGCTGCCACCTTAAATAGATAAATGTTTGTCATAATGTCAAGAAACAAATCCTGTCTTTCCTTCATGCAAAGAACAAATGAACAAACCCATCTTCAAAAATGTAACAGTTGATAAACAGCAAGTACCGTAAAATTGGAGTTTAGGTTTGGCCAGCATTATTCCTTCTAAGGCTAAAATACCTAGTCAAAGGTAAAATGCACTTAATACTTTATGAATTGGTTTCTTAGAACTGTTAAGAAGCTTAATGGCTTCATATTTGGGAAAGTTTTAATATTAATGGCATCAGGAATGCAACTGAACAGTCCTGGTTTTCACTTCTGCGCAAACCACTAAGCCACATTCTGTCTACATGGAACCTCAACCCATGTGACCCTTTGGTACCACTTACGAATATCAGCAGTTAGTTGATTGATAACAATACATTTTATACAATATTTTTCAGTTTATAAAAACAGATTTGCATATGTTACTTATTTAATTCAAGTTATTTGGATTAACTTTATTGCCAGCACAGGACTGTAAATATTTCTGCCATCATATCAACCAGCAGAATCTCTGAATATTTTGCAATTGCAGGATAAAAAATAGATTCATACTTGCATGCCGTGCTTAATAAAATATTATTGTAATGTAAGAGCAGAAATATACTTGGTTAGTCTTTCTAAGAATAATTTTTAAACATCACCCATTTCTGCCATCCTTAAAAAGATTGCATCCTTTTATGAAAGTCAGCTTCTTTCTTCCTTATTCTTAAAAATATTAAACTCTCCATCTTAAGCACAATGAAAGAACTCAGAAATTTTAATATGCTGCTCATGAGCTTTCCTTGGTTATCATCAACTGACATTTTTCACTGAACTTAGAACACCCACAGCTATTTAGAATAATAAATTATTTTACCCACTAGTAAGTCCCTATCGCAAAGAGGAAATTGCAGGTAAGGATAGAGGGAGTCTTGGCCAAATGCTGAAATTAAGCAGGAGACAGACACAGCCAGATGTTTTTTCTCATCATAGTAATTAACACAATAACACAGGGGTGTTTAGTGAGCACCTACTACCTGTATTACACTTTACACAAATTATTACTAATCCTCAAGTACAGCCTATTATCCCCCCTTTATAGATGAGGAAACAAAGATTCACAGATTAAGGAACTTGACAATGATCGTTAAATGAAAAGAGTCAAGATGTGAATTTAAGCCTCTCTGACTCCCACATCCACGTTCTATTTCCCCCACGAAATTGCACAGATCTGCATCCTCTGTCGCTTCCTTGGCTGCACATTTCCAGCAGGAAGACAGAGATTAGGGCAAGTTGTCACCAAAAGGAATAGAGACAGAGCTTTGATGCAACACCCTAACCGCTGACTTCCTAGGGAGAAAGGGAATAATAAAATCACGAAGAAAATAACGGCAGTCGCGAACATTGTTGAGTTCACACCATATACTAGGCTTCATGGGGTCAGAGTCCCAGGTTGGCTACTAATTTTAAACTCTTCTCCTCAAAACTGTTTTAAAATACTCCAATGAATAATAGGTTTTATCCATTCAAACTTTACCTCCTTCCTTGAGGATATTATGCTAAGTAAAGGTAGCCAGGCACAGAAAGACAAATATTATATGGTTCTGCTTACATGAGGGACCTAGAATAGTCAAACTGAGAGAGAGAGAGAGAAAGTAGAAATGGTGGCCACCGGGGCTGGGAGAAGGGGGAAATGCAAAGCCGCTGTTTAACGGCTACAGCGTTTAAGTTTGAGAAGATGAGATAGTTCTGGAGACGGATGGAGGTGGTGGTTGTATAACAAGGTAAATCCACTTAATGCCACTGAACTGTACATTTAAAAGTGGTTAAAATGGTAAATTTCATGTTTATCTATACTTTGCCACAATTAAAAGCATTATTTAATTCCATGTTCCTAAAGCCCTAAATGAAATGCTAAGAAACTTTTTTTTTTTAATGTTATAGGGCCCCCAAAACAGAACAAAACAAAAAAATGGAGGGAACTTCTGGTTGGGACCAGATGGCATACGCTTGTTTTTTCTTTCTTCTCCCCTCTAAATGTAACTTTAAGCCCCCAAAATAATGTAGGAAGCAGCCAAAGGAAATTCTGAAAGATATAAAGAAGGAGAGGTGATGAGGGACCCCAGGCCTGCAGCAGCAATGTAAGACAGCGCAACTTGGGCCCACTCTCGTCCCACCCAACAGAAGCAAGCAGTCCAGACCCAGCGTCTCCAGCCTCGTCCTATCAGCAGAAGCTGGTCCAAGTAGGACCCTACCCACCCTTCGAAAGGAAGTCACAGACAACATCGGGTGAGTCCAGCAGCACGGCAGAGTTGGACAGACCAGAGCTGGACTGAAGTAAGCATCCAGGGGATGCCCTGTCCTTCCCTGATGCTTGAAACAGTGCTCCTCCCACCAAGAGACAAAGGTGGCCGAGTGGCAGCAGCAGGGGCTCCTGCCACAACTACTTCCTAGACCAGGAAGTTTTTTACCATCCTGAGGCTGGAGACTTCCTTCCCCACCCAAAGGCATTAGGTGGCCAGGTCTGGGGAAGCTCCTTCTGTCCCCTCAGGCATCACCAGCAGGGACCAGAGGGTGTCCCAGAAACACAGGCTACATCATGCAGACCAAAACAGCATGTTTTTCAATTGTGGAAAGAAAAATGTGTCAACTACAAATGGCTCTCAGAAATGTGGAAAATTCTCAGCAAAATATTAGCAAGTTGAATCCAACAATGTATGAAAAGAATTACACAACTTGAATACATGGCTTAGCAATCAAAGCTGTGTGGTATGGGAACAGACACAAACGTCAACGGAAGAGAACAGAGAAGCCAGGAACAAGTACGGAAAGATGTGCTCAGTGGCTGATTATGAAAGAAGGTGCAAAATCAGGTCAGTGGAGGAAAAACAGCCGTTTGACAAATGGTGTTGGGAGCAATTAGACATCTATAGGCAAAAAAATAATAATAATAAAATAAAAACGGATTTAAACTTCATTCTTATGTTAAAAATAACTCAAAATAGATTTGCTTAAAAAAATAAAAAAGAATAGGATAAAATATGTAGGATCTAAATGCCAGGCAAGAAGTTCTCAGACTTGATGCCAAAACTCAATCTATGAAAGGAGACTGTTAAATCTACTAAAATTCAAAATCTTTACTCTATGAAAGACCCTATAAGACAATGAAAAGGCAAGCTGCAGGCAGAGAGGAAACATTTGCAAACTGCACACCCAACAGCCGCTGGCTCTGCCCGGCACGACATGCGTTACGGGCAAACAGGCAAGATCATGAGCCCTTGATCCCACCAACAACTAGTCCATCACACTTGGGTAAGACTTTGTTTCGCAGAGCGGGAGGGTACAGCTCAGTGGCCGAGCGCATGTCTAGCATGTGTGAGGTGCTGGGTCCAATCCCCAGCACCTCCACCGAGAAACCAGATAAATAAACCTCAACGTACTTTTACCCTGTTTTTTGCTAACAAGTGAATTGTGATGAAAGAAACAGTGACCGCGGTGGGGGTGGGGATCTGCTCCTTACACACGACAACGCAGCTGCCCATCTGGCACAGCTTCACAGTTGCTCCAGTTTATGGTACTGCTTTTTACCGCAGGATCTTTCGTTCTTTAAATTTTATTTTATTCTGTTTGATAACCCAGCACGCGGTCCACCCTCTCAGCGGATGTTTAAGCGCACCTTACAGCACTGTCGACAGCATGGCTGACGGCGCGCAGCAGACCTCCAGAACTTACTCGTCTTGCATAGTGGAGGCCTTAGGCTCACTGATTTGCAACTCCTATTTCCAACTTACCCAGGTTGTGCATTTGGCTCTGGGTACCTCTGGGCGCATCCTGAATGAACAGTGGGCCCAGAGATAAGTGTGTCTTGTCACAGGTCCACAGCAACTCTTCCCTCCTAAACCCCTGCTCTCAAAGGTTTTTAGAAATGTTCAAATTCTCCTAACCTGCTAGGTCAACTGTGGTGTCTCACATTCAGTCAAGAACTACGACAGTATTTGTCATCCATATCCACTTTTGCAGTGTTATTTTGCAAAAACATTTGTCTAATTGAAGCTCTGAGTATCTGCAGATTAAATGAGAGCGACTGGCCAAGAAACAACTGAATGGTTTTCATAGTACATCTTAGGAGTGCCTGTTGAATATACAAGGCACACGTGCACTTGTTAGCATGCTTACGACAACAGATTAAAGAACACACACATACACACACACACACATCCACAAAACAAGACTGGTGTGGAGGAGAGAGTATTTATTATTCCTGCTCTAAAGACCACGGTCAAAAAAGGTGTGTATCCTGAAAAAGATTTTCAACGATTTCAAAAAAAAACACAAAGAAGTTTTTTTTTTTTAATGACTTCATTAGTGGCTCCAAAAATATTGATAATTTGAGGAATTTTGAAATGGCTTATGTCAATTGACTGGAAAGAATGACAAACCAGTTTGAACGATCACACAACCCAACTGCCTTTTTATGTTTCCTTACTGCGCTGTTTAAGAGCACAGGTACAGAGGAAAAATTAACTGTGATGAATATATGGGAACAAATAAAATGTGGAGGGTGTAAAACGTCCTGAAAACACAAACTGTAATCTGCTGTTGTCCACCTAATCCACACACACTCTGTAATTAGAAACATATTGGAACAGAGCAGCAGCAACACGTATTTGAACTTTTCCCTCAGACATTTATTTTGATCATTCACATGTGACACATTCATTTTTACTGCCGTTTCCATTAAAAAAAAAAATCTTTAGAAAGGTAGCGTAAACCAACTCCCCATAATGTTTTGAACCTTCTGAATAATTTTTCAGTTTTCTCTTGTGAAAGAAAACAACACAGCAAAGATTCTAACCTGCTGGAAACGTTTTCAGCCCATCTCATCTTTCTGTCCCCCAGATCATTCTGACACACCCTCCTCCCTCCCTTTCGTAGCGTTAAACTGCTTCCCTGCTTCCTTTACATCAGTGGGAACACTTCCCTTCTGGGTGTCGGGAGCTCTCAGAGGGGTCAGGGGCTGCCCTGTAGAGGAAATGACAAGCTGTGAAATGTAAAAGAACAATCTCTTCCACATGTTCCTTTGCTCCTGGACCACTGTGAGGCTGTCAGCTAGCATCACTCTGGAACCAAGCAGGATGCTGCGTCGTAGTCCTGTCAAGACTAATTTACAATTAAAGACCTGCACGACTGTTTAAAGCTTTTTCAGTTTCAGCGGTTTTCTGAAATGACTTCGAGATTGAAGTGAATCAAGCCAGAAAACCATTGTTGTAATTAACCCATAAGGGCGGTGAAGAAGCTCACAAAAACAAGACAAAGTTTAAGACAAACTTGAGTTTTTTAAATGAAATCTGTTAAGGGTACAATCCTAACTCTACCTCCAATTAACATCTGTGTGGAGTTTTCCCAGCTGAGCCCCAGTTTGGGGAGTTTAACATTGCAGCTATTGGAAGTCTTATTGTCTGTAAATAAAGTTACAAGGTGACAACTTCATTGATCTGTAAGAAGAAAGGAAGGAAGAGAGGAAGGAAAGCAGGAAGGAAGGAAGGAAAGGAGGGAGGAAGGGGAAAAGAAGCAAAACAGGCAGGAAAGATTTATTCTGACCATTGATGCTTTTAAAAGGATTTAAATTATTTTAAAATATTTTGAAACATTTTTATGACTTTAAATATTGGGATGCATTTCTGTGATATAATACATAAAAGCATTTAAAAATTTCAGGGAATTAGCTTTTTACACAGATTAATCGCTTCGAAACATACTGTGGTTCCCTGAGGTTCAATTTTACACACACTGTTTGAAAAATCAAGAAATCTGTCAAATGCAAAGTCACGTGCACTATTTTCAAATAACAGATTCATAGATTCTCCACAGAAACAGGTAACAGCTGACTTACAAACTGCTAAGCAAAAGTCTCTATCACTGTGGTCTGGGATAACCAACAGGGGCCGAAACTTGCTTTTCTTATCCTACCCGTGAGGGAGCGATGGCCTGGGGGCTTCGGGGAGCGCTGTGTGTCGGCTCGTCTGTAACCGGCCATGAGCTCTCACACAGCAGGTCTCTTCATGATCAGACACACTAACCAAGCACTGGTCACCAGCTTGTCCATGGCTCCCTGTTCCGAGTTCCAGTATTACGGGCCCGCAGTACTTCGTTTATCACTGCTATTAATTAATTTGCCCTCCCTGCTGCCTCTGCTTGGTAGCTGCGACTGGGCATAACAGTATACGCTGGGCAGAGCCCTCTCCCCAGTCCACTTAAAAAGTCCCTGAAACAGAATCGCACGTGTGTAGCCAACAGATTGTTGACAAAGGCGCAAAGGCATTTCGGGGGTGAAAGAACAGCCCTTCCAGCAAACGGTGCTGGAACAACTGGAACTTCATATGCAAAAACCAAAAACCTCAGCCTTAACCTCACACCTTATCCAAAAAGCAGTTTAACTCCAAAGGGATCATTGCTCTAAATGTACAATGCAAAACTAAAACTTCCAGAAGAAAACATAAGTGACAATCTTGTGAGAGTTACACAAAGAGTTCATGAATGAGATATCAAAAGTACAATCCGTTTTAAAATTAGGTATCTGGGGCTTAGACAAAAGTCAAAACTGTTGCTCTGTGAAAGACACTGTTAATAAAATAAAAAGTCAAACTACAGACAGGGAGAAAGCATTTACAAACTATATATCCAGCAAAGGGCTTGTATCCAGAATGCATAAAGAACTGTAAAAACCCAACAGTTGAAAAAAAAAAAAAACCCAATTTAAAAATGGGCAAAGACTTGAACAGATCCTTCACCAAAGAATATACATGGGTGACAGATAAGCACACATGAAGATGTTCAGTAATATTAGCCATTAAAGAAATACCAATTGAATTCATGACTTGGGATTTAATGCTGAATATAAATTAGAAAGACTTTTTAAAAAACTAACAGTACTAAGTGCTGATGAGCTGGCAGAGCGCCTGAAACTCTCCTGTGTTCCTGGTGGGAATGCGACATGGTACAGTCACTGTAAAATAGCGAGGCAGTTCCTCATCAGGCTAATTGCACGTTTGCCATACAACCCAGCAATTCTACTACTAGGCAGATGTCCTCAAGAAATGAATACTACATTCACCCAATCGCCTTTTATGAGTATTTGTAGCAACTTTATTCATAGTGGCCAAAACTCAAAATAATCCATTTGTCTTTTAAAGAGTGAACAGATAAACAAGCTATGGTACCTCCATATGATGGAATATTATTTAGCCCTGAGCAGAAATGAATTGTTGATACAAACAACAACTCGGTTGACTCTCAAAGGCATTATGTTAACTAAAAGAAGGCCATTCTGTATGACAATTTTGTAAAAACAAAACTATAATGATGGTAAAGAGATCAGTGGGTTCCATGCCTGGGAGTGAAGGAGTGAGGGTGTGCCTGCAACAGACAGCACAAAGGAGCTTGCGTGGGTAATGGAAGGGCACCTTATCCTGACTGTAGTAGCAGTTACATAAATCTATGTATACGCTATCTGGAACTGTATGCTCTAAAAAAGTTAATTTTACTATATGTTAGTTTAAAAAATTAACTGTTTGCTTGACTTATTTCTGCAGAAAGGCACTGTAAGCCCAGAGGTTACTCAGAACCATACTCATTTACTCATTCAGCAAATACTCACTGAGAATCTGTGATGTGTCCCATACTGTTGTACGCACTGGACACAGTGGATAAGCAAAACAAGTTATCTCTGCCTTCACAGGGTGTGCAGTCTAGCCACACCTCTTTATAGCAAATTTCCAAGACTTAGCCAAGTAGACAGGGGCACTGAGGAAAGGTTACAGCTGGTGCCTTCAGAAGCACCCCCAGGCATCATCTCCAGAGATAAAGGAAGAGCACGATGACTGTTTCAAAGTCCCTAATAAGAGAGTATTGTCCACAGCAAGGCTACAACTTATGCCATAATTAGACCATCTCTTGCCCCCTTTCTCATCTTCTGCAAGCGTGAGGTCTCCCAGAAGGCCTGCTGGTCCTGCACGTAAACAGAGTGCTGGCAGGCCCTCCCATCACCTAGTCAACATGTGTCCGGATACGGATCCTAGTGGTGGGGTGGGCTTGGACTCATGTAAGCCGCTGGAGGTTGCGGATGTCATCATGTTATTTTGGTTTCTAATCGCACAGCATTTAGCAGCGCGCTTTGTTGATGGCGGTTACACAATAAAACTCTCCTGAATTGAATTCTGCCTCACAAAACATATAGAGACCTTGCCAGAGACCATTGCTCATGCAATGTAGGCACATACAAAACAAAACTATTAAGCAGAGCAAATACTTCCCTAGCCTGCCCCCTAAAAACGAAAATAGCCTCAAAGACGGGAATAACCCAAAAGTTAGATCATGGGGCTTTTTATCCTGGCTTTTCATTTTTCATAAATATCTTCCGGCCTCAGGCTTCCACCTATTTGCAAGGCTGATCGCCACTTAAGACGTCAACCATGGGATTAAATTCAGAACCATTTTGGTGTGTGTGTGTGGGAGCACGCGCACACACATGCGTGCACACGTGTGCTGAGAAGTGAACATTAAAGTCATTTTTTCATGATTTGGGGGCTGGAGTGGAGTCAGCAGATTACATATGGAGCCCATCAATGTGGGACAGCTTGTGGAAGACCACAAACATATTTTTCAGATAGAAACTTTGCAGCCATGAACACACCACGTGCTCCCCACTTCCCTAAGGTTCACTCCTTTAATTGTAAATAGCCAGAAAGCCATCAAGCCAGAGTTTAATAAACTTTTAATTTGAAATGAATTACCACATGTTGTGTTTGTTTACCCATTATTAAATCTCTTAGCAACATATCAGTGGCAGAAACAGCACACTGTATCACAGCCCTGATATATCAGAAAACAAACCCATGGGGGATATTAACTGCTAATAATATGTCTAGGAGGCCCCAAGAAAAATAAATATACTCAATGTGGCGGAGACGTGCATTCGAAGAGGTTTTTGTGTTTTGTTTTTGTATAAATCTATTCAGAATAAGGGCAGAAGCTCCCTGTGTCGTCTTTGAATGTGAGCCTCGAATTAGTCTCCAGGCTCTGAGCAGAGCAAATGATAATCAGCCTTTTCCAAAGCATTTTCCTAAAGCATTAAAGAGTCTTCCTCTCGTGGTAGATAATGTTCTCATACTGAACGTGTCAGTGTTCGTATTTCTTGGAGTGTCACCTGTCCCTGTCCTCCTTTTAGGGAAACTGGGGGCAGCCTTCTAAAAGCCAAGTCCAGAGCACAGTGCAGTGGGTGTGGAAAATAGAGCCACAGTACCCTGAGGAAAAACTAGAGAGCAAAAATGATCTGGTGAAAAATGGTCTAAGAGTAATTGCTTCTAATCTTTAGCTCAGGATCCTAAAGCTAGGTTAAAATGTCAGTTTCACTGAAATATTATTACTGTTAAACCCGAACCTGCTTTCTCAAAAGTTAAAAATTCTAAAATAAGATTTTTAGCTCCATACTTGATTCTAAAACATTTTGGGGGAAAAAAGAAAGAAAGAAAAAAAGAAATCCACATTACATGTGCACATGTTTTAGTGTCCCACACAGTGGCTTTCGAGTTGACTAGATTTGAATTTGCTTTTTAAACAAAAAATTAACTGGAATATTTTCTTTTTTTAATCCAATGAAATCATAGTCAATTCTTTCATATTTTTGACTTACTAATTCTATTTTAGGAAGATGACCTTCAACCACGAGAAAAGATTGGGGCTTTTTCCTCCCCTTCTACATCTCAGATTCCCAGGTTACAGAGCTCATATGCTAACGTTTAATTAATTTATTTTCACACAAAGTCTCCTGTTAGAAGGCCTGACTAATCTGATTCAACATAAAGGCACAACGTGGGTAAAAGTCATTCTCTTGCAAATAGGACTGAGGAAGACTTAGCCACAAAGCCCGCGAAGGTCCTCGGCAGAGCTGCCCCACGAAGCAGTTTGGATTGAGGGTGAATCCGCCATTCGCTTGTCTGTTTACTATCTGCCCTTCAAGGGCACTGTCTACTCTTCCTTGGACTGCCAGTGCCTCAGACCCTCACCCCTCACCTCTCCACCTTCCCCTTATCCAAACTCAGCACACCGGGAACAGCACACCCATCGTTATCCACCTAGGATATTCGCATTTATAATGAAAAATTACAGCCTGAAACCTATTAAATTCCAGCATGGAATGCTTACAGCCAGCTCAAAGTTGTGCATTTCGAGGACAGCAGGGTCTCCTTATTATTCTCCAAAACCAGACCATCTTGTCAGTCACCTCCTACCTCCTCCGGCTACAAGTTAAGCAAATCCAGGTTCTCAGGTGTGAGAAACAATACGCTTTAACCACATTGCTTTATGGTCTTGGTATTTCTTACCGAGCTTCAATATGTATCTGATTCCTAATTTAGTTTCACAAATATTCATTTAAAGTCAGTTGATATAATTTGACTTACATGAATTCTGTGTATAAAATTTCAACATAACATTCCCAGGTACGCATGACGCTTAGTTCTCTGGAGGTGGTGGTGTCTCAGCAATCATTAGCTGGGGACAGTGGTTCACTCACAGGGAAACAGGACGGTGTGAATGTGGAAGCCTGGGGCTCGTGCTGGAATTGCCTGTTAGGGAAGGAAGTGGGGTTCTAGAAACTGAGTCTAGCAATCAGTGGAGTTTTGCTTGGCCCAACAAGGCATGAAGTTTCCAGGGGATTTGGAAAACTCCAACCACAACTTCAGAAACGTTCACCACTGGAAACTGAGTGTGAAGCTCTGTGCCGTCCAGCTGACAGGCAGAGCAAGACAGGAAGACAGATGTCACCCAGGAAGCCCAGCAGTGCAGGCTTTGGGTCTGACGACAGTCCTGGCCCAGGGCCCTTCTGAAACACTGCTGTTGTCCTGAGCTGGGCCCTCTTCCCAAAACTTTCATTGTTCCACGCACTGTCCCATGTTGAAATCAACCACTTCGCGGTTTCAGCTAGAGTTTGGGTCCTTATGCCTCCCTAAGGGACATATTCTTCCTCCCAATTTCCATCTCTCTCCTGGCTTCACATCCATCTTCCCAAACATCTCCTGAACATTTCTACCTGGAATTAATATGGGAACCTCAAACTCAGCAGGTCCAAAATCAAGCTCTTGATTTTTCTCCTAATTTTGTCCCTCCCCCTGCATTTCCTTTTATCTGCTGGTTGACACTTACACCTACCTGTGCTAAAAAAACTAGGAGTCATCCTTCATTCTCCTTCACAGCCACATCCAATTAACAGGAATGTTCTTACTTTTAGCCCCGTGGCTAATCTAGTGCACCTCTTTGATACTTTAAAAATTTATATTCTCTTCTCCAACTTTACTACCTGCCCTAATTCAGACCCTCTTTTGCTGCCTGACTGCTCCAAACTGTTCCTAATTGATCTGTTTCTAGCCATGCCTTTCTCAAATAAACCCTCCGAAAAATTAGCAGAGGGATCTGCCTAAAATAGGAATGGAAATTCATCACCTGCCTTCCTAAGATCCGTCAGTTAATATTTAATACAGATTTCTCATCAGCCACAATAGACACAAAAAATGGTGAAGAAAACAGTGAAGTAACATTATTAGTATACTAGAGTTTTATACATGCCTAAATGATCTACCAAAAGTGAAGAAAACAGACTTTTGCAGACATGCAGTGGCCAAGGGAGTTTACCAATCACAGACCCAAGCTCCAAATGAATTACTAAAGATTTCTTTAAACAAGAGGAAAAATGAACCACAGTAAAGACATGCTATATTAAAAATATGATAAAGCACTGATACTGATCAAATGTGTCAGTAAATTAACTTTCTATTAAGAGTAAGGAATTTTTTTTTTCTGTTTAATAAAAAAGTGAAACCGAAAGCATAGCTAACAATAACATGAGAGCACATGGAGGTGTTTAATGAGTTAAGTAAGTCCTTAAGGGAAGTACTGAATGAAGTTAAACTTTTAAAGATAATTTATAGTTACATGTATAGATAAAAAAAATTAAGGATCACACCTAAAATAATTAACAATAAAGTGCATAGATTAAAAACATCAGGGGATAAGACTTGTGTTTCAATGAAGTAATTTTCTATTTTATTATGTAATGTATAATTACAAGATAGGAAAACTAACATTCTTGTCAACGATTACATTCTCTTTAAATGGCATGGTATAGAAAAACACATGAATGATCATTCTTCCCCAGTTTTATGGACTAAAACACAACTTGAAACATTAGTCATAGATGCTGATAAAAAGTAAACTAACCTTGAGAAGAGCGTGAGGAGGGTTTAGCTGCATCACCTTTCGATGCACAAATGTTTTTCTCTATTTCTTTCTCTGAAAGGCCAGCTGTGTCATCCACACCTGATTCTGCTTTCTCTGCTTCAGCCATTAGACAAACTGGAAATTTAGGGGGGAGCTGAATATGCCTTTTGTGTTTTCTTGGATCATCCAAATCTAGAGGAAGTTTAATTACCTATTAAGAGACAGATCTGTTATCTAAACTATTAAAAATACTACATACACAGTTAGCTATTTCTCTAGAACAAGGAAATAATTAGCAAAATCCAAAAGATTTTGAATTCAATTTTTCCAAAACCTATATTTGTTTTTGTTTGGTTGCATTACAAAGAATGCTTTTTTTTTTTTTTTTTTGGTATCAACAGGTTTACATAAAATGCACTATACGTTTATTAGTTTCTCTGTTTTATCTTGTACTTGCTCTAATTTCTTCTTCCAAACAACCCTGTGTCTAATAGTCATGCTGGGATGAAATTAGCAAATTTAATTTACTAGTGAGTATTTACTATCTCCAAGAAACAAAATGAAGTCCAAAAATAAATGACAAGATTGAGGAATCTAGTGGTGAATATATAGGTGCTTGCCACTCAACTTTTTCAACTTATCTCTATGTTTAAAATGTTAATAGTAAAGCTCTTGATGGAAAGAATCAATGACACAGGAAACCAAGTATTTGGAAAAGGGAGAAATTGATAGAAAAGCCTTTCTAGGAAACAGTTAAAGGCTATCTTGCTTGCATAGTTTTCCCTCTTACCATTCTTTCACACTCGCTCTGGGAGTGGACTCAGAGACGCTCTCCAGTTCCCTCCTTAAAGCTCAGGGTTAATTAGCCTGAGTCCTACTCCTAGTAACACCTTGGTGGGACACCGGAGGTCAGGGCTGGACCACACGCCCTCGCTCTGCCGGCCTTTCTGATAGTGGCAGGTTCCCTCCATGAACAGACACTGAGGAAGATAACCAGGATCTATAGGATTTTACCTGTTTCCTTTGATCTCTTCTAAATCTGCACTGCAAAACCACTTTTCCGTGCCAAGATCTACTTTATCTCTCTTTTCTCTTCCCAACCCCAGATGATTCTTTTCCTGAGTAGCTCTAAAAGGAGTACTCCAAATTCACATATATTTGTTTAGAAATGTTTGCACTTGAGAAAACTCACATCAGAAAATTCCACGTATTTTAAAATTTTGCGTAGAGGAAAATAGGGCTTCAAGATAAGGATTTTTCACGTTCATCCTCACGAAAGAGAAGCATCTACCTACAGCCGTGATTACTCTGCCTTCCAATCAGAAGCTCGTGCGTCTTGAATAACAGTACTATTTCCCGTTAGCAAGACTCACTCTTCCCCTACCCCATGAAATATACACACGGAGAAAATTCCTATTATTGGCTACCAAATAATAAAGCTAGTGGAAAAGTACCTCCATTTGCAATGAATAATGGCCAGAGGGCTCTGCAATAAATCATAATATTACTTTTTTCACAACGTTTTTTTGTTAAGTAGGGAGTCAGAGGAAACAAGAGAAAAAAATTTAGTAATGTTTTCAAATCAAGTCAATTTTCGTGAAATCAAGTTATTCTAATGGTGCTTATCAAATAACCACTCTTCTTGACCTTGTAAATTTTAAACATCACTTCTTGATTTTTATCTCAAATATAAAATATGTATCTCTTCATTATCAGTATCTGTACTACCTAAATTACCTTTTATAAAGCAAAGTTAATACTGATTTTCCATGCCATAATTTATAGAACACAGACTATTAGGTAACAATGAAAATTTTAGTGGAAAATTATAAATGTCTTTTACGTTACCTAATAAACTTATACCAAAATGTATTTTCTTTTATGGCTACATTTTGATTTTCATTTCATTTTGATCTCTTTCTGTAGTATTCAAGTCACCAATTTGTTAAATATTTTGTGGAGGGTTTCCTACAGTTTTCTTCAAAATTTGGGTGATTTTTCAGTAACTCCTTTGGATTCATTTATAATGGTCTTCCTTTTCACACTTATTTATATCAATGTTTCTTATCCTCAGAAGCTTTTAAAACCTTCTGATCTTGGGGTCCAACTCACAATGATTGAATCAAAATTTCTCGGAACAGGACTCAAGCTGTAGTATGTTTAAAGCTTCCCACGTGATTTTAATGCATAGTCAGATTTATTTTAGGATGCCATTATTTCCAGGATGAACAGGAGGGCATGTGTCAGTGTAAGAGTGACTTTCTCAATAGCATACTTCGACTGTCACAACAAGGTGCTTTAACAGAGCATTACAACTGAATTAGCTAAACGGGAAAAAATGGCAGTGAATTAAACTGAAATAGGAAAACAGGAAGACCATCCTATAAGAAGGATATGCAGCCACTGACTTTTAGGTCAAAACTACATGTGTTTCCTGAAAATATCCATATTTAGTGGTTCCCTCAGTTAGATAAGCAGTAAGTAGACAGGCTGGAAAAAAAAAATTAAACATATCAGTGAAGGAGAAAATAAATCACAGCTTTTTATGATACAGGCATCCCTGAAAAGACACCATGAACAGGTGGAATAAATCTGGACACATAGGACAAAAGTAAATAGACTAAAAAATGTGTCAGAATGCTTTATATTTAATAGTGCTGTCAGTTTCTTTTTTGGCGCCTCCATGGGGTTGGCCTAAAATGAATTTATGCAACAGCGTTTCTGCTAAAAGACTTGGCTAGAAAATAGAACGCCAAATCTTTACAAATCAATGGGTGGGCCCAGGTGGGGTTTTCCCTTAATTTTTGATATAAACCAGGTGGCATACATTGAAGTCACACAAATGGCAAAGAGAACTTCATGGTGGCCACTTTCATCATGGGGAAATGGGGTCACCGGTTTTCTTTTGTCAGTCTCATCAAATAAATGGCAGAGACCACATCTTATCTCCTTTGCATCCTTGGAACAGCAGTGCCCAACCCATAACAGAACCTCAATGAGAACCTCTGATGAAGAAATGGACCCCCCCGTCCCATGTTGGTGAGACCAGTCTGCTCCAGCAGCAAAAGATTATAAACAGCTGAGAAATCACGGGGCGTGGGTGGCTGTCCTGACTCATTTATAACATAGAAGCTCGGATTAAATTATCCTTAAGATTTCTGCTAACTCTAGGGTTTTACCTCTGATTTGCAGACATCAAACATTATCAGAAATCAGTATTAAGATGTAATTACTCTTACAGATGTAGGATACTTTGCTTACTGGCATTTTCAGTAGCATGAAAGGAAGTTAAAGGCTAGAAAGCAGCAGCTTTGGAAAAATTTTAAGTTCTTTTTCCACTCACAAAATCATATTACAAACCTGAAAATAGAGATTGCACAGCCAGTGGTCCAAGTCCAGGCAAATCAAATCTTCAATTTTCCTGAAATTGTCGAGTCTCTGGTCATAATGTCCGCGGAGAAGAGGACACTTGAATTTTCCCGCCACTACATTCAAATTGTTATCGTACAAAGGGAAGGCTGCCCAGCCCACGACCTGCTGGAGACAAGCGTATTTCCCACGCAGGAGAAAGAGTTCAAACAAGAAAGCCATGCCTGGCTTCAAATCTTTCTTAGGAGGGAGCATCTAGGAAAGACATTAAGAAAAGAGAAGATTGAGATCCTTGTATTTTGGAAACACATCATATTCAGAGATGCCTATGGATAATTCAGAGTTAAGAGCTGGCTTGTACTTCTATTGTTTGCCCTTAAAAACTCACCATTGGATAAACTTACATAAATAACCTTTCCAGCCCAGGGTAAATGAGCAACCATCCCACCATGAAAATACGACCCCAAAAAACAAGACTGTTCAAGGGTCTGCCCTTTATAAGCTTTAGGAATCAACTGTGTACTATGTTAACGAAGGTGGTATGCTGTATTTTCTGTCCTTTTTGCATGAGCTGGTACCTCTATTATAGAACTATTTTTTTTTGTCATAGTCATTGCTTTACTTGCCTGTCATTCATCTTTGTATCATTCATGTATCCAGCACAAGTGCTCTGCACAGAAGAAATGCTTTTATAAAAAAAGACTGAACAAACTATCACACTCAAGAGAAGCTAATCCTAGGCATTCTGATAGTCCGAATCACTATTACAAAGTCCACCTTTTCAGAGAAAACTCGTGTCCCATTTAATTTTACGACTGTTCTGTTTATTTCAGTTGACACTCTAATGCACATCACTGTATAAGCAATTTGTCAATGCTAAATAAATAGTGTTAGGCGTAAAGATGATCAGATTGACCAAGCCGTTGTTCAAGTTCCCAGACTAGAGACGGAGCTTATTCTTCAGCCTTTAAAAAATTTTTTTCTTAGGAAAGTGCAAGACATGAATAATCTTTTTTAAAAACAGAGTGTTGGGGGTTGGGGTATAGCTCAGTGGCAGAGCATGTGCTTAGCATGCACGGGGTCCTGGGTTCAATCTCCAGTCCCTCCATTTAAAAAATAAATAAAAGGTTTTAAAAAGTTGTGTAAAAAAGCAAACAAAAACACAATAAAAATAAAAATAGAGGATAGACTTCGGTTTGCTTTTTTAAAAATTCTATGTGAATAAATATAAATGGGCAAAGACAGGGACTTGTCTAAGAAAGACTACAGTATAAAAATGTATTTAACCAGAAGTGTGTAGGCATATTTTATATGATTTCCATAAATATTCCAAGACTTAGTTTACGTTTAAGATGAAGCAGAAGCATCTGCTGAAAAATGCCATAACCCTGTGGCGGCTGCTATTAAACCATTAAGAGGATCAAGTTTCATTTAAACCAGATTTACCATTTTCTACAACAGCCCATGGGAGAGCTAAAAACATTAGGCACAGATTACTGACAAAAGAGATTCTTAATCAAGCCACACTTTTCATTTGGCTAGTTGGCTGGGAGTAACCCTTGTGATAAGGGGATAAGAGCTAAGTGGAGGAGGAGGAAAAATGGAGTCAGAAACCTGTTTTGGACCACCATTAAAAAATAAAGCTGAACGGATGCTATTCCAGCAATTTCTTCCATTGTACACCCTTGCATTCAGAAACAAAAACTAATGCTCCTCTTACACTAACCTGATCTTACTCAGCGATGTGTTCAAGGCAGATTAAGTAAGAAGCTGCCCAGTACTGACCCAGTTCTATCATTAATTTTCTCATGGTCTTGGGCAAGTCACTTCTCTTTTTGCATCTACGTTTCCATGCGCTTAAGTTTCCTCATCAATAAAAAACAAGAAGATAAGCCTCTTCCTCACAAAGTTGATGCAATGATCAAACTGGATAACAAGTACAAAAATGTTCATAAAAATGTGAAATGCACATAAATATTATCTATCTTAAGACTTTATCCCAATTATTTATGACAGATTATAGTTTAATAAAGAAGAAAAGAACATTTTAAGGTTGAATGAAGCTCATCTATAAACATGTAAAACACTAGTACCATTTTGTGCACAAGAGAGAGTTCAAGGCTACCCAACATAACCTAGTAACACCAGGCAGCATGGCGTCACCTGCGACAACGTAAATAAGAAGTCAGTCTTCAGGCACAAAAGGAAGTTCCCTTGAACCTATTTTGTTAAGATAGAAGTGTCACACGCAGTTACCCTATGAGCACCTCCCCCTCCAAAAAAAGAATATTTGAACCGGACAAAACCTAGTCACTGGTATTGATTGAAAAGGAGGATAAGACCCATGTGAAGGAATTTATCAGACAGCAGTTTGATTTATTTTTTTGGTGCCTTTCCCTTGCTGGGTCTTGTAGGAGAGATCTTTTGCCCTGTAAGTGTAGCTTGGGACTCATTCTTTTCCTCTCTGGCAAGAAAGGACCACTAGATTTCATTGTTCCCTCTCAGAGGACCCTTTCCACAAACCTGAACATTTCCTCAGCCATCCTGTGCTGTGACGTTTCAATATTGCTTCGTAGCTTTGTAACTGAATGCTACATAGTAAGGGAAATAAATGGATCAGTCTCCCCCCAGCTACCAGTGCCACCTCATCATGAAAACCCTGCTAGCTGGAGGTCATAACTTCCTGGGAGCACCTTTATTTTCTGAGCACCATGAAGGGCATTCTTTTTGGAGGAAGAGACACTGGAGGGCTGAATTTCACTGCATAACAAAAGGGCGATGCCTTTGATCTTTCACATCACAGAAGGTACACGTGAAAGGACAGTGGAGACCATGCAGTACACAAGAAACAAACAAGGATTTCCAAGGCTGAAGGTTGCACGGAGGATTGGAAGAGAAAGCAAAATTCTTTCCACTTGGACACCAAATACTTTTAAATTGAAGCAACTCAGAAAGGATTAGGGGAGTCTTATGAAATGATGAAAATGCATACGGATGAAGTATTTTTCAATTTTCTGGAATTTCTGAAATATTTGGAATGGTTATTGTTTTCCTACTCAGAAAAAAAGTTGAGAAAGTAATCTCAAAAACAGAAAGCTTTCAAAGTTCAGCTTCTGCTTATAGTAGAGACAGTCATAAATGACCATAATTCTTACTATAACAAGGAAAAAACTCCAGTTAAATTACAAAATGATGTATACTCTTGAACCCACTGGGGAGCTGAGGACATAAAGAAATTTAGAGGAAACTAAATCTCAAACAGGAGAAGCCCTTCATGTACGAGTTAGGACTTGAGGCAGCTTTAATCTCAGGGAACAAGTGAAGGGGCAGATCTATCACTGGGTGAGAGAGACTGAAGGAAAAAGAAGAAATTGGCTGAACTTTCAGCAATCTTGGACTAACACGGAATACTGAGTACACATGAGCCCTGGACACAGAGTGGGTCCTTACTATTTACAAATTCTTAACCTTAGGGCTTGTGAGCAGTTGGGTCCAGGCTGAGAATCAAAGAGAGACCTTCTGTGGACAGAAACCCTACAGCAGGGCAGGGGGGTGGAGCAGTCTCACAGTTACGTGGTACCTGGATGCCAAGCCCAGCTGGAAGGAGGGATCTTTTACACCTGAAAACTTTTGAAACCAGCAGTGAATTAGAACTAAAGCCACAATCTAACCCCAACTTAGCTTAAATCTAATCAGAGAGATCAGCCCCTCACCCGAGCTGCCTGACGGAAACTGCTTTTTTGTAGGGGATAAATATTTTGTACTTCAGTCTTTATAATTCATTTATACACAGTGTCTGGCACACAACACACAACTATGAGCCATCCATAGAAGCAGGGAAATGTGATGCACAGATAAAAGAAAACAATCAAGGAAAACTGGCCCACAGATGACCCAGATGTTAGAATTAACAAAGAATTTAAACAATCATTATAATTAGGATAAAGAATTAGGGGGATAGATGGAAATAACCAGTGGGAAGGAGGAAAATTTCAAAAGAGAACTTTAAAAAAAATTTAGAAAGGAAGAATAGAATACTTGAAATGAAAAATTCATTGAATGGGCTTAACAGTAGAAACAGACACGGCAGAAACAGGATAGGGGACCTCTAATAGAGATCAGCAGGGGAGTCCCAACTGAAACACGAAGGTAAAAACAAGGAAAAAAGAACAGAACTAAGCAAGTAAGACCCGTGGGACAATTATAGACAGTCTAACACACATATAATTGGCAACCTGAAAGGAAAACAGAAAGACAATGTGCGGGGAAAAAAAAAAAAAAATTGAAGAGACAATGGCCGAGAATTTTCCAAAACTGATGAAAGAGACCAACCCATGAAACCAAGGAACTCAGAAAATCCCACGGAGAACAAGTCAAAAAGAAACAATACCTAGCCATATCATAGTCCAATCAATAAAATCAAAGAGAAAGCCCTAAAAATAAAGGGCTACCTATGACATTTGACAGAACAGTTCATTATTGGTTGTCAAAGGGTCATATTATTTCCTTTTCATAAAATTCTGAATTTAATATAAAAATATTATATATCATTTGGAAAATTCTACTTTCTTTTTTTTGTACCCAGTTTTATTGCCTTGCCCTCTGGTCATATAAAGTTGCTTTTATCTCTGGCACTGGATAAAAGGTTTACAGAAACTTTAGTTCAGCGTAAGCTCCACTCTTTGCTCCTTGGTAGGCTGTTTCTTACCTGACATCATATTGTCACCTTACATTTATCATACAACGTGTAAAGCCTTACTATGGCATTAAATAAAGGCCTTACTACAGCCACACTGCAATCTAACTTTCTAGTTTTGTTTTCTGTTAAACATACAGATAAATATATGTTAAAATATATAATCTACAAACATGCATATTAAATATTTTCAAATTTATTTTCTCAAATGCCTACCCAACATACACATACACATACACACACACACACACAAGCACACAAAAAGTCTATCATTTTCTCATGACAGCCTTTATATCAGACATACCTCTTTCTCTCCCAAGTTTTGCTCATTATAACCAAAGAAGCTTAGTGTCTTCAGTTTGGACAGTACCTTCCAAGGCATAATTTCTTATCTCCAGGCTCTCAGACAGAAGTACAGGCAGAGGTATTGACAGGGCCCAGACATAGACTTGGAGACTTGAAAGTTTTCATAACAATTACTAAGATATTCTAAGAGTTCTGAAGTCCTTAAAACCTAAAATAAATAGTAACAATAATAACAAAAGAGTTGTAAACATACAGTGACCTCAGAAAAGGGCAATCTAAATGAAGTGCTGATAGCATATACGACACGGAATTTAAGACGGAGTGTTATGTTCAGTCCCTTGCTCAGTTAAAACCTTTTGTATAACATACGAGACAGTTCAGTCTCTATCTGAACCGTACACTGACAGGGTGTTTGGCTGCCAGTAAATCAATCCTGCGTGAACATCCTCATTATTAGAAAGCTCCTCTCCCTCCTCCACAGTGACAGCATCACTAGTGCTACTTACCAATGCTTCTGGCTCTTCACCTTCTAAGCACATGGCAGGACCACATGTCTGAGCCCCTTTGTGGCTGTGGCCCATTTAACTAGTCCTGGCCAATGATCTGTGAGTGCGCATAAGCATTTGTCATAGGTTCTAGACCCTCCAGAGTGCTCTTTCTTTCTTTTTCTCCTTTGCTACAGTGACAAGTGACACTCTAGACGGTGATCTTTCAACCAGTCTTTAACTTAGAGTAAGAATGGGTAAAGCAGAGCTCCCAGCTGTCCTGAAGTAGACATGTAGGTGGAGTGAAAAATAAGTTTCTGTTTTATTAAGCCACTGAAATGTTGGGTTCTTTTGTTATCATAAAATAACTAAGACAATATTGACTAATTGGCTGGCCCTGCTCTGTGTTGACTCAAGTTCAATCTTAACGGTTCTATAAACATGATGATTACGCCAAGATAGCTTCATAGTTCAAAGTGACTGGATATAAAATTGAGGACCTAGTGGTTCTTTGCCAGGGTCATGATAAAGCCAATAGTAGAGGAACATGCAAATACTCACACAATCTGTACTTCAGGAGATAGGCAGAACACCCAGCAACGCTTAAGTTGCTCATGGTAGGTCTACAATGATGCTGCTTGGTCATTTCCTTGGTTGGAATTTTTATAAATGCATCTTAAATGGTTCTGACTTTATACATAGGTTACCTCAGTCCTAAATGTTCAATCCTGTCCTGTTTAATTGTTTCTCTCATTTAAAAGGGAAGCTATATACCCTAGTAGGTTAAAAGCATGGGCTCCAGCATCAGACAAACATAAGATCAAATTCCAATTTACCACTTAAGTAAGTAATGTACCATTTCTGGATCTTGGTTTCACCATTTATAAAGTGCTGGTGGTGGGAGGGGAGGGGAGGGAGGGGGAGAAGGAAAGACAGGGCCATGAAGAAAAGGAGGCAGGTAGGGAGAATTAGGGATGAACAAAATGGTATCTTCCAGAACGAATATTCTGTATGGAATAAGAGTAGTCATGGAAGTAAATAATTGTACTTAATTTGCATTAGAAAATAGCCAAGTGTTATTTTTGAGACAAAAAACTCTGGATGGACGAGTGAGAACTGATGCCACAGCACAGGGTAATCTAGGTTATCCAGTGAGAGTTTAATGGTACCATTATTTTCCTTTCCATTCCCTCAGCCAAGATAAATAAATAGACAAATTAGCTCTAATCCCCAGCCTTTCTGCTGCGGGATAAAAGAAAGTAATTATTCTTGGAAACTTACCCTGGCCTAGGGATCAAGGACAGAGGGTGGTAACAGCTGTAACTATCGTAGCTTCTGAACAAAAGAAGAGAGACAATCTTACACCTCCACCATTGGAAAACCAGGGCTCTAGCAGGCAAACATAGTAGTCCCAGTTCCCTGCTTTAGAAATTGATTTTTTTAGTTCCTTAATCCTAAAAGTTAGTAATAGGATCAACGGTTAATATGTATTAAAAGCTTATTAAATGCAAGGTACTTTTAAAATCACTTTATCCTTATGAACTCAATCACCACAATAATCCTATAAGGTAGATTCTGTTATTAACGTTTTCTGACTAATGATGCACTTGAGACAGAGAGCTGGTCCAAGGTCACACAGAAAATAGATGTAAAGGGTTGAGCTGGGATTTGATTCATGGTCATGCTCTCCAAACCATTCATGCTACGCCTCCTGAATGGAGGAGGTGAACCTCAGACAGCCCACCTTGGATATGTGGTGAGAAGGCTCAGGGCCATTCCTCTCCACCCTGCTGACTGCTCGTCAGGATTCCTGGAAACCGAGGAGCTGGGGCTCTCCCTCCACGTGTTTCTCTGAAGCCTGTTCTCTCCTTAATTGCTCACGTTAAGTTCAAGCATCCAAAGCAGACACAGAGCTTACCAAGAAAAAAACATATCCACGCCAACAAAACTCCATCAAGCAGCATCCTGAAAAACGTCATCATCCAGCATCCTTAAAGAATGAGTCTTTCTGAGGGCTAGATTTATCAAATAGCTTACAAATTAGTAACTTAGAATAAAAATCTTCCTGAAATAAGGACAAGTCTATGATCTCTCAAACCTACAGTCCCTGAACCTACCTGTGATTTCTCAACAACAAATTAAATTATTTGAGAAACATCAATAATCATACAATAATTTCCTTGAGGACATCATCTCGTGGTCCCTCAAATTTGGTTTATACAGGAATTACTCAAAGGCGTTTATTTAAAATGCAGATTTCTAGGCCTTGTTCTCATCCTTGAATCTGAAAGTCTGGGGTGAGGCTTGGGAATTTGAATTTTTACAAGGTAATGGTGACTCACGTGGTCCTTCAGACCACACTTTAAGAATCATCATCCAATATGGATACAAAGATAAGACAGGTTTGTGTGTCCTTTGTCATACGTCTAATTGACTTCCACAGCTCAGGGCAACCACATCTCTGTCTGAAATCTAACTGATTCATACCTGAATAATTACTGGCTAAAAAATATGACCTTTCCACCATTTTCCATCAAACATGACTGAAATCAAGAGGAAATATATGGCATGTCATCTCATTATATCGCAATTCCATTACCTGACCTCAACCTCAATATGTCATAACTCATCTCTTCACATGCTACTCAAATGTTCAACTAAGAATATTTCACTCTAGGGAGATGGCAAAATCTAATTGAATATTTTAATTTAGAAAATTCAGTTCTGGGATTTCTCCCCCCAACCCCCACTTTTTTTTTTTTTTTTTTTTGACTGTGAAAACAAAAAGTTGAATTTTCTTTTCAGTTTCTCCTTGTTAGGCAAAAGATAGATTTTCCCTTCATTGTCCCTGAGAGTTGAAGACATTGGGGAAAAATTGGGCACAGCCCATTACTTTTACAAACCCCAGTGACTGAGCCTCAATGCACAAAAAGATGGCATTTCTGAACATCTGCAGCATGATTAGATCAAAGACCAACAAATTAACCACAAATGGTTTTACAAGGAGCAGGCAAATACATCATTTGGAAAAAAATTTGGCAATAATTGCTAATCAACACTTTCCCTTTGGGAAACCCACATTGTACCAAAGATCATCTGGCAATAGTATTATTAATGCCAGTGCCACCTTTTACATTTTACAAAGCTCTTACACGCACATTATAACATTTGATCTGCATGCCAACGTAGTTAATATTAGCCCATTTTACAGGTGATTGAAAAAAAAAAGATTTAGAAAAGTAATGATTTGCTCATGTTTTCCCAGCTACTGAATTACTGATTTGACCATGTCAAAAGCTGTATATGACTTTACGGTTTCCCTCCATTCATTCATTCATTAAATCATTTCTGGCACTGGAGATAAAAATAACAAGAAAAACAAGCTGCTTCTTCCTGAGTTACAATCTGATACGGGAGCGGATAAGCAGTAAACAAGACAATGTCAATAGTGAGAAATGTTCTAATTTATCACTGCTGATACTGAAATAATAAAAATAAGTTAGAGATGCACTGGAAAATGACCAGAGGAGGGGCTACTCTGTTAAGAAAATCTTGTCTAGGGAAAGGACACAACCCAGGGCCGTGGTTTGAGGAGGAAACCCACCAGGCAGGAAGCCACACCTAATTCAGCAGGCCTGTAACAAGAATGGGTCCAGAGAACAGACGTGAGGAAGGGTGTAGCTCAGTGGTAGGGTGCACACCTAACATACACGAAGCCCTGGGTTCAATTCCCAGTACCTCCATTAAAAAAGTAAATAAGTAAGTTAATCTAATTACCTCCCCCTATAAAAAAAAAAAAAAAACCCATAAAAAACAGAGACCAGAAAGTGAGGCTAGACAGAAATACATAAGCAGAAAAGTCTTATGAAATAAAATTAGAAAGGGGGATAGAGGCCAGATCACATGAGGTTTGAAGGCCCAGGTAAAGAATTTGGATTTTACTCAATGGAGAGCCACTAGGAAAGCTTAAGCAAGGCCTTGATGTGATCTGATCTGTAGTTTACTGGGTTGACCTTTACTGGTCCTTGAATTTAGTGATCTTTCTGTTTGAGCATAAATCCTTCTCCTGCCACCACTATAAGCTTTGAGAGCCCCATCAGTTCAGTCATTGACTACTGCTTGGTACATGTATGAGGCAGACGGATAGGAAATGATCGCCAGCCCTGGTCTTTGCAATTAACAGGCCATGTGACCTTGGAGAAATTCTTTACTCTACTCAGCCCTTAGCGACTTTACTCCGTGTTCAAAGGAGAATTGGTGCCTTACAAGTCATTGTAAAGCATTTTGTATAGATGTTGAAATATTAAAACATATTCCCTCTGAATGTGAGTGAGTTCAAATATAGAAGCAAGTTCCTCCCCTTTAGAGAATTCAAAGTGATTTGATTGTTGAATTGCATGCAGAGTGAACAAGAACTACTATTTTGTAACTAGGGCATTCTTAACTCTGAATAAATCAGATGTGAACAGATGTAGGGAACAGACACAAAGGACAAAGATGGATTTATGGCATTTGAAAAGCATTTCCAATAAAATAAAGAATGTGAATCTGCATAAGACACCAAAATTTTTTTTAACTTAAAAAATTTTTTCATCTATATGGCAGTCAATAGTTGTCTACTTGAAGTCTGCAATGTGACTCTTAGGAATATTTAGATTTACTCATTCATTAAAAAATATATATATTTATTAAGATGGGAACATTTCCAGGTGTCAGAGATTCAGCAGTGAAGAGAACAGACCCCAGTCCCTGCTCTCAAGAAGTTTACATTCTGGTGCTGCCAAGTACACTTAAGATTAAGTGACCACCTGCCAATATCGCAGCCTCATTCCCAAATAAGGCTGGTAAAATGATTTGATTGTTGAATTGCATGCAAAATGAACAAGAACTACTATTTTGTAACTAGGGCATTCAACTCTGACTACATCAGATGTGAACAGATGTAGAAAACAGACACAGAGGACAGAGAAAGAGACAGAAAAGAGCGAGGGATTTGGCTTTAGAAATAGAAATAAGACTAGCAAAAATACAAAGGAAAAATATAGGAATTGAAGAGTAATCTACAGATTTGAAAAGCGAACATATCAGTTCTTGCTGCTTCCTTGAGGGTTGGTTGTGAACCTTAGTGTTTGGACTGTGGGGTCATTTACACCTGGGCTTGAATCTCTGTTTCAAAGTCTGGTCAAGACTCCATCTCTAAAACCTCAGTTTCTCTCATCTGCAAAGTGGTTTAAAAATAGATTGCATTGTGTGAAGTTTGCATTGCATGCAGTGATGAAACTGACATACTGTAAGCACTCAACACACATTTTTCTTCCTTTCTGCCAGAGAATACGAGACAAGAATAACATGACTTTTTACACCGATGACCCTGAAATCACTCACATCACCCAGTAACAAGGAGCAGAGACGAAAGGGCAGCAAATAAATGTAATGGAAACTGAGCTTTCTTAGAGGAGAGAAGTCAAGCGTGGATTAACTAATACTTCTCAAAGGGACGTCTTGAAGGGCTGGAGAAACCTAACATAGAGGAAGGTGGTGCATATTCCACATGCAGGATTATGATGATGATGAAAAATAATTACAGTTACTAGATATTTCCTACATGCAGTCCACTATGCTAAGCAATTTATACATCACATTATTTGATCCTCAGAAAATCTCTATGAATTAGGCATTAGATTCCCACTCTATAAATGAAGGAATGGAGGCCGGGGAGATTATGTAGCCTTCCTACAGTGTTGAACACTGAGTAAGTAGCAGAAGCAGACCACTGCTGAAAGCCGAAAATGGTGCCCAGTGACCACCCAGGCCGCTCAGGAAAAGCCATTTGCAATCAAGATTCTCACCAATCTGGGGGAATCCTTGACCAGCAGGAGTGACCATTTCAAGAACTGACAAAAAGGGCCTTCCTCCACTGATATAATGGAAAACTTTTTAAAGCCACGTGATATAATATTCTCCAAGCTATTTATTCTTAATGGCAATAATCAATAATCAATAAAAAGCAACTTTGTTCAGGCTCTAGTTTCCCTAAGACCACTCCTTCCTATGAGTTATGAAAATCATTTCAATTCCTTGATATTAAATGTCACACAGAAAATAACCTCTTGCAAAATGTGGGGCACATCATATTTTAAGAATTAATACATTAGGTCATTTTAATCAGTTTCTGATATATACAGTTTTCAGAAAGCACTTCAGGGAAGAACACTGTGGCCGTGACTAATAATGACAAGAATATGAACTATATTCTTCATATACATATTGGAATCAGAACATTACTGAGGTACTTTACCATCTTAAGTACTGAGGAAGCTTTAAATAAAAAATAAATTTGCCTATTTCACTGAAATTGAGCATCCTTTTTTTCAGGCATAAAACTTCAAACTTATTAATTTCACAGCTATATTTTAAAATGAGTGCCAGTACCCGCCAGATGACTGCATGATAAGTGTCTTAAAATTTCAAGAAAAGGCACTAAATTTTTCACAGTATTTGTGTTTCATTCTCAGTGTAATAAAAATATGCCACCCTTTTAATAATGAATAATAGATTCTCAGTTTGATTTACATGCATGGATTAAACGTCATGTTTGAAAAGTTGCTGTTTTATTCATATTGGATTTCCCTCCAGTAAAACAAAAATGGTGCCCATCTACCACTGTAATGATACCTTGCCACACTGATGTGTAAATATTAACAGGTTGATATACTTCTTAAAAGTCTACAGATCCATGAGAAAGTTCGATAATACAATGATTTGAACTCAGGCTTTCTCTGAGCTTCTGACGTGGTGACCTGTGCCCTATAATTAGCCAAAACCCGCTACATACAAAAGGGACCGGGGAGCCGGGCCTTGTTTCAGCGATGCCAGATTTATGAACTGAATTCTAAAAGGTTGAAGTAAGTGACGCTTCTACTTTCCCACTGAAAGCACTCTTCACTGTCACCAGTTCTTCATGAGTTCTTCAGTTATCTGTTGCTGCATAGCAAGCTACTCCAAAATTTGGTGGCTTGCAACAACATTTTCCTGTACCCCCCAGTGATGTAGATCAGAAAATCAGACATGCCTCAGCAGAGTGACCCATCCACCCGGCACCCTCTGGGGCCACCTGGGGCCACGCTTCTGTTACTGGTGTTCTCCCCTGAGTTTTAAGTGATTATTCATTTATTTATCAGGTCCAGCTCCGCTTTGCACAGTTAGACAGCTGTGCCTAATAAAAGGACGGTGAGAGTGAGTGCACTTAACGCGGCTCCAGAACAGGAGGACGTGCTTGTCGAGAACCAGACTTCTACAAGGACTTTTTAAATTCTCTGATTTTCTTAATAAAGAGCCTATAGTTGCTTTCTAGAATAGAAAGTCCAACACACCTATTTTCACTTGGAAATATCAAAAATCATCTGGAGAAATTTTTGCTCGGTCTTTAAAATAATCGAGTTGGCAGTTAACATAACATCAACTGGTATACATTTGACGAGGTCCCCATGCATGCCTAATTACTCTGGAAGTTTCTAGAAGGCATACCAGAGGGCTCTCATCTATGCTTCCACTAGAGAATGAGCTTGGCTGAGTTTGCTCACGCCTCAAGAAAGTTTATGAGCTCACGTTTCTCTTTAGAAAAAATTTACCTAAAGTATTGTTGTTGTAGATTAAAGAGGAGAGAAGAGACTAAACAAACATGAAGTTGTAAACCATAAAATATTGACATTTATTTTCTTGCTCATTACCAGTGATGGGCTCTCCATATATAATTAATATATATTTTTCTCTAAGTTGATTTGTTTCATCTCAATCAGATTTATTCCTATTTTAGAAGCCACTGATACCAAGATTTAGCTTTTAAGATTATCTTCCCATGTCCTTGTAGTACTCATTGTTGGGTAACTGAATTTACATTAAACCAATAAATACAGGCGGCCTCTGCCCTCAGACAACTGAAATCTTGTTGGAGCTAAGCGATGTGTATGGACAACAGCAAAAGTGATTGAGTTTGGAAGTTGAAGGGTAAGTAGGAATTAACACTGAGAACAAACGCCCAATGGCACACCAGAACTTGGAGGATATATGGAACCTGGGCACAGCTAAAAGGGTGGTCGGGTGGCTGGGTCCATGGAGGGAGGCTGGCTCTGTCTGACGAGCGTGAGAATGTGGAGGGAGTCTGAGGCTACATTACCAGCATCTTTGAATCCATGGGAAGAAGCTTAATTGATCCCAAGAGCAATGGGGAGTCAACACATAGTTTTAAAAGGGAAGTGATGAAGTGATGTGATGGGAAGACTGTTTTAGATAATGATGATCATGGAGACATTATTGATCCACGAGGGTTAGCGAAAAGCCCTTCATGGAGTGAGAAAGCAAGACCTGAGCATCCAGAGTTAAAAGGCAATGGCTTCATTCCCAACATTGTCCTAGTAAGCCGTAAGAGCTTGGGTAACTTGTGTTATTTCTCCAAAATTCAGTTTCTCATCTGTGAAACAGAAATATTCATATCTATTGTTTTTTCAGGTTAAATGTCATAATATTGGTGAAGGCAGTAAACTCTACCTTGGTCTAAAAATACTTTACTGGTTTTAGAAAGAACAAACTAAATATTATGCATCATTGCCCATTTACCCTTCCAAACAATATAATCATGGGCATGCTAGAAAGAAAAATAGTAATGACATACTTCAGTTAAACAAAACTTCATTTTAGGCATATATTTGGGTTTCGTTTATTGCTTGTTTTTAGAGCTGGTTTGTTCTTAATTTAAAAATATTTAGCCCTTGCCTTATTGATGGTAACATAATAAGATGGATGAGATAAAGCTTCTTGTGATGACTATTTTATGGTTGAGATAATCGAGGCACAGGGACATTGGGTGACAGCTCTAAGTCACTTTGCTAAGTAGATTTTGACACCAGAATTCAAATCAAGGTGAAGAGCACACACTTAACCACCATCCCACCATACCTTGGCCTCCCATATGTATTCTTCATGTTTCAATACATAAGAAAATTTTCTATGATAGCATTTCCAGGAGATTTTATTAGTAATTAAAATGTATTTTACTTTCTTTATCCAAAGAAAAAGCCTTAGCTCAAATAAGTAAAGAGCAGATCCTCTTGAACTTAAGAGACAGACAAATGCCTGCTCCTTGTGATTCCGTCATCTGGTGCCTGTGTTATCACATCCTGTTTTTTGACATCCCTTTTCCTGTAGCTTTTTTGCCATAGAGTGTGCTTTCAAATAACCTGTCCAATGAGATTATGTCATGTGTTTGACTTCTTTCTTAAGGAATTCTCAGGATTGCCATAATTTAAGGGGGGAGGGTGTAGCTCAGTGGTAGAGCGTGTGCTTCGCATGCGTGAGGTCCTGAGGTCAATCCCAAGTACCTACATTAAAAATATATATATAATGAACAAATAAACCTAATTCCTTACCCCCAAAATAAAAAAAATTAAATTAAAGAAAAAGATTGCCACAATTTAGTGTAAGACAGACAAATGATTTTCTGCCTTTAGTATTCATAAAATTTCATCATTCATACTGACAGGTGATCAAAAAACAAACAAACAAACAAACAAACAAAAACAACAAAAAAACCCAGATGTACTTATCAAATAGAATGGGGTTAAGTACCATAAAATTCAAGTGATTTTTTTTTCCCTTGGTTACACAAACACTTAATCCAAGACATGGTTTTCCTTTCTATGTGGTATAGGGTAATGTGAAAAATAAAATATATAAACCTAAATTGAAGGAAACCAACGTCTTAATGGAATCATTATAGAAATTGTTCCAGAAGGCTACATCCTTCCATAAATAATAACCCTGTAATGTCAGCAGATTCAGAGTCAGCATGGGTTACCTGCTCCACGCAGAGGCCTGGCCAGGTTCGGTAGACGTGCCTGAGGCTTAGCCCAAATGAGCACATGACCTTTCAGAAATTTTTTAAATTCATTAATCAATGTTCTTTGCCTGAATTTTGCTGGTTTTGCCTCTTTAACCTATCATTTATATCCTTTTTTAAGCTGGTCAATTCCTATACCCAACGGAAGTAAGAACTGTAAGCATAACAGTTCTGTCTAATAATTAACTAAATGTTCTTTCAGCCCAGGTATCATTACCAACGTTCAAGAACGGTATTTTAAAATGTCACCCTTTTGGGTGATAAGACAGTTATAAGATAATGATCACTGCAATTCTTAACATGTGACTTCACATTAAAAAAATTAAACAAAATAAACTTTAAAAAAGTAAAAAGTACTCTAATACATTTTCTCTTCCAGCCTAAAAGTTCCATGTTTATTTATCCATATGAATGTATTAGGAGCCAAGTCTAACCTAAGAAAGAGCACAATCTTTCACCAGATTTCCAAAGGATCTGTCCAGTGTTTTTATAATGATATTTTCCTAATTTAATGTTTTCCTACAGTAATGTTTTCTATAACTTTTTATCTTTCTAACAGTGAACAAGATGGATTCAAACTGATTCCCATGAATCAGTGGTTTCCAAACCATGACGTTCATGTCTTGTGAAAGCGGAAATGCCTAGTCCCAACCCTTGATTTAACTTTTTATTGAGTTAATTAGTTGGAGAAATAATCATTTAATTATACAAAATATATGGTCATCTATTATTTCTTTTGCTATTCAAGTGCTCCTAATCGCCTGATACTTTATTAAAATTGAGTAGAAAAGGGATGCTTTTATTTATTTAATATTATTTAATATTTAGTATTCCTTGGTAAAATTATAAAACATTTCAAATATAAAAGTTGCAAAAGAATAATACCAGATGGCATTCATTCTTGCATTCTTCCTTGTTCTTGAAAGGTAGCCTTTGTTAATTCTTGTAGCAAGGTTCTCTGAAGGGTATATTTATTATGCGATGACTGACATGTGTACCCCCACAAAGAAGATATACTGCAATCCTAACCCCCCTGCACCTCAGAATGTGGCCTTGTTTAGAAATAGGGTCTTTGCAGATTTAACCAAGTTAAGATGAGGTCATTAGGGTGGGCCCTCATCCAATATGACTGGTGCCCTTATCTAGAGGGAAAATTTGGACACAGACAAACACATACGAAGGAAAGATGATGTGAAGATAGACTCACAAGGATATTGCCGTGAGAAGACAGAGGACTGGAGTGATGCATCGACAAGTCAGGGAACACCTGGGGCCACCAGAAGCTGCGAAAGAGGCACAGAACGGCATCTTAAGAGTCATCATGGTACCGCCGGCACCTTGAGTTCAGACTGTTGGCCTCTAGAAGTGTAAGATGATGAAATTCTTTAAGCCACTAGGTTCGTGGTACTTTGTTTTGGCAGCTTTAGGAAACTAATACAACATTCTTAGCCAAAAACGTTTCTACTCATTTGGAACATCCTGCCCCAACTCTTGAATAAGTTAAGTAAAAATCTTTTTAAATTAATTCTCTCCCAGGATTTTGCATAAATTGTTGTGTTGAGTCCTCTGCCGTTGGTTTCTGCAGTTTCACTAACGTGTCCACGCGTGGATGGTTTTACTTTGTCCTGTTCAGAATTTCTGCTCCATTAATCTAAGAGTTTGTGTCTTCCAGCAAGTCTGGGAAATTCGTAGCTGTTATCTCTTCACGTAAGGTTTCTTTTCCCTTCCCCTCTATGGTCTACTTCTGAAAGTTGTGTAAGATGTATGTTAGACCTTCTCTTCCACATACTTTCACACCACCTCACCTTTCCATTTCTTCCCTCTGTGTTCTAGTCTGGGAAATTTCCTCAGATTTGGGTCCAGTTCATTATATCTCTGTTTGGTGGGTCTAATCTGAGTAATATATCTTTGGAATTTTTAGTTTCAACTAGTATATTTTTCCATCAGGAGAAATAAAATTTAAAGCACAGCCCAGCTAGAGGAAGAGAAATTTCGATTTCCCTCTGTTGGAAGGCAGATTTTTTGGTCTAGTCTATCCCTTTTACATTAGCCTTGGCTATCCTAGATTTATGCAGGAGACTTTCTTTCAACAACCATAACTCATGAACCCAAGGCCTCATCTCCTGAATGGCCACTGAAATCCAAAATTTTAGATTAATAAGATTGGTAATTTCTTCTCCCCTCTCCTAGGCAGTCAGAGTCTCGGTTTACCCATTCCCTGTAGGGTTTACAGTTTCTCCTTCATTTCTGACTTTCAAGGAAGGTCCTTTCTTTCTTGAGTGTTTCTCTGATGCACCTAAAAACTCCTATCTCATTTAGAATTTCCAAATGTTTATAGAACATAAGCTGAAAACAAAATACGCCTTTGACTTCTGATTCTGGCAGGATGATGGACTAAGATGATGTGAACATTTAATTTAGTTTATCATCCTGCCAGAGCTGAAGGTCAAGAGGCATAGTTGGGGGCATATTTCTTCCCAAAGATCCTAGCCTTGTGGCTATTAATGAATACACTCAACACAGAAGGCAAGACTTCTATTTGAAAGCTTTTGAGGATTAATGTCAAAAGATAAGGAGGTTCCAAACATCTCCACCAAGGAATTATGGGGCATCGTCAAGCCAGATGAGACCAGGTTTAGAGTCCGTAACTATTTAATTTAATATGATTCTTGCAGGAACTCAAATAAGGGAGTGGTTATTACCTCATTTTATGTGAGGGGACTGAAGCTGAAATTTGTCAGTTAGCTCGTTGTATTTGACCACCTCCATCTTACAATACAGGAAAACAGATGTTAAGGTGTGGAAACACTGCGGACAAAATCCAAGCAGTAGTACCGGAAGCAGTATGTGGATGTTTGGAGTGACACAACCTGGAGCTTATCAACATATCTGCTGCCTCCCTCAAGGGGCTTCTCAAACTCTGTAAGCAAACTTTTCACCTTAACTTTCAAGTGTTTGCCTCCTGGCCCAACCTTTGATGCTGTAACATCTTCCTCTCACTCTAAGATTGGTTAACAATGTAACACTACAGACGGATAAATGCAGACATTTCCTCAGCAAACTCTGGTGCTTCTGCAACGAGGACTTGCCCTTTCATTCGGTAAAAACCTTCTCTGTACCCGCTGTCTGCACAGGAATGGGAGACCGTCTCTCCCAGCAGACACTGGGAAGACGCCCTGCTCTCTCAAAGGACCATATGAAGCCAATTTCTCCTGATCATGGAGTAAGAATAGAAACGACCGCATCTTAGGCTTGTTTGCTAAAAGTAACGATGTGAATATCTTCAGTGCCCCCATGTCAATGACATACACCAGCACGTTTGTATGTCTTTGTGTGTATATTCCGATTACTGGAAAATTACATTCCTTTAAACCTTGCTGTTTTAACCGTCAGTCTCCCACAAACTGCTCGCAGGGTGACTGGCAGGCAGAATCGTGTGGTTAGAGAAAAACCTTGCTAGAACTCATTGGAATGAGCAGAACTTTGAGCAACAGCATTTTTATTCTGAAATCAAACAGCCTCAGATGACTTCTCTTTCCTGTCAAGCTGTAGAGGTATGGGGACTTGTTTTTGTTTTGGTCTTGAATTTTTGTACTTTTCTTATATACACTGAATGTGAAACAGCCTAGTAGATTTCTTTGGGGAGTCAGGATTTTGTTAGGTGATACCAAGGGATGGATGTAACTCAGTGACATTTTGTCAGGCTGTTAAAGAATAAATTTTCCTTGGCTGTGGCAGGAGGTAATTATTTCGGTTTGTTCGCTTCTGACACAGGGGAGGAAAATTTGGGGTTGTTATTTCAACTATTCCAAGGTACTGTTTGCTCTGTTTGGCAGGAAAGGAAAAATGCATTTCCCTGTTGGATGAACGACCAACCTCTGCTTTCCCCTGGGGACCGGATGCGCTCCTCAGCACCGTGAACGTTTTTTTGCAACATCAGTTTCTTAGTGGTTTTGCTCCCTGTCCCTGAAGACATTCTTGATGCACCTCTTCTTCTTCTAGTCCCTCCTGACATTCAACCTGTAGCGCTCATTCAATGGCACGCGAGGAACAGTCTCAAAGCAAACACAGCCATGTACGTGGCTTCCACACTCGGAGTTCACACTCCTAGGGGGTAACCGGGGTTGGGCATCTAAACCAATCATAGCAATAAGTTATTTATGCAGACGGCTCTAGGCAGCAAGCTCTGTGAATGGTAATTTTTTTGGAGCCTAGCTCCAAGCTTTAAAATTGTAGGTACTTAATTATAATGTATGAAAAGGATGGAGTTGCCGGTTAGGTGCTGAGTAGATCCTTTTTTTTAAAATTATGAACTGAAGTCTTATCTAGCACCACATTCCTGAAATCGCTCTGAGATGAACAGTGAGAACCAAGATCTCAGCCAAGGGGCTGAGCTACACCTGCTGCCTTCTTGTGCTCTGTCCTCAGAGTCTGGCTCCGTGGCAGCTGCGGGCTCCCCCCAGGGAGAAAGTCCTTTGCAAGTCCAGCCCTGACTGACGCCTCCCACCTGTGCCCCACACTTCTCACAAGGCTTTTGGGATCATTCATTGGAGAAAAACAATTGTTCATCAACATTGTTCTCAAGCAAAGGTTAATTTGAAAGTTAGTTATTCAACATAAAAGCATTTGTCATATAAATTAAAATGAAAGTCCCTTGGCTGAGAATTTATGGACTTCACCATCGAAGAGACACAGGAATTATAACAACAATCGTCACAGAAGCTTCTGAGCTCCCACTAGGTCTCGGGCTGTGTGTTTCCACAAGTAGCACCTCAGCTGTTTCTTGCAATGCCTCTGGCAGGCAGGTATTTTTATTCCTATTTCACAGACGAGCCAACTGAGGCTTGCTTCCTCAGTGCACCTTGTCAGCCCCGGAGCCCTGGGATACCCTCGTTTGACTCTAACAATGTTTGTTTGACTCATTCAAATTAACAGCATAAGAGGCAGTTCCATACGTGTGACGAGTCTGCCCTCTTGCCCGGCATCAACGGCACAAGCACAGATAAGGGTTCTGGGAATAACCCAGCCCCTTCCTTTCCTCCCCTCGGGCTGGAGCTCCCTGTCTGGGTCTGCCTGGCGCTGATGCCCGAGGAAAGCTAAGTGTCTCCTCTCTGCACACAAAATACACATGTTCATGATCTCTTGGCATGTAAATCCTGAAAAGGCAAAGAACTGTATCAAGCATGCACATGTGTGTTCTTGATAAACAAGGATTGCATTCCATCTTACACAGGATTTGGGGTCGGTGTCCCACCCACGACACGGCATTTGGCTCACAGGTATTTGCTGAATGAATGAATAAAATCCTCTCTGTTTACTATACAAGGTTGATTACCTAAAGCTGCATCACTGGAGATGAAAAGCTGGATGGACAGGGAGGGCGGGGAAGCTAAATAAAAAGTGATACTTGTATAAAAAGACTAGCACATAAAGACTTACCACATAAAGGCTTTCGTGGAAATACAGTCCCACGTTGTAAAAGTTTGCATCATGCCTCACTGGGTGTGTTCTGGTCTTCAGATGTTCAGTCTGCCACCAATGCAAGACATAGCCACCCAGTCGATGAAGCAGGGACACTGTGAGGAAGTAGGAGCCTCGGGGAGCTTTGTTCTTGAGACCCCTTATACACTTCATCTGCATCTGAAGAGGCTGAGGGGACCCGGGGTTCTGTTCAACCAAAAGAAAAGACAGGTTTCTTGAATTTCTTGAATTACGCAGGAACTGGGTAAAAGCACACAATTAGCTGCAGTGAGCTTCTCAGGGAGGGAAAAAGCAGACAATTATTTTTGTCCAACCTGTAATTGTCAGGCGTTAGCCATGATGACAGAGGAGGACACACGACATATAATTAGGGGTCAAAAGGCAAGCCTGCCGAGCATGCGAGGGAAAGTTTGGCCAATTTTTAAGCATGGTATGCTAATGATCTGTGACATCAGAAACCATTCATCTATTATAAGAAGATAGAATTAACGGGGAACCAACACTTCTAAAAACCACACAGCAGCCTCCTGAGGTACCTGGGATGAGTGGATGCAGGCCGTTAAGTTTGAAAAGCGACAGCCCTTCCCTCTAACGCTAGCACGGACCATGTGCCGCTTTGACGAGTGGTGCGCAAACTGGTCAGACTCCCACCACACCTGATCGAGTACTTTCACTGGATTTAAGCATGAGGTCACTCTGCCCCACAGGTTGCAAATGAGAGTCAAAGAAGCAAAGCATTTCAATATGCTCTAACTTAACACTGGGTACAAATTGCATGTCACTAAAGAATATGATCCCAGAATATTTTACAGGACATTTGAATTCCATTGCTTTCCCTTTAGGTGAGAGAAACAGGCCATTCATTTTCAGTAAATGCTGAAAAGTTTGTCCAAGTTGATAAGATATTTAATGGACTATCATTTCAGATTACACAAAAATTAAACTGGGATTATTAAGAACTCAAATGTCATTAAGTCATGTTTTCCATACTCACAAGTCCCTAACAGTCTTCAGAATCATTTGACCTCGAAGAATTCTCTATTACATTGTGCTTTAAGCAAAATTAATGTCATTTTTGGAAGCAGGTCACTCTGCTGGTCACCCAGTTTAACAGCACCACCCGTTAATCTGCAGTCAACAGTAAGCACATTGTAATCCTGCCTACACTTTATTCTGTGAGAGATAATCTATATTTCCACGTAGACAGTACGCTTCTGAAACCAAATCACAGTGAAACAAAGTGCAAGTTGCTAAAATTCTTTTGTTTTTTCATACAAGTCATACTTAAAAACTAATCAGAGCAACAAATATTTTTTTCGTTTAATTAGAAAATCTTAATTAGCAATAAAGACTTAACCTTAATATTTTGGTTTCCAAAAATATTTTTTAAATTAACACCATATGAATAAATAAGACAATCTCTTTAAACCTCAAGGCAGGATTACTGATGCAGGCCGACTGAGTTATTAAACACATTCTAAATTAAACGCCTCTATGAATTTTATACTGAAATATATTGTGATAGTTTTGCATGCCAAATGTGACATTTTGTATTTTAGATTCATCTTCCGGAGTAATTTTGGAAATGTCATACAAACAAAGATTTTGTCATTTACCAATGGAATTACTACGCGTGGCCGCTTAGCCAGCTCTTTGCTGGCTTTCGTGGTTGTTTCAAGTCAGCAAGCCATAAAAAATCTTTATCTCTCTGAAACACAGCAATTTGGAAGATAATCGAATGGTGACTAGGGGGCAGAAATGCCAGTCTGAGGAATTATACCACAATCTCTCTTGCATTTACAACCTTCCTCAGAGCGGGTGTCAGCCGGGTAGGAGAGGAGATAGAAGATTCATCAAATCTCAAGCCTCGTTGCATTTGCATGGTGGCAAGTCGCCCTCACTGTCCAGGGAGAGCCCAGCCTGGGACCATGGACACCGTTTGGAGGAATTTCCAGTGGCTTCGTGTTGGAGCGTGTTAGTCATTCTTATTTTAGCCCAGAATTGCCCTCAAAATTAGTTATTAAGACCTGCTAGAACTCTGCTTCTCTTGAGGGTCCTACAGGAGGAAGAGCACAACAGGAAAGTGAGTCTGACTGATTCTTTTTTGTTTTACAAATTACTGCAGGTGGTTCACAACGCCGTCTTAGTTTCCGCTGTACAGCATAGTGGTTCAGGTGTGCACACACACACACACATTCCTTTTCACCGTCTTTTTCATCATAGACCATTACCAGGTACTGAGTGTAGTTCCCCGTGCTCTACGGTAGGACCTTGCTGTTTATCTGTTTTACATATAGCAGTTAGCATCAGGGCCATCGACCTTACATCTAACTTTTCATGTCAGAGGAGAAAGGTCTCGAGAGCCTCACCTTCCAGCAAGACCGAGCTGCTCCCTTTGATCCGTGGGTGACCTCCGTGAGGGTACCGAGCTCCGCGGTGCTGCCTTCTTTACAAACACCGAGGTCTGCAGTTAGCGGCTGGCGGGGAGCTCTGCAAGGAAGAGGGGAGATGGGAGGAAGAGACACTGACAATGGGGGATAATGGAAAGGTTTGCCTTTGGTACATTTTGTCAGAATAACTGGCAATTAGACAAACACCATATTACAGATACTGCAGTTGATGACAGCTGGGAGGTGAGCAGTTTCTGAAATGAGATCCTATAAAATATGGCTTGGCAGGGAGGGTGTAGCTCAAGTGGTAGAGCGCACGCTTAGCATGCGCAAGGTCCTGGGTTCAATCTCCACCACCTCCTCTGAAAAACCAAGATAAACCTAATTACCTCCCTCCCGCCAAAACAAAATAATTAAGTAATGTATTTTAAAATATGGTTCTATGTACTAACCTCTGATCTCCCAACAATTAGAAAATAGCTTGCTTCAGAAATTACCAGAAGATCAAATATTTGATAAAACGTGTTGCCACTTAATTTTCTACCCCTGCCCCTTTAATCTTACAAATTGTTAGAGACACTGTGGGGGAAATTATTTAAATAGGTGAATAGAAAATAGAACATAAACTTTTCCTTCTTTTTTTTCTTAATGCAATGCCCAGAGATCAAGATCTATTTCTACCCTCAGAATGTTCCCCAGGCTCTTTCCCCCTATTAACATTTACTGACTTGATCTGAGGTTCTTCGCTATTGACTTTTTTTTCTTTTTCTTTCTTTTCTTTTTTTTTTTTAAAGCTTCATAAGTCCTAACAGCCAGCATTCCCCTGCTTTTTCCCAAATTCATCTGAATTAAGAAGGATCTTGTATTTCACATCTCCTGACTTAAGCTTAATTCCATCAGAGGGCCATCTGTGACAATGACAGCATCCCCACCAGAGGAGTGGCCTTTTTGGATCTCACAGCTGATTCAGTTTCCTGGGATGGAAACAATTCCCCTTAATTGGGTTAGAGCTACACTGACACAAGGGTTCATTAGGACACCCATTTGCTGGCAATTCAATTTCAAATTAAATACACTTTGTTGTAGATTTTATTACTTTTAAACTACTGTATCTATTGTCTGTAACGGCCCTATTATACAGTTATGAAGGTAACCTGATTTCATTAGCAAACATCAGACATGTGATATTAACCACACTGAGATGTTTTCCTCAGTTTCTTTCTTTGTTCCCTTGGCAAGGATTGTAAGGCACTCATGAAATATCCTAGGAACTTAATCTAAATAATTAGATGCTGAATCCATGATAATCATTCTAAAGGGGAAAAAAAACAACCACCACCACCACCACCACGGTCCTCGGTTGTAATTCCAGTTCTTTGTGATTAAAAGTTCTCTAAAAATACCTTCCTTGGTTCGAAAGGAATGCAATGCACATTAAAAGGTTAACACATAGCTTTTACATGATACCAGGTGCCTGAGATGTCTAGTGACCTGTCCCCATGGAGCCGTCACACCCTCGACCAGGAGCCACACCAAACATCAGCCCACCTTTGAATCAGGCCCTGTGCCATGGTATTTTTTTTTCTCCTTGTACACAGCACTTATTAAATTTGTCATTATATAAATATGTGTATGTTTGTGCATTATATGAATTTAAATTTTATCAAAATCTCCCCACCAAAGTCACCCATTAGGCCACATCCCAGAGATAAAAACTGGTAAAATACTGAAGTCCGTTCTTCACAGCTGGGTAGCTAGACACTTTTTTTTTTTCCTTTACAGAATGAGGCTGATGCTGTAAATATACTGTAACTTGCATTTGTCACTTTGTGTATTATAGGTATTTTCCAAGAGATTAATCTTTTTTCTTAGCATAATTTTTTAGTGATGACAGTGTTTAATTTTAAACTCCTACCATAATTTATTTAAAGACCCCCTTGTTGTTGGATATTTAGGTTAGTTCCAATTCTCACTACTGTAAGTTAGCCTGTAACTAGCTTGCTTGCATATAACGTGGCGTAGACCTCCCTGGCCACTCTCCTGGGATAAAGCTCCAGCAGTAGAAATGTTGGCTGTGGGAGCTATGTTAGTCTCCACCTTACTGAGTACCAAAAGGACACATCAGCAGTATATAATCCTGCCTGCACGGCCTGGTCTCTCGGGTACTGGACAGTCTTCACAGAGAGACAGGTCCCACTCCAGCTGAAACTTTATTTTCACCGCTGGTTGGATTAGAAGTGAAGAAAAAAGGCGGTGAATGAATAGCACTGACGTACAACGAGGTTTCTCAGCCTCCGCACTGCTGACATTTTGAGCCACATAGTTTTTGTTGTGGGGGCCGCCCTGTGCATTTATAGATGGTTTAGCAAGACCCCTGGCCTCTGCCCACTAAATGCCATTAATAGCCTCCTCCCTAGGTCCAGTCGTGAAAATCAAAAATGTCTCTGGTCATTGCTAAATGTCCCCTGGGGGCAAAATCAATTCCAGCTGGGAACCACTAATGTGCAGTATTCACTAGTATTCATTTTGTGCTTAGCATGCTCAAGGCAGTCTTTGAAATATGTTGTATTTATTATCTCATTTAACCCTTCAAAGAATCCACCAAGGTATTATTATTCCCTTAACTGATGAAAAGCTGATGCTAAGGAAAGTTGAACATCTTGTTTGATGTCACAGAGTCAAAGAGAGTGAAGCCTAGATTCAGAGTGACACCATCCCACCTGAGCATCTCCTCTGAACCTACACCCACCACCTCTGCCTCTCCTGCTCTGGGCTGGAGGGGCAGCAACTGCCACATCCAGATCTTAGATGCTCCCGCACTGGACCAAGGAGCTGGATATTTTCAGAGAGACAGATAAGCACATACTACCTTTGCTAAAAAGCCCCATCCGCAAACTGTTGTATACGACTGAAAGGGCACAGATGAGTCCCGGGAGGGAATCGGGGCGTGGTTCTCACAAACCTGAACCTTACGGTGAATCAAACGCAGGGGGTGCTTATCTCCTCTAATTGGCCCACATTTAGTCCACAGCAAAACAAACAGAATAAAATGCATGACATGTACCACTAAGGGGACGTACCTCTCGGCCGTTCCGTCAGTCTTCAGACACGACATAGGAATGTACTCAGTGAGCCCTTCCCCTTCAACTTTCAACTCCTGCGTGAAAGGAAACAGAAACGAAAAAAAAAAAAAAAGATTCAAAGTACACTTGAAACATCCATGTAAAAATTGGCTTTCTAAGATCAGGGTATGCTGACTCTTAAAAGTTAAGGTTCCAACTAAGAACATGGGAATTATACTGTTGGTAGCCACCTTATTATGGAATCTTGAGTTTTCTTACTCTGCTTAGTTACTTTTTGTCCAAGAAGATAGAAAGAATAGTAATCTATATGGAAAAAAAAAGAGAGAAATGCCTTGTGGATAACAACACAGCTTTCTTTATCTCTGTTTCCCTATTTTTCCCACCACACACACACACCCTACAATAATACAGTTTAACAAAATGAGAATGCCTATATGGTTAGATGTGTAGCATGCTAGAGATGTTAATAATAATTGTGGCCGTATACTTTATCATCCAATCCAGGACATTTGGGCTGTTAAGAGGCAAACTTCATCGTTCTAGGACAACAGACAGAACGCAGGACTATCTCATGCAAACTATACTCCATAGTAACCTTATCAAAAACACTCCTCCAGATGTTCTGAAAAAGCTATCATGTAGGCAATACTAACATATTTAGTGAAAGTGAGTGATGAGAGAATGAGAGACAGAGAGAGAACCCAGGATGGAAGCTGCAGACCTTTACAACCTAATTTTGGAAATGATGTACCATCACTTCCACTGCATGCTATTGGTCATACAGATCAACCCTGGTACAGCGTGGGAGAGAATTACACAGAGGCGTGAACAACAGGAGGCGGGAATCATGAGTCCATAGTAATTATGAAATCCAGACGGCCAAATGTTGGTACTTTCTTGACTAAGTCTCAAGATCTGGGAATAATTCTCTGTGGCTCTCGACTCTGTCCTCTGGACCTTTAATATCAGCTTCTGGATCTTCCTTCCTTTTTTCATGAAAGGTAGCTCATGTTTGCAGCTAAGTAGCTTTCTCAGCTGGCTTCCTGCTAGTAGAATGTTGGAGTCCAAAAGGCTTTTTTAATTTTTTCCTCTCTCTGTTCCTTTCAATCAAAGCAGATGATTTTTCTGCTTACATACTTCCATTTAAGACTCTGTAGATCTCCCATGAATCCTAGTGGAGTCCACCTCATTAGACAGAAGCCAAACCCACAAATCTCTTTAGGAGAAGACCTTCTCCTTCACAGGCTGCTACTGACAGGATAAGGGGCAATAATCTTATGTCCCCTAGAAATCCTATTGCTTGATTTAGAGGCACTGGCAGGTGCACACTTGATCTCTTTAAAATGCCTTTTGTCTGAGTGAATAGTATTCTGAGGTATCGCCTCTGGTATTTCTGAAGCCTCAACAAAAGATTTGACTGTCACATTCTTACTTTCATCCTTGAGCTATATTTTCCTGGTATCCGATCTTTGCGCCGAAGACACTTCTTTATTTTATCACTGCCTAACATCTTGCGAGGCTGAGAAATCTAGAAAACAGCAAGTCATGACTCATTCTGTTTAGAAGTCCTTTCTTGAGTTTCTCTCTCCTCGCATTTTACAAGCAGCAGCAAGGAGAAAGCAGGCGGCACTCCCAATCCTCCAGTTAGAAATCTCCTGAGCTGGACCAACCAGTTCATTATGTACTTTTTCTACTTTCCACATAACTACAGGCAACAGTGTTGCTAAACTCTCTGACACTCTGTAATAAAGGTTTCCCTTCCTCTAATTTCCAATGAGCCTTCACCTCGCATCCTTCTCAAAGATCATGAGGCTTCTAGCACCATCGCCTTCAAAGTCCTTTAGCTTTCACTGACACTCTGCTCAAAGTCCAGTGCACAGTTTCAGTGCACTCTCACATTTTAAGTTTTCTTACAGCAATACTCCCACTTCGAGGTGCCAAAATATGTACTCATTATTTATTGCTCTATAACAAAGTATCTAAAACTTAGCAGCTAAAACCCACAAACATTTACTATTTCACACAATTTCTGAGGATCAGAAGCCCAGAAACCACTTAGCTGGGTTTTCCTGGCACAGTCTCTCATGAGGCTGCAGTCAAGCTCTCAGCTGCGGTTTCCAAGTTCTCAGGGATCAACCGAGGCTGGAGAATCTGTTTCCAAGCTCAGTCATGTGTGTTAGCAGGTCTCGGATTTTTGCTAACTGTTGGCCAGAGTTATCTATGAAAAGGTATAGGAAATGTGAAGTATTGTAACATGTTGGTATAGAGGAGAAGATTTACCAGGGTGGTACGCCAGCAATGGTGTTGTGTTATATACTGTGCTGGGCTTGGATAAATAAAATTCTTAATGCAGCTCTGCCAAGAGGGCTTCTAAAATAGGTATGTGAGATCAAATAAAATAGTAGATATTCTCAAGTTTATTACATACTAGTTTGAGTGAGATTTCATAAAAGTCATGCTAATCTACACTCGCTGAGCACTTATGCTGTGCTGGACAGTGTACTTCATTCAGTCTCTCATTCTACAAGTATTTGCTGTGGGTTTGCTTAATGCCAGACAGTTCCTGCTGGAAGGCAGGAATCCAGTGGTAAACACACACACACACACACACACACACACACACAAATATCTGACATTATAAAGCCTTCTATTTGATGGACCTGATAAATAAAAAACAAACTTGAGGAATGAATAAAACAATAGTAATATGGTAAGCACAATGGAGAATAGAATCTAAGGGACACTATTTTTAGGAGAGAAGGAAATGATCAGGGAAGACAGTGATTTCTAAAATGAGACCTGAGGGGAAAAAAACACTTAAGCTATGCAGATATTAGGAGAAACTGATCATTCTAGGCAGAGAGAGCAGCATGTGCAAAGGTCCTGAGGTAGGACATAGTTTTGTGTATTTTAGAAATACTGAAAGAAGATCCATGTGACTTCAGTTCAGCCACCAGAAGAGGGTACTGGGAAACTGGATTAAAAACATAAGCCAGAACCAGACCCTGCTAAACCTGGAGGTAAGGTTAACTATATGTTACATGCAATTGGGAAACCATTAAAGGGTTGAAGAAAATGAGTGATACTGTCTGATTTCTACATACCATGATGAAATTTTGAAAATAGTAAATGCACGTTTATGTTTTCTTCTCTCCTATAAATCACATTGCTTAGCAAAATTCAGCTGTTGTAGCTCCAGTAGAGAGGGGAAATGCCTCCTGGGTGTGGAGGACATCAGAAAGAAGTCACAATCAGAAAGCAAGAGGAAGTGGGGGCACTCCCCTCTTTTGCTCCCAGTGGATTGTGAATCGGAGAGGAGGTAAAAGTGAGAGAAGCAAGCAGTCAAATGTACATGTATCATGGCCTTCCCCCACCCCAGCCCTTCCTCTCTGAGGCAGAAATCCTGCAGGAAGAGGAATAAGAAGTGTAAGATAAGTTTGAGGAGAAATCCAGGAACAGGGAGGTTATGCCAGTCTTCCAATGAAAACTTTGAAATGAGACCATGTTCCATAATATCCCATGCACCAACACGGCAGTGTGACGTTACTGCATTAGAGTAAAACGGTGCTTTGTCGTCGTTAATCACAGAGAGAGCCCAAGTTTTGGGTCTGTCTCAGTGAGGGTCCTGGAAGAAACAGATGTCCTCTCGAAATTGGACGATTTGCTGAGGAAGGTGTATTTACAAGAGTATTACTACAATGCTGTGAATTTAGAGGCAGGCTGTTACCACCAGCACGTCTGAAGGGATGAGGAGACAGAGCAGTCGTCACCAGGACATGGAAAGAGAGTCAGGGAGAGTTATCTATTTTGAGAACAGCCGTGGTGCTGGGTGGAGGGATAGGTGGAGCCAGCTCAAGGCAGTTAACCTCGCAGGAGGGAGGAACCAGTCCTCCTACCCCTAAGCAAGACTTCCCATTGATGGAAAGCAACCAGAAGACAGACGGCACAGAAGCCCCCCCAGTTCAGCCTCCTGTGGCAGAGGACACCATGGATTTAGGCTGGTGAGCTTGCCAAGGAGCAAAGGGTGCATGCAGAGCAAACCATAGGGACACACGCTTGCTCTGTTTGACCTTTTTTTTGGAAAAAATAATATGACAGATTCTTTTTGGCTCAGGAGGGAAATAGATGGATCAAGCTACGATCACTCTAATCCAATGATCAATTTCAGCATCGTAAACGAGGCAACAACCAGATATTCATATCTTGATCTAACAAAGTATGAAACACAACGTTGTCTCTGATGTATTCCCACCAAAAACATTTATCTTGAAACTAAACAGCTCTTTTAGGTCAATTTCCACATGTTGGAAGTACAGGGAATAAGAGAACAGGCTAACGTCACTAGGAGGAGGCAAGGGGACAAATTTGTCTATGGAACATCTGTGGTGCACCTGACTCAGTCAACGTCAGGTTTTGACTTACTGAACACCAGACACATTTGTATGATCCTGATTGGGTCCTGGTTTAGACAAACATGTGGTAAAAGATACTTTGGGAATAGTGAAATTTGAGTAAAGACTGGATATTAGATAAAATTAAGGAATTACTGTAAAGTTTATTAATTATGTTGATGATTTGGGATATGTCTTTATTTTTTAATGGTGCAACAAAGTTTTTTTTCCCTAACTGACTACCTGCTTCTCACTAAACTAACACAGTCACTCATGAATTCCCCCTCTTCTGAGGCGTGTCCATAGAGATGCCCAGTCATTTCTTGTAATGAAACTACCATCAGAAAATGACCTTTAGGAAGGAACTGGCCACCAGTGTCTTCTTTCACGCAGCACTGCTGGAACTAGTGAGGGGAACTGGAACCATGAGAAGAAGTTTACATTATTTCTGATTTAACCTTTTAAAATATGAAAAAATGAGTCTGAGGTTGTCAGAGTGGAATGCTGGGTCAAGGAACCCCAACCAACGTAACTTCATGATTTTCACCCTAAACTCAGCATCTTTAAGCATGATTCCTTAAAGGCATAATTCCTTTTTCCATATTTCTCTAAAATAGTCCTGTTTCATTAGTTCTTTTTACTAAACTGACCCGAGAGGAAAAATGCAGCTGGAAAGCCTGTTAGTCCGCCCAAGAACATCTTTTTAAGTATGAATTTCAAGGCAGAAGGATTAGACACCTGATTCTTGTACGTGTGCTCTCTGATTAAACTTCCTCATGGGTATTACTTCTTGTGAAAGAAAAAAATTAAACAGATATAAAATGATTGTCATAGCGATCACAGGAATACTTAAAAAGCTCTTCATCATTCTGGCAAATCTGTTGTATTTGTGAAGTCTTACTGAACAGTAAAATGAGATTAAGTCATAGCTAATAATTTTTTTGACCTTAAAAAAAATATCAAAGATTCGATGCTTCAGGATCTTTTCAGAAAACCTCTGTAAGCCTGTAATACATCTTTTACATGAAATATATATAGATATATTAAACTTGGAAAGAATTTTAAATATGAAGTATCCACTTCATTGTGTAAATTTTCTTGTTTCAAGTTTACCAAATCTCAAAGTTGATGATGTAAATTTTAGCCCACATGAATAACCTTAGGCATAGTGGAGCTAGGAAGAGGTAGCAGCAAAAGGAAAAATAAAATTTTAAAAAATACATTTTAGATTTCAAACAAGCATTTACTAGGTGGTCTTTTTACTACCAAAAAATATATTTTCTGGTATGAAGTTGTTTGTTTTAATATTTATAAATGTATAACCCTTTTCTACTAGCATTATATTTGTAGAGGTTTTCAAACATATGGGTCCTTTTTCTTTGACACTTTATCTGTCTCCCTCTTTGCACTGAGGTCATTCATCTCAAGGCTTTCTTAATATTGTACATCACTTTCATTAAAATCCTTTCAGGAAGGAGCTTGATATTCACTGAGAATGAGCAGGCTGATAGTTCAACTTGGATGGCATGCCTCCTGAGGATTTTACCATAGAACAAGGAGAATCACTGAGAAGCTTCAGGTACGGAGAGATTTTTTAAGAGAAATAATAGAACTAAAACACAGAGCAAGATAAACAGAGAAGTGAAAACACATTATTCAAAATCATAGATGGAGATGATTTATAAATTAATTATATTATAGAACCAGGTAAAATCTTAAAAGGACCTCTGGCAACTACACCAAATAAGTAAGAATTGCTTTAAACAATGGTGACATATTTTATACAGACACACACACAGAACACACACACGTATGTTCTGGTCTTTCAGTGTTTTCGTTTCACACAAAATGACTTTTACATTTTAGGGAGGGGAGGGTATAGCTCAGTGGTAGAGCATGTGCTTAGCATGCACAAGGTCCTGGGTTCAATCCCCAGGACCTCCATTAAATAAATAAAACCTAATTACCTGCCCACCCCAAACAAACAAACAAAAATAAATACACATTTTAGGTGCTTCACGAATGTTTCTTCTTTGACATTAAGTTAGATATATTTCTAAGTCCCTATTATATAGGTAATACAAGAAAAAAAAACTCTTGTCCATAAGAAAATTGTGATTAAGTCTGGAACAAAACACATTTAATCTACAGCGCAGGATTAAATGATGAGTGAGTAGAAGCCAGCATATAAAATGGGAAACTCCTGACTGGAATTGTCATTATATGGATAATCAGGATGCTGGGTTGTTATTATAGGATTAAATCGTATTTTTATTATTTTAATACTGTTGATTGGATCCGGTTCTTTAATAACACATACTAGTCGTGGCAAAATTATTTGATAAGAATCACTATCCCCATTTTACTGAAAACTGATAACCTGAGAGCTTAACTGAGCTGTCTGACGCCATGGAAGCTTTAGAGCCTATTTGAATCCATCACTCTCAGCAGAACGCAAATTCACCCGCCACACCGTGACATTTCCCTCAACAACTAACCAGCTGAGCCAGGAACACCTAGGAGAAGCTGTTCAAGGTTTCCGACTGAGGAAGTGAAATGCTCACTGTTACACCTTAAACCCTAATTCTGGAATGGGCTGGGGCAGAGGGCACAGAGACAGGGGAACTGCTAAGGTTTTGGTCGAGTGGTTTATACCTGCTACCTGGTGGGTATTAAACTCCCTTAGTAAGAGACATTTTGTTAATAATCGCACGGTTAATACTTACGCTGTTCAGCAATAAAATGTTTTTTACATTTAAAGTATAGTATTTATGCTAAAATATACTTTCCTTTAATCACCTGAGGGGAAAAACTGAAAAGATCAGATATTTACATCCCTCTATTTTAGTCAAGATTTTTAGAAAAACAGTATCTTCTGGGGTTATTTCAGGGGGATTACAAATTGCCTTGGCATGTGCTTCAATTCAGATCAGGATCCACACCCTTTCTTCCTCCACAGTCGGTCCCACCCTTTCTCATTCTTAAAATTCTTGCTTCTGCATTTCTCATTCCCATCAACCATCACCCAGTCCTTCAACAATTGTATATTATGACAAAAATGATGAAATTCCAAACCTCTCAAAATGTGTGCAGGTAGCTGTGATCAATGCACATGCTAAGAAGTAAAACGGCATTTTCAGGGAGAAGGAAGAAAGTGAAGGTTGGGAATAGGAGCACGACCCACAAGGAAGTGGAAAAGCTACTTCAACGACAAAGTGGAAATACACACCTTTAATCCTCAGAAAAACTTTCAAGATGACCATTATTGTTCCTGGGAGGTGCGTTCTCTTCCACAGAACCCTTGTGGCTCAGGAAGCTAAAGCCATCCCCACCCCGACATGGACACGTGATCCGGGATGGAGCCAGTCAGCAGCATCCTGGGCTGTAGCCCAGTGAGGAGTTTGGGGCCTGAACACACGACCTATGGAACCCCATCAGACAGGACATTTGCAACATGAGTAAGGAAAAGCATCACACGTGGATCTTCGCAACCCGAGATCATTCATTTATTTATCCATTCATTTACAATTTCAGTAGCTGTCCGCGGTTTGATAATAACTCTGGAATATGACTTTGAGGCAAACAGATTAAAATTGACCCTGAAGTTTACAAATGGTCCTCGACGGCTCTACTATAGTGATTTCTCTTGTCTCAACTGCAGAGGGGCAATTATTAGAGGGGGCCTCTTCCTATGAAAAAATAAATGCCTGCTCTAGGCAGCCATATGCCTCAGTCCTATGGTGCTGGTCTTACTTTATTTCTCCTTTCATCTTTACTTCACCATAGATCCCATATGCCTAATTTCAAGCTTTCAACCATTTATTTCATTTAAAAAACTCTTCCAAAATATTTTGGATTCCAAAGAGTAGCTGACAAACTACCTTTAGCTTAATTAACATACAATATACAGATATATATTACTTGATTAATAATTAACTAATAATGTATATTAGTATATAGTAATAATATAAATTCCTAGTTGATATGCTTCTCCAGACCACTGAATGAGGTTCTCTCCCAGTGAGTATACTTGTGAGTGACCACTCATTTAACTTTCAGCATGGCCTGCTGTTTTCTCATCAATTTGCACATTTCCTTAAACTTGGCATGCTTGGGCATGCGTATTTGAATAACCTAAACTGAAGACATTAAAATAAAGTTAACATGCAAAGTGCACTGCAATGCATTCTTTTGGTTCCAATTCATTATGTAATAATCTCATCGGATCTAGGACCATAGAATCATAGAAAATGGAATGTCCACATTTGTATTTTTTCCAGGAAAAATTAATTCAACTTCATTGATCATCCTTTGGGGACACTGAATATATTATTTCAAACAATAATTCAAATTCTCTCACCTCATTAACCTTCGTGTGTTAAACTGTCAGAAATTTGACCTGGTCGAAATTTGAGCTTATCAGACGCCCTGCAATTCTGCTTTATCTCAATATGAATCTGTTTCATCACTTACTTTTCTCTAGCAAGTTGCCGAGATTAATTCTACTGCTTCACTGTGTGGGCATGGCTAGTCAATTAGGTTCAAATTTCAGTCGCTTTTAACTGTGCGACTTTAGGCAATTACTTAACATCTCTGAGTCTTAGTTTCCTCATCTGTAAAGAGCAAGTGGTAATATTTATCTCTCTTCTAATGTGAGCAATAGATCAGTTGAGGCATATAAAGTACTTAGGTCATGACACTTAGTAAATAGTAAATATCCACATCTAACTTAATGGCACATCATTACTGTTAGCATCAGTTACACCGTGGTAATACTGGGCTCTCTGCAAATATGTATTTACATATATAAATATATACACATATATAAAAAGACTTCATATATATATTTATATATGTGTGTGTCTTTTTGTTGTTGTTGTTATTCTACCATTTATTTTCCTTGTTCTCATCTGGGAAGATGAGTACACAGTTATGAACGAATGAATGAAGCCTTTCCTACCAACCTGAACATCTTATCATGCTGGTCCACTTGTCCTTGGCCTACTCCTGACTAAGGAACAACTATGTCCAGTGTTTGGCAGGGTCTTCGGTTCAAAAGATGACAAACTGTTGAGGAAACAGATCTTAAAGGAGACTTCCTATGAATCTACCAGTCTTAAATTGGGAAAAAGGAGAAATTGCCTGGCTCCACAAAGTTCACATTCACAGAAACATCAGCTATTCACAGAAATCACTGTCAAGGTCACAACCATTCGTCCAGACTCGCTGGAGTATTTTACTTCCCAGAGCTAATTCCATCACATGTTTATAATAATCCAGGCACTCTATTAAAGGTTTACCTGAATTAGTTCTCTCATTTTCTCTTTTCATAAAAAGCTTACACCAACCAATGAGGTGGGGACTATTATTATTCCCATTTTACAGGCTGAAAGCAAAAAACTGAGTCACAGAGAAGTCAGCTTGCTCAAGGTCACACAGTAGGAAATGATACTGCTGAAATTCAAACACTAGCCTGTCCATCCCCAGAGGCTATTCTGTCACCTACATGTGATACACTCCGATTTACTTTTTTTTTTTAATTGAAGTATAGTCAGTTTACAATGTGCCATTTTCTAGTGTACAGCATAACGTATCGGTCATATATATACATCTGTATATTCGTTTTCACATTCTTCTTCATTATAGGTTACTATAAGATATTGAATATAGTTCCCTTTTGCTATAAAGAAGAAACTTGTTTTATCTATTTTATATACAGTAGTTAACGTTTGCAAATCCCTAACTCTCAATTTATTCCTCTCCATCCCCTTCCCGTCTGGTTAACCATAAATTTGTTCACTATGTCTGTGAGTCTGTTTCTGTTTTGTCAATGGACTATTACTCAGCCATAAAAAACAATAATGCCATTTGCAGCAACATGGAGGGGCCTGGAGATCATCATTCTAAGTGAAGTAAGCCAGAAAGAGAAAGAAAAATACCATGTGACATCACTCACATGTGGGACCGACTTAGTATTCTGTCCCACAACCAACGTCTTTTCCAAGAACTCCACATAAAAGACAGTTAGGTGAATCCAGAACCTAAGCTTTAAATAATATAAACAGCACAATAATATTAACTGACTTTTATGGAGCACTTTATGTTATTCAAAAACACTTTCAGATACTTTTTCTAGTTTCTCTGTCACAGCACTACAAATGTCATTCCCACTGTGTCACAGATAAGAACACCGAGCTACAGAGTAGCGCCGATGTGCTGTGCTTCAGATCTCACAGCTTAGTACACGGTGCAGCAGGATTCCCCAGCAAGTGGGTTACTTTGTAACTTGGTAAATTTTTTCCTTATGTTTTTATCACATGTCTGGTTTTGAAAACCACTGTTTTACCTAAAGATATTATGACTGATTCTCACACGCTTTCCTATTTTCCTGGTTAGTCCACATCTTTCTTCAACCTAGAAATATTAGGGCAGCCTCACAGAGACCAGCCATCCCCTTCCAGGAACCAAATCTGAGAAGCCTCAGCTGTTGCTGCCTATGGTGGTACCCCAAAGATGATAAAGACAGAAAAGCAACATTTTCCAAGGAAACAGACCACAGAAACACTAATGTCCACAATTCATCAGTATAAAAAAATAACTCAGTACTAAAATCCCAAGGCCAGGAATTAATATCTCTGATTACTCTGTTTCATAAATGCATCAAGACATAAAGTAAAGCAAAATTTTAAGAGCCGAAAAAGGTACCTTATCTCATCAAGTCAGCTGCCACTGTGTTACTGTGGACATATCCTTGACTTTTCTCTCTGCTCTGTGATTCTCTGCACTTTCTTTTACCTACACCGCCTCCAGGTGTTGATCTGACCTACACTGTCCAAACCCTTCTGGCAGGCTCTAAAATCAACAAAACTTCCTCCTGCTGCCGGAACTACACTAATATTAGGCCATGAGATTTCCTCCCATTTATGTTAAACCCTCAGTGTAGAGCTAGCCAATACCAACAAAAAAGCCTCCAACTCCTTTTCTCCAATCCTCTCTTCATTCATTGCCTCTTCAACAATGGAAACAGAAAATAAAAAGAGAGAAATTATGTCCCAAACATCATCTGTCCCCCATCACTGCCTCCTAAAATTTGTTCCCAATCTTAAATTTCCCTCCAATTAAGGAAAAGTGCTAAAATAAATAAATAAATAAGCCAACCCAACAGGCTTTTCATGTGTCACCACCAAGTCCCAGTTTAGTATGTCATAACTTGGTCTGAATTCATGCTCTTTTCTTTCTGGTTTTCTGAACTTTTATTGTACACCAAGACAATTTCCTAGATGCTAAGGTACTCAGTAGAAAAGGTAAAGTTCCCCTTTCAGGGGTCTATCATTTATGAAATTCTTATCTGTCAGCAAACAGATAATTAAGTGCTAGAGTGGAGGTTTCTCCAAACTCCGTTAGAACCGAAGGACCACCTGAGTTTTTCTGGGAGAAGTCAACAGGCAGATGCCTCAGGAAGAGAGAACAACATGTCACGAGCAAGGAGGCTTCTTCCTGCAACCACGAGAGATCTGATCATTGCTAGAACATGAAAGGTGAAGGGCAGAAAAGTAGGAGGTCAAGGTGGAAAAACTGGCAAGGGTGAGAGAATAAAAGGCCTTGAATATATTTCAATGTAATTTTGTTTTACCTTTCTTTCACTCTTACAAAACTACTGAGTGTCTCTTTTGGCCTTATAGACAAAGGGGAAACCATTACAGATTTTAAACAGGAAGCAGTCAGATCAGATTGTCACAGCAGTGGTGTGTAGGGCGGATGCCACTGCAGAGAGGTGGGTACAGCAGGTACAGTCACAGTGCGAGGTGGACAGGGCTGTCACTTTAGGGACATTGCAATGGGGCTGGAGACGGGGAGCGAAGTTAGAGAAATGCACGGGAGGTGAATGAACAGGACTCGACGGCTGATGTGTTAAGGAAAAGGTAGGGATTGAGGATGACTTCCAGGTTTCTAGTTTGGATACCCACACAGACAGTGGAGTAACTTTCAATGAGATAAAGAATTCAAGAAGAGGAGGTTTGAAAAAAACAGGCAAGGAGGGGAAAAAACGGGAGCATCCAGTAGTGGTGTCTTAAAGGTGGTTTAACAGATAGCTCCAGAGAGCAGGTCAGCAATCCGGGCTGGAGATACAAATGTGAGTCTTCAGCTGAAAGTTGAAGCTGTCGTACCGGATGGGATGACCCTCAGTAAATGTGCAGAGCATGAAAAGAACCTGGGTTACAAAGAGTTCCAGGAAAAACAACATTTTAAAGACAGACTGGACAGGAGGACTCAGAGATGAAAGGGCAGCTGTAAAAGCAAGCAATAAGGGAGTCTCGGGAAAGTAGAAGGTGTCCGATGTTTTGAGTGCAACAAGTCAAAGTATGAATTTAAATGTGATTGACTGGGTAACTGCAGGTCACAGAAGGAGAAACTGTCTTGGTGGTCATATGGGAAACTAAATATTAGAGGACTGAGAAAAGGCTGAGAGGGAAAACAAATGGAGAAAGCAAGGGGATATGATTCTTTCTAGTTTAGAAGGTGAGCAGTATAGACATTTATGGCCAGAGGGAAAAAAGGGATAAATGGTCAAGGAAGAGTTGCCATTATGTTTGCTTGTTTTTTTTAACCTGAGGGTGACTTAAAATAATAGTTTGCTAAAGAGAAAAAAGAACTTTAAATGAGAGTTTGAAGATTCTGGCAAGAGAGACTTCTGCCTCTACTTGAGTCATAAAAGCCTGAAAAGAATGCCCCTCCCACCTGAAAAATAAAACAAAACTATATAATCTACAAAATCATATTTTTTAAACCCTATTTCAGAGCTGAGGTAAAAAAAACACATCATCAAATAAAATCCAAAAAAGTATTATTCTCTCCCAGGAGAGACCTTTGTAATGTATTGCCAATTATATGTTTAAAGATACATGTGTTTTCAGCTTCTTTGTTTCTATTGATTATTTGAAGTATTATAATAATAAAACAACGTATTGGAGATTACAGCATTTATAGAACTAAAACATACAGCACCAAGAGCACGAAGCATGGGAGTTTTACTATTAGAAACATACATTGTAAAATTCTTAAATTTTTTTGTGAAGTAGTAAAATATTTTTGAAGGCAGACTGTAATAAGTTAAGAAGCATATTGTAATTTTCAGAACAATATTAAAGAAAAAAAAATCTCCAGGAGGCATGATTTTAAAAAAATCAGTAGAATCGATTAAATGCATACCAAAAAAAAAAAAAAAAAAAAACCCTTACTTGATTCACCACAGAACAAACCCCTCAAAAAGGCAAGAGAAACAGCAACAAAGAGCAGACAAGACAAATGGAAATCAAATAACAAGATAATATATTTAAACCCGTGATTATTAGTGATTTTATCAAATGTAAATGGTTTAAATATCTTTATATAAAGGAAGAGACTGTCAGACTAAATAAAAACCAAGACCAAACTATATGTGGCTAGTAAGAAATATACCTTTAACATAAAATGTTTAAAGGAATGAAAAAATATAAATTACACAAACAATTAAGCATGAGGAATCAGATGTGACCGTATCAACGTCAGAAAAGCTAGACTGCAAGATGCAGAGTATGACCAGAGAAAAAGAGGGGCGTTTCATAACGATTCAGGGGAAAAAGCAACAATCGTAAAGGCATGTGCTGTAATAATAAAGCTTCCGGACACACAAAAGAACACCTGGCAGAACTAAAGAGACAAGCCCACAGTCATACTTGGGGTGTTCAGTAATTGCAAAAGACCTCCCAAAATCAGTAAAAATGTAGAAAATTTTAAAAGTGCTATCAAACAACTAGACCTACTTGACATTTATAGAACATTATACCCAATAATAGTGTAATATGCAGTCTTCTCAAGGGTACATGGAACATTCAGTAAAAACTGACCATTTTCTGGGCCTTAAAACAAAATACAGCAAATGTCGAAAGACTAACGTAATGCAGAGTATTTTCTCTGATCACAACAGGATTAAATTAGAAATCAACAACAGAAAGATCTCTAGAAGAACTGCCCGAATATTCGGAGATTAAAGAGCAGGCTTCTAGAGAAGCCACTGGTCAAAGGACAAATTGGAAAATATGTTGAACTAAATGATAATCAAAGGGTAACATGACCGAATTCGTGGAATACAGCAAAGAAATACAGAGTAGAAAATTTATAGCATTTAAAGTCTACCTTGTAGGGAGTACGTATGAAATATAAAATCAGTGATGTATGTTTTCACCTTAAACCTTAAAGAAGTGATAAAGCAAGTTAACCCCAAAGTAAGCAAATACAGGTGTCCTGAAGAAGAGTCTGACTCCTTTTTTGACGCCTGACTGCTGACAGCTTTCAAGTCTGACCCTCCTGTGGGCCTCACCTCCTCCACAGGTGGCCACGCTGATAAAAAGCCCAGGCACTCCCTGCCTTGGTGCCAGTGGGAGGTTCAAACCATGCAAGCACCTGCTGCCTGTGGCGACTTCGCCCTGGCCCTGCCACCCAACCACAATAAAAGCCAAGCTGTCTCGTCCCCTCACTCCCTCAAGCTGTTTTGGACTCACTGGTGAGCCTGTCCTGCTCTCCCCAGAAAGCCTCATTCCGTGAGTAGTAAGCCTTATCCTATGCTCTTAGTGTGTGTGTATGGGACCGTCCGTCTTTCCTGCTGAAGTCATTTTGGGGTGAGGTTAGGATCCGTAGCACATCACATCACATCATGGAGTGATGCAATAACAGGGAATCACGAAGATAAGGGAAGAAACCAATGAAACAGAAAATGAACAAATAATAGACAAATCCCCAAAAAGTTAAAAAAAATTACTTCTGGGAAGATTATGAAGATGAGGAAAGGAAACGAACAATTGCTTTAGAACAGTACGTGAGGAAGACGGAGCATGTGAAGAGCTGGGGAGAGCGATGACCCACACTCAGGAGGGATTCGCTGGCTTCAGGATCAGGGACACTTTTTAGCCTGAAAAGTTGCTTTGCTTTGCATTTTTCTCTGTGTTTTACAATGTAGTGTACACAACGAATCAAAATAACTTCAATGAAATTATTCAGTGCTTCACATACGCATTCATGCTGTTTAAATCAGTGTTTCTTAACTGTGGAGGGGGTGTCCCTGACACCTCCATCCCACCACTGTCCAAGCACCTTTTCAGAATCGCCTGTAAGGCTATTCAAGCGATATTTCCTCGGTTCTTTTCATGGGAAAACCAAAATCCAGACTGCTTGAGTGTTTTTCCCAAGCAATAGGGGGCTAGTCTGAACTTTGAGGCCCAGAACCCAGAACTCATCCCTCCTAAGGATGCGTCTTCAGAGACTATGTCTCCTTCTCAAAACATAAAAGGTTGATCCTCACCAAGTACAATTAGAACATTTTATTTATGATCTTATTGTGCCACAAATAATAGGATTGAAATCAAATAAAAACTGAATTAATTAAAGAGCTGAAAAATAAAAGTCTGTCCATGCAATTAAAGGCAGCCAAGCACTGCTGAAATTATACAGTCCGTCAGAAGAGAGTTTTGGCAGCCCAAAAGGAAGATAACAATTTTCTCTTCTTTTCGAAGTTCTGAAAAGGTAACCCTATGTATTAGTATTCCGAACTGTTACTTAATAGGGTACATTCAGGGCTTTAACCCATGGGTTGCCACATTTTTATTTTCATTTTCAGCCTTTCCACCAAAGAACCGTGTGGGAGATGGCTATTAGAGTCATTTGCTCTGCCTGGGGGCTAATTACTCTGTTTGGTTCATTTTTGAAAATATTATATTACATCCAAAGGCAAAAAAATTGATGGAGGCTTTTTTCAGGTTTGCTTATGTAATTTTGTACAGATTAAATTAGTTAATCAGAAATTACGCTAGCTAAAATAGATCTGTTAGTTTCTAAATCTACAGTGGAAAATTGCTTTTAAAAAAATAATTTAAACGCCATGCTGTTTAAATCTATTTTAATCAATTCTCTCAAAAGTGAGACTTGAGTGGTTAATGACTCTAAAGGAAAGCCATGACAAATGAAAGAATCCACAGGTACAGGATTGGAGAAGGCATTCACGTGTGACCTCCTACAGCCGCTGCCTCAAAGGATGGAATAAAAGCAACTCTGAGGAGTCAAGGGAAGGGTAAAGGGGCATCTGGGAACTCAGGTGAAAAGTGAGGGTAACAAGCTTTCATCTTCAATTTCCTCACCTAACACATGGGGATCATCACACCTATCTCCCATCTATCTCCCACGGTTATGTGCAAAAAAAAAAAAGAAATAACAAAAATTCCTGTCCCAATGCCTGGTACTCAATAAATTTAAGTTAAATATACAAAAAATTCTATTATCTATTTATCCGCTATTTATCTATCTATCTATCTACCTATCTATCTATCTAAAGTTCAATATACAAAAAAATTCTATGATCTATTTATCTTCTGTCTGTCTGTCTGTCTATCTATCTATCTATCACTTATGACCACATCAGTGGGAAATTACTACGGTTCACTAGAGTTTGGGAAGCTGAGATTACCATGGTACTGTTGACTTTACGGTTAGAGATGGCTGAGAGTTACTTGATTTAATAAGGATGAAATTTTGCCACATTTGCTCCATTTATATGTATACATACAAAGACTGGAAAATTTCAAGGTAATTTAAAGACATTTTGACATTTCACCATTAAACACTGCAGTATGTATCTCTTAAAAGGGGGGTATTTTCTTCATAATCATAATGTCACTATGACACATTACAAAATTAGCACTTTTTAAAAAATAGACTTCATTTTTCAGAGTTTTATTTTCCCAGCAAAACTGAGCAGAAAACACAGCGTTTCTGTGTATCTTCTGCGCCGCTCACTCACAGCCTCCTCACTATCAACACCCCCAACAGAGCAGTTTATTTCTCAAGACTGATGAGTCTACACTGACACATTATCACCACCAAAGTACGGAGATGTCCTGAATCCCAAATGTGCAACTCCCCTCCCCACCCTCACACACACTTTCCTTACCATCAACATTTGAACGTCCATGGACACAACAGTTTTCCAAAGTCCACAGTTCACTTTATGGTTCATGCTTGGTGTACATTGTATGGTTTTAAACAAATGTATTAATGACAAGTACCACCATTACAGTATTAAATGGAATAGTTCAACTGCCCTAAAAAGTCCCTGTACTCTGCCTACTCATTCATCCCTCCCTCCCACCGAACCCCAGATGTTTTCTACTGCCTCCCTATTCTGCCTCTTCCAGAATGTCACATAGTTGGAATTATTACAGAGCCCTTTCAGATTGGTTTCTTTCACTTAGTAATATTCATTTAAGTTTCCTTCCTGTCTTTTCATGACTTAGCAGTTCCTTCTTTTCAGTGCTAAATAATATGCCATCATTTGGATGAACCGCAGTTTATCTACTCACCTACTGAATGACATCTTGATCGCTTCCAAGTTTTGGTGACTGTGAATAAAGTTGCTATAAACATTCTACATCCAGATTTTTGTGTAAACATAAGTTTTTTTTTAAACTCATTTGGGTAAATATTGAGGACAATGATTGCAGGATATTACGGTAAGAGTATTTTAGTTTTGTAAGAAACTGCCGAACTGTCTTCCAGAGTGGCTATACCATTTTTGTACTCCCATCAGCAATGAATGACAGTTCCTGCTGCTCCACATCCTCACCAGCATTCGATGTCATCAGTGTTTGGCCAGTCTAATACGTATGTAGTGGTATCTCATTGCTGCTTTAGTTTACATTTTCCTAGTAGATATGACACAGAGCATCTTTTAATATGCCTATGATGTTGTCTGTTTTCTTACTGTTGAGTTTTAAGAGTTCGCTGTGTATTATGGAGAGCAGTTCTTTATCAGGTATGTCTTTTACAAATATTTTCTCCTAGTGTGTTCTCTTCATTCTCTTGGTTTCACCTTTCACAGAGCAGAAGGTTTTAATTTTAATAAAGTCCAGCTTACCAGTCATTTCTTGCTGGGGTTGTGCCTTTGGTGGTGTACTTGAATAGTTACTGCTGCACTGAGGGTCACCTAGATTTCCTCCTGTGTTAGTGCCTAGTTTTATAGTTTTGTATTTTACACTTAGCCTATGATTCATTCTGAGTTAATTTTTTGTGAGAGATCCAAGGTCTGTATCTAGGTTTTTGGTTTCTTTTGGGGGGGTTGGTTTTTTCCAGCAAGGGGATGTCCAGTTGTTCCAGAACTATCTGTTAGAAAGACTGTCTTTTCTCCATTGAATTTCCTTTGCTCCTTCATCAAAAATCAGCCAACTATATTTATGTCAGTCTATTTCTGGACTCTTTATCGTGTTCCACTCATCTGTATGTCCACTTTTTCACCAACATCACACTGCCTGATTACCTTAGCAACGCTAATTTTTTAATATCATCTAACACTTTGTCTATATTCATATTTCTTTATTTATCCCCAAAACATCCTGGGGAAAATTGTGGGTGTTTTTTGATAAAATTTATCAGTGTGCAAATTTTTAGACCTTAAAAATGAAATCTAACAGTGGAAAAAAAATGACAACAAATTCCAAAAGTTTTCTGAAAAATATCCCATTATATATGACCAGGACCCAAAGATAGACTGAATAAATTCACTCTACCATAGAAAAACAAAAGATCTCAATTAAACAATTTTACCACTCCAGTGATAATTTTTAAAAAGCAATTTAATCTGACTGAAGGGTAATCAGGACTTCCTAGACTGCTTTTATAACTTCCTGTCAATTAAATCTGAAGTGCTGCCTCATAACTTATAGGTGTTGTCTTGTCGTCTCATTTACAATTAGCGTATTACAAATACATATGGAGAATGGGAATTCATGGTCTTGGCAAGATCCCTTTTTTAAAGTCATAACATCTCAAGAGTTTCTGTGAGAATTGAAAGTACTTGGAACAATGCCTGGCACATGGAAGTGCTATGGAAGTACCACCTGTAAGACAGGAAAAGGCCTTACATTTAATGTGAATGTCCTCGAGGGTTTCTGTTAAATTTATACATTCTTGGGCTCCTTTCACAGAGATTAGGAGACAGTGAGTCTCTGCTGGTACCCGGGAATGTGCAGTCTAACTAGCACCTCAGGTATCCTGAGAGAGGTTGATGGACCGCATTTAAACAACCAGTGGCATGGGGTTTTGTCTGAAAAACACATGAGATAACAAGAAGAGAGACTTGGTGTATGATGAAAACAAAACAGACAGTATGAGAAAAGTTAAGTGCTCTGCCAAATATCAAGGAAATCAATGCACAGCCTTGAAGGTCTACTATGTATAAAACTGTGGTATACAGCGACCCTTGAACGACATGGGTTTGAACTGCTCAGGCCCACTTATATCCTGAATTTTTTTCAGTAAATACATACCACAGTGCTATACCATCAGAGGTTGGTTGAATCCTAGGATACGGAACCTGGGATCCAGAGGGCTGACTATAAAGTTACACATGGATTTTCCATTCCCTGGGGGTCCCCTAGCCCCCACATTATTCAAGGGTCAACTATGCCAGGAAACAGGGAATTGGGACAAAGACATAAAATACAAAATTCGGTGTGTGTGTGTGTGTGTGTGTACACGCAAACAAGGTGATCCCTTCCCTTACAGCCTCTGCTGCTCCACAGGGGTCCCAAGGCACAAACTTTTGAAAATGTAAGTAACCATAACACAGTAAAGGGGCAATGAAAAATAATCATGTAAAAAAATAAATATTTTTCTTTCAGGAAACCATACAATGAGTTGTTTTTTACTGAGACTAGTTTTAAAGAAAGTGTGATTTGCCGTTTCCTGAGTGTTGTTTCTAACTGGAACTGAGAAGTTGGCTTTGTGGAAAATAATAATAATATTGCAAGGTTTATGCCCTTAACCTTCATTCATATGAAAAAATGCAATGAAATAGAGTACAGAATATTTTTGCAGAATATTTTTTCAAAATCAATTGATGAGAGAGATAGACTGATACTTAATTGACGGGACATTTATAGGTGTGGACATATACAGATATAAATTATTTTTATTTTTTATTAGTCATTAATTTGAAATGTTTAATTAAAACATATACTATTTCTTCATACAGAAGAAATACAAAACCAGAGGAATCTCAAGTAAATGCCCAATACTAAGTGATCTAAACAGGAAGCTGTGGCGTGCTCTAAAAAACTAAAAGTAAACTTACCATATGATCCAGCAATCTCACTCCTGGACATATATCTCGACAAAAATATAATTCAAAAAGACACATGCACCCCAATGTTCACAGCAGCACTATTTACAATAGCCAAGACATGGAAACAACCCAAATGTCCATGACTGAATAAAGAAGATATGGTGTGTGTGTATACACACAAACACACACACACACACACACACACACACACACACACACACAATGGAATACTATTCAACCATAAAAAAGAATCAAATAATGCCACCTGAAGCACTGGATGGACTTGGAGATCAACATTCTAAGTGAAGTAAGCCAGAAAGGGAAAGAAAAATGCCATATGACATCACTTATATGTGGAAATCTAAAAAAAAAAGGACACAAATGAACTTAACTACAAAACAGAAACAGACTCACAGACATAGAGAACAAACTTTCAGTTACCAGTGGGTAAAGCGGGTGGGAAAGGATAAATTGGGAATTCGAAAACTGCACCTCTTGGGGAGTAGTAGAAACGTTAGCTGTCTTGATTGTGGTGGTGGTTTCGCTGGTGTAGACATCTATCAAAATTCATCAAATTGTACATGTGAAATATGTGTAGTTTACCACACAGGAACTACACCACAATAAAGGTGTTTTTTAAAAAAATGAAAACTAAATAAAAAGTGTGTCTTTTAAAGCAATGTTGTTTCCAGGCATTACATAAAGTTTCTCAGCAGTTTCTCAGAAGCTGCTGGTTTCCCTTGAGCACTGTGTGTCTTTGCTCTAATTACATCTGGTTTACAGATCATATCCCCGATCCTGTCATCAAATCATTGAATGACCTTGGGATAGTTTCTTACAAATACCTCAGTTTCTCCATTTACAAAATGAGGGCAGTAATTCTAGGCACCTTTATACTTCGCTGACGGATTTCACAGATTAATGAGTCATGAAAGCTTTGAGGTGCTCTGATCAAAGGTGCTGTATAACTACAAAGAATTGTTATTATTTACCAGCAGCTCCTTTTTATTGTGCCACTAATGAGCACTGTGGTCAGCAAACTTATTAGAGAAAAAAAATAGGAGGTAAAAGTTAAGAAGGCTAGTTCTCTCCATATTCAGATATAATTCTTGTTACTATTTATTGATGTTATGCAGACATATTGAAAATGAGGTTTCCTGCAGTCTAACAGTTCCTGTTGCGGAGTCTTTGTAAATACACCCAACTAAACATCCTGGGTTTAGAGACTTGAGCATCCTGGCATTTTCCTTGGATTTGTGCAAATTCTACATAGAACTCATATTTCAACCAACTTGGTGGATAGGACACAGCATCAAAATGTTCTCATTAAGATTTTTTTTCTCATATATCTCCTTTTTTTTTTCATTTTAGTGATCCTTAAGCAATTGCACTGACAAATCATCCTCTCTCTCACACAGACACACACACACAAACACACGCACACATACAAATTTCACCTCACTTTTCCTTGGAAATGAAGTAATCCAAATTTTCACTTACAGAAACCAAGAGTCAAGCCACTGGTTTTGCTAGAAATTTTCAATTACATGACTATACATTTATTTTCTGTTCCTTCTCAATGTTCCATTCTATATTCTAACAGATTATAAACATTCAAAGTGAGCCATCTTAACAGCAAAAAATGGTACGTGTTCAGCACATACTCTGAAAAGATTTCATCCTTTCCAAATTGATAGATGGCACAGAATTATTGTGGTACAAGTCAGATTTCAAATGATCGAAGAGAAGTTTCTAAATATTAGCAATGAAACAAGCAATTTTATTTTACTTTTGTTGCCCCTCAAAGTGCATGTCAAAAATCTTTTTCCAGGAATGTCTGGAAGCACTCTGGGTCTCTGATAGGCAGGAAGAACAACTTCTCAGAGCCTTGGCAGCCCACCCATCTCCGAGCAGCACACTTTCTCAGCCCCAGGCTCCTTTCCCATCCAAAGCTCCGTCCTGAAATAAACGAAGCACTCAGCCACTAGGAGCACTTTCGGCTGAAACATTTGTGAAACAAGTACATTCCTCAGTACTCAGGGTAAATGAATTTTTCATGAGCTAAGATTTATGTAGAAAAGTTTTCATGAAAATCTAGCATTTTTTAAAGAGTACTAAGAACTGAATTGTGCTCCCTGAAAATTCCTGTGGGTTTAAGCCCTAATCCCCAGTGTGATTGTCATTGGAAAGGGGGCCTTCAGGAGATAATTAGTTCTTCATGAGGTTGTGAGGGTGGGAGCCCTGTGATGGGATTAGTGCCCTCCCTCGTAAGAGACACTGGAGAGCATGTTTCCTCTCTCTCTTTCCCTACCATGTGAGGGCACAAGGAGAAGGCAGCTGTCTGCAAGCCAGGAGAGGGTTCTCTCCAGAAATCAACCCTGCTGGCACCATGATCTCAAACTTCCAGCCTGCAGAACTGTGAAAAAAACAAATGTCCGTTGTCTAAGCCATCCCGTGTATGGTACTGTGTTCTGGCAGCTAGAGATGAAGAATACACTGGGCAGTACCAACATGTGGTAGTGACTATCCCGTGGTTCACTCTGTTTAGTATCATATGACAATTCTAATGGGATTTCTGACCTTATAAAAACATTAATTTCGACATGAATGGCTGGGATTTTTTGCAATTATTCATTTATCCAATATGTTATGTATCAAATGCCCATTCAATAAGTATCTAGTTAACAAACATTGTACTCCAGGCTGGGTGTTGAGTAAAAAGACACACAAACAAACAGGGTGGAAATTCCTAACTGCCAGGAGGGAAGAGCATGATCAAGAGATATACCATTTATTCACAGAATACAAGGAAAGACATGAGAAGAGAAGCGTGAATGACTGAGCTTCCTTGAGGAAATGATGGGAAATGTGACCAACCAGAGATTGTGCACAAGAATTTTTTTTTTTTAATGTGGTATATATTTGGAGAATGACAGTCCTTTTTTTAGGTGGGGCAAGGTACGTAAGGTATGAAACCAATGGTAGGTAGGGTGAAGATGATAGTCAAATTTTTTAAATGTTCTGTATTTTCAGAATTCCTTTATGGAATGATTGTTTCGTATTCTTTCTTTCTTGGAAATTGGCCAGCTTAACTACAAGGAATGCCACTGAGTCTTTAAGCTATTGTAAACATGTCTCAACTTTGTTTTTCTTGGTTTTACCAAATACAAGAAGAAATAATGTTACAAAATATGTGCGTCCATCTTCTCTACAGAATAATTTAAAGAATGTCAAAAGCACTTAATTGGCCTTGAATTTCACTCCCTCCAAAATGTAAAGTGCCAGATGAATGACAGCAAATTTGAACACTGTGACTGCCACTAACAATACAGCGTGAATGCTTAAGACTGTTTAAAGTTGAACCCTGGCTCAGCAACTTACTAGTTGTAAAACCTTTCCCAAGTCACTCAGCCTCTCTATGCCTCAGTTGCTCTTCTATAAAACAGGCATAATATCACTATCTTCTTAAGGCAGCCATGAGGTTAAATTACGCAGTTTCTTAGAACAGTATCAGTAGGTATGCAACGGATGTTGGCTATTATACCAGCAAAGAGATTTTTCTTCTGATTTGGTGCTCTTTATTTTTTTTCTTACCCAATTGCTCTGGCTGGAACTTCCAGTACCATACTGAAAAAAGGGGTGAGAGTGGGCATCCTTGCCTTGTTCCTGACCTTAGAGGAAAAGCTCTCAGCTCTTCACCATTGAGTTCGACATTAGGGGTGGGCATGTCATAGATGGTCTTCATTATGTTAAGGTACAATCTTTCTAAACCTAATTTGTTGAGGATTTTGTGATAAGTGAAATAAAACAGACAATGACAAAATCTGTACGGTATCACTTATATGTGGAATCTTGAAAAAAATTTTAAAAAGTAGAACTCATAGAAACAGACTAGAATAGTGGTTGCCAAGAGAAGAAGGTAAGAGAAATGAGGAGATTCTTGTCAGAGGTGCAGACTTCCAGTTCTAAGTTGAATAATTTCTGAAGATCTAATGTACAGCATGGTGACTATAGTTAATATTATATTTTACACTTGAAATTTGCTAAGAGAGTAGATCTTAAGCACTCTTAGAAAAAAACGCACACAAGCATGTACCAAATCATACTGTACACTTCAAATATATTACAATTTTGTCAATTATAACTCAATAAATCTGGAAAAAATAAAGAGCCTTTTTCTCTACTCTATGACACAAATATCTCAAAAAGTCATCACAATTGCTTTTTTCTTTTACTATGAAATAATGCTTGTTCTCTTCTTCCCTTTCTCCTTATAACATTTGTTAAATATTAATTTATTTTTCTATTTAGTGTAATATTTAAGGAGTGATAGATAAGTTACTACATTGATTAAGTTACAAAAATAGAAGTTTAGCTCATGTAAATGTCTCCAGTGATTTTTAAAAATCCATTTTCCCTCCCAAAAGTTTCCTATACTAGCCACAGAGCAGAATATAGGTTGCTGGCTTACAGAAAAATATGCTGGTTAATGTTTTAAAGTATCTTGCAAAATCCATCTTTTATTTATAGAGATTTTATTATGGATTTTACATTTTTATATTGTCTCTAATATTCAAGAATCAGGTTTCAGACTTGACACATAAAGTCAGATTTGATTCATGCCCATTGTCAAATGCCAGGCAATTTTAAAGAATTTAGAAAAGCAGGATTAGCCGCCAATACATACTGGTAAAGCTTTTCAGAATGTTTCCCTGGAAGATGCTTAATTCAGGCTAACGTGCCTATTCCACCACTTCCTAAATGCTGTATTTTATTATTAAAATCAAGACCAAAAACTTAAAATAATTTCCCCAGACTATCATAGGATATTACACATGAAACATTAAAGAAAATCCTTGAAGCATGGTTTCCTAATTGAATAAGCTAAATGTATGGATTGTTTATATTTAAAATCCAGAGGAGAACCTAATTATCTACCACTGATTAGGCACAGGTACATCACATAAAATACATATTAGGAAATGTCCAGGAAGACGCTGCCTGCTGGTAGCTAAAAAGCAAAATGAAATTATTTTATTTCTAATTCAATGCTTATTTGAAACACAATGTATTGTTGTTTCCCTGGATTTCCTCTGTGATTAAATTTGTTATAACTATGCACTTAATTGATTAGTTTTATTCCTGACTAGATAAGGCTCAGACCAGAGTCATTTCGTGTTTTTCCTACATGCTTTCTAACACCAATGGAATATAAAAAGTCAGCACAAATATTTCTAAAGTAGCTTTGTATACTTGGGCAACTAGACTGCCCTATGATAACAAAAAAAATAATATGTTATCATCTGCATGACCCTGGAAATGTGACCCCCTAACTGACCCAAAGAGTGTTCCGCATCCAACCACCGCTCTTTGGTTCTGTCCCTCATAATGTCCTCGTGCCCTGAGGTGCGCTGCTGTCTCAGTTACCTTGGACTCTAAATGTCAGCTGTGGTAGCACCCTTCCAAGACAGCTGCAGAACCAGCCTACCCCATGTGGACTGATTCCTGTGGAATAATAAGTGGTTTCATTAACGACCAGATCTCACAGCCTCCTACCCTCATCATGAGACCTCAGCCAAATGCAAAGTCCTCCTCCAGGTACAACTGGAAGTCCTCCGTGAGCAACCTACCCAGGGTGACTCACCTAGGCTGCTGCTCCCTGTTGTATCAGGTGTGGCAGTGGCACTGCTGACATCACTGTCACATCCTGCTAGCTAAGAGTGGACTCCATGAGTGATTTTCTTATCGTTTCACACTGGGCTCATGGGAATTAAGTGGTGTGGTCCAGCTAGGCTCTGTGACATACCCACCGACACCTAAACCTACACACACACACGACACACACACACACCCCTGGCCCTAGACTTGTGGGATTCTCGTATTTTGATTTGAGATAGACAAGGTGACTACATAGAAGAAGTGCTTGACCTCTCTTTGGGGAATCTGAGCGTATGATGCTGCATGACACGTAAGTCAAAGCTACAGGTACAGGAAATGGAAAAGCTATCTCTGAAGTCAATACTGCCCGTAGGCGAAAGATTCCCTTGTGTGGCACCAGTTATAACAGTTAAAATGCACAAATGAAGTTCCTTAATGGTGACTTCAGAAAAATGGGATTACTCACATATTTATATGGTGCTTCTGCAAATGGGCCCAAGTAGTTTAATTTTATCCAAATAAGTTTATGCTGGTGTCAAGTTTTATTATAGATACTTCATCACATGCTAGAAATCAGCACTCTAACATGAAATTTAAAAAGATGAAGTGAAACTAAATTCTGAAAGGACTAGGATGGATATTGATAAAAAAAAATAATGTAAGCTCTGCACGGTACAAAGTATATGAAAAATGAGGGGGAAAGACTCAGAAAGTCATGGGTCAAGCCAGAAAGGGGGGTAGACGATGCGCAGGGCTGACATTTCAACTTGCAATTTTAAAAAGCGAGATTATTTTACATTCCTTGAGACAGAGCTTCACGCTGACCTGTTCCAGCGAAGCACTTCCAGGCAGAATTACGCCTTTCCGGGCATGTCCTTCAGTCTCCTCGCCGTAAGCTGCGACGGCGTCACCGCCCACTCTGCGGAGCCCTCGCCTCCGACCGGAACCCGCCGCCCCCTCGGCGACGCGCTCACCTGCAGAACCCGAGACGCTCACATGGAGCTGCACTTGCTCTTTGCCACTTCAGTGTGACGAGTGTCACTAAACGCGCAGTAATTTAACCATTCTTTCCTTATATGAGATCAAGTTTCATGTTTCATCATCGACTATTTAGTAAATTATTTTATGTTTAATGTGCTGAGAAATCGCTGAAGCCCAGAACAAGTTTTAAGGATTAAAAACTAAGCACACTGCCAACAACCTTTGTTCATCCTGTCACGTCCCCAAAGCGCGCAACGTACAGCTGTGCTTTAAAGATTTTTTCCCACTTACCAAATACATCCTGAAGTGTAGGCACTGCGCTCTTCTGCGCATTAATACTACGTGTTGTTTACGTCAGCATTTACCACGGACTTTCTGTTTTGCTGAAACCAGCGTGGGAGATGAATAGGTTTCAGAGAAGCCCAGAGTTCTTGGCCTCGTTTCCCAAATTAGGATCCCTGAGAACTGTTCCCAAGCTCCGCACAGACAGAAGGACTTTATTTGTCCTGCCTTGTTTGTTTGCATAGAAATGCCAGCATTTATATAAATGCTATGTGTGTTTTACTTCTCCATTATCTGAAAACAGTATCTACAAAATGTATCTACTCATCTAGCTAGATGCATGCTGTAAATATAAAATAATCCTCTCTCTTCCAGTCTCTAAAAAGAAAAATACTGGAAGGTAAAATATGGAATTTTCCATGCCTCCAATGTTAGAGTTTTTAACAAGAACCTTGACACCTTTAACCAATGGAAGAGAGCTTTTTTCAGAGGGAAATGAGGTAGGGTATTGGAAAGGTCCTGACTACTCTATAAACTCCGTAAAACTTTTGTGAGCTCATAAATGATGCTGGAAGTCCTCTCAGGTGCTACCTGTAAGAGCTACCTGTGCAGCTTGGTGGTTTCAAGGAAAACAAGCAGCAAAGAGTCATCAGAAGGGAAGGGACATGTTAGGTATAAAAGTGCATTAGTCAATGTCTAGCAGCCAAAAAAGGTATTCAATATATATTTGCTGACTCAGATATTATACTACAAATATAGAGGCCTGACTGATTTAAATACAATCATTTGTGATGCCTAATTGTATGTGTCAGCTTGGCTAGGCAACGGTGCCCAGTCATTTGGTTAAGAACCATCTAGATGTTGCCATGAAAGTGACATTGTGATTAACATTTAAATCAGTAGACGTTAAGTAAAGCAGATTACTCTTCATAACGCGGGTGGGCCTCATCCAATCCGTTGAAAACCTTAAGAGTAAAGACTAAGATTTCACCAGATAGAAGGAATTTGGTGTCAAGACTGTAATGTAGAAAATCTGGCCTGAAGTTTTGGCCTGCTGGCCTGCCCTGTGGACTTCAGTCTCAAGAATGCAGCATTACTCTTACCTGAGTTTCCATCACGCTGTCCTGCAGAAGTCACACTCAAGACTGTAATTTCAACTCCTGCCCGAATTTCAAATCAGCTCTTACCCGAATCACTAGCCTGCCAGTCTGCCCTAAGGATTTCAGAGTTGCCAGCTTCCACAAACATGGGAACCAAATTCATAAAATGAATCTCTCTCTTTCTGTTGGTTCTATTGAACTCTGCTTCTCTGGAGAATCCTGACTAATATATCCTTTGAATTAGAACCTCTCAAAATGAGGGATCGAACTGGCTTGAAAAACAAATTTGCTTGGTTCACAAAGTCAAAAGGGAAGAAAAGGTTGGCTACACAAACTAAGAGCAAAAGAGTCAAGTGGGGGGATGAATCTAGGTGGATTAAAGGGTGCTATTCTGTAAATGGGGATCAAAAATGGAATCTAAACTTGAGGGCTGTTAAGAGGTTTCAATAAATTAACGTTTACTTTGTTTAGAACTGTGCTTAGGACTGTGTCAGGCACCGAGTAAACACTCAATAAACATTTAGCTATTATTAATATTTTTATCATCATCATCAATCATCATCATTATTCTATGTATGTGCTATGCCTGCTCATGGAATAATTAGTAATTTAATCCCCATAACTACTCCATTGTGTCAGGTATTATATGTCCATTTGGCAGAAATGGCAAAGAAAGCTTAAGAAAGGGGCCCAAGGTCACACAGCAAATGGTGAAACCTAAGCATAAATTCAACAGAAATAATAATTGTAACTATTAGAAGACTTAACTATAATCAGCCCGTTCTAATCACAAGTACTGTAAAGAGTTATTTTAGTAAGTGAGAAAAAGTGATTGAGAACAACTGAACACATACTGAAAGAAAAAATCTTAACAGAATTATTCCCCATGGACTTGAATATATGTGTATACATCAACCTACATTTGATGCTTAATAGTGAAAAAAAATTAAATGGGGGTGGTAGATTCTTTACACTGAAAAAGAGTCATAAATTCTACTAAACATTGAAAGTCATCTAACCTATGCTACTGTCCTTTCTATGGTGATGTCCAGGAAGCTCAAAGTAAGAGTAGACGCTTAACTACAGCTATAATGTTGCTCTGTGTTTTTCTCTACTTTTACTTCTTCCTTTTGTAGGTGTTCTCAAATCCCCCTGGCATCTTTATTTGAACTTGGCTTTGACCATATACATTTATGTTTCTATTATAAGCTGTCTCAAATTATTTGGGAAGCAAGTAGGATATAAATTATAAGTAAAAATTAAAAAAAGAAAAGAAAACAAAGCTGAATCAAAGTGAAGACAGATGGGGCAAGCAAGCCTGTGGTGTGTCCCTCAAATCCTGCCGCACTGAACGCTGTGAACCCCACCTTTGCTCAGGCTGGGTCTGCTCAGGGCCCATCCCAGCAACACTTAGGTCTCTGCATGGTCTTCAGCCCTGGGCCTGAGAGAATGTGGAGGGACATCTTGTGCTAATTAGCACTGTCTGTTCCTCTAAGTGGGGTAACTTGTATACCCAGCAAAAAGAAAAAGATGACATCATTTATTTGGGGCTTAACACTTGATTGTGGGCAGATGTAGAGAGAGCTGCCTGCTCTATAATGTGGACCCCTAAGTTAACCAGAGGATCTGGGCAATAATTGCTGACCAGGGAAGGGTGACCAACAGGATTTTGTTTCATGAAACTTGCCTGTCCGTGGTTACAGCCATTCTTCATTCATTCAACAAATCTTATTAAGTCACCTTTCCTGAATGAAGGAGTCCCTGCATTATAAAAATTCCACCAAGTATAACTATGTATCATGCTCTCCAAGAAATTAAAATAATCTTCAACTGGTAATTCAATCAGTACTCCTCTCCAGAATTCACTGGGATTGTTTCTCATTCCCTGGAGTGTTTTGGGGTAAATAAAGGTTGAGATTTTCCAATTTCCAATTCATTCCAATTTTGAGCTACTGGTGAAAACTCGTCCTGAGAATAAGTCCTTCCCTTATTTTGCACATTTGTCTCTTGATGATATCCGTGAATTCTTCATCATTTAAAAATATATTTAGTTTACTGAAAATTGTCTTTTAAAATAATCTTGGCACCATGCCTGAACCCTTTTATTTGTGAGGCTTTAACCCAGGCTTTCATTAAAAAGTGCAGATCCAATGACTGAAGCCCAGTGGTGGAATACAATCTTCTGGATGGCAAATGACTCTAAGTAACATTTGTCACTGTCATTATCTCCATAACCTTTGCAAACCCTAGAGTGCTTTGTAAACTACCAAATATGCACAGCGGCAGGCACATAAGGAGTAATTTTAAATTGTTATTTTACAGTCACAATTAGAATCAAGATTAAAGACGAGGACATTATCACAACACTGCACCTTTGTGGTTCAAAACTTAGATGGTGGTTCCACACTGTCAATAAAAGAAATTCAATAGTCACTGTGTACAGAAATCTCACATGCTAGATGAATTTTATTGAAGAACGCTCATTTTGAACTTGAAGAGCTGAGATGGCGTTTGTAAAGTGATAATGCTCCTCATATGCATAACATGGGCCTCGTAATGGCCCAAAACTGCTTACAGCAGCATCAAAGGAAAGCACGCTCCCGCTTCCTCGCTCTGGCCGGCTTGCCGTCCTTGATCAAAAACTACCTTTGCTGCCCATCCTGTCGTTAGCGGTTAAAACTTACCATTTAAATTGTAAGCTGCAAAATCTAAATGGAACTGCATGTGTGATCTTTGTCACCTCATTTTCATGAATGGAAAAGAATATTCTGACACAAAAATTACATACTTAATTCCAGCTCACCCTCTCCGCTGACCTCCATCCCACACTGCCTTGGGTTTATTTCCTCATCCATCAGTGGGTCAAAGTAATTTCTGCTGTATTCATTTCCTGTGGAAAGTACATGAAGTAAGGGTCAGTGATTATTAGAAGCACATGAACCAAAATGTTAATTTTGAAATCGACACCAGCACAGAAGGGCCATTTTAGCTACTTTATAATCTTAATTTTTTTTACAAGTCTTCCAGGCTTCCCTTTTTTGTAATTATCGTCTTGCGAAAGGTCACTAAAGGTAATTCAAGAATCAAGTTCATGCTATCTGTTGCTAAAAAATTAATGAGAAAATTTTCAAATGGGGACTTCACAATAATAATTTAAAAATGTAATCAAAATTATTTTTAGGACATACTCAAGGAATGGACATCATTGGATTATAATGATGTTTAGAGTTCCCTGATGACTCTATTTACGCACTTGTGTATAACTCACTAAGTATATCATGTCATCGTGTCCAGAATTCTGTAGTCAACTCAATAACATCTTTTGGGGGGGGAGCAATTAGGCTTATTATTAATTAATTTATTTTTAATGGAGGTACTGGGGATTGAACCCAGGACCTTGTGCATGCTAAGCATGCAATCTACCACTTGAGCTATGCCCTCCCCCCTTAATAATATCTTAATTATGAGAATCTATAGCAAAATTTCCATGTTGATAGCTGAGTAGAAAGAAAAAAAGAGGGAGGGGAGAGGGTGAGAGGAAAGAAGGAAGGAAGGAAACAAGGAAACAAGGAAGGAAGGAAGGAAGGAAGGAAGGAAGGAAGGAAGGAAGGAAGGAAGGAAGGAAAGAAGGAAGGAAGGAAGGAAAGAAGGAAGGAAGGAAAGAAGGAAGGAAGGAAGGAAGGAAGGAAGGAAGGAAGGAAGGAAGGAAGGAAAGTGAGAAGGGTCTGTTCACAGGTCTCTTTGGTTATGTCAACTGAAGTAACATGAGGGAAGGTACAGATGATTTAGCCAGAAATTTTACTCAAGACACATCAACAACCTCAACAACACAAACCAAAAATTCTCACTTCGCATTTCCCGCTTTTGTCCTTATGTTGGTAACCAAACTGTAGCATCAAATATGACTTTATAATAGAGAAAAAGGTCTGTCATCAATTTTCCAAATCTAGTTTCATACTTCGTGCAGACTGAAATATGTATGTCTGTTGCCAGTAATCTGCATTTAGTAAAACGTAACCTACTCTGACGATAACTCCAACACTGCAAAAGCAATAATGCTTGGTCGACTGCAAACAACATTAACTTTGCAAGTATTGCTCACAGGGAAAGGTTAATGCGTACCAAGAATACTGTTGATACTCCATAATATATTTGTTTTAGGATCAAAAATAATCCAAAGAGCAGCTCTTTTCCCAAGACCAAATATAATTTTGATATGAACCTAGGCTTAATTTGTTTTTCTGGACTGGCACATATTTGCCGTCAATCTCTGTTCTATCACCGTAGTAAGTACAAGAACTGAAAATCTACTTTAACTTGAGGTCTCAGTAAAGAAAAACTAAGTGAGTTTCATTTTTGTTACTTTATCTGTCAACAGCTTCTAGGCTGGTGTGAATCTCGGCAGTATGCAAGCAGAGTCTTGTGCGCTGTACTGCAGTGACACACCTGTTCCGCCCCCGTCACTGTACGGTGTTTTTCTCCCCTTTAACACAAAGCACTGTGACGCTCTAAGCACACTCTTCCACATGCTGGCAAGATAATTCACCTCTATTAGAGAAAAATGGTGGTGTATTCCTTATAGTAGTTGCATGGCAGCATGAGTCAACTGCTGCTACCTGGAAACTCCCCCAATCTAACTCAAAACTCCAATTCCTTGTCTACTGAAGTGACTCATTAATAAATAACACCAGGTTAGTCAGGTCCTTGGAGAATGAATCAAAGTGAAGTCACTTTTCTAAAAGTCTGGGGAAGTTTATTTGGTTTGTAGGTTCTCAAACCATTTTCATCCCTGTTGTCAGCTGAGAAATTAGGGTCTTGCCCAGCTGAGCAGGAAGGAGGCCCGCACACTGGGCGCCTTCCAGAGCCTGTCTCACTCGGGGCTCGATGCTTCCCCACTCAGCTGGAAGATGGGCCCCTTAAAGGTCTATGGATGGTTTCAGAATCTATGCAAATTGCTCCTGCCACATTCAGTATGGGTTGAGGCACACATGCAAGTCATAAATGCCACCACCGGGGTGATGTATTTCGTACTTCACATTCCAGGATACAGCAAATAGCATTTTATGAGCAAAGAATTATGAGGAGTCTTGAGCAAAGAGGCAATCCACTGATTCCGTTTAAACCTCCTCAAATTCTGTATTTTATTACATTATCTGTTTGTATGACCTCTGTAACATTACACTTGCTATTGTCTGTCTCCTGCACTAAAATATAAGCTCCATGAGGGTGAAACATAATCTCTTTGTTTACTGAAGCCCCCTCAGTGCCTAGAATTGTGCTTGGCCCTCAGAGGTACTCATAATACCATCTGAATTCATCTGCTAAATAAACCTTTGTTTAGAGACCTTCTGTAGTAACAAAATTCTCCCACCAGGGAGACGTTCTTTCTTGATTAAAAATGAGCCAAGAGTTATCACCTTTTTATCACGTTTTATTCCTCTCTTCGTTTCTGTTCCCCATCCCCTCTCTTCTTTCCTTCAAGACCCTCTTTCTTTTGCTTTTTAATTGAGTCCTTCTAGGAACCAAACACTATGCCTGGATTTTCAGAATGAATAGAAAGTGGTGGCTCTGCCTTCAGAGCACAGGGCACTGAGAGCACAGGGAAGCTAAACGTAGTCAGTCTGGCATGATTTAATATTGTGGTGAAGGACAGAGTTCTGTTTGAGTGAACAGCAGGAGCATCCAGCCCACTCTGGGGACGTCCAGGACTTCCTGCAGAAATTACTACCTGAAGTAAGTTTGAAGTGTGATTAGGAATTAGCCGTATCAAAAATACAAGGGAAAGGAATTTTTATTGGAAGGAGAAGTTTAGGCAAAGGAAAAATGACACAAGGGCATAAAGACACGGGCGGCATGTTCTGTGTTAGTGGATGTTCCCCAGTTGTTCTCTGCCTCCCGAAGTTACAATATAGTAAAGTAAGTAATGGAATCCCAACGCCCTCACTAGTCCCAGCAGTGAGTTTTTAACTAATGTTTTTGCTCAAATTATGATTAAGTTGTACAGTGTCCATTTATGCTGATATGACGTTTCACATTCATTCAATTATTTAAGCAATATTTACTGAGTGCTTATTATGTGAATCTGTCAGTAAAACAAAACATTCCAAAATCTCTCCCCTCACAGATCTTACATTCTGTGAGTGGAAGAATAGAAGCAAACAAATATGCGTATTTTATAGTTTGCTGCATGGTGATAAGTGACACGAGGGAGAAACAGCCAAATAAGGACGGTCTGGCAGCCCAGGGAGGGGTGGGGGTTGCACCACTTGCCTGTACCTTTGTTTTAAACTAAGAATGACCTTCAGGATTAATTGTTCTCAAGACTACTGAGATAGTGAAGCAATAAAAAAAAAATTGTAATTTATTATTTATAACTTACTACTATTTTGCCAATTTCTTTTATAACATAAACCAGCCAATGACTCAAATATGAACCTGTTACTAAATAGTAAAATAATTCTTCCTTTCTATTGTTTTATCTTGCCCTGATAGGCCAATAACCTAAATACAGTAGGCAGAGTTCAACAGGGTAAAGCACATGGAAACTACTATAAATTTGGAAACAAAAGACTTCATGTTAACACTAGCTCCTTTGCTGGTGTTTCATTGGATAGTGTCAGGATTTAATAAAGTGAGATAGTTTTAGGAGAGGGTATGTATTACCAGAAGGTAGGCTGCTAATAGAATAAATTCCTAAAAGTGTCCCAATCATTCAGAATATGCTTTTGGATATGTCTATAATCATCTCACAGGGAAATCAGCAGACCCACTGAGAAATTCAAAGTAGGGCACTTAGCAATATACATACAGTAGGTTTGAATATGAGTGATATTTAACTGTTTGTTACATCGAGATGAATAATCTGACAACTGCACATGCACACATATATACGGCTCTACACGGAAGTAATCAGGTGTGATACATAAACCAGTCACTCAGTAACCTGGTCTTGTCTATGCTCTCAATACTCTTTGTTTCCAACTTCCTGGAATGAGCCGCTCAGTGTTTAGAATCAGCCTCAGTTAGTGCACTTCTTGGGCTGTTTTCGCTGAACTGGGGGGGGAAGAGGCACCCACTCTGCCCGTCCACACATATCAGGTTTTCCTATCCTTTGACTCAGAGCAGCACGGACTGTAATCAGGGCTTTTACTTAAATTACACTGCGCGTGAACTTTGGTCAGGAAATTCTCCAGTGTGCACCCATGCAGTTCCTCGGGGGCTATAAGAGCGAGAATGAAATTGCCCACCAGAGGAAGGTTAGTGTGAATCATGAAAGCGTCTTGACTCAACGAGGCAACCACTTCCTTTCAAGTCAGCCCCATTAGCTCCGGAGGGAGGGGATCTGAATGCATCTATCCACTTCTCAGGAGGTTTCCTGGCTCCATTCTTGTCCTTTTCCTGTGAATCCACCTGCTTCAGCTCAGCTTTTTATTACCAATCATCACGTTTTCTATAATGGACTATAAGTTAAATAAACACAAGGCCTTCACAGAAGCTAATAACTAAATAACTAAATAACTAAAGCTACATTCTATGATTACAGCCGTGCATCAAAATTTTACAAACTAGGATATTCTCCTGAACATTATTCCTTTAAAAGGCACGAAGCCTAGATATGTATAATTAAATTAAAATTTATAAATAAATTTGGGAAAACTTTATGTTTTCCCCACTTTGAAAATCTAATACAAAGATTTCAGGTTTAAATGTTCACAAGGTCAGGCAGTTTATATATATGTATGAAACATCAATGTGGAAATCAGGAGGTTGGAATAAAATGCAGGTTAGTGGGAACTATGTCAAACGCAAACATGCTGTAGCTTACTAAATCCACTCAAATACTATTTTTATAGGACCGATTTACAAACTTTTTAAGTTAATTGCAACTAAAGATACAGGATGCTTTTTAACACGATAAAGAATAATTATCTTAAACCAAAGTCTTCTTTATACTAAGCAGAAAAACAAAACTACAGCAAAACCCAAACAAACCAAAAAAACACTAATGATGAAAACTCAAACTATGACTCGATGTCCACGATCAATGTTACTGTCCAATATTCTTCTAGAAATCTCAGCCAAAGCAGATAGGACAAAAATAAGGAGTAACATGAGCTGAAATTATTGAAAATAGTTCTATTTTGTGTGAATATTATTTGAAGACAATGTTTCCATACCATGAAAATTTAAGAGACTTGACTGAAAATCTTTTAGAACAAAGACAATATTATTTGAATAATACTTTGAAAAACAACCAGATAATCATTAAAAAGCATTCATCTTTCTAAATACCAACAATAGCCACTTAGGAGATACAATGAGTAAAGAGAAAACCAACACCCACAATAAAGCAGCAGAAATGTCTCAGAATTAATTTAGTGCTATTAGATTTTCATAGGAATCCCTAGATGGTCATCCAGAGTATTCACCTTACTCAGAAACTCAGACAGAAAGGCATGAGTTTTTAACAACAGAGTTAAAAACAGAAAATTTGGTAACACTTCCCTTTCCTTTTTTATAGAAAGGCTAACCTGTGAAAACTGGTCCACTGCTCACATTATATTCAAAAGTTGGTGCCCTGTTGGACAAATTAGCTTTCTCCATTGCTTATTCTTACTTCCTTTCCAAATCTTGTGGGTATTTGAGATATCAGTGATTTGAAAATCTAAATAGGGTAATAGTTGAAGTTTGCTAACAAGTACTAATTAATTGAGCCATATTCTTTCTTCCCCTAAGGCCCTCCCTCATGGTAAATTACGAGGCATTTTAACGTTCAAACCATTAGAGAGCTATTGCGTGCATAATTGCTGCAGGGCTTATCCGACAGGACCCCACGGCATTAATGCATCACGTGCTCCTCTGGACCTGGAATCCTCCGAGTTAAAGCGGGTCCCCAAATACCTAACTTCTAAACAGGAAGATCTTTCCATTACTTAAGTAATAATGATAATTCAAAGGTTAAGTATAAATATATTGTTTTTTTACACATATTTAAAAGTCCTACAAAAGTAATACCAAAATAAGGGCTTTTTTTCTTTTTAGTTGAAGCCTGGCAGCGTTATCCTACACGTAAGTGAGTTTATGTATACAGCTTAGAGTATTGCCTTTCAAATTAGGAAGGCCCTGCTATTAGACCACAGTCACCCCTCTAATATTTCTGGTTGTGCCTTCATTCATTTAGTAACTGTGTCTTCCTCATGGATCTACAATTACTCGTATTCATGTGTTGTATTTCAAGGTTCATTCAAGTACTAGTGTTTTCATCACTGTAGCACACTTCCACGTGAAAGCAATCAATATAATGGATTATTAGATTTAGTTTAAACAATCTTAATTAATAATACTTGCTCTTAAAAATCTGGTAATTTATCGACAACTAAACTCTATGTCTTACAGCAAAGGGTTCAGGTCTTCCCATGGGTCTTTTTTTTATAAGGCTTTTGGTCAATCTGATGAAGGCTAAGGAAAATCTTATTTTCTATTAAATCTCTTTAATAGAAAACAAAAAGTATCTGAAAGAGACTCTAAATGGAATTATTTGGAGATTAAGGACTAACTTACGCTAAAAAGATACAACACTAAGGTTATGAAACACTTTTCTAGTAAAATTGTTCCTAAAATGGAAATGCAACTGTTGCAACTCGAGTCAACATGGTGGCCTCTTGAAGTCTGAAGTTTATGTGGAATTTCATTGATACAGTGCAATTTTATTTTCTGGAAGCAAAAAACCAATCTTTTTAAAAATTTCACCAAATACTTAAGAGGTAAAGGTAAACAAGTTAGTAGCCTGCCCAGCTGCTAAGAGACTGCATCTTAGCTGCATCACTAATGTGTCAGAAAATAAGTTTTTCCCTCAGTTCTTTTACCGTGCCGCTGTTTATAGAAGACTCATTGCACTTCTACAACATCAGCTATACGATCTCTCATTTAGCCTTTCTGTGATTCTAATATTCTCAACCATACTTTTTACCATTATACAGATTCCCATGCTCACATTTTTATTTTAAAGGTACATAAATTTCACTGGCTTATAAATAAATCCAGTGATTTAAATGTCTATCATCAATGAACTGGAGTAACAAAGTATTATCTCTGAATGTTAAAATAATTCTTATAAAAATTCTTTGTCCAATCAACTACTTACGACATATTTTGGTAACTATTATTTTATAAAGCCTTACATTGGGGGCTTCATTAACATCAACTTGAAGAGAAGACAGAAAAATAGCTGTGCTTAACAGTTGGTACACTGTTGTCAATGATTTTAATTTTAGCACCAACCAAAATAGGAAGAGATTCCGTAAGTAGACATTCTGCTGATTTCCTGGGCAAATCTGTATGACTACCTGGAGGTGGGCAGTTCCTTCTGAAAGGAAAATTAATAAAATTTTTCTTATTTTGTTGAAATTCCCGAAACTCAAACATTTGATTAAAGTGCTCCTTCCCCAACTGGACAAACATTGTTCTAGAACTCTGATACTCCATTTAGAAAAAAAAAAGGGGGGGGGGAAGGGGTCAGGAAAGTAAATTTAAATTGATTCGATTCATATAAACTGACCAAATATTTTACGCACCTTATATCTACATAAAATATTTCTTTATTTCCTTAGGATGGATGCTTTCCTGAGTGTTTATTTTTAGGCTTCCAAGTCAATGAAAGAGATTCAAATCACTTAGGAGCCAAATAGTATCTTAAGACACACATCTAGGTCAGTTCAATAAACCTAAAGCAAATGATTTTTCTATATATATTTTTTGTTAATAATATTTGAAATGTCTCAAAGCAAAAAATATTTTTAAATGCATTATAAATTTCATATAACATCTTTTTTTCCATCTTAAGGGGAAAACAGCTATAAATGAGAACAATGTAAACAGTTCTACACAATATCACTTCTGAAATAATCTAGGCTACATGCACTAGGGGAAAAAACAATTCTCATCACATATTTGCTCTGACAAGTTGAATTATGCACTTAACACATAACTTACATGTTATTTTTTATTACAAATTTTTATGCAATGTGTGTTTTTAATGGCATACCAATCTGAAGATACATTTAAGGTCACAATTATAATACTAATTAAGGATTTCTCTAGCTCAGACATAACTATTATGATCCCCTACACTTAATTCAAACTACCCCTCATTTCTTTGGAAAGAATCCAAGGTCTTCAATCATATTCGCTAAAACTCGTTACTCTCAGCTTCTTTGGAACATCTGCCGTTTTCTTTCTCTACTTTTCCCTTTGCCGCCTGCTGTCATGTTTTCTGTGCTCGCGAAGGTGCTCTTCAAACCACATCCATCATGAAATCAGTGGTGGCACCTCCACCCCACAAACCACAGGGAAATCACTTCCTGTCAATTCCAGAGCTGCTGCTGGGCCCCCTCAAGGGACCACTGTCACTCCCTATACTGATTCCTGCTGGTCCCCATTATAGGCCACGCCATGTTCTCTCCAGCATCTCCTCTGGTTCTGATCAAACTTGAACTCATGCCTCTGTCTATCCCATGCGCCACTGGCAATGCCAGCTGGAGGGACACGTATCATCTCTACCCACATGGGACCCCTCCACATTACCCAGGTCAGCAGGTAGAGCCACTGAGGTTCCCAAAGGACAGAGATCCCAGCTTTTATTCCAAGCCCCTCTCCCGAAACCCAGGAATAATTGCCTGAGGATTGGACCATGGGACAACACAAGTGGCAAACGCTACTCTGTAATCAAAGCTACTTCTCTGGCCCTGAGATGTTGGCGTGAGATCAAGACTGTATACCAGTTTCTTTCCTTAGAATTAGTCCTTTCTCAGGAGACTTCTTAGTCTTTTTTTTTTTTTTAATGGAAATGCAACAAATGAACCAGTCAAATGGCAGATAAAGAGAGCTTCGTGAAGTTTGAAGTTAATGTGGAATTTCATTGATATAGTGCATGTTCTTATTCTGATGGCCAGAAAGTATTTTTCAAATGTCACCCAATATTTAAAGGGAACTAGGTTTTAAAAAAAGGCAATTTCTGTTCAACTGCTAGAATACTGACATCACTGAAGCATCAGAAAGTCTAAATTTTTATGTTTTTTCACTAAAAAGTTGTATTCATTTTAGGCCACATTAAACCAAAAATTCTCAGACATGCTCAGCACTTGGCTGAACATAGTTTAATCAACTAAACCAGGGTCCCCGTTATGCTCATATGGTACACACACACACACACACACACTTTTCCTGATTTACCCATACTTCTAAAGTCACTCAATCTGAGAAATGCTATTTAAGAAATTGATGTAAAAATCTTGCATGAGAAAATATTGCTTTTTTGAGAGGGCCAGTTAATCTGGATTAATCAACTAAAACATCAACTGCTGATGTGGTTCCTTTGCTGATGTAATAGTTTCACGACCCAGAGGGTGTCCATGCCTGCTGTGCACACTCTGGCATCTCCCATATCTAACATAGTGCTTGGCAAATAGATGTCCCATCAGTATGCTTTTTAGTAAATGAGAAAGAGGAAACTGAGAAATACATATTTTGGTGTTACACACGTAACTCTTAAGCAAAATACTGCATAAATTCTTTTATAACCAGTGAATCACTCATAGACCCCTCCCATTTTTAAACTGCACTGATACTGTGAACAACAGGATGTCATGAGGAAATAGTCCAAGACTGTAGGAAGTGTCAGGGACAGTTACCGCGTGTTTGGTTGATTTGTTTTGCTGTCTTGCATTCATTTCCCCTCCTTAACAGCATCACAGTTTCCTAGTTCCCAGTGTGGATAGTCTTCATGGTTCAGTGACTCCAGATTCCTGTTGTCAATGATAGAAGCCAGGAAGGGCTGACAGAACCTACTTCCGTTGCCTGTGACAAAGCCAGGAGGCCGGCAAGTGACCTGAGCACAGTCAGTCAAATGCTCTCCCCTAGGACTTGGGGTGAGTGGAGCGAGGATGGAAAGAACACTTGCAATGACCTCAGTGAAAGTCAGAGACTAAAAGGAAAGAACCTTCCAAGTGCAACTGAATCCCTCCCCAGCATCTGAACTGCTTACTCTGCACGTCCATCATCATTTCTCATTTCTTCGTACCTAAAGCCTCTTCAAGGCTCCTTCTCACATCCGTCCCACATTTCATTTCACTGTGATTTGGAATTCAGTCATTCAGTACTTTCTAGTGCCACCATGTTATATATTCAGATTATTAAATACGCCCTTTCGACTTACCCAGCCCTCAAGCCCTGGTTATGTTTGGCACCTAAGCCAATTCCTTTGCCTTTTGAAATTCTAAGCAGTTGTGGGTGTCTGCCATTCTCCCTTTTTTCTAGAAATTTACAAAACAGGGGGTTGAATGCTTTTGCTAACTGTCTGCCTACAAATTAAAGGCAAGAGGAATGGAAAGAAGAGACCAGAAGACTTTCTTTAGAAGTGAGGAGCAGACGCAGGGCAGGTGGGAGGAGGCCTGGCAGCAGCAGGAGCGACTGAGAGGTTTGTTATGTTTTTTCTCGTTCACACCTTGTAAAAATGACGGACGCCGACTTACAGTGTCAGCTCTACGGCACACTGTCGTCTTCCCTGGAGAACCTCAGACAGATAAGCTTCTAAGGATGCTTTAACGCCAGAGTGTTCAGGGAGGATTTGAGGGTATCCCCCAAGCGATCTTAAAATCAGACCACTCAGTGATTCCTTATTTTGCCTGTTCCTAAAGATCAGTGTGTATTTACCTCAATCACTTTTCTTCTGTATTAAAGGCACTCAGTCCGTCATAAGTTTGAAGTCTTTTTAATCCAAAGTTTGTTTTCAGAAAATTCCTCTCCTGGACATTTCCCTCATAATTTAAATCACTGTCTATCCAACAATTGTGCATTTCTATGAAATAATTTGGCTAAAGTAGTATTAGAATTCTGCCATTACTTACTAATGCTTTTTGTTTTTTAAGAAAAAAGCATCTAAAAGGTGGAAAAGTATTTGCCATTTACTTATAGGATGATAATCTGTGCTCATTGTAATAATACTGTGGAGAAAATACGCAGTTACTCTATTTTACTTAAGTAATCACACTGGCAGATGATATAAATGTTATTTTTTTTATTGTATTAACAAGAAACACTGTTCTATAATACGTAGCAGTTTCTAAATTCAAATAGTTCAGATAGTCTTCCTTGTTCACAGACCATAAAATTGCACATCTCATTTGCAATTGAATTTTTTTCAAGGCTCTCCCAAAGGCAGGGGAGCAGGATGGGTTTGGGTAGAGATGCATCAAAAAAATTTTAATGTTGATTATGTTCCAGAATGGAGGTGGTATAACCCCTACCTATGTCCACATCTGGCTGGTTTTATCAGGATAATAAATAATTCCTGGCTTTTCCATCTATAGCTGATTTGTTTTGTTCCTTCCACTGTGATCTACCTTTGAATTATAAAATGTTCTCTCTCCCCATTTACTAATTCCTGGTTCATAAGAGAATTTATTCAATCTATCTCCAGAAACACCCTTTATCTCTAGACTTTTTATATCATGGAAATGATGTGAGAAATGACAAGTACAATTGATACAGTACTGGAAGTATTATATTGTGGGTCAGTATTGGTTACACAGTGGGTTTTTTTTTTACTTTGTTTATTCTTAATTTTATTTTTTTAAACTTTTTAGGGGGGAGTAATTAGGCTTATTTATTTTTTAATCGAGGTACTGGAGATTGAAACTAGGACCTTGTGCATGCTAAGCATGCACTCTACCATGGGGCTATACCCTCCTCCCAGGTTACACTGCATTCTGTAGGCTGGGAAGTGATGGTTCTCTAAGAGTTCTTCAAATTCTACCATGCAAACTAGAGTGGCTCAACTTCCAGGTCTAATTAGCAATAATCACATTGCTCAATACCAGAGTCAACCAGCCACATATGCCTGTAGCGCACTTGAAATGAGACTACCTCCCGTTAAGATCTGCCCTAAATGTAAATGCACACAGATTTCAAAGACTTCATACCGAAAAAAGTACGTACCACTTCAAATTTTTACATCGACTGTAAGTTGACATAATAGTTGTAGATACAGGTCTAAATAAAATGTACTATTCAAATTAATTCACTTCTTTTTAATGTGATCAATGCGTGCTATTAGAAAATTTAAAACCGCACCCATGGCTCACACTGTATTTCTACGGGGTAGCACCTGTCCAACACCTACCTCAGATGTCGCCCTTTCGCAGACCTCACTCCACCCTTTCTCAACCAACACCTGCTCTTCCACACATGTAATTGTTCTCTGTGACTCATTTTATTGCGCTTCT